>NC_135881.1:27038239-31838239 GCF_964194155.1 Cetorhinus maximus
CACATCTGCGGCTGCAGGAACACCTGTCTGTTCCCCTAACTATCGAATCTCATTGCTATTGTTCTTCCAGTCTTCCTTGTACCTGGGCAGGGGGGCCCCTGTACAGCTGAACTAGCTGTGGTGCCATGACTTGGCTCTGGCTGCACTCCTCAGATGAACCATCACTCTCCCATTCAGATTGGTTGGAGAGTGAGATGCACTCGGGGGACTCCTGCACTACCTGCTGTACCTTTTTGTCTGTCTAACGGTCACCCATTTTCTCTCTCCTTAAATACTCGTAAGCTGAGGGGGGTGACCACATCTATAAATGTGCTATTCACAAAGTTCTCAACCTCGCAAATGTGCTGATATGATGCCAGCTGCTGCTCAAACTCTGAAACACTGAGCTCAAGCTCTTGCAACTGATGACACTTCCTGAACATGTGGTCTATCCAGAACACAGGAAATATCCTGGAGTTCCCACATGGAAGAGGAGGTTGGAACTGTTCTGCCATTTCTCTATCTATTAGACTGTAAGACTTTTATTTTTTTAAAAAAGACTCACCAGCTACTCACTTCTCTTCTGCTGATGTCACTTAAATATAGGGAGGTTAACTGAAATGATTTACTTAACCCTTATTATCCAAGAGAAATAATTTTCAAAAATTTCCCAGGTCCTTAGACTAACTCCCTAACTTTGGAGAAAGGGAAAAAAAAGGCTATGATATTTACCTGCCTCATGGTCTCCTAATGTTGGCCTTTATTGCAAGAGGATTTGACTGGAAGGATAAGGAAGTCTTGCTACAGTTTTATGAGGTTTTAGTGAGACTGTATCTGGAGCACTGTGTGCAGCTTTGGCCTCCATATTTGAGGGAGGATGCACTTGACTTAGAGGTGGTACAGCGAACGTTTGTTTGATTGGATTCTGGGATCAAGTTACCGTATGGTGAGAGGCTGATTAAATTGTGTCTACACTCTTTGGAGTTTAGAATAATGATTGTGATCTTATCGAAATACAAGACTCCAAAGGGGCTTGATAGGATAGATATTGGGATATCCTTTTCCCAGGCAGGGGAATCCAGAAAATGAGTCACAGTCCCAGGATAAGGGCTTGACCATGTCGGGCTGATAATTTCTTCACTCAGAGGATTCTGGATGCTCCATCGTTGAGTATATCATGAGATCGATAGATTTTTGGTGTCCCAGGGAATCTAGAAATTTTGGGTAAAAAATGCTGGAAATACTCAGCAGGTCAGGCAGCATCTGTGGAGAGAAACAGAGTCAATGCTTCAGGTCAAAAATGATCTTACACCAGAACTGAAGAAAGATAGAAATGCAAGTGTTTTTAAGCCAATGGAAGGGAGGGTGGGGTGGTGGTGGTGTGCAGGAAAAATAAAAGGAAAGCTCTGAGATACGTTGGAGTGCAGGAGAGATTAAATAACATAAGATTTCAAGATGTAACAGCCAAAGAGAGTGGCAAGGGGTACAGAACAAGGTGTGTGCAGATGAGGTGTGAATGAGGCATTGCAACTCTCTTAATGCAGCATGAAGGGAAAGAAAGAAACAAGATAAGACCAACGCAGCAAAACCAAAAAAAGACAAAAAAACGTGTCCTCAAGTTGTTGAACTTGATGCTGAGTCCAGAAGGCTGAAGAGTGCCAAGCCGAAAGATTAGGTGGTATTCCTCGAGCTTGCATTGAGCTTCACTGGAACATTAGCAGGTCATGGATAGAAAGGTCAGCATGGGAGTAAGATAGAGAGAATTAAAATGACAGCAACTGGAAGCTCAGTGGGGGTCATGCTTATGTACTGAATGAAGCGTTCCACAAAGCGGTCACCCTGTTTATGTTTGGCCTCCCCAATGTAGAGGTGACCATGTGGTGAGCAGTGAATGCAATATATTATATTGAATGAAATACAAGTAAATTATTGTGTCACTTGGAAGGAGTGTTTTGGGCCATGGGCAGTGAGAAGGCAGGTCTTGCGCTTGCACAGAAAGGTGCTGTATGGAATGGAGGGAGTGTTAGAGGTGACTTGAGGAGTGGACCAAGGTGTTGGGGAGGAAACGATCCCTTCGGAATGCTGAAAGGGGAAGGCAGGGAAAGATGTGTTTGGTGGTGGCATCATGCTGGAGCTGGTGGAAATGGCGGCTGGCGGTGGGGAGGGGAAGGACAAGGGGAACCTATCATGGTTCTGGGTGGGGAGGGAAGGGAAAGGGTGAGAGCAGGAGAATGTGAAATGGATCGCACATGATGGTGGGGCCTGTCGTCAACGCTGGGTGTGAATTCTCAGTTGAGGAAATGGGAAGACCTATTGGAAGCTCTAGTTTGGAAGGTTGCGTCAACAGAACGGAGAAACAGGGAGAATGGAATAGAGTCCTTGCAGGAAGGAGTGTGAGGAAGTGTAGTTGAAGGAGCTGTGGTGTCAAGGAAGCAAGGATTATGGGGAGTGGGTGGGCAAGTAGATTTGAGGCAGAAGTTCTGCCATGACCATATTAAATGGTGGAGTTGGCATAGAGGCTGTATGGGTTATGCCTCTTCCTATTTCTTATTGATCACATTTTCAATTTGGTAAAGCTTCCAGAAGCGTTGTCAGACGAATTTTGACATGAGCAGCAGAGATATTAAGGCATGTGACAAAAAATTTGATGCAAGTGGTTGGTTTTTAGGAATTTCTTAAAGGAGAAGAGGGAGGTAGATAGGCAGAGAAATTCAGGCAAGGAATAACAACCCTGGGCCTAATAACTGATGGCACAGCTGCCAAATGTTCAGCGATGGAATTTGGGGATATGCAAGAGGCCAGAATTGTAATGATGTAAAGATCTGTGGGTTGTACAGTTGGAGGAGGTCACACATGTAGGGAGGAGTAGGGCCATGAAGGGATTTATTCTTCTTTGCAAGAGTAAAGAATGAACCGGTGTTGACTCCGTGCCCCCCCATCCTCTCCCCTCCCCGACTTGCTCTTGTAGCTTATGGTCTGAAAGTCCTCCTGATCTCTTTTTGTACATAGCATAATTGTTCCCTCAAGCTTCTGTGCGAATTCAGTTCAGTGTATATCAATTAATGCATGTCAGTGAGGTATTCAGTCGGTGTAATTGATGTATGTGAGAATATTTCTTCACACCGCAAACCTAGTTTAGGGTTTTACTGTTTATTGCCTTTGCCCATTGTCATTACCAACTCCAGAAGCGTAGAAGTTGTTGGAGGTGATTGTTGCAAACCTGTGCATCGTGTGATACAGGGTCTTTCCTCCACCAGTCACTTGGTTCAAACAACACAAATTCAAGCATTGTCTCCACTTGCTTACCTCTCACAAAGAAAACATTAAGGTGCAGACTTTCTGACCTCTGGATTAAGGAAATTAGTGTCACCCTAAATGTGATCTGAAGTTGCATGAAATTTATGCCATCACTACCACACTTGTGAAATGCAACAGTTCTAGAAGCCAGAGTGGCAGTGAGTCATGAAGCTCTTCAGATTTTTGGTCTAGATTGGAATCCATCTGGAATTGATTGGACAAAACCTTTGAATTTAATGTGTTCCCATCGCTTAAGACTTGAGAGAAAAAAATGATTCTCTGAAATGCTAAATCATTGCTAACCATTTTAGGGATTCTTATTAAATCATCCACTCTGGCATGCTCCCAGATTACCACATCTACTCTTAATGGGAGCTCTGCCCTATTAATTAACATGTAATTTTATTCATTAAAAAATTCTCTGTCAAATGTTCTGAATCATATGACACTGGATAAATTTAACTTGTAACTATTCTTTTTGATTGCTGTATATTCTGCCAAAGTTGGTGTCACTAGCCAGCTCTTTAGCTTTGTGCTTCATTTTTGTCAAATTTATTTAAGAGGTAGGAAAAAATTGGGAGGGAGTGTTTTCTCAAAGATTCCTTTAAAAATAGGCTGCCTCCTATATCAGAGGATATATATATATATATATATATAAAATATATATATATATATATATATAAATATATATATAAAATATATATATATATAAATATATATATATATATATATATATATAAAATATATATATATAATATAAAATATATATATATAATATAAAATATATATATATAATATAAAATATATATATAATATAAAATATATATATATATAATATAAAATATATATATATATAATATAAAATATATATATATATAATATAAAATATATATATATATAATATAAAATATATATAATATAAAATATAAAATATATATATATATATATAATATAAAATATATATATATATATATAATATATATATATGTGGCACTTAAACTTTCCTTAATGAGATTTTTGTACTGGGAGCATTTGCTTAAAGGATAGACTTGGCTGAGCAATAATTCATTGTCCATTCTGCGGTGTTTCCATAGTAGAACATTTTGAACTCGCCTGCTTGCTAAAACAAATCAAAGCTGAAGGAGCAAACTTCAGGAGAGAGAGGTCACATGACACATCCTAAAGAGGGTGACTCTATTGATTTCCCCTGCTGACCCCCCCACCCACATTTGCATTATCTTCCACATTAATGAGAATAAAATTCATCCACCAGTTTTAATAGAAATTATGGAATACACATTTTCTTGACACAAAAAATATCTTTTGTGCCTTACTCTAATCTGTTTATATTTGGTCAAATTAAGGGAGATTTATTTCTGACGTATCATCGGTCATTTATTTCATGCAGGTTTGTATTTGTATGTAAAATTCTGAAACGTACTTGACTATTTACTGAAATTAAACTATTAATGCTATGTTTCTGTGCATTTAAGGTCTATGGTATCATTGCTTCAGCTGATATCACGAGGATCTCCAATGTCACTTGAGGACTCTCATCGGATCATACCTCTCTTTTACCTCTTCAGTTCCCTCTTCAGCCATTCTCTTATTTCAGTACATGACAATGAATTCTTTGGAGAGCAAACTCAAGGAGGTAATCTGTATAATTGGAACCTTGTTGCATTTTCTGTTGGATGCTCTATGTCTGCTACTCCAGTGCTAAAATGCTTTCTGAAATATCACAAGTGCATTGTTATGAACAGATTTTTTTTTAGATTGACTTCATATCTAAATTACTACTTTGTCATTGCTGTTGGTGTCAATTCTGGGCAATATTTGGGTGACACTGAGGCCATTGTTACCTCCCTAGTTAAGATCTACCTAAGTTTAAACTGGGGATTGAACTTTAAACTGTTTCTGGTAGTGGTTGCTGTCAAAGGTACCTTGGTGTATTGTGCAGATGGTATGCACTGTGCAATGGTGGTTGAGGGAATATATGTTTGAGGTGGTGGATGAAATGCTGATCAAGTGGGCTGGATGGTGTCAAGCTTATTCAGTGTTGTTGGAACTGCACTCATCCAGACAAGTGGGGAGTATCCATTCCATCACACTCCTGACTTGTGCCTTGTAGATGGTAGACAGGGTTTGTGGAGTTACTCACTGCAGAATTTCCTGCCTTTGACTCGATCTTATAGCCACAGTATTTATATGGCTGGCCCAATTAGGTTTTTGGTTAGTGATGACCACCCTCTGCCCAGCACCATTGCATTTCAGGCAATGCTTTCCAAATCCTAACTGCTCTGTGTGAAAAACTTTTTTTTTCATGATGCTTATTTTTTGCCACTGACTGTAGATCTGTTCTTTCTGATTATTGAAGCTTTGACTATTTGAAATGGTTTCTCTTTTTACTGTATCTAAGCTCTTCATGATTTTAAGCACCTCTATCAAATCTTCTTGCAGCCTTCTCTGCTGAAAGGAATGCAACTTTGATGCAGGAAAATTATTTTACAGGTTATACAAATTGAATAATTCTGTAAGGAATAAAAAGTGAACAATGTCCACAGGCAATTGTCCTAAAAACACAGCTTAAAGTTGATGTAGGCTTGTTTGATGGAAGTAAAAACATAGGGGATGCATCACTGTAATTTTGCATTTCTGCTTCCTTAGGTGTGGGTCAGCAGCCGCCGACAATGATGCCATTCACGTTAAGAGAGTTAGTGACGTTATCCCGTTGTCTTCGGGATGCTTGCCTTGGAATAATTCATCTGGCATATCCAGAAACTAAACCAGAGGTTCGGGAGGAGTACATAGTAGCATTTAAGAGCATTGGTGTCCGAACCAATGCAGAAATGCAACAAAGAATAGAATCTGAGAGAAAAAGATGGATTCAGCTTTTTAAGGTACGGTGTGTGTTGGAGAGTAGAATTTAATGAACAATACTTCCTACATGTTTATATCATACTTCTAATTTATTCTCAGTCTAACCTTAAACCCAACAAGTAATTTGAAATTAGTGTTATAAGGTTTTATTTTGTCTCCTAATGGATTCATTATGGAATTACTTACTGATGGTACAGTTATTACGCTAATATGCTGCACCATTGAATACTCGATTCCTTACAGTTTCTAATCTGTTGTTATTGTGTACAAGAGCCAGATGCCTTCACTCTGAAAGGGAGGGGTAAACTGAAAGGGTGATCTGACTTTCATTTCTAATGTGTATCTTATGCTATAGGGAAGTCTTGCTAAAACTATACAAGGCACCAGTTTGACCACACATAGAATAGTGTGAAAATTTTGGTCCCCTTATCTAAGGAAGGATATACTGGCACTGGAGACAGTCCAGAGAAGGTTCACTAGGTTGATCCCAGAAATGGAGGGATTTTCTTATGAGGAGAGGTTGAGTAGATTGGGCCTGTACTCGTTGGAGTTTAGAAGAATGAGAGGTGACCTTAATGAAACATATAAGATTCTTGGGGAACTTGACAGGGTAGATGCTGAGAGGTTGTTTCCCCTTGTGGGAGAACCTGGGACCAGAAGACGTAATCTCAGAGTAAGGGAGAGCCCATTTAAAACAGGTGAGGAGGAATTTCTTCTCTCAGGGTTGTCAATCTGTAGAATCCTCTACCATAGAGGGCTGGAGAAGCTGGGTCATTAAGTATGTTCCAGGCTGAGATAGACAGCTCTTTAATTAGTAAGGGAATCAAGGGTTATGGGGAAAAGGCAGGAAAGTGGAGTTGAGGATTTTCAGATCAGCCATGATTTCATTGAATGACGGAGCAGACTTGATGGACTGAATGGCCTACTTCTGCTCTGCCTTATGGTGTAACCAGTTACAGAACAAAGTTGTCTGAAGGTGGGAAGTCCCTAATTAAGAAACAAAATACGTTTGTGAGAAGTACAAACATAAACTTTAGGAACGGAAGCTGGCCATGTGCTTATTCTGTCATTTGAGTAGATCAGCACGGTCAGTAAGGGGTGCGTGAGGAGACGGGCGACTATGCCAGAGTGAGACAGAGACTAAGTGAGTAGCGACTTAGGTTCACGTGGGAATTCGGTGCATGTGAGAAAAAATGTGACATACATAGGAATTATTCTAAGTTAATTAAGCGAGTAATTAAATTAAGTTAACAAAATAACATAACACTTGTCCTGCCATTGTTAATTATGTTGCAGCTGTGGAATGAGTGTGCTTTTAGATACCAAGGCGATCCATGATAAACATGTCTGCAGAAAATGTAAGCAGCTGGAGGAATTCTGGATCAGGATTATTGATCTGGAAGCCGAAATGCAGGCACCGTGCAACAACAGGGAGTGGGAAAGTACTTGGACACTTTGTTCCAGAAAACAGTCACGCCTCTTAAAAGACGGTCATCTGTTTTGGTCAGCAGTGAGGGAAAGGAGGATGTGACCGTGAGTGAGGCAGGTAATGGGACCAAGCAGACAATAGTGGAGGAGCCTCAGACTTTGCAATTGTCAAACAGGTTTGAGGTGCTCGTAACTGTGTGGACAAAAATGAGGTCTGCAAGGTGGATGAGCAGGCTGGCCATGGCACCATGGTACAGGAAGCTGTTCAAGTGGGGGGAGAAAATAGAAATGTAGTAGTAGGGGATAGTATAGTGAGGGAGATTGACACTGTTCACCACGGAAAGAGAGAGAGCCTCGAAGGCTGTGTTGCCTGCCTGGTGCTGGTGGAGAGGGATTTGTAGCGTGAGGGGGAGGATCCAGTTGTCGTGGTCCATATAGGTACCAACGACATAGGCAGAACAAGTAAGGATGTTCTGCATAGTCAGCATGAGAAGCTAGGTACCAAATTAAGCAGAACCTCAAAGGCAATAATCTCTGGATTATTATCTGAGCCACATGCAAATTGGCATAGGGCAAATAAGATTAGAGGAATGAATGCGTGGCTCAAAGACTGGTGTGGGCTAAGTGATTTCCGGTTTGTGGAGCACTGGCACCAGCACTGGGGAAAGTGAGGGCTGTACCATTAGAACGGTCTACAGCTGAACCATGCTGGGGCATGTGTTCTTGCGAATCACAAAGCTAGGGTAGTGGAGAGAGCTTTAAACTAAACAAATGGAGGTGAGAGACCAAGCTTGAGTCGATGTGGCAAATCAAAGGGTAGATTCAAATCAGGAGACCGTAGTAGTAATATGGGGAATGAGAGTCATAGAATAGCAGGAAGTGACAGAGAGATAAAACCTAAGAATACACCAATAGTCAAGGCTAGATGTTACAAAGATAACAAAGTCAAAACTAAAGACTCTGTATCTGAGTGCACGTAGTATTCATAACCAAGTAAATGAATTGATAGCGCACCTAGAAGTGAATAAATATGAACTGATAGCCATTACAGAGATGTGGCTGCAGGATGACAAGGATTGGGTCCTGAATATTGAGGGGCATATGACCTTGAAGAATAGGAAGCTAGGTAAAGGTGGAGGGGTAGCAGTGTTGATCAAAGATGGAATTGGTGCAGTAGTTAGAGATGACCTTGGTTCAGGAGATCAGGATGTAGAATCGGTTTGGGTGCAGGTGAGGAATACTAGGGGAAAGAAGCCACTAGTGGGAGTGGTCTACAGGCCCCCTAAAAGTAACCACAATGTAGGATAAAGTATGCAAGAAGAAATATTGGGTGCTTGTGATAAAGGGACAGCAATAATTATGGGTGATTTTAATCTACATATAAACTGGAAAAATCAGACTGGCAGTAGTAGCCTGGATGAGGAGTTCATAGAATGCTTTCGAGAGTTTTTTCAGAGCAGCAAATTCTGGAACCAACCAGAGAACAGGTTATATTAGAAATAAGAACAGAAAATGCTGGAAAAACTCAGCAGGTTTGGCAGCATCTGTGGAGAGAGAAACAGAGTTAACGCTTCGAGTCTGTATGACTCCAGAGTCATACAGACTCGAAACATTAACTCTGTTTCTCTCTCCACAGATGCTGCCAGACCTGCTGTGTTTTTCCAGCATTTTCTATTTTATTTCAGATTTCCAGCATCTGCAGTATTTTACTTTTATCACAGGTTATATTAGACTTGCTATTGTGTAATATGACAGGATCGGTTAATTAGTCTCAGATTGAAGGCACGCCTAAGTTGCAGCGACCACAATCTGATTGAATTTTACATCCAGTTTGAAAGGGAGAGTGGGTCTAAGACTAATATTTTAAACTTAAATAAGGGCAACTATGTGGGCATGAAAGCTGAGCTACCTGAAGTGAACTGGGATACTAGGCTAAGGGATAGATCAATAGAGAAGCAGTGACAGACATTGAAGGGGATGTTTTAGAATAAGTATATTCCTACTAGAAAGAAAAATTATAAAGGGAGGACCTACCATCCATGGTGAAATGAAGAAGTTGAGGAAAGCATCAAACTTAAGGAAAAAGCATTAAACTGCGCAAAGGTGAGTGGCAGGTCAGATAATTGGTCAGAGTATAAAGAAGAGTCGAGAATGACTGAAAGCTTAATCAGGAGAAAGAAATTAGAGTATGAGAGGAAGTTAGTTAGAACTGTAAAAACGGATAGCAAGAGTTTCTACAGGTATTTAAGCAGGAAAAGAGTAGGTAAAGTGAGTGTTGGTCCTCCAGAGAATGAGAATGGCAAGTTAATAGATAATAAGGAAATGGCGGATGAAATGAGCAAATATTTTGCTTCTGTCTTCACTATAGAGGATACAAAAAACATTCCAGTAATAGCTGTAAATCAGGAGGTGGAAGGCAGGGGGGACCTTGGTGAAATTGCAATCACTGTGGAAGCAGTACTGAGCAAACTGATGGAACTGTGGGCTGACAAGTCTCTGAGGCCTGATGGACTTCATCCTAGGGCCTTAAAAGAGTTGGCTAATGAGGTATTAGATGCGTTGGTGTTAATTTTGCAAAATTCACTAGATTGTGGAAAGGTTCCATCAGACTGGGAAGTAGCAAATATAACTCCCCTTTTCAATAAGGGTGGGAGTCAGAAAACAGGAAACTATAGGCCAGTTAGCTTGATGTCTGTCGTGGGGAAGGTGTTAGAATTGATCATTAAGGAGGTTATAGCTGGGCACTTCGAAAGATCAAGGCACTCGGGAAGAGTCAGAATGGTTTTGTGAAAGGGGAATTATGTTTAATCAATTTATTGGAGTAACATGAGCTGTGGATAAAGGGGAGCCTGTAGACGTACTGTACTTGGATTTCCAGGAGGCATTTGATAAGGTGCCACATCAAAGGCTATTGTGGAAAATAAAAGTTTGTAGGTGTGTATTAGCATGGATAGAAGGTTGGCCGGCTGGCATGAAATGGTGTATGCAGAAATGGGTCTTTTTATGATTGGCGGGATGTGACGAGTGGAATGACGAGTAGAGTCCCGCAGGGGTCTCTGCTGGGACATCAACTTTTTACAGCTTATATCAATGACTTAGATAAGGGGAGTGAAAGCATGGTAGCTAAATTTGCAGATAGCACAAAGATAAGTAGGAAAGTATGTTGTGAAGGACATGAGGTTGCAGATGGATATAGATAGGTTGAGTGAGTGAGCAAAAACCTGGTAGATGGAGTATAATGTAGGAAAATGTGAAGTTGTTCACTTTGGCAGGAAGAACAAAAAAAATCAGAGTATTACTTAAACAGAGAACGGCTGCAGAATTCCGAGGTGCAGAATGATCCAGATATTCTAGTGCATGAATCTCAAAAAGTTTGTATGCAGGTACAGCAAGTAATTAAGAAGGCTAATTGAATGCTATCCTTTATTATGAGAGGAATTGAGCATAAAAGTAAGGATGTTACGCTTCAGTTATACAGGGCATTGTTGAGACTGCATCTCGAATACTGCGTGCAGTTTTGGTCTCCTTATTTAAGGAAGGGTGTAAATGCGTTGGAGGCGGTTCAGAGGATGTTTACTAGATTGACACCTGGAATGAGTGGGTTGCCTTATGAGGAAAGGTTAGACAGACTGGGCTTGTTCCCACTTGAGTTTAGAAGAATGAGGGGTGACTTGATTGAAGTATTTAAGATCCTGAATGGTATTGACAAGGTGGATGTGGAAAGGATGCTTCCTCTTGTGGGTGAGTCCAGAACTAGGGAGCACTTTTAAAATTAGGGGCTGCCCTTTTAGGACAGAGATGAGGTGAAATATTTTTTCTCAGAGGGTTGTGTGACTTTGGAACACACTGCCTCTGAAGGCGGTGGAAGCAGGGTCACTGAATGTTTTTAAGGCACGTTTTTAGATTGATTCTTTTGCCTAACAAAAATCTAAGGCTATCGGGGGTAGATGGGAATGTGGAATTCGAAGCGCAAACTGATCAGCCATGATCTTATTGAATGGCGGAGCAAGCTCAAGGGGCTGCATGGCCTACTTCTGCTCCTATTTCGTATGTTTGCATCATGCTCTATATCTTACCTCCATTTACCCACCTTGGTTCCACAATATGTAATCAAATTTTGAGTTGACTCTGCTTCCGTGAGTGCCATTATTTCATCCATACTGAGTGCAAGCATGTTGCAGGCAGTAACACCAACGTGTAGGATGTTGAAGTTGCTATTTTTGAATCTTAATATATAGCCTGTTGAGTTTTATCCAACATGCTTCATTAAAACTTTTATTAAGTGTTAATGCAAATAATGTTGGTGATAGCTGTCAGCAGGCAGTATGCAAATATTAACTTCCCAAACTTGTGCTCATTGAATTTCACCTTGGAGCATATTGCTGTGCAAGAACTTCTGTTCTAAAATTAAATCACTGGTCCTTCTGTCCTCCTGGAAAGCTATAATGATCATTAAAGTCATTAATATTTACCATGGCGCTAGAGCTTTGTTCTTGTGTTTGGTTACGTGTTATTTTCTGCACTTTGAAATAGATGGGGGAAGACTATATAACCTGTGTAAAATGCAATGAATGCTAACCTGCCTGGATCATTTACAAGATACTCAATTATATACTACTATCTGTGTTGTTGCTGGTGCATATTGCAGGTAGAGTACCTCAAATTCAGCAATCTCATGACTGAGTCCGTGAAGAATTTTGGAACCTTGCCGGTTTGTGGAGTAAAAAAATCACAATGTCTTAATTCAGTGAATAGGGGGACGCAGGAAAACCGACTGTTATGATTGGAAAGCATTTTAGGTCATGTTGCTGCTTCCCGCGCATTGAATTTAATAACTCTTTATGCCTTCCCTACTTCCCTACATCACCCTACTCTTTTAAAATTAGAGATTGATCAAACTGAAATGATGTTTAAAAAAAATACCCTATAGGTGTAACTGAAACTGTTTTTCAGCCATGCAAGATGGTATAGTACTTGTTGGTAACTCTATTTGAGCTGACTTGGGTCAGCTGCAAGAAGACAAGCAGTGCCTGTGGAACTTCAAGGCTTTTAGAAATCAAGTGCAATGTTTTAAGTTAAACCTCTGAGTTTCTATTTGGGTAGCCTCAATGGCATCAGTACTGCTTATTTAGTGCATTCATCAAGTTCCGTTATGAAGCCGCATACCACACCCAATCTGATCGAACCTTCTACACAGTTCTTTACAGCCATTAAATCATTATTTATCTTGGAGATACAAAGATGTATTCACTATTGTAAATTTAAAATTATATTTTTTGCATGTGAAAAGAACATTTCTTTTGTCCAATTAAACTTTGTTGGATTGATCAATTTTCTCTAATATTCCTATAATTTTGTGTACTATAGAATAAATCTTCATGATAAAACCAATGATAAATGTAAGCTTTCGACATTTAAACCAAATGTACAAGGTTTTAAAATTCAAGAACCTAACTTAAGATTAGGCTTTTACAAACAATTTCTATTAATTTCTAAAACATTGGTGCCACTTTCTATAACATGCTTCCACTGAGTATAAATGAAGTAAAAATTTAGCAGCCATTTTGCACACAGTTAAAACCTCTTAAACTGCAACAAATGCCTAAATAATCAGTTTTTGATCATGATTATTGAGGCAAGAATGTTGGTTAGAATAGATGTGAAAGTCCCTGAGCTGCTTCAACTAGTGCCTTGGAATCTTTAATTTCTGCCAGAGCAGTCAACAGATCCTTGGTTTGATATCTTATTTGGAGAATGACATCTTTGCCAATGTACCACTTCCTGTGCAGTGCATTCATGTCAACATAGATGAAATAATATCTATTAATCTTTGCCTCCTTTTAATTACTGTTACTTAATTACTTTAATTACTTAATTTCCGGATAAAATCAAATTGCAATACTTTACACCAAAATGCCAAATGGAGGCTGAATGTAGTAGATGTTATTTAAGAATAACTGACAATAAAACCACCTATTTTAGATTTCTTATTGTTCTTGTCATCATCATAATTGTTCATGTATGGCAATTTTGTTCATTTTGTATTTTATATACAAAATACACAGATTTGAAGCTGTGTTGAATTTGTTGTTGTGCGAGGAAACATGGTAGGAAGGAGGGAAAACTTGTCTTAAACAGAGGCTGACAAACTGCAGAGGAGGAGGCCTGGAACTGACCAGGCCCCAATCTGAAGAGCTCAAGTGAGGAGCAAGAGCCTGAAACAAGTAGCAACTGAAGTTTGAGGAAAGGGAAAGCTGTTGGCATTGGTTTTGCTAATGCTATACACTGGATGGCCAGAAATTGTTTTTTTAACATACATTTCCTTACAATTCTTAGTTACAGGGAATTGCTCTTGAATTAAAGTATGAACCAGATGAAAGCAGATTGACAGGTGTTGCTTGTGGCTTTCACTGACTTCACTGATGCTGTTTCTGTAATGCCTGGGCCGAGCCAGGACCATCTATCCAGACATGCTTCCAAAATGCTCCTTTTCAGATTTCCTCTAGATTTTGGTGTCAGCAGTTCGATATGTAAAGCATGAACTGGAATGTGACAGGTCTGTTGTGGATCCCGTCCTTGACCATTTTCAGAGTCCCCATTCAAATATTCTGATCCACTTCTTTCATCATGAATCAATTGATGCGGGCGAAATATCATACAAAACAAATGAGGATACAATAGCAATAAAAACACCTTCAGGCATACCACCCTTCATATAGAAGCATTTCTTGTGTATAATGTATTCTGGGTGGCAGTTGCAATTCTTTTGATGACAGCTGTGTTCATAATGGTTGCAAATCAGGTCTTTGTGCCTGAGCATCCATGCCTTGAGTGAGGCTCTTGCCAGTGGCTGGATGACTTGTTTTGCTCCTCCAAAACTCACCTGTATTTCCATGATGGGTTTGTTAAAATGTACAAATCTGTTAAACACAGAGGCAGCCACTCTGCTTTGTTACAGATTCTTCTGTGATATTCATTAATGATAAAATACGCTCATCTAAAGCATAAGCCTGTGAATTCAGTAAAAGTAATAAGAAAAATGGCATTTGTGGAGGAAGAGGACTTGAGAGGAAGATTACAATCAAATCCACTGGATTAGGTTTGTCAATGGATAACATCAGTTGGTGCATTTGTGCTAGCTAGGATAATGCCCCTGGAAGTGTGGACTGATGTGAATACAACAATCTGCCATTGATATTGTGTGGGGCAGTGGCTTGCAGCCTGTGGAGGCCTGTTTTGCATTGAACCAAATTCAAATTTCTCTTCTTTTTATTGGTTTTCCTGAATAGCAACTGCAAGCTTCAATGCTGCCCATGCCTTTTTTTCCTCTTTGTCAACACACAGGTATTGAAGACTAAAATAACGCTCCTACTGCTGCTCTAGTTGAGACCAGTTAACTCAGCACAGACTGAGGAACATTGCTTGTCCCTGTGCTTCAACTCTGTTTAACTTATTGTCTCACTGGTTTGTCTGAACTTCATTTCAAGTCCGTATAGGAGCTGTGATACAGCTGGTGCAGAGCATAATAACTATATCTCAACACAAATTGTGTGGCTTGGGCTGAATGAATCTAGTCACTGACTTAGACGTGTGGTAGCAGAACTAATTTCCTATAAGAAATTGCTATTTGGCACACCATGTCCTTAGGTACATGTTTTATCTACAGAACAGAATCTACACTTTAACCTGAGCCCAGTCTATAGAATGCTTCAATTGGGTGAGGTTTGTCGAATAATCAGAAATTGAAATCAAGAGAAAATGAGAATATAGTGGTAAAAGAAGTGACCATCTCGTTGTTGGATTCTATAATAATAACTGTAAATGTTACAAATAATGTATGACTTTTTATTGGTAAATAGATCGTAAATGACATGAGCAGGAAACAGAAGTCATCCGAAGCTGCTTGCTTAAAGTAAGCATAAAGGAAATGCATTTCCCAAATTGAATACTAGATTTATAGTTTTAGTTCCCAGTGACCCACAACACACTAATGTTCAGTGCAAGTCATCAACTATCTCTTCTATTCCTTTATCACTTCTTTTGTAGGATCAGAACAAAGCTATCTATTTAATTGAAAGAAGTTAATTGAATGAAAATGATCAACTAAGCTTGTATTAATATTGCTAATGGAAGATTCTGCTTGGTCATGTTTGGAAAGAGATGTCATGCTGGAGTTTTGCAGGCACCCATTAATGCCTGCACTTAACCTGATGGGCTAATTAAGGAATGCTTATTCATTCTACAAGTCAGGGATAGCTGCTATTCAAACCAATCAGCTTATTCTTTATAATGTATTGCACTTAAAGAAAGCTGTTAGTGCTGGCAGGGATAGTAACTGATGATATTTTGATTGAGATGAATATAGTGTTAATATATTAGTAAATTTAAAATTATAATTGGGAAGGCTGGTGAATCATTGGCAAAATAGCTTCTTGTTTTTGACTAATTTTAGTCAATTTATTTGTAGTAATTAAGTCAGAGTTCAATTTGACTTACAGCTGCTTCTGAACTTAATGCTGCTTTTTGCTTGGGAACAGGCTGTTCTTTTAACTTTAATAGTTATTCAAATCAGCTTGGAGATCACTTAGACAGGGCCCTGGTACTCACTGTAAATGTGGATCGTTTGTTGTTTTTGTAGAGATGCTGCAGTTCACTAGTTAATTGATATGCTTAGGGATTTACAGACAATTTGGGTCATTTGTCATATAATTGATAAGGTAATATCCAAATCTGAATCAATGGGATTATTAGTGCATTATTATTATTACTTCCATCCAGATTGAAGTGCACCTTGTTATTTTGACCATAACTAGTTCCTACTATGTTCAGTATTTGAGTTACTCCTTAAATAGTTTTAGTCCAATGGTTTGCTCTTCAAAAAGAAGTGTTCAAAATTCAAGTCCTATTAATTTGTGACAGTAATTTTCAAACATGTCACGAATTGTCTTTGGGAATAGTCTAAACAAACATTATCCCCAAAATAGTTTTTAGAAGTTGTAAACAGTTGTATTTTTTGGGGCATTATATTCTTTTTGGTTTTAGGTTTTTTCAATTTAGTTTGGATTGACCGAATGTAATTTTGTTATATAGTAAGAACAGAATGTTTAAATTATGAGAATTAATTATGCGAGGTAGTCATAAGGACATGATTGGCTCAACATTTCAAACTCTGCTCTATGCAAGACTATTGACCTTTATTGGGGAAAGAAAACAAGCACTGTATGTATTTTTAGTTTATTATGTCGGCAGTTGACACATACATTGGCTGACGGACACCAACTGAACAACTGGAGCTCATTCAGCGTAGTGCCAACAAATTGCTCTCAAGCATGATGCTGCATGCTTGCTTAACGAAATGGTGGTAGCATATTTTTGATGTATACTGTTTTGGGAATATCAGTGAATGTTACACACAATTATATTTTAGAAAAAAATAAATGACTGGACTCAAATGTAAAAGATTGTGCAATCTTTTAATTGTATCAGAGGATTGAAATACCTTTCTGTAAATAGTGCAATTCTGCTAACTGCACAGCAGGCACTGTGGAACAATCAACGGCTGCGCTGCTGCTTTCCATAAAAATAATAGATACCAGTGAGTGAGTGAGATTCAGTGTACAGATATAGATGATTTTTGTCAGCACTGCTCTAATGTATAAAATAGTAAAATTCTATGCGGGGTTTTTAAACTATGTACTCTTCATTAGTTGCTACTGTCATAACTTGAAATATTTCTTCAGGTTCTCTGCTTCCTCCCACTCATGCCCTTGGGGTACAGTTCCACAGACACCAGAAGCCTTAAGGCACTATGCCAAAGTAGCCATTTGTCATGTCTGAAGCTAGTGTCTTCTGGTTGTTTGTCCACAGAAAGTAATGTCAGAGTTCAGCCTTGCCTTGTCTTCACCTGAATTTCCAGCAGGGGTCACTGGATACTAATCAGCAGTGGGAATTTATTTGTTCTTGGGTTATGGATGATGCTGGCAAGGAAGCATTGATTACCAAAGCTCCATTACCCTGCGAAGGTGATGGCCAGTGGCCTTAAACTGTTGCAGCCCTTGTGCTGCTGATCTTCCCATGATGGTGTTTGGTAAGAAACTCTCAGGTTTTGACCCAGTTAACCTGCTTTTTTCCGCTTCTCAAAGCAGTCGTACTGAGGTTACAATTCCAGTTTCTTTCATGTCAGTCTGACTGAAGTAAACTGACACTGCATAATCTGCCAATCAAAATATTCGATATATCCAAAGTTAGCTGTGCTCTTGAGCAAAATATTTTTGCTTTGTAAATAAGGCCATGAATTAACTCAAATGCTGCCTTCTGTAGCATCAAGAGGATTTAAGGCCATGCCAGGTACACTCTGTTGATATTTCATGTTTTTCTACTTGGCTTTGGTGAAAACTAGTCAGCTGCCTTTTATGCCCTTGAGAAAACTGTTATTTCTGAGATGCTATCAACAATAAATCTGACCTTGCTAACATCTAACTAACAATTAATTTTCATTTTCTATAATAAGTGACTGGCGGGGATTTCTCTTGATTATTGAGTTGTGTGTTAAATTATACAGATTGGGAATAGAATTTTATTCCTGAAAAAGAGACATTTTGTCGAAGATTTTCATTGTGCACTCATCAGGACAATTCGCAAGAATACAACGTAAGGGAAAACAACATATTTATACTGTATGGAAAGAGTGTGCTGGTTGTTTGGCACTTGGACTCTGATTGGTAGAGGCATTGCCATGGAGAATGCACCAGTTAATGGTGATTGACAGTTAACTGCAAAGTGTTGTTTGAAATTTTAAACCAGATAGCTTGACTTTGGCCAAGGCATTGCCAGAGTCAAGCTGCTTCGTTTGAATTGGATTCTCTACCGGAGTGCAATTGCCAAACAACCAGCACACTCTTCCCATACAGTATAAATATGTTGTTTTCTTCACATTGTATTCTTCTGAATTGCCCTGATGAGTGCTAGATGAAAAGCTTTGACAACATGTCTCTTCTCTTTCAGTAATACTCAAGTTCATTATTAACACGAGAATTTTATTCAATGAATCTCTAATTCTCAGATAATACGAATGCCATACTGTAATATTTTGGAAAATTTACACTGCAAATATATTTATTGAGATGTGGAAGCTTAAAATTCATAAAGGATAGAAGCTGTCATGTATAGAAATATGACGGTTTTTAATTCATTTTAAAAGCTACCTACCCTAATGGGGTAATAAATACATGGGTTGATACTAAACAATACACACATTTGAAAATGCCATGTTTGTTTTCCAAGTCTC
Source organism: Cetorhinus maximus (assembly GCF_964194155.1). Taxonomy (NCBI): domain Eukaryota; kingdom Metazoa; phylum Chordata; class Chondrichthyes; order Lamniformes; family Cetorhinidae; genus Cetorhinus; species Cetorhinus maximus. Next base: position 27,057,111 of record NC_135881.1, read on the forward strand.
TGCAAATCTAAGCCATAGCAGGTACTAAATTAACCTCAATATTATTTAACTGGGGATGCAGAAAATAACTATATTCCTTTGGCTGCTGGGAAAGGTGAGTTTGAATATTTGATGATTAATAGCTGGCTTCGCCTTGGGGTAAGGGGGGAGTGGGGGGGTGGAAGTAGAAGATAGCTAGCTGTCACATGAATGAAATCCATTTGGGTAAGGTACCTGAAGTGACTGGTGAGTGTGTTGAATTATTCCCAGCAAGTCTTTTGTAACTTTGAGAAAAGAAAATTGATTATGAAAAGTTAGCTTTAAGTGATTTTGTGTACAATGTAATCCTGGAGTACGTACCATTCATAAACTGCCCAGTCAGCATTCTGCTGTCATGCATTCTTAACTTCTCAGTTAATTCGTTCCTTACAATCAGATTTTACTTGTGTGCATTTCATGATGGAAAGCACCTATCATCTTTGAGTAATGAGGTGTGCAAGTGAAATAAGCCCCAAGTTACCTGTGCATTAAACAATATATTGCACAATGCTATTATTTAAGTCATGTGTTTGTTTCTTTCACATAGGTGATCTCTAATTTAGTGAAAATGCTGAAGTCAAGAGATACAAGAAGGCAATTTTGTCCTCCTGATCACTGGCTTTCTGATCAAGTTAATATCCGAGCAGATAAGGTGCGTATTTTTCATCTGGATGTCCAGGAGATGAAAGGATTTTGTGGAATACAATTTTAAGGATTTCTGGTTAGACAGATCTTCCCCATTACTTCAGATTTTAATAAATAAATGTGTTGTCAGGTGACTTCAACATGATCAGCCCGAAGCTTGAAATTTAGAGTGAAGCCAGACATCGGTGGCAGATTCCCATCCAGTGTCTAATCCAGACAAGGGTAGCAGTACTTCAGAGTACTGTCACTGATTGCTCACTTACTCTAGTTCACTAATGAAAGCTGCACCTGTTCTGAGGGCTGCAACTCTTTCAACTCTGCTCCCTAATAAATCAATGCTTTAACGGGCAGGTTGGTTTTAGCTACGCATTGGATTGCTATTTTCTGGAGAGAGTTCCAAACTTCTACAATCGCTGTATACTAATTTCACTCCCAATAGGTCTGGCTCTAATTTTTAGACCAAGCCCCCAGTCTTAGACTCCTCAGTTAGCAGAAATAGTTTCTCTCTCATATCCCTTATCTATCCCCCTTAAATATCTTGAAGACTTTGACCAAATCACCCTTTAACCTTCTAAATTTCAGGGTATGCAACCCTGGTTTGTGTAATTCTGCAGTTTAAATTGCCATCATTTGGTACTCTTGCGTTTATCCTTCTGAGTGCAAGATGAAAAGCTTCGGCAACGTGTTTATTTTCCGCAATATTAAGTTCAATACCACCATGTGACAAATATACTATTCTTTTAAAAAATCAATGCTAGCTGCTTCTAACCATTTTCTCCTTAGTTATTTAATAATTTTATCCTTAATTAGAGACTAAAATCTTCCCTATCACAGATGCTAAATTAACCAGCCTGTAATTAGCTTGATTAGTTCTGTCTTCCTTTTTAAAATGAATACTATGGTTTAATCCACTTTCTAATTCTCTTGCACATGTCCACATGTGGATACCTAAAATATAATTTCAGGAGCCATGACAATTTCCTCCCTCTGGATCAGGATTCATCCCATTAGGCTGTGGTGCATTGTTGCCACACATGTCAGGTGCCCAGCTGACCAAAAAGAATGCTTCATGGCCGGATCATACTGTATAATATAGGTGGAAGTTAAGCAAGCTGGAGAAATCTTAACATACACTCAAATTAATGCATTACTTACCTTAATTGCTTTAATTTAGCAGTCACTTCAATTGTCAATACTGAATTGATTATTTGAAGTGCCATTTTATTCTTTATAGACAAACTGATTTCTTGAAATGCTGTGAGACATTTAAAATATATCAATTGTGAAGTTATTGTTTTAAAATCCACTAAAGTTGGAAGACTAATGGTTCCTTATTGTCAGCATCTCTTATTACTAGGTCACACAGCTGTATGTGCCCTCAGCTAGACATGTCTGGAGGATGCGCCGAATGGGAAGGATAGGACCATTGCAATCAACACTAGATGGTAATTGCCTTCCTTTTACTTAAGTTAATTTATGTTGTCAGTATCTCCTTCAAGTGAAGTTTATTGCAAAATTCACTGTTTAGTCAATGCAAGTCTGCAGCAAATGCTGTCACTGTTTTTATCGAAAGGAAATGGTAGAGTAGATTCATTGTGTTGTTTTCTACTCAACAATTTTTCCTGTACAAACTTGAAGTATGACTGATGTGATTTAATCATGAAGGATGTTGAAATAACTAGAGTGAGGTTAAAAGAAGCTAGGTATTTTGGCAGATGAGTTGCATCAATGTTTAATCATCATAGAGCGTCTATGAATAATGCAAATTCATTTCTAAACTGTACACCTAAAACAGAATCAGCTAGAAGCAACAGTAATCAGAGACAGTTGTGTTTAACCTGTGTACTGCTTTGGTCAGCTCATACTTTGAAGTACAGTAAAGTCCTGCCCTTTGCTGGGGTTACGTTGTTGGAAAACCTCTCAAACTGCAAATGTATTTTCTAATGAGAGTCAATTCGATAGGTTCCAACCATCCCAAAATTTGATACATATAGAGAATGAAAGACAATAAAAACTTTTAATAAATATAAATTTAATAAATATAACTTTTAATAAATATAAAGATGTCCTACTTTCTGTTTAACAAAAAAAAAAAATGTATTAGTCACACTTACCCTTGTAAGGCTCTCCAGCAAAATGTGATGGGTCTGGAGATCAAGTTGGTGGAGGTTTACTTGAATGTATAGATGGAGAGGAATGGGTGAGGTGACTGGTGTAGATGTAGATGTGGCAGTAGATATTTTTTTTAAAAGTTACTATTGACTGCTTCGATTTTTGCATTTCAAACTTGTAAAATTTTTGGTAAGGAACAGCAGGAATGTCAATCACTCGACAAAAGTCTGTGCTTCTTTGCATGTTTGTGTCATAGTCCTGGATTCGGTTCTGATTACTGTGACTCAGACATTTAGACACTGGAGGCAATGCGGAGATAAGTCGTGGGACTGATTCCTATTCATAGGAATGAATTAAGATTTGCGAAACTGGGCATTTCAGCTTCCAAACTATGTAGTTAAGTAAGGGACGCATGATTGTTTCTAAGATAGTAAATCTGGAAAACTGTTGGGGCCTAACACGAAGGGAAGGACTCATGTTGAAGGTCGCCGAAGACTAATTTCTGACTGTGCTACTGAACCATCTTTTGTAGATCTATGTTCCCCCCTAAAGCTCATTTCATACTATTCTCTATCTTGGCATCTATTCTTGTCTGATTATACATCTGTGAAACACTTCGGAACTTTCTTATACACTCAAAAACACTGTATAAATGCAAGCTGTTCTTCACCAAGCAAGTGAATAGCATATAGAGTGGCTATGGTAGTGAAGATAAAAACATTGGAATCATTTGAGAGAGTTTGATGCTGTAAGAGTGGAGCTGTTGAATTTTTCCTGAATGGATAGGTTGTAATGGACTAACTGAGTTTCCTCGTCCACATTGATTTTTGATCTTGTGAAACAAAAATGTCCAGTTTTGAAATAGCCATTATTACAACAAATGCCTTCTGATTAGCCTGATTAAAGATTTTCTCCCTTCGATTTAAAGATACTGAATTAGTAAAATGTAGATAAGCAAACCTATTCTTGTATTGAATTGCTTTATAATGGATAGACAAGTGCAGTAAGTATGTATGTATTAATGTTGCTGCATGTAATATTTTATTTCATAAACTAGTAAGAAATAGGACAAAAACTTGCTTCATGATATTAATTGTGTGTCTAATCTTTCTGCAAAATGGACAAAATGTTATTCAGTTTATTTTAAATTTTACTTTCATTTTTAGTAGCTTTGGGTGAGTGTACTCCAAGTTCTAAAATAATTTTTAAAGCAATTATGCCTTTAATGTTAAATCCTTTGAATTTTGAATCTAGTTCAACTAGCAGTACCGTGTGAACCAAACAGATAACAATGTGTGTATGATTTGTTTAATGCCACTTGACTCCATATGGAATAAACCCAATTAGTGTGAAAGTACTGTTGAAGCACATATGGCTGTGTTTGTTTGGCCTTTTTCATTTACTTAAATGGCAGCCACTAGAATGATAAATAGACTGCATTGACCAGTGGAGAACGTATTTCTCGTAAAAGATAGAAACTTGATGGAGAAATGCAGATAAAATTGACTAATTGAGTAGAATAATTGAGCTCTAGTAGCAGGATAGTGGTTTAGCTTTGCTGTACAGGCAATTTTTGTTTAAATGCTTTTAACCCTTTGTGAAAGAACAGCTAAAGTTGAATTAATGAAGAATATCAACCTAGTAACTAATTTTCTGCCAGATTTTGTAATCAGTGTTGATGTTGTGATTATATCCTTATTCTTATACAGTGCATAGCATTGACTGGAAGGTAAAAGTTTTAAAGTGGGGGAAAAACATACAGAATTTTTAAAAATTCTTCTTATGAAGTAACTTCCAAAGATTTGGTGATACTTTCCTGCACAAGTGCCATTAACAGCTTTGTGCCTGGCTATAAATCCTTTTATCTTCATCAAGTAATCTTGTATTGCCTCTAATTTCCAATTTAGGTGAGTAATAGTGGATGGTATGCTTAGCTCTGCAGTTTTTTGAAAGCTCCTGTTGCTTACACTCTGTACTGTATGTAGAAAATGCAGTTTCTAAGGCAGAGTGTTGGGCCTCCTGAGTTTGGATCCCATTCTTGTTATGGTCAAACTGTGACATTCTGTGAAGGAAAGCTTTTTTCCTCAGATTAGGGTTGGGGTAAACGTGAGAGAATGAAAACTCCATGAGGTAGATTATTTTTCTGAGACATTAGATTGCTAAAAGAAAACAAAATCTGTACTCTGGATCAACCTTCCTAATAAGGAAGATATGAGAAGCTTGCTGCGATGATACATACAATACGAATTAGGAGCAAGAGTAGGCCACTTGGCCCCTCGAGCCTGCTCCGCCATTCAATAAGATCGTGGCTGATCTGAATGTAAACTCAACCCCGCATTCCTGCCTATCCCCGATAACCTTTAACCCCTTGTTAATCAAGAGTCTATCTACCTCTGCCTTAAAAACATTAAGACTCGGCTTCCACCCCTTTTTGAGGAAGAGCGTTCCAAGGACTCTCCACCCTCTGGGAGAAAAAATTTCTCCTCATCTGTCTTAAATAAGTGACCCCTTATTTTTAAACCTAGTGACCCCTAGTTCTACGTTCTCCCACAAAAGGAAACATCCTCTCCACATCCACCCTCAAGATCTCTCAGGATCTTAAAGGTTTCAATTAAGTCACCTCTTACTATTCTAAACTCCAGTGGATACAAGCCTAACCTCTCCAGCCTTTCTTCATAAGACAACGCGCCCATTCCTGGTATTAGTCCAGTAAACCTTCTCTGAACTGCTCTAACACATTTACGTCTTTCTTTAAATAAGGAGACCTAAACTGTACACAGTACTCCAGATGTGGTCTCACCAATGACCTGTACAACTGAAGCCTAACCTCCCTACTTTTGTAATCAGTTCCCCTCACAATAAATGATAACATTCTATTAGCTTTCTTTATTACCTGCTGCAACAAAAACAGAAAATGCTGGAAAAACTCAGCAGGTCTAGCAGCATCTGTGGAGAGAGAGACAGAGTTAATGTTTGGAGTCCCTATGACCCTTCTTCAGAGCTAAAGAGAAGTAGAAATGTGATGAAATTTATACTGTTTAAGGGAGGTGGAGCAGGTGAAGCTGGATAAAAGACCAGCGATAGGTGGGGTCAAAGGAGAGATTGACAAAGATGTTATGAACAAAGGGACAAAGGGAGTGTTAATGGTAGTGGTTAGTGCTTAAAATAAAAAGGTACTGATAGTGGCATAAAGGTACGAAAACAGAATGTGATAATAGCAGAACAAGGGCAAGCATTGTGTGCAAGAACAACATGGAACAAGTAACAGATGGCCCTTTTGGGGATGGCTGAGGAGAGGGGGCAGTGTTGGTGGGGTAAAAAAGGATAGCAAATGGGATAGAAGGGGGAATAAAAAAGGGATAAACAATGGATAAAAATAAATAAAAATAAGTGGATAAAAAATTAAAATAAATATAGAAAAAAGGAATTAAAAAGGGGATGAGGATAGAGGAGAGCTCATGGTCTGACGTTGTTGAACTCAATGTTAAGTCCGGAAGGCCGTAAATTGCCTAATTGGAAGAGTTGGTGCTGTTCCTCCAGTTTTCGTTCGGCTTCACTGGAACATTGCAACAGGCTAAGGATGGACATGTGGGCACAAGAGCAGTTGTGTTGAAATGGCAAGCAACAGGAAGGTTTAGGTCATGCTTGCGGACAGACCGAAGGTCTGATTACCTGCTGTACCTGCATACTAACCTTTTGTGATCCATGCACGAGGACACCCAGATCCCTCTGAATCTCAGAGCTCTGCAATCTCTCACCATTTTTTATTCTTCCTGCCAAAATGAATGATTTTGCATATTCCCACATTATACTCCATTTGCCAGATCTTTTCCCACTCACTCAGCCTATCTATCTATTTCACTTTGTAGCCTCCTTACACCTCTTCACAGTTTACTTTCTACCTATCTCTGTGTCATCTGCAAATTTCCCAATTGTGCCCCCCACGTTCACGTCCAAATCGTTAATATATAACACAAACAGCAAGAGTCTCAACACCGAGCCCTGTGACATCACTTGTCACATCCTGCTAACTAGAAAAAGACCCATTTATGCCAACTCCTTGCTTCCTGTTAGCTAGCCAATCTTCTGTCTATGCCAATATGTTACCCCCTACACCATGAGCTTTTATTTTTTGCAAGAACCTTTGATGTGGCACTTCATCTAATGCTTTCTGGAAATCTAAGTACAGTACATCTACCGTTCCCCTTTATCCACAGCACACGTGACTCCTTCAAAAAATACATTGATTAAACATGATTTCCCTTTTACAAAACCATGTTGACTCTGCCTGATTGCCTTGAATTTTTCTAATTGCCCTGCTATAACATCTTTAATAATAGCTTCTAACATTTTCCCTATGACAGATGTTAGGCCAACTGGCCTTTAGTTTCCTGCTTTCTGTCTCCCTCCCTTTTTGAATGAAGGAGTTATAATTGCTATTTTCCAATGTAATGGAACCTTCCCCGAGCCTAGGGAAGTTTGGAAAATTAAAACCAGTGCGTCAACTATCTTACTAGCCACTTCTTTCAAGACCTTAGGGTGAAGTCCATCCAGACCTGGAGATTTGTCAGCCTGCAGCCCTGACACTTGCTCAGTACCACTTCTCTGGTGATTGTATCACATGATATCACTTTGTAGACTCGTCCATCTAACTAGCTAATCTGAATGACAAATTTGGGATTTTATTTGGTCAGCTGCCGAAAGTGTATAAATGTAGCACTCTGGGATCCGGTACTAACACACTGGGTTGTTTTTCTGTTTGAGTGTGTGTGCATGCATAAATTTGTTCTTGAGATATGATGGTGAACAGGGCTAACTTGTTTCACAGTGGTGACTGAGGCCAAGTGATCCATTTGCTGTGGCATCTCTATCTAGACTGACTTTATTAATGGTTCACTGAAAGAAAGCAACAATAGAGTAGCATGGCATCTACGCAAGGGGTAGCAAACTCATTTTCTATGGTGAAACTGGTTCAATGTCCAGGTACTTGACGCAATCCGCATAAAGCAAAAGTTATTAAAATAGATCTGAAGGTAAATCATTTTGGCACTTATATTAAGATTTTTAGCTACTGCTACCTGCCACCTCATAACTCAAACCATTTCATCAGTATTTGGAGCATCATATTCCGGTTTCTGCCATAAGTTGAGAGCGTGGTTTAGGCATGTTCATAGAATTGTGAAGCACAGAAGGAGGCCATTTGGCCCACTGTATCTGTGATGGCCCTCTGAAGGAACAGTTAACCGAGTGTCACTCACCTGCCTTTTCCCCAGTAGCCCTACAAATTTTTCCTTTTCAGATAATGATCCAGTTCCTTTTTGAAAGCCTCAATTGGCTCTGTCTTCACCACACGCTCAAGCAGTGCACTCCAGATCCTAACCATTCGCTGCATGAAAAATATTTCCTTGTATTGCCATTGGTTCTTTTTGCCAATTAATTTATATCTGTATCCTCAGGTTCTCGATCCTTCCAGCAATGGGTACAGTTTTCCCCCACCAACTCTATTCTGGACCCTCACGATTTTGAATACCTCTATCAAATCTCCTCTCGATCTCTCTTATCCAAGGGAAGCACTGTCAATTTCTCCAATCTTTCTACGTTGCTGAAGTTCCTCATTCCTGGGACCATTCTCGTGAATTCTCTAATGCTTGCAATTCCTTCCGAAAAGTGGCTTCCAGAACTGGATGCAATATTCCACTTGAGACCAAGCCAGTGTTTTTGTGTTTTAACATAACTTCCTTGCTTTTTTACTCTATGCTTCTGTTGATAAAGTCCAAGAATAATTAACTGGATGAGAGCCAACTTCGATGAGGCAAGAACGGAGTTGGGCCAGATAGACTGGAATGAAAGGTTGGCAGGAAAAACTGTAGTTGAACAATGGGCTACCTTCAAAAAAAGAATTGGTTCGGGCACAGCCAAGGTATATTTCATTGAAAGGGAAAGGTAGGGCAAACAAATCCAGAGTTCCCTGGATGAAAAAGGAGTTTGAAATTCAGATTAAAAGAAAAGTGCACCTATGACAGGTGTCAGGTAGAAAATATAACTGAGAACCAAGAGGAACACAGAAGCTTCAGAGGGAAGTTGAAGAAGCATATTAGAGAAGCGAAGAGGGAATATGAGAAAAGACTGGCAGCCAACATAAAGGGGAGTCCCAAAGTCCTCTATAGACATATAAACGGTAAAAGGAGGAATAGGGCCGCTTAGGGACCTAAAAGAGAATTTTACACATGGACGAAGGGGCCATGGTTAAGGGACTAAATGAATACTTTGCCAAGGAGGTAGATGCCACCCAGGCCATGATGACAGACGAGGAAAATCTGTTACTAGAAGGGTTCAAAATTGACGAGGAAGTGTTGAATTGACTGTCGGTACTTAAAATTGACAAGGTACCATGACCGGATGAGATGCATCCAAGGGTATTGAAGGAAGTGAGAGTAGAAATTGCAGCCGCACTGGCCATAATCTTTCAGTCTTCTCTAGACTTGGGGGTGGTGTCAGAGGAATGGAGAAATGCAAACATTACGCCCTCTTTCAAAAAAAGGTTTTAAGGATAAGCCCAGCAATTACAGACCAGTCAGTTTTGGGCAAGATTCCAGAAACAATTATTTGGGATAGAATTGGTAATCACCTGGAAAAATATGTGTTGATCAGGATGGATTTCTAAAGGGGAAATCGTGTTTAACTAACTTGTTGGTGTTTTTTGAAGAGGTAAAAGAAAAGGTCGATGAGGGTAATGCTGATGATGTGGTGTACATGGACTTTCAAAAGGCATTTGATACAGTGCCACACAACAGACTTGTGAGAAAAGTTATTGCTCATGGAATAAAAGGGACAGTAGCAATGTGGATACAAAATTGGCTGAAAAATAGGAAGCAGTGAGTAATGGTCAATGGATAGTTTTTGGGCTGGAGGAATGTTTGTAGTGGAGTTCCCCAGGGTTCGGTATTGGGATCCTTGCTTTTCCTGACATATATTAATGATCTAGATCTTGGTGTGCAGGGGACAATTTCAAAGTTTGTGGATGATACGAAGTTTGGGAGTGCTGTGAACTGTGAGGAGGACGGTGTGGAACTTCAAGAGGACATAGGCAAGTTGGTGGAGTGGGCAGATAGGTGGCAGATGAAGTTCAATGCGGAGAAGTGAGGGGTGACACATTTTGGTAGGAAGAACAGAGAGGTTATGCTAAATTTATATAAGAGACTCATAAGACATCAGCTGGAATATTATGTACAGTTCTGGGTGTCACATTATAGGAAGGATTGAACACATTGGAGAGAGTGCAGAAGAGGCTTACAAGAGTGGTTCCAGGGAATGAGAAACTTCAGCTATGAGGATAGATAGATTGGCGAGGTTGGGACTGTTCTCCTTGGAGAGAAGAAGGCTAAGAGGAGTTTTTGGTAGAGATTTTCAAAATCATGAGAGGGCTGATAGCTAGGGAAAAACTGTTCCTGCTCGTAAAAGGATCAAGAACGAGAGGGCACAGATTTAAAGTGAGTTGCAAAAGAAGCAAATGTGACGTGAGAAAAATCTTTTTCACACAACGGGCTTGGAATGCACTGCCTGGAAGTGTGGTGGAGGCAGGTTCAATCGAGGCATTCAAGAGGGCATTAGATGATTATTTGAATAGAAACAACGTGCAAGGGTACGGGGGAAAAGGCAAGGCAATAGCACGAGGTCAGATTGCTCATTTGGAGAGCTGTTGCAGACACGATGGGTTGAATGGCCTCCTTCTGTGCCGTCAAAATTCTGTCATTCTGTGAAGCTGTTGATAAAGTCCAGATGCTGTATACGTCATTAATTGCTCTCTCAAACTGTCCTACCACCTTCAATGACTTATGCACATATATACCCAAATCCCTCTGCTCAAGCATCCCCTTTAGAATTATACCCTTTATTTTATATTGTCTCTTTGCGGTTTTCCCAGTAAACTGACTAATTTCACACTTCTCAGCATTAAATTTCATCTGCCACTCATCCTCCTCTTCCACCAACCTGTTCATATCCTTCTGAAGCTCTACAGCACATTAGCTGTTCATCAGACCTCTGGCCCTGTTCCCTTTTTAATAAATTTCCCAAGTATATAATAATGCCTCTGTTAACTTTCCTAATTTTTAAGTATCGGAGATGGGGGTGGTTTGCATTGCGTGCAGATCTGGAGTTTTATCCATTCTAAGTTTGATTAGTTTAAGTTCTCTCTTCCACACCCCTAGCTTCTTTCTTAATTGTCTTTATGTTGTTTTTTGATCTATTCTTTTAATGTGATCCCAGAATGTTTTTCTCCCTGGTAAATAGTCTGTTAGGAGGAGTTTGTATTCGTTCATCCCTTATTCTATAAGAGATCTTGCTGAAGGCAAGGGTCTTTGTAAATAGTTAGCATATAAATAAATGTTTTTGAATAAAGGTTAAGTAAGACTAACATATAGCTAGAGCTGCACTCTGAGATGCTATCTCGATACCCCGCTATCCTCTCTCTCCGAGTGACATCACTGTGTCATAGCTTCTTTTATACATGCTCAGTTTGCTCTTATTCTTTATTCTACATCTTCCCCGAAGTTAACTTTTCCCACAAAATGTTAACCTCGTACTGTTTACAGGTCCCATCCAACTCCTATCCCCGCCCCAGTCACTTTCACCAAAGACGTCAATCCCCAACGGTGTTCTCAGCTCTCTTGGAGAGCATGTAGGGTGTGTTTGTTCCTTTATCTCCTCCTTGGAAGGTGCAAACGTTGTTGGAGTGGAATAGCAGTTTTTCAGGCCAGCTGGCTCCTGGGCTGTGACTCTTATGATGAATATAAAGGCAGTGAACTGAGGAAAAGCTGATTGAAGAGAGAACCCTCCTGGACTTGGACCATCACAACCTTTCAAAGGAAGGTAATGAACTGAGATTCTCTCTCTCATCATTTTCTGCTTTGCACACTGGGGAAAGGTAAAAGTACCAGCTTGACAAAATGAACCTCCCTTTGGCCCCCATGAAGAACTTCGCAGCTGTATCTTTCACCACTCCTGTGACGACAAGAGAAGTATTTGATACCTGATCCGTGAATGAATCTGGTAGATGAAAAGAACTAAGAATATCCTGAAGACACAGCTGGATATGTGGAAAGGATGACCGCCCCCCCCACCCCCGCCCACCCTCTATTACTTTTAGGGTAGGAATTTCTCTTTGTGTAGGTAATGGTATGATTTCCATGCTAGCTTCAGCATGTGGCTACTTTGCTGCAGACAATAGGACCTTGGGTCAGTAGGGAAATCAGGATTGCGCCATTGTCAACAATGGAATAAACTTCAGGACCAGGATCTATAGGAAGTTCTTGCACAGTACACTGGTCTGCTGACATGCCTGATATTTCATTGTCAGTGTTGGGTGTTGTTACTACAAGAGTCTCAGTAGAAATAGGAAAGACAGCTAGTGTCAATACTTCATTAGATAATTGCTCTGTAACCAGCTATTCTGTCTGACACTGCTAATTTCCTTAGATGCAGTACAGCATTTGCGCACCCCTCTATTGCAACATGTTCACTTTCTTTTGTTGCATCATTTTTAATGTGTAAATCCTCTCTGTGGCTTGGTAGTGCTGTTTGACTGCTAATAGCTGGGTTTTTAGTTTAGTGTTCTCTTTCAGATGGTTGGACTTCTCCAACCCTTGCTTATTTTTAATATTTTCAGGCTCCATTTGATGCTCAACTTTAAGCTTTTCTAAGGTACTCTTCAGCTGTAGAATCTCTGTAGTTTGGGCCCCTGCTCCTTGACTGAAAGACTGCTTGAGTGCTTCTGTGGCTTGCTGATGAGATCAAGTGTGGGCTCCAGCTTACATTTGTGCAAATTAATAAACTCTCAACTATTGCCATTGGTTTGATCCAATTTGGAGTTAAGGGTCTCATTCTCGCTGGATAGCTTTTTGCTACTGCTTATAATTATTGCATGTCATTGGTGGGCTCAGTGGAATAAATAGACAAATTCACTTCAACAAAAGGAATTTCAAGAGATACAACAACGAGTTGACGAGCATTGGCAATGGAATCAGAGTCTATTAAGGCGCAGGATCTCCTCTTCCAACAGATCATCTGCCTCTGCGGCTGCTTCACTCTTTTGCACTCTTTCCTGAAAGAGCAAATTAGGGTCTCAAAACTAATCTAGCGGGTGGTCACTGTCATTGTTGGTGCGTCCTGTTTTCTCCCTTATCTAGCCTATCTCCAAAGAGAAGTGAAAGATCTGCAATATCCTCCAGTGGCTCTAGGAATGGTGTTTCCTCAATAAAGACTGGCTTACTGCGTAATGAGCCGACTCCAATTTCTGCTGCAGCTGGGGAGTAGAAAAGATTCAAAGCTACGCATGCATGTCTGTTTAAAAAGAACACTGCTGATTTGGAAGGACGATATCAACGATCTCTCTCCTGTTATAACAATTGATAGCCTGCATCTGTCCTGTGCTCTTATTGTGATACCTCTTGCACCTTGAAGTTGCTTAGAGAAAGGTTGCAGAGTTACATTGTTCAGCTCTGAAACTTTGTCAGATAGCATTGAAACACCTGCTCCTGTGTCTGCTTTTAATTTGGTCAGATGCCTATTTACCTCAATGTCAGCACTCCAAAACTGGTTTTCATTACCTGTGATTTCTGTTATTTCTCCAAGGAAAGTGTTTTCCAGGTTGTCAAGGTCTTGAATTTCTTGGATGGATGTTCCTTTAACAGAGTTCTCCTTCTGTCTTATGAACGCAGATTTCCTGGAACGACAGACCACTTTAAAATTGCCTAACTTGCCACAGCTATAGCACTGCTAAATTTGGGTAGAGCATTCTTCCTGTCTGTGGACCTTTCCGCCACGGTGAGGACATCAAAAAGGTGCCAAACACCATTTTCCAGGGAGTCTCCCAAGTTGTTGTCTTGCTGTACTTTCAGTTTTACAACCCACAAATTGAAAGACTTCATTGGGCTGTTCTTGGAAATTATCCTCGCATCTTGAAAAAGCCTTATCCTGCCTCTGCCCTTCGCCTGGTCTGGACAGTTGTACAGCTTTCCTTAAAGTTAAATCTTCCAAGATTGTAAGAAGTCAGAGATTATCACCTGAAATGCCGACGACAACTGTTCAATCTCTGATCAGGTTGTCTTTTAGTATTCCATGTTCAGAATTTGTGGTTAGGTGGTACAAGTCATTGATGAATGGGTCAATCCTTTCACCTTGTTTTTGACTGTACAGGTTAAACTTAGATCCCTCAATAACAATATTCTTACGAAGATTGAAGAATTAGTCAAAGACTCCATTGGCACCTTCATAAGAGGCTGTCTCTTCATTCAACCCCCCCCACCACCCCCACCTCCCAGTCTACTTGCCATGCTTTCAACGTCGTATGGCAAAGCGCCAACTTTGATCTTTGTTCTCTTTAGTTGTGAGGCATGAGGCGTTGCGGTATCAGGTAAAATGTTTTGCCAATTTTACTATTCATCAGTCTGTCTGGTTCCCTCAATATTTTGAAAGGATTCTGGTAGGGGCAAAGTGGATGATACGTTTGTTATATTCAGATCCATAGCAGCATGTAATAATTTCCTTGCATGTCTTAATGGGCTCCATCCTGCGCTCAAATTCACGTTTGAAATGGAGCAGTTTAGTGACATAATAGTTGAGGAATCTGGGAGGGGGTTTTGGATCACGGTCTACTGTAAGCTCACCTTCACTGGTCAGTACACGCACTCAGGTTCTTACAGTTCCACGCGCTATAAGATTGGCCTTATCAGTAACCTCGTAAATAGGGCCCAAGCCATTTGCTCACCGTGCAAGCTTGATGCTGAAGTAGCGCGCATCAAAGACATCCTGTGGGATAATGGCTACCCTGATCAGATCATTCTGCACTATAGATCGTACAAACTCATGAACGGGCCTAAGGCCGTCACTTTTGGCCCTGAAAAGTGCCCAATCTACCTCCGATTACCCTGAAAGGGCAAGGTGTCTCAAAACTTTGAGCACCAGGTGAAGCTAGCTGTTTTACACTACTGCTATGAGTGGTATTTGCCACGAACAGGATGCTGCTGTCAAGCCAATAGGACGCTCTGCCTATCACACTAATGAATGATGTGCTACATAAATTTCTGTGCCAGTGTGTTGCTAGGTATGTAGGCTGTATGTCCCAAAGACTGGCACTACGTATCAAACAGTATATTTGTAACAGGCAAGGTGCAGCTGTGCTTGCAAAACTCAGCACACAGTGTCCAACATTAGATGTGATTTCGCGATTGGAGAATATTTGCTAAATCATCCTCAGTGTGCTCAGAATTTCGCTTGCAATTAATTTAAGATTCATTCATGTGTCAGTCGGGATGTGAATGTCGGCTGGCAAGGCCAGCAATTGTTGTCCATCCCTAATTGCCATTGAACTGAGTGTCTTGCTAGGTCATTTCAGAGGGCAGTTAAGAGTCAAACACATTACTGTGGGTCTGGAGTCACATGTAGGCCAGACCAGCTAAGGAAGGCAGATTTCCTTCCCTTAAGGACATCAGTGAACCAGATGGGTTTTTACAATAATCTGTGGTAGTTGTCCTGGTCAATTAATGATTGTACTGAGACAATCATCATTGCTGCCCTGGTGTCCTGGTCAATATTTATTCCTCAGTCAGTATGACAAAAATAGCTCATCTAGTCATTAACACATTGCTGTTTGTAGGATCTTGCTTGGTTGCTGCCTTTCCTACATTACGTGACATTTCAAAAAGCACTTCATTGACTGTAAGGTACTTTGAAACATTGGTAATTATTTTTTTTCTTTCTTTATTACTTTGGTCTTTAATGTTTTCTCAAGCTTTATCTTAAATTTTTGCCAGGTTGAAGTCTTTCTAATATTCTAATAACTTCAGTTTGGGTTAATACTGGATTGAATTCGTTTTCTCCAAGAGTACCCGTGGGTAGAAAAGAAGCAGCACTCCTGTGCACCAATTTCAGTTTCCTGCAGAGTGCAACAGCAGATGATCTGATGAAAGGCCATCAACCTGAAATGTTAACTCTGCAATTCTTTCCACAGATGCTGCCTCACCTGAGTCTTCCAGTATTTTCTGTTTTTATTTAATAGTTCCAGTATCTGCAGTGTTATGCTTCAGGGGCTGTACTGGTGGTTGAGTCGTTTGGACACTTGTGTACGCATGTACCTATAATTTTCTGTGACTAATTGTTAAAAGTTCTTTGCTGCCCCAAAAGAAAAATGTGGAGAAGAAAATGGCAGGATATAAAACAAGACATGCAGTCATATACTGCTTTTCATGATTTTGGGATATCCAAAGTGCTTTACAACCAATGCAGTACTTTTGAAACCATTGTTATAATGTATGAAGTACAAGTGGGTGTGCATCTGTATATGTGTAATTAAGTTCTATGTGGCATTTGAACATCCCTGCATATCTGGCAATTTCAGTGTCAGGTTTCTCTGTTCGATATTGTAGAATTTAGTACTGAAATGTTGGCTATTATACCTCTCTTTTTTACATTTTTTCAGTTGGGCAGGAGCCAGCTCAGTTATCAGTATCTGAAGAACGTCATCTTGCTATTTTAACTGAACTACCTTTTGTAGTTCCGTTTGAAGAACGAGTTAAGGTAAATATTATTCTGCTATAAACTCGACATCCTAGAAATGGTGAAGTATTATTGTCTATGACTGCCTTATGCATTCATGACATTTTGCTACCTGCTGTTTTATGGAATGGGGTACCTGTTGTTCGAAACCTGTTACTGCCCCTATTAAAGTAGTGTACAAAGGATTATCGTGCAAATAGATGAAACTTACTAACGTGGCAAATATAACTAATTTTTCAGTTTTTTTTAGCTAATAAGTAATACACATTAAAGTTTCTACTGTTATGAAAATTTCAAACATAAATCTTAGCAGTTTAAGATGAGGTGCTCTGGAAGTGTTAATATCCATCAGCCAGATAAACTAGGATTCTGGGTATGCTGCATTATATGAAAGCTATGTAATTTAGTATAGGAAAATTAGATGACCAACTAAATAGGTTAGTAATTTCTAGTTGCATGTAAATTGTATTAATAAAATGAATATGCAAATATTGGCATTTATTTGACAGATTTTTTTCAGTTCACTTTCATCTAACCTCCAGTGATTTCTTTTTAAGATCTTCCAGAGATTGATCTTTGCCGACAAACAGGAAGTGCAAGGGGAGGGGCCATTTTTAGACGGAATTAATGTTACAATTCGACGCAATTATATCTATGAAGATGCGTATGACAAGCTGTCACCAGAAAATGGTAGGTGAGGTGGAGAGCAGCACTTTTTCATTTGCATTTCTATAAGATATGCTCAGCAATGTCTTTATTTAACTTCAATAATTTTCTTGCCAGAGTTGAACGCACCGTGCTTGAAAAAACTCACAATTTCCTCTGAATTAATTTTAAAAATAATGAGAATGATCAGGTGATTTAAGATTGCAATAACCACTTTCTTTATGTTTTTGCAAGGCATTGCAAACAAATTTTATATTTAATTAGTTGCAGGTTTGAAAAATACTTGTGCAGGCTGGGCTCAGAACAGTGCATCCTGTGCAATGCTTAAAGTTATAACCTCAAGAATAGTTCCAGATGCACCACTGTGACATCTCGACACCCTCCATCAGCATCACTAAAACTGCCAAACCATGGCTTGCCTTGTTTGTTGAACTTGCACTCATTGGAAACTATTTAGACAGAGCTAGCCCGTTTCAAAACCAACTATTGTAATATATTAATATGGCCCCCCTATTCACTACAGTACTGGTCTACATTGAGGAAAATGGCTGCAAATTGCAAGGTGACAGTAATAAACTTTCAGAATGAGCATGTGATTGACAAATGAATATCAACATAAATAATGAGGAATTACATTTTGACAAAAATTAGGAGGTCACATATTACTTGGGTATTAAGAATTCAAATAGGGTAGAGAAGCCAAGGGATCCTGGAGCAAAAATACATAGCAGGCTTGGTCTTTAGAATCAGAGAAAAGTTATGGTGCAGAAAGAGTCCACTTGACCCATGTCTGCACCAACCTAAAAAAGAAACTAGCCGCTCATTTCAATCCAACCTTCGAGCACCTGGTCCGTAGCCTTGCAGGGTACAGCACTTCAGATGCAGATCCAGGTAACTTTTTAAATGAGTTGTGTTTCAGCCTCAGCCACCAATTTAGGCAATGAATTCCAGACTCCCACCACTCTCTGGGTGAAAAAGCTTTTCCTCCTGTCCCCTCTAATCCTTCCACCAATCACCTTAAACCAATGCCTCCTTGTAATTGACCCCTTAGCTAAGGGAAACAGGCCTTTCCAATCTACCCTATCTGGCCCCTCATAATTTTGTACACCTCAAGTTGGCCACCCCTTGGTCTCCTCTGAACTAAAGAAAACAACAGTAGCCTTTCAAATCTTTCCTCATAGCTTCAATTTTCAAGCCCTGGCAACATTCTTGTAAATCTCCTCTGTACTCTCTGGAGCAATTATGTCCTACCTGTAATATGGTGACCAAAATTGTGTACACAAAATTCCATCTGTGACCTAACCAGTATTTTATGCAGTTCCATCAATACATCTCTGCTTTTGTATTCAATACCTCATCCAATAACGGAAAGCATTCCAATTTATGACCACAGCTGAGAATTGTTCGCAAACCAAGTCCCAGAGAGAAACTTGACTTATGAGCCATGCCCGTTTTTTTTGTATTCTGAAAACCTGAAGAAGTCGTATTAAAAGCAGGAAGTCCAGTAACACTTTTGGGATTTTAAAAATTAAAAGTATAAGTTTTATTAACAAGTATAAAAGAAAACTTAAGCACATAAGGTTACATACAGTTACACAGTTAAAATTAGCCTTACAAAACATTCCTCCAAAATGACTCTCTGCCTGGTCAGACCCACAAGTAAACACCTTCCAGGCAACAACCTCTTAGATGTTTAACTATAAAAATCCAGTAATATTACGCAAGGCAATCTGCTGTAGCCTCAATAAAGGAATACCACATGACCTGTAACTCTCTTCCACCCTGCTGTGGAAAACCAAACTTCAGAATTAAACTGCTTTTTGCAGCTCAAGACTTTCCATGCTTGACTGGATGGCTGATTCAAACCTGCATCCTCTCCCAGCCCAGAGCTACCAGTTCCAGCAGTTCACAACTCAGCTACAGCTACATGTCGTAGCTCAAAGGGCTCCCTTAAGCTCTCCACGGTAACTCTAGAATACCTTTTCTCCCCTTTCATCTCAGTTTTCACCCCTCTTTGATATTCATATCCTTCCAAATATAAGATCTTTCATGTTTCCATCTTGCCTTTGCTTTCGGTCAATAACATATAATATCCCCACTTCTATTTACCTATGGAACTCCAAGATGCAAACATGTTTCTTTACACCTCTGACTTCTCTTTGATATTCAAACAAACTCTCAAATTAACTAAAATGCAAATGTTTCACATGTACCTCAAAACCTAACAACTCTTATCCTTTTCAGGTTTTAAAACCCCCCAGACAACCTATCTCCCATTAATCTCTGTCCAGCTTAATTGAGTCTCTCTCGTGCAGATAATTAAACTTAATTGAATCTCTCACTCAAACACAGACTTCTTCACAGAATAACATTATTCCTCAAAAATATTTTTTAAAAGCCTCCATTTAGCGCAATATGCTTTCTTTACCACTTTATCCACCTGTCCTGCCACCTTCAGGGACCTGTGGACATGCACTCCAAGGTGTCTCACCTCCAGCCTCCTCAATATCCTCCTGTTTATTGATTATTCCTTTGCTTTGTTTGCATTACCTCCCCAAATGCATTACTTCACACTTTTTGCGGATTGAATTCAATTTGCCACTTTTTCGCCCACTCAACCAAACCATTGATCTTTATCTTGCAAAGAGGAAGCTGAGGGATGACCTAATGGAGATCTTGAAAATTATGGAAAGGTTTGATAGAATAACACAGGATGTTTCTGCTTGAAGAGCAAAACGAGTGGCTGTTAGCACATGGTGGTCACCAAGAAATCACATAGGGAATACAGAGTGGTGAGAATGTGGAACTGTAGATTGTAGTTGAAGGGAAAGTATAGATGCATATAAAGGAAATCTAGATAACTATATGAGGGGGAAGGGGGTATAGGGTTATGTTGCTAGTTAGACGAGGAAATATGGGAGAAAGCTTAAGTGGAGCATAAATGCCGATGTGGACTAGTTGGGCTGAATGGCTTGTTTCTATATAGCATGTGTTGACAATAAATTTAATATGATTCAAGATTAATAGATCTGATCAGCCAGAAAATTAAAATTGCCTCCATTAATCAGCATTGCTTATAAACATGTTTTCGGAAACTGTCCCTGAACAGCAGGTTTCTTACTTAAAACTATTATTAAACTGTTTCACACCTTTTCTCCCCTCATTGAACCAAATGGTCTGCTTGTGATAAATTTGCTTCCGAGCCTGTGTGTGATGGTTTTTATCTAATGATGTGGCAAAGTTATTTTTCGCCCAATTGACTCCTGTACAAATCATGTATTACAGTTCACTGCCACCTGTACTGCTGCTACATAGTTTATGAAAAACTTATTTAAAAGTGCACGTTAATTAAAGTTATGTAAAAGACGTGTTTTACACACTATAGCTCTTGTCAACCAAGTATTTCTGGTCAGCGTGATAACTACTCCAATTGCAGAAGGGACTTGCTGATCACAGCAGCAAAGTTTAGGACTACTGTAGCCATTATTCACTGTTTCATTTTGAATGTAAGGGAATAAACATAATTTGCAAAGTAGAATCATTAAAAAATTGTTGTCTATGGTGACACCCTATCACTGCTCTACAGATGAGGATCAATCACATAAGAAGATGAGAACTAGGAGCGGGAGTCGGCAATTCAGCCCCTCGAGTCTGCCCTGCTATTCAATACGATCATAGCTGATCTCATTTCGGCCTCAACTCCAATTTTACGCCCTGTCCTATAACCTTTCAACCCGTTGTGATGCACCAATAGTCATTTGCAACATTTTCTTATTTGCATAATTGAAATAAAATAAGACCAGTAGACTACTGAACATAGAAAAATAAATGACTTGTTATGAGTTCTGATCCATTCAAGGGGTTTTAGTCTTACAGTCAAAGCCGAATAAATTTGATGATATAACAGCCCTTGAGAGAAAATGCTTTAGATTTCTGTGTGGTAGAGCAAATATTTGTTCCTATGGATTCTGTCATAGGAAATGCTGTGATTTGTTTTATTTAGATACTTTTTATATTTTAGCTCCTGGATTATTTTTGGTGACACTCAATTTGAGTAGATGCTTAATTTGGCCTTCAAATGTGCCCCCTTCCATTATATATGACGTACCCCTCTGTTGCTAGTCTTCATCTGCAGATTTCTCCATGGCCTCTCCCTTCCTGCTGTATCCTGTAGCTCTGTGTGTAACCATTTTTCCATCAATTATTCCACCTCTGTACCCTTTAAATCCTTCCCTCAATCCAGTTGCAGACCTAGCAGCTGTCTTGGCCCAATATTCAAGCTTTCCCTGTAAGCTCCTCTGCCTTCCTGTCTCTCCCTTCCGTCAGAAGGCTGCTTAATATTTGCCTCTTTGACCATGTCTTTGGTCACCTCCTGTACCCCTTTTCCAGTTGTCGCTTGGTGTATGACTCCAAGTTTTCGGAGTGCTTTGATAATATTCAGTTTATTCAGTTAAAGGGTCTAAGTAAATCTAACTTCTTGTACTTTGTACATTTAATGCTGTGTGATGCACATCTTGTGAAGTATGCTTGGTTCGTCAGTTCCAATTGTTCCCATCATTTATGAAAGCAATCAATGATAGACGTAAACTTCACCCTGCTGTTATCCTGTTGAAAATACTTTCTGCTGAAACTGTCCATATTTTGGCGGACAGAGTCTGCAGTTGTATTGAGGGGTATTCTTTACTGTGTGCAAATTTCACATGGCCACCATTGTGTTCGACTAAAATCCCAGTGACAATGTTGTACAACTAAACTCATTTAGTTTTATAGATGTCACTTGCTCATTCAGAAAAAGTGAAACGTATTTAAAGTTGGAAATGAGCTGATTATCTCATCAGCTGTTTTCTAAAACGTATAAAAGTAAAAGTCCTGTGAACAGTGTTTGAGATTAGATTTTCAGAAGTAAGCAGGAAAGATGTTGAGAAGATGTTTTGACTTGTGTGGAACCCAAAATTAGGGATTATAAATTTGGATGGTCGCCAATAAACCCAATAAGTAATTCAGGAGAAACTTGTTTATTCTTGTGGTGAGAGTGTGGTGCTTGCCACCACATGGAGCGGTTGAGGCGTTTGGTATCGATGCACTTTAGGGCATGCTTGTTAAGTGCAGTCCATGAATAGAAAGAAATTAAAGGACATATTGATGGGGTGAGATGAAGTAAGATGGAAGGAGGCTTATATGGAGCATAAACTCAGGCATAGACCTAATAATAAAACTAAATGCTGGAAATATTCAGGTTTGGTAGCACCTGTGGAGACAGAAACAGTGTTAATGTTTTGGGCCAATGACCTTTCTTCAGAACTTGGAAAAATTAAAGATGCAATAAGTTTTCAGCAAGTAAAAGAGGTGGATATGTGGGAAAAAGAACAAAAGGGAAAGTCTGATAGATGGAAGGCAGGAGAGATTAAATGAGAAAAGAGTTGATGGTGCAAGGTGAAAGGAAATGGGAATTGAACAAGTAAAGAAACAAATCCTGCAGATGCTGGAAATCTGAAACAAAAACAAAAATGCTGGAAAAACTCAGCAGGTCTGACAGCATCTGTGGAGAGAAAGACAGCGATAACGTTTCGAGTCCATATGCTCTGAAGAAGAGTCATACGGAATCGTAACGTTAACTTGAGAAACAAATCCTGTCTGTCGAGGAGGTGTGAATGGCAGAATCATGAAGGGAAGAAAATGGGGGCAGAGTTGATAACCTGAAATTGTTGAACTCAATTGAGTTCTGAAGGTAGAACGCAGCAGGAAGCAGAGGTCAGCCTGAAAATAAGGTGAAGAATTAAAATGACAGTCAACTTGAAACTTGGGATCATGCTGCTGTTTCTCTGTCTGCAGATGCTGCCAGACCTATGCATTTCTAGCATTTTCTGTTTTATTTCAGATTTCTAGCATCTGTGGTATTTTGCTTTTGTACAAGCATAGACCCTTTTGGGCCAAATGGCCTCATCCTGTGCTGTAAATTCAATGCTGTTGCAGCTGGTTCAAGACTCCTAGTGGTGATCTTATACCCCAAGGAAAATGCTAAATCAACAGCTGATCTTGCGTTCACGTTTGGGGAGACTTCATTCTATTAAGAAAAATATGTGATATAACTGCCTATTAATGGGGAGTTTAAAATTAGTGCATTTTGTCACTCGCCATTGCCATCTGCTGCTCTGATTTCTCATATGTTTGGAGCAATACAGCTTCTACCATTAGTTTTCAACCCGAGGTCTATTAGTATTCCTTCTTCCTACAATATACTTTGGAATTAATAATGGCTATATATTGGAAGGGAAATGATTTGTGCAAAGTGATTTTTATTGCACAGATTCATTCAGAAAGTAACACTATTGCACCCTTTAGGACCTTTTATGCAGAACTCTACTCTGGCAGCAAATCAAACTGTCTGCACTAAGTAGAAATTCATAGGGTTTGTAGAAAAAAAGAGTGCTGCAAAAGAAATTGTTTGCTGTAATCCTAAATGAAACATAATAGCTAGGATAATGCAATTTGAAGAACAAAATCTGCTCCATGTAGCAAATAAGTAAATAAACAAGCAGGGAAATATCCTTCAGTCCATCCTGATTGCTCTCACTGGAGTCCGCCTATAATTCTATCATAGACTACAGCATCATGCACCCTTGATCCTTGCTTTAGAATCACTATTTACAGCTAATGATTGCAGAAGAGAATTTTTAATCAATTATTTTGGATGTGAAACTCATTTTGAGAAATCTGCCTGTGTCTAAGTCAGGCTTTAACAACAAAGACAAAAAGTGCCACCCTCAAAGTTTTGAGCTGATTTTGCCCAGAAAGAGAATTTGGCCATCAGCACTGTGGTAGAGGATTAGTTAATAAATTTGAAACCAAGTTATTTATTTTGAAAGGGCCTTTCACAAACTTATTTTATGGACAGTATGGTTTCTGAAAAATTTTATTTTGCTTTAAATGAGACACATTAAATGTTTATTCGTAGCTTCAAATGAAGACCCAGGCCCAAATTTTGCGGTCAGTGGTGAAAGGACAGCGCGCACCACTGACAACGCAAAAAGCTGCACAAGAAAATGTAATGGGCTCTGTGGCATCAATTTCCCCTATTTCTTTTGGTGCCATCCATAGGGAGTTTCACGTGGAAACTCTCTAGCAGGCTGGGCAGTTGATCAGATTGAAGAATTTTCAGACAGCAAACTGAGAACTAGATGGCATTGATTATCATTCACTTTTTAATCATTTTACAGGATGTGAAATAAAGATTGATACATGCGCATGGGGTTAAGGCAGAAGTTGAAATAGCATATATTTTGAAAAAGCTATGGTTTAATTGTAAAATTCCATGGAATATTTTTATCATGGAATGGAGTGAAAGACAACACTGCTGCTGCTGCTTGTAGCTACTTCTACCTGGTGATCTGCTGTCACAGTATGTTGCACTTGTCTGCCTTGTCCCATCCTCTCACACCCACTGTAGCTTGCCTACAACCACTCTGTGATGTCATCATCCAACTGCACCTAGGTTGACCCATCTTTCTGCTGCCCTCCACTTTGTCCTCCGGAAGAGATCTTTATAGATTTCCAGCTGTGATCAAATGGCCAAAATTACCGACATTTTCTTTTCTGGATGTCACTTTTTAGAGTTCTTTTTGGATCTTGCACTTTGAAGCACCTCTTCATTTGTCTTAATAGTCTGTATATGGAATTTTAAGCACATATCTTAGCATCCACATTCTAAAGGCTTCTATTTTCTTCCAAAGATCTGTATTGTCCAGATTACTGAGGCATAGAATAAAGTGGTGCACCTAAAGTGTAGCACTTTGAGTTTTTTTCCTTGTTACAAGCTTGAATTTTCTTGTTGTTAACACATCTTTCATCTTCACAAAATTACTTCTGGCTATCTCTATCCTTCTTCTGACTTTGGCATCATATCTACCATGTTCTTTTATCTTTTGTGCTAAATAGACAAACTTATCTACTTGTTCCAGTGTGACACCACCCACTTCAATCTTCACTCCAGTTTCTTCTAATGTATTCCATCTAACTACCATTGTTTTTGGTGTTCATACTCAATCCATATTCTGAACTTCTAGATTTTACTTGATCTATATTTTGTAGGGCCTCTTAGTCTGCAAGAAGCATTCTGTTGTCAACATATCACAAGTTTATGTTCTTCCAATTTTTACCCCTGGAAGTACATCTAATTCCCTGAATATTTGTTCTGTTTACAGATTGAGAAATTTTGGCAACATCTTGTTGTACTCCTCTTGACTTTTCTAGTGGCTATGGCTAGAAAAAAACCCACCTATCTTTACACGGACTTCTTTGCAGAGCAATGCGGCCTCAGTGATCTGTCCATTAGACCACGCTCATCAAATTAAAAAAAGGTCATTTAAAGGAGCCTCGCAGCTGTCAGAACTAGTCCGAGCCCCATGACAGCCCTTGCTGCCTTGGAGCTCGGGATTCCCAGAATTTCGTGTTGTGACCCAGCTGGGGTCCTGATCCAGAGTGTGGGAAACCTGATGCTCGCTATTTGATTCCAATATAGGTTCTGGATAAATCATCTTTACCGTCAATGGCACATTTGAGCATCACATTAACTTTTAGCGATAAACATGATCGAACACTTTTTCAAAGTCTATTAAATATATAAATTTTCTTCTAGATAGTTATTGAAGATTGTTCTTGGGTTAAATATGGTATTCTATGTTCTGATTCCAGGTCTAAATCCAGACTGTTTCACCACTTTCTGCTTCAAATTTGTTATTATTTCTTTCTATTATGATTTTCAAGATTGCTTGAATGAGATGGCTCATTAAGTTTATGGTTCTAAAATAATTTCACTCCATTGCTTTAGGTTTCTTGGGTAACTTAAAAAATAATGAATGTCTCAAGTCACTTGGGATATATCCTTTTGGTATATAAAAACAAAATACTGTGGATGCTGGAAATCTGAAACAAAAAAAAAATGCTGGAAAAACTCAGCAGGCCTAACAGTATCTGTGGAGAGAAAAACAGAGTTAATGTTTTGAGTCTGTATGATTCTTCAACTCTGAAGAAGAGTTATACGGACTCGGAACGTTAACTCTGTTTTTCTCTCCACAGATGCTGTTGGACCTGCTGAGTTTTTCCAGCACTTTCTGTTTTTGTTCCTTTTGGTATATATTTGATCACAAATTTCTGTTATCACTTCTAGTTCTGTTTCTCTAAGGACTTTTAGGTGTTCAGTTGTTACTTAATCTATGCTTGGAGCTTTTACTGTACTCATCAATTTCAAGGCATTCTTTATCTCTGATATCATAATGTTTGATCCTTCATTTGACTCTATATCTGAGGATATAATGAGGATTCCCTCAATTTGAATCATCAGACAATCCACTTATAAGTTCTGACCATCTTTTTGTTATTGCATCCCTTTCAAAGAATATTTTACCATCCTTGCCTTTTATTCATTCGCTATCTGTTGTTATCTCCTTCTGTCTGTCAAAGATGTCACCTTTTGGTGCATAACTCTCATTTGATGTTTTCTTTCTAGTTCCAACACTTTATCACACATCTTGTTATACCATTTCTCTTTCGCCTGCCTATATGCATCCTTTATTTTCTTTTCCATGTTGTCATACTTGGGTGTGTTTCTTTTGCTTTCCCCTTTCTATCATCATTGCTAGTATCTCATCTTTTGTCTCTTTTTCTATTCTGCTTTGGTAGTATTTCCTTTGCAGCATCTTGTATAAACTCTCTTATGTTTTGCCATTTGCTTTCTGTATCTTGTTCTGAGACCTGTTTTTTCTGTTTCCTCAAAATTAATATCAAGAAAATTAAGATGAAACTGAAAATACCAAAAAAGACAAAGATATGTGACCATTTAGATCTTGATATGAGAACATGAGAGAGGCATTCGCTTTTAAAGTAAAAAAAATGTAGGAATGTCTCAGAACTAAAGAAACAGAACAAACGGAGGTTTCTGAACAAGAAATAGAAAGCAAAGACAGTCCAGGCTTTTCAAGGCCAGAGGTTGTTCATAATTATGGCTTGGAGTGTCATTAAAACGCATATACACCTCATTCAACAAAACAAATTTTCCTGATCACTGATTGATTGTGCACCCTGTGGAGGGACAAGGTATTGCTGACAGCAACTTCCAGATTTTTGAATTTAACTGTGCATGTGTGGACTGCAGAAGTTGTCGTCAGTTTGATGGTAAATGCTAAAACTGTTGCTGTCTTTGCAGCCACAAATTCCTGGTCTATGTCCTGCGTTGTAAAAATAACAGCTTGAGTGCAATATTTGTTGAAAAATAAATTTTTCCCCTATTTTCCAGAATCTGACTTGAGAAAAAGAATACGCGTTCACTTATTAAATGCACATGGTTTAGATGAAGCTGGAATTGATGGTGGAGGAATATTCAGAGAATTTCTTAATGAACTGCTCAAGACTGGGTTTAACCCAAACCAGGGATTTTTTAAGACGACAAATGAAGGGGTTCTGTATCCGAATCCTGCAGCAAAAATGCTGGTTGGCGATCACTACACCAGACATTACTACTTTCTAGGAAGGATGTTGGGAAAGGTGAGAATTGAATTCTTTAAATATCAAATGTCTTGACCAAACGAGCATTATATTTGGAAACAGCTGAAAGAAGGTTAAAAAACTAGCTTTGAGAAATGGTGTTTGTTCGCCACAAATTGTTAGCCTTGGAATCCATGCGTTGGTGGAGAGAGGTGGTGGTAAAATAGAGCTGGGTGTTGTCACCTACATATGAAAACTAATGCTGTGCTTTCAGATGATGATGAGAAATAGGAGGGGGCCGAGGATAGTTCCTTGGGGGACATAGGAGGTAAGAAGAGAAGCAATTGCGAGTGATACTTTGGCTACGATTAGATAGGTAGAAACAGATTTTGAAAATGCAGTTGCGAGTGAATTGGGGGGTAGGTTTTCCAGGGATGGATAGAGAAGGAGGTAGGTTTGAACATGGAAGGGGGAATATGGGTGGAGAGTGATACAAGGAAGTGATCAGAAATGGCCTTAATCTGTGATTGATACGATGGGACTAGCAAGGCCATGTGAAATGGCAAGGTCAAAGGGATGGCTGTGAATATAGGTTGCGCAGTTTGTGGAAGGAGAGATTTAGGGAGGATGAAAGAACAGTGATCTGGGGAGAGAAAGCACAGTGAATTGAGATGGAGGTTGAAATCAATGAAAATGACACTGTGGAGGCTGAGGGAGGAAAGCACTGAAGATAGTGAGAAAATTGTTATTGTACTTAGGAGGGGGGTAGAGAATGATGATTTTGAAAGACAGCTTGGAACAAGGTGGAATGTTCAAAGCAGGGAAAAAATACCAGAAGAGCAGGGGCACAGGCTACCACTGCGACAATCTTGACTGGACAGCAAATGATGGAGAATATAGCTAGATTGAATTATCCACCAATATTATTCCCTTAAGGAAGATGTGAATATTTTACTTGCTGCTCCCTATGGTTCTCAAATATGGAAATTTGGAAGGAAATGGTTTTCAATTACCAATTTATAAGTCAGTCATTGGTTGGATTCGATTAGCATGTTTGAATGTTGTATGTTTATTACCTTTTTTGTTGTTTGCAGTGACTTGACACATAAACCAGCAGTCAATTTGCTATCTAATTAATGCAGTATAGTGTGATGACAACATTTGGTCAATATTGCTCCACTGGAATCAGTTTCCTTTCTTAATTATACATTTTTTTCCTGTGATGCTTGCTATTTGGACACAATGCATTATTTGTATATATTCAGCATTAAGTTTTATTAAGCTGCTAATTTCTTTGGTATTTTCCGAATACATTTGGTAGAGTAATTTTAGATGTGGAACTAGGATCTGAATCAGAGTTACTTTCACAGTATATTATTGGATCGTATTTACTAGGAAGTAGAGGACAATAAATGAAGCATAAATGTAGTTCACCCATCTTTCTGATTAAATGGATCCCATGTAAAATATTTTTGGGTGATGTACAGTGACTTGGATTTCAATGAAGCATCTGTGGTATTTGTGTTTTTAATTCCGTTTTCCTTATTAAAGGGACAGTGCCCTTGTAATTTCTGCTGTTGGATTACTGGAAAAAGAGACATGTCGAAGCTTTTCATCTTGCATTCATAAGGACATATCGCAAGAATACCAGTAGAAGGGGAAAACAATTTATGCGAAGAGACTGCTGATTGGTTGGCAACTGGACTCTGGTAGAGGCATTGCCATGGAGAATAAACCAGTGATGGTGACTGACAGTTAACTGCCCAGCAATGTTTGAAATTTAAACCAAGCAACTTGACACTAGTCAAGGCATAGCCCTGGGGAATGAACCAGAGAATGGCTCTCACTTTTTTTTGTTCAGCTGAAACAGGTGCAATGTACAAATTCTTTCTATCTGCAAAGAACAGGGCCCTGTGTATTAATATATGTAGCTTCCAGTACACGCAAATGTGTCACACTGCGAGCCTGACTGACGATCTTAAATTGGTTGTCAGCATAATTCTTAGTACATTGAGGATTATTTAGCAAATGTTGTCCAATTGTGGAATCACATCTAATGTTGGACACTGTTTTGAGTTTTGCAAGAATGGACTGATTGGGGACGGTTTGTACCTTGCCCGTTGTGAACAGCGGCTGTTCATTGTTTGATACAATGTGCCAGTCTTTGGGACGTACGGCCTACATTCCTAGCATCACACTGGCATTGAAATTCATATACCACATTACTCATTTGTGTGATAGGCAGAATGTCTTTTTGGCTTGATGGCAGCATCCTGTTAGGAATGTATACCACGCGTGTTGCTACTGCATAGTAGCAACGTGAAACAGCAAGCTTCACCTGTTGCTCAAACCTTTGAGATACCTTGCCCTTCCAGGGTAACCTGAGGTAGACTGAGCACTTTTCAGGGCTGAAAGTGATGGCCTTAGGCCAGTTTATGTAAGCATTGGGATTCTTACATGACTTAGGCTCCATCCTGCACTCAGACTCACCTTTTGAAGTGGAGCAGTCAAATTAACTCCCCTTCCTTGATATACTGGTTGAGAATCTGCCAGGGCATTCTCTACGAAGGTCTGCCGCAAGCCTACCTTCATGGTCAATGTACACATTGGCATTCTTGCCGTTCCACATGCTATAAGATTGAACTTATCGGTAACCTTGTAAATAGGGCCCGAGTCATTTGCTCACCATGCAAGCTTGATGCTGAAGTAGGGCATGTCAAAGACATCCTGCAGGAAAATGGCTGCCCTGATCGATCATTTCACACTTCATATCACTCAAACTCATGAATGGGCCTAAAGCTGTTACGTTCGGCCCTGAAAGTGCCAAGTCTACCTCAGAATACCGTGGAAGGGCAAGGTATCTCAAAATCTGAGCAACAGGTGAAGCTTGCTGATTCACACTGCTGCTATGCAGTAGCAACATATGTGGTATATGCCACTAATAGGATGCTGTTGTCAAGCCGAAAAGACATTCTGCCTATCACGCAAAGGAGTGATGTGGTGTATTAATTTCAGTGCCAGTGTGATGCCGATATGTAAGCCATATGGCCCAAAGATTGGTAGATCGTATCAACAGCGTGTTCCAGTTGCTATTTGCAACGGGCAAGGTAATGACTGTGCCCAACCAGCCTCTGCTTGCAAAACTCAACAGTGTCCAACAGTAGATGTGATTCCACAATTGGATGTTTGCTAAATAATCCTCAGTGTGCTAAGAAATTACACTGACAAATTCAAGATTGTCAATTGGGCACGTAGTATGGCGCATTTGCATGTACTGGAAACTATGCCTAGGGCAACAGGGCCCTGTTTTTGACAGACAAACAGCACATGTGCACACTGCGCCTGTTTCAGCTAAACAAAATAAGTGACAGCCATTTGCTGACTTATTGGTCAAGGAATTGCCCTGAACAATCAGGGTCAAGCTGCCTATTTTACATTTCAAACAATGCTTGGCAGTTAATTGTCAGTTGCCATCACTGGTGCATTCTCCATGGCAATGCCTCCATCAATCTGCACTCTCTACATATAGTAGAAATTGTTGATTTCCCCTTATATTGGTATTCTTGCGAAATGTCCTGATTGGTGTGTTACAACTGACTGAGGATAGTGCGCTGCAATATCAAGCCCCACTGTTCCCCAAGCCGTGACAAATGTAAAAAGTTTGACCAAACCACCAGATTGCCCCAATTCTACCTAACTGTTTAACTTGGGTTAAAAGAATATGGGCACCAGGTTTGTAAACTTAATAAGTAAATAACTGTTTATTGAACAAATTGCCTTTAACTAGTGGCAAAAGAAAGAAATATGAACTGCTAACTTCTAACATTATAACTTAAACTCTACCCCCTTCTTAAATCCATATGTGCACACACACACACACACACACACAATATGGATTTTGAGGGTGCGATAAAACAGTTCAACAGCACCCTTAAAATCCGGAGTACTGGATCCGATGGGTTGATTTTGATTGATGTCTTCCAAATTCCTTTCAGTTCTTGTTGATGACACGAGGTGGTCTTCCAACACTTTCAGTATTTAGTTCACTGGTTGAGAACTTGCTTTTCAATGTCTCTAACAGTGGTTTTCCCCTTTTCCTTTTCACAGGGGTTTCTTCAGAGAGAGAGAGCGGGTTATAGAGATGCGAGGAAAAGAGATTTTAGATGTTTTCTCTTTGCAGGCCAGTAGCTTTTTGCTGCACTGCTACCACACAAAAGCCCTGGTCACCTGGTCAGAAGCCTTACGTCACCATCCTGTCTTTCATGGCACACTCTGTTCCAGGACTGCAACATTGTGTATATATATATATCTCATCCTGTTCCAGTGGATATGCCTCTCAAACTGCAGCCATTGCAATCCCAACCCACAGTCCAATAGAAATAAAAAGATATGTTCCTTACAAGTGCAAGATGAAAAAGTTTAGATATGTCTACTTTTTTCAGCAATGTTGGATTACTTTTGATTTTCTTTCAGTATAAAGAGTTTTGCACCAAGAAATTGTTTCTTGGGCTGTTTAGGAAGTAGAGATCTGACTGGAGCTGTAGCTTGGAGCCGAAGCCAGCAGTATAGTTGTGACACGTCAAACATAGCTTTTTTTCCATGACTTGTGTAGCTGAGGCCTATCACACAATCCCTCTAACATACAAGAGCAGTTTATAGAATCTTTTAATGTAAAATAAAAATGTTACAAGCTGCTTCATGGAAAAATTCATTCTAGGCCAAATCTCTATTCTTTTAAAATTCTGAACCGTATAGGTAATGTTCTAGTTTTTTTTAATGTATACCTGGTGCTTAAGATTGATGCGCTCATACAAGGGGGGACATGTCACAACTGAACATATCTCCTCATCAAACCTCCGTTTCTAATATGGCTTAGGAAAATGAAAAATCAGCATTCAGGTGTAGCTTCCATCTCTAGAAAATACCATGGTGAATAGGTTGAATGGCCTCCTTCTTTGCTATCCTACTCTATATGAATACTTCTAGTCCTAGATGCAAGTGTTTTATGAAGCTGGGCTTGTGTACTTGTTTTAGGGAAAAGCTAATTATTTCAGTAAGCTGTTTACTGAATTGCTGTATTTTAAGTTGGCCATTGAAGTGTTCAAACATTGCGCGCTTGTCTTTATAAGAAAAGAATTGTGATGTAGACAGCGTTCAATCATTAATGCATGATTTAATTCCAAGTATTTACTTAGCCGGTTACTTTAAAGCTGTGACAGGCAGCAACTTGCAAAGCTGTCTATAACAGAGCTAATTATATTTTGATTACAATTGTAAATGGGATGTGGCTAGTAAATGCTGTATATGTTCTTAAATCTATGAACAAAAATGCCTTTTGGGGAGATATTGATTGCTATCTATATTTATTGGGGCGTAATGAATTCAAATTTTCTTTAATGCCCGTGTAGTGATTGTTTAGTGTGATTCAGTGCACTAAGGTCTTTATAGCCATCTTAACAGAAGGGATTACCTCATGTTGCTGGTCACTTCTCAATTAAACTTTCCATTAGGAGATGATTCTTGATTCTGTTTGTGTAGCGATTGCATTTTGTTGGCTTTAAATCAAGCAGCCAGACAGAACATAAATAAGCAGTCAAAATATGTGGTAATGGCATTTTGATCTGTTTCACGGTTAGAGAGACCTTAAGGTTATCTCAGTTGATTTATCTTATAATACTTATTAAAGTAAACTCCACTTTTGCTTGTGCTTCACCTTTGTAATGCCCAATCAGCTGTTTTTAATACAACTTGGCAGCCTCTCTTATTTCTAATGAGCATGCATTTGTATTCATTGACCTTATTGTACTATGTAGCATCTAAGCACAGAAAAGGACTTGCATTTATATAGTGACTTTCACCACTTCAGAATATCTCAAAGCAGCTTATAGCGACTGAAGTGCTTTTGAAGTGTATTCATTTTTGCAGTGCAGCATCAATAAGAATAGCACATGGTGTTCTAAGATACAGGTGAGCAAAAATGTAATTGTTGCTCCTAATCCAAGCTTGTCTTTCTGTAAACTGCATAATCTGGAGAAAAATCTGAATTTTGGACTATGCTGCTTATTTTCTCATGATAGGAAATGGGACTGGGTGAACATTTAGATCAGCATTTTTTAATGCACACCGGGGGTCCACAAATTACTTCCTAAAATTATATCTGGGCCTTGTGATTTTGCAATCTGTGCTACCTCATCTCCTGGTGTTGCCTCTGGCTGATCTCTCCTGTCATTTGCATTTGTTGCCAGTGTGTCAATGCTCCAACTCCCATTGCAGCACTCGGCAGTGTTAAAGCTCTAGCACGAATTCCCATTTCTCGGGTCCAGTGAGAGATCACTGCACAAAAAAGGCAGTTGTCAAAAATTGCTGGAGTGAAAGAGAAAACACTTGGAACATCGAGAGAATAGTGAAGAACAACAAGGATACCAGTGGAGATGAATACAGAGGACGAGTAACTTGAGACGCTGGGACAAGTTAAGAGAAAACCCAAAATGCAGCAGATACAAGGATAAAGTAACAGAAATGGAATGAGCATGCAACATGAACGTATCCTCTGAAGGGGAAGAATAACAGCAAGATGGTAACTGATGCTGAGAAACAAAATCAGTAACAAACATGAAGAATAACGGAGAGACGGTGGGAGGAGAGGCGGGGAAACTACAGGCTGAGGGAAATAACATGCGCAATAGGTGAGAATTACAGAAACATGAGGATTGTAGCTCTTCTGTTTATGCGAACTCCACAAACCCCTTGACTCCACTGTGAATATCATTCCTGGACCCTCACATCAGTAATAGTGTGGCAAAGGTTCCACATCTTTAAAGGATTACTATCTAGCATGCATAAAGTGCTCCATAAGCACCCCCAGTAGAAACCATCCAAGCTCGCATCTCAATTTTGCAAATCTGAAGTTTACTCCCAAGATCACCTAATCTCTTCTCGTAAATCAGAACTTTCACCTTTCAAAGCTTGAAAGACTATTCATGATAGCTTTGAGAGGAATACCTTTCCACAGTCCTTGTGTTGCAACAGCAGATCACAGCCCCAAATTACTTGCGGACATGTCGAGCTTTTTAAAGGAAGATATGTGCTTTTTTTAAAAAAAGCATACAAGCAAAAGCAGGCTGAGAATGTAAAGTAACCACTTTGTGGAAAATTCCTATGCGGATTATACTTTACCAACCGGCCTGGAGAGAACATGGAATGTCGCACCTAAAAAGGTGTGAAGGCTTACTTCAGTCAAAGACACTTGAAAGGGAGAGATGCAATGCAAAAGACTGAACTTTAATCTCCTGTGGTTGCGGCGACGGTGGAGACTGATTACCGCATCTTGGCAGAAACCATCTCCTGTTGAGTTACATCTCAGAATGTGGAAATGGCCTGAGTTGAAAGAAAGCAGACTCTGGGCCAAAGACATGCGTATTCCTGGAAGGGAAAAAATAAACAAGGAAATGAGTTTAAAAAGCCAGCTGCAAATCTGATCAGTGTGTTCTAGTTCTGGTGTGCTCATGTGGGATGTGAGGGTCACAGCAGAAGAAAATCAAATCGGCATGCCTGTCTCTCCTCTCTCTTTCTTGCTGGGGGCAAATCAGAAAAGCCACATTCAAGAAGGAAATAGGACAGTTCCTTCAGCTCACCTGCAGAAGCAAGTATCTCCAAACAACTGCTCAACTGCCAAAGTCAGCTGTACTGGAATCACCAAACCTAACGGCAGCAACATCTGCCATCTACTCCTCACGGACAAGCCAAAGACTGATTCATATATCTTTATCACTTTTTAATTTTTGGACTCAACTTCTCATTTCTGATCTATGTGTATGTGTGGCATTTTTATTATTTTTTTCTCTCTGGTTTTTAGTAACTAATAAACTCACTCCTCCTTGGACCCAAGAAAGTCTGGTTAAATTGGCTCCTTCTAAAACATAAATACATTTGGACTGGGTTGGGAAAAAGTATCCAAGAGGGAAGGGATCCTTTTAAATTAACCTTGTTGAATCCAACCGAGGAGATTGAATAAAGAAGGGAAGCCACCTCATTCCTCTTCACCCAGGAGCATAACAAAATTGGGGTCCAGTTTGAGAAGTTAACAATTTGGGCTATCTCGTCCAGGATTATAACAAATTGGGGGACCTCACCCGTTGACCGGTTGTAGCACTTGTTAAAACAAAGGTCTCAATTCCACAATGAAGACATTCATCATTTGAGTATTGCTGAAAAAAGACACATATTGTCGAAGCATTTTGTCTTGCACTTATCAGAACAGTTTGCAAGAATACCAAATGTAAAGGTAATAACAAGTTAACTGGTGCATTCTCAATGGCTTTGCCTCTAACAATCGGAGTCCACTTGCCAACCAGTCTGCACTCTCTTCTTATGCAGTAATTGTCCTGATGAGTGCAAGAGGAAAAGCTTCAGCAAATGTCTTTTTTCAGCAATACTCAAGTTCGGCACTGCCAAACAACTGCATGCTCCATTGTGTACTCTGGCGCAAACATGATAGGTGGGACCGATTATGGTAAGATTTGGCGGCCCTGTTTCACCAACAAGCTAGGTGACCAAACCTAGTTCAATGGGGAGTATACTGGGGTGTGGCAGGCATACCTTGGAAAGAAGACCCAACCTAGTGGGGTTACCAGTAGACTGAGCACCAAAAGCATAGGCTGTAAACCAATCTAAGCACTCCCATAATCAACAGATCAGATCAGACCAAGCTCTGCAGCTTGCCCATAATAGTTTTCTTCTTCTTTCTCAGTGTACCTTTAATATGCTGCTTGTATTTCTTTGCTTGTCCTACATTTTTCAGTACCAAAGAATTCCACCAGAGCAAGAAAAAAAAAGATTTTTGTGTTTCTCGGTGTGTCTCACATTTACAGAAACACATTGACACAAGGATCTTGACATTTTTAATTTGTCTTGGATCTGCCTCCTTCTGTGCAATTAAGGCGCCCATTTTTTCCGTGCTGACTACAGTCTAAGAACAGAATTATCAAATCAGTATCACATATTGAAGGGAATGGAATCTGCTGAGAATTCAATCCTGCTTCAACTGGAGCTGATGCAATGCATCCAATTCTGCAGGGTTTCTGTGTTTACTTTAAGGCTCAACCTAACAATGAAGAATGCAAACTGATGGTGGGGAAAAAGATGTTGGGGCTGGGTGGGCACGAGGAGGCCTGAAATTCCAAATAGGTCATCAGTGGTTATCTGTCAAAGCTGGAGCTACTTCCGACAGACTTCAGTTTTAAAGCTAACATTATTTGCCTGACTTTCACATATTGTTCAAAAGGTGACATCTCTTGCAAGACAGCACTCCTTCAATACTGTACTGAACTATTGGCTTATGTGCTTAAATCCAGAATCATCCGATTCAAAGGCATGTGCTATCACTGAACTAAGCTGACACAGCACAAATGATGGATTGAAGAATGAACCTCCTGGTGTGTGACTGCTAGTCATTTTTTTAACCTATTCAACCATTGAGGGGGCTTCCCATAGGTATAATTTTGAAAGTTTTTAAATATAGCTAGACTCAAAGCTGGTCTGTAGACATTCCTCAAATAACTGATGTATGATGTAACATGGGTTCCAAAATGGATTGGCACTAAATTACAATTTGTAATTTGCAATATTGATTTGTTTCTTAAAAATTAAAATTTCCAGCTATCAAGGTTAAAAGCATTTACATGTATTGACGTAAAAACTCATAATGGAAATCAAATGTCCAAACTATGAAAGGTTGAAAATGGTAATCAGTGGATGAAGTAATATATCAAAGGCTTTTTATTGCAGACATTTGGTTTATAAATATCTCTCAAATTCAGAATCCATATGCTGGTATACCAGGAGTGCTTACCCCAGAAGATTATTAACACATGGCATTTATTATTAAACTCTATTCTTATTTTTCAACCTGAGCTGTTTTTCCTTGATGGAAAGCATTTCTTGTTGAAGGATATACTAGAATTTTTGTTTGTGAAGATTGTCTATTTCTGAATCCACGTTTTCTTGTAGTGAAGTATGCAATCAATGGGCTTCTGGGCCTTTCAGTAGGACGTATCAATAAGCAGTTGGTCCTCAATGTCTCAAAGCACATCACACACTGAATTACTTGTTGGAAAGCACTGTTATATAGGCAAATGTCAGTAACTCAACAATGGGTTGTGGTTATGGGACTGAACTCCCAAAGATTAAGTTCCCATTCCACAAGAACAAGTTGATCTGTTCTAGCAATAGGCTTTTCTCCAAGGAAGGAATCCCATCACCTCTACTTGGTCTGGTCTGCACTGGACCCTATGTGGTTGACTTCTAATGCCCTCAAAAGTGATCTGGACAATCAATCAGCGAGAGTAGAATGGGCAATAAATTTAACCTTGCTGGTATTGCCCATGTCCCATGAACAAATAAATAAATGAAAAAATATTAGTTAAACTCCTACTGTTTTATATGAAAACTGCTTAACCAGGAAGACCTGTTTTCTTCCTTTGTCTTCCTGACAGTTGCTTTCTTTCTGAGGCCAAATTGATGATATGGCAGCAACAGACGCATTAGCATGTACAAACATAGTTATTACTGTGGTGATGTTATAGCACTATGGCATCACTACTCTGCACATGCACGAGCACAAACAGCCATTTAAATGGACTTGAACGTTGCAGCCAGTGTGCAAGAAGACCAGTGGCACATTAGAAAGGTAAATGTTGGTGAGTGGTACTCTTAACCCACAGTTTTCTGCTTCAGATGCCAGATTGCTGTCACCTGAACTAAGTTGATAGCATTGAGGAAATTCAGAATGTGTAGAAGCGGATGCTGATACTGGTTTCTATAAGCATTGCCTCAGGGATTACAGACTTGAATGGATAATCTCAATAGACATCATTCTTATTTATGGTTGTACACGTTGAAGTACCAGCCAAGCAACAAAACCCATCTTTATAGTTTCCTAATGTTATGGTAGCATCAGCAGTATCTGAATCTCCTGTGGCATGCTTATAGCAAGTCAGAGGATATGCTGTTTTATAAGGTCAGGGAGATTATGCCATGTAAGTTAGCATGTGGCTGTGGGTCCATTTATTGCTATAAAGTACAATTGCTTTCTTGAAATTAACAAAGTATGTATTACATGTCTGGTGCTTTAGATCATGCGACTGTTGTGCAAGGGTTTTTTGCATTAAATAGCTAGGTATGTACAGCTTTTGCCATATTACACTCATCATCCTATGCATGTAGTTTCTTTGGTGTGTAGCTGTTCTTTTAGGTTTCTAAAATGGCAACTGATGGGAGATAATTTATTTTTCTTTCACTCGCTGTGGGGGAAGCATCTGGCCTCTGCTTGGCAACTTCCTTCAGAAGCATATTTCATGGGGAATTTTCCTGTTATAATAAAACCACTTTTGTACTAGTCTGTCATGGTCGCCTTGTCAGTAACCCAAGTTTTGTTCAAGTGATCTAGTGTAGGTTTAAAGTTTCAAATTCTACATAACCATCTTTGAATCTTATCCTCCTCTTTCAGCTACTAATGTAACATATTCTTGAAAAGATGGCTGATTTGGAAGCATTGCATCCTAATCCACTCTTAATCTGAGCTGAACTGATTCAAGGAATTGAAGATCTCTTTAATTAAAAATGTGAGCTTTCTGTAGTCAATTTGCTGCATTCACGAATTCTTTGATTTTTTTGTGAGAATAATTCCATCTCCATTCTAGTTTCATAGTGAAATCTCCATGCTCGTCACATAAATTAGAGCAATTTCCCATTAAGATTTCTAATTTTTTTTATTGCACACAGGTTTAAATAACTTCTATTTGTTTTGTATAATCACAATATTGTGTTACGTATGTTATAATTTAAAAATGTTGGCACTATTCTTATCGACATCTAATACAAATTGTTTTTCAAGGTTACGTCAGCTTATTCTTTTGCTTTGGAGCCTGTATTTGATTCTTTGAGAACAATTTATAGTTTCCTGCGCAAATAGGTTACCCAATAACTTTCTTCTGTTTAAGCAAAAGTATTCATTTGGCAGTGGTATTATGTTTTATAGTGCATGTGTGTTGTGAAGGTGAGTGTTGATGCAAAGTATAGTTCCGATTGATGACCAAAGAAAAGTAGGCATTTGTTTCTTTATTGATTCTTGATGCCATAAGTTACTAAATCCATTTGGCAGCTTTTGATATTGTTCACATTTATTTTCCAGATTGCGCCACCATTTGCATTAATTGCACAGCACTTACTTGTATTAAAAAGGTTTCCTGCATAATGAATCAATTTTAGCTCAATCATTTTGGCATAATTTTGGGCAGTAAATATACCTATAAAACACAGATCCTTGAAATGCATCTTATAGCTTTCATTCATATTGTTGCAGCTTCATAACTGGAATATTAATAGGACTAGGTTAAAGAATTTGCATATTCAAGAGGTCAGTTTGCATAATGCAAAGTGGATTCCCATTATATTTGTTGATCAATTTCTACAAATTCTGATGTGTAAGGTTACAATGGTTAACCTAAGATATATTTTAAATTACATTCAAATGTATGTACTGCATTTGAATTATTTGTAGTGCAGCCAAAGGCAAAAGTAGTGATGCAAAGGTAACTACTCTAAAAGTAAATTAGAATTTGGTTTTCTTGTTTGTGTGAAAAATTGCATTTCATTTGATTTTGGACTATTGGTGTGCATTATGAATTGCTGTAAGGAATGTAGTGAAATGAGAAATTAATGAATTTCTTATTTAAAAACAGAGTGCAGAGCATGGAAAGTAAATGGTGAATTTGTGTCTGCCATAGATATCTTCGGTTCAGTGGAAACAGTTGCTGTGAAGAGGTCTGAAGATCTTTTAGTGGAGTTGACTGTTAACTGCCTCATGTACACCCGCAGGTTATGCTGCCATACATGCAACAACAGCATCCCATTGTGATCTAGCCCAGATAATCACACACATGTACCTCCACTTTCTCTGGAGTCTGCTTACATTACATGTGCTGGAATGGTGCTTGAGCCCTTGACTTTCTGACATGTGATAGTGGTACGACTGAGCCACGGCTGACACTTATGATTAATATAGCTAATTTTAGAACACAATGTTAGGCATTCTACATTTCTTCGAATGTAGAATATAAAGATGGATTCAAAAGAACAAATAGAATAGCTTTTTAACAATAGCATCTTGTTTTGATTCAGTTCAAGTGATTACAGAGTTAAGCACTGGATTTAAAAAAAGATAAATCAGTATTTTATGAATGCTCGAGTTTGTACCACATGAAAATGCTCAAATAACACTGGAGCAAAATGCAACTTTAAAATTAG
This sequence comes from Cetorhinus maximus, assembly GCF_964194155.1. Taxonomy (NCBI): domain Eukaryota; kingdom Metazoa; phylum Chordata; class Chondrichthyes; order Lamniformes; family Cetorhinidae; genus Cetorhinus; species Cetorhinus maximus. The sequence goes on from NC_135881.1 coordinate 27,097,890, forward strand.
ATGGATGCATTAAATTAGCTCAAACCTATTTTATGAGCAAGCAGCATTTTTATTAAAGTTTTTTAAAAAATTATAAGCGTAGTATTAAATTATTCGATTTTTTCATTGTCAGTGTACCTTCAGTTACTGGTGCACACTATTTCATAAATAGTGTTCTTTGTAACTCTTGCCCAACTGTTCTCCTTTCTGGTTATTGACTGCATCATGGTGCAACACACCTTGCACTAAACTTTTCTTAATAATCACTTCAGCCATCAGCCTATCTGTATATATTTGTCTTTATATTGTCTTAGCGTTAAAAAAAATTAAATTGTGACACATTCTTTGGTTATCAGTCAGCATAATATATGTAGGAATTACTGAGGCTAACTTGCTTAATGTTATGGGGAAACTTTTTTAATATGTTGATCCACTGATATTTCAGTGAAATTTGTACTAAAAAATTGGAGCCTGGGTGTTGGTTTTCATCATAACTGTAACGTTGTCAAATAAAGCTTTAGCTTTAATTTTGGCCTAATGACCTCGGTGGTACAATATACACTCCGATGCAACAGAAGGTTGCTTATAAGAGTGGAAACTTGAGTTATTTCTAATGATCCATCTTGAAAAAAACCTGATTTGTTGCCTAATTCCCTTCTGTTTATTGCAGGCCCTATATGAAAACATGTTGGTCGAACTGCCTTTTGCCAGCTTCTTTCTGTCCAAGCTCTTGGGCACGAGTGCAGATGTTGACATTCATCACCTTGCCTCGTTGGATCCTGAAATGTACAAAAACCTGCTCTTTCTAAAGAGCTATGAAGGTGATGTTGAGGAACTTGGACTCAATTTCACAGTGGTAAACAATGAGCTTGGAGAAGCACAGGTTAGTCCTGCAGATTTTCTGAATCACTGTTAATAATTAATTAAACTATCTGATTGGAGGACAGATTAAACAGATAGAGCACACTTGTGGCAGTGATCTTTGTGCAATTCTTTGCTGGAGATACAGTTTTATTGACCATTTCAGTTGTATGAGGTGTGAATGAAGGGGTTGTGTGTCTGACCTGGTGTAACTGTGTGCAAAACATGGCAATTAACTATTTCTATCTTTTTCTAGTATTTATCATTGTCCTTTTCCACTGTCATAAAGGCTGGTGATTTCAATCTCAGCCATGTTTTTTAAATTTAGTGCTGTGTTTCCTTAGTATGGTTGTAACCTGTTTATTACCATACCTGTTTGCTTAGTTATATCGATGTTATTATCTTCTCTTTATATATGTTTTATGAAGTAATTTTAATGTTATTGGAATTATAATTTGAGCACAAGATTATCACTGTGTACACTGTAGTTTTAGTAAATCATAGGTTTGCATAAAGCAAACTTCAGTAACCTAGCTAGCTCTTGAATCAAGAATAAAACAATCTATTTTAACTTTGTGACAGTAACATTTGGTCTTTCTTTCCCCTAGCTTTAAATAAAATGATTTCACTGGTGCAGCCTTAACATCCATAGTAAAACGGCTAACCATTCAACTAGTTTCCACAGGCAATACAAGGCTTTACTGTTTGACTAGATCTGTAATTACTATGGCACTGACCTTTGACCTTTGCAATTTGTAATTCACAATGCCTGACTGAAATGTGTTGAGCAAAGGATATTGTTGTCAGAAATTTCCTTCAAGATTGCTATGTAAACATGCCTGCTGAATTTAACTGGGAGGAAAAACTGAAATTCCTAAAACAAACTTATATTGATATAGATTTTAATTTGAAGTAAAGTGAATGTTATTCAGGATTTTTAAAAATTGGTGTACATCGTATGGTTGCTGTAGCTAAAGTAGGGCATTTTAAATTTGTACTTTAATACAAAAATGTAGTTACTCTTGTGAAACTTTTTCTTGCAACTGCTGGCATTTATAATAGTTAAAAACAGCACCTTAAGAGATAACTGTTTCCTAACTTAAAAAAAAAGTTAAGCTCTTCCAAACCAACTGAAAATTTCTGGTTGGGCTACATATTTTAGGCCAGTTGAGACATTGATCCATTATCAGTGTCCCCATACACAACCATTAGTATTTTAAATTTGATTCATTTATCTGCATCTCCTCATCTTAATAATAAATCACGGCAGTGTTTGAATGTTTTGTCACAATACAAGTCAGAAAATCTCCTCTGATAATGTTGGGGCTGCATTGGTAACTCCTACACTCATTAGTTTAGCCAGCTTAAATATAATACACAGGAGGCGAGCACCATTTTTCTTCTGACATTACAACAGTATGCTGTGAGCTCATAGAGATTTTCACCAGAACTATTGCCCGTCTTGATTTCAACTTAAAACCACTTTATATGTAATTCTTCAGGTTCGTTGTCTTGAGGATCTAGAGTTCGGATTTTCCAAAAATGACAGGGCTCTGTTGTACTAATTATTGCACAACTCTTTTAAAGTTGCCCTTAAGTACATTGATAAGATAAATATGCATTTGCCCCTTTGAAATAAAGGATGTAAATGAACTTCCTCCACTTCTGAACTAATCATTTTAGTAACACCAGAAAAGATAACTGATACAAAGTTCATCAACCAGGCAGTTAATGAAAGACTCTTTTCCCAATTTGAACATAGGGAAAAAAAAGTTCATTTAAATTGTTGGGAATGGACAATTGAGAGTATGTAGTCTTATTCTGGGTGTAGCCATGTAGTTGCCACTTGGCATATTTTGTGCCAGAATGTTTTGTGACACACCTAACCAGACAAAACTGTGGAGCTGTACAGCATGGAAGCTCACCCTGTCTGTGCCAGATCTTAGCTAGAGCACTACAAAAGTCATTCCATTGCCCTGTAATATAGTCACAAAGTTTATCCCCTTTCCTTTTAAAAAAAAAAAGTGCAGTAGCTTCTGCCCCAACTATTCGCAGTGACCAAAGGTTCCTTGCTCTATAAAGTCTCTGCATAAAAGAGATTTCTCCTTGCCTCTTCTCGTTCTCTGTGACCAACTTATATTTAATTACCCTTCTCTCACTGACTTCTGGTCAATCTCTAGAGTGTATATTCTACACACGGCGAGTTGAGAGGATCTGGAATGTACTGCCTGAGAGTGTGGTGAAGGCAAATTTAATCATGGTTTTCAAAAGGAGAAAAAATTTGTAGGGTTATGGGGAAATGGCAGGAGTAGGACTAGCTAAGTTGCTCTTGCATAGAGCCAATGGGCCAAATGGCAGCCTCCTCTGTTGTAACCATTCTAATGATTCTATTGTTTTGTCATCCTATAATGGACATTGTATTACAACTGGCATCCAGTTTACCAATTTTGTCCTTATTTCTTGCCTCTTGTTACCTGTGACAGAGTTTATAAAATGTGAAAGGTTTTTACAACTTTATCTACATATCATGCACTTTAAAGAGTTTTGATCTTAACCTATTTGCCTGCATTGATTCGGTGGAGCTGCAAATTGAATGGGGTGTACATTGGCTATGTGACCCAAATGCAGCCTTTTCTCACAGCTTGAAAGCAGGACGCAAGATTCCACCATATCAGTTCACGCATTTTCATTGTGTATGCGCCCATTCCTTGTTTTTACTTGCAAAATGCAATGTCTTAAACGTGGCATTAATTTGAACTTTCTACTGTTCACCGTTACATTAATCTGTTTGTGTACTCTTAATTTTTTACAACCTTCCTCGCTTTCCAAATCCTATATTTTTGTTTCATCTGTACATTTCAAATATTGTGTTCCTCTTGGCATTGCTTTGCCATTCCCTCCCTTTCTGACTATAGCATTGTCCCAGTGTTAAGAGATTAACAGTAAGACTATGAAATTATTTACTATGCAGAACAAAGATGCAAACAGTTGACAATTTAAAATACAAGATTCATATTTGAGTTTTTTCTGAAGTGAAATTTAAGTATCTTGTATCAAGTTAAAGTTATCAAATGAATAGGACAAATAAACATTGCAAAAAAATTATCTCAATACCACCATGTTCTTCCATAAGTTTACCTGTCACTAGTTATATAACTATTATGTACAGAATGGGATTTCCCCTCCAGCACATGGAACAAATATTTGATCTGTAAAATGACTTGTAATTCTTTGTTGTGTCGTGATGGTTTTTTTATTCATTCATGGGATGTGGGCTTCGTTGGCTGGGCCAGCATTTAATACCCATCCCTAGCTGCCCATGAGAAGCTGGTGGTGAGCTGCCTTCTTGAACCACTGCAGTCCATGTGATGTAGGTACACCCACAATGCTGTTCGGAAGGGAGTTCCAGGATTTTGATCTGGCGAGAGTGAAGGAATGGCAATATATTTCCAAGTCAGGATAGTGAGTGACTTGGAGGGGAACTTCCAGGTTGTGGTGTTCCCATCCATCTGCTACCCTTGTCCTTCTAGGTGGTAGTGGTCATGGGTTTGGAACGTGCTGTCTAAGGAGCCTTGGCGAATTGCTGCAGTGCAGCTTGTAGATGGTACACACTGCTGCTACTGTGCATCAGTGGTGGAGGGAGTGAATGCTTGTGGATGTGGTGCCAATCAAGCGAGCTTTGTCCTGGATGGTGTCAAGCTTCTTGAGTGTTGTGGGAGCTGCACTTATCCCGGCGAGTGTGGAGTATTCCATCACACTCCTGCCTTGTGCCTTGTAGATGGTGGACAGGTTTTGGGGAGTCAGGTGGTGAGTTACTTGTCGCTCGATTCCTAGCCTCTGACCTGCTCTTGTAGCCACAGTATTTATATGACTCGTCCAGTTCAGTTTCTAGTCAATGGTAACCTCCAGGATGTTGATAGTGGGGTATTCAGCGATGGTAATGCCATTGAACGTCAAGAGGCGATGGTTAGATTCTCTCTCTTGTTGAAGATGGTCATTGCCTGGCACTTGTGTGGCATGAAAGTTACTTGCCACTTGTAAGCCCAAGCCTGGACATTGTCCAGGTCTTGCTGCATTTGAACATGCACTGCTTCAGTGTCTGAGGAGTCGCAAATGATGTTGAACATTATGCAATCATCAGCGAACATCCTCACTCCTGACCTTATGATGGCAGGAAGGTCATTGATGAAGCAGCTGAAGATGGTTGGGTGTGGGCCACAACCTTGAGGAACTCCTGTAGTGATGTCCTGGAGCTGAGATGACTGACCTCCAACAACCACAACCGTCTTCCTTTTGTGCTAGGTATGACTCCAACCAGCGGTGACTTTTCCCCTGATTCCCATTGACTCCAGTTTTACTAGGGCTCCTTAATGCCACACTCAGTCAGTTGCGGCCTTGATATCGAGGGCAGTCAATCTCACTCACCTCGGGAGTTCAGATCTTTTGTCCATGTTTGAACCAAGGCTGTAATGAGGTAGGGATCTGAGTGGCCCTGGCAGAACCCAAACTGGGCATCAGTGAGCAGATTATTGCTAATCAAGTGCTGCTTGTTAACACTGTTGATGACCCCTTCCGCTACTTTACTGATGATCAAGCGTAGACTGATGGGGCGGTAATTGGCCAGTTTGTCCTGCTTTTTGTGTGCAGGACATACCTGGGAAATTTTCCACATAGCCGGGTAGATGCCAGTGTTGTAGCTGTACTATTCTATGTGTCAGAAATCCTCTTGAATCATGGTGTGTGCAATATCACTTTGACCCAGCTGTGGATGGATACCCATAGCGATGCTTATTTATATCCCCTTTTGAAAGAAGCCTGGTTACCACATGGCCTACGTTTGTCCCGCACTACATAGTTCAATCCTACTGCCCTGTAAAGTGACCCACCACCATAATAATCTTGGGGAAACTAGCAATAAATTTCCATTTATCCCCAACAGATATGTGTAAAAGAAACTGATGAGTAGTGAATCTTTGGAATTCTCGACCCCAAGGAGTTCTGGAAGCTTAGTCATTGAGTATGTTCAAGACAGATGGATAGATTTCTAGATACTAATGACATCAAGAGATATGTGGATAATGTGGGAAAATAGTGTTGAGGTAGACAATCAGCAATGATCTAGTTGAATAAGAGAGCAGGATCGAGGGGCTGAATGGCCTACTCCAACTATGTTCCTAAACTATGCACCACCTCAAACCTTAATAGCATAGAATTTTTAATTTCACTTGCCTTCTGAGCCGATATTTAACTTAACATCAAAGCTGCTATCAAGGGAGATAATTGACTTCGGTAGTTGCCAGAAGAATTGTGCTTCAATAATTGAATGTTTCTACTTAAGGTCAGAGGCTAGGAATTCTGTGGTGAGTACCTCACTTCCTGACTCCCCAAAGCATGTCTACCATCTACAAGGTACAAGTCAGGAATGTGATGGAATACTCTCCACTTGCTTGGATGAATGCAGCTCCAACAACACTCAAAAAGCGTGACAGCATCCAGGACAAAGCAGCCTGCTTGATTAGCACCTCTCCATCAGACATTCACTCCCTCCACCACCAACGCACAGTAGCAGCAGTGTGTACCATCTACAAGATGCACTGCAGGAATTCATCAAGGCTTCTTAGACAGCACCTTCCTAACCCATGACCGCTACCATCTAGAAGGACAAGGCCACCAGACACATGGGAACACCGCCACCTGGAAGTTCCCCTCCAAGCCACTCACCGTCCTGACTTGGAACCATTTCACTGTTCTTTCGCTGTTGCTGGGTCAAAATCCTGGAACTCACTCCCTAACAGCAGTGTGGGTGTACCTACACCACAGGAACTGCAGCAGTTCAAGAAAGCAGCTCACAACCACTACCTCGAGGGCAATTAGGGGCTGGCTTAGCCAGCGATGCCCACATCTCAAAAGTGAATTTTTAAAAAATTGTGTTTTAGTTATGCAAGATTTACAGGAAAAAAAATTCAATGTCTTGATTTTGTGTCCTGATCATGGGAAAAATGAGGCATTCATGATAAAATAACAAATATTTTTACCTTCCACTGAAGCCTTTGTATAGCAGGGAAGGTTAAATCACAGGATTCTGTGGAGGGCTTGAGAGAGCCAGTGCTAAGATAGAGTTGGATGTTGTTAGCGTACATGTTAAAATTGACAGTGTATTTTCAGGCGATGTCAATGAGCACCCTGTAGGTGAGAAATAAGATGCAGACATGTATAAATCTTTGGGATACACCAGCGGTAAGGGTATGGGAACAAGAAGAGAAGCAATGCAGGTGATTGTCCAGCTATGACTGGGTAGATGAGAATGGGAGCAGGGGAGCCAATTCCACCTTGCTGAACAACACTGGAGGGGTACTGGAGAAGGATGCTGAGGTTAGCTGTCGTGTCAAAAACTGAAGATGGATTGAGAAGGACTAGGAGGAAAAAATTCTTTGTTACAGTCACGGAAGATTCCATTTGTGACTTTGACATTGACTTGGATATGAGCCATTTCAGTATTGTAGCAGGAGGGAAAACCTTTTTGTAGCATTTCAATCATGGAACTGGGAAAGGTGGAGAGAAAGTTGATCAATTTAAAATTTAACAGACAATCGCTGTAAACTTCAGTGTCGCTGGATCAAAATCCTGGAACTCCCTAACAGCACTGTGGGTGTTCCTACAATACATGGACTGCAGCAGCTCAAGAAGGCGGCTCACCACCTTAAGGGAAATTTAGGGATGGGCAATAAATTGCTGGTCTAGCCAATGGCGCCCATACCCCGTGAACAAGTAAATTAAAAAATTGGTAAGAGAGGTATTATGGAATGTGATATTTCCAAATATTGGAGACCAGATGGACCCCAACGGTAACTTATGCAAACTTTGTTTGTTCCTAAAATGCTTATTAAGTCAATTAAAATATTGATTCAGTATTCTAACTGAAAACCTTTTTCATGTTAGGTGGTGGAGCTGAAGCTAGGTGGAAAGGATATTCCTGTTACTAGTGCTAACAGGATAGCTTACATCCATCTTGTTGCGGACTACAGGCTTAACAAGCAGATCCGACCACACTGTCTTGCATTCCGACAAGGTGTGGCTAATGTTGTGAACCTAGAGTGGCTGAGGATGTTTGACCAACAAGAGCTTCAGGTAAACCATGACCTTTCTGTAATTATGTAACTTTGTCTTGCCTTATTACCTAAACCACCAGAAATCTTTTTTTTAACCAAAGGCATTCATTCACTGTATGGTGGAAGAAACTTGTTAGTTTATTTTATTGTGGGTTTTAGGAAATAAAGAACATTTCAGTAAGTATTAAACATTTAGCCTGATTACTTTACTTTTCTTTGTGATCCAAGCTCCTAAGTTTGCAAGTGTCAGCCATGGCTCCATTGGCAGCACACTCACTTCTGAGCCACATGGCTCTGAGTTCAAGCCCCTCTCCAGGGCCTGAATTTTACCTTTGGCAGGCGTGCGTGATCGATGGGCCCGCGACCATTATCGGCACCCGACCGTGATTTCACGCTGGCTGGCCAATTAATGGCCAACCAGCATGAAACGTGCTGAAAAGCTCAATGCTGCCAGGGTGGGGGCAGGAAGAAGGCTCTCCGCGGGCGCAGGTGAGCGCTGTGAGAAAGCTCCCTGAAGACAGCTGAAAATGCTAAAATAAATGTTTAAAAAGCTGCAAAAAAAAAAAGTCCATGCATCACAATCAATCACCTGAAAATATAGCTGATAAAAATGCTGTCCACATATTTATTTTAATTTTATTTCATAACAGAAATTTCATCCCGCCATTGGATGAGGTTTGACGAAAAATACATAGGCTGTCCGGCTGATTTGCCCATCCGCCAACCATAAGATTGTACGGGCCACAAAAAATTGGAGACAGTTGCGCCGTTAATGGGTTTAATTGCCATCTTTATTGTTGGCAGGTGCGCATCCAACTTTTGAGTGTGCCCACCGAGCGAAATATCGCGCGAATTTGATGCTCACCTGATGACGTCTTGCACAATTTTACGCCCAATCAGGGCGGCCGTGAGCCTGCCCACGGGACATAAAATTCAGCCCCAGGACTTCAGCACAAAAATCAAGGCTGACATGCCAGTGCAGTACTGAATGAGTGCTGCACTGTTAAAGATGTTGACTTTCAGAGGAGATGTTAAATCATTGTCCCATCTGGCTTATCAGATGGACATAAAAGATTCCATGGCACTATGCAAAGACCAGGGTAACCAGGTATCCTGGCCAATGTTTATCCCCTAATCAACGTCACAAAAACAGATTATCTGGTCATTATCACAATGATCTTTGTGAGGTTTTCCTGCGTGCAAATTGGCTGCTGCATTCCCTACATAAGTGATCCCACTTCAAAAGTACTTAATTCCCTGTAAAGTGCTTTGAGATGTTTGGTGGTCATGAGAAGCGCTGTGTAAATCAAGTTTTTTTTTTTTTCCTTTTCTAAAACCCAACAATACAGATGTAGAAGATGGATTACTTATGCAGAAATAATTCAACAGTAGCATTACTTTAGCTACACTTTTTTTACAACTACCGAAGTGCAAAAGCTGAATAGCATTTACAGTTTTAGAATTGTATTCGGCAGCTTTCCAAAGGCTTTTAAAGAGGGATAATTTTTTTCTTTTAATGGGATACATCATAAATTACTTCCAACAGTTACATACAGGAGTTTCTCAATTTCCCAGCAATATTTAACATTCAATAACATTGCCTTAAATTGACTAATTTAGTTAACTATTTTTGAGAAACCTTTTCCTAGAGAAAGTTGCAGAGCAAGTTGAGAGGAGATTTGATAGAGGTGTTCACAAGCATGAATGGTTTTGATGGAGTTAAATAGAAGAAACTCTTTCCAGTGGTAGAATGGGTCAACAACATGGGACACAGATGGGCAAGATGGCACTTTTTTTTTTACACAGCAAGTTGTGATCTGGGATACATTGCCTGAATGGGTGGTGAAAGCAGATTGAATAGTAAGATTAAACAAAATGGATAAATAAAGAGAGATTTTCAAGACTGATGGGAAAGGGCAGAATCCGAGGATTAATTGGGTAGCTCAAGCAAAAACCTGGTAGGGGAGAAATAGACTGAATGACCTCCTGTGCTGTTTCTTTCTGTGATTCTATGAATGAAGGCTGGTAAACATCTTGGAGTAGCACTGCATGTTCTTTTGCATTTAACAATATTTTAATATGCCAGTTGGGATGCTTGCATTTACATAACTATGAGAAAAGGTTCAGTTTCTTTTGGTAATGAATTTTTAAATTCTTCTACAGCTCTGAGTAATGGCAACATGTGGTATGAAATTGACCATACAGGCAATGAGACAGCATTGAAGGAGGCCATTCAGCCCATCATGTTTGTACTGGCTATCCAAATAGTCTCACTCCACTAGACTTTTCCCAAAGCCCTGCAGAAGTTTCCTTTACCAGCATCTATCCAATTCCTTTTTGAAAGTTCTGATTAAATCTACTTCCACCAGCCTTGCAGGTAGTGCACTGCAGTTCTGCAATCAGTGGTGGTGCAATGTGGGATGGAGTAGTTGCATTTGGTCTGAGTCTCTGGGATAGATGCAGTGGGTAAAATGAACAAGGATTTTTGGGAGACCGAGGATCGTACTTAGAAGATATATTGCTCATTTTCTCATTGGGCATTGCACCTGTCAACAGAGCCATCATGGGAGCTGAATATGAACTTTTAGATGGGTTTTAAAACCAAGCCTAATGAATTAATATCTAAAGTCTGCCTTTTCATAAAGAGATCCAGATGATAACCTATCGCAAGAATGTAAACCTCTTAATTAGCTACCTGTAAAACATTTACCTTGATATGGTGTAAAACCTAACACTTCCAGATTTGTTCCTGACTTGTAAGCTTTAGTTGCAGATTCTTTTATGATTCAGGATTATTATTGTTGCTCAGAAAAGAGACATACTGCCAAAGCTTTTCATCTTGCATTCATCAGGACAGACGCAAGAATGCAAATTTCAAAGGGAGAAATCAATTGTTAATTATAAATTGTTGCTCCCTTTGAAATTTGACATTCTTGTCTGTTTTATTGAGTGCAAGAGGAAAAGCTTCAACAGCATGTCTCTTTCAGCAATACTTCAGTTCTGTGCAACCAAACAATTATTTTTATAGTATGGTATAAATTCACGTGTATTACAGACATTAAAAATTGCAATAAAATGGCTGGTCACTGTAACTTAGTTTTGTATAATGCTCCTATTATAAAGAAATAATGACCAAGAGGGAGGAAGAGAAATTGGGGAATGAAATTTCTACCATACATTTCATAGAAAGATGCCATTTGGCCCATTGTGTCTTTGCTGGCTGAAAAAGAGCTATCCAGTCTAATCCCATCTTCCAGGTCTTGGTCTGTAGCCTTGTAGATTACGGTATTTCCAGTGCATATTCAAGTAGTCTTTAAGGTGATGAGCCTTTCTTTAATAAAATTGCAGGGAAATTAACAGTTTATAACTTAGCTATTTAAATTTTCAAATTTTTAAGTGTTGTCACGACTCACTGGGGATAGTGTGCTGCACTATCAAGCCCTACTGCTCCCTGAGCTGCGACAAATGTGAAAAGTTTGATCAAACCACCTAAATGTTAATTTAACAGAATATGAGCACCAGGTTTGTAAACTTAATAAGTAAATAACCTGTTTATTGAACAAATCATCTTTAACCAGTGGCAAAAGATATATGAACTGTTAATTTATAACTCTATAAGCTAAACTCTGCCCCTTCTTAAATCCCTATACACACACATACATGACACTTAAGAAACGCAAAACATGGTTTTTAAGGGTGGGATAAAACAGTTCAATAGCACCAATTTCGGAGTACAGGATTCAATGGGTTGATTTTGATCGATGTCTTCCAAATTCCTTTCATTTCTTTGATGATGTGAGGGGATTTTCCCAGCACTTTCAGCCTTTAGTTCACTGGTTGAGCACTTGCTTTTCAATGCCTCTAATGATTTTCCCCTTGACAGGGGTTTTTCAGAGAGAGGGGTTGTAGAGATATGAGGGGAAAAATACCAGCTAGCTATCATTGTAGAAGTACTGGAATCTTACGCACAGGCGAAAGAGGTTTTAGGTCTCGTCTCTTTTCAGGCAAGGAGCTTCTTTTCTGCTGCACTGTTCTCACCCAAACCCTGGTCACCTGGTTAGGAGCCAATTAAAATGTTGTTGCCAGGCAGTTTCCCATTAGACAGGACTCCTCCTCAGCACCATCCTGTCTTTCATGGCACACTCTGTTCCAGGTCAGCAACATTGTATATATTCCTCACACTGTTCCAGTATACATGTCTTTCAAACTGCAGCCATTGTAATTTTAATCCACAGTCCAACAGTAAGAAAAAGATATGTTCTTTACAGTGTTTACTTAATTTCAATTTCTTTCTGTCACCAGGTTTTGATATCTGGAGCACAGATACCAATAGATCTGGAGGATCTCAAAAACTTCACAAATTATTCAGGTATAAATATTTTTTTAAATCTGGGGCATGGCATCACTCGTGGTGAATCAGAGGGTGGTAGAGGCAGAAACCCTCATAACATTTTAAGAAGTATTTGGATGTGCACTTGTGATGCCATGGCATACAAGGCTATGGGCATAGTGCTGGAAAATGAGATTAGAATAGTTAGGTACTTGTTTGACTGGCGCAGACTCGATGGGCTGAAGAGCCTTTATCTGTGCTGTAGACCTCTATGACTCTGAGAGGATGCACTGAAGTGCATGTGTGATGGTTGAGTGGCAGGAAGCAATTGTGATGCTTCCTGGAAATGCATTCTTTTCGGTATTCTTTTATTGGATGTTAGCGTCATTGGCAAGGCCAGCATTGCACAGAATTATAATTGTTATAGCACAGAAGGAGGCCATTCTGCACATTGTGTCTGCACCAGGTCTCCAGGCAAGCAATTCCCTTGATGCCATTCTCCCGCCTTCTTCCCATAACCCTGCACTTTGTTCCTTTTCAGATAAGCCTAATTTCTTTTTGAATGCTTTGATTGAACCTGCCTCCACCGCACTCAGGCAATGCACTCCAGACCTTAACCACTTGCTGCATGAAAATGTGTTTTCTCGTATTGCTTTTGCAGATTACTTTAAATCTGTGCCGTCTTGTTCTTGATCATTCCGTGAGTGGGAACAGTTTCTCCCTATCTTCTCTGTCCAGACCCCTTATGATTTTGAATACCTCCATCAAATCTCCTCTCAGCCTTTTTTCCAAGGATAACAGTTCGATTTTCTCCAACCTATCTTAATAACTCCTCCCTCTTTGCTCCTTATATTTGCTTTTTCACCTTCCCTCTGAATCTTCTATATTTGGCCTTGTTCTCAATCGTATTTTTTGCCTGACATCTGTCAGGCATACTTTTTCTTCCTTTTCTTAATTTCTATTTATATGCTGCTCCCTAATTGCCTTTGAGAAGGTGGAGATGAGCTGCTGCCTTGAACCGCTGCAATCCAGTGGTGGATGTATGCCCACAGTGCTATTAGAGCGGGCGGGGGGGGTGGGGGGTGGAATTTTGGGATTTTGACCCAGTGACAGTGAAGGAACAGCGATGTAGTTCCAAGTCAGGATGGTGGGTGGTTTATAGGGGGACTTGCTGGTGGTGGTGTTTCCATGCATCTGCTTCCCGTGTCCTTCTAGGTTGTAAGAGGTCGCAGGTTTGGAAGGTGCTGTCGAAGGAGCTTTGGTAGATTGCTGTAGTGCACCTTGTAGAAGGTGCACACTGCTACCGTTGTATGCCAGTGGTGGAGGGAGTGAATTTTGAAGGTGATGGATGGGGTGCCAATCAAGTGGGCTCATTGTCCTGAATGGTGTCGAGCTTCTTGAGTGTCTTTTGGAACTGCACTCATCCGGGCAGGTGGAGAGTATTCCATCACACTCTTGACTTGTGCCTAGTAGGTGGTCGCCAGTCTTTGGGGAGTCAGAGGGTGAGTTACTCGCCACAGAATTCCCATCCTCTGACCTGCTCTTGTGACCACAGTATTTGTATGGCTAGTCCAGTTCAGTTTCTGGTCAGTGGTAACCCCACAGTGTTGATGGTAATATTCTATATACAGAATAGATAGTTAAATGTACATTAAGCATTTAAATCTCTATTGATGACATGGTACATGATCCTTGTTGAGAAGAAATGAAGCACAGGAAAAAGGCAAACTTTGTTATTCTTTCTGCCCTCACCCCTGGATTCTTCCTTTCTGAAGAATCTGACTAATGGGCTGTAGTTCCTGTGTATCCTTCAACCCTGTGGTACTTCAAGTGACCAATTATAATGACCAAACTTTTAGTCACCCTGCCTATGTCTGTTTCTTTGGCTCAGCATCAACTTTGGCTCTGATTATAATTCTGCACTTCAGAGGATGTTTTTCCACATCAAAGACGCCATATAAATACCAGTTGTTGGGTTCTTTAAATGACAGGTTTTCCTGTTTGTCTTTCAATCTCTCTTTGGTTTTGACATTGATGACTTTGGTTGTTTTAATATTTAACTGGAGGAAGTTACAGCTCATTGAGGATGTTGGAAAGAGGCAGCGGAGGGATTAAGGGAGGTGGCGGACAATGAGAGCTAGGTGTCAGCAAACACATGGAAACTGACCCCATGTCTTTGGATGAGGTTGCCAAGGGGAAGCAGATAGATGAACATAAGGGGAACATAGGATAGAGTTTTGGGGTACCTGAGAAGTAATGGTGCTGGGGTAGAAAGTGAAGTGTGGGAAATGTTCTTGTTGGTAGCAACAAAAAAATATAGTGCCTTTAATGAAGAAAAACATTTCAAGGCACTTCATGGGAATGTAACCAGAGAGAAAAATTACACTCGGCTAAAGAAGGAGGGATTGGAAGAGTTGACTAAACCCATTGTCTAAGAAGTATGCTTTATTGTGGTTTTAAAGGATAAGAGGTGGAGAAACAGGTTTAAGAAGGGAACACGCTCAGGGCCAAAACAGCTGAAAACACAGTTATCTGTGATGGGGGCAAAGGAAGTCAGGCATGTACTTGTGCCCGGAGTTGGAGGAACACAGACTGCAGGAGGTTCCAGAAATAGAGGAAGAAGACCATGAATAGATTTTGAACACTAGCATGAGAATTTTATATTGGATTCAGGTGCCTAGTGCCTGTGATGTATTATCCGATGGATGGTGATGGCTGAGCCATTGGAAGTTAGGCTGAGTGTCAGCAACGTACATGTCTTTTGGATGATGCCACTGAAGTTGAGCAACTGTGTGATGCAGGAAGAGGAGGGTGCACCAGAGGTAATAGTGTGTGGGATAGTCTGCCATAGGTAAGAGTAGAACTGAGAGAGAGCAATGGTGCTCAGACACTGAAGGAAATGCTTTGCAGGAGGATTATATCCATCATATCAAAGGGTGCAGAGAGATTGAGAAGGACAAATGCCTCAGTCACAGTATAATTTTTGACTTTGGTCAGGGATGTTTCAGTGCTGTGTGAACCCCTGTTTGGAGAGATTCAAACATATAGTTGCAGGAATGATGGGATTGGATTTGGGAGGTGACAATCCATTTAAGGATTTAAGAATTGTGGAAAGGCAGTAGTTTGTAAGGACAGAGGGTATGTTTTGGAGGTTTAGAGTGGGAGACTGTGGTGATGGAAGTGTGGGGAGGAAGATGACTTGAGGAGAAGGGACCATTATAATGTCAGTTTGCATGGTGCCAGGAAGGCAAGATGGGTGGCAGTCAGATTGGTACCATGAGAGCAGAAGATGGGTCTCCTGTCTTGGTGGGGAATGCAGCAAGGCAACTGAATGGATCACTCGATTGCAACAGCTCTGAACTCCTCGCACCTTTTGAAGGTGAGTGTAGAGGGGGTGGTTGAAAGGGATTAAGGAGACTGTTGGCCGTGGAGAAAAGCCAAGTGGCTTCTATCTTGGCTTTTCATGTTGATTCTGGACTTGGCAACAGTTTTGGTGGAGGAGAGCAGAGCCTCGTAGTGCATGATGTAGTCCAGCTTGATCTGGTGATAGATGGCTCAGCTGTCTGTGTGCCAGGTACATTGAAGCCTACACCCTTGGACCTGAAGGAGTGAGAATGGGGACCATACTGGGGGACAGAATGTAGGCTTAAGGGCATCAAAGGATAAGGTGAGTGAATGAGCATCTCAACGGCTACACAATTGTTGTGGCGAATTGAGAGCCTAAGGCTTTATATACAGTTATAAGTGAATTTGGGAAGCTGTTCTCCTCCCAGCCCCAAGGCTGGCACATAAGGATGTGGAGTTGAAGGACGTGAACGGAACAGGACACAAAAAGTGATAACTGCTTTTGATGTTGCCAAAGGGTAACATGTAGTTGAGAAAGTGCAGTGGACTGAGTACATTTCCAACATCATAAGGAATTGGCTGATTCTTGAGATGGGGACAAGCACCTTTGTACAGGAACCAGGGCTGGGCAGTAAATGTGGTCTTGCCAGTATCAACATCCCAAGAACAAAATCACAAACAGTGAAATAAACCCCTCCGAACATAATTATGAAGTTCTGCTCAATATCTATCTGGCCACGAACAAAACAGCCCAGGAACGATGCTGTGAAACAAAGATACCAGTAAACACACTGTTTAATTTCTACATTAAAAAGAGATGGGATGGTCCATCTGTATTTGACCCCAACAATAAAAGCAAACTGCTGTGAATTTTGGAAATTTGAAATAACAGAAAATGCTGAAAATAAGCATTAATGGAGAGCGCGTATTTCAGGCCGATGACCTTTCATCAGAATTGGGAGAAATTGGGAGAGGCTTGACAGTTTTTAAGCAAGTACAGAAGCTGACAAAGAAGGGGAGAAAAGCTTTGTGAACGTAAACCTTTGTAAACGTAATTTTACTTTAAATCAGAAACCTCCCCAAAGAGACACTTTGAATAGATTGAATACCTCTAGTGTGGCTGATTAGCTTCTGGTCCAGTATTGTTCAAGACATAGCTATATAAGCTTTGCCAGTAGATTTCTTTAGCCTTACAGCCGACACTGCTGCTTTTAATTGTAACAAAGCAAATAGCCTTAGTGGTTCAAGTTCCTATCTAATTTTGTTTGTAAAATGTGTTTATAGATCAGTTGTCAGTTAATTATCATAATTTGTGATTAAGTACATTTATTATGTTGTGCTGAGGTCTAATTTGATGGTAGATTTTTAAATTTGTTTTAGTTTTATAATTGCCTTCATGTTTGTTCAACTCGTTAAATAATAAGAAACCTTCAAGTGATTTATGTCCATGGATTAAATGTCAGGGTTAAAATAACTGTGTCAACCATTTTGAAATCCATTTTTATGGCAAGTCTGAGGAGGGTTTATTCGTTGGTCAGCTAAACGTTGAGTTGACCTTGTTTGCAAGAACGCTTTGTTATCATTAATCTGCAAGGTACTGCTACTTTGTATGTAGTAATGATGAATAAAGAAGGAAAATGTGTGGGGGAACTAAAGTTAGTTGTATCATTCAGTGAAACAACATCTAAGCTTGTATGGATATACTGTGCCATTTTTGTTATTATGTATACATAATTAAAACTTTTCCGAATATTTTCTTCTTTGTGGTACGTACGTACGTACTTGTAAAATTCTAATTTCTGGCTGCAGTTTTTTCTGTTTAGGTAGACAGAGGTGGAATATTTTCTGGCAGTAAATATTGCTAATGATCTTTTGTGTTTAAAATTCTAATCCAAGCACACCACATTTAATAGCAATAAGAAAATGGTAACTAATATTCAAATGTTAACCGTCTACATAAATCATACTTGTAATTAAATGCTCACTACAGATCTCTGTAAATTCACCTGACCTTTAGTTAGCATTTGATCATCTATCTACCTCCTAATTTGCAGAACTCCAGAAATTAACTTTGGAATGCTATGCACCAAAGAAAAGACTAAGCCTGGCATTGCATGGCATATTTAGGGTTTACACTTTATATCCAACAATCATAACTACCTAAAATGCAATTGTGTCCAGTTGTTTACATTGTTTTACAGATATTTCCCCACAAGTAACATTATAGTCCTATCTTGTATGTCAGCCTTTTTATTGAAGTTTGTTGTTATTCTTTGTGCCTGCCAATGTGCTAAAGTGCTGATGTTTCAGCATTAATTTTAAAATCCATGTAACCTACAATTGATGAGTTCCTTGAATAAAAGGTGCTGTTTGATTAATATGTTTGAAGGACGGAATGTATTGAAAAACCATAATTCAGCTTTTTATAGTTTGGCAAACAGTTGCCTTCATTTCCTTTCTCATTTAGCTCTTGGTTTATGGTTTGTACGGTCTTCAGGTGTAGGTTAGTGCTTTGGTGTGTGGGTAGACACCTTTGTGTTAACTGGATTTAACAAAAACATTTAGATATTACGACACAGCCTTTCTATTTAGTAATTTCAGAAATACAGCTGATTTTTGTTACAATGTAAATGCATTCCTCTGATTCTATTTGAATTTCTTGATTGGGTTACCTGTACTCATTGTCAAATCTCCAGTTCGGCATCCAATATAAATGCATTAGACTGAATTGTAATCAACCATAGGTTGAAAATATTCATATCTTAAACATCATAGACATTAATGCCCTTTTGTCTTTGTCCTTCCAGATCAAAGCAATTTGGTATGATCATGGCTGATCTCTGCCTCAACTCCACTTTTGTGCCCAGTCTGTACATCCTTTGATTACCCAAGACACCAAAAATCTATCTATCTCAGCCTTTTATATACTCTAAAGTGGAACATCCACATCCTCAGGTTGACATTACCCTTTGAGCGAAGACATTTCTCTTAATCTTAGTCCTAAATGATCAACCCCTTATCCTGAGACTGTCCCCTAGATTTCCCAGCCAAGGGAAACAATCTCTCAGTTTCTACCCTGTCAAGCCTCTTTAGAATCTTGTATATTTCAATGAGATCACCTCTCATTCTTCTAAACTTCAAAGATATAGGCACAGTTTACACAGCCTCTCGCTGTAAGACAACCCCCTCATCCCTGGGACTAATCTAGTGAACCTTCACTGTACTTGTCTCCAAGGCAAGTATATCCTTCTTTAGACCAAAGCTGCACACACTACTCGCACAAGTATCATGTCCCCAAAGCCCTATACAACTGTAACAAGACTTCTTTATTCTTATGCCCCAATCCACTTACAATAAAGGGCAACATGTCATCTGCCGTCTTAATTGCTTGCTGCACCTGCATGGTGACTCTATTATTCATGTACAACAGCCCCCAAATCTTTCTGAATTCCATCATTTGTTAATCTTGCACCTTAAAAAAATTGTTGTGCTTTTCCATTTTTGCTACCAAAGTGGATAACTTCCTCACATTATACTCCATTGGCCGCCTTCCTATCCAATCACTTAACCAATTTTATCCCTCTGCAGCCTTTTTGGGCCTCTTCACATCTTAAGTTATATTGTCACCAAACTTGGATTTATTATATTGGGTCCCCTCTTGAGTCATTGACATAGAATGTAAATAGCTGAGGCCAAACCACTGATCCTTGCAGCATTCAACTAGGCTAACCCAAAAATAATCTGCTTATTCTTACTCTGTTTCCGTTAAACAGTTCTCAGTCCATGCTAACATATTAGCCCCAAGGAGGCGTTAAGAAAATGGTAATGTTACTGGACTACGAATTCGGAGGCTTGAATGCTACAGAGTTCAGATCCCACCACAGCAACTTGGGAATTTAAATTTAACGAATTAATAAATCTGGATTAAAATGGTAGTCTCATTAATCATGGTGGTGAAACTACCAAATTGTCATTCAAAACAATTTTGGTTCACTAATGTCCTTCAAGGGAAGAAATCTGCCATTCTTACACGGTCTGGCATACAAGTCACTCAGTTGTATCAAATGCCATAGGGAGAAAAAAGCACTGTAAGTGTACCTACACTGATTCAGGAAGGTGGCTTACCATCACCACCACCTTCTCAAGGCTAATTAAGGATGTGCAATAAATGGTGGCCTTGCCGGCAATGCTCACATCCTAAGAATAGATTTAAAAAAGGCTGCGTTTGCTGCCAACGAGGTGCACGTTCAGCTGTACTGACATGACATCATTGCGAAGAACAGAGATCAGAACTCTACGCAGTGTGATACTTATCCTCTCCATTTAGTTTCTCGTTTTCTTTTAAGCTAAATTCAAACTCGCAGCAACCCTAATAAGAACTGAAAGCAACTGTCTTTTTTTTAATGTGAAGGCTGATAAGTGGCAGGAAAAAAGGAGAGAGAATTGAATAAGAATATCTTGGTGGGAGAAAAGAATCCTTAGTTTTATCTTATGTATCATGGGAGAACGTGTGTAAATCTGCAGAGAATTTACGGCATTGCTCCAAAACAGCAAGACTGCTCCTGGCACTTTCTTTTTAACGTGTCACAAAATCAGGCACTCTGACCTCCATATCAGCCTGCTGTTTGCTGAACCTCATGGCACTTCCCTTTGCTGTGTTTATACAGCTCTTGTTTCCTTCAAGTGTGTTCTTTCACCACGTTTTTTTTTTAAAGTTTAAAAATTGGTGTTCTGCGCATGCCCAGATGGTTATCGGCAGCCATCTTGTTTTGTCAGGAGACTGTAAATAAAAATCTCATGGACCCTAATCTCATTGTGTAGCATGTTATCAAATGTCTTCTGAAAATCCAAATATGTTACATCTTCTCATTCCTCCTTGATGAGTTGCTGCAGTGCATCTTGTAGATGGTGCACTGCCACTGTGCGTTGGTGGTGGAGGGAGTAAATGTTGAATGTGGTAGATGGAGTGCCAATCACACAGGCTACTTTGTACCATTTTGTCCTGTCCTATTTTGAAGCCAGTATCTTGGTCAATATTTATCCCTTAATATCACAGAAACATTATCTGGTCATTATCACATTGCTCTTTGTAGGAGCTTTGCTGTATATGAATTGGCTGCTGCATTTCCTACAGTACAACTGTGACTATGCTTCAAAAGTATTTCATTGGCTATGAAGTGCTTTGAGGCATCTGGTGGCTGTGAAAGGCACTATTTAAATGCAAACTGTTCTCTCTTTATCAAGGATTTGACTGCTGTCACCAACCACTCAATGTTCAAAGTAAAATTCCTGCTCCTCAGTTAGCTATCACATCCTAAACCTGAGCTCAACATCCAGGCATTTCTTATTTCCCATTTTTCCTCTCAGGGCAGTGGACTGCAGCACTGTCTCAGCCATCTGTGTACATCTTGGGGAGAAGTCATATCTGCCAGAAGTACTGCTACCATCCTTCTTGTCATGGTGGGATCTTAGACCAACGTGCAAGTCTGTGGCCACACGTTGGCATGTCTTGCACCTCATGGTTGGCATGCATGCCTTACCACGCAGTATTTGGGATGCTGCTTCAGGGACTCAGGAATTTCCAGGCCTCCTCCTTTCAAGAAAAGGTTTATGGAGATTACTTTAGTTTGGTAATGCATCCCTGCGTGGTATTGCTGCTTTTCAGCATAAGTGCCAATATTTCTAATTTTTCACTTTTGTTTGCTCTTCAAACTTGTTATCTGTTGAAATTAGAAATATTTTCCTTATGTGAAAATTCTGAGACATGATAGAGACTCAGATAATGCAGACAGAAAATGGAGGAAGATGAAGGTAGAAAGGTCACAGCATGGTCACTTAGCCAGACCCTAAGTCAATCACCAATCCAATGTATTCATTACCCCATTCTTTGATTTACTGAATATCCTTGTGCATCTTCCATTTCCTGGTTTGCTGTGTGTGTCTGTTTATTCCTCAAGGGGCTATCCTAGGCTTATTATACACTGTAGGCTAACAGTTTCCATTGTTGATACTTTGGGTTCTGTGAGTTAGTGCTTTCCTTTTTACCTGATATCATCCATAAGAAGAATTACAGTCAATAGGATATGCCTGCTGTCATGCTTATATGTTTGAGACCCCAGACATTCTGTATTCAGCAGTAACAGGAGCCAGCCACAGGATACTGCCTGCTTGTCCTGCTCTTGCAACAGTGAAAGTACAGATCACTGTTTGCATGTGGAAATCCACGGATACTGTCCTGCTTGGGGTGGTGTGATGATGGTTGTGACCGCTATACTATAAAACAGTATAAAAAGAATAGTCCCTGGCTAGAGACAATTTATAAGATTATATATCAGAAAAATTCAGCTCTCTTATCATGAGAAACCTAATAGAAGTTCATTAGATGGCCAGAATGCCTTTTTTTAAAAAAAGGTGCTTAGTAATGCTAGAGCTTTTAATGCTTTTGAAATTTGTTTTCGTCTTTTATGCACCCATTGTTGGTATCAAACGGTTCCTGGTTATTTGTAACATAGCCAGGTGCAGAATAATGTTCCGGCAGTTCCCCCTCAAATATGTTATGACTAAATCTCAAAGGAACATTCTCGACTGCCTTTTTAGCCTCCTCAACCAAAACACACCTACACTTTACTGAAAGAAAGGCAGACTTGCATTTCCTCGTAAAACAATTCATTTGCCTGGAGTTTCCTCCGAGTGCACCCTGAAAATATGTGCCAGGTTGGGCTTATTTTTCTGATGTCCAGTTCACCCAAGCATCCTCATTCTCATTAGAATACACAAACTTAAAATTGATGCAATCAGCATAAACAGTTGCGGGGAGCCAATGAAAGTGCTGAACCCTCATTACAAAGCTTCAGATTTGAAGAAGAAATATGAATTTCGACTCATTTAACCATTTATGTACATCTTACACAGCTTGTTTAGGAACCTGCTATCAGGAAAGCATTTCAAGTATGTAAAATTTGTATTGAAAGAAACATACAAGACTGAGCACATCACAGTGGGGATAAAGAAAAAGTTAACATTCAAAATTGCAGTTAAGGGACAAGAAAAATGACTCCTTTTCGTAAAGTTGCTTGTAATGTTCAGAACCCGTGAACAAGTGCAGTTGGTGGGTACTCACATTTGAGAGTTGGGGTCATGAACAATTTTGAGTGTATATTGTTTGATGGGCAGACATAAAAGATTGTGGAGACTTGAGTGTTGTAGTTACATAACTGAATCTATTAAGTTCACGTAATTTGTTTGTGTCTAGATTATGGTTACATGTAGGCGCAAATACAGAAGAAACTCCAGATCTTTATTTCAAACATACCCTTTTACTTATCATGAATAGTGCCCTGAGGGTGATTCTGACTGTTTCCACAATATGAGCTTTTAAATGTCATTGTATGTTTTGGCATTTACCAAGTGATATTCAAATTTGTGATGTTTTTCAAAATCTATTGTAATAAATAAGTTTAGAAGTGCCTCTGAAGAGTGTCTATGCTTTTTGTCCCCATTTTAGGTGGCTATTCAGCAGACCATGCGGTCATTAAAATATTCTGGAACGTGGTAGAGAGTTTCACTAATGATGAAAAGCGCAAATTGCTGAAGTTTGTCACCAGTTGCTCTCGACCACCTCTGCTGGGATTTAAGGTACAGAATAAGGACCTCTTATAAATATTCTACACATATCTATTTGTAAATATTTAGATGGGATCTAATTCCTATGTTTGTAAATTTTCCAGCAGTTTAACAAATATTATTTTCTCTTCACAAGTCCATAAGTTCTGAATTTGTTTGAAATGCAACTTTGACAAGAGTTTGACCTCTTGCTACAGTGTTCTCAGCAGGGAAATATAGATAGTACAATCACAATGTATATTTAAGCATACAAGAACAGAGAGCCTCAATTCAATTAGAAAATCGGTATCATGATTATATGTTATCTCACAATGTTCCTATGCTTCTATTGCCTCATAGTAGTGGTATTGCCTTTGAAATTAGGGGCACCTGTGTATGTGCACAGATTATCAGCATCAGCTCTGTGCCCGTGAATTTGTATATCTGTGCATATGATTCTCGAAATTTTGGATTCAAACAATGTAATAGGGCCCCAGATTTTACATCGATTCATTATCTATGAACCAAACGGGTCATATGCTAATTTCTTTAAATTCTTACCATTATTTAGGATGATTGGTTACAATACAGGAGACCATTCACCTATTAAGCCTGTGATGGCTCTCTGCCAAAGCAATTTAACTAGATCCACTCCCCTGCCCTTTGCCTGCAGTGTTGCAAATTCTTTCCCTTCCTTTTTGAAAGCCATAATTGAAATTGCCTCCACCACTTTCTCAGGCAGCGTATTCCTGATCCTTGCCACTTGCTAAATTTAAAAAAAAAAGTTTCCTCATGTTGCCTTTGGCTCTTTTGCCAGTCATTGTGAATAAATGTCCTCTGGTTCTCGACACTTCTACCAGTGGGAGCATTTGAACACATCATTTTGGAAATTTCTCCCAATCTCCCCTCAAACACCTCTTCTCTAAGGAGAACAACTCCAGCTTCTCCAATCTATCCACATGACTGAAGTCCCTGGAACTATTCTTGTAAATCTTTTCTGCACCCTCTCTAAAGCCATCATATTGTTTGATACAATATTGCAAATGAGACCAAAACAGTGTTTCATGAAAGTTCAACATAACTTCCTTGCTTTTGTACTCTATGCCACTATTTATTAATCACAAAACCCCATATGCCCTTTTAACTGCTTTCTCAAACTGCCTTGCCACTTTCAACAATTTATGCACATAAACACAACCCCTAGGAGTCTCTGTTCTGGCACCCCCCTTATAGAATTGCCCCCTTAGTTAATGTTGCCTCCCATTGTTCATCCTACCAGAGTGCCGCCACTTGGCATTTAATTTAATCTAATCTACCATGTGCCTGCACATTCCATTGGTCTGTCTGTATCCTCATGGAGTCTATCACCATTCTCCTCACAGTTCATTATACCTTCATGTTTTGCATCAACTGCAAATTTTGAATTTGAAACCTAGGGTATTTTTAGATGAGTGGTTTGATTTTGTTTTGTACTGAGGGCTTATTCCTATATTTATCCTTGAATAAAGCGTGTAGTGTAAATGTAACTCTTGGCAAACCAATCTCACTGCTACATTTAATGAAGCAAGCTTAACTTTAAAGCCAACATGAACTGATTAAAGCTTGGCAATTCCATTTTACTTTGACTATGAAGCTTTATTATTTCTTTTTTTTTTGAATGTGAATTGTATGTCAGTTCATACAGTTGCATCAAGTGTCATGTAGTCAATTATCTGTTATATCCAGTATGATTTGACCCTATCATGAATCACTTGACTATATTATTTGCAGTAACAGCATTCCACTAGATTATTATAACCTTTGGATGGTGTCAATTCACATTCACTTTAACTGTCAGTGGTGTAATTAAGGGAAAATGTAACTGTGGGGCCAAGTACTTTGAATATGAAGCACTTGTATGTGTCATGTGGTGAATTCTTCCAATGTTACTAAGTAAAATTTAGGGTCTGTTCTGCAGAACCCAGAAAATGGCATTATTCAAATAATTGCAAAACCAGTGTTATTGCTGAGATTTTAGTGAAGTGTACCAACAAGTTTGTGAAATTTTCACACATCGTTCCTGGAGGTGGCCTTTTTTCCCCTCAGTAGAATTTCAGTAAAGATGAATTGCTACTTGAAGATTTTGTATTAAGTCCATTCCAATGGAGAAAAGTACACAGCAGTACAAAATCTGACTTTTGTCCATACCAACTTAAGTTGTGAGCGACACAGCAATTCAGGTGGTTACTAGCTAGTCACTGATAGTAGTGGAACAATTTGGGATAATGAATTTAAGACCATCACGCAACATTAAACTATATTGGCTTAAATATAATTTTTCTTAGTGTATTGCTACCAGTTGCACGAGAAAAAAAGCTCTGAAACACATACTGATGTTGAATTAGTAGTTGAACTTGCAGGAGCCATTATTGATTTCTGCACACTGTCAAGAGCAGTAGTTTTATTTGGATGCAGTTTTTGATACCTTATGACTGGCACATTTAAGCAGGTGTTCCTGTATGCCTAGAATGATCCCCCTTTGTTCACACCAGATACTGAAACAGTATGACCAAACATTGTTCCACATGCACATTCAGTCTGGAGCATCTCGTTATAATAATGAGCATATGGGGAACAATACAATTGATCTGATCACATCCTGTGTGCTATAATTTGTCAATTTTGATGCAACATACAACAGTTTCAATACAACATTTCTATTTGGGGTTTTGGGGGTGTGGGGGTTTTGGGCACAGCAATAATGGAATTCAAAGGCTGATCAGGTAAGAACCCAAGTATGCAAGACCGGCATGAAAAGACATCATTAAGTTTCACAAAATAAATAAATAAAACTGTAGATGCAGTAAATTGGTCAGCATCTGTGGAGAGAACAGACAGTTGTTGATGGTCTATATGTGAAATTTTAACAAATGTTTTCACATGGATTGTGTCATTTAAAACAACATTCTTGCGCTTGTTTTATATTAACTCAGCTCCAGTGTGACCAACTCAGCAGTTTTACCTTAGAAATATAAATATGAGGCAACCCCAATTAAAGATATCTGGAATAAAAATCTGGTATCGGCAACAGTGACCATGAGACTACTGGATTGTCATAAAAACCCAACTGACTACAGCAATGTTCACTGCACTCCAAAATGGGCCACTTTGTTCCACCAAAATTGCTATAATCCACATTATCTGCAGTGTTTCAAGAAGGTGACCCACCACCATCTTCTCGGGCGAAATTATGGATGAGCAATAAATGCTGGGCCTGCCGTCAACATTCGCATCCATCAATGAATAAAGGCCTCCATTTCCTTCCGTAATTGTGTTGCCCTGAATTGGACACAATACTCCACTTGCAACCAACCTTGTATTTTATATAAGTTTAGTATAATTTCCTGGCATTTGTACTCCAGGTTCATGGTACCACTGCCGGCTCAGTTATGCGTAGGAGCACAGAGAAGACTGGAAAAGCATAGTGCTAGGACCTTTGATAGGGGAACAGGCAAGCATTTATGGGGCCGCAGGCATGAATTCGGGATGGTATGTTGTGTCTCTGCTGCTAGGGCCAAGGATGTCACTGAACAGCTGCAGAGCACCTTGACAGGGAAAGGTGAACTGTGGTGGTCCGTATAAGAACAAACAACATAGGGAGAAAGAGGGATATGCTGCAGCAATTACAATTTAGGGGGCTAGGTACAGGATGTTCAGGTTGTACCTAAATAGAACCAGGATTAATTTCCTTCAGGGGGAATTTGTAATTGGGGAGGGTTTAAACTAACTTGGCTGGGGTGTGGGAATCAGGAAATAATACTAGAAAGGGATACCAAGGTACAAAGAATGTTGGGAGAGACGGATAGCACGAGAGTAAGCTATTAAGTGGTTTTACTGTAAGAGAGAAAGTAATAAGTCTAAATTAGGGTTCTAGTGCGTGTTTGTGAATGCATGGTGTGTGGGAAATAAGATTGGTGAGTTGCAGATGCAGATAGCCATAGGGAAATTTGATGTTGTGATGCTAAGAGAGACCTGCCTCATAGAAGGGCAGGACTGGGTATTAAAAATTCCTGGATACAAGGTGTTCAGGAAAGATAGGAAAAGAAGTAAAGGGTGGCCCCTTAGGAATGTATTGATTAAGGAAAGCATTGCAGTACTGGACATAGAAGAGGTCATGGACAGAATCTTTTTTTTCTGACGAGAGCCAAGAACAAAATAAAGGTGCGATTACATTGCTCGGTATAGTCTATAGGAAACCAACTAGTGGGAAAGATGTAGAAGAACAAATTTGCAAGGAAATTACAGAGAAGTGCAAAAATTAGGGAATAGTCATAATGGGGGACTTTAAGTATCTATAGGTTGGGATAGCAGTAGTGTAAAGGGCAGAGAGGAGCAAAAATTCCAAGAGTATGTTTAGGAGAATTTTCTGTGGAATGTTTCCAGTCTGAGGAGAGACAAAGCATTGCTGGACCTCTTGGGAATGAAGTGGGCCAAGTGGATCAAAGTGTCAGTAGGGGAGCATTTAATGGACAGTGATTATGGTATCATAAGGTTTAGGTTAGCTATGGAAAAAAGACAAGGCGCAATCCATAGTAAAAATAATTAACTGGGGGAAAGCTAAGAATGAATCTGGGCCAGATAAAGTTGCACCAAAGGTCGGCAGGCAAAATGGTAACTAAACAATGAGCTGCCTTTAAAGAAGAGAGAGTTTATGTACAGTCGAGATTTATTCCCACGAAGCCGAAATGAAGGGCAAATGAATCCAGAGCTTCTGGGATGATGAAAGAGACTGAACTTAAGATGAAATGGAAAAAGTGTGCATATGATTAATGTCCAGTAGATGGTAAAATTGAGAACCAGTCTGAATATTGAAGGTTCAAAGCGGAATTACAAAGCAAATAAGCGAAGCAAAGAGAGAGTATGAGAAGAGACTGGCAGCTAACAAAAGGGAATTCCAAAGTCTTGTAAAGGCATATCAATAGTAAAAGGAGGAGAGGGCCAATTAGGGACCAAAAAGATGGTTTACGTATGGAGGCAGGGGGGCATAGCTGAGGCATTAAATGAATACTTTGCATCTGCCTTCACCAAGGAAGTAGATGCTAGCCAGGTCATGGTGAAAGAGGAGATAGTTCATTCACTATCATGTGTTTAAAATTGACAAAGAAGTGACATTGCCATAATTATTCAGTTTTCCAGAGATTCGGGGGTGGTGCCAGAGGACTGGAAAATTGCAAACATTATACCCTTGTTCAAAAAAGGGTGTAAAGGTGAACCCAGAAACTACAGGCCAGTCAGTTTAACCTTGGTGGTGGGGAAATTTGGAGCTGATAATTCAGCACAAAGTTAATAGTCAGTTGGGCAAGTGCAGGTTAATTTTTTTTTCATTCAAGGGATTTGGGCTTCGTTGGCTAGGCCAGCATTTATTGCCCATCCCTAATTGCCCTTGAGAAGCTCATGGCGAGCTGCCTTGAACCACTGCAGTCCATGTGGTGCAAGTACACCCACAGTGCGATTAGGGAGAGAGTTCCAGGATTTTGACCCAGTGACAGAGCAGCAATATATTTCCATGTCAGGGTGGTGAGTGGCCTGGAGGGGGACTTCAAGTGGTGGTGTTCCCATGAATCTGCTGCCCTTGTCCTTCTAGATGGTAGTGGTTGTGGGTTTGGAAGGTGCTGCCTAAGGAGCTTTGGTGAGTTCCTGCACTGCATCTCGTAGATGGTACATTCTGATGTTACTGTATATTGGTGGCAGAGGAAGTGAATGTTTGTGTGTGGGGAGCCAATCAAGTGGGCTGCTTTTTCCTGGATGGTGTCAAGCTTCTTGAGGTAAGCTTCTTGAGGTTGTTGGAGCTGCACGCATCCAGCAAAGGGAAGAGTATTCCATTACACTCCTGACTTGTGTCTTGTACATTATGGATGGACTTTGGGGAATCAGGAGGTGAGTTACTCGCCACAGGATTCCTAGCCTCTGACCTGCTCTAGTAGTCATAGTATTTATATGGCTAGTCTAGTTCAGTTTCTGGTCAATGGTAACCCCCCAGGATGTTGATGGTGGGGGATTCAGCGATAGTAACGCCATTGAATGTCAAGGGGCGATGATTAGATTCTCTCTTGTTGGAGATGGTCATTGCCTGGCACTTGTGTGGTGCACATGTTACTTGCCACTTGTCAGCACAAGCCTGGATATTGTCCAGGTATTGCTGCATTTGGACATGGATTGCTTCAGTATCTGGGGAGTCGCGAATGGTGCTGAAAATTGTGCAATCATCAGCAAACATCCCCACTCTGACCATACAATAGAAGGAATGTCATTGATGAAGCAGCTGAAGATGGTTGGGCCGAGGACATGACCCTGAGGACCTGCTGCAGTGATGTCCTGGAGGTGAGATGACTGACCTCCAACAACCACAACCATCTTCCTTTGTGCTAGGTATGACTCCAACCATTGGGGAGTTTCCCCCTGATTCCCATTGACTCCAGTTTTGCTCGGGCTCCTTGATGCCCCGCACTGTCAAATGTTGCCTTGATATCAAGGGCAATTGCTCTCACTTCACCTCGAGTTCACTTAGTAGTCAGTTGGGAAATGCAGGTTAATTAAGGAAAGCCAGCATACAATTGCTAAGGGCAAATCATGTTTCATTGACTTAAGTTTTTTGATGAGGCAACAGAGAGGGCTAATGAGGGAATGCTGTCGATAAGATACATGGATTTCCAAAAGGCATTTGATAAAGCGCAACAACAACAAACTTGTGAGCAAAGTTAGAGCTCATGGAATAAAAGAGATAATAGCAACATGGATATGAAATTGGCTGAGTGATAGAAAATTGTTACAGACAGATGAGAGTTGGTAGGATGGTTCCTGCTTGGACATTTTTTGCAGTGAATTCATAGTGGCTTACTCCGAGCCACAATAGGTTTTTGGCTTTGCTCAAGTTGAAGGTATAATTGAGCCCCTGTGTCAAAGATCTGGCTTGGTTCTACAAACCAGTGGTTAAAAGGATAGCCCCACTACTCTGCCTGTGGAGGGATTCTACCCTGGGATCTTTTTCTTCTGTAGTATCTTTGTCTCCCAGACTGACTGACTTTAGTTGCTCTCAAGATGTGTGTTAATAAATGTTTCTCATTGCAAGTTGATTTCTGTCAGGTGGCAATAGTATCAGTGTTTCCATTGTCCACACAAATGGTCCCTGCAATGTTAGTATTGACACAAAATGGGGTTTGAATCTTGGCCTTTGGCATCTCCTTGTGATAGTTTTTTCTCTTCATACCTGTTCTAAGGAATTTATTTCTGTAGCCACTAGGTTTGAGTGATCGTTGTGCATCAGTTTTTGTAGACATTTAGACAATAGTTGTTCTCTCTATGGGAGAGATCTGTTGGGTTATTAATGTATTCTCAATGGAATGTCCCAAAAAGTTCACCTACATTTTAATGACTAAACCAGACAAGCAGGCTACTTCCTGCCTTCACAGAATCAGAGTGAAGAAGCGGCCCTTAGGCCCATTGAGTCTGCACCGACACATGAGAAACACCTGACCTACCAACCTAATCCCATTTGCCAATTTTTTTTTTGGCAAATGCCTTGGGCAGTTTCATATATATTTGCAGAAGAGGGAGGTTACCTGACCTCGCCACCCCTCCCCCCACACACCCTCCACCCCTAAATCCACCTAGTTACAATGCAGATTGTTCATTCTCCACATTGTTTTATAGAAAATAGCCTTCATTTTTCATACATCTGCAGGTGCACCTGCAGGGTGTAGCAAAACAGTAGTGGTGAGAGGTTGTTTTTTGGACTGGAGGAAGGTTTGTAATGAAGTTTTCCAGGGGTCAGTGTTAGGACTCAGCTCTTCCTGATGCATATTAATAACCTGGACATTGGTGTACATGGCACAATTTCAAAATTTATGAATGATACGAAACTTTGTTTATTGTGGACTGTGAGGAGGATGGTATAGAACTTCAAAGGGACATCGGTTGGTGAAAGGGGCGGACAAGTGTGGATGAAATTTAATGCAGAGCAGGATGAAGTGTTTCATTTTGATAGGAAGAATGCAGAGAAATGGTGTAAAATGAAGGATGCAATTATAAAGGGTTTGCAGGAGCAAAGGTACTAGGGTGTATATGTGCATAAGACATTGAAGTTGGCAGGACAGTTTGAGAAAGCAGTTAATAAAACTTAACAGCGTTATGGGCTTTATAAATAAGGGCATAGAGAACAAGAGCAAGGAAGTTAGGGCAAACCTGTTTAAAATACTATTGACCTCAGCTGAAGTACTGCGTCCAGTTCTGGGTGCCATACTTTAGGAAGGATGTGAAGACATTAGTGAGGGTGCAGGAAAGATTCACGAGAATGGCGCCAGAGATGAATGTCTTCAGTTGCGTAGATTGGAAAAGTTGGGACTGTTCTCCTTGGAGAAGTGATGGTTGAGAGGAGATTTGATAGAGGTAATTAAGAACTTGAGGGGTCTGGATAGAGTGGATAAGGAAAACTTCCCATTGGTGGAAGAATTGAGAACCAAAGGGTACTGATTTAAGGTAATTGGCAAAAAAAGCAATGGCAACATGCGGAATAACATTTTCATGCAGTGGCTAGGATATGGAATGCACTGCTGGTATGGCAAAGCCAGGGTCAATTGAGGTTCCCAAAAGGGAATCAGATTATTATCTGAAAAATAAATATTTGCAAAGATATTGGGAAAAGGCTGGGAATGGCACTAGGGGAAATGCTCCTTCGAAGGGCCAGGACAGACACGGTGGGCCAAGTGGTCGCCTCCTGTGCTGTAACCGTTCTATGATTCTCCTTGCCTTATTTTGTAAAGCTCAGGATCTCACATGTTTTGTTAGCAGCTCTATTAACTTGTCCTACCACCTTCAAAGATTTGTGCACAAACACCTGAGGGTGTTTGTGCATAAACTTCAGCCTTTCTCTTCTTGAACCCCTTTTTAATATTGTACCATTTAGCATTTGTTTTGTCTCTCCATTTTTCCTATCAAAATATATCATTTAACACTCTTCTCTGTTGAATGGCACCTGCCATGTGTGTCTGTCCATTCCACTAGCCTGTCTGTCGTCATGAAGTCTATCACTGTTTACTATGCTTCCAAGATTTGTCATCTGCAACATTTGAAATTGTGGCCTATGCCCTCTACCCAAGTCATTAATGTACATTAAAAGCTACTTTATACTTGTGTCATTTTGCATGAATGTAGCACTTTTGTAGAATTAACTCAAATAAATTGTATATGATAAATGTGAACTAACTTGACTTATGTGTAATATTAAAGGGCAATTTGAAATGCATATTATGAATTGCTCTTGAGCTTTTGTATTTTTACAATGCAGTGCTATGCATATATTTTATTTAAGTATTTATCCAGAGCACGATAACATAAGAACTGAGCTGTAAAAGTCTTCCTCACTGTGGTACTGATGTTATAGGCATTCTAATTAATACCCACTGATCAATAAAACAGGATGAATTTGCCAGATAGTAATCACTTAATGCGAGAAGAATAAATAGCTGTCATTAAGAAGTATTTGACTAATCACTTGCAAATAACTACCAGATAAAAGTACCCAAATTGTCCTTATCTAATGTGTGCATTCTGCTGACTGAGTTGACCCCTGTTGACCTTTACAGTTCTTGACCCTTTACTATATGTTGTGATTTGAGACTTAGTTCATATTCAGTGAAGAATGTTATGTTTGCCAGCAATTTGGACTGGTTGAATATTTGAGAGAACCAGAAATGGAAATCATTTTTCAAATGGTTATACCTAGTTGCATACCAAGTATATTTTTATAAAGCTGAGTTTGCATCCGGCTGTTGTAATTGAAAAACTTGCAATCTGTCCCCTGTAATATAAAGATATTTTGTTGCAGTAAGCTTCATTCCTTTTGCCTTCCTTTTTTCTACAAGCTTTCAGTGTCGCATAAAATTTAACTTAAACCAGAAAGTATCTCTCAAATTAGAATGTTCTGATTTATGACACATTTCAGTATCCTGTGAAATGGTTATCCTATGACTCCTGAAATTTTTTAAAGAAAGGGAAAAAAATGTTTTAGTTGTGCTGCATTAATGGAGATGTTAACAGTTAGACTAAAAACATCTAATGGTAAGGAAAGAATACTGTATACCTCTGCATTTAGCAGTTTGTATGCTTTTTCTTTTTTACATTCTCCTCCTCTGCCTAGATCATTTAATTCAGTAAACTGCAACTTTCCTACACAATTTAGTTCAATGGTTTAATTTGGTGCTTTGTAGTTGAGATCATGAGGGAAAATGATGAGGTGTAATTCTCCTGTTAATGTAAGGATGCCAGTTTTATCACTGCTCTCCCACTGTCTGAACATGAGAAATGTCAAAATTAAAAGCGTCTTATGTAAACCTGTTGAGAGCCATCATTGGTTCTTATTTATCACTTTCTATGATATCAACTTTCCATTTCCACAATTCTCAATCTGAAGTAAATTAACAAAAGCATTTTCAAGATGAGTTGACAATATACATGGACCATACAGCCCTCTAATATAGAGAAAGCACAGATAGATGGACATGTGTAATATACGCAGACAGATTTATATATCCACTGAGGAGACTGAAGTGCCCAGAGTAATGTAATGTGAATCAGAACACAATCTGCCAAGCGTATAAAGCTTCTAAGCCATCCATTTTCAGCTGTTACCACTTTGCATTTATTTTCACCAGCAGTTTCATTTCTTGATAAGCATTCTGCTCAGAGGCTGCACTTTGACTTTGCCCTGTACTAATGCTGCCTTATCTTTAATTAAGTGCAATAAATGTCCAAAAATTCATTAGAAAAGAAATAGCACTGTCAACGTTAATCCATTTTAGAAGATGATTGAAATCTTTTTCAGAAAATCATCTGTTCCAGAATAACGCATCCTGCAGGCAATGATGGTTTAATAAGTTAATAGGCAGAAAAATGGGTTGTTGTTGAGAAAGTTCAAGGGGGCATTTCACCACAGCCTTAAATTGCGAAGTCTCTGTTGCACATTAGGATCACTGAATAAATTGCAATACCCCTGCCAACTGCAAATTTCTGTGAAGTATCATTTAATTTTACATAAGGATTTTATGATCCTTTTTACAAGAATTAAGATGCTATTTGAGCAGGAGTCATGACTATTTTAAAGACTAAGGAGCTACGGATGTTATAGGAAATCCAGAATCCCTAATCATACAGTATGTATAAACTGTACCTAGGTATCGTTCACTTCCAATTATTGGCTTGCCAATTCTGTTATAGTGAAGAACTGTCACCATTTTTGTTGCAAATATGTTTCATTTAATATAAAATAAAATTTTCCTGAATTTGACGAATTAATACACCAGCCTTTCACATTTAACAAGATAAATTTGAGATTGTTATCACCAAATGAGATTGGGCTTTAGAGGCCACCAAGGAACAAGTATTTATCGACACACCTTCCTCTTCAAAAAATGGTTCTATACATAGCTAAATAAGCGACTTTGTGCAATAATACAAAAGTCTTGTTTAATCATTGCAACCAGTTCTGCTCATGTGGCCCTGTCATTTCTCTGCTCAAGTTATGAGAAGAAAGTGAAATACTGGGATAATTGGAGCAAAAAAGATTTAAATTTAAGTTATTAAAATCTTGATCTAGTAAATAGGAAAAGCTGTAGGGAGTCAGTGACTATAGGGTTTTCAATTTAAGATTGTCGGTAAGAATGTGGAGAGAAGCTAGGAGAAGTTTCTTTGTGGAGAGTTATTTGAGTGCTTTGTCACGTGGAGTTGTTGAAGCAGAGACCATCATATCTTTTAAGGAGTGAGTTTATAAATCTTTGAAGCACAGGAAGATACAGGGCTATAGGAAAGAGATTAAGGCAGAGGGCTTACTTTTGTATAGTTCTCAGAGGTGTTGGCACAAGATGGGCCTCTTCCTATACTGTAGACTTTTAAGATCCAATTCCTATCTTTCAAAAAACTATGCTCTCTGGCATCAAACTTCAGATGGAAGTACGCTTTTAAGGCTGTGTTGTCCCATTGTCCTCTAACACCACTGTGGTTTTTTATTTATATTTTCTTTTTACCAAAATCTTAAATTCATCAGGTGGTAATTTAACCCTGCAATTATCTGCCAACTGGCTAACCATTTCAGCTAAGCCATTTTTTTCTTCTGGTATTTACAGAACAGCCTTTGTCTAATGTTGCCCTTGAGGATTTTATATCAGGAGATAGAATTCATGATGGAACAGATTGGTATATGGTCTGGAAGGAGCAGGTTTGATGGGTGAATGGCTTCTCATTCATGCTATCTTAGGTCGTGTCTTTTCACAATTTATAGAAACCTTCCACAAATAGGTTGACAAAAAAAACAAATAATTGTGTATGAAAAGATGTGCTACACATAAACACCATCTATTATGATAAAAGCAAAAAACTGCGGATTCTGGAAATCCAAAACAAAAACAAAAATAAAAATACCTGGAAAAACTAAGCAGGTCTGACAGCATCTGCAGAGAGGAATACAGTTAACGTTTCGAGTCCGTATGACTCTTCAACAGAATTAAGGAAAAATAGAAGAGAGGTGAAATATAAGCTGGTTTAAGGGGGGGTGGGACAAGTAGAGCTGGATAGAGGGCCAGTGATAGGTGGAGATTGCCAAAAGATGTCATAGACATAAGGTCAAAGAGGTGTTGACAGTGGTGATATTAGCTAAGAAATGTGCTAATCGGTGACATTAAGGGTAGAAAACAGGACGAGCAAGGTACAGATAGCCCACTACGCCTCTTTGTTCTTTTGTCTATGACATCTTTTGGCAATCTCCACCTATCACTGGCCCTCTATCCAGCTCTACTTGTCCCACCCCCCCTTAAACCAGCTTATATTTCACCTCTCTTCTAGTTTTCCTTAATTCTGTTGAAGAGTCATACAGACTCAAAACGTTAACTGTACTCCTCTCTGCAGATGCTGTCAGACCTGCTTAGTTTTTCCAGGTATTTTTATTTTTACCATCTATTATGAGCTTTTGTCAGACCACATTTTGAGTAATGTCCATTCTGATCAATGAGGCATTCAGGCCCTAGAGGCAATTCAAAGAACAACTATTCAGCTAATACCCAGCGTCTGAGAACTAAGTTGAAAAAAGGCTGCAAACGCTTGTTTTTCCTTTAAA
This sequence comes from Cetorhinus maximus, assembly GCF_964194155.1. Taxonomy (NCBI): domain Eukaryota; kingdom Metazoa; phylum Chordata; class Chondrichthyes; order Lamniformes; family Cetorhinidae; genus Cetorhinus; species Cetorhinus maximus. The sequence goes on from NC_135881.1 coordinate 27,134,257, forward strand.
AGCAGGAACTTGGAGCTGGTCTTGTAGAAGTTTATTGCAATAGTAAACAATAAGGAAAGGTTGAATCTAGGACACTGCAAACCAAACAGCGTAGTCACAACTAATGTTAAGCTGTTTCTTGCATGTAATATGATAAACATAAGTATGAACTTCTAGCTAGTATAAGCAAAAGCCCAGAATTAATTACTTAGTAGTATTCCTTCATCAGGTTGGGGCATGGGAGCAGTTGGGTGGTGTGTGAGGTGGGAGGGAAGGAAGTTTAAAAAGGTTCAGGATCTTTGAAGTAGAGTGGACCAAATGGCCTTCCTCATCCATATCTTCAATGTTGAAGTAATCAGTTGCTTACGCTTCAATTGTGAGGAAAGGGCCAAATTGAATCCTTGTAAATAGCTGCTTCCTTGATAGTTGAAACTAAAGCAACCTTAAGTTATTTAAACTGGTATCTCTAAAATGTTACTTGGCTATACAACTTTTATGAACATTTACCCAGTGTTCTAAATATTTAATAGGCTTTGGAATTTAATTTCTGAATCTTCAATGGTTGCCTGAGTGTTGGAATGTTTCTTGACTGAGTTTACGTTATAATCTTGATTCCTATTTGTATGCAGTCTACACCTAGAAGGATTTTTTTTTTGCGAGATATGAAGGAAAACTAGCTGGGATTGCTTTTTTAAAAAAAAATAAAACAACTATAATTGCATATTTGTACATGAACAACATTGTTTTCTTTATAGAAAGATTGTCTAACCTCATTTTTATTTCATCTTTAGGAACTGTATCCAGCGTTTTGTATACACAATGGAGGAACTGACCTAGAGCGATTACCCACAGCCAGTACTTGCATGAACCTTCTCAAGCTTCCAGAGTTTTATGATGAAAATCTTATGAGGAGTAAATTACTTTATGCAATTGAATCAGCAGCAGGCTTTGAGCTAAGCTGAAGTAAGAATGGGACTGCTGATAGCTGTGAGAATGGTGGATAGTGCTTAAGACATGTACCAACAATCAAAGTTCTCAAAATGGACTTATACTGAAATTGTGTAGAATCAAAGAGGTTTTAATGAAGTGCACTGCAAAGATAAGGCTTCTTTTAATCAACATTGTTTGTAGCTCAGGTGGATAAATGATCAATTGGGTACAAGTTGGGAGATTTTACTGCTAAAAGTTGAGACTACAGACTGGGTAAGAGGCCGCTTAGGTGTGATGATTGGATTATCACTATACATTAACAGAAAAATAAGCCTGTGCTGGGTAACATTAACCAAAGATTCAGCAAATAAGTGTTGGTCGAAACAGGCAATAAAGCAAGCCATAATAATGGAAAATATTTACATTTAAAACAGGCCTCTCCTCATCAGAAGCCTGTCTTTATAAGACAAAATGTGGCTTTTTTTTAACTTCATACTGGTTTCTTGCATTTAACATCATGGTTAGGTGGAAGCACATAGACCATGTAATACTGCTGCATTTTATGTTTCTTTTAAAAAGTTGCACTTTCTTACAATCTTTGTTTTAAATCACAATTATGTCCCAGTATGGAACCCAATAAAACATAGTTGCAATTTAAAGCCTAGATTAAAATTGTATGGTGTGACATTATGTGCTATTAATTATATGGCCCTTCTGCATAACTGTGGTGTGAATTCTGAATAAGAAGTGTTAAGTGGATGAGATATTATGTGGACAGGAGATTACTTTTCTTGGTCACAATAGGATTCAGCTTGCTCATAAAAAATTGCTCCATTAGGCCATGGTAAATGTTTTTGAGACCAGGATTTAGTCAGCAGTTTCTGTAAACAGAGATGTGAATAAGTATATGTTTTCTCTGCATCTGTGAATACTATGTTTTTGTTCTGTATCTGTACAGTTTTTTTCTTGTGTATTAATCTTCTGTGGTATCAGAATGGTCCTCACTGTTAAATGAGTTATACGTTTAACAGCTATTAAACAAAACTTGAATAATGGATCTGGTGTGTATCAGATATTTGCATACTTTGTATTCCATAATGAAAGACAATTATTGCAAATTGCATGTAAAAATAGGGTTTAAAGAAAACAAAGATGCTTCTCCTGGGTATTGGTTTCCTTTTGTGAAGAGATTTGTTTGATGCTAACAGTATTTTAACACTAATTATGGTTAATTACCAAATATCTTTATAAATTTATGATTTTGCCCTTATTCAATAAAAGGATTTTATGGGGAAAAGTGCTGAAGAAGCACAGGGTATGGTCTTTATTTTGAATGGTCCTGTGTTCTGAAGAATACACAGTCAGGTTACACTTTGTGGTAGACGACTCATTTGAGTATATAAATGATTTCATCGTCTTATGCAGATTCTTTTGTGATTGAAGAGTGCTATGTGGGATTGGCAAGGATATCCACAGAACTGTCGGTTCATATTGACATTGGTGCTTTGGGGAACTTCTACAGCTGTGCCACCTCTGTCTTTCCTCTGGGCATGTCGGATGTTGCAAGTTTGGCGTAGATGGTCCTTGAAACATGCTGAACCCAAATTTCAGTGCTTGCCTCCACTTGGGGCTGGTTGGCTGCAGTGCTTTCCCAAGAGAGGTAGTGTACAATGCAGAAGTTTTAGGATCTTTTTTAGGATGTCTTTGCATTGTTTGTACTGAACACCTGTATGTTGTTTGCCCTGAGACAGTTCCCCATAGAAGATCTGCTTGAGGAATTCTGTAATCATCCATGGCCTATCCATCTAAGTTGAATTTTTGGAGGACAGCTTCCATGCTACTGGGCCCAGAAGATGAAGGACCTGGTTTGTGATTTTTGTGCCACTGACTTCTCATGATGGAGCTCTGGTGTCTTTGGAAGTGTTTGAAGTTTGTGGCGCAGATAGCAGATTTGGGATTGTATGTCATGCACCAGGGTTGCAAGGACAATGGACTGGCAGTTTGATTTTAGTCTACGGCTTAATACCATTGTGCTTCCAGACACAATCAAGGAGTCAGCCATAAGCAGAACTTGCTTTCTTGATGTGTGCACGGATGTCTTCATCAATAGTTGCATCCCTAGCGATCACATGACCAAGTTATGAGAATTTTTCTACAGCCTTGAGACAGGAGCCATTGACTTTTATGTGCCTTGTGCTGGCCTAACATCTGTCATTGGAAAAATGCAAGAATCCACTGTTAAGGAGGTAGTAGTAGGACATTTAGAAAATCATGAGGCAGAGTCGTCATGGTTTTGTGAAAGGGAAATCGTGTTTTACAAATTCATTAGAGTTCTTTGAGGATGCAACAAGCAGGGTGGATAAAGGGATACAAGGGTGCTGTATTTGGATTTTTAAAAAGGCATTCAATAAGGTGCCACATAAAAGGTAAGATTACAAGATAAGAGCTCATGGTGTTGGAGCTAATATAATAGTGTGGATAGAGGATTGGTTAAATACCAGGAAACAGCCTTGATAAACTGGTCATTTTTAGGTTGGCAAAATATAATTAATGGAGTGCTACAGGGATCAGAGATGGGCCCTCAATTATTAATGATCTGTATTAATGTCTTGGAGAAGAGACTAGCTGTATTGTAACCAAATTTGCTGACGATACAAAGATATGTAGCAAAGCAAGTTGTGATGAGGATACAAAGAGGATCTCTATCTGCAAAAGAATATAGATAGGTTAAGTAAATGGGCAAAAACTTTGCAGGTGGGGTATTAAGTAGGAAAATGTGAAGTCCACATTGGCAGGAAGAACAGAAACAATGTACTATTAAAATGGAGAGATTACAGATTTCTGCAATACAGAGGGTTCTGGGTGTCCTTGTACATGAATCACAAAAAGCATGCAGGTACAGCAAGTGAGTAGGAAGGCAACTGGAATGTTGTCGTTTATTGCAAGGGGGATGGACTATAAAAGCAGCAAAATCTTGCTCCGAATGTACAGGACGTTGGTGAGACCACGCCTAGGGTACTGTGTACAGCTTTGTCCTCCTCTCAGGTGCGATGTACTTGCATTGGAAGCAATCCTGAGAGGGTTCACTTGGTTCATTCCTGGGATGCAGAGGTTGACTTATTAGGAAGGATTGGGCAGTTTGGGCCTATACCCATTGGAGTTCAGAAGAATGAGGGGTCATTTTATCGAAACAGAAAAGGGTGCTTGACAGGACTGGATGCTGGGAGGATGTTTCTCCACACAGTTTAAAAATAAGGGTAGTGGTGTCTTGGTTAAGATGGGGTGAGGAATTTCTTTTGAGGCTCATTAGTCTTTAGAATTCTCTTCAACAACGAGCAGTGGAAGCTAACTCATCGAATATGTTCAAGGCTGATTGTTGATCTACAACGGTGATGAAGGTTATGGGGGCAGGCAGGAAAGTGGAGTTGAGGCCTCAATTAGATCAGCTGTGGTCTTACTGAATGGCAGAACAGACTCTATGAGCCAAATGGGCCGACGACTACTCTTATGATCTTATAACCTCACTTTTGGAGACCAGCACTCGATGTTTTCCATGTGGGCAGTTAGGGCACAGTTATTTGCATACAGAAGCTCTCTGATTACTGCCTCTGTAACTTTGGTGGAGACACAATTGAGGAACTTCCCTGAACAGAACCTAATGATGCCTTTTTAAAAATTCATTCACAGGATGTGGGCTTTGCTGGTTGGGTCAGCATTTATTGCCTAAGCCTAATTGCCCTTGAGTAGGTGGTGGTGAGCTGCCACCTTGAACCATGGTGAGTGACTTGGAGGGGAACTTCCAGGTGGTGTGTCTTCCCTTGTATCTGCTGCCCTTGACCTTCTAGATGGTAATGGTTATGGGTTTGGAAAACGGTAAGGAGCCTTGGTGAATTCCTGCAGTGCATCTTGTAGATGGTACACACTGCTGCGACTGTGCATCAGTGGTGGAGGGAGTGAATGTTTGTGGATGTGGTGCCAACAAAGCAGGCTGCTTTGTCTTGGATGGTGTCAAGCTTCTTGTGTTGTGGGAGCTGCACTCATCCAGGCAAGTGAGTATGCCATCACACTCTTGACTTGTAGCCTGTAGATTGTGGACAGGCTTTAAGGAGTCATGAGGTGAGTTACTTGTCGCAGGATTCCTAGCCTCTGACCTGCTCTTGTAACCACAGTATTTATATGAAACACAGAAACTAGGAGCAGGAGTCAGCCATTTGACCCTTCAAGCCTGCTCTGCCATTTAGTATGATCACGTCTGATCCTCTATCTCAGTGCCATATTCCTGCTTTCTCCCCATACCCTTTGATACTCCCTAATATCCAAAAATTTATCAATATCTTTCTTAAATATACTCAGTGACCTGGCTTCCACAGCCTTCTGTGGCAGAGAATTCCACAGGTTGACCACCCTCTGAGTGAAGACGTTTTTCCTCATCTCAGTCCTAAATGGTCTGCCCCATATCCTGAGACTGTGGCCCCTGGTTCCAGACTCTCCAGCCAGAGGAAATGTCCTCCCTGCATCCAGTCTGTCTAGCCCTGTTAGAAGATTGTACGTTTCGATCAGATCCCCTCTCATTCTTCTAAACTCTAGTGAATACAGGCTCAGTCAAACCAATCTCTTCCCGTATGACAGTCCTGCCATCCCCAGTATCAGCCTACTGAACCTTCGCTGCACTTCCTCTATGGCAAGTATATCTTTTTAGGGAGACCAGAACTGCGCACACTACTCCAGATGTGGTCTCACTAAGGCCCTGTATAACTGCAGTAAGACATCCCTACTTCTGAACTCAAATTCTCTTGCAATGAAGGCCATCATACATTTCGCCTTCCTAATTGCATGATGCACCCGCTTACTTTCATTGACTGGTGTACAAGGACACCCAGATCCCTTTGTACATCCACGTTTACCAATATATCACCATTTCAATAATACTCTGCCTTTCTGTTTTTCACACCAAAGCATATAACTTCACATTTATCTGTTATACTGTATCTGCCATGTGTTTGCCTGCACACACAACTTGTCTAAAACACCCCAAAAACCTCCTTGCATCCTCCTCACAACCCCACCCAGTTTTGGAAATATTGCACTTGGTTTCCTCATCCAAGTCATTTATATATATTGTGAATAGCTGGGGCCCAAGCACTGATCCCTACGGTATACCACTAGTCACTGCCTGCCATCCGGAAAAAGACCCTTTTATTCCCCCACGCTGTTTCTGGTCTGTCAACCAATTCTCAATCCATGACAGTATATTACCCTTAATCCCTTGTGCTTTAATTTTGCCCACTAGCCTCTTACGTGGGACCTTATCATAGGCCTTCTTGAATTCCAAATACACCACATCCACTGGTTCTCCCTTAACTATTTTACTAGCTACATCCTCAAAAAACTCCAGTAGATTAGTTAAGCATGAATTCCCTTTCATAACCCCATGCTGACTTTGTCTAATCACATTGCTTTTCAAGTGTTCTGTTACCACATCTTTTATAATAGACTCTAGCATTTTCCCCACTACTGATGTTAGGCTTACTGGTCTGTGATTCTGTTTTTTCTCTCGCTCCTTTTTTAAATAGTGGGATTACATTTGCCACCCTCCAATCTGTAGGAACTGCTCCAGAGTCTATAGAATTTTGAAAGATGACCACCAATGCATCCAATATTTCCAGGGCCCCTTCCTTTCGTACTCTGGGATGTAGATTATCAGGCTCTGGGGACTTTTCAGCCATTAACCCCATTAATTTCTCTAGCACCATTTCTTTTTTACTAATACTGATTTTCTTCAATTCCACCCTCTCACTAGACCCTTGGTTCCCTAACATTTCTGGGAAATTGTCCTCATGTAAAGACAGAACCAAAATATGTGTTTGATTCTTCTGCTATTTCTTTGCTCTCCATTATAATTTCTCCCATTTGACTGTAAGGGACATTTGTCTTTGCTAATCTTTTTCTCTTCACATATTTATAAAAGCTTTTAGTCAGTTATGTTCCTTGCAAGTTTACTCTCATACTCCATTTTCCCCTTGATCAATCTTTTTGTCCACTTTTGCTGAATTCTAAACTGAAAGAATTTGAGTGGGAAAATTTGAATTATCATCTGCTGTACCATTGGCAATTAGTATTGTGTCCTGTTTATTTATTCAGTTTATGCATTGTTTTTAAAAATGTTTGCTTAAAGTTCAAGGAATTTGCAAATTGGAAGGAAAATTATGTGAAATGCCTGTGGTCATTTGGAGAAAAGATAGAATCTCAGTCTAAGACATGGAAAGACTGGAGGATTTATTTTATTTCTGCCAGCTTCAGCATGATACACCCCAAAACACATCTTCTCTTCCCCCTACTTTTCAACACTCCAAAGGAACTGTTTCCTTGGTAATATTCTGGCCGACTGATCAGTCACCACCTCACCCAACACCCCCTCCCTTTCTTATGCCACTTTGCCGTTCAAGCATAGGAGATTTTGCCTCCTTCCTTCTCATTGTCCATAGTCCCAAACTCTCCTTCCAGGTGCTCCATCAATTTAATAATGATCATGAAACTGCCAGATTGCTGTTAAAATGTTGTATACTTTATTTGCTGCTCTCGATGTGGTCTCAATGCCAGTTCAAGGGATAGCATCTTCTCTTTCAACTGGGCACTTTACAGCATTCTGGTCACAACAATTTTAGATTGTTTGCTCTGCCCCATTTTATTTCATTTTAATTTGCTTGTTTGTTTATTTTATTCACTCACCCCTTTCTCTTATTTCCTTAAGTTTTTTAAAAAATGGCAGCTCTTCAGGATCCTGTCATTCACACCTCCTCAAGACACATCTTTGTTTTTCTTGTCGCATTACAACTTCTTGTAGCCTAGTACCATGAAACCATTGGTTATTTAATCTTTATTGCCCTCCGCTCTATCACACACCTTTTGTTGTTCTACTCACCGTCCCCTCTACCTTTTATTCATTCTTGGGATGTGAACATTGCTCATGATTTATTGCCCATCCCTTCTTTCCTTTGAGAAGATGGTGGTGAGTTAACTTTTTGAACCCATTCAGTTTATCTGGCGTCGGTACATCCATTTTTCTATAGTGGTTTAACACAACTGAACACCATTTCAGAAGGCAGCTAAGAGTCAGCCACATTACTATGGATCGGGGATGGCAGCTTTCCTCCCATGAAGGTCATTAGTGAACCAGATGGTTTTTTAACAGCAATCTGGCAGTTTCATGATCATTATTAATGACACTAGCGTTTTATTCCAGATATAGTAATTAAATTTAAATTCCCCTAGCTACCATGGTGTGATTTGAACCTTATGCCTTCATGCCATTAGTTTGGGCCTTTGGATTACCATTCCAGTAACATTACAGCTATGCTACCTTGCCCCCTCACTGAAAACTTCCCAGTTCTGATGAAAAGTCAGAGAGACCTGAAGCATTAACTCTCCCCACAGATGCTGTCAACCTGCTGAATGTTTCCAGCATTTTCTCTTTTTATTTCAGATTTCCAGCAGCCACAGTATTTTGCTTCTGTCTTTCTATCTATCCATTTGGCACCATAATAATAATTAATGTGAGGATGTGAAAGCAATGTCACCTACTTTTGCACTAACTGATGTCTATTATCTGCCACATGGGCATTTCTGGGGGTGCATCAGGAGTGCAATGAGGAGGTAGCAGTCCTCAGAGGAGCATAACAACTCTGAGAAAGCAGCATCACACAACCCATGTGCATCCTCCACCAGTGCAAATACAGTCACGCTGGCGGGTTGTCAGCCACAGGTAGAACAGGCGGTTCAAGGTGAGAAGCACTTCCTGTGAGCTAGAGCAGTTGCTGGAGGCAGGGACGGCTGTGGAGAGTTCCCATTGAATAATTGAGGACATGCTTACCTGGACACACATGCTCAGCAAAGGGAAATGTGTGGACATTGTCACAATTATGAGGTTTATAAAATTATTATATTGTGGGACAGCAGCTTTAAATTTAGGCTAAACGGAGGAGGTCATGTGACCTGTTCTGCAGTCTGCCTTAGTGGTTTTATTGCCTGAGATCAAAGGAAGGCTTGGATTGTTTACTAAGAAAGTGGTACAAGGTACCCTTGGAGGCATTGGCAGCAGCCTCTGGGAACTCCAACTTTACTCCTTGTAAACCCAAAGTCCCAGAAAGGTGTCACTGGTTATAAACAGATGTGCTGTAAACTATCTGTTTGTTTCTCAGATGAAAGGGAATTGGGAATCAAAGGTAGCTTAATTAGCATTTCTGCCTGGATGCAAGGTTGTTCAATGTTGCCATGGGGGAAAGGGCAGAGGAAGCCATTTTTGAGATCAGGTTACAGGCTTCCCTACAAATCGATGAATGTCACAGACAGGTTCTGTGTGTTTATCAAAGAGAAAAGGGTACTTGACTTTGGGAGCTACTACTGCCAGATGTGGGAGATGATCTCTAGTTGAAGAGATTCATCTTGTGATCTTTTATGCATTTCAGGAGATTTGTCCTGGTGTGGCCAGGGGAAGGGGAATCATCAGAGCAGGGTTTATTGCTGGTGGTGGATTTAAGAATCGCTCCAAAAACTGAGGAAAGCACCTGGAGACAATCATTCAAAGGTACTACTTGGCGAAGCAGGGATATGGAAACCCACTGGAAGCCTGGAGCAACTGTGGATTATTTCATATAAGGACTGTAATTCTGTGGAGAGTGTGATAAGTACAAAAGGGGAATGTTCCTGTCTGTAGTTTAAAGTATAAGTTGCCTTCAAAAAGAAAGTGTTGTTTAGTCAACAGTGCTTTTGATCATTTATTACAGTAAAGTTTTAAAATTTGAAATCTTGTTATGTCATTCTTTCAGCTAATAACTGGAAGTTTGAATCTCTTAAAAGTTAATGGTCTCTACAGAGATAGTAATAACATCTGTCAGAATTCCCTGAGGCATTGTGCACCCTTGTGCTGAAGATGGAGGAGTCCATTCATGTCTTGCAATGTCTCAGGAATCTGAACACATGGCCAATACCACTGCAAGAGTGGCTACCTAATGGAGAGTCATACTCTGCATGCAGTAATGGTCTCGACAATATGCCAATAACCTTACAGAGAGGTTGATTGTCTAGTTGTCCTGATGGTACAACATTACATGGAAAGGCAGTCATGTGCTCTCCCACTCATGGTGTGCAGGGAAGTGCAGGTGAACCTTGAGAGGGCAGAGGGAGACAGGGATAATGACACAGGAACTCTCAACAAGGCACTGCCGGCCATGGGACATGGCCCCTGCCCCTCCAACAGAGACACAAAGCCTACAACCAAGACTGCCCTGCACAAATGCAGGTCAGACATTTGGTGCTGAGTCCATCACCTGTACTGTAACCCATAGGACATTTGCCACAGGCATTTCATTTGTCTGAGCAAGGAAATAAGCAGGCTGCCTCCATCTCTGTTCCAGCTAAAGAGAGAGCACCGCCTGGAAGTATGAGAAAAAGAGTGCAGAAATGGTCTCAGTTGCACAATGGAATTCACTCAGGTACATACTATCACCATGACTTGGGTAATGTTTATTACAATGAAGTCATTTCTTGTCACCATTTTCTGTGTGTCTCATTGTTTTCTGTGGTCCGGTGCTAAATGATCATTGGGAGATGAATACAAAATAGTTCAATTAATGTCAGGGCTCGGGGTGCAAAGTTGAGATTGGTACGGTGGTAACTCTCTTTGAATCTAGTTGATGCAGCTACTGAGAGGATCTTCAGTGCTCACATAATTGAAGGCACATAGGTCATGCATGCACCGCTCTCAGGTGAAACATGCCTGGATGAATGTATCTTGGGCTTCTCTGTCTTGCATCTCTATGGGAACAGAAATCATTGGAACTTCTGCACTGGCATGTTCCTCCGGGTGCTTGTCATCTTCCTCCTCCAAAACTGCTGTGTTCTCCCCATCGTCTACTCTACTCCTCTCTGAAATGCCAAGGAAAGACCACAACAGTGCGAGAGATCCTTGACAACCCATATTGGAGGACACCCCCAGACCAGTCAAGGTACTGAAGTCACCTATCGTCACCTGATCATCAGAAGGCAACAGTTGTATCTCATCTATCTTTTTTTTATTATTCATTGGGTGTGGATGTCACTGGGACAGCATTTACTGCTCACCCCTAATTGCCCCTGTTCAGAGGGCATTTAAGAGTCAACCACATTGCTGTGGAGTCACATGTAGGCCAGGCCAGGTAAGGATATCCTTCCCTAAAGGATATTCGTGAACCAGATGGGTTTTTGCACCAATCAGCAATGGTTTCATGGTCATCATTAGAATTTTTTTTATTGAATTCAATTCCACCATCTGCTGTGTTGGGATTCAAACCCAGATCCCCAAAGCATTATCCTGGGTCTCTAGATTACCTGTCCAGTGACAATACCAATACACCAAAGCCTCCCCAGCTCTGTGGTGGGGTTCTGGACTGTCGTCTTCAGATACCACATGTCACCTAGAAGCCATCACTGGAGTTGCTTGGTGGGGTGAAGAGTTGAGACACCTCTGAATGCCTCAGTATTAAAGTGTCATGGCAGCCATCAGGAACCTGGTACACGTTTGCATAATCCTTTTTATGTGGTGACACATCAACCATACATTTAAGGATTCTCATTCAGGGATATGGTGGCATAGTGGTAATGTGGGGACATGGGTTCAAATCCCATCACAGCAGCTGGTGGAGTTTAAATTAATTAATAAATTAAGAATATAAAACTAATGTCAACAATGGTGACCATGACAACCATCATCGTGTCCTACATGTGATTCTACAGCAACAATGATGTGGTTGATTCTTAATTGCCCTCTGAAATGGCCTAGTATGCTACTGTTCAAGGGCAATTATGGATGGGCAACAAATGCTGGCCTTGCCAACAACACCCACATCCCATAAAAGATTAAATAAAAGAATTGCCTGTTGACAAATTCAACTGGCTTCTCTGAGCTTTAATTGCCACATTTTACAGTCTACCATGCCCCACATCTGAGGGAGTCCTGCCAGCAGGGTGAAGCTGACAGACCTCCGTCCTTTACTGGCAGCGTCTGTCACAATCTGATGTAGTCTGATGCTTTTGCACACAGCATCCTTGGAGGAGGAAGATGACAAGTGTCCAAAAGAACACGCCAATGCAGAAGCCCCAATTATACCTTTTCCCATAGACATGCCTGCCAAAGAAGCCCATGACGCATTCATCCAGGCATACTTCACCTGAGATCCATGCATGCAGCACTGCACTCTTGATTTATGTACCTTCAAGTAAGTATACACTCAAGATTCTCTCAGCAGCAACACCAACTAGTTCAAAGCAAACTATCGCCAATCGTCATGTCTGAGCTGCGGTTTGTGAAATTATCTTTATTCATTCATGGGATGTGGGTATTGCTGGCTAGGCCAGCACTTATTACCCATCTATAATTGTCCTTGAGAAGGTGGCAGTGGTGAGCTGCCTTCTTAAACTGCTGCAGTCCATGTGGTGTAGGTACACCTACAGTGCTGTTAGGGAGGGAGTTCCAGGATTTTGACCCAGCGACAGTGAAGGAACGGCAATATATTCCCAAGTCAGGATGGTGAGTGGCTTAGAGGGGAACTTGCAGGTGGTGGTGTTCCCATCTATCTGCTGCCCTTGTCCTTCTAGATGGTCATGGTGTTGAAGGTGTTTTGAAGGTGCTGCCTAAAGAGGCTTGGTGAGTTCCTGCAGCGCATCTTAGAGATGGTACACACTACTGCCACTGGGCGTTAGTGGTGGAGGGAGTGAATGTTTGTGGATGGGGTGCCGATCAATCGGGCTGCTTTGTCCTGGTTGGTTTCAAGTTTCTTGTGTGTTGTTGAGGCTGCACTCATCCAGGCAAATGTTGCATATATGTCAGCTGAGGTGCCCTGGAATGATCTGGAAGCAAAAAACTTAAGTGTCACCTTGACCATCATTTGCAAGGGGTGGTCACCCGCTCCTACTGGCCTCATATCTTTCTCCAAGATGGAAATGATGTCTGCGACCAACTGCCTCAAGAGCCAGAGCCTATGGAGGTACTGTTGCTTGGAGAAGTCCAAGAAGGTGACCCTTGGTTTGTAGACCCTGAGCTGAGGGTAGCACCTTCTACTACGCCTTGCCCTGTGGCCATCCCCTCTGTTGCATCCATCTGCATGTGGCTGCACTGTGTGTTCCAGATGCTGCTCCTCTTGCGGTTGGTGGCTCTTCCCCTGTGGCTGCTGAGATTCTTGGCACTGCTGCTCCTCATTAGTGGTCCATTCTACCTTGGAATAGGTGGATTATATATCCATGTGGTAGCTCTCAGACGCAAAGGTCAGTTGCCCCATTGAAGTGTCCTGAGGTTGAGGACACCAGGCTGCTTGCACTATCCAAAATGAGAAATACCAATCTAAATGATCTGTTTCTTTCAGCACAAATCTCTTTCTGTGGCTGATCTCAGGTTTGTTACTATGGCCCTTTTATAATGCAAAGTTCTGGACAGGTTTAGCCCTCAATGAATAACCTCTGTTCACTTGCTTCCACTCAGCTGACGAGTTATAGATACAGCATCCTCACCCTCGAATTTTTGGTTAGAAAGCCATTACATGGATAAAATGGCTCGTAAGTGGTTGCTTAATTACTTTAATCGGCTTACTGCCTCAATCGCAGGGGATTGTGTCTTCTTTCCTAACACAACCCTGGCAAACTTGAAAGGAGTTGAGATACTAGGCTGCTGTAGTTTCTGTGATTTTCCAGGCCCCCGGTCTCCAAGCCTGCCTCCAGCGGCCTGGGAAAATTGTCTAATCTTTCAAAAGGCATTGTAAAACTATAAGCATAGATTACCATGAAATTCTCACATTCTAAAATATTTCCCATGGTTATTTAGATAGAAATTGTAAATACATCAAATTCATAGACAAAAATTGATTGAAATTTTCCTATGAGCCAACACACACCATACCTACTTTGCCAGATGGGGACCTATAACATATCTTGACTCAGAGCTGGAACTCATTATAAACTTTTAACACCACGGTAATATAGGGCTGGATTTGAAGCAACTCATCTTTGAGCCTGAAGTTTTGCCTCATTGTGGATTCTATCTTAACTGCATTGATTGGAGCCAAGTGTTTGACATGCCAGGGCATGTTATTTGTATTGTCAGTTACAGTTATTTGCACTTTAACTTGCAATGAAGAATCTGTTAGAACACCAGCATGAGCCAAGAGAAGTTAAATCTTAAAAGAACATAGAATGACTGGACAATGATAGCTGTAAGTTTAAAATAACTCATGTTGGTGTTACAACAGTGGAGGTACATTTTACCATAGCAACTGAGCATATTATTAGAAGCTTGTGACTGGAAACAAATAAATAAATATCTGAGAAGTAAAGTTGGGAGATACAGTCAAAAATACCAACCTCTTATAAAAGAGACAAGAGGAATAATTGTGGCAACAACAAATTATAATGTTGGTGACAGTTTGAAGCTCTGGGATTATGCTATTAGCTGCACAAGAGTCCTTCTCTCCTTGAAGAACTTATCCCAAACCATCTACATGTACCAAAGAAAATCCCTGACCATTACAAGTCTTCAACCCCTCCACAAACTATGACAAAGCACCCAATTTCCTGCCCTCATCCCCACCCCCTATCCCAGGTTGAACCATACTGTTCACATACTCAGCAGTGTCCTATTTAACCTCCAGCTAAACTTGTAATACCGTAATCTCCATCGCAAACACTGTGTACCTCAGCCCCTATAATATTATTCTTACCTCAGCTCATCTGACACTGAAACTTTCATCTATGCCTTTGTTATCTTCAGACCTAGGAACTGAAAATGACAACAGCAAACCCAGCCCTGTCGACTCTGAATTGCTTGCTAGCCCATTTCAGAGGGCAGCTAAGAGTTAACCACGTTACTGTGGATCTGTAGTCACATGTAGGCCAGGTGAGGACGACAGGTTTCCTTCTCTAAAAGACATTAGTGAACCAGAAAGATTTTTATGACAATTGACAATGGTTTCATGGTGATGTATTCTGTGACACTACCACCATGATAAATGGGATAGATTTCGAACAGATGTAGCAACTCAAGACTGGGCAGCCATGAGGTGCTGTGGGCCATCAGCAACATTGCACTCCATCACAATCAGTAACCTCATTGCATATTCCCACTATACCATTACCACCAAGGTAGGGGATCAACTCTGGCTCAATGAAGAGTGCAGGAGGGCATGCCAGGAGCAGCACCAGGCACACCTAAAAATGAGGTGTCAACCTGGTGAACCTACAATACAGGATTACTTGTGGACCAAACATCATAAGAGGCAAGTGATAGACAGAGCTAAGTAATTCCACAACCAACAGATCAGATCTAAGCTCTGCAGTCCTACCACCTCCAGTCGTGAATGGTGGTGGACAATTAAACAACTCACTGGAGAAGGCTCCACAAATATCCCCATCCTCAATGATGGAGGAGCCCAGCACATCAGTGCAAAAGATAAGGCTGAAGCATTTGCAACAATCTTCAGCCAGAAGTACCGAGTGGATGATCCATCTCGGCCTCCGCCGGAGGTTCACAGCAGCAAAGATGCCAGTCTTCAGTCAATTTGATTCACTCCACAAGAAATGGCTGAAGGCATTGGATACCAGGTCCTGACAACATTCCAGCAATAGTACTGAAGGCTTGTGCTCCAGAACTTGCTGCGCCCCCATCCAAGCTGTTCCAGAATAGCTACAAAACTGGCATCTACTTGGCAATGTGGAAAATTGGCCAGGTATGTCCTGTACTCAAAAGCAGGACAAATCCAACCCTGTCAATTACTGCCCCAACAGTCTATTCTTGATCATCGGGATTATCAACAGTGCTTTCAGGCGGCACTTGCTTAGCAATAACCTGCTCACTAGCACTGTTTGGGTTCCACCAGGGTCACTCAGCTTCTGACCTCATTTCAGCCTTGGTTCAAACATGGACAAATGAGCTGAACTCCCAAGGTGAGGTGAGTAAGACTGCCCTTGACATCAAGGCAGCATTTGACTGAGTATGGCATCAAGGAGCCCTAGCAAAACTGGAGTCAATGGGAATCAGGGGGAAAACTCCCCACTGTTTGGAGTCATACCTAGCACCAAAGAAGATGGTTGTGGTTGTTGGAGGTCAATCATCTCAGTTCCATGGCATCACTGCAGGAGTTCCTCAGGGCAGTTTCCTAGGCCCAACCATTTTCAACTGCTTCATTAATGACCTCCCTTCTATCATAAGGTCAGAAGTGGGGATGTTCACTGATGATCGTACAATGTTCAGCACCATTTGTGACTCCTCAGATATTGAAGCAGTCCATGTCCAAATGCAGCAGCACCTGGACATATCCAGGCTTGGGCTGACAAGTGGCAAATAACGTTCGTGCCACACAAGTGCCAGGCAATGAACAGCTCCAACAAGATAGAATCTAACCATCGCCCCATGACATTCAATGACATTACCATCACTGAATCCCCCACTATCAACATCTTGGGGGTTACCACTGACCAGAAACTGAACTGGACTAGCCACATTAAAACTGTGGCTATAAGAGCAGATCAGAGACTAGGAATCCTGCAGCAAGTAATTCACATCCTGATTCCCCAAAGCCTGTCCATCAGGTAGAAAATTAGCAAGCAGGGCCCCTAAAGTAGTAATCTCCAGACTACTCTCAGTGCCATTTGCAAGTGAGTACAGAAATAGGAAGGTAAGAGCGATGAATGTGTGGCGGAAAGATGGTACAGAAGGGAGCTCTTTAGATTCCTGGGACTGACTCTGGGGGAGATGGCACCTGTACAAGCCAGACGGGTTGCATCTGAACAGAGCCGGGACCAAGTTCCTTGCAGGTCGTTTTGTTAGAGCTGTTGGGGAGGGTTTAATCTAACTCAGCAGGGGGGTGGGAACCAGGAGAGAATATTAGAAAGTAATACCAGGTGCATGGAATGTTGGGAGAGGCAGATAGCATTAAAATAGAGAATAGTAAGTTAATCGATGGAGTTGGATTAAGGAAGCAAGTAATGAAGTCTAAATCAGGGTTACAATGCATGTATGTGAATGCATGGAGTATAGTTTTTAAAATTTGGGAGTTACAGGCACAGATTGCCTTGTGGGATTATGATGTTGTGGCAATAATGGAGATCTGATTTAAGGAAGGGCAGATCTGGGTGTTAAATATTCCTGGTTACAAAGTGTTCAGAAAAGATAGGATGGGGAAAAAAGGAGGGGTGGGGAAACTTCTAGAAACAACTATTCAGGGTAGAAATAATAGTCACATGGAAAAATGTGGATTGATTTGGAAGTGTCAGCATGGATTTGTTAATGGAAAATCATGTCTAGCTAACTTGCTGGAGTTTTTTGAAGAGGTAACAGAGATGGTTGACGAAGGTGAGGCCATTGATGTGAAGTATATGGACTTCCAAAAGGCAATCAATACAATGCCACACAACAGGCTTGTGAGGAAAGTTATAGGTCATGGAATAAAAGGGACAGTAGCAACATGGATACAAAATTGGCTGCGGGATAGAAAACAGAGAGTAATGGTTAATGGGTACTTTTTGGGCTGGAAGAAGGTTTGTACTGGAGTTCCCCAGAGGTCGGTATTAGGACTCTTGCTTTTCCTGATATATATAAACGATCTAGATCTTGGTGTGCAAGGGGCAATTTCAAAGCTTGCGGACGACACAAAACTTGTGAGAATTGTAATCTGTGAGGACAGTGTAGAACTTCAAAAGGACATTGACACATTGGTGGAGTGGACAGATAGGTGCAGATGAAGTTCAATCCAGAGAAGTGAGAGGTGATACACTTTGATACAAAGAACACGGAGACAGTATAAAATAAAGAATAATATTCTAAAGGGTGTGCAGGAGCAGAGAGACCTGGATGCATATGTACATAAATCATTAAAGGTGGCTTGACAGGTAGAGAGAGCTGTTTCTAAAGCATACAGTACTTTAGGCTTTGTTAAAGGGGGAGGTGATGGTGTAGTGGTATTGTTGCTGGACTAGTAATCAGAGACCCAAACATAACCCTAGGGACCTGGGTTCAAATCCTACCACAGCAGATGATGGAATTTGAATTCAATAAAAATCTGGAATTAAAAGTCTAATGATGACCATGAAACCATTATTGATTGTTATAAAAACCCATCTGCTTCATGAATGCCCCTTATAGGGAAGGAAAGCCCTTTCCTGGTCTAGCTTAGCCTACATGTGACTCCAGACCCACAGCAATGGACAACTAGGGATGGGTAATAAATGCTGGCCTGGCAAGTGACACCTGCATCCCATGAATGAATAAAAAAACAATTAAATAGGGGCATAGAGTAAAGAGCAGGGAGATTTTGATGAGCCTATATAAGACATTCAGACCTCAGCTGGAGCATTGTGCACACTTCTGGGTGCCACACTATAGGAAGGATGTAAACACATTGGAGAAAGTGCAGAAGATGTTTACAAGAATGGTTCCGGGGATGAGACACTTCAGTTATGAGGGAAGTTGGGACTATTCTCCTTGGAGAGAAGAAGGCTAAGAGGAAACTTGATAGAAGTTTTCAAAATCATGAGGGGGTCTGGACAGAGTAGATAGGGAGAAACTGTTCCCGCTCATAAACAGATCGAGAACCAGAGGGCATAGTTTTAAAGTGTTTTGTAAAAGAAGCAAATGCGAGGTGAGAAAAAAATTACTCACAAAGCGAATAGTTAGGGTTTGGAATGACCTACCTGGAAGTGGAGGTAAGTTCAATTGAGGCATTCAAGATTGCACTGGATGATTATTTAAAAAGAAACAACGTGCAGGGTTATGAGGAAAAGGCAGGAGATTGGCACAAAGTTAAAATGCTCAGAGAGCCAGTGCAGACATGATGGGCTGAATGTCCTCCTTCTGCACTGTTACAATTCTTTGATACAAGGCAAATCAGGAATGTGATGGAATACTCTCCACTTGCCTGAATGAGTGCAGCTCCAACAACACCCAAGAAGCTTGACACCATCCAGGACAAAGCAACCCGCTTGACTGGCACCCCTTCCACAAACATTCACTCCCTCGACCACCTGCGAACAGTGGCAGCAGTGTTGCACAATGCACTGCAGAAACTCACCAAGGCTCCTTAGGCAGCACTTTCCATGACCGTTACTATCTAGATGGACAAGGTCAACAAATACATGGGAACACCACCACCTGGAAGATCCCCTCCAAGCCACTCACCATCCTGACTTGGAAATATATCGCCATTCCTTCACTGTCGCTGGGTCAAAATCCTGGAACTCCCACCCTAATAGCACTGCAGGTGTACCTATACCACAGGGACTGCAGAGGTTTAAGAAGGCAGCTCACCACCATCTTCCCAAGGGCAATTAGGGATGGGCAATAATGCTGGCCTCACCAACGATGCCGACATCCCGCAAATGAATAAAAAAAAACTCTATTCCTATGGTTTTCTGGTCAGCCTCCTACCTTCCACATATATGAGTTGTCCAAAACTTTGCTGACAGTAGTCTAATCCGTACCAGGTCTTGCTTATCCATTGCGCCTGTGTATATTGATTCCTGGTCCACTAAAGCCTCAAATTTTAAATTCTCTTTGTGTTCAAATCACTCTTCTAACTTACTCCAGTCCTACAAACCTGGCCTATTGTGTTGAGCAAGCTGTTTAACTACCCTTCTCAAGATCTCCTTCTTTGGCTCAGTGTCAATCTTTGTTTGAGTAAAAACCTGTGAAATGCCCTGGGACATATTCTTACATTAAAAATATATAAATACAAGACGTTGCAATCCCAATATACCTTGGTTGTGATTAAATAAGCGATCAAAGGAAGAACAGAATTTGGACTAAAGAACTTTCATAATAGTAAACTTTGTTGCTGAATTGGTCCGTAAAGTTGAAATGATTTTAGCTGCAATATGCCCATTAACCATCCTGTGTTAGGTGTACCACGCTAGTTTTTATGCAATTGGATGGGCAGTTTTCCATATTCAATTACAGGTAATCTCACAAAGCAACTGTATCCATGGTGGTCCTCAAGTTGGTCCTGTGTGGAAAAACCTTCAAGCAGGAATACAATTAAGCAGAACATTTTATTACTGAAGAGTCCTCCAAATTGTGCAATACAAGTTTAACTGTCAAATGAATTTCACACTAAAAATCTTGCTTAATGTTAGACTGTAGTTCCCTAAATTGCAAATTCTATTAGCAATTCCTTGATTCTTCAGTCTGGGAAGAGTGTCCTGCAGTCAGTTCTTGTTGAAAATAAGAAGAGTGACATCACAAGACAGCGTGAGAGATCAGAACCAGCGCGAGTTGGGGGAAGCTTCAAAAAGTGATGTCATCACAAAGATGAGAGCTGATTGGTGAGCAGTGGATAAGTGTTTTTCTCCAGTTTAACACAGATTAAGCTAAGGAAAGATAAGAATTCTAGTTTTTATTTAAAGTACATTAATAAATTAACTTTTTTTTTGTATTTAATTTAAAGGGTTTTTTTTTCACCTAGAGGCATGGCAGGGTGGCTCAGTCCTGTGTTATGTACCGCCTGCAACATGTGGAAAGTCCTAGATGCTCCTTGCGCTCTGACCGGCCACGTGTGCAGAAGTGCCACCAGCTTTTTTCTGTATTGGAAAATGGTGAGAGTGACATTTCCTCTGGGGAGTGCAGCCACGCTCATGGCACTGTGAGTGGCTCAGCTGCACAGTGGTGAGAGGAAAAAAAGGGGAAGAGCAATAGTGGTAGGAGACTCGATAGAAAGGGGTCCAGACAGGTGTTTCTGCGGTCGTAGACGTGACTCCAGGATGGTATGTTGCCTCCCTGGTGCCAGGGTCAAGAATGTCACTAAATGTCTGCAGGACATTCTAAAGGGGGAAGGCAAACAGAGATCGTGGTACATATTGGTACCAACGACATAGGTAGAAAGAGAGATGAGGTCCTGTAAGCAGAATTTAGGGAGCTAGGAAGCAGATTAAAAAACAGGACCTCAAAGGTAGTAATCTCTGGATTACTTCCGGTGCCACGCGCTAGTGAGTATAGAAATAGGAGGTTAGTTCAGATGAATGCGTGGCTAGAACGATGGTGTAGGAGGGAGGGCTTTAGATTTCTGGGATATTGGGACCGTTTCTGGGAGCGATGGGACCTGTACAAGGCAGATGGGTTGCACCTGAACCAGAATGGGACCGACATCCTTGTGGGGAGGTTTGCTAGTGCTGTTGGGGAAGGTTTAAACTAACTTGGCAGGGGGGTTGGGATCCTGAGAGAAGGTTCAGCGGAGGGAGATGCACAGCCAAAATTAGAAGAGAGAGCAAGTGAGCCTGGAAGACATAGAAATTATAGGCGATTAAAGGCAGAAGGGAGTTTGGCAAGGTGTCTAACGAATAAGGCAGATGGGTTGAGGGCAAAAATTAACAATATGGCAATATGATGTCATTGCTGCACAGATACATGGTTGA
Organism: Cetorhinus maximus; assembly: GCF_964194155.1. Taxonomy (NCBI): domain Eukaryota; kingdom Metazoa; phylum Chordata; class Chondrichthyes; order Lamniformes; family Cetorhinidae; genus Cetorhinus; species Cetorhinus maximus. Next base: position 27,155,587 of record NC_135881.1, read on the forward strand.
GAGGGGGGCAGGATTGGCAGCTCAATAATCCAGAATATAGGGTCTTCAGGCGAGACAGGGAAGGAGGTAAAAGAGGAGGGGGTATCGCAATATTGATCAAGGAATCAACTGCAGCAGTGAGGAGGGATGACATCTTAGAAGGCTCCTCAAATGAAGCCATATGGGTAGAACTTAAAAACAAAAAAGGAGCAATCACATTGCTGGGTGTGTAATATAGGCCCTCAAACAATCAGAGAGAAATTGAAGAGCAGATATGTGGGCAAATTTCAGAGAAGTGTAAAAATAATAGGGTAGTAATAGTGGGGGATTTCGACTTCCCCAACACTAACTGAGCTAATCATAGAGTGATAGGTTTAGAGGGAGCGGGATTCTTAAATGCATCCAGGAGAGCTTTTTAAGTCAGTACGTATAAAGTCCTGCAAGAGAGAAACATAGAAACTAGGAGCAGGAGTAGGCCATTCGGCCCTTCGAGCCTGCTCCGTCATTCAATAGCCTGCTTCCGCTTCTCCCCATTAATCCCTTCCGCCCCAAGAGCTATATCTAACTCCTTCTTGAAAACATACAATGTTTTGGTCTCAACTACTTTCTGTGGTAACAAATTCCACAGTCTCACTACTCTCTGGGTGAAGAAATTTCTCATCTCAGTCCTAAATGGTCTACCCCATATCCTCAGACTGTGACCCCTGGTTCTGGACTCCCCCACCATTGGGAACATCCTTCCTGCATCTACCTTGTCTAGTCCTGTTAGAATTTTATAGGTCTCTATGAGATCCTCCCTCATTCTTCTGAGCTCCAGCGAATATAATCCTAATCAACTCAATCTCTCCTCATATGTCAGTCCCGCCATCCCAGGAATCAGTCGAGTAAACCTTCGCTGCCCTCCCCCTTCCTCAGATAAGGAGACCAAAACTGCACACAATATTCCAGATGTGATCTCACCAAGGCTCTGTACAATTGCAGCAAGACATCCCTGTTCCTGTACTCGAATCCTCTGGCTATGAAGGCCAACATACCATTTGCCGCCTTTACCGCCTGCTGCACCTGCATGCTTACCTTCAGCGACTGGTGTACAAGGACACCCAGGTCTCGTTGCACATTCCCCTCTCTCAATTTATAGCCATTCAGATAATAATCTGCCTTCCTGTTTTTGCTACCAAAGTGGTTAACCTCACATTTATCCACATTATACTGCATCTGCCATTCATTTGCCCACCCACTCAGCTTGTCCAAATCACACTGAAGCATCTCTGCATCCTCCTCACAGCTCACCCTCCCATCCAGCTTTGTCATCTGCAAATTTGGAGATATTACATTTAGTTCCCTCATCTAAATCATTAACATATATTGTGAATAACTGGGGTCCCAGCACCGATCCCAGCGATACCCCATTAGTCACTGCCTGTCATTCGGAAAAAGACTGGTTTTACTCTTTGTTTTCTATTTGCCAACCAGTTTTCTATCCATCTCAATACACTATCCCCAATCCCATGGGCTTTAATTTTACATGCCAATCTCTTTGTCAAAAGCCTTCCAAAAGTCCAAATAAACTACATCCACTTTCTCCCCCTCATCAACTCCAATAGTTACATCCTCGAAAAATTCCAGTAGATTTGTCAAGCATGATTTCCCTTTCATAAATCCATGCTGACTCTGTCCAATTCTGCCACTGTTTTCCATGTGCTCAGCTATTAAATCTTTTATAATGGACTCTGTAGAATTTTCCCCACTACTGACGTCAGGCTGACTGGTCTATAATTCCATGTTTTCTCCCTGCCTCCCTTTTTAAATAGTGGGGTTACATTAGCTACCCTCCAATCTGTAGGAACTGTTCCAGAATCTATAGAATCTCAGAAGATGACCACCAATGCATCCACTACTTCTAGGGCCACTTCCTTAAGTACCCTGGGATGTAGATTATCAGGCCTCGGGGATTTATCGGCCTTCAATTCAGTCAATTTCCCCAACACCATTTCCCTACTAATACTGATTTCTTTCAGTTCCTCCCTCTCACGAAACCCTGTGTTCCCCAACATTTCTGGTATGTGATTTGTGTCCCCCTTTGTGAAGACAGAACCAAAGTATGTATTTAGTTGGTCAGCCATTTCTTTGTTCCCCATTATAAATCCCCCTGTTTCTGACTCTAAGGGACCTACATTTTTCTTCACCAATCTTTTTCTCTTCACATGCCTATAGAAACTTTTACAGTCAGTTTTTATGTTCCCTGCAAGCTTACTCTCGTACTCTATTTTCCCCTTCTTAATCAATCCCTTGGCCCTCCTTTGCTGAATTCTGAACTGCTCCCAATCCTCAGCTCTGTCGCTTTTTCTGGCCAATTTGTATGCCTCTTCCTTGCGTCTAATACTATTTCTAATTTCCCTTGTAAGCCATGGTTTGGCCACCTTTCCTGTTTTACTTTTGCGCCAGACAGGAATAAACAATTGTTGCAGTTCACCCATGCGCTCTTTGAATGTTTGCCATTGCCCATCCACCGTCATCCCTTTAAGTGACGTTTCCCAATCCATCATAACCAACTCGCGCCTCGTACCATCGTAGTTTCCTTTATTAAGATTCAGGACCCAAGTCTCAGAACCAACTACATCACTCTCCATCTTGATGAAGAATTCTATCATATTATGGTCGCTCATCCCCAAGAGGCCTCGCACAACTAGATTGCCAATTATTCCTTTCTCATTACACAATACCCAGTCGAGGATGGCCTGTTCTCTCGTTGGTTCCTCAATGTATTGGTCCAGAAAAACATCCTGTATACACTCCAGGAATTCCTCCTCTACGGTATTGTTACTAATTTGATTTGCCCAATCTATATGCATATTAAAGTCACCCATAATTACAGATGTTCCTTTATTGCATGCGTCTCTAATTTCCTGTTTAATGCTATTCCCAACATTACCACTACAGTTTGGGGGTCTATATACAACCCCCACTAATGTTTTTTGCCCCTTAGTGTTTCTCAGCTCTACCCATACAGATTCCACATCGTCGGAGCAAATATCTTTCCTCACGATTGCGTTAATTACCTATTTAACCAGCAATGCAACTCCACCGCCTTTTCCTTTCTGTCTGTCCTTCCTAAATACTGAATTCCCCTGGATGTTCAGTTCCCATCCCTGGTCACCTGCAGCCATGTCTCTAATCCCAACTATATCATACCTGTTTACATCTATTTGCGCGGTTAATTCATCCACTTTATTGCAAATGCTCCTCGCGTTAAGGAACAAAGCCTTAAGGCTTGTCTTTTTAACATTACTTGTCCCGTTCTCACTATTTTTCACTGAGGGGGCAGTCCTGGACTAAATTTTAGGGAATGAAGCCGGGCAAGTGGTAGAGGTTTCAGTGAGGGAACATTTTGCAGGTAGTGATCATAACTCCATTAGGTTCAAGGTTTTTATGGAAAAGGACAAGGATGGGCAAGAAATCAGAGTTCTAAATTGGAGGAAGGCTGATTTTAATAAGATCAGATATGATTTGGCCAAAGTGGACTGGGAGCAGCTACTTTTAGGTAAATCTGCATCAGAGCAGTGGGACTCATTCAAGAAGGAAATAGGGAGAGTACAGGGCCAACATATTCCAGTAAAGATAAGGGGTGGGAGCAACAAATCCAGGGAACCCTGGATGTCGAGGGATATACAGGATTGGATAAAGAGAAAAAGGGAGGCATATGGCCGATACCGAGGGCTCAAAACAGTGGAAGTTCTGGAGGAGTGTGGAATGTGTAGGGGGGAAACTTAAAAAGGAAATTAGGAGAGCAAAAAGGGGGCATGAAAAAGCATTGGCATGTAAAATAAAGGAAAATCCAAAGTTATTTTACAAGTATATTAAGACTAAGAGGATAATTAGGGAAAGAGTAGGGCCCATTAAGGTCCATAGTGGTAAATTGTGTGTGGAGCCAAAGACGTAGGCAGGGTTCTAAATTAATACTTTGTTTTGGTGTTCACAAGTGAGAGGGACGACGTGGGTCTGGAAATCAGATAGAAGGACTGTGATATAATTAAAGACATTAGCATAGAAAGGGAGGAGGTTCTAAGTGGTCTGGCAGGCTTAAAAGTAGATAAATCTCCAGGACCAGGTGAAATGTATCCCAGGCTGTTGAGTGAGGCAAGGGAGGGGATAGCAGGGGCGTTGGCAATAATTTTCAATGCCTCTCTGGCCGCAAGAGTGGTGCCAGAGGACTGGAGGACAGCCAATGTGGTACCATTATTCAAGAAGGAGGGAAGGGATAAACCAGGGAACTACAGGCCAGTCAGTCTAACCTCAGTGGTGGGGAAACTATTGGAAGCAATTCTGAGGGACAGAATTAATCTACACTTGGAGAGGCAGGGATTAATCAAGGACAGTCAGCATGGTTTTGATAAGGGGAGGTCATGTCTGACCAACTTGATTGAATTTTTCGAAGAGTTGACCAGGTTTGTAGATGAGGGCAATGCATTTGACATAGTCTACTTGGACTTCAGCAAGGCTTTTGATAAGGTCCCGCATGGGAGACTGATAATGAAGCAAAGAGCCTATGGGATCCAAGGCAATTTGGCAAATTGGATCCAGAATTGGCTGAGTGGCAGGAAGCAGAGAGTGATGGTCGAGGGATGTTTTTGTGACTGGATGCCTGTGTCCAGTCGGGATCCACAGGGATCGGAGTTGGGTCACTTGCTGTTTGAGGTATATATAAACGATTTAGATTTCAATGTAGGAGGGTTTTCAGTAAGTTCGCGGATGGCACAAAAATTGGTGGGGTAGTAAAAAGTTAGGAGGATAGCCTTAGATTACAGGAGGATGTAGATGGGCTGGTCAGATGAGCTGATCAGTGTCAAGTGGAATTTAATCTGGATAAGTGTGAGGCAATGCACTTGGGCAGGACAAACAAGGCATGGGAATACACAATGAATGGTAGGACCCTGGGAAGTACCGAGGATCAGGGGGACCTAGGTGTGCATGTCCACTGGTCCCTTAAGGTAGCTGGACAGGTAGATAAAGTGGTTAAGAAGGCATATAGGATATTTGCCTTTATTAGCCGAGGCAAAGAACATAAGAGCAGGGAGGTTATGCTGGAGCTGTATAAAACACTGGTTAGGCCACAGCTAGAGTATTGCGTGCAGTTCTGGAATCCGCATTATAGGAAGGATGCAATTGCACTAGAGAGAGTGCAGAGGAGATTTACCAGGATGTTGCTTGGGCTGGAGAATTTTAGTTATGAGGAGAGATTGGAAAGACTGGGGTTATTTGCCCTGGAGCAGAGGAGATTAAGGGGGAGGGGCGGGGGGACATGATTGAGGTGCATAAAATTATGAGGGGCATTGATAGGGTAGACAGGAAGGAACTTTTCCCCTTGGTGGAGGGATCAATAACTAGGGGGCATTAAGGTAAGGGGCAGGAGGTTTAGAAGGGGTGTGAGGAAGAATTTTTTCACCCAGAGGGTGGTGGGAATCTGGAACTCACTGCCTGAAAGGGTGATAGAGGCAGAAACCCTCAAAACATTTAAGAAGTATTTGGATGTGCACTTGCAACGCCATGTCATACAAGACTATGGGCCTAGTGCTGGAAAATGGGATTAAAATAGTTAGGTACTTGTTTGACCGGTGCAGACTCGAAGGGTCGAAGGGCCTTTTTCTGTGCTGTAGACCTATATGACTGAAAAAAATGTCCTTCTTTTACTGATGGATTAAAATGGATAACTATTCAATTTTCTAAATGCCAAGGATGCTGTGCATTTCCTAGACTCAGGAGAGATATTGCTATTACTTTGTAGTAGAATATTAGTTGGACATGGCTGTCTAAAGTTACAAATTAATTCTTACGCTACTGTTTCTTTCATGAACTGTCCATTTTAGTAAAATAATCTTAGTAAAATAATAGTTTATTTCATTGTAAAATAATGAAGGCATTGGAACGAGTGCAGAAAAGATTCATGAGAATGGTTCCAGGGATGAGGAACTTCAGTTATGAAGATAGACTGGAGAAGTTAGGACCGTTTTCCTTGGAGAAAAGAAGGTTGAGAGGAGATCTGATAGCAGTATTCAAAATCATGAGGGGTGTGGACAGAGCAGATAGGGAGAGCCGTTCTCACTTGTGAAAGGATTGAGAACAAGAGGGCACAGATTTAAAGTAATTAGCAAAAGAAGCAAAAGCAATATGAGAAAAAACTGTTCCATGCAGTGAGTGGTTAAGATTTGGAATGCACTGCCTGAAGTGTGGTGGCAGCAAGTTCAATCAAAGCATTTGAAGGGAATTAGACTGTTATCTGTAAAGGAAGAATGCACAGGGTACCGGGGGTGGTGGGGGGAAGCTGGGGGAATGGCACTAAATGAATTGCTCATTCGGAGAGTTGGTGCAGATCCGATGGGCTGAATAGCCTCCTTCTGCACTGTAACAATTCTATGATCTTCCAACTAGTATGTACTTTCATTGTTATTGGCTAGGAGTAGGGGATTTAGAACATCTATATTTATGTTTCTCATTCTTTCCTTCTTCATACTGGCTTTTAATAACCCAAGTTTGACATCACCAAATCATATTTCATGACTCGCCTTGTATTTTTCTTGTTTTAACCTCGGTAATATTTTGCGCCGCAGGTTTTGGCTCTTCACCTACAAAAACAAAATAGAAAACCTGCAAAGGCAATTAGAGATTATTCTAAAAACATTTAATCCAGCTAGCACTTGGAAATATATTGCACCCTTCCCTCTAAATCAATGCTGTTGACTTTTTAAGCCATTAGTAAACCTAGAACTGATCATACCCTGACTGCTTGGTGGGTAGATGTTTGGTACTTAGCCATACTTACCAACATACGATCATGTGCAGCAATATCTTAGTTTCAACATTCATCCCTTTTTTTCAGCTGAAGCAGCAGTTACGAACATATGAAATTGATAAGATAGAAAAAGATCAATCTATCATACAGCTCCACATCATAATGGTTTGAGCATCATAACCAGACAATTCTTTATCATCCCCATGTAGCCATGTAATCTGGGAGAGGCAAAAAACCAGGAGTTCATAACATTAAGAAAAATTCTCTAAAAAATCCTTCTGTCACCCCTTCAGGTGAACAAGACATATCCATGAGATCACATAAATCAGTGGTCCATAAAGATACTTACCGTCTATATGATACACACAACTAGGCATCGAGAGCAACAATTGAGCATAATGCTAATGGGATAAGAAAGGGAAAGTTTAGCCCGAGTTCACATTCTTCATCATTCGTTTGGAAGAGTGCTGGTGCTTTTGAAAGGTTTCAAATGCTCAAGATGCAAGCCTGAATATTTTTTTTCCAGCCAGTCTTTTCTACCTCTACAATACTCAGAGGTCCTTCCCTCTACAAGAAGATCTCAGGGGTTAGGGAATTCTCCCACGACTCTTCCAGTGGCCTTCATGGATTTTTTGTGCAGTCAAATTCCCCTTTGTTTCACTGCTGTCTTTATGTAGCACTCATCCCAGTGGTTTTTACTGAAGTCAACTGCAAAATTAACAACAGCATTGTGCAAGGTGGAAATTAACTCCATTGCTTCCTGGTTGCTATTAAATTCATTGAAAAAGAGCTGCTCTCTACGAATATATATATAATATGACCTTTACTACTAAAATATTTTTGTATAGCTCCCAAAGACTTTGCTGAAAGGGCACTGCAAATGCTCTTTAAATAAACTGTGACTGCCCTCTAGTGGACCCATGCTTATGTCATAATAACAAAACATGCTTTCTACAAAAGGTAAAAAAGATATTTCAGATTTCAATCCAATAAAAGGGAAGGTCTTCCAAAAAAAAAGGGAACTCAAGCCCATAATTAACCTGCTGGCAGTTATTCAGCATTTACAGGTCATCCAGATTAGCATCTATAGCTTAAATTTTAACAAACTAATAGAAATAACTTGCATTTCTGCAGCATGTTATCAGCCTCAGGATCTCAAAAGTGTTACAAGCAACAAATTATTTTTGAAGTGCGGGTAATATTGCTACATAAGTTAGCCTGACAGCAAATTTGTGTGCAGTAATTCACACCAACAGCAAATGAATAAATGACTAGAAAATCTGTTTCGGTGGTCTTAGGTCAGAATTTTCTGGCCCCCTCCTGCTGGTAGGATCTTCCAGTCCCATTGAAGTCAATAGGGTTTTGAATGGCTCGCTGCATCCGCAGAATCTGCCGCATCGGTGCTGGAAAATCCCAGCCTTCGTTGCGGAAAGAATGTTGGGCAGGACACTCTGCTTTTTCAGATTTTCAAATTTAGGGCGGGATTTTCCCCTCAGTGCGCTGAGTGCAACGGGCTTGAAGAAACAGCATTTTACCTGTCAGCCGCAATGGCAGGGTTTTGCGCTGCACTGCTTGCTTCCCGCTGTATTAATTATGCACGCACAGGAAACACGCTGGATCGCAGGTGGGCAGCCTCTGATTCACCAGCCTTACTGTGAGTTCACCGCCTCCTCACCCCGGGCGCCATACATAAACAGTAGCCATGCAGAGCGTTCTCAATGCATGCAGCCCAGGACTGCTCCACAAGATATGTCAAGAAGATAGGAGCCCCCAAGTTTAGTGACGTTTCACTGCTGGACACCCTGGAGGCTTGCTGAGATGTCCTCTAACCACTTGCTGGCTGGAGGAGGTCCACTAGCTTCACCACTCCAGCTTGGGCTGCGGTGACAGTGGTGGTCATTGTTAATGCTACAGAGAGGAGGTCAGCCATCCAGTTCAGAAAGAGGATGAATGGTCTCATCCATTTTGCCATGGTAAGTTAATATCTGATCACTCTTAACTCACACAGTCACAAGCCCATCACACATTCATAGGGATACCACACGCTGCCAGCCCTCTCACACTCTCCTTCTGTCTTTATGCAGGACAAGCTTGCACACAATCGCAGGGAGAGGTCCCAGATCAGGGATGGAATGCCAGAGCGCAAGGTCCTCATTGCCTTTGAGAACAGAGTCATCAAGCTGGCCGGAGAGGACATGGACCGTGCCTGCGACGATGGTGAGGTCAGCGGCAAATACTCATGTGCAGTTCCTGCACCAACTCATCCCTCAGGCAATGACACTGAGCGCGCATTGTCCCATTTCACAGCTGGTACCTAGTCCTAGAGCAACCTCTGAGTCACAATCTGCTGAGCATAGCATACAATCTGGTCCATAGTAGGCGGAGACAGGGACATCTGAGGTCATTGGCATTTGGAGGACTGCTGGAGGCCACGATTCTGCTGATTCGAGTTAGATGACGAACTTCCGGACTCGGCCCTGAATTAGTTGGTGGAGCTGCAGCGGCAATCACGGGAATATCAAGAAGGGATAACACTGCACTGTTCCCGAGGTTTCATCATCTTTCAAAGTATCAGGACAATGTGAGCCTGATATGTGGCTATTCGTCCTCATTTTGGAGTGCATGGTTGAAATGTGGTAAAGTGATGCAATTATGTGCTAAGTTTTCTCCCCCCCAACCCCCAAACAAGCAGAGGAGTTAGCCCTTTGTTGACAGCTGCTTTTTTCACAAATTCACTACATGACTTTCAGATTGCTAAAGATGATGATGGTTTCCAGGGGCAGAATTTTATGCCTCGCGGGCGGGTTTGCGCCCAACCTGATCGGGTGTAAAACAGCGCGAGAAGACGTTGGGTGAGTGTCCTGATGTCATCCTGCACGTACGCAATCTTCAGGTTGGTGGGCGCATGCAGGAGTCAGAGCTGCGCCCGCCATCAATTAAGAGGCCACTTAAGGCCATTAAAAACCCAATTGAACCTGATCTTACATTGTCCTTGTGATTTCATGCTCATCACAAGGACTAAGCAGGCAGCCCACATTTTGCAAAGCCTCATCCAAGGGCTGGATAAAAAGGTTCAGCAGCATTGCCAGTGTGAGTAGTCAGGAGTTTAGGAGATAGTTTGCTGCTGGTTGCTTATTGAACTTGATAGCTTCTTCTCTGTTCTGAGCTTCATTCTTTGCATTTCTAGGCTTCATTTCAAGACTCATTGGTGTCTCCAATGCCCCTGGAGGATTTTGACCGTGTAGACCCTTCCAGGTATCAGAAAGCTTTCTGTTAACCTGGTAATGGGTATTGTGGGCACCGTTGGTGGCACCTCCTCTGAAGAGGGAAAGAGGGGCAGAAGGGAGAGGAGGCCAAGTTTCCCAATGCAACTTCCAGGGGAGCGACCAGTGGAAGAAGGGATGCAGGCACAAGGGATGCAGGGCCAGCAGGTAGTCCAAGGCGGAAGGGGCCACAGAAGACGCCACTATCCTGCTGTCAGGGTTTACAGGCGGTGATGGAGCTACCTCAATATGTCCGAGGTGCAATGCCGAAGCAGGCTGTGCCTCTCCAGGGAGACCGAGATCACCATTTGTCAGATGATTAGGCCAGAGATCACCTCCAACTGTGTGGGCGGAAACCACATGCCAGTGGCTCTGAAGGTCACAGTGGCCCTCAACTTCTATGCCTCCAGCTCTTTCCAGGGATCAGGGGGTGATCTTTGTGGGGGGGGGGGGGTCCCAATCAACTGTTCGCAGTTGCATAAAGCTGGTGACAGAAACTCTGTTCAGGCAGGTAATCACATTTATTCATTTCCATATGGATGAGGCCTGCCAGACCGAACGAGTGAGAGACTTTGCAGCGATTGCTAGGTTCCCCTGCATCCAGGGTGCAATCGATTGCACACGTGTGGCCATCAAGGCGCCAGCAGGTCAGCCAAGTGCCTTCGTCAACAGGAAGGGATTCCACTCGATGAACGTCCAGATAGTGTGTGACCACAGGACGCAGATTCTGCAAGTCTGTGCACAGTACCCTGGCAGCTCCCATTACACTTATATCTTCTGACACTCCTAGGTGCCGAGGCTATTCAGTGCTCCAGCCTGATTGGATGGTTGGCTGCTGGGTGACAAGAGCTATCCGTTGAAAAGGTAGCTTTGGACGCTTTTCCGCCACCCAAAAACAGAGGCAGAGCAGCATTATAATAGGAGTCATGCCTCAAAAGAGCAGTGATAGAGAGGACCGTAGGTCTTCTGAAGATGCGCATCCGATGCCTGGACATTCAGGGGGAGCACTACAATACCCCCAAGAGCCGGTGTCACTGATAGAGGTTGCATGCTGTGCTCTCCACAAACTGGCACTGGGAAGGGAGGGCCCACTGGAGGAAGAGGATCTTGATACAGCTCCACAGGCCACAGAGGATGAATCCAGTAGTGAGTCAGAAGAGGGGCAACACGGTGAGGAGAACACTGAGGGCATGGAGGCAGACCTCTATATCCTTCAGGGAGGCAGGGACACCAGGGACGCCTTGATCCAATGCTCCTTCAGCTAAGCTGCCAAAGATCTGCTTCCACCTCATGCCAGGGCTGCTGCCTCCATGCCAGGAGTCTGAAATGATGCTTTCATTCGAACCCAAAGTCCATTCAATGTCTGTGCAATAAAGTTTAGAGCCACTCATATCCAGCATTACATAATGGCGTACCCTGCACAAAAAAAAAAGGTGAAGCATACTCAGGCCATTATGACAAAAACAAAATTTATCTCATTTTGACAATCCAAAAAAATTAACATCACCTTCTCTGGTCTTAACAGAAGGTCACCCATGACCAGACCCTCTTGTGCTCATGGTGACTTAAACTTACGTTTGTGAGTGCTACGTCTTGGAGCACCCCCCCTCACTGGCAGTGGCATTGGAGGCAGCCTGCTGACTCTGGTGTCTTGTTGGCCTTGGTGACCTTGGCGGTCATCCTCTGGCCAGTGGAGCCTATGCCCCAAATGGAGGGAGTGGCCAGTGCCACGGATGGTATCTCCCCAGTCACCGCAGCCTCATCAGATGCCACAGTCACTGGTAGAGGGGCAGAGGAGCTGCTGCCATCATCCAGAGCGCACTGAAAGGAGCCTGCAGAGAAGCAAGCAGCTTGTGCACCAACGTGAGGTCGCTCTGGACCTCCCTGCTCACCATTGATGGATGGGCACCTAGCTGCGATACTAGGTGCCTCATCCATCTCCCACACTGGCACTGACCACCTCAGGTCATTGCCTGTGTGAGGGCTTGCAGGACCAAGCACAGCCCCAGGAACCTCTGATTCTGTTCTTGGAGCTGCCTCTCCATGAGAGTGGCCACTCTCTCAAAGGAGGTGGCAGTGCACTCGGCCATGAGGGCCAATGCAGTGCTCACGCTCCACAACAGAGACCCTCATGGGGTCATGCATATCCTCATCTAATCTCCGCCAGATCCTCCCCCACATCCGGCTGGATATTCAGCATCTGCCGCCTCATGGACGACTCCAGAGGCTCATCATCTGCCTTCGACTCAGCATCTTCCTGGTCTGCAGCAGTCCTCTGACTGCTGGCGCCCTGGGCACTCTCTGCTTCCGTTTGCTCCTCAAGCGAATGTAAAGTACTCTCACCAACGTGCTCTGATATTCTAGCCCACTGAGGTGCTGGTATCTGTGCTGGTGCCTGGTTCAGAGAGCGGGTGTGATGCACGTGCATGTGAAGTGTGGCGGTCCTCTGGCATCGGGATGGCCCTTTGGGATCCTGCGATTGAGTGCATGCTGGCGAATCTAAGGGAGAACAACAACATGTCACTAGTTTAAGTCATCACACTGTCACTGTGCATGCCAGGCACCCTGTTGAGACAACTGAGATCTGCATCACGGTGCCATTGTCTTTCAATGATCAATGGGGGATCCAGTTTTGAGACTCCCATCAATGGTGACACAAGAATGTTTACACCATCCAAAACTCTCACCACTGTGCACTGCACTCTTACCTCCAGCCTCTCCGTGGCTGGTTGACCGAGGTGTGTGGTGCCTCTCCAGCTCCAAGGTGTCCTGCTTGAACGTGGATAGGATTAGGGGGTTTGGGGGACCTCCACCTGTCCGCGACCTTTCAACTTTGTTATGGGTCGAATTCTCCTGAAAGGACAGAGGAGCATGGATTAGTCCACTCTCTACCTGTGGTGCCATTGCAGCCTGGCCAACCCGACCTGAGGAACAGCTTACAAGGCACATCTGAGTCATGGCCCTCAAGCCGCAAAGGGAGGGCGGGGAGACTTAATTTTAAAAAGAGTGTGAAGAGCGGGAAGACTTCATTTTAAAAAGAGTGCGGAGAGTGGGGAAACTTCATGTGAGACCAGCGGCGGAGTGACATCATGAACCACAACGTGACGTGAGTGCAGGGAAAGATTGGTGAGAATGATTGGTGAGTATTTCTAGTCTTTAAAGTAAAAGTAAGATCTTTAGTTTGTGTTTAGTTCTCTAGTCTTTTTTTCCTCTCTTTTTTAAAAAAAAGCTTGTTAAGTATAAGATCGATACTTGTGTAAAAAAAATTAACAACACTAAAGTGTAAAGAGCGGGGGATTCTTCAAGTGTAAAGAGCAGGGATACTAGAATAATTAATTAATAAATTAAATAAAATACGATAGTGATGGCAGGACAGGTGATGCGTTGCTGCTGTAGCATGTGGGAGCTGCTGGACACCAAGGTGATCCAGAGCGAACACATCTGCAGTAAGTGTTTGCAGCTCGAGGAACTTCAGATCCAAGTTGAGGAGCTGGAGTTCGAGCTTGACATTGCGTCACATCAGGGAGGGGGAAAGTTACCTGGACACTTTGCTCCAGGAGGTGGTCACACCCCTCAGGTTAGGTAATTCAAATTTGGTCTATGATCAGGGACAGGAGGGTGTGACTGCAGATGAGGCAGGTATGGAGACCCAGGGTGTAGCGTTTGAGGAGCCTTGGCCACTGCATTTGCCCAACAGTTACAAGGTTCTTGCAAGCTGTGTGGACGAGAGCGGGAACTGCAGGAAGGATGAGCGAACTGACAATAGCACCGTGGTACAGGGAGCCAATCAAGTGTAGGGAGGAAATAGGAACGTAGTAGTGGTAGGGGGCAGTATAATTAAGGGAATAGATACTGTTCTCTGCAGACATGAGCATGAATCCCGAAGGCTGTGTTGCTTGCTCAGTGCCAGGGTTAAGTACATCTCTGCAGGGCTGGAGAGGAACTTGGAGTGGGAGGGGAGGGATCCAGTTGTTGTTGTCCACTTTGGTACCAACAACATTGATAGGACTAGAAAGGAGGTTCTGCTGAAAGAATTTGTCCAGTTAGGGTCTAAATTAAAAAGAAGAATCTCCAAGGTAATAATCTCGGGATTACCACCTGAGCCATGGGCAAACTGGCATAGGGTAATTAAAGTCAAGGAGTTAAATTTGTGGCTCAAAGATTGGTGTGGGAGGAATAGGTTCAGTTCATGGGGCACCGGCACCAGTACTGGGGTAGAAGGGAGCTGTTTTGGTGGGTCGGGCTTCACTTGAATTATGCTGGGACCAGTGTCCTGGCAAATCGAATAACTAGGGCTGTACAGAGGGCTTTAAACTAAATAGGGGCGGGGGGAGGATCTGGAGAGGGGATACATAGGCTTACAAAGCCAAAGGATATGGCAGCATTGCAGGGCAGCTATTTCGGTAATGATACCCAGAGTGTGACAGGAAGGGACAGAGTGTACAAACATTAAAAAAAGTAGCAAATAGGATCATAGGGGGAAAAATGGTAAAAAGGCAAAATTAATGGCTTTTTACTTAAGTGCACATAGTATGTGGAACAAAATAAATGAATTAACAGCACAAATAAGACATTAATGCATACGATCTTATAGCCATCACAGAGACATGGTTACAAGGAGAAATATTCAGGGGAATGTGACTTTTCAAAAGGACAGGCAGGAAGGAAAGGGTGGTGGGGTATCTCTGTTAGTACAAGTAGGAATAAGTACGATAGCAAGAAATTATCTTGGATCAGAAGATGTAGAATCCATCTGTATGGGTGGAGGTAAGAAATAACAATGGGAAGACGACACTGGTGGGAGTAGTCTATAGGCCCCCTAACAGTAGCTATATTGTAGGACAGAGAATAAATCAGGAGATAATGAGGGCATGTAAAAAAGGCAGTACATTAATCATGGGTGACTTTAATCTTCATGTAGATTGGGAAAATTGAGCAGACATGATGGGCCGAATGGAATACTCCTACGTCTTATGGTTATTTGTTATCTTCCAAGACATGGGCAGCATCGGCTATGATTTGCACTAAGTGCAGTAGCCGGCGGGTAAAATTATGTTTTCCGGTCCAGGCACCGGAACCACATTTTCAGCATCCCGATGGTTTGCTCCACCAAGTTTGAGTTGCCATGTGAGCCTTCTTATACCTTCACTCTGCTGCAGTCTCAGGCCGTTGCATGGGTGTCATCAGCCATGTCCTCAGCAGGTAGCCCTTGTCCCCAAGGAGGCATCCCTGCAGCCTCTGTGGACCCTGGATGATGTCAGGGATCTGTGACTGACTGAGAATGTTGGAATCTTGCACACTCCCTGGAAACTGTGCGTGAACTTGCAGGATGCGTTTGTGCTGGTTGCACACCAGCTGCACATTCAGTGAATGGAATCCCTTGCCTGTGTGTTGCAATGGAGATCTGAGCGCAGTTGATGGCACCCTGCACCTGTGGGAAACCCAAAATCTGGGCAAATTCAATCACTCTTGCATCCTGACTCTCCTGGTCCCGGATGAAATGCACAAAGTTGTGTGCCCTCGCGAAGATGGCATCCGTGACCTCGTGGATGCATTTGCGGGTGGAGACTTGTGATATCCCACAGAGGGCACCTGTGGAGCTCTGAAAGAAGCCACTGGCATAGAAATTGAGCCCCGCTGTCACTTTTATGGCCACTGGCAGTGGATGCCCTCCATGTCGATGTGCCACCAAATCCTGCAGTTGCTGGCAGATGTGACCGACCAGTTCCCAAGACATGCACAGTCTTCGGCGACACTGGTGCTTAGTCATCTGTAGGAATGAAAGGCGGTGTCTATAGACCCTGGGTCTTGTTAGGCACCGACCAACGACGGCTCGCTGTGGCTCTTCAGCGGCACGTGCGGGAGCCCCCAGCCTCCCCTTCTTCCAGAAAGTGCTGCTCCTCCCTCTGCGCAGGCAGGCACTTCAGTCGCTCTCTTCTCCATTGTCTTCGGTCTCTGCACATCATAAGGCATAGTTAGCTCACCAGGCTCCATGATCCTGATGTACACCTCCTGTAGGATGAAAGAGATGTGTGGGTTAGCATGGGTTTTTGTTAATTCATTTGCGGGATGCGTGCTTCGCTGGCTGGGCCAGCATTTATTGCCCATCCCTAGTTGCATTTGAGGTGGTGGTGGTGAGTTGCCTTCTTGAACCACTACAGTCTATGTGGTGTAGGTACATCCACAGTGCTGGAAGGGAGTTCCAGGAATTTGATTCAGCGACAGTGAAGGAATGGCGATATATTTCCAAGTCAGGATGGTGAGTGACTTAGAGAGGAAGTATCAGGTGATGGCGTTCCCATCTATCTGCTGTCCTAATCCTTCTAGATGGTAGTGATCGTGGGTTTGGAAGATGCTGTCAAAATATTTCTGCAGTGCACCTTGTAAATGGTACACACTGCTGTTACTGTGTGCCGGTGGTGAGGGAGTGAATGTTTGTGGATGTGGTGCCAATCAAGCAGGCTGCTTTATCCTGGACAGTGTCAAGTTTCTTGAGTGTAGTGGGAGCTGCATTGAGCCAGGCAAGTGGGCAGTATTCCATCATACTCCTGACTTGTGCCTTGTAGATGGTGGACAGTCTGCCCCTGACCTGCTCTTGTACTCACAGTATTTATATGGCTAGTCCAGTTCATTTTCTGGTCAATGGTAACCCCACGGATGTTGATGGTGGGGGATTCAGCGATAGTAATGCCATTGAACGGCAAGGGACAATGGTTAGATTCTCTCTTGTTAAGAGATGATCATTGCCTGACACTTGTGTGGTGCTAATGTTACTTGCCACTTCTCAGCCCGAGCCTGGATATTGTCCAGGTCTTGCTGCATTTGGACATGGACTGCTTCAGTATCTGAAGAGTCGCGAATGGTGCTGAACATTGTGCAATCATCAGTGAACATCCCCACATCTGACCTTATGATGAAGGAAGGTCATTGATGAAGCAGCTGAAGATGGTTGGGCCGAGGACACTATCCTGGGGAACTCCTGCAGTGACGTCCTGGACCTGAGATGACAGACCTTCAACAACCACAACTGTTGTCCTTTGTGCCAGCTATGACTCCAATCATAAGACCATAAGACGTCAGAGTAGAAGCAGGCCATTTGGCCCATCGAGTCGGCTCAATGAGATCATGGTTGATCTGCTAATCCTCAACTCCACTTTCCTGCATTTTCCCCATAACTGTTGATTCTCTTACTGATTAAAAATTTGTGTATCTTAGCCTTGTGCCTAGCCTCTACAGCCCTCTGCAGAAAAGAATTCCACAGATTCACTACCTTCAGAGAAGAAATTCCTCTCATCTCTTTCTGAAATGGGTGACCCCTTACTCTGAGATTATGCCCTCTGGCCCTAGACTCTCCCACAAGTGGAAACAACCTGTCAGCATCTACCCTGTCAAGCCCCCTAAGAATCTCATATGTTTCAATATGGTCACCTCGCATTCTTCTAAACTCCAATAAGAACAGGCCCAACCTACTCAACTTCTCCTCATAAGAAAATCCCTCCATACCCGGGATCAACCTAGTGAACCTTCTCAGGACTGCCTCCAATGCTAGTATATCTTTGCTTGGGTAAGGGGACCAAAACTGTTCACAGTATTCTAGGTGTGGTCTAACTAGTGCCTTGTATAGTTTTAGCAAGACTTCCCCATTTTTATACTCCATTTACTTTGAAACAAAGGCCAACATTCCATTTGCCTTCCCTATTACCTGCTGAACTTGTACGTTAGCTCTTTGGGATTCATTCACGAGGACTCCCAAATCCCTTTGTGCTTTCCAGCAGAGAGATTTCCCCGATTTCCATTGACTCCAGTTTTGCTAGGGGTCCTTGATGGTACAGTCGGTCAAATGCTGCCTTGATGTCAAGGGGAGTCACTCTCACCTCACCTTGGGAGTTTAGCTCTTTTATCCATGTTTGAACCATGGTTGTAATGAGGTCAGGAGCTGAGTGGCTCTGGTGGAACCCAAACTGGGAGTAAGTGAGCAGGTTATTGCTAAACAAGTACCACTTGATAGCACTGTTGATGACCCCTTCCATTACTTCACTGATGATCGAGAGTAGTCTGATGGGACATAATTGGTCGGGTTGGATTTGTCCTGTTTTTTGTGTGCAGGACATACCTGGGCAATTTTCCACATAGCCGGGTAGATGCCAGTGTTGTAGCTCTACTGGAACAGCTTGGCGAGTTCTGGAGCACGTCTTCAGTACAATTGCCAGAATATTGTCAGGGCCTGTAGCCTTTGCAGTATCCAGTGCCTTCAGCCGTTTCTTGATATTACGTGAAGTGAATCGAATTGGTATATTAAGAACCTCTCTTGGTTAAGTCTGAAAGCCCCTTCACATATCCTGGATGGCCAGAGTTTAGTGCGCTGCATGGCTGCCTGAAACCCCACCCACCTCTTCCCCACTCCACCTGACTGATTGGCAGTAGCTTTGCCCATTGGACTGCATACTGTGCTCTCAGCTCAGACGCAGGCATTCTCCTAACCCGTGCAGCAAAGTTGCACTGTTATCTTGAGCCATGGGGGAGGCTGGTCCAAACCAGATGATGACATTGCAAGGGGCTGTGAGCGCCTCCACCAGTGACTGCTCCACGGCCAGCTTTGGCAAGGAGATTGTACAATGTGCACAGTCGTCCAACTGTTTTGCAGTGCACTAAAATGGTCATTAGTTTGCAGTCTGTGCCCAAGGGGCGAAAAGCTCTGGAGCACTTGGAGGCACTTTCATGCCTGTGTTGCTTGTGTGGGCAGATAAGCTAGAGACCCGACTGCAATCAAATCAATGCAATCAACCAGAACTGCTTCAGCTGCAGAGTAAGGTGTCCCTAATGCATGGCCGCTTCCCTTGCCCACCATCCTCCCCCACCACATGCTTGTGCACTGCCTTCAACCGCAAGGCAGCCTTTGCCGCCCCCTCTCCAAAGTCACCTCAACCGCAGGCCAGTCTTTGCACCTCCCTGCAATGTGCCTCAAACTTGAAGTCCATTAGGCATCCCTCGTGAGCACTCCGCAACATTACTGTTGCCTCACCTCTGAGTTCCCCTCAAAGCGCAGCCCAAGTGCAGGCCTTTTATATGTTGTTGTGAAACACGTTGGTGTGACGATCCAGCGAGGGTATGAGTTCGGCCGGCTAGCCTTATAATGATACACTGCTGTATTACAATGAAGTTCCCAATCTCTGATGGTGGGAAATATGGCCTGCCATCAACAGGCTGAGTGGACTATCGCAAATTGGTTTCACAATGTTGCGAAACTGATTTTTGGCCTTCTCACCATATTGTCCGCTCATGCCACCATGCACGCCCAACACCAGCAGACATGGACGATTCTACCCAAAGTGTTTCAGTACGGAAAATATGGAATCTACCTCCAAACTGATTGCAAGCACTTCTGCCTCTGATGTCAAATCACCAAGCCTGGATGTAATTGCTTCTGAAATTGGAATGGATAAAATAACTTGATCTGAGTTGCTATTTCATGCATTCAAAGGGAAATTTACCTTAAGTTTATAAGGGGATAAACAAATTTTATTTTTCAGAAAAGCTAGCGGAAAAACAGTCTAGGTGGTTTCTCGGTATCAAAAAGTCATATTGGGAAGAAATAAATTGAACACGAACAAAACCTGTTAGCCCAGCAATACTACTATTTGAATTTGGCATAGTTTTAAAATAAAAATGTCAGGCACAATCTAGCGGGTTACTTCTGAAAATATAAAATGTTGTTTAAAAGAACATGCAAGCAAAATATGTTAATACCTGAAATCAAGACGGAATGTTTAATTTCTGTTGAAAGATATTTTGAAAACATTTTATTGGACTGTAAAGTTTCTCCGGGGTTCATGAACGAGATAACTATGGTAACTATTGCATGAGTAAAATGGTATGAGGAAGAGATTGAGGGTAGGAAATAGAGTTACAGCAAAAGGACACACCACCAAATGGGAATTGGAATAACTCACCCTGGGTGAAATATATCAATTTGGTATTGATATACATTCTAGTGAAAGGAAAATGTAGATGAGACTAATAAGTTGACAGCTTCTCCTGGAGATATTTGTGTCTTTGTCAATGAACTTTTTAAGAGAACTAAATTTGATAGTCTGTTGTAAGAATTTTGGATTCAGGGCCACAGATACCCAAGATAGGCAGTTGAGTCGTCATAAGTAACTTTAAGATAATTATGACAGTTATGAAGTAATTTTAAGATAGCTTATTAAGAAGCAACAGTTTAGATCTGATGTATTAATTAATTAGACAGAAAAAGTACATGGCCCTTTACAGTTGAGAGTGGTTTACTGATTCCAGAGGACGAACGGATGGTTGGCACAGAGTGCGTTAATCTCAGTAGCTTGTGATAGCACCATTCGGCTCACCAGTTAAAGTGATAGGTGACTATTCCCTTGGTCTTCCTCCTCCTCTTCCATCTGAAGAAGGCGGTTGACTGATGAGCACTGCCACTTCCAACAACCCCTGCCCCCCATCCCTGAGCACTTGTTAATATACCCTTTTTCTGGGGGCTGCTAGCTTGCACAGTGTCAATTATCAATTCAAAGCCTTCTGACCGATGGATACAGGAAAGGTACCCAAAATGTCACAATGGTTACCTTCCCCCCTGATCATCAACCTGCTTGAGGTCAGCTTTTTAGTTTACACCATGCTGAGGGTCATTTCCTGGCCCTTTCTAAACACTTGCATAGATAAGGGGGTATACAAGACACTATCCTACCCACTGACGAATGTCAACATGGCAGGCCTGAACCAAGTGACCCTGATGTTTCCAGGGGCTGTTTAGACATTGGAGTGTTTAGAATTTGCCTTCTGGAGAGAGAGGCAATGCTGTTTAGCTAATCTCATAAAAGATTTATACAAGGCAGAAAATATCGGTTTATTAAAGTCCCCAATTTCTTACAGTGGTCACCATCTGAGACATTGGGACCATGCTGGGAGGGTGGGGGGTGGCTAAGCAAAGATTTTGAGACAAAGACCCACTTTCATCTTTTGAGAAGATGGCTTCCGAATAAATTGGATGAAGAAGTTGATTGGCAAGATACACGGCATGATCGCTATGAATCTGATAAACCTTTGACAAATGCAAAAGGAGAATTTTCAGGAAAGGGCAGAGAGATTACCACCATGCATGATGGCTGAAAGGGGGCTTTTCAATTGAAGCTTTGGGAAAAAAAAAGAATCGATGAAGATCACATCCCATAGATAGGGAAACATGTGAAGTTACATGTAAAATTCTAACAGACATTAAAGAAGTAATTGGCACACTGGTGTGAGTTTGCAGAAGTTATATTTTTACGTCTGTGAGTGCATTGTGAGGCTGCACTGAAGGGTGAGTCCCAGACATGCTCAGCTGCCTGACAAACATTGTTAAATGAAATGGTTAACATGGACTGAAGAGTAATGATCATGGCAGTGAAACATACTCCATAGAGAAACTGAATTTAAGACGATTAAGATGGAGTCAAAGAGAGTAAAATTAAAGTAAAAGTAAAAGGAATTTTGGGTTGGGACAATTGAAGGCTAATGAGAAATAATACTTAATAAGAGTTATCCACATGCGGGATACAGGTGAAGCGAGAGCTGGAGTATCTTTTAAGTCCATGCATAATCTGCCGTTTTCAAACACTTACCTGTTAAGATCTGCCTAGATAGTTGCAATCTCCTGTGATATAGATTCTCTGATGTTTCCAGGTAGCTTCCTCTTTGTCAGTACGCTTGATGCTGAGGGTACGGCCTTTGTTGCCTTCTGGCCCTTAATTTCCCCTCCTTTGCTCTCTTCATGCCCAGGATGCTGCATCTGCTCCTAAGAATGTTGATCCTCATCGCTACTGTTCCCTATCTCCAAGAACCTTAATCCCATATCCTGTTGTTGGCTTGCTTCTGGTCAGCTGCACTCACAATGCTTATTGTACCCTTCCTTGTGTGGCCCCACCATTCCTGGAGGATCAAGACTCCCTCAACTGACCGACCGCACACCAGTAGATCTGCTAACTCTACTCACCCAGTGGCAATATGTGCCAATGGATGATTAACCTGTGCCCTTTTATGGACGCTCTTAATTGAATGGTGTATTCAAGACTAGGTCCCCACTGTATTGGCACCTCCTTCTACTCCAAATCCATTATGTCACAGAATCACAGAATTGTTACGGCGCAGAAGGAGGCCATTTGGCCCATCATCTGTGCAGTGGCTCTCCAAATAAGCAATTCACTTAGTGCAATTCCCTCACCGTCTCCCTGTAACCCTGCCTATTCCTCCATTTCAGATAACAGTCTAATTTCCTTTTGAATGCTTCGATTGAACCAGCATCCATCAGACTCTCCAGCAATGCATTCCAGAACTTCACCACTCCCTGAGTGAAAAAGTTTTTTCTCATATCGTTTTTGCTTCTTGCCAATTACTTTTAATCTGTGCCCTCTCGTTCTCGATCATTTCATCTGTGGAAAGTTTCTCTATCTCTACTCTGTCCAGATTCCTTATGATTTATCTTATTGAAGGTGCCAGGATAGGTCGAGAGCATGGTTAATAAAGCATACAGTATCCTCGGCTTTATTAATAGGGACACAGAGTACAAGAGCAAGGAGGTTATGTTGAATTTGTATAAGACACTAGTTCAGCCTCAGCTGGAGTATTGCGTCCAGTCCTGGGCCCTGCACTTTAGGAAGGATGTGAAGGCATTGGAGAGAGTGCAGAAAAGATTCTCAAAAATGGCTCCAGGGATGAGGAACTTCAGTTATGAAGATAGATCTTCGAGTCATACGGACTCAAAACGTTAACTCTGTTTTTCTCTCCACAGATACTGCTAGACCTGCTGAGTTTTTCCAGCATTTTCTGTTTTTGCTGCTACCTTCAATGACTAATGCACATATACACCCAGATCCCTCTGCTCCTGCATCCCCTGTAAAATTATACCCTTTATTTTATATTGTCTCTCCATATTCTTTCTACCAAAATGAATCACTTCACATTTCTCTCCATTGAACTTCATCTGCTACCTGTCTAACCACTCCACCAACCTGTCTATGTCCTTTTGAAGTTCTACTCTATCCTCCTCACTGTTCACAATGCTTCTAAGTTTCGTATCATCCACAAACTTTGAAATTGTGCCCTGTACACCAAGATCCAGGTCTTGAGTATTGCTCAGAAAAAGAGACATGTCAAAGCTTTTCGTCTTGCACTCATCAGGATGCTTGCTTGCACTGGAAGCTTCATATATTAATTCACAGGGCCCTGTTCTTTACAGGCAGAACAAAAACATATGCACATTGTGCCTGTTTCAGCTAAACAAAATAAGCGACTGCCATTCGCTGACTCATTCCTCAGGGCGATGCCTTCACCAGTCAGGGTCAAGCTACCTGGTTTAAATTTCAAACAAAGCTTGGCAGTTAACTGTCAGTCACCATCACTGGTTCATTCTCCATGGCAACACCTCTACCAACTAGAGTCCACTTGCCAACCAATCAGCACTCTCTTCACATACAGTATAAATTGTTGTTTTCCCCTTATATTGGTATTCTTGCGAAATGTCCTGATGAGTGCAAGATGAAAAGCTTCGACATAGCTCTTTTCTCAGCAATACTCAAGTTCTGTACCACCAAAGAATCAAGTCATTAACATATAGCATGAAAAGCAAGGATCTCAACAGTGAAACCTGAGGAACTCCACTACAAACTTTCTTCCAGTCTGAAAAACATTCATCAACCACACTACTTTCTGTTTCCTGTCACTCAGCCCATTTTGTATCCATGTTGCTACTGTCCCTTTTATTCCATGAGCTTTAATTTGGCTCAAAGGTTTGTTGAGTGGCACTGTATTAAATGCCTTTTGTAAGTCCACATCATGCAACAGCATTTTGCCCTCATCAACCCACTCTGTTACCTCTTCAGAAAGCTCCAGCAGGTTGGTTAAACGCAATATTCCTTTAAAAATTCCATGCTGGCTTTCCTTAATTAACCTGCATTTGTCATGTGACTATTAATTTTGTCGCGGATCATTGTTTCTAGAAGATTCCCCACCACCAAAGTTAAACTCACTGGTTTGTAGCTGCTGGGCTTATCTTTGTACCCCTTTTGAACAATAGTGTAATGTTTGCAATTCTCCACTCCTCTGCGACCATCCCCGAGTCCAACATAGCAGGGCCTTTAACAGCAGGTGGTGATGTTTGGGAAGAGCACCAAATAGGGGAACTGGTTGGGTCTTGTGGGCCCCTCCCTGCAGGAAGCAGTGTCTTTGAAAGCCTGAGGGGTGGAGCCAGATGCCATGAGGCAAGGGCGAACGTAGCCAGGACAAAGCCAAGACTTGTGAGTGGCAATGTGGCAGGTGCCTAGGGCAGCCTGAAGCCCCTGAGGGTGGCTAAGGAGCCAGAGGGAATTGGAAACCTAGTCAAACCAACTGGCAGTATCCGGAGTCTGAGGAGCCTCATGAGAGATAATGTGAGTGAGGGAACAGGACTGCAGCTAGAAGCCCGGCAGCAGAACAAGCCTGTGAATGACTGTGTTGAGGAGACAAGGCCCTGGATAGGAAAGAGATCTGGAGCATCAGCAGTGAATATTCACTATAAATAGTTTGTTTCTTGGAGTTACGCTTTCCCTTGAAGGCTAGTATTGCTTTGAAGCCAGTAGAATAAATGAACTTTGCTTTATAACTTTCATGCAGTCCATGCACTTAAGTCGCAAGCTACACTAAGGAAGACAGTAACATTATGCCAGTGCCCCCGTAATTTCCACTCTCACTTTCCTCAGTATCGTTAGATGCATCTCATCCAATCCTAGTGCCTTATCAACTTTAAATACGGACAGGCTATCCAATACCTCCTCCTTATCGTTAATCCTTCTAGTGTCTGAATTATCTCCTCTTTCACTGTGGCCTGGGCAGCGTCTTCTTCCTTTGTAAAGACAGATGCAAAGTATTCATTTAATACCTCAGCTATGCCCTCTACCTCCATGCGTAAATCCCCATTTTAGTCCCTAATCAACCCTATTCCTCCTTTTACCACCTTTTTACTATTTATATGCCTATAGAAGACTTTGGAACTCGCATTTATATCAGCTGCCAGTCTCTTTTCATACTCCCTCTTTGGTTCTCTTATTTGCTTTTTCACCTCCCCTCTAAACCTTCTACATTCATCCTAGTCCTCAATTTGTATTTCCAACCTGACATCTGTTATAAGTACACTTTTTCTTCTTTATCTTAATTTCTACCTCTTCTGTCACTCAGGGATCCCTGGCTTTGTTTGCACTATCTTTCCTTTCAAGGGAATATACATTGACTGTGCCCAAACTAACTCTTCTTTGAAGGTAGCCTATTGTTCAGCTACCATTTCTCCTGCCAATTTTGACTCTAATTTATTTGGTCCAGATCCGTTTTTACCCCATTGAAATTGGCTTTCATCCAGTTAATTATTCTCACCCTGGATTGTTATTTGCCCTTTCTCATAGTCAGCCTAAACTTTATGATACAATAATCGCTGTCTCCTAAATGTTCTCCGACTGACATTTGATCCACTTGGCTCACCTCATTCCCAAGAACCAGGAATAGCAGTCTCCTTTCTTGTTGGACTGGAAACAGACTGCTGTAGGAAATTTTTCTAAACACTCTCTAGGAACTCTTGCCCCCCTCTGCCCTTTACGCTACCACTATCTCAGTCTATATTTAGATAATTGAAGTCACCCATTAATGGGGACGCAGTGGCATAGGGTAATGGAATCCCACCACAGCAGATGGTGAAAATTGAATTCAATAAAAATCTGGAATTAAAAGTCTGATGATGACCACGAAACGTTGCCAATTGTCGTAAAAACCCAGATGGTTCACTAATGTCCTTTAAGGAAGGAAAACTATAATTCCAGAGCCACATCAATGTGAGTGACTCTTAAATGCCCTTGGAACAAAGGCAATTAGGGATAGGAAATAAATGCTGGCCTAGCCAGTGAAGCCCATATGCCATGAAGGAATAAAAAAGAATTCTGCACCTCTCTGTAATTTCCTTGCAAATTTGTTCCTCTACAACCTGCCCACTAATTGGTGACGTATATACTGCACCAAGCAATGCAATTTCACCTTTTTTGTTCATTAGCTCTAGCCAAATAGATTCGGTCCTTGACTCCTCTGGGACAACTTGTTTCTCCATCAGCGCAATGCTCCCCTTAATCAATACCGCTACCCCTCCCCCTTTACTATCGTTCCTGAACACCTTGTATCCAGGAATATTTACCATGCAGTCCTGCCCTTCTTTTAGGCAGGTCTCTATTATAGCCACAACATCATATTTCCACGTGGCTATCTGTGCCTGCAACTCACCAGTCTTATTTACCACACTCCGTGCATTCACATACATGCACAGTAACCCTAGTTTAGGCTTTATTACTTTCTCCCTTACTCTGACGCCACCTATTAACTTACTATTCCTTATTTTAGTGTTATCTATCTCTCCCAGTATTCTGTGCACCTTGTTATTCCTCTCTGATGTTATGTCCTGGTTCTCATACTCCTGACTAGTTAGTTTAAACCCTCCACAAATCCTGAGCAAATTGCCCCGCAAGGAACTCATTCCCAGCTCTGTTTATGTGCAAAACAAAAACAGAATTACCTGGAAAAACTCAGCAGGTCTGGCAGCAACGGTAGAGAAGAAAAGAGTCGACGTTTCGGGTCTACACGACCCTTCAACAGAACTGTTGAAGGGTTGTGTAGACCCGAAACGTCGACTCTTTCCTTCTCCACCGATGCTGCCAGACCTGCTGAGTTTTTCCAGGTAATTCTGTTTTTGTTTTGGATTTCCAGCATCTGCAGTAGTTTTTTGTTTTTATCTCTGTTTATGTGCAACCCATCCAGCCTGTACAAGTCCCAACTCCCCCAGTGCTGGTCTCAATGTCCCAAGAATCTAAAGCCCTCCATCCTGCACTATCTTTCCAGTCATGCATTCATCTGTTTTATCCTCCTATTTCTACATTCACTTGTGTCTGGCACTGGAAATAATCTGGAGATTACTACTTTTGGGGTCCTGCTTGCTAATTTCCTAACTAGCTCCCTAAATTCTGACTGTTGGACCATATCCCTCTTTCTGCCTATGTCATTTGTACCAATGTGGACCATGACTGCTGGCAGTTCACCTTCCACCTCAGGATGCCCTGCAGCCGCTCAGAGATATCCTTGACCGTGGCACCAGGGAGGCAACACACTATCCTGGATTCACAACTGCAACCACACAAATGTCTGTCTATTCCCCTAACTATCGAATCACCTATCATAATTGCTCTTCTAGTCTTCCTTGTACACCCACCCCTTCCCTCACTGAGTAAACTGTTGTGCTGTGGACTTGGCACTGGCTGTACTCCCCACATGCATCATCATTCAAGTGACCCATGCCCCCCCAAAAAAATTGCAAACATGTCCTTGATGAGCTGACAAGCTTAATAACAAGCTTAACTAGCCATTGACCTGATTCAGGTAGGTTGCAGTGTCCCCTCCTTACCCCATCTGACCAAGTTACTGAGAGTCAAGACGGTGACGGCAAATTGGCACAACGTCCCATGGTGCAAAATTACACACCCGCCTGCCTCCATTCCCACCCCCATATCAGGTTGAAAATTTTGCCCTTGAATACTGTTCACAAGCACATGTGAATTATAACCTAAATATTGCTCCTTTTTGTGTATTTTTGTTTTAATTTCCAGCTTGGACATTGATTTTTTTGATCATTTTAACACTCTGTTAAACTGGTGCCATTCCACAACAGTGGCACTGCCATGGCAACTTCATTAATTTCCTAAACTGTTACCTCAGAAAATTAACAAATCTCTGTTTCTCTGTTTAAAAAAATGGCTTTCAGTATGTGACATTTTACTATCCTTCCTTTTTCAAGAATGCAGCTATTTCTCGATACCAACCAGAATTCTGGCTAAACAAAAAGTATAAGAAACAAAGCCAGAGATGAAATAAGTAAAAATGCTGCATGACTGAGATCTATCTTGTTTCATTTAAGTCCTTTTTCAAGATCAGGCAACCAAGTCCCACAAAGCACAGTAATGATAAAAGCACGTAATATTTTAGTTATCATATACAAGCTGTAGCATTTTATCTTGAAGCTTTTAGTTTATGACAAAGATACAGGCAGATCACATTTCTCTTGGTATTAATCTATCTTCTTAATGGAAATCACAGATGAGCCTGAGTTTGCCTTCACCCAATGCCCAAATACACAGACTTTTCAAAGGGAATCGGAAAGTGGAAAATTTCACCATGAAATTGAAATACTGATTTTTCCCCATTGGCTAGTTCAGTACGGCTGAATTCAAATATAGCATCACTGTATCAGCTGAGACCAAATAATTCACCATAAACCAAATGTTAAATATAGGACTGTACTACTCAGTCAGCCATCATTGTTTCTTAAAAAGTTAAAACAAACTTGTAAAATGACTAAAACCTTCGGCTGGATTTTACAGTCGCAACTCGGGCAGGTCTGCCAACTGACAGATACTGTTAAAACTTAACAAAAAGCTACTAAGGCTCTGGACTGTTTCAACTTTACTGTAACTTTATTTCAATTCCATGAATGTCAGCAGCTCCAAGTTCTTCAAATAGGATTCAAGGGCTTTTGCAGACAAGCACAATTCTGTTTTCATCTACATATCCTCCAATAAGAGTGATGGAAAGAGCAATCAAAAGTGAAAAAATTCAGCTCATTTTTCCATTCGCTACATTTTCATTGAAATGTCTAAGGTGGAGGACCAGCTGCTGAAAATCAGGGTTCACAGTAGCCAGAGGGGAAAGGTGTGCTGGGTCCTTCAACATATTATCCTGAAGCCATTTTTTTTGCTACATTATGCAGTACAAAATGTCTATGTCTGTTATCTCCAGCAGTACAATAATGGTAGCTAAGTGGTTATGTTACTAGACGAGAATAGCGAAGGCCTGGACTACTGGTTCACCAATGTCCTTTAAGGAAGGAAAACTATGACTCCAGAGCCACAGCAATGTGGTTGACTCTTAAATGCCCTCTGAACAGAGGCAATTAGGGATAGGAAATAAATGCTGGCCTAGCCAGTGAAGCCCACAAGCCACCATGACAGCTGTGGAATTAAAATTCAGTTAATTAAAATAAATCAGAGATATAAAGTTAGTATCAATCATGGTGATCATGAACATATGAACTAGGAGCAGGACTAGGCCACTTGGCCCTTCGAACTTGCTCCGTCATTCAATTAGATCATGACTGACCTGAATGTAATCTCAACTCCACATTCCCACCTACCCCTGATAACCTTTCACCTCCTTATTATCAAGAATCTATCTAGCTCTCCTTTAAAAACATTCAAAGAATCTGCTTCATACACCTTATGAAGAAGAAGTCTGGCAAGAGTGTCCTCTGCAGTCACCGTCACCATGAAGCAGTCTGGGAAGAGTGTCCTCTGCTGTCGCCTTGAAGCAGTCTGGGAAGAGTGTCCTCTGCAGTCACCATTGCCGTGAAGCAGTCTGGAAAGTGTCCTCTACAGTCACCGTCACCGGGAAGCAGTCTGGGAAAGGTGTCCTCTGCAGTCACTGTCGCTGGAAGCAGTCTGGGAAGAGTGTTCTCTGCAGTCAATGTCACCAAGTGAAAAAAAACAAAGTGACATCACAGGAAAACCGTAAGTTCATTGGTTGGTAAGTAACTGCTAGTTTGAACTACCTATTCTAAGTTGATTTCAGATTAAAGGTGACTACTGGGGCCCAGGATCAGAGGCCTAACACTTCAGCTTCAACTCAGCAGAGAGAGCGAGTTCCAGTTGATTTTAAAAGATGTATGCTTTTTCTTTAAGTTCGATACTATCTTTAACTTTTTTAGTTAACCACAGGTGGTGGATCCTCTCCTTGGAATGTTTCTTTCATGTTGGAATGTATCTATTCTGTGTATTCTGAAATATCCCCTTAAATGACTGCCACTACACTTCTATTGACCTATCCCTTAACCTAATTTTCCAGTTCACTTTCAGTCTGCTTTCATGTCCTCATAATTGCTCTTATTTAAGTTTAAATTATTAGTCTTAGACCCACTCTTCTCTCCCTCAACTGAATGTAAAATTCAATCATATTACGATCGCTGCTAACTAGGGCTACATCACTATAAGGTCATCAATTAATACTATCTCGTGCACAATACCATGTCTACTATAGCCTGCTCTCTGGTTGGCTCCAGCACATGCTGTGCTAAGAAACTATCCTGAAAACAATCTATGAATTCCTCATCCAGGATACCTTTGCCCATCTGATTTTTCCAGTCTATACGTAGATTAAAATCCCCCATGATTATCGTTGTACCTTTCTGACAAACTCCCATTATTTCTTAAACAAAAACAGAATTACCTGGAAAAACTCAGCAGGTCTGGCAGCATCGGCGGAGAAGAAAAGAGTTGACGTTTCGAGTCCTCATGACCCTTCAACAGAACTGAGTAATATTAGGAGAGGGGTGAAATATAAGCTGGTTTAAGGTGGGGGGGGGGGGGAATGTGTGGGGGGAGAGAAGTTGGGGGGGGGGGGGGTTGTGTGTGGTTGTAGGGACAAGCAAACAGTGATAGGAGCAGATAATCAAAAGATGTCACAGACAAAAGGACAAAGAGGTGTTGAAGGTGGTGATATTATCTAAACGAATGTGCTAATTAAGAATGGATGGCAGGACACTCAAGGTACAGCTCTAGTGGGGGGTGGGGTGGAAAGACTAACAGGGCATAAAAGGTATAGATTTAAAAATAATGGATAATGTCCAATAATGGATAATCCCATTATTTCTTCCTTTATACCCTGTCCTACTGATGGTTACTGATAAGGGGCCTGTTCACTGCTCCCACAATTGACTTCTTGACTCTATCATTCCTCACCTGTACCCAAACCGCTTCTAAATCCTGGTTTCCTGAACTTAGGTTATTCCTCTCTATTGTGCTGATACCATCATTAATTAAGAGCCACCCCATCACCTCTTCTGAGCTTCCTGTCTTTCCTGAATGTCACATATCCTTCAATATTTAAGTCCCAATCTATATCAGCCATGTCTCTGTAATAGCTATCAGATCGTATTTATTTCTATTTATGCCATCAGTTCACCTGTTTTGTTTTGAATGCTATGTGCATTCAGATACAGAGGCTTTAGTTTTGTCCTTTTATTATTCTTGTAACCTCTAGCCTTATTTGCTATTTACTCTTAGATTTGTACTCTCTGTCCCTTCCTGTCACAGTCTGTTTATTATTTCCCACGTTAATACCTTTCTTTCTTGCCTTATCTCTACTCTTCAATTTACCACATCTTCCCAAATTTGATCCTTTTCCCCCACTATTTAGTTTTAAACCCTCTCTATTTCCCTAGTTACGCAGCTCACTAGAACACTGGTCCCAGCAAGGTTCAGACGTAGACCGTCCCAACGGTATAGCCACCACTTTCCCTAGTACTGGTGCCAGTACCCCATGAACCGGAACCCACTTCTCCCACACCAGTCTTTGAGCCACACATTCATTTCTCTAATTTTATGGATGCTATGCCAATTTGCATGTGGTTCAGAATTATTACCTTTGAGGTTCTGCTTTTTAATTTAGTGCCTAGCTCCTCATACTCCCCATGCAGAATCTCTTTCCTTGTCCTGCCTATGTCGTTGGTAGCTACATGGACCACAATGATTGGATCCTCCCCCTTTCACAGCAAGTTCCTCACCAGCCCTGAGCAGATGTCATGAACCCTGGCACCGGCAAGCAACACAGCCTTCCAGACTCTTTCACTTTGCTGCAGAGAACAGTGTCAATCCCCCTCACTATACTGTCCCCTACTACCACTACATTTCTTTTCACTCCCCCCACTTGAATGGTTTCCAGTACCACGGCACCATGGTCAATCAGCTCATCTACCCTGCAGCCCCAATTCTCATCCAAACAAGCTAAGAGAACCTCAAACCAACTGGACAATTGCAAAGGCTGAAGCTCATGTAGGCACTAACAACATAAGTAAGACTAGGAAACAGGTTCTGCTGAGAGAACACGAGCAGCTCAGGGCTAAATTAAAAAGCAGAACCACAAAGGTAATAATCTCCAGATTACTACCTGAGCCATGTACAATTTGGCGTAAGGTAAATAAGATTAGAGAAGTAAATGCATGGCCCAAAGATTGGTGTGGGAGAAATTGGTTCTGATTCATGGGGCACTGGCACCAGTACTGGGGGAGGAGAGAGCTGTTCCGTTGGGATGGGCTTCATTTGAACCATGCTGGGACCAGTGTCCTGGCGAATCTCATAACTACGGGTATAGATAGCACTTTAAACTAATTAGTGGGGGGAGGGTTCAATTGAAGGGAAGTTTAAAAAATCAAAAAGAAACGAGAGAGCAGAGGTTCAGGGTATTGAAGAGGCGAACGATAATTAAAGTGTGACAGGAAGTGGCAGAAAATATAAGCAGAAAAGGACAACAGAAATTAGAACCAGAATGAGCAATAATGGTAAAAAATCAAAGCTTAAAGCTCTTTATCTGAATGCACGCAGCATCTGTAACAAGATAGATGAGCTGATGGCACAAATGGAAATAAATGAATATGACTGCTCGCTATTACAGAGACACGGTTGCAGGGTGACCAAGACTGGGAACTCAGTATTCAAGGGTATTTGATGTTCCGGAAAAATAGACAAAAAGGAAAAGGAGGTGGGGTAGTTTTGTTAATAAAGGAAGTTACCAGTGCGGTGGTGAGTAGTGATATAAGTGCAATAGATCGTGATGTGGAATCAGTTTGGGTGGAAATAAGGAATAGCAAGGGGAAGAAGTCAGGGCACTACAATTGTGATTGTCATGGGTGATTTTAATCTGCATATTGGCTGGACAAATCAGATTGGCAGTGGTAACATGAGATGAATTTGTAGAGTGCATCAGGGATTGTTTCTTGGAGCAATATGTTGCAGAACCTACCCGGGATCAGGCTATTTTAGATCTAGTAATGTGTAATGAGGTGGGATTAATAAGAGATATCATAGTTAAGGATCCTCCAGGGGGTTGCGATCACAACATGGTAGAATTTCAAATTCAGCTTGAGGGCAAGCAATCCGGGTCTCAAACCAGTGTCCTCAACTTAAATAAGTGCAATTGCAGAGGTATGAAGAAAGAGTTGTCTATAGCGAGCTGGGAAAATAGACTAAGGGGAAGGTCAGTGGATGAACAATGGCAGACATTTAAGTAGATATTTCATAATGCTCTGCAAAAATTTATCACGGTCAAAAAGGACTCGAGAAGGATGAACCACCCGTTGTTAACAAAGGTAATCAAGGAGAGCATCCAATGAAAAACTAAGGCATACAAAGTGGCAAAAGCTAGTGGTAGGCCAAAGGATTGGGATTTTTTAGGAACCCGCAGCAGATGACTAAAAAACTAATAAAGAGGGATAAAACTGATTATGAAAGTAAATTGGCAAGAAGTGTAAAAACAAACAGCAAAAGCTTCTACCGGTATATAAAAAGAGTGGCTAAAGTGAGTGTGGGACCCTTGGAGGATGCGACTGGAGAACTGATAACAGGGAGCAGGGAAATAGCAGATAATTTAAACCAATATTTTGCATCGGTCTTCACGGTGGAGGACACTATAAACATCCCAAAGATATCAGATAAGCAAGGAGCTACTGGGAGGAAAGGTCTTGTAACAGTCTCTATCACGAGGGACAAAGTTCTTGTGCATGAAACACAAAAAGTTAGCATGCAGGTGCAGCAAGTAATTAAGAAGGCAAATGGAATTTTGGTCTGTATTGTTGGGGGGTTGGAGTTTAAAAATAGGGAAGTCTTGTTACAATTGCACAGGGTGTTGGCGAGGCCGCACCTGGAATACTGTGTACAGTTTTGGCCCCTGTATTTAAGAAAGGATATACTAGCACTGGAGGCAGTTCAAAAGAGATTCACTAGGCTGATTCCTCGGCTGAAGGAGTTGACTTATCAAGAACGGCTAAATAGGTTAGGTCTTTATTCATTAGAGTTTAGAAGAGTGAGGGGTGATCTATTTGAAATGTACAAGATTCTGAGGGGGCTTGACAGGGTAGATGTTGAGAAGATGTTTCCACTAGTGGGGAACATAGGGGACATAGTTACAGAAAAAGGGGACACTCATTTAAAACTGAGATGCGAAGGAATTTCTTCTCTCAGAGGGTAGTGAATGTCTGGAATTCTCTACCCCAGAGAGTTGTGGAGGCTAGATCACTGAAAGTATTTAAAGAGGATGTAGATAGATTTTTGAAATATTGGGGGGTTGAGGGCTATGAGAAGCTGGCACGAAAGAGGATTTGAGACCTGGGGCAGATCAGCCATGGTCGTATTGAATGGCGGGGCAGGCTTGAGGGGTCGAATAGCCTACTCCTGCTCCTACTTCTTATGTTCTTATGTCCCACCTGACTATTCTCAATCATCAGCAAAATGATGGAAGGTTTCAGCAACATACTAATGACAGCACCTGACCACTAATAATGTGCTCAGCGATACTTGGTTCCAGACTTCATTTCAGTCTTGGTTCAAACAAGGATTAAAGAGTTGAATTTGAGAGGTGAGGTGAGAGTGACTGCCCTTGATATCAAGGTAGCATTTGACCAAGTGTGGCATTAAGGAGCCATAACAAAATTTGAAGTCAATGGGATTGAGGAGGAAAATTCTCCAGAGGTTGGGAGTCATGCCTAGCACAAAGGAAGATGGTTGTGGTTGCCAGAGGTCAATCATCTCAGTCCTAGGACAGTGCTACAGAATTCCTTAGGACAGTATCCTCGGCCCAGCCATCTTCAGCTGCTTCATCAATGATCTTCTCTCAAACAGAAGGTCAGAAGTAGGCAAGTTTGCTGATAATTGCATAGTGTTCAGTTCCATTTGCAACTCAAGTAATGTCAATGCCTGTACGCAGCAAGACCTGGATAGTATTCAGGCTTGTGTTTATAAGTGGCAAGTTACATTTGTGTCAAATTAGTGCCAGGTGATGACTATCTTCAACAAGAGAGCCTAAACACCTCCCCATGACTTTCAAATGGGATTACCATCGCTGAGCCCCCCACCATCAATATACTAGAGGTCACCATTGACCAGAAACTTAACTGGATCAGCCATATAAAGAACTGTGGCTACAAGAGCAGGTCAAAGATTGGATAGTCTGTGGTAAATAGCTCAACTTCTGAGTCCTTGAAGCCTTTCCACCATCCACAAGGCAAAAGTCAGGAGTGTGACAGAATACTCTCCACTTGCCTGGATGAGGGTAACTTCAAACAAACTCAAGAAACTCAACACCATCCAGGAAAAAAGCAGCCTGCTTAATTGGCACCCATCCACTACCTTAAATATTCAACTCCCTCCACTACTGGAGCACAGTGGCAGTAGTATTTACCATCTACAAGATGTGCTGCTGCAACTCACCAAAGGCTTCTTCAACAGGACCTTCCAAATCCATAACCTCTACCACCTAGGACAACAGGGATAACAGATGCATGAAGATACTATCACCTGCATCGTGCTCCATCCTGACATAGAAATATATTGTCATTACTTCATCGACACTTGTGTTAAAATCCTGGAATTCCCTAGCAGCACTGTGGGTATACCTACACTGTTTTATATTCAGTAGATCTCATGAAGAAGTTCTGAGTCTTACTACATATGCCATGTGGACTGCAGCATCCAAGAAGGGTACTCAGATGCGGACCTCAACGGGGCAGCATATAGGACAATACTGATGTACATGCACATCAAATTTATTAACTGGGTTGCCAGACAGCCTTTTGTCACTGTCAAAGAGCATGGAGAAGTCCTGTTCCAACTTGGCAGAGGACATTATGCAGAGCTTTCCCTCAATGCAATCTCTGCTCCATCTCCCTGTCATCCTGCAGACCCAGAGGTACTACAACTGCATCTCCAAAATCTATTGCAGCCTTTGTTTGGACAGACCACCTAATCCTCTGCCCTCCCTGTGACGATGCAGCAACACTCGTTGCCAAATCTAAGAACTCACCACGGCACCTTGAGAAACATTACATAGTACTTACAGACACTGCACAATAAAAGAATTTCTTTAAATTCATCTTCTCCGCAAGTTATTGCTTGACCTTTTAAATAATGCTAGTTCTGGGGCCCTCTTGCAGCTGAATGCTTGATCTTTGATATCTATGTGCCTGTGATGAACCTGCTTGGTCCAAATTGGGACAATGGGCATCACATCATCCGTTGGGGCTAGCACAGATAGCACAGGTTCAGCTGTTTCTGGTTCCTGCAGGGGATGTTTGTGTGAGCACTTTTCTCATCATTAGCTGCTGCATCAGAAGAGGTTGGCGGTGCAATCTACAACCCCAAGGAGGGTGATCAGCTTCCACGGCCCCATTGGATAGCAATTTCACGCCCAAGCTCTAAGGCTTCAATGTCTAATTGCTATTATAAACACAGCCTGAGGTCATTCAGTACTTATGTGTTGTTTGGTTAAGGACATTTTTAGACTGGAAGATGCTTGCAAAGTCCAGAAATATTTTGTGTAAATACTTCATGATTTTATTTGGGTATCGAACAAATTTCCACAGCATTTATCATTTTCCATTTCTCCCCCATTCAATTCCAGCTGTCTGCCTTCCAAAGAAGACAATCACTTCCTGTTCCCCGCCAACCAAATTAACCATTGGTGTTGACTTCTGTGTACTGTTGTGATTCAGTCCTGCATGATTAAGTGCAAAGATAGATCCAGCTAGATTAACAGCATGCAATTTTCTGGTATCAGCTCTGTAAATGATTATTTGCAGGTCAAGTGCCGACTTGCATATATGCAAGGAGGTAGCATAATGTTGGGATTGAAAAATTCTGTGGGTAAAATTTGAAAGAAATCAAAGACACAGTAGGAAATCAAATATTCTTGCAGCCTTTGGAAAGCTCTAAAAAAAAACCAGCATTAAGGGAGGCAAATATTGGTTTACATTAGTTACATCTATGGATGTGCCTCAAACAGACTGAGAAATGTGAAAGTTTATACAAAAGTTCTACCAAGTCGCTATTAACTTCTTTGTTCACTTGTACTGAACGCAGTAATTTGATTTCATTTTACTTATTGCCCTGTTTTTCCCAATCTTGGAGTCCTGCATGATGTGCTGTGACCTTCACAAGGTTTTCCATAAAAGAACACAATTATATTAAAAACAGTTGTTAAAGTCATTTTTGTTAAAAAAGCTAGTTGATCAATTGCTCTAAAACCAAGTAAAATTTAACATTTTGTGGGAAATTAAATTTTGTGTTCTATTAAATGGAGGGAAAAAGTCAGGGAGGGGCGGTGTGGGGGCAAAATAAAATGAAGGCCAATCTGTAAATTTCTGTTGCAAGAATCCACCAGAGGGCACCAAATGTAATACAATCTTAAATTATCAAAAAAATTTAACAGAAAACACTCAAACTATTTACATATGCGGCAATGATCAAGTTTTTAAAACCCAGCTACTGCACCCAAATTCATCAGGGCTCAATCCACTTAATTAATTGGAACGTCCTGATTTTAAAATAGCAATATTGAGAAAAGCAGCAATGGCACGTGAGAATGCCAAGCCAGCAATAGTGGCCAGGGTTTTTAGAATGGCACGGTTTGCCTTCTTGTCAGCCGAGGAGTCAGCCGGATCTTGCCTGCCCTGCAGCCGTTTAACACTCCAACAAGCTAAGATGCCTGCACCCTATGAATGAATGTAAAACAATTGTTTGGCCTTGATTTTGTGTTCAGAATAAACAGGCTATTATGAATACGTCAGACAGAAACTTCCAG
Organism: Cetorhinus maximus; assembly: GCF_964194155.1. Taxonomy (NCBI): domain Eukaryota; kingdom Metazoa; phylum Chordata; class Chondrichthyes; order Lamniformes; family Cetorhinidae; genus Cetorhinus; species Cetorhinus maximus. Next base: position 27,193,357 of record NC_135881.1, read on the forward strand.
AATACACATGTGCTGTTAAACGCAGAAATACAGAAGTTGCTATTCGCGTTACCCTGCTCCTCCACAGGTTGTGCTATAACAGTACTTCACTGATATTGCTATTGGAATCCATGTAATGGCATGAAGTTGCTGTACATTACCAACTACGCACTCACTAAACACAACAGGAAATGCTAGGGCTGGTGCATTCAGTACAACTGAACTTTTCATGGTGTGATAAGTCGTAATTACTGCCAAATAACCTCTACTTCTGAAAATTTAATTTTACAAATGTGGAATTTTATTCTTTCAGAATTTAATTAGTGTTGAAGGTGTAAAAGAATCATTTTTGTTACCTTTTTTCTGTCTCTTATCTCTCAATCCCATCTAATGATCTCTCTTTATTTTCCTTTCTATAAATGATTTAAATATACTTATTTCTGGTTTAGAATTGGTGGGCAGGATTTTCAAAGGCCAATGGGGGCTAAGCCGAAGGCAGGTAATCTTGGGATTTTGTGTCCCAGCCATTGTACCAGTTTGCTGGGAACATCCTGCCCCAAGTCATTTTCTAGAGCAATTTGAGGTGAACTATTAAGGCTCCTTTCCCAAGCAGATGGGAATTTTCCAGACAGCAGGCGGGCCCACACTGTGGCTGAAATATGGTCAGCGGCAGGAAGACCCCTACAACCATATGTCCAACATAGCTGTTGTGTCACAGCTGTAGCTGTTTGCTATCCAGTAGAGGAGGTTTCCCTCCCCAGCCCCTGTTGCCATTTTAAATCAAATTTTTTACCTGGTCTTCAAATGGCATTGTGGGGAACACTCCCTTCCTCTGCAGACATTGGCAACTCCTACCTTGGACATTGACAACCTCATTGCTGGAAGGCTTCCTATTGCGCTTTCAAAAAATTAATTCACGGTATGTGGGCTTCGCTGACTGGGCCAGCATTTATTGCCCATCCCTAGTTGCCCTTGAGAAGGTGGTGGTGAGCCACTCTCTAGAACCACTGCAGTCCATGTGGTGTAGGTACATCCACAATGCTGTTAGGAAGGGAATCCCAGGATTTTGACCCAGTGACAGTGAAGGAATGGCAAATAATTTCCAAGTCAGGATAGTGAGTGACTTGGAGGAGAACTTCCAGGCGGTGGTGTTCCCATCTATCTGCTGCCCTTGCGCTTCTAGGTGGTAGTGGTCGTGGGTTTGAAAGGTGCTGTAGAAGGAGCCTTGGTGAATTCCTGCAGTGCATTTTGTAGATGGTACACACTGCTGCCACTGTATGTTGGTGGTGGAGGAATGAATGTTTGTGGATGTGGTGCCAATCACGCGGGCTGCTTTGTCCTGGACACTGTCAAGCTTCTTCAGCATTGTGGGAGCTGCACTCATCCAGGCAAGTGGAGAGTATTCCATCACACTCCTTACTTGTGACTTGTAGATGGTGGACAGGCTTTGGGGAGTCAGGTGAGTTACTCGTCGCAGGATTCCTCACCTCTGACCTGCTCCTGCAACCACAGTATTTATATGGCTAGTCCAGTTCAGTTTCTGGTCAATGGTGACTCCCAGGATGTTGATAGTGGGGGGATTCAGTGATGGTAATGCCACTGAACATCAAGGGGCAATGGTTAGATTCTCTCTTGTTGGAGATGGTCATTGCCTGGCACTTGTGTGGCACAAATATTACTTGCCACTTGTCAGCCCAAACCTGGATATTGTCCAGGTCTTGCTGCATTTGGACATGGACTGCTTCAGTATCTGAAGAGTTGCGAGTGGTGCTGAACATTGTGCAATCATCAGTGAACATCCCCACTTCTGACCTTATGATGGAAGGAAAGTCATTGATGAAGCAACTGAAGGCGGTTGGGCCAAGGACACTACCTTGAGGAACTCCTGCAGCGATATCTTGGAGCTGAGATGTCTGACCTCCAACAACCACAACCATCTTCTTTGTGCCAGGTATGACTCCAACCAGTGGGGAGTTTTCCCCCTGATTCCCATTGGCTCCAGTTCTGCTCGGGCTTCTTGATGACACAGTCAAATGCAGTCTTGATGTCAAGGACAGTCACTCGCACCTCACCTTGGGAGTTCAACTCTTTTGTTTATGTTTGAACCGAGGCTGTAATGAGGTCAGGAACTGAGTGGCCCTAGAGAAACCAAAACTGGGCATCAGTGAGCAGGTGATTGCTAAGCAAGTGCCACTTGATAGTATTGTTGATGACCCTTTCAATTACTTTACTGATGACTGAGAGTACATCGATGGGGCGGTAATTGGCTGGGTTTGATTTTGTGTACAGGACATACCTGCTTTTTGTGTACAGAACGTACCTGGGCAATTTTCCACATAGCCGGATGGATGCCAGTGTTGTAGCTGTACTGGAACAGCTTGGCCATCCGCTCGGCACTTCTAGCTAAGGATTGTAGCAAATGCTTCAGCCTTATCTTTTGCACTGATGTGCTGGGTTCCCCCATCATTGAGGATGGGGATATTTGTGCAGCCTCCTCCCCCAGGGAGTTGTTCAATTGTCCACCACCATTCACAACTGGATGTGCCAGGAGCTTAGATCTGATCCGTTGGTTGTGGGATTGCTTAGCTCTGTCTATTACGTATTGCTTATGCTGTTTGGCATGCAAGTCATCCTGTGTTATAGCTTCACCAGGTTTACGCCTCATTTTTAGGTGTCCGGTGCACGAGGCTTGCCCTCCTGCACTCTTCATTGATCCAGGGTTGATTCCCTGGCTTGATGGTAATGATAGAGCTGGGCCATGAGGTTACAGCTTGTGTTCGAGTACAATTCTGCTGCTAATGGCCCACAGCGCCTCATGGATGCTCAGTCTTGAGCTGGTAAATCTGTTCGAAATCTAAGATAAAAGCAAAATACTGTGGATGTGGGAAATCCAAAACAAAAACAAAAATAAAAATACTTGGAAAAACTCAGCAGGTCTGACAGCATCTGCGGAGAGGAACACAGTTAACGTTTCGAGTCCGTATGTGTTGAAGAGTCATACGGACTCGAAACGTTAACTGTGTTCCTCTCTGCAGATGCTGTCAGACCTGCTGAGTTTTTCCAGGTATTTTTATTTTTGTTTCTGTTCGAAATCTATCCCATTTAGCACAGTGGTAGTGCCACACTACATGATGGAGGGTATCCTCAATGTGAAGGCAGGACTTCGTCTCAACGACTGTGCGGTGGTCACTCCTATCGATACTGTTATGGACAGATGCATCTGCGGCAGGCAGGTTGGTGAGGATGAGGTTAAGTATGTTTTTCCCTCTTGTTGATTCCCTCACCACCTGCCTTTAGGACTCGGCTAGCTCAATCAGTGGTGGTGCTACCGAGCCACTCTTGGTGATGGTCATTGAAGTCTACCCAGAATACATTCCGTGTCCTTGCCACCCTCAATGCTTCCTCCAAGTGGTGTTCAACATGGAGGAGCACTGTTTCATCAGCTGAGGGAGTGCGGTAGATGGTAATCAGCAGGAGGTTTCCTTGCCCATGTTTCACCTGATGCCATGAGACTTCATGGGGTCCGGAGTGGATGTTGAGGACTCCCAGGGTCATCATTAGACTTTTAATTCCAGATTTTTATTGAATTCAAATTCCCCCATCTACTCAGGTCCCCAGAGAATTACCCTGGGTCTCTGGATTACTAGTCCAGTGACAATACCACTATGTTATTGCCTGGTTGTTGTGTGGCGCCTATGTTATTTGCCACTTGTCAGCCCAAGCCTGGATATTGTCCAGGCCTTGCTGCATTTAGACATGGACTGCTTCAGTGTCTGAGGAGTTGTGAATGGTGCTGAATGTTGTGCAATCATCAGCAAACTTCAAGTGCTCCTTGATGCCACCAAACCAGGCAGTGAATTCCAACATCCACCATCCTCTGGGTGAAGAGGTTTTTCCTCATGTCCCCTCTGATCTTTCTACCAATCACCCTAAATCTGCGCCCATTGGTAATTGACTTCTCTGCTAGGGGAAACAGAGCTTCTCTTTCTACTCTATCTAGGGCCTTCATAATCTTGTACCCCTCAATTGGTTCACCCCTCAGCCTCCTCAGTTCCGAGGAAAACAACCCTAGCCTATACAATCTTTCCTTATAGCTGTAATTTTCAAGCCCTGGCAGCACTTTTGTAATTCTCCTCTGTATTCTCTCCAGAGCAATCATGTCGTTCCTGATATGGCAACCAGAACTGTACACAAAATTTCAGCTGTGGCCTATACAGCATTCGATATAGTTCCATCATTACATCCCTGCTTATCTATCATCAAGATAATCGGAATGGAAACCATGTGAAATTACAAAGTTGAGGGGTGGCCATGAATATGAGTGAGAGTTTATGTGGAGAGGTAGGTTTAGGGGAGAAAGGATGAGAGAGAAGTCAAAGAAGAGGGCAAAATAAGCTGAGATGGAGATTGAAATCACTCACAATATGGTGTCACAGTGCAGAGCTGAAAGAGGAGAAGAGTGAGGTTATTTTAGTAATGAACTCTGGATTGGGACAGGGGTCAGAAGAGAAAAAGAACTTTAAAGGAGAGGTGAGAATGGTTAGGATCTCAAAAGGTGAAGAAAGTGCCAGAGGAATAAGGGAAGACACAAAGATATGAAAATAGTATTGTGACAGTTTTGGTAGGGCAGTAGCGGTGGAAAGTATGACCAGGCTAGGAGGCTTCAGTAATAGGTACAATGTTGCTGTCGAAGTTATATGTGAAGGTAATGGTCCACTATAAGGTCATGGGTGGAACAGGACATTTTCAAGTGAACCAATTTTCTAGGAAAAAACTGTGGTAATGGGTAGTGATTGTCCACTGGAAGAAACTGAGGGGACAGTAGTAGGTGGGATGAACAAGATGAAAAGGAGATTAACAAATCTACCCCCAGTGGCAGGAATTTTGGCAGGGGAGGAGTATGGCTTGCTGATATTTTTACTCGCGTTTCAGGTGTCAGCATCACTGACAAGGCCAGTCTTTATGACCCATCCCCAAATTACCCTTGAGAAGATGGTCGTGACCCAACTTACTGAGCTGCTGCAGTCCATGTGGAATAGGTACACCCACAGTGGATGTTCCTGGATTTTGACCAAGCAACAGTGAAGCAACTGTGATATAGTTCCAATGAGCATGATATGGGCTTGGAGATGATTTTACAGGTGCACACTCCTGACTTGTGTCTTGCAGAAGACAGGCTTTGGGGAATCAGTAGGTGAGTTACTCGTTGCTCATAAGGAGGCAGTAATGGATGCCTCAATGAGCCCTCTGGAGAATACAGAGAGAGTGAAGGTAGCTTTCAGCTACTACAGTGCATGAGAGGAGGAAATGAAAGAGTGCATGACTGAGAGGAGGGATGAGAAAGAAAGATAACTAAGAGGGCCCAGGTCTAAAATAAGGTCTGGATCAGTAGCCAAAAGACACACACGGGAATTCAGGTTACATAGGCATGGCTGAGATTAGGGTAGACATTGTCTGATTGTAAACTGAGGTCAGGATGGAGATACTACGAGAGTTTTCAAAGTTAAAATCTAAGATCCAATGGAGGGATGAAATCAACCCCGTATAACACCCACCTCTTTGACCACGCTTTTTTCGGTTACCTTTGCCAGTGTCTCCTTAAGCTCTGCATCAACATTTTGGTCTTTGCACAGCACCTGGAGATGTTTTTCTACATTCCCAGGTATGACATAAATTAAAGCTGTATATTACAGCTGCATTCCCTTGTCTTACTGGATTCTCCTTCATAACTTGACAAAAAGTGGGATTCCAACTCACAACCTGCAGGTTACTGACCCACATCCACAGGCAACAGATGACAGTCAGAGAGGATAGGGAATATATTTTTCTTCAAAAGTAAATGGATGGCATTATTTTGCAGAGAAAAGTTGAGACTTACTGTAAATGGTTGAGGCATGGGAAATCTACAGCAAAACCATAGAATGGTTAAAGCACATACATACGAATTAAGAACAGGAGTAGGCCATTCGGCCCCTTGAGCCTGCTCCGTCATTCAATAAGTACATGGCTGATCCAATTGTGGACTCAGTGCCACGATCTCGTCAACCCCCAATAACCTTTGATTCCCTTCTTAGCCAAGAATCTATCTACCTCTGCCTTAAAAATATTCAATGACCCTGCCTCTACCACTCTCTGGGGGAGAGAGTTCTACGGACTCACAAACCTCTGAGAGAAAAAAATTCCCCTCGTCTCCAACCTTTCCTCATAAGATAACTCTCTCATCCCAGGAATCAATCAAGTGAACATTCCCTGAACTGCTTCTAATGCAATAATGTCTTTTCTTAAATAAGGAGACCAATATTTTACACAGTATTCCAGATGCGGTCTCTCGAAGGCTCTGTAAAACTATATCAAAACATCCCCATTTTTATTCTATTTGCAATAAACACTAACATTCAATTTGCCTTCCTAATTACTTGCTGCCCTGCGTACTAACTTCTTGTGATTCATGCAACAGGGCACTCAGATCCCTCTATACTTGAATTCTGCAATCTCTCTCCATTTAGATAATATGCTGCCTTTCTATTCTTCCTGCCAAAGTGGATAGGTTCACATTATACTCCATCTGCCAAATTTTTGCCCACTACTTAACCTATCGAAATCCCTTTGCTTAATCCCTCATGTCCTCTTGACAACTTACTCTCACAGAAGGAGGCCATTTGGTCCATTGTATCTTTGCTGGCTCTGTGAAGGAGCAACACACCTAGCATCGCTACCCTGCCTTATCTCTGTAGCCTGGCGAATTAAAGGTGAAAACATTTCATCTTTGATATTGATAGATTAACTGTCCTCTGTGATTTACCATTGTTGGGAACAATCTTCTCTGACCTTCTTCTGTTTTCAGGTACTGGTCCACTTCCTTTTTGAATGCGTCCATTGACCCTGCCTCCAGCAGCTTCTCAGGTAGCGCATTCCAGATCCTAACCAATGTTTCTCCTCATGTCCGTATTGCCTCTTCGGCCAATTTAACCCCTCTGGTTCTCTGTCTTTTTATCAATAAGAACAGTTTTCCCCTATCTATTCTGTCCAGAGCCCTCACGATTTTGAACAATTCTATCAAATCAAAGTAGCATTATAATTAACCGGTCCCCGCCAGTAGTAGCAAGAGGAGCTTTTTTTCCCCCCTCCTTCTTCACCTTCCCCATTTTCCAGAAGCTTCTGACGTGACGTCACAGAAGAGCGCTGTCGCGTGACGTCACAGCGACGCAATAACAGGCCGGCGGAAGTGACGCAGGCGAGTTTTTTCGGTTCGGTGGCCGGTAGATGTTTCTAGATCAGGGTCTTACGGTGGGGGAAGACCGGGGCTGCAGCTGATCGAGTTGGTGGGGTAGACAGACACACGGAGCCGAGAGGTGAGAGTGGCAGGGAGCGGGCAGCTCGGATTCGACTCGCGGGCTGCTGCGACTGTTTGGTCAGAGCCGCACTAAAGAGAAAAGCTGCCGAGGGGGAAACAAAATGGGGGAAGCGGCGCCGCACTTATTTTAAACCATCGAGAGGGAAGGAGGGAGGGCTTTTCAGCCGAGCGTGTAAGGCCGCCCGGCACCTGGCTTCTTTTTACGAGAAACGATTCTTCTTGGTGGAGGGGGCGTGTTGAGGGCAGCAGCTTTCATTCCTTCCCTTTCCTCGCACCCCCTTTCCCCCCCTAATCCCGCAGCGTGGCGGTAGTTCCTCTGCTTCTATGTGTGATTTAATGGGTAAGCTAATGTTTCAGGTCTCTGGCTCTTTCGATTCCAGGGTTGCCAGGGGAAATCCAGCATTTTCTGTTCTTGTTCCATCATCTGTATTATTTTTCACAATATTTAGATTACTTAAGGTGTTTGCTGTTATCGCCCATCACCTAAATTAACGTGGCTACAATAAGCTCTCTTGTGCCTGCAGGTCATCACCAACTCTCTTCATTCTTAAATCCCCTCTCCCACCCCGAAGTGCAAAAGGTATCGAGCAAAGTAATCAAACAGGAAACTGATGTTTCTCCATCCCTTCACCGTATGGTGGAGTCTGTTATCAATAGGTTTTGTTTTCTTTTCAAGTCAATCGTGTCATCTTTCTCCATTTGCATCAATCCAAAATCTGGATTTCAAACTGGTTTTGTTGCAATAGGAGATTGTCTAGTTAACTTACCTAGTGTTAAAAACATATGCAATGGTTGACTTGGAGTTAAGGTATTCAGTAGTCAACAGATATGTAGATTTGTTTTTCTCATTCACTAGCTCATAATTTGCTTTTACGTAGATAGCAGAAGTTAGTGTAAGAAGTCCTGGGACTGTTGATAGTTGCAGAGTGCTATCCCCTTTCCACTAAAAGGTTGAAAATGACATTAGCAAAATAATTCATTTCCTTATTGGAAAACATTCTGTAGAGTAACTTTGAGCAATGTAGCATGTTTGTTGCAGTTTCTGACTCTTGTGCTGTGTGATAAGATTATAAAAACAATAACTTGCACTTATGAAGCACCTTAGGGGTTAGTTTTGAACAACATCTTGAAGGAGGAAAGAAAGGTTCAGGGGTGAATTCCAAAGCTGAGAGCCTTGACAATTGAAGGTGCACCTGTAAATTATAATGGGGATACTCAGGCTATTTCAGAAGAGTGAAGATATATTGATGGGATGTGAGGAGGGGCTGAGAGATAGGGAGGGGTGAGGCATGGTATGGATTTAAGAATAAGGATGAGAATTTTAAAATGAAAGTTTTCAGTGTAAAAACAACTTTTTATTATGTAGAAGAGAAATTTGTTAGAATTCAAGTAGGGGAGCTATCTTGCATGGAACCTGAAGAATTGCAGGTGGGGAAGTGAATTATGTCACAAGTTCTCCCACATGGTGTTTTCTTTCAGTTTTTCTTTTTTACAGGAAGTTTGTAGCTTTGAAACAAAAGGAAATATGTAAGTGTTGTTAGTGGTACATTTGGAATTGCCTGTATGTTCAGCTCCTGTTTAATTTAATAAAACAAAGTGCTGGAAACACTCAGCAAGTCTGGCAGCATCTGTGGAGAGGGAAATAGTTCATGTTTCAGGTCTGCGACCTTTCATCAGAACATCCTGTTCACTTTGCTTTGTTTAACTGCAACTGTTTGATGAAGCATATTATTTTGTCTTTGAAGAAGACCTTGGTGTTAGGCTTCAGTTGAAGTCATGTATCCAGTTTGGTCTCCTTGAAAAGAGTGTAGAGGACAGCCACTAAATAAAATCCCAATTTGAAGCTCAGACTCTAAACTAGATTACACAGGAAATACCCTCTGGTTCATGGAGCTTGTGTAACAAAATAAAAACTTTTTATACAATTCATTGTGATGCACAAGCTTGATGAATCAGAAGGTATTTCCTCTGTAACCTAGTTTAGAGTCCAAACTTCAAATTGGGATTTTACCTAGTGGCTGTCCTCTACACTTTTCAAGGAGACCAAAGCTGGATACATGACTTCAACTGAAGCCTAACCCCAAGGTCGTCTTCAGGGACAAAATAATATGCTTCATCATATAGTTAAGGCCTGACCAAAGTTGTACAACGTTAGTAAATTTATCTGCTCAATTATCCTATGACTATGCATATTTCCTCTAGCTATTGCTACTTGGCATAGTTTGTGATCCTGTAGGGGATTGTAAACTAGAATGCTCAGATCTGTTCTTCGCTTGAATATTTTTCCATTGTGTACACCTGCTCACATGTACTTTTAAGTTAAACATCATTTGCCCGACACAAGCCCAGCTTTCCTAGAATTACCTAAAAGTGCTCGTGTGATGTCTACAGTCCTGAAAATAAATAACTTAGCATCATTTCCAACTTTCCCCAACACCTACATTACCTACACCTACATTACATTGTAGAAAATCTAGCACGATCTCCTTGTTTCAAAACTGGCATAATTAGAAAGACAATACTGCCAAGAGGAGTATCTCCTCTGCATAGTTATATCGCCACATGCAAGTACAGACATTTTTATTCCACTTCTGCAGGACCAGGGCCCCATTGCATTTCCCATAATGGGAAGGGTAGGCATGATGAGTTCTTCTCAATGTGTAGAGAATTTGAATCTCTTGTTATTGGGTGGTTTGGGGGTCTTGGTTGGAAATTTATGTCTGCTTTTTAAAAAAAAATTGTTAACCTTTTAAACAAATATTAAACCTTAGACTTCTAGCTTGTTACCATTCTAGTCAATGCGTCATGGAATTAGAACATTTGCTGAAGTATTAATGCTGAATTGTCACTGTAACTAATACATTAATGGAGACTAAATATTTTAAGGTTCGCTTTCTCAAAGAAAGCAAGGTGGTAAAATACTTGCAGCTAAGTATATTTAATTAAGCAGAAAAGCACCTTGTCAGTTCTGGAACTTCAGTTCTTTCTCATTTGATCTGAAATTTGTATTTGTTGAACTTGAAAGGATAAATCATTATAAATAGATCTGTCCCTGAAGCATTCACTTAATCTTTAAAACAAAAAAGTAAAACTGTTTTTGATGTTACTCAGTTCTGTTATTCGCTGCTCCTAACTGCATTTCTGGAATTTGAGATAAAACAGCACAACAGTTAATGTAGAGTAACTGTTTCTGAACCCCTCTTTGCAAACTAACAAGGGACTATAGTATTAGACTTTTGCCTCCTATAGGCAGTGGGGCAACTTAGTGCAGACCTTATGGCAGCTGAGAACTATTGTAATATTCTGTCATAAAGGTGAAAATCTGATATTTTGTCTTGTTCTGCTTTTATTTACATTTTATTACTTAGTTTTGGTTTACTCATTTCCTTTTCTTTTACCATGTTCTAACTGTTTGAATTAACATTGATTTGCATATTGATTGTGTATGTTTGCGTGTGTATGGCAGCATTCATTGCTACAATAAGTGGTATGGTTGAGGATTAGGGCTGGCCATGTTGGTGGGTGGTGGAGGGCTGAGGTTGTAGAACAAGGAGGTGAGGGAGGGTTTGTTGGGAAGAAGGAAAGTGTGGGGGGGAGAAAGTGGCTGATTTTTTTTAATGCATTCATGGGATGTGGGCTTTGTTTGCTAGGCCAGTATTTATTGCCCATCCCTATTTGCCCTTGAAGGTGGTGGTGAACTGCCTTCTTGAATCACTGCAGTCACACAGTGCTGTTAGGAAGGGGGTTCTAGGATTTTGACCCAGCGACAGTGAAGGATGGGTGATATACTTCTGAGTCATGGTGAGTGACTTAGAGGGGAGCTCCTAGGTGGTGGTGTTCTCATCTATCTGCCACCCTAGCCCTTCTAGATGATTGTGGTCATGGGTTGGGAAGATGCTGTCTAAGGAACTTTGGTGAATTCCTGCACTGCATCTTGTAGATGGTACACGCTGCTGCTACTGTGCGTTTGGGAGTCAATGGCACCACATCCACAAACAATCAAGTGGGCTGCTTTGACCAGGACGGTGTCAAGCTTCTTGTGTTGTAGGAGCTGCACTCATCCAGGCAAGTGGGGCGTATTCCGTCACACTCCTGACTTGCACATTGTAGATGGTGGACAGGCTTTGGGGAGTCAGGAGGTGAGTTACTTGTCGCAGGATTCCTAGCTTCTGACCTGCTTTGTAACTACAGTAACTAAATGGCTGGTCCAGTTCAGATTCTGGTCAGCGGTAACCCCACTGTTGATAGTGGGGCATTCAGTGATGGTAATGCTATTGAATGTCAAGGGGCAATGGTTAGATTCTCTCTTGTTGGAGATGGTCATTGCCTGGCACTTGTGTGGCATGAATGTCGCTTGTCACTTGTCAGCCCAAGCTTGGATATTGTCCAGGTCTTGTTGCGTTTGGACCTGGACTGCTTCAGTATCTGAGGGACCGTGAATGACGCTGAACATTGTGCAATCATCAGTGAACACCCCCATTCCTGACCTTATGATGGAAGGAAAGTCATTGATGAAGCAGCTGAAGTTGGATGGGCTGAGGACACTAGCCTGAGGAATTCCTGCAGTGATGTCCTGGAGTTGAGATGGCTGACTTGCAACAGCTACAGCCGCCTTCCTTTGTGCTAGGTATGACTCCAAGAGTTTTCCCCTGATTCCCATTGACGCCAATTTTGCTAGGGTTCCTTGATGTCACACTCGGTCAAATGCAGCATTGATGTTAAAGGCAGTCACTCTTGACTCACCTTAGGAGTTCAGCTCTTTTGTCTACGTTTGAACCAAGGCTGTAATGAGCACAGGAGCTGAGTGGCCCTGGAAGATCCCAAACTGGGCATCAGTGACTTGGTTATTGCTAAGTAAATGCTGCTTGATAGCACTGTTAATGACCCCTTCCACTACTTTACTGATGATCAAGAGTAGACTGATGGGTCGGTAATTGGCCAGGTTGGATTTGTCCTGCTTTTTGTGTGCAGGACATAACTGGGCAATTTTCCACATAGCCGGGTAAATGCCAGTGTTGTAGCTGTACTGGAACAGCTTGGTTAAAGGCTTAAACAAAAATAAAAATACCTGGAAAAACTCAGCAGGTCTGGCAGCATCTGCGGAGAGGAACACAGTTAACGTTTCGAGTCCGTATGACTCTTCAACAGAACTAAGTAAAAATAGAAGAGGTGAAATATAAGCTGGTTTAAGGGGGGGTGGGACAAGTAGAGCTGGATAGAGGGCCAGTGATAGGTGGAGATTGCCAAAAGATGTCATAGACAAAAGCACAAAGAAGTGTTGAAGGTGGTGATATTATCTAAGGAATGTGCTAATTAAGAATGGATAGCAGGACACGCAAGGTACAGATAGCTCTAGTGGGGTGGGGTGAAATAAGACTAAAAGGGCATAAAAGGTATAGATTTAAAAATAATGGAAATAGGTGGGAAAAGAAAAATCTATATAAATTATTGGAAAAAAAAGGGGGGGATCGGAAAGGGGGTGGGGATGGAGGAGAGTTCATGACCTAAAATTGTTGAACTCAATATTCAGTCCGGAATGCTGTAAAGTGCCTGGTTGGAAGATGAGGTGCTGTTCCTCCAGTTTGCGTTGAGCTTCACTGGAACAATGCAGCAGGCCAAGGATGGACATGTGGGCATGAGAGCAGGGTGGAGTGTTGACCCAGGGTAATGCTCTGGGGACCTGGAATCTCACCACGGCAGATGGTGGAATTTGAATTCAATAAATAACTGGAATTAAAAATGTCAATTGTTGTAAAAACCCATCTGGTTCACTAATGTTCTTTAGGGAAGAAAATCTGCTGTGCTTACCTGGTCTGGCCTACATGTGACTCCAGACCCACAGCAATGTGGTTGACTTTTTAAAAAAAAACCCTCTGAACAAGGGCAATTAGGGTTGGGTAATAAATGCTGACCTAGCCAGCAACGACCAAATCCTGCAAATGAATAATAATAAAAAACTAGTCCAGCGACAATACCACTACATCATTGCCTCCCTATTATGACAGTTGGGCAAGAAGGAGGGACCAAGTTCTTAAGTGGAATTTGGAGTTGCATTTTCAGTTGCTTCCTTGTATCATGATGTGCATTCAGGAGTGGTCACCCAAGTAAGAAAAATTCTGTACTTATAGCTAAAAATGGTTGCAAGGTCTGTTTACTCGCCAACTGAGCATTGGAGTTTGATTTGCAACTGTGATTGGAATGAGCAGCTCAGGCTTTCTTTTGCAGGCCAATGTGATGACCAAAAGTGACTAATGGCTGGCTTTAAAAAAGTGTACCAAAGCAGCATTTTGCATTTATGTTGTACTTTTTTTTTTACATGAAAGACTGGGATGCTTGACAATTTGGTGTTAGGACAATGAGCGATGATCCAAAAAAAGCTAAAAGAGGTGGTTGAAGCTTTTGATGTGTTTTGAATGTTGAGGCTAAGGGACAGCATTCAGTGACTGGAACCAAAGTTGCTGGTGTCCTACCAATTGCTTAGCAAACAGAGGAGAGATGCGCAAATGCCAGAGTAAGAAAAGGGATTATTTTAAGAGTTTAACATTGTACTGTTTGATATTCAAATGTGCTGAATTGATATGTTTTAAATTTTAAAGGAGGGTTGTACAGTGTTGCAGTGATTTTACACAAAATTAAGGTGGGGTTGTATAGAGCTGCAAATAGCTGGGGAGACAGACAAATGAATTGAATAAATTTTTTGATGAGCAAACTGGCTTTAAGATGGTTTGTGTTGGTGTATTAACTGGGACTTGGGCTGCTTTCCAAACCATAACTCCCAAGGAAAGAAATATGATTCTGAGGCTGCGTGTTGAGTATCTATAAAAAGAAATGAATAGACTGTGCAGAATAAAATCAGAATGGTTTACAGTGTACTTGGTCTGAACTTGTATGCTGAGAATGGGGCCTTGCCTTGCATTCAGTTGATTTTCTGTATCATTTTAAATGTAATGTAAACTGTAGATTGAACCCATTAGTTTGTAATTGAGTCTTGGATAAAATTTGGAGCCTTGCTCTGAGGAGGTTAGTATTTGGGGTTGGGAAGGAAGTGAAATTATAGATAAAGTTGCTTTACATTGACTTTAGTTTCTACTTTATTTCTGATTTTATAGTTTTCTTTCCGGTTCAGCTACCTAATTTGATAGTCAGATTTTGTAGCAGAATATTTGCAAGTGGAACCTTGTTGGGTTTGGGTTTTCTGGCTGCTGTATCTAAAAAAAAAAACCTCTAATCTTGTAACCAAATATTTGGGACCCAAGCAGAACAACTGGTAATGTATTTTTTAGTGCAATCTCACTAAATGTTTTCTCTTTAAATATTTCCACCATCAGTCTTTGTTGACTTTCTCAGTTTTCTTTCTGTGAAGGCAGTGGCATGCTGACTCTTGCGTCTTCCACTCCCACCCCATCAGTTGGTACTTGGCCGAGGAGGCTAAAATCAGTTTCTAACACTTTCAGCTGAAATCAGCCAACAGCACAGATCAAGATAGAACCAGAATAACATCAGATCCAATGCAATCTACACTGATGCATTAGGAAGTTCAGCTGACAGATTGCTTCATTCGAACATTTTTGTCTTAATCATAGCATTGACCTAACTACTTAAAATTACATTTTCTTTCATCGTCTCAGTGGGAAATCTTGAGTTAATTTTGCTAGAAATCTGGCTCAGTGTAATCATTAAGGTACCTTAGAGTTAAAACATTCCCTGTATAAAATTTCAGTAGGTTTCTTTTGTATCTTGAAATAGTCATTATATTGTTACTAGTAAATGTGGATTTTTTTCTTAAACGCAATATACAGGCATCCCATTCGATACTAGCATTTATGCTCTGATCAAATGTCCCCCAGTTCTTACTCATCTAACTCTAGCTTTTCCCCTCATAGGCTTATCTAGATTTGCCTTAAATGCATCTATATTATTGCCTCAACCTGTTCCGCATTCTCACCAGATTTCTCCTAAATTCTCCGATTTTATTGGGTATCTTGAAGGCTTCTAGTTTTGCTCTTACTCACATGTGGAACTACACTGTATCCACTCTATCAAAACCTTACAATTTTAAAGATCTCTATTAAGCTACTCCTCCATCTTTTATTTTCAAGAGGAAAGAAAATCAGCCTGTTCAACCTTTCCTGATAGGTATAACGTCAGTTCTGGCATGATCCTCGTAAATTTTTACACCCCCTTCATTGCCTGTATCCTTTTTATAATATGGTGGCCAGAACTGTACTCCCAAGTGTCACTTAACCAGGATTTGATGCAAGTTTATTGTAGCTATGGAGGCTTAATGCCATATGAAGGTTAATCCTAGTATACAAGTATGGAACTAGTGGGAACCAGAAGATAATGAAATATACATAGAATTCTGGTTGAAAAATTGGGAATACATCTGTTTAAATCTCATTTTAATTCATATAAATGCAAATAAGATGAAACCAACTGTAATCAGTTGCATAACTCTCATTTTAATGAACCTTAGCTGTTCGACCTTGGTATGTTGCTGACATTAAGGTTCACATCTCTTTCAGTGCTAGTGATCAGAATCTTAGATTTGAATTGTGGCATTGATGATAACAAGAAATGAACAACCTGCTGCATAACACTCAGATTGTGCCAATTAATTATCAACTAATCTGGAAGTTTCTTGTCGGAGAGACAAAGTAGATCACCAATGTAGCGCTTCCGTACTGATTCTATAAACCCTTTCAAATTCCATGCATGCAACATCTGTTTCAGATGTTCCAAAATAGCAGTGAGACTGATGGCAGGGCTTTGCATCTTCTGCCCTGATATAACACTCCCATCTTGCCATATCTGGTGTATATTGCAGAAGAACAATTCTCAATTGCTGATAGGACTGACAACTGTAAAAGCATAAAAAGAAGCAAGGATAGATAATACAATCCCTTGAGCCTGCCCTGCCATTCAATAAGATAGTATTTAAACTTCAATGTCAACTCCTTTTCTGCCCTTATTCCCATATCCCTTGATTTCCCCCTTAGTGCCCAAAAATGTTATCAGCCTTGGTCTTGAATATACTCATGAACTGAGCATTCACAGCCCTATGTAGTAGAGAATTCCAAAAATTTACATTCTCTAAGAAGAACTTCCTTTTCATCTCGGTCCTAATTGTCTGACTCCTTATCCTGAGAGCCCTAGTTCTACACTATCTAATCATGGGCAGTGGTATGAAGACAGTTGCCCACTTCGTCACCCAGCCTGGTATCTAACAGTAACGCACACCAGCCACAAGAAGCAGCCCCTCTAGCATCTACCCGGTCAAGCCTCCTCAAGTGGTCTTTTCATTCAACCCCTGTACTTCTACCCTTCTCTGTTTAAAAAATCTTCTCCAAACTCTTTGATCAAGCTTTGAATTACCCCTTGTCTGTGCTGCTTGGCATCTGTTCCTCTTTCTGTTTGTAAAGTGTATTTGGATGTTGGTACCTGCATAAACCAGGCCGGCTGACAAAAGTGGGCCAGTGCCATTGTCTATTTTTAAATGACTGATGTGAATGAAATCTACTTGACCATGGGACTGTGGGAAAACTAAGTGCCAAGGATCAGTATAAACTGTAAGACTTATTATTCTTGCAAACCATTTTTAAATAGAACATGTATAGATCCATGCCAAGCTTGATAGATAACCCTTAGAATATAAACGCTCTGGAGCCTAATGCAAATAAGGCACTGCCTTCAATAAGCGCATAATGTTTGTGGCTTTGAAAATTAAGATATTTTGCCTAGTACATGCATGGATTCCTAGTTTTGTAAACAGTTAGTGCAGGTACCTGTTAAAATGTGTGTCTTGTGTGCTGCTTCATCTACAGTTCTAAATGCATGACAAAATTATATCTAAACTTGGAAAGAAACCAAGTTTATTTCTGAAACACAAACAAAAATTGCTGGAAAAACTCAGTAGGCTTGATAGCATCTGTGGAGAGAAAGACAGAGTTAACGTTTAGAGTTCTTATGACTCTTCAGAACTAAAGAGAAGTGAAAATGTGAAATATGTACTGTTTAAGAGGGGTGGGACAGGTGAAGCTGGATAGAAGGCCAGTGATAGGTGGAGGCAAAGAAGAGATTGCAGAAGACGTCATAAACAAAAGGTTGAAGGGGCGTTGATGGTGGTGATACTGGCTAAAGGAGGTGCTAATGGTGACATTAAGGGTAGAAAGCAGGATGAGCAAGTGACAGATGGCCCTAGTGGGGGTGGGATCGAGGGAGAGGATGGTGTGGGAGAAAGATAAAATAGGCTAAAAGGTGGGGATAAAACAATGAATGGAAATAAATTTAAAAAAATAATAATAATAGAAAAAGGCAGGGGGAAAATATATAAAGATAAAAAAATTTGGGAAAAGGGGAATCAAAAAGCGGTGAGGATGGAGGGGAGAGTTCATGGTCTGTAATTGTTGAACTCACTTAAGTTCGAAAGGCTGTAAGGTGCCTAATCGGAAGATGAGGTGCTGTTCCTCTCCATTTTGCATTGAGCTTCACTGGAACATTGCAGCAGGCCAAGGACGGACATGTGGGCATGTTGGCAGGGTGGTGTGCTGAAATGGCAAGCGACAGGAAGGCATGGGTCATGCTTGCGGACAGACCAAAGGTGTTCTGTAAAGCGGTCACCCAGTCTGCGTTTGGGATCTCCAATGTAGAGGCGACTGCATTGCGAGCAGCGAATGCAGTAGACCAAATTGAGGACAGTGCAAGTGAAGTGCTGCTTCACTTGAAAGGAGTGCTTGGGCCCTTGGATGGTAAGGAGGGGGGGGGAAGCAAAGGGGCAGGTGTTGCACCTTCTGCGATTGCATGAGAAGGTGCCGTGGGAGGGGGTTGTGGTGTAGGGTTTGATGGAGGAATGGTCCAGGGTGTCCCGGAGGAAACGGTCTCTACAGAATGCCGATGGGGGGTGAAGGGAAGATGTGTTTGATGGTGGCATCATGCTGAAGTTGGTGGAAATGGCAGAGGATGATCCTTTGAATGCAGAGGCTGGTGGGGTGAAGAATGAGGACAAGGGGACCCTATTATGGTTTTGGGAAGGAGAGGGAGGTGTGAGGGCAGAGGTGTGGGAGATGGGTCAGACACAGTTGAGGGCCCTGTCAACCACCGTGGGTGGGAAACCTCAGTTAAGGAAGAAGGAAGACATGTCAGAAGTGCTGTTTTGGAAAGTGGCATCATCCGAACAGATGTGATGGGGGTGAAGGAACTGAGAGAATGGGATGCAGTCCTCACAGGAAGCAGGGTATGAGGAGTTGTTGTCGAGGTAGCTGTGGGAGTTGGTGGGCTTGTAATAATGTGGACAGTTTATCACCAGAAATAGAGAGAGAGATCAAGGAAGGGTGGGGAAGAGTCAGCGATGGACCATGTGGAAATTGGAAGCAGAATTAATACATTTTTCCAGGTGCAGACGAGAGCGCGAAGGGACACCGAAACAGTCATCAATGTACCGGAGAAAGAGTTATGGAAGGAGGCCTGAGTAGGACTGGAACGAGGAATGTTTCACAAACCCCATTTATTTAATTAGTTGGTTTCTGGCTCATCCATGAGTCATGTAAACTTAATTCAAATAATTTTCTATAGCATCTTTTATGTAACTATCCAGGTTTCTTTCCAGTGGGATTGGAAGATTTGAGCAGAAGGAAAGTACACGTGAAAGTTGATTGAAAACCTGGTCAGAGGTATGTTTTCTGAAAGTAAGATGTATTTTTTTTAAAGTGCACTTTCAAAACTACCATAGTAACTCCTTCCTCCAGTAACCCATCCTCATCCCCTGTCCTTGAACATTACTGCCCCATCTCCAATCTTCCTTTCCAATCCAAAGCCCTTGAACTTGCCATTCTGACTTAATTTTCACAATCACAAAAGACCTGTGCAAATTATCTACTAAATCTCTCAACTAAATTGCAATTTCTAGATTTTTAAATGCCATCCTCCACCCTCAAATTCCGCTCATCAAAACTCTACTTCCTGTGCCGTGACCTGATTTGCTCACCAATCACTCCTGTGCTCAATGATCTTTATTTAGATTCCCAGTTCCCCAAATCCTCAATTTGAAATTGCTTAAGTCTCTCATGGCCATCTAACAGTCATAGAGCCATAGGGCAGAATTTTGCCGTTGGCGAGCAGGGGCGGGGCCCGTTCACCGACGTGTAAAATGACGCGGGATGATGTCAGGAGGAACCCCAGACATCATCCCGCCCCACTTAAATTTTCAGGAAGGCGGGGGTGCAGCAAAATCAGCTGTGGGCCTGCCGACCTGTCAATGGCCAATTGAGGCCATTGACAGGATCATTTAAACAACTAAAGGACCTGCACATCCAACCTTAAGGTTGGCGGGCAGGCCAGGAGCCCCGGCGGCAAATAGAAAAAAACATGAAACCTCATCCACTGGCGGGATGGAGGTTTCATGCAGGGTTTAAAAAAGTTTAATGAAGTTAAAGTGTAAATTATGAACATGTCCCATCTCTCTTTTGGGGAATCCCCCACACCCGCACAGGAAGCACATAGCGCTTCCCGCCTGACATCATGCTGGGTGGGCCTTAATTGGCCCACCCATGTAAAATGGCGGTGCGGCCCGCTTCTCCGGTGGGGATTGGCTTCCCGCCCGCCGAATGATTGGGTCGGGCCCGCCCACCTGACGAGCAGAAAATTCTGCTCACAGTCAGAAAAAGGCCCTTCGGCCCATTGAGTCTGCGCCAGCCAAACAAGTAGCAAGCTATTCTAATCCCATTTTCCAGCATTAGGCCCATAGCCTTCTATGGCATGGCATCGCAAGTGCACATCCAAATACTACTTAAATGTTATGAGGGTTTCTGCCTCCACCACCCTTTCAGGCAGTGAGTTCCAGATTCCCACCACCCTCTGGGTGAAAAAATTCTTCCTCACACCCCCTCTAAACCTCCTGCCGCTTACCTTAAATCTATGCCCCCATTTATTGATCCCTCCACCAAGGGAAAAAGTTTCTTCCTGCCTACCCTATCTACGCTCCTCATAATTTTATACACCTCAATCACATCCCCCCTCAATCTCCTCTGCTCCAGGGAAAATAACCCCAGACTATCCAAACTCTCCTCATAACTAAAACTCTCCAGCCCAGGCGACGTCCTGGTAAATCTCCTCTACGCACTCTCTCGTGCAATCACACCCTTCCTATAATGCGGATTCCAGAACTGCACGCAATACTCTAGCTGTGGCCTAACCAACGTTTTATACAGTTCCAGCATAACCTCCCGTTCTGTACCTCGGCTAATAAAGGCAAATATCCCATGCCTTCTTAACCACCTTACCTATCTGTCCTGCTACCTTAAGGGACCGGTGGACGTGCACACCAAGGTCCCTCTGATCCTCGGTACTTCCCAGGGTCCTACCGTTCATTGTGTATTCCCGTGCCTTGTTTGTCCTGCCCACGTGCATCACCTCACACTTATCCAGATTAAATTAAATTCCATTTGCCACAGATGAGCCCATCTGACCAGCCTGTCTCTATCCTCCTGTAATCTAAGGCTATCCTCCTCACTGTTTACCATCCCACCAATTTTCGTGTCATCCGTGAACTTATTGATCAACCCCGCTACATTCAAGCTTAAATCATTTATATATACCACAAACAGCAAGGGACCCAACACTGATCCCTGTGGAACCCCACTGGACACAGGCATCCAGTCACAAAAACACCCCTCAACCATCACCCTCTGCTTCTTGCCACTCGGCCAATTCTGGATCCAATTTGCCAAATTGCCTTGGAACTCATGGGCTCTTAGCTTTGTTATCAGTCTCCCATGCAGGACCTTATCAAAAGCCTTGCTGAAGTCCAAGTAGACTACGTCAAATGCATTGCCCTCAACACACCTGGTCACCTTCAAAAAATTCAATCAAATTGGTCAGACATGACCTCCCCTTACAAAGCCATGCTGACTGTCCTTGATTAATCCCTGCCTCTCCAAGTGTAGATTAATTCTGTCCCTCAGAATTGTTTCCAGTCGTTTCTCCACCACTGAGGTTAGACTGACTGGCCTGTAGTTCCCTGGTTTATCCCTTCCTCCCTTCTTGAATAACAGTACCACATTGGCTGTCCTCCAGTCCTCTGGCACACCTCCTGTGGCTAGAGAGGCATTGAAAATTATTGCCAGCGCCCCTGCTATCTCCTCCCTTGCCTCACTCAACAGCCTGGGATACATTTCATCCGGTCCTGGAGATTTATCTACTTTTTGAGCCTACTAGACCACTTAGAACCTCCTCCCTTTCTATGCTAATTTTTAATTATACCACATTCCTCCTACCTGATTTCCATACCCACATCGTCCCTCTCACTTGTGAACACAAGGTACCCAAAGTATTCATTTAAAACCCTACCCACGTCTTCTGCCTCCACACAGATTATCACTATGGTCCTTAATGGGCCCCACTCTTTCCCTAGTTATTCTTAGTCTTAATGTACTTGTAAAATAACTTTGGATTTTCCTTTATTTCACCTGCCAATGTTCTTTCATGCCCGCTTTTTGCTCTCCTAATTTCCTTTCTAAATTCTCCACCCTACACATTCTATACTCTCGGGCTTCCACTGTTTTGAGCCCTCGGTATCTGCCATATGCCTCCTTTTTCTCTTTATCCAATCCTGTATATCCCTCAACATCCAGGGTTCCCTGGATTTGTTGGTCCCACTCTTTGTATTTACTGGAATATGTTGGCCCTGTACTATTTCCTTCTTGAATGAGTCCCACTGCTCTGACGCACATTTACCTAAAAGTAGTTGCTCCCAGTCCACTCTGGCCAAATCATATCTGATCTTATTAAAATCGGCCTTTCCCCAATTTAGAACTCTGATTTATGGCTCATCCTGCCCTTTTCCATAACAACCTTGAATCTAATGGAGTTATGATCACTATCTGCAAAATGTTCCCCCACTGATACCTCTGCCACTTGCCCGGCTTCATTCCCTAAAATTAAGTCCAGGACCGCCCCCTCTTTTGTAGGACTTTCGACGTACTGGCTTAAAAGGCTCTCCTGGATGCATTTTAAGAATTCCGCTCCCTCTAAACCAATCACACTATGACTAACCCAGTTAATGTTGGGGAAGTTGAAATCCTCCACTATTACTACCCTATTATTTTCACACTTCTCTGAAACTTGCCTACATATCTGCTCTTCTATCTCTCTCTGACTGTTTGGTGGCCTATCATATCGCTGTAACTTCACCCAGCCCTACAACCACCTATAGAAGTTCCCTTTCCTCTGGCTCTGTCCTCTTGTGTACCCTGCTTTCTTTGCTCCAACGTTTGTGGTTGTGCTTTGGCTGTTGAAGCCTCATGTTCTAAACAAACTAATGATAAACCCTGGGATTGCCCTTGTCTGTATTCCCTAATAAAAGGTTCAACTTTTTTTTTTAACCTGAGGAGACTTCTTTCAAAATAAATACTGCCTAAAGTACCAAGTTGTTGAGAGCTGCAAGACAAAAATTCAACATTTCTAAACCAAATAATTGGCATCATAATTAAGAAAGCAATTAGGAGAGCAAAGAGGGGATATGAGAAATCTCTGGCTGGTAAAAGTAGGGAAAGTCCCAAGTTATCCTATAAGTATATCAATGGGAAGAGGATAACCAGGGAAAGAGTGGTCCCATTAGGGACCAAGGGGGCAATCTATGGGTGGAGCCAGAGGACATCAGTAGAGTGTTGAACGAATACTTCACATCCATCTTCGCCCAAGAGAATGAGGATGAAGGTATGGAACTTGGGGAGAGAGACTGTGAGGTTCTTTAACAAATTGATATAGGGAGTGACGAGGTATTGGAGGTGTTGGCAAGCTTAAAAGTGGACAAATCTCCAGGTCCGGATGACTTCTGTCCCAGACTGCTGAGGGAGGCAAGGGAGGAGATCGCAGGGGCTCTGACCTAAATTTTTAATTCCTCTCTGGCCACGGGGGAGGTGCCAGAGGACTGGAGAACAGCTAATGTGGTTCCGCTATTTAAGAAGGGTTGTAGAAATAAGCCAGGGAACAGGCCAATGAGTCTCACGTCAGTGGTAGGGAAACTATTGGAGAAAATTCTGAAGGAGAGAATCTATCTCCACTTGGAGAGGCAAGGTTTGATCAGGAATAGTCAGCATGGCTTTGTCAGAGGGAGGTCATGCCTAACAAATTTGATTGAATTTTTTGAGGAGGTGAGCAGGTATGTAGATGAGGGTAGTGCAGTAGTAGTTTATATGGATTTCAGCAAAGCCTTTGACAAGGTCCCACATGGGAGATTTATAAAGAAGGCAAATGCACATGGGATACAGGGTAATTTGATAAGGCAGATTCAAAATTGGCTTAGTTGCAGGAGACAGAGGGTGATGACAGAAGGGTGCTTTAGCGACTGGAAGTCCGTGTCCAGTGGCATACCACAGGGATCTGTGCTGGGTCCCCATTATTTGTCATTTATATAAATGACATAGATGACTACGTGGGGGGTAGGATTAGTAAGTTTGCGGATGACACAACGATTGGCCGGGTGGTTAACAGGTTGAGTGTCTTGGGCGACAGGAAGATATAGATGGGGTGGTCAAAGGGGCAGATAAGTGGCAGATGGAATTTAACCCTGAAAATTGTGAGGTGATACACTTTGGAAGGAGTAATTTGACAAGAAAGTATTCAATGAACGGCATAACACTAGGAAGTTCTGAGGAACAAAGGGACCTTGGCGTGTATGTCCGTAGATCTCTGAAGGTGGAGGGGCATGTTAGTGGGATGGTGAAAAAGGCATTTGGGACACTTGCCTTTATCAATCGAGGCATAGATTACAAAAGTAGTGAGGTCATGTTGGAGTTGTATAGAACCTTGGTGAGGCCACAGCTGGAGTACTGTGTGCAGTTCTGGTCGCCACATTATAGGACGGATGTGATTATACTGGAGTGGGTGCAGAGGAGATTCACCAGGATGTTGCCTGGGATGAAACATTTAAGTTATGAAGAGAGGTTGGATATACTTGGGTTGTTTTCGTTGGAGCAGAGAAGACTGAGGGGGCGACCTGATCGAGGTGTACAAGATTATGAGGGGCATGGACAGGGTGGAAAGGGAGCAGCTGTTCCCCTTTAGTTGAAGGGTCAGTCACAAGGGGACATAAATTCAAGGTGAGGGGCAGGAGGTTCAGGGGGGATGTGAGGAAAAACTTTTTTACCCAGAGGGTGGTGACGGTCTGGAATGCACTGCCTGGGAGAGTGGTGGAGGCGGGTTGCCTCACATCCTTTAAAAAGTACCTGGATGAGCACTTGGCATGTCATAACATTCAAGGCTATGGGCCATGTGCTGGTAAATGGGATTAGGTCGGTAGGTCAGGTGTTTCTCGCGTGTCAGTGTAGACTCGATGGGCTGAAGGGCCTCTTCTGCACTCTGTGATTCTGTGAATTGCCAAGTCACTGGCAGATTTGAACATTTGCGTACAGATTTAGTACATGTATTTTATTCATATGTACCAGTAGAAAAGAATATTGAAATTAAAGTAGACCCTAACTCTGATTTTTAAAAACTTCTTGGCCATAATTTTATCTATAAAATGTTTGAAACGCTAGCTTATGATGTGTAGAACTAAGGCAATTTTTTGACTATTGATTTTTCATAAAACTTCTAATAGTGCATTCAGAATATTCTTATCTCGGCTATGTTAGAAACAATGATCACAACTGTAAAACTTGTTCCTTGAGCTAGACGCAATATCTATAACTGTGCTGTAACTGTACCACACTTAATAGGTTTGTTTGGAGCATGATGATTTTAGTTAAAATCATTTGAAATTGTGAAGTGCAGCATGATGATTAGTCTTTTATCGCCAAAATAAAATACAGCCCTTTACTCAATTTCTTAGGCTTTTTTCGTGATAATGCAATCAGTAAAGATTGGGAGCCAGATATGAGATGTTAGAGAGCTGCACACCTCTGGAGCTGTGGGTTGCAGGTTCCTTTCCTAATGCAATGTTAGGCAATGTATTAACTACAAAGGCTCTGGATTTATGAATTCACCTTGAATTGAGATGATTGTAGTTCAAATTATTCTCCTAAACTAACAGCTGTATCAAAACCAAAGCCCTTGATTCAATTTATTGAAAAAAAAATCAGTTCTAATTAGAAAATTGCTTAATTTCCAATATTTGATCATCTATTTTAGCAAAACGCAAATATCTTAATGTGCAGATATGTTGACATTTCACTTTGATAGGAGAATTAAACTCTGATACTGGTCATTGAATTGAAATTTTCTGGACATTCTGTTCTTTCTAGGATGAGGTCCCAAGTTGTATTTGTTTGTAATGAACTAATTAACCATTTGCTGAGGTGTTTTTTTTATAGCAGGTTAATAAACAGCTTTTCTCTCTCCTTGAATTTTTGTCACTTGTAATAGTTGGAAAAAACAATTTTGTGCCATCATTCTTAAAAGTATTGGCTCATTTAATGACATATTTCCAATTTAAGTTGATTGATGGAATTCAGCTGCCTAAAGCCTGGAGTCTCATAACTTTAAGCTCAATGTTTGTGGAAGCTCGCAGAAAAGCTAATAGAATTTTAAACAAGGATTTACTCCCTTTTAAAGCTGTTACAGTGCTTTCAGCAGACTTGCGTTGTATGCATTTTTGCAACAAAACTCTCAGTTTAAATGGCGCATGATGCGTGTCTACAGAAGTGACAAGTGCATCTTTGTTCGGTCATGAGTCTTTTGTGAAAACCCATTTGAACTCGTCTGTATTTCCAGAAGCAAGGTTGCTTGACTGTTGATGCTATCTGTATGCAATACTGGGAATATACTTCCACTTTGATCCTATTAACTATCCTCACTTGCTTCAAATGGAATGAAAAACTCCAGATTTCATTGGTGTAGAGGCAGTGATTCACCATCCTTTAATTATTGGGAAAATCACTGTATTGGAAAATTAAACCTCACCCAAATCTTGTTTCTAATTCTCAGTACAGAGCAATTGATTTGAATTCTGTATGGAGTTTCATCATAACTCTGGTGGCACATTATGAAAGTGAGACAAAAATGACTGTAATCGCTAAACAATTACAGGAAGGCCATTCAGACCATCTAGCCCAGCTTTCCCTATGTCTGACATGGTTGAACCATTACTCCTTTCATCCCATTTCAGTTGCCCAGATGTGATGTTAAAATACTTAAGTTCAGAATGCAAATAGCAAAACTACTTAAATTTATTTTGTGGTTGCATGTGATTCTGTTTTTGGCAGATAACAGGAAAAAACTACAGTGGACTGTGACTTAGTCTTGAATTGATAATCTTGTTAAACCACAGGAAGATGGAAATGGTACCATTAACACAACCTGTCTACAATAGATTGGCTTGCTCCTCCATTTGCAGGCAATAAGTTTGCCTGTAGTGCTGCCGGGCAGTTAATTGTTTCCTAGATTGACAATCCAACTTGATTGATCAATAAGTAATTTGTGAAAGTAATAGAAACAAATGATATTTGAATAAATTGAGTTGTCAACAAAGTATTGGAATAAATTCCACAGGATATGTATTCAAGTCAAGTAATCTGGCCCCATGTACACCAGCAAGGCAAACTGTTTGGAACCTATCAAGTTGAGCTGAGATGTAATTTGAGTGAAGTTGCTTTTTATGCTTTGTGTAGGACAGATTTAAAGAAGCCAATACCTTGACACATGTTAGACAATCCCATCATTGCAACTAACTGCTTCTTGATGGATTGCAATCCCTTGGCTTCCACTACCTGCAGCATGAGACCATTTCATCATGATTTATGTGAAGAAGGGCTTCTCCTGAACATGCCTTTTACCAGTTTGTACATCTACCTTACAGTTAAGATGTAACGTGGCCCTCTGGGTTTAAACTCCTCCTCAATTTCACACTTCAGGTTACTTGGATCTTTTCTTCACTTTTTAAGAGAATTGAGTGCCTAGAAATAAGCCTGTGACTCTTTCAACATTCTGTCCAGAGTATGAATGCTTCCCATGCAGTTTGGCCAGAATTGACCTTTTTTCTTTGGGAACTAAACTATTAAAATGCAACATGTTTGTCGGGAGCAGTAGTTGGGTGATTGAGCAATGACTGTGCAGGGGTTGGGTAGCTGTAAAGTTAAACTCCATGTACTTAAAATATTTTTCAGAATATATACAGCATTCCTGATTGTTTCAAGACAACTATAAGTTGCTATTTAACAAATTGTTAAGCTTTGCAATGTCCATTTTGAGCAACTTTTATTTCATTGCCTGATCTAAAGTTGGAAACGTAACAGGGGTCAATTTGAATAGCAAATGTATGTCAGACCTGAAGCCAACTGCTTCAACATTCTGTCACCATAGACCAGTTATGCAGATCTTGCTTTTGCGATGATGTATGAAACAGAAAGATGTTCACAAATTTTGCAGCAACTCTTTCAGCTTCTTGATATTTGAATGCACTAAAATACTCAATTTTTTGAATGTGTAACTTGTGTTATTGTAGGATTTTCCATCTTGAAGAAATAAATCGTTAAAGATGGTGGATTACTACCAGGTGTTGGGAGTACACAAAAATGCCTCTCCAGATGAAATTAAAAAATCGTAAGTCTGCATTCTATAAATGCTAACCCAAATATTAGAATGGCCTGGCATTAACATCCTCAGTTTATTTTAATGCTTATTGATTCTATGCAATGATCTGAGTTGGGTGGAAAACAATTCCACATTTTATAAATGCAGCAAGCTAATCGTTGTAAAACATTAAACATTTTTTTACTTTTGGATTGAGAGGAGAGTAGACAAGCTGTCTGTCCCCATTATTTTGCTTTTTGTACCTGATTTGACATTGAATTTACCATTCCATATTTATATTTCATATTCTAATTAGGAATAGCCCATATGGCCTGCTCTGCCATGCTGTAAGATCATGGCTGATCATCTACATTGGTTCCCTTAACACCCGAAAATTCTTTGACCTCTGTCTTGAATATACTCATTGATTAAATACTCACAACTCTCTGGGGTCGTGAGTGCAAAAGATTCTCATCTCTGTCCTAATTGGATGACCTCTTTATCTGTAACCATGACCCCTAGTTCTGGACTCTCCAGCTGTGGGCAACTGCCTCTCCACATCTACTGTGCCCAATCCCCTCACAATTTTGTTCCATTGACATCACCCCTCATTTTTTCTAAACAAGCAAATTTTAGACCCATTTGACTCAAACTGTCATAGAGCCCCCTCACCCCAGGAAGCAATTTGGTGAACCTAGTTGCACCACTCTAAGGCAAGTCTATCCTCCTTTAATTCAGGAGCCAAAAACTGTACAAAGCATTCTAGATGTGGCCTAACCAAAACCCTATATATTTACAATAAGACTTTCTACTCTTATTCTCCAACCTCCTTGCAATAAAGGCGAACATAACATTTACCTTTGAATTACTTGCAGTATCTGTAGTTAACTTGTGGTTCGTGCAAAAAGACCTCTGCTAGTCTCTCCATTTAAATATTCTCCTTTCCCATTCTTCCAACCAAAGGCAGCTCACCACCACTTTCTCGAGGGCAAATAGAGATGGTTAATAAATGCTGAACTAGCCAGCGACATGCACATCACATGAAAGAATGAAAAGAAAAATTCACACTTGGCCACATTATGCTCCTTTAACCACCTTGCCCATTCATTTAACTAGTCTTTTCTCTTTCTGCAGCCCCTTTTATCATACGAACAGATGATATAGGAGCAGAAGTAGGCTATTTGGCCCCTTGAGCCTGCTCTGCCGTTCAATAAGATCATGGCTGATCTTATTCCTGCTCCTGCCCCACGGAACTCATTTCTTGCTATCTTGACTCCATTCCCTCTCCCCTTGTCCAGTCTCTTCCCACTTACATCCGCGATTCCTCTGCCCTATATCATATCAACAATTTCCAGTTCCCTGGCCCCAACTGCCGCCTCTTCACCATGGATGTCCAATCCCTCTACACCTCCATCCCCCACCCGGATGGTCTGAGGGCTCTCCGCTTCTTCCTTGAACAGAGACCTGAACAATCCCCATCCACCGTCCTCCGTCTGGCTGAACTTGTTCTCTTGCTGAACAATTTCTCCTTAAACTCGTCTCAGTTCCTCCAAATAAAAGGTGCGGCTGTGGGGACCCACATTGGCCCCAGTTATGCTTGTCTCTTTATGTGGTATGTGGAACATTCCTTGCCCTACTCAGGCCCCCCTCCCACAACTCTTTCTCTGGTACATCAATGACTGCTTCGGTACTGCTTCATGTCTCTTCTGGACCTGGAAAAATTTATTAACGTTGCTTCCAATTTCCATCGCCCCATCATTTTCACATGGTCCATTGCTGACACTTCCCTTCCCTTCCTTGACCTCTCTGTCTCAATTTCTGGTGATAGACTATCTACCAATATTCATTACATGCCCACTGACTCCCACAGCTACCTCGACTACAGCTCCTCACACCCTGCTTCCTGTAAGGACTCCATCCCATTCTCTCAGTTCCTTCGCCTCCGTCGCATCTGTTCTGATGATGCCACTTTCCAAAACAGTTCTTCTGACATGTCTTTCCCTTAACCGAGGTTTTCCACCCACGGTGGTTGAGAGGGCCTGAAACTGTGTCTGGCCCATCTCCCGCGCATCCGCCTGCACACCTTCCTCTCCCTCCCAGAACCATGGTAGAGTGCCCCATGTCATCACTTATCACCTCACCAGCCTCTGCATTCAAGGATCATTCCGCCGCCATTTCCGCCAACTCCAGCATGATGCCACCACCAAACACATCTTCCCTTCCCCCCCCCACCCCCGTCTGCATTCCGTAGGGACCGTTCCCTCCGGGACACCCTGGTCCACTCTTCCATCACCCCCAACTCCACCTGTCCCATCCCCCTTTAAACAGCTTATATTTCACCACATTTCTATTCCTCTTTAGTTTTGATGAAGCAGCACTTCACTTGCATTTCCCTCAATTTAGTCTACTGCGTTCGCTGCTCCTAATGCGGCCTCCTCTAAATTGGAGAGATCAAATGCAGACTGGGTGACCACTTTGTGGAACACCTTCAGTCTGTCCGCAAGCATGACTCAGACCATCCTGTCACTTGCCATTTCAACACACCACCCTGCTGTCACGCCCACATGTCCATACTTGGGCCTGTTGCAATGTTCCAGTGAAGCTCAACGCAAACTGGAGGAACAGCACCTCATCTTCTGATTAAGCACTTTACAGCCTTCCGGACTCAACATTGAGTTCAACAACTTCAGATCATGAACTTTCTCCTCCATCCTCACCCCCTTTTTGATCCCCTTTTTTCTAGTAATTATTATATATATTTTTATATATATATATTTTTTTTTTCCCCACCTATTTCTATTAGGGCCATCTGTCACTTGCTCATCCTGCTTTCTACCCCTAATGTCACCATCAGCACATCCTTTAGCTAATATCACTACCGTCACACCCCTTTGTCCTTTTGGTTATGACATCTTTGGCAATCTCTCCTTTGCCTCCACCTATCACTGGCCCTCTATTCAACTCCACCTGTCCCATCCCCCTTTAAACAGCTTATATTTCACCACATTTCTATTCCTCTTTAGTTTTGATGAAGAGTCATACGGACACGAAATGTTAACTGTCTTACTCTCCACAGATGCTGTCAGACCTGCTGAGTTTTTCCAGCAATTTTTGTTTTTGTTTCAGATTTCCAGCATCCGCTGTATTTTGCTTTATCATGGCTGATCTGTTTGTTTCGAGTTCCACATTCCCATCTACCCCTGATAACCTTTTGATTCCCTTGCCTAACAAGAATCTATCTTACCTCTGCCATAAAAATATTCAGTGATGCCGTCTCCACCGTCTTCTGAGGCAGAGTTCCAAAGTCGCACAACCCTTTGAGAAGAAATTTCTCCTCATCTCTGTCCTATAAGGGCAACCCCTAATTTTAAAACAGTGCCCCCTCGTTCTGGTCTCGCCCACAAGAAGACACATTCTTTTCACACCCACCTCGTCAAGACCATTCAGG
This sequence comes from Cetorhinus maximus, assembly GCF_964194155.1. Classification (NCBI taxonomy): domain Eukaryota; kingdom Metazoa; phylum Chordata; class Chondrichthyes; order Lamniformes; family Cetorhinidae; genus Cetorhinus; species Cetorhinus maximus. Next base: position 27,224,643 of record NC_135881.1, read on the forward strand.
ATCTTATATACTTCAATCAAGTTACCCCTCACTCTTCTAAACTTCATTGGAGTTTACAAGCCCAGCCTGTTCAACCTATCCTCATTCCAGGTGTCAAGCCAGTAATCCTCCTCTGAACCGCCTCCAATGCATTTACATCCTTCCTTAAATAAGAAGACCAAAACTGCGTGCAGTATTCGAGATGCCGCCTCACCAATGTCCTGTATAACTGAAGCAAAACGTCCTTACTTTTATGTTCCATTCCCCTCGTAATAATGGATAGCATTCATTAGCTGCCTTAATCACATGCTGTACCTGCACACTTACTATTTGTGATCATACACAAGAACACCCAGATCCCTCTGCACCTCAGAATTCTGCAGTCATTCTGTTTGAGTAATACTCTTTTTTTTATTCTTCCTGCCAAAGTGAACAACTTCACATTTTCCCACATTATACTCCATCTGCTAGATTTTTGCCCACTCACTCAACTTATCTATATCTGTCTGCAAACTCCTTGTGCCGTCTTCACACTATACTTTCCTATCTATCTTTGTGTCATCTGCAAATTTAGCTACCATGCCTTCGCTCCCCTCATCTAGGTCATTGATGTAAATTGTAAAAAGTTGAGGCCCCCAGCACAGACCCTTGTGGGATTCCACTCGTCACATCCTGCTAATCAAAGACCCATTTATGTTTTCTGGCAGTCAGCCAATCTTCTATCCAGACTAATATGTTACCCTCTACACTATGACCTCTTATTTTCCACAATAACATTTTGATGTGGCACCGTATCAATTGCTTTCTGGAAACCTCTCTGCTTACTGTCCCACCTAGCTTTGTATTGTCAATGAATTTTGATGTATAACTTGTACGTGACTCAGGCCCAAGTACTGATCTTTGCAGTGGTTATACTCCACTAATTATATTTTGCCATCCTGAAAATAACTTGTTTATTTGTGCTTGGTTTTTTGTCTATTCTGTAGTCCTCAATCCCAACTATTATATCCTAAAACTCATGAGTCCTCATCTTGTGTAACAGACTCTTAGGTGGCATCTTATCAAATGCCACCTGAAAATTCAAATATAATACATTTACTGATTCACTTTTTTTATTTTGCTAATTATATCCTCAAAAATAACATGACTTCCCTTTAAGTATTAACTCTGCTTAATCATCTTGTGATTTTCCAAGTGCCCTGTCACCATGCCCTTAATAGATTCTAATATTTTCCCTATTACTGATGTCAAGCGCCTCAATCCTTCAGTTCAACCTAATTGGTTAAGGAATTGCACAGTTGATTGCCTTGTTCACTCGGGTCCCAAGTTTCCTGTTTTGCTGCGTGTAATTATTTGAGCTCACTTTTAGCAACTTGCTGGCAAAACAATTAAAACCCAAATACACAAGTGCAATTCTAACTAATGGCAGATGCTATGAGATGTCCTGCTACAACAAATTGATTTTTACTATTTGTAAAATGCTGTGATGACATCTAGTGACTGAAAATTGCTACTGCTCATAGTCTCTAGCTTTGGGTTAACTTGGTCTTTTAACTACTCCACTGTCTGCATTTCATTTAGAGTTGGCACTTTCCTTCAGTGGCTGTAATTTGGATTTTTCAAAGCAATACCATAAAGCCATATTCCTATTGTTGCTGTATGAACACAATCTAACTTGTTAAAATAGACTAGTTTTTGGGTTATTGTAAATGTGATATAAGGAAACTCCCTCTTGTCAGGTTAGCAAATTGACTAATGTCCTGCTCATTAGGCTGTTTTAGTTCTTCAGTCAACTGGCTACTATTGAACCTGGATAGTGAGGGTCCCTCCACTGAACCAAGCAGTAATGTAACAGTCTGCTTGGACATGATCAGAATTGACTCGAATCAGTACATATCTATCCTTGTTATCCACAAGGAGTCATAAGTTGATCAACAGGGAATTCTTTTTCTTTCCCCTTTCATTAGAGGCCAATTGTAATACTTATTACTATTTCTGACCCTTTCTAAAATTAGCAAGTAAAAACTACCAGCAACATCCTTCTAGGTACATGCATTATTTCTAGGCAACATCTTTCTAGGTAGTAATTTGGTAGTACAAAACTTGAGTATTGCTGAAAAAAAAATGTGAAAGCTTTTCATCTTGTACTCATCAGGACATTTTGCAAGAATACCAATATAAGGGGAAAACAATTTATTCTGAGAAGAGTTGGCAAGTGAACTCCGGTTGAGGTGATGCATGGAGAATGCATCAATGACTGACAGTTAACTGCCAAGCATTGTTTTAAATTTAAACCAGACAGCTTGACCTTGATTGGTCAAGGCAAGTAATGAGTCAATGAATGGCTGTCACTTATTTTGTTTAGCTGAAACAGGCACAATGTGTTTACATGTTCTTTCTGTCTGCAAAGAACATGACCCTAATATGTAGTTTCAGAGTCCACTTGCCAACCAAATCAGTGCGCTCTTCTCAGAATAAAATATTGTTTTCCCATTATTGGTTTTCTTGGGAAGTGTCCTGATGAATGCAAGATTAAAGTTATGACATGTCTTTTTTCAGCAATCTTTCTAGGTACATGCATTATTGGTTTGAGTGCTATCTGCAAGGTGGCACAGCAGGTAATGTAGGAGGAATAGTTTATTAAGGTCTACCATTATAGGAAACTGCTTCTTGCCTGCAGGCTAGGAAATAGGTAATGTGGTTAATATACTTGCCTTCACTACAGGGCAAGACTATCTAGAAAAAGAGTCTAATTTGTACCACCCTTTGCAGCAGCCACTTTTATGGTGAACTGGTTGCAAGAGTTCCGAGAGAGAATATTAGGCACCTGGCCGGGGAGTTTGCTTTTACTAAGCATTGTCTTCACCGGACAGGATGACGAACACTTTTGCGTTGCTGAACAAGCCTGAATCTGTCCCAGTCTGGATAGATTATTTCATAGAATCATAAAAAATTCCAGCACAAAAGGACATTGGCCAGTTGTGCCTGCGCTGGCTCTTTGGAACTGCAAAGTCATGCTTAGTTCCTCACCTCTGCTTGTCTGTAACATTGAGTTCCTCAAAGTACCTGACTAATTCCCTTTTAAAATTACTTACAGAATCTGCTTTTCAGATAGTGCATTCTGACAACTGAGTGGTAAAAGTTCTCATCTCTACTCCAAATCTTTTGCTAATGATTTTGAATCCATGACCTCGTTATTGATCACTTCCCAGAAAGAATAGTGTTTCTCTATCCACTATCAAAATCCCTCATCTTGAAAATCTTATTTCACCTCTTAACCGTTTCTGTTCCAAGGAGAACAGTCTTAATTTTAATTTTTTCCAAACTCTGCTCAAGACTAAAGCCCTTCATCCCTGGTAACATACTGGTAAACCAGCTGTGTACCCTTTCTTGTGCTTTACATCTTTCCTGAAATGTGATGCTCCAAATTGTCCGCAGTGCTCTAACTGAGGCATAACAGGTAATTTGTAAAGTTGAAGCATGGTCCCTTTTACATTCTATTCCCCTATTTATAAACTCGTACCTGTGTGTTTTAGCTACCTTATCACTTGCCTTTAATCACCTTTTAATGATTGTGTACACAAGTGTCTACTTCCTTCTGTGCTTACCAAAATCATGCCATTTACAGTATACTGCCTTTCCATGTTGGTCCTTCAAATGTATCACTTAACAGTTGCATTGAACTCTGTGCTTCTGACCATTTCACCATCCTGCCTGTTATCCTGAAGCCTATAGCTATCCTGATCGTCTACTGCTTTGCCATATTTCCTGTCTAACTTTAATGCTGCTCCCCACACCCATTTCTCAATCTTAACTGAAAAGAGTAATCAACCAAAAACTGACCCTTGGGACCACGACACAATCACTCCCCAGTCTGAAAACATCCATCTATCATCACCCTTTGTTTCTTGTCGCTGAGTCAATTTTGTACTTGTGCTTCCTTTAGTCTCCTGTGTGACACTTTGTTTTAATGCCCTCTGACTGTTCATTACACTACATCCACTGCACTACCATGATCAACTTTCTGTTCCCTCATTAAGGAATTCAAACAAGTTAGTCTGCTGTAATTTGCCTTAAACAAATTCATGCTGACTCTACTTCACTGATCTTGGTCTGACTGGCCTGTATTTTCCTGGTCAGTCCCCCTCCCCTTTATTGAATTGTGATGTAACATTAGCAGCCCTTCAGTCCTCTGGCACTACTCTACCCAATGAGGGTTGAAAGATTGTGGCCAATGCCTCTGCTATTTCTATCCTCCTTGCGATAATTTAGGATGCATTCTATCTGGACTAGTAATTTACCAACTTTCAGTAATACCTATCTTATGTCTTTTATATTGTCAATACCACCCCCCCCCTGCACCTTCCCTCCCAATATAGGTTTCACGTCATCTGCCTCCTCTGAAAGTAATAGCAAGATACTTGTAGAGGCAGAGGATATGGCAATACATGAAGATTTATTTCCTTTTGGGTCCTTAAGCCCAACCTTTTCCCTGGCAAAACATCGTGCTTATGTTTATTCAATGTTTGTATTCAACTTAATGTTGCATGCTAATTTTTTCATAACCTCTCTTTGCCTCCTATACAGTGTTAACTGAGTTACCTCCCATGCTTCCTGGTAATTAATTGAGTCGTGCTGCTGACATTTGTCATGAACTTTTTTATCTTAACTATTTCCTTTATCATTTGAGCTGCATTAACTTTTGATGATCTACCTTTTCCCTTCAAAGTGATATGCCTAGATTGTTCTGGATTATATCTCTTCACTAAGTTTCCTCCATTGCTCTTACTGCTTTACCGTGCAGAAGCCTTTTCCAATCTACCTGTGCTTGGTCCTTTCTTAAGCCAATGAAATTAGCTCTTTCCCCAGTTGACCATTTGTAAATCTGATATTTTCTGGCCTCTTTCTGTAATTACTTTAAACTGAACTTTATTGTGGTCACTGTTAGCGAGTTGACTTCCTACTGTAACCCTCCACTTGTCTTACTTAATTTCTGAGAACCAGATTGAAAACACTATTTTCTTCCTGTGGGCTACAGCTGTATTGATTAAGGTCTTTGCACATTTCAGAAATTCTCTCTCCCTATCCTTCCCTGTTCCCAATCTATATTGGAAGACTTTACCCTAATATTGCTATTTTTGTTACACGCCTTTTGAAATTTGCAAACAAATTTGATTCTGCTTGAATGATTGGATGTTGCATTACCTACTATACAGCATGCATAGTATTTATTCTTTGCCTTCATTCTCCATATACGAAATCCCTTTCTTGCATGGTGCCACTTGCACCTGCATTTTTGTCTTCTGTTTTTGTGCTTGGTCTCTGTTCTTCTACTGGACGAAAATAGGTCCTCTCCCAAAGCTTTGTATGTGGCAGTTAGGAAGATCATTTAATCAAAATGGAGGTATATGATACAGCTCTAAAATGGTCAGTTTTTTCTTTTGCTGTCACTCCCTGTTTTCGGTGAATGCTTCTTAAATGTAACAATCCGTATGAATAGTAGGTGATGTAACATTTGAATATTTCTACCTGTTTCAGCCAGAGTTCTAACAAGTTGCCAGATTAAAATCTACTTCTGGTAACTGTCATTTTTTGGAGTTCAGTCATATATGCAACTTGGCAAAATGGATATTTAGTGCTTAAATTGAATTCATAACTTGGGAATGTACATTGATTTGAGAAGTGCACTGTAATTTTAACTTTAAACCTGAATGTGATTTATTTTTACACACACCCCTTCTGGTCCCCTTGTGTTATGACAGTGATTCATGTTGGGATAAAGCTCTCCAGGTGGTAGACTCTATCTCTCTCTCTCTCCTAATTCACCTTCATGTGAGCATAGACAGTGTGAGGCTGAGATTACTGTCCAGCCTCCTCTACTCCTTGGGTGCTAATTAGTTTTCATTATCACCTGGCTGAAATAGACTGGGAATCTACCCTAGGATGTTGGTGTAGGATCTTTTCTTGACACTAGGTCAATTTGCCATTGATCCATCAGGAATTGTTATTTAATACTTTGCAGGTTTCTGCTTGTTATTTCTCATCCTCCTGCATCCCTGCTTCCCCAAATTACCACCAATCATGATGAGCTATAATTTTTCATACTGAAATGAGATTAAATATATCAGGCCCAGTTGCATGGTAGATTTTCTTTCTGGTGACAGCCTTCCATCATTTTAACTTTGTTCTGTTACCAGTGCAAAGTGCACTTTTTCCAGGTTTGAAATGGTATGCCAGAGTACTTGTTTTACTGTGTTAAAGCTGGGCAATTAGATATTAAACTTCAGTGTTGACTCGAAGCACATACTCAACTGCAGTAACATCAAATGTGTATTTCTGCAGTATTCTTAGTCAAGAGGGCATAATGTGGTATTTGTGGTAAAACTATTAAGTTATTCCCTATATTTTAGTGGAAAAGGCTGCAATGGTAGCATGGGAGAAGTGTGACTTGCAATACATTCTACTGCTGAATAGCTTATGCATGTTGTACTGCACAATTCACCTGCAATGGGCTACTTTGGTTGCTGCAACTAACAATTTTCAACCAGCTCCTATCTTAAAATCTACTTGAACCTGTCTTAATAGGAAAATGCTAAATTTATAATTCTAAAGACTTTTTGACAATGGTGGAAAAATGGCTGTGTGGTTGGGTTGCCAGGCAATCTGATTCAGGATGTAGAATTTGGATGTCAAAATTATTCTCCGATCTTGTGCATTAGATTTTGTTTATGAATCTGTTAAGTTTGCTGTGCACATAAGTAGCACTGTTGGCTAAGAGCTTGTATGTTTTATTTCTGTATAGATCTATGCACTTTACTAAATGGTCTAACTCAATTGTTATATTACTTGTAAGCAAGCAAAGGTATCAACTGATGGTTGCTTTTTTCAAAAGATACCGTAAGCTGGCACTGAAATGGCACCCTGATAAGAATCCTGACAACAAGGAAGAGGCAGAGTCTAAATTTAAACAACTTTCAGAAGCATATGAAGTTCTTTCTGATTGTAAGTATAGTTAAATATGAAATTCTTAATCTGATTGGATAGCTCTGGACAGATTGTGAATTATTGCTGTTTTGCTCAGTTTCCTGGTCATTAAAAACATTTGATTTAAGATAAGATTACAATAACTGAAAATAATTTTAATTTCTCTTGGTATGGGAACTGGCTTGGGGTTGCTGTATGTTGCCCTTGTGAATGAAATTAACATCTATTATATCCTTTGAAAATTAAAACTATAAACCAGATAAAACTTCAAGCCACACATTAGTTTGTGGTTGTTAATAACAAAATAGAAATTATCTTGGTGCTGACAGATTTTGCAAGCATTAAGTTTCTGACTTCCACATTGCTGATGTGTGGGTGATGTTGTGCAGCAGCCAAGGAGCCTTGTCCACCATCGCAAATGCTCAAGAATGAAAAATGTTGTCACTGTATGCCTCGTAATGGTTAACTTCTAAACAATGTTAATTGAGATTTGGATTCATGGTTTAAAGCACAGCATAGAAGCAACAAATCACTGAGGGAAGTTTCAGTTTGCATATAAAAAGTAGCACTTTGCTGGGTATTATGTATGTTAGTGTTTATTCAATGCAGGTTCGAATCTCATTTTGTGTCATAGGTTGTCATAGATATCATTTATTCCAGCAAGGGCAATTGTTCTGCTTTCCAAATGTCTTTGAAATTGTCCCTCTGCTCCACACGTTCTACGGTGACTTTTTGTTCTTGAAACACTACTGTTATTAAGCTTCCTGGGAAGAGATCTTGAAGTATATTTATTCTTTCAATCTGTTCTTGGGTAACCATATTCTTAAAACGTTAGTCATATGGCTATTTGTCTCATTTTTGGGTTGTTAGTTGTCTACTATTATCCAGCTGCTTTTGTCATTCCCTGACTTTAGATGTAATTTCCAGTGTGGGTTCAACTGTCTTTAATTCAGCAATAAATAATCAAATGAGAAAATGGGAAAGTAAATGCCTGCCGCCTTAACTGGTGCTCAGATTTTGTCCCCTTCTCTAAATTCTTCTAAATACCCTGAATTGCAGAATGTTACTTGCATACAATGTTTTAATCTGGCGATGTGAGCAATATAGCTTTTGATTCATAAATGTATTTGAAAATGTTTGAATACAGATAGGTAGTAGGCAAGAACAAACACACACATGCTCATTGTAGTACAATTTATAATGCAAGTGTTGACCATCTTTCTCTTGTCTGAGTTCATCATTGAGTTGACGGCCAAAGTGAACTAAGTGCTTAAAATCCTCATTCTGGCTTTTTACTGCTCACAAAATTATTACTAATACTGTAATATCCTTAAGACCCAATTGGTAAATTTAAACGCATGCTGACCAGAATAAATTGTATTTTTTGCTTATGCTTTTTTTTGTCTTGCAAAATTGGACATTTCGCAAGAAAATACCAATGTCGGGGAAACAGCGTATTTATACTGTATGAGTAGAGTGATGATTGGCAAGTGGACTCTGGTAGAGGCATTGCCAAGGAGAATGCACCGGTAGATGGTGACTGACGGTTAACTGCCAAGCATTGTTTGAAATTTAAACCAGACAGCTTGATTCTGGTCAAGACATTGCCCTAGAGAATGAAACAGTGAATGGCTATCATTTAGTTTGTTTAGTTGAAACAGGTGCAATGTGTGTACATGTTCTTTCTGTCAGCAAAGACCGGACCTGTGTATTAACGTATGTACTACCAAATGACAAAATGAATTGATAAATTTTAAAGCATCAAATCTACATGACTGAATCTTGATATGTTAATGTCTGCAAGGATGAAATTGCATATGTTCAATAAAACTCCATAAAAAAGCTATTCAAATGCAAACCACAGATATAGCCCATTGGTTATGTACAGAAATAAGTTAAAAAGGGTGCTAATTAGATACCAATAAATAGTTGAAAGTCAATATTAATGAATCTATACACTTAAAGGGAAAACTTAATTTTACGCAACCTTGAGCTTAAAAATTATTGGGAAGTATTGCATTGAGAAACACTTTATCTCTTTGATTCTAATATAACTGTCACTTTTGAGACTTGGATGTGTTAATGCAAAGTTCTTGCATACAGCAGATGGGTGCTGATTAAGCAGGCTTTTTGTCTTGGATGGTGTTGAACAACTTTAGTGTTAGAGCTGCATACATCCAGACAAGTGGAAAGTATTCCATCATGTTCCTGAATTGTGCCTTGTAGATGGTGGACAGGCTTTGGTGGGTCTGGAGGTGAGAACCTCTGACCTCTTGTAGCTGACATATTCTTATGGCTGGTCTAGTTCAGGTTCTGGTCCATAGTAACTCCCCAGGATATTGCTGAATCCCCAACCATCAATTGTAGTACCATTGAATGTCAAAGGGAGATGGTTAGATTCTCTTGTTGATGGTCATTGATCGACACTTGTGTGGCATGATTGTTACTTGTCACTTATCTACTCAATCTGAATGTTATTCAAGTGGTGTTGCATGTTGGAATGGACAGCTTCAGTATCTGAGGAGCTACAAATGGTACTGAGCACTAATTGGCTGCAAACCCCCACACTTCTAACCTTATGATGGAAGGACGATCATTGAAGTAACTGAAGATTGTTTCATTTTGTAGAATATTTTACAGTATGTTATACAGCCTTGACCAGTAATTGCTGTCTTTAGTACTAAAATTGACCCTTGTTCACGCAGCCTCAAAACGTAACATCTATGACCGATACGGTAAAGAAGGTTTGACTAATGCTGGTGGAGGTAAGTAAGCAGCCCTATTTTAAAATGTTTGAAAATTTGATCGAAGTAATACTATTTATTGCATCATGTTGTCATTGTTTAGCATGATACTAAAGTAAACTTGCTTTTGAGGTACTTGCTTATGGTTGAAAGTGCTATAATCACTTATAGGCTTGCTTGTACAACATTGGCCTGGATTTTGCAATTGGCAGCAAATGTACTTGCCATTCATTACGTTTACAGAATCTGAGACTTTATACACTGATTTGCAGTTGTCAGAATAAAAACAGCTGAATACTCTCCACAGGGGATCTGGGATTTGAACAGGGCAAGCAAACGTGCCTCTTCAACCAATCAGATTAAAGAATCTTATTGAATCTCAGATTCTGAACTAGGTGTAAGTTTGATTATTTAATTCACTTTAAAATCATGTACAGAAAGTGAGGGACAGAAAATGGGATTGACAAAAAGTAAAACCTTTTTATTTAAATTAACTTTTTAAATCAATAGCCATAATTAAAATTTGAAAAGATGAGACTTCAGTTTGAGAGGACAGTAATTGAGACCGAATGCTGTCAAAAGTTCACTTGCCTTGAATAACTTTCTCTAGCTTATCCATTGATTTTTAAGCAGTGCAACATCATTTAATGTATTTCAATGCAAGTCAGTTGACAAGTTACCAGTGTAGCGAAGCTTCTGGGGCATGTGGCAAATCAGACCAACTTATTGATTTCTGTCTGACTGTGCATGAGTGGACATTGGAAGTTTCTTTCTGATTTACTCAATGGTGAGTGTTGATAGACTTTCCATTATTCTTGCCACAAAATCCGGGTGAACGTTAGAAGTGGGGAAGGGTAGTGAGTGGCTTGGACTGCTTGTCAAGCCAGGTAAGTAACTGAAAGAACTCTGGTTCTTCAAGCTTCATCAGTTAGCCCATTTTCCTTGATTAGCAGCATTTGCTGAAAATATGCTTTGGAGGAATAATTGGTGAGGTGGGAAATATACCGTTGCTTAATGGTGTGAGTCAATGCAAAAACACTATTGTTTAACCCATCTGCAATTATAAAAATATTGAATCAGATTTGTGAACAGTTTTATTGGGACATTTCCTACTTTAGGGATCGTCTTATCCTTTTATAAAAGCAATTTGAATGTCAGCAAAAAGAGTTGTATCAAAGTTTACTGTTACCAAGAGGCCTTGAATGTTTGTGTACCAATGAAACCTTTTGTGAGGGGAGGAGGTGGCAAGAAAAGTTTTTTTTTCTCTCTCCCACCAGGAGTTACAGGGTGATGATTAATAATGGGAACTCCGTCAATTTATTTTCCCCTGTGAAACCATAATGGGTCTGTGGCTAGCCTATCCTCACTCATCCACCTCAATCACTGAGTGAAATTAGCTAATTTCACGTTGACATCTTCAATTGGCTCAGCTGCTTGCTTGATCAATTTTTCGCCATTTGAAAAGCTTAAGTTTGGTTATTATAAATGCAGCCTTATCTCATAGCTGAAAATTAGCAATGTTTTCTGTAATTGCTGTGCTTTTGTAATAATGTCTCTTAAAAAATTTTAGTTCATGTTGATGCTGACTTTCTTGGAGAGTAGCTTGCACTTTTTTTGTGACCTGAGCTTGCATCTCCAGCCCACAAAAGAAATTGACCTGAGCCAATTTTAAAATTCGCCATGCGTGTGCATCATTATAGGTTTTACTGGGTGCTAGTAACTGAATTGAGCTGGAAACTCTATAACATTGCATCTGATGTTTTTAAAGGCTTTAAATGTAATGAGTATTTACTAAAATCCAAACTGGATTTAAGATTATTGTTCCTTTGGAATATGTAAAGGGGGAATGCCTTTTTCGGTTTCTCTCGTCCATTTTAAAAAAATATATTGCAGTTTTGACATGGGTTAGTACCTATAGCACAGTATTTTTCCAAACAATTGTTGCAGTTGAGACTGGTGCTCCAAATAAACATATATGCAAACAATCTGCATAAAAGATATACACAATTCTGGCCATTTCAGTGTTAATTGGTATTGATGTGGTGTATGCTCTCGTTCTAGGACGGAATACAAACCTATTTCTCTTCCCACCTAGCTGTTTAATATTGTTCCAATGCCTGTCTGACAGTGACAACTCATGAGAGTGTATGTGAAATGTCAGCTGAGCCTTGAGCTTGAATCCGTGTTTCCCCATTTGTGGTGTAGTGCACTGAATCTTAGTTGCCAAGCTCTCTTGCCATACTTTAATGGGGATCCACTGGTTACGACTTGATCTTTGCTGAAATCCTTTAAGCATCAAAAGCTGAATTAAAGTACATTCTGAAAGGCTGTCTAAAATTGAGATTCAAGGTCCAGAACAGATGATAGTGTTTAATGGCTACAGTGATTTCTAATCGCTTTGAAATTTAACATCTTTTGTCTTCCCTTCTCTTTTTCTTCCCACCCCCCTCCTGCCCGGTTAGGTGGACAGTATGGCGAAGGCTTCGACTTTGGCTTCACATTCCGCAATCCTGAAGATGTTTTTAGGGAATTCTTTGGAGGCAGGGATCCTTTTGCAGATTTCTTCAGTAAGTAATTTACTAAGTTGAATCTGGGTGCTCTTTTCTCTCTGCATCCCTACAGCAATGGGTAGGATGGCATATGTTGCCCATCCCTTTTTTCCGAGAATGTGATGATGCAACTGAGTGACTTGCTGGGCAACTTCACAGGGCTGTTCGAGTCAACCATGGTAAGGATGGTTGGTTTCCTTCCTTACCGGATAGCTTTTTATTACCAGGTTAAAAACTGAATTGCAATTTGCAAACTCCCAAGGTAGGATTTGAACTGGGTTATTTGTCTAGGCCTCTGCATTACTAGTCCAGTAAAATAACCATTAGTTTTTGTACCCACATCTTTTTTGATGGAAGACATCTTCTAATGCAAGGATTTGTGAAATGTGATGATATGCTAAAGTATGAAATTTCTATACAGTGAGAAGTATTAAGTATAATACTCATTGTCATACCTTGTACATTCCAACTAATGTTCATGTTTAGACAAGAATGCAAAATGCCAAAAATTGATTTGTCAGTTTCATCAGGCACTTGTAAAAACTTGTAATCTTGAAGATCTGTAAATCAAGAATTAAAATTAGCTCTGTGCCTGCTCCAGCTCGTATTATTCCCTCTCTTCCCCTGCTTTGCCTAGGCAAGGAAAATGGGGGAACCGCATGAGGTTGTGTCCCATACCATTGGTAGGTATTGGCACATGGGTGTGAAATTAGTGTTCATGTGTCACCCAGCTCAATCTCCCCTGACATCTGACCGGAGAGATCTGGAGGTTCCTGTCGCTCAGGCAACATTGGAGGGCCTTGGGGGCCTTGTTCTCATTGTTTCTTCATCATAATCCCAAAATATACGCTGCTGACACATGGTCTACAGGATGGTTTCCTGTCTTGTAGCTACTTTCTTTCCCTCATCTCCCTGGTAAAACTTGCATTAATTGTGATGCAATTTTACCCACTTGGGGAATTGGACTGCGCACCATGGGACTAGCCTAATCTACAATTGTATAAGGGTCCTTGTGTAGAGGCTCATAGATGATTACTCTGGTGTAATTTCTTACAATGACCGGATCACTAATGTCTCATTCCTGTGGCTTCTGTGGTTCCAAAAGCATCTTTTATTCTTCAGATGCTGTCTGTCTATTTTGCCTGCTGCATCCAAATATGATTGCCTCAATGTCTCGGTACTGGTTCTCAGTTACCACCTGAAACTTTCTCCAATGAGGGTAGAGACCAACAAATGAGTTAGGGTTCTCATTTAGCATCCAGTTATTAACTGTTACAGGCAAGAGGGGCTTTAATTTAGAACAGCCCTTATTTCTCCCCTCACTACCTGTCTGTAAACAGGTGTTTTTGATTTTTGGTTTCCCCCTTGTAAGTGGTGATGTATTTTCCCCAACCCTTCCGTTTGAGTGGTCCAATTCTCTATTAATAACCTCACTGCAAATTTGAAATAAGGTAAAATAAGAGGGAGTAGTTTATTTTACACACACAAAATGCCAGAAGGGGTTTCGCAACATCCACCTCTTTGCATTCATACAATAAAGGAGGGATAAGGGAAAGAAAGGAGTTCAGGGCAAAGACCACAATTAAAAATAAGACTTATGGTTTTATGCGAGTTCAGAATCAAAGTTTAATGAGTAATTCTTTCGCAGAAGATCAGCGGTGGTGTTGTCCCAAGATGAAGTAGCCATGCAGAGATTGAACCAGTTCTGTAGGCGATAGTACAAAATCTTCCCAGCAGAGTTGGGTTAAATGGGGTCCACTTTTTACCTGGGCAGGGCATGCTTCTGTGTGGCCTGTCAATTGGATGTTAAACAGCAGACTGAAGAGACAACCCAAAAGCTGTATAATTAAAGCAATTCAAACAGGCCATGTGACAGTGGTTTCAGGTCGAGCTGTTCAGTTAACGAGGTCCCTTATTAAAACCCATTGTATTTTGAGCAGGTTACTGCAAAATTATTAGAACAACATTGGAGATGAGTCACAAATAGCTCTGCCGTTATCCATAGCTGGCTGGTGCAGACATCTCGCCTACTATCATTTGTGTTGGTTTGGCTGGAACATTTATACAATGCAGGGGTTATATTCCAGGGGTTTTGTCCATTTTTAAACTGCTCAAACTTCCAGAACCATCACTGTGGTCTGAGGTGGCCATTTTATCACTCCAGCCATTGTCTATTATGAAAAGAACAGAATTTAAACCAGATAATATGGAAGAGAAACAAATTTATTTTAGATTTTTTTTTCTTGCTGCCTCGGCAGGATGTAACTCATGGAGAGTAGCTCGTACTCTGGGATGGAGGAGCCTGGGTGTTCATTAGCCTCAACAGGGGCACAATACCCCAGTCCTTGGGCTGCTCTTTCTTCCTCAACATTTTAGATTTTGATTAATTATTTGTATAATCCTGGAGAATTTTTGGTTATGAGAAATGTGCTACTTCCCTTTTACTCCTAGTAGTGTCAGAGTAGCCATGAATTGCATCCCCAGTCATCACCTCCTTCCTTTGGCAATGTCCATCTGCTGAATTCTTCCTTCAAGGCAGTGTCTGATTTCAAGGGGAAAGCCTCTACCTACTTAGAAGATGTGGATCAGCACCAAACAGCTTCCCCTGCAGGTAGTGGCCAGAGGTCCAATAAAATAAATTTGGACATGTTGCTGTTGTTGAGTATCTAAAAACACTTGACACAGCTGTAGGTAAAGCAAGCAGCAGTTTATCCAATACGAGTATGTATACAGGGGATTGCCTTGAAGGTCATGGCCTGACCCATAGGCCAGTCATCAGCTCCCTGGCCTGACCAAAAGGTCATATTCCACACTACGTCAAATCATTTTTTTTTTACTGCAAACATGTTTAAAACGTGAACCAGCAATTTAGTCAAGCCTGGGTAATTCTACGTTATGGGACTCCATCCCATTCTCTCAGTTCCTTCGCCTCCGTCGCATCTGTTCTGATGACGCTACCTTCAAAAACAGTTCCTCTGACATGTCCTCCTTCTTCCTTAACCGAGGTTTTCCACCCACGGTCGTTGACAGGGCCCTCAACCGTGTCCGGCCCATCTCCCGCGCATCCGCCCTCACGCCTTCTCCTCCCTCCCAGAAACATGATAGGGTCCCCCTTGTCCTCACTTATCACCCCACCAGCCTCCGCATTCAAAGGATCATCCTCCGCCATTTCCGCCAACTCCAGCATGATGCCACCACCAAACACATCTTCCCTTCACCCCCTCTGGCGGCATTCCGTAGGGATCGTTCCCTCTGGGACACCCTGGTCCACTCCTCCATCACCCCCTACTCCTCAACCCCCACCTATGGCACCTCCCCATGCCCACGCAGAAGATGCAACACCTGCCCCTTCACTTCCTCTCTCCTCACCGTCCAAGGGCCCAAACACTCCTTTCAAGTGAAGCAGCATTTCACTTGCATTTCCCCTAACTTAGTCTACTGCATTCGTTGCTCCCAATGCGGTCTCCTCTACATTGGAGAGACCAAACGCAAACTGGGCGACCGCTTTGCAGAACACCTGCGGTCTGTCCGCAAGAAAGACCCAAACCTCCCTGTCGCTTGCCATTTTAACACTCCACCGTGCTCTCTTGCTCACATGTCTGTCCTTGGCTTGCTGCATTGTTCCAGTGAAGCCCAACGCAAACTGGAGGAACAGCACCTCATCTTCCGACTAGGCACTTTACAGCCTTCCGGACTGAATATTGAATTCAACAACTTTAGATCTTAAACTCCCTTCCCCCATCCCCACCCCGTTTCTTCCCCCTCCCTTTTGTTTTTTTCAATAATTTATATAGATTTTTCTTTTCCCACCTATTTCCATTATTTTAAAATCTACAACTAATACCTTGTCAGTCTTTCCACCCCACCCCTACTAGAGCTGTACCTTGAGTGTCCTGCCATCCATTCTTAATTAGCACATTTTCTTAGATAATATCACCACCTTCAACACCTCTTTGATCCTTTTGTCTGTGACATCTTTTGATTATCTGCTCCTATCACTGCTTGCTTGTCCCTACAACCACCCCCCCCTCAACTTCTCTCTCCCCCCCCACCACCTTAAACCAGCTTATATTTCATCCCTCTCCTAACTACACTCAGTTCTGTTGAAGGGTCGTGAGGACTCGAAATGTCGACTCTTTTCTTCTCCACCGATGCTGCCAGACCTGCTGAGTTTTTCCAGGTAATTCTGTTTTTGTTTTTAATTCTACGTTACACCTTCATTGCCATAGGCCTTCCACCCATCTGGTTTGATCCATGAGGGCTTTCTGTTTAAGAATCAGGATTGTTCACAGCACATACCAAGCAGATTGCACAACTGCGGGTAAGGGAACCTCTCATCAGTTTCCTTTTCTGGGTGGCTGCCGCCATGATCCCCGATTGGAAAAGATTCCAGGGTATGCTTCTGCACTCCCAATTTTGCTAATTCATCAGCCCTTTTGTTATATTTCCAGTGAGGCTCTGTTTTGGAGTGGACCTTTGTGTGTATAGTCCTGATCCAGTTTTCCCCTTGTTGCTTCAAGGATAATGTTTAACAATCGTCTTGTGGTCAAGTGTTGCCCACCTTACTTAAATCCCCTACACTCCCAAATTGCCAAATACTCAGTACACAAATTGCAGGTAAACATAGAATCAGAGCATATGGTGTAAGGTGGAGGAGACTCTGTACCATGAGTCACCACGTGCTACTGCTGCCAGTTCAACCTGTTGGGTGCTCATGGGTGGGAAATTTCAAAGCCAACTCTACCCCTGTATTGGGGTCATAGATTCCACACCCTGTCCATCTTTTTCCCTCAGCAACTGAGCTGAAGCCATCCATGTATATATCCCTCTCCTCTGTGTGAGTTCCACTCTTTAGTCTCATATCTGTTTCCAAGCTCCCTCGACTGAACATGTATGGGGCTCCCCTTCTACCTTCATTTCCTTAGTTGTCACCCTTCCACAGTCATGTTTGTGGGAAGCAAACACTCCCTTACTTTTATAACGCACATCCTGGAACTCTGGCCCTTTATCCCATAACTCTTCCAGATCGTGTTCCCCTCCACAGAAGGAATACATTTCATCTTTCATTCCCGATGTCACACACACTCACCTCGCTTACTTCCTCTGCTTCACCATCAGTTATTACCCATGTCTAATATGTTGTGTGCTAACATCAATCTGATCTCAACACACCTGCTCCAAGTTGATTTTCTTTTGAGGAATATATGAACAAAGAGTAGGCCATTTGGTGCCTTGAGCCTGCTCCTCCATTTAATAAGATCATGGCTGATCTGATAGTAACCTCAAATATGCATCCTGCCTAACCTATCACCCCCTTGCTTACCAAGAATCTATCCACCTATGCCTTAAAAATATTCAGACTCTGCTTCCACCGCCTTTTTAGGAAGAGAGCTCCAAAAACTCCGACCCTTTGAGTGAAAAAATTTCACCTCATCGCTGTTTTAAATGGGTGACTCCTTATTTTTACACAGTAACCCCTAGTTTTAGATTCTCACATGAGGAAACATGCTCTCCACATCCACCCTGTCAAGACTCCTCAGGATCTTATGTTTCAATCAAGTCGCCTCCTTCTCTTCTAAACTTCAGTTACAAGCATATCCTGGCCAACCTTTCCGCATAAGACAAGCTGCCCCTTTCAGGTATTAGTCTGGTAAAACTTCTTTGAACTTATTACTCTGGTAAACCACCTTCCCATTCAGTCTTAAGTTAACATGGACATTTAGATACCACCCCAGCCTGTTAATGCCCAGTAAATCTTTTCATACAAGTAGGGCCCTGCTCAACTAAGATGAGTGCACTGTGTCCGGGGTGCCTACCTGTCTCCACTAAGTAGTATCCTTTTTCCCTGCACCCAGGCATTGACAAAGTTGCCCCATTCATCATACATAATCAGGCTGGGTGCGGCCCCACATTTGGAATTCTGCATGTTTTTTGGTAACTATGTACGATCCCTGATACTGCCACCTTGTGGAGTGCCCTTACTAATGTTTCCATCATGTTATCCTCAAAGGATCACTTGGACAGGGACTTCCCCTATGCTTCCTTCTTTGTATTTTTGCACTCAGGCAAAATGCCCAACTTTCCTGCAGTTCTAACACTTATTACCTCCTTGAGGCTAAGGGTCTTTCCCTTCCTGATTCCATTGCTTACCCCAAGAGTCTTCCTTAGGGAGCCCTTTTCCTTGGGGAAAAATTACCTTTTTGTCTTCCCTGCTTCCCAGCACCTCTCTCCCTCAGAGTGACCTTCTAACCCTTAAATGCGAGAGTTATCCTCAACACTTCCTGCTCAGTTTGATCCCTATTTGGGTCATACTAGGCACTGAACTGGGTCTTGAATGGAAGATTTTTTGCTAGCAGCATAGGCAGCCCAATCCAGGTCCCAAAGACGTGACTTAATTTGGTAATTGTCAACCATGCACCACCCCTGACCCCCGTGCAAAGGCCAGCCCCAGATCCTCCAGGTGTTCTCTCAATGATGATGGCTCATATGAAACTGGAGAAGCACTTGTTTGAGCAACTGTGGCTCAGTTCATAGCACCCTCACCTTTGAATCAGAGGGTTGTGGATTCACGTCCCACTCCCGGAAACCAAGAACTGTGATTGTACTCGAAAGAGTTGCAATCTGTGACTGTTGATAACTCGAAAGAGTTTAAAGTACAATTGAGATCCCCTATACAAACAATTAGGTGACATGATGAGGGGTACCCCAAAGTTGCCCGAAGAGGCTCCCCATCAAGTCCATCTCTATCCAAGTCCACACTTGGCTCCATTCATAAAAGGTTTGTGAATGCTTCTGGGGGTTCACCTGGATTCTGTTTCATATTGCTCTGAGTCTCCCCCAGTAGACCCTAGAGCCCACAAAATTGCATTCCTTATGACCCCCAAAGTCCCTTCCCTTCTCCAAACTGTTCTTTATATATCTCTGGCTTCAGGGCTGCTGAAGATAAGGCAACTTTGGGATACCCCTCACCATGTCAGCTAATTGTTTGTAATGGGGATCTCAATTGTACCCTAAGATGCACTGGCTCTGTTGCTCAAACAAGTACTTCTCCGGTTTCATGAGCCATCATCGTTGAGAGAACACCTGGCGGATCTGGGGCTGGGCTTTGCGGGAGGGGTAGGGTGTGGTGCATGGTTGACAATTACCAAACTGAGTCACGTCTTTGGAACCTGGATTTTCCAGTCCCATCAAACTAAAACTGCTCTTTGTCATACTCTGCTGTTTCTTCAGTTCCTCTACCTGGACTTGACAGCGCTGGTGACTCGGACCCATATGACTCCTTTCACAAAACCCTAAATACATCTTTCTCATCTCCTACCTCCCTTTCAGTCTTTTTTGCTCTTGTCAGCATACTTACATTTTTCTTTCAAATATATTTTTGTTTACATTCTGTCAACTGTGTTTGAAACATTAATTCAGTACACTGGTGTTTCGTGCTATTACACCACGATTTCTCTCTCCTCCTGTGGTTGCCTTTATAAGGTGGTTCATTACAGCATCCCTATCACTGGCCACCTTTTGTAGCTCTGGCTCTTCTGACTCCAATTGCTTTATCCTTTCCTCCTGATGCTGCATTGAGCCAAGTATGCTATAAACCATATGACTTTCATTACCGCTGCTTCACAAGTAAGCTCATCATCCACTCTGCTGCCTTCACTGGGTTTTCTCTCCAGGTTATTTCTTTGATCCAAAGTTTTAAACACTTGATTTCCCTATTAGATACTTACTAAGTCAATTCGCCATGGTCTTAACCTCAGATTTACCCTGTTCCTTTAGCCCATTGTGTCAATTTACTTAGTCTCCTGGCTGAAGTTTGAAAAGTTAACACCAGAGATTGAGAAGCACAGCTGACATAACTTCACCACAAATCCAACAACTTAATTGCCAAAAACTTGAATCATTCCGTATTAAAACAATTACCCCCTCCAACCTAGTTAGTCAGATTAAGTCGATTGGAGATCGATTGGATCCAATCTGACTTGGTCCAAAGTGCTTCAAGGACAACGATGACTTTTGATGGTGTCGCTGCTGGCAGTCTGAGTTCTTAGCCTGATTTTTATACTTAGGCTGCATGGCAACTGTTTTTGTGCTCAATCCTCTGAGCCACTCAAATGGCAGCCTTTGGTTTCTGGAGTGCATGGTACCATGTTCCAAGAATTATCAACTCATTTCCTCAACAAATCTTAATATATTTTTAGAATTGTTTTTGACATGACATTCAAGATTTTAGACATGGAATTGTAATTGGTTAACTTTAATTCTTAAAATTCAGGAAGATTTTCAGCATCTGATTAATCTTTTGAGTTGAAACTCCTAATAAGTACAAGCAGACCATTTGATCCAGTTGGTATGTGCTGGATAGAAATTTTCCACTTGACTGCGTTAGGTGGGAAATTGGGAAATCTTGGACTTTGTCTCCCCCCACCCCAACCAAAATAAGTATATTTTTGTTAACTGTTAAATTGGTATATTATTTTGACCTTAACTTCGTAAATTGAAATATCTGCAGTGTCTTGGTCTACAGGATAATTGAAAGCCGAACTTTTTTATTGCCTCTTGGCATTTATGAATACGGTTCTTCAATTTCATTTAAAGTTTCGCACTAAATTTACCTATTTTCCCTTGATTCATTCTTGCTAAGGAGTGAAAAGCACTTGTGCAGGTTGCCAGTAGAAGAAATTAATTCCATGCTTCCCAGGCCCTATTTGAATTTTGAGCCTCATGAGTTCTCTATGATAGGGCTTTGTTTCATCCTCATCTGGAAAGACCTGACATCCATGGCCCTTCCATCCCCTCGGCCCCCGCCACCAAACTATTACAAAGGTATCACGTCCTTTCTGGAAGTCTGTTCCATGTATTGATCACTGTTTGTTCTCTTGCTCATTCAAATGATGTCAAATGATCTGCAGCAATGGCATCTGTTCTAGCTCTTCCATCATTACTTGTGGATCTAGGTTCTAGGCTAACGCTTAAGTATAGTACTGAGGGAGTTGTGCATTGACAGATGCCACCTTGGATGAGATGTTAAACTAAGAGGGTCTGTCCCCTCAAGTGGATGTAGAAGTTCCTATGGCAGGAGAGTTCAGTTGCTCTAGCTAACATTTATTCCTCAACCAACATGAGTGCTTGTTCAACATCTTCAATGAGCTGCAATTTCCTCCAGCTAAACAATTGTTGGCAACAAGAACTGGAAGCTATCCTCAAGATGCAATTTGACCAGAGCATACCTTGATCACAAACTCCTCTTAAATTTTATTCCACCCTGTCAGTTATGTAATCAAACTTTGTTGCTCAGTTTTGGCCAAACATATTAAGTGTTAATGTTGATGTTACAGGCTTGATGTTTGCTGTTCCAGCTTTCATGGGGAGGAGTTGGGATTTGCTGGGACTGTTTGGGTGAACTGGTGTACTTTATGCTTCTGTTTAAATTGTTTTCTGTATACCTCAAGATTTGTAAAATGTTACAATGATGTCTCTTGAATTTAGGTATCTTACTCCAAGTATGATTTAATCAAATTTTGTGTTTTTTGGAACAGTGGATGATCCCTTTGAGGATTTCTTTGGAAATCGACGAGGTAGACGAGGGGTTGAAAGAAGCAGGGGTGGCGGAGGGTCATTCTTTTCTCCTTTTGGTGGATTTCCTGCATTTGATCCTGGTAAGTATTAATCAACAAATAAATGGATAAACACATAGTAGAATATAATGTATTTCTTGATTATGGAGGATATCAATACCTGAAACTGCTCCAGTATTTGGGACTACCAATTTTAACATTGAAAGACGACCAGGTATATTTTAAATGATTGAGGGGCATGGATAGGGAGCAGCTATTCCTCTTAGTTGAAGGGTCAGTCACAAGGGGGCATAAGTTCAAGGTGAGGGGCAGGAGGTTTAGGGGGGATGTGAGGAAAAACTTTTTTACCCAGAGGGTGGTGACGGTCTGGAATGCACTTCCTGGGAGGGTGGTGGAGGCGGGTTGCCTCACATCCTTTAAAAAGTACCTGGATGAGCACTTGGCACGTCATAACATTCAAGGCTATGGGCCAAGTGCTGGTAAATGGGATTAGGTAGGTCAGGTGTTTCTCACATGTCAGTGCAGACTTGATGGGCCGAAGGGCCTCTTCTGCACTGTGATTCTGTGAAATGGTATTACGATCCTTGGCCAGCCCCTGGGACATGGGGGAGATCTGGTTAGGGACCAATAACGTTCTGTTTGAAGTAGATAAAGGTTGAGATTCAAGATGCCTGCTTCTGGAATAAAGCCACAAGATTCCACAGGTTTTGAACAAACAAAAACAGACTTTACTATACAGGTTCAAAGATAAAACAATTTACAATATGTATCTTATTCTCCAACATTCAGGGTAGGTATGAGGTATATGTGAATTAACAGACGAACCATGGTTGAACACACTTTACTACGAAGTAAATGACAGTTGCAACCAAGACTGAGTCCATTAATTTCTCAAAGACCCACCCAGACGTCAGTGAACACCAAGTCAAACAATCTTGTTGAAACTCTATCTCACGAGGGATTCCAAGCTTTACCTTCAAAGATCTCTCTTTGGAATTCTCTCTCTCTCCCGCTCGGATGGCTTTAACAGTGGCCCACCTCACAGGGTTTCAGTCTTTCCTTCCGAGATGCCTTCTCCCTGGATTCCCCAGTACACACAACACTAGCTTAGAAGCACACTTTCAGATCCCTGGCTGTGCCAAGCAGAATACCACTGCTCCAAAGCGGGTATCTTTGTCCCAACGTTCCTCTTAACTTAGTCTGCTCCCTGCAGCTCTTTTTTTTAACTTGGGCCTATTTCTGTCCCTTTCGTCTTTGTGAAACTTGTTGGCTGGCAGACTGCCTCCGGAAGCGTTGTTCACTGACCCTTGAACTGATTTGTTGACCTATCAAAACACTCCCAGAGGGTCCCACCCTTGTTACTAATGCAACCAGGCATTGGAACATCCTGTACCTTAAAAATTACAACTTCCACAGACCAATTGAGCACCCAGGGATACCAAGATCAATGATTTTCATGACAATGATACAAAAGTAAAATAACTGCAGATACTGGAAATCTCAAATAAAAACAATGCTGGAAATACTCATGTCTGGCAGCACCTGTGGAAAGAAACAACATTTCTGGTTTGTGACTTTCCAGGATTTCTGTTTTTATTTTAAATGGCGCTTTTGGAGAGTAAATAAACATTTTCATTGTATGTTTCAATTTGCAGTGTATTTTTCTTTTTGGTCTTTTTCTTGCAAGATGTTCTGGCTAAAACTCATTCCCAACGCCTACAAACACCAATATGACTTAATCTATCTCTATTTCTTAACATTTTGGTTAAGGATTGCAGCTTTTGCCGAATATTAAACCAGTAAAAACCCTGGGATCCATATTGTGATTTGCTTGCTGACCTGCTTACTGCCTCCCCCTCACTCAGTGCCCTGCTGCCTCACTATATTTACAGGTGGTGAGTGAAGTGGCCAAGGATTGGGAGCAGGGCAAACAGCTGGGTGATGAGCATTTCAATGGGTGCACAACGATGTCAATGGCATTGTACATGTGCCTGTGGACGAAGTGGGTGTCAACTTCTTGTTCCACGTGCACAACAATGACATCAGCAGCACTGACTTCCTGTTCCAGTGTGGTGGCAGGAGATGGTGAATGTATGCAGATATAATTGAGAGGTTGTGATGGATACTGACTTCAATTTCCACTTGTCCTAAAAATGTTCCAAGTATTTTAGCTGCTTGTTCATCCAATCATTTATTCTTTACATGCTTAGGTGATTGGAATTGCAACTTGCCCTGGATCAGAGTTTTTAAATGTTGCAACCTAAACCTTTTCTTAACTTGGCATATTCATTTTATTCAAGACCTCAAAATAACTCAGTGCCACTTAAACAGTTGCCCTTTGTCAAAAAGGAACTTTGCCTCTATCAGGACCAGCAATTCTGCAGTCACCTGAGCCTGAACACCCTTGAGATTAATCTTGTGGTTTTAGTTTGTCATTTGATTCAAATTTTTCTTTAAAATAAATCCTGCCCTTGCAGCGCTAGAATGCAGTAAATTTGCTAATTTAAGCAATCTTGACCTTCTGATAGTCAGTATGGAATAAACCGTCTTCTTGCTGCTCCTGTGGACTGAATTTTACAAGGTGCACACAACAACTTTGATGGATTAGGATTTCAGCTCTTGAGCTGGCAACAGTATGGTTATTGCTGAAAGAGCAGACATTTTTTGACTAAATGTTTCATCTCGTGCTAGTCAGGACAATTCGCGAGAAAATACCAATGTCAGGGGAAGCAACATATTTATACTGTATGAGATGAGTTCTGATTTGTCGGTTAGTGGATTCTGGTAGAGGTGTTGCCATGGTGAATGCATCAGTTAATTGTGACTGACAGTTAACTGCCAAGTATTGTTCGAAATTTAAACCAGGCAGCTTGACTCTGGTCAAGACATTGCCCTGGAGAATAAGTCAGCGAATGGTTGTCACTTATTTTGTTCAGCTGAAACAGGCGCAATGTGTGTACATGTTCTTTCTGTCTGCAAAGGATGGGCCCTATGTATTAATATATGTAGCTTCCTGTACACACATGTCACACCTGTGAGCCTGACTGACTCTTAAATTGGCTGTCAGTGTAATTCTTTCGACAATATTTGCTAAATAACCCTCAGTGTGCTAAGAATTGCGTTGTCCAACTTTGATTAAAGTATACAAGATCCTGAAAGGCCTTGACAATGTGGATGTTGAAAGGATGTTTCTTCTTGTGGGTGAGTCCAGAACACGAGGCAGTGTTTTAAAATTAGGAGTCACCCTTTTAGGACAGAGATGAGGAGAAATTATTTCTGAGGGATGAGTGACTTTGGAATTCTCTGCCTCAGAAGGTGGAGGCAGGACCATTGAATATTTTTAAGGCAGAGGTAGATAGATTCTTGTTAGGCAAGGGAATCAAAGGTTATCGGGGGTAGATAGAAATGTGGAAATCAACACAAGATGATCAGCCATAATCTTATTGAATGGTGGAGCAGGCTCGAGGGGCCTGTTCCTATTTATGTTCTTATTGCCCTCCTGGGTGATGGAGGTTGCAGGTTTGCGAGATACTGACAAAGAAACCTTGGCAAGTTATAACAGTGCATCTTGCAGCTGCTGTGAGCTGGCAATGGCCAGGGTGCTAATTAAGCAGGCTCTGGTCTGGATGATGCTAAGCTTTGAGTGTTTTGAACTGCACTTATTCAGGCAAGTGTGGAATAACTCATCAGAGTCCTGTTTTCTGCATTGTAGATAGTGGAAAAGTTTTGGAGAGTCAGGTGGTCAGCTCAAGCCTGAATGTTATCCAGGTCTCACTGAATGCAGGCATAGGCTTCTAAGTTATGAGTTGTGAATGGAACTGAACACTGCAATCGTCAACAAATATTCCCACTTATGACCTTATGATGAACATGGTCATTTGGTGAAGTAGCTGAAATGGTTTGGCCAAGGACCATGTCCAGCAAAACCCCTACAGTGATGTCCTTTGACTGAGATGTTTGGCTTCCAATGACTTGAGTATAACTCCAGCTAGTGGAGTTTGCCCCACTGCGATTCCTATTGACTTCAATTTTACTGGAGCTGCTTGATGCCATGCTCTAGCAAATGGCTCTTTGATGAAGAGGCCAGCCATCTCTCCTTACTTCAGGAATTCGGCTCTTTCTCCATGTTTGGATTAAGTATGCGATGAGTCTAGAGATGAGTAGTATTGGCAGAACCCAAATTGAACATTGGTGAGCAGGTTATCAATGAGCCAGTGCTCCATACTTTGAGTAAGAGTTGGTGATAATTGGTCAGATCGTATTTGTCCTGTTTTTGTCAGGGATACCTGAGAAGGTTTCCACTTGTCATGCAGATTTCAACATTTTGTAGATGAATTGCAACAGTTTGGCTCAAGGCATGACTAGTCCTGGAGCACAAGCCTCTGGTACTACAACCAGGATGTTATTGAGACTTGTAGGCTTTACTATATGTATGCTCAGCCATCACTTTATCTCTTGATGTGAATATAATTGTCTGAGGACTGGCTTTATAAAGGGACCTTGGAGACAGATGGATCATTTGCTCTTCACTTCTGGCTGAAGCTAGTTGCAAATACTTCAGCTTTGCCTTTTGTGCTCAAATAGTAGGCTCTACCATCATTGAGGAAAGCGGGCTGTACATTGAGATCCTTCCTCCCATTAGTTTAATTGTCCACCATTCATGACTGTATGTGGCAGGACTACTGAGCTTTGATCCTTTGGTTGAGAGATCGCTTAGTTTTGTTTACAGCATACTGATTCTGCTATTTAGAATGTAGTCCTGCTTGGTAGCTTCATGTTGGCACCTCCCTTTTTGGGTATGCTTGCTGTGGCATGTATCCTGGTGTGCTCAACACATTGAATCAGTATTGGCCTGCTAGCTTGAGGGCAGTGGTAGACTGAAGGATGTGCTGGGCCATAAGCTTGCAAATTCTGCATCTGATGGCCCACTGTCTCATGAATGTCTAGTTTTGAGTTCTTGCTTCTGAATCTGCCCCATTTAGCATAGTGGTAATGCCACACATGATGGACGTAATTACCTCGAGTGAAGGCAGAACTTTATCAAAGACAAGGCTGTCACTCCTATCAATGGATGTCATGGACAGATGCATTTGCAACACTTAGATTAGAGAGGACAATGTCAAGTAGGTTTTTCTCCATGTTGGTTCTCACCATCTGCCACAGGCTTTGCCTGGCAGCTATATCCTCCAGGGCTCAGTCAGCTCACTTAGCAGTTATGCTACAAAGTCACTCTTGGTGATTGACATTGATGTGACCCACTCTGAGTGCAATCTATGCCTTTGCTATCCCCAGTGTTGCTCAGCATGGAGTATTGATTCATCAGTTGAGGAAAAGCAGTAGCTGGCAATCATCAGGTTTCTTTGCTCCTGTTTGACCTGATGCTGAGAGACAACATGGAGTCCAAATTCAATATTGAGGACTTCCAGGGCCACGCAAGTCTGTATGCCACTGGTGGAACACTGCATTACCAGGAATGGTGACAAGGTGTTTGGGACATGGGCTGAAAGGTATGATTCTGTGATTTTTGCCTGTCTGGCTGTTGCTTGAGTAGTCTGGACATCTAACCCCATCTGCTGAAATGGGGATAGAAGTCCCCAGATGATGTTGAGGGTGACTTTGCAGAGTTGACTGAACTGGGTGTGCCTGTTGTCATATACAAATCCAATGCCTGGATTGATGCTGAGTGATTTGTTAGTTGTATTATGCTTTCTATGGTAGCTATTTTGAAAGAATTGAGTGGCTTGCTAGGCCAATTCAGAGAGCATTTGAGTCTACACATTTCTCTTGGTATGGTACCATGTATACCACAGACCAAGGAAGGATATCGACTTTCCTTCCCTTGGGACATAGTGTACCAGATGGGGTTTTATTGCAATCTGGTAGTTTCATGGCCGTCATTACTGACACCAGTTTTTTATTCCAGATTTATCTAATCAACTAAACTCACTTGATTGTTTCACACTTCGTTGTGAATTTGGGTTACATTTTCTATTGGATGATTCTAGTAGATATTGAGAACTAGGTGAATAATAGTGTGGAATGGAACTTGTATTAAATTAAGTTGTTTTGAAATTAGCATTATATAAACATGTACTCATTGTTTGTTTCTATAGGTTTTACTTCATTCAGTTCATTTGGTAATCTTGGAACAGCATCATTCTCCTCTTCTTCATTTGGAGGTGGTGGAATGGGTAACTTTCGATCGGTATCGACATCTACCAAGTTTGTTAATGGCAGGAAAATCACCACTAAGAGGTATTTCAAAAATGGGCTTGAGGATTCAAGATAGAAAGATTTTCTCGTTCTGTGAGCTGGCTAACTGGGTTTAAAAATTTTATAATTCAGTGAACCTGTAAATCCTTCGCCTTCTGATGTTGGAATATATTTTATGATTGGAGTCAAAGCTAAAGTGGGGTATTCAGCTCATCAGGCTTGCCCCATTATCATATATGATTATTCTGTTGTAACTTCTCTTTCACCACGTTTTGGAAAAGCTACTTAAAATTGTCCTGGCTATTTTTCTTTCAGAATAGCCATTTGCAACGTATCAATCTTTCAAATGCATTTTTGAAGTTTGACCACATACAGCTTTTTAATTTTCAGGATTGTAGAAAACGGCCAAGAAAGAGTGGAAGTAGAGGAAGATGGTCAATTAAAATCTTTAACAATAAATGGTAAGGAGCAGCTACTACGATTGGATAACAAGTAACTATTCCCTCATATTTAACAAATGAAAATGGATGAGCACTCATGGGTGAAAAGATTTTTGAGTATCCTGGAAGGAACTTTGCATTATGCGTTACATTGTTTAGTTCAAAATAGTTTTGCTGCTTGTTATGGCACCAATAATCCAATGATGTTTATGCCATACTTGGAGTTTACTTTGACGGGACCACAGAATAGGACCATCTGGTATTGATTTTTTTGAGTTGTCTTTTTGTATTATGAATTTATTGATGCACTTTCTTGTGTAACCATTTTCATTGAGCATTTATCTTTTGAATCTAGAGATTATTCCACTCTAATCCAAATTTTTCTAGTTAAATGCGAATTAGCTTCTAACTTGCAGGAGGATTTAATGTGTTAAAATTTTTCTAACTCTTTTGTACTTGCTAGTAAATATAATTAAGAATATTTAATGACATAGTTTGCATTTTTTTGCTTGAAATTGCATCTTTTTGTGGTTTAGTTTTGCATGTATGCCACTTAAGTGATATTTTGGGAACTGTTGGTGTTTATGCTGTTAAAACCTGATCACTCAACGTAATATGTTGATGCTGGCCGAATTAAAACTTTATTTGTTAACAAATGACGTGAAAAGAAATGTTTGTGGCACAACCATTAAAAGGGCATGGAAAAATATATTGCGTCTGTGGTGATTTGAAGTTAATTTGCAATCTTGCACATTTTATTTGTAATTGTCTTACTAGCATTAAATGCTTGCTTATCACTTAATGCAATGGAAAACGTGCTGTGCAGAGTACAATTGCTGCTGCTTTTTCTTAAAAACCTACAGAAGTACTAAATTATCATGGATTAAAGAGTCGTTGCCAGTTAGACTAGTTTTTCCAATGATTGAGGCTTTTACTTTGTCAAAAAATCAAATGTTTCATTGGGGCAAAAGGATACAAATTATTTTCATTCAATTGCTCAATATTAAGCTACCATATTAAGTTTAATGTTGACAGTGAACTTCTTATGGCTTTCTGGGAAATATTTGCACAATCTTAGAAGCAACCTTTGGGAGATGATTTCAGGGGACTTTATGAACTTATGGCCAGTAATTTTGAAACAAATTCTTGTACAATTCTAGTGCTGGGATGTCAATTTTGAGACCATGAGCAAAAATGTATACTCTGGTTTTATATGTACACAGGTTTTATACCTGTCATGTTTGTATTGGAGTAGACATTTCTGTAACCATGGCTAATAAATTCAGTGCTGTTGAACAGTACAAACATATACAAAGGCAAATGGAAAATGCTACTTTCGATAGTTGTTTCCTTGGAAAAGCAATAAAGTGGATCTTTTTTTAAAAAAATTACCATTTTGGGGTGGGGGGGGAGCGGAGAACTTTGAATTTCCGCTCCTGAGGCCTGAAGGCAATTAAAAATCCAATCTCTCAGATTATGACTTGGCTGTGTTACCCAGCATCCCAAATATCTTTTCATATGCAGTGATATTTCTTATCCAGGATTTTGTCCTGATTCCCTTTTTGGTGCTTGTGGCAATTCTGCATCCACGACATTGAATTAGCAACCTATTCCAAACGTCAACTCTCAAAAGAGAGCCCCCTGACATCTAAGGTTTTGTTCAGCTGTGTGCACGTCCTTGTTCTAACTTGAGCTAATCCTAAAAATTTCCCACCTAAATCTATTCTAGTCCATTATCAATCAAGTACTTCAATCACGTTTCCCTGAAATCTGCTTTTCTAGAACGGAAGACAATCTAAATAGCAGTAGGCCGGTCAATCTCTTGAGCCTGTTCCACTATTCACTTAGATTCTGGCTGATCTGTATCTTAACTCTCTAACTCTATCTTTGATTCACCTTGGTTCAATAACCCTTAACTTGCCAAACATCAATCTTGCTTTTGAAATTGCCAGTTGACTAGCACGTCAATGTAGTTGCACGTGGGAGGAACGTGACTCCTGAGCTGCCTAGCTTAAATGTTATGCTCCTTGTTCCAGCTTTCGCCCAAAAGGAAATAGCTTCTCTATTTACCTAATCAGGATATTCTTCTGCAGGAGGGTGAACAGCCACAGGTTGTGGTCCACATTGGCACCAATGACATAGATAGGAAGTTGAATGAGGTCCTCAAAGTGGATTTTAGGGAGTTAAAGAAATTAAAAAGCAGGACCTCAAAAGCAGTAATCTCAGAATTACTCACTGTGCCACATGCTAGTGAGCATAGGGAATAGGAAGATTGAGCACTTGAACATGTGATTGGAAAATTGGTGTACAAGGGAGGGCAACAGATTTGAGGTATTGGGGCTGGTTTTAGGGGTAGGTGGAACCTGTACCTAATGGATGGGTTGCACCTTAGGACCATCCTTGCAGGGATTTGCTAGTGCTGTTGGGGAGGGTTTAAACTAGATTGGCAGAGGAATGGGAACCTGAGGGGGAGCTCAGATTGGAAGGAAGCAAAACTGGTAACAAGTAGTAGAAAAGTAGTGAGCAAACTTAAGCAGATGAAACAAAAGCAATCACCAAATAGGATTAGAATATGGAATAATGTTAAAAAGGCAAAGGTAAGGTCACTATCTGAATGCATGCAGCATTTGCAACAAGATAAATGATTTGAAAGTGCAAATAGAGATAAATGGGTATGATTTAATTGCCATTAGAGATGTGGTTACATGGTGATCAAAGGAAGTGGCTTATAAAATTTCCAAAAAAGTGGTAAGCCTGAGGACTGCAAGGATTTGGAATCTGGCAAAGGATGACCAAAAAACTGAAGGAAAATATGAATGCAAGCAAGGGGTAACATAAAGGCTTCTTTAGGTATGTGAAAAGGAGGGTTAGCAAGGACAAATGTGGGTCTGTTACAGGCGGACACAGAAGAATTTATAATAGGAAACGATGGCGAAACTAAATAATCACTTTGTTTGGCTTCACTGAGGAAAATACAAAAAACCCCTCAAATACTAGGGAACCAAGGGACTCGTGAAAATGAAGATCTGAAAGAAATTAGTACTAATAAAGAGGTAGTACTCAAAATTAATTGGATTGATGTTGATAAATCCCCTGGACCAGAATAGCTACACCCCAGAGTATTGAAGGAGGTGGCTAGAGGGATAGTGGCTATGGATTGAGAATTGATTAACAGACAAAGCAGAGAGTAGGAATAAATGGGTCCTCTTTCAAAATTCTGGAAAGTAGCAAATATAACCCTACTATTTAAGAAGGGAGAGAGAGAAAAAAACTGAACTACAGACCTGTTTGACGTCAGTACTGGGGAAAATGTAAGAATCTATTATAAAAAATATGTTAACTAGCCACCTGGAAAATAATACAATTGGGCAGAGTCAACATAGATTTATGAAAGGGCAATCCTGTTTGACAAACATTTTGGAGTTTTTTTGAGGATGTTACCTGTAGCATCGATTGAGAACCAGTGGATATGGTGTATTTGGATTTTCAGAAGGTGTTTGATAAGGTCCCACGCAGGAGGGTAGTAAACAAAATGACCCCTATCCCAATCTATGGCTCTGGATTGAGAATTGGTTAACAGACAAAGCAGAGAGTTGAAATAAATGGATTATTCACACGATGGCAGACTGTTAGTGGTGGGATATCAGTGCTTGGGCCACAGCTGTTCACAATCTAAATGATATGGATGTGGAGACCAAATGTAATTAAGTTTGCCAATGACACAAAACTAGGTGAGAATGTGAGTTGTGAGGAGGATGCAAGGAGGCTTCAAAGGGATTTGACAGGCTAAGTGAAGGAGCAATAACATGGCAGATGGAATATAACGTGAATGAGTGTGAAGTTATCCATTTTGGCAGAAAACAAAGGCAGAGTATTTCTTAAATGGCAAGAGGTTGTGAAGTGTTGGTGTCTAAAGGGACATAGGTGCCTTTGTTCATGTGTCACTAAAAGCTAGCATGCAGATGCAGCAAGAAATTAGGAAGGCAAATGGTATGTTGGCCTTGGTGAGACTGCATCTGGTATATTGTGTACAGTTTTGATCTCCTTATTGAAGGATGGATGTATTTGCTACAGAGAATGCAATGGTGGTTCAGACGAATCCCTGGGATGGCAGGATTGTCTTATGAGGAGAGATTGAGGAAACTGGGTCTGTATTCTTTTGAGTTTTGAAGAAT
Organism: Cetorhinus maximus; assembly: GCF_964194155.1. NCBI lineage: Eukaryota > Metazoa > Chordata > Chondrichthyes > Lamniformes > Cetorhinidae > Cetorhinus > Cetorhinus maximus. Next base: position 27,257,302 of record NC_135881.1, read on the forward strand.
GAGAGGTGATCTCATTGAAACTTACAAAATTCTTATAGGGTGTGACAGGGTAGATGTGGAGATGTTTCTCTTGGCTGAGTCTAGAACTAGGGAATACAGTCTCAGAATAAGGGGCAGACCATTTAAGACTGCGATGAGGAGGAATTTCTTAACTCGTGATGGTGAACCTTTGGAATTTTCTACCCCAGAGGGCTGTTGAAACTCAATCATTGAGCATGTTTAAGAAATCTATAGATTTCTGGATGCCAATTACATTGAGTGATATGGGGGTAGAGGGGGGAAAAATGGCATATGATGCAGATGATCAGCCATCTGTTTGAATGGCAGAGCAGACTCCACAGGCCGAATTGCCTACTCTTTCCTATGTTCTTATCAACAAACTTATATAGCACCTTTTAAAGTACCTGGGGCGTTTTGTGTTACAGCAGCATTATAAAACAGTAACCTCAAGCCACAAGTACTAGGTCAGATGAGTAAAAACTTGGTTAGAGGTAGATTTTACAGTGGCAATGGAGGAATGTGAAATTGAGGTGTAAGGAGGGTATTCCAGAACTTGTGGCCTGGGCAACTGAAGGCACAGCCACCAATGGTAGAGTGATTTTAAAATCCAGAATGCAAGAGGCTGGAATTAGATGAGTGCAGATATCTTGGGAGACTGTGGGACTGGAGGAGGTTCGGATAGGGATATGCGAGGCTGTGGAGGGATTTGAAAATGAGGATGCAAATTTTAAAATCAAGATGTTGCTTCACAAGGAGCCAGTGCAAATCAGTAAGCATGGGTGTTAAGTGAATGGGACTTGGTGAAAGTTAAGACACAGGCAGCAGAGTTTTGGATGATCTCAAGTTTACAGAGGATAGAATTACCATTTTTGAGATCAGTACATATTGTGAAGAATAATGGCCCTAACTGTTCCCTGCAGCAGTCCACTATCACTAATTACAGTCCCTTGTCTACAATCAACTTTCTGTCCAACCCAGGGTCTGACCTAATCCACAGGATTCTCGCTTGTGTAACAGTTGACTGTGAGGCACCTTAACAAAAAACCTTTTTTTTTTTTTTTGGAGGTCCAAACATATGCAGTGTCTACTGGAATATCTTCATCCATGAGCCTGGTAATCTCAAGTCAACCAGGTTGGTAAGGCGTGACTCTTCCAGAAGCCATATTGCATACCCGTAGTAACTGCTTTGACAAGGTGGTTGTAAAGGATATCCCTGATGATTCCTTCCAGCACCTTTTTCTACAAGTGTCAAACTAATGGGCCTATGACTTTAAAAAGTGTAGGAAGTCAAAATTGTGAAAAAAAAGATCAGTACAACATTAGTTCCCTCAAGTCATCAGGACTGATCCCTAATTCCATGAGAAACTCTGGAGTGGTGCCATGCTGCCTTTCACCCCACCTGATTCCTAAATGACTGGTAGCAATAATAAAATCTTCAGTTATCCACAACCTACCTTTCCAATATCTTAGATGAAAGCAAAAAACTGTGGATACTGGAAATCCAAAACAAAAATAAAAATACCTGGAAAAACTCAGCAGGTCTGGCAGCATCTGCGGAGGGGAACACAGTTAACGTTTCGAGTCTGTATGATTCTTCAACAGAACTAAGTAAAAATAGAAAAGAGGTGAAATATAAGCTTATATTTCACCACTTTCCAATATCTTGTTGCTCTGATAATTTGAGAATAAAGATAGTTACTATGCTTGAGAGTTTTATTCAGAAAATATTTGTGCTCCAATCTGATTAAGCTTTGTACATGACTCATTTGTAACTTTGGCACGATTTAACCATGTACCCTTTTTCGAATTTTGAGAAATACCAATTTTTGCATTGAATGGTTTTAAATTGTTTTTTATACAGTATTACCATCTCTGCCTAGTACGATTAATCAATGGTCTCAATTTAACCTGTCTGTCATTTTTTTATTCGTTCGTGGGATGTGGGCATTGCTGGCTAGGCCAGCATTTATTGCCCATCCCTAATTGTCCTTGTTCAGAGGGCATTTAAGAGTCGACCACATTACTGTGGGTCTGGAGTCGCATGTAGGCCAGACCAGGTAAGGACAGCAGATTTCCTTCCCTAAAGGACATTAGTGAACCAGATGAGTTTTGTACAAATTTAGACCTTTTGAAATCTTTGGACTGGCATTGGATTTTTATACACAGGTGTAGACGCTCCAATGCATGGAGGTGTAATACTGCATCAAGGTCATTAATAAAAGGCTAAATTAAACACTTAGTTACCCCATGACTCCTCATTAACCTGCCATGCTAGAAAACAGTAAGTTGTCATCTTGTTAACATGTTACTGTAGCAAACAATAATTTGTCAATCTTGCACATAATTGCCTGGATATTTAAGATTTTAGTCTATGTAGATAGAAATGGTACAGTAAAAGTACTGTACTTAAATATTTTAATTGACTGTTTCACGCCACTTTCTTCACTAATGTCTTCCTTGCCTCACGGCATTTTTGTGTTCGTTCTTGCATTTGTGGGAATTGAGCTTAGGTGAGGCTATTGGTCTTAAAGTTAGCCACCTATCCATAGGGAATGTACTAATTTTAGAATTAAAATCCTACTCTGGAAGAACTTGCCATGGGATTGAACGAATGCTTTGTCCATGTTCAAAGTTGGTGTTTTAGCTGGTGATATTTCAATGCACATGCATATCGAATTATACTCCAGAGCTGGACACTAAGCATGCAGACAACCACCAGTGGTGACCACTGTTTAAAAGCAAAACAAAAACAAAAATACCTGGAAAAACTCAGCAGGTCTAGCAGCATCTGTGGAGAGGAGCACAGTTAACGTTAACTGTGCTCCTCTCCGCAGATGCTGCCAGACCTGCTGAGTTTTTGCAGGTATTTTTGTTTTTGTTTTGGTTTTCCAGCATCCGCAGTTTTTTGCTTTTATCTTACTGTTTAGAAGCATGTCACTTTACCCTTCACTGCAGAATAAATGTTACATATAGTTAGTGATCCCTTTCCCGAGTGACATTTTTCTGTTCACTGTGCTTGCAAGTTGCCAAAATGAGCTGTAAGAATAATTGGAGCATAATTTGAATTTATGACGTCTTCCAAGTTCTTCTTAGAAGATGGAAGTGTGTTCTATATGGGGAAATAAGAATAAGGATCATGCCTGTTGATCCTGTGGGGAAAAATTGCTCGAGTTTGTTTTTGATCTTCCTTACTCTTTCATATGTAGGGGGCCTTCCCAACCCCACCTGATTCCCTAACCTGCCCAATTGGCACCAAAGAGCCATTTGCAACAGGAAAAGATGTTGATGCCATTTATCAGAGATGTAACATCTATGACATTCTAGCAATAGTTTCTTCAATTTTTAAACATTCCGCTTCATTTTACTTGTGTTATGATCTCCATTGCAACAACTTTTTAAAAAGAAAATCGAACTTCTGGTAAATAGCTGAAAGGATGACACAAGTTTAAATTTTAAGACTTTTACTACAGGTCATGTATCCTTTATAAATCTGAAAACTGAACACATCCAAAAACTGCACTTTTTTTGAACCTCATTGACCTTTAGTGCTGGATGAACCTTACTTGAGCCTACACAATCCTCGCCAACACAAACCTTGCAGACTGCAACTGACCTTTAGCGCGGTAAGTCCCTGACCATGCAGACTTGAACCTCACTGACTGCACTGGACCTTTGCCACAGGAAGTCTAGTTGTTTGTCTGCACATCTTGTAGATGGCGCCATGGGTTGGAACTTAATACAGGTACCCTGTATTTGTTGTTCAGTGATGCACCTTATTTGTCTAACCATTTTATTTACTTTAGACTACAGCTAGCCTAGGCTTAGGCTATTGTAATGTAAGTAGGCCTAGTCCTATGTGCGGTATCTGAAAATCGAAATTATCTGAAATCCAAAAAGCAATTGCCCTAAGGATTTCTGATAATGGATACTTGACGTGTATAATGAACAAACCAACAACACCGTTGACTAAACAGCATTTCACTTGGCAACTTACACTTTGAAATGCAGAACAGAGCTTTTCTGTTATTTTAACACCAAAAATCCTAATTGACAGTTATACTTTACAATTCTTTAAGTAGACATTAAATTCTCCAGAAACGAGTCCAAAGTGATTCTTAGCTCCCTAACATTTACTCTTGTTCTTTCGCAGCCTGATAACTTTTAACTTTAGAACTGTCCTCCGTGGTGAGGATTTTTCTGGAGATTCTCTTTAGCTCAAGCTAGGCAAATCTTCTGGCCTCATTTTAAATCCCTTTTAATTTGGTCTTCTCAATGTGAATTCTGTATTCCTGCACAATGAACTGTGGAGACTTGCTGTCTCTCTGCTTTTGTGCTCTCATGCTTCAGGAATATCTTGGGGGAGCCCTATAATCTGATTCTACAATGGGTTCCTATGCACCCTTCCCCTCGAAGCCCATCTCCATGGCAATGTGAATCACATGTCCCTGGTATCCAGGTTGACATAGGAACAGGAGACGGCCCTTGGGCTCCTTTAGCCCCTGCTATTCAATGCCATTTTCCCACTATCCCTATATCCCTTAATGCCTTTTAATATCTCAAAATATGCCAATCTCTGCCTTGAACATACTCAATGACTGAGCCTCCACAGCTCTCTGGGTAGAGAATTACAAAGATTGACCACTCTGAAGAAATTCCTCCTCATCTTGGGCCTAAATGAGTACCTTATTCTGAGGCCATGCCCCCCACCCAGGTGGAACATCCTGCATCCACTCTGTTGAGCCCTGTAAGAATTTTGTCTGAAAATATAGGAAGATATGGACAGGATGGTCAAATGGGCAGATAAGTGGCAGATGGAATTTAACCCTGAAAAGTGAGAGGTGATACACTTTGAAAGGAGTAATTTGACAAGGAAGTATTCAATGAATGGCATGACACTAGGAAGTTCTAAGGAACAAAGGGACCTTGACGTGTGTGTCCATAGATCTCTGAAGGCGGAGGGGCATGTTAGTGGGGTGGTGAAAAAGGCATATGGGATACTTGCCTTTATCAATCGAGGCATAGATTACAGAAGTAGGGAAGTCATGTTGGAGTTGTATAGTACCTTGGTGAGGCCACAGCTGGAATACTGTGTGCAGTTCTGGTCGCCACATGATAGGAAGGATGTGATTCCATTGGAGGGGGTGCAGAGGAGATTCACCAGGATGTTGCCTGGGATGAAACATTTCAGTTATGAAGAGAGGTTGGATAGACTTGGGTTGTTTTCGTTGGAGCAGAGAAGACTGAGGGGGCGACCTGATCGATGTGTACAAGATTATGAGGGGCATGGACAGGGTGAATAGGGAGCAGCTGTTCCCCTTAGTTGAAGGGTCAGTCACAAGGGGACATAAGTTCAAGGTGAGGGGCAGGAGGTTTAGGGGGATGTGAGGAAAAACGTTTTTACCCAGAGGGTGATGACGGTCTGGAATGCGCTGCCTGGGAGGTTGGCGGAGGCGGGTTGCCTCACATCCTTTAAAAAGTACCTGGATGAGCACTTGGCACGTCATAACATTCAAAGCTATGGGCCAAGTGCTGGTAAATGGGATTAGGTAGGTAGGTCAGGTGTTTCTCGTGCCGGTGTAGACTCGATGGGCCGAAGGGCCTCTTCTGCACTCTGTGATTCTGTGCTTCTGTATGTTTGAATGAGATCACCTCTCATTCATCTTCACGCTCTTCCAAATAGAGGCCCAGTCTCCTCAACCTATCCGCATAAGGCAATCCTGCCATCCCAGGAATCAGTCTGATGAACCTTTGTTGCACTTCCTCTATAGCAAGTATACCTTTCCTTAGCTAAGAGGACCAAAACTGCGCACACTACTCCAGGTGCAGTCTCACCAAAGCTCTTTACAATTGCAGCAAGACCTCTTTACTCCTGTACTCACATTCTCTTGTAATAAAGGTCAACATGTCATTTGCCTTCCTTATTGCTTGCTACTCCTGTATGTTAATCCATCTGCCATGTTCTTGCCCGCGAACCAAGCCTGTCTAAATCCCCTTAAAGCCTCTGCATCGTCCTCACAACTCCCATTCCTGCCAAGTTTTGTGTCATCAGCAAACTTGGAAATACTGCAATTGATCACCACGTCCATAATCATTGATATCGATTGTGAATGGCTAGGGCCCAAGCATGGATCATTATGGTACCCCATTAGGCACAACCTGAGAATAACTCATTTATTCCTACTGTTTTCTGCCTGTTAACTGATTCTCAATCAATGCCAGTATATTACCTCCATCCCATATGCTCTAATTTTGCTTACCTAACCTTTTGTGTGGGACCTTATCGAAAGCCCTCTTGAAAATTCAAACACAACACATCCACTGGTTACCCCTTTTCTATTCTGCTAGCTACTCCAACGGGAATGTCAAACCATGATTTCCCATTCATAAGTCCACGTTGACTCTGCCCAATCCTACCATTATTTTCTAAGTGTCTAGTTATCACATTCTTTATAGTTGTAGCATTTTCCCTAGTACTGATGTCAGGCTAACAGGTCTGTAGTTCCCTGTTTTCTCTCTCCCTCCATTCTTATATAGTGGGGTTACATTGCCACATTCCAATCTGTACAAACTATTCTAGAATCTATAGAATTTTGGAAGATGGCCACTGTCTTTACAGCCACCTTTTTCAACGCTCTTAGCTACCCTTTACACTCCCAACTCCATTCTATCTTCAAATTAAATAGGCAGTTAAAGTATAAGTCTTCACAAAACCTTACAGTCTTAACACCGTCCTGGGACTTTAGAAACCAACAGTTTGTCTACTGTCAGCTCAAATACTTCTGCCATTGTCTACAAATGTACCGCCAAATGTACTACAAATGTACCTTGCACCGCCTTCCCAGTAAAACAGCCTGAGCCCCTCTTTGTTGTTTAACAAACACAACATCCAGGTTTGTCAGCAAAGTTTAGAACGGGTAACATGACCCTGTTTATTTCTCCCTATTTCCTAAATTAAAGATGCAGTCCCAAAGCACATGCCTTATTTGTAACACTCGACATTGCCAGGTTTTCACTAGGATAGTGATTCTGGACACCTGGATTAATTTCCAGTCATCTGGTTTTAAAAATTGCAATAAATGTCGATTCTACCCAGTGTTAGATATTTGGTGACTTTTAACCCCCCAAAGTTAGGTGAGATGTTGTAATTCTAGAGATCTCAAACTTAGCTCCAACCTGCCTACTTCAGGATTTAATAGAGGACAAAGAGCAAGAAACCAATCCACTCCCGTGATCCAGGTTGTGAAGTTAAAATATTTTAAGGTGGCTGGCAGCCTCAGATTTAACCTTTTATAGGTTTAACCCTGACCAGTGGGTTTTCGCAGACCTCGGGAAACCTGGCAGTTCAAGGAAAGTGAGGACAGCTTCAGAAGGTAAGTGGCTTTACACCACTCCTTGTTGACCAGGAGGAGGGAAATGCTGCCCCCACCTAAATTGGGGATCAGATATCCTGTGGCCCAAACTGACAGGAAGCCAAGCTTGTTAATTAAGTTTACTGTTAGGCAGGGATCCTGTTAGCACCATTTGAAGTAATCTTCTGGGTTTCCTGCCTAAAACTGCCCTCGTCAATATTGGGGACTTAGTGCTTTCTGAGTTCTGCAACAGGGTTCAATGTGGCTGCCTATCTTGTCTACTGCTTGATTTAATCGCTGAATCACAGAATTGTTATGGTGCAGAAGGAGGCCATTCGGCCCTTTGTGTCTTCACCAGCTCTCCAAATAAGCATCATGACTTAGTGCCATTCTCCTGCTTTTTGCTCGTTAACCCTGCACGTTGTTTTTATTCAAATAATTGTCTATTGCCCTCTTGAATGCCTCAATTGAACCTGCCTCCACCACACTTCCAGGCAGTGCATTCCAGACCTGAACCACTCGCTGTGTGAAAAAGTTTTTTCTCACATCACATTTGCTTCTTTTGCAAATCACTTTAAATCTGTGCCCTCTCGTTCATGGTCCCTTGATGAGCGGGACAGTTTGATGAATGAGATCTATGCAGTAGGAGATTGACCTAAAACTTGTGCCAGGAAGCCCAGTTCTAGTTCCAACTTGGATAGGGGTTTAAGTTTAGATGAGGAATATTGTTGGGTGGTGCAGTGTGCTGTGACACATGGCTAGGCAGAAGCCTCGTGCTAGTCAAGGTTGCTTGGTTGTTTTGCAGTCAGGTGTCTCAAAGCTCAGTTCCAAGCAAGTGGCTAAATTGAAGCTTCTGGTTATAAACCAATTTTTATTGCTTCTTCAACGTACAGCAGGAGGAAGTGACATCAGCTTCTCAATCCTTCACCTTGTGAAAAGATAGTTCTTTTGTCAATAAGTTTTGCTATCTCAAGCCCAAAGATTTTCTGAAATGTTCTTGGTACTTAGCCCTTAGTTTAAAGTGCTCTTCAGATTTGAATATAAACAATAAGGTACTGGAAGGTTACCAAGAGGATGAGCATGGTCAGTTTTTAGAGTGTTGGAGATTTTAGGGACAAGTAATTTAGATGGACATGGTAATTAGCAAAGAATCTTTTAAGAGAAGCAGATTAGATGCATCTATTAAGACAACTGGATGGCAGACTAGTCATGTGAAGCCAAGACTTTTCCAATTAAATACTTTCACATTAAGTAAACATTACAAGCAAACAGATTACCATTTGTCAAGAGCCAAGTTCTGCGAATGCTGGAAATCTGGAATAAAAACAAGATGCAAGAAATCCTCCGGTTTGGCAATATCTCTTTCAGGTTGACCCTTCGTTGGAACAGATCATAATTTGAAGCTGAATTAAGTGAAATGCATTGAACTGTGTCTATCCATAGCACCTTGAGGTTGAAGAGTCAGGAATTAATTGTCCTAAAGCATAGAAAGCCGAAAGATCCAAAATCCTCAAGGAATAGATAATCTTGTCCCCAGTTGTATGTTTGAGATTGCCATGAGCTTTTAGTGTTCAAGATCATGGTCTCCAGCTTAGAGGATAGAAAATATTAAATGTTTAGCTGCTTTATGTAGAGAGCATTGAATATGTTGAATGGACAGATGGTGGAATCATAGCGTGGGAACATTGAGTTGACTTAATATTTGAAGGAAAAATATTAATTTTTGGGCCTGGCCAAATGAACCGCAGTTTTTCTGTACTTATTCCTATGTTTTTATACTTGAACAATTGATCTTTCGGGCTATTTGCATAAATTCATCCAATGTATTTAAGTAGAGGGAGGATTCCTTGTTGAAATAACCAAACCATTTGATGTGGATCTTCATGTCAGGAATTACACATTCAGTCTGATGCAGAAGAGAAATTACAAAGCTGTCTTAATCACATGCCCTCCAAGCTTTGAGTATATTTTTTTCCTTGTTTGAAGCCAATTTGTAAAGAACATAAACATCTATATTCAGGACTAGCACTAGAAGCTGGTCATGTGAAAACTTGATATAAATTTCAGCACATCTGTACATAATTGGCATTCTGGCAGAAGAGCTTCAACTTTCCATATTATTCTAAAACCAGTAACCTGATCTATTTACTGTTCACTTAATGTATTAATGGATCGTTTTGAAGGCCCTCGCTATAAATTTTCCACCTGCTCGTTCTTATTTGCACTGTTCTTTGTGTGCTTCTTGCATGTTTTGGAACAGCACATAATAACCACATCTTATATTTTCTCCCCCTTCACCCCCAGTTGCATCTCTCTTCAGTGAATTCCATTTGTTACAAATCCAGATTTTGATTTTAATCTTGGAAAGTTTTGAATCAGTATTTCAAAATTGACCAGCGAAGATGCCATAGAGATAGTCAAAACTTGGCTATAAAGCAAGTCGTATAATTTCATGGAATTTGCGGTTGCAAATGATCTTGTTTACCATATGTAAATGTTTGCAGATGAGGGACTTCTAATTTAACTAAAGATCTAGCTATATTAATTAAGTGATCATGGTATCAAGTTTGGCTTCCTGCATAGCAACAAAATGGATTTGAAGGTCTAGGAATGTTAATTGACCAATTTGAATTAGCACTGTTTCCCATAATCACAGCTGAAATATTTATATAGGACATGAATGAGAGCAACAAATTTGCTTCTTTAATTTTGGCAATATTCTGAAATTTCTTGATCATATTTACATTTTGATTTCATATTGTACAATGCAAGGAAGTATAATGCTTGGTCTCTTTGCATCAGCCTTGTGTCATTGTAAAAGGCACAATTTTCACAGATGCATCTTAATCTAATGCACTGAACAACTTCAGCGCAGGACTAAAGGATATCATCTTTTGAAGCAGATGATAAACTGAGGCCCATTTTGCCTGCTAAGTTGGATACGAAAGGCTCCATGGCACTTTTTGAAAAATGATAGTGGAGTTCCCCCATGTCCTACCCAACATTTATGTCTGGACTAATAAAATGGATTAACTGGTAATTTTAACAAGATTCCACAAAAGCAATGAGCTAGATACAATTGGCTGCCATATTTCATAGTCGTTATGGCACAGAAAGAGGCTATTTGGCTCATCGAGTCCATTTCCTACAATACAACAGTGACCACGCTTGAAAAGTAATTCATTGACTGCAAATTGCATTGGTGTGTCATGAGGATAGAAAATGTTCTACATAAATTTGTTTGTTTACCTAGGTCACCAGGTAACTGATTCTGGGCTTGTGGGGTTGGGCATTTTTAAAAGAAAATTGTGCCTGTCTTGGATGGCTTTTGAATATTGAATTTCAGCCCTGTATTGTTTACAGCATTGTTTGAACTCTGCCAAATGATCTCAAAATTCAGTGGGAATGATGTTGTCTTTGGGGACTATTCTAAACCTGATGTTTGGATGTGGTTAATGTTCAACAGCTTATGGCTCTTCTCCAGCTTAGTTGGTGTATATTGCAATGGACAGATTCTAGCTTTCCTTCATCACAAGGTTTTGGACTAGCTGTAGCTGAATTACTACAAATCTCTAGTAAAGATCCTTGAAGGGCCAAATATCTTAGTGCTATATTATGAAATAATACTTTTGCCGAAGTAAGTAAATAGTAACAACCACCCTGATGAGTCTGACTTCCCAATGCTTATTTAGAAAGTCACTTCCACTCTTTGGAGATGACTGAAGAGAATTACTCCCACCTATAGATAAACTTCTGGGGACACTGGTTTAAATCAATTGTCATAAAAACCCATCTAGTTCACTAATATCGAATGCTACTGCATTCGTTGCTCCCAATGCGGTTTCCTCTACATTGGAGAGACCAAACGCAGACTGGATGACCGCTTTGCAGAACACCTTCGGTCTGTCTGCAAGCATCACCCAGACCTCCCTGTCGCTTGCCATTTTAACACTTCACCCTGCTCTCTTGCCCACATGTCTGTCCTTGGCTTGCTGCATTGTTCCAGTGAAGCTCAACGCAAACTGGAGGAACAGCACCGCATCTTCCGACTAGGCACTTTACAGCCTTCCGGACTGAATATTGAATTCAACAACTTTAGATCTTGAACTCCCTCCTCCATCCCCACCTGCTTTCCGTTTCTTCCCCCTCCTTTTTGTTTTTTCCAATAATTTATATAGATTTTTCTTTTCCCACCTATTTCCATTATTTTTAATGTATTCCACCAATCATTTATCTATACCTTTTATGCCCTTTTAGTCTTATTTCACCCCACCCCCACTAGAGCTATCGTTTCCTTGCTTGTCCTGCTATCCATTCTTAATTAGCACATTCTTTTAGATAATATCACCACCTTCAACACCTCTTTGTTCTTTTGTCTGTGACATATTTTGGTTATCTCCTCCTTTCACTGCTTGCTTGTCCCAACAACCACCCCCTACTTCTCTCTCTCTCTCTCTCTCTCTCTCTCTCCCTCCCCCTCCCCCCCACCTCCCCTTAAACCAGCCCACCCCTATTAAACCACCCCTCTCCTATTTTTACTTAGTTCTGTTGAAGGGTCATGAGGACTCGAAACGTCAACTGTACTCTTCTCCGCTGATGCTGCCAGACCTGCTGAGTTTTTCCCGGTATTTTTTATTTTTTATTTTTTGTTTTGGATTTCCAGCATCCACAGTTTTTTGTTTTTATCACTAATATCCTTTGAGGAAGGAAATCTGTCATCCTGTGACTCCAGATCCACAGCAATGTGGTTGACTCTTAACTGCCCTCTGAAATGGCTTAGTAAGCCACTCAGTTCAAGGGCAATTAGGGATGGACACCTTGCCAGCGACGCCCACGTCCCATGAAAGAATAAAGAAGAAAAACTACCCGGTTGAGTGCATTTAACTTTCATCTCATTATTTTTGCCAAGAATATAAGTAGTGTGAAGAGGACTTGGCCAATGCAAGATCAGAATACCCGTTTACAGCAAAGAAAGAAGTAATTTCCATTAGCACATCCTTTCGATAATATCACCACCGTTAACACCCCTTTGTCCTTTTGTCTATGACATCTTTGGCAGTCTCTTCTTGGCCTCCACCTATCACTGGCCCCCTATCGAGCTCTCCTGTCCCACCCCCTTCTACCAGCTTATATTTCATCTCGTTTCTATATGTCTTAGTTCTGATGCAGGGTCATACGGACTCGGAACGTCAACTGTATCCCTCTCCGCATATGCTGTCAGACCTGCTGAGTTTTTCCAAGTATTTTTGTTTTTGTGTAAGTAATTCAGCTTGTTGTATTTTGGCTCTTTGCAAGATGAATCCAAAACTCATCCCATTATTCCACTCCTAAATGTTTTTTGGTCTAAAAACAATACCTTCTGCCTTAACTACTCTGATAAAGCATTCCATGCTCCTAACAAGTCACTACATGAACAAATCTCCCCTAATTCCTTCTCGCTAATGTCTATTTTATAACTATTTCCCATTATCCTTGCGGAACATACTGATATAGGAAACTGGACTGAAAAAGTCCAACTGGTGTGTTAAACCTGTACCTCTTAGTTTTTTCTGGTAATAGGTCATCATGCATTGCAATACACCCCACCAGCCGCAGCCATGTAATCTCCAGAGAGGCAGATGAACAAAGTTTAAAAAACCTAGACTCATTCAGGAAGGAAAGTTCCTGGAAGTTCAACTCTTTACAAACTATGTAACAAGTGGTAATGACCTAGAATATGCTGCCAATGATAGTGGTGGAAGTTGAGATGATCATTGATTTCAAATGGAAATTAGATTGGTACTTGAGGGAAATAAACTTTGCAGGGCTTCTGGGATAGAGCAGGGGAATGGGGCTGACTGGAATGGCCTACAGAGAACCAGAATGCAATGGGCTGAATGGCCTCCATCTGTCCCATAATAACTTTGACCTTATTCTTAACTCTGATGAGTAAAGGCCCAGCCTGCTCAACCTTTTCTCGTGAGACAGCACTCTTCATCCCAGGAATCAACCTAGCGAACCTTCCCTGAGCTGCTTCCAATGCAAGTTTCTCCTTCAAATAAGGAGGCCAAAATGACACACTACTTCAGGCTGTTGGTGACACCATGCTTATACTGTAGTTACAAAACTTCCCTACTTTTGTTCTCAACTCCCTTGTAATAAAGTCCAACATTCTATTTGCTTTCCTAATTACTTGGGGTTCCTGCATGTTAGCTTTTTGTGATTCATGTACAGGGACACCCAGATTATTATGCCCCATCATTGTGTAGTGTCTGTTCATTTAAATGATTCGCTTTCCTATTCTTCCTACCAAAGTCGGTAACCTCACATTTTGTACACTCTGGGCCAAAACTTGGCACTCACTTAACCTATCTATTCCTTTGCAGACTCTGCATCATCCTCACACAACTTGCTTTCTCATCTATCTTTGTACCTTCAACAAATTTGGCTGCAATACATTTGGTCCCTTCATCTAAGCCTGTGACACCCCACTAGTTACAATTTGCCAACCTGAAAATTTATCCTGACCCTTTGGCTAACTAACGGAAAGCAATTTTCTGTCTGTGCTAGTATATAACCTCTATCAAGATGTGCTCTTATCTTGTACAGTAACCTTTTATGCAGCACCTTCTCAATGCCTTTTGGAAATCCAATACGCTGCATGTACTGGTTCCTCTTTACCCACCTTGCTTGTTACATCCTCAAAGAACTCTAATAAATGTCACAGTTTCTCTCTCATAAAGCCATGTTGACTCTGCTTGATGTATTAATGATGTTCTAAATGCCCTGCTACTGCTACCTTAATAATGGATTCCAGCATTTTCCCAATGACAGTTGATACCTATGTGGACATTCCTACTCCCATACCAATCCTTCTCTTGCCCCGAAGAGATGTCCTCAACCATGGCACCAAGCATGCGACAACAGCCTTCGAGACACATTCTTTTGGCTGCATCCATCCCTCTGATCTAATGAAAAATACTATCCCCCACCACATACTACATTTATTTTTATTCCCCCAACATGAAAGCCCCCAGTACCACAATGCTGTGATCTGTTTGCGTGTTCTCTTTCCAGTCCCTGCTCTCGCCTATGCAGACTGCAAGAACCTTGTACTTGTTGGACAAGTGCAAGAGCTGAGATTCCTATAGTACTACCTTCTGGATTCCTTATACCTGACTTATTCATAGTCATGCCATCCTGTTCCTGGCTACAGAGCAAATCTGAAGTACATAATGTAAGGGGTGTGACTGCCTCCTGGAACAAAGTATCTAGGTAACTTCCTCCCTCCATGACACATTGTTGCCTGAAGCTTGTCCAGCTCATGACCTCTGAGCCGAAATTCTTTGAGCTGCAAATACTTACTGCAGATTTTGTTGTCTATCACACTCGTATCCACCAGCCCCTATGTGCTAAAGCTGCAACACATACCTAACCTGTCATCCCTATTGTATTTTGTTTAATTAATTAGGTTTTCAAGTTTTGAAATATCATTCAATTGCCTATTACAGTTTTTGATCTAAGTAATCTTGTTTAATTTAAGTTTAGCTACATGCTGTAGTTCTTTACTGTAACATAGTCCACAGTCCTAATTTCACAGAATCACAGAAATGGTACAGTGCAGAAGGTGGCCATTTGGCACATGTCTGCACTGGCTCTCCGAATGAGCAACTCACCTAGTTCCATTCTCCCGCCTTGCCTCTGTAAGCCCTCACACTCTTCCTTTTCAGAGAACAGCCTGTTTCCCTTTTGAATGCTTCAATTGAACCTGCTTCCCCCACAACCTCAGGCAGTGCATTCCAAACCCTAACCACTCGCTGCGTGAAAAAGTTATTCCTCATAGCACGATTGCTTCTTTTACTAATTACTTTACATCTGTGCCCTCTCATTCTCGGCCCTTTCATGAGTGGGAACATTTTCTCCCTATCTACCCTGTCCGACTCCTCATGATTTTGAATACTTCTATCAAATCCCCTCTCGGCCTTCTTTTCTCTACAGAAAACAGCCCTAACTTCTCCAGTCTGTCTTCATAACTGAAGTTCCTCATCCCAGGAACCATCCTCATAAATATTTTCTGCATTGTCTCCAATGCCTTCACATCTCTCCTAAGGTGCGGAGCCCAGTAGCATATTCAGCATTCCAACTGAGGCTGAACTAGTGATTTATACAAGTTCAACATAACTTTCTTGCTTTTGTATTCTATGCCCCTATTAATAGAACACAGGGTACTGTATGCGTTATTAACCACTGTCTCTCAGCCTGTCCTGTCACCTTCAATGACTTGTGCACATATACACCCAGTTCCCTCTGCTCCTGCACCCCTTTTAGAGTTGTACCCCCTATTTTATATTGTCTCCCCATGTTCTTTCTACCAAAATGAATCACTTAACATTTTTCTGCATTGAACTTCATCTGCCACCTGTCCGCCCGTTCCACCAACTTGTCTATGTCCTTTTGAAGTTCTACACTACCCTCCTCTTGGTTCACAATGCTTCTGAGTTCAGATCTTTTGTTATTTTTTTGATATATTAAAGATATCACTCAATTGCCTGTTACAGTTTTTGATCTTAGTAATCTATTAAGTTTAGTTATATGCTGTAATTTTTTTTTTACTGTAGCTTAGCCCACGGTCCTAATTTAACCCGTTTGTTTTTTTTAATATATTAAGCAATGCTTCTTAAGGAGCCCATAGTGGGTAATTAATTCAAAATTGGATTTATTTCAAATGCATGAGAAAGCAGTGAGACAAGTTCATGCATAGATCTGGTAACTGTAGCCTGACGTTCAGGGTAGAAAATAAAAGGAACAATTGAACTAAATTTTAACAAGCTGATTTTAAGGCCATGAACAATGCATAGGAGTGGTAAAGATGGGGGAGATATTGGGCAGAAAACACATCGAAGGAAAGTGGAATTGCTTCAAATGGCTAGTTTTTATTATATAGAAGGAATTTATTCCTGAATTGGACCAAGAACAGAATAAAAGAGTAAGACCAGATTGCTTACTAATAAATTTGTAAAATGCATGCTGGAGAAAGAGAAAACAAACAAAAGTTAATTGTTCAGGAAAGGAACGGTATGTGGAGATCTATAAAGTTAAGCTGAGGTTTCAGGGCCACAGAGGGGTTAGAAAGAAACCTTAGCTGGAAACATAAAGCAGAACTGTAAAATATTCTTCAAGTATGTCAGCAGTGCACATGAGTTTGACTCACTTATAAAATGTCAATGGGAAATGGTGTCTGAAGATAGAAAAATTGCTCAAGTACTTAATCATTATTTTTCAAGTGTTCACACAAGGAATGAGGGAGAAATGCCAGAACTGGGGATGCTGTTTAAAGGTGAAAGAGTGAAAAAAATGTAAATTACAAGACTCAGTGCTTGTTGAAGCACATAGGAGATGAGGCTCATAGCTCGAACAACTTTCACCCCCAGATCCAGAAGGAATTGGGTCAAACAAATGTGTTCGCTTATGAATGCTGTTCAGAACTCAGTGGACTTGGGCCAAATTCCAGAAATTGCACATGTGACTCTCATCTTCAAATTAGGGAAAAGGCATGTACTATTACATTATAGATGTGTTAGTCTCACTTCTGCTATTGGGAAAATGTTTCAAGTACTGAGGGATAATACTCAAGGAGCATCTTGAGGGGCATGGGCTAATGTGAGGTTTTAGGAGTGGAGGTTGATGCTTGACTAATTTATTTCTTTGAGGAGATTGCAGACTTAGTAGATAAGAAAGAGTGCACTTGGATTTCGGGAAGCTATTTTGCTTCAGTGTCCCACAAAGTGCTAAGTGTGATGTGAATTATGATGGGAATTTACTTAAAAATCAGAAAAGAGATTTTGGATTTTAATGAGCAGGTCACGAAAACCAGTAGTGCAATGTTCCCAGAATGTTAATGAAGCAAATAGAATGTTGCGATGCACAGCAGGACATGTAACATACAAATAAAAATAAGTACTGGAAAAGCTTCCTTGGTTCTGAAGAAGTCAAATTGGACTAGAAACGTTAACTCTGTTTCTCTCTCCACAGATGCTGCCAGACCTGCTGAGTTTTTCGAGCCATTTTGCTTCTATTTCAGATCCCGAGCACCTGTTGTATTTTGCTTTTATTTTCAAGTAACTTACAAGTCCAGAGAGCTAATTTAAAAACTGTATTTGGCCTTGATGAGACCATATCTGGAGTACTGGGCTCAGTTTTGGTATACCTATTTGGCATACCTTTTTAAAAAGAACAGTCTGCTACCGGAAGGATGTACAAAGGAGGGCTAGACGATTGATTCTTGAACTTGCAAATGATTTATGAGAATGATTGGCTACTGTGGGTCCTTTCTCAAACAGGAAACAAAGAATGTGATACAAATATTTAAAATTGCTGGGGCATATTGAAGGGTGCCTCCAGATCTCTCAAAACAGCCAATGGCTTGCTCTATTGTAGCCTTGGTGACAGTATGGCTTCTGCTGCAATTTTATTGTGCCTCTGCGGTGGGGTTCCTCACTGGACTTATCAATCAGGTCCTAAGTGGGTGTCCCTTGTCCTTCAGGAGCCAACCTCTAAGGCTGTCTGGTGGAGAAAAGAGTTAAGGAATTTGGGTGTCGCTAGCTAGACCAGCATTTATTGCACAACCCAATTGCCCTTGAGAAGGTGGTGGTGAGCTGCTGCCTTGAGCCGCTGCAGTGCATGGGGTGTAGGGACACCCACAGTGGGAAGGAGTTCTAGGCACTTGACCCAGCAATAGTCAAGAAATGGCATTATTTAAGGGGAGATGATGGCGTAGTGGCATTGTCACTGGACCAATAATCCAGAGACCCAGGATAGTATTCTGGGGACCTGGGTTGGAATCCCACCATGACAGATGGTGAAACCTGAATCCAATAAAAACCTGGAATTAAAAGTCTGATGATGACCATGAAACCATTGCCTATTTTTGTAAAAACCCATCTGGTTCACTAATATCCTTTAGGGAAGGAAATCTGCTGCCCTTACCTGGCCTGGCCTACATGTGACTCCATACTCACAGCAATGTCCTTTGCACAAGGGCAATTAGGGATGGGCAATAAATGCTGGCCTAGCCAGTGACACCCACATCCCAGGAACGAATAAAAATAAAATTATATTTCCAAGCCAGGATGGTGAGTGGCTTGGAGGGGAACTTCCAGGTGGTGGTGGTCCCATGTGTCTGCTGCCGTTGTCCTTCTAGATGGCTGTGGTCATGGGTTTGGAAGGTGCTGTCTGAGGAGACCTGGTGAGTTCCTGACACGCATCTTGTAGATGGTACAAACGGCTGCTATTGTGTGTCGGTGGTGGAGAGAATTAATGTTTGTGGGTGGGGTGCTAATCAAGCGGGCTTCTTTGTCCTGGATGGTATCAAGCTTCTTGAAGGACGTTGGAGCTGCACTTATCCAGGCAAGTATTCCATCACACTCCTAACTTGTGCCTTGTCGATGGTGGACAGGCTTTTGGGGAGTCAGGAGGTGAGCTACTCACCACAGGATTCCTAGCCTTTGACCTGCTCTTGTAGCCACAGTACTTATATGGCTAGTCCAGTTCAGTTTCTGGTCAATGAAAGTTGACAATCTGTGATTGTGGAAGGGTGTGTTTGTCATAGTAATTCCCTCACCATTTGGCACACACTTTCATTGTTCTCTTGTGCTGGCCAGATACCAGCTGCACACTGAAGGCATGGAGTCTCTTCCTTTTGCCAAAAATGCCTGACTGTTCTGATGACACCTTTACTACCACATGGAATGCTGTCTAAAACCCCCTAGACTTGTGAAAATCCTGTGAGGGAAGCAAAGCCCACTGGCCTCATACATCTCAAAGTTAATGCAGCTGGAAACCCTTGCGAGTAAGGTGTCGGTGAACTGGCTGATAAAGTTGTAAGCTGCAGAGTGTGAGATCCTGCATGCCAGCAGCTGAGCCCTGGAAGAAATGGAGGAATGTGGTCACCTTGACAGCTGCGAGCAATGGGTAGTCACCTGCTCCTCTTGGATAGAGGACATCTGCCAAGGGTCTGCTGAGGTGTGTGACCACCAGCTGAGAGCGCTTAAGCCTTTGGAAGCAGTGCTGTTCGGAGAGGTCGAGGACACTGATCTTTTCCCTATACTCTCTATTCTGAGAGTATCGCCTCCTTATGAGGTGCAGCCCAGTGTCGATTCTCTCCAGCAACCTCATGTGGCTGTGGAGAAGGCAGCTGCTGCTGAAGTTGCTGTCCCTGTCACTGTGGTTGTTGAGCTGGAGGTTGCTGCAGCTCCTCTTCGGATGTCCGTCCAGCTTCTGAATATATGGACTCCATGTCACTTGGACGTCTCACAGGCGATAAGATGAGATGACGCTGGGAGATAACTGAGGCAGTTGGAATAAGTTGCAGAATGTGACTGTACCCAACGAAATAAGTGATTTAGGCAGAATGAACTGCTTCTGTCAGTGCAAGCTTTTCACTGTGACTCATCACTGGCTTGCCAATTTTGCCCTTTGAATTGCTCATTTCAGCTCAATGTTATGGCAGGGTGAATGGTAAGTGCCAAGCTGCTGAAATCCCAGAGGGAAACTTGAAACAGCTGCTAAAATGGTTTATGCAATTTGTATAGTATGAGGAGCGGTTCTGAAGTCAGGAATGATTTCCCCGAATGCTTGTGATGATTTTATAGTAAAGTAAACATTTATCAAAAGAATAAAGGAAAAAAATAAAACATAATTACATTTAAACACAAGAATGGCTTCCCACAGTAAGCAGTACTTTAAAACGGTTCCACAAATCTTAACTACCCTCTGAGCTAACCTTTCCCTTTTCTGTTTAGCAACTATTCTTATAGATTTTTAGAATTCCAACAATTTTTACCACACCATGCCTTTTTCCCTTGCGGGGAGGTCCTCTGAGGCTGACAGCAACTGGGTCTTCAGGTCTGGCCTTTTTCACATTGTCTTCATGGAGTTCTGCCCAGCTATCCTGCTGTCTTCTGGGAGACCTGACCAGCTACCCCCTCACATAGGCTTCAGTATTTCCTTAAATGCGTTCCTTCCCTTTGATCTCTCTATTGTTTCAACCAGTCTCTTCAGAAATGCTTTCTTCCCAGAATTGATTATATCGTTCTTTACTTTTAGCTCTTGGACTTGTAAACACAAACTTACCCTATCTTTACCTCACTCCCTTACACCTTTTTACAACCTGCATTTTTCCCCCTTTGAACTAAAACAACTCAATTCAAACTATTCCTGTTATTGCTTTACGTAAACCTCTGATTGAAGTTCCTCTTGGTTCAATAACATATCAAAACAACTTCTTATTGTTGACTTTAGACCCTTGCTATCACTCTAGCTCTTAATCCAATTACAGCCTGACTTACATCACATAAGAAAGTATGACTGGGTTATTAACAGAAGAGAAACTTGACAATTTCTCGTTTTCTTGACATCAGTTTCACCCTATGATGAGTTCTGACTGTGCATTCGCCTTCTGCAACTTGCCGAGTTGCAGTCCCAGCGTGTGATCTATGCACTGTTGGGAAAGAAGGATTCCAGGCTTAAGAATGCTAATTGCTTTTTTAATTACCTCAGTTCTTCCCACCAGACCCACAGGTATTCCCCACTGGACCCTCAATCTACCCCAAGGAAAGCCATAAGAGGTTGGGATTGGGTCGGCATCCCAAGCCAGTGTCATTTTCCTTCCCACTCCACTCATTGCCCCCTCGCCCCAAACCCACGTCTAGTGGCCTGGGAAAATTCTGCCCAGACTAGTTGTTCAATTTTACTGCATTAATTTTCCTGTGGGACTACAATTATGTTAAATGTTAGCCATAATATTTTTCCAGTTCCATGATGTGGGCGCTAATCTGGCCACCTTCACATTGAATCCACTAATTGTCAGATAATCGCATCACAGTATACGAGTTCTATTAAGGAGGATACAGCTTTCACAGAGGTAGGTTCATGTAGAAAAATAGCCATTTCTTGCCCGAATCATCAGAAATTGTAGAATGCCCACATTGGGATTCCATTGTCATTCCTGATCCTCATTTTGTCAGTTGATACTGTGTTATTCAGATGAGATACCTTAATAGGGACAGCCAGAAATATCATGGTCCTACTTTTGTTTCTCGATCTCCCACCACTTTTTAAACATAAAAATGCAATTTATGCGCCTACCTAATACAAAGCTCATACTTTTCCACATCTGACTCTACTGGGACTGACTCTTCATGATATTCAACAACTGCAAAGCCCCAGTTAAGAGAGACGCGTGTAAAAAGTGGCATTACACATTCTATTAAATTTTAGAGTTTAAATTGTACTGTGCAATATTCGTATCAAACTAATGCCTCTTAAAACAGTAGAAGAGAAGCATGTCATTCAAACATGTTTATACGTTTGCTACTAATATATTGTGTGACTTTGTCCTTTTGAGTTTTACTGTTTTAGGAAGGAATGTAGGATCAGGAGTAGGCCACTCAGTCCCTTGAACCTGTTTTGCAAAGATTTTCAGACTGAAGTACAGTTGCTTTGGATCTCTGATTCAATTTTTTGATCTCAAAGGCCTAGTTTTGGCAATCTTTTTGAAGTTAACCTAATCTGTTGGAATTATAATACCCCAAACCGATCTCTCCTCTGTGCTCATTTCAGTCATGACAGTGATAGAGATGTTACGAGTGGCTTCAGCTTCCCAGTACCATCACTGGGGTAAATTGACCAGAATTCATGGCCAGGATTTTCCAGCCCTGATACCGGTGGGCACCATCACAGGCAGGATGGAAAAATATGGAGAGCCGTTGACTTTTAACGGCTCTCCATATTTTCCACAGCTCTCCATATTTTCCCGTCCCACCTGCAACAATGCCCACTACTGGCAGGACTGGAAAATCCCGGCTCATATTCCAGATTACTAATCTTAAATTGACAGTAATATGAAATGATTAGTATAGTTGTGAGTTTGGTGCATCATGACTAATTTCTCCAGTGCTAATGATAAAGGATATACTCCTTTCAAGTCAGAGGTTTACAGAAAAAAGAACTTGCCTGAATCAATCATCACCTAATTTCACTGCACTATACTTACTCAATATCTTTGTGTCTTTCTCTGCTCCAAATATTTATTCAGTTTTCACTTTTTTTTAAAAAGGACAACCCATGCCATGACTATTTCTTTCTAGAGTGTGAGCTCTTAATTCAAGTCTTTATCCAGTAACCTGCAGTTTCCGATTAAATAGCCTGTGCCAGAAGTTAATAAACTGATCAGAACACTAAATTGCATTTCCCTGGATGCATTTTAAACATTCAAGATAGCTGTGTTAGGCAGCCTTTGATCCATTCTTTGGTTTTAATAGATATTTGTTCATTTGAACACATAAACTAATCCCGCTGACTTCATTACATAAAACAAGCACTGTGTCAATTTCTTTTGTTTCCTTTTTCTACAATTATTTTCAAGTTGCTCCACTAAAAATTAGTGTGTCTTATTGTAGAATTGCTATTTGCACAATGAATAATTAACAGAAAGGTGCAGAATATATCTACATGTGGGAAATTTGAAACAGCCACATGATCCAATTCGGTGTGCTGTATGGTGTATTTCTATGTAACCTGCACTAAGGCCTGATGAAGTGATTGTACAATCACTTCAGTGTGAAAATGCAAATTTGGCCCACCACACCCATTGCATCGAGGTGTCTCCTTTATGATCTTGAGCCCTTTTTTCTGGTAGGCTGCTCTCATTGACTATTTTTGTTAAATTTCTTTTAAAGAACTTACAGTAATGGAGATTGCAGGTAATGGAAGCACTGTTGAAATACAAGGTACTTCCAATGTACCATATGACACCACACAACATACTCGTAGAACACCCATTTCTTACTAACTTCCATCTGAAGTCATATGCAAATAAACCATAACCTGCTCTGTTGTTGGAAGTGATAGCCACCGTAAACTTTTATTGCAAGTTTATCACCAGTTTATCTTCTAAGAATTTAAATTCTGTGCTTTTAAAGACGTTTCTGTAATTACCAATGAAAATATATTATTTTTAAAGTCTCTGTTTAGAATTAATTGATTCCAGTAAACCTGTTGGTTACTAATCAGCATAATTCTCAGTTGGCATGCTTATCAGTCTTCCCAAGTTTGCCATTACTGAGTCTGTTTTGTAGCAGACTTCTGTAGAAACTTAATTTTTCCTCCAATGTAAAGATTTCATTTTATTTAGTTTATATATATTTTAGCATCATTCCAATTTACAGAAAGATTTCCATTATTTTCTATCTTTTTATTTACCGATTCTATCTGGTGCTACTGTTCCTACTCAAGGAGGCTAATGAAAAAATTTAATTATTTTCATTCTGCTTACAAGACTCAACAACAGCAATCCAAGACTCTAATTATCTTTTTAGCAATTTTGAATTATTGCAATTTTCAGTTTGATCAAGTGAGGCATTTCAATTTATTTTATTCCTTATTTATAAAGAATATTTAAAGATTTTATGCTTATAAATATGTTAATTTAAATTTATTTGCTGCACAACCATTAATTTACTGCACAGTAGGTTGCCATTCAATCCATCATGTCTGTGCTAACTCTTTGCTAGAGCAAGCCAGAACTAATCCCACTGCCACACATTCTCCTCAACCCTGCATCTCACTCAGAACGTTTATCTTTACCTACATTTTCGTTCAATGATAAAATGGCCTTTGCCTCAACTACTCTCTGTGGCATCCTCCGCATCAGATTTCATTCTTTCATAATTATTTAGTGCCGTTGATGCTGATCCAACATGTTGCCTATTTATAATTTAGATTTAGTGAGGCATTAGTATTTATTACTCAAGAGCTTTGTAAGTTGAAGATCTAAGGACCTCAGTCATTCCAATCAATTTAATTTTGTTTTTGTTAAATCACAGAATTAGGTGTCACTGATGAGGTCAGCAATTATTGCCCATCTCTAATTGCTCTTGAGACTTGCTAGGCCATTTCAGAGGACAATTAAGAGTTAACCATATTGATGTGGGTCTGGAGTCACATATAGATCAGACTGGGTAAGGATGGAAAATTTGCTTCCCTGAAGGACATTAGTGAACCAGTTGGGTTTTTAACAACATCTCAGTAATTTCATGGCCACCATTAGAGATACTAGCTTTTTATTCCAGATTTATTTAATTAACTGAACTTAAATTCCCCAGCTCTCCTGATAAGGCATTAACCTAGGCCTCTGCATTACTTGTCTGGTGATATTGCCATTATATTACTGTACCCATTGGTTCTGGCGGTTTGCGCAAGAATACACCATTCAGCGAGTTGAGCCAGTCAACCAGCTATTCCATTTTTTTGGTTTCATTACAGGAGAGCCAATGAGCAGATGGAAAGGCAGATTCCCCACACCAACTGAATAGTGGGTATCTCATTGTACCAGATGGTCACCCTGTGATCCTGTGCTTGTTCAGCCAAGCAGACAGTGGTGGCGGTGGGAGGGTAAATCACGTAAGGTAACATTAATTGTGGATGAGTGATATACTTAAGAGTGTGGCTGTCTCAACTATTCAGGGTTATATAATCAGTTCTAACTGGGAGCAGTTCCCTTGCTAAGCTTTAGGACACTGCCACTGGACAGAGCTGACTGAGAAATGTCCTCCTATGGTCAATTGTGGGCCATATGATGTCAACCAGGCAATGCACACAGCCCTTGAGACGGTGCACATGATAAATATAAGGTTCAGGAAGTGTGAGTTCAGGAAATGTTGGGTGCAGAGGAAGTGTAAATTCCTGGAGTCCTGCCAGCTTATCGTGCAAAGCCATCTGCCTGTGCAAGATGCTGCATGTTTTTCATTTGAGCTGCTTGTGTGTTACTAACGACTACTGTATCCCTGGTTAGAAAGTTATCTGATGGATATTTGGATCTGTCCAGTTTAAATTTATAACTTCGCTTGTCATATGAATCTACA
Organism: Cetorhinus maximus; assembly: GCF_964194155.1. Classification (NCBI taxonomy): domain Eukaryota; kingdom Metazoa; phylum Chordata; class Chondrichthyes; order Lamniformes; family Cetorhinidae; genus Cetorhinus; species Cetorhinus maximus. The sequence goes on from NC_135881.1 coordinate 27,282,551, forward strand.
GCTTAGCCTGTATACTGTAAAGGTGAAAATGGAAACTGCGGTACTCGATTGTTATCAGTCCCTTTATATCTGCATGCGAGTCTGAAAGCAAGTTGTAATGTATCACTGTTTGAGCGCATTACGTATTAATAACAAATTTAATTTGGCCTCCTTAACTGAAATGCAAAATGAAAAGTATTTTTTGATTTTTTTGAGACAAATACAGAAATAAACTGTCTAAGACCCAAATAAAGCCAAATTTTGTTTGGCTGAAGCCCAGTTTTGGAAGTTTTTTGCAGTTGTAGAATTTTGTGTTTATGATCGTAGAAAGTAGAAATATTCAAAGTGGTTAAATTTCGATAATTTGGGAAGGATGCCTAAACATTTCTTCTTCTTAGCTAGAATGTAAACCCGAGAGAAACATGCAACCGGTTTGTCCACAAGCATGACTCAGACCTTCCTGTCGCTTGACTTAACATTGAGTTCAAAAACTTCAGACCATGAACTCTCTCCTCTATCTTCACCCCTTTTTGTTTAAATCCCTTTTTTTTAAAAAAAATATTTTTTATTCACTTATTTTTATTCATTTATTCATTGTTTTAGCCCTTTTTAAAATCCCTTTTTTAAATCTCCTTTTCTATCCTTTTTCCCTCAACCACTGCCCCCTCCCCCACACCCCCTGCATAAAGGGCCATCTGTCACTTGTTCTATGTTGTTCTTTCATAGAGTGCTGACCCTTTGTTCTGCTATTAAAACATTCTGGGCTGAATTTTCCCGAAATTATACTAAGTGCGGTAGTGGGGGGGTAAAATAAAGCCGATGGAAATGACGGGTTTTCACGTCGTATCTTCCCGAGCCCACCCTATTATATATTCACTCCCGCGAAACACGCTGTTTCCATGGCGGGCGGGGTCTCATTCGCCCGCTCGCCATCACCTCGCTGTTGCATCACGCCGGCCGCCATCTTTAAAAGGCAGCCGCCAGCAAAGGGCTCATCACTACCAGCTCACCACTGCTGCCCAGGAGAAATGGCCAACAAAGGCAAAAAGACTGCAGCCCCCCATGAGTCAAGTGACTGCTGGATGCCGTGGAGGCCTGCAGGGATGTGCTCTACCCCAGCTCTGGCCGCAGGACGGGTAGAAATGTCACCAACCCGGCTTGTGAGGTAGTGGCAGTGGTGGCCAGCGCCAATACCCTTCAGAAGAGGACAGCCACCCATCTGCTGCAAAAGGGTGAATGATCTCTGTTCTACCAGGGTAAGTCACTCTTTTTATCTCTCTGAACTCTCTCGCTCACAAACCCATCACACATCCACAGGGCCCTCACTCACTGCTGTGCAAGGGACATCACCATTCACTCTCTCTCGCACACTGTCATTGTCCTCATCCCATCTAGGGGACCACTCACCGCCCGCAGGCGCCCTGATACTCTCTCCCCACCTCTATCCATGCAGGACAAACTGGCTCACAACAGGAGGGAAAGGTCGCAGACAGGTGGAAGGATGCCGGAATTCCAAGCTCTCTCAGAATTTGACAACAGAGCCATCCAGCTGGCCGGCAATAACTGGGACCGGTCCTGTGCTGACAGTGAGGTCAGTGCTGCTGTACCAGGGGGAAGCAGCAGTGCAACATCCATTAGATAACCATGCCATGAGTAATGTGTACTCTTTTGCAGGCCACTGCTATGCACTAATTATCTCCCCTTGCTTTCGCAAGCACATCTGGGAAGCAGCAGGAGTCCACGACCCAGGGTCTCCAAGCAAGCTCCGAAGAAACCTCCGACGAGGAATCTGAAGGCACCCTCCCCTGAAGTCATAGTGCTCACCCACACCCTCCACCAGCGCAGAGACACCTCGTTGGGACCTAGCTTTAGAGTAGCCTCGGGACCAGAATGTGCTGAGCACATTGCACTTTCTGATCTGCAGCAGGTGGAGGCAAGGACTTCCCAGGTTCCTGGCACTCGGAGGACTGCTGGAAGCTAGAATGTTGCTGAGTCCGAGTCAGATGATGAGCCTCTGGACTCGGTCATGGCACAGTTGCTGGAGCTGCAAAGGCAAGCTCAGGAACATCAGGAAGAGATGTCCGTGCATTTCTTAGATTGCAGGGCACGATGGAGGAGTCCGTCCGTCTACAGGCTGAGGTGTTAGCACCGGCATTGCAATGCACCGAGTCAACACTGGCAGGATGGCGGACGCCATGGAGACCTTGGTCCAGGACGTCACTCCTGCACTGCTGCACAGGCTTAATTCCATCACTGATGCTATAGTTAGCTTCCAACAGCGTATACGCAAGAAGGGTGCTGGGCAGCTCGATCTCACTCCAGCTTCCCCTTTTCCTCAAGGAGTCAGACTGGGGCGCTGGGGCACCCAAAGCGAGGAGGATCAGCAGTTGCACAGCCCCGGGCCAACCATCCAGGTGACTCCTGTAGTGTCCGGCCCATCCAAACCCCCTCTTCCTGTGACCTCAGCAGGTCCAGCTCCACAGGCCGAGGAGCGTGCCACTGCCACAAAGCAAGACCCTGAAAGCAGGCTGGGGCCCTCTAGTTATCGGCCCTACAGAGGATGCTGGCCAAGGCCATCACAGACAGGGTATAGCAGTCAGCAGCCTGCCTCCACCTCCGCTGTGGATGTCCGGGGAGCACCAAGACATAGCGGCAGGGTTAGGAAAGTTAAGAAGAATGAGTTGCACAACCTGGACACGGTTGTTAATCACTTGCACATACTGCTCACTATTGTTAATAAACTCCCAAGAATGTCTCCCTGCCTATGGCTCCTTGTTCTGATGCACAGTGTTCTTGTCACTCAGAAGTGAAACCTTTCTGCACAAGGTAAAGGTAGGCTTTTCATTTTGGGCCTGTGCTCTGTGCAGCCTTCAGACCAAAATGATGGTCTGGCCTCTTACTCCCTGGACATATTACTGATGTCTGCACCTCAGCGGTACTTGTCATTGCTGCCAGAATGTCGTGGGCAGGCTCCGTCATTCTCTCTGTGTGCTCTCAGCACCTTTAAGGTGGGCTGGCTCCCATCTCTTCAGCATCTGTGACCAGTGATGCTGTGCTCCTGAAGCGTTCAGGTGCTGAAGGCGGACAAAGGATCAGATGCTTCTAAAGTTTCATGGTTTAATGAAAATGGGGGTGAAAAGCATCCCGATGATATGACCCTGATCACAGAGCACGAGCGAGCTCCCCTTGGCCAAACAGGAGTCAGAAATTCTCAGAGGCTGTGTGAAGATTGATGAAGTGTCCTCACTGCATGTGATCATCATCATCCTCCCATAATCAGTGACTATTAGGGCCTCCACTGCGTCTCCATAATAGGTGCATTCTCAGAGAGGGCATTTGCACTCTCATAAGCCAGACTGAAGTCAAACGTTCATAGGTGCAATGTGGGGATCTATAAGGTCACCTCATTGCACGTTTTTGCCATCGTACTTCACAAATTTAGCAGCTTTGAGGGCCTCCAAGTGCGCCTGCCTCATCTAGCCAGTGCGAGGGCCTCATCCCTGTCATTGTCGCCTTAGAGGACCTCATCCTCATCCCCATTAGCTTCGTCCTCATCGGAGGAGGCCTCCAGCTACTCCATCTCCTCAGCCAACTCGTCTCCCCGTTGCAGCACCAGGCTGTAAAGGGCACAGCAAGCGACGATGATGTGTGACACCCTCTGCAGACTGTGTTGCAGGGCACCACCAGATCGGTCCAGGCACCGGAACCTCATCTTCAGCATCCTGATGATCTGCTCCACCAAGTTGAGCTGCTGCATAAGCCTTACTATACTGTCACTCCGCTGTAGTCTGAGGCAGCCTGCATGGGTGTCATCAGCCATGGCCTCTGCAGGTAGCCCTTGTTCCCGAAGAGCCAACCGTACAGCTTCTGTGGACCCTGGAAGACTTCAGGGATCTGTGACTGACTGAGGATGTGGGAGTCATGGACATCCCCTGGAAAGCACATTGCAGGATGCATTCCTGGTGGTCGCACACCAGCTGCACATTCAGCGAGTTGAACGCCTTGTGGTTGATGTAGTTGACCACGTATTGTGCTGGAGACTTGAGCACCACGTGATTGCAGTCGATCGCACCCTGCACCTGTGGGAAACCCGTGATCTGGGCGAATCCAGTTGCTTTTGCGTCCTGGCTGCCCTGGTCCTGGGTGAAATGCTCAAGATTATGTGCCCTCGCAAAGGTGGCATCCGTAACCTCACGGATGCATTTGTGTGTGGAGGCTTGTGAGATCCCACAGAGGTCACCTGTGGAGCCCTGAAAGGAGCCACTGGCGTAGAAATTGAGCTTACATGGCCACTGGCAGTGGATGCTCTCCGTGTCCCCATGGCGCCAAATCCTGCAGTAGCTGGCAGATGTGACTGACCAGTTCCCTAGACATACACAGTCTTCAGCGACACTGGTTGTCAGTCATCTGCAGGAATTGAAGGCAACATCTATAGACCCTGGGTGTCGCTAGGGGCAGACCAGTGATGGCTCACTGTGGCTCTTTGGCGGCGCGTGCAAGAGTCCCAGCCCCACCTTCTTCCTGAGGTTGCTGCTCCTGCCTCTGCACAGTCAGGAGCCTCAGTCACTCTCTCCTCCATTGTCTTCGCCCTCTGTAGGCTATCAGGCATACAGCTATTTCACCAGGCTCCATGATCCTGATGTACTCCTCCTGCAGGATGAACGAGAGAGACACGTGGTTAGCATGGGTGTACTAAGAACCTGTCCTGGTTAAATTTGAAGGCCCCTTAATGCTTCCTGGAGAGTGCTGACCACCATTTGGATGGTCAGAGATTAGTGCGCTGCATGGCTGCCTGAAACCTGACTCAACCTATTGGCGGCAGCTTTGCCCTTTGGACTGAATGCTGTGCTCTCAGCTCAGGCACAGGCATTCTCCTAACCCACACTGCAAGGCTGCACTGTTAGCTTTAACCATCGGGAAGACTGGTCCAAACTGGGATACTGACATTGCAAGGGGCTGTGAGTGCCTCTAGCAGTGACGGCTCCATGGCCAGCTTCAGCAAGGAGATTGTACAACATGTACAGTCGTCCAGCTGTTCTGCAGCCCACTAAAACGCTCATGATTTTGCAGTCTGTGCCGGGGTAGGGGGGGATGGGGGTGAAAAGCCCTGGAGCACTTGGTGGCACTTTCATGCCTCTGCATTGCTTGAATGGGCTGACAAGCTAGACCCCCAACTCTAGTCATATCATTGGCTGCGCTTGAACTGTCTCAGTTGCAGAAGAATGGTCACTATATACAGGCTTCCCTCATGTATGTCTGCTTCCCTCGCCCACCACCCCTCCACACCGAATGCCTGTGCGCTATATTCAACGACAGAGCTGCCCTTGACCCCACCCACCCCCGACATGTTCTCAACAGCAGGGCTGCCCTTGACCCCCCTAATGCTCCTCAAGCTTGAAGTCCAACAGGTGACCTTGGCGAGCGCTCTGCAACGTTACTGTGTACTCACCTCCGAGTTCCCCACAAAGTGCAGCCCGCCAAGTGCACGCCTTTTATGTGCTGTTGTGAAACACGTCGGTGTGCTTTCCTGCAAACATGGATGGATGGATGATCCAGCAGGGAGGGAGGAACAATTCTGGTGGACTGGCCTAATAATGGTATGCAGATGCATTACAATGAGGTTCCCGATGTCCGATGGCAGGAAATGCAGCCCACCATCAGTGGGATGAGCGGATGATTGCGAACTGGTTTCACAGCGTTGTGAAACTGATCACACTATATTGTCTGATCACGCCACTGAACACGCCCAATGCTGGCGGGCACGGAAAATCCCGACCATTGTCTTTGAGCTTTCTCGATCTCTGTACTGTCTTTGACACTGCTGATAATCATCTTTTCTCCATCATCCATTTACACAGTGTAGTGCTCTTATTGTTCCACATGTAGGTCATAGGCGCTCAACAAGAGTGTGGGTTAGGACAGATATAAATGGAACAAAGATGCCTTAGAATTGTGTATTATGTAAACTTGAGGTTTTTAACAAGGGCGCATTATGCTGCTGAAGTCACATGAAACGAGGAATGACTGGAACTTGAAGATAACGGAATTTTACAGCAAGCAACTAATCAAGAATATAGTTGTTAAACGGCAGAAAAGCATTAGTTTCAGTGCTGTAGGCTCCAGACTTCCCTTTTCCCCCCTTTCATTCAGCCTCAAGTCACATAAGAATTGCTATCATTCCACGTTATTAATGACCTTCCTTCCATCATAAGGTAAAAGTGCGGATGTTCGCTAATGATTGCACAATGTTCAGTACCATTCCCAACTCCTCAGGTACTGGAGCTATCTATGTCCATATGCAGCATGACCTGGATCACATTCGGGCTTGCGCTGATAAGTGGCAAGTAAAATTTGTGCCACACAATTGCCAGGCAATGACTACCTCCAACAATAGTGAATCTAACCATCTCCCCATGAAATTCAATGACATTACCATTGCTGAAACACCCACTATCAATCCTGATGTTTACCATTGACCAGAAACTGAACTGGATCAGCCATATAAATACTGTGGCTATAAGAGCAGGTCAGAGGCTGGGATTCTGAGGTGAGTAACTCACCTTCTGATTCCCCAAAGCCTGTCCACCATCTACAAGGCACAAGTCAGGAGTGTGATGGAATACTCTCCACTTGTCTGGATGAATGCAACTCCAACAACACTCAAAGCTGACACCATCCAGGACAAAGCAGCCTGCTTGATTAGAACTCCATTCACCAACCTAAGCATTTGTTCACTCCACCACTGCTGCACAGTGACAGCAGTGTGTACCCGCTACAAGATTCATTGCAACAGCTCTCCAAGGCTTCTACAGGATCTTCTAAAACCCATGACCTCTACCACTTTAAAGCACAAGGGCAGCAGATGAATGAGAACATCACCACCTGCAAGTTCACCTCCAAGCCACACACTGTCCTGACTTGGAACTATATCGCCATTCCTTCGCTGTCGCTGGCTTAAAACCCTGTAACTCCCTTCCTTACAGCACTACGCCACATTGACTGACTACTGCAGTTCAAGCAGGCAGCCCCCCACCACCACCTCAAGGGCAATTAGGGATGGGCAACAAATGCTGGCCTTGCCAGCAATGCCCAAATCCCATGAAAGAATATTTTTTGTTTTTAAAAAGTAGTGTTTGATGCTGAGCAGGGGTGTTTTCCTGATATCCTCATTGATATCCTACCTTCAGCAAAAGCAGATTAATTGGCCATTATCTTATTGCTGTTTGTGGACAGTGAAGTGCAAATTTAAACTGAAGATATTTAACCTCATATCTGTCTTTGTCACTTGTAGACTCAACTCTTCTCTTCCCTTCCTTCAGACTATGTAAACTTCAGCTAATCTAAAACTCTGCTGCCTGCACCAAGTCTTGCTCGCCTATTATCCCTGTGTCACTGACCTACATTGGCTCCCAGCACCCCATCGCTTCAAATTTAAAATTCTCATAGATATGGTTAAGTTCCTTCGTGGTCTCACCCCTCCCTATTTCTGTAGCCTCCCCATCCCTATAAACCCCCTAAAATGTTCCTTTGACTCTGGCCTTTTGTATCTTTCCTCTCTTCATATGACTATTTGCACTTAGCTGCCTTGGCCTCACAATTTGGAATCCCCTCCCTGAACCGTTATGAACCTCCTCCTTTAAGGCGCTTCATAAATCCACCTCTTTGGTGACACCTTAAGGTACCCCTCCGAATATTTCCTCCATTGTTTTGATGTCCATTTATTTTTTGATTGCACCTCTGATAAGTGTTCTGGGAATATTGTCTATGTTAAAAGTATTATAGGAATACAAGTTGTTGTTAAAATGTTTTGAGATGTCCTAAGGACAAGAGAATGCAAGTTCATTCTTTCGACAAAGGTACATGTGTCTTTCATGTTGTGTGCATTGTGTCAGACTCCATTTGCCTGATGCATAATTCCTGGAGTCATTTGCATACTTTCATCAACCGTTGCTTTGAATTAGTGGCACAAAATGATGTGTGCCCTGCTCAGGCAGTTTGATCATGTAGATATCCTCTGTCCCACTGTTAGTTTCTTCACTACCTATGTATTCTTCACATGTGGTGGTTGCTTTGCCTTTCAAAGAATCAGAAAGATTATGCCTGTGGCATGCAATCTACATACTATCCCCTTCAGAAACCAAAGATGCCTAAGATGAGATGAACTGCTTACAGCTATTTTGATAAGGTAATATATACGCCAGTAATGTTTTTGGCTGTAGTGGAGAATTTGTGATCTCCTCAAATCCCTCTGTGTCCTTGAACCTCTCTACCCCCTACAACCCTCCGAGATCTCTGTGCTTTTACAGTTCTGACCTCTTGTGTATTCCTGACTTTTATCACTCAACCATTGGTGGCCATGTCTTTAGCTGTCTTGGTCCTCAGTTCTAGAATTCCCTCCCTAAACCTCTGCCTTCTCTCTCATAAAAACACTGAAAATTTATGGCACAGAAGGAGGCCATTCAGTCTTTAAGATGCAACTTAAAACCTACCTCTTTGAGCAAGCTGTTGGTCTCTGTCCTAATATCGCTTATGTGACTCAGTATCAAATTTTGTTTGACAACACCTCTGTAAATTTTGGGACATTTTACTGGGCAAACTTGGAGGTCATCCAATACTTTGCCCGTGTCCTAACTCGCACCAAGTCCGTTTCACGTATATCGCACCAGTGCTTGCTAATCTATATTAGCCTTCGCTTAAGTAATGTCTCAATTCTAAAATATTCATCCTTGTTCCCAATTCCCACCATGGCCTTGTCTCTCCCAATCTCAGTAGCCTCCTCCAACCCCATACCCCCCCAAGATACTTGCACTCCTCTAATTTTGGCTTCTTAAGCATCCCCAATTTTAATCGTACCACCGTTGATGACTATACCGTCAGCTGCCAAGGCCCTAAGCTTTAGTCGTTCCTCCCTAAACCCCTCTGCCTCTCCTTCCTCCTTTAAAAATGCTACTTTAGTTTGATAACATTCTTGTGAAGTGCCTTGGGCATTTTACTATGGTATTTTACTATGGTATTTTATCTACACTAGATAAATACAAGTTGTTGTTAAAGATGTTATATAATGCAAGTGGTTGATAATGCTGACAGAGGTTTTTAACCTTAATCTTTAGTACTTCGGCCATCTGTTTCTGGAAAGATGGTTAAACAGTGATAGCTAAAAGGATATTGAGCATGTGTGGAGTTGAATGTTTACCTTTCTGAGGGGGAAAGAATATTCCTGTGCAAACTTGCAGCATTTTTATACATTTAGGCATTTTGGTATGAACTCAGATAGAAAACTTTAAACAGTCTCAGTCAGAATACATGCAGTGTATTGGAGCCATGGCAATGCATTAACAAGCCATTTTGATCAGGTTCATACAACTAGTAAAAGTTCACAACAATACACTAATGACTGACCGTGCTTGTCCACAATAATTGAACTTTAAAATCAATCCCTGTGTATGTTTGACATTATTATTAAAGATTGCATTTAATTATTATTACGTAGACACTTAGTGTGCTTCCTAATGCACTTCTGGTTTTAGTTTCCTTAATGCCGTCTGTTGTACACCTATCAGAACAACTGTGTGACTAAACCTCCATCATTGGTAATTTTTTAAAATTCTGTCATGGATGTGGAAGTCACTTGTAAGGCCAACATTTGCTGCCCATCCCTCATTGTCCTTGAAAAGGTGGTATTGAACCACCGCGTTGAACCACTGCAGTCCATTTGGTGCAGGTGCACCTACAGTGTTGTTAAGGAAGGGAATTCCAGGATTTTGACCCAACAACAGTGAAAGAATGGTAATGTAGTTCAAAGTCAGGATGGTGTGTGGGCTTGGAGAGGAACTTGCAGATGGTGGTGTTCCCATGCGCCTGCTGCCCTTGTCCATTCAGGTGGTAGAGTCGTGGGTTTGGAAGGTGCTATCGAAGGATATCAAAGGTGAGTTGTTGCAGTGCATCTTGTATAAAGCATACACTGCTTCCACTGTGCATAGGTGGTGGACGAAGTGAATGTTTAAGTTGGTGGATGGGCTGCTGATCAAGTGGGCTACTTGTCCTGGATGGTGTTAAGCTTCTTGAGTGTTGTTGGAGCCACACTCATCCAGTCAAATGGAGAGTATTCCATCACACTCTTGACTTGTGCCTTGTAGATGGTGGATGGCTTTGGGGAATCCGGAGGTGAGTTACTCACTTCAGAATTCCCAGTCTCTGACCTGCGTTGGTGAGACCACATCTGGAGTCTCCTTATTTAAGAAAGGACATAATTGTATTAGAAGCCGTTCAGAGAAGGTTCACTTGACTGATTCCTGGGATGAGGGTGTTATCTCATGAGGAAAGGTTGGACAGGTTGGGTCTGTGTCCATTGGGATTTAGAAGAATGAGAGGTGACCTTATTGAAACATCTAAGATCCTGAGGGGACTTGACATGATGGATGTTGAAAGGATGTTTCCTCCTTGTGGGAAAGACCAGAACTAGGGGACACAGTTTGAAAATAAGGGGTCTCCCATTTAAGACAGAGATGAACATTTTTTCTCTGAGGGTCATGAGTCTGTGGATCTCTCTTCCACAGAGAGTGGTAAAGGCAGGGTAGTTGAATATTTTTAAGGTAGAGGTAAGCAAATTCTTGACTAACAAGGGAACTGAAGGGTATCGAGGGTAGGCAGGAAAGTGGCATTGAGACCACAATTAGATCAGCTATGATCTATGCTCCTCCTATTTCATATGTACTTATGTATGTTCGTATGCTCTTCTAGCCACTGTATTTATATGGCTGGTCCAGTTCAGTTGCCCTACAATTTTTAAAGTGGCAGCACATACCAGAAAGCCAATTCAATGGATGCAGTTCTATACTGTAAATGAAGTGCAATCAACAAAGGGAACTCATTCATGATGGCACAAGCATATCATTATTATAAGCAAATAAGTAGCCTTAAATACATATGAGCAGGCTTTCTAGTTGGAGTTGAAATAGTAAATATAATAACTTTTTCCTCATAACGTTTAGACTTCTTTTGATTTCAAATATTCTGTCCATATTCTGCAAGAGACATTTGTAAGCTTTTGCTTTTTGATTTAAGTGTTACTGGCAGCTGTGGCCCTGAGCCAAAGCTTTCTTCCTTCAAAGATGTTCTTTTTTTCAGGACAACTTTGAAGGTATTTTTATATCCAGGCTGTACCCTTTCAGCAATGACACCAGTAGGACCTTCTGCTTTTAATCCATCCAGCTCCCATACATTTAAGGGCACTAAATGCCTGAACTCCCAGATATGCTCTCAAGAAAGATGCTACAGATTTTAAAAATGAAAGTAGCTGCTCCCTACAGTTGACAATGGTCAAAAGAAAAATCTATTTTTAAAACTCTCCCCTCAAATTCTTACTACCTTTGTCTTTTGTCTTCCACTCTCACTCTGTTACTTGCACTCAGTTTCTCATGCCTGTACTCAATTTGCTTCATAATTTTCCCACTTTTTTTTCTCCCTTCTCTTTGAGCTTGTCCTTTTCTATGTCCCCTCTCTCTCATGCATGCCCTCTAAACTCTACCTCTCACAAATGCTCCTTTTCTGATTTGCTTTGCCCTTTTTCAAAGGGCCACAAGATGGCAACCAACGTGTACCTGGTTGGGATTAGTTAGGTTGGGGGCGGGTGTGAGGAAAAAGAGACCATCAGGAGCCTGCTGTAATAAGCGCAGATGAGAAAGAAGCTGAGGCCTATAGCAGTTTGGACTAATATTGCTACCAGTAATTCCGACGCATTAATGTATTAATAAAGGATTCTGTTGAAGCCCTAGTCCCTTCTTTTCAGCATTTATAAGTCCTGAAAGGGCTTCCCATGAGTTTGCTTGGTTTCTGATTTGGTTTTAATGTTAATTCCTGCAATTAGAAGTGATTTTTAAGGAGTGGAAGTACATATAATCCCAAATCAAAAGTCTGCCACTGGGTTTTTGCCAGGATTAGTATTATTTATCACATTCTCTCTAACTGAGCTCAATTGCAGCTTCTCCTTATCAGTCTGATCACGTAATGCTAATGGGCACACTCAGTCCTTGTCATAATATAAATAGATTGTTGGAGGTAGGTAAGTAAAAGATGAGGCAAAATAGAAAATTTCTTGAATCAGGTGTATAATAGCATATGCATAATATGTACCAACAAATCTTCCAGGGTGCTTTTCAAGGTGAAAATTATTTCATGGTGACTTTAAAAATGTATAAGAATGAAAGTGTTATGCCCATGCTATTGTCGGGCATGCAGATTTAGCAACACATGGGAGACAGCCCTGGGATATGGGAGTATTAGGAAAGGGCCCAAGGTCTGAAGCTTCTCAAATGGGGTTTTAGGATCCATCAGGGAGTGTGGTTCCATGGACTGGAATCTCTGGGGAAGGGGAGGAGTGCACACTTTACCAATATCCACTCCTAGTCTGTGCCAAGGTAAAGGAGCAAAAGAAATGTACCTTTGAGTGTACTATTGAGTAGTTTATTGCTGAAAAACGACATGTCGAAGCTTTTCATCTTGTGTTCTTCAGAACACTTCGCAAGAATATCAATATAAGGGAAAACAACAATTTTTACTATATAAGAAGAGAGTACTGATTAGTTGGCAAGTGAACTTTGCAGATGGAAAGAACACGTACACGTAGTGCGCCTGTTTCAGCTAAAGAAAATAAGTGAAGCCATTTGCTGACTCATTCCTCAGAGCAATGCCTTGATCAATCAGGATTAAGCTGCCTGGTTTAAATTTTAAACAATACTTAGCAGTTAACTGTCAGTCACCATTACTGGTGCATTCTCCATGGCAACACCTCTACCAATCATTGTCCACTTGCTAACCAATCAACGCTCTCTTTCAAACAGTATAAATGTTGTTTTTCTCTTATATTGGTATTCTTGCGCAGTGTCCTGATGAGTGCAAGATGAAAAGCTTCACTGTGTCTTTTTTCAGCAATACTCAAGTTCTGTACTACTAAACAACTATTAATGAGTTTTCACCTTCACCAGATTATTCATCACCTTACTGAACATGAGCTGAGTTTCCAACCCTATATCCATTCCATCACAAGGACCAGCATCTTCCATTGTTGGAATGTCCATTTCCATCCCTGCCTTGGTTCATCTGCTTTTGTTATTGCCAAACTCAAGATTTGCATGCGCTACAGTCTGGACACCCATCTTCCACCCTCTTTCAACTTGCGCTAATCCAAAACTCTGCTGCCCATATCCTAATCCATACCATATCCCACTCACCTGTGGCACCTATGATTGCTGACCTGTATTGACTACCAGTGCAACAATCTCTCACGTTTAAAACACACATCCTCATTTTTGAATCCCTTCATGGCCACACCCACCCAATTTCTGAAACCACTTCTAACTCTCTGAGAACCCCTTGTTCCTCCAACTCGGGCCTCTTATGCAGCACCCCCATTCCTTCATCCAGCACTGGAAACCATACCTTTGGCTGCCTAGGCTCTAAACTCTGGAATTAGGCCCCTAGATCTTTCCACCATTCTCTTATACTTTAAGGACCCACCTTAAAACATAACACTTTAATCAACATTTTAGGTACGCTTCCTAAAAATATCTACTCCTTTGGCTTGATGTCAAATTCTTGTCTGATTATGCTCCTGTGAAACACCTTGAGCTGTTTCCTACATTAAAGGTGCTATATGAAAACTAGTTGTTGTTCACCCACACCCGTGCTTGCTGACCTACATTGACTCCTGGTTAAGCAATGCCTTGAGTTTATAATTTTTATCCTTGTTTTCAAATCTCTCTGGGCCCCACCCCTCCCTATCTCTGTAATCTCCTCCAAACCTACAATCCTCTGAGATATCTGTGCTCCTCTGATTCTTGCCTCCTGAGCAACTTCAATTTTAACCACTTCACCATTGGTAGCCGTGCCTTCAGTGGCCAAGGCCCTCAGCTCCAGAACTCCCTCCCCAAATCTTTCAGCCACATGTTTCTCCTTTAAGACACTCCTCAAAATTTATCTTCTTAATCAAGCTTTAGATTATCTGCCTTAATATCTCCTTGTGTGGTTCGATGTCTCCTTTTGTTTTATTGTGCTCCTGTGAAGCACCATCGGTCATTTTATATAAGTTGTGGTTTATGGATTTTTTTCTTAAAAGACTGTATAAACAAACAGTAATAATAATAAAATGTTCAAATGCCTTAGCATTTGTGCGTTTTCATAGTTTTTAATCATAAAAAAAACACTTCTGTAAAACTGAAATATGCTTCAGGAGAGAACCTGAGATCAGAGGTCTAGCTATTCACAGGTGTGCTCTCTCTCAGCTTTCTGTGCAGTCCATAGTACAAGAGTGCATTTTTTTATTAAATGTCATTCACTTGCTTGAAATAAAGCTTTGAAAATTCAATCTCCACTGTCTGAGGAAAATGCAAAGATATTCTCAAATCCCTAAAGGATCAGGGAACACATCCTTATGCCCTTCAACTCCTACTGATGCACAAATTGCATTTTAATTCTGCAAATTGCGCATGCTCAGAATGTACCAATTGATCCAACTCTCTAACTTGAGGTGAAATTGTTCAGTGCAAGTCCAACATCAGTAAGCCTTTGAAGTAACAACTTTATTGAAGACAGTAAAATACATGAAAAGACATTTCAATTGATGAATAAGGCCATAAGGCATAGGAGCAGAAGTAGGCCATTTGGCCCATCGAGTTTGATTCAACGAGATCATGGCTGATCTGATAATCCTCAATTCCACTTTCCCATAACCCTTGATTCCCTTACTGATTAAAAATCTGTGTATCTCAGCCTTGAATATATTTAATGACCCAGCCTCTAAAGAATTCCACAGATTCACTATCCTCTGAGAGAAGAAATTCCTCTTTATCTCTGTCTTAAATGGGTTACCCCTTACTCTGAGATTATGCCCTCTGGTCCTAGACTCTCCCACAAGCGGAAGCAACCTCTCAGCATCTACCCTGTCAAGCCCCCTAAGAATCTTATATTTTAAATAAGGTGGCGCCTCATGCTTCTAAACTCCAATGAGTACAGTCCCAAACTACTCAACCTCTCCTCATAAGAAAATCCCTCCATACCCAGGATCAACCTCGTGAACCTTCTCTGGCCTGCCTCCAATGCCAGTATATCTTTCCTTAGATGTAATCATGTTATTTTGAATATAATTCTGAGTTGTCAAACATCTTATTTTTGATATTGAATGTGTTGCTTGTAGAAGACAATATTTGAACATATTTTCAGAAACAGTTTGTGATTTTGTTTATCAACAATCTATTCAATGCTGCCTAATAATTTTCACTGTGTACATTATTTCAGTCAAGATTGAATTATCTTTTCACCAATTAACATACAAAATCAATGCATCTTTACAAGCAATTTAAGTGTTGAAGGATTGACAAAGTAAAATGGGTCAGTGGGGAGTTTGGTGGGGAAAATAGAAAAATCCTAAATTTGATTATTGTTGCCTTTTGTTGTGATCCCTGAAGTGACCGATAACTTTTTAAAAGAGATTAATTTCACAAACAACTAATGGAAATAAACCACCAAGATTTAATTTTTAACGATTTTTATTGTAACAAACTAAAATCAACATAGATCAAACATTAATTAACAGGCAACTAAAGAAAAGGACTTTCACATTAACGAAATATGCCTTAGAAACCTTTTTACTATGCATCATGCTTCTGGCAGATATGTGGTGTTAAGGGAGCAGTCGTACAGTTACTCTCAGCTCTCCAATAGAGGTTTACTTCTCCCTGCCAGGTCAGGTTTAAACTTCCAGGTTCCTTTGACAACTGTTCCACTTTGCTTGAGTTTTCCAGGTTACAATCATCATTAGCCAGACACACTTCGATGGCTCCCATTTCCTTAAATCTTCAAGGGCCCCAATCTGCTTGGTCCCCTTTTTTAGGAACAGAAAACAAACTATTAGAAGCATCCTGCTTGGTTGTTAACACAAAACAGCTCTCCTTGTTTTTCCATAGCTGCACCTTTTTTGTCCCTGCATCCCAGCTGCAGCTGTCTTTTTTTACTGTGGGATACCCGTGAAAGGTGTTAAAACTGCCACTTGACACTTCAATGAGTTTCTATTTGAGTTTCTCTTGCCATGGCAACCAGATCACATGGGTATTCTCAGCCTGATAGATCCTAACTTTTATTTTTGTTTGTTTAGATACATGGAGAGGGGCTACAGAATAGTCACCTGAGTCAACTAATGAACTTTTAACAGAAGTGTAAAACATATATTAAACAGGAAAATATGAACTATATTATAATACTCCTTCACCCACAGCTATACCTTTTACAGATATATACAGATTTGTAAGGATAACACAAGTTACAAAGCTATTTTGTACTCTAATGTTCTCAGTAAGTACACAGTCCATGTAAACCAATAGGCACGGATGCCACCTCAACCAGATGCTATGGATCTCTCCTCAACTCCCCCCAGATGCCTGTCACACCATGAGCCAACGGGTCTCAATGCACTCTGTCTTTCACGCAAGGGTTTCCAATCTACCCTTTCCAAGAACCTGCCTTGAATCTTCTCCCAAATCAACACCTTCTGCAATCTATACCACAGAAGACTGTGGATGCTGGGTTACTGAGTATATTCAAAAAAGAAATTGATAATTTTTTGGATATTAGGGGTATCAAGGGGTATGGAGAGAAAGCAGGATTGTGGTGTTGAGATAGAGGATCAGTCATGATCCTATTGAATGGCGGAGCAGGCTCAAAGGGCTGAATGGCCTACTCCTGCTCCTAGTTTCTATGTAATCTATTCTATGCAAGGGTTCACCTTCAGAGTTTCAAACTGTCCTTCCGATGTTCCTCTTTCCTGGGTCACCACGTGCATTCAAGCTTTCCTCCATGCAGTCTCACTGACTTAGCTGTCAACAGTACACCACTGCTTCACATGCCCATAGCAAAGAGTTACAGATCTTCAGCCGCCCCTTTGGACATTCTTGCCTCTTGCAAGCTTCTCTCGCTTTACATCTGCTTTCTGCAGCTTTTGTCTCTTTGAATCTGATCTTGGAGCTTTTCTCTCTGCCTTTTATTCTTAACTTCATTAACATGACCTTTTCAAGGTTCCTGTCTTTTACATTTTTGCTTTGACTAGAAGGTCAGCTTGGGACTTTCTCCTGCTCCACTCCCCTGGATTTTGGGTCTTTTCTTTAGCTTGGGACTTCCTATCTGTCCCTTTTGGTCCACCCTCTTTCTCTGGCAGCTACTTTCAACCAATTTTAGCTTGGGACTGGTTACCTGTCCCACCTAGGTGGCTTCTGTTTGGCAGCTGTCTTCAAACTGAACTTAAAACTCCTGCTTCTTTAGTTTTTCTGTGTTTCTGTGGTAGGGACCTGCCTATCTGGACCCCAGTTGCAAGGCAACAGCCCAGTTTCTCTAATCCTGTTTGTTTAACTTAGCTGCCACAGTCATAAAACTCACATTAGAAAATCAGGCACATTTTAGAGAAACTAAAGCTCAATTTGACCTTTTTCTTAACACAAATACAGAAATAAAAATCAAACTTCAACTTTAAAGCTAAAAGTCACTCCTAACACCTACAAAAATACAAATATAACTTACTTAAACTATCCCTATTTCCTAACACCATTTTCTTGAAGACACTGATTTTAGTGTGATATTTCCCACTAAAATAGTGGGATTTCCTTCCAGTATCTTGACCAATACCCAGAAAGTAAGATATCAGACACCGTTCACTGTGTCGCACCCAAGTCCCATATTTTCCTCTTCCAAAATTAGTCTGTGGATGTTTGCCAGCAGCCATTACTAGTTAACGATCTGGATTGATAACCATTGATTAGGAGTGATTCTTCCTAATCTAACCCATGGAACTGATTCCAGTAGGAGCATCTGCTACTCAGCAGATGAGTAAGATTTGCTAAAATGAGCAAAAGTAGTAAAAGCTTGGAATTAGACCTTTGGCCTCCTATGTCTGTATGACTCATTACCAACTACGTCAAGCAGATGCCCTATTGGGGAGTTGAAAATATCCAGTTTTATATCCATGCCTATTTTAATCTGGCAGTAATGAATGTAGGATTTGTGATTCCATGAGTGACAGAAGAGTTGTCTTCAAAATTGATTTTTTGGCATTTCTCAGTGTAATTGTTGCCTGGAGGTTGCATGATTCACAAAACGCCCATAGATTAGTGGCAAGTATGTGTGTTCTGCAGTGCATTCTGGTTTTGACTTTCAAACAACATTATTTATCCCCAGTGTGCTCTAGAGCTCATCAATCCTAAACATTTTAGCACAGCAATGATTTCAAACTGCCGTAGATATCAGTGTTGGAAACCTCAGTTATTGTGAGTGCTGGGGCTTAACATGACTCGAGCTTTTAGATAAAAATGAGTAACAAAATACAATTAAAACCTAATTTGAAATTCAAATTCTTACACAGTGCCAACTTTCCTCCCACACCTTTTTTCAAAATTTCAGCTTGCTTACCAAGCTCATGGATAATTGCAGCAATCGGTTCATTCCATGCTACCAGCAAACAGGCATGAACGGCTAAAAATTTAGGTTGCAGTCTTTAATGTTAATTTTTACTCCCTTTTGATGGGACATGCTGATGTCCTTCTCTCAGTATGGAGCAGCACTGGCAAACCTGAGAGTATTGCCATCAGCTAAAGACAGCGCACAAAATAGGACTTATACCTACCCAAACATCGGTATTTTGAACTCTAACCCGTGAAGTGGCCCACCAGTATTCCTTTCCCTTGCGAAGCAAGATGTACCTAGTTCCTGTACAATGTCTTCCCATAAAACTCAGCAATGTGGAATCAATGCTCCATTATTATGTTGATTGGTCACAGTGTATTACAAGGTAGGAATATCATTCAGCCCATCTTTGTTCGTCTACTATTAGCCCATTAGAATAAAACTGTTTCCAAAACATTTTGTAGAGTTTTCCATTCATGATCCTGCACAAAATCAATTCTATACATTGCACACCCTGTGTGAAGAACTTCCTAATGCCAGTCTTACATTTTTGCTTTGCTTGTTGCCACCTTGTCGCAGTTTAGTTTGAAGAAATCTTCTGGATTTACATTTTTCTATATCTTCATTGTCACTGGGCCAAATTCCTGGGACTCCTTAACTAACAGTATTGTGGTAACCCCTTCAGCACATGAACTGCAGTGGTTTAGGAAGAAAGCCCAGCTTCACCACCTCAGGGCAACTGGAAATGTGCAATAAATGCCATCCTTTCCAATAATGCCCACATCCCAAGCATGAAATCTTTTACTATGTGCATATCTTTTTAAGAGCACCTCTGTATATTCCTTATAGACTTTGGTTTCTCCAGCCTCCTCAGAACTTACCTGTAGGTAATAGCTTTTCGTTGTGCCATCCCCAGGGATTGAATGTCTATCTCCCTTCTGTGTTGGTGAACAGTATGCAATTGGTGATCTCGCCAAAGTACATTGCAGTTTTAGGTTGAATTTCTCTGACTTATTGGTGTTGACTTGCTCCCAGATTTATATCTGGCTGGCCAGTGGAATGCCACCTGATGATCCTGCTGCGAGGCCTGGCCCACCTTAAGGTCCTCATTTTGCATCGCGCCAGTGGGCTGGAAACCAAGCACCAATGAGCAGCTCGCTGACATCAGACCAGTGCAACATCAGGAGGAGAGAAGGGTGCTAGAGCTGCAGCGACAGCAGTGCAGGCTGAATTTATTCAGCTTGGAGGAGCACACCTGGTCCTTCCTGCCCCATGCAGAGATGAAGAGGAGCTCGCTTTCGTGACTACCACCTGGTTCCGATCAGCATGTATGCAGTTTATATATTGCAATCAGCTGGGGTGCCAGTTCAAGGCAACTACTGGAAGGATGCCATCAAATGCTGATGGCCATCCCAACAGTGGCAATGAGGAGCTAGGTTCCGATGTGCTGTTTTCTGATCAGTACCAACCCACTTTCATCAGGCGGGAGGACTGAATATTCAGCATATACTCGTAGATATTGCTAGGGACAGTGCAAAACCAAAATAAAAATTGGGACTATATACTGAAGCAAATTTAAAGCACAGCTCAACCATTGAATATGACTGTGGGTTACACAGTTGCTAGTCAGTAATGAGACAGGTTTATTTTGAAATTACTATTTTAAGGTAAGAGAATTTAGAGTAAAATTCTTCTTGGGTGGGCATGCAAAATAGGCAGTACTTACTCTTAGGAACACATTGGACTAATAACCTAGAGACCCAGGGTAATGCTCTGGGGACCTGGGTTTGAATCCGGCCACGGCAGAGGGTGGAATTTAAATTCAATGAAAATCGGGAATTAAAAACCTAATGATGACCACGAAACCATTGTCACTTGTGTAAAAATTCATCTGGATCAATAATGTCCTTTAGGGAAGGAAATCTGCCGTCTTTACCTGGTCTGGCCTACATGTGACTCCAGACCCACAGCAATGTGGTTGACTCTTAAATGCCCTCTGAAATGGCCTAGCAAGCCACTCAGTTGTATCAAACTGCTACAAAGTCTCAAAAAAGGAATGAAACAGGCCAGCATCGACCGAGGCACCGGAAACGACAACAGCAAACTCAGCCCTGCCGACCCTGCAAAGTCCTCTTCACTAACATCTGGGAGCTAGTGCCAAAACTGGGAGAGCTGTTTCACAGACTAGTCAAGCAACAGCTATACATAATCGTCCTCACGAAATCATATCTTCAAGATAATGTCCCAGACACCACCATCACCATCCCTGGGTATATCCTGTCCCACCAGCTGGCCAGATCCAGCAGAGATGGTGGCAGAGCAACATATAGTCAGGAGGGAGTTGCCCTGGGAGTCCTCAACATTCACCCTGGACCCCATGAAGTCTCATGGCATCAGATCCAACATGGGCAAGGAAACTTCCTGCTGATTATCATGTACCGCCCTCCCTCGGCTAATGAACCAGTGCTCCTCCAATTTGAACACTGCTTGGAGGAAGCACTGAGGGTGGCAAGGGCATAGAATGAACATTGGGTGGAGGACTTCAATGTCGATCATCCTGAGTGGCTCGGTAGCACCACTACTGACTGAGCTGGTCGAGCCCTAAAGGACATAGCTGCTAGACTGGGTCTGTGGCAGGTGGTGAGGGAACCAACAAGAGTGGAAAACATACTTGACCTCATCCTCACCAACCTGCCTGCCACAGATGCATCTGTACGTGACAGTATTGGTAGGAGCGACCACCGCACAGTTGTTGTGGAGACAAAGTCCTACCTTCACATTGGAGGGTATCCTCATTGTGTTGTGTGGTACTACCACCGTGCTAACTGGGATAGGTTTCGAACAGATGTAGCAGCTCAAGACTGGGCATCCACGAGGCGCTGTGGGTCACCAGCAGCAGCAGAATTGTACTCGAACAAAATCTGTAATCTCATGGCCCGGTATATCCTCCACTCTACCATTACCATCAAGCAAGGGGATCAACCCTAGTTCAGTGAAGAGTGCAGGGGTGCATGCCAGGAGCAGCACCAAGCATACCTAAAACTGAGGTGTCAACTTGGTGAAGCTATAACACAGGACTACTTGTGTGCCAAACAGCATAAGCAGCAGGTGATAAACAGAACTAAATGATCCCATAACCAACGTAACAGATCTAAGCTCTGCAGTCCTGCCACCTCTAGTCGTGAGTGGTAGTGGATAATTACAAAACTCACTGAAGGAGGAGGCTCCACAAATATCCCCATCCTCAATGATGAGGGAGCCCAGCATAACAGTGCAAAAGATAAGGCTGAAGCATTTGCTACAATCTACAGCCAGAAGTGCTGAGTGGATGGGCCATCTCTGCCTCCTCCGGAGGTCCCCAGCATCACAGATGCCAGTCTTCAGCCAATTCGATTCACTCCATATGATATCAAGAAACAGCTGAAGGCACTGGATAGTACAAAGGCTATGGGCCCTGACAATATTCCGGCAATAGTAGCGAAGACTTGTGCTCCCGAACTTGCCGTGCCCCTAGCCAAGCTGTTCCACACTTTGCCATCGAGATTTGTAACTGCGTTTCTGAAGTATGAAGCCATGAAGAAATGTTTGGGCTAGTTCTATGCATCTTTATATGTTCTATGCCTCTAACAATGGTTTGCCAAATTCTGTTATCTTAACTGTAGAGATTAGAAGTGGGGATGAATAGATTGTTTTTGCGAATGGAAAACAGTTTCCAGTGGTGTTCCACGGGGCTCAGTGATGGGGCCCTTGCTGTTTGTTGTATATATTAATGATTTAGATATAAATGTGGAAGCATGATTGGGACATTTGCAGATGACACAAAAATTGGCCGTGTAGTTGATAGTGAAGAGGTTAGCTGTCAACTCTAGAATGACATCAATTGTTTGGTTGAGTGGGCGGAGAAGTAGCAAATGAAATTCAATCTGGAAAAGTGTGAGGTAATGCATTTGGGGAGGGCAAACAAAGCAAAGGAATACTCAATTACTGGAAAGTTATTGAGAGGGGTTGAGGAAGTGAGGGCTTGGAGTGCATGCCCACAGGTCCTTGAACGTGGCAGGACAAGGTGGCCAAGAAAGCATATGGAACGCTTTCCTTTATTGGACGAGGTATTGAATACAAAAGCAGGGATGTAATGATGGAACTGTCTAAAACACTGATTAGGCCACAGCTGGAATTTTGTGGACAGTTCTGGTCATCACATTACAGGAAGGACATAATTGCTCTGGAAAGAGTGCAGAGGAGATTTACAAGAATGTTGCCAGGGCTTGAAAATTGCAGCTGTGAGGGGAGATTGGATAGGCTAGGGTTATTTTCCTTAGAACAGAGGAGGCTAAGGGGTGACCTAATTGAGGTGTACAAAATTACGAGGGGCCTAGATAGGGCAGACAGGAAAGACTTGTTTCTGTTAGCTGAGGGGTCAATTACCATGGGGGCATAGATTTAAGGTGATTGGTAGAAGGATTAGAGCGGACATGAGGAAAAACTCATTGGGCACCTGGAATTCACTGCCTAAGTTGGTGGTTAAGGCTGAAACGCTTAATTCATTTAAAAGGTACCTGGATCTGCATCTGGAGTGCTGTAACCTGCAAGGCTCCTGACCAGGTGCTGGAAAGTGGGATTAAAATGAGCGGTTAGTTTCTTTTTTCTCTTTTTAGCTAGCACAGCATGATGGCCTGAATGGCCTCTTTTTGCATTGTAATTTTTCTATGGTTCTTTTGTTCTATTCATATTTTTGGCACTGTTCTCCTAATGTTATGTTGTTCCCCATACACACACATTCCCTAATGTTATGTTGTTCCCCATATCACAGCTTGTTATTGAGGAAGTATGGCGTTAATATATTTGTTTACTTTGATTTACTTTGTTTTCACCTGTTCCTGAATGAATTCAGTTTTAGCTTACCATATTTTGCTCTTTAACTGTGACTGAAATTGTTGGCACAGCCAGTCTCTATCACTTTGGCTAATTAATTAGCAGCCGTTCATTTATTCATGGAAATCCTGCAAATTTAATTGATTCGAATGTAGATGTGGCTGTTATCAGATTCTCACTGATTAAAGAAGATTTTTTTCTAAATTTTGTGATGAAATAATTGAAGTAAATTAGTTTATAAGAGGTGAGAGCTAATTTGTACCCATGTGTTAAGAATCCAAATATTTTTGCAAAAATTAATTCTTTTGATGAAAGCATTCTGGTGAGTTTTATATTAAAATCAAAACATCAATTATTAAAGTTGAGAGTTTAAAATTGAATCCAATGTGACATCTGGTTGAGTAAATTAAACATTGAAAGTTCTAATTGTATGTGCCTCGATCCTATCACATCAACAGTGGGTAATGATTTATTCAGAAACTCATACAGGTATTTCTTTAGTGAAGGACAATTTAGAGAAAATATTGTGTCTGTTGTTGTTAGACAGAAACAGCTTTGTGATGCACTGATTTGTTTGTAGGTTGAGCCAGCTGATGGCTCTGATCCAGTTAGCCATTTCCTACTATTAGGACAGGAGTCTTGGGATTGTCCACTTGGCACCTTTATCTTAAGATGCTTGCAGACACTTTAACCTTGCCAGTTGCACTCATGTACTCAGCTCCACGGATATTCATTGAACTTCCTCCTCCCTTTAGTTCCTTGTTTATCCATCACCATTCTCCACTGAATGTGGTAGAACTTTGCCATTGGTTTTGGGACTGCTTACCCTTATAACCTGTTCGCTCAGTGTTGCCGCTTCAGGAGATTGGGTAAGTCAATCTAAGATTTTTTTTTATCCATTCATGGGAAGTGGGCGTTGATGGCTTGGCCAGCATTTATTGCCCATCTCTAATTTGCCCGTGAGAAGGTGGAAGTGAGCTGCCTTCTTGAAGTGCTGCAGTCCATGTGGTGCAGGTAGCACAGTACTGTAAGGGAAGGAGTTCCAGGATTTTGATCCAGGCAATATATTTCCAAGTCAGGATGGTGAGTGACTTGGAGGGGAGCTTCCAGGTGGTGTTCCCATGCATCTGCTGCCCTTGGCCTCCTAGATGGCATGAGTCATGGGTTTGAAAGGTGCTGTTTAAGGAGCCTTGGTGAGTTCCTGCAGTGCATCTTGTTGATGATACACACTGCTGCCACTGTGCATCGGTGATGGGGGGAGTGAATGTTTGTGGATGGACTGCCAATCAAGTGGGCTGCTTTGCCCTGAATGTTATCAAGCTTTTTGAGTGTAGTTGAAGCTGTGCTCATCCAGGCAAGTGGAGAGTATTCCATCATACTCCTGACTTGTGCCTTGTAGATGGTGGACAGGCTTTGAACGGTCAGGAAGTGAGTTACTTGCCGCAGGATTCCTAGCCTCTGATCTGCTCTTGTAACCAAAGTATTTATATGGCTAGTCCAGTTCAGTTTCTGGTCAATGGATACCCCAGGACGTTGACAGATATGCATACTGCTGCTCTGATACTGCCCACTGAATCGGGGTTGATCTCTTGGCTTGATGGAACCGGCAGAGAGGAAGAAATATGCTGGCCTATGAGGATACTGCTTCTCAAAGCTGCCCAGTCTAGTATGGCATGGTGTGGTGCTGATGTCCCATCATAAGTTAGAGGCTGTAATCACTGTAAAGATGTTACTTTGAGGAGGTAGTCACTGACTCTGGCAGTTGGAAATGGAGCATTAGCACCCCAAAAATGGAGGGGTAAACTTACCACTCCATTCCCATTCCAGCTGATGCCATCCTGAAAGGCGGCAGTAGAACTTTTTAATATGCAAATTAGGGTCTGATGCTGCACATGGGATCCCAACTGTCATTATGGAAGACAAGTGAAGTGCACTTTCTGCTCAGTTTTACTCAGAAATAATGAAGGAATGGCAATAAACGTCCAAGCCCGGATGGTGTGTGACTTGGAAGAGAGCTTGGAGCTGACAGAGTTCACACAATATTACAAATTCTTTCTTTGCGCTTGAGTCATAGGACTGGGATGTTGTGAATGTAAGCTTAGTGAGCTGCATCAGTGTTTCCTGTAGCAGGTATGCTCTGCAGCCAAAGTGTGCCAGTAGTGGAGGTGGTGAACATTTAATCCAGTGGCAAGGGCACCTATGAAGCATGCCCTGCTCTTTGGCATACTGCCCTCTTTGCTGAAGCTCAGAATGAACAATCATGGTCTAAATTGTAGTAGATTGGACTGTTTTTTTTGTGTAATTCATATATGTCTGCGGTTCATTGAATATGAGACATTCAGTTAGAGTCATTACAGCACAGAAGGAGGCCATTCAGCCTATGAGTCCATGCTGGCTCTTTGTAGATCAATCAAATCAGTCCCATTCCCCTGCTCTATCCCATATCCCTGCAAGTTTATTTCTCTCAAGTACCCATCCAATTTCCTTTTTAAATCGTTGATCATCTCCATCACCTTTGTAGGCAGCGAGTTCCAGATCATTACTACTCGCTGCATGGAAAAAGTTCTTTACATCCTGACTATATCTCTTCCCTAAATTCTTAAACCTGTGCCCCCTAGCTAGCCAGCTAATGGGAATAGCTTTTCTATGTCTATTTTACTGAAACCTGTCATAACCATATGCACCTCTATCAGATGCCCCCTAAACCTCCTTTGATCCAAGGAGGGCAAGCCCAGATTCTCCAACCTAACCTTGTAGTTAAAATCCTTCATCCCTGAAACTATTCTGTTAATTCTCCTCTGCGCCCTCTCAAGGACCCTTGCATCCTTCCCACTTTGAGGTGATAAACAGTGGTACTTCAGTTGTATCCTAACCAGAGCTTTAATTTTCAGCTTTTTGTTCTCTATTTATGAAGCCCAAGATCCCATATGCTTTGCTAATTACTGCCTCGATATGCCCTGGTGCCTTCAAACATCAATGCACATGAGCCCCTAAGGTTCCTCTGTCCTTGCACACTCTTTGGAATTATGCTATTGTCTAAATTGTTGTCTCCCATCCCTTCTGCCAAAATGCATCAGGCTGAATGTTGTTGGGGCAGCTGGGGGCAACCACTACTCAGTCATTTCTGGGACCCTCAACTGGATTCTGTGGCAATCAGGCAGTTAATGAGTCAGGGCTCCCGTCCCTTTAAGAGACGATAGCCCTCCAAGATCTGTGGCCAATTGGCAGCCAGTAGCTCTTCAGTCCAAGCATCGTCAGTGGAAGTGGTGGCCATTGCTGGGACTGCACCCGGCCTGGCCTTCAGACCGAGATAGGTGAGGTCAGGGTCACCAGGGCTAGTCTTGGCGGAGGGGGGCAGACAAGAGGTAGCTGGTGAGGACAGGAGGTATGTTTCCATAGGGGTGGCCCTTGCTACTGGATGCGGAGCTCTCCATGGGCTACAGAGTGCCAGATCAGGAGGGTGAACCCCACCCCCACCCCCGAGTCTGCAGGAGGCCACCAGGTTTTACTGGGTGGTCTGGCATGTGACAGAGGGCTCTCACCCAGACTGGTAAAATGCCAGCAACAGCAGAAAGTGGCTCTTAATTGGTACTTAAGGGCCTTAATAGGTCTCTGGGCAGGAAGGCCAACTTCCACCTTCCTTGTCGCGGTTATAATTCCATGGCATCGGGAAGATGATAACAAATATGGGCAGCAGCAGGCCATTTTACCCATTGAGCCTGCTCCACCACTCAATAAGATCAATAGCTGATCTGATTGTGGCCTTAACTTCACTTTCCTGCCTGCCTCCCCCTCCCACCTCCCCCCATAACCCTTGACTCCCTTGAAGATTAAAAATCCGTGTAACTCGGCCTTGAATCTTTCCAATGACCCAGCCTCCACTAGTTTCTGTGGAAGAGAATTCCAAAGGCTAATGACCCTCTGAGAGAAGAAATTCCTCCTCATCTATGTCTTAAATGGGAGAGCCCTCATTTTTAAATGTGTCCCCTAGTTCCAGGTTCCGCTATGAGGAGAAACATCCTCACCATCTATCCTGTCAAGCACCCTCAGAACCTTTTTTTTAAAATATGATCACCTCTCATTCTTCTAAACTCCAATGAATATAGGCTTAACCTGCTCAACCTTTTCTCATAAGACAACCCCTTCATCCCAGGAATCAGCCTAGCAAATCTTCTCTGAACTTCTTTTTTTTGCAAAAATACACTTTATTCATAGAATATCAAAAAGAAAATTACAAAACATTTCAAAATGGCCATCATAGTGCAATGATATTCACATTTTCTACATAGGGCATGTTACGCTCTGAGGTGTTTCAATACAATTGTGGTACATGTAATATTTACTATACACATTCAACTTGAGCCATACAGCCTGAGGGTTTCCATACAACTTCCAGCCTCTCGGTACACTATGGCTGAAAGGTCTTTGACATTGGCCTTTCCCCATTGCACCTCTGCAGTGGCTGCCCCAAGCTTTAGTGCATCCCTGGACTTGGGAATGCGCCAGTCTGCAACACTTGGTTGGGGACAACTTGTTGCACTGGAAGTCCAACAAGTTTAGGGCGGACCAAAGAGCATCTTTCACCGAGTTGATGATCCTCCAGTTGATGTTTGTCTCGGTGTGTGACCCAGGGAACAGCTTGTAGAGCACAGAGTCCTGCATCACGGAGCTGCTCGGGATGAGCCTCGACAAAAACCCCTGCATCTCTCTCCAGGCCTTTTTGCAAAGGCACATCCCATAAGGTGGTGGACAATGGTCTCTTCACCACGGCCACCTTGAGGACAATGTGCGGAGGGGGTGAGACTCTGGGCACGTAGGAAGGATCTGATGGGGAGGGCCTTTTTCACCACCAGCTAAGCTACGTCTTGGTGCTTGTTTGAAAGTTCTGGCGATGAAGCATTCTGCCAAATGACTTTGACAGTCTGCTCAGGGAACCAACTGACAGGATCCACCATCTCCTTTTCCCGCAGGGTCTCTTGGATGTTATGCACAGACCGCTGCCTACTGGGCTTGTGGTCAAATGAATCTTCTCTGAACTGCTTCGAATGCAAGTATATCTCTCCTTAAGTAAGGAGACCAAAACTGTACACAGAGCTCTTGGTGTGGTCTCACCAATGCACTGTATAGTTGAAGCAACTCTTCCCTACTTTTATACACCATTCCCCTTGCAATAAAGGTCAATGTTCCATTTGCCTTTCTAATTACTTATGTACCTGCATGGTAACTTTTTGTGATTCATGTGCAACAACACCGAGATTCCTCTGTACTGCAGTCTCTCTTTATTAAAATAATATTCTGCTTTTCTATTCTTCCTGCCAACGACCTCACATTTTCCCCACATACTACATTATGCTACATCTGCCAAATTTCTGCCCACTCAATTAACCTATTTATAGCCTCCTCACAACTTGCTTTCCTCTGTATTTTTGTAGCATTAGCAAATTTGGCTCCAGTACAATCTGTCCCTTCACCCAAGTCATTAATATAGATTGCGAACAGTTGAAACTCCAGCACTGCTCCATGTGGCACTCCACTCGTTATAGTCTGCCAACCTGAAAATAATCAATTTATCCTACTCTCTTGTTTCCTGTTAGTTAGCCATTCCTCTACCCATGCTAAACCCACCCCCCCCCCCCCCCCCCCCCCCCCCACCCCCCGCCAACAACACCATGAGCTCTTATCTTGTGCAGTAACCTTTTATGTGACTTTTGAAAATCCAAATACCCTACCTCTGTTGGTACCCCTTTATCCACCCCACCTGTTACATTCTCAAAGAACTCTAATAAATTTGTCAAACACTATTTTCCTTTCGTTAAACCATGTTGACCCTGCTTGATTTTTTATCATTTTTATGTTTTATTTATTTTCTAAATGTACCATGCCTGAAGAGGGTGTTGACAATCATGAACTTCCATGTGTTGGTCCATGGTTATGCTTGATAGGGGTACTGCAGTGGTTTGCCAGTGCCTTCTGCAGGTTCTGGCTGACCAGGAGACTCTCCCACTCTTACCACCTGCCGTGGGTATATTGGAAGGATTTGCAGGTTGATAATCAACTTGTTTGGCCACATTATGAATGCACTTTCCACGGTCATCAAGTCACAGAGTGGGACTTGAACCCAGAGCTTCTGGCTCAGAGGTAGGGACACTACCACTATGCCACAAGACACCCCCTCATCCTGCTATTACTCCTTAATAATGGATTCTAGCATTTTCCCAATGACAGATGTTAGGCTAACTGACTTATAGTTTCCTGCATTTGTTTTTTTTGAAGAGTAGTGTTATATGTGCGGTTTTCCCAATCCACTGGGATCTTTCCTGAATCTAGGGAATTTTGGAAGATTACAATCACTGCATCCACTAGCTCTGCAGCCACTTAAGATCCTAAGGCTGGGATTTTCCAGTCCTGCCCACCACAGGACTGGAAATTCCTGCCCGAAGTCAACAGACCTTTGGCTGGTCTGTCAAGTTTTCCATCCTGCCCACAACAATTCATGGCGGGACTGGAAAATCCCAGCCTAAGATGCAGTCATCAGGTCCAGGGGATTCATCAACCTTTAGTCCCATTGCTTTACCCGGTACTTTTTCTTTAGTGATCATGATTGTTTTAATTTCTTTCCTCCCTTTTGCCCCCTGATTTTCTACTATTCTTAGGATGCTTCTTGTGTTTTTTATTGTGAAGACAAATACAATATACTTGTTCAAATTCTCTGCCATTTCCATGTTTCCCATTGTTAGTTCCCCTGTCTCATCTAAGGGATGCTATTCTATTCCTTTTTATGTACTTGCAGAAGATTTTAGTGACTGTTTTTATATATCTTGCTCATTTTCTCTCATACTCCAATTTCTCCCTTTTTTAAAAGTCATCCTTTGCTGGTTTCTAAAATTTTCCCAATCTTCTGGCCTACCACTCATCTTTGCAACATTGTACATTATTTCTTTCAATTTGATACCGTCCTTAACTTCCTCAGTTAGCCATGGATGGTGCATCCTTTTCATAGATCCTTTCTTTCTCAATGGGATATATCTTTGTTGAGAGTGATGAAATATCTCCTTAAATGTCTGCCACTGCTTCTCTACTGTCTTACTTTATGACCTATTTTCCCATTTCAACTCTGTCTTCATACCTTTGGTAGTACCTTTATTTAAGTTTAAGATTCTAGTTTCAGACCCACATTTCTCACCCTCAGACTGAATATGAAATTCTATCATGTTATGATCACTCTTACCAAGAGCATCCTTTATTATGAGATCATCAATTAATCCTGTCTCCTTACACATTACCAGGTCTAAAATAGCCTGGTCCCTGGTTGGCTGTAACTTATTGTTCTAAGGAGCTGACCTAAATACATTCTATGAACTCAAAGGTAACTCTAGGCTACCTTTGCCAATTTGGTTTGTCCAATCTATATGAAGAGTAAAATCTCCCTTATAAGGCCTCATTATTTCTTGACTTATACTGTGTTCTACAGTGTAGCTACTGTTAGGGAGCTATAAAACAGAGATGAGGAGGAATTTCTTCTCTGAGGGCAGTTAATCTGTGGAATTCTTTACCACAGAAGGCTGTAGAAGCTGGGTCATGGAGTATATTCAAGGTGGAGATAGACAGATTTTTAATTAGTAAGGGAATCAAGAGTTATGGGGAAAAGGCAGGAAAGTGGAGTTGAGGTTATCAGATCAGCCATGGTCTCATTGAATGGTGGAGCAGACTCGATGGCTGAATGGCCTACTTCTGCCCCTACGTCTTATGGTCTTATAAACTAGACCTACCAGTGACTTCTTTCCTTAGCTATTTATTATCTCCACCCAAACTGCTTGTACATCTTGAGCCTCTGAACCAAGATCTTTTTTCACTACTGTACTGATGTCATCCTTTATTAACAGGGCTACCCCATCTCCTTTACCTTTCTTCCTATCCTTCCGAAATGTAAAATATCCTTGAATATTCATGGCCCAGCCATGGTCGCTTTGCAACAGTGTCTTTGCAATGGCTATTATATCATTTCATACTCATTGATTTGTATTTGTGCTATCAATTCTTCCATCTTGTTTCAAAAGCTGTGTGCATTCAGGTAGAGAGCCCTTAATTCTGTATTTTTACCGTTTTTCCCTCCTCAGACCTTATTTGCTGGTGCACTCTTATGTTTGTACACTCTGTCCCTTCCTGTCACACTCTAGTTATCAATATCTGTATTCTTACCCTACACTATTGCCTTGTGCTTCCTTTTCAATTTTCCAAATCTCTCCTCACGTGAACCCCCCGCAACCTATTTAGTTAGAGCCTCCTCTATAGCCCTACTTATAGAATTTCTCAGGACACTGATCCCAGTGCAGTTAAGTTGAAGGTTGTCCCAATGGTACAGCATCCTCTTTCCCCAGTACTGGTGCTATTGCCCCATGAATTGAAGCCTACTTCTGCCACACCAATCTTTGAACCAGGCATTCAATTCTCTAATCTTATTTACCCTATGCCAACTTGCTCGTAGCTCAGGTAGCAACTCAGAGATGGTTACCTTTGTGGTTCTGCTTTTTAATTTGGTTCTTAGATGCTTATACTCCTTCAGTAGAGCCTCTTTCTTAGTCCTACCTCTGTCATTGGTACCCACTTGGACCACGACAACTTGATCTACCCCGCATTCCCTGTTTTCTGATTATCGGGCTCTATTAAATCCCACCCATCATTACACACTTTTTTGTATTAAATTCTGTCACTTATCTGCACATTCTGTTAGCCTATCTATGTTCTGTTGCAGTTGATTGGTATCATCCTCACTTTGCGACACTTCCAAGTCTGGTATCATCTGGCAATTTTGAAATTTTACTCTGTATTCCAATATCCACATCATTTATATACATCAAAAAAGCAGTGGTCCTAGCACTGAGGCTTGGGGAACACCAGTGTCTACCATCCTCTAGTCTGAAAAATAACCATTTACCATGACGGTTTTTTGTCCATAAGACAAATTTTTCTCCAAACTGAAATTGACCCTCCTTTCTTGATTAATATTGATAATTTGCTCCATTTAGGAGCTTTATCATAAATAAGCATTAAATTGCCTCAATAGTGTTGATAACAATACAAAGTATTTAGGCGTTTAAGAAAATCTAACATTTATATAGTGCCTTATTGCATCCTTGGGGCAAGCCAACAGATTTTATCATGAATGGATTACTTTTGAAACGCTGTTACTGTTGTTATGTAGGCAAATGTGGTAGTCACTTAGTGGTGTTTATCAAGTGGATTACAAACGCTAAGTGCTTTATAAGAAAAAAGACTTGCATATATATATAGCACCTTTATGAACTCATTTAGGATGTCCTAAAGCACTTTACATTTTTTCGAGCGTAGTCACTAGGAAATTAGGAGCAGGAATAGGCCATTTGGCCCTTTGAGCCAACTCACCATTCAATAAGATCATGGCTGATCAGACTGTGGATTGAGCTCCACTTTCCTGTCTACCTCCATAACCCTTGGCTCCGTTGCATAATAAAAACCTATCCAACTCTGCCTTGAATACATTCAAATACCCAGCCTCCACTACTTTCTGGGGAAGAGAATTCCACACACTAATGACCCATTTGGAGGAAAAAGTTTCTCATCTCTGTCTTAAAAGGGAGACCTCTTATTTTTGAACTATGTCCCCTAGTTTTAGTCTCCTCCACAAGAGGAAACATCCTCTGGGTATCCACCCTATCAAATCCCCTTAGGATCTTATATGTTTCAATAAGATCACCTCTCATTCTTCTAAACCCCAATGGGTATAGGCCATCAGGGATAAACATTGTCAGGACTCGAGGGCAAACTCCCCTGCTCCTCTTCAAAATGTTGCTATGGGATCTGCGAGAGAAGGCAGAGCTTCGCTTTAATGTCTCATTCAAAAGACGGCATGTCTTACAGTCCAGTACCCCTTCTGTACTGCGCTGGAGCATCCACCTACATTTTGTGCTCAAGTCTATGGAGTGGAACTTGAACTTACAGCCTTTTGACTCAGAAGCAAAGGTGCCACCCACTGAGCGTCAGCTGCAACCTATTTGATTCCTTAGCGCAGTATTTGTCAGGAAGGCTTTGGGCTGGCAAGTAATTATCATGGGGACACAGTGTTCCTTTTCTGAAGGATTTTTATGTATTTATTAGCATAGTCTCAATTGATGTCAGCAACCTCTTGCTGAAACAGTGACAACTTTAATTTAGATTTTTATCAGGAGGCCTTACCCTTCTGAATAAATGAGACTTGTACACAGTGAACACAACAAAGTGCTGTGAGCTGAGCTATAAGGCTTAAGCAAGATTTCTGACAATTGTGATGCTATTATGGTTGGTTCTGTTACTCATTTATGCTTTGAAGTTGAAATTGAACCTTTTTAGGCCATTCAACTTTTTAAGAAATTCATTCATGGGATATGAGCATTGCTAGCAAGACCCAGCGTTTGTCGCCTGTCTCTAATTGCCCTGGCAAAGGTGGTGGTGAGCTGCTTTCTTGAACTGCTGCAGTCCATGTGGTGTAGGTACACCCACAGTGCTGCGGGGATGGGATTTCCAGGATTTTGACCCAACGACACTGAAGGAGCGGTGATATAGTTCCAAGTCAGGATGCAATATGTCACCTCTGCCCCATTTCGTACTGTATGAGCTTGGCTAGCCTAGTAATAATTGTGTTAACTAATAATTGGCACGTCAGAAAGCTTGTACGGAAATGTCTTAATGTGCTTTTCTTACAGTTAATTAGTTTGAAGTGCAGTGGCTATTGTTGTAGCAGCATACACACCAGCCAGTTTGTGTACAGCAAGATCTCATGAACAGCAGTGTGGTGAATCCATTTTTTGGTGTGCTGGTTGAGGGAGGGTACCATGAAAAATCTCTGTTCTTTTTGTAATAGTGCCATGGGATCTTTAATGGTAGATGGGACTTTTCCATTAGAATCGCGAGTCATACATATATAGTGTATTTGCATAATATATAAATATTCAACAAATATGTACATTTCCAGACAAGTATTGTGTTAATTTTTTTTCCTGATAGGAATGCATCAAAGCTGTGCTAATTTTACACCCTCAACCTTTATATTGATGTTCTGTGACACAACCTTAATCCTTAACCTAGATTTTTAAATACATAAATTCTAAGATGGCAGCTAGCTACAAACGTAAAACAAGATAAAATAATTAATTGGCTCCATTTAAAAAGCAGTTGTGCAGAACTTGGCTGCTGGGTTTGCCTATTTCGCAACAGCTATACCTCAAAATTAATTAATTGGTTGGAAAACACTTCTGGACTTGTTATGGATATGAAATGTGCCAAATGCAATATTATCCTTTTCCTTCTCGCAGTTGTTACAAGTCCAAGGGAGGTATGCAATTAATGAATATGTTTGTACTTTTCATTTTGCAACCACAATTTACATGAAATTAAAACAGGAAATTCTGGAATATTCAGCAGGACTGGCAGCATTTGTGGAGAGAGACCTAATATCTTAACTCTGTTTCCATTTCCACAGACACTTCCAGGCTTGCTGAGTATTTTCAGCATTTTTTGCTTTTATTTCCAATTACCACCATCTGCAGTATTTTCTGTTAGTTGTTATTTATGTGCTCCCAACAATGCCTAGTTCCTTTCCTAACATTTGCAGCTTCTGAGGCTTTGCCAGTTGACTAGCTATGTCCTGGTCAACTTCAAATGATTTCAACATCTTTATAAAGAGAGAAAGAAGCTGCATTTCTGTAACGTGGTCTCATTTCTCTCTCAGACATATCCCATAGAGTTTCACAAAAACGGTACTTAACTTCCATGGCGTGCAATCAGAGTCGGATTGCCACTCCACTCCTACTTTTCCTACCTTGAAATCCAGACAATCCATTCTCGTCTGACCTCCTGACTTAGGCCAGGCAAGAACTGTGTAATGCAGCGCGCTCCTGAGGCCTTAAATTGAGGGCTGCAGAGTCAGACACAAGGAGGACATGCCCCTTTTTGACAGGGCTAGCTGCCATAAATCAGGTAAGTTTAAAGGCCTAGCCACTTTCAAGCCAGGGAGAAGATAGGTTTGTAAGGTAAGTGGGTAGAATTTGGTAGGGGGAGATGGGTGGATGTGCAGCGGCGGGGGTATGCATTCTGCAGGGGGAGTTTAGTCGGGTTCCCGTGTGGGTCGTGGAGGGTAGGCCATCCCATGGACGGGTGGAGTTTGAGGTGGATGGAGGGTTAGCGGGGGCGTGGGGGGTAGCTGGGGTGGTCCTGTGTGTGACCGGGTTTTGGATGTCTGTGGGGGCTTGGTTGGGTGTGGGGATGTCCCATGGGGGGTTGGTGGGGGAGTAGTGGGGGGGTGGGGTTAGCTGGGTGCCCCGTTGGGTGTCGGA
This sequence comes from Cetorhinus maximus, assembly GCF_964194155.1. Taxonomy (NCBI): domain Eukaryota; kingdom Metazoa; phylum Chordata; class Chondrichthyes; order Lamniformes; family Cetorhinidae; genus Cetorhinus; species Cetorhinus maximus. Next base: position 27,318,190 of record NC_135881.1, read on the forward strand.
GGAGTTAAGTGCAATAGTTACCCAGAAGCTAAAAGTGGTTTTAATTCTTCTAACTTTTGCTGGGTAGCTATTGCTGTATGACAGTCAGAACCATCCAAAGTTTGCGATTTAAATCATATTTTCGAATGGTCTCCAGTGCAGGGAAATTGCCCATCGGAAGTTTGAACTTCCCGGGTAATCTCTGTGCAATCCTTATCTGGGAACCTCTGGGGGGTGTTCCCCAGTGCATCTTTGGGCTACCCCCAGATGTATTGCCCTGCGGCTCATAAGTTACGGGCAGTGAATTACTTTGAAGTACAGTCATACGAACTTACAAAATAGGAGCAGAATTAGACCATTCGGCCCGTTGAGCCTGCTCCGCCATTCAATAAGATCATGGCTGATCTGTTTTTGTTACTAATTCCACATTCCCATCTACCCCCAATCTACCTTTGTCATTGTTATGTAAGTGAAAGCAGAGCTGCTTTGCGTATTGGGCAGGCCTCAAGAGCATCTAATTTCCACACAGTGGTGACCAGAAATTTCTTCAGTGAAGGAGTACACTGTATTAATTGTTTCGTAAAGGCGCATATGATCTAGTAAAGAAAATGTGCCACCATTGCAAACCAGTGCTCTGAACAAATTTTCCATAGTCTCTGTTTTCTGTTTTGGCCTGCTTTCTTGAAACAATTGAATTTTAGCAAAGAAGGAAACCATTCACCCCATTGTGCCTATGTCAGCTCTTTGAAAGAACTATTCAATTAATCCCACTCTCCTCATTTCCATAACCCTGCAATCTTTTCCATATCGAGTATATATTAAACTTGCTTTTAAAAGTTACGACTGAATCTGCTCCCACCACCTTTTTAAACAGTGCATTCTAGATCATCACAGGTTGCCTGTGTGAAAAAAGGTCTCCTCTTCTCCCCTCTGGTTCTTTTGCCAACTATCTTTACTTATTGCTTCAGCGAAGTTGAGCCAGTTGTCACTTAACACACCATCTTGATTCAGGCACTTCCTTAAACTTTCTTTCTAGTAGTTATCATTCCTTATCTGTCACTTCATCAGTAGTTCTTATGGGTCGTTCAGTAGTTTTTCATCTCTTTCCAACTTTCTTAAAAAAAAGTTATAGGTTATTAAACTTGTAACAGCCCTTATGCCTCAGAGTACACAACCCTTGAATTTTAACCTGTCTTCAACTCAAACTAGATATTAAAAAAGGCGAAACAGCTGAAGCCCTTTCTTAACTTGAGATTATTTAATAAACAGATCTGTAAGAGCAAATTTTGCATGACTCATCTAGCCTTCAGCCATCAAGATGACAGAAATAGAAATTGGTCATCATTACTACAATTACCTCTCCTAGTCATCTCAAGTGGAAAAGCTATCAACTATCTGGTGCTTCACTTGCTGTTATGACCTGTTCCCTCTCTGACATTTTGCCACATCACATCTGTTGGGTGCTTTAGTGAGATTGTCCAGTGATTGATTTTCAATTTCCATAGTTGCATGACAACAGGATTATCTTCTGGCACAATCTCAAATTTTCGTCCAAGGTCATCCTAACTTAGTCAATCCATAACATTGCAGAATTTCTATCTGTTCTTTTGTATGTAACTTTGTTGAATACATTCCCTGAATTATACTTTTAAACTATAATAGATCCTCAAAGCTTTTGAGTCCACTGGACATCTATAAGGAAGTTAAAATAAAATGCTTAATTGTAGCTTTCTGAATACACTACTGTGAATAACAACATAATATTCTCTCACTGGCAAATAGTATCTTCCAGTAAACTAACACCTATTATACTAATCTTATTCTTTTTCTAAAGAATAAGAAAGAAAGCTTTATTCATGGATAGTATATAGTTTTGATATGTTTTTCACCTTGCATTTGCTTTGAAACTTTGACAGAGGCAAAGATTTAACTTCAAAATTTACATCAGTTGCTGCAAAAGATTTGCCTCCATAACAGATAGACACAACCAATGCCTTCCTCCAAATCACAACTTCACATCCCACCAAATAATTAGGACATGAAGCAGTTCCCTTGAACGTGAAAGGTGGGATAATAATCTTAGCAATGTCCGGATATTCCCCAGACCGTTGCCGGGTTTTAGCACCAGATGTTGTTTTCAACTAATTGCAACCTGTTTGTCAAGCAAAAAATCAAACAAAGTCAAAACAAGACCCTCTACCCCATTTCTGTCTCCTGATTAAATATTCCAAAATTAGTTTCCTCCCCAGGTAGGAAAGCCATAGCCGTATAATTCAACTCCATAGCACAGTTGAAGACAGCACTATGGAAACTGGAGCGGCTGAAAATGGTGGATGCACTGCTTCCAGCTGCGTCCAGTACAGCATGTCATGCTTGCAAGGGCACTAGCACATAAGTGTGCCATAAGCATGCAGAGTGAGCAGACATCAAACAGCCTCTAAGGCTGATTTGACACATGTTCTGCCAATTTGGGCCGTATAGGTCCATCCAGTTAACACCTTTTCATTCTCACTCCCAGCTGAACATGTGTTTAGCTGCACAAGGTTCAAGAAGGCAGCTCACCACCAACTTCTCAAGGGAAATTAGGGATGGGCAATAAATGTTGGCTTAGCCAGTGATGCCCAGATTCTGTAAATGAATATTTAAAAAAACAAAGGTGGGTGGTTTTGACTTTCAAAGTTTGTGGAAGTACTGTGGTGTGTTCTTGGAGTTTTGGGGACTTGTTGGATTTTGAAGAGAGTGTTTCTGCAATCCTGACAGGGAGGTGTAAGGAGTTTTCTGCCCTGTCAACAGATAGCATGCTAGGTTTATGGGGGCAAGAGTTACAGTCCCTTTTGTGACATGGAGCACAGGAATCAGAGGGAAAAGGAGGAAGGTTGTCAATTTATCCACCAAATGGCTCCATTTTAGCCAGGTGCCTACAATTCACCAAGGAGGCGATTACCGAACTGTGCCGTGTCCTTCGACATCCTCATACCAGGGTGAGGATGGAACTGCTAGTGTCCGTCGAGGTTGCCACTGCCTTCAACTTCTGCACAAGCAACCTTTCCAGATGGCAGCAGGCGATATAACCATTTCCCACTTAAACAAAAAAAGCAAAATACTGCAGATGCTGGAAATCTGAAATAAAAACAGAAAGTGCTGGAAATACTCAGCGGATCTGGCAGCATCCGTGGAGAGAGAAACAGAGTTTCCTGCCTGGATTTTCATCCTTGAGACGGGTACTGGGAGTTGGAAAAATTCCCGGCTCAGCCCGCCCACCTCAGGAGAAAGTGCCCGTAAAGGCGGGATCTTCATTTGTCAGGGTGGTGGGAGGGGGTGGGTTCAGGGTGCGGGCTGGAGTCAGGCCAGCTGACCTGGAAAAATCTTTGGAAGCAGCCACCGGGGCTGTGGGGTGCAGGGGCAGGCTGTTTTAAAAGGCCTGCCTTGGTGTAGAGGGACTTCGTTCCAGTTAAAATTTTTAAAAAAGGCCCTCCAGATGTCATCCCTTACACCCCCTCATCCTCCAAACACTCCCCATGCCTCATCCATGCAGCCTCATGCCCCCTACCCACGCCCTGTGACACCTCATGCTCCCTATGACTCAGAGTCCAGACAACCATTGCGCTTGTTGAAACATCTGCGACCCAGAGAAAACATTGTTTGATTAATAGCTCAGACTCTCTGATCTCTGTGGTCAATTTCACTATGTTTGTTATACAACTTAAGTGGTTTCAAGGGTTTGTGCTTTTCTTGTTATTGATACTTTAAAGGGTCTGAACGATTGACACTTTTATTGCCTTTTAAGTGAAATCAATTCATATGGGGCATGAGGGACCATGGGGAGGTGAGTAGAAGGGCAGGGCTTGGCATGGGAGGCAAGAGGGGCCATTGGGGTGGGTGGGGACATAGCTTGGCATAGGGGGCATGAGGAGGACCTTTCGAACTTACCTTTTAAAAGGTAGCCTCATGCAGACTAGGGTTCATGATTCCACTGAGGGGCCGTGAACCACAACTCTTTAAAAACCTGGCCTGACTCCATGAAAATTACGGAGGAGGGGGAGATGCCTAACCCTGCAATAGAGCCTGCCAGGTTGGGAGTGCCGGATGTAGGCTTTTGACAGGAACCAGCCCTCATCCTTTAAAGGCACTCCCGAAAATTAGACAGCCCTTGAATGGGGCCGTGAATCCTGGAATCGGGACACGCCCGCCATTTTTAAAGGGCTCCCAAGTCAATCCAACTTGGTGAAAATCCAGGCCGATGTTTCGAGTCGAATATTTGAATGTTAGGAATGATGAATGCAATCAAGCTGCTGTCCAGCATCAAAGCTCAAGGGGCTGATGCTATCCTAGCTGAGATCTACAAGGCTGGATGTCAATGCCTGGTCAAGAAGCTTGCTGAACTTTCAGTCTATGTAGGAACAAAGAACCATCGCACAAGAATACAAATATGCCTATATTGTCTATTTGTACAATCAGAAAGGAATTCGCCAATCTTGCAATCAAGAGTTCTCACTCCTCTTCATTGCTAGGAAAATCTTCACCAGAATCCTTCTGAACCGCTTAGTACAACATCTCGCCCAGGCTGACAGAGAATCAGTGCAGTTTCAGCAAAGGTTGACGAACCACTGATATGGTGTTTGCAGTTAGATAACTCCAAGAGAAATGCCAAGAACAGAACATGGACTACTTCACCACATTTCTTAGGCCTTTGGAAGGCCTGAGAAATTGATTACAATGATTCGACTGTTCCATGAAGGCATGCTCATGTGTGTCCTGAATGATGGGGAGTCTTCTGACCCATTCTCAGTCACTAATGAAGTTGAACAGGGCTGTGTGCTAGTGCCAACCCTTTAAAGCATGTTTTTCTCGCCATGCTCTCCAATACCTTCCATGATGGTAATACTGATATCAAAATTAGATATCTTATGGACGGGAAGCTGTTCAATCTGTGAAGACTCCAGGCAAAGACCAAGGTCTCCAAGGGAAATACTTTGTGATTTCCTGTTTACCAATGACAGTGCACTCGCTGCCAGTTCAGAACTGGACGTGCAATGTAGCGTGGACTTGTTCTCCAATGCATGCAACAACTTTGGCCTTATGATCTGAATGAAGAAAACTGATGTAATGTACCAGCCTGTTCCAGGAAAGCCCTGTCTCAAGCCTAAGGTTTCAGTCCCTGACCAGAACCCGTTAGCAGTGGATAAGTGAACTTGGTAGCACACTCTCTTGAGCTGACTATTTTGACAAAGAGATATGTGCAAGAATTGCCAAAGCAAGCCTACCCCTTAGCAGACTTTGAACATCAGTCTCAGAATGAAGAGGAGTAATTCTGCGTACCAAACTGAAAGTCTATTGAGCAACAGTCCAGTGCACTCTGCTCTACGCATGGAAAATTTGGACTGTATACCAGCATCATGCCAAGAAGCTGAACAATTTTCACTTGAGCTGCCTTTGGAAGTTTCTGAAGATCAGATAGCAGGACAAAATAACAGATGCTGAGCTGCACACCCGAACTGGCATCTACACCATACTGAGACAGTCCTAACTGAGTTGGACTGGTCATGGAGCTAGAATGTCTGACGCTCACTTACCAAAGTGGATCTTCCATGGAGAGCTTGAATCTGGGATGCCCTCTCATGGCAGTCAAAAGAAGCACTACAAGGACCTTCTGAAAGTTTCACTTAGGAGTTTTGATATCGACCTCGAGCCTTGGGAGAAGCTCACCCTGGATTGCTGCATCTGGCAAAACCAAATAAAAATGAAGCGGCCTCCTTTGAAAGCAAGTGCACATCAGAGGCAGAGAGGGAACTCGAGGAAAGGAAATAATGTCCCACTTGCAGAAGAACCCTCTGGGTATAGATCGGCCTTAGCAATCACCTCTACACCCATTGGAACCCTGGCAAACACCCCAGATGATGGATATGATCATCTTTGTCTCGAAGGACAAACAAGACTAACATTCTGGTTCCCTAAGACCCATCATCACAGTTGCTGCACAATTCCCCGCCATTAATCCAAATACTACTTGTCATCACAGTGTCCCTTTGGCCAAAATCTTGAAATAAGCACTAGGTCCATGGTCACACTATCTGCAGCTTTCACTTACATGCCTGATAGCAGGATGTAGGAAGGTGGAATATGAGAAGTTTTTGGATACATTGGGCTCTGTCACAGCTGTCTGTCCCATGGCATCATCTTTTCCAGAGGGCTGAGGTGATGTTGGTATGTCTGTCCCCTTGTTCTCCAAGCACGATGGAAGAATGATAGTGATTGTGTTGCAATTTTTGCACGATGTGCCAGCATTGGATGAATAGCTAGAAGTATGCAGAAACAGTGAGCAGTGGGTGTTAGGCTGGTAACATGGGATAGTGTGTGGCACTGAGGTGCAGCATTTGAATTTAGCCCTTGAGTCCTGATGCTAGAGATTGCTGCTGGGTGAGTGATGGAGTTGTGGTGCATTGAGCAGCGTGAGAGGTTAGTGGCGCACTGCAGAAACTCACCAAGGCTCCTTAGACAGCACCTTCCAAACCCACGACCACTACTATCTAGAAGGACAAGGGCAGCAGATAGATGGGAACACCATCACCTGGAAGTACCCCTCCAAGTCACTCACTATCCTGACTTGGAAATATATTGCCGTTCCTTCACTGTCGCTGGGTCAAAAACCTGGAACTCCCTTCCTAACAGCACTGTGGGTGTACCTACACCACATGGACTGCAACAGTTCAAGAAGGCAGCTCACTGTCACCTTCTCAAGGGCAACTAGGGATGGGCAATAAATGCTGGCCCAGCCAGCGAAGCCCACATCCCGTGAATGAATAAAAAAAAATGTCCTTATAAAATGACCTATGTGAGATCATTGAACTGCTTGTGGCGCGACTGTGGATCCTCAAAGCTAGACTGGAGGAATCGATCTCCTGCAGAAATATTGCTTCACCCTTCCTTTCCACCTCTTGTACTAATGCATCCAGTGCCATATCAGAAACTGGGAACCCTCTCTCTTGCCTGCTGCTCCACCTGGTGTTCCATTTCCTCCAGAGTCAGACCACAGCAGGTTCTGTTTAATGAGAACAAAAACAAAAACAGAATTACCTGGAATAACTCAGCAGGTCTGGCAGCATCGGTGGAGAAGAAAAGAGCTGACGTTTCGAGTCCTCATGACCCTTCAACAGAACTAAAGAGACAGGCATAGCTGGGGCCCTGTCTCTTTATGGGGTATGTGGAACATTCCTTGTTCCAGTCCTACTCCGGCCCCCTCCCACAACTCTTTCTCCGGTACATCGATGATTACTTCAGTGCTGCTTCATGCTCTCATCGGGACCTGGAAAAATTTATTAATTTTGCTTCCAATCTCCACCCCTCCATCATTTTCACATGGTCCATCTCTGACACTTCTCTTCCCTTCCTTGACCTCTCTGTCTCAATTTCTGATGATAGACTGTCCACCAATATCCATTACAAGCCTACCGACTCCCACAGCTACCTCGACTACAGCTCCTCACACCCCGCTTCCTGTAAGGACTCCATCCCATTCTCTCAGTTCCTTCGCCTCCGTCGCATCTGTTCTGATGACGCTACCTTCAAAAACAGCTCCTCTGACATGTCCTCCTTCTTCCTTAACCGAGGTTTTCCACCCACGGTCGTTGACAGGGCCCTCAACCGTGTCCAGCCCATATCCCGCGCATCCGCCCTCACACCTTTCCTCCCTCCCAGAAACATGATAGGGTCCCCCTTGTCCTCACTTATCACCCCACCAGCCTCCACATTCAAAGGATCATCCTCCGCCATTTCCGCCAACTCCAGCATGATGCCACCACCAAACACATCTTCCCTTCACCCCGCCCTGGCGGCATTCCGTAGGGATCGTTCCCTCCGGGACACCCTGGTCCACTCCTCCATCACCCCCTACTCCTCAACCCCCAACTACGGCACCTCCCCATGCCCACGCAGAAGATGCAACACCTGCCCTTTCACTTCCTCTCTCCTCACCGTCCAAGGGCCCAAACACTCCTTTCAAGTGAAGCAGCATTTCACTTGCATTTCCCCTAACTTAGTCTACTGCATTCATTGCTCCCAATGCGGTCTCCTCTACATTGGAGAGACCAAACGCAAACTGGGCGACCGCTTTGCAGAACACCTGCGGTCTGTCCGCAAGAAAGACCCAAACCTCCCTGTCGCTTGCCATTTTAACACTCCACCCTGCTGTCTTGCCCACATGTCTGTCCTTGGCTTGCTGCATTGTTCCAGTGAAGCTCAACGCAAACTGGAGGAACAGCACCTCATCTTCCGACTAGGCACTTTACAGCCTTCCGGGCTGAATATTGAATTCAACAACTTTAGATCTTAAACTCCCCCTCCCCCCATCCCCATCCCGTTTCTTCCCCCTCCCCCCCTTTTTAAAATTAAAAAAAAATTTATATAGATTCTTCTTTTCTCACCTATTTCCATTATTTTTAAATCTACAATTAATACCTTGTTAGTCTTTCCACCCCACCCCCACTAGAGCTGTACCTTGAGTATCCTGCCATCCATTCTTAATTAGCACTTTTCTTAGATAATATCACCACCTTCAACACCTCTTTGATCCTTTTGTCTGTGACATCTTTTGATTATCTGCTCCTATCACTGCTTGCTTGTCCCCACAACCACCCCACCCTCAACTTCTCTCTCCCCCCGCCCCCCACCTTAAACCAGCTTATATTTCACCTCTCTCCTAACTATACTTCAGTTCTGTTGAAGGGTCATGAGGACTCGAAACGTCAGCTCTTTTCTTCTCCGCCGATGCTGCCAGACCTGCTGAGTTTTTTCAGGTAATTCTGTTTTTGTTTTGGATTTCCAGCATCCGCAGTAGCTTTTAGCTTTTTGTTTTTATCTCTGTTTAATGAGTGCAACTCACTTTAAGAGGAGCAGGCTGCTTTAAAGAGGTGCAGGTTGGCTGAAGCACATGCTAGACATACATGATGGCTGGGCCAGTGTTGAGCGTGCAGCACGAGGTTTGCGAATCACAACCCCTGCGCCTGAAAGCACCAGTAATTGAATTTTTATCCCTACACATTTTGATAATATACTAAACATAACGCACCGCATGAAGGTCCTAAAGGCCAAATTTCAATGTTTTGAAGGTTATAACCAATGTAGTTTGTGTATCCAATTAGTGTAAGTTAACTATACAACATGTTTTGTGCCAAGACAAGACACAGTCCAGTCTCTTACTGAGGACAGTATGCAAGTAGCCATTAAGTCAAGTCATAATATTCTTTGTAGTAAGTTTGTGTAAAAGTGTATGAGACAACATGATATCTAAGTTAAGATTACAAAAGGGACTCTTGTTGGCAATAAACATTTCGGTGACACTCTTTAAAAACTGCTTAATAGTTTCAGGCTGTATTTCCTGAACTTGTTTTGTACATAGCTTCCTTTCACATTTCTTACTGGAATGCTTTGACCTATTTGATATCACGAATGTCTTTTAAAATGGCTGCTGTCACTGTGATTTATACTGTGAGTTCAAAGCGACAGCCAAAATCTGTGGCTAAGTTCTGAAAATAATGTTTAGAAGTCTTCTGAAAGAAAATAGAAGGGCTTTCTTGATCATTTATGGATTCTTCTTTTGAAGTATTTCTGTGCTTGGGTTGACAACACTCCTGTGTTGTCAGTGGTGGCTGGTGGGGGGAGGGGGTGGTCTGCAGAATCAAAGACCAATCTCATAGCATCATTATGGCTCTGAAGGAGGTGGAGGAATTGACAGCTCATCAAATCTCTGCCACCTCTCTGCAGAGCAATCCAGTCAGTCCCATTCTTTCGCTTTATAGTATAGCCCTGCAGGTTTACTTCCCTCAAGTGCCCATCCAATTTCATTTTGAGATCATTGATAATTTCCCCTCCCATCACCCTCATAGGCAACGAGTTTCAGGTCATTACCACACACTGCAAGAAACATTTCTTCTTCATGTGTTTTGCTAATTACTCTCTCAGTAAGTCCTGCCACCTTCAAAGAACCCCCAGGTCCCTGTCTCCATGCACACTCTTTGGAAACTGTGCCACTAAGTATATATATTGCCCCTCCTATAGCTTCTGCCAAAATGCAACACCTCATACTTCTCAGTATTAAATTCCATCTGTCACCTGTCTGCCCATTCTGCTAGCATACCTATGATCTACTGCAGTCAATTGGTATCACCCTCATCTCCAAGTTTGGTATCATCGGCAAATATGAAACTTTAATATTCCAGTATTCAAGTTATTTTTATATATATAACTAACCACTGGGGAAAACCACTGTCTCCTATTCTCCATTATAAAAAGCAACCACTTGCCAACTATTTTACAACCAATTTCCTGGGCATTGCTGCAAACAAGCCAGGACAAAATAGATAAATGTTTGTGTCATCGCATGCTGCAGTAATGTTGTGATTGACCCCTATCTTGTACTGTTTCCTGTCTTTTGAAGTTCTTCTTAAAAAATACAGAAAAACCAAACTCTCCTCACCCCTTCCTTGAAGACAGTGATGTTTTTGTTAGTGGATTTGTTTGAATAAGGATGGCTTGGTAATGGCAGAAAGTGTATATTTTGATTGGCTATTTATTGCCTTCTTATGAAAGGCAGATTTCCACACAGTTGGACAGAGAAATGAGCAGGTCCAGACCATCCACTGGTAATTTTCAATTGTAATATATATATTTGAACAATGAAATGTTGGACCTATGAGAAGCTGAAGCTTGAGCTTTGTAGTTTTATGATATTTGAGGATTACTTAAATTACTTTGCGTATGGAACAAACTGCCGGTTCAGTATTGGCTGTAGAGTTTCAGGTGAAGGTGCTGATGCTTAAAGAATGTTTTGCCGGTGCAGGTCTTCCTGCTCCATTAGTTTGAACCTTTTCTCCTTCACAATTCAAGCTAAGGTGTTCTCAGGAGCTTGGTCTGAAGTCCGCTTTATGTTAGTTTGCATGTGTTCCGAACATTTGTAAACCATAAAAACTGTTGGAGAACCTGGAATGTAGGAACAATGTCTAATAGAGGCTGTCCACAGCTGCTCAGTGAACAGTATAACAAATAGGCTGCTCAGTACAAGAATTGCAGACACATATCAAGCGATGCTTATCAAAGCTCCAGAAATATGTTTAACCAGATCTGTCAATCCTATTCTATGCTGTAGCTGAGAGCAGGTATGAGTACTGTTGGAAATTTCCCAAAAGTCACCAAGGCAAATGTCATTTAGCCCACAACCATCATTTCATTAATAATACTTGAGCAACATTGGGGGAAAAAAAAAACAAGTCTCCTTATCTTATGAGTGGGCTGCTCTGAATTTCCTAGACACTGTCAGCAGAGGTACTTTTAATGCACCCTTACAATATGAGACTACCTGCCAAATCATGAGAATGAACTGTCCCCAGGATCTGTGACAATCTCATGACCTCTCTTTGTGTATTTAAATCCCATTCTACTAGCTGCTGGCCAATCATTAACTTCAAAGGTTGTATCTTCTAACATATCGAGTGAACATTGGGCCTGATGGCTTTTTCTTCCCCTTTATTCTCTAGACAAGAGAAGACTGAGGGCTGACCTGATAGCGGCCTTTAAGGTTCGAAAGGGTTTGATATGGTAGATGTAGAGATGTTTCCACTTGTGTGGGAGACCATAACCAATGTAAGATATCAAATAGTCACAAATGTATCCAATACGAATTCAGGAGCGACTTCTTCACCAAGGTGATGGTTAGAATGTGGAACTTGCAACCACAAGGTGTCGTAAAAGTGACTGGCATAGAAGCATTTAAGGGAAATCTAGATAAACACTTGAGGGTAAAGGGAATTGAAGGATATTTTGATGAAGTTAGATAAAGAAGGGTGGAGCATTAACAATGGCATGGACCTGTTGGGCTGAATTGTCTACTTCTGAGTTGTAAATATTATGCACTGATTCCTTATGTACATTTTATATTCTTCATGCTACTGTCTTTGGCAGACCTGCCCTTACATTTGCTATGGCTATTTTGTAGGGATCCGTCTTTCTGAACTGGATTACTTTGGCATGCTCCTACAGTGTATAGTGGATGCAATGAAGCAGAAAGAGTACATATCTGTAGGGTCATCTTCATTCTTTGAATGATATGATTCTCTACAGATCACAATCCTATGGATGCGCCTGGCTTCAATCAGGAGATGCAGAACAAGCTGTTGATTTGCTGTCACCCATTTGCAATATGACCCCAAAAAGCCAGTGTTATTTCTTTGGAGTTGTGCTTAAATGATCTGGCAATGTACCGTAACATTCTGCTTGCTTTGTCAGTTTTTGCTGCACAGAATGTTTTTTATTCATTTACAGGATGGGATGTGGGCAGCTCTGGCAGCATTTTTTGCCCATCCTTAATTGCCCTTGAGAAGGTTGTGGTGAGCTGCCTTCTTGAACCGCTGCAGTCCCTGTGGTGTAGATACACCCACACTGCTGTTAGGGAGGGAGCTCCAGGGTTTTGACCCAGCGACAGTGAAGGAACAGCAATATATTTCCAAGTCAGGATGGTGAGCGACTTGGAGGGGAACTTCCACGTGATGGTGTTCCCATGTATCTACTGCCCTTGTCCCTCTAGTTAGTAGTGGTCGTGGGTTTGGAAGGTGCTGTCTAAGGAGCCTTGGTGAGTTTCTGCAGTGCATCTTGTCGATGGTGGACACTGCTGCCACTGTTCGTCAGTGGTTGAGGGAGTGAATGTTTGTGGAAGGGGTGTTAATCAAGCGGACTGCTTTGTCCTGGATGGTGTCAAGCTTCTTGATTGTTGCAGGAGCTGCACTCATCCAGGCCAGTGGAGAGTATTCCATCACACTTCTAACTTGTGCCTTGTAGCTGGTGGACAGGGTTTGAAGGATCGGGAGGTGAGTTATTTGCCACAGGATTCCTAGCTTCTGATCTGCTCTTATAGCCACAGTATTTATACAGCTACACATCGTTCAAAAAAAAAGCTTCCTAAATATTTGATATCTAATCCCTTTACTCATAATTTGGTTAAGTTCTGTGGAAATCATAACAGATTTTTTCGATACAAATGTCTTTTGGGGGTCAATTTTGGCCAAGATTTTTTCCCTTTGCTTTTGATAAATACTTTTGAATTGCTTCCTTGCTCATATAATCAGTTAACAGGAAAAAGGAACAAGGCCATTGGACAATGTAACTTAAAAGTGACTTAGAGGGTCAGTAGTCCTACTTTTGATTTAAGGTAATATATGTCAAAAGTAACATTCAAAGATTCTAGTAAAACAGGTTATCTACTAATTTTGTACAAATATTAATATTATTCCCTATTTCTTAAAATAATTCCAACAGCATTTTTTAATCAACAGTTTTGCACAATCTAGTTGTAGTTTTTAGCTGTTCTTGGGATGTGCGCATTGCTGGCTAGTCCCTGATTGTCCTCAGCCATTGAGACTTAACCACAGGATGCTAGAGTTGTGTAGGTTAGACTAGGTAGGATGACAGGTTCCATTCTCTGATAGACATTACTGAACCAGTTAGGTTTTCACAATAATCTATCAGATTTCATTATGGCCGGATTTTACATGAATTCACTTTACAGCAGATGACCTCTAGAATGTTAGTCCTCCACCACAGCTATTTGGCTACCATGCCACTGAGTTTTGATGGCCTTAATGAGGATGAGATCCCTTGAAGCACTATTTATAATGTTTATGTTATTGCATTCATTAAAGATTTAATATGAGCACCATAGCATGTTTGTTACAATAATTGGGAAAGACAATTTGACCTCTGATATTAGTCAACAACTTCTGCATATTGTTTTTCATTGTACGTTATTCAGCTTGCTGGCAAAGTACATTGGAGAACCTGTGATTGATAAGCCACCACTTTTCATTCTAAGTTACTGTGGGAAGCATTAAGAAATAAGTGCTTGTACTAGCAGTTGACTAAGGAGCAGTGTTTACAAAGGCCTAGGAATAGGATCCCTGCCCCTGGCACAACTGAGTTGCTATGGGAAAGCAATGAGGAAGAATCATTGCAGGCTATCATCACTTTGCATCTTAATTGAAGCTAGTCAAAGTTATCAATGGGTTTTTGCAACCCCCTTTTCCCACATAATTATTTCCACAATTTTGTATTTAATGTTTTTGCTGCAACAATTCCCACTTATTAGCTTCCGTTTCTTGTCGTTGGCTATTTTCACCGTTATCTGTCAAATAGAATCAGAAAAACACATTCAGCTTCCATCCCCATATCAATAACTTTGTCTTTCATGTTGCTGTGAAAAGGTTAATGTGGGAAAGCTTTGAGGTCAAGCAACTTCAAAAAGTAAATAATAGAGACGACTCCAAAATTACACTCTTACTTTGACATAAACATTTTCTCAAGACTAGCATTGTAAGTATATTGGAATCTAACAAAAATGTATTGTGGGCTTGCTTCAGAAATTGCAAGGTTTTGACCCTCATAACTGCACACCCTGTTGCAACTGAACCTTTTCTGATGGCCTTCATTTCCAGTAATGAAAAGACGGATGAAAAGAGGGTCAGCATAAATTACCAAGCAACTCCTGTGCTTATGACTGAAATTTTAAACCCAATCATTAACTGAACTTCTAAACAAATATCATTAAGATACTGAGTTTATATTGTAGCTGTTCCAACACAGCTACAACTCTGGCACCCACCTAACAATGTGGAAAATTGCTCAGGTATGTCTTGTCCACAAAAAGCCGGAAAAATTCAATCTGAGCAACTACTGCTTAATCAGCCTAATCGATCACCAGTGAAGTAATGGGAGGTGTAGTTGAAAATGCTACCAAGCAGCACTCAGCAATAACCTACTCAACGATGCTCAGTTTGGCTTCTGCCAGGGCCACTTGGCACCAGGCCTCATTACAGCCTTGGCTCAAACATTGACAAAAGAGCTGAATTCCAGAGGTGAGGTGAGAGTGACTGCCTTTGGCATCATTTTACTGAGTGTGGCATCAAGGATCCCTAGTAAAACTGGAAATGGGGGAAAGCTCTCTTTTGAGTGGTGTCATATCTGGTATAAAGAAAGATGGTTGGAGGCCAATCATTTTAGCAGGGACATCGCTACAAGAATTCCACAGGGCAGTGTCCCAGACCCAATCATCTTCAGCTGCTTCATCAAAGACCTTCCCTCCATCATGAAATCAGTTGTGAGGATGTCCACTGGTAATTGTAGTTTTCAGTTCCATTGTGGAAAGCAACATTTGCTATGGAGATGGCAGTGACTATCTCCAACAAGAGTGATCCAACCATCTCCCCTTGACATTCAACAACATTACCATAACTGAATTCCGCAGCATCCACATCCGGGGGGGTCCCAATGGACCAGAAACTCAACTGAACTAGCCACATAAATACAGTGGCTACAAGAGCAGGTGAGGGGCTGGGTATCCTGTGGCATGTAACTCACCTCCTGACTGCCAAAGCCTTTCCACCATCTACAAAGCACAAGTCAGAAGTATGATGGAATACTCTCCGCTTGCCTAGATGAGTGCAGCTCCAACATACTGAAGAAGTTTGACCCCACCAGGACAAATCAGTCCACTTGATTAACCTCTAGCACACTGTGGCTGCCATGTACATGCAGCAACTCGCCAAAGCTTTTTCAATGGCACCTTCCAAACCCACAAACTCTACCATTTAGAAGAACAATATCAGCAGGCACATGGGAACACTACCATCTCAGGCTTCCCTCTAAGTCACGCACCATCCGAATTTGGAAATATATTACCATTCCTTCAGTTTCAATGGGTCCAAATCTTAAAACTTCCAATCTAATAACACTGTGCGTGTACCTACACCACAATAACAGCAGTGGTTCTAGATGGCGCTCACCACCACCTTCTCAAGGACAATTAGGGATGGGTAATAAGTGTTGGCCTAGCCAGCAATGCCCACTTCCCATGAATGAATAAGAAAATATAAAATGCATTTTGGAACGTGCGTGATTTTCAAATGGGGGTGAACTATATTACATTAATATGATAGCAGGAACACCTGACAATTTAAGTGAACCATCAGGTTTGTATGCTTTCTGTGGTGCATTTGTCCAGGAACCTTTTGTTGCATTTGGTCCATCAGTGCTGAGGTTATTGTTTTATTGCGACTATAAACGTCTTTTCAATTTTACTGTTGTTACAAGTTGCAAGTATATTGCTTAAATGAATATTTGTCCATATTCATGACTTAATTATATTGCCATAATTTATAAGATGTGCAATGGCGGCCACAAAATAAATGTGTTGAGCCAAGTACGTTTCTAATGGAAACAGAAACTACTGGAAACACTCAGTCAGGCTAGCATCTGTGGAGGGAGAAAAACAGATGCTTCCCTTCAGCATTTTGCCCGCCTTTTCCATTTTTAATGAATATTGTTTAGGATTATGATTGTTGAAGTGTATGTTGGAACCTAGATTGAATATACATGTGTTTTTCAGGCCCATCACATAAGGTTTGGTGAAACCAAAAGCAATGCAACACAATTCATTAATGCCATTAGATTTCAATACAATACAAATATCTATCTCAACATTTGGCTTCACTTCTATGTTAAAGGGATACTAGAAATAATATTGGTTTTGTCTCTTTATTTCTATTTTTTGGTCTTATTTATAAATCTAGAAGTTATTACCAAGATGCTATTCAAAGATTAACTCCAGGTTGCTGAAAGTTCTTGGAAATAATAGTGTCTCTTGGTTCACTGCTCTTCAACTGTAGCTTAAAATTTGGACTCTAATCCTCCATAAAAGGACTAGCCAATGGAAAGAGAGAAGTACCAATCCTCTTAATTGGCTGTGACCTGTACTTAGGAGGCTGTTAAACAACTGAAGCAGCACAGGGAAGGCAAAGTGGATTGAATGTCCACCCATATAGAACCTGTCCAATGAGACAAGTACAACACAAGTTGTTGTTGCTGTTCAATAACAGGCATGTGATCCACTTTGGTAGATTGCTGCCTATGTGGTGCACATGGAAAATTTGTTGCAATATTTGATGAACAGCTGAATTTGACCAAATAATGGAGTATATTCAGTACAGAGGATCAGAGGAACCTTGGTGTATATGTCCATTGATCCCTGAAGGTAGCAGCACAGGTAGCTAAGGTAGTTAAGAAGGCATATGGGATACTTGCCTTTATTAGCTGAGGCATAGAATATAAGAGCAGGGAGGTTATGTTGGAGCTGTATAAAATACTAGTTAGGCCACAGCTGGAGTCCTGTGTGCAGTTCTGGTCGCCACACTATAGGAAGGATGTGATTACACTGGAGAGGGTGCTGAGGAGATTCACCAGGATGTTGACTGGGCTGGAGAGTTTCAGCTATAAAGAGAGACTGGGTAGGCTAGGGTTGTTTTCCTTAGAGCAGAGAAGGCTGAAGAGGGACCTGATAGAGGTATACAAAATTGTGAGGGGCATAGATAGGGTAGATAGGAAGAAACTTTTCCCCTTAGCGGTGGTGTCAATAACCAGGGGTTATAGATTTAAGTTAAGGGTTGGAGATTTGGCAAGAGGTTTAGAGGGGGTTTGAGGAAAGTTTTTTTTCACCCAGAGGGTGAATTGGAATCTGGAACACACTGCCTGAGGGGGTGGTAGAGGCAGGAACCCTCACAACATGTAAGAAGTATTTAGATGAGCACTTGAAACATATACAGGGCTACGGGCCAAGTGCTAGAAAATGGGATTAGAATAGATAGGTGCTTGATTGTCGGCAATTTCTGTGCTGTATAATTACCTCTGTGCGTTGGGTTGGGTCAAACTATTGAATATTTATCATATCTGGCTTGAAATTCCTACTGTCAATTTGCCAACTTAGCAGTATGGCCTACATCTGCTCCTATTTCTCATGTTCTTTGTTGGCGTGAATGCAAAGCAAGAATTCTACCTTATACTTCCATCAACTTTTTTCACTAAAATCATCAATCACAGGAATTTCACCCTCTTCCCCCGCCCCCATCAAATTATGATGTTTATGCCATGTAAATATCACTTGTGAAGCATTGACAAGCATTAACTGCACACCAGATTTGTATTAACATTTTTGTTAGCAAAGGTCAAGATAATGTGATGCATTGTAGCATCATCACAGCAACAAATTAATCATTGGTTGTGTACGTGTCATGACTGTGACTGCAGGGACCTATTTATTTCGATTGGTGGCAGAGTGGTTGCTAAGGAAGTGTTTGCTTACTGTGGGATTTGCTGCAGTGTGTGTGATTGAAACAACTGTAGCTGTTAGAGAGTAAATACTGAGCATCATATCCCGTGTGGAGACAAAATGTTACCAAAACTCATCATTTGATTGATGATTCATTGAATTTGTATTATTGTGTTAATACACTACATTCACATGGTTAGTGCAAATTCAATAAATATTTAATGAAATTCAGTGTTTTGGTAATGACATAATTCTGTAATAGTGCTGCAGGGCAAGTCTAACAATTCAGCCTATTAAACAGAAACAGAATATCCACCTTTTACCATCTCGATGTTTTGCAAACTTCAGTGAAAGTCTAGTTAATCACATGCCAAGACAACTTTCCAACCCTTTAATAAAACACATGCAGATAAGTTCGGAATTCTTTTGTATTCTTATATTCATATAAAAGGTGTCTTTATTGGTAATATTTGGTCCGTGTGGTCTCTAGGGCTGGTTTTAATCACCTGAGAGGGTAGGAGAGGAATTTTGAAGTATATTTTCCCTTGTGGCCCTGTTCTTTTTTTCCCTCTCCCAGGAAATTACAGGACTGTGAACGTGGAGTGGTGGGAGAGGGTGATGAGGTTGGTAGAAGAAAGGAACATTTAGATGTAACGGCCAAGCTGTCATGGCATGGGAGGCTTAATGGGCCAGCTGGTCTTTTCCTGCCCATCATTCTCATATGCTCCTACATGGTGGACTAGCTCTCATTATAGTGACATCTTTGTCTTAAATGCTATTGAAGTGTGATAACTTAGGGTCGAATGCACAATACATTTAGAATGTAAGAAGATAGAATGGAGCATAAAAAATTTACTGGTTTCTTTCTCTTACTCTCACACGCAGCCTCTGTTTAAAAAAAAACGCTCAGCACAAACCTTGCTTGTGTAAAGCTTTTGAAATTTGTTATCTTCAAATAATTGCGAAGAACAGCCCATGGATATTGTTAGACGCTGAAGGCAACCACTATATCAATTGGACTAATAAAACGATAATTATGCTCCATGGGAAATAGTGCACACTGAATACACTCTGAAGCAGGATTTCACTTCAGCTAAACGTGTCACACAACTCTCAGCAGAAGTACCAAGTCCAGATTTCAGAGGCTGAAGCATTCAAGTAAAACTTTTAATGAAGCCCTTAAAAGCGATAGCAATTGTCAATTGATCAATTTAATCATGTTTTTGTGAGGTACATTAGTTCTTGATTTTTGTTTTGTTCACAACTGTATTTTGGGTATCAGAAACTCCCAGTTATTGGGAACAAATGCACCACGAGAAAGGGCAATGATTTTCAATAATTCTGTTCCTTTTATAATTTTTTAAATAGTTTTTCCTGGGTGTTCAGTATTAGCTATTCCCATGATTTCTTAGTATTTTCTCATTAGCAATTTACCAGCTGTTTTCCTTTCTGGTGAGTTATTCATTTCTGGTTTAGTGCTGTTTTGCTGGGAACCAAGTAACAAAGTACCATAGCAAAAGTGTTGCAAAAGACATGACAATAGGAAGCAAGTGTGACAAACAACAAGTGTGTATCACTGGTTATAGATTTTAAATGTCCATTTATCGTCTTGACAACAACAATAAAAACAACTTGCTTTTAAGTAGTGTAGGGTTGCAGCGCTGGAGGAAGTTACAGAAATAAAGAGGGACGAGGCGGAATATGAAAACAAGTATAAAAGTTATAAAATCAGGGTGTTGCCAGACTAGGGGCTGCTGGTTTCATTTAATATATGGACAGCAGAACTTAGGGTGAACTCAAATATATAGACGGTGCAAGGTGAGACGCCAACAAGGATAGCACTGGGATAGTCAAGGTTAGAAGTAGTAAAGGCTTGGATGAGCGTTTCAGCAGCAGAAAGACTAAGGAAGGGCAGAGAGAGGCAATTGTAGAGGTGGAAGTAGGCTGTCTTGGCGATGGGAAAGGATATGGGGCCAGAAGCTCAGCTTGGGGTCAAATAGGATACCAAGGTTGAAAACGTAAGGCAGAATTTTCTGCTCGTTGGGTGGGCAAACGCCCGACCGGAACGAGTGTAAAATGACACGCGATGATGTTAGGCGAGCGTCCTGACATCATCATGCACTCACACGATATTTCAGTTGGCAGGTGTGTGTGGGACTCGAGCTGCGCCCGCCATTAATTAAGAGGCCAATTAAAGCCCTTAACAATCCAATTGATGGCAATTTAACGTTACCTGTACGATTTTTTTGCTCGTCGCATGGGCAAAATGGGCAGGCAGGCAGCACACAATTTGCAAAACCCCATCCATGGACAGGATAAAAAGGGTCAGCAGCATTGCCAGTGTGAGTAGTGAGGAGTTAATAGTTTGCTGCTGGTGGCTTCTCGGTACTTGGCAGCTTTCTCTTGGTTCGGGGTTTCATTCCTAGCATTTCCACACTTCACTTCAGGACTCATTGGTGTTTCCAAGGCCCCCTGAGGATTTGGACTGGGTGGACCCTTCCAGGTATCAGACAGCCTTCCCTTACCCTGGTAATGGGGATTGTGCTCTCCGCTGGAAGCACCTCCTCTGAGGAGGAAGAGAGGGGTAGAAGGGAGAGGAGACCAGGTGTCCCAGTGAAGCTTCCAGAGGAGGGACCTGTGGGAGGTGAGGTGCAGGCACAAGAGGTGCAGGGCCAACAGGAAGTCCAAGGCAGAAGTGGCCGTAGAAGACGCCGCTATCCTGCTGCCATGGCTTACAGATGGCGATGCAGCTACCTCAATATGTCCGAGGTGCAATGCTGAAGGAGGCTCTGCCTCTCAAGGGAGACAGTGACCTCCATTTGTAAAATAATTGGGCCTGAGATCAGCTCCAACTGTTTGGGTGGACACCCCATGCCAGTGGCAGGTAATTTTAAAATGTCTTGCCAACTTCAGATGTAATAGTTAGATGCTGTATAAGTTAAGTATGTGTTTGATGCAGTGATTGATTATGGGGCTCTGTCCTTAAAAGATAAGTGACCATTAAATTGACCAGCCTTGTGTAACTGTTCAGATGCATTAGAGTATATTCTCCAGTGCATAAACTTATACATTCAACAGTACTGAAAATCAGATATTAATGTGTCATCTGGACACTGTACTTTGATTTTTACATTGATTTAAAGTTCAGACATCTTTTGAGCCTTTGAAATACCTGAACAGATGCCTGACATCTTTGATTAAAAGTTCATCTGTTGAACCTTTGGGAAAATGGCTAGCCATCTGTTCAGGGAACTTCAAAGGCTCAATTGTATTGAACTCTGAAGGATTTGTTTATACAGTTGTGCAATGGAATCCCATTATGAATATTTGGCTGAACTCCAAGACCCAGCTCAGCAAGAGATGTCTACGAAGCTGTGAGGGGGGCTGTGATTGTTGGATAGTTGTATGAGCAGTTGATAGAATTGAAGTGCTTTGAAGAGGGTTTTGTTTGATTGACAGTTTTATGAGCTCCCAAGAAGAGCAGTTTTTAAAGTGGATTTGAATAGATGATTGTTTAAATATTTCATGAGCATTTCAAAGACTTCCCAGTGTTATTATAGGGATTATGAATTTTGCCAATGGTGCATTCTGGGCTAGTGGGTATGGAAGATCATGGGTGAAATGAGGGGGAGCATATAGAGGATGCATAGGGATGGGAGAGGCTAGGGGGCCTAATAGTCATGAATAGGACTGGGTTGATATCCCTGTGAATGGACACAGCCTTCTAGCCTGCTGGCATCGGCATCTACATGCTTCCGTTCCCACTTCGGGCCTGTTTCATGATATGGTGGCCTTTACTCCAGCCGAGCCCCAACTCCCTGGGGGGAAGTAAGGTGCATGTGAGTTTGTTCAGAACTTGGGAATGTGATGTTGATAAATGGTGTGACTTACGATTCCTGAGTCTGTCATAAAAATCTGGCCTGTTATCTGTATTTGTCACAGTCCATATGGATAAATAGCTATTGATGTTCTCTGTCTGAGCTCACCTATGAATAATGCAGTTTGTGAGAATATTACTGGTCCCTGTCACTCATGGAGTAGTATCCAAATGGTAGCCTGTGCCTTCAGGAGAGGAAAGGAGCAAAGAGGAAAAATTAGAAAATACATCAACTAACAATAATCTGTGAAATTCACAGCAACCAGTTCAATGTGACAAATTAGTTTTTGTAAAATGTATGTTTCTAGATGTAATTAGGACCAGGGAATAAATGGAATGAGTTATAACAAAGCTCATTGAAAGTAATTAAGTTCCAGTTTTTAGGTCCCATTATACTTGAAGTCTGAAATATATGTATGTGGTGCTCCCTCATATTTCATTTGAAACTCAATTGGAATAGCTCCAAAATAATTATTTGTGTTTATAATGGTCTCCCCCACCTTTCAAAATTGCCTTCATAATCTCTGTGTGCTCTATATTTTAATTTAAATGTCATATGACGTAAGATAAGTCACTATTGTTTTGCTAAGAATACAAGTGCTATTTTAATAGACAACAGAATTAATGCTTGCCTTGAAATTCCACAGTAATATAAAATTGTATCTCATTAGTATGCTGCCCTAACGCAGCGTCTCTGAGGTTAATTATAGTAGTACATTGCTATCCAAAGGTTGTGTGGGAATGTATTCATAATGTAGTCAATCCTACTTAATTGTATATCTGACAATTCCACATCTTATTTGCATATATTTTCAATGCACCAAAGCAACATCTAGCCATTATTATGTGTAATATTCTTGCAATGCATCAGTATACAATGTGCTTGAAACACTTACAAAATATCTGATTATTTTTACTGGGTTCAAAGGTCTGCCTGCTGATTTTATAAAATAAGCATCACTTTCCCTAAAGTGTAAGAGTTAGATTTTAATTATTGGTTTTCAATATGGATGCCTTGATTTATAGCTTTGCTGCATTCTTATTGTCTTGCTAGGTAGGATGCACGGTTAATGGAAGCAAGTCATTAGCCCATTAGATTTGACAAACAATTATGATTGTCCCTTTCATTGTATCATAAAACCGTTTTACAATTC
Source organism: Cetorhinus maximus (assembly GCF_964194155.1). Classification (NCBI taxonomy): domain Eukaryota; kingdom Metazoa; phylum Chordata; class Chondrichthyes; order Lamniformes; family Cetorhinidae; genus Cetorhinus; species Cetorhinus maximus. The sequence continues at coordinate 27,341,339 of NC_135881.1, forward strand.
TGGCACAAATTCCCTTCCCTGCATTGTGCAGGTGCCAGGGAACCATCTCATTGAGTGGCTCACTCAAGTGGTCATCATTCAATATGTGAGTTGAGGTGTCAGCTGTGGCTCAGTTCATAGCACCCTCACCTTTGAATCAGAGGGTTGTGGGTTCATGTCCCACCCCCGGAAACCAAGAACTGTGATTGTACTCGAAAGAGTTGCAATCTGTGACTGTTGATAACTCGAAAGAGTTTCAATATGTGAGTTTTGACCTTGGAATATTGGCAGGTTATTATATGACCGAGGGATGACAGCTAAGCCTGACCCCATCCTCACTCACCCCTGACCTTGTTCTCACCCACCCCAGTCCTGTTCTCACTCACCCCCACAGTAAGCACACTTGACGCTAAAATTGACAGATTTTTGTTAGGCAAAGCTATTAAGGTTGCAGAACAAAGGCAGATAGATTGAGTAAATGTACAGGTCAACCATGATCTAAATGAATGTCGGAACAGGCTCAAGGGGCTAATTGACCAACTCCTGTTCCTTTGTTCCAAATCTGAGGCCAGTGGTAGCTTGTTGTTCGCTATGCTGGTTTTGAGCAGTTAACTCAACATAAGGATTGAACCATCCAGGTCTGTAAGGCTTGACATAATGGGAGACCATAAAGGCCATTCTTAATCACCTAGTCATTCTCCTGGCTCAGTTTTTCACTACAGGTCCTTCTATTTAAATAAAGTAAAATTAGGGGAAAAAAATCAAACTAGATAGCATTATTATATTCATACATGAAGCGTGGACATCAGTATTGCTTTAAAAGATCTTTTTCTTTGAGTTGGTGGGATGGGGTAAGTGTATCTCCCCAGTGCTGTGGCTCTTCTGCGGGCAAACTGCTCCTAGGATGCAGTGTGTCACAAGATATTTGACTGGCAGGGCCCGCACAAGAAGGGCACAGACCCTGATCATAAAAACATAACTTAGGTCGGGGACTCCAGTTTGGCAGATCAAAAACATACCCAACAACAATAACTTGCATTTATACAGTGCCTTTAGTGTCGTAAAATGCCCCAAGGCACTTCATGGGAGCATTAACAAATAAAAATTGACATGCAGCCACCCACAGAGATCTTAGGACAGATGAGCAAAAGCTTGGTCAAAGAGGTTGGTTTTAAAGATCATCTTAAAAGAGAAGAGAGATGCAGCAAGGTTTAGGGAGAGAATTCCAGAATTTGAGGCCTAGGCAACTTAAGCCACGGCCGCCAATGGTGGAGTGATTAAAATCAGGGATGCACAAGAGACCAGAACTGGAGGAGTGCAGTGATCTCAGAAGGTTATAGGGCTGGAGGCCGTCACAGAGGTAGAGAGTTGAGAAGCCCTGAAGGCACTTGAAAATAAGGATGAGAATTTGAGGCATTGCTGGACTAGGAGCCAATGTAGGATGCCCAGCAATAATAATTCTATGCATCATGACACCTTTAAATAACAAGATGAATTGCAATATTTATTTTCTCATGCCTTTTCTTTTTCTGATTAGAGGAAGTATATTTGAATGCGAATGTATGAACAAGGAGCAGGAGTAGGCCATTCAGCCACTCTAGCCTGCTCCGCCATTTAATAAGATCATGGCTGACCTGATAGTAACCTGAAACCTGCATTCCACCTACCCCCGATAACCTAACACCACCTTGCTTACCAAGAATCCACCCACTTCTGCATTAAAATATTCAGAGACTCTGCTTCCACCACCTTTTCAGGAAGAGAGTTCCAAAGACTCACAACCTCCTGAGTGAAAAAAATTCACCTCATCTCTGTTTTAAATGGGCGACCCCTTATTTTTAAACAGTGACACCTAGTTCTAGATTCTTCCACAAGAGAAAACATCCTCTCCACATCCACCCTGTCAAGACCCCTCAGGATCTTATATGTTTCAATCAAGTCGCCTCTTGCTCTTCTAAACTCCAGTGGATACAAGCCTAGTCTGTCCAGCCTTTCCTCATAAGACAATCCACCCATTCCAGATATTAGTCTGGTAAACCTTCTCTGAACTGCTTCTAACGGATTTACATCCTTCCTTAAATAAGGTGACCAATACTGTACACCGTACTCCAAATGTGAGTCTCACTGGTGCCCTGTACAGCTGAAGCAGAACCTCCCTACTTTTGTATTCAATTCCCCTTGCAATATATGATAACATTCTATTAGCTTTCCTAATTACTTGCTGTACCTGCCTTTTGTTATTCGTGCACAAGGACACCCAGATCTCTCTGCACCTCAGAGCTCTGCAATCACTCACCATTTAGATAATATGCTTCTCTTCTATTCTTCCTGCCAAAATGGACGATTTCACATTTCCCCACATTATACTCCATTTGCCAGATATTTGCCCACTCACTTAACCTATCTATATATTTTTGTAGCCTCCTTATGTCCCCTTCACAACTTACTTCCCTACCTATCTTTGTGTCATCAGCGTATTTGGCAACCATCCCTTCAATCCCTTCATCCAAGTCATTTATATAAGTTGTGAACAGCTGAGGTCCCAGCACTGATCCCTGTGGCACACCACTTGTTACATCTTGCCAACCTTAAAAAGACCTATTTTTGCCTACTCTCTGCTTCCTGTTAGCCAGCCAGTCTTCTATCCATGCCGATATGTTACCCCCTACACCATGAGCTTTTTCCACAATAACCTTTGATATGGCACTTTATCAAATGCCTTCTGGAAATCTAAGTACAGTACATCCACCGGTTCCCCTTTACCCATAAAACATGTTACTTCCTCAAAGAACTCCAATAAGTTGGTCGAACACGATTTCCCTTTTACAAAACCATGTTGACTCTGCCTGATGACCTTGAGTTATCCAAGTGCCCTGTTATAACTTCTTTAATAATAGCTTCTAACATTTTCCCTACGACAGATGTTAAGCTGTAGTTTCCCGCTTTCTGTCTCCCTCCCTTTTTGAATAATGGAGTTACATTTGCTATCTTCCAATCTAATGGGACCTTCCCCCAATCTGGAGAGTTTTGGAAGATTAAAATCAATGCATCAACTATCTCACTAGACACTTCTTTTAAGACCCTAGGATGAAGTCCATCAGGACCCAAGCTCTTGTCAGTCCACAGCTCCAACAATTTACTCAGTACCATTTCTCTGGCGACTGTAATTTTCCTGACTTCCTCCACCACTTCCATTTCCTTGTTTATAACTGCTTCTGGGATGTTACTTGTATACTTGTCAACACTGGCTACATCCATTAATATGAGAATAGATTAACTAAGCACACATTGCATACCATCAGCATGCATTGCTTTTGCTCTTGTCAGGACACTGTGGTTGCTTTTATACTATGCGAGGTCTATGCTAGCACTATTAGTTCCTGACACATGGGTCTTGCAGCTGGCTGCAACTTGAAAAGTAAACCTGCTGAGATTAAGACTGACAACTGGGACAGACAATCCTTTTTGTTAAACTGGTTCTTTGTGTGCATTAGAAACACTCTTCTGTCAACTCATTTTTATAATTCAAAGAGCATTGTGGTGTTTATTGTTTAACGTGGTAGCAAAGAACTTCCAGCTGGCATATGCAAGATTTATCTAACAAGGGTGACTGCTCCTAAAATAATAACTGTGGATGGATGCGTCAATAGATGTGTTATGAGGGGAATTAATGTTTGTGCCAGTTCTCAAGTCTAATCTAATGTCTCATATGTTTGCCCACCAAAATCATTCTGTAGCGAAGATTGTTTCATAGATAAGGTTATAGTATAACCCTGTGCCTCTCTTATCCGTACCTTCCAAACAGTAATAAAACATCCCCATTTCATAACTGTTAAAACAATTCCCTTCCTTAAGGTAAAAGTAAGTATTACTATGTTCATCCAACACCATCCATTTCATGCATAGTGATATTAATTTTCCTCCAACTACAGAAAGACATTTAATGGCAGTGCTGCCATCAGCTCTATAGCTGAATAGCATTTGTCAGTGGGTGATAGTACAGGTGACTTGCATGGAAAAACACATGGAATATAGAAATTGCTGGACAAAAAAAGACCAAGGTCCATCCAGTTCCTCTTCTACCATCCTGGTAGTCACATGATACAAAGATAATGGCACTATTAATTGTAATCATTGTGCATATGACATATAAAGGAGGCAAGGAAAATACCAGTCACCGAAAGCTATGGGAACCATACATCCAGACACCTGTTCCTCCCAATTATGCTATACTTAGCTCATGTCATGTCTCAAATGCCTCACATGTTGGATCCCAAAATATTACCTTCTGAAAGAAATCTATCTAATTTGCATTTGAATTTATAAATGCCATCTGCTCCTACCATGTCCTCAAGGTGCTTGTTCCATAGAGTTACCATTGGTGTACTGTGATTTTCAATTTAACTCTCTTCAAATGCAGGCTGTATTGCCTAGTTCTGTTGTTCGAGCCAAGGTGAAACATTTGTCATGGTCTTTCTAGTCCCTATAAAATTCTAAAATCAACAACTTATTGCTGATCTCACTGTTGTCATGTATATTACTCCTTTCTACTTAATTCTTCTTGGATTTGTGAAGCACTTTGCACTTCTCTGCATCGAATTTCATCTTCTACCTGCCTGCCCGAAAGCCAAGTATATTCAAGTTCTCCCGCGGCTCTTCCTGTTCAGCTTTGGTATGCACCACCTTCATCAGCTTTGCATCGGCTGCAAATTTAACCATCGTGCTTGTGACTCCAGATCATTTAAGATCCAATTATTGAAGTGGGGCTTCAAATGATCTACTGTAGTTTCTGAAAAATACAAGTAGTAGTACCTGAAGTGGTTTGTGTTTCTGTGCTGATACGTGTTATATTTTTTTCATATAGATTAAACAGGGCTTACTGAATAATTAGTTAAAATGAATGTAATCTGCAGAAAGTATATCAGGATCAAATGGTAATGTAAAGAAATCTATTACAAATAGTTGTTTGGTAGTGCAGAACTTGAATATTGCTAAAAAAAAAGACAGGTTGTTGAACCTTTTCACTTGCACTCATCAGGGCAATTTGCAATAAAACCAAATTGTAAAAGGAACAACAATTGAAGCTGCATGAGAAGAGAGTGCTGATTGGATGGCAAGTGGACTCTGATTGGTAGAGGCGTTGCCATGGCGAATGTACCAATTAACTGATAACTGAGAGTTAGCTGTCAAGCTTTGTTAAATTAAATTAGAATCTATTACACTCAAATCAAAAAATTGTTGAGTGCAATCTAAGCATAAGAATTCTTGGCATTTTTATGAAATTATTTGTCCACTGTTTAGACATGGAGTTGAACTGTTTAAAATTAAATAATTGACAAATTCAAGCCAAACTAAGAGTTCATACATTGATGTTGCATGTTGTGATTTCAAGGTTTTATTTCTTACAAGCTGGTCATAAGGTCAGCCCAAAAGGTTAAAAAAGGACTTGCATTTATATTGCACCTTTCAAGACATCAGGTCTTCCCATGCGCTTTATAGCCAAAGTGATCTTTTGAAGTGTAATTGCTGTTGTAATATAGGAAACACAGCATTCAATTTGCACCCAGCAAGGTTCCACAAACAGCAAAGATGAATTGCCAGATAATCTACTATTTTACTTATGTTGGTTGATGTCCCAGGACATTGGGAGAACTCCCCTGTTCTCCAAATAGCTTCATAGGAATTTTTTACATCCACCTGAGAGAGCAGTTTAGGTTTAATTTCTCCTCTGAAAGTTGACTCCTCCAGCAGTGCAGCTCTCCCTCAGTGCTGCAACTGAAGTGTTAGCCTAGATTTTGTGCTCAAGTCCTGTAATGAGACACAAACTCTCAACCTTCCGATTTAGAGGAGAGAGCAATGGAGAAGTGGCACATGATACTCAGTTTTAGTGAGGGTGTTTGGTGATTCTCTACTAACAAAATGGCCTGGGCTCCAGTCTGAATATAATTTGCACTATATATTATTCTGTTTCAGGAGTTGAAGATGAACATGCCTTAGCAACAGAGCTTAGACAGCGAGGACAACAGGCCCTGCCAGGTCATTCATCTTACACCCGTTCTTCACGGCAGCATTCCTACCCGAAATACGATTACCAGTATCGTGTTGAAGAGGAAGAGGATGTCGGATCACCAGCAATGGCCTACAGTGTCCCTGAGGAGGGAGCCATTTCCAATCCAGCAGGTGTGAATCCAAGACAAGAAATGGGAAAGAGGAACACTGAGCAATTGGGCATTGATCAAAATAAGAAAAGCTGTCCTCCAGATAAGGTTTTCCGATGTTGTTCAGTGTGCTAGCTTTCACCTGGGAGAAGCTAGTTCTGGCCTCTCTTAGTTTGTGGTAAGCACAGAGTGCATTACTAAAAAAGGCCCATCGATCTCAGGGCAACGCTAATTCATGCTTTTGAAGAGTGCTATTCCTGAACTAACAACAAACAGAACCTTCCAAAAGCGCTTCATACAAGTGCTCCGTTTTATATATGGTTAAAAGTTGTGTGATGAGTGTCAGTACAGGAAGAAATACTATAGCCTTGAGAAATCTTTGGGTTACAAAGCATGCTCAAATGCTTTCAAGCGTGTGAGACTGAGCACCGCTGCTCTTTCAAAAAGCCAGCACAGGCATCATGGACCAAATGGTCTCCTTCTGTGGTCTGTGCTGTAAGTTTCTCTGATTCTATTAAATGTTCTCTTGACTAAAATACAAATGACTATTTATATTAAAAAAAATCTGTTCACTAAACCTCAGCCAAATTCCTTAAAAATCACATCCAAATTCTCCTGAGTTATTTAGTTGTGCTCTTTCTCTTCTGACACCTCCACAGTATTTGGGGAGGGCATAGTGGTATTGTCACTGGACTAGAAATCCAGAGACCCAGGGTAATGCTCAGGGGACCCGGGTTCGAATCCCACCACAGCAGACGGTGAAATTTAAATTCAATAAAAATCTGGAATTAAAAGTCTAATGATGACCATGAAATCATTGACGTGAAAACCCATCTGGCTGACTAGGGAAGGAAATCTGCTATTCTTACCCGGTCTGGCCTACATGTGACTCCAGACCCACAGAGTGGTCGACTCTTAAATGCCCCCTGACCAAGGGCAATTAGGGATGGGCAATAAATACTGGCCTAGCCAGCGACACCCACATCCCATGAACGAATAAAAAAATAAATTCCTGATCAGTGATCTAGCTGTTCCCATTCTAAAATCATCAGCATGTTGATTATTGGGAAGCGGGAACAGAATACCAGCCTTCAGGTGAAACTATTCTTTGCTACAGAAGTTCCCATAAGTAATTGACCAAAAAGTAGACTATTACAAAGGGATTTGTGAATATTGGGATAGATTGGACGCTGAAATTGTGACCGGCCTTTAGAAACGCCCCAACCTGCCAAATCTGCAGCAGAGCCAATTCAGGAAGTCAAATCCCAAGATATGAAAATTGGCACGTCAAAGGTCTTATTCTTCAAAGCTTCACTTTAAGCACAACTTCTGTCACTTATCTGTTGTGGTGAGATAGATTTTTACAAGTACTGCTTGCCTGTACCTAATTGGGAAGCATGTTAGCATAAACTATGTGAATAGTTGAGCAGGGCAGTAAGGGCACCACTTGTGGCAGGTATACTGAGACTGAAAATATGTGAATGAATTGTCAGAGCCAGAACCTACTTATCATTTTTTAAAAATCAAATTTAAATAGAATGGCATGGAACCAGCCAGGTACATGCTGAGGTAACAGAGGGACCTTATCAAAGACAACAATGATGTCTCAGGATTTAGTTTATCCCCAGACAAACAAACCACCTTTAGCCACAACAGTTCATGTAACATGTTGCAGGAATATCACGTGAGGTGATGTGTGGGCAAATGTGTGCACATGCAGCGGCAGGATTAGCACATCTTCTCATCTACTCCTTAAATAGTGCAGTAACAGCTATATATTGTGTATAGCTCACAATAATGAGACTGAGATTTGGTGGTTGGATTAGTAGTACTACCTTATTATCACAGACCATTTTATGAACCAATAGTAAGTCAACTATTTCTAAGCTTGTTGGCATCCTTCCATCAATGAGAAATGTTGGGAATGCAGCCTCAGCGCTTGCTGAGGTCAGAGAAGATCAGCTGCTGCACTTCTTTTGATGGTTGAACTTAAACTAAACTTAAAAGGTACAAAATGATTTAAATTAGAAATTGAAGAGTGCACTTTGCTCTGCAGACCTACAAATTTCAGAAAATGCCCTGCTTATACACCTGTCTGGCAGACAAAGAGCAATGGTTGATGATGATATTGAATTGTGGTAAGATGGTGATGCAGTGTGTTCGGTAGTGGGGTTTGTTTGGGCTCTCTAAACCCTTTTCTTAAGAGTTTCTATACTCACAACTGAAGCGACCTTTATGCTGTCACTTAGTTAGATTCGGAGAGATCTGTGCCCATTATTAGATAGCTCAGGGCATTTACGCCATTAAATCAAGCTCTAGCAGACTTGTAAATTAATGGAAAAATATCCAGTATTCCATTATTGTCTTGTTTGAAATGTACAAAATACAAAGGAAAAAATACTGAGAAAGGCTGTTAAGTGAGATTTACTTAAAAAGCGGATAATCTCCGTTGTCATCTGTTTATTCAATCCTCAGATTGTTGCAGGTTTTCATAAATGCTACAGGGGGTATTCAAGTCAGTAGCTCTGTGTATACTCATGTATTACGTGTAAGGCAATAACCCCCGCCCTTTTATTCAGAATTTGGAATGTTCGTGCCTTTTTTTTTGACTTACACATAACATTTCCTATTGGCCACCATGGCTCTGCAGAGAGCAGGAAACTTTGTTCAGCATGAAGTAACTGTTTAGCAAACTGCCATCTCCACACAGAGATAAGGAGGAAACTGAGCCTGAGACAGGTTAATGGGGAGTAGAGAGGGAAATGGAAACATAGAGCAGGATTATACCCCGTCGTGCGGGCGGACCCGGGAGCGGCAGTGAAACGGACTGTCGCCTGGGGATCGAGCCCCAACCACAGTTTCACGCTGGCTAGCCAATTAACGGCCAACCAGCGTGAAAGGTGCGCTAAAACGCTCAGTGCTGCCGGGGTGGGGGCAGGGAGGAGGGCAAGCGCGGAAATCTGCGCATGCGTGGGGGAGCATGCACTGACAGGTCCCTGAGGGCACAGAGCTGCCTCAGAGAGTTGAAGAATTGTACACTGGCCAATTAAGATTTTACAAATGATATAAACATGTCCCCACATGTGACTCAGTCACATGAACAGGGACATGTTAAAAATGACGTTGAAAATGTTTAATTTTTTAAAATTACTGCTGGAAACCTCAGCCTGCCCATGGATGAGGTTTCATAGAAAATCCAAAGGCTGCCCGGCTGATTCACCTGCCTGCCAGCCATTAGGCTGGACGGGCAGTGAAAAATAGCATTCAGTTGTTTGATTAAGGGTCTTAATAGGCCTCTTAATTGTCGGCAGGCGCGATGTAGACTCTCACGCGCGCCTGCTGACCGTTTTCCATTCGCAAAAACTCCATCAACCATTACCCTTTGTTTCCTGTCGTTGAGCCAATTTTGAATCCATCTCGCCACATTCCCCTGTATCCCACGGGCTTATACTTTTCTGACCAGTCTGCCATATGGGACCTTGTCAAATGCCTTACTAAAACCCATGTAGACAACATCCACTGCACTACCCTCATCAATCCTCCTTGTTGCTTACTCAAAATATTTGATTAAATTTGATTCCCCTAACACAACCATGCGCACTACCCCTGATTAATTTGTTCCTTTCTAAGTGACAGTTTATCCTGTCTCTCAGAATTGATTCTAATCATTTGCTCACCACCTGGGTCTGGCCTATAAATATTTGGTCTATCCCTTGGACCATTTTAAAATAATGGTACAACATTCACAGACATCCAATCCTCTGGTATCTCACATGTATCTAGTGAGGATTGGAAAATTACCCTCAGAGCATCCGTTATTTCCTCTCTGGCTTCCTTTAACAGCCTGGGATGCAATCCATCTGGCATGGTGACTTATCCACCTTCAAGTTCCTCCAGTTCATCTTTTCTCACTATGTTTATTGTATCTAATATTTCACACTCCTCCTCTTTAACTAGAATATCTGCTTCATCCTTCTCCATAGTGAAGACAGAAACAAAGTACTCATTGAGAACCCTGCCACGTCTTCAGCATCAATGTACAAGTTACCATGTACATCTCTGATTGGCCCTACCCTTTCCTTAGTTATTCTGCTGCTCTTAATGTACTGGTAAAACATCTTTGGGTTTTATTTGCTTTTACCTGCCAATATTTTTCATGTCCTCTCTTTGCTTTCCTAATTACCTTTTCTACTTCACCCCTGTGCTTACTATACTCCTCTAGGCTTTCTACTGTATTAAGCTTTTTGTGATTGTCATTAGCTTTCTTTTTCTGCTTTAACTTAACCCACATGCTTCTAGATAACCAGGGGGCTCTAGATTTGGCAGTACCATCCTTTTTCTTTGTGGGGACATGTATACACAGTGCCCATAGTATCTTGCTTTTGAATGCCTCCCACTGGTCTGTCACTGATTTCCCCTCAAGTAGCTTTAACCAGTCCATTTTCACCAGATCACCCCTCAGCTCCGTACAATTTGTCTTTCTCCAATGTAGGACTTTTACCCCTGTTCTATCTTTATCCTCCTGCATAATTATATTAAATTTAACTATATTATGGTCACTATCTCCAAAATGGTCACCCACTGCTACTTCATTCACTTGCCCAGCTTCATTTCCTAAGACTAAATCTAGAATTGCATTCACTCTCATTGGGCTTGCTATGTGCTGGCTAATAAAGCTCTCTTGAATGCAGTTCAAGAATTTTGTGCCCTCTGTGCCTATTACGCTGTTCATATTCCAGTTGACATTAGGGAAGTTGAAGTCCCCATATTGCCCTATTGTTTTTGCACTCAGAAATTTGCCTACATATTTGCTCTTCTATCTCCCTCTTACTATTTGGGGATCTATAGTACACTTGTAGGGCAGAATTTTACCCTTGGCGTGCGGGCGCACACCCGACGTGCCCATGCGTGAAATAAAGCGCGTTGACGTCGGACGAGTGACCCAATGTCAATGCTCACTCACGCGATATTTCCCTAGGCAGGCGGGCGATGAAGAAGGAGGCTCACCTGCCATTAGTTAAATGGCCAGTTAAGGCCCTTGAGAGACCAATGGACTCCAAGTTTATGTAGCCCATGTGATTTTCAGATGGGCATGGGCAACCCAGGCAGGTGGGCAGGCCACAATTTGCAAAAATCTCATCCACGGGTGGGATAAGAGATGACAGTGGGCTTGACAAAGCGAATAGTGAATAGTTTTGGATATCTTTTGCTGCTGCTTGCTTCTGTGAACAGGACAGCTTCATTTCGCTTCAGTGCTGCATTCAGAGCATTTAGAGGCTTCATTTCAGGACTCAGTGTTGTCTTCCAGACCCCCGGAGGATTCAGACCACGTGGGGCCTTCCAGGTATCGGACAGCCTTCCCTTACCCTGGGAATGGGGATTGTGGTCTCCACTGGAGACACCTCCTCTGAGGAGGACGAGAGGGTCAGAAGGGGGAGGAGGCCAGGTGTCCCTATTCAGCTTCCAGGGGAGCGACCTGTGGGAGAAGAGGCGCAGGCACATGGGGCACAGGGCCAACAGGAAGGCAAAGGCAGAAGTGGCCACAGAAAACGCCACTATCCTGCTGCCAGGGTTTACAGGTAGCGATGCAGCTACCTCAATATGTCTGAGGTGCAGTGCCGAAGGAGGCTCCATCTCTCAAGGGAGACAGTGACCTCCATCTGTCAGAGGACCGGCCCTGAAATCAGCTCTGACTGTGTGGGTGGACACCCCATGCCAGTGGCTCTGAAGGTCACAGTGGCCCTAAACTTCTATGCCTCTGGCTCTTTGCAGGGCTCAGTGGGGGATCTGTGTGGAGTCTCCCAATCAGCTGTCCACAGTTGCATCAAACTGGTGACAGACGTTCTGTTCAGGCGTGTATTGACTTTCCTTCATTACCGTACGGACAAGGCCAGCCAGGCAGAGTGAGCCAGTGGCTTTGCTGTGATTGCTGGGTTCCCCCATATCCAGAGTGCAGTTGACTGCACACATGTGGCCATCAAAGCGCCAGCGGGTGAACCGGGTGCCTTTGTCAACAGGAAGGGATTCCACTCCATGAACGTGCAGATAGTGCACAGGATGCAGATTCTGCAAGTTTTTGCAAGGTACACCGGCAGCTCCCATGATGCCCACATCCTCAGACACTCCCAGGTGCCGAGGCTCTTCAGTGCTCCAGCCCAGCTGGATGGATGGCTGCTGGGTGACAAGGGCTATCCAATCAAAAGGTGGCTTATGACGCCTCTCCACCATCCAAGAACAGAGGCCGAGCAGCAGTACAATAGGAGCCAGGGCACCACAAGGGCTGTGGTAAAGAGAACCATCAGTTTTCTCAAGATGCGCTTCCGATGCCTGGACCATTCAGGAGACGCACTCCAGTACCCCCGAGATCGTGTGTCACTGATAGTGGTTGCATGCTGTGCTCTCCGCAATCTGGCACTGGAAAAGAGGGATGCAGAGGAGGAAGAAGATCTTGACGAAGCTCCACAGGCAACAGATGTTGAGTCCAGTAATGAGTCCGAGGACGAGAACGCTCTGGGGAATGCTGAAGGCACAGACGCAGACCTGGGTAACCTCCAGGGAGGCAGGGACACCTGAGAATCTTTGATCCAATGCTCCTTCAGCTAGACTACCAAATAAGAACCACCACCACATGCCAGGGCTGCAAGCTCCATACTCGATCCTTGACAGGACCAGTTCCTTGTTCAGCAACATACACTATGGGCCAGCGCAATAAAGTTTAAGGAATCACACGTCCATCATAACATCTTGGCCTACCCTGCACCTACAGGGCAAATGAAGCATCCAGGGGCCAGTTGCAAAAAAAAAAATTTCATTTACTGCTGACTGACAAACATAGCAGAAATTAACATTGACTGGTATTTTACATCACATCATTAAAAAAAACAGAAAAATGGGGGAAACAAATATCACCTGTGATCAGGCCGTGTTGTGTTTAAGGTGTTTTAAGTTTTCGCTTGCGAGTGCTCCATCTAGGTGTCCTTCGCTGGCAACGGCATTAGAGACAGCCAGCTCACTCTGCTGTCTTGTGGGCCTTGATGACCTTGGTGGGCATCCTCTGGCCCATGGAGCCTGTGCTGGCCCCGCCGGGGAGGGAGTGGCCAGTGCCACAGCTGGCAGCTCCCCAGTCATCACAGCCTCATCAGATGCCACAGCCACTGGCACAGGGGCGGAGGAGCTGTTGCCATCATCCAGAGATCCCTGAGGGGAGACTGCAGAGATGACAGGCAGCCCGTGCACCAACGTCAGGTCGCTTTGGACCTCCCTGCTCACCATTGATGGACAGGCACCTAGCTGGGATACTGAGTGCCTAATCTCCCACACTGGCACTGACCAACTGAGGTCATTGCCGGTGTGAGGGCTGGCAGGTCCAGGCGCATCACCAGGAACCCCTGATCGAGTCCCTGGAGGAGCCCCTCCATGAGCATTGCCACTCTCTCCATGGAGGATGCATTGCGCTTATCCATGAGGGTAAACACAGTGCTTATGCTCTGCATGGACTCCTCCACAATGGACACCATGACACCCATTCCCTCATGTATCTCTGCCAGATCCTCCCGCACACCCTGCTGGACATCCAGCAGCTGCTGCCTTATGGACGACTCCAGAGGCCCATCATTAGCCATCGACTGAGCATTGTCCTGGTCCCCAGCAGCCCTCTGACTGCTGGCGCTCTGGGCACTTTCTGCATCCGGCAGCACCTCAAGCGAGTGTGAAGTGCCCCCACCAATGTAAACCAAGATACTAGACACCGATCTTATGCCCACCGAGGTGCTGGTATCTGTGCTGGTGCTTGCTTGACAGGGAGGGTGTGACGCTGGTGCATGCTCAGCATGCTTGTTCTCAGGGAACAGGGGTGGACCTTCAGGCTCCTCACAACGAGGGGCTGCTGGTGAGCCTAAAAGGGAGAAGAAGGACATGTCATTAGTTTTAAGTTATTAGACTGTCAGTGTGCATGCCTGGCACCCTGATGAGACAGAGATCTGCATCATGGTGCCCTCATCTTTCCATTATCAATGGGCATTTCAGGTTCGAGGCTCACATCAATATACAGACCACTGCAATGGTTGCAAAAAGCCACATTCTCACCTCAGTGCACTGCACTGTTACCTCCCTCTGGCATCCCAACCTCACCGCGGCTGCTTGACCGAGGTGCATGGCACCTCTTCAGCTCCAGTGCTTCCTGCTCATATCTACTGAGGATGAGGAGGTGAGGGGGGTCCCCTGCCATTCTGTGACCTCTCTGCATTGTTATGGGATGTTCTCTCCTGGAAGGATAGAGGAGCACTGATTAGTCCACCCTCTACCTGCAGCACCATTACAGTCTGGCCAATCCCACCTGAGGAACACCTCGCAGGGCTCAGCACGTTCGTGACCCTGGAGCCACAAGGCACTCAGTCCAAGCAGCCAGGGCTCACCCCCTTGGCCATATCCTGCCTCACTGACATTTGCAACTCACACTGTAACACGTCTGAGGTCCACGGGGGGATGGGCAGCTCTTACTTGTTCTGCAAAGTGACCCAGTCCAACACGGTGCTCACCCTTCCCGATTGCAGGAGATCATTAAAGTGCTTCTGGCACTGGACCCATGTGCGCCTCACCACACCATGGCTGCTGACCCTGGATGCCATCTCCTCCCAGGCCTTTTTGGTGGGGCCTCCCCCTCCCATCCCTGGGGACGTGTTTCTCTCCTTGCTGCCACCTCCTCCAGGAGGGCAGCGAGGCACTCACCTGAGAAACACGGCGCTGACAATCCCGCAGACCTGCCCTCCTGCCTGCCATGTCCACCTGCTATGGTATTCATGCACAGGACTTGTGCGTATTTCGGTCCAGGGGCTGCCGAGGCCACATTTGAATCGGCCGCTGGGTCCCCATTGGACCTGGTTGATATTAAGCCCCTGCCCACCACTTCGCGCTCATTCACAGGCCACGTCTCACACTAGGTGGGCCTTAATTGGCCTTCCCACATCAAATCGCGGTGCGCTGCTGATCACGGGTGCCGAGCACCCCCGCCAAGGGTAAAATTCTGTCTGTAGTCAGGCTGTCCCCTTTTTATCCCTGAGCTCAACCCATATGGCCTCATTTGATGATTCATTTAGTATATCATTCCTCCTCACAGCTGTAATTAATACTTTAACCAATAATGCTACACCCTTACCTTTTATTGTCCCCTCTCTATCCAGCCTGAAAACCCCATATCCAGGGATGTTGAGCTGCCATTTTTGCTCCTCTTTAAGCCAAGTTCCTGTTATAGCAATGATATCATGCTGCCCTGTGTCTATCAGTGCCGTCAGCTCATCAGCTTTGCTTGCTATACCCCTTGCATTTAAACAAATACCTTTTATCTGGGAAGAGCGTCCTGCAGTCAGCATTGTGGTGAAACAGCCTGGGAAGAGTGCCCTGCAATCAGCACCGTGGTGAAGCAGTCTGGGAAGAGGGTCCTGCAGTTAGCATCATGGTGAAGCAGTCTGGGAAGAGTGTCCTGCAGTCAGCATCATGGTGAAGCAGTCTGGGAAGAGTGTCCTGCAGTTAGTTCTTATTGAAAATAACAAGCATGACATCACTAGACAGCGCGAGAGAGCAGTGGAGAGATCAGAACCACCGCAAGTGCGGGGAAGCTTCAAAAAGTGACGTCACCACAATGGTGAGAGCTGATTGGTGAGTAGTGGGTAAGTGTTTTTCTCCAGTTTTTCTCTCCAGTTTAAAATAGATTAAGCTAAGGAAAGGTAAGCGTTCTAGTTTTTATTCACAGTACATAAATAATTTAACTTTTTTACTGTATTTAACTTAAAGTAAGGGGTTTTTTTTCAACTAGAGGCATGGCAGGGCAGCTCAGCCCCGTGCTATGTACAGCCTGCAACATGTGGGAAGTCCTAGACGCTCCTTGCGCTCTGACTGACCACATGTGCAGGAAGCGCCACCAGCTGCAGCTACTTGAGCTCCGAGCTTCGGAGCTGGAGTGGCAGCTGGAGGCACTGAGGTGCATCCGTGAGGCTGAGAGTTTCGTTTTTAGACGTGGTTACCCCACAGCTTACGGAAGTGCAGACAGAGGAGGAATGGGTGACCATCAGTCAGAAGAAAGGTGTCAGGCAGGTAGTCAGGAAATCCCCAGGGTGCACCATGCTCGAGAATCGTTTTTCTGTGTTGGAAAACAGTGAGAGTGACGGTTCCTCTGGGGGGTGCAGCCATGCTCATGGCATTGTGAGTGGCTCAGCTGCACAGGGGTGGAGGAAAAAGAGGGGAAGAGCAATAGTGGTAGGAGACTCAATAGTAAGGGGAACAGATAGGCGTTTCTGTGGTCGTGGACGTGACTCCCTGGTGCCAGGGTCAAGAATGTCACTGAACGGCTGCAGGGCATTCTCAAGGGGGAAGGCAAACATATGGTACATATTGGTACCAATGATATAGGTAGAAAGAGGGATGAGGTCCTGCAAGCAGAATTTAGGGAGCTAGGAAACAGATTAAAAAACAGGACTTCAAAGGTAGTAATCTCTAGATTACTTCCGGTGCCACGAGCTAGTGAGTATAGATATAGGAGGTTAGTCCAGATGAATGCATGGCTGGAGAGATGGTGTAGGAGGGAGGGCTTTAGATTTCTGGGACATTGGGACTGTTTCTGGGGGCGGTGGGACCTGTACAAGGCAGACGGGTTGCACCTGAGCTGGAATGGGACCAACATCCTTGCGGGGAGGTTGGCTAGTGCTGTTGGGGAAGGTTTAACCTAACTTGGCAGGGGGATGGGATCCTAAGAGGAGGTTCAGCAGGGGCAGATGCACAGCTAAAATTAGAAGAGAGAGCAAGTGAGCCTGAAAGGCATAGAAATTATAGGCCAGTTAAGGCACAAGGGAGTTTGGCAAGGTTGGATGGTATTTATTTTAATGCAAGGAGTCTGATGAATAAGGCAGATGAGTTGAGGGCACAAATTAACACATGGAAGTATGATGTCATTGCTGACACAGAGACATGGTTGAGAGAGGGGCAGGATTGGCAGCTCAATATTCCAGGATATAGGGTCTTCAGGTGAGACAGGGAAGGAGGTAAAAGAGGAAGGGGTATCGCAGTATTGATCAAAGAATTAATTACAGCAGTAAGGAGAGATGACATCTTAGAAGGCTCCTCAAATGAAGCCATATGGGTAGAACTGAAAAACACAAAAGGAGCAATCACATTGCTGGGAGTGTACTCTCGGCCCCCAAACAGTCCGAGAGAAATAGAAGAGCAGATATGTAGGCAAATTTCAGAGAAGTGTAAAAATAATAGGTTAGTAATAGTGGGGGATTTCAACTTCCCCGATATTAACTGGGTTAGTCATGGTGTGACAGGTTTAGAGGGAGCGGAATTCTTAAAATGCATCCAGGAGAGCTTTTTAAGCCAGTACGTAGAAGGTCCTATAAGAGAGGGGGCAGTCCTGGACTTAATTTTAGGGAATGAAGCTGGGTAAGTGATAGAGGTATCAGTAGGGGAGCATTTTGCAGATAGTGATCATAACTCCATTAGATTCAAGGTTGTTATGGAAAAGGACAAGGATGGGCCAGAAATCAGAGTTCTAAATTGGGGGAAGGCCGATTTTAATAAGATCAGATATGATTTGGCCAGAGTGGACTGGGAGCAACTACTTTTAGGTAAATCTGTGACAGAGCAGTCAGACTCATTCAAGGAGGAAATAGGGAAGGTACAGGGCCAACATATTCCAGTAAAGATAAAGGGTGGGACCAACAAATCCAGGGAACCCTGGATGTCGAGGGACATACAGGATTGGGTAAAGAGAAAAAGGGAAGCTTATGGCAGATACCGAGGGCTCAAAACAGTGGAAGCCCTAGAGGAGTATAGAATGTGTAGGGGGGAAACTTAAAAAGGAAATTAGGAGAGCAAAAAGGGGCATGAAAAAACATTGGCAGGTAAAATAAAGGAAAATCCAAAGTCATTTTACAAGTACATTAAGAGTGAGAGGATAACTAGGGAAGGAGTAGGGCCCATTAAGGACCATAGTGGTAATTTGTGTGTGGAGCCAGAAGACGTAGGTAGGGTTCTAAATGAATACTTTGTTTTGGTGTTCACAAGTGAGAGGGACGATGTGGGTATGGAAATCAGGCAGAAGGACTGTGTTATAATTAAATAAATTAGTATAGAAAGGGAGGAGGTTCTAAGTGGCCTGGCAGGCTTAAAAGTAGATAAATCTCCAGGACCAGGTGAAATGTATCCCAGGCTGTTGAGTCAGGCAAGGGAGGAGATAGCAGGGGCGCTGGCAATAATTTTCAATACCTTTCTGGCCACAGGAGAGGTGCCAGAGGACTGGAGGACAGCCAATGTGGTACCGTTATTCAAGAAGAGAGGAAGGGATAAACCATGGAACTACAGGCCAGTCAGTCTAACCTCAGTGGTGGGGAAACTATTGGAAGCAATTCTGAGGGGCAAAATTAATCTACACTTGGAGAGGTAGGGATTAATCAAGGACAGTCAGCATGGTTTTTTTAGGGGAGGCCATGTCTGACCAATTTGATTGAATTTTTCAAAGAGGTGACCAGGTGCATAGATAAGGGCAATGCATTTGACGTAGTCTACTTGCACTTCAGCACGGCTTTTGACAAGGTCCCGCTTAGGAGACTGATAGCGAAGGTAAGAGCCTATGGGATCCAAGGCAATTTGGCAAATTGGATCCAGAATTGGCTGTGTGGCAGGAAGCAGAGGGTGATGGTTGAGGGGGTTTTTGTGACTAGATGCCTGTGTCCAGTGGGGCTCCACAGGGGTCGGTGTTGGGCCCCTTGCTGTTTGTGGTATATATAAACGATTTAGACTTGAATGTAGAAGGTCAGTAAGTTCACGGATGGCATGAAAATTGGTGGGGTGGTAAATACTGAGGAGGATAGAGACGGGCTGGTCAGATGGGCTGATCAGTGGCAAATGGAATTTAATCCGGATAAATGTGAGGTGATGCACTTGGGCAGGACAAACAAGGCATGGGAATACATGATGAATGGAAGGATCCTGGGAACTACCGAAGATCAGAGGGATTTGGTGTGCATGTCCACTGGTCCCTTAAGGTAGCAGGACAGGTAGATAAGGTGGTTAAGAATGCATATGGGATTCTTGCCTTTATTAGCCGAGGCATAGAATATAAGAGCAGGGAGGTTATGCTGGAACTGTATAAAACGCTGGTTAGGCCACAGCTAGAGTATTGCGTGCAGTTCTGCAATCCACATTATAGGAAGGATGTGATTGCACTTGAGAGAGTGCAGAGGAGATTTACCACAATGTTGCCTGGGCTGGAGAGTTTTAGTTATGAGGATAGTTTAGATAGTCTGGGGTTATTTTCCCTGGAGCAGAGGAGATTGAGGGGGACATGATTGAGGTGTATAAAATTATGAGGGGCATAGATAGGGTAGACAGGAAGGAACTTTTCCCCTTGGTGGAGGGATCAATTACCAGGGGGCAAAGATTTAAGGTAAGGGGCAGTCGGTTTAGAGGGAATGTGAGGAAGAATTTTTTCACCCAGAGGGTGGTGGGAAACTGGAACTCACTGCCTGAAAGGGTGGTAGAGGCAGAAACCCTCATAACATTTAAGAAGTATTTGGATGCACACTTGCGATGCCATGGCATACAAGGCTATGGGCCTAGAGCTGGAAAATGGGATTAGAATAGTTAGATACTTATTTGACTGGTGCAGACTCATTGGGCCAAAGGGCCTTTTTCTGTGCTGTAGACCTCTATGACTGTATGATTCTATTGCCAAATTCCTGTGCTGTAAACCTTTTAACCGTTGCTTCTTCTGTCTTTCAGAGTCACCCGCTAATTTTCTATCTGCCTCTCCCTGCTCTGAATTTGTCTTATCTGAATCTGCCCTCAGGCTCCCATCCCTCTGCCAATCTACTTTACACCCCTCCGCCCCCCCAACAATGGCTTACATTTCAAGTCTCATATACCTCAGTATATACAGCAAGTCTCCTTTTAAGCACTACACTGAATTTACAAACAGCTTATGCCATTTGCCATGAAGCTATTTATTCACTGACACATGTAGTTTAAGTTTGTAATAAAAGATTTAGGTCAAGTTTGGTTTTAATTAAAAGGATTTTTTTTCTGCTGTGGATCAATCATATGTACTTCAATTGCCATGGCTTTAGAAGCTAATGGTAATGTCTCAGTGGAAGGCTACAGTACCCTATCTCCCACCCTATAGGACTCTTAACAGTGTAGGGTGGTATCATGTCACTGGAGTAGTCTTCTAGGGAGATGGCATACAAACTAAATTCTTTACCCCTCTTCATTATATGGCCAGTTACGAATGTTCACCTCCCAGCTGAGTTTTGAGGACCAAATTCTTGAGATTTGAGTTATTATGCTATTCTGCTCTCGGAGCATAGAAGCAGGAGTAGACCATTCAGCCCCTCAAGCCTGCTTCATCATCAGTTAGATCATGGCTGATCAATGCCTCAGCTTAATTTACCTGTCTTAATTCCATATCCCTTGATACCTTTACCTAACAAAAAACTATTTCAGTCTTGAAAGCTTTAATTCCTCCAGCATTCACAGCTTTTTTGGGGAAGAAATTTCAGATTTCCACTACCCTTTGTGTGAAGAAGTGGTTTCTGATTCTCCTCCTAGAAGGCCTAAATTTCATTTCAATAGACACTTCATGTAGTCTCAGTTTAACCATCCTTATTTGTAAGCTCGAGCTATTGGCAGAGAAATGTGTTGTGCTATGAGTAACAGAAATGAGTTTGCTATGATTGAAATGTAGATTTCTAAATCACAGCTGAGGACCAGACCTAAATTTACTGTTTCTGTTTGATTTCTGCTTTCACGTTTGAACCCCTACTGATCTGAGTTTCCTTTGCAGTTCTCAAAATGCTTTTCCTACTTCACCAGGGACTTCAAAAGCAATGCAATCCCTGAGTGTAAAATCTACTTTCACCCCGCAGGATCAGCAGTCATTTTTAATATATGTTCTGAGATGATAGAGGCTCTCTGCCAGCTGTTATTCTTGGATTCTGAGACAGGGAAAAAAAATGGGGCAGGTTTTCTCTCATTAAGGAAAACAACATAAAAAGGCCGCTTTGGACACTTGACCATACCAGGGAGATATTTAATATATAAATATATATATATATTTGTGACCATTGCACTTTGCTTACTAATATCCCGAACTATGTATTTTAGAGCAATATGGCACTTTGTATGTGGAGAATTAGGGAGCACCACAACTGGCCACTCTAATGATCAGCCCTCATGCTACAAGCGGTGGCTTTCCAGTGTTTCAACTGATGTACATCTAGGAATGCAACCCCTGCCCTGTACTAGAGAAGACCTCATTTATACTATTGCGATGATTGACAGTGCACTGTTTAGTCCAGTTGGCTGCCAGTGATTTTGTGTAAAAGCCTAAATGCCGACACGTTATAACGTTCAGACACACGTTCCTCTTGGCTTTTATTTGATGATTGAATGACTGAAGCCTTTTCACAAATGAATTAAAATGATGGCTCCATAGCCAGCCAATGATGTGTGAGGCAGGAGTTTTCTGTAATACCTCTGCTGATTTCCATGCAGGATTTAGTGGATTTAACATCAGTGCATTAGCTGAGGGATAATTTACCAACTCAGTTTGCTGTACTAACCCACCAGCTTTTTGCTCATGGTTTGCTGATATGCATTGCGAGCAGACGAGATTCCCTGCTGGCAGTGCGAACTAGGTTAATCAGCCCTGTTGTTTTCATTAAAAGGAAAATTTCTGCATGTTTCGTCAATTATCATAGCCACAGCTATATCATCTCTCCATTTATAACTAGAGGAACAGTTAAAGCCATCAACATTCCTTTTTTTGGTATAAATTTTGTCCTGTTTGAAAAGAATTTTAAGTTGCCTTTCTGAGCTAGACTTCAAGCTAAACCCCAGTTGGTGAGAGGACAATTTTTATTAATTGTTCTCCAGACATGGGGACGTGGGTTCAAATCCCATCATGGCAGCTGGTGGAATTTGAATTCAGTTAATAGGGAATATAACGCTAGTCTCAGCAATGGTGACCATGAAACTATCGATTGTTGTAAAAACGGACCTGGTTCACTAATGTCCTTTAGGGAAGGAAATCTGCCATCCTTACCTGGTCTGGCCTACATGTGACTCCAGACCCACTGCAATGTAGTTGACTCTTACCTGGCCTCTGAAATGGCCTAGCTGGCTTGCTCAGTTCAAGGGCCATTTGGGATGGGCAACAAATGCTGGCGTTACCAGTGACTCCCACACCCTATGAAAAGAATAAAGGAAAGAAAGAAAATTGGGGAGAATTACTCACCTTAAATGAATATCAAAAATATCTAATACTGAAGCAGCCATGAATGGCCATAAAAAAACTATTCCTCAAGTTTTATGTTAGAACAGGAGAACTCAAGGTCTTTAGTTTATGTCTTATAGTCTCTTGTTTCCATTTGGCTGTGTTTGCTGCCAACAAGGTGCATGCGCAGTTGTATCGTTTCACGTCATGACATCATTGTGAGCAACGGAGATCAGAACACTACTCATTCCCCCAACCTCAGTGTGATACTTATCCTGTCCATTTTAGTTTCTTGTGTGCTTTTAGGATTTTGGAACCAGGAAGGGCTATCTTATTCAGAACAAAATACAATACCCATTTTCACCTAGGTAATTTCCTCTAGCTTTATCTTTTTCTATGGCATGCACACATTTCAAACAAGCAAGCATGTACATAGAGGCTGGAGACTTCAAACTCCCTTTAAAATGCAATCGAGCAAATTTTCATGATCCTGCTGCTGAAGGTACTGAAACATCTGGACATAGCTACAAAGATTAAAAATAGGTTGGGAAATTGGCTGACTCTCTTATGGGTGCGTGATCCTCCTCACCTGATTTTCCTTGATGCTCTGTACCTGGATGATTCAATATGCCCGAGTTATGAGCACAAAAAATCTACACCACTTTTTTAAAAACTCAATGAGAATACTAGATGTATAGATATAGATCTGAGTGGCAATTTAAATTTGTACATCTGTTTTCCATTGTCAGTAAGATTCAACTTTAGGTTTTCTGTGCATGCACGGACAAGTGCACATACGCAGATGGGTGCCAATGACCATCTTGCATTGGTAGGGATCACAGTGTTTCCATTTACAACCTGCCAAGCCATGTAGTCTCGTCATAATAGATTAATAGGAAACTGCACACGGCAGTATATGTTGTAATTTTACTGTTTGATAAACTGCTTCCCAATGTTTTCTCAGCTCAAAAAGAAGGAGGGAAGCGGAGGAAGCAGCGGCATAGGGAAGAACTGAAGAAGAAAAAGACAGCAAAAGTGAAGCATTAATTGTAAGGTGCAGTGGATGATCTTTGAACTCCAGCAGAAAACAGTTATATTTCATGTTAATTGATATAGCTTTACAGGATGTGAATTAAACATGACACAGCATGTGAGTGTTTTCTATTTTTGTGATTTTTTTTTAATAGCTTTGTGAAGTAGCAGAATGATAAATTTATTGATTCCGTGATTTGGTACTTGCTCCTGGTGATGCCAGATCATGGAATGTCTTAGCCAGGGTTCAGGCAAAACTGTTATGTGGCATGTTAATTTAGTAACATTTGCATATTTATTTGGTACAACAACAACAACTTGCATTTGTATAGCACCCATAACAGAAAAACCTCCTTGAGGCATTTCATAGAGGCATGAGGAAAAATGGACACAGAACCAAAGAAGAGGACATTTAGGTGGGCCTTAAGGAGGAAGTGGAGGGGTTCAGGGAGGGAATTCCAGAGAATAAGATCTTGGCACCTGAAGGCACAATTACCATGTACAGGTCAAGGGAAGGGGAAATTTGGAAGAGGCCAAAGTCAGAAGATTAGAGATTTTGAGGTTGGGGGAATTCATAATTGGGGGATGTTACAGGGATAGACAGGGACACAGACACGGTAGGATTTGAACGGAAGAATTTTAATATTTGAGGACACCAGGAATCAATTGAGGTCAGTAAAGCATGAGGGTGATGGACAAGAAGGTTTTGGTGTGGGAAAGCAGGAATTTAGATGAGCTTAACATTTATTGAAGTTGGGAAGTAGCCCCAGAGGTCATTGGAGCAATCAAGTAGTTTTTCCCATTTTCCTTTCCATTAGATGGTCATTGCAACAAACCCTTCTTCCAGTTAGAGTTTTGGAATCAAAAACAGTTTCTAAATTTGTGGATGACACCAACTTGTGGGATGAAGTGGGGTAGGTAGTTAATACTAAGGAGAATTGCAACAAGTTGCAGGAGGACATGAATAAACTTATAGAATAGGCAGGCAATTGGCAAATTATGTTCAACACAGGTAAATGCGTGGTAGTGCATTTGGTTGGCAGCATAGGGAGGCCTTTATTACTTTAAGGTGTGCGTCTTGGTGGGGTAGAGGAACAAAGGGATATCAGAGTACACATAGACCAATCACCAAAAGTCATACTACATTGCTAGCCCGTAAAAAAAAAGACAAGCACCTGGCTTTATTTCTAGAGGGATAGAATTGAGAAGTAGCAAAGTTATGCTCAATGTATCGAACCCCGGTTAGACCACGGTTAGAGTACTGCCATTTTATAAAAAGGATATGGATGCACTGGAAAGGATGCAGAGAATATTTACAAGGATGATACCAGAAGTGTGTGGGTATACATATTAGGAAAGAGTGAACAGGTTGTGTCTGTTTTCTCTTGAAAAAAGAAGGCTGAGCGGTGACCTAACAGAGGTCTTCAAAATTATTAAAGTGTTTGATAGAGGGGATACAGACAGAATGTTACCACTAATGGGGAAGAACACGACTAGAGGCCATTAATGTAAGATAGTCACCAAGAAATCCAATAGAGAATTCAGAAGAAACTTCCTTACCCAAAGAGTGTGGAGAATGCGTAACTCACTACCACAGGGAGTGGTTGAAGCAAATAGTATAGCTGCATTTAAGGGGCGGGCTAGACAAGCATATGAGGAAGAAGGGAATAGAGGGTTACCTTATGCTGATAGATTCAGATGTGGAAGGATGGGAGGAGGCTTGAGAGGAGCACACACACTGGCATGGAGGAATTAGGCCTTATAACCTATGCAACCCTATGTTAATCCTTTGTAGTTCTGTCACTGTCTAGAGCGATGGTATTGTTGAGAGCAATTTGTTCTGATATTAGAAGTAGAACACAACATTTATGGTATAATGTCACAAGTATAATTTTCCCTGTAGCACATTGGCACCTCAAACACCAACAAAGACCCGACACAGAAGATTCCTGGCTTTGATCTTCCACAAAGCTCATTGACAACCTTAGACCACATCTGCACAACTTTGGGAGACGTGGGTACTTGATGCATGAATGGAAAGTTAAGAGCTCTCCAGTGTGCAGCTACAGTCACCCAGGGAATTTTATTTTCCCCGCTATACATCCCAGTCTGCCACATAATTAACCATTCGTTGATGTACCAGCATATGGACAATACAAAACTTTGGGTTCTCTCTCTACAGATGTTGCCAGACGTGCTGAGTTTTTTGGGTTCTCTGGCCTACTCTGCCCATGTCTTTATTATAACATCAGAAATCCTTTTTATGTTATGGGACTGCTTCGAGTTTAAAAACGGAGTCAATTCCTTTTGTTACTAGTTCGCCCCATTTCTAACTGCTGGCTTTGGTCGCAGCAGGGCAACTGCACGGTCAGAGAGTTTGCACAGTGAAATTGCTCAGAAATTGTATTCGACATTCTGATTTTCTCATTCTGGTGGCGGATTTTCCCTGATCCCAGTGCGAGTAACTAATAGTGTAAACAACAGTTCTGCAGTGAGAATGTGATACCTCTTCTATTTCTTGCTGGGTCATTGCAGCACATGCCAGTGACCTACTCCCAGGTACCT
The DNA here is from genome assembly GCF_964194155.1 of Cetorhinus maximus. Classification (NCBI taxonomy): domain Eukaryota; kingdom Metazoa; phylum Chordata; class Chondrichthyes; order Lamniformes; family Cetorhinidae; genus Cetorhinus; species Cetorhinus maximus. The sequence goes on from NC_135881.1 coordinate 27,367,337, forward strand.
ACCAGTGAACTTTGTAACCCACCACTGGGAAACGTGCAATTCTTATCAAACTATGCATAGCTTTTGAAAGTAGACAACCGCGCTTGTCCCATTGACATGCATGAAAAGTGACTCACCTCGATCATCCACTGGGTTACCTTGTCAAGAACTGTCTATGGTGAACAGGTTGTAATTATTCTCTAAATAAAGACTAATTTAGACCTTCAAGAAATTAAGTGTATTTTTATAAACTTGTTGGGGAAGTTTCTTCGATTAGACTCCAGGCTGGAATTTCCAACTGGAGTTACACTGGAAAACTCGCTTTCCCAATTTCCCGACAGAAGTGGGCATATTGCAATAGCATGCAACATCATTAAACGTATCTCAAGTCTTTTGCTCCAAAAGCACAGGGGACACCTGCGTTGCTGGTTTGCCTTTGGCATCCGTCATTGCTGTGGGCGATGCAGGGGCCAGGTAGAGTGAGCCAGAGGCTTCGCAGCAATTGCTGGGTTCCAAGGTGTCCAGGGTGCAATCGACTGCACACATGTGGCCATCAAGGTGCCAGCGGGTGAGCCGGGAGTCTTCATCAACAGGAAGGGCTTCCTCTCCATGAACGTGCAGATAGTGTGTGATCACAAGATGCTGATTCTACAAGTCTGTGCAAGGTACCCAGGCAGCTCCCATGATGCTTACATCCTGTGACACTCCCAGCTGCCGGGGCTCTTCAGTGCTCCAGCTCAGCTGGATGGATGGCTGCTGGGTGACAAGGGCTATCCCCTCAAAAGATGGCTCATGACGCCTCTCTGCCATCCAAGAACAAAGGCTGAGCAGTGGTACAACTGGAGCCACGCCTCCACAAGGGCTGTGGTAGAGAGACCCATCAGTCTTCTCAAGATGTGCTTCTGATGCCTGGGCCGTTCAGGGGGTGCACTCCAGTACTCCCCAGATCGTGTGTCGCTAATAGTGGTCGCATACTGCGCTGTGCACAATCTGGCGCTGGAAAGGGGGGGGTCGCAGTGGAGGAAGAAGATGTAGATGCAGATGCTCTGGATGCAGATGATGAATCCAGTAGTGAGTCCAAGGACAAACACACTCAGGAGAACGCTAAGGGGGTAGACGCTGACCCGGGCAATCTCCAGGGAGGCAGGGACACCAGGAGGCTTTGATCCAATGATCCTTCAGCTAGCCCACCACACACGGACCTCCAACACATGCAAAGGCTCCAGGCTCCACACTCGATACCTGAGAGCAACATTTGCCTGGATAGGAACATTGAGCTTTATTGACAAGGCAGATGGTTAATGACAAACAAGTCATTCATAACATCATGGGTTCCCGTGCACCTGCAGAAGTAACGAAGCACCCAGAGGCTTGTTGAGAACTGAAACATTTAATGATTTCATACTACAAAACAGAAATGAAAGTACATTAAAAGGTGTTGAGCAGCACAGCGAATGAAAAGCAACTAACTCTGGGGCAAAAGAAAACCTCCAATGATAAGCCCGTGATGTGCCTAAGGTGATTTATGCTTACGTTTGCAGGTGCTGTGTCTAGGTGCTGCCCCCTCGCTGGCACTGGCAATGGAGACATCCTGCTCACTCTGCTGTCCTGTTGACCTTGATGACCTTGGCGGGCATCCTCTGGCCCGTGGAGCCTGTGCTGGCCCCGCCTGGGAGGGAGCAGCCAGTGGCACGGCTGGCATCTCCCCAGTCGCTGCAGCCTCACTGGATGCCATAGTCACTGGCAGATGGGCGGAGGAGCTACCGCCCTCAACTGGAGCACCCCGAGAGGAGCCCGCAGAGACGACAGGCAGCTGCTGCGCTGACATGAGGTCACTTCAGACCTCCCTGCTCACCATTGATGGATGGGCACCTAGCTGGGATACTGGGTGCCCAATCCATCTCCCACATTGACACTGACCAGCTGAGGCCAATCCCCCTGTGAGGGCTGGCAGGTCCGCGCATATCCCCAGGGAATCCTGATTGTTCTCCTGGAGGAGCCTCTCCATGAGAATTACCACTCTCTCCATGGAGGAAGTGTTGTGCTCGGAAATGAGGGTCATTACATTGCTCATGCTTCGCATGGACTCCTCAATCACGGAGACCATGGCAAGCATTGCCTCGTATCTCCGCCAGATCCTCCTGCAGACCCTGCTGGACTTTCAGCATCTGCTGCCTCAGGGATGACTCTGGAGGCACATCATCAGCCATCGACTGAGTATGTTCCTGGTCCCCAGCATTCCTCCGACTGCTGGTGCCCTGGGCACTCTTTGCCTCTGCCTACACCTCAAGTGACTGTGAAGTGCCCTCACCACTGTACCCCAGGATACAATCTTATCCCCACCAAGGTGCTGGTATCTGTGTTGGTGCCTGCCTGGCTGAGATGGTGTGACGCTGGCGCATGTATATCTTCAGGGCCCTCGGGTCAGTGGCGGGCCCTCTGCCTCCTGAGTCCGGGCGTGCTCCGGTGAGGCTGAAAGCAAGAACAAGGACATTTGATTAGTTGAAGTCATTACACTGTTAATGTTCATGCCTGGCATCCGGATCCAGATGTGTTCCTCCTTCCATTATCAATGGGAAGCCCATACTGGATGCTGAATTCAATATACAGTCAACAGTGGAATGGTTGCACTGACAGACATTGTGACCTCAGTGCACGGCACTCTTACCTTCCACTGGCACCCCAACCTCACCGCTGCCGGTAGACCTGGGTGCATGGCGCCTCTCCAGATTGAGAGCCTTCTGCTTGTATCTGGTGAGTGTGAGTAGGTGAGCCTGCCCTCCACTACTCCGCATCCATTCGGTGTTATTGTGTGTGGTCTTCTCCTGAAAGGAGAGAGGAGCATTGATTAGTCCACCCTGTACCTGCATTGCCATTGCAGCCTTGCCATCCCCACCTGAGTGAAACATTGCAGGGCTCATATGAATCATGACCCTGGAGCTGCCGTACACTCACTCCAAGCAGCCAGGGCTGACCCCCTTGCCCAGTTGTAGCCTCCATCATATTTGCCACTCACACTGTAAGACCTTCTAAAACAAGGAGCACTACCACCTGGAAGGACAAGGACAGCAGATGGATGGCTGCCCCGCCACCTGGAAGTTCCCCTCCAAGTCAGTCAGCATCCTGACTTTGAAATGTTTCGGCGTTCCACCACTGCACCTAGGTACAGATCCTGGGGCTCACCCCCAAAACAGTGCTGTGGATGTACGTACACCACATGTAGCGGATACAGAAGGCAGCTCACCACCACCCTCTAAGGGGCAACTAGGCACGGGCAATAAACGCTGGCCCACCCAGCGAAAGCCACATGTCATGAATGAATGAATACACTAACTAAATTCAGTGTTGGAGGGGGGAGGGGGACAGTGGGGGCCAACCTAACTGCTGTGCTAAGTGACCCATGCCAACACGGTACTCACCCTTCCCGATCGCAAGAGGTCATTGAATCGCTTGCGGCACTGCACCCATGAGCGTCGCACCACATTGTGGGAGCTGACCCCTTCTGCCACCTCCTTTCTTTCGTCATGTGGGGGGGGGCCTCCTCCTCCTGTCCCTTGTCACAATGATATTGTGCCGTGCTGCCACCTCATCTGAGAATCTCGGGGCACAGTGCCCTGCCGACCTGCCCTCCTGCCTGGCCTGCTCTCCAAGAGCGCTCTCAGACATCCTTCTGTGTGCCATTGTTGGCAGCCTTTGGAAGGCTGCCTGCGCTGTTTTTAAACAGGCCACCGGGTCACCATTAGGCCTGGCGGTCATTGGACTTCGGCCGTCGCCCGCCCCTTCCTGCTGTTCTCGGGAGCCGTGATTCACGCTGGGTGGGCCTGAATTGGCCCCCTCCCCCGTAAAATGGCGGCGCAGAGCCAATCGCGGGCGGTGATCAGCCCCGTGCCCACGCCCAAACAGCCCACCCGCCATAGGAAAAATTCTACCCCATGTTTTTGTGTGAAGACATTGCATGAGGTAAATCCATCTTTTCCAATATGTAAAGGCGACAAAATGCACTTTCCAAATATTGGGTAGACATTTTCTTATATAATGACAGCGAGTTTAGGTTTAGTTACTCATCTAACTATATTTCAAGCAGAAGGTAGTAACGTATCAGTGGATCTGAATATATGTTGCAAGGAGAAGGAAAACTGAGACTAAGGGCAACCTTCTTCAGCTCCAAAACGCTCTAAGATGTCTGCATTCCTCCAATTCTAGCCTCTTGCACACTCCAGATTTTAATCACCCCATTATTGGCAACCACGTCCTTTAGCTGTCAACACCCTAAGCTTTGGAATTCCCTCCTTAAATCTCTCTGCCTCCCTACCTGTCTCTCCTCCTTTGAGGCCTTATTTGAAGCCTATCTCTTTCACCAAGCTTTTTGTCACCTGTCCCAATATCTCCTTATGTGTCTCGGTGTCAAATTTTGTTTGATAACGCTCCTGTGAAGGATCTTGGGATGTTTCATGAGGTTAAAGGTGCTATATAATTGCAAGTTGCTGTTGTACATTTACATGTCAACTGTAGCATGTAAGCAGTTTCACTTCACACCAATGCTGCAGTTAAAGTGTAAATTGCATCTGAATCCTGAGTCCATTTGGCTTCAAATTCAAGATTTCAGAGCTTACAGTACACACAAAACAAAGCTGTTTCACACTGACACTAAAGTTATAATTTAAATGCACCCTAAGCCTAGTATCTTCAACGCACATACACTAAAAAACTTGCCTGTGAAGGCTCAGAGGAAATACATGCATGAAAAGTAATTTAAAACACAAGAATTTTAGGAGCAGTGTTTTGCAAAATCCATTATCATATTTACTATTAAAAAAAGTTTTTGTTTAGGTCATGGCAGTCTTAAGATGAACTGTGATATGGTTGAAGCTCCCACTAACTAGCTAAACAGGAGCCTCTCTAAAAACTTTCAAAGAAAAGTGAAAGAATCATAAGTAAATTACGGAGAGCTGGATATGATGAAGTTGATCACCTTTATATAATAATGAGTGCTGACTTTCTGTACAGTTCTGCTGTAACCTTTTGCTTGTTATGAAAGTTATTGTCATACTGTAAACGTTACAGTTGTGTCTGAAATGATTGTATCTGAAGTGTAAAAGATATTAATATAAATTCCAGCTGCAGTATATATATCACATATACACAGAACACACTCATTCTACAATTCTGTGTGTGCTATTTTTGTGCAAGTGTTAATCTGTTTAATGGAAAGAATGCATGTTTTAAAAATTTCAAGCTTGGGATGTTGACATCGCTGGTAAGGCTGCTATTTATTCCCCAGGCCCAATTGCCCTCGAGAAGGTGATGGTGAGTTGCCTTCTTCAACTGCTTTAGTCCATGTGGTGAAGGTACTCCCAGAGTGCTGTTAGTCACACAGTAACAGCATTGCGAGCATAACAAGATTCTGATCCAGTGACGGAGAAATAGTGCTGTTCATCACCTCAGGATGTCAGCAAGTACTGTACAACTGATGAATTACCTTTTGAAGTGTAGTTATTGTTATATAGACCAACACAGCTACCAATTTATGCACAAGGTCCTACAAATAGCATTTGAATGAATAACTAGAAATCTGTTCTCTGATGGTTTTGATAGAGAATGGTGTGTTGTCCAGGACATGGTGAGACCTGCTCTGATTTTTTTCAAATTGTGCAGTGGCATTTTTTTTAAAGTCTGTTTAAATAGTTAAGCAGGGCTTCAGTTTAATATCCTCAGCCGAAAGACTGTACCTCATACAGTGCAACAGTATCTCAGTATTGTACTTCAGTGACTGAAGTCCTAGAAACATAGGGCAGGATTTTACGTCCTGTGGGCAGGCGCATGCCTGACCCGATGGAGCGTAAAATAGCGTGCGATGACATTGGGCGAGTGTCCCGACATCATCGCGCACTTGCGGGATGTTTCGGTAGGCTGGCACGCACGAGAGTCAGCAGTGCACCCGCCTACAATTAAGAGGTCTATTAATGCCCTTAATCAATTAATTTAAACCTATTTTTTGCTGCCCATCCAACCTTATGGTTGGCGGGCGGGCAAATCGGCCAGGCGGCCTCTTGATTTTTTAGCAAACCTCATCCATGGGCGGGTCACTGTCCCACTGTCACTCCGATAAAAACCCATTTATTCCTACTCTCTGTTTCCTGTCTGCTAACCAATTCTCAATCCATGCCAGTATATTACCCCCAGTTCCATGTGCTTTAATTTTACACACTAACCTTTTATGTGGGACTTTATCAAAAGATTTCTGAAAATCCAAATACACCACATCAACTGGTTCTCCCTTATCTATTCTGCTAGTTATGTCCTCAAAAAACTCCAGTAGGTTTGTCAAACATGATTTAACTTTCATAAATCCATGTTGACTTTGTCTAATCCCTCTGATCTTTTCTAAGTGTCCTGTTATCACATCCTTTAAAATAGACTCTAGCATTTTCCCTACTACTGATGTTGGGCTAACCAGTCTGTAATTCCCCGTATTCTCCCTCCCTCCATTTTTAAATAATGGGGTTACATTTGCCACCTTCCAATCTGCCAGGACTGTTCCAGAATCTTTAGAATTTTGGAAGATGACAACCAATGCAACCACTATTTCCATGGCCACCTCCTTTAGTGCCCTGGGATGTAGATTATTAGGCTCTGGGGATTTATCGGCTTTCAGTCCCACTAATTTCTCCAAGCACTATTTTTTTAGTAATACTAATTTTCTTCAATTTCTCCTGCTCACTAGATCCTTGGTTCCCTAGCATTTCTGGGAAGCTATTTGCGTTTTCCTCTATGAAGACAAAACTAAAGTAGTTGTTTAATTGCTCTGCCATTTCCTTGTTCTCTATTATAAATTCTCCCATTTTGGACTGTAAGACATTTGTCTTCACTAATCTTTTTCTTTTTACATACTTTTTGAAGCTTTTACAGGTCCACTTTTATGCTTCTATTCTCATACTATTCCTATTCTCATACTCTATTTTTCCCCCTCTTAATCAATCTCTTGGTCCTCCTTTGCTGAATTCTAAACTGCTCCCAGTCCTCAGGCTTGCTACTTTTTCTAGCAACTTTATATGACTCCTCTTTGGATCTAATACTATCCTTAATTTCTTTTGCTATCCGTGATTGGGCCGCTTTTCCTGTTGTGTCTTTGCACCAGAAAGGAATGTGTAACTGTTGTAATGCATACATTTGTTCCTTAAATATTAGCCATTGCCTATCCACCGTCATGCCTTTTAATGAAGTTTCCCAATCTATCTTAGCCAACTCATGCCTCATACCTAAAGTGGAGCTTAATTCCTGATGTTTTGACAGAAACTAGAATGCTGCCAACTCTGGGCCAAATGGCCTCCCTCTGTGTCATAATAATTCTAAAACCTACATGCTCCTAGTAAAATAAAAATATTGCGCACAGGAATCCATACAAGCATGCAAAGTGCTATGGATATAAACTTTACATATTGAAATTGTTACCCTAGTATCTCTTATGGTATAACATTACTTCCTTCATATACATTGATAAGATATTGTAAATTTACTGTAACATTAGTAATTTCTTGATTGTTAACTTACGTGACTTTTTGCTCTGACACTTTGTTTTCCCAAATATTCTCTAACTGTTTTGCCAAAAGGCAATCAGTCTTTTGATCCTGTCCAGACCTGCTCAAAAATTAAGATTTCATTATCTCTGTGACTCATTTAGCAAAATATCTGGCACTGTGGCAGCACGTAATGCTACGTGTGGTGAAATGTAATATTTTGTAGACCTTGCCACAGAGTATCACAATGTTACAAACACTATCCTAAATATCTGAGGTACTGAAGGGCTGCAGGTGTAGGGACTGTATTATTTCATATGTTTCTATTTACATGCCTGGTATGACTGCGCCTTCTGCTTATCAATACAAGAGCTAGGCAGGGCTTTAATTAATGGGGGATTGGGTGAGGAGAGATTTAAAAATCCAAAGAGAAAGGTGGAGGCCTCAGTATGGTATGGCAATGTGGATAAAGGCAAGCAGAGTGGCACAAGAAGGGACAGAGAGTGTAACAAAAATTGTACATTGATAAATAAGGTCATTGCAGGGAATAGAAGTAAAAAAAATGAAATGAAAGGTTCTTTATTGGAATGCACAATGTATCTGTAATAAGATAGAGGAACTAGTGACACAAATGGAGATACATGATTTAGATCTAATCGCTACTACAGAGACATGGTTACAAGGTGACAAAGGTTGGGAAATAAATATTCCAGGGTACACAATATTTTGGGAAGACAGACAGAATGGAAAAGGAGGATGGGTAGCCTGATAGCCAAGGATGGCATAAGGATATTAGTGAGAAAGAGTCTGGCCTCGGAAGATCATGAAGTAGAGTCAGTATGGGTGGAAACTCGGAATAGCAAGAGTCAGAAAACACTGGTGGGAGCAGTTCATAATACTATATGATAATACATGCTATTAACAGTAGATAAACCACTGGAAAAAGCATTCAGCAAGAAATTACTCGTGTTTGTAACAAAAGAAATGCATCAATTGTGGGGGACTTTAAGCTTCATATTTTAAAAAAATTCATTGGATGTGTGTGTTGCTGGCTAGACGACACTAATTGCCCTTGTTCAGAGGGTATTTAAGAGTCAACCACATTGCTGTGGGTCTGGAGTCACATGTTCAGACCAGGTAAGGACAGCAGACTTCCTTCCCTATAGGGCATTAGTGAATGGGCGTTATAGGGCGTTAGATCCTCTATCCACATTGCTATACCATTCTGAGGACTCCATCTTTTTCTCTGGATTTTTAAGTCTCCCCTCACCCAATCCCCCATTAAAGCCCTGCCCAACTTTTGCATTGATAAGCTGGAGGTGCAGTCATACCAGACACATAAACCATAAACCATCAACAATGGCTTCATGATCACCATTAGACTTTTAATTCCAGATTTTATTTTATTGAATTGAAACTCCACCATCTGCCTGGGATTTAAACCCAGGTCCCCAGGGCATTACTCTGGGTTATTAGTTCAGCGACAATGCCACTATGCCATTGCCTACCCCTATATAGACTGGGACAATCAAATTGGTAAGAATGGTCTAGAAGATGAGTTTGTAGAATATTTTTGTGGCAGTCTCTTGGAGCATTATGTTGTGGAACTGATGAGGGATAAAACTATCTAAGATCTAGTAATGTGCAATGGAGCAGCATTAATTAGTAAAAGATCCACTGTGATCTGGAAATATTGATCATAATACCATTGCATTCCATGTTAAGTTTAAAAAGATGTACTCCAATCGCAAATAAGAATCTTAAACTTAAACAAAGCCAATTACATTGGTATGAGGGGAGAACTGGTTAAGGTTAATTGGGTAAATAGATTAAAAGGTATGGAGGTAAATGGACAGTGGGAAACATGTAAAGAAACAATTCAAAATGTTCAGCAAAATACATGCCATTAAAAACCAAAAAAACTGTAAGTAAAGCCATCTGTGGCTCACTCAGGAAGTTAAGGATAGTATTGTATTAAAAGAGGCTTATAATGTTGAAAAAAGGAGTAACAACTCTGAGGATAGGGACCATTTTGGAAGCCAGCAGAGGCCACCAAAAAGTTGATAAAAAGGGAACAAATAGAATGTGAGAGTAAACTAGCCAGAAATATAAAACAGATTGTAAGAACTTTTATAACTATTTTAGAAAGGAAAAGAGTAGCTAAAGTAAATGTTGGTTCCTTAGAAGCAGAGACAGGAGAAATTATCTTGATAAATGAGGAAATGGCAGAGACATTGAACAAATACTTTGTGTCTGTCTTCACAATAGAAGACATGAGTTTCATGCCAGAAATAAACGGTAACACGGGGCTAAAAAGAATGAGGAAATTAGGGAAATTAGTATCAGCAGAGAAAAATATTGGAGAAACTTAAGGGACTAAAATTTGACAAATCCCTGGGATCTGATGGCCTACACCCTAGGGTTCTAAAAGAGATATCTGCAGAGATAGTGGATGTGCTAGCTATGATTTTCCAAAACTCCTTAGATGTGGGAATGGTCCCATTAGGCTGGATGTTGACAGATGTTACAATGCTTTTCAAGAAAGGAGGGAGAGAGAAAACAGTGAACTAAAGGCCATTTATTCTAAAATCGGTTGTTGGGGAAATGCTGGAATCTGTTATTAAGGAAGTCTTAACAATGCACTTGGAAAAGCCTAGTATGATTAAAACAAGTCAACATTGTTTTACTAAAGGAAAATCCTGTTTGACAAATTTATTAGAGTTTTTGAGGATGTAACTGGTTGGGTGGATAAAGGGGAACCAGTAGATGTAGTATACCTAGATTCGCAAAAGGCATTCAATAAAATGTCACACAAAAGGCTAATAGGCAATATAAGGGCTCATGGAGTTGAGGGTAATATTTTAGCATGGATAGAGGATTGGTTAACAGACAGAAAGCAGAGAGTGGGCATAAATGGGTCTTTTTCAAGTTACAGGCAGTGTAGTGGAGTACTACAAGGATAGGTGCTGTGGCCTCAGCTATTAACAATCTATATTAATGACTTAGATGAAGAGTAATGTATCAAAGTTTGCTGATGATACCAAGCTAGGTGGTAAGGCAAGCTGCGGGGAGGACCCAGAGACTGCAAACGGATATAGACAGTTTAAGTGAGTGGGCAACAAGTTGGCAGATGGAGTATAATGTAGGGAAGTGTGAAGTTATTCACTTTGTTCATAAGAATCGAAAAGCAGAACATTTTTTAAGATGTGTGAAAGTTGTAAGTGTTGATGTTCAAAGAGACTTGGGTGTGCTCATACAAGAAAAGCAGAAAGTTAGCATGCAGGTGCAGCAAGCAATTAGGAAGGCAAATGGCACGTCAGCCTTTATTGCAAGGGGATTGGAGTATAGGAATAAAGTAGTTTTGCTACAATTGTTCAGGGTTTTGGTGGGACCACATCTGGAATACTGTGTGCAGCTTTGGTCTCCACACTTAAGAAAGGATATACTTGCATTGGAGGCGGTACAGCGAAAGTTCACTAAATTGGTCCACGGGATGAGGGGGTTGTCCTATGATGAGAGCCTGAGTAAATTGGGTTTATATTCACTGTGTTTAGAAGAATGAGAGGTGATTTCATTCAGACCTCCAAATTTTTGAAGCTGCTTGATAAGATCGACGCTGAGAGATTGGGCTGAATATTACAGGGGTTGGGTGGGGTGGGGGGGGGGTGGGCAGTGGGGGGGCCTGCAAAAGCAAAGTCTGCGTGGAGCCCACCTGTGCCATGCCTGCCCACCCTGTGGCCATAACACGCTGTGGGCAGGCTAAACAAGGGCCAAGTGGGACTCCCACCCCTCAATGGGGAAGATGTCCCGCCCTTGGGAGCTGTCGGTCAATCTGCTGGCAGCTCCATTGGTCCCAGCAGCGCCGAGAGTGTGTTAGTGGGTGCTACCAGGACTTCAAGAGGATGAGGAAGAAGGCCTATGGACCCCCCAAAACAGGTAAGTCTGGGGTCTTGACAGAGAGGGTTTGGGCAGGTCAGGAAGGAGGATGTGGGGGTGGAAAGGTGAGTTTAAGGCCACGGGCGGATAGGAAGAAAGGGGAGATGAGGTTCTATCTTAGGGGAGCCACCAGCCAATTGGCAAAGGGCAGCCCCCAAAAGATAGAACACCCCCCTCCCTTCCCGCACTTCAAAGAGATTATTTAAAAATTTGGGCTGCCCCTCTCGCCTGACTGCCAAATGTTTGATCACAGGATCTCTACAGTGTAGAAGGAAGCCATTTGGCCCATCGAGTCTGCTTGGCTTTCTGGAAGAGCATTCTACCTTGTCCCACTCCCTTGCCTTATCCCCATAACCTTGTACATTCTTTCTTTTCAGTTAGTAATCCAATTCCTTTTTGAATACCTCAATTGAACCTGCCTCCACCGCCCTCTCAGGAAGTTCATTCCAGACTCCAACCATCCTCTGGGTGAAAAAAGTTTTCCTCACATTACTTTTACTCCTTTGTCAATTATTTTGAATCTGTGCCCTCTATTTCATGATGCTCTCTTGAGTGGGAACAGTTTCTCACTATTTACCCAGTCCATACCTCTCAGGATCTTGAATACCTCTATCAAGTCTCCTCTCAGCCTTCTTTTCTCCAAGGAAAACAGCCCTAACCTCTCCAATCTATCCCCATAGCTACAGTACTTTATTAATCATTCATGTGAATCTCCTCTGTACTCTCTCTCTCCAATACCTCCACATCCTTCCTCAAGTATGGCGCCCAGAACTGGATGCAGCACTCCAGGTGAGGCCTACTAGTATCTTATACAAGTTCAACATGACCTCCTTACTCTTGTGTTCAATGCCCCTATTAATAAAGCCTAAAATAATATATGCTTTATTAGCTGCTCTCTCAACATGCCCTGCCATCTTCAATGACTCATGTTCTTATACACCGTGGTGCCTCTGTTCCTGCACCCCCTTTAGAGTTTCTCCATTTATTTTATACTGTCTCACCATATTCTTCCTGCCAAAATGAATCACTTCACACTTCTCTGCATTGAACTTCATTTGCCACTTGTCTGCCCGATCCACCAACATGTCTATCTTCTTTTGAAGTTCAACACTAGTTGACAACATTTCTAATCATAGTATCACCTGCAAATTTTGAAATCATGTTCTGAACACCACAGTCTAGGCCATGAAGTGAGCAGTGTATTATCAAGGTCAACTGGCTTGGTAACAAGCCTAATTAACCCTTAATTATTTATTTAAATGTAGCAGATGATTTTGGAACCCGCCTATCCTTTGTATTATGGGCGCGAGCTCAGGAGAGGGTTGGAAGGTGGTGGATGGGCACCCACCCTATTTTCTGTGCCCCCCCACCCCCCCTGTTCCCACCACTGAAAACACACCTAGAGGGGGTATGTAAAATGCAGCCCTTTGCTTCCACTGGTCAGGGAGTCTAAAATATGGGGGTCACAGTCTCAGGCTAAGGGGCTGATCATTTAGGGCTGAGATTAGGAGAAATTACTTCACTCAAAGGATTTTGAGTCTTTGGAATTCTCTATCTCTGAGCGTTGTGGATGCTCCATCGTTGAATATGTTTAAGGTTGGTACAGACAGATTTTTTGTGTCTCAGGGAATTAAGGGACACTGGAGCGGGTGGTAAAATGGATTTGAAGCCCAAGATCAGCTATGATTGTATTGAATAGTGGAGCAGGCTCGACAGGCTTTATGGTCTACTCCTGCTTCTATTTCTTGTGTTCTTATCTATCGAATGTAGACATCTATAGGAGGTTACAGTAAAAGGAGTTTGTCCAATTGCCAGAAAACTGAAACTTTGCAAGTGTTTCTTTCATGTTTGTTAATGATTTAGTCCTGAAGAAAGGATCCAGTTTTCAGTACTGGGGCACACAGATGTAGTAAAAATATAGGGCTGGGTTTTAGGCTCCCCTGACTGTGGATTTGAAGGTGGGAGTGAAGAAATGGCAATATATTTCCAAATCAGGATAGTGTGTGGCTTGGAGCGAATTTCCAGATGATGGTGTTCCCATGTGTCTGCTGCCCCTGGCCTTCTAGATGGTAGCAGTCGTGGAACGTACTGTTTAAGGAATCTTGTCGAGTTCCTGCAGTGCATCTTGTAGATGGTACACACTGCTGCCACTGTACGTCAGTAGCGGAGGGAGTGAATGTTTGTGGTTGGGGTGCCAATCAAATGGGCTTTTTTGTCGTGGATGGTGTCATGCTTCTTGAGTGTTGTTGAGGCTGCATTCATCCTGGAAAATGGAAAGTATTCCATCACACTCCTGACTTGTGCCTTGCAGATGGTGGACAGACTTTGGAGAGTCAGGAAGTGAGTTACTCACCATAGAATTATCAACCTCTGACCTGCTCTTGTAGCCACAGTATTTATCACAGAATTTAAACAGCACAGAAGGAGGCCATTTGGCCCAGCATTGTCTGCACCGGCTCTCCAAATGAGCATTATGACCTAGTGCCATTGCCCTGTCATTTCCCCATACCCCTGCACATTGTTTCTATTCAAATAATCATCTAATGCCCTCTTGAATGCCTCGATTGAACCTGCCTCCACCACACTTTCAGGCAGTGAATTCTAGACCCGAACCACTCACCTTGTGAAAAAGTTTTTTCTCACATCGCATTTGCTTCTTTTGCATATCACTTTAAATCTGTGCCCTCTCGTTCTTGACCTTTTAAGAGTGGGAACAGCTTCTCCTTATCTACTCTGTCCAGCCCCTTCATGATTTTGAACATCTCTGTCAAATCTCCTCTCAGCCTTCTTCTCTCCAAGTAGAACAGTCCCAACCTCTTCAATCTATCCTCATAGCTGAAGTTTCTCACTCCTGCAACTATTCTTGTAACCCTCTTCTGCACTCTCTCCAGGGTGTTCACATTCTTCCTATAATGTGGTGCCCAGAACTGTACATAATACTCCAGCTGATGTCTAATGAGCATCTCATATATATTCAGCATAACCTCCTTGCTCTTGTAGTCTATGCTGCTGTTAATAAAGCCCAGGATACTGTATGCTTTATTAACTGTTCTCTCTGCCTGTCCTGCCACCTTCAATGCACATATACACCCATGCACCCCCTTCAAAATTTCATCCCTTATTTTATATTGTTTGTCCATGTTCTTCCTACTCAAATGCATCACCTCACACTTCTCCACATTGAACTTCATCTGCCACCTATCTGCCCATCTCACCAACTTGTCTATGTCCTCTTGAAGTTCCATACCATCCTCCTCACAGTTCACAACACTCCCAAGCTATGTATCATCCACAAACTTTGAAATTGTCCCCTGCACACCAAGACCTAGATCATTAATATATATCAGGAAAAGCAAGGGTCCCAAAACTGACCCCTGGGGAACTCCACTACAAAACTTCCTCCAGCCCGAAAAATATCCATTGACCATTACTCTCTGCTTCCTATTTTTCAGCCAATTTTGTATCCATGTTGCTACTGTCCCTTTTATTCCATGAGCAATAACTTTTCTCACAAATCTGTTGTGTGGTACTGTATCAAATGCCTTTTGAAAGTCCACATACATCACATCAACAGCATTACCCTCGTTGACCTTTTCTGTTACCTCTTCAAAAAACTCCAGCAAATTAGTTAAACACGATTTCCCCTTTAGAAATCCATGCTGGCTCTTCCTTATCAACCCATATTTTTCCACGTGACTACTAATTCTATCCCGAATAATTGTTTCTAGAATCTTGCCCACCACTGAAGTTAAACTGACTGGTCTGTAATTGCTGGGTTTATCCTTAAAACCTTTTTTGAACAAGGGTGTAATGTTTGCAATTCTCCAGTCCTCTGGCACCCCTGAGTCTAGGGAAGACTGAAAAATTATGGGCAGTGCCCCTGTAATTTCTACTCTCACTTCTTTCAATATGCTTGGATGTATCTCATCCGGTACCGGTGTCTTATCAACTTTAAGTACCGACAGTCTATTCAACACATCCTCCTTGTCAATTTTGAACCCTTCTAGTGACAGAGTTTCCTAGTCTGTCACCATGGCCTGGGTAGCATCTACCTCCTTGGTAAAGATGGATGCAAAGTATTCATTTAATACCTCAGCCATGGCCCCTTTGTCCATGTGTAAATTCCCTTTTAGGTCCCTAATCGGCCCTACTCCTCCTTTTACCACCCTTTTACTATTTATATGCCTATAGAGAACTTTGGGATTCCCCTTTATGTTGGCTGCCAGTCTTTTCTGATAATCCCTCTTCGCTTCCCTAATATGCTTTTTCACCTCCCCTCTGAACCTTCTGTATTCCTCATGGTTTTCATTTGTATTTTCTATCTGACACCTATCATAAGCACACTTTTTTGTCTTTATCTTAATTTCTATCTCCTTTTTCATCCAGGGAGCTCTGGATTCGATTGCCCTACCCTTCCCTTTCGATGGAATATACTTTGTGCCAAATCTTTTTTTGAAGGTAGCCCATTGTTGAGCTACAGTTCTTCCTGCCAACCTTTCATTCCAGTCTGTCTGGCCCAGCTCCGTTCTTGCCCCATCGAAGTTGGCTCTCGTCCAGTTAATTTTTCTTAATCTGGATTTTCTATCGTCCTTTTCTGTCACCATCCCAAAACATACAACACAATGATCACTGTCTCCTAACTGTTACCCCACTGACACTTGATCTACTTGGCCCAACTCATTTCCAAGGACGAGGTCCAACAGTGCATCTTTTCTTGTTGGATTGGACACATACTGCTGTAGAAAATTTTCCTGAACACAATCTAGGCACTTTTGCCTCTCTCTGCCTTTTACACTACCACTGTCCCAGTCTACATTCGGGTAATTAAAGCCTCCCATTATAACTACACTATAATGCTTGCATCTCTTTGCAATTTCCCTGCAGAGTTGTTCTTCTACGTCCTTCTCACCAGTTGGCGGTCTATTAACTACACCGAGCAACGTAATTGCACCCTTTTTGTTCCTTAGCTCTAGCCAAGTTAATTCTGTCCTTGAACCCCCTGGGATGTCCTCTTTCTCCAGCACTGCAATGCTCTCCTTAATCAATATCACCATCCCTCCTCCTTTCCTTCCTTTTCTATCTTTTCTGAACACCTTGTATCCGGGAATATTTAACAACCTGTTCTGCCCTTCCTCAAGCCAGGTCTCTGTTATCACCACAACATCATATTTCTACATGGCAATCTGCGCCTGTAACTCCCCAATCTTAATTACTATACTCCATGCATTCACATACATGCATAGTAGCCCTGATATAGATTTTGTTACTTTCTCCCTCACTCCGACTTCAGCTATTAACTTACTACTCTCTATACTAGTGCTATCTGTCCCTCCCAGTATTTTGTGTACTCTGGTATTCCTCTCTAATATTTTCTCTTCATTCCCTCACCCCTGCCGAGTTAATTTAAACCCCTTCCAACAGCACTAGCAAAATGCCCCGCAAGGAACTCACTCCCAGCTCTGTTCAGGTGCAACCCATCTGGCTTGGACAGGTGCCATCTCCCCCAGGGCCAGTCCCAGTGCCCCAGGAATCTAAAGCTCTCCCTCCTGCACCATCTTTCCAGCCAAACATTCATATGCCTTATCCTCCTATTTCTGTACTCACTGGCACATGGCACTGCGAGTAATCTGGAGATTACTACATTTGAGGTCCTGCTTGCTAATTTTCTACCTAGCTCCCTAAATTCTGATTGCAGGACCACATCCCCCTTCGTATCTAAGTCATTGGTACCAATGTGGACCACAGCCACTGTCTGTTCACCCTTCCCCAGAAGAATGTCCTGCAACTGCTCTGTGACATCCTTGACCCTGGCACCAGGGAGGCAAAACACCATCCTAGAGTCATGTCTACGGCCACCAAAATGCCTGTCTGTTCCCCTGACTAATGAAACCCCCATTACTATTGCTCTTTCTTTCTTCTTCCTCCCCTGCTGCACAGCTGAGCTACTCATCGTGCCACAAACCTGGCTGTGACTGAATTTCTCTGAAGAACCATATGGCTGATCTCATTCAGTTTCTGGTCAATGTAGCCCCCAGAATGTTGATAGTGGGGGATTCAGCAATGGTAATGCCATTGAATGTCATGAGAAGAAAGTTATATTCTCTCTTGCTGGAGATGGTCATTGCCTGGCACCTGTGTGGCACGAATGTTACTTGCCAATTATCAGCCCAAGCCTGATTGTTGTCCAGGTCTTGTTGCATATGGACATGGACTGCTTCAGTATCTGAGGAGCCATGAATGTTGCTGAACATTGTGCAATCATCAGCGAACATCCCCAGTTCTGTCCTTATGATGGAGAGAGTTGGTCATTGATGAAGCAGCTGAAGATGGTTCGACCTAGGACACTACCCTGAGGAACTCCTGCAGCGATACTCTGGGAATGAGAGGTTTGACCCATAAATAAGTTTATTTTGTCTTTTATAAGAATTTTTTCTTATTGTTACATAGAACTACGTACTTAGTATTTACAGCACAGGAAAAGGCCATTTGGCTCAATCAGTCCATGCTGTGGTTTATGCTCCCTATGAGCCGCTCTGATCCTGCATCCCGATGATGGCAGTGAATTGCATAGAACCTAACACCTGTTGCAGGCCCCGTGCTTGCTATACATGTGGAACATTGTCTGCTTGAGAACTCAACCTCACGGTAGAAAAGCACAAACATTTCAGAAAAGTCTCCATTGGAGATTTAGGGCAGGATTTTCGGGCCGTTGAGCAGGCTTGGTGGGCGGGCCCTGGAGTGGCCGGGAAATGGGCTGCCACCCGTGATCGGCCCCCCACCGCGATTTCACGCTGGGTGGCCAATTAACGGCCAGCCAGTGTGAAAGGCGTGCTGAAAAGCTCAGCGCTGCCGGGGGTGGGGGAGGGAGGAGGGCGAGCACTGATGTCAGTGCGGACGCGGGGGAGCGCGCAATGAACGCTCCCTGAAGGCAGAGAGCTGCCTCAGGGAGCTGAAGAATTTTAAAAACAAAAGCAAAGATTATGAAATTCTGAAAAAAAATGTCCCCTCATAGGACTCGCTCACTTGAACATATAGATGATAAAAATTGTCAAAATATTTTAATTTAAAAAAAATTAATCTCAGAAATCTCATCCCGCCTGTGGATGAGGTTTTCTCAAAAATCCAAAGGCCGCCTGGCAGATTCGCCCGACTGCCAACCGTAAAGTGGGACGGGCAGTGAAAAATCGCTCTTAATTAATACATTAATGGCCTTAACAGGCCTCTTAACTGTTGGGTGGTTGCACTACCGGCTCTCGTGTGTGCCCGCCGACCGAAATATCATGCGAGTGCACGATGGCATTGGGGCGCTCGCCCGACGTCATCGCGCGCTATTTCACGCTCGGGCATATCAGGTGCACACCCGCATGCCGAGAGAAAAATCTTGCGCTTTTGTTTTAAACCCAGATGCTTTCCACACAAGTGCAAACTGGCATTGTATATTGTTTGAGTTCTGTTGAAGAGTCATGCGGACTCGAAACATTAACTGTGTTCCTCTCCGCAGATGCTGTCAGACCTGCTGAGTTTTGCCAGGTATTTTTATTTTTGTTTTTGTTCTGGCATTGTATGTAGCGTGTTGCAGCGTTAATCAGTTGCCACTTTTAGTCATTTGGTTTGCCTTTGTTGCTGATTCCTTCTCACAAAGATCCTTCCAATTTGCTGCAAAACACCTATTAACAGGACAGATGGAGTGCCATTCATTCACCCTGCTATTTCCTATGTCGGATTTCTTCTTTTCGATTTTGAAGGTGCAGAAATAATGCCTTCGAGATTTAACGGGACCAAACAGTGTGAGGACGTTTCACAAACATCATCAGTTGCTGCCTAAGGATTTAATGATCTTGCTGTTTCTAATGTGTATGTTGTTTCAGCACACCCACACTGTCTGATTCAGTACTAATCCACCATTCCTTCAATGATATCTAAACTCTCACACGTCAGTAATCCAAATCTCTCGAAAAGGACAATCAAAACTAAGGAATATTTTACTTCCCCTAAATTATTTCTAGTAAATTAGTTCATTTAGGCAGTACTGTTGCTTCACTTTTGTATTTTGTTTGCTAATTTACTGTCCCCTTTCCCCATCTCTTGTAAAGCTTTAACTCCTTGCTGTAATACGATTGCATAGCCACTCATATAGTCACTCTCATATTTAATCCCTAATGTCCATCATTTTTTGAGTGAGCGTAAACAGCAACCATCGATACTTGAGCAGCAATTGGTAGTGGAATTGGCCAGATTGGGGCGGAAATGGACTGAATCAGACCTGCTACTCCATTTTAACTGGCCCCTCCACCCCTCCTTGGTCCCACCATGTTTGGAGGTGAGGCGCAGTTAAAGTTGAACTCCAGGTGTGTATGCACACACACACACACACACACACAAAAAACAACAACTTGTATTTATATAGTGCTTTTAATGTAAAACACAGTCACACTCATTTATTGTTAATGAAGCAATAGGCATCCAGTTCAGTTTTGAAATAGGAAAAGATAACTTCTCCAAGTTATGCAAAAGAGAATTGGGCAGAGTGTAAAACGGGCCATGATTTGCCCTTGACCATTTTCTGCCACTGTCAAAGGAGAAGTTCACCCACTTCAACATTGCATGGCATGCAATGTACTGTGAGGCACTGCGACTAAAAGAATTTAAACTCCAATAAAATGTTATCATTGCACATTTCAAAATTGTGCACATATTGTTTCATTAACAATGAATAAGAATGTATATGCAAGCCTAGATTTTAACTGGCTCCTGCACCCTCCCCTGGTGGAAACCAGGCAGAGGAAAGGGGCAGTTTAAATGGGGCAGGAGCCCTACCTGCTATCTCAACCTGGCCAACTCCAATGTTAAATTACAGGCAGTGAGTCCACCCTCCCCAAGGTGGCAGCTGGGTCCTGTTTAACTATACAGAAGTAATTGGGACCCAATCTGCCATTTTAACTTGAGGCTTGAGCTAGGGAGCAGTGGTGGCTTTTTCAATAGGGAAAACTAGGGAACCTAGTGATAGGGAACCTCTGGGATAATATATTAGTTCAGGTTAAAACCTTTTCTTTTTAGGTCTCTTGTGCGTCAAGAGAAGCAAAGTGTGCTGTCTTGGCCCGAAATGAAACCCTGGGCTTGCCCTACCCAGGTTTCCCCCAGCCCCCTTCCGCCAAATGGGATTCCCGTGTGCTGGGGCCTGTACCCCTGAATCCCTGGCGTCAGCCTCCTGCTGCCTGTACAAAATGAGCAACTCTTTTGTACCCAGCCGTTTGAGACAGGATGTCGCAAGCTAATGAGGCTGAATTGCCTGCTGCTGCTCGCAAAAGGGCACGCTGCTTGCTTTGCTGTGTTCCTGACTGGGAGTTAAAATCAAGCCTGTGTGTTCAAGATCCTTCCATCTGCTCTTTCAATTCGAGACTCAACCATTGGAAGCCATGAAAATATTTGGATGCCTCTGAGACCAAATGAGTGACAGTCCTACCACACTGAAGATGTCTCCAAAGTAGACCACCTAGCCCTGGTTGGTTGTCACCCAAGCGTCCAGCCAGCAGCCGCCTCATGAGAGTCTATGAATATGCAGCATGCAATGACTTGGATTTGACAGCATCCTCAATGTTTATTGGATGCCCCGTGTAATGAGGCAGATTTTAATGCAAATGCTTTGCAATAGCAGCAGTGTTGGTTGTCAGTGAAACCTGGACTCAACTGTGCATTTTGGAAAGGATAAAAGATGTCGATCCAGCCATTTCTTTCCGCCTTCCGTAGCAGGGCAACTTTAAGGGCAATCAGCATCCCTGACCCGAGTGTGCCTTGCGGCAGGGGCTCTTTGATAATACATTAATGAGCTGACCTGAGTTTGCTGTTTACCAGGAGCCATCTGATAAGATGTTAATGAGATGAACTTGCATTATGGCACAAGGCCAGCTCAGTGCACTGTAGGAAAACACAATGGCAGAACTACACTTTCAAAAGAAGAAGATTGCAGAAGAATGTTAGCCAACATTTCAGTTTAAAAGCCTTCAAAAAGAACATACTGGACATTTAGGGCTTGCAGCAAATTGAGACTAAGCAAGTGTGATCCGAAATGGATTAATAAACAACTTAAAAGAGAAATAAAAATTATATAGTAAACCTCTGCTAATCCTGCAGAGAGAAAGGGATTGCATGCCTAAATACAGGATCAAGTAGAAACAAGTTAAAAGGGTGATCAGAGGGATTAAGAGAGACCTAGAAAAATATATAGCTGTAGAGGCTTCGGGCCGGATATCCATGGTGGAGGCGGGAAGGTCAAGTTAGGAAACTTACTGGCCCAACAGATCCATCCCCTTTTCTTTGTTCCGGGAAGGCAGGGGCAGGATGGAGTCGGACCCGTCACTTCCAGGTTCGAGGTGGCAATGGAGAGGAGGATGGCAAGGCCGCCAGACTACAACACCAGCTTCCATTTACTGGGGCATGACACAATTTTAATGATGAATGTCAGGCCCTCAAACCTTCACCGCTCACCTGCCTCACCCCCTCCCATCCCACATGCCCCCTCATTTACCCCATATCCTTTCCATTGTCTCCTTATATCCCCAATGCCCCCTCCTGCCTCCCCTGTATCCTCCATAGCCACTCATCCAATAGCTACAATGGGCAGAGCTGTATCTTTGAAATGGACATTAAAAAAAAACTAACAATTTAATAGATTTGTCAATCAAACACACTTCATATTTTAAAAAGCTCGTCTTCAAAAAAAAGCATTCAAAAAAGCCAAGCGATCAATCAGTTGTAAATATGAAGAAACATACATTTCATGATGAGTGTCAGGCCCCCAAACCCTCACCGCTCACCTGCCTCACCCCTACCCATCGCACACGCCCCCTCATTAAATACAGATAAAACTGTTGTAAAAACTAAACCATCTCCACAGATCCCTGCTGAGATAAGTGGTGTTACAACTTTTGAAACTTAGCCAAGCATTCATAATGGGCTCGGCTGTTTAAAAAAAAAACAGTTTGCTGATAATGAAGCCCATTGAAACTACAAGAACAGCTGACTATGGTTTTACTAAGCTGCAACAGGTGGCCTGTCAGTCAATGTGGGAGGCAATGGCGTAGTGGTATCGTCACTGGACTAGTAATCCAGAGACCCAGGATAATGCTCTGAGGACCTGGGCTCAAATCCCACCATGGCAAATGGTGGAATTTGAATTCAATAAAAATCTGGAATTAAAAGTCTAATGATGACCATGAAACCATTGTCGATTGTTGTAAAAACCCATCTGGCTCACTAATGTCCTTTAGGGAAGGAAATCTGTTGTTCTTAACTGGTCCGGCCTACATGTGACTCCAGACCCACAGCAACGTGGTTGACTCTTAAATGCCCTCTGAAATGGCCTAGGATGTCACTCAGTTTTGTCAAACTGCTACAAAGTCACAAAAAAAGGAATGAAACCGGACGGACCACCCGGCATTGACTTTGGGGAAATGACAACGCCAATCTCAAACCTGTCGACCCTGCAAAGTCCTCCTTACTAAAAGTGCCAAAAGTCATCCTCATGGAATCATATCTTACAGATAGTGCCCCAGACACCAGCATCACCATCCCTGGGTATGTCCTGTCCCACCAGCAGGACAGACCCAGCAGAGGTGGTGGCACAGTGGTATACAGTCAGGTGGAAGTTTCTCTGGGAGTCCACAACAATGACTCCGGACCCCATGAAGTCTCATGGCATCAGGTCAAACATGGGCAAGGAAATCTCCTGCTGATTACCATGTACTGCCCTCTGTCAGCTGATGAATCAGTGCTCCTCCATGTTGAACACCACTTGGGGGAAGCACTGAGGGTTGCAAGGGTGCAGAATGTACTCTGGGTGGGGGAATTCAATGTCCATCACCAAGAGTGGCTCGGTAGCACCACTACTGACTGAGTTGGCTGAGTCCTAAACGACATAGCTGCTAGACTGGGTCTGCAGCAGGTGGTGAGGGAACCAACAAGAGGGAAAAACACATTTGACCTCATCCTCACCAACCTGCCTGCCGCAGATGCATCTGTCCATGACAGTATCAGTAGGAGTGACCACCTCACAGTCGTTGTGGAGACGAAATCATCACATCAAAGATACCCTCCACCATGTTGTGTGGCACTGCCACCGGTTTAAATGGGATAGATTTCAAACAGATCTAGCAACACAAGGCTGGGCATCTATGAGGTGCTGTGGGCCATCAGCTGCAGCAGAATTATACTCAAACACAATCTGTAACCTCATGGCCCAGCATATCCCCCACTCGACCATTGCCATCAACCCTGGTTCAATGGAGAGTGCAGGAGCACATGCCAGGAGCAGCACCAGGCATACCTAAAAATGAGGTGTCAACCTGGTGAAGCTATAACACAGGACTACTTGCATGCCAGAAAAAGCATAAGCAGCAAGTGATAGGCAGAGCTAAGCAATATCACAGCCAACGGATGAGATCTAAGCTCTGCAGTCCTGCCACATCAGTCGTGAATGGTGGTGGACAATTAAACAAATCACTGGAGGAGGAGGCTCCACAAATATCCCCATCCTCAATGATGGGGGAACTCAGCACATCAGTACAAAAGAAAAGGCTGAAGCATTTGCTACAATCTTCAGCCAGAAGTGCCTAGTGCTTGATCAATCTCGGCCTCTTCCAGAGGTCCCCAGAATTACAGATACCATTCTCCAGCCAAATCGATTCATTCCACGTGATATCAAGAAACGGCTGAAGGCACTGGATAGTGCAAAGGCTATGGGCCCGGACAATATTCCAGCAATACTACTGAAGAATTGTGCTCCAGAACTTGCAGCACCCCTAGCCAATCTGTTCCGATACAGCTACAACACTGGCAGCTACCCGACAATGTGGGAAATTGCCTAGGTATGTCAATTACCGCTCCATCAGTCTACTCTCGACCATCAGTAAAGTAATGGAAGGGGTCATCAACAGTGCTATCAAGCAGCACTTGCTTAGCAATAACCTGCTCACTGATGCCCAGTTTGGGTTCCGCCAGGGCCCACTCAGCTGCTGACCTCATCACAGGCTTGGTTCAAACATGGACAAAAGAGCTGAATTCCCAAGGTGAGGTGAGAGTGAGTGCCCTTGACATCAAGGCCGCATTTGACTGAGTGTGGCATCAAGGAGCCCTAGCAAAACTGGAGTCAATGGGAATCAGGGGGAAAACTCTCCGCTGGTTGGAGTCATACCTAGCACAAAGGAAGATGGCTGTGGTTGTTGGGGGTCAGTCATCTCAGCTCCAGGGCATCACTGCAGGAGTTCCTCAGGATAGTGCCCTAGGCCCAACCATCTTCAGCTGCTTCATCAATGACCTTCCTTCCACCATAAGGTCAGAAGTGGGGATGCTTGTTGATGATTACACAATTTTCAGCACAATTCGCGTCTCCTCAGATACTGAAGCAGTCCATGTCCAAATATAGCAAGACCTAGACAATGTCCAATGGCTGACAAGTGGAAAGCAACATTTGCACCACACAAGTGTCAGGCAATGACCATCTCCAACAAGAGAGAATCTAACCATCGCCCTTTGATGTT
Source organism: Cetorhinus maximus (assembly GCF_964194155.1). Classification (NCBI taxonomy): domain Eukaryota; kingdom Metazoa; phylum Chordata; class Chondrichthyes; order Lamniformes; family Cetorhinidae; genus Cetorhinus; species Cetorhinus maximus. The sequence goes on from NC_135881.1 coordinate 27,392,304, forward strand.
CAATGGCATTACCATCACTGAATCTCCCACTATCAACATCCTGGGGGTTACCATTGACAAGAAACTGAACTGGACTAGCCATATAAATACTGTGACTACAAGAGCAGGTCAGAGACTAGGAATCCTGTGACGAGTAACTCACCTCCTGACTCCCCAAAGCCTGTCCACCATCTACAAGGCACAAGTCAGGAGTGTTGTGGAATACTCTCCACTTGCCTGGATGAGTGCAGCTCCACCGTCCAGGACAAAGAAGCCCACGATTGGCATCACATCCACAAACATTCACTCCCTCCACCACCGACGCACAGTAGCAGCAGTATGTACCATCTACAAGATGCACTGCAGGAATTCACCAAGGCTCCTTCTACAGCACCTTCCAAACCCATGACCACTACCATCTAGAAGGACAAGGGCAGCAGATAGATGGGAATACCACCACCTGGAAGTTCCCCTCCAAATCACTCACCATCCTGACTTGGAAATATATTGCTGATCCTTCACTGTCACTGGGTCAAAATCCTAGAACTCACTTCCTAACAGCACTGTGGGTGTACCTACACCACATGGTCTGCAGCGGTTCAAGAAGGCAGCTCACCACCATCTTCTCAAGGGCAACTAGGGATGGGCAATAAATGCTGGCCCAGCCAGCTAAGCCCACATCCTGTGAATAAATATAAAAAAAAACTTCAGCACCTGGAGTCTTTTTTATTCTCTAAGTGAATGCTGCAAAGTTTTTCTTACTTTTCAATTTTAATGGACTATGGATTTAAATCACTCCAGACCATGACACTTCGAGTTCCCAAGCAATGTCCTCTTCAGCTTTGAGTGCATATTAGCACTTTGTCCAATGGGAAAATTTCTCTAATGCATTTCAATATTTCACACAATGGGTGGAAACGTTCGGTCCTGTTGGCGGTAGGCAGCATTGCGGGCGTGAGCGGATAATATGGCAAGAAGGTCAAAAATCGGTTTTATGCTGTAATGAAACCAATTTGCAATTGTCCGGTTCACTCATCAATGGCGGGCTGCGTATCCCGCCATTGCACATTGGGGGCGTAATTTCAATGCTTTGGCATCTCATTGTAAGCCCTGTTTGCCAGAATCATCCCACCACACTGGATCATCTGGGTACGTCGGCATATGTTTCACAGCTCTACATAAGCAACGTGCACCTGGCGAGCTGCACTTCGCTTGAGACTTCGAGGTTTGTTTGCTTACCTTAATTCGGGCAGCACTCACGGCCAATAGCGCCAGGCTTCGCTGACAGCACCACATCACTTTTAGGGGGGGCTCACAGGCATGTCTGTACCTACCAGGCCAGTCATAAGATGGGGATGGCTTTTCAATGCTGCAGGGCTAAGGCTTGCTTGGGGAAACGGGAGAAGTGGCCTCAGGAAAGGGACGAGGCTGCAGGACAAGGGCTCTACTATGGAAGGTGGGTGTGGGGCACATATTGATTTGTGCAAGTGGTCTCAAGGTGGTGAGGGCTGAGGAGGCAGTCTCCAGAGGAGATGACGCCATATGGAAATGTGAGGGTATGTGTGAGAGAGTGAGTGGTAATGTCCCTTGAGCTGGCAGTGAGTGAGATGCCAATGAATGTGTGATAGGCTTGTGAGTGTGTGAGTTTAGAATGATGAGATAGTGGCATGGATGAGATCGTTCCTCCACTTTCTGCAATGGATGGCTGACCTCTTACGTGCAGCATTGGCACAGACCACCTATGCCACCACTTCCCAAGCTGGGGTGGTGAGACTGATGGACCTCCTGCGGCCAGAGCTGGGGTAGAGAACATCGTGGTGTGCCTCCACGGCATCCAGAAGGAATCCCCAGGATGCAGCACTGAATCAGGGGTCTGCACTCTTCAGAGCTCAAACTGCTGCAACTGACGACACTTACTGCACAAATGGATGTCCAGGACACAGGAAGCATCCTGGAGTTCCCAGTAAGCACTGGATATGCATTCTCAAGTTGCAGCAGCCCTGTCATTCATTTATTTATTAATTAATAACCTTGTTACTGCTAATAAACCTTCTAATAGTAATAAACCTTACCAATACTAATAAAGCTTTACCAATACTAATAAACCTTACTACCATTAATAAACCTTACAAATACTGATAAACCCTACTAATACTTAATACACTTTACTAGTGGTAATAAACCTTACTTAAAAATAGAAGATAAGACCCCCCAGCTGCTCATTTATTACTTGTTATTAATGCTTAATATTTTTAAACATTTTAATCCGCCAGTTGTTTCGATTCATTCCCTAAGCAGCAATGCTCACTAGCCAATCAACTCATGACTTTCCTGTGATGTCACGGTTTGGTCTTTTTTTTCAAACCCGGCATTCTGCAGCTGTCACAGCCCTACCGCTGGCACCATTCTCGACTCTGTCTGCACGGTAAGTGAAAGGCTCCTGAGCCTGGATCTCAATTTATTCTCTCCCCCAGTTCTAGCAATTCCCTTCCAGGTCCGCCTCTGGCCCTGTTCCCGAATCTGTCTGGAAGGGTTCTGGTTAGAGGGGTCATAACAGGGTGCAGGAAGTATCGAATGGGCTATGTTGGGACCACTATTCTTTCTAGTTAATGTCAATGACGTGGGTTCAAAAGCCTAATGAAAATTGTGTATACTTGCCAACAATACCAAACTTGGCGGGGGGGGGTGTGTGGGCGGGGTGGTGGGGGTGGGTGGGGTGGTGGGGGTGGGTGGGGTGGTGGGGGTGGGCGGGGGGGTGGTGGGATGAGTGGAGACACTGGAATTGAGAAGGCAGCTCAGAAATTGCTGAGTGGGTGAAGCACAGAACCTGAGCGGGTGTAACAACGGCATATGAAACTTAATGTAGACATGTGAAAAGTGTTGCACAAAGTAAGGAAAATGGCCAGCACACTTACTTCATGAATGGTATTGAGATACCTAAGGATGAAATTGAAAGAGAACCAGGAGTCTTTGTAGACCTGGCACTTAACAGCTCCAACTAATACAGAGAAGCACTCAACACAACCAATGGAATGGGGGGGCCAAAATAGTAGAATAACAAGTCAAAGGAAGGTGCAATCAGAATGCACATTACTCTGAGCAGATGGCAGCTTGAGGACTATACCATGGCTAGAATTTTATGGCCCTGTCACAGCGAAGTAGGGCCATAAAATACGGAAGGGCATTCAGAAGTCCATTGACTTTGGCGGGACTGGAAAATCCCGCCAGTGGGAGGGGCCATAAAATTCTGCCCCATGTCTTATTCCAGTTACTGAGAAACAAGGGAGACATTCACTAGAGACAGTGCAGTGAAGAGTCACCAGGCTGATAGTGTCAGGGTCTGAATTATGAGGAAAGACTGCAAGAGGCTTGGCCTTTGCAACTAGGAAGGAGGCATCTAGGGAGGTGATTTTACGTGGTACTAAGTGTCATGGCTTAGGTTAATACAGAATAAACTGAACAGTGGGAGTTCGACAAGAGGGCACAGGTTCAATATAACTTTGTGACATTCTTCAGGCAGCGTGACCAACACTTGAAATTAACTTCTAGATGAGGGAAAAACACCTGCAATCATTAGGAAACAATTAGATGCAGCATTAAGGGTCAGGTTGTTCTGGGTAGATGCATTGACCTTCCTCACACTATAAGTTTCTTGTGATTTTGCCTGCATTTTCTTTTAGTGTCTGCCATTGCACAGGTTGTCTGCACTTCCTTATCCAATCCACCAGAGGGCTACATGCACTTGCCTGAAACGTGGACCTTCGTGCCTGGGTACTTGTGATAAAGATTCAGATTTAAACCGACTGATTTGCAAGTTGTCATCACACAACTGCACGTATAAAGCCTAAACTAGGTTTAGTGTGAATAAACACATAGAAATGTCGGTACTGACAGAAGTACTCCTATAACAGCGTAGTGCACAGTTGTTGCTGCTTTGTGAAAGCCTAATAACATTCACCTCCCGTGACACAGGGATTGGCGTGATCTTCACCAGAGCTGACTAATACTTGAGCCATGCATGTAAATCTAGACTCCTGGATAAAACAGGCTTGCTGTTACCAAATATATCTATGGCATTATATAACCTTTGATGTTAAAGCTAATTTTAGAGTACATGCCGTCTAGACACACATAATAAAATTAGGCTGAGCGGTACGGGTGATAGATTCTGATTCCAAAGTTCATTTTCAGACTCAGATATGTAAACAAGTAGAGGGCTGTAAACGGATACAAACTCCAAGCTTCTTCAATATTATTTTGTTGAAACATTAGAGCAGACAGCATAATACCAGGCCTGAAAGCAATGATTTCTGGGGTAGTTTAACTAAAACGTCAAGCCAGAACTTGATTACGAAGCACAGGAAAAGAGATATGTGAGGGAAATTTAATTGAAGGATTGGGGTGATGTCATAAACTGGAGAGGATGAAGGGTGAGCCATCTGTAATTGTCATGTGGACCCTGAGATTGCATTACAGGTCTTAAATTGCTCCCTGGTATTTTATTATTTGTAATAAATACTCTTTGCATTCCGTCTGAGTTTACGGCACAGGAAGAATGTGTTCCTCTGAAATTTCTCTCTTTGCTATTTGGGTGCAGGTGTGAATCTCTTTAAAATAAATGAGTGAATGCCTGCACTAAAATAGCATATGGAGGAATTAAAGATTAATGTACTAAGCATTAGCATCTCTCAGTCATGATTTCAGGGGCCATGTATTATCTTAGTTGGGGCTTTACAAGGGGGAATTTTAACGTGGGTAAGTGTATGGGTTAGCTTGGAGGGGTGAAATCCAGGGAAAAAAAAGCAAGTTCCAACCATAGCCTTCCACATTTAACTGCAGTGTATTACGCTGATTTGAATATATTAATTACTCAATTACAGTGATATTAATGTGGGTTTTGTGGTTTAATTTTGGCTCCATGGGTTTCCCAGGCTTCCTAGAATTCACCAATGAAAGCAAGGTGTGAGATAAAGACCCAGAACTTGTGATCTCCGGATATTTGTACCATGGAGGCACCCCCACCGCCCCCCCACCCCCGTCAATGATGCACTGGGGGACCCCATGGATGTCCCCACGCACTGACTACGTGGGACTACTTGGGAAGTCTGGGCTTCTGATATCCAATTCTCCTGTGTCTGGAACCCTCCGAAACTCTGAGTTAGAGTTGGAGACTTCAGATGGTTCTGACTCACTTACCAGAATAGCTACCCAGGAAAAGTTAGAAGGATTAAAATCTCTTCTAACTCATGGGTGTCAGCTACTGACACCCAAACCCCTGTGAATAACCCCCTGACACTCCGACTAGGCCCCTGAACCCCTCTCAACCCGACTCCACCCACCATCTGTTATATGATGTATGTGCCTACATGCCATTGTAATGTAAAGGTGCTTGGGAGAGCAAGGGTTAATGTGGGACTGGAGAATAGCGCCACCCATGGGATGATGTATAGAGTCACATGGTAATAGACTGAGAGAACAGTCTAGAAAGAACACTTTGGTACCAGCCTGCACCGAAGTAACAGCACCATGCATGACAGTAATGACAGTAACCTGGGGTCTATAAATAGTTAAAGACTAACAATAAATGGTTCATGTTTAAATATACAAGTCTAAAGATCTCATCATTGAGCCACCACCGCGTACATAATACAACATGGTTGGCAGCAGTGTGAACTCCTAAAAGATTAGAGCTAGTACCATAATCTGACATGGTGATCCACGGTGATATGAAAGGTGGCAGCATTTTAAATGCTTTAACCCAGAACAACATCCCAAGGTATGAAACACTAAAAGCAACTGAATCCTAACTAGAGAGACACGCACTTAAGAAGAAAACTTGAAGAAAAAGCTGAAGAACCTTCACTACAGACTTGGAAGTGAGGAATCCACCAGAGTGAGTGGAAGTCCATTACAGAAAATTGCAAGAACTTAGTGACACAGTTCATGAGATGATGAGCAAAAGTATAAAAAAAGTAGCTGTACTTACATTTTAGAATAGGTGGCAGTCCCAAGGGCTCAGAGGACAGCTGAAAGAGAGTTGCAAGTAAAGAACAAAGGTTTCAAAAAAACCTAAAAATAGGCTGGCAGAGTGTAATAAACTTGGAGTGCAGGGCTGCTTTCTTGTAAGAAACAATAAACTTGATTTACAGATTCCAGATGAGGCTCCATGCTTGTTCCAAGACCAAGGCTAGGAAGCTCCACCCCTAAGATTCCCCACACTTAGGGCTGATTCGTCTACACAGTCACATGATCCCCATAACAGTAAGAAATGGTTTAACTTACAATCATTACATTCCTCTCCCTTTAATTTTGTTCTACCCACTTATTTACAAAAACATCTTAACCTGTGTTATATACAATTATATACAGTTCGTGCCATTATAAATTTAGTCTTTGAGGAGGTTTTCGGATTCGGGTAGAGCAGCGTAACTCTACAACTGGAGGTTCTTCCATTGGGTTGACCTGAACAAGAACCGCAGCATCAGGGACATCCCTAGACCATGGCAGTTCAGAATTATTTACTTCAACAGAGACATCAGGTATGTCTCTGTCTTTGTCAATCTGGCACCTCAGGGGTCGAAGTTTTGACTTCGATTTCAGGTGGATTAACTGGTTATTGGAGGGTTTATCGACTTTTGAGATGATCCACGTGTTTCCCAACAATCCTGTTTTCCACTTCTACTTGATAAGATAAAGGTCCTGTTTCAGAGAAAATTGTACCAGGGACTCATCTCGGTCCAGTTGCAAAATTTTGTACAAAAACTGTCTCTTGATCTTTATTGCGAACGTCATGATTCACTTTCTGACTACCCTGGTTTCTCTCCATCTTCTCCTCTAAATTAGGGAATACTAGACACAATCTTGTACCAAGTCGGCACATTATCAACAATACTGAAGGTGTTAAACCAGTGGTCACATGTGGAGTTATGCTATAGCTGAACAGAAATCTTGAAATTTGTGTTTCCAATGTTCTCTCTGTTAGCTTCCTCATACCTGTTTTAAAGGTTTGCACTGCTCTTTCTGCTAACCCATTGGATGAGGAATTATACGGTGCTGTTCTGATGTGTTTAATCCCTTTTAGGTACATGAAACTTTGAATAGAGTGCTAGTGAAAGCAGTACCATTGCCTGACACAATAACTGCAGGCAAGTCATGAACGCTGAAACTCTGGCACAATTTTTTTAATGGTTACAGACGATGGAGGCGATCTCTCTTCAAATACATCCATCCATTTGGAAGGTGCGTCGATAATCACCAGAAGCATGTTACCAAGAAAAGGATCTACATAGTCTATATGTAGTCTAACCCAGGGTCAACCAGGCCACTCCCATGGATTCAGTGGAGCTGAAACGGGCAGCTTCTGCTGTTGCTGGCACTGGAGGTGGAGTTTCACCTTTTTTAATATATCACTATCTATACCTGACCGCCAAAAATAACTTTGTGTGAGCATCTTAATTTTCGAAATACCAGGATACACACTATGAAGTTTTTCCAATAATGTTTGTCTTCCTTGCAAAGGAATAATGATTCTTGCTTCCCATAACAAGATACCATCTTGACAACTCAGTTCAGATCTATGTACAAAGAATGCTTTTAATTCTTCAGGGACTTGTGCATTCGACCATCCTTGTAATACTTATTCACCGACTCTTGCTAAAATTGGATCCTGATTTGTCCAATTCTTTATCTGTCTCATGCAAACTGGTGAGGAGTCCAGGAAATTCAAAGCAAGTACTAGCTCTTGAGGTACTGGAACATGTTTAATACTATCAGGCAAAGGGAGATGACTGAGGACGTCTGCATTTGCTATATGCTGTCAGGAAGATATAATAATTCTCATAATGTTATTGGAATTTGTTGTAAAATAGTGGTATCCATGTTTGTGTATGTGTGTGTGAGACTTAGCTGGATTAAAGACAGCTGGTCTGAAGGCTTTGATGTGGTAGAAGATGAGATAGGTTAGAAAGTAAGATGTAAAAGAACATTTGCATTTTTAAATGAACCAGACTAGATTGTTTTCAAAGGATGGGTGAAATATGTCACCCAGCCAGATGAAGTTTAGAAACAGTGTGCTTATTTTTCCCAAAGATTACTGGTAAAACTTAGTGCTATGAGAGATTTTTATTATCAGAAAGGTAAAGTCCAAAGACATAGTGAAACAATGGGAATTTGCATTCAAAGGGGAAAATATGTATAAAGGAGTGAAGGCTGTGTATGTAAGGGTAGGCACTTTGAGATCTAACAAGTATGAAAAGCCTTCAGCATCTATGCCTCAAGCTGCTGTCTTCAAAGAACTGGAGTTAGGAAAACTTACTTTGAATTCGACAGGTTCAAGGTATTGTGTGTCACTTTGCCTGGGTCTTTTAAAATCTATGTGTCTTACTGTTGCCTTAACGAAAGTGTAACTGGGAGTTAAATTAATTAGGGGATTTAAAAGTTATTATAATAGTAATTTGTAGACAAATGTTTGCGCTTAAAAATCATTTCTCTTATTAATAAATGTTTAATCTAGTTTTGTATAAACCTGTAAGACTTATTACTGCTGAATTCAAGGCACGCATCTTGAAATTTATACAAATTGCAAAACAAGTTGTGGCAGTCGTTTCAAATTTCCCTTTGGGATTTGAACAACTCAGCATTTACCATTGGCTATGCCATAATAATGTACATCCAGACGGTGCACAGAAGTGTACTTGTATGCTGACAAAATTAAAGCCCACCTTTGAAATCTAGCCGAGACTATCAGTGGGATTACTTTATCTTCACTAAACAATCCTAACAGTGGTTTGTGATCTGACACTATGGTGAAGTGTCGACCGTGCAAATATTGATGGAACTTTTTTACTCCAAATACGGTAGATAAGGCCTCTTTTTCAATTTGTGAGTATCCTTTCTCGGCTGTAGAAAGGGTTCTGGATACATACCTATTGATCTTTCAGATGCATTCTCCATCTTGTGTGACAATACTGCTCCCACTCTGTAGAGAGATGCATCACAAGTGAATAACAATTCCTTAGACGGGTCATAGTGTACTAGCAGACACGGCGAGTGTAAAAGTTTCTTGACTCTTGTGAAGGCTTCCTCTTGCTATGCCTTCCAGGACCATCTGTGGTTCTTATTCAATAATAAGTGTAAAGGGGCTAATACTGTAGATAAATTAGGCAAGAATCAACTGTAATAGTTTACCATGCCCAAAAAAGACCTGAGTTCCTTGACGTTAGTTGGAGAGGGCGCTTACTTGATTACCCTGGCTTTCTCCTCTAATGGATGCAATGCTTGGGCATCCACTCGATGCCCCAGATACATAACTTCCTTTGCTTGGAAGGTGCACTTTTCTTTTTTTAAACGGATGCCAGCCTCTAAAATTCTCTTCAGAACCTCTTCCAGGTTTGCCACGTGTTCTGCTTCTGTGGATCCTGTGATTAGGATGTCGTCCAGGTACACTATAACTCGGGGGAGTCCTTGTAGGAAGCTTTCCATGGTTCTTTGGCAAATCGCACAGGCAGATTACATACCAAAAGGTAGACCTGTATATTGGTACAGGTCCTTGTGCGTGTTTATGGTGGTATAATTTCTTGATGTGTTGTCCAGCTTGAGCTGTTGATACGCATGACTCATGCCCAGCTTAGTGTAGGATCTTCCTCCTGCGAGTTTAGCATACAGATCTTCAATCTTTGGGATTGGGTATTTGTCTAATTTTGCAGCCTTGTTTACCATTAATTTATAGTCCCCGCAGAAGATAATGGTTTGGTCTGGTTTTAGCACAGGGGCTATGGGTTCTGTCCATTCTGAAAATTAGACTGTCTGTATTATTCCAAACACCATTATTCTGCATCTACATTTTTCTTTTAGAACATGTGGCACAGGTCTTGTCTTAAAAAACCAGAGTGTTGCTTCAGGGTCCATGTATATTTTAACTTGCAAACCTCTGATTTTCTCCAACTCATCTCGGAACACTCTGTCATTTTTTTTAGCAACTCTGGAATTCCCCCATCCTGACCTGAAATATGAACAGTTTAATTTGATTTCTTTCAACCAATCACAGCCCAGAAGGCTAGGTCCTTCTCCTGTTACAACTATTATTGGCAGCTGAGCTGTATGTTGTCTGTATGATACAGGTACAGAGGTGATGCCTTTCACCTGTATTGCTTCTCCTGTATATGTTTTTAACTGAGCGGCAGTTTTCTCCAATTTCAATGGCTGGGTACCTTCTCTGAGGTATTTAAAGATATTCTCTCCCACCGCTGTGGTCGATGCTCCTATGTCCAATGAGCAGAGGCTTTCCATTTACTTGAAGTGTAACAGTGATTGGTTCAGTTTTCCTGGTCTTCAGATTGTGTGGGGAATAAACCTCAGCCTTAGTAACTTCAGGTTCATCTATGTTGTCTTCATTTAAATTGACCTGCTGTCTGGCTGTCTTGATCTAGTCTTTCATTGTTTAACTATATGCCCTTTTTTATGGCCATGGTGGCATTCTGCCTCTTTAAATCTGCAGACTTCGGGTGCATGATTTCCCCCACGACAGTAACACTTTAACTTCTGGGTTACTGGTGAGATGCTTCCAGTATTTTCTTTTATTTTTCTAGCGGTGGGGACTATGTCCCGCTTCGCGATAGCCTCCCTGACTGAGTCCCTCTCAGCGCTCTCCATTGCTAGCGCTATCTCCATGGCACGCTTCAGGTCTATCTCAACTTCTGCAAGCAAACAGCACTGAATAGTATCATTATTTATGCTGCAAACTAAACAATCTCACAACATGGCAGCATCGGCGGAGAAGAAATCAGTTAACGTTTCGAGCCCTCATGGCCCTTCGGCAGAACTGCAGCATAGTTTCAGCAAGGGAGAAATATAAATTGGTTTAAGGTGGGTGGGGGGGTGGGGGGGGGGGTGGGGGGAGAGAAACATTGAGGGTGTGGTGTGATATTTCTCCCTTGCTGAAACTATGCTGCAGTTCTGCCGAAGGGCCATGAGGGCTCGAAACGTTAACTGATTTCTTCTCCGCCGATGCTGCCAGACTTGCTGAGTTTTTCCAGGTAATTCTGTTTTTGTTTTGTTTTGGATTTCCAGCATCCGCAGTAGCTTTTAGCTTTTTGTTTTAATCTCACAACATGTCGTTTAAAGTATCACCGAAGTCACAGTGCTCCGTTAACTGTTTTAACTTTGCGATCGATACACCGGGGGCCCTTACTCGAGATTTAAACTTGAATCTTTTCATGATCACTGAGGGTTTAGGCTGAAAATGTCCTTTCACAAGGTCTACTAGCTCAGTGAAGGATCTGGAATTTGGCTCATTTAGAGCCATCAAGCTATGGATTAGATTATAGTTTTTGCTCCAGCAGACGCTTAGGAGAATTTCCTTCTGTTTCTCCTCTGCCATTATTTCATTAGCTACAAAGTAGAGACCTAATTGCTCAATGTATTGACTCCAGTCCTTGACAGATGAGTCGTACGGGTCAATCCTGTCAAAGAGAGCATTACTGGTGACTACTTCTTTTCTTCCTTCCCTTGATGTCGGCACTATTTATCCTCATTGCCATTATAATAAACTTGGAATGCAGGACTAGTTTCTTGTAAGAAACAGTAAACTTGATTTATAGAGTCCAGATGAGGCTACATGCTTGTTCCAAGACCAAGGCTTGGAAGCTCCGCCCCTAAGTTTTCCCGCACTTAGGGCTGATTCGCCTTACAGTCACATGATCCCCATAACAGTAAGAAATGGTTTATCTTGCAATCATTACACAGATAGAAAAACCTGCAAAGCATAGTAAGAAAAAAAAAGATAAAAGCCTACAGATTTTAAGAGAAAGGGAACCCTTTTCAGTCAGGTCCCTGTCTTCTTGCACAGACTAAAATGCAGAAATCTTAGTTTTAAAAGCACTCTAAGCTGAAAGGAAATAGCTTCAAACACCCTCATTTTAAAATAAGGAGAGCAGATTCCGGCTTCCGGTCCAGTGCAATCCAAGACAGTGCCAAAAGTTGGAACACTCTGCGTTGATGTATTTTGCAACAAATGTAACACCTGCAAAGCTTTTCTTTCAAAGTGGAGTCAAAAACCTTCCCAGAAACAAGTCTCTTTTTTAAAAAAAAGACAGCGGGAAGCCAACTGTATCCTAGCAACTACAGCCACACACAGGCTTAAAGTGGTAGTGACATTTCAAGCAGTAACTACAAAAAGGAAAAACAGCCATGGACAGAAAATTAGAAGAGCCAGACACATTTGTACTATGGAAAGGGCTAAACCAGACCCAAGAGTAGGAGTCTTGGAGAAGACAATCTTTGGTTTACAGGAGGCTTGTAGGATTAAGTAAGGAATCAGAAGAAGTGCAAGTTCATAAGTTTTTATTCATCTTTGGTTCACTGGCTGTGAATTACTTCACTAGCAAATATATAGATCCATACTTGACAACATTTAGTGAGACATTAAAAGGCTTTGACAGATATTTTAAAATCCAAGTTGTGGAGAATTGCAGACCCCAGAAGAAAGTCTAGCATGCTTACATTAAAGCACTGAGGGCAACAACAAGTGACCCCAGAGAGGGCAACTCCCAATAAAGCATTGACGGCAACCAAAGACCCCAGAGAAAGGGCAACAAAAGACCCCAGAGGGAGGACAACAAAAGACTCCAGAGAGAGGGAGCCAACCAGATCCCAAAGTGAGGGAGACAGATGGCAATGCAGAGTAAGCAGATGGCTGTGAATGAAGGAAAGCTATCTGAGTTAACTCAAAAGAAGCAAATCGTGCAAAAATTAAATGAAGCTGTTCTACAGGAAAATTTTCGCATCAGAACTGAACTGGAAGACTTGAAGCACAAGATTCAAGATGAGTATATACCTCTGAAAATGCACGATAAGCTGAAGTCTTCAATGAGCCAAGCTATTCAAGATCTGAACAAACAAATTTTAGAGAAGACACAAAGGTACCAGGAGGAAATAATGATCCCCAATTCCACAGTTGGCAAATCAAAGCAGGAGTTAGAAAAACTCAACCAGATATAGCCAGGCAAAACAGTAGGCAGAAAAGGCACGCAAAGGAGCTGCAACCCTGAAGGACTCCTTGAAGAATCAATATGTAGCCATGGAAAAACATGAAGAGCTACAGAGGATATTGAATATTACTTCAGGAAAAGCTGTGTTTGGACTATTAGTAGCAATGAAACCATGCACTGAAAGAACAATTGATTGTCCTTCAAGATCAAATGCAAAAGGAATATGTATCCATTCAACAACGTGAAGAAATGATGACTATCTTAGACAGTAGAATGGAAGCACAGCTGGAGAAACTCAAGAAGATTACAGGAAAGCTCAAGGTGAAACAAGAAAGCTTTGTAAAGAAAAGGAAAACCTGTTGACAAACTTTCACATGCTACTTGAATTCCTTAAGACAAAGTTTATTCCTCTGGAAAATTATAAAGAGAGGGAAAATGAACTTAATTTCACTCTGGGCAGGATTGTACGGGCCCTCTGGCGTCGGGCGTGCTTGGCAGCATGACCAGTCAATATGGTGACGTGTTTCACAACAGCATATATAAGGCATGCACTTGGCGGGCTGCACTTTGAGGGGAACTCAGAGGTAAGGGCACAGTAACTTTGCGCAGCGCTCACCCAGGTTGCCTATTGGACTTCAAGGTTGAGGTGTGTTGGACGCGTGGGGGCAGGGAATGCCCTGTGATTGAGGCGATTTGGGGATGGGAGGGAAGCGGGCTGCATGAGGGAAACCTTGGATAAAGTGACCATTCCTCTGCAGCTGAGACAGTTCATGTGCAGCCACATTGACATGCGTGGAGTTGGGCCTCTAGCTTATCTGCCCATTCAAGCAACGCAGAGGCATGAAAGTGCCACCAAGTGCTCCAGAGCTTTTCACCCCTAGGGCACAGACTGCAAACTAATGAACGTTTTAATGGACTGCAGAACAGTTGGATGACTTTTCTTGTTGTACAATCTACTTGCTAAAGCTGGTCATGGAGCAGTCACTGGTGAAGGTGCTCACAGCCCTTTGCAATGTCATCATCCTGGCTTGGACCAGTCTCCCCCATGGTTCAAGCTAACAGTGCAGCTTTGCAGTGTGGTTTAGGAGAATGCCTGCATCTGAGCTGGGAGCACAGCATGCAGTCCAGTGGGGAAAGCTGCTGCCAATCGGTTGGGTAGAATGGGGAGGGAGGAGGGTGGGGTTTCAGGCAGTCATGCAACGCGCTAAATTCTGGCCATCCAAGTGGTGGCCAGCACTTTCCAGGATGCATTAAGGGGTTTTCAGACTTAACCAAGAGAGGTTCTTAGTATACCCAAGGTAAGCAGAGACAACGGAGAAGGGAGCGACGGAGGCCCCTGACTGTGCAGAGGGATGAGCAGCACCCTCAGGGAGAAGGGGCAGCTGGAAGTCTTGCACATGCTGCTGAAGAGCCACAGCTATCATTGGTCATCGCCTAGCTAGATCCAGGGCCTATAGACTCCGCCTTTCATTCCTGCAGATGACCGACAGCCAATGTCGCCGAAGACTGCACATGTCTAGGGAACTGGTCAGTCACATCTGCCAGCTACTGCAGGATTTGGCACCAATGGGTCATGGAGGGCGTCCACTGACTGTGGTCATGAAAGTGACCGTGGTGCTCAATTTTTATGCCAGTGGCTCCTTTCAGGGCACCATAGGTGACCTCTGTGGGATATCACAAACCTCCACCCACAAATGCATCCATGAGGTCATGGATGCCATCTATGCGAGGGCACATAACTTTGTGCATTTAACCCTAAACCAAGAGAGCCAGGATTCAAGAGTGATTAGATTTGCCCAGATCTTGGGTTTCCCACAGGTGCAGTGGGCAATCGGCTGCACTCACGTGGTGCTTAGATCTCCGTTGTGGCAAGGTATCAACTACGTCAACTGCAAGGATTTCCATTCGCTGAATGTGCAGCTGGTGTGTGATCAGCAGAAACGCATCTCGCAGGTCAGCACATGGTCTCAAGGGAGTGTCCACGACTCCTACATTCTCAGTCTGTCACAGATCCCTGACATCTTTCAGGGTCCACAGAAGCTACAGGGTTGGCTCCTAGGGGGCAAGGGCTACCCACAGAGGTTGTGGCTGATGACACCCGTGCGACAGCCTCACACTGCAGCAGAGCGACGGTAGAACAAGGCTCAAGCTGCAACGCGCAACTTGGTGGAGCAAACCATTGGGATGCTGAAAATGAGATTCTGTGCCTGGTCTAGTGGAGCCCTGCAATATAGTCCAGAGCGGGTGTCACACATCATCACCGCCCGCTGCGCCCTTTACAACCTGGCGCTGCAATGGGGAGAGGTGCTGGCTGAGGAGGAGATGCAGAAGCTGAGGGTCTTCTCTGTTGAGGAGGATGTCAATGGTGATGAGGGTGAGGAGATCCTTGAAGGTGATGATGACGGCGATGAGGCCCATGCACTGACCAGGAGAGTTTTGCGCGCTCAGGAGGCCCTCACAGCTGCTAGATTTGTGGAGGGTGATGACAACATGCAGTGAGGATACATCATAGATCCTCACATTGCATCTGTGAATGTTTGACTCCAGTCCAGTCTCCCTTCAGGAGCACAGCTTCACTTTCACAGATGCTGAAGAGATGGGGGCCAGCTGCTCCTTAAAGGCGCTGAGAGCACACAGAGAGAATGATGGAACTCTGTGACGCCTGCCCACGACATTCTGGCAGCAATGATAAGGACCAGCAAGGTGCAGGCATCACTAATATGGCCTGGGAGTGTGAGGCCGGACCATCACTTTAGTCTGAAGGCTGCACAAAGCACAGGGAAGAGGCCCTGGACTGAGACATCTGCCTTTATCTTGTGTAGAAAAGTTTCACATTTGAACGACACAAACGCTGCTCATCAAAACAAGGAGCCACAGGCAGGGAGACGTTCTTGGGAGTTTATTTAGAATAGTGAACATTATGTACAAGTAATTAACACCCAAGCCCAGGCTGTGCAATTTTATTGATCTTGTGAAATTGTTAAAACGATTGATTGAAAACATTTCCATCTTAACTTTCCTAAACCAGCCGCTACATCTTGTTGCTCCCCGGACACACACAGCAGAGGTGGAGGCAGCCAGCTGACTGTGATGACCTTGGTATTTATCCACTGGAGGGCTGAAGCCTGGAGGGCCCTGGCTTATTTTTGGGGTCCTGTTGTCTGGCAGTGGCATCCTCATCTGTCTGTGGAGCTGGTGCTGCTGAGGTTACAGGAAGAGGGGATTCGGATATGCCGGACACTCCTGGAGTCACCTGGATGGATGGCCCCGGGGGGTGAACTTACTGATCCTCCTCCCTATTGGGTGCGCAAGGGCCCCTGTCTGACTCCTTGAGGAGAAGAGGTAGCTGGAGTGAGATTGGGCTGCCCCATACCCCTCTCGCCGACTGAGGCGATTTGGGGATGGGAGGGAAGCGGGCTGCATGAGGGAAACCTTGGATAAAGTGACCTTTCCTCTGCAGCTGAAACAGTTCATGTGCAGCCACATTGACATGTGTAGAGTTGGGCCTCTAGCTTATCTGCCCATTCAAGCAACGCAGAGGGATGAAAGTTCCACCAAGTGCTCCAGAGCTTTTCACCCCGAGGGCACAGACTGCAAACTAATGAGCGTTTTAATGGACTGCAGAACAGTTGGATGACTTTTCTTGTTGTACAACCTCCTTGCTAAAGCTGGTCATGGAGCAATCACTGGTGAAGGTGCTCACAGCCCCTTGCAATGTCATCATCCCGACTTGGACCAGTCTCCCCCATGGTTCAAGCTAACAGTGCAGCCTTGCAGTGTGGGTTAGGAGAATACCTGCACCTGAGCTGGGAGCACAGCATGCAGTCCAGTGGGCAAAGCTGCTGCCAATCGGTTGGGTAGAATGGGGAGGGAGGAGGGTGGGGTTTCAGGCAGTCATGCAACGCACTAAATTCTGGCCATCCAAGTGGTCTTTCCAGGATGCATTAAGGGGTTTTCAGACTTAACCAAGAGAGGTTCTTTGTATATCCAAGGTAAGCAGAGACGACGGAGATGGGAGCGACGGAGACCCCTGACTGTGCAGAGGGATGAGCAGCACCCTCAGGGAGAAGGGGCAGCTGGAAGTCTTGCACATGCTGCTGAAGAGCCACAGTGAGCTATCAGTCATCGCCTAGCTAGATCCAGGGCCTATAGACTCCGCCTTTCATTCCTGCAGATGACTGACAGCCAATGTCGCCGAAGACTGTGCATGTCTAGGGAACTGGTCAGTCACATCTGCCAGCTACTGCAGGATTTGGCGCCATGGGGACATGGAGGGTGTCCACGTGAAAGTGACCGTGGTGCTCAATTTTTATGCCAGTGGCTCCTTTCAGGGCACCACAGGTGACCTCTGTGGGATATCACAAACCTCCACCCACAAATGCATCCATGAGGTCATGGATGCCATCTTTGCGAGGGCGCATAACTTTGTGCATTTAACCCTAAACCAAGAGAGCCAGGATGCAAGAGTGATTAGATTTGCCCAGATCTTGGGTTTCCCACAGGTGCAGTGGGTAATCGGCTGCACTCACGTGGTGCTTAGATCTCTGTTGTGGCAAGGTATCAACTACGTCAACTGCAAGGATTTCCATTCGCTGAATGTGCAGCTGGTGTGTGATCAGCAGAAACGCATCTCGCAGGTTAGCACATGGTCTCAAGGGAGTGTCCACGGCTCCTACATTCTCAGTCTGTCACAGATCCCTGACGTCTTCCAGGGTCCACAGAAGCTACAGGGTTGGCTCCTAGGGGGCAAGGGCTACCCACAGAGGTTGTGGCTGATGACACCCGTGCGACAGCCTCAGACTGCAGCAGAGCGACGGTAGAACAAGGCTCAAGCTGCAACGCGCAACTTGGTGGAGCAAATCATTGGGATGCTGAAAATGAGATTCTGTGCCTGGTCTAGTGGAGCCCTGCAATATAGTCCAGAGCGGGTGTCACACATCATCACCGCCTGCTGCGTCCCTTACAACCTGGCGTTGCAATGGGGAGAGCAGCTGGCTGAGGAGGAGATGCAGAAGCTGAGGGTCTTCTCTGTTGAGGAGGACGTCGATGGTGATGAGGATGAGGAGGTCCTCGAAGGTGATGATGACGGCGATGAGGCCTTTGCACTGACCAGGAGAGTCTTGCGCGTTCAGGAGGCCCTCACAGCTGCTAGATTTGTGGGGGATGATGACAACATGCAGTGAAGATACATCATAGATCCTCACATTGCAGCTGTGAATGTTTGACTCCAGTCTGGCTTATGGCAGCGCACATACCCTCTGTGATAATGTACCTGTCATGGAGACGGAGTGGAGGCCCTAATAGTTGCTTAATTGCAGGAGGGTGGTGATGACATGCAGTGAGGACACTCCATAGATCTTCACATAACCTCTGAGTATGTTGACTCCTGTCTGGCCAAGGGCAGCTTGCTTGTGCTCTGTGATCAGGGTCATATCATGGAGACGCCAACTTGAAACTTTAAAAGCATCTGACCCTTTGCCCCCTTCAGGAGCACAGCTTCACTTTCACAGACTGAAGAGATGGGGGCCAGCCGCTCCTTAAAGGCGCTGAGAGCACACAGAGAGAATGACGGAACTCTGTGATGCCTGCCCACGACATTCTGGCAGCAATGATAAGTACCGTCGAGGCACAGGCATCACTAATATGGCCTGGGAGTGTGAGGCCGGACCATCACTTTAGTCTGAAGGCTGCACAAAGCACAGGGAAGAGGCTCTGGACTGAGACATCAGCCTTTATCTTGTGTAGAAAAGTTTCACATTTGAACGACACAAACGCTGCTCATCAAAACAAGGAGCCACAGGCAGGGAGACGTTCTTGGGAGTTTATTTAGAATAGTGAACATTATGTACAAGTAATTAACACCCAAGCCCAGGCTGTGCAATTTTATTGATCTTGTGAAATTGTTAAAACGATTGATTGAAAACATTTCCATCTTAACTTTCCTAACCCTGCCGCTACATCTTGGTACTCCCCGGACACACACAGCAGAGGTGGAGGCAGCCAGCTGACTGCTACGTCCTGTCTGTGATGACCTTGATATTTATTCACTGGAGGGCCCTGGCCTATTTTTGGGGTCCTGCTGTCTGGCAGGGACACCCTCATCGGTCTGTGGAGCTGGAGCCGCTGAGGTTACAGGAAGAGGGGATTCGGATATGCCGGACACTCCTGGAGTCACCTGGATGGAAGGCCCCGGGGGGTGAACTTACTGATCCTCCTCCCTATTGGGTGCGCAAAGGGCCTCTGTCTGACTCCTTGAGGAGAAGGGGTAGCTGGAGTGAGATTGGGCTGCCCCACACCCCTCTCGTGTACACACTGATGTAGGCCAACTATGACGTCCGTGATGGAGTTCAGCCCGTGCAGCAATGCAGGACCGATGTCCTGGACCAAGGTCTCCATGGCGGCTGCCATCCTACCAGTGTTGACATCAGTGCATTGGCATGCTGGTACTATCACCTCAGCTTGAAGGCGGGCAGACTCCTCGCTTGTGCCTTGCAACCCGAGGAGTGCAGCGGACATCCCTTCCTGATGTTCCGGAGCTTGCCTTTGCAGCTCCAGCAACTGAGACATGACTGAGTCCAGAGGCTCATCATCTGACTCAGACTCAGCAAATTTCTGGCCTCCAGCAATCCTCTGAGCGCCAGACACCTAGGAAGTCCCTGTCGCTTCCTGCTGTCACAAAACTATAACAATTTTCAGAATATTATTATCGTTTATTGTAAAGGAGGTTTATGGGTGTGAATGTAGATGATTCAGTCTGTGATTTAATTAAATTAGAATCAGATAGTCTGCAAGCTTGAAATTATCAAAAGTTAGGGGAAAAGGCATTTGAAATGCTAATAAGTAAACATGGATGAGGTCTTAGCATGTAGGGTGTGAAGAAATTTACATTTTTAGATAAGTGAAGGGATTGTTAGGGCTTCAAACAGATGGTAGAATGTTTATAACTAACAAGATAAATAGGGCAACGTTACTATGTTTTTCCCAAAAGGTACTGACCATATTGGCAATGTGAAAGATTTTTATGGGAAAAGTAAAGTTCCAAAGGCATATAGAACAATGGAATTTATAGATTAAAGAGAGAGAAACATAAATAAAGAGGAATGAAAGGCTATGTTGGGAGGCCATGTAAAATCTAACAGGAGTGTGTGAAACAGCCTTGTCTAGTAGCTAAAGTTGGAGAAAAGCCTTTGGAATTTCACTGTTGAGTAGGTGCTGTGGTGAACCTGCTGGTTTGTTAGTTAAATTTAAAACTTATTTTAGACTGTTGCCTTAAAGGGGGTGCATAGTTGGGAGTGAGGTTAATTAGAAATTTCAGGATTTGTTATAGTATTAAGTAACTGTAATATTATGTATGTGCTTGAAATCTTTTCTTCTGTTAATAAATGTTTTAAGTTAGTTTTTAAATCTCTAAAGGTGTTAGTGGACTCGTTACTTCTAAATTCAGTTCTCGTAATAAATACAAATTGCAAAACCATTGTGATAGCGTGGCCAAGTTTCCCTTGTGGATTTCATCTGCCTGACACTTATCACCTACCACGTCATAACACTGCTGTGGATCAGAAAGTGCAATGTGTCACCAGATTATGATCCCAAGGCTACTCTAAAGCTAGGTCCCACTGAGGAGTGTGCCTCTGCACTGGCGGAGGATGTGGGCAAGCGCTGTGATGCATCTTCAGGGAGGGTTTCAGCGGATTCCTCTTCTGAGCTTCAATCTGGGTTTGATTGGAGGTCCTGGGTTGTGGACTCTGTTGGCAGTTTCCCAGATGTGCTTGCGAAAGCAAGGAGAGACAGCATGGTTGTCTGACAGATGTCGTACTGCTGGTTCCTCACTTGGTAGAGCATCACCAACCTCACTGTCAGCACAGGAACGGTTCAGATCTCGCCAGCCAGCTGGATGGCTCTGTTTTCAATATCCATGAGGACCTTGATTTCAGGCATTCCCCTACTAGTCTGCAACCTCTCCCTTTTGTTGTGTGCCAGCTTGTCCTGCATGAATAGAGATGGAGAGACAGTGTAAGCAGGATTCCTGTCAGGCCAAATGTTAAGTATTTCTGGAGTGTGGGTGGTGATTGGTCCCATGGAAGGGATGAGGACAATGAAGGTGTCTGTGCGGGAGTGAATGGTGATGTCCCTTGGATTGGCAGTGAGTGAGGGCCCTGTAGATGTGTGATGGGTTTGTGAGTGTGTGAGTTGAGAGTGATTAGAAGGGTGAATTATACTGGCAGAACAGAAGAGATCATTCATCCTCTTGCAGCTCTGGGTGGCTGTCCTCTTTTGCAGGGTGTTGGCGCTGACCACCGCTGTCACCACCTCCCAAGCTGGATTAGTGATGTTGCTGCCCATCCTGCAGCCAGAGCAGGGGGAAAGGACATCACGGCAGCCCTCCACTGCATCCAAAAGGTCCTCGAGGGACCCATCATTGAACCTGGGGGCTCCAGTCTTCTTATCTTTTGGAGCCATGCAGCAGTCGTGGGCTGGGAGCACAGAGAGGTGTGAGCGCGGCTGCACTTTAAGTACGCCCGGCGTGTTGAAGCAGTGGGGTGATGGCGTGGTGGGCAGCATTTGCCCGCTATGGAAATGGCCTGTTTCCTTGGAATGCATAATTAGTACGACGGGTTTGGGATGATACGGCATGTGAAGCCGCCATTGCGGCCGGTGGGTAAAATGTCATTTTACCTGCCCGCTACTGCACTGTGCAAATCTGGGATGATTCCATTCCCTGAATAAACTGAAGACCCAGTTGGCAGAGAAGACTCAACAATGTTCTATAATCCAGGAGGAAGCTGAAAGTCACAAGAAAGAGACTGAAGAGCTGAAGAAGCAGTTGAATGGAAAAGAGGAGGCATTGAAAGGAAAACTTTCCAAACTGCGAGCAGATAATGAAGCCATGAATTGTACAATCACAGAACTGAAACAAGTTAAGATTTCACCAGAGACAGACCTTACCAACAGTGAATCCAAAATGAAGGACAAGGGCAAAGTTCTGTTGTAAACAGAGAAAGAAAAGACAGAAATAAGATTGGAAAATGTAAATCCGACACTGAAGTGCAAGGCTGAGCTGAATGGAAAGATTCATAATCTTGCAAAGCAACAAACAAGTGTTTGGTGAAATTGTGAAACAAGTGGAAATGAAGGTTTCATTTACAAAATATATACGACCAGCAAGAACATGGTGGACACCATGGGAAAAGAAAATTTGAGTCTACCCTAGGAATGGAGTACACATTCTCCTCGGAAGGAATGGGACAATCCCACAGTGTCCAAAAAAAGCAGATGAGTTGTTAGTAAAGAGAAATACATCTCGAAGGAGTACAAAAAGCGAATCTAATGGAGGTAGCTAAGTACCAGAAACACAGAGTACTACTACCATTCCTCGAAACATTACAGACCGAGATGTGGAAGAACTGTCAAGCCTCAAGACCCTCTGAATTTAAAAAGTCAGAGAACTGAGATGGGGGAGAAGGGATAGCAAATAAAGATTGTATTGTAATACTCCATTGGAAGGGAGGAAAGACTTATTTGGCGAAGAAAGGGGGATGTTATATGATGTTGTATGTGCCTGCATGCCAATGTATTGTAAAGGTGTTCGGCAAAGCAGGAGTTAATGTGGGACTGGAGAATAGCACTGCCCAGGGTATGCAGTATAGAGTCACTTGGTAATAGACTGAGAGAACAGTTTATAAAGAACACTCTGGAAACAGCCCGCATGGAGGTCACAGCACCATCCATGACAGTAACCTGGGATTGATAAATAGTTAAAGACTAACAATAAAAGATTCATGTTTAAATATACAAGTCTCAAGATCTCATCATTGAGACATCTAAAGAACCCATATTACAAACACCACCCGACTATTCTCCCCTCCTCCCGACTACCCTGTGAGTCCCTGACTACCCCCCAAGACCCCCCTGACTCCTCCCCTGACCCGACTACCCCCACACCTCCTCCCCCGCCCCATTTGTATGAAAGGGTTTGTTCACAGGATTTGTGCTGAGAGGCAATTTTATACACTTCAAACATTACAGGTTTTGGAAGTGTCATCTATACTTTGCAGATTCGGAGGCCTATTCAGCACTTTGGAGTTCTGATCTATCGGATCATCATGGGTGCCACTTATGCTGTGCTCCTTTGGACATCAGATGAAAACTAAGATGACCCTCAGGAGCAGCAGGACCTGTACCACCAGCCACCTGCCATTCACACAGCTGGAGCTCCACAAGAGGGAACATTTTCTCTCTTCTCTCCATTAAAGGAGGTGCAACTTGCAAGAGGCCACACCTGCCAGAGGATCCACAAGTAGAGGGTAAGCTTTCTCAACATATTGTGACACCAGGGTCTGAGGAGGCACAAGGTGTTGTGTAAGGTGGTGGCAGACATTTGCAGCCTGCTGGAACAAGACCTGTTACCAATGGGATGTGGTGGCCATGCTTTACCTGTGCCTGTCAAAGTCACCACTGCCTTTAACGCTTTTGCCTCTGGATCTCCCCAGGGCTCGACTGGAGATATTTGTGGGATCTCACAGCTGGCAGCACACAAATGGATGAGACAGGTGATGGCTCCTTTGCCCAGGACAGGCAAACATGTCAACTTTGCCACAATGTCACCGCTCAGGTTTGCGGCTCTAGCTGGCTACTCACAGTTTCAGGATGTTGACAGCATACAGGTAACAAATAAGGTACCCACAGATCACCCAGGAATTCATTGCACAGCTGGTGTGCAACCACAAAATGATGCTTATGCTGATGTCTGCAAGATTCCCAAGCAGCGGCCAAAGTCTTTTGTCGTGCAGCAGTCCACCCTTCTTGATCTCTTTAAATCAGATTTACTTCAGATTTATTGGCTGGGTGCTCAGAGACAAAGGATACCAATTTAAAACGTGGCTGATGATACATCTTGGAAATTGGAGGAGGTAAGCCTGGGAATGACACAGTGAAAGCCATAAGACCAGCAGATGTGTCAGCAAACCAGCCATCAGCAGGCTGAAGATACGCTTCAGGAGGCTGGACAGCTCTGGAGGTGCCTTTCAGTATGTACCAACCAGGTTCTCCAGAATGCTCTCCCCAACATTACACAGAAGCAAAGTTTGGACCTGCAGAAAAAGCAAGGTGCAGAGATCAGAGGCTTTTTGTATAACTCTGAGGAGGACAAAGAGGGTGTGGAAGGTGATGTGGTCAAAGCATCGCCAATGACATGCATTGTTTGCCAGGATACCCTAATTATTGCAAGGTTTATTTAGGTTCCCCCAGTGTACCCATCAAACAACCACATGCAAAACCCACTTTTGGACCCCTTCCATGCTACTGATGCAAAGCAACAAGAAATCCTCCCTTTGACAGCCGACCTCACCCGTTGCTCAGACTCAATTCATGTCTTTTCAATTCATCATCACACAACTGAAAAGATCACTTGACAGCCAGAAAACAAGAATGGGCAAGATGGGAAAGTGATGCCAAAGAATAATATTTATGTGGTTCACATATAAAACAGAAAATTAACATTTGAACATGATAGAACTACCCATACACATACTCTTGTGCAACTACAAACCTTTACTCTTCCTTACCCTAGAACCCCTGCATGTTGCAATCCCTGTGTTTTCAGAGAGGAAGAGGCAGGCTGCTCAGGTCCCTGCTCTGACTGTTGAGATGCTCTTGGCCGATATCTCCTGAGTTTTGGAATCCACGAGGGCCCTACTGAAGACTATTCCACCTGTACATGTGCAGGGACAGATGCGGCCATCGAGACATGAGGTATCATGTGGGTACTAACAGGAAGGGGGTCAACGGGTGAGAAGTGGGAACCTTTTGAATCAAGACCCCCCCCTCTCCATTTTTCCTCTCACTATCACCGCTCTTATGACCCCTCCCTATGTTAGCAATGAGCTAGAGAACACTTTGTTGCAGATCACTGGGGCGAGGAACGGCCAAAGCTAGCATTTCATGAATTCTATTTAAGCATTCGTAGGGCCGAATTTTCACCTCTGAGCCGGGCATGCAGAGTTGGGGTAATTCCCTACTCTCCAAGCCTGATGCACGAGAAGCTTCCCCGAATTGTCTGATTTTTGTCCTGGGGGAGGGGTTTTCCACCATGTGGAGGCAAATACAGGGGCTGCAAATAAAAGGCCTGCCTTGGTGTTCTGGGACTTTGTCCCAGTTATAATAAAAATAGTAAGGCTTTCTAGACCACACCCCACACACCTCCTCATCCACCACCCACTTGTGCCACCTCGTGCCCCCACTCCCTCCCATGGCCCCTCATACCCTCCATGCCACTTCATGCCCCCCACCCACTCTCCCTGGCCCCTCATACCCTCCATGACACCTCATGCCCTCCATCCACCTCATGGCCCCTCATACCTTTCATGCCAACTCATGCCAACCCATGACCCACCCACCCACCACCCTTACGCCCTCCACACCAACTCACCCAATATCAACCATGGGCAGACCTCAGGAGCCATGCTAGGATGAAATAAAATAAAGTAAGTATCTATAACAGGCTTCACTACATTAAGAAAAAATCTCTCATTGATAAAAGCCCATTCAAGACATCTAAATCCCTTCAAGTACTAAATCCCTTATAAAAACAAACATTTGTACTCAAAGCCCCACACCAGAAACCTCATAACCACTTGGAGCTGCCAATCAAACTGTGGACTTACAGGCCCCCCACGGTGATAATGATAGGTTGTGGAAGCAGTCAAGAAGCCCTAATCCTACAATGAAATCCCTCAGGTTTATGTCAACAAACATCTATTGAAATTGAGGGCACCAATTTCATTCAACTGAGAGTCACAGCAGGTTGATTTTTAAATTTAAAGGGCAGAGGATTTAAATTATTTGACAGCTTGACAGTTCCACAGAGTTTATCCACCTTTTGTGCACATGAATGTCTACTGTTAAAAATCCCAAAGGGGTACCTGAACCTCTCCAGAAGGGTACCTGACCTTTCCAAAGAACTCCAGTAGGTTTAGACCATTTCTTCACATGTCTAAAGCCCAGATTATTGTTACAGAAACCTGGGTGACAGAAATTGCTTCTGAGTCAAGGCAGCTGCACTTTTTAAATGTGCTGCTGCCTTTTTGTTATTCATTCATGGGATGTGGGCTTTGTTGGCTGGGCCTGCATTTATTGTCCATCCCTAGTTGCTCTTGAGAAGGTGGTGGTGAGCTGTCTTCTTGAATCGCTATAGTATATGTGGTGTAGGTGCACCCACAGTGCTGCTAAGAAGGATGTTCCAGGACTTTGTCTCAGCGACAATCCAAGTGAGGATGGTGAGTGATTTGGAGGGGAACATCCAGGTGGTGGTGTTACCATCTATCTGATGCCCTTGTCCTTCCAGATGGTAGTAGTTGTGGGTTTGGATGGTGCTGTCTGAGGAGCTTTGGTGAATTCCTGCAGTGCATCTTGTAGAATGTACACACTGCTGCTACGGTGTGTTGGTGGTAGAGGGAATTAATGTTGGTGGATGTGGTGCCAATCAAGTGGGCTGCTTTGTCCTGGATGGTGTCAAATTTCTTGAGTGTTATGGGAGCTGCACTCATCCAGGCAAGTGGGGAGTATTTCATCACACTCCTGACTTGTGCCTTGTAGATGGTGGACAGGCATTGGGTCATCAGGAGGTGAGTTACTCATTGCAGGATTCCTAGCCTCTGACCTGCTATTGTAGCCACAGTGTTTATATGGCTAGTCCAGTTCAGTTTCTGGTCAATGGTAACCCCTAGGATGTTGATAGTGGGGGATTCAGTGATGGTAATGCCATTGACGTCATGGGGCGATGGTTAAATCCTCTCTTGTTGGAGATGGTCATTGACTGGCACTTGTGTGGTGTGAATATTACATGCCACTTGTCAGCCCAAGCCTGGATATTGTCCAGGTCCTGCTGTATTTGGACAGGGATTGCTTCAATATCTGTAGAGTCGCAAATGGTGCTGAAAATTGTGCGATCAACAGCAAACATCCCCACTCCTGACCTTATGAAGGAACGTCAATGATGACTCAGCTGAAGATGGTTGGGCCTAGGATACTATCCTAAGAAACTCCTGCAGTGATGCCCTGGAGCTGAGATGACTGACCTCCAATAACCACAGCCATCTTTCTTTGTGCTAGATATGATTCCAACCAGCAGAGAGTTTTCCCCCGGGACCTATTGACTCCAGTTTTGCTAGGGCTCCTTGATGCCACACTCAGTCAAAGGCTGCCTTGATGTCAAGGGCAGTCACTCTCACCTCACCTCGGGAGTTCAGCTCTTTTGTCCACGTTTGAGCCAAGGCTTCCGTGAACTACGGATGTATGAAATACCTCCCCCGGTGAAAATGGTAGGTGCTGGGTTCAAAGGCAGGACTTCCAGAATTGGAACTCCAGAACCATTTTGGCTAAGGTGGGTGTCCTTCTGACTGGCAAAAATTTAGGCCATAGTATGTAAGCTATTGGTTTCATTCATCCATTTGTTTGGTTGCCCTGTTTGATGCTCCATGCAATAGGCCACTCTTCCAATGAAAAACGTAGTATTGTAAAGGCCTGCAATATCATGCCACTCTTGTATCTCAAGATGGACTCCGCTAATATCTCTGCAAGCAGTGTGCTGTTCTACTGGATGAATGGTTGCACATTCTCTGCTGCTGCTTCAGAAATATCCGTTAGTCAATGACCCCTGAGACCCAGCATCTGCATCCAGCTGAGCAGAACTTGGAGTGTCCTGTGCCATTCAATGCACACTCTACTCTGCTCTGAGGAATCGTTGGCTTCTGCAACCAGGACCACCCCCTTTTGGATGTGTGAAATCCCTTTGGGAGAAAAAGGCATGAATGAGCACTGTTAAGATAGGAATGTTTGAATTATGATCATACTTCACTCGTTGTTGACATCAAGTCAACATGAAGGAGTGTTGCATGCCATATAGCAGCCTGATATATAATTCCGTCACCAGGTATCTGGAAGGCTCCCATCTCCCACATGTCTGATGGCCAGACACACCAAGACTCCACTGATGTCCGCCGCCTGCTACTCTACATTGTTAGCTGTGAGATGGCTGGATGGCCACCTCTAGTTCTCTCTCTCTTTCTGGTCTTCTGTACTCTCTTCTCCGACACGGAGTGAAAGAAGAGACAAATGAGTGAGAATAATGACATGTGTGGAAAGGATGAATGGCCAACATTTGTTGAGGATGAGGGGAAGGCATAAGGATAAAGGTATGAGTATCAGTGGTTGATGGACAGGTAGGAATGCAAGGAACTGCAAAGACATAGGGCAGGATTTTCTGGCCCCGTTGTGGCGGTACCCACCGCTGGAGATTCGACGGCCCAGCCAAAAGCCCATTGACTTTCAGTAGGATGGGATAATCCCGATGGTGGGCGGGGCCAGAAAATCCCACCCATAGTGGTATCTGCAAGATAAATTGGCGTGAGGGATTATGTGGTAGAATAGACTTGAGAAGTCAGGGTGAAGTTGGGGTGATACTCACATTACAATGTAGTTGCATATATTATTGCTCTCACCTTTCCTGCCCAGCTTAAGCCATTGAACCATTTTCCACATTGCATCCAGGTAGTGCCACACCCCTTTACTTACATCCTGTCGCACCTCAAACCACACTTTCTTGGTGTGCCCAGGCAGCTTCTTCTTCCCGCCACTAGGTACCAGTGCATCCCTTGAGGTCCACTCAGCCCCCAGCAGCACATCCAGGGAGGTGTGCTGAAATGGGGTGCAGCCTTTCACATTCTACCTTCCATGGCAATATTTGTTCCTTTCTCCTTCCCACCTCCAACATCTTCAACAGGCATGTCAGGAATATCCCTTTAAATGGTGGGGTTAAAATCGATTCGTGCAGGTCGTCCGCACACCCTCTGACACTAATTGGTCAGGAAACCTGGAAATCATATGGTAATGCAGTGATTGGGTTAAAAAAGGCACTGGCAGACACTCTGTACTTTCTTCTGGGTTTTCAGCATGCTATCAGACTCTCCAGCTCCCAATGCGTTGCCAACTTATCCAGCCCATACTGTTAGCAGCTGTCAGTGCGTTTGCTGCTCCCTTGTGTGTCTGATGCTAGTTACACAAGAGGATTACTGGCTATGATGCCATACAATGTGCTTATCCAGAAAGAATCAGAATTCTGTCTCCCACAGAACCATAGAAAGGTTACGGCACGGAAAGAGGCCATTCAGTCCATCGTGTCTGCGCTGGCAATAAAAAGAGAAAGAAGAAACTAGCTGCACATTTTTAATCCCACTTTCCAGCACCTGGTCCGTAGCCTTGCAGGTTACAGCACTTCAGATGCAGATCCACGTACCGTTAAGTGAGTTGAGCATTTCAGCCTCAGTCACCAGTTTAGGCAATGAATTACACCTTCTGGGTGAAAAAGTTTTTCCTCATGTCCCCTCTAATCCTTCTACCAATCACCTTAAATCAATGCCCCCTGGTAATTGACCCCTCAGTTTGGGGAAACAAGTAGTTCCTACCTACCCTATCTAGGCCCCCCATAATTTTGTGCAGCTCAATTAGGTCACCCCTCACCCTCTGCTGTTCTAAGGAAAATAATCCTGGTCTATCCAATCTCTCCTAATAGCTGCAATTTTCAAACCCTGGCGACATTCTTGTAAATCTCCTATATACTGTATGTGGCAGTGATCACATTCAGAAGTACAGTCTTGGATGAAAAAGACAAGTACAAGCCTCTAGCATAGTCTAATAAAGCACTGAGCACTTGGGATTTAAGGCTGATGTTTAAGATCCTAATATCTAGGCATTCACAAAGCTAAAAGCCAATGGCTCCTGCCCTTTTCACACACCATAGAGAACAATATGTTGTGAATCCAACCAGGGATCAGGCTATTTTGGATCGGGTAATAAGGCAGGTTTAATAAATGATCTCAGATTAAAGGATCCCCTAGGAAACAATGACCATAATATGGTAGAATTTAGTATTGAGTTTGAGAGTGAAAAACTTGGAAACAACTGTGCTAAACTTAAATAAGGGTAATTGCAATGGAATGAGGGCAGAGTTGGCTGGAGTGGATTGGGATAGGAGTTTAGCAAAAAAGACAGTTGATGAACAATGGCAGACATTTAAGAAAATAGTTCATGACTCTCTACAAAGAAATACCCCAGTGAGGAAGAAGGATTCAAGGAAGAGGTTAAACCAACTATGGTTAACCAAGGAAGTTAAGGACAGTATCACATTGAAAGAAAGAACATTCAATGTGGCAAAGATTAGTGGTAAGCCAGAGGATTGGGAAAGTTTGAAAAACCAACAAAAGATGACCAAAAACATAATAAAGGGGTGAAAAAAAACTTTGAGCGTAAACTTGCAAGTAATGTAAAAAACGGACAGTAAGAGCTTCTTTAAATATATAAAAAGGAAGAGAGAGGCCAAAGTGAACATAGGCCCCTTAGAGAATGTGGCTGGGGAAATAATAATGGGGAACCAGGAAATGGCAGAGGAATTAAATAAATACTTTGCTTCAGTCTTCACGGTAGAAGATACTAATAGCATTCCAAAAATACTAAATAATCAAGGGACAAAAGGTGGGGGGCAGGGGGGAGAAAATAAATTCAATAACCATCATTAGAGAAAAAGTACTAGAGAAACTAATGGGGCTAAAGGCCAATAAGTCCCCTGGACCTGATGGGTTGCATCCTAGGATATTAAAGGAAGTAGCTACAGAGATAGTGGATGCACTGGTAGCAACTTTCCAAGAATCCTTAGATTCTGGGTAAGTCCCGGAGGGTTGGAGAACAACCAGTGTAACACCCTTATTCAAAAAGGGAGGAGACAAAAAACGGGCAACTATAGGCCAGTTAGCTTAACATCTGTCATTGGGAAAATGTTGGAGTGTATTATAAAGGATGTATTAGAGAGCATTTAGAAATGCATAATCTAATCAAGCAGAATCAGCATGGCTTCGTGAAGGGGAAATCATGCCTAACAAATTTATTAGAATTCTTTGAGGAGGTAACAAGCAGGATAGATAAAGGGGAGCCAGTAGATGTAATATATTTGGATGCCCAAAAGGCGTTTGAAAAGGTTCCGCACATAAGGCTACTTAATAAGATAAGAGCCCATGGTGTTGGGGGTAGTATATTAGCATGGATAGAGGATTGGCAAACTAATAGAAGACAGAGAGTTGGGATAAGGGGGGGCCTCAATTATTTACAATATATATTAATGACTTAGATGAGGGAAGTAACTGTACTATCGTCAAGTTTGTGGATGACACAGATAGTTGGGAAGGCAAGTGGTGAGGATGACACAAAGAATCTTCAGAGGGATATAGACAGGTTAAGTGAGTGGATAGAAGCTTGGCAGATGGAATATAATGTGGGAAAATGTGAGGTTATGTGCTTTGGCAGGAAGAACAGAGGAGCTGAATATTATTTAAATTGAGAAAGACTGCAGAAGACTGCAGAACAGAGGGATTTGGGAGTCTTTGTGTATGAATCCCAAAAAAGCTAACATACAAGTTCAACAGGTAATAGGGAAGGCAAATGGAATGTTGGCCTTTATTTCAAAGGGAATGGAGTATAAAAATAGGGAAATCTTGCTAAAAGTATACAAGACACTAGTTAGATCACACCTAGAATAGGTTGAATAGGAAAGATGTTTTGTTGCGTTGGTGTGGTTGTGTGGGAGAACCCACTGGAGACAGCTTTTGTGTTTTATGCATTTGACGTAGTCTACTTGGACTTCAGCAAGGCTTTTGATAAGGTCCAGCATGGGAAACGGATAACAAAGGTAAGAGCCCATGGGATCCAAGGCAATTTGGCAAATTGGATCCAGAATTGGCTGAGCGGCAGGAAGCAGAGGGTGATGGTCGAAGGGTGTTTTTGTGACTGGGTGCCTGTGTCTAGTGGGGTTCCACAGGGATTGGGTATTGGGTCCCTTGCTGTTTGTGGTATATTATAAACGATTTAGACTTGAATGTAGGAGGGTTGACCATTAAGTTCGCGGATAATACGAAAATTGGTGGGGTTAAATAGTGAGGAGGATAACCTTAGATTACACGAGAATATAGATGGGCTGGTCAGATGGGCTGATCAGTGGCAAATGGAATTTAATCCAGGTAAATGTGAGGTGATGCACTTGGGCAGGACAAACAAGGCACGGGAATATACGATGAATGGTAGGACCTTGGGAAGTACTGAGGGACCTTGGTGTGCATGTCCATCGGCCCCTTAAGGTAGCGGGACAGGTAGATAAGGTGGTTAAGAAGGCATATGGGATACTTGCCTTTATTAGCTGAGGCATAGAATATGAGAGCAGGGAGGTTATGCTGGAACTGTATAAAATGCTGGTTATTGCGTGCAGTTCTGGAATCCACATTATAGGAAGGATGTGATTGCACTAGAGAGACTGCAGAGGAGACTTACCAGGATGTTGCCTGGGCTGGAGAATTTTAGTTATGAGGATAGACTAGGGGTATTTTCCCTGGAGCAGAGGAGATTGAGGGGGGTCATGACTGTGGTATATAAAATTATGAGGGGCATAGATAGAGTAGACAGGAAGAAACTGTTCCCCTTGGTGGAGGGATCAATAACCAGGGGGCAGAAGGTTCAGAGGGGATATGACGAAGAATTTTTTCACCCAGAGGGTGGTGGGAATCTGGAACTCACTGCCTGAAAGGGTGGTAGAAGCAGAAACCCTCATAACATTTAAGAAGTATTTGGATGTGCACTTGCCATGCCATGGCATACAAGGCTATGGGCCTACTGCTGGAAAATAGGATTAGAACAGTTTGTTTGATCAGTGCAGACTCGCTGGGCCGAAGGGCCTTTTTCTGTGCTGTAGACTCTATGACTCTATAGAATACTGTGAACAATTTTGGTTCCCTTATCTAAGAAAAGATATACTGGCATTGGAGGCAGTCCATAGAAGGTTTGCTAGGTTGATCCCAGATATGGAGGGATTTTCTTATGAGGAGAGGTTGAGTAGGTTGGGCCTGTACTCATTGGAGTTTAGAAGAATGAGAGGCCACCTTTTTGAAAAATATAAGATTCTTCGGGGGCTTGACAGGGTAGATGCTGAGAGGTTGTTTCCCCTTGTGGG
The DNA here is from genome assembly GCF_964194155.1 of Cetorhinus maximus. Lineage (NCBI taxonomy): Eukaryota > Metazoa > Chordata > Chondrichthyes > Lamniformes > Cetorhinidae > Cetorhinus > Cetorhinus maximus. Next base: position 27,425,313 of record NC_135881.1, read on the forward strand.
AGAGTTTAGGACCAGAGGGCATAATCTTAGAGTAAGGCGGCACCCATTTAAAACAGAGATGAGGGGGAGTTTCTTCTCTCAGAGGGTAGTGAATCTGTGGAATTCTTTACGACAGAGCGCTATAGAGGCTGGGTCATTAAATATATTCAAGGCTGAGGTAGAAAGATTTTTAAACAGTAAGGGCATCAAGGGTTATGGGGAAAAGGCAGGAAAGTGGAGTTGAAGATTATCAGATCAGCCATGATCTCATTGAATGGTGGAGCAGACTCAATGGGCCCAATGGCCTATTTCTGCTCCTACGTCTTATGGTCCTATGTGGCGTACATTTGTACATTCCCAGTAGAGGTTCCAAAGGGTAGATGTAGAGAAGATGTCTCCACTTGCAGGGGAGTCCCAAACTAGGGACCATAAACGTAAAATAATCGCTAATAAATCCAATTTAGTCACTAATAATTTCAATAAAGAATTCAGGAGAAATTTATTTACCCAGAGAATGGGTATAGTGTAAAATTTATTATCAAATGGATTTGTCAAGGCAAGTAACATTAAGCTCAAGTTAGACAATTACATGAGAGAGAAAAGGATAGAAAGCTATGCTGATAAGGTGAGATGAAGTGGAATGGTCAGAGGTTTATGTGGAGCCTAAAGATCCCACAAAACAGTTAGGCCGAATGACCTATTTCTGTGCTGTAAATTCTAGGTAATCCACCAGGTGAAACTGAGTCAGTAAATCATTGATTTGACTCGAAATGCCTCCCTGCGTGTGAAGAGCTCTATAGAATTGCAAGTTGCTATTGATATATTCCTGAGTCTTCTTTCTGCTCATGGTAAGAGATTAAGAGCTAAAGAATTCAATATTTTCTCTTCTTTGAGTTCACTCAATATCCGCAATGCACAATCCTGCCAGGCGCACAGTTTTTTTCCTCCCTGTGTTTGTTGCCTCTTGTTATGAAGGCACTGATTCATCCTCGCATACCATTCCACAGATGCTGGATGTGCCTCAGTACTTCCATGAAGTGACAATTCATCATTTGGAAGATTGCAATCTGGGGGGTTGGGTGAAGAACATCGAGGATGAACCTGATGCTGTCCCTGCATTTGCATCATCAAGCAGCGGTTACTAGAAAAAGGAAGGAGTTATATTGCACCTTTTCTGACCTCACATGCTTTACAGCCAATCAAGTGAGTCATTGTTGTAGTGTTGGAAATGCGGCAGTCATTTTGTGCATAACAAGGTCCCAAAATCAGCAATCTGACAAAGACCAGATAATCTGTTTTTCAATGATATTGGTTGAGGGATAAATATTGTCCAGGTTACACAGGACAATCCCCCACACTTCTTCAAAATAGTGCCATAGGATCTTTTATATCCACCAGTCAGAGCAGACAGGGCCTCAGGGGATTAACCTCTCACCTGACAACTGGCACCTCCGACAGTGCAGCACTTCCTCAAGGAGAGCCAGCCCCAGATTTTGTGCTTAACCCCCTGGATTGGGACCTGAAGCCACACCCTTCTGACTCAGAAATGAAAAATGGTGATCTGGAACAGAAACATGAGCTAATGTTTCCTCCAACTAATGTTGGATGTTGAGGGCTTCACTTTCACCCCAAATAGGAGCAGCAAACTCATCATAGACTAGCAACGAAACCTAAGATCACCCTATTCTATGGACCTGATTTTTCAGTAGGCAGTGAAAGCAATATTACATCGTACCGTAAACATTATCAATTTGCACTCCTGGTGTGGAGTAGACCATCTAGCCCCTTGTTTCTGTTCAGCCATTCAATTAGATCAATGGTACCTCAGCGCCATTTCACCACCTGTTATTCATTCATAGGATGTGAGTGTCACTGGCAAAGCCAGCATTTATTGCCCATCTCTAGTTGCCCTTGAAAAGGTCGTGGTGAGCCGCCTTCTTGAACTGCTGCACACCTACAGTATTGTTAGGGAGGAAGTTCCAGGAATTTTAACCAGTGACAGTGAAGGAATGGCGATATAGTTCCATGTCAGGATGGTGTGTGACTTGAAGGGAACTTGCAGGGGGTGGTGTTCCCTTGCCATTGCGGTGGTAGAGGTCATGAATTTGGGAGGCACTGTCGCAGAGAGAGGAGTGAAGAGACTGAAGACAAATTGAACAGCAGCTAATGAGTATGAAAATCAGGAAAGACAAAATGGAATAGCTTGGACACATAGAAAAGTTGGAAAATGGGACGATGATGAAGCTGCTGTCGTGGGAATGTAAGTGGCAGATATTACAAGGCTATCAACTAGATGGCACCAGGCACCAGAGAGCAATGCCAGGAAGGCAGAGTTAATCATGGAAGAAGCACAAAAATGAAATGGAGAAGGAATGAGACAACACAAGACCCAAATAATAGGGCAACTGCTGTGAATGAGCCTTTGTTTAACTATCCGGCGCCAGGAAGAGAAGTCAAATAAATCAAGATTACTGAATGCATCCTAATGAGTTAAATGCTCTCCTAATGGAAGGTCACATAAACTTCTATTGCAAACCATTTTAATGTAGTTATTAACCAGTTTGAAGTAAACAGGCTAACAATTGAGTTAAGAGAGCGAAGGAATTTTATGTGACGGTATTGTGCGCTCCGTTACTAAAGGAAATGAAACCCCTCAGCGCTCTCAACAGCATCGTCAGCGAGCTAACTGCATTGCTGGCAATCCCCATTCCATAGCCAAGTACAGTTTTCTTAAGATGCATTTGGAATGCAAATTGAGCATACTGCACTAATTAACCGACCCTACTTCACTCCTTTCTGAATCTCAAATCAGAACTGAACGAAATTACACTTGTCAGATAGCTTGCAGTAAGTTATCTTCCAGCTTTACTGAGACACAATAATCAAACTCATAAGGTCAGCATATTTGTCTCCTCATGCCCAGCCTTGTGTCTTACCAGCTTGCGTGACTGATTGGGATGGCATCCTTCCATCTGTGAGAGATGATGGGAATGTAGCCTCTGAATTTGATGAGGTCATATGAGATCATTTGCTGCACTTTATTTGGTGACTGAACAGGCTGATTCTCGAAAGGCAAAGGGTGGGATTTTCCGGCCCCGTCCACTGCTGGGATTGCCCTGCCCCGCCGAAGGTCAACGGACTTTTGGCTGGGCTGCCGCATCCCCCATGGCAGGTCCTGCCATGACGGGGCTGGAAAATCCCGGCCAAAGTCTTCCACAAGTGCTGCACGTGAAGTCATCCCTTGCCAGTGGTGCGGGATTATCTCAGCTGATGGCATGGGTTGCGACCAGGTGAGGAGGGGTGAACAATTCTCCTCTTTGCCCTCTCCTCATTGAACTGCAAGTTTTTTTTTGTTTGCAAAGGACATACTTGCCAATTCAGTGAGTACTTGGCTATATACATGCTGTGATCATAAAAGAACCAATAGGATAGGTTTTCTTAAATTTAACAAAGAAAGTGGTTAGCTTTATGATACTTAAACTGATCTAAGTAACATAGTAAAATACGCACTGATTTTCTCACACACACTTGAAGTTCACACACACAGACAAATGCAGAATACAGAGTGGGGAAGGATAGGTTAGCCAAATTAGAATCCATAAAAAAAGTGAAAGAGTATACAGTCTGTAACTTGGTGACTCGGCTGGTTTCAGGCTGATTCTGATGGTCTTGATGCCTCCGATTTAAAGAAGTAGACAGCCGAGTTGGTTGTTCTTCGGGAGATGGTAGAGCTGGGTTGGATTCTTTGAAGAAATCGCTGTCTGCAACAGGATGTCCCTGGATGATCACAGTCAGCAAACAGGGCTCAAAGCTTACCAGGTGGGTTGGAGAAAACAGGGGGCAGGAGGGACCCCAATTAGCTCTTCTCCTTAAGCTGCTTGTCCTCAGTTCCACTGAGAAAACATGTGCTTAAAACATACAAAGGTCTGGCTTGTCATGTGACCTTCCTTCTCCACCTGCCGGGAGATTCAAAAAAAGACATCGTCCGTGTATTCCAAAAGGTGACTTGATTAGTTTATGTTGATTAGCGTCACACAAGTGCCAGTCAACGACCATCTCCAACAAAAGAGAATCTAACCATCGCCCTTTGACATTCAATGGCATTACCATCACTGAATCTCCCACCATCAACATCCTGGGGGGTTATCATGAACCAGAAACTGAACTGGACTAGCCATATAAACACAGTGGCTACAAGAGCAGGTCAGAGACTAGGAATCCTACGTCGAGTAACTCACCTTCTGACTCCCCAAAGCCTGTCCACCATCTACAAGGCACAAGTCAGGAGTGTTGTGGAATGCTCTCCACTTGCCTGGATGAGTGCTGCTCCAACAACACTCAAGAAGCTCAATACCATCCAGGAGAAAGAAACTTGCTTGATTGGCAATCCATTCATCGCCTTCAACCATTCACACCCTCCACCACCAATGCACAGTGGTAGCAGTGTGTACTATCTACAAGATGCATTGCAGCAGCTCTTTCCAAGGCTCTTTTGACAGCACCTTTCAAATCCATGACTGCTACCACCTAAAAGGACAAGGGCAACATATGTATGGGAACACCACCATCTGCAAGTTCCCCTCAAAGCCACACGCCATCCTGACTTGGAAATATATCGCTGTTCCTTCACTGTCACTGGGTCAAAATCCTGGAACTCCCTAATAGCACTGTGGGTGTACCTACACTAAATGGACTGCAGTGGTTTAAGAAGGCGGCTCACCTCCACCTTCTCAAGGGCAATTAGGGATGGGCAATAAAAATGTTGGCCTAGCTAGCAACGTCCAAGTCCCATGAAAGAATAATAAAAAAATATGGAAGATAACCTAGCCAGGGTCCCATTGTCTAAGCAATCAGTCTTAAAGGCCAGTCTCCAACAGTTTAACACCTCAGGCAATTGCCATTGATGCCTTGCTAATGAGACAGGAGATGTGAGTCCTTCACACTCCTCTGAAGTTATTGCCTTTGATGGGTTTTGTAGACAGACTGGCTCCTTTCCAATGAGCTGGAGTGTGGAACTGGGCAGAATCATCCCAGGTTTGCACAAAATGCAGTCGTGGGCAGGGAAAAGGGCGTTTTACTTGCCAGCCGCAACGGCGGGTTTTCACATTGTATCGTCCCATTCTCGGTGCATCCCATCTCATTAATAATGCATTCCTGGGAAACATGCCAGATAACGGGGCAACCCCTGATTTGCCTGCTCCCCCTCACCTCAGGCCTTCAGTAATTCGGGTGCCAAATTTAAAGGGCGTCCCTGCACAGAGCTAGCTCTCTCTAAGGGATATGAAAATGCTGGAAAGTCATGGCTGCCAAAGTGAGGAAACATGGTGCCTCAAATTTAGCCATGCCTCCCTCTAGCACCTACAAGATGTAGTGGAGGCCCACCATGAAGTCATCTAACCCCGCTCTGGGTAAAGACCAGCAAGCAAGGTTACCAATCCAGAGAGGTGGTGGTCAGCACCAATGCCCTGCAAGAAAGGGCAGCTACCCAGTGCCAAAAGAGGATAATGATCTCATCTGCCCCACCAGGGTAAGTCACTCTTCTCATTACTCACAACGCACACACTCACAAACCCATCACACATCCATAGGGATCTCATTACCAGTTCAAGGAACATTTTTTAAAATTAATTTACGCGATGTGAACGTCACTGGCTAGGGAAGCATTTATTGCCCATCCCTAATTGCCCTTGAGAAAATGGTGGTGAGCTGCCTTCTTGAACTGCTGCAGTCCATGTGGTGTAGGTACAACCACAGTGCTGTTAGGAAGGGAGTTCTAGGATTTTGACATAGCAACAGTGAAGGAACAGGTGATATATTTCCAAGTCAGGATGGTGAATGGCTTGGAGAGGAACTTGCAGGTGGTGATGTTCCCATCTACCTGCTGCCCTTGACCTTCTAGATGGTAGTGGTCGTGGGTTTGGAATGTGCTGCCTAAGGAACCTTGGTGAGTTTTTGCAGTGCATCTTGTAGATGGTACACACTGCTGCCACTGTGCATCAGTGGTGGAAGGAGTGAATGTTTGTGGAAGGGGTGCCAATCAAGTGGGTTGCTTTGTCCTGGATGGTGTCAAGCTTCTTGAGTATTGTGGGAACTGCACTCATCCAGGCAAGTGGAGAGCATTCCATCACACTCCTAGCTTGTGCCTTGTAGGTGGTGGACAGGCTTTGGGGAGTCAAGAGGTAAATTACTTGCAGCAGGATTCCTAGCCTCTGACCTGCTCTTGTAGCCACAGTATTTATATGGCTAGTCCAGTTCAGTTTTTGGTCAATGGTAACCCCTAGGATTTTGACGTGGGGGATTCAGCGATGGTAATGCTATTGACTGCCAAGGGGTGATGGTTAGATTCTCTCTTGTTGGAGATGGTCATTGTCTGGCACTTGTGTGGTGTGAGTGTTTCTTGCCACTTATCAGCAGAGCCTGGATATTTCCAGGTCTTGCTGCATTTGGATATGGACTGCTTCAGTATCTGAGGAGTTGCAAATGGTGCTGAACATTGTGCAATCATCAGCGAACATCCCTACTTCTGACCTTATGATGGAAGAAAGGTCATTGATGAAACAGCTGAAGATGGTTGGGCCTAGGACACTACCCTGAGGAACTCCTGCAGTGATATCCTGGAACTGAGATGATTGACCTCCAACAACCACAACCATCTTACTTTGTGCTAGGTATGACTCCAACCAGCAGGGAGTTTTCCCTCTGATTCCTATTGACTCCAGTTTTGCTAGGGCTCCTTGATGCCACACTCAGTCAAATGCTGCCTTGATGTCAAGGGCAGTCACTCTCACCTCACCTCGGGAGTTCAGCTCTTTTGTCCATGTTTGAACCAAGGCTGTAACGAGGTCAGGAGATGAGTGGCCCTGGCGGAACCCAAACTGAGCATCAGTGAACAGGTTATTGCTAAGCAAGTGCCACTTGATAGCACTCTTGATCATCCCTTTCATTACTTTATTGATGATGAGAGTAGACTGATGGGGCAGTAATTGGCTGGATTGGATTTGCCCTGCTTTTTGTGCACAGGACATACCTGGGCAATTTTCCACATAGCCGGGTAAATGCCAGTGTTGTAGCTGTACTGGAACAGCTTGACTAGAGGTGTGGCAAGTTCTGGAGCACAAGTCTTCAGTACTATTGCCGGAATGTTGTCAGGGCCCATAGCCTTTGCAGTATCCAGTGCCTTCAGCCATTTCTCGATATCACGTGGAGCGAATCTAATTAGCTGAAGACTGGCATCTGTGATGCTAGAGACCTCCGAAGGAGGCTGAGATGGGTCATCTACTCGGCACTTCTGGCTGAAGATTGTTGCGAATGCTTCAACCTTATCTTTTGCACTGATGTGCTGGGCTCCACCATCATTGAGGATGGGGATTTTTGTGGAGCCTCCTCCTCCAATGAGTTGTTTAATTGCCCACCACCATTCACGACTGGATGTGGCAGGACCGCGGAGCTTAGATCTGATCAGTTGGTTGTGGAATCGGTTAGCTCTTCCTATCACTTGCTGTTTATGCTGTTTGGCACACAAGTAGTTCTGTGCTGTAGCTTCACCAGGCCGACACCTCATTTTTAGGTATGCCTGGCGCTGCTCTGGCATGCCCTCCTGCACTCTTCACCTTTCCCCTCTCACACATATCTTCATCTGTCTCATGGATCGTATCCTCATCCTGCCCATGGCACCATTCACCACCCACACATGCCTGGCATCCTTCTCTCCGGGCCTGGCAGCATCCTGCTTACACTCTATCCATCTGTATTCAAGCGGGACAAGCTGGCACATAACAAAACAGAGAGGTCACACACTGGTGGAAGAATGCCTGACATCAAGGTCCCAAAATACTTTGAAAATAGTGTCATCTAGCTGGCCAGCGAGGACCTGGACTGTTCCTGTGCTGATAGTGAGGTCAGCGGTGCACAACCAAGTGAGGATCCAGCAGTGCAACCTCCATCAGACAACCATGAGTTCCCCTGTTCAGCTGTCCCCTGCCATGCACTGATTATCTCTCCTTGCTTTCGCAGGCACATCTAGGAAGCAGCCAAAGAGGTCCGCAGGCCAGATCCTCGAGTCAAGGCCCGAAGAAACCTAGGAAGAAGAATCTGATGACACCTTAATTGAAGACCCGTCACAGCACTCACCCACAGTCTCCACCACTGCAGAGACACACGCCTCGGCGGGACCTCGTTCTAGAGTAGCCTCGAGGTCACAATCTGGTGAGCACATCGCACTGTCTGATCCACAGAAAGCGGTGGCAGGGACTTCCCAGGTTCCTGGCACTTGGAGGACTGCTGGAGGCCAGAAATCTGCTGAGTCCTATTCAGTAAAGGAGCCTGTGGACTCGGTCATACCTCAGTCGCTGGAGCTGCAAAGGCAAGTTTGGCAACATCAGGAAGGGATGTCCGGTATATTCCTCAGATTGCAAGGCACAATGGAGGAGTCCGATGGCCTTCAGTCTGAGGTGATAGCACTGGCATGCACTGAGGTCAACATGCACTGAGGTAGGATGTCAGCTGCCATGGAGATCTTGGTCCAGGACATTGGTCCTGCACTACTGTGCGGGCTCAGCTCCATCGCTTATGCTATAGTTAACCTCCAACAGCATCAATGTGAGAGGAGTGCAGGGGAGCTCCATCTCACTCCAGCTTCCCCTTCTCCTCAAGGAGTCAGCCATGGCCCCTTGGGCACCCATAGGGAGGAGGATCAGCAGGGCAAACATTTCGGAAGTGTCCAGCCCATCTGAATCCCTGTTTCCTGTGACCCCAGCAGCTCCAGCTTCACAGGCCAAGGAGGGTGCCATTGCCACACAGCAGGACCCTGAAAGCAGGCCAGGGCCCTCCAGTCAGTCAACAGTCAGCTGACTGCCTCCACCTCCACTTTGGGTGTCTGGGGAGCACCAAGACATAGTGGCAGGGTTAGGAAGGTTAAGAAGATGTAATTACACAGCCTGGGCACAGGTGTTAATCACTTATACATAATGTTCACTATTCTAAATAAACTCCCAAGAATGTCTCCTTGCTTATGGCTCCTTGGCTGTGGCTCCCTGTTGTGATGAGCAGTGTTCATGTCACTCAGATGTGAAACCTTGATTCCTGCACAAGATAAAGGCAGGTGTCTCAGTCCAGGGCCTCCTCCCTGTGCAGTGTTTAACCTTCAGACCAAAGTGATGGTCCACACTCACTGCACACACTACTGATGCCTGCACCTCGATGGTGCTTGTTATTGCTGTCAGAATGTCGTGAGCAGGCATCACAGGGTTCCTTCATTCTCTCTGTGTGCTCTCATTACCTTTGAGGTGGGGCTGCCCCTCCAGTCTTTTCAGCATCCGTGATCGGTGATGGTGTGTTCCTGATGGGATCAGGTGTTGCAGGCTGACAAAGGGTCAGGTGCATCTAAAGTTTCACGGTTGTGTCTCCATGATATGACCCTGATCACAGAGCGCAAGCGAGCTGCCCTCAGCCAGACAGGAGTCAGACATTCTCAGAGGCTATGTGAAGATCTATGGAGTGTCCTCACTGCATGTCATCATCATCCCCCTGGAATGTAGTGACATGAGCCTGAGCACTGATGGTATGTGCACTGCCACCAGCCACACAGGAATCAAGTGTTCACAGATGCAAGGTGAGGATGTCAGGACTGTCCTCACTGCATCTCGTCATCATCCTCCACAAATCATATGGCTATGAGGGCCTCCCGAGCGTGCCTGCCTTGGCTGGCCAATGCGATGGCCTCATCTCCCGCATCTTCGCCTTCAAGGACCTCATCATCATCAACCCCTTTGACATCCTTCTCATCAGATGATATGTGCAGCTCCTTTGTCTCCTCCTTAACTGGGTCCTCCCTCCTTTGTGGTGCAAGGCTGTGGAGCACACAGCAAACGACAGTGATGTGTGACACCCTCTGGGGATTGTATTTCAGTGCTCCACTGGACCTGCTGAGGAATCAGAACCTATCGTTTGCTCCACCAAAGTCCAGATCGCAGCATGAGCCTCGTGATACTGTCGCCCTACTGCAGTCTGGGGCCACTGCACGGACGTCATCAACCACGTCCTCTTTGGAGAGCCTTGTCCCTCGAGGAGCCAACCCTGCAACCTCTGTGGACTCTGGAAGATGTCAGGGACCTGTGGCCTGCTGAGGGTATAGGAATCATGGACGCTTCCTGGGAAACGTGTGCAGACCTGTAGGATGCATTTGTGGTGGTCGCAGACCAGCCGAACATTCAGTGAATGGAAATCCTTGCGGTTGATGTAGTTGACTGCTTGTTGCCATGGAAATCTAAGCAGCACGTGAGTGCAGTCAATGGCACCCTGCACCTGTGGAAAATCAGAGATCTGCGCAAATTCCAGCGCTCTTGCTTCCTGGCTTTCCTGATCCCTGGGCATTTTGCACAAAGTCCTGTGCTTTTATGAAGATGGTGCCTGCAACTCCTGGATGCACTTGTGCATGGAGGCTTGGGAGATCCTGCACAGGTCATCTGTGGAGCCCTGGAAGGAGCCGCTGGCGTAAAAATTGACCACCGCGGTCACTTTCATGGCCACTGACAGTGGATGCCCTCAATGTCCCTGTGCTAGACATGTGCAGCCTTCAGTAACACTGGCTCTTGGTCATCTGCAGGCACTGCCTATAAACCCTGGGCCTAGCGAGATGCCTACGAGCTCTCTGTGGATCTTCAGCTGCATGCACAGCAGGCCCTGCCTCCCCTTCGCCTTGAGGGAGGTGCTCCTCCCTTTGCCATGCCAGGTGCCTCTGCTGCTGTCTTCTTCTTCTTCTTCTCTTGTCTCTGTAAGTCATGAGTGTTACGACCCACCCCCAGGTGAGGTTCCCTTAAGTTGTTGATCCAGGTGAAACCCCTCAATTTCTCACCGTCTGACTGGGACACCCCAAAATTGTTATGCCCCGGGTGAGGAGGGATGAACTGGCTCCCTGTCTTTATTCAGCAACCCCCCCGCCTTGTGTTGGTCACAGGATTTCTTGATGAAATGATGCTCATCTCCCATTATGTCCCATTTTCTGTACCAGCAGGAGCAATTAGTTTCTGGATGTCTTTAGAAGTACCATGTCTGGCAACAGGCTGGAGTTCCATTACCTCTTAGGGGGTCAACCTGCAGCATACCAGCCAGTTGCTTGCGTGCATTTTTTAAAACTCAGGTCTTATTTTTAAAGTATAACGTTTCTGGATGTAATTTGGTGTTTTTCCCTTCATTATCATGACATCAGGCATATCGCTAAATCACCAGGCTCCATGATCCTGATGTTCTCCTCCTGAAGGATCAAAGAGAGAGAGAGACGCGTGAGTTCGCATAGGTGTACTAAAGGCCTCTCTTAGTTAATCTGAAGGCCCCTTCACGCATGCAGAAGGCCTCTTCATGCATCCACTCGATGGCCAGTGTATGGTGTGCTCATTGGCTGTCCGAAACCCCACCCACCTCTGCCCAACTTCACTTTACCGATTGCTGGCAACTTTGACCTTTGGACTGCATGCTGCGCTCGCAGCTCAGGTGCAGGCATTTTCCTAACCCACACTACAAGGCTGTGCTGTTAGCTTGAATCATGATGGATACTGGACCAAACCTTAATAAAGACATTGCAAGGGGCTGTGAGCTTCTCCACTAGTGACTGAGCCATGGCCACCTTTCGCAAGGGGATTGGACAACTTTTCCAGTTGGCCAATTGCCCTGCTGCCCCCTATAAACGTACATTAATTTGCAGTCTGGGCCCAAGGGGTGAAAAGTTCTGGAGCATTTGTTGACACTTTCATGCTTTTGCGTTGCTTCAGTGGGTAGAAAAGCTTCAGAGGCCCGACTCCAAGCATCTCAATGGAGCTGCAGCTGAATGGCCTCAGCTGCGGAAGAATGCTCACTTTTGACAAGCTTTTCCAAGTGTGTAGCCGCTTCGCTCACTGCCCCCGCCCCCCCGGCACATGCTTGAGTATTTCCTTCAGTCTGTGCTGCCCTGCGCTCCCACCACGCACACCACCCCCTCCCCTGGGCGCGTGCTTGAATATTTCCTTCAGTCTGTCTGTGCTTCCTTTCCCCCCCACCACGCCACCCCCCCCACCCCACCCCTACCACCCCGCCCCGGCCATCCTAACCGGCACTGGAGCTCTTGCCCCGGCACCGGACTGAAAGCCAGCCGGGAAAAAGCAACTTGCCGGTGTCTCTTGTGAATGCGTGGCACCTCTTCCGTGATGTCCTATGGGTGATGCTCGCGATCACTGCCCAAGGTTGTGTGCACTCACCTCCACGTTCCCCTCGAAGTTCAGGTCGCCAGGTGCACCCCTTTTAAGGGCAGCTGTGAAGCACACCGTTCTGAAATCACGCCGATGTGGGCCGGAAAATCCTGGCCATGCTAATCCAAATTGGGGTTCGCTATCTTGGGCTGGGAGTTCAAGTCGCTTTAGTCTCTCTGCTCCTTAAAAAGTTTGTTTTTTCAACTTTGATTCAGGTTTCCAGCCGGTGGATTCAGAATGATTATTTGGCATAAAGCACATCCGCATGACACTTGTTTGCAGGGCTTGCATTGGCTTTGGAGTTTCTGAAACCACATGTCATTGTGGTGGCGAAGTCTTGTCCATAGCTGGTGTTAATAAGCAGCTGAGAGTACGGAACACGGTAAAGACAATCGGACCTGACAACATCCTGGTTTGAAGACTTGTCCACCAGAGTTGGCTGTCTCCGTGGACATAATCTTTCAGCATACCTCTGACACTGGCATCTCCCTGACAATGTAGGAAATTGTCCAGGTTTATATGATCCACAAAATGCCGGGCCCAAAATCCGGCTAATTATGTATTAGCCTCCTGCCAATCGTCAGCAAAGTGATTAAATGAGCCATTAACATCGCCATTCAGAACCTACCCATAACTAGCTCACAGTTGTTTTGTTCAGGTTCCAGTTCCAGATCTCACCACAGTTTTGCGCAAGGCATGGATATAAGATTTGGATGTCAGGGGAGAGGTTAGGATAGCTGCCCTTAGCATCTAGGCAGCATTCAACTAAGTATGGCACCAAGGAGCTCAAGGAGAACTGAGGTCAATCAAGTTGAAGGGAACACCCTCTAGTGGCTGCAGTTCTACCTGACAAAGAAGGTGATCATGGTTGTTCAAGTCCAATCGTTGTAGCCCAAGGGCATCCTCAGGGAAATGTGCCCTCAGCCCAAATACCTTCACCTGCTTCCTCAATGACCATCCATCCTTAATTGGAGGCGGTGGCATTTTTGAACTCCAGCAGTTGTTGTGATGATGTTCTTTTTAACTTGTGGATAGAGAAAACCTGGGCAATCTTCTGCATTGTTGAATAGATTCCAGTGAATTGTCACTGGATTTTCTTCAAGGCAGGAAAACAATAATAAGGCAGAGTTTCCACTCCTTTGTGTTTGGGCGTAAACATTTACCTGAGTGGAAAACACGCAGGGAGGAATGCATGACCAAAAGGGAATCCATCCAATTTTCTATCCATCAATTTGTAGATCAACAATTGTGCAGTTTCTCTTACCTATGGGCAAAGCTACCTGATTTTCCTCTTTGTGTTCCAATCAGGTGATTATTTATCCACAAGTTCAATAAGAGGAATATCTTCCCAGTTGAATACTCTCTCCAGGGAGATAGTTATAAAGATGGGCCAAATGACCAAATGGCCTTCTGCACTGAAATGATCCTGTAGGCAGAGTATAATGCCCTCCCTGTGGTGAGCTTGGTGGAGCGGCATTTAATCAGGTGGCAGGATGGAATGTGTGGACCCCGCTGCCTTCCCACTTCTACCCCAATTAAGTCTGTGGTTGGAAGGCCCATGGGCAACCTTTCTGCCCTGCTGCCAATTGAAGCCCTTAAGTGGGCAATTTACGCCCACTTAAGGGCCTGATCTGATCACCACTGGTATTAACCCATGCAGGGAGCACAACAAGCAAACTTGTGTGGGGTTGCTTGTGGGCTCCCAGGGGGCCCCTTGTTCAAAGGCTCTCAATGCCTGATCGAGGGATCCAGCATTGGGAAGGGGGGGGCCCACTGAGAGCCATCCCCTGCCCTTCCCGCTGGCCCCCCCTGCCCTCTCCCCTCCCGCAGCTCCCAACCCACGGAGAAGCTTTAACTGGTTGTTCGGCCTGTGGCTATTAAGGTTAGAGAAGTTATGGATTTAGTTACTGGTCTTCCTCAGGACCAGGAAGAGTTTGCAGAATTATCATTCAAGGCACGTGTCCAGTTTTATTCTCCCGGTGACTGATGCACTGATCTGGAAGGCTGGCAGGATCATTCATTTCTCCAGGAGTGCAATAAAACAGTTGGTTTCACAGCAAACGTTCTGTTCCATTGCCGGTTTCCCCAGAGCTCTGGGCATCGTTCACCGTACCTTATCGAGGTAAAAATGAGCACCATCAGTCAATCCAATGGCATGCGTCAACCACAGAGGTTTCTTTTCACTCCACAGGCAGGTTATCTGAAAGAAGCAGGAAATTATTCTCCTGGCGGCTGCCAGTCATTTGGGGCTGAACATATAAATCCTTCTCCTTAGTCCTTGCCATGTGCATGGTCTTTATAAATCAAGCAAGGGTGATTTTTAGGGAGGTTGTTTAACCTGTTTAAAATGGCTTTAATCTGGTTAATGAAAACAGAAAAAAAAAATCAAACTGGACGTCAACTTCAATAGATATAGATATCCAGAACTCACAGCGCAGCTTACACAGAATGGCCAAGAAGACAGAAGGATCATTCAACACAGAGGGAGGATAGTTGGCTCATCATGCCCATGTCAGCTTTTTGAAAGAGCTGTCAATTAGTTCCACTCCCTTGCTCTTTCCCCCTGGATCTGCTTTCCTTTTGAAAATCACTGTTGGATCTACTTCCACCACCATTCCACATCAAAGCAGCTCACCAAGCAAAGGAACTTCTCCCCATTTCCTTTTGGCTTTTTTCCCCTGCCAACTATCAGAAAATATTAAAAGCAGTGAACAGACCAAGTACATAGAAATTACAATTGTAAGATATAAAAATAAGCTTTTAACATGCATGGAACGCAAAGCAACAAAAAAATCATGAAGATCAAAACCACAGGTATTGGACCGCTCTGCTCTAAAGGGAATGGAGGTCACAGAGAGTGTCATAATAAAGCAAGTGCCAAGATCAGCCAGGATCTTTGTAGTAATTATGGTTTTATTTAGTGTGCAATGTACCTTTTAAGAATAATACTTGTTAGGAAAGATCACATGATCTGTAGTAACCAATAGGAGAGTAGCACAGGCTACCTCCGCAGTCAGCGTAGAGATAGAGTTGGAGTTGAAAGCACATGTGTAGTTGCTGCTGAGTATATTATAAATAAACTTAATGTTTCCACTTAAGAAGTTGTCTGCAGTTCAACTCTATTACAAGTAAGCAACTCGGCTACCCTACAACAAACTGGCGATGAGGATAAAACAGGATTGGACAGAAGAAATCAAGTTAAAAAGAAATCGACACTTTACCTTGCCCAGTGAATGTAAGTAGCAAGCTCCATTAGAATTGAAGATGTTATCCCCTCTCAAAATACCACAATTTGGGAGAATTGATCTTCCTGAACCAGCAACAGATGATTGGTCTCAATACATAGAACGCCTCATGTTCTTTTTTCAAGCAAATGAGATTATGGGGGAAGAGAAGAGGCCGGTGATCCTCTTGAGTACTTGTGGGAGCAAAACCTACAGTTTCATTCGAAGTTTGACTGCACCCAATGCCCGAGATTCAAAGAATTTCGATAAATTGGTGGACCTCATGAAGGGACATTTTCAACCCAAGCTCTCAGTCACGATGCAAAGGTTCAGGTTTAATTCATGAAATAGAGCCCTGGGTGAGACAATTGCACGCTACGTGGCAAATTTGAAGCAGCTAATGGAACATTGTGAGTTCGGTACGACTCTGAACGACATGCCCAGAGATTGTTTAGTGTGTGGTGTGAAAGAGGACACTATTCAGAAAAGATTATTGCCCAAAGTGAATCTGGATTTCAAGATGGTGCTAGAGATAGCATTGGCCATGGGAACCACTGTAAGAGATTCAAAAGCAATACAGGGTGCGCAAAATGGCGCCATCCTTCACATCGGGCTGGAAACCTCGGCTGAAAGCGGTGCGAAAAACCGCTGAGAAGCGGGAAACAGCACCCGCTAGCCAAAGAATAAAGAAAAATAAGTTAGCAGAAAAATCGAAGAATAATGTTAATGGAAATGGAAACAATCAGCCTTTTAGTGATTGGTAGTTTAAAAAAATTGAATGCCACAATTGTAGCAGAAATGAACATATAATGTAGCAGTGCAAGGAAAGATTCAAGTGGGCTTGTAAACAAAAGAAGAAGCCCAATGAAATCTACAATGTAGAAGAGCCTGAAACAACAAATTCTGACATTTACTCATTGTTTAGTCTGAATTTTGGAAAGACAGAACGGCATAGATTTAAGGTAAGGGGCAGGAGGTTCAGAGATATGACGAAGGATTTTTTCACCCAGAGGGTGGTGGGAATCTGGAACTCACTGCCTGAAAGGGTGGTAGAAGCAGAAACCCTCATAACATTTAAGAAGTATTTGGATGTGCACTTGTGATGCCATGGCATACAAGGCTATGGGCCTAGTGCTGGAAAATAGGATTAGAATAGTTAGGTACTTGTTTGATCAGTGCAGATTCGATGGGCCGAAGGGCCTTTTTCTGTGCTGTAGACCTCTATGACTCTATAGAATATTTGTCACAGTGAAAGTAAATGGCAAACCTGTTCAAATGGAAGTAGACACTGGAGCTTTCACTACTGTAACTGGGTAACATATTTTTAGATATTTGAATAATGGGGAACATCAATTAAGTTTGGGATGAACAGCTGCCAAGCTAAAGATGTATACAGGTGAAGACATTCAAGTAAAAGGCATAAGCAGAGTAACTGTCCATTATGGAAGCCAATCAGCACAGCTAGCCATGATGGTGGTAGCAGGTGAAGGGCCAAGCCTCCTGAGGCGAGATTGATTAAAGGAGATTAAGTTAGAATGGTCTGAAATCTTCCAGTTGAGAGCAAGTGGGCTACAAGGCTGAAGAAGAGACAAACGGACTTGACACGTCAACTCTGTTTCTCTCTCCACAGATGCTGTCAGACCTGCTGAGTTTTTCCAGCATTTTCTGCTATTGTTTCAGATTTCCAGCATCCGCAGTATTTTGCTTGTAATGCAGCTATCTACGGTGGCCAGGGATGGATGGCAAAATAGAGAGTGTGGTAAAGCACTATGTGCATTGTCAGCAACTACAAAAGTTGCCTGTGACAGCTCCATTACACCCATGGGAGTGGCCAGGTAGACCCTGAGAGCCCACATTGACTATGTTGGACATTTCCTGGGAACAATGTTTCTGCTCATTGTCGATGCCCATTCAAAAATGATTGGATGTATGTGAAATGAAGCTACCAATGTCGGGTGCTACAACTGACAAACTTGGTCAGAGTTTTGCCATTCACGGACTACCAGAAGTAGTCGTTTCTGATAACGGCACGGTATTTACGAGTGCTGAGTTTCAACGGCTTATCAGCCTCAACGGTATCACACATGTGAAAACTGCACCTTTCCTCAAATGGACTGGCTGAAAAGGCGGTTCAAACGTTCAAGGCAGGCATGAAAAAGCTAACTGGTGATTCCTTGGCAATCAAGCCAGCACGCTTTCTTTTTCATTACAGGACTTCCCCTTACACAACAACAGGTGTCACACCTGCAGAGTTATTGTTGAAATGCCATCTCAGGATGAGTTTGAGCTTAATGGTGCAGAATTTAGAGGGGAAGGTGGAAAGGAATCAGGGAAGCCAGAAAACTAAACACGACTGGCATAGTTGTGAAAGGAAATTTACTGTGGGAGAGCAGGTATACGTGAAAAACTTTGGAACGACCAAAGTCGTTACCAGGTGAAATAAATGCGGTGACTGGATCTCTATCTTATCATGTGGAGGTGGAAGGCCGGATCATCTGTAAACATGTGGACTAGTTAAGAAAGACAGAGACAAATCATCAAGATATGGTTCCACCAGTGACCATGACCGGGTCCGCGTTCCCTGTTGAAGATGCTCAACCCAGGACTGATATGTCTGATGTTCCCGTACGAGTTGGGGATACAGAACTGCAAGTGCCCACTGAAGCACCTGATGTTCAGGCAACTCTGGAAAAGGAGGTTCCTGAGAATCTGAAATTGTGGAGCTGCAACATTCCACATGTACCAGGAAACCACCTGAAAGACTGAACTTGTAAATTACTGCCCCAGTGTAAATATTATGTTGTCTTGAAAAATATGTACTTGTAAATATATTATGTATAACCGAGTTAAAGAGGTAAGAATGTAACAATTATGGTTTTATTTAGTGTATAATGTACCTTTAAGAATAATACTTGTTAGGAAAGATCACATGATCTGTAGTAACCAACAAGAGAGTAGCGTGGGCTACCTCTGCAGTCAGTGTAGAGATAGAGTTGGAGTTGAAAGCACACGTGTAGTTGCTGCTGAGTATATTGTAAATAAATTTAATTTTTCTGATTAAGAAGTTGTCTGCAGTTCAACTCTATTACAAAAAGCAACTCGGCCACCCTACAACAATCTTATTGAATGGTGAAACAGGTTCGAGGGGCCGAATGGCGCACACCTGCTCCTAATCTGTATGTTCGTCTGTTCCAGTTGCGAACCTGGAATCAATGGACTTCCCCTTACACGTCACAAATCCACTTGCATGAACATGTAATAAGTGAGTGTCTTCAGTATTGTGTTGCTGTGAGTGTGGCTTTTGAGTGTTCTGATTTATCCCATGGAATATCAGGTATGCAACAAGTTAACCATGCTTCAGGACTGATTTCGCTAATTTTCTTGAATTACTATGGTTTAGCATAAAATTAATCTATTGATCAGATTCTCAATCTCTTCACCCTGGGATTGCATTCCCCAAATCCTCAAAGTGGTTTAATAGTGACTTTCAAAAGGGGAGTGGATATACTTAGAGGAGAAAAAAAATTGCGGAGATTCAGGGAAAGTGCAAGGAGAAAGGAACTAATTGTTAGTTCTTACAAAGCTATTCACCCTGACTCATTCACGAGCATATTGGGGGTTTCAATTCTCAAACCCAGGCCTGTTTTCCTTCCTATCCTAAGCCTGTCTCTAGCTATGGATTGTGGTAGAATCAATATCTACTAAATCGTTTGGGAATTAACACCCGTTTATCAAGTTTGTTAGATTACTGAATAAAATCCCCAGTGTTGGTAAATATCCAGAAATGAAATCAACATTTGTGGGTATATGTGAATACTATATAAAATATTTTTCAGAAATGCTCACAACAATTGCTATAGCAACTCCAATAATATTACAGCTAGGTGATACCATTGTTTTCCTTACAGAAACATGGAGAGAACAAGAATAGGAAGTAAAATCAGAGACAAACAGAATAATGCAGATATAACAATGCCAAGAAATTTGAGATCCATAGAAGAGAAAGAGGGAGAGATAGAAAGAATTGGGGCCAAGAGACAAGTATGGGATTTTCCGTGCCCGCTGGCATCGGGTATGTTCGGTGGCATGAGTGGACAATATGGCGAGAAGGCCAAAAATTGTTTTCACGACGTCGTGAAACGGGTTTGTGATCGTCCGCTCAGCCCGTCAATGGCGGGCCCTGTTCCCCATTCGCCATCAGACATTGGGAACCTCATTGTAATACATCAGCATATCATTATAAGGCCAGACCGCTGGACTCATTCCCTCCCCCCAGGATCATCCGCCCATGTTGGCGGGAAAACATGCTGGTGCAGAATGCATCTTGACAAGTGTGACGTGCAGAAGTTAGGACTTATTGCCGGGGCCTTGCTCACATTGTGGACACTTGAGGAGCAGAAGATGCTGGAGCCTGACAGCAATGGGCTCCTGGAGGAATGTCCATGGCAGGCTGGGTGGATTCTCATGGACGTTGTTCTGCTACGAAGCAGCTCACGGAAGTTGGAAAGTCACCATTGATGCTCATAACGGATGATGGTTGAGGGGATTGGAGAGGAAGGTCTAGGATTGACTGGGAGAGGAAGAGGTATCTGAGAGGTGAGGTTGGGAAGTGGGGAATGAAGGTGTCAGGGGGGTGAGGTTGAGAGGGGGGAGGGAGTGGGGGAGGAGGGGTTAATAGGGAAGGTGGCAACTGGGGACGTAGGTGTAAGGGGTAGCTGCAAGGTGTAAGGGAAGGAGTTTGGAGGAGAGAAGGAGTGCTGAGAGGGGAGGGAGCAAGGGTGGAGGAAGAAGTAAGGGTGGAAGAAGGAGTCGAGAAAGGGGAAAGAGTAAAACCAAAGGAAAAAGTGAGGGTGTCTGAGGGAGTCAGGAAGGGGGAAGGATAAAGGCTGGAGGAAGAAGTGAGGCCGGGGGATGAGGTAAGGCTGGAGGAAGGAATCGGGAGGGGGAAGGACTAAGGGTGGCAGAAGAGAAGTAAGCATCTGAGGGAGTCAGGAAGGGTAGGGACTAAGCAGGGAGAGGGAGTCTTGGGTTGGGTGGGAGGACTAATGGGGAGGGAAGGGTTTCGGGGGGGAGGGGGGAAGGGGTCCGGAGGGGAGAAGGGTATCCAGGGAGGGAAGAGTTCCAGAGGATGATGACCCAGTGAACGTGCAAGGGAGGGGTCTGATGGGTCCATGACAGCCTCCTGGGGAGCAAACTGAGGGTGGGCGTGGTATGAGGGAATGGTGAGAATGACTGAGGGCAGAGTGAGGCAGTAGGGTGGGAGGCTGAGGGTTCGACGGTAGCAGTAGAAGGGACGGCGATGGTGGTTGGTGGGGATCGGAGGCCGACATGGCCCCTAGAGGTGGGAAGGAGGAGGTCGGGGAGGTGAATGTGGATGGGATTTTCAGGAAGGAAGGGAACGTTCACATTCACCAGGACATCTCTGAAGGAGAAAGGTTGTGGCTGGTAGGTTATGGCGGGGAGGTAGAAGGTGATGTCAGGGGGGGATTAGCTGTGATGGGGGAAAGGAAATGGGTGCATGGGGTAGGGGAAGAGACGGGGGAGCTGGCAAAAAAACCGAATCCAGACTGTGCTGTCCAAATTGAAAGTGAAACGATAGTTGCGGTGGGTGAGATCAGGTGCTGCATGGGAGTGTGATCATTGGGTGGGCGGAGATGCAAGTCAGCTCAGATAGACAACTGAAAGCAAACCCCAGCAGGCAGCATTCAAAATGCTCAGAACATTGAGGTGAGTTTGATATCTGAAGGATTTGCGTGTGTGCGAGAGTGCTTGCACAAGGCTGCGAAAGGCCCTGCCACATACACACACCTCTCCCTCCAGAATCACTCGTTGGCCAGCTCCTCCCTCTGCGGTGACAGAGGACAAGGTTGAGGGGTTCACAGGCAAAGGGGACTTGGAGGGAGAGGACAGCCTCTGAGATTCCTGAGTGGATGACCCTGAGGTGTCCAGCTGCCGCTCCTCCTGCCTTCGGGTACCCAGCAGCCCCGGCCTGACTCCTTGAGGGGAAGGAGCACCTGGAAGAACACCTCGAGGTTTCCCTCTCGTGTTGCCACTGCAGGAACTCACCCATGGCTCCCACAGTGGGATGCAGGTCAGTCACATCTCTGTGTCCTGCTGAACCAGGGTCTTGGTGTCCACCATCCTCCCCATGAAGACCTCCATACACACACACTTTATCAGAGAGCAGGCAGATGCACTCCTCTGACTCGTGTGTCACTCTGTTGAGGGCTTCCAACAACTTGGCGTGATGTTCCCACACCTTCTGCTGACTCTCCAGAATTAGTTGGAAGGCCAAATCTAGAGGCTCATCATCTGACTCGGACCTCATAGCTGCCTGATCCCCAGCAGTCCTCCGAGTGTCAGGGAGCTCGCACGAACCTGCCTCCTCCTGCTGCGGACACGCGTCAGTGCAGTGACCACCAGATTGTGAACCCGAGCCTGCTCTAGATCTAGGTCCCACCAAGGTTTGTGTCCCTGCGCTGGCGGAGGGTGTGGGTAAGCGCTGTGACGGGGTCTTCCAGGCTGCTTATTTCCAGCACTTCAATGGAGGAGGTGTCCTCTTGGCTGGAGGTGAGGACTTGGATGGAGCTGAGGGACTGACTGGCTGAGGGTGTCGGTCGCTTGGCAGAGCTCCCTGTGAACCAAATAGAGATAATTAGTGCATGGCAGCAGAATCAAAAGCAGGAAAGAGAGCACCACATTTGCGTTGAGAGAAGGATGGTGCAGGATCCTTACGAGGATGTATGCCACCGACCTCACCGTCACTGCAGGCACAGTCCATGTCCTCAACAGCAAATGCAATGGCACAGTCCTCAAAGTGAGCCAGGAGCCTAATGTGGGCCACACCACCCCTGGTCTGGGGCCTCTTCCTGCTGATGTGAGCAGGCTTCTCCTGCATGAAAACAGATGGAGAGATTGTGGGCAGGACACATGGCACTGCATGGAATGTTTGTGTTCTGAGTGGAGCTATGGACAGGATGAGGACGTGAGCTCAATAGGATATGAGCCTGATGGAGATGTGAGGGTGTGTATGGGCGTTAGTGATGTTGTCCCTTGAGGTGTGAGATCCCTGTGGATGTGAGATGGGTTTGTGAGTGTGTGAGTTGACAGTGATTAGAAGAGTGAATTACCTTGATGGAACGGATGAGACCATTCATCCTTTTGTGGCACTGGGTGGCTGTCATCTTTTGCAGGGCATTGGCGCTGATCACCACTGCCACCGCCTCCTGCAACCAGATGGGGGGGCGGGGCAGAGGACATTGTGGTGCGCCTTGACAACGTCCAAAAGACGTTCCAGTGATGCGTCATTAAACCTGGGGGCTGCAGTCCTTTTGTGGACATCTTCCCTGCAGTAGTCCTGGGCTGGAAGCATTGAGATGCGTGGTGCGGCTGGACTTTAAATATGGTGCCTGGCATGATGAAGTGGCGAGGTGATGTCATGATGGATGAACAAAGCCCGCCCACCATCGAAATGGTGCGTTTCCCGGGAATGCATAATTAATGTGGCGGGTTTGGGACAATATGGTATGAAAAGCCGCCATTGCAGCCAGCGGGTTAAACAGACTGCTACTGCACTTAGTGCAAATCTGGGACAATTCCACCCTTTGTCTTTTAACTTTTGTCTTTGAGCAATATCACAGGAGACCAATTAGCAAGACAAAAGAACAGTTGAGTAGATACAATGCCACATGAATGATTCAAAATTATTCTGTCAAAGGTTTTCCTTCAGATCTGGGAATCAACTGAACTGAATGCTGAT
Source organism: Cetorhinus maximus (assembly GCF_964194155.1). Classification (NCBI taxonomy): domain Eukaryota; kingdom Metazoa; phylum Chordata; class Chondrichthyes; order Lamniformes; family Cetorhinidae; genus Cetorhinus; species Cetorhinus maximus. The sequence goes on from NC_135881.1 coordinate 27,448,493, forward strand.
GGAATTCTATCCAAAAGGTATAGATGGCAGAAAATAAAAGAGCTAGTGTTATGTATATAGCATAACAAAATGGCATTACCCAGGAGAACGAAAACATTTATATTACTGAAAAGAGAGAGATGTTGCTGAAAGCTTTTCATCTTGCACTCCCAGGACAAATGCAAGAATGCCAAATTTCAAACAATCAGAACAATTTATACTACAGGAGAATAGGGTGCTGATTGGTTGGCAAGTCAACTCGGATTGGCCAAGGCATTGCCATGAAGAAAGCAACAGGCAACTATAGGCTCCCCAAGCTCCTGGGTAATTCAAAAGAGTTGCAATAAGGCTTGAACATATTCCTTTTGTTTGCAGAGAATGGGTCCCTGTGTATGAATGTATGTTGCCTCTAGCAAGTGTAAATGAGGAAAATTTCAGCAAATAGGAAAAGGCAAAAATTATCTTTTAATATCTTAAAAACACAAATTGCTCAAACATGGCATCATTTTTATAGCATATACATTCCACTTGAATCCAGTTATGCTGATTGGAAGCAACTAGACCACGTGTCAAAATTTGGTGATGACACAATTTAGGCATTTGGTAAGATTCTAAAAGGCTTCAGGAAAATGTAGATTAGCAGAATGGTCAAGTTCAAGGTGTCCTGCTGTCCCCTATGACGGGTGGGAGAGGATTTTTAAGAAGGTACAAATGGAATATTAGGAATGCGTCCCCTGTCACAGCAGTGGATTAGGCTCCAAATCAATTATGACATGTTGAACTTTTTAAGGAAGACATGGGCTTTTTAAAAAAGAAATACAAACAAAGACACCGAGCAAAAAATGGCTGAGAATGTAAAGTAAACACTTCCTGGAAAATTTCTATGTGGATTATACTTGATCGACTAATCCCGAGAGAACATGAAATTTCGCATCTAAAAAGATGTCAAGGCTTACTTCAGACAGAGATACTTGAAATAAACAGCTGAAATGCAAAAGACTGAATTTTAATCTCCTGTGGTTGTGGAGACAATGGAGACTGATTACCACATCTCAGCAGACATCCAAAACCCATCTCCTGTTGAGTTATATCTCGTAATGTGGAAATGGTCTGAGTTGAAAGAAAATGGACTCTGGGTGAAAGACATGTTTGATTTTTCCCTTCCTCAGGAATACACAAGGAAATGGGTTAAAAATAACTGCAGACTTGATCTTTGTGTGCTAGTGTGCTAGACTGCTGTGAGAGTGACAGAACAGGAAGATCAACTAGTCACCTCTGTGGTTATAGGCAAAATCCCTCTCCTTCTCTCTGTGGCTGGAGGCAAGTCCACAAAACCAGGATCAAAAAGGAAATAGGACAGCTTCTTCAGCCAACCTGCAGAACCAAGTGTCTCCAAACTAACTACTAAACTGCTAAAGTCAGCACTACCAGATTCACCAAACTTAACGGCTGCAATGTATCACCATCTATGCCTCATGGACAAGCCAATGACCGATTGGTATATCTTTTTAAACTTTTATTTGGACTCAATTTCTCATTTCTGGCCTGTGTGTATGTGTGTTGCGTTTTTATTATTTTTTCTCGGGTTTTTAGTAACTGATAAACTTATTCCTTCTTTGACTCAAAAAAGCCTGGTTAAATTGGCTCCTTCTAAAACATAAATCCGTTTGGACTAGGAATTGATAATCACGGAGGAAGGGATCCCTTTTAAATTAACCTTGTTGCGACCAACTAAGGGGGTTGAATAAAGAAGGGGAGCCAGCTCGTTCCTCCTCACCCAGGAAGTTAATAAACTGGGGGACATTGCTTGGGGACTGGCAGTAACACCCCAACCTGCCGCATTCATGCCTGCTGCCATTTAAACAGCAGCAGGTTGCAAGGCTTGTGTATGTCCCTTCTTGAAGAGAAGAGAACACTTCATCATAATATTGTGCAGTGCAGCTGGGAACCTGATTAAAATTTAACAGTTGCCAGCTGGATTTCGCAGGGCTCAGGAAGTTGGCAGCGAAATGGAGACTGGTGCATTGGCTGCAGATGTTAAATGCTTTGGGAGCACTGCTTGTGAGCCAGGGGGAGCAGAAGTGCTCCACCCAACCAGCCCCTCAAACAAAGCTCCAGCCTCCCTCTGTGGTTGCAGCCTCCCCTAATCCCTGCCCCCCACCTCCCCAATCCTCTGCTCGGCCTGCCAATTTTCCAATTTAAAAGCCTTGTATTGTAAGTTCAGGTAGAGTGGTTAAACAGTAGCTGATCCAATCCAATTGTCACCTGTTGGGTGGGGTAGGTTAAAATGATCCTTTATGTGTTTTTGGTTGGAGAGTCCACAAGACCATAAGACGTAGGAGCAGAAGTAGGCCATTCAGCCCACTGAGTCTGCTCTGCTATTCAACAAGATCATGGCTGATCTGGTAATCCTCAACTTCACTTTCCTGCCTTTTCCCCATAACCCTTGATTCCCTTACTGAGTAAAAATCTGTCCATTTCAGCCTTGAATATACTTAATGAACTAGCCTCTATAGCCCTCTGCGGTAAAGAATTCCACAGATTCACTACCCTCTGAGAGAAGAAATTCCTCCTCATCCCTGTTTTAAATGGGTGACCCCTTACTCTGAGATTATGCCCTCTGGTCCTAGACTCTCCCACAAGAGGAAACAACCTCTCAGCATCTACCCTGTCAAGCCCCCTAAGAATATTATATGTTTCAATAAGGTCACCTCTCATTCTTCTAAATTCAAATGAGTACAGGCCCAACCTACTCAACCTTTCCTCATGAGAAAATCCCTCCATACCCGGGATCAACCTAGTGAATCTTCTCTGGGCTGCCTCCAATGTCAGTATATCTTTCCTTAGATAAGGGGACAAAAATTGTTCACAGTATGCTAGGTGTGACCTAACTAGTGCCTTGTATAGTTTTAGCAAGACTTCCCTATTTTTATACTTCATTCCCTTTGAAATAAAGGCCAACATTACATTTTCCTTCCCTATTACCTGTTGAACTTGAATGTTAGCTTTTTGGGATTCATGCCCAAAGACTCCCAAATCCCCTGTGCTGCAGCCTTTCTCCATTTAAATAATATTCATCTCCTCTATTCTTCCTGCCAAGGTGCATAACCTCACATTTTCCCACATTATATCTCATCTGCCAAGATTTTGCCCACTCACTTAACCTGTCTATATCCCTCTGTAGACTCCTTGTGTCATCCTCATCACTTGCCTTCCCACCTATTTTTGTGTCACCTGCAAAAAGGTGATAGTACATTCACTTCCCCTATCTAAGTCATTAATATATATTGTAAATAATTGAGGCGCCAACACTGATCCCTGTGGCACTCCAGGTGAGGTGATGGCGTAGTGCTATTGTCGCTGGACTAGTAATCCAGAGACCTAGGGTAATGCTCTGGGGACCCATGTTCAAATCACGGCAGATGGTGGAATTTGAATTCAATAAAAACCTGGAATTAAAAGTCTAATGATGACCATGATTGTTGTAAAAACCCATATGGTTCAATAACGCCCTGTGGGGAAGGAAATCTGTCGCCCTTACCTGGTCTGGCCTACACGTGACTCCAGACCCACAGCAATGTGGTTGACTCTTAAATGCCCTCTGAAATGGCCTACTCAGCCACTCACTTGTAACAAACTGCTCCAAAGTCACAAAAAAGAAATGAAACCGAACGGAACACACGGCATCGACCTAGGCACTGGAAACGACAACAGCAATCTCAGCCCTGTCGACGGTTCAAAGTCCTCCTTACCAACAGGTGGGGGCCAGGGCCAAATTTAGTCACAGACTAGTCAAGGAACAGCCTGACCTAGTCATCCTCACGGAATCATATCTTACAGATAATGTCATAGACACCACCATCACCATCCCTGGGTATGTCCTGTCCCACCGGCAGAGGTGGCAGCACCGTGGTATACAGTCGGGAGAGAGTTGCCCTGGGAGTCCTTAACATCGACTCTGGACCCCATGAAGTCTCAGGTCAAAGATGGACAAGGAAACCTCCTGCTGATTACCACATACCACCTTCCCTCAGCTGATGAATCAGTGCTCCCCCATATTGAACACCACTTGGAGGAAGTGGTGAGGGCGCTGAATGTACTCTGGGTGGGGGGCTTTAATGTCCATCACTGAGAGTGGCTTGGTAGCACCACTACTGACCGAGCTGGCTGAGTCCTAAATGACATAGCTGCTAGACTGGGTCTGCAGCAGGTGGTGAGGGAACCAACAAGAGGATCATCCTCATCAACCTGCCTGCCGCAGATGCATCTGTCCATAACAGTATCGGTAGGAGGGACCACCACACAGTCGTCGTGGATACGAAGTCCCGCCTTCACTACCACCGTGCTAAATTTCAAACAGATCTAGCAACTCAACAATGGGCATCCATGAGGCGCTGTGGGCCATAAGCAGCAGCAGAATTGCACTCGAACACAATCTGTAACCTCATGGCCCAGCATATCCCCCACTCTGCCGTTACCATCAAGCCAGGGGGTCAACCCTGGTTCAATGAAGAGTGCAGGAGGGCATGCCAGGAGCAGCACCAAGCATACCAAAAAATGAGGTGTCAACCTGGTGAAGCTATAACACAGGACTACTTGCGTGCCAAGCAGCAAGCAATAGACAGAGCTAAGCGATCCCACAACCAACAGATCAAATCTAAGCTCTGCAGTCCTGTCACATCCAGTCGTGAATGGTGGTGGACAATTGAACAACTCACTGGAGGAGGAGGCTTCACAAAAATCCCCATCCTCAATGATGGAGGAGCCCAGCATATCAGTGCAAAAGATAAGGCTGAAGCATTTGCTACAATCTTCAGCCAGAAGTGCTGAGTGGATGATCCATCTCGGCCTCCTCCGGAGGTCCACAGCATCACAGATGCCAGTATTCAGCCAATTCGATTCACTTGACATGATATCAAGAAACGGCTGAAGGCACTGGATACTGCAAAGAATGGGCTCTGACAATATTCCGGCAATAGTTCTGAAGACTTGTGCTCCAGATGTTGCCGCGCCCCTAGCCAAGCTGCTTCAGTACAGCTACAACACTGGCATCTGCCCGGCCATGTGGAAAATTGCCCAGGAATGTCCTGTATACAAAAAGCAGGACAAATCCAACCCGGCCAATTACCGCCCCATTAGTCTACTCTCAATCATCAGTAAAGTGATGGGAGGGGTCACCAACAGTACTATCAAGCAGCACTTGCTTAGCAATAACCAGCTCACTGACACCCAGTTTGGGTTCCACCAGGGACACTCAGCTCCTGACCTCATTGCAACTTTGGCTCAAACATGGACAAAAGAGCTGAAGTCCTGAGGTGAGGTGAGAGTGACTGCCCTTGACATCAAGGTCGCATTTGACCGAGTGTGGCATCAAGAAGCCCTAGCAAAACTGGAGTCAATGGGAATCAGGGGAAAACTCTCTGCTGGTTGGAGTTATACCCAGCACAAAGGAAGATGGTTGTGGTTGTTGGATGTCATCTCAGCTCCGGGACATCACTGCAGAAGTTCCTCAGGGTAGTTTCCTCGGCCCAAACATCCTCAGCTGCTTCATCAGTGACCTTCCTTCCATCATAAGGTCAGAAGTGGGGATGTTCGCTGGTGATTGCACAATGTTCAGCACCATTTGCGCCTCCTCAGATACTGAAGCAGTCCATGTCCAAATGCAGCAAGACCTGGACAACATCCAGGCTTGGGCTGACAAGTGGCAAGTAACATTCGCGCCACACAAGTGCCAGGCAATGACCATCCCCGACTAGAGAGAATCCAACCAACGCCCCTTGATGTTCAATGGCATTAACATCACTGAATCCTCCACTATCAACATCCTGGGGGTTACCATTGACCAGAAACTGAACTAGACTAGCCATATAAATACTGTGGATACAAGAGCAGGTCAGAGGCTAGAAATCCTGTGACGAGTAACCCATCTCCTGACTCCCCAAAGCCTGTTCACCATCTACAGGGCAAAAGTCAGGAGTGTGATGGAATACTCCCCACTTGCCTGGATGAGTGCAGCTCCCACAACACTCAAGAAGCTTGACACCGTCCAGGACAAAGCAGCCCGCTTGATTGGCACCACATCCACAAACATTCACTCCCCCCAGCACCGACGCACAGTAGCAACAGTGTGTACAATCTACAAGATGTACTGCAGGAATTCACCAAGCCTCCTTTGACAGCACCTTCCAAACCTACGACCACTACCATCAAGAAGGACAAGGGCAGCAGATGGAGGGGAACTTCCAGGCGGTGGTGTTCCCATCTCAGCCCCTCACCATCCTCACTTGGAAATATATCGCCGTTCCTTCACTGTCACTGGGTCAAAACATTGGAACTGCCTTCCTAACAGCACTGTGGGTGCACTACACCACATGGACTGCAGCGGTTCAAGAAAGCAGCTCACCACCACCTTCTCAAAGGCAACTAGGGATGGGCAATAAATGCTGGCCCAGCTAGTGAAGCCCACATCCCGTGAATGAATAAAAAAAGATTTACATATCCTTGTTTTCACCTGCAAAGCTTCGCCTCTGCAAAACCTGGCCATCACTTCGTCTGGAGACCCAGAAGTTTCCAACTTCCATTCATCCAAAGAACCATAAGAGAGAACACATCCAAGCTTGCTATGTGTGCATTTTTAAAGGACTGAAATTTGGACATGTGATTTCCTTCTTGCATTTCTTTTTGCTAATAACCTAAACACATGCTTTGTCTCGAGGATCCATCTTTACTTGAGTGTCACCATGTCTGAGCGAGTGAGTGTGTTTAGTTCTGTTTACATTTTGGGATGTTCTGTGAATAAACACTATCCTTTCTTCTGATTTAAACTTACCCGAAAGCCTGCTTCATGTTTATTACCGAAAATCACAATGCTCAATAGTTTTAAAACACCCCCTGTAAACACACATCTTGTTCCAGACAACCAAGAGGTGAGAAGAAAAGGGAAAAGTTATCCCACCATCTCTCCCCATCTGTAACACTTTCAAGTATCCATTAAGGGAGTGCCCTATGGATTTTATGATTATGTAATAAAATCCAATTCATAAATCTGCACTACAGAAATTTGCTGCCAAGCCCTGTAACCATGATAAAGATCCCATGACTTTTTTTTGAATTGCAAAACCATGATAAGGGACAAGACCCATAGTGCAGGCTGTCCTGTATAGTTGAAAGTGTAGAAGAGAAGCTGAGATAATTCCAGAAATAGTGGTTAACTGATGTAAAGTTTAGGTATTAAATGCCAAAAGATTAAAGTATGAAAGAAAGGCTGAGGTCCTAGTTAAAAATGAATAGGGAAATATGTGACCAGCCTTGGTTTCGACATGGGGAGGATGTAGGGGGGACTAAGCGTGTGCATACCATCAGGATGTACTATATCACACAATGCAAAAAAAACCTGGGCTGCCACTAGGCATTACATGCACTTAAAAAGATTAAGTCTAACTGGAGGCTTCTAAAGGCTGGGGGCAGTGGTAGGGGTGGGGAGGTGGGGTGGGTGAAGGGAATGGCTTGTCTCCTGCCTCATTTGAGACATCAACAGGTAAAGTCACAAAGACCTTGATAGAAGGGAGATTAGTAAGCATTGCAGCCCGCTGAAGAGTGGAAGGGATCAGCCAATATTGATAGGGAGGTGAGGATTTCAGAGCGACTCTCTGAAACCCCATTTAAGGTTGACTTTTGTTCTTTGGCCTAACACCTATGATAAGTGTACGTGATGTCGACGAATGTGCAAAGAGAGTTCACAGTTCATGAAACCCTTGAAAGGAAGCTACCCGAAGGGTTTTATTACTGAGTGCTAACAGCAAGGAGATACACACTATTGAAGCTAGCTGCAGAGATTCTATGGCAAGTTAAATATGGATGTCGCTTGGTGCACTTTGATTTACAAGTTGGAAATTACAAGCAGTTGGGAGGTTGCAGCAGATGATAAAGGTGACTTCACAGACAAACAAAACCATTGAACAGAAACAAAAATTGCTGGAAAAACTCAGCAGGCCTGACAGCATCTGTGGAGAGAAAGACAGAGTTAACGTTTCGGGTCCGTATGACTCTTCTTCAAAACAATGGAAGGTTGTAGTGATCCAGTGCAGGGCCAGGCTGGAAACACTGGTGTTCTGTCCTGTTTGGACCTAGATGAAGTAATAGTATCACTGTGACTAAAACCTCCATAAAGGATGACCCATGCCTGAAAAAATATGCCTTTGCTCTAGGAAAGCAGCTGTAATTAGTTTCCAGGATTTATGAATTAGTATTTCTAGCATAGAATGTCGTGTGACAAGCCAGGGTATCGGAATTCAAATGTAAAGTTAATGGACAGATAATTTCCTGCATGCTGAGCTCTACAGACAAGTTCCCAATATACACTTTTACCCAAGAATGTCTGTGTAAGAGAGAGTCTATGAGTCTATTTATTGAATATATCCTATGTTGCCTTGGTGGGACTCTACCAACATACAATCAAAAACTAGCAAGGGCACAATGGGCTAAGTAGCCTCCTTCTGTGCTGTATTAATCTACAAATCCTCTTTTTTAAATGGGATGCGGTTGTAACTGGCAAGGGGGTTAGTACAATCGAGTGGCTTGCTAGGCCATTTCAGAGGACAGTTAAGAGTCAATCACATTGCTGTGGGTCTGGAGTCACATGTAGGCCAGACCAGGTAAGGACAGCAGATTAGAGAACCAGATGGGTTTTTACGACAATTCATGATAGCTTCATGGCACTATTACTGAGACTAGCTTTGAATTCCAGACTTTTTATTGCCTAGTTAAATATATTAATGAATTAAATTTAAATTCCACCAGGTGTGGTGGGATTATGAGCCCATGTCCCAGGGCATTAGTTTAGGCTGCTGGATCCAGTGACATTACCACTTATGCCTCCATCTCCCCAAAACACAAGTGACATAGAAGACATCAAAGCAGATAGAAGGTGACCTCAGAAATGATCAGATGTGGTCATGTAACCATTGCAAGGACCTTGGGTTGGTCGGTTAGTTGGTCTTTCGGGCTCTCCCATGTTACATGTGCTCGCCACAATGCTGGTTGATCACCTTCATATCGACCATCATTTTTGGATTTATTGGGTGCTTTTATGGCCGTGCCTTCCCTGCCATTAACCTTCCCCATTGATCCAGGCTGGGGACCAGCACCAATACATGCTGGCTTGTCTGCATTCGTGCCTGGGTTTGCCAGGACATTGGGCAAACTCATCTGGTCCTGTTGGTGGCGGGCGTCATGATGGGTGTGAGTGAACAATATGGTGAGAAGGCGAAAAATAATTTTCACACTGTCGTGAAACTAGTTTACAATCGACCGCTCCGCCCGTCATTGGCAGTCTGCGATCCCCACTGACCAACATCCGAAACTTAATTTAATGCATTTGGAATCTCACTAATGCCAGAATCATCCCCCCACGTCAAATGCAGTGCACATGTCGGCGTGACTACACGACGTTGTGCTTCACCACTGCCTTTAAAAGGCACACACCTGGTGACCTGAACTTTGAGGGGTACTTGGAGGTGAGTTCACACAACCATGCACAGTGCTTGTGAGTATCGCCCATAGGACATCAAGAAAGAGGCACCGGGGCAAAGGCTCCAGTGTGGGTGAGGCTGGTGGGGGCGGGGGTGTGGTGGGGAGCAAGGCAGCACAGACTGAAGGAAGTACACAAGCACATACCAGTGGGGGATGGGGAGGGGCAGTTGGGGAATGAGGAAAGTGGCTACACACTTGGAAAAGTTTGTCAAAAGCGCAGCTGAGGCTGCTCAGCAGCAGCTCCATTGAGATGCTTGGAGTCGGGCCGCTGAGGCTTTTCTGTTCACTCAAGCAACACAAACGCATGAAAGTTTCAACAAATGCACCAGAACTTTTCGCCCCTAGGGTGCTTTTTAGGGGGCAGCAGAGAAATTGGCTGACTGGGCAAGTTGTACAATCCCCTTGCAAAAGGTGGCCATGGCACAGTCACTGGTGGAGGTGCTCACAGCCCCTTGCAATGTCTTCATTAAAGTTTGGACCAGTATCCATCATGGTTCAAGCTAACAGCGCAGCCTCGCAGTGCGGGTTAGGGGAATGCCTGCACCTGAGCTGCGAGCACAGCACGCAGTCCATTGGCCGAAGCTGCAGCCAATCAGTCAAGTGGTGTGGGGCAGAGGTGGATGGGGTTTTGGACAGCCAATGAGTGCACCACACACTGGCCATTCAAGTGGTGACCAGCACTCTCCGACATGTGTGAAGGGGCCTTCAGACCTAATCAAGAGAAGACACAAATGCTAACCTGTGCGTCTCTCTCTTTGATCCTGCAGGAGGAGAACATCAGGTTCATGCAACCTGGTGATTTAGTGGTATGCCCCGTGGTTTACAGGGAGCAGAGAAGAAGAAGAGTGTGGCAGAGGTGCCGGATTCGGCAAAGGGAGGAGTACCTCCCTCAAGATGAAGGGGTGGCAGGGCCTGCTGTGCATGTAGCTGAAGATTCACAGAGAGCCCTCACTCGTAGGCATCTCACTAGACCCAGGGGCTATAGACAGCGCCTGTCAGTCCTGCAGATGACTGAGAACCAGTGTCACCACATGTCTAGGGAACTGGTCGGTCACATATGCCACCTGCTGCAGGATTTGGCACCATGGGGACATGGAGGCATCCATTGCCAGTGGCCATGAAAGTGACTGCGGCGCTCAATTCTCATGCAAGTGGCTCCTTCCAGGGCTCCACAGATGACCTGTGCGGGATCTCGCAAGCCTCTGTGCGCAAGTGTATCCAGGAGGTCACAGATGCCACCTTCACGAAGGCACAGAACTTTGTGCATTTCGCCCGGGATCAGGAAAGCCAGGAACCAAGAGCGCTGGGATTTGCACAGATCTCTGATTTTCCACAGGTGCAGGGTGCCATCAACTGCAGTCATGTGGCACTTTAATCTCTGTGGCAACAAGCAGTCAACCACAAGGGCTTCCACTCACTGCGTGTTCAGCTGGTCTGCGACCACCACAAATGCATTCTGCAGGTCTGCACATGATTCCCATGGAGCATCCATGACTCCTACATCCTTAGCAGGTCTCAGATCCCTGACTTCTTTCAGGGTCCACAGGGGCTGCAAGGTTGGCTCCTTGGGGACAAGGGCTACCTGCAGAGGACATGGCTGATGATGCCCGTGCGGCGGCCTGAGACTGCAACAGAGTGATGGCATGATGATGCTCATGCCGGGACCCGGACTTTGGTGGAACAAACGATAGGCATTTTGAAAATGAGGTTCTGATGTCTCGACAGGTCTGGTGGAGCACTGCAATACAGCCCATCGAGGGTATCACGCCTCATCGTCGCTTGCTGCGTGCTACACAACCTGGCACAGCAACATGGGGAGGACCTGGCTGAGGAAGAGATGGAAGAGCTGCACATCTCCTCCAATGAGGAGGATGTCAAAGGGGATGAGGGTGATGAGGTCCTTGAAGGCGAGGATGCCAGCGATGAGGCCATCACACTGGCCAGCCGAGGCAGGTGTGTTTGGGAGACCCTAATACCCTCAAGATTCATAGGGGATGATGATGAGATGCATTGAGGACAGTCCTGACATCCTCACCTTGAATCTGAACCCTTGACTCCTGTGTGGCTGATAGCAGCGCACATACCCTCAGTGCTCAGGCTCATGTCATGGAAATGCAGTGGACACCCTAAAAGTCACTCAATTCCAGGAGGATGATGACGACATGCAGTGAGGACACTCCATAGATCTTCGCATTGCCTCTGACTCCTGTCTGGCTGAGGGCAGCTCGCTTGTGCTCTGTGATCAGGGTCATAACATGGAGACGCAGCTGTGAAACTTTAAATGCACCTGATCCTTTGTCAGCCTTCAGCACCTGACCCCTTCAGGAACACAGCGTCACCGATCACAAATGCTGAAGAGATGGGGGGCAGCCCCACCTCAAGGTTGCTGAGAGCACACAGAGAGAATGACGGAACTCTGTGACGCCTGTCCATGACATTCTGGCAGCAATGGCAAGCTTCATCGAGGTGCAGGCATCACTAATGTGTCCAGTGAATGTGAAGCCGGACCATCACTTTGGTCTGAAGGCTACACACTGCACGGGGAAGAGGCCCTGGACTGAGACCCCTGCCTTTATCTTGGTACCAAGGTTTCACATCTGGGTGACATGAACAATGCTCATCAGAACAAGGAGCCATAGGTAGGGTGATATTCTTGGGAGTTTATTTACAAAAATGAACATGTTGCACAAATGATTAACACCCATGCCCAGGCTGCGCAACTACATCTTCTTAACCCTCTTAACCCTGCTGCTACGTCTTGGCACGCCCCTGACATCCACAGCGGAGGTGGAGGCAGCCTGCTGACTGCGACGCCCTGTCTGTGATGACTTTGGTGTGCGTCCTCTGGAGGGCTGAGACCTGGAGGGCCCTGTCCTGCTTTGTGTGTCCTTCTGTGGGCCAGCTGCCTGCACCCTTCTGGGCCTATGGAGCTGGAGCCGCAGGAAGGCGGGATTTGGATCGGCCGGACATTCTCGGAGTCACATGGGTGGATGGCCTCAGGGTGTCAAGCTGCTGATCCTCCTCCGTTTGGGTGCCCGAGGGCCCCTGGCTGACTGCTTGAGGAGAAAGGGAAGCTGGGGTGAGAGCGAGCTGCCCCGCACACCTCTTGCGTTGACACTGTTGGAGGCCATCTATGGCGTCAGCGATGGAGTTCAGCCCGCGCAGCAGTGCAGGACTGATGTCCTGGACCAAGGTCTCCATGGCAGCCACCATCCTCCCAGTGTTGACCACAGTGCGTCGGCATGCCGGCGGTATCACCTCGGATTGAAGGTGGATGGACTCCTTCATCGTCCCTTGCAATCTGAGGAGTGCACCAGACATCTCTTCCTGATGTTCCTGCGATTGTCTTTGCAGTTCCACCAACCAATTGAGGACCGAGTCCAGAGGCTCCTCATCTGACTCGGACTCAACAGATTCTATGTCTCCAGCAGTCCTCCAAGTGCCGGCGACAAAGCGACTCTGCTTCCCCCTGCTGTTGAACAGATTGTGTGCTGTGCTCACCAGATTGTGGTCCCAAGGCTACCCTACATCTAGGTCCCACCGAAGTGTGTGTCACTGTGCTGGAGAAGGGTGTAGGTGAGCACTGTGGTGGGTTTTCAATGGTGCTGCCCTCAGGGTCCTCATCCGAGGTGCTCTCAGTGCTGGGGTCAGGGTCAAGGTTGCCTGAGGACATGTAAGATGTGCCTAGGACAGAAAGTGGAGGTTATTAGTGCTTGGCAGCCGCGCTGAACACGGAACAGTGGACTCAGAGTAACATTGAGAGAGGGATGATGTGGTGCAGGATCCTCACATGGGTGTTCATCGTCAACCTCACCATCACCATAGGAACGGTCAACACCCTCTCTGACCAGCTCCAACTCGTGACTTTCGAACGAAGTGAGGACCTTGATGTCTGGCACTCCACCCCCCCCCCCAGGTTTGGTACCTCCCCCATTGATTGTGCGCGATCTTGTCCTACATAAAGACGGATGGAGAGAGTGTGAGCAAGGCGCATGCCAGGCCAAATGAGAAGGATGCCAGATGTGCATGCATGCTGAGTGGAGACATGGACAGGATGAGGAGGCAGTCTCCAGAGGAGATGAGGCCAGATGGAGATGTGAGGGTGTGTGTGTGAGAGAGTGAGCCGTGAGTGAGATGTCTGTGAATGTGTGATGAACTTGTGAGTGAGTGAGTTGAGGTTGATGAGATAGTTGATTTACCCTGGCAGCATGGATGAGATAACTCATCCATTTTCTGCACTGGATGGCCGACCTCCACAGCATTCAGAAGGCAACCCAGGGAAGCGTCACTGAATCAGTGGGGGGCTGCACTCTTCTTGGCTTCCAGGGCCATGCCTTCACTGGAGCAGTCCTGGGCTGAAAGCTTTGAGACGTGTGCGCACGCCTGCGGTTGAAATATGGTGCCCGGTGTGAGGAAGCGGTGAGGTAATGGCATGGCAGGCCAATCAGAGGCCAGGTGCCAGTGATCTGGCATGTTTCCCATGACTGCATAATTTATGAGGCGGGAAGGGGTCAATGTGACGTGGAAAGCAGCCATTGCGGCTGGCGGGCAAAACATCTTTTTACACGCCCACTACCGCACTTAGTGCAAATCTGACACGATTCTGTCTATTGAGTAACAGCGAATCATTGTTCAATGGAAAATAATAGTGTATGTTGTTTAATCATCTCAGAAGATAGTTATCAAATTATCAAGATGTGTGAATAAACGCCGCCCGTGGAATAAATTAGTTCAAAAACCCATTTATTTGTAATTAATTCCACTTTCGGCAAAATATAAGTTGTTTTGTTCAGATTTCAAAATGTTTAAATAGTGAAAGTTCTGCTCATTCATAATTGATAGGAAGACACTTTGAATTATTTGGGCTGGATTTACGCTCCCCTGCTGGTGTGTAGTGTGGGGGAGGGCCTGTAAAATTCAGTGCATGGCCTTCCTGCTCCTCCTGCACACCTCAGAACGTATGAAATTTTACAGGGCTGGAGGCGTCAGGTGATCCACCCAACCTTTGGCCTACTGAGACTTTTAAAGGCCTCATCCAACCAGCAGCTTTAGTTCACAGGCTGGTGTTGGGCAAGGCGGGGGGAACTTCCATTGTGAGTCCCCCATATACATCAGCGGCACCCACTCCATGATCACACTTCTGCCTTTGCCCTCTCCCCTGGCCTCTGAAACCCTGGCCCCCTACCCCCCTCACCTCCCTCGCCAGGCTCTGTCAGCCTTAACCCAGCAAAGTCCCCCCCGACTTGCCTAGGAAATGGAAGGGAGGGAGGAACTCAGGAAAATTACAATCACCGGGGAAGTGGTATTGAGCAAATTGTTGGCGCTGTGGGCTGACAAATCCTCAGGTCTGGATGGACTTCGTCCTAAGGACTTGAAAGAAGTGGCTAGTGAGATAGTTAGTTGGTGCACTGGTTTTAATTTTCCAAAATTCTCTAGATTCAGGGAAGGTTCCATTAGATTGGAAAATAGCAAATATAACTCCTTTATTCAAAAAGGGAGGGAGACAGAAAGCAGGAAACTACAGGCTAGTTAGTCGAACATCTTTCCTAGGGAAAGTGTTAGAAGCTATTATTAAAGATGTTATAGCAGGCCACTTAGAAACATTCAAGGCAATCAGGCAGAATCAATGTGGTTTTGTAAAAGGGAAATCATGTTTAACCAATTTATTGGAGCTCTTTGAATGAGTCACATGTGATAAAGGGGAATCGATGGATGTACTGTACTTAGATTTCCAGAAGGCATTTGATAAAGTGCCACATCAAAGGTTATTGCAGAAAATAAAAACTAATGATGTAGAGGGTAACATATTGGCATGTATAGAAGATTGATGAGTCAACAGGGAGCAGAGAGTTGGCATAAATGGGTATTTTTCTGGTTGGCAGGATGTGACAAGTGGTGTGACACAGGGATCAGTGCTGGGACCTCAACTTTTTACAATTTATATAAATGACTTGGGTGAAGGGACCGAAGGAATGGTAGCTAAATTTGCTGACAACACAAAGATAGGTAGGACAGTAAATTGTGAAGAGGATGTAAGGAGGCTGCAAAGTGACACAGGTAGATTAAGTGAGTGGGCAAAGATCTGGCAAATAGAGTACAATGTGGGCAAATGTGAAATCATCCATTTTGGCAGGAAGAATAAAAATAAGAAGCTTATTATCTAAATGGTGAGAGATTACAGAGCTCTGAGATTCAGAGGGATCTGGGTGTCCTAGTGCATGAATTAGAAATGGTTAGTATGCAGTTACAGCAGGTAATTAGGAAAGCTAATAGAATGTTATCATTTATTGTGAGGGGAAGTGATTACAAAAGTAGGGAGGTTATGCTTCAGTTGTACAGGGCATTGGTGTGACCACATCTGGAGGATTGTGTACAGTACAGGTCTCCTTATTTAAAGAAAGACGTAAATGTATTAGAAACAGTTCAGAGAGAGTTTACTAGACTAATACCAGGAATGGGTGGGTTGTCTTATGAGAAAAGGCTGGACGGGTTAGGTTTGTATCCACTGGAATTTAGAAGAGTAAGAAGCAACTTAATTGAAACCTTTAACATCCTGAGGGGTCTTGACAGGGTGGATGGGGAGAGGATGTTTCCTCTTGTGGGAGAGTCTAGGGCTAGGTGTCACTGTTTAAAAATAAGGGGTTGCTCATTTAAAGCAGAGATGAGTGAATTTTTTTCACTCAGAAGGCCGCAAGTCTTTGGAACTCTCTTCCTGAAAAGTTGGTGGAAGCAGAGTCTTTGAATATTTTTAAAGCAGAGCTGGATAGATTCTTGATTAAAAAGGGGATGAAAGATTATTGGGGATGGGCAGGAATGTGGAGTTGAGGTTACATTCAGATCAGCCGTGAATGGCCTCTTTCTGTGCTGTAACCTTTCTATGGTTCTATGGATATAATTGAATGGCAGAGCAGCCTTGTGAGGCCGAATGGCCTGCTCCTAATTTGTATGTTGCATGCTTGGTGTCCAGTTCCAGCGACAGTCTCTATTGGGGACTGGCTGTCATCCCGGCGGTGGCCATTACTTCTGCCTGGCACTGCTGAGACCACAGAGCTGCTGGCCATCCAATTGGCTGGCTGCTCACTAAGATAGGACTCGGCCCAAGATAGGGACAGAACACTAGTTCCAGTATTAAATTGCTGCAGGGCAGGCATCAGCATAGTGACTGGGTTTGCCACTGATTTTTAGCTTGGGGGGGGGTGGCAGGGGGGTTGTGTGGGGAGCATGGCACCCTGTAAAACCCATCAGTGTTGGTTGTGCTGAGATTTTTTGCATTTGGGAAACAGTGCCTTCTAGTTTAGCTTTATTACTATTTGGCTACTTTTTTAAAACTCGGTTCAAAATGAGACAATTTGAGGAACATGTTGGGAATACCAAAGGCAAGAGTGTAGCCAGATTTCCAGAGGATTTGTGGGTTATTTTAGAGGGTATTCTGAGAGGGTTTGAGAGGGCAAATAGTGTAAGCACATTTTCAAAGGTCAATGAATCAGTAATAACAGGGCATAAACTCAGGATTAGCATTAAAACCTTCAAGTGGAAGGTTAGAAATTGTTCCACAGGAGGTGTAATTGTAATAAAGAATTACTGCAACTGCTATTGGAGCTGAGTTAATCACAACATTGAAGAACAAATTTAGAGGGATGATTCCATGATTCTGTGTTCTCAGTGGACATCATTGCTGGCATGGAGCACAGGTTGGAAACCTGAAATAACAATGTAGCTCAGATTCTTCAATATGCACTTCCTGTGAATAGAACATTCTACTGGTAGGCCTGGATTGCAGAATCACCCGTCTGAAGAGTACAAAAAAAGATCAGGGACACTGGAAAAGAACAGACAGGGATTAGAGTTGATAGTTTTAGTATGGAGCTGGAGGAGGTCATACTGGCAAAGGGACAATGAGCCAAAGGACACCTTCTGTGAAGAATTCACTTTGTAAATATTAAATAATCTGGCCGATTGTTTAGAGATGAGGGTGCCAGGCTGAAAATATTCTAGAGTTACAAGCTTAATGGTACTGTCGAATAATTGTGCTCCTGGACACATTCTTGGGGGCTTTAGAGTAGCAGAAAACAAGGAAGACAGGTGTAAATAATAAATAAGCAAGTGACCTAGGCAACTGAGACAATGCCAAAGGGTATCTTTTATTAGACATCAGCGTGGGCTGAGCTGTAAGGCTGAGAAAGGTAAATTGTGAGAGTATCAGGTCTCCACATCCATCATCATCCCCTTGACAATTTCTCTTATTATCCTGACATGTTAGTTGTGTGTCATCTATCAATAATGAAATACTGAGGTACATCACTCAGCCATTTAACTCCTTCACAGGGTCTAACAACCTCTGAGATATAGGAATTCTCCCTGTTGACAGGATCTTGCTCTCAGAAGGATTGATTCTCTTGCTCCCGTCTGTTATCACTGTTAAACTTTTAAAATGAATTTCTCAGAAGCAATGCTTCTGAAACAGTTCTGAATTGTACTGACAACATTAATGCTGTGTAACCTCATGAGACTGAGAATGAGGCAGTTACTTTAAAGTTAAGAGTGGGTTTAGCTCGAGCTGGGAGTGCATGTTTTGACATGTTACCTGCTACAAATGTGAAATATTAGATGCCAAGTCCTTTCTTCTCATCAGTGCCAATCACTTGGGAACATCATCTTGAGTAAAGTTATTTTAAATTAACTGATATCTCATCAACTCATCAGGACAAATGCAAGAATGCCAAATTTCAAACATTCACAACAATTTATACTACAGGAGAATGAGCGCGGATCGTTTGGCAAATCGATTCTGATTGCCCGAGGCGTTGCCGTGAAGAAAGCAATGGGGAACTATAGGCTCCCCGAGCTCCCGTGTAGTTCAAAAAAGGCACAAGGCTTGAACATATTCCTTTTGTTTGCGGAGAAAGGGCCCCTGCGCATGAATGTATGTCACTTCTAGCAAGTATAAATGAGCGATGTTATGAGCTCGACTAATTATCTTAAATTAGTTATTACTGTAGCTATTAGTGCACTCAAGATTGTTCAGTAAATGCTGCCCAACTGCGGAGTCACATCTAACAGTGGACAATTTGTTTCGGATTTTGCAAGCACAGGCTGATTGTGTAGTGTCTATACTCTGCCTATTACAAAAAACCAAAGGAACATGCTGCTTGTTTCAATCAACCAGTCACTGGGATGTATGGCCTACATATCTGGCGTCACACCAGCACTGAAATTCATATAAGACATTGCTCAATTGGGCAGTAGGCAGAATATCTTTTTGGACTGATGATAGCTTCCCTTTAGTGGAAAATACCACTCACGCTGTCTCTGCATAGAACCATAGAGCTATAGAAAAGTTACAGCACTTCTGGTGGAGGCCATTCAGCCCATCTTGTCCATGCCAGCCCGAGGACACCCAGGTGCCCTTTCTAATCCCACCTTCCTGCACCCGGCCCATAGCCCTGCAGCTTACAGCACTTAAGGTGCAGATCCAGGTACTTCTTAAAAGAGTTTAGAGTTTCTGCCTCTACCACCAACCTGGGCAGTGAATTCCAGACACCCACAACCCTCTGTGTAAAAAAGTTCTTCCTCATGTCCCCCTTACACCTTCTGCCACTTATCTTGAATCTATGTCCCCTGGTTCTAGAAATTTCCACCAAGGGAAACAATTTTATCCTGTCCACTCTATCTATTCCCCTCATAATTTTGTACACCTCAATCAAGTCACCTCTCAGCCTTCTTTGTTCTAAGGAAAGTAACCCCAACCTATCCAATCTCTCCTCGTAGCTACATTTTTCTCACCCTGGCAACATTCTTGTAAACCTCCTCTGCACTCTCTCCAGAGCTATTACACCCTTCCTGTAATGTGGTGACCAGAACTGCACACAATACTCCAGTTGTGGCCTCACCAGTGTTTTATACAATTCCAACATTATATCCTTACTTTTATATTCTATACCTCTGCCAATGAAGGAGAGCATTCCATATGCCTTCTTTACAACCTTGTCTCCTTGAACTGCTGCCTTCAGGGACCTGTGTACTTGTACGCCAAGATCTCTCACTTCATCTACCCCTCTTAGTATATTCCCATTTATTGTGTAATCCCTGTAACTGTTTGACCTCCCTAAATGTATGACCTCACACTTCTCTATGTTAAAATCCATCTGCCAATTTACCGCCCGCTCCACCAACCCATCTATATTGTTTTGGAGATCATGGCTATCCTCTACACTATCCACTACTCGGCCAATCTTCGTGTCATCTACAAATTTTCCAATCGTGCCCCCCACGTTCACGTCCAAATCGTTAATATATAACACAAACAGCAAGGGTCCCAACACCGAGCCCTGTGGAACACCACTTGAGACAACTTTCCATTCGCAAGGGCATCCATCGACCATTACCCTTTGTTTCCTGTTACAAAGCCAACCTTTTATCCAGTTTGCCACATTACCCTGAATCCCATGGGCTTTTACTTTCCTGACCAATCTGCCATGTGGGACCTTGTCAAATGCCTTGCTAAAATCCATCTACACAACATCCACTGCACTACCTTCATCAACCCTTCTTGTCACTTCCTCAAAGAATTCAATCAATTTTGTGAGGCAAGACCTTCTTTTGGCAAATCCTTGCCGACCATCCCTGACTAGTCCATGCCTTTCCACATGACAGTTAATCCTATTTCTCAGGATAGTAATGTGAAATGACTTGCTAACCTCTTGTTTAAATGTTTGAGGCACTTTGCCTTTCCAGAGTAATTTCAGGTAGACCGGGCACTATTCAGGTCTGAAAGTGGCAGTCTATGATCCATTTGTGAGTTTGTGCGATACACAGCACATAATGACCTGCTCAGGATTGCCATTGCCCCACAGGAGAGCTTTGATGCACTCTATTTCTGCCATAGCCATTTGCTCATCTTGCAAGCAAATTGTGATATGTTGGGAAACACATTATCAGTCCAATTCATTGGGGTGAAGGGCCTCCACTTTACAGCCACAGGCATTTAACGCATTTAACAAAAGAAATTATAGCTCTGAAACTCCTTCCATTTCAGCCATTTTTTAAAAATTCATTTACGGGATGTGAGCAACGCTAGCTGGGCCATTGCCCATCCCTAATTGCCCTTGAGAAGATGATGGTGAGCTGCCTTCTTGAACCGCTGCAGTCCCTGTAGTGTAGGTACAACCACAGTGCTGTTAGGGAGGGAGTTCCTGGATTTTGACCCAGCGACGGTGAAGGAACGGCGATATATTTCCAAGTCAGGATGGTGAGTGGCTTGGAGAGGAACTTCCAGGTGGCGGCGTTCCCATGTATCTGCTGCCCTTGTCCTTCTAGATGGTAGTGGTCGTGGGTTTGAAAGGTGCTGCCTAAGGAGCCTTGGTGAATTCCTGCAGTGCATCTTGTAGATGGTACACACTGCTGCTCCTGTGCTTTGGTGGTGGAAGGAGTTAATATTTGTGGATAAGGTGCCAATCAAGTGGGCTACTTTGTCCTGGATGATGTCAAGCTTCTTGAGTGTTGTGGGAGGTGCACTCATCCAGACAAGTGGGAAGTATTCCATCACACTCCTGATTTGTCCCTTGTTGATGGTGGACTGGCTTTGGGGAGTCAGGAGGTGAGTTACTTGTCGCAGGATTCTTTGCTTCTGACCTGCTCTTGTAGCCTTAGCATTTATATGACTGGTCCAGTTCAGTTTCTGGTCAATGGTAAGCCCCCAGGCTGTTGATTTATCTCATCTGTCTCATTTCCTGTGCCTGTGTTTTGACTCCTCACAATCACCTTACAACTATACTGTCTAAACACGGTCTCACAATTAAACACAAATGGCAAGGAGGTTGGGGAGGCTATTTTAACCTAATCCGCCCAGTGGATAACTGACTCCCTCCCTGTTTTACACCTCGACTGAGTTTTAAACCGAATAGGGTTAAAACTGGGGAGAGTCCGATCCAACCCAGTCCCATCAGGCAGGTTAGCTTAAAGTAATCATTTGATTATAGATAGATCCATTTCTGTCTTCATTTCCAATTATGCTTACACTTCCAGCTAACTCATTGCCTGAGTTGACCCGAAATGCACACCGAAGCAGAACACCACTCATCGGGGCTCCTGAGGATGTAAAGGATACCATATAAATGCAAGTTTCTTTTCTTTTCAGTAATGTCAGGGGCTTGCCCAGATGGCTTCCTGAAATTTGTCAAGTGGATTGCTGAAAACCTAGCAAGGATCATGTGGAACATTTCTAGTCTCAACACTTTACACTCTGTGTAATTGTGTACACCTACATAGTTAGCACCGGCTCAGTCTTCCAGTGGAGCTGCAGAATTGAGTGTCAGAAGGCTACAATTGGTAGCTCCCTCAACTGTTGCCACCCATGTAAATCTCTGGTGCCTTCATAAAGTAGCTGAGGTTGTTATCAGTTAAACCCAGTACCTCCTTTGTGCTGTCTGACTTAAACTGAAATGCACACACAGAAAAAGAAATATTTGCATTTATATAGCACCTTTCACAACCTTGGGACATTCCAAAGCACTTAGAGCCGATGAATTACTTTTGAAATAGAGTCAATTTTGCAATGTTGGGAACATGGCTGCCAATTTACACAAAGTAAATTCCCACAAAGGGTAATGCGATGTTGACCAGGTAACTCATTTTAGTAATGTCGATTGAAGAATAAATATTGAGCAGGACACCAGGGATAACTTCCCTGCTCTTCTTTGAAATAGAGCTGTGATATCTTTTACATTCACCTGAGAGAGCACACAGGGTGTCGGTTTAACATCTCATTCAAAGGTTGGCACCAGAGGCTGTGCAGCACCCCCTCAGTATGCACTGGAGTGTCAGCCTAGATTTTTGTGCTCAAATCAGTGGGCTTAACTCTGTTCCTCTCTCTGCAGATGCTGGCAGATCTGTTGAATTTTTCAGCACTTTCTGTTGTTATTATCAGTTAATAATAATGGAGACATTTAACAACATTCTACATATATAAAATTATATTTTTCTGGGACAGATTAGTTGTTAAGTGGTAGTTATTGCTTAGGTTGCCAGTAAGAACCCAATTACGCCTCACTGAACAAGGCTTAACTTATTGTGGAATTTCTATCAGAATGCGAGATGGATTCTTGTCACGTATGTTAATAATGATATAAAGGCACCAACCACCCATAAGGGATTTATTTATTCATTCATTCTAGGCACATGTGAACAGATATACATGGACAGAGAGCTTGAAGACATCAGCAGCAGAGCTGCATCTGCTGTGTTCTGTTCCAGGCCTGAGTGAAACTAAAACAGGATCACATGACGCACTTCCTTTCCAGCGAATGACATACTGCTATCCCTTAAAGGCATATTACAACGGTTCTCACCAGATCAATTGATTTCATTGATTGCTGGCTCTACAGGGCGAGGGGGGACGGCTGTGAGGGAGGGTCCACAGCACAGCCTGTGGTCGAACAGTAATGACAGACTTCAACTTAGGAATGCACTTGTGCCAAACCCTGAAGTGCGTCGGATTCAGAGGAGTAACGATGGTGAATTCTGACAGTTCACCATCAAAAGCCCTGCAAATTGTTGCTGAAGGGTTTGGGTAGGTGGGTTGCTAGATGGAAATGACATTTAAAAACAAATGCAACGTAATAAGATAAAGAGGAAGAAAAATAAGCGGTGGGCATACAAATTAAATGCTTCGAGGCTCTGGCACAGGCTAGGAATCTTCACACGTTGGAGGGTATCTCAGTAAAACAAACAGTGCAATATTTGGCAGCGGTGTGGGAAGTGAATAAGATCTTGGGACTTTTGCCGAAAGGATACATCTCAAATCCCAGGAGGGATAATGATCCCATAGGAAGTATTGGCCTGGCTGATCGTCACACAGGCTTGTCAAAATTACATTTTGCTGGAGAAGCTATAACAGTATCAGCTTCTGTTTCATTTAGTTTTACTTGACATATAGCTCAAATTTCAGGGCATCTTATCAAGGTTTCACACGCAGTTCATGTGGCTTTGAATTTCCTACTTGATGTTCACCAAGACTTCTGTTTCTGTGCCTATTGAATGAAAGCAGCTTAAATCAATGGTTTCCTTTTTTTTTTCACTGAACAGGTCCCCACTCCTGGCACCAGGTGAGGCTCTGTTCTTTCACATAGTACCACAACAGGACTTGCGTAGCTTCATTTACAAGGTCAGGTAATCAATGAAGAAAAACACATATCACAGAGATTTTTTTAATTCTTTCATGGGCTTCACTGGCAAGGTCAGCAATTGTTGCCCGTCAACTGACTGGCTTGGTAGGCCATTGCAGAGGGCAATTAAGATTCAACCACATTACTGCAGCCACCAGGGGGATGGCAGATTTCCTTCCCTAAAGGGGCATTAGTGAACCAGATGAATTTTTAGACAATCAATGATAGTTTCATTATCATCACTGAGGCTAGCTTTATATTCCAGGTTTATCAGCTGAATTCAAATTCTACAAGCTGTTTGGGTGGGATTTGAACTCATGCCCTCAGAGCACAAGCTAGGGTCTACTGGATTACCACGACACCACCATGCCCCCAGATACAAGTTCACCTAGATAGGTCCATTAAGTCTGGTTCAACATGCTTCTGCCCAGATCTGACTTAAGACGTTTTTACAGGAACATAAGTTTTAAGGCAGTCTTGTCCAAATTTTTCACCTGAGGAGCCACATTTCAAAAATTTCCTCACTCAAGCAAATGAGCAAATTTCGGAAAGATGCAAGGTTTGGCACAACATTAAAGATGAATTTTAAAAAAAAAACTGAGGTATGAAAAGAAGCAACTTGCTGAGCAACAAAGAAAACAATATCAAAGCAACCAATTGATGAACAAAAATGAGTAATGTATAAAGAGTCACAGAGTCATAGAGTTATTACACAGCACAGAAACAGGTCCTTTGGCCCATCGTGTCCGTGCCGGCCATCAAGCACCTACCTATTCTAATCCCATTTTCCAGCACTTGGCCCGTAGCTCTGTCTGCTATGGCGTTTCAAGTGCTAAAATACTTCTTAAATGTTGTGAGGGTTCCTGCCTCTACCACCCCCTTGGGCAATGTGTTCCCGATTCCAACCACCCTCTGGGTGAAACAATTTTTCTTCAAATCCCCTCTAAACTTCCTGCCCCTCGCCTTAAATCTATGATCATTGACAGCTCCGCTAAGGGGAAAAGTTTCTTTCTATCTACCGTATCTATGCCCCTCATAATTTTGTATACCTCTATCAGGTCCCCACTCAGCCTTCATTATCAGCACTGAGACTAGCTTTATATTCCAGGTTTATCAGCTGTCTCCCCGACTCTGGCCCCCTCACGCCCCGCTCCCGCTCGCCTGGGCCCCGCTCCTGTTCCCCCAGTCCCTGCCCTGGCTGCCTCGCACCCTGCTCCCGCTCACCTGAGCCCCGCTCTGGCTCCCTCACGCCCCATTTAGGCTACCATTTGCCCTGCTCTGACTTGCCTGGGCACTGCTCCAGCTCCTTCATGCCCCACTCTTCGCCCTCGCTCTGTGGGCCCCGGAGCTTACCTTAAAAACTTACCTTCCCACAGGCTGGTTTCTTTCTGCATTTGCTGCTGACTGGGCTCACTCATGAGCCTCTGATTGGCTGAGCAGCTTTGCAGCGTTTTTCAAATATAAGTTCAACAAATTGGTCCAACCAGTTTGGCAGGGTTGGCTGAGTCCGTAGGCCTCAGAGGGCTGCAATGTGGCCCATGGGTTGGATAAGCTTGTTTTAAGGTGATTGAAAGATTTGATGGGGTAGATAGAATCTATTTCCTCTGGTGGCGGGGTCCAGAATGAAGAGACATAATCACAAAATTAGAACTAGGCTGTTCAAGGATGATGTCAGGAAGCACTTCTTCAAACAAAGGATAGTGAAAATCCGGAACTCTCTCTCTCAATAAGCTGTTGAGGCTTTTGAAAACTTCAATTGAAAACTTCAAGGTTATTAAAGGATATGGAGTCAAGGTGGGCAATGGGCAACCATGAATTAATAGAATGATTGAATAGACTCAAAGGGCTGAATGGCCTAGTCCTGATATTTTGGCCAGAATTTCATGCTCCCCAGCCGGTGGGTTTTTAGGTGGTGTGGGGAGCATGAAATTGAAGGGACGAGATTCCCTCTGGGCTCCCGCCCGCCCCGACCATGCAACAGTTTTATGCTGGGCTGGCAAGGACTTGAACGGGAAGCCGGCCCTTGCCCCTGTTGAGGCCAATTATTGACCACTTAAAGGCTGTTTCCTGCCCAGCCTCAAATTTTAAGCAGGTGGGAGGTTTTACTTGTTGTGGTGGAAGTCCGAGAAAGAACAGGCCTAGTTCTTGGGCGGGAATGGTGAAGGACAGGGTGCCTCCAACAGAAGCCCCCTTCTGACTGCCGACCCCCCGCCCCCCCACCCACCACTTAACATCCAGTGGCCACCGGACCTCTCTCTCCACCCGCCCACCCACCACCTCCCATCCTGCCTTTCCCTGACAACCCGGTCACCCCCTTTGCGCCCCCACAAGCCTTCCCTATCCTCCCCGTCCTGGGACCCCTTAAACTTACCTTGTCCTCTGGTCCCGGGACTTAGGCTCAGGCATGTTGGAGCACTTCCTCTTCAGTCCACTACAGCTCTTGTCGCTGCAGGAACTGGAGAGCTTCTGGCCCATCAGATTAGCTGGCAGCTCTCTAAGGTGGGACTTCCTCCCAAGTGAGGGGCGGAAGTCCCGCCTGCAGCCATTTAATGCTCATTTGAGTCAGCGGGGAACACAGGAAGGGAGACCCCGCCATCTGAGAAATTCAGGCCTATGTTCCCAGGTATTGTTGCAAAGTGCCTGGGTATTAGTCTATTGCTTCTAGTATAGAGAGGTTGCCCATCAATTTCCTGTTTACAATCAATTTATTAATCTTAAAATGATATTCCTTAAATTATAAGGTGGTCAGTGATGTGGTTGATTTATCTGGATTAACTGCATCAAGCCTCTTTGTAATTTACACTCCAGAGTGGATGAAACATTAGCGAGCAGCTCTGAGCAATATCAAGGGGGTCAGATGGTCAGGGTGTAAGGAATCCGCCTAGCCAAACATACCATTTCTCCCTGTCAATTCCCCTTATTTAATCTGGGGCCCAGATGTATCTCAGTTGACATTGTGGTTAAGTTAAATGGAGTGAAGTAGGTCATTTGAGCACAAGTCACTGGGCGGGAAGCACACAGGGTCGGAGCCAGTGACTTCAATATCAGTGGGTGGATTAAATTAACATTGTCTCATATTGAGTCAGATAGCCAGTAGAGTTTGAGAGCTGGATCCACATTCAAAATGCACATACAAGTTACACAAGTGTACATCAAATAGCAGAAGATGGATGTTATTTACCTCAGCCACCTCCCCCTCCCACTCCCCCTAGTTAGTGTCAATCATTTTGCTGATTGCAAGCAGAGCAGCAGTGTTTTTGGTATCGCCGGAAAAAGTAGCTCCTCCATTAAATGTTTGAGGTGGGCTCCGTCACTGCACCTCATCTGCCTGATTTAAATTAAGCCAGTAAGCTACTTTATTAATTTCCCAGTAAAGTAAAAGATTGTTCTCTAACATATGCACTCTGTAATTGGAATTACTTGACATAGGGAAGTGTTAAATTTATATGAGTGTCTCGCAACTGCTCTGCAATGCTGCTATTGACCTCAGAAATCAATGCAAAAGATGTACATGAATCCTTCTGGTCTTTGGATCCATCGCGAGGATAATTTTGTCCAACCCAGGTAGTTAGCCAGAATTAATCAAACATCTTGGTGATAAATGACTCCCCCCTCTATCGCTCGCATCAGGATGCCCGGGTCACCAGTGTCAGCAGTCCAGATGTAAATAAGCTTTATTTCCTTTTCAATGACTTTTCTCAGAGGTTGTGGCTAAATGAATCTAGGGAAAACTCCCTACCCAAACTGTTAATGACAGCAAGACAATATGCCATGTTTGCTATTTGGTAAAAATGAGATCCAACAAGAGTTACAAATTTCTCTGCAAACACAAGTCCGAAAGATGTTCTGGTTCTGCTTATGATGCCACTCACACATGGTGCCCAGAGGAAATGACCCCCAACCCCCTACACCCAGACTTAAACATCGATATGCCACTCATGATGGATTAGCTGAAGCCTCACTAACTCATGGACAAGTACAAATGCTTTGTTTTAAAGGTCAGTCATTGACATTTATCAATACCATGAAGGCACAATTTGAAACAAAGGAAGATAAAGGGATATATGGAGTAGCAGGACAATGAGGTTCATTTTGATTCAGCAAAGAGTTGTTTGCCCCAGGTACAATGATTTGAATGGCTTCTGCCATATTTTGGGACTTACCATCATTTTTGTACAATCTTGAGAATGAGTTAAGTTTCAGTGTTGTTTCAAAATAAAGCAATGAAAAGGACTGGCATTTACATATATTGGGGTATGGTAGTTTAGTCACTATGTTACGAGATTAGAACTCCCAAGGCCTGTCTAATAATCCTGAGAATGTAGGTTCGAATCTTAGCATGGAACTTTGATATTTTTAAATTCAATTTTTAAAAATCTGGAAATAAAAATCTGTTATCCATAAAAGTGACCATGAAACTTTGGGTTGTTGCATAAACACCCAACTGGTTTAGGCCAAGAAATCTAATGTTCTTATTCTGCCTGTCTGCAATTCCACACAAACATGGTGTCTCTTAACAGCCTCAGAAGTGGTCTAGTCACTCAATTTCAAACCAGTTCGAGACAAAGGGCAACCATTACCTTCATGGAGCAACTAAGGATGAGCAACAAATCCTGGGCTTGCCAGTGATGCCCACAGCTGAGGATAAATAAATGTAACTCCTTTTACAACATCAAAATGTTCTAAAGAGCTTTTCAAGTGAAAAAAACTGCTATTGTAGGGAAATACGGCGGCTAATTTGCACACAACAAAGCCCCAAACACAACCATCAGATAAATGACCTGCCAATCTGTTTTAAAGATGTTTAAGGAATAACTATTGATCAGAACAGCACAGAGATCTGCTCTTCCTTTAATCCAGATGGATATTCAAAGAAAGAGGAAATAGGAAAAATAAACAATCAATCGAAAAGGAAACGGTGACAGGGGACCAGTCAACAGCCAACATACCTTCAAAAACAGAGCTTGAACTAATCCAAGCAATGTAGACCAGTTAGCTTATCAGCAGAGGGAGTAAAGATACTAGAATCGCGAGATAGAGAACATAATAAAAATGGCATAGATTTCTAAATGATAGATTGTGTTAAAACAACCTTATTGAATTCTCCAAAGGAATAGTAAATATAGACAGGATTTATATGATAATCATGGAGAGATATTTGCCCGGGATATTTAGGTGCAAAGGATTCTCCAAGGTGGCCAAGTTGGGGCCTTGAACTACAATACTTAAGTACAAGGGAACAGTGTGCAATGGTAATTGAACTGAACTAGTAATCCAGAGGCCCAGGCTAATGCTCTGGGACAAAAGATTACTCCCACCAGGGCAGCTGGTTACATTTAAATTAAATTAATTAATTCATCTGGAATTAAAAGCCACTCTCAGTAATGGTGACCTAAAAACTATTGGATTGTCATAAATATCCAACTGGTTCACTGATGCCCTTGCCCAGCTTGGCCTATATTTGGCTCTAGACCTACTGGCTGGGCCAGAGGGCTCATCTCTCTCGCCCAGCAAGCCGTGTTGTACCAAACTGCTATGGGAAAGTTGAAAAACAATAGAACTGTATGGATCACTCGGAAACGACAATGGTACACCATGCCCAGTTGACCTTGCAAAGTCCACCTTACTAACCACTACAAGATGCACTGCAGAAACTCACCAAAACTCCTTCGACAGCACCTTCCAAACCTGTGACCTCTACCACCCAGAAGGACAAGGGTAGCAGATGCATGGGAAAAACCATCTGCAAGTTCCCCCAAGCCACTCGCCATCATGACTTGGAAATATATCGCTGTTCCTTCACTGCTACTGGATCAAAATCCTGGAACTCCCTTCCTAACAGCACTGTGGGTGTACCTACACCACGTGGACTGCAGCGGTTCATGAAGGTGACTCACTACCACCTTCTCAAGGGCAGTTAGGAATTGGCAATAAATGCTGGCTTAGTCAGTGAGGCCCACATCCCGTGAAAGGATTTAAAAAAATTTGGGGTTTTCTGCGAAAATTGGGATAGCTGCCCCACAGACTGGTCAAGCAACAGCTTGACAATCATACTCACCAAATCATATCTTAGGGCGGAATCATCCCAGAGTTGCACTAAGTGTGGTAGCGGGCAGCCAAAAGAACGTTTTACCTGCTGGCCGCAATGGCGGCTCCTCACGCCGTATCATCCCAATACTGCCTCATTAATCACGCATTCCCGGGAAACATGCCATTTTGATGGCAGGCGGGATCTGATTCACCCGTCACGCCATCACCTCACTGCTTCATCAGGCCGGACGCCACATTTAAAATGCAGCTGCCCGTCCGCCTCTCAGTGCTTCCAGCCCAGGACTGCTGCACAGAAGACATGGGACGGAACCTTACGGCAGTGGGATTTTATGTTCCCGCCGAAGTCAATGGAGCTAAGAATGGCTCGCTGCATTTTATACTCCCATTCCCACCCCGATAGGACCGTAAAATTCTGGCCATGGCGCCGCCAGGTTTAGTGACACATCCCTCGAGCGCCTTTTGGATGTTGTGGAGGTCTGGCGTGACTCTGGCCACAGGAGGGGCAGCAATATTACCACTCTGCATTGGTAGGCGATGGCAGTGGTGATCAGCAGCAATGCTGCACACAAGAGGTTGGCCATCCAATGCAGGTAGAGGATGAATGATATCATCCGTGCTGCCAGGGTACGGCAATCATCCCATCACTCTAAACTCACACACTCATGCCCATCACACATTCACTGGCATCTCACTCACTGCCAGCTCAAGGGACACCACTACTCACTCTCTCATACACACACCCTCACATCTCCATCTGACCTCATCTCCTCTATGGACTTCCTCCTCAGCCCTCACCATCTTGAAACCACTAGCACAGATCAACTTGTGCCCCCACACATACCCAGGGATACCCCCCTTCCCCAGTACAGCCCTCGTCCTGAAGCCTCTTCCCTTGCCTGAGGCCACTTCTCCCCCTTCTCCAAGAAAGCCCTAGCCCTGCAGCCGTTGAAAAGCCACCCATGTCTTATGGCTGCTCCGGCAAATATAGGCCTGCCCGTGAGCTCCCGTAAGAGTGCTGTGGTTCTGTCTGTGAAGCCTGGCGCTGATGACTGCGTGTGCTGCCCGAAGCAAGGTTGCAAACAAACCTCGAAGTCCCAAGCGAAGTGCAGCCCGCCAGATGCACGTTGCTTAAGTACAGTTGTGAAACACGTAGGCATGCAACCACACTGACGTGCTCAGATGATCCAGTGTCGGGGGAACAGTTCTGGTGAGCTGGGCTTATAATGATCTGCAGACGTATTACAATTAAGTTCCCAACGTCCAATGGTGGGAAACACAGCCTGCCATTGACGGGCAGAGCGGAGAATTGCAAACTGGTTTCACGACATGGTGAAACTGATTTTTGGTCTTCTCGGCATATTGTCTGCTCACACCGCTGAACACGCCCGACGCCAACGGCAGGTAAAATTCTGCCCTTGGAGACCCCCGGGCTTGTCCAGAGGCCACCAGAGGTAGCGGCACAGTGGTATATAGTTGGGAGGGAGTTACCTTGCGAGTCCTCAACGTTGAGTCCGGATCCTATGAAGTCTCCTGACAGCAGGTCAAACAATGGCATGGAAACATCCTACAGATTATCACCTACTATCAACTGATGTATCAGTACTCCTCCATGTTGAAAATCACATGGAAGAATCACTGAGAGTGGCAAGGCCACAGTATTTACTCTGGATGGGGTCTCGAATGCCCATCATCAACAGTGGCTCGGTATCACTACTGAGCTGGCCGAGTCCTGAAGAACGTATCTCCTGGAGTGGACCTGCGCAGGTGGTGAAGGAACCAACAAGAGGGAAAATCCTCCTTGACCTTGCCCTCACTGATCTACTTGTCGCAAATGCATCTGTCCATGATAGCATTCACAGGATGGTTTTAGTGCATAAGGAGGCCATACATCCCATCATGTCTGCTCTGGCTCTCCAAATGAGCAATTCACTTTGTGTCATTCACCCACCATATCCCCATAACCTTGCACTTCCTTTCCTTTCAGATAACAGTCCAATTCTCTTTTGAATGCTTCAGTTGAACCTGCATCCACCACACTCTGAGGCAGTGTATTCTAGACCTTTACCAATCGCTGCATGAAAAAGATTTTCCTCACGTTAATTCTGCTTCTTATACCAATTACTTTAAATCTGTGTCCTCAATCCTTTCACAAGTGCTAACAGTTTCTCCCTATCTACTCTGTCCAGACTCCTCATGATTTTGAACACCTCTATCAAGTCTCTTGTCAGCCTTCTCTTCTCCAAGGAAAACAGTCCTAATTTCTCCAATCTATCTTCACAGCTGAAGTTCCTCATCTCTGGAACCAATCTTGTAAATCTTTTCTGCACTCTCTCTAGTGCCTTTACATTAAATGCGGCACCCAGAATTGGACTCCAGTTGAGACTGAACTAGTGTCTTATACAAGTTAAACATAACTTCCTTGCTCTTGTATTGTATGCCCCTATTAATTAAGCATAAGATTCTGCATGCGTTACTAATCACTCTCTCAACCTGTCCTTCCACCTATAGTGACTTATGTACATATACACCCAGGACCCTCTTCACCTGCATCTCCTTTAGAATTGTACCCTTTATTTTGTACTGTCTCTCCACGTTCTTCCTACTAAGATGAATCACTTCACATTTCTCTGCATTGAACTTCATCTGTCCCCTGTTTGCCCAGTCCACCAACCTGTCTATGCCATTTTGAAATTCTACACTATCCTCCTCACAGTTCACAGTGCTACAAAGTTTTGTAAGATACACAAACTTTGAAATTGTGCCCTGTACACCAAGGCCTAGGTGATTAATAAATATCAGGAAAAGCAGAGATCCCAACACTGACCATTGGGAACTCTAGTCCAAACCTTCCTCCAGCTCAAGAAAACATCCATTGACCACCACTCTCTATTTTCTGTCACTCAGCCAATTCCGTACCATGTTGCTAGTGACCCTTTTATTGCATGAGCTCTAACTTTGCTCACAAGTATGTTGTGTGACGCCATATCAAACATATTTTGGAAGTCTATGTACAGCACATCAATGGCGTTGCCTCTCTGTTATCTCTTCAAAAAACTCCAGCAAGTTAGTTAAACATGATTTTCCCTTAAGAAATCCATGATGGCTTTCTTTAATTAACCCGCACTTGTCCGTGCGGCTGTTAAATTTGTTCTGAATTATTGTTTCTAGAAGTTCCCCACCACTAAAGTTGACTGTTTTGTAGTTGCTGGGCTTATCTTAACACCTTTTTTTTTGAATAAGGGAGTAACGTTTTCAGCCCTCCATTCTCCGAGTCTAAGGAAGACTGAAAAATTATGGCCAGTGGTTCCACAATTTCAGCTTCCACTTCCCTCAGTTTCCTTGGATGCACTTCATCTGGTCCTGGCTTTATCGACTTTAAGTACAGTCTATCCAATAACTCCTCCTTATTAATTTTAAACTCTGCAATTGTCTGAACTACCTCCTCTTTCACCATGGCCTGGGTAGCATCTGCTTCCCTGGTAAACACAAGTGAAAGTATTCATTTAATAGCTCTGCTAAGTCCCCTGCCTCCATGTGTAAATCCACTTTTTGGTCCCTAATCGGCCCTACTCCCCCTTTTACCACCCTTTTACTATTTATATGGCATTAGAAGACTTTAGGATTTCCTTTTATGTTGGCTGCCACTCTCTTTTCATACCCCCTCTCTGCTTTTCTTATTTATTTTTTCACCTCCCCTATGAACTCAGCCTGGTTTTCAACAGTATTTTCTATCTGACATGCCATAAGCACAACTTTTCTTCTTTATCTTAATTTCTATCTCTTTTTTCATCCAGCAAGCTCTGATTTTGTTTGCCTTACAATTCCCTTTTGAGGGAATATGCCTTGACTGTGCCTGAAATATCTCTTCTTTGACAGTAGCCCATTGTCCAGCTACCGTTTATCCTGCCAACCTTTGGCTTCAATTTATTCGATGCAGATCCGTTCTTACCCCATTGAAGTTGGCTTTCCCTCAGTTAATTATTTTCACTCTGGATTTCTTCGTCCTTTTCTGTACCAAAACCTAATGATACCACTGATAATAATGATGCCTAATGATACCTAATGTTATCATCGTCCCCTAAATACCCTACTGACACTTGATCTACTGGCCCACCTCATTCCCAAGAACCAGGTCCAGCAATGCTTCCTTTCTCATTGGATTGGAAACATACTGCCATAGAAAAATTTTCTGAATACATTTTAGGAATCATGCCCCTCACTTCCCTTTACACTAACATTATTCCAGTCTATATTCGGGTAATTAAAGTCCCCCATTATGATTACCGTACAATTTTTGCAGCTCTCTGTAATTTCCTTGCAAATTTGTTCCTCTATATCCTTCCCTATTGGTGGGGGTGACCATTGTCCAGTCCTTGTGGATATAAGTCCCGTTGCCACACTGGGGATACTGTCAATTGGGCTGTGTGGCACTACCATTGTGTTAAATGGGATTAAATCAAAACAGATCTAGCAACTCAAAACTGGACATCCATGAGGCACTGTGGGCCACCAGCAGCAGCAGAATTGTATTTAACCACAATCTGTAACCTCATAGCCTCCATATCCTTCAATCTTCCATTACCATCAAACCGAGGGTCAACCCTGGTTCAATGAAGAGTGCAGAGGTGCACGCCAGGGACAGCACCAGGCATACCTAAAAATGAGGTGTCAAACTGGCCAACCCACAACACAGGACTACATGCATAATCAGCAGAAGCAGTATGCGACAGACAAGGCTAAGCAATCCCACAACCAACGGATCAGATCTAAGCTCTGCAGTCCTACTACACCCAGTCGTGAATGGTGGTGGACAATCAAGCAGCTAACAGGAGGAAGAGGCTTCACAAATATCCTCATCCTCAATGATGGAGGAGCCCAGCACATCAGTGCAAAAGATAAGGCTGAAGGCATTACCATCACTGAATCCCTCACCATCAATATCCTGGGGGTTACCATTGACCTGAACCTTAACTGGACCAGAAATATAAATACTGTGGCTACAAGAGTAGGTCAGAGGTGAGGAATCCTGCAGAGAGTAACTCACCTCCTGACTCCCTAAAGCTTGTCCACTATCTACAAGGCACAATGCAGGAGTGTGATGGAATACTCTCCACCTGCCTGGATGAGTACAGCTCCAACAACACTCAAGAAGCTGGACACCATCAGGACAAAGCAGCCCACTTGATCGGCACCCCATCCATCACCTTCAATAACCACTCCCTCCACCACTGACGCACAGTAGCAGCAGCATGTACCATCTACAAGATGCACCACAGCAACTCATCAAGGTTCCTTAGACAGAACCTTCCAAACCCGCAATCTCTACCAGTTGGAAGGACAAGGGCAGCAGATGGATGGGAACACCATCACCTGCAAGTTCCCCTCCAAGCCACACACCATCTTAACTTGAAGCTTTTAAAAAATTATTCATTCATAGGATGTGGGCTTCGCTGGCTGGCCCAGCATTTATTGCCCATCTCTAGTTGCCCTTGAGAAGATGGTGGTAAGCTGCTTTCTTGAACCACTACAATCCATGTGGCATAGGTACACCCTCAGTGCTGTTCGGAAGGGAGTACCAGGATTTTGACCCAGCGACAGTGAAAGAATGGCAGTATATTTTCAAGTCAGGGTTGTGAGTGACTTGGAAGGGAACTTCCAGGTGGTGGTATTCCCATATATCTGCTGCCATTGTCCTTCTAGATGGTAGTGGTCATGGGTTTGGAAGGTGCTGTCGAAGGAGCCTTGGTGAATTCCTGCAGTGCATCTCTTGGATGGTATACGCTGCTGCTAATGTGCATCGGTCATGGAGGGAGTGAATGTTTGTGGATGTGGTGCCAATCAAGCCGTTCCTTTACTGCAGTTCCTTCATTGTCGTCGGGCCAAAATTCTGAAACTCCCTTCCTAACAGCACTGTGGGTGTATCTACACCACATGGATTGCAGCAGTTCAAGCATTCAGCTTACCACCACCTCCTCAAGGGCAATTAAGAATATGCAACAAATGCTGACCAAGCCAATGAAGCTCACATCTCTTGACGGAATATTTAAAAGAAATCAGCTAAACAAAATAAGTGACAGCCATTTGCTGGTTCATTCCCCAGGACAATGTCTTGACTAATCAGTGTCAAGCCTCTTGGTTTAAATTTCAAACAATGCTTGACAGTTAACTGTCAGTCACCATCAACTGGTACACTGTCCATGACAACACCTCTACCAATCAGATTCCACTTGCCAACCAATCAGCACTCTCTTCTCATTTAGTATAAAATTGTTGTTTCCCCTGACATTGGCATTTTCTTGCGAATTGTCCTGATGAGTGCAAGATGAAAAGCTTTGACAAGAAAATCATTTTTCAGCAGTACTCAAGTTCTATATTACCAAATGACAATTCGAACATTGTTTTCAATATTATGCACATAACTTTATTATAGCAATCAAATAATATGCAGTAGATGAAGGTGGAAGATTGACATGCAGGAAAAGACCAGCTGGTCCAACAAGACTGCCCAGACCTTGATGGTTGGAGTTATCAAGGTTCGACACATCCTTATCTCACCTCTTCCCCCCACCCCCACCCCTCACTCCAGCTGTGTAATATCCTGGGAGAGACAAATAAAAAAGAGAAAACACAGGACCAATAAGGGAAATAATACTCTGTAAAATTCCTCTCTAAGCCCCTCAGGCGATCACACAGACCCAGTGTTCTCCATAAAGGCATTCTCTATAACATTTCCAGTACAGTAATGTGCAAAATCTGTCACATTTAAACGCCAGACTGTGAACACATGCTGGCATGTGCCTAAGTTTGCATTCAGTGTAAAGAAAGACTAAAATTTATATGACACATCAAGATGTCCCCAAGCACTTTACAGCCAATGAAGTGCTTTTGAAGTGTAGTCACTTGTGATGTTGGAAATGCAGCACACAGTAAGGCCTCACAGCAATGTGATAATGACCAGATAATCTGCTTTGTTTTAGTCAGGTTTGATGAGAGATAAATATTGGCTTGGGACACTGGGGAAAACTCTGTTGTTCTACTTCAAAACAGTGTTGTGGTATCTTTTACATTCACCTCAGAAGGAAGCTAGGGCCTCAGCTGAATGTCTCATTCATAAAATGACACCTCTGACAGTTTAGCACCCCCTCAGTGCTGCACTGGAGAGTCAATCTGGATAACCTGCTCAAATCTTTGGAGGGGGACTTGGATCTGTGACCTGCTGGGTGAGATGCAAGAGTGCAACCAGCTGAGCCACAGTTTCATCTGAAAACCTAAACAACAAATTTTCAGATGATCTAAGTCTTTGGATAAAAACAAAAAGCTAAAAGCTACTGCGGATGCTGGAAATCCAAAACAAAAACAGAATTACCTGGAAAAACTCAGCAGGTCTGGTGCTGCCAGACCTGCTGAGTTTTTCCAGGTAATTCTGTTTTTGTTTAAGTCTTTGGATAATTGTCTTTGAATATTTTTCCCAGTGCTACTTTTAATGTTTTAATTCTAGGTTCAGTTCATTTGTTTGATTGGTAGTTTCAAAGCCACCTTATCTTTCGTGCTGTTCAGATTGAAATGAATTCTCTCAAATTCCTCTCAAGCTATAGCAGAGCTAGAATAATCATTGAGTTGATGAATTGTTTGAAGCAGTCACTAACTCACTGTTGAAACAATGGGGAAACATCGGAACCAATCATATTTGAGGCAGTTTTTAATGTTTTATCTTGATGTCTGAAGTAGTTAGCAGATTCAGACACAAGTATCAACAATCAACTTTCTTTATTTCAGATATTAATTAGAACAAACATGTAGACAATGCCAAGATATGAATGGACAATATTCAGGATTGGGCTGATCAGTGGCAATTACATTGCATGCCACACAACTGCCAGGCAGTGACCATCTCAACAAGGGAGAATCTAACCACCTCCTCATGATGTTCAACGGTATCACCATTGCTGAATCCCCCACCTTTAATATGCTGGGGATTAACATTGACCAGAAACTGAACTGGACTAGCCATATAAATACTGTGGCTACAAGAGCAGATCAGAGGTTGGGAATTCTACAGCGAGTAACTCACCTCCTGGCTCCACAAAGCCTGTCCACCATCTTCAAGGCACCAGTCAGGATTGTGATGGAATACTCTCCAATTGCCTGGATGAGTGCAACTCTAACAACACTCCAGAAGCTCAACTGTTTGATTGGCACCCCAACCACCAACATAAACATTCATTCACCCCACCACCGGCATACAGTGCGTACCATCGACAAGATGTGCTGCAGCAATTCACCAATGCTCTTTCAACAGCACCTTCCAAACCTTTGACCTCTACCACCTTGAAGGACAAGGGCAGCAGACACATGGGAACACTATCACCTACAAGATCCCCTCCAAGTCACACATCATCTTGACTTGGAACTATATGTCAATCCTTCTTTGGGTCAAAATCCTGGGACTCCCTTACAAACAGCACTGTGGGTATACCTACACCATATGGACTGTCGTGGTTTAAGAAGGTGGCTCACCACCACCTTCTCAAGGACAATGAATGCTGGCCTTGCTAGCGACACTCACATCCCATGAATGAGTAAAGAAACAAGCAAACAGCTTATTATGGTTAAATTCAACACCTGCTTCACCCATCACTGACTAATTTTGAGAAGGAGTCCTTCAATAGATGTTAGGTCCCTAATGAACAAATTCAAGGGGCCTAATGCCTGTTTTACGCTTCTGTAGTTCATCCAATATTTGAGCAAATTGGGGATGCCTACTGCTCAACTGACATGATTTTCTTTCATCTTATGTATGAAAAATGGGCAGAAAGCATAATATTTTCTATCCTGGTATCTCTGAAGCACTGCACATGTTAGAGAGGCAGAATGGATAAGGTTTATTGCTTGTGGTTCAAAGATCAATACAAACAGCTCCAGCTTTGGGCTAGGATTTTCCGGCGGTCGGGAGGGCTTGGCGGGTGGGCCTGGGAGCAGTTGGGAATCCGAACGCCGCCTGCGATTGGGCTCCGAGTGCGATTTCACACTGGCAGGCTAATTAACGGTGAGTTAGTGTGAAACGCGCGCTCAGCGCTGCCAGGGTGGGGGTGGGAGGACCGCGAATGCAGAGGTTTGTGCGTACGCGTGGGTGCACTCCCTGAAGCACATAGCTGCCTCAGGGAACTGAAGGTTTTTAAAATAAAAAAGAAGAGATTGAAAATAATGAAAGCATGTCCCCTCGCGTGACTCACATGAGCAGGGACATGTTAAATATGAGTGTTAAAAGGTTTTTTTAAAAAAATTACTGGTTGAAACCTCATCCCGCCTGTGGATGAGGTTTCGCCAAAAATGCAAAGGCCGCTTGGCCTTTTTGCCCACCCGCCAACTGAACGGTTGGACAGGCAGCGGAAAATTTGAATCAATTACTTCATTAAGGGCCTTAGTAGACCGCCTAATTGTCGGCGGCTGTGCTGCCAGCTCCTGTGTGCGCCCACCGACCAAAACATCACGTGAGTGTGCGATGATGTCGGGACACTTGCCCGACATCATCGCGCGTCCTTTTACGCTCGTTTGGGTCAGGCGCACGCCCGCCAAGTGCAATATTCTGCCCCTGGTCTCAGGTTATATAATCACGCAAATGCAAGTAGATCACAGCCTTCTAAGCCATAGATTTGTTTTAATTGACATCCTAACCTGCTGACAACACCGTTTTATTAAGAATATTCTGAGTGAATTTATTGTTTGAAATAGCATGAAACATTCAGTGGGAGGTTTGTATACCATCACCTAAAACATTCCAAGCTACAATTACAATGATAGCTCACAAGGAAATTTAGAACGTTAGACAAGCTTTGAATATTATAAATCTACATTAAATTTTTCAGCCAAATATCAATAATTCTTTATACCTAAATATTCAGAATTGCTGAATGCTTTGACTTAGAATCCCATTTGATAACTTATTCTGGACACAGTGCATGTGCCCTCAAACCCAGGAGCCAAAATTTCATCTATGCACAAAACGTCCAAAAATATAGTGTGCCCAGCATGAACAACAAACTTCATATTCTGTACCACCAGAAATAGTAACTCTGTATTTCTTTGAATTTCACCCTAAGAAATAAAAGCAGGTTCATGCACCATGGAACCACTGCCACTCTCCCGGGACGGCACTTCAGCAACCCGGGTAGTTGCAAATATCTAATTCATGGTTCATGTGTTTTAGCATGCAGCTTTTGCTTTGGGGAATTAAAATTTGACTGTACGAAATGAGATAAATGCAATTAAATGAAACTTGGAGTCAATTACATTTCAGAGGTTAACTGCTAGAAAATTAGGATCATAAACAGCAGGTGGGTTTACTTAACTAAAGAACTGGAGACATGAAGGCTACAGTTCTTCCAAGAAGTGCATTCCAGAGAGAAGTTTTTATACCGGGGGTTAGAGCTAAATTAGTTTAAATGTGTTAAGTGAACCCTGAAAGGTTATAAAACTCATTTATTCCATCAGATCAAAGAGGAAATTGTAAATGAGGGCTGATTAATCTAAAGGTTGGTTTGAGGACAGCCCAAAGCAGGCTACATCATCATGGAGATGGGTAGATCTTAGGGAAGTTCTCCAGATTTAATTTATTTGGTTATTTGCTGGGGGAGTGTTAGTTGCAGTTTGGACCTCATATGGTTTGCAGCTCACTGGGAGAAGACAGCCAAAGTACATGACAGTTAGATAGACCTGCACTGTAAGCGGAGTAAAACAATTAACTTCATCATTCACCATGTGGAATGCTGATGAGGCTTAATCTCAGTTTGAATGTTGTGCGGGAACAGAAGCTGGATGATTGCCTAGTTTGAAATTAGCGGAATAATCTATAATGGGTCTCACGGAATCTTGTACCAAAGAAAGCAACAAGCAGATTAACTTGGAAGTATTGGAAAAGTATTCAGAAGAAAGGACTGAAGCATTGACAGTCAAGAGATGGTATTTGAAAGTTTTGCCTCTGTGAATAGCTGGAACTGATGACAATTCTCCAGAGGACTATGGCACACTTATGGATGGTCCCTACAGAAGTAAATAAGCTCAAGTTGAATAAGATAATTCTTAGGGGAAGTAAGAGGTAAACGTGAATCAATAACATACATAGTTATAAACCATATTGTTAAGTTAATAGTGCTTGTTTTATTTAGGTCTTTCATGTACAATAAAGTTTGTTTAGTTTTAACAAAGTGAAATTTTGTGGTGTAGCTCTATTGGTTAAAATGAGGTGTTTGGATTTCTCCTTAAATGTTAAAGGTTCTTAACCGGATTGTAGCAAAATTGAAGGCTCATCCTGGATTTCGAATCCACAGACTTACACAAGGTTCACTGGGAAATGTGCTAAAGTTTAAGATGACAAGATTCCACAGCGAACTTTTATTGTATTTATTAAGAAGCGGTTATGGTGTTGTCAATTAATAAAACATTTCTGGAGAGGGAAGATTTATCCCTGAGTGATTTGCA
Source organism: Cetorhinus maximus (assembly GCF_964194155.1). Classification (NCBI taxonomy): domain Eukaryota; kingdom Metazoa; phylum Chordata; class Chondrichthyes; order Lamniformes; family Cetorhinidae; genus Cetorhinus; species Cetorhinus maximus. Next base: position 27,489,694 of record NC_135881.1, read on the forward strand.
ACAATTAGCAAAGGTTAGATTAATAGCTTTAACATTAGCAGAAAAGTTGAAGCTAGAGTTAGAAACTGGAGCTATGAAAGTAGGTATATTTGAGGTAATAGAACAAGCATTTGGAATTTGAAGAAGGGGAAGTTAATCCAAATAGCAATTCAGTTGAATTGGCTAGAATTCAGCTGCAAAAGAAGCAGCTTGAAATAGAAAAAGAAATGGAAATGCAAAAGCTTGAAATTGATCTCCAGGGAGAGAAGTTAGCAAGGGAGAAAAGAGGAAGAGCCAGAAATTTTCAAGAGAGAAAGAAATCAAACAGTATGAACTGGTTAAAGAAAAGTTTAGGTTACAGCATGAAAGAGAGGCTAATAGTTCAGATGATGAGTTGTGTCCCACTCTGAGTTTCGATCTGGCTAAGAATCTTCACCTAGTGCCTAAATTCGTGAAAGATGGAATTGAGAGCTAGTCTATCTCATTTGAAAAAGTTGCTATAAAACTTGGATGGCCAAAAGACAAATGAACTCTTATTTTAGCATTAATTGGCATGACAATGGATTTTATTCAAATCTTTCAAAAGAGCAACCTTCAAATTATGAGACAGTTAAAACTGAAAGACTTACAGCAGTTGAACTTGTCCCTGAAGCATATCAATTAAAATTTCAGACTTAAAGACAAGACCGAGTGAAACATTTGTAGAATATGCTAGGGTGAAAGAAATGTTGTGGGACCTGTGGTTTTGGGCACTAAAACCTAAGCAGAATTTTGAAAATGTCAGAGGGGCCGTGATCTTGGAAGAATTTAAAAATATTGTTCCACTAGTCATTCAGACTTACATTGAAGGTTGGAAAGTGTCTAATATAAGCGAAGCTGCACTTTTAGCCAATGGATATGACTTCTCACATTTACAGCTGGGGGTGGGGGTGGTAGATCCCCTTTTATAAACACACACAGGAGTTGGGAATGTAGACCAAATGAAAATGAACTGGCTCTGAATAGTAGTGAAGGGGATAGCAAGAAGGAAAAACCAGATTCTCTCCAAGTTGGTTAAGAAGATAGTGCAGAAGATAAGGGGTAAGTCAAAAAGATCGACATGTTGTCACCATCATAAAATTGGACATGTGAAGGCAAATTGTTGGAGGTTAAAGCCTAAATCAATGCCACAGGTGCAAATAGCAAGAAATTCCACAGAGAGCGCTGCATCAGAAGGTGAATCTTGTGAATGTTGTATAATGCCTTCAAGGCATATCAGCATGACAGCACTGGAAGGGAAGTGTGTCATGTGATCAGTCTTAGTTTCACTTTTGCTTTAAGCAGCAGAACAACCACAGCTCCGAGTGTCTTCAAGCTTTGCAATAATGTAAGACTGTTCTAATGTTCCTAACCTTAATAAATGAACTGACGATCTGTTTACCCAATCCCTTATGTTTTTTTTTCATTCATTCACAGGAAGTGGGCATCGCTGGCTGGGCCAGCATTTATTGCCCATCCCTAATTGCCCTGGAGAAGGTGGTGATGCGCTGCCTTCTTGAATCGCTGCAGTCCATGTCGCGTAGGCACACCAACAGTGCTGTTAGGGAGGGAGTTCCAGGATTTTGACCCAGCAACAGTGAAGGAATGGTGATATATTTCCAAGTCAGGATGGGGAATGGCTTGGAGGGGAACCTCCAGGTGGTGATGTTCCTATGTGTCTGCTGCCCTTTCCTTCTAGATGGTAGTGGTCGTGGGTTAAATATTCTGCAAACAATAATCTTTGATCTAAACCAGAATCCCATAGAATAACAAGCTTTTTAAGTTTTTCCTTGGACAAAAATGAACTGATTTCCCCTTTAAATATATATCCCTTATATTCCTCCACACCTCTATCTGCTCCCATTGTAAAAACATTAGAAGGAATGGGTTTCTCATTGTCATGTTATTATAATGATGTAGGCACCAATCGCTCTGGAACTCACCAAGGCTCCTTAAACTGTGTGAGCGATTGCCTATATTGGGAAGTGTATACTTATCCTATTGTGTAGAGTGAAATTAAATTATGCTCTGGCAAAGGGGTCTATTGTTGTTGGCGTTGTTTCAAAATTACCTATTAAAAATGTAGATTTTACATTGGGAAGTGATACAGTGGGCAATGTTGTTTCTCCACAATCTGGGACAGTAGACCACAGTCAGGAATGGTTCATGTGAGTAAAAAATCCTTTGTAATCCAGTTAAGAAACAAACTGATGTAAGAAAAATACTGATGGAATAACTTCAGTAATGGACAGAACAGATGCAGCAAAGGTATCTGCAGAATTTCCAAATCAAAATTCATCACAGAAAGGACTGAGACCTCAGAGTGACCCTAAAGGGTTAACGACAGTTAACATGGAATTAAATGGTCCTGTCAGTGCTGAGACAGCACCAGAAGTGTCAATGCCTGTCAATGTTGAGACATAGACCGGAATTTTCCAGCCCCTTTGGCGTCGGGAGTCATGGCGGGCGGGGCAGGGGGGTCAATATAGCAAGAAGGCCAAACCTCGGTTTCACGCAGGCGTGAAAGCACAGTGGGATTATCCGACGATGTCCGAAATGGCGGAACACCAATCCCGCTGGAGGCCGGTATGAACCTGCTTTGCATCCTGCTAATGGTATGCAAAATAAGGCCCGACCAGAACCTTTCCCCAATGCCAGATTTACCGTTACGCTGGTGGGAAAACGCTTTGGCCCAGAACACGTCTGGACAAGTGTGATGTGCAGAAGTCGGGACTTACCGTTAAGGCCTTGCTCAGATCGGGGACATCCAAGGGACAGAAGATTCTGGAATCCTACAGCTACCACACCCTGGAGGAACATGTGCATTGCGCGCTGGGTGGATTCTCATGGACATGGCTACCTCGCAAAGCAGCTTGCAGAAGGTTGAAGGTCTCCGTCGATGTCTCGGGTCTGCTTCAGAACATCACGTTGTTGGCCATGGGGTGCTATGGATGATCGGTGATGAGGTGGGAGAGGAAGGTCTAGGTTTGACTGGGAAAGGAAAGTGTTTGGTGTGAGGGGGTGGGTGGCGTGGGGTTGGGAGGGCTGGGACGAAGGTGTCACGGGGAAGTGAGGCTTGGTGGGGAAGGTGTCGCGGGGTGAGGCTGTGGGGGGACAAAGGTGTCGGAGGGGTGTGGTTGGGGGGGGTGGTGAAGGTGTCGGGGGGTGAGGTTGGGAGGGGGGAGGAGGGAGTACGTGGGAGGGGGTGTAATGGGGAGAATGCGGCAAGTGGAGAGGCAGACGTAACGAGGAGGAAGGTGTAAGGGAAGGGGTTCCGAAGGGGGAAGGAGTTCGGAGGGGGGAAGGAGTGCAGGGAGAGGAGGGAGTTCAGATGGGGCAAAGGAGTCCAGGGGGACGAAGGTGTCTGCAGGGAGGAGGGAGTAAGGGTGGAGGAGAGAGTAAGGGGGTGGGGATGTTGAGTTGAATGCGCAAGGGAGGGGTCTGTGGAGCCAATGACTGCCTCCTGGGGAGAGAACTGAGGGTAGGCATGGTAGGAGGGAATGCTGAGTATGAGAGGGGGCAGAGAAAGCCAGAAGGGTGGGAGGCTGAGGGCGCAATGGTAACAGTAGAAGGGATGGCGAGGGTGGTTGGTAGGGACTCGGAGGCAGGCACGGACCCTGGGAGTGGGAAGGAGGAGGCCGGGGAGGTTAATGTGGATAGGGGTGGGATTCTCAGGAAGGTAGCAGGATGATGGTGAAGTGGAACTATGGATGGTGCACCAAGGCTAGCACCAGAGAACAGAAAACACCCGCACCTACCTAAAAACCTCAGAACTCACCTGTGCAGATATTGTTTAAAATTTATTTGTTCATGAGTTGTGACCGTCATAGGCAAGGCCAGCATTTAGCATCCATCTCTAATTGAATGAAATTGCGAGACTCCACCCCCGTGCAGATTCTTGCTGAACAGGAATACAGGTAGAGGACCCGAAGGAGAAACTCTGAAGAAGAGTCGTACAGACTCGAAGCGTTAGCTCTGTTTCTCTCACCACAGAGGCTGCTGAATGTTTCCAGCATTTCCTGTTTTTATCTCATTAGAGAGTCCGTGTGTCCGATTCATTATGCACTCAATTTTTTGACCAGAAAAATCAATGGTTGGAAAATTGGGAGCAGACTGACTTCCATGATTGATCTCCAGTCGATTTCCTGTCGATCAAAAGTCCTTTCTGGAACTTGAAGTCTCACCGTTTTGGGCTACAGTGATGGATATAGTAGCCGAGTGCAGAGAAATGAGGTAATAGTTAGTAAATACCTGACCCTGTGAAATTTCTCACACAATTAAACCCCGCTGGTCTTCTTCTTTCTTCTTTTGTATGGCTTCAGGGGCAGAAACTGTCACCACAGTTTTAATGCCAAGTTCCTTAAGCAATGTCCTGCTGAAGTGCAAGTGTAACTCCAGGATGTTACCCTCAAATTTGAGTCCGGGCACAATATTATTATGAGGAGATGGCGGCGCAGTGGTAATGTCACTGGTCTAGTAATTCTGGAGGCATGGGTTCAAATCCCACCATGGCTGCTGCTGAATTGAATTTAAACTCAACAATTAAAATCTGGAACTAGATGCTAATCTCAGTGATTGTGATCACTAAACTATCATCACTAATGCCCTTTAGGGAAGGCAATCTGCCATCCCTGCCTGGCTGACATGTGATTCTAGACCCACAGCAATGTGGTTGACTCTGAACTGCCCTCTGAAATGGCCCAGCAAGCCACCCAGTGCCAATGATGCCCACATCCCACGAAAGAATAAAGAAAAAAATGTGTTCCATAGTTTGGTCAGGGTTGTCACAGCCAGGTGAGGTTTTAGAGTGCCCCTTGCACATCAGGTGGGCACATTGGCCATGTCCAGGCTGCATTTTATTGATGGTGCTCCATTGCTGGGCCTTGGTTATTATCTATAGGCTAGCCAAAATCTATTGGGTGCGCACTGTAGGAGATGTTAAGCAACTGCACCTGGACCTAAGAGATGTGGTGAAGGGGGAATAACAAAAATGGTGAAGGTAAAAGTAATAGGGGCATGAGGTGGCGAGGGGCATACTGGTGGCAGACTCTCAAGGTCCTATTTAGGGATCATTGGCTTGACTGCTCGAGGTCCAAGAAAATGGACCGCAGCATTTACAGTGCATGCATGGCGCAGTCAGTCCCATTCCAAATTAGCAGAGGAGCCTGTAAGAGCTAGTTAGAACCTCCATTGTGCACAGGCAACAGAGTCTAACATTTGTTTCAGTCTTGTGCGACTCTGAGGTGACTAAACCAATTTGGCATGTAGTGTTCTCCCAATGTGGATTAAGCACGAACACAACACACTCCAGATTGGAAGCTTCATCCCAAATCTTCATCCAAAAAATGGGCACATTGCGATCCAATCTCTAGGTCATGCTTTCTCCTGCGAGTTCATTTTCTTTCACAAAGCCTCGAAAAAAATCAATCTTGGTTCCCACACAAGAATGTAATTTCGCAGGCATTGGCTAGGATTCCTTGTATATATTTTCCTGCATGGAAATTTCCTAAATGTTCAATTGTGTAAGAATGGATGTTTTGTTTTAATATTTTGGGAGAATATTGTGTTATTCTGCAAAGACAGCTGGAAGTCTGTGTCAGTGTGTGTGTGTGTGAGTGATTTAATTAAGCTGGGCAAGAGTTTGATAGGAGTCAGGTTGTCTGGGGGGTTGGAAACATGAAAAGGATAAGAGGTGTTAAGTTGAGGCACAAGTAAATAGATTAGATCTCACATCTGCAGTTTTTGATAAGTTGAGCAGTTGTTTGAATTTCAAAGGGGAATTGGAGGTAGCAAGGAAGATGTTTGCATCTTGCAGCAGTCCATAGCTAAATAGCAGTGGGGATATTGTATTTTTATTGACCCAAAAGCAAAGTTAAGTTGGAAAGATATTATATTTGGAAGGGTTTGAATTTGAAAAGGGTGTGAGAATAATGGGACTGAGATGAAAGAGAAAAAAGGATATATTAGAGTTACTGTGGATAGCTGGTTTTTAGCTATTGAGCTGGAGAGATGGCTGTATAGCTGTTAAGCTGGAGTTGGCTGGAGATAGCTGGAGCTGTCTGAGCTGTTGAGAAGTCTTGGGCTACAGCAAGCAGTCTTATTCCGAAGTGGATTCCATACCATAAAGTGGAAGAGGGTAAAGGCCATGTGGTACACCTGTATTTAAGCAACAGCGGTTTGTCTTGTGTGATATTACTGGACTTTTCATATTTAAACATCTAAAAGGGAGTGTTGCCTGGAAAGTGTTTACTTGTGGGTTTGACCAAGTTGAGAGTTTTGGAGGACTGATTTGTAGGAGTAACCATACTTGTGTAACTGTAATCTTGTGTGCTTAAGTTTTCTTGTGAATAAAACTTTTACTTTAAATTTTTTAAAAACCCAAACCAGGACATACAGTTGGTAATTGAGCTTCCAATGTGGAGCTGGGTCTTACAGACCAGGCTGCAGTTTCAAGTTATTTGATCATGCACCTGGACAACAGTAGGAGTTAAGAGGGAACAAAAACATTGGCCATTTCTCTGCCCCTGATCATTATCCAGTGAACTGCTGGAAAATACATACATGCCGACATCAGGTAAGGACAGGGCTGTGCGAGGGCCTTGCACCTCCCCAACCACCCACCAGTTAATAGCCAATTGACATCCATTGTCTGGACTCACACACATGGAATGGTCAATGTGCGAGTTGTTGGAAATTGACCAGTGCCCTGGAACCCTACCATAGCATCCAGTCACCCCGTCAAAATAAAGTAAATGCCAGTTGAGTAATGTTACAGCCACAGTGTTGGCACCAGGCAGTTGCCAATGTATTTAAAATGACCTCTTTTTCTTTTATAGGGGCAAGCTAATAAATGGAGCAGTCATTTCTGCAAGGACAGTATAACAGCTGTGTAAGTAAATTAGCATATTAATTTTTCATTGACATTTGAAAACCAATACTGTGCTGTTACATAAGTGTGGATAAGGTCAAAGTGAGCCACATTCAGGTTCTGCAAGGTCAGCATATGGCATTTTTTAAACAGTTGCTTTTCTATATTTGACTTACGAATATATTCATAAAAAAAGTGAAGCAGCTCACTCCTTCGCCATCCTGACCTTCATTATAAAAATAATTCAATCTACAATCAGTTGGACCTTTGGGCTCCAGGCTCAGAATTCCCATCACACTGAGGGCATGAGCGGAGTGGGAGGAAAACAATAAAAATGTCATCGTAATGATGGGTTAACAGTTTAGTTACAAACCCTTCACCTGAAGTGCCATGGCTGGACTGAAGAAGACCTGTTTAGAGAACCGAGCAAAACTAAGAGGGGAGGAGGGATGAAGGGTCAGGTTATTTCGCTGTTTTCACAAAGAAACAGTTAATAGCCTGTAAGAGGATTTCAATATACTGGAATGAGAATTAAAATGTGCTGCAGCGCATGGGACTTCAGTTCTGTGCAAACAGAAAATCTATGACTTCTTAGCTCAGAGGAGTTTATGTGGAAATTTTTAAAAATAAAATTAATAAAATTATGAGGGGGTTTGATAGAGTAAATAAAAAGAAACTGTCCCTACTGCCAGAAGAGTCAACAACCAGTGGACACAGATTTTAGATAATTGGTAAAGAACCAGAGGCATGTTGTTAAAATCTGAAACGTGTTGCCTGGAAGGCTGGTGGAAGCAGATTCAATAATGACTTTCAAAATGGATTGGATCTACATGAAAAGGAAAATATTGCAAGGCTTTGGCGAAGGAGCAGGAGAGTGAGACTAATTGGATAGCTCTTTCGATGTCAAAATAGGCGTGATGGGCCAAATGGCCTCCTTCCTTGCTGCATGATTCAATGATACTATGCAAGTAGCCATCATTTAACCCACCTTGCTCTTTCAGATGCTTAATGACCTATTGTTCATTTCCAGCATTTGCTTTCTTTGTGTCTTATTATTCTTAATGGTCAATTGAGTCAATGAGAAAGGAAATCTGACATCTGAAGTTTACATGGCTTCCCTGGGCATTGATAGCGGATTCCCCTGACTGGGGAAAGATCATCAACAATGATGATAATACCATTAACATTTGGCTCGATAAACAATCTAATTTCTATGGTAGAACTTGAAAGTCTTTCTGGAAACTGCTGGAGAATTCTCCTGGTGTAGGTTTCTTTTGTACATAAAATAAAGAAAGATTTGCATTTAAATAGTGCCTTTTATGACCCTTGGACGTCCCAAAGCACTTTACAGCCAATTAAGTACTTTTGGAAACGTGGCAGTCAATGTGCTTACCACAAGCTCCCACAAACATCAAAACTCCCTCACTTCCTTGCAATAAATGACAACATTCTATTTGCCTTCCTAATCACTTGCTGTACCTGCATACTAGCTTTTTGTGATTCATGTACCAGGACACCCAAATCCCTCTGTACAATGGAGTTCTGCAATCTCTCCCCATTTAAATAATGTACTGTTTTGCTATTCTTCCTGCCAAAGTGGACAAGTTCACATTTCCCACATTATACTCCATCTGCCAAATTTTTACCCACTCACTTAGCCTATCTAAATCCCTTTGCAGACTCCTTATGTCCTCCTCACAACTTACTCTCCTATCTATCTTTGTGTCCTCAGCAAATTTACCTGCCATACATTTAGTCCCTTCATCCATGTCATTGATTAAGATTGTTAATAATTGAGGCCCCAGCACTGATCCCTGTGGCACTCTACTAGTTACAGTTTACCAACCCAAAAATGAACCAATTATCCATACGCCCTGCTTCCTGTTAGCTAACCAATTCTCCATCCATGCTAATATGTTCCTCCCACACCATGAGCTCTTATTTTCCATCGTAACCTTTGATGTGGCAACTTATCAAATGCCTTTTGGAAATCCAAATATACACATCTACAGGTTCCCCTTTATCCAAGTCACTTGTTGCATCCTCAAAGAACTCTAATAAATTAGTCAGACATGATTTCTGTATCTAATTGTTTCTTTAATGCATCCAGAATTTTCACCGCTCTACCCAAAGTCAACTCCAAGAGCTTGTAACTCTTTGAACCAAAGAATCATTGAATGATTACAACATAGAAGGAGGCTTATTTGGCCCATCATGTCCATGCCAGCACTCTGCAAGAGCAACCCAGTTAGTCCCTCTCTCCCACCCTTTCCCTGCAGCCCTGAATATATTTTGCTTCACATGCTTATCCAATTCCCCTTCAAAAACCATCTCGGCCACCTCTGGAAGTCACCAGCATCACAGATGCCAGTCTTCAGCCAATTCAATTCACTCCACCTGATATCAAGGAACAGCTGAAGGCACTGGATAGTGCAAAGGCTATGGGGCCTGACAATATTCTGGCAATATTACTGAAGATTTGTGCTCCAGAACTTGCCGCACCCCTATTCAAGCTATTCCAGTACAGCTACAACACTGGCATCCACCCGGCTATGTGGAAAATTGCCCAGGAATGTCCTGTACACAAAAAGCAGGACAAATCCAACCCGGCCAATTGCTGCCCCATCAGTCGACTCTCCATCATCAGTAAAGTAATGGATTCGTGCGGAGTGAATTGAATTGGCTGAAGACTGACATCTGTGATGCTGGGGACCTCTGGAGGAGGCTGAGATGGATCATCCACTCAGCACTTCTGGCTGAAGATTGTAGCAAATGCTTCGGCCTTATCTTTTGCACTGATGTGCTGGGCTCCACCATCACTGAGGAAAAGTCAATGGGAATCAGGGGAAAAACTCTCCACTGGTTGGAGTCATACCTAGCACAAAGGAAGATGGATGTGGTTGTTGGAGGTCAATCATCTCAGCTCCAGGACATCACTACAGAGTTCCTCAGGGTAGTGTCCTCGGCCCAACCATCTTCAGCTACTTCATCAATGACCTTTCTCCCAACATAAGGTCAGAAGTGGGAGTGTTCGCTGATGATCACACAATTTTCAGCACCATTCGCGACTCCACAGATATTGAAGCAGTCCCTGTCCAAATTCAGCAAGACCTGGACAATATCCAGGCTTGGGCTGTCAAGTGGCAAGTAACATTCACGCCACACAAGTGTCAGGCAATGACCATCTCCAACAATAGAGAATCTAACCATTGGCCCTTGATGTTCTATGGCATTACCATCACTGCATCCCCCACTATCAACATTCTGGGGGTTACCGTTGACCAGAAACTGAAATGGACCCTCATATAAATACTGTGGCTACAGAAGCAGGTCACAGGCTAGGAAGTTTGTGATGAGTAACTCACCTCCTGGCTCCCTGAAGCCTGTCTACTATCTACAAGGCTCAAGTCAGGAGTGTGATGAAATACTCCCCACTTGCCTGGATGAGTCCAGCTCCCACAACACTCAAGAAGCTTGGCACCATCCAGGATGAAGCAGCCCACTTGATTGGCACCCCATTCACAAACATTCACTCCCTCCACCACCGATGCACAGTAGCAGCAGTATGTACCATCTACAAGATGCAATGCAAGAACTCACCAAGGCTCCTTTGACAGCACCTTCCAAACCCACGAGCACTATCATCTAGAAGGACAAGGGCAGCACATTCAAGGGAACACCACCACCTGGAAGTTCCCCTCCAAGTCACTTACCATCCTGACTTGGGAATATATTGCTGTTCCTTCACTGTCATCGGATCAAAATCCCAGAACTCCCTTCCTAACAACACTGTGAGTGTACCTACACCACATGGACTGCAGCAGTTCAAGAAGGCAGCTCATCACCACCTTCTCAAGGGCAACTAGGAATGGGCAATAAATGCTGGCCCAACAGCCCATGAATGAATAAAGAAAATTAATCTCTTTCCAGGAGGTGGCATTGTGGTATTATCACTGGACTAGTATTCCAGAGACCCAGGGTAATGCTCTGGGGACTCGGGTTTGAACCCACCATAGCAGATGGTGAAATTTGAATTCCAGAAAAATGTGGAATTAAAAGTCTAATGATGACCATGAAACCTTTGTCGATTGTTGTAAAAACCCATCTGGCTCACTAATTTCCTTAAGAGAAGGAAATCTGCCGTCCTTACCTGGCCTGGTCTACATATGACTCCAGACTCACAGCAATGTGGTTGACTCTTAACTGCCTTCTGATCAAGGGAAATTAGGGATGGGCTATAAATGCTGGCCTAGCCAGTGACACCCACGTCCCATGAATGAATAAAACAAATCTTATCCACTCACGGCATAAAACATTTTCCTCCTGGCACCATCGGTTGCTTTGTAATTCTCTTTAACTATGCCTCTTCTGGTTCTTTATCCTTCTGCCAATGGAAACAGTTTCTCTCTATCTACTCTGTATGGACCCCGAAGGATTGCTATCAAATTTTATCTTGCTCTCCTCTTAGGAGAACAACCCCTGCTTCTTCGATCTATGCAAACAACTGAAGTCCCCAATCTCCATGGAACCATTCGAGTAAATCTTTCCTGTATCCTCTCTAATGCCTTCACATCCTCCCTAAAGAGTGTTGCCCAGAGTTGTACACAATAGTCCAGGTGAGGCTGAAACAGTGTTCTATAAAGGCTTACCATAACTTTCTTGCTTTTGCATTCTATGCCTCTATTTATAAAATTCAGGACCTCATATGCCTTATTAACCACTTCCTTAACCTGCCCTGCCACCTTCAATGATTTGTGCCTCCATGCACAGATTCCCTTTTTGGATCCTGTTGTAGGGGTGGCTGAGTTGCTAATATTAATGATAGAGTTGATCTGCAGACACTTCTTGGGTGGAAACATTAAGTTTATTTACAATATACTCAGCAGCAACTACACGTGTGCGTTCAACTCCAACTCTACCTCTATCTGACTGTTGAGGTAGCCCATACTACTCTCCAATTGGATCATGTGATCTTCCTTAACAAATATTATTCTTAAAGGTACATTACGCACTAAATAAAACCATAATTACTACAGGTCCTTAATTGGCCCCCACCACTCCTCTTAGGACTATTTTACTATTTATATACTTATGAAGAACGGTGAAAGATAAAAGATCATCAGTCTGAAACTAACTCTGTTCCTCTCTTCACAGCTGCTGCCAAATCTGCTGACCATTTCCAGCATTTTCTGTTTCTTAAGGCAGATTTCCACAGTCCTTTGCTTTTGTATTAGAAGGAACTCCACAAGTTGCATGTTCACATTTATTGATCTTTTGACAAAATAGATGGGACTGCAGTGATTTTTAAAGAATCTTCTCTTTTGATGATATCAATTCTCGCGCTCAATAGCTGATTGGACCGATATCTCAGATCTGCTGGCAGATTAAGAAACCCAAAGTTTTCTAAAATGCGTGTCTGTCTACCTAGCTAAGTTTATAGTCGATTTGACTGAAGTAACAATGGACACAGCAACAAAATGTAGACATGTCCTAAAGCCCGGAGTTACTCACCAGAGTGTAAGAATCTGTTATTCTGAGAGTCAAAAGGATAGGATTTCTGTTGTCTGCTTTTAATGATCATTCTCTATCTCTAGGCTAGAAATTAATGTTAGCAATGTTAGCAGATGAATGCTTAGCGGGTTCATTTGATAATTCTCTATGTACAGTTTTGGAGGAGGCATCAGCTGACATAATGTAAATGGTTTTCTCTCCCTATAGTAACTGTATACAATTGGTTAAGCCCCTTTGCATGCAGTGGATTTTCCTTGATTTATTGGAGACAATTACAATAGTTCCTGTTACCTACAGTTCTTTACTGGCCTGTGCTTTGAATGAAACGCTCGGTGATCTGTAGAAACCTATGGGCTTCCTGTTGTAATGTTTCGCTCTTGAGTTGTGAATGAATACCTTGATGACAGCTGGGCAGTGTTAATCTGTCTGTTGATGGCTTGTATTTGTCATAATTCATCTTAACAGCCTTAACAGTATGCATGGATTCCCACTGCAAGCAATGATTGTTCAGACAGGACTGAAATATTCCAAAGTTAACAAACTTTAGCAAGCAAAGATAGCAAAAGAAACAATATAAATCATAATTTTTTAATGTAACAAAGCTCCCTTATTTGACATAAACACATATGATGGAATCCTAACATATGCTAGACTTCACTATTTATCTCTTTTTATACACATTTCTGCTACACCTCCATCTATATATTTTAAAAAGGCAGTTGCATGGATTTGAAGGACACTTAGATTACTGATTGGTAGCATAGGCTGAATGTATGATGACAAAGACCTCAAACCCTGCACCAAACTCATGGTCTACAGGGCTGCAGCGCTACCTGCCCTGCTGTATGCTTCAGAGACATAGACAATGTACAGCAGGCACCTTAAATCCCTGGAGAAATATCACCAGTGATGCCTCTGCAAAATCCTGCAAATTCAATGGCAGGATAGGCGCTCCGATATCAGTGTCCTCTCTCAGGCCAACATCAACACCCCCAGTGTAGAGGCACTGGTTATTGTTAATCAGCTATGTTGGGTGGGCCACATCGTCTGCATGGCCAACACAAGATGCCCGAAACAAGCTCTCTACTCTGAGCTTCGTCACAGCAAGTGGTTACCTAGTGCACAGAGGAAATGTTTCAGGGACATCCTCAAAGCTTCCCTGAAAAAATGCAACCCCCCCACTGGTATGTGAGAATCTCTTGCTCGAGACTGCCCAAACTGGTGAAGAAGCATCTGCAAATGTGCCAACCATTGTGAACGTCTTCAACAGGCCCAGGTGGAGGCCAAGCGCAAACAGCGGAAGGGGCGTACCATAATCTGAGCATCCCACCCACCCGCCTCATCAAACAGTACCTGCCCCATCTGTGGCAGAGTGTGCGGATCTAGCATTGGACTTGTTAGTCACCTCAGGACCCACAACCCCAGAGCGGAAAAAAAATCATCCTTGGTCCCGAGGGACTGCCTAAGAAGAAAAAGAAGAAGAAAAGGTAGCATAGAAAGGTATGCAGAATGGTGAACCATGAGAGAACTTTGGATATGACTCGAAAAATGTGAGCTCAATTGTATTCTCAATTGTTCATTGTTTACAGAATCAGGTTTGCTTGGTTTTGTAAGCACTTTATCTTATTTAGCGGATTACACTTTGAATAAGTGGAACATTGTTTTGGTGAGTATTGTCTCACCATCATCGAACAAACTCACCTAAACTTAGTTAGCTAATGATGTTGAGTAAAGCAAAGTGCCAGACATTTTTTATCTATGATGGCAGGGATTTTGGAAGAAGGTGTAGTAAGATGAAGTTGGCAGTTTTGGTTGAAGACGCTTTAAAGTACTTCAGCTCATGCACCCACTGGGCTCCAACATGGCTACGGATGAGGATGTTCATGTCTTCCTCTCCCACTATTGGTTCCCTGGATATCCACCACTATTCCTGACTGCATAATAGTATAGGGCTATAGAATTTTGATATGGCCCATTAGTTGGTGGAACCACCTTTTTCTGTCAGTAACCTGTTGTGCTTTGGTATTTAGCATGTAGATATTAAGTAGAATTACACAGAATTTACAGCACAGAAACAAGCTATTCAACTCAACTGGTGTTTAAGCTCCACATGAGCCCCCTGCCCCCTCTATCAACATATCCTTCTATTCCTTTCTTGCTCATGTACTTATTTAGCTTCTTCTTAAATGTATCTACGCTATCCGCTTCAACTAACCCGTGGACTGGATTTTACAGGATGCCTTGGTCCCCGCCCACCCGCCCAGCTAAAAAGTCAGTGCGGAGCCCGCCCAGGGGAAGAATGGCTGCCCTGCTGTCATTTAACAGGTAATTGGCTGTAAATCTGTGGAGATGGGATTTCCACCCCTCAGGGACAGGACATCCCGCCTCAGAGAGCTGTCGGCCAATTGGATATGTAGCAGCTCTGCAGTCTTAGCGGCACCGAGTGAGAGTGCTGGCCATTGCTGGGACTACAGGCAGTTCCCAATGGAGGTTGGAGCTGGAGTCAGACACCTAGCTAAGTGAAGGGGGATTTTTCCGGAGTCTGGCAGGTCTTCTAGCAGGCCCTGGTGAGGGGGCTAAGGGGGTGGGAGGGTTGAGGGGGGGTCCATGTTTGAGAGGCCAAGGGCGGGGGGAGGGTAAAGGAGTAAGTGAGATCTTGGGGAGGTGCTTCTGATGGGCACAGGGGATCCGGAAAGGAGGCTCCTTCACACCTTGCCTGACAGCAGCCCGAGCAGTCAAAGCTCCACCTCCACCAAAGCAAAGTTCCACCTGTATAGTGTGGGATTCCCCGTGTCGTGGGTAAAATAGCCATTTTTTATCAGTACTATTCTGTCACAGCTATGGCAAGGTAAATAAATAAATAGGTAGTAGTAGTCAGAGACTTGTACTAGCCTCCAAGCCTCCTTTGCCATCATTCTGGCAAGTGGGGGAAGGGATAGGAGGAATTCAGTGCTTTACTGGGGCTGTTAAAGTGGCAGCTCTGAATTACATTTAATTACTGGAGTAACTAACCAGGGACTGATTACTGGAGAACTTGAGTGAAAAGAGGAAAAGATTTTCATAATCCCTTGAGCCGTTAGCACTCATTTGGATGGATATATAATTCATATCTTGATGAGAAGAAAAACAAAATAAAGGCGACTAAGGACTTGGAGGATATTGAGGAAACGATGCACATTTTGAAAGCTTTTTACTAAATAAAATCAGAACTTCCAAGAACAGCAATGCATTTTTATCTAATCATTCATGCCTTGCTGATAATGTATTTTGCATTCTCTAGTAATAAACAACTGCTTGTCTACACTATATTGCAAGCATAGAATTCGCAAATTAAAAAATTCCAGGTACAGACAATTTACAATACGCCTCTATCTCTAAATGAGCTTGTAAAATTTATAGGAAAGGATCGTATCACAAAAGTAATTTAGTAAGTTTGAGTTTTGAGCTGTTAAAGTTGTTAATTGTTGCTTCATTCTATGGGCAGAATTTTCTGCCTGTTGGGCGGGTGGGCCCGACCCAATCTCCAGTGGGCGGGGAGCCAATCCCCGCCGGAGAAACGGGCCCCTCCGCCATTTTACGTGGGCGGGCCAATTAAGCGCTATGCCCTTCCTGTGTGGGTGGGGGGGGGGGGAGATTCCCCAAATGTGAGAGTGCGCTCTTTCGCACATGTGCACGAAAGAGCGCACATCTCCTGAGGCTAAGTGCTGCCTCAGGGAGATCGCTTACACTTTTAAAAGTATTAAAAATAGAGAAAAAAAAAATCTCTAACATGTCCCCCTTATGTGACAGTGTCACATGAGATGGGACATGTTCATAATTAACATAATAATTTTATTAAAAATTTTAAAACCCTGCATGAAACTTGATCCCGTCGGTGGATGAGGTTTCATGTTTTCTCTATTTGCCGCCGGGGCTCCTGGCCTGCCCGTCAACCTTAAGGTTGGACAGGCAGGTCCTTTAACTGTTCAAATGGTCTTGTCAATGGCCTCAATTGGCCATTGACAGGTTGGCGGGTGCACAGCTAATTTTGCTGAGCCCCCACCTTCCTGAAAATTTAAATGGGGCGGAATGACATCGGGCGTTCCGCCCCCTGTTCGCCGACGGCAAAATTCTGCCCTATATTACAAACATATGAATTAGGAGCAGGAGTAGGCCACTCGGCCCCTCGAGCCTGCTCCTCCATTCATTAAGATCGTGGCTGACCTGACTTTAACCTCAATTCTGCATTCCCACCTACCCCCCAATAACCTTTCACCCACTTGTTTATCAAGAATATATTTACCTCCGCCTTAAAAATATTCAAAAACTCTCCTTCCACCACCTTATGAGGAAGTGAGTTCCAAAGACTCACGACCCTCTGAAAGAAAAAAATTCTCCTCCTCTCTGTCTTAAATGGGTGTCGCCTTATTTTCAAACAGTGACCCCGTAGTCCTAGATTCTCCCACAAGAGGAAAGATCCTTTCCACATCCACCCTGTCAAGGCCCCTCAGTTTCTCATATGTTTCAATCAAGTCACCTCCTACTCTTCTAAATTCCAGCAGATGCAAGCCTAGCTTGTCCAAACTTTCCTCACAGCACAACCCTCCTATTCAAGATATTAGTCTAGTAAACCTTCTCTCACCAATGACTTGTATAACTGAAGCGTAACATCCCTAAATTTGTTCTGAAGAAGAGTCAAATGGACTTGAAACGTTAACTCTGTCTTTCTCTCCACAGATGCTGTCAGACCTGCTGAGCTTTTCCAGCAATTTTTGTTTTTGTCCCTAAATTTGTATTCAATTCCCCTCGCAATAAACAATAACATTCTACTAGCTTTCCTAATTACTTGCTGTACCTGCATACTCTGCGATTCATGCACTAGGATACCCAGATTCTTCTGAATCTCAGAGCTCTGCAATCTCTCACCATTTAGATAACATTGCTGAAAAAAGAGACATGTCGAATCTTTCCATCTTCTACTGATCAGGACACTTTGCAGGAATACAAACTTAAAGGGAACAACACTTTATACTGTATAAGAAGAGAGTGCTGATGGTTGGCAAGTGGACTCTGAGGCTTTGCTATGGAGAATGCACCATTTGATGGTGACTGGCAATTAACTGCCAAACATTGTTTGAAATTTAAACCAGGCAGCTTGACCCTGATTGGTCAAGGCATTGCCCTGAGGAATGAGCCAGCAAATGTTTGTCACTTATTTTGTTTAGCTGAAACATGTGCAATATGTGTGTACGTGTTCTTTCTGTCTGCAAAGAACAGGGCCCTGTGTCTTAATATATGTAGCTTCCAGTATATGCAAATGCACCACACTGTGAGCCCAACTGGCAATCTTAAGTTGGTTGTCAGTGTAATAATTAACACATTGAAGATTATTTAGCAGATGTTGTCCAATCGTGGAATCACTTCTAATGTTGGACACTGTGTTTTGAGTTTTGCAAGCACGGGCTGGTTGGATATGGTCTGTACCTTGCTCATTGCAAACAGCGTGAGGGCATGCTGCTTGACATGAACTGCCAGTCTTTGGGATGTACGACTCACATACCTGGCATCACACTGGCACTGAAATTCATACACCACATTATTTATTTGTGTGATAGGCAGATCTTCTTTTTGGCTTGACGGCAGCATCCTGTTAGTGACGACTACTGTCAGCCACCATCAGTTGGTGCATTCTCCATGGCAAAGTCTCAGAGTCCACTTGCCAATCAATCAGCACTCTTTTCTCATACAGTATAAATTGTTTGTTCCTTTTACATTTGTATTCATGCAGTGTCCTGATGAGTGCAAGACGAAAAGCTTTGACGTCTCTTTTTTTCAACAATACTTAAATTCTGTACTACCAAATGGCTATTTAGATAATATGTTTCTTTTTTATTTTTCCTGCCAAAAGTGACAATTTCACATTTTCCTACACTATGCTCCATTTGCCAGATCTTGCACACTCACTTAACCTATCTACATCCTTTTGTAGCCTCCTTACATCCTCTTCACAACTTACTTTCCTACCTATCTTTGTGTCATCAGCAAATTTAGCAACCATACCTTCAGTCCCTTCATCTAAGTCATTTATATAAATTGTAAAAAGTTGAGGCCCCAGCACTGATCCCTGTGGCATACCACTCATTACATCCTGCCAACCAGGAAATGATTAATTTATGCCTATTCTTTGTTTCCTGTTAGCTAGCCAATCTTCTACACATGCCAATATGTTACCCCCTACAGCATGAGCTTTTATATTCCACAATGACTTTTAATGTGACACCTTATCAAATACCTTTTGCAAATCTAAATACAGTACATCCACCGGTTCCCCTTTATCCACAGCGCATGTAACTTCTTCAAAGAACTTCAATAAGTTGGTTAAGCATGATTTCCCACTCCAAAACCATGTTGGCTCTGTCTGATTGCACTGAATTTTTCTAAGTGCCCTGCTATAATGTCTTTAATAATAGCTTCTAACATTTTCCCTATGACAGAGGTCAGGCTAACTGGCCTGTATTTTGCTGCTTTCTTTGAATATCCTCCTTTTTTGAATAAAGCAATTACATTTGCTATTTTCCAATCTAATGGGACCTTCCCTAAATCCAGGGAATTTTGGAAAATTAAAACTAAAACATCAACTATCTCACCAGCCACTTCTTTCAAGACCCTAGGATTAAGTCCATTAGACCCGGGGACTTGTCAACTTGTCAGCCCGCAGCTCCAATACTATTCTCATTACCACTTCCCTGGTGATTGCAATTTTCTTGACCTCCTCCCTCCCTTCCATTTCCTGATTTACAGCTATTTCTGGGAAGCTATTTACATCCTTTGCAGTGAAGACCGATGCAAAGAACCTATTCAATTCATCTGCCATCTCCCTATTTTCCATTATTAATTCCCCAGGCTCACTTTCTATAGGATCAATGCTCATTTTGTTAACTCTTTTCTTTTTTAAATATCTATAGAAACTCTTACTATCTTTCCTTATATTTCTGGCTAGCTTTCCTTTGTACTCTAATTTTTTCCTCCTTATCAATCTGTTTTGTTTATTCTGTCTAATCTTCTGGCCTGCCACCAATCTTTGCACAATAATATTATTTTTCTTTAAGTTTGATACTATCTTTAACTTTTTTAGTTAACCACAGATGTTGGGTCCTCTCCTTGGAATTTTTCTTTCTCGTTGGAATGTATCTATCCTGTGTAATCTGAAATATCCCCTTAAATGTCTGCCACTTCTCTCCTTCACACAATGTAAAATTCAATCATATTATGGTCGCTACTACCAAGGGGTGCCTTCAGTCTGAAGTCATCAATTAATCCTATCTCATTGCACAATACCAGGTCTAGTGTAGCCTGCTTTCTGGTTGGCTCCAGAATGTCTTGTTCTAAGAAACTATCCTGGAAACATTGTATGAACTCCTCATCTAGGCAACTTTTGCCCATCTGATTTTTCCATTCTACATGTAGATTAAAATCCCTCATGATTATCGCTGTACCTTTCCAACAAGTTCCCATTATCTCTTCCTTTATACTGTGTCCTACCGTGTGGTTACTGTTAGGGGGCATGTGCACCACTCCCACAAGTGCCTTTTTGCTTTTCTCATTTCTCATCTCTACCCAAACTGCTTCTAAATCCTGGTTTCCTGGGTTTAGATCATGCCTCACTAATGTGCTAATATCACAATTAATTAACAGAGCCACCCCTCCACCTTTTCCTAACTTCCTGTCCTTCTGAAATGTCATGTACCCTTCAATATTCAGGTGTTAATCTATGTCATCCTGTCATCTCTAATGGCTATCAAATCATACTTATTTATTTCTAGTTGCGCTATCTGTTCATCTGCTTTGTTTCCAATGCTACATGCATTCAGATACAGAGATCCTCCTCCTCCCCACTGTAAGTTCCTCTCCAGCCCCAAGCAGAGGTCCCGAGCCCTGGCACCAGGCAGGCAACACAGCCTTCTGGACTCTCGCTCTTTGCTGCAGGGAACAGTGTCAATCCCCCTCACTATCCTTTTTTTAAAATTCATTTACGGGATGTGGGCATCTCTGGCTGGGCCAGCATTTATTGCCCATCCCTAATTGCCCTTGAGAAGGTGGTGGTGAGCTGCCTTCTTGAACTCCTGCACCCACAGTGCTGTTAGGGAGGGAGTTCCAGGATTTTGACCCAGCAACGGTGAAGGAACGATGATATATTTCCAAGTCGGGATGGCTTGGAGGGGAACTTCCAGGTGGTGGAGAATTCCCATCTGTCTGTTACCCACTGACATAATGCAGTCGTGATACATCACCTGTCCTGTCATCCTTAATTTGTTTTAATTATCTACTTATTTATATTATTCAATCATTTATTTTCTTTTTTTAATGTATTTTATTAACTTTACCACCAGTTCCTGTACTATTTTAACCTTAGGAATAGAATAGACTTGAACTAGTTATCAGATACTGACAAGATGCTCACCAAACAACTTCTTCCCCAACCAATTAAATTGCTTATTTTCTGTGATGTCACTGTTCTTTCTCACTCTTCTTTTGAACTCAATGTGGGCCAGTTCCGAGCAGCTGACTGGTGTGCTTCTCCGACTCCCAGGTAAATGTAGGCCGCGTGCCTCGGTCCCGATTTATATCCTCCAACTCCGGGCTGCTTCCTTGCAGGCCCGCTGCCTCTCCGACTCCCAGGTAAGTCAATGAGACAGAAGGGCTTCCATTTATTTAGTGCCTTTTTCACATCCCTCAGTGACAACTCAAAGTGCTTCACTTAGAATGACTGTAGCTGTGAAAGCAAACAGGGCTGTCACACAACATCCCAGAACCATCTTTGAGATGAATGGCCCGTTGTTCTGTATTTGATCATTTAGGTTGAGGGCGAGCTTTTGTGTCCAGGACACCAGGGCTGCAACACTGTTTTTAAATAGTGAAAAGAAGGAAAGAAAGAACTTACATTTATATAGAGCCTCTGGACATCCCACAAAATCTATGGCCTCAGTCTTGAAAAGCATAAGAACATAAGAATTAGGAGCAAGAGCAGGTCATTTGGCCCTTCGAGCCTGCACCGCCACTCAACAAGATCATGGCTGATCTGATTGTGGCCTTAACTCCAATTTCCTGCCTAACCCCCATAACCCTTATAATCGAGATCTTTAAAATGATAAGGGGATTCAACAGGATAGATATCGCGAAACTATTTTCTCTTGTGGGGTTGTCCAGAACATCTTAAAATAAGAGCTAGGCCATTTAGGAGTGAAATATGGAAGCACTTTTTTCACACAAAGGACAGTGGAAATCTGGAGCTGCCTCACTCAAATGGTTGTGGTTGCTGGGTCAATTGAAATTTTCAAGACTGAGATTTTGTTTGGTACGGGTATCAGGGGATCAAGGAAGAAAGATACGTATATGATATTGAGGTACAAATCAGCCATGCTTTGATTAGATAGTGGAACAGGCTCAAGGGGCTAAATGGCTTATTCCTGTCCCTATGTATGTGGCTCATGGTGTAGGACAAACTGCTACAGAAACTTCAACTTGAACCAACAGGGAAGGCAGGCTTGGTTTAGCATCTCACACGGAGCTCCGCAATTTTCACCTAAATGTGGTCAAGTTTATAAGCCAAATATGACACAGATTCACAGCAAGATTATTCCTGATATAAATTTATTTTAAAGGATTCAGGGAAAACTGATTGTCGCTGCTTCTTTTCATTTCAGTCCTCTGCTTTTCTGAGAACCATCCAAATATCAAATTGATTCGGCCTTAACCCCATGATCAGCGGGAATAGGTCAGGATTCAGTTCTGCCAGCAGCCACGTCCTTCTGACTCACTCACCTCTTGTGATTGGCCAGCTGCGATCCAGCAGTTGGATGCTTTGATTGGTCAAACAGAATCCTGTTGCCATGTCTCTGTTGCTAGGATCGCTGCGGTCTCCAGACCCAGTAGGAAACATATAATGAATTATGGATGGTTGATTTTCTCTGTGCTGTCTGATCTGAAATGCAGATCAGTTCAAATACCACCTCCTGTACACCTAGGTTCATTATAACAATCCTCAGTATTAAATCAGAATGTGGCAATGGCATAGTCCCAGGTGCCATGACGGTGGTAGCAGACTGTTAATACCAATTATTATGCAAAAGGTAAATTAAGAGTTACTATCTGCTTTTATTCACAAAAGCCCCATAGTTAAATGAACTCCGTGACCTTTCTGATATCTTTAGGCTTCAGAAAGAAGGAGGTGTGAAATATTTAGTCAAGCATTCAGTCAAGTCATTCTCGCTTTGTTTTATACAAAGCACTTTGTATATTAAGCTGTTTCAGTCCTGTTTGTACCGAGTTTTCTCCTTTTCAGGCATTGACTAGGGATGGACACTGGATAGATAACCTTTTACTTCCCTTTCCAAAATCCTTTTCTCTCAGAATTTTCTTTTCTTTAATCCAGACACCCAGCATTGACATTGTTTCTTGTTTTTCCTATCCACTTCTCATTTAGCTGCCTGCTGTGCATGCGAGGCGTTGTGACCTTTGCCCCCTTCCATTTGCCCAGAGACCAGGGCAGCGGGAATTCAGGTTATGAAATATGGTCCTAAACATGATGCCTCTGCAATGAAGGCTCACTAAATTGTGGCAGATTAAACATTTAGAAGCATCTCAAACATTTTGTTCGTACCCATAATATCTGTTTGAAATTGGGCAATTATGCTGAAAAAACACAGATCCCATTACCATGGTGTTTGTAGAACATTAACCCTTTTTCATTATTCAATCTGTAAAAAGCACTTATTAAAATTTAAATGCCTCATGGTATAGAAATCAAAATAAACATGGAGAGACACAACCCGCAGACTAGTTTCAGAAACAGAAGATAAATCCGAGCATAGACCTACATTTAGTGGTTATGTAACTCTAGCATCTCAGAGAAGTGTAATATTATCATTTATAATAACTGACAATAGAGCTCAGCTGACAAACATGACTATTAAATATTATCTACGCTAATCTGGATAGCAGCTTCAAAACTGTCACCAAATAAAGGCAGGAAATATTGCAAGATGTGAGTCCCTATAGGGGGCACACAATGCCTACTCTCGAAAAGGCACATCAGTCTCAATAACTAGGTGATGTAGCATGACATTGCAAAGTTTAACTGCAGAAGTGCAAGATCTTTGTAAGTACATGACAGAGCTGTCAACTCAGTAATGGCCCTAAAACATTTCACAGAATCATAGAATTGTTATAACACAGAAGGAGGCCATTTGGCCCATTGTGTCTGCACTGGCTCGCCAAATGAGCAATTCACTTAGTGCCATTCTCCCGCCTTCTGTCCGTAACCCTGCATGTTATCCTTTTCAGATAACAGTCTAGTTCCCTTTTTCTGTGTTGCTTTCCTCCGATGAACATACTAAACAAAACACAGACCGAGTTAAATATTTTCAGTATTTAATTACAGTCACATGATCATCATATGCTTCTTATAAGCAACTATGCTGCTGTGAACCCGATAATTATTTCACAGATAGAAGCCTCTCTATCAAATGAACCACGGTATCGCAAATTACCCATCAGAACATGATAACAACTACAAGTTGCGCTCACATAGAAAAACTTGCATTTATAGAGAGCCTTTCATGATTTCAGGATGTCCCAAACTGCTTTATAGCCAATGAAGTGAAGTATTCACTATTGTAATATAGGAAACAGCGTAGTCATTTTGCACAAAGCAAGGTATATTAAACAGCAATGTGATAAAAACCCAGATCATCTGCTTTAGTGATGTTGGTTAAGGAATAAATTTTGTGCTCAAGTTCCTGCAGTGGGGTTTGAATCGACAGCTTTCTAGCTCAGAGGCAAGAGTTCTACCAACCAGGCCGCAACTAACAGGCAAACAAAGCCTTAGCACACTAAAAATGCACTAAGACGCTTCAAGGAGAATTATCAGATAAAATTTGCCACCGAGTCACATGAAATGTTATTGGGGCAGGTGACCAAAAGCTTAGTCAAAGAGGTAGGTTTTCAGGAGTGCTTTAAAGGAAGACAGCGAAGTAGAGAGGGGGAGGGGTTTAACGTGGGATTGGGGCTTTGGCAGCCGAAAGCAAAGCTGCCAATGGTGGAGCGATTAAAATCAGGGACTGGAGGAGTGCAGAGATCTTGGAGGGTTGTAGGGCTGGAACAGGCTACAGAGATAGAGTAGAAAGAGACCATGAAGGGACTTGAATACAAGGATGAGAATTTAAGATGGAGGCACTGTTGGACTGGGAGTCAAAGCAGGTCAGTGAGCATCGGAGTGTTGAGTGAATGGGACCTAGTGCAAGTTAGGCTATAGGCAGCTGATTTTTGAATGAAATTAGCTAGAACATCTGTAACTGAACTGAATGTTATCTGTAGTGAAACTTATTATGACTAGTAGGCCTCCCATGGCATTGCTCATAATTAGCCTTGGACTCGATTTTGTAATTTTTGCTGAGACACTAAGTGTGAGATTTCACCCAACACTGTAATACAAAAAAAATACCAAAAATGTATTGTATGGCTGTCTTGAAATTTAAGCATGTCTCACTGGTGCAGGAAGGTGCAGACCTAACTTGACAGATAAATGGCTATTTGAGTTACTGACAAGTCTTTGCTCTGTGGCCATGTGGGGGTAAAAATTTGATCCTTGGCACACCCGGTCTGCGCTTTCTCACGAGGCTCAATTCTGAGGACCAAATTAGGCTGGACAAATTTTCTGGCAACGCTGGTGGCCACTTAAAATAGGCATTAGGCCCCTCAGGTCTGTAACTGAGAGGACTGCCACCTGCTTTAGGGCTTCTTGGAAAGTGGCGTTCCTAGAAGTTAAACATCTAACTGGTCTGGATGTAAAATTACACTGAGAAGGTGAGTTTTAGTCATTTTTTAAAAAGTACTTCATGCGGCTAGGGTTGCCAAATTCTGGCTGGATGCATTCTTCGACGTTTCATCACATGACCTCCTTCCTCCAGCTGCATCCCCCCCACCCCCCACCCCCCACCCACCCCCACCCTCAAAGCTCTCCTATTGGATGCCCGACGTGTTCATTCTCACAAGTCATCACCTTCCCAACACCAGTTAACTCTTTGGCTGGGATTTCCCGGTCACGGGTGGGACGGAAAATTTGACGGACTGGCCAAAGGTCCGTTGACTTCGGGCGGGAGTTTCACACGATGGGCGGGACTGAAAAATCCTGGACTTTGTTACCCATTTGGATAACTCTTCGATTCGATGGGGTTTCACTTAGTCTATGAGTGACTTGGGACAGTTGGTAAATAGTTTCTCTTGCAACTATTTATTTATACTATTTGCAGTACTTCAAGGTAAGTCAATTCTCTGTCTTGTTCGCTTGACCCTCTTGATCTTCTGATCCTGATGCCATGCTTACATCGTCATTAACATAATTATCTCATTAACATAACCATTAACCCTTCACTCTACATCTGCCCCAAGTATAATCTCAAAACTGTTAAATTATTTACAAAACTACATTCCCACCATCTTCCCCCAAAGCTATTGCCACACTGGGTGGAACAGCAGTGCTCTTCATAGCTGCTGGTGGTAATGATCAGGCCTTTGCCCTCCTCTCTCACTCTCGGCCAACCCTTTCTTCTGGCTGCTGCCAGAGGTGGGTGAATATTATTCAGGCAGCAGGGCAATCCTCCTTTGGAGGTGCAACAGGCATGGGCAACATGCCTAGACTATTTAGATGAAGCTGAAGGCTCAATTCTGAGCCAGTGTCAGGCCTCCCAGTTCGACCATTTTTGCCTCAAAACTGGGCAGTGACCTATCATGAGTCCCCCTAAAAGTGTTGTGGTGCTGCCTGTGAAGCCTGGCGCTGATGACTGTGAGTGCTGACTGAAGCAAGGTAGGCAAACAAAGCTTGAATTCTCGAGCAAAGTGCAGCCCGCCAGGTGCATGTTGCTTATGTGCTGTTGTGAAACAAGTCGGTGTGTTTTCCCGCCACCATGTGCGGACGATCCAGTGGACGGGGATGAGTCCGGCAGGCTGGCCTTATAATGATATGCTGATGTATTACAATGAGGTTCCCGACGTCCGATGGCGGGTATCGCAGACTGCCATTGGCGGACCGAGCGGACAATTGCGAACTGGTTTCACACTGTTGTTAAATCGATCGCGCCATATTGTCCGCTCACGCCACTGAACACACTTGACGTCAGCTAGCACAGAAAATCCCAGCCGGAGTTAACATTTTGAGTCTGACTCTTCTTCAGATACCTTGGATGTGCTACTTCGGAGATCAACCATCCTTGAATGACACCATGTGCATTACTATACAAGACTTTTCCAATTTAATTCATCTCCTAAGAAAGGGGTGAGTAACTACAGTTTACATTTTCAACAAGAAAAAACTCTTCTCTAACCTCTAGAGGTAGTTGAGTGAAAATTGAAAGATCCCAATGTGGTGACTCATACAGAAAAGCGAGGCTATTCACATTCTGTTCGAGAAAGATTTAGGTAGAGGGAGCTGCATATATATTTGGCACCACAAGTGAGTGAAGGGTATAAAAGCTAATGTACTGTATGGTATTTACTGAACTTAGTTGAGGGCCTGACTGACTATAATAGTCACTTCAGATCCTCTACATCATTGTCTTCCTTCCTTGATAAATGATGGCACCTGCAGAGAGGCATTAAAAAGATTTTGCTGTCTTTTCATTTATTAAGCTTCTAAATGAATTCTTGATAAATGAGGCAGATTTTCCATTGGTTGACTGAAAGTGGCCAGAGAATCCGGTAAGTGTTTGTTGCACAGAAGTGTTCAGACCAAATACTCTCAGGTTTAAGGGACCCATGAAAATAATAATCTTGATCCACTGTGCTGCAGCCAACAGTTTGTTTGCTGGAATGTCACCAATGTTTTGAGACATTTGCAATATGTGTTTTGTATGTGTAAAAAGGAAATAGAAACTGTAAATGCTGTAGACTGAAATAAAACGGAAAATAGGAGCAAAACAGAAACAATTACTACAGAGGTTGGATAAAAGCAAAACACTGCGGATGCTGGAAATTGGGAATAACGATAGAAAATGCTGGAAAACCCTAGCAGGCCTGCCAGGACCTGTGAAGAGAGAAACAGAGTTAGCATTTCAGGTCAATGACCTTTTGTCAGAGCATGGGAGAAGTTAGAGACAAGCAGGCACATCAACATTTAGGAAAAGAAGCTAGTAGACTTGTTGTATATTTCCAACATTTTGCATGTGGCTTTTCTCTTTATAGTTGCTTTTCCAAACATTTCATTATTGAGATATTAGGCTGTATTTTCTCTTCACTGGCTGAGATTTGATGGGGTTCACAGGAGAGGGCCGGGGGAAGCGGGGGTGGGGGTCGGGGAATGAAAAATTAGGAGGGGCATGCAGGGGAGGAGTGCCTGTCACAGTCCCCAGCATTCGCCACAAGAAATTTCCTGGCCTAGTTTGTTTCCATTGAAGATCCACTTCTTCACAGATCTCCAGATCTGATGCCGAACTTACCTTCTCCCTGGGTCTGATCGGCCAGCTGGAGTCCAGATAGAGGCAAAATTCAAATGTGATAATGGAGGAGCGACACAAGGTTTCACTTTCCTTTCCAATGACGTAGCTCATGGGTAGTCTGGATTCTGGAGCCCAATTCCAACATATGATGCTAGCGGATGGCGCTTTGCTTAACCTGGCCTATTGCTTTAAGGCCACTGCTCAGTTGCTCCTTATTGGGAAGCGGCCTACATAAGGACATCTGTTGATAATTACAATCCAATAGGTTGGTAGTTCCTAGGTTCCACCCTTTCAAGAAAGGGAGGTTACTGAGCTCAGAAAACCAGCAATGAATGAATGGCTTTTCTAAATACTTTGAAGTGTAACATCAGAGGTTTATTAGATGTTCTCCAGATACAAGACTAGTGAATCTTCCCTAGTATTTAGTCATAGTGAATCAGGGTTGAGGAGGGTTGCTGGGGTGTGGAAGATGGGGAGAAGTGTACATAATTGCTGAAGGGATCTGAAGAGAAGTTTACTTTAATTAGTGTCCAGGGCCTTTTAGCCATGTATTGGAAAAAGAATACCCTGTGGTATTGATCACAGATAAAATACCAAAATAGGCATTAAGTACTTGAATAAATTACCTTTTCCTCACCAGCTACGGATAAATACCTTTTTTATCCATGCTTTCTAAATTTACATCAATTAATAAGTGCACGGAAGTGATGTGGTTACATAAGTAAGCAATTTGTTCAGTATCATTATATAATTTTTCAAAATTAGATCAGAAAAAGCTCGAGTCCATGCTTTATTTTTTGATGGTGCAGAAGCATCCCCACAGTCCTATTAATGACTTCCAATGTTTTATTGCTGTCCATTTCTTCTCAGCATTTGACAGCGACGCTCTGCACACTCCATGACTGGGCAGTCTTATTAATTCATTCACGTGGAGCATCAGGAGTGTTACGCACTCAGCTTCCAAATGTGCTGCCGTTCGATGCACTCAGGAGGGAGACAGCCTTAAGCCCATTCTGCCAGCTGTAATAGACAAATTACTGATACAGAGTGACACCAATACACTCTGGGAATTAGTGCAATAAATTAATCTGAGACCCAAAACAAAAATAATTCTGCAGAGGTTTTCCCCATCACTTGCTGTAGCTCTGGCAGAGGAGCAGACGAA
Organism: Cetorhinus maximus; assembly: GCF_964194155.1. Classification (NCBI taxonomy): domain Eukaryota; kingdom Metazoa; phylum Chordata; class Chondrichthyes; order Lamniformes; family Cetorhinidae; genus Cetorhinus; species Cetorhinus maximus. Next base: position 27,518,705 of record NC_135881.1, read on the forward strand.
ATCTGGAGAAATGGTGTCACAGTATGAGACTTCTAAACCCCCCTCTCAATCCTTAAAATTTGTTCTTGTGCTGACAAGGCTGGCATTTACTGTCCATCCCTAGCTGCATGACACATGCGAGGCCACCTTAGAAGGTAGTTCACAGTCAACTGCATCACATGGGGCCGGAGACACGTATTGAACAGACCAGGTAGGAACTGCCTAAAGGACGTCAGTGAGCCAGCTAACCTTTTACAACACAAAAACAAAAATACCTGGAAAAACTCAGCAAGTCTGGCAGCATCCGCAGTTTTTTGCTTTTAACCTTTTACAACAACCTGGCAGCCTCATGGCCGTTTTTACTGGTATCAGATTTTATTTCCATATTTTAAAAAAATCTGAATTCACATTCTCAAAGTGCCATGCTGGGATTTGAACTCACAGGGATGGGGTGAAATTATTCAACAGCAATAATGCAAAAAAAAAGCTGATAGCGATAACCTCTGTTAACATCGTGCCTGGTTCTCTTTACCATGGTGGAAAATGGGGCTGCCTATTTTGTGTTACAGGACTTATTTTTTTACAACGATCGATGATAGTTTCATGGCCACCGTTAAATTACACCATCTGCTATGGTGGGATTTGAACCCATGCCCCCATAGCATTGGGCTAGGCTACAAGCCCAGTGACATCACCACTATGCCACAATCTCCACCACCGCACAGTTATGTCCTCACCTTCTATGAATTATTAATCCCGGACTCGGAATCATTAACCCAATTAACATGACGACAGCACTCCTGTGCCCAGTCACATAATGCCTCAATTTTAAAATTCTCGTCCTTATTTTCTTATGAGAAAAGGATGGGTAGATTGGGCTTGTATCCATTGGAGTTTAGAGTTGGTCTTATTGAAGCATATAAGATTATGAGGGACTTAACAGAGTGGATTCTGAGAGGATGTTTCCACTTTTGGGTGAGACAAGGTAGAGCTGAGGAGAATTTTTTTCTCTCAGAGGGTCGTTAATCTGTGGAGTTCTCTTCCCCAGAGAGCAATGAATATTCTTAAGGCTGAGTTAGATAGATTCTTGTTTGACAAGGGAGTCAAAAGGAATCGGGGGTAGGCAGGAAAGTAGACTTAAGGCCACAATCAGGTCAGCCATGAGCTTATCAAATGGCGGAGCAGGCTTGAGGGGCTGAATGACCTACTCCTGCTCCTAATTCATACATTCAAATCTCTCAGTGGCCTCACCTCTCCGTACCTTTATAATCTCCTCCGGCCCTACAACCTTGCGGGACCTCTCCATTCTTCTAATTCCGGCCTCTTGTACACATCTGATTTTCTTTACTCAGCTATTGGGGGCTGTGCCCTCAGCTGCCTTGGCCCTAAGCTCTGGAATTCCCTCACCAGCTCCCCATCTCTTTCTTTAAGATGCTCCTTAAAATGTACATCTTTGACTGACTTGCCTTAATACTTCTTTTTTGTTTGGTGTCAAAATTTATTGCTAATTCTCTTGGGATATTTTACTATGCTAAAGGCACTATACAAATACAAGTAATTGTTGTTGTTGTACCATGCGCTTCTTAGTGAGATGTGGTTGGTCACTTTAAATTTTCTTTCAGAAAAGTGATTGAGGTGAAATATATGTAGAGCCACCAGACAACTCCGTGGGCTTTTACACCCTCCCAGGAGACAAATTACTATTCATATACCAATACATTTTGATTGCAAAGTTAAATAAAATCCATTCAAAGGATAGTTTGCTTTGTCCTGGAAGCAATCAATTTAAGATAAACACATACATTAACACATACAGATGGGATTACATCTAGCTGCTAGCTGTGGTCCAACAAACTGTCACTTTAATTTGATAAGTAACTGAGGGAGGCACATTTTCATTGTCTAAGTCCCTTTTAAAAGGTCAACAAGGTACATAAAAACTGTATATTCTCAGCACTTCAGTTCATCTGAGCTCATCGAGTAGAGGTGGCATATTAGTCAGATAAAACCATATAAATATAACGTTGATATTGCAGCTGTTAATCAAGGGTTAGTTCTATTCGAAGAGGTAGCAAAGCTTTGTGTTTTTAAAAATTACTCCAGGAGTATAACTTCAGTAATCGAGTGAAATTTCTCTTGATTTCCTGCCACCTTATACAAAGTAACAGAGGTGGGGGTGCATGCTGTGATTCTGCAAGCTCATTACAGTAACGAGTGTTCCTGTTGGATGCCTAAGTAACACGCCATTGCTACATAAAGTGACAATCCAGTTCATAGAAAGTGTCATGCCCAGTGAAGGCATGTCCTATTCATAACTTGAAACATGGACCGCATTCAGTATAGAGTTTTCTGGAACTGTCTTTTATTCGGGTGATTTCTGCAATTTCTGCACGGACTACCTCTAGTTTCCAGGAAGTCCCTACTTGAATGCCTGTGGATGGAGTGCTCCCCTTTGAATGGACGTACTAAAATGAACACTATCCGTGGAATTTACACTTGCTATTGTTTGTGGATTTACCAAAAACACAAGTCCTGACTCCATGGCCCAGATTTTTGCCATGACGAAGAACATCTCCAACGTGGCAAATGTAGCAGGACTGCCTGAAAATCGCAAGGCCCACCCCTGAACACGACACTTCCCATTTTTGCAGGGGTGGGAATGGGGGCAGGCACATTTTGCGCATGCATGTTTTATGGAGGCAGCTGGCTATTTAAATCTGCCTCTGCTGAAGTGGGATTTTGGTAGCCTTGCAGTCTGAAACCTGAAATGTGCAGATTAAACCTGGTAAGAGCAGTTCTGAACTTCATGGGCAGAATTTTACGGCAGCGGGATTTTACGTTCCCACTGAAGTCAGTGGGGTTTATAATGGCTCACCGCATTTTACAGCCCCGTCCCCGCCGAAACGGTGCTGTAAAATTCTGCCCCGTGGATTTGTTTGGTTAGCTAGGGTACCCTTTGTGAAAAGTAAGGTATCCCTTTGGGTTTGGTCCCAGGGCACCTTTGGAGGAGTTAATGTGCCCTTTGGGGTATCACAGAAACACAGAATTTTAACGGCACAGAAAGAGGCCATTTGGCCCATCGTGTCTGCACCGGCTCTCCAAATGAGCATTATGACCTGGTGCCATCGCCCTGCCTTTTCCCCTGTACCCTTGCATATTGTTTCTATTCAAATAATCATCTAATGTCCTCTTGAATGTCTCAATTGAACCTGCCTCCACCACACTTCCAGGCAGTGCATTCCAGACCCAAATCACTCTTTGTGTGAAAAAGTTTTTTCTCGTGTCACACTTGCCTCTTTTGCAAATCACTTTAAACCTGTGCCCTTGATCCTTTAACAAGTGGGAACAGCTTCTCCCTATCCGTCCAGCCCCCTCATGATTTTGAACATCTCTGTCAAATCTTCTCTTAGCCGCCTTCTCTCTTCAAGGAGAAGAGTCCCAACCTCTCCAATCTATCCTCATAACTGAAGCTTCTCATCCCTGGGACCATTCTTGTAAACCTCTTCTGCACTCTCTCCAATGTGTTCACATCCTTCCTATAATATGGTGCCCAGAACTGTACACAATACACCAGCTGATGTCTAATGAGTTTCTTATATAAATTCAGCATAACCTCCCTGTTCTTGTACTCTATGCCCCTATCAATGAAGCCCAGGATACCATATGTTTTATTAACTGCTCTCTCCACCTGTCCTGCCACCTTCAAAGGTCCATGCACACATATACCCAAATCTTTCTGCTCCTGCACCCCTTTCAAAATTTCAACCCTTATTTTAGATTGTCTGTCCATGGTCTTCCTACCAAAGTGCATCACCTCACACTTCTCTGCATTGAACGTCATCTGCCACCTATCTGCCCACTCCACCAACTTGCCTATGTCCTCTTGAAGTTCCACACTGTCCTCACAGTTCACAACACTCCCAAGCTTCGTATCATCCACAAACTTTGAAATTGTCCACTGCACACCAAGATCTAGATCATTAATATATATCAGGAAAAGCAAGGATCCCAATACTGACCCCTGGGGAACTCCACTCCAAACATTCCTCCAGCCCAAAAAACATCCATTGACCTCTCTGCTTCCTATTTTTCAGCCAATTTTGCATCCATGGGCAGGATTTCCCCCTGTCGGGGGGGAAGTTGAAGTGTGGGCACGCGAAGATGTGCCTCTGATTGGGGTGCCTCTGATTGGGGGCTCACTGCCATTTTACATGACGTGTGCGCTCCCTTTGCAGGCGGGGGGGAATCCCTAAACCCGAGAATGCGCTCTTTCGCGCATGTGCACTGAAAGAGCGTATTCATCTCCCTGAGGCTAAGTGCTGCCTCAGGGAGATCGGCTCTACTGTACAAATTATTAAAAACAGAAAAAAAAAATCCTTGACATGTCCCCTCATGTGACACTGTCACATGAGTTGGGACATGTCCATAGCTTATTAAAAAACTTTAATTAGATTTTTAAAAACCTACACAAAACCTCACCCGCCCGTGGATGAGGTTTCATGCTTTTTCTAACGCCTGCCAGGGCTCCCGGCCTGCCCGCCAACCTTAAGGTTAGACAGGCAGGTCCATTAATTACTTAAATGACTCTGTCAATGGCCTCAATTGGCCATTGACAGGTCGGCGGGCACACAGCTGATTTTGCTGAGCCCCCGCCTGCCTGAAAATTTAAATGGGATGCGGTGATATCTGGAGTTCTGCCCGACGTCACTGCACGTCATTTTACGCGATGGTGAGTGGGCCCTGCCCCCTGCTCGCCGACAGGAAAGTCCTGTCCCATGTTGCTACTGTCCCTTTTATTCCATGAGCAATAACTTTTCTCACAAGCCTGTTGTGTGGCACTGCATCAAATGCCTTTTGAAAGTCCATGTACACCACATCAACAGCATTACCCTCATCAACCTTTTCTGTTACCTCTTCAAAAAACCCCAGCAAGTTAGTTAAACACGATTTCCCCTTTAGAAATCCATACTTGCTCTTCCTTATCAACCCATATTTTTCCATGTGACTACTAAGGTACCCTTTGGAATTGTAAAAAGTAGGTATGAATGTGCATAAAAAGTGCATACGCTGATTACTGTCAAGCTCATTGAAACGGTCAAGAAACCTGTCAAAATCAAATGTCAAAAATGTCAAGAAGATCTGTCAAAGGGAGCTGTCAAAAGGACCTGTGGGGCATGGCTGGTATGAGTTGGCACTAAGTTGGCATGGGGCTATTAAGTGCTATGGGGCGGTGAGCATAGGGGCATAAGGGGGATAAAGGGCCATTAGGGTGGGTGGAAGGACATAGTTTGGCATGGAGGGTGTGACAGCTCATAGGGGGTGTGTGGAGTTTATACCTTGGCATGGGTGCAATGAGGGGCCATAGGTTTTTTTGGGGGCATACCTTATCACAGGGTGAATGAGGGGCCATGGGGAGTGGGTGGGGGTATACCTAGGTAGGGGGGCATGAGGGGCCATAGAGATGGGTGGGGGTCATGAGGTAACATGGGCTGGCATGGATGGGGCATGGGGAATGTGTGGGGGTGAGGGGTGAGGACTAGAGGGATGTTTCTCTTTAAAAAATTTTTTTGGATGTAGCACCAGAGCCCCGAGGCAGGGCTTCCGCCTTGCTGCTTTCGCACCCTGAAGCTGCATCACTTCTTCTAAGGTCACCTGCCCTAACTTTCAATCCAGACCACCACCCCTCACTCCTGGACTGGAAATCCAATGTCTGGGCAGCCAATTTTAAAGGCCAGGTTTGCAAAGCTGGGAATTCTCCCCTCTCTGTGCACTCAACCCAAGAGAAAACATCTGGGTCAATATCTCTGAGTTTGAACCCTAACAGTAGGAGCTGGAAAGAAACCAATTCATCCTAAGTAAGTGTGAAGAATTCATCCATTGTCTCTATTGTGTCGCCATGGTTTTGGACTTCCAGATCATCTGTGTGGCCAGTAGAAGTTGGTTATGTGACCAAACTGGGCTTCAGATAACAAACTGCATTTATTTCAAGACCCAGAGAGAAACTCAGTGGGCGGAATATTCGTTGGCGGGATTTAACGGTCCCGCCAATGTCAATGGACTTCTGAATGGCTCGCTGCATTTTATGGCCCCTCCCACTCTGTGACTGGGCAGTAAAATTTCACCCAGCAAATGCACACAGACCATCAGCTGCAGAACATCTATGTCAGAAAAAGCAGCCCCATGCCTCTTAAAACCTAGAGGCGCTTAAAAGATTTCCCAGCCTGATCCCTATTCCAAGCCCACCTGTAGAGAAATTTGATCTCCTGGTAAGAAGAAGCCACAAGTGACTAACTTTGCGAGCTGCTGAACATCCATATCTTCAAGGGAATCCTGCAATAATCCCTGAGATACAACTCCAGTGATTAAAATCACCTAAACTATCTTTTCGAAGTGAAAATGTCACCTTCACTGGGCCCGCAATGACTACTTTTCCTACAACGAGCCAGACACCTGAACTATGAGCTATTCTTTTGCTTACAACTTGTAAAGGTACAATATTGTCTTCAGCTGTATATTTCTCGTGTGTGCATGAGTGATGCAGCGTTTAGACCTCTATGGATTGAATGCGTGAATAAATACTCTTTATTTAAACCCACAAAACTTGCTGCTGTTTTTTAAATTGGAGTTGGGGGGGGTGGTGGTGGGGGTTGGTGGAGGCTAAAAAACCTACACACCTTCCTTTTGTTATGACCCCAGCTGAGATTACCCCTGTACAAGCCTGATCCCAGGGTGGAACCCAGCTGGATAGATCCTAACTTTTATTTGTTTGTTTAGATTCGTGGAGAGGGGCTACTGAACAGAGTCACCAGAGTCAGCTAATGAACTTTTAACAAAAGCATAATATATTTCTTAAACAAGAAAAATGAATTATATTACAATGCTCCTTCACCCGCAACTATACCTTTACAGATATATACAGATTTGTAAGGATAACACAAGTGACAAAAGCTATCTTATATTCTAATGTTCATGGTATGTACAGTCCATGTAAACCAATTTGGAACCTGTGGTCAGACACACCACACTCTGAAACCAAATGACAGTTGCCACCCCAGATAGATGCTATGGATCTCTCCTTAACTTCCCCAGATGTTGGTTGCACCGTGAACCAACCAGTCTCACTGAACTCCGTCTTTCACTCGGGGGATTCCAATTTCCACTCTCCGAGAACTCGCCTTGGAATCTTCTCCCAAACTGATGCTTTCTCTCAGATGCCTTCTGCAAGGGTTCACCTCCAGGGTTTCGAACTCGCCTTCTGATGTTACTTTTCCCTGGGTCACCACATGCATTCAAGCTTTCTTCCATGCACTTTCTCTCACTGACTCAGTTGCCAACAGTACACCACTGCTTCATATGCCCATAGTAAAGAGTTACAGACCCTCAGTTGCCTCTTTGGACCTTCTGACTTCTCACAAGCCTTTATATTGCTTTGACTCTGCTTCCTGAAGCTTGGAGCTTGGAGCCTTTCTCTGCCCCTCATCACTCTTAACCTCACTTAACTGGATCTTCTCCAGGCTCCTGCCCTTACTTTGACTAGGAGGTCTGCTTGGGACTTTCTCCTGCTCCACTCCCCTGGATTCTTGGGGACTTTCTTCTTTAGCTTGAGACTTGCTTTCTGTCCCTTTTGTCCCAGTCTCTCTCTGGCAGCTACTTTCAACTAACTTGAGCTTGGGACTTGCTATCTGCCTCTTCTAGGTTGCTTCTGCTTGGCAGCTGTTTTTAAAAACTGGATCCAAAAACTGCTGTTTCTAGTTTCTTCTGTGTATGTCTGTGGGAGGGACCTGCCTCTTTGGACCTCTGTTGCTTGGCAACTGCCCAGTTTTTCTGCTCTTGTGTTTGCTTAACCTCTTACAGTCGTAAATTCTCATTAGAAATGCAGGCACCTTTTAAAGTGAAACTAAAATTCAACTTGACCTTTTCTTAGCATACAGACACAGAAATACAATCAAACTTAAATGTTAAAGCTTAAAAACTCATTTGTAGCACCACAAATACCAATATAACTTATTTAAACTATCTCTATTTCCTAACACTTTCCAAAAACACACAGATTATGGGCATGAGGGAAAGGGTACAAGGGTTTCAGTTCTCTCTCAACCCTCTCCATAACAGAGGGAAGAATAGATGAAGTTGTATTTCTAGGGTGCCCCTCTGACCCTCAGGATGTCTCAAAGCACTTCCCAGAACAATGAATTACTTTTGAAATGTGGGCATTGTCAGCAGACATATGTTCTGTTTTGTGATGAACAAAAGGTCCCATATATACAATCATACATCTGTGTGCATTACAAAAACTTATTTTTTGTTCTCCTAGCTTTGTCACATATTCATGGCCAACTTGTTCAATCATCAATTCCTCTGACCATATTGAGAATGCAATCTACCTTTGTAGCTTGTCATACTGTAACTTTATGCTCTCATGAGTGCTGATGCTGTAGCACTCTTTTTGTACCTTCCAACTTCTCAGTCTGAAATGTGGAACAACTCCAACTCCAACCTCCTACCTTTCCCATTTATCAGTTTCCCAAATTAACATAATGTTTACTGTATCTTCTCCTTCCCCCTGGCCCATTGTTACTCACCACAGCCTTTACTCTCCACCAACCCTACTTACCCCTAAAATGAATGACTGGAGGCCAGTTTGCTTTCAGCCAGTTTACCTTCTTCCTCCCCCATAGCTTGCCCCACTTCCACCTTCCCTTTTCAAATGTTTCCCTCAAAGATTCTCCTTTTACTTACAAAATTTAGCTTACTCCTTTTCCCCAAATTAAAATTCTGCCTCAAATTTTTCTCATTCTGACAGGGCTTCTTTTTCCCTTGCTTTCTTACTCTCTCCCTTTCTCTCTCTCTTTCTCTCTCTCTTTCTCTCTCTCTCTCTCTCTTTCTCTCTCCTTGTTAACCATCAGCATTAGTCTCACCAGTGTAAGAGCTTAGTATTTACTATTTCTAATTACCAATAAAACATGAGCAGGGAAATAGTTGGCCTCAAAATTCAACAGTTTTTTAAATGAAAATTACACTAACATTAGCATGAAGAAAGATTCCCTCTTCCTCAGATAAAAGCAAAAAACTGCAGATGCTGGAAATCCAAAACAAAAATAAAAATACCTGGAAAAACTCAGCAGGTCTGGCAGCATCTGCGGAGAGGTACACAGTTAACATTTCGAGTCCGTATGACTCTTCAACAGAACTAAGTAAAAATAGAAAAGAGGTGAAATATAAGCTGGATAGAGGGCCAGTGATAGGTGGAGATAGCCAAAAGCATAGACAAAAGGACAAAGAGGTGTTGAAGGTGGTGATATTATCTAAGGAATGTGCTAATTAAGGGTAAAAAGCAGGACAAGCAAGGTACAGATAGCTCTAGTGGGGGTGGGGGTGGGATGAAGGGAAGGGATCGAAATAGGCTAAAAGGTAGAGATAAAACAATGGATGGAAATACATTTAAAAATAATGGAAATTGGTGGGAAAAGAAAAATCTATATAAATTATTGGAAACAAAGGGGGGGATTGGAAAGGGGGTGGGGATGGAGGAGAGAGTTCATGATCTAAAATTGTTGAACTCAATATTCAGTCCGGAAGGCTGTAAAGTGCCCAGTTGGAAGATGAGGTGCTGTTCCTCCAGTTTGCGTTAAGCTTCACTGGAACAATGTAGCAGGCCAAGGACAGACTTGTGGGAATGAGAGCAGGGTGGAGTGTTGAAATGGCAAGCGACAGGAAGGTCTGGGTCATGCTTGCGGACAGACCGAAGGTGTTCTGCAAAGCGGTCACCCAGTCTGCGTTTGGTCTCTCCAATGTAGAGGAAACCGCATTGGGAGCAACGAATGCAGTAGACTAAATCGAGGGAAGTGCAAGTGAAATGCTGCTTCACTTGAAAGGAGTGTTTGGGCCCTTGGACGGTGAGGAGAGGGGAAGTAAAAGGACAGGTGTTGCACCTTCTGCAGTTGCATGGAAAGGTGCCATGGGAGGGGATTGAGGTGTAGGGGATGATGGAGGAGTGGACCAGGGTGTCCTGGAGGGATCGATCCCTGCAGAATGCCGCCAAGGGGTGTGAAGGGAAGATGTGTTTGGTGGTGGCATCATGCTGGAGTTGGCGGAAATGGTGGAGGATGATCCTTTGAATGCGGAGGCTGGTGGGGTGATAAGTGAGGACAAGGCCCTATCATGGTTCTGGGAGGGAGAGGAAGGTGTCAGGGCGGTTGCGCGGGAGATGGGCCGGACACAGTTGTGGGCCATGTCAACCACCGTGGGTGGAAAACCTCGGTTAAGGAAGAAGGAAGACGTCAGAGGAACTGTTTTTGAAAGTGGCATCATCATGTAAAGAGGCACTTTACAGCCTTCCAGACTGAATATTGAGTTCAACAATTTTAGATCATGAACACTCTCCTCCATCCCCACCCCCTTTCCGACCCCCCCCCTTTTTTTCCAATAATTTATATAGATTTTTCTTTTCCCACCTATTTCCATTATTTTTAAATGTATTTCCATCCATTGTTTTATCTCTACCTTTTAGCCTATTTCGATCCCTTCACCCCACCCCACCCCCACTAGGGCTATCTGTACCTTGCTTGTCCTGCTTTCTACCCTTAATTAGCACATTCCTTAGATAATATCACCACCTTCAACACCTCTTTGTTCTTTTGTCTGTGACATCTTTTGGTTATCTCCACCTATCACTGGCCCTCTATCCAGCTCTACCTCTCCCACCCCCTTAAACCAGCTTATATTTCACCTCTTTTCTATTTTTACTTAGTTCTGTTGAAGGGTCATACGGACTCGAAATGTTAACTGTATTCCTCTCCGCAGATGCAGCCAGACCTGCTGAGTTTTTCCAGGTATTTTTATTTTTGTTTTCCCTCTTCCTCAGCTTGATGCACTTTCTAAAGTTGTTTTTTTAATGGTCAGAAAATTAGATGTTTTATTTATACATCAGGTACAGAATACAAAGTATATCCTTTCATCTCCATTTCCCAGTGTGTATTGGAGGAGCAATCCTGTCACTCATTCCAAGTTTCCTTTGCAGGAATTTGCTTCTTTGGTTTCACACTTTCAAACAGATCAGCATCCCTCATGGCTTCACATGCCTTCATGGCACCATATTTCTTATAGAAGTCAGCGTATGCTCTCTTCCTGGAATCACCTACTGCGAACTTGAAGGTGCCAGCTACAGCAAAAACTAAAATAAACAAGCAACAACCAGGTGAAACCATAGACCTTTGGCCAACAGACGTTTGGCTTCTCATCACAGGCTTGGCAATCACAGCGGAAGACATGGTTTACTCTCTATCCGCACAGCGTTCACCTGCCTGAGAAAGTTCATAGAGGACAATAGAAAGCTCTACTATTGTGTTATCAGTACATTGTCATTGGGTGGAATCATCCCAGATTCGCACTAAGTGTGGCAATTACCCGTGGGCTGCAACAGTGGGTGTTCGCGCCGCATCGTCCCAATCCCGCCCCATTAATCATGCATTCCTGGGAAACACGCCATTTCACTGGTGGGTGGCCTCTGATTCACCTGACATGCTGTCACCTCGCTGCTTCCTCACGCCAGGCACCATATTTAAAGTGCAGCTGCATGCACACCTCTCAGTGCTTCCAGCCCAGGACTGCTGCACAGAAAACATGGACCCAAAAGGCAAGAACTATAGGCTCCCCCACCCCTCAACCACCCCCCCACCCCCCTGCCCCCCCCCCCCCCCCCCACCCCCCACCCTCCCAGATTCAGTCCTGGGACACCTTCTGGGCAATGTTGGAGCTGGCAGCGATGGCCTCTACCCCCACTTTGGCCGCAGGAGGTCCATCAGCCTCACCACTCCGGTTTGGGAGGCGGTGGCAGTGGTGGTCAGCGCCAACGCTGCACAGAAGAGGTCGGCTATCCAGTGCAGAAAGAGGGTGAATGATCTCATCCGTGCTGCCAGGGTATGGCAACCATCTCATTACTCTAAACTCTCACACTCACAAGCCCATCACACATTCACTGGCATCTCACTCACTGCCAGCTCAAGGGAGATCACCACTCACTCTCTCTCACACACACCCTCACACCTCCGTAGATAAAAGCAAAATACTGCGGATACTGGAAATCTGAAACAAAAACAGAAAATGCTGGAAAAACTCAGCAAGTCTGACAGCATCTGTGGAGAGAGAAACAGAGTTGATGTTTCAAGACGGTATGACCCTCCTTCAGAGTTATAGAGGAGTAGAAATGTGATGAACTTCAGACCACAAACAACTCTCCTCTATCTCTATGCCTTTTTGATCCCTTTTTTCAAAATTCATTTTAATTTTTAGCCACTTATTTTTATTTTTATTCACTTTTATTTTCATTTTATGCTTGTTGCATGGGCAAGACGGGCAAGCGGCCAGCTGAAATTTTCAAAACCTCATTCATGGATGAGCAGCATTGCCAGTGTCAGTATTGAGGAGTCTGGTACATAGTTTGTTGTTGGTGACTTATTGGTACTTGGCAGCTTCATCTCTGTTTGTGGCTTCATTCTTAGCATTTCCAGGTCTCCTTGGTGCCTCCAAAGACCTCGGAGTGGACTCTTCCAGACAGCCTTCTGTCACCCTGGTAATGGGGATTGTGGGCTCTGCTGGTGGCACCTCCTCTTCTGAGCAAGAGAGGGGCAGAAAGGAGAGAAGGCCAGGTCCCTATGCAAGTTCCAGTGGAGCAACCGGTGGGAGGAGAGGTGCAGGCACAAGGGATGCAGGGCCAGCAGGTAGACCAAGGTGAAAGGGACCTCAGAAGACGCCACTATCCTGCTGCCAGCGTTTACAGGCAGTGATGCAGTTACCTCAATATGTCCGCCTCTCAAGGGAGACCGTGACCTCCATATGTCAGATGATTGGGCCTCAGATCAGCTCCGACTGTGTGGGTGGACACCCCATGCCAGTGGATCTGAAGGTCACAGTGGCCCTCAACTTCTATACCTCCAGCTCTTTCCAGGGATCTGTGGGTGATCTGTGTGGAGTCTCCAAATCAGTTGTCCACAGTTCTGTCAAGCTGGTGACAGAAGCTCTGTTAAGGCAGGTACTGACCTTTATTCTTTAGTGTAAGGACAAGGCCAGCCAGTAGGCCAGAGGACAGCAGATTTCCTTCCCCAAAGGGCATTAGTGAACCAGATGGGGATTTTACAACAATTGACAATGAATGGTCGTTTTCATCAGACTTTTAATTCCAGATTTTTATTGAATTCAAATTTCACCATCTGCCATGGTGGGATTTGAACCCAGGCCCCCAGGGCATTACCCCGGGTCTTCTGGATTACTAGTCCAGTGACAATACCATTATGCCACCTCCATCCCCCGCAGATCCTCCCACACATCTCGCTGGACATCCAGCATCTGCCACCTAATTGACAACTCCAGAGGCTCATCATCTGCCTTCGGCTGAGCATCGTCTTGGTCCCCAGCAGTCCTCCAACTGCCCGTGCCCTGGGCACTCTCTGCCTCCACCTGCACCTCAAGCAAGCGTGAAGTGCCCTCACCAATTTACATCGAGATACTAGCCGCCGATCTAATGCCCACTGAGGCGCTGGTATCTGTGCTGGTGCCTGGTTCATAGAGGGGGTGTGACGCAGGTGTAACTGAAACTCGGTGGTCCTCCGACGTCAGGGCTGACTCTTTGGGGTCCACAGAGCGAACACCTGCTGGCGAACCTAAAAGGGAGAAGGAGGACATGTCATTAGTTAAAGTCATCACTCTATCACTGCACATGCCAGGCACTCTGGTGAGACAATGGAGACCTGCATCACGGTGCCATTGTCTTCCAATGATCAATGGGGACTCCAGGTTTGAGGCTCCCATCAATGAGGAGACTGCACTAGAATGGTTGCACAATCTGAAATTCTCACCTCTGTGCACTGTACTCTTAGCTTTGTCTGGCACCCCCGCCACCCCATGCCCGGTTGCACGTGGGGCATGCCAGCTCGTGAGCTCGAGGGCATCTTGCTCAAACCTGCTAAGCAGCAGCAGGTTGGGTGGACCTCCGCCTGTACGTGCCCTTTCTGCTTGGTTATGGCTTGTCTTCCCCTGAGAGGACAGAGGAGCATTGATTAGTCCACTCTCTACGTGCAGCACCATTGCAGCCTGGCCATGCCCAGCTGATGAGCACCTTGCAGGGCACATCCAAGTCATGGCCTTCGATGCAAGGCACTCAGTCCAAGCAGCCAGCGTTGGCATCACTGACAGTTGGCACTCCTCAAGCACTTGTGAGGTCCACGGGGGGATGGCCAGACCTTAACACATCTGCACACTAACCCATAATACTCCCCCATCCTGAACGTAGCAAGGTCAGTGAAGCGCTTCCGGCACTGCACCCATGTGCGCCGCACCACGTCATGGCTGCTCACCACTGCTGCCACCTCCTCTCGGCAAAGAGGGCATCTCTTTGTGAGATGCAGTGGCCTCCTCCTCCCATCTCTGGGGACAAGGGTCTCCCTCCTGGCAGCCACTTCCTCCAGGAGGACGGGTGGGCACTCGCCCGGAAAGTGTGTGGACGAGCGCCCACCCAACCTTGCCTGCTATGTCCAGCCGCACTCAACTCAGAATACGCAAAGGAGACGTCCTTCTGTGGCAGCCTTCCAGGGGGCCTCCTAGGCCATTTTTAAACTGGCCGCTGGATCCCCATTGGACCTGGTGGCTGACAGGCCCCACCCCCACCCAGCCCTTCCCGACCAGTGGGGAGCCGCACTTCATGCTGGGCGGGCCTTAATTGGCTCGCCAGCAGGAAATCACAGTCGGGGGCCGATCGCGGATGACGGCCCATTTCCTGGCTGCTCATGGGCCCACCCACCACACCCGCCTGATGACCTCAAAATCCTGCCCCAGGATGTGGAACGGTTTGGGTAGAGATGAGAAATGGTAAAGGCAAGAAGTCAGTTATGGGAGTCATGTACAGGCCCCCTAATAGTAACCACACGGTAGAATAGAGCATAAAGGAAGAAATAAAGGGAGCTTGTCAGAAAGGCATGGCAATAATCATGGGAGATTTTAATCTACATATAGTTTGGAAAAGTCAGATGGGCAAAGGTAGCTTAGATGAGGATTTCATAGAATGTTTCTTAGAACAGCATGTTCTGGAGCCAACCAGAGAGCCGGCTATACTAGACCCGGTATTGTGCAACGAGATGGGAATTAATGATCTCATAGTGAAGGTATCCCTAGGTAGCAGTGACCGTAATATGGTTGAACTTTACATTCAGTTTGAGGGAGAGAGGAGTGGGTCTGAGACTATGTTTTTAAGCTTAAATAAGGGAAATTATGAGGGCATGAAAGCAGAGCTGGCTAAAGTGAATTGGCAAATTAGGTTAAGGGATAGATCAATAGGGATGCAGTGACAAACATTTAAGGGGATATTCCAGAATACACAGAATATATACATTCCAACGAGTAAGAAAAGATCCAAGGGACGGACACACCATCTGTGGTTGACTAGAAAGGTTAAAGATAGTATTAAACTTAAAGAAAAAGTAGATAATTGTGCAAAGGTAGGTGGAAGGCCAGAAGATTGGACAGAATATAAGGAACAGCAAAGGATGACTAAAAGATTAATAAAGAGGGGAAAATTAGAGTACGAGAGAAAGCTAGCCGGAATGAAAAAACAGATAGTAAGAGTTTCTATAAATATTTTTTAAAAACGAGTTAACAAAATGAGCGTTGGTCCTACAGAAAGTGTCTGGAGAATTGATAATGGAAAACAAGGAAATGGCAGATGAATTGAACAGGTAGTTTGCATCAGCCTTCACCAAAGAGGATACAAGCAACATTCCAGAAGCAGCTATAAACCAGGAAATGGAAGGAAGGGAGGAACTCAGGAAAATTACAATCACCTGAGAAGTGGTACTGAGTAAATTGTTGGAACTGTGGGCTGAGAAGTGCCTGGGCCCTGATGTAACTCCATTATTCAAAGAGGGAGGGAGATAGAAAGCAGGAAACTACAGGTAGCTTAACATCTGTCATAGGGAAAACATTATAAGCTATTATTAAAGAAGCTATAGCAGGGCACATGGATAAGTGCAAGGTAACCAGGCAGAGTCAACATGGTTTTGTAAAAGGGAAATCATGTTAAACCAACTTATTGGAGTTCTTTGAAGAAGTAATGTGCTGTGGATAAAGGAACCATTGGATATACTGTACTTAGATTTCCAGAAGACATTTGATAAAGTGCCACATCAAAGATTATTGTGGAAAATAAAAGCTCATGGTGTAGGGTGTAACATATTGGCATGGATAGAAGATTGGCTGGCTAACAGGAAGCAGAGAGTAGGTAAGATTTAACAAGTGGCGTGTCACATGGATCAGTGCTGGAACCTCAGCTGTTTATAATTTACATATAAATGACTTGGATGAAGGGATGGATGGGATGGTTGCAAATTTGCTGATGACACAAAGATAGGTAGGAAGGTAATTTGTGAAGAAGACATAAGAAGGCTTCAAAAAGATATAGGTAGGCTAAGTGAGTGGGCAAAGATTTGGCAAATGGAGCATAGGCCTGGATTTTTCACTCGTTGGGCGTGCATGATTGGCAAGCCCGGGAGTGGACAGGAAATGTGATGGGAAAGTGATCGGCCCCCTGAGGAAGGCTCAGCACTGCTGGTGGGGGTGGGAAAAGGCCAGGGTGATGGTGAGCACTTCCAGTGAGCTCCCTCAAGGCAGATTACGCAGTATAAACGAAACAACAAAAATGCTGCAAAATATTTCCATGCAGCACAATCAGGCACCTGAAAGCATACCTCAGAAAAAAACAGTCCCTAGATATTTCTTTTTATTTTATTCCCCCGCGGAGATTTCATGCCACCCTGAATCGAGGTTTGAGCAAAAATGTAAAGGCCGCCTGACCGAATGGCCCACCTGCCAACCGTAGAAGTAGACAGGCCACGAAAAATAGCTTTCAATTGCCTCCTTAATGGGGCTTAATTGCCTGCTTAATTGTTGGCGGGTGTGCTTCTGAGTGCCGCGCACGCCCACTGAGCAAGATATCGTGCGAGTGCATGATGACATCAGAGCGCTTGCCCAATGTCACCTCACGTTATTTGGTGGTCAGATGGGTCAGGTGCACGCCTGCCCGCAGGATGTAAAATTCTGGCCATAATGTGGGAAAAAGTGAAATTGTCCATTTTGGAAGGAAGAGTAAAAGAGAGGCAAATTATCTAAATGGTGATAGATTGCAGAGCTCTGAGCTGCAGAGGGTGTCTTAGTGCATGAGTCACAAAAGGCTAGTATGCAAGTACAGCAAGTAATTAGGAAAGTTAATAGAATGTTAACATTTATTGCGAGGGGAAATGAATACAAAAGTAGGGAGGTTATGCTTCGGTTATACAGAGCACTAGTGAGGCCACATTTGGAATACTGTGTACAGTATTGATCACCTTGCTTAAGGAAGGATGTAAATGCATTGGAAGCAGTTCAGAGAAGGTTTACCAGCCTAATACCTGGAATGGGTGGGTTGTCTTCCGAGCAAAGGTTGAACAGGCTATGCTTGTATCCGCTGGAGTTTAGAAGAGTAAGAGGCAACTTGATTGAAACATATGGGATCCTCGGGGGTCTTGACAGGGTGGATGTGGAGATGATGTTTCCCCTTGTGGGGGAATCTAGAACTAGGGGTCACTGTTTAAAAATAAGTGGCCTTCCATTTAAAATGGAGATGAGGTGAATTTTTTTACTCAGAGGGTCGTGAGTATTTGGAACTCTCTTCCTGAAAAGGTGGTGGAAACAGAGTCTTTGAATATTTCGAAGGCAGAGGTGAATAGACTCTTGGTGAGCAAAGGGGTGATAGGTTATCGGGGGTAGGTGGATGCGGATTTCAGGGTTATTATCAGATTAGCCATGATCTTATTAGGTGGCGGAGCAGGCTCGAGGGGCCAAATGGCCTATTCCTGCTCCTTGTTCGTATGTTCTAGATTCTCCCACAAGAGGAAACATCCTCTCCACACTGATCCTGTCAAGTGCCCTCAGGGTCTTATATGTTTCAGTCAAGTTGCCTCTTACTCTTATAAATTCCAATGGATACAAACCTAGCCTGTCCAACCTTTCCTCACAGGACAACCCGTCCATTCCTGGTATTAGTCTAGCAAACCTTCTCTGAACTGCTTCTAACACATTTACATCCTTCCTTACACAAGGTGACCAATGCTATACACAGTACTCCAGATGTGGTCTCACTAGTGCTCTGTATAACTGCAGCTTAACCTCCCTACTTCTGTATTCAATTCCTCTCACAATAAAAAATAACATTCTATTAACTTTCCTATTTACGTGCTGTACTTGCATACTAGCCTTTTGTGATTTATGCACTAAGACACCCAGATCGCTCTGCATCTCCGAGCTCTGCAATCTCTCACAATTTAGATAATGTGCCTCTCTTATATTCTTCCTTCCAAAATGGACAATTACACATTTTCCCACATTATATCCCAGATCTTTGTGCACTCACTTAACCTGTCTATATCTTTTTTGTAGCCTCCTTATGTCCTCTTCACCATTTACTTTCTGACCTACCTTTGTAGGTCTCAGGCCTTTTTCAATCAGTTACCATTAATTGGTGTGCACAAACTGGATGCCATATTTCCCTGCATAAAGCAACACAGGCCAGGTGGGCTGAATGGCCTGTTTCTGTGCTGTGTGTAATTCTATGTGGTAATAGACTTCAGAAATTTAAATGCAACTTTTTTTTTTGTTCCCCATATTTTACTCATTTGGTAGTCTAAATATTTCAGGCCAGTGAAAAATGTTGGTTTGCAAATCTAAGCCCTTGTGCAGCCCAGCTATAAAACAACAATTAGTCTGCAGTGGAAAATGAATAACCTACACTTTTTGACAACATATAGGAGGTAGACCAGAATGTTGAGAGCTTTTCCTGGGTTGGTGATATAGGTTCATAGTTAAGTGTGCCATGGTATTTCACAATTAGCATTGAGTGCCGACTCTGATGTGACGGCACCCTTTCTGTTAAACTGGAGTGCATTTAGTAATTATCAACCATTACAGATAAACAGACCTGTCACTGTAAGAACAGGTGGTGAGTCTATTGCCTGACACTTTGCTTGACATGTTGATGATCTCTTCAGGGCTAATGGAATCCTGTCCTCATCACAGCTTCCAATTGCTCTGTGCTTCCCCTCTCAAAGAACTCTTTGTTGAGCTATCAGGGGAGCAAGGCGAGATTGTATCTTGTCAAGATAGAGATGCAATGGGATGTTTTGATCAGATTATTTACTGGGCAAAGAGATCCTGTAAATTCTGCCAGATCAGGTACAAGAGTGATTTGTGGGTTAACCCGAGAGTTTGTGTTTCAATGGACATGACGTACAAAATTATTCCTTCAAGGGCTTCATAGCAGAAGATAGACTGAGCTTATTTCTTGGTAAATTATGCTATTTCTTAGTTTCCTTATGTAGTAATTGTAGCTTTAAGGAATGTAAGACTTATTGTGTTGTATAATATCACATGACAGTGTGAACAAATCAGCCCTAAGCGCAGGGAACTTAGAGTGGGGGTTCTTCTTCTGGTTGTGGAGCTTAATGGAAGCATGTAACTGCTGCTGCAGCCTGTAAGTAAAATTTGATGTTTCTAATGAGAAACCTGTCTGAAAAGTCAAGTCCATAACACCTTGGTGATTGTTCTTGTGCAGGTTGTTTAGTGATTATCCCCTGCTTGGCTTAAGTTTATTGGAGCTGAAATTATTGGGGCAACAGGGGGTGCATCAAGGACAGATCACCTTTGCAGAGGGGAGAACGCAGGAATTTGGAGAAGAACCCAGACTTGTCGGGTTTGCTGCTGATTTTTGCCTCAGTTCCACTCTGTCCCAAATTGCAGTTTTGAGAGCAGGGGAGTGGCATGTGATATACCCCCGTACTATATAGGCACAGACTTGGAGCTGTGTCTGGGGTATTCCCAAGCTACCCTCAGAATTCCACCCAGTACATCACCTGATAGGTCCCATGGAAACCTGCCTGCCAAGAGTTCTGCTGTGGATCTTCCAAAGTGGCTCAGGGAAAAGGTAAACCGATCCCAAACCTTTTGAAGGCAGGTCTGGTGTCCCATCAAGATGGGGATAGTTAAATTGGTAGCCATGTTGTCCACCCACTGGCACAACAGGGTGCAATTCAAATTTTTCCAACTGGCAATTGAGCATGATTCACTCGAACCCCTACTATTTAAATGACCCCTTCCCTTGGGATTTGGGGCAACGTCCATGCCAGTAGCTGCAGGCAATCAGATTGTCACAATCCCTCACAATACCTGTTGAGTTTTCAGCCATGCAAAATGGAACATTCCTTTCAGAATGAGTATTTACACCAATGTGGTGGCCGATAAATTGGAAGTTGCCGGGGGACGGGGGTAGCCGGGGTGCTGAAGGGTCAAAATTTATAGTTTGTCTCCACACTCATGACCAAAACTGCAGCAATGCCTCCCAATAAAAATAGGATTTTTTTTCCAGCAAAATGCAGTGAGTGGAGGATAGTTACCAATTACAAATTATGTGCATAAAATTAATCCCAGTTACTGATGGTAGTGCGGCCTCCAGGCATTTTTGATGGGGCAATTACCCAATCATTATCATCTTGGCTGGAGGTAGTGTTGTCACTACATCGCAAGCAGCCTCATGTAAGATCCATTCTTGTTTTCCACCTCCCCCCTCACCCCCCAACTCCTGGACACTAAAATGTTCATAGCTAATTTACAAGGCAGTCGTTTCATCAGAGCCAATGAATAGTTTTTTGTTTTCCATTTTCTTGGCATGTATGAGGTCCTGCTTTTCTGAGGTCCACAGGGCATAAATCAAGCACAAAAACCCTGCTGTTTAATTCTGTTAAACCTTTGGCCATTGCTGCCATACTTCAGAGAAGCAGAAGAAGTTCACCAGCTACTTCTGCAGTTAAGTCTGAGATTGCCTTAAATGCTCCTGATATTCCTCAGCTCTTTTATCTGACCATAAAACACTTTTTTGAGAGGATACATTCTCAGGAGTTGTTATAAGAGTGCAAAGGTGTGCATATTTTCAATTCCGAATATTCTGGGTCTCCCCCAAATTCAGTCCTATTTCAAGTTAGCTCATTTCCATCATTAGATTATTCCTAATGACATTAGCCATTTCTTTCCCTTAATTTTTAAAATATATTTCCTCCCTCCCATCTTTCTCCCCCCTTTTCTGAAGCCTATTACGCACTCTGGGAACATAGGAACAGGAGTAGGGCATTCAACCCTCAAGCCTGTTCCATCATTTGATTAGATCATTGTTGATCTGAATTTTACCTCTATCTACCCTTCTTGATTCCATAGCCCTTAATACCCTTACCCACCATATGTTTCAGGGTGCCTCCAGTACTTCACCACATGGCAACTTGGTGCATGTGAGGCAAAGCAATGGCAACTCCAATGTGAACATTCATAATAGCTCTGGCAGCAAAGTGTGCAAGAGTACTTAACAAGAACAGGAGGATGGTGTGGTGGAGAAGCTTGGGAAGTAAACACTCAGTAAAAGTTAGAAGAGGAGCCAGTTGGACGATTGGAGGCGTGGTCAAAAAGAGAAGAACAGGGTGCGCTGGCAATCTAAAGTTCTCTAGTAGGTTGACAACATGCACATGCAAATGTATATTCACATCAACACTTGTGCGTACAGTACACATGTAGACACACAGAGACATAGACACAGACACACACACACAGACACACACGTACCCACACACACATGTACCCAATACACACATATCCACACACACACGCAGACACACACACACACACACACACGTATTCACACACACGTACTCACACACATACACGAACACATAGAATATTGCAATTGTGAAATTCCTGCGGCAATTTGACTGAAAGGTTTAACAATTTTTGGCCTAATGTGATTAGAAAGATGCAGATAAACTCACTGATGATGACTGACAGAATCTGATATTGAGGCCAGCTGCAGTCATTCTTGGAATGACACTGATGAAAATGATAAACTAAATGCTACAAGAGTCCCGACTGCATTATCAGCTGAGACTGTGTAAAATGTCAGCATCTAGCTGCTTTCTATTAATAACTAAATCAGACTGTATGTAATGAAGGGAGATATTCCTCATGATTGAAGTGTGCTGCCATTGATCTTCACAGATGTTGCTTCTGTAATATCCATCTTTGTCTCATGTTGCTGAAATCGAGATGACCTTGTATCTGTTGCCTTTACCCGTAGCTGTTTGGTTAAGTGGAAGCGTTTGCTTTACAAATATTGATTGGGAGAGAAATCCCTGAAACTTAATGACATTCCTAGGGGTGCCGTATGGGGGTATTGGGGGGTGGGTGGGGGGGGGCGGTGTGGGTGGCAAGGTGGGCTAATTTATTAACTGTGTTGTTAAGTAATTAAAAATAGATGGATCGAAGGTTGCAACTGTTTGTTAACTAGTTTAGTGAAAATCAAAAGTAAAAAACAAGAAGTGCTGGAAGTATGAAATACAAATGGAAATACATGACAAATGAGTCTGCGACTATAAAGAGGAAAAGGCAGCTTACTGCGTCAGATGTAGATAGCCTTGCACCATTTGATTGGTTTCTGTTTTGTCCTGAATTGACTACACATCTGAAGTTGAAACCTTGTGCTTGTAAATTATTTTTTTCTGATAAATTGAACTGACATTTCCTTCAACACTGGGCTGTCTGAATACAAATATGTGTGCTGGATACATTGGTTCACAAAGTTAATTCTGTTTTGTCTGTGTATTTGTTAGCATTAGAGAGGCTAAGGAGTTGATCCTGGTCTCAGCCTGCTTTCACAACCAAACAGGAAGGCCTGAGGATCACCAGGGTGAAGTGTGCCCACAGCTTGATGGTTGTGCCTTCTTTCAGATTTGAAGTCCACTTGTTCTTTCAGGTTTCTTTTTCTTCATTCATTCCTGAGATGTGGGTGTTGTGGGCAAGGCCAACATTTGTTACCCATCCCTAATTACCCTTGAGAAGTACATGGCAGTGGGTTTCCTTCATGAATTGTTGCAATCCATGTGGTGTACACTACGGTGCTGTTAGGAAGGAAATTCTAGGTTTTTGGCCCAGCAACAGTGCAGGAATGGAGATATATCCCCAAGTCAGGGTGGTTTGTGGCTTGGAGGGGAAGCTGCAGGTGGTGGTGTTCCCATGCATCTGCTGCCCTTGTTCTTCTAGGCGGTAGAGGTCTTGGGTTTAGAAGGTGTTGTCAAAATAGGCTTGGTGAATTCCTGTAGTGCATCTTGTAGATGGTACACACTGTTGCTGCTGTGCATTGGTGGTGGAGGGAGTGAATGTTAAAGGTGATGGATGGGGTGTCAATCAAGTGGGCTGCTTTGTCCTGGATGGTATCAAACTTCTTGAGTGTTGTTGGAGCTGCGCTCACCCAGGCAAGTTTTCCCATCACACAACTGACTTGTGCCTTTAAGTCAGGAGGGGAATTACTTGCCACAGAATGACCAGCCTCTGACCTGCTCTTGTAAGTGGTCCAGTTAAGTTTCAAGTCAATGATAACCCCCAGGATATTGATGTTGTAGGATTCAGCGATGGCAATGCTACTGAGCGTCAAGGGGAGATAGTTAGATTCCCTCTTATTCAGGTTTGTTTTTTGCCTGGCACTTGTGTGGAGCATACATTACTTGTCACTTATCAGCCCAAGCCTGAATGCTGTCCGTGTCTTGCTTCAGTATCTGAGGAGTTGTGAATGTTACTGAACATTGCTATCATCAGCGAACATCCCCAATTGCGATGGAGGGAAGGTCATTAATGAAACAGCTGAAAGGCCTAGGAAAGTACCCTGAGGAACTCCTGCAGCGATGTGATTGAGATGATTGACCTCCAGCAACCACAACCATTATCCTTTGTGCTAGGTATGACTCCAGCCAGTGGCGAACTCTTCCTATGATTCTCATTGACTTCAGTTTTGCTAGGGCTCCTTGATGCCACACTCAGTCAAATACTGCCTTGGGGAATCTTGTTTTCTTTCACTGCATAACTGAAGACCGTGGACACAACCCTCCAAATTTTCCATCTATTAAAACCAATACATGGAAATAACCTCTAATAAGTAAAAGCCTACTCAGACACGCAATGAGTATCGATAAGCTGGGAGAGTAGTTCAATGTACAGAAAGTGAGAAGGTTCAGGTAATCGCCAAAGTTAGGCTTCTATTTTGCTTTTAGCATGTTATTATTAAGAGCCTCTGAAGGATTAACAGATAGATTTTCTGGGCATTGGTCTTCTTCTTTATGGTTACATAGTCCATCATTAGAGGACTGGGTATAAGGTCATTAGTGAATTGTATCTGAACCGCTTCAAGGCATTCCTAGTGAGCATGAACCCATAGCAATAAACTGCTGACAATGGATTGCTAATTACCATTAAATCATCAGCCATGAAGAGGTCACAAGGATAGGTAGTGCAGGAAGTGGAAGGTTCACATCATTCAGGATTACTAAGGATTAAGGCACATTATTCTTGCATGACCTGGAAGCATTAGATGCTGCCACCGGGTGACAAAAAAAATAGAAAATGTTCCATTTCCGAGGAGTGATATTGTCTCCCTTGATGAATGCAAAAAAAAAAAGCCCAACAAAAAATGTTAGCAAAATGTGAAAAGCATAACTGGGACTTTCAAACCATTCTGCAATAACAAACCTAAGAAGTCGAATTATCATTAAAGTATAATTTTAAAGATAAATTGCAACAAAATTGGAGCAAGAGCAAAATACTGAACATTCTGATTTGTGATACACTGACCCTCGTATTTACAGCAACGCAGGGAGGAAACGGGTCCGCAAGGTAGAGGTTGCGTGCGCTATGAATGCAAATCTTTCTTTGTTTACTTTTTCTTTCTGTATTGCAGCTAATGAGGAATTGGCAACAGTTTTAAGATGGTGCCCATAACAAAAATGAAGTATTTTTGCCCGCGTGATTTTGTCTTTCTGAAGGTGGATTCGAAACCAGGTTCAGTGTCAGGAACAAGGATATCTCAGCATGTGTTCCAATTGAAAGCCCATTTGCAGCTTGTTTTGTGAAACAACAGCCACAGAGCAGACTTGCGTCTGTAACAGGTATCCAAAGGAAGCACCACGTAACTCATATTATTTGAATATATTTTGTTTGACAACTCTACTGGGTTTAAAGGAAGCATACTTGAATTTGCTTTGTCATTTGAAAGTATATCTCAAATTATCCTGATTCAATCACATAGTTCACTGGAAACTAACAGGGATGGATAGGGCAGAGAGACATGCTGGAGTAGCCTGAAACAGTAAAGCTGAGAAATATATCTGGATTCAAAACCCCTAAGAATGTAACAGTGCTCACTCAAGGCTGTAAGCCACCCTAAAGCCAGCAAGCAGCGCTATTACATTTGGTCAGAAAGTTGTGTGTTTGAGCCTTGCATGAGCTCTTGAGTTCATAAGCGACACTGACAATCTAGTGAACAATGAAAGGAGTATTACATTGGTAGAGATGTCAGATAAGGCATTGACTGAGGCCCGCTTATGGTTCACGTGGACGTGGCACTATTTGAAGAAGGGAAGGTTTCTCCTGGTCAACCAACATTACCAAAAGCAGGTATTCATCTTGGGGCTGTTTATTTTGCGCAGAATAGTTGCTCCTTCCTATAAAGCAAGTGTGTGAAATGCTTTGGAATGGGTTGATGACACAATAAGGTTATTAATATTAAATTTGATCATTTCTTATTCTTAGGGAAGTAAGTGGGGGGAACCGCATTAGGTTTTCTTGGCGGAACAGCCACAAGGGGCTGACTATCCGACTCCTGTTCCTATATCTTCGGTGATTATGGCGTGTCATTTGGCTACACAAAACTCTCAAAAAATGCACCAGGGAACTGTGGTCTCAACAGCAAAGTTCCATATTGTGTCGGATTTCTTTTGAACTGCTGAAGTGTAGCAAATGTAAACAGATAAATACTGTCTATTTGTTTTTACATGCCAGGAATTATAATTTTCCTGCGTGCAGCACAAGATCTGCCTGGGCAGGCATGGGTCCAGATAAGTGGAATTTGTGCAGAGAGAAAGAAAGAAGTGTTTTTCTAATCTTTTCCTGAGTGTCAGGATCTTGGCACTTATTGTACGTTATTACACCACAAAGATTCTGACAGCTTTGGAGTGCATTTCGTAGATGTCAGCTTACATCTGTGCTAAAACTAATTCTTCAAAATGACTCTAAGACCAACCTGGCTTGTGCCAGCACATGATGAAGAGCTTTTCAGTTGAATGTTCAAGCTGCATATCTGGAAGTGATACTTGTTTCCCAAACAAGCCATTGAGCTTTGCACACTTCAGAAATGACAGAATTGATGATCGCTTGAGCATTTAGCCATCTGAAGCTCAGGCGGTGACGAGTGCAACTCCTCAGTGTTTAATACCAAGTCCTAAGTTGCACACATACCATGCCTGGTAAGAAAATAACTTGTGTTAATATAAAAATAATAACGTCTTCCATGTATATATATAGAGCCTTTAACAGAATAAAACATCCTCAGATACTTCACAGGAACATTATAAAATAAAATATGACACCGAGGCACATTAGATCAGATGGTCAAAAACTTGCTCAAAGAGATAAGTTTTAAGGAGTGTCTTAAAGGAGGAAAGTGAGATAGAGAGGTGGAGAGGTGTGGGGAGGGAATTCGAGAGTTTAGGACCTTGGCAGTTGAAATCTTGATCACCAATGGTGGAATGATTAAAATTGAGGGATGCTCAAGTGGTTGGAATTAGAGGAGCGCAGATATCTCAGAGGATTGGAGCGCTGGAGGAGGTTATAGAATTAGGGTGGGGTGAGGACATGGAGGGATTTGAAGACAAGATGAAAATTTAAAGATCAAAGTATGGCTCAACCAGGTGACAGTGTAGATCAGCGAGCACAGGTGTGTCACAGTCATAGAGTCATTATGACAAGGTGGTGGATGAATGGGGTTTGTCGTGAGTTAGAACATAGGCAGCAGAATTTTGGATGATTTCAAATTTACAGAGGGTAGAAAGTGGGGTGAAATATGACACCAAGGTTGCGAACACTATAGCGCCTTTCATGACTGCAGCATTCCAAAGCACCTAACGCCAGTGAAGTACTTTTGAAGTGTAGTCATTGTTAAAATGTAGGAAACCTGGCAGTCAATTTGTGCAAAGCAATGTCCCACAAACAACAATATGATAACAACCAGATAATGTGGGATTAGTGATGTTGGTTGAGCAACAAATATTGCCAGGACACCATGCTGTTATTCAAAAATAGCACTCGCCGATCTTTTATGCCCTGGATGAGCATACGGGGCCTTAGTTTATCATCGTATCTAAAAGACAGCGCAGCACTTCCTCAATATTATCAGTTTAGATTATGTGCTCAAGTGCGACTTGAACCTGCAACCTTCTGAGTATTACCAACTGAACCACAGCTGATATCTTACCACACGCAGAAGATAGAGGGGTGAATCCTCCCCATGGCCCGGGATAATATCACCAGGTTCAGTGGTGAATGCGTGTTGAAATTGAACGGTCTATGCACAATTAACCAATGGGCCAAAAATGTAGAACTGCACAGGTACAAAACAACTATATGTGCTCATGAACATTCTCTCAACCAATGGAAAATTGAACCTTATCTTCTTGTCGTCAGCCTGTATGTGCTTAAAGGTATGTGTGTCATAGAAGATTGTAAATCTATTTAAATAAGTTTTATGGGCCAACACCACTCGGATAGCTTTTGGAACTGATTAAGCACCTTGGGGTGTTTTAAGGTAATGGTAATCCAAATTTAAAAACACCTAATTGAGAGAGATTCCAACCATTGTAATGGAGTGTCCTTGTGGCAGCTTGGTTGTATATCAGAGGCCCTCAGGGTTGAAGTCCATATGAAAAAAAATTAATTGATTGGCACTTGCACATGTGGATCTTGGTTTAGGATTTATCAACCAGTAAGACATGGGACTGAGAACAGCCTTAACAACACTGTCTGCATTTCAAGGGTAATTCATTTAACAAGGTTCCGTCTTTCCTCTCTCCTCTTTTTTTCTTCCCTTTTTGCCTTCTTTACAGCTATAGTGAATGAGAGTCAAGTTCAAGCTAAACTGGATCTGCCCCTAATAATGGGTGGAAGTCATGGACAATTTTTGTACCCAAGAAGGAGAACTGGCAAATGACCAAACCCATAATTTAACCCCAAACCACGTCCTGCTTGGTCATAAACAAATAGAAATTTTACTGAGAGCTGGAAGATCATTTCTCTTTGATTGAACAATTAATAATGTGCAAATTATTTTGGCAAAATAACGGTCAAACTCCACAATTGGAAACAAAGCTAGATTAGTAAAAAAAACATCTTTATGGACTGAGAAAAGTAAGTTTGTTAGAAGTTTAAGATAATGAAAAAGAAGACCAATTTGTACTTGCTCCATATTTAATTTGTTCCAATGTACTTAACAACAATTATATAAGAGTTGAACCAAATTTGAGTTCTGCAATGTGCAGCATAGCTTCCATTCTTCACCTTGTACTCAAGGGGTTTCATTCGACTGGAACATGCTCAACAATTGTTTTAACACATTTTCATAACTTGTAGAAGTCTCCCTGAGTGTAAGGCGAGTGACCCATTGAACTATTCACAGGCTTGGATGGAGCAGCAGCGAATCTGCATATTAATTTGAAAAGTCAGTTTGAACATAAAGCAGGAAATGTGAAGCAAGTATGGCATTTGCTATAAGTGAAGGCTATTGATGTGAAGCATAAAAGTAGCTTCAAGAGAAACATAAATGATTTTATGCGATATGCTGAGAAACTGGGTAGAGCTGATTTATCACAGGGGCATACTTACTAGGAGCGTCTTGACCTTTATAAATTGCTAAAACTTCTTATATTTTTATGTTATTGCACATGATGAATCAATCTTGACTTTTATGAAGGGGGTCCCTTGATGATCACATAACTTGTTTATAATGTTGTATTAAATCTGCAGTAAAATGATACTATGCAGACTAATAACAAATAAAGTGTATAATGCTCTGTCGTCTTCACTTCCCCCTGCTTATGAGAATAAATGTTTTGGATTGAATGATATTGAAAATGTTGCAAACTTCAATTCGAAATTAGCAACCAAATCGGGAGCGGCTCTTTATGGGTAAATTCTTACCAGCAGCCCAGAGACAGCTTTGGACGAGTTGGGGGTGGGGGTGGGGTTTGGAATTTTATAAAGTTTTGTCTACCCAACACAATTCCGCCCCCGAGCAGTCTCATCCGGCTGGCAGCAGCAGGTAGTTAATTATCAGTTGGGTACCCACTGAACCAACGAAAGGGGGGGTTGGTGGGGGAGGTCGTGGGGGAGTCAAACGGTTAGGAAGGATGGGGATGGTCAAGAGAGTTCAGATGCTCTTCACTCATAAAAAAGGCCCCATATGGTCAGCATCTCAAATAGCCTCTCCAAATTGAGTCAAAATCCTGGAACTCCTTCCCTAACAGCACTGTGGGTGTACCAACACCACATGGACCGCGGATGTTCAAGAAGGTAGCTCACCACCACCAAGGGCAATTAAGGATGGGCAATAAATGCTGGCCTAGCCAGCACATCCCATGAATGAATGAAAAAACACTCTGACTGCTCAGCTTCATGTGCTGATTCCTGTTTATAACTGTGGGCAAAGGTGTGAAGGTGGGTATTTGGACCCTGTAAACCAGACAGCTCCAGGTTGGTAGGGCTCGGCAGCCTTAATTGGCAGTCTACCTATAGGAGGGTAACTCTAAGTTCAAACCCTCCAGCTATGGGATAACTAGTAAGGTATACGTTGGCTGACAGTGCAGAAGATCACAATGGACTGGATGGCGATGTCAAGTGCAGATGAGGCTCTTTAGCCTCCTCAGCAGCTCAGCTGGGAGAAGGACCACTCCAAAATCAAATCTGCATCCTTTCAGCTGCAATGCTTGTGACACACATTGCACCAGTGTAGTAAAGCTGCCTTGGACGAGGGTGTGGGAGAGGATCTGCACAAACTCCACCCACTTAAATATACTCAACATGCAGATTGTTTAGCAAGTCATCATCGACCAAAACATCAGACATACCAAGCCTGGTGGTGATAGGGAAATGATGATGGTGATGGATAAAGAATGCTACTGGTGTCTTCAGTCATAATCCTGCACACAGATGGCCTCAGGTTGATGGTCGATCTTCACAGATTGGGGCACTTGTGGAGTTCGTATCCCCCTGAGGCAACAGAGCAGACCTTTTCAGGTACAGCTCTCCCCAATCTGGGGAAGGGGAAGAAAAGGAGAACCCTAAATACAGTCTGGTCTCCCTGCACCTACCCTGCTCCTGACTGGTCATCCATTCACCACAGTGCAAATGTAAAGAACAAGACTTTTAATCATGGAATGTCAGGACACTTATAGACAACAATATGAGCCCAGAGCACAGAACAGCCCCCATAGCCAGAATGCTGGGCAGATACAACATTGACATAGCTGCACAAAGTGAAACAAGGCTCGCTGAGGAGTTTCAACTTCAGCAGGTTGGTGCAGGTTACACATTCTGCTCGATTGGCAAGTCCAAGGACCAGTCTCGACAGTCAGGCATGGGCTTTGCCAATCCATCTGAACCAGCATACAAGCTTGACTCATATCCAATTGGGATCACTGATTGACTCATGGTTCTTTGTTTAAGTCTTGCCAGTAACCAGCATGCAACACTCATTAGCGCCTATGCTTCAACAATGACACATGCAGATGAGATCAAAGAAGCAATCTATGATGACCTCAGCAAGATAATTCGAGGGCAAACTCATTATTCTTGGCAATTTCAATGTCCGAGTGGGCACAGGCTATAACACTCGGAGAGGAGAATTAGGACTCCCTGGTGTTGGCAGAACAAACTCCAATGGCCAGCTCCTTCTCTCTAAATGCAGGGAATTTGACCTAATATCACAAACACAGTCTTCCAACAAGCAGAAAAACTGAAAACAACATGGATGCACCCCAGATCCAAACACTGGCACAAGTTGGACTACATTATTGTATGACAGAGGTACCTCAAGGATGTGCACTCCACCCAGGAGGATATTGAGAGGAGTTGAGAAAGTGAGAGACATACGAATTAGAATTAGAAGCAGGAGTAGGCCACTCGGCCCCTCAAGGCCTTGGAGTGCATGTCCACAGGTCTCTGAAGGCAGGACAGGTGGATAAGGTGGTAAAGAAAGCATATGGAATGCTATCCTTTATTGGAAGAAGTATTGAATAAAAAGGCAGGGATGTAATTATGGAACTGTCTAAAACGCTGGTTAGGCCACAGTTGGAATTTTTTGTACAGCTCTGCTCACCACATTGCAGGAAGGACATAATTGTCTGGAGAGAGTGCAGAGGAGATTTATAAGAATGTTGCCAGAGCTTGAAAATTGCAGATATGAGGAAAGATTAGATAGACTGGTGTTGTTTTCCTTGGAACTGAGGAGGTTGAGAAGGTGATTGAGGTGTACAAAAATTATGAGGGGTCTAGATAGAGTAGACAAGAAAGACCTGTTTCCCCTAGCTGAGGGGTCAATTACCAGGGGGCATAGATTTAAGGTGATTGGTTGAAGGATTAGAGGGGACATGAGGAAAAACTTTTTCATCCAGAAGCGTCTGGAATTCACTGCCTAAATTGTTGGTGG
Source organism: Cetorhinus maximus (assembly GCF_964194155.1). Classification (NCBI taxonomy): domain Eukaryota; kingdom Metazoa; phylum Chordata; class Chondrichthyes; order Lamniformes; family Cetorhinidae; genus Cetorhinus; species Cetorhinus maximus. Next base: position 27,550,317 of record NC_135881.1, read on the forward strand.
AAGCTGAAACGCTCATTTAAAAAGTACCTGGATCTGCGCCTGAAGTGCTGTAATCTGCAAGGCTACAGACCAGGTGCTAGAAAGTGGGATTAAAATGAGCAGCTAGTTTCCTTTTTCTCTCTTCTTTGGCCAGCGCAGACACGATGGGCTGAATGGCCTCTTTCCGCACCATAACTTTCCTATGGTTCTACCCGCTCCCTTAGAGGTGCAGAATAGTGGTCTGACCATCAGCTTGTCAGGAGTATTGTGTCTTTGAAGATAAAATCTAAGGTGCTTCGGCACAGAGTCAAGCCACAAAGGAAGCTTGATGTAACTGTTCTGAAAGACATTGCCAAGAGACAAGAGCTGGAACACAAACTAACCACAGGTATTGCTGACATCCAGAGGACAGTATTGCCATTGAAGACTCTTGGGAAAAATAAAGAGATGTTACTTGCAGCACGGCATCTGAGGCCCTTGGATTCATTAAACGGAAGCACCAACACTGGTTCGACAACAACGACCAAGATATAGGCAAGCTTCTAGACGAAGTGCATGGTGCTCACAGATCTTATAAATCTGACAAAAAATCAGCAGCAAGGAACGCCAGATACCATCACGCAAAACATATGCTGCGGGCCAAACTAAGCGAGATGAAGAATCAATGGTAGGAAACTAGGCTCTTGAGCTTCAAGCAGCTGCTGATAAAAATGGCCTGAAGGCTTGCTATGAAGATCTGAGATCAGTCTCTGGTCCCAAAACCAACAGTGTGACACTGATCCACTCAACAGATGGCAAACAGCTCCTAACAAATAGACATGAGATTCTCTCTCGTTGGGCAGAGCTCTTCAACAATCTTCTAAACCAACAACCCCAAATGTGCAATGATACCACTGAGTCACTTCCATAGTGGAAGAGCTTGCTCTCGACCCTTCTGAAGTGGAATTCACAAAGGCTATAAAGCAGCTTTTTATGGGCAAGTTGCCAGGAGTTGATGGCATCCCACCTGAAATATCCAAGTACGGAGGGACTCACATCGTTAGGAAACTCAATAGTCTCTTCTGCCTAATGTGGAACCAGGATGCTATGCCCTAAGACTACAAGAATGCTTCCCTAACTCATCTCTACAAATGGAAAGGGAGTAAGTCAATCTGTGTCGATCATCGTGGAATATCACTTTTTTCAACTGCAGAAGAAAGTCTTGCAAGGATTATTCTTAATCGGATTGTCACTCATTTCATTGACTCTACGTACCCAGAATCACAGTGTGGCTTCTATGCAAAACAGGGAACAGTAGACATGAGATATCCTTGCAGCCCATCAAATTCAAAGAAAGCTCCGTAAACAGAATAAGGACCTCTATATGGTGCTTTTTGACATGACCAATGCTTTTGACACAGTAAACAGGGAAGGCCTGTGGAAAGATCTCTACAAATATGGCTGCCTTGAAAAGATGATCAGTGTCATTCACTTGTTCCACGATGGCATGATGGCCAGTGTGATGTAAAGTAGTATCCCATCAGATGCCTTTCCTGTTACCAACAGCACCAAGTATTAGCTCCAGCTCTGTTTGCCATATGCACCTCGGCCAGGCTCTGGTACACACTCAAAGATCTTGCTGCGGAAGTACACATTCAATTCAGGACAGACTTCTTCAATTTGCAAAGACTCAAGGCTTGCACAAAGGTTACTGAACATTTACTGAGTGAAATGAAGACAGAAAATGCTGGAATAACTCAGCAGGTCTAGCAGCATGTGTGGAGAGAGAAACAGAGTTAACATTTCGAGTCCGTATGATCCTTCTTCAGAGGGTCTTTACTGAATGAACTCTTGTTCGTGGACAACTGCGTTTTCATAGCATGATTGGGAGGACATTCAGTTGCTTTGCTCTAGCCCATGACAATAAATCTGAAGAAGATAGAGATTTTGTATCAACGTGCCCCTGGCCATGTACTCCAAGACCCCACAGTCACTATCATCAACACACTCCTCCATTCAATGCAGGTGTTTTGCTATCTTGGGAGTATTCTCTCCTATAACACTACACTGGATGACAAAATCAACCATTGCCTGGTAAAAGCAAGCTCAGTGTTTGGCAGGCTCACTCACAGAGTTTGGAAAGAGCGTCAAATTTGTCTCAGAACAAAGATCAAAGTCCACAGGTAGTTGTTCTTATATCGCTTCTTAATAGCGCTTTTTGGACAACCTACTTGCATCACATAGCAACTAGAAGCATTCCACCTTCACTGTCTGAGACCTATTTGCAACAACAGGTAGCAGGACAAAATCCCCAACACTCAGGCTCTTACAAAGTGCTGCATAGCCGGTATTGAGAGCATGCTCATTAGAGCTCAGTTTCATTGGGTCAGCCATGCGGTTCGCATGGAGGATTCCCACATACCAAAGACGGTATTCTACAGCCAGCTGAGTACGGGAACCCACACCACAAGACGTCCCAAACTTGGGCGCAAGGACAATCTGAAAGCGAACCTCGGAGCATGCAAGCTGGATCCCGATAGGTGTGAAAAAGCAATCTTGGACAGACCCAAATGGAGAAGTCTCTATTATCAAACGATTTTGGCATTTGAGGAGAATGGAGTCAAGAGCCTTCAGGACAAGCGAAAATGAGACAAAACCAATACCTCCGTCCATCTCTCCAACAATGACTTCATATGCAGAGTTTGCAGTTGGTGATGCAAATCACGACTTGATCTAATGTCATACATGAGATGACTGCGATGTAGACTGTAAACTGTTATTTTTTTAGCTGAACAATCATCCGTTGCAGCAATGGGAGAATCCATTCAGCTCATTGAGTGGCAATGTAGTGATGCTACTGCGATCTTCCTGATGATGGAGGGGCCTCCCACTGAGGCCGAAGCCTGGTGGCAGACCGGGGGACCAGCAAGGGCTTCCTAATTTTCACACACCTTGAGGTGCCTGTGTGGTCTCCCACCTACATCGGCAGCGCTCACATCCCTCGGTGGGGCTGTCGGCTGCCCGGAGCCCCTGATGCTCTCATTGGTGCTCCCAGCTGTGCAGCTCGCCCAACTCACTGGACAGACTCCAGGAGGTGGCCTGATAATTGACAGCCAAGAAGATTATGCAAGTGAGCAGTCCTCAGAAACCATCAGGGTCAGAAAACAGAAAAGATCCCAGCCCGTGTTTAAAACCTAAGGCGGTAAGATTCCATCCAGTGTTACGGTGATGATCTTTAATTAGCAAACATCTCACAAGCAATTTATTAAAGACATTTGTGTAATCGTTAAGGGGCTGATTTTAAAAATGTATTTTATATATATATATATATTAAACCTATAACCTTTGTGTTCAGATGATGTTGCCTCTTTAAAATTGGCAGAGTTGAATGCTAACAAATTTAAATGACATTTTGTGTGTTTAGAACTGAAATGAATGTCAGGCCTTCTGGTTTTAAGCCATGGTAAATGTAAGTTTAATGATATGAGATGTTCCTGTTGGCATCTATATCAGAATTTGATACAATCCGCAGGATGTCTTATTCTTTCAGTGACAACCATGGCAACAGTGAAGTTTCTGCGTATTTAGCAAATCATTCTGCTGCCAGAACTGTTCGGAGGATTTGTGAATGACTCTCAAAATATACTCCGAGGCTTTTGACTGCCTCAATAAGTTTCATTCACGTATATTGACATATCACCAAATTACAGCGTTTCTCATTAAGGTTAAATTATATAAATGACATTGCTCTTATCATCATAAAATGCATACTCCAAATTACCAATTTCTTTTTGTTTACTTTTAAGCTCATGTCAATCAAGATATGACTTTTTTGAAAATGGAGAGGAAAGTTATTGAAAAATGTGCATCACGGGGACAGTTAAGTTCAACAACATAGACTAACATAACTCCTTTAATGGAGGAAAAACACTGCGATCACTTCATAGGGATGTAAGGAGATGGATACTGAGCTACAGACTGAGTGATTGAGAGGAGTGACCAAAAGACTGGTCAAAGTGATGGGTATTAAGGAGCCTCTTAAAGGAGGAAAGAGGCAGAGGGGTTTATGAAGAGAGTATATAAACATGAGGTTGAAAACATGTCCACCAATTATAGGACAAAGGAAGGGATGGGGGGAACGGACAAAAGCCCAGAGTCAGAAGAACAGAGAACTTAGTTGAGTAAAGTTGAAGGAACTTGCATAAGGTACATATTAACTTATACTTGTGATTCCTGCTACATTATTGATTAGACATCCCTAACTCACCAGGAGCCATGGAATCCTCTGAGAGGGGCAAGAAACAGCCCCAGGACTGATTAGGGCAACAAAATTGTAGAGAATTTCTCTGCAACCCCTTAGGCAATTGAAAACTAGTCCAGAAAACCACATTAGTCATGGTTATATAACCTGGTATCTCACCTACCTTTTATAAAGCATGATTAAAGGGTAATGGAGGCAGAAACCCGCAATTCATTGAAAAGGTGTCTGGATATGCACCTGAAGTGCTGTAACCTGCAGGGCTACGGACCAAATACTGGACAGTGGGATTAGGCTGGGTGGCTCATTTTTTGGACGGTGCAAACACGATGGGCCAAGTGGCCTCTTTCTGTGCTGTATACTTTCTCTGATTTTATCTTTGCCCCAGCCAAGAACAGGCTCAGCTCCTTTGTAAGAGGTTTTCACAGAGTCAACAACCCACAGCAATGAGTTCCATAGGCCTAGAATTCTCTGGGAATAGAACTGCATAACTAACCTAGCTCTGCCCGTTGTTAATTTACACAATCTACCAAATTGGAATAAAACAACAAATGGAACACAATCTAATCCCTTAACTACTTCATATCTTTCTATCAAATCCCCTCACAGTCTATGCATCTCTAAAATAATCAGACCAAGCTGTATTAGCCTATTTAAGTGTCTATGGTTGTTTCAAACATGAATTATCTTTGGGGCTCACACAAAAGAAGCCTGTATTATCACACACCCTATAAGGAGACAAAAAAATTGGAGCCAGTATTCAGTAGTCTAAACAAAGACCTGTACAGGAACAAGATGATGTGCTTTCCTTTATATTGAACAGTCTTATTAATAAAACCAAACTTCAATTTTCCTCATATATTCTAGGATAGGAACAGTGTACGACGCAAAAGGGGGGATTTACTGAAATGTATACAAGAACTTTCTTGACATGCTTCCAGCCCAATAAGGAAGGGAGGAAGGAAGCAATGCTGAACAAAGTGGGTCAAATAGAACATGGTTTAATGGGAGAGGATTTGGGGAACAGTGATCATAATATTGACAGGTTTAGAATAGTTATGTAAAAGGACAAGGTAGAATCAAGCATAAAAGTGATTAACTTGTTGGTTTGAATTTGTCCTGCTTTTTGTAGAAAGGACATACATGGTCAACTTTCCACTTTGCCAAGTAGATGCCAACATTGTAGCTATATTAGAACAACTTGGCTAGAAGTGCGGCTAGTTCTGATGGACAAGTCTTCAACAATACAACTGAGATATTATCAGGATCCAAAGCTTTTGGTGTATCCAGTGCTTCCATCTGTTTCTTGATATTACACAAAGTGAATTAAATTGACCGAAGACTGGCTTCTGTGATGCTGGAGACATCAGGAGGAGGCTGAGATGGTTCATCCACCCAGCACTTCTGGCTAAAGATCATTATAAGTGCTTCAGCCTTGTTTTTTCACACTAACACGCTGGGCCCCACCATCATTGAGGATGCTAACACTTGCCTGGTAATACAGAACTTGAATATTGCTGAAAAGAGAGATATGTTGCTGAAGCTTTCCATCTTGCACTCATCTGGACAAATGCAGGAACTCCAAATTTTAAGCGGGATTTTCTGTGCCTGCTGGCATCGGGTGTGTTTGGTGGTGTGACCAGACAATATGGTGAGAAGGCCCAAAATCCGATTCACAACATTCTGGAACCAGTTTGCAATTGTCTGCTCCGCCAACCGATGGCAGGCCATGTTTCCCACCATCAGATGTTGGGAACCTCATTGTAATACATCTGCATATCAGTGTTAGGCCAGCCCGCAGGAATCATTCCCCCACTGTTGGATCGTTCACCCACATCAGTGCGATTGCATGCTGACGTGTTTCACAACAGCATATAAAAGGCGCGCACTTGGCGGGCTGCACTTTGAGGGGAATTTGGAGGTGAGTACACAGTAACATCAGGGTCGTCTGTTGGACTTCAAGGTTGAGGCATGTTGTGGGGGGGTGAGGGCTGCAGGGGCTGCCCTGTAGTTGAAGTGACTTTTGGGGGGTGGGGGGGGGGGATGCGAGGGGGGGGGTGCAAGGGCTGCCCTGCGGTTGAAGGTAATGCACAAGCACATGCAAGGGGGGGTGGTGGTAGTGGGTGAGGGAAGCGGCCACACATTAGGGAAACCATTAGTGAGCATTCCTCTGCAGCTGAGACAGTTCAGGTGCCGCCACATTGATATGATTGGAGTCGGGCCTTTAGCTTGTCTGCCCACTCAAGCAACGCAGAGGCATCAAAGTGTCACCAAGTGCTCCAGAGTGTTTTACCCCTTGGGCACAGACTGCAAAGTAATGCACATTTTAGTGGACTGAATAACAGTTGAATGACTGGGCACGTTGTACAATCTCCTTGCTAAAGCTGGCGATGGGGCAGTCACACTAGCGGAGGGGCTCACAACTGCTTGCAATGTCATCATCGCGGCTTGGACCAGTCTCCCTCATGGTTCAAATTAACAGTGCTGCCTTGCAGTGTAGGTTAGGAGAATGCCTGTGCCTGAGCTGAAAGCACAGCATGAAGTCCAGTGGGCAAAGCTGCCGTCAATCAGTCAGGTGGAGTGGGACGGAGGAGGGTGAGGTTTTGGGCAGCCATGCAGCGCACTAAGCTCTGGCCATCCAAGTGGTGGCCAGCACTCTCTGGGGTGTGTTAAGGGGCCTTCAGACTTAACCAACAGATGTTCTTAGTACACCCAAGTGAACCCACGCGTCTCTCTCCTTTATCCTGCAGGAGGAAGTATATCAGGATCAAGGAGCCTGGTGAACTAGCTGTATGCCTCATGGCTTACAGTGAGCAAAGACAATGGAGAAGAGAGTGACGGAGGCGCTTGGCTGCGCAGAGGGAGAAGCAGCCTTTGGAAGAAGGGGCAGCTGGGGCTCCTGTACATGCCGCCAAAGAGCCACAGTGAGCTCTTGCTGGTCAGCGCCTAGCAACACCCAGGGTCCATAGACACCGCCTTTCATTCCTGCAGATGACCAGAAACCAGTGTAGCCGAAGACTGCGTGTGTCTAGGGAACTGGTCGATCACACCTGCCAGCTACTGCAGGATTTGGCACCACGGGGACATGGAGGCCGTCCACTGCCAGTGGCTGTGAATGTGACCGTGGCGCTCAATTTCTATGCAAGCGGCTCCTTTCAGGGCTTCACAGGTGACCTCTATGGGAAATCACAAGCCTCCAGCCAAAACTGCATCCATGAGGTCACAGATGCCATCTTTGCAAGGGCACACAACTTTGTGCATTTTGCCCGGGGCCAAGAGAGCCAGGATGCAAGAGTGATTGGATTTGCCCAGATCTCAGGTTTCCCACAGGTGCAGGGTGCAATTGACTGCACTCATGAGGCGCTCAGGTCTCTGTCGCAACATGTGGTGAACTACAACAACCACAAGGGATTCCATTTGCACAATGTGCAGCTGGTGTGCGACCATCAGAAACGCATCCTGCAGGTCTGTGCACGGTTTCCAGGGAGTGTGCATGATGCCCACGTCCTCAGTCGGTCACAGATCCCTAAGTCTTCCAGGGTCCACAGAAGCTGCAGGGATGGCTCCTCGAGGACAAGGGCTACCGGCAGAGGGCGTAGCTGATGACACCTGTGTGGCGGCCTCAGATTGCTGCGAAGCGAAGGTACAACGAGGCTCAAGCTGCAACTCACAACTTGGTGGAGCAGACCATCAGGATGCTGAAAATAAGGTTCCGGTGCCTGGACCGGTCTGGTGGAGCCCTGCAATACAGTCCACAGAGGGTGTCACACATCGTCATCATCTGCTGCGCCCTTTACAACCTGGCGCTGCAACGGAGAGACGAGCTGGCTGAGGAGGAGATAGGGGAGCTGGAGGTCTCTTTAACTGAGGTGGAGGCCAATGGGGTTGAGGGTGAGGAGGTCCCCGAAGGCAATGATGATGGGGATGAGGCCCTCATACTGGCCAGTGGAGGCAGGCGTGCTCGGGAGGCTCTCATAGCTGCTAGAATTGTGGAGGATGATGGCGACATGCAGTGACGAGACATCGCATCAATGAATGTTTGATTCCAGTCTGGGTTATGGCAGTGCACATACCTTCTGTGATAATGCTCCTGTCAATTGCAGGAAGATGATGACGATATGCGGTGAGGACACTTTACAGATCCTCACATTGCCCCTGAGAATGTCTGACTCTGTCGGCTGAGGGCAAGATCATATCATAGAGACGCAACCATGAAACTTTAGAAGCATCTGATCCTTTATCCACCTTAAGCACCTGACCCCTTCAGGAGCACAGCATCACTGGTCACAGATTTTTTTATTTCATTCAGGGGATGTGGGCGTCGCTGGCTGGGCCAGCATTTATTGCCCATTCCTAGTTGCCCTTGAGAAGGTGGTGGTGGGCTGCCTTCTTGAACCGCTGCAGTCCATGTGGTGTGGGTACACCCACAGTGCTGTTAGGAACGGAGTTCGAGGGTTCTAACCCAGCTACAGTGAAGGAACGGCGATATATTTCCAAGTCAGTATGGTGAGTGACTTGGAGAGGAATTTCCAGCTGGTGGTGTTCACATCTGTCTGTTGCCCTTGTCCTTCTAGATGGTAGTGGCCATGGGTTTGGAAGGTGCTGTCGAAGGAGCCTTGCTGAATTCCTGCAGTGCATCTTGTAGATGGTTCACACTGCTGCTACTGTTCTTCAGTAGTGGAGGGAGTGAATCACAGAAAGCGCAGAAGAGGCCCTTCGGCCCATCGAGTCTGCACCGACACGTGAGAAACACCTGACCTACCTACCTAATCCCATTTACCAGCACTTGGCCCATAGCCTTGAATGTTATGACGTGCCAAGTGCTCATTCCAAGTACTTTTTAAAGGATGTGAGGCAACCTGCCTCCACCACCCTCCAAGGCAGCGCATTCCAGACCGTCTCCACCCTCTGGGTAAAAATGTTTTCCCCACATCCCCCCTAAACCTCTTGCCCCTCACCTTGAACTTATGTCCCTTCGTGACTGACCCTTCAACTAAGAGGAACAGCTGCTCCCTATCCACCCTGTCCATGCCCCTCATAATCTTGTATGCCTCGATCAGGTCGCCCCTCAGTCTTCTCTGCTCCAACGAAAACAACCCAAGTCTATCCAACCTCTCTTCATAACTTAAATGTTTCATCCCAGGCAACATCCTGGTGAATCTCCTCTGCACCCCCTCCAGTGCAATCACATCCTTCCTATAATGTGGGGACCAGAACTGCACACAGTACTCTAGCTGTGGCCTCACCAAGGTTCTATACAACTCCAAGATGACCTCCCTACTTTTGTAATCTATGCCTCAATTGATAAAGGCAAGTATCCCATATGCCTTTTTCACCACCCCACTAATATTCCCCTCTGCCTTCAGAGATCTATGGACACAATTGTTCCTCAGAACTTCCTAGTGCCATGCTTTCCTTGTCAAATTACTCCTTCCAAAGTGTATCACCTCACACTTTTCAGGGTTAAATTCCATCTGCCACTTATCTGTCCATTTGACCATCCCGCCTATATCTTCCTGTAGCCCAAGATACTCAACCTCACTGTTAACCACCCGGCCAATCTTTGTGTCATCCGCAAACTTACTAATCCTATCCCCCACATAGCCATCTATATCGTTTATATAAATGACGAATAATAGGGGACCCAGCACATATCCCTGTGGTACGCCACTGGACACTTGCTTCCAGTCACTAAAGCAGCCTTCTGTCATCACCCTCTGTCTCTTACAACTAAGCCAATTTTGAATCCAATCCAACCCTGTATCCCATGTGCATTGCCTTCTTATAAGTCTCCCATGTGGGTCCTTGTCAAAGGCTTTGCTGAAATCCATATAAACTACATCAACTGCACTACCCTCATCTACACACCTGCTCACCTCCTCAAAATATTCAATCAAATTTGTTAGGCATGACCTCCCACTGACAAAGCCATGCTGAATATCCCTGATCAAACCTTGCCTCCTCAAGTGGAGATAGATTCTCTCCTTCAGAATTTTCTCCAATAGTTTCCCTAACACTGACGTGAGACTCACTGGCCTGTAGTTCCCTGGCTTATCTCTACAACCCTTCTCAAATAGCGGAACCACATTAGCTGTTCTCCAGTCCTCTGGCACCTCCCCCATGGCCGGAGAGGAATTAAAAATTTGGGTCAGAGCCCCTGCGATCTCCTCCCTTGCCTCCCTCAGCAGTCTGGGACACAAATCATCCGGACCTGGAGATTTGTCCACTTTTAAGTCTGCCAACACCTCCAATACCTTGTCAAAAACAGAAACAGAAATACCTGGGAAAACTCAGCAGGTCTGGCAGCATCGGCGGAGAAGAGCACAGTTGACGTTTCGAGTCCCCATGACCCTTCAACAGACTCGAAACGTCAACTGTGCTCTTCTCCGCCGATGCTGCCAGACCTGCTGAGTTTTTCCAGGTATTTCTGTTTCTGTTTTTGTTTTGGATTTCCAGCATCCGCAGTTTTTTGTTTTTATTTTTTTGTTTTTATCCAATACCTTGTCACTCCCTATATCAATTTGCTCAAGAACCTCGCAGTCTCCCTCCCCGAGTTCCATACCTTCATCCTCATTCTCTTGGGTGAAGACGGATGTGAGTATTCGTTCAATACTCTACTGATGTCCTCTGGCTCCACCCATAGATTGCCCCCTTGGTCCCTAATGGGCCCTACTCATTCCCTGGTTATCCTCCTCCCATTGGTATGCTTATAGAATACCTTGGGATTTTCCCTACTTTTACCAGTCAGAGCTTTCTCATATCCCCTCTTTGCTCTCCGAATTGCTTTCTTAAGCTCCACACTGCACTTTCCATAGTCCACTAATGCCTCCGCTGATTTGCTCCCCTTGTACCTGCTAAAAGCCTCTCTTCTCCTTCTCATCGTATCCTGAATATCTCTGGCCATCCATGGTTCTCTGGGCTTGTTACTCTTTCCTATCACCCTTGAGGGAACATGTTGAGCCTGTACCCTCCCTATTTCATTTTTGAATGCCCGCAACTGCTCTTCTGTAGATTTCCCCACAGGTAGCTGTTCCCAGTCTATCTTGGCCAGATCCTATCCGCTCTACCCCAATCCAAAACATCTTTTTGTAACTTGTCTATTTCTTTGACCATAGGAAGCTTAAATTGTACCATGTTGTGGTCACTATCAATAAAATGCTCCCCCACCACCACCTCAGCCCTCTGTCCGGCTTCATTCCCCAAAATTAGGTCCAGCAATGCACCGTCCCTTGTTGGACCCTCTACAGATTGACCTAAAAAGTTCTCCTGTACACATTTCAAGAAATCCACTCCATCCAAGCCCTTAACACTATGTCTATCCCAATTAATGTTGGGAAAGCTGAAATCGCCTAATATAATTACCCTATTGTTATTGTTTTTACACACCTCCACAAATTGTGCACATATTTGCTCCTCAATTTCCTGTTGACTATCTGGGGGCCTATAATAAACACCCAACAATGTGGCTGCCCATTTTTTATTCCTAAGCTCTACTCACAAAGCTTCATTCGATGCCCCCTCCAAGATATCATCTCTCCTTACTGCAGTAACTGACTCCTTAACTAATAAATCCAGAGATTACAACCGGAGAGGTCCTGCTTTCTCGTCTACTGCCTAATTCCCTGAATTCTTGATGTAAGACTCTACCTATGTCATTGGTACCAACATGTACCATGACCTCTGCCTTATCACCCTGCCCCTTCAGGATGCCCTGCAGCCGTTCAGTGACATCCTGGACCCTGGCACCAGGGAGGCAACACACCATCCTGGAGTCATGTTGACGGCCACAGTAGCGCCTATCTATTCCCCTGACTATAGAATCCCTATTACTATTGCTCTTCGTCTCTTCCTCCCCTCCTGTTCAGATAGGCTGCTTGTGGTTCCAGAAGCTTGGCTCTGCCTGCACTCCCTGGAGGAACCAGCGCCCTCATCAGCCTCCAAAATGGAATACCGATTTGCGAGCAGGACCCTATTGGACTCCTGAACTACCTTCCTTGGACTGCCTGGTGGTCACCCAGTCCCTTCCTTCCTCAAGTCCCTTCAGCTGCGGTGTGACCACCTCTCTAAACGTGCTATCCACGATGCTCTCAGACTCGCGGATGCTCCACAGTGTCCCCAGCCGCCGTTCCAGCTCTGAAACCCAAGCTTCCAGGAGCTGCAGCTGGACAGACTTCCTGCACACATGCTGGTCCCGGACACTGGAAATGTTCCCGGCTTCCCACATGGAGCACGAGGAGCACACCATGGCTTTGAGCTCTCCTGCCATGACTTATCCCTTTAAATTAAACCTTTTAAATCAATTATTCTAGGGCCCTTCTTTCCTGATCCTCGTTACTACAGAATATACAAACTATAAACCACAAAAAGACCTTAAACTATAAGCGATAAAAGTAGTAAATGCTTACCCGACCTTACCCACTACTTACCAGTCATTTCTCTCCCTTATAGCCTCTACTGCTGCAGCAGGGCAAGACCACTCTCTGAAGATTTAAGAAGTTGGATAGCGAAGAAAAAATGCAAATAGCACCTCTTCCCCTCTGCACCGAATTCCCACTGTGCACCAAATTGCCAATACCCATATTCACTCTGGTTGTGTCTCACTCAGGATGAGGTCTCTCCCCTGCTCATGTGCAAGCACACTGATAGTGTCCTTCTAATAGTCCCTATTGTGGATGTGATGTCAATCAAGCGGTGTCAAGCTTCTTGAGTGTTGTGGAGCTGTACTTATCCAGACAAGTGGGGAGTATTCCATCACACTCCTGACTTGTGCCTTGTAGATGGTGGACAGGTTTTCGGGAGTCAGGAGGGGAGTCACTTGTCGCAGGATTCCTAGCCTGTGACCTGCTCTTGTAGCCACAGTATTTATAGGGCCAGTCCAGTTCAGTTTCTAGTCAATGGTAACCCTCAGGATGTTGATAATGGGGGATTCAGTGATGGTAATGCCATTGACAATCAAGGAGTGAGGATTGGATTCTCTCTTGTGACACTTGTGTGGTGCGAATGTTACTTGCCACTTGTCAGCCCAAGCCTGAATATTGTTCAGGTCTTGCTGCATTTGGACATGGACTGCTTCAGTATCTGAGGAGTTGAGAATGGTGCTGAACATTGTGCAATCATCATTGAACATCCCCACTTCTGACCTTATGATGGAAGGAAGGTCATTGATGAAGCAGTTGAAGATGGTTGGGCCAAGGACACTACCCTGAGGAACTCCTACATAATGACCTGGAAATGAGATGACTGACCCCCAACAACCACAACCATCTTCCTTTGTGCTAGGTATGACTCCAACCAGCAGAGAGCTTTCCCCTGATTCCTATTGACTCCCGATTTGTTAGAGCTCCTTGATGCCACACTCTGTCAAATGCAGCCTTGATGTCAAGCTTGGTTAGGGGAGCACAGGTCTTCAGTACTATTGCCGGAATATTGTCAGGGTCCCATAGCCTTTGCACTATCCAGTGCCTTCAGCTGTTTCTTGATAGCAAGTAGAGTGAATCAAATTGGCTGAAGGCTGGCATCTGTGATGCTGGGGACCTCCAGAGGAGGCTGAGATGGATCATTCACTCGGCACTTCTAGCTGAAGATTGTAGCAAATGCTTCAGCCGCATCTTTTGCACTGATGTGCTGGGCTCCTCCATCATTGAGGATACGAATATTTGTGGACCCTCCTCCTCCAGTGAGTTGTTTAATTGTCCACCACCATTCATGACTGGATGTGCAGAGCTTAGATCTGATCTGTTGGTTGTGGGATTGCTTAGCGCTGTCTATCACTTGCTGCTTATACTGTTTGGCATGCAAATAGTCCCGTGTTATAGCTTCACCAGGTTGACACCTCATTTTTATTTATGCCTGGTGCTGCTCCTGGCATGCCCTCCTGCATTCTTCATTGAACCAGGGTTGATCCCCTGGCTTGATGGTAATGGTAGAGTGGGTGATATGGTGGGCCATGAGGCTACAGATTGTGTTTGAGTACAATTCTGCTGTTGCTGATGACGCACAGTCAATGTTGAGGACTCCCAGGGCAATTCTCCTGACCGCCTCTGCTGTGTCTGTCCTGCAGGTGGGACAGGACATACCCAAGGATGGTGATGGTGCTGAGAGCACACAGAGATAATGACAGAATTCTGTGATCCCTGCCCAGAACATTCTGGCAGCAATGACAAGCACAGTCAAGGTGCAGGCAACAGTAACGTGTCAAGGCAGTCTGAGGCCAGGCCACTACTTTGGCCTGAAGGCTGCACACAGCACAGGGAAGAGGCCCTGGACTGAGACACCTGCCTCTATCTTGTGCAGAAAGGTTTCCCAAATGAGTGACAGGAACATTGCTCATCAGAACAAAGAGCCATAGGCAGGGAGACATTTGTGGGAGTTTATTGACAATACTGAACAGTATGGAGGCCAACTATTGCATCAGGGATGGAGTTGACCCCATGGAGCAGTGCAGCAGTGACATCCTGGACCAAGGTCTGCATGGTGGCTGCCATCTTACCATTGTTGACCTCAGTGCATTGGCATTGCCAGCGCTATCACCTCAGGCTGAAGATGGATGGACTCCTCCATCCTGCCTTGCAATCTGAGAAGTGCAGTGGACATCCCTTCCTGATGTTCCCGAGCTTGCATTTGCAACTCCAGCAACTGTGACATGACCGAGTCCAGAGGCTCCTCATCTGAATCGGACCCAGCAAATTTCTGGCCTCCAGGATTCGTCCGAGTGCCGGACACCTGGCATGTCCTTGCCGCTGCCTGCTGTGGATCAGAAAGTGCGATGTGCTCACTAGATTGTGATCCTGAAGTTACTCTAAAGCTAGATCTCACAAAGGAGTGTGTCTCTGTGCTGGTGGTGGGTGTGGGTGAGCACTGTGACGGGACTTCAAGGAGGGTGCCTTCAGATTCCTCTTCAGAGGTTTCATCAGGGCTTAATTGGAGGCCCTGGGTCATGGACTCTGTCGGCTGTTTCCCAGATGTGCTTGCGAAAGCAAGGAGAGATAATTAGTGCATGGCAGTGGCCTGTGAATGAGGACACATCACTCACAGCATGGTTATCTGATGGATGTTGCACTGCTGGATCCTCACATGCACTGCCGACCTCACCGCCAGCATAGGATTGGTCCAGATCCTCGCTGACAAGTGGATGGCTCTGCTTTCAAAGACCATGAGGGCATTGATTTCAGGCATTCCTCCACCATGAGTCTGTGACCTCTCCCTCTTGTTGTGTGCCAGCTTGTCCTGCCTGAATAGAGATGGAGAGAGTGTAAACAGGATGCCTGCCAGGCAAGATAATGAGTATGCCTGGCATGTGTGGGTGGTGAGTGTCCTCATCCTATCCATAGGACCAATGAAGGTGTGTGTGAGGGAGTAAATGGTGTTGTCCCTTGAACCAGCAGTGAGTGAGGGCCCTGTGGAAGTGTGATGGGTTTGGGAGTGTGTGAGTTGAGTGTGTTGAGAAGAGTGACTTACCCTGGTGGAACGGAGGAGATCATTCATCCTCTTGCGGCACTGGATGGGTGTCCTCTTTTGAAGGGTGTTGACGCTGACCACCACTGCCACCACCTCCCAAACTGGATTAGTGAATTTGCTGCCTATCCTGTGGCCAGAGCGGGGGTAGAGGACATCACGGCGAGCCTCCACTGCGTCCAAAAGGCGCTCGAGGGACGCGTCATTGAACCTGGGGGCTGCAGTCTTTTTGCCTTTCGGAGCCATGTATTCTTTGCAGCAGTCATTGGCTGGAAACGCTGAAAGGTGTGTGAGCAGGTGGACTTTAAAATATGGCGCCTGACATGATGAAGCAGCAAGGTGATGGCATGGCGGGTGAATGAGAGCCCACCCACCATGGAAATGGCACGTTTCCCAGGAATGCATAATTAATGCAGCGCATTTGGGATGATATGGCGAGAAAAGCCGCCATTGCGGGCTTTACCCGCCTGCTACCACACTTAGTGCAAACCTGTATGATTCTGCCCATTACATTTCATGCACCTCCAATCCTATAAGCATAGTTTCAGCCTGCTCTGAAATAGACCAGCACAGCTGAGTCCCCAGTTAGAGCATACCAACTGAATACAATTATATGGCCAATATACAGGCAATTAATAGAGGATGGGGATGCTCATGGAGCCTCCTCCTCCAGTGAATTGTTTATCTTTGGCCAGCAATATTCATGGCTTCATGTGGCAGTACTCCATAGCTTTGATCAGACCTGTTGGCTGTGGGATCATGTGGCTGTCTAACGCATGCCGTTTCTGCTGTTTATCATGCATTTAGTCCTGTGTTGTAGCTTCACTAGGCTGCTGCTCCTGGTATGCTCTTCTACACTCATTGAACTAGGGTTGGTCCTCTGGCTTGGTGGTAATGGTAGATTGAAGGATATGCTGAGCCACGAAATTACAGATTGTGGTAGACTACAATTCTGCTGCTGTTGATGTCCCACAGCACTTCATGGTTGCCTGAGTTTAAACTGCCAGATCCGATTGAAATCTATATCATTTAGAATGATGTTAGTGCCACACAATGTGATGGAAGGTGTAATTAAAGCAAAATACTGTAGACGCTGGAAATCTGAAATAAAAACAGAAAATGCTGGAAAAACTCAGCAGGTCTGGCAGCATCTGTGGAAAGAGAAACAGAGTTAACGTTTCAAGTCCATATGACTCTTTATATTGGAAAGTGTCCTTGGTGCGAAGATGGGACTTAGTCTCCACAAAGATTACGTTGGTCATTCCTGCCAATACTGACATGGATATATGCATCAGTGACAGATAGGTTAGTGAGGATGAGGTCAAGTAGGCCTTTGCCCCTTGCTACCTGCAGTAGACCCAGTCTGGCAACTATGTCCTTCAGGACTGTGCCAGGTCAGTTAGTGGTATGACATTAAAGTCCTCATCCAGAGTACAGTCTTCCCCCATGCTACCCTCAATGCTTCTTCCAATTGGCGTACGACATGAAAGAGCACTGATTCATCAGCTGAAGGAGGGTAGTAGGTGGTAAACAACACAAGCTTTCCTTGTCCATATTTGACCTGATGTCATATGACTTCATGGGATCCAGAGTCAATGTTGAGGACTCTCAGGGCAACTCCCCCCCGACTGTGCCACCACCTCTGGGATGATGATGGTGGACTCTGGGACATTGACTGTAAAGTATGATTCGATGAGTATGACTATGTCTGGTTGCTGCTTGGTTAGTCTGTGAGACAATCCTCCCACTTTTGACACAAGTTCCCGTATTTAAGGAGGAGGACTTTACGGAGTTGAGTGAGCAACATGTGCCTTTGTTGTGCGCAAATCTGTTGCCTAGGTCAATGTCAGTTGGTTGTATAGTTTTTTTATAGTGGCTTGCTAGGCCATTTCAGAAGCGCAATTAAGAATCAGCGATAACAACAGCAAAATACGATTGATGCTGGAGATCTGAAATAGAAACAAAGCGCTGGAAAACTCAGCAGGTCTGGCAGATGTGGAGAGAGAAACAGAGTTAACTTTTCAAGTCCAATATGACTCTTCTTCGTTTCCCTTATGTTCCATGACATTTTGCCATTTAATCTCCCCTGCCCTCTAACCTATCCCTGACCTTCCCTTTTGCTGCTCCTGCCCCTCCCCCCTATTTGAACAACACAAACGCATTACACTTCTAACTCTCTTCAGTTCCAAAGGAGAGTCAACCACATTGCTGTGGTTCTGGAGTCACATTTAGACCAGACTGGATAAGGACAGTATATTTCCCTCCCTAAGGGACATTGATGAACCAGATGGGCTTTTGTGGCAATCTCAATCTTTCAGCACATTTTACTCTCATGCTTTGTCTGGTTTCCGTTTGAAAACATAGTTCAACCGCTTCTTGTGATAGCGAGTTCCACATTTTGACCACTTTCCCAATGAAAAAAAAATTCCCTACAAATTTATATGCACCTGCCTTGTATTTATAGCCTCTAGTTTTGGATTCTCCCACAAATTAAAGCATTTTCTTCAAATCCACCCTATTGAACCCATTCATAATTTTGAAGATTTCTATTAAGCCAGCTCTCAGTCTACACTTTTATAAAGAAAAATAGCCCTAACTGGTTTAATCTTTCCTGATGATTGTAGTTTCAATCCTGGTACCATCTTTGTAAATCTGCTTTGCACCTTCTCCAGTATTTCTATAGTGCTTTTTATAGGATGGAGAGCAGGACTGTGCCCAATATTCTAAGCGCAACCTCTATAAGTTTAACGTCATTACTTCATTGCTTTTGAATTCTATTTTCATAGAGATAAATCTCAGTGCTTTGGTAACATTTTTCATTGCTTTGTTGACCTGCAATATGGCTTTTGATGATTTGATCACCTATATCCTCAGATCCCTTTGCTCTCATTCCTCGTTCAATTTCTTATTTTCTGAGACATATGTGATGTTTTTATTTTTCCTACCAAACTGCATTACCTCGTATTTATCCTTGTTAAAGTTTATTTTCCACTTAACTACCCAGTCTGAAAGTTTTCTAATATCTTGTATTACGTTGTATTCTTCCTCAGTCTGCATGTCAAGCCCCTTTTTCCAGTTTTCTCAAGCAGCCTCACAGTCTGGTGATTATAAGTCCTGTTGCTCCCTGATTTGCTCAAACATCTCATATGAGGCTGGATTTTACGCTCTCCCTGCTGGCGGGTTTGAAGGCAGGGTGTTGGTCAAATCCAGCGTGTGACCTTCCAGCAGTCCAGGCAGCCGCCCCCGACATGTAGGAAATTTTAGGGTGGGAAGTGGAGGCATTGGGCATCCCATCTTCCCTTGGGCCTTTTGAGACCCATAAGTGGCCTATTAATGGCCACTTAAGGGCCTTCTCCTGCCCCTGCTGCTATATTATCCATGGCTGGGGTGGCCCACACCAAGTGGGTAGCCCGGCAGCTTTAGCTGCATCCCTTGGTGTCGACCCACTTTGCAGGTTCCCTTTGTCCATCAGAGGCAGCCCTTCTTCAAGATCACGCTTTCCCCCTCATCCTTCCCCGGCCTCTCAAACCCAGACCCCTGTCCCCCTCACACTTCTTGCCAGTGCTTGCCAGCCTGAGTCTGGCAAAATTTCCCACACTTACCTTGGTGTCTGGCTCCAGTGACAATCTCCATTGGGGACTGCCTGCAGTCCCAGCAGTGACCACCACTCCCACCTGGCGCTGCTGCGACTACAGAGCTGCTGGTCACCTGATTGGCCGGCAGCTCTCTTGAGGCGGGCCTTCCTGTCTGAGGGGCGGAAACTGAAGCCCATTAATGGGCGTGACTGTTGTGTAACAGCAGGGCAGCCATTCTTCCCTTGGGCAGGCTGCCTACTGACTTTTCAGCCTAGTGATTGGGGAGGGGTGGGGGTGACAGGGAGCACGGTGCCCCATAAAATCCAGCCCATGGTGTTAAAATATAGATCTGCCTTAAAATGCAATCTCAAGGGCAATTAAGGATGGGCAATAAATGCTGGCCTAGCCAGCGATGCCCACGCCCCATGAATGATTTTTTAAAAATGCCGTGAACTTAAAACGTTTGAAAGCCTTTTCTCTTCTAATCTCCGTAACTTTCACCAATCCCACAAACCCTCCATTCTTTCCATTCCTCTGGCATCTTGTTCATTGTTCTTTCTTTGCCCCATCATTATTCGCTGTGCCTTCAGCCACTCTGGAATTCCTTCCCTAACCAATCCGACCTCTTCACCTCCCACTCCTCCTTCAAGAATCTCTTTAAACCCCATCTCTTTGACCAAGTTTTTGGTCACGCCTTCTAATATCTCCTCCTTTGACTCAATGTCCATTTGTTGATACATTGGGTGGAATTTAATGCCCTCCCCCGAGGCAGGTTTGGAGCCAGGGTGACACTTAATCAGGTGTGAGGGTGTCAGGGAGAGATCCGGCCACATTCCCGCTTCTGCGTCAATTAAGGCTGGGACAGGAAGGCTTGTGGGCGTCCTTCCTACCCCGCTGCCAATAGAGGTCCTTAAGTGGACAATTATTCAACCAGCAGAAGATGGGGCAGTCACCATGCGGGAAGCCTGAAAAACAAACCCTGTCGTGTTTGCTTGTGGGCTCCTGGGGTGGGGGTTTGTGGGGGGCC
Source organism: Cetorhinus maximus (assembly GCF_964194155.1). Taxonomy (NCBI): domain Eukaryota; kingdom Metazoa; phylum Chordata; class Chondrichthyes; order Lamniformes; family Cetorhinidae; genus Cetorhinus; species Cetorhinus maximus. The sequence continues at coordinate 27,570,589 of NC_135881.1, forward strand.
CAAGTTCAAAGGCGCCCAGTGCCTAATCAAGGGAGCTGGCATTGGGAAGAGGACAGGCCTGCTGAGAGCCACCCCCTGCCCTTGCTGCTGACCCCCCCCTCCCATGACCCTCACCCCATGATCCTGCCTTCACTCTTTTATGGCTTGCGGGTCCCTCGCTGATCCTGGGCCCCTGGTGGGTGTATTGCCGGCAGCTGCCACCACTCCTGCTGGTGCTGCGGGGCTCTCACCAGCTGTCTAGGTGACAAGCGAGATTCTTGTTGCCTCCATTAAATACTCTCCATTGTGTGGTGTTTTTTTAATGTCAAAGGCATAAATGCAAGATGTGATTGTTGCTATTTGCCCATCTGTGAATATACATTGCAAATTGAATGGAGCACAGACTAGATTAAGTCCCTCAACAGAGAAAGTTCCTTGACTCAAGCAGTACAGCAAATCAGTCTGAAGATTAAGAAGAGCATTTACAGCAGTTCAGCTGAACTGCAACCTGTCAGCCATCTCAAAAGGCAGGAATTTACCACCTCCACTAAGCAAATGGCCTTCTTATTTAACCTCTTGTGCATTCCCAAATTAAATTGCTCCACCATTGGTGGCCGTGTCTTCAGATGCCGAGGCTCCTGGATTTCCCTCCTTGCATCTCTCTACCTCGCTTTCCTCCTTTAAGACACTAATCTGAACCTACCTCTTTGACCGAGCTTTTGGCTATCTGACCTAATCTCTTCTTAAGTGGCTCGGTGTCATACTTCATTTTACAATGGTCCTGTGAAGCATCTTGGGGCATTATTACGTTAAAGGTGCTACATAAAGTTAAGTGGTGATTATTATAGACAAGGATTCCCCCAAAGGCATCAAGTACATATCAATTTTGGGGCCTTCCTTCAGTTTGCTCCCCTTGTACTATTGTAGTAAGACCATAAGACCATAAGACTTAGGAGCAGAAATAGGCCATTCATCCCATCGAATCTGCTCCGCCATTCAATGAGATCATGGCTCATCGGATAATCCTCAACTCCACTTTCCTGCCTTTTCCCCATAACCTTGATCCCCTTACTGATTAAAAATTTGTCTGTCTCAGCCTTGAATATACTTAATGACCCAACTTCCACAGCCCTCTGAGGTAAAGAATTCCACAGATTGATTACCTCTGAGAGAAGAAATTCCTCACCATCTCTGTTTTAAATGGATGCCACTTTACTCTGAGATTATGCCCTGTGGTCCTAGATTCTCCCACAAGGGGAACAATCTGTCAGCATCTACCCTGTCAAGCCCCCTAAGAATCTTATATGTTTCAATAAGGTCACCTCTCATTCTTCTAAACTCCAATGACTACAGGTCAAACCTACTCAACCTCTCCTCATAAGAAAATCCCTCCATACCCGGGATTAACCTCGTGAACCTTCTCTGGACTGCCCCCAAAGTCAGTATATCTTTCCTTAGATAAGGGGACCAAAATTGTTCATATTATTCTAGGTGTGGCCTAACTAGTGCCTTGTATAGTTTTAGCAAGACATCCATATTTTTATACTCCATTCCCTTTGAAATAAAGGCCAATATTCCATTTGTCTTCCCTATTGCCTGTTGCACGCGTATGTTAGCTTTTTGTGATTCATGCCAAGGACTCCCAAATCCTCCTGTGCTGCAGCTATCTGCAGCCTTTCTCCATTTAAATAATATTCATCTCCTCTATTCTTCTTGCCAAAGTGCATAACCTCATATTATATTCCATCTACCAAGTTTTTGCCCACTCACTTAACCTGTCTATAATCCCTCTGTAGACTCCTTGTGTCATCCTCACCACTTGCCTTCCCATCTATTTTTGTGTCATCCGCAAACTTGGCAATATACATTCACTTCCCTCACCTCAGTCATTAATATATATTATAAATAATTGAGGCCCCAGCACTGATCCCTGTGGCACTCTACTATTTCCAGGCTGCCATCCCAAAAATGCCCCCCTTATCCCAACTCTCTGTCTTCAGTTAGCTAGCCAATCCTCTATCCATGCTAATATACTACCCCCAACACCATGGGCTCTTATCTTATTAAGTAGCCTTATGTGCAGTACCTTATCAAACACTTTTTGGAAATCCAAATATATTATGTTTACTGGTTCCCCTTTATCTATCCTGCTTGTTACCTTCTCAAAGAATTCTAATAAATTTGTTAGGTATGATTTCCCCTTCGTGAAGTCATGCTGACTCTGCTTGATTAGATTATGTATTTCTAAATGCTCTGCTATTACATCCTTTACAATAGACTCCAACATTTTCCCAATGCTAGATGTCAAGCTAACTGGCCTACAGTTATCTGTTTCTTGTCTCCCTCCCTTTTTGAATAAGGATGTTACATTGGCCATTCTCCAATCCTCTGGGACTTTTCCAGAATCTAAGGATTCTTGAAAGATTACTCCAAATGCATCCATTATCTCTGTTGCTACTTCCTTTAATATCATAGGATGCAACCCATCAGTTCTAGAGGACTTATCATCCTTTAGTCCCATTAGTTTCCCTAGTACTTTTTCTCTGGCAATTGTTACTGTATTTATTTCCTCTTCCCCTTTTGCCCCTTGATTATTTAGTATTGGAATGCTATTAGTGCCTTCTACCATGAAGATATATCCCAGTGAGGAAGAAGGTTTCAAGGAAGGGGATAAACCAACCATGGTTAACCAAAGAAGTTGAGGACAGTATCAAATTCAAAGAAAAAACATACAATGTGGAAAAGATTACTGGTAAGCCAGAGAATTGGGAAAGTTTTAAAAACCAACAAAAAATGACCAAAAAAAATGAAGAGGGAGAAAATAACCTTTGAGGGTAAAGTAGCAAGTAGTATAAAAATGGACTGGAAAAGCTTTTTTAACTATGTAAAAAGGAAGAGAGAGGCCAATGGGGAAATAGGCCCCTGAGAGAATGAGGTTGGGGAAATAATAATGGTGAACCAGGAAATGGCAGAGGGGCATTTCCAGCGAGAAAATGTGAGAGAATCATCAGGGTTATTTATAGTGAGAGAGTGTGAGAGAAACAGCATGATCATTTACAGTGAGAGAGTGTGAGAGAAACAGTGGGGCCATTTACAGTGTGAGAGTGAGAGAGAAACAGTGTGGTCATTTACAGAAGAGAGTGTGAGAGAAACAGCGTGGTCATTTATAGTGAGAGTTGTGAGAGAAACAGTGTGGTCATTTACAGTGAGAGAATGAGAGAAACAACGTGGTCATTTACAGCGAGAGAGTATGAGAGGAGCGGGGCCTTTAACAGTGAAAGTGTGAGAGAAGACTGTGCGACCATTAAAGAGCACGAGAGGGAAAAGAACGCGGAGAACAGCAGATTGGTGAGTAGGATTAGTGAGTATTTCTAGTCTTTAAATTAAAGTAAGGTCTTTAGTTTGTGTTTAGACATCTAGTCTTTTTTAAAACCTTTTTCTTAAAGATAGTTTGCTAAGTATAAGATCGATTCTGGTGTGTATAAAAAAAAATTATAATAAAGTCTAAAGAGTGGGGATACTAGAGAAATTAATTAAGACATTGAATAAAATACAATAGCGATTGCAGGACAGGTGATGCGTTGCTGCTGCAACATGTGGGCCTGCTGGACACCAACGTGACCCAAAGTGAACACATCTGTACCAAGTGTTAGCAGCTTGAGGAACTTCAGATCCGAGTTAAGGAGCTGGAGTCTGAGCAGCAGATATTGCACCACATCAGGGAGGGGGAAAGTTACCTGGATACTTTGCTTCAGAAGGCGTCACACCCCTCAGATTATGTAATTCAGATTTGGTCTGTGATCAGGGACAGGAGGGTGTGACTGTAGGTGAAGCAGGTTTGGGGACCCAGGGGGTAGCATTTGAGGAGCCTCGGCCCCTGCAACTGTCCAACAGTTACAAGGTTCTTGCAAGCTGTGTGGGTGAGAGCAGGGACTGCAGCGGGGATGACCGAACTGACCACGGCACCGTAGTACAGGAGGCCATTCAAGAGGGGGGAGCAAAAAGACAAGTGGTAGTTGTAGGGGATTCTATAATTAGGGGAATTGATAGCATCCTTTGTAAGCAGGATCGAGAGTCCCGCATGGTATGTTGCCTGCCCGGTGCCAGGGTGAGGGACATCTCTGACCGGCTTGAAAGGATTTTGGAGAGGGAAGGGGTGGATCCAGTTGTTGTGGTCCACGTCGGGACAAATAATATAGGTAAGACTAGGAAAGAGGACCTGTTTGGGGATTATCAGGAACTAGGAACTAAATTAAAGAACAGGTCCTCAAGGGTTATAATCTCCAGATTACTATTCGAGCCACTTGCAAATTGGCATAGGGACGCAAGAATAAGGGAAGTAAACACGTGGCTAAAGGAGTGGTACGGGAAAGAGGGGTTCCATTTCATGGGGCACTGGCATCAGTATTGGAACAGGAGGCAACTGTACTGTTGGGACGGTCTCCACTTGAACCGATCTGGGACCAATGTTCTAGCGAAAAGGGTAAATAGGGTGGTCAACAGGACTTTAAACTAGAAAGTGGGGGGGAAGGGAAGGGTAAAACTCCAAGAAGTATGGCTAATGGGAAACAAAGCAGCAGGTTAGTGTGTGGGGAGGTGGATTAAACTTCATGGAAAATTATGAAAAAACTGAAAAGAAAGGAGAGCTCAGGAGAGGCTATTAAATTCTCCAGAACACAAAATAGGACAGAGTATTTGGAAAGGGCTAGGAATCTAACTTAAAGCACATCAGATAAAGGGACGACAATGAGAAAGGGGACGGGAAATACAGGACTGAAGGTATTATATCTGAATGCACGCAGTATACGAAATAAGGTAAATGAGCTTGTGGCGCAGATTAAAATTGGCAGGTATGATATGGTGGGCATCACGGAGACATGGCTGCAAGAGGATCAGGACTGGGAGCTAAATATCCAAGGATGTACATCCTATCGAAAAGATAGGCAGGTTGGCATTTGTTAGTAAGAAATGAAATTAAATCGATAGCAAGAAACGACGTAGGGTCAGATGATGTAGAATCTGTGTGGGTAGAGTTGAGGAATCGCAAAGGTAAAAAAACCATAATGGGAGTTATGTACAGGCCTCTGAACAGTAGTCAGGATGTGGGGCACAAGATACACCAGGAGATAGAAAAGATGTGTAAGAAAGGCAATGTTACAGTGATCATGGGGGATTTCAATATGCAGGTAGACTGGGAAAATCAGGTTGGTAGTGGATTCCAAGAAAAGGAATTTGTGGAATGTCTACAAGATGGTTTTTTGGAGCAGCTTGTGGTGGAGCCCACTAGGGAACAGGCAATTCTAGATTTAGTGATGTGTAATGAGGCAGATTTGATAAGGGAGCTTAAGGTGAAGGAACCCTTAGGAGGAAGTGACCATAATATGATAGAATTTACCCTGCAATTTGAGAGGAAAAAGCTGGAATCAGATGTAACGGTATTACAGTTGAATAAAGGCAACTACAGAGGCATGAGGGAGGAGCTGGCCAGAATTGACTGGGAGATGAGCCTAGCAGGAAAGACAGTGGAACAGCAATGGCAGGAGTTTCTGGGAGTAATTTGGGAGACACAGCAAAAATTCATCCTTAGGAAGAAGAAGCATACTAAAGGGAGGACAAGGGAACCATGGCTGACAAGGGAAGTCAGGGACAGCATAAAAGCTAAAGAGAAAGCACACAATGAGGCGAAGAGCAGTGGGAAACCAGGGGATTGGGAAGCCTACAAAGACCAACAGAGGACAACTAAAAAAGAAATAAGGAGGGAGAAGATTAAATATGAGGGTAAACTAAAAGAAAATTGCAAGAGTTTTTTTAGATATATAAAGGGTAAGAGAGAAGCAAAAGTGGACATTGGGCCGCTGGAAATGACGCTGGAGAAGTAGTAGTGGGGAACAAAGAAATGGCGGAGGAACTGAATAGGTACTTTGCATCAGTCTTTACGGTGGAAGACACGAGTAACATCCCCAAAGTTCAAGAGAGTCGGGGGGCAGAGGTGAGTATGGTGGCTATTACCAAGGAGAAGGTGCTAGGAAAGCTGAAAGGTCTGAAGGTGGATAAATCACCTGGACCAGATGGATTACACCCCAGACTTCTGAAGGAGATAGCTGAAGAGATAGTGGAGACGTTAGTGGTGATCTTTCAGGAATCACTGGAGTCGGGGAGGGTCCCAGAGGACTGGAAAATCGCTAATGTAACCCCCCTGTTTAAGAAGGGAGTGAGGCAAAAGACGGGAAATTACAGGCCGATTAGCCTGACTTTGGTCATTGGTAAGATTTTAGAGTCCATTATTAAGGATGAGATTTCAGAATACTTGTAAGTGCGTGGTAAAATAGGGCAAAGTCAGCATGGTTTCATCAAGGGGAGGTCATGCCTGACAAATCTGTTAGAATTCTTTGAGGAGGTAACGAGTAGGTTAGACAAAGGAGAGCCAATGGATGTTATCTACTTGGACTTCCAGAAGGCCTTTGACAAGGTGCCGCACAGGAGGCTACTCAGTAAGATAAGAGGCCATGGTGTTAGAGGCAAGGTACTAGCATGGATAGAAGATTGGCTGTCTGGCAGGAGGCAGAGAGTGGGGATAAGGGAGTCCTTCTCAGGATGGCAGCCGGTGACTAGTGGAGTTCCGCAGGGGTCAGTATTGGGACCACAACTTTTCACTTTATACATTAATGATCTAGATGAAGGAACTGAGGGCATCCTGGCTAAGTTTGCAGATGATACAAAGATAGGTGGAGGGACAGGTAGTATTGAGGAGGCGGGGAGGCTGCAGAAGGATTTGGACAGGTTAGGAGAATGGGCAAAGAAGTGGCAGATGGAATACAACGTGGGGAAATGTGAGGTCATGCACTTTGGTAGGAAGAATAGAGGCATAGACTATTTTCTAAATGGGGAGAGAATTCAGAAATCTGGAGTGCAAAGGGACTTGGGAGTCCTAGTCCAGGATTCTCTTAAGGTTAACTTGCAGGTTGAGTCGGTAGTTAGGAAGGCAAATGCAATGATGGAATTTATTTTGAGAGGACTAGAATATAAAAGCAGGGATGTGCTGCTGAGGCTTTATAAGGCTCTGGTCAGACCACATTTAGAATATTGTGAACAATTTTGGGCCCCATATCTCAGGAAGGATGTGCTGGCACTGGAGAGGGTCCAGAGGAGGTTCACGAGAATGATCCCAGGAAGGAAAGGCTTAACATATGAGGAATGTTTGAGGACTCTGGGTCTATACTCGATGGAGTTTAGAAGGATGAGGGGGGATCTGATTGAAATTTACAGAATAATGAAAGGCCTGGATAGAGTGGACGTGGGGAAGATGTTTCCATTACTAGGAGAGACGAGGACCTGAGGGCACAGCCTCAGAGTAAAGGGAAGACCTTTTAGAACAGAAATGAGGAGAAACTTCTTTAGCCAGAGAGTGGTGAATCTATGGAACTCATTGCCACAGAAGGCTGTGGAGGCCAGGTCATTGAGTGTATTTAAGACCGAGATAGATAGGTTCTTTATTGGTAAGGGGATCAAAGGTTCCCGGGAGAAGGCGGGAGAATGGGGTTGAGAAACTTATCAGCCATGATTGAATGGCAGAGCAGACTTGATGGGCCGAATGGCCTAATTTCTGCTCCTATGTCTTATGGCTGGAGAGGAACTTGGAGTGGAAGAGGAGGGATCCAGTTGTCATCGTCTATTTTGATACCAACGACATTGATAGGACTAGAAAGGAGGTTCTGCTGAAAGAATTTAAATAGATAGAAGCTAAATTAAAAAGCAGAACCTCCAAGGTAATAATCTGTGGATTGCTACCTGAGCCAACGGCAAATTGGCATAGGGTAAGTAAAGTCAAGGAGTTAAATGCGTGGCTCAGAGATTGGTGAAGGAGGAATGGATTTCAGTTCATGGGGCACTGGCGCCAGTACTGGGGTAGAAGGGAGCTGTTCTGGTGGGACGGGCTTCACTTGAACAGTGCTGGGACCAGTGTCCTGGCTAATCGAATCACTAGGGCTGTAGAGATGGCTTTAAACTAAATACAGGTGGGAAGGGTTCTGGAGAGGGGATACGTAGGCTTACAAAGCAAAAGGATGGCAGCCTTGCAGGGCAGCTATTTAGGTAATGATACCCAGAATGTGACAGGAAGGGACAGAGTGTGCAAACATTAAAAAAAAGCTGCAAATAGGGTCAAAAGGGGAAAAATGGTAAAAAGGCAAAATGTACGGCCCTTTACTTAAATGCACATAGTATTCAGAACAAAATAAAAGAATTAATGGAACAAATAGAGGTTAATGGGTATGATCTTATCGCCATTACGGAGATGCGGTTACAAGGAGATCAAAACTGGGAACTAAATATTCAGGGATATGTAACTTTTTGAAAGGACAGGCAAGAAGGAAAGGGTGGTGGGGTAGCTTTGTTAGTACGAGATGAAATAAGTATGAAAGCAAGAAAGGATCTTGGATCAGAAGATGTAGAATCCATATGGGTGGAGGTAAGAAATAATAAGGGGAAGAAGACACTAGTGGGAGTAGTCTATAGGCCCCCTAACAGCAGCTATACTGTAGGACACAGAATTAATCAGGAGATAATGAGGGCATGTAAAAAAGGCAGTATATTAATCATGGGTGACTTTAATCTTCATGTAGATTGGGAAAATCAAATTGGCAGAGGTAGACACAAGCGAGAATTCATAGAGCATATTTTGGACAGTTTCTTAGAACATTATGTTGTGAATCCAACCGGGGATCAGGCTATTTTGGATCTGATAATGCGTAATAAGGCAGGTTTAATAAATCATCTCAGAGTAAAGGATCCCCTAGGAAACAGTGACCATAATATGGTAGAATTTAGCATTCAGTTTGAGAGTGAGAAATTTGGTTCGGAAATAACTGTGCTAAACTTAAATAAAGGTAATTACAATGGAATGAGGACAGAGTTTGCTGGAGTGGACTGGGAAATCAGTTTAGCAGAAAAGACAGTTGATGAACAATGGCAGACCATTAAGAAAATAGAAATCTCCGAATTCACATTTCCAATGGGCCATGCAGATTATTAATGATCAGAAAATGACTCACACATGAATTTCCAATATGTGGACAAAGGCTCACTGCAAACTGTGAGAACATAGAGCAATGAAGAACAATTTTATCATCAACAGTGGTTTCAATCAGCAAAGTGTTTAAAAATGGAGAGATTACTTGTAACTCAGAAACTCCTAAAGAGGCCATTTAAAAACTGAATGCTTGATTTTGCTGTGTAAATTATCTCAGCTGCTCAAACATAATTTTTAAGTGCATTTTCTAATGGTAGGGAATGATTTTGCTTGAACAAGAGCGATTTGTCGTTGTCTATGAGTATGAGTCTATTGATTTTGGGTGTTAGTTAACCCCTGACATACACAGAATGAGAAACCTGAATTTACCATTGTTGATTGATTTTTAAATCACTTTTTCCCCTCCCCCAGTCTTATTTTCCCCTGTCCTTTTAATAGGTTTTTTATCATGACATTGCATGCTGCAGGCGACGTGGTGACAGGCTTCTTTGATTATGCAGTGGGCTTATCTGGTATGCTGTTGAGCCATCCACACTTGGAAGATCTAAGGTTTGACCTCCCCACCTCCTCGCCACCAAATTTATGCCAAAGCAGCTGCAGTGATCCCAGCTAGAGTGGTGAAGACATTACAGTTGTCCCTTGGTCAGAAGGGGAAAATCTGCCTGTGAGGACTATGCAGTGACACCTCACTGGGAATTGGGAGCGGAAAATATCAGTCTGGATTTCCACCCCTATCACTATCTAGCAACCACTGCTGGGAGTCCATGTGTTGACGTGTCATAAAGGTCAGGATCGGGCCCAGCTGTGAAACCACATGATTGAATAACCTGCCAACACTTGATGTCATGGTTCATACATTAATAATGACCACTGGGTAGCCGCACTGTAAGTTACTGGTGCCAGCGCAGCTTTAACCCAACAAAGAGTTGAATTGTTCTGTAGATGAAAGATGAATGTCGGCAGAGGAAAACTGTCAGTCAAAAACCTGTCTAACTCAGCCTTGAATATATTCAATGACCCAGCCTCCACTGTTCGCTGAGGAAGATAATTCCATCTACAAAACATCCCTCTGAGAAAAGAAATTCCTCCTCATCTCCATCTTAAATGGGAGACCCTTATTTTTGAAAGCGTGCCCCTCTTAGCCCCATAATAGAATTATAGACACAAAAGCAACTCCCGCCTGATGGTGCACTGTGTTGATACATCAATGCACAGTATTACTGGCCCACCTTTCATCGCCTTTAACCTTTATGTTCTTTCCAAATGCAATGAATGTCAATGTAAGTTTCAATGGAGTTCGTACCTAGTTAAATGAATGGCTGTAATATGATTGTTGATTTCATACAATTTTTGTTATCTAGACCAATAGTTCAGGACGTTAACATTCTTAAGAGTTGGAGAAAGGTTGAGGTAAATCAAACAATAATAATTTGGTACTACTAAATTAGTCAATTAGCAAGATAGTAATGTGCAAACAAGGACATATTAACTTATGGAGAACCATTTGTATTATACTTAGCTTGGGAATGTTGAAACCTAGAAGAAGCTTTGATCATTTTTGATTTCTCTCATGTCTGCCTTCTAATCCTTTTTTAATCTTCTTCCTCCAGAAACCTATCTCTTGACCCAATCTATTTGATTTGTTTCAATGGCTTGGTAAATTACTGAATGTATCTGTGCCTATTTTGAATTCCTTTATTCATTCCTAATTTTCAGATAATGTCCCCTCGTTTTATACTTTTTCTTGGTGCTGTTTGAGTCAGCTAATCAATTCCCTTACAAAAACAGAATTACCTGGAAAAACTCAGCAGGTCTGGTAGCATCGGTGGAGAAGAAATCAGTTAACGTTTCGGTCTTCATGACCCTTCGGCAGAAAATAAATGGTTCTGCCGAAGGGTCGTGAAGACTCGAAACGTTAACTGATTTCTTCTCCACCGATGCTGCCAGACCTGCTGAGTTTTTCCAGGTAATTCTGTTTTTGTTTTGGATTTCCAGCATCCGCAGTAGCTTTTAGCTTTTTGTTTTAATCAATTCCCTTCATGCTTCTAACAGAAACTGTTTCAGATCACCTCAAAGTTTTCACTTTCCTAACGAGGACAAGCTTCACTTAACTTTCCCTCATAACTGTGATTTCCTAAGCCCCTGGTATCAGCTTTTGTGCTTTACACTTGAGCCTGCCAAGACCAATATTATCTAGCTTATGGCTTTGTAACGAACACCACATACTACCCTGTGAGCTGTTATTGACCTAATGTCCTAACTAACAAATTACATGATCTGTTACCTTACATCTCTTTACTTTCTAGATCTTGCACAATCTCCACTTCCTTCACCCCACTATTGTTAACCATGCCTTTAGCCATCTAACTCTGAAAATCCTCCCCAAACCTATTTCCCTTTTTACATATGGTCCTTTGACGAAGCATTTGGTCATCTGTCCTAAGTCTCTTTCTTTGGCTCAATGTCAATTTTTATCTGATTATATTCCTATTCAGCGCCTTGGAATGTTTTAGTATTTTAAAGGTGCTTGTCATGAAAATATAATAATTTTTACTATATTATTGTAATTTATTGTAAAGGTAGGTTAATAGTGGGGTTTGGATTAGTTTCTGTGTATTGGTGTGTGCGTGTGTGTGGGTTTTAATTGAATTGCAGAAAGCTGGTCTGGGCGCTTTGATGTATCAGAAGGGAAATTAGGTTTGAAATGCTAAATACGTAAACATGGTTAAAGTTTTAGGACAGGAGGTGTGAAGAACATTTGCATTTTTGGATAAACCCGAGTAGTGAATTTCAAAGAGGTGGTGAGATGTTACACCTAGCCAACAGAGGCTAAGCCAAACAGTACATTTTTTCCCCCAAAGATTACTGATAACATGAGTACTATGAAAGATTTATATCATGGAAAAAATAAATTGCAAAGACATATTGGAACAATGGGATTTACATTAAAAAGGAGAAACATGGGGTAGAATCTTACCGATGGCGGGCAAGCTGGGCAGGAATAGGGGGGGCAGGCATGGAGCCAATCACCGCCCACGATTAGCTGTGCACTGCCATTTGACGCAGGTGGGCCAATTAAGGCCACCCAGCATAATGCGCGGTTGGTAGTGCTACCTGTCCGGGAGGGGGGAGAAGGGAGAATTGGGGCCTGCGCAAAGAGCGTAGCAATCTCCCTGAGGCACAGAGATGCTTCAAGAAGATTAAGTGGATGATAAAAGTTTTTGAAAAATAAAGTAAAAAAATTATTTAAACATGTCCCTGCATGTGACCGTGTCACATGAGCTGGGACATGTTTGTGAAGTTGACAAAATTTATTTATTAATTTTATAAAACCTTCAGAAACCTCATCCCGCCTGTGGATGAGGTTTCCCGAGAACACGATGGCTCTTTGCCTGCCAGCCAAGCTTAAGGTTGGATGGGCAGCATTGTTAATAGGGTAAATTGCCTTCTTAATGGCCTTAATAGACGGTTGACAGTTCGGCAGCCGGCCGAAATGACGCGCAATGACATCGGGACGCATGCGTAAGGTGTAAGGAAGTAGGAACTCTAAGATCTAACAAGTGTGAAAAGCCTCCAGCCTCTATGTCCCAAGCTGCTGTCTTCAGGAACCGAAGATAAGAGAATTCACTGTGAATATCACTGTCCAGGGCACTGTGTGCTTTGCCTGGGTCTGTTGAAATCTATCCTGTTTTACTGTTGCCTTAACAGAGGCGTAACTGGGAGTCAGATTAATTAGGGGAATTAAGAGTTATAGTAATTTGTAGACCTATGTATGTGCTTAAAATCATTCCTTTTATTAATAAATGTTTAATTTAGTTTTGTAAAAAGCCTCTCAGTCTCGCTGGATTTATTACTACTGAATTCAAGGCACGCATCTCGAAATGAAAATACAAATTGCAAAACAGTAGTGGCATCTGTTTCAAGTTTCCCTTTGGGATTTGAGCAGCTCAGCATTTATCATCCACAGTGCCATAACAGTGCTATATAAAAAGAAGTTATTGTTGGCAGTAATCTCCAAATGAAATTGTATAAAATGCTTTTTGGAAATCGCAGTCTATTATATCCACTATGGGCTGAATTTTCAGTTTGGTGGGGGCAGGGGGGTTGGGGGGGGCGGCGGCAGAGCGGGAGTACGGGTGCGGGCGAGCGCAGACAGGCGGGCCAAGGATAGCGGGAGTGGGTGGGCAGCGGCGGCTGGAGTGCATTGTCCGCAGGGTTCAATGGCGACCCGGCGGCTTGTATATCTGAAGTGCTGGTAGCCTTTGGAAGGCTGCTCACAATGGCAAGTGGAAGAGCTCACCAGATGGCTTCTGGTGAGCAGGCCAGTCTGGAGGGTAGGCCAGCGGAGCAGGCGAGGCTGGAGGGTAGGCACCAGGGCAGGCCAGGCCAGAGGGTGTAGGGTGGGGGGGCCTGTGTGCCCCTCGTTTCTCAGATGATTGCCTTGCTGCCCTCCTTGAGGAGGTGGCACCATGGTGGGAGGTGCTGGTTCCCCAGGATGGGAGGAGGGGGCCCCCCCCACATTACCAAACGTGCCTGGGAGGAGGTGGCAGAGGTGGTGAGCTCTCGCAACGTGGTGCGGCGCAGCTGGGCACAGTGTCGCAAGCGCTTCAACGACTTGTTGCGCTCAGGAAGGGTGAGGACAATGTTGGCATTGGTCACTTAACCCAGCAGGTCGGCTTACACCTGCACCTGCCCCCCACCCCCGCTCCTTGGCCCCCCAAGTCTGAGTGTAGTGATTGCATTGAATCATTGACAGCATGTGTCCTTCTCTGGTTGGGCCAGCAGATATTGCCCATGCTGAGGTCACCCTAAGAGGGTGGTGGAGCTCCAGGACATGTCAAAGTCAGGGTGATGACATGCTGGGAGGGGAGCTTCAAGGTGGCATTGCAACGAACTATCTGCTGCGCTCTGCGCGCCACGTGCTTGTGCCTCCTTGCTATGGATGGTTAGACCGTGTGGTGCCTAATGTGATGTAGGCAGCATGTGTCCGGTGGAGGTGGGGGGGAGGGGGCGGGTTGCAGGGAACAGGCCTAGCATCTTTGTGTGAGTGTTCGGTAGCAGCAGGGTGAGGAGGCACTGGAGCCCTGATATGTCCCACTCTGGTTGGGGTGGGCTGTGCGCGAAGAGAGTCCATGTACAATTTTCACTAATCAATCCTTGTCTCATATTTTCAGGAGAAGAATGCTCATAACATGGCAGAGCGTGCAGCCAGCCACAGATCGCTATTCTTAGCTGCTTTGAGCAGGAGGCCCTGGATCTGGAGAGGCGCCATGCGCCCAGTGGTGTCAGTGAGGCTGGAGTATCATGGCCAGGTATGTGTGCCCAGCAGTAAGGTCAGCATTGTTCTCCCAACAGCCATAGCACTGCTGAATGTTAATTGATTTAATTTTGCAACATGGCCGAAGCAATGAGCTACATGTCCAAGCGCCATGAGCCCTCCATGGAGAGAGGGGCGACTCTCATGGAGAGGCTTCTCCAGGAGACCCCGTTAGGGCTTCCTGGGGATGCGCTCTGACCAGCAAGCCCTCACATCGGCCTTGACCTCAGCTGGTCAGTGCCAGTGTGGGAGATGGTTTGGGCATCAACTTTCCCAGCTCGGTGCCCATCCATCCAAGGTGAGCAGGGAGGTCCGAAGCGACCTCATGTCGGCGCAGCAGCTGCCTGGCGTCTCTGCGGGCATCTCTCAGGGCGCTCCGGATGAGGGCAGCAGCTCCTCCACCCCTCTCCCAGTGACTGTAGCATCCGGTGAGGCTGCGACGACTGGGGAGATGGCAGCTGTGGAACTGGCAGCTCCCTCCCAGGTGGGGCCAGCACAGGCTCCACGGGCCAGAGGACGACCGCCAAGGTCATCGAGGCCGACAGGACAGCAGAGTCAGCAGGCTGTCAAAGATGCCACTCCAAGCGACGGGGCAGCACCAAGACGTAGCACCCGGAAACGAAAACATAAGGCACCTTCAGCACAACACGGGTTTTTCACTGGTGTTTTTGTGTTAGCCCAACATGAGGTCCTTATGATTTGTTTTGTAACACTATTCTCTTTTTTTTGGAATAAGTTGGTTTGTTTGACGTAATAAATTCAGATATGTCACCATGGCTGAGGGTGCCTCTTTTCTTCTGTCTGTGGATGATTTCCAAAAATGTAATGAGTGCTTTGTGGGCCATTCAGCTTTATTAACAAGGCCCTTAGTTACTGTTCCTAACCTGGCAGATTTTGCACTTAGGTGTCGAGTGTCCAGCCTACAACCCAGGTTTGTCCTGGTGGTTCATCTGTGGTGTGCTAGCTGAAGGTTCGTTGGATTAAAGCCTCCCGGGTGTTCCTGCCTCCCTGGAGTATGCCCGGGTCAGCGTCTACCCCCTCAGCATTTCCCTGTACCTGCTCATCCTCGGACTCACTGCTGGACTCATCGTGTGTGGCCGCAGCCACTGTGTCAACATCTTCATCGTTCCCCCCTTTCCAGCGCAAGATTGTGGAGAGCGCAGCATGCAACCACTATCACCGAGACACGATCTGAGGGGTGCTGGAGTGTGCCCTCAAACGGTCCAGGCATCGGAAGCGCATCTTGAGAAGACCGATGGCTCTCTCCTCCACAGCCCTTGTGGAGCCATGGCTCCTATTGTACCGCTGTTCAGCTTCTGTTCTTGGATGGCAGAGAGGCGTCATGAGCCACCTTCTGAGGGGATAGCCCTTGTCACCCAGCAGCCATTCATCCAGCCGGGCTGGAGCACTGAAGACCCCCGGCACCTGGGAGTGTCTGAGGATGTGGGCATCATGGGAGCTGCCTGGGTACCTTGCACAGACTTGTGGAATCTGCATCCTGTGATCACACACTATCTGCACGTTCATGGAGTGGAAGCCCCTCCTGTTGACGAAGGCACCGGGCTTACCTGCTGGCGCCTTGATGGCCACATGTGTACAGTCTATTGCAACATGGATGCGGGGGAAGCCAGCAATGGCCACGAAGCCTCTGGCTCGGTGTGTCTGGCTTGCCTGGCCCCAACAATAGAGGATGATGGTCAATGCACGGCTGAACAGAGCGTCTGTAACCTGCTTGACACAAGTGTGGACGCTAATTGGGAGACACCGCAAAGATCACCCACCGACCCCTGGAAGAAGTCAGAGGCATAGAAGTTGAGGGCAGCTGTGACCTTCAGAGCCACTGGCATGGGGTGTCCACCCTCACAGTTCATAGAGATCTCAGGCCCAATCATCTGACAGATACAGTTGACTGTCACCCTTGAGAGATGTAGCCTCCTTCGGCACTGCACCTCAGACATATTGAGGTAGCTGCTTCGCTGCCTTTATACCCTGGCAGCAGGAGAGTGGTGATTTCTGCAGCCCTTTCCACCTTGGACTACCTCTTGGCCCTGCACCCCTTGTGCCTGCGCCTCTCCTCCCAAAGGTGGCTCCCTTGAAGGCTGAATGTGCACTCCTGGCCACCTCCCCCTTCTAGCCCTCCCTTCCTCCTCAGAGAAGCTGCCTCCAGCAGACAGTTCAGCTCCCATTCCCAGGCTAAGGGAAGGCTTCCTGAAACCTGCAGACCCAGAAAAGATTCCTCACTGCAGAGTGCTGACCTGAAGGTTAAGAGTCCAGAAAAAGCAGCTGGTATGCGTTTTGAAGTATTGCAGATCACACAGGCAAGTTTCGACAACTTTCATACAGAAATACTTGACAGAGCACATTTGCGACCCCACTGAGCCCTCTTATCCCGCCTGTGGATGAGGTTTATACAAATGTGTCCTACCCGCCTGCCCGTTGTGCCTGTGCGCCGACCCAAAGATTGCATAGGCGCCGAAAAATCAGTGTCCATTGGCGCCTCAAGGACCTTAATTGGCCCGTTAATTAATGGCGGGCGCACATCGGACATCATCGCGTGCCCGCCCAACGAAATATGGCGATGGTGTGCAGTGACATCGGGACCGCCGTCATTTTATATGCAGATGTGCGGGGCCCACCCCCGCACGCCAAGGGGAAAATTCTGCCCTATGTGATGGTTATAGCTTCCGAAAATCTCCAGTGTTAGTTAAGAATGGCCTGACCATGCTAATCCATGTCTTTATCAAGCTATGTTTTCCTACATGTTTACTCACTGCATTCTTTGATACCTGTTAAGATTTTCCTTACTGTCAAGTTAACTTAGCTCATATGCACTTTCAATGATGGTTTCCTTAAAAGAATTCTGCTCTTGCAGTAGAAGGGCAAAGTTGAAGAAGCTCCAGACTCTGTTACGGTATCCACCATACTCCACAAACAATACTTTATTCACATGTAATTTTTTTTTTACAGAAATAGAACAAAATACTTTTTATATTTTATTATTGTATGTACAAATAAATAACCATAAATGAATATGAAGTAAGGGAAGAGAGGGTTTCAGAATGATCCAGTATTATGGGGGAAATTCAGGTAACATGGAGATGAAAATCCATCACATATGTTTACTGTGATTATGCTGGCACTAAATTAACTGTCCTGAATGACCAGATGGGAGCCAAGTAATAGGTCAGATCTGCCAGACAATTCTTCCAGGATGACGGTCTGTCTTATGTAGAACCAGGATTTCATAAAGCAGTCAAAATCACACTGTAAAAAGACTTATACCAAAGCCTTCCTGAAAGAGAAGTGGGATGGAAGAACAACACCAATCAGCACCACTTGTTGGTGCTGCCAAATTGTAAGTTGATTAGTCTGCAGCATCAATGACTATTTTCAATGCAGTATTCAGCCAGATCCGGCACATCAGGGGTCGTTTAACTTTGGCACTGGTAGGAAATGCAATGATGAATTAGATGCCCATTATATGCAACACTGACTGGAGACATTGTAAGTGACCAATTCAATATTACCCATTTTATACTTGACACCAAAATTACAAGTATGCCCATTTACAATGTAAATCTGCAGTCTTTAGAAGCTGGAATCTTCAACGATTGCAAACTTGTCCTTTAAAGCTTTAGGTTTTCAAGTAACGGAAAAGGCTATTTTAAAAAGAAAGCTGCTTCCACTTCCCTAATGGATGGCAGGAGCAAAGCAGGCAGGGGAAATGTTCTAAAGTATCTCAGGGATAATTTCAACTTTGGCCAGTATTTAAAAAGCTGAGAGTGAATCAGCAGCCCAATTTACATTTCCCCCGATTTCCATTTCCACGTTTTAAACGATCATCTATAGTCAAAATGATCCCCTTTAAGCTTAGGAAAGAGAGTATAGGAGGAGAAAAAAAAGCGACTGACACAATGAACACAGGAGAATTGTCTCCTTCAACTTTATGCAAAAATTAAGTGTGTGTTTCGTTTAGCAGTCTCAGGTTAATATTCCAGTATCAATATAATTCTAGTGTCTGATTAACTAAACATCAATATTATAACCAATATTAATATTTAGTTCGGCACCATTGTGGTGAATATAAACAAAAGTCGTTGGTCCAGGGAGATGGAAAATTTCCTTGCATCTGCCAGCAGATTAATAAGAATTAAAATATGTCAAATTTTCAAACTGTCTCTCCAGGAACTTTAAAAATAAAAATCCAATGTCATGCATTAAATTGTGTAAAATTGAGCAAGTAGTTACGTGATTTTTTTTTAAAGTTCTGCATATTTGCTTCAAAATATTCACGAAACAGTCGACTTTGGTCTGTGGGAAGAAATGTCAAAGCTTTAACAGTGTTTTTCATTCCTGTTGAGCATTTTGTGCATTCAGTTAATGCAACATGTGAATTAATATCGTTTAGTTGAAAAATGCTTTTATCTCCCCGAGTTAAAATAAAAATATATGTGATTTCGAATGCTTTCTTTTCAAATGGAAAATGTGCTGGAATGTTCAGGAATACCTAGTTATGATGTATCACTAAATTTTGAAGAAAAGCTATTCAATACTTAAGCCAAATTATTGAAAGCATGTGGCTTTGAAAGTGTTAAATGTTCTGAGAGCGACCCAGCTACATAATTTTGGCTACTCGTAAATAACCGATCCTTATCATAAATTCTCTCACCATAAAGCAAATAAAATAAGTCCTAATTGGGAAATAATACCGATTATTTATTGGATAAAAAGAAAGTACCAGTTATCAGTAAGAGGCAAACATTAGGCTACTTTTGAAGACTTAACACAACAGAACTCTCAAACAATTCTGATAAGAGTGCTGTCTTCGTAAAGCTAAAACAATTAAAATATATTCTTAAGAGGCATATATGAGATTGGTCTTACATAACTAGGACTATTTACAGACAAAGACTATATATTCTGTGCCAACATCAAATTTGCAAGACTGTAGTAGTTGCCAGAATTGAATAAAATCAAACACTTAGGATTTCTACCTACATGTCTACATTGAGACTCAATCTGAAGTGGAAGAATGCTCAGAAAAATTAGTTGAGATTGCGTTACTTTAAGTGGGACAGGACAGGATCTGGGTGTTCAGTAAGGACACAATCAACAATCAGATCAACGTTTATATTTGCTCACCAAGGGGTAAGGATATCATTGTTCACCTTCGGCACTATGTGCCAGCTGAACCAGTAGATTGTACAGGAGGGAAATAAAGGATTATCTTGGCGTCTCACCAGTAACCAACCTTGTACCAAAGCTCAACAAAAGATGATAATCAACTGCTCTCACGTTAGGAATGGCATATAGATGCAACTCATGCCACCTTCAGTTTACCTCAGTAATACACCTAGACTCAAACCTCAGGACTTCTAACTGCACGACTGTGATTTCTTACACTAACCTCTCTGAATCTGACTGCTGGTTTGTTCCCAGTATTAATGTTGATTTATGGACACTATTTGTGATGGTCTGGTTCTGACCATCAAAGCCTAAATTGGATTGTCCAAACCATTTGCACTTAAAACCCCCGAGTTCACGGCAAGAAAGGAACCATCATCACACTGGTCTCGGTTGGATTCAAACCCAGAACTCTGCATCAGGTGTATTGACATAACTATATATTTTCCAATGAAGAGTTGATGTATGTGAGGGAGAAATATTTTAACAAACAATGTTAGTCAAGGAATGGCAAGGGCAATACTGAGGTTATCTAAATTGTCTCAACAATGTATTTTAGAATTAAGTTCAGAAGAACACCTTCTTCTTCATTGTGACAAGACCGACCGGACTGGAAGTAACTGAAGCTTTCCCATGGACTTTATGCAACCTTCACACCTCTGCCTGTGCGCATTCTTTTGTGAAATGTCAGGGCTTTGGACAGAGATCTAAAAGGACTGTTATTATATTGTCCTCTCCATTCTATAACTTAGAAGCAAAGGATATCAAGTACAGAATCTCTGTTAGGTGTTGCATAAGGATATGAAACACCAGCACTGCCATGATAACAATCTCTCAATTGCTTTTCCTAGGCACGATTTGAATGCGATTCTTCCCAAAGGAGAACAGTATATTCAAACATAGCACATGTGAGCAGTGGAAGAATGCAAAGTATTCAACACCACTAATGATGCTATAATTTAACACATTCAACATTCTAAATGTGTGGCTCTGATAAATTATGGATCACTAATTATGTATGGATTAATATTACTTGCTAAATTCACCACCGCTATCACCGATTCTCCTGGATAACTCAGATAGAGAAAACTTCAGGGTAGCAGAAAGAGAGTTTTTATCGTATTCATTTACAGGATGTGGGTCTCACTGGCTAGGCCAGCATTTATTGCTCATCGCTAATTGCCCTTGAGAAAGGCGGTGGTGAGCTGCCTTCATGAACCGCTGCAGTCCACGTGGTGTTAGTGCCACAGGGGATTGGACCAGGGGTACAGCAATTGTTTTATGTTTCAGTGGGCATGAGGAATTTGGGATTCCTACACAGGGAGTATGTGGGATTCCTTCCTTAGGTGCATCGAGTGAAGACCAGGAGCATCCCCAGGAGTGGGGGCAAGTCAGTAGCGTAGTCACCCCTGGTTACCTGCTTTCCAGCACCCAGATTCATATTGGACAGAGGACAGCATGTGACAGAATGAGTCCTATAAGAAAAGGACAAAATATAATTATAATTCAAGTGCAGGGTACCTCCTTAAATAATCCATTGGTAACAGTGCTGACAATTTTCTACTGGACTAAATACTTTCAAAATGTTTTTATGACAGACTCTAAAGGTGTTTTAAGGCTGAAATAATTTCCCTTGAATTAATTTCCAAGAGTTTCGTACCAAACACCATGACTAACCATCTTCAGGTATCTTATGATGGCAACCAGATTACAATGTGAAAGTCACATTGTTACTGTGCCAAAGTAACATCATGGGAAGAATGGTGACATCAGCCTTTAGGAGCAGGAGGACTCCACGTGGAGTCACGTGGCGATTACTGTCGTAGCTAATTTCTGCAATAGAATTAATATAGATTTAATACAGACAGGCTTTTCTATACCTTTATTCCAATATTAATATTAATAAAAACTCAAGTGTTATGTTTTTAAAATTTTGACTCTACAATATACTCAGATCTGCCTTGTTTCTGGGTTATCTCCTTTGAGTGCTTTGTATCCAGTTCTGTCCGGTCCCAAAAAAGCGTATGTATAAATACTTCTCACCTAATCTTTATTTCTTCCTACTTTGAAACGGTTCAGAGTTTATTTTTTGAGCTAAGAATTGCATCAATTACAGATGTTGAAGGGACACATTTTCTAAAGCCGTTAAAATAAAAGTTACACAGCCAAGATCAGATCACATTTTCTACAACATTCATGGAGACCGACACGATTAAAGTGTTGGAGCCACGAGGAGTCTCTGGTTGTCTCTCACTGTGGCAGTGCCTTTAGGATAGCGTTCACTTCCTCAGCCACTGCTGTCAACGCAAACTCAAACTGCTCCTGTGAAAGATAAACAAGCACAGTTAGAACAAATTATCATGTCATTTATGTATTAACCATGAGATACAACCTATTATTTTTTAAATCATAAACCCAGTAAGAGTCTATGGGAATACAATTTTTCCACCTCCTCTCCTCCTCTTTTGAAGACCTTGGCTCTTGCCAGGGTTGGTTTTGAGCAGCCTTCTGGTACCTCGTCCAAGTCTGTGACTGGAAACAGTGACTGTCAGGAGGATAATCAACCACAAATGGCACTATAAACCAGCAAGATCCTGTCCTCACTCGCTAATGACCCCACGGGCAGCCGAGGTCACTGGACTGCAAAAAGTGGTGGGAACTCGGGCTGAATTTCCAACTTCCCAAAAGCACTAAGACCTACTGGAACATCCCAACTAGTAAACTGATATTGATTGGTTAACTCAACGCAGGTCAGAGTTCAAATGCGAGTCTGTTGGGACTGTATGAACATAATATACTGTTTGAAAGGGTGGCGGAAGCAGATTTAAAAAACTTTCAAAAGTGAATTGGATGACTGCTTGAAGTGGAAAAAAATTGCAGGGCTATAGTGAAGCAGTGGGGGATTGGGATTGGGCAGCTCTTGGATAGCTCTTTCAGGGAGGAATCTTCCGCTCTTGGCCTATGGGTGTGAGTTGGAATCATATCTGGATTCCGACACCAGTGCGATACTCAAGGCTGCCTTGGCTCTGCCATCCAATTAAGGATAGCCAGCAATTCCCTGAGGCTGCAAGCCCAATCAGAGGTGACAGATGTGAGAGGGAAACGCAAGGGTGCTTCCATCTTGAGGCACCCTCTGAAGGGGCATTAGCCTTAATAAAATAGATGTTGGCCACAGCTGCAAGGCCATCTTCATGTGGGCTATGTGCTTTCTTGCATCATTGTGTACTTAGTCACATATTAACACTGTGTGTGCCAGACTCTAATACTACACTTCCCCCAAGTCTATATCCAATTTACTTCATGAGCAGGATATCCCCCCGTCAGTGGCGAAGTTGAAGTGCAGGCGCGCAGAGGCGTGCCTCCGATCGGCATCCCCGATTGGGGGCGCGCACATGCGCACGAAAGAGCGCACTCATCTTCCTGAGGCTAAGTGCTGCCTCAGAGAGATCGGCTCTACTGTCAAAAAATTAAAAATAGAAAAAAAAAATTCCCTGACATAGCCCCTCATGTGACACTGTCACATGAGTTGGGACATGTCCATAATTTAAAAAAAAAGTTTAATTAAATTTTTTAAAACCTACATGAAACCTCATCCCGCCCGTGGATGAGGTTTCATGCTTTTTCTAATTCGTGCCAGAGCTCCTGGTCTGCCCGCCAACTTTAAGGTTGGACGGGCAGGTCCATTAATTAGTTTAATGACTCTGTCAATGGCCTCAATTGGCCATTGACAGGTCGGAGGGCGCACAGCTGATTTTGCTGAGCCCCCGCCTGCCTGAAAATTTAAATGGTTCCGCCCGACATCACCATGCATCATTTTACGTGTCGGCGAGCGGCACCCCCCCCCCACAACCTCCCACCCCCCCCCCCCCCCCCCCACCCCGTTCGCCAGCGTGAAAGTCCTGGCCCCGATGTCTTACATTGTTCTCAGTCTCATGCATTTACATTGTTCTTACCACCTTATTGCTATTACTACATTAGCACCATTACAATATTCTCACTACCCCATCTCTGCCCTTCAAGTCCTTGAATTTACAGGTTCAGATGGTCTGGAGGCCTGAGAACCTTTCCAAATCTCATTCGTTATTCTGTCAGAGGAGTGGTAGGCTCTGTTGTTTCTGGTTCTTCCTGTTGATTTGGAAGTTGGTATCCTTTCATCCCTTTATTCCATTCCTTTGTGCTGAACTGCCCTTGGCTGGTTCAGCTGTTGTGTTGATCAGTGGTCGCCGCTACTCTAACTTGTTCCTTGCGGGGTGGGTGAACAATGTGCCCATCTCCATGTCACTTCTTTCTTTTCATCTTTCTATGTGTAGGCTGCTTCGATGCCCTCTGTGGCTGAGGTAGAGCGTTCTTGTGGCGAGAAGGAGGTTTAGTGGTACGCTCACCTCTGCTTTTTGCTGTTGATGGTGGGAAGCTGCTACCAGGTTCCAGCATCCCTTGTGGTTGTGACATGCTGGCTGGAAGCTGTAGCTTAGTGCACGATGGTTGCCGTGTTGTACCATTGTCATAGTTGGAGGTAGAGGTTTCTCAGGTTGCTGATCACTCTTTTGTACCACTTCCACTGGAGGTGTTGTGGTTATCTCGTGGACAGTAGGCTAGTCTGACCGTCGGGCGTTTTCAGGAACCTGCAACGACAATGGATAAATCCGTTCCACAAAGAGAGAAGAGAGTTAAGAGCCGAAGTCTGAGTCTGAATACTCTTTGGTGTTTGGGAACTCGGGACTGTGCAGTTCTGGTTGGCTAATGACCGTGCTTGTCTTGACATCCTCTGCCGTCTGGAAGAGACCCAGGGCTAAGCAGGCATCCCTGTTCAGGTGAGAGAAAGGCTCATTATGGATGATGTGCATCAGCTCAAAGATCTGTTTTCCGCCAGACCTCAGTGGTTCCAGGATCATGCCAAAGACTTGAAGTCAAATTCCTCCTTCCCTGTAAAGTGACGTGCCCGTCATTCAAAATCAGAGGTCTTTGAGCCATGGTTCCTTGTCTGGCAGGACCGCCATGCTGGCAACTGAATTTCATGTATAATTTGTTAGATTGACAAAGATGTCTGCGTTCCAGAATGAGAACCCACAATCGTTGACCTCACCCATGAAGCATGTCTGTGTCTCTTCTGGGTTTTTGGTCTCGACCTCGTGGATTACTTTTGGGCTTTCTGTGCGTTTCTGGGGTTTTGACTTGCACAGTTTGCCACTGTGTCCCATCCTGTTACAGTGGGGGCGTTGGGCTGTACTTTCAGGACACTGACCTCTCCTTTGAGGGCACTTCACACCGCAACGCTGGCAAGGTTGGTCTACTGGCCGGTTTGGGAATTGCTTTCCCTGACTTGGATTGTCCCTGTGTCTTTGTAGCTTAATGAGCTGGAATGAGGGTTGGCTTCTGGCCTATGTTTTATTCTCTCCCCTTAAGATTGTCCTGTGCTGCTTATGGAGTTTACACAGTCTAAATATCTGGATTGCCTTGTCCAGGGTTAGATCTTCTTTAGCTCGTAGGAGGTCAGAGAGTGTATCGTCTCTCACTCACACCACTATTCTGTCTCTGATGAATGCAGACTTTAAATCTCTATATTCACACCCTTCTGCCATCCTATAGAGATCATTTATGAAGGAACTGATGGGTTCCTAGGCAGTTGGGCTCTCTTACTGAATTTAGCTCTCTCCAGTATTTTATTGGTTTTCAAGTTAAAATAAATGGTCAAAAGATTTTAAAACCTCCTTGAATTTTGTGGATTACTCATTAATAGCCTGTCTTACAATGATGTCGTCTGCAATTGGGCCTATAGGGTAAAACAGCATGTTCACCTGCTCTCCTTCTGACTTTTTATTTAAACCAGAAGTGATGCTGTATCTGAAAAATATTTTCCTCCAAAGACCCCAATTTTGTGACTGGTTTGGGCCTTGGGTTAGTCCAAATTGAGTTGGAAGTGTTGAATTGTGATCCATGTTAAAGATTTTTGAATTGTATGCGCAGTTTTAAGAGCTTACAGGCTTTCAAGATGGCATCGCTGTTAACTCTGAGACAAAGGGGTTTCTTTAACTTGCTGGTTTTGGCGGGCTCTGCAAAATGGCGGTGACACGCTTCTTGAAGAAGACTATTAGTAATGGCTACCTGGATCAGCTGTGTGCCGATCTTTTTTATTCCGTGGTTTGCTGTGCCAAGTAACGAGGCGTTCGAATCTAAAGTTATGCTTGCCGTTTTCCAAGCTGGACAGTCTCAATATTCACAAGAGATGCAGATAATTAATTCTTTTTCTGATTTTATGAGTTCGGAGGCCACATGTTGGGGCTCTGACTGGGAAATAGGGTTTTAGCAATGAGCTTTCCTTCAATGGCGCCTCTGACACGGAATTAGGGAGAGGGTTCTCAGGAGTAGCTGCAGCCTAGAACTTTAAAAGATTTAGATCACCCCTGCAGGCTCTGTGGATTCTGCGCTCTAAAGCTGGACTTCCAAGGGAGATTCAATGGAGTCTTCTGCTGCAGTAAACATTTCTACCTTCAGCTTCCAGGCCTTTTCTCTAGAGCATTTTCTGGTGAGCTTTCTCTGCGTCTTCAGCTTCTGTTGGGAGCTTTCATTGAAGTTTTGTCCTGGTCTTCCTGCATCTTGGCCTGTTTCAGTATTTTAGCAAGGTTGAGGGATTTTGATCCCCAGCTGCCACCATGCTGGGAGGGTGTTGTTTACAGAATGGTGTCTCTTAAAGAATTTTTCATAGTTTTCCGTAGGTTAACTGTAAGTCTCTACTCTATTAGGTAGAGCTATTTACACATGTACAGTAAAGGGTACAGGTTAGGAGCTATCTCCATGCTTAGGCCTTAATCAGTCTCTGCTCAACACCATGCTGACCTCTGGGTCTGGGTCATGTGCCTTCTTACATCACTGTGTGGGCAGTGCTGTGCTCTGTCCCACATTAACCCTGTATGTGCCAGACCCTTATACTACAGTAGTGTTTCACTGATGGCTGTGGCTTCAGTGAGACTGATAAAACAGGGGTCGCTATTGGCCCCTCCCAGGGCAGCCGCCAGCAGACCCTGCTGGACTGGGCCCTCATTGGTCACTTAATTATAGAGATTGGCTACCTTCTCCTGCTAATTAGGGATGGGGTGGGGGGGGGGGGTGTCGCGGTGAGGTCCAGGCTGGGTTGGGAGGGGCAGTCTCTGCCAGGGCTGACCAGCCACCGGGAAGATCGCTGTTTTCCCAAGCCCTATTTCTCTGAAATTCCTCCCTGCCCTGGAGCCTTCTTCCATGAGACCGGGTGAATTTAGCCCTCATAGAGCCAGCTCAGGCATGATGGGCTGGATAACCGCCATCTGCACTGGATCTTTCTACGCTTTACCACCCTGGCAGTACATTTAACAACTAAGATATCAGGGAATGTCTGTATTATTGCCAATGGGAACATGACTTCCAACTTTGCAAAATGGGGGAGTCAAGATGGTGATTTTTAGGGAGTCTGTTAGGGGAGCCAGGTTACCTCACACTTATACCTGTTTCTAATACTTGCAAAATAACTTAGACATTTTGTATATCCAACTGCAAAAAAAATCGTTATTAACAACTTGCAACCCTACACCTGCGATCAAAGGCATTGCGATAGAAGCAGGTGCTTGCGAATGGCTTATAACAGAGCTTTAAAGGGCGTTGGGAATGCCAAGGAGCTGGACTTTGGAGCAGCAGGCAGCATGAGTGCAGATCCTACAGGAGGGGATACGTAACATTTCAAAACTATGATCATAAAAATGTTTCCATGAGCTCGATTCAACAGCTGAAGATCCAGACTCGTACTGCCCATGGTGGGGTGCTTGGGTATACAGGAAGAGAAGCCAGTTGTAATAGAGCCAAAAAATGGCGTTGGTGTCCCTTGGCGTTGACCTTCGTGTGTGTAGTGAGGCTCCTGCCTGTTTTGACGGCAGCTCTAGTTAACAGGTTGTAGGTGGGCCAAAATATTTAAACAGCAACAACGCAGTGGTAAGTCAGCATGTTTCATTTCAGTGCGACTATTGCCCTGTTCTTAAGTGCATATGGGATGGTAGCAACATGAAAATTGAACCACTGGGTTCCTTTTTTAACTCTCATTCCCTGTCTCATAGGGCAGAATTTTGTCCTTGGCGTGCGGGTATGGCGGTGGCGAGCAGGGGGCGGGGGGTCGGAAGCTGACTGCTGCCCGCGATCGGGGCCGGAAGGCAATTTCACGCTGGCGGGCCAATTAAGACCCGCCCATCGAGAAACCCGAGCAGCAGCACTGAGCGCTGTCTGTGCAGGCGGTGCGGGGAGTGCGAGCTGAGTGAGTGCGGCCTACGCACATGCGGGTGTGCGCGAGCGCTGCATAATCTCCCTGAGGCACAGAGCTGCCTCAGGGAGATGAACTGATTTGAAAACAAAATTAAAGGTTTTATAAATGTCATGGAACATGTCTCCTCATGTGACTCTGTCAAATGAGCAGGGACATGTTATTTATGAAAAATTAAAGTTTTTATTTGATTTTTATTTGCTTTTGGAAACTTCATCCCGCCGGTGGATGAGGTTTCCAAAAAAAGTGCAAAGGCCGCTTGACCTTTTCGCCTGCCCGACAACCGTAAGGTTGGATGAGCAGCGAAAAATTTACTTTAATTACCTTTTTAATAATGGCCTTAGTAGGCCTCATAATTGCTGGTGGGTGCACTTCCGACTCCAGCGCGCGCCCGCTGACTGAAATATCGCATGAGTGCGCGACGTCATCGTGTGTCATTATACGCTCGGTCGGGTTGGGCACGCGCCTGCCTGCCGAGCTAAAAATTTTGCCCATAATGTGGGGGTGTTTTTATTGGGGGGGGTGTGTGTGTGTGTGTGTGTGTGTGTGTTTTTCCAATCACAGAGGTGGTGGGGGTGGGGGAATGTCCAATGGTCCAATCGGGTGCAGTCCCGATCGTGTTCAGGGGGTTGGTTGGAGGGAGCAGACAGGTTGTGGGTTGGCGCACAGGGTTTCTGGGGTAGCTTGTCGAATCTGGAAGAAACGCTTCAGGTCCTCCTGGCCCATGAGCGGTGCTGTAACTGCACTTCCCATCTGGATTCAGCCCCTTCACGCCCTCTTTCAGTGGTCAGGTTACCTGAAGCCTGGGAAATCAATCTGACATAAAAGTAGAATGACTGCGAAAGCAAAGCACGCAGCCTCATTATAATATTTAGATGACCAACCCACCTCCTGCAGGCTGATTGGTTGCCTCGCCTGCCTCTCAGGCTGCCCAGTTTTCTTAAAACTGTAAAGTGGGCTGGGTTGGTTTGGGTTCAATTCCTGTTGCCGATTCTTTGAATTTTAACTTCTGCCCTGACCCCAATGCACCTACTTGTAGGAGTTAAGATTCAGCCTTGAGCCTCACACTCCACTGCTGGATAAGGATGCAAGAAGCTGCTCTGGCGTATGAGAGAGGGTGACTGTACTACCCCATATAATCCAAGAAAATTAAAGTACAAATATTAGAGCAAAGAAGGTAATGGAGATATTTTATAGCGGGTTCACGATTACGAGGGGTTCCGATAGAGTAAATAAGGAGAAACTGTCTCCTCGTCCAGGATGGTCGGCAACCAGAGGACCCAGATTTAAAATAAATAAAGCGGCATCTGAGGAGGAATTCTTCCACTCAGCAAGTTATGATCTTGAATGCACTGCCTGAAAAGGCGATGGAAACAGAGTAAATGATAACTTCCAAAGGAGGAATTGGATCTCTACTTGAAAAAGAAAAAATTGCAAGGCTTTGAGCACTGGAGCAGGGACCGTTCTTTCAGAGGGCTGGCTCAGACATGAAGGGTCAAATGGCCTCCTGCTACATTGAATGATTCTGAGCGGAATCGTCCCAGGTTTGCACTAAGTCTGGTTGCGGGCAGGAAAAGGGCCGTTTTACCCACGGGCCACAATGGCAGGTTTTCATGCCGTAATCCCACCTGATTAATCATGCATTCCTGGGAAACATGCCGTTTAACTGGTGGGCCGCCTCCAATTCACCTTCCACCCCATCACCTCACCACTTCCTCACACCGGGTGCCATACTTAAAGTGCAGCCACGTGTACACCTCTCAGTGCTTCCAGCCCAGGACTGCTAAATAAAAGACATGGCCCCAAAAGGCAAGAAGAGTGCAACCCACCCTCCCCCACCACCACCCTGCCAATTCAGAGGCGTATCCCTGGGAGGCCTTCTGGACACCGTTGGAGCCCGCCGCGATGTCCTCTACCCTGCCATGGCACAAGTGTCACCACTCTGGCTTGGGTGGCAGTGGTGGTCAGTGCCAACGCTGCACAGAAGAGGTTTGCCATCCAGTGCAGAAAGAGGATGAATGATCTCATCTGTGCCACCAGGGTAAGGCAACCATCTCACCACTCTAAACTCACCAGCCCATCACACATTCACTGGCATCTCACTCACTGCCAGCTCAAGGGACATCGCCGCTCACTCTCTCACACACACCCTCACATCTCCATTTGGCCTCATCTTCTCTGGAGACTGCCTCCTCAGCCCTCAACATCTTGAGGCCACTTGCACAAATCAGCATGTGCCCCCACACACACCCTGGGATACCCTCCTTCCCCAATACAGCACTCGCCCTGCAGTCTCTTCCCTTGCCCGAGGCCACTTCTCCCCCTTCCTCAAGCAAGCCCTAGCCCTGCAGCCATTGAAAAGCCACCCCAGCCTTATAGCTGATCTCGTAAGTAGAGGCCTACCAATGAGGCCCCCTAAAAGTGATGTGGTACTGCCTCTGAAGCCTGGCGCTGATGACCGTGAGTGCCGCCCGAAGCAAGGCAGGCAACCAAACCTCAAAGTCCTGAGTGAAGTGCGACTCGCCAGGTGCACGTTGCTTATGTTCAGTTGTGAAATACATCGCCCAGATGGTCTAACGTGTGGGGATAATTCCATCGGGCAGGGCTTGCAAATGTATTAAAATGAAGTTCCCGACATGTGGCAGTGGGAAGTGTGGCCCGCCATTGACGGGCGGAGCGGACGATTGCAAACTGGTTTCATGATGACGAGAAACCCATTTTGGCCTTCCCGCCATATTGTCCACTCACGCCCGCCATGACGTCTGACGTCAGCGGGCACGGAAAATTTTGCCCTCTGTTTCAAACCCTGGGAGGCATAATGATGAAAGTGGTCAGTTATTATAGGGAAAGGATTCCAGTTCTGCCAAAAGCTCCAAGCCTGAAATGATAATCTGTCTTTTCTCTTTTTGGACATTAGTAGAGCTATTATGTATTTCCAAGATTTATGGTTTTCACTTCAGCTTTTATAGGGATTGTGACATTGTACTAATCATTACATTGCTGCTCAAATGCTGTCAAAAACGGTACACCTGATTATTAAAGTTAGAGTTTTAAAAAAATTATCAATACACTTGACACAAGTTTATCTAGGCAATGCTAATAACTGACACGGGAACCTATCTTACATTCTAGTTTGCTACAGGGCTTGCCATAATTGACATTTCAAACCTGACTTTTAATCTACAGATTTAAATGACTTTGAAGGCCTTTTACTCCTTATTTATATTCAGTGATGCAAGTGCATGGTTTGTTTAGATCCGTCCGAAGAAAACTCTCCTGAGAGAATCTCCCGCTGGTCCATAATTAGATATTTATAATTCAGCATGCATCTGAATAAATGAATCAGAGTGTGTGAGAAGGCATGTTGTTGCCTAGCAGCAGTCAGAGCAAGTTTCTGCAGTGATTAGGATTCTTGTACCTGGGTACATGACTCAGAGTGTAAACTTCACTCTACACTTTTGGTCAGCTCAGTCTCACCCACCCAGGAGACGGCATCTTGAGTTCTCCTTCGTGATCTGTTTGGCTTCGATAAAATCTCCAGCCAGATAATGCATCATGAGCACTGAGAAAGCCAGATCCCCAATGAACAAAAGGTTTGCAGCATCTGATTTCCCTGCGTTTATTTAAAATTCTCCTCTCTCCCCAGCTCCCCCAAAAGAACAGACTCCTTGCTGGGATATGGTTCTGGTAGCACAAATAAACCCTCCAACACCAAATACCCAAGTGCCATTCTTCACCTGTGAGACAGACTATTTGACTGCGCTCGGGCCAGTGGTGTTATCATAGCCAAACCCTGATCCGAATCTCACTCAACCTTCATATGTAATTTACTGCAGGGGGTCTCTGAGCTGTGGTGGGAGTGGGAAGACAACCTGATTTTTTTTTTTGTCCTCCCCAATTCTGAGGCTCTGACCAGCAATAGAACTGGGGCTTTCTGGTTCCTACCAATACCTTCAGAAACACTGTAGGAAGTGAATAAAGGCCAGAATTTTACAGCCCCCCACCCCCCCCACCTCACTGGGGGCAGCTTGACAGGAGGAGGGGGAGTGTAAAACTGGGTGCCATGGCGTTGCCTACCCACCCCTGCTTGGATTTAACTCATGGTGGAGGAGTTGTTGGGCAGCCCGCCTTCCCATGTATGGCCACTTAAGGGTCTCCTCCCACCAAGGCTGGGTTTTTACCCACGGCAGCAAGTGTGAATGCCATGTGGTGAATACAGCCTGGTTGTGGGCTGAGGGGGAGGGGGGGCCCTGTTCAGGAACCCTGTACCAAACAGAGGCCCCCTCCCAAGGCAGCCCACCCCATGATCCCTCCCGCCCTGACAAATGCGGGCCCTGCCCACCCCGGTGAAACCCCAGACTTGAGGTTCAGTCCATAGCGTCTCTTCGGGGGCTGTTTGCCTACCACCTCTCCCCGGTGGTGCTGCTGGGGCGAGAGAGCTGCTGTCTATTGGATTGACTGGCAGCCCTGGGAGGTGGGACTTCCTCTCATTTGGGGGTGGAAGTCCCACCTTGAGCCGTAAAATGGCCATGGGATGTCCCAGCCGAGCAGAGGCAGGTTCACCCCCAACTTTTCAGCCACGAAGCAAGGCCACCCCCTCTTTGTAGAATTCTGGCCAAAGGTGGGAGGAAGAACCCAAAATACATAAGAAAGCAGGAAATAAGACATTGCCATTCAGCCCCATAAGCCTGCCCCATCCACTGATCATGTATAATCTTATCATGAGCTCTATCCCATTAATTTAATCCTGTAAGGTAAATTTTGTACAATACTGTCTCATTCTCCAGAAGTCCATCTCCCCACAGCTCGTGTTAGACCTGATTGACTCTTCTCCCCCACCAGCTCCTCTCCTTAGCAGCAGTGGAACCATCAGGTCTCATGGAGTGATTAAAGAAATATGACAAATTCTGGAAGTAGGAATTTGAAAAGCACAGAAAATACTGAAGATGTTTCGGGCTAAACCCTGACACCGATGATGCTCCTCTGATTTAAAGTCTCAGCAGAAACAACAAGCTGTTTTTCATTCTAATGCTGACTGAAATGCTGCACTTTTTCTGCTTTTAGCTTACCTTTGTCTGAACCATCATCGGTCTCTGGTCTCTCAAATGTTCCAGGGTAGCAGCTATATCTATCTCCTTCGCACCTGCAAACAAACCACAAACTGAAGTGACATCCAAGTGCTGCACCATTCCTGCAAAGGCTGTCAATCTTGCCAGATCAAATTCTGCTCCTTCTCAAATGAAAGATTAGTTCTTTCGCGCAGAAGATTGGAAATCACTGGCCAAATACATGCTTTCATTAATCCAGTGATGCCATGAAGATTTCAGTGAAGTATAATGATGACCATTGCTATGTCCACGCAAACCCCAGTCCCACATGCAATGTGGTTGACTCCCAATGACCCCTGAAGTGGCCCAGTGAACCACACACTGGGATCACCTCCTTAGGTTTGGGTATTAATTGCCAGCCTTGCCAGCGACGTCCCATATCCCAAGAATGTTTTTCTTTAAACTGTACTCTTGGCTACTCAAAATTTTGCTCCCTGTAAACTTGCATTACTTTAGGAGCTTTTGAGCTGTACAGCACTTGAAATACTGACTATTGTTGGTGCTGGGAGTAGCTTAAAGTGATAAATTAAGAGCATTCTACAACTTTATGTGCCTGTTTCTTTCCCCTATAATAAACCTAACAACACTAGATAACCCTGGCGGAAAGTAACGGAAGAAAATGAGAAGCATGCTTACTCTACATCACAGCTCTTCGAGTGGAGCAGACCATGTGGAAAGTCAGTAGCAGCAGTTAGATTCTGGTACTGAGTTCTCTATGTATTGCTGCTGTGCTCCATTATCGTTGCTCTGTAAACTGCGGACAATCTATCAGGAGGTCCACTAATGCTGTTTTCCAACTGTTTCACATTGACGGTGATCAATCAATAATTATCAGCGTTACAATAATCGCCTTGTTGAATCCCGAAAGCCTCCTTCTCAGCTCCTGTCCTATTATCTTTTTGTTCTAATTGTGGCCCAAATCGCTTATTAATGGAAGCCAAAATGGGAACAACTCACTGAGCATTTACCTAATTACTGCAAATATATCTGCTCTATCTTCTTCTGTCATTTCTTTTTTTAAAAAAAGAACTACACATCGCACATAAATATTCATTAAAAATAAATTTCCTGCCTCTGGTGACGTGTGTTTCACGGGATGTGCAAGTTCCGAGCACTGTGCATTTAATTGCCATTGTGGCATTTCCGCTAGGTTTAAAATGGTTAGGATTTACAGTGCTGGTAGAGAGGGTGTTAAGATTCCAAGGTGCACTCTTTGCAAGCGACACAGCCATGTGACCTGAATAAATACAAATGTATTAAACAGTTTCTGGGTCATTATGCAAAGGCGAAGTGTGTGCAATTGGCAACTCGAGGGATGATAAACGCATTTTATTTGTGTTTGCTCACATGAGGGCTGTTACAGACATCCTAAGACTGATTTTAATTCCTGGTGGGAGTTGCACATGCTGAAGATGGGGTGTGAGGTGGTCAGCAAACCATCTGGTCCCCTTGTCAGCCACCCAGCCAAGCTGATGGGAAGCAGTAACTAACTGGCGGGGGAGGGATTTTTGGGTGGCAGGCGAGGGTGGCTGAGGAATTGTTACCAGAACTCACGTAAGTGATTGGGAGGAAATGGCAGCCTGGAGAAGGGAATGGAGCTCGAGCCGGGTGTGGCACAGGGTTTCCTTGTGGGGCCCAGGGCAGCATTCAAGAGCCACCAGGTCCTCTCGTCACCAAAGACAAGCCAGGCCGGCTTGCTTGCCCAGGCCTGGGGTTCAAATTACAGCCGGGCCCTGCTGACAACATTGGAGTTCAGTTTGCATATTTAAAGGGAGATCCTACTGCCTCGTGGCAGGTGTACCCCTCAGTTGATCGAAAGGGTAGATTAAAGTCGCCACAATCAGAAAGGCAGTGAGATTGGTAGGGAGGGATAAGCCATCCATTTGAACTGCCTGCCTGTCCATCGGTAGGATTCCATCGGGTGAGCAGGGTCAAGAGTTGGCCCTCTTAGCATCAAAGAGGCACTTGGGCGTGAGGAAAGGTACAGCAATAGTTGCAGAACACGCCTCCTTCCAGTCAGAAATGTATCGACCTAAATGAGTCAGAGCAACGTTTCTATTTTCCACACTAGTTATTACTATGGCCGGTCTGAGCAAAACTGTCAATTTAGCGTCAGCTTTGTGCTGCGGGTAAATGCAAACCAGAAACTAGATTGCGGCTCTCCCAATTCATTTTACATAGGAAACACGCAGCCACGAGAGCTCCAATGCATCTGGTTAAACTGGATTTGAGCCAGGTCTCCCAGAGATACAAGTGCTCCTAAGATATTTGAATTTAAGAGCAAACAACTTCATCAGGAAATAATGAGTATGCAAGTGACTCCATAACCTGTGAATCTGGTATTTCTAAGCTCCAAATAAAAAGTAATGAACGGTTGATCAGTACATTTGATGGTTGAATCATATCTTGCTCATATTTATAGAACAATTAAGACAGAGTGCCGCTCTGTGATTGCAGTTTCTGCATTCTACAGCTGACGCCACATTCTATATCCTCAGGAGCATTGCTAAACTAAAGCATTCAGGTCAAAAGGAGCGAATCTACTGGATTCACTCCTTTTGTTTTGGACTGCATTTGAAACTATTCTTAAGTACAGATAAGATACTCATCCCATTGATTCATCCTTTCATTAAAATCCTATGATTTCCCTATCAAAGTGCCTAACTACTCAGGAGAGTCTCCCTCCAGGGCCCTGTACAAAACCATTCAATGCTTTGCTTGGCTGCAGCGGCAATGGCAGGTGGCAGCCATGTTGGGGATGCTGCTGCCCTGCCAATTAGAGTGGGCAGTTCGTGGGAAGGCCAGGAGGTTAAAAGCAGCCATGGATGACAAAGTTTGATGCAGTGCTTTTGATGGTGCAAGTTGGCTCCTCAGATTTACCTCAAAACAACTGTAGAGAAAATTACTTGGGCTCTGTGGTGAACCTGCCAGATGTGCATTAAAGACTGTTCAGTTTCTCGAGAAAGAAATTTAAAATTCCAGGCCTGAATGGAAATAGGCCCCTTTAACAAACTCCTTAATGAACTCAAGGGGCATTTCATTGGCGCTGACCATGTTTCCTGCTCCCTCCCACCTGACAGAACTGTCCCAGAAGCATTGGGCTACCTAGATGATCTCTGGGGCCGCAAATTTTAATTCCCACCCGCACCGGGTCCTGACCCCACAACCCTTTAAAAATTCGGCCCATTATCTCTGTTTTTCTTGCCACGGATGTTGCCTGACCTGCAGAGTATTTTCACGCTTCTGTTTTTATTTCAGATTTCCAGCATCCGCAGCATTTTGCTTTTGTAGTCATTTATCGTCTTGCTGTTCATGGAGTATTTCTGCTGCTATCATACTTGCCCACGCAACACCAGACATTGCATTTTAGAAAAAAATGCTATAAAATGCTTTGATGATGTGATAAGGCACAAAATAAATACACCCATTTGTTTCTTTTATGAATACCACATTATTAGAGGGGTGTGATATCGTGGTTCAGTGGGTAGTATTCTCACCTTTGAGTCAGAAGCTTGTTAGTCATAACCTTGGGGCACAATCTAGGCTGACATTTGGGGCAGGTTTTTCTGGTCGCGGGGATATGTCGGGCGTGCGTCCTGATGTCACCCCGCGTCATTTGGATTTTCAGTTCTGCAGACGCGCAGCTGAATCGGCCATGCGCCCACTGAGCTGTCGACGGCCTATTAAGGCCATTAAAAAACTAATTAACTTGATTGATGGACCTGCCCGTCCAGCCTTAGGGTTGGCGGGCAGGCCAGTAGTCTAGGCGGGCATCGGAAAAAGCATGAAACCTCATCCACGGGTGGGATGAGGTTTCCTGAGGGCTTTTAAATGTTTTTCAAATGTTTAAATGAAAGTTAAGGACATTTCCCAACTCATGTGACAGTGTCACATGAGGGGACATGTCAGGGAAACTTTTTCATTACCTTTCTGTCAACTTTTTATTTGGAGCCGATCTCCCTGAGGCAGCACTTTGCCTCAGGGAGATCCGTGCACTCTTTCGTGCGCATGCGCAAAACAGCGCACTCCCGCCTGAGGGAATCTCACCCCCGCCCGCACAGGGAGCACATGGCGCTTCCTGGCGGACGTCACACTGGGCAGGCCTTAATTGGCCCGCCCACGTAAAATGGCGGCGCACCTCCCCCGACTGGGGGTGCCAATCGGAAGCCTGGCCACCGGCGCCCACTCCCGTACTCCCCCTCCTCCCCGACGAGGGGAAAATGTTCCCCTTGAGCACAGAGCTTGAGGGAGTGCTACACTACTGGAGATGTCGTCTTTCAAGTGAGATGTTAAACTGAGGCCCCATCTACCCTCACAGGTAAAATATACCAGATCACTATTTCGAGGAATAGCAGGGGGAGTCCTGGCCAATGTTTCTACCTCAATCAACATCATTAAAACAGATGATCTTCTCTGTGGGAGCTTGCTGTGTACAAATGGACTGCTGCATTTCCTATAACAACAACTACCCTTCGAAAGGTAATTAATTGGCTGTAAAATGCTTTGGGATGTCCTGAAGTCATGAAAGAGACCATATAAATGTAAGCTTTTATTCATTTTTATGGGATGTGGGCTTCGCTGGCTAAGCTAGCATTTATTGCCCATCCCTAATTGCCCTTGAGAAGGTGGTGGTGAGCTGCCTTCTTGAAGCGCTGCAGTCCCTGTGGTGTAGGTACACCCACAGTGCTGTTAGGAAGGGAATTCCAGGATTTTGACCCAGCAACAGTGAAGGAACAGCAATATAGTTCCAAGTCAGGATGCTGTGTGGTTGGAGGGGAAATTCCAGGTAGTGGCGTTCCCATGTATCTGCTGCCCTTGTTTTCTAGACGGTAGCAGTCGTGGATTTGGAAGGTGCTGCCTAGGGAGCCTTGGTTAGTCCCTGCAGTGCACCTTGTAGATGGTAGACTCTGCCGTCACTATCCGTGGATGGTGGAGGGAGTGAACGTTTGTAGAATGGGAGCCAATCAAATGGGCTGCCTTGTCCTGGATGGTGTCAAGATCCTTGAGTGTTATTGGAATTGTATTCATCCAGATAAGTGGAGAGTATTCCATCACACCCCTGACTTGTGCCTTATGGATGGTGGACAGGCCTTGGGGAATCAGGAGGTGACTTACACGTCGAAGGATTCCTGGCCTCTGACCTGCTCTTGTCTTCAGTAGTTCCTTCTTTGCTGACGATTTGTAGCAAAGTCTTAAACACGTTTTTACCACAAATACCAATCAGAGGAGACATTCAACCACATGAATGATTCTGTTTCTTTCAATGAAATGAAAAAGGTAAAAAAATGAATTAAAATACTCTCAGTCTCCTGAATGCTGTAAAACACTTGATATAAATTACTTAACATTTTCTTTTGTGATTTTTAATGTCTACTGACCTTTGCTCCTTCAATTAGCATAATCCCTCCAAATAGGCTCTCATGTGTCAATGGCTGCTCATAAAGATGCCAGCAATTTAAGCATCCAAATTACAGGCATTTGAAACCATTTTACACTGGATCTTCCCAGCATTGGCAATTCCCTAGCAGGTTTACCCTCAGGTAGGCTCAGACTGGGAAAGATTCATCTGCTGAAAATGGGTGGTGATAGCTCATGTCTCCAATCACATAAAGCCGTTCTCTGCATGAAAACATCACTCTGCTAATCATCAGGTGTTTGATGAACAAGCAAGCTATTTCTAGCTGATAACATGGCTAGAAGGAAATAAATACTGCCAGCACTTCTGGTTTGTTGAACATTTTTAATGTCCCCTCCCTTCACTTTAACAGATGAACAAGGGCAGACAGGTAAAGACAGGTTATCCACACAACTGTGATGCCTCGTAGATCTCAATTTCCCACCGCATCTCCTGGGAGAGGCCAGGTCAATTAAGGAGGAATAAAATGAAGAAATTTCCTCTTCGAAGCCTTTAAAAATATGAAAGGTTTTGACAGAGTGGATACAGATTCTTGTGGTGAAGAGCATAGCTAGAGGCCACAAGATAGTCAACAAGAAACTCAGTAGAGAACATATGTTTTTTTCTCCTTATTTTTTTCATGGGATGTGGGCATCGCTGGCAAGGCCAGCATTTGTTGCCCATCCCAAATTGCCCTTGAACTGAGTGGCTTGCTCAGCCATTTCAGAGGGCAGTTAAGAGTCAGCCACATTGAACATGTACATACATACATACAAACATACGAATTACGAGCAGGAGTAGGCCACTTGGCCCCTCGAGCCTGCTCTGCCATTCAATAAGATCATGGCTGATCTGACTGTAACCTCAACTCCACATTCCCACCTTCCCCTGATAACCTTTCACCCCCATGCTTATAATGAATCTAACTACTTCTGCCTTAAAATATTCAAAGACTCTGCTTCCACTGCCTTTTGAGGAAGAGAGTTCCAAAGACTCACGACCTTCTGAGAAAAAATTATTTCCTCATCTCTGTCTTAAATGGATGACCCTTATTTTTAAACAGTAACCCCTAGTTCTAGATTCTGCCACAAGAGGCCACATCCTCTTCACATCTACCTTGACAAGAACCTTCAGGATCTTCTAAACTCCAGCAGATACAAGCCTAGCTTTTCCAACCTTTCCTCATAAGACAATACACCCATTCCAAGTATTAGTGTAGTAAATCTTCTCTGAACTGCTTCCAATACATTTAAAACCTTCCTTAAATCAGGAGACCAACATTGTACACAATACTCCAGATGTGGTCTCACCAATGCCCTGTAAAACTGAAGCATAACCTCCCTACTTTTGTATTCAATTCCCCTCGCAATAAATGATAACATTCTATTAGCTTTCCTAATTACTTGCCGTACCTGCATACTAACCTTTGCGATTCATGCACTAGGATACCCAGATCCCCCTGCATCTCAGAGCTCTGCAATCTCTCACCATTTAGATAATATGCTTTTTAAAAATTCTTCCTGCCAAAGTGGACAATTTCATATTTTTCCACATTATACTCAATTTGCCAGATCTTTGCCCACTCACTGAACCTATCTATATCCCTTTGTGGCCTACTTATGTTCCCTTCACAGCTTACTTTCCTACCTATCTTTGTGCCATCAGCAAATTTAGCAACCATACCTTCAGTCCCTTCATCCAAATCATTTATATGAATTATATTATAAAAAGTTGAGGTCCTAGCACTGATCCCTGTGGCACACCACTCGTAACATCTTGTCAACCAGGGAATGACTCATTTATACCTACCCTCTGTTTTTTGTTAGCTAGCCAATCTTTTATCCATGTCAATATGTTGCTCCCTACAACATGAGCTTTTACTTTCTGCAGTGACCTTTGATGTGGCACCTTATCAAATGCCTTCTGGAAATCTAAGTACAGTACATCCACTGTAACTGTACATCTGCTTTATCCACAGCACATGTTACTTCTTCAAAGAATTCCAATAAATTGGTTGAACATGGTTTCCCTTTCACAAAACTATATTGACTCTGCCTGATGTTAGATCATATCCCACAGGATTGAAGTTTTCTTTTACAAAATGGAAGGATTTGGCATGATCTGGACATGTGGATGCTAACCTGGGATTTTTTTTTAAAAGGTCATACGTTCACCTTGGAACTGTCAACAAGCAGGCCCCTTCCAAGAAATCACCTGACCTGTATGGTACTTGAGAAGGAGTTGTTTGTTTGTGTTGACCTGCAAAGCATTTTAATTAATGAAAAGCTGGGAGACAAAAAGGCAATTGCAACTTAAGTTGTGAACCTGCTTGTTTTGAAGGCAGTCTTGTTGGAGAAGAGGCTGAGAAAGGAAGGCTACCTTGACTGGCTCCCTCTCTCTAGCTTGCCTAGAATTGTGTGTGGCTATCAACCTGTAGCCAGAGAGCCTTTATCTGGGTGTAACTAGTCTGCACTTGGACCTGCAAAGCTGAGACCAGTGGTGAGAACTTCCAGGTTGACAGTGTCGAGATCCCGCAGACTATATATTTTATAATGCCCATCCTCCAAAGCCCATCTCTGCAGAGAGACTCTATCTGTTTGCCCTTTGTTTGTCTGTGTGTGTGTCTGCGTGTGTGCTGGGGGAATTCTGTAGGAAGAGATAAATAGTTATACTTCCCAATTACAATCGTGTATTAACCAGTACTTGCAACTTGTTAAAAGAAGTTTTGTTTTAAAATAAATTAATCATTCTGGGTTTTTGAAAGAAGCCTGGTCAGAGTTTCTTTTCTCCTGGGCACTAGAGGTATAGATTTAGGTATAGATTATAGCTGGCCATTTTGGGGGCAAACTTAAACATTTAAATTAATGGTGCAACCTGCGGAGCAGTGGGGCTTGATAATTCGCACACTCCTCCCAACCCAGTTGTAACACTGATTAACTTGAATTTTTCCAAGTGCCCTGCTGTAATGTCCTTAATAATAGCTTTTAACATTTT
Source organism: Cetorhinus maximus (assembly GCF_964194155.1). Classification (NCBI taxonomy): domain Eukaryota; kingdom Metazoa; phylum Chordata; class Chondrichthyes; order Lamniformes; family Cetorhinidae; genus Cetorhinus; species Cetorhinus maximus. The sequence goes on from NC_135881.1 coordinate 27,611,872, forward strand.
CCCTAAGAAGGATGTTAAGCTAAGTGGCCTGTAGTTTCCTGCCTTCTGTCTCCCTCCCTTTTTGAATAAAGGAGTTACATTTGCCATTTTCTAATTTAATGGAACCTTCCCCGAATCTAGGGAATTTTGGAACATTAAAACCAACGCATCATTTATCTCATGAGCCACTTCTTTTAATACTCTAGGATGAGGTCCATCAGGACCCGGGGACTTGTCAGCCCGCAGCTCCAACAATTTGTTCGGTACCACTTCCCTGGTGATTGTAATTTTCTTGAGTTCCTCCTCCCTTCCATTCCCTGATTTACAGCTATTTCTGGGACGTTACTTGTATCCTTTATAGTGAAGACCGATGCAAAATACCTGTTCAATTCATCTGCCATCTCCATATTTTCCCTTCTTAATTCCCCATGCGCACTTTCTATAGGACCAACGCTCACTTTGTTAACTCTTTTCTTTTTTAAATATCCAAAGGAATTCTTGCTATCTGTTTTTATATTTCTAGACAGCTATCTCTCGTACTCTGATTTTTCCCTCCTTACCAATTTCTTTGTCATTCATTGCTGTTTTTTATATTCTGTCCAATCTTCTGACCTGCCACCCACCTTTGCACAATTATATGCTTTTTCTTTAAGTCTGGATGGAAACATCCCAGATTTGCATTAAGTGCAGTGGCAGGAAAAAGGACATTTTAGCCGCTGACCACAATGGCGGCTTTTCGCACAGTATCATCCCATTACCACCTCATTAATTATACAGCCACAAGAAGCACGCCATTTCACTGGCGGGCAGACTCCGAGTTGCCCGCCATGCCATTACCTCACCGCTTCCTCACACAAGGCCCCGTATTTAAACTACAGGTGCTGCACTCTTTTCAATGCTTGCAACCTAGAAGGGCAATGGCTTAGGCATGCCCCAAAAGCCAAGAGGAGTGCAGCCCCCCGATTCAGTAACGCATCCCTGGGATGCCTTCTGGACACCGTGGAGGCCCGCCTCTATGTCCTCTACCAATGGTCTAGCCACAGGAGGCCCATCAGTCCCACAACTCCGGCTTGGGAGGCGGTGGCAGAAGTGGTCTGTGCTGCACACAAAAGGTCGGCCATTCAGTGCAGAAAACGGATGAATGATCTCATCCCTGCCACCAGGGTAAGTCAACCATCTCATCACTCTAAACTCACACACTCACAAGGCCTTCACGCATTCTCTGGCACCTCTCTCGCTGCCAGTGCAAGGGGCATCACCACTCACTCTCTCACACAAACACTTACATCACCATCTGGCTTCATCTTCTATGGAGACTGCCTCCTCAGCCCTCACCAATTTGAGACCACTTGCACAGATCAACATGTGCATCCACACACACGCTGATACCTCCCCTTCCCCAATACAGCTCTCACCCTGCAACCTCTTCCCTTGCCTGAGGTCACTTCTCTCCCTTCCCCAAGTAAGCCCTAGCCCTGCAGCTGTTGAAAAGCCAACTCTGCCTTATGGTTGGTCTGGTAGAGACCTGCCTGTGAGCCCCCTAAAAGTGATGTGGTGCTGCCTGCGAAACCTGGCGCTAATGACCATGAGTGCTGCCTGAAGAAATGAAGGCAAACCAACCTTGAAGTCCCGAGTGAAGTGCAGCTTGCCAGGCACATGTCGCTTATGTACAGTTGTGAAACACGTTGGTGTGCAAACACGCCGAAGTGCCCAAATGATCCAGCAGGGGGGGGGAGAGGGTAGGAGTCTGGTGAGCAGGGCTTATAATGGTATGCAGATGTATTAAAATGATGTGCCGGTGTCCGGCGGCAGGAATTGCAGCCCGCCATTCTCGGGCAGAGCAGACGATCGCAAACTGGTTTCACGACGTGGTAAACCGATTTTTGGCCTTTCGGCCATATTGTCTGCTCACGCGTGCCATGATGCCCAATGCCAACTGGGATGGAAAATTCCACCCACTATCTTTAACTTTTTTTAGTTAACCATAGATGGTGGGTCCTCCCCTAGGAATTTTTTTTTTCTTGTTGGAATGTATCTATTCTGTGTATTCAGAAATATACCCTTAAATGTCTGCCACTGCATCTCTCTTGACCTATCCCTTAACCTAATTTGCCAGCTACCTCTGCTTTCATGTCTTCATAATTGTCCTTATTTAAGTTTAAAATGCTAGTCTTGGACCCACTCTTCTCTCCCTCAAACTGAATGTAAAATTCAATCAAATTATGATTGCTGCTACCTAGGGGCACCTTCATTATGATGTCATCACAGAATCACATAGTAGGAGAGGCCCTTTGGCCCATTGAGTCTGTATCGACACAATTAATCCTTTCTCATTGCACAATATCAGGACTAGTATCGCCTGCTCTCTGGTTGGCTCCAGAACATGCTGTTCTAAGAAACTATCCCAAAAACATTCTATTTCAAAAATGAGCAGGGAGAGCGTGGAAATTTAATTTAAAAAACAAGTGGGGAGAGTGTGGAAACTTCATTTAAAAAAAATGAGCGGGGAGAGTGTGAAGATTTCATTTTTAAAAACGAGCAGGGAGAGCGTGGGGACTTCGTTTTAAAAAAGATTGGGGAGAGTGTGGAGACTTCATTTTGAAAAGTGAGTGGGAAGACCATTTGATTGGTGAGAATTTCTAGTCTTTAAAGTAAAATTAAGGTTTTTAGCTTGTGTTTAGGTCTCTATTCCTTATTTTCCTTTTCTTAAAAATAGCTTGTTAAGTATTAGATCAATGCTGGTGTGTAGAAGAATTAATTACAGTAAAGTGTAAAGAGCCAGGGTAATCTTCAAGTTTAGAAAGCAGGGATACGAGATCAATTAATTAATAAATCAAATAAAATACAATAGCGATGGCAGGACGGGTGATGTGTTGCTGCTGCAGCATGTGGGAGGTGCTAAACATAAAGGTGATCCAGAGCGGACACATCTGTAGCAAGTGTTTGCAGCTCGAGGAAATTTGGATCTGAGTTAAGGAGCTGGTGTCTGAGCTGCAGACTTTGTGCCACATCAGGGAGGAGGAAAGTTACCTGGACACTTTGCTCCAGGAAGCAGTCATGCCCCTCAGATTAGGTAATTCAAATTTGGTCTGTGGTCAGGAATAGGAGGGTGTGACTGCAGATGAGGCAAGTATGGGGACCCAGGAGATAGTGTTAGAGGAGCCTCAGTCCCTGAACCTGTCCAACAGTTACGAGGTTCTTGCAAGCTGTGTGGACGAGAGCGGGGACTGCTGGCAGGATGAGCAAACTGACCATGGCACCATGGTACAGGGAGCCATTCAAGTGGGGGTAGGAAATAGGAAAGTAGTAGTGGTAGGGGACAGTTTAATTAGGGGGATAGATACTGTTCTCTGCAGCTGCGAGCATGAGTCCTGAAGGCTGTGTTGCCTGCCCAGTGCCAGGGTTAAGGACATCTCCTCAGGGCTGGACAGGAGCTTGGGGCAGAAGATTGCCATCGGCGTGCGGGGGTGGGCCCGAAAGAGCGCAGACCCCAGCTCTCCCTCCTACCCCCGCCCGCTCAGGTAGCGCTGAGTGCTATGGATCGCGTGTTACGCTGGGCAGGCTTTAATTGGCCCGCCCGTGTAAAATGGCGTCAGGCAGCCAATTGTGGGCAGCGATTGGCTCCATGCCTGCCTCCACCCGCTCCCGCCCAGCCCGCCCAACATAGGTAAGATTCAGCCCTTGGAGTGGGAGGGGAGGGATCCAGATGTCGTTGTCCATGTTGGTACCAACGACATTGATAGCACTAGAAAGGAGGTTCTGCTGAAAGAATTTGAACAGTTGGGGGCTAAATTACAAAGCAGAACCTCCATGGTAATAATCTTGGGATTACTACCTGAGCCACAGGCAAACTGGCATAGGGTGAATAAAGTCAAGGAGTTAAATGCAAGGCTCTAAGATTGGTGTGGGAGGAATGGGTTTCAGTTCATGGGACACTGGCACCAGTACTGGGGTAGAAGGGAGCTGTTCCAGTGGGGCGGGCTTCACTTCAACCGTGCTGGGACCAGTGTCCTGGCGAATCGAATAACTAGGACTGTAGGTAGGGCTTTAAACTAAAGAGAGCGGGGGGAAGGGTTCTGGAGAGGGGATACATAGGCTTACAAAGCAAAAGGATATGGCAGCCTTGCAGGGCAGCCATTTAGGTAATGATATCCAGAGTGTGACAGGAAGGGACAGAGTGTCCAAACATAAAAAAAAGCAGCAAATAGGGTCAAAGGGGGAAAAAATGGTAAAAGGACAAAATTAATGGCTCTTTACTTAAATGCACATAGTATTCAGTAAAAATAAATGAATTAACAGCATAAATAGAGGTTAATGGGTACAAAGAGATCAAAACTGGGAACTAAATATTCTGGGGTATGTGACTTTTTGAAAGGACAGGCCGGAAGGAAAGGGTGGTGGGGTAGCTTTGTTAGTATGAGATGGAATAAGTACGATAGCAAGAAAGGATCTTGGATCGGAGGATGTAGAATCCATATGGGCGGAGGTAAGAAATAACAAGAGGAAGAAGATACTGGTGGGAGTATGCCATAGGCCCCCTAACATTAGCTATACTGTAGGATAGAGAATTAATCAGGAGATAATAAGGACATGTAAAAAAAGCAGTACATTAATCATGGGTGACTTTAATCTTCATGTAGACTGGGAAAATCAAATTGGCAGAGGTAGCCACGAGCAAGAATTCATAGAGTGTATTCGGGACAGTTTTCTAGAACAATATGTTGTGATTCCAACTAGGGATCAGGCTATTTTGGATCTGGTAATGTGTAACGAGGCAGGTTTAATAAAATATCTCAGAGTAAAAGATCCTCTAGGAAACAGTGACCATAATATTGTAGAATTTAGCCTTCAGTTTGAGAGTGAGAAACTTGGGTTGGGAACAACTGTGCTAAACTTAAATAAGGGTAATTGCAAAGGAATGAGGGCAGAGGTGGCTGGAGTGGGCTGGGACAGGAGTTTAGCAGAAACGATTGTTGATGAACAATAGCAGACATTTAAGAAAATAGTTCATAACTCACAACAAAGATGTTTCCCAGTGAGGAAGAAGGATTCAAGGAAGGGGATAAACCAACCATGGTTTACTAAGGAAGTTAAGGATAGTATCAAACTGAAAGAAAAAATGTTCAGCGTGGAAAAGATTAGTGGTAAACCAGAGGATTGGGAAAGTTTTAAAAACCAACAAAAAATGACCAAAAAATAAAGAGGGAGAAAATTAACATTGAGGGTAAACTAGCAAGTGATATAAAAACGGACAGTAAGAGCTTCTTTAAATATATAAATAGGAAGAGAGAGGCCAAAGTGAACATAGGCCCCTTAGAGAATGAGGCTAGTGAATAATAATGGGGAACCAAGAAATGGCAGAGGAATTGAATAAATACTTTGCATCAGTCTTCATGGTAGAAGACACTAATAGCATTCCAAAAATACTAAATAATCAAGGGGAAAAAGGTTGGGGGGCTGGGTGCGGCGGGCGGGGGAGGGAATAAATACAATAACCATCACTAGACAAAAAGAACTAGGGATACTAATGGGGCTAAAGGCCAATATGTCCCCTGGACCTGATAGGTTGCATCCTAGGATATTAAAGGAAGTAGCTACAGAAATAGTGGATGCACTGGTGGTAATCTTCGAAGAATCCTAAGATTCTGGAAAATTTCTAGAAATTTTATTCAAAACGGGAGGGAGGCAAAAAACAGGTAACTATAGACCAGTTAGCTTAACATCCGTTATTGGGAAAATGTGATTTCCATTATAAAGGACATAATAGCAAAGCATTTAGAAATGCATAATATAATCAAGCAGAGTCAGCATAGCTTCATGAAGGGGAAATCATGCCTGAAAAATGTATTAGAATTCTTTGAGGAGGTAACAAGCAGGATAGATAAAGGGGAACTAGTAGATGTAATATATTTGGATTTCCAAAAGGCGTTTGATAAGGCACCTCACATAATGCTACATAATAAGGTAAGAGCCCATGGTGTTGGTGGAGGTATATTAGCATGGATAGAGGATTGGCTAACTAATAGGAGACAGGGAGTTGGGATAAGGGGGGCATTTTCAGGATGGCAACCTGTAACTAGTGGAGTACCACAGGGATCATTGCTGGGGTCACAATTATTTACAATATATATTAATGAATTGAATGTACCATCACCAAGTTTGCGGATGACACAAAAATAGATGGGAAGGAAAGGGGTGAGGATGACACAAAGAATCTACAGAAGGATACAGAAAGGTTAAGTGAGTGGGCAAAAACTTGGCAGATGGAATAACAAGGGGTAAAATGTGAGGTTAAAATCTGCACACTGGCAGCAAGAATAGAAGAGCTGAATAGTACCTTAATGGAGAAAGACTGCAGAAAGCTGCAGCACAGAGGAATTTGGGGGTCCTCGTGCATGAATCACAAAAGGCTAGTATACAAGTTCAGCAGATAATAGGGAACAGCAAATGGAATGTAGGCCTTTATTTCAAAGGAATGGAGTATAAAAATAGGGAAGTCTTGCTAAAACTATACAAGGCACTAGTTAGACCACATCTAAAATAATGTGAACAATTTTGGTCCCCTTATCTAATGAAAGATATACTGGCATTGGAGACAGTCCAGAGAAGGTTCACTAGGTTGATCCTGGGTATGGAGGGATTTTCTTATCAGGAGAGGTTGAGTAGGTTGGGCCTGTACTCATTGGAGTTTAGAAGAATGAGAGATGAAGTTATTGAAATATATAAGATTCTTAATGGGCTTGACAGGGTAGATGCTGAGAGGTTGTTTCCCCTTATGGGAGAGTCTAGGACCAGAGGGCATAATCTCAGAGTAAGGGGTCGCTCATTTAAGACAGAGATAAAGAGGAATTTCGTCTTTAGAGGGTAGTCAATCTGTGGAATTCTTTACCGCAGAGGGCTGCGGAGGCTGGATCGTTAAGTATATTCAAGGCTGAGGTAGACAGATTTTTAATCAGGAAGGGAATCAAGGGTTATGGGGAAAAAGCAGGAAAGTGGAGTTGAGGATTATCAGATCAGCCATGATCTCGTTAAATGGTAGAGCAGACTCGATGGGCCGAATGGCCTACTTCTGCTCCTATGTCTTATGGACCTCCATATCTAGGCTACCTTTGCCCATCTGATTTTTTCATTCTATATGTAGATTAAAATCCCTCATGATTATCGCCGTACCTTTCTGACAAGCTCTGATTATCTCTTCCTTTATACACTGCCCTACCATGCAGTTACAATTAGGGGACCTGTGCACCACTCCCACAAGTGACTTCTTGCCTTTGTAATTTTTTATCTCTACCCAAAACCCTTCCACATCCTGGTTTCCTGAATTTAGGTTATCCCTCTTGACTGTGCTAGTACCATCATTAATTAACAGAGCATTCTCTCCACCTTTTCCTAGCTTTCCTGTACTTCCTAAATGTCATGTATCCTTCAATATTCAGGTCCCAATCTATGTGATCCTGCAGCCATGTCTCTGTAATGGCTATCAAGTTGTACTTATGCATTTCTCTCTGCGCTATCAGTTCATCTGTTTTGTTTCGAATGCTATTTGCATTCAGATACAGAGCCTTTAGTTTTGTCCTTTTATTTTTGTAACCTCTAGCCTTATCTGCTAATTTACTCTTAGATATGTACTCTCTATTCCTTCATGTCATGTTCTGTTTATCATTTCCCATTTAATACCTTTCTCTCTTGCCTTGTCTCTATTCTTTGATTAACCACTTCTCCCAAATTTGATCCCTTGCTCCCACTATATAATTTAAAACAATCTTTACTTCTTTAGTTATGTGGCTCACTAGGACACCGGTCCCAGCACGGTTTGGGTGTAGGCCGTCCCAACAGTACAGCCATCGCTTTCCCTAGCATTGGTGCCAGTGCCACACAAACCGGAACCCACTTCTCCCAAACCAGCCCTTGAGCCACGCATTCATTTCTCTAATCTATTTTCTCTATGCCAATTTGCACATGGTTCAGGTAATAATCCAGAGATTATTACCTTTGAGGTTCTGCTTCTTAATTTGGTGCCTAGCTCCTCATACTGACTATGTAGAGCCTTCCTTTCTCGTCCTGTCTATGTCGTTGGTACCTACATGGACCACGACCACTGGATCCTTCCCCCTCCCATTGTAAGTTCCTCTCCAGCCCTGGCCACATATCCCAGACCCTGTCACCAGGCAGGCAACACAGCCTTCTGGACCTGCTGCAGAGAACCCTGTCAATCCCCCTCACTATACTGTCTCCTACCAACACTGCATTCTTTTTTGCTCCCTCCACTTTAATGGCTTTCTGTACCACGGTACCATGGTCAGTTAGTTCATCCACACTGCAGCCCCCACTCTCATCCAAGTGAGCTGAAAAGACCTCAAACATGTTGGACAATTGCAGAGGCTGAGGATCCTGCACTCCTGCCCTCTGGGTCCCCTTACCTGCCTCAGCTGCAGTCACGCCCTCCTGTCCCTGACCACTATCCAAATCAGAAGACCCTATCTTAAGGGTTGTGATCGCCTCCTGGTACAAAGCACCCAGGTAATTTTCCCCCTCCTTGAGGTGTCCCAGTATCTGTAGCTCGGCCTTCATCTCAATGACGCTGAGTCGAAGCTCGCTGAGCCGCAAACACTTACTGCAGACGTGTTTGCTCCAGATCACAATGGCAACCAGGAGCTCCCACACGTTGCAGCCGAGACACATTAACTGTCCTGCCATCCCTAACGTGTTTTAGTTATTTACTTAGTTATTTTATTCAATTACTTATTTTCCTTTTATATATTTTGTTAATCTTATCGCAAGTTCCTATACTACTTTAAACCTTAGGAATAGAATAGACATTAACCACTTGCCAAATGCTCACCAAACAGCTAGCTTCTTCCCATGCAGTAAAGTAAGAACCAATTCCTGCAGTGTGAAAATGTTAGAAAAAGCAAACCTCCTTCCCCTCTTCACCTAACTCCCTCAACTCACCAAACTCCCAGCACTCAGTTGCAGTTTTATATCCCCGCAACCCCGTCAATGGAGCATGTAGTGGCTCCTATGGCCCACCTGGTCCTCTGCTGGAAAGCCACATTCTTTAGTTAACCACAGATGGTGGGTCCTCCCTTTAGAATTTTTCTTCATAGCAGGAATTTACTTATTCTGAAATGTCCCCTTAAATCATAACTTTCAAACAGGAATTGTGTGTAGTTGAAGGGACAAAAATGTGCAGGGCTATGGTGAAAAAGTTGGAGAAGTGAGACTAATTGGAAAAATCCTTCAGAGTCAGTGCTGGCCTGGCAGGCTTAAAGGCCTCAGTCAGTGCAGCATGGTCCGCACGCAGTGGGGAGCCACTCCGACCGTGGGAAAATACCAGTGCCATCACAAAATGGTCCCTAAGTGTGCTCTCAATTGCCCAAGTTAGCTGTCTGCCTCCGTGGAGTGGGCAGCCAACCCTGGTCCCGCTCACCCCTGGGAAAGTCTCCTGAAAGCAGGAATGCATAGGGGAGCCATTACGATGTGGTGCCCCCTATTTTCCCGGACCAATACAGCTCATAGAACCACACTGCACTGACTGAGGCCTTTTAGCCTGACAGGTGAGTACTGATTCTCTGAAGGATTTTTCCAATTAGTTCCACTTCTCCAGCTCTTTCACCATAGCCCTGCACATTTTCGCCCCTTCAACTACACACAATTCCTGTTTGAAAGTTATGATTTAAGGGGATATTTCAGAATAAGTATATTCCTACTATGAAGAAAAATTCTAAAGGGAGGATCCACTATACGTGGTTAACTAAAGAAGTTAAGGAAAGCACGAAACGTAAGGAAAAAGCATGTAACTGCGCAAAGGTGAGTGGCAGGTCAGGTGATTGGTCAGAATATAAAGAACGGCAGAGAATGACTAAAAGGTTAATCCGGAGTAAGAAATTAGAGTATGAGAAGAAGCTAGCTAGAAATGTAAAAATGGAGAACAAGGGTTTCTACAGATATTTAAAAAGGAAAAGAGTGAGTGCTGATCCTCTGGAGAGTGACAATGGGGAGTTAATAGTAGATAATAAGGAAATGGTGGATGAAATGAAACAAATATTTTGCTTCTGTCTTCACTATAGAGGATACAAAAAACATTCCATTAATAGTTGTAAATCAGGAGAGGGCAACTTGGTGAAATTACAATCACTAGGGAAGCAGTACTGAGCAAACTGATGGAGCTGTGGGCTGACAAGTCTCCGGGTCCAGATGGACTTCATCCTTGGGTCTTAAAAGAGGTGGCTATTGAGGCAATAGATGCCTTTATTTTAATTTTCCAAAATTTGCTAGGTTCTGGAAAGATTCTATCAGACTGGAAAGTAGCGAATATAGCCCCTCTGTTCAAGAAGGCAGGGAGGCAGCAAACAGGAAACTATAGGCCAGTTAGTTTGATGTCTGTCGTGGGGAAGGTGTTAGAGTCAGTCATTAAGGAGGTTATAGCTGGGCACTTAGAGAAACTCAAGATAATCAGGAAGAATCAGCATGGTTTTGTGCAAGGGAAATCATGTTTAACCAATTTATTGGAGTTCTTTGAAGGAATAACAGGCACTGTGGATAAAGGAGAACCTGTAGACGTGCTGTACTTAGATTTTAAGAAGGCATTCGTAAGGTACCACATTAATTACTGTAGAAAATAAAAGCTCATGGTGTAGGGGGTAATGTATTAGCATGGAAAGAAGGTTCGCTGGCTGGCAGCAAACAGAGAGTATGCATAAACGGGCATTTTTCTGATTGGCAGGAGTCCCACAAGTATCTGTGCTGGGGCCTCAACTTTTTACAATTTATATCAATGACTTAGATGAAGGGAGTGAAGACATGATAGCTAAATTTGCAGATGACACAAAGTTAGTTAGGAAAGTATGTTGTGAGGAGGACATAAGGAGGTTGCAGACAGATATAGATAGTTTGACTGAGTGGGCAACAATATGGCAGATGGAATATAATGTGAGAAAATGTGAAGCTCTTCACTTTGGCAGGAAGAATAAAAAAAATCAGAGTATTGAATGGAGATCGGCTGCAGAATTCCGAGGTGCAGAGAGATCTAGGTGTTCTGATGCAAGAGTCACAAAAAATTAGTCTGCAGTACAGCAAATAATTAAGAAGCCTAATGGAATGCTATCCTTTATTATGAGAGGAACTGAGCATAAAAGTAAGGATGTTATGCTTCAGTTATACAGAGTATTGGTGAGACCACATCTCAAATATTGGGTGTAATTTTGGTCTTCTTATTTAAGGAAGGATGTAAATGCGTTGGAGGAGGTTTACTAGATTGATACCTGGAATGAGCAGGTTGTCTTATGAGGAAAGGTTAGACAGACCAGGCTTGTTTCCACTGGAGTTTAGAAGAATGAGGGGTGACTTGATTGAAGCATATAAGATCCTGAATGGTATTGACAAGGTGGATGTAGAAAGGATGTTTCCTCTTGTGAGTGAGTCTAGAACTAGGGGGCACTGTTTTAAAATTAGGGGTTTCCCTTTTCTTTCTCTCAGAGGGTTGTGTGACTTTGGAACTCTGCCTCAGAAGGCGGTGGAGGAGGGAAAATTGAATATTTTTAAGGCAGAGGTAGATAGATTCTTGTTAGGCAAGGGAGTCAAAGATTACCGGGGGTAGATGGGAATATGGAACTCGAAACGGAAACAGATCATATATGATCTTGATGAATGGTGTTGCCGGCTCGAGGGACCGAATGGCCTACTTCTGCTCCTATATCTTATGTTTATATGTATGTTTGTATGCTTCTGCCATCCTTTTAGATCTAGATCGTAACAAATTGTTGCATCTACCAGTAAATAGTTGATAGGATGGAGCAGCCGAAATACCTTAAAGTGCATTACAATTAACTTTGCAAAACACCTGATTCCTGGAAAAGTATCACAGTGTTTATATAGAGTGCCTGTTTGTACAACATGATTTAATAGCACAGTCTTAAAGAGACTGCTGGCGGCCAGCACCAAAATAGAGGCATGCTTGGAAAATACTTGCTTTACACACCCAAACTAAAGACCGTTGCCCTAACCCCCATTTTCGCCCCTGCCCAATTGCTTTCAATCCTCCCAGGATCTATCCGAAGGTCACTGCCAGGATCGTTTTCCAGCAAAGCTGCCTGGCAGCCACAATGGGCTTCTGCAGTTTGTCGGTCCAATTTCAATAAGGACAGATCCAATGCTGTTCTGGTGTGGGAACCATTCCTGGTGCTTTGTTCATACTGGCAGGACTGCACTGACCAACCTCTCGCCTACAGGCCCCTCAGCGCTGAGTTAATACCGTGACAAATTCAAAGAGGGAAAATCTCCACAAAATGCAAAACCTTCATTTTAATTTAACTAATTTACAGGGATGGTATTTCTCTTTAGAAAAACATTTTGAGAGTTTAATTTTCTAGTGAACACGGTTAGATAAAACAGCTTTAAGCACTCCTTTAACATAGTTATGAATCCATTTCGTGGTCCAATGATTTCCTTCTTCCACAATATAAACCATGCACAAAATAATTTCACTTACACATCAGTCCTGCCAACAGTCCAAGCACTGGGTATGATTCCTGTGCCAGAACAGGTAGGCCTGAGGCCCAATCAAAGTGATTCATTTTGGTAGGAAGAACGCAGAGACACAATATAAAAAAAGGGTACAATTCTGAAGCGGATGCAGGAGCAGAGGGACTTGGGTGTATATGTGCATAAGTCACTGAAGGTGCCAGGGCAGGTTGAGAAAGCAGTTAATATCAAAGTCCTCCATCAGCAAACTGCAAATGCATACCCATTGATTAGGATTCATGATGAGAGCCTGGGAAACGTGGAACACTTCCAATGCCTTGGAAGTCATCTTTCACAGAAGGCTGACATTGCCGAAGAAATCCAGCATCTGCTGGTTGGCCGAGGAAGTGAGTGTTTGAAGATCGGGACATCAAAACTGAAACAAAGCTCATGGTCTACCATGTGGTCATATTCCTTCCTTCCTGCACGGGGTTGAAACATGGGCAACATACAGGAGGCACCTCAAAGCACTGGAGTCATATCATCAATGCTGCCTGCGTAAGATCTTAAATATTACACAGGAGGACAGATGTACCAACATCAGTATCCTCTCACATGCAGGCACCACAGACATTGAGGCTACGATCATCCACCATCAGCTTTGTTGGGTTGGTCATATAGCTTGGATATCAGATACCAGGCTCCCAAGGCAGGTCTTCTTCTCCCAGCTCATGTCAGGGCAGATGCACCAGAGGACGACAGAAGAAGCGCTTCATGGATGTGCTGAAAGCCAATATGAAGAAATGCAACATTGACATCAGCTCCTGGGAAACCATCGCCTTGGATTGAACCAGATGGCGGCAGAGTCTGTGGGAAGGATCCCAGTATTTTGAGACACAACAACAACAAAATGAAGAGGAAAAATGAGAGTGACAAAAAGAACACGCCATGCCCCAAACTGATAATACATAATCAGACATCCCACATGACAATAAGTGTCCTAAATGCCATAAAGGCTGCAGATGCCGAATCGGCCTCATCAGTCATCTTTGGGCTCAGTGGAAGACAATCATCCTCGCTGGCGAGGGATAGCCAATAACCCTAGGCTTTATTAATAGGGGCATAAAGTACAAGAACAAGGAGGTTATGTTGAACTTGAATAAGACACCAGCTCGGCCTCAGCTGGAGTATTGCATCCAGTTCTGGTCACCGTACTTTAAGAAAGATGTGAAGACATTGGGGAGAGGGCAGAAAAGATTCATGAGAATAGTTCCAGGGATGAGAAACCAGTTATGAGTATAGATCGGAGACGTTGGGACTGTTTTCCTTGGAGAAGAAAGGGCTGAGAGGAGATTTGATAGAGGCATTCAAAATCATGAGGGGTTTAGACAGAGTAGTTAGGGAGAAATTGTTCCCACTCATGAAAGGATCAAGACCAAGAGGGCACAGATTTAAAGTGGTTGGCAAAAGAAGCAAAAGAGACATGAGGCAAAATTTTTTCACACAGCGAGTGATTAAGGTCTGGAATGCACTGCCTGAGAGGGTGGTGGAGGCTGGCTCAATCAAGCACTCAAAAGGGAAATAGACTTATCTGAAAAAGAAGAATGTGCAGGGTTACAGGGAGAAGGCGGGAGAATGGCATTAGGTGAAATGTTCATTTGGAGAGCCAGTGTAGACACGATGGGCCGAATGGCCTTCTGTGCTGTTACAATTCTGTGAATCATGCAATTTTTCCCATGTAGCTTTAATGTTAACCTGAATGAGCAGATAGTACCTTAACTCCTCATTGGTAGAATGAAACCTCTGGCTTCCCACTGCCACCCGCCCCCAACTTCCTACCTGGCGCAGGAACAAAGTCAGCTGTTGGAATTTAAAGGGAGCCCAGGAGTTAAAATGGCCTGGTAGTCACTTCAACGAGCAACAAGTCAGTTTCCATCTCACCACACCACCCACCCATCCAAAACCTGCCTGAAGTTAAAATTGAGGCCAATGCCTGAACATAAACATTTTTGTCCCTAAAAGCAGGCCATCACTTTAACACTTAAATTGCCTAAACTATCCAATTAAATATTTTTTTAATTAGGATGCTTCCTTCCTGTCTATAACCCCATGTTCGCATATTTAGGATTTGTCCTTTTGATTCTTCCACTACCCTTCCCTCGCTGTTATTATTTCTTTTAGATCAAATGTAGACTGTGCTTGGTTTATTTACACAACTACCATTTACTTTGTAACAGACATTGCAGCCTTCTGTCTAAAATATTTAACTTGTCTTGCTTTCTGTCTACTTTGTCCTTTGCCAAAGTGAAAGCTTCAGAAATTTCCACTTTCTCTGCTGCTGCACTGGGTTTAGTTACAGATCTTAACCTCCTCTGTTTTTGTTACAAGAACCACAAGGTTAAAAGAGTTATTTCCAAGTGTGCCTGCAACAAACAGCTTCTCAGAGCAAATGTTTGTCAATATAAATTTGTACTTTCAGCCTCTGTGCTCTCTTTACTATTAATGCTGTTCCAGCAGTTTTAGTAAAGCAAGCTAGGGCCATTCTCAATGTCCCACACTTGTGCATCGCATTCTTTTGTTAAAAAAGAAATGGCAAGAGAGATTTAGGGGACCACTACTTCAGCCTTTGATCGGCAGATGAACACTAGATCTTTTCTTAGGCCTCAAACTTTTTTAGGCCAGACAATGAGAGCCTTGGCCTTAGAAGCTGGGCAGATTTCTTTCAGAACAAAGTCTTTGCTTGCCTCTCAGTATGACAGCCTGGGAATCGACCCAGCTCAGCGGGGAGTTTAGATACCCACTCTGCCCTTTGATCTTTCCATTTGAACAAATGCCAAACCTTTAGGTCACAGAGTTTCAAATCATGTACACTACAGGCAAAAGGAAAGGAGGTCAATGACAAAATGGTGGGGGTGGATGGGGGTGGGGTGAACAATTTGGAGAAACCTCCCTTCGCTCCCTCTGCCCAGTTTCACATGACTTCCTTTGCATTGTGCAAAGCATTACCCATGCTTTGAAATGCCATTTGACATTGTACAGTACAATGAGGTAAATAAATGACACTCTGTGTGCCACTTAAAAATAAAGCCAACTCCAATCTTCAAAACTATTTTCAGGAGCAAGAAGTATGAGAATCTCAAGACGCTGACTCATTTTCCAGACAAGTATAATGCTGGGCACATTTCTTTACTGTTCTTATAAAGTCACAGCCTCAACAATGTTGCACTTTCTCTTCTGCCTAGGCAATGCTATGCAGAGAATGGATGAACTCGATGATTGTTTACAGACCCGTCCTTGCACTGTATTTGCCGCTGCTTCTGTTCACAGCCCCAGCTCAGCATGCATTGATTCTCAGTAGGTATGGCCCGGGTCAACTGAAAGCTTCACGCCCGCCTGTCAGTTTTTTTTTCAGTAGATGGTGCAGGTGCAGACTCAATCTGACATGAAAATAGTAAATGTTGGAAATAGAAATAAAGGAAGACACTGCATTTATACGGCTCCTTTCATTCCCTCAAGATGCCCCAAAGTGCTTTATAGCCAATGAAGTGTAGTCACTGTTGGGAAACGCGGATCCCACAAACAGCGATTTGATAGTGACCAGTTAAACTGTTTTAGTATTGTTGGTTGATTGATAAAAATTGGGAAGTACACTATGAGAACCACTTATCACTGAGGGTTGCTTTCCTGTCGATGGGCTGTAAGATCCTTTTTCTGAGTCAGCATTTTAGAAAGTGCTACCAACCAGCTGCCATGTTATGCACAGTCCATCAGTCACTATCTGAAGCAGAAAGAAGGGTTATGTATCAGGTGGGCTCTTCATCAGAATCTGATTGGACCTGGTAAAGTGAGTACCCAGAACATGCCACCCTCGTTTTTTGTTCTGTTTATCCCTTTGGGGGGGACCGACCTCCGGGCACCACTCCTTCATTTGTGGTTGGACCCTGGTCGCCATAAGCTTTCTGGGCTCTGATGTGAAATACAGAGCACAGACTGATAGACGTGCTCATCTTGTTGCTACAGCTGGTCACAGAGCCGCCTGCCTCTGGTCGGCTCCAGTCCACCAATGCAGGTTTTCTGGGTCAGGTTCTGCTTGACCCGCTGTGCTTTTTTGCACTTACCATCGTGCTGCATTCTGATTGGAAGCAAAGACTGCATTAATAGATCTTTTTATATATAAGTGCACATCTGTTAGTGGAAAGTAGTCTACTTGAAACCCATTGCCCACATTTCTGGTTCTTTGAAAAGACTTCCAAGACAGGCCAAGTAAAAGGAGCTGAAAGATAATTGACACAGCATGATGATCCTATACTTAAATGTCACATGGTCTGTCTTGTAACTATCTCCCCTCGTTCAATACCCTCAGACCTTTCTGTTACGCAGCCATTTTTCTTTTATCAGCAAAAACCTTTTCTTTGTTATTATTAATTACACTCAACCATTATCTGCAGCGCACAGTCTTTATTTTGGAATGAACTGACTCAGTGATCACTATGGCAGTGCAAATAACCATGGCCCATTCAGCAAAGAGCACAATCTGCTTTTAACACATTCCCTTTCTGGCTGTCTCTTGAATGCGAGTGCCTACAGTCTCCAGGGCAACAGCACCAGCACCAGCACCACACACACACACATGCTAGGAAATAACAAAAAAAGCCATTGACTCTCACCTTTGGCCATCCTATTCAGAACCATGTCAATCAGAATATAGGTCCCACATCTTCCAGCGCCATCACTGTCAACAATAAGAGAGAGAAGATTGGAAAAAAAATAATCACTATCAGCACTGTGCCATTCAGACCCATAAGACAGCTGCTGTCACCTCTTTCACGTTTAACTCATACGGCGGTGGGGGTGGGGTGGAATATCTGTCAGACTCTCAATCAGCTGTTCACCAGGGAACCACTGACGTTCCACAGTAGAGGGGGGCGGTCTGTGAAAATGGCTCCCCCTCCCCTGCCCTATTTTTTTAATTAGAAAAAACTCACAAGGAAAATGTACTTGCCTGCAGTGAACAATTATCGGACATGAGCGTCCCCTGTAGCACTTGTTTACCTTTCTGTAATAAAGCAGAAGAAATTCAATTCAAACACGCAACCCATACAGCCTGTATAAGTGACTGCCTGTGCAGTCATTGTAAATCTGGAATATTAACACTAAGCGACGTTAAAGCTCATCACCGGCAAACAACTGAATTGCACCTGTTAAGACTTTTTTTTCTGTGCGTATACATTTTTGTACAGAAAAGCACTTTGTCCTTACCCTAGCAAAGTAACAGATTAAAAAAAAAACACAGCAATTAGTGATACCAACCAGCATTCAGCTCAAGAGAGAAACCATCATGCAAACCATTAGCAAGCAAAAGTCAAAGGTGGTTAGAGGCCAAGGCAAGGGTTTTTTTTCCGCATTGTTCCCTGCTGCAGAGTCACAGTTTCCAATGATCACTTTTGTGACTATGCAACTGGGCTCATATTACTAGCTGCAACATCACAAAAATGACACTGGCAACTGTTAATGAGCTGGCAACATAAGAGTTTGTCCATTTACAGAGCGAGCACTGTTAGTAAATTCTGTGGCACACAGCAAGAAAATATATCAGGCTAGGGTAATATTTAGCATAATTTCAAATTTAAAAGAGTACTTCACACATTGATGTTAATTTTTGCTCTGTTTTTGTCTCACAATCTCCTTTAAAGTGTAAATTTGTTCCCTCTGGGCACAAGGAATAAATTAATTAGACATATCAACTGTATATCTGTCTGCAGTCAGAAAACGCTGCCCCATTGTGTCCACTGGGCTTCTTCTAATGCTACTTCTTATTTGACAATCACGGACCACTAGCAACCAAAGCCGGTTCAACCAACGTGTAAAGCCAAATGTTTCATCACGCTGACACTCAATGTTTTCAGGGTTACCGGGAAAATACCGACTGAGGGTCCACATTTCTCTAGTGACATTAGTAATGACCGAGAGCTCCCTAGAATTGATAAGATGTGTCAGAGGAAGCTAAAAAGAAGCATTTAATGAAATTATTTTGCTCCCGTCCAGCTGCTGTACCTGCGGAAGTCCAAGAGGGACCGGGTGGACGAGGGAACAGCCTGGTCAAACCAGCTCAGGAAGTGGAATTGCGTCACTGTGCGGGTCTCGTTCGTCTGGAGGTTTTTGAGGTAAAAGCTGCGTACCAGGAAGTCTTCACACCAGATGTGCTCTGAGACGAGGTTAACCTGACGTTAAAATAAAATTCAAATAAAGGGGTTATCAGATAGAGCCTACAGCACAGAAAAGAAGCCATTTGGCCTAATTGGTACATGCAGATGCTCACTGTCTATACAGGCCTCCTCCCACTCTATATCATCTCACCATGTCAACATATCCTTCCACTCCTTTCTTTCTTCTGCATTTATCTAGCTTCCCCTGAAATACATCTATGCTATTTGCCTCAATTGCTTCTAGTGGTAGCGAGTTCCACAATGTAACTACTTGCTGAGTAAAGAAGCTTCTCTTGAAATCATTAATGGATTTATTAGTGATTATCTTATATTAACGTCCTCTGGAACTGGGCTCCCCTACACGTGCAAACATCTCCTCTGTCTGTGGTGATTTCTGCCTTACATCAAATTAGGCTCGTAATAAGGCTTTATTTGAGATGATAGGGTCTAGCATTCACCTTGATTCAGGCTTCAGAGCCAGACCAATTGGCCCATGCCATTGCTTATGCTCCACATGAGCCTCCTCCCACCTCAATTCCTCTAACTCTAGCAGCATATATAACCGAGAAATGGAATAGGGGCTTGCTCCATCACACCACACACCAACCTGGAATTGCAGTGCTTTCTGCAATAACGCAACTTCCCCTCTCTGGGGTGGGGTTTTATCTTCTCCAAGTTTGATTAGCTTATTAATATAAATGATCTGTGTACCCGCCTTACACGTTTACAATTACAGACACAGCACAGCTTTCAGAAAAATCATAAGACTGATGTTTCCTTCTATGGTTTAACAGCAGCCTTGATGGAACTCTGACGTCATTGGTGGACAGCACTCAAATGGGGACTTCCTACCTACCTACTGTGCTGTGCCTTGTTTACCTTTCTTCCTGCCACTACTCTAAATCAAGGCCACAGTTTGAAAATGAGAGGAAATTTGGTTCTACGTGTTACGTTTTAACTAGACACCCAATAGCACCTCACAAGAGTGATGAAAATATGGGTCTCCAATGCAAACAGGTCTCTGTATGTTGGATCTTTTATATTCAGATAAAGAATGTTATTGACAGCGGTAGTACCATTGTAGATAGGATCCTGCCAATGTAAGACCACCTTAAATGGGGTTGAACTCTGGGTCTGAATCCATACAGTACAGGTAATATGTACCTCACCCCCTACCTCCCACCGCCCCACACTCCTCTCCAACTACCTGCCAGCTCACTACCCATATTGCAGGTGGTGAGATTAACTGCAGAAGGTATGGAGCAGGGATACCAGTCCAGACGAAACTGGGATGCAGCCCAAGAGCAAAGTGGTACGAGCGTCAACAACATATGATGGAACAGAATGCAAAGAACAAGCTCATCTGGTATTCAAACTCACAACCAGTTGGCTGACAGTCAAGTGCTCACAGCTTGTGCCAAAGATGTGGCTGCTTGGCAGAAATAGGAAAGAATGGAAACACGTGGAAACAGCTTTGAGGAATGCCGTTTCACTGAAATGTTTGCATTAAGAGTTAAAGTCTCGAACAATGCCGTGCACTGCAGCCAATGCCTTCAAACCTGTTGTTTACATTGTATGGAATTGTTTGCAATGTATGTGAAATAAAATACCAGGTTTTGCTTTTACTGTTTGAAAGTGTAGTTAACGATTGTGTTTCTAATCACTGGAACCTTGCCTGGCTTATGTTCCATCCATTCTTCTTTTCCTACTGGAATCATACTTGGATGATAACATGGTATCAAACATCACGATTGTACCATATACATGGTACAAAGAGAGCGCTTTAAGTCCATGATATATATTGTTTGCAGTGGTAGCCATGGATAGGACACCAGAACAGTGGTAGTGCTTGAGGTCATGGCTGTGCACAAAAAAAACTGGCTAATTTAATGGGACTAATACAAAGTCATAAATGTGAAATTGTGAGGGCAATGATATGAAATTAAGAGGATGAAAAAGGGAGTCACTCAGTGAAAGTAAGTGAGAGAAGGAAAGGGAATACGCAAATGGGTCTCATAGAAGCTTAGGTTCTCTGAGAAGACTGGCATTAGGCCAGCTTGTTAAAATAATACTTCACAGATAGATGCTATCAACATGAATAACTTATAGTCCGAAAGGGACTGCAGTTCATAAAGTTGTTAAAAGGAAAAGCTGCACATTAAATCAGGCAGCAACAAAGTAAATAGCTCATTTTAAAATTTGTTGTTATGGATGCCTGAATCACTGACATAATAGTGGAAATACTGATCTTTATTGAATCATACAGTAAAAGCCATCGCTTTACCTCATAGATGTGGTAGAGGTTGGAACCCTCATCCGGCCAGTAGTGATAGCATTGCTTGACTCCATTTTCTGTCAAGGGTGTCAGCATGACGATAACAACACAGCCATTCTCCCAAACCATCTGAAGGGAAGAACAAGAGCCTGTAGTCACAGTGCAGTGAGCTAATTACTCTGTATATTTATTATCATTGAGTCACAATCAGAATTCATACATACCAAGAAAACATGAACCACCACTTAACTCTTGTTCATGCTTCACTTGCCACTTATCGACCGACACAGAAAATTGATGCTGCAGCTTCCACAGGATTTTTTTTTGTCTCCAAAGTCCCTACTTAGGCAGGAAACGGCCAGATACTTTGAACTCAGTCTAATTTTCAACAATGCCCTCATATGGTGCCAAAATAATGACATTAAGCTATGGAAACCATTATTTCTTCCTAATGCAATAATAATTTGTCTCTAAATGAGTTAGTTGTAGCAATCAATATAAAATTATGTAGCTTGTTATGACATTTGAATGTATTGTAGTTAAAAATAACACTTTTCTTTAAGAAAGGACATATCAGTTTCTACTAAATCTTAAGACTTAAGACTGACTCCCACCCGCTATGTAATGATGTCAAATGTGCACTCCCATTATATTTTACTTCCCATTAGATTGGTAGAGACCCAGTGAAACCATTATCAAAATGAGAAGAAATATATTTTTTATTGCAGTAATAAAAACACAATGATCGAGACCATAAAATAATCATTCAGCTGCCTCCTCTGTAGTCCAAATGAATGGAAACCTAAGCCACTCGTGTACCTTGTGGAGAGGAAGGCTTGGAAATGCTGAGTGCGGAGGTTGTGGAGAAGCCAGATCATCCTTCATAAAGTAGGGAGCCGGGATCAAAATGCTGCACAGTGAAAGGGGAGCAATTTTGAAGACCGAGCTACAAAATCCTGCTCGATAGTGGTGGGAGGGGAACCAGAATATTCCGCACCAAAGGCAGCGGATCCCTGAAATAGTGATTTCCCTGCTGGTTTGAGTGTTGGAAGAGAGAAAATTAGTGGGAGATGAGGTAGGAATCAAATGCTGTCAGGGCAGGGGTTTTGGGGGAACCTTTTGAAAGTGCTAACGCGAGATTGCAATTTCTCGCTTCAGTTCGAAGGAGGGGTATGGTGGAGGGGCGAAGGGGCGGGTGGGATATGCTGTTGGTAAAACTGATACATTCCGCAAACATAGCACTACTGGGCCCTAAGGGAATTCCCTCCCAAAACCTCTCTACCTTGACCTCACTTTCCCTCCTTAAGGTGCTCCTTAAAACCTAACTCTTTGACTGAACTTTTGGTCATCTGAGCTAATGTCTTGTGTGGCTTGGTGTTATATTTTGTTTTAAGATGTCTCTGTGAAGTGCCTTGGGATGTTTAATTATGTTGAAGGTGTTATTTAAGTTGTTGTAAACCTCCATCTGCAGGATTAGGTGGTTGAGAGCAAAGGATTTCTATCTGTGGTGCAATGAATAATTGATTGCACCGCATATCTTTTCTCAGGGATCTGGGGTTTGTTACTGATAGGGAACTGAATGGATTTGTCTGCTACCACTGGCCGCTCTCCATTTGCCTACAGGAGCTGCATTTTATCTAAAGTTTGTACGAAGTGCCCTTTCATACAGTTAATTCGCTGCATCAGGCCAATGAGGGAATGACACAAAAATGCGAATTCCATTCTAATCATTGAAATGAATGCACAAACTACTTGTGGCAACGATGGTGGAATTCATGGTCAGTGCAGTGCACTGCTGTGTTAAGCCAGGCCAGCCCAACTGTACTCAATGAGTTACATTAACTGATTCTACCAGCTCCACCGATAGGCACTACTCTTTCGGAGTCCCGCAACCACTCAGTATTTTAAATATGCAGCAGGAAGCACTTAAAGATATTCCTACCTACCATGAGAAATGAGTAACAAGTCACTCATTAAGTCTCAACAACTATGACGTTTAGTGTTGCCGAGTAAATGTGAACGGGATATTCCATACATCGAAAAGCTTCACCAACTACATTCCATTTGTTGTGCTGCTAGAAGTAAGAAAGTTAGTAAACCCTTCAAAATCTTTTTGTATCCATTCCCTTACATCTTAGTACAATCTCAAAATGCAATTTCTTCTTTGCTCTTTCATACAGTAGAACCATAGATAATTTTGCACCAAAGGAGGCCATTCAGCCCATTGTGTATGTACAGCTACTCCGTACTGTACCAGATCCAAGAACTCGAATATTATTTGTCTGATCATTTCCACATTCAAACACTGCAGATATACAACAAAGCAGAGCTTAACTCGGTTAGGTTTTATTTTAAGAGCTGATATTGAATTTACCGGTGCTTGTGTTTCCTGTGAAGGTAGGAAGTCTGTCCCAGGAGAGAACTAAGCGTTTCTCAAAAATTTCACAGGTTGTGATTTATCTTCAAATCAAATGGCAAATTAAGCAATGTTCAATGATCATAAATGAAATTATAGCCAACATAAGCTATCAGATAAAATTATTCCCTACTATTGCAGCATTTTACCAAGTTCCCGTCCCTTCAGCTCTTCCGAGTTTTATCTTGAAGTGTAAATGATGCTTGGACAGATCTCTTACCTGCCAGAAATCTGCGACGGTGGCAGGAAGTGGACCTTGAGCAGCAATGTATGCAGGGTTCCTGGGGTCATGGTCCATCTAAATGGAGAGAAATGAGAGATATGGGGTTATCCTGGAGGTTTATGAACTTGCTAACAGTGTGATCCATCATGACAATACAATTCATTATAGTTCAGCACATTCACTTCTGCAGTCCACAGTCACGATCACAGGCAGATCGATCACTATTGCGGGGGGGCTGGGGCGGTTTAACACCTCAAAACAAAGTTAAAAATTAAGAAATTAGGAATAGGAAATTGGAGACTTGTGTAATAAAAGAGAAAAAAATAATTCCATTCATAGAGCACCTTTCAGGACCTCAGGATGTCCCAAAGTGCAATGCAACCAATTAAGTGCTTTTAAAGGGTAGCCACTATTGTAACATAGGAAATGTGGAAGCCAAGTTATGTGCAGCAATGTGATAATGGCCTGAATTTTCCCGTCGGCGATTTGGGGGCGGGGCCCGCTCGCCGACTGGAAAATGACGCGGGATGACATCGGGAGGAACCCCCGACATCATCCCGGTCCCTTTAAATTTTTAGGAAGGCGGCCGGACAGCGAAATCAGCTGTCGCCCGCCGACCTGTCAATGGTCAATTGAGGCCATTGACAGGATAATTAAGATAATTAAAGACCTGCCTGTCCAAGCTTAAGGCTGGCGGGCAGGCCAGGAGCCCCAGCAGGCTCCTGGTAATACATGAAACCTCATCCACTGGTGCGATGAGGTTTCATGTCTGTTTTTAAAAAGTTTAATAAATATTATGTGTATATTATTAACACGTCCCATTTCGTGTGATGTTGTCACATGCGGGGGACATGTTAATAATTTTTTAATTTTTCTATTTTTAAAGTTTTTTGCACTGTCAGTAATCTCCCTGAGACAGGACTTTGTCTCAGGGAGCAGTGCGCTCTTTCGCATGCATGCGTGAAAGAGCGCACTTTGACAGATGGGGAATCTCCCCTCACGCCCCGTACAGGAAGCGCATAGCGCTTTCTGTCCAGCAGGCCGCTGGGAGGGCCTTAATTGGCCCGCCCACTCAAAATGGCGGCGGGCCCTGTTTCGGTGGCGGGGGTCGGCTGTTCGTCCATCGCCGAGCCGGTGGGGCCCGCACGCCAACCGAGGGCAAAATTCTGCCCAATGAGTATGTATTTGTAGTTGTTGGTCAAGGGATAAATATTGGCCGGGACACCCGGTAGAACTTTCCTGCTTTTCTTTGAAATACTAAGGAGACTGTTTACTTCCACCTGGAGGACATAGGGGACCTTGGTTTAATGTCTCCTCAGAGGGCTGGCACCTCCGACAGCGCAGTGCTCCCCCAGAACTATACTGAAGCGTTTGTCTAGATTTTGTGCTCAAGTCTCGGGCAAGGCTTTTAAAGCAAAATCTTTCTAACTCGAAGGTGACTGTGCAACCCACGGAGCCATGATGGACACAGAAAGGCTTGTTGGTACTAACAGCATTTCCCTATTCATAAATGTGTTCAGTCAAATTTTCAAGCTGCAAGGCAAATCCTTTTTTTTCTCATTCATTGTAAGCAAAACAAAAAACTGTGAGAGAAATAGAGTCCTGTAATCAGTAATGAAAGAGAGATGCAGATCAGAGAATTAAATTGGATGCATATTTAAGAACCAGGGCACATGGGAAAAGCAGTTCTAATGTGCTCCTAAGGGATGCATGATTCAAAGAAATATGCAGCAGTATTAGAGCGCTGAGTCGAGATTCTTTTCAGCACTATTGATAGGATTATTTATCAATCACTGGGCCATGACACAACTAGAGTCACATTACTACAAGATGGTCTTTCAGGTTTGCGGTCTGGATGCATTGATATGAGGCCATGCTTACACAGGAGGTCAATTCACCTACATTGATGTGAGAGATGTTTCCCATTTCTTTATTGCAGCAGAGTTTGTTACATTTAAAAAAAAATACACATATATTCAAACCATAAGGTGCTCTGGTACATGTTGTAGTCCCCCTCCCTTCACATGTCATACACACCCCGTTCCCATTTAAGTATTGTGTATTATAAATCCCCAGTTTTGTGTTTTTTGGATCCTTGAGCCATCAGCAGAAGGCTTCCAGGCATAGAAACAAAAATATTCAAGAGCCAAATCTTTTCTCGTGGAAAAGGGACACAACGTCAGACTCCCCAACCAACACAGATCTTTACTTCCAATAGCGAAGCCACCAATTATTTCCACTGCTGGTCATTTTGTATGCTTTTCAATATGGGAGGGATCAAACTATTGAGATGTAGAGCAATTGTACTTCTAGAACTTGGAAGGAGACTGATTTGGGCCTATTTTTTGGGGCAGCCAATACATGACTAAGCTGCAGCAGATATCCAAAGTCTTAAGAAAGAAGTAGTACACAATTAAAGAATTTTTCAAGGCTGTATCCATTGTTAAACTGAGGGGCCGGGACATTTCTCGTGTGATATAAGGTACAGTACCCCAACAACACTTTAATATGACATAGCAACAGGTGAATATTTGATTGTGCATAACTCACAAATACTAACGTCACCCACCGATATCAAATTTAAACACATGCCTTAAAGTGTGAGTGATGAAATTGTGGTTCTCCCAGCAACATGATCAGTCTGTGATACTTTACTTTAAATAGTGATTTGATGGATCCTAGTCAATCGTGAAAACAATGGCAAGATTATGCACTTTTCTCCATGTGAAAAATCATGCTTCAAAATTTACATTTAAAGACTGAAACTGTTATTAATTTGGGCAAAAATGATACGTGTACAAGATGTGAATGAATGTGCTTAATATTGCAATTTTTTCATTGAAGTTAGTAAATGGAGGAAAATATAATTCTTTCAGCTTTTAATTGCCATATTGAGTCTTTCTGCAGATGGCAGAACAATTGTTATAAAATTTTACATTGATTTTATTGGTGAACCTGACGCTGTAGAGCGGAGGATATGGATAGGAAGGTATTTCCATGCTGTTCTTAGTCTGGAATCCTGCCAACTCACCTATTCTCTCCAAGTGATTTATTTTAAAAGGGCTCAACTCCACTCTAGCCAGTGGCTGAACAATAAAGCTAGTTAATGACAAATACATCACATTGAAAATCCTTTCTTGTGCTAGAAACAAAATAATAGAGTAAAGCAATAACTAAATGAGCTTACTGCTTTTTTAATTATAAATATTAAAACATTTTCTTAGTAATACCAAAAAGTTAAGGGTAAAACAGAGTTTCATTGTAATACCATAATTCTTGCAGTTTTTTTGGTGCCAGAGTTCACCCCATGAAAACCACAGATCAGATCAATGTAACCAGATAATTTTTCCTACATCCTTTCCCCTGTGCTTGTGAGGACTGCGAGCTCCTGGTCGTTGGGTAAAAGTCCTCAGGACCTCTCCCGTTTATCCACGTGGACAAGATTTATGTTGAAGGTCTGGTCAAGATTCCACAATGAAACAGGAGAAGCTATAGGGAAGTTCCTGGCCAATGACTTCATTTTGTCTGAAAATACATTGTCAGATTCCATATAATGCTATTTGGGGGTTTGGTGGCATAGCGGTAATGTCACTGGGCTAATAATCCAGAGATCCAGCTAAGATAAAAGCAAAAAACTGCGAATGCTGGAAATCCAAAACAAAAACAAAAATACCTGGAAAAACTCAGCAGGTCTGGCAGCATCTGTGGAGAGGAGCACAGTTAACGTTTCGTGTCCGCATGTCCCCTTTCCGATTTTCCCCCTCCTTTTTGTTTTTTCCAATAATTTATACCCTTTCCGATTTTCCCCCTCCTTTTTGTTTTTTCCAATAATTTATACCCTTTCCGATTTTCCCCCTCCTTTTTGTTTTTTTCAATAATTTATATAGATTTTTCTTTTTCCACCTATTTCCATTATTTTTAAATGTATTTCCATCCATTGTTTTATCTCTACTTTTTGGCCTTTTTCGATTCCTTCACCCCACCCCACTAGGGCTATCTGTACCTTGCTCGTCCTGCTTTCTACCCTTAGTTAGCATATTCCTTAGATAATATCACCACCTTCAACAGCTCTTTGTCCTTTTGTCTGTGACATCTTTTGGTTATCTCCACCTATCACTGGCCCTCTATCCAGCTCTTCTTGTCCCCCCCCTTAAACCAGCTTATATTTCACCCCTTTTCTATTTTTCCTTAGTTCTGTTGAAGAGTCATGCGGACTCGAAACGTTAACTGTGTTCCTCTCCACAGATGCAGCCGGACCTGCTGAGTTTTTCCAGGTATTTCTGTTTTTGTTTCAGAGATCCAGCTAATTCTTTGTGGGCACAGGTTCATGTCCCACCAGAACATTAATAAAATCTGGAATTGAAAGCTAGCCTCAGTAATGATGACCACGAAACTATCATTGATTGTCGTTAAAAACTCACCTGGTTTACTAATGTCCTCTAGGGAAGGAAATCTGTCGTCCTTACCTGGTCTGGCCTACATGTGACTCCAGACTCACAGCAATGTGGTTGACTCTTAACTGTCCTTTGAAATGGCCTAGCAAGCCATTCAGTTCAAGAGCAATTAGGGATGGGCCACATCCCATAAAAAAAATAAAGGAAGATCTAACTCTACTTCAACACTATTTCTCGACCCTTCCTCTGTGTCAAAATGAGCAGAGGTTTCCTCAAATTAAATATTGAGAAGACCGAAGCTGCCGTCTCAAATTCTGTTCCCTAGCTACCGTTTTTGTCCAACTCCCTAGTAACTGTGTGTGGCTGAACCAGATTGTTTGTCACTTTAATGTCATATTTGATGCTGAGATGAGCTTCCAACTTCAGGTGTGTGCCATCACTCAGACCGCCAATTTCCACTTCCATAACATCATCTGATTCCACTCCCAATGTCAACTCATCTGCTGCTGAAACACTCATCTCTGCCTTTGTTACCTCCAGACTTGGCTATTCTAATGCACTCTTGAACGGCCTCCCACATTCTACCCTACGTACACTTGAGGCCATCCAAAGCTCTACTTTCGGCCTCCTGATTTGTATTAAATCCCGTTCACCCACCTTCCCTTTGATTCCTGACCTATACTGGTTCCTGGTTAAGCGACAAACCAATTTTAAAATTTTCAGCTTTGTTTCGAAATCCATCCATAGTCTCACTCCTCCCTATCTCTAAAATCTCCTCCAGTCTCACACTCCTCCGAGATATCGGCACTCCTCTAATTCTGGCCCAATTTTAATTGTTCTGCCATTGGCAGCCGTGCCTTCAGCTGCTTGGGGCCTAAGCTCTGGAATTCCCTCCCCAAGCGTTTCTGCTACTCGATCTCACTTTCCTCCTTAAAGACACTGCTTAAAACCTACCTCTATGTGCAAGTTTTTGGTCATCTGACTTAAGATGTGGCTTATGTGACTCGGCGCCATGCTTTGTTTTATATCGCTCCTCTGAAGACGCTTGAGATGTATTATTACGTTAAAGCCACTGTAAAAATACAAAGGCCAGAATTTACCACGGTGGGGTGTTACGGCCCTGCCAAAATCAATGGAGTTTTGAATGGCTCGCTAGATTTTACAGCCCCACCCCTGCCGTGATGGGGCAGTAAAATTCTGCCCAAGGTTTGTTGCTGTTGCCTTAGGATTGCAAACAAATGCATTTGTTATAGCTGAATGGCAGGCGGGATGTTGAACTAAGGACTCTGCTTGTTCTAATTTTCCTCAGATTTTTTTGGGATGGGGAAGAGGAGAGGTAAATTATTACGATTAATCCCACAAATTAATTTTCCTTTTTGGCACTATGATTATATTATAAATATTCACCACACAGTGGAATTTTCCAGCAGTCAAGTGTGGAACATTTGACAATCAGCTTGCAGTATGGTGTCAAAACCGTGGATCATCAAAGCTTTTTGGATAGATATGGTCAATGTGGTATCCACACTCACAGCTTCTGGCATAAAAAAACTTAGCAGCCGCAGAGTTAACCTTCACCCAATGCTGTAAAAGGATTTATTAGATAGAAACAAATAGGTAGGAACCACTTCTAAGAATTCCATCTAATCTCAAGGGTCAGACATTGGTCCTTAAAGTAAATTCATATTTTAATTGTTCTCCAATCTGATGAAGTAAATAAGGAATTAGAAGAATTTTCTTGCTTTTTAGATTTGCCTATTAACTGCAAGCTTCAAGCACTATCAAGGAAAACGTGTTTTAGCTCTTTAGCCAAGATGAATAATTAATTGTTTGTGCCTCCTTTATATATCTAGAAAAGGGCATAATATGTTCGAGTTTATAAAAGATTCCATTCTGCAATCTTCATGCTTTCTCTATTCTGTTGTGCATTTAATTATCCTACTCCTATCCAGGTCACATAAAATTCATCAAGCTGATAGCGGCAATTTTGACTTGGCTAAAAGTTCTGACTGTCACACAATGAATTTCCAGTGTAGATCTCTGCAAAATACACAAAGAGAAGTCACAAACTCCTCGCACAATCTGATTGTCACTTGAATGGTACACAGCCAGCAATTACAGCACACAGAAAAAGGAAGGAACATAAAGGGAGACAGCACGTTCTTCTAATATCCTAGCAACATGTAACACATTCCTAATGACAGCCTTTTGTACAAAGCTGTAATTTTTCACAGCGTAATTAAAGTGAGACCTTGTATTAAGATTCTCCAGGCTTGGGGAATGTAGCTGGCAATGTATTTATTCTTTTTCTCTATCTCTGCCTTCCCCTTTTATGAATTCAGTGTAATCCAGTGGTTTTCATGATGTAGGTATAGCCAGACTTCTTTCTAAATGCCATCAAATAAATCAGCAATCAGCTACACTCATTCGCCCTGGATTACAGCTTTCCATTGACCATAGTGACTGCACAGCCAAAAAAACAAACAAACATCATTTTCACTATAATAAGAAAAGGAATTTAAAAGAAAGAAACAATTTAAATGAGGGGAGTATCAGAATCCTTGCAGAATCAAGAATATTACAGCAGCTGGTTCAATTAAACCTGTCCAAAAATTATTAGACATTTCGATTTTAGTCAAGGCAAGTATTACTGTTATGTATTGTAATTATCTTGGACTGCCAAAACCTCCTGGATTAATGGGAAGTAAGATAAACATTGCGTAAAACAGCCTTTTGTTGTCAGACAGTTTCAGATTAAACAACAGCTAAAATAAAATGAGTCACCGCTGCATGCCTTTTATTTTCGTTAAATTAACCTGCTTAACAGGGCAGAATAAAAGAGAGGGCCACTCTAAATCAACGCCAATCAAATGCAGGCAAGGTCAAAATACGATGACAGGCGAGTCAAGATTATCTGAGTGACTGCTGCAATTGGTGGATCACCTCCACACAATCAGTAAGTAGGTTGGACTGTACATGCCTGGAGCAAAATGCACAGCATAGCTTGCTTCCGGGATGATTGCAAGAGGAGCAACTCTGTTGCCTGGACGCCAACTTACTTTCCTGAAGCAGAAGCAAAATGGAACCGGAAGAGTACAAATGAAGGGTACTCGAAGACGAAATGGATCATGTGCCCTAATTGCCTGCAATGAATCTTAAAACAATTGTGTCACCTGTTGAGAGTGAATTTGGGGAGAGGGAGGACAGGCTACGACCCTTACATGCAATACTTACAGGAGATGAGAATCACCATTTGACTTTTTGATGTTGGAAGAATATGCATCCTTCCTTTAAATTCCTCCATTTTCAGAATACAGTAATTGCTAACCATATACAGAGATGGAATTTTCCATGTATCTGTGTCCAGGGACACATGCGATCGAGGCATAAAACAATTACTTGGTGTATAAGATTAAGCAAAGTCGGGCATTTGTGTGTTACATACATAACCATGATTCGCCTGAATTTCCTCAACCTTCTATACCTGTCTATCAGTCCTTGAGCCTGAACATATCTCAGCTCATTATAATGGCTCTAAGCCAAAGCTAAATAGTCACACCTGTGAATTTCCTACAGCTACGATGGTTTAACATGAGTCTAAAATTAAGCCCAGAATTTGTGGTGCACTAGGAAACAAACCAATCTGCCTGGCGTTTTGTTACAATTTTTTGAGCAATTAAAAAATGCTCACTGAGGCCTGCTCTGTGGTTTTCTGTTTCTTTGAATGCATTTTTATGGTATCAGTACAAGTCACAAGTATTGGAAAGTATCTTTGGTTATATACTGTGGTGTTCAGGGCATGATTTCAAAATTTGCAGATGATATGATGCTTGTCAACTGTGATGAGGATAGTCTTGAACTTCGAAAGGACATAGACATGTTGGTGAATTGCGCAGACAAGTGGCAGATGAAGTTCAATGCAGAGTAGTGTGAGGTGATTCATTTTGGCAGGAAAGATAAGGAGAGACAGTACAAAATAAAGGGAGAAACTCAAAAGGTGGTGCAGGAATAGGGAGACCTCGGTGTATATGTTTTTTTTAATTCATTCACGGGATGTGGGCTTCACTGGCTGGGCCAGCATTTATTGCCCATCCCTAGTTGCCCTTGAGAAAGTGGTGATGAGCTGCCTTCTTGAACTGTTGCAATTCATGTGGTGTAGGTACACCCACAGTGCCATTAGGAAGGGAGTTCCAGGAATTTGACCCAGCAACAGTGAAGGAACGGCGATATATTTCCAAGTCAGGGTGGTGAGTGGCTTGGAGGGGAACTTCCAGATGGTGGTGTTCCCATGTGTCTGATGCCCTTGTCCTTCTAGATGGCAGTGGTCATAGGTTTGGAAGGTGCTATCGAAGGAGCCTTGGTGAATTCCTGTAATGCATCTTGTAGATGGTACACACTGCTGTTACTGTGCGTTGGTGGTGGAGGGAGTGAATGTTTTTGGATGTGATGCCAATCAAGTTGGCTACTTTGTCCTGGATGGTGTCAAGCTTCTTGAGTGTTGTGGGAGCTGCACTCATCCAGGCAAGTGGGGAGTATTCCATCACACCCCTGACTTGTGCCTTGTAGATGGTGAACAGGCTTTGGGGAGTCAGGAGGTGAGTTAATCGTCACACTATTCCTAGACTCTGATCTGATCTTGTAGCCACAGTATTTATATGGCTAGTCCAGTTCAGTTTCTGGTCAAAGGTAACCCCCAGGATGTTGATAGTGGGGGATTCAGTGATGGTAATGCCATTGAACGTCAAGGGGCAATGGTTGAATTCTCTTTTATTGGGGATGATCATTGCCTGACACTTGTGTGGCGCAAATGTTACTTGCCACTTGTCAGCACAAGCTGGGATATTGTCCAGGTCTTGCTGCATTTGGACATGGACTGCTTCAGTATCTGAGGAGTTACGAGTCATGTGCATGAGTCATTAAAGATGGCAGGGCATGTTGAGAGAGCAGTTAATAAAGCATATAGTATCTCAGGCTTTATTAATAGGGCATTGAGTACAAGTGTAAGAAGGTCATGAACTCGTACAAGACACCAGCTGGCCTCATCTGGAGTACTGCGTCTAGTTCTGGACGCCATATTTGAGAAAGGATGTGAAGGCATTGGAGAGAATTCAGAGGAGATTCACAAGAATGATTCCAGGGATAAAGAACTGTAGCTATGAGGATTGACTGTGGAGGTTGGAACTGTTTTCCTTGGAGAAAAGAAGGCTGAGAAGAGACTTGATAGAGGTGTTCAAGATCCTGAGGGGTATGGACAGGGTAAATAGTGAGAAACTGTTCCTACTCAAGAGAGCATCAAGAACCAGAGGGCACAGATTCAAAATAATTGGCAAAAGGTGCAAAAGTGATGTGAGGAAAATTTTTTTCACCCAGACAGTGGTTGGAGTCTGGAACAAACTTCCTGAGAGGGTGATGGAGGCAGATTCGATCAAGGTATTCAAAATTTGATTGCTACCTGAAAAGAAAGAATGTGCAAGATTATGTGGATAAAGCAAGGAAGTGGACCTAGGTAGAATGCTCTTTCAGAGAGCCAGTGCAGACTCGATGGGCCAAATGGCCTCCTTCTGCTCTGAAAAGGTTCTGTGATTCTATGTGTTCTCAAATGGGCTGTGGTGAATGTGCTGAATGATAGTTAGATGGATTGGAGCTTTAATTCTCACATGTAAAGCAAGGAATATGTGGTGCAAGTTCTGCACTTTCCTGGGCTGGGCTCTAATTGTTTACGGCCATTTTTTTACATTCTGGCATATGCTGATGAAATTGGCAATTTATTGGATGTAAATAGATTTAGGCAAAATGAGTAGAAATAAATACAAGTACAGTTTATTCAATTTTAACAGGAAATGAATGAAAGAAAATGGTCAGTTCTAAATGAAAAGCAATTTTTGTCAAACCAGCTGGTTGTTAATGAGTCAGCCACAAAGCTCCATAATACCCTTCCCCTGAGTAATCTAACATACTATATTCTTAATTATGAACCACTGGAATGCAAGAATATACATTCTCCAATTCTCCAAACGCCAGAAGAAACTCAATTTTTATTGAGATATATATTTTTTAAATTGCCAGGAAACACAAGAGAGTGCTGATCAGTGTAAATTGTTGCCCAGATTATGTTGTCAATGTGGCTTATTATTTAATCTTTTTAAAACATTCATTTATTGCTTTAATCAGCTCAAAGATCTGTTGCCTAAGCGTTGTTATTGAATATTTCCCATTTAAGCGCAAGTGGTAGCATGTTATTCATACCTCGGAACCCTCACTCATGAGTTTAAAAGCAAACTAAGCCTTTAATGCACATGACAATTTCTTGATGCCACTTTCCCTGTGAGGGCTGCAGCTTTTCATTTACTGAAAACACCCTTCTATTCAGCAGGAAAGATTACCCTTTATTCACCAATGGCTGATTTCACTACAGTTTAATAATGACCAAGTGTAAATGCGACAGATGTAATTATCACAATTTTGTTCTGCGCAGTGGTTCTCCTGATGTTGTAATTACAAGTCTTTCTTCCCTGACTTGCATCTAGCTGAATAAATATTGCTTTTGGTTTCTTACATGTTGTTTAACAAAGGTAGAGATGGAGTAGGCTTTATCCTTCAAGCTGTATCTATGCAACTTGATTAAAAAAAATTAGCAAAGCCATATTTTAACACAACTCTAGCACAATTTCCTCCAGTCACACGAATTAGCAGGCCAACCTCTAACTCCAACCTCTATTGTTTTTATTATAATTTTTAAAAAAAGGTTGTAGTTTAAAACATTTTACAAATCTGATATATAAAAAAGGCCACCTGAAATGCTAACTCGTCTTTTTCTTTCAGATGTGGATTGGCCTGCTGTGCATTTTCAGCATTTTGTTTTGGGTTGGAATGAATTGCTTTTCAGCCCAGTGTGATTGGCATTACATTGCCTCATAGATCTGCGTGACTTGCAAGAAAACTGAAGGGTTGGGGGCTTGTTTTCTGACACTCTGAATTTTGCACTCCTCCAGCTCAATTGCGCACTTTCACCGGCTTCAGGTCCAATGAAGAAGTGTAGCTATGAGGATAGCCTATTTCGATCTCTTCCCCCCACCCCACCCCCACTAGGGCTATCTGTACCTTGCTCATCCTGCTTTCTACCCTTAATGTCACCATTAGCACATTTCTTAGCTAATATCACCACCATCAACACCTCTTTGTCCTTTTGTCTATGACATCTTTTGGCAATTTCCACCTATCACTGGCCCTCTATCCACCTATACCTGTCCCACCCCCCCTTAAACCAGCTTATATTTCACCTCTTTTCTATTTTTCCTTAGTTCTGGTGAAGAGTCATACGGACTTGAAACGTTAACTGTATTCCTCTCCGCAGATGCTGACAGACCTGCTGAGTTTTTCCAGGTATTTTTGTTTTTATAGCTATGAGGATAGATTGGAGAGGTTGGGACTTTTTGCCTTGGAGAAAGGAAGGCTGAGAGGAGACTTGATAGAGGTATTCAAGATCCTGAGAGATATGGATAGGGTAAGTAGTGAGAAACTGTTCCCTCTCAAGAGATCGTCAAGAACTAGAGGTCACAGATTCAAAATAATTGACAAAAGGAGTAAATGTAATGTGAAGAAAAGTTTTTTTCACCCAGACAGTGGTTGGAGTCTGGAACAAACTTCCTGAAAGGGTGGGTGGAAGCAAGTTCTATTGAGGAATTAAAAAGGGAATTGGATTTCTACCTGAAAAGAGAAAATGTGTTAAGGTTACAAGAATAAGGCAGGAGAGTGGGACTAGGTGGAATTCTCTTTCAGGGAGCCAGTGCAGACTTGATGGGCTGAACGGCCTCTTTCTGCACTATAAAGACACTGATACTGTGAACAGCAATTTCCTGGCCCCGTGAATACGTACAGCTGGTTTTGAAAGATTCTACCATAGTATCAAACTGAAAATGCTTGAAACCCGCAGGATAGTCAGTGTCTCAAAGGGAGATAGGTTAGTGAGCTGGATGTGACTCTTAAACAGAACTACCTGGCTCTACATTTCACACAAAAATGCACAAGCAACAAGGATTCTCTTGCCACGATTTTCAGCTTCATCCTATTCCTATTTCTAACTCAGCACTGTTTTTCCTTGCCTCTATTCCCTCTTTGCCTTTGCCAACATCTGATGAAAAGTTAATTTGTTTTGCTCTCTCAAATGCTGAAGGATTTTCATTTCATATCTCTTATTTGTATTCCCTTTATGGTAGGTCATGCTCCTCGCCCAAATAAAGAGTCAAGGTTTTACACCCTTGCTCTCATCACAGGACTGTACTGTGGTCATAGATGTCCACTGAAACCCTTCAACCAACTTGATTCTACAGAAGCCTCTGTTTAACCCTGGTTGTGGACTTTTGAAATTTAGTGGCGCTGCAGATTGTATTTTAAGAACTAGTAATCATCAGATGAAAATTATAGCGTAGGCTTAATACTGCACTTCCTTTATCGGCACTGTTCTTATAAGTCTTTGACCATGACACATTACAAAAGCAACTGATTATATTCACAGCTCAGAGAAGTCAGTGTTAGACTCAACGGGCTCTGACTACACGAGGGACTGGTTAGCCCTACAAATTACATATCAATTATCTTCTGATTCACTCTGCAGAATTATCAGGCACACTCTAAAGTGCAGTAGATTGAGAAATGGATGTGGACTTTCCATGACAGAATTTATGATTCCCGACTGGCCTGAGCCATATGAATTAGAATGCCACCCCTGCAACATTTGCCTAGATTTACATATGAAGTATTGGCACCTGGGGGAGTACCTTAGACCATAAGACACAGGAGCCGAAATTAGGGCATTCGGCCCATCGAGTCTGATCCGCCATTCAATCATGGCTAATAATTTTCTCAACCCCATTCTCCTGCCTTTGCCCCGTAACCTTTGATCCCCTTACCAATCAAGAACCTATCTATCTCGGTCTTAAATACACTCAATGACCTGGCCTCCTCAAATAATACATCTTAATGATGGCTCCCTTAGAACCCCAACAAGAGAGCCTTTAGGAGAAGAGAGGCGAAAGTAGAATACGGTTGTCAAGAACTTATGTTTATAAAGCACCTTTAATGTTGTAAATGTCCCAAGGCACTTCACAGATGTTAAGCAATAGCATAAGAAGAATTTGGTGGAAATAGATGAAGGCATGGTCAAAGAGGTAGGTGTTGAGAAGCTCTGAAAGTGGAGATATAGGTACTAAGGTTGGGAGGGGAGTGGGTGGTGAGGAAAGAATTCTCAAGAATAGAGCTAAGATTGCTTTAGACCCTGCTATTCATTCAGATGGGAAGGCAGAAGCCAGAAACAGCTGGCCAAGGAGAGGGAGCTGGGACACAAGGTTGGAGGAGTTTTGGGAATGAAGCGAAAAACCCAGTAGGGAATTTAAAAGAAATGAGGACTTTCAATTTAATTTACAGTGGATTGGGGAAGCAGTGGAAGTCAGAGATGATGGGATAGTGAGACAGTGGCGGACAGGGCGCCGGTGGGTGAGCTCAATTTTATTTAGGGTGAACCTTGGAAATCTGGTGTGGAGAGTGTTGCAGCAGTCTGGCCGAAACAAGGGTTTCAACAGCCATGGGGGTGAAGGAAAGGCTGAGGTAGAAAAATAGTTTTACAATGTTTGGATGTGAGCAGAACAATTTTGCATGCAGTAACTGGTGGATGTTTTACAAAAAAACAGACAGTCTACAGGGGTTTCTGGCTCTTTCATGTTTGGTAGTGATTATAGCAGCAATTATAATTGCCTAGAAGCACGGCAGTAAATGGCGCTGGGGCCAGTGATGGCAACGGAAAGGATGCGGGGATCAGAAAGGATATGAGAAACGAGAATATACGCCTCAAGATGGAATCGTCCATTGTCATTAAGTTTCAGCTGTTTTTTAGTTTCTACCGGGAATCTGATTACAGTGTACTATGTATTATACAGAAAATCCAGCTCAGTCGGGCAAGTCATTTTCAGTGGAACCGCATGATGTGGAAAAATGATGATGACATTTTAATTTAGACGGCCTTATTGCTTCAACAGTCTAAATTAAAATGCAGCTGAATAACTAGGCCGCAGAACTGTCAGGGAATTAATAAGGAAAAGTATTGAAGCTGGTTTTTATGAGCAAGTTTTCTGTTCAAGCCTCAGTGGTAGAAGCCTCTTGATGGGCTGTTAGAAAAGGACAAAAGACTGAAACTGTTTGTGAATTACTGTCAATTGCTGTCAATTGTTTGGGTCAATTGAGGGTTAACTATAAGGTTGCTGAAGAAAGTATGTCCAAAAGGTCAGAAGATGTAACCAACAACAGGCAGAATCCCATTCTCAGATTTCAGTGTCCACTTCCAGGTGGAAGTAAAGGGTAGAACTTCAAATGCCTTTCTTGGTGACTGGTTAGCATCAAAGTAGCGTCTTTAAACTTGCTCCACCATTCAATAAGATCATGGCTGGTCTGATTGTAGCCTCGCACCCATATTCCCGCCTACCCTCGATAGCCTTTCACACGCCATTGCTTACCAAGAATCTATCCACCTCTGCCTTAAAAATATTCAAAGACTCTGCTTCCACCACCTTTTGGGGAAGAGAGTTCCAAAGACCAACAACTCTCTGAGATAAAAAATTTCCCTTCATTTAAATTGGCGACCCCTTATATTTAAACAGTGGCCCCCCAGTACTAGATTCTCCCACAAGAGGAAACATCCTCTCCACATTGACCCTAACAGGATCCCTCAGGATCTTTTATGTTTCAATCAAGTCGCTTCTTACTCTCCAGACTCCAGCGGATACCAGCCTAGCCTGTCCAATCTTTCCTCATAACACAGCCTGCCCAATCCAGGTATTAGTTTAGTAAATCTTCTCTGAACTGCTTCAAATGCATTTACATCTTTCCTTAAATAAGAACACCAGTCCTGTGCCCAGTAATCCAGATGTGGTCTCACGAATGCCCTGTATAACTGAAGCATAACCTCCCTACTTTTGTATTCAATTCCCCATGCAATAAATGATAACATTCTATTAGCTTTCCTAATTACTTGCTGTACCTGCATACTAGTCTTTTGCAAATTCATGCACCAGGACACCTAGATCCCTCTGCATCTCAGAGCTCTGCAATCTCTCACCATTTAGATCATATGCCTCTTTTTTTAATTTTCCTAGCAGAATGGACAATTTCTTACTTTCCTACATTATACTCTATTTGTCATGTTTTTGCACATCCACTTAACCTATCTATATCCCTTTGTAGTCTCCTTGTGATCTCTTCACATCTTACTATCCTACCTATTTTTGTGCCATCAGCAAATTGAGCAACCATACCTTCGGTTCCCTCATCCGAGTCATTTATATAAATTGTAAAAAGTTGGGGCCCCAGCACTGATCCCTGTGGCATACCACTCGTTACATCTTGCCAACCAGAAAAAGACCCATTTATGCCTACCCTCTGTTTCCTGTTAGCTAGCCAATCTTCTATCCATGCCAATATGTTACCCTCTACAACGTGAGCTTTTATTTTTCGCAATAACTTTTGATGTGGCACCTTATCAAATGCCTTCTGGAAATCAAAATACAGTACATCCTCTTTACCCACAGCAGCTTTAACTTCTTCAAAGAACTCCAATAAATTGGTTAAACATGATTTCCCACTTACAAAACCATTTTGGAAAATTAAAACCAATGCATCAACTATCTCCCCAGCCACTTCTTTCAAAACCTTAGGGTGCAGTTAATCAGGAACCATGGACTTGTCAGACCGCAGCTCCAACAATTTTCTCAGTACCGCTTCCCTGGTTATTGTAATTTTTCCGAGGTCCCCCTCCCTTCCATTTCCTGGGTTACAGCTATTTCTGGGATGCTATTTGTATCCTACATAATGAAGACTGATGCAAAATTCATCTGCCATCTCCTAATTTTCTATTATTATTTTCACTTTCTATAGGACCAATGCTCACTTTGTTAATTTTCCTTTTTTAATATCAGTAGAAACTCTTACTATCTGTTTTTTTATTTCTACCTTGCATTCTCTCATACTCTAACTTTTCCTTCCTTATTAATCTTTTGGTCATTCTTTGCTGTTTTTTATATTCTGTCCAATCTTCTAAACTGCCACCCATCTTTGCGGAGTTATACGTTTTTTCATTAAATTTGATACTATCTTTAATTTTTTTAGTTAACCTCGGATGGTGGGTCTTCCCCTAAGGATTTTTCTTTCTTGTTGGAATGTATCTATTCTGTGTATTCTGAAATATCCCCTTTAGTGTCTGCCACTGCATCGCTATTGGCCTATTCCTTAACCTAATTTGCAAGTTCACTACAGCTAGCTGTGCTTTCATGCCCTCATAATTGCCTTTATATAAGTTTAAAATGCTAGTCTTGGACCCACTCTTTTCTCCCTCAAACTGAATGTAAAATTCAATTGTATTATGATCGCTGCTACCTAGGGGCGTCTTCGCTATGAGGTCATTAATTAATCCTATCTCGTTGCACAATACTAGGTCTAGTATAGCCTGCTCCGTGGCTGGTGTCAGAATGTGCTGTACAAAGGAACTATCCTGAAAACATTCTATGAATTCCTCATTTAGGCCATCTTTGCCTATCTGATTTTCCCAATCTATATGTAGATTAAAATCCCCCATGATTATTGCCATACCTTTCTGACAAGCTCCCATTATTTCTTCCTTTATACCCCGTCCTACCATATGGTTACTATTAGAGGGCCTGTACACCACTCCTGCAAGTAACTTCTCGCCTTTATCATTTGCCATCTCTACCCAAACCATTTCTACATCCCGGCTGCCTGAATTTAGGTCACCACTCTCTCATGTGCTAATTCCATCATTAATTAACAGAGCCACCCCTCACCTTTTCCTAGCTTCCTATTCTTCCTAAATGTCATATACCCTTCATATTTAGGTCCCAATTTATGTCACCCTGCAGCCATGTCTCTTTAATGGCTAGCAGTTCATACTTGGAGTCATAGGGTTTTACAGCACGGAAAGAGACCCTTCGGCCCATCATGTCCGCACCGTTTATTTTTACACTTATTTTCTATTTTGTTTTGAATGCTATGTGCATTCAGATGCAGAGCCTTTAGTTTTGTCTTTTTATTATTTTTGTAACCTCTAGCCTTACCTGCTGATTTACTCTTAGATTTGTACTCCCTGTACTCTCTGTCCCTTCCTGTCATGGTCTGTTTATCATTTCCCATATGAATACTCTTCTCTCTTGCCTTTTCTCTACT
Source organism: Cetorhinus maximus (assembly GCF_964194155.1). Taxonomy (NCBI): domain Eukaryota; kingdom Metazoa; phylum Chordata; class Chondrichthyes; order Lamniformes; family Cetorhinidae; genus Cetorhinus; species Cetorhinus maximus. Next base: position 27,653,051 of record NC_135881.1, read on the forward strand.
CTTTGATTTACCACATCTTCTCAAATTTGACCCCTTGCCCCCACTATTTAGTTTACGTCCTCTCTACTTCCCTATTCACGAGGCTTGCTAGAACACTGGTCCCAGCATGGTTCACGTGTAGACCGTCCCAATAGTACAGCCCCCCACTTTCCCCAGTTTTGGTGCCAGTGCCATATGAACTGGAACCCACTTCTCCCACACTAGTCTTTGAGCCACGTGTTCATCTCTCTAATTTTATGTACTCTATGCCAATTTGCATGTGGATCAGGTAATAATTCAGAGATTATTACCTATGAGGTTCTGCTTTTAAATCTGGTGCCTAGCTCCTCATATTCTCTATGCAGAACCTCTTTGGTAGTTTTACCTATTGCGACCTGCAGGGACCACGACAACTGGATCCTCCCCCTCCCACTGAAAATTCCTCTCCAGCCTTGAGCAGATGTCCTGAAATCTGGCACTGGGCAGGCAGCACAGCCGTCTGGACTGTGTTCCCTCTTTGCTGCAGGGAACAGTGTCAATCCCCCTCACTTATAAGAGTGTTATCAGCTAAGGCACAGCTGACACCTAAAGTGCCACCAGAATACAAAACAATTGCATTTCATTTTCAATCCATAAAACAATCAAATATAAGTTTAGGGTGCAATTACATTGTTGTGCTTTCTTCTCACATCAGAATAAAATTGGATGCATAACTCAGCAGTCAGGTCACTAATTGGACTCTTGAATACATTCAATTGGATGAGTTGCCTCCGATTAGGTTGGCAGGCTGTGGTATAGCTCCACTCCACGTGAGTTTGGATGAAAAGCTTTCACAAAATGCAAAGCAGAATTTCCTGTTTTGAACTTGTAAACATATTTTGGCAAAACTATTGACAGGAGTTGATTCACTCCCAAAGGTTATCTGCAAAAACATTTCAAAGCAACCACATTTTAAAGGGTTACAAATACTTTTAAGAAAACATCGGAGCCATTCTGCAAACCCGTGCTGCCAGCAGGTAGTACAGTTTAGAGAACTGTTGCCACGATGACCCTAACTCTGATCCTGGTTTCCTATCTGAACAATTTTCCCCAATAGTAGCATGGGACCGTGGAATTGTCCCGCATAGCTCCATATCATCATCAGCACAGTGCCTTCATTTATACTGTCTGAAAGCGTGATAGTAACAGATTCAGACGACATTTGCTTGAAAAGGAAAAGATTAGGGGGCTAAGAGGAAAGAGCAAGGGAGTGGGACTTCTTCAAAGAATTGGCACAGACATGAAGGGCAGAATGTCCTCCTTCTGTGCTGTATGATTCAACTATGCTGCAGCACTTAACAATGCTTTACACATAGCTGGCATAGTGGGTCACCTGTCCTTTACAGAACTTGCCCAATGTTCGTGTCCATGATCAGATGGGATGTATAAAGGGCGGCTGATTCTCTCCGCCAGTTTGTCGCTCATGTGGTGAAGATGAAAACGTGATGAATTATTTTCAAAGTCCAGTTTCTGTTCTTAATAAAACAAATAAATCAGTTGTTAGGGTTGGCAACATTTGGTGCTGAGCAGGTACTTACAATTGGGCTTGCGTTGATGTAGTCTGAGTTTGAATGACTTGATTCAACTTTCAGTGTTATTCTGGAGTGATCATCTATAGAAAGGAAAAATTCAAATATGTCAGAAGGATGGATTATTACTACTATATAATTGCTGAAAAAAGAGACAGGCTGTTGAAGTTTTTCATCTTGCACTCATCAGGACAGACACAAGACAGCCAAATTTTAAAGGGAACAACAATTTATACTGCATAAGAAAAGGGTGCTGATTGGTTGGCAAGTGGACTCTGGTTGAAGTGTTGCCATGGGGAATGCACCAGGGAACAGTTACCCCCCAAGCTTTAATTTAAATTTAAAAAGGCAAGTTGACTCTGATTGGGAATGCACCAGCAAACAGTTATCTCCCATGCTTTTGTTTAATTGAGAAAGGCACAATGCCTGGATGTGTTCTTCATTCTGGTTGTAGAGAACAGGACCCTGCATGTGGACATATGTAGCTTCTAGCAAGCATAAGTGAGCCACATTGTGAGATTGAAGGATTGATCAGTAAGTGCTATCCAATGCCAGTGTGATGCCAGGTATGTAGGCTGTACAGCCCAATCATATCAAAACATATGTCCCTTTGGCTGTTCATAACAGACAGAGTACTGACCGTACTCAACCAGCTGTTGCTTGCAAAACTCAGAATATAGTGTCCATCATTAGATGTGATTCCATGATTGGACATCGCTCACTGAACAATCCCGAGTGTGATTAAGATTATCGGTTGGGCTTGCAATATGGCTCACTTACACTTTCAAAAAGCTGCATATATTCATACGCAAGGCCTTCTCCTCTGTAAACAGAAAGAATATGTCCAGGCATTGCACCTTTTTCAATGAAACAAAAGCATGGGGTACAACTGTTCCCTGGTGCATTCTCCACGGCAATGCCTCAACCAATCAGAGTTGGCTTGCCTTTTTTTGAATTTAAACAAAAGTTTGGGGGATAACTGTCCCTTAGTGCATCCACCATGGCAATGCCTCAGCCAATCAGAGTCCACTTGCCAACTAATCAGCACCCTTTTCCCATGCAGGAAAAACTCAGCAATTTTTGGTGGGGAGGTGGCGGAGTTCTTTCCCCCACGTAGAAGGAGATCGACTCGAGATTTCCTTCGTATCGCCTCCCTTAAAAAAAAAAAATTTTTTTAAATAAATAAATTGTTGTTCCCTTTGAAATTTAGTATTCTTGCATCTGTCCTGATGAGTGCAAGATGAAAAGCTTTGACAGCATGTCTCCTTTTTCAGCAATAATAAAGTTCTGTACTACCAAGCAACTACTTCATAATTATGCTCCCTCTCCATCCAATTGTCATCTTATTTCCTTCCTTTCTCACCAGGAGACATTTTCCTGAAGCTCAGTTTGACAGGCACCGACCATTTGATACCTGACCATTCTTCACATCAGTCTGAACAGTGAGTACTAGTAAACTGTTTAGCCACAGCAACACAACTGTACCTAATCATTTCTTCATGTGCTTCCTGCAGAATTCACTGGGCAATAATCATAAATGTTAACCCTGATTGATTTTTTTCCCTCACTAGCAGAACAGGCATCAAGCCAACTGTAGTGTCTGAATTGTTAGCCCAAAGGAGCTTATTTGAATACCAAAGCCATTGCTGAAGTATTATTCTTTACATTAAAACAGAAAATGCTGGAAAAACTCAGCAGGTCGAACATGACCCTTCTTCTTCAGTTCTGAAGAAGAGTCACATTTGACTCAAAATGTTAACTCTCTTTCCCACTTTGTTTTTATTTCAGGTTTCCAGCATCCGCAGGAGTTTGCTTTCACATTTTAGACTGTTACTTCTTTGTGCTCCCTAAACATTTCTTTCACTTAAAAAGGCAACATGTTGCCTCCTTAGCAGTGATTACTGCCACTGATCCTCAGAAATTGACACTTACCTGAAGCAAGTTAGACATTGTTCTTCTAACTCCCTGCCCAGTTCTAGCTTTGCTTCAGCACATGTTGTAATGTACACTCCCTCCATGGGGAGAGGCCAGGATTAAATCTGCCATAGGGATTTCTATCACTATGGAACTGTTGTTTGTGCAGTTAAAACACAACTTCATATTGACATCTGAATAGGCAGTAGAGGACACAAATTACATACCCACTGCCCCAGAACAGAAATTCCAACATCCAAGGCACTTTATTCTGGGTTGGGTTTGCGGATCTGGGAAATTTCCTGACTTTGCGAAGAGACCAAGAGTATTGTACCTAAGTTTGCGCACGATACAAAGCTGGGCGGGAATGTAAGCTGTGAGGAGGACACAAAGAGGCTGCAAATGGATGTAGCAATGTTAAGTGAGTGGGAAACAAATGTGGCAGATAGGGTATAATGTGAGGAAGTGTAGGGTAGGCACTAAGAGGTTGTTTCTGCTGGCTGTGGAATCTAGAATATGAGGGCCCAGTCGGGTTAAAGGGCTGATCATTTAGGACTGAGCTGAGCTTCATTTAAAGGATTGTGAATCGTTGGAATTCCCTGCCCCGAAGGGTTGTGGATGCTCCATCGTTGATTATATTTAAGGCCGGGATAGACAGATTTTTGGCTTCTCAGGAAATCAAGGGATATGGGGAGTGGGCGGGAAGCTGGAGCAAGGGCTGACGATCAGCTATGATCGTATTGAATGGTGGAGCAGGCTCAATGGGCCTCATGGTTTACTTTTGTTCTCATTTCTTATATTTCTTAGACTGCTGAGGGTCAATTTGATCAGTAACACCTGGCGGTAATGGGATGGCAATGGCCTCAAATGAGTCACAGTAGCCTTGTTGACCTCGATGATGTGGTCGCCGCCATTTTGGAACAGAAAGTTCTATTGCTAGGCATCTAAGGTGCCAGCTGGAACTTCAGTTGCCACCTTTGATTGGAAATGGCCAGACAGTGCACCTTTGACATGCCAACTGTTTCCATGGACAGAGAAGACGTCCAACCAGGTATGTCTGATATTGCCTTTGCATGGCCAGGAAGAGCAGCAGTGCACCTTGATATCACAGAAATGATCTGGGTTGCTGTTACCTTGGAATGCCTCCCTTTTGCAAACGTATCCCTCCTCCCATCTCCGCCAACACCAGCACCCCTTCCCCCTCCCCCCCCGCCCCAATCCTTCACCTGGACCCATCACTCAACTTTCTACCAGCTGGAGTGACCAATCTGGCAGATCTTAATCCAGAGGGCTGCATCGTGATGCCCCGCATGTTAACAGGGTCATGGCTCACAACTAATGCCTCTTCTTTGCTTTGAGGGTAAGAAACCGGTCTCTGATCAATACTGTGGGAACCCCCACTGCCATTAATCTTGGGAACCTTGGACTAAACTCATTGGCAACTTTTGCAAGCCATACAGGAATCACTTGACACTAGCAATGTGAAGCAATTAGTCTGTTGGGTTCGTTCAGGGTGACTTGTACTGGTGATTTCAACTTAATGGTTATATAAATGAGTTAGTTACTCCACTTTACTTGGGAAATCTGCAGCTGCTTCATTTCCCAAATAATCATGTCACAGTTCCTGACAGAGGGGAGGAACAATCCTGTTCTTGGCAGTAGAGGGAGAAAAGAAGAATACTGGTGACTAAAACAACCGGCATTACTTTGATCCGATACAACGTTAATTAATTGCAAGGAATGGCATATTAATAACATATCAGCTTTATAGGGTTTGCTTTTATATTAAAGTAATAGCAGGATATTTAAAGCCTTTCCTGACAGCCAAGCATAGTGGGGAAAAATGAACAGTTGGAAAATTATGGGTTTCTGCAGCCACTCTTTGCTGATCTGCATGGTCAGTGGGCAAACGTCCTGGCATAAACAGAATATCTGTTTCTTTATTGTGAGCATGTTAGACGTAAACAGTTAATACCATCACTTCCAAAATGTACCGATTTGATTCTAAGCTTGAAATTAGAAACTGCATTTTAAAGAAAGTCTCTTTGGAGCCTTTCCTCCCTGCCAAAATATTCTAAATGTTTAAGTGAACTTATTTCTATTGTAACCCAAGATGTGTGTTGGAGGGGAAACTATTCAAGGGAGCTATTACTTGAGCAGAAAATCTTTGCTGACACTCCAATGACAGAGTGCTGCATTGTTGGAGGTGCTGTTTTTAAGATGTGACGTTAAACTGAGGCCCTGCCTGAGCTCTTGGGTGGATGTAAAAGATCCCATTGCATTATACAAAGGAGAGAAGGAGAGCCCTGGCCAATATTTATCCCTCAACCACTATCACTAAAAGCAGATTATCTGGTCATTATTACATTGTTGTTTGCTAGCCTTTGCTGTTTGCAAGTTGGCTGCCATATTTTCTACGTTACAGCAGTCAGTATACTTCAAGCTACTTAATTGGCTGTAGAGTATTTTGGGAGGTCCCAAGGTCATGAAAGGTGTCATAGTTCTTTCTTTTACTATTCCTCTGGTGCACTGTATTACAGCTGCACTGTGTTACATCTGAAATTGGGGTGTGATACTGATTTTGAGCAGATCTTGTGTGGAGGTGGTGGGCAGGCCCTTACCTATAGGGAAACAGAGTAATTATTATTCTATGACAGACGTAACTCCCAACAGATAACTACAAAGTATCTCTGGCATAGGCCCAAGGGTTGGTTTTCTATATGCTTTCTAACCTGGGTAACCCTACTTACTGTAAGGAGACTCAAGAAGAGCTTCAAAAGGCAGCAAATAATATTAAATACATTTCTGGGATTTCACTTAGTTAAAGCCTAAAAGTGAGTTGTTATCATCTGGAATACACTGCTTGAAAGAGTGATGCAAGCAGATTCAATAATATAATTCAAAAGAAAATTGGACAAACACTTAAAGGGGAAAGATTTACAGAACTATGAGGAAAAGGCAGGGAACTGGGACTAATTTGATATCTCTTTTAAAGAACTAGCACAGGCACAATGGGGTGAATGGCCTCCTGCTGTGCTGTATCATTCTATGATTGCTGATGTGCAATTCCTATTTGTGTTGTGAGATGTAACATGTGAAGATCTTAAGGCATTTTAACATTTACTCACTGCTTTACATTGTATAATCATTATTTAAATATATGACAATTTGCATTTACACCATGTTCCTGATGTGCAGAAATATGGTGGACGCCAAGTAAGGGGCTGGAGAGGATAGAATGTTGGAGAAAGGTAAAGGGGAAGATATTGAAGCTTTTCAAAGAAGGTAGGAGAAAGGTAGCGGAAAATAGGAAGGGAGTTCCAATGGGCAGGAGAGGACTGGCTGGTGTAAGGCATGATTAGCATGTAAAAATGTTTTTCAACACTGTGGTATTTTTGCAATGTTTTTGAACAATTAATTGGGGAAGCTTTCCCTTGCATTCTATTTATCGTGTCATTTATGCCTGAGTTTAAAATTTTGTTATGGGTATTCAATAGAAAAAATCTTCCCCCGCTGTGCCACGTTAGAGTGGGAGAGGTTAACCTACATGGCACCACCAGCTGAGATCTGTTCTTCTTTTCATTCTCCTCCCTGTCTGCGATGCTGCTGGTGTTCGGCTCAGCCTGATAGGCAGCCAGAGCTTCCCATTCTTTCACCAGGCGGTTTTTGTTCCTCAGGTGATCTTCCATATAGGTCTAAAAGACAGAGAATTCAAACAGGAAAATTCAGGTGATATTCCATGATTTTAATGATTCAATGTTACGTTACAAAATACATTCAACAGGAGTTTAAAAATTCCACACACTATCTTATACAATTTATTTCCCAACGTTTTCAGGATTTCCGTAGAATTTGTTCCAACAGTGAGTTTCTGCAAGAATTATTGCAAAACCTGTGCTTTTCTACAGGTTCCAACAGGAGTCATTCTAAAATATATAGCCTTAAAATTTTATTGCATGAGAGCTTAACATGTTAGTCTAAAATTTCTCTCTTCCAATTTCAGCTGCGGCATTAATCTAAAAACTGTAAATGGGGTCCTATAAGATTTATCCCAAAGTTCAGTGATTCAACAATATTTACTTTGAAAAGTCTATGTGTGACAAAAAAATACAAGGCATTTTAATATCCAGTTCAGCTTGGTATGAGCTTCTTTATAAAAACAAAAAGCTAAAAGCTACTGCGGATGCTGGAAATCCAAAACAAAAACAGAATTACCTGGAAAAACTCAGCAAGTCTGGCAGCATCGGCGGAGAAGAAATCAGTTAACGTTTCGAGCCTTCATGGCCCTTCGGCAGAACTGCAGCATAGTTTCAACAAGGGAGAAATATAAATTGGTTTATATTTATTGGTTATAAACCAATTTATATTTCTCCCTTGTTGAAACTATGCTGCAGTTCTGCCGAAGGGCCATGAAGGCTCGAAACGTTAACTGATTTCTTCTCCGCCGATGCTGCCAGACTTGCTGAGTTTTTCCAGGTAATTCTGTTTTTGTTATGAGCTTCTTTATCTCTGTCACGGTATGGAATGTGCTAAAACCCACCTTCATTCATAAAAGAAATTAATGCTGATACAATTGTCGTACAGGCAGTGGTTCTGGTTTGGTTGCTTCCCAAGAAAGACACCAAACCATTCAATTCAAATACAAACATCTTGTCTGATTTGTTCAAATATATTTTTCATCAAAAGCTTTCTTGAATTCAACAGGGTTGTTCAAATTCACTAAACCCCTGTCAATAATTTGAATGGATTTATCATTTTCTCTTTTTCAAATTGGAGAGTTTGTCTCACACTTTTGTATGTCGACGGCCAAGCCAGGTAACTACTGTAGATCATAGGATAAATATTGCTTGTAACATAGGTTTCACAGCAGAACTAGTAAAGTTTGAAATAGTGGAAGAATATATACTATATATTATATTTGTTATTCACTTGTTGTTTCACTGCCTATTTTAAAGTGATTCTGTTTTTTGCTGCCTTCTGCCTTCTAGCCAAAAAAGGCACAGAACAAAACCAGTAGCTGAAACAAAATAGTTCTCAGTGCATAGCATGATCATAACCTAGATATCTGAGTGTCCATTGTCAGGAACATAAGAAGCTGGGGGTCACCCATGACAATAGTGTGAAACGCAGAACCAAAAATAGCTAAAGAAATCCATAAAAATGTAACATAAGTTTCTGTAAAATTTGCTTCAGTTGAAAGTGAATTTTTAGAGGATCTGTTCAGATTTGTCCCAGTGACTACTAGTTTGCCTGAAATCTTGCTGGGATGTTGGATTTTGTCCAAAATTCTCTTTGTGGTTCTGAAACGTAAATAAAGGCCAGTAAACATTAAACAGAGAAATCGGTAAAGCAATATTCTGGTTGGAAGACAGTTATTTAATATTAATTGCCATCCACTAACATCATCAGAGGATATTGCTGTCCCAATCGGAGGATGCTTCTCTTCAGAACCTGTGATGTACTATTAACAGCATCATTGCTGCATTTCAATAAGAAACCAAATCAGTTGTTTAAGAATGGCAAGAGGATTATATGAAGTATTTACCAATTACAATCTAGGTGGTCCAACAAGATGCTGGAGGGATTATTTAGAATGAACTGACTGGTAAAATCATGCCACTTTGTGTGGAGGAATTCCTACCTCACGTTTGATTAAATATTGTTATCAGCACATAATGAAGTGCCACATAAGTTGGGCAAAATGGGCCATTTTTGCATAGCTCCTCGTGTAGCTCACCCAAGTATCCATTCTCTCTGTATGAGATCAACAAGTGTCAGTAGGTCATTTACCACAAATGTGGAGGAGCAGGGAAGGATTCAGAACTGGTCCTTGCAGGGTGGTCTAAATTTCCAAGAAACTGAGATTATGCATGAAATGCGAATTCCAAGCTTCTTGCGATGATTATTGGCAGGAGGCATTTCACCTCTTCTCCCCAATGCCCACAAAAAGTCACTTCCCCTTTTTTTCCTAGAGCAGTGAAGTAAATTTTAGCCCTTCCACCACCCCCACTAGTTGAAATCAGCTACTTTAACAGAGACCAGACACAAAAAAAGTAACTTGCATTTACAGAATGTCCTCCACATAGCCTCATAGCCAATGAAATGCTTCTGAAATATAACCAATGCTGTCATGTATGCAATCAGAGAATCTTCCTTGACTATGTGACTCATCAGTACCACATCACATAATTATCCACTAAATCTCTGGGGAGACACGATGAATTATTCTTAATAAGCTATGTAGATACAGAGAAAACATTTCCACTTGTGGGGGAGACCAAAATTAGGAACCATAAATATAGGATAGACAATAATAAATCCAATAAAGAATTCAGGAGAATCTTCTTTACCCAGTGAATGGTTAGAATGTGCATCTTATTACCATAATGTGAGTATCATTGATGCATTTAAAGGAGAGCTAGATAAACACATGAGGGAGAAAGGATTAGAAGGGTATTGTTGTGTATTTGCTGGTTTATTATATATTTTATATATCTAATTTACCTCAGAGCAATGCAGAGGTGACACTGGCTCTAAATCTGCAACAGGTTTATTTATTTATTTAAAATATCTCAGCAATCTCAGGATTTCTACACACATGTTTACAGCTCTGGCTTCTCGGGTCTTTCTGGAAGCTTCTGTTTACTTTAGCTCTCAGGGGCTACTCCCAGAGTTAATCAATCAAGCATAGCGAACATAGATCAGTCAACAGACTAACACAATCAAACACAGATCATTTAAACCATTGAACACTACAGGTATGTTGGTAGAGTTAAAGCAGGTGAGAGGAGGTTTGTGAGACAATGGCATAGTGATATTGTCACTGGACTGACATTCCAGAGATCCTCTGAACAAGGGCAATTAAGGATGGGCAATAATTGCTGACCTAGCCAGCGACACCCACTTCCCATGAACAAATTTAAAAAAACACATGCATCAGCATGGATCAGTAGGGCCAAATGGCAGGTTTCTATGCTGAAAATTCCAAGTAATTCAAGGTTTTAGAAGAAAAGTACTAGATATGCCATAATAAAATATTTTTGTCTTCATTTGCATGACTGCAAATAAAAATTAGCTGAGCAGTGATATTTGCAAATTTAGAATATTAACTTTGATGTTAGAAGTGTTAGCAGCACCAGATTCTTGTTGCAACTGATAAATTTCTGGGAAGTTTACGAGGCAGTAGCCTGCAATGGAAATAACTGCTGTGGGAATGAACTGCAATAGGCATACTTCTACAGTAATCAACCCTGTCTAGACTTGTGTGTCCATGGCATTAAAATTTGTCAATCACATTCTCTCTTCTTTAAAGTCTGGGCTGTTCTGGTTGATTTCTTTTCAAATCAAAACAGAATTGTTCAAATTAAAGATATTTTTGATGTACACAAATAATACAAGAGCAGGAGTTCTGGTCTTGAAGCCCCTGAGCTGGAGATGTCAGACATCCCACCTTACATCAAAATCTATTTGTCTGTTATATTTCCACTAGGGGAGACTTGGGGCACATCTGGCAGAGCTCCCGAGCCAACTAAGAAATTCCTTACATAGGTATTTGAATGAAAGGCTTGGGTGAGTGCTGCTGAGAGCCTAATGAGGACACAACCTTTTACCAGGGATCCAAGAGAGGATCAATTACCTTTCCAAAAATGCCCCATTGCTCTATTGCGAGAGGAACTTCTGAAGAGGAGAATTTACTTCAGAGCCTCACCCAGACCAACCCCCTTTGTCAGTCGAGTAGCATCGTGCAACTCTGACAGAGATCTACTGCAAATGATCCCATCCTAGTGAAGAGTGTAGTAAACAATGAAGATGATAGTAATACACTTCAGGAAGACATAGATGGGAAGACATATGGCAGATTAAATTTATTGCAGAGAAGTGTGAAGTGATACATTTTGATAGGAAGAATGGCCTCCTTCTGTGCCTTATCTATGATTTCATGATTTTGGATGGGGGATGTGTGTGGGGGGTCGGGGGGGGGGGGGGGGGGGTGGAGGTGGGGTGCTTTCTGGTTAGGGACTAGTCACATGAGGATTCCACTCCATCACACTTGTGCTGGCAGAACAGAACCCCTAGCAATTTTGGGACCATGGATTTTTATCCATCATTGAGCTGAGGCAATTATCACCTCCTTCTTCTCTCAACCTGGCTCAGATCAGCCACTTCAGTACAGACTAGGAGTTAAACATGGAGCACTGTCTCTCTTCCTGCTCCTTGCATTTACAGATTGTGCAAAACGTTCAGGCAGTTCTCCAGCATGGAATCTAAACTGACCATCTAATGAAGTACTGAGGAAGGGCAGCACTGTCAGAGAGATATCATCTTTTGAATTAGATGTTAAACTGAGGTCTCATCTGCACATTCAGGTGGACACCAAAGATCCCATGGCACTATTTCAAAGGAGAGTAGGGCAGTTCTCCCTAGTGCCCTAATATTTAACTCTCAACCAACATCACTAAAGTAGATTATCTTGTCTTTGCCACATTATTGTTTGCGTGACCTTACTGTGCACAAGTTGACTGCTGCATTGCAACTGTGACTTCACTACAAAAAGTTTTGAAGAACTCTCATTCCCCTCAATCATTTCCTCTGTCAAATATTTCTTTAGCTTCCTCGAATGTGGTAACACCAGCTATTTCCACAAACAGTTCAACTGACATTCTTGCAATCCCCTCGTTGCTCTAACCTCATGTGGTTCCTGAGGTAGCGCCCGGCTGGGAAACGTGATTAACCCATCACCGGAGCCATCACCATATCCAACTACAGGGAGATAGATCTTGATTTTGAGTGATACCGTAAAATGGGTGGTAACGAGTTGGTGTCCATTTAGCATCTCTCTCGTTTTTCATTTCCATTGAAGTCAATGGAGCACTTTGACTTCAATAACTACCCCAGGGGGTGCCGAAAAGCTGGTGGAATTGAGAGTGCATCATCTCCCCTTCATACAAACAAAAGTGAATACATTTAATTCATCTTGCCAGTCTGTTGTTACTGGAGAGTTGACGGGTCTCTGCGCACCTGCGGACTAACTGAGGATGATGTTGCACAGATCAATCGACTCAACTCGTTCATTCTTCCTCACTGTTATGGTTGGAAGGTTATGCTCATGCACACATTCTCATAGTGCATCCCTGCATTGCTTCTTATGTTATCAGACAAATCCAGCTCCCTCCTCTGCAGCCTTCATTTGTCGGTTGTTATTACCAATATTATAATGGTAATAATAGATGTCTGCGAAGTGTAAAAGGATTATGGCAATCCAATCAGTAGCTGTTGAGGTGTTTCAGTGCCATGCAGACAAGCTGTAACCATTTTAATCTCCATACCCATCCCCATCGTCCCCCTCCTCCGCTTCACCGCCCCCGCCGCCCCCCACCACACTTACCCCTGCTCTCCTTCCTGACAGGTTATAGCCAACAAAGAATGCTAAATAAAATCACCAGAGATAATGCTGAGTCTGGTTCCATGGTAAACAAGATGTTATGAAAATATTGAGAATCATTGTTTGCTTTGGCTGGAAATAGATGGCCCTAATCAGGGTTATACATGAGCATTAGGGAAAAAAGCTATCATATCTCAGCCTTAGCCATTCCATTTTATATGCGCCAGTGTGTTGAGTACAGAATAAATTCACTGACTATCCCCTTATTGTTGGCAGCAAGGAAACCGCAAATGATAAACAGGAGCACTCCTGCATCATTACTCCGTGTTATGAATGTGTGCCTGCAAATTCAGTTCTGAACTATGTTTAACTATTTGTTCTGCAGCAACTCTGTAATTCTTCGGGTTGTAATTCCATGGATCCTGAGTGCAATGTTGTATTGTGTGTCCTGACATCCTGCCTGTCCTTCCTGCTGACAATAATGTAGTTCTTAGAGCAAGGGGGCGTCCAGGATGTCTTATTTCAGTTTGGCAGGCGGAATAGAGTGTTGGTAATGAGGAGCTCATGCTCTGCACATGTCTTCATCAAAAGAAGGCCATTGCTCTTGCTGTTACCATCTCCATTTCTCAATGTAAGCTCCCTCCCATGCAGATCTGATGGTCTGTGCCAACTCTGGCACTGAAATCACCAAGGACGATGAATTTGTCTGAGCTTGGCACTGCAGCAATAAAGTTCTTAGCTCTTCATAAAATCTATCTTTCACCTCTTCAGCATTTGTTATTATAGGTGCATAAGCACTGACAGTGTTGGCATTGACTTTTTCCAGTGAGGGAAAGTCGCAATGACATGAGCCGATCGTTTGTGCCTTTTGGGAGATTGGCAAGCTTGGGGAATAGGTTGGACTTGATAGCAAACCTTCTCCTGCTTCACAATGCTCTTCGCTACTGTGGCCGCTCCAGAAGAAGGTATATCTAGCTTCAGATTCTGTCATTTGTTTTTCATTAGCTAGATGAGTCTCCTTCAATGCTGCTATGTGGATGTTGTATCTGGCATGTATTCTCTCAACCAGGACTGTTTGTTTCTCTAGTCTGTCTGCTCCGGCTTGGCTAATAATGTTCCACATGTCAATTAGTAACTGTGCACCTTTGTCTTCTTTACATTTGTTGTTCGACTGCTGAGATTCTCAGCAGATCCTGGCCAGGGTAGGAGAAGCAGACAATGATTAGGGCATTTTTTCTAGTCCCTTCTTCATGACATGGAGGTGAGCAGTGCAATCCTGAGACAAGTTGCTCAGTCGCTCAGACGGCTGCCGAACTCCATCGCCACTTCAAGCCAGTGAGTCTGAGCCACCAGTGTACAGGGATGCGGCTACAGTTTCCAGTGTATCCCTCACCTGCTGCTTCGTTGCTCCCCCAATGCCACAGGACTTGAAGGCTGTATCATGATGGATTGGTGAGTGATGTCATGGCTTGTAGGTGAAATAGATTATAGTCAGGGCCAGTTGCGCTGAGCCAACCTCACTCTCTGGTCCTGGCACATCTTGAGTCCAGTGTCAGGGTAAAGCTTAGAAGCCTGAAGACGATTCTTGATGCAGTGGGTGAGCTTGGCACCTTGAGCCTTACTCTTAGCACTCCACAACGATTTGCTTCATTGCCCTTTTGGCTGTTGAATTTGCCTCGAACTTATCCGTCCACTCTGCCAAGCAAGACTTTGCGTGCAAGGATGAGCAAGAATGTTTCCCAGTCTCCACCCTTCCCAAGCCCAACCCCCACACCACTCCCCATCCCCCCACCTCCCCAATACTGCCAGCTGACATGGCTAACCTGTTGCACTCTGTGCTCCTGTTGACATTGAACATGGCAGGCGGCAGGGCACTTTAGGGCTACAAATTCTGGCTGGGTGTATTCCCTGGGAGTTTTTGTCACATGATTTCTAGCAACTGACCTGCCCCGCCCAGTGAAACGGCCCTTTCATCGCATCCGCAATATTTTTATAATAAATTTTTTAAAAAAGTTTGATGAAACACATGATTTTTCGCCTGGAATTTGCTCACAACAGTGCCCAGGGAGATTAATCTCTTACTCTTGGTTGGCAACTCTAGGGTGCAATTGTCACCTTTTATCAAGTGAAAAGCCATACAGTAGGCCAAACCTGTCCAGTGCGAGTTGGAGCTGAAAGGAAATAATGACTTCAGCCTTGATCGCTTCTTTGCTAATGTTGAAAATTAACCAAAAACAACATTCATAGCTTTAAAAACCTGCTCCCTTAATTGTATAAAATGAAGAAGCGGATAAGAAAAGACATTTATCAATAACCAGTGTTCTGTTCACCTCTTGGAAAATTCCAGAAAGCTTGCTTCAAAATCAGACTGACCAATATAGAAATGGATTAGTGCCAATTGTATATACAAGTACATTATGCCATTTATGCCATATGCCATTTCATCCATGCAATTGTTTTTAGGGAAAACTTTTAAAGCTACCTTTGGTATGGATGGAGGCATAACAGAGAAAGTAGAGTATTAATAGAGAAAAAGCGAGCTTCAGGAGTGAGAAACAGCATTAAAAACACAGCATTAACAAGGAAAAGAATTAGCAAAAAAAAAGAGCATTAACAGAGAAAACACAGCATTAACAAAGAAAACAGCACTAACAGAGAAAATAGAGCATTAACAAGGAAAGCAATTATCAGGGAAAACAGAACATTGACAGAGAAAACAGAATTGACAAAGAAATAGAGGACATTAACAAGGAAAACAGTGTGTTAGCGGAGAGGGCTGAGAGATGGTGGAAAGCACACAGAGAGAAGATGAAGGAATACTTCATGTGTTCCTTCAAAAATGGAGATAATGCTAATTAAGAGGTGAAGGAGAGTTTTGAGATGGAGTAGTATTGAGAGGAGGAGAGTGCATAGAGAGGAGGAACAGAGTGCTGGGAGAAGGGATGGTGAAAGCACTGAGATAGATGGAAGAGAGTACTGAGAGCGATTGAGTACAGAGAGATAGCGAGAGTGCTGAGAGAGATGGAGAGAGCATTGAAAGGAGATGGAGGGAGTGGTGAGAGGAGATAGAGAGAGCATTGAGAGGCGATAGTGAGAGCACTACATAACGCGGAGAGCAGAGAGAATGGAAAGCGAGACAATGCTAACAAAGAAGTGAGGGCAGAGAGGAGAAGGAAAGTGCCGAGGGGGCAGAGAGAAAGACCAAAGACAGGAGAATGAGAGACCATTGAGAAAGGAGAGGCAGTGAGCACTGAGAAGAGTGAGGGACTGACTTAGCAAAGTGACAGAGAGTAGTGAGAGTGCTGACAGTAGGCAGTGCAAGCTGATTGGTAAAACAAAGAACGTTGTAATATTATTTTATTGGTTATAAAATTGATTATCTAATGCTTGTTTATATTGCATTAGAAAAGAAAATCTGGGTAAATTGCAACACAGTTAGATTAGAAGCTTAGGAGCAGGCCTTCCTAAAGTGCGGTCCTCAAAATTAAACATAAATTCCCAGAAACCAGTGTTTCTTCAGCACTGAAGCCAGAGATTATAAGACAGGCTTGGATGAAAAAGCTCCATTTTAGTCTATTAACATCATCCTTCCTGAACAGTAACTTAATGGCCTGGAATTTCCTTGGAAACTCGTACAATCACAATGGTGCAGCTACATTATAAAACCATTTTCCAGCTCAAAATCCAAGGAAAATACAGTGTGAGTTAAGTTAGTTTTCATGTCACTTCATAATTTCCTGGTGCTGTTGTGCCCCATTGCTAAAAGTTTGTTAATATAGCCCCACTGCCATTCAAAGCAGCTGTGACCATGAATTTCCTGGATTTACTCTGGTTTACTTGTGGCATCTAAATATATCAAGAAATTTAGGTGTAGGAAGGCACAATTTTGCCTAGTCACTTAGTCTGTGTCCTTTTGCAACTTCCTACTCCCATTGACACACGTTAACGTGCCTCCATCATCGGTGCACTTGGTTATGCAACTTGTGTCACAAGGTTACCACCAATTCCGTGCATTATTGCTAAGAAGCTTTTGTGCAGTACCTTATCAAATGTCTTCTAGAAGTCCATATACACAATATCCATTGGCATTCCCCTATCCAACATGCGAGTCTCCCTGAAAAGATTCAGCTAAATTTGTGAGACATGACCTACTCTTCACAAATCCATGCTGCCTCTCTATGATCAGCTGACACTTGTCCAAATGTTTAGTCTCTTTGTCTCTGATGATAGATTCCTGTGACTTCCCCACAGCTGGTGTTAACTGCCTGGTCTGCAGGGTTTTTCCCTCATCTTTCTTGAATAATGGAGTGACATTTGCAATTTTCCAATCGACAGAAGCAATTCCTGAATCTAGAGAGAATTTTGTGCCTTTTATTACTTTATTTGTACCTGCCGTGCTGAATTTTATAGCTCTGGTGAGAGTGCTGTGCTGATATTTTTAGGATGCCCCCTTCCCACCCATCCCTACACTTTCAAAAGAACAAAGTAGCTGCAATGGCCACCCCACTGGGCACTCTCCTATTTACTATCATTTCGGAAGAGGAACGGAGGCAGGAGGCACAACAGGTAAAACTCCAGGGCAGGAGATGTCTCTTCTAAGTTCCAAAGGTTCCTGGGGACCGCCACTGGCCGAACACACGAGATCCACTACTTTTCAGGCGCAGCATATGCAAATTAGTTTCCCAGGAAACCACAGCATAAGTTCAAAGTGGAAATTTCAACACCCGTGCCAGTATGACTTATGGTGCAACTTGCCCTGTTGTGTCATTCCAGGATACTCCAGGCTAATGCCTCTCTTCTGTATTTTACAGCATCTATTGTCCACTACCCTGGCATGGACCATTTTTTCAGGCAACCAGATGCAGTTGTTGACCATCTTCTCAGTGTTTGCCCTTCAATAGCCAATGTGAATTTAAGTGGGTCCCAACATTGGAAGTTTGAAAACAAAACGTGTGTAAAACATCCCCAGATAAAAGAAAAAGAATTAAACAGCAGCTCTCTCATATGTTTCTTTAGTGACATTAAACAATATTTAAATGATGATCATTGCTTCATCTGATAAAGCAGTGTGGCCTGATGCAATTTTTTTTTAGTATCCCAGTCTGAACACAAGAGAAATAACATTACTTTTGGCTAGCAATACCTCACTGCAGATTTTTATTAAAAATGTCACATTCAATATTTTTAACATTAGCCTTGAAAATAGCTATAAGTGAATATAGCATGCGCAAACATTAGAAAACAAGATAAAGGGGGTTCAGGTACAGCATGGTAATCGTTTATAGGCCACTGAATAAACATTAACCAATCAGAACGTGCAAAGCACAGCAAGAGGTGGCATCTAAAAACACGCCTAAGTGCTTTTGCACGGTCCCATTTTTTCAAATTAGGGAGCATGATCCGCAAAACTGTAGCTGTGTCAAAATCCTGGAACTCCCTTTCTAATCGCGTCATGGGTGTACCTACACTACATGGACTGCAGTGGTTCAAGAAGGCAGCTCACCACCACCTTCTCAAGGGCAATTATGGATGGGCAATAAATCCTGGCCTTGCCAGTGATGCTCACATCCCAAGAACGAATTTAAAAAATGGCCATTTTAAGCTGGACTACCTCAAGCATTCATTCACAAAATTAACTAGGACCTAGCTGCTCTCTTAATAAAGAGGCCACCAAAAATTAAAAGACCAGAATTTTGTTCTTGATTTTATTTTTCACCCCCACTCCCTCATTTTATTCCATCTAACTCCCCATAGACTGGGACAAATCTTCATTTTTCAGCTCTGCACAACCTGACACCAAACTCAGAATGGGTGAGCAAGAAAGTGGGGGAGATGCTGGTGGGTGCAGTGGTGGGGGGGGGGGGGGGGGGGGGGGGGGGGGTGCATGGTTCAATCAAACTCACTAAGCCACCAAAAGAGCAAACATTATATTCTTCTATGAATTGTGCAAGATAGCTATTTGATACATTTATAAATTGCTTATGCTGTGCTAAATGAAAATTTTAACAGACCACTTCAAAATGACTGGGATACTCATGCCAGGGCCATACAGGCTCTGGGCTCAAACATATCCTCTCTAAGATAGGCTGGAAGGCTAAAATGCTTTATGATATCATTCAGATCCCGGGTATCTTGCAACCTGCGCTCCTGCAGGTCAGTGGGAGTGTTGAGCTGCAGCCTGATAGCAGGGTCAGTCATGCAATGGGAATGGAACATGTTGCCCTCTCACAGGATGACAGCGTGTGTGAACTCCAGCAACTCCTTCAACCAACGCACACCCTGCTGTCGGAAAGTCAATTGGTCCGCATTGCCTGAGCAGGTCTCAGATTGCTGCAGTAGTCATCAGGCCTTCCCAGGTCTGAGCTCTTAAAGGTTGGTGACCACAAGTCCTTTCATGAGCCTGAGCAGTCTTTCACTTCTCAAGCTTAAGTCATTGTTAGAGCACCTTCTACAACTGCTAGAATCAGTAAGACAGTTGCTATTGGCCCACACCAGAGAGATAATTAAGATGTGGCTTTGACTGCAGCCAAATGCTGGAGGCCTCCCTCTTTCTTGCAATTTTCTGTGCCTGGGTTGTTTCCATAACAAAACACTTTTTTAGGTGAGTAGATCATTAGCTTGACACAGAACCCCCTAACAGTAAAGATGCCTTTAATCTGGCTTTGGCCTTTTTTCCTGTTTGGCTTAGGTGGCTCTGCCAGGAGTTATGTTGCTGCAAGTATAGGTCTCAGGGTCAGAGGAGAACGCAAGCATTCCCATCACCTTAAGATACAGGGCTGCAGTTTACATGCCCCCACCGGGCATGTTTCTGGCAGCAGGGCATGTAAAACAGGGTGAGTGCCCACCTTTCCACCTACCTCCAAGCTCACCCCTATAATACGGGGGGGCGGGGGGTGGTTGGTAGTGGGGAGAGGGCAAGGGTCAATTAGGCTTGTTACCAGGCCTGATAATGGGCTGCCCACACAGTAAAACGTTTGGCATGGGCAGCCTGGTGAGAGTGGGCAGCTGGATTTTTTAAATGGAACCTTCAAAGGGCAGGAAGGAGAGGGGGGGTTCTATCATTGGGAGCTGCCCTTTGCAGATCGGGAAGCCCTGGGGCTTCTCCATCTTCCTCATTGCAGTCCCGGCAGCGGCCACTAAAGTGCACTTGGCGCTGCCAGGACTGATGGAGCCTTTGGCCAATCAGGTTGGCTGGCAGCTCCAGAGGGCAGGACTTCCTCCCCAGTGAGGGGTGGAAGTCCCACATTGGCCTCGTTAAGCCACTGAAGTGGACAAGGCGGGAGCTGAATGAGGCCTCAGTGTCTTCGCAAGTTCAAAACCAAGTATGCATTGAATAATGCAGAGCAGGGATCAAAACTGTCAATGGAATACTGTACTACATAGCCAAAATGTAGAATATGAGTCAGCGGACTTTAGCCAAACCTTATAGTGCTCTGGTGGGACAACGCCTTGAAATGAGACATTCAAGCACATGAGGCAGTGCTGAAAAAATTCACAAGCCTCCTCCCTAAATGCCACAGGGCCGAGTTAGGAGGAGAGATGGGTTTTTCAGGTCTAAGAAAGAATGTGTCGAAGACACAAACTTGAGTGATAATTAAACAAATAAAGGAGTATTAATCATCATAATAATGAGAATAGGACCTGAAAGAACAAATTCAACTGAGTATAGGATAATTTTAGGAATGGCATCAGGGAATTCTTCTTCACACAAAGATTGGTCAATGTATGAAATGGTGGCATAATAGAAGTGAAAATCATGGCACTGCTTATAAGTATTTGGACGTTGAAATGGGAGGACTTTACTATCTCTCTAATGGATGAATTAATTTGGGATCATTGGTCTTCTTCATCCATATTTACCTTGTGACACATAGGACAGAATCTTATGAGGCCCAGCAGGGAAATCTAAAAAGTGGCAGCTGGGTCGGCGACCCATTCCCACTTCCAGGTGATGCTGCTGGAGGTGGGTGAGCAATGGAAGCAGCAACACAGCAGGTAGCCTGTTAGTGGCAATTTTCTTCACGCTTGGGACCAGGTTGGGGATGGGCTCCACCCTGTGACGAACTCCAGCACGTTGTTGGAAGCAGCCTAGGCGGGGAGACCAGCGAAACTTACTTTATTTATTCCCCCTTCCCCTACCACCACCCTCCTCCCTCCCCCCCACCACCAGAGACTGCCACTGTGATGGCCTGGCAGCTGTGGCCACAAATGGTTCCACCCCCAACAGCAGTCTAGGTGTACCTACACCACATGGACTGCAGCAGTTAAAGAAGGCAGCTCACCACCACCTTCTCACGCTAATTAGGGATGAACAATGAATGCGACCTTGCCAGCAACGCTCACACCCCACAAATGACTAAAAAAATTATATATCACCTGAGGCACCTCCATCTTGAGGCACCCTTGTGTTCTCCTGCCTGCCAGAACAGCACCCACTTCACCCAGTGAGGCTGTCAGCAGGACAATTCTGCAGACGCCCTATTGGCCCAGCTGGGTGCCAATCTTACCAATCTTATCTTGTCCTTAACAGGCCGCCTCCAGTGAGATCGCGCAGATGTGCAACTAAGTATCTCCGATGGGTACAGGTCCCGCTTTTAAGAACATAAGAATGTAACAATATAAGAAATAGGAGCAGAAGTAGACCACATGGCTCATTGAGCCTGCTCCACCATTCAATACGATCATAGCTGATCTTGGGATGCAATTCCATTTTTCCACCTACTCCCCATATCTCTTAATTACAGGAGAGACCAAAAATCTGTCTATCCCAGCCTTAAATATATTCAACGATGGAGCATCTAAACTGTATGGCATAGAGAATTCCAAAGATTCACAACCCTTTGGATGAAGTGATTTCTCCACATCTGTCAGGAAGAGATATTAATGTACATAATGTTATTGGAAATTATTTTTTTAAATAGAGGTTTAGTCTGTGTGCGTGTTAATTGGATTAAAGCTAGCTAGTCTGGGTGCTTTCATGTATAGTAGTTTTCAGATATTAACAGAGGTAGAGGGTACATTGGCATTTTGTTGAATAGAGCATTCAAGAGTGGCAGAGAAATCTTATACCTAGCTAGGAGACACCAAACAATATTTATATTACTAATAAAATTGGTACAATGAAAGGGGTTCAAAGGGCTTGGTGATACAATGAAAATTTACATTCAAAGGGGAAGGCTGGGTATAACAGAAAGGAGTTTTGTGTGTGCAGGTCACAGTATTGTAATATCTAAGCTTGTAAACCTACAACTGTCCGCAAAGGAACCAAATCGAAAGGAACCTTGCTTTGAATTCATAAGGTGAAAAATGCTTTGCTTGGTGTCTGTTTAAGTCTATTGGTTATTGTTGCCTTAGTGGAGATTAATTTGGGAATTGTTAAAAATTATGATAGTAGTAATTTGTAGCCATGTGCATGTGTTTAATTTGTTGTTAATTAATACATGCGTCATTTAGTTTGATAAAAAAAACCTTCTCGAGAACTGGTGGTCTTATTCCTGAATTTAGAGCTGCAACTCAAAACATACCAATTGAAAATATAGGTTATGACAGTTGTTTAAAGTTTCCCTCTGGGATTTTAAATAACTCAGCCTTTACAAACTGCTGTGTCATAACAACATTTCTGTCCTAAATGATTGGACCCTTATCCTGAGACTGTTCCCACATGGTTTAGATTCCCCAACCAATCTCTCAGTCTCTCAACATCCACCCTATCAAGTCCATTCAGAATTTTGTAGGTTTCAATGAGATCGCCTGTCATTCTTCTAACCTCCAGAGAATATAAGCCCAATTTACTCAGCCTCTCATCATAGGACAATCCTCTCATCCCATGGGCCAAGTGAACCTTCACTGTACCACCTCCAATGCAGGTATATCCTTTCTTAAATGTGGAGATGAAAACTGCATACTGTATTCCGAATGTGGTCTCACCAAAACCCTGTACAACTGTAGCAAGGCTTCTTTATTCTTGTACTCCAGTTCCCTTTGTAATAAAGGCCAACATGCTATTTGCCTTCCTAATTGCTTGCTGAACCTGCATGCTAACGTTCTGTGTTCCTTGTCTCTTTGAACATCAACACTCACAAGTTTCTCGCCTTTTAAAAGATATTTTGCTTTTCTATTCTTATGACTAAAATGAATAACTTCACATTTCTCTATTTATATTTCATCTCTCATCTTGTTGCCCACTTAACTAACCTGTCTATATCTTTTTGCAGCCTCTCTGTGTCCTCCCCACAGCTTACCTTTTCTAAGCTTACCTAACTTAGCATCATCAGCAAACTTAGATACATTACTCTCTTTTCTTCATCTAAGTCATTATTATGGATTGTAAATAGCTAAGGTCTCAGCATTGTGGCACTCCACTATTCACTCCCTGACAACTTGAAAAAGCCTTGTTTATGACACTCAGTTTTTTATCCATTAACCAATCCTCTATCCATGCTACTATATTACCCCCAACTCCAAGAGCCCCTTATCTTGCCTATTAACCTTTAGTTTGACACTTTATCGAACGCCTTTTGGAAATCCAGGTATACGACATCTACTACATCCAGGTATATTGCACCTATCTACCCTACTAGTTACATCCTCAAAAAACTAATAAATTTGTTAAACAGGATTTCCCTTTAGTAAAACCATGGGCAGGATTTTCCCCCCGTTGGGGGGGAAGTTGATGGGCAGGCACGTGCGGGTGTGCCTCCGATTGGTTGCCATTTTATGTGTTAGGGCCCACCCAGAGGGGGAACCCGCTGCAGAGGGGCTGGAAAATTCCGGCCACTGTGTTTAAAGCTATATACACAAGTATATCACCCCAGGGCTCAGTGTACTTAAATATATAAAGAGTAGAATGCCATTCAAAGCTCAATGTGTTTACGATGATATGCAGGGGAACATCATTCACAACTTAGTGCTTAAATCTATAATCAGGAGAATGCAGAAGTCAGAGCATTGAAATCTATATACAGCTGAATGTCATTCACAGCTCAGTGTTCAAATTCGGGACAATGCTGCTCAGAGTTCAATGTGTTCAAATCTATGTACAGGATATTGTCAGTAAGAGCTGAATGTATTTAAATCTATAAAGGAGAATGTCACTCAGAGCTCAGGGTATTTAAATGTATATACAGGAGATTGTAACTCAGAGATGCATATTTAAGCATATACAGGAGAATGTCACTCAGAGCTCTGTGTGTTTTAATCTACATACAGGACAATGTCACCCTGAGGTCAGGGTGTTTCAATCTATATACAGAAGAATGTCACTCAGAGCTCAGTGTGCTTTAATCTATAGATGGGAATGTCATTCAGAATTCAGTGTGTTTTAATCTATAGAGAAGAATGTCACTCAGAGCTCAGTGTGTTTTAATCTATAGATGGAATGACACTCAGAATTCAGTGTGTCTTTATCTATAAATAAGAATGGCACTCAGGGCTCCGTGTGTTTTAAACTATATACAAGACAATGTCAGCCAGGGCTCACTGTACTTAAATCTATATATAGGAAAATATCACTCAGAGTTCAGTATGTTTAAATCTATATCCAAAATAATGTTACTCAGATCTCATTGTGTTGATTAGTTCTGCGGCAGGAGGTACAGATTCAAAAGAGATAGGTTGCACCTCAACAGGACTGGGACCAATTTGTTTGCTGTGAGGTTCCCCAGCATGGGTGGGGGAGGGTTTAAGCTAAATTGGCAGGGGAATGGGCACCTGTATATCGAAATAGAAATGAGGAATAACGTACATAAAGAAATGAGAGTGTTAGTTAATACTAGAGAAGGAAGTAACACTATATTGGATAGCAGCAGACTAGGAACATACGAACGTATGAAATAGGAGAAGTAGGCCATTCAGCCCCTCATGCCTGCTCTGCCATTCGGTAAGATCTTGGCTGATCTGTTTGCGTTTCAAATTCCACATTCCCATCTACCCCCAATAACCTTTGATTCTCTTTCCTAACAAGAATCTATCTACCTCCATCTTAAAAATATTCAATGACCCTGCGTACACTGCCTTCTGAGTCAGAGAGTTCAGGAGTCACACAACCATCTGAGAGAAAAACATTTATCTTCATCTCTGTCCGAAAAGGGCAACCCTAATTTTAAAACACTGCCCCCTAGTTCTGGACTCACCCACAAGAGGAAACATCCTTTCCACATCCACCAATACCGTTCAGGATCTTATATACATCAATCAAGCCACTCCTCACTCTTCTAAACTCCAGTGGAAACAAGCCCAGTCTGTCTAACCTATTCTAATAATACAACCTCATGCTCATTCCATTTATTAATCTGGTAGACCTCCACTGAATTGCCTCCAATGTATTTATATCCTTCCTTAAATAATGAGACCAAAACTGCACACAATATTTGAGATGTGGTCTCGCCAATACCGTGTAAAACTGAAGCATAACATCCATACTTTTGTGTTCAACTCCTCTCATAATAAAGGATAGCATTCCATGAGCATTTTTGATTTTGTGCTGTACCTACATACTAACTTTTTGTGATTCATGCACTTGAACACCTAGATCCCTCTGCATCTCAGAATTCTGCAGTTATTCTGCAGTTCTCCAACTATGAGCAATGAAAAGACAGGTTTACAATCCATGTGTGTTAAAATGTGGTAAATAAGGTTTATGAGCTACAAGCATTTGGGAATGTAGTGGCAAAAACAGAAATGTGGCTTAAAAATAGCAAGCGCTGGGCACTTAATGTCCAAAGCCAGAAATATAAAAACAGATGTAAGAGTTTCTATAAATATTTTTTTTAAAATGAGTTAACAAAGTGAGTATCCTTTAGAAAGTGAGGCTAGAGAATTGATAATGGAAAACAAGGAAATGGCAGATGATTTGAACAGGTAATTTGCATAAGTCTTCAATATAAAGGATACGAGTAACGAAGTAGCTATAAATCAGGAAATGGAAGGGAAGGAGGAACTCAAGAAAATTACAACCACCGGAGAAGTGGTACTGAGTAAATTGTTGGAGCTGAGGGCTGACAAGTGCCCAGGTCCTGATGAGCTTCATCCTAGAGCCTTAAGAGAAGTGGCTAGTGAGGTAGTTGATTAGGGTTTCCCTTTTCGGACAGAGATGAAGAGAATTTTTTTCTCTCAGAGGGTTGTGTGACTCCTGAGCTCTCTGCATTGGTTTTAATTTTCTGAAACTCCCTAAATTCGGGAAAGGTTTTATTAGATTGGAGGATAGCAAATGTAACTCCATTATTCAGAAAGGGAGCGAGACAGAGAGCGGAAAACTACAGACAAGTTAGCTTAACATCTGTCATAGGGAAAAGGTTAGAAGCTATTATTAAAGAAGCTATAGCAGGGCACTTGGATAAGCTCAAGGTAATCAGGCAGAGTCAACATGGTTTTGTGAAAGGGAAATCATGTTTAACCAACTTATTGGAGTTCTTTGAGGAAGTAACATGTGCTATGGACAAAGGTGAACCAGTATACTTAGTACCGTACTTAGATTTCTAGAAGGCATTTGATAAAGCGCCACATCAAAGGTTACAGCGGAAAATAAAAGCTCATGGTATATGGGGTAACATATTGACATGGATAGGAGATTGGCTGGCTAACATGAAACAGAGGGTAGGCATGAATGGGTCTTTTTCATTTTGGCAAGATGTAATGAGTGGTGTTTCATAGGGATCAGTGCTGGGACCTCAACTGTGTGGTGAGAGTGACTGCTCTTGACATCAAGGCTGCATTTGACCGAGTGTGGCATCAAGGAGCTCAAGTGAAACTTGAGTCAATGGGAACCATGGGGAAAACTCTTCACTGGCTGGAGTCATACCTAGCACAAAGGAAGATGGTTGTGGTTGTTGGAGGTCAGTCATCTCAGCTCCAGGACATCACTATAGGAGTTGCTCATGGTAGTGTCCTCAGCCCAACAATCATCAGCTGCTTCATCAATTACCTTCCTTCCATCATAAGGTCAGAAGTGGGGATGTTCGCTGATGATTGTACAATGTTCAGCACCATTCGCGACTCCTCAGATACTAAAGCAGTCCATGTCCAAATGCAGCAAGACCTGGACCATATCCAGGCTTGGGATGACAAGTAGCAAGTAACATTCGCACCACACAAGTGCCAGGCAATGACCATCTCCAACAAGAGAGAATCTAACCATCGCCCCTTGAGTTCAATAGCATTACCATCACTGAATCCCCCAATATCAACATCCTGGGAGTTACCATTGGCAAGAAGCTGAACTGGACTAGCCATATAAATACTGTGGCAAGAAGAGCAGGTCAAAGGCTAGGAACCCTGCAATGAGTATCTCACCTCCTGACTCCCCAAAGCCTATCCACAATCCACAATGCACAAGTCAGGAGTGTGATGGAATACTCTCCACTTGCCTGGGTGAGTGCAGCTCCAACAACACTCAAGAAGCTTGACACCATCCAGAACAAAGTAGTCCACTTGATGAAAACATTCACTCTCTCCACCACCGACACACCGTAGCAGCAGTGTGTACCATCAACCTGATGCACTGCAGGAATTCACCAAGGCTTCTTAGGCCGCACCTTCCAAATCCATGACCACTACCATCTAGAAAGACAAGAGCAGCAGATACATGGGAACATCACCACCTGGAAGTTCCCCTCCAAGCCACTCACCATCCTGACTTGGAAATATTTCGCTATTCCTTCACTGTCGCTGGGTCAAAATCCTGGAACTCCCTTCCTAACAGCACTGCGGGTGCACCTACACGTCATGGACTGCAGCGATTCAAGAAGGCAGCTCACCACCACCTTCTCAAGGGAAAATAGGAATTGATAACAAATGCTGGCCTTGCAAGTGACGCCCTCAATCCATGAAAGAATGATAAAAAAACACATTGGTGGCTGTGCCTTCGGTTGCCTAGGGCCTAAGTTCTGGAATTCCTACACCTCTCCGCCTCTCTACCTCACTTGCCTCCTTTAAGGCATTTCTTAAAACCTACTTCTTTGTATAACTTTTGGTCATCTGACCTAATGTCTCCTTATGTGGTTCAGTGTCATATTTTATTTTATAATGATCCTGTGAAGCCCCTTGGAATGTTTTATTTGTTAAAAGTGCTATATGAATATAAGTTGTTTTGTTGTTGGGAAATCATGGAGATATATAAGAACGATAGAATGGTGATATGGGGGTACTTTAATTACCTAAATATCATTCGAGATAATTTTAGGGCAAAAGATAAGGAAGGACAGGAATTAATGAAATGTGTTCAGGAGAACATCCTTGATCAGTATGTCCTTGATCCAACTAGGAAGGAGGCATTGCTGATGGTGCTGTGGAATGAGGTGGACAAAGTGTCTAAGAGGGAGCACCTGGGTAAGAGTGATCATTGTATCATAAGGTTTAGATTAGTAATGGAGAAGAGCAAGCAACAATCTCAAGTAGAACTTCTAAATTGAAACAGGGCTCACTTCATTGGGATAAGAAGGGATCTATAATGGAAGCAAAGATTGATGGGAAAACCATAACGGAATAATGGGTAATCTTTAAGGAGGAGATGTATAAGGTAGAGGCCAGGGCTCCTTGGATGACAAAGGAATATGATGAGAAAAAAAATAGAGGGTGTATCGTGTATGTCAGGTGATTTCTTCAAGTAAGAACTAGATCAATTATAATAAGTTGAGAAGGAAAGTGAGGAGGAAAATTGACTGTCAAAGAGATAATATGAGAATAGAGTGGCAGTTAAGGGAACCGAAAAACCTTCAACTGGTATGTAAATAGTAAATGGAGTAAGAGTGGCATGGGGTCTATTAGGGACAAAGAGGGTGATATATGCTTAGAGGCACAGGGCAAGTTTAGAATATTTAATCAGTACTTTATACCAATGTTTACTAAGAAAGAGAATGCTGACAAAATGTCAATAGAAATCGAGATGGTGGAGGAGACAGATGTGGTGAAAGTTGATGGAAAGGATGTACTAGAAAGGCTAGAGTTAGAGTGGAGAAGTTGCCCAGTCTTCATGACTTGCATCCCAGGTTGCTAAGGAAGTGGGAGTGGAGATGCCATAATTTTCCAATCTTCCCTAGGTAAAGGGAGCTGCCAAGAGGATTGGAGAGTGGCAAATGTTTCTCTCTTATTCAAGAAAAACATGTAAGGACATACCAAGTAACCAGGCCGGACATTTTGACAACATTGGTGGATAAGATTTCAGAAGCAATAATCAGTGAACTAAGTCAACAGGCACTTGGAGAGGTTTGAGTTAATTAAGGAGAGCCAGCATGGATTTGAAAGAGGCAGCTCATGCCTGGCTAATCTAACTGAATTTTTTGCTGAAGTAACAGAGAAAGTCGATGAAGGGAAAGCAAAGGATGTTATCTAAATGGATTTTAAGAAAGCCTTTGGTGAAGTGCCACATAAAAGGCTGGTTTTCAAAAGTGAGGCTCATAGAATAGGAGGGTCAATGTCAGTTTAGATAAAAAAGATGACTTCAGGGCAGAAAACAGAAAATCATGGTCAGTGGTTGTTTTTCAGGCTGGAGAATGGTAGACAGTAAAGTGTCAGTTGGGAAAAGGGATAGGGAGCTATATAGATTTAATGACACAGTTATGAGTATGACCTGGTGGTCCACGTGCATAGATCTTTGAAGGTGGCAGGACATATTGAGAGAATATTTAACAAAGCATAATGGATCTTGGATTTCATAAATGGAGGTATTGGCTACATAAGCAGGGAAGTTATGCTGAACTTGCATAAAGCTCTGTTTAAGCCACAACTAGAGTATTATGCCCAGTTCTGGACACCACACATTAAGAAGGTTACAAAGGTCCTTCAGAGGGTGCAGAGGAAATTTACCAAAAAGATTCTAGGGCTGAGGGATTTAAACTACAAGGTTAGGCTGGAGAAGCTGGGGTTGTTCTCCTTGGGGGCAAAATAAATTTAGGAGAGATTTCTTATAGGTGTACATGATTTTGACAGATTTAGGTAAGGTAGACAAAGTAAAGCTGTTTTCATCAGTTAATGGTAGAAGGAGATGCGGGAGGACGTGCGGAAGAAAATTTTTATGCAGCAAGAACTCACTGCTGAAGAGGGTGGTGGAAGCAGAGACGAATGATTTCAAAAGGAAGCTGAATGGGTACTTGAGGGTAAAAAAAACTTTCGTGACTATAGGATACAGGTGAAGAATGGATTGCTCTATGGAGATCTGGAATGTACTTGATGGGTCAGCTAGCTTCCTATGTGCAGTAATGACTCCAGATATGCATATGATATAATATCTAAACGCACATGCAGTGTGTTTAATCCAGATAAAGGCGTTTAAATCTATATACAAAAGCATATCATTCAGAGCTCAGTGAATTTAAATCTAAATACAGTAAAATGTTACTCTTAGCTTACAACTATGTGCACGAGAATGTCACTCAATGGCTAGTGTGTTTCAAGTATATACAGGTGCATGTCATTCAGAGCTCAGTGTGTTTAAATCTATATATAGGAGAATGTCACTTAGAGCTCAGGAATTTAAATATGCAATTATAATGCAGGGATATGTGCGTTTAAATTTGTGCAGGAGACTGTCAATCAGATCTTAGTATGTTCAAATCTATATGACACAAAACTCAATGGGCGGAATTTTCTGAGCCTGCTGGTGGCGGGCGTGATAGGTGGAGTGCGCGGAAAATATGGTGCGACCTGCTTCACGATGGCATGAAGGCAGGTCATGATCGTCCGCTCAACCCGCCAACAGCGGGCCGCATTTCCCGCCATTGGTTGGCAGGGTCCTAACTGTAATATATTAGCATATACTTGAAAGGCCATCCTGCCAGGCTCTTGGAACCCTGCCATATCGTCCGTCCATATCGGCGGGAAAGCACGCCGTCGTGTTTCACAACAGCACGCAGGCGATGTGCACTTGGCGGCCTTCACTCTGAGGGAACTGAAGTGAGTGAGCAGCTGCGTTCTCCACAGCTCGCATGTTGTTTGCAGGCCTCAGGGGCTCTGGAGGTGGCGGGGGGAGGTGTGGGGGAAACTGATGCCGGAGTGTGTGTGTGGGGGGGGGGGGGGGGGGGGGGGGGGGTGTCAAAGGGCAAGTGCTGGCCTTGGAGGTGTGTGCTGACAGGGGGTGTCAAGTGCTGCCCTGGCGTCGCATCCCATGCACAGGCAATCAAAGTGGGGGGCAGGGTAAGCGAGGAGAGTGGCCATGCATTAGGGGCACCTGTATAAACTGACCATACCTCTGCAACTAGAACAGATCAGGCACAGCCAAAGTGATATGATTGGGGTCAGGCTCCTAGCCTGCCCACCTTTGCAAGCATCGCAGGGCACCAAAGGGCCATCTACCGCGCCATACCTTACCCTCCTCGCCCGCACCCCCCACCCCCCCAGCATAGACTTCGAGTCCGCCACCACTTTATTGGATCGCAGAGCAGTTGGACTGCACACGTTGTACAATCTCCTCGCCAACACTGACCATGTAGCAGTCACTGCTGGAGACCCTCACAGCCCCTTGCAATCTCAGCATCCTGGTTTGGACCAGTGTCCCCCATGTCACAGGTTGACAGGGCAGCCATGCAGCGCACTCATCTCTGGCCATCTGAGGCGTGACCAGCATTCTTCGGGGAGCATTAAGGGGCGGTCACACAGGGCCAGGAAAGGTGCTAAGTACAGCCATGATAACCACATCTCTCTCTCTCTTTCATGCTGCAGGAGGACGACGTCAGGATCATGGATCTTGGTGATCTAGCTGTATGCCTGATGGCCTTCAGAGACCATAGAAGACGGAATAGAGAGAAGCTGAAGCACCTGGCCATGCAAAGGCAGGAACAGCAACCTCATGAAGAAGGGGCTGCAGGGGCTCTCGCACACACCCAGGAGCGACAGTGAGCCATGGCTGGTCAGCGTCTAGCAACACCCAGGGTCTATACACACCGCCTGCCATTCCTGCAGATGACTGAGAACCAGTGTCACCGACGACTGCGCATGTCTAGGGACCTGGTGGCTCACATCTGCCACTTACTGCAGGACTTGACGCCAAGGGGACATGGAGGGTATCCATTGCAGTGGCTGTGAAAGTGACTGTGGCACTCAATTTCTGTGCCAGTGGCTCCTTTCAGGGCTCCACAGGTGATCCACCACCCACAAATGCATCCAATGAGGTCATGGGTGCCATGTTCTCCATGGCACACAACTTTGTGCATTTCGCCCGGGACTGACAAGGGCCATTGGATTCGCCCTGATCTCAAGATTCCCACAGGTGCAGGGTGCGATTGACTGCACTCATGTGGTGCTCAGGCCTCCATCGCTACAGTTAGTGGACTTCGTCAACTGCAAGGGCTTCCACTCACTGAAAGTGCAGCTGGTATGCGACCACGAGAAACACATCCTACAGGTATGCGCGCGGTTTCCAGGGATGCACGATGCCTACATCCTGAGTTGCTCACAGGTCCTTGCAGCCTTCCAGGGTCCACAGAGGCTGCAGGGTTGGCTCCTCAGGGACAAGGGCTACTGACAGAGGCTGTGGCTGATGACACCCGTGCAGCGGCTTCAGGCTGCAGCAGAGCGACGCTATAACGAGGCTCATGCAGCAACTCGCAACTTGGTGGAGTAGACCATCGGGATGTTGAAGATGTAGTTCCAGTGCCTGGACCAGTCTGGTGGAGCCCTGCAATACAGTCTGCAGAGGGTGTCATGCACCGTCGCCGTCTGCTGCGCCCTTTACAACCTGGCGCTGCAACGGGGAGAGGAGCTGGCTGAGGAGATGGAGGAGCTGCATGTCTCCTCCGATGAAGAGGCTGCCGACAGGGATGAGGATATGAGGGTCTTTGTTGGTGATGGCGACGGTGATGAGGCTGTTACACCGGCTAGACAAGGCAGGCGCACTCGGGCGACCCTCATGGCTGCCAGAATTGTGGAGGATGATGACGACATGCAGTGAGGTGTCCCTGTAGATCCTCACATCACAGTTGTGAACGTTTGACTCCAGTCTGGCTTATCTCAGCGCTCTGTGAGAATGCTCCTGTCATGGAGATGCGGTGGAGGCCCTAATAGTCGCTCGATCAAAGGAGCATGATGGTAACATGCAGTGAGGACACTTCATAGATCTTCACATGGCCTCTGAGAATGTCTGACTCCTATCTGGCCGAGGGCAGCTCGCTTGCGTTCCATAATCAGGGCCATCTCAGAGATGCAGCCATGAAACATTAGACACATCTGATGCTGTCTCCGCCTTCAGCACCTCAGCCCTTCAGGAGCTGGTGCACAGCATCACTGATTGCAGATGCTGAAGAGATGGGGGCCAGCCCCTCCTTAAAGGTGCTGAGAGCACACAGAGTGTATGAGAGAACTTTGTGACGCCTTCCCACTACATTCTGGCAGCAATGACCAGCACCGCCGAGGTGCAGGCATCAGTAATGTTTCCAGGGAGTGTGAGGACAATCACTGTGATCTGAAGACTACACAGAGCACAAGGAAGAGGCCCTGGACTGAGACACCCACCTTGGGCAGAAAGGTTTCACATCTGAGTGACAAGAACACTGCTCATCAGAACAAGGGGCCATAGGCAGGGTGACATTCTTAGGACTTTATTGACAATAGTGAACAGTACGATCAAGTGATCAACACCCGTGGCCAACCTGTGCAACTACTGTTACATAACTTTCCTAACCCTGCCGCTACGTGTTGGTGCTCCCCGGACATCCACAGCAGAGGTGGAGGTAGCCTGCTGGCTGTGACGCCCTGTCTGTGATGACCTTGGCGGGTATCCTCTGAGGGCCCCGGCCTGCTTTCGAGGTTCTGCTGTGTGGCAGTGGCACTTTCCCCGGCCTGTGGAGCTGGATCTGCGGAGGTCACAGGAAGATAGGATTCGGATGGGCCGGTCACTCCCAGAGTCAACTGGGTGGATGGCCCTGGAGTGTACACCTGCTGATCCTCCTCGCTATTGGTGCCTGAGGGCCCCTGGCTGACTCCATGAGTGGAAGGGGTAGCTGGAGTGAGATCGAGCTGCCCAGCACCCCTCTCACGTACACACTGTTGGAGGCCAACTATGGCATCAGCGATGGGGTTAATCCCATGCAGCAGTGATGTCCTGGACCAAGGTCTCCATGGCGGCTGCCATTCTGCCAGCGTTGACCTCGGTGCATTGTGATGCCAGCGCTATCCCCTCAGCCTGAAGATGGACTGAGTCCTCCATCGTGTCTTTCAATCTGAGGAGTGTAATGGACATCCCTTCCTGGTGTTCCCGAGCTTGCCTTTGCAGCTCCAGCAACTGTGACATGACCGAGTCCAGAGGCTCGTCATCTGACTCAGACTCAGCAAATTTCTGGTCTCTAGCAGCCCTCCGAGTGCCGGGGACCTGGCAAGTCCCTGCCTCCACCTGCTGTGGATCAGAAGGTGTGGTGTACTCACCAGATTGTGATACCGAGGCTACTCTAAAGCTAGGTCCCACTGAGGTGTGTGTCTCTGTGCCGGTGGAGGGTGTGGGTGAGCGCTGTGACAGGACTTCAAGGAGGGTGCCTTCAGATTCCCCTTCAGAGGTTTCTTCGGAGCTTGACTGGAATCCCTGGGTCATGGGCTCTGTCGGTTGTTTGGCAGATGTGCCAGTGAAAGCAAGGGGAGATAATTAGTGCATGGCAGTGGCCTGTGAAAGAGGACACATCACACATGGCATGGTTGTCTGATGGATGCTGCACTGCTGGATCCTCACTTGGTAGAGCAGCGCCAACCTCACCATCAGTACAGGACTGGTCCCAGTCATCACCGGCCGGCTGGATGGCTCTGTTTTTGAATTCTGTCAGAATTTTGATTTCCGGAATCCCTCCACCTGTCTGAGACCTTTCCCTCCTGTTGTGAGCCAGTTTGTCCTGCATGGATAGAGATGGGGAGAGTGTATCAGGACACCTGCCAGGCCAGATGGTAAATATGCCTGGTTTGTGTGGGTGGTGAGTGGTCCCATGGACGGGATGAGGACAATGATGGTGAGTGTGAAAATGTGAATGGAGGTGTCCGTTGCGCTGGCAGTGAGTGAGGGCCCTGTGGATGTGTGATGGGTTTGAGTGTGTGAGTTGAGAGTGATGAGAAGAGTGGGTTATCTTGGCAGAATGGAGATCATTCATCCTTTTGCGGCACTGGGTGACTGTCCTCCTCTACAAGGCGTTCGCACTGACCACCGCTGCCATCGCCTCCCAAGCCAGGTTGGTGACATTGCTACCCATCTGCGGCCAGAGCGGGGGTAGAGCACATCCCGGCGGGCCTCCACAGCATCCAGCAGTCGCTTGAGGGACCTGTCATTGAAGCGGGGTTGGGGGGTGGTGGCGGTGGTGGGCTGTAGTCTTTTTTCCTTTGCTGGCCATGTCTCCTGGACAGCAGTGGTGAGCAGGTGGCAATGGGCGCTTTGCTGGCGGCTTCCTTTTAAAGATGGTGGCCAGCGTGATGCGACAGCGGGGTGATGGCGAGCGGGCGAATGAGAGCCCGCCTGCCATGGAAGCAGCATGTTTCTCGGGATTGCATAAATAATGAGGCCGACTCGGAAGGATACGGCGTGAAAACCCGCCATTTTTGTCGGCGGGTAGGACTCCATTTTACCTGCCCACTACCGCACCTAGTGCAATCCTGGGAAAATTCTGCCCAATGTGTTTAAATCTATTTACAGGAAAATGTCACTATGAGCTCAGCGTATTTAAACCTATACACACTTAGTATAGTGCATTTAAATTTATGTAAAGGAGAACGTCACTCAGGACTCAGTGTGTTCAGTGTGCGTACAGGAAAACGTCACTCACAGCTCAGTGTGTTGAAATCCATATAGACGAGCATGTCCTACAGGGAGGACATCAAGTGTGTTCAAACCTAAATTTAGTAAATATCACTCAGAAATCAGTGCGTTTAAATCTATATAATGCTGAATGTCATTCAGGGCTCAGTGTGTTTAAGTCTAAATGCAGCAGAATGTCACTCAGGGACAATGTATTAAGTCTTTTTACAGGAGAGTGCTGCTCAGAGTGAAATAAATCTACACAGAACAATGTCACACAGAGCTCAGTTAGTGTATATAAGTCTATGAAGACGAGACTGTCACTATAATCTTAGTGTGTTTAGATTGAGAATACATGAGAATGTCACTCAGAGTACAATGTATTTGAATCTATATTCAGATGAATATTACACAGAGCTCAGTACTTCAAATTATATTCTGGAGAATGTTGCTCAAAGATCGGTGTGTCTAAATTGATAATAAGGAAAATTTCACTCAATGCTGAGTGCATTTAATCTATAGAAAAACAAATGAATTAAGAGTGCAGGGTGCTTAACAATGTACACAGCAGAATGTCACACAAAGCTCAGTGATATAAATGTATATAGACGAGCATGTCATTCAGCGCTTAGTGTGTTTAAATCCATACAGGGAAATGTCACTCAGAGCTCAGTGTGATTAGATCTATGCACAGGAAAATGCCACCTTGAGTTCAGTGTATTTAAATCCATATACTGGCGAATGCGAGTCAGAGATAAGCGTTTTTCAATCTATATACAGGAGTAGGTCACTCCAAGCTCCATATATTTAAATCTATATACAGGAGAACGTCACTTAGAGCTCAGTATGTTTAAACCTACATACAGGAGATTGCCAATCAGAACTCAATGAGTTGAAATCTATCTACAGGAGAATGCCATTTAGATCTCCTAGAGAGGAGGCAGTCACTTAGCACTGTGTGTTTAAATCTATATACAAAAGAATATCACTCAAAGCTGAATGCATTTTATCTATAGAAAAAGAACAATATGATTCAGAGCTCAGTGTGTTTAAATCTATACACAGGAGAATGGCACATTGAGTTCAGCTTATTTAAAACTGTGCACAGGAAAATGTCACTCAGAGCTCAACTCTGTTTAAATCTATATATAGGAGAATGTCATTGAGAACTCAATGTGTTTAAATCTAAATGCAGAAGTCTATCACTCAGAGCTCAATGTATTTAAATCTATATAGATGAGAATGATCTACAGAACACAGTGCATTCAAACCTTTATTTAGGGAATATCAATCAGAAATCCATGTGTTTACATCTATGTACAGGAGAATGTCACTCAGAGCTCAGGGTGTTTAATCTATATGCAGGAGAATGTCACTCAGTGTTGAGTGTATTTAAATCGATATCCAAGGGAATGTCACTCAAAGCTCAGTGTGCCTATATATATATATCTAGAAGATTGTCACTCAGGTCTCAGTGTTTTTAAATGTATATACAGCAGAACATCAATCAGAGCTCAATGTGATTAAATCCTTATAGCAGGAGAATGTCACGCAGAGCTCAGTATGTTTAAAGCTAAGCACATTAGAATGTCATTCAGTGTTCGGTGTATGTTAATCTATAGAGCACAATATTGCTCAAGAATTCACTGTGTTTAAATCTATATTGGAATGGAATGGAGTCCTTACAGGGTGTAAAGTGTAAAGAAGTGCAGTCGAGGTAGCTGTGGGAGTCAGTGGGATTAGTTGAGAGCCTATCGACAGAAATGGAAACAGGGAACTCAGGAAGGGAAAGGAAGAGTCGAAGATGGACCACGTAAAACTGAAGGGTGGAAATTGGAAGCAAAGTTGATGAAGCTTTCAACTTCAGGGCAAGAGCATGGCACGCCAGTGATACAGTCATCAATATAACGGAAAAAGAGTAGAGGGAGGGGGGCCAGAGTAGGACTGGGACAAGGAATGTTTCACGTATCTCTTAAATAGATGGGCAAAGCTAGGACCCACACAGGTAGTCATAGCAACACCGTTTATTTGGAGGAACTGAGGTGAACTAAAGGAGAAATGGTTCAATGACAGAACAAGTTCAGTCAGGCTGAGGAGGGGTGTGGCCAATGGGAACCAGTTGGCCCTCTCCATTCAAGGAAGAAATGGAGACCCCTCAAACTATCCTGGTGGGGGAATGAAGGTGTAGAGAGATTGAACACCCATGGTCAAGAGGAGGCAGTTAGGGCCAAGAAATTGGAAAATTCTAAAGTGATGGAGGGCATCAGAACAGTTAAAAATATAGACGGGGAAGGCTGGACAAGGGGAGAAAAAATGGAGTCAAGGTAGGAAGAAATCAGTTCAGTGGGGCAGGGACAGCCTGAAACAATAGGTCTACCAGGGCAGTCCTGTTTATGGATCTTAGGAAGGAGGTGGAAGCGGACTGTACGGGGTTGGGGAACTATGAGGTGGGAAGCCATGGAGGAATGGTCACTGGAGGAAATGAGATTAGTGACTGCTCAGGAAACAATGGCTTGATGTTCGGCGGTAGGGGGGGGTCATGGTCCAGAGGGAAGTAGGAGAAAGTGTCAGAGATTTGGGACTCCACTTCTGCAAGAAAGAAGTCAGTCCACCAGACAACAACAGTGCCCCCACTTCGTCAGCAAGTTTGATAACAATATCAGGATTAGACCTGATAGAATGGAATGTAGCAAGTTCAGAAGGACACAGGTTAGAGTGAGTGAGGGGAGAATGATACAGGTGATGTTGTGGTGGGAGTCCTTAATGAAAAGATCAAGAGTGGGTAAGAGGGCAGAGTGAGGGGTCCAGGTGGAGGGAGAATACTGGAAATGGGTGAAACAGTCCATTGATCAGGGGAGGACTCCTGGTCAATGAAGTGGGCACGCAAATGAAGACAACAGAAGAAAAACTCAATATCATGCCGAGCTCGAAATTAATTAAGGTGGCGGCGTTAGGGGATAAAGCTGAGCCCGTTGCTAAGATCAGATCATTCAGCGTCAGAGGGGAGGGAAGGTCAGCGGGTATCGTGAATACATGGCAAGGGTTGAGAGTAGTAGAAGGGGTGGGGTCAGGGAAAGTGAAGGGGAAGAGAGATCTGGAGCGGCTTTGGTACCCGCGAATTGTTGGAGCTTGCAATCCCTAACATCAGAAAGAAAGAGAAAATGTTTTCTCTTGAAGCGTCAGGTGAGTCTGCGAAGCATGAAATGAAACTGCGGAGCAGGATAGGTTTGAGATAGAGTGAGTTGGAGCTACTTTTAAGAGAAAGGTGAATATTGTTCACGTAGCAACACATGGCACTGAGTGTTGATCTAAGGTTGTGATGTGAACAGCAGTCTGAGGAACATCACTCAGAGCTCAGTCTGTTTAAATCTATAGAGGAGAATGCTAGTAAGAGCTCAGTGTGCTTAAATTTATATACAGGAGAATGTCATAGAAAGTACGGTACATTTAAAACTATTGAGGAGAACATCACTCAAAGCTCTGTGTGTTTAAATGTATGTAGAGGAGAATATCACCTGGAAGATAGTGTGGTTAAATCTACAGAGGAGAATGCTAATCAGAATTCAACGTACTTAAATCTAAACACATGAGAATTTCAATAAGAGTTCAGACTATTAAACAGGAGAATGTCACTCAGAGCATTCAATGTATATACAGGAGATTGCATCTCAGAGATATGTATATTTACTCTATACAGGACAATATTACTCAAAGCTCAATGTATTTGAAGATATATGCCAGAGGAGGTCAGTCAAAGCTCATGTGTTTAAATGCAAATAGGAGGATGTCACTCAGTTCAGTGTGTTTAATCTATATACAGGAGAATGTCAGTCAGAGTTAAGTGCATTTAAAACTATACAAGGGAGAGTGTCAGTCAAAGATTAGTGTGATTAAATGTATATACAGGAGAATATCCATGAGAACTCAGAATATATAGAGTAAATATAGAAGCATATCACTCAGACCTCAGTGTGTTTAAATCTATACATAGGAAAATGTCACTTAGCCCTTAGTGTGTTTAAATCTGTATACAGGAAACTGTCAATCAGAGCTCAGTGTGTTTAAATCTATTGACAGGAGAATGTCACTCAGACCTCAATGTGTTTAAATCTATGCACAGGAAAATGCCACTTAGCCCTTAGTGTGTTTAAATCTGTATACAGGAAACTATCAGTCAGAGCTGAGTGTGTTTAAAGCTATTGACAGGAAAATGTTACTCAGACCTCAATGTGCTAAATCTATGTACAGGAGAATGTCAATCAGAACTCAAGTGTGTTTAAATCTATTGACAGAAAATGTCAATCAGAGATTAGTGTATTTAAATCTATATACAGGAGAATGTCACTCAGACCTCAGTATGTTTAAATCTATATACAGGAGAATGTCACTCAGACCTCAGTATGTTTAAATCTACATACAGGGGAATGTCACTCAGACCTCAATGTGTTTAAATCTATATACAAGGAGAATGTCACTCAGAGCTCAATGTGTTTAAACTATATACAGGAAAATGTCACTCAGAGCTCAATGTGTTTAAATCTATAAACAAGAGAACGTCACTCAGAGCTCAGTATGTTAAATCTATATACAGGAGAATGCCACTCAGAGCTCAGTGTGTTAAATCTATATGCAAGAGAATGTCAATCAGATCTCAGTGTGTTATATCTATATACAGGAGAATGTCAACCAGACATCAGTGTGTTTAAAACTATATACAGGTGAATGTCACTCAGAGCTCAGTGTGTTTAAATGTATATACTAAAGAGTGTCAATCAGAGCTTAAGGTGTTAAATCTATATACAGGAGAACGTCCTTCAGAGTTCAGTGTGTTTATAATTATATACAGGAGAATGTCCCTCAGAGTTCAGTGTGTTTATATCTATATACAGGAGAATGTCCCTCAGAGTTCAGTTTCATTTAATCTACGAAGTGGAGAATGTCCGATGGAGATCAGTCTGTTTAAATGTATAAAAAGGAGAATGACACTGAGCGCTCAATGAATTTAAATCTATAGGCAGAAGGATGTCACTCAGAGCTCAGTGTACTTAAATCTGAATATGGGAGAATATCCCTCAGACCTCAGTGCATTTAAATCTGTTTACTGGAGAATGTCACTCAGAGCACTGTGTGCGTAAATGCTTAAACAAGAAACTATAACTC
The DNA here is from genome assembly GCF_964194155.1 of Cetorhinus maximus. Taxonomy (NCBI): domain Eukaryota; kingdom Metazoa; phylum Chordata; class Chondrichthyes; order Lamniformes; family Cetorhinidae; genus Cetorhinus; species Cetorhinus maximus. The sequence continues at coordinate 27,693,747 of NC_135881.1, forward strand.
AGAGATATGTGTATTTAAATCAAGACAGGAAAATGTCACTCAGAGCTTAATGTATTTGAAACTATACACATGAGATTAACGCTCAGAATTCAGCACATTGAAATTTAATTAAACTATAGCATTACTCCAAGCTCAGTGTGTTTAAACTTATATACAGGAGAATATCGCGGTTAGGACAATGTGTTTAAATCTATATACAGGCGAATTCAACTCAGAGCTCAGTGTGTTTAAAACGATTAAAGAGGATGACTCTCAGAACTCCGTGCATATAAATTCCAAGAAATACAAGAAGTCCCTCAGGCCTCCATGCCTATAATCCCCCAAAATACAAGAATGTCCCACATAGCTCAGTGCGTTCATACCTATATACAGAAGAATGTCAATCACAACTCTGTGTGTTTCTATCTATATACAGGAGAATGTCACTCACAGCTCAGTGTGTTTATATCTATATACAGGAGAATGTCACTCACAGCTCAGTGTGTTCATATCTATATACAGGAGAATGTCACTCACAGCTCAGTGTGTTTATATCTATATACAGGAGAATGTCACTCACAGCTCAGTGTGTTTATATATGTATACAGGAGAATATCACTCACAGCTCAGTGTGTTTATATCTACATACAGGAGAATGTCACTCACAGCTCAGTGTGTTTATATATGTATACAGGAGAATATCACTCACAGCTCAGTGTGTTTATATCTATATACAGGAGAATGTCACTCAGAGCTCAGTGTGTTTATATCTATATACAGGAGAATGTCACTCACAGCTCAGGGTGTTTATATCTATATACAGGAGAATGTCACTCACAGCTCAGTGTGTTTATATCTATATACAGGAGAATGTCACTCACAGCTCAGGGTGTTTATATCTATATAAAGGAGAATGTCACTCAGAGATCAGTGTGTTTATATCTATATACAGGAGAATGTTACTCACAGCTCAGTGTGTTTATATATATATACAGGAGAATGTCACTCACAGCTCAGTGTGTTTATATCTATATACAGGAGAATGTCACTCACAGCTCAGTGTGTTTATATCTATATACAGGAGAATGTCACTCACAGCTCAGTGTGTTTATATCTATATACAGGAGAATGTCACTCACAGCTCAGTGTGTTTATATCTATATACAGGAGAATGTCACTCACAGCTCAGTGTGTTTATATCTATATACAGGAGAATGTCACTCACAGCTCAGTGTGTTTATATCTATATACAGGAGAATGTCACTCACAGTTCAGTGTGTTTATATCTATATACAGGAGAATGTCACTCACAGCTCAGTGTGTTTATATCTATATACAGGAGAATGTCACTCACAGCTCAGTGTGTTTATATCTATATACAGGAGAATGTCACTCACAGCTCAGTGTGTTTATAACTTTATACAGGAGAATGTCACTCACAGTTCAGGGTGTTTATATTTATATACAGGAGAATATCACTCAGAGCTCAGTATACAGGAGAATGTCACTCAGAGCTCTGCATGTTTATATCTAAATACAGGAGAATGTCATTCAGAGCTCTGTGTATTTATATCTAAATACAAGAGAATGTCACACGAGCGCTGGGTGTTTATATCTATACACAGGAGAATGTCGCTCACAGTTCAGTGTGTTTATATCTAAATACAGGAGAATGTTACACAGAGCTCTGCGTGTTTCTATTTATATACAGGAGAATGTCACTCAGAGCTCTGGGTGTTTCAATCTACATACAGTGGAATATCACTCATTTAAACCTATATTCAGATGGATGTCAGTCGAAGATCCATGTATTTAAATGTATTTTTTTAAATTCGTTCATGGGATGCGGGCGTCGCTGGCTAGGCCAGCATTTATTGCCCTTGCTCAGAAGACATTTAAGAGTCAACCATATTATTGCAGATCTGGGGTCAGATGTAGGCCAGACCAGGCAAGGACAGCAGATTTCCTTCCCGAAAGGACATTAATGAACCAGATGGGTTTTTACAAAAATTGAAAATGGCAACATTAGACTTGATTCCAGATTTTTACTGAAATCAAATTCTACCATCTGCTGTGGTGGGTTTTGAACTTGGCTCCCCAGAACATTATCCTGGGCAATCAAGGAGGCAGCGCACCACCACCTTCACAAGGGCAACTAGGGATGGGCAGAGCTCAGTGGGCAGGATTTTTTGGACGGCGGGGTTTTCCCGGCCTGCCACCTGAAGAGTTGGTGAAAACCCATCCCCGCCGATCACAGTGGGGGGCATTTATTTGCTGGAGAGGGGGATTTCCGTCCCTCCCTCAGGTAAAATTCCTGCCTCACAGAGCTGCTGGCCAATTTGATTGGCTGGCAACTCCTGCGTCCCAGCAGTGCCAGCGGCAGCAGTGGTCAAGGCTGGTACTACGAGCAGTCCCCAGATTCCAAGGCCTGGAGTCCAGGGCCCAGGAAATGTGGTCTTATGGCGGGAGGGGTATATGAGGCCCAGAGAGGGGGTGGCTGGGGGTCTTGATGGAGAGTCCAGGGGTGCAGGGGGTCACCTGTGGGGTTGGAGGGGTTGTGGGGAAAGGGGGCCCAGGAGGAAAGTGTCTCATCTTTCTCTCCCGAGGCCTGGGCAGGTTTTCCTCCAGGCCCCTGAATTTTTTTTTTTGTTCATTCGCAAGATGTGGGCGTTGCTGGGAAGGCCCATCCCTAATTGTCCTTGACACTGAGTGGCTTGCTAGACCATGTCAGAGGGCAGTTAACAGTTAACCATTGCCATGGGTCTGGAGTCTCATGTCAGCCAGACCAGGTAAAGATGGCAGATTGAATCAGATGGGTTTTTAACAACAATCATCAATGATAGCTGCATGATCAGCATTACTGAGACTATATTCCAGATTTATTAATTAATTAACCAGATTTGAACTCATGTCTCCAGAGCATTAGCTGGGTCTCTGGATTACTAGCCCAGTGATATTACCACTGCACCACTATCTCACCCAAATTCCTCCCTCCAGCCTCAAAATTGAGGCTGGGCAGAAAGTGGCTCTTAAGTGGCCAATAATTGGGCATCAGTTAGGGCATAAAAAGTCTAATGATGACTATGAAACCATTGTCAATTGTTGTAAAAACCCATCTGGTTCATTAATGCTACTGTCCTTACTTGGTCTGCCTTACATGTGACTCCAGATCCACAGCAATGTGGTTGACTCTTAACTGCTCTCTGAACAAGGGCAATTAGGGATGAATAATAAATGCCTAGCCAGTGATGCCCACATCCCATGAATGGATAAAAAAACAATAGAGTAAAAGTGTTATTTAGAGATCCACATATTTTAACCTATAGAGGACAATGCCAGTCAGAGTTTTGTGTGCTTATATCTATATACAGGAGAATGTCATGTACAGCTCGGTGAGTTTAAATCTCAAGGAGAATGTCGTTCAGAGCTCTGTGTCCTTAAATATATAGAGGAGATCATCATTCAAATTCAGTGCATTTATAACTATAAACTGGAGACTATCACTCAGAGATCAGTGTTTCTAAATCTATATACGGGACAATGTCCCACAGTGCTCATTGTATTAAAATCTATATACAGGAAAATATCACTCAGAGCTCAGTGTGTTTAAATCTATGTAAAGGTGAATGTCACTCAGAGCTCAGTGTGTATAAGCCTATATGCAGGAGTATGTCACTGAGAATAGAGTGTGTTTAAATCTATATAAAGGAGAATGTCACTCAGAGCTCTGTGTGTTTAAATATATGTGCAAGAAAATGTCACTAGGAGCTCAGAGAGATTAATTCTATACACAGGAAAATGTCCTTCAGAGCTCAGTGTATTTAAATCTACAGACAGGAGTATATCACTCAAGGATTGTGTACTTAAATGTATATACATGAGATTTGTGTTCAGAGATCAGTAAATCTATATCTAATAGATATTACATACAATATGCATAAATTTATATGCCTCTATGTGCAGGTTTACAGGGAGAAAGCAGGAGAATAGCACTAGGTGAAATGCTCATTCAGAGAGCTGGTGCAGACAAGATGGGCCAAATGGCCTCCTTTTGTGCTATAACAACTCTGAGATTCAAAGATATGTGTATTTAAATCTGTTTAAATCTATATATAGGAGTGTTACTCAGAGCTCAGTGTGTTTACATTTATATACAAAAAAATGTGACCCAAGCTTCATGTTTTTAAATCTGTACACAAAAGAATGTCACTCAGTGTATTAAAATTGACATAAAGGAGAATGTCACTTAGTGCCCTGTGCATTTATATCTATATATAGGATAATGTCACTCCTTAATTCAGTGTGGTTTAAACCTATACACAGACGAATGTCACCCAGAGTTCTGTATATTTAAATCTATATACATAAGAATGTCATTTAGCGCTCAGTTATTAATATCTATATAGAGGCGAATGTCACTCTGTGCTCAGTGTACTTATGCATTGTTTGGAAGCCTGAAATCGTTTAATTATACATGAAAATTCTATGTATATAATTATTTCAAATGTTTAATTGTCCTTTGTTCATCTGTGTTTTCGCTTTCATGTTTTGTTCTATAATTTACTTGATCTCTGGAACTAATAATTTTCAGGATGTTGCATAATAGGCAAGAAAGCATATTTCTTTACATTTATGACATGTTCATCTTTTTTGTTAAAGGCTAATTATTGTTAGCTGAATTGATGTGCTGTGGTTTGATACAGTGATGAGGAGGAATTGTTTCCATTGTCTGAAAGTAGGTAATTTAAAAAAAAATTTCATAGGATGTGGGTGTTGGTGGCTGGGCCAGCATCTATTGCCGGTCCCTTGAGAAGGTGGTGGTGAGCTGCCTTCTTGAACTGCTGCAGTCCATGTGGTGTAGGTACACCCACAGTGCTGTTAGGGAGGGAGTTCCAGGATTTTGACCCAGCAACAGTGAAGGAACGGCGATATATTTCCAAGTCAGGATTGTATGTGGCTTGGAGAGGAACTTGCAGGTGGTGGTGTTCCCATGTATCTGCTGCCCTTGTCGTTCTAGGTGGTGGAGGTTGCAGGTTTTTTTTAATCAGAGGATACTGATAGAAGGTGGTTGACAATGGAGCCAGTGGTGAGATGAGCTTTTTTTTAAAAACACAGTTTGTTATGATTTGGAATGCACCAACTGAAAGGCTAGTTGAAGCAGATTCAATGGTAACTTTCAAAAGGGGAATTGGGGGATAAATAGTTAAAGGGGAGAAAACTGAAAGACTCTTTCAAAGAGCCAGCATAGACAAGATGGGATGAATAGCTTCCTTCTGTGATTTAAGATTCTATGACATTACCCTATCCGTGCCAATGACACCTCATGGATATAAAGATGACTACCTTAAAAATAAAGTCTTCACCATTAGAATGATTAGGGCTATTTTCTGACTGACAACAGAACAAAACTTCATTAGTGACTGATTTTATATTTGAAGTGAGATATGGGTTTTGCTTTTTAGTAGATGCTTTGAATAAAACTAAAACTATATATTGTGCCCTGCTACACTGAGTTATGGGGGAGGGATTAACTTTGAATTCCATTTCAGGAACATCACTGTGTTTTAGATCAATTGTTTGACCATTCATAATTGGCTTGTACCAGCATATGTGCATCAACACACGGTGAATAATGGACAGGCGATTGACTTCTCTTGCACTGCTTTCAAGAAAGGCAGGAACTAATCTTATCCCCACCCACCCCTCATAAGGGCTGTGAGAAAAGATATGAGGAGAAGTACTAAGTTCAGGGTGAGTGATTACCAGTATCATGTGTCCTGTAGAGATGTCCATGTTGGACTGGACCGGCTCCTCACACCAGGAAGAGGTGCTGCTCCGTGTGGATGGGCTGTGCTGTGCGCCGTCACTGAACTGAGAGGAGACGCTATTGATGCGGGAGGCGTGAGCAGGCTCTGGGCGTTCAGATATCTTGACAGCCATACGCTGGCGACAAAGCTCCTAGATCAGAGGGAGAAAAAAGAACAAGTTGGAAATAATCCAAAGTTTTTAACAACAGCCACTGGGGGAGTGGGCGGGTTGGGGGTTGGGGTTCTGTCTGCGCTTTCAAGATAGGCTTGATTGGGTTTGTGTGAGAAAGGGAAGTGAGATGCTGGCCATCAATCTGCAGTTTTCTCTCCCATCTCCCAGCTCATGTCTAGAAGTCACACTGTGAAATATTCATCAAGTGTTTGCATGCCTAGGAAATCAAACCAACTTTATTCAGTCCCTGGCTGGTTGTTATTACTTAATATAAAACAGAAAACGCTGGATACTCAGCTGGCCAGGCAGCATCTAACAGAGTTAACGCTTTAGGTTGGTAACCTTTCACTCTAGATCTCTGACCTGAAACATTGGGATAGATATTGGATAGGCTCCTTTTTTTGGGCACAGGGATCATGATTCACAACCAATGCTGCCAGCCTCATACTCACCTCTCATTGCTTCCACATATCTCCAGCTATTCAGCTATGGCAGGTACAGCACCCAAATGCATTACCATACAAACTCTGACATTCTGCCTTCTCTTTTGCAGGATAAGATGGCACACAATAAAAAGAAGCAGAGCAGAGCTTGTGGGGAACAAGTACACCTACATCTACAGATCCCTATGGAGGAGATGGGTCTCAGCATCATGGTGTTGGCTGCGACAGACCCGCAGCATCTGAGATAACTGAGAATGTTGAGGATGATGGCATGTTTCTGCCTTATACCCTGCTCACCCTCATTCTGCTATCTGGCATGATGACCCAGCTGCTGCCTGTGGAGTGTTTTTGGAGATGTTTGGTGAGTTCCTGGATTTGCCAGAGGGTGTTGCTACCTTGCATCCTCATGGAGGAGGACCAGAGGAGTAGCCTGTTCACAAGCCAGCAGCAATTGCACTGCCTCCTGACAGGGAAATGGAGTTATTCTTTAAATAACACTAGTATAGGACTACCCTGCAGCTTCAAGCTTGTTGTTTGCTGAGTGAACAATTAAGAGGCTACCTGCACATTTGACGAGGAAATTTGGAGATCCTGGCATGTCAGCTGGTTCAGCTGTGTGATGTCAGGTTAGCATCTATTCAAGGTCTCCCAGCACATGCCAGACGTACGGAAAGCAGCCATGACCCAGGAAACAGAAATTAGCCTCCGTGACACTGCTCGAGGTCATGCCTTGACGACAAATTTCTCGTCCATTAACTCTGTTTCTCTCTCTCCACAAACTGTAAGGAGCAGCTGGGTTGTCCCGAAATTCTTAAATAAAACCTAATAAAGATGAGCCCTTTTTTTCAGAGGGTACAACTAATAAAGGAAACTTATTAAGTTAAATAAAAACACTACATCTAGTGTCCAGTATACCCTCCAGTGATTATACTTCAAAAATTACTTCAGCGGCTGACACATCCGGTGATCATGACCTGCTGAACGTTTCCACTAACATACGAACACACGGAATTAGGAGCAGGAGTAGGTCACTCGGCCCCTCGAGCCTGCTCCCCCATTCAATAAGATCATGGCTGATCTGAATGTAACCTCAACTCCCCCACATTCCTGCCCACTCCTGGTATCCTTTCACCCCCTTGTTAATCAAGAATCTATCCAGCTCTGCTTTATTTATTGTTTGCAGCGTCCAGATTATTTCTCCTTTATCAAACATGTTTCGTTTGAAGGCATCGGTCGGGGTTTTCCGGCCCTGTCGCGGGCGGGACCCACCGCGGGTGAGGCGGAAAATCCCGCCCCTTGACTCTTTCGCTCCCTTTCATTCCTGTTCCCTACTCCGATGCCCTTCCCATGATAGGTAACATCCCCATCCAAATTTGGGAGCCTGAAAGGGGGCAGGGCGGAGGCAAGTCCGTGTTTGGGCTTCCGCGCTTTTGCAGCCGGTTGCTCGAAAGCGCGAAAGACCAGCCGGGGGAAGGGGGTTAGGTCTCTTCTTCGGACAGACGCCTAACCTGCTGCTCAGCACAGCTAAGATTGGCAACTCACAGTGCGGAGGGTCATGGTTGGAAACGCACACCCTACCCGTGTGGCATGTTGGGCCTACTGGAATAGCAACAACTGGACACAGCCTGCAACCTTCACTCTGATTTTTAAAAAAATGGTTTGGAATAGTTCAGCTAATTTTTGGCGGAGTTTCATCTCCCTGTTAAAACCCATCAGATAATCAATCCAGTGTCAGGAGTATATTAGACCATTTATAAGATAAAATAAAACGATGGCAGTCATCCCTCCAGGCAACGTAATAATGGCTGGCATCGACACCATTTATTTTGCAGTGCAAATCAAAGATTCTTAGATTGGCTCCATTTGCTACAGAGTTGTCAAATGATTGGTGATACTTTACTCTTGAAGCACCAAGGGGATGAAACACTGCATGTTCAAGAAAGTATCTGGAAAAGAGTTGAACTCAGCACCTAATACTTCTGTGATATTATTTAAATAAGAGACTGTGGATCATAGCGATGGTGTCACTATTGTTACACCCTGTCCCATGGGGCCTTTCTTGAGTAGATAACGATTGTAGCGGATGTCTGCCGATGGGTTCGATTACATGTTGGATCTACTGTCCTGGGGTCTGATCGGCTTTGCTTTCATACCAAGGAGTTCCAGAGCTTGGGCCCCAGGTAGCTGAAAGCACAGCCACCCATGATGGAGTGACTAAAATCAAGGATACTCACAAGTCCAGGATTGGAGGAGTGCAGATACTTCAGATAGTTCTTGGGCTGGAAGAGATTACAGAGAGAGGGAGGGCCATGGAGGAATTTGCAAACAAGGAAGAGAATTTTAAAATCAATGCAATGGCAGACTAGAAGCCAAGTAGGTCAGCAAGCACAGGGGTGTTGAGCAAACTGTGAGACTGTGAGTTAATATCCAGTCAACAGAGCTTAGGATGAGCTCAAGTCTCCAAGGGTGCAATGTGGGAGGCCATCCAAGGGGGCCTTGGAATAATCGAGATTGGAAGTAAATAAGGCATGAATAAAGGTTTTAGCAGCATATGAGCTAAAACAGGACAGAAAGGCGATGTGAATAATTTGCATTGTTAGAATTGCCTGCCTTATATCCTCATGGAGGCTCAGTTAGCTCTAACTATGTTCTGCAAGTTTTTTCTCCTTCTATCCTCACTACATCTAAGTCTCCTCATTCTATTTTGACTCATTCTTCCCAAGAAACTTCTCTGATGACCCACATGCAGACAATGGTCTGTATTTTGTTTATATGTGACTTTCCCTTTAAGATCAAAGTGGACTGGGGTGTATTGTGAAAGACAGTTAATTGGTTTCCTAATTATGATACCATTAGGTTCCAAGGAATGCCCATGTGATCCGAGGTTGCCATGGGGATAAACAGCTAAGAAGTAAAGGGTAAATCGAAATCTAATTGTAGTGGGGTTGGGTTTCTACATGGCAGTTCAGAACAAACTGAAAATTTATGTGAGAGGAAACAAGTAAGGTTCTCTCTGAATGGAATAGGTTTCTGTTTGGCAGTTTTCAAACAGATCTTGGTGTTGAAGCAGGTCTTCGAGAATAGAGCAAAGACTGTTACTACTGTGTGTGTTAACCAGTTGGAAAGAACAAAGAACTGATATCAGAAAGGGTAAGGGATTGTGGGTTTTACAAGACCCATTGCTACTGTTTCAGTATTTCCAGACCCTGCCAGACCATTTAAAGGGCTAGGAGAAGGGAGTCTCTGGGATTCCGTGCCATCAGTGCTATCATGACCTGTGTAAAGAGGGGTTCATAGACATGGGCTTTGTTGGTGTTAACCCTGTCTGGGGATGTCAGATGGAATACAGCTGCTGGCGAATGTGACTCAAAGGCCAAAGCGATTGAGAAAGTGAGAGATCCTACATAGTGGAGGCTGAGTTGGAATAAGGTTACAGGTGGCCTCACATTTGTGCAGGAAGTAATGTGAGTTCTTGTAACCACATGAGGCTCTCTGTTGTAATATCTATCTAAGGTGAAATTTACCTTTTTGTTTGAAATATCCTTTGCTTATTAACTAATATTTGAATTATGCTGACTTTAGCTGGTTTGTTACAGTAACAGCATAAAAAAATGAAATCATGGCCATCGGTTTACTTTACATTAGTTTTTTGGGGATCCCTCTCTTTTAAAAGGAATCTTCTTGGTCTCTACAGGGATCATAAATCGGTTGGAGACTTGGGCGGAGAAATGGCAGATGGAGTTTAATCCGGACAAATGCGAGGTAATGCATTTTGGAAGGCAGGAATTACACGGTAAATGGAAGAACCCTTAAGTGCATCGACGGGCAGAGGCATCTGGGTGTACAGGTCCACAGGTCACTGAAAGTGGCAACGCAGGTGGATAAGGTAGTCAGGAAGGCATATGGCATGCTTGCCTTCATTGGCAGGGGTATTGAGTATAAAAGCTGGGGAGTCATGCTGCAGCTGTATAGAACCTTGGTTAGGCCACACTTGGAATATTGTGTGCAATTCTGGTCACCACATTACCAGAAGGATATGGAGGCATTGGAGAGGGTGCAGAGGAGGTTTACCAGGATGCTGCCTGGTCTGGAGGTTATTAGCTATGAGGAGAGGTTGAAGAAACTCGGATTGTTCTCACTAGAGCGACGGAGATTGAGGGGCGACTTGATAGAAGTTTACAAAATTATGAGTGGCATGGACAGAGTAGATAGTCAGAAGCTTTTTCCCAGGGTGGAAGAGTCAATTACTAGGGGACATAGATTTAAGGTGAGAGAAGTAAACTATAGAGGAGATGTACGGGGCAAGTTTTTTACGCAGAGGGTAGTGAGTGTCTGGAATTCGCTGCCAGAGGAGATGGTGGAAGCAGGTACGATAGTGGTGTTTAAGAGGCAGCTTGACAAATACATGAATAGGATGGGAATAGAGGATACGGACCCCGGAAGTGCAAAATGTTTTAGTTGACGGGCAACATGATCGGTGCAGGCTTGGAGGGCCTAAGGGCCTGTTCCTGTGCTGTACTTTTCTTTGTTCTTTGTTCTCTTTGTTCTTTATAACAAATTGAGGGTTCGTCTGAGATCACAAAATGCTGAGACAGGAAAACTGGTAGACTGGAATATTCCAGTATTGAAACCAACAAAATTTCACCTTTATTTTTGCTGTATTCAGTGGAAATCAACATGACTATCTTTAATGCTCAGGCCTTTCGGGGGAGAGTGGGTTTATCTCTCTGTGCCTTGGAACAGCTAATAAAGGTTAATTTGAAGACTATGGCAGATAAATTAGGGATTGACTTGAAATCAGGATCTGGGAAAGCTTGTTGAAGAAGTTGCTCAATTAGCAAAAACTGAATGTGAGAAAGAGGGAATGAAGTTATAAAGAGAGGAACATATATAGAGCCAGCAGTAGGCCATTCAGCCCCTCGAGCCTGCTCCACCATTTAATAAGATCATGGCTGATCTGATAGTAACCTGAAATCTGCATCCCACCTACCCTTGATAATCTATCACCCCCTTACTTTTCAATAGTCTATCCACCTCTGCCTTAAAAATATTCAAAGGCTCTGCTTCCACTGCCTTTTCAAGAAGAGAATTCCAAAGACTCACGACCCTCTGAGTGAAAAGTTTTGCCTCACCACTGTTTTAAATGGGCAACCTTTTATTTTTAAACAGTGACCCCTAGTTCTAGATTCTCCTACAAGAGATCCTATGCCCTGCATCCTCCCCACATCCACCCTGTCAAGACCCCTCAAGATCTTATATGTTTCAATCAAGTCGCCTCTTTACTCTTCTAAACTCCAGTGGATACAAGCCTAGTCTGTCCAACCTTTCCGCATAAGACAATCCACCCATTCAAGGTATTAGTCTCATAAACCTTCTCTGAACTGCTTCCAATGTATTTATATCCTTCCTTAAATAAGGTGACCAATACTGTACGCAGTCCTCCAAATGTGGTCTCACTAGTGCCCTGTACAATTGAAGCATAAACTCCCTACTTTTGAATTCAATTCCCCTTGCAATAAATGATAACTTTCTATTAGCTTTCCTAATTACTTGCTGTACCTGTATACTAGCCTTTTCTGATTCATGCACAGAACACCCAGATCCCTCTACACCTCAGAGCATTGCAATCACTCACCATTTAGATAATGTGCTTCTCTTTTATTCTTCCTGCCAAAATTGACAATTTCACATTTTCCCACATTATACTCCATTTGCCAGATCTTTGCCCACTCACTTAATCTATCTATATCTTCTTGTAGTCTCCTTATGTCTTCTTCACAACTTACTTTCCGACCTACCTATGTGTCATCAGCAAATTTGGCAACCATTGCTTCAATTCCTTCATCCAAGTCATTTATATAAATTGTGAACAGTTGAGGTCCCAGCACTGATCCCTATGGCACACCACTCGTTACATCTTGCCAACCTGAAAAGACCTATTTATGCCTACTCTCTGCTTCCTGTTAGCCAGCCAATCTTCTATCCATGCCAATATGTTACCCCCATACCATGAGTTTTTATTTCCTGCAATAAGGAAAGAGATAAAGGCAGAGATTTAGAATAAGAAAAGTTAAAACTTGAATTTGAAAGAGAAATGCGAACACTTGAATTAGAGTTGGGAAATTAAATGCTCAAAGTTCGTGCACTGGAAGCGAAAGGTGAGGATGGCACAGACCCAAAATCTCGTACTTCACATCTGGCAAAGAATATTTGCTTGGTACCTAAATTTAGTGAGGAAAGCGAGAAATGTGCTTTGTGTTATTTGAAAGGTTGTCATAAAACTGAAATGGTCTAGAGAAGATTGGACTCTACTCCTATGTTTTCAGGGGAAAAGTTTTGGAGGTGTACTCACCTCTTTCAGAAGAACAGTAAGGTGACCATGACAGAGCAAAGACTGCTGCTCTTAATGCCTATGAGGAAGTACCAGAAGCTTACAGACAGAAATTTAGAAATTTGAAAAGAAAATTTGCGAAATTTGTTTGTGAAATTTGCTAGAGCGAAAGGAATGGTGTTTGATAGGTGGTATAGATCGATGAAGAGTTCAAGAATCTTATGGAAGTGATTCAGGGGGGAAGAATTTAAAAATAGTGTTCCTATGTGCCCCATCTACATGAATGTAAAATTCAGAAAATAAAGAATGCTGCAGAAAGAGCAGCTGATTAGGAACTGACTCACAAGCATATTAGTAACAGGCCTCAGTTTGGCAATTCACAGAGAAGCTAGAGAGATAGGGAGTTTAATAGTGAAAAGAAATATGGTTCTAGTGGGGAAGAAGGCCAGGGTGAAAATACTGGCACTCCTTTGGTTAGTAAAAAAGAAAGTCCAGAGAATAAGTTTGATTTGAGGAAACTGACTTGTTATTTTTGTCATAAAAAAAGGACACATATAGGCTGAATGTTGGAAATTGGAAAGTAAATCTGTAGCATTAGGACTGTTGCACAGTGTCCTTCCAGTGGCCAGAATTTTTCCGTCAGTGAGTTGGGGGCTGGGCCTGTGCGCTGACGCGAAAATGACGCGGGATTTAAATATTCAGGAAGGCAGGCGGACAGCGAAATCAGCTGTCTGCCCGCCAACCTGTCAATGGCCAATCAAGGCCATTGACAGGGTAGTTAACCCAATTAAAGGCCCTGCCTGTCCAACCTTAAGGTTGGTGGGCAGGCCAGGAGCCCCGGCGGGCTTCTGAAAAAACATGAAACCTCATCCACTGGAGGGGGCTGTTTCTAATTTACCTATGGAAGGGGTGGACCTCGTATCGGGAAATGACACAGCTGAGGATGAGGTATTGCTGTTTCCAGTGGTTTCAGGAAAGCATACGAGGCTGCTAAAACTGAAGTTATACAGGAAAATCTGAGTGACTTGGAAAAATGTATCACTTTTTGTAAACCGGGCATTAAAATTGATGTTCTTGTTGAAAGAGTCAGAATCTCAGCCTGCTTATTTCTAAAGGATATTGGAACATCAGGCTAAGAGGGAAAAGTTAATGGCCATTGGAAAAGTTGTAAAACAGCCTGAATTGAAACTGCAGAGAAAGCATGTGCAAGATGTGGCAGAGCCGATATAGACAGTGTTCACACCTACTGATGAGACAAAACAGGATTTTCTGGCTCCATCATGGCGGGACCTGCTGTGGGAGATTCGGCAGCCCAGCCAAAAGTCCATTGACTTTCAGTGGGACCGGAATATCCTGGCGGCGGCTGGGGCCAGAAAATCCCACCCAAAGGAAAGGCAAGCTTTGAAGTAAGGTGGAAAAGCTGAATCTGGTGTTAACACTATACAACTGCAGAAAGAAACACATGCACTTGAATGCAAATTAGAACTTCAGAGAGAGGAAATGGCAACTTTTACCAAAATGGAATTAGACAAAGCTTGCATTCAGTGGAATACAGAGAAACAGGATGATATTGGGGGAATTTGACAACTGGATAAAGGGATTATCAAACTCTCTTAGCTGAACATCAAAATAACCTCAATGAAATTCCTAAAGCAGTTTAAAGATGATTTTACTCAGCATGGCAATTCAATGGGCCAAATGGCCTACTCCTGCTCCTATTTCTTATGATCTTAAAAGGAGGAAGTGCTTCTCCTGGAAAAGGTTAACAAAGAGTTTGATTGAGGAAATTAACTTAAAGTTAAACATGATCCTGCATTTAAACAGGATGGGATGAATTCAATTGTCCTTTGCAACAATTCGGATGTTTGGTTGGCCGACACTTGTGCATTAACAAAAACCTACAGACGAGGAGAAAATGGAGATCAAGTGTTAAAACCTGTGTGGTATGGCTCAGAGCCTGTTTTAAAAAGTGAGAGCTCTGAAACCAGCACCAAGAAGCCCCTGAGGCTACTCTGGTGACCTGCTTTGAAGGAAAGCAGGGGGAAAAGCAGTATTAAGACAATGAATTTCTTCTTAAGTTCCAATGTATAACAGCCAGTGACCAGATGCCAGACGGATTACCAGCAACCAGCAAAGCTGTTCATGACAAAGTTAACCAAATCAAACAAATTGTAACACCTTTAGACCTATCACAAATGCAGGGTCCAGACTGTACACAATCCTATAAAGATTTTTTAAAAATGAGGAACGCAAAAATTAATGTACAACCTTTTAACCAAGGGCGTGGAAAAACTGGAAAGACTACATGGATTGGAGGTCTCTTGATCACAGAATCACAGAATCTCACAGTGCAGAAGAGGCCCTTCGGCCCATTGAGTCTGCACCAACATGTGAGAAACACCTGACCTACCTACCTAATCCCTTTTACCAACACTTGGCCCATGTTGATACGATTGAAAGAAAGTGTAACAATCAGTAGTAAAACAAACTCTTGATTGCAAAACACTGGGGCTCTAAAAATTCACACAAGTTGTACTTGAAAACCTAACTGTCACATTTGGTTGGGTTTGATATGAGTTAAGCCTTATGGTGTTATCAAAGCAAAATGTTTAATTATAAAATGTGACAAAGGGAAAATTATCTGTAGAGTAAGTAATAAGGTAGTTGTTAAAAGTGACTCAATTATTAAAATGTGTTGTATTTTGAAAGGGTTGTAAAAAGATTTTTAGTAACGTTCAGTAAGGTTTTTGTTTTTGAGGGGGGAATATTGTGACCTATGTTCTGGGAAAAGCCTGTATTTTCTTTTTTGACCAAAGTGGACAGGGGAATATTCTGAAAGAGGGGTAATTGGTTTCTTGATTATGACATAATAATGTTTCAAGAAATGCACATGTGACCTGAGGCTGCCATGAGGACAAACAGCGATGGAGCAACGGTTAAACAGAAAGCTGTTTGCAGTGGGGTTGGTTTCAGTCTGTGTTTTCTCTTTGGAAGTTCAGAACACGCTGAGAATCTGTGTGAGAGAAAACAAGCAAGATTCTCTCCAAACAGAACAATTTTCTGTTTGGCAGTTTTTGAACAGTTTAAGGTGTTGAAGCAGGTGTCTGAGAATACAGCAGAGACTGTGTTACTGTGGACATCGGAAAGAACAAAGAGATAAAGAGAGGAATGGGAAAGGATTGTGGATTGGACAAGATCCATTGCTGCTGTTTCAGTGTTTCCAGAACCCACCAGACCATTTTTAAGGAGTCAGAGAAGGGACTCTCCAGGGATTCCGAGCCATCAGGCCTGTCGTGACCCGGGCGAGAGAGGGTTCGTAGACGTGGACCTTGCCAATGTTAACCATGTCTGGGGACATTGGATGGAATAGGGTTGACGGTGAATGCGACTCAAGGGCCGAAATGATTGAGTGGGAAGTGACAGATCCTACATGGTAGAAGACCAAGTTGGAAAGCTTGTGAGATTGCATGTGATCCCACGTTTGCATGAGAATTAACATGAGTGCTTGTAACTATGTGAGGCGTATCTTTGTTGTATCGATTATTTAAAGTGAAACTTACCTTTTTGTTTGAAATATCCTTAACCTGTTAATTAATGTTTGAATTTCATTGACTTTCGTTATCGTCAAAGTTTTAAAAAATGAAATTCTGTCCATGGTTTTTTTTCTGATAACTTTGGGGGAAGGTTGTGGCGGGGGGGTGGGAATGCCTGTCTTTTAAAAATTATGGGTCTCCATGGGGACTGTAACATTCCACACCGTGAAGCTCATTACCCCGTCAGCTTTCCCTTCCCACTATCGCTTACAGACTTTCAAAGTGCAAGAATGGAACCACCTAGCCAACGTGTCTGCATCTGCCTTCTGCTCTGCCCTTTTCAGCATCAGGCCTCAGTTCTTTTTGTGGGTTTCCCAATGAATATGAGGAATGCTAGCATGTCAGTTTTTTTTTAGAAAGGCTTTGCATTTCTTCCAAGCCAGAAAGTGTTTTCTCAGCTGTTAAATGTTTGAGGACTGTATTAAAAAAATTAGGTGCAGGTTGTACCTTTCCCAAGTTGATATTGATTGGGGTGGATGCCTTTGTTTATTTTTGCCAGTGGCAAAGACTTATAGGCCTTAAGTGTTTTTTTTTTAGCATAGACACACATAGGGGGAGTTTTGGCTAGCGATTGGGCAATAGTGAATCAGACATCCGTCATGTATTTGACCTGATTTTCATTTTTATTAGTTTCAAGGGCTGATTCGCTATCATCTGATTTTACATTCTTGCTCAAAGTCAACACCCCCCACCCCCACAACACACATGCGATTAAAAAGATTTAGCAGGTTTTTACAGAGTAGCACTCATCAGTACTCTTCCATGACGGAATGCTCTCTACTTGACTGCATGGGTCAGCTCCAGCAACACTCAAGAAGCTGGAGACCATTCAGGACAAAGCAGCCCGCTAGATCGGCACCATATCCACCATCTTAAACACTCATTCCCTCCACTACCGATGCACAGTGGCAGCAGTGTGTACTATATACAAGATGCACTGCAGCAACTCACCCACTTAAGACAGCACCTTCCAAACCCACAGCCTTGCCTACCTAGAAGAACAAGGGTACTGGGTGAATGGGACACCACCGCCATCTGCAGGTTCCACTCCAAGCCACACACCACCTTGACTTGGAACTATATCGCTGTTCATCAAAATCCTGGAGCACTCTCTCCCTTAGAGCACTGTGGGTGTATCTACACCACATGGACCGCAGCAATCAAGGGACATCAGAGATGGGCAATAAATGCTGGCCTTGCTAGTGATGCCCACATGACTAAATAAAAAAAAATACTGCATTTGTAAGAGCACATATCAAACATAAGAACTGATAATGCTCAGCCTGTACAAATGCTGTTTGCACTCAAAAACAAATAAATATATAGCAACAAGCAGCTCGAGTGTCATTTCTGTTCCCAGCCTAATTTCAACCTGAATATCTGCATGAATAATCTTTAGTAATGCACAAAAACACATATAATTATATGGCTACAAGCATATGTGTGCTTGGCATCTAGAAAAGAACCATGTTCCAGATACTCTGACACCATTCGAAAAATATCACAGTGTAAAAATAATTATCCACTGATGATTCAAAGAAGTTCACTGCACAAGAGATCACCTATCGGCCTATTGTGCCTGTGCTGGCTCCTTGACAGAGCTTTACAATAATCCCACACTCACAGTACTTACCCCACAGCACAGAAAATTATGTGGGAAACTGCCATCCTATCTTGAATATTCACTTACTTTGCCAGAATTAATTTATTTTCCTTCCCATTTGCTGCAAGATGTTTTCTTTGCCTTTGCTCCTTTCTTCCCTGCATTGCGGAATGGCTCAGCCTGAGTCCCTTTTATTCATTTAAAGGATGTGGGCGTTGCTGGCTAGGCCAGCATTTATTGCCCATCCCTAATCGCCCTTGAGAAGGTGGTGGTGAGCTGCCTTCTTGAACCGCTGCAGTCGCTGTGGTGTAGGTACACCCACAGTGCTGTTAGGAAGGGAGTTCCAGGATTTTGACCCAGCGACAGTGAAGGAACGGCGATATATTTCCAAGTCAGGATGGTGAGTTACTTGGAGGGGAACCTCCAGGTGGCGGTGTTCCCATGTATCTGCTGCCCTTGTCCTTCTAAATGGTAGCAGTCATGGGTTAAGAAGGTGCTGTCGAGGGAGGCCTGATGAGTTCCTACAGTGAATCTTGTAGATGGTACACACTGCTGCCAAGGTGTGTCAGTGGTGGAGGGAGTGAATGTTTGTGGATGGGGTACCAATCAAGTGGGCTGCTTTGTTCTAGATGGTGTCAAGCTTCTTGAGTTGTTGGAGCTGCACTCATCCAGGCAACTGGATACTATTCAATCACACTCCCGACTTGTGCCTTGTAGATGGTGGACAGGCTTTGGGGAGTCAGGAGGTGAGTTACTCACTGCAGGATTCCTCGCCTCTGACCTGCTCTTGTAGCCACAGTGTTTATATGGCTAGTCCAGTTCAGTTTCTGGTCAATGGATGTTGATTTTTTAAAACTCATTCATGGGATGTGGGCGCCACTGGCTAGGCCAGCATTTATTGCCCATCCCGAATTACCCTTGTTCAGCGGGCATTTAAGAGTCAGCCACATAGCTCTAGGTCTGGAGTCAGTAGTCTGCCCTTGTCTTTCTAGGTGGTTGTGGTCGAGGGCTTGGAAGTTGCTGCCTAAGGAGGTTTGGTGATTTCTTGTAGCGCATCTTGTAGATGGTACACACTGTGGCCACCGTGCGTCAGTGGTGGAGGGAGTGAATGTTTGTGGGTGCAGGCCTCTATTATTAGAACTGTTAAGCCAGCCACTAGGAGGTGCTAATGGTTTACAGCAAAGTGGTGCAATTAATCTACTCTCCTGTTGTCTCTCCCTTTGTACATCTTATGCATCCACTGATTTTCATCTTTCCATGCGTGGTGATTGTGCCTGCAGCTACCTGGACTCAAAGCTCTGGATTCCCCGTGTAAAACCCTCCAGGCGTGAAATTCAGTCAACCTGATTTTTGAGCACAATCAGGGTGACTGAATTTCACTCAGGTCCACCAGGGCCATTGAGCTCCTGACCTCGTTGGTTCAAACATGGACAAAAGAGCTGAACTCCCGAGGTGAGATGAGAGTGACGGTCCTTGACATCAAGGCAGCATTTGACTGAGTGTGGCATCAAGGAGCCCTAGCAAAATTGGAGTCAATGGGAATCAGGGGGAAAACTCTCCACTGTTTGGAGTCCTACCTAGCACAAAGGAAGATGGTTGTGGTTGTTGGAAGTCAATCATCTCAGTTCCAGGTCATTATTGTAGGAGTTCTTCAGGGTAGTGTCCAACCATATTCAGCTACTTCATCAATAACCTTCCTTCCATCCTAAGGTCAGGAGTGGGGATGTTCGATGAAGATTGCACAAGGTTCAGCACCATTCGCAATTCCTCAGACACTGAAACAGTCAATGTTGAAATGCAGCAGGACCTGGACAACATCAAGCCTAGGCTGACAAGTGGCAAGTAACACTTGTACCACCACAAGTGCCAGGCAATGACCATCTCCAACAAGAGAGAATCTAACCATCGCCCCTTGACATTCAATGGTATTACTATCACTGAATCCCCTACTATCCACCACCGAAGCACAGTAGCAGCAGTTTATACCATCTACAAGATGCACTACAGAAACTCACCAAACCTCCTTGGACATCACCTTCCAAACCTGCGACCACTACCACCTAGAAAGGCAAAGACAGCAGACACATGGGATCACCACCACCTGCAAGTTCCCCTCCAAGCCACTCACTTCCCTTTTATAAGGACCGTACCTTTAAAAAGGGGAGGCTGCCAAGAGCATGTGGTTTCTTTCCCAAGCTGTTTGTCCTTGGGAAATATGTCGCCATTCCTTCACTGTTGCTGGGTCAAAATCCTGGAACTCCCTCCCTAACAGCACTGTGGGTTTACCTACACCACATGGACTGCAGTGATTCAAGAAGGCAGCTCACCACCACCTTCTCAAGGGAAATCAGGGATGAACAATAATTGCTGGCCTAGCCAGTGACACCCACATGCCATGAAAGAATTTTTAAAAATGGTTGCGGAGTTCATTTCAAAATTGAGGTCTCAGAGGTCATCGCGGGACAGTTTCAAATTTTTAAAGAGCTGGAGGAGAGGAGGAACGTGAAATCCACTTGCCACTGATTAACAGCCCCTTTAGCTTCTTTAGGAGCGTGTATAGGGGCGTGTGCAGTCTGGATTGCAAGTTTTAAAGATTTTTCTTGCCGAACCTGAACAGTCTGGTGCATGTTATTGCCCAGCTGTCCGGCTGACTTTGGGGGACATCGGAAAGTTTCCTTTCGTTCATGGAGAACTGAAGGTTCGTCAGCCAATTTGCACTGCCAATTGCTGTGCCTTTACTTTTTGTTCAGGGCCACTTCCCTCCATCTCAAGCTCTGCTGACCCTCTGAGGAGCTGCCTCCTGTCTTCAGCAAGGCAGCAGCAGGCCCCAACATGGCTGCCGCCTGCCTTTGCCACTGGCGCCAGGCAGTCAGCTCCCTTCTGAGCTCTGAAGAAGAGTCAAGCGGACTGAAACGTTAACTCTGTTTCTCTCTCCACAGGTGCTGTCAGGCCTGCTGAGATTTTCCAGCATTTTCTGTTTATGTCCCGCCTCCTGGAGGTGCTCGGCCCCTTTAATTGGTCACTGGATTGCATCATGTCCAATCAGAGCATTTACATTCAAAAATAGAGTCACAAGAGCAACACTGATGAGGCTTAGGGTTGGGACCCGGGTTCATCCAGCTAAGAGGTTCCTGACCCTGCTCTCAAAACCCAACCCTAGGTGGCTAAGACTAAAAGTTTGTCTATCCATTTTGTTTCCATGATTGTAGTGCAGCCACAAGCAGCTCAGGCCTCCATTTCAGTGGAGGCATCCTCTGCACACTCCAGAGGGACAAACAGCTTGGGAAAGAAACCACATGCTCTTGGCAGCCTCCCCTTTTTAAAGGTACGGTCCTTATAAAAGGGAAGTTGCAGCCATTCATTACTTTTGCCATTCAGGGAGTGCAGCGACGCACCAGGAGAAGGAGAAATTTCCTGCCGCTGCCCTGCACATACTGCATACGGAGGTCGAGATCACGAAGGAGGCCATGTTTTTGAACAGCAGGGGTAGGAGGCCTTTGTGACTAACCCTGCGGAGGGAATGGGAGTAGGTGGCAACGGTCGCCAATGGCAGTGTGTGGCACAACGAACCTGGCAGGAGTGCCGCAAACAAAAGTTTCATGACTTCTCTCGGATGGGCAAGGTGAGTGAATGCTTCTGCGCATCACATCTCTCACTCACCATATCACCCACCTATCGTACTCTCAATGCGCCACACCCCCATCGCTCAAAGGCTACACATCCCGAACCTCACCTGATCCCCACCTACATGGCAATTTGCTGCCAGCCTCACACCCACCTGTCACTGCCTCCACACACCTCCAGCTATTCAGCTATGGGAGGCACATCATTCAAACACACACACAAACAACCAATGACATTCTGCCCTTGCTCTTGCAGGGGAAGGTCACTCAACAAGCCGGAGAGACAGATGACGGGTGTAGGACGACCATGAATCATCCCCTTAGTGCTCTTGAGCAGCTGGTCCTCAAGATCATGCGCACCAGCGCCACAGAGTCACTGGCATGCGGAGCTGCCAAGGTCATCCTGGATGATGGTAAGTTCCTGTTTTATGCACCTTCTCCAATCATTCCTCACCCTCACCCTGAAAGGTGCCATGAAGTGGAAACTACTGACGCAGTGACCGTGGACTTTCTGGTTTCATATCCTTCCCCCCTCACACCTGCCCTCCTCTTTTTTATTTTCCAATAGCCTTGAGCTGCCAGCTGCTCAACACCTGCAGCCTCACAGGGAAAGGTGAGGGGAGGAAGACAGTTCTGAGAAAGAAGCACCGTCACTTAACCTAAAGCTCTGATACTGCACGAATGTCAGAGGCTAGTTTAGAGTCAGGATGTGCACATGATGAGTCACTGAGCACAAGTGGACTGCAGCCAGTACAGAGGGATAGGTTAGATCACGTGCACACTCCCCACATACCAGTTCTGTCACAGGAAACTCAGATGAAGATCTTGTTTGAGTGGACTAAAAAAAACGCTGATGAACATATACACCCAGGTGCTTCGTAAGCTCGCAGGCACTGGCCAGAAGCATGGAAGAGCTCCAATATTGTGCACAGCTTGGAGTCCATTTTTCCATTGTGGGAGTGATGGACACCTCCATGGCATTTCTGTCAGACGGGGCATCCGCTGGTCGCTGTTTCAGCTCCCACTGCAGCACAGGTGGAGGCCTCCTGATATATCAGTGCTGTAGTGGAAACTCAGACAGAGGTCAGGACATTGCTGACTCACACTGACACCAAGCGGTCTCAGGCTGCCACCATCCAATCTGAAACTGCCACCATACAGTCTGAAGCTGCCACCGTCCAGTCTGAAGCTGCCACCGTCCAGTCTGAAGCTGCCACCGTCCAGTCTGAAATTGCCACCGTCCAGTCTGAAACTGCCACCGTCCAGTCTGAAACTGCCACCGTCCAGTCTGAAACTGCCACCGTCCAGTCTGAAACTGCCAACGTCCAGTCTGAAACTGCCACCGACCAGTCTGAAACTGCCACCGTCCAGTCTGAAATTGCCACGTCCAGTCTGAAATTGCCACCGTCCAGTCTGAAACTGCCACCGTCCAGTCTGAAACTGCCACCGTCCAGTCTGAAATTGCCACGTCCAGTCTGAAATTGCCACCGTCCAGTCTGAAACTGCCACCGTCCAGTCTGAAACTGCCACCGTCCAGTCTGAAACTGCCACCGTCCAGTCTGAAACTGCCACCGTCCAGTCTGAAGCTGCCACCGTCCAGTCTGAAACTGCCACGTCCAGTCTGAAACTGCCACGTCCAGTCTGAAACTGTCACCGTCCAGTCTGAAGCTGCCACCGTCCAGTCTGAAGCTGCCACGTCCAGTCTGAAGCTGCCACGTCCAGTCTGAAGCTGCCACCGTCCAGTCTGAAGCTGCCACCGTCCAGTCTGAAGCTGCCACCGTCCAGTCTGAAGCTGCCACCGTCCAGTCTGAAGCTGCCACCGTCCAGTCTGAAACTGCCACCGTCCAGTCTGAAACTACCACCGTCCAGTCTGAAATTGCCACCGTCCAGTCTCCGACTGTCACCATTAGTTTTCAGACTCCTGCCATCATGGATGCAGATCTCAATGCTAGACAAGGCATGATCGGCGCTCACTGTCTGTGCTCCAGCACATTATGAAGGCTGCTGTGCTGGTGCCCAGTAGGAGTGACAGTGACATCCTGGAGCACAAAACAGCTGTCCCTTCAGGATGATAACATTCGTGTTTCCACTATTGTCGCTCCCTCGATGCTCCAGCTGTTGTCTCCTAGTCAGCCAGCCCTGACTGCTGGCACATAAACAGAGATGATACTTTACGAAGCCAGGCCATCAAGGCCCAAGAGCTGCTTCAGGATATCCTCCAAATCATCCACAGCCTTCACCAGTGAAAGTCAGCAGCCTTCCACCAGCCATGCTGCAGTCACTGGAGTAGCACTGCATAGGACACTAGGCCAGGCAAGGGCACTCATAAGACATATTATGGAGGTGCACATGGGTGATTAGTTCTGGTTTATTTTTGTATTACTGATGTATTTGCAGGATAAAGTTGTTGTGTGAACGTTTTTGCTGTTGGTCTTTATTGAGTGACATACGTCAAGAAAGCTGATGGGGAATCTGAAATGGATGCACTATAAGGGAATGGTGGGCCAGTGTTGGGGGTGAGGAAGTACCTTTTAACTGAAGTGAAGCCTCATTATGTGGCATCTCTAAATCTGTCCTTGGCCCATGGTGCATATAGTCTCTGCCCTTCTTCCTCCTCCAGAGGCAGCCTTTGGACGTAGTGACTGGGCCCTCATAATTGCAATGTAATGGAGGACACAGCACACCAGCACAAACATGGAGAGTCTCTTGGTGTTTGTAGAGATCTCCCAAATGTGATCTAAGCAAAATCTCTGCTTCAGGAGCCTGAAGGCTTGTTCCAAAGTGATGAGCGTGGATGCACGGCACTTGTTGATGGCCTTCTGATCTTGTGTGGTGGGATGACAGAATGGGGTCATGAGAAATATGTGCAGGGGGTGGCCCTTGTTGTCAAGCATCCATTTTGTTGCCTGCCTTGGAGGCCTGAAGATGGTGGGTAATGCAGACTACCAAAGGATGTTAGCATCCCTGGTACTTCTAGGATAGTGGGCACTCACTGTGATGAATTTATTAGTTTGGTCACACAGCGATTGCACACTGACAGAGTGATAACACTTGGGGTTCCTGCATCGCTCCCCGTTGACGTGAGGAGGAGCCCAGAGAGCAATGTTTGTGCAGTTGATGGCAACCAGCACCATCGAGAAACCACTATCCTGGTGAGCCCATCTACCCTTTCATCCTGGTCCTCTCTCCTCAGGGAGAAGAAGATGAAGTCCCTCTCCTTCTGCGGAGTGCCTCGGTCACCTCTCAGATGCTTCATGCGGACGGCAAATTGAAGTACATTGCTAATGTCACCGCCTCCCATCTGGAAGGAACCCACATGCAAAGAACGAAAGGGTAACAGTGATCTTCACAACCAGTGGGATGCTGTTCGGACCCTGCTTTGAGGCTCCAGCTCTTTGTGAAGGTCCTCTCTACTTCCTTAGTGAAGTGAAGCTTCCTGAGGCACTGCTCCTGGCTCATTCGGCAGCAGGGCTGGTGCTCCCAGAGAAGAACTTGGGATAGAGTGTTTTAAGCAAAGCTATCTGCCTCCCCTGTCCTTGGAGCAGTTCCCCTCTCTGCCTCCCCCTCTACATGTCCTGCTTATGTTGCAGAGCAAGTGGCACCGCAACTAGCGCCCCCCCATTCCTAAAAAAGGCAATGTTGTTTTTTACCATTCTGTGGTCAGCAGAAATCTTCAAACTTCTCCAGAAACTCAACACAGTACCTCTACCAACTTTGCCTGAGTACAAGGAAGTTTAAAGCACCTCAGCTGCAACTTGTTGAGTGAGTGATTGAGTGATGTGTGCTCTGCCTGAAGGTAGGTCCATGGCTCATTGTCTGCTGATGCTTCATCCTGATCCATTTTCTTGGCAGTGTGGCCCTTTAAATAGTCCCAGAAACAGGATTGACATTGCTTCTTAATACTTTTTGTTTCAGGAGTGAAGAAGGAAGGCATTCCCTGCACATTCTTTTGTTAATTTTAGGATAGATGCATTGCATCAGCCTGTTGGCATCAGCAACATCTTGATCTCATGCTATCAAAGTCGTCGAGTTCTCCTGTTGCCTCACAGCATATGTGAGAGTTGGCCGGCACTTCCTTTAAGCTACACCTTAAAACTCCCTCTTTAATGAAGAATTTGGTCACTTGTCAGCCATGGTTCATTGGTAGCACTCTACCTTTGAGTCAGAAAGTCGTGAGTTCAAATCCCACCCCAGGACATCAGCACAAAAATCAAGGCTAACATTCCAGTGCAATACTGAGGGAGTGCTGCACAGTTGGAGGTGCTGTCTTTTGGTTCAGACTTTAACCTGAGACCCTGCCTGCACTTTCAGATGGACGTAAAAGAACCCATAAAACTATTTGAAGGAGACCAGGGGAGGTTTGTTGGCATCCTGGACAATGTTTGTCCCTCAAACTACAAAAAGATTATCTGGTCATTATCATATTGCTGTTTGTGGTA
This sequence comes from Cetorhinus maximus, assembly GCF_964194155.1. NCBI lineage: Eukaryota > Metazoa > Chordata > Chondrichthyes > Lamniformes > Cetorhinidae > Cetorhinus > Cetorhinus maximus. The sequence continues at coordinate 27,719,737 of NC_135881.1, forward strand.
AGTTGCTGTGAGCAATTTGGCTGCCTATAGTTTGCTTCATTCACAGGACGTTAGTAGACTTTAAAATTATTACATTGACTGTAAGGTTCCTTGAGATGTCCTGTAGTTGTGAAGGACGTTACATAATATATGTCTTTCTACTTTTACTGCTCCTAATATTGCCTTATGTCGCTTGGTGTCAAATGGTGTCTGATAATGTTCCTTTAAATCACTGTGCTATGTTAAAGGCACTACATAAAGGCATGGTATTGTTGACACAGTCTGCCCTTCTATTCCCCAAGATCAAGAACTTATTGTATTGAGATTTAAGCTCAGCATTGCCAAAACTCGTGATTCTCAAAGGCAGCCCCAGCTCAGGATCTTAGTGATGGTCAAAAGTGACTCCTTTGGCTATATTTCACAGCTACTGCATGGCACTGCTAATCCAATTTTTAGTATTGTCACAACACACCCTCCGACTCCCATTTTGACATACTAATCGGGGAGTAACGCCTAGAAAGTACAATAGAATCGGATTCCCCTGATTCTCACTGCTTTTCACAATTCCATTCCACCTACCATGTCGGCCTAGGGTGGCTGATTGAATCTCATGGCAGACACAGACTGCAGCAGGCCCTGGATCAGCAGCCTTTGAGAAGGCCTGGAATGCAGGTAAAGGGAATTGTGGCTCACTGGGGCCAATAAAATAGGGCCCTGCAAGTGGTTGCGGGGGTTGGGGGATGGTTCGGTCAATTGAAATAGTGGGGAGCCCTCTGTTAGCCACAGGGTGCCCGATCAGGAGGCCTCAACCAACGGGGCCTGCAGGGAGGCTTCCAGGGTATGCCTGGTGGTGTCCATTCGCCATTGGTAAAACGCCAGTGGTGGCGGGAAGAGGCCCTTAAGTGGCCATTAATTGGCCATTTAAAGGCCTCAATTAGCCTGAAGGTGAATGGGCTGTCTTCCACTTACCTTGCCGCTGATAAAATGCCACCGGCAGTGTGAAGGTGACAGGCACGGCTCCCCTGCCCTCCCACCCGATTTTACACTCCCCACCCCATGGCCCAGCACACTCACTGGGCCCCTGTAAAATCCATCTGGTTCATTAATGCCCTTTATAGAAGGAAATCTGTCATCCTTACCTAGTCTGCCATATGATCCAGACCCACTCTGTGGTTGACTCTTACATGTCCTCTGAAATGGCCTAACAAGCAACTCAGTTGTAACAAACTGCTACAAAGTCACAAAAAAGGAATGAAACCAGACGGACCACCTGGTATCAACCTAGGCACTGGAAATGACAACAACAATCTCAGCCCTGTCAACCCTGCAAAATCCTCCTTACTAACATCTAGGGGCTAGTGCCAAAATTGGGAGAGCTGTCTTACAGACTGGTCAAGCAACAGCCTGACATAGTCATCCTCATGGAATCAAACCTTACAGATAATATCCCAGGCACCACTATCACCATCCTGGGTATGTCCTGTCCCACCAGCAGGACAGGCCCAGCAGAGGTGGCAGCACAGTGGTATACAGTTGGGAGGGAGTTGCCCTGGGAGTCCTCAACATTGACCCTGGACCCCATGAAGTCTCATGGCACCAGGCCAAACATGGGCAAGGAAATTTCCTGCTGACTACCATGTACTGCCCTCCCTTAGCTGATGAATCAGTGCTCCTCCATGTTGAACATCACTTGGAGGAAGCACTGAGGGTGGCAAGGGTGCAGAATGTACTCTGGATGGGGGGATTTCAATGTTCATCGCCAAGATTGGCTTGGCAGCACAACTACTCACCGAGCTGGCTGAGTCCTAAATGACATAGCTGCTAGACTGGGTCTGTGGTAGGTGGTGAGGGAACCAGCAAGAGGGAAAAGCATACTTGACCAAATCCCCACCAACCAGCCTGCTGCAGATGCATCTGTCCATGACTGTATCGGTAGGAGTGACCACTGCACAGTCATTGTGGAGACGAAGTCCCGCCTTCACATTGAGGATACCCTCCATCGTGTTGTGTGGTACTACCACTGTGCTAAATTTTGAACAGATCTAGCAACTCAAGACTGGGCATCCATGAGGCGCTGTGGGCCATCAGCAGCAGCAGAATTGTACTTGAACAGTAACCTCATGGTGTGGCACATCCTCCACTCTACCATTACCATCCAGCCAGGGGACCAACACTGGTTCAAAGAAGAGTGCAGGAGGGCATGCCAGGAGCAGCACCAGCCATACCTGAAAATGAGGTGTCAACCTGGTGAACCAATAACACAGGACTACTTGCGTGCCAAACAGCATAAGCAGCAAATGATAGACAGAGCTAAGTGATCCCACAACCAACAGATCAGAGCTAAGCTCTGCAGTCCTGCCACATCCAGTCGTGAATGGTGGTGGACAACTAAACAACTAACTGGAGGAGGAGGCTCCACAAATATCCCCATCCTCAGTAATGGAGGAGCCCAGCATAGCACCGCAAAAGATAAGACTGAAGCATTTGCTACATCCTTCAGCCAGAAGTGTCGCATGGATGATCCATCTCGGTCTCCTCCGGAGGTCCCCAGCATCACAGATGCCATTCTTCAGCCAATTCGATTCACTCCACATGATATCAAGAAATGGCTGAAGGCACTGGATACTGTAAAGGCTATGGTCCCTGACAATATACCGGCAATAGTACTGAAGACTTGTGCTCCAGAACTTGCTGCGCCCCTAGCCAAGCTGTTCCAGTACAGCTACAACAATGGCATCTACTCGGCTATGTGGAAAATTGCCCATGTATGCTCTGTACGCAAAAAGCAGGACAAATCCAACCCAGCCAATTACTGCCCCATCAGTCCACTCTCCATCATCAGCAAAGTAATGCAAGGGGTGATCAACAGTGTTATCACTTGTTTAGCAATAACCTGCTCCGTCAGGGCCACTCAGTTCCTGACCTCATTACAGTCTTGGTTCAAAAATGGACAAAAGAGCTGAACTCCCAAGCTGAGGTGAGAGTGACTGCCCTTGACATCAAGGCAGCATTTGACAGAGTGTGGCATCAAGGAGCCCTAGCAAAACAGGAGTCAATGGGAATCAGGGGGGAAACTATCCACTGGTTGGAGTCATACCAGCACAAAGGAAGATGGTTGTGGTTGTTGGAGGTCAGTCATCTCAGCTCCAGGACATCAATGCAGGAGTTCCTCAGGGTAGTGTCCTCGGCCCAACCATCTTCAGCTGCTTCATCAATTACCCTCCTGCCATCATAAGGTCAGAAGTAGGGATGTTCGCTGCTGATTGCACAATGTTCAGTACCATTCACGACTCCTCAGATACTGAAGCAGTCCATGTCCAAATGCAGCAAGACCTGGACAATATCCAGGCTTCGGCTGATAAGTGGCAAGTAACATTCGCGCCACACAAGTGTCAGGCAATGACCATCTCCAACAAGAGAGAATCCAACCATCGCCCCTTGATGTTCAATGGCATTACCATCACTGAATCCCCCAATATCAACATCGTAGGAGTTACCATTAAGCAGAAACTGAACTAGGCTAGCCATATAAATACTGTGGCTACAAGGGCAGGTCAGAGGCTAGGAATCGTGCGGCGAGTAACTCACCTCCTGAGTCCCCAAAGCCTGTCCACCATCTACAAAGCACAAGTCATGAGTGTGATGGAATACTCCCCACTTGCTTGGATGAGTGCAGTTCTAACAACACTCAAGATGCTTGACACCGTCCAGGACAAAGCAGCCCTCTTGATTGGCACCATATCCACAAACATTCACTCACTCCACCACCGACGCACATAACAGCAGTGTGTCCCATCTACAAGATGCACTGCAGGAATTCACCAAGGCTCCTTCGACCGTACCTTCCAAACCCATGACCACCACCATCTAGGACAAGGGCAGCAGATAAATGGGAACACCACCACTTGGAGTTCCCCTCCAAGTTACTCACCATTCTGACTTGGAAATATATCGCCGTTTCTTCACTGTCGCTGGGTCAAAATCCTGGACCTCCCTTCCTAACAGCACTGTGGTTGTATCTACGCCACATGTACTGCAGCCGTTCAAGAAGGAAGTTCACCAGCACCTTCTCAAGGGCAACTAGGGATGGGCAATAAATGCTGGCCTAGCCAGCGAAGCCCACATCCCGTGAATGAATTAAAAAAAAAACATTTGGAGTACTGTGCACAGTATTGGGTATCTTACTGAAGGAAGGATGTAAATGCGTTGGAACAATTCAGAGAAGGTTTACCAGACTAATGCCTGGAATGGGTGGGCTGTCTTATGAGAAAAGGTTGGACAGACTAGGTTTGTATCTGCTGGAGTTTAGAAGAGTAAGAGGTGACTTCATTGAAACATATAAGATCCTGAGGGGTCTTGACAAGGTGGATGTGGAGAGGATATTTTCTCTTGTGGAAAAATCTAGAACTAGGAGTCACTGCTTAAAAATAAGGGGTCGCCCATTTAAAACAGAGATGAGGTGAAATTTTTTCACTCAGAGGGTCGTGAGTCTTTGGAACTCTCTTCCTGAAAAGGCAGTGGAAGCAGAGTCTTTGAATATTTTTAAGGCAGAGGCAGATAGATTCTTGGTAAGCAAGGGGGTCATAGGTTACCGGAGGTAGGTGGGAGGCTGATTTCAGGTTACTATCAGGTCAGCCATGATCTTATTACATTGCAGAGCAGGCTCAAGGGGCTGAATGGCCTACTCCTGCTCCTTGTTTGTATGACTATGGGGAAACAGCAAACTAGAGGGACTAATTGGATAGCTCTTTCAAAGAACTGTCACAGGCACAAGGAGCTGAGTTGCCTGCTTCTGCGCTGTAAGATGTTATGAACCCTGCTGCCATTACTACAATATGTCAATGTCAGGCTAACATTTCTGTTGAAAGGTTTTTTGGAGGCACAGCAATCGCAACATCATGCTTTTCCAGTACTGCATGAAAGAAGACATGCCAATGTGATCATGAGTCAGCAGTGACTCTTTGTCCATACCTGTCAAAAGACAAATTATTTTTCAGGCTCTGGCACAGTTACATAGGAATGACATGGGGACCTGTTCTTTCCAAAACTGGGTCAGCAGCGGCAGACAGATGAAAAGTTGTGCTCTCCTATAATCTCTCTGAAACAAAGGCTCTGTGGGATGGTGTTATGGGAATGGCACAGAGGGCAACTCCACTTACAGCACCACCTCTACTTTAACTGCTACCAAATAGGAGGACAGGTGTCAATCTATTCTGTCACCTGCCTGCAGATTAATTCCTGGCAATTCTCAAAACCTTGACAGGTCAGCCTTTGCTGAGTTACAATGCCTTTAAAGGCTCTCCAAATGCATTAGGAGTTTTTTTTGTCCCCATGTTGCAGCTGGTAAAATGGAGGAATGAAGGGGATCATGTGATCCATTCTGATTTTTGTCCGACAACAAGCCTGTATGGTTGGTTGTTAAGGTTAAGGGGAACACAGGTGATTTACTACGAAGCAGGTGCCATATGTTCACACCTGTGGACAATAGTAAGAGCATTTGTGTTGACTGTGGTTAGACTGTTTGTTTCCAAGCCTCACAGGAAGGTGTTAAGAAGGTCAGGCTTCATCAATTCCAAGACAGAATGCAGCGGTGCTCCACGGGATAGCTAATTAGTATTTCCACCTGGATACAAGGCCCATATGATTCATATTGCCATGGAGATGGGCTTTGAGAGGGGAAGATTCCGTATTAAGCTGTTGTAGCATCAAGTTGCAGGGTTTCCTAAGCTGTCACTGAACCACATAGATCCAAATCAGCCTGCAAGATTTAAGAGATAAAGAAAGCAGGAATAAGAAGCAGCCAGTCCTACAGCTGAAGCACAGAAAATGCTGACCCTATTGTTCACCATGCAGAACGAGGGTGGGAGCTCAAGCTCAGGTTGAAGAGACCAAATTCGTGCAGATATAAAGGAGGTTTGAAGATTCCGCTAGCCTGGGTGAGAGAGAAGGAATCTCCAGTGTAACCTTCACAGTGAAAGTCAGTTCTAGGATTAGAGGTTTCCCAGCCAGAAAAGGAAAAAGAAAGCAAGCCAACAGGAGCGGAGAATAATTTTGGACTGGTTCTGGAGAATAAAGTGTCCACTTAAGTGACAGCATAAATTATAACTGCGGCAGGGGAATTTTCGGTCATTTTAAAAGTTAGGTGGGGTAATTATTCAGTATATAAGTTGTCTACTAAATAGTGGTTATTCATTGTTGCTTTTAATTTGTTTGTTACAGTAAAAGTCTTAACTTGAAATCTTGTCCTCTGATCATTTAAGTCAGTCACTGGAAATTCAAATATCAAATATTAACCTAGAATACTGAGAACAGTTTTTGGTCCCCTTATCTAAGGAAAGATATACTAGCATTGGAGGCAGTCCAGAGAAAGTTCACTAGGTTGATTCTGGGTATGGAGGGATTTTCTTATGAGGAGAGGTTGAGTAGTTTGGGCCTGTACTCATTGGAATTTAGAAGAATGAGAGACAACCTTATTGAAACATGAAAGATTCTTAAGGGACTTGACAGGATAGATGCTGAGAGGTTGTTTTCCCTTGTGGGAGAGTCCAGGACCAAGGGCATAATCTCAGAGTAAAGGGTTGCATATTTAAAACAGAGGTGTGGAGGAATTTCTTCTCTCAGAGGGTAGTGAATCTGTGCAATTCTTTACCGCAGAGGGCTGTAGAAGCTGGGTCGTTAAGTACATTCAAGGCTGAGATAGACAGATTTTTAATCAGTAAGGGAATTAAGGGTTATGGGGATCTCACTGAATGGAGGAGCAGACTCGATGGGCTGAATGGCCTACTTCTCTCCTACGTCTTATGGTCTCATTATGGTCTAAAGTTATCGGTCACTACAGGGGTCATAACACAACACATTCCTTTAATTGAATAAAAGCAAAATACTGCGGATGCTGGAAATCTGAAACAAGAACAGAAAATGCTGGGAAAAACTCAGCAGGTCTGACAGCATCTGTGGAGAGAGAAACAGAGTTGACATTCTGAGAATGTATGACCCTCCTTAAGAGCTACAGAGAAGGACATCCAGAGCATTGCACCATAATCTGCATTGTCATTAAGATAATGGCCTTTCTTTGTGTCTGTATAGCCTCACATCAGATAGCATTCAGGTGAACCGGCTCTGTTCTGCCTCTAAAGCTTCAATATTCATCCCATTTCTACTTCTCTGTAGCTCTGAAGAAGGGTCATATGGACTCGAAATGTCAACTCTGTTTCTCTCTCCACAGATGCTGTCAGACCTGCTGAGTTTTTCCGGCACTTTCTGTTTTTGTTTCACATCCCTTTGATTGTCTGTTTTTTTCAAGATTCATTTACAGGCAATTTTCTTCTCCCACAATTCATGTCATCCTTAGACCACTCTGAGCTTGCACTTGAAGTTGTGAATAATTCTGTAAATGAGCTTAGACTCTGGAATTAAAGGCCAAGTGTACTGGAGATCCAATGGGTACAAAATTTGGGATTAACCATTTAGAACTGACTTAGAAATAAAATGTATGAATTGCAAACTATATATTAATTTTCAATTTTGCTATAGATACAGCACAAAGAAATTTTCCACCCTATGCAGGGACATCTTTGTGAAACATGTGTTGGCAACAGCCCCACTTCCTTTTGCAATAGGTTAGCATCCTATTGTGCTGTGACTTCAACTTTCTAAACCCTAAACTCTGTAATTCCTTTCTAAATCTCTCCAATTTTCTACCTCTCCCTCTTCCTTTAAGATGCTCCTTAAACTTAGCTCTTTAAACAAGGATTTGGTCACCTGACCTAATGATTCCTTAATTGGTTCAGTGTCAAATTTTGTCTGATAATGCTCCATTGACGCATTCTGGGATTTTTTTCGACATTAAAGATTCCATATAAATGCAAGTTATTGTTCTCATTGTTCAGTGATCTAAATCTCTTATGGTCTAATCTGTTCTGGACAAGCAGAGTGAGTGGGCAAATGCGTGGCAGATGCAGTATAATGTGGATAAATGTGAGGTTATCCATTTTGGTAGCAAAAAAGGAAGGCAGATTATTATCTGAATGGCTATAAATTGAGAGAGGGGAATGTGCAATGAGACCTGGGTGTCCTCGTACACCAGTCGCTGAAGGTAAGCATGCAGGTGCAGCAGGCAGTAAAGAAGGCTAATGGTATGTTGGCCTTCATAGCCAGAAGATACGAGTACAGGAACAGGGGTGTCTTGCTGCAATTGTACAGAGCCTTGGTGAGACCACACCTGGAATATTGTGTACAGTTTTGGTTTCCTTATCTGAGGAAGGATGTTCTTGCTATAGAGGCAGTGCAGCGAAGGTTTACCCAACTGATTCCTGGGATGGCGGGACTGACATATGAGGAGATAGAGTCGATTAGGATTATATTCGCTGGAGTTCAGAAGAATGAGGGGGGAATCTCATAGAAACCTATAAAATTCTAACAGGACTAGACAGGGTAGATGCAGGAAGGATGTTCCCGATGGTGGGGGAGTCCAGAACCAGGGGTCACAGTCTGAGGATATGGGGTAGACCATTTAGGACTGAGATGAGGAGAATTTTCTTCACCCAGAGAGTGGTGAGCCTGTGGAATTTGTTACCACAGAAAATAGTTGAGACCAAAACATTGTATGTTTTCAAGAAGGAGTTAGATATAGCTCTTGGGGCGAAAGGGATCAAAGGGTATGGGGAGAAAGCGGGAGCAGGCTATTGAGTTGGATGATCAGCCATGATCATAAAGAATGGCGGAGCAGGCTCAAAGGGCGGAATGGCCTACTCCTGCTCCTAGTTTCTATGTTTCTATGTTCTCTACTCACATCAATACTATGGCTTACAAACACATACACAGAAGTTACAAAACATAAAAGAACATTTAGCACAAACAGTCCATGTCAGCGTTTAATCCTTCTCATGAGCAAGTAATCCCATTTACTCACACTGTACCCATACCCTTTCATCTCCTTTTCTTGTGCCCTCTTGTCTAGTCTAATCTTGAATGTTGACATAGGGCAGAATTTTGTCCTTGGCGGGGGTGGTCAGGAAGCTGACCACCACTCACGATCGGCACCAGACCGCGATTTCACGCTGGCAGGCCAATTAAGGCCGTGAAACATGAGCGGCAGTGCTGCCTGTGCGGCGGGGGAGGAAGGGGAGGGGGCTGAGTGTGAACTTTGCGCCTGTGCATGAGTGTGCGCTTCATAATCTCCCTGAGGTACAGAGCTGCTTCAGGGAGATGGAGCGTTGTTAAAATAAGAAAATAAGGAAAATAAAAATGTAATAAAACATGCCCCCCTCATGTGACTCTGTCACATGAGCAGGGACATGTTATTTGTTCAATTGTAAAGCTTTTATTTTATTTTTATTTGCTTTTGGAAACCTATCCCGCCCGTGGATGAGGTTTCCAAAAAAAATGCAAAGGCCGCTTGGCCTTTTTGCCTGCCCGCCAACTGTTAGGTTGGATGCGCAGCAAAAAATTTAGGTTAATTGATTATTTAATGGCCTTAACAGGCCTTTTAATTGTCGGCAGGCATGCTGCCGACTCCAATGCGTGCCCACCAACCGGACTACCGTGCGACTGTGTGCTGACATTGGCACGCTCGGCCAACATCAATGCGCGTCATTTCATGCTCGAGCGGGTCAGGCAGGTGTGTGCCTGTCCGCCGAACGAAAATTTCTGCCATAGTTTCTGTCTCAACCACTAAGTGAAGTGAATTCCCCAGCCTCATAACTCTTTATGCAACAAAGTTTCACCTGCTCTTTGTTCTGAATTTCTGAGATTCCATTTTGTATCTGTGGCCTCTTATTCTTTACGCCTCAGCGATCAGAAACAGTCTGCTTCTATCTCCCCAGTCCCAACCTTACATAGCGTTAGGCACTTCCAGAACATTGCACCATAATCTGCATTGCCGTTAAGATAGCAGCCTCTCTTTGTGTTTGTATAGCCTCACATCAGATAGCATTCAGGTGAATCTGCTCTGTTCTGCCTCTGAAGTTTCAATATTCATCCTATAGTCCACAGTACTCCAGCTGAGATCTTCTTAAGGATTTACAATTACAAATTACGGGGAAGCAATAGATGAAAGTGTTGGCATATATTTGTAGAGATATTAGCATGTCAGTATATTTCAATGGGAATGTACTCTCCAGAAACACTTTAGCCCTGAATTAAATCCAGTCATACAACCAAACTTAAGTTTGTGTAGATCTGATTGTCTTACTTTTAGTATAACTGATGAAGTGCTTGACGATAGCATGGTTGGGCTATCAGATGCAGGCCTGTATAGTCATAGGCTGCATGTTGAATGGAAGTTTCTCAAACCAGCGCCTGACATTTGTGCAAATTGTGACCAAACACTAGGTGCCAGGGTCCTCAATAACCTGTCTATATCATCCCAAAGTTGCCCATTGCATGTAGAAATTTCTGGGATACACCACTTTGAAATTTTCTCCAATTAGATTATCAACCATATACCCTAAAATTTTGTTTCCTGGCCATCAACCAACTCTCTTTCCATATTGTTACATCTCCTTTTACACCACATGCCCAAAGTTTTCCAACAAACTGCTTATCAGGAACGTTGTCGAGTACCTTTTGAAGCTCCATATACACTCTTCTATTGCGTTCCCTTTATCTATCCAATTGCCACTTCATCACAATTGATATAATTTGTCTTTAGCAAATCTGAAACTTTTTCTCTGAATTGAAATCAGTAAAATGGATATTTTATAGCTTTAATAGATGAAATACTGGGGACTCAACGTTTAGTTAAATTGCTCTCAACTACTGCTTGCCACCTTTTGTTGCATTTCAAGCTCCCACTATCCAAAGTTGAATAAATTCAAAAGAAATTAATGAGCTAGATGTAATAGCATGCAGTATGAAAGTGTGGCATTCCAAAATTATATGAGTTCCTGGAGTAAGCTGGGCCCACTTCACAAAAGCAATAAGGGAAAGCTGAAAGGCGGTGAGTTACCTTCCAGTTTGTTTTATATGGCCATTCTTGCTGGTACAAGAGCAAGTTTTTTGATAACTAAGAGCCATTACTGTGAGCTACATTCCATTCCCCAGGCCTTCCAGCCTGACCAAGGTCTTACGAGGGATGAGTCAGCTGATTGCCAAGGGGCAAGTTTGTTGGCTGGTCACAAGCCCTTCCTTTATCCTGTTGATACAGGATATGTCAGCAAACTGTGTTGAGACAAGTGTACTTCAAAACGTGTGGTTGTTCTTCAAGTGGTGAAGGTGTTACCCTTGAAATGCAGGTAAGTTGGAAGGTCTACAGTCCCTGACTAACACAGACAACAGACAGCTCAGGCCCACAAGCATTCGCTCTACAACCAGCCAGAATGGTCGTATAAAACAAATTGCAGGGTAACTCACCGCCTTTCAGTTTTCCCTTATTACCTTCGTGAAGCGAGCCCAGCTTATTCCAGGACCTCATATAATTTTGGAATGCCACACTTTCATACTCCATGTTGATGCATCTAGCTTATTATAAAATTTCTTTTGAATTAATTTAACTCTGGATAGTGGGAGCTTGAAATGCAACAAAAGGTGGCGAACAGTAGTTGAGAGCAATTTAACTAAATGCTGAGTGAATCCAGTATTTGATCGATTAATGCTATAAAATATCAGTTTTACTGATTTCAATTCCGAGAAAAAGTTTCGGATTTGCTAAAGGCAAATCATAATAATTGTGATTTGTGATGTAGTGGCAATTGGACAGATAAAGGGAACGCAATAAAGGAGTGTATTTGGAGTTTCAAAAGGCACTCGATGAGGTGCCTGATAAGCAGTTTGTTTGAAAATTTCAGGCATGTGGTGTAAAAGAAGATATAAAAATATGTAAAGAGAGTTGGTTGATGGCCAGGAAACAAAAATGGAGGGTATATGACTGATGATCAAACTGGAAAAAAACTTCAAAGTGGTGCTTCCCAGGAATTTCTATATGCAATGGGCAACTTTGGGATGATATAGACAGGTTATTGGAATAGGCAGGCAGGTGCAATTTAATGTGGTTATGTGTGAAATATTGGATTTGGGAAGAAAATGTGATGAACAGAGAGATCTAAAGGTTCAAATCTGAAAATGCAAACGCTGATAGCTAAAGCTATTAAAAAGAAGGACCAACAATATGGGTTTTATAAGTAGGAACATAGAACACTGGAGTAAATAAAAAGTAACCAGAAGCACAAAATACTGGTTAGGCTAGTTAGTGCACCGTATGCATTATGGAAATGGCATTAAAGCTATAGAGAGCAGGCAATGTTATTTCACCAAGATAATACCAGGGACGGAAAACTTTAATTATGAATTGGAACTTTAGATAATAGGAAAATTTTAACTAGAGCAAGGAAATGGAAGGAAACATCTTTTAAACATCTCTAACAACAAATGAACCTTTATACTAGAGCGAACTTTAACAATAGTTAAACCAGGTTAAATGGCAAGCTGAAAATCAGGAAATAGAGGAACAATTAACAGACATTCATCTGTCAGCCATAGGCCGTTGGTAACCAAGGACAAATCTTGGGTTGCTACGGGATCAACAGAATGAAGTGGTGCTGTCTTGAGATAAGACCCTGTTAAACTGCAATAAGTGACATGCATGATGAAGCTTTGAACCAACCATGAACAAGAGGTTTACACACACCTGACGGAACCAATCACCCTGATGTGCATGTGAGAAATACAAAGAAAATGTTGGCACAAAAAAAAAGAGCTAATACAATATCCAGCATTTTCAGGACCGATGGTTAGGCCCTCGTCCAACAGAGGCAAAGCATCTAAAGATCCAACCGCATCAAGTGATTATCAGTTTGGCCACTGGGCACTTGAAGACCCCAGGTCAGTTATGTTTATTATTTAACCTACAGGCTGAATTTTATAGGGGAAAGTATTTCTCGCCACTTCCACCACCCCCACCCCCACCCCACCCTAGGTCGAAAAGTTGGTCTTAAGACCGCCAACTTTGAAAAGGACTGTCCCATAGCAATAATACACCGGGGGCAGCTTTAACAAGATAAGTGTGGGACCTTTTCCCCTCAGGGACAGGAAGTCCCAACCTTGAGAACTGCTAGCCAATCTGATTTGCTAGCAGGTGAGTAGTCCCAGCAGTGCCAAAATGCAGTAGTGGCCGCGGCTGGGACTACAAGCAGTCCCAAAGAGAAGATCTATACATACTGGATTTACAGATAAGTCCAGGATCTTTGGTCAGGGCGGGATCTGGGATCCTGGTTTTGAGAGGGGGGAGGGGGGAAGAGCGGTGGTGGAGCGGTGGGGGGGGGGGATTGGAAGATGGGGGAAGCACAAAGTGCAAGTACGATCTTGGGAGAGGGTTGCACCGATGGGCACAGAGACTCCTTGAAGGAGCTACCCCACTTCCTTCTCGCCTTTTACTCTTGAGTGCAAAAGTAGTGGGCTGACCTCCTTTGTTCTGCCTTCTCCAGCTACATGTATTATTGTGATGGAGGCAGAATCAGGCTCTGAACCAGCCATTGATTTGGCCTAAGGGTGGGCAGGCTGGCTGAGGCTTGCTCACCCTCCCTGTAATATGGAGAATAGCTTGGGAATGGACGGGAAGGCAGTGGGTTAGCCACCCACTTTATTTTATGTGCCCCACCGCCTGCAAATACACCAGCAGGGGGCCATAAATTCCCCCCCCCCTCCCCCACCCCCACCCCCACAACCCTTGGTTAAATAAAAGATCTCTGTGAGATGTGGGCCGGGATTTTCTGGGCCCATCGCGGGTGGGACCCGATGTGGGTGGGACCTGCCGCGGGTGAGGTGGCGCCTCAGCCAGAAGTCCATTGACTTGCGGCGTGACCGGATGATCCCGGCGGCGGGCGGGTGTGGGAAATTCCGCCCGTGATGTATACACGTGTTCCTGTGGATTCAGGTCTACGAACCCCACTCTAACACTAATATGGGAAGTGTGAAGATCATAAATAATTCTTAAAAAAGCTAAGAGAAGGTTGATAGTAACTTTTAATATTATATAATATATAATAACATTGGCAAAGACTATATCCTGAGACTGGGGGGCTTAGGGATGAGGAAGCATCAACTTAAAATTATCATTGAGAGTGGGGAGTGAGGTCAGCAAAATGTACTTACATTATGGTTTGTTGGAACATGGAATTCATAGTATCATAGAATAGTTACAGCACAGAAGGAGGCCATTCAGCCTATAGTGCCCATGCCAGCAAGAACAGCTTAACTAATTCCACTCCACTGCCTTTTCCCCTTGGCCTGCAAATTTCCTTGCAAAATAGTAGTTATGTCAAAGACTGCTGCTTTTTTTCAAAAAGGAAAATAGGATAAATATTTGTACGTGGAGGGGAAAAAAAGGACTGTGGGGAGCCAGCATCGACACAACAGGAAGAATAGCCGTGTGCTGTGCTCTTAATTTTTATGATTCTAACATTCAGGCGCTAACATGTTCATCAGTTAAAGCATGCCTTACTGGCTCTGCTAATAACATCCATGTTGCAAATGATGTTAGTGGAGTTCCCTTACCCCATGGAGAAAATGTGCATTCAGTGGCCCTCCACCTGGACTCACTTATCTGAAGATGAAAGGAGATGCGTTGACCTGCAGATATTTTTGCAGGCCAGTCCCAAAGTAGCACTGTCAGTGCCACATGTCACAACTATTTGCCTACTCCTTCAGTTATGGGCTGCAGACTTTCTAACATATTTCAGGCGTGACACCCTAGAGGCAAGCAATCACGCTTTTACTTTAATACATACTCCATAATTTTTGGTTTTTAAAATTTCCCAGTCTTGCTCCTGCCATTTTTCCTGAAACTACTCAGTTATTAGTGGTTTATGATTCCCTGTCTGTTGTGGTAGCCCCCTGTTAAATTGCCCATTGTTCACGCTTGAGTCAGATGTTGAATGCCAGTTGTCTACACAACCATGAGATAGATGACAACTGAGCCTGAACACATACTTTCCAGCAGGGGTTACTGAATAGATATTGAGATTGAAAATCCTAGCTGACCTTTCTCATCACTAGCCCAGAAGTATTATGGTCTATTGCTCCATTGAGTATTCACTTTCTTTGTCCAGGTTAAGCTCCATCGCTCAGTTCAGAAGAGACTGAGAGGCCTAGAATCTTCAAAGTCCATAGGTTTTTGTTCCATTCTGGGCTGTGCATTTATCAACTGAACTAGCACAACAGATTCCCTATGAGAGTGCATGCCTCCCCTTCTTAATTATTTCCTCATCCTTAAATGAAATATGACAAATTGGCTCAAACAAGACATTTAGAAACCCATTAACACTCAGTGCTGTTCTCTGAAGCCATATTTGGCATGCCTAAGGTGATGACACAGGGCAGGAAAGATGGCTCTTTAAATGTAAACGCAATAGTTAACACAATCATTAGTTACGATTTAACACTATTGAATCAAAATTAGTATCAGGTTTCTAGACACCAAAACAAATGAACACCCCTTTTAATCACAAACTGCAACATGGAATTTTGACAATAAATGCCAACCTGGCATTGTTTTTTTCATTTTTACTTCCTCCTCCTTTCTGTGTCTTTCCAAGTGGTTATTTCTCCAAGTGTGAACATTGGCCTGCACATTGCCAGACTGTTCAGCCATATGCAATCTTGGCCTCATCCAACATCTACAGTTCCAGCAGGAGTTGATGGATAGCAAACAGGAACGGGAACCCTTCTCTTCCCCACCCCAACTACTGCCCATTCTGAGTCAAGAACACAGTCCAAATCAGGGGCCATCTGATATGTCCAACTCAGTACAACATCGAGCAGTACAGTTCCTCACGGAGCCTTAGCATAAGATTTGAAGAAACAGTCTCAACTTAATTACATTAGCTTATTAAACAAGAAGCTATTTGAACTAGCAATACATCAGCTTCAACCAGCTAAGTATTGTTGAATGCCACTGAACATCAATTTTTGGTGTGTGTCATCGCATTGATAATCACTATCTAATGGCAGCAGAGATAGATGTGATGAGTGCTGAGGTGCACCACTTACTGTATCATGTGTTTCTCCCTCTCTACCCTAACTCTCTTGGAGAGACCTTCCTTACATCTGCATGCCTTTCACAATACATTCGACCATCTCTATTCACCTATAGCTGTCATTTACCCAATAAATATAAGATCTCTTTCTTATTAACTCAACTTGAGCTCATTAGAAAATCAATATGGACTTAACTGCTGGGCCCTCAGGACGAAAGGCAAAAAGGTCGCATTCAGAAACTTAAACAAATCCAGCACTGAGAAAAAATGTTTAATTACCAATAAAATTAATTAGAACCATCATATAGTGGAACCTTTGCATATAATAATGAAGTTGGATGTAAGCAAACGATGTGGAACTCAGATTCCAACCTCACCCCTCATCCTGCCCACATTTTAAGGTGTTTCCGTGAAACTGTTTCAACAATATTACAAATACAAATTTTAGCTCAATCGACTTAATCTTGTAATGCTATTGTTGCCTTGGCAATTCCTCTCAATGTTTTTGCTAACGATATAGATTTTTAAAAAATGAGCTCTGACACAAATATTAGTATTTAATAACTTGCTCCAAGTTAAAACCAAGTATTAACCTGACATAATCCCCGTGATTGTCACTGGTGCCAAACTGGAACAACAGCACTAACAAATTCAGCTTGTCATTTAAAAAAAAATTGCAGCTGGATTTGCAGCATGGAGCTTTCTCATACTTGGTGTACAGAATAATTACTTGCTTATTAATGTCAACTCAAGTTTTTTCAGGTCAAGTTATCAGATACACTCAGAGCTTCTCCAGGATCCTAAATGAGAAATAGTTATAGGAACACTCAACTATATCTGTCTTCCGTCCAGTGTTTTTTGGTCTATCATTTAGGATTATTAACTACTATTGGCTACATCTGATAAATAAAGCTAATCTATTTATTTTCGTATGAAAGGAAGAGACAGCCTTGCACGTACACAGTCGACAGCCCATGGTATTTTCCAATTTGAATGATAAATCGCTGTACTCTGGATTACAACTAGATTCAGATTCAAACCGGGAAATAAAGAGATTGATGAACATTAAATATTTTCATTTTCACTACTACAGGAGGCTCCTCCTCCCATTCCCATTTTCTGGTAACCAGTTCTCATGCATTGATTTGAACAGGAAAATGACGCAATTTATATGACTAAAGCTCTTTACTGTTAAATGCAGAGATTTCACTGGTGATTCTTAGTGCTGAATTTATAGCCTTGCTTCTTTTAGATTTATTTTGAGGTAGGTTTTAACAAATGTACTTTGATTTGTTTTCACTGAAGGCTTTTGATGTACTATCCACATTTAAATGGTAGTTTGCTTGTCTTTTTTTATAGATTATATACATATGTAGTTATTTTTAAATGATCAGATCCATTATTTTAAAACATGCCAGTGAACATCCTAGCACTGACTACTGCGACTACCACACAAAGTGTGCCCTTTGCTTATCATTCATCCAGTGAATCAGATAGGAGAACAGAAGAGTAAACACTTATCTGATAGATTATTAAGTGTTCTTGTCAGAGATTTCTTTGATTTTGCGGGCAGAATCTATTGGTCTGAGGAATCACTGCATGAGCTGGTTTACCACACCCCTGCCCCTCCCAACCCCCCACCCGCCCCAGCTCCCGATCACTCCCTTTCCTGATGAGCCACGCTCACAAAAATACCGCTCCAATCCTCACTCAGGAATATGATTAGTCAATCATATATCCTTTGACTATGTGGCAGTGTTTTTGGAGACTGATGGGGTTCATATAAAGGATGCAGCCATGTTTCCCACACCCAGCACCTAATTTTGACCATGCGTCCTGCCGAAAATTGCAGACAGATTTTCAATTTGAGGTGCAATTTTCCGTGGTGCACGCTAATGCTGTCGGAATGATCACTGACCTTGTGATATGGCCTGGGAAGATGACCACAAAATACAATTTACTGCGAAGGAGGGCAAACCAATGGCCAGGGACCTGCCGTGACTGTCTCTCTGTCTCCCTTTCTTTCAGTAAAACATCACAACTCTGATTCTAGCACTCAAGCAATCAAACAAACAGGGCCTGAATATAACCTGAAACAATGCACTGACGGCAGGACTAAAGTGTCATATAGATATCCTAATAATATTATCATTTCATTTTATAAATTGCCTTTTGTTTTGTTGAATGAATATTTTGATTTGAGTGTTTTTCTAATCAGATGGGCCCCTTTAATAGGTTTAATAGGGCAGTCCAGTGAAAACCTTATGGATTGTCAGAAAAAAAGGTATGCATTGTTAGCTGGTCTTTTTTTTAAACCATCCCTCAATCATGGACACATCTGAAAAGAATAGAAACTAGACTGAACCATACTATAAATTATGCTCCATTACAAAATAATACCTAGAAGTACAATGTATGCTCAAATGGCAAGGAAGTAATTACCATTTCTCCCATTTTTCTGATGGCTTCAGATACATACATAGGTTCTGAATGGCTGCCCAAACCCTAATTAAAGATAATTATTACCTGGTAGGCGTTTGTGGCATCTGAACCAGCGGTGGCATCATGTCCCAGTGTGCCCAGCTTCTCCTTCAGTTTCTGGTGAGAGCGATGCCTGTGGCAGTAGATGGCCCCTGATGCAACAAGGACCCCGATGATGCAGACGATGGAGATTATTGTTAAGATAATAAATTTGGTTGAGTCCTCTTCGTTGACCCATTGGGGGAAAGTTCGCAGTTTGCTCTTCTGTAGTGTGGGGTTGGGGGGGGGGGGGTACAGAAGTGGGTAAAAAAGATCAAATAGTGTTACAGTTTGTTTTGTGGGTATGATATTTTTATCTGCAAAAGGCATTGCATTGTTTACATTTCTGTTTGCTCATTCTCACAGCGAGATTGTACAGCAATTCATCCGCATCAGCCTTCATGATTAGATATATTAGTAACAATTAAAAAAAAAACACAAATGCAGGTGAAAAATAAGCAAGCTCACCAACTGAGGCAAGATTCATTTTGCACTCCCTTTTTTGCAATCGCGAAGAGAAATTAATTTAAAGCCAGCCCAGTTGTTGCAAGATGGGGAACAATTAGCACTTTTCCTAGTACCTATTTCCACTTGGTTCCAAATGGATTTTTTAATTTAACTCCTGAATGCTTAGCCAACCTATTCATTATCTCTACTATTCTGTTAGTAATTTTCTGCTCAGCATTCACACAGCCAATGTCTAATTTACGCTTGTAAGCAATGTATAGAGAGTTGGTTCAAGCCCAGTCCATTTCAGTCCTTTACACCATAAAGGCCACCAAGCAATTATCAGTGGGCTCGACAGTCGGAGCTTGTCCCTAATTAGCCCTCTTGTCTTCAGTCCACTGGATTAGCTGCTGCTGCTGCTGAGGCACAAGTTAATGGGAAGCTCACACTGAATAAAGGCTCCGAGATCTTCCTGCTTTGACTATGCACCGCAGAGAAGGATTGTGAGGCATTGTGACCCCCGGGAGGTGGATTGACAGCAGCCCGGTGCTAAGCCATGCAGAATTGTTTTTTTTTAAATGTATCTGTGCTGGAAATCCTGCTTCCCAAGTGTCATTCTACCACTTATAAAAAAAACCAAAATCTTTATTCTTGGCCCGTTCACTGAATGATCTATAAAGCAGAGCTGGCCCTTATTAGAAGAGCAGAAACCTAAACCACATTTTATACTTTTTGATTTGAAGTTTTTGCATTTTTGCAAGGGAAAAGATATCACATCTTCTAATATGGATGGTCGAAATAAGAAGAAAAAGCTTTTGCTCGCAAATTCATGAAATTTTTTAATGATTTTGGTCCTTTAATAGATTGCCTGGCAAACTTACATTCATCTGAAATAGCCAAACTTGTGCTTTAAAAGACCTGAATTAGCGCTGTCAATCTTTTCCTTTTGAGCAGCCTTTACATCATTCTTAGTAAAGCTGAATACTTAAAATGTAGGGGTTTCGAGTGGTGGGTGGGGAGAGAATCCCTTTTGCGGTAGTTTCAAACGGTTTTGCATCAAGCCAGCATGAAGTTTAATTAGATATTCTTACAGAACACATACATAGAGAAAGAAAATGTCAAATCCTTTAATTTTAACAAGATTTTTTTTTTACAAACAACACACATACATCTATGAACTGGAACGAAGGACTGCAATCTCTCTATAAACATCACATGGAGATCTCTTGATCTTTCCTTAGTCAAAAGTATGCTCTGCCTCCCTTTTAACTACCCAATACAGGTTATTCACATTCCGAATGGTTGATGATGTTCTGTGATTAAAGAATTTCAGCACATTGTACAAGAAGTGATGAACAGAGGTGCTTATGTATTTCAGCTACTGACTCAAATCAGTCAGTTTACCCTTCAATGTTTGAAACGACATTAAAAAAAAGATTTGATCTCTCGGAGCCATAAAATCGTGTCATTAAATGTATATCAAGATAGGTGTTTGATTTCCTACTTTATTATCTGGTTATGTGAATGAGTGTTGATGGTAAGAGTTTAAGGATGTTTTATGGATAGTGCACACTGTGGAGTTCAGTTGAACATCATTGTATGAAGGATGAAGTGGACTATAAAACGGTGTTTATAACCAGTCTTCACCTCCTGATGGAATATCATGGGGATTAATGTGGATTGGATTGAATTTTCAGTGCTTCATTCTTTGTTGCAAAAAAAATGAAAAGATAATTTTTCTTTTGTACGCGAGTTAAAATATACTTGGAATTATTATAAACAATTGATTCATCTGAATATTTATGTTTGAAACTCATGAGAATTCACATTACTTTCCCGTTGTGATTTGCGGAATAAGCATTGCCCAGTGAAAAACTGGGGTGATTAGTTTCTACAAGGCATTAGAGATTTCAGGCTGGATGTTGGAAGGTATAACTGAGTTGAGTGTAAGCCATTAATTTGACCAGGTCTGCTATATTTAATGGACTCCGCCATCCTATCTGGCCCAATTGCCACATCCCTTCAATTCAAATTCAAGATTGACATTTTTTTCTTAAAAATAATGTGATTTTTTTTTTAACTAAGGCTGTACAAGCGGATACTTAACTGCCATTTTATTTAGTTTCTTATTTAATTTTGGTCAAGGTCTGGTACCGTTTTTCATCCCTGGACTTGGAAGCTGAATTGTCTAAGAGTTAAGCTTTTAAATTTAGTGAACAGAATTTTTTTAAAAATTGGGATCTAATTGAAGTAAGTTTTTGTCCAATTATATATTTCATAATAAAACATGGGAAGCAAGCAGGAGGTCAGCACTGCCAGTGCTACAGTTTTGATGAATATTTTAAGGAACTGGAGGAGAAATAAAATAAGATTTTTAAAATGCGAAAGGGGAATGGGGACTAAAAAGGATTCAGTAGATAGATGCCGAGAATCTATTTCCTCTTACAGGGAAATTAGGAGTGCAGAGGACGCAATCTTAAAATTAGACCAAGTCATTAATGGAAGTGGGGAAAGCACTTCTTAACACAAAGGGGACTAGAAGTCTGGAATTCTCTCCACCAAAAGATTGTGGACGCTGACACAGTTGGAGCTTTCGATACTGAGCTCCAGAGATTTGTGCTAGGTAAGGGTATCAAGCAATATGGATAAATGAAGTTAAGGTGCAGATCAGCCATGATCTAAACGAATGGCGGTGCAGGTTCACAAGACTGAATGACCTACTCTTGTTCCTATGTCCCTATGCTGAACAAGCTCTGGCACTTCTGAATATTAGGGCGACATTAAAGGCTCATTTATTACCTTGGGCCCAAAGTGCAATCTCTAGGTAAAACCCCAAACGCATGCAGGCAGGTCCTAGAGAGGAGGCGGAATTATTATTTTCTTAAACTAAAAATATTGCGGAGATAACAACTATCCATGTCAGGAACATAGCAAAGGGCCGAACAGCAGCAGCACAAGAGGCCGCGAGTTAAATTTATTAATCTTGCAAGTTTGGCTTATTTTAATGCTTTTGGAGCAGGAAGGCTCTCCATTTACTTTCATGCAGATGTTTGATCCCAGTCTCAGAGCTCTTTAAAACACTTTGGCAAAATCTGGGGTCCTAGCCATTTTTGAGGGAGGCAGAGAGTGTGAGCTCGGTGTGTTTATTGGATATGTATAAACTTTTTTCAGCGCTCAGTAGGCTTTAATAAATTAAATCCTCGGTGGTGCGGTAATTCTACTCTAGGATGAAGCAAACAATCCAAAAGAAAAAGCCCGAAAGCGTTTTCACTCCCTCCCTTGCCCATCAATATTTAAACTTTTGTGCGCTTTTCCTTAAAAAGGAAAAAAAAATATATTAAATGCGTTCGATCAAGCAGAAATAATCATGTATTAACACTTGACATTACAAAATCCTTTCAAAAAGATATTACTAAAACATGAGGCATTGTCATTTAAAACTGCAGCAGAGAAAAAAAGCTTTGTGCCCCTGAAAACCATTGTCCCTCTATATCACTGAAAATTGTACTTGCAAATTCATCATTCATTGCAGCCGAAAAGATATACCAGTTAATATTTGAACCATCTTCTTCAACATAAATTTCTATTTAATCGACAGTTGCCATGATACTGCCAAATGACACCGAAATCTGTAAAGTTAATTTTCCTTTCTTGCTTTCTTCTTAGAGATCACCTCCGTTATTCATCCTCTCCCGAAAAAGAAACTTTTAGACGTTACCATGGTGGCATATCACACAAGCACGATGCTGGAGATCACTCTCAGTGTTCTGCTTTTATTTTTTTGGGTGAGTTTTACCCTTTTACCACATGAAAACAACGAGGCACCAATTTATCAATCGAAATGGGGTCGGATTTTATAGCTTTACCTCCTCAAAAAAAAAAATCTGCCAAGACAAGGGATTTAAAGACATTTATTCTCTTGAGTGAGGGTATAAAGGATTACAGAAATCAAAAAGACAAAGGGCAGAAGGATTTCTGGAGGTTTGGCTTATTCAAATTACTGAGAAAGGTCATAATGAAAGGCACAGACCTATTCATATGAAGAGACACAGTGATCTTTCGCTGACCTTAACACTACAGCCCACATCATCAGTAACTGGAAAAATGACACTATGGCTGATGTTTTTTTTTTTGTTTTGTTTTGTTTTCTAACCTTCTAAAGTTTAGATATTGTCTGGCTCCACCTGAACAAAGAAAATATTACAGAGGAATCGGCAATGTGTGTCGACTAAGGTTTACCCCTTTATCAATGAACAAAACAGACCGCAAATTTCACCAACATTTCAAATATCCTTTACTTTCTTTTGAAATGCGGTTCCAACCCTTTCCCACCCCCCTCTCCCCCCCCCACCCCATAACCCCCACCGCCAACAGACTGATGCAAAATTAATGAAAATAAGAGCCCTATTATTGCTGTGCACACTCACAAGCACAGATATTCCAATACACCCGGAGGATCCACTCAAGGCAATTCACACAAACCTACTACAATTCAAAGAAAGTTACTGTTGCTGAATTGGCACTTCATGAGAAGAGAGATTCTGGAAGAAATTTAAAAAAAAAACACAAAGCAACTACGGCTAAAGGATCCTCATAGTTAAGTAACTAAAAACTGAGACAATCTGATCATATGGTGTAACAAGATTGCATACCTGATTCCATTTCTAATGTTTTTTTTCCCATTTCAAAGATTTTCAGTTACTATCCTTTTAATGGAGTGAAATAGGGGAGAAAGACTTGACCTGAATGCTTCATTCTTCTTTGCTTCTTGCACTTCTAGCTTCTGATATTAACCGTCTACCATCCATCTTTCACAGGAATGAAATCGGCAGCTGCCTTTCTTCAGCTGGAAAGCTTGCAGTGGTTTGAACTTCTCAAGGAAAAGGAGGAGGAGGTAGAGAGGCAAAAAAAGGGAAGCACAAGGATCTCTTCTGTGGTCTCTCCGTCTTAGAATCAACCATGTGTGAGAGGGTGATGGATTTTTGACCACGAAATAATGGTCCGACCCCTCCTTATATTGCCCAGCCCCAAAGCCCCTGTCTATACCACATGTCATATCCCCTGGTTGCTATGGTGATGCTTCCACATGTTGCTGACAGTAATTGGATAAGAAGCATTTCTGTTAATAAACCTTACATGAGTGCGAATATGAATGGATATCAATTTTGTCACTCATTTGTAAAGCTGCTTGAGATTTCTGTTTGTACTGTGCTCAATTTTTTTTTTGTTGTTGTTGGCCGTGTGAGAGTCCCCACAATGTTGTTTCTCTTTATCCTCGCTTGGCACCATTCATGATGTCAGCTGAGAGTGACAAAAATTTGAGCACCAAACTAAATGAGACCACATCCGAAAAAAGGTATATTGGATTCAGACTTAGGGTAGGGAAAAAAAAACCACAGAGTGGAAAGGTGAATATAAACTACAAAGCATATTAATTAGCTATTGGTAGGATTAGACGAGCTTGTGTAAGGTAACAGCTGCAGCAAACAGGAAAGGGAAAGAAAGAAGAGTTGGGGGGGGGGTGGGGGGGAGGTGGTGGTGAAGAGAAGAAGCCGTGTCAGATGCAGATGACAAATCTTGGGAGGGCTCTTCAGTTTATCTTTCTATTCAATCTCCCTCCTTCTGTGTTTCCCCTATTGTTTCGCCTTGTGACAGCTGGAGATGGCAGGCCCGGAGACTTGACAAAATGAGTTCTTTCACACCGTCCTAGCCTTCGCGTTTACTGAAAGAATAGCGGCCACAGCAAGGTACAATTTGAACAGAGGGGCAAATATGGCCTACAGCTTTAATTCTACCAAAACCAAATCAACATGTCCCTCACAGGGCTCTGAGGTAATTATTCTGCCTTTAATCCACTGCCTGTATTAGAAAGCTATTGATCTGAGGCCTTTGCACATTGGCTAGTCTGACCAGAACCGGCGGTTTTGTTTGATTCAAGTGATCAGCTTTCAATTGAAGCTCTCAATTAACTGAGTTTCATATCTATTTTTTTCTGCAAAGACCAGTCATCGCCGCAACGTTTCAGAAGTCAGCAATCGATAGAAATAGGGGAAAAAAAAGGACGCCCACCCTTCCACTCCCAGCAAGAAACAAACACACTCCGGCCATATGTAGACAGACCAGCCAGCAGCGTCCACCTAACAGGGTGCACGTTGAACCTCATTGCCTTTTTTAACCTTCAGCTTCTCTAGTGAACCCAAGTTTTGTTTTTATTTTATATATTCTTTTCGGTAATTTTTTATTCCATCCAGCATCGAGTGTTCTGACGATCACGACTGTAATTTTTTTTGCCTCTGGTGCCCACTATAACCTTCATTTCGGCTCCTGATGAAAACCTCAGTGGAAGTTGTTTTCCATTTTGTCGTAGTGTCTAATGTAAACACATAATGATCAAATGTAAAAATGAACGAATGTAGATCAAAGTTGGCACTGAGAGCAAATGAACACTTCACCAATTTTTCTCTCCACTGTGTACATTGTTGTATTAATCCATTTAAAATAAACGGAATGCCAAAAAAAAACCACGTTAAACACGATCAAGGCCAACCGTCATTTTCAGCCTTAAATGTGAGTCAACCCTTCTGCTCCCCTGGCCATTCCATCCCAATTCCCACCGCCTCCCCCACTGCCTCTCCCCCGCCACCCCCTCCGCCACCCCCTCCACCACCATCCCACCTTACTATGGTCTTCTTAGCTTATATACATTTGGAATTTCTGTATCTTCAAGCGGGTCAATGCGCCTGAATCGGAACAACTGCGTCATTGTCTCTGCAAACCTTCAGTCAGCTGAAGGGCACTTGGAATCCGAAAAGTGTTTTCAAACATTTACCGTTCCTCAGGCCAAATACCACGGCGGCATCTTCTGACCACGTGCAGCCGGTGGACAGCTTCAGCCCATCTGAAATCTGGATGCGCAATTTTGCGACCGTTTAACATGCAGAAAATTTCATGGAAGACCATTGCTCAGGTTACTGATAGGTGCTCCCGGAGGGCACAGCTTCCTCACTCTTAGCACAGAGTCAGAATTATTATCAAATTTGTTATGTTAGGGAAGTATTGACGCCATTGCCTGCCTCTGTTTAAAATGCTACCAATATATTCCGGTTATTGCAGTTTTAAAGGCTACGTTGCTAATACAGATGGACAATCAAAGCGAATATTTCGCAGATTCATTCGCATCTCGCTCTCTATTTAATGGGAACAATTTGTTGGAGGAAGCTTGCCTCAGGGGAAATCCCTGCCAAGCAAATTTGATTGGATTGTTAAGATATGTTATTGAAATATCACTATGGTAATTGAAGAGTTAAGGGTTTATTCCGTTAAAAACAGTGTAAAATGCCTCTCATAAAAAAGCAGTTTAGAATTTACTAGAAAGTCACTCTTTTGTTTGAGAGGTAAAATTTTAGCTCTGAGGCAATCCGTTCAGGATGATTCCAGGATAGATGCCTGGTCAGTGCAGTGCACAAGCTGATCTTGTTGCCAGGGGCCCACAGCTTAAGGAAGGAAAAATCAGTCAGGGGTTTAGCACTTGAGTGAAAGAAAGAAGGGAAGACTTGCATTTACATATTACCTTTCACAACCTCAGAACATCCCAAAGTGCTTTATTATTAAGTACTTTTTTGAAATATAGGGCTGGATTTTTGAAGGGCCGCGGAGCCGAGCGCAGAGGTCGGCGGACCTGCAATTACCTGCTGTGCCAGCCACTGTGCCAGGGCGATGATGACTACTCACCTGAAAGCACCAGGTAACCAATTAGGCAACTTAAAAGACCTAAGAAAGTCACACTGCCAACACCGACTGGAATGTTCCAGTCGACCTGCAGGCACCTTGCTGAGGCTGAAGCCCCGACTGAAGGATGGAGGCATCTTCCTGGTGGCAGACTGGGGGCCCTGCCCTCCGTACCACAATTTAACAGCCCGCCTCCACCTCTCCACATCCAAGACTGGCAGAGAGCCACAGGTTCACCCTCGATGATGACAGCCTGGCAGCTGTGGCCTTTTTGTAATTTTAAGTTTTTAAAAAGCTTTCAGAGGGGGGGTCTCCACTTTGAGACGCCCACTCTTTCATCTTCCTACATTGGCAGGTCCCATCTCACATTGGGGCGACTGCCAACCTGGTCAGTGCTGGAGGGCCTTGTATTGGCCCTCCAGCCTCGGGAGCCCGCCCAACACCATCCTTACTTGTACAAGGCTCCCCGAGGCAGTGACTTAATTGCCCCCCATCTCAGTAATCGCTTCCAGGGTCCCGCCGCCAACAATTCAGTGTTCCTGACCCAGACGTCAGCCCACCATCAGGGTCAGGACCCAAAAACGAAAATCCAACCCATTGTCTCTGTTGCGATGAAAGAAACGCAAGCAGCTGATGTGCTCGCTGCAAACGGCCACAAACAGCAGTGCGAGAATAACATGCTTTTTACGTGTTGGTTGAGGGATAACCATTGACTAGGAGATCAGGGAGAACTCGCCAGCTGTTCAAAATACTGGCACAGGATCCTTTACATCCACCTTAGAGGGCAGACAGGCCTCAGTTTAACCACCCTTAATCGTCTGAAAGGCTGCACCTCCGACAATGCAGTGCTCCTTCAGTACTGCACTGGCCTGTCAGCCTAGATTATGTACTCAAATCTCTGAAGTGGGGCCCGAATTCATAGCCTTATGACTCAGTGGTGAAAGTGCCACCAACAGAGGCCTGGCTGACAACTGGCTGACAATTGACAATTTGATTGTTTTCTGTAAGTGAAGAGCATGGCTGAGGATGGAATTGGGCTTAAGCTGTGATATTATTTACTGTTAAGTAGCCTGCCAGCAGTTGCTGTCAGACATAAATAATGGCCAGGTGGCCTAGATATCAGAGGGCGATAGTCATTTATCTAACCATCCCCAACATGAAAGCAATACATTTGGAGACAGGAGAAATTTTGGAGAGTCCTGAGGGGTGGGGAGGAATTTACCAAAGAAGTCATACTTGTGAATGCATATCAGAGATCATTAAGTTCTTTCTGATAGGAAAGGGAACCAACTCACATATCTTAATATTCATTCACAGAGTTTATTTTATTATCCATTCACTGACCCTCTTGTACAGAGGGCATTTAAGAGTCAACCACATTCACAGAATCACACAGTGCAGAAGAGGCCCTTCGGCCCATCGAGTCTGCACGACACGTGAGAAACACTTGACCTACCTACCTAATCCCATTTACCAGCACTTGGCCCATAGCCTTGAATGTTATGACATGCCAAGTGCTCATCCAGGTACATTTTAAAGGATGTGAGGCAACCCGCCTCCACCACCCTCCCAGGTAGCGCATTCCAGACCGTCACCACCCTCTGGGTAAAAAGGTTTTTCCTCACATCCCCCCTTAACCTCCTGTCCCTCACCTTGAACTTATGTCCCCTCAACTAAGGGAAACAGCTGCTCCCTATCCACGCCCCTCATAATCTTGTACGCCTCGATCAGGTCGCCTCTCAGTCTTCTCTGGTCCAACGAAAACAACCCAAGTCTATCCAACTTCATAACTTAAATGTTTCATCCCAGGCAACATCCTGGTGAATCTCCTCTGCAACCCCTCCAGTGCAATCACATCCTTCCTATAATGTGGCGACCAGAACTGCACACAGTATTCCAGCTGTGGCCTCACCAAGGTTCTATACAACTCCAACATGACCTCCCTATCTAGGCCTCGATTGATAAAGGCAAGTGACCAATTGTCATTGGTCTGGAGTCACATGTATTTCCTCCCCTAAAGGACATTAGATTACTGACAGCAATCATTTCTTGGTCATCACCAGAATTTTAATTCCAGATTTTTATTAAATTCAAATTTCACCATTTGCTGTGGTGGGATTTGAACCCAAGTCCCCAGAGGATTACCCTGGGTCCCTAGAATACTGGTCCAGTGACAATACCACTATGCCACCGTCTCCCACTCTCAGTGCTGATTCTCGTCTTAGGAAGTACAACTTGATATCAGCATTTGTGTGGCCTGCAGAGGGGCAGCAAAAGCACAAGTTAGTCAGCAGCTTACATAATTTCCATATTCAAATACTGCCACCTGTATTTTTTTGCCATATATAACGATTCCCTCCATATTAAGAATGGCTATGATTTGATTCACATGGGTCTGGGCGCCACCCCTTGAGGCAGAATATTAAGCTTGTCAGGCGGGTGTGCCCGACCCGGCCGAGTGTAAAATGATGCACGATGACGTTGGGCAAGAGTCCCGACATCATCGCAAAGTCCCGTGATATTTCGTTCGGTGGGCACGCGCTGGAGTCAGCAGCGCACCCGCCGACAATTAGAAGGCCTGCTAAGGCCATTAAAAAGGTAATTAAATTCAAATCTACGGTGCCTGTCCAACCTTACGGTTGGCGGGCAGGCAAAAAGGCCAAGCGGCCTTTGCACTTTTTAGGAGACCTCATCCACGGGCGGGCCGAGGTTTCCTAAAGCAAATAAAAATCAAATAAATATTTTACACTTGAATTAAAAACATGTCCCTGCTCATGTGACAAAGTCACATGAGGGGGTGTGTTTTATGACAATTTTCTGTTCTTTCTTAACTTTTTCAATATCTTCTTCATCTCCCCCACCCCCCTCCATCCGCACAGGCAGCGCTCAGTGCTGCCGCTCGGGTATCATGCTGGGCAGGTCTTAACTGGCCCGCCAGCATGAAATCGCGGAGCGCTGTCAATCGCGGGCAGCGGTCAGCTTTCTGACCGCCCCCGCCAATCCCGCACGCCAAGGGCAAAACTCTGCCCTTGGAATCAGATCAAGGGAGTTGGGTTAGGCTGGGATTAGAATTGCCAACAAGGGTCAGCCACGCATCCCACATTTCTCCCTAAGCCAATGCTGTTTCTACCAATGTGCAGTTTCATTTTTGACATTGCTACTCCTTCACAAAACTAACTTGGTCAGTCTATAATCAGCTCAGTTTTTAACATCCTGGGCAAAATGGCATGAGTTTCTCTTGACTGGTCATGGGCAACAGTCTAACTGTTGATAACAATCTTTTATCTTTTTTCTGAGCTAACTGCTAAATGCACAGAGCTAGGCTTAGGTTGAAAACTATGCTATTATTAACAAATTGTCATCATGCACATATAACATTTCTCTGTTATTTAACAAATGGCAACTAAAAACGCCAGCATGAGACACATACCAAATTTGGCACTGGGCCTCAGCTGTGTTAACTTGGTGATCTGCTGTTGCAAATCGGACATCACTAATGTAGCTGCCCGGCTTGGTGGTAACCAGTTTGGGTCTCCTGTGATTCTGGCAGCGGCCCTCAAGTGAATCTTGGGAGGAAGAGGAAATGGGGTGTGAATGAATGGCGGATAAATGCAGGCCTGCAGTGGCCAACGATAAGGCTCTGGGGGATCCATAGTCCATTAAGCAAAATAAAACGTGCCGCTTCCTTCATGGCTTCCAGTGCTGCCGTTAAGGGCAGTTGGTTAGGCTAACTGTAGGCCTGGGAAAACTGAGCATGTACAGTACATGTTCCTTTTAGTTTTTTTCTCCACGATGGCAATGGAGTCCTGAAGCAGACCTTAGGCCCCTGATTAGCATGATCAAGGCGCCTTATGCCAGTTTTAGGCAGGTATCCTGAGCACTTCGAAGTTGCCAAATGCCAATGTGTCAGGGCAGCTAGGCATGGAATAACCCTGCCCGAAATTAGTCCCCTCAACATTGACCTGGTGCCAGATCGAGACCAATGCACACCAACTTCTACACTGAAAACTCCATTGTCACCTTCTATTGTTTTTTCTTCTTACCTGTTTAGCCTCACCTGCATTTTTTTAGTTAAATTAAACTTTACTCATTGTTGAAGATAGAGCCCTAGCTGTCTGGGAGCTCTGGTAGAAATAAAACACAAGCATGGGCAGTTTGCATCACTAATAATCACCATGAAAGATTCTTGAGTGATGGTGCTTGCATTTGATCTGTATTTATAAGCTACCCGCCTTGTCTGGCAGGGGGCTGATGTGTTGCTACTGTAGATGTTTGCACCAAGAATAAGGAAGCACCAGCAGGCGAGCAGATGAAAGAGACAGCAGGTAAGAGCTCTGCTGAGGATCAATGCAGGACTTTACACTTGGGTCACAAGTGGAAGAGAAAGGGGAAAAAAGCTTTCGCTTCAACTTTCGCATTCAAATTGATACAGTATAATAAGGTGACTAAGACAAAATCACGCAGAATCACAAAATGTCAGCATGCAGGCATAGCAAGTAATTAGTGAGGCAAATGGAATGTTGGCCTTCATTGCAAAGGGGGATGGAATATAAAAATATGGAAGCCTTGCTACAAGTGTACAGGGCGGTGGTGAGATTTCACCTTGAGTATTGTGTACAGTTTTGGTCTCCTCACTTAAGGAAGATATATTTGCATTGGAAGCAGCTCAGAGAAGGTTCACTGGGCTGATTCCGGGGATGAAGGGGTTGCCTTATGAGGAAAGGTTGAGCAGGTTGGGCCTATACTCAGAAGAATGAGAGGTGATCTTATTGAAACATACAACAATCTGAGGGGACTTGACAAGGTAGATAAAAGGAGGATGTTTCATATCGTGGGGGGAATCTAGAACTAGAGGGCATAGTTTAAAAGTAAGGGGTCTCCCATTTCAGATTGAGACGAGGAAGAATTTCTTCTCTCAGAGGGTCATTAGTCTTTGGAATTCTCCTCCAGAGAGAGAGCAGTGGAGACTGGGTCATTGAATATATTCAAGGCTGAGTTAGACAGATTTTTGATTGACAAGGGAGTTAAGGGCTATGGAGAAGCAGGCAGAAAAGTGGAGTTAATGCCACAATCAGATCAGCCATGATCTTATCGAATGGCAGAGTAGACTCAATATAATTCTCTCAAACAGAAAAATCTCAGTAGTAAAACCTTGATCGAATCATCCTAACCAATTGGAAGCAATTATGAATTTTCTGTGGAAAAGACAGACTCGATGGGGCAAATGGCCTACTCCCAGTTCTACTTCTTACACACAATCACGCTCTGAAACAGCTTGGCAACTATTTCAATATGTCGCTGAAGCACAAATGCTTCAAGCGGCATCACTTTGGCCCTTATTTTGTTGGGGGAGTTGACTTAATTACTTCTAAATTAGTAAGCATGTTTCTCAATATAGCAAAGCGATGGATTGAGCAGTTGTATACTGTTGTAGGTCTAAAAGGAAATTCAAATGCAATGTGACTGAGAGTGAATTTGGAAGTTAGAATGTGAACATTTAAAAATTTTTCAGCAACACCTTTCAGATGATCACCCCAACTCCCCCTTACCACACAATGCTATTTTTTTATATTATGGTGACACAACTTGTAGGTCTCTCTGCCTGTCTTTTCCACAGAATGTTCATAATTACTTTCAGTTTGTTAGGATGATTCTATCAAGCTACTCGGTTTTACTACTGAGATTTTTCTGTTTGATAGAATTATGTAATCTCTTTGTTAGATCTTATATACAAGCTTCTGTGTAAAGTGTTTTGTGCAAGTCTGTTTCCTCAAAGGCATTTCAAAAAAAGGCAAAAAGATCAGTAGCATGTTTCACACGTAAAAATGTTCAATCTGTCTAATACTTACTTCAAGAGCAACTGGTCACTTTTTGCTTGACTATATGGGCCAAATTTTCGTCTGGGTGCAGAGGTGCGTTTTGGTCTGCAAATGGCCACACTTTGAGTTTTATTTTTGGAGGAAGCCTGATTTTCCTCTGCATTCCTGATGCCGGGCCATTTTCCTCTGGCCTTTTTGTGGGACTGGAATTCCTAGTGTGAAAAATGCATACTCACACCCACTGAGGTCAGACTCCCCATTTTAAATGGGGGGACAAAAATCTGATTTTCTCCTGCATACCATTTTCATCTGGTACCGGGGGATTTTGGAAGCGAATTCAAAACATGCCAGGTTTGTGAAATGGAAAACTTGCTGAGGAGCTGGGAACATTCTGAAAGACAAGTGTAAAATGTCTTGATACTTTCAGATATCACCATTACATGTTGTATTATAATATATATGTATTTTTAATGCAGTGATTCATATGGATCTGTGCTTTAAAGGTAAGTTGGTCCTTAGGTTTACCAGTATTTTGTAATTTTCACATGCATTACAGTACTTTTCCAATGGAGAAAGTACCATAATGAAGTGAAAAATGTTATAAAATGTCCTCTCAGCCTGTGCTCTCATCTTTTCTACTATGATTTAAATGGCTCTGGCTGATAAAAAAAAAACTACTTTTGACACTTGATAAAAATCTACACTTGGAAAAAAATCTAGCAACCTGTTCCCATCCATTGATTGACAGTCATTCTGCTTTGAAAGTGAAATGGGCCTCAGAGAATACTCTATTGTTTGGATAGCTGTGGCCATTATGAATACTTTGCTGAGCTTCAAGCGCTAATGGGTTTCAGCACAGTAGATGTTCCATTCATCTGAGAATGAATGATGGTTTCAAAAGGTTGTAAAACAGATTGTATCTTTGATCTGGTTTCTGGTTTGTTTTCACAAGTTAATAGGATTACCAGTATTATAAGGTTTTTTCCCATGGCCGAACACATTTTCCCCCAAAGATAGCATGTTTTGATGGAGGCTTTTTATTAGGTGGTGCGAGGTTTATTTTTTTTTAAACCAAAAAATGTAAAATATTTTCCATTGATATTGCATGGAATCTGAGGGCTGTACATAATGCATACTGGGTGAGTAGCTATGGAGGATATATGGGAACAGAGTGGTGGCATGGCGAAATCTGTGGGGGCATGGAAGATACATGGAAGAAGAGATGGCATGCAGGATACATGGGGACATAGAGGTGGCATGAGGAGTATAGAGGTGGCATGGTGATCTGAGGGGGCATGGGCTAGCATGAAGGATTGGTGGGGTGAGGGAGATGAGGGTGAGGTTTAGGGGCCTTTAAAAATGTTAGGAGTTAGGATGCTGTGTTGAAGAACCAAGACAGGCCTTCTAGCCAGCCCAATTCTGCACCCACACTCCTCAAGCACTCCCTCGTGGCTTGCAAAATGTACTGTGAACATAACCCCAAAAATTCCTTGTAAAATCACACATGAGCAGAGTGTGCATTCTGCAAGCAACAAAAGCGCACAGGTGACGTTTTCCCAAGCTCAAATGAAAATTCGGCCCGATGAGTTCAAAATACCAGTCTTTGTACTGAAACGTGGCTTTGCGAATCTCTAAAGTGATTGCAACAATAAGTAAACGCACCCCTCTTTTAAAATGTATATAGTTCACAATTAAATTTGGGAGAGTTGGCGCAATGTGTACATGCCATGATCTATCAGTGTGCCTTCATTGAGGTGGATACCTTCTAATCTCACCCCATGGCTTTTGGATGTGATGTTTGACTGAGGCTCTGTCTTCTCTCTCAGGTGAACATGGAAGATCCCATGACACAATTTTGAAGAAGAGCAAGGGAGTTAACCTGGTGACCTGACAATGTTTATCTGTCCACCAGCAACACAAAATAATCCCTAGCCATTACCACAGTGCTTTTTGTGGGAGTTTGCTGTGTGCAAATTCCCACTTCCCACATTACAATAGTGCCTGCACTACAGAAGTATTTAATTGACTGTGAAACGCTTTGGGACTTCCTGAGGTCACGAAAGGCACTTAATAAATTCAAGCCTTTTTTTCTTATGTCATCTGGATAACTACTCAAAAGGAGACTTTGAATGAGAGAAAGAAAAATCAGTGAAGAATAGAAAAGCAGAATATTATTTAAATGGAGAGAGTACTGCAGTACAGAGGGTTCTGGGTGTCCTTGTACATGAATCACAAAAAAGTTAGCATGCAGGTATAGCAAATAATTAGGAAGGCATGTGAAGGAATGCAGCTTTAAATACAAAGTTATCAGAGAATCCAGCTATAAATAAGGAATTATAAGATTAAAAAGAGCGATTCTCCTATGAGTAGGGATTAAAAATTAAAAGCAGAGTTCATCTACTGGACAGAGGTTCAAAGTGTTATAAACATTCATGGGCATAATTGTGTGCTCAAGGACAACAACATCCTGTGTCATATCCTCTAACACAAGGCAATTCTGAAAAAGCAGGAACTGGCCATAACATCACCTCAGCAAGGCATTGATAAATTGTAAGATACTACAATAAAACAATGGATAACCTTAAGGATGACCTAAACAATTTGTTAACTGAATCCTGGAAAATGGGTGTTGCAAGGAAGTGACCACTATCTGCATCTCTCAGTATCCTGTTTGATTGAAGGATGTTGATTAAAAATGAAGGATATTGACTAAAAACAACGGATGTGGTCCAGCATGAGTGCTCAACATGCTTCCTGCTGGTTTAGTGCTTTTAGGGTATAAATATTGGAGCTACACAGTAGGATTTTTAGATTTGTTGGATTCACTCCAGCGTTTCTCAAGGTACAGGTAGCTGCTGTAGTTTAGTGATGATAGTTCTCCCCTTAATTGGGATAGAGGTATCTTGCTAGACTCAGTAGTTTTCTAACTCAGGGATTTAAGGTAAATACTAATTTAAATATTGATGGATATCTTAAATATCTCCCTGTAACATTGATAAGACTTGGATTCTCTATTAGAGATAATATTATATTTACTTTTCCTGGAACTGTCAATTGTGATTGAATTACCATCAAAAGTGAATTGCTTGTTCAGATTCTTTAAAAAACTCTCGTATAATTTAGAAAATATATTACCTCACATAGTCTTCAGTATCCAAACTTGAAAACCCATCTCTGTACACTCTTTAATTGAGAGGTACATTGTTGAGGAGAGATGCCCAGACCTATATAATATCCAGGTTGTCATAATCTAGCTAAAACTTGTTAAAAAGGCTATCTGGAGAACAGTAATATTCTCTGGTGGTTCCTCTCCTTTGGGGAGAGGTAGATCAGTTCTCCAGACACATTTAATATCTCCCTGTCTTTCTCACCTTTAATCTGAGGAATACACCTGATTTGGAATAGTCCCAAAAAGGGGCTAGGATTATAATCCACTTCAGGCAATTGGAATGTTGACCTTTATTGCAAGTAGGGAGGTCTTCCTACATTTTTATAGGGCATTGGTGAGACCACACCTGGAGTAATATGCACAATGCAGAAAAGTGTATTACGTACAGTTTTGGTCTCCTTATTTAAAAAGGGATATACTTACACTGGAAGCAGCTCAGAAAAGGTTCACCAGGCTGATTCCTGGGATGAGGGGGTTGCCTTATGAAGAAACATTGAGCAGGTTAGGCCTATACTCATTGAAGTTTAGAAGGATGAGAAGTGACCTTATTGAAGCGTATAAGATTCTGAGGGAGCTCGACATGTTAGATGCTGGAAGGATGTTTCCTCTCACGGAGGAATCTAGAACTGGGGGCAGAGTTTAAAAATAAGGGGTCTCCATTTAGGACGGAGATGAGGAAGAATTTCTTCTCTCAGAGGATGGTTAGTCTTTGGAATTGTCTTCCACAGTGTGTTGTTATGATGTGGCAGCTGATGTGTGCAAGGTGGACCAAATCCATAAGGGAAACTTGACCATACTATCACAACGGTTTTGCAATTTGTATTTATTACAAGAAGATGTGTGCATTGAATTCAGAAGTAATCAGTCCACTAAGACCTTCAGAGATTTAAAAAATTTAATTAAAATATTTATTAACAAAAGAAAAGATTTCAAGCACATGCATAATACTTAATACTACAACAAATCCTAAAATTCCTAATTAACCTGACTCCCAATTACACACCTCCTTTAAGACAACAGTTCAAAATAGATTTTAAATTTGAAAAGCAAGACTTTTGCAAAAATGGCTGGAGGCTTCCCAAAGGCTGTTTACACATTCCTGTTAGATCTTACATGCCCCCTACCAACATAGCTTTTCATTCCCCTTTATATATATTTTTCTCTCTTTAATCTGTAAATTCCATTGTTCCATATGTCTTTGGAACTTTACTTTTTCCATAATATAAAAATCTTTCATGTTGCCAATATTGTCAGTAACTTTTGGGAAAAATAAACACACTGCTTGGCTTGCTTATCTGGCTAGTTGTAAACATCCTAACATCCCTTTGAAATCCAAACAACTCCTTCACTTATCTAAAAATGCAAATTTCCTTCAAACCTTATATGCTAAGACCTCATCCATGTTTACTCTTAGCATTTCAAGTACACTTCTACACCAAACTTCTTTTGATAATTTCAAGCTTGCAGTCTACCTGGCTCCAGTGTAATTAAATCACACAGATAGAACCATCTACACTCATACCCATAAACCTACTTTATAATAATTGAGAATTATATTATGAAAATGATCATACTTTCGTAACACTGTAGAGGACACTGGGCCATTGAATGCATTCAAGGCTGAATTAGACAGATTTTTGATCGACAAGGGAGTTAAGTGTTATGGGGGACAGTCAGAAAGTGGAACTAAGGCAAAATCAAATCAGCCATGATTTTATTGAAAGGCAGAGCAGCCTTGATGGGCCAAATGTTTCTTATGATCTAGTGATGGAGTGCTATATTGGCGTTCACTGCAACAAGTGCAAGAGACAGTGTGGCCAGTGCACTTGCATGATATCAGACTAGCAGGCTCACCAATGCCCTGCCAATGCCCTGCCTCAGCAGAGACTGTAGGAGTTAGGACAATAATAACAGGTACAATCAGCAATTAAAAGAGCACCATTTATCCCTTGTCACAGTGCATCACCACAACGCTGGCAATCACATCGATACCAAAATAGGGGACCCGGGGGAAAAGATAGAGGACCCATTCCCCCGATCAAAATGTTTACCAAATGCTCTTCCATAAATGCATTGTCCACTTAAACAGGATTAATTTGACTGTGAAAACCATACATTAAAGAAAGAAAATGTTAGGAAATGCACTTTTATTTCTGGCATTTGACAACTATATACAAAATATATTACTCCTGGAGCCTTGACAACCCTAATTTTAATTCTCCTTAGTAATCAAGGTCACATAATCTAGAGCCTTAACATTAAACTCCTTCTCCAGCCTACAGTTGTAGTGACAGGTTTCAACCTCACAGGAGATGACAAAAAGAAAATACTGAATAAGAAGAGGCCAGCCACCCTATCAATGCCATCGAAGTGTTCCATCATTTGTGTCTATTCTTACGCTTAGAACCTTCAATCCCCTGCATTTATGAAGCGCAGACAATTGGAAACGCAAAATCATTACTGAACTCTGAACTGCAGTTAATGAGCAGATGAGCACTCCCATCAAGAGCTTTTTCTATACACAGCACATTAAAGAGTAAGTCTCACGAACAGCATTTCATGTAGAAAAGTTACAAAGAATCTTGATTAACTTCATATTTGTTGCTTTGAGGGTGTGAATCTCTATTGCTCCCCAGTTCACAGCCCATTCCATTTTCCCAGGCCACTCACCACCCTTTAGGTGAAAGGTCAGGTTGTTTCCAAGCCTTAACAATGGGGTCCGAATGAGACATCAATAAAAGCCTCCTTTCCCTCTGGTTTTCACAGAACTGAAACAGCGTAACATTACATGTATGAAATACATTTCAGGAGCGGCCCTGAACTGTACAGTGCAACAAAGGCCTGCAGATATATTTCCACAATTGACACAATTATTGAGCTCAATTTTAACTCCCCACAAAGTGTGGAAACCAAGCCAGGGGAAGGTCGGTAGGCAGTTAAAATAGAGCGATGGGCTTAAATACGTCCTCCAATCCCAATCTAACAGACTGCAATTTTAACTTGCAGGCAAAAAGAACACCTGCCCAAAAGGCAGCAGGGTCCTCTTTAAATTGGATTCCAATGATGTCAATCAGACCTGATCTGCAATTTTAACCTGAGGCCTGAGTGGGGGGAGCAGTGGTGGTAAAAATACAATCCCTATCATGGAATTTGGCAGTGCGTAACTAACGGTGACTAATTTTAGAAAACTTTGATGACATTGCCTGAAACAGTATTAGAGATGTGAATAAAACTACATTTTAATCATAGGGTAAGATCCCAAAGAAATACATTTTAAAAGACTCTGTGAAAATAAGTTTGTACCATCGCATTCATGTATTAAGGTCAGAACTAATTATAGACGAGTTTAACAAAATAGCATGATGGCACTGAGGAATTATTTTTATAAAAGAAACTTAATAACCAGAATTTTGCTCATCATTAGTTACAACTGCTAACATACTTCTTCAGAACCTACTAGGTTAAAGGTCTTGTGTCTCCGTTCAATCATGATAGCATTTATGTGGTTACCCATAGAAATCCATCAGAATAGTTCTGATGAGGCTTCTCAGGTTGTTGTTAGTGCAAGAAAATTAGCATTTAAAACTATAGTGGGGGTGAATAAAAAAGGGAACAAGGTAAAGGCAGAGACAGCCAAAAAGCTGGGTTTGCAGGTTTCATACAGCACAGTCTAAATGAACAGCCACAATTCTTAGTGCTGCATTTAATAAAACCTCAGTGTGCAGGCACATGCAGGCTTGTTTTATACTTACATGTACATGAGCGTAGAATTTTGTGCATACATGAGCGGTA
Organism: Cetorhinus maximus; assembly: GCF_964194155.1. Lineage (NCBI taxonomy): Eukaryota > Metazoa > Chordata > Chondrichthyes > Lamniformes > Cetorhinidae > Cetorhinus > Cetorhinus maximus. Next base: position 27,759,162 of record NC_135881.1, read on the forward strand.
GCTTCTGCATACACATGAGCGGAGAGTTCTGCACATGTGAACAAGGTTTTGTTATGCCACATATCCATGGCTAAACCTAACTGTTAAAATGAGCCTTTCCATTGTTGTGAAAATGGCAGAAGAGGCTGAAATACAGAAGTCCCATCCCTGAATATGGTACCTAACATTTTCGAGAGGACCAGGAATGGGTCAGGGTCGGGATTGCACATATGCATTTCATGGAGGCACCTGTCCATATAAAACTGCAGCTGCCTCCAGTCATGGAGTGGGAAACATGATGTGTGCAGAGTAAACTTGGTAGGAGTAGGTCTAAATTTTGTAGAATCCTTTGGAGAGGTGGGGTACTCTTTTGGAGAGGTAAGGACCCTTTCGGAAAATACCTTTGGAAGATGTAAGGTGCCCTTTAGGGTTGTTAAAATTGTACATGAACGTACATAAAAAGTGCATAAATTCATTGGAACTGTCAAGAGAGCTGTCAAAAGGAATTCTCGAGAGGGAACAGTCAAAACTGTCAAAAGTGCCAAGAGAAACTGTTGAAACTGTCAAATGTGTCAAAAGTAACTGTTAAGCTGTCAAGGCATTTAAAGCTTCTGCCCTTTAAATCTTTGAAAAAAATCTGTTAGGAGTGTTAAAAAAATCATTGCTTGCTATTTTACTTTGTTGATATAAGCCTGAAGGATATCATCACTGTATTTGTGCTGTATGCCTGATTTCACAACCTTCCATTATCACAGTAGGGTGCCTTCCAGTTCACAGTTTGATTGACAGCTCCAAGTGATTAAAGACACTTGGAATATGAAAACCAATGCTTGTTTTAATAAGGAATTGAGAACTGGGATGAAATGTTTATTCTTCTAAGGGATTATGTGGTTGAAGGCATGAAAATGTAGTAAATGAGTTTTTATGAATGAGATTTTTTTAAAAAAAAGTAAAGTCTGCAATAGACACTTTGAACTTCATTTAGTCTCAGATGGCTCCTGATGTCTGTCCGTGGTGGATACTGGATGAATTGGCATGGTAGGGCAAAGAGTGGTGGGTGAGGGGGCATGGGTTGGCACTAAGTTATCACTAAGTTGGCATAGGGTTATTAAGGGCCATGGGGGTGAGTAGAGGGGCACAGGTTGGAATGGAGAGTACAAGGTGTTATGGGGTGGGGATGGGGATAAAGGTTGGAATGCAGGGTATGAGAGGTCACGGGGGGGTATAGAGACATAGGGCATGGGGCACAAAGGGTATGGTGTGGGTAGGGGGCAAGTGATGGCAAAGGTTGACATGTCTGGGGCACAAGGTGTTTATGTGGGGGATGAGGGGGTGTGAGAGCTGGAGGGATGATTTTTGTTTTAATGCTTTTTTTAAAGAAATGTCTGACAAAATGCCAGTGCAACATAGCAGGCCTTCTCCCCAGTCTGCATCCATAGCTAGCAGCCTCCAGACTCGTCTTGGCCTGACTCCCAAAGAACCTTGCTAACCTGGAACAAAAGTCCCAACTTGCGGGGCACTTTCTCCTGGGGTGGGTTTGTGGAGCCGGAAAATGTCCTGATTGGGAGCAAAAATTCAGGCCCCAGTGATTAGCTGAAAGAAATTTTGCCACAAGATTTCACATTTTTAAACAAAAACAAATTTTACTGTATAAATCAAAAAATAAACAAAGCAAGCGCTACCAAATAAACACTGTATTAGGTAATTATTTATACCTTACATCAAAAAGTACGATAACACAATCACAGACACGTTAGAGTACAACCCTGAACTGAGCCTTCCGTTTTCCATTATGATATTTCCCCAGAAGGTCTTTGACTACTTATCAGGCTCTTGGAGGTTATCCACTTTTGTGAGGCCAACTCCAACCCTTTCTCCAAGCTGCCTTGTAAGGTCTGGTCCTTTTCAGCTCGAAATTGAACTTCACTCACAATTCCTGCACAGTAGCTCAAATAGAAAATTAGCCACATCCCTGGTTTCTAATAGCTCTATTCTCCTGTGTTACAGTTCCTGGCAGATTTCTCTCTCTGCCTGGTTGCAAGCTGAACTGCTTGTTTATTTTTTTTTAATTCATTCAAGGGATGTGGGCTTTGCTGGCTGGGCCAGCATTGATTGCTCATCCCTAATTTCCCTTGAGAAGGTGGTGGTGAGCTGCCTTCTTGAACCGCTGCAGTCCATGTGGTATAGGTACACCCACAATGCTATTAGGGAGGGAGTTCCAGCGTTTTGACCCAGAAACAGTAAAAGGAACTGCGATATATTTCCAAGTCAGTATGGTGACTGGCTTGGAGGGAAACTTCCAGATGGTGGTGTTCCCATCTATCTTCTGCCCTTGTCCTTCTAGATGGTAGTGGTCGTGGGTTTGGAAGGTGCTGCCTAAGAACCTTGGTGAGTTTCTTGTAGATGGTACACACTGCTGCTACTGTGCGTCGGTGGTGGAGGGAGTGAATGTTCGTGGATGGGGTGCCAATCAAGCGGGCTGCTTTGTCCTGGATGGTGTCAAGCTTCTTGAGTGTTGTGGGAACTGCACTCATCCAGGCAAGTGGAGAGTATTCCATCATACTCCTGACTTGTGCCTTGTAAACTGTGGACAGGCTTTGGGGAGTTAGCAGATGAGTTACTCGCCACAGGATTCCTAGCCTCTGACCTGCTCTTGTAGCCACAGTATTTATATGGCTAGTCCAGTTCAGTTTCTGATCAATGGTAACCCCCAGGATGTTGATAGTGGGGGATTCAGTGATGGTAATGCCATTGAATGTCAAGGCATGATGGTTAGATTCTCTCTTGTTGGAGATGGTCATTGACTGGCACTTGTGTGGTGTGAATGTTACTTGCCACTTGTCAGCCCATGCCTGGATGTTGTCCAGGTCTTGTTGCATTTGGACATGGACTGCTTCAGTCTCTGAGGAGTTTCAACTGGTGCTGTATCATCAGCAAACATCCCCAATTCTGGCTTTATGCAGGAAGGTCACTGATGAAGCAGCCAAAGATGATTGGGCCTATGACACTACCCTGAGGAACTCCAGCAGTGATGTCCTGGAGCTGAGATGCCTGACCTCCAACAACCACAACCATCTTCATCTGTGTTAGGAATGACTCCAACCAGTGGAGGATTTTCCAACTGATTGCCATTGACTTTTCCAGAATCACAGAACTGTTACGGTGCAGAAGAAGGTCATTTGGTCCATCATGTCTGCACCTGCTCTTCAAATGAGCATGGCATAGTGCCATTCTCCTGCTTTTTCGCCATCCCTTACACATTGTTTCTATAATCATCTATTGCCCTCTCGAATGCCTCAATTGAACCTGCCGTCGCCACACTTCCAGGCAGTGCATTCCAGACTCAAATCACTCGCTGTGTGAAAAAGTTTTTTCTCAGTTTTGCTAGGACTCCTTGATGTCACACTTGGTTAAAGGCAGCCTTGATGTCAAGGGCAGTCACTCTCACCTCACCTCTGTAGTTCAGCTCTTTTGTCCATGTTTGAACCAAGGCTGCAATGAGGTCAGGAGCTGAGTGGCCCTGACGGAACCCAAACTGGGCAGCAGTGAGTAGGTTATTGCTAAGCAGGTGCCGCTTGATGACCCCTTCCATCACTATACCGATGATCGACAGGAAACTGATGGAGAGGTAATTGGCTGGGTTGGATTTGCCCTGCTTTTTGTGTACAGGACATATATGGGCAATTTTCCACATTGCTGGGTAAATGCCAGTGTTGTAGCTGTACTGGAACAGCTTAGCAAAGGGCGTGACAGATTCTGGAGCACAAGTGTCCAGTGCCTTGGCCAGAATATTGTCAGGGCCTACAGCTTTTGCAGTATCCAATGCCTTCAGCTGTTTCTTGATATCATGTGGAGTGAATCAAATTGGCTGAAGACTGGCATCTGTGATGCTGGGGACCTCAGGAAGAGGCCGAGATGGATCATCTGTTCAGGATTTCTGGCTGAAGATTGTGGCAAATTCTTCAGCCTTATCTTTTGCACTGACATGCTGGGCTCCTCCATCATTGAGGATGGAAATATTTGAGGAGCTTCCTCCCCCAGTGAGTTGTTTAATTGTCCACCACTATTTTGGTTGGATGTGGCAAGACTGCAGAGCTTAGATATGATCCATTGGTTGTGAAATCGTTTAGCTCTGTCTATCACTTGCTGCTTATGCTGTTTGGCATACAAGTTCTCCTGTGTTATAGCTTCACCAGGTTTATGCCTCATTTTTAGGTATGCCTGGTGCTGCTCCTGCACTCTTCATTGAACCAGGGTTGATCCCCTGGCTTGATGGTAATGGTAGAGTGAGAGATATGCCAGGCCATGAGGCTACAGATTGTGTTTGGGTACAATGCTGCTGCTGATGGCCCACAGCATCTCATGAATGTCCAGTCTTGGGTTGCTAGATCTGTTCGAAATCTACCCCATATAGTACAGTGGTAGTGGCACACAGCACAGCAGAGGGTATTCTCAATGTGAAGACAAGACTTCAACTCCGCAGTGGTCATTCCTACCGATTCTGTCATGGACAGATGCATCTGCAGAAGGCAGTTTGGTGAGGATAAGTATGTTTTTCCCTCACCCCCTGGCACAGACCCAGTCTAGCAGCTATGTCCTTTAGGACTTGACCAGCTGTGCTATCAAGCTACTCCTGGTGATGGACATTGAAGTTCCCCACCCAGAGCGCATTCTGTACCTTTACTACCCTCTCAGTGCTTCCTCCAAGTGGTGTTCAACATGGAGGAGTACTGATTCATCAGCTGTCTGGGGGTGGGGGCGTGGGGGGGCACAGTACATGGTACTCAGCAGCTCCCTCCTGACTGTATACCACTGTGCCACCACCTCTGCTGCACCTGTCCTGCCAGTGGGACAGGACATACCCAGGGATGGTGATGGTGGTGGCTGTAAGGTATGATTCCAAGAGTATGACTATATCAGTCTATTGCTTGACTGGACAGCTCTCTGAATTTTGACAAAAGCTCTCAGATGTTAGTAAGGAGGACTTTGCAGGATCAACAGCCTGAATTTGCCATTGTCAGTACCTAGGTCAATAATGTGTGGTCCATCCAGTTTAATTCCTTTGAGTCTTTTTAGTAGTTTGACACAACTGAGCAGCTTGCTAGGCATTGCTGTGGGTCTGGAGTCACAAGTAGGCCAGACCAAGTAAGGATGGCAGATTTCCTTCCCGAAAGGGCATTCATGAACCAGATGGGTTTTTACGACAATCATTTCATAGTCATCATTAGGCCTATAATTCCAGATTTTCACTCAATTTAAATTTCATCATCTGCCATGGTGGGTCTCGAACCCAGGTCCCCAGAGCATTACACTGGGTCTCTGGATTACTAGTCCAGCAACAATACCACTATGCCACTGACTCCCACTGTGAGAGCTGTTATAGATTTCTTCCCTTAGCTCCAAGCTAGGTAAATCTTCCAGCCTCTTTTTCCCCTCAAACTTTGTTTCCAAACTGAGTGTGAACTCTCACCCACATTCCATTCAGTGAATGATAAATTTAGTATTTTCTCTGCTTAAGGTCCAGGCCTGGCTAACATTTATCTCTTTTGCTGCCTTGATTCAGTGTGCTGCAAACTTCCACAAGAAATAAGCTGCAACTGCCTCAATCTGTTCCCAATCTGAATTGCCAACTGCCAACTTCTATGAAGAAACACACACACAGTTAAACTAAAACAAAGAAACCCACCTCATCGCCACAGCCCATCTCCATGGCAATGTGGCATATTTGGGATGTTCCAAGGAGAAATGTAAACTAGTTATCTTTTACCTTTAAAACAACCCCTCTAATTCTATAACCTACATGACTAATTTATATCTCTAATAGAATTAATGGCTCTCTTCTCCAGACTTGCTGGTTCCACCAAGAAACTCCCTTATTTCCAAAGGTGGTTTTAGATTATTTGATCTGGAAACTACAGCACTAATTTAAATCCCTTATTGAAAAAGCTGTAGACTTCCTGCACCTATGGGTCATTAATAGCTTACATTTCCTCCCTTCTAATTCTGAATTGATTAAATAAGCACTTTGAACTGTAATTCCACTTACTGCTGGGTTGCTTATCAGTTTCCCAATCAGATCTTACATTTAACACTTTAATTACAAAACTAAAAGTTATCTCTAAAATACATGAATATGAAATTAGATATTCATAACATCAGAAAAGTTATGAAACAGGATAGGTGAGGAGAACCTTCAAAAATGATAGGCTTGCTTTTAGATAGCGCCTTTTACATCCAAAAGACATCTCAATGCATTTTACAGCCAATGAAATGTCGTCACTGATCAACTATGATATTTTAGAGCACAAAATAGATCAGAGATAAAAAGGAAGTCCATCAAAGAGTGAAGGGTGAATAGACAGAGAGACGAAAATGAACTGAAACTTGAAAAGGCCAGCTTATAATAAAACTAGGACTAACAATATTTAAGAGAATCATGAAAGAATACAGAAAATGTAGTAGGGAGGTGTAACTGGAGATTAGAAAGGCTATATGAGGAACCTGAAAAGGCTAGCAGATAACACAGATGGAAATGGTAGGTGTTTAACAAATCTTATTCAAACCTAACAGAATACTTAGAGGAGGACAACGTCTCAGAGATGAAAGGGGAAATCTAATTGTGGAGTATGGCATTGAGGTATGGCAGGGATAATTCATTTTTATAAATCATGGCATGCTGGGGGAGGATGCAGAATTATTGTTAGAGAGAACGGTAGAAAAGGAATTGGTTCTCAAATAATTAGCAGAACATGATGTGGACAAGTTACCAGGTCATGATGTCATGTATTGGAAGCTCTTGAAGGAAGTTAGAGTGAAGATAATAGTCATTCATAACACAACTTTTCAATCTTATTTAGGTATGAAGATTGTCTGAGGGACTTGAGACCAGTTAGTCTAATGTCAATTGTTGGCAAATTCCTGGCATCCATAATTCAAGGACTAATGAATGAGCATTTAGAAATGCAAGAGATGATCAATGACAGTCAGCATGCATTTGTTAAAGGCAAATGGTGATTTACAATTTTTTTGACAATGTTTTTTTTGAAGGGGTGACTAATTGTATAGAGGCAATGCGGTAGATTTAGTGTTTATGGTTTTTCAGAAGGTAACTCATCAGGAGCACATTGTAAAATCTAGACACGTGGTATAAGAGCATGAAAGAATATTGGCTGATGGGCAAGAAACAATATCTTGGTGTTATTGCTGCTGCTTGAATTGGAGAAGCATTGGTCGAAGTGCACCCGGGGGTCAGTGATAGGACCATCTGTTTTCAATGTATGGAGATGATTTGGGCTTTGGTGTAATATTCAAATTTGCTAACGACACAAAAGTAGATGAACAGGCAAACAACAAAATAGTTTGTGGAAGATGTTGGGAGAACAAAAATAGGTTGGAGTAATGAGAAGACAGATGAGAGATGCAATTTAATGTGGAAGTGATGGATTTTGAGAAGCAAAATAAAAAAAATGGGAGGATAGATTCAATGGAAAGAAACTGAAGCATGTGGAAGAAGAGTCCTGTTGGTTCAAATATACAGTTCCCTGAAAATGAATCTACAGGCAGATAAAAAAACTCTAATAGCAATTTTGTTTTATAAGTGCAAGGAGCCTATGATAAATTTGTACAGGGGGATGGTTGGGCCACAGATACAGTGATGTGTGCATTTTAAGCACCATTTAGAAAGGGCATTAAAACCATAGAGATCATACAGGGTAGATTCAACAGGATGAAACCAGTGATAAGAAACTATGTTATACATCTTTTTTTTATATTCATTCATGGGATGTGGGTGTCACTGGCTAGACCAGTATTTATTACCCTTGTTCAGAGGGCATTTAAGAGTCAACCACATTGCTGTGGGTCTGGAGTCACATGTTGACCAGGCCAGGTAAGGACAGCAGATTTCTAGATTTCCATTAGTCAACCAGGTGGATTTTTGCGACCATCTGCAATGGTTTCGTGAAACCAAACTTCAGAAACATCAGACTTTTAATTCCAGGTTTTTATAGAATTCAAACTTCACCAGCTGCTGTAGTGGGATTCAAACGCTGGGTCTCTGAAATACTAGTCCAGTGACAATACCACTATGCCACCACCTCCCCGATAACCTTTTCTAAGTAAGGATATTTTTCAGATTATACAGTTCTGAATAGCACGAACAACCTTCGTCTTCCAATTCAATTATTAAAGGTTACAAAGCAAGTGGGATGAAGTATAAAAAAGCAGGTGCTATTTAATCATAGAATCATAGAGACATACAGAAGGGGCCAATAGGCCCATTATGCCTGTGCTGGTTCTTTGAAAGATCTGTTGCACTTAGACCTCCTCCTTTGTTGATAGTCCTATAAGTTCTTCATTCTCAAGTATCCATGCAACTCCCTTTAAAAAATTATTTATGGGATCAGCTCCCACCACCTCTTCAGCCAGAGGGTTCCATTTCCTAACAACACTTTGAGTGAAAAAAAAATTCTCTTCATCTCCCATCCAGATCTTTTGCCAACTTTTAAAATTAAAATTTTAAATTTATAACCTCTGGTTATCGACCCACGTGTCAGAGGGAAGAGTTGTTCTCTACCTACGCAATCAAAACCTCTCATCATCTTGAAAACTCCTACTAGGTCACCTCTTAATGTTCTCTGTTTCAAGAAGAACAGTACCAACATTTCCAATGCCTCCTTAATGTACATAAATGTAAGACAGTGCATACTGGAACAGGAAACAATAACAACTTATAGTTGTTTGGTAGTACTGAATGTGAGTACTGCTGAAAAAAGATACATGCTGTTGAAGCTTTTTGTCTTTGCACTCATCAGGACAGTTCACAAAAATACCAATAGTAAAGGGAATAACAACTTATACTGCATGAGAACAGAGTGCTGATTGGTTGGCAAGTGGACTCTGATTAGTAGATATTGCCATGGAGAATGCACCAGGGAACAGTTAACTGCCAAGCTTTTGTTCAAATTCAAATCAGGCATGTCAATTCTGACTGGTCAAGGCATTGCCATGGGGAATGAACCAGAGAATGGCTGCCCCCCCAAGCTTTTTTGTTTAGTTGAAAAAGTCACAATGCATGAACATGCTCCTTCTGTCTGCAAAGGACAGGGCCCTGTGTGTGTGAATGTATATGGCTTCTAGCATGCATAAATGTGCCACAATGTGAGCCCCATGATATTCTTAAATTGGTTTTCAGTGTAACTCTTAGCATAATCAGGATTGTTTAGCAAGTGTTGTCCAATCGTGGAATCACATCTAATGTTTGACACTATGTTTTGAGTTTTGCAAACACGGGCTGATTGGGTATGGTCAGTACTTTGCCTCTTCTCATGCAATATAAATTGTTGTCCCCTTTACTGTTTGTTTATCTTGCGAGCTGCCATGGTGAGTGCAAAGCAAAAGGCTTTGATAGCATGTCTCTTATCAGCAATAACAACTTACATTTAACAAAGCAAAGCCTTCCAAGAGGCTTCACAGGAAGTAAATAAAACAGCTGCGCTGCACCTGTTGAGGAAGGTATGAAAACAAGGGTTTTCAGTTTGACAATCGATTATTCATTTTGAAGCCATCAACAAGGCCAATCTAGGACTAGGGCATGTCTCAGGGTATTTTCATTATGAATTAAATAGGTTACTTTCACCCTGAATCAATCATTTGCAAACAAATTTCAAGTGTGTAGATAACTTAGGTGTGTGCAGACTTTTTAACCATAGCCTACGATTGCAATGCTAGAGGTTAAAATGTGAGTACAATATTGACTAAAGAAGACTAAAGATTAGAAGGTTTGCTTTTTCCCACAAGGTAGTAAATCTGCAGAGGAGAATTCCACAAAAGTTTGTTGCGCTAATTTAACTGAGAAAAGAGCCTGATGAATATATTGCTAAGAACGGGATGATGGATTCAAGAAATATAAACATAAAAGGTTGATTTCTGTGTGGAACCCAATAGCCTCTGGGTAGTTTGGAACATGGAAATATTGACTTGGAACTTCCTGAAAGTTTACTAAATTAACAGTGTAAGTATGATGTAATGGGAAGTTTCAATGCAAAAGATTAAGGAAATTCAGGCATTAGTAACACACCCATTTTTGCGCTACATCCAAAAATCTTCAATTTCCTGTGCCAATTTAGTGAAGCCTCTGCCGAAAGCCTCTGTGCTCATTAACATAGACTGAACCCTCATATAAAAGTAAAAGCAAAGCTGTGGATGCTGGAAATCTGACATAAGACAGAAAGCGCAGGAAAAACTCGGCAGGTCTGGCAGCATCTGTGGAGCAAGAAACAGAGTCATCATTGTCAGATTGCCATTCTGCTCAAACTTTTGCCTGCCTCAACGCTGCTCCACATTGCTTGCCGGGTCTTCTGAGCCAGGCTTCTCCAGAAATGTGGAGCACAGCATCCATCGAAAAGCTGCATCACAGCGTCAGGGGAAGTCAAGACACGCTCCCTTTTTATGGTGCTAGCTGCCTATATGGTAAGTTTAAATGTTCAATGTGAACATTAGTGAATGGGTGAGTGTTCGTGAATGGGTGAGGGGCTGAGTGAGTAAATGGGTAGGGTTAGTAGGCGGGTGAGGTAAGTGTGTAAGAAGAAGCAGGTGGGTGAAGCGATAGCGGTCTGGTGGCAGGTGGGTAGGATGGTAGATGGGAAGGGTGAGGTGGTAGGTGGGTTTGGGGGTTAGCTGGGTCAGGTCAGGGGTTAGTCAGGTTGGGTTGAGGGGGTAGTCGAATGGCAGGAGGATTAGTTAGGTCGGGTTGGGGTGTTAGTTGGGGGGGTTGGAGGAGTGGTCGGGTTGGGTTGGGGGTAGTTAGGTCAGGCTGGGTAGGGGCTAGTGAGGGGATTGGGGTCAGTTTGGGGGTAAAGGAGGTGGTCAGGTCGGTTCAGGCCGTGTCAGCGTGTAGTCATGGGGTCAGGGGGATTGTCGGGGGCTCGGGCGGGGGGAGGAGGTTGAGTGTGAATGATTGGGCAGGTCAGTTCTGTAGTGATCCAGAAGTTAGACTAGGATGTTACTGTTTAATATTTCCTCGATAACCATTCAGGTAAGTCCAATGGAACTGTCCGGTGTCTCCAACTATAGCTAAGAGTCCGGGATAATCACAGAGGGTCCCAGGGAGCAGGGGTAGTACCCGTCGAAAGTTGAAACTTCCCAGGCAATTCCCATGAAGGTCAGTGCAACAGGATGTCTGCAGGCTCCCAATGTGCATCTTGGGTCGTACATCTGATCTCTGATGATCTGGAGACCGGGAGATTTTGGCCATTAAACAGTGAATAGCTTCCCAAATTGTATTTTTGTAAACATGCTGTATAATGGATGGTTTGATTGATTCTTTGTTCCTATGTCCTATGTTCAAGCTTAAGTTTTTGAACATAAAAGCAGGCATTTGGCAGAAGTTCCAAGTTTTCCTCTGTTACCAGTTGTTTATACTGATTCTGCGAGTCTTAAAAACTGTTTTCCATTCCACCAACTGCTAATGAGATTCTCAGGTAATTACAGAGTAAACTGACGGCAATATCAGCTTAAATTTTTGCGTCATTTTTTTTGAAGAAGTTCCGGGCTGTTAGCTGCAGCAAACAATTTGTCAGGGTCGAGTAATTTTTAAAAAAAAATTGGCTTGTGTTTATTTTCTCCTGAACTCCAGTTCCATTAACCTATGACAGATGTGACTCTTAGATGGTGATGTTTACTTCTAAATTAGTAGCGAACTTGCAAAAGAGAATTAATTGGATTTAAAATAAAACGGTGGGCTGTTTAACAAAAAGTATCCGGTTGACTATTTCCAGTTAGCTCCTATCAACTTGACGAGTGCTTTAATTATTCTATCACAGCTCTTTCTTACATTGTCATTTTTCTGAGAATTATTTTTCCCCATGGAAACTCATACAGGGAGCAAAGCAAAGAACTACGTCCTTATCCAGATATTTATTTGGTTTAATGAGGAAAAAATTGCCCACGACAGCAGAGAAATACGAGAAAAAAGTATTGACGCCCTGAAGAAGTGATGCTTGTTTGTTTGAATGTGACAGAAAATCATTAGTTTATTATGTTCCATGTCCTGCTGATGTGTCTCATTATGATTTATTAAGTGCGGAATGACCCGCAATGCCCCAAAATAAAGCTTCATTCAAAAGAATGGACCGCAAGGAAAAGTAATGAAAGTGTCAAAAAAAAATGTCCACGTAATATTTAAGATGGTATCAGAATAAGAAAATAAAAACTGGAAACGAGGGAACTAAAATAATTGTCAGCTGCATTCTTATGGGGCAGAGGGAGCCTCCCCTTTACCCATGCTGTGCCGAGACCAGTTACTCTGATTGCTGAAACAAAATCTCTGCAGCCTCCCTGCATCACTCAACCTCTCTCACACCTCCAAATGAATCCACAATTCACAGTTCACACATAGAGCCACAGCTTCAGCTCATTCTGCTCCTGCAAGTCCAGAACCATTAACTAGACAGAAATTGGAACTGGCTTTTTTTGGTTTAAAGTAATAACAAAGAACTCTGTGGATAAAACTCACCCACAGACATCTCTCTCTCTCTCCCTTTTTCTCATCTCATTGGCCCAAAAGGATAGATGTTTTCTTTGACTTTGCTATCTTGAATGCCATTTTCTGTCTGCAGTAAATTTTTAAAAATTCGTACATGAGAGTTGGGTGTCGCTGGCCAGGCCAACGTTTATTGCCCATCCCCAATTGCCCTTGTTCAGAGGGCATTTAAGAGTCAACCACATTGTTGTGGGTCTGGAGTCACATGTAGGCCAGACCAGGTAAGGACAGAAGATTTCCTTCCCTAAAGGACATTAGTGAACCAGACTGAACAATACACTGTCCAGTAAACAATGATGGGGAATTCTAACCACATAAACATATTACACAGTGAAAGAAGTCAAAATAACCAGTAAAAGGGGGCATCAACTTCATGAAAAATGTGTTTGTGAAACCTATGTATTCAAGTGCATATGGAAAGAGTGTCAAGTGTGGCACTGTTCATGTTGCCATTACATGGGCCTCTTTTGGTCCTTCTTAAGGAATAAAAGGTTTGTCCAACCCTATTTATATGACCTTAACTTGCATTTATATAGCACTTTTAACATAATAAAATGTCCCAAGGTGCTTCACAGGAATGTTACAAAACAAAATTAACACTGAGCCACATAAGGGGATATTCGGGACATATGATCAAAGCATGGTCAAGGAGATAAGTTTCAAAGTGTGACACAAAGGAGGAGTGAGAGGTAGAGTGGTTTAAGAAGGAAATTCCAGTGTTCAGGGCCTAGGCACTGAAAGTTAGGCTGCCAATGATGGAGCAATTAAAATAAGGGATGTGCAAGAGGCTTGAATTGACAAATCTGCAAAGCATTGGCTGCAGCAGTTGTCATCTACCTCGATTTATTTATCACAGTCAGTATTAATTCAGGTCATAGAGTGATTGAGGTGACCATGTTATTCGTGTTAATGACTACTTTATTACCACTATATGCTGTATGACTCAGCTATTATTAGAAGGTCTTTTGGCATAACACTAGTTGAAAAGGGTGAGTCATATTCTGTTGAGGGAGACTTACCCGAACTTCAGCTGTCTGTGTAGAAAGATAAAGATTTTGAACCATTTGCCAACAACCTCAACAGCAGCTCATCAGGAAATCAATTCAGATTCCAATGCTGCAGCTGGTCAACCAAAGAGCACAATGGGGGAGGAGCAGGGAACTGATCCATGGACTTAGTTGGATGCCAAAGATGATGTGAGCATAAAGCATGAAACTGAAAGAAACAAAAAGAAATAACGACTTGCATTTACAGTGTTTTTCACCATCTCTGGAGCCCCAAGGTGCCTTACAGCCAATTTTACGCAGATTGGAAGTGTAATCACCATATTTATGTGGAAAACGCAGCAGCTGATTTTCACACAGTAAGATCTCACAAACAGCAATAAGGTGAATGACCAGATAACTTGTTTTTAAGCATAGATTGGGAGATGAATGACGGCTGGGACAGCAGGGGGAGCTCCCCTGGTCTTCTTGGAAATAGTGTTGTGGGATCTTTCATGTCTACCTGTGAGGTCAGAGGGTTTTACATCTCATCTGAAAGACAGCACCTCTGACAGAGCAGTCCTCCCTCAGTTCCCCTGCACTGGAGTGTCAGCTTAGGTTATGTGCTCAGCTCCCTGGAGTGGAGCTGAAACCACAACCTTCTGACTCTAATGCAATCCCACTGGAGACTCATTTAATATTTCTTATGAGCTATTTTTCTCTCATTTTTTTCTTCAGCAGTCAGTAATCATTGATGAGATGCTCACCACTATACCCTTGTGCATATTGTAACTGAGAACACCTCACTGAGCGCAGAGCAGGGTTGGAAGTTGCCAAGTACCTAATTTGTGTCCAAGTTGTATTCTGACTTTGCTCTCTCACTGGGCAGCCCTAACCGCCAGCAACCCACACTGAAAATTCAGCTGAAAGCACAACAACAGAAAACGATTCCCCAAACATGACTGATTATCACACTGAGGTAGTGTAATTGCTTGGTAAGCCATCGTGGGAGCTCAGATTGTTACAATTTTAATGAATGATTTCTGTGCGTTAAATGAACTGCGGAAATTCTGAGATTCCAGTCTGAGGTGGTGTTCAAACTGAGAGTTATCTTAATTGTTTTAAACGGAGCTTGGAATCTATTAACATGTATCCTTGTTTCAATCTGTGGATTAATTCACACTTTATTAAAGCAGCTCCGTCGTACTGCATTTGCACTCAGCATATTTTAGCAAGCGGATTGCAGCAAAATGTGAATTAAATCCATTACCAAGGGTGGCTCTGTAGCACCACCTGAGTGAGCTGGCCGAGTCCTGAAGTTCATATGCGAGGGACTGGGCCTGTGGCAGGTGGCAATAGAAAAGAACAAGAGAGAAAAACCTACTTGACCTCGCCCTCATTGATCTACCTATTGAAAATGCATCTGTCCATGACTGTATGGGTAGGAGTAGCTACCAAGCAGTCCTTGTGGAGATGAAGCCTTGCCTTCACACTGAGGATACCATCCATCGTATTGAGCGGCACTACCACTTTGCTAAATGGAAACGTTCCAGAACAGACCTAGAAGCTCAAAACTAGGCATCCATGAGGCGTTGTGAGCCATAAGCAGCAGCAAGATAGCACTCAACCAATGTCTGTAACTTCAAGGCCCAGCGTATCCTTCACTTTACATTACCATCAAGCCAGAGGACCAACCTTGGTTCAAGGGCGAGTGTAGGTCAGCCTGAGAGGAATAGCACCATGCAGACCTAAAAATGAGGTGCCATCCTCATGAAGCTACAACGCAAGATTAGTGTGCATGCTAAACAGCGGAAGGAGCATGCAATAGATAAGCAAGATAAGCTATAGACAGATCAAATCATAGCTCTGGAGTCCTGCCACAGCCAGTGTGAATGATAGTGGATAATTAAACAACTAATCAGAGGTGGAGGTTCCAACAACATCCTCATCCTCAATGATGGGCAAGCCCGGCACATCAGTGCAAAAGGCAGGGCCAAAGCATTTGCAACCATCTTCAGCCAGAAGTGCCAATGTTATCTAGGCCTTATCCTGAGGTTCCCAACATCATAGATGCCAGTCTTCAGTCAAATGGCTGAATGCAGCAAAACTGACATCAATGTGAATCAGGGGGAAACTCCATTGGTTGGAGTCATACCTAGCACAAAGGAAGGTGGTTGTGGTTGTTAGAGGTCAGTCATCTCAGTCCCGGGACATTGCTGCAGGAGTTCCTCAGGGTAGTGTCCTAGGGCCAATCAACTTCAGCTGCTTCATCAATGACCTTCTTTCCATCATGAGGTCAGAAGTGGGGATGTTCACTGATGATTGCACAATGTTCAGCAGCATTTGCGACTTCTCAGATACTGAAGCAGTCCGTGCCCATATGCAGCAAGTCTTGGACAACATTTAGAATTGGGCTGATAAGTAGCAAGTCAACATTCACACCACACAAGTGACAGGCAATGACCATCTCCAAATAGAGAGAATCTAACCTGTGCCCCTTGACATTCAATGGCATTACTGTCGCTGAATTTCCCATCAACATCCTGCTGGTTACCATTGACCAGAAACTTAACTTGACTATTGCAGCAGGTCAAACGCTGGGAATTCTCCAGTGAGAAACTCATCTCCTGACTCGCCACAGCCTGTCCAGTACCTACAAGTCACAATTCAAGAGTGTGATGGAATACTCTCCACTTGCCTGAATGAGTGCAGCTACAAGAACACTAAGAAATTGGACATCCAGCGCAAAACAGTCTGCTTCATGGGTATCTCAACATTCATATCACACAGGTGCCAGGCAATGACCATAGAAAAGTTATGGCGCAGAAAGAGGCCATGTCTGTGCCGGCTGAAAGAAAACTAGTCACCCATTCTAATCCCACCTTCCAGCGCCCTTGCAGGTTACAGTACTTCAGGTGTAGATCCAGGTACCTTTTAAAAGCGTTGAGGGTTTCTGCTTCAACCACCAATCCGGGCAGCGAATTCCAGACAACTACCACCCCCTGGGTTAAAGGGTTTTTCCTAATAGCCCCTCTAATCCTTCTACCAATCACCTCAAATCTGTGGCCCCTGGTAATTAACATCTCTGCTAGGAGAAAGAAGTTTTGCCTGTCTATTCTATCTAGGCCCCTCATAATTTTGTACACCTCAATCAAGTCACCCCTCAGCCTCCTCTGTTCTAAGGAAAACAACCCTAGCCTACCTAATCTTTCCTCTTGGTGCAATTTTCCAGCCCTGGCAACATATTTGTAAATCTCTTTGCAAAACTTCAGCTGTGGCCTAACCAGCATTTTATACAGTTCCAGCATTACATCCTTGTTTTTGTATTCTATACCTCTTGAAATAAAGGAAAGCATTCCATAGGCTTTCTTTACCACCTTATCCACCTGTCCTGCCACCTTCAGGGATCTGTCGACATTCACTCCAAGATGTTTCACTTCCTCCACCCCTCTCAATTGCTTTCCGTTTATTGAGTATTCCCTTGCTTTGTTTGCCCTCAAAGATGCATTACCTCACACTTCTCTGGATTGAATTCCATTTGCAAGAGAGAGTCTAATCATCACCCTTTGACATTTAATGGCATCACCATTGCTGAATTCCCCTACTACCAATATCCTTGGGGTTACCATCAACCAGAAACTGAACAGCAGCAGCCATATAAATACTGTGGCTACAAGAGCAGGTCAGAGGCTAGGAATCATGCGATGAGTAACTCAGCTCCTGACTCCCCAAAGCCTGTCCACCATCTATAAGGCACAAGTCAGGAGTGTGATGGAATACTCTCCACTTGCCTGGGTGAATGCAGCTCCAACAACACCCAAGAAGCTTGACACCATTCAGGACAAAGCAGCCTGCTTGATTGGCATCATCCGCCACCTTCAACATTCACTCCCACCACCAACGACACACAGCATTGCGCACAATCTGCAAGATGCACTGCAGCAATTCACCAAGGCTCCTTCGACAGCATCTTCCAGACCCATGACCTCTACCACTTAGAAGGACAAGGGCAGCAGACACATGGGAACACCATCAACTGCAAGGTCCCCTCCAGGAATTAAATCAACTTTCCTTCGCTGTCGCTGAGTCAAAATCCTGGAACTCCCTCCCTAATAGCACTGTGGGTGTACCTACACCACATGGATTTCAGTGGTTCAAGAAGATAGCTCACCACCACCTTCTCAAGGGCAATTAGGGATGGGCAACAAATGCTGGCCTAGCCGGAGAGGCCCACATCCTGTGAAAGGGTAAAACAAATCTGCTTAATTGGCACCACATCCACCACAATAAACCTTCATTTCCTCCACCACAGACGCACAGTAGCAGCAATGTGTATCATCGATAAGATGCACTGCAACAGCTCACCAAGGCTCCTTCGACAGCACCTTCCAAACCTGCAACCTCTACCACCTAGAAGAACAAGGCATGCACACACCCTCACCTGAACTTTCCTTTCCAACTCACACACCATCCTTACTTAGAACTATATTGCTGTTCCTTCACTTTCGCTGGATCAAAACTCTGGACCTCCCTCCTAACAGTGCTGTGGATGTGCCTACACCAGATGGACAGCAATGGTTCAAGGAGATAGCTCACCACCATCTGTCTGAGGGAAATTAGGGATGGGCAATAAATGCTGGCCTTGCCAGCGACATTCACAATCGATGAACAAATAAACATCATAATTTCTGTTAAAATCCAGCCTTATGCTTTTCGGAAAGAAAGTCAAATGCTCATATCCACAAGGAAGTCATGGCATTGATAATGATCAGCTTAATCCGACAGATATGGTGCAGTTCAAAGCTGTAGAACTCAAGATGGTTGATAAGGAAGAGCCAGCATGGATTTCTAAAGGTTAAATCGTGTTTAACTAACTTGCTGGAGCTTTTTGAAGAAGTAACAGAAAAGATCGATGTGGGTAATACTGTTGATGTGGTTTACATGAACTTTCAAAAGGCATTTGATACAGTGCCACACAACAGGCTTGTGAGAAAAGCTATTGCTCATGAAATAAAAGGGACAATAGCAACGAGGATACAAAATTGGCTGAAAAATAGGAAGCAGAGAGTGATGGTCAATGGATATTTTTTGGGCTGGAGGAAGGTTTGTAGCGGCGTTCCCCATGAGTCGCTATTGGGACCCTTGCTTTTCCTGATATATATTAATGATCTAGATTTTGGTCTGCAGGGGACAATTTCAAAGTTTGCGGATGATACGAAGCTTGGGAGTGTTACAAACTGCGAAGAAGACACTGTAGAACTTCAAAAGGACACAGACAAATTGGTGGAGTGGGCAGATAGGTGGCAGATGAATGCGGAGAAGTGTGAGGTGATGCATTTTGGTAGAATGAACATGGAGAGACTAAAATAAGGGGTACAATTCTTAAGGGAATGCAAGGGCAGAGTACTGTATATGTACATAGGTCATTGAAGGTGGCAGGACAGGTGGAGACAGCAGTTAATAAAGCATATAATATCCTGGGCTTTATTAATAGAGGCATAGAGTACAAGAGCAAGGATGTTATGCTGGATTTATATAAGACACTTGTTAGGCCTCAGCTGGAATAGTGTACAGTTCTGGGCACTATATTATAGGAAGGATGGGAACACATTGGAGAGAGTGCAGGAGAGGTTTACAAGAATGGCTCCAGGGATGAGAAACTTCAGCTATGAGGATAGACTGGAGAGGTTGGAACTATTCTCCTTGGAGAGAAGAAGGCTAAGAGGAGATTTGATAGAGATGTTCAAAAGCATGAACTTTTGAGGAGAAGCTGTTCCTGCCCTTAAAAGGATCAACAGTGAGAGGGCACAGATTTAAGATGATTTGCGAAAGAAGCAAATATGACACGAGAAAAAAAGTTTCCACATAATGAGTGGTTCGGGTCTGGAATGCACTGCCTGGAAGTATGGTGGAGGCAGGTTCAATCGAGGCATTCAAGAGGACATTAGATGATTATTTGAATAGAAACAATGTGCAGGTATATGGGGAAAAGGCAGAGCAATGGCACTAGGTCATAATGCTCATTCGGAGTGCTGGTGCAGACACGATGGGCTGAATGGCCTCCTTCTGCGCTGTTAAAATTCTGTAATTCTGTGAAATACACCCACTGCTTTGTTCTAAGTTAGGTAAATGCAGCTGGAGGCCACGATGGGGGGATTACAACTGCTGTTAATTCTCCTGGTCTTGCAAAGGGAACCATAAAACTGTCAGTCTTCCTGTCATGATCATTAGCTAGGAACATCCGAAAACTACAGGGACATTAGGGGAGGATGAGATCATTTTAACTGTGATGCCTTGCATGTTTGTCTAGACTGCAGATGGTCATTTCCATGTGGAACTGTAGTCCCCTAGCAAGAACAATTAGGATAGAAATTCAGCTAGACTTAGTGCTGTGCAGACAATGCAAGGCCAAACCGCGAGGCCCATAAATAGCCCTCAGGCCTCATTAACATCTTATTTACGGTCTGCTGACATTGGTTAAACCTCCAAAAGCAGACCACACTTTGGCCAGAATTTTATATCCTGCGGGCAGGACGTGAAATAGCGCGAGATGACGTCGGGCGAGCGTCCCGGCACCAGCGCACACTTGTGCGATATCTCGCTCAGAGGGCACACATGGCATCCGCCGACAATTATGTGGGCAATTCAGCCCATTAACGATACAATTAACAGAGATGTTACGTGGCCCCTCCACATATACGGGTTGGCGGATGGGCCAGTCTCCCAGGTGGCATTCACATTTTTGCTCAAACCTCGAATCAGGGCAGGATGAAATCTCCGTGGGGAAATAAAATAAAAAGAGATATCTGGAGGCTGTTTTTTTTTGAGGTATGCTCTCAGGTGCTTGATTTTGCTGCATGGACACATTTTGCAGCATTTTTGTCATTTGCTTTATTCTGTGGAGGTCTGCAGCTCCCTGGGACAGCTGCCTTCAGCGAGCTCACTAGAAGCGCTCACCCGCACCTCTCAGTTAGGTCGATGCCCGCCCTCTTCCCGCCCCCACCCTGGCAACGCTGAACATTTCTCAGCGGACGTTTCACACTGGCTTGCCCGTTAATTGGCCAGCCAGTGTGAAATCGCAGTCGGGGGCTGATCGCGGCTGGAGGCCCATTTCCTGTCCGCTTCCGGGCCCACCGATCACGTGCGCCCAATGAATGAAAACTCCAGGCCTTTGAAACCGATGAAAGCTTGGCCGATTGCCTCAGTGGAAATTCCACTAACAGAGGGCCAATTTCTGGGTCTGATGTCCTGCACCCAAACAGCCTCTGTGTTGTGAGCACCATCATATTTGTTTAGGCAACTTTGCAGGCACTTGAGGCGACTGCCTTAAACAGGCATTAGGCCTTGTGCAAATATTAATTATGAGCATCATACTTGCTGAAGCGCCCTGCTTACTGTCAGCTGTGGCTCAGCTGATAGTACTGTTGTGCCTGAGTCAGAAGGTTGTGGGTTCAAGTCCCAATTATGTGCACTGAACTAATAAGGTCCTGCACACTGTACAAGGCCAGTAACATTAACTTTGCACTTTGTTACCGTGTATCCAGGGTTATTCAGCTGTAATTAGAATCGTATTACATTCTGGTCCCTTTCGGTATGTCTTTAAATGAGCAGCCCTACGGTACCGAAGCTAATTATTGGAAGGCTTTATGAAGCCAGCAATGGCGGGTTTGGAGGGTGGGAGGGGGAGGGGGTGATCATGATGCCTGGATTTAGAGGAGCACAGCTGCTGCTCATGGCTCCACAGTAAAACTTATTCCAAAGTTTGTTTTCCAAACTTCTTCTTCACCAATGTTGAAGAATTCCGAACTGGACTGGCATCTACACCACACAAGTAATTTTTTAGACAAAGAAAGGAGGAGAGTCTTCCATTTTTATGGTGCCTTTCATGACTACAGGCTGTCCAAAAATGCTTTACCGCTAATGAATACTTTTGAAATATAGTCATTGTTATAATGTCGGAAGCGTGGCAGCCAATTTGCTCACAGCAAGCTCTCACGTGCAGTAATGGAATAATAACCAAACAAATTGTTAATTTGACTGAGAGATAAATATTGTCCAGGGGGACACTGGGGGTTATTCCCTTGCTCTTCTTTGAAATAGTGCCACAGGATCTTTTATCTCGACATGAGAGAGCAGTTTAATATTAAAATGTCCAAAAGATGGCATCTCTAGCAATGCAGCTCTCCCTCCGTGCTGCACTTGAGTGGTAGCTTTGATTTTTGCACTTAAGTCTGGTATGGGACTTGAACCCACAGCCTTCTGACTCCGGCACAACAGTACTATCAGCTGAGCCACAAAGCTGACAGCAAGCAGGGTGGCTTCAGCAAGTATGAGGCTCATAATTGATATTCGCAAGCGGTCTAACGCCTGTTTAAGGCAGTCGCCTCAAATGCCTGCAAGGTTGGCTACACAAATATGATGGTGTGCACAGCACAGAGGCTGTTTGGACATCATACCCAGAAATTGGCCCTTCAACAAGTAAAAGGAACCCGAAGGAAAAATAAAAACAGCTGATCTTTCTCTTTATTCTCTTTGGACGGAAAAGATGAGAAGTTGGTGGAATTTTCACAAGCTGCTATTCAAAGGATTTTGGAGCACAAAAGGTCACTCGACCAATTATGTGCACTGAACTAATAAGGTCCTGCACGCGGTACAAGGCTAGTAACATTAACTTTGCACTTTATGACCATGTATCCAGGATTATTCAGCTGTAATTAGAATCTTATTACATTCTGGTCCCTTTAGGTATGTCTTTAAGTGAGCAACCCTGTTCTGAATACTTTCTATGAAATTACAATCATTTATAGCCAGTCGACAGAACAAACACATCCTAATAGACTTTTATTCAGTCGTCAGAGATCAATATAATTTTCAAGGTTATTTAAATTATGATTTGTAGATTAAAATATAAATTTCAAGCGAAATGATTAGTTGGATATTTGCTTAATAATTGAATACAATACTATTTAAATTATGATTGCATTCCTAATTACCTGATTCATTCACCATTCTATGTCAGTAATTGTAAAAGGCATTGCAACTAAATAATGTCATTTGGACGTAATCAGTTATGTTATCCAAGGTGACAGTCCTTTACTAAGCTCCAGCATGCAACAACTCTATGCAACCAGAAAAGGCTTGTGAGGCCTGGTGAGCCTGCAGGGGGAGGGTAAAGGGCATTTACAGCAGTTGCTTGAGGGCAAATCCAGTCAGGATGGTTCCAAACATCTACAGCAACTTGCATTTATATTGTGCCTTGAATGTAATAAAAACATTCCAACAGGCTTCACGGGAGTGATTTAAAAAAAAATTAGAGACCAATCCACACGAAGAGATATTAGGACAAGTGACCAAATGTTTGGTCCAAGATATTACTTCCATGGAGCAGCCTAAAGCAGGAGAGGTAGAGAGATTTTAGGAAGCAAATTCCAGAACTTAGGGCCTAGGCAGCAAAATGGGGGAGTGATTAAGATCAGATATGAGCAAGAGACCAGAATTGGAGGATATGTTGGGGGTCAGGGAATGGGGGGAGTGGGTGGGGGCATGATGTGGTGATTGTAGGACTGGTGGAGATTACAGAGATGGTGAGGGATGAAGCCTTGGAGGAATTGGATACAGGGATGAGAATCAGGACTAATTTGCAAATGGACTGATATCCTACCAGTTCTCCCAGTGTCCTGGACCACAGCCTTGCCAAGGCACATTTCTCCGAGCGTCCAAATGTCTACTCGTCTATGCTCCCAGGTGAAATTTCTGTGAAAGTATCTTCTACGCAGCCATTCTGTAGTATCAGTCCTACCAACCCACAGCAACACTGAATTTCCTCAAGGCCTGGGCTAATCCAGATGTTTTTTGCCAATTTACATAATTGTTTCTTTTCTCCTCCTTTCTTCAAGGTGTTGACCGCTTGCTGGGCACAGTTTCACAGTCAGTGGTCAGCTTCCAACATCGCACTGAAGCGACCATTATCCATGTGTGAATCTTAAATTGAATCTACTTGCCCACAGGAGAGAGATATCACAACCAAGCTTGCTGCTGTTCATATCTGCTACTTACACGTGCAAAATTAAGCAGCAATTGCCCAAATCTGCCACCTCCGTCAGCTAGATGGGCAAGAACAGCAGGTGCATGGGAACACCATCAGCCCAAGTTCCTCTCCAAGTCGCAAACCAACCTGACGTGGACATTAAGCAAAGGACTTAGTTTCATACCCTTACGCCCTCATCTCAATGAATTTCGGGCTCGGCATGATGCTGAACTCTTCTTCCGCTGTCTTCGTCTCCGTGCTCACTTCTTTGGGCAGGAGTCCTCTCCCCGTTCAACGGATCCTTTTACCCACCTCCAATATTCTCCCTCCACTTGGACCCCTCCCTCTGGATTCTTACCTTCTCTTGATCTTTTCATTGAGAACTGTCGGCGTGACATTAGCCGTCTCAATTTCTCTGCTCCTCTCACCCATTCTAATCTGTCTCTCTCTGAACTCACTGCACTCCGTTCTCTCAGGTCCAACCCCAACATTGTCATCAAACCCGCTGACAAGGGTGGCACTGTTGTTGTCTGGCGCATTGACCTCTACCTCGCGGAGGCTGAGCGTCAACTCGCAGACGTTTCCTCCTACCTCTCCCTGGACCATGACCCCACCACAGAACATCAAGCCATTGTTTCCAGGACTGTCAGTGACCTCATCTCCTCTGGAGATCTTCCTCCCACAGCTTCCAACTTGATAGTCGCCCAACCTCGGACGGCCCGCTTCTACCTCCTACCCAAAATCCACAAACAGAACTGTCCTGGCAGACCGATCGTGTCAGCCTGTTCCTGCCCCACGGAACTCATTTCTCGTTATCTTGACTCCCTTCTCTCTCCCTTTGTCCAGTCCCTTCCCACCTACATCCGTGATTCCTCTGACATCTTACGTCACATCAACAATTTCCAGTTCCCTGGCCCCAACCGCTTCCTCTTCACCATGGATGTCCAATCCCTCTACACCTCCATCCCCCACCAGGATGGTCTGAGGGCCCTTAGCTTCTTCCTTGTACAGAGGCCCCAACAATCCCCATCCACCACTACTCTCCTCCGTCTGGCTGAACTTGTTCTCACACTGAACAATTTCTCCTTTAACTCCTCTCACTTCCTCCAAATAAAAGGTGTGGCTATGGGTACCCGCATGGGCCCCAGCTATGCCTGTCTCTTTATGGGGTATGTGGAACATTCCTTGTTCCAGTCCTACTCCGGCCCTCTCCCACAACTCTTTCTCCGGTACATCGATGATTACTTCGGTGCTGCTTCATGCTCTCGTCGGGACCTGGAAAAATTTGTTAATTTTGCTTCCAATCTCCACCCATCCATCATCTTCACATGGTCCATCTCTGACACTTCTCTTCCCTTCCTTGACCTCTCTGTCTCAATTTCTGATGATAGACTGTCCACCAATATCCATTACAAGCCTACCGACTCCCACAGCTACCTCGACTACAGCTCCTCACACCCCGCTTCCTGTAAAGACTCCATCCCATTCTCTCAGTTCCTTCGCCTCCGTCGCATCTGTTCCGATGACGCTACCTTCAAAAACAGCTCCTCTGACATGTCCTCCTTCTTCCTTAACCGAGGTTTTCCATCCACGGTCGTTGACAGGGCCCTCAACCGTGTCCGGCCCATATCCCGCGCATCCTCCCTCACGCCTTCTCCTCCTTCCCAGAAACATGATAGGGTCCCCCTTGTCCTCACTTATCACCCCACCAGCCTCCGCATTCAAAGGATCATCCTCCGCCATTTCCGCCAACTCCAGCATGATGCCACCACCAAACACATCTTCCCTTCACCCCCCTTGACGGCATTCCGTAGGGATCGTTCCCTCCGGGACACCCTGGTCCACTCCTCCATCACCCCCTACTCCTCAACCCCCACTTATGGCACCTCCCCATGCCCACGCAGAAGATGCAACACCTGCCCCTTCACTTCCTCTCTCCTCACCGTCCGAGGGCCCAAACACTCCTTTCAAGTGAAGCAGCATTTCATTTGCATTTCCCCTAACTTAGTCTACTGCATTCGTTGCTCCCAATGCGATCTCCTCTACATTGGAGAGACCAAACGCAAACTGGGCGACCGTTTTGCGGAACACCTGCGGTCTGTCCGCAAGAAAGACCCAAACCTCCCTGTCGCTTGCCATTTTAACACTCCACCCTGTTCTCTTGCCAACATGTCTGTCCTTGGCTTGCTGCATTGTTCCAGTGAAGCCCAACGCAAACTGGAGGAACAGCACCTCATCTTCCGACTAGGCACTTTACAGCCCTCCGAGCTGAATATTTAATTCAACAACTTCAGATCTTAAACTCCCCCTCCCCCCATCCCCACCCCGTTTCTTTTCCACCCCCCCCCGCTTTTTTTTCAATAATTTATATAGATTCTTCTTTCCCCACCTATTTCCATTATTTTTAAATCTAAAACTAAAACCTCTAGTCTTTCCACCCCACCCCCTCTAGAGCTGTACTTTGAATATCCTGTCTTCCATTCTTAATTAGCACTTTTCTCAGACAAAGACCATCACCTTCAACACCTCTTTGACCCTTTTGTCTGTGACATCTTTTGATTATCTGCTCATCTCCACAATCATCACACCACACCCTCAATGTGTCTCTTCCCCCCCCCCCACCCACCTTAAACCAATTTATATTTCTCCTTTCTTCTAACTATGCTCCAGTTCTGCCGAAGGGCCATGAAGGCTCGAAACGTTAACTGATTTCTTCTCCGCCGATGCTGCCAGACTTGCTGAGTTTTTCCAGGTAATTCTGTTTTTGTTGTGGACATTTATCGCTATTCCTTCATTAATGTTGGGTTAAAATCCTGAAACTCCCTACCTAGCAGCACTGTGGGATTGTCTTTGCCACACGGACTGCAGCGGTTCGAGAAGGCGGGCTCGACACCACCTTCTCAAGAGCAACTAGGGGTAGCCATTCTCAGAAGGCTGAATTTCGAGGTCGTCAGGCGGGCGTGGTGGGCGGGCCCAGGAGTGGCTGTGAAATGGAGCGCTGGCCGCGATTTCACGCTGGTGTGAAACGTGCCACCGGACTGACCCGGAAGGGCCGAGAGGGGCGGGGGCCTGTCGGCTGCCGGGATCAATGGCGACCCGGTGGCCGGTTTGAAAATGGCCCATGGAGCCCTGGAAGGCTGCCACGGAGGACGCCTCCTGTACACTCACAATGGACTCGAGTGCGGCTGGACACGGCAGGCAGGAGGTGAGCTCAGGTGGGCACCCGTCCCCCCGCTTTTCAGCTGAGTGCCCCGCCGTCCCCCTGTAGGAGGTGGCTGCCAGGAGGGACACCCTTGTCCCCTGGGATGGGAGGAGGAGACCACCACACCACACCAGGAGGGCATGGGAGGAGGTGGCAGCAATGGCGAGCAGCCGTGATGTGGTGCGGCACACCTGAGTCCAGTGCAGGAAGCACTTCAATGATCCGCTGCGCTCAGGAAGGATGAGTACCATGTTGGCATGGGTCAGTGTGTAGAAGTGTTAAGGTGTGGTCATCCCCCCAAGGACTTCAGGGGTGTTAGAGTCTGAGTGCCAACTGTCAATGGCACCAGAGTTGGCCAAGGGGGTGAGCCCTGGCTGCTTGACCTGAGAGCCTTGCGGCTCGAGGGCAGTGACTCAGGTGTGCTCTGCCAGGTGTTCCTCAGCTGGTGCTGGCCCGGCTGCAATGGCGCTGCAGGTAGAGAGTGGACTAATCAATGCTCCTCTGTTTTTTTAGAAGAAGACGGCCCACAACAATATTGAAAGGCTGCAGACCGGTGGAGGCCCCGCTGGCCTCCTAATGCTTTCCAGATATGAGCAAAACGCCCTGGGGCTTCGAGAGCCCCATGTGCAACTGAGCGTATAGAGGTGGGGGTGCCAGACGAAGATAAGAATGCAGAGCACAGAGGTGAGACTTTTGGTTTGTGCAACTATTCTAATGCAGTCTCTTCATTGATGGGAGCCTCGAACCTAGAGTCTCCATTGATCATTGGAAGATGAGGGCGTCATGGTGCAGATCTCCATTGTCTCACCAGGGTGCCTGGTATGCACAGTGTGATGACTTTAACTAATGGCATGTCTCTGTTCTCCTTTTTAGGTTCACCAGCAGGCATGTGCTCTCTGGGCCCCATTGGGCCATCCCTGACACCGGAGGATCACTGGGCTTCAGCTGCATCTGTGTCACATCCGCTCTCTGAAGCAGGCACCAGCGCAGAAACCAGCACCTCAGTGGGCATTAATTCAGCGGCTAGTATCTCGGTGCACTGAGGGCACTTCACACTCACTTGAGGTGCAGGTGGAGGCAGAGAGTGCCCAGGGCACTGACAGTCGGAGGACTGCTGAGGACCAGGACAATACTAGGTCGAAGGCTGATGATGAGCCTCTGGAGTCGTCCATTAGGCGGCAGACGCTGGATGTCCAGTGGGGTGTGCGGAGATCCATGAGGGTAAGCGTGCCATGGTGTCCGTGATGGAGGAGTCCATGCGGAGTGTGAGCACTGCATTGATCGTCATGGCCGAGTGCAATGCCTCCTCCATTAAGAGAGTGGCCACTCTCATGGAGAGGCAGCTCCAGAAACAAAATCAGGAGTTCCTGGGGTTGCACTCAGACCTGCAAGCCCTTACACAGGCACTGACCTCAGGTGGTCAGTGTCCATGAGGGAGATGGCTAGGCGTCCATCCATCAGTGGTGAGCAGGGAGGTCCAGAGCGACCTCACGTTGGCACACAAGCTGCTTGTCATTCATCCATCCAGGCTCTTCTCAGGGAGCTCCACATGACAGCGGCAGCTCCTCCGCCCCTCTGCCAGTAAACGTGGCATCTGATGAGGCTGCGGCGACTGGGGAAATGCTAGGGGTGGCACTGGCTGCTCCTTCCCAGGCGGGTCCAGCATAGGCTCCACTGGCCAGAGGACGACTGCCAAGGTCACCGAGGTGAACAGGACAGCAGAATCAGCAGGCTGCCTCCAATGCCGGTGCCAGTGAGGGGGGAGCACCTAGATGTAGCACAAGAGGAACAGGTCATGGGTAATTTTATGTTCATTTATGTTTATTTTATGTATACTGATCTGGGGTTGAAGACCAGAAACGTTTATGTAAATATTATTGAACTGTCAGAATGAGATAAACTGTGTTTTTGTCGTCATGGCCTGAGGAAGCTTCACCTTTTTGTTTCATTGATGCCAGGAACGCCAGTGTGTAATGCTGGACATAGGTGGCTCTGAGCTTTATTGCACAGGCACTGAGTGTTTTTTGTGTTCAAAAGAAAGGGTCCTTTCAGATATCCGGGATGGAGGCGGCAGCCCTGGCATGCTGTTGAAGCTGATCTTTGGTAGTCTAGCTGAAGAAGCATTGAATCAAGGCAACCCTGGGTTCCCTGACTCCCTACAGATTACCGCGGTCTGCCTCCAAGCCCTCAGCATTCTCCTCACCCTGTTCCTCTTCTGACTCACTACTGGACTCATCATCTGTGGCCTATGCAGCTGCATCAACATCTGCTTCCGCCAGTGCCTCCCCCTTGTCAGATTGTGGAGAGTGCACCATGCAACCATGATCAGTGACACATTGTCTGGGGGGTATTGTAGTGCTCCCCTGAACGGTCCACGCATCGGAAGTGCATCTTGAGAAGACCTAAGGTCCTCTCTATCACCGCCCTTCTGGGGGCATGACTCATATTGGAACACTTCTTTGCCTCTGTTCTTGAGTGACAGAGAGGCGTCACGAGCCACCTCTTCAACGGATAGACCTTGTCACCCAGAAGCTGTCCATCCAGTCAGGCAAGAGTACTAAAGAGTCTCAGCACCTAGGAGTGTCTCAGGATGTATACGTCATGGGAACTGCCAGGGTACCTTGCACAGACTTGCTCAATCTGCATCCTGTGATCACACACTATCTGCATATTCATGGAGTGGAATCCCTTCCTGTTGACTAAGGCACCGGGCTGACCCGCTGGCGCCTAGATGGCCACATGTGTACAGTTGATTGCAGCCTGGATGCCAGGGGGACCCAGCAATTGCTGCAAACCCTCTGGCTCACTCAGCCTGGTTGGCCTTGTCCGTACGGTACAGAATAAAGGTCAGTACCCGCCTGAACAGAGCTTCTGTCACCAGCTTGACACAACTGTGGACAGCTGATTGGGAGACTCCACACAGATCCCCCACTGATCCCTGGAAACAGGCGGAGGCATAGAAGTTGAGGGCCACTGTGACCTTCAGAGCCACTGGCATGGTGTGTCCACCCACACAGTTGGAGCTGATCTCAGGCCCAATCATCTGACAAATGGAGGTCACTGTCTCCTTGAAGAGGCGAAGCCTCCTTCAGCATTGCACCTCAGATATATTGAGATAGCTGCATCACCGCCTGTAAACCCTGGCAGCACGATAGTGTGTCTTCTGTAGCCTCTTCCGCCTTGGACTACCTGCTGGCCCTGCACCTCTTGTGCCTCCTACAGGTACCTTCCCTGGAGGCTGCATTGGGACACCTGGCCTCCTCTCCCTTCTGACCCTCTCCTCCTCAGGGGAGGTGCCACCAGTCGAGGCCACAATCCCATTACCAGGGTGAGGGAAGGCAGTCTGATACCTGGAAGGGTCCACATGGTCTGAATCCTCTGGGGGCCTTGCAGACACCAAGGAGTCCCGAAATGAAGCCTGGAAATGCTAAGAATGAAGTCCCGAACAGAGATGAAGCTGCCAACTACCAATGAGTCACTAGCAACAAACTATCTCCAAAACCCCTCACTACTCACTCTGGCAATGCTGCTGACCCTTTTTATCCCAGCCTTGGATGATGTTTTTGAAATTGTGGGCTGCCCACTTGCCTGTTTTGCCCGTGCGATGAGCGCGAAATAGCACGGGCAACGAAAAATCAGCATCAATTGGTTTTTTAATGGCCTTAAGTGGCCTATTAATTAATGGCGGGCGCAGCTCCGGCATCCGCTTGTGCCCTCCGAGCGAAATATGGCACGAGTGTGCAATGACGTCAGGACGCTCACCCGACATCATTGCGCACTATTTTACACCCGGGGCATGTGCCCGCCCACAGGGTGTAAAATTCAGCCTAAAATGTAGGGCTGCGATGACCACATCCCAAGAATAAAGTTTTTAAAATGTCATCAGGTATCAGAACCCTGGCTGATTTTCCATAGGGACTGACCTAATTGGCTGCAGTGTTCCCTACATTACAATACTAACACATTTCAAAAGTACTTAATTGGTTGAGAAGGGCTTTAGGAAGTCCTGAGGTCCTGGATGGCGCTATGTGAATGCTAGTTCTTTCTTTCTTCTTTTGGGCTTCAGTCCAACACACCGGAGGGAATACAAGTCAACATTTGGGACCTCCCTAAAGCAGATGGCAACCTCTTCAATCTGCAAAGGCTCAAGGTTCACACAAAGATCACAGAACAGCTACTAAGTGAACTCTTGTTTGCTGACGACTGTGCTCTCATAGTCAGAGGGCACTCCAGAGGACATCCAGCTGCTTGTTGGCCCCTTTTCCCAAGCCTCAGGATGCTTCGGCCTTACCATAAGTCTGAAAAAGACAGTTATTTTGTACCAGTCTGCTCCTAGCCACAAACTTCAAGACCCCATAGTCACAATCAACAGTATCCCTCAGCTCAGCTCAGAGGTTCTCCTATCTTGGCAGTATCCTCTCCAACAACAATCACTGCCTGGCAAAAGAAAACACAGCATTCGATAAGCTCACCCACAGGCTTTGGATAGAGCATGGAGTTTGTCTCTAAACGATGATCGTAGTCTATCAGGCAGTGGTTCTCATACTACTTCTTTGTGTCTATGAGGCCAACCTGCCTCAATAAAGCAACTACATGCATTTAGCCTTCGCTGCTTAAGATCTAACTGCAACATCAAGTGCCGGGACAAAATCCCTAACACTGAAGTTCTTACAAGATGCTGCATGCCTGGCATTGAGGCCATCTCATCAGGGCTCAGCTTCACTGGATTGGCCATGTGGTTCGCATGGCAAGTTCCTGCATACCAAAGGCGGTATTCTACAGCCAGCTGAGCACAGGAACCCACACCACAGGATGTCCGGAATTTAGATACAAAACATTCTGAAAGCCAATCTCAGAGCCTGTAGATTGAACCCGGTAAATGGGGGGAAAAAAATACCCTGGACAGATGCAAATGGAGAAGTTTCTCTCATCATGCAATCTCAACATCTGAGGAGAACAGAGTCAGGTCCCTACAGGACAAGCGAGCCAGCTGCAACATCAGTGCCTTCACCCACCCCTCCAGCAGTCACTTCAACGTAACATCTGCAATTGGATCTGCAAATCCAGATTTGGTTTAACATCCACATATGAGATGGCACCAACTTAAATGGTGAACAACTGGTCTCCTTGTTGAATGCTCATTCATCAAAGCGACGGGAGAATCTACCATCATCAAAGCAATAATATCCTGCCTGATGTTATGTGACTGGAACTGGGGTCTAGCCAACCTCTAGTACAATGACAATGTGACCTTTATTTTTAAAAAAAACTGGATTCAAACTATGTGCTGACGGTTTGCCTGATTTCCAAAGACCTCAGGTTTAAGCAATCGCTCCAGTGAAAAAACATTTGGAGTACATTGTTAACATCTGTCTTCACAATACAAGATAAACATTGTCTTGTATTTATTCTTCATGCCAACGGAATACTACTCATTTCACACATAATGTCATGTGTTCAGTCAATCCAGGAACTGAACTTGTATTTGCAAAATAAAATTTCTGTTTTGTTAGGTGTTTTCAGAATGGCTTACTTCATATGTAATTAGTTAATGTAATTATTTCATGTAATTACTTCATGTAATTTACGCTGAGCTTTGAACTATTTCTTTGTATAAAACCTGAATTATTTCCAACATTGTACACTCATTTTATGTGCTCAGATGCTTAAGAACATAAAAGTTTTTTGGTGCATTATAAATCCATTAATCTTAGCAAGGCCATCCCTTTGTGACAGAGCAACCGCAAACTACCCTTCAATCCTTTTTCTCTGCGGAAAGGTATCCCATTGTCTATTGAATCCATTTGTGCAGTCCACTTCAATAGCCACTTCTACTTTTTTGCTTTTATATCCAAACTCCTTTCTGCACTTAATTGTGAGTATTTTGTCTCCTGGTGTTTATTCATACATGCAGCAATGAAGATTGGAGCTCACAGCAGGAGAAACCAGTGTTGTTTGTGGCAAAGGTTCAGTTAAAAACTGCTGACTGACATGAAATGAATGTTCTTCTTTCACACTATGTGGTCTATACCTATGACAAGCCATCAAACATTTACTATGAGTATCTGATATTTGATAGTGTTTTAATATCAGTCGCTGTCAACCAACTCAGTGGTGCAGGCTGTCGGCGACAGAAGCTCAGCAAGAGATGGGACAATATAGTTAGTTGCGCAACCCAGTGAGAGATGGGAAAAAACCCTGCAAGCAAAGGAGAAAAGGAGAGAGTCTACAGTCTTGTCCAACTACATTGTAGCTTATGTTTTATAGAAAAAAACACATTTTTGGACAGGGTCAACAGGAGGAAAAATCCTTTGACAAATCCCATCTAGTCTCATGAGTACATCAGTAAATTTCATAATTAAGCAGAATCAGGTTTGAAACACTTATTCTTCTGCATCAACTTTGCCTTAAGAACACAAGGCAGTATAATGACAAACATGTTTTTCTTGTCGTTGCTAAAACTCATGTCTTCACTCACATTATGCAGCAGTTATTATTTTTAAATTCATGTGTGGGATGTTGGCATCGCTGGCTAGGCCAGCATTTATTGCCCATCCCTAATTGCCCTTGAGAAGGTGGCGGTGAGCTGCTTTCTTGAACCGCTGCAGTCCCTGTGGTGTAGGGAGGGAGTTCCAGAATTTTGACCAATGTCTTCATCTACCCATGTCCAAGATTGCATGGCCAAATATTAGCTGGCAGGAATTGTAGAAAGATGAAAGTGCAGAGTGTAAAAACGCACAGCACCAAATGAAATAAAGTGTCCCAACTTTATTTCATGAAAGCTTGTATTATGATCTGTTATGGATAGGTGATGGCATAGTGGTATTTTCACTTGACTAGTATTCCAGAGACCCAGGGTGATGCTCTGTCCCACCATAACAGATGGTGAAATTTGAATTCAATTTTAAAAATTTGGAATTAAAAGTCTGATGATGACCTTGAAACCATTGCCGATTGTTGCTAAAAACTCATTTGATTCACTAACTCCCTTTAGGGAAGCCGTCATCCTTACCTACATGTGACTCCAGACCCAGAGGCACCCATATCCCATGAATGAATAAAAAAGTCTAAAGGATCTCATAGAAATGTTTGCTTTGCATGGACTACTTTTCTACTGGATTCAATGTAAAGTCAAAATGGGCTGTCTAGATGGTTGTACACTAAAACATAGTAGCCTGTGGTTGGTGCCAATATTAAGGCCAGGAAAACGAAAGGATAAAATAAAGGGACAGAAAAAGGAGGAGGAAAGAAAAGCAGAAGAGGAAGATTTGAATTTAGGTCCAGTCATGACTTGAGGTCACTCTTGACAAACACACAATCTCAACTGACACAGATTATTGGCTTCCACCAAGGGACATCAGAGGGGTTGTCTGTCAAAACAACTGGGTAAAGATATTTAGGATCAATGGACGAAACTATTGGCAATACCTTAAAAGGTCAGCCCTGAGTCAAAAGTTGCGATGATTGTTCAGCTATGTGTACTTGGGCTTGTGAAATCATAATATCCAAGAACTTATATAATACCACTGTGTATTTGTAAATCTCTAATCAGCAATTCTACATTGCTGTAATGTCTTTGGATGGACAGTTTTCATTATATAAGAATTAGCAGAAGTCTAGTTTGTTGGACAGCTTTGAAATTCTAGCTTGGCAGGTAATGAAAGCACTGCAGCCTCTTCAGGAACTGAGTTCCTTGTGGAACTCCATATTGACACAGTATTAACTGTCGTTTCTGCTAGTACTGTAATATTTGTTAATGTCTGCTAATGGGCACTCAGTTAATGAAAACATTCATTTCAAGTGAACATTTACTCAGACTGCCATTTGTTCCCAGTGCACAATTCCACATTTATTCAGTTATCCCTGTTAAGCGATCAAAGTGATGATTTTCTCATCACAGGTGTGCAGGCAAATACAGATGGGAGACACCTATGGGTATAGAAGCCTGCACATCAAAGGAAAGAAAGGCTTGCATTTATATAGCACCTTTCACAACCTCAAGACATCCCAAAGCACTTTGCAGCCAATGCAATACTTTTGAAGTGTAGCCAGAATTTAGAGGAGGCAGCAGAAGCCCTGCTATGTGGGGGCAAAAGCAGCCAGGGGAGGGGGGGGTGTGGCTGGTGGTGAGGGGTGGAAACGTGACTCACTTCGGTGGGCAGTAGGGCTCGGGCCGCATTTTGCTGGCATCGGCAATGAAGTGGATGCCACTGGGGCTGCCTCCAATCTGATGACTGGCAGCTCAGCGGCCTTAGGGGCACCAATTATGTGGCCATTGATGAAGCTGCAACTGGAGGGCGCATCGATGGCCATGCACCCCCTCAATGGCCACACACCCTTCAAGGCAGATAAGAGGGTCAGGAGATGCCAGGACTGCTTCCTAGCAGTCTCCCTACTCAAGAGTAGGCCCTGTGGAACTCTTTCGAGTTATCAGCAGTCACAGATTGCAACTCTTTCGAGTACAATCACAGTTCTTGGTTTTCCGGGAGTGAGACATGAACCCACAACCCTCTGATTCAAAGGCGAGGGTGCTATGAACTGAGCCACAGCTGACACCTCAGGCCCTGTGGAAGTGGGAGTCCCTTAATTGGACACTTAAGTGGCTCAATTGTGTTCCATGCGGATGGTGAATCTGACACCTTTCCCGCTGCTGACAAAAGGGCGTGGTGGTGGGAAGACTGCGGGCACACCACTTGATGCCTTCCTGAGCCATTTTGCAAATCTACCCACCTCCCAGCCTGTTCCCAAAGGCCAGCTGGCAAAATCCAGTCCCTAATCACTGTCGCAATGTGGGAAACTGCGGACAAGACACATTAAGGCCCCAAACAGGTAGAGTAAGAGAGTTTTCCATGCTATGGCTGGAATACCAAAGCACCAAAACATATTTAGATGAATTAATCACACGCGCTATCATAGGAGGTCAGTTCATGTAGGTGCTTCCCCCCACCTCATTCCCCCAAGCGCTCGGAAAAACATTCCCTGTGGGTCAACTACAGGATTATGTCATCAGTCTCGCAATGATCTTGTGACAAAAAACATCTTTTTATCTGCTCTTTTAGTTTGGCAGTGGTACTGCTAATTCACAAAAGCAGTGTCCTAGCCAAAACTGATTCAAATGTTGCAATGATTGCTCAGTTATCTCATGGTAAATTTGATTGAAGGAGGATTAAGTTACAGCTTAATGCTCAGTTACCTTATTGCTGTTTATGGGATCTTGTTACATGCAAGTTGGCTTCTGCGTTTGCCTACAAAACAACAGTGGTTGTGACAGGAGATGAATGCGACATTCAAGACTTTGAACTATTACTAGATCATGTCATGTGGCATTATTCATAGTGAGTTGGAGGCTGCACTGTTATCTAACTTCACGCACTCCATGGAGTCGATTTTAGCTTCTCTTGACTGGCAGAAACCAGGAAGTGTTTTGGAAGGGGGTGACTTTTCCATTCCTCTCCCACTTCGATCTGGTTGGCTGCATGCGGTTACACGCAAATATCCATATCGAGCTTCAATGGTGTGAACGAGTCTGGATCTGCTATCTTTTCTTGAGACCTGAGCACAGGAGCAATGGCAGCTTTGAAGCAAAATCTGATGGGGACAAGAGTCAGCACCAGGAAAGGCCCAGTAAGGTAAAAAGTTTTTGGGGGGTGTGTTGGGGGGTAATGAGCAGGAGGGAAAGCATTGCTCGTTTGGGCCCCACATTGAAACCTTGCCCCAGGCTTCTTCCAATGGTTTCCCACGCTTGAAATTTTACCTTGTGTCGGGAGCCGGGCAGTGAGTCTCCAGTGATGGTCTCCTGCTGTGTGATTTTAACGGCCAGGCAGCCGATTCCCATCGAGTTCCCGGCCCGTTTCTTTGGGAAATTGGCAAACAGCATGTTAAGTGAGACCCGGTGGTGAAAATTGGCCACGCTTGCCTACTGCTATTACTGGTCGAGCATGGTGCCGCTTTGCCACCTTCCCGGCTGGGAGTTAAAATCGAGCCTCCTGAAATCAAACTTCCTTCTCTGTTGCATTCTATGGCTGTAATTTTCCAGCCCCGTTGGTGTCAGGCGGGTGGGGGGGGCACAACATGGCAAGATGGCCAAAAATCAGTTTGACGCCACCGCGAAACCAGTTTGCGATCGTCCACTCCACCTGTCAATGGCGGGCCGCGTTTCCTGCCGCTAATTTCAATACTTTAGCATCTCATTATGAGCCCCACTCGCCAGAATCATCGCCCCATGCTGGATCATCCAGGCATTTCACAGCTGTACATAAGCAACATGCACCTGGTGAGTTGTACTTTGTTCGGGACTTCGAGGTTTGTTTGCCTACCTTGTTTCGGGCAGCACTCGCGGTCATCAGCGCCAGGCTTCACAGGCAGCACCACATCACTTTAGGGAAACTCAAAGACAGGTCTCTGCCTACCAGACCAGCCGTAAGGTGGGGGTGGCCTTTCAACGGCTGCAGGGCTAAGGCTTGCTTGGGATGGGGGAGAAGTAGCCTCAGGCAAGGGAAGAGTCTGCAGGGCGAAGGCTGTACTGGGGAAGGGGGTATCCCAGGGTGTGTGTGTGTGGGCACATGTTGATCTGTGCAAGTGGCCTCAAGATGGTGAGGGCTGAGGAGACAGTCTCCAGAGGAGATGAGGCCAGATGGAGCTATGAGGGTGTGTGTGAGAGAGTGAGTGGTGATGTCCCTTGAGCTGGCAGTGAGTGAGATGGCATGTGAATGTCTGATGGCCTTGTGAGTGTGAGTTTAGAGTGATGAGATGGTTGCCTGATCCTGGTGGCACGGATGAGATCATTCATCCATTTTCTGCACTGGATGACCGGTTCTTGTGTGCAGCATTCGCACTGACCACCTCTGCCACCGCCTCCCAAGCTGGAGTGGTGAGGCTGGTGGGCCTCCTGCAGCCAGAGTGGGGTTAGAGGACATCGCGGTGGGCCTCCACAGGGTCCAGAAGGCGTCCCCAGGGATGCGCCCCCGAATCGGGGGGTTGCATTCTTCTTGGATTTTGGGGCCATGTCTTCACCGGAGCAGTCCTGGGCTGCGAGCATTGCGAAGTATGCACACGGCTGCAGTTTAAATATGGCACCCTCCTTGAGGAAGCGGTGAAGTAACGGTGTGGCGTGCAAATGGGAGGCTGCTTGCCAGTAAGGTGGCATGTTTCCTGTGGCTGCATAATTAACGAGGCGGGAATGGGCCGATATGGTGCGAAAACCCGCCATCGTGGTCGGCGGGTAAAATGACTTTTTTCCTGCCCGCCACCGCACTTTGTGCAAATCTGGGACGACTCCGCCCTATGTGTCACACTCTTGTTGCGAACACAAAATGGTTTCTGAGAGAAAGAGCAATGTGGAAAGAGGAACAGGAACTAGGAGTGTGAACACTCTATGCTAATTTCACACAGACCCATATATAGTAACCTAAGGTTATATAGGCTTTTATAATGATTCTAAAGGGATGGTGTGCAGGACATATTGCAACAGCTACCTTCAGACTTTTAGACAAAGTGCAATACCAAAAAAAACTGTGTACTTTGAAATTTGTATTGTTAATTAAAAAAATGCTAGAATATTGCCCCTTGATGTGCAACAGCCGATAGCTATTCATTAATGATGGCCAGCCTTTGAAAGAAAGTGTAATTAGTTGTATTGGAAATTTCCTTGTCACTTTATCTGCGTTGTAGTGGTTGTTTCCATGCTAATTACCCAAACTGCAACCTGCAACACCATAAAAAAGATTTCTTTAAAAAAATCCTAAGATATGACTGAGCTAGTACAAACCAAGCATATACGTGAAGAAATCTACTGGACACATTTGCCTAAATCAGTTATGTTGCATGAGAATGTTTACAAATGTGTATATTACAGATAGATCCACACATTAGGAAGTGCAGGACAAATCTTAACAACTACTTTCAGAGAACTTTCATATTAGGCAGAGTGCAACATCAAAACAAAACGTGTGCTACATGAGTTGTGCTGCTAATTTAACAATGCTAGCAATATTGTCCCTTGATCTGCAGCAGCCTGTGGCTATTCATTAATGGTGACCAGTCTTCAAAAGAAAAGCTGCATTGGAATTCACCTTTATCTGTATACGACAGGTAATCTTAGATCCCCTTAAATCTTAATAAGCTGCAGTTTCTGTACGCAGGGCTAAAAAAGTGCTTTGTAAAACACTTGTTAATGTTACCTTTTTAGCGTCCCAGGAAAATCATTCCCTTGAATTTTGGGGTGTATCCTTTGGTGCTGAAAGCCCAATAGCACCTGCCAACAATGCTGCTCCCGGGGGCTGCAGCCTTGCCAGTAAGGCCGAGTAGACAGATCATGAGCAAAGTGAGAATGTAGGGAAATGGGCAAAAGCAAAAATGTATTATTCGCCCCATGCTTATCTAAAACTCAAAGGGTGAGATTTCTTAAAGATTTCTTAAAGCAAATGTATTTTAAAATATGCACTACAGCCATGCTCAGAATTTACAACATGAATTATTAGGATATAATTCTCAGCCTCAGAGACATAGCAGGATAGATCTACATAGGGGAAACCTGCTGAAACATGCCATTCAAGTCGGTCCTGGTTTGGGGTTCATTCAATGTCGAGATAGTCCGATATAAACATAACCTAGATTTTAAACTGCATCTTTGCCATTCTGCTTCCTGCATCCAATCTCTTCTGCGATCTATTCTAACAGGCATTTTTGTCCCGTTTACACATACCCCATAAAAAAAAATCGAGCTCTATCTTGTTATAAATTAGCTGTGAAAATATTCCTGCTTGTTAGGTAATTTAAAAGGACATTAAGAATCAGCCAAGCAGTGCAGACGTGATTTTGTGCAAACTGGGTAGGTTTCTCAGTGTCTCAAGAACATTGGGTGGGATATATCAGCTTTTTGATCATTGATGGGGCAGCTGGGTTTTTATGACAGTCAATAGGTTTTGTGGTCACTATTCTGGTGCAGGCCCACAAATTTAATTTCAGAACCTTTGACTAATTAGCTGAATACAACAACCATTACACTGCTGTACCCATTCTAGATGGGACAAATATTCCAGAGATTATACAACCACTGCACAGGAGAAACAACAGGCTTGCTTGTTGCTGGAAGTAGCACAGGCAGCAAAATACCCAACAACAGGGGAAGTCAGTATCTGCCAAAGTTGTGCTTATGATTAAGTAGAAACCGTTCATATGTGAAGCTTGTGGATGTGCAATTCCAGGTATAAACCAAACTAATTCAGCACATCAGAAACTGCCTCATATCACACTGGAAGCAACTCACTAATTAAAGGCAGGGGGTGGGGGGGGGGGGTGTGCACGGTGTATAGATGGTGTAGCAGAATGCCATAAGGAGTTATACAGCCTGATGGCAAAACTTAATTAACTGTACATACGAAAAAAGTCGATGAAGCTGGGAAAATTTAGAATGGGGGATAATCATGTGCTTGCCATCAATGACATTCTTTCACTATAGAAGTGCCTACTGTGTATTGAGAGTCTCTTTGTGCCCTGTTTCCGACATTGGAAAAGTCACCCTAGAGTTACTCTGTCTAAATGATGCCTTATTTCATAAAAGCCTATGGGGCCAATTATGTGGTCCTGTCAGTGCACCAGCAGGTCTGCACTGTTTCACACATTTGGCACAATGAACTTGGGGGGGATGATAGTTAATATTAATTTTAAGGTATGTGCGGCCTACGTGTGTTCTGAAATGCAGAATGCAAGATGTCAACCATGGACATACAAGCTTGTGGTCAGTTGTTAGGAAATAGAGACAGTTAAGTTATTTGTGGGTGTTAGGGATGAATTTTAGCTTTAAAGTTTAAGTTTGATTTGTATTTCTGTATCTGTGTGTTAAGAAAGTTCAAATTGAGTTTTAGTTTCATTTTAAAAGGTGCTTGCATTTCTAATGAGAGCTTTATGATTTAAGAAGTTAAGCAAACACAAGAGTAGAAAAAAACAGTACTGTTGCCTAGCAACAATGGTCCAGAGAGGCAGGTTCCTCCCATAGACACACACACACACAGAGGAAAAAACTAAAAAAAACATAGCAGTTTGATTTTGGAAGCTGTTTGAATTCAATTTTTTTGAAGACAGCTGCTAGAAGAGACTGGAAAAGGGGACAGATAGCCAGTTCCAAGCTAAATAAAAATCTATGAATCCAAGGGAGTAGAACAGGAGAAAGTCCCAAGCAGACCTTTTAGTCAAAGGATAGGAACCTGGAAAAGGTCCCGTTCTGTGGAAGTGAAAGTAAGGAAGAGAGAGAAGGCTCCAAGCTTTAAGTTTAAAGGAAGCATGTGACACAGTGGGGTACTGTTGACAGCTGAATCAATGAGAGAGAGTGCGTGGAAGGCAGCTTGAACGCGTGTGGTGACCCAGGGAAGAGGAACATCGAAAGAGGATCAAAACCTTGGAGGCGAACGCTTATGGAAGGTGTCTGAGAGAAAGTGACGGTTTGGGAGAAGATTCCAAAGCGAGTCCTACGAGAGTGGAGATTGGAAACCCTTGTGTGAAAGACAGAGTTCAGTGAGGCTGGTTGGCTCACAGTGTGACAAGCATCTGAAGGCGTTTGAGGGGAGATCCATAGCATCTGGTTGCAGTGGCATCTGTCACTTGGTTTGAGTGTGGTGTGTCTGACCACAGGTTGCCAATTGCATTACAAGGACTGCGTACTTACTGTGAACGTTAGAATATAAGATAGCTTTTATAACTTGTGTTATCCTTACAAATCTGTATTTTTTTTTTAATTCATTCATGGGATGTGAGCTTCACTGGCTGGGCCAGCATTTATTGCCCATCCCTAGTTGCCCTTGAGAAGGTGCTGGTGAGCTTCCTTCTTGAACCGCTGCAGTCCATGTGGTGTAAGAACACCCACAGTGCTGTTAGGAAGGAAGTTCCAGGATTTTGGCCCAGCGACAGTGAAGGAACGGCGACATATTTCCAAGTCAGGATGGTGAATGACTTGGAGGGGAACTTCCAGGTGACGGTGTTCCCATCTATCTGCTATCTATCTATTGTCCTTCTCGGTGGTTCTGGTTATGGGTTTGGAATGTGCTGTCTAAGGATCCTTGGTGAATTCCTGCTGTGCATCTTGTAGATGATACAAACTGCTACCACTGTGCATCGATAGTGAAGGGAGAGAATGTTTGTGGATGTGGTGCCAATCATGCGGACGGCTTTGTCCTGGACAGTGTCCAGCTTCTTCAGTGTTGTAGGAGCTGCACTCTCCAGGCAAGTGGGGAGTATTCCATTACACTCCTGACTTGTGCCTTGTAGATGGTGGACAGGCTTTGGGGAGTCAGGCGGTGAGTTACCCATCGCACGATTCCTAGCCTCTGACCTGCTCTTGTAGCCACAATATTTATATCCAGTTCAGTTTCCGGTAAATGGTAACCCCCAGGATGTTAATAGTAGGGGATTCAGTGATGGTAATGCTATTGAACATCAAGGGGCATTGGTTGGATTCTCACTTGTCGGTGATGGTCATTGCCTGACACTTGTGTGGCGCGAATGTTACTTGCTACTTGTCAGCCCAAGCCTGGATATTGTCCAGGCCTTGCTGCATTTGGACATGGACTGCTTCAGTGTCTGAGGAATCGCGAATGGTGCAGAACATTGTTCAATCATCAGTGAACATCCCCACTTCTGACCTTATGATGGAAGGAAGGTCATTTATAAAGCGGCTGAAGATGGTTGGGCCTAGGACACTACCCTGAGGAACTCCTGCAGTGATGTCCTGGAGCTGAGATGATTAACCTCCAACAACCACAACCACCTTCCTTTGTGCTAGGCATGCCTCTAACCAGTGGCGAGTTTTCCCAATGATACCCATTGACTCCAGTTTCACTAGGGCTCCCTGATGCCACGCTCGGTCAAACGCTGCCTTGATGTCAAGGGCAGTCACTCTCACATCACCTCGGGAGTTCAGCTCTTTTGTCCATGTTTGAACCAAGGCTGTAATGAGGTCAGGAGCTGAGTGGCCCTGGCGGAACGCAAACTCGGCATCAGTGAGCAGGTTATTGCTAAGCAAGTGCTGCTTGATAGCACTGTTGATGACCCCTTCCATTACTTTACTGATGATGGAGAGTAGACTGATGGAGCGGTAATTGGCCGGGTTGGATTTATCCTGCTTTTTGTGTACAGGAAATACCTGGGCAATTTTCCACATAGCCAGATAGATGCCAGTGTTGTAGCTGTACTGGAACAGCTTGGCTAGGGGCGCAGCAAGTTCTGAAGCACAAGTCTTCAGTGCAATTGCCGGAATGTTTTCAGGGCCCATAGCCTTTGCAGTATCCAGTGCCTTCAGTCGTTTCTTGATATCACGTGGAGTGAATTGAATTGGCTGAAGACTGGCATCTGTGATGCTGGGGACCTCCGGAGGAGGCCGAGATGGATCATCCACTCAGCACTTCTGGCTGAAGATTGTTGGGCATTGTCAACCTTATCTTAGGCACTGCTGTGCTGGGCTCCCCCATCATTGAGAATGGGGATATTTGTGGACCCACCTCCTCCAGTGAGCTGTTTAATTGTCCACCACCATTCATGAATGTGGCAGGACTGCAGAGCTTAGATCTGATCCATTGGTTGTGGGAGCGCTTAGTTCTATCTATCACTTGCTGCATATGCTGTTTGGCACGCAAGTAGTCCTGTTTTA
Organism: Cetorhinus maximus; assembly: GCF_964194155.1. Taxonomy (NCBI): domain Eukaryota; kingdom Metazoa; phylum Chordata; class Chondrichthyes; order Lamniformes; family Cetorhinidae; genus Cetorhinus; species Cetorhinus maximus. The sequence continues at coordinate 27,802,533 of NC_135881.1, forward strand.
TGGCTTCACCAGGTTGACACCCCATTTTTAGGTATGCCTGGTTCTGCTCCTAGCATGCCCTCCTGCACTCTTCATTGAACCTGGCTTGATGGTAATAGTAGAGTGGGGGATATGCTGAGCCACGAGGTTACAGATTGTGTTCGAGTACAATTCTGCTGCTGCTGTTGGCCCACAGCACCTCATGGATGCTCCTTCATGAGTTGTTAGATCTGTTCAAAACCTATCCCATTTAGCACAGCAGTAGTGCCACACAACACAATGGAGGGAATCCTCAATGTGAAGGGGATTTTGTCTCCCCATTGACTGTGCGGTGGTCACTCCTACTGATGCTGTTATGGGCAGATGCATCTGTGGCAGGCTGGTTGATGAGGATGTTTTTCCCTCTTGTTGGTTCCCTCATCACCAGACTATGTTATTTAGGACTTGGCCAGTTCAGTCAGTAGTGGTGCTACCGAGTCACTATCAAGTGTGGTCATGTTCAACATGGAGGGGCACTGATTCATCAGCTGAGGGAGGGTGGTACATGGTCATCCCAGGGCAACTCCCTCCCGACTGTATACCGCTGTGCCGCCACCTCTGCTGATGGGACAGAACATACCCAGGGATGGTGATGTCTGGGACATTATCTGTAAGATATGATTCTGCGAGGATGACTATGTCAGGCTGTTGCCTGATTAGTCTGTGAGACAGCTCTCCCAATTTTGGCACTAGCCCCCAGCGGAGGGCTTTGCAGGGTCGACCTGTCCGGTTTCATTCCTTTTTTGTGTCTTTGTAGCAACTTGAGTGGCTTAAGAGTCAATCACATTGCTGTGGGCTGGAGTCACATGTAGGCCAGGGTAAGAACGACAGATTTCCTTCGCATTAGCGAACCAGATGGGTTTTTACCACAATTGACAATGGTTTCATGATTGGACTTTTAATTCCAGATTTTTATTGAATTCAAATTCCACCATCTGCCGTGGTGAGATTCGAACCCAGAGCATTATCCTGGGTGTCTGGATTACTAGTCCAGTGACAATACCTCTACACCATCACCTCCCCATGTAAAGGTATAGTTGTGGAGTATTGCAATATAGTTCATCTTTTCTTGTTTAATAAATATTTTATGTTTTTGTCAAAAGTTCATTAGCTGACTCCTGTGCCTCTGCTCAGTTGCTACTCTCCACATATCTAAACAAAAAAATAGAAGTTAGGATCTATCAAGCTGGGTTCCACCCTGGGATCAGGTTTGTCCAGTGGTAACCTCAGCTGGGGATCATAACAAAGTATACAAGCCATGAAGAGGATCAGTCATATTAAGCCAAGTGCAATTCAGCCAAGTGTTTACTGTCATTTTTTTCTTGCTGATAATTAAGTTTCCTTGAGCTCTGTTGCTAATTGTTATAACTTACTTTCTTGACTCCAGCACCATTACTGACATAAATGGGTTTTCCAATGGGAATTCCCTTATCACTGTGTCTTACTTTCTGTGGCAGTGCGTGAAAGAAGGCATCACCAGGGTGCCAGTGTATACCTGCAAAGACGCCATTAACCATATCTCCAGGTCCTAGTGCACATACCTGTCAATGACCATGGTGAACTGATTACATGGGGTCTGGGTTTTGAGGAATCAGATGTCATCTGCTCCAACGGCATGTGCAGCCTCCATGCAACAGATCCAGTGATGGCAATGTTCAGTTATCATCCGAAATTTGGCTCTACTTCCTGGCAAGCAACGTGCAATACTAATGTATGGGAATCACTGCAATGGTACAGGGGATTATCATCTCGCCATCCTCGCAACCTTTCCAAAGGCCAGCAGAATTTTCCCCCAATTTTGTGACAGACTTGGTCCTGTACTGCTGGCAGAAATTGGAGTTAATTGGGAGATAACAGCCTCCAAACAGACTTACTGGCTAATTAACCCTGACTCCATGACAATCATCATATTAAAAGGGATCTATACTTAAATGAGTAATGTGCACATTTTTTTTCAGGCATCAAACAACTTAGGATCCCATGGCACTGTTAGGGTACCCACCTCAATTTAAGAGACATACTGGCAGAACATATACCATGAACCTGCTCACACTTGGGGCAAAGAGCTCAGAACCATTTTGAGGCCTGGGCCTCATTTTATTGCAGCTGGCAAGCTCTGGCCAAATGGGCTTCCAATGCTTTGGAGACAGACAGCTCATCTCTACTGGAAAGTCGGAAATCTGTGAGCTCCTTTAAAGAACTGGATAAAATATAAACTTGTCTTTTCTCTTTGCAGATGGGTTCTGCTACTGGGGACTCAGCTGAAGACTTCGATGAGATGGCGTACAGGAGAATGCTGATGGGCTGCACACCGAGATGCTGGGTACATTGACCGGGCTGCCAGACAGCCTCCTGTCTCTCTCAAGGAGCATGGAGGAGTCCGGTTCCAGCTTGGCTGAGGGCGCGCTCTCTGCAGCCTCTACTCCACCTCCCTGTCATCCTGCAGATCCACAGGCACTGCAACTGCAGCACCCATTCCCGTTGATGCCTTTGTTTGGAAAGATCATCTAATTCCCTGCTCGCCCGTGGGGATGCAGCAACACTCCCTGCCTGCAGTTTTCAATTGTTCTGTTTTTGACTATATGAGTTTGGTGACTGATCTATGCTCACTGTGTTTCATTGGTTAAGCCTTGGTGTAGACCCTAAGAAAACAGACATTACAGAAGCTACTGGAAGCTGAGCTGCATGGGTGCAGACATTTTATGACTGCAGAGATATTTTAAAACTTTTGTAAATAAACCCTTTTTTAAAATTCATTCATGGGATGTGGACTTTGCTGGCAGAGCCAGCATTTATTGCCCATCCCTAGTTGCATTTGAGAAGGCCAGTTGCACAGTTGCACGCTTAGAAACTAGCGTCATCTTTGCTTGGCTCTGAGACATATAAAATATACAACACTGTGAAATCCAGAAACCCACCACCACACCTCCATAAACATTCCACAGCAAACAATGCAATAGCACAGGTTAGTCTAAGTCACCTTACATAAAATCGGATAACTGCTCCTTTAAATAACTCCAGAGAGGGTTCCCTGGTTCCCTCTTGCAGCTGACTACATGTTTTTTAGTAAAAGGCATGCGAATGCATTGAGTGGAACTGTGGGGTCCAAGTTTGGAATTTGTGAATAGCTGACTGGCCAGATGAGAAGCTTCCTGGCCACAGACACCTGTCAACGTGAGCATCCCTCCCAGCATGGGGCACACGGGGGTCACACTGGAAGTGCTACGTGACCCGCTTGGAGGGCCTCTGGCTTCGGTTTTAGTGCCGGTTTTAGCGATGCTACGGGGCAGAATTTTCTGGCCAAAATCTAGGCGGCATACTTCACAAGCTTTCCACTACATGGCTATTTTATTGCCACTGTACCTCTGGGTGGCTAAGGGTGCCACCCTGGCCCTTATTTGTATCTATATGTGTATGTAGACCTGCTCAATAAAACCTGATGGATGCCCAGCGGTATTAGGTAAGTCTAAAATTTATTTACACTGCTCCTGTGGGCCCAACATTTTTGAGCTATTGCTGCCGAAGGGCAGAAAGTTGGTCTTAAAATGGAAAGTAAATAGTGTAATACTTCTTCATAGCAGTCAAGAGCAACTAGCTATCTCTTTACTGAATTGTGGAGGGGCAGTCAACAGCAAATTGATGTTAAAGCCCTAAGTGTGAATGAACTCTGATCTTTCTAATGCAACATTATTTCCAAAACAAAGCATGAAGAAAAGGCTCCTCTAAAAAAATTCTTTAAGCTCTATATCTCTGAAAACAGACACTCTAAATGCTGAGTTATGGCATAAATCTGATGATAGGCCACTGGTCAAGGCTTAAAGTAATCCGGATTAAGATAAATGTTGTGGAAATCAGCATGGCAACCATATGTTTTCTACAGTGAGGTACTGTTCAGCTATTGAATTACTTCAGGAAGCGATCAAGTAGTGAAAATAGACAATAAAAGCCTAATCAGAAGTGTGCCAGTTGAACTTATAATTGTAATGTACCATAATATTTAACAATGGATAGTCTTAATGGGAATGATGCTCTTCCAGTGCGGTGCTACACCAGAGAGACGAAAACACTTCCAGGTTCGATCACAGTATAGCTGAGTTAACTAAGAGGAAAAGACATGCATCTATATTGAGCCTTTCCTGGGCCTCAGGATGCCAAAAGCACTTGACAGCCAATGAGGTCATTTTGAAGTGTTGTCACAGCTGTGATGTAGGAAATACAGTAGCTAATTTGCAAGCAGCGGGATTCCAAAGAATAGCAATGTGATTATGATGATATAATCTGTTTTCAGTGATGTTGGTTGAGTGATACCTGTTGGCCAAGAGATTAGAGATAACGCCCCTAAACGTCTTTGCAATAGTGCCAAGGGAATATTTACATCCACTGAGAGGGCAGGCAGGGCCACTGTTTCTCACCTCATGTGAAAAATGGCACCCCCAACACTGCAACATGCCCTCAGTGCTGCACTGAGTGTCAGCCTAGATTTTACGCTTATGTGTCTGGAGTGGAACTTGAGGCCACAAGCTTCTGCCTCAGAAGTGGGAGTGCTGCAACTGAGGCATGATTGATCAACTAGGGTGGGATTAAATACTATGGCCCGTAACTTCCGTGCTCCCCAGTGTCGGATTTGGGGGGTACGCCAAAGATGTGCTAGGGAATCCATCTGGCAAGTTCCCAAGCAAGGGTTTGCACGGCAATTGCCCTGAATGCTAACTTCCTCTGGACAATTGCGCTGCGCTGGGAACCATCTGAAAATGCAATTCAAATCGCGAACTTTGATGGTTCCGCCGGGGTTATACCAATAGTTACCCAGAAAAAGTTAGAAGAATTAAAACCTCTTCTAATTTTTGGGTAACTATTGCAAAGACCCAGACTGACCCCATGGGACTCCCCCCATCCCTCCCGATCACCAACAACTCCACCTCACCCCCACACCAACCCCACCCACCACTGACATCAGATCCCCGTCCCCAACCTCGGACGCCCCTGTGACCTTGGAAACCCCCACCCCACCACCCACCAACCTCTGGAACCTCCCCATGACCTACGGACCTCCAGAATTCTGACCTGCAGCCCAACCCCCTCCCCCCTGAATTATGTACCCTCGGACCCCACCCCCGACCTTCAGACCCCCTTCACCACCTCCGACCTCTGGACCCACCCACACCTCCGACCTCTGGACTCCCCTCTCTCCCCTGACCTCCAGACTTCCTCCGCTCAATCCCCCGAAAACTCCCAATATCCCCCCAAACACCCCTCCAAACACCACCAAACCGCCTCCCATCCAGACCTCTGGACCTCCGAATCCCCCCTCCCAACCTCCAGACACCCCCACACTCCTCCCCCACCCGGTGACCACCAGACCCCCCTCCCGATCTCTGGACCCCCCCAGACCTCCCTGACCTCTGTACCTCCACTGACCTCCAGACACCCCCATCCCCCAGACCTCCAGATTCCCCCAATCACCCTCGAATTCCAGACCCTCCCACCCTCCCCGACCTCCAGACCCCCTACCTCCCGAACACCCCCAACACCACCACCCTCCCCCCCCCGAATACCCCCAACCTCCACCGAGCACCCTCAACCCTCCCGAAATCCCCCAACCACCCCGAACACCCCTAAACACACCACCCCCGGCACCCCCACGAACACGCCCTCCCAAACAGCCCAACCCCCCCCATCCCGAACACCCCCTTGAACACCTCCAACCCCCCCAAATACCCCCTCCCCAACCCCAAAACCACCCTCCGCCCCCGAACACCCCCAAATCCTGTACACTTACCTTAGATACTTACCTTCCCCCGGCCTGTCAATTTCCCTGGCCCTTTAAACTTACCTGCTTTACAGTAGCAAGTGCCATAAAAAAGGGGGCGTGGTCTCCTTGAATCCAGTGGAGCTAGCCTTCGCTGGGGTTTTCAAGGATTCTTTCGATGCAGGCCCCAAGCCGCTCTGGCGAATGGAAGTGGTAACGCAATTTTCAAGACCAGGTAAGTAGGAATATATTTCTTCTGATTTCTGTGGGCCAGCACTTTCCGACACTAGGCAGATGTTACGGCCCTACGGTTCACAAAAGCACTTCTGGACTCCAGGGGGTTCCATATTTTGATCATTATTCCCTCCCCATCACACCTCCCCACCCCCGCACAGATGTGTGGATGGAACTATACACGAGTTGATATATTCAGCTGAATGGTCTGCTATTGTACAGGAAATTCTGTGATCCCATGAGATCAGTGAAGATGTGAGTGGACTTCCTAACATAAGAACAGTCTGCTTACACTCACTTACAAGTCTTATGCAAAAATGATGGCCAATTGGATGGTGTACCAGAGGTTAGCTGAGCCCCAAAATACAAGCTTCATTCACCAAATTGAACCTAAATCCAGCTCTCAATTCTGACAGTTCACATAAAGACATGAGGAATAGCAGAATGCGTAGGCTATTTGGCCCCTTCAAGCCTAATACGCCATTTGATAAGATCATGGTTGATCTGATATCAGCCTCAACTCCATTTTCCTGCATGTTTCCCATTACCCCTGACTCCCCTATAGCTCAAAAATCCATCTAACTCAGCCTTGAATGTATTCAATGGCCCAGCCTCCGCTATCCCCTGGGGTAGAAAATTTGGAAGACTCATGACTCCTCCAAGAGAAGAAATTCCTCATCATGTCCATCTAAATGGGAGACTCCTTATTCTGAAACTGCCTCTCAGTTCTAGATACCGCACAAGGGGAAACAGCGTCTCAACATCCACCCTTGTCAAGCTGCCTCAGAATCTTAAATGTTTCAGTAATATCATCTCTTGTTCTTCTAAACTCCAACCAATACAGGCCTAACCTGCTCAGCCTTTCCCTTCATTCCAGGAATCAACTGAGTGAACCTTCTCTGAGCTGTCTCCGATGCAAGTATGCCCCACCTTAAATGAGGGGACCAAAACTTTACGTAGTACTCCAGATGTGCTCTCAAAAGCCCTGTGCAGTTGCAGCAAGACTTCCCTACTATTATACTCAGCCGCCTTGCAATAAGGGCCAACATTCCATTTGCTCTGAAGAAGAGTCATACGGACTCGAAACGTTAATTCTTTTTTTCTCTCTCCACAGACACTGCAGACCTAAGTTTTTCCAGCATTTTCTGTTTGTATTCCATTTGCCTTCCTAATTACTTGCTCTAACTGCATGCTAACCTTTTGTGTTTCATGTACAAGGACATCCAGATCCCTCATATGGCAGAATTCTTGCAGTCTCTCTCCATTTAAATAACACTTTGCTGTTCTATTCTTCTTACCAAAGTGGATAACTTCACATTTTCCCACATTATAAGCTATCATTTAAATTTTTGCCCACTCCAGCCTTTCTATATCCATTTTCAGACTCTTTGGGTTGCATTTTCATTTCCCAATGGAGGTGGGAATCAGACTGCAAAGTGCTGAACTTAGTTATTTTTTTCCTTGGACCCACACTTTTTTTGTTTGCCTTTTTTGCAGGTCAGAATGGCCTTGGGTGCAAAACTCACACAAGCCTCTTCTGAGGTTAGGGTTGTCGTTTTGAGGACCATATGAAATTCAAATTTTCTCCCCCACATTAGTTTTGTGTGCTGGAGCGAGTTTTGGAAGCCCCAAAAAAAAGCACCTCCTTTGAGAGTTTGTGACCGCTGGGGGATGTTTGTCGTAAGTGTTAAATACACTGACGTGTTCAAATGTCACTATTAAATGTGGTATTGTAATGCAGATGTATTTATAATGCACTGATTGATCATTGTGCTCTGTCCTGCAAAGGTATATTGACCTTTATGATGACCAGCATTATGTAAGTGTTGATAAGCATTACAGTACATTTCCCAATGGAGAAAGTGCAATAATGCATTCAAATTTGTATAAAAATGCACTGGAAAACTATCCTGACATGTTTTGGACTAGTATTTAGAATTTCAGATACCTTTTACTTTGATAAAATTGCCCTGCTGGTGAAAGTTAAGAGAAAAACAGTACCTGCTTTACTCCATTGACTGACAGATAATCCGCTTTGAAATAGACAGTTTCATTGTCTGAAGCTGTAATGGTTTGTTTTGATAGCTGTAGCTATTATGAATGCTTGGCTGAGTTCCAAAAGTTAATGGGATTCTCAGCTCTGTTGACACAGCTGCTCGCTGGAGCGACTGACCATTTTAAGAAGTTGTAATAACATAATCTGCCTTTGACGTGGTCCCCGTGTAAAGAGAATATCATTTTTTTTTTCAATATTACTGTGGGATACCTTGAAGCAGGCTTGTGGGGGCTGTGTGTAGGTTGTGTGTGTGTGTGCATGTGTGACTAATTTAATTAGACTGAGGACAGTCAGGCTGCAAGGTTTAAATCATCGAAGAGTGAGGTGTAAAGCAAGCATTTTTGAAGTGGAAATGGACAAGCTAGGAGGGGAGACCGGTAAATACAACATGAATAGGAATTTGCATTAGGAGATAAGTGAGGAGTTGAATTTTTAGCTGTTGAATTTTAGAGAGAAATTAAAGGAAGTTTTACAATTGGCAAAGGTCATTAACAAATAAAGCAAAGTTATTACCTTTATTTTTCCCAAAAGCTGAGCCATAAAGACAACATGAATGATTTTTTAGATTCTGGGAAAGGTAACTTTCAAAAGAAAGCTAAAAACAATGGGTTTAAAGACGGAAGGGGAAGAAATGTATTTAAGGAAAGGTTTAAAGCTGTATGAGTTGTTTGTGACCACGTGATCTTGAAGAGAGTGCTATGCGAGCACAATCTTGTGAAGGAAGCAGCTTCTAGCCATCACAGAGAAGTGCCTGTTGTTCCAGAAAGCAAGGTTTTGTTACAAGCCTTGGATTTCCATTGTCCAGTGAGAGGGAGAGAGAAGCTTGTGAAATACCTCCCTTATAGCAACAGTGGGTGCCTTGCAGTAACATTACTGGGGTTTTATAGATTAAGAATCTATAGGGACTGTTGCCTGTAAGAGGGTGTTTATCAGTGAATCTAGCTAGGTAGAAACCTTTTGGGAAATGTTAAAAGACTAAATTTAACTGTGTAACTGTAATCTTGTATGTTTAAGCTTTCTTTTCTTTTGTTAATAAAGGTTTCAATTTAATATTTAAATTTTCCAAAAGTGGCAGTGGAACTTTTACTTGTGGCTTCAGTACACATACCTGCTCATAATAAAACTACAAATTACAAATCGTTGTGATAGCTTGGCCAAGTTTCCCTTTGGGATTAGCCCAACAATTACCAACTGTGATATCATAACACCTGAAAACATCGTTGTTTGCTTACACAACTTAATGGCCATTTTTTTTCCTTTCTTAAGATGCAGGCATCACCGGCAAGGCCAACATTTGTTGACCATCCCTAATTGCTCTTAGACTGAGTGGTTTGCTATGCCATTTCAGAGGGCAGTTAAGAGTCAACCACATTGCTGTGGCTTCACATATCGGCCAAACTGAGCACAGACAGCAGATTTCCTTCACTAGAGGATATTAATGAACCACAAGGGTATTTACAACAATCGATGATAGCTGTCATGGTCACCATCTCTGAGACCAAATTTATATCCCAGATTTATTAATTGGATTCAAATTCCATCAGCCGCTATGGTGGGATTTGAAACCATGTCCACTGAGCATTAATTTTGGTCTATGGAGTACTAGTCCAACGACATTACCACTAGGCTACCAGCTCCCCTGATTTAAGGGATTAACATTTTTTTCTGTGGGACCATAGTTTTTTTTTGGCAGTATCAATGACAGAAGTTTAAATTAAAGTTTTATTAGGTTGTTGAAGGTTTTATTTTCCACCTGTACCCATTGCAATTGCATGGTTTCTGAGGACAGTACATAGTAAATATTGTGTGAGGGGCTATGGAGGATATATGTGGGCACGGTGGGGGCATGGGGTGACATGGGGGACATGAGGTGGCATGCAGGGGGCATGAGGTATATGAGAGAGCATGGGATATATGAGGGGCATGGGGTTGATGGTTGGGTGAATGGCGAGGTTTACGGGCCATAAGAATGAGGTAGGGAGCTGGGCTTCTGTCCCCAAGAACCAAGGTGAGCCTTCTAACTGGCACGCCTGGAGAATCCTTCCATAATGCACCACGGCTCAAAAACTGCACATTATCTTTGTGTGAAAAAAGTTAAAATTCTGGGAAAAGTCAGGCATGAATCAAATATGCATTTACGAATCCGCAAAAGGACCCCTCTCTCAATTTGTGATTCCGAGATGAAAACTTGGGCTTTTGTGTCCTCCTAATAACTTGCTTTCCCATCTACGCTTGTATCATCAACAAATTTAACTACAATACAGTTGGTCCCTTCATCCAAGACCTTAGTATAGATTATAAATAGTTGAGGCCCCAGCACTGATCCCGGTGGCATTCAACTATTATGGTTAGCCAGCCTGAAAGTGACACATTCATCCCGACTCTGAATCCTGTTAGTTAGCCAATCTTTTATCCTTGCTAATAGGTTCAATGCCATGAACTCTTATCTTCTGCAGTATCCTTTTATGTGGCACCTTATCAAATGCCTTTTGGAAATCTAAATACACTACATCTACTGGTTCCCCTTTAACCACCATACTTGTTTCGTGCTTAAAGAGCTCCAATAAATTTGTCAACCGTGTTGACTTTCCTTGATTGTGTTATGATTTCCTGAACATCCTGTTTCCACTTCCATAATAATGAATGCCAGCATTTTCCTAAAGACTGATGTTAAGCTACTTAGCCTATAGTCTCATGCTCTCTATCCACTATCTCTGCAGCCACTTCTTTTAAGACCCTAGGATGCAGGCCATCATGTCCAAAGGACTTTCCAACCATTGGTGCCATTAATTTGCTTAGTACTTTTTCTCTAATGATAATGATTGTTTTAAGTTCCACCCTCCCTTTTGCCCCACGTTATCCATATTACAGGGTTGCTTTTATTGTCTGCTACTGTGGACTCAGCTTTAAATATTTGTTCAGTCTTTGCTATTTCCTGCTTTCCCATCGATAGTTCCCCACTGTCATCCTCTAGGGGATCAATGTTTATTTTAGCTACTCTCTTCCTTTTCATATACATCCTTAACTTTATTAGTTAGCCACAAGTGGTTCATCCTTCTACTAGATTCTTGTTTTATTATTCGTTCCTGGAATATGAGCATGACTAGCAAGGCCAGCATTTGTTGCCGATGCTTAACCACCAGTGAGAAGTTGGTGGTAAGCCACCTTTTTCAACCACTGCAATCCACCTGGGGTGAATACACCCAGCTCACCACCACCACCACCTTCTCAAGGGCAGCTAGGGATGAGCAATAAATGCTGGCCCAGCCAGCAAAGCTCATATCCTGTGAATGAAGAATTTTAAAAAATGCTGTTTGGAAGGGGGTTCCGGGTTTTTGACCCAGCAACGTATAGTTCCAAGTCAGGGCAGTGTGCGACTTGTAGGGGAGCTTGCAGATGGTAATGTTCCCAATATTTTCTCAATGGAATATTTTTTCTGACAATTATGAAGTATCTCTTTAAATGTCTGCCACTGCTAACCTACTGTTCTTACCTTTTAACCTATTTTCCCAGTCCATTTTAGCCAATTTTGTAATTGCCTTTATTCAATTTGAAGACAATTGTCTCAGACATAAGTTTCTCACCCTCAAATTGAATGTGAAATTCTATCATGTTATGATCATTCTTTCCTAGAGGATCCTTTACTCTGAGGTCATTAATTAATCCTGTCTCTTTACACATTATCAGGTCTAAAATAGCTTGTCCCCAGGTTGGTTTTACAATAGATTGTTCTAAGAAACTGTCCTGAATTTACTCTCTGAATTTGTCCTCAAGGCTACCTTTGCCAATTTGATTTGTCCAAACTATATAAAAATGAAAGTTGCCCATGACTATTATAGTAGCTTTCTTACAAGCTCCCATTATTTCTTAATTTATACTCTGTCCCATAACGTAGCTACTTTTTTTTATTCATTCAAGGGTTGTGGTCTTTACTGGCTAGGCCAGTATTAATTACCCATCCCTTATTGCCCTTGAGAAGGTGAGCTGCCTTCTTGAACCGCTGCAGTCCATGTGGTGCAGATACCCCCACAGTGCGATTAGACAAGGGGTTCCAGGATTTTGACCCAGTGACAGTGAAGGAACGGCGATATATTTCCAAGTCAGAAGGGTGGAGGAGAACTTCCAGCTGGTGGTGTTCCCATGTATCTGCTGCCCTTGTCCTTCTAGACGGTCGTGGTTGTGGGTTTGGAAGGTCGTATCAAAAGAGCCTTGGTGAGTTTCTGCTATTAGGAGCCTATAGACTACTCACACCTGTGACTGGTTTCCAATTATTAATTCCCGTTATTAATACGATTGTGATTATTTTATGTGTTTTGCTGATTTATCTTTTAAGTATTGGTACAATTTATAAGCAATTGTAAGGTTTTCTTCATAAGAAGGTTTTTGTAATAGCAGTAGTAAAGCTTATTGGGAGTGGTAGGGTTTATTACTTAAAATAAGTAAAGATAAAAATAACTAAAACTATAAAATAAAATAATTGAATACTTAAAACACATACCTGTGTAATTAAATAACGTGTGACTTTTAGTTGTAAGTGGAACTAGCTTTTAATAAGCCCAATAAATTGTAGTATACATAGGAATTATTCTAAGTTAATTAAGAAAGTAATTAAATTAAATCAACTAAGTAACATAAAAAGCAATGGCAGGACAGGTGTTAAGTTGCAGCTGTGAAATGTGGGAACTTCTAGAACCAAGACGAACCCAAGAAACATGTAAGATGTTTCTTACATCTGCAGAAATGTAAGCAGCTAGAGGAATTCTGTATCAGGGATTATTGACCCGGAAGCCGAACTGCAGGCAATGTGCAACATAAGGGAAGGGGAGAAATACCTGCACATTTTGTTCCAGAGCATGCCTCTTAGGATAAGGATAGGAGGATAGGACCATGAGTGAGGCAGTTAAAGGGACCAAGCAGGCAGTGGTGGAGGAGCCTCAAACTTGCAATTGTCAAACAGGTACAAGGCGCTTGCTACCTGTGTGGACAAAAGCAAGGTCTGCATGGTGGTTGAGCAGATTGTCCATCTGCCAGAACGGCAGGGAGCCCGTCAAGCCGGGGGAGCAAACAGGAATGTAGTGGTAGTGGAGGACAGTATAGTGAGGGGGATTGACACTGTTCTCTGCAACAAAGAATAAGAGTCCGGACAGCTGTGTTGCCTGCCCAGTGCCAGGGTTAGGGACAGTTGCTTAGGGCTGGAGAGGACCTTACAATGGGAGGGGGAGGATTCAGTGATCGTGGTCCATGAAGGTACCAACAACATAGGCAGGACAAGGAAAGAGGTTCTACATAGTCAGTATGAAGAGCTAGGCACCAAATTAAGAAGCAGAACCTCAAAGGTAATAATCTCTAGATTATTACCTGAGCCATGTGCAAATTGGCACAGGGCAAATAAGATTAGAGAGATGAATGCATGGCTCAAAGACTGGTGTGGGCGAAGTGGGTTCTGGTTTGTGGGGCATTGACATCAGTATTGGGGAAAGTGGAAGCTATACCATTGGGATGGTCTACACCTGAACCATGATGGGACAAGTGTTCCAGCAAGCCACATAACTAGGGAAGTAGAGAGGTCTTTAAACTAAACAAGGGGGTGAGGGATCAAGCTTGGGCAGATGTAGCAAATCAAGGGGTAGAGTCAAGGCAGGAGAGCAAAATAATAATATTGGAAATGAGGGTCAGAGAATGGCAGGAAGGGACAGAGAGAAAATAACCTAAGAATACATCAACAGTCAAGAATAGATGGTAAAAGATAACAAAAAGACAAGACTAAAGGCTCAGTGTCTGAAAGCGTGTCACATTCATAACAAAGTAAATGAATTGATAGTGTACATTGAAGTAAATAAATATGATCTGATAGCCACTACAACGACGTGGCTGCAGGGTGATAAGGATTGGGTCCTGAATACTGTGAGATATATGACATTCAAGAAGAATAGGAAGCTAGGTAAAGGTGGAGGGATTGGTGCAATAGTTAGAGATAACCATGGTTCAGGAGATCAAGATGTACAATTGGTTTGGGTAGAGGAATAGTAGGGGAAAGAATTCAGCAGTGGGAGTGGTCTTCAGGCCACCTAACAGTAAACATAAAGTAGGACAAAGTATACAAGAAGAAATATTGGGTGCATGTGATAGAGAAATGACAATAATCATGTGTGATTTTAATCTACATATAAACCAAAAAAATCAAATTGGCAGTAGTAGCCTGGATAAGGAGTTCATAGAATGCTTTTGAGATAGTTTCTTAGGGCAGCATGTTCTGGAACCAACCAGAGAGCAGGTTATATTAGACTTGGTATTCTGTAATGTGACAGGATTAATTAATGACCTCAGAGTGAAGGCGCCCTTAGATAGCAGCGACCACAATTTGATTGAATTTTATATCCAGTTTGAAAGGGAGAAGAGTGGGTCTAAGATTAATATTTTAAACTTAAATAAGGGCAGCTATGTGGGCATGAAAGCTGAGCTAGCTGAAGTGACCTGGGATATTAGGCTAGAGGATTAATCAACAGCGAAGCAGTGGCAGACATTTAAGGGGATATTTCAGAACACAGAATAAGTATATTCCTACGATAGATAAAATTTCTAAGAAGAGGATCCACCAACCGTGGTTAACTAAAGAAGCTAAGGAAAGCATCAAACTTAAGGAAAAAGCATATAATTGTTTGAAGATGAGTGGCAGGTCAGATGTTTGGTCAGAATATAAAGAACAGCAGAGAATGACTAAAAGGTTAATCGGGAGAAAGAAAGTAGAGTATGAGAGGAAGCTAGCTAGAAATGTAAAAACGGATAGCAAGAGTTTCTGCAGGTATTTAAAAAGGAAAAGAGTAAGCAAAGTGATTGTTGGTACTCTAGAGAGTGACAATGGGGAGTTAATAGTAGCTAATAAGGAAGTAACAGATGAAATGAACAAATATTTTGCTTCTGTCTTTAATATAGAAGAGACAAAAAACCATTTCAGTAATACCTGTAAATCAGGAGGTGGGAGGGGAACTTGGTGAAAATACAATAACCAGTGAAACGGTACTGGGCAAATTGATGGAGCTGCGGGCTGACAAATCTTAAAAGAGGTGGCTAATGAAGTAATAGATGCGTTGATGTTAATTTTCCAAAATTCGCTAGATTCTAGAAAGGTTCCATTAGACTGGAAAGTAGCAAATATAACCTCTCTATTCAAGAAGGGAGGGAAGCAGAAAACAGGAAACTATAGGCCATTTAGCTTGACGTCTGTTATGGGTAAAGTATTAGGGGAGAATTTTCTCCCTGTCGGGCAGGTCGGTCAGAAGCGGGCGTGGGTGGGCACAAAGCCAATCACCGCCCACGATCGGCTGCACACCGTCATTTTACGTGGGCGGGCCAATTAAGGCCCACCCAGCGTGATGCGCACCCAGAAGCGCTCAGCGCTGCCTGTGCGGGCGGGGGAAGGATCGGGGCCTGTGCTGTTTCGCGCACACGTGCAGAAGAGTGTGGAAATCTCCCTGAGGCAGCTCCGTGCCTCAGGGAGATTAAGTTCATATTTGAAGTTTCAAATAAAGACAGATTAAAATTATTTATTCAGTGTCACATGAGCTGGGACATGTTTATGAATTTTCATTAAAAATTTTATTTAATTAATTAATAAACCCTTCATGAAACCTCAACCTGCCCGTGGATGAGGTTCCACGAAGAATGCGAAGGCCGCCTGGGCTCTTTGCCCACCCGCCAACCTTAAGATCAATTACTTTAATTAGATTATTAATGGCTTTAGCATGCGTTTGACAGTTTGGCGGGCGCACAGCTGACTCCGGTGCGCACCCGCCAAATGGAAAATCAGAATGACGCACGCCCGATGTCACTGCGCATCATTTTACGCGTCGGCGTGCGGGGGCGGGCTCTGCATGCTGAACAGGAGATTCTGGCCTGAGAATCGATCATTAAGGAGGTTATAGCTATGTGCTTATAGCACATAGAAAAACTCAAGGTAATTGGGAAGAGTCAGCATAGTTGTGTGAAAGGGAAATCATGTTTAACCAATTTATTGGAGTTCTTTGAAGGACTAACATGTGGTGTGGATAAAAGGGAGCCTGTAGACATACTATACTTGGATTTCACAAAGGCATTTGATAAGGTGCCACATCAAAGGTTACTGCGGAAAATAAAAGCTCATAGTGTATGGGGTAACATATTAGCATGGATAGAATATTGGCTGGCTAGTAGAAAACAGAGAGAATGCATAAATGGATCTTTGTTTGATTAGCAGGATGTGACAAGTGGAGTCCTGCAGGGGTCTGGGCCTCAACTTTTTACAATTTATATCAATGATTTTGATGAGGGGAGTGATAGCTAAATTTGCTGATGACACAAAGATAGGTAGGAAAGTAAGTTGTGAAGAGGACATAAGGAGGTTGGACATAGATAGGTTGAGCGAATGGGCAAAAATCTGGCCTATGGATTATAATGTGGGAAAATGTGAAGTTAATTTTGGCGGGAAGAATAAAAAAGCAGAGTATTATTTAAATGGAGAACGACTGCAGAATTCTGAAGTGCAGAGGGATCTAGGTGTTCTAGTGCATGAGTCACAAAAAGTTAATATGCAGGTACAAGAAGTAATTGAGAAGGCTAATAGAATGCTATCCTTTATTACGAGAGGAATTGAACATACGAGTAAGAATGTTATGCTTCAGGTGTTCAGGGCATTGGTGAGACCACATCTCGAATAGTGTGTGCAGTTTTGGTCTCCTTTTTTAAGAAAGAATGTAAGTGTGTTGGAGGAGGTTCAGAGGAGGTTTATTGGATTGATACCTGGAATGAGTGGGTTGTCTTTATGAGGAAAGGTTGGACAGACTGGGCTTATTTCCATTGGAGTTTAGAAGAATGAGGGGTCACTAGATTGAAATATATAAGATCCTGAACGGTCTTGACAAGGTGAACATAGAAAGGGTGTTTCCTCTTGAGGGTGAGTGCTGGACTAGGGAGCACTGTTTTAAAATTAGGGTCATCCTTTAAGGATGGAGATGAGGAGAAATTGTTTCTCTCACAGGGTTGTGCAACTTTGGTACTCTGCCTCAGAAGGTGGTGGAGGGGGGATCATTGAATATTTTTTAATGTGGAGGTAGATAGATTCTTGTTAGACAAGAGAATCAAAGATTATCGGGGGTAGGTGGGAATGTGGAATTTGAAACACAATCAGATCAGCCATGATCTTTTTGAACAGCAGAGCATGCTTAAGGGGCCAAATGGCCTACTTCTGCTCCTATTCCGTATGTTTGTGTGACTTCTTTCCTTCGCTATTTCTTATCTCCAGCCAAACTGATTCTATATTTTGATCTTCCAAGCTAAGATCATTTCTCACTACTGTACTGACTTCATCCTTTATTAACACAGCGAGTCTCGCTCCTTTTCCTTTCTGCCTATTCTTCAACATTGTCAAGTACCCTGAATATTGAGTTCCCAACCTTAGTCTCCTTGCAATCACATTTCTGTAATGACTATCAGATCATACCCATTTATTTCCTGTCACACTCTGGTCATCATTGTCGTATCGCTACCCTGCACTATTGCCTTATTCTTTCTCTTTAGGTTTCTAAATTTCCTGTCACCTGAACTCCCTCAACCTCCTCCCCCCTTCCATTATTTAGTTTAAAGGCCACTGTACCTTACCAATGGTGGTGCACAATTGAGGGCCTAAACCCATGTCATCTGGTAACCTGTCTGTGTGTTTTCACTCATGTTATCGAGGTAACTATATTGCAAGAGGTGATATCATGTCATCTGCAGCTTATGATAGCATTAATTTTGCATTTAAATTGGTTTAAAAGCTATGAAAGCATTTATATCAATGACACGTTGCATTTGTGTTATACATCAACAGAGTGTTTAACTGATTTTTCAGCAACGAAAAGCAAGGAGGCGATCTTTCTCTCTGTGGAACAATTGTGGTTTGACAGCTGGATTTTGAAGAGATTGATGTGCTGATTTCTGCAGAAAAATGAGCCATTATTTTGATGTTTGATATTACAACGTCTTAAAGGAGGTATCTTTAGCGGAGAGGAATAACCAGTACGCTGATTATAGACTGACCAAACTGTTAGGCTACGTGATTGGCAAATGAAACTTCAAGCTGTGCATCTTCTCACTTTTCAAAGTGGTCGGGCAAAATAACATCTATGATCACATCTACCTCCGAACACCTACCTCTGCCCCCCCTCACCCCCAATAAATGTGGAAAGCAGTCAAAGGAAAGAAAGACTTGCATTCATAAACATTTGAATGAAAGGAAAGAAAGATTTGCATTTACATATTTTACACAACTATTGGATGTCTTAAAGCACCTTGCAACCACTTCTGAAACATAGTCAGTGTCGTAATGCAGGAAACACAGCAACTAACTTGCGCTCCCACAAACAGCAACGTAATAATGACTAGGTAATCTGTTTTTGTGACGTTGATGGAGGAATAAATATTGGCTAGGACACCAGTGATATCTCCCCTGCTCCTCTTCGAAATATTGCCATGGGATCTTTTACTTCCACAGAAGCAGGCAGATGGGGCCTTGGTTTATATTTCATCCAAAAGTCAACACCTCCAAAACTGCAGCGCCCCCTCAGTACTGCATTGGAGTATTGGAGTGTCAGCATAAATTTGTGTGCCCAAATTTTGGAGTGACACTTGAACCCAGAACCTTGGGATTCAGAGACAGGAGTGCTACCAAGTGAACCACAGCTGTCTTAATGTCTCGAGAGTAAGCATTACGATTAGCGACACATTTAAAAGTCAAGCATTTACAAAGAGTTTTGAGCAAGAAAGGGCATTATTTATTTTTGAGAAGTGGACAGAATTTGATTCATGGTTTACAAGTAAAGTTCCAGGATCCCATCTCTTGACTTCTTCAGTCATCATGAATCAGAAAATAACAGTTTCTGTCCTCCCTGCGCTCAGATGGAGGCATGACTTGATGTCAAACTAGCAGCCTTTTAACCACCTTCTGGAGTCTTCAAGATTACAAAGCTGACTGAAAAAGCTGCCAACGTATGACATACACTGCTTAATGTCTGGAACAGAGCCATGAAGGTATTGTTTGAAGAACGATCATTTCATACTTTAAACACAAAAAGTACAATGGGACAGGGCTGGGAGAAGAACTCCCTTGATAACCTAGTGAATGTTGATACCACACACTGTAGTACTAGACCATGTAAAGAAGATGGTCCTAAATCCAGCTGTGTTGAAGTTGTTGATCTCAACTGCAACAGAGGTTCGAAGGCTACAATGAGCCTTTAAATACAGATATTTAAAATTAGCAAGGGTTTTCCTCCTCCCAACTGCTATCCACTGACCCCTGGTTGAAAGTGCACACATGTGGATATAATGCAAAGGCGGGGTTATGATCAACTCCCATGGCAAAATAGCCTGGCAACACAAAGAGTCAAGGCATACTCAAGGGGAACATAGGAGCAGGAGTAAGCCATTCAGCCCCTTGAGCCTGCTACACCATTCAATTAGATTATGGCTGATTATTTACCTCAATACCATTTTCCCACTCTATGCCCATTTGTAGAACAGCCATTCTGAGGATTGAAGAAAGTTGGGTACGCCAAAAAAATTATTCTTTACCAAGTTGTTGTTCTTGTTGTAGGACGAGGGTGTCAGGGACTTTGATTCAAAGGTTGTGGGCTCAAGTCCCACTCACGAGACTTGAACACAAAATCTAGGCTGACATTTCAGTGCAGTACTAAGGGAGTGCTGCCCTGCCAAATATGCCATATTTTGGATGAGATATTAAGCCAAAACCACAGCTCCACTCTCGGCCATTACACTATTCAAAGAAGAGCAGGCATGTTCTCTCCAGTATTCTAGCCAGTATTTAGCCCTTAAGCAACATACTGAAAACCTGTTACCACACTGTTGCTTACTGTCTGTCCCATTTCCAACATTGCAGATGCAAACTGACTCCACTTTAAAAGTACTTTCGTGATTGTAAAATTTAAGTGATTTTCCTGAAGTAATGAAAGGTGCTATATAAATGCAAGTCTTGCTCCTTTCAAATATGAGCTTCCTTTCTCTATCTTGACAGTTTCAAATATCTACAAATAAACGAGCAATTAGGCAGCAAAACAACACACCCTCCAACCCTTTAGTAGAGCCATTAACTTATAGCCCATTCAGAGGTTTAAATTAGGTTGGAGATATCTTTTGAGATGACGCTTAACATTCTTTCTTCAAGGTTTTATGAGGTGTTTATAGCAGCATCTGTTGTTTAGTTGGCCTTCTGGTAGGATGTTGCCAAGAAATTTAAAGAAGTTTGGCAGTTCAGATTGGAGTTTGGTAATGCAAAGGTTGCTAAGGTTACATTACCCTTGTAAAGACTAGTATGTTGGTGTCCACATTGATGATGCATTGCTTCTATTTTATTTAGTAATGTCTGCCAAATAAATATTTATTTAGTTATTTAAACATGTCTTTTGCCTTTGACACCAGTCAAGCAGAATTTGATCGGGCAGGAAACAAATTCTGAGGTTCACAGGTCATTCGTAATTTAGGACGTAAGTCTTTTGGATATCTCGCTTATTTGGCATAAACAAGTTTTTTGTGGAACTGAGTTTTGCCAACTCAAAAATGTTTTGGGCGATTTGAGGGATAGGTAGCCAATTCTGTCACCCAGCCATATCTCTCTTAGGTCAGGCCTGTCATATGCAGTTGCTTCAGCAAAAACTCAGATGAGTACCCCTTACAAGCATTTGTGCACATATTCCCACTTCACACACCCTCAGTTTGACTGATACTAAATTGCCCGTTTTGTGCTTTGGGCTCACGTCCACTAGGACTTGGGATGCAGCTGCCCTTTCATACAAAGCCCTTACAGTCCAGGCAATGGAAACTTTTGAATCTTCGTTCTGGCTTGCATTCAAACCCAGGCCAGCCTTAGAGATGAAAGGTGTCTCATTAATGCAGCAAATGACGCTCCCCAAATGCTGGACCACAAAAATCAATTCCTTGGTATTCTCTAGGGAGGAGAAGGGGCTTTGTATTGTAGTGAAATGGGGTTGGCTTTTGAACTGCGGAGCAGTTTTTAATACAACCTATATTTAAATTATAGCCAAGCAGTTTTAAACCATTAAAGCTTAAGAAAAATAAAGGACATATTTTTCTCTGTGTGTAAAGTTAAACTGCTTTACAACTACAATCTCATTCTTCTGCTATTCCCTCGAATGTGGCTCCTGCCCATAACACTGAGATAATACTGGTTATGATCCTGTGCAACTGTCTCCATGCTTTGCAGTTTTTCCTCTTCCTCTATGATTCCTCCAATACCAATAATAACACTGTGTTCCTTGAACACCCCTCTTTCACAATAGAGTTTCAGGTTCCGTTGCTACTGGTTACATCGTAGAACAACTTACATTCATATAGCACCTCTAATATGGAAAATATTTCAAGGTACTCTATAGAATGGTTGAATTTCATTGGGTGGAATTTAATTGGGGCAGCAAGGGGGGCCCGTCTTCCGTCACCAGAACTGGTGGTACCCCCACCTACCCGATCTCTGGGAGACCAGAGGGAATTAAGTCCCGAACTGGCAGTAGGCACCCTGCTGCCGGGCCTCCCAACTCCACAAGGACATTTAATTTCAGGACTTCCACCAGCTGCTGGCCAGTCTGAGGTCAGCAGCTCTTCATTATCGGCAGCACCACTGGGAGCAGTGGCTGCTGTCAGTAATACACTTGGGCCTTCACCTGGGGTCACAGGGGGTCAGAGGAAAGGGCAGGGGCGTGGCCCTCAGTTTCCAACCTTTCAGATGCCGGTTCCATCAATCAGGCACTGTGTCTTTGAACAATGAAACCCCCCCCCAAACCACTAGGCCTCAAGCAAACCCAACGTGGCAAATCCCCCACCTGGCAAATAGTCAAATAACAAGCACCTGCGAGGAGTTCTTAGACTCTCTATCAGGAAACATTGTGACTGGTTTGACAAAAACGACCAAGAGATACAAGACCTAATCGAGAGTAAGTGCAAAGCTTTCACAAACTGGAAACTTCACCACACCTGAAGAGAAAAGCAGCAGTCGTACAGGCATTTGAAGGCAACAGTACAGCATAAGATCTACAACATAAAGATTAAATTGTGGGCACAAAGCGCTTGGGAGATCCAAGAACTCACAGACACCAATGACATGTCTCATCGCGTTTCTTCACAGCTATCAAGACAATCTATGGCCCAAGCACTCAACGGCCCAAACCGCTGGCAGCCAAGCACGGAGGGAAGCTCATCATGGACAGGAAGGCAGTCAGTGCTCGCTGCAGTGAACATTTCGAAGAATTCCTTAACCAAGACTCTGTCTTTGACTTATACTCCATTCCTCTCTTACAATGAGTACAGGCCCAACCTATTCAACCTCCCTTATGAAAAGAGGTTGAGTAGGTTGGGCCTGTACTGATTGGAGTTTAGAAGAATGAGAGGCGACCTGATTGAAACATATAAGATTTTTCGGGGGCTTGACAGGGTAGATGCTGAGAGGTTGTTTCCGCTTGTGGGAGAGTCTAGGATCAGAGGGCATAATCTCAGAGTAATGGGTCGCACATTTAAAACAGGGATTAGAAGGAATTTCTTCTCTCAGAGGCTAGTGAATCTGTGGAATTCTTTACTGCAGAGGGCTGAAGAGGCTGGGTCTTTAAATATATTCAAGGCTGAAATAGGCAGATTTTTAATCAGTAAGGGAATCAAGCGTTATGGGGAAAAGGCAGGAAAGTGGTTTTGAGGATTAACAGATCAGCCATGACTTCATTGAATGGTGGAGCAGACTCGATGGGCCGAATGGCCTGCTTCTGCTCCTATGTCCTATGGTCTTATGGTCCTCAGTACCCCATCTGACTCCGTCTCAGTGCCACCCTGGTCAGGAGTAAATTTGGAAAAGCCACCTGACAGCTGAAAAACAACAAAGCCTCTGGAGCAGATGGAATCCCTGCAGAAATTCTGAAACATAGCAGAGATACACTTCTGGCGTGGCTGCACAACCTCATATCCCTCGTCTGGGAAGAGAAGTGTATGCCAGGGGATCTCAGGGACTCTGTGATCGTGGCTATATTCAAGGAGAGAGACAAGTCTAATTGCAGTTACTACAGAGGTGTCTTCCTGCTATCTGCCACAGGGAAGATCATTGCAAGCATCCTCCTGAATCACCTCCTCCCAGTAGCTGAAGAACTCCTTCCAGAATTGCAGTGCAGTTTTCACCCATCGAGAGGCAACACAGACATAATCTTCACTGCACGGCAGATCTAAGAAAAATACAAGGAACAGCACTTGCCGCTATACATGGCCTTTTTGACCTCACAAAAGTCTTTGACTCCGTCAATGGCGAAGTTAATGGAGCATGCTCCTCAAATTTGGCTACCCTCAGAAATTTGTCACCATCCTCCACCATGATGACATGCAAGCCATAGTCCTCACCAACAGAGCCAGCACAGACCCTATTTCAGTGAAGACTGGGATCAAACAAGGTTATGTCATTGCACCGACCCTCCTCTCCAACTTCCTCACTGCAATGCTGCACCTCAGCTCCAGCAGATTACCCACAGGCGTGGTGATAATTTACAGAACAGATGTCTGGTTCACTAATTCCCTTTAGGGATGGAAATCTGCTGTCCTTATCTGGTCTGGCCTACATGTGACTCCAGACCCACAGCAATGTGATTGATTCTCAGCCACTCAGTTGTACCTTGTCAAAGGCAACTAGAGATGGGCAGTAAATGCTTGCCCAGCCAGCAAAGCCCGCATTCCATGAACAAAAAAAAAAACCCTGTCCCCAACACCCAGGTCTTTTCTCTGAGAAACTACAACCAGAACTGAGAGCTGCACAAAAACAAAAGCAAAATATTGCCAATGCTGGAAATCTGAAATCAAAATAGAAAATGCTGGGAATGCTCAGCAGGGTCAGGCGGTATCTGTGGAGAGGTTGTTTCTCTCTCCATAGATTCTGCTGCCTGACCTGCTGAGCATTTCCAGCACTTTCTATTTTTATTTGACAGCAACTCAACTTCTGCTATGTCAATCTGAGAGTTATTAACCCTTCTTTACATCTCACTGCTAACACATTAAACGTCACTGTCACAAAATCCGCGAAATTGTCTGAGGCTTACTTATAGTGAGACACGTATTTGGATTCTAACTTTGCTTTGGCTCCTTCTCTCTTCTCCCTCCATTTTTGGGGGTGCGGGTCACTTGGCCAAGCTCCATATCTGTGCCCTCACACAGAGTGCTGGTGGGTTTATTGCCAGCTGAACCAGATCCTGCCCCTGCCCAGTGCTGATGCACAAACAATTTGAAGCAGGAATCCCTCACCCCCGACATGACAGTGCCCCTACTACCCAGCTGAGGTTGGCCACCTCGCCCTGGAGACATGGCAGAACCCGAGACTTCCCTGATTTGAACGGCTCTGTGCAAATTCAACCCTTTATTGGTATTTGGAACTTTTTTAAATTGCGCACCACCGGTTCAGGATCTGGGAAAACCCAGATTCTAGGGTTTGTGATCCGGCTCCCAGCATTTGACACTAATCACACGCTGGAAAACTGGGTCAATGGTACGGGAACAAGGGAATCAGATTTAGCACCATCAATGTCGGGAGCAAGCTCACAGAATTTGAACCGAAACAAGTGGCAATATAAAATAAGATTTAGGGGCAATAACCTTTAATATATTAGCAGACAGGGTAACATGAGGGTTAATAGTTCGCGGGTTAATGTATCTGCGTGTCACAGAGGTTATTTGGCTCTCAGTTCTGGCTGTAGCTCTTCTCCGTCTGTGGTACAAAGAGATTAAAAGACATCTTGACGGGATTGGCTGAAAGCCTCCCAGTTAAGGTGAAAACAGCACAACGGCAAATTGACTGAAGGAAGTGCTACGGTCTTGTAGCTCAATATATCTGGAAGGGTTACATATTTCTAAACATCTTTACAAATTTATCAAATTGCTTGTGTTTCATCTTTAGGCTTCTTTTCCTTGCCACAAGTTTAAAAGAAATGCCTCGTACTTGCCCTAATTTTTCATTATCATCTTCATTAACCGTAGCAAGTGGGAGCAAGTGGTTTATCCTCGCTCCTGTCATCGTCATGGCAACCCTTCCAAAGCTTGGCTGCTGACTGTCCACAGGATAGGAGAGATTGTTATGTCCTTATTATTCTGCCTCTCTCCCCGTGGCAAAGGTGAACAGCACCATGCCAAGCCCTTGATTTATCCCAAATGATTTCTTCTGACAGGCTGATATGGTATCTCAAGTTAAGGCAATCACTCTGATTTCACAGTTTAATTACTGCTAATCTGAGGGAATGTGGCCAATGCTAATAAGGCAGCAGTAATCAGCAAAGTACGTCGAGGCACAGGAATCTCTCTGCCTGATGCACCTTTAGAAAGAAGGAAATATTGCCTGAAGCGCTCTGCTGATCAGAAGCTCGTTTAAGGCTGTCATTTTCAAGTACCCGAGCCAATCCCTCTTGTTATACTATCTACCACAAAGCTTCCCCTCGATGACTCAGTGAGTTTAGTCAGCAAGCGGCTGCATCATGCAGACTGGGCAGATCCAAGCCTCCGTGCCCAGTCTGTGCCGAGCCAAAACAAGGTTCTGGGCAGACCTGGGTTGAGAGAAAGCCACCCAGGAATCCCTGCAACCCATTAGTACCCAGAGACCCCTGGGTAGGTGCAGATGTTAGAACAGTGCTTCAGTGTTATCTCTGTGGTAGGCTTCGAGGAGACAGGCTGGGGAAAAGTGATTTTGGAAAAGAGGAATGGAAAAAAGGAAGAAATGAACATTTTGCAGCCACTGAAGTACTTTTCTGGTCACTTGCTGTAATGTAGGAAATATGGAGTGGGACTTGAAGCCACGACATTCTGATGCAAAGTCCCACAAACGGCATTGTAATAATGACCAGATAATCTGTTTCAAGGTGCTGGCTGGGGAATAACTATTGGACAGGATTCACTGCTCCAGGGCCAAGTTGCTGTTTCCTATTGCCAAGAGCCTGCAAGGGCTGGATTTTATGGGGCGCTGTAGTCCCTGCACCCTCAGCTAAAAAAAATCAAAGGGGACCCCGCCCACTGCTGGGACCACAGGCAGTCCCACATGCCAAGGAGCCCAGGTAAGTCTGGGGTCGGGGTCTTGGCAAGGGTGGGATGTTGGTGAGGGGCCAGGTTCAGCAGGCTGGTGGGGGGAGAGTTAAAGGGGAGGTTGACCTTTGGGGCGGGGTGCCCTGCAAAGCAAGTTCCACCCACCCGCCTTGCCCCAATACCAGCCCATGCAGCTAAAGCTGCTGGGTTTCCTGCTTGGTGTGTGCCTCCCCCACTGTGGGTAAAATGCCAATGGGAGCAGGATGAGGTCCTTAAGTAGCCATTAATTAGCCAATTAAGAGCCTCAATAGGCCCAAGGGCATGCAGGCAGCCTGACGCCTTCTCACCTCCTGTCAAATCTCAGGCAGGTCAGGGATGGGTGGGTAGGTGGCGGGAGGGCCACCCACTGGATTTTACATGCCAATCCCACCTTCAAACTTGCTGGCCGGGCAGTGTAAAATCCAGCCCCGTGAAACTGGCTATGGGCGCTTGGCAACTTGACTGTTAATCAGCCCATAACTTCTTCCATTGCCTCACACTTGTCTCCAAGAGAAGAGATCCCAGGGCCCCAAGATTTCTTAATCTGGCTCTGGTTATGCTGGGAATAAAACAGTCTATACAGTGGGAAGGTTTTATGGGCTCCCAAAATTGATTTAATAAGGGAGGACACTACATCGACCAGACACCAGAATCCCACTGGATGACAAAGCAGTATCATAGCTGCTATTGCAGCCTCCAATCACCAGGACTGTCTGAAGTGGGGTTTGAACCCTGCGTCTAGGGGCAGGGATGATGCCAACAAGCTAAAGGCTAATTCTAAAATGATAATATTGTTGATGATGCAGGTGATGAGTGTTGGAGCCAAAGTGAGAGGCTTTGGTGGGTGAGGTGAATATGGGGGTCCGAGCTTCCCTGTTCTCCATTCAAAGCACAAGCTTATTGGCTTTCTTTTAAAAAAGGCCCTTGCCCACACTCTGCATTCAGGCTGCTGTTGTTCCTGGAGAGGTGTTAGGAGGCTGGGGAGAGGTTCCAGGTGGAGTTTCTTGTTCACTTGGCTGTTGCACTGAAGACCCCTGTGTTAACGTGGCCCTGAGCAAAGCAAATCTCAATGCTCATGGCGTAATCCTAGTTCCTGCCCTTATTTTAAGTCCAATCACCCTGTTTAATCTCAAATTTCACCCTGTTTATACCACAAGCCTCCAGCCTGTCCCTAAGAAAACCCTGATTGACCGTAATCCCAATCTAATCATCATTCTTTTATATTGGGCACAGTGTTATAACCTGATACTCACTGTACACATTGAGGTGTTCCAGCTTCCTCTGAGCGTTACTTCACTCGCACTGGGATATGACATAGTACATATCAGTTTGAACAATGACAGTCCAACACTGAGAGAAAATCTGAGTGCAATGCAAATATAACTTGTCTGATATGAAGATAGCTGCCATTTAATATGCCTCTCTCACACCCACTGTGTAACAGCATAATAAAGCATCTGTGTGAAAGTTTCCAGACACTTCTGATGTTTGATATATTTTAAAGCATTTTACATTGTCATTAGGACAGGAGTACTCAAAGGTCCACAATCTCCAGGCACCACTCCACCCAATTTATCTTACTTCCAGCCAATGCTCCAATCAAAGCACAATGAAGGCTGTGGACTTGTGATTGACATATTTGAAAAGGATGGCAGTAGCTTTGTGTGTTTAGTTAGAGTTTCTAGAGATGAGGTTCTGCAAAAGGCTGTGTGGGGTTTATTCCCATTCCAAGATTTATGGGCAGAATGTTGCCGTCGGTGTGTGGGGGCGGGGCCTGACACGCCGATGTGTAAAACGCTGCGCGATGATGCTGGGCGTGCGTCCCGACATTACTGCGCGTCATTTCGATATTTCGTTCGGCGGGCGCGCACCCACCGAATTGTCAACGACCTATTAAGGCCATTAAAAAAGTAACTTACCTTATTAACAACGCTGCCCGTCCAACCTTATTTATAAAAAAGTTCTATTGTCAACTTAATCTCCCTGAGGCAGCTCCTTGCCTCAAAGAGATTGCCGTGCTCTTTTGGGCGCTTGCACGAAAGATTGCAGGCCCTGACTCTCCCTCCACACCCCACCCGCACAGGTAGCGCTGAGCGCTACTGGCTGCGTGTTACGCTGGGCAGGCCTTAATTAGCCCACCCGCGTAAAATGGCAGCACGCAGCCGATTGCAGGCAGCGAACAGCTGCGCGCCGCCTGCTCCCGAACAGCCCACCCGCGATAGGCAAAATTCACCCCTCTATGTATAAAGTCAGCTAACACTCTCGTGCAACAATAGCTTGTATTTATATAGTGCCTTTAATAAAGTAACAATGCCCCAAGATGCTTCACAGGAGCATTGTCAGACAAAATTTAACACCAAGCCACAGAATGGGATATTTGGGCAGCTGACCAAAAGTTTGGTCAAAGGCATAGGTTATATGGTGGGTCTTAAAGGAGGAAAGAGAGAGGTAAAGAGGTAGAGGAATTTAGGGGGGAGGGGTGAGTTACAGAGCTTAGGCCAAGTGGGGAGACTGTTGTTTTTCTTAAAATGCTGTATTTTGGGTGACCTGATGGTATTCCAGCCATCGTCGTTTCTTTTACCTAGGCCAGGGTTTTATACCTTGTTGGGCAGGCGAGCCCGGGAGTGGTCAGGAAACCGACCGCTGCCCGCGATCGGGCCCCAACATTGATTTCACGCTGACCGGCCAATTAACGGCCGGCCACTCAGTGCTGCCGGGGTGGGGGCGGGAGGAGGTTGAGCGCGGAATTTCGCATGAGTTCGCACAGGTGTGCAATATGAAAGCTCCCTGAGGCGCAGAGCTGTGACACACACAGGCTGAAAGCTGAAAGTTTATAACATTAAAAAATAAAAAGGTTAGCAACGTTAAAAAGATGTCCCCTCATGTGACTCTGTCACCTGAGCAGGGACATGTTACGAATGAATTTTTAAACATTTCATTACGTTTTTAATTACGGTTGGAAACCTCATCCCACCCGTGGATGAGCTTTCCTAAAAAATCCAAAGGCCGCTTGGCCTTTTTGCCTGCCCCCTCCCCCCATTGTAAGGTTGGACAGGCAGTGAAAAATTTCATTCATTCATTGGAACTTTAATGGCCTTAACAGGCGAGTGCGCGATGATGTGGGGGCGCTTGCCCGACGTCATCGGGTGCCATTTTACGCTCGGGCGGGTCAGGCACGTGCACACCCGCTAAGTGCAAATTTCTGCCCCTAGACTTGCCTACAACAATGACATCCATACAAAAGAAAGTCTATTGGTTGTGAATCACTTTGAAATGGTCTCAGGATGTGAAAAGCATGATATAAATGAAAGATTTTTCTTTCCTTTTTTTTTCCCACTAAGCATCAAAATCAAATTAACCGTTCAGTCTTTCACTGGACGCTACTTATGTAGAATGGTGGCCACATTTGCCTCACAGAAGTTCATCACTTCTAATGTAGTCCACTGTGTGCAGCTCTTCGAGATGTTTTGATGAGCTAAGGTCTTGCTTGAATGCAAGGCTTCCCTTTAACATGCACCGCACTGCCAAAGAAATTCGCTGTGTGTGTGAAATGCTTTGAGATGTTTCGTAAATGCAAGTATTACTATTTATCATTGAGGGCAGTAAAGGGAGATGTTGAATCGCCTCAATTGCTTTACACTTTAGAGAAAGCTGGTGAGACCTGTTTGAAAGATGGGGAATGTGACAAAAAGGAGCACAAAGCACATTGAATCTTTTGAATACTGAATTTCCCTTGTGGGCCTTTGAGGTGTGAATGGCAAAGCAGATGCATTACAGTATTAAGGTGCAGATTTTCTAAACTCAATTGTGTGAAGAGTCGTTAGCAATGTTCACATTTAGCTGCATTATTGAATTTGAAGTTAATGGGGGAGGTCGTAATACATGGAGAATGACAAGTAGCTAATTCCTCACTCCCCATAGCCTCCACTGTAAACTAAGCAAATATTAGCACTACCCCAGAAAGAGAAATTTCATCAATCTTCATTGGTCCGCGTAATAATATAATGTGTCAATCTTTGGTGTGCCTTGACCAAACATGGTAAAGGAGAGCAAGAGATCAGTCATTTCCAAATTTAGGTTAAGCATTTATGGGCTACTGAGAAACTTGTGACATTGATTTTAGCCATCAGCACAAACTGTTTTTATATTGCTGCTTGTTCAAAAGGGAATTAGGAGGCTTGCATCCATGAGCTGTGTCTTGGCATTTCCACAGCTATCCACAAGCTCTGAGTGTCTCCCTCGCTCTGCCCTTTACTGCATATTTTAAAAAAAACTGCTGGCTGTTTTGTAGAAAATAAAAAGTGCCGTGGAGTCTTTTCTGTTTACCTGAGCAGGCTGGTGCAGGCATCTCAGGTTAAGATCTCTGCCGAATGATGCCCACCTGAAAATGCAGCTCTCCCTCCCTCAGTAACTGTGCCAAAGTGTCAACTGAGATTATGCGAGTGAAATTGGAATCCACAACTATCTGACTCAGAGCTGAGAGTGCTAACACTGAGCCAAGTTGACACACACAGCTGTCACTGTTCTTCAAAAAAGAAATGATTATTTTGCATATTAAATGTTCTGTTTTGTTCATTTGTATAAACAATTTATCCATATGCATGCTTGTATATGCCACTTATTTTCAGGGAGTCTTAACTTGTGCATCTAAACACATTTTAAGTTCCTACAATTCAAAATTTACAACTTTCCTCATCCATTAGGGTATTGCACCTCTGATATCCCATACTTTCATTAAACGAGAACACTTAAAGTTTATTTCAAATAAACAAAGTGTAAACATACGGTGTGACGTATAGGGCAATATTCTTTAGTTTTCTTTCTTAACTAATGCATTAACAGGTCTATTAATAAATATACCGTACATTGTGGTGTATAAGTCGGCCTGGCGTATCAGGCAAGCCCTTTTTTCTGGCCCCAAAAGTCATGGCCAGAATTCTTAGCATGTTGGGTGTGCGTGCACGCAACCCAACCGAGTGTAAAATGATGCGCGATGGTGTTGGGCGAGCGTCCCGATGTCATCGCGCAATATTTCAGTCCACGGGCACGCGTCGGAGTCGGCAGCGTGTCTGCCGACAATTAAAAGGACTATTAAGGCCATTAAATTTATAATTGAAAGAAATTTTTCGCTGCCGTCCAACCTTACGGTTGGCGGGCAGGTGAAAATGCCAAGCGGCCTTTGCACTTTTTAGGAAACCTCATCCACGGGCGGGATGGGGTTTCCAACAGCAAATAACAATAAAATAAAAATGTTAACATTTCATTTATAACATGTCCCTGCTCATGTCACAGAGTCACATGAGGGGACATGTACATTTTAAAAATATTAATTTTTAATGTTTTAAACTGCTCACCCCCTAGGCAGCTCTGTGCCTCAGCGCGCACCCACGCACATGTGTGAAGTTCCCGTTCCCCCCCCCCCCCCCCCCCCACCACCAACACCCCACACACACACACACACAGGCAACGCTGAGCGCCACCGCTCGTGTTTCATGCTGGGCGGGCCTTAATGGGCTCGCCAGTGTGAAATCACAGTCCGGCCTCGATCGTGGTCAGCTTCCCGACTGCCCCCGCCGAGCCCGCCTGACGGGGGAATAAATCCTCCCCCATGTTTTTGCATATACTTGGCATTTAAACCAACCCCCTTTTCAGCCATGACATCCTGTACTCGCATTAGTTGCCTCAATATTTCCCCCCTACAAATGTATGTTTTGCATACTTGTACCTGATAACCGAGCCATAGGGGATGAAGCAGGTGATACAGGCTGTGTTGCGAAGGCGCGCAGGAGCTTAAGGCCACTCTTTGGTTCGGAAGCAGATGACATTTCAAAATAGAGACCACCCACATGCACGCCAGCATTTCACTTTTACACTCACCGTATAAGTCGAACCCCATGTTTGGAGAGATATTTCGAGGCTTCAAAGGCCAAATTATACGTCGACATCTATGGCATTAATTATTTTTTTCAAGTACCAGAAAAGGGATTTTATACAGACATATTAACAACATTCTTTACTAATGACATACAAACATGCTGCAACTCCTTTTTCACTCGGACTTATGCTCAATAATTTAATGAAATAATGTGCGACACTGGAATGATATAATGGATAGGGAATGTCGCATATTTAGAAACACAGGGAATTAAAACACAAGTTCAGGGATGAGAGGTACAATGATGCATTTTTGAAAAATAAAATCAATCCGGAAGTATATGTTTCCCATAAAAACATTACTCGCGAGCGGACTCACTTATTTCTTCCCCAGAGCATGCTACAGTGGCTCACCATGTATTTATATGTTGACTCCATGACATTGGTCATAGGCAAAAGGGCACAGTTGGAACCATGGCAACCAGGCCCACTTAATTGCAGGAGAGGCCCCACCTCAGTCTCCCGGCAGAGGGAGAACCTCCCCCTATTAAGTCAGGGGGTGGAAGGGCCTGACACGGAATTCCGGGCCACCGCTGGTGAGAGGTCAATTAGGCTCATTAAATTAGGCCAACTGACGCCCATTATCCCTGAGGCCACTGCAATTTAGTGGTGTCTCAGGGATTTAATGGGAGCCACATAGCTTTCCCACACCCTTGGAAGGCCACCAAGCGACCCTTCTCGGGTTTGCCAGTGGCGTCCCAGGCAGTCCCTAGCTAGCAGGCACTCTGGGCAGGATTTTCCGCACCCACCACTGGGATCTTCCAGTCGCACCTCAAGTCAATGGACTTCTGGCCGGTGTGCCGCCTCGCCCGCGGCAGGTCCCACCCACGACGGGGCCGGAAGATCCCAGCCTCTGTGTCTAACTGAGGGACCCTGCATCAGGAAGGAGAGGGACTGCGGAAAGCGCCCCTCCCTGCCCTTGCCTCAGACCCACAGCCTCAATCCTTTAACACCCACCTCACGATCCTCCCTCACCGCAGCTCTGGGGTCCCACAATCTTCCTAGACCTCTGGCAGGTGCATTGCCGCCTGCTGCCACCATTCCCGTTGTTGCTGGTGGCAATGAGGAGCTGCTGGCCCCTGATTGACCAGCAGCCCTCAGCGGGTGGGACACCCCACTGGGGACCTCAGTTGCGGGGGAGGCCTAACGGTGGCCACTAAAGTGTCTGAAGAACGCTTGATTCCGACATGCCTCCCCCACAGAGCTGATGGAAGTTCCCTGCCAGTTCTCTGACTGGTGGGCGAGACCCCCATCGGCCCACAAAATCCAGTCCAAGAGGCAGAATTTTCTGGATTGGTGGGTGAGTGGGGGGAGAATGGGAGCGGGCAGGGGTGGGCGCGGACCCGATTGCCACTCGCGGTCGGGTCCACGCTGCCATTTCTCGCGGCCGGGCCAATTAATGCCCGCCCAGCATACTTCATGTCTCCTGTGCATAGCGGGATTGGGCGGGCAGGCTCAGCCCGCTGGGTTCAATAGCGACCCGGCGGCCTGTATAATGGAAGGCCCTGGCAGCCTTGGAAAGGCTGCTCGCAATGGCTGGGCGAAGGGCTCTGCAGAGGGGCAATGGAGGTTATTGCAAGTCCGAGTGTAGGCCATCGAGGCAGGCTAGGCCAGCGGGTAGGCCATAGGGGCAGGCCAGGCTGGAGGGTAGGGCAGGGGGCCAGTGTGCCCCTCATTTTTCGAGGAGGTGGCAGCGCAGCGGGAGGTGTTGGTTCCCTAGGACGGGAGGAGGAGGCCCCCCCACATGATGAAACGTGCCTGGGAGGAGATGGCGGAGGTGTTGGGCTCCCACGACGTGATGCGTCGCACTTGGATCCAGTTTCGTAAGCGCTTCAACGACCTGTTGCGCTCTGGAAGGGTGAGGACAATGTTGGCATTGGTCATTTAACCCAGCAGGTCGGCTTTCCCCGCTGCTGCCTCCCTCCGCCCCCGAATCTGAGTGTAGTGACTGCATTGAATCATTGACAGCATGTGTCCTTCGCTGGGTGGGCCAGCAGATATTGCCCATGCCGAGGTCACCCTGAGAGGTTGGTGAAGAGATGGGTTCTGCCCCTGCAGCATGTGTTACACTGAGTCCCACATTACTGTTTTGGGGGCAACCTGGAGGAGCTGCACCCAGGCGCAGTGCTGGAGCTCCAGGACATGTCAAAGTCAGGGTGATGACATGCTGGGAGGGGAGCTTCAAGGTGGCATTGCAACGAACTATCTGCTGTCCTCTGCGCTCCACGTGCTTGCGCCTCCTTGGTATAGACCGTGTGGTGCCTGATGTGATGTAGGCAGCATGTGGCCAAGGGGTGGCGGGGGTAATGTGGGGACAGGCCTAGCATCTTTGAATGAGTGTTCAGCAGCAGCGGGGTGAGAAGACACTGGAGCCCTGCAATGTCCCACTCTGGTTGGGGTGGGCCGTCCGTGAAGAGAGTCCAGGTACAATTAGCACAAATCAATGCTCTTCTCTCCTTTTCAGGAGAAGAAAGCACATAATGCCGCCGAGCGTGTGAGGGCTGGCAGCGGCCCAGCGCAGTTAACGATTCTGAGCCAGTTTGAGTAGGAGGCCCTGGATTTGGAGAGGCGCCATGCACCCAGGTCCACTGGTGACGGTGAGGCTGGGGCGCTATGGCCAGGTATGTGTGCCCAGCAGTGAGGTCACCATTGTTCTCCCAACAGCCATAGCACTGCTGAATGTTCAGTGGTTTAATTTTGCAACATGGCTTGACCATTGTTTATGGAAGGATGAGCGCATAATGATCCGGGGGACAGGGATACACGTTAACGTCCCCATGTTAACTGATCCAATGTCCTTGTTCTTCGTTTCAGCATCAGCGGAGCAGGGCCGGGAGGAGGAGCAGCAGAGGCCCCCCCTCATTCCTGAGGGCCCTGAAGTCTCACCTGTGTCACACCATCTCTGCCAGGCAGGCACCAGCGCAGATACCAGCACCTCGGTAGGAATTAGAACATCGGCTAGTGTCCCGGGGCACAGCGGTGAGGGCACTTCACAGTCGCTGGAGGAGCTGGCAGAGACAGAGAGTGCCCATGGCGCCAGCAGTCGGAGGACTGCAGGGGACTAGGCACATGCTCAGTCAGTGCCTGATGATGTGCCCCTGATGTCCGCGACGCAGCAAACGCAGGAAATGCGGCCGAGTGTGAGGGAGCATCTGGGGGAGATACATGAGGCTATGTTTGGCTTGGTGTCTGTGGTGGAGGAGTCTACGTGGATTATTGCTGAAGCAATGAGCCTCATGTCCGAGTGCCATGAGCGCTCCATGGGGAGAATGGTGACTCTCATGGAAAGCCTCCTCCAAGAGACCCATCAGGGCTTCCTGGGGATGCGCTCTGATCAGCAAGCCCTCACATCAGCATTGACCTCAGCTGGTCAGTGCCAGTGTGGGAGATGGTCTGGGCACCAAGTTTCCCAGCTTGGTGCCCATCCATCCACGGTGAGCAGGGAGATCCAAAGTGACCTCATGTCGACACAGCAGCTGCCTGGCGTCTCTGCGGGCACCTCTCAGGGCGCTCCGGATGAGGGCAGCAGCTCCTCTGCCCCTCTGCCAGTAACCGTTGCATCCGGTGAGGCTGCGATAACTGGGGAGATGCCAGCTGTGGAACTGGCAGCTCCCTCCCAGGTGGGGCCAGCACAGGCCCCATGGGCCAGAGGACGACTGCCAAGGTCATCCAGGCCAACAGGACAGCAGAGTCAGCAGGCTGTCTCAGATGCCACGCCCAGTGATGGGGCAGCAACAAGGTATAGCACCCAGAAACGTAAACATAATGCACCTTCGGCACACCACAGATTTATCACTGGTGCTTTTGTGTTGGTCTGAGATAAGGTCTTTAAGATTTGCTTTGAATTGGAACACCATTGTCATTTTTTTGGCTTAAATTTCTTTGCTTGTGATATTAAATTCAGACAAGTGACCAAGGCTGAGGTTGCCTCTTTTCTTCTGTCTGTGTATGGTTTCCAAAAATGTTAGGAATGCCCTGTGGGAAATTCAGCTTTATTAACAAGGCCCTTGGTTACTGTTCCTAACCTGGCAGATTTGGCACTTAGGTATCGAGTATGGAGCCGACAGCCCAGGCTTGTCCTAGAGGTTCATATGTGGTGTTCCAGCTGATGGTTTGTTGGATTAAAGCCTCCCGGGTGTCCCTGCCTCCCTGGAGTATGCCCGGGTCAGTGTCTACCCCCTCAGCATTTCCCTGTGCCTGCTCATCCTCGGACTCACTGCTGGACTCATCGTGTGCAGCTGCAGACACTGCGTCGACATCTTCATCGTCCACAGCGTCCCCCCTTTCCAGCACAAGATTGTGCAGAGCGCAGCGTGCAACCTCCATCACCGCAACACAATCTGGGGGTTACTGGAGTGCGCTCCCTGAGCGGTCCAGGCATCAGAAGCGCATCTTGAGAAGACCGATGGTTCTCTCCTCCACAGCCCTTGTGGAGCCGTGGCTCCTATTGTACCGCTGCTCAGCTTCTGTTCTTGGATGGCGGAGAGGCGTCATGAGCCACCTTCTGAGGGGATAGCCCTTGTCACCCAGCAGCCATACATCAAACCGGGCCAGAGCATTGAAGAGCCTCGGCACCTGGGAGTGTCTGAGGATGTAGACATCGTGGGTACCTTGCACAGACTTGTAGAATCAGCATCCTGTGATCACACACTATCTGCACGTTCATGGAGTGGAAGCCCTTCCTGTTGACGAAGGCATCGGGCTCACCTGCTGGCACCTTGATGGCCAAATGTGTACAGTCTATAGCACCCTGGACGCGGGGGAAGCCAGCAATGGCCGCGAAGCCTCTGGCTCACTGTGTCTGGCTTGCCTGGTTCCAACGGAAGTGGATGAAGGGCAATGCACGGCTGAACAGAGCGTCTGTAGCCTGCTTGACACAAGTGTGGACAGCTGATTGGGAGACACCGCAAAGATCACCCACCGAGCCCTGGAAGGAGTCAGAGGCATAGAAGTTGAGGGCAGCTGTGACCTTCAGAGCCACTGGCATGGGGTGTCCACCCACACAGTTCGTGGAGATCTCAGGGACAATCATCTGACGGATATAATTGACTGTCTCCCTTGAGAGACGGAGCCTCCTTCGGCACTGCACCTCAGACATATTGAGGTAGCTGCTTCGCCGCCTGTATACCCTGGCAGCAGGATAGTGGCATTTTTTGTGGCCCCTTCCGCCTTGGACTACCTCTTGGCCCTGCGCCCCTTGGGCCTGCGCCTGACCTCCCAAAGGTGGCTCCCCTGGAGGCTGAATGTGCACTCCTGGCCTCCTCCCCCTTCTAGCCCTTCCTTCCTCCTCAGAGGAGGTGCCTCCAGTGGAGAGTTCAGCTCCCATTCCCAGGCTAAGGGAAGGCTTCCTGAAACCTGCAGGCCCAAAAAAGATTCCTCACTGCAGAATGCTGACCTGAAGGTTGTGAGTCCAGACCAAGCAGCTGGTATGCGTTTTGAAGTATTGCAGATCACACAGGCAAGTTTCAATAACTTTGAAAAATCAATACTTGAGAGAGCACACTCGCAACCTCAGTGAGCCCTCTTATCGCCCCCCCGGGGATGAGGTTTATACAAATGTGTCCTACCCGCCTGCCTGTTGTGCCCGTGCGCCGACCCGAAAATTGCACAAGTGCCGAAAAATCAGCGCCGATTGGTGAGTCAAGAGCCTTAAGTGGCCCGTT
This sequence comes from Cetorhinus maximus, assembly GCF_964194155.1. Taxonomy (NCBI): domain Eukaryota; kingdom Metazoa; phylum Chordata; class Chondrichthyes; order Lamniformes; family Cetorhinidae; genus Cetorhinus; species Cetorhinus maximus. The sequence goes on from NC_135881.1 coordinate 27,840,295, forward strand.
AATTAATGGCGGGTGCACAGCGGATATCATCGTGCATCCGCCCAACGAAATATTGCGATGGCGCGCGGTGACGTCGGGGCACTCGTCCGATATCACCGTGCGTCATTTTACATGGGGACATGCGGGGCCCGCCCCTGTATGCCAACGGGAGAATTCTGCCCAAGGCGTTTTTAAAATGCTTTATTAGTGCCTCTTGTATATAAGGGTCAATATAGGAATACAGGAGTAATGGAATTGCTTGATGGATAATAATCAATGATTATCTAGTTGTTCTTTTACCATCCTGGTAGTTGTGTAATATACTCATAATGGAGTTCAATCTTTATCAATTAGTATATAACGCACCCAAGGAAAACCCCAGTGTGCAGAGCTGTGAGGATCATAGCTCCCAAACCATCTTTTCTACCCCTGCATGATGCACTCACATGTCAAGACTCAAAATTATTCATATGCTGTATCCCAAAATGGCTTTTTCTGACTACCTAACATCTAACCAGCTGGTTCAGCCAAACATCTCACCCTGCTGCAGAACAGCCCTAGTGAGTTTTAATAGGAACCTCAGGTTTGTTGTAACAGCTACGGACTAGTTAAAACACCAAGCACCAAAACAAATATCAAGAGATCAACGTGAGTTCCATAACAAAAAGAAAAATACCTGGAAAAACTCAGCAGGTCTGACAGCGTCTGCGGAGAGGAACACAGTTAACGTTTTGAGTCCGTATGACTCTTCAACAGAACTAAGGAAAAATAGAAAAGAGGTGAAATATAAGCTAGTTTAAGGGGGGGGTGGGACAGGTAGAGCTGGATAGAGGGCCAGTGATAGGTGGAGATAACCAAAAGATGCCATAGACAAAAGGACAAAGAGGTGTTGAAGCTGATGATATTATCTAAGGAATGTGATAATAAAGGTACAGTTAGCCCTAGTGGGGGTGGGGTGGGGGGAAGGGATCGAAATAGGCTAAAAGGCAGAGATAAAACAATGGATGGAAATACATTTAAAAATAATGAAAATAGGTGGGAAAAGAAAAATCTATATAAATTATTGGGAAAAAGGGGAATCGGAAAGGGGGTGGGGATGGAGGAGAGAGTTCCTGATCTAAAATTGTTGAACTCAATATTCAGTCCGGAAGGCTGTAAAGTGCCTAGTCGGAAGATGAGGTGCTCTTCCTCCAGTTTGCGTTGAGCTTCACTGGAACAATGCAGCAGGCCAAGGACGGACATGTGGGCATGAGAGCAGGGCGGAGTGTTGAAACGGCAAGTGACAGGGAGGTCTGGGTCATGCTTGCAGACAGACCGAAGGTGTTCCACAAAGCGGTCACCCAGTCTACGTTTGGTCTCTCCAATGTAGAGGAAACCGCATTGGGAGCAGCGATAATATCACCAGCTTCAACACCTCTTTGTCCTTTTGTCTATGACATCTTTTGGTTATCTCCACCTATCACTGGCCCTCTATCCAGCTCTACCTGTCCCACCCCCCTTAAACCAGCTTATATTTCACCTCTTTTCTATTTTTCCTTAGTTCTGTTAAAGAGTCATACGGACTCGAAACATTAACTGTGTTCCTCTCCGCAGATGCTGTCAGACCTGCTGAATTTTTCCAGGTATTTTTATTTTTGTTTTGGATTTCCAGCATCCGCAGTTTTTTGCTTTTATCAACGTGAGTTCCATGTTGGTTCATATTATATTTTTACTAGGCTTCCTAATAATCCCGCATTGGACAATCAAGAATGTATTATAGTGGAAAATAACTTTAAATACAGCGCTATGCACAGACTGGCTGATTTCAATCAAGATCTAACGCTTTGCCTAATTGCATCTTGACACAGCAGTGAGTGGTGCTCATATCTAGATTCTCAAACACAAATCAATATATCACCACATTCAGTACTCTACCCAACTTCTGAAATTAGATAAAACATGACATTTGGGGGAGTTTCAGTGGTAAGTGTGGTATTGTGGTTTGGGTTCTGAATCAGAATTGGACTAGCCTTGACTGTAATGCTCTGATGATGAAGTAGCTGACTAATGCTCACTGTCAACATTCACAAATAAAGTGGCACCAGAGGCATGGAACTTAGTAGGAGTCAACACCTCCAGGTCAGGAGGGTGGCAGGGGAGGGAGGCGCAGGAGAGACGTAGAATGAGAAAAAGCCTTAATCTGCACAGAAATTGTATTCAAAAAGAAAGAAAGCAGGTCTCAGACAAGGCCCGGGAGAGGCAAAGTGTAAAACACCAGGACCCATGCCCTAGGGGAACTCGGGCTCAAGCGATGCCAACTCTTATTTCCTACCACCTCTCACTTGTTTCCTCTGTCAGTGACAAGCAGGCATGAAGGGCAGAGTGCTGTACAGAGGGCGGGGAAGCTGCACTTAATTGACACGAGGTTTTGACTTTCTATTGGTTGGAGGCACTGTCCATCAATTGAACACCCGCGCAGGATTGGCTGGGCTGGTGCAGGCAGCGGACATGAGTGTGGCAGGCGGAGGTGTTATTTTGAGGGAATGGGTTTTTAAAAAAATATATCAATTAGACAACACTGTACAGTGCATTTTAAGTGATCCCTAATACCCAACTCCTGATAGGTAGCCATTGACTGTGATTGCACAGACTTTAATTCGACACCTGCAACTTTGAAAGCCCTCACTGGAACAATTCCCAAAACTAAATAAAAATGGCTCTTTTTTTGTTAAAGGAGGTGAATAGCTGATCCTCGAGTGATTGCTGTTGTCCTTTTATAAATGCAAATAGTTTATGTTATGGGAACTTGTTGTAGAACTAAAGCAGCAGAACCTGGGCCATTGTTTAGTGAATAAAAGTGCACTGCATTCCCCTTTAAAGTTATGACACAGTTATTCGGAAAATTCACAACACGTATAATTTATCCGATTTAATCCACATTTTAGATTCCGTGGTGCGTGGATCTCTTTGTGTGGAAGGTTGGCTCTTGACTCCAAATTACAAAGGTTAAATCCCACAAATGACAGATGGACTGGTCTCAGACACAACCGGTGCATAGTGTAGCAGGTAAGATTACAAATCTTTCTGTCCTATTAAATAAATTAAACGCGCTCCCAACATTCCTCGCACTACTCTGAGTGACAGTAGCTTCCAGTGCTGACATTCTGTCAACAGCAATTCATTTCTTAAGAAGCAACAAATGGACAGAGACACAATATTACAGCAGGGACTGAGTGTCACTTCCTCCACCCGCAATAAAGACAACAAAAAAGTCTAATGGCTTTTGTAGACTTGGAAGTCAAAAACTATCCAAAAGAAAAAAATTGCACTGCTGTGCACTTTCTACACATCTGTGTAACAGTGGGTCAGATGCTGCAGTCTTTTTTTGTCATGAATCCCCCCTTTGGATAGGTTCAAGACTATGGCCTTTTCCTGAGAATGTGGGTCACAGGGTTTTGACAATGAAATGAGGATTTGACCTTTGAATTGAGGGTCACTTGGCATCTCTGCTTTGAGCAGTCGCTGGGCCAAGGTCTCTCAGATCTAAGAATTTCGAACCAAGACTGTTGAGCTTAACTGTCTTAATGACAAAGCCGCAACTGTTTAGAATAACCGTGCATTCCTGAGTGAGGAATGAGAATTTAATCCTGACAGGGAAAGCAACCCTCTCCTGAGGCCTTGCTTGCCATCTCAAAATCCATTTCTTCGGCCAAGTTCCTGATCTCACCTGGCAACTCTCAAACTGAAGTAGCAATTGCAAAGCAGCATGGGATGTTTTCTACTGAGATAAACATATTAATTTGCATTATTGTTAAATTTAAGTCCTATCTTTGGTTTTGCCTTGACGCTTGCTTATCCATTTCACTGACATTGTTTATTTATTTAGGTACTCGTTTTTATCCTTATTTAGTTTGCATCCATGACCAATGCCAAAGGAGGCCAGAGGAGATCATTTTTATCAAATGCACAATCTCAGTGCATTGGATCTCAGGGTGTAGCCCATTTATGTGCATTGAATTTACTGAAGTCACTCAACTCACAGCTCATTAAAAACAGGAAATAAACTGACATTTCACTTAAAAGCTTAAGAATCTTTTAAAGACCTCAACAGGCAGGATGGACACTGAAGCTGTTAAAATTTGATGTGTGATCATTGGTAACCTTTAAAAGGGTTTATTGAACTGAATTGCATCATTTCCAGTCTACCTCAAGAGACTAAAAAGGAGCATAAAGAGAATATTTAGCAACAGCATATAAGCTGCTGATTTGTAATTCTCTCTTGTGGTATTTTAAAAATCACATGAATGTTTTATATAGGTTGCAGAGAATTCATTAGAATACAATGATGCATGACCATGGAACCACTTCCAAAGGCCTGCTGTTGCCATGGTGAGGTGTCCTGAGACATTTTACCATTCTGTTCACAGAGGACAGGGTGATAACATCACCTTGGCCCCCTCATCACTCCTGTTGCCAGCAATTTGGTACAATTCTCACAATGCATTTGATTCCAGCTGAGTTTTACCTAAAGGGAAATAAAGTCATTTTTAGAGGTGAACTTCGACTTGCTCCAGGTGTGCAGGGTGCCTAAACATGTCCCATCATTCCCAGTTAGATATATTATACGTCATTGTTTGCAACTGTCCCCAACCACAGAGTGGTTCAATGTTTCTACTGCGAAAAGCAACCAATCACATAATGAAGCAAAATTCAACTTCCTTCCAACGGCTTTTAAAGTTTCTCACTTCAGTCCAAGCCTGCCCAGGAAACATAGAAAAATAATTTCAATCCTTGATTCATATGAAATGATGGGGGAAATATATGTGTCCTCATATATTCAGTAACAAAGAGGTAAATACAAAGCGGCAAATTCATTTCCGAGCTCAGATGGCTCTTATAAAGTGGTGAGTTTAGGACATTATCTGGGGCCCCGATTCAGAGTACAATACAAGTAACTCTTTAATCAGATTAACACATCAATAACTCTTATCAATTCCAGTCGCTGTTATTTTAAGTGCAATATATCCAGCCCAAACAATTTCACAGTAATTACCTGACAGGCTAGCCAAGAATATAGATGATGGTTATACATCACATTACATCTACAGAAACAAATAAAATGCTGAATATGAAATCAGATGAATATTCTGGGGGCTTTTCCTGGATTGTTCTTTTTCTTGCTGTATTGTGGGGGAGCATTTTTAATAGTTCCCTACGTTAAAACAGTGGCTACACTTCAAAAGTATTCCATTGGCTATGAAACATTTTGGGACCTCCTGCAGAGTTTGTCAATAAAAGCCTGAGGGTCAAGGCCCTGATCGAGCCAATCGGAGCAGCAGCCAACCCCAACAGGAACCCCGCCAGAATTCGAAAAGGCTGATGAAAGTGATGTCAACACAAAGCAGACAGCTGATTGGTAGGTAGTGGGCAAGTTGTTTCTCTCCACTTTAAAGGAAAGGTAAGAGTTCTAGTTATTTTTTTTAAAAAGTAAGAAACTTAAATAATTTTCTACTTGCTTTAAATTTAGGGTCCTTACCTCTAGTAGTGTAACTAAAGGTGTGGCAGGGGAGCTCAGTCCCGTGTGCTGCATGGCCTGCAGTATGTGGAAAGTCTGAGACACTCCTGGCAGTCTGGATGACCACGTCTGCAAGAAAACCATTGGTTTCACCAGCTTGAGCGCCAGGTTTCGGAGCTTGGGCGTCGGCTGGAGGCATAGTAGTGCATCCACGAGACTGAGAGTTACGTGGATAACACGGTTTTAGGCGTGGTCACCATGCAGCTTAAGGGGGTGCAGTCAGGGAAGGAATGGGTGACCACCAGTCAGAGAAAAAGGGAGGCAGGTAGTCAGGGAAGCCCCAGAGTGCACCCCACTCAAGACCAGTTTTTCTATGTTGGAAAACAGTGAGAAAACGCTTTCTCTGGGGCCAGAGGCCAGCTGCACAAGGGAGGAAGAAAAAGAGAGGAAGGGCAATAGTGATAAGAGACTCAATAGCGAGGGGTACAGACAGGAGTTTCTGCGGCTGCAGACATGATTCCAGGATGGCGTGTTGCCTCCCTGGGGCCAGGGTCAAGTACGTCACTGAAAGGCTGCAGGGCATTCTGAAGGAGGAGGGCGAACAGTCAGAGATCTTGGTTCACATTGGTACCAATGACATAGGTAGTAAGAGGGATGAGGTCCTGCCACAAGAATTTAGGGAGCTAGATAGCAGGTTGAAAAGGAGGACCTCAAAGTTGTAATCTCTGGATTACTCCTGGTGTTACGTTCTAGTGAGTATAGGGGCAGAACTTTCTGGCTGGCCAGAGGGGGGAGGGGGGGCGGGGTACAGAGCAGGAATGGGAGTGGACCCGATCGCTGCCTGTGATCAGGTCCGCGCCGCCATTTAAGGCCCACCCAGCGAGAATCACGGCTCCTGAGGACAGCGGGAGTGGGCAGGCGGCGGCAGGATTGCTATGACCGCCTGGTCCAATGGGGACCCAGCGGCCTGTTTTAAAAAGCTGCTGCAGCCTTTCCAAGGCTGCGAATTATGACCAGTGGAAGGGCTTCCCAGAGCACTGCTGGTGAGCAGGCCAGGCAGGGGGGTAGGGCAGGGGGGGCACAGTGTGCTCCTCGTTTTTCTGACAATTGCCCTGCTACCCTCCTTGAGGAGGTGGCAGCATGGGCGGGAGGTCCTGGTACCCCAGGACGGGAGGAGGAGGCCCCCCCACATGACCAAACGTGCCTGGGAGGAGGTGGCAGAGGTGGTGAGATGTGGTGCGGCGCAGCTGGGCCCAGTGTCGCAAGCGCTTCAACGACCTGTTGCGCTCTGGAAGGGTGAGGACAATGTTGGCATTGGTCACTTAACCCAGCAGGTCGGCTTTCCCCCCTGGTGCACCCCCCCCGCCAAGTCTGAATGTGGTGACTGCATTGAATCGTTGACAGCATGTGTCCTTCGCTGGGTGGGCCAGCAGATATTGCCCATGCTGAGGTCACCCTGAGAGGGTGGTGAAGAGACGGGTTCTGACCCTGTAGCATGTGTTACACTGAGACCCACGTTACTGTTTTGGGGACAACCTGGAGGAGCTGCACCTAGACGCAGTGCTGGAACTCCAGGGCATGTCAAAGTCAGGGTGAAGACATGCTGGGAGGGGAGCTTCATGGTGGCATTGGCACTGATCGATCTGCTGTCCTCTGCACTCCACGTGCCTGCGCCTCCTTGCTATAGACCGTATGGTGGGGGAGGGGGGGTGTGGAGGGGGGGTGATGTGGGGACAGGCCTAGCGTCTTTGTGTGAGTGTTCGACAGCAGCAGGGTGAGGACGCACTGGAGCCCTGTAGTGTCCCGCTTTGGCTGGGGTGGGTCATCCGCGAAGAGAGTCCAGGTACAATTAGCACAAATCAATGCTCTTCTCTCCTTTTCAGGAGAAGCACATAATGCAGCCGAGCGGATGAGGACTGGCAGACAGCCAGGTGCAGTTAGCGATTCTCAGCCGCTTCGCGCAGGAAGCTCTAGATTTGGAGAGGCGCCATGCGCCCAGGTCCACTGGTGTTGGTGAGGCTGGGGTGCCACGGGCAGGTATGTTTGCCCAGCAGTGAGGTCACCATTGTTCTTCCGGCAGCCATGACAGTGCTTAATGTTCAGTGATTTAATTTTGCAACATGGCTTGACCATTGTTTATGGGAAGATGAGCACATAATGATCCGGGGGACAGGGATGCACTTTGTCATTGTCTCCACGTTAACTGATCCAATGTCCTTGTTCTTCCTTTCAGCATCAGCGGAGCAGGGCCGGGAGGAGGAGCAGCAGAGGCCTCCTCTCACACTTGAGGGCCCTGAAGTCTCACCAGCGTCACACCATCTCTGCCAGGCAGGCACCAGCGCAGATACCAGCACCTCGGTGGGAATTAGAACATTGGCTAGTGTCCCAGGGCACAGCGGTGAGGGCACTTCACAGTCGCTGGAGGAGCTGTGCCCATGGTGCCAGCAGTCGGAGGACTGCAGGGGACCAAACACATGCTCAGTCGGTGCCTGATGATGTGCCTCTGGAGTCATCCGTGATGCAGAAAACACAGGAAATGCGGCCGGGTGTGTGGGAGCATCTGGGGGAGATACATGAGGCTATGCATGGCTTGGTGTCCGTGGCGGAGGAATCTACATGGACTATCGCCGAAGCAATGAGCCTCACATCTGAGCGCAATGTGTCCTCCAAGGAGAGAGTGGTAACTCTCGTCGAGAGGCTCCTCCAGGAGACCCATCAGGGCTTCTGGGGATGCACTCGGACCAGCAAGCCCTCACACCGGCAATGACCTCAGCTGGTCAGTGCCAGTGTGGGAGATGGTCTGGGCACCAAGTTTCCCAGCTCGGTGCCCATCCATCCACGGTGAGAAGGGAGTCCGAAGCGACCTCACGTCGGCACAGCGGCTGCCCGTCGTCTCTGCGGTCACCTCTGAGGGCAGCATCTCTTCTGCCCCTCTGCCACTGGCCATTGCATCCGGTGAGGCTGCAATGACTGGGGAAATGCCAGCTGTGGAACTGGCAGATCCTTCCCAGGCGGAACCAGCACAGGCTCCACGGGCCAGAGGAAGACCGCCAAGGTCATCGAGGCCAATAGGACAGCAGAGTCAGCAGGCTGCCTCAGGTGCCACTCCGAGCGATGGGGCAGCACCAAGATGTAGCACCCAGAAACGTAAACATAAGGCACCTTAGGCACACCACGGGTTTATCACTGGTGCTTTTCTATTGGCCCGCAATGAGGTCTTTATGAGTTGGTGTGATTTTTAACACCCTTTTCATTTTGTTTCATTAAGTTTCTTTGGTTGCAATATTAAATTCAGACATGTCACCATGGCTGAGGGTGCCTCTTTTCTTCTGCAGGTGGATGGTTTCCAATAATGTAATGAGTGTTATGTGGGACATTCAACTTTACTAATAAGGACCTTAGGTCTCGAATATGGAACCTACAGCCCAGACTTGTCCTGGAGGTCCATATATGGTGTGCTAGCTGAAGGTTCCTTGGATTAAAGCCTCCCGGGTGTTCCTGCCTCCCTGGAGTATGCCCGGGTCAGCGTCTACCCCCTCAGCATTTCCCTGTGCCTGCTCATCCTCGGACTCACTGCTGGACTCACCGTGTGCAGCCACAGCCAATGCGTCTACGTCTTCATCGTCCACAGCGTCCCCCCTTTCCAGCGCCAGATTGTGGAGAGCGCAGCATGCAACCACTATCACCGAGACACGATCTGGGGGGTACTGGACTGCGCTCCCTGAGCGGTCCAGCCATCGGAAGTGCATCTTGAGAAGACCAATGGCTCTCTCCTCCACAGCCCTTGTGGAGGCGTGGCTCCTATTGTACCGCTGCTCAGCCTCTGTTCTTGGATGACGGAGAGGCGTTATGAGCCACCTTCTGAGGGGATAGCCCTTGTCAACCAACAGCCATCCATCCAGCCGGGCTGGAGCACTGAAGAGCCCCGGCACCTGGGAGTGTCTGAGGATGTAGGCGTTGTGGGAGCTGCCTGGGTACCTTGCACAGACTTGTAGAATCTGCATCCTGTGATCACACACTATCTGCACGTTCATGGAGTGGAAGCCCTTCCTGTTGACGAAGGCACCGGGCTCACCTGCTGGCGCCTTGATGGCCACATGTGTACAGCCTATTGCACCCTGGACGCGGGGGAAGCCAGCAATGGCCATGAAGTCTCTGGCTCACTGTGTCTGGCTTGCCTGGTCCTAACAGTAGAGGATGAAGGTCAAAGCATACCTGAATAGAGCGCCTGTAACCTGCTTGACACAAGTGTGGACAGCTGATTGGGAGACACCGCAAAGATCACCCACCGACCCCTGGAAGGAGCCAGAGGCATAGAAGTTGAGGGCAGCTGTGACTTTTAGGGCCACTGACATGGGGTGTCCACCCACACAGTTCGCAGAGATCTCAGGCCCAATCATCTGACAGATACAGTTGACTGTCTCCCTTGAGAGACGGAGCCTCCTTCGGCACTGCACCTCAGACATATTGAGGTAGCTGCTTCGCCGCCTGTATACCCTGGCAGCAGGATAGTGGCGTCTTCTGTGGCCTCTTCCACCTTGGACTACCTCTTTGTCTGCACACCTTGTGCCTGTGCCTGACTTCCCAAAGGTGGCCCCCCTGGGGGCTGAGTGTGCACTCCTGGCCTCCTCCCCCTTCTAGCCCTCCCTTCCTCCTAAGAGGAGCTGCCTCCAGTGGAGAGTTCAGCTCCCATTCCCAGGCTAAGGGACGGCTTCCTGAAACCTGCAGGCCCAGCAAATATTCCTCACTGCAGAGTGCTGACCTGACGGTTGTGAGTCCAGACCAAGCAGCTGGTATGCATTTTGAAGTATTGCAGATCACACAGGCAAGTATCAGTAACTTTGAAACATCAATATTTGACAGAGCTCACTCATGACCCCACTGAGCCCTCTTATACCGCCCATGGATGAGGCCCGCCCCCGCACGCCAAGGGGAAAATTCTGCCCCAGGAGTAGGCGGATTGAGCAGATGAATGCATGGCAGAAAAGTTAGTGCAGGAGGAAGGGATTTAGATTCCTGAATCACTGGGTCCGTTTCTGGGGAAGGTGGGACCTGTACAAGTCCGATGGGTTGCATCTGAACTGGAACAGGACAAACGTCCTTGTGGGGGCTTTGCTAGTTCTGTTGGTGGGGGTTGAAACTAATTTGGCAGGGGGGTGGGATACAGAGTGGAGGTATAGTAGGTGATGTACAGACAAGTATAGAAGAAAAACCAAGTCAGCCTGGAAGGCAGAGCACATAGAGTCAAGTTAAGGCACAAGGGAACATGGCAAGGCAGGGTGGCATTCATTTTAGTGCAAGGAATCTTGCGAGTAAGACAAATGAGTTGAGGATGTTGATTAATACATGAGGATATGATATCATTGCTATCAAGGAGACATGGTTGAGGGAGGGGCAGGACTGGCAGCTCAATATTCTGGGGTATAGAATCTTCAGGCGAGATGGGGTGTAAAAGAGGAGTTGGGGCGGAATATTGATCAAGGAGTCGAAACCTGCAATAAGGAGGGATGATATCTTAGAAGGTTCCTCAAATTAGGCCATATGTGTAGAACTTAAAAACAAAAAGGGGTCAATCACACTGCTGGGAGTGTACTATGAACCCCCAGACAGTCAGGGAGAGATAGAAGGGCAGATATGTAGGCAAATCTCGGAGAAGTGTAAATAATAGGGTAATAATAGCAGGGGATTTCAACTTCCCCAAAATTAACTGGGATAGACAAAGTGTGAAAGGCTTAGAGGGAGCGGATTTCTTAAAATGTATCCAGGAGAGCTTTTTAAGCCAGCACTTAGAAAGTCCTACGAGAGAGGGGGTGGTGCTGGACCAAATTTTAGGGAACGAAACCAGGCAAGTGGTAAAATTGTCAGTGAGGGAGCATTTTGGTGATAGTGACCATAACTCAATAAGATTTAAGGTAGTTATGGAAAAGGGCAAGGATGGACCGGAAATAAAGGTTCTGAACTGGGGGAAGGCCGATTTTAATATGTTAAGACAGGATCTGGCCAAAGTGGACTGGGAGCAGCTACTTGTAGAAAAATCTACATCAGAGCAATGGGAGTCAGTCAAAAAGGAAATAGTGTGAGTGCAGGGCCAACATGTTCCCAAAAAGGTGAAGAGTGGGACCAACAGGTCCAGAGAACCCTGGAGGTCAAGGAATGTACAGGATTGGATAAGGAAGAAAAGGGAAGATGGTAGATACCGAGGGCTCAAAACTGTCCTAGAGGAGTATAGAAAGTGCAGGGGGTTACTTAAAAAAGAAATTAGGAGAGCAAAGAGGGAACATGAAAAAACACTGGCGGGTAAAATAAAGGACCAAAGTGGCAATCTGTGTGAGGAGCAGGAAGGCGTAGGTGAGGTTTTAAATGAGTACTTTGTATCTGTATTCACTATAGAGAAGGACGATGTAGGTATAGAAATCAGGGAAAGGGACTGTGATATACTTGAACAAGTTAGCATTGAGAGGGAGGAGGTATTAATGGTTTTAGTTGGCTTAAAATTGGATAAATTCCCAGGCCCAGATGAGATGTATCCCAGGCTGCTGTGGGAGGCAAGGGAGAAGATTGCAGGGGCTCTGACACTAATTTTCAAATCCTCTCTGGCCACAGGGGAGGTGCCAGAGGACTGGAGGACAGCTAATGTGGTTCCATCATTGAAGAAGGGTGGTAGGAATAAACCAGGGAACTATAGGCCAGTGAGTCCAATATCAGTGGTAGGGAAACTGTTAGAAAAAATTCTGAGGGACAGAATTAATCTCTGCTTGGAGAGGTAGGGATTAATCAGGGATAGTCAGCATGGCTTTGTCAGGGGAAGATCATGTCTAACAAATTTGATTGAATTTTTCGAGGAGGTGACTAGGTGTTTAAATAAGGGTAATGCAGTTGATGTAGTCTACATGGACTTCAGTAAGGCTTTTGACAAGGTCTCGCATGGGAGACCGGTCAAGAAGGTAAGAGCCCATGGGATCCAGGGCAATCTGGCAAATTGGTTCCAAAATTGGCTCAGTGGCAGGAGGCAGAGGATGATGGTCCAAGGTTGTTTTTGGGACTGGAAGCCTGAGTCCAGTGGCATACCACAGGGTTCGGTGCTGGGTCCCTCACTGTTTATAGTGTTACATTAATGATCTAGACCTGAATGTAGGAGGTATGATAAGTAAGTTTGCAGATGACATGAAAATTGGTGGTGTGGTAAATAGCAAGGAGGAAAGCCTTAGACTACAGGACATTTTAGACAGGCTGATCAGATGGGTAGAATAGTGGCAAATGGAATTTAATCCTGAAAAGTGTGAGAAGATGCATTTTGGGAGGACTAACAAGGCAAGGGAGTACACAATGAATGGTAGGACCCTAGGAAGAACAGAGGATCAGAAAGACCTTGGTGTGCATATCCATAGATGCTAGAAGGCAACAGGATAGGCAGATACGATGGTTAAGAAGGCATATGGGACCCTTGCCTTTATTAGTCAAGGCACTGAATACAAGAGCAGGGTGGTTATGATGGAGCTGTATAAAACATTAGTTAGGCCACATCTGGAGTACTGTGTGCAGTTCTGGTCACCACACTATAGAAAGGGTGTGATTGCACTGGAGAGGGTGCAGAGGAGATTCACCAGGATGTTGCCTGGGATGGAGCGTTTCAGCTATGAAGAGAGACTAGATAGGCTGGGTTGTTTTCCTTAGAGCAGAGAAGGCTGAGGGGGGACATGATTAAGGTATACAAAATTATGAGGGACATAGATAGGAAGAAACTTTTCCCCTTAGTAGAGGGGTCAATAACCAGGGGGCATAGATTTAAGGTAAGGAGCAGGAGGTTTAGAGGGGATTTGAGGAAAATTCTTTTCACCCAAAGGGTGGGGGGGGTATCTAGAATTCACTGCCTGAAAGGGTGGTAGTGGCGGGAACCCTCACAACATTTAAGTAGTATTTAGATGAACACTTGAAGCCCCATAGCATACAGGGCTACAGGCCAAGTGCTGGGAAATGGGATTAGAGTAGCTAGGGGCTTGATGACCGTTGTGAACATGATGGGCCGAAGGGCCTCTTTCCGTGCTGTAAAACTCTATGGCCAGGATTTTTCATTGGTCGGGCGGGCTCGGTGGGAGCGGGCGGGGGCAGTCGCGGTGCTGACTGTCGCCTGCGATCGGCTCTGCACCGCGACTTCACGCAGGCAGGCCAATTAAGGCCTGCCCATCATGGAACGTGAGCGGTACCTGTGCAGGTGGGGGGAGGAGGGAGAGTCGGGTCCAGCGCTCTTTTGCACATGCACGCGAAAGAGCGCTTCAGTATCCCTGAGGCACTGAGCTGCGTAAAAAATTAATGAAACATGTCCCCTCATGTGACTGTGTCACATGAGATGTGACATGTTTTCATTCTTCAAAGAAAGTTTTAATTCAAGTTGTAATAGCTTTAGGAAACCTCAACCTGCTCATGGATGAGGTTTCCTAAAAAACATAAAAGGCCGTTTGGCCTTTTCGCTGCCTGCCAACTGTTAAGTTGGACAAGCAGCGTAAATGTGAAATGAATTAGTTCGTTAATGGCCTTAATTATTGGCGGGTGCTCAGCCGACTCCGGCGCGCGCCTGCCGAACAAACTCTCGCAAGATAATGCATCATTTTAGGTTCAGGCGTGTGGGGCCCACTCCCACACGACGCATGCAAAATTCTGCTCCATCACTCATGAAATACTTTACATAACTGTGGGCCTTTTGTCCCCTCTCTTTTTTGGGTGTTATGAGGCCAAGAGAATGAAGAATATTGCAGAAGTTTCTCTCAGGAGATTGAACAAGTTGGATTGAGTCCATAATAGTGTAGGCTCTCAGCCACAGTATGCATGACTGATGAATGGGAGATGATGGCGTACTAGACTAGTAATCCAAAGGCCCAGGCTTTGGGGACACGAGTTCAAATTCCATGATGGCAGTTGGTGGAATTTGAATTCCGTTAATAAATCTGGAATTATAAAGCTAGGGCAGAATTTTGCCCTTGATGGGCGAGCGGGCCCGACCAACTCAGCGGTGGGCGGGCAGCCAATCGCTGCCGCCAAAACGGGCCCCGCCGCCATTTTACGTGGGTGGGCCAATTAAGGCCCGCCCAGCATGTCGCCCGACGGGAAGTGCTATGCGCTTCCTGTGCGGCCGGGGTGGGGGGGATTCCCCAACTGCCAGAGTGCGCTCTTTCACGCATGCACACGAAAAAGCGCACCTCTCCCTGAGGCAAAGTGCTGCCTCAGGGAGATCGCTGAAACTCTGTGAAACTCTAAAAACAGAAAAATTTAAAAATCATTAACATGTCCCCCTCATGTGGAATTGTCACACAAGATGGGGCATGTTGATAAAGAACACAAACACTTCATTAAAAGTTTTTAAACCCGATATCAAACCTCATCCCGCCACTGGATGAGGTTTGTAAAAAAAATCACTTACCCGCCTGCCGTGTGCCGGCCCGAAGTTCGCACAGGCCCCTCAAAATCCAGGTTGATTGGAGAGTTAATGGCCTTAACAAGGCCTTTAATTAATGGCGGGCGCGCATCCCGCTGCATAGTGTGCCCGCCGACTGAAATATCGCAATGCCGCGCGCTGACGTCGGGACGCTTGCACGACGTCAGCGCATGACATTTTAAGCGCTGGCGTGCGGGCTCCGCCACCCATACGCCAGCCAGAAGATTCTGCCCCTAGTCTCAGTAATGGTGACCGTGAAATTATCATTGATTGTTGTTAAAAATCCATCTGGTCCACTAATGGCCTTTAGGGAAGGAAATCTGCCATCCTTGCAAGGTCTGGCCTACATGTGGCTCCGGACCCACAGCAATGTGGTTGATTCTTGACTGCCCTCTGAAATGGCCTGGCAAGTCATTCAGATCAAGGGCAATAAGGGATGGGCAACAAATGCTGGCCTTACCAGTGATGCCCACGTCCTGTAAAAGAATAAAAAAAAGTGGTCTGCTATTATGGACACTTACCTGAATTTACTATATTTATTAAGTGTAAGGTAGAGTGACCCACTTTATAGTTACATCAGCATTTTTGTCACTAATTACAGAGGACAGTATGCCACCGGGCAGAATTTAGCCCTTATCGGGCGGGCTCGGGAGAGGTGGGCGGCCCACGATCAGGGCTGGACCGCGATTTCAGGCTGGCGGGCCAATTAAGGCCTACCCAGCATGAAACGCGAGCAGCAGCGCTGCCTGTGTGGAGGGTGGAGGAGGGTGAATGCGAACTTCGCGCATGCACACAAGTGCGCGCTTGCAAATCCCCCTGAGGCACAGAGCTGCCTCAGGGAGATGAAGAGTTTTCAGAAAAATAAAGGCTCATCAAACGTTATAAAACATATCCCCTCATGTGAGCAAGGGACATGTTATTAATTAAATTTTAAAATTTTTATTTTATTTTTATTTGCCTGTGGATGAGGTTTCCTAAAAATTGCGAAGGCTGCTTGGCCTTTTCACCTGCCCGCCAACCGTAAGTTTGGACGGGCAGTGAAAAATGTAAGTTAATTAAGACTTTAATGGCCTTAACAAGCCTTTAATTGTCGGTGGGCACGCTCCCGATTCCCGCTCCCGCCCACCGACCGAAATATCGCGCGACTGCGCGTTGATGTCGGGACGCTCGCCCGATGTCAACGCGCATCATTTTATGCTTGAGCGAGTCGGGCGTGCGCCCGCCCACCGAAGTAATAATTTTGCCCACTATGTTCTTAAGAAACTATCTGAAAGCCCAGTCCATCCCTACTTTCTTCTAATGACCGTGTGCAGCAAATAAAACTGCAGAAAACACAGCAGGAGGGGCAGAGCAAGACATGTAACCTCATTTTCGAATCATCTATATCTTATTCACATATTGATTTAAGGGTAACTAACTGAAAGTCATATTTTACAGCGACATTGGAAAATAAATGAAAAACTGTCTTTCAGCTTAAGTTGGTCTATTTTTCAGAACAGTTCGGGTTCTAATTAGTTCAGTCTCTTCCACTTAAATTCATTGCCCTAAATGGGTCTGATAATGTATTGAGTTTGCTGTAACGTGCCCGAAAGCTAACTCAAATCCAAAAGCTGAAAAATCTTCTCACATAATGAACTCTAGTATCACTGCTATCTGACAATTTAATTAGCTTTCAGTGTGACTGCAGAAGGGTCAATAAGCCAAATTAGCACTGATGGGTGGAAAAGTTGTAAAGAAAACTTGTTGCACTTAAAATGTTAGCTGCCCACCTGGCACACTGTTCCAAAATGCAGGTGTATACATCAACAACAGCTTGCATTTATGTAGGATCTTTAACATAGTAAAACATTCCAAGGCACGGAAGTGTTATCAAACATAATTTGACACTGAGCTGCCAAAGGAGATATTAGGACACATGGCCAAAGGCTTAGTCAAAGAGATAGGCTGTGAGGAGCATCTGAAAGGGGGGGGGAAGAGAAATAGTAAGGCGGAGAGGTTTAAAGAGGAAATTCCAGAGGGCAGAGATTCCATAGCAGAAGGAATGGCTGCCAATGATGGAGCAATTAAAATTGGGGGTGCTCAAGAGGCCTGGATTGGAGGAGCACAGACATTTCGGTGAGCTGTAGGGCTGGAGGAAAGTCGGGCTCAAAAATTAAGCCCGGATGGAATATAATGCTACACAGAGAGATAGCCATTGTTGGCAATGCCTTCCTTTGGATAAGATCTTAGGCCGAGCGGCCATTAATACTGCAACGGGAAAACAATCTGGAAGAATTGAATCAAATGGGCAAAAGGACCATTTGCATCATGAATCAACCTTGTGACTAGCTAATGCAACAAAGGTTGTCTTTTCTTACAAGATAAAATGCAAAGGTGTTAATTTTCCAAGACCATGCTGCTGGCAACAGAAATTGAAAATTAAAGTGGTCACAAGATTGTTGAAAGTACGCACCCAGAATTCCAATTTTCACTGTTGCAAAGATTATTGCTGGCAGTGCAGACTTGGAACCTCTGCCCCTGGCCTTTTTTGTTCTTCATTCATGGGATGTGGGTGTCACTGGCTAGGCCAGCATTTATTGCCCATCCCTAATTGCCCTTGAGAAGGTGGTGAGCTGCCTTCTTGAACTGCTGAAGTCCTTGTAGTGTTGGTACACCCATAGTGCTGTTAGGGAGGGAGCTCCAGGATTTTGAGCCACTGACTGTGAAGGAATGGCGATATATTTCCAAGTCAGAATGGTGTATGGCTTGGAAGGGAACTTCCAAGTGGTGGTGTTCCCATGTGTTTGCTGTCCTTGTCCTTCTTGAAGGTAGTGGCCGTGGGTTTGGAAGGTGCTGTCCAAGGAGGCTTGGTGAGTTCCTGTATTGCATCTTGTAGATGGTACACGCTGCTGCCACTGTGCGTCAATGGTGGAGGGAATGAATGTTTGTGGATGGGGTGCCAATGAAGTGGGCTACTTTGTCCTGGATGGGTTGCGAATGGTGCTGACTATTGTGCAATCATTGGCAAACATCCCCACTTCTGACTTTATGATGGAAGGAAGGTCATTGATGAAGCAGCTGAAGATGGTTGGGTCTATGGCACTACCCAGAGGCACTCCTGTAGTGATGTCCTGGAACTGAGCTGATTGACCTCCAATAATCACAACTATCTTCCTTTGTGCTAGGTATGACTCCAACCAGAGAAGAAGTTCCCCCCGATTCCTTTTGACTCCAGTTTTGCTAGGGCTCCTTGATGCCACACTCAGTCAAATGTTGCCTTGATGTCAAGGGCAGTCACTCTTACCTTACCTCTGGAGTTCAGCTCTTTTGTCCATGTTTCAACCAAGGCTATAATGAGGTCAGGAGCTGAGTGGCCCTGGCAGAGCCCAAACTGAGTGTCAGTGAGCAGGTTATTGCTAAGCAAGTGCCACTTGATAGCACTTTTTATGACCCCTTCCATCAATTACTGATGATCGATGGTAAACTGAAGGGGCGGTAATTGGTCGGGTTGGATTTGTCCTGTTTTTTGTGCACAGGACAGGCCTGGGCAATTTTCCACATTGCCAGGTAGATGCCAGTGTTGTAGCTGAACTGGAATAGCTTGGCTAGGGGCGCGGCAAGCTCTGGTGCACAAGTTTTCAGTGCTATTGCCAGAATATTGTCAAGGCCCATAGCCTTTGCAATATCCAGTGCCTTCAGCCATTTCTTGATAGCATGTGGAGTGAATTGAAATGGTTGAAAACTGGCAACTGGGTCTTTTTCAGGTTGGCAAGATGTAATGAATGGCGTGCCACAGGAATCAGTGCTGGGACTTCAGCTGTTTATAATTCATATAAATGACTTGGATGAAGGGATTAAAGGAATGGTTGCCAAATTTGCTGATGACACAAAGATGTGTATGAAAGTAAATTGTGAAGAGGACATAAGGAGGCTACAAACAGACATAGGCAGGTTAAGTGAGTGGGCAAAGATCTGGCAGATGGAGTATAATGTGGGAAAATGTGAAATTGTCCACTTTGGCAGAAAGAATAAAAAATAAGCTGATTATTTATATGGTGAGAAATTACAGAGCTCTGAGATTTAGAGAGGCCTGGGTGTCTTAGTGCATGAATCGCAAAAGGCAAGTATGCACGTACAGCAAGTAATTAAGAAAGCTAATAGAATGTTATCATTTATTGCGAGGGGAATTGAATACAGAAGTAGGGAGGTTATGTTTCAGTTGTACAGGGCACTCGTGTGATCACATTTGTACAGTATTGGTCACCTTATTTAAGGAAGGATTTAAATGCATTGGAAGCGGTTCAGAGATGGTTTACCAGACTAATACCTGCAATGGGTGGGTTGTCTTTTGAGGAAAGACTGGACAGACTAGGCTTGCAACTGCTGAAATTTAGAAGAGTAAGAGGCGACTTGATTGAAACAAATAAAGCCCTGCGGGGTCTTGACAGGGTGGTTGTGGAGAGGATGTTTCCGCTTGTGGAAGAATCTAGAACCAGGCGCCACTATTTAAAAAGAAGTGGTCGCCCATTTAAAACAGAGATGAGGCGCTATTTTTCACTCAGGGCGTTGTGAGTCTTTGGAACTCTCTTCCTGTAAAGGTGGCGGAAGCAGAGTCTTTGGGGAGGATTTTTCCCTCGTCGGGCGGGTTCGCCGGGGGCGGTTGGCAGCACGCAGCCCGCGACTGCGCGCGAGAACGCACTTGCAAATCTCCCCGAGGAACAGGGCTGCCTCACGGAGATGAACAGTTTTCAGAATAAAAAACAAAGGTCTATAAAGTGTTATAAAACATGACCCCTCATGTGATTCTGTCACACCAGTAGGGACATTTTATGAATGAAATTTTAAAAGTTTTATTTTTATTTGCTGTTGGAAACCTCATCCTGCCTGTGGATGAGGTTTCCTGAAAAATGCAAAGGCCACTTGGTCTTCCTGCCTGCCCGCCAACCGTAAGGTTGGATGGGCAGCAAAAACGTTCTTTTAATTACATTTTAAACGGCCTTAATAGACCTTTAAGGCGCGCTGCCGGCTGCGATGTATGCCTGCCGACCGAAATATTGCACGAGTGCGCACTGAGGTCGCCCGACCTCATCGCGCGCCATTTTATGCTCGGTTGGGTCAGGGGCGCGCCATGGAGCAATTCAAGTCAGTCCCACTCAACTACTCTATCACCACAGCCCTGCAAGTTTATTTCCTGCATTTTCTTTTTGAAATCAGTGATTGTTTCCACTTCCACCACTGTTTAGGCAGCGAGTTCCAGGTCAAAACCACGTGTTGCGTACAAAACATCTTCCTCACATTCCCTCTGTATCTCTTGAGTAAAACCTCAAATCTATGTCCCCCAGTCCTTGTTCTATCAGCTAATGAGAACAGTTTTTCCCACCTTATCCAAACCTGTCATAATCTTGTACACTTCCATTCAATCTCCCCTCAATTTCCTTTGCTTCAAGAACAACCCCAGCTTTTCCAGCCCAACCATGTAACTAAAATCTCCCATCTCGGGAAGCATTTTGGTAAATCTCTTCTGCGCCTCCTCAAGAATCCTCACATGCTTCCTAAAGTGTGGTGACCAGAACAGGAAGCAATACTCCAATTGGGTCCTAACCAGAGCTTTCTAAAGGTTCAGCATGACTTTCCTGCTTTTGTACTCAATGCCTCTATTTATGAAGCCCAAGATCCCCTATACTTTGCTAACCACACTCTCAATATGTCCTGCCACTTTCAAAGATTTTTGCAAGTGCACCCCAGCCCCTAGCTGATCATCAAGTCCCTCTGTCCCCGAATGATCTTTAGAATTGTGCTAAAGTCTAACTTTCCTGTCCTTATCCCTTCTACCAAAATGCATCACCTCACATTTCTCCATATTAAATTCCATTTGCCACTTGTCTGCCCATTCCGCTAGCCTATATATATCATGTTGCAGACGATTTGTATCATCCTCACCGTTTGCCACTCCTCCAAATTTGGTATCATTGACAAATATTGAAATTCTACTCTGGTTGGGAACACCACTGCCTACCATTCTCCAGTCGGCAAAATAACCACATACCATAGCTCACTTCTGTCCTCAAGCCAATTCTTTTATCCAATAGGACACTTGACCCTCCTATTCCAAGAGCTTTAATTTTGTTAGCTAGCCTTTTATGTGGTACTTTGCCAAACACTTTCTTATAATCCATATAGACAACTTACATTTCATCAACCTTCTCTGTTGCTTTATCAAAAAATTCAGTTAGATTAGTTAAGCATGATCTGCCTTTTACAATCCATGCTGGCTCTCCTTAATTAACTCAAATCTCTCCAAGTGCTTATTGATTTTTTTTCCCCCTGATTATTGCTTCTAACACCTTACCTACTATTGATGTGAAACTAATTGGCATGCCGTTGCTAGGACAGTCCTTACATCCTTTCTTGAATAATGGTGTCACGTTTTCCAGTCTCCAATCCTCTGAAGCCTCCTCCAATTTAGGGAAGATTGGAAGATTATGGCAAGCCTTTCCGAATGGACCAGCAAATGTACCTTTTTCTGGGCTGGGGCAGAGACCATTCTCTCATGCAACAGGTAGGAGGTACACTGTAATGTAAATCAGGGCCAATGTGATCTCCTGGTCTGGCTTTGACTGTCCGAGGGAGTTGGAGAGGAATTTAAAAAAAATTTTCTTCCCGTAATTGGCTTGGATTTTCAATCTGTTTGTTTTGCCTCCCTTGGTACCAGATGGGGTGGGGAGTGTGTGGGTTGTGTTGCATGAGACCTTACAACTTTGTGGGACAAGCTGAATGGAGCAGCAGATCTTTTCCTGTCCATCATTTTTCATATTTTATAATACTGTGACTTCGCAAGTGATGCAGTGCCTTCTAGCACAATTGATAGTAACGCTACATTAACTGATGACTAAGTATAGTTCAAACTGACAACCACCAGATGTGCATTGGAGAAAAAAGCACAGGTATAATGTAGGTGTAAAGTATCAGTTTTGTGGGTGTACACTGAGGCTGTCATGAAAGCCAAAAGATGTCGTGTGAATCCCTTGAATTTTATATGTGTATTTCATTCCTAGCTATTATATCCTCCATATAAATCATAGTTCTGCCAACTTGACAGTTGCATCCATTTCATGTTTTTAAGAAAATAGCTGATAAGTCATCTCATATAAAAGCACTGAACAATAAATGACACTATTTTTGTCACTTCCAAAATTTTGCAGAGGAGTTATTTTGTATGACAAGTTTCTTACCTCTTACATTCGTCATTCACCACAATGCAAAGCTCCACTCTAATTACACACATCCCTCAGGTATCTCAGTTATAGACTGAATGGAACAGTGCAAGCCACAGAAACCTATGCTGAAGACTTCACGAGATTAATAGTAGGGAGTTGAAAAGCTACTTGAAGAAAAACAATGTGCACTATTACGCATCTCTAACCTTAGAGCTTCAGACATTGCTTTACTGTAAAGCAGGGATGCTTACTCTTTACAAAGTTATGATGCTAATACTATAAATACTGTTTAGCTCCCACTAGAAGATTGCATTGTTCTATCAATTTGAGTTAAAAACCAATGTTTGAAAATTCTAATACAATTCAGTGGAAACAGCAATTCGTCAAAAGTACAAACTTTATCAACTGAATTCACCAAGAGATACATGCAATAATAAGGTGGCTTTTAAGTGAAAGCTAATCTAGCTATTCCAGAAAATTGCTCACAAACTCAGCTCTCCACAGGCCTTTAGAGAGATGTAATGAGGAATGGCAGATGGGTATTTAGGTGGATGAATTTGTGCAAGAAACATGATCGTGTGCACCGTAAATGGCACGTTGAAGGCAGTGGTGGAAACACACTCTGATTTTTTGGACGTGATTGGCAGCCATTTGCTCCAGGGAGCAGTTTTTAACTTGGTTCCTCCAGGTGGGTAGCAGCCTGAAAATGGCTTATCGCTTTGTTTACCCTGATGTTGTTTTTAATATTCTTTCACGGGATGTGGGCTTCACTAGCTAGGGCAGCATTTATTGTCCATCCCTAATGGCCCTTGAGAAGGTGGTGGTGAGCCGCCTTCTTGAACTGCTGCAGTCCATGTGGTATAGGTACACCCACAGTGCTGTCATCATCTTTAAGGTAGTTTTCCTCTAAGTGGATGGAGCACCTGTCTGTTCCTGGTGGTTGGCCTTTTTTATATCCAAGTTAGAGTCCTGCAAAGTCCCTCAGACCCCCATTCGCAATTTTGAATGACCAGGAACCATGTCAATTCCACCCAAATTTACTGGGCGTTAGACGCACAAAGTAACATTCAAAGGTCTGGTTGAAATTATCTTGGTGGGTCAGGAGTAGCAGGAATGTTCCTCCAGGCTCAGGTCACTGCTACCCCGGTTTCCCTATCCGATGGATCAACTCCTCCCCCGCCACCATCCACAATTCCCAACCTACTATCTTCGCTGCTCAGCCTCTGGGCCACCCGATATGATACCAGCTTCAAAATGGTGAGCTGGGGCGAGAAGCCTGGTAATCCTCTGCAGCTCACAGACGACATGACATTGAAGCCCTGTCCTCATGAGGGGCCTGGCCTGCCAACGCCAGGATTGGACAAATAACTAAGGTGTTCCATCAGCCAGCCACCCAGTAGGAGAAATCTACCCCACAAGTGTCTAGACAGTATAAAAGTGTCCTCAATGAGGCTAACCAATAAGTCATTGCAGCCGTATATAACTCATTAATAAGGCTACATTTGAAATAAAATGTTTGAAGGTTTAATGCCATATTTTGAGTTTGTGGATGAATGTAGCCCCATTAGGTAGTTGGACTGTATTCTTCTGGCTTCACTTGCTATTAGATCGGGACAGATGCAGTGCTTAATCTGAGTCCTAAAACCCAGCTGCTTTGAGTGTGGCCAGCAGTCTGTCGCCAGCATAAGGTTCCAAGTGGAAGGTTTGGCCGACCACTTCTTTGCCATAATGTGACACCTTCAAATGAATGTAAGAAAACATGGAATGAAAAGAAGACCAGCTGGTCCAGTGAACTCAGTCCCTGAGTAGACCAGGAAACCATCGCGGATTCAATCCTGCGTAGTTAAATAGTTCTTTAGGTGGGAATGTGAATTGTGAGGAGGATGCCACAGGTTTCAGGGGACTTGGAAGGCTGAGTAAAGGGGCAAGAACATGGCAGATGGAATATAATGTGAATAAGTGTGAAGTTATCCACTGTGGTAGAAAAAAACAGAAAGGCATAGCATTTCTTAAATGGTGAGAGGTTGGGAAGTGTTGATGTCCAAAGGGACCTGGGTGTTTTGTTCATGAGTCACTGAAAGCTAACATGCAGGTGCAGCAAGCAATTAGGAAGGCAAATGGTATGTTGGCCTTCATTGCAAGAGGATTCGAGTACAGGAGTAAAGGTGTCTTTCTGCAATTGTGTAGAGCCTTGGTGAGACTGCACCTGGAGTATCGTGTGCAGATTTGGTCTCCTTATCTAAGGGAGGATATACTTGCCATAGAGGGAATGCAACAGAGGTTTTCCATATTAATTCCTGGGAAGGCAGGATTGTCTTATTAGGAGAGACTGAGGAATCTGGGCCTGGATTCTCTAGAGTTTCGAAGAATAAGAGGTGATCTCATTGAAACTTTAAAAATTCTTACAGGGTGTGACAGGGTAGATATAGGTAGGATCTTTCCCCTGGCTGGTGGGTCTAGAACCAGGGGACACAGTCTCAGAATAAAAGGAAGGCCATTTAAATCGCTGGACTAGTAATCTAGAGACCCAGGGTAATGCTCTGGGGTCCTGGTTCGAATCTCGCCATTGAAGACGGTGAAATAAAAATCTGGACTTAAAAGTCTGATGATGACCATGAAACCATGAACTGCTTCTGTATCTGAGGGCGGAATCATCCCAGATTTACACTAAGTGTGGTAGCAGGCGGGTAAAATGACATTTTAACCCAGGGCTGTGATGGTGGGGTTTTCACGCCATATCTCCTAAACCCGCCGCAT
Organism: Cetorhinus maximus; assembly: GCF_964194155.1. Taxonomy (NCBI): domain Eukaryota; kingdom Metazoa; phylum Chordata; class Chondrichthyes; order Lamniformes; family Cetorhinidae; genus Cetorhinus; species Cetorhinus maximus. Next base: position 27,865,151 of record NC_135881.1, read on the forward strand.
TACTTATGCATTCCCGGGAAACACACCATTTTCATGGCAGGCGGGCTCTCATTTGCCCACCACACCATCACCTCGCCGCTTCATCACCCCAGGCGCTATATTTAAAGTCCAGCCTCACGCACACCTCTCAGTGCTTCCAGCCCACGGCTACTGCAGGGAAGATGTCCACGAAAAGCAAAAGGACTGCTGCCTCCTGGTTTAATGACGCATCACTGGAATACCATTTAGATGCTTTGGAGGCCCACTGTGATGTCCTCTACCCTCGCTCTGGCCACAGGATGGGCAGTGGCATCACCAATCCAGCATGGCAGGTGGTGGCAGCGGTGGTCAGCGCCAATGCCCTGCAAAAGAGGACAGCCACCCAGTGCCGCTACTGGATGAATGGTCTCATCTGTTCCCCCAGGGTAACTCACTCTTCTCATCACTCTCAACTCACACACTCACAAACCCATCACACATGCAAAGGGATCTCACACCTCAAGGGACAACACCACTAACTCTCACACACACCCTCACATCTCCATCAGGCTCATATCCTCTTGAACTCAAATCCTCATTCCTGTCCATGGCTACGCTCACCACACAAACATCCCATGCAGTGCCATGTGTCCTGCTCACACACTTTCCATCTGTTTTCATGCAGGAGAAGCTGACTCACAACAGCAGGGAGAGGTCCCAGACTGGGGTGGAATGACCCACATTAGGCCCCTCACTCACTTTGAGGAGCGTGCCATCATGCTGACTGGTGAGGATGTGGACCCTGCCTGTGGCGACGGTGAGGTCGGTGGCAAGCACCCACCTGAGGATCCTGCACCACATCATCCCTCTCTCAACACAACTTTGAGTGCTCTCCCTCCTGCTTTTGACTCTGCTGCCATGCACTAATGATCTCTACTTTGGTTTACAGGGAGCTCTGCCAAGGGGTCAACACCCTCAGGCAGCCAGTCCCTCAGCTTCATCCATGTCCTCATCTGAGCCAAGAGGTCACCTCCTCCAGTGAAGAGGTGGAAATAAGCATCCCGGAAGACCCGTCATGGTACTTACCCATGCCCTCAACCAGTGCAGAGACACACACCTTGGTGGGACCTAGACCTAAAGCAGGTTTGGGTCACAATCTGGTGGTCACCGTACGGACATGTGCCTGCAGCAGGAAGAGGCAGGTTCAGCCCTGCTCCCCAGGGTTTGGAGGACTACTGGGGTGGAGACATCAGTGACCTCTGAGTCAGATGATGAACCTCTAGATTTGGCCTTCCAACTCATCCTGGAAAGTCAGCAGAAGGCAAGGGAACATCACGCAGAGCTGTTGGAAGCCCTCAACAGAGTGGCATGCAAGTCAGAGGAGTGCGTCTGCCTGCTCTCTGATGCAGTGGTATCCACATGTATATGTGTGGAGGTCTCCATGGGGAGGGTGATGGTCACCATGGAGACCCTGGTCCAGCAGAATGCAGAGATGCACGCAGGCTTGCACTCCATTGTGGTAGCCATGGGTGAGTTCCTGCAGAGGCAACGCGAGAGGGAAATGGGGCACATCCTCATCCCTACAGATGCTCCTTCCCCTCAAGGAATCAGGCCGGGGTCCTCAGTCACCTGAGGGGAGGAGGAGATTCAGCTGCTCACCCCTGGGTCATCCACTGGGGAATCTTGAGGCTGTCCTCTCCCTCCGAGACTTCTTTGCCTGTGAACCCCTCAACCTGATCCTCTGTCACTGCAGAGAGTACAGCCAGCCCACGGGTGATTCTGGAAGGAGAAGTGTGTGTGTGGCAGGGCCTTTTGGAGCCTCGTGTAAGCACTCTCACGCGCATGTGGATCCTTCATGTTTTACACTCATCGCAATGCCCTGAGCATTTTGAATGTTGTTTGCTAGGGTTCGCTTTCAGTTGTCCATCTGAGGTGACCTGCATCTCTGCCCACCCAATGATCACACTCCCATGCAGGATCTGATCTTGCCCACCACAACTCTCGTTTCACTTTCAATTTGGACAGGATGGTCTGAATTCACCTTTTCGTCAGCTCTCCGTCTTTTCCCCTCCACCAGTCACCCACTTCCTCTCCCCTATCACAGTTGACCCCCCCACCGGCATCGCCTTCCACTTCTCCTCCGTTATCTACCAGCCACAACCCTTTTCCTTCGGGGATGTCCAGGTGAACGTGCACGTTCCCTTCTTTCCAGGAAGACGGGCTGAGCGGAAGATTGTGAACTAGTTTCACACCATCGTGAAACCTATTGCACCACACTGTCCGCTCACGCCACCGAACACGCCCAGCGCTGGCGGGGACGGAAAATCTCGGCCTGAGGAGTCATGAATGGTGCTGGACATTGTGCAATCATCAGCAAACATCCCCACTTCTGACCTTATGATGGAAGGAAGGACATTGATGAAGCGGCTGAAGACAGTTGGGCCTAGGATACTACCCTGAGCAACTCCTGCAGTGATGTCCTGGAGCTGAGACAATTGACCATCAACAACCACAACCATCTTCCTTTCTGCTAGGTATGACTTCAACCAGTGGAGAGTTTTCCCCCTTATTCCTATTGACTCCACTTTTGCTAGGGTTCCTTGATGCCACCCTCTGTCAAATGCGGCCTTGATGTCAAGGGCAGTCACTCTCTCCTCACTTCGGGAGTTCAGCTCATGTTTGAACCAAGGCTTTAATGAGGTCAGGATCTGAGTGTCCCTGGCGGAACCCAAACTGGGTGTCAGCGAGCAGGTTATTGCTAAGCAATTGCAGCTTGATAGCACTGTTGATGACCCCTTCCACCACTTATCTGATGATCAAGTGAAGACTAATGGGGCATAATTGGCCGGGTTCGATTTGTCCTGCTTTTAATGTACAGGACATATCTGGGCGATTTTCCACACTGCCGAGTGATTCTAAAACAGGCATCAGGCTGCTTATTAATATATGCCAGGGGCCTGATTTTAGGTGCTGGCAGGGGTAAAATGCCCAGACAAATTCAGCAATGGTCTAAATGCATGCACAGATTAGGTATTGCCTGTTGCATTGCTAAATGCGTTGTTGTTGCACCCATTTTGTGCTCATAAATGGTGCAACACATTTCAATGTCTATAGCATTTTGTGTGCAGTCAAGGCTGACATAGTAATTCATCTTGACGAATACTTGGTAGACCTATTTTTGTGTGGAGCACAATCATAGAAGTGTTAGGATTAGTGAGGTAAAATATGGGACTGGATACATGGAACATATCATGCTGAAAACACTAAGCATGCCACTCAACTGCTGTGGAGAGACCAAATGAGTTGAGGCTTCAGGTGTAGACACTTCCATCAGAACTTAAAGATGATACAAATGAACAGTGTTTAAAAAGGAACAGAACACATGGAAGTGAATGGATTGTACTGGATTGATATTTGGAGTTCTATTTCAATTCGTTTTTGGGACAGGAGAGAGAAATTTTACACATCTTTCTCGGGGAGCTGGAAAGAGTTCGGCATTATGTGTGGAATGAAGGGGTTCGATGGGCTCAATGATATTTATCTCATTCCCTGATTTCTTGTGTTCCTATGTTTTATTTGTATCTCTCTGTCCTGATATACTGTAGATAAGAATAGACACAATTTGTAAATCATTGTGTTGTTACCCATTTTATTAATCATTAGGTAATCCAATCTATACAGAAACAGAAAGCAGTAAGACCAAAACTGCTTTTGCACAAGAGTGATCAGATCAGGCATTGGCATTATCCTGCGGTCTCTCAGCAAAATTTGATCTCTGATTCTCTATATTTAACGTGCTGAGCACTGAATGGAGAATGAGGGATACCTGAGAACGATTACAAGATACTCATCTGACTGATATGTCAAATCGTTAACAGAAGAATCTGCCAGCAGCTGCAGCGTGCAGAGAATCTTAAAATGCACCAGGGGGTTAGTGCTTCTAGTGTGGGGGTGGACATGACCAAAAGACACTTGTGTTCCTCAAGAACTTTGCAAACAGATCCACTTGCTTTTATCAGCTTCATAATGCGGAAACAATCTATACTTTTATGCAAGCATTTTGATGCTGAAGTGAACATTGTATCCATCATCTGTCACGTATTTTGAGTTTAATCTTTATAATTTGCAGCTATCAGTATGATAAATGTTAAAAAAAGTGTGAACTCTCAGAGCAGAAAGTCCTGTCATACATTAGCCTGGTGGGAGACAGTGAAAGATATTCTTTTTGCACCTGCTACCGTCCATGTGAGAATAGCTGATGTAAAGGCCATTGGAAAATCATCACAATGGAAAGATGACCAGTCAGACAGAGAAAAAAATAAGAACACACAAGTTTAATTCAACTAAATCCATAAAATTCACTTTTAGGAAAATAATAATAAGATCCTAATTAAATGTAGGAACAGGCTGCTTATTAGTTTATCCTCCTCATTTATAGGCCGTGGCTCTTAATGCAAATTACATTGAAGGTTAGGGAACAATGACAAATAACCTCGCTCCTGCCTGCAATTTTGTATCAGCTCAGGGTTTGACTTGCCATTGTCTACAAATACTCCCTCATCATTTCTTTGGCCAGGATGTTCCCGTCGGCGAGCAGGGGGGGCGGGGCCCTCTCACCGACACGTAAAATGATGCGCGGTGACATCGGGCGAAACTCCCGTCACCGCGCCCCACTTAAATTTTCAGGTAGGCGGGGGCTCAGCAAAATCAGCTGTGCGCCCACCGACCTGTCAATGGCCAATTGAGGCCATTGACAGAGTCATTTAAGTAATTAATGGACCTGCCCGTCCAACCTTAAGGTTGGCGGGCAGGCCTGGAGCCCCGGCGGGCATTAGAAAATGCATGAAACCTCATCCACGGGTGGGATGAGGTTTCATGTAGGTTTTTAAAATTTAATCAAAATGTTTTTAAAAGTTATGGACATGTCCCAACTCATGTGACAGTGTCACATGAGGGGATATGTCAGGGATTTTTTTTTCTATTTTTAATATTTTTTACAGTCGAGCCGATCTCCCTGAGGCAGCACTTAGCCTCAGGAAGATGAGTACGCTCTTTCGTGCACATGCACACGAAAGAACGCACTCTTAGTTTAAGGAATCCCCCACCCACCTGCACAGGGAGCGCATAGCGCTTCCGTGCGGATGTCACGCTGGGCGGGCCTTAATTGGCCCGCCCACGTAAAATGGCGGGCGCCCGCTCTTCAACTTCCCCCCCCAATGTGGGGAAAATTCTGACCTTTGTGATAGAAATTGTGGATCAAATGAATATGACACATTTAGTTGATCATTAAAAAATATAGAAAATATATATAGCAAATGGCTTAAATAATTCCTCAGTACTGCTAGTAATACTTGCCAATTACCCAGACTTCACTGGGTCTGATGATCAGTTGCCTTTACTTTTTCGCCAGGGGCTCTATTATCAATGATTTGTCCATTCTTGCATGCTGAGAAGGTTCAGCTTTGATAGGGTTGGATAGTCTTGAATTAAATGCCTGCACTCATGCAACACCTTATCATGTCAAAATACTTCCAAGTGCTATACGCCATCAGTTACTTTCAAGTATAGTTAACTTGGGAGAAAACTTCCTCATGAGCACTAACTGGCCCCTTCTCACCAAAGTGATCCCATCTGGCTGCATATTCCACCATACCTCCCACTAAAATTACTGTCACTCTCTCTCTCTCTCTCACACCATCAGGCCCTATCTTGGTGTCTCCCCTTACTCCTCTTGCACATTATATTTCTTCCAGCACCCAATTCTCTGTCACCTTTCCCGTGTCTCCTTTAACGTCTTCATTCTTCGCTACCCTTGAACTTCAATCTCCTCTTTGCTCTCCTTTCCAAACCTATTCTTTTTCTCCGTGATTTCAATTTTCATTTAAATTCCCTTTCCACTATCTCATTCAACTTACCTGCCCTCATTCAGTCTTATCATACAGACCTGGAATTAATGGTCTAATGATGGCCATGAAACCATTGTCAATTGTTGTAAAAACCCATCTGGTTCATTAAGGTTCTTTAGGGAAGGAAATCTGTCAACCTTACCTGGTCTGGCCTACATGTGGCTCCAGGCCCACAGCAATGTGGTTGACTCTTACATTTTAAAAAATTCATTCATGGGGTGTGGGCGTCGCTGGCTGGGCCAGCATTTATTGCCCATCCCGAGTTGCCCTTGAGAAGGTGGTGGTGAGCTGCCTTGTGTAGGTACACCCACAGTGCTGTTAGGGAGAGAGTTCAAGGATTTTGACCCAGCGGCAGTGAAGGAACGGTGATATATCTTCAAGTCAGGATGATGAGTGACTTGGAGGGTACTTCAAGGTGGTGGTGTTCCCATCTCTCTGCTGCCTTTGTCCCTCTAGGCCAGGTCGACGCCGGGTGGTCCATCCGGTTTCATTACTTTTTTGTGACTTTGTAGCGGTATGATACAACCAAGTGTTTGCTAGGTCATTTCAGAGTCAACCACATTGCTGTGGGTCTGCAGTCACATGTAAGCCAGACCAGGTAAGGATGACAGGTTCCTTCACTAAAGGACATTAGTGAACTAGATGGGTTTTTACAGCAATCGACAATGGTTTCATGGTCATCATTAGTCTTTTAATTCCAGATTTTTATTGAATTCAAATTCCACCATCTCCCATGGCGGGATTTGAACCTGAGTCCCAAGAGCATTATCCTAGGTCTCTAGATTACTAGTCCAGCAGCAATACCACTACACCATCGCCTCCCCCTCTGAAATGGCCGCGCAAGCCACTCAGTTGTATCAAACCGCTACAAAGTCTCAAAAATGGAATAAAACTGGACGGACCACCCAGCATTGACTTAGGCACCGGAAGCAACAACGGCAAACTCAGCCCTGTCGACCCTGAAAAGTCCTCCTTACTAACATCTGGGGGCTAGTGCCAAAATTGGGAGAGCTGTCTCACAGACTAGTCAGACAACAGCCTGACATAGTCATCCTCACGGAATCATATCTTACAGATAGTGTCCCAGGCACCAGCATCACCAGTTGCCCTGGGAGTCCTCAACATCAACTCTGCACCCCATGAAGTCTCATGGCATCAGGTCAAACATGGACAAGGAAACTTCCTGCTGATTAACACATACCGCCCTCCATCAACTGATAAATCAGTGTTCCTCCACATTGAACACCACTTGGAGGAAGCACTGAGGGTGTCAAGGGCGCAGAATATATTCTGGGTGGGGGCTTCAATGTCCATCACCAAGAGTGGCTCGGTAGCACCACTATAGACCGAGTTAGCCGAGTCCCAAAGGACATAGCTGCTAGACTGGGTCTGCGGCAGGTGATGAGGGAACCAACAAATGGGAAAAACATACTTGACCTCATCCTCACCAACCTGGTTGCCACAGATGCATCGCTCCATGACAGTATTGATAGGAGTCCTTGTGGAGACGAAGTCCCGCCTTCACATTGAGGATTCCCTCCATCGTGTTGTGTGGCACTATCACCGTGCTAAATTGGATAGATTTTGAACAGATCTAGCAACTCAAGACTGGGCATCCATAAGGCGCTCTGGGCCATCAGCAGCAGCAGAATTGTACTCAACCACAATCTGTAACCTCATGGCCCACCATATCCCCCACTCTACCATTACCATCAAGTCAGGGGGTCAACCTTAGTTCAATGAAGAGTGCAGGAGGGCATACCAGGAGCTGCACCAGGCATACCTAAAAATGGCGTGTCAGCTTTGTGAAGCTATAACACAGGACTACTTGCGTGCCAAACAGCATAAGCAGCAAGTGATAGACAAAGCTAAGCGATCCCACAACCAACAAATCAGATCTAAGCTCTGCAGTCCTGCCACATCCCGTCATGAATGGTGGTGGATAATTAAACAACTCACTGGAGGAAGAGGCTCCACAAATATCCCCATCCTCAATGATGGGGGAGCCCAGCACGGCAGTGCAAAAGATAAGGCTGAAGCATTTGCCACAATCTTCAGTTCTGAGTGGATGATCCATCTTGGCTTCCTCTGGAGGTCACAAGCATCACAGATACCAATCTTCAGCTAATTCAATTCACTCCACTTGATATCAAGAAATGGCTGAAGGCACTGGATAGTGCAAAGGCTATGGGCCTTGATAATATTCCAGCAATAAGACCATAAGAGCATAAGACTTAGGAGCAGAAATTAGGCCAATTGGCCCATCGAGTCTGCTCCGCCATTCAATCATGGCTGATAAGTTTCTCAACCCCATTCTCCCGCCTTCTCCCCCTAACCTTTGATCCCCTTACCAATCAAGAACCTATCTATCTCCGTCTTAAATACACTCAATGACCTGGCCTCCACATCCTTCTGTGGCAATGAATTCCATAGATTCACCACTCTCTGGCTAAAGAAGTTTCCCCTCATCTCTATTCTAAAAGGTCTTCCCTTTACTCTGAGGCTGTGCCCTCGGGTCCTAGTCTCTCCTACTAATGGAAACATCTTCCCCACATCCACTCTATCCAGGCCTTTCAGTATTCTGTAAGTTTCAATCAGATTCCCCCTCATCCTTCTAAACTCCATCGAGTATAGACCCAGAGTCCTCAAACGTTCCTCATATGTTAAGCCTTTCATTCCTAGGATCATTCTCGTGAACCTCCTCTGGACCCTCTCCAGGGCTAGCACATCCTTCCTGAGATACGGGGCCCAAAATTGCTCACAATATTCTAAATGTGGTCTGACCAGAGCCTTATAAAGCCTCAGCAGCACATCCCTGCTTTTATATTCTAGTCCTCTTGAAATAAATGCCAACATTGCATTTGCCTTCCTAACTACCGACTCAAACTGCAAGTTAACCTTAAGAGAATCCTGGACTAGACTCCCAAATCCCTTTGCACTCCAATGGTACTGAAGACTTGTGCTCCAGAACTTGCTGCGCTCCAGTACAGCTACAACACTGGCATCTACCCGGCTGTGTGGAAAATTGCCCAGGTATGTCCTGTACACAAAAAGCAGGACAAATCCAACTCGACCAATTACTGTTCATCAGTCTACTCTCGATCATCAGTAAAGTGATGGAAGGGGTCAGTTTGGGTTCCACCAGGGCCACTCAGCTCCTGACCTCATTACAGCCTTGGTTCAAACATGGACAAAAGAGCTGAACTCCCGAGGTAAGGTGAGAGTGACTGCCCTTTACATCAAAGCCATATTTGACTAGGTGTAACATTAAGGAGCCCTAGCAAAACTGGAGTCAGTGCGAATCAGGGGTAAAACTCTCCACTGGTTGGAGTCATACCTAGCACAAAGGAAGATGGTTGTGGTTGTTGGAGGTCAATCATCTCAGCTCCAGGACATCACTGCAGGAGTTCCTCAGGGTAGTGTCCTCGGCCCAACCATCTTCAGCTGCTTCATCAATGACCTTCCTTCCATCATAAGGTCAGCAGTGGGGATGTTCGCTTATGATTGCACAATGTTCAGCACCATTCACCACTCCTCAGATACTGAAGCAGTCCATGTCCAAATGCAGCAAGACCTGGATAATATCCAGGCTTGGGCTGACAAGTGGCAAGTAACATTCCTGCCAAACAAGTGCCAGGCAATGACCATCTCCAACAAGAGAGAACCCAACCATCGCCCCTTGATGTTCAATGGCATTACCATCGCTGAATCCCCCACTATCAACATCCCGGGGGTTATCATTGACCAGAAACTGAACTGGACTAGCCAAATAAAAACGGTGGCTATAGGGCGGGTCAGAGGCTAGGAATCCTGTGCCAAGTAACTCACCTCCTGACTCCCCAAAGCCTGTCCACAATCTACAAGGCACTAGTCAGGAGTGTGATGGAATACACCCCACTTGCCTGGATGCAGCTCACACAACACTTGAAGCTTGACACCATCCAGGACAAAGCAGCCCGCTTGATTGACAACATATCCACAAACATACACTCGTTCCACTACCGACACACAATAGCAGTAGTGTGTGCCATCTATAAAATGCACTGCAGGAATTCACCAAGGAACCTGAGGCAGCACCTTCCAAACCCATGACCACTACCATCTAGAAGGGCAAGGGCAACAGATAAATCGGATCACCACCACCTGGAAGTTCCCCTCCAAGTTACTCACCATCCTGACTTAGAAATATACTGTCGTTCCTTCACTGTCACTGGGTCAAAATCCTGGAACTCCCTTCCTAACAGCACTGTCAGTGTGCCTACACCACATGGACTGTAGTGGTTGAAGAAGACAGCTCACCACCACCTTCTCAAGGGTAACTAGGGATGGGCAATAAATGCTGGCCCAGCTAGTGATGCCCCCATTCTGTGAATGAATAAAAAAAAAATCTCCAGCCATACCCATGGCCATTCCTTGTCCATGCCATCATGTATTGCATTAACAGTTTGGAAGATTTGGGCCAGCTCAGAATATTTCCTCATCTTCCTCATATCCTGTCACTAAGACTACTTATTTTTACCCATGTAAAACTTTCTCCTCCACCCCTACCTGATGTCATCAGTGGTGAAACTCTCATCAATACATTTGATGGTTTAGCATTTGGATTTTTCTAATGTCCTTTTCATCAACCTTACAAACCCCCACTCATTCACATTGGCACAGTTTGTATCCTGTCCAACCTTTAGTCCCGCTCACCTCGCAACCCCAATTCTTACCAACCTCCATTTTGAGTATCACACCATCCTGCCTTGGAACTACATCGCCGTTCCTTCACTGTCGCTGGGGTGAAAATCCTGGAACAGCACTGTGGGTGAACCTACACCACATGGACTGCAGCGGTTCTAGAAGGAAGCTCACCACCACCTTCTCAAGGGCAATTAGGGATGGGCAATAAATGCTGGCCTAGCCAGGGACACCCACATCCCGTGAATGAATGCAAAAAAATTCCCCCAAAATATAAAATTTTCCTCAATTGGGGATAGCGTGGGAAAGAGGCATTGAAGTGGATGATCAGCCATGAATGGCAGAGCAGGCTCGATGGGCTCAATGGCCTACTCCTGCTCCTATGTTCCTATTTACAGTTATTTACATGTTGTGACCTCATTCCTCCCCGCCTCTCTTTTGGTTTTACCTCCCAACCCATGCGCTTTTGATTTTGCAATTCTGGTCTGTGCTGTCTCCCCTCACCCCACTCTGCTATTCATTACAGGAACTTCAGCTGTGGTGGACTAGCTCCTCCCTAAAACCTCTCACAATGAACAATCCTCAATCCTGCACGAGTGCCAAGTTAGCTCACGGCTGGCTTTTCATGCTGTGGTGGAATCCTTGCTGGTCTTGGAAATGGAGGTTCCGCATGTTATTATGGTGCACCTCAAACCCTTGCCGTATTTCCAATTCCGTATTCCACAGGGGTTCCCGGCTTGGCGTGGATTGAGAATGGTCCCAGCAGACTTTGGCTGCCTGCTCGTGTTTTTTTAAAATAATGCCGTAGCCCATTCAACCGATCCCCAGGGTTGATTAATTGCAAGGCCTAAGACTACTCTTTCACTTTTAAATTAGGCCCGTGCATCCTACTGTCATAAAGGCAGGACCGCATATCCCTCCTATTATCCCTCGTCGCTCCCAGTAGGAAATCCTGGAAGCACCAGTGCACACTGCGGGGCTGGAGGACTCAGTGATATTCCACTGGATGAACTGGAGTTATATCGAGTGGAAAATCTTACTCTACCTGTTCAGGAAAGGGATGTAAATTCGCAACCTTCTGACACAGGAGTAAATGTCCCACCATTTGATTCATTTGACAAAAATAAATTAATTACGTAAACCCCCATGGGGTGAATTACTCCTATTGGTAATCATGGTTGCAAACATAGTAGTATTCAGGTTAGGGAGAGTTAAAAGCCATGGGAGAATTGGACCGGTATGCGAAGATACACTTTGTCACTATTTTAAGGTCGTAAATTCTGCATTTGTTTCATGTATCTACCATATTTCTTTTCATGTCCACATTTACAATAGTGACTATTTCTGTAAAGTTGTCACTATAATGACATCTTTTTCTCTCTAACCCCTCTCTCCACAGTCCTATTTCCAGTGGTGTAGTGTTGTCAGATCACACCGGAGCACTGCTCCGGAACCTTCTATTTGAAGCAGAGTTTCCCAACTCAATGCAGCCTGCCAAGCTTGTTGGATATTCAAGCGACTTCTATTTGAAAAATGCTGTAGAACTACTCATCCAATCACAGGCTGGTGAGCTTATCAGCAGCAAATGCAGAGAGAAGCCAGCCTGTGATTGGATGAGCAGCAAAGAGCGGGAAGGTAAGTTTTGAAGGTAAGTTCCAGGGTCCAGAGCAGCGCCCACCGGTGTCTGAGTGAGTGAGTGACCAAGACTATGCGAGACGGTGTGAGCGGATGGGGGAGAGTGAGTGTGAGGTGATGGGGGTGGGTGAGTGTGAGGGGATGGGGGAGAGTGAGAGTGAGGGGATGGGGAGAGTGAGTGTGAGGGGATGGGGGTGGGTGAGTGTGAGGGGATGGGGGAGAGTGAGGGGATGGGGGTGGGTGAGTGTGAGGGGATGGGGGAGAGTGAGAGTGAGGGGAAGGGGGAGAGTGAGTGTGAGGGGATGGGGGTGGGTGAGTGTGAGGGGATGGGGGAGAGTGAGAGTGAGGGGATGGGGAGAGTGAGTGTGAGGGGGTGGGGGAGAGTGAGAGTGAGGGGATGGGGGAGAGTGAGAGTGAGGGGATGGGGGGTGGGTGAGTGTGAGGGGATGGGGGAGAGTGAGAGTGAGGGGATGGGGAGAGTGAGTGTTAGGGGATGGTGGAGAGTGAGTGTGAGGGGATGGTGGAGAGTGAGTGTGAGGGGGGTGGGTGAGTGTGAGGGGATGGGGGAGAGTGAGAGTGAGGGGATGGGGAGAGTGAGTGTTAGGGGATGGGGGAGAGTGAGTGTGAGCGGATGGGGGAGAGTGAGTGTGAGGGGATGGTGGAGAGTGAGTGTTAGGGGATGGTGGAGAGTGAGTGTGAGGGGATGGTGGAGAGTGAGTGTGAGGGGGGTGGGTGAGTGTGAGGGGGGTGGGTGAGCATGAGGGGATGGGGGACAGTGTGTGTGAGGGGATGGCGGAGAGTGAGTGTGAGGGGGGTGGGTGAGTGTGAGGGGGGTGGGTGAGTGTGAGGGGGTGGAGAGTGTAACTGTGAAGGGGTGGGGGAGAGTGAGTGTGAGTGGATGGGGGAGAGTGAGTGTGAGGGGGGTGGGTGAGTGTGAGGGGGGTGGGTGAGTATGAGGGGGGTGGGTGAGTGTGAGGGGAGTGGGTGAGTATGAGGGGGGTGGGTGAGAGTGAGTGTGAAGGGGTGGGGGAGAGTGAGTGTGAAGGGGTGGGGGAGAGTGAGTGTGAGTGGATGGGGGAGAGTGAGTGTGAGTGGATGGGGGAGAGTGAGTGTGAGGGGGGTGGGTGTGTGTGAGGGGGGGTGGAGAGAGTGAGTGTGAAGGGGTGGGGGTGGGTGAGTGTGAGGGGGGTGGGTGAGTGTGAGGGGGTGGAGAGAGTGAGTGTGAAGGGGTGGGGGTGGATGAGTGTGAGGGGGGTGGTTGAGTGTGAGGGGGGTGGAGAGAGTGAGTGTGAAGGGGTGGGGGTGGGTGAGTGTGAGGGGGGTGGGTGAGTGTGAGGGGGGTGGGTGAGTGTGAGGGGGGTGGAGAGAGTGAGTGTGAAGGGGTGGGGGTGGGTGAGTGTGAGCGGATGGGGGAGAGTGAGTGTGAGTGGATGGGGGAGAGTGAGTGTGAAGGGATGGGGGAGAGTGAGTGTGAGTGGATGGGGGAGAGTGAGTGTGAGTGGATGGGGGAGAGTGAGTGTGAGTGGATGGGGGAGAGTGAGCATGAGGGGATGGGGAGAGTCAGTGTGAGCGGATGGGGGAGAGTGAGAGTGAGGGGATGGGGAGAGTGAGGGGATGGGGGTGGGTGAGTGTGAGGGGATGGGGGAGAGTGAGAGTGAGGGGATGGGGAGAGTGAGTGTGAGGGGATGGGGAGAGTGAGTGCGAGCGGATGGGGGAGAGTGAGTGCGAGCGGATGGGGGAGAGTGAGTGTGAACAGATGGGGGAGAGTGAGTGTGAGCGGATGGGGGAGAGTGAGTGTGAGGGGATGGTGGATAGTGAGTGTTAGGGGATGGTGGAGAGTGAGTGTGAGGGGATGGTGGAGAGTGAGTGTGAGGGGGGTGGGTGAGTGTGAGGGGGGTGGGTGAGCATGAGGGGATGGGGGACAGTGAGTGAGGGGATGGTGGAGAGTGAGTGTGAGGGGCGTGGGTGAGTGTGAGGGGGGTGGATGAGTGTGAGGGGGGTGGAGAGAGTGAGTGTGAAGGGGTGGGGGTGGGTGAGTGTGAGCGGATGGGGGAGAGTGAGTGTGAGTGGATGGGGGAGAGTGAGTGTGAGTGGATGGGGGAGAGTGAGTGTGAGGGGATGGTGGAGAGTGAGTGTTAGGGGATGGTGGAGAGTGAGTGTGAGGGGATGGTGGAGAGTGAGTGTGAGGGGGGTGGGTGAGTGTGAGGGGGGTGGGTGAGCATGAGGGGATGGGGGACAGTGAGTGTGAGGGGATGGTGGAGAGTGAGTGTGAGGGGGGTGGGTGAGTGTGAGGGGGGTGGGTGAGTGTGAGGGGGGTGGAGAGAGTGAGTGTGAAGGGGTGGGGGTGGGTGAGTGTGAGCGGATGGGGGAGAGTGAGTGTGAGTGGATGGGGGAGAGTGAGTGTGAGTGGATGGGGGAGAGTGAGCATGAGGGGATGGGGAGAGTCAGTGTGAGCGGATGGGGGAGAGTGAGAGTGAGGGGATGGGGGTGGGTGAGTGTGAGGGGATGGGGGAGAGTGAGAGTGAGGGGATGGGGAGAGTGAGTGTGAGGGGATGGGGGAGAGTGAGTGTGAGCGGATGGGGGAGAGTGAGTGCGAGCGGATGGGGGAGAGTGAGTGTGAACGGATGGGGGAGAGTGAGTGTGAGGGGATGGTGGAGAGTGAGTGTTAGGGGATGGTGGAGAGTGAGTGTGAGGGGATGGTGGAGAGTGAATGTGAGGGGGGTGGGTGAGTGTGAGGGGGGTGGGTGAGCATGAGGGGATGGGGAACAGTGAGTGTGAGGGGATGGTGGAGAGTGAGTGTGAGGGGGGTGGGTGAGTGTGAGGGGGGTGGGTGAGTGTGAGGGGGTGGAGAGTGTAAGTGTGAAGGGGTGGGGGAGAGTGAGTGTGAGTGGATGGGGGAGAGTGAGTGTGAGTGGATGGGGGAGAGTGAGTGTGAGGGGGGTGGGTGAGTGTGAGGGGGTGGAGAGAGTGAGTGTGAAGGGGTGCGAGTGGGTGAGTGTGAGGGGGGTGGTTGAGTGTGAGGGGGGTGGAGAGAGTGAGTGTGAAGGGATGGGGGTGGGTGAGTGTGAGGGGGGTGGGTGAGTGTGAGGGGGGTGGAGAGAGTGAGTGTGAAGGGGTGGGTGTGGGTGAGTGTGAGCGGATGGGGGAGAGTGAGTGTGAGTGGATGGGGGAGAGTGAGTGTGAAGGGATGGGGGAGAGTGAGTGTGAGTGGATGGGGGAGAGTGAGCGTGAGGGGATGGGGAGAGTCAGTGTGAGCGGATGGGGGAGAGTGAGAGTGAGGGGATGGGGGTGGGTGAGTGTGAGGGGATGGGGGAGAAAGCGATTCACATTAATCCTTAGCTGTGATGGCCTGAGGATATGAAATGCAGTATACTTTTTGCATTCGCTGCTGGCAACTTTACATGGAATTTACAGCTTAGAAAAAGGCCATTTGGCACACCCCATCTATGTTGGTGTTTATGTTTCACACAATAAAGCCTCCACCCACTCTTCTTGATCACACCATCTGGGTAACCTTCAGTTTCTTTCTTCCTCATGTGTTTATCAAGTTCCTTGAATGTATATAGAAATGCAAGATTTTGAGCAAGTGAAAGGAGAGATGGGGGAAGGAAGGTCAAATAGGAAGGCCTGTCATAGGGTGGAGGGCAGGAGGGATTAAGTGACAAAATATTTTTATAGTTGACGTTCCAAGTCCGTATGACCCTTCTTCATCAGAACTAAGGAAATAGAGAAATGAGGTGAAATATAAGCTGGTAGAGGGGGGTGGGACAGGTAGAGTTCGATAGGGGGCTCCCCTATTGAACTCTACCTGTCCCATCCCCCTCTACCAGCTTATATTTCACCTCATTTCTCTATTTCCTTAGTTCTGATGAAGGGTCACCCGGACTCGAAACATCAACTGTGTTCCTCTCCGCAGATGCTGTCAGACCTGCTGAGCTTTTCCAGGTATTTTTGTTTTTGTTCTAGATTTCCAGCATCCGCAGTATTTTGCTTTTATCAAAATATTTTTATAGTTCAAAAGCCAAAGGGAGTGGTAATGGATAAAGTAAAAAAAGAAACAAAATAAAAGCCAAATACTGCAGATGCTGGAAATCTGAAATAAAAACAGAAAGTGCTGGAAAAACCCAGCAGGTCTGGCAACATCTGTGGCCAGAGAAACAGAGACCGAGGTTTTCCCCATGATGGAGAAGCCTCTCTGTTGCAAATATTGAAAATAGTGGATGAGCCCGGACACGGAACTTCCCATTGTCTTGGGGCGGGAATGGAGTTGGATCAAGATTCGCGCATGTGTATTTCACGGAGATAGCCGGCCATTTAAATCAGCAACTACTTCCATTCAAGTCAGATTTTGGTGGTGTAGGAGTGTGAAATCTTAAGCACGCAGAGAAGATCCAGTAAGAGCAGGTCTGAACTTTGTGCATTTCTTTGGATAGTCAGGACAGCCCTTGGGAGAGATAAGGTACCCTTTTCAATATGGTCCCGGGACACCTTTGGGGGAGGTAAGGTGCCCTTTGGAATTGTTAAAAGTAGACATGAATGTGCATAAAATGTGAATAAACTCATTAGCTGATTGGAACTGTCAGCAGACCTTCCAAAACCGCTGCAGTCCATGTACTGTAGGTACACCCACAGTGCTGTTAGGAAGGGAGTTCCAGGATTTTGATCCAGCGACAATGAAGGAACGGCGATATATTTCCAAGTCAGGATGGTGAGTGACTTGGAGGGGAACTTCCTGTTGGTGTTCCCATCATGTCCTTCTAGATAGTAGTGGTCATGAGTTTGGAAGATGCGGTCTAAGGAGCCTTGGTGAATTCCTCCATCTTGTAGATGGTACACACTGTTGCTACTGTGTGCCAGTGGTGGAGGGAGTGAATGTGTGTGGATGTGGTGCCAATCAAATGGGCTGCTTTGTCCTGGACGGTGTGAAGCTTCTTGAGTGTTTTTCCTCCGGACCCTCTCCTCTTTCACTTGCTCAGAACCTACTACATTTCTAACTTTCCTTAGTTTTGATGAAATATCCCACTCACTCTATGGATGCTGCCTGACCTGCTGAGCATTTCCAGCATTTTCTGTTGGTGTGTTCTGATGTCTCTGGAGTGGCGCTGGAAGTCACCACCTTCTGACTCAGAGACCAGGGTGCTACCGATGGAGCTACGCTTCCACCTTGTGAAGGAGGTTTATAGTCAGTGTTGCCAAATTGAGAAATGTAAATAACACCAGCTCAGCCAAATCTTTTCACATGGAGCTGAACTCCTGGCAAAAGCTCAGCAGCAAGAGCCATGAGCATGAGCCACAATTAGCCCGCCAAACGACTGACTCCATATTGTAATGAAACAACATTGAGTGGATACAAATAAGAAAAAAACCATTATGGTTTCGTCACCTTTCCATCAAAGGTAATACAGTAAAGCTGCTGAAAACCAGATGGGAATGAGCGCTGATCCCACGATTCCAGAGTAGTATCTGGAGCATATTTCGAAGCCAGCCGATTTGAAGGCAGCCACTATCGAACTGAAATCCTAACCAAAAGATAATAGAGACCGTACAACCTGTAAGCAGCCCACCAACTATGATCTGAGTCAATAATCTGGTCGACAATACAATAGATAGATGTGTGTGAGCAATGAATGCAGAAGATAAAAATCTGCATGAATCAGCTAAGATGAATCTGACAGGATTGCAGAATGGTCAGGGCTAAAGTGAAAGAATAGGAAGGCTGTAGGCATGGAAAGTAAGATCAGGGACGGTTCAGGGATCTCGAGGATGGAAAACACCTGAGGATGCTTCTACGTTTGCTACACCTACTTGAGATGATGCTTGTGTAAACAGCTTCTTGAGGCAGGTCTGGGTGCCACCAGAGCCAGCGATGCTGGTGTGTTTAGCTTACAGTGTTGCTGCTGGAGTTAGACTTCTATCAGAACATTACTATAAAGCAAATACAACACGAACATAACATATAAGAAACAAAATACTGCAGATGCTGGAAATCCGAAATAAAAACAGAAAATGCTGGAAAACCTCAGCAGGCCTGGCACCATCTGTGGAGAGAGAAACAGAGTTAATGTTTCGAGTCCGCCTGACTCTTCTTCGGCGCGAATGTACATTTCTATCAATCTGGAAGGGAATGAGGTGCATTCGCTGTGTGCAGTGTAGAGCTGTCTTTGTCAACAAAGTTCATATCAAGAAGGCTGGCAAGCCAGTTAGCACAAATCAGAGACACGCAAAATCCATTCACACTGCTAAAGGTTGCAAACAATGTAATTAGTCCAGAGGAATGGTTTCTGGGGCCTGACCTTGCAGTTATAGAAGCTCAGGGAACAGAAATCTGGCTGTTTGTCAAGATTAAGTGATGGATGTTAAAATATTCATAACAGGACGTTACAAAAGACAACTGGTTACTTGCTTTCTGCCACGGTAAAATTATATCACTTATTATCTCTCCTGCCTTTGCAGTCAATGCACAAATGGGGAGAAATTCCTCCAATGATTAGATATATTTTCCCCCTGAGCTCAGCAGTCACAATCTTCAGTGTCCCAAACGCTTTATGTATTCGTGTTGTAATGCAGTTAGGATGCAACAGTCAATTTCTGCACAGCAAGGTCCCACAAACTCAAATAACCAGATAACCTGTTTCAGCACTATTTAGAACCATAGAACCATAGAACACTACAGCACAGAAAACAGGCCGTTCGGCCCTTCTAGTCTGTGCCGAAATATTATTCCGCTAGTCCCATTGACCTGCACCTAATCCATAACCCTCCAGACCTCTCCCATCCATGTATCTATCCAATTTATTCTTAAAACTTAAGAGTGAGCCCACATTTACCACGTCAGATGGTAGCTCGTTCCACACTCTCACCATTCTCTGAGTGAAGAAGTTCCCCCTAATGTTCCCCCTAAACCTTTCCCCTTTCACCCTAAAGCCATGTCCTCTCGTGTTTACCTCTCCTAATCTAAGTGGAAAGAGCCTACTCGCATTTACTCTGTCTATACCCCTCATCATTTTGTAAATTTGTTGAAGGTTAAATATTAATTAGAACACCTGCTCTTCTTTGGATTGTGCAATGGGGTTTTACACCTCGTCAAATAAGGTAGACGAGGCCTCAGCATAACGTCGCATACAAAAGAAGGCAGCCCTGACAGTGCAGCACTCCCTCAGTACTGCACTGGAACGTCAACCTAAATTATGTACTTAATGCTGACATGCTTGGCGACTTAGGCAAAAATGCTTAAAAAAGAATTTTACATTCCTGCCAAGATATTTGCTGAGACTTTCTCTGCAGAATGCACAAAATTGCCTGACCTGCTCCTGCATTCAATGGACTTTCTTCTTTACAATGCACCAAAAACGCAGCCTTCTTGCAAACAATTTTAACAGGTTGCACCTGCCAAAGCAGAAGAGTCGCCATTACTGGTACAAGTGAATGCAAAGTATTCAGG
The DNA here is from genome assembly GCF_964194155.1 of Cetorhinus maximus. NCBI lineage: Eukaryota > Metazoa > Chordata > Chondrichthyes > Lamniformes > Cetorhinidae > Cetorhinus > Cetorhinus maximus. The sequence goes on from NC_135881.1 coordinate 27,884,774, forward strand.
GCAGGTCACAATTTCAGCTAAGTAAACGGAAAAGGGGACAGTGGAAGGTGATGGTGACGGGGTATGTGCACTTCACAGCAATGTTAACAACATTTCCAGACTTCAGCTGATGAAATACCCCTGCGATTTAACAAGATGTGGAAGCAGCAACATTCAGGTATGTTCTGCCTGGCTTCTAGCAAATCCAATTTAACATGAACAATCACATTGTTCCAAATGGTGGGAACTTATTATAAAACTGGGCAGAGATTTTTGCACCCATTGAGAGGAATTTCTTCTGTTAGGCATTTGTTGCATCAACATTTAGCACACCTGTAATGGAATAATAAGACAGTTGTTGACGCTTTGCCATTGTGTAATATCACAAAGGAGCTAAGTAAATCTATTTACTGAAATACTGTCCTTCGGTTTAAAATGTATGGCAATGTAGCTGAAGCTGTTGTCATGAGGAAATTAATTTCATGGCTCACGCAAACAGATGTTTAAATCTTGAGTTAATACCAAGGAACTGCTGGGGGAAATTCAGATACATAATAAGTGAACAAGTACACAGAACTTAAAAGCAGTTTGCAAACTCTACATTTATTTAATCATCCTAAGAGATAATGTGAACCAATCAAATTATGCCCAAATTGTTGCGGTATCAAATTTGCTGTGATAAACAGTTTATTGCAAAAATATATCAAAGCTGACAGCCTACTATAATCCTCTTCCTCTACAATATGCATCGCACCGTTTGAAACCAATCTGGAGGCAATCTTTTACTCTGCCGCAAACGGCAAAAAAAAACCTTTTCACTCCCTCGCTTGCTTCCGACCTGTGACGTGAAAACCGGGCGGCAAATTTTGGTTAGGTTTTACTAACACAGCGGCTTTGAGTTGACACTTGGGCTGTTCAAACTTACACAGAATGTGTGACCAGGAGGATCGGCTCACAAGGCGTTTCCCAAACGACGTTTTTGTCGTGTGCGGCCACAGATGCTGGCAGCAACATCTGACAAGCCGGACACCTCCAGTGTTGTCTCAGCATGATTGTGGCCTGAAGGACTTGGAGCGAAACTAATTTCCATATCAAACCCAATTTAGATGAGATGTTCTTGGTTAAAAAGAAGCCGGTGCTTCAATAGCCCCTTGATTAGATTTCATGTCTAGAGCAGACGATTCAGTCGAATATGAATATTTATTACCACGAATGCTGATCTTCCTCCTTTCATCACTCTGATGTCGAATATTTTCCGCCACTAATTTTATGAAAATGTAGGCAAAATAATGTTTGCACATAAACTGACAGTGCTTCAGATAATCCTTTTTTTTTTGTCATATTGAAATGATAGCTTCCCGTTCTTTCATGTGATAACAAGACCTCAAACATTGTTTTTCACTGCTCTAATCTGAAAGATCTTTTGGAAATTAAAACTGAACATGTACAAAAGAAGAACTTTGATAGCTGGAATATATTTGCATTTACTTGACAGGCGATGTTTTGGTTTATTGGCCATTGCTAAAAGGTAGATTATTCACGTGGCAACTATCGTGGCAATTATCATGCTCGGAATGACATTTTTCCTTGTCGGTTTAGCCTTCAGCCAGGTCTTTGAACAGGAAAGAGAACAGGCCTGACCTTCTCAGAATTTGGCGCTAAAACACTACTTCATTTCTTTTTATTTGTTCATGGGGTGTGGGTGCCGCTGGCTGGGCCAGCATTCATTGCCCATCCCCAATTGCCCTTGAGAATGTGGTGGTGAGCTGCCTTCTTGAACCGCTGCAGTCCCATGGTATTGTAGGAACATCCACAGTGCCGTTAGGGAGTTCCAGGGTTTAGGACCAGCGACAGTGAAAGAGCGGCGATATAATTCCTAACTCGGGTGGTGTGTGACTTGAAGGGGAACTTGCAGGTGGTGGTGTTCCCATGCATCTGCTGCCCTTGTTCTCCTAGGCGGTAGAGATCATGGATTTGGAAGGGAGGTTTTTGATTGCTCCAGGCTTTACTTCATGCTTTCCTCCTTTCTGTACATATACTTGTGCTTCCCTGAATGGCGTTAGGCGGATAATAATGAAACAAGTTGCAGTCGATTACATAAATATAACATATCTAAACTCATGGCAGCTCAGTTACATGGAACCCTTGCGTTCCAACATCACACAGGTGCTACTGCACAAGCCTGCAACAATCCTACTTGATAAGTGCCCATTGGTTGCCTTGGGTATAGGGGCTGGGGGCAGAAGGTATGGAGTTACACACACACACACGCACACAGTGGATATTGGTGCATCCAAATGTCCTGCTCTGCAGAGGTGGGATACTGAATTCATATATTTAAATGCATAAATATAAATATTGAAAATAAATAGTTTAAAACTGACTGCTGCTGCCTGGGTTTCCCAGGGATTGGGAAACCTAGCAATGAAAGGAAGGTGGGAGCTGCTAGCTCCACAAGGTGAGTGCCTTTTCCAGCATATCTTACTGGTCAGGAAGAGCTGGAGTGATAAGGAAGCCTTTCACCTCACCTAGACCAGATTGCCGACCTCTCCCTTCCTTCTAATTGCCTTGGACCTTTCTTTCGCCACTGGTGATTCCTCCCTATTGCCAGCCACACTGTCCATTCAGCTGAGTGGGAAACAGATCTTAAACATATTAATACGGTCCCGCTGTAAAGTTTGGTAGGCTCTCTGTGTCCCAGACTTTTCGGGGTCTTTGGCTGTTTTCGGACACACCCACAGTCTCACTGCATTCTTATAAATATCAGGGCCAAAGTGTCCCCATTCCTCTTGGTCACAGAGCAGCACTGACAGAGGCTGGGCAGCAAGTTGCTTCATCCACCTCTTGGTCAGCAAACAATATGTGGTCTGGAGGGAGGGAAGGGTTCTAAACAAACAACAACAGACCTGTTTTTGCGAAAGGAGTTAGAAAGAAGAAAACAGCTAAAGCATTAAAGAAGTCACGACAAAGCCTTCAACCTCAATTAGCAACTAGTTATTTTTGATAGTGTGGTGTAACTTTACCATACTAGCCATAAGTGTTATCTGTTTGACAGGTACTGTACGCTTTGTCTTTCTTATACATTGATATTGACATTCTTTTTAAAGCATTAGGGTATTAACTCTTGCAACTAAATCACCCAACACATTCTAACAGTTACTTCTCTCTCAACCTCATGGCCTCAAAGGACTGACAAGAGTATAGACAAACTGGTGCATGGAAAACATTAATATTTTGACATCAAGACAGCATTTGACCGAATGGCATCAAGGAGCCCTAGCAAAACTGGAGTCAATGGGAATCCGAGCCAAAACTCTCCACTGGTTGGAGTCATACCCAGCACAAAGGAAGATGGTTGTGGTTGTTGGAGGTCAATCATCTCAGTTCCAGGACATCACTGCAGGAGTTCCTCAGGGTACAGTCCTAAGCCCAGAAGTGGGGATGTTCGCTGATGATTGCACAATGTTCAGCACCATTCGCGACTCCTCAGAGACTGAAGCAGTCCATGTCCAATAGCAGCAAGACCTGGACAATATCCAGGCTTGGGCTGATAAGTGGCAAGTAACATTCGTGCCACACAAGTGGCAGGCAATGAACATCTCCAACAAGAGAGAATCTAACCATTTCCCTTTGACATTCAATGGCATTACCATCACTGAATCCCCCACTATCAACATCACTGGTCTGTAATCAGGCCGAAGTGTGAACAGCTGTGATATTCATTCATTAAAATTAATTTCTCAATATACGCTCCGGGTAAGTGTAGTGCAACACTGGGACTATTATAAAGGTGAATGTATCCTTACGCCTTTGATTTGGGATTGTACCATACAGATAGATATCATTGCCTTGAGAGTGAATATCTATAATTAATGGATTTATCTAGGCATGAAAAGGGAAAAAGAGACCCTTGCATTTATATAATGCCTTTCACAACCTCAGGATGCCGCTAAGTGCTTTACAGTCAATCTAGAAACACCTATAATAATTTAGGAAACATGGCTGCCAATTTGCATACAGCAAGGTTCCTGTAACAGTGATGTGATACAAGATAACCTGTCTTAGTGATGTTGGTTGGGGGATTAATGTTGGCCAGGACACCAGGAAGAACTCAAGTAAAAACTAAAAATGCTGGAAATACTTAGCCAGCATCTGTGGACAGAGAAACAGAGTTAACATTGCAGGTCAGTGGCCTTTCATCAGAATGGGGCGAGGTGGGAAATGTATAGGTTTTGAGTAAGTGAGAAGGGGAGGGTAGGAAAAAGGTCAAAAGGGAAGGTCTCTGGAGGGCAGAAGAGATTATATGGCAAAAGGGTTCATGATGCAAAGCCAAAGAAAGTGGAACCAAGACAAGTAAAGAACAAAAAAGGTATGTCCAGAGGAGGTGTGAATGGCAGGATCCTGAATAGCTGCCATCCAAAAGCAAAGAAAAGTAAATAAGAAACATGGGGGAAAAGAAAAGAACCAGCAAAAAAAAAGGGAAACGAAATGGGAGCAGAGGTACAATCTAAAATTGTTGAAGTCAATGCTGAGTCCAGAAGGTTGTAAAGTGACCAGTTGATAGATGAGGTGCTGCTTTTCCAGCTTGCATTGAGCTCCATTGGATCACTGCAGGAGGCTAAGTACAGAAAGGTCAGAGTGACAGCAAGGCGCAGAATTTAAATGACAAGCGACCGGAAGCTAGGGATCATGTTTGCGGAATGAATGTGTTCCACAAAGTGATCACCCAGTCTGCGTTTGGTCTCCCCAGTATAGAGCAGACCACATTGTGAGCAGTGAATACTATATACTAAATTGAAGGAAATACGAGTAAATCACTGTTTCACCTGGAAGGAGTGGCTGGGGCATTGGATGATGAGGTAGGAGGAAGCAAAAGGGCAGGTGTTGCATTGTCTATGTTTGTATGGAAAGGTGGCATAGGAAAGGGGTGGGAGTGTTGACTGAGGGGTGAATAGGGTGTCGAGGAGGGAACGGTCCCTTCGGAATATGCAAAGGGGAGGGGACGGGAAGATGTATTTAGTGGTGGTATCACTGGAGCTGGCAGAAATGGTGGAGAATGATCTGTTGAATATGGAGGCTGGTGGGGTGGAACGTGAGGACAAGGGCCTATCATGATTCTGGGAGAGATGAGAGCAGAAGCACATAAAATAGAATGGACATAGTCAAGGGCCCCATCAACCACAGTGAAGGGAAAATCCACTGTTGAGGAAGAAGGCAGTTATATCGGAAGCTCAAATTTGGAAGGTTATATTGTCCAAACAGATGTGATGAAGTCAGAGAAACTGGGAGAATAGAATGAAGTTCTTATAAGTAGCTGGGTGAGAGGAAGTATATTCAAGATGGCTGTGGGTGTCAGTGAGCTTATAGTGATTATTGGTTGGTAGCTTATTCCCAGAAATGGAGTCTCAGAGGTCGAGGGAGAGTCAGAGATAGGCAAGAGAAGGGTGGAAATTGGAATCAAAGTCAATGAAATTTTCCAGTTCGGGGCAAGGGCAGGAAATGGCACTGACCCAGAAAGTACCAGAGAAAGAGGTGAGGGAGGGGTCCCAAGTAGGACTGGAACAAAGAATGTTTCACATATCCCACAAAAAGGCTGGCATAGCTAGGACCCATGCGGGTACCAATATTAACACCTTTTATTTGGAGGAAGTGAGTGGAGTTGAAGGAGAAATGTGAGAACAAGTTCAGCCAGGCTCAGGAGGGGTGGTAGTGAAAGGGGACTTGTTGGGCCTCCATTAAAGGGATAAGGAGAGAGGTCTCAGACTGTCCGAGGGGGAGGACGGAAGTGTAAAGGGATTGTATATCCTTGGTGAAAAGGAGATGGTTAGGGCCAGGTAACTGGAAACAGTTGAAATGATAGAAGGCATCGGAACAGTCAAAGATGCAGTTAGGAAGAGACTGGACAAGAGGAAAAAAGTAGATTTGGGATACCAAGGAAATTGGTTCAGTGGGCCTGAAACAATGGGTCTACCAGGGCAGTCCAGGAAAAGCTCCGCTGCCCTTTTTGAAATAGTGCAGTGAGATCTTTTACATCCACCTAAGAGGGTAGGCAAGGCTTTAGTGTAACATCTCAGCTGAAAGCTGACACTTTTGACTGTGCAGGCTCCTATGGTAGTGTAGTTGAAGCATTTTGCATGCACAATTTAGGCAGGACAGTCTTTTATACCTGTGCAGAATTACAGCTATATTGGTGTTCACCATGACTGAGATAGAAAGGCTAGTTTAGATACTAATGCATCCAAGCATTGCTTAACAACAGATGATGACAATGTAGTGATCTAGGGTGGTCTCCATTAATTTGGTTACTAGGATTCTCCAACCTCATCACAGTGGGTGAAGTGATAGTTATTCTCTTGGCCTCCATGTCCCATTGGAATAGCTGAGCTGCGTTGTATGCAAGTGCTGTGCCCCTTCAACAATGTGAAGAGCAGTGGGTTTACTACAGGAGCAAGCAAATAAACTACAACATGGTTTACTTTGTGTGAAAAAGATCACACTAGGCAAGCTTCTTTTGGAGTCTATCACTTGCCCTGAGGCTTCTTTCCTTCGAATCTTCTTGCAAGGCCTTATTTCCCTGAGACACTGACACGTCAAATGCCTAAGCTTAATTACTCTCTGCAAAATGAATCCCAGAATTGGGATTTAACCCTGCAATAAAACCTGGCAACGTGATCTGCATACTGCAGTCCTGGTGTGATACCTACAGGTGTTCTCTCCATTTGGTCCAGGAAGAACCTGACCTTCTCTCTGTATCAATGAGCAGTGCTGGCGTATTGGTGTCATATGCAGGTGGCTGAATGAAGATCCAAACTGGAAGTGAAGGGCACTGAGCATTTTGCCAATGAAGCACATCAACTCCTTTTAACATTAAACTTTGTTTAAGCACTATGAGTTTTTGTTATATCGTATCTGAAAAGAATTTTATTTGTTCTTTCCAAAATTGCTTTGCTGATTAAGCTTCATTAAACCCAAGTTTTTTTCTGGTTATGAGCATTCGATTTTTATCAATATTAATGCCTGCGGTATTGCATTTATTATTAATTGGGCCACCGCTGGTGTTTAATAAGTACAGATTGGAAAGACCTGTATCATTTTTAATCGATTTATTTTTTTAACCTGGGTCCAGGAAAACTGAAACCTAAAAATCAGAAGGCCTACCTGTAGCACAACTGAAAGAAAAGCTCCTCCATAATAGACTTCTGAATAACAGCAAGTAGCTGAAATCTACAGATCGCTGCATGAATTTGCTACCCTGGAGAGTAGACTCTGATCACGATGTTTCATGCAAAAACAGCTATCACTTGCCACCCAACTGAAGTAGAATTTATGGTTGAAGAACTGGCAATCTGGCATAAATTATTCATGAGCAACTTGACCTTCACTATGAGTAATAATATTAATAGGAATAAAAGTAGCAAACCATCTGACATCACATTCAGTCACTATGGTGAATCCAGTACAGAGGAGTAAACTGCTACCAATAATAGCTCGACGCCCACATGCACCTGTATATAGTTCCATGTAATCTTTCCAATCTCTTTCGACCCCCAAAGTCACATCTTCCTTCCTTTTTCTGACTTTAACCGATTGTGTCCCACACTCTCATAATTCCCATCAATGACACAGGCCTGGATGCTCGCAACGACGGAGAGCCTTTCTGTCATTGCGACACTGGCGGAAGATACAGTGCTGGTGCACTGAGGCAGGCCTTCCACCCAATCTGCCAACCCAACTTGGGAAAGCCCAGCCTGACTCCCAGGGAACAGCACCACCCCAGAACAAAAATCCGAACTTCCGGGCTACTTTTTCCCGGATCAGGTTTGCGAAGCCGGGAATTGTCCCGACCTAGTAGTGAAAACTTAGGCCACAGTGCTCACCCCTGCATTTTAGATTTCTCCATAAACCTCATCACATTACAACCTCTCTCCTCTCCTTCAAAAGCTAACCTCTTTGCTGATGACTTCAGTAACATCCCCTCATTTTTCTTTATTCCCTGCCCATCTACGGGCATTCTGTTGTGCAAAAGGGGTTAGATGTGAATGGTTACTGATGCATCACATGATACATGGACCATTGCTGAGCATGGAAATGAATAATCAAACACTTAGAAAGGAAAGACTGCCCTATGTTGGGTAAACAGGAATGTGTTGTAAATACATTGTATAAAAACTTGGGGGGGGGTGTAGTATAAGGGTCTGGCATAGAAAGGGTTAATGTGGGATTGGGTACAGTACCGCCCACACTGAGATGCAAAGGGACACATGACCCATGTCTACAGGGCAGTCTTGTACTGGACAGAGATGTGTGTAGAGGAAAGGATGGAGACAGCTCCTAGCTTAGGCCTTATACTATATATATATATATACATAGTTATGAACAGTTAATAAATATTTATTGTTAAAACTATATAAGACTCAGAACCTCTTCATGAGACCTACCGAACTACACACATCTTACAAAAAAGATGTACCGTTGCTGCAGACTGTCCAATATATACCATTTCAAATAGTTTAATATATAATCTATTGCAGACTTACCAATGTGTGGCCTGCTGCAGACTGCCTGATATACAACCTTATTGCTGACTGTGCAGTATGTGACCTGTTGCAGACTGCCCAATATACAGCTTGTTGCAGATTGCCCAAAATGTACCCTTTGTAGGCTGCCCAAAATGTAATTGCTGCAGACTGTCCAATATATACCGGGTTGCAGACTGCTCAATATGTACTTGTTCTAGACCGACCAAAATATACCGGATTGCAGACTGTCCAAGATGTGCCCTGTTGCAGAATCATACTCAACCTAATTCTGTTAGGCAGACAGCACCTTGTCAACCATGGCTTTTTACGTTCACAATTGCATTGATTTGGTACTCAGAGGGTGAGATTTTAACTGACTCAAAATTCATTCACTTACACCAAGTTAAAATCAGGCCATCAATGTCAAAGAAAACATACAAGAGCTTGTATCTTGAATTAGACTTTGGTGGTAGCTGGTTACCACCCCTGTGACTTCTCGAATGTTCCACAGAAAAGAAAAACTTATGTAAAACCTCGGTTGTATGGTCATGCAACTTCGAGACCTTGGTAGAACTTAAAGGACGTACAATGGCCATTTACCCCAGCCCTACTGGAGAGTTTGCCATTGTCAATTTACATACAAAAGGGTGTGTGAGGGGGGGGAGAAAAAAAGGTATGTAAGGTTTTAAGGACTTTGGAATTAAATGAATATTATAAATGACTGCTTAACAGTGTGAACCAGGCAATATGCCACTTATGATCTATAAATTGATTATGAAGGCTCATTGAGAGGAAGTTCACAGAAGGTCAGTGAATTGCCACCAACTGGTTCCTTCCATATGTTGACCAATAATTTTTGTCCCTTTAATCCATTTAGATTTAGGCACAATGTTCAATTCTTGCAATGTGCATGCGGGAAGCTTATTATTTTCATCAGGTTTAGCTCTCACAGTCTCCAAAAGCAGCTTACAATGGGGTGTGGTGCTCTGTAATTCCACGTTAGGAAAATGGCAATTGTGACCATAGGTAGAAACTCTTGTTGGCAATCTTATCATATGAATGCTAAATGTGTTGACACCTAATTAATTTTAATCAACATAAATTCACAGGCTACACACCAGTGATTCCTGAGATATGCTTGCACAGAACACCAGATTATAAAATCACCCCATAGGATATATGCTGTGTGTGTGTTTCTTACAATATTTTTCTTAAGCACTTTATGTCAGAAGGCTAAAAGACAAAAATAACATTAAAACAAGGTGTGGAAGTGCATGCAGTAACCTGTGAAAAATTAATTTGTGAACAAGAACATTTTAGTCAGCTGTCTGGTATAATAGATCAAGTACAAATCCATACTGTGTTATTTTGTATTAACTGCTTATTACAGGGATAAATCTATTACCTCTTTTATCATTTATGCCTCTTTATTCTTTGAGACTGCAAAGTGAAAGGGCAAAGACCCAGGGTCCAGCACACCACCTATGTTAGAGGCAAGACAAGTGGAAGACGCAACACGCTGATCCCAAGCTTATACTTAAATGCCTGTAGATTATGGGAGGAAAGGAAAGAAGGAGGGGTAAGGAGCTCCACCCCACAATTTTACGTGGGTGAGCCAATTAAGGCCCGCCCGGAAGTGCTGAGCGCTCCCTGTGCAGGCGGGGAGGCGTTCCCTGAGTCGGGGCCTGCGCTCTTTTGAGGTGCCTCAGGGAGATTAGTTTAAGCTTTAAAAATTTAAATAAGGAAAAGAAAAAATTTTAAGACATGTCCCTCATGGGACAGTGTCACATGAGCTGGGACACGTCAATTAATTTTTATAAAAATTTTTATTCAATTTATAAACATTTCATGAAACCTCGTATCACCCGTGGATGAGGTTCCACGGAAAATGCGAAGGCTGCCTGGGCTCTTCGCCTGCCCGCCAACCTTAAGGTTGGAAGGGCAGCTCAGTTTATTAGTTCAATTAGTTTTTAAATGGCGTTAAATAGACCTTTGACAGTTCGGCGGGTACACAGCTGACTCAACTGTGCGCCCGCTGAACTTAAAATCTAAATGCCGCGCAGCGATGTCGGGACGCACGCCTGACGTCACCCCACATCATTTTGCGCCTCGGTGAGTGGGCCCCGCCCCCGTTCGCTGAGCCAAAAATTCTGGCCTATGTCTTCTAGAACTCTATCACTATTCTCTTCACAGTTCACAACATTGTATTATGTATTTTTATTCTAGATTATCCCAGATCCAGAAATATCTCCTTGTTCATGGAGCTGGAAACATACTGGTCAAGAAAATTCTCCTGAACACACTTCAGAGATTCTTCTTTCTCTCTGCACTTCCCAGTCTACATTAGGGTAATTAAGTCACCCAACTCTCCCCCCCATTTTCCTGCAAATTTTCTTCTCTATATCTTTCTCACTAGTTGGTTGCCAATAGAATACACCCAGTAGTGTAAAGGAACCTCTATGTTATTTAACTCTAACTAAATAGATTCTGTCCTTGACGCCTCTAGAACATGGGCTGGAATCTCATTGAGGTGCCTGGAGAGCCAGCGAGAACCCATGTTGCCTCTTTTTGGGAAGGACCTGAAAAGGCTAATCAGGCAGTGGTGAGGCCAGTGTTGGCCCTTCTACTGCAATCAAGACCCCAGGGGTGGAAGACTCACGTACTGAGAGCTGCTGGCTAATCAAATGCCAGGAGCTCTTGTGCTCAGCAGTATCACTGGGGAGGCCACAGCTGCTGCCAGAAGGACAGGCACCAGAGTCCCAGGATTGCGGAACAACCCAGGCCACATTTAAAGTTATGCGTTGGGGGAGGAGGCAGAAGGGGTGGGGATAGGGCTGCAGGGGGTTGGCAGCAAGACAGGGGGCTTCCTCTCAGCGGGCCTCCTCCTTCCCGATATTGGGACCCTCGATAAAGGAACTGAGTGCCTTTGCTCGAAGGACTCCCCCACCCACCCCCAGACCTGACAAGCTGACTGCACAGTTGTAATTGTCATGCAAGCTGCATGGTGACCGGCCATGAAAGCTAGACATAGCTGCTAGCCTGGTTTTGCGGAAGGTGTTGAGGAAACCAAAAAGAGGGAAAAACATACTTGACCTCTTCCTCACCAACCTGCTTGCTGCAGGTGCATCTGTCCATGACAGTATCAGTAGGAGTGACCACTGCACAGTGGAGATGAAGTCCCATCTTCACATTGAGGATACCCTCCATCGTGTTGTGTGGCACTGCTGTCGTGCTAAGTGGAATAGATTTTGAACAGATCTAGCAACTCAAGACTGGGCAACCATGAAGTGCTGTGGGCCATCAACAGCAGCAGAATTGTACTCCAACACAATGTCTAACCTCATGGCCCAACGTATTCCCCCACTCTACCATTACCATCATCCCAGGGGATCAACCCTGGTTCAATGAAGAATGTAAGAGGGTATGCATAAGCAGTACCAGGCATATCTAAAAATGAGGTGTCAACCTGGTGACATCTTTTGGTTATCTCCACCTATCACTGGCCCTCTATCCAGCTCTACCACCCGCCCCCCAACCCCCCCCCCCCCCCCCCCCCCCACCCAAACCTTAAACCAGCTTATATTTCACCTCTCTTCTATTTTTACTTAGTTCTGTTGAAGGGTCATTCGGACTCGAAACGTTAACTGTGCTCCTCTCCGCAGATGCTGCCAGACCTGCTGAGTTTTTCCAGGTATTTTTGTTTCTGTTGAGGTACAACCTGTCCATGTATACAGATACTACCTCCCCCAGAACTAGTCACATTGCACCAAAACCTAAAGGCCTCCCTCCTGCACCATCTCTTCAGACACGCATTCAATTGCATTCTTCTTTGATTTCTAAGCTCACTAGCATATGCCACCAGGAGTATTTCGGAGATTGCTACATTTGAGGTCCTGTTTCTCGGTCTCTTTCCAGGCCCAGTGAAATTTGCCTGCAGGTCTTCATCCCTCTTTCTACCTATGTTATTGGTACCAATATAGACCACAACGTCTGGCTGTTCACCCTCCCCCTACAGAATGTTCTGCAGCTGCTCAGTTTCATCTTGGATCTTGGCACCAGGGAGGCAACATAGCATCCTGGAAGGAAAAGAGAAAAGTGCGGGAAAAGCTCAGCAGGTCTGGCAGCATCTGTGGAGATAGAAACAGAGTTAACATTTCGAGTCCGTATGACTTTTCTTCCTGAAGAAGAGTCATACGGATTTGAAACGTTAACTCTGGTCGTGATCTTCCGGCCCCGTTGTGGTGAGACCCACCGCGGGAGATTCGGCAGCACAACCGAAAGTCCATAGACTTTCAGCTCGACCGGGCGATCCTGGTGGCGGATGGGGCTGGAAAATCCCACCCTCTGTTTCTCCCTCCACAGATGCTGCCAGGCCTGCTGAGATTTTCCAGTGTTTTCTGTTTTTATTTCAGGCTTCCAGCATCTGCAATGTTTTGCTTTTATTACACCATCCAGGAATCGCGCCTGCCCTCACAGAAACACCTCTCTCTATCCTAACCATTGAATCCCCTATTACTGGTGCTTTACCAAACATGGGTGGAATTAAATGCCCGTCCCCGTGGCAAACTTGATGGCATGAGGAATTTAAGTGAACATTACTTATATTACCAGCATTACTTGCCTGTTCATCCTTGACTGTCTGGTGGTCAGCCATTCCCTCCCTGCCTGCCCTTAAGCAGCAGAATGAGCAACATTGCAACAGTGAGAAAGATAGATGGAGAGCAATAGAGATAGAGAGAGAGAAAGAGCGAGAGAGAAAGAGACAGGAACAGACATAGAGAAAGAGAGAAAGACAGAGAGAGAGAGAGAGAGAGAGTGTGAGGGAGAGTTAGAGCACAGTTGTAGATGCCTATCAGGCCATAGAATCATACAGCCAGAGGGAGGCCATTCAGCCCATCGTGACTGTGTTGGCTCTTTCAAAGAGCTATCGATTTGGTCCCACAGCCCTCCCCTTTCCCCATAACCCTACCAGTTTCTCTTTTTTAAGTATATACCCAGCTCCATTTTTCATAACAAACCTTATTTTTAGATATCTTGCCCACATGTGTCTGCAGAGGCTCTGCATGTATAAAATAGGCATTTAATGATGATATTAATAAAATAATTTCAATGCTATCCTCCCTGCCCAATGTCTTTTCAAATAAAACCAAATTTGCATGTATAGCGGAAGGCATTCATAGGAAACATACATACCTTTGTAATTTCCACATCAAATGGATTTGCCATGTAACTGAACAGAACAGCAGCCCTCTCACAAAGAAATTATTACCCATTTATAGTGACAATCTGACTGATAATTTGCCATTGTTTAGCTTAGGCTCATAAAGAGCAATGGAACGTGCCTTTGAGATCAATGAAACCAGTGCCACCAACCATAAAGTGCTTAATCTTTGTCTAAGCATTGACTGAACACAGGTTTTTTTTTCAAATTAGGGTTATTTTTGGAAGCAATTTAGAGCAAAATAATAAAAAAAAATGCTAGGACACAATAAACTCTAAACTGCCTTGAGTAGCAGATTACTTTTGCTTTGTAAATGTTAGTCTCTCTCCAATCTTTGCATTTTCACTTGCTCCCTGTTCCCCCATATGAGTCAACCAGAGCTTGATATAGTAAGTCTCCAACTATAGTGTCATTTTACAGTGACAAAGGGAAACTTCATCCCACTGGGGTTGTACTGTACATCCAAAGGTTTTTAAAATAACACAGGTCATCTCTTGACTTCTTGCTCTCGGTGCCAGAAGCCTATATCGGAAATCTGGGACAGATACAAAAAGGGCAAGCAATTCGCTATATTCCATTTTCGACTGTCCCACAACATCAAAATTACCCCCAGTGACTGATTGGAAAATTGTGCGCAAGACACGCCTGCGTTTCCAAATACAATTGTGGCAGGCGAGTTTTACCGATGGGATTGAAAATTCAAGAAACTGCCAGGATCGGGTACAATGCTGGTTTCAAGTCTGCCTAGTTTTATTCACCATTGAAGTTGATAAATAGTAATATTGGGTAAAGTGCAACACTGTCATTTTACTTCACTCGACCAGTTTCCCACCTGGTGAGGTAGATTAAAATGGCGCTGTGCATTTGTGTTCATGCTTTTTAACTTTAACTGCCCTTCAGTGTGATCGAGAAATAAAATTCATAAGTCCTGTCAACTGGAACTAAAAAAACCAAGGGCAGACCTTTCCGTTCCCATTGGCAGCGGGCATGTTTTGCGGCATGAGCGGACAATATGGCGAGAAGGCCAAAAATTGATTTTACGTCATTGTGAAACCAGTTTGCGATTGCCCGCTACACCCATCCATAGCTGGCTGCATTTCCCATCACTGCACATCAGGAAGCTAATTTCAATACTTTAGCATCTCATTATAAGCCATGCTCACCGGAATCATTCCCCTGTGCTGAATCATCCACCAATGTGTTATACAACTGTACATAAGCGACGCGCACCTGGCGAGCTGCACTTTGCTTGGGACTTGAGGTTTGTTTGCCTACCTTGCTGCGGGCAGCACTCGCGGTCATTAGCGCCAGGCTTCGCAGACAGCACCACATCACTTTTAGGGGGCTCACAGGAAGGTTTCTACCCGCCAAAACAACTGTAAGGCGGGAGTAGCTTTTCAATGGCTGCAGAGCTAGGACTTGCTTGGGGAAGGGGCAGAAGTGGCCTCAGGCAAGGGAAGAGGCGGCAGGCGAGGGCTATACTGGGAAAGGGGGGGTATCCTAGGCTGTGTGTGGGGGCACATGTTGATCTGTGCAAGTGGCCTCAAGATGGTGAGGGTTGAGGAGGCAGTCTTCAGAGGAGATGAGGCCAGATGGACATGTGAGGGTATGTGTGTGAGTATGGGTGGTGATGTCCCTTGAGCTGGCAGTGAGTGAGATGCCAGTGAATGTGTGGTGGGCTTCAGTGTGTGGGTTTAGAGTGATGAGATGGTTGCCGTACCCTGGTTGCATGGATAAGCTCATTCATCCTCTTTCTGCACTGGATAACCAACCTCTTCTGGGCAGCATTGGCATTGACCACCACTGCCTCCGGCTCCAAAGCCGGAGTGGTGAGATTGCTGGACCTCTTGCGGCCAGAGCAGGGGTGGGGGAACATCACGGCAGGCCTTCAAAAGGGATTCTATTGACTGGTCACTCAACTCTTTTTGGCTTTCGGGGCCATGTCTTCACTGGAACAGTCATGGGCTGGAAGCATTGAGGACTGTGTGAACGGCTGCAGTTTTGATATGGCACCCGGTGAGGTAGTGACATGGTGGGCAATTCATAGGCTGCCCAGTAGCAAGATGGCGTGTTTTCATGTGGCTGCATAATTAATGAGGCAAGAAGCAGACGATACAGCACAGAAACCTGCCATTGCGGCCAGCAGTTAAATGTCTATTTTCTCGCCCGCTACTGCACTTCGTGCAATTCTGGGATGATTCCGCCCAAAGTCAGATTTATCAAAGCTTTTAAGAGCTCTGGAGATTCCCCGAGTCCTAAGAGGGTTTTGGAATTAATATTGCCAGCACCACCTCTTGCACAGAGTGCTAATAAGTAATCAGTGACAGTGCTGTTAGCTGCCTTACCCAAACGTGAAGTTGGAAGTGTTTGTTCAGCTATTTCAAAAAGATGAGAAGATAAGCCACGTGGAGTGACAGCATAATATTTTTGAGACGTCCCAGGTGTAAATTTAACCTAACTCGCCAGGTGGGAAATCTGCGGGATCAAGTGGAATAGTGGTTTTGTACCCAGCCCAATATTAATGCCCGGTGAAGCCAATCTTCCAAAATTGATGGGGTTTGAAACTAGCACTGCACCCAATCCCATCAGTGTCCCGACAAGCAGGTTGGGTTAAAATTTGCACCCGCCCCCGCCACTCCATGATTTCCTATAGAACTCTCCTTGGGAAAAACACAAGTTCTTATTTCAGAAATGCAGCAAAAAATTATGTCCCACCTGAAGTATTAATGCTGCATTAGTGTGTCATGCAGACCAGAAATCAAAGAAATGGAACAAAGAAACTTGATGGTTGCGATCTGTTAGCATCTAGGTGTTAAATGATGAGTTTCATATTTGAACCTGATTGCGATTTCCTTTTAAAAATTATACAAATTTTTGTGTTATAATCTTGAAAAGGTGAACAACCAGGGAAAATTGACCATAAAATCAAAGCATCTAGGAAGGTTACAATAGCTTGTGTTATGCTAGTGCAGGCATGAAGATATTACAATTAAAAAAAGACTATTCCTTTTAAAATAGACCCTGATGAACTGTAAAATCACTGCCAAGGTGTCAGCTGACTTTTGCAACTTCAACATTCTTGCAAACCTTCTGGAAAGTTGCAAATTGGATTTTAATGGGCAGGAGTCTGCCTTGAATGGACATGCCTAAATAGCACTCTTCTGTGGAATTTCGCTCTGCTATTGTCAAGGCTTACTCCAAATCACAGCGACAATAAACTCTGTTTGACTCAGACTCTGGGTCTGCCATGCAACAAAGGAGGGCTATCGAGACTGAGTATTCTCAATGAAGTGCTGAAGAATACTATCTACTTTCTATATCAATGGGTTTTGACCATGTGAGTGAAACTCCTTCTTCACCGTTGCCTTCCATCATGTATCATGTGATCAAAACTGCCCTCAAAATCCTTATATCCAAAAACAGAGACTGCAGTCTTCAGACAACCAGCAACAACATTGCAGCTGCAAAACAAAGCCTCTGTCACCTTGCCTTTTCAAGACCTGTGAGGCTTAAAGTATTTTAAAATCTTCCTCCAACCTGTATCGAGCAGCTCCGAGTTTGCCTGTAAGAAGATGGACCTTCAGTTACACGGTCTTTACTTCGAAGGAACCCTGTAGTTAATCCGGGTTTGACCCCAGCCATCTGAACGTGCATGAACTTCAATTCCAGAGTAGGAAAAGCTCCCTTCTCCACTGGATTCTCAAAGGCCCGTGAGCTGCTAACTATTCTGTTTTGGTTAATGGTAGAAATGGGGGTGGTGAGGGAGGGTGTTGGTGGGGAGGCGGTGGTCTTGTGGTATTGATGTGGAAAATCTACACTTTCCTCCTGGGGCCCAAAGTAGCAATCTTGTTCTTAATGAGAAGAAAAACTGAAAGCGCTGGAACTCTGAAATAAAACAGAGGGGCGGATTTTTGTCTTCAGTGTCTGAATGGTAATCTGGCAGAGTGGATTGGCAGTCCTTTATAGAATCCACCTAATTTTAGTTGCTCTGATTGTAGTACAATGACATTTTGCAACTTCTGCAAAGGGTAGATAATTCACACGACCAAATTACATCCTGGAAGGTGAAGACAAGAAATTACCCTAGAAAAACCTTGACATTTATGGCTGGTCCATCAGTGTCGTAAAGGAGGTAAGACAGAATCATGGGCAGGATTTTTAGGTCAGTATGCGGGCGCTATTGGCGGGCCTGGGAGCAGCCAAGGAACAGATCGCTGACCGCAATCAGCCCCCAACCGCGATTTCACGCTGGCTGGCCAATTAACGCTGACGTAAGTGTGGGCGCAGGCGAGCATTGAATGAAAGCTCCCTGAAGGCAGAGAGCTGCCTCGGGGAGTTGAAGACTTTAAACCCAATAAATAAAGTTGTTAAAATCCAGAAAAAAAATGTCCACACATCACAATCAATCACCTGAAAATGTACATGATAAAAATTCTCTCCATACATTTTAAAAGATGTAATAATGGAGACCTGATCCCGCCCTTGGATGAGATTTCATGAAAAAATGCAAAGGCCATCTGGCTGGTTCCGCCTGTCTGGGTTGGTTGAGTCCACGAAAAATCGGAGACAATTACAACTTTAATTCCCTTAATTGGCCTCTTAATTGTTGGCGGGCACGTTTCCAACTTTTGTGTGTGCTTGCTGACCGAAATATTGCACGGGTGCGGGATGACGTTGGGATGCTTGCCTGACGTCATCCCGTGCGATTTTCCGGCCGATCGGATCGGGCAAGTGCCCACACACCAACCTAAAAGTTCTGCCCCATATTTTTTTTTGGGTAGTGGCATTTTGAAAGGATCAAGTCCAGGAAGGCCATAGACTTCCTCTATAGGACTGGTCAAAAAGAAGGACCATAAGTAAAGGTCAAAAATATTGATGCTAGTTGTACTTTTACAAAGATGCAGCTATCTTATACATGATTCTCAACCAGGCCACAGATTGAATAATGCGACCAAGTCTCTTATGAACTAAAACCTGCATTGCTATTCTCCATCATGTCCAGAACAACGTGCCCTGATTGAACAATTAGCTGCAAATCGCTCATCAGTACAAATGGAATGCACACCACATTCTCCTGCAAAAACAGAAAACGAAATTCCATTGGGCTGGTACAAACAAGCTGAACTACCTGGCTGATTTATTTGTGAATGGATTTAAGGCACAACAGGACACTAAACAGCATGATACTTAAACAATAGAACTGGGACTGGTCCTCAGGGAGTTCATATATCCCTTTTCCAGACAGTTACTACTTATAGCGCTTTCACCCTGAACTGCTCCCGTGGATGAAAGAATCAGAATTATAGCTTTATCTACTTGTAAGATGAGGCAAATATACCTGGATACAGTTTGCAAGTTTTAAAACTTGTAACCCAAATTGGGACTCCTTTCATGTGCAGTCATTTCTTTTGAAGTAAACGAACAAATGGAGATGTTAACAGACTTTATACCTCTGTTGATAATGGCTTTCTTTTTAATATTTTCCCCTTCATATTGATCACAAGAAATCTCAACTCCATCTGTCAAACTGCAAACACTATCATTTCAAATAAATCACTCCAAAATCTGACTGGCTTCCTGAACACAAAGCAATGTTTTATTATAAGTAGATTGATCTTCTACAATCGCAAGTTAGTGAAGAGAGTGCGTTTGTCTTGACCTTAGCTACTTCTTTTTAATAAAACACATCAAATAAAATCTGAAATTTCCCTTTTTTTTAATCACATTTGCTAATGGGTTTAACAGAAGCTTGAAAGAGTTGCTGGATGTAAAATAAATCTGATTTCAGGCAGGCTGTAAAGAATGATAAAGCCAGCGATATTTACAGCACAGAAGAACACCGTTCCAGCTACTGTTACAGTTCCTTTTTAGAAAAAGCTAACACAATTATCACAGCCCTACTCTCCCCCATAACCTTGTATCTTTCTTTGCTTCATATGTTCATCTAATTTTATCTTCAAAGATGCAACGATCTTTGCCTGAATCACTTCCTGTGGCAAGGCATTCTATGCTCCCTCTTTGTAAAGATATTTCTGCTAATGTCTCTCCTCAATCATTTAGTGACAACTCCAAATTATGACCCCTTGTTATCGACTCCCAGCCAAAAGAAATATTCAAAAGTCTTTATAGCATTAAATCTTTGTTTGGTCAAAACATTCTTCAGTAGAAATAGTCCAAATATTTCATATCTCTCTTCATAACTATGGTTTTCCAACCCCATCCTGTTGACTTAATAGCTAATACTTGGCTTTAATTTCCTACAATGGGCTTTCCAAATCTGCATACATTACAGTGGCCTAGCCAATGTTCTGGAAAAGTTTGTTATGACTTCTTCACACTTGCATTCTAAGTCCCAATTTTTTTTTTACTCATTCACAGGATGTGGGCATTGCTGGTCAGGCTAGCATTTATTGTCTATCCCTAATTGCCCTTGAGAAGGTGGTGGTGAGCTGCTTTCTTGAACTGCTGCCACTGTGAGAGAGAGCCAATCAAGTGGACTGCTTCGTCCTGGATAGTGTCGAGCTTCTTGAGTGTCGTTAGGGCTGCACTCATTCAGGCAAGTGGAGAGTGTTCCATCACAAGATGGGGAGATGGTGGAATAGTAGTAATGTCGTTGGACTAGTAATCCAGAGACCCAGGCTAATGCTCTGGTGAAATGGGTTCAGTTAACACATCTGGAACACAAAGCTAGCCTCAATGACGGTGACCATGAAATTATCATCAATCGTCATAAAAACCCATCTGGTTCACTAATGTCCATGAGGGAAGGAAATTTGCCACCCTTACGTGGTCTGGCCTACATGTGACTCCAGACCCACAGCAATGTGGTTGAATCTTAACTGCCCTCTGAAATGACCTAGCAAGGTCAGTTCAAGGGCAATTAGGGATGGGCAACAAATGATGGCCAAGCCAGTGATTTTCGCATCCCATGAAAGAATTTTAAAAAATCACACACCTGACTTGTGCCGTGTAGATGGTGGACAGGCTTTGGGAAGTAAGGAGGTGAGTTACTCGCCGCAGGATTCCTAGCCTCTGCGCTGCTCTTGTAGCCACCATATTTATTAAAACTTTACCTGTCTTCAACAGCACTTTCAGGTATGTATGAGGTATAAATTCGACACCATTGCATATGTTTTACATGCAGTGACCCATCCAGCAATGCAACAGGATTTGCAGGATGTTTGGGCCACTGCTAAATTCATCAGGGTGTCTTTTATGCAGGATTCCTGGAGGCTGCCGGAGAAACCAGTATGTAACTGTTTTATTTATTTATTCTTCCATGGGGTGTGGGCATCACTGCAGCATTTATTGCCCATTCCTAACTGCCCTTGAACTGAGTGGCTTGCTAGGCTGTTGCAGAGGGCAGTTAAGAGTCAACAACATTGTTATGGGTTTGTGTTCACGTGTAGGCCAGACCAGGTAAGGGTGGCAGATTCCCTTCCCTAAAGGGCCATTAGTAAACCAGATGGGTTCTAACAACAATCGATGAGAGTTATCATCGTCACGATTACTGAAACTTAAAAAAAACTTATTATGGGCCCAGGTGAAGCAGGAATGCTCCTCTTATTTGCATTTTAATACTGTAGGTTACCACATGCCTGCATTCACCAATCCACACAACCCCCTAACACCCACCCCTCCACCCCAGCCCCATCACCTCTCCAAACCTTGCTTGTCTCAGGTAATGGAGTTACCTACAGGCCAGCATGGCATCTGTGGTAGCCGAAATTTGAACGACCCAGGCTAGTAGGCTGGGTAGGGGATGCCCGATTGGCACCTACAGTTCACCGGACTGATTTCAGTGAGGCTGGAGGATAAGAGGGTCCTCACTCCTCTTTCCCTTCTAGCCCGCAATGTGCAGCACGAGAACCATTTCACAACCATTATCGAACTTAGGCCCTGATCTATTTGAAGCTGTAAGTCTCTTTGCATGGAAAAGAAGTTGGTAGAGGAGATTTTCTGCTGCTCCAGCCTGATAAATAGGACAGGGGTGTCTGTGAGCGTGGCAGGGAAAGGCTTCATTCTCATTCTGGATCCGATTGATGCCGTCTTGTAAGCAGGAATGCTTCTCTTATTTGCATTTTAATACTGTAGGTTGCCACATGCCTGCGTTCACCAATCTACACAATCCCCTAACATCCGCACCCCCCCTGCCCCAGCCCCACCACCTCTCCAACCCTTGCTTGTCTCAGAGACACTGGAGTTATCTACAGGCCAGCATGGCATCTGTGGCAGCCAAAATGTGAACGACCCAGACTAGTAGGCTGGCTGATTGGCTGGCTGCAGTGAAAATATCACAATCTTTTCCAGTCGCTGGCCCTTTTAATATGTATAGGAGCCCACTTTGAGAGACAATGGACAAAGAATGCACTGTGGAAACGTCGCCCGCTGTAGTTGGCAGCCAAAAGGGACAACAGAAAAACTAGTAAGTTTAAATTTTTTTCCCAGCATCTAGGAGAAGCAGGAGTGTTCCATAGGTTCCTTTTTCTTGTTTACATTGTTCTTTAGTTTGATCTTCATGCAGATGCAATGGGCCGCAGTTAGTGATCTTCAGCATATTGCACCGGACACAACATAGCCATTCAGAGATGACATAACGACACTCAAGCCTGTTACTGCAGGGACCATAAGTCACTGGATCCATACCTGTCACACGGTTACATCAAAAACATACAACTGATCTGTTGCATTTGTCTACCTAATGTTGATTAAACAGCGCTAGGAGGACCACTTAGGCTCAATCAAATGAATAACTTTTAGACTTGTGGCTTATGTGCTCAGAAGTGCTTTGCAGTTCACAAGTAGCCACTGTTGCTGTGTACTTGGGTTGGGAGGGGGGGAGAGTTAAACTGGTCCATGCCAGCAGCATGAAATAGGCTCATAGTGAATCACCAGCTGATTTTTCACTGTGCCAGTTTTTACTTTCCTTTGACTTGGAAAATATTGCCAAGATTTTACGTTTCAAACCAAGGACAGGGAGACTGGAATAGGAGCCTCCAAAAATGTTTGAGCTATCATTCTGTGAACCCCGGCGGGTAGAAGATCGGACGGGGTGAAACCTCGGCTGCCAATTCCCCATGAACCTGTTTCACAGTGTTGGCATACGCTAATCTGACCACCCTTGTAAGTTTAAGGTGGTGGAAAGCCTAAAGAAGTATTTCTGCTTAACTTATTTCCCTATGTTATTCGACATGCTGGGCTGAATTTTCCCAGCCCATTTCTGATTCCCACTATTATGGCCTATTGCCAGCAGCAGGTACCTCAGCGGTGTAGCCATCCACTAGGCAGCCAACTGAGCTACTTAACAGGCCAATTAAAAGCCACTTCCTGCCCCATGGGCATTTTTCCCACATCGGGAGGTCCCGCTGTTGGGTTGGAAAACCATCGTGTAAACCCTGATGGCTTCCCAGCAGGTTCCCATCTCCTCGATGGGCATTCCACAGCGGGGCCCTCTTAAGTGACAATGGCTGCCCCTGCACCCAACCGGCTGCCAGTGCATCATGACAACGCCATTCTGATCGATGGGGCCTTCCTGCCTGCCTGGCCCCAGATTCCCCAAAGATAATTGAAAGTCTTCCAGGGAATTTTGGCACTGAGGTACCCTCTCCCTGGTGATGCAACCTCAGCAACAGCCACTGCTAGTGATGGCGCTGCTGAGGCTGCCGAGCTGCCTGCCTTGATTGGCTAGGCCATCATTCTCAATTGGATGCTGACCCCAGTGGGCGGCCTATTAATTGGTTGCCGCTGGCAAAATACTGCCCCAGGGTCCCGCTGCTTGCAGGAATGGTGTCGGCTCCCACTTCCGGCCCCGCGCTGTCACTTGACCGTCAACGGAACTATTCAGCCCACTGGTGAGGTGAGACGATTTAGGGTGGGAGAAGGCCCTTGTGGAGCATAAACACCAGCCTGGACCAGCTGGGCAGAGTGCCTGCATCTTTGCTCTAAATTCTATGTAAGACACACAGTACATTTTGGGTCATTTTAGTAATAGCGCTACATAGTTTGCAATGATGCAAAACGAAGATCCGTTTACACTGGTGCAACCTGAGGCTAATGATCAATTCCTTAAGTTTAAACAGTTCTGTTTCAAAATGTATTCAGAATGACACCTGAGTTCTCTAATGCCACAGCTTGGAACCTGAAATGAACTGCACTTATGAAAATGCTACTGAAAACACAGCAAACATTCAACAGTCCTGTAATGTAGGATGGACGCATTAAAGATCATAACACAAGAGTACCCCCCTCCCCACTGAAAAAAAAATTTCAACTTACTTCTTTCATGCCAGTCTGCAAGATTTTTAATCCTGTTTCTTTTTCTAGATTTTCTTTGCTGATCGCTGCAATATAAAAAAACAAAAAGGAGATAAGTTCAAAATGGGGTGGGGTGTCCAGAGGAATGTACAATGGAAACTGTGGAGCACCTCCATCATTACAGGAAATGTGTGCAGCATCAAAGCATGGAAGGGAAAAAGCCAGCCATTGGGTATATCAGCTTGACAGATCTTCAGAAGGGGATGTTTTTGGAGCAAATACGTTCAGGAAATAATGCAATGAGTGCAATTTTAGAGGAAAAAAAAAATGTGGCTTGGTGTAATGGGATCCTGAAAAGTTGAAAACGCACATTATTTCTTGAAAATGAAACGTGAAAACAATGCACGTTAGTAGGGGTGTGCCCTGCTAGCACACGTTTCATGTTGAGCAAAGGTCACTAAAGTTTTAAAGTAGATGCTTTTTGCATTGATTGAAGCACATCTTTTTTAAGGGCCAAAACCAAAAGCAGAAGCAACTTGAGTCAGGATATATGAAATTAAAACAGAAAGTGCTGAAAAAACTCCGTGATCCTGTGAATAACTCAGCAGGTCTGGCAGCATCTGTGGAGAGAGAAACAGGGTTCATGTTTCAAGGGGAGGACGGTTCTCACGGCAGGGAGGAGAGGTGACCCATGGGGGTGGGCATCTTGATAGAGAGGGGGCAGGTGTTGGTGGGGAGTGGGGGGGTTAGTGGTGCCTGATGCCGCCCCTTCTGGCTCAAAGCCCGAGCAGGGTGTCCTGCTGGGTCCCCCTGACCTTTCCCTGGCAGCCACAAAATAGAGGCTAGGCAGGAAGCATCTCATATGTCATCACTTAAGGGCCTCAATTGGGGTGAGGGTGGGCGGGCTGCCCTAGGCCTTGCCTGTCCCATGTAAGATTGCGGATTTGATTGGGGGCAGATGGGAGGGCAGTGGCATGGTCACCCCAGGGAATTTAACAGTGCACCCTGCCTGCAAACCCACCGGTGGGGGACCATAGAATTCTGCCTGCGGTGTGCTAATTGATTCCTCCAAACGGGAACTGATGACTATCTAGTTAGTAGTGGAATGTCCCAGGGACAAGTATTAGAGTGAGTGTGCTTTCTATGCTGTTACCCTATCTGGGAAGTAGGACAGGGCTATCAAGCAAACATATCAGGATAGATAAATATTACGTGACCATTTGACATTTTTGACACTGAAACTGCATTGAGAAGCTTCAATCCTTTGTGGGGTAGCCACTATCATGATAATGAAGGAAAAAACACCAAATTGCTTCCAGAAACACTGGACTTTAAAAGTAAGACCTAAGTTTTCAAAAATGTACATAAGCCACTGGTTGGAATGCTGCAGCGAGACTCCCTAAGAGGTAATGGAACCACTCTGTTGCCAGACAAGGTACTTCTGAAGACATCCAGAAACTAATTGCTCCCTCCAGTACAGACAATGGGACATAATGGGAGATGAGTATCATCTCATCAAGGAATCCTGTGAGCAATGCCCAGACAGATTTGTGAATTCGCTTCCCATTTGGAATATACAAAGGGGTTAAAAGTGAGCTAAAAAGCTGCCCTGGTGTCATGAAAATATAATAATTTTCATAATATTGTGATTTATTCCAAAAGTAGGTTAATAGTGGGGTTTGAATTAGTTTCTCTGTGTGGATGTTTGTGTGGGGGATTTAACTGAATTAGAGACAGCAAGTCTGGGGTTTTTCAGTGTTCAAAAGGGAAACTAGGTTTGAAATGCTAAGTACATAAACATGATTTAAGTTTTAGAATGTGAGGTGTGAGGAACATTTGCATTTTTAGATAAACCAGAGCAGTGAATTTCAAAGAGATGGTAAGGTGTTACACCTAGCCATAAGAGGCTAAGCCAAACAATGTGTTTATTTTTCCCAACGATTACTGATAATATGAGTACTATGGAAGATTAATATTATGAGAAAAGTAAGGTTGCAAAGACATATTGGAACAATGGAATTTACGTTAAAAAGGGAGAAACATGTACAAAGGAGCTGAGGTTATGTGTAAGGGGAAGGTCTTCTAAGATCTAACATAAGTGTGGAAAGCCTCCAGCCTTTATGCATCAAGTTGCTGTCTACAGGAACCGTAGCTAAGAAAACTCACAGAGAATATCACTGTCCAGAAATATAGTGTGTGCTTTGCATCAGTCTGTTGAAATCTATTTTGTGTTACTGTTGCCTTAGCAGAGGTGTAACTGGAAGTCAGATTAATTAGGGGGTTTAGGAGTTATTATAGTAGTAATTTGTAGACCTATACATGTGCTTATGATCTTCTCTTCTACTAATAAATGTTTAATTTAGTTTTGTAAAAGAACCTCTAAGACTCAGTGGACTTATTACTACTCAATTCAAGGCAAGCATCTCAAAATCAAATAAAAATTGCAAAAACAGTTGTGCTAGCTGTTTCAAGTTTCCCTCTGAATTTGAGCAGTTCAGCATTTACCATCTGCTATGCCATAACACTGGTGTCTGTCTGTTGGTGGGTGTTCTGAGAGAGAGCAAGTGCTGGATGTTTGACTCAGAAGTAACAGCCACACACAGTGCCGCCACAAATCACCATTTTGCAGGTATCCCAATCTCGCTCCCTCTCTACTGAATTCAACACTAATAGAACCTCGAAACCGAGTATTCATCTATTGGAGACAACACTACTGGAACATCAAAACTGAGTATTCGTCTACTGGAGTCAATTCTATTGGAATTTCGATCGCAATAGCTGCAACGCTCAATCACTAACTCCCCATGAGTCAAGGACTGTTCCACATATCTTTCATTTAATATATATATATATTCCCTTACTTCAAGCTAAATTCTTTCTTTTAACCTGTATGATTGTATATGCAAGTGTTTTATCCTTTATAGCCTTTAGTGGTTAATAAACTTACTCTTACCTTTAACTCAAGAAAGTCTGATCAAATTGGCTCCTTCAACACCAGAACAATTGGGTCTGGAAAAAAAGTATCCGTGAAAGGGATCCTTTTTTGATTAAATTTTGTCGTGACCAAGAGAAGGCGTGGGGTGGGCTGAATAAAGACAGGGGGCCAGTTCATCCCTCCTCATCTAGGGCATAACAATTTGGAGGTGCCCCAGCCAAATGGTGACAAATTGAGGGATGTTGCCTGGATCAACAACTTTGGGGAACCTCACCTGGGGATGGGTAGTAACAAATTGTCTGGGATTTGAACAAATTGGAGGCTCAGAGCCTGGCATATATTTTCCCACAGACGAAACAAAACAAATTAAAGTGGGGAAGAAAATTGTCGTTTTGAAATTAATTTTTTAGAAACTGCAGAACAATTTTCTTGAGTCTATACTACTGAAGTGTTAAAATGTCCACTTTTGAGGCCAGTACCTTTCTAGCAGCACCAGAAGCAGTTACTTTTGAGGATCTAAAAGTTCTGTCCCTCAAACAGTTAAAAGACTTAGCGAGGCGTTTAGGATTAGAATTTCAGCCGAAAAGCTGAAATTTTAGACGGGATGGCCAATCGCCTACAGGTGGAAATTGAGGACGATGAAATGGATAGAATAGCAGGGGAGAGATTAAAAATGGAGAAATGGAAATTAGAATTTCAGGGGAGAGAGAAAAGGAAAGGGAATTTCAGGAAAGGGCACCAATGGAAGAGTGAGAATTTCAGGAGAGAGAAAAGAGAGAGGAAAGGGAGTTTCAACTAAGACAGCTTGAACTGAGGAGCAGGTATCCCGCTCGGTCCCTTGAAGACACCACTAGATCGGACTTAAGGATTGAGGCAATAGGTTTACTCATCTAATCCTTAAGTTTGATGAAGCAGAGGGTGGAAGCCTACTTTATGGGGAGAATTTTCTCCCCGTCGTGCGGGAGCAGGCATGGGCGGGCGCGCAGCTAATCGTTACCCGCGATCAGCTGTGCGCCACAATTTTATGTGGGTGGGCCAATTAAGGCGCTACTTATGCGGGCGGAGGGAGGAGGGAGGGAGGAGGGAGAGTTGGGGCCTGCACTCTTTCGCACGCAGAAATCTCCCTGAGGCATGGGGCCGCCTCAAGGAGATTAAGGAGAGTCATAAAAATGTGATAAATAAAAAAATAAAATTATTCAGGCATGTCCCCCCCATGTGACATTGTCACATGAGGTGGGACATGTTTATCACTTTACATGAAACATTTTATTACATTAATAAACCCTTCGTGAAACCTCATCCCGCCTGTGGATGAGATTCTATGAAAAACGCGAAGGCCGCCTGGGCTCTTCACCTGCCCGCCAACCTTAAGCTTGGACGAGCAGCCCTGACAAGTGCCTCAATTAGTTGATCAACGGCCTTAATAGGCCTTTGATAGTTCGGCGGGCGCACAGCCGACTCTGGTGTGCGCCCACCGCACTGAAGATTGGAATGACGCGGGGTGAAGTCGGGACTTGCGTGCCCGACATCACCACGCGTCATTTTACGCATTGGCGTGCGGGGGCCGAGGTGGGACAGGAAATTTAGGCCTATATCTTTCAAGTGGTTAGCACAGCACTTAAAGTGGCCAGTCCAACAATGGTCCCTATTACTGCAGAGTAAGCTTTCAGGGAAGGCTCATGGGGTTTACTCCCTCCTGCCTGAGGAAAGTGTCACTGACTGTGAGGCAGTAAAAAGGTCTATATTAAGTGCATACCAGTTAGTGGCAGAGTCGTACCGTCAGAAATTCTGTACCCTCAGGAAACGGCCTGACCAAACGTACCTGGAATTTGAACGGCTTAAGCAGCTTGCTTTTGACTAGTGGGTACGAGCACTTAAACCAGAAGCCACTTAAGAAAACCTCAGTGAAATAATTCTCCTTAGGGCGTTTAAAAACTCCCTGCCCTTTCCAATACGGAAACACCTAGAGGAGCTGGGAGCAACAGGGGCCAGGCAGGGAGCCACACTGGCCAACAATTATGAGTTGATCCACAAACCCTTGTTCCAGAAGAAACCCTTCCCTAGTCACCCCCAACCAACCAAGGTTAGAGCGGGGGAGAGTGATAGGAGACTGAGCACCCATGGGAGAGAGGAAAATTCTGGGGGCCCTCCTCAGGACAGAAAGGGTGGTGCTGAAATGAAAAGTGAAGCCAAGAAGCCTGTGTGTTTTAACTGCCGAAAAGTAGTCCGTGCCAACTGCTGGAGGCTACGGCAAAAACCAGTGGGGTTTATTGGGGTACACACACCCCGTGTAGAGAATAGGCTATGGCTCTGACTGGAGCTGCGAATCCCTGTAGAGGCACTCCTGAGAGTGCGGATAATGTTAAACTAATCCCTGAGGGTTACTGGGATTTTGTATCCAACAGAAGGGTGGCCACATTTCCCCAGGGTGAGGTGAGCAAGCCTATAATAATACTGAGGGATACAGGGGCCAGCCAGAATCTACTTCTGGGAAAAGGCATGACCTTCCCACCTTAGAGTGCCATAAGTGCCAAGGTGCTGGTAAAGGGGATTGAAGGAGGGTACATGCCCAGTCACCCATACTGGGTACATTTGGAGTGTGACCTTGTATCAGGGCCAGTGACCATGGGACTCGTCCCTAGTTTGCCTGTGGACGGGGTCGACCTGCCCCTCGGCAATGACCTGGCAGGATCAAAGGTAATAGCACCTCCAGTGGTCTCAAAGAAGTCCACTGAGGTCAAGGAGACCGAGCAGCTGCAGGAGAAAGTGCCTGGCATTTTCCCTGACTGTGTGGTAACCCGGTCTGTGATGCAACAAGCTCCAACAGAGGAAGCTGGAGTGGCACTGCAGGCAGATGACCCTCCGGTCTGCTTACTTGAAACCTTTTTTGGGAGTCTAGGAGACCCTAAGGAGGTGATAAATAAATCTTCCTTGGTGGCGGCCCAGCAAGCTGACCCACAGTTAAAAACATTAGCTCAGATTGCTCACAATGAGGCTGAAGTAGAATCCTAAATGCTACTAAATTAAAAATGACGTGCTGATGAGGAAATGGAGAACCCTCACAGACCTGCAATTGAGGAGTGGACAGTGATCCACCAGGTGGTAGTGCTGCTAAGGTACCATGGGGAAATCTTGTGGCTGGCTCACGAAATTCCGATGGCTGGGCATGTCGGGATATGCAAAACCCAAGTCCACATCAGCCAACATTTCTACTGGCTGCACCTCCACAGGGATGTAGTAAGGCTTTGCAGAACCTGCCACACGTGCCAGGTTGTGGGTAAACCCCAACCTGCATTACGACCGGCACCTATCATTCCCAAGCTGGCTTTTGGGGAACCATTCAGCAAGGTGTTAGTGGACTGTATGAGGCCCCAACTCAAAATAAAAGGTGGCCACAGGTATATCCTTACCATCATGGACGTGGCTACCCATTTCCCAGAGGCGGTTCCTCTGAGAACCATAACTGCCAGAACAGTGGTGAGGGAATTGACCCAATTCTTTATTAGGTATGGTCTATCCACCGAGATCCAGTCAGATCAGGGCTCAAATTTCATGTCCAAGATATTCCAGAAAGTCTTGGGTAACTTGGTGCGACCCAACTGAAGCCTTCAGCGTATCACCCACAGTCCTAGGGGCGCTAGGACGGTACCACCAAACCATAAAAACAATGATCAGGGCAAACTGCCACGAATACCCCCATGACTGGGATAAAGAACTAGGTTTCCTTCTGTTCACTACCAGGGACTCACCCAATGAGTCCACCAGGTTTACTCCAAATTAGTTTGCAGGCGCCAAGTGCAAGGGCCTCTGAAGCTAATCAAGGAGAGGTTTTTAGAGTAGAAGGAGGAGCTCTCAATGTTGGATTACGTAGCTGCATTCCAGGAGCAGCTCATGAGAGCCTGCGAGGAGGCCAAGAGCACTTGAAAATCTCCCAGGCGGTTATGAAGAAACAAGCCGACAGATATGCCAAGACCCGAACCTTACAGCCAGGAGACTATGGGCGGAAATGTCCCGGATTTGCACTCATTACAGTAGTGGGCGGGTAAAACAATGTTTGACCTGCTGGCCGCAAAGGCGGGTTTTCACATCGTATCACCCCAAACCCACTGCGTTAATAATGCATTCCCGGGGTACACGCCATTTCGATGGCGGGTGGGCTTCGAATCACCTGCCAAGCCATCACCTCGCTGCTTCATCACGCCAGACACCACATTTAAAGTACAGCCGCGCTCAGTGCTTCCAGCCCAGGATTGCAGCAAAGAAGGCATGGCCCCGAAAGACAAGACAACTGCAGCCCTCGAGCGCCTTTTGGATGCCGTGGAGGCCCGCTGTGACGTCCTCTACCATCGCTCTGGCCTCAGGAGGGGCAGCAACATTACCACTCCAGCTTGGTAGGTGATGGCAGTGGTGATCAGTGCCAATGCTGCACAGAAGATGTTGACCATTCAACACAGATAGAGGATGAATGATCTCACCTGTACAGTCAGGGTATGGTAACCAGCTCAGCACTCACAAGCCCATCACACATTCACCGGCATCTGACTCACTGCCAGCTCAAGGGATATCACCACCCATTCTCACACAAACCCTCACATGTCCATCGGGCCTCATCCCCTCTGGAGACTGCCTCCTCAGCCCTCACCAATTTGAGGCCACTTACACAGATCAACATGTGCCCACACACACACACCCTGGGATACCCCCCTTCCTCAGTACAGCCCTCATCCTGCAGCCTCTTCCCTTGGTTGAGCCCACTTCACCCCCTTCGCCAAGCAAGCTCTTGCCCTGCAAGGCATTGAAAAGCCACCCACATATGGCTAATCTGGTAGGTAGGGACCAGCTCGTGAGCCCCGCTAAAAGTGATGTGGTGCTGCCTGCGAAGCCTGGTGCTGATGACTGTGAGTGCTGACCGAAGCAAAGTAGGCAAACAAACCTTGAAGTCTGGAGCGAAGTGCAGCAATGGGGATGACTTGGAGGGAGACATGGGTGAGGCCCGCATTGAACCCCCTACTACCAGGCTAACTAATACAGAAATATTAGCCAACTTAGGCTCCTTGTTCTCCCACCCAGGTTCAGAACAGCGAGCAGACCTGGACAGGCTGCTCACTGCATTTAAAGGCTTGTGCCAGGCTGTACCTCCCTAGCCTTACATGATGTGAATGTGGGAGAGGCCCCTCCCAAAAGGCTACATCCTTACCGTCTAGGCCCAGAGAAGCTGGCCCAGATCCGGGAGGAAATTAACTACAGGCTGGAGCACCAACTAACAGAGCCTAGCAACAGGAGCTGGAGCTCCCCAGTTGTGATTGTTCCCAAGCCGGACGGCTCCACAAGGTTCTGCGTTGGCTGCTGAAAAGTTAATGCAGTGACCTGAGCTGGCTCCTACCCGATACCCTGGCTGGAAGACTGCATAGATAGGGTAGGTAAAGCAGCCTGTATCACGAAGATAGATTTACTCAGGGGATACTGACAGGTTCCCTTGATGGCCCGCGCGAAGGAAATCTCCACCTTTGTAACCCCAGGTGGGTTATACCAGTGTCGGGTTTTGTCCTTTGGTCTCCAAAATGCCCCAGCTACCTTCCGAAGGTTTATGAAGCAGGTAGTGGCTGGCTTGTCCAATTGCATCATGTACCTGGACAACCCCCTTGTGTACAGCAACACCTGGGAAAACAACGTAGAGCAACTGGAAGCCCTCTTCCCGAGAGTAGTCAGCTGACCTAGTGGTCAATCTCGCAAAGAGCAAGTTCGCTAAGGCTAAAGTGAACTATCTAGGACATGTAGTCGTACAAGGACAGATACTGCCCAGGGTTGCCAAGGTGCAAACCACAGCCCAGTCCCCGATTTCCACCACGAAACAGGAAATCATGAGGTTCTTGGGGATGTGTGAGTTCTGCCGCAAATTTTTTAAAAATTCATTCATGGGATGTGGGCTTCACTGGCTGGGCCAGCATTTATTGCCCATCCCAAATTGCCCTCGAGAAGATGGTGGTGAGCTGCCTTCTAGAACCACTGCATTCCATGTGGTGTAGGTACACTCACAGTGCTGTTAGGAAGGAAGTTCCAGGATTTTGACCCAGCAACAGTGAAGGAAGGGCAATATGGTTCCAAGTCAGGATGGTGAGTGACTTGGAGGGGAACTTCCAGGTGGTGGTGTTCCCATGTATCTGCTGTCCTTGTCCTTCTAGATGTAGTGGTCGTGGGTTTGGAAGGTGCTGTCGAAGGAGCCTTGGTGAATTCCTGCAGTGCATCTTGTAGATGGTACACACTGATGCTACTGTGCGTCAGTGGTGGAGGGAGTGAATGTTTGTGGATGTGTTGCCAATCAAGTAGGCTGCTTTGTCCTGGATGGCATCAAGCTTCTTGAGTGTTGTTGGAGCTGCACTCATCCAGGCAAGTGGGGAGTATTCCATCACAGTCCTGACTTGTGCCTTGTAGATGGTGACAGGCTTTGGGGAATTAGGAGGTGGGTTACTCATTACATGATTCCTAGCTTCTGACCTGCTCTTGTAGCCACAGTATTTATTTGGCTAGTCCAGTTCAGCTTCTGGTCAATGGTAACCCCCAGGATGTTGATAGTGGAGAATTCAGTGATGGTAATGCCATTGAACATCAGGGGGTGATCTCTCTTGTTGGAGATGGTCATTGCGCCTTCTGTGGCGCAAATGTTACTTGCCACTTGTCAGCCCAATCCTGGATATTGTCCAGGTCTTGCTGCATTTGGACATGGGCTGCCTCAGTATCTGAGGAGTCACAAATGGTGCTGAACATTGTGCAATCATGAGCGAACATCCCCACTCCTGACCTTATGATGGAAGGAAGGTCATTGATGAAGCAGCTGAAGGCGGTTGGGCTGAGGACACTATCCTGGGGAACTCCTGCAGTGATGTCCTGGAACTGAGATGACTGACCTCCAACAACCACAATCATCTTCCTTTGTGCTAGGTATGACTTCAACCAGTGGAGAGTTTTCTCTTTGATTCCCAATGTCTCCAGTTTTGCTAGGTTTCCTTGATGCCACATTCAATCAAATGTGGCCTTGATGTCAAGGGCAGTCACTCTCACCTCACCCTGGGAGTTCAGCTCTTTTGTCCATGTTTGAACCAAGACTGTAATGAGGTCAGGAGCTGAGTGGCCCTGGCAGAACCCAAGCTGGACGTCAGTGAGCAGCTTATTGCAAAACAAGTGCCGCTCGATAGCACTGTTGATGACCCCTTCCATTACTTTACTGATGATCGAAAGTAGACTGATGAGGCAGTAATTGGCTGGGTTGGATTTGTCCTTTTGTGTACAGGACATGCCTGCGCAATTTTCCATATAGTCGGGTAGATGCCAGTGTTGTAGCTGTACTGGAACAGCTTGGCAAGTTCTGTAACACGTCTTCTGCACTATTGCAGGAATATTGTCAGGGCCTGTAGCCTTTGCAGTATCCAGTGCCTTCAGCCATTTCTTGACATCACGTGGAGTGAATTGAATTGGCTGAAGACTGGCATCTGTGATGCTGGGGGCTTCTGAAGGAGGCCGAGATGGATCATCCACTCGGCACTTCTGGCTGAAGATTGTAGCAAATGGTTGTGCCTTGTCTTTTGCATTGCTGTGCTGGGCTCCTCCATCATTGAGGATGGGGATATTTGTGGAGCCTCCTCCTCCAGTGAGTTATTTAATTGTCCACCACCATTCACGACTGGATGTGGCAGGACTGCAGAGCACAGTAGCCTCTTCGCTGACAGAAAAAAGCAAAAGTAGTATGGACCGAGAAATGCCAGACGGCTTTCGAAAAGCTGAAGACTATTTTAATAGGCGAGCCCGTGCTTGCAGCCTGAACTTTAATTAGGCATTTAAAGTAGTCATTGTGCGAGTGACTTTGGGGTAGGGGCTGTTCTCCTACAGGACGAAGAATCCAGAATAGAGAGACCAATCAGGTACTTCGCTGAAAAGCTCAACAAGCATCAGAAACGGTACTCCACAGTAGAGAAGGAGACCCTCGGTTTATTGCTGGCCCTCAGACACTTTGAGATATATATCCGAAATGGGTATAGAGAGACCACAGTATATGCCGACCATAATCCGTGGAAAAGTGGAACTTTGGTGGAAAAGTTTAAGATCCAGAATGCCAGGTTATTCCATTGGAGTCTGTTCCTCCAGCTGTACCACTTTAAAAAATCACCCACATTCCTGGGAAATCAAATGTGATTGCGGATGCACTGTTCAGAACTTAAAAGAGGCTAGTTAGAACCCGAAAAGATAAATTGACCATTGCTAAAAGAATGAATGTCTGTATGAGAGTGTTCTGTTGTTTATAAGTTTTTTCCCTTTTTTGTAATTAAATGAAAATGAATCTCATTTCATTCCAGGGAGGAGGGGAAATGTCATGATATTGAAGGAAAAAACACCGAATTGCGTCCAGAAACATTGGACTTTAAAAATAAGATCTGAGTTTTTAAAAAAAATCCATACAAGCCATTGGTTGGAATGCTGCAAGATGACTCCCTAAGAGCTAATGGCACCCCACTCTGTTGACAGACAAGGTACTTCTGAAGACATCCAGATACTAATTGCTCCCTCCGGTAGAGACAATGGGACATAATGGGAGATGACTATCATCTCATCAAGAAATCCTGTGAGCAATGCTGGACAGATTTGTGAATTCGATACCCACTCGGAATATACAAAGAAGGGGTTAAAAGCGAGCTGAAAAGCTGTCCTGGTGTCTGTCTGTTGGTAGGTGTTCTGAGACAGAGCAAGTGCTGAAAGTTTGACTCAGAAGTAACAGTCACACACAGTTCCCCCGCAAATCACCATTTTACAGGTATCCCGATCTCTCTCCCTCTCTACCGAATTCAACACTACTGGAAACAACTATTCATCTACTGGAGTCAGTTCTACTGGAATCTCGAATCGCAACACTCAATCACCTACTCCCCACGAGTCAAGGGCTGTTCTGTATACCTTTTATATTTTATATACAGATATATATATTCACTTACTTAAAGCTAAATTCTTACTTTTAATCTGTATGACTGCTTTTGCATGTGTTTTATCCTTTCTTGCCTCTGGTAGTTAATAAACTTACTCTTTAACTTAAGAAAGTCTGATCAAATTGGCTCCTTCAAAACCAGAACAATTGGGTCGGGGAAAAAGGTATCTGCAAAAGGGATCTTGTTGTGATGAACAGAAGGTTGGTGGGGGGGCGGGGGGGGGGGGCTGCTGAATAAAGACAGGGGGCCAGTTCACCCCTCATCACTTGGGGCAGAACAAATTGGGGGCATCCCAGCCAAACGGTAAGAAATTGAGGGGTCTCATCTGGATCAACAACTTTGGGGAACCTCACGTGGGGGTGGGTCGTAACACCACAGAAATGCTAGAAAACACTTTCCTCCTATATTTCATACCCAAAAAAATCCTGAAATTTCACTGAATCCTGAATATAAGGCAGCACAGTAATTTGCTTGAGGAAAGAGGGATTTAAATCACACCTTGCGTCATTTATTAACTTCTTTCTGTGTACATAAAACTGTGCTAACAAATCACACGCAATAAGTAAAACAGACATTTTCTAAACTCAATACATTTTACCGCTTGTAATTAAAATGGAAATTGTTATCTGAAATATATATTAAGCCTGGTCTGTTAATTAATCATGCAACACTTTCAAAACAGACAATTAGAGAGGCAAGGAATAGAAACATGAAGAATAGCAAATGGAAACAGTATGTTACTAAACCTTTAACCAAATTATTGTGTGTGAATCTTTCTTGAATGCTCCCATGTGAAAAAAGAAGTCTTTTAAAAAAATAAAATTCCGCAGATGAAGGATATGCAAATAGGCTGGAAGAGCTGAACCCTATAATGTTCTCAAAATTCTGCAAAGGCCTATTTAATTAGTATTTTAATTTATCAAAATTATTCTTTGCACTTGACAATTTATGCAGTATTCTATGTAATTAAGCATGCAGCTTCAGAGGAATAATCTTGCCAGTGCTGCTAATATCAGTTATTCTACCCTGAAAGGAACTGTGTATGTCTCAACTCTGATCTAGATTACAATAAGGAGAAATTAATGGCTTTTTTTTTCTTTATCAAAGCGCATGCTGGGAGTTCCGCAGATTATACCATTCTACTGTAGAGCAGCCTGGTAATTAGCCAAGAAGGGTACGCATTTTCAGCCCTGTGTATATGCCTATTAGCAGCTTGTCAATATTAGTTCCCAGCTTAAAAAAAAAACACACTGCTTGTTTCTAAACGCTTGATCTGAATGTGTAGCTTGCAGTATCGTTGATGACAGCATGGTAAATGCTGGTGTCAAGACCAATTTTAAAACCATTTTTCAAATTATTTTAATTAGATTTTTTTTCATTCTCACTTGCATTAATTTAATTTCTGATATCAACATTTTAGTTTTCAATCTGTTCGCTTGAATTTTCTTACCGTGCGCTGTGCGGCCTGAAGTCATTTCACCAGGGATGTGATACTGAAGCTGCACATGAACTGTATGGGGTCTGGTACAATTAGAGCTGGGAGAGGGTTGGACACACTATTGGTATTCCTGGGGTAATAATGGCAAGTTTAGCCATTGTGTTTCGTCGTAGTGAATTATAAAAAATATTCCTTTTCTATAAAAATGATTTATCTCTGAGGCAGTTTTTTCCTCACTGTGGGATAGATGATGCAAGTTTTAAAATGAAGCTGTTTTAAGTCAGACTGAAGCTGTGAGCTGTAATCACAAAACAAGGATACAAACATCCAGCCAAAAGCAGTTGACACTAAGGCAATTAACCGTTGAAATAAATCACTACAAGTAATGGGTTAATAAGACATTACAAGGACTGAGGTTCATTCCTAGAGGGATAGAACAGAATAAAGGAGAAGATATGTTAAGGTTGCAAAGAACCTTGGTTAGACCAGACTTGGAGTACTGTGCAAAATTCTGGTCCCCATATTTTAAAAAGGATATAGAGGCACTGGAGAAGATACAAAAGAGATTTACAAGGATGATGCCAGAACGGAGAATATAATTATCTGGAAAGATTGAACAGGCTGTGGCTCTTTTCGCTAGAAAATAAAAGGCTGAGAACGGAGCTGAGCATAGGGAAGAAGGAAGATGAATCATGATGTAAACGAGACCAAAACTATGGCCATAAACATTAGACAGTCACAAATAAATTTAATAGAGAATTAAGGAGAAACCAATTTACCCAGGCAGTAGCTAGAATGTGGAACCCGCTACCATAAGGAGTAGTTGTGGTGAATGACATTAATGCATTTAATGGGAAGCTAGACAAACACATGACGGAGAAAGGAATAGAGGTTATGCTGATAAGGTTCAATGAAGAGGGGTGTGAAGAGGCATTTGTAGAGCATGAACACCAACATGGTCCATTTGGACTGAATGGACAGTTTCTGTACTCTACGCTCTATGTAATTTTATGTAAAAGAAGGGGTTTAAATAACTGATTTGAAATTCCACTGGAATGTTAGGGTGCAGTTACAGGCCGAGAGGATCAAACATTCCACAGATCATGATGATTCTCTGCTTTGGAGCAGGTGAGGGAGGTGATCTCTGTCAAGGTCAACAGGGATTGAGGAAAGAAAGAAGAAGGGAGGGTGGACAGGAGGGAGGGAATGATGGATAGAGAGGGCGTCTTTATATAATGCCTTGTTATATTTCTCAGAAACATCTCAAATGTGATCCATAAAATGAATTATTTTGAAGTCCAGTCAATGTGGTCATGAAGGCAAGCTAGTGCACAGCAAGATCCCATAATCAACACGAATAACAGGATATTCTGTTTTTTGGTTGAATAGATTGAGGGAGGAATTTTGGAAAAAAGTTGGGGAGACCTCGCTAGGCAACTTCAAATGAAGGCCACGAAATCTTTTACATCCACCTAAACCACTTTAACAGGTTGATGGGGTCTCAATTCAACGTCTCAACCAGAAGAATGTTTTGCAGATTTGCTTGCAACCTTTGGGGATCAGCAGGGTTGACAACTCTAACTGGATGTTTTATCTTCAAGGTTTCACCACATGACCTCCCACGCTTCTGTCATTGCTCTTCTGACACATCCACCCTCATGGCCCATAACCAATTAGAAAGCAAAAAGACTTTTTGCCACCCAATTGGATATCAGCTTCCACACACCCAACTCCCCATCTACAATATTTGTGTAACTAATTGACAAAAATGTTCACAGAAAATGACTGAAAATCATTTTTCATAATGCCCCTCTGAATTTTTTCCTGGGCTGTTCACAAGTGTATCCGGGTGATTACTCTTTAATTCCTGGAGACTCCAGGACAATCCTGGAAGGTTACCTGGCTTACATAGGAATCAGGGATTTTTTTTACTGAAAATTTTCTTTCAGGAGGTTCAATGGAAAAGACCGAGAGTCTATGCCCGAGTAGATTTTACATAGTCTGTGGAATGAGGCCTGTGATGTCAATGAAAGAGCATTTCACAGGTGGGGGAACTCTGCTTTGCTCATTACTTGTATCCAAATTGTAAATGCCTTCTTCATATTCACAGAGAAATAAACTTTTAAAATATGATACTATCAAGAAAATTCTCTGTAAAGTTACTGGGACTAAATCCGAAAGCCCCTGAGAACAGGCGCGGGGATCGCACTGTGGGATTAACCAATGCCTGCTGTTTCCAATGCAGGCATCATGCCAACTTTGTGCAGCCTGCTAGTTAACATGATTTCAGCATGCAGACAATGCTCACAGTGTTGTTGAATGGCAGCATGCCTCAGCACATTTAGTACAATTTCATGATACGCATGATTCTAACGTGTATGTGAGTTGTGTACTGGAGTCATCAGCCATATGGTCACCCTTGCCACCCAGTCGATAACCTCCATAGGTTTGTCATGGCGGCTCAGATACAGATCTCGCTGCCGGCTACCACAGAATGAAGACATCTTGACTGCTACCAAGATACCAGGCATTGACCTTTAAGATGCGCTGAGTATATTCGCAAACCAGCTGAATATTTTGGGTGTGGAACCCTCTCAGTTGCGGCACATCTCAGCTTTGACAAGTACCACCTGCCAAGTTAAGTTTATGCACTCAATAGCAAATTGCAGTATGGGGAAGCCTGCAATTCTTGCAAAGCTGTGTGCTTGGTCTGCCTGCAGCTGCCTGGCAAGAGGGAATAAAATATAGTCAGTTCTCTTTGAAAAGAGAGCATCAGTGACCTCCCTTACAAAACTGTGTGCAGCAAATTGTGAGATGTTGCAAATATCTCCAGTTCTAGCCTGGAAAGAGCCAGCAGCATAAAACTTCACTTGATGACGTCACAGCCACTGGCAATGTGGTCCTCACCCCGTCCTGAACTTGAAGTTGTGGCAGCAGGTGGCATATTACAATATTCTTGCCCTTACTTAATGCAGACATCTTGCACATTGTTCCTTGCTGAGGTTCAGGTAGGAGAATTGCTCCCTGAACACCCTTGTCGAGTATGGCTGAAGTATCCTGTTGAAAGTCCTTCCTCTCCTTCACCTCCTCCTCCCTTTTCTAGCAGTTCACCCTGCTCTGTGCCATCTGTGAAA
Source organism: Cetorhinus maximus (assembly GCF_964194155.1). Lineage (NCBI taxonomy): Eukaryota > Metazoa > Chordata > Chondrichthyes > Lamniformes > Cetorhinidae > Cetorhinus > Cetorhinus maximus. The sequence continues at coordinate 27,925,226 of NC_135881.1, forward strand.
GCAAATGGCTTGAGCAGAGGACTTGAAGTCAGGACGAAGTCCTTCAGAACCTGCCTCATCACTCTGAAGAACTCAAGAAAACAACCATAACAAGAGCCAGCAGAAATCAACTAGCAACTAACCTGCAAGTAATTGATGATCCCTTTAAATAGCACTGGTTGAGGGGAATTCTCCCTGTTGCTTAATGTGCGTTTAGCCATGTGTGGTTATGGGAAGGCATTAGCTGGAGCATTGAGCTTCCAAATGGCTGCACTGGTACGAGATGTGTACACATGCTAAGGTCGCCATTTTGGAACTCGAGGGCCTCTAATAGCACAAACGGGCGATACACATCCGAATTTTGCAGTGACTAAATGTCTCCTGAAAACCAAAACGAAAAAGTTGATCTGTCTTTTTCTCTTTTGGATGCTGATGAGCCTACTCATAATTACAATTTCTCTTCAAATATTGTTTCCTCAAAAGTTAGGCAATTTCATTTCTTCATTTTTGCCCACTGCCTATATGGGTGGCCAGCCCCATTTGTAGTCTGGAGAATGACCTACTCCTATGCTAATATAATACCCAAGGCTGACCTGAAATTTCCAACAGTCGCGGACAGTAATCTCTAGTTTGAAAATATCATTAAAGTCAGGATTAGGGATTGTAGGAACAGGAGTAAGCCATGCAGCCCATCAAGCCTAGCACTATCCCTCAGCTTGATGTACACTAAAAAATCATGAAGAACAAGTATATTTTTCTAGGAATGCAAATATACCTCAAGTGGTTAATGGAATGGAAGACAGATCCTAGAATACAGATATACATATCTTTAAAAATAGGTCCTTAATAGCAAACAGTCATAAAATATGTGATTAGGGTGTTAGGTTTTGTATATAGGGGTGCTAAATATAAATATATGTAGGGGTACAATAGTCTTGTGGTATGTTACTAGACTAGCAATCCAGAAAAAGTGAGCTCAAATCTCACCATGGGACTCAGTTTAAAAATCTGTAAGTAAAAATTTGTACTGTATTAACAAAAAGAAAAGTCACAATGAACCTATGGATTGTCAGAAAATCCCAGCTGGTCCCCCACTATCATTTAGTTAAGGAACCTGGTGCCCTTTCCCAGTCTGGCCTGTACATGACTCTAATCTGACACCACTGCTGTTGACTCCTAACTGTCCTTTTAAATGCTCTTAATAAGCCACTCATTTGTATCCAGGGAAACTAGGGATGGGCAATGAATGCTGGCCTTTCAGATGACACCCATATCTTGAGGATAGAGAAAAGAAAAGAGATATGCAAACAGGGGTGACATTGGATAATTGTCATAGCTTAAATATCCCACTATAGAAAGGGCACTGTAGCTCTGGAAAAGATGCAGCATATATTTACTTAGACAATACCAGAATGAGCAACTTAAAAACTAGCACTGTATTCATAAGATCATGGAGGCCGAGGAGAATTTAATGAAGTTTTCAAAAATAATTGCAATGGGCTTGAGAGTGCATATAATGTAAGATTATTTTCACTGGTTAAAAATAATCAGTTAAGAATTGGCCATATCGGGAGAATTAGTATTAAAAGCATAACAAAACGATTAGATTTTTTTTTTCCCCCCATTCAAGGGGTGATCAGAATAAGGAATGTGTTAACTACAATTGGCTTATAGCCAAAGCTGAATAAGTCATGGGAATTTAAGACAGGATTAGATAAATACTTGAAGAAGCAAGATATTAAAATGTACAGGGAAACAGCAGAAGAGTGGGATTAGAGGGGGTAGAATGGATGTAGAACTAGGATTGGTACAGATATAATAGGCCCAATCATCATCTTCAGTATCGTCCGCTCTTTTAGGGGTTGAAACTAGCTTTGGGTTGTTACGCATAATTGAAGTTAATGGAAAAGAAAATCGAGAGGGGCTGAGGCGGGAAGGTGTAAAAGCAGCCCCGCTAAATCTCTGTCGGACGTTTTGTCCGACCAGCTCAAGACCAATTTCATTCTCTATGATTGTAGGAATTCAGAAGCTTAAGGGGCCTGTGAAAATAAGTGGAAATTCTCTAACTGCGGTGATAAGGCTGAATAATATTTTTTCGAATATAATACATATATTTTCCCTAAAACTTTATCTCAAAGTTAGCGCGCGTAATATACATGGTAACAAAAAATGGGATTTTTTTGTAGCCGGTCAAGAACATCTATTCCACATGCATTATGAATGATATTACAATTATATTATATTACATTATTATTATTGGCTATCGCTTACTGGTGGGGGTGATAATACATACCTACTAAAAATGTCATGTTTCGATGGTATTTCTTTTAAATTTTTTCTGTTTCTAAGGCATATATATATATACACATATGGAGATTCGTTTCAAGGCTCTCATGTAACTTGCTATTGTCTTTGCCAAGTTAATGGTTAAAAAAATTTTCACTCAAAATATTAGAACAAAGGTTCCACCTTGCTGCTCTGAGAAACATGTCTGTGTTTCACATGCTACATTAATAGAAATACAGGAACATAGGAGCAGGAGGAGGCCATTCAGCCCATTGAGCCTGCTCTCACATTCAATATGATCATGGCTGATCATCCGCTTCATTGCCTTTTTCCCACACTATCGCCATATCCCTTTGTGCCATTGGTATTTAGAAATCTGTCAATCTCTTCTTTAAACATAGTCACTGACTGAGCTTCCACAGCCCTCTGGGGTAGAGAATTCCAAAGATTCACAACCTTGTGAGAGAAAAAATGTCTCCTCATCTCGGTCCTAAGTGGCTTCCCCCTTATTTTGAAATTGTGTCCCCTGGTTCTCGAATCCTCAACCAGGGGGAACATCTTACCTGCATCTTTCCTGTCTAACCCTTTAAGTATTTTGTAGGCTTCAATGAAATCAGCCCTCATTCTTCGAAACTCTAGAGAATACAGGCCCAGTTTCCTCAATCACTCTTCCTAGGACAGTGCTGCTATCGCGGGAACAAGTCTGGTGAACCTTCATTGCACTCCCTCTATGGCAATAATATCCTTCCTAAGGTAAGGAGACCAAAACTGCACATGATGCGGTCTAACCAATTTTCCATACAATTGAAGCAAGACTTCACTTTATATTCTGCCTGCCATGTTCTTGTCCACTCACTAAATCTGTCCAAATTCCCTTGAATCCGCTTTGCATCTTCCTCACAACACACATTCCCACCTAGCTTTGTGTCAAACACAAACTTGAAAATGTTACATTTGGTCCCCAAATCCAAATCATTGATATATGTTGTGAACAGCTGGGGCCCGAGTACTGATCCTTTCGATACCCCACTAGTCATGGCCTATGTGAGAATGACCCACTTATTCCTACTCTGTTTTCTGCCTGTTAACCAATCCTTACTCCATGCCAATATGTTACCTCCTATTCTATGTGCTTTAATTTTGCTAACTAACCTTCTGTGAGGGACTTCATCAAAAGCCTTCTGAAAATCTAAGTACACTAAGAGGATAGACCAAATGAACACATGGCTGGAGAGATGGTATAGCCGGGAGGGATTCAGATTCTTGAGGCACTGGGACCAGTTCTGGGGAAGGTGGGACCTGTACAAACCGGATGGGCTGCACCCAGGCAGAGCTGGGACCAATGTCCTTGCGGGGGCTTTTGCTAGTTTTGTTGGGGAATATTTAAACTAGTGTGGCAGGGGGATGGGATCCCAGGAGTAGGATCAGATAGGTCAGATTCAGATCAGAAAAATGGAGATGGAACATTAGCTAGGAATGTTGTGATAGACATGGAGTTACAGGAGAAGCAAAGTTTAAAAAGTGTCCAGCAAGGGAAATTGACGGGGTTAAACTGTTTATACTTCAATGCAAGGAGTATTACAAACAAGGTAGATGAGTTAAGGGCACAGGTAGACACATGGCAGCAGGATATCATTGCTATAATGGAGACCTGGCTAAAGGAGAGACAAAACTGGCAGCTTAATATCCCTGGTTATAGAGTCTTCAGACACAATAGAGAAGGAGATAAAAAGGAGGGGAGTAGCACTAATGGTTAAAGAATCAATTCCAGTTGTGAGAAGGGATGATATACTAAATGGGTCAATAAACGAGGATTTATGGATTGAGCTTAGAAATAAAAAAAAGGGCAGTCACACTACTGGGAGTATACTACAGACCCCCAAATAGTGAAAGGGAGATAGAAGAACAAATATGTAGGCAAATTTCTGCTTGTAAGAACAAGAGGACAATAATAGTAGGAGACTTAAACTATCCTAATATCAACTGGGATTCAAACAATATAAGGGGCACTGAGGGACAAAAATTCATGCAGTGTTTGCAGGAAAATTTTTTCAACCAATTAGTGACAAATCCAATGAGAGGAGATGCAATTCTAGACCTTTAGTCTTGGGGTACGAAGAAGGGCAAGTGGGTGAAGTGACAGTTGGCAGGGATCACAATTCATTTAGATTTAGCATTACCATGAAAAAGGGCAGAGATAAGGCAGGAGTAAAAGTCTTGAACTGGGGGAAAGCAAATTTTGCAGAAGTGAGAAGGGGCTTGGCTGGGGTGGCCTGGACAGCACTGCTGGAGGATAAAACAGTGGAAAACCAGTGGGAAGCACTAAAAAGCGAGATCCTAATTGTACAAAGTAGACATGTCCCCTACAAAAATAAGAGTGGTACCACCAAATCTAGACCTCCCTGGTTGTCTAGAGGAATACAGGGGAAGATCAAACAGATAAAGAAAGCATACGATAGGCACAAAGAACTAAGCACTGCAAATAGCCTAGACGAATATAGGAAGTGCAGGGAAAAAGTAAAAAAGGAAATAAGGAAAGCAAAGAGAGGGTATGAAAAAAGATTAGAAAGTAAAGTTAAAGATAACCCAAGGATGTTTTACCAATACATTAATGCTAAAAGGTTAGTTAAGGAAAAAGTGGGACTTATCAGAGATGAAGATGGAAACTTGTGTGTAGATGCTGAGGCTGTGGGAAGGGTTTTGAATGAATATTTTGTCTCCGTGTTTACAAAGGAAAGGGAGGATGTAGATATAGTAATCTAGGAGGAACACTGCGATATATTGGACGGGATAGTCATAAAGAGAGAGGAAGTACTCGAAGGGTTGAAATCCTTGAAAATTGATAAGTCACCAGGGTCAGATGGATTGTTTCTGAGGTTGCTGAAGCCTCAGAAGGGAGGAGATAGCAGATGCTTCCAATCTTCACTAGATACAGGGGAGGTACCGGAGGACTGGAGAAATGCAAACGTAGTTCCATTGTTTAAAAAGGGATCAAAGGAAATGCCAAACAATTGTAGGCCAGTTAGTCTTACATCAGTGGTGAGCAAATTAGTAGAATCAATCCTGAGAGATAGGATTAACTGTCATGTGGAAAGGCATGGACTAGTCAGGGATGGTCAGCAAGGATTTGCTAAAGGAAGGTCTTGCCTCACAAATTTGATTGAATTCTTTGAGGAAGTGACAAGAAGGGTTGATGAAGGTAGTGCAGTGGATGTTGTGTAGATGGATTTTAGCAAGGCATTTGACAAGGTCCCACATGGCAGATTGGTCAGGAAAGTAAAAGCCCATGGGATTCAGGGTAAGGTGGCAAACTGGATAAAAGGTTGGCTTTGTAACAGGAAACAAAGGGTAATGGTCAATGGATGCCCTTGCGAATGGAAAGTTGTCTCAAGTGATGTTCCACAGGGCTCAGTGTTGGGACCCTTGCTGTTTGTGTTATATATTAATGATTTGGACGTGAACGTGGGGGGCACGATTGGGAAATTTGCAGATGACATGAAGATTGGCCGAGTAGTGGATAGTGTAGAGGATAGCCATAATCTCCAAAATGATATAGATGGGTTGGTGGAGTGGGCAGTAAAGTGGCAGATGGATTTTAACATAGAGAAGTGTGAGGTCATACATTTAGGGAGGTCAAACAGTTACAGGGGTTACACAATAAATTGGAATATACTAAGAGGGGTAGATGAAGTGAGAGATCTTGGCGTACAAGTACACAGGTCCCTGAAGGCAGCAGTTCAAGTAGACAAGGTTGTAAAGAAGGTATATGAAATGCTCTCCTTCATTGACAGAGGTATAGAATATAAAAGTAAGGATATAATGTTGGAATTGTATAAAACACTGGTGAGGCCACAACTGGAGTATTGTGTGCAGGTTTGGTCGCCACATTATAGGAAGGACGTAATAGCTCTGGAGAGAGTGCAGAGGAGGTTTACAAGAATGTTGCCAGGATTAGAAAAGTGTAGGCACGAGGAGAGATTGGATAGGTTGGGGTTATTTTCCCTGGAACAAAGAAGGCTAAGAGGTGACTTGATTGAGGTGTACAAAATTATGAGGGGAATAGATAGGGTGGACAGGATAAAATTGTTTCCCTTGATGGAGAATTCTAGGACCAGGGGACATAGATTCAAGATAAGTGGCAGAAGGTGTAGGGGGAACATGAGGAAGAACTTTTTTATGCAGAGGGTAGTGGGTGTCTGGAATTCGCTGCCCAGGTTGGTGGTAGAGGCAAAAACTTTAAACTCTGTTAAAAAGTACCTGGATCGACACCTAAAGTGCTGTAAGCTGCAGGGCTATGGGCCGGGTGCAGAAAGGTGGGATTAGAAAGGGCACCTGGGTGCCCTCGGGCTGGCATGGACAAGATGGGCCGAATGGCCTCCTTCTGTGCTGTAAATTTTCTATGGTTCTGCTACATCCACTGACTCCCCTTTATCAATTCTGTTAGTGACATCCTCAAAAAACTCCAACAGTTTTGTCAAACATGTTTTCCCATTCATAAATCCACGTTAACTATGCCCAATCAGGTCATTATTATCCAAGTGTCCATTTATCACATCCTTTAGAATAAATTCTAGCATTTTCTCTACTGTGATGTAAGATACCAGGTCTGTTGTTCCCTGTTTTCTCTCTCCTTCCTTTCTTAAATAGTGGGGTGACATTTGCTACCTTCCAATCTTCAGGAACCATTCCAGAGTCTATAGAATTTTGGATGATGATCACTAATGCCTCCACTACCCCCGAGGCTACCTCTTTCAACACTCTGGGATATAGAATATCAGGTCCCAGGGACTTATCAACCTTCAGTCCCATTAATTTCGCCAATACAACCTCCTTACTAATACCACTTTCCTTCAATTCCTCATTCTCCCTAGTCCCTTGGATCTCTAAATCTTGTATCTTCCTCAGTGAAAATAGATACAAAGTAATCATTTAGTTTCTCTGCCATTTGTTTCCCATCATAAATTCTCTGACGCTGCCTGAAATGGACCCACATTTGTATTAACCGAATGTTTCCTTTTTACATACCAAAGAAGCTTTTACAGTCTGTTTTTATGTTTTTTACTAGTTCACATTCATATTCTATTCTCCCTTTCTTTATCAGTTTCTTGGTCCTCCTTTACTGTATTTTAAAACTCCCCCAATCCTCAGGTTTACTACTATTCCTTGCAACTTTATACGCATTTTCTTTTAATCTTATACAATTCTTAACTTCCTTTGTTAGCCATAATTGACTGACCTTTAATTCTGGGTTTTTGTGCCTTGAAGCAATGTATAGTTGCTGTAAACTATGTAATAATTCTTTAAAGACTATCCATTGCCTATGTACCATCATACCTTTAAATGTATTTTCCCAATTCACCTCAATTAATTTGCCCCTTTATAACTACATAATTTCCTTTGTTCAAATTTAACACACTGGCTTCAGATTGAGCTACCTCACTTTCAAACATCATGTAAAATTCTATCATATTATGGTCACTCATCCCCAAAGGTTCTTTTACAACAAGATTATTAATTCGCCCTTTCTCGTTACATAATACCAGATCTAAAATGGCCTGTTTTCGAGACGGTTCCTCATCATACTGCTATAGAAAACCATCCCTAACACACTCCAGAAACTCGTCCGCCACAGCATTTGTGCTCATTAGGTTTACCCAGTCTACAAACAGATGAAGTCACCCAGGATTACTGTATTACCCATGCTACATGCTTCTCTAATGTGCTGATGAATACCACGCCCCACACTACCACTATTGTCTATATAAAACATTAGATCAATTGATGAATGCTGTCTACTTGAGTGTTGCACATTTTGTATGGGTGTGGGAGCTGTCTGCTCAGAAAACTAGAGTAGGAATGGAGCCTTTAGATTAGTCAGGTTTGCTCACTACTTTTGTCAATAGAGGTTCACTCCGACTGCAGTATTGCAAAAGTCTAGGTGTCTATCATGCATGGTAATAAGGCAAATTTTTATGAAAATCTGAGTGCATTTTAAATTTGGGTGTGCATTATGTTCAGAAAATTACAGTAGTTTTTCTTTGTCCAAAAGTTGCTAATTACATTCAGCACTAACTAGCTCTAAAGAACCACGAGCTCAAGCAAACAGTTTCATGGGGCAGCTTTTTCCAGTCGGCGAGTGGGGGGGGGGTACGGGGCCTGGGGGTGGGGTGACTTGAGGTGACGTCGGGCGTGCGTCCTGATGTCTCCCCACGTCATTTAGATTTTCAGTTCGGCGGGCGTACAGCCGACTTGGCTGTGCGCCCGCCGACCTGTCAACAGTCTATTGAGGCCATTAAAAAAGTCATTGAATTGATTAATGGACCTGCCCGTCCAACTTTATGGTTGGCGGGCAGGCGAAGAGCCCAGGCAGCCTTCCGAAAAGGCATGAAACCTCATCCATGGGCGGGATGAGCTTTCATGAGGGATTTAAAATTTTTGGAATATTTTAAAATCAAAGTAATGGACATGTCCCAGCTCATGTGACAGTGTCACATGAGGGGACATATCAGGAAATTTTTTTCTAACCTTTAAAAATTTTTTCTAACTTCAACCGATCTCCCTGAGGCGGTACTTTGCCTCAGGGAGATCTGTGCGCTCTTTTGCGCGCATGTGTGAACGAGCGCACTCCTGGCTCAGCTAATCCCCCCGCCGCCAGCACAGGGGGCGCCCAGCATTTCTGAGCGGACGTCACGCTGGGCAGGCCTTAATTGGCCCACCCACGTTAAATGGCGACGTGCCCCTGACCGGGGACGCTGATTGAGAACCCGCCCACCCTCGCCTGCTCCCACACAACCCCTACCCGGTGGGGGGAAAATACTGCCCATGGTGAAGCTCTTAACACCCAGCTCACAGATGGAATATTCATTGAATGCTGAGCGACTGGCTGCACCTCCCTGAGGAATAAGGGTTTCCTGAGTCAGAAATTAATTGCAAATTTTGCAACAGCCTCCAGGAATAAACAATTCTACAATTGCTTGCTTCACCGAGGTCACTGGCAATGTTAACTAAAGAAATATCCTAAACACCCTTAACTGAAAGGAGAACAAACATTTCAATCATAATGATAACGGAGTCAAACACTGAGGGCTGAAGCCAATATAGATGCAAGGATGTGCTAATTCCAGACTGAAGGAGCAGACAAAGCACCAATATTCCCTATCCTCCACCCCTTCCCCCCAGGCCATCCAAATGGCTCTCAGTACGATGGATGGAATTAAACAGCAACAGCAAAGAGATGTAAAGAGCTCACATAAGATGCTGAGAATATCTCAGGTTGGGAACTCAAAGAGTGAGAGTACCTAATTAGCTGCCTGATTGACTGAGCAAATCCCCAGATGAACAAACTGCACAAACATTTGGGTGAAATGGTCTCGTCTGAACTTGGCAAGTCACCACATTCCAGCTTCAGGTGAAGTAACTGTATCCATAAATATTAAATAATCCAACTAATAAACAGATCTAGCCAGCTGACAAAATTCATCTCTGGTGACTTTCCACAAACACACAATGCCCGTCAAAAGAAATTTGGCAAAAATCTCTGGTTTCACTGACAGTAATCCAGAAATTCTGATTAGTGCTTGAAAAGCTGACAGGTGACTTTCAGTTTATTTATCACCAGCCTATCTGTCATTTGCTATAGAAATCAATCCTAACAAGACTGTTTACGCTGCACTTTCTATCGTAAGGCAAATACCCATAGGGTGCTAGGAACAAAGGGCAGATACTGCGTAGGCAGGGGTGGAAATGGAGCAGAAGAAAGCTTTTGGATAAAATGAACATTTACATCAATGCGGCCAGATATTGTGTCCTACCTGTGCGTTGTAATCAAAACAGAAAGATTTGACATGAATTTTAATTCTTTTGTCAGCTAACGTTTTACGACTGTTAATTGTACCATTTGGACCTGTTTCTACTCAGTCCATGGATTATGAGCTCTTCAGACCCATCATTATTAAAATGTAACATAAACGATACAACCTGCAAGGGGTGCCTGCACACAGTGTGCAGCTGGTTCATGGCCTCTGGCTCAACGGGATGGAATCTTCTTGGAGTCAGGTTGCTTGAGAATGCATCACAAAACGATGGTAAACTCCATTTAAATATTATATGAGATGGACAGTCAGCAAGTAACATAAGGCAACGTGAGTTTAAGAGTATGTTAAACTAGCAAATTGTAGGATTGCTTGAGTTTATCGTCATTGTTGGTCAATACCTATCTATCCCTAAAATGCATGTTGTAGTTTTGAAGTCAAATTCTATATCTTGCTATTATGCATATGTATGAAGGCCGAGCATCTTTTTAAAATTCATTCAAAGGATCAGGGCTTTACTGGCTGGCCCAGCATTAATTGCTCATCTCTAATTGCTCTTGATAAGGTGGTGGTGAGCTGCTTTCTTGAACCGCTGTAGTCCAGGTGGTGTAGGTACACCCAAAGTGCTGTTAGGGAGGGAGTTCCAGGATGTTGACCCAGGGACAGTGAGGGAACGGTGATATATTTCCAAGTCAGGCTGGTGAGTGGTTTGAAGGGTAACTTCCAGATGGTGGTGTTTCCGTGTATCTGATGCCCTTGTCCTTCTAGGTGGTAGTGGTTGTGGATTTGGAAGGTGCTGTCTAAAGAGCCTTGGTGAGTTTCTGCAGTGCATTTTGTAGATGGTGCACACTGCTGCCACTGTGCGTCGGTGATGGAGGGAGTAAATGTTTGTGGATAAGGTGCCAATCAAGTGGGCTGCTTTGTCCTGGACGGTGTCAAGCTTCTTGAGTCTTGTTGGAGCTGCACTCATCCAGGCAAGTGGAGAGTATTCCATCACACTCCTGACTTGTGCCTTGTAGATGGTGGACAGGTTTTGGGGAGTCAGGAGGTGAGTTACTCGTCACAGGATTTCTAGCCTCTGACCTGCTCTTGTAACCACAGTATCTATATGGCCAGTCCAGTTCAGTTTCTTGTCAATGGTAACCCCCAGGATGTTGACAGTGGGGAATTCAGCAATAGTAATGCCATTGAATATCAAGGGGTGATGGTTAGATTCTCTCTTGTTGGAGATGGTCATTGCCTGGCACTTGTGTGGTATGAATGTTGCTTGCCACTTGTCAGCCTAATCCTGGATGTTGTCCAGGTCTTGCTGTATTTGGACATGGACTGCTTCAGTATCTGAGGAGTCGCAAATGGTGCTGAACATTGTGCAATCATCAGCGAACATCCCCACTTCTGACCTTATTATGGAGAGAAGGTCATTGATGAAGCAGCTGAAGATGGTTGGGCCGAGGACACGACCCTGAAGAAATCTGGCAGTGATGTCCTGGAGCTGAGATGACTGACCTCCAACAACCACAACCATCTTCCTTTGTGCTAGGTATGACTCCAACCAGTGGAGAGTTTTCTCCCAATTCCCATTGATTCCAGTTTTTTTGGGGCTCCTTGATGCCACACTCGGTCAAATGTGGCCTTGGTGTCAAAGGCAGTCACTTTCGCCTCACCTCGGGAGTTCAACTCTTTTGTCCATGTTTGAACCAAGGCTGTGATGAGGTCAGGAGCTGAGTGGTCCTGGTGGAATCCAAACTGAGTGTCAGTGAGCAGCTTATTGCTAAGTAAATCCCACTTGATAGCACCGTTGATGACCCCTTCCATCAATTTACCGATGATCGAGAGTAGACTGATGGGGCAGTAATTGGCCGGGTTGGATTTGTCCTGCTTTTTGTGTACAGGACATACCCGGGCAATTTTCCACATAGCCAGGTAGATACCAGTGTTGTAGCTGTACTGGAATAGCTTGGCCACAGGTGTGGCAAGTTCTGGGGCACAAGTCTTCAGTAATATTGGTGGAATTTTGTAAGGGTCCATAGCCTTTGCAGTATCCAGGGCCTTCAGCCATTTCTTGATACCACGTGGAGTGAATTGAATTGGCTGAAGGCTGGAACCTGTGATGCTGGGGACCTCTGGAGGAGGCCAAGATGGATCATCTACTCAGCACCTCTGGCAGAAGATTGTTGTTGCCATTTGAATCCTTGCTCACCTGAACTGTGCCAACAGCGGGGAGACAGTGACGTAGTGGCAATGTCACTGGATTAGGGGGCATGGGTTCAAATCCCACCAGGGAATTCGGTGGAATTTAAATTGAACAAATGAATCTGGAATTGAAAAGCTGGTCACAGTAATGTTGACCATGAAACCAGCTCCCACCGTCATAAAAACCCAACTGGTTCACCAATGACATTTAGGGAAGGAAATCTGCTGGCCAACATGTGACTCTTAACTGCCTTCTGAAATTGCCTAGCAAGCCAATCAGTTCAAGGGCAATTAGGGATGGGCAACAAATACTGGCCTTGCCAGTGATGCCCACATCCCATGAAAGAAAAAAAGAAAAAAAATCAGAAAATTTTCCTTTCTATTCAAAGCAATGGATGAAAAATGCTACAATTTTATGCTATGTTCTGGTAGTGGGCAAGGATTTGGCCATTTCTAGTTGCCCTTGAGAAGTTGGTGGTGAGCTGCCTTCTTAAAGTACGACTCTCAGTGTTGTTAGGTAGGGACTTCCAGGATTTTGACCCAGCAATGATAAAGGAATGGCAATATATATTCCCAAGTCAAGATGGTGTGTGACTTGGAGCGGAAATTGCAGGTGGTGACATTCATATGTGCCTTCAATGTTTTTGCTTTTAGGTGGTAGAGGTTGAGGCCTTGGGAGATGTTGTCGTAGAAGCCTTAACATGTTGCTGCAGTGCATCTTGAAGATGATACATCCAGGAGAAAGCACCCTAATGGATTGGCATCCAGCCTACCATTAAACACTTACTGCCTCCACCACCAAAACATGATGGCTGCAGTGTGTCTCATCTTCAAGATGCACTGCAGCAACTTGTTAAGGCTTCTACGACAACACCTCCCAAGGCCTCAACCTCTACCACCTATAAGCAAAAACATTACAAGCACATATGAATGCCACCACCCGCAAGTTCCACTCCAAGTCGCACACCATCTTGACTTGGGAATTTATTGCCACCCCTTTATCATTGATGATACACAGATAGCATGTTTTTTGGTGGTGGTCACCCCGGAGTTGGGTGGCCGTCAGACAGTCAAGGATGAACAGGCAGACAATGCAGGAGTCCATTGCATGCATCTCACTCTCTAACCAATATTCAGTTCTGAACACTGGTGAGGGTGAGAGTACCTCAGGGAATTGCTACCAGTGCCAAGCTGATGGTACCACATGTGGACTAGCTGTAAAAAGTGTGAAAAATAAGGCCTTGAGCTGTCAGCACAAATAGGAACATGAGAACATGATGTTTAAATAGTATCACAGAACTGGGTACTAAATATTCCCAGATAATTGGGGGAAAATATTTGTCTGAGTGCGGAGGTGCCATTTTCCTCTGCATTTCTCACCCTGTGCCAATTTCTTTTTGTTTTTTTGCGGGTCGGGAATGCCTAGAGTACAAAAATTACACTCACCCCTGCTTAGGTTGAGTTCCTCGTTTTAAGTGAGGGACAAAATTCAGATTTCCTTCCACACACCATTTTACTCTGGTGTTGCAGGATTTTGGAAACCCATCAAAAAGCACATCAGGTTCATGAATAAAATGGAAAGCCTGCTGAGGAGTTGAGAACATTCTGAAAGATAAGTGTAAAATGTTTTGCAACTTTCAGATGTCACTATTAAGTGTTGTATTATGATATATGTGTTTTTAATGCAGTGATTGATTCATCATAGATATTTGTCCTGCAAAGATAAATTGAGCCTTACATTGACCAGCATTCTATAATTGTTCACATGCATTACAGTACTTTTACAATGGAGAAAGTATCAAAACATAATGAAAGAGCCTATAATGAAAGAATGTCTTTAATGTGGTTTCTTGTTTGTTTATAAAGCTCATAAGCACTTAAAGCATTATAACATTTTTTCTCTTGGGTGTTTGGTCCTCTATCAATGATCATGAGTTTGAATACAGGGTTTTCATAGTGTTAGAAATTTAATGTTTTCCAATGATTGTTATTCTCATTGCTATTCTATGACTCCTGAGAACTGTACATAATGCACATTGGGTGAGTGGCTATGGAGGGTGCATGAGGGGCATGGAGGTGGCATGGTGTGGCATGAGAGATTGTGAGTTGGCATGGGGGAATGTGAGGGGAAATAGGTGACATGGAGGAATGCGAGGTGGCATGGGGAGGAACAGATAATCTGGGTGAAACGGGGTGACGTGGAGGAATGTGAAACCGCATGGGGTGGTATGGGGCAGTAGTTGGGGGAGTTAAGCTGATTGAGGGGGATGAGGGGCAAGGTTTAGGGATTCTTTAAACAATGTTGGGAGCTAGGCTGCTGTGCTGGGCAACTGAAGCGGGCCTTCTAACTGGCCCACCTCTGCACCCACACTCTTGACCTACTCCATTGTGGCTCACAAAATGTACTGCAAACCCTACTCTTGTGTGCAAAGATGAAAACCCCTAATGAAGCCACACATGGGTCATGCATGCATTTTGTGAGCGGTGAAAGTGCGCAGGTTAGGTTTCCCCGAGTCTAGACGAAAATTCACCCCAAATTGTTCAGGAAAGGTCAGAAAGAAACAAAAGGAGGAGGGGTGGCAGCATTGACCAAGAAGGATATTACAGTGCCAGAGATAGAGGATTTTAAAAACAATTCGTTCACAGGCATCACTCGCTAGGCCAGCATTTACTACCCATCTCCAATTGCCCTCAAGAAGATGGTGGTGGCCCACCTTCATGATCCGCTGCTGTCCATGTGGGGTAGGTACATCCACAGTGCTGTTAGGGAGGAGTTCTAGGACTTTGACCCAGCGACAATGAAGGAATGGCGATATAGTTCCAAGCCAGGGTGGTGTGAGGCTTGGTGGGAAATTTAAAGGTGGTGTTGTTCCCATATATCTGCTCACCTTGTCCTTCCCAGTGGTAGAGGTAATGGGTTTGGAAGGCGCGATCAAAGGAGCGTTGGTGAGTTGCTGCAGTGCATCTTGTGAACGGTACACACTGCTGCTATTGTGTGTCAGTGGTGGAGGGACTGAATGCCTGGAAGGATCAAGACCAGAACCTACCTGGTTAGAGCTAAGAAACAACAGAAGTGTCATTATACTACCGGATATATTCTATACGTCACCAACTTTTGGGAAACATATGAAGGAGCAAGTATGCAGGGAAAGTTACAGAAAGTTGCAATAACTATAGTGTAGTAATAATGACAAATTTTAGTTGTCCTAATGTAGGATAGGATAGCAATAGTATAAAGGACAGAGAGAGAGAGAGAAAAGTTGTTGAAGTGCGTTCTGGTGAATTTTCTTGATCAGTATGTTTCTGGCCCAATAAGGAAGGGAGCATTGCTGGATTTGGTTCTGGGGTATAAGGCATGTCAAATGGATCGAGAGTCAGTCAGGGAATATTTAGGGAACAATGGTCATAGCGTTTTAAGAGTTAAATAGCTTAGGAAAAGGAGAAGGAGCAATCTGGAGTATTAATACCTAATTGGAGAAGGGTCAATTTCAATGGCTGAGGACAGATCTGTTCTGGGTAAATTGGAATCAGGCAGGCAAAATTGTAATTGAACAATGGGCTGCCTTAAATGAGGAGATAGTTCGGGCAAAGTTGAGATACAATCCGATGAAGGGAGAGATTGGGTAATCAAAGCCAGAGTTTCCAGGGTGATGAAAGAGATAGACTAAGCTGAAGCACAAAAAGCATTCATATGACAGATATTAGGTTGCTAATATAAGTGAGAACCAGGCTCAATGTAGAAAGTTCAGTGGGTAAGTGAAAAAAACAACTAAGAGGGGCAAAGAGAGAGTATGAATAGAGACTGGTAGCCAACATGAAAGCTGAATTGAAAATACCAGTGTCAATGAGTTGATTTGATGCATGGAAACAGCAAAGCCTTCATTATAAATCAGAATAGTTTCCCACATAATGAATCTTAATTTGTTTTTGCATTAATATATTTACAGACAGTAATGTAGTCACATGAAATTTCCCTCTCTGCTGTTTTAATAAAAATGCTAACCCACTTATTTTAAACAGGTTATCACCTTTGTGAAATTAGCACAATGCAATTTCAACCTGATAGAGATATCAAAATTGTGCCACCCCCACTCACTCAATTAGAACTCCAATAAATCTATTCTTTTTTAGGCTTTGTTAAACTAAAGTGAGAAAAAGACACAAATACAGCAGAAATATTATCCTGGGAGAATTACATTTCAATTTAATAACACTCTGTCAATTGTAAGCAGTTTCTTAATATTTTACATGTTTTGTTATATGTGTTTGAGAACTCCTCTCTTTGAACCTTTGTAGCATTAATATTTTTGATGTGGCTGCATCACTTCAAAATACTAAACACTTCAAAAAAGTACATGTTTCCTAATAGATTTAAGAGGAAATAAATTGGATAGCCCCAGAAAACAGACACAGGGATCACAATACATAATTAACTTGTGCCTATTCAATTTAATGCAGGTAGCAGGCCTATGACTGGCTGCCTGCTCATTTGAATAATTGTTGCATATAGTCTGCACTAACTGCTCTGTTCATTGGCTGCACCCATCAGTTGGGAGCCCAGAATCCTGACTTCCACTTAAAGCTAGCCTGCACCACCTAAAGCTAAAGATGCATTGTGGTTGAAGCAGGTACTGGGAATCGTGCAGGAAGTGAATCTGACCTTTTTTCAAATTCATTCGCAGGATGTGGGCTTTGCTGGCTAGGCCAGCATTTATTTCCCAGCCCTACTTGCTTTTGAGAAGGTGGTGGTGAGCTGCCTTCTCGAACTGCTGCAGCCCATGTGGTGCAGGTACACCCACAGTGCTGTCAGGGAGGGAGTTTGAGGATTTTGACCCAGTGATAGTGATGGAACAGCGATATATTTCCAAGTCAGGATGATGAGTGACTTGGAGGGGAATTTCCAGGTGGTGGTGTTTCCCATCTATCTGCTGCCCTTGTCCTTCTAGATGGTACTGGTTGTTGGTTTTAAAGGTGCTGTCGAAGGAGCCTTGGTGAATATCTGCAGTACATCTTGCAGATGGTACACACGGCTGCCTCTGTGCGTCGATGGTGGAAGGAGTAAGTTTTTGTGGATGGGGTGCCAATCAAGTAGGCTGCTTTGTCCTAGATGGTGTCAAGCTTCTTGAGTGTTGTTGGAGCTGCACGCATCCAGGCAAAGGGAGAGTATTCCATCATACCCCTGGCTTGTGCCTTGTAGATGGTGGACTGGCTTTGGGGAGTCAGGAGGTGAGTTACTCGTCACAGGATTCCTAGCCTCCGACCTGCTCTTGTAGCCACAGTATTTATATGGCAAGTCCGGTTCAGTTTCTGGTCAATGGTAACCCCCAGGATGTTGATAGTGGGGGATTCAGCAATGGTAATGCCATTGAATATCATGGGGTGATGTTTAGATTCTCTCTTGTTGGAGATGGTCATTGCCTGGCACTTGTGTGGCACGAATGTTATTTGTCACTTGTCAGCCCAAGCCCAAGCCAGTCCAGGCCTTGCTGCATTTGGACATGGACTGCTTCAGTATCTGAGTAGCGAATGGTGCTGAACATTCTGAAAATATCACTGAACATCCCCACTTCTGACCATATGATGGAAGGAAGATCATTGATGAAGCAGCTGAAGATGGTTGGGCCTAGGACACCTGGGGAAACAGGCAAGATGGTATAACATGGGAGAAAGGGGGTTCCAAGGTTTTCTGGCTCAGCGCTGGAGGCCTTGTTGGGGGAGCTGGGAATTAGGAGAGACTTTTTCTATCTGTGGCAGATTCTGCAGACATGCTGTCAAAAGATGGTGTGAGCTGATAGCTGTGGAGGTCAATGCCAGGAATAAAGCCCTGAGGACCTGGATGCAGTGAGGCAATGACCTTACATGAATGGTCAAGGCCAGTGCCGTATCCAACCAACTGCACCACTAGCCTCAGTCACTGCTCTAATAATCACACACCCCCATCACTCACCAACCAACAGTTTCCATCAGTCAGGAGTCATAAATAACATTCATGTGCTTTACCTCATCCTCACACTTTGCACCGCTTCAAGTATCACATCCACATCTCACAGATTGCACACAATGCCAGGTATTCAACCATGACATCCATACAAACAGACCCCATGACACTCACTGACACACTTCCCCCCAACAGTGCCATCCCACCACCACCCCCCCCCCCCCCTTGCAGGGGGTGGCACACAACTGGTGGCAGCAGGAGTTAGCAGGAGAGGGCAGACTTGCCGGCTTGTCCTGATCCCCATGGGGGGAGATGGTGCTCGCCATTTTTGGGATGCCCATTGCTAAAGTCATGGAGAGCGCAGGTCTGAAGCCATATAAGATGACAGTATTCTTATACCTAACCCTCCTTCTCATGTCCTACCTCCCCTCATTCTACTCTCTCTTCTGATTTATAAGCCGCAGTTGATCTGAGTTTGCACCTCTTATTTAACCCACTCCCCACATCACAACATAACACTTATGCTGTTTTCCTTTTGGATACCCACGCAATGCAATCTAGTCAGGCAGTGGAGAAACAGCAAGAAAGCAGTGATGATGAATGCACAGGCCTGAACTTTTGCTCTCATTTCGGGTGCGCAGTGTTGGAAGCATTTCCGGTTTTGCAAACCTGACACCTGAAAAAGTGTCCTGGAAGTTCAACTTTTCATTCTGGGGCTACCGTGTTTAATGAGAATCATGCCCACTTCCTCTGGAAAGAGCTCACAGGCAGCCAAAGGGGCTTCCGGTTGCAGAGGAGGGCTGGGCGAAAGGCCCACCTCGATGCTCCACCACTTTGTCGCAGCTGTGAAAAAAGAAACAACAAACAGCCCTCCAGCACTCACCCCGCTCACAACACTTCCCATGTCTCTTCCATGCAAACCCATGCCATCTCATGACCTCCACCCACCTCCCATGGCCCTTCATACCTTTCATGCCATTCTATGCCCCTCCACCCACCACTCATGGCCCTTTATAGCCCCTATGTCAATTTCATGTCAACTCCAGCTAATCCATGCTCTCCACTCATCACCCTTTGCTCTTACATCCTCCATGCCAACTCACCCAGTAACCACCATGGACAGACCTCTGGACTCATGCTGAAATAAATAAAGTTCTTAATTATCTATTGATGAATTCACTAGAAAAAGAACACCCTCATTGATAAAAATCCATTCACTACATTTAACTTCCTTTAATCCCTTATAAAAACAAAAATTTGTATTCATAGTCCCACTTCAAAGGCTTTATAAACACTTGGGGTGACTCAAATTGACAGGCACCCCACTGTGATAATGATAGGTTGCCAAATCAGTTATGTAGCACTAATCCTGTAATTGTAACCCTCAGGCTTATGTCAACCGACAAAGTAAAATAGCAAGCACTGATATTTTTCAACACTGTAGACAGATTTGTTTCAAATATTTAATGGGCAGGAGATTCAAATTCCTTGACAGCTTGACAGCTCTCTTTGACGACTCCCTTTGACAGCTCTCTTGACAGTTCTAATCTTCTTCTTCTTATCGTGTCCACGGACAGTCTATAAATGCCCAGCCAGAACTAGACACATTTTTGCGCCTTGTTGTTGAATTCAGCAAGATCTGCAACAGTGCAGGGTTCCTCTAGTGATAGGCATTGCAGGAGATGTTGCATAGTCTGTGGCTCAGTTCCACATTCACAAGTTGTCGGGCTGGTTGTATATCCCCATTTGCTTAGTGACACCTTTGAACGAACTACACCAGTCCTAAGTCTGTTAAGGCACTTCCAGGTTGCCTAGTTGCAATTAGCTCCTGGGGGAAGGCTTTCATCCGGTAGAATTTCCATCGCTGGGGATTGTTCGAGACTGGTGAGCCGATCTTTCCACAAGGCGATGCGGGCTTCAGATGGGGTTGATTGTAATGGAACAACACTGTTCATGAAGCTCTTCCTTGACTTTAGGCGACTGGATGTAGGTGTATGACCATGTAGAGGGTGCTTCTCATCTGATGTTTGACGGAGTCGCTCTTTCTTGCTGGCTACCCTTCTTCTTATATCGGGGGAGCGATACCCACCAGGATATATAGGCTGTTGGTGTTTGTTGGTTTGTGTTAAGTCAGCAGCTTGCATTCAGAACGGCATCCATCTTCTTAGCAGGAGTAGATCTTTCCCATGCAGGGCAGTCATATTCAGCAGTGGAATAGCAAAGAGCAAGTGCACTGGTTTGCAATGTTTTCGAGCTTGCTCCCCATTTTGTGTTAGTGAGCTTATTTAGGATGTTGTTTCATGTGCTCACTTTTGCCTTTATCTTTTCGATGTGGTTCTTGAAGGTGAAGCATCTGTCAAGGGTGACTCCTAAGTAGATGGAGTGCTCGCAATGCGTCAGTGTTGCTCCACACCAGGTTACTTTAAGCTGGCGTTTGGCTTCACGGTTTCTGAGGTGGAATGCACAAACTTGCGTCTTTGATGGGTTTGCGCGAAGGTGGTTTTCTTCATAGTAGGATGTTAGTCCCTCCAAGGCTTCAGAAAGCGTTTTCTCCACGGTTTTAAAGTCAGTGCTTTGGGCAGTGAAACATAAGTCATCAGCATATATAAAACGGCGTGTGACGCTGTCTATAGGTTGGTCATTCGTGTAGATGTTGTACAGCAGCGGTGCAAGCACGCTTCCCTGAGGAAGACCATTCTTCTGAATACGCCACCTGCTGTGCTTCCCACCTAGTTCAACATAGCACCCGCTGGAAGTGTAGTTATAACCCAGATCTTGCCATTGTCAGCAATGACATCGCTGGCCTCTGCAAGAAGCTTGTCACAGACCCAATACCACAGACACAACACCATCCTATTGGTATCCAGATAAATGCAGCAGTGTTACCAACCGTCATACCATTCAAAAGGCACTTCAACTTCAAGAAGGCCGATTGGAACGGGTTCATACGAACACTTGACCGCAAGGTTAAACACATTAAACCATTACCTGAGCACTACAACCTGTTTGCAAAAGCTGTCCAGAAAACAGCCAGAAGGAAGATCCCCCGAGGTTGTAGAGCACACTACATGTCTGGTCTCACCAAGAAGAATGCTGAACTCTACTGGGAGTATGTCTCAATGTTTGAATCTGACCCCTTCTCAGAGGAAACAATATCTACCGGTGAGAGGGTGATGTTAAGTATCTCTCAAGAGCGTCAAAACACCTGGGGCACCTTGATAGAGACAACAGATCTTACAAAAAACAGCAAGAAGGCACGGTCTCTCATACGCAAACTTGGAGGCGATCCCAAGAAAGCTGCCCAACATCCAAATGTGTCTGCTAACCAAGTTGCACACCAGTTGCTCCTAAATGGAAAAATCAACAAGAAACAACCAAGAGCACAACTGGATAAGAAGAAGTACAGCCATGACACTGGCTTCACTGGACCATTCACCATGGAAGAGCTGGAAACTGGTATATCTAGTCTAAAACACGGGAAAGCAATTGGTCTTGACGACATAGCAACGGAGCAGATAAAGCATTTTGGACAGCAAGCAAAGAACTGGCCCCTACAATTGTTCAACCACTGCCTGGCAACACACAGTTCTAATGAGCTTGACAGTTGCAGTGAGTTTATGGACATTTTATGCACATTTACGTGTACTTTTAACAATCCCAAAGGGAACTTGGCCTCATCCAAAGGTATCCTGGGACCATATCCAAAAGGGTACCTTAGTTCTCCAAAAGGGTATCCTGCCTCTCCACGGAACTCTGGTAAGTTTAGACCTTCTCCTACCGGATCTAATGTGCACAAGTCGTATTTTCCAATCTCGCCTTGTGAAAATCAGATCAGACTGAGCGCAGCTGGACTTTAACATGTGCAGCTGCCTCCATGAACCATGGATGTCCAAAGTTCAACCCACCCCCATTCGTCCCACTGACAAGAAACTATCATATTTTTCATAATATTATTGTGGGATAGTGTAAAGCAGGCTTAGGCTTGTGTGTGTGTGTGTGGATGGTTCTGTCTGTGTGGGTGATTTAATTAAATTTGAGTTGGATAATCTGCAATGTGGAAATTATCTAAAGAGTTAGGTGTAAAAAGAGTATTTGAAATGCTAATAAGTGAGCTAGGGTAGAAGTCTCAGCAGATAGAATGCAAATTTCATTCACACCCTAAGAAAAGTGAAAGGGCGTTTGGTTTTCAAAGAAACATGATAAAGTTTTACAACTGACAGGACAAATAGGGCAAGGTTATTTTTATAGATTTTTATAGTATGGGAAAAGTCAATTCCAAAGGCATATGGGAACAATAGGATTTACAGATTAAGGAGAGAGAAATATATTTAAAGAAGGATGGAAGGCTGTGGGGTGTGGGGGGGGCGGGGGGGGGCGGTGTGGCAGTGTAAGATCTAGAAGATACACCACGTGAAACAGACTTAGGGGAAAAGCCTCTAATCAAAGTTGTGTTAAAAGCCTTTGGAATTCCACTGCAGAGTGGGTGCTAGTGGTAACCTTGCTGGGTGCCTCTTTTAATTTAAAATCTATTTTGGACTGTTGCCTTAAAGGGGGTGTATAGTTGGAGTGCAGTTAATTAGGAATTTTGGGATTTGTTACATAATTAAGCGACGGTTTAACTGTAATCTTATATATGTGGTTTAATTATTTTCTTTTGTTAATAAATGTTTTACTTAAATTTTTAAATCTCTAAACATCTTAGTGGACTCATTACTCCTGAATTAAGTGCACAAACCTTCTCGTAATAAATACAAATTGCAAAACTGTTGTGATAGCATGGCCAAGTTTCCCTTGTGATTTGGTCAGCCTGACAAATACCACTTGCCATATCATAACACCACCCCTCCCCTGCGCAAAAGCTGGGGGCTGGGTATGGGTCCGGGACTGCTGAATTCAGGCCTCTGGCGCCATTTTTGCAAAGAATGAAAATTCAAGACACAATGTCATTTGATTTCACACTTGCAAACACCAGCTCAGATGCTGACATTGCATATGTTAGATGACAAATTGGAGCTGGGATCTGAGGCATTGGGCATGTGTAGACTACAGCCATGGCAGGGGGTTGGGTGACACAGGCGTCAATTTTCCAGAGGGTAAGATTGCACAGAAGGTTGTGCTGCAGAGGATTCAGCTGAAGACTTGAATGAGTTGAGTACTGATGAGCACTGATAGGTGTGCACAACAAAATGCTTGTGGCATTGGGAAGTCTGCCAGGAAGCTTGTGATCAATGTCAAGGAGCATGGGGGATGTCCAGCACCAACTTGGTACAGGGCTTTGCACAAAGTTTGCAGCCCATCCTTTCCAGTATGGAAGTGATGGCCAACTCTTTGCATAATTATGGATCCAAACATGCTGCAGATTCTGATGGTTGACGTCACAGCTTTCATTGCAGCACAGCAGAAGCCAGTTAATGTCTGAGTGCTGCAGTGGAAGCTCATATTGTTGTCAGGCAAGGTCAGCTTGCTACCATGCAAGCTCAGACTGCTGCCATCATGACAAAATTAGTGGTCAAAGGGGCTTACAGGGTGACATAGAAATGCAGTAACTCTCTTGCTAGGATTGCTGAGGCACCACCCCAGGGGGGTGGCAATGGCTCCTCTTTCAGGAAGGCAGTATTCATCCTCCCACCCCTGCCACTCCACCAATGACCTTGCTGTTGCCTGACTGCCAGCCAGCACACATTGCGTCACCCATGCTGAGATAGCGCAATCCTTCTGGGCCTAGAGCTACGCAAGGTCATCCTCCAAGGCATCTGCAATCTCCTCCACTGAAAGTCAGCAACCTTCCATTAGCTATGTTGCAGACTTTGGTTTAACACTGCATAGGAGCACAAGTACAGTTGAAGGCACACGGAAAACAGACACTAATGGGATACACAAGACTCATTACTTTTGTACGCAATATGGCATTATTTCATTTATAAATTTGGCTTGGATTGTTTATTTTGTGTTGGCTTTTATTTTTGCATTGTGGCCAGAATCCTGGAACTCCCTCCCTAACAGCACTGTGGGTATATCTACACCACATGGACTGCAGTGGTTCAAGAAGGCAGCTCACCACCACCTTCTCAATGGGCAATTAGGGATGGGAAATAAATGCTGCCCTAGCCAGTGACACCCACATCCCAAAAGTGACTTATAAAAATGTGGACACTGTGATGCTCAGTAACAGAGAGCAGGTAAGGTGTGGGACTGTTGGTGAATGGGGAATTGGTGTTTTGTTTACTGGTATTGCGCTGTGATCTTCACAGGCAGCTTTGCAAGAAAGATGCCATCTATGTTGCCTCCTCCATTTCCCTTCCGCTCCCACCCCCTCAAGCTCTTGCTCCTCTTGCTCCTGTTCATGTTCCTGCTCCTTAGCCGCTTGCTGTAGAGCTGGTCGTAAGGACTGTCCCTTCAAGATGGTGAAGTTGTGCAGCATGCAATAGATCAACATGAATCTTGACACCCACTCTGCTGGATACTGCAGGGCTCCACCAGGGTGGTCCATGCAGTGGAAGTGTTATTTCAGGATGCCAATGGTTTGCTCTATCAGATTTTAGTGTGGTAGCTTTGGCTTTGATTGTACACGTGTGTGTGGGCTGTACACCAGAGTCATGGGCCATGTTGGCAGCAGATAGCCTGTCTCCCAAAAATCATCCTTTGATTTGATGTGGTGGTTCAAGTGTAGCTGGCACAGCAAACTGCCACAGAATGAAGGCATTATGCTTGCTGCCAGGACACCAAGCACTGATCTGAATGATTCTCTGCCTCTGGTCACACAACGTTAAGGAAGTGGAATTCCCTTCGGTTTTGGTAAATGGTAGGGTTGATATCCAGTCCCCACAAAGCAATGTATTCAATGACACCCAGCATTAATGGAAGTGTAGTATATTGGAAGATCTTAGTTATATTGCCCTCTCTGCTGCCCTCTCTGTTGGGTGGTGTAAATAAAGTTTGTTCAATAATGGCTGCCTGCAGTTGAGCATGTGTTAGTCTTAATGCAATAACAACAGAAAGATGATGATGAGGATAGAATTCTTTGTTTACATTTAATTTGATAAAGTAAGGACTGAAGAACATTGTGACACACTTTTTGTAACTTCTAAGGTTGATTTTGAGGAAGTTTAAGCAGTTTGAAAGATTGCTGCATGTGTGCACACCATGTTCAGATACACAGTGAGTGAGCATAGTATCTAATTGAAAAAACGGCACTGAGGACATATTTGGGGACAACTGGGGAATTCAACCCTAACAAAGAGAACTGGTATGATTACAAACAAAGATTTCACATTTGGCTGAAAGCGAGTAAAATAGGAGATGAGGATAATTAAATGTTTTCTTCACCATGATGGGGCCAAGGTGCTTTCAATGTAATTTTTAACCAATGTTGTCCAAGGGACCCTAGTTAGGTGGAATATGTTGAAATTAATGAGATTCTGGACTCATATTATGGCAGACTAAGAATGAAATTGCATTGAGAATTATGTTCCGTCAAGGGGAGCAGTTGCCAAGTGAGCCTGTTGCAGATTAAATTCTCGAATTAAAGAAACTCTCCTGTCACAGCAGGAATTAGAAATCAGCCTCAGAGGCACATTCGTAGGAGGCCTAAAGAAAAGTAAAATCCAAGCCAAGTTTTTGGGCAAGGGCAATAAGCTGATGTGGATCCTGTGATGAGGCATCGCCATGGAAGTGGCAGAAAGAGACAGTTGCAAATTTCGAGGGTGAACTTTTCCTAAGCCAGTGAGGCCCAGGCACAGCAGCCAAGTTCGCAATCTCAGAGTCCGAAGTTTAGATGTTACCATTGCATGGTCGCCACCAACCATTTAAATGCCCTCATTTCCAGTCAAAAATGCAATGCCTGTGGGAAGGTCAGTCATGTTGCGATGGCATTCAGGAGTAGAGAAAACAGTAATGCTCCAAGTCTTGGTAAAGCTCCAGGTCGCAGATATGCCTCAGATCGGGGTTGCGATAGATCCAAAGCTAGTTCTCTCTGTTTTTGGCATCCTTTCCTTCATTTACTGTTTCCAGCTCAGTGTTCCCTCAGCCTTTTAAAATGCTCTACTTTTCTAGAACATTAAGAAAAGCTGACAAATAGCTTTAAAAAAAAGCTGTCAATTCAAGAACCGAGGTAAAAGCCTAAGACTTATGAACACAAGTGGTGGTTTATATCTCAAACTGTACTTAAGATGTACCTAACATCCTCCCACTAGCATAGGAGGTAAGAATGAGGTAGAGTGAGGGGGGACAGGAGGCAGAAGAACACGTGTACATGAAATTCTGAAGGGAGAAATTCAAATATTGAAGGTACAAACTGATGGTGAATTTTTAGCTAAAAAGGCAGAACTATTAAAGGAAAATCATTGCAGTTATGAAAGGAATTCCAAATGCTCGATCACATACAATGGCTCGGATGACATTTTAATGATGAGGTAGAGTTTTTGGAACAGCAACAATGGGGAGAGGATGAAAAGGCCTCAAATCAGCTGTAACAGCTCATTGCTGTCACTATCAGACCTCTCCTCACGCTGCCAGTAAACACACAACATGCCCGTGCTAGCACCCTGCCCAGTCCAGGGCGTTCAAGGGGCCAGCAGCGCACCCCTACATTTTATGCCTTCGGGGCTTCCATTGCACCTGCATTAACGATACTACGGAGCTCAATTTTACAGCTATAATGTCAAGAACTGGTGAGAAATAAAGAGCAGTCAAAGAATAAAAATGTTATCTCTGCCTCTCTTGTCTCAAGATTATAATCGCATTGTCTTTCCATTTTTTTTTACCGCTGCGGTATTTTAGATTTTTTTCATTTACTGATTTCCCATTAGGAATTACATTTCCTTCTACGCCACTCACAGACTTCCACTTTGACGGCACTGAGATTGTCCCGCAATCACATTCGCTCACTTGTCAAGTAAGTTAAGGACTCTTCTGCTGGTGATTGTCCCATTCAAATAAACGCTGAATGACACATTTATAATTAGATCTCGAAACATTACACTTTTGAGTTAGTGGAATACAAAAACGTGAGCCTGTCAGGAATGCCTGAGTAGTCTGCTAAGCAGCTTTGATTTCCAGTGTTGATTAGGGGATTGTTGCTACGGTGACACCCGTGACACAAAAAGACTACTTTTATTAGGTAGCTGCAAATTGGAGGCAGCAAGTTCGATAGAAGTGGAATGATGAAACTGAAATTATTTCATGCAAGCCAGAGGCTGGTGCTTGGAACACTACTTTTATGGGGAACATTTACCAAAGGCATTAAAATTATACAATACTACAATACTAACACTTAACACCTATATCTGAAAATAAAATATTAACATGACAAATTGAACCTCATTGCCCAAACAATCAATGTATTGTGGTACAAACAGCTATCTGCAGTTAGATTGGATATATTATGATGTATGGCTCTCTTTTGCTGGAAACATCTACTGATAGATAATTTTCATGTGTCATGACCATTCGTGGACCCTGACCTGCATGGCTCTGCAGTGCATATGTTGGCGCGATCCTCTGGGTGGTGACCTCCTAACTAACTGGCCATGTCTGTGACCATCATCCAATTAAATGGAAATATATCGCCGCTCCTTCACTGTCGCTGGGTCGAAATCCTGGAGCACCCTCCCTAACAGCTCTGTGTGTGTACCAACACCAGATGGACGGCAGCGGTTCAAGAAGGCAGTTCACCTCCACCTTCTCAAGGACAATTAGGGATGGGCAATAGGTGCTGGCCTAGACAGTGACGCCCACACCCCATGAATGAATTTTTAAAAAATGGAGCCCGCAGTTCCGACCTACTGCCAGGAGGCCGCCTCTTCAGAGTTGCTGGGCTCCGCACTCAGTCAAGGCCTGCTCCAATGCCTGGAAGCTCCCGGCAAAGTTTTCACCGTTTCTCCCCATCAGGCACTTAATTGGGCTAACCAGCTAGCCTCACACTGACGGGCAGGTAGCATTGACCACACCTCCAGCAAGATCGGCTGAATTTAGGAACACTTCAGGGAATTGACCCAATGCCCTCACCTCTGATTTAGCTCCTGGTTCTGCGTTCAAATCCACTTCCATGGAGCTGGAAAGACTCTGCCCTATGTTTGATCAGTAAGGGGCAGAGGAACGCTTTTTTGTACTCATTCATAGGATGTTGGCCTCGCTGGCTAGGCCAGCATTTATTAACCATCCCTAATTGCCCTTGAGAAAGTGATGGTGAGCTGCATTCTTAAACCGCTGCAGTCCATGTGATGTAGGAACACCCACAGTGCCGTTAGGAAAAGTATTCCAGGATTTTAACCCAGTGACAGTGAAGAAACGGCGGTATAGGGAGGAATTTTCCGTGCCCGCTAGTGTCGGGCATGCTTGGCGGTGTGAACGGACAATATGGCCAAAAGGCCAGAAATCGGTTTCACGATGTCGAGAAACTAGTTTGCGATCATCTGCTTAGCCCGTCGATGGCGGGCTGCATTTCCCGCTATCGGATGTTAGGAACCTCATTGTAATACATCTGCATAACATTATAAGGCCAGCCTGCTGGAGTCATCGCTCCCCCCCACCATCGACCCCATGGGCATCTTTCACAACAGCATCTATAAAGCAGGCACTTGGTGGGCTGCACTTTGAGGGGAACTCAGGGGTGAGCGCACAGTAATGTGCTGCAGTGCTCACGAGGGTCAGCTGCTGGACTTCAAGGTTGAGGCGCGTTCCGGGAAGTGGGGGGCAATAGCTGTCCTGTGGTTGAAGATAGCACACAAGCACATGCGGGGTGGGGGGAAGGGAAGCAGCCATGAATTTGGGAAAACTTGTATAAAGTGTCCATTCCTCTGCAGCTGAAACAGTTCAGGCACAGCCACATTGACATGCATGGAGTCGGGCCTCTAGCTTATCTGCCCACTTAATCAACACAGGCATGAAAGTGCCATCAAGTGCTCCAGAGCTTTTCACACCTTTGGCACAGACTGCAAACTAATGAGCATTTTAGTGGACTACAGAACAGTTGGACAACTGCGCACATTGTACAATCTCCTTGCTAAAGCTGGTCATGGAGCAGTCACTGGTGGAGGTGCTCACAACCCCTTGCAATGCCATCATCCCATGGTTCAAGCTAACAGTGCAGGCTTGCAGTGTGGGTTAGGAGAATGCCTGTGTCTGAGCTGAGAGCTCATCATGCAGTCAATCGGGCAAAGCTGCTGCCAATTGGCCAGATGCAGTGGGGCGGAGGTGGTTGGGGTTTCTGGCAGCCATGCAGCGCACAAAACTCTGGCCATATAAGTGGTGGCCAGCACTCTCCAGGGTGCGTTGAGGGGCCTTCAGACTTAACCAAGAGAGGTCCTTAGTATACCCAAGCTAACCCATGCACCTCACTCTTTCATCCTGCAGGATTAGTCATCAGGAGCGTGGGAGTCTGGTGACCTAGCTGTATGCCTCATCGCGCACAGAGAGCGGAGACGACGGAGAAGAGAAGCTGGATCTCCCACACCTGCCGCTGAAGAATCACAGCGAGCCATTGTTGGTCAGCCCCTTGTTAGACCCAGGGCCTATAGACTCCGCCTTTCATTCCTGCAGATGACCGACAGCCAGTGTCGCCGAAGACTGCGCGTGTCTAGGGAACTGGTCGGCCACATCTGCCAGCTACTGCAGGATTTGGTGCCACGGGGACATGGAGGGCATCCACTGCCAGTGGCCGTGGAAGTGACCGCAGTGCTCAATTTTCACGCCAGTGGCTCCTTTCAGGGCTCCACAGGTGACCTCTGCGGGATATCACAAGACTCCATCCACAAATGGAATCATGAGGTCACGGATGCCATCTTTGCGAGGGCACACAACTTTGTGCATTTAGCCCAGGACCAGGACAGCCAGGATACAAGAGCGATTAGATTTGTCCAGATCTTGTGTTTCCCACAGGTGCAGGGTGACATTGACGGCACTCACGTGGTGCTCAGATTTCTGTCGCAACAAGGAGTCAACTATGAAAATTCCATTCGCTGAATGTGCAGCTGGTCTGCAACCACCACAAACCCATCCTGCAGGTCTACCCACGGTTTCCAGGGAGTGTCCGCGACTCCAACATTCTCAGTCGGTCACAGATCCCTGACATCTTCCAGGGTCCACAGAAGCTGCAGGGTTGGCTCCTTGAGGACAAGGGCTACCCGCAGAGGCAGTGGCTGATGACACCGTGCAGCGGCCTCAGGCTGCAGCAGAGCGACGCTATAATGAGGCTCATGCTGCAGCTCACAACTTGGTGGAGCAGACCATTGGAATGCTGTAAATGAGGTTCTGGTGTCTGGACCGGCCTGGTGGAGTCCTGCAACACAGTCCACAGAAGGTGTCACGCATCGTCATCGTCTGCTGCGGCCTTTACAAGCTGGCGCTGCAAAGGGGAAAGGAGCTGGATGAGGAGGAGATTCAGGAGCTGCAGGTCTCCTCTGATGAGGAGGATGTCGACAGTGGTAAGGGTGAGAAAATCCTCGAAGGCGACAATGATGGCGATGAGGCCCTCGTGCTGGCCAGACAAGGCAGGCACACATGGGTGACCCTCATAGCTGCTAGATTTGTGGAGGATGGTGACGACATGCAGTGAGGAGACACCATAGTTCCTCACATTTCATCTGTGAACGTTTGACTCCAGTCTGGATTACGGTAGCGCACATACCCTCTGTGAGAATGCTCCTGTCATTGAGGTGCAGAGGAGGCCCTAATAGTCACTCGATTGCAGGAGGATGATGACAACATGCAGTGAGGACACTCCATAGATCTTCACATAGCCTCTGAGAATGTCTGACTCCAATCTGGTTGAGAGCAGCTCACTTGCGCTCTGTGATCATGGTCATATTATGGAGATGAAGCCATGAAACTTTAAAAGCACCTGATCCTTCGTTTGCCTTCAGCGCTTGACCCCTTCAGGAGCACAGTGTCACTGGTCACAGATGCTGAGAGCACACAGAGAGTATGAGAGAACTCAGTGACGCCTTCCCACAAAACTCTGGCAGCAATGACCGGTGAGGTGCAGGCATCACTAATACGTCCAGGGAGTGTGAGGCCGGACCATCACTTTGGTCTGAAGGCTGCACAAATCTCAGGGAAGAAGCCCTGGACTGAGACACCTGCCTTTATCTTGTGCAGAAAGGTTTCACACCTAAATGACACAAATACTGCTCATCAGAACAAGGAGCGATAGCAGGGAGACATCCTTGGGAGTTTATTTACAATAGTGAACATTATGTGCAAGGGATTAACACCCATGCCCAGGCTGTGAACTACATCTTATTAACTTTCCTAACCCTGCCACTATGTCCTGGTGCTCACCAGACATCCACAGCAGAGGTGGAGGCAGCCAGCTGACTGCTATGCCTTGTCTATAATGACCTTGGCAGGTGTCCTCTGGAGGGCTGAAACCTGGAGAGCCCCGGCCTGCTTTCAGAGCCCTGCTGTGTGGCAGTGGCACCCTCCTTGGCCTGTGGAGCTGGAGCTGCTGAGGTCACAGGAAGAGGGGATTTGGATGGACCGGAAATTCCCAGAGTCACCTGAATGGATGGCCCCGGGGGAGGGGGGGTACACCTCCCGTTTCTCCTCCCATGGGTGCCCAATGGCCCCTGGCTGACTCCTTGAGGAGATGGGGGTAGTTGGAGTGAGGTCGGCCTGCCCTGCACTCCTCTTGCGTACACACTGTTGGAGGCCAATTATGGCGTATTTGATGGAGTTCAGCCCGCACAGCAGTGCAAGAGTGATGTCCTGGACAAAGGTCTTCATGGCAGTGCCATCCTGCCAGTGTTGACCTTGGTGCATTGGCATGCCGGCGCTATCACCTCAGCCTAAAGGCGGACAGACTCCTCCATCGTGCCTTACAATCTGAGGAGTGCAGTGGACATCCCTGCCTGATGTTCCCGAGCTTGACTTTGCAGCTCCAGCAACTGTGACTTGACTGAGTCCAGAGGCTCGTCATCTGACTCGGACTCAGCAACGTCCTGGCCTCCAGCAGCCCTCCGAGTGCCGGGGATCTGGTAAGTCCCTGCCTCCGCCTGCTGTGGATCAGACAGTGCGATGTGCTCACCAGATTGTGATCCCGAGGCTACTGTAAAGCTAGGTCCCACTGAGGTGTGTGTCTCTGCAATGGTGGAGGGTGTGGGTGAGCGCTGTGATGGGACGTCAGGCAGGATTTCAGCGGATTCATCTTCTGAGCTTCCCTAGGGGCTTGACTGGAGGCCCTGGGTCGTGGACTCTGTCGGCTGTTTCCCAGATGTGCCTGTGAAAGTAAGGAGAGATAATTAGTGTATGGCAGTGGCCTGTGAAACAGGACACATCACCCACAGCATGGTTGTCTGATGGATGCTGCACTGCTGGAACCTCACTGGTAGAGCACCACTGATCTCATCGTCAACACAGGAACAGTCCAGATCCTCATCTGCCAGCTGGATGGCTCTGTTTTCAAAGTCTATGAGGACCTTGATTTCAGGCATTCCTCCACCAGTCTGTGACCTCCCACTCTTTGTGTGCCAGCTTATCCTGCATGAATAGAGACGGAGAGAGTGTAAGCTGGACACCTGCCAGACCAGACGATAATTATGCCTGGCATGTGTGAGCAGTGATTGGTCCTATGGACAGGATGAGGACAATGAAGGTGTGTGTGAGAGAGTGAATAGTGATGTTCCTTGAACTGGTAGTGAATTAGGGCCCTGTGGATGTGCGATGGGTTTGTGAGCGTGAGAGTTGAGAGCGATGAGATTGTGGAATGAAGGAGGTCATTCATCCTTTTTCGCCACTGTGGCATTCCTCTTTTGCAGGGCATTGGCGCTGACCACCGCAGTCACCGCCTCCCATGCTGGATTAGTGATGCAGCTGCCCCTGCTGCAGCCAGGCGGGCCTCCACAGCATCCAAAAGGCACTTGTAGGACGCGTCACTAAACCGGGGGACTGCAGTCCTTTCACCTTTTCATCCTGTCTTCTGTGTAGCAGTCCTGGGCTGGAAGCATTGAGAGGTGTGGCTGTACTTTAAATATGGTGCCAAGCGTGATCAAGTAGTGAGGTGATGGCTTGGCAGGCAAATGAGCGCCTGCCCACCATCGAAACTGCGTGTTTCCAGGGAATGTATAATTAAGGCGGCGGGTTTGGAACGATACGGTGTGAGAAGCCACCATTGCGTCCGGAGGGTAAAATGTTGTTTTGCACTTACTGCAAATCTGGGACGATTCCACCCAGATTTCCAAGTCAGCACAATGTGTGATTTGGTGGGGAACTTGCAAGTGGTGGTGTTCCCATGCATCTGCTGCCCTTGTCCTTCTAGGTGGTAGAAGTTGCGGGTTTGGAAGGTGCTGTTGAAGCAGCCTTGGTGAGTTGCTGCAGTGCATCTTGTAGATGGTATAAACTGCTGCCACTGTGCATCGGTGGTGGAGGGAGTGAATGTTGAAGGTGGTGAATGGGGTGCCAATCAAGCGGGCTGCTTTGTCCTGGATGGTGTTGAGCTTCTTGAGTGTTGTGGGAGCTGCACTCATCCAGGCAAGTGAAGAATATTCATCACACTCCTGACTTGTGCCTTGTAGATGGCGAAGAGGCTTTGGGGAGTCAGGAGGTGAGTCACTCTCCCTCTGTGATTCTCCCTTTGAATTACATTTCCCAATCTCAGCAGCACAATTCTCACAGAAACAAAAGATGCTGATCAGTTTAAGCTTTAAAACCAAGTAAGCTGACCCTATTATGAGGCTTAATCCTAGAGTGAGTGGTTTAATATTTTCTCAGTACTATTTTTAATGTTTTTTAATTTTAATGTTTCAGTACAATTTTTTTTAAATTTGAGCTTCATCGGACTGTTCACCTTTGAACTGCCCACTGCTAATTTTGCTCCTGTCCTCAGATGATGTCCACGTACATGTACTTTCTGACGGGAGTCACTAGGTTGAGGCAAACTGCAATGCGCTCATTGTCAATAGCAGCTTAATGATCCAACCCAAGATAGGTCAACAGTTGGACAAGAAGTCTTCCAATATGTTAGGAAGCCATTTGCAGTAAACTTCCAGTCATGCTTATATGCATTTTCTGTGTCATTAAATGCACTTTTCGTGGCATGTATGTCACATTAAAGATTGAAAAGCTATCCTGCCCTTAAAAACGTGGTGCTTAATGTGGGTGATTGATAGCCAAGTGAGTTGAAACTTTCGCTTCCAAACTTAAAGAACGAATACATGGCGTGGGTTCAGCAATTTCCTCTAGCCCTGATTTTTTATTCTGATTTCCACTTGTTTATGCCCAATTTTACATTCTGGTGTATGCTAATGAGATCGGCAGGAAATTTGGAACTAACTAGACATCGGCACAAATGGATGAATGAATGGGCGTAATTTTGGATGTAATGATTAAGCCCCACAGGAAACTCCTCTTGTTACAGGTAAAAATCTACAGAGCGCAACAGACCGTGCAAAAATACGGCAGAGTGCCATCTCCAAAATGTCAAGGGAAATGGGATGGGGAAGTTAGTGGGCAACATGGAAATGCACACCAGGGAATCCTTGGAAGGATAGCTGGAAGAAGGTGTTGGAATTGAAGAAGTGTATCAGCTCTACCCGTATATTGTTGCTGATAACAAACAAAGTTGTCGATGTCCTTGAGCACCTTACTGTGCATGACCTTAATTGCTTCTCCACATGTTTGTAGCACAAAAGGAAGCAATGACTGGGAACTTGTACAACAGCATGAAAAAATAAGAGCCTCAAGTGATGAGTGTCGCAGGGAAAAACTGAAGACTGACTGTCACAATTCACACTTACAGATGACAAGCACCAGGAATGGACTTATGTGTATAAAGCACCTTTTACAACCTTAGAACGTCCCAAAGTACTTGACAGGCAATTAAGTATTTCATGAAGTGTAATCGCTGTTGTAATGCAGGATATGTACAATGCACTCAACCTATTCGACATAGCAAAGCTCTCATCCCCTAGAAGATGGTGTTGTGGAAACCCTCAATCAGGAAGTTCTATGTGCCTTGGCTGACAGGCAAGCTGGAAGGCAAGAACGTGCAGGAACATAATCACATATCTTCTCTGTACGAATGTGTTTCAGCTGATGTAAAGCTGTGACTGTGTGGCACTGTAGAATGTGCCATGTACTGCCCGCACAGAAATAGTAACATGTCTACTTAAGCACAATGACTTGCTAGGGATCCTTCCCTTGTTACAGATTATGTCACTGCCCCTTGAGCAGTGTGCTGGTCCTTTCACCAAAAAGTGCCATCATCATTTGAAGCAAGCATTAGGCCTGAGATAACATACTCTAGAGAATCTCAATGATTCAGAAGAGCAAGCACAGGGTTAATTACTTCTTCTGGTTGTGAAAAGGATAGAGATGGGGTGGGAAGGGAGAGAGGGTGTGGCGGGGGAGAGGGTTGCTGATGGTGAGCAGGCCTGATTGGCACAGCATCGCTATCACTCATGTTGAGTTTGTTCATGATTCTTAATTCATGGTGTTAGGTATGAGAGTAAGGTGAGGTGATAAGTACAAATGAGTACACTGCCTTGAAGTAAGAGTTCACTGGTCTGCAGACTGCAATTGGGAAGCCTGTCGGATTAGGAGAATTAGCAAGAGAGACGTTGGATACATAGGCGGCGAGTGGATTGAGTGAAAAAAATTTAAGTTGGAAATTTATTTTATTTTGTAATGTATTGTGAATGAAAGGAGGCAATTGAATCTCTTTTATTTAAACGTATCTGCGAGAGAACGGTCGAGAAAGGAGTAATGATTCTGGAGCTTGAGTAAGAAAGCCTGCATGAAGGCCTGTCCTGAATTTAGACCTGCCACATAAACAGAAGGGTTTCAGCAAAATTGCACAACGACAGCCTGTAATTTGCTATCTATTAATTTTAGCTGATGGAAAATCATGAGCTGAGACTGTAATGTGCAATCCCAGTACATGGCTGGCAGGCAGACACAGCATTTTGATACGAATTAGTTTGTTTCAAAGGGTTTTGTTTCTTGTTTACCTGTTGAATGATTGTAGGTGACGACCTAACTTTTCTTGCTCAAAAAGTTCTTGTATAATTTATATATATTTTTTTCCCGAAATATTGTACTTTGTGCTTTTAACCATGCAGGAAAAATGGAAGGAATTGTAAGGCGTATTATTTAATATTGTAATTTGTTAAGGAAGTTCTCATTTTCCAACAATCTGCTCATCTTATGATCGCAGCAGACCTACTTAATCAATAGGCGGCAAATTGTAAGGACAGATTTTCATCGTATCATGCTTGGGCGCAAAGGATTTGCTGGGTGAAGCATATAGAGGAAAATTGGGCAGACAGTATTGCACACTTGTAACAGGCCTCGCCCAGTTTTATATTCACTTAAATGAAGAGAGAGAAAATTGGCCAGTTTCTGTTAAATGTTGTGGCAGGCGGATGGGTAAATGCCAAGCTGCCCAAATCCCAGTGGGAAACTTGAAGCAGCTGCCACAACTGTTTTGCAATTTGTATAAGTTTCAAGATGCGGGCTTTGAATCCAGTAAAAAAGGCCACCAAGTCTTATAGGTTTCTTAAAAGCTAAATTAAGCCTTTATTAAATTAAAAGAATAATTTTAAGCACACACATAGGTTTACAAATTACTACTATAATAACTTCTAACTCCCCTGATTAACTAACTCCCAGTTACCCCTCCATTAAGGCAGCAGTAAAAAACACATAGGGGAGAATTTTCTCTCCGTCGTGGGGGGCTAAGCAGGAGCGGGCACGCAGCTAATCGCCGCCCGCAATCGGCTGTGCGTCGCCATTTTACGTGCCAATTAAGGCCCGCCCAGCGTGACGCGCACCCGGAAGTGCTGAGTGTTCCCTGTGCGGACGGGGTGGGGGGGAGGGGGCGGTGAGGAGGGAGAGTCAGGGCCTGCGCTCTTTCATGCATGTGCGCAAAAGAGCGCAGAAATCTCCCTGAGGGGAGATTATTTTCTTTATCAAAACTTCAAAAAAAAGATAAAAATTATTCAGACATGTCCCCGCTCATGTGACAGTGTCACACGAGCGGGGACACGTCAATGCATTTTAAAAAATTTATTTGATTTATAAAGCCTTCATGAAACCTCATCCCGCCCATGGATGAGGTTTCATTATAAATGCAAAGACCGCCTGGGCTCTTCATCTGCCCGCCAACCATAAGGTTGGACGGGCAGCCCTGTTAATTGTCTCAATTACTTTTTAAATGGGCTTAATAGTCCTTTGACAGTTCGGCGGGCGCGCACCAGAGTCCACTGCGCGCCCGCCGAACTGAAGATCAGAATGACACGCGGTGACGTTGGGACGCACGCCCAGCATCACCATGCGACATTTCATTCATCGGCAAGCGGGGCCCGCCCCCGTGCGCCAAATGGAAGATTCAGGCCATATATTTTAAAAGACCCAGGCAAAGAAACATGATACCCTGAACAGTTGAATTCAAAGTGAGTTTTCTTAACTTCAGTTCTTGTCCAGAGCAGTTTGGGCACAGAGGCTGGAGGCTTTTCACACTTGTTAGATCTTAGAATGCCTTCCCTTGCGCACAGCCTTCTCTCCTTTATACATATTTTCGCCTTTGAATGCAAATTCCTATTGTTTCACTATGGGCAGAAAATTATGCTTGGTGTGAGGGCGCGCGCCCGACGTGCCGGAGCGTGAAATAAAGCGCGTTGACGTTGGCCAAGCGTGCCGACGTCAACACGCACTCTCAAGATGGTTAGGTCGGTGGGTGCCCCAGAGCTGGAAATGGGAGTTGGCAAATACGTTGGGCGGGCCTTAATTAAAAGGCCGACAATTAAAAGGCCCATTAAGGCCATTAAGTTAACAACTGTCCTGAATTTGTCACTGCCCGTTCAACCTAATGGTTGACGGGCAGGCGAAAAGGCCAAGCAGCCCTTGCATTTTTTAGGAAACCTCATTCACGCGTGGGATGAGGTTTCCTAAAGCAAATAAAAATAAAATAAAAACTTAACACTTGAATTAAAAACATGTCCCTGCTCATGTCACAGAGCCAAATGAGGGGACATGTTTTATGACATTTTTATTTCCTTTATTTTTAAAAAAAAACAGCTCTGTGCCTCAGGGAGATTGAAGCGCTCTTTCTCGCACATGCACGAATTGCACGCTAGGCCTACTCGCCCTCCTCCCCCTGCCCGCACAGGCAGCTGCTCGCGTATCACGAAGGGCGGGCCTTAATTGGCCTGCCCATGTAAAATCACGGTCAACTTCCCGACCGCCCCCACCCACCCCCACTGAACACCCCCGCCAAGGGCAAAATCCTGCCCTCTGTCTTTACCTCCCTAATAATAAAAATCTATCATTGTACCGATTTTACCAGTAACCTTTGGGAAAAATAAACACACTGTTTCTTAACTTCTCCTGGCTAGGTTGAACATCTCACCCCCTCTTTTGAATTCAAGCTAGTCTGGTTTATTTAAAAATGCAAATGTTCTTTTACATCTTACTTACTTACACCTCACATTCTAAAACTTCCCCCATGTTTACCTATTTAACATTTCAAACCTAGCTTATCTTCTGATACATCAAATTCAATTCAATCAAGTCACACACACACGCATTGAGCCCAAGTCATCCTCAATGCCAAACTTGAAAAAGTAGAAAATCTATCCAAATGCATTTTTTATCACACTTTATTGGTCCCTGTGCCCAGTTGAAGTAGAGGTGTATGTGAAATGGAAAGGGTGAGAAAGAGACACATTCACATGCATAAGGAAGGGAAGGGTAGTGAATGTTGAAACTCAACACTGAATATCTGTAAGAACCAGCCAGGTTCATAATGGCAAGTCAAAGTGCTTTGTTAACCCTGTGACATAGGCTCAATTGGAGCATCACTACTCTCACTGATTGTGTGGAAACATTGTGGTGTGTACTCTATGGGAAGAATATTCCCCTGTCGGTGGGGGAAGTGCAGGAGCGGGTGCATGCAGGTGCACCTCCGATCGGGGGCGCGCCGCCATTTTACGTGGGCGGACCAATTAAGGCCCATCCAGTGTGACGTCTGCCAGGAAGTGCTATGTGCTCCCTGTGCGAGCGGGGGGGTGGGCGCCGAATTCCCTAAGCCGGGAGTGTGCTCTTACTTGCATGCGCATGAAAGAACGCACTCATCTTCCTGAGGCTAAGTGCTGCCTCAGGGGGATCGGCGCTAAATTCAAAAATGGTCAATGCACAAACATAAAATTTCCCTGACATGTCACATGAGTTGGGACATGTCCATTACTTCTAATCAAACTTTTATTAAATTTTTAAAAACCTTCATGAAACTTCATCCCACCTGTAGACGAGGTTCCGTGCTTTTTCTGAAGCCCGCCAGGGCTCCTGGCCTGTCCGCCAACTTTAACGTTGGACGGGCAGTTCCATTAATTATTTCAATTAGTTTTTAAATGGCCTCAATAGGCCGTTGACAGGTCGGCGGGCGCACAGCTGAATTGGCTGCGCCCCCACCGACCTGAAAATTGAAATCATGCAGGGCGACGTCGGGAATTCCGCCCGACATCAATATCCTGGCCTATGGCTGTCAGGCAGTTTCAGCACATCTGGAGGTAACATCTCTGTGTTCAGACATGGCAGTGGTCATTGTGAGGACTCAGATTGCAATAGGATCTTGCCTGAAGAAGACCAGGGACAGAAAAGTGACTTCTAAAGCATTATTCACAGTTGCCATCGAACAAATGAAAGGGGAGCTTCACAAAATTTAGCAAGCCGCAGTAGCTAGGGCCTGAGCAGCTGAAGCACATGCTGAAGCAATGAAAATCAGGGAAGTGCAAGAGGCCAGGATTTTAGGAGTGCAGAGATCCTGGAGGGCTGTACAACTGGAGGCAGTTACAGAGTTAGAGAGCCAGAAGGTCATGGAAGGATTTCAAAACTATGCTGAGAATTTTGAAACTGAAGCCTTGCCGGACTAGAAGCCAATGTAGGTCGCTGAGCACGAAGGTGATGGATAAATCAGACTTGGTGTTGGTCAGGATATGGGCAGAATTAGACATCCTACACCTTCACTATTACTCTTAATGGTTTCCATATAAACACCATGGTGAACAAAGTCCTTTGAAATATAAAGGCTGCTTTCTAAGTGGTTGATGAGCCCTTGCCAGCTTTGTCATCTCTCCTGTGGCTGCTCATTTTCTTCATTTTTGTCTCACAGTCATGTGACGTGGTGTTCTTGCAGATCTCTCAAGGCATGTATTAGACCACTGACAGTCTACTATGGTGCAGCCCAAAGAACAAAGAACAAAGAAAAGTACAGCACAGGAACAGGCCCTTCGGCCCTCCAAGCCTGCGCCGATCATATTGCCCGTCAACTAAAACATTTTGCACTTCCAGGGTCCGTATCCCTCTATTCCCATCCTATTCATGTATTTGTCAAGCTGCCTCTTAAACACCACTATCGTACCTGCTTCCACCATCTCCTCTGGCAGCGAATTCCAGACACTCACTACCCTCTGCGTAAAAAACCTGCCCTGCACATCTCCTCTATAGTTTTCTCCTCTCACCTTAAATCTATGTCCCCTAGTAGTTGACTCTTCCACCCTGGGAAAAAGCTTCTGACTAGCTACTCTGTCCATGCCACTCATAATTTTGTAAACTTCTATCAAGTCGCCCCTCAATCTCCGTCGCTCTAGTGAGAACAATCCGAGTTTCTCCAACCTCTCCTCATAGCTAATAACCTCCAGACCAGGCAGCATCCTGGTAAACCTCCTCTGCACCCTCTCCAATGCCTCCAGATCCTTCTGGTAATGTGGTGACCAGAACTGCACGCAATATTCCAAGTGTGGCCTAACCAAGGTTCTATACAGCTGCAGCATGACTTCCCAGCTTTTATACTCAATACCCCTGCCAATGAAGGCAAGCATGCCATATGCCTTCCTGACTACCTTATCCACCTGCATTGCCACTTTCAGTGACCTGTGGACCTGTACACTCAGATCCCTCTGCCCGTCGATGCACTTAAGAGTTCTGCCATTTACTGTATAATTCCTGCCTGTATTAGACCTTCCAAAATGCATTACCTCGCATTTGTCCGGATTAAACTCCATCTGCCATTTCTCCGCCCAAGTCTCCAACCGATCTATGTCCCGTTGTATCCTTTGACAATCCTCTTCACTATCTGCAATTCCTCCAACCTTAGTGTCATCTGCAAACTTACTAATTAGCCCAGTTACATTTTCCTCCAAATCATTTATGTATACTACAAACAGCAAAGGTCCCAGCACTGATCCCTGCGGAACTCCACTAGTCACAGCTCTCCATTCAGAAAAGCACCATTCCACTGCTACCCTCTGTCTTCTATGACCAAGCCAATTCTGTACCCATCTTGCCAGCTAACCTCTGATCCCGTGCGACTTTACCTTCTGTACCAGTCTGCCATGAGGGACCTTGTCAAAGGCCTTACTGAAATCCATGTATATAACATCCACTGCCCTTCCATCGTCGATCATCTTTGTCACTTCCTTGAAAAACTCGATCAAGTTAGTGAGACATGACCTCCCCTTCACAAAACCATACTGCCTCTCACTAATACGCCCATTTGCTTCCAAATGGTAGTAAATCCTGTCATAAAGAATTTTCTCCAATAATTCCCCTACCACTGACGTAAGGCTCACCGGCCTGTAATTTCCCAACATCTGAATCATTGTTTGAGGCTGCTAACTATCTCCTTGATGATGTTCTTCCTTCACCAAGATGCGCAAGGCCACAGGGGTTTCCACTGTGCTGACGTGAGCCAGGTGTTAAGTGGGTGGCACAATGAATTCAAGGGAGGAGTAAAATTGGACAGGCTGTAGAGTGGACGTCCAACCCGAACCTGTACCATTCCTGCCAGGCAGGTTAGGTTCAAATCAAGGCTGAGTCTTAAATTAATGGAGCTTCTGGCTGAATTTTTAGAACGTTGGTGTTTTATGATGAACTTGTGAGACTGGTCACTGAAACGTCTGTCAAGACATGTCAATTCGAAGTCCACCACCCCCGCCCTGATCCCTATTAAAATAGGAATGTGAACCTAGGGATCCACACCATGAACTCCCTACATTATCCAAAGGTTAAATAATTGAGCCTTGTAGACACCTGTACCTTTAGCCAAGTGAATATGGCTAACTCCTAGTATGCATGTTGTGTGCATGCTGCTTCATCTTAAAGGAGGGAAAGACTGGAAAAATGATAAAAACTGTTTGTTCTAGTTGCAGCGATCAGCCAGTTACAGTCTTTTTAAAAATCCTTTCAGGGGTATGGGCGTCGCTGGCTAGGCCAGCATTTATAGCCCATCCCTA
The DNA here is from genome assembly GCF_964194155.1 of Cetorhinus maximus. Taxonomy (NCBI): domain Eukaryota; kingdom Metazoa; phylum Chordata; class Chondrichthyes; order Lamniformes; family Cetorhinidae; genus Cetorhinus; species Cetorhinus maximus. The sequence continues at coordinate 27,967,657 of NC_135881.1, forward strand.
ATTGCCCTTGAGAAGGTGATGTGAACTGCCTTCTTGAACTGCTGCAGGCCATGTGGTGTAGGTATAGTCACAGTGCTGTTAGGAAGGGAGTTCCAGGATTTTGGCCTACATGCCTAGACGAGGCTTTAGCAGCCTGGCTCCATTTTACTATTCGCTTTTCTGAGCCAGAATGTTGTGTGTTCAAGTCCAGGTCTAGGCTGACAAATCAAGGGCTGTGCTGGCCAAATGCTGGAAAATGGGATTAGAACAGATAGGTGCTTGATGGCCGGCACGGACACGATGGGCTGAAGGGCCTATTTCTGTGTTGTATAACTCTATGACTCTATACCATCAGCGCAGTGCTAATGGGGTGCTGCCTTGTCAGATGTTTCAGATGGGGCATTAAACTGATGTGGGTCTAACTGTTCAGGTGAACATACAAATAGCACAATTCAAGGAGAGCAGTTCGTTCAAACAGTGACCCAGTCAATGGGCTGGATTTTCCCCACAAGGAGAGAAGCAGGAGTTAAGATTGTTCTCATGTCCCGAGCCTGCCTCTGCTGGGAAATTGATTAAAATCATGATTTTTGTCTGGGTGAGCCCCTAATTGGCTGCCTGCCTCGCAGGGACAGGAGGCCTTTCCGCAGCCCAAATGTGTGGCGGCCAACATGGCCAATGTGGGGAACAGGGTCGGGGAGCCAGCACTGCTGGCCGGCCTACTAATTTTCAGGCCCTGTCTGGCTCCATTCCCAATATCAGTGGGGCTCGAAAATTCAGCCCAATGTTTCTCCCTTAGCCCACACCGCCAAAAACAGGTAAATTGCTCTTTGTGAGATTTTTGTGCAAAATGGTTGTGACATTTCCCTGCAACAACAGTGACTACACTTCAAAAGTAATCATCTTGTGCTTTGGAATATCATAAGCTCGCCATAACATTACACATAAATGCAAGGTTGCTCTTTTCTTCATAAGATAGCTACATTTTTGTGCAACATCCAGGAGCATTGTCATGACCAGTCCATGCATTTGTGAAAGGAGTACTTCAAATTGCAACAACTAAAGTAAGGTGAGTAGGATCTCAATGATATGCTACCAGGAGCGTATGGACCCAACCATCTCACGTAAAGGTTGTCTTGCCTTAACAAACTAGAACATAACTGGGCCATTTCAAAGACATATGGCAATCAACTCAGTTCAGTTCAACACAGTTTGAGGTAGCATCCTTCTGAAAGGTTGCACAACAGTTACAAATCCAGATACTCATGGGAAAAAACAGCACCAACTTGAAAACTGCTGAATCATAGGTCTGAACAACACACAAACCAGATGAATCTTGTATGACCCACCCTCCACCCCCTAGCCTCTTGTCTTTTGTCTAAGTAATGGGTCTTCCCGCTTTGCCATAGCAGAAGCACTTCCGTCGTTCCTGCACCTGGTCCCCAGGCCCCACAATCAATGAACAACTTAAGGACAAAAGCCTGGGAACTTCTTTGTGTTCTTGATTCACTTCAAGTCACTTCAAGGAGGAGAGCAAGACTTTGTGCTTTTCACATAAGAAACAATCCTGGTGATGCAATCTACCAATAGGATTTGGTGGGCATGTGTATTTGAGAGTATTGGATTTTCTAAAGAATGCAGATTCTGTCAAATCGTAAAGCTAAGTACATGAAGAAGAACTAAAACAATCCCCAGAGCGCAAGGGGGTTTATGTGATTTCCTCTGACATTTTTTTAAAAATCATCAATTTTACCGCTGGCATGGAGATCCTCAAGTATGTTTTTCTTCCTTAATAACCTGCTCGTCATATGTGCCTTTGAGCAGCTCTACAGATATAGCATGAGTATGACTCGAGGAAAGCTCGATAGTTACTCTGCTCTGGAGCATGATACCTGAGAGAAATTACACTAGCGACTGCATTGACAGAATCACAGCATTTACAACAGTGAGCACGGCCATTTCTCCCTTCATACCCCCTGGCACTGGTAGCTGTACAATTGAAGCTATCAGTTGTCATCCTAGTTCCATGTCCTTTCCCGTAATCTTCTACATTCTTTCTTTTCAACCTGATGTTATGTGTACGAGTACATCTTGGTCCAAAATTCTGTTTGGAAATAAAATTGCTCCTAACTCCATCCGTTGGAAATCTGTGTCCCACTTACAGATAACTGTGTCGTAATAGGGTAGATGGTGGCATAGTGGTAATCCAGAGACTCAGGCTGATATTCTGGGTACTTGGGTGCAAACCTCACCATAGCAGCTGTTGGAATTTGAATTTGGTTAATAAATCCGGAACAGAAAGCTAGTCTCAGTAATAGTGACCGTGAATCTATTATTGATTGTCGTAAAAACCCATCTAGTTCACTAATGCTCTTTAGGGAAGGAAATCTTCCATTCTTACCTGGTCTGGCCGACACGTGACTATTAACTGCCCTCTGAAACGGCCCAGCAAGGTCAGTTCAAAGGTAATCAGGGGTGGGCAACAAGTGCTGGCCTTGCCAGTGATGCCCACATCCCATGGAAGAATAAAAAAGCTTTCAGGTGGCTTAAAGCCGTGGTCCTTGCTGCTCCCTATCTGGCTGCTCTGTTAACACATACCGGTGGCCTACAGATAGATTATCAATGAATAATAGAAAAGTGCAGCACATGAAGGAGGTTATGTTGCCAGTCGGGTCTGCGCCGACTCTTTCAAAGAACAATTCCATTAGTCCCACTCCCTCGTGCTTTCCCCATATCCTTACAATTTTTTTCTCCTTCATGCATTTATTCAATTCTGTTTTGAAGGCTACTATTGAATCTCTACTCTATCATGCATTCCAAATCCTAATCAGTTGTTACATAAATAATTTTTTCCCTCATATTGCCTCCGGCTCTTTTTTCAATCACCTTGGCCTGGACTTTCGCCATGATGGAGAGCCTCCCGTCATGGCGAAAATCCTGGAACTGGCCAAAAATTCTAAGCCCTGCCCCTGAACCTGGTGTCTCCCATCTTCACAGGGGCGGGTCTGGAATTGGGCCAGGGTTCGCGCTGGCACAATTCACGAGGCAGTTGGCCATTTAAGGCACCGGCTGCCTCCACTGCAGTGGGACTCTAGAAGAACAGAAGAGTAGAATGCAGAGTGTGCAGGTTAGGCCAGGTATGAGGAGGTCTGAATTTGGTGCATGTGTTTGGATAGCCAGGGTACCCCTTTGGAGAGATAAGGTACCCCTTTGGGTAGGGTCTGTGGCACCTTTGGGAGAGGTATGGAACACTTTGGGAGAATTAAAGCACCCTTTGGGATTGTTAAAAGTGAACACGATTAAGCACTTTTCACACATAAAATGATTAGAACTGTCAAACTGTCAAGGAACTTTCCAGCTGTCAAGGAGCTGTTAAAGAGCTGTCCAGCTGTCCAACCTGTCAAAGCTACCCAGGAGTTTTCAAACCTGTCAAAGCTACCCAGTAAGTGTCCAACCTATCAAAGCTGCCCAGGAAGTTTCAAAGCTGTCATTAAACCGTCCAATGATACTGGGTGAGTTGGCATGGAGGCCGTAAGGTCAAAGGGTGGTAGGTGGGGGGCATAGGTTGGCATGAGCTGAAGAGAACAGCACCAATCAATTGAACTCAGCCATAGATTCATCATAACTCTGGAAATGGACATATAGGAATCACTGTTGCTAGCCACAACTATTTTATTAATATAAATTACCTGAATATTGTTTTTAATTTCTCCTCTGCTTTCTTTTACCTGAAAGCAATGACCCAATCTACCTCAAAGAAGTGGCCATTCCTCATAAGGGAGCGAGGCAGTGTATGTCAGCTTTCAAAGGACAGGTCATTCAACTTTATGACCATCACCACTAAACACACTCCCATACTTACCTAACATCTCCACGTATGCATGTTCTAGAAGGAATCACTGCAGTAGGAACTCTGGCTGATTATCTCTCTTCGAGCCCAGGGTGCAGGCAACTCTAGGAAGCCACATTATCAGACTGGGAAATTTTCATTCATACAATTTACAACATAGAAGGAAACCATTTGCTTGATTATGCTGATGTCAGACTTGAGGCGAATTATCGTTTTCTTATCTCTATGTAGCCAGGACTGGCTAAACTAGCACAGAATCGGGATCAAAATTAGGTCCTTCTTAATCTGTGTGGCTTAGTTCTACATTTACCAAGTCAGTCACTAGGGAAATCTTTTAAACAAAGGAATAATTTATATTTATATAGTGGCTTTCACAACCTCAGTTCGCTGCAAAACAATTCACATCCAATTAATATATTTTGAAGTGTAGGCACTGTTGGACTGTAAGAAACATGCAGCCAATTTGTGCACAGCAAGCTCCCACAAACAGCAATGTGAAAACGGTCAGATGATATATTTTTTGTGATGTTGGATAAAGGATAAATATTGATCAGAACACCAGAGAGCACTCCCCTGTTCTTCTTCAAACTAGTATCATGGGGTCTCTTACATCCACCTGATAGAGGAGATGGGGCCTCTGTCTAACATGTCAATCATTAGAAATTTGGCAGCTGTTCTCAGTGGCTTCCCTCTTTGATCATTTTTGGTCAATGAGCTTCTGTTACTGGACCTGAGCGATTTTGTGGGATGAAAGCAAATGATATTGAGGTGAGCAGTGAGAAGCCTACACATAAAGCATCATTATAGGGCGTGCAGTGTGGCTCGTGCTTTGAGGAATTGAAGGCACAATTGCAATAAACAAAGAACTAGCAATGAAAAACATGGATGAAAGGACTCAATATAGAACCACTACAGACAAACAGCGTTCTGCCAGTGATATTAGTACAGCCTGCACCATAAATCAGTGGGAGTTTTTGATGCCAGTTGGAGGCACAGCTTGGTGCGCCAGGTATGGATGGCACATGCCAGAAACTGTTGCATCAAAACAGCCACAATATCTGTTTTTCACTTTCATCTGATGCTACAGAGAACTTGATGGATCAAAGCAATTTTCTTTAAAGTAAAATGAACCACAAAAGTGCCTGAGCCCAGAGGAAAACCTGCCCATGGATGTTTTTTTGTGCCCTTTTACATGTCTTTATCCTTCGTGAAATGGAAGTGAAGAGATGCCTTGTGAAATGCCATCACAATCACCTGCCACAGACAGTATTTGCATTTTTCTGATAAATATGAGACGTCAAGAACAAAACAGAAAATAAACCTGAGGTAATGATGGACTTAAAAAAAAAGATCTCTGAGCATTCTGTTCTACACATGGCATCTCACAGAGAGAGGTGAAAGGCTCTTGGAGTTTGGTTGTTCCTCTTCAACGGGATCACCACCGTAAGTGTGGTGAGACAGAACTTCTGCCTTTCAAACAGGCCCAGCATTGAGCACTGGGGAGAAGGCGGGAGAATGGGGTTGAGAAACTTATCAGCCATGATTGAATGGCGGAGCAGACTCGATGGGCCGATTGGTCTAATTTCTGCTCCTATGTTTTATGGTCTTATGGAATAAAAGGGTCCACCTCATTAGAATATTCACAGTGAACATTTGGAATTTCATTTGGGGGGAGAGGAAATGATGTCCTATTCCAGGATCGAAATGTCTGCCATGGCTTAAAGGCCCAGGATTCAACTTTGTTTTTAAATGTAAAGCAGAAATGAAAATCTTTTGGACAACATCTGTTAGAGGTCTCTTACAAGGGCCACAGTGCACCAGGTTTTCACAGGCAGCAGTGGAAGTGTAGTAGCTCATGAGGCAGGGGGAAGGGGAGGAAGATTAAGCAGAGAATGCCTTAAAAATAAACACTTAGACCCAGGTAAGGGAAGCAACCAGAGTTGACAATGCCAACCCCAGCCATGGCAACTCAGAGCTACAAGAATTGGAATGACTTTAGCTGGTCAGGCCAGATAAAAGGAGCCAGTCAACCATTGTAAGACTAAATTTCTCATCCCTACTGCGTTGAAATGCTTTAAAGGTTTACCATTAAATCACTGGAGGGAGGCACTGCCAGCTTTTACCTTCAAGTGCTTCTTCACTCAAAACTTACATGTAGTCTAGGCAGAGTCTCATGTGAGATGTAGTCACTCTATTAATGCACCTGTCATCATTCCCACTATGGTCTCCCTGCTGATATCCAAGTTAAACTCAGTTTCCATGTGCAAAGCCTAGATTCTAAAATTCTCATTTTCAAATCCCACCTACCTCGACCCCAAGCCTATCGGTGAAGTATGAAAATAGACATTCATACTTTTCTTGATAATAGGTTTATTCACAGAATGAAGCTTAACTCATCTACTTCCTACCTACCTACTAACCAAGTGTATGAGTGGTTTCTCTTTATATTCTTTTGAGTATACCAATAAAGCAGTTAAACTAATTAACAAATCAACTAGCAAATTAACAAGTTAACAGCCCCTTAAAGTGGCAAGTCTCTCTTTATACTCTTCTTAAAAGGTCTCTCTTACTACACTTATGATAAATCAGCAAAATAAAATAGACTAATTATTCAAATTAATTAATTAAATTAAAATGACAGCCCCTTAAAGGGACACTGTAACAGAGCAAACTCCAAAGGAAACTTATCAATCAAATTAAAATGCTGTTTTGAGGGTTAATGAAGTACTCCAGTCCCCGTGGTGCCCACCGGTAGTGGAAGGCCTCAACCGTACCAGTGGACACCGCGTGCTCCCCCTCCAGGAACACCCGGGTGCAAATGTAGCTGCAGAAAAGGGGCAGACATCAGGCTGGACTATTCCGAAGAGACCAACCACAGTACCCGCTGCACCTCCCCACCCCCCCAACCACACATAACCCTCGGCTTGGATTGAAAGGCTGGGGACCCAGATCTCGTAAGTCCTGCTTCTAAATGAAGGATACTTGCAGAGTGTGAAATACACATATTGGTACTGGAGATGGTCTCCAAGCATGTCCAGTATAGGGCGAATCAATTAAAAGAGTCCACTGCCCATACCTACAGCGCCATGATGGAAGGCTCAAAATGCTGTAGTCCTGACACTACATGCTGTTGTACACATGCCATCTCCAGGGTAAGAATTTTCCCCCCATCGGGGGGGAAGTGCAGGAGCGGGCGTGTGCAGGCGAGCCTCCAATCAGGGGCGCGCCGCCATTTTACGTGGGCGGGTCAATTAAGGCCCACACAGCGTGATGTCCGCCAGGAAGCGCTATGCGCTCCCCGTGCGGGCGGGGTGGGGGGGGGGAGATTCCCTCAGCCGAGAGTGCGCTCTTTCGCGCACATGTGTGCGAAAGAGCGCACTCATCTCCCTGAGGCTATGTGCTGCCTCAGGGAGATCGGCGCCAAATTTAAAAATGGTCAAGGAGCAGCAACAAAATTTCCCTGACATGTCCCCTCAGGTGACACTGTCACATGAGTTGGGACATGTCCATCACCTTTAATCAAACCTTTATTAAATTTTAAAAAACCCTCATGAAACCTCATCCCGCCTGTGGATGAGGTTTCATGCTTTTTCTGAAGCCCGCCTGGGCTCCAGGCCTGCCCGCCAACCTTAAGGTTGGAGGGGCAGGTCCATTAATTAAGTCAATTACTTTTTAAATGGCCTCAATAGGCCGTTGACAGGTCAGCGGGCGCACAGTTGATTCGGCTGAGCCCCTGCCGACCTGAAAAGTGAAATGACGCGGGGCGATGTCGAGAATTCTGCCTGACGTCATCCCGCGTCATTTTACTAGTCGGTGAGCGGGCCCCGCCCTAAAGATCCTGGCCCAGGTCTCTGAGCTAGAACCCCTGAGAACCTTCACTCATGGATGCTCAGTTTATTGTGATACATTATTTTGAGGGCATTGCAGTGGAGAGAGCCGTCTCTTCCAGCTTCAACAGGTTTGTCGTTTGGCTGCCGACACTTCTCTCAAGGCTTATTTAACTGGAACCTTGCTCTTGTAGATCAGTGGCCAAGCAGATTTTCTCAGTATTCCATTGTGACCATGGCTTGTTGTTACTTCCAGGATACAGTGTGAGTCCTTGTGCATTTAAATGTGCATTAACAGAAAAGCAATTAATTAATGCCTCAAGAGAGAACTGATCATATACCACATTAAAAAAGTTGGCAAAAAGTGACGCTTCAATCTTATTTCATACATATGATCAAGTATTAAATGAAGGGAAGGTCAAAGATCATAAGATTTCATTGTATTAAATATAATAGAGAAGTAATCCATTTTGCCAATGCTGTAAATTTGTTGAAATAATTCCCCCAAAAGGGACATCTTGCTGCCAATATCCATCAGAGTTATTGTGCAGGAATCCATATGCTTGTGGCAATAACTAATGATCATTAAGTTGTTCCTTCCGAGGTATCAAGACAGTTTAACTGTCTTAATTAAGCTAGGTTAAATGTAAAGGTATAAAGGAAAATGAAAAGTAGATAATCTAAATGAATAAAAATAAAATTGTTTCTGTTGTGTCCCAACCATTCTCCTGAAAGCTGATTGGTAACCACACAAGTGTGAACAAATTGTCATTCTTTTGGTTGCTAATTCTCCACTGCGGTTTTGTCGAGCTTTCCTGCTCCCATGCAAAGCCTCTTGGGGCGGAATTTTTCGGGTTTGGCGGCTTGAGCAGATAATATGGCAAGAAGGCCAAAAATTGGTTTCACGATGTCGTGAAACCAGTTTGCAATCATCCGTTCTGCCCGTCAATGGCGGGCTGTGTTTCCCACTGCCGGACATTGGAACCTCATAGTAATACATCTGCATACCGTTATAAGTCTAGCCCGCCGGAATCATCCCCCCAACACTGTGTCACCCGAGCACATTGCCCGCCGATGTGTTTCACAACTGTTATATTAGGCGATGTGCACCTGGTGAGCTGCACTTCGCTTGAGACTTCGAGGTCTGTTTGCTTGCCTTGCTTCGGGCAGCACTCTCAGTCATCGGCGCCAGGCTTTGCAGACAGCACCACGTCAATTTTAGGGAATTGCTGGCCCTCCTGCGGCCAGAGCTGAGGAGAGGACATCGCGGTGGGCCTCCATGATGTCCAGAAGGGGGGGGGGGGGGGCGGGGGCGGTGGGACATGTAGAGCTGGATAGAGGGCCAGCGATAGGTGGAGATAACCAAAAGATGTTGCAGACAAAAGGACAAAGAGGTGTTGAATGTGGTGATATTATCTAAGGAATGTGCGAATTAAGGGTAGAAAGCAGGACAAGCAAGGTATAGATAGCCCTAGTGGGGGTGGGATGGGGTGAAGGAATCAAAAAAGGCTAAAAGGTAGAGCTAAAACAATGGATTTACATTTAGAAATAATGGAAGTAGGTGGGAAAAGAAAAATCTATATAAATTATTGGGAAAAAAAGGGGGGGAATCGGAAAGGGGGTGGGGATGGAGGGGAGAGTTCATGATCTAAAATTGTTGAACTCAATATTCAGTCCGGAAGGCTGTAAAGTGCCTAGTCGGAAGATGAGGTGTTGTTCCTCCAGTTTGCGTTGAGCTTCACTGGAACAATGCAGCAAGCTAAGGACGGACATGTGGGCAAGAGAGCAGGGTGGAGTGTTGAAATGGCAAGCGACAGGGAGGTCTGGGTAATGCTTGCGGACAGACCGAAGGTGTTCTGCAAAGCAGTCACCCAGTCTGCGTTTGGTCTCTCCAATGTAGAGGAAACCGCATTGGGAGCAACGAATGCAGTAGACTAAATTGAGGGAAGTGCAAGTGAAATGCTGCTTCACTTGAAAGGAGTGTATGGGCCCTTGGACGGTGAGGAGAGGGTAAGTAAAGGGACAGGTGTTGTACCTTCTGCGGTTGCATGGGAACGTGCCGTGGGAGGGGGTTGAGGTGTAGGGGGTGATGGAGGAGTGGACCAGGGTGTCCCGGAGGGAACGATCCCTGTGGAATGCCGCCGGGGGGGGTGAAGGGAAGATGTATTTGGTGGTGGCATCATGCTGGAGTTGGCGGAAATGGCGGAGGATGATCCTTTGAATGCGGAGGCTGGTGGGGTGATAAGTGAGGACAAGGGGGACCCTATCATGTTTCTGGGAGGGAGAAGAAGGTGTGAGGGCGGATGCGTGGATAATATCACCACCTTCAACACCTCTTTGTCCTTTTGTCTGTGACATCTTTTGGTTATCTCCACCTATCACTGGCCCTCTATCCAGCTCTACTTGTCCCACCCCACCTTAAACCAGCTTATATTTCACCTCTCTTCCATTTTTACTTAGTTCTGTTGAAGGGTCATTCGGACTCGAAACCTTAACTGTGCTCCTCTCCGCAGACGCTGCCAGACCTGCTGAGTTTTTCCAGGTATTTTTGTTTTTGTTTTGGATTTCCAGCATCCGCAGTTTTTTGCTTTTATCTCAGTGTTAGAGGAGGAAAGGCAAGATTGAAAGGCAAAGAGGATTCTCGACAGAGCTCCAAAGCTGAGGGCGTTAGGCATCTGAAAACACAGTGGGGCACTGGGAGGGAAGACTGCACGTAGAGGTCAGAGTCAGTTTGCAGGACTGGAAGAGGTTTACAGAGGTCACAAGGGGCCAGGAAATGAAGGGATGTAAACAAGAGAATGAGAATTGTAAATTGGAAGCTTGGGAGGCTTGGGAGCCAATGTAGGTCAGCAATGACAGCCGTTACGAACATCTAACTTTATAATTCATATGTTTTGGGGGTATAGCTTTCAGGTTGAGGACTGAATTTTTAAATGTAAGTTAGATAGTTTGAGAGACTGGTTAAACCCCTAAGATAATCACAGTTCAAAGGATGGTCCATTTTTTTCTAAAGGGGTTAAAGTTAAAGGTGTGAAAACAATAAACAAAAGGTGGTCCTCACTTAGTTTCATAATGGAGTCAGTGAGTCTGGTAAGATTGGACTTGTCCCCATTGGAGATATAAATTATTGAAATGGTTCTCCAGGTCAAAGTGATGTTTGAAAACAATGATGAGGGAAGACCTTAAAGTATTTTTATGCTTTTTAGATGAAAGGAGAGGTTAAAGTTGGAGATAATTAGCTTAAATTTCTATCTGGGACATGTTGCCATGGGGAGAGATTGCAGGGAGGTTTTCTTCTGTTTTGGGTTTATCCCTGTGATTTTGCACAGAAAAGTTCAGTTGGTGTTTGAAAGCAACTCGGGTCAAAAGAGAGAAGACTGCCAGCAGTGGGTGCTTTGAAGCAGTTAGAACCATAACTGGAGGTTATCAGGAGCCAAGGGTGCTTTCTGATTTGGATTCACTAAGCAAGAATGCAGAAGCTGGTGTGTCCACAAAGTGTGAGGTGTTGGAAAGTTTGCCTATCTGGATGCTAGTGGAAGGGCATCTCATACTTTGGAGGATAGTGGGAACACTGAGCAGAATCTAAGTGAATTCCTGAGGGCTATGGCACACTTTGGTTTGTCCCAAAAGAAGTGAAGGAACCCTCAAGATCACGTAAAGCATAGGGAACTCTTGGTTGGAAATAAAAGTAGAACGAGGAGTGTGCTGTTGAGATTTAAAGGCTTAATGTATAATGTATATATATGTTTACAAATTTGTATTAAGTGAGTAGTAATTATTTGTTTAACTCTTGTACAGTGAAAGTTTTTGTTTTAAAATGTGAAATCTTATGGTGTAATTCTTTCAGCCAATAACTGGAAGTTCGAATTTCTTTTTAAAAGTTACTGGTTTCCACCAAGATCATAACACAGGAGAGCTAAATAGGACTTGGTATGGTATAGGATCTGAGCAGCAGAGCTTTGGATGAGCTCAAGTTTATACGTGGAGGCAGCCAGGCGAACATTGGAACAGTTGATTCTGGACATGTCAAAGGCAAGAATGAGGACTTCCACAGCAGATGAGCTGAGACAGGGGAAGAGTTGAGTGATATTATGGAGTTGGAAGTAGACTGTGTTGTGATAGAGAAAATATGGGCTCTAGTTCAATCAGAGACAACTGCCAGAAAGGGGGAAGGATTCAGTAGCAAGGGTATGGAGTTTGTAGGGGCCAAAAACTAAGTGAAGTTTAAGAAGACTTGCATTTATGTGGCACTTCTCACCACTTCAGGATACCCTAAAGCTGATGGAATATATGTATGAAATGTGACGACCTATATAGGTACAACAAGAACCCACTGACAGCAATGTGTAATGATCAAATAACCTGCTTTTAGGTGTTAGTTGAGGGATAGGTTTCAACCAGGACTTCAGAGGATCTCCCCTGCTCTTAATTCTTCAAAATAGTGCTGTGGGCTATTTTATATTTACCTACTTGGTTTAATACCTCACTTGAAATGTGGTAACTCTGACTGTGCAATGCTGCCACACAACTGCAGTGCAGTGTCAGCCTCTTCTCTGCAGAAAACTCTGACGCCATGAATTCCACAGACGCAACTTTGTAAAACTTCGCTTCAGAAAATTAAAATGGATTTTCATAAATTTTCAGAAGTCACTCAAACAGCAAAACTAAGAATTGATCGGCAACGTCAAAGGATATGAAAAACATTGAAACACACTGTAGCCAGACACATGAAATAATCAGTGCCTTCCCATCATTTTAGGGTTCGAATTTGTATTCCAGTGAGCACCGTATCTAAAATGAGCTCTCAGTTTGCAAACAGGAGACACTTCAGTTTGAGAGGACAAGGTAAGCACAATCCACACAGCTGCCTCACAACTACATTAATCAATGGAGATTTTTCATTTCTTTTAAATAAGTCAGCAGTGTGTTATCAAAAGACAATGTAATTGTGAAACTACATTGATTTCCTTACATATTAAAATGCAGCCAGCTTATCACAGTTATCATTAAACTGATTAGTGCACCTGACAAAGGGTGCCGGATGTCTGTTAGCTGCTCAGAAAGTGTCCTGTGTGTGTGTGTGAATGTGTGTTTGAGTGTATGTGTCTGAGTGTGTCTGAGTGTGTGTGTGTCTGAGTGTGTGTGTGTGTCTGAGTGTGTGTGTGTGTCTGAGTGTGTGAATGTGTGTGTGTGTCTGAGTGTGTGTGTGTGTGTGAATGTGTGTCTGAGTGTGTGTGTGTGCAGGTCTGTGTGTGTGCGTCTGAGTGTGTGTGTGCGCGCGCACTCGAGAGAAGCTCTTTGAAGCATCACTACAATGAGAGTTCTTTTCAAGATGAGACAGTGGCAGAATTACATTGGGATTGGTCAAGCTCGAGAAGGGGGCACTTCAGAAAATGTTACTAGAGAAGTGTTAGTGAGCTTTGAAGTTTACAGAAGCCATCAGAGGCATATGAAAAGGGACAGCGGAGGTGAATCTCTTAGAACAAATGAATAAAGCAGCTGAAAACAATGTTAGAAGAAAGTAAGCATCACATGCAATTAATTATACGTTGGCGCGATAATGCTCTGCCTAGCCTCGGTAAAGTTCTCTCATGTTTCCAGCTGCTCCACACCACCACCCCCCCCACCTCAATCTGCGCTGACAAAGAATTTGGCTTGTTGCTGTTGGGTTGATAATCTGACAGCATCACGACAGTATCCGATAATGCGCAAGGTGTGCGGGCGCTGAAATTGACAGCCCTTCTGCCATTTTGAAATCATTAATTAACATAAGCTGCAGTATTAAGCTTGTTGATAACCCAGTCGGTGGAATTTTTCATTGCCCGCTGCAATCTTTAGGCATCAGACGTAAAATGTTTGGGAGTCTTTTACACAAGGCAGCACACGGGAAGTTGAAAAAGCCTCCCGACGGAATGTACCAGCAGGTTCTGCTGCTGAAGGTGGCAGCGTCTGTATGATTTTTAATGGCTTTTTAAGATCTTTTTTCCACCTTGAATGAACAATAACGACTGATTCTGAGAGCAGGGGTACTTTACAATTGCAGCCGTGACCTCTGCCACATGACATACCAGCCTACAGTGCCCATTCTCAGATCGCACAAGTTATGTATTCACACCAAGGTGTGATTCATATTCCACTGTAAACGTAGTTGCAATAAAAATTCAACACTACTTATTTCTTATATTAACTCAAAGTCACAAGACCCGACTATATTCTGGGATCCAAAAACAGGCATGAGAAACTGGCCCGATAATAACTGCAATTTAGAAGGGGACAGAGAGAAGGGTTTGGGGTCAGGAATTAAGAATCCTATGCACCTATTATTGTTTTCCTTCCTGACAAAGGCCACGAATTGACCATCCGACGCAGAGATGGTGGGGACAGAAACGAGAGGGCCCCTCAGTTTCTGTCTGCCTCCCTCACCCTGCCCGCAAACATAAAATCCAGCCCAGGTACACATTTATTGAAGAGAATAGTTGAAGTTAGTCACAAGAGATTATTTTAACCATGAGTGACTGGTAAAATAAAGCACGCAAGAAATCACAACAGGCAAGATCCTGCAATGTAGTGCTCAGTTCTGGAAATTTCCTTTCACTACGAAAATTAAGGCTTAATTAGAAAAAAAATCAGCACGAAAGGAGTCTATTCAGCCAATGGGGTAGAATCGTCCCAGGTTTGCACAAAATGTGATAGCAGGTGGGGAAAAAGGATATTTTCCCCGCCGGCTGCAATGGTGGGTTTTCACGCTGTATCGTCCCATTCCCAGCATGTCTCGCCTCATTAATAATGCGTTCCTGGGAAATACGGTGGATCTCTGGCAAGGGGGCCTCTGATTTGCCCACCTCAGGCCTTCAGTAATCCGGGTGCTATATTTAAAGGGCGCCACCACACGGAGATAGCTCTCTCTAAGGGATCAGAAGCTGCTGGAAAGTCATGGCTGCCAAAGGGAGGAAACATGCTGCCCCCAAATTTAGCGATGCCTCCCTCGGGAGCCTATTGGGTGCAGTGGAGGACCGCCACAAAGTCCTCTAACCCCGCTCTGGGCGAAGACCCAACAAGCAAGGTCATCAATCCAGCAGCGGTGGTCAGTGCCAACATCCTGCAAAAGAGGACAGCCATCCAGTGCCGAAAGAGGATGAATGATCTTCTCCATATCAGCAGGGTAAATCACTCTTCTCATCACTCTCAACTCACATGCTCACAAACCCATCACACATCCACAGGGATTTCACTCACTGCCAGTTCAAGGGACATCATCATTCACTCTCTCACACACACCTTCATCTGCCCTGCGGATGGTGACCTCATCTCGTCCATGGCTCCACTCACCACTCACACATGCCAGGCATTCTTATCACCTGGCCTGGCAGGGGTCCTGCTAACATCTGTATTCACGCAAGGCAAGCTGGCACACAACAAAAGGGAGAGGTCGCAGGTTGGTTGAGGAATGCCTGACATCAAGGTCCTCACAGACATCAAAAATAGAGCCATCCAGCTGGCCCACGATGATCTGGACTGTCCCTGTGCTGACGGTGAGTTCAGCGGTGTTCAACTAAGAGAGGATCCAGCTTTGCAACATCCATCAGACAACCATACTGTGAGTGCGTTCCCCTGTTCCGCAGTCCCCTGCCATGCACTAACTATCTCTCTTTGCTTTCACAGGCATATCTGGGGAGCAGACGAGAGGGACATAAACCAGGTCCTTGAATCAAGCCCCAAAGACACCTTGGAAGAAGAATCTGATGACACCCTAATTGAAGACCTGTCACAGCGCTCACCCACACCCTCCACCAGCACAGAGACACACACCTCGGTGGAACCGAGTTCTAGAGTAGGCTCGGGATCACAATCTGGTCAGCACATCGCACTGTCTGATCCGTAGCAGACGGTGGCAGGTACTTCCCAGGTTTCAGGCAGTCGGACTGCTGGGGGCCAGAAATCTGCTGAGTCTGAGTCAGATGAGGAGCATCTGGACTCGGTCATACCTCAGTTGCTGGAGCTGCAAAGGCAAGCTCGGGAACATCAGGAACTGATGTCCGTTGCACTCCTCAGGCTGCAAAGCATGATGGAAGAGTCCGTCTGCCTTCAGTCTGAGGTGATAGTGTTGGCATGCCAATGCACTGAGATCAACACTGGTAGGATGGCGGCCGCCAAGGAGACCTTGGTCCAAGACATCGGTCCTGCACTGCTGTACGAGCTGAGCTCCATCGCTGGCACCATAGTTGGCCTCCAACAGTGTCAACACAAGAGGGTGTGGGGCAGCTCGATCTCACTCCAGCTTTCCCTTCTCCTCAAGGAGTCAGCCAGGGGCCCTCTGGCGCCCATAGGGAAGAGGATCAGCAGGTGCACACCCCAGGGCCATCCACCCAGATGACTCCGGGAGTGTCCAGCCCATCTGAATCCCCTCTCCCTGTGATTCCAGCAGCTCCAGCTCCACGCAGCAGGACCCCGAAAGCAGGCCATGGCCTACCAGGTCTCAGCCGTCCAGAGGACTCCCGTCAATGTCATCACAGACAGGGCGTGGCAGTCAGCAAGCTGCCTCCAACTCCACTTTGGGTGTCTGGGGAGCACCAAGACACGGTGGAAGGGTTAGGAAGGTTAAGAAGACATTGTTGCATAGACGGGTGTTAAATCACTTGTACTTAATGTTTACTATTGCAAATAAACTCCCAAGAATGCTCTCCTTGCCTGTGGCTCCTTGTTATGATGAGCAGTGTTTGTGTCACTCAAATGTGAAACCTTGGTTCCTTCACAAGGTAAGGGCAGGTGTCTCAGTCCAGGACCTCTTCCTTGTACAGTGTGTAACAGAATCACAGAATCACAATGCAGAAGAGGCCCTTCGTCCCATCGAGTCTGCACCGACACATAAGAAACACCTGACCTACCTACCTAATCCCATTTATCAGCACTTGGCCCATAGCCTTGAATATTATGACGTGCCAAGTGCTCATCCAGGTACTTTTTAAAGGATGTGAGGCAACCCGCCTCCACCACCCTCCCAGGCAGTGCATTCCAGAACCGTCACCACCCTCTGGGTAAAAAAGTTTTCCCTCACATCCCCCCTAAACCTCCGGCTCCTCACCGTGAACTTATGCTCCCTTGTGACTGACCCTTCAACCCTGCTCCCTATCCACCCTGTCCATGCCCCTCATAACCTTGTACACCTCGATCAGGTCGCCCCTCAGTCTTCTCTACTCCAACGAAAACAACCCAAGTCTATCCAGCCTCTCTTCATAACTTAAATGTTTCATCCCAGGCAACATCCTGGTGAATCTCCTCTGCACTCCCTCCAGTGCAATCACATCCTTCCTATAATGTGGTGACCAGAACTGCACACAGTACTCCAGCTGTGACCTCACTAAGGTTCTATACAACTCCAACATGACCTCCCTACTTTTGTAATCTATGCCTCGATTGAAAAAGGCAATAATAAGCCTTTTTCACCACCCCACTAACATGCCCCTCCGCCTTCAGAGATCTATGGACACACACGCCAAGGTCCCTTTGTTCCTCAGAACTTCCTGGTGTCATGCCATTCATTGAATACTTCCTTGTCAAATTACTCCAAAGTGCATCACCTCACATTTTTCAGGGTTAAATTCCATCTGCCACTTATCTGCCCATTTGACCATCCCGTCTATATCTTCCTGTAGCCCAAGACACTCAACCTCACTGTTAACCACCCGGCCAATATTTGTGTCACCCGTAAACTTACTAATCCTACCCCCCACATAGTCATCTATGTCGTTTATATAAATGACAAATAATAGGGGACTGAGCACAGATCCCTGTGGTACGCCATTGGACACTGGCTTCCAGTCACTAAAGCATCCTCCTGTCATCACCCTCTGCCTCCTACAACTAAGCCAGTTTTGAATCTACCTTATCAAATTACCCTTTATCCCATGTGCATTTGCCTTCTTTATAAGTCTCCCATGTGGGGCCTTGTCAAAAGCTTTGCTGAAATCCATATAAACCACATCAACTGCACTACCCTTATCTACACACCTGGTCACCTCCTCAAAAAATTCGATCAAATTTGTTAGGCATGACCTCCCTCTGACAAAGCCATGCTGACTATCCCTGATCAAACCTTGCCTCTCCAAGTGGAGATAGATACTCTCCTTCAGAACTGTCTCCAATAGTTTCCCTACCTCTGACGTGAGACTCACTCTCCTGTAGTTCCCTGGCTTATCTCTACAACCCTTCTTAAATAGCGGAACCACATTAGCTGTTCTCCAGTCCTCTGGCACCTCCCCCGTGGCCAGAGAGGAATTAAAAATTTGGGTCAGAGCCCCTGCGATCTCCTCCCTTGCCTCCCTCAGCAGTCTGGGACACAAATCATCAGGACCTGAAGATTTGTCCACTTTTAAGCCTGCCAACACCTCCAATACCTTGTCACTCCCTACATCAATTTGCTTAAGAACCTCGCAGTCTCTCTCCCCGAGTTCGATACCTTCATCCTCATTCTCTTGGGTGAAGACGGATGTGAAGTATTCATTCAACATTCTAGCGATGTCCTATGTCCACCCATAGATTGCCACCTCGGTCCCTTATGGGCCCTACTCTTTCCCTGGTTATCCTCTTCCCATTGATATATTTATAGAATATCTTGGGATTTTCCCTACTTTTTCCAGCCAGAGCTTTCTCATATCCCCTCTTTGCTCTCCTAATTGCTTTCTTAAACTCCACCCTGCACTTTCTGTACTCCACTAATGCCTCTGCTGATTTGCTTCCCTTGTACCTGCTAAAAGCCTCTCTTTTCCTTCTCATCGTAACCTGAATATCTCTGATCATCCATAGTTCTCTGGGCTTGTTACTCCTTCCTATCACCCTAGAGGGAACATGTTGAGCCTGTACCCTCCCCATTTCCTTTTTGAATGCCCCTCACTGCTCCTCTGTAGATTTCCCCACAAGTAACTGTTCCCAGTCTACCTTGGCCAGATCCTGCTTTATTTTACTAAAATCCACTCTCCCCCAGACCAAAACATTTTTTTGCAACCTGTTGATTTCTTTGTCCATAACAAGCTTAAATTGTACCATGTTGTGGTCGCTATCACTAAAATGCTCGCCCACCACCACCTCAGCCACCTGTCCGGCTTCATTCCCCAGAATTAGGTCCAGCACTGTGCCGTCCCTTGTTGGATTTTCTACATATTGACCTAAAAAGTTCTGTACACATTTCAAGAAATCCACTCCATCCAAGCCCTTAACACTATGTCTATCCCAATTAATGTTGGGAAAGTTGAAACCACCTAATATAATTACCCTATTGTTATTGTTTTTACACACCTCCACAAATTGTGCACATATTTGTTCCTCAATTTCCCACTGACCATCTTGGGGTCTAAAATAAACACCTAACAATGTGGCTGCCCCTTTTTTATTCCTAAGCTCTACCCACAAAATTTCATTCAATGCCCCCTCCAAGATATCATCTCTCCTTACTGCAGTAACTGACTCCTTAACTAATAATGCAGTGCCTCCTCCTCTTTTACCCCCTCGCGTCTCGCCTGAAGATTCTATATCCCGGAATGTTGAGCTGCCAATCCTGCCCCTCCCTCAACTACGTCTCAGTGATGGCTACTATATCACAATTCCACGTGTCAATCCTCACCCTTAACCCATCCGTTTTACCTGTAATACTCCTGGCATTAAAGTAGAGGCCATCCAGCCTTGCCTTACTCCCTTGAAGCTTAATGCAGCTGTACTCCCTCTGACTTGATTGTTTTACTGTATTATGATGTGTCTCTATTCTGCTAATATTCTGTGTCGCCCTCCCCCTGCCGAATTAGTTCAAACTCCCCCCAACAGCACTAGCAAACCTGCCCGCAAGGTTGTTAGTCCCTCTCTGGTTCAGATATAGACCGTTCCGCTTGTACAGGTCCCACCTTCCCCAGAAATGGTCCCAGAGATCCAGGAATCTAAAACCCTCCCTCCTTCACCAACTCTTAAGCCACGTATTCATCTGCGCTATTCTCCTATTTCTGAGCTCGCTAGGACATGGCACTGGGAGTAATTCAGAGATTACAACCCGAGAGGTCTTGCTTTTTAGTCCATTGCCTAACTCCCTGAATTCTTGATGCAAGACCTCATCCCTCTGTTGGTACCAACATGTACCATGACCTCTGCCTTATCACCCTCCCCCTCAGGATGCCCTGCAGCCGTTCAATGACATCCCGGACCCTGGCACCAGGGAGGCAACATACCATCCTGGAGACACATTGATGGCCACAGTAGTGCCTATCTGTTCCCCTGACTATAGAATCCCCTATTACTATTGTTCTTCCTCCCCTCCTGTACAGACAGGCTGCTTGTGGTGCCAGAAGCTTGGCTCTGTCCGCACTCCCTGGAGGAACCAGTGCCCTCATCAGCCTCCAAAATGGAATACCGATTTGCGAGCGGGACCCCGGATGACTCCTGAACTACCTGCCTGTTTCTCTTGGACTGCCTGGTGGTCACCCATTCCCTTCCTTCCTCAAGTCCCTTCACCTGCGGTGTGACCACCTCTCTAAACGTGCTATCCACGATGCTCTCAGACTCACGGATGCTCCACAGTGTCCCCAGCCACTGTTCCAGCTCTGAAATCCGAGCTTCCAGGAGCTGCAGCTGGACACACTTCCTGCACACGTGCTGGTCCCAGGCACTGGAAATGTTCCCGGCTTCCCACATGGAGCATGAGGAGCACACCACAGCTTTGAGCGCTCCTGCCATGACTTATCCCTTTAAATTAAATCTTTTAAGTCAATTACTCTAGGGCCCTTCTTTCCTGATCCTTGTTTCTATAGAATATACAAACTATAAACCACAAAAAGACCTTAAACTATAAGTGATTAAAGTAGTAAATACCTCACCCACTACTTACCAGTGATTCCTTTTCCTTGTAGCCTCTACTGCTGCAGCAGGGCAAACCCATGCTCTGAAGATTTAAGAAGTTGTAACCTTCAGACCAAAGTGATGATCCAGCTTCACACTCACTGGATGGTACTTATTATTGCTGCCAGAAAGTCATGAGTAGGTGTCACAGAGTTCCATCATTCTCTCTGTGTGCCCTCAGCATCTTTGAGGTAGGACCGGCCCTCCATATCTCCAGTATCTGTGACCGGTGATGGTGTGCTCCTGAAGGGGACAGGTGCTGAAGACCGACAAAGAATCAGGTGCATTTAAAGTTTCATGGCTGCCCTCAGCCAGACAGGAGTCAGGCATTCACAGGGGCTGTGTGATGATATATGGAGTGTCCTCACTGCATGTCGTCATCATTCTCCTGGAACCTAGTGACTATTAGGGCTTCTGCTACATCTCCATGACATGAGCCTGAGCACTGAGGGCATGTGTGCTGCCATTAGCTACACAGGAGTCAAATGTTCACAGATGCAAGGTGAGGATGTCAGATCTGTCTTCGCTGCATCTCGTCATCATCCACCATGAATCTTGCGGCTATGAGGGCCTCCCGTGTTCACCTGCCTCGGCTGGCCAGTGCGATGGCCTCATTGCTGGAATCCTCACCTTCAAGGACCTCACCATCATTATCCCCTCCTCATCGGAGGAGATGTGCAGCTCCTCCATCTCCTCCTCAGCCAGGTCTTCCCCCTATTGCAGCGCCAGGTTGTGGAGGTCGTCGCAAGTGACGATGATGCACGACACCCTCGGTGGATTATATTGCAGTGCTCCACCAGACCTGTCGAGGCACCAAAACCTTATTTTCAAAATGCCTAGCGTTTGCCTCACCAAAGTCCAGGTCACGGCGTGAGCCTCATTATACCATCGCTCTGCTGCAGTCTGATGATGCCGCACAGGCATCATCAGCCACATCCCCTGTGGGCAGCCCTTGTCCCCGAGGAGTCAACCCTGCAGCCTCTTTGGGCCCTGGAAAATATCAGGGATCTGAAATCTGCTTAGAATGTAGGAGTTGTGAACATTCCCTGGGAATTGTGCGCAGACCTGTGGGATGTGTTTGTGGTGGTCGCACTCCAGCTGAACATTCAGTGAATGGAAGCCCTTGAGGTTGATGTAGTTGACTGCTTGTTGCCATGGAGATCTAAGCACCATATGAGTGCAGTCAATGGCACCCTGCACCTGTGGGAAACCTGATATCTGCGCAAATCCCAGCGCTCTTGCTTCCTGGCTTTCCTGATCCTAAATGAAATGCACAAAGTTCTGTGCCTTTGCAAAGATGGCATCTGTGACCTCCTGGATACACTTCTGGGTGGAGGCTTGCGCCATCCCGCACAGGTCACCTGCGGAGCCATGGAAGGAGCCACTGGCATAAAAATTGAGCACCACGGTCACTTTCATGACCACTGGCAGTGGATGCCCTCCATGTCCCCGTGGCACTAAATCCTGCAGCAGCTGGCACATGTGACCAACCAGTTCCCTAGACATACACAGTCTTTGGCGACACTGATTCTCAGTCATCTTCAGGGATGACAGGTGCTGTCTACAGACCCTGGCTCTAACGAGGTGCCTACGAGCGACGGCTCTCTGTGGATCTTCAGCTGCATGTGCAGCAGGCTCTGCTGCCCTTCATCTTGAGGGAGGTACTCCTCCCTTTGCCGAGCCAGTCACCTCCACTGCTCTCTTATTCTTCTTCTCTGGTCTCTGTAAGCCATGAGGCATACAGCCAAATCACCAGGCTCCATGATCATGATGTTCTCCTCCTGCACCATTATTCTTTGTACTGAAGTGCATATCGTGGGGTTCTCCTGGGGTGGGGATTTAGCCCACTGCTCTCTTGATCTACATTAATGACTTATATTTGGATGCATAAGGCACAATTTCAAAATTTGCAGGTGATATAAGACTTAGAAGGTTCATAAGATTATTATATCTTGTGACTGTAGCTTTAAATTTAGAGTTAATACAGATATTTTGGACTTAAGAAGATTATTTAATCAGGATATAGGACTAGAGGACTTGACGTTGTTCACCTATATCGGGGGAGAAAAGGTTTATTTTTCTCACCCAACAGTGGATACAGGAGGACCCATGTATATAATTGTGCTTTTGGCGGGGAAATCAAGGGGAATGTGCAAATGAATTCCTGATATGTAGCCCCCATGGATTAGGCTCCATACTGATGTACAACTTTGTTCAACCAGTCCTATGGAGTCAATTTGCAGCAGAAACATTTGTTGTCATGTGAATTCATTCACTTAGGAGAACCTAATTAAGAACAGGACTGACAGTCATAAGGCTAAGTGCTGACATGAATAAATACTCTACAGAACAATGGGAATATTATCTGCACAAAGAACTAGCTGAAGTTGGATAATGTGGATTGATAATGAGTGGACATATTTCACAACAGAGCAGATTAAAAGCATAAGAAGCATGAAGGAACGTTTGAGGACTCTGGGTCTATACTCGATGGAGTTTAGAAGGATGAGGGGGGATCTGATTGAAACTTACAGAATACTGAAAGGCCTTGATAGAGTGGACGTGGGGAAGATGGTTCCATTAGTAGGAGAGACTAGGACCCGGGGGCACAGCCTCAGAGTAAAGGGAAGACCTTTTAGAACAGAGATGAGGAGAAACTTCTTTAGCCAGAGAGTGGTGAATCTATGGAATTCATTGCCACAGAAGGCTGTGGAGGCCAGGTCATTGAGTGTATTTAAGACTGAGATAGATAGGTTCTTGAGGGGAATCAAAGGTTACGGGGAGAAGGCGGGAGAATGGGGTTGAGAAATTTATCAGCCATGATTGAATGGCGGAGCAGATTCGATGGGCCGAATGGCCTAATTTCTGCTCCTATGTCTTATGGTCTTATGATAATGAGACATTTGCCCCATCAAGCTCACTCCTTTCACAGTTCTCCTTTGTCCAGTTATCTGCTCTTTTTCAAATAGTTTCATGGGATTTTTTACATTCACCTGACTGGGACAAGAGACTTTGGTTTAATATCCTCACCAAATGAATGCACTTCTGGCAATGCACTCAACATCTGAGATAAACAATATATCTAAAAAGTTCAAGATCAGTACTCCAGTTCATGGGAAAGTCCTCTGAGAGCTAGGATCACTGATATGTTCGGGCGTATCAGTACTACACTGAAATGTCAATCTGGATTACATACTCAAATCCTGGAATAAGATTGGAACCCACAACCTTCTCACTCAGAGGAGCCAGTGTCTTCACTGAGCCAGTCAGGCATTTACTTGGTTAGATCCACCAATCTAGTCTATGTCTATCCTTATCTCTGTAACCTCCAATTCTGTTCCTAAGCACAGATTTACCGAGTTTTTCTTTGAGTGTTAATGGACACAATCTAGGCTTTTTTCGCTTGGAATCTGTTTCACATAGCTGCTATGCCATGAATAATAGGGTCTTCTAATTTTCTTTAAGGCTCCTTGAAAACATTGGCATCTAATTCTGTACCTACAACACATGTCAGATAGCTTGCTTAGTTTAGGATGACTTGAGTTGTATCCTAATCAGCTTTGGTGATAAAAAGCTTATTATTTAGAAACATTTTAGCCAATGAACCATGCCAAGACGCATGCTCCACCTTTTCTAATGAACTCTTGTTATCCTGTGTGTGTTTGGTGATGTCTCTTTGTTGCAAGGAGTAGGCCCCATGGCCTGAATGGCCTTGTCTTAATCCATCCTTATGTGGAGAGTAGGTTGCACAAGTGTCTTTGGCCCCAGCACATCAACAACGCAGCCTGTCAGAGCGCTTTGCCTTTGGAAGGCAAAGCATTAATAACGAACATCCGCAGAAATTTGGTTTAACCCTGTGGTGAGTTGCCAGACATAAGACTTACTGTAGGCAAGGCTTACAGTCAACGAGAGGAAAAGGACAGAAGATTCAACAGCGAGTTTCACCATAGATTACACTCCATTAAACTGCAACTCCTGCTGTTTGCAAAGCTGCAGGCAACACAATGCGGGAAAGATGATTACATAAATGTGATAGGTCAGGTATCCACATATGATGGGGCAGGTGGTGTCCAAAAATGATGGGTCAGGCATCCATACATGAGGAGTCATGTATCTACACATGATGGGTCATGAATTTATTTCTTCCCACAAAAAAAGCAAGGTTAGAAACGTGCCAACACCCTGCAGAATTTTAGTGTGCTGATGTGAAAGTGGGTCAGAAGTCAATTTAAATCAGCTTATGAAAATATTCATCACAAAAACAGGTTCCAGGCCAATGTGAAGTGTTACATGCTGGCTCCAAACCAAAACGCCCTTCAGGAATAAATAAATTCCTTGTCATTTGGTGGTGTTCTTTACTAATCTGATAACAAAAGCAAGCAACAATTCTTCCTGTCTGATTAAAAGCAACCTTTGTGGTTTTGAACTGTTGTCTACTTACAGGCGTGTGGTACTGACACTAACTACTGAGTGAAGCGTGCCATTCCATTTGTGAATAATGCAAAAATAAAAGGGTCTGGCAATGTGAAAAGGAACAAAGTCTTGCTTCGTAAATGCAGCGAGGGTAGTCCTAATTAGGTGTTGCCTTTATTCTTAGTCATTAGGAGTTCCTTACTTATCCAACAGAATAAGTGTACACTGGGTCAGCATAATGTGCTTCTACCTGTGAGACAAACATTGATATTCAGACCAGTCTAATGAGATGTCTAATGTGTGAAATGAGTTTGGGCAGTTTCCATCCGATTCCTTGTGGGCAAAGACCCAAAACACAGAACAATCTCTAATTTGGCTGAGTGACAATCTTACCCAGAGAGAGAGAGAGAGAGAGGCCACAACTATGTGTGGCATAGGAAATGCAGAATGCTCTTCTCTAGTTGAGCCTAAGCATTATTGTTAGTGCAGTACAGAGGGAGCTTTGCAAAAACAAAATGCTACAGACACTGGAAATCTGATATAAAAAAACAGAATAAAACCAGGAAATGCTCACAATGCCTCTCACAATGCTACACTAGGCCCAGGATTGCTTGGAGTTGACAATGGTTTAGCAAAACGAGAGGCTATTTCATTTCCCAGCACAAACATTCATCTACCCCACTAGTTACAGCCTGCCATCCTGAGAAGGACCCATCTATTCCCACTCTCTGTTTCTGTCTGCTAACCAATTCTCAATCCATACCAGTGTATTACCCAGCCAACGCCTCGAGTCCACATGACTCCCCACCAGAACTCAAGACGTTGGCTGTGTTCCTCTCCGCAGATGCTGTCAGGCCTGCTGTGTTTTTCCAGGTATTTTTGTTCTTGTTTCAGATTTCCAGCATCTGCAGTTTTTTGCTTTTATCCAGTGTATTACCCACTGTGCCCATAAGACGTAGGAGCAGAAGTAGGCCATTCAGCCCATCGTGTCTGCTCCGCCATTCAATGAGACCATGGCTGATCAGATAATCCTCAACTCCACTTTCCTGCCTTTTCCCCATAACCCTTGATTCCCTTATTGTTTAAAAATCTGTCTAACTCAGCCTTGAATACACTTAACAACCCAGCCTCTACAGCCCTCTGCGGTAAAGAATTCCACAGATTCACCACACTCTGAGAAAAGAAATTCCTCCTCATCTCTGTTTTAAATGGGCGACCCCTTACTCTGAGATTATGCCCTCTGGCCCTAGACTCTCCCACAAGGGGAAACCACCTCTCAGCATCTACCCTGTCAAGCCCCCTAAGAATCTTATATGTTTCAATAAGGTCACCTCTCATTCTTCTAAACTCCAATGAGTACAGGCCCAATCTACTCAACCTCTCATAAGAAAATCCCTCCATACTCAGGATCAACCTAGTGAACCTTCTCTGGACTGCCTCCAATGCCAGTATATCTTTCCTTATGTTGGCCAGGGGCTGCAGCTGAACTGCTGACACAGGCAAAAGCAACTTTTGACCTGAAGTAGCCTGAGTCCAGTCACTGGCTTGAGCTGGCTGGAACCGGTTTGAGGTAGCTGAGTTTCTTGGAAAACAAAGGGAATGAGATAGTCCTTATTGAGGAAAGGAGTAACGAGGTAATGCTACTACCTAAGTCCTTGGGACAAAGCCAATGAGAAGATGCCACAGACTAGGCAAGCAGGCCTAAACCAACGGGAGAGAGACAGCACAACTTGGAGAGATAAGATTTTGGGATAAGAATGAAGAATTTTGGGCGTGGAGCCAGCGAGAGCTCTGGAGACCAACCATCGCAGAAGTAGAAGAACCTACGTCAGCAACGTAGATACGCAAGGGAGAGAGAATGGAACGTCTGGCCAGCGTCAACTCTCCTTTTAGGGTATTAGCTTTTATATTCTGTGACCACTCAGGGAATGTCAGAGAAACCTAGTGGATGTGCGTTTAGATCCTAGTTTTGGGTATCAAACTGTATAACCTGCTGTAAACTGCATGTCTATATTTGACCAGACGTATAAGCTATATGTAGATGACCTAACAAGGTAAACAAAGCGAGTTTAGAGTTAAGAGAGAATTGACTCTTCTCCTCTTTGTACTAAGCCAACAACCGTTACCGGTAACCTCCGGCAACACTTAGATAAGGGGACTAAAACTGTTCACAGTATTCCTAACCTGCTGCGTGGAACCTTATCAAAAGCCTTTAGAAAATCTGAATACAGCAGATTCACAGGTTCTCCTATATCTATGCTACAAGTAACGTCCTCAAAAAACTCCAACAGGTTCGTCAAACATGATTCCCCTTTCATAAATCCATGTTGACTGCCCAATCATAGCATTATTTTCCAAGTGTCTAATTATTACATCCTTTATACTAGATTCGAACATTTTCCCTACTACTGATGTCAAACTAACAGGTCTGTAGTTTTCAGTTTTTTCTTTCTCTCCCTTCACAAATAGTGGGGTTACATTTGGTACTTTCCAGTCTGCAGGAACCTTTCCAGAATCTATAGAATTTTGAAAGATAACCACCAGTGTATCTAGCTATCTCTTTAGCCACCTTCTTCAATACTCTGGGATGCAGCTCATCTGCTCCAACCTTTAATCCAATTAATTTTTTGAGTACTACCTCTTTATTAAATACTAATTCCTTTCAATTCCTCAATTTCACTAGTCCCTTGGCTCCCTAGTATTTCTGGGAGGTTTTCTATATGTTCCTCTGTAAAGACAGACACAAAGTAATTGTTTGGTTTCTCTGCCATGTCGCTATTCTCCATTATAAATTCTCCTGTCTCTGCCAGTACTGGACCCTCATTTGTCCATGTTAATCTTTTCCTATTTTTACAGTTCACCTTTATGTAACTCATTAGCTTGCATTCATATTCTCTTTTCACTTTCTTTATCAGTTTCTTGGTCATCCTTTGCTGGATTCTGAACTCCTACCAACTTTCCTGGCAACCTTATATGCTACTTCCTTTGATTTAATGCAATCTTTAACTTCTTTTGCTATCTGCAGTTAATTCACCTTTCCTGTTGAGTTTTATGTCTTAGAGAAATGTATATTTGCTGTAGACCATGCAATGCTTCTTTAAATACTAGCCATTGCCTGTCTACCATTAAATCTTGTAATGTATTTTCCCAATTCATCATAACCAACTTTCCCCTCATACCTTCATAATTTCCATTGTTCAGATTTAGGATCCCAGTTTCAGAATGAACTATATCACCTTCAAACTTAAGTTATCATGTTAAGGTCACTATTTCCTAATGGTTTCTTTACAGCAAGGCTATTGATTAGCCCTTTCTCATTAGATTATACTAAATCTAAAATAGCCCGATCCCTAGTTGGGTTCCTCAATGTACTGCTCATACCCATCTCATACACACTCCAGGAAGTCATCCTCTAAAGCATTAAGCTAATTAGGTTTACCCAATCTATATGTAAATTAAAGTCAACCATTATTACTGTATGACCCATGTTACATGCAGCTTCAGTTTTCTGATTTATACCATGCCCAACATTACCACTACAGTTTAGTGACCTATAAACAACTCCCACCAATGTTTGCTGCCCTTTGGATTTCTTAGCTCCACCCAGAATGATTCTACTTCTCGATCCTTCAAAGATCTTCTCTCACTAATGTACTGATCTCATGCTTTATTATCAGTGCTACCGCACCTCCTTTTCCTCTCCATCTATCTGCCCTCAATGAGGAATATCCCTAAATATTCAGCTCCCAGTCCTGGTCAACTGTAACCAGTCTCATCAATGGCAATTAAATCGTCCCCATTGACCTCTATTTGTACCTTCAAATCATCTACCTTGCTGCGAATACTGTGTACATTTACAGTGTCCTTAACTTTGCCTTTTTAACATTATTCCGCATTCTGCTCTTATTTGATGCTTGCCTTTGTTTTATCTGCCTTCTAATTTTGTTACTATTTTTCTACTTCCTGTTACCATTTTTGCTTGCCTCCAATCTGAGTTCCCTCTCAGGTTCCCAAAGCCCTGCCAATCTAGTTTAAACGCTCCCCAACAGCGCTAGCAATTCTCCCTGCGAGGATGTTAGTCCCAGTCCTACTAAGATGCAGACCATCCATCCTGTACAGATCCCACCTGCCCCAGAACCAGTCCCAATGCCTCAGAAATCTGATGCCCTCTGTCCTACACCAGTTCTTCAGCCACATGTTCAATCGCTCAGTCCTCCTATTCCTTTGCTCACTAACATGTGGCACTGAGAGTAATCCTGATGTTGCTGCTTTTGAGGTCCTGCTTCTTAATTTCTTTACTAACTCCCTAAAATCTGCTTTCAGGGCCTCATTCCTCTTCTTATCTATGTTGTTGGCACCAACATAGACCACGACATCTAATTGTTCACCCTACCCCACAAGAATGCCCTGCAGCTGCTCTGTGACATCCTTGACTCTGGCACCAGGGAGGCAACACACTATCCTTGAGTCACATCTATGGCTGAAGAAATGCTTATGTGTTCCCCAACGAATGAATCCCCTATCACTATTGCTCTTCCACTTCTTTCTCCCCTCCTGTACAGATGAGTCACCCATGATGCCACAGACTTGGCTCTGACTGCACTCCTCTGAGGAACCATCGCTCTCACCAGTGTCCAAAATGGAAAACCAGTTACCAAGTGAGATTGAACAGGGGGCTCCTACACTACCTGCCCGGTTCCCTTAGACTGCCTGGCAGTCACCATTCCATTTCTGCCTGCACACTCCAAACCTGCGGTGTGACCACCTCTCTAAACATGCTATCCATATAGTTCTCTGCCTCTGCGGATGCACCACAGTGATTTCAGCCATCGCTCAAGTTCCAAAACCCAGAGCTCAAGCAAATGCAGCCGATGACACTTATTGCAGGTGTGTTTAGCTAGGACACATGGTGCGCCAAGACTTCCCACATACCACAGGAGAGGCATTCCACTCAGCCCAATTGCCCTGTCATACCTTAACTTTACAAACTATTCATTACAAGTAGAATAACCTACCAGTTAGTCACCAATAAACTTCTTTCGCTACACCAATGTAAGAATCAAATACTGGAGAGTGAAGCAGAAAGGAGCACCTCCTTCCCCCTTTCTCCAACTTCTTCATTCACCAAACTCCTAGTTTCATGCTCAGTTCAAGCTGCACTCAAGTCGTTGACCAACATTTATTGCTCTTGCCTATTGCCTCTGAGATGGCAACTGAAGGCCATAAGCAGAGGCAATAATTTAAAATGAAATGTTTCCCCTTCTCTCCTGTTGTTGCCAACATTCAGAGTTTCATTAATAATCAATAATAAATAGAAACAAAGGCTCATGATCCATTTATGGTTTATCCATTTTACATAGTTATAATACACACGATTTGTGGAGAAAAAGAGAGATAGATAGAGAGAGAGAGAGAGAGAGTGAAAGAGAACCTTTTGCTCTCACTCATCCACTAAGTCATGCACCACAAAACAATGGTGCAAAATCAATAAATCATTAATTAAATTGTGAGCGTTCAAAACACCTCATGTTGGAATGGTCATGACAACAAGAGATGAAAAGCACAGAATAGAGGAGCTGGATTAAAAGTAACTGTTACATAGCTAAAGGTCCCTTGTGATTTTTTGCCTCAAAGTTGTTTGATGTCCCTATGGTACAGTCAAGGCATCGAGTGAGACAAAATGTCCAGTCTGTTGTACTAATATTACCTTTAGGGCTGCCAAACAATGAAAAGAAGATGACCAAGACTATTGGTTCCTCTTGAACAATAACCTATGGTCCCAATTAAAATATTGTAATGATTGACTGATGCAGGTAAAGGTAAACAATTATGACAACAGTAACATTACTATTTGGTTAAAAAGCAGAGTTTCCTTAAAGTCAGAGTTAATTTGTACTTATTTTACTTAGGTACTTAAGACTTGCATCCAACCAAATATTTAGCACAGTGTGTAGATGGATATTACATATTTTTATTCTAATATTTCTTTCACGCTTGGTGGAATTTAATTTCTCGGCTAGAGGAGAGCTCGGAGGTGGTGGGGGCTGTGTAATGGAGCAGGAGGGTGCGGGGTGGAGATTCTGCCACCTACCCGGCTCCCCCTGATCAAGTTCCACTTAAGGGCCTCATGCCACCACCGCTGGAATTTTACAGTAGCAGTGGGCAGGGAACACGTGAGACAACCATAGAGCAAACTCTTTTGAGTTTGCCTGCAGACTAATGGGTGGGGTGGGAGGGTCCTTCGCTCTCAGGCACTCTGTTTCCGATTGAGGGACCTAGGATCGGGGCGTGGGTTCCTGCAGGAGGCCAACCGCCCTGCCCTTGCTGTTGTACACCTCTCTCACTAGTGCCCCTTCTGCTCCCCCCCCCACCATCGTGATTCCCATTCCACCCCAATTACCTCTCTCCCATGACTCCTCAACAGATGAAAACATGTGCCATTACTGTCTAGGCTCTCATGTCCATTTTAAGTGAGCAGATAGCAACTGCCACCTCCTTTGGCAAGAGGGTCAGAGACATTTGGAAGGAAGAATGATGCAATGCATATTTCCTGAGTTAATGTAATACTCAAGAGGGAGATTACCTGGAGGTGAATATCACTTTCTCTTACAAGTGCGAGAAGGTTGGCCCAACAGTCTGACTGAGGTGGAAAGAGATTTATTAAATGTGGGACCTTATGAGAAGTGATGTCAGTATGCTACTTGCATTTTGATAGAGGCTAATGTGACCAGGCATAACTCTCAATAGTGACAGGATGCCTGCTGTGTTAGACTGTGTTAGAATTTATTTTTATTTTTGGGGAGAAGAGGAGAGGTATTATAAAAGCTGCTTGAGTATTGCTGAAAAAAAAGACATTTTTTGTCGAAGCTTTTATCTTGCACTCATCAGGACAATTCGCGAGAATACCAAATGTAAAGGGAACAACAATTTATACTTTTTAGGCCCAAAAGTGACCGCCTTAGGCATGCTCATGAGTTTAAGCGATGTATAGCATGAAATGATCTGATCAGGGTAGGCATTATCCTCCAGGATGCCTTTGATGCCCCCTATTTCACCATCAAGCTTGCACAGTGAGCAAACGGCTCGGGCCCAATTACAAGGTTGTCCATAGGCCACTCTTATAGTGCATGGGGCTGTAAGAATCCCAACGTGTATACTGACCAGTGAAGATAGGCCTGACGTACTAGTTGAGAAATCTGTTGAGGGTGCTCTACCACAGTCTACCGAAAGCATACCTTCACTGGTCAAGAGTGAAGCTGCCTGGTTTAAATTTCAAACAATGCTTGGCAGTTAACTGTCAGTCACCATCAACTGGTGCAGTCTCCATGGCAGAGCCTCTACCAATCAGAGTCCACTTGCCAAGCAATCAGCACTCTATTCTCATACAGGATAAATTGCTGTTCCCTTTACATTTGGTATTCGCGCGAATTGTCCTGTTGAGTGCAAGATGAAAAGTTTCAACAAAAAAATCTCTCTTTTTTTCAGCAATACTCAAATTCAGCACTACCAAATGACTATTTAAAAGCTATTCCTCTTTTAGTAAAATTTTTACTGGAAAATTCAGAGTGACAAACTGCTTTGACTTAATGATTCCAATAGAAAACAGCAGTTAAGAATCATAGAAATCCAAGGTAACTTCATTACAGAAATTTGTTCTAGTTGTCATCATAGATAAGGTATAATGTCAGTCAAAAACAAAAAAAATAAAAGACCCTGACATATTGTACTGTTGATTACACGGTGAGAATTCCTTTCAGTTAAAGCCTCAATTTTTGCACTATCCATAAAGAATTTGAATGCACGGGAGGTAGAAATACAGGTAAATCTTCTGAACCTGTCAATATATTGAACATTGGAAATGTCCTTTTGTTTCCTGGCCATTGTGAAACTAGAGAAATCTTTAAAAAATCAGAACCCAAAGTATTTTGGACATTATCCCAAGTGGGAAAATAACATATCCTGTGATTTATTCATTACACTGCATGAGAAAAATCATGTTATGTCTTGTCGTTATGCCTTGTCTGTGGACAAAAGCATGTGGAATGACATGCCCAACTGGAAGCACTTTAAGATGACAAAAATGAAACTACTATCATGAGATTAAAACTGTTCTTCTGTTTTACCTACATTAGCACCATCTGGCCCCAGCCGATATTGCATCCTGGTCCTACTG
This sequence comes from Cetorhinus maximus, assembly GCF_964194155.1. Taxonomy (NCBI): domain Eukaryota; kingdom Metazoa; phylum Chordata; class Chondrichthyes; order Lamniformes; family Cetorhinidae; genus Cetorhinus; species Cetorhinus maximus. Next base: position 28,000,772 of record NC_135881.1, read on the forward strand.
CATGTTGCCCCCCCACCACTACAAGAAGAAACCAACAGCCAACGGTAAAAGTAAATTTGCAAACAAGGGAAAGCAAGTCCTATCAATGACAAAACATGACCTATGAAAAAATGGTCACAAAACCAGGGTACGAGAGTAAGGCAATGCCTTATTACAAAATAACTCCAGCTATCTGTGGTATTCCCTGCCTGAAGCCTGGCTAGCACCTCAGTGAAATCTGCCAGGGTTTCTTGCTTCATCACCCATGCCATTAATCTGTTCCAAAACTTACCACGCTTTTGGTAAAAATATTCCTCCTATGTTTGCTATTTGCCTGCAAAAAATTCAAAAGGAACATCGTACAATGGAACATAGAACAATATCACACCTTACAAACCTACAAAAAAAAGCAAAAGCAGCACTTCTGACAACAAGGGCTGCAGGAAAACAGAACAAGAACCAACAGCAGTCAAGGACAAAGGAAGAAACTGAAGGTATAGCGATTGTGGAAGGCCCAGGTCTACAGGAAACATCCAACAAACTGATAAACTACAAACACCAATTCACAGGGGCAAGGTTCAAAGCAATGCCAGATGAAGGCCATGAAAATATCTCCACTGAAAACAACAAAAACAATTGATAGTAAATCGATGAAAGAGTGCAGTGAAGAAGCAGAATTACTGCAGGAGTCACAGAGAGTGTTCAGCAACCTTAAACAGCATCAATGAAACAGGATATGATCAAGAATTTTGCAATGAGTATGAAAGGAAGGACGGGGCAGAATTTTGAACCAAAAGAAGAATGACCCATTTTGGAGATACAGGAAGTAAACAACCTTGCCACAAGCAAAGCAGGACCCCAGAAGTAAGAAACAAAATGCTGGAAAAACTCAGTAGGTCCAGCAGCATCTGAGCTCTGAAGAAGGGTCACGCGGACTCGAAACTTTAACTCTGTTTCTCTCTCCTTTGATGTTGCGAGACCTGCTGAGGTTTTCCAGCATTTTCTGTTTCCACAGTATTTTGATTTTACCCCAAAAGTAAGAAACTGCTGCTCGCTGGCTCGTCTCCCACCAAAGTTACAGCAGCAAACTGGTGGATCTCCCAGGTGATTTTTAGTGCCCCCAACGTCCGATTTTGATGTTTATAGATTTACAAAGACACAATCACATACTTGGTAGAACTTCTTTGAAGTTTGTTGAATAAACAAAAGTGATCAAAAATCTCAGTGAGTACAGCCTCAGTCCAGAATGCACTGTCACTGCACAGGATGCCAACTAGCCTTAACCTTAGAGGAGGATGGGTGAAAAGACTGTTCAGTGACTTGATGTAATGGGTGTTGAAGATATGGAATGAGTGGTGATGTCTCTTGAGCTAGAAGTGAGTGAGATGCCAGTGAACGTGTGATGGGCTTGGGGTGTATGTGTGAGTTTAGTGTGATAAGATGGTTGCCTTCCTGTGGCAGCAGGAAGAGGTCATTCATCCTCTTTCTGCACTGGATGGCCAACCTCTTCTGTGCAGCGTTGGTACTGAACCAACACTGACACCGCCCTCCAAGCTGGATTGGTGAGATTCCTGGACTCCTGTGGCCAGAGCGGGGTGGAGGACAGGGATGTTACAGGGGCTAGAGTGATGGATAAGTGCCTAGAGAAAAACACTTATTGGGTATGAAAGATATTGTTGGATATAAAATTTCACAGTCACAGGGATCGACTGGCTGAGCTTCAGTGTTATCTTCCAGCAATACATGTTCCACACAATATGACAGTAACTTCCACTATACCCACAACCTGGGCTGCTCACCTTGATCCTTGGCATCTGCAAAAATGCTTAAATCCTTCAAATTACCAAAAATTTTGTAAAATCTCCTTCCTTCTGCATTAAATAAGACTAAGTTATTTTAATTCATCATCAAAAAAATTAACACTTTGGTCTGAATCTTTTCCTACATGATTTCTATCATAAATCTGGTCACACCCAAGCAGGAAGAAAACATCCAAATCCCACGAAGCATTCCAGGAATCAGTGGACTCTTTTACCCTGTAAGAAGGCAAACGAGATGAATAGAAACTGTTGTGGAAACTGTGAATTATGGACATTTAGTTGACTGGCTTCAGCTGTCCATTTTTTCAGGTAGCCATATTCTCCAAATGCTCACTGTACTGGGAGTCATTTGAGCCAGGTTGCATGTAGATAGTCATCAGATGAATGTGCGTTACACATCCCTTACATTTCATGGTCACTTGACACAGGGAATCTTAATTGCAATTAGCCCCTTGTACTAAGACGCTGATGACATCGCTTGCGCAACAATTTACAGGGGCCTATGTCCTGTGTTTTAAGGTGTAAATATATCAACAACTACATGGAAAGCTGTCTGTAATGTGTGGCTGTCCATCATTTCTGAGTGCTCCTTGAAAACGACCTCTTTGACCAAGCTTTTTGCCATCAGCCCTAATATCGCCTTCTGTGACTCAGTGTCAAATCTTGCTTTACAACGTTCCTGTATAGCGCCTTGTCAACTTCACTATGTTGAAGATGTTAAATAAATGCAATTTGTTGTTGTTGTGCCTCTTGCAACTTTTATAATGTCCATTTTTCATGCGGGTTGTCCACTTTTGCAAGAATCCATAGGAACAGGCTTAGCTGTGCCAAGTTATGTAGAAGAATTGGTCTGGAGCATTGTTTCTAGTTAAATCATCACTGAAGGGCAATGGGACATGGGCAGACGCTGGTAATGGGTGAAATCAGGACGGCTGAAACAGAGTGGTCAATACCTCAAATGGTTTTCTAGGTAAGATAGTGCAGGCAAACCAAAAACTCTGGAGTCATTCTGAATGCAGTTAGATGTTGCAATGGGGTGGGGTAGGTTTCTGTTAAAAGATGAGCAATTTGGAGTGAATAGCCTCTTGCATTTCTACTTCTCTATATGATCTTTGTAAAGCTTTCTTCTCTTTCACATGTGGTTGACCTGCAAATTGACCTTCAGAATTCTAAAAGCGTGTTTTTCTTTTAATCTCTACGATTAATTCTTTGGTTGCCTGGTACCAATGACTCACATTTATAGTTGCAGGCATTCAAAATAAAAGTTATACTTAAATCTGACTGCAGAGTCAGCCGCACTGACTCATTTTGTTGTATACTTCAACATGTGGCCTCAATTCTCTTGCACTTCTCAAGGTTGTTTTTCAGGAGCACCAATATAAGGAACAAAAGAACTTACATTTATATGATCTTGGGATGTCATGAATCCCTTTTACAGCTAATGAAGTACTTTTGAAGTGCAGTCACTGCTGTCATATAGGAATTGTGGCAACCAATCTGTGCACAGTAAACAGCAGTGAAATAAAGACTAGGTCATTAATGGGGAGACAGTGGTGTAGCGGTCATGTCACTGGACTGGCAATCCAAAGGCGCAGGCTAATGCTCTGGTAGAGCATTGGTATTTAAGTTCAATTAATAAATCTGGAATATAAAGCTAGTCTCAGTAATGGTGACAATGAAACTATCATTGATTGTCGTAGAAACCCATCTGGTTCACTAATGTCCTTTAGGGAAGGAAATCTGCCATCCTTACCTGGTCTGGCCTACGTCTAACTCCAGACCCACAGCAATATGGTTGATTCTTATCTGCCCTCTAAAATGGCCTAGCAAGCCACACAGTAAAAGGGCAATTAGGGATGGGTAACAAATGCTGGTCATGCCAGTGATGTCCACCTCCCATGGAAGAATAAAAATAAAATTTAGTTATGCTGGTTGAGGAATAAATACTGCCCAGGACATTGGGGATTGGGGTGGTTTTCCCGGTCTCCTTTGAGTGCCGTGGGATTTTTTATATCCATGGGCAATGTACCCCATAATTTTTTTTAAATATGTAGTTGATTCATTTAAATGCACACAACATTTAAATTCTTTTGCACGGCTGCACACTTGCAGTGACTTGAAGAGGCCAGCTGGTGAGGGAGCTCCTGAGTTGCTGAGTGGCTACATGGCCACAGAGCTTGGAGGGACCATTGTCCGTGGGGCCTCGATTTTATGTCTTATCTGAAAGATGGCACCTTCGTCAGTACAACACTCTCTCAGTACTGCACTGGAGTGGGAGCTTTGATGCCTAAGTCTCTAAAGTGAGACTTGAACCCAACACCTTCTGGCTCAGCAGCGAGAGTGCTACCACTGAGCAATGGCTGACACCTGGAAATATATAAAATGGCCCAGGATTTGCAGTAATAATAACAAGAATATCAGAACTTGCCATTATTACTGTGTAAAACTGACAGCAACTTCTGGCATCTGCACATGTCACTTAAATGTGGAAATAAGGAAGTTACTGTCAGTGATACACTGCTCCTTAGTTGCAGTCTTCAGATTGCAGTGGCAGATGGAGCCATTAGAAATCACTGATTTGTCATAAATTTGAACTACTTACACACTATTCTTGCTCTAAAAAGCAATGAAACGTCAAGCTTTTTACAATAAGGGGTAACTGACATTTTAATGGTGTACTAAATGATATTACTGCTGAACAACATGTCTGGCACTGAAAAACTAATTTTCAAATGTTGTGTCTCACTATTTGTCATTGAAAGCTAACACGCAAGTGCAGCATGCAATTAGGAAGGCTAACAGTATGTTAGCCTTTATTGCAAGAGGATTTGAGTACAGGAGTAGCGACGTCTTGCTTCAACTGTATAGAACCTTGATTAGACCACATCTGCAGTGCTGTGTGCAGTTTTTTTCCCTTTACCTTGGGAAGGATATTATTGCCATGGAGTCGGTTCATCAGATGGTGGGGCTGTCCTATGAAGAGAGATTGGGGAAACTGGGCCTGTATTCTCCTGAATTTTGAAGAATGAGAAGTGATCTCATTAAAACCTAGAAAATTCTTAAAGGGATAGACAGGGTAGATGCAGGTCAGATGTTTCCCCTGGTTAGGTAGTCTAGAGCCAGGGGACACAATTTCAAAATAAGGGGAAAGCCACTTAGGATCGAGGTGAGGAGAATTTTTTTTACTCGGAGGGCTGTGAATCTTTGGAATTCTCTACCCCAGAGGGCTGTGGAAGCTCAGTCATTGAGTGTGTTTAAAGCAGAGATTAACAGGTTTTTAAATACAATGATATAAAGGGGATAGTGAGGGGGAAAAAAGGCATGTCTTAAAAGTATAATAATTTTCATAATACTTTTCTGGTTTATTGTAAGGTAGGTTTATAGGAGTAAGTATAATTAGGTTTGTCCATGTGTGATTTAATTACATTTGGAGTCAAGTAGAGTGCAAGCTTTAATTCATCAAAAAAAGCTAGGTGCTTGATATGCCAATGAGTAAACATGGATTCTGGCTTAGCATGTAAGGTGCGAAGGGAATTTGCATTTTTAGATAGCTGAAGGGAGATTTGGATTTCAAAGGGATCTCAGTCTGTTTACAAATAGCCAGATGAGCAAGGCCAAGGAATATGTTTATTCTTCTCAAGGATTATTGACAATATACAGTGACAACATTAAAATTTTTATGCTTTGAGGGAGGTGCAGTTTCATATGAAACAATAGAATTTACATATTAAAAAGAGAGAAACATATGTTAAGGTGAACGAGGCTATGTGTCAGGAGAAGGCATTGTAAAATCTAACAGAAGTGTGTGAAGTAGCCTTAATGAAGCCTCTAGTATTTGTGCACAGGTTTGCTGTCTACCAAAACTGAAGCTGGAGAAAAGTCATTTGGAATGCCACTGTCCAGGGTATCATGTTGATTTGCTGGATCTGTTTAAAATCTAAAATCTATTTTTAGACTGTTGCCTTAAAGGGGGTGTAACTGGGAGTCAGGTTAATTAAGAATTTTAGAAGTAATTATAGTAATAATTTGTAGTCCTATGTATGTGCTTTAAACCTTTTCTTTTGTTAATAAATATTTTAATTTAGTTTTTAAAAAAATCTGTAAAAGTCTTGGTGGACTTATTACTTCTGAATTCAGTACATGCATCTCAAAATATATACAATTTGCAATACCGCTGTAATAGCACAATCCCTGGTGGATTTGGTCTGCCTGGCACACATCAACTGCCGTGTCATAACAGGCATTGAAGTGGATGATCAACCATGATCATATTGAATGGTAGAGCAGGCTCAATGGGCTGAATGGCCTACTCCTGCTCATATGTTCCTATGTTCCCTCAGAAGAATATTTAAAAATTGCAGATTTCTAATAAAATAAGAATTTTTTTGGAATTTTTATGCTGATATTTACATTTCTCCCTTATCCCCACGTGCATGTCCTAATCTTTATTTCACTTTCTACACATGAGTTAAATATGGTTTATCTTCCTTGCTTTTTACTTCCTGCTTTGCTGTTTGTAAGAATTATTCAATCTGATTGGCTCATCAGTCAGCCTGCCCTGGACATCACAGATCTCCTGTAAATGACAGCAAATCAAACCTGACATCAGAAAAGAGCAATGGTGCACTCTAGAACCCATTAAATGTTTGTGGGCAGCTTTTCTCGAGGTCGATGGCAAACGCTGTTCCTTCATTGCTGACCACAAAATCCAGATCGTTAATTCTCAATCAGCACTTTATCAAAAATGAATTTTTCTGCATTCAATAATAAATTGTATCTTTTTTTTACATGAAATCAATTGTTCTGGCAATTAACTAGAAATTATTTTCAGGAAAAGTACAGTAACAATATCAGAAGGATCATTAAATCTTGTGAATGTCACTGTGCATCAAGGACACACTGACAGTTCATCACTAGCTATAGGACAAGCCATTTCCCCTACAAAAACTGGCTAAAACAAAATAAGCACTCAAACAAGCTCACACAAAAATACTCTCATTCACACACACATGTATACGCTTGTATACATTCAATCACACATAGTCAAAGCAGAAACCGTACATATATTGCAGCTACTAACAGACATCCAGGAATTCATTTAAGAGTATAATCCAATATTAGGTTTAAATAATGGTTTCAATTGTTTCAGAAGTTATCTGAACCCCTTAATTAGATTACTAGTGCTAAATTTGGATAATGCCTGGTAATAGGCACGTGGTCACCATGAACGATTAACCTGTGCCCATTGAGAGTAATGCAGGCAGCACAAACTTCGCATCCTGCCTGCTCATTTCCACGATAATGACTTGCAGCTCAGCACGAATCGTGCTGCTGAGTGGCTGCGCGATGGAGGCGATGGTGTCGTGGTGCTGTCGCTGAACTAGTAATCCCAGAGACCCAGGGTAATACCCAGGTTCAAATCCTGCCACTGCAGATGGTGGAATTTGAATTCAATAAAAATCTGGAATTAAAAAGTCTAATGATGACCATGAAACCATTGCCCATTGTCATAAAAATCCATCTGGTTCACTAGCTTTAGGGAAGAAAATCTGCCGTCCTTAGCTGGTCTTGCCTACGTGTAACTCCAGACCCACAGCAATGTGGGTCTCTGAAATGCCCCACTGAACAAGGGGCATTTAGGGATGGGCAATAAATGCTGGCCTAGCCAGTGATGCCCACGTCCCATGAATGAATACAAAAAAAAACAGGCGGCCCAAGTTTATGCGAAGCTAGCACCGAGTAAATCTGGCCTACACTTTACAATAGGGCCTGCACCCCTTAAAGGAGAGGGGCATTATGGCTGTAGAAGCACATTCAATTGGCTGGGAAGCTCTTGTGCATAAACTTACCGGCAATTTAAATTTTAAGTTTCAGCTTTAAATACAGGGGAGGGGAGATTTGATTGAGACATACAAAATGGTGAGGGGCCTGGATAGAATGGATGGGAAGGGCCTATTTACTTTAGCAGAGAGGTCAGTGACTAGGGGGCATAGAGTTAAAGTGATTGGTAGAAAGATTAGAGGGGAGATGAGAAAACAAAATTTCACCCAATTGGTTGTGGGGGTCTGGAACTCACTGCCTGACAGGGTAGTAGAGGCAGAAACCCTCAACTCATTTAAAAGGTGTCTGGATATGCACTTCAAGTTCCGTAATCTGCAGGGCTACGGACTTGTAGATGGTGGCTTTGGGGAGTCAGGAGGTGAGTTACTCACTGCAGGATTCCTAATCTCTGGCGTGCTCTTGTAATTTTTTTATTCATTCAATAGACGTGGCTATTGCTGGCTAGGCCAGCATTTATTGCCCATCCCTAATTGCCCCTGAGAAGGCGGTGGTGAGCTGCCTTCTTGAACTGCTGCAGCCCATGTGGTATAGGTACACCCTCAGTGCTGTTAGGGGGGGATTTCCAGGATTTTGAGACAGTGACAGTGAAGGAACGATGATATATTTCCAGGTCAGGGTTGTCACGATGCTATAATATTATTCATAATATTATTGTGGGTTTATGGTTGTCTGTGTGGCTGATTTAATTAAGTTAGAGTCAGATAGGCTGCAAAGTTGAAATTATCAAAAGAAGTTAGGTATAAAAAGGCATTTGAAATGCTAATCAGTAAACATGGATGAGGGCAGCAGGTAAGGTGTGAAGGAAATTTGCATTTTAAGAGAAGTGGAAAGGTGTTTCGGTTTCAAAGGGATGGTAGGATGTTTACAACTGACAAGATAAATAGGGCAAAGTTATTATGTTTATTTTTCCCAAAAAGAAAGAGGCCATATTGACAACATGAAAGTTTTTTATATTATGGGAAAAGTAAATTTCCAAAGACCTGTAGAACAATGGAATTTACAGATTAAAGAGAGAGAAAATGCTTAAAAAGAAGGATGGAAGGCTATATAGGGGGTTGTGGTCATGTGGAATCGAGAGGTACAACATGGGAAGCAGTCCTTGGGGAAAAGCCTCCAGCCACATTAGCAGAATTCCGCTGTGTCCAGTAACTAAAGTTGTGTTACAAGCCTTTGGAATTCCACTGTCGGGTGGGTGCTGTGCTAACCTTGCTGGGTTGCTTTTATAATTTCAAATCTATTTTGGACTGTTGCCTTAAAGGTGGTATGCAGCTGGGAGCCTGTTTAATTAAGAATTTTGTGAACTGTTAAGACAAAATAATCGTGTAACTGTAATCTTCTGTGTTAATTGTTTTTTTCCCTTTTGTTAATAAATGTTTTAACTTAATTTTAAATCTCTAAAGGTGTTAGTGGACCCAATTCTTCTGAATTCAGTGAATAAGCCATCTCATAACAAATACAAATTGCAAAACCGTTGTGATAGAGTGGCCAAGTTTCTCTTGCGGATTTGGTCCACCTGGCACATATCACCTGCCACTCCATAACAAAATGATGAGTGGCTCGGAGGGGAACTTGTAGGTGGTGGTGTTTCCATGCATCTGCTGCCGTTGTATATGGCTGGTCCAGTTCAGTTTCTGGTCAATGGTGACTCCCAGGACATTGAGAGTGGGAGATTCAACAATGGTACTGCCATTGAATGTCAAGAAGAGGTGGTTAGATGGTTAGATGGAGATGGCCATTGCCTGGCACTTATGTGCCATGAATATTTCTTGTCACGTATCAGCCCAAGCTTGAATATTGTCCTGATCTTGCTGCATGTGGACATGGACTGCTTCAGTCACAAATGGTGCTGAAAATTGTACAATGATCAATGAACATTCCCACTTCTGACCTTATGATGGAAGGAAGGTCATTGATGAAGCAGCTGAAGATGGTCGGACCTAAGACACTACCCTGAGGAACTCCTGCAGTGACGTTCTAGGATTGAGATGACTGGCTTCCAACAACCACAACAATTTTTCTTTGTCATAGGTATGACTCCAACCAGTGAAGAGTTTTCCCTCACATTCCCATTGACTCCAGTTTTGCTAGGGCTCCTTGATGCCACATTCGGTTAAATACTGCCTTGATGTCAAGGGCAGTCACTCTCACCTCACCTCTTGAGTTCAGCTCTTTTGTCCATGTTTGATCTAAGACTGTATTGAGGTCAGGAGCTGTATGCCCCTGGCAGAACCCAAACTGTGTCAATGAGTCAGTGAGCAGGTTATTACTCAGTAAGTGCCGCTCGATAGCATTGTCGATGACACTTTGTATCATTTTACTGATGATCGAGTGTAGACTGATGGGGCGCTAATTGGCTGGGGTAGATTTTTTCTTTTCTTTGTGTACTGGACATGCCTATGTAATTTTTCACATTGCCAGGTAGATGCCAGTGTTGTAGCTGTACTGGAACAGCTTGGCTTGGGGCATGGCAAGTTCTGGAGCACAAGTCTTCAGTATTACTGCTGGAATATTGTCAGGATCCATAGATTTGCAGTATCCAGTGCCTTCAGCTGTTTCTTGATATCAGGTGCAGTGAATCAAATTGGCTGAAGACTGGCATCTGGGATGCTGGGGACCTCTGGAGGAGGCTGCAATGGATCATCCACTCAGTACTTCTGGCTGAGAATTGTTGCAAATGCTTCAGCCTTATCCTTTGCCCTGATGTGCTGGGCTCCTCCATTATTGAGGATGGGAATGTTTGTAGAGCCTCCTCTGCTTGCCACTTGTTTAATTGCCCACGACCATTCATGATTGGATGTGGCAGGACTCAGCAGGAGGTTTATTTACCCATGTTTGACCTGATGCCATGAGACTTCATAGGGTCTGGAGTCGATGTTGAGGACTCCCAGGGCAATTCCATCCTGACTGTATACCACTGTGCCGCCACCCCTGCTGGGTCTGTCCTGCCGGTGGGACAGGACACACCCAGGGTTTTAATGACAATCGACAGTGGTTTCATGGTCATCATTATCAACGATAGGTTATTTTATTACCGGAATCTAAATGCCACCAGCTGCCATGATGGGTTTTAAACCTGTGTCCGCAGAGTGCCTGGGACTCTAAATTGCTAGTCCAGTGAGGTTACCAACACATGGGAGGAGGAAGCCTGCCTATGAAACCTAAGCAGGTGTGGCTGGCAGTGATGAACAGCAGGAGTGTGGTCCTTTTCTCATGGAAACAGTGCCACAAGAAGTTCAATGACCTCACCAAACAGGATTGGTGAGTGGCATGACACATTCAAGTGCCTTTTCTTCACTCCAGAATTCTCCTGTGCAATTCTCCACAGCCCACCACACTTCCCAGTTCCCCCCAGCTCCACCCATTCCTCTCTCTCTCTCTCTCGCTCTCTAAAGGAACCTCTTCAGGTCGCCATCTGAACAGCGACCACTGACACCCTCGCCTTACTGTCATCTCACACCTATCCCTCACAGTCACCCTCCACAAATGTTGTCATTCCATCCTCTCAACACATTCCATTTCTCATGCTAATAGCTCTTCTTTCTCACTCTGCAGGAGAGGAAAGTGCAAAACACCAAGGTGAGGCAGAGAACCAGGAATAGCCCTTCAGACATCGCGACCCTGACCACTGTGGAGAGGGACACGCCAGAGTTACACAAAGTTTCACCATGCCTGACTTTTGGCAATGGTGAGGTGAGGATCTCCCAGCATTCTAGTGACAGAATTAGATATCATATGGCACACAACACTCACTCATGTTGACTCGATGTCAGCAGCCACGGAAATAATGATCTGCACAGCGTTGACTTTGAAGCCTTTCTAATTCATCTCTTCCATTTACTACAATTCCTTCAAGCATCACTCACAACTCATCAATGAAGAGAACAATTCTGGAGCAGTAGTAGAATTCCAGGGGCAGTGTACATGATTGAAGAAAAACTGGAGGATCCACCTTCACCATGAGTGCCATGATATCTCAGGCCTTTGCCTGATGTTTACCTCCATGGAAAGAGTGGCCGCTTGCAGGGAACATCAGATAGGCTAGACAATCGAGTGCATACTGGCTCTAACCAATGACCTGCACACTCAGTCTGAGATAGAATAGAGGGAAGACTTGCTTTGGCCATTCAATGTCTCACTGAAATGCAGCAAAGTGCTCCCCATCTCTCCACCTTAGCAGGAAAACATGGTGGGGGAAAATGAGGAAAGGGGATGTTATGGCACAGCGGATGGTAAACGCTGAGCTGTTCACATCGCAGAGGGAAACTTGAAACAACTGCAACAACTATTTTACAATTTGTATTTATTTCGAGATGCGTGCCTTGAATTCAGTAGTAATAAGACCACCAACTCTTATAGGTTTCTTAAAAAACTAAATTAAACCTTTATTAATAAATATAAATGATTTTAAGCACATACATAGGTTTACAAATTACTACTATGATAACTCCTAGCTCCCCTAATTAATCCAACTCCCAGCTATGCCTCTGTTAAGGCAACAGTAAAACACATAGATTTTAAAATACCTAGGCAAAGTAACACGATACCCTGAACAGTCAAATTCAAAGTGAGTTTTCTTCACTTCAGTTCATGTGGACAGCAACTTGAGGCTTAGAGGTTAGAGGCTTTTCACACTTGTTAGATCTTAAATTCCTTCCTCTTACACATAACCTCATCTCCTTTATACAGGTTTCTCCCTTTTTAATGTAAATCCCATTGTCCCAATAGGTCTTTTCAACTCTAATTTTCTAATAATAAAAATCTTTCATAGTGCCAATTTTATCAGTAAGCTTTGGGAAAAATAAACACACTGTTTGACTTCTGGCTAAGTGTAACATTTCACCACCTATTTTGAAATTCAAATTACCCTAGTTTATCTAAAAATGCAAATTTCCCCTTTATACCTCACATTCTAAAACTTCATGTTTATCTATTTGACATTTCAAACCTAGCTTCTCTTCTGATACATCAAAACCTTCAGACCAGCCGTCTTTAATTCAATTAAGTCACACACACACACACACACACACACACACAACCCACAGGATGTCAGCAAAAAGCATTGAGCAATCAGAGCAGATGAACGAGCAGCCTGCCTCTAGTTGTGCTGAAGCCACAAGGTAACACAAGATAGGAGTAATAGGCAAAGAGAGAGAAAGACTTTGTAGTTTCTTATGGTGCGTCAATTGTTGAATTGCCACTTTTATTGTCAATGTTCATGCACATAAGCTTTACTTTAAAGCTCCATTGTCCATATCCCATTGTTGCCTGCACCAAAAGTAGTTTTCAGCCTTGAGGAAAATACTCAGAGTGGAAGACGAGCAAATGGTGTTAAGTAGAGGGATGGATTGTTGCCTGCCTTGTGCTGGTGACTGGAAGTGGGCACAGTGAATTTAGCTTTGATGTGCCAGGTGGCTGCACTGTCTGAGGTCAGCTGAAGCATGCCGGAATGAGTCCATCCCACATATCCCTGGAATCTAAGTTTGCGGCTGTAGGTACCCTTGACCACTTCAGGCTGCTCCTCCTCCTGTTTATCATCGTCCTCCTCCTCTGAAGATCCAGAGCAGTCATCACCCTCATCCAGGTGCAGCTCCAGTTCTCATTGTGCTCTGTTGCGCAAGGCACAACAGACGACTATCATTCCGGGAACCCTTGCTGGAGCATGCTGAAGGGTGTCTCAGACCTGTCCGGGCACCTGAATCTTCGGCACCCCAACTGTTTGTTCAGTGACTACTCTTGTACCCATATGGTTTTGGTTGTGCTTTTTTTGCGTCAGTGGTAGGCTTCCTCACATGTGTCATCAATCACGTCCTTAGAGAGTAGTCCTTGTCTCCTGCTGACTTTACTTGAAAGTGTGAAGAACTGGGGATGACTTGATTGGCATGATGGCAGTTTCCTTCACATCTTGTGCATATATGCATGAGAAACATTTGCTGGTTACATACCAAAGCTGAACAGTAATAAGACCGGAACTAAAGCAAATTACTGCAAACATTGGAAATCAGAAGTAAAACCATTTAACGCTAGAAATGCTCAGCAGGTCTGACAGTAAATGTGGAGAGAGGAACAGAATTTTTCATCTGTCTTCCCTCATCAGTGGCGAGTAACTCACCTCCTGACTCTCCAAAGCCTGTCCACCATCCACAAGGCACAGGACAGGAGTGTGATGGATCCACTTGCCTGGATGAATGCATTTCTCACAACATTCAAGAAGCTTGACACCGTCCAGAACAAAGCAGCCCATTTGATTGGTACCACATTCACAAACATTCACTAACACACAGTAATAGCAGTGTGTACCATCTAGAAGATGCACTGCAGAAACTCACCAAGGCTCCTTAGACAGCACATTCCAAACCCACGATCTCTACCATCTAGAAGGACAAGGGCAGCAGATAGATGGGAACACCACCACCTGGAAGTTCCCCTCCTAGCCACTCACCATCCTGACTTGAAAATATATCGCTGTTCCTTCACTGTCGCTGGGTCAAAATCCTGGAACTCCCTTCCTAACAGCACTGTGGGTGTACCTACACCATATGGACTGCAGCGGTTCAAGAAGGCAGCTCACCACCACCTTCTCAAGGGCGATAAATGCTGGCCCAGCCAGCGAAGCCTACGTCCCGTGAATGAATTTTTAAGTGAAGTTCATGTGAGTGGTGGCCTTGCAAACATGGCATCGGTCACCTGGGAGCAATGTTCCCTGTAAGCTGCACAAGCATGTGGCCATGTGGGATCCAGCAAGTCCCCGCACAAGTCACTCACACGTTGCCCTCTTTAAGATATTATATGCACATGGCCATGGAAAAAAAAATTAAAGATATTGCACATTCAAATGAGTAGGCTGCACATAATGAAAAAAACATTGAGAGAGGAAATTGCCTGGGAGATGCACGTGTGCAGCGGATTCTGTAAATCTTAGCAGCAGAGCCCTGGAAGGAGCCAGTGGTGAACAAATTCAGGGCTGCGGTGACTTTGACCGCCACTGGCAATGTGTGTCACCCCTGGTCTACTTGGAAGAAAATGTTGTTCCAGTTGTTGTTGAAAATGTCAGCATCTGCCATGAGATTCTGAGCCTCCTGAGGCACTGGTGCTCAGTCACATCCAGAAAGCTGATCCTCTGTCTGTATAGCCTGTGTTGGGAGTATCGTCTCCTACAAGCTGGAGCTCTGTGTTCATTCCCTCTGTCCTGTGGAGTGGCAGGTGGCTGCGGGGAAGGCAGCCGCTACTCCTGCTGGTGTGGCTCCTGCTGCTCATGGGTTTGAAGCTGCTGCTCCTCCTTTCCCTCATCGGAAGTCCAAGATAGAGCTGCATGAGTGGCTCCCATGCTGCTGGGGAAGGCTGACAGCTGGGAAGCACAAATCAAAAGGAAAACATCCAAGGTAACATACATGAACTCCAAAGCAGTGAAAGCACAGATCTGTGAACAAGTCCTATGACCAAAAGTCTTTCACCTGGGCAAAGGAGCAGATGTAATAGCTCTGTGTGGAAAGGCTTTCCATCCTGCCAATTTCTCAGCCCCGTAAATCCCTGCTGTCCTCTCACCTCGTTTAACCCGGCAAGTTCCATACAACCTGACAAACCAGTGTGCTAGCAGTTAAAGCCGGAATCCAAGGTTAAAGATGCAGTCAATTGGCTTTTAGCATATGTTAATGGCAGATGCACTTGTCCCACGGGAGTTTCCACTGTGCTAACAAACACGGGCAAGTTAAATGTGGAAGTCAGCAGGTTCCTGCCAGCTTCCTGAAAAACCAACATTTTTTTCTGCTTTAACATCCCACATGCACCAACACTCACCCCCTTTGGCAGATTAAAATTCCCCCCAGTGACCTTTCAATCCCTGTTAAATATAACATATTCTGC
This sequence comes from Cetorhinus maximus, assembly GCF_964194155.1. Classification (NCBI taxonomy): domain Eukaryota; kingdom Metazoa; phylum Chordata; class Chondrichthyes; order Lamniformes; family Cetorhinidae; genus Cetorhinus; species Cetorhinus maximus. The sequence continues at coordinate 28,016,272 of NC_135881.1, forward strand.
CACAATAATTTTCCCGTCCCTGTTCAATATCACAATCAAACACGATTGCCTCCCAACCTCTGTAAAATATTAATAAACTAATTTCTTCACGTGCCCATCAGACGTTATATATTAACACAATAATTTCCCAGTTCCTAACCTGCTAATCTCCCAATCCCTGTAAAAGCAAATGTCCCATTGCAACGCACGATTTTCTCCAGAGGTTTTAGTTGAGATGGCAAAACTCAGCACAATGCAACAGATATTAAGTAAAATATAGATCATACTGGAAAAATGTCAGGAAATGTGGCCATCTGATCTACTTTCATGGCTGATTTGTATGGAGGAAGAGAAAGAGTGGAGAATATGGATATGCTGCTGAGGGCAGTGTGGCCCCAGCGAGCACTGGCTGTGTAATAGGAAGTCAGCAGTACAACACTACCTAAATTTCTGGAGGTGTTCAGCTGTCATGGTGAGAGCAGGCCCCATGGCTCCACAGTTCATGATATCGCTCACAGGGAATCTGAGGTAACTTGGTTTGCTACTGTCAAGGAGAACGGTGCCAAGCAGAGATCCGCTGTCACAAAGTGCCTTTGACGTGGGTAAAACAAAAAGTCTTGCTTGCCGCACACGTCGTGTTGCCTGACTTCACAGGGAAAGACTATTTCCAACCAGCTCGTGATCTAACTGTCTTAGGTTACAGGGGTGTCCTGTGTCATAATTCTTCCGCTCTCACGCATCTCTGGCGGAATTTTACAGCCTTGGGGCGATGGGGGAGGTGCCATAAAATGCGGCAAGGCATTCAAAAGTCCACTGACCACGGCGGAACCAGAAAATCCCGCCAGCAGGAGGGGCCGTAAAATTCCACCCCTCATTTTTACTTCCACCTTTAGCTTGCTTCTCTCTCACTCTCAATAGTAGAGCCAAAGGGATGCGTGCGCTCATGGACTTGGTGGTGGACGTTATGTTATTCTTAGCTCCTGCCTACCATTTTTTTTTATTTGACAATGATGCTTTAGTTGATGTTGATGCATTGGACAGCGCTCTTCCACACAAATCAGCGTCAATAACCATCAATTTTAGATAGAACATGAACATACTGAGACTGGAACAGCTGCTTAAGACCATTATTCATTTGTGTTCACATTTCATTCATCTCCATCCAACACTGAGCAAACCTCATAAAAATCTTATTTATTCATTAGTCAGCATCATTAACAATCCTAGAAAGCTGGTACAGTAGCCAAATCACACCAGTGTGTTTGTATGAAGCCGTACAAAAGTTGTTAAATAATCACTGTGTGCTGGCTTGGCTCAATTAGCAGCACCTTTACTTGCAGTTGTGGCGAACATCTGTATTGTTGCAAAACACCCATATTCCATTGGAAAAATTAGTTTTACAGCCAATGAAGTAGCTTTGAGGTGTTGTCACAGTTATGATGTATGAAAGGTCCCATAATGAGATAACAATCAGGTAACCTTTCGTTCGAGCAATGCTGGTTCCGGGCTAAATATTGCAAATGCAAGTTCCTTCTTCTCTCGATCAGGGAAGATTCACTGGAGCAATGACCATAGCAATATCAATAAAAGTAGAGGGAACTTAGAAGGCACTGTAGTAATTGAGCAATATCGGGTTAAAAAAAGAGGATCTTCTGGCCCAGAATTTCCACAATACTTTTAGCAGAACAACACATAAGGGAATCATTATGCCTGCCATTTTTGGGAAAATCTGCCTGTAAGTGAATTATGCCATTTTTCTGCCAAGTGCAAATTTCCTTGATCCTTCATGATGCTCCCAAGTTTCATTCACTCGAATCTAACTTAGCTCATTAACACAGCCCCACCCCCATACAAATGAACAGACCCTTTGCGTTTACTGCCTTTACATCACCTCTGAATGGACACAAGTTTACACTCAAAATCTTAGGCACAGCAGGATCCATAATCATTAAATTTGCTTTTTCATTTCGATCTTCTTTTAGCAATTTAAAAAATATATTGTCTGATTGAGACATGCGCTGCATTATCTTTATCTTTAGGTGTCTTTTTTGGGCAACTTAATGTGTTGCATTTAAAAGACAAAAGCTTCCACCATTGTATTTACCTAGGCGCAATGTGCCTTAAGGTGCCTAGGTGACGGTTTAATGGCGTAAAGGTTATAATGTTCATAACCTCTATAGGTAAAGAGTGAGTTAAAGAAGGAAGAAGTCACATTCCTTGTATCACCCCACTTGTTTTACAGAGTTTTTTTAAAGTGCTGGTGTATGCAAATGAGATTCTCAGGAAATTCTGAAGTTGTCATCAACAAGATCATAGAGAAACCAGCGTAATTTCTTTTAGATTCTGGGTCAGATCTAAGGGGAAACAAATTACTGTAGCTTGGCTGTGTGGCAATTAGCTCCTATCTTGGAGGACCAGAAGAAAAATTTTGCTTCAAACCCTTAAATAACCATGCCAGACAGGTTCTTTTAAAAATAAATATAGAAATGATATGCAGCTCATCTGTTTTGTCCCCAGTGCAGCTGGTTGATGTAAATTAATTTTGACAATAGCTGACGCCAGTGCCAACATCCTGTTAATGTACAAAACATTCAACAAGTCCACTGCAGGCGCATAAGCTAACCCCTAGGATGTAACCACTTAGTTGCTGTTTATTAACTCCGCAGTCAGGAGCTGCAATGAAGCTGAGCCTGAAGTCTGAAGGTCATTAGAGATGTGTACCAATAAACACACATACAAACACACACACAGCAATCAGATTAGCAGACAAAGGGGTTGCCACAGCGACCGTCGGGACACAAGCTCGCCTGCATTGAACGTTTAATTTAAAATGTTTCTCTGGCGGCTCCTTGGAGCTGCTTGTATGGAAGGCGAGCGGTTGCAGGAGCTCTGAACTGCAGCAGGCTTTGAAACCTCTAGTGTTTGTCGGAAGCTCGGCCAATTAATGCGAGGAGAGTCGAGCCAGTTACAAAGTATCTGGCAACACAGTGTTTAGTAATTAGGCCATTTTTGTGATGTAAATGAGGCACACCGTGCAACAGGAACACACAAAAAAGCAGTGTGCCGCACATAAAAAATTTAATTGCCTTTCCAAGAGGGAAGAGAAAAGCTACAAGGTGAAACTAATCATATTTACGGGATGGGTTTTGCCTCTTGCTGTGCTGCGTTACACTGGTCTTGAGTAAAGAATGCTCTCCCTGCAGATCGCTGCTGGAAATACACTGCTGTTTTACTTGGCGCTGATTTGCAGCTGCCTCAACCCACAGCCAAGCCAACCCCAGGAGCCAAGACCAAACAAATTGCCCCAGCCACTAAATACATTGTAGTCTTGCTCCAGAACAGGGGCAGCCATTGCAGCAAAGCAAAAAAGTACAAACACCAATGTCAAATTGTAGGATTCCAGAAATGCTATGCAGAATGCTGAAATCTTCATTTTAGAATTATAATAATTTGGTATAATAGTTCTCTATAAAATATTTTTCCTATTTCTTCCCTGGCAAAAAAATCTAGGAGGGGAACAAGAAGAATATTTGTTAGGCAATAAGTTGCTACAATCTGGAATGCACTCCCTGAAAGGGTGGTGGAAGCAGATTCAACAGTAACTTTCTAAGGGGAATTGTATATACGAAGTGAGAAATTGGCTGGGCTTACGGGAAAGAGTGGTGGAGTGGGACCAATTGGATAAAACTTTCAAAGAGCTGGCATGGGCACAATAGGCCATATATATTCCTTCAGTGCTGTATGATTCTATGATTCCTACAAGATCAAAAGCTTTTAAATTCTGCCAACAGAAGGCACGGTCAAAATATCACCAAGAAGAAAAATATGGAATGTATGTGTAGAAACATTATTAACTATAAACTTTTCTGGTTACAGTATCATCCATGTCTTGTTCAGTGTATAAGCTTTGAAGGACAAAACCTGGATCCAGAACTGAAAGACCATTTGCCTGGCTAAAATCGTTTACTCAACTCAACAACAAAAGTTGGTGCTCTTACATCAGCCAGTGACTAATCAAACAGTCGGGAGCATTGTGCTACACAAGGAAGCAGACAGCTATAGGATGGGAAAGTGGCGATACACTGTTTTGCTCCAAGCACCTAATCATCTCTCCAGAGAATGTGTGAATGAAAGGGAGCCCTGCTGTTGTGACTCATACAATTGGTGAACCAGGCTCTGTCTATGCTGTGCAAGTGATGCTATGTATTCTATATTTAAGCAAGTGGCAGCCGAAAAGTATTCCGATGCTGGGCTGCTGTCTAACTTCCCACCAACATTTAATTCAACTGGCATTTATATAACATCATTGACGTTGAGAAAGATCCCAAGGTGATTCACAAAGACGTAAGGGAAAAAAATGGACACCGAACCAAGGGAGTTATTGGGAGAGAGACAGTGTGATCAAAAGCGGGGCCAAAGATGGGTTTTAAGCAAGGCGCTAAAGGGGCAGAGTAGAGTGGAGGGATGGAGGGATTTAGGGAAGGGTTTACGGAGAATGTTGTTTGGATGTGTTAAGTCTCCAAACTCTGTGTTCTGGCTAAGGTAAAATCAGGTAAATAGACCAAAAAGAATGGCTGTAAATGAACAATGGGAACCATTTCAAGAAACAATTCAAAATGCCAAACAAAAATACAGTCAATGGAAAAACAAAAACCCAGAAAGAGCGGGTCAGAGGCTGGGAATTCTGTGGTGAGTAACTCACTTTCTGATTCCCCAAAGCCTGTCCACCATCTACAAGGCACAAGTCAAGAGTGTGATTCAATACTCTCCACTTGCCTCCAACAACACTCAAGTAGCTTGACACCATTCATGACAAAGCAGCCCACTTGATTGGCACCCCATCCACCACCTTTAACATTCACTCCCTCCACAGTGGTAGCAGATGCACTATCTACAAGATGCACTGCAGCAACTCACCAAGGCTCCTTCGACAGCACCTTCCAAACCCACAATCTCTGTCAGCTAACAGGACAAGGGCAGCAGATGCCTGGTAAAACAACCACCTGGAAGTTCCTCTCCAAGTCACTCACCATCCTGACTTGTATCTATATCGCTGTTCCTTCACCATCAGTGCGTCAAAATCCTGGAACTCCCTCCCTAACAGCACTGTGGGTGTAACTAGACCACAGGGACTGCAACAGTTCAAGAAGGCATCTCACTATCACCTTCTCGATGGCAATTAGGGATGGGCAATAAATGCTGGCCTAGCCAGCAACGCCCTCATCCCATAAATGAACAAATGAAAAAAAAGACCCATACCTGGCTCACTAAGGAAGTTAAGGATTGTATTAGATTAAAAGAACAGACTTACAATATTGCAAAAAACAGTAGCAAGTTTGAAGACTGGGAGTGTTTTAGAAGCCAGCAAAGGCCAACCAAAAAGTTGATAAAAGGTACATTCTCCATGGCAACACCTTTACCAATCAGAGTCCACTTGCCAACCAATTAGCACTCTCTTCTTATACAGTATAAATCGTTGTTTTCCCCGTATATTGGTATTCTTGCAAAGTGTCCAGATGAGTGCAAGACAATAAGCTTTTTTTTCAGTAATACAAAAGGAAAAAATAGAATATGAGTAAAGTAGCCAGGAATATAAAAAGATTGTATGAGCTTTTATAAGTATATAAAAAGGGAGTAGCTAAAGTTAACTCTGGTCCGTTAAAATCAGAAACAGAAGAAATTACCTTGGGGGATGAGGAAATGGCATTGAATAAATATTTTGTGTCCATCTTCACAATGGAAGACACAAGTCTCATTCCAGAAATAGGCAGTAAACAAGGGGCTAAAAAGAATGAGGGAATCAGGGAAATTAATGTCAACAGAGAAAAAATATTGGAGAAACTTAAGTGACTAAAATGTGACAAATCATCAGGGCCTGATGGCTTATACCCTTGGGGTTCTAAAGGAAATAGTGGATGCGCTGTGATTTTCCAGAGTTCATTAGATTCAGGAATAGTCCCATCACATTGGAGGTTGAAAAATGTTATTCCGCTTCTCAAGAAAGGAGGGAGAGAGAAAACAGAGAACTATTGGCCAGTTAGCCTGGTATCTGTTGTTGGGAAAATGTAGAATCTATTATCAAGGAAACATTAACAATGCACTTAGAAAAGCATAGCATGATTAGAACAAGTCAACATAGCTTTTCTAAAAGGAAATCCTGTTTGACAAAATCTATTGCAGCTTTTTGAGGAGGTAACTAGGAGGGTAGATAAAGGGGAACCAGTAGATGTAGTGTACCTGGATTTTCAATAGGCTTTCGATAAGGTTCTGTACAGAAGGTTAATAGGTACGATAAGTGCACATGGAGTTGGAGGTAATGTATTAGCATGGAAAGAGGATTGGTTAACGGGTAGGAAGCAGGGCGTGGGCATAAATAGGACTTTTTCAAGTTGGCAGGGCAGTGAATACTGCAATACCACAAGGTTCAGTGCTAGAGCCTCAACTATTTATAATCTAAATTATTTACTTAGTAAGTTTACTGGTGATATAAAGCTAGGTGGAAAGGTAAGCTGTGGGGAGGACACGGAAAGGCTGCAAAGAGATATAGACAGGTTAAGTGAGCGGGCAACAAGGTTGGAAGATGGCTTATAATCTAGGGAAGTGTGAAGTTATTCACTTTGGTCAGAAGAATAGAAGAGTATATTTTTTAAAAATATTTTTTAAAAGATAAGAAACTTGCAAGTGTTGATGTTCAAAGAGACTTGGGTGTACTCCTACAAGGAATGCAAAAAGTTAACATGCAGGTACTGCAAGCAATTAGGAAAGCAAATGGCATGTTAGCCTTTATTGCAAGAGGATTGGAACACAGGAATAAAGAGGTCTTGTTAGAGCTCTGCAGGGTTTTGTTGAAACCACAGCTGGAGTACTATGTGTAGTTTTTGTCTCCACATTTAAGAAAATATATACTTGCACTGGAGGAAGTATAGGGAAGATTCACTAAGTTGGTCCCTGGAATGGGGGGGTTATTTTAGGATGACAGGCTGAGCAAATTGGGCTTATATTCTCTGGAATTTGGAAGAATGAGAGCCGATATCGTTGTAACCTACAAAATTCTGAAGGGGTTTGATAGGGTAGACACTGAGATTGTTTCTGCTGGTCGGGGAATCTAATATGTGGGGGCAAAGTCTAAGAGTAAGGAGTCAATCATTTAGGACTGAGATGAGGGGAAATTACTTCACTTAAATTGTTGTGAATCTTTAGAATTCTCTGCCTCAGAGTGTTGTGGGTGTTCCACCATTGAACACATTTAAGGCTGCGAAATACAGACTTTTGGTCTCTCAGGGAATATGGGGAATGGGCAGGGAAGTGGACATGAAGCCCGAGATAAGCCATGATCATATTAAATGGAGGAGCAGGCTCGAAGGGCCATATAGTCTACTCCTGCGTTTCTTGCGTTCTTGTGTTCTCATCCCTTTGCCAATGATGAGTGCAGGTTAGAAGAGATTACAGAGATAGCAGAGGGGCAAAGCCGTATGGGGATACAAGCATGAGGGTGAAGATTTTAAATTGGTGGCTTTGGGAGACTGGAAACCTATTCAAATCAAGAAGGCCAGAGATTCTGGAAAACAAAACTTGCTGCAGGACGCCAGTAACGAGTTGGAAAAGGCAGTTTTTAGTTTGGAAGGAAAATAGGGGATCAGGAATGTTTACAGTAGTGCAACGGTTAAGATGCTGGACTGGTTAGACTAATAATACAGAGAAACTGAGGTTAAATCCAAATTTTTCCTAAAATTGAGAATGTGAATTAAGCTAAGGAAAATCTTAAAATAAAAATCATGAATTCATAAAAGTGAACATGAAGCTGTTGGACAGCCATAAAAACACAACTGGTTCACTGGTTTAGGTGAAGGAAACCTGTCATCCTTACCCAATCTGATCTATATGTGATTCCTGTCCCACATCAGCGTGCTAACATAGTTTAGTAATCTATTCAGTTATATCAAGTTATTTCCAGGTTATCTAGTTATGCCAACCTTATCAGTGACACTGACATCCTGAGAATGAAGAAAAAACAAAGGCTCAGATGAGGGTTGAATAGAACCATAGAAAGGTTACCGTGCAGGAAGAGGCCATTGAGTCCATTGTGTCTGCACTGGCCAAAAACTTAAATAAACTAGCCGCTCATTTTAATCCCATTTTCCAGCACCTGGTCCGTAGTCTTGCAGGTTACAGCACTTCAGATATAGATCCATGTACCTTTTAAATGAGATGAGCGTTTCAACTTCAACTACCAACTTAGGCAGTGAATTCCAGATGCCCACTACCCTCTGGGTGAAAAAAGTTTTCCTCATGTCCCCTCGAATCCATGGTTGCTTAATTAGAGAATTGGAGCTTTTGCTTTTTAGGGGTGTATACTGGTAATGTATTGTACCAAACTTCTACCTATTTGTCTGCATATTTATTTATTACCAGTTCAGTCCAGTATACTACAGGCAATTTATTCCTCATCCCTTTAATTTTGAATCTTGGTTGTGTTGCTTTCTTCTCCCTTTCAAACCTAATGTCAAATTCAATCATATTATGCTCACTTGCCATCAGATTGTTAAATAATTCTGGTTCTTTACTAACTTTAGGAAGGTCTGTCGTCTTGTGGTGCTAAATTATTTGAGTTGGAGCTTAACCGCCCACCCCACCCAACGCCTCCGCAGGATAGGCAGGAAAGGGTCAGTGGAGTTAAAATATTAAAAATGGGAAGCCTGACCTCATCCTGCCACAAATGCATCCACTTTCAGTTTAAGTTGTATGAGTTGAGAGTTGGGTGATTAACCTGCTGTCAAATATGCAGTAATTTTAACAACAACAGCAACTTACATTCATGTAGCATTTTTAACGTAATAAAATGTCCTAATCACAAACGCATCATAAAACAAAGTATGACATCGAACCACATAAGGAGATATTAGGTCAGATGATCAAAAGCTTGGTCAAAGAGATAGGTTTTAAGGAGTTAAAAACAAAATACTGCTGATGCTGGAAATCCAAAACAAAAACAGAATTACCTGGAAAAACTCATCAGGTCTGGCAGCATTGGCGGAGAAGAAAAGAGTTGACGTTTCGAGTCCTCATGACCCTTCAACAGAACTGAGCAATATTAGGAGAGGGGTGAAATATAAGCTGGTTTAAGGTTGGGGGTGGGGGGGGGGAAAGAGAAGTTGGGGGGGGAGGGTGGTTGTAGGGACAAGCAAGCAGTGATAGGAGCAGATAATCAAAAGGTGTCACAGACAAAGGAACAAAGAGGTGTTGAAGGTGGTGATATTATCTAAACGAATGTGATAATTAAGAATGGATGGCAGGACACTCAAGGTACAGCTCTAGTGGGGGTAGGGTGGAAAGACTAACAGGGCATTAAAGGTATAGATTTAAAAATAATGGAAATAGGTGGGAAAAGAAAAGTCTATATAAATTATCGGAAAAAACAAAAGGGAGGGGGAAGAAACGAAAAGGGGGTGGGGATGGACGAGGGAGTTCAAGATCTAAAGTTGTTGAATTCAATATTCAGTCCGGAAGGCTGTAAAGTGCCTAGTCGGAAGATGAGGTGCTGTTCCTCCAGTTTGCGTTGGGCTTCACTGGAACAATGCAGCAGGCCAAGGACAGACATGTGGGCAAGAGAACAGGGTGGAGTGTTAAAATGACAAGCGACAGGGAGGTTTGGGTCTTTCTTGCGGACAGACCGCAGGTGTTCTGCAAAGCGGTCGCCCAGTTTACGTTTGGTCTCTCCAATGTAGAGGAGACCGCATTGGGAGCAACGAATGCAGTAGACTAAGTTAGGGGAAATGCAAGTGAAATGCTGCTTCACTTGAAAGGAGTGTTTGGGCCCTTGGTCGGTGAGGAGAGAGGAAGTGAAGGGGCAGGTGTTGCATCTTTTGCGTGGGCATGGGGAGGTGCCATGGGTGGGGGTTGAGGAGTAGGGGGTGATGGAGGAGTGGACCAGGGTGTCCCAGAGGGAACGATGGGGTGAAGGGAAGATGTGTTTGGTGGTGGCATCATGCTGGAGTTGGCGGAAATGGCGGAGGATGATCCTTTGAATGCGGAGGTTGGTGGGGTGATAAGTGAGGACAAGGGGGACCCTATCATGTTTCTGGGAGGGAGGAGAAGGCGTGAGGGCGGATGCACGGGAGATGGGCTGGACACAGTTGAGGGCCCTGTCAAAAATTATGAGGGGCCTGGATAGGGTAGACAGGAAAGACTTGTTTCCCCTAGCTGAAGGGTCAATTATCAGGGAGCACAGAATTAAGGTGATTGGTAGAAGGTCGGTGAGTGGGCGCGATCAGCGGGTCCGGCATTGGCTGGGGATCGGACCCCCAACTGCGATCGGCCCCCGACCACAATTTCACCCTGGCTGGAAAATGAATGGCCGTAAGGCTGGACGGACCCGAAAAATCGGGAACAATTACACCTTTAGTGACCTTAATGGGCCTCTTAATTGTCGGCGGCCACCCTTCCGACTTTGGCACGCGCCCACTGACTGAAATATCGCGTGAGCGCGGGATGATGTCAGGACGCTCACCCGATGCCATCCCGCGCGATGTTGTGTCCGATCGGGTTGGGCGATCTGGGGTTTTGCCCCAGAGATAACTCCCGTGCCCTTTTTCAAAATAGCACCATGATATCTTTTACAACCGCCTGAGAGGACAGGCAGGGCCTTTAACATCTCACCCGAAAGATGGCACCTCCCACCGTGCAGCACATCCTCAGCCTTAATTTGTGTGTTCAAGTCCTGGAGTCGGATGTGAACCCACAGTTTTCTGACTCAGAGGTGAAAGTGCTACCAACTGAATGAAGGTTGACATGGCTAATCTATAAGTTATTATCATTTCCGCTCCTTCCTGCTTTTATGGGGTTAAAGACTTTTCAATGTCCTACTTATTTACTCTTTCTGCTTATTCCTTGATTCCAGCTTGGTTCGGGTGCAGCCCATCCAAGCAACATAACTCTTACTACAGGGCAACAAAGTTACATTTTAGCACAACAATCAGATCTGGTATACACAAATTTTTAAACGCAGTCCCAAACATTTTCAATTTTCACAGGCTTCTAATTCAGCGAAGCAAGCAACTTTGTTAGAGGGCCCTCAAGTAAAATGTTGGATTCATTCAGTTGGAAATAATAGCATTTTAAAAACAAAAATACTACACATGGGATAAAGCGCTTCTATTTTTCTCCTTCTCTCTCTCTCTCTCTCCCTCATAGTGGCTTAACAGAGTGAGGGGAATGAGCACCAGAGTTCGGCTTGATGCTGTTCCTCATTCAACATCCCCGTATCCATATTTTCCAGAAAGGGGTTAAGAACGAATTTCCTTTTTGTTGTCCCTTGTCCAAGAGTGAGAGGCTGAACACAAGAGCCCTATTCTGCTCCTCATAGGAACAGGTAATACAACACCGGCTGTCAGTTGGGCCACCTAGTTGTGGTTCAGTTCCACAATACCCAGAGGCTACTAGTTCAAGCCTCACCCTGACAAGTCACGAAACTGAATTTAACGAATCTGGTAAATTTGTGGGCTTTCATTAGAAAATGAAATGCCATGAAAGTTGTTAGATTGCTGTAAAAAGAACTAAACTAATTCTACCACCCCTACCCAATCCAACCTATGTGGCTCTTAAGTGCCCTCTGAGATCTAGTAAGCCACTCAGATGTCAGAGAAAATAGGAACAAGCAATACACGTAACCTCGCCAGTGTCACCTGCACCCTGAGAAGATTTATAAAAGAAAAATACAAGAAATACAAGCTGAAGAAAATTGATATGAATCATATACTTCTGGTGAAATAACAAACTATGCATATGTTTATTTTATTGCCCAACAAAATCAAGTCATTTTGAATAGCTTTCAAAAGGAAGAATACAAATTGTTATATTTGAGCATCTGAAAACCATCATGATTATGGGCAGAACTTCCTAACAGATTCAAAAATAAAAGAAATAGCAAGTGACTCTCGCATATTAAAGCACGTAGAATATTTTGTAAAATAATTGAGCCTGCAACTGTTTTTTTTTCACAGCAAAGCAGCGGTTGAGATTCTGGGTGTAACAGAGCTTTGCTGCGGTTCATCTATTAATGCAGTTTCATTCTGGGAGACCGGTGCTGTGCACTGACCCATCATCAGAGAGCAAGAATATTGATTTGGATAGTAACCAGAGGCCAGGTGAATAACAAGAGGCTGGAATACGCTTGTGATGCTTTTGCATTATTCATCATTTTTTATTTTTGACTGAGTGCAAGAGTTCCCTTCTGTGTTTCAGTGTCTCATTTCCTAATTCCTCACAAAATACAACCAAGTTAAATGAAAACTGCCCCGTGTTAATTGAATGCTACAGCGTTCTTCAACAGCATTTTCACTCTTTCTAAATGTTTGAAGAGGAAATCCTTTTTTGTCCACTTTTAGAAACAAAAACGTAAACTCAGAAAAAATGAAATTACAAATTATAATTCAACATGATTATGATGATGGTTGTCCTTCAAGTTCAAAAGAAGACAATGAATGTGCAGACTCATCAACGATGAACACAGAGGTGGTCATGTGATCCCAATCTGGATGCACAGTGAGAAAGAGTTGGGGCATTGGAACTCAAATATTGTGACATGGGCAGATGCTGCTCTATGACGTTGTTCACGGGCGGCAATAAGACGTTGATGTCGATTCTTTTCAAAGGTGACAGAGGTTCTATGAATCAGGGCTCTCCAGCGAGTTCTTTCTCACATTGATTTTTCCAGCTTGATGCTGCACAACTTCAGATTTCCCTTAAGCACGCCTTCGTAGTGCTTGCGCGGCTGACCTTGGTTTCTTCTGCCAGATGCTAGTTTGCCTTACATGTCTCAGAATGCGATGGTCTCCATTTTAATTGCATGCCCTACCCAGTGCAGTTGGGCTCTCAGGGGCATTGCCTCAATGCTTGTTACCTGGGCTCAGTCTAAAAGATTTCGAAGTTTGTGACCCTGTCTTGCCAGTGGATGCCGAGGATAGAGCGAAGAGTACGTATGTGAAATTGTTCCAACTGCCTTATGCGTTTGCGGTATGAAGTCCAGGACTCACAGCCATGGAGGAGGGATGTAATGACAAGAGCACTGTACATCTTGATCTTCATGGACAGTGAAAATTCAATAATGATAACAATAAATATTAAGGTTCCAATGCTACAGCTACCTAGTTCCAGTAAACATGGGCTGACAGTCCCACTTATACGAGAGAGCGTCAGTCTCTAGTTATACCAATGAAAACTCATTTGCAATAGCATCCAGGAATCAGTTAAATTCTTGAAGTTAGCAACATGTTCATTATATGATGTGCAGGTTATTTTATAGCATTTATCCCAGTTTGATTGAAGGAATGTAATTGTTGAGTTATATAGCACATTTTGGATGAATATATATCTCTGTTTACAGCTTACTATGGGAATATATAAATGCACAATTTATACATTACAATTAAAAGAATGCATTCAGTCATATTTATAATCTAATGGAATTTCCACTGTAATTTCAGAGCTCTAAGGACTTCTGAACAAAAGCAGCTAAAGAACCCATTTAAGAACTGTGCAGGTGCTTGTGGCTGATGTATTTTCCTGATGATCCAATTTTATACTAACGGCAATGACATGATGTTTTTTGACATCTAAATGATTGAAGCTCTGCTTTCACGGGATGCTGTGCCAGGTTACACAATGTGATATCATTATGAGTTACCTCCTTATTATTAATCTCATTGGACACTGAGATTGATCGATGACAGGGAAGATTTCATGTTCAGTGTTTAGCTCTTCCTTTACAAAACATTTATTAAACAAATCAGGTAAGTTTGTCACTAATCTGTATGTGCTGATTATTTGCAGTGAGGCAATACATATTATGCCAGAGGTGAGTATGCTGCTATACTGTGTTACATGAAATGCTGTGTTGCATGACAAAATATTGGCAAGTAAAATCAAGGAAAATCTAAAGTTGCTTTATAGACGCCTAAAGAGCAAGATGATAACTGGGGAACCAGCAGAGCCAATTAGAGAACAAAAAAGTAACTTGTGTGTGGGGGCAGAAGACGTGGGCATGGTTATTAAGGAATACTTTGCATCTGTTTCACAAAAGAAAGGGACAAAGCAGACATTGTAGTTAAGGAGGAGGAGTGTGAAATATTGGATAGGGTAAACATGGTATTGGCCAGATCATCATTTGTAAGGTATTAATTAACTAGGTCGCCACGAAAAATAACAACGACAACTTGCATTGTTCAGCACCATTCACGACTCCTCAGATACTGAAGCAGTCCATGTCCAAATGCAGCAAGACCAGGACAATATCCAGGCTTGGGCTGACAAGTGGCAAGGAACATTCACACCACACAAGTTCCAGGCAATGACCATCTCCAACAAGAGAGAATCCAACCATCGCCCCTTGACATTCAATGGCATTACCATCACTGAATCCCCCACTATCAACATCCTAGGGGCTTACCATTGACCAGAAACTGAACTGGACTAGCCATATAAATACTGTGGCTATGAGAACAGGTCAGAGGCTAGGAATCCCGTGGTGTGTAACTCACCTCCTGATTCCACAAACCTGTCCATCATTTACAAGGCACAAGTCAGGAGTTTGATGGAATGACCTTCACTTGCCTGGATGAGTGCAGCTCCAACAACACTCAAGAAGCTTGACATCATTCAGGACAAAGCAGCCCACTTGATTAGCACCACATCCACAAACATTCAATCCCTCCACCACCAACACACAGTGGCAGCAGTCTGTACCATCTACAAGATGCAATTCAGGAACACACCAAGGCTCCTTAGGCAGCACCTTCCAAACCCATGACTGTCACCATCTAGAAGGACAAGGGCAGCAGACATGGGAACACCACCACCTGGAAGTTCCCCTCCAAGCCACTCACTATCCTGACTTGCCATTCCTTCACTGTCGCTGGGTCAAAATCCTGGAACTCCCTCCCTAACAGCACTGTGGATGCACCTATACCACACAGACTGCAGTGGCTCAAGAAGGCAGCTCACCTTCATCTTCTCAAGGGCAATTAGGGATGGGCAATGAATGCTGGCCTACCAGAAATGCCCACATCCCATAGATGAATTTTTAAAAAAGCACCTTTAATGTAGCAAACCATCCCAGACTGCTTAACAGAAAGCATTATCAATAAAAAAAAATTGACAGTGAACCACAGATATCATGACCAGTGACCAAAAGTTTGTTCAAAGAGGTAGATTTTAAGAAGCAGTGAGCTTAAAGGAGCCGTGAGGTGATGAAGTTTAGGGAGGAATCCCAGAGATTAGGGCCCAAGCACCGAAAAGCATGGCTGCCAATGACGGAGCGATGAAAATTGGGAATGTGCAAAATTCCAGAATTGATGGAATGCAGAGATCCTAAAGACTTGTAGGGCTGGAGATAGGGAGTGACTTGGCCATGGAGAGATTTGAAAACAAGGACGAGGGTTTTAATATTGAGGCACTGTCGGACCAGGAGCCAACTCAAGTCACCAAACGTAGAGGTGATGGGTGAACAAGAATTAATGTGATTTAAGAGTGGATCTCCAAATAGTTGGGAGTTATATATATTTGTGTTGTTTATCATCTCCCTAGGATTAATTATATGTTAATTAATTCAATAAATAAATCATGATTTATAAAGTTTCAGGAGAAAGATAAACAGTTCCTGTTATACCATCTCAGCTCATTAACTGAAGTAGCCTTAACTTGACTTTATGTAACATAGCTTTCTCCTGAGGAAAACCAGTGAGTCTTTCTGTGACCTGGTCAACATTTATTTCCCAATCAAGGTATTGGCCATTCATCCCATTTAAGCATGTGGGCAAAATGCTATCTGCCCTTGTCTATGCAGCAAGAGGCCAAAAGATAAATGCTAATGAAGGATAAATTTGGTTCCACCGCATCACTGTACTTGACTCTTGAATCCCTTTGAAGTTTCCTCTACCTCCACCATCGTACCCAGAAGACCATTACAAATAATAATCACCCTTTATGTGAAGACTTCAATCTTGAACTTGCCTCTGACTGGTTTTTACATGTCTCCCTGTCCAGCAAACATGTCTGAACTCAAATTATCTCTCAAAAGTAACCTTCTTTAAATTCTATTTAGTATCTTATGTAGCCTCTTGCTATGATCACAGCTGGTTTTAACTACTGTACAAACCAAATCCCAGATGGAAACTTGGCTTACAGGCTGTAACTTTTTTTTTAAGTATTCTGAAACCAAGAAGCAGATGTACCAATCTCAGCAGTAAGAGGTCCAGTAACACTTTTGGGATTTTAAAAATTAAGAGTAAAAGGTTTATTAATAAGAATAAAAGAGTACTTAAGCTCACAAGATTACACTTAACAGTTAAGCTCAGTTTTACAAAACATTCCCCGCAAAGACTCTTTACTTGCTCAAACCCAGAAATAAACACCTCCAGGCAATACTCCCTTATAGCTGTTAACTATAAAAAAATCCAGTAATATCATACAAGGCAAACTGCTGCAGCTTCAATAAAGGCATAACACATGACCTCTACCCTCATCCACTCTCTGATGGAATCCACTTCAGAGTAAAATTGCTTGTTGCAGCTCAAGGCTTTTCTGGCTTAACTGGATGATTGATTCAAACTGCATCTCCTCCCAGCCTAGAGTTAACAGCTCTCAGCTCAGCTCCAGCTATCTCCCCATAGCTCCAGCTCAACAGTTACTCCAGCCATCCACAGTAACTATAAAATGCCTTTTTCCTCTTTCATCTCCAGGTCCATTTTTCTCACCCCTCTTTGAAACTCAAATCCTTCCAACTATCAAATTTTTTATGTCTCTATCTTGTCTTTGCTTTCAGGCCAATAAAATATAATATCCCCATTGCTTGTTTACCTATGGAACTCCTGAAAGATGCAAACATGTTCCTTCTTACCTCTTGGCACTCCTTTGATATCCAAACAAACTCTCAACTTTTCTAAAAATATAACCTATTAACTTGTGCCTCAAACTTAACATCTCTATCCTTTTCATGTTTCAAACCCCCTAGCCTGACTCCTATTAAACTCTGCACAGCTTAATTAAATCACACCCCAACACACACAGACACTCAGCCTTCTTTACAGAATAACACAATGCTCCCCCAAAATATTAAAAGAATGACATCCATTCTCATACTCTCTGCAGCTCAGAGTTCTGTTTGCCTCATTGCAAGAATTGGACATATTTAGTGAGTGCTGGGTCTATCAATCCTAGTGTTTCAGTCTCTCTCCCAGCTAGTACTAGCCCATTTTCTTCCTCTCCATTGTGCAAGACCTTGCACTTGGTGTATCGAACGTAATCAGTTATAAATCTTTGCACTGGCCAATATTTTCTAGGATTTTCTGAAGTTCCTTGGCTGCTTTATCAAATGTAACTTTCACCCTCCAGATTTGGCCATTTATATTGTGTGATTTTTCAAACCAGCTCATTTAAATAGATTAGAAACAATAGAGACTTTTGCATTAATCCTTACAGCATCTATCTAGCACATCTTCTCAGCATGACATTGTCCCAAATGAGTACAAGCTTTCTTTATTTCTACTAATTTCTTATGCATCTCTAGGTTTTAAACTGCCTTAAGCTTGTGAAGCAGCCTTTCATGTGGACTTTTGCCATGACTTTTTTTTGGAAAACATAGGGTTGTGCAATGTCCACTTCAGATAGTTAGCCTCAAGATGAGCTTTCAACCACATATCCATCATTACTAAGACTACCTATTTCCACCTCCATAACATGGTCTGTCTCCACCCCACATCACCTCTTCTGCTGTTGAAACCCTCATCCATACCTTTGTTACCACCAGGCTTGACATTTCAAATGCACTCATGGCCAGTCACCCACATGCTAACCTCCGTAAACTTGGTTATCCAAAACTCTGCTGTCCCACAAACAGCAATGAGAGAAGTAACAACATGATTTTTTAAAAATTCATTTATGAGATGTGGGCGTTGCTGCCTAGGCCAGCATTTATTGCCCATCCTTAATTGCCCTTGAGAAGGTGGTGGTAAGCTGCCTTCTTGCACCATGGCAGTCAATGTGGTATAGGTACATCCACAGTGCTGTTAGGGAGGGAGTTCCAGGATTTTGACCCAGCGACAGTGAGGGAACAGCAATGTAGTTCCAAGTCAGGATGGTGTGTGACTTGGAGGGGAATTTCCAGGCAGTGGTGCTCCCATGCATCTGCTACCCTTGTTCTTCTAGATGGAAGCAGTCATGCATTTGGAAGGTGCTGTCTAAGGCACCTTTGGGAGTTCCTGAGTGCATCCTGTAGATGGTACACACTGCTACATTGTGCATCGGTGGTGGAGGGAGTGAATGTGTGTGAATGGGGTGCCAATCAAGCGGGTTTCATTTGTCCTGAATGGTGTCGAGCTTCTTGAGTGTTTTTGAGCTGCACTGATCCAGGCAAGTGGGGAGTATTCCGTTACACTCCTGACTTGTGCCTTGTAGAGGGTGGACAGGCTTTGGGGAGTCAGGAGGTGAGTTAGTCACTGCAGGGTTCCTAGCCTCTGACCTGCTCTTGTAGCCACCGTATTTATGTGGCTAGTCCA
Source organism: Cetorhinus maximus (assembly GCF_964194155.1). Classification (NCBI taxonomy): domain Eukaryota; kingdom Metazoa; phylum Chordata; class Chondrichthyes; order Lamniformes; family Cetorhinidae; genus Cetorhinus; species Cetorhinus maximus. The sequence continues at coordinate 28,034,799 of NC_135881.1, forward strand.
GTTCAGTTTCTGGCCAATGGTAACCCTCAGGTTACCTTATGTTGATATTATGGGAGTCAGTAATGGTAATGCCATTGAATGTCAAGGGGCTATGGTTAGATTTTCTCTTGTTGGAGAACATCTGTTTTAATGATGTCGCTTGAGGAATAAACATTAGCCAAGACAACATGAGTTTTCCCCAGCTCTTCTTCAAATAGTACACCATTAGGGGCAGATGGGGCCTTAGTTTAATGTCACATCCAAAGATGGCTCTCTGGCAGTGCAGTACGATTCCGTACAGAAGTGTCTGGAGTGGGGCTTGAACCCACAACCTTCTGCTTTAAAGATGAAAGCGCTAACACATATGATAGAATTTATGCTTGTGAAAAATATGTTGAGACATAGGGACATAGCAATAGGAGTGTGCCTTTGAGCCTAGGTCCAACCACCCCGGACCATGCTGGGACCAAAGTCCTCTGTTTGTTGGGCAGGAAGACTCAAACAATGGTTTCCTGAGGAGATTTAGGGTTGGCTCTCGAACTGCCACTTGGGTGCTGTAACAGGCTTGGAGAGTTCTGTATGACAGAAAGGTGGGTACAGGACTCCATCAGCTCCGTCAAGGTGGGATTAGTGTTTGGGAACTCCGTACCATTCCCCATGGACTCCAGCAACTGCTGTTCACGTTGTTGCAGTGCATCCAGCTTGCTTGTGTACTCTTCATAAGCGTCCAGGTAGATAGACGGTGGATTATGATCCACCCCAAACTTGTCCAACAGGACTTCGATATGCTCCTGAGTTAGTTTGATCATCTGCTTGATGTTCCAGACCTCCTCCAGGACACTCAGGTCCTCAGCTTCCTGAGGTCATCAATGACCTTTCCTCCATCATAAGGTCAGAAGTGGGGATGTTCGCTGATGATTGCACAATGTTCAACACCATTTGTGACTCCTCGGATACTGAAGTGACCTGGACAACATTCACCCTTGGGCTGCTAAGTGGCAAGTAATATTCGCGCCTCATAAGTGCCACGCAATAACCACCTCAAATAAGACAGAATTCAACTATCGCCCCTTGACATTCAATGGCATTACCATTGCTGAATCCCCCACTATTAACGTCCTGGGGTTAACGTTGACCAGAATCTGAACTGGACCAGTCATATAAATACTGTGGCTATAAGAGCACGTCAGAGGCTGGGAATTCTATGGTGAGTCCCTCACCTTCTGACTCCACAAAGCCTGTCCACCATCTACAAGGCACAAGTCAGAAATATAATGAATACTCTCCACTTGCCTGGATGAGTGCAGCTCCAACAACACTGAAGAAGCCCAACACCATCCAGGACAAAACAACCACTTGATTGGCACCCCGTCCACCACCTTCAACTCCATCCACCACCAATGCACAGTGGCAGCAGTGTGTACAACCTACAAGATGCACTGCAGCAACTCAGCAAGGATCCTTAAACAGCACCTTCCAAATCCATGGCCGCTACCATCTAGAAGGACAAGGGCAGCAGACGCATGGGAACACCACCACCTGCAAGTTTCCCTCTGAGCCACACACCATCCTGATTTGGAACCATATCCCTGTTCCTTCACTGTCACTGGGTCAAAATCCTGCAACTCCCTTCCTAACAGCACTGTACCTACTCCACATAGACTGGTAGAGGTTCAAGAAGGTAGCTCATCAACACCTGCTCAAGGGCAATTTGGGATGGGCAATAAATGCTAGCCAGTGACACCCATATCCCATGTAAGGATAATAAAAAAGCCCCTCAAGCCTGTTGTGCCATTCATGGCTGATTTGTATCTTAACTCCATTTACCTGCCTTGCTTCCATTTCCCTTAATACCCCTGCCTAACAACAATCTGAGTTTTAAAAATTGTTCGATTGACCTCCCCGGCCTCAAAACTTTTTAGGAGAGGGTGTTCCAGATTTGCACTAACCTTTGTGTGGAGAAGAGCTTTGCGACATCATCCCTGAACAGCCTAGCTCGAGCTCTAATGCCTACTTGTTCTGGACTTTCCCCACCAGAGGGAACATCTTCCCTCATTTTACCCTATGAAAACCTTCAATCAACTTAAACACCTCGATTGAATCACCCCTTCTTCTTTGATGAGGGAATACAAGCCTAGTCTATCCAAGATGCTAAGCAAATACTTGCCTCTGGCTGGGATTTTACTGGCTTCCTGGTGATTGGCTAGGAGGCAGGTGGGGTGGGGGGGTGGGTGGTAGTGGAGTGGCCTGTAAAATGCCAGGGAGCCAGGCGGGAGGGATCAGTCCCACCACCGGACCACCTTCCTACTGGCCAGAATAGCAGTGATTCGGCTATGCACTGACCAGAGGTGAGAGGTCAATTTACATAGTTAAAGGAAGTACTGATGGCTATTTTCCTGGACCACCAGAAAACGCAGCCCTTTACCACATTGGATGCTGCCAGCTGCATGAAGGCTGCCTCCCAGTGGAGGCTGATTGCATCTGGATGCTCCATGACCCACGGAGGGTGAACCTAGCCAGTCACCACATGGACCGCAGCGATTCAAGAAGGCAGCTCACCAGCAATTTCCCAAGGACAACTAAGGATGGGCAATAAATGCTGGCCCAGCCAGCGAAGCCCACATCCCGTGAATGAATTAAAAAAAAGGCACCCCCTCCCCCACCCCACAACCCCACCCCAGCCTTCATGTTGCTTCTGGAGGAGTTAACCCCTCCAATCACTGGAGCTTGCCTGCTTTGCCCTGGCACAGGAAGAGATTTGTTACCTTTCCTGGAGAACACTGTCCTGTTCTCCTTGCAGTGTTAGCAGTGGCCACCTCTCTCAGTGGCGCTGCTGAGGTTGCAGAATTGCTGGCCCTCTGATTTTGTCGGCAGCATGGAGAGCCAGCCTTCCATCCTTAATTGGATGGCGAGTCCGGCGGTCAGGCAGATTGCCACTGCAGTTCCTTTGACCACCCACTCGGAATCCACATATGGTCCCACCATTGGGAATAACCATGTGCCGGTGAAATCCCAGCCTTTATATCGTATTTCCTGAAGAAAATGAAACAGCGGGAGGCAGGAAATGGTTCCTTTGTGCAACCATGGCTGAATCAACTTAGATAGAATCATCGGTTCCTGGGGGCCAACTTGTATCCCTTTCATCATTCACAGGTCTGCCTTTCCAGAGGTATTGCAGGTTGTAAATGGCATATTATGATCAGCAAGGGCTGCTATTTCTCCTTTGCAGCTATCAGGAAGCAGCCCAAAATGCTCTTGTGCCATTCCGGTGGATTGTGAGCGCAATTATTTAGAGCGTCCAATGCTCTTGTTGAAAGTAAAATTTTCATCAAAAGAGACAGAAGAATGGGAATTATTTCTGCATTGTTCAGCCCATTATTAATTTCCCCTCTTCTTTCTGTGCCCCTTCTCTTTCTGTAATAAGCTTCCCTGCCTGTTGCAAGTGGCTGAATATTACTGTCAGATAAATTGCAGGAATTGTCGGTTTCTGGTAAATAGCCAGTTTTATTTTACATTCATTAAAATAACAAGTACCGATTGCTTATTGCAGCTTTCAGTACAACAAAACAACACATTCACACGACACGACTAGTACTGTTCAATAATGAAACAGATGGCTCTGATGTGCACGTTGCTCCTTTCCTATGAATAAATATTTGTCGCAGTCTCCATTTTCAATTTAGTCTCTTTGACCAATTAAGGGTACCTTATCAATGATATATAAAGGTCTCTATTTCAATATTCATTAAAAAATTAAATCTGTATTAATAACAATTGGAACTAGAAACAGAACATATTAGAAATAGACATTCAGATCTCTTGATATTTGAAACAAGTTACCGTTTATAATGGGACCCTCCATTATTTTCCAGAATTTCCAGTTTATCTTTAATAATTTGGCTTTTCAATTGCAAATAATGCCAGTAAACGTCTAGCACTGAGCCTTTTCTATTTTATAACATTTTTTTATATTTTAAGGGCAGATGGTGGCATAGTGATAATGTCACTGGACTGGTAATCCAGAGGCCCAGGCTAATGCCCCTGGGGACACGGAATTTAAATTTAATTAATAACTCCGGATCATAAGTCTAGTTTCAGTCATAGTGGCCATGACAACTCTCATCGAATGTTGTTAAAAAACCCATCTGGTTCACTGATGTCCTTTAGGGAAGGAAATCTGCTGTCTTTTCCTGGTCTGGCCTACATGTGGCTCCAGACCCACAGCAATGCGGTTGACTCTGAACTGTCCACTGAAACGGCCTAGCAAGCCACTCAGTTAAAGGGTAATTAGGGATGGGCAACAAATGCTGGCTTTGCCAGCGACTCCCAAAACAAAAATCTCCCATTGCTGTATAGAATGGGTAGTACTGAGTCCTGATCAAAACAGTGCAGAGCTGAGTGAACAAAATAATGAATAATGAAATGTACTATATGAAGGTGGTCAATCAGACACAACTGTGCACTGGCACAGAGTAAATCAGACCCGAAGGGCTGTGGAACCTCTGTCTTCAAACACAAACAGAAAATTCTACGAAAAACACAGCAGTTTTGCCAATGTTTGGCAAGTGAGAATTGGGGTAAATGTTTCAGGTCCAGGCATTCTCAATGGAAGGGTCTCGAATTGAAACACCAACTGGTACTTTTTCTTTAGAGAAGCTGAGCAACATGCTCTTTCCAGCATTTTCTGCTTCTATGTTAGATTTCCAGCATTTGCAGTTTTACATATTTTTAAATCTCAACCAGCACTTCCCAGCCTGCACAGGAACCATTTCTTCAGGGAGGCAGATGTTGTATCAAAAATGCATGGCCCGTGGAAATCTGTAGCTGTTTCACCATAACCTCAGTCACGTGGAAACTGGACAGAAAAGCCTTGCAAAGAATTTTCCTCAGTAGTCTGTTGAGGGAAGAGCCACTGCCCTCTAAGATATGGCCATTGTTATGGGGAAAGGATCCAGGTAGTAGTGAGGATTGGCAGCAGGAATTAACTATGCCAGGCATTTCCATGTCCTAGGTATTCAGTGGAACCCTGGTTAAATAAGGCATACCTCCCTGTCCACTGGTGGTTGTGGAGACCGCCTGAGATTGGATCAAGCCCGGAATGATGGCCTGGTCTCCCGTTGGAGAAGAGGAAATGTAATTAGAATTTTTAAATGTTGTAAGCAGCGCAATTTTTAAGAGGGCCTGATACTCAATCTCACTTCAAAGCGATGATTGTGGGTTCAAGCCCTGCTCTAAGATTTAAGCAGATAATCCATGCTGATACTTCAGTGTTGTACTAAGGGGTGTTCTGTACTATTGGCAGTGTCATCTTTCTGTTGGGATGCTCCACTGAGGCCCATCTGCCTGCTCAGGTGAACATAAAAATCCCATGGTGCCATTGCAAGAAAACCAGGAAGTTGTCCCAGCATCTGATCAACAATTGGTCATCGACTAGTGTCAACAAAACAGATTCACTGGCCAGTTATTTAATTTGCTGTTTGTGGGATCCTGCTGCAAGCACTTGAACTGCCAGAATAAGCTACAAAATGACAGTGATAAATTAAGAAGTAATGATTTGGTTGTGTGAAGCACTTTGGGAGAATGTGAACGTTGCTATGCAAGTCCTTTCTTTTCTTCTTAATGACATTCCGTGGCATACAATTGTTGGATTTATGCCTACAATAATGCCACAGGGTGATCCACTATCAGCAGTCAGGCATCAGGGAAAGATACTGAGTGCAGGTGAGGCAATCCCAACAGGAGAAGAAGAGAGGAAAAGGCAAGAGGTTTAATCAAGGTCAATCCTACTACCAAGCCTTCAGTTTGAGTAAGGATGGCTGGGTTTCTCCAAAAACTCACTGGGAAAGTGCACTTTGTGATTCAGTATTGAGCCACACAGACTGGGGCTGGAGCAGGTTTGAAGCACAGTGCTGTGGAGCCCCTCACGGTGGAATGGTTTGCCCTCTAGCCCAACGGCAAACACTCATTGGACTGGAGGGCAACCGGCACCCATCATATTAAACCCCCAGGTTTCAGGAGAGGAGGGAAGATAACTGGAACAGAAATAGGAACAGGAATGCAAAGGCATAGGGTACTTTACCGTTGAGTAATGCATGGATGGAAGTGGGCATACACAAAATAAAGGAATATAATAAATACTGGGGTAATAAGACTCGAAAGGAAGATGTCAATACCAAGTGGTAAGGATTTATAATTAGCATATTCAAACACTGGGAAATGCAGGTCACCATTTATACAGTTTTGCTGCTATACCCAACAGTAGCAGAAGACTTCCCAGTCCATCTTCTCAGGCACAGCTGGTAAGTTGCCTGGGGAGCAATACAAAGATTCATGCGAGACACAGTAGAAACACATGTTGCTGTCAGTCCTGAAGGCACCAGACAAGCTCCAATGTTTTTACTTCATGGAAGGAGGGGAGCCGTCCCTTATTTTCTTATTATTTGCGTGCTTAATTATTTAAATCAATGGGATTTCAGCAGTGCTGGAAACAACAAGCTAAAACCTAAAGGGTGGGCTTATATCGAATTCAGGGGAAAGAAAGACATTCAAGATGAATGAATATATGTGACAGGGGGCAGCTTCCTTCAAGAGATTAATGGCCAATACTTCGAAAAAAAAGAGGAAGGCTCGACCAAGTTAAGATAATCTCACTTTCATAGTCTGCAATAAATAGAGAGAAAAACCACATTCCATTGTTGGTTGCATACAGAATAAATTTAAAAGCCATATACAATGCTTAAATACATTTATTATTGAGCAAATAAAATGAGCACTTTAGGAGAAAAGGAATGGCACCAAATTAACGATCACTGCATTCACAATTTAAAGGCAAAAAGAGAATTGTCACAACCAAGCAATGTGTCAACTTGGCTCAGCTGGTAAAATGCTCACTTTAGCATCAGAAGGTTGTGATTCAAGCTCCCGTTCGGGATCTGAGTATCTAACCGAGGTTGACACATCAGCCAGGATTTTACCCCCTTACCCAGGAGTGGGCTTTCAGGCTGGGGTCATAAAATTGGGTGGTATGCCATGGGGATCCCATGCCTGTCACCTACAAGGGACTGCTGGTACTTTACCAATGGCAGGGGATCCACGTATACCCTGGCAGCCTGGCTGCGGGATTGGACAGAGGGTCCCTCCTGTTCAGGCACCCTGTGCGCAACAGAGACTCCCCCCAATGGAAATGGCCACCCCTGCTTGTTCCTAACAACCACGCCCCCATACCTTGCCGGCACCTGCCTGACTAGCCCTGGCAAGGCCACCATGCTTTCCCCCGTTGCTATTCCTCAACGGGGACTGACTGCATTCCCAGCAATGGCCACTGCTAGTGGTGGCACTGCCAGGACTGGAAAGCTGCCAGAATTGCAACCGACCAGCAGCTCCTGGAGGCAGGACATCCTCTCACATGGGGGCCAGGAGTCATGACCTCAAGCAGTTAACTGCCTGACTACTGTAAAATCTGGCGGGGTTGGGCTTGTCCCGGACTTTCAGCCAGTGGGCAGGGGCTCTTACCTTTGTATAAAACCCAGCCCATCAGTGCAGTACTGATCTACACTAACTCTCATTGACAGCCTCCACCCAACTCTATTCTCACTGGCAGCCCTGACCAGACCCAACTCCCTTGGCTGCCTCCACCTAGATCAATATTCACTCGTGGTTCTGAGGGCCATTTAGCACTCATGCCAGATCACGTCTCGGTGTGAATTAGATTTTTGGAACAGAACGAAATACACTCCAAGATTATTAATTCCAGTAGCTCCCTGTTACATAATTATTCAACACACAACTATTTTCCAAGGACAGCGGAGAGAAGGAGTGTACAAAATAATTGTGTCCAATGCAATTAGCCATTGAATCCTCGTTGAGCATCTGTTCCTGACATAATCCACTTCAACGGCACAGAACCTTACAAGAGTGTTATTTAGAATATTCTGCTGTGCCTGTATATCTTGTAACTGTGCAGCTAGTAGCAAACTCTGACATTGGTATTACTAGAAAATTTACATCCTTCACCTACAGAGTGAAGATTTTCTTGTTAAAACTTTCCTCCTCATGATGAGTTTACTTTCATCACATCCTCAGCAGTTCCAGATGCCAATTTGAAAATGGCTTATCCCTGGCTTGGATTCCGTACCATTATTTCACTGACAACTGTAGCTATCGCTTCCTACCATTAGAAAAGTCTTATGGACACGCTGACATTTCACTAAGTCAACATGATGTATTACTCAGTTTCATAGGGCGGAATCGGCCCAGATTTGCACCAAGTGCGGTAGCGGGCAGGTAAGCTGACGTTTTACCCGCCGGCCGTGATGGCGGGTTTTCACGCCGTATTGTCCCAAACCCGCCGCATTACTTATGCATTCCCGGGAAACACGCCACTTCCATGGCGGGCGGGCTCTCATTGGCCTGCCACGCCATCAACTGGCCACTTCGTCACGCCGGGCGTCATATTGAAAGTCCAGCCACACGCACACATCTCAGTGCTTCCAGCCCACGACTACTGCAGGGAAGATGTCCACAAAAGGCAAAAAGCCTGCAGCCCCCAGGTTTAATGACGCGTCACTGGAATGCCATTTGGATAGCGTGGAGGCCCGTCGTGATGTCCTCTACCCCTGCTCTGGCCCCAGGACGGGCAGCAGCATCACCAATCCAGCATGGCAGGCAGTGGCAGTCAGTGCCAATGCTGCACAGAAGAGGCTGGCCATTCAATGCTGATAGAGGATGAATCTCATCCGTGCAGCCAGGGTATGGCAGCCATCTCATCACTCTAAACTCACACATTCAAGCCCATCACCCATTCACTGGCATCTCACTCACTGCCAGCTCCTGGGACATCACCACTCACTCTCTCACACATACCCTCACATGTCCATCTGGCCTCATCTCCTCTGGAGACTGCCTCCTCAGCCCTCACCATCTTGAGGCCACTTGCACAGATCAACATGTGCCTCCCCACACACCCTGGGATACCTTCCTTCCCCAGTACAGCCCTCGTCCTGCAGCCTCTTCCCTTGCCTGAGGCCACTGCTCCCCTTCCCCAAGCAAGTCCTGCAGCCCTTGAAAAGCCACCCACATATGGCTGATCTGTTAGGTACAGGTCTACCTGTGAGCCCCCCTAAGAAGTGATGTGGTGCTGTCTGTGAAGCCTGGCGCTGATGACTGCCAATGCTGACCAAAGCAAGATAGGCAAACAAACCTCGAAGTCCCGAGCAAAGTGCAGCCCGGCAGGTACACGTCGCTTATGTACCGTTGTGAAACACGTCGGCGTGTTATCCCGCCGACGTGGGCGGACAATCCAGCCGGAGGGATGTGCCCGGTGGGCTGGCCTTATAATGATCTGCTGATGTATTACAATGAGGTTCCTGATGTCCGATGGCGGGAAACGCGGCCCACCATCGGCAGGCTGAGCGGACGATCGCAAACTGGTTTCACGCTGTCGTGAAACTGATCGCGCCATATTGCCTGCTAACGCCACCGAACACGCCCGACACTGGCGGGCACGGAAAGTACCTACCCTAGCCCAGAAGCACCTAGGGCTCAGTTAGTCAATCTCAGCCACAGCAACATTACTTCAATTCTTCAAGGTGAAAGAAGGCATAAAATAAGTTATCAGCATTATTATGATTCTTAGCTGGTGACCCCCATCAGAAAATGACTTCCCAGAAAAACCTGAAGTAATAAAAGTACAGCAATATGATAGAAACATTCAAATACATTGTTGCAGAATTAACATAATCCTTGCTACCCGTACGAACAAAGAATATTTTCTGAGCAAATGTAATAAGACCCAGAGTATAGAATGTAATAGGATTGATAGTTGAATATTTAGCTAATCTCTGGTACTATGCTGATTTTGAATAGCTTTATTATCAAGTATTTATCATCCTTCAAGTGAGGTAACTGACCTACTTTTCCAATAGAGGCACAGTGCTAATAGCTCGAAGAAGATCAGGGAGTTCTCCCCTGGTGTCCTGGCCAAAGTTTATCCATCAGCAAACTCTTAATAACAGATTAACTGGTCATTATCACATTGCTGTTTGTGGGAACTTGCTGCGTGCAATTAAACTGTTGTGTTTCTCTACATTACAACAGTGACTATACTTTAAGTGTAATTCATTGGCTGAGGGCTTTGCGATGTCAGAAGACAGTGAAAGATTCCATATAAATGCAAGTCTTTCCTTCTTTCTGGAGGTGTGGAGGCCATATGATATTACTGACTGTTCCCCCAAATTCTGTTCTTTTGTTCCAGAATATTGAATACCTTGAAGTAATACTCAATATCTTAACACAAATATATTTTGTCTACTTTAAGATATCCTCAAAGATCAAGAAGACCTTTAAGTAATTTAGGCTTGCAGGTTATGTTGAGCATAGTGGTTTTTGTTTTAGTTCTAATATTGGCATAACCTGTTTTTCTTAAGAGCTACCAGGAAAGTGCTCTGGCTATTTTTTTCATCATAAGATATTGTTACTGAAATTCTTTACTTTCTGGTAAGAGTTTTTTGAGCTGTTAACCAGATCCATTCTTGGAGGTTCTTGGTATTTTCACCCTGTAGTTTTGAGAGGAGGGATGGGGAATGTTGATTCCATATTGTTAACTGAACACTAGATGGCCCCTTTAGCAATGAGACACCACACTTGGAAAAGTTAATTTTCAATGCCGGAGAGGTCAATTGGTTATCATTAACCATTGTCATGTCCTTAAAAGGGTACTTATGATTGCAATAACAAGGCATAACTTTATGTGATGAGTTTAATGGGCGATTAATGGGGAAATACAGCAAAATTCTTAACAAAAAAGAGAGGTAAGGGTGAGATGCAATTTTTTGCAAAGCTAATGTTAGAGCTGCGTAACTCGTTTACCAACTCTTGGATATTTACATTTAACAGCGCATCTACCTCTCATCTGGTGTTGCAACTTTTACCCATAAATAATGGTGAGTGCAATTAGCCTTGCCATTAACTTAACAGCCAATTCTGGTCCTTAGTTATTCTTTGATCAGAACATTCTTGAGGATCTGGAAATTAAATTAGGATGGTTACTATGACTTCAACTTGAGTGGGTTTTTTTAGGCCTTGCAATGAACCTCAGCTCACCTGCTCAAATGGGTGGAATTTACTCAATGCAAATTATAGACAAATGAGACAGGAAGAACTGGATACCATGAGAAAAGTCCTAAAGTGAAAAGGTCAAAAATACTTAAGCGACGTCATAGTTCAGGCATGTGTTAATCTACAAAATGGAACATTTAATTAGATATTGAATTTGAGCACCCATTTAATATAGAGCCTCAGGGGATTAAAGTGAAGATTAATCCAATTAAATTTTACTATTGAAAGCACATTATAATTTTAAACTAAAACTTATTAAAAATGGTAAGCTTTAAAGAAAGAGAATTTCACAGATGGTGAGCTGACCTGATTCGAATAGTACTATGCCTCGGAATTAAGTGACAGAGAAGTGATCTTATAGAATTATATTTATAGTAAATGGCACAAAAAGTTAATGCTGAGCATTACGGCAAGGCATGTCAGTATACAAATATGGTAAAATTGATGATGGAAAAGTTCGGATGGATGTCAGGAAGGGCTTTGTGAAAACAGTCAATTTGAATGGTCCGAAAATTTGAATGGTCCCCCTGGTAGAGACAAAATTCAAGCATTGGATAACATGATGAACACATGCACATAAAACATAAGAAATAGGAGCAAGACTAGGCCATTCACTCCCTCAAGCCTGCTCCGCCATTCAACTAGATCAACTACCTCAACGACATTTTCCCGCACTATCCCGATATCCCTCAATATCTTTACTACCTAGAAATCTATCGATCTCTGTCTTGAACACACTCAATGGCTGAGTCTCCACAGCCCTCTGGGGTAGAAAATTCCAAAGATTCACCACCTTCTGAGTGAAGACTTTCCTCCTCATCTCAGTCCTGAATAGCCTACCTCTTATTCTGAGACCGTGCTTGGAATTTTCCCTGAATTGCACCAAGTGCGATGGCAGGTATGAAAAGAGACATTTTTCCCGCCAGCCGCAAGGGCAGGTTTTTGCACCACATTGTCCACTTCCCACCTCATTAATTGTGCAGCCACAGGAAACACGCCATATCGCTGGGGACGGCCTCTGAATTGCCCGCCATGCCATTACCTCACCATTTCCTCACATCTGGGTGCCATATCTAAACTGTAGCCACCCACACGGTTCTCAATGCTTGCAGCTTAGGACTGCTCCAGTGAAGATATGGCCCCAAAAGCTAAGAAGAGTTCAGTGAGCCATCATTAGAATGCCATTGTGTTCTCAACCCTTGTTCTGGCCACAGGAGGTCCAGCAATCTCACCACTCCGGCTTGGGAGGTGGTGGCAGTGGTGGTCAACGCCATTGCTGCACAGAAGAGGTTGACCATTCAATGCAGATAGAGGATGAATGATCTCATCTGTGCTGCCATGGTAAGTCAACCATCTCATCACTCTAAACTCACACACCCAAGCTCATCACACATTCACTGGTATCTCACTCACTGCCAGCTCAAGTGATATCACCACTTATTCTCACACACATACCCTCACATGTCCATCTGGCCTCATCTCCTCTGGAGACCGCCTCCTCAGCCCTCACTATCTTGAAGCCACTTGCACAGATCAACACGTGCCCCCACACGCACCCTGAGATACCCCCCTTCCCCAGTACAGCCCTCGACCTGATGCCTCTTCCCTTGCCTGAAGCCACTTCTCCCCCTTCCCCAAGCCCCGCTGCAGCCACTGAAAAGCCACCCTTGCCTTATTGCTGGTCTGGTAGGTAAGGACTTGCCCGTGAGCACCCCCCCGCCCCCCCTAGAAGCGATGCGGTGCTGCCTGCGAAGCCTGGTGCTGGTGACCCCGAGTGCTGCCGAAGCAAGATAGGCAAATAAAGGTAAGCTCGAAGTCCCGAGCTCACCAGGTGCACGTTGCTTATGTACCACGGCGAAACACCTCAGCTCATGATCCAGCGTGGGGGGATGATTCCGGTGAGCAGGGCTAATAATGAGATTCTAATGTATTTAAACTATCTTCCCGAGGTGCAGCAGTGGGAAACGTGGCCCGCCATTGATGGGCGGCACAGAGGATTGCAAACTAGTTTGACGACGCTGTGAAGTCGATTTTTGTGATCTCCCGATATTTTCCGCTACTGCCCACTATGACGCCCACTGCAAACGGGAGCAGAAAATTCTGGCTTGTGACCCCTGGTTCTAGACCACCCAGCCAGGGGAAACATCCTTCTTGCATCTATCAGGTTGTTTTTTATTCTTTCACAGGATGTGGGCGTCGTCGGCTGGGCCAGCATTTATTGCCCATCCCTCACTGCCCTTCAGAAGGTGGTGGTGAGCTGCCTCCTTGAACCGCTGCAGCCCATGTGGTGTAGATACACCCACAGTGCTGTTAGGGAGGGAGTTCCAGGATTTTGACCCAGTGACAGTGAAGGAACAGCGATATATTTCCAAGTCAGGATGATGAGTGGCTTGGAGGGGAACTTCCAGGTGGTGGTGTTCCCATGTGTCTGCTGCCCTTGTCTGCAATTAGATCACCTCACATTCTTCTAAAATCTAGAGAAAATAGGCCCAGTCTCCTCAGTCTCTCCTTATAGGACAATCCTGCCATCCCAGGAATGACTCGTGGCTGCAGAGAACTATGTCTATCCCCCTGGCATAGGCTGACCCTATGCCACTACATTCTAATTAATTCCTCCTGCTTGAATGGCTTCCTGTACCACGGTGCCACAGTCAGTTTTCTCATCCATCCTGCAGACCCCAGGCTGCAAGAACCTCAAACCGGATTGGCTGGCAGCTCTGTAAGGCAGCAATTCCACTCCAGGTGGGGGCAGGAGTCTCAAACTTAGGCAATTAACATTGCTCCAGCGTAAAATGGCTGCAGGCCAGCTGGTTTTTTGGTGCACGGGGCTCCTTACTGACTTTTTAGTCAGTGGAGGGGGAGGAATACAGTGTCCAGCAGAATCAAGTCTGAGAAGTCTGAGGGGTGATCTGATGGAGGTCAGGGGTCAGGACGAAGGGGTTTGGTAGGGCAGATGTAGAGAATCTGTTTTTACTTGCGGAGGTGTCAAAAACTAGGAGACATAAATATAAAACAGTCACGCATAAATCCAAGAAACTTCTACAGCAGAATCTTCCGTGCGCTGAAACATAAAATGACTTGGTGGCATCAGGCGTGCGGCCCGACCTCACCATGTGTCATGCCGATCTTTCGTTCGGCGGGTGCACACCAGAGTCGGCTGCGCGCCGGCCGAGCTGTCAAAGGCCTGTTAAGGCCATTAATAAAGTAATTAACCAAATTGACAGGGCTTCCCGTCCTGGACGGGCAGGCGAAGAGCCCAGGCGGCCTTCGCATTTCTCATGAAGCCTAGTCCACGGCTGGGATGAGGCTTCATGAAGGGTTTATGAAATTAATAAATACTTTTCAAACATTTGATAAACATGTCCCGGCTCATGTGACGCTGTCACATGAGGGGACCTGTATAAATTATTTTAAACTTTTTTTTTTATTTTGAAGTTTCAATTAGAACTTAATCTCCCTGAGGCAGCTCCGTGCCTCAGGGAGATTTCTGCGCTCTTTTGCGTGCATGCATAATGGAGCACAGGCTCCGACTCTCCCTCCTCCCCCCGCCTGCACAGGTAGCGCAGAGCGCACGTCACACTTAAGGCCCACCCACATAAAATGGCAGTGCGCAGCCGATCATGGGTGGCGATCGGCTCCGCGCCCGCTCCCGACTGGCCCATCCGATGGGGAGAAAATTCTCCCCCTAGACTCAGTGCTGAGAATGTGGAATTCACTACCACATGGAATGGTTGATGCAAGTAGAAAAGATGTAATTAAGGGGAATCTGGATTTATACATGAGGAAGAAAGGAACAGGATATGTTGATAAGGTGTGAGATGAAATAAAAAGGCTGGGGTCAAGCATAGACATCAACATAAGCCTGTTAGACAGAATGGCCAGTTTCTGCGATGTAAAATTCTACATAATTCTATGTAACACTGGTCCTGACCTGACCCAGCCTTTTATTAACTCTCACGGTTCGCTCTTTCTACTGACTCTATTTTGGGGATGCCCTTAAGGCCACGAGGAAATTGCGAGCATGGATGTTCTATTTGCGGGAGGTGTGTCTCACGTCTGTTACCCACAGGCCTGCCTCCCTACGGGTAAAACAAACTCTGAAAATCAGCCTTTTTATTCCCACTATTTTCCCAAATTCTTTTCTGGACAACTAGGGATGGGCAATAAATGCTGGCCCAGCCAGCGAAGCCCACATCCTGTGAATGAATAATATTGAAAAAAATGTTGATGTGTCGAATATAAAGGTAGATACAGTTATATTTGGCCTGCCTTAGATGATCAAACCAGGATAAGAGCGTTACATTCACAGCCGAGAACATGGGTCCAGAAGACCGTGTTGCCTGCCTGGTGCCAGGGTTAGGAACATCTGCTCTGGGCTGGAGAGATACTTGCAGTGCAGGGGGAGGACTGAGTTGTCAAGGTCCACATAGGTAGGACTAGGAAAGATGTTCTGCTTAGGGAGTACGAGCAGCTAGGCGATAAATAGAAAAGCAGAACATCAAAGGTAATAATCTCTGGATTATTACCTGAGCCACGAGCAAATTGGAGAAGGGTAAATAAGATTAAAGAGTTAAATGCACGGCACAAAGATTGGTGTGGGAGAAATTGCTTTCGATTCCTGAATTTTTCAGGCGGTGGGCGGGCTCGGGGGGGGAGCGGTGGCGGAGCCGACTGCCGCCCATGATCAGCTCCACGCTGCCATTTTATGCGGACGGGCCAATTAAGGCCCGCCCAGCGTAAGACGCGAGCCGTAACGCTCAGCGCTACCTGTGCGTGCAGGAGGAGGAGGGAAAGGTCGCATGCACGCGAAAGAAAGAGCACTTCAATCTCCCTGAGGCACAGAGCTGCCTCAGGGAGATTGAAAGGCTTTCGAAATAAATAAATAAATGGTTTGAAAATTTAATTAAACATGTCCCCTCATGTGACTGTATCACATAAGATGGGACATGTTTATATATTTCAAAAAAATGTTTTATTTAAGTGATAAAAGCTTTAGGAAACCTCATCCCACTCATGGATGAGGTTTCCTAAAAAAACGTGAAGGCCGCTTGGCCTTTTTGTCTGCCCACCAACTTTAAGGTTGGATGGGCAGCATTAACAATTACATTAACTAATTCGTTATTGGCTTTAATAGGCCTATCAGTTATTGGCCGGCGCGCAGCCGACTCCGGCGCGCACCCGCTGAACGAAACATTGCGAGACAGCGCGATGACGTCAGGACGCACGCTCGACATCATCGTGCGTCATTTTATGCGCTGGCATGTCCGGCCCACCCCCGCATGCCGATTGAAAAATTCAGGCCATAGGTCCTGGCACATTATTAGGGCAAGTTGGAGCTTTACCGTTTGGAAGGTTTTCACCTGAACCATGCTAGGACCAGTGGTCTGGCGAGTCGCAAACTAGGGAGGTAGAGAGGGCTTTAAACTAAATAATGGGGACGAAAGGTCAGGCGAAGAAAGATGTGATTAATTAAATAGAGAGGACAAGGCAAGAGAACAAGGTAGCAATAAGGGAATTGATAATCTGAGTGTAGCAGGAAGGGACTGAGCATACAAACTTAAGAGTGCGCCAGCAGATAAGGGTGCAGGTTGCAAAAATAATAAAAAGACAGGATTAAAGCCACTCCATCTGAATGTACACAGCATTCACAACAAGGTAGATGAATTGACAGCACAAGTGGAAGTAAACAGATATGATTTAATTGCTATTATGGAGACATGGTTGCAGGGTGATCAAGGCTGGGAACTAAACGTTCAATGGTATTCAACATTTAGGAAAGATAGGAAAAAAGAAAAGGAGGCAGAGCAGCACTGTTAATACAAGGTTGAGATCAGTACATTAGTGAGACAGGATCTTAGATCGGAAGAGCAAGATGTAGAATCAGTTTGGGTGGAGCTAAGAAATGGCATCGGGCAGCAAATATTGGTAGGAGTTGTTCATAGGCCATCAAACAGTAATGGTAATGTAGGGCATGGTGTAAATCAGGAAATTAGAGGTGCATGTAACAAGAGTAATAATCATGAGGGACTTCAATCTACATATAGACTGGGTAAACCTAGCTAGCACTAATGTGATAGAAGACAAATTCCTAGAATATATACAAGATGGTTTTCTAGAACAGTATGTTGTGAAATGAACTAGAGAATGGGCTATTTTAGATTGAGTATTGTGCTATGAGAAAGGGCCAATTAATAATCTTGTTGTAAAGGAGCCTCTAGGAAGAGTGACCATAATATGTAAGAGTTTTACATTAGGTTTGCAAATGATGTAATTCAATCAGGAACTAGGATCTTAAATTTAAACAAAGGAAACTATGAAGGTATGAGTAGAAAATTGTCTGTGGTAGATTGGGAAACTATATTAAAAGGTATGTTGATAGACAGGCAATGGTTAGTGGTTAAAGAATTAATACATTGTCATGATCCTTGGCCAGACCCCCAAGTTGTTCGTGAGATCCGGTTAGGAACCAATAACATTTTGTTTGAAGTGAACAAAGTTTGAGATTCAGCACACTTACTAAGTGAAGAAAGCCACACAATTCCATGGGTTTTAAACAAACAAAACAAAAACAAATTTTACTTCAATCTCACCTTCTGAGATCCTGTTTCCCTGGATTCCGCAGTATACTCAAACACAAGCTCACCAGCACAATTTCAGTTCTTCGGCCATGCCAAGCACAACACCATTGCTCCAAAGGGGTACCTTTGCCCCAATGGCCCTCTCTACTTAAAGTCTGCTCTGCGCAGCCCTTTCTCTAACTTGGAGCCTGTTTCTCTGCTCCGTTTGCTTTTCTTAACTTAACTGGAACCTGTTTCTGTCCCCTCTCTTTGTTGCTGGCTGACTGACTCAAACTGACTGTTCACTGATCCCTGAACTGACCTGGTGACCTATCAAAACACTCCAAGAAGGTCCCACCCTTGTTACTAGGCAGGAATAAATGTAACAAGCATTGGAACATCCAGTACCTTAAATGTTACAACCTCCACAGACTGCTAATTTAGCACACAAAGGCACAGAAAAGAAATGGATTTCATAACAACGTGGTTTACAATAAATATCTGACATAAGGAAAGTGCTCCTAACATCTGCCATAGGAAAAGTACAAGAATCCATTAAGGAGATTATAGCAGGAGACTTAAACAAATCACGATTTGAGCAGGCAGAATCAGCATGGCTTTGTGAAAGGGAAATTGTGTTTAACTAATCTGTAAGAGTTTTTTTTTTGATGAAGTGACATTCAAGGTGGATAAAAGGGAACCGGTAGATGTGGTATACTTGCATTCCCAAAAGGCATTTGATAAGGTACCACATCAAAGGTTACTACACAAGATAAGAGCACATGGCGTAGAGGGTAACATATTAGCATGGATAAAGGATTGGTTGGCTAATAGGAAGCAGAGAGTAGGGATAAATGGATCTTTTTCAAATTGGTAAGCTGTAACTAGAGGAGTGCAACAGGGATCAGTGCTGGGTCCTCAGCGATCTACAATCTATATCAATGACTTGGATGAAGGGACCGATTGTATGGTAACTAAGTTTGCTGATGACACCAAGATAGGTAGGAGAGTAAGTTGTCAAGAGGAGGTAGAAAACCTACAAAGGGATATAGATAGGTTAAGTGAGTGGGAAAAAGTTTGGCAGATGGAGTATAATGTGAGAAAATGTGAACTTGTCCACTTTGGCAGGAAGAACAGAAAAGCAGTACATTATTTAAATGGCGAGAGATTGCAGAACTAAATCATACAGAGGGATCTCTGTATGTGTGTCCTGGTACATGAATCATAAAGTTCGTGTGCAGGTATAGCAAGTGATTAGGAAGTCAAATTGAATGTTGGCATTTATTGCAAGAGGAATGGAATATAAAAATAGGGAAGTTTTACTGCAGCTGTGCAGGGCCTTGGTGAGACCACATCTGGATAACTGTGTGCAGTTTTAGTCTTCTTATTTAAACAAAGATATAATTGCTTTAGAAGCAGTTCAGAGAAAGTTCACTAGGCTCATTCCTGGGATGAAGGGCTTATCTTATGAAGAAAGGTTGAACAGGTTAGGCTAATACCCACTGGAGTTTAGAAGAATGAGAGGTGATCTTATTGAAACATATATGATCCTGAGTGGACTTAGTAGGGGTGAATACCTGGAGGATGTTTCCTCTTGTGGGGAAGACCAAAGCTAGGGGGCATAGTTTAAAAATAAGATGCCTCCCTTTTAAGGCAGGGATGAGGAGAATTTTTTTCTCCCAAAAGGTGTGTGAAATTCTTTTCCCCAGAAATTAGTGGAGGCTGGATCTTTAAATTTATTCAAGGCTGAGATAGACAGATTTTTGGTAGGCAAGGGACTCAAGGATTATGGGGGGATGGGGACAGACAGGAATGTGGAACTGGGACCACAATCAGATCAGCCATGATCCTTATTGAATGGCGGAGCAGGCTCAAAGGGCCAAGTGGCCTACTCCTGCACCTATGTTCCTAAATATACATCCTTTCGAGACACAGTGGGAAAGGTAATCCAACCATGGCAAACAAGAGAAGTTGAAGATTGCATTAGATCAAAGGAAGAGGCTTGTAAAGTTGCCAAAAAAGTAGTAAGCCTGAGCTTTAGCAGCATTTTAAATTCAACAAAAGAGAACCAATAAATTGTTAAAGAAAGAGAAAATAGAATATGAAAGTGAACAAGCGAGAAGCGTAGGGCTGAATTTTCCCCCCATTGGGGGGCAAGTTGAATGGCGGGCACGTACAGGCGCGCTTCCGATCGGCGCCCCCGATCAGAGGCACGGTGCCATTTTACGTGGACAAGCCAATTAAGGCCCACCCAGTGTGATGTCCGCACAGAAGCGCTGTGCACTCCCGGTGCGGGCAGGGCGGGGGAATCCCAAAATCGAGAGTGCACTCTTTCCTGCATGCGTACGAAAGAGCGCACTCATCTCCCTGAGGCTAAGTGCAACCTCAGGGAGATCGGCTATACATTAAAAAAGATGAAAATAGAAAAATAAAATTTCCCTTACATGTCCCCTCATGTGACAATGAGTTGGGGCATGTCCATAATTTTGACAAAATCTTTATTAAAATTTTTTAAAGCCTACATGAAACCTCATCCCACCCATGGATGAGGTTTAATGTTTTTTCTAGTTCCCGTCGGGGCTCCTGGCCTACCCACCAACCTTAAGGTTGGACAGGCTGGTCCTTTAATTACTTAATAGCCTCTGTCAATGGCCTCAATTGGCCATTGACAGGTTGGCGGGCGCACAGCTGATTTTGCTGCGCTCCCGCCTTCCTGGAAATTTACATCAGGCGCGGTGACGTCGGGAGTTCCCACCGACATCACCGCGCGTCATTTTACATGTCGGCAAGCGGGCCCTGCCCCCGCTCGCTGACTCATAAAATTCTGCCCATAAAAATGGACTGTAAAAGCTATAGGGTATGTAAAATGGAAAAGATTAGCAAAGACAAATGTGGACCCACAACAGGTCGAGACAGGCGAATTTATAATGGGGAATAAGGAAATGGCAGAGAAACTAAATAAACACTTGAAGCCTGTCTTACCAGAGGAAGGTACAAAAAAACCTCCCAGGAATGCTAAAGAACCAAGGGACAAGTGAGAATAATGAACTGAAAGAAATTAGTATCAGTAAAAAGTATTACTGGAGAAATTAATTGGACTGTAAGTTGATGAATCTCTTGGACCTGATGGTCTACATCCCAGGGTGTTGAAAGAGATGGCTGTAGAGACATTGGATGCATCAGACATCATCTTCCAAAATTCTATAGATTCTGGAATGGCTCCTGCAGATTGAAAGGTAGAACAAACATGTAATCCCACAATTTAAGAAAGGAGGGAGTGAGAAAATGGGCAATTATAGACCTGCTAGCCTGATATCAATAGTAGAAACTCCCTTCCTAACAGCACTGTGGGTGTACCTACACCACATGGACTACAGTGGTTCAAGAAAGCAGCTCACCACCACCTTCTCAAGGTCAGCTAGGGATGGGCAATAAATGCTGGCCCAGCCAGCGAAGCCCACATCCCGTGAATGAATATTAAAAAAAAGTAGGGAAAATGCTGGAATGTTCTTGTTAATTAATCTCACTGGTCGGTCACTGGACAACTTGATTGGATGCACTTGATTATGTCCTGCACCTGGGGGAATCCTATCCAGTACTTAAAAAATTAGAACTTAAACCCCTGACAAGCTTGAAACAAGCGATTAATTGGGCTCAATTTGGAGAAGAGCAGGATTCCTGTTCCCCCACCCCCACACTGCATTGATGATCGCTGCCAGCACTGGGGCCAGTGCCTTAAAACTGACACCTGGGCAGGTATCTTCCGCCACCGCCCCACGCACCCCCCCCCCCCCCCCCCACCCAACCAACCCCCGCCTCCATTCCCAAATTTGGGAGGCCCTGATAATTCAGCCCTAAATCTCTGTTCGCACATTTTGTGGCTTTGTTGACCTACGTTACTGCTTTTAATGGCTTAGGAATTTGAACCCCTAGCTCCAACTCTCCCTTCAGTCCAAAGGTCTGCTGATATGCACTGCATATGAAGAATGGCTACTTCAGCAAGACAGAGGATGACGAAGAGACCATACTCCACTGCGAGTCACCTTCCAAAAAGAGGGAAGAAATATATAGGAGATTGAAATATCTCCTGAGAAAGCAAAAAATGAAGCTAGGGTGCTTCATGGTTTATTACAGTCAAGAATCTGTTTAAGCATCTTGGGGGTGCAGTGGGGGTACCACTTTTGCTGCAATTGGCAAATGGCAAGTGAATTAGGCCCGAAATTGTGCCATTTTGAGAAGTGTATTTTTACCTTGTCGGGCAGGATTTTTACCTCGTCGGGCAGGCGCGGAGGGCGGGCCCGGGGACGGTCACGAAGTCGACCGCCACCCACCATCGGGCCCCGATTAAGGGCCAGCCAGCGCGAAAGGTGCCTGAATGCTGTGCGCTGCCGGGCTGCGGACGGCAGGAGGGCAAACGCGGAAGTTTGCGTGTGCGGGTGGGCGCACGCACTGAAAGCTCCCTGAGGCACTGAGCTGCCTCAGGGAGCTGAGGATTTTTAAAAACGCAAATAACAATTTTACAAATATTAAAAAACATGTCCCCTCGTGTGACTCTGTCACATGAGCAGGGACGCGTTATAAACGATATTTCAACATTTTAGTCTTATTTTTAATTCCTGTTGGAAATCTCATCCCGTCTGTTCGTAAAAAATCTAAAGGCCAATTTAGACCATGAGACATAGGAGCAGAAATTAGGCCAATCGGTCCATCGAGTCTGCTCCGCCATTCAATCATGGCTGATAAGTTTCTCAACCCCATTCTCCCGCTTTCTCCCCGTAACCTTTGATCCCCTTACCAATCAAGAACCTATCTATCTCGATCTTAAATACACTCAATGACCTGGCCTCCACAGCTTTCTGTGGCAATGAATTCCATAGATTCACCACTCTCTGGCTATAGAAGTTTCTCCTCATCTCTCTTCTAAAAGGTCTTCCCTTTACTCTGAGGCTCTGCCTTCGGGTCCTAGTCTCTCCTACTAATGGAAACATCTTCCCCACGTCCACTCTATCCAGGCCTTTCAGTATTCTGTAAGTTTCAATCAGATCCCCCTCATCCTTCTAAACTCCATCAAGTAGAGACCCAGAGTCCTCAAACGTTCCTCATATGTTAAGCCTTTCATTCCTGGGATCGTTCTCGTGAACCTCCTCTGGACCCTCTCCAGGGCCAGCGCATCCTTCCTGAGATATGGGGCCCAAAATTGCTCACAATATTCTAAATGTGGTCTGACCAGAGCCTTATAAAGCCTCAGCAGCACATCCCTGCTTTTATATTCTAGTCCTCTCGAAATAAATGCCAACATTGCATTTGCCTTCCTAACTACCGACTCAACTTGCAAGTTAACCTTAAGAGAATCCTGGACTAGGACTCACAAGTCCCTTTGTACTCCAGATTTCTGAATTCTCTCCCCATTTAGAAAATAGTCTATGCCTCTATTCTTCCTACCAAAGTGCATGACCTCACACTTCCCCACGTTGTATTCCATCTGCCACTTCTTTGCCCATTCTCCTAACCTGTCCAAATCTTTCTGCAGCCTCCCCGCCTCCTCAATACTACCTGTCCCTCCACCTATCTTTGTATCATCTGCAAACTTAGCCAGGATGCCCTCAGTTCCTTCATCTAGATCATTAATGTATAAAGTGAAAAGTTGTGGTCCCAACACTGACCCTTGCGGAACTCCACTAGTCACCAGCCGCCATCCTGAGAAGGACCCTCTTATCCCCACTCTCTGCCTCCTGCCAGACAGCCAATCTTCTATCCATGCTAGTACCTTGCCTCTAACACCATGGGCTCTTATCTTACTGAGCAGCCTCCTGTGCGGCACCTTGTCAAAGGCCTTCTGGAAGTCCAAGTAGATAACATCCATTGGCTCTCCTTTGTCTAACCTACTCATTACCTCCTCAAAGAATTCTAACAGATTTGTCAGGCATGACCTCCCCTTGATGAAACCATGCTGACTTTGCCCGATTTTACCATGCACTTCCAAGTATTCTGAAATCTCATCCTTAATAATGGACTCTAAAATCTTACCAACGACCGAGGTCAGGCTAATCGGCCTGTAATTTCCCATCTTTTGCCTCACTCCCTTCTTAAACAAGGGGGTTACATTAGCAATTTTCCAGTCCTCTGGGACCCGCCCCGACTCCAAGATCACCACTAACGCCTCCACTATCTCCTTCAGAACTCTGGGGTGTAATCCATCTGGTCCAGGTGATTTATCCACCTTCAGACCTTTCAGTTTTCCTCGCACCTTCTCCTGCCTGCCAGCCAACCCTAAGGTTGGACGGGCAGTGGAAATTTGCATTCAGTTGTGACTTTAATGGCCTTAATAGGCCTGTGAATCGTCGGTGGGTGCGCAGCCAACTCCCACGCACGCCCACTGACCAAAATGTCGCGCAAGTGCACGATGATGCCGGGATGCTTGCCCGACATCATCATGTGTCATTTTACGCTCGAGCAGCTGGGAGTGCGCCTGCCAGCTTAGTGAAAAATCCTGCCCCTTGCTCAAACTCAGTTGCACACTGTGGAACGCAGAATTTTCTATGAACCAGTGCAATCAAGCACCATTTTAAAACATAATTTGTTTTTTAAGAAAAAAATTGCTTTAAAAATATTCCTTGGTATATTTAAAAGTGTAACCAGCTGACGTATAATGCAGCTGAAAATGGGTTTATCAAAAAAAGCAAGTATTTTTAACCATAGTGTCAAACCACCACCTGTGAGTAGCCCAATTTTAAATTACTGAAAATGGCTTATAAAAAATATACAGAACCATTTTCTAGTTATATTGGGATACAGTAGTCAGTTTCTTAGTATGCGTAAAAGAAATTACATTCAAAAGCTTTTAAAACCTGCCAATTAGTGCCCATATGCCCAAAAGTGCTAGCTTAACTTTTAGAGCCTCCACGAAGGTCCACAATCGAGCGCAATTAGGTGAAACTCCCGATCGTGATTAATTCATCCCAGTGTGCCCAGTTTTGTTAGCAGAGCCAGCTTCCAGGATCATGTCTTCCAAATTAGCACTATCTTTGATTTGCGCAGAGCGTAATTTGTGCTTAAAATTCTACAAACTTTTCCACAGGTTACATTGATTTACAAGTTGCAACAACAGAAACAATGAGCGAGGTCCTTGCTAAGTCAAATTTAAGAACAGATTTTTAAGGCAGCTTCAACATGATGTGTCCTGTATCTTTTGATCTGCTCACAGCTCCCCATCTAAAGTTTTTGAAACTGACCAGTGAGCCACTTAAGAAGCTTTTCCAAATCTGCTGAAGCATTCCAAATTAGTTCCTAATGAATGGAAGTTCTAAGACTGGGAAGCAAACCAATACAAGAAAAATAAATGCTTGCATTTATAGGTCGTTTTATTACTTTGTTGAAGTATTTCACAAAATGAATTACTTCTGTAGTGCGGTGGCTGTTGTTTTGTTGGTAAATACAAGAGCTATTCTGCACCAGCGTTGTCTCCAATACAGCAGTAAGAAAAATAGTCAGTCCATCTCCCTCTGATGATGCTAGTTGAGGGAAGAATGTTGGCCCGGACACTGGGAGAACTCATTGCCCTTTAAGAGAGCAACAGGAGCTAAGTAACAAAAGGTAATCAAGGTTTTGTTTTCACATCTCCTCTGAGGATAACACTGTTGAAAGTACAGTTCTCCCTCATTACTACATAGAACGTACAGTAGAAAAACAGGCCACTCAGCCCAACATGCCCATGCCGGTGTTTATGCTCCATATGAGACTCCATCCCCCCTCTTCACCTAATCTTATCAGCAAAGCTTCTATTCCAATGTCCCTCATGTGTTTATCTAACTCCTCGTTAAATGCGTCTCTGCTATTCCCCCTCAACTATTTCCTTGGAACTGAGCTCTGTACTGACTCAGAGTGCCGGCTTATGTTGCGAGCTCAAGCCCCGTGGGAAAAGGCAAGAGCAAAAGTGATCTCCATTAGGTAAATGTCCCAGAGCTGCTTCCAAAGCACAGAACAACCAAAAGAAAAATACATGGTCAATTTCTAACTCTTCTTTTAATTAATTCACAGGTCCAAGAAACACATTTAAAAAACATCTAGACACCTGAACTATTGAGTTTAGGAAAATGCCCATGTATGATGATTTATATAAAAATAGTTTAAAAAATAGAAAATCAGGAGCGCAGTAGGCTTGAAATAATAGAAAAATAAAATAAAATAATATACTGACATAAAAAACCTTTCAAACTCTGCTGATTTAATTGAGTAAAGGCCATTCAAGATTTAAAGAAAACAGCTGAGCAACTGCAGCGGTTCAAGAAGGCAGTTCACCACCACCTTCTCAAGGGCAACTAGGGATGGGCAATAAATGCTGGCCTAGCCAGCGAAGCCCACATCCTGTGAATGAATAAAGAAAATATAGAGAGGAGTCAGAAGGAAGCAAACAGTGTTGACTTCATCAGCATAACAACAAATGGAATGCACAATGTGAAATAATGAGGTGAAAGTCAGGAGCGATTTTGTGTTTAGCAATCTTCCATATTAAGGCTAACATTGATTTTAGTAGTTTGTTGTGAGTGGGGAAGATCAATATTGAGGGGAACCCTTGGAACTTCAGTAATTTGAGAAGCTGGACCACACTTACACTCCTGTGATACTAGAACTTTGCCCATTCTTTACCCTGCTGCTGGTACAGAGTTAAAATCCAGTCTAGACTGAAGCAACTCCATTTGTGTCAACTCAATTCAGATTCTCCGTAAGTGAATGGTCCAAGAGCAGAGCAGCCAACACATGAGCAATAAACTACCACAAAAGAAAGTGGACAGATGCCCATGTGTAGGCACTATCAAGGGACCTGACTACAAGTGGCATTGTTCAAAGCATCACATTCAAATTCATAGCTTAGTATAATTTTCTATTCATTGAGATGCTTTATGAGAATAATGAAGGTAACTAAGATCTCAGGTAGATTTTAAGAAAAAGGAGCTTGATATGGCTATTGAAATATTAATATCTGTGAACTGACTAAAAAATGCTGAATACTTAAAACTCAGAATTTTAATACATTTGAGATGTCCTTTTACAGCACAGAGGGAGCTCCACGATATGCAAGCAATAGGTAATCACGCTCGTCCAAAGAAATATTGAGGAGCTTCTTCCTTAAGAGAGCAATATGTCCCTGCTTCATGCCCACAGAATTCATTGCCACATCTACCAAAAAGCACACTGCAAACTTATCACAGTTTATTAGGAAAATATACCTACACCACTGATTAAAATAACACTGAGACACAAACGTACACCTTAGCTGCCAGTTATAAACTGCTGTCCAATGTGTCTGCTAGGAGTGACATACTCCAAGACAATGAAATACAGCAAAGGAACCATTGAGTTCAAAGCTACGCGTGGATTCAACTGAGAGTCAGTTGTGCTCTTTTTCAGCTATTTGCTGCTGCGATTCATTAATAATAGTAAAAAGCTGTTGAAATCTAATATTCCAAACACATCCTTCAATGTAGAATGTAACATCTTTCCTGCAGTTAGGTAGGGCAGTAAGTGAGTGTGTCATATAGGAACATAGGACTTAGGAGCAGGAGTAGGCCATTTGGCCCGTGGATCCTGCTCTGCCATTTGATAAGATCATCGCTGATCTGGTTCTGGTCTCAACTGCACCTTCCTGTCCACCCCCCAAAACCCTTGAGCCCTTTGTCTATCAAAAATCACCTAACTCACCCTTGAATATATTCAATGACCCAGCCCCCAATGCTCTCTGGGGAAGAGAATTCCACAGACTAACGACCATCTGAGAGAAAAAACATTTTCCTAATCTCCGTTATAAAGGGAGGCCTCTTATTCTTAAACTGTGTCCACTAGTTCTAATCTCCCCCGACAAGAGAAAACGTTCAACCTATCAAGTCCCCTCAGGATCTTATATGTTTCAATAAGATCACCTCGCATTCTTCTAAACTCCAATGCATATGGGCCCAACTTATTAAACCTTTCTTCATAATATAAGCCCCTCATCCCAGGAATGAGTTGAGTGAACCTTCTCTGAACTGTTTCTAATGCAATTATATTCTTCCTTAAGTAAGGAGACCAAAACTGTATGCAGTACTGCAGATGTAGTCTCACCATGGCCCTAGACAGCTGCTGTAAACCTTCCCTACTTTTATATTCCAATCCCCTTGCAATAAACACCAACTTTACATTTGCTTTCCTAATCACTTGCTGTGCCTGCATACTAACTTTTTGTGATTCATATACCAGGACAGCCAGGTCTCTCTGTACCGCAGAGTTTTGCAATCTCTCTCCATTTAAATAGAATACTGTATTTCTATTCTACCAGCCAAAGTGGGCAAGTTCACATTTTCCCACTGTACTAGTTATGGTTTTATTTAGTATGCAATGTACCTTTAAGAATAATACCTGTTAGGCAAGATCACATGTTCTGTAGTAACCAATAACAGTCAGTGTAGAGATAGGGTGGGAGTTGAAAGCACACATTTAGTTGCTGCTGAGTATATTGTAAATAAACTTAATGGGCAGAATTTTATGTTTGTCGGGCAGGCGGGCCCGACCCAATCGGCGGCGGGCGAATAGCCGATCTCCGCCGGCGAAATGGGCCACGTCACCAG
Source organism: Cetorhinus maximus (assembly GCF_964194155.1). Classification (NCBI taxonomy): domain Eukaryota; kingdom Metazoa; phylum Chordata; class Chondrichthyes; order Lamniformes; family Cetorhinidae; genus Cetorhinus; species Cetorhinus maximus. The sequence continues at coordinate 28,063,051 of NC_135881.1, forward strand.
TTTGCGCAGGCGGGCCCATTAAGGCCCACCCAGCGCGTTTCAGACTCCCGTGTACAGCGGGAAATTCAAATGTGCAGCGGGCATGTGCAGACCACCGGTTCCAATGGGGAACCGACAGTCTGTACAAAGAACGGCCAGGCAGACTCCTTTAGGCTGTTCACCATGGTCAGCGACAGAGCTCCAGAGGAGGTCAGGGCAGAGGAGTAGGAGGGGGGCAGGCTGCAGGGTAGGCCAGTGGGGTGCCACTGTGCCCCTCAGTTCTCCTATGCCTGCCTTGCTGCCCTCCTCGAAGAGGTGTCACATCGTTGGGAGGTGTTGTTTCCTGAGGGTGGGAGGAGAAGGGCCCCCCACATCACCAGGCAGGCCTGGCAGGAGGTGGCGGAGGCTATTAGCTCTCTTAATGCTGTGCGGCGCACTGGGACCCAGTGCCGCAAGCGCTTCAATGATTTGCTGCGCTCTGGAAGGGTGAGTACCATGTCAGCCTTGGCCATTTTACCCAGCAGGTAGCCTTAGCCTTCGACGCCCCCCCCCACCCCCCCACGTCTTAGTGTCGTTACTGCTTTGGGCATTTGGCACACGCTGGGTGGGCAAACAGACAGTGACCATGCTTACATCAGCCTTAGTGGCTGAGGAGAAGATGGGTTCTCCCTGCAGCATATGTTGGTGTTTGTCGCAGTTGAGTAGTCTGGGGGCAACCTGCAGGGGAGGCAGCTAAACACATACTCAGAACTCCAACACACGTCTTATTGATGGTGATGAGATGGTGGAAGGGGAGCCTCAAGGTGTCGTGGCCAAGAGCCATCTGCTGGCCTTGGCGCCGCACCTATTTGCGCCTCCTTGCCATGGGCACTAAGACCCGTGTGTTATTCAAAGTGATGGATGACAAATGTGTCCAAGGTGGCCGTTGGGGGAGGCGGTTGGGACCAGCCATACTATCTTCTGGGGACTGATCACCAGTAGTGTGGACAGGAGCCACTGGAGGCCTCAGATGGGCCACTGTGGTTGGGGTGCGACGTGCGCATGCAGAGTACATGAGCGATCAGCCTCAATAAATCTTCTTCTCTGTTCTGCAGGAAAAAACAGAGCACAATAGCCGGGAGCATTTGCAGACTGGTGGTGGGCACACCGTGCTGCAGCACCTCACCACATATGAGGAGCAGGCCATGGAGCTGGGGAGGAGGCAACCGGCCAGGTCGGCAGGTGTCAGCGAGGGTGGGGTGCAGCGGCCAGGTACTTGAGGACCACAGTCCCATCCACTCTGTCTCCCCACCATCCAAAGCACTGATGGTTGCTGCAGTTGTTAATGCTACAACACTGCTCATTCACAGACTGAGACACTCTGAAGTGTGGGTCATACACAAATGTTCCTCAGCCCCTTGAGGATGCGCGTCTCCAGCACCTTCCAAAGTCGCCTTATCCCGTTTGTGCCCACTATCCCCATGGCCTAACATGCCATGGCATCGCTGCTGCACAGCCAAAGACTTATTGCATCTTAGGAGGGTTTGTACCTCCACCACCCTTTCAGCCAGTGCGTCCCACATTACTCTGTCCAAAAGGTCCTCAGCACCTCACCTGTCAACCTCATGGCACTCAACTTAAATAAATGCCACCATGTTAGTCATCCCTGCGCCAAGGGGAAATGTTGCCTTCTGTCCACCCGGTCTGTGCCCCTCCTAACGGTATGAAGGTCAATAATATGACCTGTCAATCTCCTGTGCTCCACGGCAAATGTCGCAAGTGTTTACAATGGTTCCTCATCACTCCAACTCTCCAGGTCAGCATGCAACCAGGTCAGGAACCTCTGCACTCTCCCCACTCCAATGCCATCCCTCCCATGAAGCGCAGGTCACAACTGAACGCAGAACTGTAGATGTGGCCTTGACAGCGTTTTCTGCACTTGCAGCATGACCTCCCTTTTCCTACATTCTATTCCTCGGCTAATAAAGGCAAATCTGGCTTCGACCTTGTTAAACACTTTATATTCCTGTTCTGCTACCTTAACGGGTCTGCCCAGCAAGGTCCCTGTAATCGTCGTGACTTTCCATGGTCCTACCATTACTCATGTATTCCCGCACCTTGTTTGTCTTGCCCAAGTGCTTAACCTCACACTTATCCACATAACATTCCATGTGGCATTCCTTAGGCCATCTGACCAGCCTGTCTGTATGTGCATGTAATGTTTGGGCCTCCTCTTGACTATTTACCACCCCACCAATGTTCGTCTCCTTAGGTTCTTGAAGGTTGAGCGCATTATGAGCCTGGGGGGGAAAGGGATGAAGTGTGTTACTGACTGAACACTAACTGATGCACTGTCCTTGTTGTTAATTTCAGCATCACCACCGCATGGCCTCCACCAACAAGTCCAGAGCCCCCCCTCCATGCCTGAGGGGCATCACTTGCAACTTGTGTCACAACATTTCAGCCAGCCAGGCACCAGCGCAGTGACAAACACTTTGTTGGGGAATATAATGTCGGCTAGTGTCCCAGGGCACAGTGGAGAGGGCACTTCACAATCACTGGAGGAGATGGCAAGGACAGAGAGTGCCGATGGCGCCAGTAGCCAGAGGGCTGCAGGGGACCAGGCACATGCTGAGTTGGGCAGTGATGATGTGCCTCTGGAGATGTCAGCCATTCAGCAGCTGCAGGAGAAGCGGCAGGGTGCGTGGGAGCATCTGGCAGGGTTGCATGAGGGTGTGCTTCAGTTGGTGTCTGTGGTGGAGGAATCCAGGTAGAATGTCAGTGATGGAATGAACCTCAGGACAGAGCTTCAGGCTTCCTCCATTGAGAGATTGGTGACTCTCATGGAGAGGGGCTTACAACAGATTGAGACTCGCAATGTGGGAGATGTTCTGAGCACCAAGTGTCGGCTCTTGGTGCCCATCCATCTGCGGTGAGCAGGGAGGTCCAATGTGACCTCACGTCGGCGCAGCAGCTGCCTGTCGTCTCTGTGAGCTCCTCTCAGGGCGCTCCGGATGAGGGCAGCACCTCCTCCGCCCCTCTGCCAGTGACCGTTGCATCCGTTGAGGCTGCGACAACTGGGGAGGTGCCAGTTCTGGAACTGGCCACTCCCTCCCAGGCGGGGCCAGCACAGGCTCCACGGGCCAGAGGACGCCCGCCAAGGTCATCGCGGCCAACAGGACAGCAGGGTCAGCCGGCTGTCTCACAAGCCACTCCGAGCGATGGGGCAGCACCAAGATGTAGCACCCGCAAACGTAAGCATAAGGCACATTAGGCACTCCATGGGTATGTCACTGGTGATTTTGCGTTGGCCCTAGATGAGGGAATGTTTCATTATCTGCGTCAGAGCGACGTTTGTTGTTTATTTTGGTGGGAATAAAGTCCACATTTCTGACCATGGCTGAGGGTGTTTCCTTTCTGCTGCATTTGTATGTTTCACAGGCATCTCATGAGTGTTTGAGTGGACATTGATGTTTCTGTACTAAGCCCTTAGTTGCAACTGATAAGGTGGAAGATGTTGCACCTAAGTGCCACGTGTGGAAGAGCCAGGCAATGCTGGTCCTGCTGATCCATTTGTGTGGAGCTAGCTGAAGGTTCGTTGGATTGAAGTGTCCCGGGTGTCCCTACCTCCTTGGTGTAGTAGCGGGTCGGCGTGCTGCCGCTCATCATCACCCTGTGCTTCCTCATCCTCTGAGCCACTGCTGGATTCATCATGTGCAGCCTCATCCACTGCGTCAAGGTCTTCATCGTCAACTGCATCCCCCCTTTCCAGCGCAAGATTGTGCAGAGCACAGCAGACTACCACTATCACAGAGACATGATCTGGAGGGTACTGGAGTGCGCCCCCTGAGCGGTCCAGGCAATGGAAGCGCATCTTGAGAAGATCGATGGCTCTCCCCACCATAGCCCTTGTGGTGCCGTGGCTCCTATTGTAGCGCTCCTCAGCTTCTGTTCTTGGATGGCGGAGAGGCATCATGAGCCACCTTCTGAGGGGATAGCCCTTGTCACCTACCAGCCATTCATCCAACCGAGCTGGAGCACTGAAGAGCCCCGGCACCTGGGAGTGTCTGAGGATGTAAGCATTGTGGGAGCTACCTGGGTACCTTGCACAGACTTGCAGAATCAGCATCCTGTGATCACACACTATCTGCACGTTCAAGGAGTGGAAGCCCTTCCTGTTGACGAAGGCACCGGGTTCACCTGCTGGCACCTTGATGGCCACATGTGTACAGTCTATTGCACCCTGGACGCGAGGGAAGCCAGCAATGACTGCGAAGCCTCTGGCTCGCTGTGTCTGACTTGCCTGGTCGCAGCGCAAGTGGATGAAGGTCAATGCCCGTCTGAACAGAGAGTCTGTAACCTGCTTGACACAAGTGTGGACAGCTGATTGGCAGACACCATAAAGATCACCCACCGAGCCCTGGAAGGAGCCAGATGCATAGAAGTGAAGGTCAACTGTGGCCTTCAGAGCCGCTGGCATGGGGTGTCCACCCACACAGTTAGGAGAGATCTCAGGGCTAATCATCTGACAGATATAGTTCACTGTCCCCCTCGAGAGTCGGAGCCTCCTTCGGCACTGCACCTCAGACATATTGAGGTAGTTGCTTCGCCGCCTGTATACCCCGGCAGCAGGATAGTGGCATCTTCTGCAGCCCCTTCCACCTTGGACAACCCCTTGGCCCTGCACCCCTTGTGCCTGTGCCTGGCCTCCCAAAGGTGGCTCCCCTGGAGGCTGATTGTCCACTCCTGGCCTCCTCCTTATTCTATCCCTCCCTTCCTCCTCAGAGGAGCTGCCTCCAGGGGAGATGTCAGAACCCATACCCCCAGGCTAAATGGAGGCCTCTGGAAAGCTGCAGGCCAGATAAAGATTACTGTCTGCAGACTGGTGAGCTGAAGCTTCAAAGTACAGAGAAAGCTGTTGGAAATCGATCTGAACTGCAAACAATCACACAGGCAAGTTTAAAATACTTTCTGCAATAAATACTTCAGATAAAACATGAACAACCCCTCTGAGCCCACATATCCTGCCCGTGGATGAGGTTTGTTAAAAAATCACTTACTCGCCTGTCCGTTGCGTCCGTGTGCCGAGCCGAAAATCGCACGGGCGCCTCAAAATTGGCAACGATTACTGAGTTAAGGGCCTTAACAAGGCCTTTAATTAATGGCAGCCATGCATCGTGCTTCATAGCACGCCCACCCAGCTAAATATCGTGATGGCGCGCGCTGACGTCGGCATGCTCGCCCAATGTCAGCGCGCGACATTTGAAGCACTGATGTGCAGGCTCCGCCACCCGCACATCATACAAAAAATTCTGCCCAATGTTTCCATTGAGTATCTGCAAATCAACTCTATCATTAATAGTACAACTTGGCTGCCCTACAACAAACTGGTGATGAGGATAAAACAGGATTGAACAGAAGAAATCAAGTTAGAAAGAAATTGACACTGTACCTTGCCCAGTGATTGTAAGTAATAAGCTCCATTAGAATTGAAGAAGTTATCCCCTCTCAAAATGCCAATTTTGGAGAATTGATCCTTTTGAACCAGCCACAGACAATTGGTCTCAATACATAGAACGCTTCACGTTCTTTTTCAAGTGAATGAGATTATGGGGGAAGAGAAGAGGTGAGCGATCCTCTTGAGTACTTGTGGGAGTAAAACCTACAGTCTGATTCGGAGTTTGATGGCACCCAGTGCCCCAGGTTCCAAGAATTTTGATGAGTTGGTGGATCTCGTGAAGGGTCACTTTCAACCAAAGCTCTCAGTCATGATGCAGAGATTTAGGTTTAATTCACGAAACAGATCCCCGGGTGAGACAATTACATGATATGTGGCAAATTTTAAGTGGCTAATGGAACATTGAGAGTTCAGTACAACGCTGAATGACATGCTCATAGATCATTTAGTGAGTGGTGTGAAAGAGGACACTATTCAGAAAAGATTATTGTCCGAAGTGAATCTGGATTTCATGAAGGCGTTAGAGATAGCGCTGGCCATGGAAAGCGCAGTAGAGATTCAAAAGCAATACAGGGTGCACAAAATGGCGCCGTCCTCCACATCGGGTGGGAAACCTCAGCCAAAAGAGGCTCTGCCTCAGAGCTCAAATCATTCCTAGGAATGATCAACTATTATGGGCTGTTCTTACTCAATTTTTCTACAGTGCTGGTTCCCCTGCATTCTCTACTCAAAAAGAACCAATGTTGGTCTTGTGAGGCACCCCAGAAAGAAGCTTTCATAAAGGTGAAACAATTGTTGCACTCGTCCAATCTATTAGTGCATTATGACCAGACAACATGGTGCTGACATGTGACGCATCTCCTTTTGGAGTGAGAGCAGTGCTCTCATTGGATGGACGACGGCACGGAATGGCCGATCGGTTACATATCAAGAACGCTCACCAGAGCGGAAAAGGGACACTCGCAGATAGGAAAAGAAGGCCTGTGCATCATCTTTGGTGTCAAGAAATTTCACCAGTACATACATAGCCATCATTTTACAATTGTTCCAGACCACAAAACATTGCTGGATTGTTTAGTGAGGACAAGGCTATAACACCCATAGCCTCAGCAAAAATACAACAATGGGCCTTAATTCTGGCAGCATACCAATACACTTTTGTACAAAAGCCTGGCACAAATACACAAATCACAAACGCTTATGCCCTTAGTCATTCACAAGAAAATGATGAGCGCATCCCAGTTCCACAGGAACTTGTTTAACTGTTAAATTTCTTAGATTCCTCACCGGTATGTGCTCGACAGATCAGAGGCTGGACAAGTCGGGACCCAGTCCTATCTCAAGTGCTACATGGTTGGTCATAGGAGCCCGTATCTGACCAAATGAAACCGTAATTCAACAGAAGACATGAGGCAGAAACTTTTGCCCGGCGGGCGGGCACACACCCCGACCCACTCAAGCGTAAAATGACGCACGTTGATTTCGGCCGAGCGTGCCGACATTAACACACAGTCGCACAATATTTCGGTCAGCGGATGCGCGCCGGAGCCGGCAATGCACCCGCCGACAATTAAAAGGCCTGTTAAGGCCCCTAAGTAATCAATTAACTTAAATAATTCGCTGCCCATCCAACCTAACGGTTGGCGGGCAGGTGAAAAGTTTTGGAAATGAGTTTCCCAAAAGCAAATAAAATTAAAATAAAAGCTTTAATTTTTCATCAATAACATGTCTCATTACGCTTGTATTTTTAAATTTTTTTTTCATATCTCTTCATCTTCGTGAGGCAGCTCTGCACCTCGGGGACAATATGAAGCGCACAGTCACACGCATGTGCAAAGTTCGCGCTCGGCCCGCTCGCCCTCCTCCCCCCACCTTCCCGCACAGGCAGCTCGCGTTTCACGCTGCGCAGGCCTTAATTGGCCCACCAGCATGAAATTCTGCCTATGAAATAACCTGCCAGGCTGGCATCTTATTGTGGGGTGCACGAGTGATAGTTCCTCCAAAGGGAAGGAACCACTTTTAATTGAACTACACAGTGCCCATCCAGGAATTTCCTGAATGTATTTCATAGCACGCAGCTATCCATGGTGGCCTGGGATGGATGGCAAAATAGAGAGTTTAGTAAAGCACTGTGTGCAATGTCAGCAACTGCAAAAGCTGCCAGTGACAGCTCCATTACACCCATGGGAGTGGCCAGCTAGACCCTGGTTGCGGTTACACATTGACTAAATTGGACCTTTCCTGGGAACAATGTTTCTGCTCATTGTTGATGTCCATTCAAAATGATTAGGTGAGGTATATGGGGTGAAGTCACCAACGTCGGCCACTACAATTGGGAAACTACGTCAGAGTTTTGCCATTCATGGACTCCCATTCAATAACAGCACGGCATTTACGAGTGCCGAGTTTCAACGGCTTATCATCCTCAACAGTATCACTCATGTGACAACTGCACCGTGCCACCCTTCCTCAAACGGATCGGCTGAAAGGGCGGTTCAAGCATTCAAGGCAGGCATGAGAAAGCTAACTGGCAATTCCTTAGCAACTAAGCTAGCATGCTTTCTTTATCATTACAGGAATACCCCTCACACAACAACAGGTGTCATACCTGCGGAATTTAGAGGGGAAGGTGGAAAGGAGTCAGGAAAGCCAGAAAACTAGACACGACTCACATAGTCGCAAGAGGAAATTTACCGTGGGAGAGCCGGTATATGTGAAAAACTTCAGGGAAGGACCAAAGTGATTACTGGGTAAAATAAGTGCGGTGACTGGTTCTCTATCTTACCAGAAGGCCACGTCATCCATAAACATGTGGACCATTCAAGGAACAGAGAGGCAAATGAGAGTAAACTTGCAGGGAACATAAAAACTGATTGTAAAAGCTTTTATAAATATGTGAAGAGAAAAAGATTAGCAAAGACAAATGTAGGTCTCTTACAGTCAGAAACAGGGGAAATTATAATGGGGGACAAAGAAATGGCAGAAGAATTGAACACATATTTTGGTTCTGTCTTCACAAAAGAGGACACAAATGATTTCCCAGAAATGTTAGGGAATCAAGGGAGGAATTAAAGAAAATCAGCATTAATAAAAAAATGGTGCTGGAGAAATTAATGGGGTTAAAGGCTAAAAAATCCCCAGGATCTGATAATCTACATTCCAGAGTGCTAAAGGAAGTGGCCCTGGAAATATTGGATGCATTGGTGGTCATCTTCCAAAATTCTATTTTCTGGAGCAGTTCCTACAGATTGGAGGGTGGCAAATGTAACCCCACTATTTAAAAAAGGAGGGAGAGAAAAAACAGAGAATTACAGAGCAGTTAGCCTAACATCAGTAGTGGGGAAAATGCTAGAGTTTATTATAAAAGACATGGTAACAGAATACTTGGAAAGCATTAAAAGGATTAGACAAAGTCAGCATGGGTTTATGAAAGGGAAATCATGCTTAACTAATCTACTGGAGTTTTTTGAGGATGTAACCAGTAGATTAGATAAGGGAGAACCAGTGGATGTGGTGTATTTGGATTTCAAGGTAAGGTCCCACATAAGAGGCTAGTGGGCAAAATTAAAGCACATGGGATTAGGGGTAATATCCTGGCAATACAGACTGGCAAGAGAGAGTGGGAATAAATGGGTCTTTTTCCGGATGGCAGGCAGTGACTGGTGGTGTTCTGGAGGGATCAGTGCTTGGGCCCCAGCATTCACGATATATATGAATGACTTGGATGAGAAACCAAATGCAATATTTCCAAGTTTGCTGACGACACAAAACTGGGTGGTGTAGTGAGGTGTGAGGAGGATGCAAGGAGGTTTCAGGGCGATTTAGACAAGTTGTGTGTGTGGGCAAACACATGGAAGATGCAACATAACATGGATAAATATGAAGTTATATGCTCGGTGTGGAAAACAGAAAGGTAGAGTATTATTTAAATGGTGATATATTGGAAAATTTGATGTACAAAAGGATCTGGGTGTCCTTGTATGCCAGTCAATGTAAGTAAACAGGCAGGTGCAGCAAGCAATTAGGAAGGCAAATGGTATGTTGGTCTTCATTGCAAGAGGATTTGAGTTCAGAAGTAGGGATGTCTCACCACAGTTATACAGGGCCTTGGTGAGACCACACCTGGAGTATTGCGTGCAGTTTTGGTCTCCCTATCTAACTAAGAGAAGATACACTTGCCATAGAGGGAGTGCAGAGAGGGTTCACTAGACAGATACCAGGGATGGCAGGACCGTTGTATAAGGAGAGATTGGTTCGACTGGGTCTGTATTCACTAGAGTTTAGAAGAATGAGAGGGGATCTGATTGAAATGAATAAAATTCTAACAGAGCTAAACAGGCTAGATGCAGGGAGGATATTTCCCCTGGCTGGGGAGTCTAGAACCAGGGGCCACGGTCTCAGTATACGGGGCAGGCCATTTAGAATTGAGATGAGGAAAAATTTCTTCACTCAGAGGGTGGTCAACCTGTGGAATTCTCTACCACAGAAGGCTGTGGAGGCTGGGTCACTGAGTATATTCAAAAAATAAATTTATAATTTTTTGGATATTAGGGGCATCAAGGGGTATGGAGAGAAAGCGGGAATATGGCATTGAGATAGAGGGTCAGCTATGATCATATTGAATGGTGGAGCAGGCTCCAAGGACCGAATAGCCTACCCCTACCCCTAGTTGCTATGTTTCTAAATCACCAAGATTTGGTTCCACCAGTGACCACAACCAGCTCTGCGTTTCCTGTTGAGGATACTCAACCCAGGACTGACATGTCTGATGTTCCTGACGATACAGAGCTGCAAGTGCCCACCGAAGCACTTGATGTTCAGGCAACTCTGGAAAAGGAGGTTCCCGACAAAGAATCTGAAGTCGTGGAGCTGCGACATTCATACATACCAGGAAACCATCTGAAACACTGAACTTGTAAATTCCTTACCCAGTATAAATATTATGTTGGCTTGAAAAATCTGTATTTGTGAATACAATATGTATAGCTGAGTTAAAGGGGAAGGAATGCAATAATTATGGTTCTATTTAGTGTGTAATGTAACTTTAAGAATAATACTTGTTAGGCAAGATCATATGATCTGTAGTAACTAATAGCAGTCAGTGTAGAGATAGAGTGAGAGTTGTAAGCACACGTGTAGTTGCTGCTGAGTATATTGTAAATAAACTTAAAGTTTCCACCCAAAGAAGTGTCTGCAGATCAATTCTATCATTAATAGTACAATTCGGCCACCCTACAACACCCACAATATACTCCATCTGCCAACTTTTTGCCCACTGACTCAATCCCTTTGTAGGCTCGTTACTTCCTCTTGACAACTTACTTTCCTACCTATCTTGGTGTCATCAGCAAATTTAGCCTCCATACATTGGGTTCATTCATCCAAGTCATAGACTGTAAATAGTTGAGGCTCCAGCACCCTGTGGCACTCCACTAGTTACAGCTTGCCAACCAAAAAAGACCCATTTATTCCTATTCCCTGCTTCCTGTTAGTGAACCAACCTGTATCTGTCTGTGTGACATCTGACCTGGGAGAGCTTGATGCGGGGACAGCATTCCTGAAATGCAGAGGTTCCATTTCCCAGCCAACATCTATTAGTTTGAGAGGCACATTTTTTTTAATGTGACAATGCCTGGCATTAGTTTAACTTGTGGGGTAGCCCTATCTCCATTTCCGACATTACAACAGTGACTACACTCCAAAAGGGCTATTGGGTGTGAATTGCTTTGTTATGGCTTGAATTGTGAAAGGCACTATATAAGGGAGAATTCTTTCATCCATACATACAATATAATACATTCTGATTTGCAAAGAAATAATACTTCTGTGCATATTGTACAATAATAAATAATTTTCTGGAAGGGTAAGTACTCCTTCAGGCAATTTATAAATGATACATTCTAATTCAGACCTATGCTTCCTGAGTATATATAACAGCAGTTGTGTGCTGTTTTGTAGTATAGCTGACCCACAGCATCATTCACTACAATGAAATCTCCTGGCACTATGCTATTATTGAATAACCATATATTGCACCTAATAGAGTTTCAGAAGCAATTAACATTCTACACAGTTGTCATGTTTTGCAATTACTGTCAGTTTTTAAAAATTTCAGTTTTACTTTGCAAAGTTTTGAAAATATTTGCAAGATCAATGTTGTGCCAGATGTTTAATTAGTGACCTTTTCGTACATCAAAGAAAATTAACATTAGCAAGAGAAAACCACATGATTCTGTGTTTTGGTAAGACATGCAGGCACTTTAAAAACAATTAGTCACAAATCAATTCCTAGTGGTCCTAGCCCCACAGTACAAAACCCTTCCTCTTTGAACACTAATTAGCACTCGCCAGGCAATCTTACCCAGAGAGGCCGCAAGACCTCTGTGAAATAGAGAAATGTCAACCTACACAAGGAGCCAGAGCAATGGAGATTCATCTGCAAAACGCTTCTGAAAGAGATTTAAACATTTCAAATGCTGGAGAACGGAAATAAGCATAGCAGACACTGGAAATCCACAGCAGGTGAATAAAAGTCCCACTTAAGGTTATCGACCTTTCAGCATTGGTTTTGAGTCTTCAGCAATTTTAGACTGATCTCTGGGACACTACAGTGGGCGACCAAGGCGAAAAATCATAGGAAGATGAAAAAGCAATTTTGTATTTTTTTAAACACTGCTGTTTATTAACTAGAAAAATGTTAAAGGTGGGAAAAACGGATTGGACTGAAAGTTCAACAACCATCCAGTTGGGCAAGGAGGAGTCTTTTCACTTTCCAATTGGAATGGGAAGGCAATGGATAATTATGGATGGTTTGGGTAGCCAATAGTGGGAGTGTGGAGAAGGCAGTTGAAGGCAAGAAATCATGTGGTGAGACCTCCAGGAATACATTCAATCAGAATTGGTAACCCAGGTCCCACCTGAACATTTAACCTACCTAATTTCACATTGTGTGGATAGAGATGATACAGGGCAGACTAACCAAATGTTCGACAGCAATACATAGTGTTGGTAAATTGGAGGGGGGGTGGTTTACAGTTATTTTAGCAAAAGATGAGATTGAAGGATATAAAAGATACAATATGGGATGGTATATCAATGACCCACTGATCAATATGAAATTCCTACTTCCTGTCCCCACGCTGATAATTAATGTTGTTCTCTTAGGATTCAGCAGATAGTGCTCTACTGTTCCATGACCATAGTCCCTTAAATACTAGACTGACTGTCAAACTATATTAACAGAACTTTGATAACTAAACAAAGAATTATGGCATTTAGGAGATTAGATCAGATGAATAAGTGGCTAGAGAGATGGTGCAGGAGGGAGGGCCTTAGATTCCTGGGACATTGGGGGAGGTGGGATTTATACAAGCCAGACGCTTTGCACCTTGTTAGGGGGAAGAAAGTAAATGAGAATTTATGGTAAGGGAGAATTCATTATAAGGAAATGAATTACTTCAATTAGAACCTATAGGCAGGCCAGCGCAAACCAGTAAATCAACAATTAAACAGCTAAACCAGATGAACCTTATACGCTCTCAAACTTTGCACATCCTCAGGGTTTGCAATCACCAGCAAGGTCCTGGGAGTTAGACTGGAGACTTAGGTTGGAAAACAACCAAGATTAAGTGTGCTCTTCAACAGATAGGGGAAGGACAGATGGTCCCAGCGTGGATGGGAGGGAAGGTCTCTGCCTGGGTGAAAATAGGGACATACGATGCATGTACCTGTTACCAGAGGTGTCTGTTTAATGTAAACCTATATGTTGACGAGATCGGAATCTGGAGAATGTTCTTGTATGTGACCAATAATGTATAAATATGGTGAACACTTGTAATTTAGCAGAGTGCTGCATTGGGATGGTTCTCTCCTTGCAATTGCTCGAATAAACAATTGTGACCTGTACCTGAGACTCCTGTGGTCCGTTTGTCAAAGTGACCACAACAGTTTTAACAGAATTATGGAAAAGGACAAAGATGAAACAGGACTTACAGTTCTAAATTAGGGTAAGGCCAATTTTACTAAACTGAGGAGTGATTTAGCAAAAGTGGACTGGAAACAAGATGCTGGCAGGTAAATCAGTATCAGAGCAGTGGGAGGCATTCAAGGGATTCAGAGTAATCATGTTCCCACAAAGGAAAAGGGTGGGATTAGCCAAACCTAAAGCACCCTGGATATCAAGGAGTACACAGGGTAAGATAAGGCAGAAAAGGGAAGCTCATGTCAGACACTGAGAATTTAATACTACAGAAAGCCAAGAGAAGTATAGGAAGAGGAGGGGTGAAATCAAAAAGGAAATTAGGAAAGCAAAGAGAGGGCATGAAAGAATATTGGCCAGCAAAATCAAGGAAAATCCAAAAAATGTTTTATCAATATATTAAGAGTAAGTGGAGATCTAAAGAGAGAGTAGCGCCCATAAAAAAACAAAATGGTCTTTGTGTAGAGGCGGAAGATGTGGGTATGTTTCTTAATTAATTCTTTGCATTTGTCTTCACAAAACAGGGGATGATGCAGACATTGTAGCTAAGGAGCAGGTGTGAAATATTGGATGTGATAAACAGAGGGAGAGAGGAAGTATTAAGGGGATTAGCATCCTTGAAAGTAGATAAATCACCAGATGAAATGTACCCAGGCAGTTCAAAGAAGGCAGGGAGGAAATAACGAATGCTCTGACCATCATGTTCCAATTCTCACTGGATGCAGGTGGAGTGCCGGTGGATTGGAGGACTGCCAATGTTGTACCTTTGCTTAAAAATGGAGCGAGGGATAGGTCGAATAATTACAGGTCGGTAATTACTGACCTCGGTAGTGGGCAAATTATTGGAATCAATTCTGAGAGATAAATGAGAGGATAAACTCTCACTTAGAAAGGCACAGAGTAATCAAGCGTCGTCAGCATGGATTTGTTAAGGGAAGATCATGTCTAAATAACTTGATGAAATCCTTCGAGGAAGTAATAAGGAAGATTGATGAGGGTACTGCAGTTGATGTGGTCTACATAGATTTTAGCAAGGCATTTGACAAAGTACCACATGGCAAACTGGTTAAAAAGTTAAAAGCCCATGGGATCCAGGGGAATGTTGCAAACTGGATACAAAATTGGCTCAGTGGCAAGAAACAAAGGGTAATTGTTGATGGGTATTTTTTGTGACTAGGGGGCTGTTTCCAGTAGGGTTCCACCATACTAGGACCCCTGCTTTTTATGGCATATATTAATGATTTGGACTTAAATGTAGGCGGCATGATCAAGAAGTTTGCAGACACCACAAAAATTGGCCATGTAATTGATGGCAAGGATGGAAGCTGTGGTCTGCAGGAAGATATCGATGCACCAGTAAGGTGGACAGAAAAGTGGCAAATGAAATTCGACCCAGAGAAGTGTGTGGTGATGCATTTAGGGAGGTCAAACAAGGCAGAAGAATACACAATAAATGGGAGGATACTGAGAGGTGGAGAGAAAATGAGGGACCTTAGAGTACATGTCCACAGATCCCTGAAGGTAGCAGGACAGGTCGATAAGGCGGTTAAGAAGGCTTATGGAATAATTTCCTTTATTAGCTGAGGCATAAAATATAAGAGCAGTGAGGTTATTCTAGAACTATATAAAACACTAGTTAGGGTACAACTTGAGTACTGCATGCAGTTCTGGCCACCTTATTACAGAAAGGAGGTAATTGCATTAGAGAGGGTATAGAGAAGATTTATAAGGATGTTGCCAGGACTGGAAAATTGCAGCTATGAGGAAAGATTGGATAGGCTGGGGTTGTTGTCCTTGGGACAGAGGAGGCTGAGGGAGATTTGATTGAGATGTACAAAATTATGAGGAGTCTGGATAGAGTGAATGGGAAGGACTTACTTCCCTTACCAAGGAGGTCACTGGGGGGATAGATTTAAAGTGATTGGTAGAAGGAGTAGAGGTGAAATGAAGATAATTTTTTTCACCCAGAGGGTGGTAGGGGTCTGGAACTCACTGTCTGAAAGGGTAGTAGAGGCAGAAACTCTCAATTCATTTAAAAGATGTCTGGATATGCACCTGAAGTCCCATAACCTCCAGGACTATGGACCAAGCATCGGAAAATAGGATTAGGCTGGGGGGCTCATTTTTTGGCTGATGCAGACACGATGGGCAGAGTGGCCTCCTTCTATGCCATACGCTTTTCTAAATTTTTCAAATATCTGAAAAGAAGGAATGTGTAGGGATGCAGGGAGAGGTCAGGGGAGTGACAGTACGTGAATTGCTCCTTAGGAGAGCAGCATGGACACGATGGGCCAAATGGCCTTCTTTATGCTGTGGCGATTCTATGGTTTAGGCCCTTACAACAAAATCAAAAAAACATTGTGAATGTTTTAATTGTGCGTGATTTGTAGTGTCTAACAGTGTGTGCCATCCACAAGAAGCACTGCAGCAACTCACCAAGCCTCCTCCGACAGCAACTCCCAAACCCATGACCTCTACCAGCTAGAAAAACAAGAGCAGCAAATGCATAGGAACACCATCACCTGCAAGTTCCCCTTCAAGTCACAAGTCATCCTGATTTGAAACTGTATCACTGTTCCTTCACTGTCACTGGGTCAAAATCCTAGAACTCCATTCCTAATAGCATTGTGGGTGTACCTACACTTCATGGACTGCAGCGACTCAAGAAGGTGGCTCACCATCACCATCTCAAGGGCAATTAAGGGTGGCCAATAAATGCTGGCCTTGCCAGAGACACTCACATGCCCTCAATGAATAAAAAAAAGTACTAAGTTTCAAATGGAGAACTTAAAACAATTACTTCATTAAAACAACTACCCCAAAAAAAAAAATTATTTATACAATAATTGTTTTCTAATGATGGGCATTCTTTCAAGGAACAGCCTTACTTTTTGTCACAAAGGGCTTTTCATGCATCAGTGGCTGAGTTTCTATTATCAGAGGCACTAATGCAACGTGACAGCCTCATATGCAGATGGGACCTCTTGTGCATTCCTCTGACAAAAGAAAACATACGTCTATATTCATTCCGTCATTGCCCGCATGAACAAGCCCCCACCCCAACTCCAACATCCAGATGTTGCTTAAAATTCAGGCCAGCTTCAATAATTTGGTTTCAATGATAACGTGGGCCTGGAACAAAGGAATTGAGCATACCCGCACTCAGCAAATCAGACAATAAAGTCATTGAGGCAAGAACATAGACCATTTAATCCATCCTAACTTTGGCAAACAGTCGCCAAAGGCAATCTGAAGCACATTTAACATCTTTGGAATAAACTTAAATGAAGTGAGCTTTATTAATCATTAACTTTCATTTAAAATGGAATATTGCTAGGAACTGGACCCTTGAATTAGACACAGGCCCATCGCATCTAAAGGAACTACTGCAACGTAAGACGATTTTACAAAGTGGAGTGGAGTGAATTGGATAACTATTAGAAAGAGCCAGCACATGCATGGTGGGCTTCTGTGCTTTATGCCAATCAATGTGAGTGCATCCATGTTAAACCTAAAAGGGAGAGAGCAGGATACATTCTAAATGGTGATAAGCTAGAAACAGTGGCAGGATCAAGAAGCTTGGGACGGTGCAGGTACATAAATCATTAAAATGTCATGAGCAGGTACAAAAAGTAAACAAAAAGGCCAATAAAATGCTGGCTTTCATATCTTGATGAACAGAATACAAGGAGGTGGGAGTCATGCTTCAGCTATACTGTGGTCAGACCACAACTGAAGTACTATTAGCAGTTGTGGCATCACAATTTAGGAACCATATATTGGAGAGAATGTAGCGTGAATTTACCAGAAAGAAACCTGAATTCCAAGGTTTAAATTGCGAGGAGAGATAACACAAATTAGGGATGTATTCCCTGGAACAGTTAAAGTTTAGAGGTGATTTAATTGAAGTTTTCAAGATACTATGGGAAACAGAGAGGGCACCATAGAACTATAGAAAAGTCACGGTGCAGAAAGAGGCCATGCAGCCCACCATGTCTGTGCCAGCCAGAAAGAGAAAAAAGAAACTAGCTGCTCATTTTAATCCCACTTTCCAGCACCTGGCCCATAGCCTTGCAGGTTACAGCACTTCAGATGCAGATCCAGGCGCCTTTTAAATGAGTTGAGCACTTCATCCTCAACCGCTGACTTAGGCAGTGAATTCCAGACATCCACCACCCTCTGGGTGAAAAAGCTTTTCCTCATGTTCCTTCTAATCCTTCTACCAATCACCTTAAATCTATGCCTCCTGGTAATTGACCCCTCAGCTAGGAGAAACAAGTCTTTCCTATCTATCTAGGCCCCTCATAATTTTGTACACCTCAATTAGGTCACCCCTTAGCCTCCTCTGTTCCAAGGAAAAGAACCCTAGCCTATCCAATCTCCCCTGATAGCTGCAATTTTCAAGCCCTGGCAACATTCTTGTAAATCTCTTCTGCACTTTCTCCAGAGCAATTATGTCCTTCTTGTAATGTGGTGACCAGAACTGTACACAAAATTCCAGCTGTGGCCTAACCAGCATTTTATACAGTTCCATCATTACATCCCTGCTAATGTATTCAATACTTTACCTAATAAAGGTAAGCATTCCATATGCTTTCTTGACTACCTTGTCAACATTCAAGTACCTGTGGACATGGACTCCAAGGTCTCTCACTTCCTCAACCCCTCTCAATAACTTCCAGTTTATTAAGTATTCCCTAGCTTTGTTTGCCTTCCCCAAATACATTACCTCACACTTTTCCGGGTTGAATTCCATTTGCTACTTCTCTGCCCATCCAACCAAATGATTGACATCATTCTGAGATCAACAGTTATCCTCTTCACTATCAACTACACAGCCAATTTTTGTGCCATCTGCAAATTTCCCAATCATGCCTCCCACATTTAAGTCTAAATAATTAATATATACAACAAACAGCAAAGGCCCCAACACAGCCCTGTGGAACACCACTGGAAACTATTTTCCATTCGCAAAAACATCCATTGACCATTACCCTTTTTTTCCTGTCACTGAGCCAATTTTGGATCCAACCTGCCACTTAGACCATAAGACCATAAGACATAGGAGCAGAAATTAGGCCATTCGGCCCATCGAGTCTGCTCCGCCATTCAATCGTGGCTGATAAGTTTCTCAACCCCATTCTCCCACCTTCTCCCCGTAACATTTGATCCCCTTACCAATCAAGAACCTATCTCGGTCTTAAATACACTCAATGACCTGGCCTCCACAGCCTTGTGTGGCAATGAATTCCATAGATTCACCACTCTCTGGCTAAAGAAGTTTCTCCTCATCTCTCTTCTAAAAGGTCTTCCCTTTACTCTGAGGCTGTGCCCTCGGGTCCTAGTCTCTCCTACTAATGGAAACATCTTCCCCACGTCCGCTCTATCCAGGCCTTTCAGTATTCTGTAAGTTTCAATCAGATTCCCCCCTCATCCTTCTAAACTCCATCGAGTATAGACCCAGAGTCCTCAAACGTTCCTCATATGTTAAGCCTTTCATTCCTGGGATCATTCTTGTGAACCTCCTCTGGACCCTCTCCAGGGCCAGCGCATCCTTCCTGAGATACAGGGCCCAAAATTGCTCACAATATTCTAAATGTGGTCTGACCAGAGCCTTATAAAGCCTCAGCAGCACATCCCTGCTTTTATATTCTAGTCCTCTCGAAATAAATGCCAACATTGCATTTGCCTTCCTAACTACCGACTCAACCTGCAAGTTAACCTTAAGAGAATCCTGGACTAGGACTCCCAAGTCCCTTTGCACTCCAGATTTCTGAATTCTCTCCCCATTTAGAAAATAGTCTATGCCTCTATTCTTCCTACCAAAGTGCATGACCTCACACTTCCCCACGTTGTATTCCATCTGTCACTTCTTTGCCCATTCTCCTAACCTGTCCAAATCCTTCTGCAGCCTCCCCACCTCCTCAATACTACCTGTCCCTCCACCTATCTTTGTATCATCTGCAAACTTAGCCAGGATGCCCTCAGTTCCTTCATCTAGATCATTAATGTATAAAGTGAAAAGTTGTGGCCCCAACACTGACCCCTGCGGAACTCCACTAGTCACCGGCCGCCATCCTGAGAAGGACCCTCTTATCCCCACTCTCTGCCTCCTGCCAGACAGCTACTTATCCCTGTATCCCATGAGATCTCACTTTCCTGACCAGTCTGCCATGTGGGACCTTGTCAAATGCCTTACTAAAATCCATGTAGACATCCACTGCACTACACTCAGCAATCCTCCTTGTTTCTTCCTCAAAAAATTCTATTAAGTTAGTAAGACACGATCTTCCCCGAACCAAACCATGCTGACTACCCCTGATCAACCTGATCAATCAGCCTTTCTAAGTGACAGTTTACTAAGTGTTTCCAATAATTTGTCCACCACCGAAGTCAGACTGACCAGCCTATAATTTTCTGGCCTATCCCTTGCACCCTTTTAAAATAATGGTACAACGTTTGCAGACCTCCAATCTCTGGGGCCTCGCCTGTATCTAGTAAGGATTGGAAAGTGATCCTCAGAAGAGTGTCGCGATCCCACAGGCGACTGAAGCACTGACTCCACAGGAATTGCTCTGGAAGTTTGAACTTCTGATGGGCAATTCCCCTTCTCCCCGGCATCCTCTGCAAAAGTCTCAGACTTTGCTTTTGGACAGTTCTGATTTACTTACCTGGATAGTTATCCAGGAAATGTAAGCCAGAAAAATTCTATTCTAACTTCTTAGGTAACTATCCAACTATCACCTACCCCCCATCCACTCACACTGACCCTCCCTAACTCACCCCTCAACCCCCGACTACATCCCTGACTCCCTGAGTATCCCCCTGACCCAATGACTACCCCCAACACCTGACTTGGCCTCCCGACCCAACCCTACTACCCCCCCCAACCTAACCTGACTAGCCCCCAACACCCAACCACACCCCTAACCCAACTTGGGCACCCCTGGCCCACCTATTCACTCACCCATCTACCCATCTGCCACACTACCACTTCACCTACCTGCTACCCTACCCATCTGTCACCTGACCACCTTGCCCACCTGTCACCCTACCACCCTACCCACCATCACCCGACCACTCTGCTCACCTGTCACCATACCATCCTACCCACCTGTCACCCTACCACCCTACCCACCATCACCCGACCACCTTGCCCACCTGTCACCCTACCACCCTACCCACCTGTCACCTGACTACCCTACCCACCATCACCCAACCACCCTGCCCATCTGTCACCCTACTACCCTACCCACCTGTCACCCTACCACCCTACCCAACTGTCACCCTACCATCCTACCCACCATCACTAGACCACCCTACCCACCTGCCAAACTACCACCCTGCCCACCTGTCAACTTACCACCCTATCCACCTGCCAAACTACCAACCTGCTAATCTATCACGCTACTATTTCCCCTACCTGCCACCATACCATCTCTCCCACCTGCAACCCTAACCATCTGCCACCCTACCACTTACCTCACCCAATCAGTCACCAGGGAAAAGCTCCAAAGAAAGGCTTGGAAGCCAAAGCCAGAAATTTAAGGTTCCTCACCGCAGCCGACGACACCACGGGATCTCTTGGAAGTCCAGCTTCAATTGCGAGAGTGCAGAGTCAGCAGACCTTGCAGGAGTGAGCTAAAACTTTGAAATTCCAGGATACAGCAAGCACTGAGGAACTTATAAATAGTTCAGTGGTCAGAAACAGCCCTTTAAAAACTCTGTCGGAAAAACCAGATTCCCAAGTTGGCACCTAAATAGGTGGCATCAAGCTCACTCCGAAAGGGAATGAAGAGATTTAATTAATTAATTCAGAAGAATTCTTTTTCAGGACTAAAGTATCAGCTTTAAAGGCCATGATTTGACGGCTTTGTGACCTTAAGGCACAGCGCTGAAATGGAGAAGTCAGCAGCTAGTCGACCCAAGCAGCCAATGTTTAAAATTTTTTCAAGGCTGAGCGCAAGTGCCATTACAGCGAGAGCCCGCCAAAGCTGGCAAATGTGGGAAAACCCTTTGGCTTTAAACAAACGGCGGCACCATCTTTAATTTCGGCAACTTCTTAAGCTGAATCAACCATTTAAAATTTTTTAACCATGGATCAAAAATCCAACTTACCAGATCAGTTTGGCCTCATCCAAAAGCCAAACCTAACAGAAAATTTGGCATCCTGGGAATGAGGATTTTTAAACTACCAGAGTACATCAGGTCTAAGTAGAAAGTCAGATAAAGCCCAGTTTAATACCTTTTTATACTGGTTTGGTGAACATGCTGATGAAGTAATCTTAATGCAATGCATTGATGAGTCGTCAACCAGCTTCGAAGAAAAATTAAAAGCCTTTGAGGGGTATTTTAATCTTCACCGCGCGTCATTTTACACGTCGGCAAGTAAGGCTCACCGACGGGAAAATCCTGTCCAGAATCTGTGGTTATGGATGGACTTGAAAATCCACCTTAGTAAAGAGTTGATTTTAGCATTTCTCACTCATTTTCATAGCTAACATATTAACTTATATAAACTAGTAGAACAGCAACAATGTTAGCAGCTGTTGTTTTGCTTTAATTTTTGTGTGCAATATTTTTCATCAGTGATGGTCTAGACAGCACAGAAAACCTAGTGGTATCGAGCAACCAAGAGAAGGGTAGAGTTGACAAGGCCACTGAAACAGAACAAAAGGAGACACCAAAAAAATATGAACAACTGATGACCATCAAGACATTGTGAAAGTGGATTCAGTGAAAGAGAGAGAGCCAGAGAGAGAGAGAGAAAATACTGTCAAAATGCAAGCTAGAGAAATAAAGGAGTGAAAAGAAAGAATGGGTATTAAGTCATCAAAATCAATAGAAGAGAAAAAAATAAGATGACAAGAAGAACAAAAGTCAGAAATATGAGAAAGATAGCAGCAGGAGAGGGACTGGAATGATGGTGTGCGGGAGAGAAAGAGCAAAACAAGAGAGAATTCATTTCCTACAAACTGCAATGAAACTGAAGAACTGATGCAATTCAACAGCAAGACAAGACAATGGTAGTCAATCTCAAAATGGATTAATATATTTGACTGCTAAAGCCATATTTCTTCTCCTAAAGCCTTTAGGCTAGGTCTTCAGTCCTGATGTGTGTGGAGGGTAGCAGACGCAGAATACAAGGATATACAAGGATGCGAGGGAGATTTCCTCCTATAGTCATTTTCCCAATAAGAACGGCACGAGTGAAATGCTGGAAACCTTACTTTTTACAAAGGCTGCCAATTCTTTGCTAAAGCAACAGAAGAAATTTTTCTCTTCAGGACGGAAGAGTGTGAATGAGTCGGATACAGTATGTATGAAGAACAGAAATAGTATGAGAGTAAATCAGACGTGCAGAAACGGGTCATGCTGTAGTTTGATGTGACTCCAATTCCCAATATTTTGCTTACAAGTAGCAGTGTGAATCACTTGGCCGGCAAATGTGGATGTTATCACAAAGTGGCATCTTACCAAATGTGGAGTTGTGAGGTTTTGGGCATACCCGATAAGATCGCTAAGGCCCGAGATCAGTAACAAAAAATATACTATAAGAAGATAAATCACATTACTTCTCTCTAAATAGCCAGGTAATTACATTTGGCATTTTGACAAGTGTTTGCTACAGTGAAGGTCAAAGCTATCAGCGTTCACAATCTATGCTAATCATCTCAGCTGGTGAGGAGCTCAGCAGCCAATGTTTCTGTAATTAGAAGATCTGCGAGCGAGTTTTCACTGCAGTTTTGCACACTATGCAAATGAAGCAATAATGTGAGCTAATTTCATTTGTCACAGGTTGCTTCACCATTACTTCATAGATGCTCCACTGGCGCCAGTGTACAGCAAGATATACGTTTCACAGAGCACTGCCATCATGTGACTTGGTTATCTATTGTGGGATATATAATGCAACACCACATCTGTCCACCCCCACTCCATTCCCAATTCTCGCTGTTTCTCCTCTCCCCAGGTTCTGAGCCATTCCCCTCCTCTGATACCACCCATTTCTTCTTCGCCAGATTGTGGCTGTTTCCCCTCTTCCCAAATTCTGGCCCTTTTCTCTCGCTCATTTCCCTCTGCTTGATTCTGAACATTTCCCCATCCACCCCTCTATCCCATGTTTCCCCTTCCTCGGAATGTGGCCTTTCCTCTTTCCCGATACCATGAATTTCCCCTCTTACATTCTGGATGTTACCTTCCCCCCGGCCCCCGATGCCTTCCATTTCTTCCACCACCCGCCCACCCACCCACCCCCAACCGTACCCTGATTATAGCCGTTTCCCCTCCCCTAATTCTGGTGGCAATGCTGTAACATCAAAGAGGCATCACTATAGCCTCTGCCTGCGCATGAATGGCAAACATGAATGGCTCTTGCTGCTGCCGCAAGAACACTTCACCATACACTCACCATCATTTAAAGTGACGCTGACCCTGACTTGGCACTCACAGCTCAGTGGAACACTGCATCAGTGTGAGTGGACAATTGCATGAGATATCTTGCAGGGGGCTGTCTTCCTTCTTTTGTACAAATAAAACTGAAAACAATGCTCTTATAAAACTAAATCTGTGGCATAAACCACTCGTCTTGAGTGTGGCACAAATGAGATTCTAAATACAACATTTGGAACGTGACCACACTGACTAATGACTTTTAAAAGGGCCATTACCGAAACGGGCTCTATTTTTCTCATTGCAGCATGATGCTAATGCCTGGATTTATGTACACACCACTTTGATTTTATTAAAACAATAAAATCATTCTCCAAAGGAGCCATATTACAGTCCACTGAAGGAAAGTAATAAATCACAGGGCCTGTCACTCCCATTTGTAGGAAGAAATGTTGCTACGTACAGCACTAGATCCTCCAGCTGACTTGAGGATGAACTAGAGAAAGACAGATCCATTTAGGCATTGTTTAGCATCAAAAAGCCTTACTTGCCACCAGTACATATTGGGAAATGGTGTTCACACCTTTTGATCTTTGGATTTCACTAGTAATTGCATATACAAACAAGCTGGTACAGAATCCCATAACAAAGGCTTCTCCAAAATCCCCTTCCTGCAATCCACCTCAATGTTGGGACCATTCCTTCATGGCATCCTGCATTCCATTCCAATGGCCGCTCAAGACCCTGCTCCCTCCCGCTGGTTTCCCATGGGCAATTGACCGCTATATGCAAATGAGGCTCTAGGTTGCTCAAAGGCCTTTGAAAATGTACCACATAATAGTCTAATGAGTGAGATTAGGCCATACGGAGTCAGAGAACAAGAGCAGAATGGATAGCTAGTTAGCTGCAAGGTGGAAAGCAGAGAATAGGGATAAATCATAGCTATTCAGAATGACAGACTGTTGAAAGCGGAGTCCAACAAAGATCAGGGCTGGGATAACTGTTGTTCACAATTTATAGCAACAATTTAGACTTTGGAATCAAAAACACAATTTCTAAATTTGCAGATGACACCAAACAAAAAAACTTCTGTTTTTGAAATCCATGCTGACTATTCATTAGTATATTTTTGGGTTTCTAGATGTTATTTCCTATTTTATCCTTGAGTAGGGATTCCTTTATCTTTCTTACCACTTCTGTTAAATAGACTGGTCTATAGTCCTCCCTTCTTAAATATAGGTATAATATTACCTGCATTAATCCTATGACACTATTCCTTTTTCCAATCAATTATTACATATATGTAATGGTGCTTCTGCTATCCCATCCCTACATTCTTTTAAAATGTAAGGATGCAATCCATCCAGATCAGGGGTTCTATCCTCTTTGAGTTTGATTTACTTAATATTTCTCTTCTTTTTATTTTTAAAGCAGTTGTATATTTCTAATCTCATCTTCCAATGTCATGATGACCTGATTTGTCTCCCTGATAAATAATGAGCTAAAATAATTATATATTTCTGTCATTTTGCGACCGCTGTCTGTGATTTTATCCTGTTCATCGTCTAGTGGCCCTGTTTCCATCCCAAGTTTCCATTTTTTTATTTATCCATTGATAGAATATTTTACTATTTTTTGCCTTGATAATTTAATCTCATAGTTCTTTATATATTATGGCCACTATTGCCAAGATGATCTCCCACATTTATCTCTTTTATATGCTCTTGTTCATTCCCCATTACTAGATCCAGTAATAAATCTGTCCTTATTGGGCTTCTTAAATACTGGGTCAGAAAGGAGTCCTATACACGTTGTAGAACCTCTATTCCCTTAACCTTTGCTTGCCTCTTCTGGTCAATTAATTTCAGAGTAGTTGACATCTCCACAATTATACACAATGCTTTCACACATTTCCCTAATTTGTATATTTCTTTCATCACCTCCCTTCCGTTAGTAGGTGGTCTGTAGATTAGAGCTATTAGCGTGATTAATCCTTTATTTTCTCTTAGCTCTATCGACATGAATTCTTTTTCTGTCTTACTGATGTACTGATGACTGTGCCACTTTCTTCTACTGCTATTATGTTATTTCTCACCTCCTCCTTTTCCGTATTCTTTCTAAATATGTTGTGCCCTGCAATATTTAATTCCCAGTCTTGATTTTCCTGGGCTATATCTCAGAAATCGCTACTACACCTGGAATTGCATGATACTCTGGGATTATTGCCAGTGCTTTGGTGCTTGAAGTCCAAAACTCTATTCGTATGCAAACTTAAATATACATGTGGATCCTTTTACCATTGATAAAAAGAGACTGAAGATAGCAATTCGGCACGCAAGATGTACCAGTTGGAGGTTGGTATCATGGACTGGACTTTTTGGAAGGCATCAGGACCCCGAATTTGAGCCCATATAGGGGTCCCAAGCCTGCCCATATTGTCAGCATGCCAACCAGCAGAACTTTATGGGAGGCACCTTCCACTAGCCGCCTCAGTGCTCACAATTCTATTAAGGATGTTGGGCAGGCTCCCAAAGCTGCAGACATAATCAGATGCCCGTAGTGAAGTCGGACTGACAGCTCCTCTATGAGAGTTGGACACTACTGAGGCAGGAAGGCGAGCGCAAGGGCAGCCAACATGGAGGCACCCTCAGCTGCCTGCATAGAATTCATCAAATACAAATGCTAAAAGCTGGAAGGACTATTGGTCTGGAGGAAAAACCTCTCTGTAATGATGGACAAGGTTGTGGCATTTTATTCCCACGGCTCTGTCAATGGGCCTGAAGCCTCTGGCCATGATGATCACCTAGCCTGCCACCTTAACTGCACTAACTGGCTACCCACCTCCATGGGGCAAGCAGCCAATCCGGTTCTCAGTCCCAACTCTGGGACCAATGTGGTTCCCTACAATTTTCCTGGCCCCCCTCCACCTCCAACCCTGCCTCCATGTGAGAATCCAGCTGGGTGCACCAATCCTGAACAATATTAGAGATAGGGGTGGAATTTAAGGACATGATGGGGAATGTGCCATGTGGGCCACCTGCATAGCAAGCCCTATTGGCTCTGCCTGCAGCATACTGGTGTAGGGAGGCAGGTCCATCATTCTCAGTCACACTGTACCTGACTGAGAGACCTGGCATCATGAAGTGGTAGTCTCGTGAGAAGGCAGCGACCTGCCCTTTCTATTGGCACCCTTCCATGGGACCCCCATTCCACCCACACTTCAAGGATCCATCAGGAATCCCCGGTGAAGGTTAGAGTGCATTACCGGCAGTCGCCACTGCTCTCAGTGGTGCTGCCATTACCAAAGAGCCGCTGGCCTCTGACTGGTCCTCAGGGATGGGATTTCCGCCCTACACTGGCTTAATTCCACGGGAGGCCCGATGCTGCCCAGGTAAGTGACTGATTCATGATAAATTACATCGGTCCTCCCAAAAATGTTCGACGCAGAGTTCCCTCCGGTTTTGCAGCCGGTGTACTCGAATCCCACCTTGAACATTAAATTGATCCATGGTGGGGAACAAAGGCACTAGGGTATGGTGCAATGTTTTGGCAGAACTGGAGTGGAAGTCCTGGAGTTTAGGAGCAGTGGATTGTGGTTCTAGGGTAACATGTGGGGGTTCTGTGGGTTGGTCTTGTGGAGCGGCAACCTGAGTTTTAGCAGAACTGGGACGAATGCGGGGTTTGATTCTGAATCTGGCTGTAAAACCCACTGGCGGCCAGTGACTGCCCCGAATGCTCAAGGCAGAGCAGGCTGTCGACATGCAGACTGTCATTAACACTGTCAAAGGGACTGGCAGAGTTTCTGACGCCAGTACTAAGGAGTCAAAGTTTAAAGAGACTGGAGTAATTGCCCCAGAGGAGCTTGTGGTGGCTGGAGATCATCTGGTCCATCACTGTCCCACTTGGCAATGCGGTACAGGGGAGGATGCCAAAGTCAAACCATACTTACCCAAGGAAAAGCAGTTTCTGGTGACTAGAAATGTTCCCTGCTATAAGCGCTGCAAACAGATGGAGTATTCTGATGATAAATTACATTTGCCATAAATTACATATTCATGCCTTTTCTACCTCTAGACTTGAGTAGAGCAGCCTCCTAACTTCCAACCTACATAAACCTTAGCACATCGAAAACCTTGCTGCCCATACGCTAGTCGCACCAAGTCCCATTCGGCAATCACTCCTTTGCTCGCTGGCCAATTGTCTCCTGGTTTGGTAACACTTCCATTTTAAAATCCTCACCCTTGTGTTCAAATCCCTCCTTGGCCTTATACCTCACTATCTCTGTAACCTCCTCATAGCCTGCTATGATCTCGGCCTTCCTCCAATTCTGGATCTTGCACATTCCTGATTCTAATTGCTCCACCATTGGTGGTCGTGCCTTCAGCTGCTTAGGCCCTAATCTCCAGGATTCCCTCCTTAAACCTCTTCCCCACAGCTCTTTAAATTCTACCCCTTTGATCAAGCTTCTCTCCAATGTCTCCTGGTGTGGCTAGGCATCTGTGAACCTTCGAGTGTTTTGCTATGTTAAAGGTGCAGTAGAAAGGCAAGTTATTTTTTTTGGCTTGCTGGTGGGTTTCCGAGATGAGATTTTAACACCTTCCAAACTCATCCGCTTGCACAGAGTTAACGCCGTGCCCTTGACATCTGATGAAAGGGGCTACTGGGGATAGGGCGTGGGCTGGACAGCACTAGGAAAAGGAGACCGATAAAGCACTGGTTTGTAATCTTCTAAGAGATCTCTGCAAAAATGAAATCAATATTTAGTGAGGAGTTCTGTGTTTATCTCTCCGTGTCTCTCTCTATCACAGCTGTCACTAATTAGAATGTTTATGTTTTCTCGCTATTAAGACACAGCGGAAGGTAATGAGAGCTCTTCTTTTGCATGAGAAGCTTTCAAAACTCAATGAATTCAAATTATGTTGAGGATAACACACATACTCTCTCTCTCTCTCTCTCTCTGCTTGACATGCCTTCTGAAGTAAAATGATTAACAGGTTTTACCTAAAAGTTCAACTGACAACCTGCTACGTATATTGCCAGAAACTCACAGCTGACAGCGAGTGACACGAGTTAGATTTTTTGTCTTAGTCTTCAGCTTGCACTATATTTATGGCGCATATTGCCGGAACGCAAATTGACAATGGCACAGTTATGTCAACATCGCTTATGGGGCTTCGGAAATGTCGTATCCAATAGTTTACCTCCTCAACCAATGGAACGAAGGGTTAGAGAAAGAAACAGCGAACGATGGAGAAGGAGTTAGGGTAAATTAGAGACAGGGAGAGAAACAAAGAGACGGAAAGGGGGTGGCTAGATGAGAAATGACCAGTCTTCTGCCATCCTAGTAGTCCCATGATACAATGGTAATGGAGTTGTTGACTAATAATAACAATCAATCTCTTTCGATTAGTCTACAGCGGGACATGAGGTAAGGAAAACCTCAGCGGTTGGGAGCTCTGGGAGCCGCAAGTCCAAGGTCAACTTTTTCCTCCCAAGTATGCTACACTAATAAATCTATCTAATTTACATTTTTAAAATGTCAATACAGCTTTGTAGCTTAAAAACGATGTCCTTCTGACACTAACTGGAATAGGGATCGCAAGGCTGGCACAAAATTACTGTAAAGACAGATAGGACTTTTTTTTAAAAAACCTCGAAGAACAATTTACCAACCGTGGGAGTGAGACTTGTTTCTTGGAACAGTCCCTTTGGGTGGAACTTTGTGCCCTCCACTGTGGTCAGTTTGGTGGTGGGTTGGAGTTTGGTGGACCCCACCACCTTCTCACTCCGCCCCGATTAAGTTTGAGGTGGAAAGGTCCATGGACGGGCCAATTATGCCCACTTAAGGGCCTCATCCTGCTCACCGCTGGGTTAATACCAGCAGCAGGTGGGATGATAGCCATGTAGGGAGCTCCAGGGGAGTGTTCCAGGTTCAAAGGCACTCAGTGCCTGATCAAGGTACCTGAGATAAGGAATCGGGGGCCCGCTGAGAGCCACACCCCAACCCTTGCTGCAGGATCTCCAACCCCCACCCCCCACCATGACTCCCTTCCCATTATCATTCACCTGTGCCTGGGCCCTCCTGGATCTGAGGCTGGTGGCTGTCGTACCAGCAGCAGCCACTGCCTCCCTGGCAGCGCTGCCAAGTTCTGATTGGCTGGCAGCTTTAGGTGGGCGGGACTTCTGCCCCTTGGGTCCTTGATCCCAGAGGAAGGCCAGCCACTGGCCTGTTAAGTGCCTGAGTGGCACAAGATGTTGTGGACCTTCCCAAAAAAAGCTGACGCGGAGGTTTCGGGAGCTCTCCAGCCAGCGGCTGAGACCCCTGTTGTCTCCACAAGATTCCCCGGCTGGCTTCATTCCCGGGCGTCCAAGGTTGAGTTGCACGTCAAGGCCACAATCCACAACATTAAAAAATGGTTCTTATGACATAAATTACCAACATTACATGGGTGCAGCAAAACTAATTTGCATTTACGGTGTAAATCTGTCTATTTTATGCCATGCAATTTATTTCAATTGTGGGCCTCACAATGTGTTTGCAATTTTTTGGCTTTGTCGGAGCAGCGGAAATTGTCCAGCAGTTTGTGAAGCATCGAGAACACACAAATTACCGGATTTCTCCACAAGTTGCTGGATTTGTGCCATTAATTTTCCCTAATTTATCCAGCAATTCCTTGGGCATTGTATTCAAATCATTTTCAAGCTCCCAATCAAGCTGAAATACTGGGCAGAATTTTGCCCAGGGATGGCAGACGGGCCCCACCGGCTCGGCGGTGGGCGGGTGGGCAGCCGACCCCCGCCGCTGAAACGGGGCCCTCCGCTATTTTGAGTGGGCGGGCCAATTAAGGCCCACCCAGCGGCCTGCCCAACGGGAAGCGCTATGCACTTCCTGTGCTGGGGGGGGGAGGGAATCCCCAGCTGTCAAAGTGCACACTTTGAGCGCACTGCTCCCTGAGACAAAGTGCTGTGTCAGGGAGATTCATGAGAGGTAAGTAAAGTCTAAAAATAGATAAATATTAAAATTATTAACATGCCCCCCTCATGTGACAATGTCACATGAGATGGGACATGTTAATAATAAACACATAAAATTTATTAAATTTTTAAAAAACGGACATGAAACTTCATCCCGCCAGTGGATGAAGTTTCATTAATAATCTGGAGCCCGCTGGGGCTCCTGGCCTGCCCGCCAGCCTTAAGGTTGGCCGGGCAGGGTGTTTAATAATGTAAATTAACCTGTCAATGGCCTTAATTGGCCATTTGACAGGTCGGCGGGCGGTCAGCTGATTTCGCTGTCCGCCAGCCTTCGTGAATATTTAAAGGGACCAGGATGATGTCGGGCGTTCCTCCCAACATCATTCCGGGTCATTTTCCCCTTGGTGAGCGGGCCCCGCCCCCAAATCGCCAAGGGGAAAATCCTGGCCACTGTTATACAAAGTTTGAAGGTTAGTAATTTAAACATAAGCAAAAGTTGCAAAAGACAGCACTGTTACTTTGTAATGGGCTTTTTTCCTTTATCTATCAACAGCTCCAATCAACTTTACATTTTGAGATTTATTTCCTAGTTTTTCTTTAAATAATTTTGAAAACAACCATACAACTATTGGTAGAAATCATTTACACTGCTTGAACTGGCTAAATACTACTGATGCATGAATGCAAATAGTGCAGACTGCATATGCTCAGACTGTATGATCTGCCTGCATCTAACAGAGTAATAGGCAAAAATATTAGATACAAGCACATCATTTGGCCAATTAATTAATGCACAGGACATTCAATTTTTTATTCATTCACGGGATGTGGGCTTCGCTGACTGGACCAACATTTATTGCTCATCCCTAATTGCCATTGAGAAGGTGGTGGTGAGCTGCCTTCTTGAACTGCTGCAGTCCATGTGGTGTAGGTACACCCACATTGCTATTTGGGAGGGAGTTCCAGGATTTTGACCCAGCGACAGTGAAGGAACGGTGATATATTTCCAAGTCAGGATGGTGACTGACTTGGAGAAGAACTTCCAGGTAGTGGTGTTCCCATCTATCTGCTGCCTTTGTCCTTCTAGATGGTAGTGGTCGTGGGTTTGGAAGGTGTTGTCAAAGGAGCCTTGGTGAATTTCTGCAGTGCATCTTTAGATGGTACACACTGCTGCTACTGTGTGTCGGTGGTGGAGCGAGTGAAAGATTGTGGATGCGGTGCCAATCAAGCGGGCTGCTTTGTCCTGGACGGTGTCAAGCTTCTTGAGTGTTGTGGGAGCTGCACTCATCCAGGCAAGTGCGGAGTATTCCATCACACTCCTGACTTGTGCCTTGTAGATGGTGGATATGCACTGGGGAGTCAGGAGGTGAGTTACGCATCGCATAATTCCTAGCCTCTGACCTGTTCTTGTAGCCACGGTATTTATATGGCTTGTCCAGTTCAGTTTCTGGTCAATGGTAACCACCAGGATGTTGATAATGGGGGATTCAGTGATGGTAATGCCATTGAACATCAAGGGGTGATGGTTAGGTTCTCTCTTGTTGGAGATGGTCATTGCCTGATATTTGTGAGGTGTGAATGTTACTTGCCACTTGTCAGCCCAAACCTGGATATTGTCCAGGTCTTGCTGGATTTGGACATGGACTGCATCAGAATGGCGCTGAGCATTGTGTAATCATCAGCGAACATCCCCACTTCTGACCTTATGATGGAAGGAAGGTCATTAATGAAGCAGCTGAAGATGGTTGGGCCAGGGACACTACCCTGATGAAGTCCTGCAGTGATGTTCTGGAACTGAGATGATTGACCTCCAACAACCACAACCATCTTCCTTTGTGCTAGGTGTGACTCCAGCCAACAGAGAGGTTTCTCCCTGATTCCCACTGATTCCAGTTTTGCTAGTGCTCCCTGATGCCACAGTCAGTCAAATGCTGCCTTGATGTCAAGGGCAGTCACTCTCACCTCCCCTTTGGAGTTCAGCTCTTTTGTCCATGTTTGAACCAAGACTGTAATGAGGTCAGGAACTGAGTGGCCCTGCTGGAAGCCAAACTGAGCGTTAGCGAGCAGATTATTGCTTAGCAAGTGCCACTGATAGCACTTTTGATGATCTCTTCCATCACTTTACTGATGATCGAGGGTAGGCTGATGGGGCGGTAATTCGTTAGGTTGGATTTGTCCTGCCTCATGTGTACAGGACACACCTGGCCAATTTTCCACATTGCTGTACTGGAACAGCTCGGCTAGGGGTACTGCATGTTCTGGAGCACAAGTCTTCAGTACTATTGCCGGAATAGGCCATTTTAGAGGGCATTTAGGAGTCAACTACATTGCTGTGGATCCAGAGTCGCATGTAGGCCAGACCAGGTAAAGATGGCAGATCTCCTTCCCTAGAGGACATTTGTGAACCAGATGGGTTTTTACAACAATCGACATGGTTTCATGGTCGTCATTAGACCCTTCATTCCAGATATTTTATTGAATTTAAATTATACTATCTGTTGTGGTGGGATTCAAAACCGGATCCCCAGGACATTATCTGTGACAATACCACTACACTACCACTTCCCTTGTACACCCTCTGCAAAGTTTCAATCATTCTTGGATCTACTGACCATCTGCTGAGCTGAAGCCATTTGTAGTTTCTGAAACCCAGCCAAACATTCAAAATAACTACAGCTTTCATAACATACGCTTCAGCTACATTGCCTGAAACTGACAGAACAGAATGATGTCCCATTTCAGTTTCTAAGCAGAGTGCCTGTCAATTAATGGAGGGGAACAGAGGTGGAGAGAATTTTTTTTTAAACTTTGAAACTGTTCTTTGAACAGCCACTAATGTCAGCTGATTTAAATCACAGCACAAAACATAACAGCAAAGGATAACAAGACATCATTTTTTTTTTTTACATTTTTTTAATGCATAATGGCACTTTTGACAATTGGAAAAGTACTGTAATGCATGACAATTAGGCAATGTTGGTCAATGTAAAGGCCAACTTAATTCTGCAGGACAGATCCCTATGATGAATCACTACATTAAAAACACATCTACATTGCCAAACAGCATCCAATAGTGACATTTCAACATGTCAATACATTTTACATTTACCTTTCAGAATGTTCCCCATTCCTCAGCAGACTTCCCCCAGTGGTCACAAACTCTCCAAGGAGCTGTGTTTGTCTGAGGGCTGA
This sequence comes from Cetorhinus maximus, assembly GCF_964194155.1. Lineage (NCBI taxonomy): Eukaryota > Metazoa > Chordata > Chondrichthyes > Lamniformes > Cetorhinidae > Cetorhinus > Cetorhinus maximus. Next base: position 28,097,004 of record NC_135881.1, read on the forward strand.
CAAAACCCACACCAGCACACAAAAATAGTGCGTGGGAGGAAATAAAATATTCCTCACAATGGGGACCCCCACCTCAGAAGAGGTACTTGTAAGTTTGCACCCAAGACCTTCGCAACCCGCCAAAAGGGCAAATGAAAATGGCATGGAGTCAGGAAGGCACAACAAAGTTGTATTTCCAGCAAAAAAGATAAGCTCAGCATTTCACGACCTCCATTGGGAGATGAAAATCTGGTCCCAGAACTTTCTCTCAGTTTCACAGTTGCAATGACGGAAAACGCTGACATTTTCACTATCGTTACAACTGTAAAATCCGTGCTAATGTTACGATCGCCAAGAGATTGTGATGAGAAAAGTGTGACATGGAATACATTGTAGCATGTCATTGTACCATATGTAATGCTTTTAATATATAACTAGTTGAGAGCAAGGTTACTCTTCAGCTGAAGTGGGATTAGAGGGCAGGCGGTAATCTGCCCAGGATATAGACGGATATAAGATTTTTAATAACATATAAGTAGATATACTAGTAGATCTCCATTGGGGTTGTCATGGTTAAGTCAAAGGATGTGCTGTTTATAATGATGAGATTACAACATGAAACCGTAATTTTATTCAGTGGCATTTTTAAAGTATTAATATCCTGCCTCTCTCAACCTTTCCAAGGGTGGAGGAATTTTCCAGCTGGTTACTGTACCAGTTGCTCATAGCGCTGCCACGTGCCCCTATTACTGGCAATTTAATGAGTGATTTTCATAATCCTACATTCCCAGCGGGGGAGCTGCATTCATAAGGGAGCACGGGTCAGAGACAGAGCTGCAACACCATAGGACCGATTCTCCAACTCGTGTTGCACTAGGAGTCAGGGTCATCGATTCACCCTTTTAATCCAAGCTCTAATTTAGTAAATGCTTGCCAACCATACGGGCAGCTGCTATAGCAACCAGCTGGCAACGTACTTTAATGTTAGGCAAGCTGCAAACGGCAGAGTACATCAGCAGTTTCAGACAGGTTGCTGATTAAACTCCAGGTTGTCCCCAAGTCTTTCATTCTCCCTGCCTCTGAGTGTGAGTCTCTGGTTCTGTCTTCTCTCCTCCCCATGTCTAACACAGTTGACTTCTGTATGTGTGTCATCCTGTGTCATTTCTGGGGAAATTTAACTCCAAAATATAGGTGAGTATGAGTCGGGTAAGATGTTAAAATGTTAAGTATCTGAATTCTGACCTCAACCACCTCCAAACCATCCACTTCTAGTTTTAATGGTGGCGGAATGAGAGGGCCGGCAGCTCACCCACTCCCAGGAATTAGGTTAGTAATTTAAATATAATGGGCAGAATTTTCTGCCTCCCAGGCGGGCGGGCGGGCCCCACTCAATCTCCGGCGGGCGGGGAGCCAATTCCCGCCAGAGAAGCGGGACCCGCCGCCATTTTACGTGGGCGGGCCAATTAAGGCCCGCCCAGCGTGATGCCCGACGGCAAGTGCTATGCGCTTCCTGTGCGGGCGGTGGGGGGTGGGGTGGGGGGGGGGGGGAATTCCCCAAAAGCGAGAGTGCGCTCTTTCATGCATGTGCACGAAAGAGCGCACATCTCCCTGAGGCTAAGTGCTGCCTCAGGGAGATCGCTGACAGTTTTAAAAACATTAAAAATAGAACAAAAAAATCCTTAACATGTCCCCCTCATGTGACAATGGGACATGTTCATAAATTACACTGAAACTTTATTAAACTTTTTAAATCCCTGCATGAAACCTCATCCCACCGGTGGATGAGGTTTCATGTTTTTTCTGTTGCCGTCGGGGCTCCTGGCCTGCCCGTCAACCTTAAGGTTTGACGGGCAGGTCCTTTAACTGTTTCATTAAACCTGTCAACGGCCTCAATTGGCCATTGACAGGTCGGTGGGTGCACAGCTGATTTTGCTGTGGGCCCGCCTTCCTGAAACTTTAAATGGGGCGGGATGACGTCGGGGGTTCCGCCCAATGTCATCCCGCATCATTTTACGTGTCGGTGAGTGGGCCCTGCCCCCTGCTCGCCGACGGCAAAATTCAGCCCAATGAGACTGATATTTAACCATAATTTTAAATTTAACCCTGGCTGATCGAGTTTTCCAAGCCTTGGGAAACCCAGTGGTGAAAGGGAGGTGTGCATTGCCACATCCAGGAGGTAAGTGTCTTTGCACTCCCCATGGTCCCTCATACTCTGCATGCCAACTCATATCCCCCAGCTACTTACCTTGGTCCTGCATACTCTCAATGCCAACTCATGCCCTCCAGCCATTCCCCATCATCGCTAATACTCTCCATGCCAACACAATGCCAAATCATGCCCCTTCCATGCCCATTCGCCTAGTGGGCATTATGTACATAACCAATTAGCCGTAGCATGAATATGGCAAGTGTGGGACTGCTGAGGAAAAAAAAACACCCATTCAGAAACATTCTTTGAAAATAAAACTGCTATCCTACCTCCCTACAAAAGTGTCAGTCACACAAATGATTAAAGTATCAACAATAGAGGCTTCAACACTTCACACATCTTAATCTTGTCCGAATAAGTATTGAGACAACACAGAAAGAACAACTTATTATAACCATGTAAAGATGTCAGTCAAGCAAAGTCAAAAATTCACTTCACTTGTCAAAACAGATTCCTTGCTAAGATAATGCTTTTATTGGTCTGGGTTCTCAGCCAAGCATGCATAATGAGGACACCTGTTCCAGAAGTGGAGGATATGAAGGGCCATGAGGAAGAGGAGGCGTGGGAGGGTGTGAGGTGGTGTGAGGCACGGGAGCTAGAGGTCTAACTGCTTTGATTACATCACAGGACCGAGATGGGCTTTCTAATCAGACTGCCTCGGCACTCGCCCATTCCCTGTGTCACCTAAGATCTGCTTCCAGAGTTAGTGGGCAAAAACTGACCGGGTGCTTCAAACCGAGGTGGGTCTGCCAAGTGGGGAAATTTCCAGACTCAAGATGCCCACCTCGGTAGCGAAATTTCAGCCCAGAGTATCTGTGGAAGGGTCACAAAACGCTAAGTTTGGGTACAGGAGAAGCCCCATGGCAAAATATAATGTGAAATTTTGGGTTTTGGTGCTTTGAAATTCTTGAAACATAGGAAGGAAGAGTAGGCCTTTCTTTCCCTTGAACTTGTTCCTGCAATCTAACAGATTGTAGCTGATCTGTACCTCAACTCCACTTCTCAGCCTTTTCTCAATGACCCAATATCCTCACCCAAGAAAAACTATTTGCGTCAGTCTTGAAAATTGGAATCTCAACCTTAGGAATAGGAAATTAGCAAAGATTAAAGCCGTTTTGCGTGTTTTTAAATATTGCAGCATTACTTAAGTAAAAGTTGTTGCTTTCTTCTTTCTTTGCTGCCACCTAAAGCTTTTGGATGGCGTATCCCTGCTTTCAGATTGCTTTTAATATTCCTCCTGCTGTTACAGTGTATTTGCTTCCATGCGAAGTTGAAAGGCATCAGCATCGGAAGTAAGGATCATCTGGGGTCCATGCTCAAAGAGGATGGGGACCACTTCACTCCTAACACATTATTCCAGAGACTGTGCCAAAAACACAGCTGAGCGCACCCCGCCACCCACCCTCCCCCACACCCCTCCCCTTAGACATGCACCTTTAAATACTAGCTTAGAAAAAAATGAATAGAAATGAAACACCATGCCACATAAAAATAGACCCTCCCGTTCTCAAAAAAGCAAGGTATTGCATAATTTTTCTGTTTGTGCATTTTTTAATGTAGATGAACAGGGTATAGAAGTAAAAGAACATAAAAAATAAGAGCAGACGTAGGTCATATGGTCCCTGGAGTCTGCTCCACCACTCAATAAGATCATGGCTGATCTTCAACAGCAACAACTTGCACTTATATGGCACCTATAATATAGTAAAACCTATCGAGGTGTTTCACAGGAGCGTGGTCAAAAAATAATAAAACAAAATGGTGGGTTTTAAGGAGTGTCTTAAAGGAGGAAAGAGAGATGGAGAAATGGAGAGGCTTAGGAAGGGAATTCGAGCTTAGGGCCTCAGCAGCCAAAGGCATAACCTCCAAGAGTGGAGCAATTAAAAAGCAAGGATACTCAAGAAGCCAGAATTGGAGCTGTGCAGAAATCTTGGAGGGTTGGAGGGCTGGGAGAGATTAGAGACACAGGAATAAGCAAGGTCACGGGGAGATTTGAAAACAAGGGCGAGAATTTTAAAATCGAAGCTTTACTCAACCAAGAGCCAATGTAGGTTATTAAGCACAGGGGTAATGGTGAATGGGACTTAGTGCGAGTTAGGACACAGTCAGCAGTGTCAGCAGATGATCTCAGCTTTACGGAAGTGTTATGATCCCCAGCTGAGGTTATCCCTGGACAAGCCTGATCCTAGGGTGGGACCCAGCTTGATAGATCCTAACTTTTATTTTTTTGTTTGAATATGTGGAGAGTAGCTACTGAACAGAGTCACCAGAGGCAATTAATGAACTTTTAACAAAAGCATAAAATATTTATTAAACAAGATGAACTACATTACAATACTCCTTCACCCATAATTATACATTTTCAGACATATTCAGATTTATAAGGACTACACAAGTTACAAAAGCTATCTTATACTCTAATGTCACAGTAAATACACAGTCCATGTACCAATAGGCACCCTGTGGTCAGACATACCACACTCTGAAACCAAGTGACAGATGCCACCTCAACCAGATGCTATGGATCTCTCCTCAACAACCCCTAGACGTCAGTCATACGGTGAGCTAACCGATCGCACTGCACTCTGTCTTTCACATGAGGGTTTCCAATCTCCAGTCTCCAAGACCTCGCCTTGGAACCTTCTCCCAAATCAACACTTTGTCTCAGACGCCTTCCCCAAGGGTTCACCTCTAGAGTTTCTAATTCTCCTTCTGATGTTCCTCTTCCCTGGGTTACCACATGCATTCAAGTTGTCTTCCTCTCTCGCTCTCTCACTGACTCAGCCAACAACAGTACCACTACTTCACATGTCCATAGCAAAGAGTTCCAGACCTTCAGTTGTCTCTTTGGACCTACTTGCCTCTTGCAAGCTGTTCTCACTTTAAATCTGTTTTCTGCAGCTTTTGTCTCTTTAAATCTGAAGTTTGGAGCCTTTCTCTCTGCCCTTCACTCTTAACTTCACTTAACAGGACCTTTTCCAGGTTCCTATCCTTCCTTTGGCTAGAAGGTCTTCCTCCTGTTTCCATCTCCTCTGGATTCTTGGTGTTTTTCTTTAGCCTGGGACTGGCTATCTGTCCCCTTTGCTCCAGTCTCTCTTTGGCAGCTATTTTCAACCAACTTTAGCTTAGAGCTGGCTATCTGCCCTTCTAGGCTGCTCCCTGGGAACTATCTTCAAAACCAGCTGAACTCCAACAGCTTCCAAAACAAATTGTTCTTTATAGCTTTTCTGTATGTGTCTATGGAAGGGACCTGCCTCTCTGGGCCCCTGTTGCTAGGCAACAGCCCAATTCTTCCAACCATGTTTGTTTACCTTAGCTGTGACAGTTGTAAAAACCTCATCAGATATGCAGGCACCTTTTTAAAGTGAAACTAAAACTCCATTTGACCTTTCTTGGCACACAGATACAGAAATACAAATCAAACTTAAACTTTAAAGTAAAGCTAAAGCTCATTCCTAATCCCTACAAATACCAATATAACAACTTATACCGCCTCTATTTCCTAACAGAGGGTAGAAAGTGAGGCCAACCAGACATCATTGGAATCATCGAGTCTAGAGGTAACAAAGGGTAAGCTGAAGCAGGGGCAGAGTTGGGTAATGTTACGATGAGGTGGAAATAGGAGGAATTAGTGATGGTGCCAATATGTGGTCGCAAGTTCACTTTGGGGTCAAATATGACACCAATGTTGTGAACATTCTGGCTCAGCCTCAGACAGTTTCCAGGAAGACGGATGGGGTCGGTGGCTAGGCAGTGGTGTTTGTGATGGGGACCAAAGACAATGGGTGGAATTTTATGGCCTGTCGCAGCGGGGGGGCAGGGCCATAAAATGCGACGAGCCGTTCAAAAGCCCATTGACTTCAGCAGGACTGTAAAATCCCAAAGGTGCAAAATTCCGCCCACTGGCTTTGGTCTTCCCAATATTTAGTTGGAGGAAAATTCTGCACATCCAATACTGGATATCAAATAAGCATTTTGACAATTTATAATGGAGTGGCCGAGAGAGATGGTGGTCAGGTATGGAGAGAGATGGTGGTACGATGTGGCATCAGTGTACATGTGGAAACTGATAATGCGTTTTTGAATAATGCTCCCAAGGATTATTGAGAAATAGAAGGGGTCTGCATGGGTGTGTGGCCGCAGAGCAGCCTGCAAGGTACCAGGCCTGTTCATGCTAACTAACGTACATATGCAGATGCACAAATGTTTAAATGAACCGTGCACTGAAGAAGAACTGGCTGTGCACAACAACTGAATTTTAAAAGGAACATTGGTCCAAGGATAGATCCTTCTACCTCAACTTCTCTTTCCCATCCTATTTCCGCATCCCTTGTTCCCCCTAGTTCCCCATGTGTGTAGAAGGACAGTTTGGGATGAAGGCACCAGTTTAAGTGTAAGGCTTTCTTTAAAACAATTTAAGATGAGGTAGATCGGTTGCATGGCCACCAGGAAGGAGGATTCTCGCCTGTGGTAGGGAAAGAGTTGTTAACAGCTCATGAAATTTTCTCCTTGCAAACTAGGAAGCTGTGTGTGGGTTTTTGCCTTGTCTGCCTGCAAATAGAATTATGGGCAGGATTTTCCCGTTGGCGAGCGGGGGGGCGGGGCCCGCTCACCGACACGTAAAATGATGTGGGATGATGTTGGGCGGAACTCCCAAAGTCACTGCGCCCCATTTAAATTTTCAGGTAAGTGGGGGCTCAGCAAAATCAGCTGTGCGCCCGCCGACCTGTCAATGGCCAATTGAGGCCATTGACAAAGTCATTAAACTAATTAATGGACATGCCTGTCCAACCTTAAGGTTGGCGGGCAGACCAGGAGCCCTGGCGGGCATTGGAAAAAGCATGAAACTTCATCCACGAGCGGGATGAGGTTTCTTGTAGGTTTAAAAAAATTTAATTAAAGTTTTAAAAAACGTTATGGACATGTCCCAACTCATGTGACAGTGTCACATGTGGGGAAATGTCAGGGAATTTTTTTTTTTGATTTTTAATATTTTTGACAGTAGAGCCGATCTCCCTGAGGCAGCACTTAGCCTCAGGGAAATGAGTGCGCTCTTTCATGCCCATGCGCGAAAGAGCACACTCTCGGCTGTGCGATCCCCCCCCCCCAACCGCCCGCACAGCACTGACGTCACGCTGGGCGGGCCTTAATTAGCCCGCCCACATAAAATGGCGGTGCGCCCCCGATCGGGGGTGCCGATCGGAGGTGCACCTTTGCGCGCCTGCACTTCAACATCCCCCCTCAACGGGGGGAAGTCCTGCCCTTTAAAATCTTACAGTACGTCAGAGAGGCCATTTAGCCCAAGATGCTTCTGCTGACTCTTTGAATGTGCTATTCAATTAGACCCCCAATCTGCACTGTATAACACTACAGGAAACTATGTGCAGAACCATCTTACATTCATTTATATTGCTGAGCCTGCTTTCAGTGCAGTTAGACAAAGCATCAGAAGAATCAATCAGACGGGAGGAGGATAAACAATGGGTTTCGGACTGTAAGAGGGTAGACAATGGTGTTCACCAAGGATCAGTGCTAGGAACACTGCTTTCTTGGTATAATGACTTGGATATTGGAATACAGAATAAAATTTCAAAATTTGCTGATGATACCAAACTTGAAGGTGCAGCAGGTAGTGAGATGATACCAATTGACTGTAACAGGACATAGATACGCTAGCAGATAACAGACGGGCCTGGGAGTCATGTGAATAGATCTTTGAAGGTGTCAGGGTACATTGAGAAAGCAATTAGAAAAGCAAATGTATTCATGGGCTTCATAAATACAGGTATGAGTACAAAAATGGGGAAGTTATGCTGAATCTTTATAAAGTTCTGGTTAGGCCACAACTAGAGTATTGCATCCAGTTCTGGTCACCGCACTTTAGGAAGGAAGTGAAAGCTCTTGAGAGGGTGCAGAGGCGATTTACCAGAATGGTTCGAGAGATGAGGGATTGTAGCTACAAGGTTAGATTGGAGAAGCTGGGGCTGTTCTCCTTGTAGCAGAACAGACTGAGGGGAGATTTGACTGATGTGTACAAGATTGTGACAGGTTTAGAACAGATAGGAAAATAAAAGCTGTTCCTGTTAGCTGATGGTACAAGGACTCGGGAACACAGATTAAGGTTTTGGGAAAGAGATGCAGGGGGAATGTGAGGAAGAACGCTTTTATGCTATGAGTGGTGGTGGCCTGGAACTCGCTGCCCAAGAGGGTAGTGGAAGCGGAAACAATCAATGATTTCAAAAGGAAATTGGATGGACACTTGAGGGAAAGGCCACTTGTGGTTAGGCCACAACTGGAATACTGCTTGCAGTTCTGGTCACCACATTATAGGAAGGACCCTGGAGAGGGTGCAGTGGAGATTTACCAGAATGCTGCCTGGGCTGGAGGGTCTGAGCTATGAGGAAAGATTGGATAGGCTAGGGTTGTTTTTCTTGGAGCAGCAAAGGTTGAGACGGGACCTGATAGAGGTGCAAAAGATTATGAGGGGCATAGATAGGGTGGATAGGAAGGCACTTTTTCCATTAGTAGAGGGGCCAATAACCAGGGGGGATAGATTTAAGGTAAGAGGTAAAAGGCTAAGAGGGGAGTTGAGGAGAATCTTTTTCACCCAGAGGGTGGTGGGAGTCTGGAATTCACTGCCTGAAAGGGTGGTTGAGTCAGAAACTCACGTAACATTTAAGAAATATTTAGACATTCACTTGTGTTGCCATAGCTTCCAGGGCTATGGGTCAAGTGCTAGAAAATGGGATTAGTGTTGTAAGATCTTTGTTGACCAGCGCGGACACAATGGGCTGAATGGCCTCCTTCTGTGCTGTAAACGTCTATGAGTCTATGAAATAAACTTGCAGGGCTACAGGATAGAGCAGGGAAATAAAACTTACTGGATTGCTCTATAGAAAGTCAGCATGGACCAAGTGGGTTGAAAAACTTCCTTCTGTGCTGTTATCCCCACATCAGCACATACAGACTAGGGGATCCCTGCAATCAACTGAGGGGTTTTAACTACAAAGCTTGATTGGAGAAGTTGGTGTTCTCCTTGGAGCAAAGGAGATTGAGGGGTGATCTGACAGAAGTCTGCAAGATTACAACAGGTTTCGACAAGGTAGATAAAGAAAGCTTTCCTAATAGCTGATTGTACAAGGACTAGAAGACACAAGAGATGGGAGGAAGAATTTTTTTTTGCAGCAATAGCAATGACCTAGAACTCGCTGCCTATAAGGGTGGTGGAAGAGGAGACAATGAATGTTCTCAGAAGGAAATTGAAAGGCAACTTGAATGAAATTAACCTGCAGGACTTACAGGGATAGAGCACTACAGAGAGCCAGCATGGACACGATGAGCTGAATGGCCTCCTTCCGGTCCATAATGATTCTGTAACCACACAAGAAAGTTACAGCCAATGCTATTCAGGCACAGAATGAGAGTAGAGGACTAGCCCTCATTTTCAGGCACTAAATGCAGGACAATCTTTTTGATAAACTAGTTCTTGAGATTTTTGATGTCGCTGGCAAGGCTGGCATTTATGGTCATCCCTGAAAAGGTAGTGGTGGGTTTTCTTGAATGTTTGCAGTCCATGTGGTAAAAGTGCTCTCACAACATCATTAGGTGCTGCGGCGGGTGAGGCTGGGAAGATGGAGTTGGGTAAGGGTTTACAGGACTTTCAACAAGCACTGGATGATATTTCCTTGGAGTGGATGATATTTCTTTGCATTTGCACCCCTTGTCTTTCCTGGGGGCTGTGGTCATTGGCACAGGAGTTACAGCCAATGGAGGCTTGGTGACCAAGGATATTGATGGCTGGGTGCTCGGCAATAGTGATGCCATTGAATGTTAAAGGGGAATGGTCAGATTCCTTCTTGAGGAACTTTCAATTTCCTTTTGAGAACATTCATTGTCTCCTCTTCCACCACCCTTATAGGCAGCAAGTTCTAGGTCATTGCTATTGCTGCATAAAAAAATTCTTCCTCCCATCTCTTGTATCTTCTAGTCCTTGTACAATCAGCTATTGGGAAAGCTTTCTTTATCTACCTTGTTGAAATCTTCTTGAGGAGGTAGTCATTGCCTGAAAATAATGCAAGTGCTACTTGCCAAGCTGGGATGTTCAAGACATTGGTGGATGAGATCATAAACTATTTTGCTTTCTGATGTTTTGCAAATAGAATTTAATATTTGTGTGATCACCAGTGGATAGCCCCATTTCTGATAAAGCAGTTGATGGTAGCTAGGCTAGAGTGATACCCTGAAAACTCCTGCAACATTGCCTGGGGCTGGGTTAACCATCTTCCTTTGTGCCAGATATGACTAAGGACACTGGGAGACCTTTTCCTCGGGTCCCCATTGACTTCAATTTTACTAGGAGTCCATGCTTTTATTAGTCTTTAGGATGTGAGTGTCTCTGGCAGGCTGGCAGCATTTATTGCCATCCCTAATTGCCCTTGAGAAGGTACTGGTGAACTGCTTTTTTGAACTACTATAGACCATTTGGTCTAGGTGCACCCAGCGAGGGAGCTCCAGAATTTTGACCCAGCAACAATGAAGGAACGATGATATGGCTCCAAGTCAGGATGGTGTGTGGCTTGGAGGAGAACTTGCTGACCTGCTGCCTTTGTCCTTTTGGTGGTAGAGGTCAGGTGTTTGAAAGGCCTTGCCAGGTTGCTGCAGTGCATCTTGTAGATGGCACACACTATCACTATGAATCAGAGGTGCAGGGAGCGAATGTTTAAGGTGGTTAATGGGGTGCCAATCAAGCGAGCAGCTTCGTCTTGGATGGTGTTCCCTTTTTGAGTACTGCTGGAGCTGCACTTATCCAGGCGAGTGCAGTACATTCTATCACACTCATGACTTGTGCCTTGTAGATGGTGGACATTGATGCCGTTAAATGCTGCCTTAATGTCGAGAGCAGTTTCCTCTGCTCTGGAATTTTGTTCTTCTGCCCGCGTTTGAACCAAGTCTCTAATGAAGTCCGAGCTAAGTGATCCTGATGGAGTGCAAACTTTGCATCGGTGAGCAGGTGCTGGTGAGCGCTGCTTGGTGACATTGTTAACCACTACTTCCATCACAACACTGACGTGGGAGTAGGATGACAAGGCAGTAAAATTGGCTGGATTTGGGTTTGACCTGCTTTTTGTGGACTGGACATATCTGGGCAATTTTCCATATTGTTGGGTATATGCCAATGTTGTAGCTGCACTGGAACATATTGCACGTGCCAGCAGTCCAACAGCCAGCATGCTCTCAGGCTAAGCCTTTCTGGTCCAGTAAATTAAGTCATTTTTTAGACATGGATAGAATTGGCTGAAGAGCGGCATCTGTGATAGGGGGAGGAAATGGAGTGGGGCCTACAGAAGAGGCCAAGAAGAATCAGCCACTTAGTATTGAATCAACTACCAGTTGTCACTGTACTCAAGCAGTTTTGTGGGGCATGACTAGTCAGAGTGCAAAAACGTAAAGTCAAAACTTGAAGGTATATTTCTCTCAATTGCTTCAAATTGAAAAATACATATTGATCTAGCCCTGGATTATAATTATGCTTCCCTCTTAATTTCTCCGATGCAATACACTACATCCTAGCCCAGGGGCCACCTACTCCAAAGCTCCTGTCCTATGCCACCAATACAGAACCTGCAAACTAACCTGGAGTCCTTCACTCATCACTTATTATTGCCATCCAGGGCAAAGTTCCTGACCACTGTTCCTGATGACTTGGCAGGAAATTAGGAAAATACTACACCATGTGGGGAATCAGGTGTCAATTTGTTCCTGACACTGAACTTGTACATTAATGCACTATGCTATCAGGCAGCCAAATTAAAGTTGAAACATTTTGCCCATCTTAAGACAATTTATTGAGCTTTTGAATTGAAGGGGAGAATTCTCCTGCGATCGGCTGAGTGTCGCAATTTTACGTGGGCGGGCCAATTAAGGCCCGCCCAGCATGACGCGTGCCTGGAAGCCCTGAGTACTCCCTGTGCGGGCGGGGGGGTTTGCCTGAGTCAGGGCCTGTGCACGAAAGAGAGCAGAAATCTCCCTGAAGCACAGAGCTGCCTCAGGGAGATTAGTTCAAGTTCAAAAAAATTTAATAAAGGAAAAAAATTTTTTTAAGACATGTCTCTTCGTGTGAAACTGTCACATGAGCTGGGACATGTCTATTCATTTTATTAAAATTTTTTACAAGACTTTAAAAACCTTCATGAAATCTCATCCCACCCGTGGATGAGGTTTCATGATAAATGCGACGGCCGCTTGGGCTCTTCGCCTGCCCGCCAACCTTAAGGTTGGACAGGCAGCTCCATTAATTGTTTCAATTCAAATAGTTAACTGGCCTTAATATGCCTTTGACAGTTCGGTGGGCGCGCATCCGAATTGGCTGTGTGCCCGCCGAACTGAAAATCTGTATGATGTGTGGTGATGTTGGGACGCACGCCCGATGTCACCGCGTGTCATTTTACGCCTCAGCAAGTGGGCCCCGCCCCCACTCGCCGAGCCGAAGATTCCGCCCAAAGTGTAAAAGGGGTAGAAAATATTTCAATATGAAAATAATTTTTAAGAGACCCAATTGTTGCTTCATTTCCTGCTTTCCAATGAAGAACAGCTGATTAAAGCGGAACCAACCAGCAGTTTCTACCTCCACACCCCTTTGTCTCTCTATTGATCTGTGGCTCGGGTTCCATCGCACACTGCATTCCTCTGACAGCTCATGACCAGCGAGTAACTGCTCTCCCACTTTTTGACCAGCAACTTTTCTTTCTCATCTGCCTGAATGAGTCACCACTGTCTAAACCCACCAATTGAGAAAATGTCAACAATCATCAACTACAGAGTATGTGCCGTAATGATTTTGCTTGATGCACACAAGAAAATGCTACAGATCCCAGTCAGTACTTTTGTATTAAATCTTTTCTTGGATGCATTCCAGTTGCCCATTCCTCTGAACTCTAATCTGCCTTGCAAATTGTGAATTGAATGCACAGGCGAACAGCAGATAATAATCAGGTACATCCACAGATCAGACGTCACCTTCCTATCAGCAAGGATGCTAAGTGTGATGCTGCATGTTTACCCATCGCCACTGCTCTCAGTGCAAAGGTTGTACTTTAACCTCTTCCCAGCTCTAAATGCATTGCATTACATTCCATCAGGGCACCCGAGACAGATAAACTACAGCAAGGAACCCAATTCTGTCCCCCACTCTTCCCCACCACCTCCTCCATTCAGATTTTGCTCAGGTCACAGGCTGCTGTGGAAAAATCTCATTACCAAACCATGCAATCCTCCTGCCAAAGGCTCAAGATCCTGTGCATTTAAAATTTAAGGGGGACGTATTAGAAAAGGAATTGTTCACTTTGGAATATAAATGCAGGAGCAGTCTCCTTGCTGCTTCCAATAGCACTAAATGTCATCCCTACGGCGAAAAAAAGCTGATCATTGTTCAAAGCCAAGGTATGAAAGAGGAAAGACAGTTCTGGTTTGACAGTTGTCAGGGTGCAAGTGCCATTGTGAATTCCTTGACTTCCTCGACTGATCCAAAGGTAATAAAATCTGAAAGCAAAAAGTTATTGAACATCAAAGGAACTACAACTTGAGATCATCTGCCAATAAAGCGCATCTGTGGTGCTATCGAGGGCAAACATCAACTTAGAATTCAATCTAATCTGTCCAAATATCACAACTGACTGAATAGTAGGTGGAAAGGCCTCTGCTCCAAGTCTTCATAGGAACAAGTTATTCCAGAAGCATTTGATGTGCAAATGTATACCACAACGCACATGCTTTTCATTAATATCATTTGTTCATTATTATTATTTGTTTATGCTATGTGAGTGGCACTGGCAAGGTGGCATTTGTTGCCCAACCTTAATTGCTCCGGGAAAGCATTTGTGAGTGTTCTCCTTAAGTCGCAGTTCTTATTCTGACGGGCCTCCCAGGATGCTGTCTAGCCTCAGTTTCACTTGAAGCTTTGGCGTACATTTAGAATTTTATTGCATGAATTCACCGGCCATGTAGGTTCCACAGCATCTACCAGAGTCCAGCTGGCAGTATCCGACAGAGCCCATAGAATTGTCAGGTTGGTATTGAATACCCTGATTCTTTTCCAAGCATGAATTTCAGCTTGTTTTTATTACTGTAACAATCACATACAGGGTCAAACATAACTCCCCAAAATTCTATCCAATCACATGCCCATCCAGGACATAAGAATTTCACGAACCTCATGTAAGAGGGGGGAGGGGTGGGGGGGGGGGGTCATCATTGCAAAGATTCTATCCTACAAAATCCTCGCTGTTGTAATTTGGACAACCACATTCCCTCAATGTTCCTACTCATTACATTCAGAAAAACGGGAGGCTTATGGGGGGGGTAGAGGCAGTGCAAGAAGAGCCAGGCAGTTGCAATCTGTTAAGGGTCTAAGTTATGGGAAAAGAACTGGAGATATCTGTTATTTTCACACCATAAAGGAGGTTCTGCAAGTTGATCTTATAGAGGTCTTGTTAAAGAAAATTAAATTATGGGCAGGATTTTCCCCTCATTGGGCGGGCGAGGCAGACGGGCCCGGGAATGGCCACAAGACTGACCGCCACCCGCAACTGAGCTCTGACCGTGATTTCACGCTGGCTGACCAATTAGCGGCCAGCCAGCGTGAAACACGCACTAAGAGCCCCTGCTGGGGGGGGGGGGGGGGGGAGGATCACGAGCGCTGAAGTGTGCGCATGTGGGGGGATGTGCACTGAAAGCACCCTGAAGGCACGGAGCTGCCTCAGTGAGCTGAGGGATTTTACATACAAAAATAAAGATTTTACAAATGATATAAACATGTCCCCACATGTGACTCAGTCACATGAAGAGGGGCATGTAAAAAAGGATGTTAAATTTTTTTTTTACTGTTTTTTAAGTGACTGTTGGAAACCTCATCCCGCCCGTGGATAAGATTTCGTGAAAAACGCAAAGGCTGCCTGGCCTATTTGCCTGCCCGCCAACCGAACAGTTGAGCAGGCAGTGAAAAATGCAACTTAACTAATTGCTTAAGGGCCTTAATAGGCCTCGTGATTGTCGGCGGGCACGCTCTGCCTCTCGCGCATGCCCGCAGACTGAAAGATCGCGAGAGTAGGCAATGACGTCGGGGTACTCGGCCGACGTCATCGCGCACTATTTCACTCCTGTCCGGGTGGGGCGGACGAAAAATTCTGCCCCACGAGCATTACTTTAAATTCGATTGTGGGAATTTAACAAGGGGTCATGGGGTACCAAATTGGCCACACCGATTAAAGGAACGTTGGGACTGCTATCAGGAAATCCTTCACAGAGTGATCAACAGGTGGAATAAACCGTTGGTGAAGTAGTGGAGGTAAAAAGCCTGGAATTGATGAACGAACAATTGGATGCTAAAGAAATCTAGGGTGCCTTCTGAGTAGACCAACTCAAATGGGAAAAATGACTTTCCTCATCCACAATTATCTTGTGAACCCAAATAGGGATGTGATTTCTAGTGTTATACATGAGAATCTAAAGTGATCAAAGCTCTTTCAGATGATATTTATATTCTTTATATGTAAGAAGCAGGGACATTTTGTTGGCTGCATAACTAGTTCAGGAATTGTATCAAAATGACAGTAGTTGACATGAAATACTACCCACAGCAACATTAAATTATCTAAAAGTTTCCTCTGCTCAGTGCTTCCACTGAAGTGAAGTGTCTAGCCTACACTATCTGCTCAAGTCATTGCAGTAATGTCTGAGACCCTGATCGTCTGACTCAGTGGCAGGGTTGTTACCATTGAGGCAAAGCCGAAGCACAAGGTGTGCAAGTGATAAGTTGAAGGTGTGCTTTTGCCTTGGTGGATCTTTTTGTATCAGCATAAGCAAGAGGTGAGGCCTCAGCCAGATTCAGAAATGAATTGTTGGCTGACCAGTTGGATCTAAACACTAAGAGTAATTATGCTGTTCTAAGCAGAAGCTCAGAGAAACCAAAGGAGCAGCAAGTAGAGAAAGGATTAAATTACCCAAACCTGACCTAAGCAACTAGAGCTTGGAGAAATGATTGGTGCAGTCCGCCTACTGAGAATTTCACAGAATAAAACTGTAACCATCCAGCAAAACTGGCAATTCTTTTTACTAGGAACTAGCAGAGGGAGTTGTGGCTAAACTGCCAGCCAACCAAATCATGGAATATAATGCATACTTGAGCAGAAACAAAGCTTGCTTCCTTTATAATTTCATGGTAGTTAACCTGTTCCTTAGGTCTAAAGTGAGCCGAGAGTTGGTTATAGAACAGAGCATCTTTGAGTGCAATGACTGAAACCCAATGGTTTGTAATGAAGATCTGATATAATTTAGCGAATCATGACTTGTTTTTCAAGTACAAACCAAAAGAACATTGTACCAATGGATATTAGAGATTTGAACTGAATAAATGAAACAATTCTGGACATTTTTAGAAGCACCTGCGAAGAATGATGACCATTTGGTGCAGCAAGAGCCTAATAACCTGCTGCCATAAATTAAATCAGGAGGTAACAAGTCCCAGAGATAGCACCTTTGTTACACATAAATATGATTAAGTAAGTTATAAGGTACCTTTGTATAAATAGTTTGCAACCTATGATAAAAATGTAATCGGCTACGTTCAGAAATGTGAACAGCCAACTTACTTTGCTCCAGAGGGCATGGGGAGCCATGGATGCTTGAGTGCTGTAAATTACCACTGGATTCAGTGTCTCAACTTCTGGACAAAATTTCACAGAGAATGTTGTTTCACAAAGGTGACAGTGGCATCACAAAGCCAGTGCACAAGGACAGAATATTATCATCAGGAAGCCAGTACACAATGATAGATATTATTCAGAAGACAGTACAAAGAGACATACTACATTTCCACATTTGAAAAAGGCTAATACAGTTTCTTACAACTCCAACTATTCTGACTGTCTCATCCACGGCAGCAAACGCATACTGCATATAGACAATCTATCGGTGATAGCACAAATAATAAGATCCTCCAATTATTGATATTACGATTCTCATTTGGTTTTTCAAGTAAATGTTTATAAATTCCAACAAATACCTTTCTTTGGCACAGGCCGAAATTATTAATAGAACTCACAAGAGCACTGCCAGTTGTTGAAAACACCTGACTTTCATTTTCATTGTAATCACAGGAAATGTGAATCAGGCAGTTTCTAGTTAGAACCACAGAACCATAGAAAAGTTACAGCACAGAAGGAGGTCATTCGGCCCATCTTGTCCATGCCAGCCTGAGGACACCCAGGTGCCCTTTCTAATCCCACCTTCCTGCACCCGGCCTATAGCCCTGCAGCTTACAGCACTTTAGGTGCAGATCCAGGTGCTTTTTAAAAGAGTTTAAAGTTTCTGCCTCTACCACCAACTTGGGCAGTGAATTCCAGACACCCACTACCCTCTGCATAAAAAAGTTCTTCCTCATGTCCCCCCTACACCTTCTGCCACTTATCTTGAATCTATGTCCCCTGATTCTAGAATTCTCCATCAAGGGAAACAATTTTATCTTGTCCACTCTATCTATTCCCCTCATAATTTTGTACACTGAATATTTACCCCAAAATATCAACTTCAAAACAGCACCCTGCGGCTAGTAAACACCTTCTACGGTTTTCCGCTTACTAGGAATAATGCTCATCGTATTTTGAATCACACATTCTGATTGTACACAGTCTCAATCAGAAACCATGGCAGCGGCATGAGGTCCAATTCATTACTGCCATCTTCAGAAAAAAATAAAGCTGAGATGAAAGTCTTTATAGAGAAGAAAAAAATATTAAAGGGTTCAGGGAAAGAACAGGAAAATTGGATTTGCTCCGGTGAAGCAGTTAGTACTAGAGCAGGAATACATACAGACACCTTTTGTACAAAAGCTTTTATGACTCAATGAGAAAAGTTAAGTGAAGCAGATGACACAGTCCTGGCTGTACAATGACTCCAAGAATATTATGCTGCTGATCTTTGCCGATAGCGAGGATTGTTTCAGCTGCATATTTGATGTTCCTCTGGTCTCTTTTTCTGTGTGCAATTCTTAGGACTTTTATACCATTAGTCTGTCCTTACCTCCCTTAACAGCCATTCAGTGCTTTGATTTGAAGCTACACAAGAAATAAATCTTTAGTCTTTTAGAATGTCCATTTGTAACGTGGATTTCAAATGCCTTCTGTTAATGGTTCAGCACTTTCTGATAATATCATGGCAAGTCCATTATCCATCGTTATCTTACTCTAGGTAACCCATCCTCTAGCCCACTCGAACGGACTTTCTCCAGCAAAACATTTAGTCCCCGTACCACTAGATCTCAGCTTCAGATAGATGCTGCTCATTCAAATGGCCCTGTCAGTATTTACCAATGAGGTAAACTCCGTCTCTAAAATTGACTTTTCTTTCCACTAAAACATCTTCATATCCTTTTTAATTTTTCTCTAAGTGTGATGCATGGAGACAGTCCCTTTCACAATTCCGCACCATGCTCACATCTCTTAATATAAAGCCAACCCCTCTACTAACAATTGAGTCACTGGTCATTTTAATTGACTCTGCAATGTTACACTTCAATTTCCCATCTGTGTCACTGTCCTTGCAACCGGCTTTTATTAAATGTGTGTGTGTGTGTGTGTGCGTTCACATGCATGTGCACACAGTGGGATTCTTTTTGCAATATATCAATGCAAAGTAAAAGCAATATTCATTCCTACCTGCTACGTTCACCACGTCAGCCGTTGACACATTTTGACCATTGACTTTAACTTGGAAGATCACAGCTGGTCCAATCATACTGAAAGATAATTAAAATTGATGAGGGGCTTTAGAGCAGATTCCACGTGTATGCAATGGCAGTTTGATTCTTTATATAGAAATTAACTGGAGGGAACAAAACAACAACATTAATAACTTTTATTTATATAGCATCTTTAACACAGTAAAATATCTCACAGGAGCGTTAACAAACAAAATTTGACACTGAGGCGCATGAGGGGATATTAGGACAGATAACCAAAATCTTAAGTCATAGAGGCAGGTTTTAAGGAGTGCCTTAAAGGAGGGAAGACAGCAAGAGGGGCGCAGATGTTTAGGGAGGGATTTCCAGAGCTTAGGGCCTTGATGGCTGAAGGCCGACCGCAAATGGTGGAGTGATTAATATCAGGGACTCTCAAGAGGTCAGAATTGCAAGATTGCAGATATCTCGGAAGGCTGTAGCGCTAATGTTGATCAGTGAGCACTGGGATGATAGGCGATTTGTGCAAGTTAGGATACCGGCATTGGAGTTTTGGATGATCCCAATGTTTACAGAGAGTAGAATATGGAGGGGTCCAGCCAGAAGTACATTAGAATAGTCAAGTCTGGAGGTAATAAAGGCATGGATGAGGATTTCAGCAGCAGATGAGCTGAAACAAGGATGCAGTCGGGTGACATTATGGAGGTGGAAATAGGCGGTCTTAGTAGTTGGCGTGCAAAAGTGGTCAGAAATTCACCTTGTGGTCCAATGTGACACCAGGTTGTGAACAGTCTGGATCAGACTCAGAAAGTTGCCAGGGAGAGGGGTAGAATCAGTGGCTCAGGAAAGGAGCTTGTGGTGGGGATCGAAGTCAATAATGACTTCTGTCTTCCCAATATTTAAATATTCTAAGTAACTCAATCAACATTTTTATATGATTATCATTTTTAATCCTGAACTGCTCATACTTCATTTGGTGCCAGGAGAGTTACATGTTAGTACTTCAGTCAGATTTAATTTATTATTCAGCTAAACATTTCCCCACCCACCCCATTTTGCTCCTCTTGTTTCCCCCCAATCTCTCTGAAGGTTCTCCATATAGTCTTGCCTCATGCCCAAAAGACTACTTTTCCAAAGAAAGTTAATGGTCAAGCTTTCTCCTATTCTCATTGGGCACACAGGCAGAAAAAAAAGACTTGTATTTATATAGCGCCTCTCATGACCTCAAAACATCTCAAAGTGCTTTACAGCCAATGAAGTATTTTTGAGGTGTAGTCACTATTGTAAGTAGGAAATACGGCAACTTGCCAATTGGTACACAGGAGTATCCCACAAATACCAAAGTGATAACAATCAGATAATCTGTTGGTAGAGGGATAAATAATGTTTAGGACACAATGAAGGACTCCCCAACCTACTTCAAAATAATGCCAGTGGATCTTTTACATCCACCTGAGAGGGCAGAAGCGATCTTCAGTTTAACCAAAAGACATGCAGAACTCCCTCAGTACTGCACTGGAGTACAGGACTAGATTTTGTGCTAAAGTCACTGGAGTGAGGCTTATTCCCACAACCTTCTGATTCAGAGGCAAGAGTTTTACCACTTAGTTAGTGAGAGAAGGGTTGTGATCAAGCCTGGTCCTATTATTACTGAGCGCCATAGAAGTCACTGGATAACAATGAGCAGCAGGAAACACAGCTGACCTGTCACAGGTTGAAGGCCAAAAGTAACTTGTATACATGGAATACTTTTAATGTCAGCAATGGGAAGGTTCAATTTGATATGAAATAAACCAAAAAGGCCATAAATGAATTTATTTAAAACATGAGCAAATTGTTCAAAGCGTTGCTCATGGTCAGTTGATGAATATAATTGTTTTGTGTATAAGGTGACCACAGAGTTGGAAGAGACACCTCAGAAACTTGATCCGCAAAGTAATGGAGCCTGCAACTACAGTCGGCCTAACGAAAGTGAATGGGAAGTGCTGCTATGGCAACTGAAACGGTAAAAAACCTTAAAAGAAAAGCATGACTGGAAAACCCTTACAACAGGAAATGAACAGAAAGAGTTGTGGGGAGAGGTGGAGTCTTATCCTAAAGAAGGGCAGGTTGGACCTGATTGGGGGGGGCGTTAAAATTTAAAGAATCTATTTTCCAACCTGAACCCACATGCATCTGGCTTTAACTGAGGCTGAAGATGACTGGGCGATTAACTCGATGGGATGCAGGGTGGAACTTTAAAGCTGATAATGACTCCAAGGCCTGAATTTTACCTCTGGCGGGCGCACCCAATCTGTGGGCCTGGGGGTGGTCAGGAAACAGGCCCCCACCCCCAACCCCCGCCACCGAAATCGGCAGCTGACCACGATTTCACGCTGGCCGGCCAATTAACGGCCCGCTAATGTGAAACGCGCGCTGAAAAGCACAGCGCTGCCGGGGTGGGGGTGGAAAGAGGGCGGGCCATGACATTTCCACGGGCGTGGGTGAATGCTGCGAGAAAGCTCCCTGAAGGCAGACAGCCCCAGGGAGCTGCAGGCCTGAAAAAGCGAGAAATAAAGGTTTTAAAAGCGGAATAGAAGCGTTCACGCATCATAATCAATTACCTGAAAATGGAGCCGATAAAAATGTCGTCCACAGATATTTATTTCAATTTTATTTCATCACGGGAACTTCATCGCCCCCTGGGATGAGGTTTGATGAAAAATGCAAAGGCCACCTGGCCGGTTCGCCCGTCCGCCAACCGTAAGGTTAGATGGGCGACGTAAAATCGGAGTCAACTGCGTTGTTAATGGGCTTAATTGCCCTCTTCATTGTCAGCTTCCGACTTTTGCTCGCGCCCGCCGAGTGAAATATCGCGCAAGCACAGGATGACGTCGGGACACTCGCCCAACGTCTTCTCGTGCGATTTTACGCCCGATAGGGTCAGGCATGCACCCGCCCACCCAGGGTAAAATTCTGCCCTGTCTCATTCTCATCCAGTTTTTCAACTTTAACTCTGGCCATCCAGCTTTCCCCAGGAAGCCCAGCAACTTCATTGAGGTGACCACCTGATGGACTCAGGGAGTTAGTGCCTTTACATTTACATTCTGGATCTAGGTGACTGCCCGAGGAGTCTTTGCAACCAAGCAACACCCCCCCCCCCCCCCCCCCACCCCAACACTGCCCATCCCTCTGTGGACTTACCTGCTCCTCTGACCTTCACTGATCAATCAGAAACAAAGAGAATGGGCGGAATCGTCCCACATTTGCACTAAGTGCAGTAGCGGGTAGGAAAAAGGATGTTTTACCCACTGGCAGCAATGGCAGGTTTTCGCACTCTCTCGTCCCAATCCCGCCTCATCAGCCATGCATTCCCAGGAAACATGCCGTTTCCCTGGTGGGCAGCCATTGATTCACGAACCGTGCCATCACCTCTCCACTTCCTTATGCCAGGCATCATATTTAAAGTGCTGTTGCGCACAAACCTCTCAGTGCTTCCAGCTCACAGCTGCTGCACAGAAGACATGGCCCCAAAAGGCAGGACGACTGCAGCCCCCTGATTCAATGACGCATCCCTAAAACACCTTTTGGGTGCTGTGGAGACCCGCCATGATGTCCTCTAACCCTGCCCTGGGTGAAGACCAGCAAGCAAGGTCACCAATCCAGCATGGGAGGCGATGGCAGTGATGGTCAGCGCCAATGCCCTGCAAAAGATGGCAGCCACCCAGTGCAGAAAGAGGATGAATTATCTCATCCGTTCTGCCAGGGTAAGTCACTCTTCTCATCACTCTCAACTCACACACTCACAAACCCGTTACACAACCACAGGGATCTCACACCTCAAGGGACAACACCACTAACTCTCCCACACACCCTCACATCTCCATCAGGCTCATATCCTCTGGAGCTCGCATCCTCATTCTGTCCATGGCTACGCTCACCACACAAGCATTCCATGCAGTGCCATGTGTCCTGCTCACACCCTCTCCATCTGTTTTCATGCAGGAGATGCTGGCTCACATCAGCAGGGAGAGGTGCCAGACTGGGGTTGGAGTGACCCATGTTAGGCCCCTCACTCACTTTGAGGAGCATGCCATCGTGCTGATTGGTGAGGATGTGGACCCTGCCTGCAGCGATGGTGAGGTTGGCAGCGAACACCCATGTAAGGATCCTGCACCATATCATCTCTCTCTCAGTGCAACTGTGAGTGCTCTCTCTCCTGTTTTTGACTCTGCTGCCATGCACTAATTATCTCTACTTTAGTTCACAGGGAGCTCTGCCAAGCGACCGACCCCCTCAGCCAGCCAGTCCCTCAGCTCCATTCATGTCCTCACCTTTAGCCAATAGGACACCTCCACCATTGAAGGACTGGAAATGTGACTGGAAGACCCATCACAGCACTTACCCACACCCTGCACCGGTGCCGAGCTACACACCTCGATGAGACCTAGATCTAGAGCAGGCTCGGGATCATAATGGTGGTCACCGCACAGACACATGCCTGCAGCAGGAAGAGGCAGGTTCAGCCGAGCTCCGTGGCACTCAGAGGACTGCTGGGAGAGAGGCATCTGTGAGGTCTGAGTCAGATGACGAGGGTCTGGATTCGGCCTTACAACTCATCATGTCGGCAGAAGGTGGGGGAACATCACGCAGAGGTGCTGAATGCCCTCAACAGAGTGGCATGCCAAAAGAGTGCATCCACCTGCTCTCTGATGAAGTGCTGCCCACTGAAGTGTTTTAAGGTCTCTATGGGAAGGATGGCGGACGCCATGGAGACCCTGGTCCAGCAAAACACGGAGATATACGCAGACCTACACTCCATCACAGTAGCCATGGGTGAGTTCCTGCAGTGGCAATGCGAGAGGGAAATGGGGCATCTAGACATCCCTCCAGGTGCTCCTTCCCCTCAAGGATTCAGACCGAGGCCCTCTGGCACCTGATATTATGACACAGCTGATGAATTGTTCAAATCCCAGAGGGAAACTTGAAACAACTGTCATAACCCATTTTTTCAATTTGTATGTTTCGAGATGCAGGCTTTGAATTCAGTAGTAATAAGACCACCGAGTCTCAAGAGGTTTTTTAATAAAGCTAAACTAAACATTTATTAATACAAGAAAGATTGTAAACATATACATACATCTACAAAATTACTATAATAACTACAAAAATCCCCTAATTAATCTGACTCTCAATTACACCCCTGTTAAGGCAACAGCAAATCTTATAGATTTAAAGAGACACCTGCCAAAGCACACCCTGGACAGTCGCGTTCAAAATGAGTTTCTTTCAGCTCCAGGTCCTTGCAGACAGCAGCTTGAGGCTTCTCACATTTGTCGGATCTTAAAATGCCTCTGCCTTACACACAACCTCCTTTATCCTTGATATATATCTTTCTCCTTGAATGTAAATTTTCTATTGTATCACTAGGCTTTTAACTTTACTTCTTCCAACAATAACATCCTTTCATCCCACCAATTTTATTAGTAAGCTGAAAAAAATAAACACATTGCTTGGTGTCTTCTAGATTGGTGCAATATTTCACCCATTCTTTTGAATGGTTTATTTAAAAATGCAAATTGCCCCTATGTTTCCAAACTTCCCCGTGTTTATCTAATTACCATTTCAAACCTACTTCTTTCTATACATCAAAGCCGCTAGACCAGCTGGCTTTAATCCAATTAAGACACACACACACATACACACACCTAGACACAGACACCGCTACACTCTATTTTAACAAATAATTTCCAATAACATTATAGACATTAATATCTCTTCATGACACCCGAAGGGGGGAGGAGCGGCAGCGGGACACCCCTGGGTCATCCACTCAGGAATCTCAGAGGCTGTCCTCTCCCTCAGGGGTCCCTTTGCTTGTGACACCCCCCCCCCCCCCCCACCCCCCAAGCTCATCCACTGTCACCACAGAGGAAGCAGCTGGCCCACAGGAGGACAGCGAAAGCAAGCCAGGGCCCCCAAGGCCTTGGCTCTCCAGAGGACCCACACCGCAGTCACCAGAGGCAACAGGGCCAACCATTACACAAGCTGTCTACAGCCCTGCTGTGGATGTCAGGGCAGCACCTAGAAGAAGTGGTAAGCTTAGAAAAGTTAAGAATTTTTGATCACAGTGGCTGCATGAGTGAAAACATTTTGTCACTTTATAATCTGAATATATACTCACTTTCACTGAATAATGTGTAATGGTATCTTCCAGCTTCATTTACAGGCTTTGCGAGTGCTCCCCCTGCATCCCCCCCTGCACACAGCTGACTCACAAGTGATTCTGGAGGAGAAGAGTGTGTGTGTGTGCGGCAGGGCCTTTCAGAGCCTCGTGCAGACATGTTCCCACGCACGCGATCCTTCCTCCATCACGCTCATCTCAATATTCCATGCATTTTCAATGCTGCCTGCTGGGGTTCAGTTTCAGTTGTCCTTCTGAGCTGACCTGCATCTCCACCCACCCACTGATCACACTCCCGTACAGCATCTGTTCCCGCCAAACACGAGGCTCCTTTCAGGTTCGATTTTTCAAGATGGTACTGGTGAAGTATGCCTTTAAAAGACATGCACCTGGCGACCTGAGCTTCGAGGGGAACTTGGAGTTGAGTGCACACATCTTTGCACAGTGCTCATGAGCATTGCCCATAGGACATCAAGGAAGAGGTGCAGCACATTCACAGGGGGCACAGGCAAGTCGCATTTTCTCGGTTGGCTTTCAGTTCAGTGCTGGGGCATGGGCTCCAGTGCGGATCAGGCTGGTGGGAGGAAGTACATGAGCGCATGCTGGAGGTCGGGGTGGAAAGTTGGGGGGGGGTGGTGAGGAAAGCTGCTACACACTTGGAAAAGCTGGTCAGAAGTGAGCATCCCTCCACAGCTGAGACTGTTCAGCTGCAGCTCCACTGGCATGCTTGGAGTCGGGCCTCTGAACCTTTTCTGCCCACTCAAGCAACGCAAAAGCATGAAAGTGCCACAAAATGCTCCAGAACTTTTCACCCCTCGAGGGTATGCGTTTTAGGGGGCAGCAGAGCAATTGGACGACTCGGCAAGTTGTACAATCCCTTTGCGAAAGGTGGCCATGGAGCAGTCACTGGTGGAGGTGCTCACAGCTCCTTGCACTTTATTAAGGTTTGGACCAGTATCCATTATGGTTCAAGCTAACAGCACAGCCTTGCAGTGCGGGTTAGGAGAATGCCCGCATGTGAGCTGAGAGCACAGCATGCAGTCCTGTGGTCAAAGCTGCAACCAATCAGTCAAGTGGAGTGGGGCGGAGCTGGGTGGGGTTTTGGACTACACGCTGGCCATCCAAGTGGTGGCCAGCACTCTCCAGCATTAGAACATAAGAACATAAGAACTAGGAGCAGGAGTAGGCAATTCAGCCCCTTGAGCCTGCACGGCCATTCATTACGATCATGGCTGATCTCATTTCGGCCTCAACTCCAATTTCCCACCCTCTCCCCATAACCTTTTAACCCATTACTAATTAAAAATCTATCTATCTCCTCCTTAAATTTATTCAGCATTCCGGCATCCACTGCACTCTGAGGCAGTGAATTCCACAGATTCAGGACTGTTTGAGAAAAGTAATTCCTCCTCATCTCTGATTTAAATCTACCACCCCTTAGCCTAAAACTATGGCCTCTCATTCTAGAATGCCCCAGATGGGGAAACATCCGATCCACGTCTACTTTATCTATCCTCTTTAGCATCTTATATACCTCAAATACATCTCCTCTCATCCTTCTAAACTCTGGTGAGTATAAGCCTAAACTGCTCAATCTCTCCCCATAAGACAAGCCCTGCATCTCTGGAATCAATCTAGTGAACCTCCTCTGAACCGCCTCCAGTGCAACTACATCCTTCCTCAAGTAAGGGAACCAAAACTGTGCACAGTATTTCAGGTGCGGTCTCACCAATGCCTTGTACAATTGCAACAACACTTCTCTATTTTTATACTCTATTCCTTTAGCAATAAATGCCAAAATTCCATTTGCCTTCCTTATTGCCTGCTGTACCTGCATACTAGCTTTCAGTGATTCATGCACGAGGACACCCAGGTCCCTCTGCACTGAAGCATTCTGAAGTTTCTCTCCATTTACATAATAAGTCGCCTTTTTATTCTTCCGACCAAAATGGATAACCTCACACTTATCCATGTTAAACTCCATCTGCCAAATTTTGGCCCATTCACCTAACCTGTCCATATCCATTTGTAAATTTCTTATTTCTTCATTGCAACTTACTTTCCCACCTGTTTTGGTGTCATCTGCAATTTAGCTATGGTACCTTCTATCCCTGAATCCTAGTCATTAATATAGATTGTAAATAGTTGGGGCCCAAGGACTGAACCCTATGGCACCCCACTAGTTACAGCTTGCCATCCAGAAAAAGACCCATTTATCCCGACTCTTGCTTTCTGTTGGTTAGCCAATCCTCTATCCAAGCTAATATATTACCCCTAACCCAGTGTGATTTTATCTTGTGTATTAATCTTTTGTGCGGCACCTTATCAAAGGCCTCCTGGAAGTCCAGATATACTACATCTACAGGATCCCCATTATCCACTTTGCTTGTCACATCTTCAAAGAACTCTAGCAAATTAGTCAAAAACGATTTACTCTTCATAAAACCATGCTGACTCTGATGGATTGCATTTTGACTTTCCAAATGCCTCATTACTACTTCCTTAATAATGGATCCCAACAATTTCCCAACAACAGACGTTAAACTAAGTGGTCTATAGTTTCCTACTTTCTGCCTCCCCCACTTTTTGAATGCATGAAAGGGCCTTCAGACTTAACCAAGAGATGTTCTTAGGATATATATGCTAACCCACATGTCTCTCTCTTTGATCCTGCAGGAGAAGAACATCAGGATCATGGTATGAATGGTATGCCTCATGGCTTACAGTGACCAGAGAAGAAGAGGAAAAGAGTGGCGGAGTCACCTGGCTGGCAAAGGGAGCAGCACCTCCCTCATGATGAAGGGGTGGCAGGGCCTGCTGTGCATGCAGCTGAAGATCCACAGAGAGCCGTCGCTTGTAGGTGCCTCGCTAGACCCAGGGTTTATAGATGGTGCTGGTCATTCCCGCAGATGACTGGGGAGCAATGTCACCGAAGAGTGTGCATGTCTAGGGAACTGGTCAGTCATATATGCCACATGCTGCAGTATTTGATGCCACAGGGACATGGAGGGCATCCACTGCCAGTGACAATGCAAGTGACCATGGCACTCAATTATTATACAAGTGGTTCCTTCCAGGGCTCCACAGGTGACCTGTGCAGCATCTCGCAAGCCTCCACACACAAGAGTATCCAGGAGCTCATGGATGCCATCTTCACGAAGGCACAGAACTTTGTGCATTTCACCCAGGATCAGGAAAGCAAGAAAGCAAGAGCACTGGGATTTGCGCAGATCTCATATTTTCCACAGGTGCAGAATGTCATCGACTGCACTCACAAGACGCTTAGATCTCCATGGCAACAAGCAGTCAACTCCGTCAACTGCAAGGGCTAACACTCACTGAATGTTCAGCTGGTGTGTGGCCACCACAAACTCTGCCTACAGGTCTGCGCACGATTCCCAGGGAGCATCCACACTCCTACATCCTTAGCAGGTCTCAGATCCAGATCCCTGACACCTTCCAGGGTCAACAGGGGCTGCAGAGTTGGCTCCTTGAGAACCAGTGTTCCCCACAGAGGATGTGGCTGATGATGCCCATGCGGTGGCCTCAGACAGCAGCAGAGTGACGGTACGACAAAGCTCATGCCATGAGCGGGACTTTGGTGAAGCAAACGATCGGCATTTTGAAGATGAGGCTCGGTTGCCTCAACAGGTCTGGTGGAACACTGAAATACAGTCCATCGAGGGTGTCTCAGATTATTGTCACTTGCTGTGTGCTATACAACCTGGCCCTGCAACAGAGGGAGGACCTGGTTGAGGAGGTGGTGGTGGAGCTGCGGGTATTCTCCAGTGGAGGAGGACATTGAAGGGGATGACAGTGATCAGGTTCCTGAAGGTGAGGATTCCAGCAATGAGGCCATCGCTCCGGCCAGAGAAGACAGGTACACTCAGGAGGCCCTCATAGCCACAAGATTCATGTGGGATGATGACTAGGCGCAATGAGGACAGTGCTGACATCCTCACCTTGCCTCTGTGAACGTTTGACTCCTGTGTGACTGGTGGCAGTGCACATACCCTCAGTGCTCAGGCTCATGTCATGGAGACGCAGCGGAGGTCCTAATAGTCACAAGATTCCAGGGGGATGATGATGACATGCAGTGAGGACACTCAATGGATCTTCACATAGCCTCTGTGAATATCTGACTCCTGTCTGGCTGAGGGCAGCTCGTTTGCGCTCTATGATCAGGGTCATATCATGGACACACAGCTGTGAAACTTTAAATGCACCCGAATTTTTGTCAGCCTTCAGCACCTGACCCCTTCAGGAGCACAGGGCCACTGGTCACAGATGCTGAAGATGTGTGGGGCCAGTGCCACCTCAAAAAGTGCTGAGGGCACACAGCGAGAATGACGGAACTCTGACGCCTACCCACGACATTCTGGCAGCAATGACAAGTGCCATCGAGATGCAGGCATCACTGACGTGTTCAGTAAGTGTGAAGCCGGGCCATCACTTTGATCTGAAGGTTAAACACTGCACAGGAAAGAGGCCCTGGACTGAACACCAGCCTTTTCCTTGTGCAGGAACCAAGGTTTCACATCTGAGTGACACGAACACTGCTCATCATAACAAGCAGCCACAGGCAAGGAGACATTCTTTGGAGTTATATTTTATCGACAATAGTGAACAGTATGTACAAGTGACTAACACCCGTGCCCAGGCTGTGTAATAACATCTTCTTAACCTTCCTAACCCTACTGCTACGTCTTGGTGCTCCCTGGACATCCACAGTGGAGGTGGAGACAGCCTGTTGACTGCTACGCCTAGTTGTCTGTGATGACCTTGGTGGGTGTCCTCTGGAGGGTGGAGGGCCTCGGCCTGCTTTCAGGGTCCTGTTGTGTGGCAGTGGCACCCTCCTCGGCCTGTGGAGCTGGAGCTGCCAAGGTCACAGGAAGAGGGAATTCGGATTCGGACTCACAGAGTCACCTGGGTGGATGGCCCCGGGGTGTGCACCTGTTGATCCTCTTCCCTATGGGTGCCCCAGAGCCCCTGGCTGACTCCTTGAGTAGAAGAAGAAGCTGGAGTGAGATCAGGCTGCCCCACACCCCTCTCATGTTGGCACTGTTGGAAGCCAACTATGGCGTCAGCGATGGAGTTGAGCCATCACAGCAGTGCAGGACCAATGTCCTGGACCAAGGTCTCCATGGCGGCCTCCATCCTATCAATGTTGAACTCGTGCGTCAGCCTGTCAGAGCCATCATCTGAGTCTGAAGGCGGACGAATTCTTCCGTTGTGCCTTGCACTCTCAGGAGTGCAGCGGACATCCTTTCCTGATGTCCCCGAGCT
This sequence comes from Cetorhinus maximus, assembly GCF_964194155.1. Taxonomy (NCBI): domain Eukaryota; kingdom Metazoa; phylum Chordata; class Chondrichthyes; order Lamniformes; family Cetorhinidae; genus Cetorhinus; species Cetorhinus maximus. The sequence continues at coordinate 28,127,370 of NC_135881.1, forward strand.
TGCCTTTGCAGCTTCAGCAGCTGAGGTATGATCGAGTCCAGAGGCTCCTCATCTGACTTAGACTCAGCAGGTTTCTGGCCTTCAGCAGTCCTCCAAGTGCTGGAAACTTGGGAAGTCCCTGCCGCTGCCTGCTGTGTGATGTGTTCACTAGATTGTGGCCCCGAGGCTACTCTAGAACTAGATCCCACCGAGGTGTGTGTCTCTGCGCTGGTGGAGGGTGTGGGTAAGCCCTGTGATGGGCCTTCAATCAAGGTGTCATCAGATTCTTCAAAAGCAAGGAGAGATAATTAGTGCCTGGCAGTGGCCTGTGAAACAGGACACATCACTCACGGCATGGTTGTCTGATGGATGTTGCACTGCTGGATCCTCACTTGGTAGAGCAGTACCGACCTCGTTGTTGGCACAGGAATGCTCCAGATCATTGCTGGCCAGCTGGATGGCTGTGTTTTCAAAGACACAGTATAAGCAGGCACCTGCCAGGCCAGATGAGAAGGACGCCTGACACGTGTGGGTGCTGAGTGGTGCCATGGACGGGGTGAAGACACGATCTACAGGGCAAATGAAGGTGTGTGTGAGAGAGTGAATGGTGATGTCCCTTGAACTGGCAGTGAGTGAGAACCCTGTGGCTGTGTGATGGTTTGTGATTGTGTGAGTTGAGAGTGATGCGAAGAGTGAGTTATCTTAGCAGAACGGAGGAGATCATTCATCCTCTTTCGGCACTGGATGGCTGTTCTCTTTTGCAGGACGTTGGTGCTGACCACCGCTGCCACCGCCTCTCATGCTGGATTGATGACTTTGCTTGTTTGTCTTTGCCCAGAGTGAGGGTAGAGGACTTCATGGCGGTCCTCCACTACCTCCAGGAGGCACCTGACGGAGACGTCACTAAATTTGGGGGCAGCATGTTTCCTCCCTTTAGCAGCCATGATTTTCCAGTAGCTTCTGATCCCTTAGAGAGAGCTAGCTCTGTGCGGGGGCACCCTTTAAATATGGCACCTGGATTACTGAAGGCCTGAGGTGACAGCAGGGTGAGAAAATCAGTGATCTGGTGTGTTTCCCGCGAATACATTATTAATGAGGTGGGACCCGTTATGAATGGGACAATACGGCGCGAAAACATGCCATTGCGGCCGGTGGGTAAAATGTCTTTTTTCCTGCACGCCACCATACTTAGTGCAAATCTGGGATGATTCTGCCCAATGAATTACTTCTGAAAATTGCTACTGACTCTGCTTCCACCACCCTTTTGAGGCAGTGGTTTCTAGATCATAACAACTCATAGTGATGAGGATTTTTCCTCATCTCCCTTTCCCTCAGCTTATTTTGGAATTAACTTAAATCTACGCCCTTTAGACAATGACCTCCCATCAATAGAAACATTTTCTCCATATCTACTCTGTCAAAGCCCTTCATAATTATGAACACTTCCAATAACTTTCGCCTTAACCTTTGTTTCTCTAAGGAGAACAATCCGTGCTTCATGTGAGATCAGGTGGAAAAATGTGTCTGTCACTTGGATCAGTTGGAAGATTTCATAATGTAGGGATTAACACTGCCTCAACTGAATGATCTTTAAGCAAAAAAGCAGATAGGCTGAAAAGCTGAAACAAGAACAAAAGATAGTGGGAATGCACAGCAGGTCTCTCTGACAATGGGTCTCAATCTGAAATAAATGTGCCTTTCCTCTCCTCAGATGCTGACGACCTTGCTTTGCTTTTCCAGCATTTTCTAAACAATGGTTAAATGCCTACACTGCTGGCCACCTTTGTGCAAGTAATGCTTTACGTGTAGACAGTGGGAAGCAACTCCTAATACCACAGGGACGAAGAGAATTCAAGCAACAATTATTGGAGGTGGTTTGTCCTGAAATAGCAATTTTGTGGGCATCAAGTGATGTATTAATACCTCTCAAAATCTGATTTCACAAACAGATTCTGAGGTTGAGTGGAATGACAATGATTTCTTATAAAACCATTCCCTATTTAGCTGCTTCTAGACTATGAAAGTCACCAATATAGAAACTTCACATTAAAACATTGCCATCTCCATTTACCAGAATGAAGGGTTTGTGATTTACAATGCCTTACATTTCTACCACATTGTTAACACTAGAAAACTTTTTAAAGTGCTCAATATACCTTCAAGAATGTACTTACCATCTTGCTACACATTGTGAGCAGGGCTATATTGAATATTGAAGATCTACTTATAGTGGATCATTTCTGAAACTGTCACTATTTAATTCCAATTTGTCCCTTGAAACATGAGCGTGAAAGTCCAATGGTGGGAGCCTTTTAAACTGTCCTCCCTTGTACTTCTGCTTTCTACCAGTTATAATTATTTCATCTTCATCATGATAAGCCTGGACATCTTGAGGATCACTGTTAAAATAATTACAATATTCAACTCTCATGAAATGTATGCTAGACGAGTTCACTTCCATGCGGAACTTACGAGCTAATTCATGACAACATCACATTATAAAAAGCTAGGGTTATGCAGTGGTCTACTCTGTTAGTAAATCCCCAGACATTGGTGTAATTCTGATGTTACAATGGGTAGAATTTTCCGTGCCCACTGGCGTCGGGCATGTTTGGCAGTGTGAGAGGACAATATGGCGAGAAGGCCAAAAATCGGTTTCACAACGTTGTGAAACCAGTTTGCGATTGTCCGCTCTGCCCGCCAAGGCTGGGCTGCATTTCCCACCGTCGGACGTCATGAACCTCATTGTAATACATCTGCATATCATTATAAGCCCAGCCCACCGGAATCATCCCCCTATGCTGGATCCTCTGAGCACACAGGCGTAATTGCATGCTGACATGTTTCACAACAGCATGTATAAGCCGTGCACTTGGCAGGCTGCACTTCGCTCGGGACTACATAGTTTATTTGCCTACCTTGCTTCAGTCAGCACTCACAGTCATCAGCGCCAGGCTTCACAGACAGCACCACATCACTCATTGGGGGTGCTCACAGGCAGGTTTCTACCTGCCAGATCAGCCATATGGCGTGGGTGGCTTTTCAACAGCTGCAGGGCTAGGGCTTGCTTGGAGAAGGGGGAGAAGTGGTCTCAGGCAAGGGAAGAGGCTTGGGCAGGTCTGTACTGGGTATCCCAGGGTGTGTGAGGGCACATATTGATCTGTGCAAGTGGCCTCAAGATGGTGAGGGCTAAGGAGGCAGTCTCCAGAGGAGATGAGGCCAGATGGACATGTGAGGGTATGCGTGAGGGAATGGGTGGTGATGTCCCTTGAGCTGGCAGTGAGTGAGATGCCAGTGAATGTGTGATGGGCTTGAGTGTGTGAGATGGCTGCCTTAACCAGGCAGCCACGGATGAGATCATTTATCCTTTATCTGCATTGGATGGCCAGCCTCTTTTGTGCAGCATTGGCTTAGATCACCAATGCCATTGCCTACCAAGTCGGCGTGGTAATGTTGCTGCCCCTCCTGCGGCCAGAGCGGGGATAGAGGACATCACGGCGGGTCTCCACGACTTCTAAAAGGCGCTCGACCGATGCGTCACTAAACCTGGGGGCTGCAGCCTTCTTGCCTTTCGGGGCCATGTCTTCTTTTCAGCAGTCCTGGGCTGGAAGCACTGAGAGGTGTGCGCACGGCTGTATGTTAAATGCGGTGCCTAGCGTGATGAAGTGGTGAGGTGACGGTGTGGCAGGCGATCGGAGTCCGCCCATCATTGAAGTGGCATGTTTCCTGGGAATGCATAATTAATGTGGCGGGTTTGGGAAATATGGCATGAGAAGCCACCACTGTGGCTGGCGGATAAAATGCGTATTTGCACTGCTGCGCTTAGTGCAAATCTGGGACGATTCAGCCCAATGTCTTTAAAAATAAGCGTAAACAAAAATCACCAATCAATCCTTAAGTTGTATAAGGAAGACATATATTAAGACTCAGTGTGCTGGAAAAATTGACCAGCACACACAGGCTTCTAGGCTAAGTAGGCCTGCCTGGCAATCTTTCTGTAACCCACTGGACTTGGGTATTGTGCATGTCCTGTATATTTCCTGGTCTGCAGTTGTGACAACACTTCAAAATGTTCCTCACAACCAATTGTGTACATCTGAAAGGTGCTATATAAATGCAAGTACTTCAATATAATAGCAAAAGTTTGGCAGGGCACCATGCAGCAATTTATTTTAAAAAGAAACATTGTGGCTGTGCATGGAATGTTTGTTTTATACCAACTTAGAACTTATGTTTGAGCAGTGGAATCCAATTACATCTGAATTGAAATTTCATGATAAAAGGAGAAAATGTAGTAGACTAGAAAGCACCAACCATATCTTTGAACAGACTCTGTAGCATCACTGCACAATGTAATTGTACCCCCTAGTGGAATGCGGCAATTCAGCATCAAGCTATCTTGATAGTTGACTATAAAATAGGTTCATCAGCCAGATTAAAGACATTTTTGGTTTTAGTTTCCATTTCAAAAAATAAAACTGCTTAAAAAAAAAGTTTCAGTGGGGAACAAAAAAAGTCATTTGCAGCACTATGCGGACTACATCAATTCCCTGAAGGTAGGCAGTGCTATTTGAAGCAGCACTACGCAAACACATTTCTCCCCCCCTCCCCGCCAATATTTGGTTTCATTATTAAAGTCTGCCACGAATCAGTTCAATAAAACATTACTAAATGACCAATATCAATTGTTGGGTCTGAGCGTATACTATTAATACCTCTGGTACTTGCAGTACAGTCATAAAGCAGGAGAGAGAAGGTGAGTAGTTTAAAAGGTGATGGAAGTAATGAGGCAGTGAGCATTTGAAGGAATTGTAATAATGGGGAATTAGTTGCACAAAGTGGGATACTAAGTACGTAGTTTTGCTTAGAATTAAGTACACTGGTGATCAGAAGCTAGGAAAAAAAATCTATAATCGATTTATTTATATATATATATATTTATAAGGTTTCCTGAGACAGGGTTCATCGTGTCTCTCTGAGGCCATACCCAATACATCTCTCACTTGCTGTGTTGTCTCCTCGCTGCTTGTTGTACTGTTCCTCTCAGTTCCCTTTTCTTGTGATCAATTCTCTCCACTCCTGATATCCTCTGTCCCATTGTCTATCCACATCATCTTCCCATGATCCAACACCACCCTTCTCTCCTTTCTTTGTTCCTTTTTTTATTCCAACATCTGCCTGCATCTCTCTCTCCCCTCCCCTCCCCCCATCCCAATCCCAACACAAAGAGGACAGAAGAAATGTTAGGAGAGATTGGACACTTGAACAACTTTCCCGAGGGAACAACATCTAGGAGGGAGGCCAGGACCGAGAAGTGAAGGGAAAGTGGCACAAAGATGAATGAATAAATGAAGATAGATAAAAAAAATAACTGTTAAAAAATAAATAGAAAGAGACAAAATGAAAAGCAAAACCCAGCTATGCTAAAATGTAGTAAAAATGTGGTGATTGAATTCGGAGGCAAAGCCAAGAACTAAGCATTGTAGCAACTGTTTACATACGATTTCACTTATAAATGCATATATAAGCATTTTTATTGTTCAGTGTTGATATAAAGTCACAACAAAAGACAATGGCTTGGATTTTATGCCAGAAATAACAGTGAGGCTGTTAGCACTCACCACTACTAAAGAGTAAATGGGAGACCTTCCGGAGTTAAACGCAGAATTCAGTAAGTTGCTGTCCAAGTTGCCCTGCTCCTCCAGAAGCTTCACTCTAACAGTATCTCTTGGAAGGACATGGCTCTTACATACACACGAAGGGCATAAAATTGCTGTACTCACCCATTAGTTACCCACTAAATACCCCAGAAAAAGTTAAGGCTTGTCCATTCAAGTGTAAGTAGATTTTTAATGTCGTGATAAGGTTTAATTACTTCCAAACAACCTCTCTGAGACTGAAACTTAATGTTTACAGGAATAGAGTTTTATTCTTTCAGATTTATTTTTTCTTTCTGCCTCTTCTGACTCTCTCTCTCTTAATTTCATCTTTCCTTCCCTCTCTTTATTTCACCTTCTGTACACGATTCAACACTAAATTAAATATTCTAACTTACGCTTGCTGGTTTAGACTCTGGGCAGAATTGTCCCAGATTTGCATTAAATGCAGTAACGGGCGTGAAAAAGTCATTTTGTGTGTCGGCCGCAATGGCAGATTTTCACGTCATATCCTCCCATTCCCGGCGCGTCCGGCCTCACTAATAATACTTACACGGGAAACACTCCGGATCGATGGCAGGGCGGCCTCTGATTTGCCCGTCCAGCCGTCACTTCAGGCCTTCAGTAAGCCGTGCGCCATATTTAAAGGGCACCCCTGCACAGAGCTAGTACTCTAAAGGATCAATAGCTGCTACAAAGTCATGGCTGCCAAAGGGAGGAAACACGCTGCCCCAAAATTTAGCGATGCAACCCTCGGCACCAACTGAATGCTGTGGAGGCCCGCCCTGAGGTCCTCTACCCCTGGTTTGGGCAAAGATCAACAAGCAAGGTCGCCAATCCAGCCTGGGAGGCAGTGGCAGCAGTAGTCAGCGCCAACGCCCTGCAAAAGAGGACAGCCGAAAGAGGATGAATGATCTCCATTCCGCCAGGGTAAGTCACTCTTGTCACTCTCAACTCACAAACCCATTACAATCCTACAAGGATCTCACCCACTGCCGGTTCAAGGGACATCACCATTCACTCTCTCACACACATCTTTATCTGCCCTGGGAATCGTGTCTTCATCCCATCCGTGGCACCACTCACCACCCATACATGCCAGGCATCCCCCTCATCTGGCCTGGCAGGCGCCCTGCTAACACTCTCTCCATCTGTATTCATGAAGGACAAGCTGGCACATTACAAAAGGGAGAGGTCACAGACTGCTAGAGGAATGCCCAACATCAAGGTCCTCACAGGCTTTAAAAATAGAGTGATCCAGCTGGCCCACGATGATCTGGACCGTCCCTGTGCTGACGGTGAGGTCGGCAGTGCTCAACCATGTGAGGATGCAGCAGTGCAACATCCATCAGACAACCATGCCTGTGCGTCAGTTCCCCTGTTCCGCAGTCCCCTGCCAGGCACTAATTATCGCTCCTTGCTTTCGCAGGCACATCTGGGAAGCAGCCTATGGGGTCCATGACCCTGGTCCTCGAACCAAGTCCCAAAGACACCTCAGGAGAAGAATCTGATTACACCCTAATGGAAGATCTATCACAGCGCTCAACCACACCCTCCACCAGCACAGAGACAAACACCTCGGTGGGACCTAGTTCTAGAGTAGCCTCGGGGACACAATCTGGTGAGCACATCAGACTATTTGATCCACAGCAGGCAGAGGCAGGGACTTCCCAGGTGTCTGACACTCTGAGGACTGCTGGAGGCCGGAAATCTGCTGAGTCTGAGTCAGATGAGGAGCCTCTGGACTCGGTCATACCTCAGTTGCTGGATCTGCAAAGGCAAGTTTGGGAACATCAGGAAGGGATGTCCGCTGCGCTCCTTGGATTGTAAGGCACGATGGAGGAGTCCGTCTGCCTTCACTCTGAGGTGATAGTGCCAATATGCCAATGCACCGAGGTCAACACTGGTAGGATGGAGGCCGCCATGGAGACCTTGGACCAGGTCATTGGTCTTGCACTGCTGTGTGGGCTGAACTCCATCACTAACGCCATAGATGGCCTCTAACATTGTCAACGCAAAGGGGTGCAAGGCAGCTCGATCTCACTCCAGTTACCTCTGCTCCTCAAGGAGTCAACCAGGCCCTCTCGGGCACCCATTGGGAGGAGGATCAGCTGGTGTACACCATCGGCCCATCCACCCAGGTGACTCCAGGAGTGAAACCCCAAACAAATCCCCTCTTCCTGTCACCACAGCCACTCAACTCCACAGGCAGAGGAGGGTGCCACTGCCACACAGCAGCGCCCTGAAAGCAGGCCGAGGTCCTCCAGGTCTCAGCCCTTCAGACGATGCCTGCCAAGGTCATCACAGACAGGGTGTAGCAGTCAGCAGGCTGCCTCCACCTCCACTGTTGATGTCCGGGGAGCACCAAGATGTAGCGGCAGGGTTAAGAATGTGTAACTCTTGTAGAGTCAAAACAATTAACTAAATTAACAATAACAAGGGAGAATTCAAGCACAGCCCCTAAGTCAGGTCAGCTGTAAGATCAAGGAAAAACTTTAAAGGAACCTTACAAACATCAATCTAAGATGTGATTAAAGGGGTCAACAAAACACCCCAGTCCCCGCGGTGCCCACCGGGCACGGAAGGCCTCGATGGTGCCGGCAGATACTGCGTGCTCCCTTTCCAGGGACATCCGGCCGCGAACGTAGCTGCGGAAGAGGGACAAACAATCGGGCGGGACTCCCCCGTCGATCGCCCGCTGCCTGGACCTGTTGATGGCCAACTTGGCCAGGCCCAGGAGCAGGTTCACGAGGAGGTCCTCCTCCTTCCCGACCCCCTTCCGCACCGGGTGTTAAGAATGTGCAGTTGCACGGCCTGGGCACCAGAGTTAATCACTTGTAGATAATGTTCACCATTGTAAATAAACTCCCAAGAATGTCTCTTTGCCTATGGCTCCTGTTATGATGAGCAGTGTTCTTGTCACTCAGATGTGAAGCCTTGGTTCCTGCACAAGATAAAGGCAGGTGTCTCAGCCCAGGGCATCTTCCCTGTGCAGTGTGTAACCGTCAGACCAAAGTGATGGTCCAGCTTCACACTCACTGGACGCATCAGTGATGGTGCTTGTCATTGCTGCCAGAATATTGTAGGCAGGCGTTTGAATTCCGTCATTCTCTCTGTGTGCTCTCAGCATCTCTGAGGTGGGGCTGGCCCCCATTGCATCAGCATCTGTGATCGGTGACGCTGTGTTCCTGAAGGCAACAGGTGTTGAAGGCTGACAAAGGATCAGGCGCACTTATAGGTTCACAACTGTGTCTCCATGAAATGACCCTGATCACAGAGCGCAAGCGAGTTGCCATCAGCCAGACAGGAGTCAAGCATCCATGGAGGCTATGTGAAGATCTATGGAGTGTCCTCACTGCATGTCTTCATCATCCTCCTGGAATCTAATGACTATTAGGGCCTCCACCGCATCTCCGTGACATGAGCCTGAGCACTGAGGGTATATGAGTTGCCACCAGTCACACAGGAGTCAAATGTTCACAGATGCAATGTGAGAATGTCAGGACTGTCCTCACTGCATCTCATCATCATCCTCTATGAATCTTGCAGCTTTGAATGCCTCCCGAGCGCACCTGCCTTGTCTAGTCAGTGTAATGGCCTCATCGCCGTCATCCTCGCCTTCGAGGAGCTCCTCACCCTCAAACACCTTCGATGTCCTCCTCATCAGAGGAGCCATACAGCTCTATCATCTCCTCCTCAGCCAGGTCCTCCCCCTATTGCAGTGCTAGGTTGTGTAGCGCGCAGCAAGCAACAACGATGTGTGATACCCTCGATATGCTCCACCAGACCTGTCAAGGCACCGGAACCTCATTTTCAAAATGCCTATTGTTTGCTGCACCAAAGTCCGGGTCCCAGCATGAGCCTCATTATGCCGTCACTCTACTATAGTCTGAGGCTGCCACGTGGGTATCATCAGCCACATCCTCTGTGGGTAGTCCTCACCACTGAGGAGCCAACCCTGCAGCCTCTGTGGACCCTGGAAGATGTCAGGGATCTGAGACCTGCTAAGGATGTAGGAGTCGTGGACTCTTCCTGGGAATTGCTCGCAGACCTGTGGGATGTGTTTGTGGTGGTTGCACACCAGCTGAACATTCAGCGGGTGGAAGCCTTGCAGTTGATATAGTTGACTGCTTGTTGCCATGGAGATCTAAGTGGCATGTGAGTGCAGTCGATGGCATCCTGCACCTGAGGAAACCCAGAGATCAGTGTAAATCCCAGTGCTCTTGCTTCCTGGTTTTCCTGATTCTAGGCAAAAAGCACAAAATCCTGCACCTTCGTGAAGATGGTGTCCATGAACTCCTGGATACATCTGAGCATGGAGGCTTGAGATCTCACACAGGTCACCTGTGGAACCCTGGAAGGAACGACTGGCGTAAAAATTGAGCGGTGCAGTCACTTTCACGGTCACTGACAATGGATGTCGTCCATGTCCCTGTGGCGCCAATCCTGCAGCAGGTGGCATATGTGACTGGCCAGTTCCCTAGACATGCGCAGCCTTCAGCAACACTGGTTCTCAGTCATCTGCAGGGATGACAGATGCTATCTATAGACCCTGGGTCTAGTGAGGCGCCTACAAGTGACGGCTCTCTGTGGATCTTCAGCTACATGCGCAGCAGGCCCTGCCGCCCCTTCATCTTGAGGGAGGTGCTCCTCCCTTTGCCCAGCCAGGTGCCTCCACTGCACTCTCCTTCTGCTTCTCTGCTTCCTGTAAGTCAAACATACGGTCAAATCACCAGGCTCCATGATCCTCCTGCCGGATCAAAGAGAGACATATGGGTTAGCATAGGTGTACTAAGAACCTCTCTTGGTTAAGTCTGCAGGCCCCTTCATGCATGCAGGGGGCTGTGAGCGTCTCTGCCAGTGACTGCGCCATGGCTGCCTTTCGCAAGGGGATTCCACAACTTTCCCAGTTGGCCAATTGTTCTGCTGCCCCCTAAAACGTACATTAATTTGCAGTCTGCATGCGAGGAGTGAAAAGTTCTGGTGCATTTGGTGGCACATTCATGCCTTTGTGTTGCTTGAGTGGGCAGAAAAGCTTCAGAGGCCCGACTCCAAGCATGTCAATGGAGCTGCTGCTGAATGGCCTCAGCTGCAAAAGAATGCTCACTTTTGACATCATATGGCTGACCAGGAACCTCTCCCACTCTTACTGCCTGCCATTGGCAAATGTTGGAAGGATTTGCAGGTTGCTACTCAGCTTGCTATGACAATGTTGTGAGCGCATCCTCCTTGGCCATTAAGTCCTGGAATGGCACTTGAACCCAGAGTTTCTGGCTCAGAGGCAGGGACACTACCCACAGGGCCACAAGACCTCCTGCTCATTCACTGCTGACCACAAAATCCAAAACAATGACAACAGGGAGCGCATACATATGAAGGATTTTAAATAACAAGTCTAAGTTCACAAAGTCACTGATACAATTGGCCTGGTCCTGCCATTATCACATTCTGCTTTCCACTCTTAATGTCACCATTAGCCAGTCCCACCACTATTAACACCCCTTTGACCTTTTGTTTATGACATCTTTTACAAACTCTCCTTTGCCTCCACCTATCGCTGGCCTTCTATCCAGTTTCACCTGTCCCACCCCCCCCCTTAAACAGTATATATTTTACCACATTTCTACTGCCCTTCAGCTCTGAAGAAGAGTCATACAGACTCAAAACATTAACTCTGTCTTTCTCTCCATAGATGCTGTCAGACCTGCTGAGTTCTTCCAGCATTTTTTGTTTTTGTTTCAAATTTCCAGCATCTGCAGGGCTTTGCCTTTACCTCAGTGACACCATTGACCTGTCTTATTTACTTTCTCAAATCATATTCTGGGATAAAGGGGTTGAAATCACATTGTCTGATACTGATGACAAATGTGCTATGATGTTCCTTTATTTGATAACGTAAAGGTAAAAGGAAAAACTACAAATCTTAAAAAAGCGGCAATGAAAACCAAAAAGCACGAGAAATGGGCTTTTCTCTTCATCTTTTCTCTCAGAGGCTGTGTTTTCAAACATTCTACATTTTTTATTGTTAAAAAAAATATTTTCCGAGCTTAAACATCCCGAGGGCACAGAAAAGAAAATGATTCCCCTGAAATAGCCTGCACTGAATTTATGGATTTAATGCAGCCCGTTGCACTGGAAACCATGGCAGGCACTGAATCGTGGGAGAGTCTCCTGGCAGTGGATAACCTCCCCCAATTCACTCGGAGGGCAGAAGGGACTGATGCCAGATTTCTGACCAGCGGCAGTGGGACATCACCTATTATGCCAGAGCCCAATGCAAATTAGTGGGGACTCAGGGATTAAATGGAGGCTGCACGGCTCTCCCATACCCTTGTAAGGCTGCCCAGCAAACCCTCTCAGGTCTTCCAGTGGCCTCCTGGGAGGTGGGGGTCTGAGGTCTCCATTAGGCACTCTGTGCCCTTGCCCCTGAACCCTCCTCCCTCTTCCCCGTCGACCCTCACCCTACGACACCCATCCTACCTTCATTCACCTGCGGCCTTGGATCCCTCTGTGATACTCAGCCTCAGGTGGGTGCAGTGCTGCCAGCAGCCAGTGCTGCCAGCATGAGAAGCTGCTGGCTTCTTATTGGCCAGAAGCTCTCAGTGGGCAGGACATCCACTACCAGGGATCTGAATCACAGGGAAGGCCCAATCATGACCAACGAAGTGCCTGAAGGGAACTTGATTCCATCCGGCCGCTACCCGGAACTGACTGGGGTTCCCTGCTGGTTCTTTGGCCAGTGGGTGAGACAGTCACTGACCCAACAAAACCCCAGCCTATGTTTTTCCTGGGACTGGTTTTAGAATTCTAGTCTTCTGTTTTCTGCACAAACTAATCCTATTTCCTTGTTTTTTTTGTTTTAGCCCAAAACATCATGCAGTTGGTACTAAACAATATCCCAGTGACGAATCAATAGTAGAGATAGAACTAGTTTAGCCTGAATTGAGGAGAGTCATACTCCTGCCTGTCACCAGAGGTCTACAATCTTTTCACATTTGTTGCTAATAGTAGCAATGGGAATACTTTTCTGTATCCTCAGTGACTGTCTGCTGCAAAGACTCTTATCAATTTCCTAACAGCGCTGCCTAGGCCTTAAGCATTAGGATTTCCTCCCTAAACCCCTCGTCCTCTCTATCCTCATTCAAGACACTCCTGGCTTAAAACCTAGCACTGGCAAAGCTTTTGGTCACCTGTGCTAACATTTCCTTATGTGTTTGGTGTCAAGTTTTGTTTGACAATGATCCCTGTGAAGTGCTATATAAATGCAAGTCATTCTTCTTGTAGGATGGAGGGGGCCCCCATGCGTGTGTTTATCTTTGTAGAAGCATCTCTAACAGAAAAAAATTGTAAATCACTTGCATGAAGAAATCTGCACAGGGTAAACCTTTCAGAAAACAAGGAGGTATTTATTGCCTTGAAATCACATATACATTGAAGTGTCACAAATCTTATCCTATAACATCTCACAAGCAGCTTAGCTCCTGATATCTTGCTTTTTGCAGAGTCTTGCCTCTAGCTAGCAATGTGATGATCCTCCATCCCTGAAGGAAACAGTGTTGCCAATGTTAACAACAGAATGGGCAATCAAACCAGCAAATCAAAATGCCAGAGGTGCTGGATTTACAGTCAGCTTAGCCCCTTACAAGGCACTGGTTTCTGAAGAAGATGAATACGCCTCATTGCAATAGTCCGCTGAAAAGTAGCATTTGTAACTAGGGAAAGCTAAGAACATAGGCAATAGGAGCAGGGGTAGGCCATTTGGCGCACTGAGCCTGCTCCACTGTTCAAGGAGATCATGCCTGATCTGACTGTGCGCCCAGTTGCCCTCTTCTTCCTGTCCCCCATAACCCTCAACTCCCTTGTAGGTCAAAAATCTGACTAACTCAGCCTTGAATATATTCAATGACCCAGCCTTCACTGTTCTCTGGGGTACAGAATTCCAAAGATTAACAAACCCCTGGGAGAAGAAATTCCTCCTCATCTCTGTCTTAAATGGGAGACCCTAATTTTTAAACTGCGTCTCCTGGTTCCCGGTCCCCCCACGAGGGGGAGGATTCTCTCATCATTTACCCTGTCAAGTCCCCTCAAAATCCGACATGTTTCAATAAAACCATCTCTCATTCTTCTAGGTTTCTATGTGTATAGGCCCAACTGGCTCAACACTTCCTCAGAGGACAACCCCTTCATCTCAGGGATCAACTATCGTGAACCTTCTTTGAACTGCTTCCAAGACAAATTTATGCCTCCTTAAATAAGGAGGCCAAAACTGTATGCAATACTCCAGATGTGGTCTCGCCACGCTTTGTACAGCTGTAGCAAAACTTCCCTACTTTCATACTCCATTTCTCTTGCAATAAAGGCCAACACACCATTCGCCTTCTTAATTATTTTCTGTACCTGCTTGATAACTTTGAGATTCATGTACAAAGCCACCCAGATCCCTCTGTGCCACAACATTCTGCAGTCTCTCTCCATTTAAATAGTATACTGCTTTTCTATTCTTCCTGCCAAAAGCGGACAAGTTCACATTTTCCCACATCATACTCCATCTGCCAAATTTTTGCCCACTCACTTGACCTATCTATATCCCTCTGCAGGTTACTTGGGCCCAGGTTTGCCGTGGGAGGCGGGAATCAGGAGTCACGGCTGAACCCGAGTTGCGTTTCTGCCTCTGCCTTCAGGCTGACGGGGAGTGCGATTTTGTGGTCCCTGGGGCCTTGCTCTGCCGCCCACTTTGGCAGACCCGAGACAGGAGTGGAGCAAACCAGTTCCAGAGCTGACAGGTTAAACGGCCAGCCTCCACTCCCATCCATTTACAAATACGTCGGCGTGGATCTGCAGATGGATGTGTGGCAAATGTTCAGCTGTACCCTGAAGGCCTCAAAATGTATCTAAATTAATTTAAAATTATTTCAACAGTGTTTCAAAAGTATGTTAAAATTTAGATGTATTTCCCCTCGTCTCCCACCCACACTCCACACCCCACCCTGCAACAACCCCTCACACCTCTTTATCACCTCTAACCCCACACCCGCCAGTCTCCCCACCACCTCCCCCATCTATTCCCCCATCACCCCATTCTCCTCACCATCCATTCCCCCGTCATCTCATCCCCCTCACCCACTCATCGCCCCCACCCACCCCCATCCCATCTATCACCCTCAACCACTCCCCCGCCACGCTACAACACTCCATGCCCCATCCACAACCCTTGCCTACTTTAAAAACATATGAACTTACAATTCTTATAATAAAAGTTGGATTGCATCCAAGAACCCATGAATCCCCCAAACAGTTTTGCTGCTACCAGTAGCTGTATAAACACTGTCAAAAGTTAAATTGTTACACTGTATATACACATATATAAGCTGCCATCACTTAAAGGCATGCGTCCCGACGTCACTGCGCATCATTCCGATCTTCAGTTCGGTGGGCGCCCGCCGAACTGTCAAAGGCCTATAAAGCCTTTGACAGCTAATTGAGGCACTTGGCAGGGCTGCCCGTCCAACCTTAAGGTTGGCGGGCAGGCGAAGAGCCCAGGCGGCCTTTGCATTTTTCATCAAACCTCATCCACAGGCGGGATGAGGTTTCATGATGGGTTTATTAATTTAATGAAATGTTTCATGTAAATTGATAAACATGTCCCACCTCATGTGGCAATAGGGGACATGTCTGAGTAACTTTATTTTTTTATTTATCACATTTTCATGACTTTGCCTAAGGAGCACAGGCCCCGACCTCCCTCCTCCCCTCACCCGTACAGATAGCGCTGAGCGCTTCGGGGTGCGCGTCACGCTGGGTGGGCCTTAATTGGCCCACCCACGTAAAATGGCGGCACGCAGCTTACAAATTCAAAATGAGGTTTCTTGCACTTGGGTTCCTTTGCAGGCACAGTGGTAGGCTTACAGGCTTTGATCTTACATTGCCTCTGCCCTGTACACACAAAACTGCCATCGGTTATACCCAGCACATCTCATTGAATGTAAATTCTCATTGTATCACCCCTTTGAACTCCACCTCTTCTAACAATAAAACCCCTTTCATAGTACCAATTTTATTAGTAATATAAACATTGTTTGGTCTCTGCTAGCTAGGTGCCAGATTTCACACCCCTTCTTGAATGCTCTATTCAACATAATGCAAATGTACTCTACCTCTCTTACATCTCAAAACTAGTACACATCAAAGCACCCAGACCAGCTGGCTTTAATCCAATTGAGACAACCCACAGGCTAACCCCCCATTTAAAAAAAATAATTTCCAATAATGTTATATACATTAATAGCTTCATGAAAGCGCCTCTAATTGGGTGCTGAGCTTACCTCCTGGTCACTTAGGCCAGTTGAATTTGAAGATCGCCTGTCAGGACTCAGAATTCATCTGGTTGTCAGGTCCCCAAACCCACACTGAAATTCCGGGCCATTAACATTTCATTCTCATAAAAGTAAGTACACATGGGGAAACCACTTGGCCATCTAGTTCATCCTTCTGTAGGAACCCATGATCTGCTATCATAAAAACAACCTGCCTCTTCAATAACTTCAGAGTTTTCGACTGCATTGCTCTACCATGAACCTCAGGGTGGTGTCCTAGATCCAGCTGCTTCATCAATGGCCTTCTTCCCATCATAAGATCAGAACTGGGGATGTTCGCTGATGATTGCACAATGGCCAGCACCATTCACGACTCCTCAGATACCAAAGCAGTCCATGTCCAAATGCAGCAAGACAATATCCAGGTTTGGGTTGACAAGTGTCAAGTAACATTTGTGCCACACAAGTGCCAGGTAATGACCATCTCCAACAAGAGAGAATCTAACCATCGCCCCTTGACATTCAATGACGTTAGCATCGTTGAATTCCCTACTATCAACATCCTGGGGTTATCATTGACCAGAAACTGAACTGGACTAGCCATATAAATACGGTAGGTACAACAGCAGGTCAGAGGCTAGGAATTCTGTGGTGAGTAACTCACTTCCTGACTCCCCAAAGCCTGTTCACCATCTACAAGGTACAGGTCAGGAGAGTGTGTTGGAATACTCTCCAATTGCCTGGATGAGTGCAACTCCAACAACACCCAAAAAGCTTCACACCATCCAGGTCAAAGCAGCCCACTTGATTGGCACCCCATCCACGAACATTCACACCCTCCACCACTGATGCAGTATCATCTACAAAATGCAGTGCAGGAACTCACCAGGCATCCTTAGACAGCACTTTCCAAACCCACGACCGCTACCATCTAGAAGGACAAGGGCAGCAAATAGATGGGAACACCACTAACTGCAAGTTTCTCTCCAAGCCACGCGCTATCCTGACTTGGAAATATTTCACTGTCGGGTCAAAATCCTGGAACTTCCTCCATAACAGCACTGTGGATGCACCTCTACCACATGGACTGCAAAGGTTCAAGAAGGCAGCTCACCACCACCTGCTCAAGGGTAATTAGGGGTGGGCAATAAATGCTGGCCCAGCCAGCGAAGCCCACATCTTATGTTTATTTTTAACATTAATTATTCATTGCATGAAGAAACAGGTCCACCCTGAACTTTCTTCTTTACTGCCTGGGTCCTATTCTCTGGCACACCCTCCCTAAGCATTTGTGCCTCTCACTCGCTCCAAGTCTTGGTCACCCTTCTTCATCCTTCCTTCCTTGGCATAGACGATTTTTCAAACACTCAACTTTGAAGCATTTTGAAAACAATCTTTACATTAATGTTTTTTTTTCCATTCTCAGGGTCTTTTGCAAGGCTGGCATTTATTGCCCATTCCCAGCTGCCTTTGAAAAACATGGTAGATGTTCTGCTTGAATCTCTGCTGTTCACCTGATGATGTTGCTCCCACAATGTTGAGGGTCAGAAAATTCATGGCTTTTGACCCAGTAACAATGCAAGAAGAGAGTTTTATGTTCACATCTGGATGGTGTGTGACTTGGATGACAACTTGGAGGTGATGCTTTCCCCATGCGCTGCCTGGCATTGTCTGCCTGGGTGATGGAAGTTATGGGTCTGGGAGATGCTGTCCAAAAGCTTTCCAAGTTGCTGCCGCGCTTCCTATACATTGCATTCACTGCATCCATAGTATGCAGGCAGTGGATGAGTTGGAAGTTTTAACTAGTGGATTAAGTTCTGATTAAGCAGACGGGCTGGGATTTTCCAGCCCGGGCACCAGCGGACATCGTCGCGGATGGGATGGGAAAATTTGGAGAGTCATTGACTTTTAACAGCTCTCTAAATTTTCCCATCCCACCATAAGACCATAAGACATAGGAGCAGAAGTAGGCCATTTGGCCCATCGAGTCTGCTCCGCCAATCAATGAGGATCATGGCTGATCGGATAATCCTCAACTCCACTTTCCTGCTTTGTCCCCATAACCCTTGATTCCCTTACTGATTATACTGATCTGTCTATCTCAATCTTGAATACACTTAACGACCCAGCCTCTACAGCCCTCTACAGTAAAGAATTCCACAGATTCACTACCTTCTGAGAGAATAAATTCCTCCTCATCTCTGTTTTAAATGGGCGCCCCCTTACTTAGATTATGCCCTCTGGTCCTAGACTCTCCACAAGGGGAAACAACCTCTCAGCATCTACCCTATCAAGCCCCCTAAGAATCTTATATGTTTCAATAAGGTCGCCTCTCATTCTTCTAAACTCCAATGAGTACAGGCCCAACCTACTCAACCTCTCCTCATAAGAAAATCCTTCCATACCTGGGATCAACCTAGTGAACCTTCTCTGGATTGCCTCCAATGCCAGTATATCTTTCCTTAGAAAAGGGGACCTATTGTTCACAGTATTCTAGGTGTGGTCTAACTAGTGCCTTGTATAGTTTTAGCAAGACTTCCCTATTTTTATACACCATTCCCTTTGAAATAAGGCCAACATTCTATTTGCCTTCCCTATTACCTGTTGAACTTGTATGTTAGCTTTTTGGGATTCATGCACAAGGACTCCCAAATCCCTCTGTACTGCTGCATCCTTCTGCAGTCTTTCTCCAATTAAATAATATTCAGCTCCTCTATTCTTCCTGCCAAAGTGCATAACCTCACATTATATTCCATCTGCCAAGTTTTTGCCCACTCACTTAACCTATCCATGTCCCTCTGTAGTCTCCTTGTGTCATCCTCACCACTTGCCTTCCCACCTATTTTTGTGTAACTCATAAACTTGGCAATATACATTCACTTTCCTCATCTAGGTCATTAATATATATTGTAAATAATTGAGGCCCCAGCACTGATCCCTGTGGCACTCCACCAGTTTCAGGTTGCCATCCCAAAAATGTCCCCTTTATCCCAACTCTGTCTTCTATTAGTTAGCCAACCCTCTATCCATGCTAATATACAGTGACGATGCCCACTGGTGTCGAGGCTAGAAAATCCTACCCATGGTTTTGTACCATGTAATGTTGAGCTTCCCGAGTTGTTGCAGCACCACCCATCCAAGTAAGGGGGTAGCATTGTATGAAATTCCTGGCTTCTGCCTTGTGGGTGATGAAGAGGATTTGGGAGTTAGAAGGTGAGCTATTCGTCATAATTGATTTTGAGGGATTCAAAGATGGTAATGATACCAGGAGACTTCATGGATCCAGAGTCAATGTTGTCCAAGTCTTGTTGCATGCAGGTATGGTCTGCTTCATTATCTGAGGAATCGTAAATGGGACTGAACACTGTGCAGTCATCAGGGAGCAGTCCCGCTTCTGACTTCATGGTGGAGGTGGGTCATTGATGAAGCAGCTGTAGATAATTGAGCCTATTACATTTCCCCAATGATCTCCTGAAACAATGTCCTGGGGTTCAAATGACTGACCTCCGACAATGATAACCATCTCTCTTTGTGCCAGGTAGGACTCCAGTCATTAGAGTTTTCCTCCTGAACCCCATTGATTTCAATTTGACTAGGACTCCTTAGTACCACGTCTAGTCAAATGCTGCCTTGGTGTTAAGGGCTATCATTCTCAACTTACCTCTGGAATCCAGGTCTTGTGCCCATAATTGAATCAAGGTTGTACTGAGGTCTGAAGTGGAGTGTCCCTGGTGAAACCCAATTTGAGCACTGCTGAATGAGTTATTATTAAGTGCTGTTTGATAGCATTATTGATGATTCCTCCTTTCACTTTGCTGATGATTGTGAATTGAATGATAGGGTGGTAATGGGATGGGTTGCTTTTTGAGGATAGATCATATCTGGGGAATGATACACCTTGTAGGGTATATATCAGTGTTGTAGCTTGACAGGAACACTTTTATTAGTTCTGGAGCATAGATGTTCAGCACTACAGCTAGGATGTTGTCAAGACCTATAATCTTTGCTGTGTTCAGTACACTCAGCCATTTCGGGATGTTACATGGAATGAATTTCAATTGACTGAAGACCAGCGTATGTCATGGTGGGGTCCTCAGAAAGAGGCCCCAAAGGATCATCCAATTCTGTCTGAAGATAGTTGCAAATACTTCAGCCTTGTCTTTTGCACTCATGTTTTGGGCTCTGCCATCATTGAAGTTAAGGATGTTCATGCAGTGTCCTCCTTCCATTCATTGCTTGGTTGACCATTCACAGCTGGATTTGGCAGGACTGCAGAGCTCTGATCAGATCCATCATGAAGAGATGTATCTACAAAAGGTTGATTGGTGAGGATGAGTTCAAGTAGGTTATTCCCTTAATGTTGGTTCTCTCACCACCTTCCATGATTCCAGTGTGTCAGCCACATCCTTCAATTTGGTCATAAAGTCTTGGTAATACACCTTCGAAATACTCGATCTTAGAGAACCTTCTGTGCCCTTGCCACCCTCAACGTTTCCCCCAAGTGGTGTTCCAATTGGAGGAGTGATTCCTGAGCTGAGAAAGGCCAGTAGGTGATAATCAGCAAGTTTCCTTACCCATGTTTGATCTAAAGTCAAAAGACATCATGGGCCCAGGGTAAATGTTGAGGACTCCCAAGGTCATTCCCCCCACCCGAGTGTACGGTGCCTCAACTTTTGGCGCATGTGTCCTGCTGCTGGGACAGGATATACCCAGGGATAGCAGTGGAGGTGTTTCGATTCTGTGAACATCTTGTTGTTGGACAGTCCTCCCAACTTTGATACCAGCTCCCAGGTATCAGTAAGAGGGCTCTGCAGGGTCAACTTGGTTGGGTGCACCTCTGTCATGTCCTGACTCAGTGCCTAGGTTGCAGCCGAGTAATTCATCTAGTTTCATTGTTGTGCTGTATAAATGTCTGCAGTTGTAGGTCAACTTAAATTTTCAAAGAGTCAAACTGCACGTGTGAAGATCTTGAGGCTCATCAAAAGCCACCTGAGCCCCAAAGTGTTGTTCCGTCCTTAGTGCGCATGCTACTGTTAATGATATAGTGAGCTGTTGAGAACATTTTTATTTTATATTCATTCAGCTTTGTTTTGCTGGAGGCAGTTGACATGGTGCCTCCATAGAGTGTGGAAGGCTCCAGCAAGTGAATTCTATGATTTATACATGAGTGCTGCAGCACCAAGGACTGAAGTACAGTTCTACTGCAGAATGTGGTTTGACTTGAAGTGCTGTTTATTGTGTTCTGCAGCAGAGCAGGATACTTTTTCAATATGGAATACCACTGAAAAATCTACTCTTGAAAAGCTAAGTTCACTTTCCCTCCATGACATGCTTGTGCTTCTTTTTGTTTTCAATTTCATATTGTGGTGTGGTGGCATTGTCACTGGGCTAGTATTTCACAGACCCAGGGAATGCTCTGGGGACCTGGGTTTGAATCCCACCATGACAGATGGCGGAATTTGAATTCAATAAAATTCTGGAATTAAAAAGTCTGATGACGATCACAAAACCATTGTCGATTGTCATAAAAGTCCATCTGGTTCACTAATGTTCTTTAGGGAAGGAAATCTGTTGTCCTTACCTGATCTGGCCTACAGGTGACTCCAGACTCACAGCAATGTGGTTGACTCTTAAATGCCCTCTGAACAAAGGTAATTAGGAATGGGCAATAAATGCTGGTCTAGTCAGCGATGCCCACATCTCATGAAACAATATATTAAAAAATTCTGACTTCTGCCATTTTCCCAATTCATTTATCCCATTTCATGTATTACATATACATCAACACATGCAGGCAAAGTTCAAACTAATACTAGCAAATTAGTACAACATAAATCCATGGCTTGCCAACTTATAGTACAAATGTCCTTATAAATGTATATCCAGGTACTAAACTTCCTTTGGTCTTCTTTAACCCTTTGCATGTCCCTCTACAGAATAACTTTAGTCCTATAATGCTTTCATTCACTAGTTTTGACTAGGATAGGAAAAGATTAAACTAAATGCAATTTCTGTTTGCAGTGTTCTTTTGTAACATTTAATACATTTCAATAGAAATGTTATTGATTTTATTTCTAAATCAAGTCAGATTAAAATTTGTAAATAAAATACACAT
Source organism: Cetorhinus maximus (assembly GCF_964194155.1). Classification (NCBI taxonomy): domain Eukaryota; kingdom Metazoa; phylum Chordata; class Chondrichthyes; order Lamniformes; family Cetorhinidae; genus Cetorhinus; species Cetorhinus maximus. The sequence goes on from NC_135881.1 coordinate 28,149,434, forward strand.
TCACCATTCAAATCTGGGCAATGGCTGCATGCCCAGGGCGAGTCAAGTAAATTAAAGTTGATACCCTATTATGTTTTGATAAAACTGTCAGCCACTCACCTCGAGCAGAAATCTAATGGTATTCCTACCCACTACCTGCCTGCAAAGATAGTAAACACTTCCCAGCACATATTTCTCAATTCACACCCTTTCTAGCCATCAAATATTGCATTATTAGACCAAATGGTGCAATACCAACACTCAGGCGATGAACACTTAATTTTTTTTTTTACATAATTTCTTCTTGGTTTTGTAAACCATCTCCTGCTGATCCAGTTCTCCAAGCAACAATTTTAAAAATTGAGATGTGGCAATTTTAAAAAATTGTCCATATTTAAAGATCAAGGGAGAAAGGCACCAGTGCTGGGATAGAAAGGACGTGTACTTCTTGGATGGACTCCAGCTGAACAAACATGGCACCAGTGTCTTAGTGGACAGGTTGAGGGCTGTCAATTAGATTTTAAACTAATATGAAGTGGTGGGGGGTGTCCGCTAGTGCAGGGTAGGCATCTGGTAAAATTTATGTAAGTCTAAAGACAAAAAAGAATTAGGAGGAAGAGGGAGTAAAGGCCAGATTCGGCTAAGGAACATATACAATCAGGAGCAAATACATTTAAAAAAAACAGAATTATGGAAAGAAATAAAGTGGAATTTACTGCCTGCACACTTGCTGATATCGAGGCATCCTCCAAACTGTCTAATAATGGAATTGGGGTGAAGAAAGAAATACATAAGCAAACACACTCTAACACCACCAGTCTGGAAACCTGAAGCCCAGAAACACCAGGGGCTGAATTTTTGTCTTCAGTTCACACGGTGTCAAGCCACTTCCCAATGCCGCATTCCCAACATCAGGAAATCAGCCCATTCACCTGGAGCTTTGGTCTCAAGGGAGTTGTGTATGGGATGAAGTCAGAGCTACTGCCTCCCGAGGCAGGCCAGAGGCGGCAACGGAGGCAAGCAGATTTCAAGACAGGCTGGTTAGAATGGCCGCGAGCATTTACTGGGACATTGGCCAAGTTCTAGTCCTCTAACCTTCATCCCTCAACACTCTTCATCCACCTCGCCCTCCTCCATGTCTCTGATGCCCCTCCATACCTCTCGTATCTCCCATGCCCCCTCCATGGCTCCTCATATTTCCCAAGAGCCCTTCATGCCCTGTCATGCTGCCTCCATGCTCCATATGCCTGTTCCATGCCCCTATGCATTCTCCATGCTCACTCGCACAGTATCCACTAGGCAGAGACTCAAAGCCTTGTAATAACGTTAGCAAGTCTTCTAAATGCTCATGAAATTAAAAAAAGATAGCCATTCAAAATTCCCTTCGAGAAAACTGCCTATTTTACAAGCTCATAAAATGGTCAACAACCACAGGTATTCATAGATATTCCTATCTCCTAGCCTTGTTCAAATAAATAAACGGAGATTGAAAAACCACATCAAAGAAAGGTAAACTTATTACAAGCTCAAACTGTCAAATAAAGCTAGCAGTCCCCGTCACAGCTGTTTCAGTAATTCCCTACAGAGCTGAAATCCATTAGTGAGTCTTGGAACTCAGCCACGCATTCATAGTGAGGTCATCTGTCAACTGTATCAACAAAGCAGGCTGATGAGATGGCTAGACATCTGTTTTGCCAGATGCTTCAAAGACACAGCAGATGTTAGGACAATGTGAAATTAAAACTACAGAGTCCCCTACATACATTAATGTCTGATTCTTCATACTGTTACATCCATGGATGAAGTATTCTAATGTATTGAGGATGAAAATCCAGGTGTCAGTGTCTAAATAGGGTGGAGGAACAGAGCAATTGGTAAAAATGTCCTGGTAAATATCTTCAAGATTATGAAAGGGTTTGATATTGTTGACTTAAAGACGACGTTTTCACTTTTGGGCAAGACCAGAACTACGGGACAGAAATCTATAACTACCACTTATAAATCCAACAGAGAACTCAGGAGCGACTTCTTTACCAAGACAGTGGTTAGAATGTGAAATTTGCTACCATAGGGAGTTGAGGCAAAAAGCACAGCTGCATTCAAGGCTAAGCTCAATAGGCACATGAGGGAGAAAAGAACAGAAGGTTAGTTATGCTGATAGGTTATATGAAAAGAGTTGAGGAGTGGAGCATAAACACCGCATGAACCTGTATAGCCAAATGGCCTGATTCTGTACTGTTAATAATTGTTAATACTTTGTAGTTTAAGTAAAATATGCTGCCTAAGCTACAGCGTCTTTACATTGAGATTTGTGATTTACTTCTTGAATAGGATTTTTTATAAATAAAGCAACCCAACAGAGAAATAACAAAATTATTTTGTGACTCGGGTTCAGTTGGGTGAAGCCTTGTACGTCACCTGGGTCAAGCTCACAGCAGTCACATAAAGCTCCATTACCTTGGGCTAGATTTTCAAAGAGTTGATTCAACTCTGGAGAGCTGTAAAAATGATGAGCGGGACCCGAATGCAAAGGTTCTGCCCCATTTCCTACAGATCCCATTTTTGCCGGAAGGGTCAAGGCGTGAATCACACAGGTGGGAAAGCCAAACTCAAATTAGTGCCGAGTTCAAACAGATCACATTTTCACTGTTCCAAAGGCCTTAACCCACAGTGTGGAAGTTGTGAATTTATGAAGGAGGTGTAAACTCTCTTGAAGGACGGATAAGGTCTGTTTAAATGTCATGATCTGAAGTTCTTTAAATCTCCAGCCCTTTAAAAATAAAAAAAATGGCTGCAGCTGTAGGTTAGAGTAAAAAAGTAGACACTTGCTAGTTGGGTGCATTGATTGACAGGTCATCTGGTGAAGTTTAGAAAAAAAACATAAGCCATCTGTTCCACAGTTTCAAGAGACTTCATTGTCAACATTTCCCAAAGGTTGTTATTTCAGCTGAGCCCATTATGAATATTTGGATGAGTTTCAAAAGCACCAAACTACTTATTTCAGCAAGGGGGCTGAGTTCACATTTTTTTGGCAGTTTTAAGAGGCTATTAAATAATTAGCTGTCTTTGATGTGATAAATGAACAGAAGTATGTTTGTTTTAACAACAGATTTACCATTTGAAGGGATTTAAAGTTTTTGAATGGGTTTCATGAATGATATATTTTTCTGTATCAAATGTTTATGAGTGAGAGTGCTGTTAGGTGGTTGAAAGTTTATTTTTTCATCTCCACATGACTCCTGAGATCTTCCCCTAGTAGATGCTGGTTGAGTGGCTATGGAGGTGGCATGAGGGGATGAGGTGGCATGGGGTCATGGAGGTGGCAAGGGGGTATGAGGGGGCATGAAAGTAGTATTGGGAGTATGAGGGGGCGAGGGCTACAGACCTAACAGATTTTATATAACTGATCTGAAGTCTCGGAACACAGGGTGTGCCTTCTAACCAGCCTGCCTTGGCACCTGCCCACATCGGTCAGCTCCTCCAAACTGCCTCTGAAGGCGGTGGGCCTGACTCAATCAAGCCCCCCAGCACCCCCGGAGAGAAGATCGTGTGAGCAGAGGTTGCTTCCATTGGGACGAGTCTGCCCTGTCAGGAGATTTCCTGACTCGAGCTTCCTATCTTGATGGCGAAAATCCAGCCCCTTGTATCTAAAATTGGGATCCGTTTCATCTACAGTTGTACTTTGGCAGTACAGAAATGAACAAACCAGAACCTGGATAAATAGATAATTGAAAAATTAATTTTTGCAGCCAATTTGACATAAAGTTGAGAGTCAAGATGACTCGAGGGCTCACTTAATGCCATGTTACGTCCAACCTTTAATAAGTCAAGCAGGAGGTCCCACCCACACCTCATACCTACTCAGCTCAAAACATCCAGCCGCCTGTTAAAAATACATGAAGCCACAAGGAATCCCATGTCTTTGAGCCATCTTTGGCTTGACATTTTGCTGTGTGATATTAGTAACAATGAAATTAAAGTATTTGTAGGAATTCCCTCTGGCATTTTAGTCAAAATGCCAACTCAGTTAAAAAAAAAAGCTGTGCAATTTCAAACTTTTGCTTAGCAAACTTCCCTAAACTTTGTATTATTTGTTCTCCAGACATGTGCAACATTGGCAATCACTGCTTGCCCTGAAAAGTGGTAGACCACCTCCTTGATCACTGAAATACTTATGCTAATGATGCATCAATGGTGGTGTTAGGTAGGGAATTTCAGGATGTTGGGCCAGTGACAATGAAGGAACAGCATGGATGGAGCTGATCAAATTCCTTTGATCTTGCTGCTATTCTCCTTCTTGGTGGCACAGTCTGGTCTATAAGCCTCACGTGGATTGGCTTTATAGGGCGGGGATCCCTCCATTCAGGCATCAGTGTCAACAGGAACTTTGAATACTGCTCTGACCTCATGCCACTAATTCTCTGAGCAGATGTTAGTCCCATGGGAATGGCAATTTTCTGGGCTGATGTGATTTAATTTCTACCTCGTTCCTCCTTAAAACCCACACATTTGTCCTAGTGTTTTATCACCTGTTCAAATATCTCCTTTGGCTTGGTGTCAATTTTTATCTGACTATGCTTCTGTGTAGGCATCTTGGGATGTTTTCGTATTTTAGAGCTGGTATGTAAATAGAAGATTTTGTTATTCTAAGAACAGTGGTAATCCCATTCAGCTGGAGAACAGATGAACTCTGTGCCCAAGTAAGGGACAACATTAGGGCTATCTGTACCTTTATTATCACATTCCTTAGATAATATCACCAGCTTCAACACCTCTTTGTCCTTTTGTCTATGACATCTTATGGTTATCTCCACCTATCACTGGCCCTCTATCCAGCTCTACCTGTCCCACCCCCCCTTAAACCAGCTTATATTTCACCTCTTTTCTATTTTTCCTTAGTTCTGTTGAAGAGTCATACCGACTCGAAACATTAACTGTGTTCCTCTCTGCAGATGCTGTCAGACCTGCTGAGTTTTTCCAGGTATTTTTGTTTTTGTTTTGGATTTCCAGCAAGCGCAGTTTTCTGCTTTTATCTTAGTGTTTAATTGACTGCCACTTCTCTTCAAAGAATGCCGACCTTGAAGAAGTATTGCTCTTCTCTCTGACAGGATTTCCGTCTCTCTCTTTTGTCTTGTTCACCTTCATTGCTTTCCATTTCCCTCCTGGTGTTTGACAAGGCGTTTACTAAAACTCGCTTTCACGGCCATATTTCCTTCCTCAGTGACTGTCTCCGTCTCCGACTTACCCCACATGGATTTCAACTGAAGTTCCATACCTCATGTTTCGAACCCACCCGGGATTACAGGTATCTCCGGGACATACAACGCTCCTCGGACTGCTGTTCTCGTCGCATCCTGAGATCCACACTCAGTGCCATGCGCCGTCATATGAACACACTCAACCTCTCTCTCCAGCAGCACCGCCGCACCCTATTTCTAAGCTGCCAGTGCCCCCAGTTTCATTTTATTCTTCGTCTCATCCGACACCTCAACAAGAAACTTTGTCTCTTTCTTTCAGGTGCAAAGGAACGCAAGCTCCAACAACTCATCGACACCAAGACCCATCCAAGACCCTTCATCCCTGCCTGTCCCTCTGTCCCCATCCCGTCTTCCAATCTCAGCCCCAGCCGTGTATTCACCATACTCTCTGACCTTCCCCTCTCCAATGCTGAACGTTCAGTGCTCAGCAAAGGACTTAGTTTCATACTCTTGCACCCTCATCTCAATGAATTTTGGGCTCGGCACGATGCTGAACTCTTCTTCCGCCGCCTTCGTCTCCGTGCTCACTTCTTTGGGCAGGAGTCCTCTGCCTATTCAACTGATCCTTTTACCTGCCTCAAATATTTTCCCTCCACCTGGACCCCTCCCTCTGGATTCTTACCTTCTCTTGATCTTTTCATTGAGAATTGTCGGCGCAACATTAGTCATCTCAATTTCTCTGCTCCTCTCACCCACTCTAACCTGTCTCTCTCTGAACTTGCAGCGCTCCGTTCTCTCAGGTCCAACCCTGACAGTGTCATCAAACCTGCTGACAAGGGTGGAGCTGTTGTTGTCTGGCGCACTGACCTCTACCTCGCAGAGGCTGAGCGTCAACTCGCAGACACTTCCTCCTGCCTCCCCCTGGACCATGACCCCACCACTGAACATCAAGCCATTGTTTCCAGGACTGTTACTGACCTCATCTCCTCTGGATATCTTCCTTCCACAGCTTCCAACCTCATAGTCTCCCAACCTCGGACGGCCCACTTCTACCTCCTATCCAAAATCCACAAACTGGACTGTCCCAGCAGAACGATCGTGTTAGCCTGTTCCTGCCCCATGGAACTCATTTCTTGCTATCTTGACTCCATTCTCTCTCCCCTTGTCCAGTCCCTTCCCACCTACATCTGTGATTCCTCTGACACCCTACATCATATCAACAATTTACAATTCCCTGGCCCCAACCGCCTCCTCTTCACCATGGACGTCCAATCCCTCTACACCTCCATCCCCCACCGGGATGGTCTGATCACTCTCCGTTTCTTCCTCGAACAGAGGCCCGAACAATCCCCATCCACCACTACTCTCCTCCGTCTGGCTGAACTTGTTCTCACACTGAACAATTTCTCCTTAAACTCCTCTCACTTCCTCCAAATAAAAGGTGTGGCTATGGGTACCCGCATGGGCCCCAGTTATGCCTGTCTCTTTATGGGGTATGTGGAACATTCCTTGTTCCAGTCCTACTCCGGCCCCCTCCCACAACTCTTTCTCCGGTACATCGATGATTGCTTCGGTGCTGCTTCATGCTTTCGTCTGGAAATGGAAAAATTTATTAATTTTGCTTCCAATTTCCACCCCTCCATCATTTTCACATGGTCCATCTCTGACACTTCCCTTCCCTTCCTTGACCTCTCTGTCTCAATTTCTGGTGATAGACTGTCCACCAATATTCATTACAAGCCAACCGACTCCCACAGCTACCTCGACTACAGCTCCTCACACCTCGCTTCCTGTAAGGAGTCCATCCCATTCTCTCAGTTTCTTCACCTCCATCGCATCTGTTCTGATGATGCCACTTTCAAAAACAGTTCCTCTGACATGTCTTCCTTCTTCCTTGACCGAGGTTTTCCACCCACGGTGGTTGACAGGGCCCTCAACCGTGTCCGGCCCATCACCCGTGCAAGCGCCCTCACACCTTCTTCTCCCTCCCAGAAACATGATAGGGTCCCCCTTGTCCTCACTTATCACCCCACCAGCCTCCGCATTCAAAGGATCATTCTCCGCCATTTCCGCCAACTCCAGCATGATGCCACCACCAAACACATCTTCCCTTCACTACCCCCCGGCAGCATTCCGCTGGGATCGTTCGCTCCGGGACACCCTGGTCCACTCCTCCATCACCCCCTACACCTCAACCTCCTCCCAAGGCACCTTCCCATGCAACCGCAGAAGGTACAACACCTGCCCCTTTACTTCCCCTCTCCTCACAGTCCAAGGGCCCAAACACTCCTTTCAAGTGAAGCAGCATTTCACTTGCACTTCCCTCAATTTAGTCTACTGCATTCGCTGTTCCCAATGCGGTTTCCTCTCTTTTTGGAGAAACCAAACGCAGACTGCGTGACCACTTTGCGGAACGCCTTCGGTCTGTCCGCAAGCATTACCCAGACCTCCCTGTCGCTTGCCATTTCAACACTCCACCCTGCTCTCATGCCCACATGTCCGTCCTTGCCCTGCTGCATTGTTCCAGTGAAGCTCAACGCAAACTGGAGGAATAGCACCTCATCTTCCGACTAGGCACTTTACAGCCTTCCAGACTGAATATTGAGTTCAACAATTTTAGATCATGAACTCTCTCCTCCATCCCCACCTCCTTTCCGATCCCCCTTTTTCTCAATAATTTATATAGATTTTTCTTTTCCCACCTATTTCCATTATTTTTAAATGTGTTTCCATCCATTGTTTTATCTCTGCCTTTTAGCCTATTTCGATCCCTTCCCCCCACTCCACCTCCACTAGGGCTATCTATACCTTTATTATCACATTCCTTAGATAATATCACCAGCTTCAACACCTCTTTGTTCTTTTGTCTATGACATCTTTTGGTTATCTCCACCTATCACTGGCCCTCTATCCAGCTCTACCTGTCCCACCCCCCCTTAAACCACCTTATATTTTACCTCTTTTCTATTTTTCCTTAGTTCTGTTGAAGAGTCATATGGACTCGAAATGTTAACTGTGTTCCTCTCCGCAGATGGTGCCAGACCTGTTGAGTTTTTCCAGGTATTTTTGTTTTTGATCAGGAAGTAAGGACCTTGCAGGAAGTCACTGCCCCTGTCCTTTCTATTGACTAGCGAGTTGCTGACCTCTGATTGGCCAGCAGCTCTCGGGGGGTGGTGGGGGGGAAGGGTATCTGTCCCACACTAGAGGGTTTGGCGATTTAAATGTCCCTGGTGGAGTCGGCAGCCCCAGTGGCAGGATTCCCGCTTGTTGGATCCTAGTCATCAGTTTGTTGGATCCTGTTCACACGCTTGTTATAAAGGATGGTCAATTTGGTACTAATGACAGAGTTCAGTAACAGAATTTTCATAGATAGAAACTCTGTGTTTATGTACAAAAAGTATTCAGCAGCAGCTAAACATGTGCTTATACTTCAGACTCTATCTCTACACTGCTCTAACTACTAACTAAAGACTACTAACTACAGAGGTACCTGATGCTATTGGGTACTAAGATCATGTGATCTTCCATTATAACATTCTTCTTGAAGTTATAGGACACATCAGATTACCACAACCTTCCCCCTTTACTCAGAAATACATTTTATATTTACAATTAAAATCTTCTGAAAATACTTACACTGATAAGTAATTTACAAATTCAGTCTCTCTGGGGATTTCCTTATGCGTTTAAAGCATCTCGGCTATACAACTTCAGATGCTTTGTCAGGAACCTCCTTTTCCAGAGTTGCCTGAAGATCAGGTGCCTTGGTGGGTTCCTGCGGATGTGTATCCTCCACTCTTTAAGGAACAACAGATGTGTCTGTACTGGGCTGAGCCCTCTCAACAGGAAACGCTGACCCGCTCGCGAACACTAGTGGAATCATTTCTTGGTGCATAGTTTCTCTCTTCCTTAGATGATCCACATGTCTCCGTATGGCTCGGCCTTCCACCTCCGTGTGGTAAGAAAGAGGTCCAGTCACTGCACTCATTTTACCCGGTAATCACTTTGGTCCTTCTCCAAAGTTCTTCAAGCATACCATTTCTGCCATGGTAAATTTCTTCTCGCAATTACGCCAGTCGGTGTCTAGTTTTCTGACTTCCCTGGCTCCTTTCCACCTCCCCTTCTAAATTTGGCATTATTAAACTCAATCTCATCCTGAGACGGTGTTTCATCAATAATCCTACAGGTGTCACATCTGTTGTAGTGTGAGGGGTGGTCCTATAATGGAAAAGAAAGCGTGATAGCTTGGTTGTTAAGGAATCTCCAATTAATTTCTTCATGCCAGCCTTGATTGTTTGAACCGCCCTTTCGGCCAGTCCATTTGAGGAAGGGTGGTATGGTAAAGATTTTACATGAGTGATACCCTTGAGGCTGATAAACTGCTGAAACTCACCACTGTTAAATGCCGTGCCGTTATCAGAAACAACCACTTCTGGTCGTCCATTAATGACAAAACTTTGACGTAACTTCTCAATTGTAGCAGAAGACATTGGTGATTTCACCTCATGCATGTCCATCCATTTTGAGTGGGCATCAACAATGAGCAGAAACATTGTTCCCATGAAAACATCCCATAGTCAATGTATGACCGCACCCATGGTCTTCCTGGCCATTCCCAAGGGTGTAAATGGAGCTGATGAAGGTAACTTTTGCAGTTGCTGACATTGCACACAATTCTTCACTAAACTCGCTATTTCACCATCCATCCCGGCCACCATAGGTAGCTGTGTGTTATGGTAGTTCAATTATCAATGGCTCTCTTCCCTTTGGAGTTACTTTCACTCATGTTCCTTACAATAAGATGCCATCCTGGCTGGTTACTTTAGCAGAAGGCATGAAATACAGTTTCATTTCATCAGATACAGGCTCATGACCAACCAAGAAGTATTTGTTCTCATAGTTGTGATAGGACTGGGTCCCTACTTGTCCAGTCTCTGATCTGTTGAGCACATACCAGTGATGAATCTAAGAAGTGTAACAAAGTAAGTTCCTGTGGAACTGGGACTCCACGTCCTTTTCTTGTGAAGGCAAACAAGTGAGTGCATCGGCGTTTGCAATTTGACTACTAGGCCTATGTATGAAAGGATACTCGTATGCTGCCAGGATTAAAGGTTTATTTGTGTTTCTGTGTCTTCTTTCTACGTGCCTTCTCCTTTCTCGCACTGACTTTAATCTCAGCCTTCTTTTCGGTCTCAATATTGGCCCGACTAATTTCAGATGCAAGCTCGACTTGAGTGAACGCAGTGGTTGAGTCTCCCAGAATTTCATCATCGGTCTGCTTCTTCGAAAATTCTGCGACTTTTGCCTCCAAAGCCTCTTTGGCTTCACGTAGTTGATTCTTCAGCTCTTCCATCTCTTTTCTGTATTTGTTTGCTGCTTCCTGAAAAATTAAGCATTGTTGTGCCCTCTCTGCCAACTTATTCTTCAGTTTATTCAGAGAGGTGCTGAATTCTTTCTGTATCTCTACATACTTTTCCAGTGTTACAAACTTTGACCCGAGGGAATCTTGTCGGGTGTGAAGGTCTGTCAGCAGGCTCTTTATCCTTTCGGAGGTTGCTCACCTCATCTCGAACTCTGTCCTTAAGCATGATCATTTTGAGTTCCTTCTGCTGTTCTTCCATGTTTTGGCTCAAGACAGCCTGCGTTTCTTCAGGTTGTTGAGTCCTTACACACTCCTTTTCCAAAGCAGAAACGCTTTCTGCTTCCTTTTGGAATCTGTGGTCCCTCAAGGTTGATTTCCCTTAGCCAGTTTCGCCCAAGAAGACTTGGTCCTCTGTCTCTCAATACCAACACTGGTAGCTTTATTGATTGGCTCCCATAATTAACAGTTACACTACTTATGCCTTTTACTTGGATGTTTTCACCCGTGTAAGTTTTTAATTGGGCAGCTGTTTCTTCCAAATTTAATTGATATTCCCCATTACCATTGAAGGTGTGTTCCCCAGTTACTGTGTGAAGCTCCTGTGTCCACTTCCATTCGAACAGGTCCACCATTCACTTTCACTGTTACATAGGTTGGTTCTGTTCTTCCAACCTTCAAGTTATACAATGAATAAATCTCTGAATCTGTTGCTTCAGACTCGTCTACATTTTAGAATTCATATATTACTGGCTGCTTGTCCCAACAACCGCCCCCCACCCCCGCCACCCCTTAAACCAGCTTATATTTCACCCCTTTCCTATTTTTACTTAGTTCTGTTGAAGGGTCATGAGGACTCGAAACGTCAACTGTGCTCTCCTCCGCCGATGCTGCCAGACCTGCTGAGTTTTTCCAGGTATTTCTGTTTCTGTTTTTGTTTTGGATTTCCAGCATCCGCAGTTTTTTGCTTTTATTTTAGAATTCCCTGGTTTTTTTCTTTTGTTTAAAGGTCTGCTTGACTCTTTCCTTCCACCGTCTCATTATGTGACCATTTATGACAAAAAAAATGAATATTTTTATTAAGTGCCAATCGTTAAAAGATTGCTTGTTTCCACCTCTATTGATATTACTCCTTGTCTTCGCTGCTGAGTCGTATTTTTCTCATTTTCCTACTGGCTGGGGCTGTTTCCTGCCACTCAGTAGTGTCTTGCATTTTCACGCCCTTTTTGGCTGAGGCTTCCCGCCCGATGTGGAGGACGGCACCATTTTGTGTGCCCTGTGTGGCTTTCCAATCCCTAACCGTACTTTCCATTGCCAGTGCAATCTCTAGCACCTTCTTAAAATCCAAATTTGTTTCAGACAACAATCGCTTCTGAAACATGTCCTCATTCACACCACACACTAAATGATCTCTAAATATATTGTTTAAGGATGTACCAAACTCACAGCGCTCTGTTAATTGCTTCATGCTTGCCACATAGCTTGCAACTGTCTCCCCCGGGGCTCTAGTTCTTGAATTAAACTTGAACCTTTGCATCGTTACTGAGGGCTTTGGTTGGTAATAGCCCTTCACCAGGTCCACTAATTCATCAAAATTCCTCGAGACTGGGGCACTGGGTGCCGTCAAACTTCGAATCAAGCCATGAGTCTTATTCCCACATGCACTTAAGAGGATCGCCCACCTCTTTTCTTCTGTTGAAATCTCATTTGCTTGGAGGAAGAAGGACGAGAGATGCCCAATGTAGTGGGACCAATTGTCCGCTGCTGGATCGAGAGGATCAATTCTTCGGAATTGCGGCATTCTGTGAGGGAGTTACTTCAACGATTTGAACAGAACTTCTACTTACAATTGCTGTGCGAGGTACAGTGCTAATTTTGTTTCTCTTGCTAGCTTCTGTTTAGCTTGTTTAATCCTCGTAGCCAGTTTGTTAGATCCTAGTCACCAGTTTGTTGGATCCTGTTCACATGCTTGTTGTAAGGGGTGGCCGATTTGGTACTAATGATAGAGTTGAGTAGCAGACACCTCATGGGTAGAAACTCTGTTTATTTACAAAGGTACTCAGCAGCAACTAAACATGTGCTTATACCTCAGGCTCTATCTCTACACTACTCTAACCACTAACCACAGAGGTAGCCCACACTACTCTGCTATTGGATACTAAGATCATGTGATCTTCCATTATAACATTCTTCTTAAAAGTATATTACACATCAGATTACCACACCACTGAAATTAGGCACTTTATTCTGTCAGGGCTGCCAGAGATTGGGGGTCAGCCACTAGCTCGTCTCGGAGGTCGGGACCCTTGCTGCCCACATTATATCCCACCATTCCGTTTATTTACAAAACTGATTATTAGGTTGTATTCTGCTTACAGAAGCATTGTGAGGCAACGGAAGCAAGTTGTATTCTAAAACTAATGCCACGACTCCAACATACCAAGACTCCCTAGATCTCATGCAAAGTTCATGCTATGAATTCTCTCTCGAGCAGTCCCTTGAAGCAAGAAGTACACTTGTCACAGAGTACGGCAGATGGCAAGAGCTTGAGCATGGAGTCTTTTAACATGGGGAGGCTGTTGCACTGCAGCTGCCACATGGTTCTGGCTGACAAGGAAACTCTCCTACTCTTACCACCTGCCATAGACATATTGGAAAGATTTACAGGTTGATAATCGAGCTGTTTGGCCATGTTATGATGCTATGAACTAGTAATTGAAGAAAAATATTATTGTGTTATATTCAACATTTGCATTATTACTTGATGGTTTATATGTCAACTGACAGCAAATGAATATAGAACCGAGAGGAATGTGAAAAAGTATCAATTGAAAAATAGCATGGCTTTATTATTAGTTCAGCTGTGGCTCATTTGGCATCACTCTCGTCTCTAATTTAGAAGGTTGCGTGTTCAAGTATGACCCCCCACCCTCCCCAACACCCCCTTCCAAGGCTTGAGCACACAAAACAAAGCTGAAACTCCAGTACTGAGGAAGTGCTGCACTGTCAAGAGATCAGTCTCATAAAAGAGATGTGGATGTGATGGATTCTATTGCATTACTTCAAAGAAGATCGGGGGAGTTATCCTTGCTGTTCTGGTCAACATTTATCCAATAGTCAACATCACAAGAAGTTTTTCTAGTCATGATCCCATTGTTGTTTGTAGGAGCTCGATATGTGTAAAATTGGCCACAGTGTTTCCTACATTACAACAGTGACTACACTTCAAAAGTCCTTCACTGGCCGTAAAGCACTTCTGGGATTTCCTGAGGTCATGAAAGCTGCTATATAAATGCAAGTCTTTCTCTTATGCCAAACATTAAAATATTATAGGAATATCCACTTAAAATACCATCTAAATATTGGGTCTGTGCAGGTGTTCTCTCCAGTGAAAAATGCAGTAAAGAAAGTATTGTTCCCTTTAATTCTTCACCTGCAGTTTCTTCTTAATTCCCACAAGGTTAATCAACAGCTGTTATTTTAAAGATAACTCTGCCCATCTTCAGAGTTCTTCATCTCAACATCTCCTCCCTTCTCAACTGGCCTATTGGCCTTCCATATCTTCTTTGGAAATCTGTTTCCAAAGAAGCTTGATTTCCATTCTCACGATAAAAGCTTCTTTTGCATTCTACTCTTCACTTCTCCATTAAGTCCAATTAACCCAATGTTAGGATATGTCTCCAGTCTCATTTCAATGTTTCTGACAAAGCAACCAGAGGAGAGAGGCTTGGGCCACTCCTGGCATCGCACCTACGATGAACATCATTGTCATGCATATTAGTGGTAAATCGCTTATAGAACTAAATTCCTGACTTACAAAATGTACCTTAAATGTGCTGACAAAAGAAAATGGCTGTGGCCCAATTCCTATCTTCATGCAATATTCCTAAGGGCGTCAATTTTGTGCAGGTACTGTTTTAAGCAAGTTAACGCTTGGGTAAAAAATAGTGCACACAAGAATGTAGCACGCAAACTCTGCCAATCCGAATTTCTACCCTTATATTAGCATCTAGATTGTCAAATCTGGTTGAGCGTATTCCTGGGGATTTCACCACATGTCCTCCGGCTTCGCACCTGTCGCACCTGCCACACTTGGTCAAATGGCCTTTTTCCACATCTCCAATATTTTTAATAGTGATTTTAAAAAGTACTTTTGGAAAAAGAAAAACTTTTTTTTTAAATGATCCCATGATTTTTCTCCTACGTTGGTCGTGTACAAAAGATTAATCTTTCAATCCTGGGAACACCGGGACAATTCTGGAGGGTAGACAACCCAAATTACCAGCAAGCAGTTTAACATTATAAGAATGTATTTTCTTTTCAAATTACTAAATTTGATTCTCCAAAGGGGCATATGCCATGTCTGGATCAGTTGCTAGACATCACTTAGAGCTCATAATAAAGCCATTCCACAATGTTGATTCCTTAATTCTTAAAAAAGAGACCCCGACTTTCACGTGTCAGATAAATGTGCATGAGCAATTGGTAGGGGTCCAAATGTGAGACGAGCTGCAGCTAAAACAGCAGCTGGCACATAATCGCTCAGATGTGTCAGAAACCCTCTGAGGCACAAAAAGGATTAAATGTAATTTCCTTCAAACACGTGTCTCAGCTTTTTGAAAATATTCGCAAATGCTTTGAACTCACAATGTCAGAGTATAAAGCAGAATGCATTGCAAACTCCACTTTTCTTGTTTAACGCTTTATGCCTCTGGCGAGAGGCATAATGTTCAAAATAGGGAAACAATGCAGAGTATAACAATTGGTGAGAGGGAGACACACAAAAAAGCCATTACGTTTTTGAATGCACCAGATGCAATATGAGCAACAAGACTGATTAAAATGTTGCTTTGAAACTTTGACATTCAGTCAAAGTTTATTTAAAGTTGGCGTTTTGCAAATGCAATCCCTTTGCTATAAACAAATTCCTCTTCATAAATAATTCAATGCCCTAAATTCTCATTTGCAGTCAGCCAGCAGTATGCCATTTGTTCTGGCCTGGTGTTACATTGAACAATTTCACTGCACTACATGTAAACCGTTTTCAACTCCAAAATTTCCCTTGGGAGGAAAATGTAAAGGAGGGAGAAAAATAAAGCAGCCATGGTCTGCAGGAAAATGTAGTGACTGTGAAAGGAAATGTATTAAAAAATTGCGCACTTATTTCAGTGCGTGCCAGCCAACAAAACATCCAACCTCATTAGAGGCATTTAACACTGTGTAATCTTGTCGGGGATGGGGGGGGGGGGGGGGGGGGGGGTGGAGGTTGGGGGTTGGGGGGGGGTGGGTGGGGGGAGAGATAGAAGACAAGGGAATATGGTGGGGGAATGAAGTTAGAACCTGTTATGACTTTAACCTCCCAAAGCCTATGTGTCGTGTTGTGCATTTCATCAGCAAAAACAAAGTAACACAATTAGTTTTGAAAACCTCTTGGTTTTTTTCCAGGTGATAATTCGGCAAGGCTAGAGTATTGTAATGGGTCTGGCATAACACATCTGTTGCTAATATTGAACGCAGAAAACAAAGCCAAATTCAAAAGGAAACCACGGCCAGGATATTTCGGATGGTGGAGTTTCCCTTCCTGCCATCCAAGAGTTGGCAGCAAACTCATCCCTGCCCATACTGCCTGCCCCACAGCCATTTCATGCTCCAATGAGCTCCAATCTGATTAGCCGGAAGCTCTCTTGTCCCTGAAGTGCCAGAAGCTGCAGCGGACAGGACTGGGGATACCATCAGTCCTCACAGTTGGAATCCCAAGAATCCAGGACCAGGTAAGTTTAGACTTCTGCAACCTTTGCTAATCTTTGTCTGTAACTTCACGATAAACTTGCCATTATGACCAGCTGGTAGCAGCTGGATAGGTGATGCATGCTCCAACATGTATTACTCATTCACAATAATGGGTAGAATCGGCTTCATATTATCACAGGTGGTGCATCTCAAAATCTCAATCCATATTTACACAATTTAACCAGGTTGTGAAGTTATAGTATTAGATTCTGATAGACTTTTGGTCATTACACCTCTATCCACCATCCCCCACCCCCACACCTCAGCAGCCCACAAGGTTTTCTTTACCAAGTTACTTGTCAGTTGATTACTCAAATGCAAATCAAGTACAACAAGCTCTCTACCTATTTTCCTTGGTAAATATAAAATAGATTGCCATCCTTATGCTACCTTTGAAGTCTCCTGACTCGAATTGTCAGGAAACCATGGCACCGTTTGAAGGCAGAACGATTTGTACTGAGGTTAGTATAAAATGGAGCTTTCAAAGCAAGACAATTGATTTCAACTCCAGTAAAACAACTTTTAATCCCCCCACCTGTTTAGCTCCTTTGTACTGAGGTGTTACCATGGTGATGGATGTTTCTGCAGTGTCTTTGCAGGCAATACAACACAAAGCAAAATAAGAGTCATTGCTTGGTGGTTAAAAAAAAAATACCATGTGGTGCAGAACTCACTGTTCAGGAAAGTTCCATATTTCATGGAGTCATGGAGCTGGATTTTAGTTCTGGGGTAGGAACTCTGACATCGGGCGCATTTCCACATCAGTACCTGACACCCAACGTGATTTCTTATGATAAAAACAAAAAGCTAAAAGCTACTGCGGATGCTGGAAATCCAAAACAAAAACAGAATTACCTGGAAAAACTCAGCAAGTCTGGCAGCATCGGCGGAGAAGAAATCAGTTAACGTTTCGAGCCCTCATGGCCCTAAGGGCCATGAAGGCTTGAAACGTTAACTGATTTCTTCTCCGCCGATGCTGCCAGACTTGCTGAGTTTTTCCAGGTAATTCTGTTTTTGTTTTGTGATTTCTTATGAGCTGGTCAATTTGCGGTCAGGGAGCATGGCGGATCCCAAGGCTGAAAGGTTGACAGGAGGCCCTCTGGCCTTGAGAGATTGGCGGCCCCGCTGTCAGGAGTGAGAGCTGTGGATGTATGTGGGAGACAGGTGACTGTTCCATCTTGAGGCGTGAAGATTTTTTGACAAGGCGAAATTCAAACTGCCCATGGCTGGCAGGACACTAGTGTGGAAGAGGGA
This sequence comes from Cetorhinus maximus, assembly GCF_964194155.1. Classification (NCBI taxonomy): domain Eukaryota; kingdom Metazoa; phylum Chordata; class Chondrichthyes; order Lamniformes; family Cetorhinidae; genus Cetorhinus; species Cetorhinus maximus. The sequence continues at coordinate 28,167,014 of NC_135881.1, forward strand.
AAGAGTCTCTCCAAAGGATGGCCTGTGGCTGCAGCTGTGGCCAACTTACAATCGCGGCCCGAAGGAGAAGGGGTCAAAAACTGCTGATAAAGTACTCACCCACCCTGGTCTGCCACAGGGAGGCGATCTCCATTCCAGGGCAGTGTTTCAGTTCACACGGTGACTGGAAACTTTCAGTTGGCATCAGCAGAGTGGCCTTAGTAAGCCTTTACCGACGCCTAATTGGCTACCTGCCACTTGTGGCTAGGTAGCCATTTTCCCCCTGATGCAGCATGGCCCAAAACGGCCCAGAGGGGGAAACCACGCTGGCAAACTGGCCGCCAAAAGTTTGATAGCTTTTGCAGTTAAATATTCAGCTCTGTTACATAAAGCAAACAGGAGAACAGTCTCAGTCGGAAGGGGGTGATGATCATGTGTTGTCCAGGAGCCACCTTGTTTAAGTTAACCAGATTCGCCCTGGTCTTGAGTTACTTTCCGCAGCTCCCAGCAATACCTATTATTTTCTTCATTCCATCAAAAGCCACTTGTACTCACAAATTGTTTTTTTTTTAAAATATGCCACAGAATACAGCAGCTCCTACTGATCCAATTTTTTTTTAAATTGCTCAACATTGAATTTTTAAGATTTTTATCTTAAATGTATTATTAAAATGTCTCTAGACAATAAATGTATTCGAAGATTCTGTTCCCAACCTAAAGGCTATGATGTGATGACAATATATTCCCTCAGACGTCTTCCATTATAAAAAAATCATGATTCCCTCCAAGGGCATTCGCTTACGTGTCGGTCTTAAGAGATTCTGAATGTCCATCTTCTTTTCAAAATAATCCTGCTAACTGATATATTTATATATACTTGCATACATACATATATATCTATATGTATGCATGTATTAGCAAATTATATACACACTAGCTTAGGCTTGATTTGAGGAGAAAAGCAAATACTGATCATGCACAAACTAGAGCTTTTTTTTTAAATGAAATTGTATAACTTTTAAGCCCCAACCTCTTTTTTTTTGGTAATGATCGAATGGGATGGCACAAATTCTGATGCCCAGTTTTATGGCAATTGATACACTTCTAAGTTAATAGAGATGAATAATCATTAACTTAGGCCACAGTAGCCACTTTAATGAAATTTAAATATCCTGTACATTCACTAGGGGCCAGCACAGCAACCTCCCATGGCATAAGAGGAAGGAGGAAAATGTAGGTCTGGAATTTCATCCTCGAGGCGGGTAGCGGGAGTCAGGAAGATTCCCAGCTCAGAACGCCCACCTCGGGAGAATGTGCCCGCAAGGAAGGGAAATGCACTGTGTTTGCTAGGTGGGGGTGGGGGGGGGGGGGGGTGGTCAGGGGCAGGCTGGTGTTGGGTCAGCTGACGTGGGAGAATGTTCAGAAGCGTTCTGTTTAAAAGGCCCGCCTAGGTGCTGTGGGACATCCTCCCCGTTAAAATAAGAACAGAAAGGCCCTCTAGCCCCCGACCCCCAAACATTTCTCATGCCCCATTCATACCACTACATGTGCACCCAGCCCCTCATGCCCCCTCATGCCCAACCCAGTCCAGGTTTGCTGAACACGCGTCAAATCAGCCCGAGAGGCTGTCTGACGTCACAATCTACCTAGCATGAAAGCTTCAGCATACACACCGCATGCCCGTGCTAGCTCCCTCCTTAGCGTGGGGCACCTTGCAAGCTACACTGGAGGTAGACAGGGTGCTGTGCCTGCCATTTTGTGGGCCTCTTGACTTGGATAAGTTCATCGAAGCTCCAGCCACGGTCTGCAAAAATTGAGGCTGCAGTCCTGGATCCGAATAATGGGCCGGAATCTTTCAGTGGGCGGGCGGGCTCGGCGGGAGCGGTCAGGAACCCAACCGCCACCCACGATTGGGTGTGCGCCGCGATTTTACGCGGGTGGACAAATTAAGGCCCGCCCAGCGTAATTCGCGGTTCCCGAGATCTGTAGGAAGGGGGCGAGCGGTGGCGGCCGGCCAATGTCTGCCGAGGCCAATGTCTGCCGAGGCCAATGGCGACCTATTCAAAAATGGCATAGCCAGCCATCCTAAGGCTGCCACCGATGTCGGTTAGTTGCAATATGAAAAACGTCTTCGGAGAGCAGGCCAGGCGGGAGGGCGGGTGGGCGGGGCAGTTGGCCCCGAGGTTCTCCGATGAGTGCCTCACTGCACGCCGCGATGTCCTGGTCCCAAGGGATGGGAGGAGGAGGCCCACCCCCCCCCACCTAATAAAACGTGCCTGGGAGGAGGTGGCATCACGGGTCAGCTCCCACGGTGTGACGCACATGGGTGCAGTGCCGCAAGCGGTTTAATGACTTCCTGCGATTGGGAAGGGTGAGTACAGTGTTGGCATGGGTCACTTAGCACAGCAGTTAGACTGGCACCACTGCCTCTCCCACCTCAGAATTTTGTTTGTTTATTCATTCATTCACAAGATGTGGGCTTCGCTGGCTGGGCCAGCATTTACTGCCCATCCCTAGTTGCCCGTGAGAAGGTGGTGGTGGGCTGGCTTCTGGATCCACTGCAGTCCATGTGCTGTAGGTACACCCACAGTGCTGTTAGGAAGGGAGTTCCAGGATTTGGACCCAGCGACAGTGAAGGAACAGCGATATATTTCCAAGTCGGGATGCTGAATGACTTGGAGCGGAACTTCCAGGTGGTGGTGTTTCCACGTGTCTGCTGCCCTTGTCCTTCTAGGTGGTAGTGGTCGTGGGTTTGGGAGTTCTTAGAGTGTGAGTAGCAAATGTCATGCAGGTAGCATCTAGGCAAGGGGGTCAGCCCTGGCTGCTTGGAGTGAGTGTACAGCGGCTCCAGGGCTACGAATCGGCTGAGCCCTGCAAGGTTTTCCTCAGGTGGGAGTGGCCAGGCTGCAATGGCAATGCAGGTACAAGGTGGACTAATCAATGCTCCTCTCTCCTCCCAGGAGAAGACGGTACATAATAAAGCTGAGAGGCTGTAGGCTGGTGGAGGGCAGCCCCACCTTCTGATCATTACCAGATACGAGCAAGAGACACTGGAGCTGAAGAGGCACGATGTGCCTAGATTAACCGGCTGCGGGGAGGTTGGGGTGCCACTGGGAGGTTAGAGTGCCGTGCACTAAGGTCACAATGTCTGTCATTGCAACCATTCCACTGTTGACTGTTTATTGAATTCAGCCTCCAACATGGGATTCCCATTGATAATGGAAAGGCGACTGCATCCTGAACCGGATGCCGGGTATGCACATTAATGATGTAACTACTTAAACTAATCAAATGTCCTTGTTCTTCCTTTCAGCCTCACCAGAGCACGCCTGGACTCAGGAAGCTGAGGGACCGCCACTGACCCGAGGGCACAGAGGACATGAACACACCAGCGTCACACCATCTCAGCCCAGCAGGCACCAGCACAGATACCAACAACTCGGTGGGAATAAGATCGGTTGCTAGTATCTCCATGCACAGCGGTGAGAGCACTTCACAGTTGCTTGAGGTGCAGGCGGAGGCAGAGAATTCCCAAAGCACTGACAGTCGGAGGACAGCAGCGGACCAGAAACATGCTCAGTCGGTGGCTGATGATGAGCCTCTGGAATCGTCCCTCAGGCAGCAGATGCTGGAAGTCCAGCAGGGTGTGCGGGAGGATCTGGTGGAGATACATGAGGCAATATGTGCCATGGTTTCAGTGATGGAGGAGTCCATGAGGAGCATGAGCAATGTAATGACCCTCATGGCTGAGCGCCATGCCTCCTCCATGGAGACGGTGGCGACTCTCATGGAGAGGCTGCTCCAGGAGAACAATCAGGGCTTCCTGGGGATGCGCTCGGACCTGCAAGCCCTCACAGCGGCATTGACCTCAGATGGTCACTGTCAGTGTGGGAGATGGATTGGGCACCCAGAATCCCAGCTAGGTGCCCATCCATCAATGGTGAACAGGGAGGTCCAAAGTGATGGTGTATGAGCTGCCTGTTGTCTCGACAGGCTCCTCTCAGGGCACTCCAGGTGAGGGCAGCAGCTCTTCCGCCCCTCTGCCAGTGACCATGGCATCCGATGAGGCTGCGGTGACTGGGGAGATGCCAGCTGTGCCACTGGTCGCTCCCTCCCAGGTGGGGCCAGCACAGGCTCCACAGGCCAGAGGACACCCGCCAAGGTCATCAAGACCAACAGGACAGCGGAGTGAGCAGGCTGTCTCCAATGCCAATGCCAGCGAGGGTGGAGCACCTAGATGTAGCACCCGCAAGCATAAATGTAAAGCACCTTAGGCTTATCACTAGTGGTTTTGTTTTGCCCCACTTTTAAGTTACTGTTAAGTTGGTGTGCTGTTCAACACCTTTTCATTTACTTTGATTTATGTATGCCAAGTTGCAAAATCATTAAGTGCATTGGTTCTCAACAAGCCTCTTGGTGCTTCATTACTTCTGCTGTTGGACAGGAACCCATGATGATATGAGTGACTTGTTTGTCATTGAGCTTTATTGACAAGGCACATAGTTAATGTTCCTAACCAGGCAAATGTTGCTCTCAGGTATCGAGTATGCAGCCTGCAGCTCTGGCATGTAGTGGTGGTTCATCTTTGGTAGGCTAGCTGAAGGTTCCCTGGATCAAAGCCTCCCAGGTCCCTGCCTCCCTGGAGATTGCCCAGGTCAGCGTCTATCCCCTCAGCGTTCTCCTGAGCGTGCTCGTCCTCGGACTCGCTGCTGCACTCATGGTGTGCAGCCAAAGTATTTGCATCAACATCATCTTCCTCCACTGCGTCCTCCCCCCTTTCCAGTGCCAGATTGTGGAGAGTGCAGTATGCAACCACTATCAGTGACACACGATCTGGGAGGTATTGCAGTGCACTCCCTGAACGGTCCAGGCATCGGAAGCGCATCTTCAGAAGGCCAATGGTTCTCGCTACCACAGCCCTTGTGGAGATGTGGCTCCTATTTAACCGCTGCTCAGCTTCTGTTCTTGGATGGCAAAGGGGCGTCATGAGCTACGTTTTGAGGGGATAGCCCTTGTCACCCAGCAGCCATCCATTCAGCTGGGCTGGAGCACTGAAGAGCCCCAGCACCTGGGAGTGCCTCAGGATGTATGTGTCATGGGAGCTGCCTGGGTACCTTGCACAGACTTGTAGAATCAGCATCCTGTGTTCACACACTATCTGCATGTTCATGGAGTGGAAGCCCTTCCTGTTGACGAAGGCTCCCGGCTCACCCGCTAGAGCCTTGATGGCCACATGTATGCAGTCAATTGCACCCTGGACACAGGGGAACCCAGCAATCGTGGCAAAGCCTCTGGCTTGCTCTGTCTGACTGGCATCGTCCCAATGGTAGTGAATGAAAGTCAGTCAATGTCTGAACTGAGTGTCTGTCACCAGCTTGACACAACTGTGGAGAGCTGATTGGGAGGCTCCACAAAGATCACCCACCGACCCCTGGAATAGAAGTTGAGAGCCACTGGCACCGAACTCTTAGTACGCCCGCCTTCCGAAATATTGTGATAATTGTGCACTGATGTGTCACAGAGCCTCTCAATCTTTTGTACATAATGACTGACATTGAAAACATGGCCTAGCCTGAGTCATGTACAGCTATATATGCATACATTTCACAAAGCTTTTTAAGGGTCCACTGACTTCTCATTAACCAATCAATCTTGCTCACTTCATCAAATGGTGACAAATTAAACCCCTACAACAACAAAAACTTGCAGGAGCAAATTATTGAACAAGGCTTAACACCGAGCCATCTGGGGTCACAGGAGAGGCAGCAACAAGGAACATTTGAAGGTGTGTTGCAAAGGAGAGAGAGGTAGAGAGCTAAAAGGTTTAGTTAGGTTATTTCAGAGCTCAGGGCCTAGGCAGCTGAAGGCACATTGGTGGAGTGGATTGATAAAAAAAAAAATATCGGGATGCACAAGACTTTAGAACCGGAGGAATGTAGAGTTCTTGGAACAATTGGGGTGGGGTGGGGTTTGGGGGAAGATACAGAAGTAGGGACAGGCAAAGGCATAGAAGGATTTGAAAACAAGTGTGAGACTCCACAAAGATCACCCACCGACCCCTGGAAAGAGCCAGAGGCATAGAAGTTGAGAGCGACCATGACCTTCAGTGCCACTGGCATGGAGTGTCCACCCACACAGCTGGAGCTGATCTCAGGGCCGATCATTTGACAGATGGAGGTCACTGTCTCCCTTGAGGGATGGAGCCTTCTTCCGCATTGCACCTCAGACATATTGAGCTAGCTGCATCGCCGCCTGTAAACCCTGGCAGCAGGATAGTAGCGTCTTCTGCGGCCTCCTGTTGACCCTGCGCCACTTGTGCCTGTCCCTGTCCTCCCAAAGGTGGCTCCCCTGGGGGCTGAATATGGACTCCTGGCCTCCTCCCCCTTCTGCTCCTCTCTTCCCCCTCAGAGGAGGTGCCTCCAATGGCGAGCACAATCCCCATTCCCAGGTTAAGGGAAGTCTGTCTGATGCCTGGGAAGCCCCAAGTGTTATGATTCCTCCAGAGTCCTGAACTGAAGCCTGTTATTTCTGTCAACACAGCTCCGAAGCGAAATGAAGTTGTCCTGTTCACACAAACAAGTAGCAGTAAGTACTCGTTAAGTTCTAACAAATCGCATTAGCGAGCCCATTCACCCCTCTTATCCTGTCTGTGGGTGAGGATTTTGAAAATGTAGCCTACCCGCCTGCCCATTGCTCCCATGCGACGCCCTGAAAAAAAATCGCACAGGCTGCGAAAAATCCATGTCAATTGCTGCCTCAAGGGCCTTAACTGGCCCGTTAATTAATGGCGGGTGCACCTCCGAACTCTTCAGAAATATTGTGATGGCGCGCAGTGACATCGGGACACACGCCCGACATCATTGTGCGTCATTTTACGCGCATGGGTATCGGGCCCGCTCCCGCACACCAACTGTGAGATTCTGCCCGTGGATCCTTGTTGGGTATTCCAAATTGAGGAAGCCCATTTGGTCTGTCTCGGTAATCCTTCTATAGACTTTGTTAATTGCGCACTGATGTGTTACAGAGCCTCTCAATCTTTTGTACATAATGACTGACATTGAAAACATGGCTTGGCCTGAGTCATGTACAGCTATATATGCATACATTTCACAAAGCTTTTTAAGGGTCCACTGACTTATTCATTAACCAATCAATCTTGCTCACTTCATCAAATGGTGACAAATTAAATCCCTACAACAACGAAAACTTGCAGGAGCAAATTATTGAACAAGGCTTAACACCGAGCCATCTGGGGTCACAGGAGAGGCAGCAACAAGGAACATTTGAAGGTGTGTTGCAAAGGAGGGAGAGGTAGAGAGCTAAAAGGTTTAGTTAGGTTATTTCAGAGCTCAGGGCCTAGGCAGCTGAAAGCACATTGGTGGAGTGGATTAATAAAAAAAAATATCGGGATGCACAAGACTTTAGAACCAGAGGAATGCAGAGTTCTTGGAGCAATTGAGGTGGGGTGGGGTTTGGGGGAAGATACAGAAGTAGGGACAGGCAAAGGCATAGAAGGATTTGAAAACAAGTGTGATAACTTTAAAATCATGGCCTATCTCTTACAAAGACCATTTTTTGGACTGTTCTTAAAGTTAGTGTTGCACACTTTTGTCAGGTATCAGAAAAAAATGACATACAGACAAAGAAACATAGAAAAATAGAAGCAGGAGTAAGTCATTCGAGACTGCTCCGCCATTCAATATGATCATGGCTGATCGTCTATCTCGATGCCATTCTCCCGCTCTCTCCCCATACCGCTTGATGCCTTTCGAGTCCAGAAATCAATCTATTTCCTTCTTAAATATATTCAGTGACTTGGCCTCCGTGGTCTTCTGTGGTAGAGAATTCCATAGATTCACCACCCTGAGTGAAGAAGCTTCTCCTCATCTCAGTCCTAAATGGCCTACCCTGTATCTTGAGAATGAGACCCCTTGTTCTGGACACCCCCAGCCAGAGGAAACATCATCCCTGCATCCAGTCTGTCCAGCCCTGTCGGAATTTTATTTGTTTCAATAAGATCCCCTCTCATTCTTCTAAGCTCCATTGAATACAGGCCTAGTTGGCCCAATCTCTCTTCATATGACATCTCAGGAATTAGTCTGGTGAACCTTCACTGTACTCGCTATATGGTAAGTATATCCTTTATTAGGCAAGGACACCAAAACTGCACTCAATACTCCAAGTGTGATCTCACAAAGGCCCTGTACAGCTTCAGAAAGAGATCCTTGCTCCTGTACTCCAGTCCTCTTGCAATGAAGGCCAACACACTATTTGTCTTCCTAAATGCTTGCTGCACCCGCATGCTTGCTTTCAGTGATTGGTGTACAAGGACACCCAGGTCCCTTTGTTCTTCAATATTTCCCAATTTATCAACATTTAAATAATACTCTGCCATTCTGTTTATCCTACCAAAGTGGTTAACTTCACACTTATCCACATTATACTGCATCTGCCATATATTTGCCCACTCACTTAACTTGTCTAAATCACTCTGAAGCCTCTTAACATCCTCCTCACCACTCACGTTCCCACCTAGTTTTGTGTCATCAGCAAACTTAGAAATATTACATTTGGTTCCCGCATCCAAATCATTGATACACATTGTGAATAGCTGGGGCCCAAGCACTGATCCCTGCCACATAAAAGGTTATTGCACAAGATGGGAGCTCATGGTATTGGGGGTAATGTATTAGCATGGATTGAGGATTGGTTAACACACAGAAGACATAGGGTTGAGATTAATGGGTCTTTTTCAGGTTGGAAAGACATAACTATTGGAGTGCCACAAGGATCAGTCCTAGGGCCTCAATTATTTACTATCTATATTAATGACTTGGAGGAGGGGGCAGAGTATAATGTATCCAAATTTGCTGACGATACAAAAATAGGTGGGATGGCATGTTGTGATTAGGACATAAGGAATCTACAAGGGGATATTGATAGGTTGAGTGAGTGGGCAAAAACTTGCAGATGGAGTTTAATGTAGGAAAGTGTGATGCCATGCACTTTGGTAGGAAAAATCAAAAGGTAGACTATTATTTAAATGGAGAGAGACTCCAAAAAAGTGCAGCACAGAGGGATCTGGGTTTTCTTGTGCATGAAACACAAAAAGTTAGTATGCAGGTGCAGCAAGTAATTAAGAAGGCAAATGGAATTTTGGCCTGTTTTGCGAGGGGGTTGAAGTTTAAAAAAAGGAGTCTTGTTACAACTGTACAGGGTGTTGGTGAGGCCGCACCTGGAGTACTGTGTACAGTTTTGGTCCCTGTATTTAAGAAAGGATATACTGGCATTGGAGGCAGTTCAAAAGAGATTCACTAGGCTGATTCCTGGGGTGAAGGGGTTGAATTATCAAGAATGGCTAAACATGTTAAGGCATTATTCATTAGAATTTAGAAGAGTGAGGGATGATCTCATTGAAACGTACAAGGTTCTGAAGGGGTTTGACAGGGTAGATGTTGAGAAGATGTTTCCATTAATGGGGATATCTTGAACTAGGGGACATAGGGCAGAATTTTTAGCTCGGCCGGCGCGCCCCTGACCCGACCGAGCGTGAAATGATGCACGTTGATGTCAGCCGAGCTTGCCGACGTCAACGTGCAGTCACATGACAGTTCGGTCAGCAGGCGCGTGCCAAAGCCACCAGCGCACCCGCCAACAATTCAAAGGCCTATTAAGGCCATTAAGTTTTCAATTGTGCTTCATTTTTCACTGCCCGTTCAACCTAACGGTTGATGGGCAGGCGAAAAGGCCAAGCGGCCTTTGCATTTTTTGGGAGACTTCGCCCACGGGCAGGATGAGGTTTCCAAAATCAAATACAAATGAAATAAAAACTTTAATTTTTAAAGAAATGAATGAGGGGGCATGTTTCATTAAATTTTTCTGCTGTTTACTAATCTTTTCAATACATTCTTCATCTCCCTGAGGCAGCTCCGTGCCTCGGGGAGATTATTCAGCGCTCTTTTACGTGCATGCACGAAGCTTGCACTAGGCCTGCTCGCCCTCCTCCCGCCTCCTGCACGCTCAGCGCTGCCACTCGCATCTCACGCTGGGCGGGCCTTAATTTGCCCACCTGCGTGAAATCACGGAGTGCTGTCAATCGCGGCGGCGGTCGGCTTCCCGACTGCCCCTGCCGATCCCGCATGCCAAGGTCAAAATTCTGCCCATAGTTACAGGATAAGGGGGCACTCATTTAAAACTGAGATGCAAAGGAATTTCTTCTCTTAGAGGGTAGTGAATGTCCGGAATTCTCTACCCCAGAGAGCTGTGGAGGCTAGATCACTGAAAATATTTAAAAAGGAGCTGGATAGATTTTAGAAATATCAGGGAGTTGAGGGCTATGATGAGCTGGCACGAAAGAGGAGTTGAGGCCTGGGGCTGATCAGCCATGATCTTATTGAATGGCAGGCAGGCTTGAGGGGCCAAATGGCCAACTCCTGCTCCTATTTCTTATGTTATGTTCTTACGTACCCCGCTAGTCACTGCCTGCCATTCCGAAAAAGAGACATTTATTCCTACTCTGTTTCCTGTCCGCTAACCAATTCTCAATCCCTGCCAACATATTACCCCCAATCCAATGTGCTTTAATTTTACACACTAACCTCTTATGTGGAACTTTATTCAAAAGCTTTCTGAAAATCCAAATATACCACTTCCACTGGTTCTCCCTTATCTTTTATGCTAATTATGTCCTCAAAAACACTCCAGTAGGTTTGTCAAACATGATTTCCTTTTCATAAATGCATGTTGACTTTGTCTAATCCCGTTGATACTTTCTAAGTGTCCTGTTATCACATCCTTGCCTGAATGTATAACTTTATTGCAGCAGATATTGGTTAAATTAGTGGAAGGATTTTGTTTGGTCAGTGTAGCATTTTATTGTAATGGGCAATTTTCTTTCAGCCAAGTTGAATATAACACCGACTCAAAAAACTTATCAATGGGCCATGCCTCATTTCCACTTGGTTTTAATAGCATTAATGCAAAAGATGTTGCACTGTCACATTAGATTTAATTTCATCATCAAAGAACATTTGTAACTGCAATGACCCCTCAGTGACTTGATATCACTGCTCTTTTTGGCAAATATATTCCCATTGATTGCAGCTCACTTGCTAGATGTCGTATTTCTATATACCTGTAACTGTTTCATTACTGCAATGTCTTCTTTAAAATATCCAGATTTACCACTCCTTCCATTAATCCAACGTCAATCTACAACAATCCCAATTTAAGATTCACTTATGATATTTTACAATTTATGTTTGTCACACCGCTCATTTATTTTGGAGGATGGTTAAAAAAAATCTGCACAAGACAGTTATAATTTTGAGACTAGCAATGAGTCACAGAACAAAAGGAAATGATCTAAAGAGTTGTTAAATACTGTAGGTCTACTGAAAGCTTATTGGCTAACTGGATCCAGTTTTCCAGTAAACTGTGTGCCTGATCATGATATCTTAAGAAGCAAGATGGAAATATCAAGACAAACCACTTCATATATACAATACCATGACATTTGCCACAGCAGGCATTGCAAAACTACAGCAATATCTTAAAAGTTTCACTTAACAGGCTATTTTACAAGTTGGCATCATTATTCTGTCCTTGCAGTTTTAGTAAAATTAATAGTGGGAACGCTACACTGCACATTGCCCTAATGTACAGTATGCCTACTTTTTTAAAGGTTATGTTCCTGTTCCATTAAGGAACTAATGACCAGTCACATGTTTCTCTTGTGCTGAAGTATTAATGGTTGCCTCAGGACAGTGAATTTTTAATCTTCTGGTCTAATAGACACTTTACCTCACACATATCACACTACTTTTATTTTATTATGGAAATAAACAAGGGCTGAGAACTTAGAACTGTCAAACTTGAGCAAATTAAGTCATTTATGTCAAGACTAAGATTGCATTTGCACTACAGTTGTGCAACACTGTTTCGCCTCACACTTAAGTTTTAGCATAGATCCAAACGCCATGGGGGTAGGTGTGGGGTAGCCGGGGTGGACCTGATCTGACTTCCAAGTGAAGTGAGACTCGGTTTACCTCCATGCTACAGTAGTAGAGCACGTGCAGCTATAAACACAATCAAGATGCTTCACACCATGCAGAGATGGAACAAAGATGTGACATTACTGAATTAGTGAAAATGTGGTCAGTCAATAGGTCATGAGAAATTCTTATACTTTTCTATTTAGATTCTGCGTTGGATTAGTTCATGTCTCAAGCACGTTGCATCGCTCCACTTCATTGTTTAAGTCAAACTAAGCATGAACTGCAAAGCTGCCAAAACCGCACACTGTCCATATCTTCAAAGAAACAATTAATCATGAGAGAATATCCAGGTTCCAATCAACATTTTCACAAGATGGATCAGCAGGATTATGGAGGAATGTTGGTTCATACACCAGGGACACTTCCATTCTTTAAATAATTTCATGAGACCTTGAAGGTCTGCCTGAGCTAAATGGAACAAGCAGCAATTTCATTTTAACATTTCCTAGGACCGTTAACAATGCAACACTCTTCTTACCATTGCCCTGAAGCCTCAGACAATATCATATGCTCAAGGCCTGGAGTGAGGCTCGAACCCACGATCTCCTGACATAAGTGAAAAAACCAACAACTAAACCAAGCAGATATAAAAAAGACATGCGAACAACTGGTATGCAACACAAAAAGAAGAGTTTTGATAATGTTAAATAAGGAGGAACTGCTTCCAGTTGGCAGGAGGGTCAGTAAACAGAGGTCACAGATTTAAGGTTAATTGGCAAAAGAACCACAGGGACCTTTTTTTTAAAAAAAAGTGAGTTGCTCTGATCTGGAATGCACCGTCTGAAAGGGTGGTGAAAGCAGATCCAATAATAATTTTCAAAAGGGAATTATTATTGAATCTGTTTCCACCAGGCTTTCAGGCGTTGCAAAAATTCAAAAGGGAATTGGATAAATATTTTAAATGGAAAGAAAAGTTGTAGGACTATGGGAAAAGAGCAATGGACTAGGACTAACTGGTTGGTTCTTTCAAAGAGCCAGCAAAGGCCCAATTGGCCAAGCCACCCCCTTCTATGGTGTATCATTCTATGATTCTATGGTGCATTGCCAACACTCAAACAACATGTAAAAGTAACATACAAACTACCACACTGTACTGGAGAGAACTAATGATAAGCAGGTTTTTAAAAAAAAAATTGTTCATGGGGTGTGGGCATCGCTGGCTAGGCCAGCATTTATTGACCATCCCTAATTGCCCTTGTTCAAAGGGCAGTTGAGAGTCAACCACATTGCTGTGGTTATGGAGTCACGTGTAGGCCAGACCAGGTAAGGACAGCAGATTTCCTTCCCTAAAGGACATTAATGAACCTGATGGGTTTTTACAACAATCGGCAATGGTTTCATGGTCATCATCAGACTTTTAATTCCAGGTTTTTATTGAGTTCAAATTTCACCATATGCCAAACAAAAGGAGAGATCTGTTGTACACTTGTTATGTTTCTCCACAAAAATACTCCAGTAAGTAAATCATGAATGCAAAAAAAAATGTAAAAAATCAATTTGGATTTGAAAATTAATGTATTTGTGAAGTTGTTCTAAATTCACAAATATAAAAAAACACATATTTGGTGTGAAAATAGCATTGGTTCAAAGGCATCACCATGGAAAAGCAAATCAACGCAAACCGATTAAGTTGTAGAGTGTGATGGTGTCTCTGCAGCAGGGAGCTGAGGATGGGCAGGTCACTTACAAGAGTGAGGCCGCAGGCAGTGTCTTGTAATCAGCTGCTTGCCTCAGTTCACTGCTGGAATTCCAGGCACCAGTCCATTATTACATTTCAATCACAAGCTGCTCTCGTTATTGTCATTCGCGATTCCAGGAGCCAGGAGTCCAAGAGCCAGCTCCTGGGGGTTTGCGCCACTGAGTTGGCAGACCAGTAGACCCAGATCCCACTGGGCTATAGAAAATGTATTTAACAACGTCAAAATGGATTTGACAACATCAGCAGTAGGAGCCAGCTTACGGGCAGTGGACTTTCAGAATGCGAACTAAAAGGACAGTATAAAAGCAATGACATTTTCCCTAACTGTTTTTAGCCTCTTCCTTCATTTTCTGCTCCTTTGTGGCTTTCTACACACAGCTCAAATTCAGTGTTAAACTCTCTGCTTGCACTTCCATTTTAAAGCAGGCAACCGGTTAAAGGAGGCAACATGTGTTAGAGCATCCCCAGAAAGCACTGTTTCGCTGTGCCTGACTATTCTCAGTCCACTTGGGATAGTTGATTGTTCTGCCAAACACATAAGCTAAGGTTCTTTTCAGTTGCTAATATTATTATGTTAATCTTGTTTTTTTTCTGGCAGTACTATTAGCTGCAGCAGTGTTTCCCCATTACACATATGATGAAGGAAGAAACACACATTTATATCGTGCCTCTCACAACCACTGGATGTCCCGAAATGCTTTATGAAGTACGGTCACTGTTGTAATGTTGGAAACATGGCAGCAAATATTGCGCACAACCAGATCCCAAAAAGAGCAATGAGATAATGATCATTTGTTTTTAGTGGTGTTGGTTGGGGGACAAATATTGGCCAAGACTCCAGGGTTAACTCCCCCACCTCTTCTTAGCAATAGTGCGGTGGGATCTTTTACCTAAGAGGGCATTTGGGGCCTCGATTTAAAGTCCTATCTGAAAAATAGCTCCTCCAACAGTGCAGCACTCCCTCAATACAAATCTTGTGCTCAAATCTCTGGATTGGGGTTTAAAGCCACAAGCTTCTCACTCAGGAAACAGTGCTACCAGTGAGCCAGCGCTGACATATGATGTTAACGGGGTTTAGAAAACTTCCACTTAAAGTGAAAAAAAATTCTAAAGTCCCAACTAACTCATATGAAGCTGGAATGGCACAATATTCTTGTTAAAATGAAGTTCAAGAATAAAATCTCAGTGTTGCTCTTCCACTGGTTGATCCATGAGGAGAAGTGGTCCTGACACATCCATAAAACTAATGCCTCCAATTGCAAAGTACTTATTCAAGTGTTCTTTCCTGAAACGAATCTAATCATGTTCAGTAGAACAATGGAATTTACAGGTTAAAGAGAGAGAACGTATACAAAGAAGGGTGGAAGGCTACGTAAGGGGTCTGGCCATCTGTGGTTGAAAGGTACACCGTGTGAAGCAGTCCTTGTGGAAAAGCCTCCAGCCACTTTATCAGAAGTCTGCTGTGTCTAGTAACTAAAGTTGTGTTACAAGTTTTTGGGATTCCACTGTCGAGTGGGTGCTGTGGTAACCTTGTTGGGTTGATTTTATAATTTCAAATCTATTTTGGGCTGCTGCCTTAAAGAGGCTGTGTAGTTAGGAGCCTGTTTAATTAAGGATCTTGGGAACTGTTAAGACTAAATAACCATGTAACTGTAATCTTCTGTGTGTTTATTGTTTATTTTTCCTTTTGTTAATAAATGTTTTAACTTAATTTTAACATCCCTGAAAGTGTGAGTGCTCTCAATTCTTCTGAATTCAGTGCATAAGCCTTCTCATAATAAATACAAATTGCAGAACCGCTGTGATACCGTGGCCAAATTTCCCTTGTGGATTTGGTCCATCTGGCACATACTACCTGCAATGTCATAACACACTGTTCTGCCAGCTTCAATTATCTACACACATGTACACCCAGGTACCTCTGCTCTTGCAGCCCTTTAAGAATTGCACCCCTTATTTTATATTGTCTCTCCATGTTCTTCCTGCCAAAATGCATCACTTCGCATTTCTCCGCATTGAGCTTCATTTGCCACCTGTCTGCTCCACCAACTTGTCTATGTTGTTTTGAAGTTCTAAACTGTCCTCCTCACAGTTTACAATGCATCCAAATTTCATATCATCCACAAACTTTGAAATGGTCCTCTGCACACCAAGATCTAAAATCATTAATATATGTCAGGAAAAGCCAGTGTCCCGACCAACCCTTCTACCAACCTTCCTCCAGCCCAAAAAATATCCATTGACCATTACTCTCTGTTCCCTATTACTCAGCTAATTTTGCATCCACATTGCTACTGCCCCTTTTATTCCATGCGCCTACAACTTTTTCTCACAAGTCTGTTATGTGGCACTGTATCAAATGCCTTTTGAAAGTCCATGTACACCACATCAACAGCATTGCCCTTATCAACCCTCTGTTACAGTGGAAAAGGGATTCCAATAGGGAGTAAAACAGGCTGCTGAATCACTATCACCCATTTTGCACTTCATTCCTACTCACTGGGTGGAATTTTCCATTCCAGGGCTAAGTCCTGTAGCGGGGGCAGGGACGGGGATGTTTCCCACCGCAGAGGCCGCTGGGAATTTGCACTGCAGCATACGACCCTGGCCTCATTAATTATGCATTCGGGGTTTCCCAACGTATCGCACAGCAGGCTGGATGACTTGCGCCCCACCATAATACCCAGGTGACATTTTGTAAAAAGCACCTGGACATAACTGACCCACTGGTGAAGATCGATGATAGGCCTCCTAGAAGACTATAAAGCTACAAGATCCACCTGGTAGATGCTCCCCAACGCAATACTGCGTGTTCCAGGTTCCACGGTCCCTGGAGGCCTCCTCCCAAACTCCGGAGGCTGCCCCAGGCCTTCTCCAGGTAAGTGCCGATATGTACGCTCCACATTGCAGACCACTGGCAGGATTTCCTGCTGGCTGTGTGGCCGATCGGGCAGCAGCGGGAGATTCTGGTCGGACCTTCATCTGTATCCCATTAATGGGATGCAAATCGGTTTCACGCTGGCCCCTGGCATGAATTGCAACCTGCCATGGGGAACGAGAGTGGAAGATCCCGTCATTTAACGCTGGCAGGCAGCCGCCTTTTCAGCTTCCGCCACATTGTCCACCCCCGCCCATCATTAAACCCGCTGTGCGGGAGACTGGAAAATTGTGCCCTCTATTTTCTGTCCATTAACCAATCCTCCAACCATGAGGATATATTTTTCCCCAGACCTATGAGTTCTTATTTTCTATAACATGGTTTCGTCTGGCACCTTATTGAATGCCTTCTGGAAATCCGAATACACTACATCACTGGTTGCCCTTTATCTGCCCTGCCAGTTCGTCCTCCTCTTTCAGGTACCATACCCTATGAGGGCATTGGCAAAAATGGGTTTCCATTGGATTGG
Source organism: Cetorhinus maximus (assembly GCF_964194155.1). NCBI lineage: Eukaryota > Metazoa > Chordata > Chondrichthyes > Lamniformes > Cetorhinidae > Cetorhinus > Cetorhinus maximus. Next base: position 28,184,155 of record NC_135881.1, read on the forward strand.
TCCATGATCATGTTTGGCGAAGTACTGCAGTGGTTTGCCGTTGTCCTCTGCAGTATGGCTGACCAGGCAACCTTCCCGCTCTCATAGCCTGCCAATAGTCAGGGGAGATGACATTATTAGTAGGAGTGACCACCGCACAGTCATTGTGGAGACAAAGTCCTGTCTTCACATTGAAAAACCCCTCCATCGTGTTGTGTGGCACTCCCATCATGCTAAAAGGGATAGATTTCAAACAGATCTAGCAATTCAAAACTGAGCCTCCATGAGGCACTGTAGGCCATCAGCAACAGCAGAATTGTGCTCGAACACAATTTGTAACCACATGGCCCGGCATATTCCCCACTCTACCATTACCATCAAACCGGGGGGGATCAACCCTGGTTCAAAGAAGAGAGCAGGAGGGCATGCCAGGAGCAGCACCAGGCATACCTAAAAATGAGGTGTCAATCTGGTGAAGCTATAACAGAGAACTACTTGCATGCCAAATAGCAGAAGCAGCATGTGATAGACAGAGCTAAGCGATCCCACAACCAACAGATCAGATTTAAGTTCTGCAGTCCTGCCACATCCAGTCGTGAATGGTGGTGGACAATTAAACAACTCACCGGAGGATGATGCTCCACAAATATCCCCATCCTCAATGATGGGGGAGCCCAGCACAGCAGTGCAAAAGATAAGGTAAGCATTTGCAACAATCATCTGCCAGATGTGCCAAGTGGATAATCCATCTTGGCCTCCTCCAGAGGTCCCCAGCATCACAGATGTCTTCAGCCAATTCGATTCACTCCATGTGATATCGAGAAACGGCTGAAGACACTGGATACTGCAAAGGCTATGGGCCCTGGCAATAGTACTTAAGACTTGTGCTCCAGAACTTGCCATGCCCCTAAACAAGCTGATACAGTTCAGCCACAACACTGGCATTTACCTGGCAATGTGGAAAATTGCCTACGTATGTCTTGTCCACAAAAAGCAGGACAAATCCAACCCAGCCAATTACCGCCCCAACAGTCTACTCTCAATCATCAGCAAAGTGATGGAAGGTGTCGCCGACAGTGCTATCAAATGGCACCTACTCAGCAATAATCTGCTCAATGACACTCAGTTTGGGTTCCACCAGGGCCACTCAGCTCCTGACCTCGTTACAGCCTTAGCCCAAACCTAGGCAAAAGAGCTCAACTCAACAGGTGAGGTCAGAGTGGCTGCCCTGGACATCAAGGCTGCGTTTGACCGAGTGTGGCATCAAGGAGCCCTAGCAAAACTGCGGTCAATGGGAATAAGGGTAAAAACTTTCCACTGGCTGCAGTCATGCCGAGCACAAAATTGTGGTTGGGTTGTTCAAGCTCAATCACCTCAGTCCCAGGGCATCACTGCAGGAGTTCTTCAGGATAGCATCCTAGGCCCAACCATCTTTGGTAGCTTCATCAATGACATTCCTTCCATCATAAGGTCAGGAGTGGGGATGTTCACTGATGATTGCACCATGTTCAGCACCAATCACGACTCCTCAGATACTGAAGCAGTTTGTGCCCATATGCAGCAAGACCTGGACAATATGCAGGCTTCGTCTGATAAGTGGCAAATGTAACATTCGCGCCACACAAGTGCCAGGCAATGACCATCTCCAACAAGAGAGAATCTAACTATCACCCCTTGGCAGTAAATCGCATTTCCATCGCGGAAACCCCCACTAACAACATCCTGGGGGTTACCATTGATCAGAAACAGAACGGGACCAATCATATAAATATTGTGGCTACAAGAGCAGGTCAGAGGATGGGAATCCTGAGGAGAGTAACTCACATCCTGACTCCTCAAAGCCTGTCCACCATCTACAAGGCACAATCAGGAGTGTGATGGAATACATTCCACTTACCTGGATGAGTGAAGATCCAACAACACTCAAGAAGCTCAACACCGTCCAGGTCAAAGCAGCCTGCTTGACTGGTACCCCATCCACCGCCTCAAATGTTCATTCCCTCCACCTCCGACTCAGTGGCAACAGTGTGTACCATCTACAAGATGCACTGCAGCAACTCAGCAAGGCTCTTTTGACAGCACCTTCCAAACCCGCGACTTCTACCACCTAGAAGGACAAGGGCAACAGGCACATGGAACACCACCACCTTCAAGTTCCTCTCCATGTCACTCACCATCCCGACTTGGAACTACATTGCCGTTGCTTCACTGTTCCTGGGTCGAGATCTTGGAACTCTGTTCCTACCACCACTGGGGTTGTACTTACACCACATGGACTGCAGCAGCTCAAGGTGGTGGCTCACCAATTAGGGATGGGCAATAAATGCTCGCCGAGCCAGTGATGCCCACATCCCATGAAAGAATGGAAAAAAAGAAGCACATTGGAAGGATTTACAAGCTGATAATCATCTGTTTCGCCACATTATGAATGCACCTTCCATGGCTGTCAAGTCTTGAATTGGGACTTGAACCTGGAGCTTCTGGTCCAGAGGAAGGGATTCTACAATTACACCGTAAGACCTCCCTCAAACCGCTAGTATGTTCTCAAAAAACTAAGGTTTGTCAAGCATAATTTCCCTTTCATAAAACCATGTCGACTCTCCCTAATTAAACTATGGTTTTATAAGTGGCCTCTTAGCATTTCCTAAATAATGGAATCCAGGATTTTCTCAACGACTGACGTCAGGCTAGCTAACTAGTCTGTAGTTCGCTGTTTGTCCCTCCCTCCTTTCTCACATAGCAATGTTGCATGTGTTATTTTCCAAACCACTGGGGCCATTCAAACTCTAGGGAATTTTAGGAGGTCCACTCTGTAACCACCTCTTTTCTGGCTCCACTGTGTAAGTCATCCGATCTAAGAATTTGCCTTCCTTTAATCCCATTAGTGGCAGCTATGGCTCAGTGGGAAGCTCTCTCACCTCTCGGTAGGTTCAACTCTTTCTCCAAGGACTTGAGCAAAAAGTCTAGGCTGACACTCCAGTGCAGCACTGAGGGACTCGTGTACTGTCAGAGGCCCTGTTTTTATATGAGACAGTAAACTGAGAACCCATCTGCCTTTTCAAGTAGATATACACTTTGAAGAAGAGAGGGTAATTCTCCCAGGTGTCCTGAACAATATTTATCCCCGAACCAACACTACTAAAACAGATAAATACTATGGCCAGAGTTTTTCTCTCATCCGGCGGGCACCCGACCCGAACGAGTGTAAAATGACACGCGATGATGTCGGGCGAGCATCCGATGTCATCACGCACTCGCATGATATTTCAGTGAGGAGTTGGCAGCGTGCCCGCCAACAATTAACAAGCCTATTAAGTCCATCGAAGGTCTAATTGAATGCAATTTTTCACTGCCAGCCCAACATTACAGCTGGCGGGCAGGTGAAAAGGCCAAGCAGCCTTTGGATATTTTGCGAAACTTCATCCACAGGCGGGATGAGGTTTCGATCTGTCATTTAAAAATTTTTTAAAAATTTTATCCTAATTTCTAACATGTCCCTGCTCAGGTGACAGAATCACATGTGACAGTGTCACATGAGGGGACATGTTGTTAACATTTTTAAAATCTCTTCTATTATTTTCAAAAATCTTCATCTCCCTGAGGCAGCTCTGTGCCTCAGGGACCTTATCCTGCACGCACTCACGCGCATGCACGAACTTCTGCACTCACCCTTCTCCCTCCCCCTAGAAAAGGAAGCGCTGAGCGTTGCAGTGCATGTTTCACGCTGGACGGGCCTTAATTGGCGTGAAATCGCAGGCGGCAGTCGGCTTCCCAACCGCTCCCGCTCGCCCCTGCCAAGCCTGTCCAATGAGGGCAAAATTCTGCCATCTATCGCTGTTCATGGGATCTTGCTCTGCGGAAATCAGCTGCATCCTTTCCTATTTTACGATGGTGATTATGATTCAGAAGTAATTCATTGGCTGTATAGCACTTGGAGGCATCTTGAAATGGGTGAAAGGTGTCATATAAATGCAAGACTTACATTTTTTGTAATTAATGGTAATGGATGCCCATGATCTCCCCATAGGATTTGGTGGTGGGCAGGGTTTTGTGGCAGAAAATCAGCCTACTGGTATAGTGAAACTTCTGCTAAAGTGTAATCCTGTGGTAAATGAGAAGGGATCTACTGAATAGCACTGCTAATATTTCTTCTTCTCCTTCTTTGTCGTATCTGTTAATGTATCAATAATCACATTGCATGGTAATTACCTTTAAACGACAATTGCTAGTTAAAATAGGTGATGGGCATTGGTTCTCCTATCTAAACAGTATAAATGGATACAGTTGGAACACTCTAGGTGGAAGTTATTAGGAAGTCTGTAGCATTGTGGAGCTGTTTTTAGATTAAATCAGCTTGAAGTTTAAAAAAAAACTCAGCTCTGGAGTCATTCTTCCACCACAAGCGCTCATTGTGAGTAACATCTGTGACTAGCAATTTGGGATTATGTGGAATAAATAGAGACAGCAATTAATCAGGGATACCTAGGTTCCAGTGCAATTACCCTGCTGTGGCTCAGTTCATAGCACCCTCGCCTTTGAATCAGAGGGTTGTGGGTTCATGTCCCACTCCCGGAAGCCAAGAACTGTGGTTGTACTCAAAAGAGTTGCAATCTGTAACTGTTGATAACTCGAAAGAGTACCCTGTCTATCTTGCATTGTAACTGAACAAATCAGTCTCTAAACTTTTTTTTCATTCACAGGATATGGGTATCATGCACTGGCAAGGTAAGTATTATTTGCTCATCCCTAATTGTCCTTAACTGAACAGCTTGTTAGGATACTTCAGAGGACATTACAAGTCAACGACTTGGAGCTTGAGTCACAGTTAGGCCAGACCAGGCAAAGACAGCAGATACCTGTCCCCAAGGGACATTAGTGAACCAGAAGGGTTTTTACAACAGTCTGGTGGTTACATAGTCACCATTATTGACACTAGCCTTTTATTCCAGACTAATTTAATTAATTGAATTTAAATTGCCCAGCTGACATGGTAGGATTTGAACTTGTGTTGCTGGATCATTAGTCCAGGCGTCTGGATTACTTGTCTAGTAACATAACCACTGTGCTGCCATTCCCATTAAAATTTCCATTCCCATCTAATTGATCAATGTTCAAATGCAAAAAGCATATCCTCAGTATTCACCTCCTACAGACTCATGTAGTGTCATCTGAAGATGAATTCTCAATTTCCGTCATCTTCTCTCGTTCATTTTACCTTGGTGCTATCCTGCATTATGGATGTTGGCCCCTTACCTTGGGTTCTCAAAGTTTTTTTTTAAAAATTACAAATATTTGTAAATGTCTGATCCATTAGATCACACTGAAATTTAAAATAAACCTTTAAATATGTGTTTTTATGAGGTTTTTAGACCTCATTTTATTTAAAATGTATAAATACTCTGTTTATGTACATTTCAGACAAAAACACTTAAAAAATATTTTCTGACTGCTGTAAAATTATGAAGGGTGTTGGGACAACACAAGGAGACAAGTAACTGTCTGAACAAGCAGATGTTCCTAGCTGCAATGTTTGGGAGCTTGGGTAGAGAGAACTGATGAAAGCAGTGAGTGTGGAATCAGTAACTTTTATTTCAGTCTAGCAGGGACTCAGCTTTGGAAATGATCCAGCAACTAGAGAAATTACTGAATAGAGTTTTGAGGGACACAGTTCAGGATCACTTATAAAAGTCATGATTGATTGAATCATAGATTTATGATCAGAACATCGTAGGGCTGAAACTGATCTTCAACCATGATGGCAAAACAAGCCACAGCGAATCAGCAGCCTGCTTCAAACATTGCCCAAGTATCTTTCTGATTGGAAGTTACAGGGGGTGGGCAGCAATGAAGTTGGCTCATGGGAGTACGTAGGAGGCTGTGGAGATCAAACACTAGTTCAACAATAGAAAACAAGGGAGAATTGCAAATGGTTGTTATTTCAGTTGGAAGATATCACAAGCAGAGTCCACCTCGCGCCCCACCCCACCCCCCACCCCCACCACCCCCTGCCCCCTAGGAAGGATACTTGTCACAATATACATAAGTGATTTAAATAGGGGAACCACAAAACTTCAACTGACAGAGGTTAGTGTTGAGTTGTGTAAGGTGTTGTGCAGGCAGATATTAATTATTCAGTGGGTTCTGGAACAATTTAGCAGATGCTTGATCACCAAATGGCATTGAATGCAGATAAAGTGCAAAATAACAAATGCTGGCGTGAAGAACATTAACCTCACTGCAAGGTAAATGATTCCAGGTTTTGGTGGCAAGTGCAAACCTGACTGAAAGATGCATTCTCAAAACAATAGAATTGGGAGCCACGTGCAAGTTCAGAAGGGTTTTTTTTTTACTCCCAAGGGATTATTAAGCAACAAAATGAGCTATCACCTGACATAGCAGACTGCTAACTGTCTGAACAAGCAGATGTTCCTAGCTGCAATATTTGGGAGCTTGGGTAAAGAAAACTGATGAAAGCAGTGAGTGTGGAATCAGTAACTTTTATTTCAATCTAACAGGGACACTAGCAGACCTTGTGAATGTTTTCAAGAGTGAGTTAAACCGATTTCTAATTGGCAAAGGCCACAAATGGGAGACTTTGAGTTTGTAGAACAAAATGGTGAAGGTGAAATGGGGAAATATGTTGGAGTTGCAACCTATTAGATGAAAAAATCTTCATGGGCCAAACAAGCATTATTACAGATTTAATTCTAGCTTCTTCTAAGTCGTCTTTATACTGCCTCCACATTCACATCACTCAGACACTCTACAGAAGCATTAATAGTATACACAGCCCTCACCAATGATGTAAGAGATAGAATACATACCTGACATCTTCGAAGACATTGATCTGCAGCTTCAGAAGATGTGCCAAATCTTCCATTAATTCCAGGCCTTTCTCTACACTCAGGGGGCTGTTGAGATGGAAAAATGCAGCATCAGTAATAGAGTTCATTAATAGCTGCTGAGCTAAAGGTCCCAACTGGGCCATCACCTTTGACCAGGAGAGACTGCAAGCAGCAACACATTATATTCCTGTCACACTGCATTGCTGATAGCAAGGGAATTGGGATCAGGTGGCACGTCAGGTATGATGAATAACCCAAATTCTTCACCAGTCAAACCATTAGCTTTAAGTGGAATAGATATGAGGTACAATACATCAATATTCAGTCTCTGTTTATTAAAAACTAAAAATCTTTGTAGTTGGCTTTACTAACGATTGAGTTTTCATACCGATTGTAGGGTTTAGCCCCATTTGAAATCTTATTTCTATAAATAAAGATTTTGCTAAAGGTTATTGCTCTAATTTACTCCGTTGTTTTACCTCAACATTGTATTATTTTAAGACCAGCCCTCTGACAATACCTCCCCTCAATCAATTCTGATTATGTCCATATAAATGAGTTTATATAGGGTGGTGTTTTGTTGAGGATGTTTATAATACTAAACTATTCTGGCAGGGGAAGTAGGTTTGAGGTTTTCAAATTTTCACAGATTAATAGTTCCATTATCATTTGCTATCTATGGTTACAAGGCTGATAGTAAAATAGAGTGTAGAAGGGATGGAGTGATACAAAAGCCCTTTGCCAACTAATATAAAGCAATCTCGCACAACACATCTCAAACTTAGATTTTCATAAGTGCCAATGTGGCTAAAAGCATTTACCTTTCTGCAAGACTTAAAATATGAACACTATGTTCCATGTGATTTAAAATGCTGCATTAATATATTCAGTTTAGGTTTAAAAATTTCCGTTTTAACATCACCAAATATCTGAAAAATGCAATTGTGAACATTCCAAGGGTAAATATTAATGGTTAAATACAATTGTTCTGTTGACAATCTGTAAAAAAAAATAATAATAATTTGGTTTACAAACTGGCATGCATTTTGTAGCCTTAACCTAAGCCTTTGCCTTAGCCCAAGAAATTGCTGCACAGTTTAAACCTAGTTTCAATAAACCCACTTACGTTTTAGTGCTTTGAAGTAAAATAATTTTCCAGTAATTGTCACTTTTCAGCTTACTTACCATGCTGTCCTCACAATGTTGAAATGGAAACTTATTATACCAAATCCCATAGTAACTCATTCTTTCTTAGGACCTCAAACCTGCCCCTCACCAGGCCATTAATAAGCTCTTCGACAAGCTTAACAGCCAGTTACTGGGAGGCGTGCTAGTTGCTGGCTTGTGCCCCACTGCCTCCTTTTGAAAATTGCAGCATGTCACAGAAGGCTGACATGCCATCCAAAAGCACTATTTTCATCTGCACCTGACCTCAGCCCATGGTGTTTGAAAATCCAGTCCTTGGCATTACCTAACCACTACTTCTTAATTCTCCTGGGCTTTTCTTCAACCTTGGGAATATAGTACACTACAAGCCTTGGTCCTAAAAAGAGCCTGTCAATTAAAAAGATAGCACAATTTACAACGTGTGAGCACTGGTGAAATGATAAAATATTGTAGAAGCTTTGTGCAGCTCGTGAAGGAATTCTACGCTTGTACAATGGTAAAATACTTCAGGTAAGTTCAGTCGTTTAGAAATCAGAAGATTGTAGCAAAAGTAAAGAAGTAAAGGACTGGCATGCTATACAATAACAACTAATCAGTATTCTTAATTTTATGGCGACCAAAAATAAGCTCCAAGTGTATTGAACAAAAACATTTCGAGAACAATTCTAAAGAATGTTAACATTGATTTTTAATAGATATTAGTTCAAGGTCTTCCCTGCCCCGTCCATCATTGTTCAGCAGATAGACAAGTATAGCAACATCAATAACAATACCCCACCCGGTTCAATGTCTGGCTTGTGCTCAGTTACCTAATTTCATTCAGGCTAGTAGTCGAGTTTTTACAATTGTCCTTCACGTTCTCAATGAAGAAAGAAAATAACCAAGGTTGCTGTTCCTGGCCATCATTTAAAAACTTGTGCTAGAAAATTTGTGGATGTTATCAAGGCAGATTGGATTTGCCTATGATGCTGCACATTGATGAAGAGCCCACAAACACACACTGTTCCAGTTTACATGTGAAGAATGGTCACTTGAATGACACACAAGAGGACTGCAAACTGTAAAGTCTGTGGAATGATTCTGCATCACGGAGGAGTAGCTATCTTCATGTTTCAGAGCATAGACAGCAATTCTCAGCAGTTTATCCAACTGGTGGAGGAAGCCATAACTGCAAAGTACAGCCTTGCTCTTAACCAATGTACCCTCAGTTCTGAAGAGCAGTCATATTAGATTTGAAACATAACTCTATTACTCTCTTCACAGATGCTGCCTGATCTGCTGAGTTTTTCTAGCACTTTTTGTTTTATATCCACATTAACACTACAGGAAGGGCCACATCAAAAGAAAGGAAACTGTGGCCGATTGTTCCCTCTTCCCCTCCTGTCAAATTCAAGGAAGTTGTATCTAACTGTATCATCCAACTTCTGAGTTCAAGGAAAGAGGACCACAAACACCACAGCAGCAGGGTTAGATTCCTCTTTATAGCATATTGGGGTTAGCAGTAGAAGCATTTGTATGTTAGGATATTTACCACGCTCATCCAATTCTGCCTTTTTGCACATCCCTGATTTTCATTGCTCTACCATTGACAGCCCTGCCTTCAGCTGCCTAGTCCGAAGCTCTAAAATTACCCCCCCTAAACTTCTGCCTTTCTACCCCTCTGTCCTCCTTTAAGATACTCCTTAAAATCTACTTCATTGACCAAATTTTAGGTTGCCTGTCATAATATCTCTTTATGTGTCTCAGTATCAATTTTTGTTTGTCATCAGCCCTGCAATTACTCCATTACAGGTTCTATATAAATGCAAATTGTTGTTGCTGTTATGGGGATTTGTGGGTATCAATAAGTGTTAGTGAAGTATGGGATGAAGACCAACTTTAAAACCAAAGTTTAACATGGTTATAGTCATAATGGATTTTATCCAAGCTAGATATGAATGCCCAGCCAAGACAAACATTCTCATCCATATAGATCATAGGACCAAGAAACAAATTTAATGTTTACAGTTACAATTTTCCAAAAGAATTAAAGCAGTCCAGTTCTGGTCGCCATACTTTAGGAAGGATGTGAGGATCTTTGAGAGGGTGCAGAGAAGATTTGGCCCAATGGCTCCTGGGATGAGGGGTTTTAGCTACAAGGCTAGGTTAGAGAAGCTCTGGGGTTGTTCTCCTTGTTGCCATTGAGGTCGAGGGGGGATCTGATAGAAGTGTACAAGATTATGTCACTGGCTTGGATAAAGTAGACAAAGAAAAGCTGTTCCCATTAGCTTATGGTACAAGGACTAGGGGACACAGATTTAAAGCACTGGGCAAGAGATACAGGGGGATGTTAGGAAGAGCATTTTTACATAGCAAATGGTAATGATCACTTTGGAACAGAGGAGGCTGGAGAGAGACCTAAGTGAAGTGTACAAAATTTTTAGGTGTCTAGGTAGAGTGGTTAGGAACACTGACCAGGCTGAGGGATCCATAACCAGGAGCATTTTTAGGGCGAAAGGTATTTAGAGGGGATTCTAGTGGAAGATTCTTTACCCAGAGGGTAGTGGGGATTGGGAACTCACTGATTAAAAGGGTGGTAGAGGCAAAAACAGTCATAACATTTAAAAAGTACTTGGATGTGCCCTTGAAGTGCCATAACCTACAAAGCTATGGACCCAGAGCTGGAAAAGGGGATTAGGCTGTATGGCTCCCTGTTGACTGATACAAACAGATGGGCCAAATGGCCTCATTCCAGCCTGTTAAATTTCTATGATGCCATGATTTCTATAACCTGGAATTCACTGTCTACAAGGGCGGTGGAAGCAGTGCCAATCAATAATTTCAAAAGGAAATGAGATGGGCACCTGAAGGACATGAACGTGCAGGGAAACAGGGTTAGAGCAATGGATTGGAACCAACTGGGTTTCTCTCTGGTGAGGCGGCTTGGACTCGATGGGCCAAACAGCCTTCTTCTGTGCCATAATGAATCTATAAAACAGCAGCTGATGGAACTATCATATTACCATTGCGGATACATCTTATGGAATAGGGATACATTTATTGAGTATAAACAAAAAAAAGGAAAACTCATAGAGTTATGGGGGAAGAACAGAGGAACAGGACTAAGTGGGTATCTTTCTCAAAAAGCTGGCATAGGTGCGACATTCTGAGTGGCCTCCTGCGCTGTGTCATTCTGTGATTCATTCAAACCTCGCTGCTCAAATAGTGAGTGTGACCTATTGTTCTTTCCTGTGGCAGCTGAGATCCATTTTGACTTCAACAGAATCAGCAATGGACTCATCAGTTATCGGTCAAGTATTTTATGACTGGGATGGACTGTAAGCACTAATAACCATATTTGGCATTTTACCAATATTTCTGATTCATGGGGCTCGATTTTTGTTCCTGGGTCCTGATCCCGCTGGTGGAATGAAATGAGGGTCGGGAACTCACAAAGGCCCACAGTGCAACTTTGAAGGAGGTGGGCAATCACATGGCAGCCTATTGGACCCCCATCAGGTTAAGGAAGAGTGCCCAGGATGGGGCTGAATCTATGCTTTAAAATGGCCTAGAATCAGTTAGAGGCCGTGTCTGGCCCTGAATGGGGTTCCTCCTAATCTGAAGCTGTGCCCTTTTCCCTGGATTGTGCTGCCCTGGGCACTGGATCAGTTTCCACTACAATCTCTCTGAAATCTTCCCAAATCCTGTTTGCCTTCTCAGCTGGTAAATTCATCGCTGCCTTCAAATGTCAAAATCGATTCATTTGAAATAACCTCTTGGATTAACAGATAACTAGTGTGACTCGTCTCTTGGTCTTCAGAGAGAGACTCATAGAGAGCAGAGCTCTTCAGCAATCACCACAGCTCTATTCATACCAAATCCAATCACAAGGAACCTGACAGTAGCTTGGAAAAGGAAATAGACTACTTCATCCGTACAGCCTATTCCTCATTTATGACAACCATGGAATTTTACCCCTATATGAATCACCTCTATCAAGGCAGAAAGGACAAGGAAAGGAAATCAGTGGCAAATCTAGAGGAACAATATAGCATATCTCTACCAGCATATCCAACATAACCAACTGATATTCATTCACATTTTTGTTATTTTCATATGTTAAGCAGACGATATCCTCAATACTTACTTTTGCTGGGTCACAATATAGCCATACAGATTCGTTTTGGATGGTGCTACATCCAGGTGCTGATCTCCCATCTGGGAGTTCTTCTTCTGAGGTTCCTTGTACACCAGACTCCCAGCAACCCATCGATTTGGTTTCTCTTTGGAGCCAAAGATGTCATCTTCAGACTTCCTGGTATTGGTCACTTCTCTGGTGATAGTGTTGCTTTTTACATTTTCGATCCCGACGTTTCCTTTAGTTGAGGAACCAAATGTTTTGACTCTGTTTTTGTGAGGGGTTGTGTACAGGGAGTCAAGGTCCAGCATATCAGTAAGACTTTTCTTGACTTCATCACTCTCATCCTTTGTTTTGAAAGGCTGGCTCTGTGATAAGGATTGATCAATACAATATTAAACCATATAGAGCATTTTTAATTCCATTATCCATTGTTATTCAATTGAATCAACGTGGTGTTCACTTAAAACTCCACATGACTGTGGGACATGCTCAAAGTTATCAGTCGCTATTAATTCTAACAACCCACTTCATTATAAACTCAAAGAGCAGTGTAGCAGTTAAGATACTGGCTTCATATCCATTTGTTCACAGGATTTACCAAAACTAATTTTGGAGCTGGGGATTGTTACTGAATAACTTCATTTTCATTAGACTACACTATAAAATCAGTAGTAAAGGGAGCACCCAAGCAAACTATCCTAATAGTGAAGAATTTATCATTCTCAGAATAATCACTATTTTCTTTAAGCATATTGGAATCAGCTGCAGTGACAAACCTGAAAATTGAAAGGGACAGAAGCGGTGTATGCTTTGGGCAGAATTTAATGCCCCCCACCACCCTGGGAGCTGGCTTGCATGCAGGGCAGGGGGTGGTGAGGGGGGTTTAATCAGGTGGGAATGAGCAGGGGGAAAAGCCTTCCTGATCTCCACTGACAGGTCAAGTCAGGGACTGGGAAGGTCGAGGTCAACCTTCCCGCCACAAGGCCACTTGAGGCTTTTAAGTGGCCTTTGAAGGGCCTCATCCCACCACCACTGGTATTCTACTGCTGGCATGGGAGGAGGGGCACACCACATGGGCAGGCCGCCAGGTAGGCCCTGACAGCTTGCCTGTGGCTTGGGGAGGGGTTGGGGGTTCCTCCTGAAACAGAGGGCCATGCCAGTGGCAAGGACCTCCCCACTGCACCAACCCCCCTACCCTCCATATCGACCATACACCTCTCCCAGGTGCTGCTGGTCCTGGGACTGCTGCAGTTAGTGACCACCACTCCCAGTGTAGCTGCTGAGACTGAAGAGATGCCAGCACTCTGATTGGCTTGCAGCTCTTGAAGGTGGGATGCTCATCTACAAAACCCTGGGAACCCCAACCAGGGCAGCAAACTGCTTCGCTGGCTTTCAGTCCCATCTGGGGCTCCCGGAAATTCAGCCCTTCGTTTATGTTTGCAAGTTGCATTCTGAACTAGCTGATCTAATCTCAACAGCAATAAAACAGGATTGGAGAAGATTCACTTTGTGTGCCAGGTGCATCGGAATCGTAATCCCCTTTCTAAAGAATAGATTCACAATTTTCCTTCGTCTCCCACACAGCTGCAGCTGACGTACGGCATAACTGGCCAAACTCACCACCATGTGTTCTATGATCTTATGGTTTGGCAGGAAAGAATTCAAAAAAATTCTTCCTCTAAGTGACAGAAAAATGATGTGGCATCAATGCTGAATCTCAAGTTCCAATATCGGTGTCTTCTGTGAGGTTTATGATTAAATAAATGGCTTTATTTGAGCATACGCTCAGAAATAAAGTCTTTCAAATCACTTTATTACATCAAAGTGTCTATTCATTTAGAGTTAAAGAAAAAGAAAGGACCAGTAACTTTACTGGGAGTTTATTATAGACCAAAAAGTAGAAAGGAGATAGCGGATGAGATCTTGTGCACAAATTAGAGAAGTTGTAGACATTACTGGCCCAGAATACTAAGTGACTTTAATTATCCTAAGCGAGACTGCGGTAAAACTAGTGAAAGAGGCAAAGAAGGAAGAGGTTCCTACAACATGTCCAGCACTGCTTTCTAGATCAGCTGGTGGTGTTTAGTGCAACAATGGAAGAAGCCCTGAAGAAGAGTCATACGGACTTGAAACGTTAATTCTCTTTCTCTCTCCACAGATGCTGTCAGACCTGCTGAGTTTTCCCAGCATGTTCTGTTTTTATATAAGGGAAGAAGCAGTGCTGGATAGACGTCTGTGAAATGACGTTGGCTTACTCAGTAACATAATGGAAGGGGAACAATTAAGAAACACCATTTATACCTTAAGTAGTATTGTTACAGAATTGAACTTGAGAGAGAACAAAGAAAGGGCCCAGACCTCCCATGCAGTGGCAATGCTGGTCAGATTGCTGCTGCATTCGAAAATTTCTCCCTGACTCGACGCTGCTGCACATTTCTTCCTGAGTCTTCCGATCCCGGCTTTCACAGAAATGTGCAGCACTGCATGCCTCGGGGAACTCCACCAGAGCGCAGTAGAGTTGGGGGAACACAGGACACGCCCACTTTTTATGGCACTAGCTGCCGTATGGTAAGTTTAAAGGTCCAGTCAATGTTAGCGAATAAGTGACTGGATGAGTAGGTGGGTGGGTAGGTGAGTAGGGCATATGGTTAGGTAGGTGGGTGAGTGATTATGTGGGTAGGTGGATAGTTAGGTAGGGTGATTGGTGGCTGAGGTTTGTAAGTGGATAGTCGGGTCAGGGGCTAGTCAGTTTGGGTCAGGTCAGAGGATTAGTTGGATGGTTGGGTACGTACAGGGTCGGGGGAGTGGGATGATCTGGTCACGAGGGGTCATCGGGTTGTTGGGTCAGGTTGAGAGGGTAGTTGGGGGGGTGGTAGTCAGGTGGTTGAGGGTAGTCGGGTCGGGTCAGGGGATTAGTTGGGTGGTGGGAAATCTAGTTGAGTGGTCCGGGTAGTTGGGACAGGGGTTGTAGTCAGGTGGTTGGGGGTAGTCGGGTCGGGAGGGTAGTTGGATTGGGGGGTAGTCAGATTGGGAGGGGTACTCAGGTTTGGGGGGTGGTCGGGTGGTTGGAAGGGTAGTCGGGCCTGGGGAGGGGTAGTCGGATTAGACGGGGTCGAGTCAGGGGTTGGTCAGGTCGGTTCGGGTCGATAGTCAGATGGCTGGGAGGGTATTCGTGTCGAGTTGAGTCGACGGGTGGGAATGGTAGTTGGATGGGGGGGTGGAGGGGATAGTCGGCTCAGATTGGGGGTCAGTTGGGTAGTCAGGGGAAGTCATCGGATCTGGTTGGGTGGGTAGCCGGGTGGTCAGGGGATTAGTCGGGTGGTCGGAGTGGGTAGTTGGGTGGTAAACTATTGCGGGCGATAGTCATATCAAGTTGGAGGGTTAGTTGGATGGCTGGGGTCTGGGTGGGGGAGCCAGAGGGGGCAGTTGCATCGTGTCCGGGATGAGTGTAGTCAGGTGACCGGGGGGGTGGGGGTGGTAGTTGGCAGGTATACTAGATGGGTGGAAGTAGTGAGGGCTGGTTGGGTAGGTAGTCAGGTGGTCAGGACAGTCGGGTTGAGACAGAAGGGAGTTGTCAGGTCGGGTGGAATTATAGTTGGGTCGGGGGTAGTTGGCTCAGATCAGGGGTTAGTTGGGTAGTGGGGGGGAGTTGTCAGGTCTGGTTGGGTGGGTAGTCCGGTGATCGGGGGATTAGTCGGGTGGTCGAGGCAGTAGTTGGGTGGTCAGCTTGGATCACGGGGGCTAGTCGGGTGTTCAGGTCAGGGGGAGGTAGTTGTGTCAAGTCAGGGGTGGTGGTTGGGTTACCGGGGTGGGGGCGGGGTTAGTCGGCGCAGATTTGGGGGGGGGGTAGTTGGGTGGGAGGGGGGGTGTTAGGTTTGGTCAGGTGGGTCGTCAGGAGGTCGAGGGCAGTCGGGTTGTGTCGGGGGGGGTAGTTGGGTCGGGTATGCAAAGAGTTGAGTGTTGGGGGTTAGTTGGGAGGTTGGGGGGTAGTCGGGTCAGATGGGGGTGGTTGGGTGGTAGGGGGGTAGTCAGGTCGGATCGTGAGGGTAGTCGGATCGGGTCGAGGGGGTAGTCGGGTCTTCAGGCGGTAGCTGGGTCGGATTGGGGGCTAGTTGGGTGATCAGGGGATGGTTGGGTTGGGGAATAGTTGGGTCACATCAAGGGGTGATCAAGGGGTAGTTGGGTCGGATTGGTGGAGCAGGGGGTTGGGTGACCGTGGGGTAATCAAGTCAGATCGGGGGTAGTTAAGGGGTCAGGGTGGGTGATTGCGGGGTCAGTTGTGTAGTTGCCCAGAGGTTAGGCCAGGGTTAATCTGCCTAGCATTTCCTGGATAACTATTCAGGCAAGCTCCATGAGACTGTTCAAAGTCTGGCTACAGCTCAGAGTTGGAATCATTCTCAGTGGGTCCCGGGGAGCAAGGGAATGCCCATCAGAAGTTGATACTTAAGGGCAATTACCACATAGGTCCACGTGTGAGGACTTTCACAGGGTCCCAACACAAATCTTCAGTCATATATTCTGTCTCTGACCATCCAGTGGCCAGAAGATTTGGCCCATTGTACTTGGCCGGAAAAATCTAGTGTCAATGAAATAACAAAGTAACTGGTCCAGGTAAACTGGAAAGAAAATTTGGCAAAAAAGCCTGCGTAGAAACAAAGAAACATTCAAACAGGAGCTGATTTTTAAAATTCATTTGTGGGTTATTCAGTATGGACAAGGCCAGCATTTATTACCCAACCCTAATTACCCTTGAGAAGGTGGTGGTGAGCTGCTGCTTTGAACCGCTGCAGTGCATGTGGTGTAGGTACACCCACAGTGCTGTTAGGGATTAGGATACAAACCAGCCAGTCACGCAAAAAATAAAAGGTATAAGAGCAAAAATTGGAATTCCTTACAGGTGAGTATTGTATTGTAATGAAAATTTGAATAGTACTTAAAAACAAGCATTTGACAGACCAATGTACAAAGAGAGGATTTAAGCTGAATATAGAAAATGCAGGAAAGCAAAAATTGAAGATTAGAATAGCTTAAAAGGAAAAAAGAAACCAGACTGGCAAGTAATATAGAAGGACAGAAAAGGATTTGATAAAACATTCAAAGTAAAAGAATAGTTAAAGGAAAGGTACAGCCGATCAAAAATGCAAAGTAAAATCATCTATTTCATAAGACCATAGAACAGTCACAGCACAGAAAGGGGCCATTCAGCCTGTCAAGCCACTGTCGGCCCTCTGCAAGAGCAATCCAGCTAGTCCTATTCCCTGTAGCCCTGTAATTTATGTTCCTTCGAGTATTTATCTTTTGATAGCCATGATTGGATCTGGCTCCGCCACCATTTTGGACAGTGCATTCCAGTTGGTAATCACTCACTGCATAAAGAAGCGTTTCCCCATGTTGTCTTTGGTCCTTTTGTCAATCATCTTGTTTGTGTCCTCTGGTTCTCAAGCCTTCCTCACTGGGAACAGTTTCTCCCTTATCCACTGTGTTTAGCCCCCTCATGATTTTGAACACGTTTATCAAATCTTCCCTCAACCTTCTCTAAGGAGAACAACCTCAGCTTCTGCAATACACCCCGCCAGCAGCCCCTGCATTGAAGGCTGCCCATCCCAACCGGATGGAAAATTGTGGCAAAGGGTTAATGAGGCCCCTTATTGGCCACTGATTGACCACTTAAGGGCCTCAATAGGCCTAAAGGTATGTTGGTTGCCTGACGCCTTTCCCACCCACCATAACATGGAAGAAAGGTGGCAGCAAGCCACCAGTTTTATTTAATGAGTCACCCCAATGCCTTCAAATGTACCGGGGGGAGGGGGGCATAAATTTCATCTCTATGATTCTAGGTCAAAATAGACCCAAACATTTTCCCCGAGGTTCTCTTTGACCAGCAATTAAGAAGAATTAAGCATAAGAACAAAGCACTTCCTTTGCTAATATTTATGATTAGATGCTAATTCAGGACAATGCACTTAAATCCTTGAGCGCTCATCATTCATTCCATAGTAATCTGTCCTAACATGTGACCATTGCTGAGTTCTTGGTAACTACAGTCAGACATGCATCACTGACCCTCTGGAACAGCTTTACAAAATAAATAATCTACAAACCTTCTTAAGGAACTCTTCATTTACTTCAACATCTTGTTTTTCTGTCAACATGAAGGAGAACATCAGTTTTAGAATACTTTACTTGTAACAGATAAATCATTAGAAAAGGGTCATTTCCAAATATTTAAATGCTGTAGCCCTCTCCTCCTCCACCACCCCTCCCACACACCACCATGGCTCATTGGCTAAACCACCTCACCTGGTGTGGTACACACGGAGTCATTCAGCACAGGAGTCTCTCAGCTTCGATCCCATTCTGCACCAAGATGGCCATGCGCTGCAACAATGCTGGACTGCTCCGCTGGTGTAACTGCAGGGAGCAACGGCAGGTGACCTCCGCCCTTGAGCGTGTCAGGATAACCAGGGTCAGGGGAGGTCACCTATTCTAACTTATTCAAAGGCTCACCAGGGAATGCAACACGCGCAGAAACTCATCACGAGAGATTCTAGGCCACGTTATTAAGGAATCCACAGGAGCAGAATTTCCATTCAAGAGACGAGTTAAACAAGTCTCCCATTTACTCTGAAGTAGGTCTTAAGAGCTCGAACACACATTCCAGGTGCAATCCAAGATTCAGCTGTGCATTTCTATAGCTTTCAATGTCATGGTGGGTGCAGGCCTTATATTAAAAAAAAAATCCATAAAAGCAATGTAACCGAGTTTCCTGAGCTTTATAATATTCTGTGATCTTATATAAAGCGACAACTGGTACATGCATGCCTCTTCAGATCAATGCCCAGCCTGTTCATCATTAATTATATCAAGAGCTTTCTCAGATATACGTGCTGCAATGATCCAAATAAAGGCATCTTGATCCCATTAATATTAGTAGAATTGCTCTATATCTTTAGTCTCACTAGGAATACTGGGAATCAGGAAGGATGTTCTGGCCCTGGAGAGGGTCCAGAGGAGGTTCACGAGAATGATCCCAGGAATGAAAGGTTTAACATATGAGGAACATTTGAGGACTCTGGGTCTATACTCGGTGGAGTTTAGAAGGATGAGGGGGGATCTGATTGAAACTTACAGAATACTGAAAGGCCTGGATAGAGTGGACATGGGGAAGATGTTTCCATTAGTAGGAGAGACTAGGACCCGAGGACACAGCCTCAGAGTAAAGGGAAGACCTTTTAGAACAGAGATGAGGAGAAACTTCTTTAGCCAGACAGTAGTGAATCCATGGAATTCATTGCCACAGAAGGCTGTGGAGGCCAGGTCATTGAGTGTATTTAAGAGCGAGATAGATAGGTTCTTGATTGGTAAGGGGATCAAAGGTTACGGGGAGAAGACGGGAGAATGGGGTTGAGAAACTTATCAGCCATGATTGAATGGCAGAGCAGACTCGATGGGCCGATTGGCCTAATTTCTGCTCCTATGTCTTATGGTCTTAATATTGGCGTCAGAGGAAGTAGGTTTGGCAGAACAATGCCTGACCTCCAAGGGTTAAATTACAAATTACTCAAAGCATTCCCTGGAATTTAGAAGGTTAAGTAGTGATTTCACAGAAGTTTTCAAGATGCTATGGGGAACAAATAGAGTAGATAGAGAGAAGCTACTTCCACTGGTTGCTAAGTATAGGGTTGGGGGCACAGACTAAAAATTAGAAACAGACCTTTCAAGTTCGGTAACATTTCTATGCACAAAGAGTAATGGAGGGTTGGAACTCCTGCGCAATGGCAATTGTTGCTAGATTAATTGTTAACTTTAAATCTGCGATTGATAAGATTTTTGTTAACCAGAAGTATTAAGGAATATGGTACGAAGGCGTGTATTAGGAATTAGGTCACAGATCAGATCTCATCAAATGGCAGGACAGGCTTGAGGGGCTAAATGGTCTCTTCCTGTTCTTATCCTTCCTCTGTCTGTGGATAAATATTGTAACTGTTCACAGATCAGACAAAACCAAAGTAGTTCCTATGTTATACTAATCTCTAGCATCAGAAGCAATAAAGATGATCTTAAATGTACAGTCAGCATGTTGTTACAAAGGGAAAATATAGGGAATTCTGGAAATCTGATACAAAAACAGAAAATGCTGGAGATATTCAGTTCTGGCAGCTTCTGTAGAGAGGGAAATGAAGTTAACGTTTCAGGTTGTGACCTTTCGTGTGTATATGTTAGTGTGCTGTCCATTATAATTGTATGAATGCTATCAGCCATTCTGATGAAAGCTAGTATGTTGTTTACCTCAGCAATGGATCATTTTAGCTAATTATGGTTCAAACCTTCTTTTTATTCTAGCACATTAGTTAAACAGCACTCCTGAAGGTTATTGCTTTTCTTTTTCCCTGCTGGGCCACTTAAGGGTCTTGGGAGTTGCATGTTAAGTTTACGTCCCCATTCCGATTAATTTATATATATATCTCACGTTGCTGATACTAACAGCCCTTGGTGTCCTGATTTAAGGTTTATCCTTAAGCGAGGCAAGCGCGGAGGATGACGCTTTCAAACCTCCGGGTGCACAAAATTCAAACAGGACAAACTGGCAATAAAGAGATAATAGGACTGCATTGCCTGCACTTTTGAGTGCTCCAGGACTCTGGAGTCATCCCATGGGCTGCAGTTGGTTCATGGGATGTACGTGCCTCACTTGTGAATGTGATAATAACTAAGCACAAGAGTCAATTCCCTAAAGCCCGGTCCGTTCAGTTTGATGAAGGACGGAGGTCTGATCGGTGAACAGTAACAATATTTATCCACAGACGGGGAGATAAGAACAGGAATAGGCCGCTTAGCCCCTCAAGCCTATGCCTTGCCGTTCGATGAGATGGAGCATCTTGTTATAATGACCACCGCTGAACTTGCAGTCCTATATTAAAGTTGCTATTGTTTTATAGCCCAATGGCACTAGACTAACTCTTCCTTTTAGGAATTCCTTCAGTGAAAGCTGCATCACAGTCTGCTACATTGTACTGTACTTCACGTTCATTCTCTTAAGCTTCTGTAAGTTGCAACGGATCAGGCACCATAAACTCGGTAAAAGCATGATTGTTACTAAAATGGAGAAGAAATTAAACATTTGTGCAATTCTATTTTGCACCATTTTCCCTGGGAGAGCCTGACTCCATCAGTTCAGTGACCCAGTTCATTGCACATCTTCATTCAAAGCTAAGGCTCCCATAATGGTGTCATTAATATTCTTCTGATTTAACATCCTACATCATCTCAGCTGCTAATACCAAACATATCAGATCCAGAAGTGACCAGCCTGATTGCATTGATGCAATGTACAAAGGTCACCTTGATTGTATCTGAAGCTAACTGTCATACAGGGAAGATTAAAGAACAGGTATTCATTTTGTATGTAGACATGCGGGGCTGTTGTTATCTTAGCCTGTCTCTGTAGTCTCATCCAGCCATATAATCGTTGCATTCTCTGCACCTCTCCAACTCCGATTCTTGAACACCCCCAGTTTTAATCATTTCACCAAAAGCAGCCATGCCTTCAACTGCCAACTGGCTCTCTAGTACTCTTTTCCTCTCACCCCTCCTTTAAGATGCTCTTTAAAACCTACCTCTTTGACCAAGCTTTTGTCACCTGTGCTCCTATCTCCTTCTGTGGCTCAATGTCAATAATGGCTGTGTGATCATGCTCTTGTTAAGGACCTTGGGATGTTTTGGTATATTAAAGGTGCTATATAAATGCAAATTCTTTCTTATTGTTCACCAACTATTTTGAACAGTGCCGAAGCTGGATGTACTATCAGTGGTTCATCTAGTCTAGGTGACCTTCCCAACCAAAGCTGTTTTTATTTTGTTGATCAGAGTGTTGCAGAGTGCTGCTCAAATGGAGACCAGTGATCTAATGGAGTTACTCTTCAACATTCCATGTAATGTGCCGCCAGTTTTCAAGTCAGAGCAATGCTACAAAGGAAGGCTCATATTTGGTGCCTTCTCCAAAGATAGATCGCCGGGTCCAAAACAATTCTGGCCATGTACAGCATCGGTGTTGATATCCTGGCATGCTTTGTGTTTAGAGGGAAGGCTGGCAGCAAATGATCAATAAGAAACCTTCACTAAATTTTTTAAACTTTCCCGTGCATGTGCAGGTAATTAGTAATGTCACAACAATATGTTTTGCCATGTAGTTGGTACATGAAAGAACAGCTTTAAAGTGAGTCATCCTTACCCAGAATGAGCTCATCTCTCTTAATTGCATCCTCCTCTTCCTTCTGTTGAAAGTCTTGCTTAGCCTCGAGGCTGCCTTTGTTTCCAGCTCTGGGGGCTGCGTCATCATCTACAACCTGCAGGGCATCGGCTATGACATCGGACAATTCATCCAGCTGTTTCGAAGTCAGGCCATCCACATTCACGTGCTGCATCCCAAGCTGCTGCACCACAGACTGGATGAAATTTTCTGATAGCAAACCAGAAGGCAGATTAGGAGCATTCTAATAATGTCAAATTGTTTGAAAAATAAAGGGGAATAAATAGATGTCCTATGGGGTTTTGTTGCTTCCTGCAGGGGAGGACATTGGCTATCCTTACCTGGTCTGGCCTACATGTGAGCCCAGACCCACAGCAATGTAGCTGTCTCTTAACTGCTTTCTGAAATATTCTAGAAAGCCACTCAGTTATTTCAAACAGTGACAGAAAAAAACTACTGTAGCTGTACCTTACACCACATGAACTGAGCAGTTCAAGAATGTGGCCCTAAACTTTCTCAAGGGCAATTAGGGCTGGGCAATAAATGCTGGCCTTGCCTGTGAAGCTCAAATGCAAAGAACGGATACAAAAAATGTAGAGGTGGGATGGCTGATATGGTGCAGGAAGTGAGTATGACATTCACAGGAACTGAACAGTGCTATCAAGCAGCACTTGCTTAGCAATAACCTGCTCACTGACGCCCAGTTTGGGTTCCCCCGGGGCCACTCAGTTCCTGTCTCATTACAGTCTTGTTTCAAACATGGACAAAAGAGCTGAACTCCAGAGTTGAGGTGAGAGTGACTACCCTTGACATCAAAGCAACATTTGACCGTATATCTGTACTGGAGCAGCTTGGCTAGGGGCGCAGCAAGTTCTGGAGCACAAGTCTTCAGTACTATTGCCGGAATGTTGTCAGTGCCCATAGCCTTTGCAGTATCTAGTGCCTTCAGCCGTTTCTTGATATCACGTGGAGTGAATTGAATTGGCTGAAGACTGGGGACCTCTCGAGGAGGCCGAGATGGATCACTCACACCATACTTCTGGCTGCAGATTGTTGCAAATGCCTTGTCTTCTGCACTGATGTGCTGGGGTCCCCCCTCATTGAGAATGGGAATATTTGTGAAGCCTCCTCCTCCAGTGAATTGTTTAATTGTCCACCACCGTTTACGGCTGCATGTGGCAGGACTGCAGAGCTTAGATCTGATCCGTTGGTTTATGGATTGCTTAGCTCTGTCTATTGCTTGCTGCTTATGCTGTTTGGCATGCAAGTAGTCCTGTGTTGTAGCTTCACACCTCATTTTTAGGTATGCCTCGTGCTGCTCCTGGCATGCCCTCTTGCACTCTTCATTAAACCAGGGTTGATCCCCTGGCTTGATGGTAATGGTAGAGTGGGAGATATGCCTGGCCATGAGGTTACAGATTGTGGCTGAGTACAACTCTGCTGCTACTGATGGTCCACAGCTCCTCATGGTTGCCCAGTCTTCAGTTGCTACATGTGTTTAAAATTTCTCCCATTTAGCACAGTGGTGGTGCCACACAACATGATGGAGGATATCCTCAATGTGAGGACAGAGCTCATCTTCACAAGGACCGCGCAGTGGTCACTCCTCCCAATACAGCCATGGACAGATGGATCTGCGGCAGGCAAGTTGGTGAGGGTGAGGTCAAGTACGTTTTTCCCTCTTGTTGATTCCCTCACCACCTGCAGCAGACTCAGTCTAGCAACTTTGTACTTTAGGACTCGGCCAGCTTGGTCTGTAGTGGTGCTACCGAGTCACTCTTGGTCATGGACATTGAACCCCCCCAACCCAGAATACATTCTGGGCCTCACCGCCCTCAGTGCTTCCTCCAAGCGGTGTTCAACATGGAGGAGTAGTGATACGTGGTAATCGGCAGGAAGTTTCCATGCCCATCTTTGACCTGATGCTATGTGACTTTCATGGGGTCGGGAATCAATGTTGAGGACTCCCAAGCCAACTCCCACCTGACTGTATACCACTGTGCAGCCACCTCTGCTGGGCCTGTCCTGCTGGTTGGAAAGGTAATATCCACAGATGGAGATGGTGGTGTATGGGACATGTCCATGAGGAAGGATATGTCAGGCTGTTGCTTGAATAGTCTCTAAGCCACTCTTCCAATTTTGGGACTAGCCTCTAGATGTTATTAAGGAGGACTTTGCAGGGTCAAAAAGTTGCCTTTGTTTTTCCGGTGCCTAGCTTGATGCTTGATGGTCTGCCCGGCTTCATTCCTTTTTGTAGGCTTTTTAGTGGTTTGATAGGCCATTTAAAGGGGCAGTTAAAAGTCAACTTTACCTGTAAGGGGCAACGGATTTCCTTCCCTAAAGTGCATTAATAAACCAAATGGTTTTTATGACAGTTAATGATGGTTTCATTTTTTAATTCCAGATTTTTACTGAATTTGATTCCACCATTTGCCATGATGGGATTCATACCCAGGTCCCCTGAGCATTGCCGAGTGTCTGGATTACTAGTCAAGTAACAGTACCACTATGTCACTGCCTCCCCTATTTAGCCGAACTAAAAACAAATCTCTCCTACACACAACTTTCTCTAACACCCACTTTGACTGGTTCCTAAAGACCTTACAGGGGTTTACTGTACTGCAATTTACCTGCTGACATTTTTTTTTTTTTACACAGAGGTAGAACGAAAAACCATAACAGATTTTAAAAGGGAATGGATAAATATTTGGGGACTAACTGGATAGTTCTTTCAGAGCCTGGATGTGTGCAAAAGAGTGAATGGTGTGCTGCAAAATTCTATGGTTCCATGGTAAATAGCTTCACAATTTTGAAAAGCAACCTTTGTAAACTCAGAATCTTTATACTGTCTCAGAAAAGTATTTTCATTTATATTTTTATTCGTACCATCCAAGTGACTCAGTGGGTTTTTTCCATTGATTTTACTGGCACTGGATTTATACAGCGCTTTCTCCTCTTTCAATTCTGGCGGTCTGTCATCAGCTTTCCGAAGGAGCAGCTCGCTTCTTGGGTGACCTCCCTGGCTCTCTTTATATGCACCTTCCTGTTGCTGGTTCCTTGATGAGCCCAATGCTTCCTTAAGCCAGACATCTGGGTTGATTGACAAATCGCTTCCCTTTGCAGCCGTCTGCGCTGCCATTTTCTGTGCCAAATAGCTCTCCAGTAGTGCTACCAGTTGCTTGTTGTCGATGGGCTCATTGACAGGAAACTCCTCTTGTGACTGAAGCTGACCTCTCTGCTGCTGGACTTGACTTAAGGGCCTGGGTTGAGCACGTTCATTGCCAGGGTATTGGTGATGAAATGCGAGGAAATGGTTGGATGAAGTTTTCCCTCTGTTTCTTTGGAGGAGACGATCCAAGGACGAGTCCGATTGAGCTGTCTCACTCTGTCATGAAACACAAATAAGGCAATATGGTTTGCAAGTCATCAGAATGTGTTACTGGCTTCCAATAAAATCATTATTTACAAGCTAATCTAGGTGAATAAAATCCAGATTGTTAATTCTTACTATCTGTGTATTTAAAGGGGGAGGGAAGTCTTGGTTCAAATAGTCTACGTAAAAATTCTACTGCTGAGTTTTCTATATCTGCTACTTCCCAACCTGGGATCTTTTCATCCCATGGGTGAAAAATCATGGCCTGGAGAGCAAAAGTGGCAAATCATACTCTATCTTTACAGTTACATTTCTTCCATTTGCCATCTGCAGTTGGATATGTATAATCAAGTTTGTGCATCAATTCTTCCTCACTGGTGAAGTCTCTGGGGAAAATTGACTGGGTTCTACCATGGGCATATCTGATAGATTACAGCCCAGGAGGTGAAGGTGAAAATCTCCCCCTCTTATGTTTATTTTCTTTATAACTGGTTATTTCCCTTATCTTCTACTTCATAATTCATCAGCCTTATTATGCAAATCTTCCTCCAATTTTAATCTTCTCCACCAACACTGGGGAGAGATGTCTGACCAAAATACTGCAGCAGAAATCAGTTCCCAAGTGATGCAGCCACCTTGTTACTATCCATCAAAGCTCAGACAGAGAGAAAAGCTTTTGATAAACTAATAACTCGGCTCAGTTGTTTGCTTCTAAGCCAGAAGGCTTGGGTTCAAGCCCCACTCAAGGATTTGAGTCTGTATTGACACTTCAGTGCAGCATTGAGAGAGAGAGAGAGGTGTCAATGTTTGGGGGAGACATTTCATATACACCTGAACCAGTAGAACAGTTTAAGATTCTATGAACATTATTTTAAGAGAAAATTGGAATTATAGACAACATTCCTCCATCAAACAATACCAATTAATTAGTAATTTTGTCTTGCTGCTGTTTGTGGGACATTGATGCATTCAAAAATAGCTGCCATGCTAACCTACAAAACAACACTGTCTGAAATACAAACCATTTCATTGTACCAGAAGCTATGTTGGAAATTTATGAGAGGTATGATTAAAGTGTTATATATGAATTTAAATTCTTTCTAATAGCATTACTGAGGTGAACTCTAAGGATTAACAGCTGCTCCCATGAATAAGAGGGCTGTCTGTAAAACTCAAAGTTGTGGGATGTAGGGTTAACATAAAATCTTGCACAAAAGAGAAAAAAATTGGCAATACTTGAATGGTGTTCAAATGGGTAAGGATGAAATTGAAAGGGACCTATGTGATTTTGTAAACTCAATGCTCAGCATCCAACTAGTGCAGGGCAGTAATGAACAAAGCCAAAATAGCAGTCAGAAATAAATACTCAGAGCTTTACAGAAAGCAGGAATTCAGTTGGGTAGATCAAAGGTAGAGTAGGGAAGATAGGCTTATGGAAGGCTTTGAAGTCAAGGACAGAGTTAGTGAGGCACATTAGTTCTGGAAGAGAGCTACATATTTAACGACGTCATGGCAGAGCCTGATAGTGGGGAGCTGACGAGGGGGAGGGGTCACCAACAGCAATTCCGACTCAAAGGAACAGAGGGTGGGGGGCTGGGATGTAATAACTGGAGGAGATTACTGAAATAGGATGGGGAAAAGCCACAAAAAATTAGAGGATCTTAAAATCAATTCACTAGGGTATAGCGAGGCAGTGGATGAAGGGAGAAGGAACATGGTTGTGTAGGGCATGAATATGCAGCATTGAAGTGTAAGAGAGAGACTTGGGTCACAGAGTAACTCACCGCCACCCTTTCATCGTCCTATGTCTGCTTCACAAAAGGATTGTAAAATACACAAGATCCTGTATTCTTGTCATTAATAAAGAACTATCACTGCTATGCATTGTAATTCATATTATAGTTTTATGTGGCAGTAACTGTCCAAGCCAGTTATATATTTCTGACCATTTTAAAAAGGGAGAAATGAAAATCAATACAAACCTTGTCAGTTCTGGTCTTATGAGATGGCACGGGATTAGCTGGCTGCGATAAAGCACTGAGAAGCTGAAGGTACTGATGGAGCGACTTGAATCCTTGCACGTCACCATCATCTAGCCCTTTATAATTTTCCTCACTTGCAGTCTTTTCTTTTGTAACCCTAAACAATTAAAAGAGAGATTGCCAGATGAGTTAAGTTGAAAGTGACATTTAAAATGTGAGTCAAAACAGTTCAGCATTAAGTGATTGAGCAAGTCATCGCACTGAATAAAAGGTGAACAGGCTCTTCATCGTTCAAAAGAGAATAGTTCAAGATGGTGTGGCTGCTTCACTTCAAGCTATGTGCTGATCTTGATCCACAATAACCATGTTCTACCCTCGCCTCATCAGTTAGCCTAGTCCTATATGAATAAGAAGAATTATCTACCTGGTACATGCTCCTTTATTGTGAGAGGGCGAAGAACATGTTGATGGGGCTAGATGAAGAAAAATACATGACGATCTTAGATGAAGAAGGATAGGAGGAGGCTCATGTGGAGCAAAAATCCCAACATGGGCCTGTAGGGCTGAATGGCCTGTTTGTGTAGCTACTCTCTTATCAACTATGTCATTCTCCTCAAATGTTAGCTGCCAGTGACAGTATTTGTGGTGCCCATTCCCCTCTCGTTCTATGGTTCATATCGTAACCGCTTACTCCTTCTATTGTATTCATGTTATCCATCCCTTTTTCAGTGCATGGTATTTCTTCACAGCGCCTTGTTCTGCTGACTTCCCCCGCACTTCAGCCAATGGGGGTTCATTGAGTCTACCCGCTTATTAGAAAATATTACTCATGGCTCCATCTCCATCTCATTCCATGGTGCTCAATACCCCACCCCTCATCAGTTCACGACACTTCTGATGTCCATCCATTTGTCAGGCCATAGAGCTGATGGTCTTCAACATCTCTTCAGTCTATGGCGTTTCCTCCTTCCTTGGTGTGTGGTATTTATATTACCCGTCCCTTCATCAATTCATCAACTTATGATTCCCTGGTCTCCATCCCTTCTCTAACCCATACCTCTTATTGTGTCAATTTGTTCATCAACCATGATGTTCTCACCTCCAACCCTTTCTCAATCCATGGTACCTATGATGTTCATCAGTCTTCAGCTCAGGGTCCTTATTCTCTCCAGCCCTCCTCAGCACCATGGTACTCATCATTTCCACCCCTTTTTCATCCTGCGACTTTTACTTGCGAAGTACAGATCATCATTTCAGTTCTGGATGAATAAACTGTGTGGATATGAAGTGAATGATTCGTAAACACACAGTCTCAAGAATGGAAAATTCTGCCCTAAGCCCAGTGGCAGGCAGAAAGTCAGCGTGATTCCCGCTAGGCAGCAGGGCGACCGAACACGCGCAATCTTACGCTTTTTCGCACATTAATTATGCATCAGCCTGGAGCTTGGCAAATCCCGTGGCGTGTGGGGGGGGGGCAAGGGTTTGTCCGCCCCGCCGTTACCTCATGGGGTCGAAGGTCCTGGCGCCAAATTTAAGCAATCACTCGCTGGAGGCCAGCTGTTGTTGTGAAGAGGAAAGCAATGGCCCCGAAGAGAAGCAAAACCTCTGCACCACGGTGCGGTGAAACCTCCCTGGGAATTGTCTTCCAGGCCGTCCAGTAAAGTCTCTTTCAAGGGAATGGAAGCAAGAGGTCCTCCCACCCAAGCACGCTGGCCTGGAAGGAGGTCGCCGGGGAGGATTGCAGCTGTGGCACTCAGAAAAGGACCACCCTGCAGTGCCGCAAACACATGAATGATCTTCTCCGCTGCGCCAGGTCAAGTGAAACTTCAGGGGGTCTATGGGTTAGAGTCCACAGGGATGTCACACATGACCAGCAGATGGGACATGAGCACTGAAAGCATTACAGCCACTTTAAGCCCACCATCTCACGTAAGTTCCTGCACAAAAGGTGTCTTCGTCCCATACTGGGAAGGACTCAGCAGACACAAAAGGCATGCATAGTCCTGAACTGCTCTTTTATTCACAGTGCTCATAGTCAATCCATCTGCCTTTATGCAGGACAATATCTCACGTAACAAAGGGAGAGAGCCATGACCGGCACGGGAAGCCTAGAGTTGCGGATCCTCTCAGCCACTGAGCTAGCTGGTGAGGATAGGGATCGTTGGCGCATGGAAGGCGAGATTGACCTCTGTCAACAAGCCAGCAATTGTCCACCCAGTATACATCAACAATGTGCAGACAATGACTGTGAGTGATCTTTAATGTATGACCCTGCTTAATCTTTCACAAATTCTCTCTTCTGTCTATTCCAGGTACCAGTAAGAAAAGGTGGAGGTCTTCTTCGAGAAGAAAACAGAGCCCCAGGCCAGCTCTGAGGAGGAAGCAGATGAAGATCCATCACTGCGTACATCTGCACCCTCCACCACTTAGTTCTAGAGTAGGCTCGGGTTCACAATCTAGTGATCATCTCACAGGTACGGGTCCATAAGTGGCTGAGACCGAGTCCAATGGCAAGCCTCTGGAATCGGCACTAGGAGACATATCGGAGAGTCAAAGACAGGGAGGGAGAGTTGTCAGAGACCGTCACCAGATTGGAATGAAGGATGGAGGAATCCGCTCACATTCTGTCTGATGTCGTGGTTCCGGTATGCAAGCACATTGAAGTTTCCATTGGATGGGTGGCGGCCGCCTTGCAGATCCAGGTCCAGCAGTTTCTACCGGATTAGTACACGGACCTGTACATGATCACTCTAGTTATGTTCCAGTCGTGGCTGGGTGAGAGGGGGATGGGGCACCTTGACCTCCCTCCAGGTGCCCTTTCTCCTCAAGGGGTCAGGGATGGTCCATCATGTACCCAAAGGAAGGGGAATTGCACCTCAAGGGCATCCACCCAGGACACTCCGAGGGTGCCCTGTCACTCCTACTCCCCTCTGCCAGTGACCCCATCAACTCCAGCATATCAGGCAGGGTGGGGGGGGGGGGTGCACCGGCACTGGAGCAGGAGACCCTTAGCAGGCCAGGGCCCTCAAGGCCTCAGGCCACTAGAGGATGCCCGCTGAAGTCATCTCAGACAACAGGGCATAGCAGTCAGCAGGCTGCCTCCATCTCAGCTGCCGATATCGGGACTGCACCTAGATGTAGGGTAGAATTTTCTGCTCCCTCCAACAGCGGGAATTGTGGCAGGTGGGGGAACTTAATTTGGCAGTGGGCAAAAATTCTGCTTCCCGACAGCAGGAAAAACTGTCGGAATTTTGTACCCTGACTTTCAAGGCGGGTCAAGCTTCTTGACAAACAATGTCGGGAAGCCTATTTTCATGCACTATCATCTCATGCGTGCTCATTAAAAGGCTACCTTGATGGAATTAAGTTCGCCCTCCAAATTCAGTTCTCCGCTCGTGAGAATTTAGAGCGTTCAGTTTTACGACTGTAAATAAGTGGCATGCACCTGATGAGCTTCACCTCTTCCACGACTTTGGGGTCCATAGATGTTGCCTTCTCCTTCTCGGGGACCTCGCCTAACTTTACTCGAGTACCATTTGCAAACGCTGCGCCAGGGCCTGGACAAGGGAGGCAGGCAATGGCTGGGAGGGAGGGAGGGTGGGGGTAGGGCAGAAGGGTGGATCGAAGGCTGGACAGGGGAGGCAAGCTTATGGGGGAAGGGTAGGGAGGGTGTCCGGGGAATGAGTGAGGAGCGGGGTGGTAGAATGTCCAGGGAAGAGTGTTGGGGGAAGGGAGGGTGTTTTAGAGGGTGGGGTCGGTGGTCCCACAGTGAGGTCCTGCGGGGAGAACTCAGGGTATTGGTGATAGGAGGAAACAGTCACAGTAAGAAGCGGGCTTGGGATGCAGCAGGGTGGCAGGCCTAGGGTGAGAGTCTGGTAGGTGAAGGGCTCATCGGGTGGGTCACAGAGGGGGACAAGACAGGTTGCTCAGATGACGGGAGGGGGCAGGGTCAGGGTGGGCATGGGGACGGTAACTGATATCGGCTCTGAGGGGGTGGGGGAGTGCATGTGGAAGTGGATGGTGATAGGGTCCGAAGTAACTGGGGGAGGTTCACCTGACAGAGGGGACAGGAATAGTGATATTAGGTGGGTCCATGGTGATGGGGGTAAGTTGGTGGGTGACAGGGGGAGGGTAGAAGGTGGGGCGAGTTTGAAAGGTGACGTGCACTATTTTTCCAAACTGACCTTGACCACACAGCTGGTCAGTCAGTGAGATCCCTCAAGGCGGGAGGAGGGTCTTTTCAGATGGATGGAGTTCGAGGTCAGCTCAATTGGCCAAATAAAAGGATACCCTAATAATTATGAGGCAGCTGGATGTCAAAGATGCTCAGTTGTGTTCTCCTCTCTATGGTGAATCCTGCATTGCATCAGTTTTGTTCCCAACTCAAGGGTCTCATAACATCGAGATCCCAGCAAGGTGTGGAACTGCCAGTCATTCTGCGCCCTCTGTCACCGGCTGCAGTCAGAGGCAGGGGTGAAGAGGGGGTGGGAAGTGGAATGCCTCCAAGGAGCACGGCTGGTGGATGGCAGCCAAGTCGTGACTCCAAACCTCCATCCTCCTGGGTGAAAGGTAATGGATGACAAGGGATCGTGCAGTTAGTCTTCTATGCTGCCAAGACAACAGCTTCTCTATAGGGTCTCGAGGGTGGTGGAGACAGGCAGAAAAGTGTTAGTAAAATTAGTACAGGATCAAAGCTCGTTCATTGTGCATTAGACTCTCGAGTCCAGCACTCAGCTGAGCCATGTTCTCCATGGTTTGAGCAGGAAATTAACAGCCTTCAATTGGCCAAAACCTGTTGTGCTGAACTCCTCCCACACGCTTTAAGACCCTTCCCATATCAATTTATTCAAGCTTGTTTTTCCAATGCATCATTGATCACTGAATGCAAGCATCATGCTCATCACATTCGTAAGTGCGACCAGCTTCCAACCTCCCCCTATCGCCCACCAAGTTCCTCCGACCCTCCTCTAGAGTCACCACCTCCTAATTCCCATTTTTCCTGGAATTATCCAGCCTCCCACTGTTAACCTTGACCCCCATCATTATACATGTTCATATTCCTGTTCTCTCCCCAAACCCTTCAATGTCGATGTCCCCATGCCCTTTGTCGATCTGACCCCTCCCTTCTCGAAGCCACATGCATCCTCACTTTTCGAGACACCATCCAATACACCCCACCCCATGACTTTTCAGCTACCGACATACAGAATACAGATGCCTCCCCTGAACGTTACTCTGCCCTCTAACTCCCAGTACCATGACTCGAACCCTGAGGACCAATTGCCTTAGTTAATTGACCATGCCCTACACACCATGCGTGACTGCCACTGCCCAGAGAGGCCTTCCCCTGCCCAAGACCGGGACCAAGACACGTGTGCCATTCAGAGCACTCTAACATGGCCCATACAGCCCCAGGACAATCTCTGAAATATGTGCCCGACAGCATGGCCTCAATCCCATGACAGCCTCTGAACCTTCCCCGGACAGTCTTTAAACTTTTGCCTCCAGACAGTCTTTCACTCTTCCCCTCTGTTCCTTGACCACCCCAAAGACTGCCTCTGTCTCACCCTCCCCTTTTGTCTTCCCACCCCCCGACCCCAAGTCCTGCCACCATCTCACACTTCCCTCTCGTCTTGCCTGCCCTCCCAGACCTGCCTCCGACTTCTCTGCTAGTCATGCCCCCCCGTGCCCAGTCTTGGCGCAGCTTGTGCATCAGGCACCTGATATGTAACAGTGGCTGTATTAAAGGAAGGGAAAGCGGCGTCTACTAACCCTCAAGTGATGGATGAATTGAAGTTCGCCAGGTGCGTGCTACTTATATAAACAGAACCTTCTAACTATTCGCTGGCAGAGCACTTAATTTGGAGGGGGAACATGATTCCAGTAAGTTGGCCTTTTAATAGGCATTCATGAGATGCTAATGAATGCAAATGTACTTCCCGAAATTACTCAGTGGGAAACCCGACCTGCCTTTTACCCGCCTTGAAAGTCGGGAGAACAAAATTCCAAACCATTTTTCTGCTGGCAGGAAATTGAATTTTTTATTCACGCCAAGTTTAGTGCCCCTGCCCGCCACCATTCCTGCCGCTGGGGGAAGTGGAAAATTCCACGCATAATCTAGGATTCTCTGTCACTCTGATTTCTTTGAAAGGGAATATAATTAAAAACTCAGAACAAGCATTGTACCTATATTTTTGCATTCATACATTAGCATAAATGAAATTCAATCTATAATTTAGGGCAATGAATGACGTAGGTAAAAGGTGAACAAACAAATTTAGCAGATTCACAGGACTCAACGAACATTCCCGTTTCTTCGCTAGGTGGCAAGTGTTTTACTGACATTTACCCCAGGTCACCTTTATCCTTCACCCCTTTTGCACTCATTAATCTACTTAACCCTGCAATCTTCTTTGTCTTATAAATATGACTTAACTCAGAATCGTGTAAATGGGGAGTCTTTGAGGGGGAAGAGGTTGTACTGGTATTTGAACAGCTATTTGTTATGGATAATTGTTTTTTGAGCCAAGGCTCTACCTTTGCTGCACCGATACATGCAATGTTCCATTGGATGGTTTAAACCAGTACTAGCAATAGATTAAGGTGCAAAAAAAAATGCAAATCATATGCTGTCATTTAGACAGAAAGTGCAGGCAATTTTACTACATTTATTACCCAAACAGCCAGAATAATTCCTCCCTCCATAACTTACCGAGCTCGTGTCACAGTTGTGCACAGTTATCTATGATTTCTGCTCGGGGCATGCATCAATTTCAGCTCTTTGAGTACTGATTTACAAACACTGCTCAAGCTTCCAAATGTATATTAACGATTTGAATGCCTTGAGTGATGCAAGTGCGTTTAATTAGGAATGAGTTATTCAGAAAGCTGGAGCATGACGGATTTGATCTGACCAGAGTTTATTTCTGAATGGAATTATTTATGCCCCAAGTTATAATTGGTCATTTTTGTTGATCGGCCCCACACACGCCCCTCCCACAAACCCCTCTTCTGCACCTGATTCCATTATGATATGCACCTATCTTAACAACAGTCTAGCCTCTACCAGCAAATCTATGGTGGCACTCAAGCAGGGCCTGGGAGAGGGGGTGTAGGTGGTGCTAGGCACCAGGGCCCAGGGGCTAGGAGGGCCCGGGCCTAGTGTTGTAAATGGAGTTTCTCGTCGTCCAGCCTGAGCAGCCAGAGCTGCAGGCCTGAAGACTCAGCTTCCAAAAAAAAACAGCACCCTCAGCCTGACAGTTCCGATTTTTTTTTTAAAGCCGGCCTGTCAGGTCAGCTTTGCTGAGTTACTGCACTGCTGCTTCCGACCTTCTGTCAGGTCAGCTTCGCTGAGTTCTGCACTGCTGCTTCCGACCTTCTGTCAGGTCAGCTTCGCTGAGTTACTGCACTGCTGCTTCCGACCTTCTGTCAGGTCAGCTTCGCTGAGTTACTGCACTGCTGCTTCCGACCTTCTGTCAGGTCAGCTTCACTGAGTTACTGCACTGCTGCTTCCGACCTTCTGTCAGGTCAGCTTCACTGAGTTACTGCACTGCTGGTTCGGGGTGGTGGAAGGGTGAGGGGTTTGGGGGGTGATGAGGCAGGGGTGGTGGGATGGTGGAGGGGGATAAGGGGGTGATGGGGGAAATGGTAGGGGTTGGGAGGGGTCACTTTTAAGGTTTAGTATGACAAAATTAAAAAGTGTACACTTCCCAAAATTCTCTTTTGAATTGTGTTGCTGATGGAAGTTCACTGTGAGCAGGCTTTGTGCAATTGCCAGGACTGGAGTGCATAATGGGCTGATAGTGAATCAGTAACCTGTTTTACACGGCACTTTTTTTTTTATTCATCCACGGGATGTGGGCTTCGTTGGCTGGACCAGCATTTATTGCCCATCTCTAATTGCCCTTGAGAAGGTGGTGGTGGGCTGCCTTCTTGAACCGCTGCAATCCGTGTGGTGTAGGTACACCCACAGTGCTGTTAAGGAGGGAGTTCCAGGATTTTGACCCAGCAATAGTGAAGGAACAGCGATATATTTCCAAGTCAGGGTGGTGAGTGACTTGGAGGGGAACTTCCAGGTGGTGGTGTTCCCATTTATCTTCTGCCCTTGTCCTTCTAGATGGTAGTGCTCATGGTTTAGAAGGTGCTGTTGAAGGAGCCTTGGTGAATTCCTGCAATGTATCTTGTAGATGGTACACACTGCTGCTACTGTGTGTCGGTGTTGGAGGGAATGAATGTTTGTGGATGAGTTGCCAATCAAGCGGGCTGCTTTGTCGTGGACGGTGACATGCTTCTTGAGTGTTGTGGGAACTGCACTCATCCAGGCAAGTGGAGAGTATTCCACCACACTCCTGACTTGTGCCTTGTAGATGGTGGGCAGGCCTTGGGGAGTCAGGAGGTGAGTTACTCGTCACACAATTCTTAGCCTCTGACCTGCCCTTGTAGTCACAGTATTTATATGGCTAGTCATGATTCTCGAGAATCTTTTCCATTGACTTCAATCTTATCTTTTTGTATACTTACCTATTATCCCACATCTTGGTGCTTTATGAGTTTTTTTTATCATATTGAAATATAGTGCTCAAGATATGCTGCATAGTAGATATTGAAAATGTATTGTAGTTAGAAGCCACAATCAGCAGAGTCTTCATACTTGCTAATCAAGAAAACACAATT
Organism: Cetorhinus maximus; assembly: GCF_964194155.1. Taxonomy (NCBI): domain Eukaryota; kingdom Metazoa; phylum Chordata; class Chondrichthyes; order Lamniformes; family Cetorhinidae; genus Cetorhinus; species Cetorhinus maximus. The sequence goes on from NC_135881.1 coordinate 28,220,543, forward strand.
GTGAGCCATTCAGTCATTGGCCTCTTAAAAATTGTGTCGCACAGGGACACCTGAGGTGTCTTCTCATTGATAGTGAAGACCCTATGTTGTTCAATCATTCAATTTTGTTGCTCAGGAGTCATTTGATGTTTCTACTCTTTGAGATTACTGATAAAATAGAATCCAATTACATCCCTTGCATGAAATAATTATATTGAATAATATTCTGCACCTAGGCAAGAGGAAGTCTCCTACTACTTCTACAGAATGGAAAAGGTCTAGAGCAGTTTATCTGAGTTGCAAGTATTGAATCTTTCCCCCAAATACGAATTTACTGTCACCCCGTCCACATCATGCGATGTGCAGAACTTGTTAATGAGGGCTGATCCAGTCACTGAAATCAGTGATATCGCCTGCACAGTGCTATAAGTAACTAATGGGATATTTTCCTGTCAAATTAACAATAGTGCATAAAGCTGTTAAAGTAAAATTTGTGCTCTCTGCTTTGTTTAATAGTCATAGTGGGATCACCTATAGAGTGCAAACAAACTAACACTGCATTATGTCATTGCTGCTCTTAATATTAATGATTCACTCTGCATATGTATATATTGGCCCAGATGCCAACAATGGACATTATAATTTTACTATTAATGGGCATTATAATTTTACCTTTCTGTGCTTTTTTGGTGAATTGATTAGTGAATCTTGAAAGGGGAAAAAATATCATGAATGATTGAACAGGAGGGTTAAAGTGGGGTGTGGTGAGGGCTTGTGGGGGAAATAAAGGGCTCGGAAACAAGAGAAGAACCAGGACCCGTGATTCCTCTCCCTGGCCCTGCACTCAAGACTAGCCAGACAGATATATCCTCATTCCCCTCAGCCACCCAGTGACAGTAAATTCATATTTGGGAAAAATATTCAATACTTGCAACCCAGGTAAACTGCACAAGATCTTATCTGTAGAAGGAGTAGAAGACTTTCTCCTGCCTGAGTGCATGATATTACTCAATATAATTATTTCATACAAGGGATGTAACTGGACTCTATTTTATTTAGTAATCTCAAAAAGTAGAAAGATCAAATGACTCCTGTGCAACAAAATTGAATAATTGAATGACATAGGGTCTTTACTATCGGTGAGAAGCATTGGAGCCCTCAGGTGCTCACAACTATGCAACACAACTTTTAAGAGGCCAATGACTGAATGGTTCACAATTGTGTTTTCCCAGCAACCCATAGTGATGTCCACCACTCATTTCCCCACCCCAACCCTCTCCATCCTTCACCAGGCTGGATCAATCTTGCAAAGGAAGATGTGGCAACCAGCTTCAGGTATGTTTGGGGATTCCTAAGGCTTTCAACTCACACAATTCTGCAACATGAACATCTTCACAGCTATCCTCAGGCAACAATTTTGTAGAATCATATTAAATTGCGATGTTGACATTGTCATGGGCGCTTAAAGGATGACACAGAATCCTACATTGGGAGAGACACTCTAAGCATCTAAGAATGTCTCACCTATTGTACATTTGAATTAAATATATTCTCGAACATGTCTTATTTTGCACCCAAAACATGTCTTATTTTGTAGATGTGAAGTTGGATTTTTTTATATTTTGGGAGTATGGCGATATTCTGTAAAGGACGATGTGTGTCTGTGTATGTGTGTGTTTGTGTGTGTCCATGACTAATTAAACTGGGAATAAGGTTCATAGAGGCAGTTTGTCTGTGAGAGTTGAGAGATAGAAGGGTAAAGGTACTAGATGCATGCATTTGTAATGATAGGCTATGGCACATACCTTGATTACCAAGAATCTATACACCTCTGCCGTAAAAATGTTCAAAGACTCTGCTCCCACCATCTTTTCATGGAGAAAGTTCCAAAGGCTCACTACCTTCTGAGTGAAAAAAACTTTGCCTCATCTCTGTTTTAAATGGGCAATCCTTTATTTTTAAACAGTGGAGAGGAAACATCCTCTTCACATCCACCCTGTCAAGATCTCTCAGGATCTTATATGTTTCAATCAAGTCACCTCTTACTCTTCTAAACTCCAGCGGATACAAGCCTAGTCTGTCCAACCTTTCCTCATAAGACAACCCTCCCATTCCAGGTATTAGTCTGGTAAACCTGCTCTGAACTGCTTCCAACGCATTTACATCCTTCCTTAAATAAGGTGACCAATACTGTACACAGTACTCCAAATGAGGTCGCATTAGAGTCCTGTACATCTGCCTACTTTTGTACTCAATTCTCCTTGCAATAAATGATAACATTGTATTAGCTTTGCTCATAACTTGCTGTACTTGCATATTAGTCTTTTATGATTCATGAACTAGGACACCCAGATCCCTCTGCACCTCATAGCTCTGCAATCTCTCTCCATTTAGATAATATACTTCTGTTTTATTCTTCCTGCCAAAATGGACAATCTCACATTTTCCCACATTATACTCCATCTGCTAGATCTTCGCCCACTCACTTAACCTGTCTATATCTGTTTGTAGCCTCTATGGTGAAGTTGGATTTATAAGTAAATAGGTTGGATTTGAAATTTGCATTGAGATAAGTAGGAACTTGACTTTTCAGCTGTTAAACTTCAAAGGGAAGTTTTGAAGAGACAAGGGACTTTTCCAAATTACAAAGGTTTCATAAGTAAACAAGGAAAGGTAATTAAATATAATTTAAGTAGAGGCAATAGGAAAACATGAAAGATTTTTATATTTGAAAAAGTTGAGTTAAAAGAGGTGTCTGGGAACAATGGAATCTAAGATGAAAGAGGAAAAGGATATTTAAGGAAAGATGTTTAGTTAAGTTGTGGCTGTGTGGGGGAGATATCCAGCTCTGTGCTGAGAAATGGTGCAAAATCTGAAACAGCCATCAAGGCAGACCAGAAAAGTCTTTGGGCGGAAACGCGTCAGATTTGCACTAAGTGCAGCAGTGGGCAAGTAAAACGACGTTTTACTCACCAGCCACAATGGTGGCTTCTCACGCCGTATTGTCCCAAACCTGCCGCATTAATTATGCATTCCTGGGAAACACGTCATTTCCATGCCAGACGGGCACTCATTCACCCGCCACACCATCACCTCACCACTTTTTCATGCCGGGCACCACATTTAAAGTGCGGCCGCGTGCACACCTCTCGATGCTCCCAGCCCAGGACTGCCGTACGGAAGACAGGATGGCCCTGAAAAGTAAACAGACTGCAAACCCACCCCATTCCCACCCACTTCAATAATGAATCCCTCGAGCGCCTTTTGAACGCTGTGGAGGCCCACCGAGATGTCCTCTACCCCAGCGCTGGCCGCAGCATGGGCAGCTGCATCACCAATCTAGCATGGGAGGCAGTGGCAGTCAGCATCAATGCCCTGCAAAAGTGGACAGCCACCTAGTGCTGCCAGAGGATGAATGGTCTCATTTGTTTCGCCAGAGTAAGTCACTCTTCTCATCACTCTCAACTCACACACTCACAAACCCATCACACATCTGCAGAGATCTCACACCTCACAGGACAACATCACTAACTCTCACACACATCCAACCATCTCCATCAGGCTCATATCCTCTCGAGCTCACGTCCTCATCCTGTCCATGGCTCCGCTCACCACACAAAATTCCACGCAGTGCCATGCATCCTGCTCACACAGTCTCCATCTATTTCCTTGCAGGAGGAGCCTCCTCTCATCAGCAGGCGAGGTTCCAGACCGGGTGGGGGCAGGGGAGCGGGGTGGCGGAGTAGCCCACATTAGGCTCCTCTCTCACTTTGAGGACTGTGCCATCGCGCTCACTGGTGAGGACGTGGACCGCACCTGCGGCGTCGGGGAGGTCGGTGGTGAACACCCAGGCGACGATCCCACACCACATCATCCCTCTCACGATGCAAAGGTGAGTGGCTCTCTCTCCTGTTGCCATGCATTAATTATCTCTACTTTGGTTCATAGGGAGCCCTGCCAAGCGACCGACAGCCTCAGCCAGCCAGTCCCTCATCTCCATCCAGGTCCTCACCTCCAGCCAAGAGGACGCCTCCCCCATTGAAGAGCTGGAAATAAGCAGCCTGGAAGACCCGTCACAGCGCTTACCCACACCCTGCACCAGCGCAGAGACACACACCTTGGTGGGACCTAGATCTAGAGCAGGCTAGAGTTCACAACCTGGTGGTCACTGCACGGACACGTGTCTGCAGCAGGAGGAGGCAGGTTTGGCCGAGCTCCCCGGCACTCGGAGGACTGCTGGGGAAGAGGCATCTGTGAGGTCCAAACCTCTGGATTTGGCCTTCCAACTCATCCTGGAGAGTCAGCAGAAGGCACGGGAACATCACACAGAGTTGTTGGGTGCCCTCAAGACAGTGATACGCGAGTCAGAGGAGTGCATCCACCTGCTCTCTGAAGAAGTGGTGCCCACGTATGTACATGCGGAAGTCTCCATGGGGAGGATGGCGAATGTGACAGAGACCCTGGTCCAGCAGAACGCAGAGATGTGTGCAGACCTGCAGTCGATCGCGGGAGCTATGGGTGAGTTCCTGCAATGGCAATGCGAGAGGGAAACCTTGACATCCTTCCAGGTGCTCTTTCCCCTCAAAGAGTCAGGGCAGGGCCCCCGGGCACCCGAAGGGAAGAGGAGTGGCAGCTGGACACCCTTGCGTCATCCACTCAGGAATCTCAGAGGCTGTCCCCTCCCTCCAGCCCCTTTGCCTGTGACCCCCTCAATCTCATCCTCTGTCACCGCGGAGGGAGCAGTTGGCCAAAGAGTGATTCTGGAAGACGTGTGGGTGTGGTAGGGCCTTTTGGAGCATCATGCAAGCACTCTTCAATGCATGCGGATCCTTCATGTATCACAGTTACCTCAATGCCCTGGGCATTTTCAATGCTGCCTGCTGGGGTTCACTTTCAGTCAGCCACCTGCATCTCCGCCCACCCAATGATCTCACTCCCATGCAGCATCTGATCTCGCCCACCGCGACTGTCGTTTCATTTTCGATTTAGACAGCCTGGTCTTGATTCGTCTTTTCCCCTCCCCCAGTCACCCATTTCCTTTCCCCCATCACTGTTGACCCCGCCACCGCATCACCTTCCACCTCCTCTCCGTGACCTACCAGCCACAACCCTTTTCCATCAGGGATGTCCAGGTAAATGTGCACGTTCCCTTCCTTCCCAAAAATCCCACCCCCATCCACATTCACCTTCCCAACCTCCTCCTTCCCACCCCCCAGGGTTTGTGTCTGCCTCTGAGTCTCCAACAACCACCCTCACCATCCCTTCTACCACTTCAGCTGAACCCTCACCCTCCCATCCTACCGCCTCACTCTGCCCTCGGTCATTCTCACCATCCCCTTGTTCCACAGCCACCCTCAGTTCGCTGCCCAGGAGGCAGCATGGACTCATCAGAGCCCTTCCCTGCACATTCACCTGGATACCCCTCTCTGGACCCTGTACCCACTCCGAACCTCTTCCCCTCTTGGATGCCTCCCCACCCCACTTTGGAACCCCTACCCCCCACCGGACTCCCCACCACCCCATTCCCCACTGGACCTCCCACCCACCCCCCCCACCGACCCCAGACTTCACCCCCATTTAATCCTTCCCCCATCCTGACTCTTCCTCCAGCCTTACTTCTTCCTCCACTCTTAGTCCTTCCCCCTTCCTGATTCCTTCCTCCACCCTTACTTCTTCCTCCAGCTTTTCTTCTGCTCGGCACTCCTTCCTCCCCGCCAGACTCTCTTCCCTCTCTGCATTCCTTCCTCCCCCTGGACTCCCTCCCCTCTCTGCAATCCTTCCTACCCCCGGAATCCCTCCCCTCTCTGCACTATTATCCTGCTCTGAGCTCATTTCCTTACACCTTCCACCCCACCTACCTCCTCCATTGCTGTCTTCTCCCCTGTTACCCCTTCCTCCCCCCTGTACTCCCTCCCCCCTCCCAGCCTCCTCCCCGACACCTTCATTCCCCCTCTCCCAACCTCACAGTATCCTGACACCTCTTCCTCTCCAAGTCAATCCTAGACCTTCCTCTCCCAACTCATTGGTACATCCTCCTCTCCCAAACACAGCTGGACCTTCTTCTCCACCCACTCAAACATCATCCATTGTGAGCAGAACCTCAACGGAGACTTTCCAAATTTTGTGATCAGCTTCGCAACAGAGCACGAGAATCCACCCAGCATGCCATGGACGTTCCTCCAGTGTACTCTTGCTGTCGGACTCCAGCATCTTCTGCTCCTTGGACATTCGCAATGTGACCAAGGCCCCGGCAGTAAGTCCTGACTTCTGCAATCACACTTGTCGAGACATGTCCTGCACCAGTGTGCAATCATGCTGACATGGATGGACAATGTAACGCAGGCGGGGACAGGGCGGTGTGTGATGATCCTGGCGGGCTGGCCTTATAATGATATGCAGGTGTATTACAATGAGGTTCCTGACGTCCAATGGCAGTGAACGCGGCCTGTCGATTGTGAACTGGTTTCACGACGCCGTGAAATCGATTTCTGGCCTTCTCGCCATTTGTCTGCTCAAGCTGCAGAGCATTCCCAACGCCAATGGGCACGGACAATTCCGCCCTTTGTTTCAGGAAGCAGGTTGTTTCTGAACTTTCTTGGATTTCCACAGCAGAGTGGAAGAGAGTGAGAAGTTGTTTGGTATACCTTTAATAAAGTGACAGCAGTTGTTGCCTTGGGTAATATGACTGGGTTTTTATGGGTAAGTATTTATAAGGGAGCTGTTGCCAAGTAGTTCAATTGTATGTTCGAACCAAGTGGGTTTTTTGGGGGACGTTATGTAAGACTGTTGTAACTGTGTAACTTTAATCATGTGTGCTTAAATTGTTTTTTATTGTTAATAAATCTTTTAACTTTAAAATCCTAGAACTGTTAATGGGATTCTATACTCCTAGGATCAGTTGTTTTTTTCCCTCATACAAAAATAAAAGGTAGGACAAGTTTCCCTCTAGGATTTTGCTTGCTCAGCAAGTAACATCAGCTGTGGTCATAAGGTAGATGCAAACCACATTGAGGGATTCTCAGTTGACAATTGGCATGGGTAGATCACCATCGGAGATAGATGAGAGGCAAATTCATGATCCCCACTACCCATCAGCTCCTAATCCTAACAGTGTTGAGTGAGGAAACACCAGGCGGAGGGAACAGGAGGTGAAAGGAACAACTGCATGCATGCTGGCTCCAGTATCTCCTAGTATTTCCATCCATCTATTCTCTTGACAGCTAACTTTTAAGATCAGATGAACTGAAGATATAACAGAAGAGAAAGAAGAACACAACGGGCCAGAATCAGCATTAAGTGTGATCATAATGTATGGAAGAAGTGGCACAGTGTTTGGTTTGCCTGGGTGCTGTGTAACAGAGAAGAATAGGTTTTTTTCCACGATTCGTCATGGAGAACCGTTAGACAACCATCATGATTAGTCATTATTTTGGATTTGGAATTCCACTACAAACATTCCTCCAGCCCGAGGAGCTGAATGAATTGATATTTCCTTACACTTTTCTCAGGTTACTGGCAAAAGTTGTACCATAGGTGCTTGAAATATTCCATTCTCAGTGCTTTCAGTTAAGATTGTATTTTATTAGGAAATATTTGTCCTGCAAATATTTCTAATTTTGCAATAATTCACACAAATGCCCCAACCAACGCCTCTGTCATAATGCCAGACGAAAATAGGAGAGGTGGGGATGGGAATCAGTCACTGCACTCAATGACAGAGCAATTTTTTCTGTATAGAATGTTTTTTTTTTCAAATTTGCAAATCCAAGAAGAACTCGTACTCTTACTAGAAACAATTGTTGAGAAATCTATACCTCTCAGTCACGGAAGTGTGATGAAAGAGAAAAAGCTGACAATTAACAATCAGCATGGGGACACTATGTAGAGATGTCACAAATAGACTGACACAACTAAATCCAAAAGGGAATGTCACCCAAGGACTTAACCCATGAAATGAATTGGCTTCTGCTGTGTGGGAAAGAGGATGAATTAAGTGATACTTGAACAGTTTTATATTCCTATCTTCTAAGAATCACAGGATCTTAGCATCACAGAAGGAGGCCATTTGGTCCATCATGTCTGCACCGGCTCTCCAATGAGGCGTTATGACCTCATGCCATTGCCCTGCCTTTTCCCCGTACCCCTGCACTTTGTTTCTATTCAAATAATCATCCAATGCCCTCTTGAATGCTTCGATTGAACCTTCCTCCACCACACTTCCTCTTGACGTTCCACACCATCCTCCTCACAGTTCACAACACTCCCAAGCATTATATCATCTACAAACTTTGAAATTGTCCCCTACAGACCAAGATCTAGATCATTAATATATATCAGGAAAAGCAAGGGTCCCAATACTGACCCCTGGGGAACTCCACTACAAACCTTCCTCCAGCCCGAAAAATATCCATTGACCATTACTCTCTGCTTCCTATGTTTCAGCCAATTTTGTATCCACATTGTTACTGTCCCTTTTATTCCATGAGCAATAACTTTTCTCACAAGTCTGTTGTGTGGCACTGTATCAAATGCCTTTTGAAAGTCCATGCACACCAACATCAACAGCATCGACCTTTTCTGTTACCCCTTCAAAAAACTCCAGCAAGTTAGTTAAACAGAATTTCTCCTTCACAAATCCATGCTGGCTCTTCCTTATCAACCCATATTTTTCCATGTGACTTAATTCTATCCCGAAAAATTGTTTCTAGAATCTTGCCCACCACTGAAATTATACTGACTGGTCTGTAATTGCTGGGCTTATCCTTACAACCTTTTCTGAACAAGGGCGTAATGTTTTCAATTCTCCAGTCCTCTGGCACTACCCCTGAGTCTAGGGAATACTGAAAATTATTTCTACTCTCACTTCCTTCAATGTCCTTGGACGCACCTCATCTGGTCCCGGTGCCTTGTCAACTTTAAGTACCAATAGTCTAAAGATGGATGCAAAGTATTCATTTAATACCTCAGCCATGGCCCCTTTGTCCATGTGTAAATTCCCTTTTAGGTCATTAGGGGGAAGAAAGTAAGTGAGGATTTATGGTAAGGGAGAATTTATTATAAGGGAATGAATTACTTAAATTAGAATCTACAGGCAGGCCAGCACAAACCAGTAAATCAACAGTTAAACAGTTAAACCAGATGAACTTTGAACACCCGCAGAGCTTGCAATCACCAGCAAGGTCCTGGGAGCTATAATGGACATGAAGGAATTAAAAATAAGAGAGATTGGGTGTCCTGAGAGTCAGACTGGAGACTTAGGTTGGAAAACAACTAAGGTTAAGTCTGCTCTTCAACAGATAGGGGAAGGACAGATGGTCCCAGCTTAGTTAGGAGGGAAGGTCTCTGCCTGGGTGAAAAGTGGGATGTACCTGATGCCAGAGATTTATGTGATCAATAAAGTATAAATATGCTGAACACTTGTAATTTAGCAGAGTGCTATTTCAAGCTGCCTTGAGATGCTTCTCTCCTTGCAATTGCTCGAATAAATGATCATGACCTGTATCTGAGCCTCCGGTGGTCCGTTTGTCAAAGTTAACATAAGTTTGGCGTAGTCGGCAGGATACTCGGATCGGATCCTTGGGATGGATCTGCAAGGTGGTTGAGTATACTTTATTTACCACCCGCAGTTAGTGCAGTAAGGCTACCCGAGAATAGTCCTGCCGAGTATCAAAGAATCGGGAGGAGGACTCAGGACAGGGCAGGGAGAAGAGGCGCCAGGGTAGGAGGCAAGAGCTGTGCTGGCAGGCTAGCGGTGCCGAAGCCGCTTAGGGAGGCCAGACCACTACCCGAAGCAGGAGGTGGAGCCATGCTGGCAGGTTACAGTTTGAAATATAATCATAACCAAAGCCACGCAGGGAGGCCAGACCCCAGTTAAGAGGAGGCAGAGCCATGCTGGCGGGTTACAGTTTGAAATATAGCCATAATCAAAGCCACACAGGGAAGCCAGACCCCTAATTTAACCGCGAATAACTAAGTTGTCAGAGCCACATTAATTAATTGTGCAGAGACAAACAATATAGAATGCTGTCAGCAAAACAGGAAAGTGCTACGGAACTCGATTGGGGACTCCATCCCGGGATTCAGAGCAGAACAATGGTCAAAATTAATCAAGGAAATGTGGAAGGATGATTGGGACCTGAAAGGTCCGCCACTGAATTTTCTGTAACTTAAAAAATGAATTGATCTAAGTTACAAGAGCTGCTTGTGCTGGAGAGAGAGAGAAAGAGAGAGAGAGAGAGAGAAAGAGAGAAAAGGAGGGTTAATGAGCTGTGACATGCAGGAGCAGAGGAAATGTGAGCTTCTGTCAGTTTGATTGTCCCTATAGGTGGAGCCTCCAAGATCCCTTTATTCCCCCCACTGCTACTTGATGTTTCATTTAGAGTAAGAGTTTTAAGTCAAAAACAGAATTACCTGGAAAAACTCAGCAGGTCTGGCAACATCGGCGGAGAAGAAATCAGTTAACGTTTCGAGCCTTCATGGCCCTTCGGCAGAACTGAAGCATAGTTAGAAGAAGGGAGAAATATAAATTGGTTTAAAGTAGGGGGGGGGGGGTGGTGGGGGGAGAGAGAGACCCCACCACCCCCACCCCCCAAACCAATTTATATTTCTCCCTTCTTCTAACTATGCTTCAGTTCTGCCGAAGGGCCATGAAGGCTCGAAACGTTAACTGATTTCTTCTCCGCCGATGCTGCCAGACCTGCTGAGTTTTTCCAGGTAATTCTGTTTTTGTTTTGGATTTCCAGCATCCGCAGTAGCTTTTAGCTTTTTGTTTTTATCAAGAGTTTTAAGTCGTTAAGTTCAATATTATAGGAACATAAATACATACCTCTAAATATATATATTTGTTTGTGTGCAAAGAAACAGTTGTATGTGAGCTTTAATGTGTTTCCTTCCTTAACTTGTCATTTGTGTGTGTAGTTCAGCATTTTAGAGTTGAAAGCTCATATTAAAGAAAAAGTATACCAAAACATTCCAAAGTTTTGAGTGTCAGGTTTGAGTTGCGATTTCGAGCAAAAATCGCAATTTGAAGGCATTGTAAAGCTAAAACAGGGTTAGATGAACCAACCTTTGTACCACCCCCTTGCAGACTTGTATCACCAGCTTCCAAGCTGATTGGGATTGATACATACGAGTTGGTATTCTAAAATTCTGAGGGGAAAAAACTGCCTGAAGTTCAAAGGATTCTAGGAAAACCAAAAGGCATAAACACACAGTCTAGGTGGTTCCAATGGATAAAAAGGGGTTTCTTTTGAAGAGATGAATTAAATATTAAAGGAAATCTGCATTCCAACAGCACTGTAATTTGAATTTGGGACAATCTTGAGATGTAAAGTGCAGTGTAATTTAACAGGTTACTTTGAATAACGAGGATACTCCCAAAGATAAAGAATGTATCGATAAACATTTGCGACTTCTAATCTGGATACAAATCATTACACATGAAAAAGAGGTTGTTTTAATTTTAATAGTGTAAATTACAGTTCTTACAAGGTTTAAATTTTGAGGTTTGGTTCGTGATAAAGTCCTCAAAAGGGAATTTTCATTTTAAAGGGTTTTTGACTACAGTTGGCACTAATTCAACTGCTGCAAGTTTTTGTATTTGTAAGTCTGTTACCAAAATATGAAGTTAAGCTCAAGACCTTGACAAAGTTTGGCAGAAATCCAATTTTTTGCCCAGTTAATGAATCTGGGGTAATTCTAAGAAACGGGTCAGACACAATTTAGTGGGTTACTTTTGAGACAATAAAATGTTGTTTGAGAAGAAGATAAGGAAGCAAAACATGTCAATGCCTGATTTCTGTTTTTAAAACTTATGAGAATACTTCATTGGACTTTAAAGTCCCTCCAGGCAACCTGAACACGATAAGATGCTAGCTGTTGCATGTGTAAAATGGTATGAGGCAAATAGGAGAAAGAGTTAGGGAAAGAGGACACAATATACAAACTGTTTTAAAGGAACTGAATTTGATAATCTGGCCATCAACTGAGACATTGGAACCGCACAGGGGGAGATAAGCAAAGATCTAGAGACAGAGATCCTTGTTGACATGGAATAGTTAATACGGCTTAAAGAGTAAGGAAACATTATAAACGATCAAGACAATAGAGAAATTGAACTCAAGAGAATCTTAGGATGATCATGGTCAGAAAAAAAAACTTAGAGGCAAAACTATGTGGAATCTGTAGTTCAGGCAATTGAAAGGTAAGGAGAAATAACACTTAACAACAATTTACCACAAGATGGATACAGGTAAAGGGAAAGCTGGAAAAAGGCTAAATAGATTATTACTGACTATATTAATGCGCCTGCGAGCTACAAAAAGTAAGACCACAGGATTAACACCATGAATACAGAGTTAAGCGGCTCCCAGAGAGAACCATCACTGGAAGTGAAGATACTGAGCCATTGAAAGATAGGATAGGAAGGTGCATTGTAGAGTTGTGTAGGCAGTTTAAGGAATTGATGTCCGACGTGGGACAGCAGCAGGAGACAGTAGACTGGAAGGAGAGGGAGGTGCCTATCCAGATGGATTCAGGGAACTCATTTCACAGGAAGAGTCATTAAAGAAATGTATAAGTTTAAATTTAAACAGAAATTCCACATTCCCTACCAACCACATAGCACGGGGATGGTGGAAAGGATGAACTGAACTTTTAAAAAAAACATCAATCGCAAAAGCCATTCAAGAGACAGGGAACAGTCCAATATTCTAATGTGCCTTAGGGCTACCCCAAGCAGGACTGCCGGGTTCACCCCATTTGAACTAATGACAAGGGGAGCAATGCAGTTACCCAAGGGAATCATAGTAGGAGGGGGAGATGTAGGACTACTAAAAGGAAGGGTGCGAGACTATTTGAGGGAAATGAGTAAGCAATTGCATGAGTTAAGGAAGGAAGTCAGAGACTGACAGGAGATTAAGGATATGGAAATAGGCAAATCCAAAGAGCAACAATGGACCCCCTCCCCCTCCAAGTGGGGAATAAGGTGATGGTCAAGGTAAGCCCAGAGCGAATGGGCATGGACCATAGGAGGTAATTATGACAGGTGAAAAGTGGGCACTTGTAGATATAAGAATGGGAAGTAATTGGAGACATTACATACAGTTAAAGATACATGACAATTGACCAAGCAGTAACCAGGACAATGGGAGCCGATGTTAATGTCTCCACGGGGTTTACGATCCTGGTCATGGGCGTGTCAGTACTGGCAACAAGGTCGGGGATCATCACTGCTCATCCCGTACCGCAGGAGGAACTTTGGCACAGCACGGACAGTGCCGAATGCGACACGCAACGGGGAATGATAAATGTAACAGTAGGAGAACAAGTGCTTTTGAATTGTAGTAAGGGTTGCTTCAGATTGGGCGTGAGAGGTCCGCTCAAAAGAGAAGATTAGTACCACTACCCAGCCACCTCCCACTTCTACGTCCACAGTCCGAGCAGAGATAATTGAAGCCTCTCAAACCACACCGACTGACCCACCTTGTCCGACTATGCATCCAGGACCGACGAATGGTTAATCAGAAGTTTTGTATGATAATGTACATCACGAGCTGGTACCCGTAGTCTTGAACATATCCGGAATTTCCCCGCCCCAGTGGTGCTCAACCCGTATTCGAACACTATATACGGCTCTGATGGGCCAGCTGATGACTGAAGCATCTTAGTTCAACGGCGGGATGCGATCAGGTTTGGGAAGGAACCGAGTTAAGCGTGGCCTGATAAATGATGCAGCTACTATATTCAATACAGGGACATCAGTGGTTAATTCAGAACCTGGCAACTGTTGACCAGAAGGTCCGGACCTTGAGCTCCAAGCTTAAGGAAATTTTAGAACGGGGACAGGGAATTCACAACACCCAATTAAATACAGACCAGGACATGACATAATTAATTCAAAACCTGGCTACCGTGCTTGAAGGTCATGCGTGGACGATCAATAAACTGATTGGGATAGGGAAAAATATTTCAGATGAAGCAAGCAGAAATTATGTTTGCAGCACCTATGGATCCTGGGCACTGAAACAAGCCCGAGAGAATTTAAGACAGATTAATGAAGGGATAGTTCCTTTATGGGTAACTAATGAACATTTATTTAATCTTTCATGACATAAGGATCGTGACTTGACTGGTTGCCAGCTCAGAGGTTTAACACGTGTATGTAGAATGTATGTTGAATGTATAGTGAATAATAATATGCTAATTGTCTTAGTGATACCTGTTATACCTATGTCAACACCCAGCAGAACATTACATGGAGTAGAAAATATTGGGGTGATAGGGGGAGATTATTATATTAGGTACCATGACATTCAGTCATATACAGTAGACATAGAAGGGAATATAATTAGCACCACATTAGAAGGGTGTAGTATAGAAACCACCGCAGTAGTATGGGCACATCCAATATATGAGACGGAAGAAGCGGATTTAAAGCAGCAGCAAATTGTACAATGGAACTAAATGGACTGCAAAAGAACCGACCCATGTTGCATATATGGGGAATGGGAAATATTGTATTACCACGTGGCAGCAAAAGATCCAGTACAGGAGCAACGGGATGTGCCCCATCCACAATCATTCAGTGTGCCTACACCCGCAGATGCCGGCAAGGGTGGGGAAGGTGGAACTGGTCGAAATATGCAGGAAAGGAGTGGCTGCTATTCAGGTCATGGAAAGCCTTAAGGATAACCTGACAGAGTATTTGAACCAGTTCTCCTATGAAATTCCCTTATTACCAGAGCACCTAACCGCGATATGGAGACAGGCTCAGCAGATATATAGAACGTACTATACACTGCAGCAACAGGTTAGAGCCTTGAAAGAGGATATCGAGCAAATAGGTTCCTCCACATGGTGGGAGGATCTGTGGAATTGGGGCTCAAATGTACAATTACACCCGTGGATTCGGGTTATCTCCCATGCCCTGGTTGTGATTCAGCTGATATTAGTTATAAATTTAACATACTCGCTTCATCGTACCCGAAGGTGGCAAAAGAGGTGGTGCTGGGGGAGTCTTAGCAGGTGGAGAAGAAATTTAGTAAGCCAGAGGCCTGAATTGAAGGGCCAGATGATACAGATGGTCTGACGGTACCTTTTACAACCCAAAGCTGGATGACTGGCCAGCATCAATGGGCAGCGGCGCGTAAAGGGACGGACAGTATCACTATAGCTGGTTACCTTGGGCTAGGCCAAGGGCCAAAATGGGGGACTGTTAGGAGGAAGAAAGTAAATGAGAGTTTCTGGTAAGGGAGAATTCATTATAAGGGAATGAATTACTTAAATTAGAATCTACAGGCAGGCCAGCACAAACCAGTAAATCAACAGTTAAACAGTTAAGCCAGATGAACTTTGAACACCCGCAGAGCTTGCAATCACCAGCAAGGTCCTGGGAGCTAGACTGGACATGAAGGAATTAAAAATAAGATAGATTGGGTGTCCTGGGAGTCAGACTGGAGATTTAGGTTGGAAAACAACTAAGATTAAGTCTGCTCTTCAACAGATAGGGGAAGGACAGAAGGACTAAGGTCCCAGCTTAGTTAGGAAGGTCTCCGCTTGGGTGAAAAGTGGGATGTACCTGATGCCAGAGATGTACGTGATCAGTAAAGTATAAATATGCTGAACACTTGTAATTTAGCAGAGTGCTATCTCAAGCTGCGATGAAATATACCTTGACTGTGCCCGAACCTATTCTTTTTTGAAGGTAGCCCATTGTTCAGCTACAGATTTTCCTGCCAATCTTTCATTCCACTCTATCTGGCCCAGCACCGTTCTTGCCCCATCAAAGTCGGTTAATTATTCTTGCTCTGGATTGCCTATCGTCCTTTTCTATCATCGTCCTAAAACGTACAATACAATTATCACAACCAAAGAAACTCAACATCAAAATTGATGTGTGGACTGGGACTGCTGCAGTTGTGTATCTGAAATATTCTATTCTCAGAGCTTCCTTGTAAGATTGTATTTCATTAGCAAACCTTTGTCCTGTAAACACATTTCTAACTTTCCAATGATTCACATAAATATCCTAACCAACACATTTGCCTTAATGCCAGGCAATAAGATACTACAGTCCAGCTAGGAGAGAAGAATTAACAAACCTTAAGTCATCAATTTTAAAATGTGAGAACAATGGGAAAAAAAAACATGAAAAGATGTCTTCAGGCACTTATGTTAAAATAGAATCATAAGGGGTGACTGGTAAGTTGAAAACACTCAGTTTAACTCCAAAGAATGAGCACCAAGGGACTGAAAGATGTGTCGTGATCTCACATGTCCATTCCATGCACAGGATTTGTCCATCACCATTTTGAATCAGGGGTTCACTGAGGCATCCAGCACCACCACTTAAAATTGGCAAGAACTATTTAAGCATGCTACTTAGGGTACTATGTCCTATTTTTCAAAAGGACCCCAAAGCCCTTTTCAACAGCTCCGGTCTCTTTTTCCAGTTCTAAATTAGTCATATCCCCAAAAAATCTCACACTTTATCCAAAATAAATTTGATCTTCAACTTGACTGCCCATTTATCAACAGCAATTTGGACTGATATATCACCTTTAATATAGCAAAACATCCCACAAGCATGTTTAGATATTCCTTTAGTTTTTTTTAACCCTTCTTTGCTGATTGCTGAACCTGCTCCTTTTGTGTCACCAGCAAACATCTTAGCTCCAGCACATCACTGCAGGAGTTCCTCAGGGTAGTGTCCCAGGCCCAACCATCCTCAGCTGCTTCATCAATGACCTTCACTCCATCATAAGGTCAGAAAAGGGGATGTTCGCTGACGATTGCACAATGTTCAGCACCATTTGCAACTCCTCAAATACTGAAGCAGTCCATGTCCGAATGCAGTAAGACCCGGACAATATCTAGGTTTGGGCTGACAAGTGGCAAGCAACATTCGCACCACACATGTGCCAGACAATGACCATCTCCAACAAGAGAAAATCTAACCATCGCTCCTTGACATTCAATGGCATTACCATCACTGAATCCCCCACTATCAACATCCTGGAGGGTTACCATTGGCCAGAAACTGAACTGGACTAACCATACAAATACTGTGGCTACAAGAGCAAGTAAGAAGCTAGGAATCCTGCAGCGAGTAACTCACCTCCTGACTCCCCAAAGCCTGTCCACCATCCACAAGGCACAAGTCAGGAGTGTGATGGCATACTCTCCACTTGCCTGGATGAGTGCAGCTCCAACAACACTCAAGAAGCTCGACACCATCCAGGACAAAGCAGCCCCCTTGATTGGCACCCCTTCCACAAACATTCACTCCCTCCACCACCGACGAACAGTGGCAGCAGTGTGTACCATCTCGTGGTAGATGGTGGAATTTGAATTCAATAAAATTCTGGAATTAAATGTCTAATGATGACCATGAAACCATTGTCGAATATTGTAAAAACCCATCTGGTTCACTAATGTCCTTTAGGGAAGGAAATCTGCTATCCTTACCTGATCTGGCCTCCATGTGACTCCAGACCCACAACAATACGATTGACACTTAAATGCCCTCTAAACTAGGGCAATAAATGCTGGCCTAGTGAGTGACGCCCAAATCCCATGAATGAATAAAAAAAAAAGATGCACTACAGGAACTCACCAAGGCTCCTTAGACAGTAACTTCCAAACCCACAATCATTACCATCTAGAAGGACAAGACAGCAGGCACATGGGAACACCACCACCTGCAAGTTTCCCTCCAAGCCACACACCATTCTGACCTTTTTGTTCATTTATGGGATGTGGGCATCGTTGGCTAAGGCAGCATTTATTGCCCATTGCTAATTGCCCTTGAGAAGGTGGTGGTGAACTTCCTTCTTGAACCACTGCAGTCCATGTGTAATAGGTACACCCACCGTGCTGTTGAGAAGAGAGATGCAGGATTTTGACCCAGTGACAATGAAGGAATGGTGATATATTTCCAAGTCAGGATTGTGAGTGGTTTGGAGGGGAACTTCTAGGTGGTGGTGTTTCCATGTGTCTACTGCCCTTAATTGTCCTTCTAGATGGTAGCTGTCATGGGTTTGTAAGGTCCTGTCTAAGGAGACTTGTTGAGTCCCTGCAGTCCATCTTGTAGATTGTACACAATTGGAACCATATCACTGTTCCTTCACTGTCGCTGGGTCAAAATCCTGGAACTCCCTCCCTACTAGCACTTGGGTGTACCCACACCACATGGACTGCAGTTGTTCAAGAAGGTGGCTCACCACCACCTTTTCCATTAGGGATGGGCTATAAATGCTGGATTAGCCAGTGATGCCCACATCCCGTGAATTAATAATTTTTTAAAAATGGCAACTGTGTACTTGCTACGTCCAGGATCAAACCATCTGTTTACACCAAGAGCTAAAACTATAACTAGCACTGATCACTGTGGTAACTACTTCCAACTTTCCTCCAGTCTGATCAACTCCCATTTACACAAACTATTTCCTGTGTGTCAACCAAATTTTTCTCCACGATGCTGCATTTCCTCTTATATCACACGCCCAATTTTTTTCTGGCAAGGTTCGTATGTGACATCTCTTTGAATGCCACCTGAAAATCCATGCACACATCTAAGTTATTCCCTTTAGCTAACCAAACAGAGTCACCTCTTCAAAACGGTTTATTAAATTTGTTAAACATGACTTCCCTTTCAGAAATCTGAGGAAAAAAAATATTTGGTTGTCATATTAAGTAGGCAACATCATTTATTAACATTATCAAGTATATCCAGGAACAGTAGGTGTGAAATTAGGAATATGGAGGCACTGAAAAGATCACTGTGGTCCATCTTGTAGATGTATAACTTACCAGAAATGTTGGGGAACACAGGGTTTAGTGGGAGGGAGGAACTGAAAGAAATCGGTATTAGTAAGGAAATGGTGTTGGGGAAATTGATGGGATTGAAGGCCGATAAATCCCCGGGGCCTGATAATCTACATCCCCGAGTACTTAAGGAAGTGGCCCTAGAAATATTGGATGCATTGGTGGTCATCTCCCGAGATTCTATAGACTCTGGAACAGTTCCTACAGATTGGAGGGTAGCTAATGTAACCCCACTATTTAAAAAGGGTGGTAGAGAGAAAACAGGGAATTATAGACCAGTCAGCCTGATGTTGGCAGTGGGGAAAATTCTAGTGTCCATTATAAAAGGTTTAATAGCTGAGCACTTGGAAAACAATGGCAGAATTGGACAGAGTCAGCATGGATTTACGAAAGGGAAATCATGCTTGACAAATCTACTGGAATTTTTCGAGGATGTAACTGGTAGAGTTGATGAGGGGGAGTCAGTGGATATGGTTTATTTGGACATTCAGAAGGCTCTCAACAAAGTCCCGCATAAGAGATTAACATGTAAAATTAAAGCGTATGGGATTGAGGGTAGCGTACTGAGATGGATAGAAAACTGGTTGGCAGACAGGAAACTAAGAGTAGGAATAAACGGGTCTTTTTCCGAATGGCAGGCAGTGACTAGCTGGGACCCCAGCTATTCACAATATATATTAATGATTTAGATGAGGGAATTAATTGTAATATCTCCAAATTTACAGATGACACAAAGCTGGGTGGGAGGGTGAGCTGTGAGGAGGATGCAGGGATGCTTCAATGTGATTTGGACAAGCTGAGTGAGACGGCAAATGCATGGCAGATGCAATATAATGTGGATAAATATGAGGTTATCCACTTTGGTAACAAAAACAGGAAGGCAGATTATTATCTGAATGGCTATAAATTGAGAGAGGGGAATGTGCAACGAGACCTGGGTGTCCTCGCACACCAGTCGCTGAAGGTAAGCGTGCAGGTGCAGCAGACAGTAAAGAAGGCAAATGGTATTTTGGCCTTCATAGCGAGAGGATTCGAGTACAGGAGCAGGGATGTCTTGCTGCAATTGTACAGGGCCTTGGTGAGACCACACCTGGAATATTGTGTGCAGTTTTGGTCTCCTTATCTGAGGAAGGATGTACTTGCTATAGAGGGAGTGCAGAGAAGGTTTACCAGACTGATTCCTGGGATGGCAGGACTGACATATGAGGAGAGATTGTGTCGATTAGGATTATATTCGCTGGAGTTCAGAAGAATGGGGGGATCTCATAGAAACCTATAAAATTCTAACAGGACAGGATAGGGTAGAGGCAGGAAGGATGTTCCCGATGGTGAGGGAGTCCAGAACCAGGGCTCACAGTCTGAGGATATGGGGTAGACCATTTAGGACTGAGATGAGGAGAAATTTCTTCACCCAGAGAGTAGTGAGACTGTAGAATTCGTTACCACAGAAAGTAGTTGAGGCCAAAACATTGTATGTTTTCAAGAAGGAGTTAGATATAGCTCTTGGGGCAAAAGGGATCAAAGGATATGGGGAGAAAGCGGGAGCAGGCTATTGAGTTGGATGATCAGCCATGATCATAATGAATGGCGGAGCAGACTCGAAGGGCCGAAAGCCTACTCCTGCTTCTAGTTTCTATGTTTCTATCTGGTCAGGCCCAAAGTTTAAAAAAAATCTTTCACTCTTAATACTTTTTATCTATCAAATATCTATCTAGTTCCCTTTTGCATTTACTAGCATTGTTCATTTCTACTGCTCCCAGGAAATCATGTTCCACATATCCACCACCCCCTGTGTAAAGTAGTTTAAGTTAAACTTGCTATTCAGTTTCATCAATTTCAGCCTTTATAACTATTTATTTCATTAAGGTTACCCCTTGAAGTGGTCTTCACAGGAAACCCCACTGAGGACATACTACCAGCAGGCATACAGTCATTCAGTACTTCCAATTCTCACCTTAAGCTGTCTGAAGAACCAGTTTCAGGATGCAGGTGATGGCTCTGATGGAGATTGGATAGTTCTTTAGCAATTACCTGCTGCGTAGTGTCATCATGCCACATTAGACCTGTCGGGAATAAAAAGCAGAAATGAACTGAAAATATAATTATCATCCTTTTTCTCTACTGGTGTTGGAAGATGACTTTACTAAATTTAGATTTTCTTCTCAAAAGTGCTGTGCTGTTTTTGAGTGAACAGATGTGAGTTCAGACGACTCTGCATTTTAGGCCACTGACAAACAAACGAAAGACAAGCTGTGTTTAAACGTTTTCATTTAGTTGTTCAATGGAATTAACAATCAGATGATTATCAACAAGTCTTCATCTCTCCACTTTCCCGAAAGCATTTCGAAAGTAAATGGCAGCAGAGTGCCTAAGACAGCTGACTCCAATCGTGTCCTAACCAATTATTGCCACACGACTGGCATTTATATAGCGCCTTTGGTATTTGGTAAGGTTTCCCTTTATAGTCGTCCACTAGGGAATTTTCACAGGAGGCGCAGAATGAGCGCGGTCAGTGGCCACGCCAATTAAAAATGTTCGATAGATTTTCCTGAAATGAATCCTTAGAGGGCATGGAGATTAAGGTTTGTGGAAGATTGTCCCAGTCCTTATTTGTTCTTGTGAAAAAGGAGTTAGCAAAGGAAACACTTTGCGGGTGTATACAGTTGGAACTGCTGGTTAGGAACTCTTTGAGCTTGGCCACTTTTGGGCTTAATGTACTGCTTAGAAATATGTAATTGTTAATTCAATATTTTATAGAACCAAGTCACACTATGGGCTTTTCTTCAGTTCTGGAGACTGTGTTATCATCCCAGCCAATGTTACTCCTGGACAAGCCTGATCCCAGGTTGGAACCCGGTTTGATAGATCCTAACTTTTATTTTTTGTTTAGATACGCGGAGAGTGGCTACTGAACAGTCACAGGAGTCAACATGATGAACTTTTAACAAAAGAATGAAACATTTATTAAACAAGAAAAGATGAACCATATTACAATACTCCTTCACCCGCAACTATACCTTTACAGATATATACAGATTTGCAAAGATAATACAAGTTTCAAAATCTATCTTACACTCTAATGTTCACAGTTATTACGTAGCCCATGCAAACCAATAGGCGACCTGTGGTCAGGCACACCACACTCTGAAACTAAGTGACAAATGCCGCTCCAGACAGGTGCTATGATCTCTTCTCCACTCCCCCAAGACGGCTGTCACACCGTGAACCAACCAGTCTCACTGAACTCCATCTTTCACATGGGGGCTTCCAATCTCCACTTTCAAAGAAACCACTTAGGAATCTTCTCCCAAACCGATGTTTTCTCTCAGGCGCCTTCTGCATGTGTCCACCCACCCTCAGGGTTTCGAGCTCACCTTCTGATGTCCCTCTCCGCTGGATCACCGCATGCATTAAAGCTTTCTTCCATGCACTCTCTCTGAGTTAGCTGTCAACAATACATCACTGCTTCACATGCCCATAGTAAGGAGTTACAGGCCTTCAGCTATCTACTTGGACCTTCTAGCTCCTTGCATGCCTGTATCGTTTTAAATCTGCTTCCCGCAGCTTTTTCCCTTTAAGCTTGAAGCTGGGAGCCTTCCTCTCTGCTCCTTACTGTCGCTTCCACAAAATAGGACCTTTTCCAGACTCCTGTTCTTCCTTTGACTTGAAGGTCTTCTTGGGACTCCTCCTCTCTGTCCGACTCTATGGCCATGGGACCTTTCGGTTCTTTTGGGAAATCTACTCTCTCTGCAGTTCCCTCTCCCAGTAGATTGCTGACAACTTGGTATCTCCCATGAGATCCAGAACTCACTTGATATTCACTGTTACTTTAACTTTAGAGCAACTCAACTAAGCTTCTTAGACTTATTTCCCTCAGTCGTCTGCTAGTATGTCAGCTACAGAGAGACTTAAGCTGCTCCCTTTAACTTACAGCATGATGGCCAACTGAACTCAAACTGCTTTCGGTTTCTCTGGGCAGAACGCTGTCATCATCGGGCAGAAGCCCGCCCGACCCGTACGAGCATAAAATGACGCGCAATGACGTCGGGCAAGTGTCCCAACGTCATCTTGCACTCGCGCTATATTTCGGTCGGCAGGCACATGTGGGAGTTGGCAGCACGCCCGCCGACAATTAACAGGCCTATTAAAGGCCATTAAAGTTCTAATTAAATGAAATCTTCCATTGCCCGTCCAACCTTATGGTTGGCGGGCAGGCAAAAAGGCCAAGCGGCCTTTGGACTTTTTGCAAAACCTCATCCACGGGCTGGATGAGGTTTCAATCAGCGATTAAAAGAAAAATAAACATTTTTCAAACTAATTTCTAACATGTCCCTGCTCATGTGACATGTTATTAACATTTTTAAATTCTTTATTTTTTATTTTCCACATTCTTCAGCTCCCTGAGGCAGTTCTGTGCCATACTGCAGCCACATCTCTGAAATGGCTATTAGATTGCACTTATTAATCTCTATTTGTGCTATCAGCTTATCTGTTTTGTTTCGAATGCTACATGCATTCAGGTTTGAGCTTTGAGGCGCCTTCAGTTTTGAGGTGCCTTCTGTAGGTTATCCAGAAAGGAGTGTGGGGATCACTGCTGCCCAGTAAACCATGACTTTAGTCTTGAATTTGAGATCCTGGTCCTCAAATACTCTTTTTCTCAGTCAGCTGAAGGAGGCAATGATAAATTTCATCATCTATGACTGCATTCGTCAAAAGGAAGCTCCTAAGATACGGAAAGCGGTCCACATTTTCCAGGATCTCGACGTTGATCTTAATCAATGGGGGAGTTGTTATGCTGTGGAAGCTGTTTGGAAGAGGACCTTAGTTTTCTGGGTATTTAGTGAAAGGCCCATTTTCTCATATGCTACAGAGAAAGAGTCGACAATGACCTGGAATCAGTTTCTGAATGAGCACACACACAAGTTTCATCTGCATACTGCAGCTCTGTGCCTGAGGTTGGAGCGGTTTTAGTTTTGGATTAGGCGGCAGTTTCCTGTCTGTTCTGTAGATTATCTCCATACCTGTGGATAATTCGCTGCAGCTGAGGTGCAGTATTGCAGTGAGGAAAATGGGGAGAAGAGATTTGGTGCAATGACACAACCTTGTTTGATCCCAGTCTTCAATGAGAAAGGCTCTGTGGTGGTCCAGTTGGTGAGGATCACGGCTTGCATGTCAATGTGGAGTTGGCGGAGGATGGTGACAATGGCCAGCCAAATTTGAGGATGATATTTCATAAGCCTTTGTGATTGACAAGGCCAAAGGCTTTCATGAGGTCAAAGTGACCGTGTGCAGCAGTTGGTGCTGTTCCTTGCATTTTCTTGAACTTGCCTCACAGTGAAGATCATGGTCTGTAGTGCCTCTCGATGGGCGAAAGCCACACTGCGGGCAGACTCTTACGTTCACCTGCTAGCAGGTTTGCAGGTGGGGTGGGCCATAAAATGTCTTGGATGGCATTCACACTGGGCTCCCGCACGTTCCACCTCTCCACAATTTTATGTTGGCCAATTAATGACTACGTAAGGGCTGTTTTCCACCCAGCTTCAACTTCCAGGCTGGCAAGAGGAGTTCAGGGACAGGGGGGGGAAGCCCAGAAAGTAGGCCTGCTCAGGCCTCAGGCAACAGTCATCAACAGCCTCCTTTCAACATCAGGTGCGCCCTCCCTCCCTCCGAAAAAGTCGGGCCTGTACGGGTGCTCCCTGGCCTCTCTACCAGCAGCCCCACCCCCACTCTGCCCATGATCCTGGGCCTCACCTCCCTTTTCCACCCTGAGACACCCACATTTACCTGGTCCTGGACTCCCGTGACTTAGAATCTCAGGACTGCAGCTTCTGGCGCTGCTGGGACTACAGATCTGATTGGCCGGAACCTCTATAAGGCAGGACTTTACCCCAAGTGAGGGGCGGAGACAGAAATTAAGATAAAGAAGGAAAAATATGCATATGACAGATGTCAGGTAGAAAATACAGTTGAGAACCAGGCTGAATATAGAAGGTTCAGAGGGGAGATGAAAAAGCAAATTGGAGAAGCAAAGAGGGAGAAGGAAAGGAGATCGGCAGACAACATAACAACAGTACTAAAGTCTTCTACAGGAATATAAATAGTAAAAGGGTGGAAAGAGGGGGAGTAGGGCTGATTTGGGATCAAAAAGGGGATTTACACATGGAGGCAGGAGGCATGGCTGAGTTATTAAATTAATACTTTGCACCTGTCTTTACTAAGGAAGAAAATGGAAAAAGAGGCAAATGAGCAGAGAGAGGAGACTTTGGCCAGAGAGAGACAGAGACTGAGTGAGTATACTTGGAAATTTGGCTCAAAGTGGGAATTCGGTGCATAGGAGGAAATAGGTGCTTTAGGTAAGGTTTACTGCAAGAAGTAAAGTATGCTGAGTGGGGAGTTCGGTGAAGGTGGGGTAGGAGGTGCTGAGTGGGGAGTTCAGTGAAGAGCGGAGAGGAGGTGTTGAGTGGGAAGTTTGGTGAAGAGTGGCGAGGAGGTGTTGAGTGGAGAGTTCGATGAAGGTGGGGTAGGAGGTGCTTTTTTTCTTCTTTTTCAGTCTCCAGTATTTGATTTTCACTTTGGTGCAGCAGAAGCAGGTAAACCTGTAACTGGTGTTATTAGTTTTATCAGTATTGTAAGTACTGTGTTGTTTTATCAGAATTGTAAAGTTTACTGGCAGTGCCAAAACCTATTGGGAGGTGTAGGCTTTATTAATTATTAATTAATTAGCAATTATTAATTAATTAACACATATTGAAGATGGCAGGGCAGGTGATGTGTTGCAATTGCAGGATGTGGGAGCTTATGGATATCGGTGTGACCCAAGGCAAACACATTTGCAGTAAGTCTTTGCAGCTACAGGAACTTCAGCTCCGAGTTATTTAGCTGGAGACTGAGTAGCAAACACTGCGGCATATTAGGGAGGGGGAAAGTTACCTAGACACTTTATTCTAGGACGCAGTCACACACCTTAGGAACAGTCTTCTGATTTGGTCAGTGATCAGGGACAGGAGGGTGTGACAGCAAGTGAAGCGGGTTAGGGGACTCAGAGGGTAGGAGTGCAGGAGCCTCGGCCCTTGCAATTGTCCAACAGGTTTAAGGTTTTTTCAGCTTGTGTGGATGAGAGCGGGGTCCGCAGTGTAGATGAGCTAACTTGCCATGAAAACAGGAAGACATTTAAACTGGAAAAGATGTGACTGGTTTCACTACCTGTTGAGTGCAGTATTTAACTATAACTGGCTTGTGAAAGATCTGGCCGGGATCCATGAGGGTATGAGTGCCATGGTCTCTGTTGTGGGGGAGTCCATGCGGAACATGAACCCTCATCGCCGAGCACACTGCCTCCTCCTCCCTGAGAGAGTGGCGACTCTCATGGAGAGGCAACACCAGGGACAGAATCAGGGGTTCCTGGGGCTGCGCTCGGACCTGCAAGCCCTCACACAGGCAATGACCTCAGGCGGTCAGTGCCAGTGTGGGAGATGGATGAGGTACCCAGTATCCCAGCAAGGTGTCCATCCATCAATGGCGAGCAGGGAGGTCCAGAGCGACCTCACAATGGTGCACGAGCTGCTTGTCATCTCCGTGAGCTCCTCTCATGGCGCTCTGGATGACGGCAGCAGCTCCTCTACCCCTCTGCTCCCGTGACCGTGGCATCTGTTGGGGCTGCGACAAGTGGGGAGATGCCAGCTGTGCCACTGCCCACTCCCTCCCAGGTGGAGCCAGCATAGGCTCCACTGGCCGGAGGACGACCGCCAAGGTCATCAAATCCAACGAGACAGCAGAGTTAGCAGGCTGTCTCCAATGCCAGTGCCAGCATGTTGGACAATTGTAAGGGCCAAGGCTCCTGCACTCCTGCCCTCTGAGTCCCCTAACCTGCTTCACTTGCTGTCACACCCTCCTGTCCCTGACCACTGACCAAATCAGAAGACTCTTCCTAAGGTGTGTGACTGCGTCCTGGAATAAAGTGTCCAGATGTAGATGTAGCACTCACAAACATAAGTTTAAGGCACCATGAGTACAAGAAGGACTGTTCCGGGGTAATCTTCTGCTCTGCCATGTTTTGTTAACATGTTTACTGGTGTGGCCATTAACACTATATATTGTTATGCTCATTTGATGTGAGTGTCAACATGATATAAATTTTGCTTTTGTCTTAATGGCCTGAGTATGCTTCACGTGCTTTGTAGGTGCAGTATCTAATGCTGGATGTGAGTGGCTCTAAACTTTATTGTAGAGGAACTGAGTGGACTTTGGGTTCAAAGGAAGGGGTCATTTCAAAAATCCGGGATGGAGGCGGCAGCCCTGACATGAGGCGGAAGCACATCTTTGGCAGCCTTGCTGACGGAGGGTTGGATCAAGGCATCTCTGTTGTCCCTGCCCCCCAGAAGGATTCAGAGGTCTGCCTCCATGTTCTTAGCATTCTCCTCATTGTGTTGCTCCTCTTCTGACTCACCACTGGATTCATTCTCTGTGGCCTGTGGAGCTGCCTCAAGATCCTCTCCCCTCTTGCCAGTGCCAGATTGTGGAGAGCACAGCACAGAAGTACAGCAGATCAGTGACACCTGCTCTGGGGGGTATTGTAGTGCTCCGCCTGAACGGTCCAAGCATTGGAAGCGCATCTTCAGAAGACCTATGGTTCTCTCTATCACCGCCCTTGTGGAGGCATGGCTGCTATTTAAATGATGTCTGCCTTTGTTTTTGGGTGGCGGAGAGGCGTCATATGCAGCCTTTTCAACGGATAGCCCTTGTCATCCAGCAGCCATCCATCCAGTCGGGCTGGAGCACTGAAGAGCCCCGGCACCGGGGAGTGTCACAGGATATAAGCATCATGGTACCTTGCACAGACTTGCAGAATCTGAGTCTTGTGGTCACAAACTATCTGGACGTTCATCAATTGGAAACCCTTCCTGTTGATGAAGGCTCCCGGCTGACCCACTGGCGCCTTGTTGGCCAGATATGTGCAGCCGATTGCACCCTGGACACAGGGGAACCCAGCAATCGCTGCAAACCCTCTGGCTCGCTCAGCCTGGTTGGCCTCATCCGTACGGAAATGAATAAACCCGCCTGAACAGAGCTTCTGTCACCAGCTTGACACAACTGTGGAGAGCTGATTGGGACACTCCACAAAATTCCCCCCCAACTTCTGGAAGGAGCCACTGTGACCTTTAGAGCTACTGGCATGGGATGTCCACTTACACAGTTGGAGCTGATCTCAGGCCCAATCATCTGACAAATGGTCTCCCTGGAAAGGCGGAGCATCCTTTGGTATTGCACCTCGGACATATTGAGGTAGCTGCATCGTTGCCTGTAAACCCTGACAGCAGGAGAGTGGCGTTTTCTGTGGCCACTTCTGCCTTGGACTACCTGCTGCCCTGCGCCCCGTGTGCCTGCACCTCTCCTCCCACAGGCCGCTCCCCTGGATGCTGCATAGGGACACATGGCCTCCTCTCCCTTCTGCCCCTCTCTTCCTCCTGAGAGGAGGTGCCACCAGTGGAGAGCACAATCCCTATTCGCAGGGTAACAGGAGATTGTCTGGTACCTGGAAGGGTCCACACGGTCAAATTCTCCAGGTACCTTGGAGACACCAATGAGTCCTGAAATGAAGCCTAGAAATGCTAAGACTGAAGCTCAGAACTGAGATGAAGCTGTTGAGCTCAAATAAGCAACCAGCAGCAAACTATCTTCTAAACTCCTCACTACCCACACTGACAATGTTGCTGACCCTTTATATCCCGCCCTTGGATCAGGTTTCGTTAGAAGTGGGCTGCCCGCCTGCCCGTTTTGCCTGTGCGACGAGCGCGAAATCGCACGGGCAACATAAAATCACGAACAATTGGCTTTTTAATGGCCTTGAGCAGCCTTTTAATTGTGGGCGGCCGCAGCTCCGACATCCACACTCGCCCGCTGCCCTGAATATTGCCCGCGTGCGGGATGACGTTGGAACGCTCGCTCGACATTATCTCGCACTATTTCATGTCCGTTCGGGTCGGGCATGCGCCCGCCTGCGAACATGAAATTCTGTCTGATATTTCCTCTTGTGGGAGAATCTAGAACTAGGGATCACCATTTAAAAAATAAGGGGTCACCTATTTAAAGCAGATTTGAAGTGAATTTTTTTACTCAGAGGGTTGTGAGTCTTTGGGACTCTCTTCCTGAAAAGGCGGTGGAAGCAGAGTCTTTGAATATTTTTAAGGCAAAGGTGGATAGATTCTTGGTAAGCAAGGGGGTGATAGGTTATCAGGAGGAAGCAGGACGCAGATTTGAGGGAACTATCACATCAGCCATGATCTTTTTAAATGGGGGGGGGGGGGCAGGCTTGAGGGGCCGAATGGCCTAATCCTGATCCTTGTTCCTATGTTCGTATGTATGTTCATATGGTACAAAATGTTCAGCGCCATTCGCAACTCCTCAGTTACTGAAGCAGTCCTTGTCCAAATGCAGTAAGACCTGGACAATATCCAGGTTTGGACTGACAAGTGGCAAGTATCATTCCTGCCAAAAAAGTGCCAGGCAATGACCATCTCCAACAAGAGATTACCATCACTGAATCCCCACTATCAACATCCTGGGAGTTACCATTGAACAGAAACTGAACTGGACTAGCCATATAAATACTGTGGCTACAAGAGCAGGTCAGAGGCTAGGAATCCTGTGATGAGCAACTCACCTTCTGACTCCCCAAAAGCCTGTCCACCATCTACAAGGCATAAGTCAGGAGTGTGATGGAATACTCCCCACTTGCCATTCCTTCACTGTGTTGGGTCAAAATCCTGGAACTCCCTTCCTAACAGCAATGTGGGTGTACCTACACAACATGGACTGCAGTGGTTCAAGAAAGCAGCTCACCACCACCTTCTCAAGGGCAACTAGGGATGGGCAATAAATGCTGGCCTAGCCAGCGAAGCCCACATCCCGTGAATGAATTAAAAAAAACACGCCAGGGTGAAAGTAGAGGTGGCTAAAACACGAGAAGGGTTTACAATTGATAAAGATGAGATATTGGATAGGCTATCTGTATTTAATGTTGATAGTACACTCGGACTGGATGATATGCATCCAAGGATACTGAGGGAAGTGAAAGTAAAAATTGCAGATGCACTGGCCATAATTTTTCAGTCTTCCTTAGACTCGGGGTGATGCCAAAGGACTGGAGAATTGAAAATGTTACACACGTGTTCAAAAAGGATGTAAAGATAAGCCCAGCAACTACAGGCCAGTCAGTTTAACCTTGGTGATGGGGAAACTCATAGAAACAATGACCTGGGACAAAACTAATTGTCATGTGAACAAATGTGGGTGAGTTAAGGAAATCAAGAATGAATTTCTTAAAGGATAATCATGGGCTGAATTTTCTGGCTGGCGGGGGGTGTGGAGCGGGTGCGGGCGCTGGCGGACCTGATTGCCACCTGCGATCGGGTCCACACCGCCATTTTACAAGAGTGGGCCAATTAAGGCCCGCCCACCATGAATCGCAGCTCCTGAGGACAGCGGGAGTGGGCGGGCGATGGCGGGTCTGCAATGACCACTGGGTGCAATGGGGACCCAGCGGCCTGTTTTAAAGAGTTACTGCAGCCTTTCTAAGGCTGCGAATCATGGCCCAGTGGAAGGGCTCCCCAAAGCGTTGCTGGTGAGCAGGCCAGGCAGGAGGGTAGGGCAGCGGGGGCACAGTGTGCCCCTTGTTTTTCTGACGATTGCCTTGCTGCCCTCCTTGAGGAGGTGGCAGCATGGGCGGGAGGTCCTGGTACCCCAGGACGGGAGGAGGAGGCCCCCCTACATGACCAAAAGTGCCTGGGAGGAGGTGGTGAGCTCCCGTGACGTGGTGCGGCACAGCTGGGCCTAGTGTCGCAAGCACTTCAACAACATGTTGCGCTCTGGAAGGGTGAGGACAATGTTGGCATTGGTTACTTAACCCAGCAGGTCGGTTTTCCCCCCTTGCGCCCCCCCCACCCCCCACCCCCCCCCACACCCCCAAGTATGAGAGTAGTGACTGCATTGAATCATTGACGGCATGTGTCCTTCGCTGGGTGGGCCAGCAGATACTGCCCATGCTGAGGTCACCCTGAGAGGGTGGGTGAAGAGACGGGTTCTGCCCCCGCAGCATGTGGTACACTGAGACCCACATTACTGTTTTGGGGACAACCTGGAGGAGCTGCACCCAGGCGCAGTGCTGGAACTCCAGGACATGTCAAAGTCAGGGTGATGACATGCTGGGAGGGGAGCTTCAGGGTGACGTGGCAACAAACCATCTGCTGCCCTTTGCGCTCCACGTGCTTGCGCCTCCTTGCTACGGAAGGTTAGGCCGTGTGGTGCCTGATGTGATGTAGGCAGCATTTGGCCAAGGGTGTGAGGTGGGGGGACAGGCCTAGCATCTTTGTGTGAGTGTTCGGCAGCAGCGGGGTGAGGAGACACTGGAGCCCTACAATGTCGCACTCTGGTTGGGGTGGGCCCTCCGCGAAGAGAGTCCAGGTACAAGTAGCACAAATCAATGCTCTTCTCTCCTTTTCAGGAGAAGAATGCACATAATGCAGCCGAGTGGGTGAGGACTGGCGGAGGGCCGGCACAGTTAGCGATTCTCAGCCGCTTCGAGCAGGAGGCCCTAGATTTGGAGAGGCGCCATGTGCCCAGGTCCATTGGTGTTGGTGAGGCTGGGGTGCCACAGGCAGGTATGTTTGCCCAGCAGTGAGGTCAGCATTGTTCTTCCGGCAGCCATGGCAGTGCTGAATGTTCAGTGATTGAAGTTTGCAACATGGCTTGACCATTGTTTATGGGAGGATGAGCGCATAATGCTCCGGGGGACAGGGATACACGTTGACATTGTCTCCACGTTAACTGATCTACTGTCTTTGTTCTTCCTTTCAGCATCATTGGAGCAGGGCTGGGAGGAGGAGCAACAGAGGCCCCCTCTCACACCTGAGGGCCCTGAAGTCTCACCAGCGTCACACCATCTCTGCCAGGCAGGCTCCAGCGCAGATACCAGCACCTCGGTGGGATTTGGAACATCGGCTAGTGTCCCCGGGCACAGCGGAAGGGCACTTCACACTCGCTGGAGGAGCTGGCAGAGACAGAGAGTGCCCATGGCGCTAGCAGTCGGAGGACGGCAGGGGACCAGGCACATGCTCAGACAGTGCCTGATGATGTGCCTCTGGAGTCGTCCGCGACACAGCAAACGCAGGAAATACAGCCGGGTGTGTGGGAGCATCTGGGGGAGATACATGAGGCTATGCTTGGCTTGGTGTCTGTGGTGGAGGAGTCTACACAGACGATCGCCGAAGCAATGAGCCTCATGTCCGAGCGCCATGCGTCCTCCATGGAGAGGGTGGCGACTCTCATGGAGAGGTTCCTCCAGGAGACCCATCAGGGCTTCCTGGGGATTCACTCGGACCAGCAAGCCCTCACATTGGCATTGACCTCAGCTGGTCAGTACCAGTGTGGGAGATGGTGTGGGCACCAAGTTTACCAGCTCGGTGCCCATCCATCCACAGTGAGCAGGGAGGTCCAAAACA
This sequence comes from Cetorhinus maximus, assembly GCF_964194155.1. Taxonomy (NCBI): domain Eukaryota; kingdom Metazoa; phylum Chordata; class Chondrichthyes; order Lamniformes; family Cetorhinidae; genus Cetorhinus; species Cetorhinus maximus. The sequence continues at coordinate 28,252,843 of NC_135881.1, forward strand.
ACCTCACGTTGGAACAGCAGCTGCCTGTCGTCTCTGCGGGCTCCTCTCAGGGCGCTCAGTATGAGGGCGGCAGCTCCTCTGTCCCTCTCCCAGTGACCGTTGCATCCGGTGAGGCTGCGATAACTGGGGAGATGCCAGCTGTGGAACTGGCAGCTCCCTCCCAGGCGGGGCCAGCACAGACTCCACGGGCCAGAGGACGACCGCCAAGGTCATCGAGGCCGACAGGACAGCAGAGTCAGCAGGCTGTCTCAGATCCACACCCAGAGAGGGGGCAGCACCAAGACGTAGCACCTGAAAATGTAAACATAGGCATCTTAGGCACACCACAGGTTTATCACTGGTGCTTTTGTGTTGGTCTGCAATGTGGTTTTTATGAGTTGGTGTGATTTTTAATGCCTTTTTCATTTTGTTCCATTAAGTTTCTTTGGTTGCAATATTAAATTCAGACATGTCACCATGGCTGAGGGTGCCTCTTTTGTTCTGCAGGTGGATAGTTTCCAATAATGTAATGAAAGCTTTGTGGGACATTCAACTTTATTAACAAGGACCTTAGTTAATGTTCCTAACCAGGCAGATTTTGCACTTAAGTCTCGAATATGGAGCATACAGCCCAGGCTTGTCCTGGAGGTCCATATGTGGTGGGCTAGCTGAAGGTTCATTGAATTAAAGCCTCCTGGGTGTCCCTGACTTCCTGGAGTATGCCTGGGTCAGCGCCTACCCCTTCAGCATTTCCCTGTGCGTGCTCATCCTCAGACTCACAGTTGGACTCATCGTGTGCGTCTGCAGCCAATGTGTCTATGTCTTCATTGTCCACAGCGTCCCCCCATTTCCAGCCCCAGATTGTGGAGAGCGCAGCATGCAACCACTATTAGCGATACACGACCTGGGGGTTACTGGAGTGCGCCCCCCTGAGCGGTCCAGGCATTGGAAGCGCATCTTGAGAAGGCCAATGGCTCTCTCCACCCTTGTGAAGGCGTGGCTCCTATTGTACCGCTGCTCAGCTTCTGTTCTTGGATGGTGGAGAGGCGTCATGAGCCACTTTCTGAGGGGATAGCCCTTGTCACCCAGCAGCCATCCATCCAGCCGGGCTGGAGCACTGAAGAGCCCCGGCACCTGGGAGTGTCTGAGGATGTAGGCGTCCTGGGAGCTGCCTGGGTACCTTGCACAAACTTGTAGTATCTGCATCCTGTGATCACACACTATCTGCACGTTCATGGAGTGGAAGCCCTTCCTGTTGACGAAGGCACCGGGCTCACCTGCTGGTGCCTTGATGGCCACATGTGTACAGTCTATTGCACCCTGGACGCGGGGGAAGCCAGCAATGGCCGCGAAGCCTCTGGCTCGCTGTGTCTGGCTTGCCTGGTCCCAATGGTAGAGGATGAAGGTCAATGCACGCCTGAACAGAGCATCTGTAACCTGCTTGATACAAGTGTGGACAGCTGATTGGGAGACACCGCAAAGATCACCCACCGAGCCCTGGAAGGAGCCAGAGGCAGAGAAGTTGAGGGCAGCTGTGACCTTTAGAGCCACTGGCATGGGGTGTCCACCCACACAGTTCGCAGAGATCTCAGGGACAATCATCTGACAGATATAATTGGCTGTCTCCCTTGAGAGATGGAGCCTCCTTCGGCACTGCATCTCAGACATATTGAGGTAGCTGCTTCGCCGCCTGTATACCCTGGCAGCAGGATAGTGGCATCTTCTGCGACCCGTTCCACCTTGGACTACCTCTTGGTCCTGCGCCCCTTGTGCCTGTGCCTGTCCTCCCAAAGGTGGCTCCCCTGGAGGCTGAATGTGCACTCCTGGCCTCCTCCCCCTTCTAGCCCTCCCTTCCTCCTCAGAGGAGATGCCTCCAGTGGACAGTTCAGCTCCCATTCCCAGGCTAAGGGAAGACTTCCTGAAACCTGCAGGTCCAAAAAAGATTCCTCACTGCAGAGTGCTGACCTGAAGGTTGTGAGTCCAGACCAAGAGCTGGTATGTGTTTTGAAGTATTGCAGATCACACAGACAAGTATCAGTAACTATGAAACATCAATATTTGACAGAGCACACTCACGACCCCACTGAGCCCTCTTATCCCGCCCGTGGATGAGGTTTATACAAATGTCTCCTACCCACCTGCCTGTTGTGCCCGTGCACCGACCCGAAGATTGCATGGAAAAATCGGCATCAATGGCGCCTCAAGGGCCTTAAATGGCCGGTTAATTAATGGTGGGCACGCATCGGAGAGCATCGTGCGCCTGCCTAATGAAATATCACGATGGCACGCAGTGACGTCCGGACACTCACCCAACTTCACTGCGCGTCATTTTACGCGTGTGCGTGTGGGGCCTGTCCCCGTACGTCAACAGGAAAATTCTGCTCATGGACACAAAACTGGCTGCGTGACAGGAAACAGAGAGTAGTGCTTAATGGATGTTCTTCAGTCTGGAGGGAGGTTTGTCGTACAGTTCCCCAGGTCAGTTTTTTTTTCTTTCATGGGATGTGAGCACGCTGGCAAGGCCAGCATTTGTTGCCCATCCCTAATTGCCCTTGAACTGACCTTGCTAGGCCATTGCAGATTGAAGTTAAGAGCCAGCCACATTGCTGTGGGTCTGGAATGACATACAGGCCTGGCCAGGTAAGGATGGCCGATTTCCTTTCCTAAAGGATATTAGTGAGCTAGATGGGTTTTTACAACAATCGATGATAGTTTTATGGTCACCATCACTGAGACTAGCTTTATATTCTGGATTTATCAGCTGAATTCAAATTCCATCAGCTGCCATGGTGGGATTTGAACCCATGTCCCCAGGGCATTAGCCTGGGCCTCTGGATCTCTGGATTACCAGTCCAGCAACATTACCGTCATGCCATCGTCTCCTCGTGCTTTCCTGATATGTATAAGTGACCCAGACCTTAGTGTACAGGCACAATTTCAAAGTTTGAGGATGAAATGAAACTTGGAAGCATTGTGAACTATGGGGAGAATAGAGTAGAACTTCAAAAGGACATGGACAAGTTGGTGGAGTGGGCGGACATGTAGCAGATGAAGTTCAATGAGAGAAATGTGAAGTGATTCATTTTGGTAGAAAGAATATGGAGAGACAATATAAAGTAAGGGGTACAATTCTACAGGGGATGCAGGAGCAGAGGGACCTGGGTGTATATGTGCATAAGTCATTGAAGGTGGAAGGACAGGTCGAGAGCGTGGTTAATAAAGCATACAGTAAACTAGTTTTTATTAGTAGGGGCATAGAGTACAAGAGCAAGGAGGTTATGTTGAACATGTATAAGATACTAGTTCAGCCTCAGCTGGAGTGTTGCATCCAGTTCTGAGCACAGCATTTTAGGAAGGATGAGAAGGCATTAGAGGCAGTGCAGAAAAGATTCACGAGAATGGTTCCAGGGATGAGGAACTTCAGTTATGAAGATAGACTGGAGAAGTTAGGACTGTTTTCCTTACAGAAAAGAAGGCTGAGAGAAAATTTGATGGCGGTATTCAAAATCATGAGGAGTCTAAATAGGGAGAAAATGTTCCCACTTGTGAAAGGATCGAGAATGAGAAGGCACAGATTTAAAGTAATTAGCAAAAGGAGCAAAAGCGAAATGAAAAAATACTTTTTCACACAGCAAGTGATTAAAGTCTGGAATGCATTGCCTGACAATGTGGTGGAGGCAGGTTCAAATGATGCATTCAAAAGGGAATTAGTCTGTTATCTGTAAAGGAAGAATGTGCAGGGCTATAGGGAGAAGCTGGGGAGATGACACTAAATGATTTGCTCATTTGGAGAGCTAGTGTGGACATGATGGGCTGAATTGCCTCCTTCTGCACTGTAGAAACTCTGTGATTCTGTGGAAGTCCCATCTCTGGTCAATTAACACTTGTTGGAGCGGTATCGGCGGGGAGGCTGCAGATTCTTCGGATGGCAGGAAGGGAAACGCCCCGGCTTGCAACTCTGGAAGGAGGGCTTCAGCCATTGGGAGGAAACTATTGAGGAAGATCTTTGCAATGATCTTCTCTGTGGCTGACTACAGGGAGACTCCTCTGTGGTTTCCACAATCGGATTTGTCTCCCTTCTTGAACATAGTCACAATCACAGTGTCCATGGGATCCCCTGACATACATTTCTCTTCCCAGATGAGGAATATGGAGCCATGTTACCATGCCAGGCATGTTCAGAATGCCTTGTTCAGAATGTCGGCAGGCCATCTGCTCCAGAGCCTTGATGCTTTTCAGCTGGCTATGGCTGTTTGATAATGCTGAGACTGAGGTGGATGGGATATCAAGGAATGGAGTTGAGGACGTATTTTGTAATTATGATCTATGGATATCATGTGCTGAGGCCAATGAAGGAAGCAAAATTTTGAGCAATCTGGCACAATGTGCCCACTGATGAAGCAAAATGCAGCAATAAATCTGTGAAAAGAGGCTGCACCCAAATGTTTCCCTGTAGTACTAACTCTGCGGGCCATCTAAATTAAGTCCATCAACTGGGCATATCATTAGGAAGTGTTTTTGTTGACTGCCTAGGTTTTGACAGTGCTGCTTGTGTAACTTGATTTTTGTTTTTGTCTTTCTCCCACGCGCCCGTGTGGCCAATAAATCAGTAGGGAAGGAATTACAAAATGACAACTTCAAACAAGGTTAGGTCTGTGAAGTAATATACAGCAATTTTCTACTTTCACTGTCCCATCCACCATTTTTAATAGTTAACTCGGTTGCGCAATCCAATTATTTCAATATTGGCCAATTCACTTGAGTGAATTGCTTGCACATCTGTACTTGTGATTACCCAGCTTATTTCTGACTCAGTGGTAACTAGCTTTCTCTGTGACAAATACAGAAATTATTTTTTAATCTATCACCACAACTCATTGAGCTATCTAATATCTTTGCAGGATCATGATACAAAAGCTTCCAGAGATGATTTCAAAATTCATTTGTGTCGTTGGCTGAAACCCAATAAAATCTTCTGACACCTTGCACCCATAGGTATTGGTTCGACAGCTTTTACTTGTTTTACAATGGAGCAAAAATAGAACCATAAGAGGCCATAGTGACGAATTTTAACTCTCACAAGGATGGGGTGGGTTGGAGCAGCTGGGAAGGTTATAAATTTCAAAATTCCCAAACCTGATCACTCCTAGTTTGAACAGAGGTGGATTGGAGAGCGGGAATCTAGTCCCGGGGGATGGGCTGGTCACTGAATTTCTTAAGGTGACTGCATGCCTCTTTTCTAATTGCATTTTTATATTTGAGACATCTTCCTGTGCTCGAGAATCTTAGCTGGCAGAAGGAGACGAGAAGAGCGAGCCCAAGGAGATCAGTGCATTCATTGTGCTGTTTGTAACTAGGAGGGGCAGGAGTGTTTGCAAACCTGCAATTGATTGTACCCCAAGACCCCTGGCACATACCCAACACGCCCCCCCCCCCCCCCCCCCCGCCCCCCCACTTCGCTCCCATGATATCTGATTCACCCTTGCCCAAATTTCACCTTTAACCCCACATTAGGGTTGCCAACTGTGATTAAATGTATTCCTCGAGGTTTCATCACATGACTTGCCCCAACAGTCTAGCCATCCTTGTGATGCACTGGCTTCCTACACCAATCGGAAAGCAAAAAGACTCATTACCCAATTGGATGGTGCTTGACCGTCAGCCAAACAGCCTTTTTACCCCATTTTCAATGTTTTTATATCTGGTAGCGAGAAATGTCAAAGGAAATGACAAAAAAAAAACAATCTTTTTTTCATATCCCGATGATTTTTCTCCAGAGTTGCACACAGCAGTGTCCAGGAGTGAATATTCAATTCCAGGAGACTCCAGGCCAACCCTGGAGTGTTAGCAGCCCTTTCCCGCATAACTGTTAAGTTTTACTCAGTTAATAACATACATGAGGTACAAAATGGGGCAGGCTGTAAAATGAGCTCAAAGTACAATCCAGTTTTTAGGTCATCAAAGATTGCATTGCACTGCTGGTGTCCACAGACAAGAAGTTCAAAATACAGCACCAACAAACTCGGCAAGCTGGGCTTCAAGAAGCTTCATTTAACAGCCAGGATGAGACGTTCCAAACCACTGGCGCGAGATTTGGATCGTTGCTCCCCTCGCTGTTGGTGAACTGCAGCCATTTCAGCTGTAAACGAGGTGAGAACAGACTGAATTCTTCAGCAGTATCCGTGATAGAGACGTTCAACCAGAATGAGTCAATGGATGGGGTGGGAGGGGCACCCTACATCCCGCTGTAGCAGCTGTAGTCCCCAAACTCAATAAACCCAAAAGAAAATGACTTGCAATTATACAACTGCCTCATGATGTCACTCATAAACCTCTTGAAGCGCGTCACAGACATTGAATTCCTTCGCAATGCAGTGACTTGCATTGTAGAAAATTCACTACAAACGCTCACTATCGTACCCGGTGAGGTCATGTGGGAAAACAAGTCTGTCACTGAGTAAAATCGGAGGATTTCCCAAAATTGGGGCGAACACTGCCTGAATGTTTCAACGACAGATGCACTTTTCTTGAAGTACCAGTAGATCTCCTGTAACATTGCCTGAAGAGTGAAGATTAGACGCAGTCTTCAAGTGATGGATTAGAGAATGAAATATAATTGAGGTTGGGGCTGTGAAAATTATGAGTGTACAGAGGGGAAAGGAGAGTGGCGAGGACGGGAGGGGAAACAGAGTGAGGTTGTGGAAGGTATAGGCTGGTAGGATGGAGAAAGGGGAAGAAAGATGAGGGTTAAAGAGGGAGGGGAAAGAAGTATGGAGAGGCCAGGGAGAGAAAATTAGTGGTCTTCTGAGAGGATAGGTGCACAGAGAGGGAGGGGAGAAAATTCAATGTCGTCGGAGGTTGGCAGAGCTGTGTTGGAGGCAGAACTGTTGGAACTGGTGATACCACCAGTATATTAAGGAGAGGGAGAGGAGAGGGAGAGGAGAGGGGGATGATTTCAGGGATGAGTCAAGAGAGGGGAGGAGTTGAGGGAAAAGCGAGGTGTGAGTGCCAAGCAAATTGATGATGACGTAGGAAACCTAATAAATTAACTGGGAAGAAAGTTGACAAAATTAGCTCAATAGATGTACATAATGGACTCAAAGAGCTCTTGCACATCAGCAATTCAAATTCAAGATAGGACTGTGCCTCAATTTACTTTCTTTGAAGGCCAGGGCTTCAGTGAGCAAAATTAATTAAATATAGATGTTCACCTGAAGGATCCACTGCAGGGCGGTGGGGAGGGGTGGGTGATGTGGGGGGATGTTGGAGAGGGACAGAGGGAGCAAAAAGACAGGATAGCAGACAGGATAGCAGGGCAACTGGTCAGTCAGGTAACAGGTCAAACAGGTTATATAGTTGTAAGCACACAACGGGCAGAGGGCGATGGAAGCTATGAATTAATACTTAGAAATACATAGACACAAACTGACCATCTGCCTCAAAGAGTCAAGGTTGGCATTCACCTTCCCCCTGAGAAAATAGCTGAATCACATCTGCTATTGTACACTCTTCCCATTATCTTCCCATCTCCTGCATCTTCCTATCTGGTTTAATCTTGAACGTTGACATATTTTCTGCCTCAACCACTAACTCTGGGAGTGAATCCCATAGCCTCATGGTCTTGGTGCTAATCTCTTTGGCCCCTGGCCAGGGCACGACCTTCCTCTCTTGCCCCTCCTTCCAGCAAGCAGGTGAAATGGCTTTACACAAACAGCTGTTACTTGCAGCGGTGAAGAGCTTTGGGTGGATGACGATATTACCACACGATGTGCCCCCAGCAGCAGGTCATTAAACAGCTCTGAGAACGTCTTTACATTTCCAAGGTTGTAAATCAAAGGTGTGATTTTGCTTTCAGGATGATAATTAGGAGTGTGTTGGGGGGTTAGAGGGAGAAGGGGGTGTCAGCTAACTAGGCTATGCTCATCTAGCCACATGGACTACAGCCGTTCAAGAAGGTGACTTGAAACCATCTTCTCAAGGGCAACTGAGATGGGGAATAAATTAATACTGGCCTTGCCAGCAGTAACCACATCTCATGAACAAATTTTTTTAAAAGTTGGAGTACGAAGGGTGCCTCTTCTACTGATAAGTGAAAAAGACTTGTATTTATATAGCACCTTTCAGGACCACAGGTCATCCCAAGGCACTTTACAATCAATGTGTAGTCTCTGTTGCTGTGTAGGAAACTGGGCAGCCAATTTGTGGACAGCAAGCTCCCCCAAACTGCAACATGATAATGACGGGATAGTTTGATTATGCCATGTTGATTGAGGGATAAATATTGACAGAGTGGGCTTTCCTGCTCTTCCTCAAAAATAATTCCACGGGATCACTTACACCCAATTGAGAGGGCAGACAGGTTTCTGTTTAACAACTCACCTGAAAGAGAGAACATCTGACACTTCCCTGGAGCTTTTAACTTGACTTTCATGCTCAAGTTGCTGGAGTGAGACTTGAATTCATAACCTTTGGATGCCGAGGTGCTACCAACTGAGCTACTGCTGACCCTCCAATGAATGCGAAAGGACTTTCAGGTATATTCAAGTGATGGAGAACACATCACTAAAATTATTTCACTCTTTGAGCTTATTTTTACTGATTAGAGGCAGAATGAGAAATTCAGCAGTAGAATCACTGCAGTGTCAACACGAGGCTTTGTGAGTGTGTGACCCACAAGGTATGACACATTTGACATCGAAGGCTACCTCACAGTGTCACCTACAGGTGTACTACAGGCGGTGCAATAGATTTACCCACAGGGGCACAGTGACCCTAAAAATTTACAGTGAAACACATGCCCCCTCCCCATGCTGAATTTAACAGAAATATATACATGTGCACTTAGTAGAACTACTGAAAAAATGTTCCAATTTCTCATTTTCTCAATAGAAGTGTCAAGAAATAAAGTCAAACGCCATATCGGGTACTGGCTTGAATTTCATGTGAAATGTTCAGATTAGTGACGAGGGGGAGGGTGGGAAAGCCATTAACATTCGGAGAGGTGATGAAGTGACAGCTGTACACACGTTTCCTCCTTGTGGACTAATTAATCTCCTGTGCATCAGATGATGACCCAGGCCGCACTCAATAGTCAAGTCTCTACTTCTTGGTTAATTGTTCTTTTTGGTGGTTGACAGATTGAAAATGCACTCCCCGAGAACATAGGCTCCAGGAAATTGGCAACGATGCTCAGCACATTCCTGGGAGACACCACCAAGTACCAATGTGGTACCAGGGACAGTGGGCAAATGTTAACCCACCCTCTCCCTGGGAATGATTGCAAATATTTACACACACCCCAGGGAGCCTCTCCACATCTCTGTAATTATTATCGCTTCCTCGGGAATGCCTTCAAATATCAACATGATCCCAGGGGTTCTAAATAATCGCACACTCCCGGGGACCCCAGACAAATATTGCCACGTTGGCAGGAATCCGCAATCCTAACCTTCGTAAGGTGCTATCAGCTACCCAGAAGGAACACGATTGTGCAGTGGTAGAAAATGTATTTGATAGCAGGCAGCTTCAGAAACAACATATGATCAGATACAGGAAAATACAGAATGGAGAAAGAATTGCAGGCACCTGAGTTTTAAGTTTGTCGAAAACAAAAACAGGAACACTGCATGGTGCTTTTCATGACCACTGAATGTCTCAAAGCACTTTACAGCCAATGAAGTGCGGTCACGGTTGTAATGTAGGAAACAAGGGCATAGGAAGCCAAGATGCACGAATAAGGTTCACTCATAGTTGGTCATTGCACAAGTTTTGTGTGTGACAAATCTGGGAAAGGTGCCCCAGTGGGTTAATGGGCATGGTGACACATCTGGATGAAGCCTCAGAGGCCTCTTCTGTGAAAGAACTTGCATTTATAGAGCACCTCTCATCACCTCAGGATGTCCCAAAGTGCTTTACAACCAATGAAATACTTTTGAAGTGCAGTCACTGTTGTAGCGTAGGAAACGTGTCAGCCAATTTGTGCACAGCAAGGTCCCATAAACAACCATGAGAGATTGACCAGATCATCTGTTTTAACGATGCTGATTGAGAGATAAACGACGACCGGGACAAATCCCCGGCTCTTGTTCAGAATAGGACCGTGGGATCTTCCGCATCCGGCTGAGAGGGAAGATGGGGGCCTTGGTTTAATGTCTCATCCGAAAAACAACAATGGGATGTCAACCTGGATTTTGTGCTTGGGTGCCCGGGGCAAGACTTGAACCCAAAACCTTCTGATTGATCAAGGAGTTATTTTTTTTTGTGATAAAGAGATGACTGGGAGCAAGACTGATGAAGGTCTTCAAAATTGAGAATGGTTCAAAAGAGTAGATGAAGTGACATTGTTTCCACCTGTGGATGAGCTCAGAACGAGGAGGCATAAATGTTTGATAGTCACCGACAGATCAAGGCAAGACATTTCTTGACAAGCAGAGTGGTGTGAACATGATAGCATTGAGGTTTTGAAGGGGACATTTGATGCCTACATGAACAAGAGGGTAACAGAGTGATTCAAGGTTTTTTTAAAATTCATTCACAGGATGTGGGCTTCACTGACTAAGCCAGCAATTATTGCCTGTCCATAATTGCCCTTGAGAAGGCGGTGATGAGCTGCCTTCTTGAACCGCTGCAATCCCTGTGGTGTAGGTACACCCACAGTGCTGTTAGGGAGGGAGTTCCAGAACTTTGACCCAGGCGGAGTAGGAAGAAATAATCAGTGCAGCCCGAGTGGAGTATAGACACCGGTATTGACCAGTTGGGTTGAATTACTCATTTCTATATATTCTATGTAATTCCAATTATGAGCCATTTATTTTTTTCAGAGCATTGCTTTCACCTGCCTGCAATAAAGCAGATGGTCACTAGAGGGCAATAATTATCCAGCAACAATTTATGACAACAGCCTGAGTTTTCTAAGACAGCAAATCAGCTTGAATTCTAAATGATATTTTAACTTTGAAGTCATGTTTTTTCAGTCCAGTAGAGTCCATGACACTGAACCAGGAGAAATTCTTCAAAACCTAACCCAATTTCTAACACACTGCCAGCAACAGATGAACATGGCCCCTGCAACTAAGACTCATAATTCACTTGCACGTCCTGTGCAAACTTGATTAAAGCTCCAAATTGAGGAGGGAATTGGATTGCAATGTTCTACGTGTTTTCAGTTTCAGGCGAGCACCGCTGCTTCTGCAGTAACATAGGCATAGGGGTCGGCCATTCAACTTCTGCTACTGGATGTCACCTCGGGTTTTGAGCTGCGCTACCAGGCCAGCGTTTAAAGTGTATTGTTCTGGTTAGAGCGCATGACATTATGACGACAAAAGTGCCACGAGGTCGAAAATTGAGGCTGCCCACTGAAAACAGGAGAAAAGTGTCGGAGTGAGCAAACAAGAGAGAGTGGCAGCAGGTCAGAGAGAGTAAACAAGAGAGAGTGGTGGCAGGTCAGAGAGAGTAAACAAGAGAGAGTGGTGGCAGGAATGATGGAAGAGTAAGAGGGCAGCTGCACTGAATGAGAGGGAGTAAATAGGTAACGATGGTGTTATAGGAGTCTGGTAGAACAGGACTCCCTCCTATGTAATCAACAGAGTGCTCTGTGGAAAGGGTAAGTTATGTAGCAATGGAATTGCGAGCCAGTGTTGAATGAACTCTCCCCAGCATGTGGTTCTACGATTTGATTGCTATGATTAGTCAACAGCTCCATTAACATTGCAAGGATTGATGATGAAGATTTATGGGAAGTGAACTGGACAGGCCTTGGTCATTTATTGCCTAACAATTCCTACTTTCCTGAGATTGAAACATAGCATTATATTAATTATATAATACTGTTATATGACTGCGGTAGCACAGATACAAAGTGCTATGCTCCGTGCTTAGAAACAAGTAACTGTGTGCACAGAACATGGATCATGATTTTTATTACATTTTGATTCCAACCACTATCAAATCCGCATTTTATGTCCGAGATGACACAAGAGGCAGCAATAAGAAGGTTGTAATACACTGGTTACTGCACAAGAACAACATAATCTTTCAGCTAAAATTGACCATTTGGCCCTCAACTTCTGAATTAAGTCATTACAAAATCTCTGATGGTTGTTTGTCAGACAGATTTTTAATAACATACAGATCCCTATAGAACTGTAAATGCTTACATTACAATGTTGGATGTGACTGGATTATCATTATAGGCCCAGAAACAATAGGAAATGGTAACAGAAGTAATGACTTTGTGCTTTTGCAATGAAGGCAGTGACATTGTTAAAATTATGAGATAACTCCTGGATCATCAGTGCACACCATTATGCAACCAGGAGACATACTGGCTTAAGTGCTACTCCAGAGACTTGAGCACAAAATTTAGGCTGACACTCCCAGCCTTTTGGACGAGATGTTAAACCAAACCACTGCCTGCCCTCTCATTTATATGCAAACAATCCCAAGGCACTATGTCCAAGAAGACCTTTTTGTGGAAGTGATATTAGACCTACGAGACAGTACGCCTGGATTTCCAGAAATCCTTGAATAACAGTTCCACCTGAAACATTGTTGCAAATCATCAGGCAACTGGCTAAGGAATGTCTGAAAAGAGAGCATGTAGCAGGTGGTAATAAGGCGGGAGACATCAGGCTGGGAAGATGTAGACCATGAGTGAAGTGTTTCAGGGAAGTTACTTCAACAGCACCTCCTTCGTTGCTATGTCAGACACCGAGGAGTACAAGGGCAGCAAGGCTGTGGGAATTACATCACTTCACATTCTCCTTCGAGTTACACAATTTGCTCAAATGGTAATGCATCGCTATTCCTTCATCGTCGTTGGCTCAGAATCCTGAAATTCCCTAGCTAATATAAATCTAGGAGCACCATCACCAGAAGGATTGCAGGAGTTCAAGAAGGCAGCCAACAAGCACCTTCTCAGGGCAAATAGGGATGGGCAATGAATGCAGCTTTGCCCTCAATGCTGCATCCCAAGAATACTATCTTTTTTCAATTGGAGTCCCTTGATCCAGGAAGTCAAGCATGGCTAACTCAAAGGGGGAGAAGCACATTTTTCCATGGGCTGCCCCACAACCTGTCTACATAATTCACTGCAGAAACTCACCAAGGTTGCTTCAACAGCACCTCCCTCCCCTGCAACCACCAGGGAAGACAAGAGCAGTCAAGCCATGGGAATACCTTCCAAACTCACGCCCTCTACCATCTAGATGGACAAAGGCAGCATATGCATGGGAACACCACCACCTGCAAGTTCCCCTCCACACCACACACCATCCTGACTTGGGAATATATCACCGTTCCTTCACTGTCACTGGGTCAAAATTCTGGAACTCCCTCCTTAACAGCACTGTGGGTCTACCTTTATCACGTGGACTGCAGCGGTTCAAGAAGGCAGCTCACCACCACCTTCTCAAGAACAGCTAGGGATGGGCAATAAATGCTGGCCCAGTCAGCGAAGCCCACACCCTGTGAATGAATAAAAAAAAGTGGTAGCACTCTCATCTCTGAGTCGGAAGATCGTGGATTTAACCCACTCCAGAGATTTGGGTGCAGAAGCTGGGCCAGGGCTGAAGGGATACAAATTAGGAGCAGAAGCAGGCAATTTCTCCCCTCAAGCCTAATCTGCTTTTGATAAGATCATGGCTGATCTGATTGTGGACTCAACTCTACTTTTTTTTTTGTCTCATTTATCATTTATGGGATGTGGCCATCACTGTCTAGGCCAGCATTTATTGCCCATTCCTAACTGCCCTTGTTTAGAGGGCATTTAAGAATCAACCACATTGCTGTGGGTCTGGAGTCACATGTATACCAGGTAAGGACTTCAGATTTATTAGTGAACCAGATGGGTTTTTACAACAATGGTTTCATTAGACTTTTAATTCCAGATTTTATTGAATTCAAATTCTGCCATCTGCTGTGGCTGGGTCCCTAGGACATTACCCTGGGTCTATGGATTATTAATCCAGGGACAATTCCACTACACCATCACCTCCCCCAACTTTCCTGTCTGTCTGCTATACACTTTGACTCCCTTGTCAATCAAGAGTCGATCTAACTTAGCCTTTAAAATGTTCGATGGCCCTACTTCTGCTGCTCTCTGGGGAAGAGAATTCCATAGACTAACAACTCATAGAGTTATAGTGTCATAGAGGTCTACAGCACCGAAAAAGGCCCTTTGGCCCATCAAGTCTGCGCCGGTCAACAAGTACCTAACTATTCTAATCCCATTTTCCAGCACTAGGCCCATAGCCTTGTATGCCATGGCATTGCAAGTGCACATCCAAATACTTCTTTAATGTTATGAGGGTTTCTGCCTCTACCACCCTTTCAGGCAGTAAGTCCCAGTTTCCCACCACCCTCTGGGTGAAAAAATTCTTCCTCACGTCCCCTCTAAGCCTCCTGCCCCTTACCTTAAATCTATGCCCCCTACTTATTGACCCCTCCACCAAGGGGAAAAGTTCCTTCCTGTCTACCCTATCTATGCCCCTCATAATTTTATACGCCTCAATCATGTCCCCCCTCAATCTCCTCTGCTCCAAGGAAAATAACCCCAGTCTATCCAATCTCTCCTCATAACTAAAACTCTCCAGCCCAGGCAACATCCTGGTAAATCTCCTCTGCACTTTCTCAAGTGCAATCACATCCTTCCTATACTGCAGATTCCAGAACTGCACGCAACACTCTAGTTGTGGCCTAACCAACATTTTATACAGTTCCAGCATAACTTCCCTGCTCTTATATTCTATGCCTCGGCTAATAAAGGCAAGTATCCCATATGCGTTCTTAACCACCTTATCTACCTGTCCAGCTACCTTACGGGACCGGTGGGCATGCCCACCAAGGTCCCTCTGATCCTCATAGTGGTCTACAGTACAGAAAAAGGCCCTTCAGCCCATCTCTCTGAGAGAAATAAATTCTCATCTTCACCTTAAGTGGAAGACCCCTTATTTTTAAACTGTGCTCCCTGGTTGTAGTTTCTCCCACAAAGGGGAACATTCTCTCAGCAACCACCCTATCAAGTTTCTTAGGATATTATGCTTCAATAAGATCACATCTCATTCTTCTGCAATGGATACAGGGCCAACCTGTCTAGCCTTTCCTCATATGATAAGTCCCTTCATCGCAGGAATCAGCCAAATGAACCTTCTTTGAACTGCTTCGAATGCAATTGTATCCTTTCTTTAGTAAGGAGACCAAAAATATATACAGTATTTCAGAAGTGGTCTCACCAATGCCTTGTAAACATCGCTACTTTTATATTCCACTCCCCTTGCAATAAATGGCCACATTCCAGTTGCCTTCCTAATCACTTGCTGCAGCTGCATACTAACATTTTGTGATTCATGTACCAGGACACCCAGGTCCCTCTGAAACAGAGTTTTTTTTTTGCAAAAATATACTTTATTCACAAAATATCTTCAAACAACATTCCAAAACATTTCAAAATCACCAACGCAAAAATACAAACAGGTTCAAACTTTTACAACACGTATCACGAAATCCATTGATACATACAATAAATATTACATTCATTTTGAGCTGTACAGCCCGAGGGGATTTAAACAGTTCCCAGTCCCTTAGTGCACTATGGCAGAAAGGTCTTAGGCAGCGACCCTTCCCCATTGCGCCTTTGTGGCGGCTGCCCCAAGCTTTAGTGCGTCCCTCAGCACGTAGTGCTGGACTTTGGAATGTGCCAATCTGCAACACTCGGTCGGGGACAACTCTTTGCGCTGGAAGACCAACAAGTTTCAGGCAGACCAAAGAGCGTCTTTCACCGAGTTGATGATCCTCCAGCTGCAGTTGATGTTTGTCTCGGTGTCTGTCCCTGGGAACAGCCCGTAGAGCACAGAGTCCTGTGTCACAGAACTGCTCAGGACAAACCTTGACAGAAAGCATTGCATCTCTCTCCAGACCTTCTTTGCAAAGGCACAATCCACCAGGAGGTGAACAACAGTCTCTTCCCCACCACAGCCACCTCGAGGGCAACGTGCAGAGGGGGTGAGACTCCTGGCATGTAGGAAGGATCTGACAGGGAGGGCCTTTCTCACCACCAGCCAAGCTATGTCTTGGTGCTTGTTGGAAAGTTCTGGCGATGAGGCATTCTGCCAAATGACTTTGACAGTCTGCTCGGGGAACCATCCCACAGGATCCACCATCTCCTTTTCCCACAGGGCCTCTAAGACGTTACGTGCTGACCACTGCCTGATGGACATGTGGTCAAAGGTGTTTTTATGCATAAATTTTTCCACGAGGGACAGGTGGTACGGCACGGTCCAACTACTTGGAGCGTTCCGCGGCAGCGTGGCCAGACCCATCCTTCGCAACACCAGGGACAGGTAGAACCTCAGCACGTAGTGACACTTGGTGTTTGCGTACTGAGGGTCTACGCACCGCTTGATGCAGCCGCACACAAAGGTGGCCATCAGTATGAGGGCGATATTGGGCACGTTTATTCCCCCTTTATCTAGAGGCTTGTACATCGTGTCCCTGCAGACCCGATCCATTTTCGACCTCCAGATAAAGCGGAAGATGGCTCGGGTGATCGCCACCACGCAGGAGTGTGGAATGGGCCAGACCTGTGCCACGTACAGCAACAGTGAGAGTGCCTCACACCTGATGACCAGGTTCTTACCCGCAATGGAAAGGGAGCGTCGCTCCCACATGCCCAGTTTCCTTTTCACCATAGACACTCGCTCCTTCCAGTTTCTAATGCATGCTCTGGTCCCTCCGAACCATATACCCAGCACTTTCAGGCCATCAGCCCTGACAGTGAAGGGGACAAAGGATCAGTCAGCCCAGTTCCCAAAGAACATGGCCTCGCTCTTCCCACGATTTACCTTGGCTCCCGAGGCTAGTTCAAACTGGTCGCAGATGTGGATCAGTCTGCGCACCGACAGCAGATCTGAGCAGAAAACGGCGACATCGTCCATGTACAGGGAGGCTTTGACCTGAGTGCCTCCACTGCCTGGGATTGTCACTCCTCTTATGCCTGGATCCTTCCTGATGGAGTCAGCAAAGGGTCCTATGCAACACACAAACAGAACAGGCGAGAGAGGGCAGCCCTGCCTGACTCCAGATTTAATAGGAAAGCTATCTGTTTCCCACCCATTGATTGAGACTGCGCTACTGATGTTAGTGTAGAGCAGTTGGATCCAATTGCGAATTCCCTCCCCAAACCCCATTTTGGAGAGCACATCCACCATGTAGGTGTGCGATATTCTGTCAAAGGCCTTCTCCTGATCCAGGCTGATGAGGCAGGTATCCACACCCCTGTCCTGTACATAGGCAATCGTATCCCTGAGCAGCGCGAGGTTGTCAGAGATCTTCCCGCCGGGCACAGTGCAGGTCTGGTCAGGGTGGATCACCAATTCCAGAGCGGATTTGACCCGATTGGCGATGACCTTGGACAGAATCTTATAGTCCACATTTAACAGTGAAATGGGTCGCCAATTTCTAATTTCCTCCCTTTCCCCCTTGTGCTTGTAGATGAGGGTGATGATGCCTTTCCTCATTGATTCTGACATACTGCCGGCCAGGAGCATACTCTCGTACACTTCTAGCAGGTCTGGGCCGATCAAGTCCCACAGAGCCGAATACAACTCCGCCGGCAAGCCATCGCTTCCGGGAGTTTTACTCTTCTCAAAGGACTCAAGGGCCTTAGTCAGTTCGTCAGGAGTTAGCGGTTTGTCCAGGCTCTCCCGTGTACTGTCGTCTAAGACCTCCGTGATAGAGGATAGGAAGGACTGAAACAGAGTTCTGCAATCTCTCTCCCTTTAAATAATATACTGCTTTTCTATTCTTCCTGCCAAAGTGGACCAGTTCACATTTTCCCACATTATACTCCATCTGCCAAATTTTTGCCTACTCACTTAACCTATCTACATCCCTCTGCAGACTCCTAATGTCCTCTTCACAACTTACTCTCTTATTTCTCTTTGTGACATCAGCAAATTTAGCTACCATACATTCAGTCTCTTCATACAAGTCATTAACATAGATTGTAAATAGTGAGGCCCTAGCACTGATCCCTGTGGCACTCCACTAGTTACAGCTTGCCAACCCGAAAATGACCCAGTTATCCTTATTCTCTGCTTTCTGCGAGCTAATCAATCCTCTACCTATACTCATATGTTACTCCCTAGAACATGCACTCTTATTTTGCGTAATAACCTTTGATGTGGCACCTTACCAGATGCCTTTTGGAAATCCAAGTGCACCACATTCACAGGTTCCCCTTTGTCCATGTTACTTGTTACTTTCTCAAAGAACTCTAATAAATTGGTCAAACATGATTTCCCTTTGACCAAACCATGTTGACTCTGCCTGAATGCATTAAGATGTTCTAAATGCCCTGCTATAACCCCCTTATTAATGGATTCAACCATTTTGCAATGGTGACCATAGTTTCCTGCTTTATGTCTCCCTCCTTTTCGTGAATAGAGGAGTAACATTTGCTGTTTTCCAACCCAACAGGACCTTTCCAGAATCAAGGAAAATTAAAGCCAATGCATCTACAATCTCCGCAGCCACTTCTTTAAAGACTCTAGGATGAAGTCCATCAGGTCCTGGGAACTTGTCAGTCTTTAGTTCTAATAGTTTTCTCATTACCTTTTCCCTGGTGAGTATAATTGTTTTAAGTTCCTCTGTCCTTTACACCTCTTGATTTATATTATTTGTGTTTTCTACAGTGAAGACAGATAAAATATCTGTTCAATGCTTCCATCATTTCCTTATTTTCCAATATTAATTCCCCAGACTCACTCTCTAGGGGACCAATATTCATTTTAGTTACTCTTTTCCTTTGTAAATACCTGTAGAAACTCTTACTATCTGTTTTTATATTTCTAGCTAGCTTTCTCTCGTACTCAAATTTCTCCCTCCTTATATTTGTTTTAGTCATTCTTTTCTGGTTTTAAATTCTTCTGACCCGCAAATAATCTTTGCAGAATTGTATGTTTTTTTCTTTCAATTTGATACTATCTTTAACTTCTTTAGTTAGCCATGGATGATGCATCCTTCTAGCATCTTTCTTTCTCACTGGAATGCATCTTTGCTGAATATTATGAAATGTCTGCTTAAATGTCCACCACTGCATCACTACTGTCCTACCCCTTAACCTAATTTCCCAGTTCACTTTAGCCAGACCTGCCTTCATATCCGTGAAATTGCCATTATTTGAATTTAAGCTGCCCAGTTGGTAGTGCTTACTTTTGGACGAGGGGTGTTAAAGCAAGCCTCCATCTGCCCTATCAGGTGGACATGTTAAAAGACAGCAGGGAGGTTCTTCTGATGTCCTAACTGATATTTCTCTCTCTCAACCAAAAGCTGATGGAGTCATTTATCTCATTGTTACTTTTGAAGCCTTATTGTGTGCAAATTGGTTGCTGTGCTTCCTACATTACAACAATATCTGAGCTGCAAAATTAACTCATTAACTCAAAATCATTTGGGTCACCAGAGGGATGGGAAAGGCACTAAGTAAATGAAAGTTCTCCCTTTCTTTTACAGTATTGTAGAAGCAAGGGCTGCAGCGATTAAAGAGGACCCATCTCTTCCTTCTCTGGGAAACTTGAGACAAACATAACCTTGCTTGCATCACCATCATCGGCTGTCCCTCGATGCAGGGATGATGTCTATTTAGGCTCGCGAGTTTCTGTCATGGGTCTTCATGTGACTAAACACACCAATTCTTGACCCATAGATCACTGGGCAAATGGGACAGGATGGCACACGAGGTATGGGATTGGAATGCAGGATTTTCTTCCTCTTCTTTCCTTCTCTGCTGCCGCTCTCCTCAGACATTGTCACTCAAAGCATGATACACATTGAAGAACAAGTTTTTTTTCAATTCACTCATGGGATGTGGGCTTCGCTGGCTGGGCCAGCAATTATTGCCCATCCCTAGTTGCCCTTGAGAAGGTGGTGGTGAGCTGCTTTCTTGAACCGCTGCAGTCCATGTGGCGCAGGTACACCCACAGAGCTGTTAGGAAGGGGGTTCCAGGATTTTGACCCAGCTACAGTGAAGGAACGGCAATATATTTCCAAGTCAGGATGGTGAGTGACTTGGAGGGGAACTTCCAGGTGGTGGTGTTCCCATCTATCTGCTGTCCTTGTCCTTCTAGATGGTAGTAGTTGTGGGTTTGGAAGATGCTGTCTAAGGAGCCTTGGTGAATTCCTGCAGTGCATCTTGTAGATGGTACACACTGCTGCTACTGTGTGTTGGTGGTGGAGGGAGAGAATGCTTATGGATGTGGTGTCAATCAAGCAGGCTGCTTTGCCCTGGACAGTGTCAAGCTTCTTGAGTGTTGTTGGAGCTGCACTCATCCAGGCAAGTGGGGAGTACTCCTGACTTGTGCCTTATAGATAGTGGACAGGCTTGGGGATTCAGGTGGTGAGTTACTCATTGCAGGATTCCTAGCCTCTGACCTTTTCTTGTAGCCACAGTATTTATATAGCTAGTTCAGTTCAGTTTCTGCTCAGTGGTAAACCCTGGAATGTTGATAGTGGGGGATTCAGTGATGTTAATGCCATTGAACATCAAGCGGTGATGGTTAGATTCTCTCTTATTGGAGATGGTTATTGCCTGGCACTTGTGTGGCGTGAATGTTACTTGCCATTTGTCAGCCCAAGCCGGAATATTGTCCAGGTCATGCTGTATTTGGACTGCTTCAGTATCTGAGGAGTCACGAATGGTGCTGAACATTGTGTAATTATCAGTGAACATTCC
Source organism: Cetorhinus maximus (assembly GCF_964194155.1). Lineage (NCBI taxonomy): Eukaryota > Metazoa > Chordata > Chondrichthyes > Lamniformes > Cetorhinidae > Cetorhinus > Cetorhinus maximus. The sequence continues at coordinate 28,273,550 of NC_135881.1, forward strand.
CGCTTCTGACCTTATGATGGAAGAAAGGTCATTGATGAAGCACCTGGAGATGGTTGGGCCTAGGACACCACCCTGATGAACTCCTGCAGTGATGTCCTGGAGCTGAGATGACTGACCTCCAACAACAACAACCATCTTCTTTTGTGCTAGATATGACTCTAACCAGTGGAGAGTTTCCCCCCTGATTCCCATTGAATCCAGTTTTGCTAGGGCTCCTTGATGCCACATTCAGTCAAATGCGGCCTTTGATGTCAAGGGCAGTCAGTCTCTCCTCACCTCGGGAGTTCAGCTCTTTTGTCCATGTTTGAATCAAGGCTGCATTGAGGTCAGGAGCTGAGTGGCCCTGGCGGAACCCAAACTGGGCAGCAGTGAGCAGGTTATTGTTAAGCAAGTGCCGCTTGATGGCACTCTTGATGACCCCTTCCATTACTTTACTGATGATCAAGGGTAGACTGATGGAGCAGTAATTGGCCAGTTGGATTTGTCCTGTTTTTGTGTACAGGACATACCTGGGTAATTTTCCACACACGTGGCACGTGGCCCAACCGGAACGGGGGTGAAATAGTTTGCGATGACTTCGGGCGAGCGTCCCGACGTTGTCACGCGCTCCCGCAATCCTTCGGTCGGCGTGCGAAAGGCGGCAGCGCGCCCGTGACAATTAAGAGGCCTGTTAGGCCCTTAAGTCATGAATAAAGTTGGATTTTGCACTGGCGAATAGGCCAGGTGGCCTTTGCATTTTTAACGAAACCTCATCCATGGTCGGGATGAGGTTTCCAACGCTTACTGAGAAAACAATTTTTTAAATTTTCAATGTCCTTCTTTACGTGCCCCTCTTCATGTGACTGAGCCACATGTGGGAAAGATATGTTATCTCCTACGTAAAATCTTTATTTTTCAGGTGAATCTCCAGCTCCCTGAGGTAGCTCTGTGCCTTCAGGGAGCTTTCACTGAGCGCATCCCCGCACATGTGCAAAATTCAGCGCTCGCGCTCCTCCCGCCCCCCACCCCGGCAGTGCTGAGCTTATCAGGACGCATTTCACGCTGGGTCGCCATTAACTGGCCAGCCAGCGTGTGAAAGCACGGTCGAGGCCCGATCGCAGGCGGCAGACCATTGCGCGGCCGCTCCTGGGCCCACCCAACAGACGAGGGGAAAATCCTCCCCCACAATATTGAAGCAATTTAATTAGTGTAAAGGTCAGTGTACTGGTCTTCAGGGTGTTCCACATCCTACATCCCAACACCATTCCCTCAACAAGTATTAGCAGCTTCATTTCATTCAGCCAATTTCTCAGACAATCTCCAGGTTTTTCACCTTCAACTCCCACCGCTTCAAGCTTACGTATCAGCCTTTCAGGAGGGACTTTTGTCAAATCTTTTCAGATGTCTAATGACAAAGCTGTGAAGTTTAGCACAGTCCACCGCAGAGGTGCTAAAATGTTAAGATTTGATAAAGTAGCAGATTTACAACGATCCTCAGTGCTGCTGACTACCTTGAAAGGCTTACTGGAAGTGACACTGCGTCAAAAGGACATCCGAATCTCACAATGAGAATGTACTACAAGCCTTCAAGGTACAAGTTCCCACCTAATGCATAAAGGCACTCAAGACTTGCCCAGTTTCATGCTCTATTTCCAATTTTCCTTAGTTCTGATGAAGAGTCATTCGGCCTCGAAACGTTAACTTTGTTCCTCTCCGCAGATGCTGTCAGACCTGCTGGGTTTTTCCAGGCATTTTTGTTTTTGCTCACGTCACTATCAGCCATACTTCTTACTCGCTGCAGCTCGATCACCCTTTTCCAAGATGGTTGTATTGGGTACTAATAGTCTATGCCATTTTTTCTAAGCTTCTCTGAAGGAAACGTAACCTGTGTAAACCACTCACTCAGCTCAACCTTCTCATGTCTGATACCTTGGTTGGGGCTGATGGGCGATGGGGTTAACTTGAGGGAAGGTTGGACAAGCTGGGCCTGTATCCATTGGAGTTTACAGGTAATCTTATTGAAACATATATAGGCCAGGATTCTCTGGTCATCGGGCTGCTCAGGGGAGGCGAGGGGGAGCGGCCGCGAAACAGACCACCACTGTCCGCGATCAGGCCCCGGCCGTGATTTCACGCTGGTTGGCCGATTAACGGTCAGCCAGCGCGAATCATGCGCTGCAGCACTCAGTATGTCTGGGGTGGGGGCGAGAAGAACGCGAGTGCGATAGTTCGCACATGCGCACAAGTGCGCGCAGTAAAAGCTTCCTGAGACACAGAGCTGCCTCAAGGAGCAGAAGATTTTTAAAATAAAAAACAAAGAAATTAGGACGCTGGCCCGACGTCATCGTATGTCATTCTACGCTCGTTCGAGTCGAGCGCATATCCGCCCAACGAGCGCAATGTTCTGCCCATAATGTCCTAAGGGGGGGCTTGACAGGGTGGATGCTGAAAGGTGGTTTCCCCCTTGTGGTACAGGCTAGAACGAGGGGGCACAGTTTAAAAATAAGGGTTCTCCTATTTAAGACAGAGATGAGGAGGATTTTTTTTTTCCCCCTCAGGTGGTCATGAGCCTTTGGAGCACTCTTCCTCAGACGGCACTGGAGGCAAGGTCGTTGAATATTTTTAAGGCAAAGATAGATAGATTCCTGACTAACAAGAGAGTCAGAGGTTATTAGGGGTAGGCGGAATGGTGTGCTGAGGCCACAATCAGATCAGCCATGATCTTACTGAATGGCGGAGCAGGCTCGAAGGGCAGAATGGCCTAATCCTCCTAATTCATATCTTCATATAAAGCTTCCTCCATCTAACTGAAATTTCTGTGACTTGTGTTTTTGTCTGATTTAACGTGCTAAAATTTATTTCACTTTGGCACAACTGTTTACCTGTACATCAGGTGAACTCTCTCCACTCTCCCCCTGCCCAATTCTGACATCCAATAAATGGATGTGCACAGAATGGCTTCTTCAGTCACCCTCGGCAGGTAGTGGATCTATTTCCACTTTCATTTTGTTTGTAATTGCGCCTGCACTTTTTTTTACGGTCTTTCATTTAATACCCTATCCAAAAAAATCTGCATAATTTTCCTTGGGAGTACCCATGGTGTAAATCTCTTGTGTCCCGATACTGACTGCTGTCAACACCCATTTCTCAGAGCTGCACATTGTCAGGGCCTAAACTCTTCATTAATTTCTCAAAGACTAAGCTTATGGAAGGACGGGAAATACAAATTGCTGGTTGCATTAATGCAGGCAGCATAACGGATCCAAACAGGCCCCATTGTCCGCCCTGCTTCCTTTGAGCTCTCTCTCGTGGTTACACCGTATAAACTTAATTTAAGAGAAACGCCCTCATTTCTAAACAATTGCTCCCACTTACACATCGGATATCACAAACCGTTTTTGTTAAGAACTTTATGCTAGTTGGATCTTCCAAAAAAATGACCTAAGGTGGGTCAAAAGACTTTCTTTATCCTTATTTATATTGTTAAGAGGATGGCTGCTGTTCCAAAAGCATGTATCACAGCGGGGGATAGGAGCTGCCCTCTTTGGAGCATTAGACTCGAGTGGGGGCACTTTTATTCTACGGTGAACAGCGCACACGGGACCCAAGAGTATAGACAGTGGATGCCTTTCCCATCACTAACATCCTTCATCTTGATGAGCACAAGCTTCACGCAGCAATGAAAATAAAATGAGACCAACCCTGCAATCCATCACTATGACTATGATTATGACGTCTCTCATTGACATCTGAAGCCTGTTCAACCATCACTATTTTCATTGCTATTTCAATAATTCATAAAACCAACTGAACATAAGCCCACACATGAACTAAATTTGGTTAAAAAATGAATGTATTTTCACACAAAGTGTTCAGGTTGAAACATATTTATGAGGAATTTGATGGAGTGCAGTTATTATTACTAGAACAGCTGAAGCTACATATTTTCTGATTGATTACGTCCGATGTAATCCCGGGTAACTGACTGTAACAATCTCCGCCCACACTTCACATTCTGCCTCCGGTTTCCGGTTTGGGATTTGACTGATGTGGGAGCTTTTATAAAAAGTTTCCTAGTGGGGGATCGTGCACTGCCTTATCAAGAAGTCTGTATGAAGTGTGTCCACAGTTTCAGGGTAATTTTTAAAGGGACTCACCGACAGTTCTATCACTGGAATTGCAAAGAACTGAATTCTTCTCTGATTATTATTTTGTGACCATGTAAGTTGAGTTAAGATTCATGCTGCTGGCTTTGGCACCGCATGTTTTGTTTCAGTCCCAGGAACAGGATTGGTGGATCACACCTCAGGGAATCTGCTGTACTGTTGGGTCTTTTTGGATGAAGAAGAAACCAAGCTGGTGAGGTTGCATAACCTGCCCTCACCTACCTGCCCTCACCCACTGGCACACAAAGCCTATAAAAAACCAGTGGAACTCGGCCTGTGTATATTCTGATCCTCTGCAGGGACAATGGCAGACTACTGCGGCATGCTGCGATCTGACCTGCAGCCCACAACAGACATGGCAATGAAGGTCCACGTCAGTCCTTTGCCTGCGCTGCCTCAAGCCTTTTACATGTTTGCTGCATAACTGTGCACTAACCCAGTGGAAACACGAGGTCAGGAGAGCAACAAAATCACACCTTGCATTGTTTTCAATAGAAGGGGAGTGTTCACAAGGGAACTCCCCTCATGTCCCTGTGACAAACAAAAAAGGGCTGTAACTTCCAAGCACCCCAGCTTCAGATTTGGGGAGCACCCTCTCGGAGCTTCCCAGGTAAGGGTTTGCACGGCAATTGCCCAGAAGTGCTAACTTCCTCTGGACAATTGCGCTGTGCTGGGATCCATCCAAAAATGCTATTTAAATCATAACTATTGTAAAGACCCAGATTGACCCTACGATACTCCCCCCACACCCCCATCCCCAAACCACACCACCCCGCCCCCCGACCTCCAACACCCCCCACCCCCTGGACCTCAAACACCGCCCGGACCCCACCAACCCCCTCCCCACAATTCCTGCGGGCCAGTACTTTCCGACACTAGTTGGAAGTTATGGCCATGATCTTTCACTCTCAATGTGCAAAACATGAAAAAGAAAAAGATGAGCGGACTGAGCCATCAATCTCATCAGGCAGAACCTTAACTCCCAAAAATGGGTGGGCTGGGGTCAATGGTTAAAATTCAAAACATCTGAACCAGAAACCTGCCTCGCCTCATGCCTGTTAGAACAGAGGGTGGTTGGCCAATCCGCTTTCAGGAGATGGGTTGGTCATTTCAATATCATAATGAGGTTTTGTGCCTTAATTTTAACAGGCATTCTATTTTAAACTCATGTCTGCCGGGTTTCCCCAGGTGTCAGGAAACCCGGCAGCCGAAAGGAGGTGAGAAGGGCTGAATTCCTGTAGTTAAGTGCCTTTACAGCACTGCTTGTGGGTCAGGGGGAGCAGGAGCATTTCCTCATGATCTGTCTGCTCCCCACCTCATTCAAGCGACGATCAGATCACCACACTATCCCCCACCGCCCCCACCATCTGACCACGTCCCCTGCAATCAGAATACACCCCCCTTGCAAGTAAGACCCTCCCCGCGATTCCCCACCATGAGGGCCCCACCCATTCCAATTTCTCTCTCTACACCTAACTGTTCTCCTCAGCTAGGGCCTTGTGCTGTATGCTTCCCCCACTCAACAGGCCTCCAGCCTGTCAATCGGACTGCCTGTGGGCGAGAGCCTGACAGGAAATAAAAACAGTCCTGTATTGACGAAGAATCACTGACCTGTTATTCTCTCTCCACAGATGCTGCCAGTCTGGTTGAATATTTACAGCATTGTATGTTTTTATTTCAGGTTTCTAGCTGGTCCGGTACTTTGCTTTGCTAATTCCAAGTCTTAGTGTCCAATTATTAAAGTCTCCAGGATTAACAGCAAATGCTGCAATCATGATTGGCTGATGTAATTTCTGCATTGTGTAAAAGGAAACACTCTGAAATGCACTGCAGCTCAGAATAGCATGGTTAGAAGATTGGCTAGCTAACGGGAAACAGAGTAGGCATAAATGGATCATTTTCTAGTTGGCAAGATGTAATGAGCGGTGTGCCACAGGGATCAGTGCTGGGGCCTCAACTCTTTACAATTTATACAAATGACTTGGATGGAGGGACTGAAGGTATGTTGCTAAATTTGCTGATGACACAAAGATAGGTAGAAAAATAAGTTGTGAAGAGAATATAGGCTACAAAGGGATATAGGTAGGTTAAGTGAGTGGGCAAAGAACTGGCAAATCTGTGGGAAAAATGTGAAATTGTCCATTTTGACAGGAAGAATAGAAAATAAAAATATTATCTACATGTTGAGAGATTCCAGAGCTCTGAGGGATCTGGGTGTCCTCTGCATGAATCACAAAAGGTTAGTATGCAGGTACAGCAAGTAATTACGAAAGCTAATAGAACATTGTCATTTATTGCAAGAGGAATTGAATATCAAGGTGAGACGACATCAGGAGTACTGTGTACAGTCTTGGTCTCCTTATTTAAGGAAGGATGTAAATGCATTGGAAGCAGTTCAGAGAAGGTTTACTAGACTAATACCTGGAATTGATGGGTTGTCTTATGAGGAAAGATTGGAGAGGCTAGGCTTATATCCGCTAGAGCTTAGAAGTGTAAGAGGCGACTTGATTGAAGCATATGAGATCCTGAGGGGTCTTGACAGGGTGGATGTGGAGAGGATGTTTCCTCTTGTGGGGGAATCTAGAACTAGGGGTCACTGTTTAAAAATAAGGGGTCGCTCATTTAAGACAGAAATGAGGAGAAATCTTTTCTCTCAGAGGGTTATGAATCTTTTGAACTCTCTTCCTCGAAAGATGGTGGAAGCAGAGCCTTTGAATATTTTTAAGACAGAGGTAGATGGATTCTTGATAAGTGAGGAGGTTAAATGATTGGGTAGAGGAATCAGATCAGTCATGATCTTATTGAATGGCGGACCAGGCTCGAGGGGCTGAGTGGCCTACTCCTGCTCCAAATTCGTATGTTCATATGTAACTTAAAAACTGTGAGACTGCGTGCTCGCAAAGGACTTGGGATAAGACCACACTCATTAGTTCATATCCGATCCTTTCAGTTTCTGATCAAGAAGTGGAAGCAGGGAAAAATTAACAAAACACTAGAAATTACTGAGCTGACCAAAGTCTCAGCTATTCCTTCAATAATGAAGGTTGGGAATTTGATAGGGCAAAATCTGTGCCCACCATAGCCAGGATGATTTTTTTTTAAATTCTTTCATAGGATATGGGTGTTACTGGCTCAGCTATCAAATATTACTCGTCCCTAATTGCCCTTGAGAAGGTGGTGGTAAGCTGCCTTCCTGAACTGCTGTTGCAGTCCATGTGGCGTAGGTGCACTCACGGTGCTGTTCGGAAGGAAGTTCCAGGATTTTGGCCCAGCGACAGTGAATGAACAGTGATATAGTTCCATGTTTGGATGGTTTGTGGCTTGGAGGGGAATTTGTAGGTGGAGGTGTTCCCATGCATCTGCTGCCCATGCCCTCCTAAGTGGTAGAGGTCACAAGTTTGGAAGGTGCTGTCGAAGAAGCCTTGGTGAGTTGCTGCATTGCATCTTATAGATGCACTCTAGTGATAATGCTGTTGTGGAATGTCTAACTGAAGCTGACGAGAAGTGTCAGACAAAGTATGAAGAAGTTTCATTTTAATATGATAATACCTGTAATTTTAACAGAGTGCAATTTTCAACCAATTTGGTCAGACTCTGCTGTTCATCTGGAGTAAGCCTAATGAGTCTTTCTACCATGATAGAGTAATTAAATAGGTGAAGACTTCTGGCCTTTCTTTCAAAAAAAAAATCAGATTTATGGAATGTTTTAAGTGATGGTTTTCATTCCATTTTAAATTTAGTATGAATATTGTTATTAAAATGCTGTTAAGTGTCAGCCATTGCTCAGTTTGTAGCACTCTTGCTCCTCAGTCAGAAGGTTGTGTGTTCAAGTCCCACTCCAGAGACTCAAGCACAAAAATCTAGGCTGGCACTCCAATGTCATACTGAGAAACTGCTGCAACAAAGGTGCCATCGTTGGATGAGACGTTAAACCAAGGCCCTGTCATGGGTGGGCTTTGCTGGCCCTGCCCGCTTTTGGCTGGGCCGCTGAATCTCCCGTGGCGGGTCCCACCACAACAGGGCCGGAACATCCCGGTCCATGGCATTATTTTGAAGAAGAGAAGGTGAATTATCCCTGGTGTCCTGGCCAATATTCATCCTTCAATCAATACCACAGAAAACAGGTTGTCTGATCAAAATAAAGAGCTGTTTATGGGAGCTTGCTGTCCACAAATTGGCTGTCTTGTTTTCTACATTAAGGGTGGAATCTTCTGTTCTCAGCAGGTGTTTCACTCACTACCTGAAAAAGCAGCAAGACCCGCGCTAATTCTGAGGAGGAAGGCCCACTGTATCTTATGCCCATCGGGCAGTTAAGTGGACAATGGCAGGACTTCATCCAGAAATGCCTTGGAAGAAGACTTCCCACACCCCACAAGAGCTGCCAGCCAATCAAAGGCCAATCACTCAGTAATGCCACAGAGAAGGCTATGGCTGCTTCCGGAACAACACTCCCCAGAGTCCCAGAGTTGCGGAATGACCCAGGAAAAAGGTAAGTGCTATTGAGGGGGTGTGTGTGGTGGGGGGGGAGTCTAGTGGGGTGGGGATCATGGGGAGAGGGGGGCCATGACGATTGGCAGCAAGGGTGGGGGGGGGGGGTGGCTGTCAGCGGCCACCCCCCCTGCCGAATGCCCATATATTAGTGCAAACATTAGTGCAGATGGAGGGACACACCACACCCACTGCACCACCGATATGCAGCTCACACAGTTTTACCAGTCGCACAGGCTGCCTATCGACAGGCCCGCCTGGAGCTGGGAAGGTTGCTGTGGAGGCAGGAAGAGGCCCTTAAGTGGTCATTAATTGGCCACTTAAGGGACTAAAGTAGAGGCAGGGTGGGAAGGTCGACCTGGGCTTTCTCACGTAGAACTTACTTACAGTGGAGGTGGGAAGATATTGGGTATTGTTTCTGACACCAACCTGCCAAGTTCTCAGTCCTGCCGGACTCCTTCTTCACCTCCTGCGGGGGAAGAAGATTCCGGCCCAAAACACTGAGTACAACTGAAAGGAACATCGTGAGTGTGAGAGGAGGACTCTGGGACGGGCAGTCAGCAGCACCTAGAGGAGAGTGTGAAAGGAGGACTCTGGGACAGGCAGTTAGCAGCACCTAGAGGATAGCAGAAGAGCTATAAAAATAAAGCGAGAAGTGGCGAGAGTTTGAGAGCAGAGGTTTCTGAGGGAGTTGGGTGAGGAGGGAGGAGGTGCTCCCTTCCTTTTCTACCTTTCCTCAGAAAGAAAAGCCACGGCCTTGGTAATTAGGACCTGATGAGTAAATTAGAAAAGTGTAATATTTTTAAACAAGTTGCTGTACTTGGATTTAACTGAGAAGTGCCAGGAATAAGGGAAATTTGGGGCCAATATAATAAAGTAATATAAATAGTCCAAAATAGAATAAAGTTTACATACAGGAAGTAGAGTTAAGACATGGCAGGGCAGGTCAGTCGTGTGGAATGCGTGTCTTGTAATATGTGCAAAGTCATGAGCACTATCAGTGTCCTCGACGACCACATGTGCAGGAAGCGCTTCAGCTGCAGAAGTTTGAGCTCTGGGTTTCAGAGCTCGAGCAGCGGCTGGAGTCAGTCTGGCAGATCCACGAGGCTGAGAACTACGTGGATAGCACATTCAGCGAGGTGGTCACACTGCAGCTTAAGGGCCGAGAGACAGAGAGGGAATGGGTGACCACCAGGCAGTCCAAGAGAAGTAGGCAGGTCTCCTGGGGACCCGCTCAAAATTCTGAAATCAGAATTTAAGGATCTAGGTAGAAAATTAGCATGCAGGACCTCAAATGCAGGACCTGCCACTTCTCCAGATTACTCGCAGTACCACATGCCAGTGAGTACAGGAACAGGAGGATAAGGCATATGAATGCGAGGCTGAAAGATGGTGCAAGAGAGAGGGCTTTAGATTCCTGGGACACTGGAACTGGCTCTGGGGGAGATGGCACTTGTACAAGTCGGACGGGTTGCATCTGAACAGAACCAGGACTGAATTCCTTTTGCTAGTGCTGTTGGGAGGGCTTTAAATTAACTCAGCAGGAGTGTGGGAACCAAGAGAAAGTATTAGAGAGGCATGCCAGGGTGCACAAAATACTGGGAGGACAGATAGCACTAGTATAGAGAATAGTAAGTTAACAGGTGAAGTCGGGGTGAGGGAGAAAGTAACAAAATCTAAATCAGGGTTACTATGCATGTATGTGAATGCACGGAGTATAGTAAATAAGGTTGGGGAGTTACAGGCGCAGATTGCCATGTGGAAATATGATGTTGTGATGATAACAGAACCTGGCTCGAGAAAGGGCAGAACAGGTTGTTAAATACTCCCGGGTACAAGGTGTTCAGAAAAGATAGGAAAAGAAGGAAAGGTGGAGGGATGGTGGTATTGGTGAAGGAAATAATTACAGTGCTGGAGAAAGAGGATGTCCCAGAGGGTTCAAGGACAGAATCAATTTGGCTAGAGCTAAGAGACAAAAAGGGTGCGATTACATTGCTCGGTGTAGTCTAGTGACCGGCAACTAGTGAGAAGGACGTAGAAGAACAAATATGCAGGGAGATTAAAGAGAGATGCAAGCATTATAGAGTAGTTATAATGGGTGACTTAAATTACCCCAAATGTAGACTGGGACAGTGGTTATGTAAAGGGTGGGGAGGGGCAAAAGTTCCTAGATTATGTTCAGGATAATTTTCTACAGCAGTATGTGTCCAGTCCAACAAGAAAAGACACTGTTGGACTTGGTTCTTGGAAATGAGGTGGGCCAAGTAGATCAAGTGTCAGTGGGGGGACATTTAACAGGCAGTAATCATTGTATTGTATGTTTTAGGTTGATGATAGAAAAGGACGATAGGCAATCCAGAGTAAGAATAATTAACTGGACAAGAGCCGATTTCAATGGGGCAAGAACGGAGTTGGGTCAGATAGAATGGAATGAAAGATTGGCAGGAAAAACTGTAGCTGAACAATGGGCTACTTTCAAAAAAGAATTGGTTTGGGCAGAGTCAAGGTATATTCCATCTAAAGGGAAAGGTAGGGCAAACAAGTCCAGAGCTCTCTAAATGAAAAAGCAGATAGAATTTAAGATAAGAAAGAAAAAGTGTGCTTATGACAGGTATCAGGTAGAAAATACAGTTGATAACCAAGAAGAATACAGAAGATTCCGAGGGGAGGTGAAAAAGCATATTAGATGTGGAGAGGGATTATGAGAAAAGACTGGCAGCCAACGTAAAGGGGAATCCCAAAGTCTTTTATAGACATATAAATAGTAAAAGGGTGGTAAAAGGAGGAGTAGGACCGATTAGGGACCTAAAAAGGAATTTGCACATGGACGAAGGGGCTGAGCAGTTAAATGAATACTTTGCACCCATCTTTACCAAGGAGGTAGATGCTACCCAGGCCATGGTGACAGACAAGGAAACTCTGTCACTAGAAGAGTTCAAAATTGATAAGGAGGAAGTGCTGACTAGACTGTCGGTACTTAAAGTTGACAAGGCACCAGGACCAGAAGAGATGCATCCAAGAATATTGAAGGAAGTGAGAGTAGAAATTGCAGGGGCACTGGCCATAATTTTTCAGTCTTTCCTAGACTCAGGGGAGGTGCCAGAGGACTGGAGAATTGCAAACATTGCACCCTTGTTCAAAAAAGGTTGTAAGGATAAACCCAGCAATTACAGCCAAATCAGTTTAACTTCAGTGGTGGGCAGGATTCTAGAAACAATTTTTCGGGATAGAATTAATAGTCACATGGAAAAATATAGTTTGATAAGGGCGAGTCAGCATGGATTTCTAAAGGCAAAATCATGTTTAACTGACTTGCTGGAGTTTTTTTGAAGAGGTAACAGAAAAGATTGATGAGGGTTGTCATGAAGCTATTAATGTATATAATATTTTGGAAAATATGTTTCTTTTAAAATAGAGATTTAGTCTGTGGGTATGTTTTAATTGGATTAAAGCCAGCGAGTCTGGGTGCTTTGATGTACTGGTTTGAGATGTAAACTGAGAGATAGCATGAATTTGCATTTTTTGAATAGAGCATTCAAGAAGTGGGGTGAAAACTTGACACCTTTCTAACAGACACCAAGCAATATGTTTATATTACTAATAAAATTGGTACTATGAAAGGGGTTTCATTGTTAAAAGGTAAAGTTCAAAGAGATTGGTGATACAATGAGAATTCGAATTCAATCAGTGGTGGTAGGTATAACTCCAGTAGTTTTCGGGTGTACAGAGCAGAGGCAATGTAAGATCAAAAGGCAGCTGCAAGCCTCCAATGGGCTCCACAGTGGAAAGAACCTCATTTTGAATTTGTAAGGTGAAAATGCTTTGCCTGGTGTTTGGTTAAGTCTATGGGTTGTTGTTGCCTTAATGGAGATTAATTTGGGAATTTATTAAAAGTTATGATAGTAGTAATTTGTAGCCATGTGTACATATATTTTAACCGGTGTAAATTAATAAAATGTTTCATTTAGTTTAATGTAAAACCTCAAACTAGTGGTCTGATTCCTGAGTTTCAAGTCGCATCTCAAACATAACACTTGAAATTATTGACTATGACAGTTGTTTAAAGTTTCGCTCTGGGATTTTTAAATAACTCCGCTTTACCTGCATGGGTCATAACAGGGTAATGCTGCTGATGTGGTGTACATGGACTTTCAAAAGACATTTGATACAGTGCCACACAACAGACTTGTAAGAAAAGTTATTGCTCATGGAATAAAAGGGACAGTAACAACATGGATACAAAATTGGCTGAAAAATAGGAAGCAGAGAGTAATGGTCAATGGATATTTTTCCGGGCTAGAGGAAGGTTTGTAGTGGAGTTCCCCAGGGGTCAGTATTGGGACCCTTGCTTTTCCTGATATATATTAATGATCTAGATCTTGGTGTGCAGGGGGACAGTTTCAAAGTTTGTGGATAATATGAAGCTTGGGAGTACTGTAAACTGTGAGGAGGACAGTGTAAAACTTCAAAAGGACATAGCCAAGTTGGTGGAGTGGGCAGATAGGTGGCAGATGAAGTTGAATGTAGAGAAGTGTGAGGTGATGCATTTTGGTAGGAAGAACATGGATTGACACTATAGAATAAGGCGTGAAATTCTGAAGGGGATGCAGGAGCAGAAAGACCTGGGTGTATATGTGCATAGATCATTAAAGGTGGCAGGACAGGTGGAGAGAGCAGTTAATAAAGCAAATAGTATTCTGGGCTTTATTAACAGCGGCATAGAGTACAAGAGCAAGGAGGTTATGCTGAATTTATATAAGACACTCATTAGACCTCAGCTGGAATATTGTATACAGTTCTGGCATCACATGATAGGAAGGGAGTGAACACATTGGAGAGAGTGCAGAAGAGGTTTACAAGAATGGTTCGAAGGATGAGAAATCTCAGTTACAAAGATAGATTGGAGAGGTTGGGACTGTTCTCCTTGGAGAGAAGAAGGCTAAGAGGAGATTTGATAGAGATGTTCAAAATCATGAGGGGGCTGGACAGAGTAGATAGGGAGAAGCTGGTCCCACTCTTAAAAGGATCAAGAATGAGAGGGCACAGATTTAAAGTGATTTGCAAAAGAAGCAAATGTGATGTGAGAAAAAACTTTTGCACACAACAAGTGGTTTGGGTCAGAAATTCACTGCCTGGATGTGAAGTGGAGGCAAGTTCAATCGAGGCATTCAAGAGGACATTAGATGAATATTTGAATAGAAACAATGTGCAGGGGTACAAGGAAAAGGCAGGGCAATGGTGCTAGGTCGTAATGCTCATTTGGAGAGCCAATGCAGACAGGATGGGCTGAATGGCCTCCTTCTGTGCTGTTAAAATTCTGTGATCCTGTTAGCTGCAAAGCCCTTTGGGATATCCTGCAGACATGAAACTTGCAAGTCTTTCTTTTTCCTTTTATGAAAATGGCCAATTTTTACCCGAAACACAAAAAGTTCACTGGGAAGCAATTGGTGCTTGAAAAATATATCAGGATGTCAGAAGAGCTTATAATAGAACTAAGGGAGCTGCAGGGCATCTAACTGGGAAATCTCTGATGGTTGGCAAGTCAAGTTTAATCTAGTAAAGTGGATTACTTTGGAAGGGCAATAACAGTGTATCTCATGATGGAAGTGATACAAGATGAAAGAATGCAGAGCAGTGTGAGCAGCAGGAACCACAGCTGGACAATTCATATCTGCTGACGCAAGGAAGACTTGCATTTATATTGCACCTTTCACAGCCTCAGGATGTCATAAACGACACACGGTCAATTAAGTACTTTTGATGTGTAATCACAGTTGTAATAAAGGAAATACAGCAGCCAATTTATGCACAGCAATGTCCCACAAACAGCAGTGAAAAGATAAGGCAGGATTTTTCAATGGCTGCCATCTTTCCACTGAAAAAGTTGGCTGGGAGCGTAGTCCTGCCAATGTTGGCAGTCCCGTACTTGCTTAACGCTCCCTGGAGCATCAATTGGCTGGAGACCTGACTTCCACCCCTCACTTGGAAATCCTGTTTCAGAGAGCTGCCAGCCAGTCCACCGGGACCAGTGACTACATGAAGTCCCACAAGTCAAAATGCCAGGAGCCTTAGGACCAGGTAGGTGCCGGGGTGGGGACTGGAGGGAAGACCCTAGGTGGGGGGTAAGGGGTTGGAGGGGGACGGTGGGGATTTGAGCTGGAAAGGCCAGGGAGCATCTGGGGTAGGGAAGGGGCTGACGTTGGGGAGGGGAGCCCAGATAGGGAAAGGGGCCCGTGAAGGAGGTACACACCCCCAACCTTTCCTGCCTGAGGCCTGAACAGGGTAACTTGCCTCACCCCCCATCTGTCCCTGACCTCCTCCTGCCAGCTTCAGAACTGTGGCCAGGCGGGAAGAAGCCCTTAAATGGCCATCAATTGAGAATAAGGTGAGGCGGGGGGGATGGCCTCCCTAAAGGCCTCACCCACATCCTGTAAAATTGCAGACATGTCAGGGGCGGGCAGGAAGGCCACCCGTGGAATTTTACAGCTCCCTCCCCCCGCCTATAAATCTGCCTACAATCTTATTTCGTGATAGTGATTGAAGGATGGATATTAGCTAGCACACTGGGTTAACTCACTTGCTCTTGTTCGAAATAGTATCCTGTACATCTACCTGAGCGAGTAGACTGCGCCTCCATTTAGCATCTTCAAGTATCTCACTCTCGCTCCTCCCAGTGTTGCAGAAGAATCAATTTCAGTTCTTGGCCAATAATTGGACATACATCTAGCATACAGATGGCTGGCACATCATGGCCAGCAATTCAATTTATTTTGCTAGGTAAATTGGAATTAATGATTGGCAGGTAAAAAGGGAAGAGAAAATGGGCTATCTTTAAGAGGTGATACTTCGGGTACAGTCCCACGAGGAGGAAAGGTAGGGCAAACAAAGCCAGAATTCCCCGGATGACAAAAGGGATGGAGAGTAAGATGAAGCAGAGAAAGGCCCATATGACGAGTGTCAGGTAGATAATACAAGGGAGAACCAGGCTCAATACAGAAAGTTCAGAGGGGAAGTCATAGAGTTATACAGCACAGAAACAGGTCCTTCAGCCCATTGTGTCCATGCCGGCCATCAAACGCCTATCTAGTGAAAAGGGGAAGAAATAAGGCAAAGAGCATGTCTCAGAATGGACTAGCAGCTAACAAAAAAGAGAATGCAAAAGTCGTCGATAGGTATATAAATAGTAGACAGGTGTTAAGAGGAGGAGTGGGGTCAATTAGGCACCAAAACTCAGACCTACACATGGAGGCTGGGGGCACAGCTGAGGTACTAAATGAGTAATTTTTTGCATCTATCTTTATCGAGAAACTCACAGTGAAAGAGGGTATAGTTGACATACTTGATAGGCTAAAGATTGAACACAAAGGCTGGTAATACTTAAAGCAGATAAGTCACCAGGTCTGGATGGGATGCATCCTCGGTTGCTCAGGTAAGTAAGTGTGGATAAAAGCAAAATACTGCAGATGCTGGAAATCCGAAACAAAAACTAAAATTGCTGGAAAGACTCAGCAGGTCTGACAGCATCTGTGGAGAGGGAGACAGAGTTAACGTTTCGAGTCCGTATGACTCTTCATCAGAAGTAAGTGTGGAATTTGGGGATGAGGGACTTCAGTTATGCAGATAGATTTGGAGAAGCTGAGATTGTTCTTCTCAGAACAGAGAAGATTGTGAGGAGATTTGATAGAGATGTTCAAAATCATGAGGTGCCTAGATGTTGCAGGCAGGGAGAAACTGAAACTGTTCCCATTAATGGAAGGGTTGAGATCCAGGGGAGACAGATTTAAGGTGCTTGGCGAAAGAACCAAAGGTGACATCAGGAAAAAAACATTTGCACAGTGAGTAGTTATGATCTGGAATGTGGAATGAGAGGGTGGTGTAGGCAAATTCAATAACGGCTTTCGAAAGGGAATTTGCTAAGTATTCAAAGGGAAAAAATGTTAAGATCTATGAGGGAAAAGGCAGGGGAGCTGGATTGCTCTTGCAGGGAGCCAGTATGGACCCAACAAGCTGTGTGTTCTCCTCCGGTGCTGGAACCATTCTGTGATCTTATGAATTGCATCCTCAGAGGGTTGTAAAATCATATCAGGTGACTGAACCCGACACGGTCCAGGGGTCAGGGCCCAGATTTGGTCCCAACCCCAAAACAAAAATCCAGCTCTATGTGTGCCATTCTGCGCTGTCAGGATTAGTACTAATGGTACTTTTCCTGGTTGCTTCAGTAACATCGGCCCTAGAGGATTCAAATTTATCTACAAGAGCAAATGTTATCCAGGTTGTTGGGGAAAATTGGTCATCTTTGAGGTTAGATCTCTGATTTTGCTGTCTGAATTTGGTGCAAAGCGCTGCTATGCAAAATGGGGCACATTACAGATATCTACAGCTGACTTCAAGCAATATCCACTCCCTCAAAATGCTTTGCTTTGAGTCCTGGATTGGAGGTAAAACAAAAAAATGACCCGAGGACCCTTTTCCCTTGAGCATTTTTAAATTCTTTCTTGGGATGTGGGCGTCATTGGCAAGGCCAGCATTTGTTGCCCACCGTTAATTGCCCTTCAACTGAATGGCTTGCTCAGCCATTTCAGAAAGCAGTTAAGAGTCAACCACATTGCTGTCTGGAGTCACATGTGGGCCAGTCCAGATAAGGGTGGCAAATTTCCTTCCCTAATGGACATGAGTGAACCAGATGAGTTTTTACAACAATCAACAATAGTTTCATATATAAGATAAAAGCAAAATACTGCAGATGCTGGAAACCCGAAACAGAAACAGAAAATGCTGGAAAAACTCAGCAGGTCTGACAGCATCTGTGGAGAGAGAAAAACAAAGTTAACGTTTCGAGTCTGTATGACCCTTCTTCAGAGCTGAAGAGAAGTGGAAATGTGATGAAATTTATACTGTTTAAGGGGGGTGGGGCAGGTGGAGCTGGATAGAAGGCCAGCGATAGGTGGGGACAAAGTAGGGATTGACAAAGATGTCATGAACTAAAGGACAATAGTTTCATGTTCACTATTACGGAGAGTAGCTTTATATTCCAGATTTTTTATTAATTCAATTTAAATTTCACCAACTGTCATGGTACGATTTGAACCCATGTCCCCAGAGCATTAGCCTCTGGATTACTGCTCCAGTGACATTACCATACACCAACATCTCCCCCAATGATTCCCCCATCTCATCTATGATTTGGTTATTAAGGCTATTGCCTAATTGCAACTGAGGCACACGGAGCAGTAATATCCCAGGTTCTGTCTAATCATAGCCATGGCTTCAGTAAGGGTGGTACAGTTGAACTCAGTTCAACTAGATTGGAGGAGGGGAATAAAAAAAATGCAATGGTTTCTGCTCCTGGACTCGATGTAACATCCCTTGCTGGAAAGTGCCTTTGTGCAGGATTCCAGTGGGGAAAAGATCATTCTCAACTGCAATGTCTTCTGTGATAAAACAGCCCCCTGGCACTCACTGGAGAGGCTTAGACATGAGGAACGGTCACTCAGCAGGGCATTATGGCACCGACAGTATTGTGTTCCAACATGGAGTCAATGCTTCTTGGAGAGGAAGATTGCAGTGACCTCCTCTATAATGACTGGGTAATACTCTGAGTGGATGTTGGTGCAGTAATTCTGATGACAATCAGAGAGTTCAGCAACTTGAACCACTCTGATGAAAGCTTCAACAAACAGCCTATATTATTGGAGGAAAAGCAATAACAAAATAGATTAGTTCTGTACCTGTAAAAAACTGTCCTTAGGGAAAAATACCAACAAAGAAAATTTACTCACATCTCACTTCCTACGCCAACTATTCCTCTTAATATTAGAAGCTTACTATTTCAGCTCCTAAACACTTATCTATGCATCTTATTATAATTATCCAGCCAATTCCCAGACTTTCCAATGTCTCCAAAACATTTTTTCTTTATATTAAATGTAAATTTAAATGTATTTTTTAATGCTGTGGTAACTAGGACTGTCAAATTCTGACATTAGGCCGGACTTTCCAAATTAGGGCATTTTGTGGCATGCACCGTTAGTTAGAAGTGTTCCTGCACCCTTTAGTTCAAAGATTTTTGCACCCTAACTTGCTGAGAGTATGAGCTGACAACGGTGTGGCCAGGGCAGGGGGTCATTTGGAACAACAGTGAGTGGTGGGACCAAGAGTCTAGCTCCTTAATCAATGAGATTTAAAGATTGAGAAATGAACAGAGGAGTGACTGAGAAGAAGGTTGAGTTCGAATCAAAGCAACAACAACAGCAATCTGCATTCATACAAGAACATAAGACATAGGAGCAGACCATCTGGCCCCTCGAGTCTGCTCTGCTATAGCACCCTCAACTTCGTAAAACACCCCAACATGGGTTATCAAACAAAGACCAACATAGGCATAGAAGATATTAGGGCAGATGGCCGAAAGAAGTAGGTTTTAAGAAGTGTCTCGAAGGAGGAAAGAGAGGTAGAGGGGAGAACAGGTTAAAGGAGGGAACACCGGTGCTTAAGGCCTCGACAGCTGGAGGCACAGCCGCCAATGGTGGAGTGATAAGTCAGGGATGCACAAGAAGCCAGATTTGGGAGTATAGGAAAAAAAATAAAGTGAAGGAAAGAAAGATTGGATTGAGAGTGAAAAAAAGGGGACAGAAAGGAAAAGGAAGAAAAATAAATTAAAATGTTAAAATATGGCATTTTTAAAATCTCCAAGATCAATTTACCATCTGAATTAATGAAACTTCATAGTTTGAACTGTTTAATTTCTGAACCAGAAAGGTTGATTGGCACTGTATTAGCAATTGTCACATTGCTGAAAAGGTACATGTTAATTACCAGGCTTAACATTTCGTGGTGAGTTTAATGGACAATTTGCGTGCAAATCTAGCAAGTTCTAAAAAAAATAAGAGGGAGGCTGAGGGGGAGATACCATTTTTTGGCAAGGAAATGGTGTAAATCGATCAGCAAGTTCTGGAGTTTTGCATATCTCTTAATCCCCTGAACTAGCTGGTTGATTTGCACATTAATAGCGGCGTGGGTCATTAACATGCCATTATTTTTCTAGCAAGATCCGGCCCATTATATTAACCTTGTTTAAAATTAAATCAAAGGCAAGTGCACAGGCTATTTATAGGAGCTTACTGGATTTTAGTGAATGTCAGATAACTCAAGAACCACTTTCCTATCTGCATATTGCAATTTCTTTAAAAAGAAATCAAAGTAAACTGACTGTTGAGAAGCATCTGGACATTATTAGGCATTCTGTTTACAGGGTATGTAAATGTTAAACATGCAAATTATTTAAAACATGGCTACCATATGTCATACTATGCGGAGGAACTTAAGGCTTTCATTAATAAAACTGGAACAGTGTCCCCTTTAGGAATAATCAGAGAGTAATATCACATATACCCATCTGTCACAGTGTTGACATATGTGCAAAGTTTTTAATGGAATGGATGGGAGAATTGTGACATTATGCTAGTAGGTGATTACCCCCCTCAGCTGCCCTTTCCTTTATGTTGAAATGGAGCTCCTGCCTAGTTTGGGTAGAAGCTTCTGCTGCCTGTGCAGAACTTGCTGATCAATTTACACCGCTCCACCATTTGCTTTCCAAAAGCAGGGTCTCGACCTTAGGTTCCCTGTTATTTTTAAGAACTTGTTAGATTTGCACATTAATTGCCCATCAAAGACACCACAAAAAAAATTAAGTCTGGTAATTAGCACATACCATTTTAATGATGTGGTAATTGTTGATACAGTGCCAATCAGCCTTTCGGGCTGAGAAATTGAACAATTTAAAACCGTGGAGTCTCATTCATTCAGATGATCTTGGAGATATTAAAAATGTCAAATTTTAATTTAATTTGAGTAAGGCTGAAATCAAGCAGAACTTTATGCATTGTTCCTCTTCTGTGAGTGTGGATGGGATATAATGGGCACCAAAATCAACTCTTGCTTTTTTGGGAGAAAAGAGCTAAAGGAAGAAGAAAGAAAAATCAGAAGCTAAATTAAATGTATTGAAATATTTACTGGGTTTAGCTCAGCAATACAATTATTTTTAAGCTACAGCCTGTACTCTGTATTCAAACAGGAAGAGCTGAAACTCAGTGGCATGCTTGAGGCAATGCATAATATCAGACAAACTCACAAGATACTTAAGCATCATTATAGGTATCCCTCTTGTGTACTTCACTCATCTTTTTTTATTCTTTCGTGGGATATGGGCATTGTTGGCAAGGCCAGCATTTGCTGCCCATACCTACTTTCCCTTGAACTCAGTGGCTTACTAGGCCATTTCAAAGGGCATTTATAATTCAACCACATTGCTGATCGTCTGGTGGTACATGTGGGCCAGACCGGGTAAGGATGGCAGATTTCCTTCCCTAAAATACATTAGTGAACCAGATGGAATTTTGCAACAATTGACGATGGTTTCATGGTCATCGTTACTGAGAACATAGACACAAAGGGACACAAGCCTTAGGAGCAGGAGTAGGCCATCCCACCCTTTGAGCATGCTCCATCATTCAATAAAATCATGGCTGACCTAGTTGTGGTCAATTCCAATCTACCCCCCATAACCCTTGACTCCCTTATGTATCAAAAATCTGTCTAACTTTGCCTTGAATAAATTCAGTGACCCAGTGACTCTGCTGCTTTCTGGGGAAGAGAATTCCATATACCAAGACCATTTGAGAAAAAAAATTTCCTTATCTCCATATTAAATGGTAGACCTCTTATTAAACTGTGTCCCCTGGTTCTAGTCTCCCCCACAAGTGGAAATATCCTCCCAGTATCGACACTATCGAATCCCCTCAGAATCTTATATGTTTCAATGAGATCACCTCTCATTCTTCTAAACTCCAATGGGTAGACACTCAACTTGTTCAACCTTTCTTCATAAAGTAAGCCCCTAATCCCAGAATGAACCAAGTGAACCATCTCTGTATGGCTTCTAATGCAATTATATTTTTCTTTTCAAATAAGGAGACCAAAACTGCAGACAGTATTCCAGATGTGGTCTCGCCAAGACCCTATACAGCTGCAGTAAAACTTCCCAACTTTTATATTCCAGTCCCCTTGCAAAAAGTGCCAACATTCCATTTGCCTTTCTAATCACTTGCTGTACCGGCATAGGTACCTGTGATTGATACACCAGGATACCCAGATCCCTCTGTACCACCAAGTTATGCAATATCTCTCAATGTAAATAGTATCCTACTTTTCCATTCTTTCTGCCAAAGTGGACAAGTTCACAATTTCCCACATTATACTCCAACTGCCAATTTTTTGCCCACTCACTTAATCTGTCTATGTCCCTTTGTAGATTCTCTACCTCCTTTTGACAACTGACTTTCCTACCTATCTTGGTGTCATCAGCAAATTTAGCTATGATACATACAGCCCCTTCATCCAAATCATTGATGTAGATTGTAAATAGTTGAGGTTTCAGCACTGGTCCCTGTGGCACTCCACTTGTTACAGCTTGTGAACCCCAAAAAGACCCATTTCACCCTATTTTCTGCTTCCTGTTAGCTAACCAATCCTTTATCCATGCTATTATGTTACCCCCCCTTACACAGTGTAATTTTATCTTTTGTAGCAACCTTTGATGTGGCACCTTATCCAATGCCTACTAGAAATCCAAGTATATCACATCTACAGATTCCCCTTTATCTACCTTGCTTGTTATTTTGTCAAAAAACTCTAATAAATTAGTTACACATGACTTCCCTTTCACAAACCCATGTTGACTCTGCTTGATCAAATTATGATTTTCTAAGTGTCCTGCTATGATCTCCTTAATGATGGATTCTAGCAATTCCCCAATGACGGGTGTTAGGCTAACTGGCCTGTAGTTTCTTGCTTTCTGTCTCCCTCCTTTCTTGAATAAAGGTATTACATTAACTACTTTCCAATCCACTGGGACTCCTCCAGGATCGAAGGAACTTTGGAAGATTATAACTAATAAGAGACTAGCTTTCAATTTCAGATTTATTAATTTAATTTAAATTCCACCAGCTGCTATGGTGGGATTTGAACCTATGTCCCAGGATATTAGCCTGGGCCTTTGAATTATTGTCCGGTGACGTTACCACCACACCACCTTACACCAAAAACAAAGCAAGAATTTAATAAGAACAGCCATTGCATTCGGTGATCAACAGCAAGGTGTGAAGTGGAAAATCCTAATATGATTCACTGAATATAAGCACAGAATGAGAACAGCCCACACAATTCATCAAGCTCTTCATTTAACCTCCTGCTGGAGGTAGTTACCCAAATTCTAAAATGCATCATCACGCCCTGGCTTTTGCACCCATGTACATTCTGATTCAATAAATGAGTCACAATACTATCCAGTATAATATAATTTTAAACATTAAAAAGCTTCACTCTGTCTTAGATGGGTATACAAGAGGTTATTTTACCCTTCTGTTTGTTCTTTTGGAATCACAGGAGTTTGGATGCATTCCACTATTAATTGCATCAACTCCAAAAATAATGCTCTTGTTTTTGTGGGCAATTGGAACAGAAAAGGCAGTGGAAAGCACGCTTGAGTGAAGCGGTCCAACAAGTTCTTTCCCAGACTTAATCAATGAGGTGGACAGGAAATCCCCTCTTACCTTAAGGAGTGAAAGCAGGCACGGGAGCTAATTACAACAAAACCCTGCTGTTAGATAGCACCTTTTTAGTAGAAAAATGTCCTAAAATGCTTCACCAAGGTTTGAGAAAAAAAGTGGATGCTGAGTCAAAGGAGATATTAGGAAGGGTGGGTGACTAAAAGCATGGTCAAAGAGGTGAATTTTAGGGAGGTCCTTGAATGAAGAGAGAAAGGTGCAGAGGTTTAAGAAGGGAATGCAGTGTTGGGCCTTTGTGGATGTAGGCACAGCCATTCAGCTCATCATTCCTGTGCCAACTCATTGAATGGACTACCAAATAGTCTCATTCCACTGCACTATCCCCATAGCTCTGCAAATTCTGTTCTTTTCAAGTGTATATCCAATTCACCTTTGAAAGTTACTACTGAATCTGCTGCTATTAAGCTTTCAGACAGTGCATTCCAGATCATAGCAATTTGATGTGCAAAAAAAAACTCTTCACCTCCACCCTGGTTCTTTTGCCAATTATCTTAAATTTGTGCCCTCCGGTTACAACCCCTCCTGCCATTGGGAACTGGTGCAAAATTATTATTTTCTGATTATAGGGCCTTACCATCAAAGGAAACAATGTCACTAGTGCAGACAGATGACTCTGCCATCTCAGAGATGTGGTGCAAGGTGACCAATACTAGGACCTAAATATTCAAGGGTATTTGACATTTTAGCAGGAAGCTAGGAAAATGTAGATCTGTTAATTAAGGATGATATTACTACAACAGTGAAAGATGACCTTAGTTTAGGAAATCAAGATGTAGAATCGGTTTAAGTAGAGATAAGAAATAGGAAAGGTAAGAATTCACTTGTGCCAGTAGTTTATAGGCCCCCTAACAGTATCTAAATTGTAGGCAAGAATACACAGGAAGAAATAATGGGGAAAAGCAATAATCATGGGTGATTTTGATCTTCATATAGATTGGACGCATCAGATTGGCAAAGGTAACCTGGAAAATGAGTGTATTCAGGGCAATTTCTTAGAGCAGTATGTTCTAGTGCCAACCAGAGAATAGGCTATTTTAGAGCTGGCAATGTGCAACGAAACAGGTTTAGTTAATGACATCATAGTAAAGGAACCTCTAGGCAACAATGACCATAAGGTGACAGGATTTCCCATTCAGTTAAGGGTGACAAGTGTAGGTCAAGGGCAAGAGTCTTAAGCTTAAATAAAGGCAATTAAAAGGGTATGAAGAAAGAGTTGAACTGGGAAAATAAGTTAACTGGGAAGAAGTGAACTGATTATGGTGGAGGGCATAGAAAAAAGCAGCAGTAGGTCATTTGGCCCTTTGCGTCTCCTCCGCCATTCAATATGATCATGGCTGATCCACTATCTCAACGCCATTCTCCTGCTCTAACCCCATACCCTTGATACCTTTAGAGTCTAGAAATTTATCTATTTTCTCCTTAACTGTATTTAGTGGCTTGGTCTCCACAGTTTTCTATGGTAAAGAATTCCGTAGGTTCACCAACATCTGAGTGACGAAATTTCTCCCCAGCTCAGTTTTAAATGGCCCACCCTGTATCCTGAGACTGTGACCCCTTTGTTCTGGATTCCCCAGCCAGAGAAAACATCATCTCTGCACCCAGTCTGTCCAGCCCTGTCAGAATTTTATACATTTCAATGAGATCCCCTCTCACTCTTCTAAACTCCAGTGAATACAGGCCTAGTCGGCCCAATCTCTCTTCCTATGACAATTCTGCCATCCCAGGAATCAGTCTGGTAACCTAATCAGCCTGGTGAACCTCAGACAGGAAAGTGGAGTTGAGGCCACAATCAAGTCAGCCATAATCTTAGTAAATGGGGGAGCCATCTCAAGGGGCCAAATGGGCTACTCCTGCTCCTAATTCTTGTGTTCTTGTGTGTATTACCATGGACGAGTCACTCAGGGTATTTTAGCAGTTGATTCAGGAACAACACAAGCAGGTGCCTCGGAAGAATTTATCTGTTCACTTCCCTTGGCCTCACAGATCCAAATTATAGAAGAAAACATTAAAAAATTGATAAAAATTGAGTGAGACAGATGCTGTCTATGCTTGTTATTGGATCACAAAATAGACTAACAGACAGATGGGCGTTGAAGTATAATCAGAATATTTTTCCTCTCAGGTTACATGCCTGCCAGAAGTCAATTAAGTTTAAACAGCTACAGTGCTCTGCCATTGATTCAGCAGGCTTCAGAGCTTGCACAATGTCCACAGAAGGCTACCCAGACATGGCAATGCACACAATTAAAGTAAAACTAAAATTGCAATATCTTCAGGCAAATGGATAGGAGCAAGATTATTTCTGACATTAACTTGGCACAGTTAAATAATGGGAGTTAAATAATGACACTGATCTCCCCAACCAATAATAGAGACATACCAAATAGTGGTCCATAGAGTCTACAACACAGAAACAGGACATTCAGCCCAAACAGTCCACACCAACATTTATTTATACACCACACAAGCTGACTCCAACTTTGCTTCATTTAACCCTATCCACATTCATTTATTTTTATTCTTTCACGGGATGTGGGTGTCGCTGGTTAGGCCAGCATTTATTACCCATCTCTAATTGCCCTTGAGAAGGTGGTGGTGAGCCGCCTTCTTGAACTGCTGCAGTCCATGTGGTGTAGGTACACCCAGTGCTGTTAAGGAGGGAGTTCCAGGATTTTGACACAGCGACAGTGAAGGAATGGTGATATATTTCCAAATCAGGATGGTGAGTGACTTGGAGGGGAACCTGCAGGTGGTGGTGCTCCCATGCATCTGCTGCCCTTGTCCTTCCCAGTGGTAGAGGTTGCAGGTTTAAAAAGTGCTGTCGAAGGAGCTTTGGTGAATTGCTTCAGTGCATCTTATAAATGTTACACACTGCTGCCACTGTGTGCTGGTGATGGAGGAGCAAATGTTTGTGGATGGAGTGCCAATCAGGCAGGCTGCTTTGTCCTGGATGGTGTTGAACTTCTTGAGCGATGTTGGAGCTGTACTCATCCAGGCAAGTGGAGAATATTCCATCACACTCCTGATTTATGCCTTTTAAATGGTGGACAGACCTTGGGGAGTCAGCAGGTGAGTTACCCTCGGAAAATTAACAGCTCTGATCTTTTCTTGCAGCCACAGTGATTTAATGGCTGGTCCAGTTCAGTTTCAATTGCTTTGATTTATTCCTTCATGGGATGTGGGCATTGCTTGCAAGCCAGCATTTGTTGCCCATCTCTAATTACTCTTGAACTGAGTGGCTTGATAGGCCTTTGAGAGGGCAGTTAAGAGTCAACCACATTACTGTGGGTCTGGAGTCACATGTAGGCCAAACCAGGTATTGATTTCCTTCCCTTAAGGACATTAGTGAACCGGATGCACTTTTATGACAATCAACGACAATTTCATGGTTACCATTACTGAGACTAGCTTTCAATTCCAGATTTGTTAACTGGATTTAAATGCCACCAGCTCCCATGGTGGGATTTGAACCCATGTCCCCAAAGCATTATCCTGGGCCTCTGTATTACTAGTCCAGTGACATTACCACGACACCACCATCTAACCCCGGATTCCGGTCGATGGTAACCTCCGAGGCATTTATAATGGGGGAATTCCGTGATGGTAATACCATTGAATGTCAAGGGAGATGGTTGGACTTTCTTGTTGGAGATGGTCATTGCCTGGCACTTGTGTGGCGTGGATGTTAATTGCCACTTATCAGTGCACTCTTTGATTCATGAAATGTATCCTGAATTCCCTGGAACACAAAATATCACCTCTCTCACTTGCTCTCTCTCTACAAATGTAAGCCAGAGTTAACAAGCGGCAGCAACAGTTTTGATTGCTACATGTAGTGTTGCAAAAGTATCTAATTTCACAATTCATATGTTGGAGGGATATAACTTTTAGTTTATGGGCAATTAAATTTGTAAATGTAAGGCAGTTGGAACTCTGGAATTCAGAGGTTGCCAGATCACCCCATGTATTTAAACATCAAAGGTACTTCCATGTGTTCTTACAAGATCAGAGTTGGAAGGGTGAGAGCAGGTGGGCCTGTTTATTTGGTGAACTGAAGGCAGTAAGTCTCAGGAGAATTGCCCTGTCTTTGTTAGAGATGTGAATTATTCATGTAATCTCCCCAGATCAAAGAAAGGTTGAAAAACAACTGGTAGACAAGGGAAGGACCCCAATGAAATCTCATACCTTGGAGAATAACAGGAACACTGAGGAGAATTAAAATTAATTCCTGAGAGCTGTGGCACACTTTGGTTTGATGCTGGGAGAAGTGAAGGAACCCTCAAGATCCTATAAAGTATAGGGGGATTCTTGGGTGCAATTAAAAACAGGATGCAAAGTGGCCATATTTCAGTTTAAAATCTGAGGGTTTACAAAATATCTGTAATATTAAATTAGTAGCACTTGTTTTGTTTAATTCTTGCACAGTAAAAGTTTTTGTTTAAAATGTGAAACCTTGTGGCATCATTCTATTAGGTAATAACTGGAAGTTCAAATTTCTTTTTTAGAATTTAATGGTCTCCCTTGAGACCAATGTGGTAATATTAGGAAAGGTAAATGCACTTGTAAAAAACTTTTCTTTGTTTTTCTAAAAGAAAATATAAATGCCTTCAAAGAGAATATAAATAAAAATTCAACTAACCTTTTTAATGATTTTATTTTTAATACACAAATGAATATAGACATTCTTAGGTTTTGCATTCATCTTCAATGCACAGAGATTCTCATTGAGTGCATGAAGCTAAAGCTCTGAAGGCTTCAGACTTGCTGAATTAGCAGACATCAACAGACTACCTTACTCAAGAAAGGCTTTAATTGCATTAGAAGCAGTTCAGTAAAGGTTCACTTGACTGATTCCTGGGATGAAGGGATTATCATGAGGAAAGGTTGAGCAGGTTAGGCTTATGCCCATTGGAGTTTGGAAGAATGAGGGGTGATCTTATTGAAACACACAAGATTCTGAGGGGGCTTGATAGGGTGGATGCTGGGAGGATGTTTCCCCCTGTGTGGTAGTTGAGAACTAGGGGTCGCAGTTTGACAATTAGGGGTCTCCCATTTCAGACTGTGATGGGGAGAACAAAAACAGAGACAGAAATACCTGGAAAAACTCAGCAGGTCTGACAGCATCGGCAGAGAAGAGCACAGTTGACGTTTCGAGTCCTCATGACCCTTCAACTGAACTAAATAAAAATAGGAAAGGGGTGAAATATAAGCTGGTTTAAGGGTGGGGGGTGGTTGTTAGGACAAGCAGACAGTAATAGGTAGAGATAACCAAAAGATGTCACAGACAAAAGGACAAAGAAGTGTTGAAGGTGGTGATATTATCTAAAGGAATGTGCTAACTAAGAGCAGAAAACAGGACAGACAAGGTACAGATAGTTCTAGTGGGGATAGGGTGAAATAATACTAAAAGGGGCATAAAAGGTAGAGATAAACAATGGGTGGAAATACATTTAAAAATAATGGAAATAGGTGGGAAAAGAAAAATCTATATAAATTATTGGAAAAAAACAAAAAGGAGGGGGAAGAAACGGAAAGGGGGTGGGGATGGAGGAGAGAGTTCAAGACCTAAAATTGTTGAACTCAATATTCAGTCCGGAAGGCTGTAAAGTCTACACCATAGCAACATTTACATGTAATAAGTGTAGTACGCTATTGTACGTTTGGAGCCTGATGAAAGACTTCATGCCCACAAACAAAACACTGTCATCTGCTTCATGCATCAGCACACTGCAGACTGAAAGGGCAAATATCCCACAGCTGGTTTGGAACAGTCCAGTTGCACGAAGGTTCAATGCTATAGTTAGCTTCATAACCACTGGCAGAATTGTCAATGTTGTCCAATGATCCAGCTCAAAGAAGGTCTTGCACTAAAGAAAGATCATAACTCCCTGACTGTCTCCCTGGTGATGAGACAGATAACCTCAGATATATGTAATCAGATGTGTCTTGGCCAAAAGACACATCTACTTAAATATGTCAGATCCTCTTTCTCCTTGGAAAGAAGCAGATGGAAAAAGACTAACAAAACCCAGAATAATTCCTACCTTTAGAATTTTGCTTGCTAGATCTTAAATTAAGGCAAAAACCAATATCATTAAGCATAAATATGAAAAAATGCAAATCAAACTTACATAGCGAATATTTGCACTCACTTTTAAATGTGCAATCTCCAAATTGACTGAATGAAAGAAAGCCTTCACATCCTTCCTAAATTGTGATTCCCAGCATCAGATACAATACTCCAACTGAGGTCTTGTCATTGATTTACAAGAATTTAGTGTAATTTCCATGCTTTTTTTACTTTATGCCGTTATTTATAAAGCCAAGGATCTCATATCCTTTTTCAGCATCCTTTTCAATTTGGTCTGTCACCTTCAAAGATTTCTGTACACGAACCCTCAGGTCTCTCTGTTCCTGCAGCCCTTTTAAAATTGCACTATTTGGATGTTATGAAGCAGGTGCCCGAGCACGCTCACAGCCATACCAAGATACCTTAATGCATGAATATGTCCCTCTTGCAAGCACCATGTAATGAAAATGCACATTCAATTCATAACAAACATACTACTGGGGATTTCATTAAAAAAGAACTCTACCTGATGAAGACAGTGTCATTCTAAACCTGGCTGTGAATCAATGCCAATGTATAAGTGCTTGGATAGGATATGGCACCCTGCAGCATTAGTTGCGAGCTTGTTCTGAGGCGAGATGAAGTACAGATCTTATGACTAATAGATTGGCTGTCAGTCTGATAATTGAAACAATTAGCTCATCACACAGCCAATGCTTGACCCTCTTTACAAGTCACTAATAAATCAAGTTTGAGATTTGGAAAAACTTCTTTACCCGAAGAGTTTTAAGATTGGGCAGGATTTCATGATCAACTCCCTGGACGGCCTTCCCGCCACCCTCCTGCCCACCTTCAACCTGACCACAATTTTACGGGGGCGGGTGATACCTAGGGCGGCCAATTATTCGCTACTTAAAGGCGGCTTCCTATCTCAATTTTGAGGTTGGCTGGAGGAGTTCAGGGACAGGGGAGAAGCCTGGCAGGTCACCCCACCTTTGACTGGAGGCAGGGGGTACCTTCCTCAAGGGCCCCCTTTCTACATCAGGTGCCCCACCCCAGGTCTGTGGGTGTACTCTTCCTCCCTCAGCATCTTCATCAAGACCCCCACCTCACCGAGTCTCACCCCCCTTCTCCCCGCCATCAAACCCCTGGCACTTAACTGGCCCTGGACTCCAGGACTTTGGATCTGGAGACTGCTTGTAGTCCCAGTCCTGGCCACTGCTGACATTGATAGTGCTGGGACTACACAGCTGCCAACCAATCACCTGTGTTCCCCGTCAATTCTTTGAGTAGCAGAGCAGGCAAACACTACATCCGAAAAGTCCTGTCCAATGTTAGACTCATTACCACAAGAACAACAACAGCCTTGTTTTCAAATCCCTCCATTGCCTCGCCCCTCCCTACATCTGTAATCACCTTCAGCCCCACAATCCTCTGAGATATCAGTGCTCCTCCAATTCTGGCATCTTGTGCATTCCCAATTTTAGTTGCTCCACTATGGGTAGCCCTGCCTTCAGTTGCCAAGGCCCAAAGCTCTGAAATACACTCCTTACACCTCTCCGACTCTCTATCTCGCTTTGCTCTTTTAAGACACTCCTTAAAACCTACCCCTTTGGCGAAGCTTTTGGTCATCTAATCTAATATCTCCTTATGTGGCTCAGTGTCATGCTAATACTAATAAAATACTAATACTGGTATATAATAATATAATACTAGTGTGGAGGGCCTTGGGACGTTCCATTAAAAGCACAATTAAAAATAGGTTGTTGCTGTTAGCAGTTCACATGTAACACAACAAATGCAGTTCTTTTGCTTTTCTGTTTCACAGCTATCCCTCATCATGGCATTTTTGTTTAGCCAATCAAGTGACTGGTATGCCATGGGATCGATAATCAGATTATGTAGAACCCATCTAACAAGATAGTTAGAACAGCAAAATCAGCAGATGGTAGACATAATAACCTCTTCTCTTTCCTTAAGCCAGGCTTTTGTCCAAAGTTTTATGATCCCACAAATAAAGATGACAGTCAGCTCAAGGTACTGACTTGATCACCATTTGGTCCATTAACAATGATTGACACATAGGCTGTAGTATTGATAAAGGATAGCCAGCATCCACTGTACCAAAACACACTGGGAGTTGACTCTCCATGTTATTAGGTACAATGCCTGAGGACTCACCATGTGCCCATGCACCAAAGGATCTCAAGTCCTCGTATGCTTTTTTCAAAATTGTTATTAATCATTCTTGGAATGTGGGTGCAGCTGGCAAGGCCAGCATTTATTGCCTATCCCTAGTTGCCAATGAGAAGGTGATGGTGGTCTGCCTTCTTCAGCAGTGTGTGCTGAAGGTGTTCCCACAATTAATAATACTCAAGGTAAAAGTGGAAACTTTAATCATATGTGGCTTCCATCAGGCTCAGGTGATGCCAGGAGCCTGTGTCTGTCCAGGACGCTGGGCTGGTTTGATCTGTCACTGGCTCTGAGCACCTCCCCATCCACTGCATATTCCCCAATCAGTGCTGTCTGTCAGCCTGCTCACTCCAACAGCTGTTAGGTAGGGAGTTCCAGGATTTTGACCCAGTGACATCGAGGGAACAGTAATATACGTCCATTTCAGGAGGTTGTCCACACAGAAGGACGATTTCAAGGTGATGGTGTTCGAAGAAGCCTTGGTAAGCAGTTGCTTTTTTAAAATTCATTCTTGGGTAGTGGGCGTCACTGGCTAAGCCAGCATTTATTGTCCATTCCTAGTTGCCCTTGAGAAGGTGGTGGTGAGCTGCCTTCTTAAACCGCTGCAGTCCTTGTGGTCTAGGTACACCCACAGTGCTGTTAGGAAGGGAGTTCCACGATTTTGACCCAGCAACAATGAAGGAACAGTGGTATATTCCCGAGTCAAGATGGTGAGTGGCTTGGAGGGGAATTTCCAGGTGGTGGTGTTCCCATGTGTCTGCTGGCCTTGTCCTTCTAGATGGTAGTTGTGGGTTAGATAGTCGTGGGTTACTGTCTAAGAACCCTTGGTGAGTTCCTGTATTGCATCTTGTAGATGGTACACACTGCTGCCACTGTGCAGCGGTGGTGGAGGGAATGAATGTTTGTGGATGGGGTATCAATCAAGCGGGCTGCTTTGTCCTGGATGGTGTCAAGCTTCTTGAGTGTTATTGGAGCTGCACTCATCCAGGTAAGTGGAGAGTATTCCATCACACTCCTGACTTGTGCCTTGTAGATGGTGGACAGGCTTTGGGGAGTCAGGAGGTGAGTTACTCACTGCAGGATTCCTAGCTTCTGACCTGTTCTTGTAGCCACAGTATTTATATGGCCAGTCCAGTTCAATTCTGGTTAATGGTAATCCCAGGATGTTGATAGTAGGGGTTTCAGCGATGATAATGCCACTGGATGGTTAGATTCTCTCTTGTTGGAGATGGTCATTGCCTGGCACTTGTGTGGCATGAATGTTACTTGCCACTAGAGATTATTGACCTCCAAGAACCACAACCATCTTCCTTTGTGCTAGGTATGACTCCAACCAGCAGAGAGTTTTCCCCCTGATTCTCATTGACTCCAGTTTTGCTAGGGCTCCTTGATGCCACACCCTGTCAAATGCCGCCTTGGTGTTCAGGGCTGTCACTCTCACCTCACCTCGGGAGTTCAGCTCTTTTATCCATGTTTGAACCAAGGCTGTAATGAGGTCAGAAGCTGAGTAGCCCTGGCAGAACCCAAACTAAGCATCAGCAAGCAGGTTATTGCTAAGCACGTGCTTGATAGCACTGTTGATGACCCCTTCCCTCACTTTACTGATGATTGAGAGTAGGCTGAAAAGGTGGTAATTGGTTGCTTTTTGTGTATAGGACATACCTGGGCAATTTTCCACATTGTTGGGTAAATGTTAGTGTTGTAGCTATACTGGACTATCTGTGCATCCTGAAGCCACTTTTTCCTGAACAAGTAAGATGCTCTGTCTGAAATTCTTGAATGTTATTGCAGATGCACCCTTACAGACAAGCAGAGAACATTCCATTGCACTTGTGGCTTGTAGGCGGTGGAGAAGCTATGGCGAGTCAGGAGATGAGCCACACAATTCATAGCCTCTGAGCTGCTCTCATAGCCACAGCATTTATGCCCATCCCACAGCTGTGGCTGGTCCAGTCAAGTTTCTGACCAATGGTGACCCCCAACCCTCACCCCACACAGGATGTGAATGGTGGGGAACCTGATAATGAAAACGCCATTGAATGCCAAGGAGAGGTGGCCAGAGTCTCTCTTCTGGGAGACAGCCATTCCCCAGCACTTGCACAGCCTTACAAGTTAAGAGTCTAGAACAGATGCTTTTGGGAGGGTCGAGGGGATGAAGAAGATGAATATTGCTATTGTCTGACGCTCTTGCCCATCATTACCACAACTGAAACTCCAGTGTGGTGGCCTGGAACCTCCATGACTAAAGGCAAATACCTCAGCAAAATTGAATGTCATAGAATCAAAAATCATAGAATGTTACAGCACAGAAAGAGGCCATTTGGTCCATTATGTCCATGCCAGCTCTTTGCAAGAGCAACTCACCTAGTCCCAATCCCCTGTCTTTTCCCCATAGCCCTGCAAATTTTTCCTCTTCAGATAATTATTCAATCCTCTTTTGAATGCCTAATTAAATCTGCCTCCACCACATTCTCGGGTGGTACATTCTGCATCATGATCATTTGCTCCTTGGATACATCTCATCCAACCCTGGTGACTTATCAACTTTAAGTGCAGCCAGCCTCCAATACCACCTCTTTAACAATTTTTAGCCCATCTCAACTACCTACACTTTCACAGTGACTGGGGCAACTTCTTCTTCAGATGCAAAGTACTCATGTAGCTTCCCAGCCATACACCCTGCCTCCATGCATAAATCGCCATTTTGGTCTCTAATCAGCCCCATTCCTCCTTCTTTTTCCACCGTTTTACTACTAATGATGATAATCAGAGCATAGCAGGAAGGGACAGAGCATACAAATTTAAGAGTATGCAAGAAGATAAGGCCAGAGTTAGCAAAATTAGTAAAAAGGCAGAACTAAAGGCTCTGTATCTGCGCATAGCATTCATAACCAAGTGGATCAATTGAGAGCTCAAACAGAAATAGATATGTATGACCTGATAGCCATTATAGAGACCTGACTACAAGAATATTTAAGGGTACCTGGCATTTCAGAAGGACAGGAAGCTGAAAAATGATGGTGGGATAGCTCTGTCAATTAAAGATGACATTAGTATAAGCATGAGAGATGACCTTAGTTCTAAAGATCAAGATGTAGAATCAGTTGGATAGAGATAAGAAATAGCAAAGGTACGAAGTCAGTTATGGGAGTAATTCATAGGTCCCTAACAGTAACTACACTGTAGCCCAGAGTACACAGGAAGAAATAATAGGGGCTTGTAAGAAAGGTACTGCAATAATCATGGGTGTTTTTAATCGACATCTAGAATGGATGAATCGGATTGGCAAATGTAGCCTGGAAGTTCACAGAGTTCACAGTATTTCTGGGAGAATATCTTAGAACAGCAAGTTCTACAGCCAACCAGAGAACAGGTTATTCTAGACCTGGAATGTGCAATAAGACAGGACTAATTAATGGCCTCATAGTGAAGGATCATGATTGATACCATGATTGAGTTCTGCATTCGATGTGAAAGCGTGAAGAGCGAGTCTAAGACAAGTATTTCAATCTTAAATGAAGATAATTAAAGGGTATGAAGGCAGCACTGGCTAAAATGAACTGGGAGATTAGGTTAAAGGGCAGGACAGCAGAGGTGCAGTGTTAGATACGTAAGGAGATGTTTCATAACACTCAGCAAAGATTCATTCCGGTGAGAAAGAAAGACATTAGGAGAAGGATACACCAGCCGTGGCTAATCAAGGTAGTTAAAGGAATTACCAAACTAAAAGACAAAGGGCGGAATCATCCCAGATTTGCACTAAGTGTGATAGCAGGTGGGAAAATGGACGTTTTACCTTCCGGCCGCAATGCTGGTCTTTCACACCCTATCATCCCAATCCCGCCTCACTGATTATGCATTCTCATGAAACACACCTTTTCAATGGCAGGCAGGCTCCAATTCATCGATGGCGCTTCAACACACCAGGCACCATGTTTAAAGTGCAGCCGCGTGTACAACATTCAGGGCTTCCAGCCCACAACTGCTGCAAAGAAGACAAGGCCCCGAAAGGCAAGAAGACTGCAGCCCCCCGGTTTAATGATGCATCCCTCAAGTGCTTTTTGAACACAGTAGAAGCCCGCTGTGATGTCCTCTACCCCCGCTCTAGGGAAGACCAGCAAGCAAGGTCACTAATCCAGCATGGGAGGCAGTGGCAGCAGTGGTCAGCGCCAATGCCCTGCAAAAGAGGACAACCACCCACTGCCACAACAGGATGCATGGTCCCATCCGTTCCGCCAGGGTAAGTCACTCTTCTCATCACTCTCAATTCACACACTCACAAACCCATCACACATCCATAGGGATCTCACACCTCAAGGGACAACACCATTAATTCTCACACACACCCTCGCATCTTCTTCAGGCTCATACCATCTGGAACAATTATCCTCATACCATCCATGTCTTCCACGAATGCACAAACATTCCATGCAGTGCCATGTGTCCTGCTCACACACTCTCCGTTTGTTTTCTTGCAGGAGAAGCTGGCTCACAACAATAGGGAGAGGTCCCAGACCGGGGCTGCAGTGACCCACATTAGGCCCCTCATTCACTTCCAGGAGTGCTGACTGGTGAGGATGTGGACCATGCCTGTGGCGATGTTTAAGTCGGTGGCAAAGACCCTCGTGAGGATCCTGCACCACATCATCCCTCTGTCAATGCAACTGTGAGTGCTCTCTCTCCTGCTTTTGACTCTGCTGATATTTCTTTTATTCATTCACGGGATGTGGGCTTCGCTGGCTGGGCCAGCATTTATTGACCATCCCTAGTTGCCCTTCAGAAGGTGGTGTTGAGCTGCCTTCTTGAACCACCGCAGTCCATGTGGTGTGGGTACACCCACAGTGCTGTTAGGAAGGGAGTTCCAGGATTTTGACCCAGCGACAGTGAAGGAACGGCGATATATTTCCAAGTCAGGATGGTGAGTGGCTTGGAGGAGAACTTGCAGGTGATGATGCTCCCATCTATCTGCTGCCCTTGACCTCCTAGGTGGTAGTGGTCATGGGTTTGGAAGGTGCCGTTGAAGGAGCCTAGGTGAATTTCTGCAATAATTCTCTCCACTTTGGCTCATAGGGAGTTCTGGCAAGTGACCAACACCCTCAGCCAGCCATTCCCTCTGCTCCATCCATATTCTCACCTCCAGTCAAGAGGACACCTCCTCCATTGAAGAGCTGGAATTAAGCAGCCTTGAAGGCCCGTCTCAGCGCTTCTCACACCGTCCACCAGCGCAGAAACACACACCTCGGTGGGACCAAGATCTAGAGCAGGCTCAGGTTCACAATCTGGTGGTCACCGCATGAACACGTGTTTGCAGCAGGAGGAGGCAGGTTCAGCCGAGCTCCCCGCCACTTAGAGGACTGCTGGGGAACAGGCATCTGTGAGGTCCTTGTCAGCTGACTGTGGATTTGACCTTGCAACTCACCCTGGAGAGTAAGCAGAAGGCACAGTTGGAAGCCCTCAACAGAATGCCTCACTAGTTGGAGGAGTGCATCCACCTGCTCTCTGATGAAGTGGTGCGCATGTGCACGTATGGATGTCTCCATGGCGAGGATGGCGGACACCATGGAGACCCTGGTCCAGCAGAATGCGGACATGTGCGCAGACCTGTACTCCATCATGGTAGCCATGGGTGAGTTCCTGCAGTGGAAATGCGAGAGGGAAATGGGGCACTTGACGTCCCCCCAGGTGCTCCTTCCCCTCAAGGTTCCCCATAGTTCAGAAACTGAACTGGACTGGCCATATAAATACTGTGGCTACAAGAACAGGTCAGAGGCTAGGAATCCTGCGACGTGTAACTCACCTCCTGACTCCGCAAAGCCTGTCCACCATCTACAAGGCACAAGACAGGAGTGCAATGGAATACCCCCCACTTGCCTGGATGAGTGCAGTTCCCAGAACGCTCAAGAAGCTTGACACCATCCAGGACAAAGCAGCCCGACTGATTGGCATCACATCCACAAACATTCACTCCCTCCACCACCGACGCACATTAGCAGCAGTGTGTACCATCTACAAGATGCACTGCAGGAATTCACCAAGGCTTCTTCGACAGCACCTTCCAAACCCACGATCACTACCATCTAGGTCAAGGGCAGCAGACACATGGGAACACCACCACCTGAAAGTTCCCCTCCAAGCCACTCACCATCCTGACTTGGAGATATATCGCTGTTCCTTCACTGTCGCTGGGTCAAAATCCTGGAACTCCCTTCCTAACAGCACTCTGGGTGTACCTATGCAGTGGTTCAAGGAGGCAGCTCACCACCACCTTCTCAAGGGCAAACAGGGATGGGCAATAAATGCTGGCCCAGCCAGTGAAGCCCACATCCCATGAATTAATAAAAAAAGCTGCCGCACAGAGGGATTTGGGGGTCCTTGTGCATGAATCACAAAAAGCTAATATTCACATTCAACAGGTAATAGGGAAGGCAAATGGAATGTTGGCCTTTATTTTAAAGGGAATGGAGTATGAAAATAGGGAAGCCTTGCTAAAACTATACAAGGCACTAGTTAGACCACACCTAGAATACTGTGAACAGTTTTGGTCCCCTTATCTAAAGAAAGATATACTGGCATTGGAGGCAGTCCAGAGAAGGTTCACTAGGTTGATCCCGGGTGTGAAGGGATTTTCTTATGAGGAGAGGTTGAGTCCGTTGGGCCTGTACTCATTGGAGTTTAGAAGAATGAAAGGCGACCTTATTGAAACATATAAGACTATTAGGGAACTTGATAGGGTAGATGCTAAGAGGTTATTTCTCCTTGTGGGAGAGTCTAGGAGCAGAGGGCATAATCTCAGAGTAAGGGGTCACCTATTTAAGACAGAGATGAGGAGGAATTTCTTCTCTCAGAGTGAATCTGTGGAATTCTTTACCACAGAGGGTGGTAATAGAGACTGGGTCGTTAAGTATATTCAAGGCTGCGACAGACAGATTTTTAATCAGTAAGGGAATCAAGGGTTATGGGGAAACAGCAGGAAAGTGGAATTGAGGATTATCAGATCAGCTATGATCTCATTGAACAGCGGAAAAGAATTAATGGACTGAATGGCCTACTTCTGCTCCTCCGTCTTATGGTCTTATGGATGAAGGGACCGAATGTATGGTAGCTAAATTTGCCAATAACACCAAGATGGGTTGGAGAGTAGGTTGTGAAGAGGTCACAAAGAGTCTGGAAAGGGATATAGAAGACATTGAGTGACCGGGCAGAAATTTGGCAGATGGGGTATAATGTGGAAAAATGTGAACGTTTACACTTTGGCAGGATGAATAGAAAAGAATATATTAGTTAAATGGAGACAGATTGCAGAGCTCATTGGTACAGAGGTATCTGAATGCCCTGGTACATGAATCACAAAAAGTTGGTACAGCAAGTGATTAGGGATGAAAATGGAATGCTGTCATTTATTGCAAGGAGAATGGAATATAAAAGTAGGGATATTTTGTTACAGTTGTAGAGAGCATTGGTGAGACCACACCTGGACTAATGTGTACAGATTTAGTCTCCTTACTTAAGAAAGGATTTAATTACATTAGAAGCAGTTCAAAGGTTCACTCGACTGATTCCTGAGATGAAAGGGTTATCTTATGAGGAAAGGTAGGACAGCTTGGGACTAAAATAACGTCCAAAAAGACTACACAAAAGTTCAGATTCATTTGACCTCACCACCTCTAGGTCTGTGTTCTCACTTTCTACTAAAAACAGCCACACATTGAGCCATACTGGCCTGCTGCAGGCACGGATAGATATTTATAGAGCTGCATTAAATAATAATGAAGCTGGGATTTTATAGGATCCACATCAGTACTTCAGGGATGACAATCAGTTAATACTGTGAACAGCACCAAAGTGAGACCTTGTAAAATATTCCATTTTCAGGATAGAATTTTTTTCCTCTAACGATTGTAATTTATCGACAGTTGTTATATTTAGAGAACTCAATACTGGTTCTAATTTCTTTTCACTCAAAATGGATTGCTAAATCTCAGAAGTGATTTCTTCAGTCTCAGTTCCATCAATTACTGGTCGCTGTCCATTGGTCCAATGGCATCTTGATTAGGCCATCTCATGAGCTTTGTTATGGCTTGTTAGTCCAATTCCAGAGATGCACTTGTGACCAAATGTTGCACAGGCGAATTTAAAGTTTATTGTTTGTTTCTTGGTTTCCAATAGGCCTTTCTCTTTTTTTCATTTTTTTGATCTGCACCATGTTGTCTCAGAATGTATCTGGCCCACCGAACGGCATTTTCTTTCTATTCGTTCACGGGATGTGGGCTTTGCTGGCTGGGCCAGCATTTATTGACCATCCCTAGTTGTCCTTGAGAAGTCACCATCTGACTGTAAATAGTAAGCTGCTCCCAGAATTCCAGATTTATTTCTCGGTTTTTTATAACATCTTCACAATCTTTCAACTGTTCTCCACAGGAACATCTGCCAACTTTCCACCATCAGAAGCCAATTATGCCTAGGCCATCTTAAGATGAGGTTTTATCAGAATAGTCTTGCTTCCTTGTCTAGGGGAGGTGGTGGTGTAGTGGTAATGTCACTGGACTAGTAATCTAGAGGCCCAGGCTAATGCTCTTGGGGGGCAAACCCACCATGGCAGCCGGTGGAATTTAAATTCAGTTAATATATCTGGAATTATAAAGCTAGTCTCAGTAACAATGACCATGAAATCATTGTTGTAGAAACCCATCTGGTTCACTGATGCCCTTTAGGGAAGGAAATCTACTATCCTTACCTGGCATACATATGACTTTGGACCCACAGCAATATGGCTAGCTCCTAACTGCCCTCTGAAACAGCCTTGCAAGCCACCCAGCTGGACGCTACGAAGCCTACAAAAAGGAATGAAACCGGATAGATCACAGTAATCCTCATTACCATCATCTGGGGGCTTTTTGTCAAAATTGAGAGAGCTGCCTCGCAGACAAGGCAAGCTACAACCCAACATATTCATACTCACAAAATTAAACCTTCGAGACAATGTTCCAGATGCCATCATCACCACCCCTGGGACAGACCCACCAGAGATGGCAACACAGTGGCATATAGTTGGGAGGGATTTGCCCCGGGTGTTCTCAACATCGACTCCAGACCCATGAAGCCTCATGGCATCAGGTCAAACATGGGCAAGGAAATCTCCTGCTGATTACAATGTACCACTCTCCCTCAGCTGATGAATCAGTGCTCCTCCATGTTGAACACCACTTGGAGGAAGCACTGAGGGTGGAAAGGACGTAGAATGTACTCTAAGTGGGAGACTTCAATGTCCATCACCAAGAGTGGCTCGGTAGCACCACTACTGACTGAGCTGGCCGAATCCTAAAGGACATAGCTGCTAGACTGGTTGTGCGGCAGATGGTGAGGGAACCAACCGATCTACCTGTCACAGATGCATCTGTCCATGACAGCACTGGTAGAAGTAACCACTGCACAGTCCTTGTGGAGACCAAGTCCCACCTTCACATTGAGGATAGCCTCCGTTGTGTTTTGTGGCACTACCACTGTGCTAAATGGGATAGATTTTGAACAGATCTATCAGCTCAAAACTGGATAGCCATGAGTTGCTGTGGGTCATCGGCAGCAGCAACATTGAAACCACAATCTGTAACCTCATCGCCCGGCATATCCCCCACTCTACCATTACCATCAAACTGGGGGATCAACACTGGTTCAATGAAGAGTGCAGGAGGACATTCCAAGACCAGCACCAGGTGTACCTAAAAATGAGGAGTAAACCTGGTGAAGCTATAACACTGGACTACTTGCATGACAAACAGTGAAAGCAGCAAGTGATAGACAGAGCTAAGCAATCCCACAACCAATGGATCAGATCTAAGCTCTACAATCCTGTCACATCCAGTCGTGAATGGTGTTGGACAGTTAAACAACTAACTGGAGGAGGATGCTCCACAAATATCCCCATCCTCAATGATGGGGGAACCCAGCACATCTGTGCAAAGGGTAAGGCTGAAGCATTTGCAACAGTCTTCAGACAGAAATGCCGTGTAGATGATCCATCTCTGCCTCCTCCTGAGGTCCCAAGCATCTCAGATGCCAGTCTTCAGCCAATTCGATTCACTCCACGTGACATCAAGAAACGGCTGAAGGCACTGGATACTGCTATGAACCCTGACAACATTCCAGCAATAGTACTGAAACCTTGTGCTCCAGAACTAGCTGAGCCCTTAGCCAAGCTCTTCCACTACAGGTACAGCACTGCCAACTTCACGGAACTGTGCAAAAATGCCAAGGTATGTCCTGTCAACAAAGAGCAGGACAAATCAACCTCGCCAATTAGCACCCCGTCAGTCTGCTCTCGATCATCAGTAAAGTGATGGAAGAAGTCGTCAACAGAAACAACGTGCTCGCTGACACCCAGTTTGGGTTTCTCTAGGGCCTCAGCTCCTGACCTCATTACAGCCTTGGTTCAAACATGGACAGAAGAGCTGAACTCCAGAGGTAAGAGTGACTGCCCTTGACATCAGGGCCGCATCTGACTGAGTGTGGCATCAAGGAGCTGTAGCAAAACTGGAGTCAATGGGAATCAGGGGGAAAACTCTCCGCTGGTTGAAGTCATACCTAGCACAAAGGAAGATGGTTGTGATTGCTGGAGGTCAGTCATCTCAGCTCCAGGACATCACAGTAGGAGTTCCTCAGGGTAGTGTCCTAGGCCTAACTATCTTATCTGAACGATGTTCAGCACCATTCACGACTCCTCAAATGCTGAAGAGGTCCATGCTCATGTGCAACAAGACCTGAACAACATTCAGGCTTGGGCTGATAAGTGTCAAGTAACGTTCGCGCTACACAAGTGCCAGGCAATGACCATCTCCAACGAGGGAGAATCTAACTATCAGCCCTTGACATCCAATGGCATTACCATCACTGAATCCCCCATTATCAACATCCTGGGGGGTTACCATTGATCAGCAACTGAACTGGAACAGCCATATAAATACTGTGGTTACAACAGCAGGTCAGAGGCTGAGAATTCCGTGGAGAGTAACTTGCCTCTTGATTCCCAAAAGCCTGTCTGTCTACACTCGAGCAAGGTTCAAGTCAGGAGTGTGATGCAATATTCTGTATTTGCCTGGATGAGTGCAGCTCCAACACTCAAGAAGCTCGACACCATCTAGGAGAAGGTAGCATGCTTGATTGGCACCCCATCCACCATCTTCAACATTCACTCCCTCCACCACCAACGCACAGTGCCGTCTACAAGACACACTGCAGCAACTCACCAAGACTTATTCATCAGCACCTTCCAAACCAGCAACCTTTACCAATAAAAGGACAAGGGCAGCAGATAAAGTGGAAACAGAATTACTGCCTTACGCATGCTAAGATTGCCCATGATTTTCAGTCCATGCCTCTTATATGTTTTCCCAGATAGACTAAAGCTGAACAGACCTTTGTCATGTCGATTAACAAATATTTTTTTAAAAAGATGTTTGTCTTCACAAAGCTGAAGGATATCAGTACTGAGAAATGGCCCCTTTCCCATTTCCAGCACACTGGAGATGAACTTGGGCCATATTGTACTTGCAGCGTGATATGAGTTTCAGATGGCAGCTGTTGTTTCCTTGTGCCAATTTAAATACTGACGTGTCTAGGAAATTAATGCTCTCCTGGTGTGTTGTGGCTTTAAGTTTAATGAAGGGGTGATGATTATTGAGGATACTGATGAATTCTTCTAATTCTGCTTCTGTGTGAGTGCGAATTCCCCATAAGTCACCGCAAATACAGAAGGTAATGTTACTACATGACTGCACCACCTAACAAAGGACTTTATGAGAATGAAAAAGGAATCACTGAAAACCTAAAAGCAGCTCCAGAAAATCAAAACATAGCCCTTGAGAAAATCTCAAAAGACCTCGAAAAGAAAAGTATTTTGACATTTGCTGCACTTCAAAATGATTCACTACATGTCTTGAAATGTTTCTGAGAGGTGCAATTGGGTGCAACTTAAATGCAAGTCCTTCTTTTTGGGCAGAGTTTTCCCCCCGTTGTGGCGGGGGGGGGGGGAATCAGGAGCGGGCGCGCAGAGGCTCGCCTCTGATCGAGGCCCCCAATTAAGGCCAGCCCAGCGTGACGTCTGCAAGGAAGCGCTATGCACTCCCTGTGCAGGCAGGGGGGATTCCCTAAGCATAGAGTGCACTCTTTTGCGCACGCGCACGAAAGAGCGCACACATCTCCTTGAGGCTAAGTGCTGCCTCAGGGAGATCGGCTCTACAATAAAAAATCTGAAAAATAGACAAAAAAAATTTCCCTGACATGTCCCCTCTTGTGATACTGTCACATGAGTTGAGACATGTCCGTCACTTTTAAATACACTTTAATTACATTTTTTAAAACCTACATGAAACCTCATCCCGCCCGTGGATGAGGTTTCATGCTTTTTCCAATGCCCGCCAGGGCTCCTGGCCTGCCCGCCAACTTTAAGGTTGGACGGGCAGGTCCATTAATTAGTTTAACGACTTTGTCAATGGCCTCAATTGGCCATTGACAGGTCGGCCGGCCCGCAGCAGATTCTGCTGAGGC
This sequence comes from Cetorhinus maximus, assembly GCF_964194155.1. NCBI lineage: Eukaryota > Metazoa > Chordata > Chondrichthyes > Lamniformes > Cetorhinidae > Cetorhinus > Cetorhinus maximus. The sequence continues at coordinate 28,317,610 of NC_135881.1, forward strand.
CCACCTACCTGAAAATTGAAATGGGGCGGGGTGACGTCGGGAGTTCCGCCCAACATCATCCCACGACATTTTACGCGTCGGTGAGCGGGCCCCGCCCCCTGCTCGCCGACTGGGAAATCTTGGCCTTTGACCTTTTCATTTTTAACTTGCATTCTCTGGTATTTTATCTCTTCACCATTGTGAACAACTTGCCTGAATAAACCTTAATAGTCCCCTTTCATGACCTCAAATCTTCAATTGGATCACAGTGAAATCTCTTCATATTCAAAAGTGAACAAGCCCGACTTGCGTCATTTTCACAGGTAACTGCAACCCAGAACGATCTTAGATGCACATGTCAGTATTCTCTCAAGATAGTAAGTGACTAGGACAACATGCACGGTTTGCATATCCACTTGTTACCGCCAGTACTATCAGCACAACCCGGCCACACTCAGCAAACCAGCGCAAAAGATTGGTAAGTTTAAACGTATATGAGTTATGGCCAAAACTATTCCACTCATGTTTTTTGCAGTCTTTTACACTGTTTCAAGATTCAATTTGCCCAAATCAGGCTCTGCCCACAAGACTAACCATACAGCCGGTCGAACTTGCACAATTCCACTGATTGTGCTGGTTTGGGAAGCCGCTTCAAATTGTTATGTTCTGAAGCTCACAGGTACATTTAGTACTACCAGCAGATACGTTTTAAAAAGCTTATCACATCAATCAAAGAATATTATATTTAATTAGAAACTGCCTATCGTATACCGATTAAATTATTAAATGCTTCAATATAGTTTTTTTTTAATAACTTGCATTGATTTTAAATCAAGTGACTCACAGATGGAGGAAAGACTTAACACCCTTATTAAAAATGCTTATTTTAAGTGATATACCCATTTCCAGCTGAATAAGTAAAACTGCACCAGATTACCACTCTTAGATTCATCAAGAATATCTTTTAATGGAAGAAAACAAAATGAAACAATTTTTTTTTCTCTTACGATGCCCAACTGTGTTGGTTTTATAAAAGATTTTACATTTGCGACTATGCAAATGAATTTTAATGAAAACTTAAATTGCTACCTAACCAATCACGTTTTGGGTGCGACATTTTGGATGCAACTCTACCCTACAGAATTACACGTGACTGTCACAAAGTTTTATTTAGTTGCTGGTCATGAGGAGCCATTACTGCTTTGGAGAAAACAGTCAGCATTCCTGACTCCTCAGCTAAAGCACTGGCTTTGCTTGTCAGTACATTCAGATGTTACCTGAAAATCTAAAGACCTTGTGATCTCAATTTATTACCAAAATGCCTTTGTTGATTCTGTCCAAGTCCAATTGGACACTCATTCCATACGTGCACGGATGGCTTGACCTTCTTCAAGTTAGGCTTACTGGCTTTCCCGTGCTAACAGATCTGTGATTGGTCTGGCGGAATTTGTATTTTGCCGGCTACTCAGCTCATAAACGGGCCAATCCTACGTGACAAGGAGCATTTAAACTGAGTGACCATAAACTATTATTTAGTGGCGCGGCCTGATTGCACACTCTACTTTGAACGCTGAAAAATCTCTGAAGCCAATTCAAATTTCATTCTTTTCTGTCATATAAAAAAGAGCCTCCATTTATATTTCACTACCTCAGGGCAGCCCAAAGTGCTTCACAGCCAATGAAGCACTTTTGAAGTGTAGCCGCAGTTGCAATGTTGGAAATTTCAAATATTTCAATAATTTTATGCTTCACATGTTGCAACCTTAGTGACAATGAGGCACAGCCCCTGAAACATAACAGATGCTCGATAGAAAAAGAGCTTTTCCAAAAGGTAAGCATTCTATTTAATGAGTACCTCTGAGGGACAGCTCCTGTAGGATAGCCCGGAGACGCTGAAGATCGGTGGGTGAAACTTCGTATTTGTATACGTCTATCACCGTGACCAGCTGACACCTCCCGAATATTCCATCTGCAAAACAAGAAGAGGAAGATTCCTGAATAATTGCTCAGAAGTCTGAAAATTTCTCACTACAAAATATACGTAAAAAAGGTGGTCAGGAGGGTGGAACTGAACACGTTCACTCCACTAAACAAATGAGAGAACTTTTAGATTTAAAGTGATATATCTTTCCTGTGCTGGGCTACAGAGCACAGTGATGAAAAAGTTTCATGGTGACATTGCTATGCTACGCCATGTTCGTATTCAAAATCAAACACGGCCAGAATCATAGAATGGTTATAGCACAGAAGGCAGCCATTTGGCCCATTCCGTCCGTGCCAGCCCTCTGGAAGAACTTTTCTAGTACTCCACCCCGCCTTTTCCCCATAGCCCTGCAATTTTTTTCACATCGGATGATTATCCAATTCTCATTTGAAGGCTCAGTTGAACCTGCCTCCACCATGCTCTCAGGCAGAGCATCGCAAATATTAACCAGATGCTGTATGGAAAAGGTTTTCCTCATGTTACTGGAGCTTCTTTTGCCAATCATCTTAAATCTGTTTCCTTTGGCTCTCAATCCTTCGACCAACAGGAGCGGTTTCTCCCTACATATTCTGTCCAGACCCCTCATGATTCTGAAAACCTCTATTAAATCTCCTCTGAATCTTCTCTTCTCCAAGGAGCTAAACATGAATCATTTAAATTTGAAAATACAATGAGTGGCACTAGGAGATGATCAATATACTAGTCACAAAGGGAATTACAACTTATTCGTGACTGTCATTTTCATGAGCTATGGGCCGAGGGCAATTCTGGAACGTTAATTGTCTCTCTGTTTCTCCTATCTGTTTCTAAAGCAATAAAAACAAATACTGCGGACAATAGAAATCAGAAATAAAAGCAGAAAATGTTGGAACACTCAGCAGGTCAGGCAGCATCTGTAGTGAAGCCATGTTAACATATCAGGTTGATGATCTTTTGTCAAATTGGTTTAGTACAATGTTTATGTCAATACATGCTCAAATGTTGCATGCATGATTGAGAAATATAATAAATGCAGCCTGTAGAAAAACAGAAATACTGCTACTAGATGTGTGCAGCAGATTGAAGTATGAATACACAGTGTCAACAAATGCTGGGCAAAAGAAATAGCCTTGCATTCAGATAATGTACTTCATGGTCTCTTAATACCCCAAAGTACTTTTGAACCCAAGTACTATTGAAGTGTCGTTGCTATTGTAATCTAGGAAACGCGGTAGTCCGAGGTAAAACAGCAATGCGATAGTGACAAGATCACCTGTTTTCGTGATTTTGGTTAAGGGATAAATATTGGCTAGAGGACCACCATTGATGGGAGAGCTACCACAAGCAATAAAACAGATGATAAACAGATAAAAAGCCTGCAACCCCGATCATGTTCCAGCTGAGATCTTCAATGTTATGGGGCTTTTGCTCACATCAAGACTTAATGCACTCATCTTATAGATTTGGGTGGAAAAAGAACTACCCCCCATCTAATTCAGGAATGCAACAATTGTAACTACCTTCAAGGATTGAGATAGATCATGCAGTGGAAACTATTAAGGTACTTCCCTCTTGTCCATAGCAGGGAAATCCTGACTCACATTCTCCTGAATCGCCTACTTCCTGTGGCTATAATAAAATCGTCCCAGAGAGACAGTGTGGCTTTAGACTGAGAAACCTCTGAGACGATATTTGTTACCAGACAAACCCAAGAAAAATGTCGAGAACAACTCTTCAATGATTTCATCGACCTGACCAAAGCATTTGACTCAGTAAATCGCGAGGCTCAGTGGACAATGCTCCAAAGATTTGGATGTCCGAGAAATTTCATCAGAATCCTGTAATTGCTTCATGATGATATGACTACAACTGTCTTGAGTGGGAGATCTGAAAGAGGTGCCTTCAAAATCCGGACCAGAATCAAGCAAGGCTGTGTGATAGCCCTCATTCTGCTCACAATCCACCTGACAGTGGATAGTCACATCATTAATGATGAACTCTCCTCCGGTATCAATATTAAACTCTTTAATGGTAGCATAATGGTAATATCATTGGACTAGTAACCCAGAGGCCTAGGCTAATGCTGTGGGGATATGGGTTTAACCCACCATGGCAGCTGGTGGTATTTAAGTTCAGTTAATAAAATCTGGAATTGAATATTGTTCATTCATACATGCCTTCCAAACCCAAGACCACTACCAAGTGGAAGGACAAGGGCAGCAGATAGATGGAAATACTACCACCTGGAAGTTCCCCTCCAAGCCACTCACCATCCTGATTTGGAAATATATCACTGTTCCTTCACTGTCGCTGGGTCAAAATCCTGGAACTCCCTTCCTAACAGCACTCTGGGTATACCTACACCACATGGACTGCAGCGATTCAAGAAGGCAGCTCACCACCAGCTTCTCAAGGGCAATTAGACATGGGCAATAAATTCTGACTCTCAGATCCCATGAATGAATAAAATATTCAAACCTAGGGGATTGTTGTCACAACTACATATTCACATACAAAAGCACACGAGGAGGAGATAGGAAAGAAAAGGGTTTCCCAACTAGAAATAATTTAAAACATGAAAAAACAAAGATATAGATACTAATTCACATGCATGTCAGAGTCCAGAATGTCACAGTCCAGTCACTTCAGAGTTAAAGTTCAAGTGGGCTCAGCTGGCTGAAAGCAGGTGTTGCCAAATTCCTTCAAATTTGGTGATGACGCAGCAAGATGAGGTTGTTATCCAGAGACTCGGTCCGCTCTACAGGCAATGGCAGGAATCTTCCAGAGAACAGGGCTTTGAGAAGGTTTAGACATGAGGCAGGCTTTGTTGTCAGCCTGGAGTCCTGCTTTGGTGTTGACAGGCTGGATGTTAACAGCAGACTGTCCTGGGAGTCCAGGAATGTAACATTAAAACTTTCCAAAGGCCAAAGGAGCTTAGGTCCATAGAACCATAGAAAAGTTACAGCACAGAAGGAGGCCATTCGGCCCATCTTGTCCATGCCAACCCGAGGACACCCAGGTGCTCTTTCTAATCCCTCTTTTCTGCACCCGACCCATAGCCCTGCAGCTTACAGCACTTAAGGTGCAGATCCAGGTACTTTTTAAAAGAGTTTAAAGTTTCTGCCTCTACTACCAACTTGGGCAGCGAATTCCAGACACCCACTACCCTCTGCGTAAAAAAGTGCTTCCTCATGTCCCCCTTACACCTTCAGCCACTTATCTTGAATCTATGTCTCCTGGTTCTAGAATTCTCCATTGAGGGAAACAATTTTATCCTGTCCACTCTATCTATTCCCCTCATAATTTTGTACACCTCAATCAAGTCACCTCTCAGTCATGGTCATGTGGTGTTGTCCACTGATGAGTCAGTTTCAGGTTAACAATCAGTTTCTATGGTCAAAATCTATTGTTCACCTTTGGAGATATGCGGCTATTAATGCCTCCACAGGTATAACAAGTTTTGATGGCTCACTCTTTGTTATAAGTCCAGCCTGGGGAGACAGACCATCTGCCGCTCCCTTGTTTCATTGATTGTAATGGGTCCACATAATGATTCTATAAGGATGAGGGTTAAGCCTTTGTGCTGTAATTATTGTTGGAAATTTCCAGAACTGTAGCCAACTTGAAAATCATGTGATCTGTAGCATCCATATTTTTTGGTAAAGCCCATTTTTAAATATGCAGAAAGTAAGGTTTAATTTACACAGTTTATGATCTCTTTCATGTCTTATGGACATGACACAGGTCTGGCCTACATATAACTTCTAACTGACCTCTGAAATGGCCTAGCAAGCCACTCAGTTTAAGGGCAGTGAGGGATGGGCATCAAATGCTACCCCTGCCAGTGATGCCCAGACCCCTTAAAAAAATAGAAAAGAACCTCAGTCACCTCCATGCCAAAACTAAACTGCCCACCACAGACGCTACATAATTTACAGTTTGTGGATGACTGCAGTGTCATCGCCCATTCTGCACCAGATATGTAAGCCGTTCTTGATCTCTTCAACTTTACATACAAGAAACTCAGCCTGTCCTTGAATGTTGCCAAGACAAAATTTGTATGTCTGGTCAACCAAATATTCCACTTCCCATATATGTTGAAGGAGAGACTCTGGGAGATATTGAGCGCCTCCAATGCCTTGGTAGCCACTGCTCTCAATAGGACACCACTGAAAAGGAGATCCAACACTGGATCAGCTGCCAACTAGGCTTTCTACAAATAAGGCAGTGAGTATTTGACAACAAATACCTCCATAAGTCAACAAAAGCCCTAGTGTACAGAGCAGTTGTCATCGCCACAATCTTGTACCGCAGTGAGACCTGAACTGTGCATCGGTGGCACATAAGGGCACTAGAGAAATTCCATCAGAAGTGTCTCTGCAGCAGCCGTCCTGATTCAATGGAAGGACCGTCAAACAAACGCTAGTGTCCTTCTTCAAGCCAGCTCCACAAATCGCGGCAAAATTCATGCAAAATCAACTTCAATGGACTGGACACTATGTCCAGATGTCAAAAAACTCCTGCTACCAGCTCCTGTTTTCTCAACTCTCAAATGGCCAGTGATCCAGGGAGAGACAAGTATAATGTTCAAAGACACTGTGAAGCTCTCCTTGAAGCACAACGGCATTGGTATTCATGACTGCGAGGAACTTGCTACCTACCTGTTAGAGTTGATTTCCCAGGCAACTTTTCTTGGTGGAAACACTGAACTTTATTTACAAGACAGCAGCAGCAGCTACATGTGTGCATCTAACTCTATAACTAAAGAAGAACTCTCTCCTAGAGGTTCCCCGCACTGCTAAATGGTTGGTTAAGAGATCATGTGATCTTACAACACAGGATTATTCTTAAAGCTACAGTCCTATGTTTATCAAAACAATAATTACTGCATTCCTTCCCCTTTAACTTTTCTGTACATTTTGTATTTACAAGGATATTTATCTCATGACATTACAATATTTACACAGGTCATGAAATTACAAGTTCAGTCTTTCAGGTGGTTTCCTAACCTGTGTGGAATGTCATAACTCCACGACTTCCAATTCTTTGAGAGGAACCACATTCTCTGGAACCGCATTAATACCAGGTACTTCTTAACTGATCCACATGCTTATGGATGATCTGGCCCTCCACTTCAACGTGGTACGACGTAGAAACATGGTTCCAAGAAAAGGACCGATGTAATCCGTGTGCAATCTCACCCAGGGCCTACCAGGCCACTCCCATGGGTGTAGTGGGGCTGCCACTGGCAACTTTTGTAGCTGTTGGCATTGCACACAGTGTTTAACCACCTTCTCAATATCGCCATCCATTCCCAGCCACCAAAAATAACTTTGCGCTATCATCTTCATTCTTAAGGTTCCCAGGTGGGCACTGTGTAATGCTACTAAGAGTGGTTCCCTTCCTTGTGAAGGAACTACTACCCGTGCACCCTATAATAGAATACCATTTTGACTGCTCATCTCGTATCATCGGTTGAAACATGGCTTCAATTCATCAGAGGCTGGTTCCTGGGATCATCCATGTAACACTTGGTCTCGCATGTGAGACAAAACTGGATCACGATTCATCCAGTTTCTTATCTGCCTGGCACAGGCTGGTGAGGAATCCAGGAAATTCATCACTAATATTAGCTCTTGGGGAATTGGGACATGGTCCTTATTCTCTTGCAAAGGAAGGTGACTTAAGGCATCAACATTGGCTATATGAATCCCTGGTCTATGCACAAAGGTGTATTCATACGCCACTAAAATTAGGGCCCATCTTTGAATTTGTGCAGAAGCTATGGGAGGGACAGCCTTTTCCTCACTAAACAGGCCCAAAAGTGGTTTGAAGTCTGATAGTATCATGAAGTGTCACCCATGCACATATTGGTGGAATTTAATTACACCAAAAGTAATCGACAGACCTTCCTTTTCGATCTGAGAATATCCTTTCTCAGCTGTAGTAAGTGTCATAGCCAATTGGCCTCTCTGTACTGTCGCCCATCTTGTGAGATAGTACCATTCCCATTCCATAAGGGGACACATCGCAAGTTAACACCAATTCTTTTGTCAGGTCATAGTGCACTAACAAATCTGAAGAGTGCAAGAGTTGTTTTACTTTCATGAAGGCTTCTTCTTGGGGTGGCTTCCAAACCCAATGCTGGTTTTCCTTTAGCAGTGAATAGAATATAGAGGGGCTAGAACCGTTAGCAAATTTGGTAGAACTCAACCATAATAATAATAATCAATCATTCCTAAAAATGATTTAAGTTCAGAGATGGTCTTAGGTGCAGGTGCCTCTCTGATTGTTTTAACCTTCTCTTCAATAGGGTGTAACCCTTGGGCATCTAGCTGGTGGCCCAAATAAATGACTTCACTTGCCTGAAAAGCGCATTTTTCCTTCTTTAGGCACACTCCTGCTTCTAAAATCATTTCAGGGCTTCCTCTAGATTAGCCAAGTGTTCCATTTCCATGAATCCAGTTATTAGTACATCATTCAGGTAGACCACAACTTGAGGTAGTCCTTGTAGCGATCTCTCCATCATCCTCTGAAAATTGGCACAGGCCAAAGAAACACCAAGGGGCAGGTGTGTGTATTGATACAACCTTTTGTGGGTGCTTATGGTCGCAAGTGCTCGGGAAGCATTGTCCAGTTCCAGTTGCTGATACACGTGACCCATGTCAAGTTTTGTTGTCCCTCCTACTAGTTTGGCGTAGAGGTCTTCAATCTTGGGAATAGAGTACCTGTCCAGTTTGGCTGCTTTGTTGACCGTTAGTTATAGTCCCCACAGATCCGGACGGTCTGATCCGGTTTTAGGCAGGGACTATGGGTGCTACCCACTCTGAGAACTGAACCAGTTTTATGACACGCAGCCTCTCTAGCCGGTTCAACTCAGGGTCAACCTTCTCTCTCAGGGCGTATGGCACCAGTCTTGCTTTAAAGAAGCGAGGAGTTGCTTCTGAGTCCACATAAATCTTGGCCTGTAGGCCTTTGATTTTCCCCAGTTCATCCTTGAAGACGGTGTCATTTTTTTTAGCAGTTCTATCAGTCCTCCTGCTCGCAACCTGAAACTGAAACTGAACCCGCGCTAGTTTAATTTAATCTCTTTCAACCAATCACTTCCTAGAAGGCTTGGTCCTTCACCTTCTACCACCATCACTGGTAGTTGTGCTGTTTGGTGTCTATAATAAACAGCTACTCTGGTGATATTTTTTACCTGGGTTTCTTTGCCTGTATACGCTTTCAACTTGGCAGAGGTTTGTTCCAAATTTAATTGTTGAGCACCTTTATTTAAATATCTGAAAGTGTGCTCACCAACTACAGTGGTAGAGGCGCCAGTGTCTACTTCCATTTTTAAGGGTTTATCATTCAATTGCAATGTGACAGTATTGTCAGAATTGGTTGTTTCTGGCTCTTCCACATTATATACTTCATTGGACTTCATTTGTTGCCTGGGGAAGCCTGTTTTAATCTCGTTTTGCAATGTTTCAATATGTGCCCGCTTTTGTGACAAAAATAACACTCCACCCTTTTAAATTGCCAATCGTTAGGAGTGTGATTGTTTCCACGTCGATAACAATTAGTTTTCAAAATTGCTGCTAAGCTGTTTCCTCTAAATATCTGTTAGCGGCGGCGGCTATTCCCCGCTTTGCGGCGGAGCCCTGGCTTTTCGTTGACCATTCCCGCCCAACTAGGAAATCGACGTCATCTTGAACACCTTGAATCAATAGTGCTTTCCATCACAAGCGCTATTTCTAACCCTTTCTTAAAATCAAGATCCATTTCAGCCAGCAATCTTCTCTGAATAGCATCCTCTTGCACGCCACAGACTAAAAGATCCCTGAGCATGTCATTCAGGGTTTCACCAAAATCACAATATTGCGTTAGTTGTTTTAATTTCACCACGTACGTAGCCATGGTCTGCCCTGGAGCTCTATTCCGTGAATTGAACCTGAACCTCTGCATTGTGACTGAGGGCTTGGGCTGGAAATGTCCCTTAATGAGGTCTACTAATTCACTAAAGGTCTTCAAATCGGGGCACTGGGGGCCGTCAAGCTTCGATTTAAAACTGTAGGTCTTTCTCCCACAAATACTCAGGAGAATCGCTCTCCTCTTTTCCTCCCCATAATTTTGTTGGCTTTAATGTAGAACGCAAGACGTTCTATATATTAAGACCAGTCATCAATAAGGCGAATGCACATTGGGATACAGGGTAATTTGATAAGGTGGATTCAAAATTGGCTTAGTTGTAGGAGACAGAGGGTGATGAAAGGAGGATGCTTTAGTGACTGAAAGCCAGTGTCCAGTGGCGTACCACAGGGATCTGTGCTGGGTCCCCTATTATTCGTCATTTATATAAACGACTTAGATGAATATGTGGGGGGTATGATTAGTAAGTTTGCGGATGACACAAAGATTGGCCGGGTGGTTAACAGTGAGATTGAGTGTCTTGGGCTACAGGAAGATATAGACTGGATGGTCAAATGGGCAGATAAGTGGCAGATAAGAATTTAACCCTGAAAAGTGTGAGGTGCTACACTTAGGAAGGAGTAATTTGACAAGGAAGTATTCAATGAATGGCATGACACTAGGAAGTTCTGAGGAACAAAGGGAACATGGCGTGTGTGTCCATAGATCTCTGAAGGTGGAGGGGCATGTTAGTGGGGTGGTGAAAAAGGCATACGGGACACTTGCCTTTATCAATCGAGGCATAGATTACAAAAGTAGGGAGGTCATGTTGGAGTTGTATAGAACCTTGGTGAGGCCACAGCTAGAGTACTGTGTGCAGTTCTGGTCACCACCTTATAGGAAGGATGTGATTGAACTGGAGGGGGTGCAGAGGAGATTCACAAGGATGTTGCCTGGGATGAAACATTTAAGTTATGAAGAGAGGCTGGATAGACTTGGGTTGTTTTCGTTGGAGCAGAGAAGACTGATGGGTGACCTGATTGAGGTGTACAAGATTATCAGGGGCATGGACAGGGTGGATAGGGAGCAGCTGTTCCCCTTAGTTGAAGGGTCAGTCACGAGGGGACATAAGTTTAAGGTGAGGGGCAGGAGCTTTAGGGGGGATGTGAGGAAAAACTTTTTTTACCCAGAGGGTGGTGACGGTCTGAAATGCGCTGCCTGGGAGGGTGGAGGAGGCGGGTTGCCTCACATCCTTTAAAAAATACCTGGATGAGCACTTGGCACGTCATAACATTCAAGGCTATGGGCCAAGTGCTGGTAAATGGGATTAGGTAGGTAGGTCAGGTGTTTCTCACGTGTCTGTGCAGACTCGATGGGCCGAAGGGCCTCTTCTGCACTGTGTGATTCTGTGATTCTGTCTGTGGCTGGTTCAATGGGATCAATTCTGCCAAACTGTGGCATCTCGGATGAGTATATCTTCTTTTCTCGAGAAGGTGGTGGTGAGCTGCCTTCTTGAACTGCTGCAGTCCATGTAGTGTAGGTACACCCACAGTGCTGTTAGGAAGGGAGTTCCAGGATTTGGACTCAGCGACAGTGAAGGAACTGCGATATATTTCTAAGTCAGGATGGTGAGTGGCTTGGAGGGGAACTTCCAGGTGGTGGCGCTCCCATCTATCTGCTGCCCTTGTCCTTCTAGATGGTAGTGGTCGCGGGTTTGGAAGGTGCCATCCAAGGAGCCTTGGTGAATTCCTGCAGAGCATCTTGTAGATTAGACACACTGCTGCTACTGTGCGTCAGTGGTGGAGGGAGTGAATGTTTGTGGATGTGGTGCCAATCAAGTGGGCTGCTTTGTCCTGGATGATGTCAAGCTTGTTGAGTGTTGTGGGAGCTGCACTCATCCAGGCAAGTGGAGAGTATTCCATCACACTCCTGACTTGTGCCTTGTAGATGCTGGACAGGCCTTGGGGGGGTCAAGAGGTGAGTTACTCATCGTACGATTCCTAGCCTCTGACCTGCTCTTGTAGCCACAGTATTTAGATGGCTAGTCCAGTTCAGTTTCTGTAATTTTTGTAATTATGTAATTTTGGGACTTCTTTTGCTGCAGGTGGAATCTTGGTTCCTCGAGATGAGTGAATAGACCAGAAGCAGCAAGTGAATCATTTCCATTCAAAGCCACCTAGTTTGTGCTCTGATCGTCTGAGAGACTTTCCATAGACCTCCTGTCAAAGTGAATCCAGAGGAGAAAGGGGGAAATTGAAAAGTGGATGCAAAGAATGCAAGATGGGAATGACTAGTGTAAAAAGGTGGACAGTTAAATCCAGCACAGAAGGCTTAAAACTTTGATGCAACTTACCTGACAGAGATCAGGTAATTTAAAAAAACCTCTTCCAACCTCTTTTTCAATGACACAACCCAAATTGGCTGTAGTGTTTCCTGCTCCATCAGAAGGACTTCATTGGTTTTAAAGCACTTTCAGATGTCTGGTGGTCATGAAAGGCACTACATCGATATAGAAACATAGAAAATGGGAGCAGGAGTAGGTCATTCGGCCCTTTGAGTCTGCTCCACCATTCAATATGATCATGGCTGATCCACTATCTCAACCCCATTCTCCTGCTCTATCCCCGTACCCTTGATACCTTTGGAGTCTAGAAATCTTTCTATTTCCTTCTTAAGTAGATTCAGTGACATGGCCTCCACAGCCTTCTATGGTAGAGAATTCCACAGGTTCATCATCCTCTGGGTAAAGAGGTTTCTCCTCATCTCAGTCCTAAATAGCCTACCCCATATCCTGAGACTGTGGCCCTTGTTTCTAGACGCCCCCCAGCCGCAGGAAACATCATCCCTGCATCCAGTCTGTCCAGCCCTTTCAGAATTTTATATGTTTCAGTGAGATCCCCTCTCATTCTTCTAAACTCCAGTGAATACAGACCTAGTCGGCCCAATCTCTCCTCATATGACAATCCTGCCATTCCCAGGAATCAGTCTGGTGGACCTTCGCTGCGCTCCCTTTGTGGCAAGTATATCATTTCTTGGGTAAGGTGACCAAAACAGCACACAATACTCCAGGTCTGGTCTCACCAAGGCCTTGTACAGCTGCAGTAAGGGGGAGGTGATGGCATTGTGGCGTTGTCGCTGGACTAGTAATCCAGAGACCTAGGGTAATGCTCTGGGGTCCTGGGTCCAAATCCTGCCACAGCAGATGGTGGAAGTTGAATTCAATAAAAGTCTAATGACCATGAAAACATTATTGTTGTAAAAACCCATCTGGTTCACTAATGTCCTTTAGGGAAGGAAATTTGCCGTCCTCACCTGGTCTGGCCTACATGTGACTCCAGACCCACAGCAATGTGATTGACTCTTAGATGCTCTCTGAACAAGGGTAATTAGGGATGGGCAATAAATGTTGGCCTGGCCGAGTCAGTGACGCTCACATCCCATGAATGAATTTTTAAAAAGTAAGACATCCTTGCTCCTGTACTCAAGTCCTCTGGCAATGAAGGCCAACAGACAATTTGCCTTCTTAACTGCTTGCTGCTCCTGCGTGCTTGCTTTCAGTGATTGGTGTTCTTTATGATCACTAATAACTGAATTGAGTCCACATGGTATTTGGCCCTAATGGTGGTAGATTAATGTGCCAACACACTGCACTGCACCACCCAGTTCACCCTCAGCTTTATTCATTCAGGTTCAAGTGCCAATTCAGGACTTGATGGCCACGGAAGGTGCGTTCATAACTCGTTGATTATGAGCCTGCAAATTCTTCCAATGCACCTCACCGCAGGAAGTGAGAGTAGGACAGTTTCCTGGTCAGCCATACTGCAGTACTTTGCCAAGCATAATCATGGACCAATCCAATGGAAGTCCACGGCACCTGTTGAAGAAGGATGCATCAGGTAGCTCCACCCTTTCAACAACGCAACATTTCATTATAAATAAAAAGAAATGCTGGAAATATTCAGCTGCTCAGGTAGCATTTGTTGAGAGCGAAACAGAGTCAATTTGACCTTTCCTCTGAAAAGGTGAACTGTCTCTCTACTATCTTTCTTCCTTTAAGATGCTACTTAAAATCTATCTCTTTGACCAAGTTTTTGGCCATCTGCTGTAATATCGCCTTATGTGGTGCAGTGGCTAATTTTGCCTAATAATGCTCCTGTGAAGTGCCTTGGGGTGTTCTATTACATTAAAGTTGTTGTTGGTGTTATGAGATTTCTAGCATCTGCGGTATTTTGCTTTTACATTATGTATTTTATTCATGTCCGCCATCAGAAATCCTAATGTGACTGTACAGATCCCCGATAATTATAATTGGTTGAATTAAATGTAAATTTATACCAAGTTTTGAATCTTGCTATTGAAAACCCTAAAATAGTCGATGAATCAGATATTTAACAATGTCACTCCAAATTAAGCAGAAGTACTTAATGTACAAAGGATACATCACTTAATTAATATGTCCTTGTTATTAATGCAAATTCATGCGTGGATTGCAAAACATCAATTGCATACAAATACACTCAGCAAATGAGGTCCATTAATTAAGGTCAATAGCTGCAAACTGTAGGCAATGTATAAATATAATACCAGAGAACAGAAGAAATGGAATGCTGCTGAATTGCCACATAGAAAATCCAAAATATAAATAAAAACAGAACACTGCAGGTTCCTAAGCATTTGAGCTCTGTCTTTTTCCCAGGTGAGTTCCCAGGTTTTTCTGCGTGAGTCAGTCTCAAGATGGTGGAGTGTGTTTCATTTACTGGTGGCGTGGCTGCTGGGTTCTGGTATGCGTGGCCTATCTTACCCAAAGAGACTTTAGTTTTACTATGGAACTTGCTTCAAACTGGTTTATTCTTCCAATGAGTGGCAATCCGCTCCTATTTACTTATGCTGAAATGCAGCCACACATTTCTCACCTGACCTTCCGACTCTGGCCGGGTGAGAATAGTGCAGTGCAGCGGGTTCCCGAGTCCTCCTGTCAGGGGAAAGGAAGCCGCATCCCCTTTAATACGGCACTAGCTGCTGTAAAGCAGGTAAATTTAAAAGTCCGTCCATTTTGAGAAGCCAGGGAGAAGGTAAGTGTGTAAAGTGAGCAGGTAGGATTGGGGCGGTGGGGCGGGTGATCAGTAGGGCGAGGTCAAGGAGTTGGTTGAGTGGTCTCTGGAGTGTTAGTCGTTGGGGCAATAGGGGTGGCAGTCAGGGGATGGGGATGTAATCAGTGGGACCTATGGGGGGTCAGGAGGGTAGCTGGAGGCCTGGAGTGTAGTTGGTGACATGGGGGAGTAGTCAGGGAGTCGGGAGGGTAATTGGGGTGGTTCTGTGGGGAATTGGGAGGGTAGTTGGGGGGTTCAGGGAGGGGGGCCCAGTGGGGGCTGGGGGGTGTAGTCAGAGGGTTGGCGGGGGATCAGTCGTATAGTAACCTAAGAGTTAGAAATGGCTTTAATTCTTCAAATTTTTCCTGGATAACTATTCCTGTAAGACAATCGGAATCATTCGAAGTCTGTGATTTAAATCGGAGAATCGGATGGTTCCCAGGGCAGGATAACTGCCTAATGGAAGTTTGAAATTTCCTGTTCTGGGGGGGGACCATGAGGTAGGTTACAGAGTAGGTATGTCTCTCATGAGTACAGAGTGTTCCATCCACAGTCTAGCACATGACTGCTGATGTCACTAATACATCATGGTCTACATCACTCATTACCATAACTATTGTATTTACCCATTACACTCCACCTCCCACTCAAGTATTCTATCAACTTCTTAACAATGATGTTAAACTATATTTAACTATTTACATTGCATTTCTGTAACTCCCTTTTACTGCTATAGATTCTACCCAACTCCCACTCCTACTCTTCCCCTATTTCATATGGTTCAGCTGTAGACTGGAATGGCGAACAAACCTCTTGCACCTCATCCTCCAATGGATCACTTGGTGCTACAGTGGCCTCTTCCTTATTACTTTCTTCAAGAAAGAGCCAACCCAGGTCCAAAAGGTCTTCTTGTGGATGGCCACTGTCTGCCGCAGTGCCTTCTGTATCCACATCCTCGGGCCTAGCTTTATAAAGAACTGAGAGATCCACAACCTCAGTATCTACCCGGGGTCTAGTGGATGGTATCTCTGTGAGGGAGAGTAAACCACTGCTCAATGAATTAACTTCATCAGCTGCCATAGGCTGAAAATCCACTGGCTCAAAATAAAACTTTGAAAATCCTTTCAGGAAAGGCATCTGGTTGTCCAAATGCAGGTCATCATCCAGTGGCGTATTACTGGGATGTTTCCCCTCAATAAGGATCTGCATTGATTGTGAACACCATAGAGAGAGTCAACAAGCTGTTGCCCCTTATAACAAAGAGGGGCAATTAGCCTGCCTTTTATTGGAAGGTCTGTGCCACCTGGACCTTGCAATTTACTATCTGATGGATGGAAGGGTATGGTTGTAGTAATCTGGTCGATCTGCTAGTATCTTTTCTAACCCCAGGACTTCCCAAAGCGCTTTACAACCAATGAAGCACTTTTGAAGTGCAGTCACCGAAGAAATGCAACAGCCAATTTGTGCAGAGTGAGCTTCTGCATACAGCAATGTGACAATGACCAGGTAATCTGTTTTTATGATGTTGAATGAGGATAAATATTGGTCAGAACACCAGGGGCAACTCCCCTGCTCTTCTTTGAAATAGTGCCACGAAATCTTGTACATCCACCCGAGCAGGCAGACAGGGCCTCGGTTTGGCATCTCAGAATGCCCTAGTTCATTTCCTGATTTTTCTGAGGAAGCCGATCTCAATTACGTTGGTGGTGGTTATGGCACTACAATCAGACTCAGTTCTCTGCTACAGAGATGCGGTAAGTCAGCCACCCTTTTCTCCTGTAGTATAAATTGTTGTGATCATTTGAAATTTGGCATTCTTGTGTTTGTCCTGATGAGTGCAAGATGAAAAGCTTTGGCAACCTTTGGGTCCTTCTCTTGGTTATGAAGCAATGAACTCTGCCATAAAAGCATTTCTGTACACCAGTTGAGGACAGAAACATGTTCAGCTGTGTTGCTCTTTACTGTTGCCCAACCTGCCAACACTCATCTCTTAGCCTCACATGAGAAACTGCAACTTGGATGTGGGATCAGAGGGGAGTTGACACCTGTGGAGCAAATGCCCCTGCATTTCTTCATGGCTTCAGAGCGAAAAATACAAGGAATTAAAAAAAAAAATAAGCAGGAGTGACAAATGGGGAAAGAAACAACCATAATGAGACTGGCTGTGACATTCAGTACGGTTAGTTAAAGTGTTAGCATTCTGCTTAAAAATCACAGAGGAAAAGCTATTTATGGAGTTCCCACTGCCAACCAATTCTGCCTAATGGTTGGTATCTGAGCAGCAATTTCATTAATGTTTAAGATAAAAGAATAAAATAAGGTAATTTAACATCATCACTACATAATCCTGTGTTAGCAGAAGCCTCGAAGGTGCCAGCAGTAGGACTCTCCCTTCTGAGTCAGTAGATTATAGATTCATGTTCCACTCCAAGACTGAACACACAATCTAGACTGGCACTTCAATGCAGTTCCGAGGCTGTGCTGTATTGTCGGAGATTCCATTTTTCAGATGTGACATTAAACTGAGGCCCACATGGCTGTAGAATATTCCCCATGGCACTGTTCCAAAGAAGAGTAGGGGAGTTCTTTCCAGTGTTCTGGCCAAGGTGTGTTGCTGACTACACTTAAATAGTATTCGATTTGTTTTTTATTCTTTCCATGGGATATTGACGTCACTGGCAAGGTCAGCATTTGTTGCCCATCCCTAATTACCCTTGAGCTGAGTGGCTTTCTAGGCCATTTCAGAGGGCAGTTAAGAATCAACCACATTACTGTGGCTCTACAGTCACATGTAGGCCAGGCCAGGTAAGGATGGCAGATTTCCTCCCCTAAAGGACATTAGTGAGCCAGATGGGATTTTAAGGACAAAAAATGATAGTTGTCATATGTTCGCCATTACTGAGATTAGCTTTTCAATTCCATACTTAATTAGTTGAATTTAAATTCCACCATCTGCTGTGGTCAGATTAGTGCCCATGTCTGCAGAGCATTTGCCTGGGCCACTAGTCTAGTGACATTAGCACTACATCACCATCCTACACCATCATAGGCTGCAAAGACATGGAAGGTGCTCTCTAAATGCAGGTCATTCTTTCTCAAGAAAGTTTCACATTGAAAGGAAATTACAGCCGATCTCTTGCAGATGTAATCATCATTTGCTAGCCCCAGGTCATGTGACTAATAGCATAGCTGCCTTTAAGGCTGCTAGATCAGCAAAGAAGGGAGAAAGGAACAGAAGGACATGTTAATAGGGTTAGGTGAAGCAGGGTGGGAGGGAGCTTGTGTGGAGCATAAACGCCAGCATTGACGAGTTGGATTGAATGGCTTCTTCTGTCATGAGGTTCTATGTAATTCATGACATCCATTAACTCTCCTTCTCGATATTCAGACAGACTGCAGAGGCAGTATTTCCAAATTGTCTATGCCTTTACCACCCACATTATCATTTAAAATAATAATATTACTGAAAAGAGAGATATGTTGCTGAAGATTTTCATCTTGTATTCATCAGGACAAACGCAAGAATATCAAATTTCAAACAATCACAACAATTTATACCACAGAAGAAAAGGGTGCTAATTGGTTGGCAAGTCGACGCTGATTGGCTGAGGCATTGCCATGGAGAAAGCAACAGTAACTATAGGTTCCCCAGGTAATTCAATAAAGGAGCAAGGGTTGAATATATTTCTTTTGTTTGCAGAGAACAGGTTCCTGCGTATGAATGTATGTCGCTTCTAGCAAGCATAAATGAGCCACATACGAGCTTGACTGATTATCTTAAATTGGTTGTTAGCTATTAGCGCACTCAGGATTGTTGAGCAAGTTATGCCCAATCGTGGAATCCTATCTGACAGTAGATGTTTTGTTTTGGGTTTTGCAAGCATGGGCTGGTTAAGTACAGTCTGTACTCTGCCTATTACAAATAACTGAAGGAACATGCTGTTTGATTCAGCCTGCCAATTTTTGGGTGTATGGGCCATGGACCTGCATCATACTGGCAATGATATCCATACACAACATTGCTCAATTGTATGGTAGGCAGAACATCTTTTTTGATTGACAGCAGCATCCTATTAGTGGAAAATACCAGTCGTGTAAACACCGCATGGTAGCAGCATGAAATAGCAAGATGATGCTTGGACTAATGTTGATTTGGAATTATGTGTTTAGGGACAAATTTAATTGGTTAATAAGTGAGTTACAGTTTAAACTATCTTCACAACAAAAGTTATCATTCAGAATCATAGAATGGTTACAGCACAGAAAAAGGCCATTCTACCCATCAAGTCTATGCAAGCTCTCTGCATCAGCTATTAACCTAATGCCACTCCTCTGCCTTTAATCAGAACCCTGCAAATTTTTCCTCATCAGATAATGATCCAATTCTCTTTTGAAAGCCGCAATTGAATGTGCCTCCTCCAGGCAGTGTACTCTAGATCCTAACCAACTGATGGTGGTAGACTGCTCATTATTCGAGTATATCCAAGTTGTAAGTGTCTTCATCATCTTCTGTGGATCCTCTCATGACTAAAGAGTCCAATGAGAGATTGGGATGGGCGTCCACAGAACTGGCAGTTCATGTTGTCCCATAGCCTAACAGGTCCAATCTGACCAAATCACTATGCATCAGACTATTCTCAATCATCAACGTGTTGGAAGGTGTCATTGACAGCACTGTCAAGCAGCACTTAATCAGCAATAACCTGCTCACCAATGTTCATTTTGGGTTCCGCCAGAGGCATTCGGTGCGAGACCTCATTCCAGCCTTCGTCCAAGGAGGAAAAAAGAATTAAATTCAAAAGGAGGTGGGAGTGAATGCCCTTGGCATCACACCAACATTTGACCAAGTGTGGCATCAAGGAACCCTAGCAAAACTGAAGTCAGTGCAAATCAGTGGGAAAGCTCACCACTGGTTGGCATCATACATAGCACTTGTATGGTATGAATGTTACTTGCCACTTATCAGCCCAAGCCTGAATGTTTCCAGGTCATGCTGCATATGAACACAGACTGCTTCAGTATCGGTGGAGTTGCGAATGGTGCTGAACGTTGTGCAATCATCAGCGAACATCTCCACTTCTGGCCTCATGATGGAAGGAAAGTCATTGATGAAGCTGCTGAAAGTGGTTGGGGCTGAGACAGTGCCCTCTGGAACTTCTGCAGTGATGTTCTGGGTCTGATATCATTGGCCTCCACAACCACAACCATCTTCCTTTGTTACTCCAACCAATGGAGAGTATTTTGCCACTTATTCCCATTGACTCTACTTTTGCTAGGGTTTCTTGATGCCACGTGACCAAATGCTGCCTTGATGTGAAGGACAGTCACTCACCCCTCCCCTCTAGAGCTCAGCTCTTTTGTCCATATTTGGGATAAGGTTTAAATGAGGTCAAGAGGTGAGTAGCCTTGGCAGAACCCAAACTGAGCATCAGGGAGCTGGTTATTGCTGTGGTAAGTGCCCCTTGATAGCACTATCGATGGCACCTTCCAATGCTTTGCTGATAATCGAGAGGAAACTGATGGGACTGTAATTGGTCAGATTGGATTTGTCCTGCTATTTCTGGATAGGACATACCTGGATAATTTTCTACATTGGTGGGTAGATGCCAGTGTTGTAGCTGTACTGGAACTACAGCTGTACTGGCTAAGGGCACAGCTAGTTCCGGAGCGCAAGTCTTCAGTTTGCTAGGCTATTGTCAGGCCCTATAGCCTTTGCAGTATCCAGTGCCTTCAGCCATTTCTTGGTACCATGTAGAATGAATCGAATTGGCAGAAGATTGGAATATGTGATGCTGGGGACCTCAGGAGAAGGCCAGGATGGATTATCTACTCGGTACTTCTAACTGAAGATGGTCCTGTCCACTGGTATGCTGGGCTCCTCCATCATTGAGGATGGGGATATTTGTGGAGCATCCTCCCCCTGTAAGTTGTTTAATTATCCACCACCATTCACAACTGGATGTGGCAGAGCTTTGATCTGATCCGTTAGTTGTGATATTGCTTAGCTCAGTCTATTGCATGCTGCTTCTGCTGTTTAGCATGCAAGTAATCCTGTGTTGTAGCTCCACCAGATCGACATGCCCTCCTGCACTCTTCATTGAACGAGTGTTGATCCCCCAGCTTGATGGTGTTGGTAGAGTTGGGGGATATACCAGCTCATGAAGTTACAGATTGTGGTTGAATACAATTTCATTGCTGCTGATGGCCCATAGCACCTCATGGACGGCCAGTTTCAAGCTGAGAGATCCGTTCAGAGCCCATCCCATTTAGCATGCTGACAGTACCACACCACACGATGGAGTGCATGCTCATAATGAAGACGGGGCTTCGTCATCACAAGGACTATGCAGCAGTCACTCCTACACATACTGTCATGGGCTGATGGACTTGGGATATGTGGATTGGTGAGGACAAGGTCTTGTAGGTTTTTCCCTCTTTTTGGTTCCCCCACCACATGCCACAGGCCCAGTCTGGCAGCTATGTCCTTCTGGACTCAGCCAGATCAGTCAGTTGCAGTGTTAATGAGCACTCGTGATGATGGACATTGAAGTCCCCCACCCAGAGTCCATTCTATGTCTTTGCCATTCTCAATACTTCCTCAAAATGGTGCTCAACATGAAGGAATACTGATTCATCAGCTGAAGGAGAGTGGTAGATGGTAATCAGTAGAAGGTTTCCTATGTTTGACCTGATACCATGAGGCTTCATGGGGTCCAGAGTCAAGGCAAAGAATTCCCAGGGCAACTCCCTCCCGACTATAGACCACTGTGCCACCGCTTCTCCTTCAGTAGGACAGGACAGATGGTGATGGTGATGTCTGGGACTTTGGCTGAAAGGTATAATTCTGTGAGTATGACTATGTCAGGCTGTGCATGACAAGTTTGTGGCACAGCTGTTCGAATTTTGGCAGAAGCCCCCAGATATTAGTATGAAGGACTTTGCAGGGTTGGGCATACCATTGTCATTTCCGTTACCTAAGTTGATGCCAGGGTTCCATCCAGTTTTATTCCTTCCAGTAGTGTTTTGGTAAAACTGAGTGGCTTAATAGGCCATCACAGAGGACTGTTAAAAGTCAACCACATTGCCGCAGCCCTGGAGTCATATGTAGGCTTGGCCAGGTAGGGGCAGTAGATTTTCTACCCTAAAGGACATTAGTTTTTAATGACAATCAATGGTAGTATCATTGCATCAATACTAAGACTAGCTTTCAGTAACATTTTTTAAATTAATTAATTCATTTTAAATTTCACTGAGGGACATTTGAGGGATTTGAACCCACATCTCCAGTGCATTAGCCTGGGCCTCTGGATTAGTAGTCCAGTGACATTACCACCATGCCAAAATCACTCTATTGTTAAATAACCCCACCATCAACATCCTGGGGGTTACCATTGACCAGAAACTGAACTTAACCAGCCATTTAAATGCTGTGGCAACAACAGCAGATCAGAGGCTTGGAATTCTGCAGCGAGTAACTCACCTTCTGACTCTCCAAAGTCTGCCTAAATCTGTAACGCCCAAATCAAAAGTGTGATGGAATGCCCTCCACTTTCCTAGAAGAGTGCAGCTCCAACAACACTCAGGAAGCTCGACACAATCCGAGACAAAGCAGCCCAAATGATCGGCACTCCATCCACCACCTTAAGCATTCACTCCATCCACCACCTTAAGCATTCACTCCACCCACCACTGGCACACAATTGCAGTGGTGTCTACTGCATACAAGGCCAAGTGCAGGAACTCACCAAGGTTCCTTCAACAGCACCTTTCAATCCTGCAACCTTTACCACCTAGAAAGACAAGGGTAGCAGCTACATGGGAACACCACCACCTGCAAGTTTCCCTCTGAGTCACACACCATCCTGACAAGGAAATATATTGCTGTTCCTTCAATGTTGCTGGGTCAAAATCTTGAAACTCCCTTCCCAACAGCGCCACGGGCGTATTTACATCACATGGACTGCAGTGGCTCACCACCACCTTGTCAAGGGCAATTAAGGATGGGCAACAAATGCTGGCCTTGCCAGTGACACTCACACCCCATGAATGAATTAATAAAAAGCATTTGTGTTGACTATTTTGCAATCAATCCCAACTTTATGAATACCATAGGTTCGCCAAAACGGGCTCGAGTGGTTGTGTTTAAGTTTCTCTCGGGGAAAATCAAATACCTTCTTAGTAAGAACTTAAGACCTTGCAGGAAATTAAGAAGTCAATGAACTCCAAGCAGCCTTTCCCTAAAGCTGCCTGTTTTCCCACCTTCTCCCTCAATCTCTTCCTGCCCCTTGAAAAGTGTCCAATCTTACACCCACTTTTAGCTCAATGACCCTTCCTCGTAACTTTATTCAACAACTCTTACCCCCTGGATGATAATGTTCCACCTGACTTCCTCTAACACTCTAATTTCTAAGTTGAGTCCCTCTTGAACCATTCACTATAATTATCAATTAGGCTAATTCTCATCACGATCTTGAAAATATCAAGTAGATCGTTTTGAAGGCTTCATTGTAGGAAGGAGACGAGTTAGTCTTCCTTAGTTCAGCACCCTGCCCACGCTCACTCT
Organism: Cetorhinus maximus; assembly: GCF_964194155.1. Classification (NCBI taxonomy): domain Eukaryota; kingdom Metazoa; phylum Chordata; class Chondrichthyes; order Lamniformes; family Cetorhinidae; genus Cetorhinus; species Cetorhinus maximus. The sequence continues at coordinate 28,341,098 of NC_135881.1, forward strand.
GTCAACTCATACACAAAGAATGAAGGGAAAAATTATTAACTGGATATTGGAGTTAATTATATTCTTCATAACTGCTTCATATAAATTCCTATCAGCATAAAAGCCTCTTGCTCGGGCTTCCTTTGGTGATATTTACTCCATCCATCAAATCTCATCTTCATCTCTCTGAGATTCATGTTTACTGCGTAACACAGGCTGGGGGACTAGTCACAATCGATCCTCAGGAAGCACAGCTGGAAGGAGGGCCTCACTGGTTCAATCAGAAGGTTGGCAGCCACCCTCTGTGATTGTAGAATCAGCCAATTTGCTGGTGTTTCTCACCATGCTGGAGTGGGTTGGGGAGAGGGAAATGTAGCTGCAGTCTATGAAGGTGGTTCACTTAATGGTACAAAAGCACTTGTCTTGCTTCGAAGTTGGAGGCTAATAGCAGCCTCCAGAACTGATTCATTGGGGAGCAAAGTCTGCTAGTTCCTGCCTTGAGTGCTCCTATGAACGTGCAAAAATGAAATGGACTGTTACTGGAAGTCCTGTTGCTACTTTCTCATTCTAATTTATACAGCTATCACTTGTGGTTGCAAACTTGTCTCTGATTTAATAGGTTGTGATTTTTTTTCTTATTTGTTCAATGTGGGTGTCACTGGCCAGGCCAGCATTTATTACCCATCCCTAGAGGTCATTTAAGAGTCAACCACATTGCTGTGGGTCTGGAGTCACACGTAGGCCAGGTAAGGACAGATTTCCTTCCCTAAAGTGCAAAACTGACAGTCCAGTGCAGTATTGAGGGAGTGATGGACTGTCAGAGCTGCTCTCTTTTGGATGAATAATTCAACCAGGGCCCTGTCTGCCCTCTCAGGTGGATGTACAAGAACACATGGCGCTATACTGAAGAAGAGCAGGGGAGTTATTCCTGTGTCCTGGCTAATATTTATTCCTCAAATAACATCACAAAAACAGGTTATCTGGTCGTTATCACATTACAGTTTGTGGGACCTTGCTGTGCACAAATTAGCTACCGTGTTTCCTACATTACTTTACTGGCTATAAAGTGCTTTCAGCCAACCAGTGATTGAGAAAGACTTTAGATAAATGCAAGCCTTTTTCTTTTTTATCGTTCTTTGTGGCATTAGGTGTGTGGACAATGAACTTGCATTCAGCACATAAAGCAATTCTGCTAATGGGGAAGAATGTCAGCCAAAATGTGTTTTGTCTCAAGACAAAACATTTGCAATTCAAATCCCAGTCTTACTGAGCGATAGCCATCCTCACTCAGCCTCACTCATTAAGTACAATGTCACATGTTAAACAGTCAGATTTTGTCTCCTTCCAGTGTCCCCCATCACAAAAATCTAAGCTGACACTCCAGTGCAGTAGTGTGGGAGTGATGCACAGTCGGAAGTGCTGTCTTTTAGAAGAGATGTTAAACCTGAGGTCCTGTCACTCTTCTCAGGAGGCAGTAAAAGATCAGGTGACACTATTTCGAAGAAGATCCTCCCCTGTGTACTGGCCAATATTTATCACTCAACAAACACTACCTCATTGAGGTTTGTGAGAGCTTGCTGTGTGGAAATTAGCTGCTGTATTTCCTACAATACACCAGTGACTACGCTTCAAAAAGTACCCCATTGGCTGTAAAAGCACTTTGTTACATCCTGTGGTTATGAAAGTTGCTATCTAAGTGCAAGTCTTTGATTCCTTCTTCCTACTTTTGTTACAATTTCTGAATCACCTTTCAGGGAGCACACTGTCAGCAAAATTAACAATAACACTATTAACATAGGACTTAGGAGCAGGAGTAGACCATTCGGCCCATCAAGCCAGCTCCATCATTCGATACGATCATGGCAAATCTGATAGCGGTCTCAACTCCACTCTCCTGTCTGCTCCCCATAACCCTCGATTCCCTTGTCTATCAAAAATCTGTCTAACTCTGCCTTGAATAAATTCAATGACCCAGCCTCCACTGCTCTCCGGGGAAGAGAATTCCACAAACTAAAGACCCTCTGAAAGAAAACATTTCGCCTCATCTCCAACTTAAAATGGAGATTTCTTATTTGCAAACTGTGTCCCCTAATTCTGGCCTCACCCACAAGAGGAAATATCCTCCCGCTATCTACCTTATCAAGTCCCCTCAGGGTCTTACATGTTTCAATAAGATCACCTCTCATTCTTCTAAACCCTAAGGGGTATAGGCCCAACCTGCTCAACCTTTCCTCATAAGATAAGCCCTTCATTCCAGGAATGAGTCACATGAACCTTCTCTGAACTGCTCCTAATGCATTTATATCATTTTTCAAATAAGGAGACCAAAACTATACACAGTACTCTAAATGTGATCTCCCCAAGGCCCTGTAAAGGTGCAGTAAAACTTCCTTTCAAATTCCATTCCCCTTGCAATAAATGCCTATATTCTATAAGCCTTCTTAATATACCTACATACTAACTTTTTGTGATTCATGTACCAGGACACCCATATCCCTCTGTACCACCAAGTTCTGCAATCTCTCTCTATTTAAATAGTATTTTGTTTTTCTATTCTTCCTGCCACAGTGGACAAGTTCATATTTTCCCAATTATACTCCAAATGCTAAATTTTTGCCCATTTACTTAATCTATTTATACCCCTTTGTAGACTCTTTACCATCTCTAGATAACTTACTTTTCTATCTATCCTGGTGCCATCAGCAAACTTAATTAGCGTACCTTTGGTCCCCTCATCCAAGTTAATGACATAGATTGTAAACAGTTGAGGGCACAACATTGATCTCTGTTGCATGTTCACTGCATGCCAGCTTGCCAACATAAAAATGACCAATTCCCTACTCACTGCTTCTTGTTAGCTAACCAATTCTCTATCCATGCTAATATGCTACCCCCACACCATGAGCTCTTATTTTGTGCTGCAACCTTTGCTGTGGCACCTTATCAAATGCCTTTTGGAAATCCAAGTGCACCACATCTACAGGGTCCCCTTTACCCACCTTGCCTGTTACCTCCTCAAAGAACTCTAATTAATTAGTTAATCATAATTTTCCTTTCATAAAACCACGTTGACTCTGCCTGGCCCCATTTTGATTTTCTAAGTATCCTGCTATAACCTCCTTAAATAATAGATTCCAGCAATTTACCTATGACAGATGTTAGGCTAACTGAGCTATAGTTTCCTGCTTTCTGCCTCCCTCCCTTCTTCAATAAAGGTGTTAGAATTGATATTTTCCAATCCGCTGGAACCCTTCCAGAATGTATGGAGTTTTGGAAGGTTATAACCAATGTGTCTCCTATCTCTGCAGCTACTTTTTTAAGACCTTAGGATGCAGGTCATCAGGTCCCAGGGATTTGTCAGCCTTTAGGTCTAATAGTTTTCCCAGTACCTTTTCCCTGGTGATGGTGGTTGTTTTAAGTTCCTCCCTCCCTTTCATCTCTTGATTTTTAAGTAACTTTGGGAAGTTTTCTGCAGTGAAGACAGATACAAAATATCTTTTCAATGCTTCTGCCATTTCCGTATTTTCAATTAATTCCCCAGCCTCACCCTCCAGAGGACCAACACTCATTTTAGTTACTCTTTTCCTTCTTAAATACTTGCTGCAACTCTTACTATCTTTTTTTATATTTCTAGCTAGCTTTCCCTCATACCCTAATTTCTCCATTTTTTTTTTAGTCTTTCTTTGCTGGTTCTTAAAATCTATCCAATCTCCTGACCTACCACTAATCATTGCAGAATTGTACAGTGTTTCTTTCAATTTGATACTGAAATTTATATTCCTTAATTAGGCAGCGATATTGCATCCTTCTCAAAGAGCTTTTTTCCCCCTCACTGGGATAAATCTTTGCTGAGAGTTATTAAATATCTCCCTAAATGTCTGCTATTACATCTCTACTGTCCTTACTTTTAAACTAGTTTCCCAGTTCGCTTCTACCTTCATATTCTTATAATTACCTTTTTTATTTTTAAAACACTAGTTTGACCCACACTTCTCACCTTCAAACTGGATGTGAAATTCTATTATGTTATGATCACCTACAGACTCTTTTACTAGGAGTTTATTGATTAATCTTGTTTCATTGCACATTACCAGGCCTAAAATAGGCTGTTCCCTGGTTGGCTCTAGAACATACTGCTCTAAGAAATTATCCCAAACATACTCTATGAACTCATTTTCCAGGCTACCTTTGCAAACTGGATTTGCCCAATTTAAATGAAGATTAAAGTCATCCATTTTTGCTGTACTTTTCTTATATGCCCCATCTATTTTTTTCCTGTATGCCTACAGTGTATGTACTATAAACTACTACCACAAGTGACCTTTCCTATTTCTTATCCCTACCCAAATTGATTATGCAACTTGCTCTTTCAAGCTAATGTCATCTCTCACTACTGTATTTATATCATCCTTAATTAACAGAGCTACTCCAACACTGTTTCCTTGCTTCCTGTCATTCCAAAATGTCAAATACCCTTCAATATGCAGGTCCCAGTCTTGGTTACCTTTAAACCATGTGTCCACAATGACTATCAGATCATACATATCTATTTCTACCTCTGCTAACAATTCATCACTTTTGTTATGAATGCAGCACACATTCAGATACAGAGCCTTTAATTCTGTCTTTTTACCATTTTTGCAATCTCTGGTCTTACCTGCTGGTGCACTGTTAAGCTAACCTGCTCTCTCACCTTGTCATTTCCAATATTTCCCCTCACATGATTCCTTGATCCCTTGCCCCCCCCAACATTCGCTCCACAAGCGCCCCACCCCCCCACCCCCTCCCCCCCCCCACCCCGCATTTAACTTAAAACCCTCTCTACCCTCATTATATAATTTGCTAGAACACTGGCCCCAGCATGGTTCAGGTGAAGACAGTCCCAACAGCCCCACTTTCCCTTCTACTGGTGCCATTACCCCATGAACTGAAGCTCATTTTTCCCACACTAGTCTTTGAGCCACGTATTCATCTCTCTAATCTTATTTACCCAAAATAAATGTGTCAGCTCTAAGGATACATGGATAAACAATTTGTTCCACCTGTTCTTACTCCCTACAATACAGCAGTGACTATTCTCCAAAAGTACTTCATTGGCTGTAAAGTGCTTTGGGTCATCCTAAGTTTGTGAAAGATGTTATATAGATGCAAACCTTTCTTTCTTCCTGTTTCTCCCCACTGCCTCATTCAAGTAGGTAAGGCAAAAGACACTCACAATAGAGCTGCACATAACAACTACGCATATAATATAGAAACAGAAAATGCTAGAATAATTCAGCAGGTCTGGCAGCATCTTTGAAGAGAGAAACAGAGTTAACGTTTCAAGTCAAATTTAAAGAATCATACTGGACTCAAAACGTTGAATCTGTTTCTCGCTCCACAGATGCTGCCAATCCTGCTGAGCTTTTTCAGCATTTTCTGTTTTTATTTCAGATCTTAAGCATTTGTAGTATTTTGCTTTTATAACAACTTCGCATTGAGTTAAGAAAAAAAAACTGCGCGTGCAGTTTTGCAAAAATTCAAAAGAAAAAGAGGAAATAGAAATTTCATTGCTGACAGCGGTGGGGTGAGCCTGGGGCATTAAACGAGTGCTGTCCGGGCGTTATAGAAAGTTGGTTGGAGTGATAATGGATGACTGATCCAATATCACCTCTCCCTCTCCCTGCCCACCACTAGCCAAAGTCAAAAATTCCACCCAAAAATGCTGGAACTAAAAAACCTCTCCAATACCAATGCAGGAATACATATTAACCATGGGCCTGTAGCACAAATGGGTGATATCACATTGGAGGGCTATTATATGCTGGCCTCAACCGAATGTCAACAATGAGGTGTGCTGCTTTGCATATTAAGGCTCAATCCTTTCAGTCAGTTCCACCTTCACCACAGGTCTACTGCACATAACACCAAGTGGGCCTCAATCAGGCCTTAAAGTGTTACTTCTCATTCATTTGGAGTAACACTAACTCATTTTAGTTTAAAAATATCACCGACTTATATATATGTCATTCTTATCCCAGCAGATAAGAAAGCCTGGATTTAGGAGTTTGAATGTAGGAAGCCTACTCATGTGTGGAGTTCTCTCAGAATCTGACCTAAATGAGCAAGAGGATAAAAGATTTAACAGTTCCAATTGGTTAAATCTGTTCGTTCTTTGTGATTGTATGCCTCAATCCAACACTGTTACATTTAACGTTAAAACCTTGATTAAAGTACGGTGATGTAGGCATGTAGAACTGACCTAAAGCTCTGCTTTACCTTGTGGCAATGGAGAACACTAGCGTGAAGGAATTATCTGTGTCAATTCCGCAGCATTTTTCATCACCCCAGGATGTCCTAAAGTGATTGACAGCCCAATGAATGACTTATGAAGTTTAATCACTGTTAAAATGTATGAAATGATCTATGTGACCCAGAAAGTGCGTGTATTCATCTCTCTCTTTCGAGCCTCAACACTCAACACTGCCTCTACACTCACCCAATCCACAACTGAAGATGGGTTGTCAAACTCATTATCTAAATTGGGCTTGATCCAATACCCTGGCATTTGACATTGGCCTTGGCCAGCAAAAGCTATCTGGGCACACGATATCTGCAGCTTTTAGTGGCAGAGGTGGCGGCACAATGGTATACAGTTTGGAGGGAGTTGCCCTGGCAGTCCTCAACATCGACTCCGGACCCAATAAATTCTCATGGCATCAGGTCAAACATGGGCAAGGAAACCTCCTGTTGATTACCACGTACCGCCCTCCCTCAGCTGATGAATCAGTGCTCCTCCATGTTGAACACCACTTGGAGGAAGCACTGAGGGTGGCAAGGGCACAGAACGTACTCTGGGTGGGAGACTTCAATGTCCATCACCAAAAGTGGCTCAGTAGCACCACTACTGACTGAGCTGGTCGAGTCCTAAATGACATAGCTGCTAGGCTGAGACTTCAACAGGTGGCGAGGAACCAACAAGAGGGAAAAACACATTTGACCTCATCCTCACCAACCTGCCTGCCGCAGATGTATCTGTCCATGGCAGTACCGGTAGGAGCAGCCACCGCACGATCGTTGTGGAGACGAAGTCCTGCCTTCACATTGAGGATGCCCTCCACTGTGTTATGTGGCACTACCACCATGTTAAATGGGATAGATTTCGAACAGATCTAGCAAGTCAAAACTGGGCATCCATGAGGCTCTGTGGGCCATCAGCAACAGCAGAATTGTACTCAAACACAATCTGTAAGGTTATGGCGTGGCATATCCCCCACTCTATCATTACCATCAGGCCAGGGGATCAATCCTGGTTCCATGAAGAGTGCAGGAGGGTATGCCAGGAGCAGCACCAGGCATACCTAAACCTGGCCAATTACTGTCCCATCAGTCTACTCTCAATCATCAGTAAAGTAATGGAAGGGGTCATCAACAATGCTATCAAGCAGCACTGGGTTAGCAATAACCTGCTCACTGACGCCCAGTTTGGGTTCCGCCAGGGTCACTCAGCTCCTGACCTCATTATAGCCTTGGTTGAAACATGGACAAATGAGCTGAACTCCCGAGGTGAGGTGAGAGTGATTGTCCTTGACATCAAAGCCGCATTTGACTGAGTGTGGCATCAAGGAGCCCTAGCAAAACTGGAGTCAATGGGAGTCAGGGGGAAAAGATGCCACTGGTTGGAGTCATACCTAGCAAAAAGGAAGGTGGTTGTGGCTGTTGGAGTTCAGTCATCTCAGCTCCAGGACATCATTGCAAGAGTTCCGAGGTAGTGTCCTCAGCCCAACCACCTTCAGTTGCTTCATCAATGACCTTCCTTCCATCATAAGGTCAGAAGTGGGGATGTTCGCAGATGATTGCACAATGTTCAGTGCCATTCGCGACTCCTCAGATACTGAAGCAGTCCATGTCCAAATGCAGCAAGTCCTGGACTGTGTCCAGGCTTGGGGTGACAAGCAGTAAGTAACTTCTATGCCACACAAATGCCAGATAATGATCGTCTCCAACAAGAGAGAATCCAACCATCGCCCTTTGATGTTCAATGGCATTACCATCACTGAATACCCCACTATCAACATCCTGGGGGTTACCATTGAGCAGAAACTGAACTGGACTAGCCATATAAATACTGTGGCTACAAGAGCAGGTCAGAGGCTAGGAATCCTGTGATGAGTAACTCACCTCCTGACTCCCCAAAGCCTGTCCACCATCCACAAGGCACAAGTAAGGATGGGATGGAATACTCCGCACTTTTTCCTGGATGCGTGCAACTTCCACAGCACTCAAGAAGCTGGACACCATCCAGGACAAAGCAGCCCGCTTGATTGGCACCACATCCACAAACATTCACTCCCTCCACCACTGACACACAATAGCAGCAGTGTGTACCATCTACAAGATGCACTGCAGGAATTCACCAAGGCTCCTTCGACAGCACCTTCCAAACCCACGACCACTACCATCTAGAAGGAGAAGGGCAGAAGATAGATGGGAACACCATCACCTAGAAGTTCCCCTCCAAGTCAATCGCCATCCTGACTTGGAAATATATTGCCATTCCTTCACTGTCACTGGGTCAAAATCCTGGAACTGCCTTCCTAACAGCACAGTGGGTGTACCTACACCACATGGACTGCAGCGGTTCAAGAAGGCAGCTCACCACCACCTTCTCAAGGGCAATTAGGAACAGGCAATAGATGCTGGCCCAGGCTGTGAAGCCCACATCCCATGAATGTATTAAAAAAAAATGCAGTTCATCACAAATTCTCCCTCAGAAAACGATTCAGACGACATAGCTGTTTCATGGACAATCGCAGCTCAGCTTAACAGCAGCATCATTTACCCGGTGAGTGTTCATTCTTTAATGAATGTACTAACATATGTAACCTTCCTGTAATGCTGTAGTCTTTCACCACAACTGGATGTTGTTTTGTAACAAAGGCACTGAAGCTGGAGGTAATTGTTTTTCTCAAGCGAATCAGTAATGTGGGTTCAACCGAAAAATAACTACTTTACTTTGAAACCAAATCACTGAATTAATAGATTTATCATCTCCGTTAGTAAATCAAGTGGTGCAAATAAAAACATATCAATGGGTCTACGCATGAACACATCTGCAACTCCAAAAATCACAGAAAAACAGCCTTTTTATTAATTCATTTACGGGATGCGTGTGTCACTGGCTGGGCCAGCATTTATTGCCCATGCCTAATTGCCCTTGAGAAAGTGGTGGTGAGCTGCCTTCTTGAACCTCTGCAGTCCCTGTGGTGTAGGTACATCCACAGAGCTGTTAGGAAGGGAGTTCCAGGATTTGACCCAGTGACAGTGAAGGAACGGCGATATATTTCCAAGTCAGAATGGTGAGTGGCTTGGAGGGGAACTTCCAAGTGGTGGCGTTCCCACGTGTCTGCTACCCTTGTCCTTCAAGATGGTAGCAGTCACGGGATTGGAAGGTGCTACCTAAGGAGCCTTGATGAGTTTCTGCAGTGCATCTTGTAGATCGTACGCACTGCTGCCACTGTTCGTTAGTGATGGAGGGAGTGAATATTTGTAGAAGGGGAGCCAATCAAGCGGGCTGCATTGTCCTGGGTGGTGTCAAGCTTCTTGAGTGTTGTTGGAGCTGCACTCATCCAGGCAAGTGAAGAGTATTCCATCACACTCTGACTCCCTCCTTGTGGATGACTTTGACCCTTAATTACCCAGCCACCCGGATAGTTTCTCCCTTCAATCCCATCTTTCAGCACTTCCTATTTTGTCAAAGCACATTCATCAAATCATAGTAATTGTGTAGCTGTAACACAATGACTTATCCTTCAGCACTTTTCTTTCAAATTACAGCATATGACTCCAGCAATCTGTATGTTAATTATTTGTTGAGGTATCTGCTTCTCAATCTCTCTTTATATGTTCTGTTTCAAATATTGAGCTTATTCCTCAACCGGGCCCAAGTTACTTCAGCTGAGTCTGTTTAGGTCACCCTGTTTCCCTGTCCATAATTGCAATGACAAGGTTAACATGCGACTCACATTTCATGCCAGCTTGTGGAGGAGTCCCGCACATCGAAAATGCACAACTTGTGCCATCTGGAACTGTTCTGTGGATCGAATCTGCTCCAAAGGTCATATGTTTTGACACCCCTGGAGGAAGGGCTGAATTTCAGCCAGGCTAATTTCTAAATGTATCAGCAGATTTCAAAGAAAATGCTGGGCTGTTTAATCCATGCTTGATCTTGAATAAACATTTATCACCCTCATTCCCCACCCACAGGCAGCCTGATGTTTATTGTATCTGAGCGTCTTCAGCTCCACTGCTCAGTATCGGTCGTTTGTTTTAATAACAGTGCGCTGTGGGATAAAAGATAAGCAGCAGGGAATTTATCTACAGGACTAATCTTCGCAATCACCTTCAACTCCATCTTGCAGTCGTTGCTAAGCAACTACACCAGGCCTTTTTTTTAACAGTCTTGTAACGTTTCACTGGAGACGTCAGCAAAGATGAGAAGGTGTTGCTACTTTGGAAATCACATGCACAACTGGCTGTGAAGTGGAAGTGGGGCATCATGAAGGCACACGAATGGGGGAACGGCAAAGCAGCCAGTAGCAATTAGCCTGATGTCATGTGTACAGAGAGGAAGATTGTGTAGCATTCATTTTTGGACAGGATGCTCCTGTTCACATACATTTGGCAAAAAAAGACACCTGTTTAGTTAGCACCTTCCAAACCCACGATCACCACCATCTAGAAGGACAAGGGCAGCAGACTCCACCACGGGAACGCCACCACCTGAAAGTTCCCCTCCAAGCCACTCACCATCCTGACTTGGAAATATATCGCCCTTCCTTCACTGTCGCTGGATCAAAATCCTGGAACTCCCACCCTAATAACACTGTGGGTTATTACGATCCCAGCTGACAGGCCTGATCCCAGGGTGGAACCCGGCTTGATAGATCCTAACTTTTATTTTTTGTTTAGATACATGGAGAGTAGCTACTGAACAGAGTCACAGGAGTCAGCTGATGAACTTTTAACAAAAGAATAAAATATTTATTAAACAAGAAAAGATGTGCTATATTACAATATTCCTTCACCCACAACTATACCTTTACAGATATATACAGATTTGCAAGGATAACACAAGTTACAGAAACTATCTTATGCTCTAATGTTCACAATAAGTATAGTCCATGCAAACCAATAGGCGACCTGTGGTCAGACACACCACACTCTGAAACCAAGTGACAGATGCCACTCCAAACAGATGCTATAAATCTCTCATCAGCTCCCCCCAGATGTTTGTCACACTGTGAGCCAACCAGTCTCACTGAACTCCGTCTTTCACATGAGGGTTTTCAATCTCCATTCTCCAAGAATTCGCTTTAGAATCATCTCTCAACTGACGTTTTCTCTCACACGTCTCCCACAAGTGTCCACCTCCAGGGTTTCAAACTCTCCTTCCGATGTTCCTCTCCCCTGAGTCACCACATGTATTCAAGCTGTCTTCCACGCACTCTCTCTCACTGACTCAGCCGTCAACAGTACACCACTGCTTCACATGTCCATAGTAAAGAGTTACAGACCTTCAGCTAATTCTTTGGACTTTCTGACTTCTCACAAAGCTTTATATCGCTTTGAATCTGCTTCCTGCAGCTTTCATCTCTTTAAGCTTGAAGCTTGGAGCCTTCCTCTGCTCCTTGCTCTTACCTTCACTTAACAGGACCTTTTCCAGGTTCCTGTCCTTCCTTTGGCTAGAAAGTCGTCTTGGGGCTTTCTCCTGTTCCACTCCCCTGGCTTTTGGGGACTTTCTTCTTTAGTTTGGAACCTTCTATCTGTCCCTTTTCATGTCCTGTCTGTCCAGGTACCTTCTTCCAACTGCTGTCAGTGTGTGTGCGTGCGTGCATGCATGTGTGCATGTGCAGGTGCGCGTGTGTGTGTCCCTCTCTGAACCCCTGTTGTAGGCAACAGCACCGTTTTTCTACTCTTGTGTTTGCTTTAACTTCTCTTCAACAGTCGTAAAAATCTCATTAGAAATACAGGCACCTTTTAAAGTGGAACCAAAGCTCAACTTGACCTTTTCTTAACACACAAATACAGAAATACAAATCAAACTTTAGAGCTAAAACTCATTCCTAACACCCAAATTATAACTTTCTTAAACTATCTCTATTTCCTAGCAGGATGTATCTACGCCACATGGACTGCAGTGGTTCAAGAAGTCAGTTCACCACCATCTTTTCAAGGGCAATTAGGGATGGGCAACAAATACTGGCCTAGCCAGCGATACTGATATTCTGTGGATGATTTTTTTTTAAAATTCTGCAGCAGACGGTTTCAGAATGTTCAAAGGGAGGGTACAAAATTGATCACTGGCATTTCCTTGTTGCTCTGACCATTTCTGCTCTCACAAAACTGATTCAATCGCCATGCAGGGGTCCCTCACCAACTGTTGCTACTGAATGGTAACCGGACCTTTCTTTGTTTTTACATCGCGGTATATTCACTTTATTTATGAGCTTGGCAAAGAGCCTTGCATAACAGCAACTCTCTGTGTAAAGAAATTCCTTCTAAACTGTTTATTTGACCAAGTGTTGGTGATCCGGAGAGATGGTGGAGTAATAGTAATACCACTGGACTAACAATGCCAAGGTGCAGACTAATGTTCTGGGAACATTGGTTCAAATCTCATCTTGGTAGCTGGTGGAATTTAAATTCAAATTAATAAAAAAAACTGGAATTGAAAGCTAACTAAACTAACATTGACTGTCATAAGAGCCCATCTGTTTCATTAATGTCCTTCAAGGAAAGAAATCGGCCTTATTTTTCTTATCCGGTCTGGTCTCCATGCGACTCCAGACCCACAGTAATGTGGTTGACTCTTAATTGTCCTTTGGAATGGCCGAGCAAGACACTCAGTTTAAGGATGGCAACAAATGCTGGCCTTGCCAGCAATGCTCACCTCCCATGATAGAATTAAAAACTAACATTTTTGCCCCCTTGTCGGAACTCAATGATAAGTGGAGTAATTTCTCCACATTCTCTCTTTCAAATCCCTTCATAATCAGGCTTCTCTGAGTCTACTCTTTTCTAGAAATTGTACTGGCCGATCCAACTGGGGTATATTTTCTGTTCAGCTCACTCTTCTCTGCATCAAATGCATGATACATGCAACATATTAATATAAAACACATATTTATTTATTTCTTTGGAAATTGAAAAAAGAATTTCATAGAATACCAATTAACCTCCCTCAGGATACACCAGAGCTTGGAGGGGCCATGGGGGGGGTGGGTGGTATAAGGGGTCATGGGGGGATTGTTCGAGGGACATGACTTGACATTGAGCCCATAGGTGTTGGGTGGGAGGTGAGGGCTGTGACATGTGAGGGTTAGAGGGCCTAACAATTTCTATAAACAACTGGGAAGAAGTTCCAAAGAACCCAGTGAGACTTCTAACCAGCCTGCCTTGGCACTTGCCTACCCCAGTGGCTGCCTACAATCTGCCTCCGGGATCGTCAGGCCCAACTCTATCCTACCCTCCACCTGCCCCCCGGAGCGAAAATGAGGTCTAACGGAGCCCATTAAACCAGGGCGGTCTGCTGGGTTAGGTAATTTTCAGGTACCCGCCTCAGTATTGAAAATCCGGCCTTTATACACATCAAGTTATTTGATCGGAATAACATGACAGGTTATAATAATTTATTTTATATGTTTTCAGTTTGTAGCATCAGCACCAGCCTTTTATTAATGTTAAAAGCCAAACATTGCGGAAGCTGGAAATCCAAAATAAAAACAGAAGGTGCTGGAAAAACTCAGCAGGCCTGGAGAAAGAAGCAGAGTTAACATTTCGACTCCGATACAACTCTTCTTCAGGACTCAGCATTTTATTGCCCATCTTATTGTCCAAACCTACTGACCCTGAGATGCTGGTGGTTAGCCTTCTTCCTAAACTGCTACTCGTGGTTTGATACAGCCGAGTGATTGTTTGGCTCACTTGAGAGACAAGTGTTAAGAATCAACCTCACGGGTGTGGCACTGCAGTCCCATATGGGCCAGCTCTGGCAAGGGCCTCATGTTTCATTTTCTAAAGGACATTAGTAAGCCACTATTTTTTTCAAAAATGGGACAACAATCCAACTGCTTCATGGCCACTTTTACTGTTGTCAGCTTAATTATTTCCAATTTTTTATTTAAACTGAATTCAAATTCTTAAACTGCAGAGGTGAGATTTGAACTCTCGTCTTAAGGATTACCAGTCCAGCAACATTAACATTACAGTACCATACATATATCATAGAGGTCTTCTGGTGCAGTGGGTAGCATCCCTACCTCTGAGCCAGAATCTCCAGGTTCAAGTTCCACCCTGGGACCTGATGACCGAGGATGATGTGTTCAGGCAAACAGGTTGTGTATCAACCTGCAAATTCCTCCAATGGACAGTAAGAGTGGAAGAAATTTCTGGTCACCATGTGATAGGAAGAATGACTGGGCCCCACCATCACTATCCATAGTTTCAAAGTTATGCAGCAGTTTGATAGAGGGAATGTGGAGAAACTGTTTCCACTAGTAGTTGAGTTCAGGCAAGAGAGCATGCATGTTAGATAGACTACAAAATGCATCCTGTCTTCACTCACCTGTGGCTCGGGCCCCTTGGCCTATTCGTGGGTGCTTCACCAGCAGCAGCTACCATTCCCAGCCTCTGATTTGCCAGCAGCTCTCAGCAGTTGGGACTCTCCCCACCATGCCCTAAATCCTGGGGAAGGCCCAATTGGCCTGGGGGAGGTGATGGCGTAGAGGTATTATTGCTGGACTAGTAATCCAGAGACCCAGGGTAATGCCCTGGGGACCCGGATTTGAATCCCGCCACGGCACATGGTGGAATTTGAATTCAATAAAAATCTGGAATTAAAAGTCTAATGTTGACCATGGAACCATTGTCGATTGTTGTAAAAACCCATCTGGCTCACTAATGTCCTTTAGGGAAGGAAATCTGCAGTCCTTACCTGGTCTGGCCGACACATGGCTCCAGTCCCACAGCAATGTGGTTGACTCTTACATGCCCTCTGAAAATGGCCTAGCCAGCCACTCAGTTGTTACAAACTGCTACAAAGTCACAAAAAAGTAATGAAACCAGACGGACCACCTGGCATTGACCTAGGCACCGGAATTGGCAACGGCAATCTCAGCCCTGTAGACCTTGCGAAGTCCTCCTTATATGGGGGCTAGTGCCAAAATTGGGAGTGCTGTCTCACAGACTAGACAAGAAACAGCCTGACATACTCATCCTCACAAGATCATATCTTACAGATAATGTCCCAGACACCACCATCAACATTCCTGGGTGTGTCCTGTCCCACCAGCAGGATAGAACCAGCAGAGGTGGCGGCACAGTGGTATATAGTCGGGAGTGAGTTGGCCTGGGAGTCCTCAACATCGACTCCGGATCCCATGAAGTCTCATGGCATCAGGTCAAACATGGGCAAGGAAACCTCCTGCTGATTACCACATACCGCCCTCCCTCAGCTGATGAATCAGTGCTCCTCCATGTTGAACAGCACTTGGAGGAAGCTATGTGGGTGGCAAGGGCACAGAATGAACTTTGGGTGGGAGACTTCAATGTCCATCACCAAGAGACGCTTGAGAGCACCACTACTAACCGAGTCCTAAATGACATAGCTGCTAGGCTGGGTCTGCAGCAGGTGGTGAGGGAACCAACAAGAGGGGAAAACATACTTGACCTCATCCTCACCAACCTGCCTGCCACAGATGCTTCTGTCCATGACAGTATCAGTAGGAGTAACCACCACACAGTCGTTGTGGAGCCTAAGTCCTGCCTTCACATTGAGGATACTCTACATCGTGTTGTGTGGCACTACCACCGTGATCAATGGGATAGATTTCAAACAGATCTAGCAACTCAAGACTGGGCATCCATGAGGCGCTGTGGGCCATCAGCAGTAACAGGGCTGTACTCAAACACAATCTGTAACCTCATGGCCCAGCATATCCCCCACTCTACCATTACCATCAAGCCAGAGGATCAACCCTGGTTCAATGAAGAGTGCAGGAGGACATTCCAGGAGCAGCGCCAGGCATACCTAAAAAAATGTGGTGTCAACCTGGTGAAGCTATAACACAGGACTACTTGCGTGCCAAAAAGCATAAGCAGCAAGTAATACACAGGGCTAAGTGATCCCACAACCAACAGATCAGATCTAAGATCTGCAATCCCGCCATGTGCAGTTGTGAATGGTGGTGGACAATTAAACAACTCACTGGAGGAGGAGGCTCCACAAATATCCCCATCCTCAATGATGGAGGAGCCCAGCACACCATTGCAAAAGATAAGGCAGAAGCATTTGCGACAATCTTCAGCCAAAAGTGCCGAGTGGATGATCCATCTCGGCCTCCTCCGGAGGTCCCCAGCATCACAGATGCCAGTCTTCAGCTAATTCGATTCACTCCACATGATATCAAGAAACGGTTGAAAGCACTGGATCCTGCAAAGGCTACAGGCCCTGACAATATTCTAGAAATAGTACTGTAGGCTCGTGCTGCAGAACTGTTCCAGTTCAGCTACAACATTGGCATGTACCCGGCTATGTGGAAAATTGCCCAGATATGTCCCGCACACAAAAAGCAGGGCAAATCCAACCTGGCCAATTACCGCCCCATCAGTCTACTCTCCATCATCAGTAAAGTGATGGAAGGGATGATCAACAGTGCTATCAAGCGGCACTTCCTTAGCAATAAGCTGCTCACTGACGTCCAGTTTTGGTTCCGCCAGGGCCACTCAGCTCCTGACCTCATTACAGCCTTGGTTCAAACATGAACAAAAGAGCTGAACTCCCGACATCAAGGCAGCATTTGACCGAGTGTGGCATCAAGGAGTCCTAGCAAAACTGGAATCAATGGGAATCAGGGGAAATCTCTCCACTGGTTGGAGTCATACCTAGCACAAAGGAAAATGGTTGTGGTAGTTTAGGTCAGTCTTCTCAGCTTCAGGACATCACAGCAGGAATTCCTCAGGGTAGTGTCCTTGGCCCAACCATCTTCATCAATGACCTTTCTTCCATCATAAGGTCAGAAGTTGGGATGTTCACTGATGATTGCATGATGTTCAGCACCATTCACAACTCCTCAGATACTGAAGCAGTCCATGTCCACATGCAGCAAAACCTGGACAATATCCAGGCTTGGGCTGACAAGTGGCAAGTAACACTCACATCACACAAGTTCCAGGCAATGACCATCTCCAACAAGACAGAATCCAACCATCGCCCCTTGATGTTCAATGGCATTACCATCACTGAATACCCCACTATCAACATCCTGGGGGTTAATATTGAGCAGAAACTGAACTGGACTAGCCATATAAACACTGTGGCAACAAGAGTAGGTCAGAGGCTAGGAATCCTGTGATGAGTAACTCACTTCCTAACTCCGCAAAGCCTGTCCACCATCTACAAGGCACAGGAATGTGATGGAATACTCCCCACTTGCCTGGATGAGTGCAGCTCCCACGACACTCAAGAAGCTTGACACCATCCAGGACAAAGCAACCCGCTTGATTTGCACCACATCCACAAATATTCACTCCCTCCACTACCGAAGCACAGAAGCAGCAGTGTTTACCATCTACCAGATGCATTGCAGGAATTCACCAAATCTCCTTCGACAGCACTTTCCAAAGCCACAACCACTACCTTCTAGAAGGACGAGGGCAGCAGATAGATGGGAACACCACCACCTGGAAGTTCCCCTCCAGGTCACTCACCATCCTGATTTGGAAATATATTGCCATTCCTTCACTGTCACGGGGTCAAAATACTGGAACTCCCTCCCTAACAGCACTGTGCGTGTACCTACACCACATAGACTGCAGCGGTTTAAGAAGGCAGCTCACCACCACCTTCTCAAGGGCAACTAGGGATGGGCAATAAATGCTGGTCCAGCCAGTGAAGCCCACAGTGTGTGAATGAATAAAAAAAATGTGCCCGACAGGAATTTCTTTACTCGGGGTGGTGAAAGGGTGGAACTCATGGTAGGGAATAGTAGAAGCAGCAAGCACTGACGCATTTTGGGGAGGCTTGTTGAAGATATGAGCCAGAAAGGAATAGAGGGGTGTGTGAACAAGGTGTGAAGAGGCAATCAGAATGGGCAGAGGGTCATGTGGAATATAAACACTGGTATGGACCAGTTGGGCTGAATGGCCTACTTGTGTGTTGCACACTAGATTCTAAGTAGGAGGCCTAGCTGGTAACAAAACAACAACAACTTACATTTACCCAGTGAATTTAATGTAGTTAAAAAAAAACCTCAAGGCACTTCACAGGAATATTATCAAACAACAAAAAAAATCGGCATGCTGGAGAACCCTCCCATTTTCGATCAGGTTCCCTAAAGTCTATTTTTTGTAGGTTGACAAGAAAATTTACAAGATGAAGGCTCATGGCTACACCCATTCCATGAGTTTAGAAATAAACACAATTTAGAAGTTGACAATGGCTTTCAGGCCATTAAAGGTAATTTTCAGCTGAAATCATCACACAGAAAAATAAATGACAAAAACACATTTCATTTTCCCTGTAAATTTTCTACTGCAGGACAATTTTCAGCTGTTAATGGCTATGGTACCATCGCTGTGTGCCAGTGTTAAATGAAAGAGATTGATCACTGTTGTCATGGTGATGCAGGATAATTAGGGCTGCTTTTTGGAATTTTCTAGAAATTCTACATCAATCAAAATTGAACAGAACCATGGAGGCCTATTCAGATAACCCATTAACACATCATAAATTCTCTCAATTGTCATAAACAAAAACCAAAGCTGACGAAGGCTCCAAGGCTAAAAAAAAAAGTACAAAACACAGAGAAACAACACTTGCTGAAAAAAGTATGCTTTCCTAACAAACCCAGGCATTTGCTTTTTCAGGAAAGCTAGGTCCATTAATTCAGAAAAAAAAATACAACCTCTAAAATAAGTGCATGTCCTTTCTAAATGTTTTAGATCCGCTGGTTTTCTATTATATATCAGCACAAATATTATCAACGATGTCTAAATAAATAGACAAAAAAATAAATCAATGTTTGCCCAATGAATTCTTCACATGAATTGTAACTTAATGCAAATCTGGGACGATTCCGCCCTAAGTGGCTGGGAAAAAGAATGTTTTACCTGCTGGCTGCAATGGAGTCTTTTCACACCGCATCATCCCAATCCCGCCTCATTAATAATGCATTCCTGGCGGGCGGGCTCTCATTTGCCCGCCATGCCATCACATTGCCGCTTCCACCATATTTACAGTACAGCTACACACACACCTCTCAGGGCTTCCGACCCATAACTGCTGCATGGAAGATGTGGCCCCAAAAGGCAAGAAGACTGCAGCCTCCCCGGTTTAATGATGCATCCCCTCCAGCACCTTTTGGATGCATGGAGACCCACCGTGATGTCCCTTACCCCCGCTCTGGCCCGCAGGAGGGGCAGCAACATTACCAATCCAGCATGGGAGGCAGTGGCACTTGATGGTCGGTGCCAAAGCCCTGCAAAAGTGGACAGCCACCCAGTGCCGAAAAAGGATGAAAGATCTTCTCCGTTCCACCAGGGTAAGTCAGTCTTCTCATCACTCTGAACTCACACGCTCACAAACCCAACACACAGCCACAGTGATCTCACTCACCGGCCAGATCAAGGGACATCACCATTCACTCTCTCACATGCACCTTCATTCTCCTCATCCCGTCCATGGGACCACTCACCACCCACACATGCCAGACATACTTATCATCTGGCCTGGCAGGCATCCTGCTTCCACTCTCTCCATTCATGCAGGATAAGCTGCACGCAACAGGAGGGAGGGGGAGAGGTCGCAGACTGGTGGAGGAATGCCTGAAATCAAGGTCCTCACAAAATTTGAAAATAGAGCCACCCATCTGGCCGGAGATGATCTGGACTGTTCCTGTGCTGAAATGAGGTTGGCAGTGCTATACCAAGTGAAGGTCCATCAGTGCAACATCCATCAGATAACCATGCCTTGAGTGATGTGTCCTGTTCCGCAGCCCCCTGTCATACACTAATTATCTTTCCTTATTTTCGAAGGCACGTCTGCCAAACAGCCAACGGAATCCATGACCCAATCAAGCCCCGAAGAAACCTGTGAAATGAAATCTCAAGGCACCTTCATTGAAGTCCCGTCACAGTGCTCACCCACACCCTCCACCAACACTGAGACACGCACCTTGGAAGGACCTAGCTTTAGAGTAGCCTCAGGTTCACAGTCTGGTGAGCACATTACACTGTCTGATCCACAGCAGGTGGCGGCAGGGATTTCCCAGGTCTCCAGTACTTGGAGGACTGCTGGAGGCCAGAAATTGGCTGAGTCTGAATCAGATGAGGAGCCTCTAGGCTCGGTCATACCTGAGTTGCTGGAGCTGCAAAAGCAAGCTCGGGAGCATCAGGAAGGGATGTCCATTGCACTCCTCAAATTGCAAGGCACAATGGAGGAGTCTGCCCGCCTCTAGGTTGAGGTGATAGTGCCTGCATGCCAATGCACCAAGGTCAACACTGGTAGGATGGTGGCCACCATGGGGACCTTGGTCCAGGATGTTGCTCCTGCACTGCTGCGTGGGCTTAGTTCCATCACTGACACCATAGTTGGCCTCCAAAAGTGTGTATGCAAGAGGGGTGTAGGGCAGCTTGATCTCAGTCCAGCTATCTCTCTTCCTCAATGAGTCAGCCTGGGGCCCCTTGGGCACCCATAGGGAGGAGGATCAGCAGGTTCATCCCCCGGGACCATCCACCCAGGTGACTCTGGGAAAGTCTAGCCCATCTGAATCCCCTCTTCATGTGACCCCAGCAGCTTCAACTTCACAGGCCGAGGAGGGTACTACTTCCACACAGCAGGACCCTGAAAGCAGGCCGGGTCTCAGCCCTCCAGAGGACGCCTGCCATGGTCATCACAGACAGGGTGTAACAGGCAGCAGGTAGCCTTCACCTCTGCTGTGGATGTTGGAGGAGCACAAAGACGTAGCGGCAGCATTAGGAAGGTTAAGAAGAATTAGTTGCACAGCCTGGGCATGGGTATTAATCATTTGTACATGCTGTTCACTATTGTAAGTTGTAAGAATGTCTCCTTGTCTATGGCTCCTCCTGCAATCGAGCAACTATTAGAGCCTCCACTGCATCGCCATGATAGGAGCATTATCACAGACAGTATATGCGCTGCCATAAGCCAGACTGGAGTCAAATGTTAACAGATGCAATGTGGGGATCTGTGGTGTCTCCTCACCGCATGTCGTCGTCATCCTCCACAAATCTAGCAGCTATGAGGGCCTCCCGTGTGCGCCTGTCTCGTTTGGCCAGTGCAAGGGCCTCATCGCCGTCATCGTTGCCTTTGAGAACCTCCTCACCCTCATCCCCATTGACAACCTCCTCATCGGAGGAGACATCCAGCTCCTCCATCCCCTCCTCAGCCAGCACCTCTCCCCATTGCAGCGCCAGGTTGTAGAGGGTACAGTAGGCAATGACGATGCCTGACACCCTCTGTGGACTGCAGGGCTCCACCAGACCAGTCCAGGCACTGCAATCTCATTTTCAGCACCCCAATGGTTCACTCCACCAAGTTGCGAGTCACAGCATGTAAATGTGCATGATGCCTACAGCAGTTCAGACTCTTGAGGGATTGTTAGTGGGGGGAGGGTGTGTACGTGGCAGTTGGCCAGTGTGCATCAGATTGGTGCCAACAGCACAGGGCTCACTCCACGTTCTGCCTGGGCTGGATTCGGGACCTGCCCCCTTGTCCTACCCATAATGGAGATTGCGGCACTGTGGGTTGGACCTGCATTCGGGCAGAGAACTGTTCAAAACATACAACAGTGTTGTAGAGTTTATAATCTTCATATTGTAATATGTAGAGAACAATAAGCTGCTCATATCTATTGTAATTTCACTGTTTAATTTGAATTTTTAGATAGCAGATTAGTATACTACAAGGTGAGAGTCCATAGTTTGGCATCCTTGGGACTAAGACCCTACTGGATTTTATATTTTCCCGTATCTTGACTGTCCAACCTGTACAGTGCCTAATACTAACATACACCCATAAACTAATATAGACCCGAAACCGATACAGACCCAAACGCAAAACAGGCCCTGGACTAGACCAGCAAGCCATTTCACAAATGTCTGAGTTTCAGGAAATTCTGGTTCTCAGACGGCCAGATTATGGACATTTAAGCTGTGGAATATTCAAAATACACGGAGACAGAAGATTTCCAGTGTTCATTCTTTGTAACAAATGCTAATTATGTACAAAAAGATTAATTTATGAATATGGAACATATAGATTCTTATCCCAGAGTTTCCATAAGGGTTAAACGATAAGACTGCATCTATCTATAAACAGGAGGAGGAAATGAAGATCAAAGACTAAAGGAAAGTTAGTTATTCCACCCCAATGTTACCGTTTATAACAGCCATACATTTATTAGAAGACTTGAATTTCTTAGAGCATATAGTCAGCTTTTTAACTGCACTGCAACGTCTGGATTTATTCATGCACTGAAGTGTTGGGAGGTTGGAGGAAAGGGGTTAGTTGATTTCTCTGAAGGCAGGCTAATAAACTGGAAGTAACCTAGCAAGGCAACATTTACACATTCCGGGAAAAGCCCCACTAGAATGACCTGACCTTCTAGCATCATGGAACCACGCCCTCTTCCCCCATCCCCGAATCAAATGCAATGTTTTACATTTGAAACCGGGGAACTCCAGGCACTAATATTCAGGGGAGTAGAGTGAATCAATCAAGGCAATTCCATAAACATGATGACAAGGCAAGTGGGTAGGAAAGGAGGGTTTTAGGTAGAATTGCTAGGATATGACAATACATAACTAAGAATATTACACATAAGCTATCCAAGGCCTTGGAACGGCCGCATGAAATCACACAGCACCTAAAGAGGCTATTCGACCCATCATGCCTGTGCCAGCTCTTTGGAAAAGCTATCCAATTAGTCCCATTCCCCTGTTCTTTCCCATAGGCTTGCAATTTTTCTTCTTTAAATTTATATCCAATTGCCTTTGAAAATTAGCCTTGAATCTGCTCCAACCATCTTTTCAGTCAGTTCATTCCAGATCATCACAACTCACTGCATTAAAAAAAACTTCTCATCTCCTCTCTGCCTCTTTGCCAATTATCTTAAGTCTGGCGACCTCTGGCTACCAGCCCTTTTGTGTAAACAGTTTCTCCATGTATACACTATAAAAACACCTCATCGTTTTGAATAACTCTATTAAATTTTTCCCTAAGCCTTCTCTGCTCTACTAGGAAGTTCCCAGCTTCTCCAGCCTATCCTCATCCTTGATCATTGAAGTAGTGCATTCAGATTTAATCCCAGACGTGTCAAGGGAATTTGAACCTTGGAGAAGACACATAGTAAGATGATCAAAATAACATCCAGCCTTAAGGCTCTTAGGTATTAGGACAAGCTTTAATGGGCTAGGGCTAGTTTCATTTGAGAAATGCAAGTTTTGAAGGTTTTTGAAACAATGAAGGGTTTAGTTTCTGCCCAATGGGATAGCACTGGTGGAATGATGTAGCCTGTTTCGAAGCTGTCTGACAAAAGAAAAGGTGTGGAACAGGTAACCAGAGTGCGCTGCATCTGCATTCCCTGCAATCCTTCAAGAGGGAGTTGAGCAATTTTCTGAGAGGGGCCAACATGCCAACTTATCAAGGATAAGGACATGGAACACAAATCCATTACATACTGAGTTTCAACCGCTGGTAAAGGTCCAGAAGGACCGATTCTATCCTGCGTTCGTATTTCTCAGAACCCAGCTGCGAGGGAAAACTAAAACGATGGGAAAAGCTTTGTTGAAATCAACTCATATTTGAAAGACAGCCAGGTAATAATTAGAATGGCTGCATGTTACATTTCTTAAAAACTGTGAACAACACAAAATTAACAGCCAATGCTGATTTGAAAAGAAATTCATACAAGGCACATGGGTCCAGAGCCAGCCCACACTCATGGCAACCGGTAAACATCTCCACTCTTTGCTGGTTAAAAGGCTCCTATATGAAGCAGTTTTAAACCATATCATAATGGCCAAGAGACCGGAGTATGAAATTTCCCATAACTCAGGGCTAAAACAGTAATTCCACTTAGACCACGAGCACAGCTGATGTGACAAGCAGAAACTCTCAAGTGGTCCAATCAGAACAGCGATACTGAGGCTGCCTGGGTAAGGCACATTATTAGATTAGAAACAGGGATCTTTCCTCTGTGTTTGGCCCATGAGTTGCAAGTAAATGGGAGACAACCAGTTGTCAATTCAATAGTACTAGAAGAGGGAGAGAACTAAAATTACCTGCTAAGGTTTAATAATGGCAGTGCAAAACTAAGATTTGGTCAGCATTGATAATAAAATGTTGAATGTTTGGAAGACTTAAGTTTGAATCATAACCACATTAGGTTAACCCTCTACAGCAAGGCTGTTGGCTGGATTACTGGACAAAAAGGCCATAGTGGTGGGACAATCAGCCCTGATGGTGGAAAAAGGGAATCCTGTATGGCATGCCTCCAATCAGCAGATAGCCTTTTAAGCAGAGCACAGCTGAGACTATATAGTGTTCTGTCCTCCTGGAAGAGAATGGGAATGATAGTTTAGCGATTATGGTACTGGGCTAACAATCCCATCATGGCAAACTGGGGAATTCAATTCAACCAGTCTGTGGGCAGAGGAGGTCAGCTTAAAAAACAAGGGTTAAATAAAGCCATTTAAAATTTGCCCAGGCATTGAGATGCTTCAAAGGAAACCAATAAAACTGGTCCAAAAGTCTCCCCACATCATTCATTGA
This sequence comes from Cetorhinus maximus, assembly GCF_964194155.1. Classification (NCBI taxonomy): domain Eukaryota; kingdom Metazoa; phylum Chordata; class Chondrichthyes; order Lamniformes; family Cetorhinidae; genus Cetorhinus; species Cetorhinus maximus. The sequence goes on from NC_135881.1 coordinate 28,365,909, forward strand.
GATTGTTAGATTTATTAAACCTCAGAGTGCTGCTACTTTACAACTCAGCGGAGGGGAGCTGTTTTTTATTAAAAAAGAATATATTGTGCAGATTGGTATCGATCGGCTGTCTATTAAATATTGTCACAGACTCCTTCAGTCAAGACTTCAAACAGCTACCAAAGCAATATGCGGCATGTGGAACTGGATCTAGTTCACACACAAATGCACTGAAAACCTGTAAAAGAAAATGGCATTTTCCACGATCCAGTTTACTTCCAGGTCCACTTCACAGGAAACAGTTTAGGAATGTCAAGGGAGGCTTCAGATTTCAAACGTGTTTAAAGAAATGAGCTTCATCCCTTGGCATTTCTCTCAAACCATCTCCTGATAAAAGCGTGAAAATCAAATGGAAAAAGCTTAACTGTAGACATTAGAAGTAAAGTGTGTTCGTAAACAACAGAAATGATTCATACATGGTCTGAGGCTGTGCTTCGAGTTGGTTTGTCGGGCAGAAGTGGCACTTTGTTTTGCTTCAATGCCACGATGGTAACTTCCTCTAATAAGTGAAGGCCTTTCAGATTCCAAAGTAGCCAGTTATTAGAATAGGTAAACTAGTAAGAGTAAACAGGACTGACCACCACATCACTACATTCTCTGAATACGGATGATAAGAAAAATGATGCAAACACAACAGGTCTTGGGATTATCAGCTTCCCATAGGGACTAAATTATAATATTAGGAACAAACATGCTTAGGAATTGATACAGATGTGTTACTGATATAGCACTTGATATAAAACCCTAGAACCTCCTGAAACAGCACTGTGGACTACACTCACCATACAAACTGTAGTGGTTCAAGAAGTCAGCCAACATCCCCTTCTCAAGGACAACTAAATACCAGCCTTGCTTGGAGCACCTATATCCCGAGAATGAATTAAAACAAATACAGCATGATTCCAAATCAATAATCAGAGAATGGGTATCTCAAATACCTTCTAATGACTAATGTTAGCAGAGGCTAAGAAACTGCTCTTGCCTTTCATTCACTGACCTTCATGCTATGTGTAAGATATCCCCATGCCTCCCAGAAACATACCCTTGTCCATTCTGACAAATTTGAGTTCAAGAGCTTTGCTTTTGTGAATTATTTATTGTATTCTATTAAATTTAGGGAATAAATCAGCAAAATTATAATTTTACATTGCAGTGTCATTGTCATGAAGCTATTAATGTATATAATATTATTGGAAAATATTTTTCTTTTAAAATAGAGGTTTAGTCTGTGGGTGTGTTTTAATTGGATTAAAGCCAGCTAGTCTGAATGCTTTGATGTGTATAGTTTTGAGGTGTAAGAGAGGTAGAGCGTATTTGCATTTTTTTGAATAGAGCATTCAAGAAGTGGGGTGAAATCTGGCACCTAGCTAGAAGAGACCAAGCAATATGTTTATATTACTAATAAAATTGGTACTACGAAAAAGGTTTTATTGTTAGAAGAGGTAGGGTTCAAAGAGGCTGGTGATACAATGAGAATTTACATTCAATAAGATGTGCTGGATAAAACCGATAGCAGTTTTATGTGGGCAGGGCAGAGGCAATGTAAGATCAAAGCAGCTGTAAACCACCAACAGTCTCCACAGGAACCAAAGTGAAAGGAACCTAATTTTGAATTTGTAAAGTGAAAATGCTTTGCCTGGTGTCTGCTTAAGTCTATGGGTTGCTGTTGCCTTAATGGAGATTAGTTTGGGAATTTGTTAAAAGTTATGATAGTAGTAATTTGTAGCCATATATATGTGTTTAATGTGTTGTAACTTAATAAAATATTTCATTTAGTTTAATATAAAACCTCTAGAGAACTGGTGGCCTGATTCCCGAATTTAGAGTTGCATGTCAAACATACCATTTAAAAATATAGGTTATGACAGTTGTTTAAAGTTTCCCTCTGGGATTTTTAAATAACTCAGCTTTACCAACTGATAGGGAACAACTGTCATTGATACGATAAAAATGAAAAGGAAGATTTGCATTTATATAATGATTTTCACAACCACTACACATCTCAAAGCGCTTTACAGCCAATGACAACTTTTGAAGTATAGTCACTATTGTGATGTAGGAAACGGGGCAGATAACTTGCGCTCAGCAAACTCCCACAAACAGCAAAGTGATAATGGCCAGGTAATCTGTTTTTTGTGATATTGACTGAGGGATAAATATTGGCCGGGGCACCGGGTAAAACTTGCTGTTCTTCTTTAAAGTAGTGCCGTGGGATCGTTTACATCCATCCATGCAGGCAGATGGAGTCTCAGTTTATTTCTTTTTATTCATTAACGGGATGTGGGCTTCGCTGGCTGGGCCAGCATTTATTGCCCGTCCCTAATTGCCCTTGAGAAGGTGGTGTTGAGCTGTCTTCTTGAACCGCTGCAGTCCATATGGTGTAGGTACACCCTCAGTACTATTAGGGAGGGAGTTCCAGGATTTTGACCCAGTGACAGTGAAGGAACGGCGATAGGTTTCCAAGTCGGGATGGTGAGTGGCTTGGAGGGGAACTTCCAGGTGATGGTGTTCCCATCTATCTGCTGCCCTTATCCTTCTAGATGGTAGTGGTCGTGAGTTTGGAAGGTGCTGTCAAAGGAGCCTTGCTGAATTCCTAACACCTCATATGAAAGGCAAGCACCTCTAATAATGCAGTACTACCACAGTACTGCACTAGAGTGTGATCCTTGATTATTGTGTTCAAGCCTTAGAGAGGGTATTGAGCCCAAAATCTTGTGGTGGCTCAGGGGTATAGGTGAGGTTAGGTGGTGATGTAGTGGAAATGTCAGTGGACTAATAATCCAGAGGCCTGGGTTCCCGTAGCTTGTGGAATTTAAGTTCAGTTAATAAACATGGAGTTTAAAAAAGCTAGTCTTGGTCATAGCGACCATGAAAAAACCCATTTGGTTCACTAATGTCCTTTAGGGAAGGAAATCTGCTGTCCTTACCTGGTCTGGCCTATGTGTGGCTCCAAACCCACAGCAATGTGGTTGACTCTTAAATGTCCTCTGAAATGGCCTAGCAAGCCACTCAGTTGTATCAAACTGCTACCAAGCCTACAAAAAGGGATGAAACCGGACAGACCACCCAGCATCAATCTAGGCACCAGAAATGACAACGGCAAACCCAGCCCTGTCAACCCTGCAAAATCCTCCTCACTAACATCTGGGGGCGTGTGCCAAAATTTGGACAGCTATCCCACAGATTAGTCAAGAACAGACTGACTGTCATACTCACGGAATCATACCACACAGACAACGTCCCAGACACCACCATCACCGGCTCTGGGTACATCCTGTCCAAAGGTGGACAGGACATCAGAGGTGTTGGCGCAGTGGTATACGGTCAGGAGCGAGTTGTTGTTGGAGTTCTCAATATCGACTCCAGACCCCATGAAGTCTCATGACATCAGGTCAAACATGGGCAAGGAAACCTCCTGCTGATTACCACCTACCATTCCCCCTTAGCTGATGAATCAGTGCTCCTCCATGTTGAACGCCACTTTGAAGAAGCACTAAGGGTGGCTAGTGCACAGAATGTATTCTGGGTAGGGGTCTTCAATGTCCATCACTAAGAGTGACTTGGTAGCACCACTACAGACCGAACTGGCCGAGTCCTAAAGTACATAGCTGCTAGACTGGGTCTGTGGCAGGTAGTGAGGGAACCAACAAGACAGAAAAACCTACTTGACTTCATCTCACCAATCTACGTGTCGCAGATACATCTGTTCATGACAGTAATGATAGGAGTGACGACTGCTCAGTCCTTGTGGAGACGAAGTCCCGTCTTCACACTGAGGATACACTCCATCGTTTGTATGGCACTATCATCATGCTAAATGTGATAGATTTCGAATAGATCTAGCAATTCAAATCTGGGCATCTATGAGGCATTGTGGGCCATCAATAGCAGCAGAATTGTATACAACCACAATCTGTAGCCTCATGGCCTAGCATATACCCCACTCTACCATTACCATCAAGTCAGGGGACCCTGGTTCAATAAAGAGTGCAGGGGGCATGACAAGAGCAGCACCAGGCATACATAAAAATGAGGTGTCAACCTCAACACAGGACTACTTGTTTTCCCTGCCACACCCAGTCATGAATGGTGGTAGACAATTAAACAACTCATTGGAGGGGGAGGCTCCACATATATCCCCATCCTCAATGATGGGGCAGCCCAGCACATCAGTGCAAAAAACAACAATGAAGCATTTGCAACAATCTTCAGCAAGAACTGCTGATTGGATGATCCATCTCAGCTTCCTCTGGAGGGCCCCAGTATCACAGATGCCAGTCTTCAGCCAATTCAATTCACTCCACGTGATATCAAGAAACAGCTGAAGGCGCTGAATACTGCAAAGACTATGGACCCTGACAACATTCCAGCAATAGTACTGAAGACTTGCTCCAGAACAAGCTGCACCCTTAGCCAAGCTGTTCCAGTGCACTGGCATCTGCCTGGCAATGTGGAAAATTGCTCAGGTATGTCCTGTACACAAAAGGCAGGACAAATCCAACCCAGCCAATTACCCCCCCATCAGTCCACTCTCGGTGATCAGTAAAGTGATGGAAGGACTCGTCAACAGTGCTATCAAGCGGCATCTACTCAGCAATAACCTGCTCACTGGCACTCAGTCTGAGTTCCACCAGGGCCACTCAGCTCCTGACCTCATTACAGCCTTGGTTCAAACATGGACACAAAGGCTGAACTCCAGAGGTGAGGCGAGAGTGACTGCCCTTGACATCAAGACTGCATTTGACCGAGTGTGGCATCAAGCAAAACTGGAGTCAATGGAAATGAGGGGGAAAACTCTCCAATGGTTGGATTCATACCTAGCATAAAGGAAGATGATTGTAGTTGTTGAAGGTCAATCACCTGCAGGAGTTCCTCAGGGTGGTGTCCTAGGCCTGACCATCTTCAGCTGCTTCATCAATGTCCTTCCCTCCATTATAAGGTCAGAAGTGGGAATGTTCCCTGGTGATGACACTATGTTCAGCACCATTCATGACTCCTCAGGTACTGAAGCAGCAAGACCTGGACAACATTTAGGCCTGGGCTGATAAGCAGCAAGTTACATTCGTACCACACAAGTAATAGGCAATGACCATCTCCAACAAGAGAGAATCCAACCATCTCTCCTTGACATTTAATGGCATTCCCATCACTGAATCCCCCACTATCAATATCCTGGGGGTTACCATTGACAAGAAACTGAACTGGACTAGCCATATAAATACTGTGGCTACAAGATCAGATCAGAGGCTGGGAATTCTGCTGCGAGTAATTCACCTCCTGATTCCCCAAAACCTGTCCACCACAAGGCACAGGTCAGGAGTTTGATGGAATATCCTGCACTTCTGATCCTATTTGATGTTTGCCTCTGCTTTGTCTGCCTTCTAATTTCACTTGCTACTTTTCTACTTTCTGTTACCAATTTTGCTTCCCTCCAATGTGAGCTCCCTCTTAGCTTCCCATTCTGCTGCCAATCTAGTTTAAACCCTCCCCAACAGCATTAGTAAATCTCCATGCGAGGATATAACTCCCGGTCCTGCTAAGATGCAACCCATCCATCTTGTACAAGTTCTCACCTGCCCCAGGACTAGTCCCAGTGCCTCAGAAATCTGATGCCCTCCCTCCTACATCAATTCTCTGGCCATGTGTTCAATCGCTCAATCCTCCTATTCCTATGCTCACTAGCATGTGGCACTGCGGGTAATCCTGAGATTACTGCTTTTGAGGTCCTGCTTTTTAATCTCCTTCCTAGTTCTCTGAAATCTGCTTTTGGGACCTCATCCCCCTTCCTACCAATGTCATTGGTACCAACGTGGACCATGACCTCTAGCTGTTCACCCTCCCCCAGAAGAATATCCTGCAGCTGCTCTGTGACATCCTTAACCCTGGCACCAGGGAGGCAACATACCATCCTGGCATCTACGGCTGCAGAAACATTCCCCTAACTAATCCTGTATCACTACTGCTCTTCTATTCTTCTTGCTCCCCTCCTGTGCAGCTAAGCTACCCATGGTGGCATAGACTTGGCTCTGACAGCACTGCTCTCCAGTACCCAAAATGGAAAACCGATTAGCGAGCAAGATCATCTCAGGGAACTCCTGCACTACCTGCCTGGTTCTCTTGGACTGCCTGGCATTCACCCACTACCTACATGCTCTTAACCTGCGGTGTGATCACCTTCCATAAACATGCTATTCACATAGTTCTCTACCTTAAAGATGCACCACAGTGACTCCAGCCACTGCTCGAGTTTCAAAACTGTCCATGACTTCCCACGTGCCACAGACTGCACATTCCGCTCAGCCAAGCTGCCCTGCCATACCTTAACTTTATAGACTATTTGTTATAAGTAGAATAACTTACCAGTTATTCACCAACCAGCACCCTCCATTGCACCGAAGTAAGAAAAAATGCAAAAAAAAGAGCAAATCCTCCCAGCCCTCCACAAATCCCCATTCACCAAACTCATATCTGCAGACTCTGCTTGGAAGCTACATTCCGTTTGCAAAGCTGGACCCGGACTCTTTATACTCTTTAAAGCTGAAAGTGCGGCAACTTGATCGGACTAGTTAGCTAAGTAACTAATCAGCCGCTCCCCAGTAGAGCTTGTTTATCCCTGCCTAAAGCTGGAAGAAGCTTACTTTACTTTCTTAACTTGCTTTACTTTATTTACGCATTAAATACCAGTTAAGGTAATTGAGGTGAGGCCCCTGATCACAGAGGCTCCTCAGGCAGGCCCTTGGGCACTTACCTCCTGAATCCATCAAGTCCTCGGGAAACTCAGCTGACAGAAGTTCAAAAGCTGCATGGGGCTCACAGCCTCATTATCATGTTTAAAGCTATAACACACCTCCTTGGATCGAGTTGGTTGACCACCCAACTTCCACTTCTTGGAGAGGAGATTGGATTGGGAAACAGATTTCGGAGACCTTAATCACACACCGCCATCAGTCATCCAACCCAAACCCATGGAATTTTTTAAAAGTTAAAATACAGCCCTATATGTGCGTGGTGACATGCAGCTTTGTGGTAAATAATCAGCCATTTGATAGCTGAACAGGTAGAGACCTGTTCAATACTGAGCTGTGCAGACTGGGAGGGTCCCAAAATCAAACCTTGGTCAATGCTCAGTTAGCTGATCAAAGCCAGAACAGGTGTGGGAGGGAAACAGGACTACAGTTAGCTTCAGTGCCAATGGCTTATGGAAGGGGGAAGGAAAAAGGAAAGAATATCAAGGATCCTATCCCTAGTTATGATCCAGGGACCTCTACTGAAATGTGTGCATCAGATAAGGGCAAGATCCCACCCAGCTATGATGCCCCAATAGTCAAATATCTGCTGACAGTCACCATTTAAACTCACAGATGAAGATTGGGCTTTTCGAAGAGGTTTAGAAGGTCTGCCAGAACCTTTGTAACAGTATATTCACGAAAGCAAGAGCCTCAGAGACAGGAAGCGATGACATTGGAAAAAATGTAAAACTTCCATATAAAAGTAGTCAACGTTTGCAGAATATGGTTGTCCTTACATTGAAATACTTCTTGAAATATTGTAATTTTAAAATCAGATTCTGTGGATTACTACTGGAATTCTCACTGGACTCTTATCGAACAGACTTGCTGACTACTTCCAGCGTTTTCTGTTTTTAGAACAAAGCAAATAGATTACAGAGTGCGAGATTGGAATAACAGAGTCAGAAGATCTGCAGTGTGCATTATGTGGCATCAGAGCTTCAAGTAAATTAATATCTTGTCCTCTTAGGGACCACAAATGGAAAAGGCCAGTCAGAGAAAATGTGTGGCACAGGGAGTTGAAGCAGGACCCTTTCAATGCTGGAAACTAGATCCAAATCCACTCGATAGCAAAATTAGAGCTTCTTTGCTGATGGACAATAGGGCTTTTCAGTGACATCATAAATAATAATTGCACTTATACAGCAACTTATCAGCTTAAAACATCTTAAAACGCTTCACACAATGAATTACCCTGGAGTGCTTGTCATTGTTGTTATGCAGGACAATGTAGCAGCCATGTCTGTAACTGATTCCACTGTGAGGTGATCAGGACATTTGGATTTTTAGTGGAATTGCAAAATAACAGTAATGAAGAAATTAATAGCATTAAAGACTGACAAATACCCGGGGACCAGATGGTTTCCAACCCAGGGTTTTAAAGGTAGTAAGGACATTCCAGGTGCCCTAACTATAATCTTCTAAAGTTCTCTTAATTCAGGAAATGTTCCTTTAGAGTGGCAAATTGTGCATGTTACTCTGTTACTTAAGAAAGGTAAGAGAGGAAAATCAGGGGACCAGGGACCAGTTAGTCTAATATCCATTTGCCAGAAAACTACTACAGTCTATAGTTAAGGTAGAGTCACCGAACACCTTGGAAATTTTCAACTGAGCTGAGAACCAGCTTGGATTTGTAAAGGGTAGGTCATGCCTGACAAACCTGACAGAATTTTTTGAAGAGGTGATTGAAGTACTGGACAGAGGAACACCTCTGGATGTTAATTATACGGATTTCCAGAAGGCATTTGATAAAGTCCCTCACATGAATCTATTAGCCAAAGTTGAAACCCATGGAATTGAAGGCAAATTGTTGACCTAGTTAAGAAATAGGCTTGGCAGGAGAGGAAGGATAATGGGCAGATACTCTAATTGGCAGGATGTGACTAATGATGTCCTGCAAAGATCTGTGTTTCTCAACTAATCACTGTATTTATAAATAACTTAGAAGGTGGGCTAGAAACCCACATATCCAAATTTGCCAATGACACAAAGATAGAAGGCATTGTAAGCAGTATAGATGGAAGGACAACATTACAAAGAGAAAAGTATAGACTGAAGGACATTACAAGGAGAAATTGACAGATTAAATGAATGGGCAAAACTGTGGCAAATGGATTTCAATCTCGGCAAATATGAGGTGTTCCACTTCTTTGAACGCAAAAGCATAGAGCAGGGTCATAGTGAAAGTCCAAAAAGATTTGGAGGTCCAAGTACATAGATCACCAAAATGTCATGAACAGGTATAAATAACGAAAAAGGTTAATGGAATGCTGGCCTTTATATCTAGAAGACTAGAAATCAAGATGGCCGAAGTCATGCGTTAGTTATACAAAGCCCTGGTTCGACCACACCCAGAGTTGTAAGCAATACAAACATACATACAAATGTATGAATTAGGCGTAGGAGTATGCCATGTGGCCCCTCAAGCCTGCTCCACCATTTGATAAGATCATGGCTGCTCTGATTATGACCTTAACTCTACTTTCCTCTTTACCTCCGATACCATTTTACTCCCTTGTCAGCCAAAAATCTATCTAAAAATACTCAATGACCCAACTTCCATTGCTCTCTAACAAAGAGAGTTCTACAGACTAACGACCATCTCTGTCTTATATTTAAACTGTGTCTCCTAGTTTGAGTATCTCCTATTTCTTAGGAAGATAAATAACTTAGAAGGTGGGCTAGAAAGCCACATATCTAAATTTGCCGATGACACAAAGATGGAAGACAGTGTAAGCAGTATAGAGGCCTTAGAGGAAATGCATAGTATAGCTTTACCAGAATTATACCTGGATACCAGGGGTTAAATTACCAGGAGGAATTACACAAATTATAGTTGTACTCCCTCGAATTTAGATAATTGAGGGGAGATTTGTTTGCTGTTTTTGAGATATGGGGTACAGATAGGGTAAATTGAAAGAAACAATTTCCATTGCTGGGAAGTCTAGGTTAGGGGCATAGTCCAAAAACTAAAGCCAGACCTTTCATGAGTGAAATTAGAGAACATTTATACACATAAAGGGCGGTAGAAGTTTGGAAATCTCTTCTGAAAATGCCAATTGATGCCAGATTAATTGCTAGTTTTAAATCTGAAATCTTTTTTTTTAATCCAAAGGTATTAAGGAATATGGGAAAAGGCAGGAATGTATTGAGGAGCTAAATGGCATACTCCTACTCCTACATTCCTAACTCTACTCCTGTTTGACTGGTGCCATTGGATCTTCAGCATCCAGTGACATGTCTGAGCAGTTTCTTAAGGGTGCGTATTGGTTTGATGCGAACAGACCTTTCCCCCCGCATGCCCCATGATAAACTCACCCCTTTTAGTTCAATGTATACTTTTCTTTGAATTAGAAGTATTTTAATGACCATAAATATTGTCACTAATAAATCCAAAGGTGAATTGAGGGGAAACGTCTTTTTGCAAAGAGTGGTTAGAATGTGGAATTCGCTACCATAGCAATTAGTTGGGGTGAATAGTTTAGATACATTCTAAGTGAAAGCTAGATTAAGTAAATGAGGGAGAAAAGAATAGAAGGATTATCTAATGATAGAATTAGATAAAAGGGGTTGGGAGGAGGCTCATGTGAAGCATATGCACCGACATGGAGACTAACTGGGCTGAATGGCCAGTTTTTGTGCTGTAAATACTTTTTTAATACTTTGTACTTCTTTATGCTTTGGCTCATGCCCTCTGTCCTTACCTGGGTTGCAGCGACATCTTTTTATCCAGGCTGAATTATCATGACAACCGAAGCTAATTCGTGAAAAGGGAAACAAACCGTATGTTGCTATTCTAATTGAGGTTTGTTTCTGGAGCATTTCAGTTACCAGCTGTCCTTCCAGAATCAGTGGTAGGTGCCACATTCTCCTCAGAGTACAATTCAAACTGACAATGTGTAATGCGCATTTTCACAAAATTGCAACACAACTTGAAGGGTGAATTTTCCCTTTTAACAAGAAAGGAGAACGTCTGCTCCCCTCCATAATTACAACCCACTACCAAAATTCGCTTCTCAGTTGTTGATCAAAGCGAAAAAAGCTTATTCTGTTTTTCACCAGAAGGGTGCTCAGATGGTCCCTCTTACAATTGCTAGAATTACAGCTGAATTATTGATATTAAAAAGAGTTGCCATTCCACAACCCAAAAAGCCAAGGAGGTGTAGATTCTGTTATACATAGAATACACGATATATCAAACAGTGACAGCTTGCATAGAAGTTAATGCTGATACCCAGCAATATTGCACTGACTCTGCCCACCATATTTAAGAATGAAGCAAAATGAAAATTCAAAGATTAACTTCAGATAAAGGGGAAGCTAACGTGAAAGCCACTTATTGCTAATGACAATAAGCACAAGCTGCATGTAAAGAAGCTACAGGAATACATTTTAGGTGCGAGTCACTGCAACTCTAAGATTCGAGGCCAAAGGAGAAAACACTTGCTGGTTGAAATAATAGAAGTGGAAATCTGTGCAATTGCTGGCACCGCCCTGTCATCCCTTGGTGCTATCTTTCGCATCTTAATAATGGTAGAAATAGGAGGTCTGGGAACAGACATCTGCAGAATTCCTCTTCAATAGCAAATGGCTCTGGGAGGACATGAGTTAAAACATTCATGAAGTCCTTTGCCTGTTGTTTCAATAAAATCATTAACACTTTTAAAATCCAACAGGGTTAAAATCATGCTTGGCAGAACATAGGTGGATGTATTAACCAGGGTGCAGCTGCATGAAATTAAGCCCTCAAGAAGTTCTACTTCAGCTAAAACAAGAATGAAAACATCACTCACTGCCTCTATCTGTGTATCATTGTGAAAAGCAATTCTACATAAAGTATGCCATCATGGACCACCTCTACCCAACAGTTTTAAAATGTGTAGTAAAGTAGAATTCAATCAGGTAGCCCCCACAGAAAATATCTCCCTTTGTAATGTATTAGGCTAATGCAGCAATTGAGGTGAATACAATTCGACCTTGAATACATTTTGATAAAGCATTTGGAACAGGAAGTTGGCACTAAAAGGGAATTGGAATTGACTGAAAAGTGTGATGTGTATGTATGAAAAATGAATGAGAACTGTACAATCTATATTGAAGGCAGTCAGCTTTGCAGCATGCAACACAGCCAGACAAGCACAAAATCTTAATGATATGGATCAGTGCCAACCTATAGCAAGGGCTGTCATGGTAGGTCCCATCTGCATGCCTATTTTATTCTGTACAGATACTTTTTTTCTGAAAAAATATTTACCTTTATCTCTTCTTGGGTGTTAACTGTGGTTCACTGGTAATGTTTACATCTGACTGAGAGGTTTGGGTCCCCACACCAGGGACTTGAACATATAATCTAGGTTGGCACTTGAGTGCAGTACTGAGGGAATGCTGCACTGTCGAAGGCGTCTTCTTTTGGATGAGAACTTATACCAAGAGCCTGTCTGCCCTCTTAGATGGATTTAAAAGATTTCATAACATTAATTCAAATAAGAACAGGGGAGTTCTTCCTGGCCAATAACTATCCCTCAACTAACATCACTAAAACAGATTGTCTGGTCATTATCTCATGGCTGCTTGCTGTACACAATTTGGCTGCCGCCTTTCCAACATTACAACAATGGACTATGTACTTCAAAAGTACTTTGGCACATCCTATGGTTGCGAAATTTGCTGTATGAATGCCAGTCTTCTTCTTCTCATTGCTGTTCAATGAGCAAAATCCTAAGTGCAGTGCTCTAAATAACAGGTTTACAAAGTAGCTCTGAAAGACGGTCATACGAACTCAAAACATCAACTCTGTTTTTCTCTCCACAGATGCTGTCAGACCTGCTGAGTTTTTCCAGCATTTTTTTTTTTCTTTCAGATTTCCAGCATCCACAGTGCTTTGCTTTTATCTTATGTTTACAGCGTTATCAGATTATCTGCCCCAACTTCATTTTAACTGCTCTCTTCCCCTTTCCCCTTTTATTCCAATCAATTTTGCACCATTAAATGTTTTGAGTCATATACACTTCAAGTGTAAAAGACATATCAAGGGTCCCATGCTGGATGTCTACTGGCCTGGAACCAGAAATCCACAAGCAGTTAACCTTTTATTCATAAAATTTTAGAATTTCATTGCATGGAATTAGGCTGTTCGGTGCAACAGGTCCATGACAGTCCTTATGCTCCACCTGAACCTCCTCCGGCTTTACTCTTTCTCCCCCTTTCAACATATCCTTCTATTCCTTTCTACCTCATGCACTGCTCCCCATAAATGCATTTATGCTGATTGCTCCAACCGCTTCATGTGGTAGTGGGTTCCACACTCTCGCCATTCTCCAGGTAAAGAAATTCATAGAGCTACCTGGCAAAGGGGCAACTCAGATTAAACACAACAGCATCTGATTAGGAGAGTAATGCCATGTATTACATGCTTATTGCACCTCCAGCTTTAAAACATAATGATCCAAAAAGAAGTTATTTAGATTGCTCTGCTAACATCAACATTGGAGGAGCTCTTGTTCCTCATTCCTTTGTTTTGCTATGAGATCTCTGTTTGTCCTGTAAAATCTTCTTCCTCTACCTCACCATGTCTTCTCCTGGCTCTATTCATCTCAGCATTCTCTCCTCATGAGGATCTCAGATTCAAAGTTCCAGTCCTATCTCTGCACATGTTCTTGAAAGTCCTTCTCTTTGTTGTGTTTCCTGGTCAATGACCTAACATTATGTCTCTGTATGTGCTTCTGGTTCAGTCTCTCCATAGATCTGGACACTTCATTTATAGCCCTCTATCACTCCACTGAACTCTGTGTGTTCCTGTGTGATTTTCTTGCCCTATCTTTCCCAGCTCTATTACTGGACCTTTTTGCTCCAGCTGTCTCTATTTCCATGTCTATCCATCCATCCACAGGTCCTTTCAGCAATATCAATCTTAAGAGCGATATGCATTTGTGAGCTATCCTGTTCCTTTTCTGAGGTGATGTATTGTCCTATAAGTCTGCACATCAAATTTATTTTCCCTACGTTCTCACTTCTTGTTTCGGCAGTTCTGGACCCCACACGCCTGAATCAAGACAGAAGACTGCCTGCATTCAGCTCAATAACAATAGCATTCCTGACCTCCAGGGTATCATATTACTCAGTCGCTGGAAACCATTTTTCCCTCTTTCCCATGAGGAGGTACGTGGCCTCCGCTTTCCATCTTCTGCAGGGATGTGACTGAGATCAAAAGTTTTGTAAATTCAGTTTCTAACCCGAGCCCCTCCACTCCATGGTATTGAGGTCTCCCCACATGGAGCTTTCAGAGGGTCTTTCCTGCAGCATCTTTCTTCGTGAAGGCCCTTCTTCTGTCCTGTTTTGTCTTTGGATTCCATCTATCCATCTAATCCCTTCGTTCTATTCCCCAGCATCATCCAGTCATAGGATTTCCTGGCCTTGTCCATCACAGCTAGTTGTTAAGGTTCTAGTTTTAAATATGTTAGCTGAGACTGAATTGACAGAATCAATATCAATAAAGATAAATCAAGCTTCAAATTTCACTGATTGCTATTGACGGTTAGAAAAAGGTCAATGTCACTGCTGACCTAGTCCCTTAATATACAAGCGGAGGTGGACACCTGTCAGTTTCCAACATGACTTGCCTACAGCAAAAAAAAGGGGGAAATGGTAAGAAGTTAGTATATAAATTTTGCTGCATCTGGAACAGTAATGCACTCTGAAGTGAACGCCACAGCATTAGTGCACCTTGAGCTTGAAGTAAAGTTGATAAACCACTTGTACGTCAATATGCCACAACCTTGAAACATACTGCAGGTTGTGCATCATGCCACGCTTAACACGTTCCTGGGCATAATTTATTCCCTACAGGCCTGAGATAGCGATATTTCCTGTTATACAACGTGATGGAACTCTTCATACTTAACCTTATAAAACTAATACCACTCTTCACCCTAAATGGCACCAAATTAGGAAACTCGTGCATTGAAAGTATTAGGGCAGCTGCAATAGTAAGAGAAGTCCTTAGAGCAAAATTTGTAGCCTGCTGTACATTCAGAACAATAGCAGTAACTATAAGTAGATTTGAGCCAGTAATTCAATCTCAGGGGTTCATGAGGATCATGAACTGCTAGAGTCTGGCTCTCCCATTTTATGAAGACAACTAAAAACCTTAATTGGTTTACTGTTATTTATGATCTTTTCTGGAACGGATGCAAACATTCACCTTTGTTCTTAACTGACTTAAATTGCACTCTTTAAATGCTTCCTTTCAAAAAATAAAATCAGATTTAATTTATTTTTAAATTGGCTGATCAAATCCCTGCAAGTCTGAATGTGCTCTTTGTTCAAGGAGCTAGCTACATACAAGGACAATCCATGCATTGCTTTCTCTGTAGTTGAAGATGGAGATGCAACTTGTTGATGTGATTGTCGAAACTTTCGTGTGATCTCCTGGATTGTATTTTATCACCAGAGGGGGTCAGAAAAGAACTTTGCAGAATATTTTCTACCCTTAATGATGCCTTTTTTCTCTTTTTTTAATGCTCTCTCTGCTGTGTTGGTGCTTGGGGACTGTTTAGTCATAACGGTCTAGCCATGATGCTGTGTCAGGCTTGATGGACTAGCTGGCCTTTTCTTGCCTGTCATTATGTTTCTATGTCGTACACTTGTTAACACACCTGGAGGCAACTGTGGTGAGGTGGAGGGAGGTGTGGAGGGGGGTTACTTCCATCTGTACCTCTGTATCTATCCCAATCCCCTATCCATTTTTCCATTTTTGGGGATCGTTACATGTGCATATAGGGAAAATGTTGGAATTTATTGTTAAGAAGGTTATAGCAGAGTGCTTAAAAAATCGCAATGCAATCATGCAGCGTCAACAGCGAGATGACGTTCTTTTGGGATATATAAAAAAGCAAAGTGTCTTTTAAAGTCAGCCAGTTTACCAAATTAACATGATGCTTTCCCAAATGTAAGAATCCAATCCATTTTCACATATTATGCTGTGCTTGACCTTGACTTGATCGGCTTTCATGACAAAGGATGCAGCCTGTGTTAGATGGTTTCTGTATTTTTTTAATTAATTCACGAGATGTGGGCTTCACTGGCTGGGCCAGCATTTATTGCCCATCCCTAGTTGCCCTTAAGGAGGTGGTGGTGAGCTGCCTTTTTGAACTGCTGCAGTCCATGCGGTGTAGGTACACACACAGTGCTGTTAGGAAGGGAGTTCCAGAATTTTGACCCAGCGACAGTGAAGGAACAGCGATATATTTCCAAGTCAGGATGGTGAGTGACTTGGAGGAGAACTTTCAGGTGGTGGTGTTCCCAACTAACTGCTGCCCTTGTCCTTCTAGATGGTTGTGACCATGGGTTTGGAAGGTGCTCTCTAAGGAGCCTTGGTGAATTCCTGCAGTGCCTCTTGTAGATGGTACACACTGCTGCCACTGTGCGTCAGTGGTGGAGGGAATGAATGTTTTGAATGTGGTGCCAATCAAGCGGGCTGCTTTGTCCTGGATGGTGTCAAGCTTCTTGAGTGTTGTGGGAGCCACACTCATCCAGGCAAGTGGGGAGTATTCCATCACACTCCTGACTTGTGCCTTGTAGATGATGAGGCAGGCTTTGGGGAGTCAGGAGGTGTTAGTCATCGCAGGATTCCTGCCCTCTGACCTGCTCTTGTAGCCACAATATTTATATGGTTAGTTCAGTTCAGTTGATGGTCAATGGTAGCCCCCAGGATGTTGATAGTGGGGAATTCAGTAATGGTAATGCCATTGAACATCATGGGGCGATGGTCAGATTCTCTCTTGTTGGAGATGGTCATTGCCTGGAACTTGTGCGTTACTTGCCACTTGTCAGCCCAAGCCTGGATATTGTCCAGATCTTGCTGTATTTGGACATGGACTGCTTCAGTGTCTGAGGAGTTGCAAATGGTGCTGAACATTGTGCAATCATTAGCGAACATCCCCACTTTTGACCTTATGATGGAAGGAAGGTCATTGATGAAGTATCTGAAGATGGTTGGGCCAAGGACACTACCCTGAGGAACTCCTACAGTGATGTCCTGATGACTGACCTCCAAGGAATGAAACCGGACGGACCACATGGCATTGACCTAGGCACCGGAAATGACAATGGCAATCTCAGCCCTGTCGATCTTGCAAAGTCCTCCTTACTAACATCTGGGGTCTCACAGACTAGTCAAGCATGACATAGTCGTCCCCATGGAATCATACTTTACACATCATGTCCCAGACACCACCATCACTATCCCTGGGTATGTCCTGTCCCACTGGCAGGTCAGACCCACCAGAGGTGGCGGCACAGTGGTATACAGTCGGGAGGGAGTTGCCCTGGGAGTCCTCAACATCGACTCTGGACCCCATTAAGTGTCATGGCATCAGGTCAAACATGGGCAAGGAAACCTCCTGCCACATACCACCCTCGCTCAGCTGATGAATCAGTGCTCCTTCATGTTGAACAACATTTGGAGGAAGCACTGATGTGGCAAGGGCACAGAATGAACTCTGGGTGGAGGACTTCAATGTCCATCACCAAGAGAGGCTCGGTAGCACCACTACTGGCCGAGTCCTAAATGACATAGCTGCTAGACTGAGTCTGCGGAAGGTGGTTAGGGAACCAACAAGAGGGAAAAACACACTTGACATCATCCTCACCAACTTGCCTGCCATAGATGTATTTGTCCATGACAGTATCAGTAGAAGTGACCATCGCACAGTCGTCACGGAGACAAAGACCCTCCTTCACTTTGAGGATACTCTCCGTCATGTTGAGTGGCACTACCACCTTGCTAAATGGGATAGATTTTGAACAGATTCAGCAACTTGAGACTGGACATCCATGAGGCCCTGTGGGCCATCAGCAGCAGCAGAATTGTACTCAACACAATCTGTAACTTCATGGCTCAGCATATCCCCCACTCTACTGTTACCATCAAGCCAGGGGATCAACCTTAGTTTAATGAAGAGTGCAGGAGGGCATGCCAGGAGCAGCACCAGGCATACCTAAAAATGAGATGTCAACTTGGTGAAGCTATAACACTGGACTACTTGTGTGCCAAACAGCATAAGCAGCAAGTGATAGACAGAGCAAAGTGATCCCACAACCAACAGATCAGATCTAAACTCTGCAGTCCTGTCACATCCAGTCGTGAATGGTGGTGGACAATTAAACAACACACTGGAGGAGGAGGCTCCACAAATATCCCCATCCTCAATGATAGAGGAGCCCAGCACATCAGTGCAAAAGATAAGGCCGAAGCATTTGCTACGATCTTCAGCCAAAAGTGCCGAGTGGATGATCCATCTCGGCCTCCTCCGGAAGTCCCCAGCATCACAGATACCAGTCTTCAGCCAACTCAAATCACTCCAAGAAAGATCTGAAGGCACTGGATACTGCAAAGGCTATGGGCCCTGACAATATTCCGGCAATAGTACTGGAGCCTTGTGCTCCAGAACTTGTTGCACCCCTAGCCAAGCTGTTCCAGTACAGCTACAACACTGGCCTGTACCCGGATATGTGGAGAATTTCCAGAAAAATCCTGTACACAAAAAGCAGGACAAATCCAACGAGGCCACTTACCACCCCATGAGTCTACTCTCCATCATCAGTAAAGTAATGGAAGGGGTCATCAACAGTGCTATCAAGTGGCACTTACTAAGCAATAACCTGCTCACTGATGGCCAGTTTGGGTTTCACTGGGGCCACTCAGCTCCTGACCTCAGTACAGCCTCGGTTCAAACATGGACAAATGAGCTGAACACCCAAGGTGAGGTGAGAGTGACTGCCCTCGACATCAAGGCTGCATTTGACCGAGTGTGGTATCAAGGAGCCCTAGTAAAACTGGAGTCAATGGTAATCAGGGGGAAATCTCTCCACTGGTTGGAGTAATACCCAGCACAAAGGAAGATGGTTGTCGTTGTTGCAGGTCAGTCATCTCAGCTCCAAGACATCACTGCAGGAGTTCCTCAGGGTAGTGTCCTCGGCCCAACCATCTTCAGCTGCTTCATCAATGACCTTCTTTCCATCATAAGGTCAGGAGTGGAGATCTTCGCTGGTGATTGCACAATGTTCAGCACAATTCGTGACTCCTCAGATACTGAAGCAGTCCTTGTCCAAATGCAGCAAGACCTTGACAATATCCATGCTTGGGCTGACATGAGGCAAGGAACATTCGTGCCACATAAGTGTCAGGCAATGGTCATCTCCAACAAGAGAGAATCCAACCGTCATCCCTTGATGTTCAATGGCATTACCATCACTGAATTCCCCACTATCAACATCCTGGGGGTTACTATTGACCACGAACTGAACTGGACTAGCCATATAAATACTGTGGCTACAAAAGCAGGTCAGAGGCTAGGAATCGTGCGACGAGTAACCCACCTCCTGACTCACCAAAGCCTGTCCACCACCTACAAGGCACAAATCAGGAGTGTGGTAGAATATTCCCCACTTGCAGCTCCCACAACACTCAAGAAGCTTGACACTGCCCAAGACAAGGCTGGTAAATGGGATTAGGTAGATAGGTCAGGTGTTTCTCACATGCCGGTGCAGACTCGATGGGCCAAAGGGTCTCTTCTGCACTGTGTGATTCTGTGTCTCTGTGACAAAGCAGCCTGCTTGATTGGCACCACATCCACAAACATTCACTCCCTCCACCACCGACGCACTGTAGCAGCAGTGTGTACCATCTACAAGATGCACTTCAGGAATTCACCAAGGCTCCTGAGACAGCACCTTCAAACCCATGGCCACTACCATCGAGAAGGACAAGGGCAGCAGATAGATTGTGAACACCACCCCCCACCCCCCGACAAGTTCCCCTCCAAGTCAGTCGCCACCCTGACTTGGAAATATATCGCTGTTCCTTCATTGCCGCTGGGTCAAAATTCTGGAATTCCCTTCCTAACAGCACTGTGGGTGTACTCACACCACATGGACTGCAGCGGTTCAAGAAGGCAGCTCACCATCATCTTCTCAAGGGCAACTAGGGATTGGCAATAAATGCTGGACCAGCCAGTGAAGCCCACATCACCTGAATGAATAAAAAAACACTGTATGACTCCAACCAGTGGATAGTTTTCCCCCTGATTCCAGTTTTGCCAGGGGTCCTTGATGCCACACTCTGTCAAATGCAGCCTTGATGTCAAGGGCAGTCACTCTCACCTTACCTCAGGAGTTCAGCTCTTTTGTCCATTTTTTATTGGTTGTGGGTGTCATTGGTTAAGTCAGCGCTTATTGCCTATCCCTGAATGTCTTGCTGAGATGACATTACAGTGGGTCTGGAGTCACATGTAGACAGACCAGGTGAGGGCACCAGATTTTTTTAATATCTGCTATTGTGGGATTTGAACCTTGGTCCCCAGTGTATTACCCTAGGTTGCTGGAACACCAGAACAGCAACAATATCGCTATGCCACTGTCTCCCTCCATGTTTGAATCAAGGCTGTAATGAGGTCAGGAGCTGAGTGAGCCCTGGAAGAACCCAAACTGGGCGTGAGCAGGTTATTGCTAAACAAGTGCTGCTTTATAGCACTGTTCATGACTCCTTCCATTGCTTTACTGATGATTGAGAGTAGACTGATGGGGCGGTAATTGGTCAGGTTGGATTTGTCCTGCTTTTTGTGTATAGGACATACTTGGGCAATTTTCCACATAGCCAGGTAGATATTTTTTTAAGGGCACTACCCTGGGTCTCTGAATAATCAGTCCAGTGACAATACCACTACATCACCGACTCCCCTTAGGTATTGTAGTATTTCCAATATTGTAGCTGTATTGGAACAGCTTGGCTAGGAGCGCGGCAAGTTCTGGAGCACAAGTCTTCAGTGCTATTGCCGAACTATTGACAGGGCCCATAGCCTTTGCATTACCCAATGCCTTCAGCCGTGTCTTGCTATCAAATGGAGTGAATTCAATTGGCTGAAGACTGGTTTCTGCGATGGATCATCCACTCAGCACTTCTGGCTGAAAATTGTAGCAAATGCTTCAGCCTTACCTTTTGCATTGATGTGCTGGGCTCCTCTATCATTGAGGATGGGATATTCGTGGACCCTCCTCCTCCAGTGAGTTGTTTAATTGTCCACCACCATTCACGGCTGGATGTGACAGGACTGCAGAGCTTAGATCTGATCTGTTGGTTGCAGGATCACTTTGCTCTATCACTTGCTGCTTATGCTGTTTGGCACGCAAGTAGTCCAGTGTTATAGCTTCACCAAGCTGACACCTCATTTTTAGGTATGCCTGATGCTGTTCCTGGCATGCTCTCCTGCACTCTTCATTGAACTAAGGTTGATTCCCTAGCTTGATGGTAATAGTAGAGTGGGAGATATGGTGGGCCATGAAGTTACAGATTGTGTTGAGTACAATTCTGCTGCTGCTGATGCCCCACAGGGCCTCATGGATGTCCAGTCTCAAGTTGCTGGATCTGTTCGAAATCTATCCCATTTAGCAAGGCGGTAGTGCCATTCAATATGATGGAGAGTATCCTCAAAGTGAAGGAGGGACTTTGTCTCCACAACGACTGTGCAATGGTCACTCCTACTGATACTGTCATGGACAAATATATCAATGGCAGGCAAGTTGGTGAGGATGAGGTCAAGTATGTTTTTCCCTCACCACCTGCCGCAGACCCCAGTCTAGTAGCTATGTCATTTAGCACTCAGCCAACTCGGTCAGAAGTGGTGCTACCAAGCCATTGAAGACCCCATCCAGAGTACATTCTGTGCCCTTGCCACCCTCAGTGCTCCCTCCAAGTGGCTTTGGAGGAGCACTGATTCATCATCAGCAGGGATGGTGGTATGTAGTAATCAGCAGGAGGCTTCACTTGTCATGTTTGGCTTCATGGGGTCCAGAGTCAATGTTGAGGACACCCAGGGCAACTCCCTCCCGACTGTATACCACTGTGCCGCTGCCAGGGATGGTGATGTCTGGGACATTATTAAGATATGATTCTATAAGGATGACTATGTCAGGTTGTTGCTTGACCAGCCTGTGAGACAGCTCTACAGATGTTAGTAAGGAGAACTTTGCAGGGTCGACAGGGCTGAGTTTGCTTTTGCCACAGTCATTTCTAGTGCCTAGGTCAATACCAGGTGGCCCATCTGGTTTCATTCCTTTTTTGAGGCTTTGCAGCAGTTTGATACAACAGAGTGAGTTTCTTGCTAGACATTTCAGAGGGCAGGTAAGAGTCAACCACATTGCTGTGGGTCTGGAGTCATATGTTGGCCAGACCTGGTAAAGGTGGCAGATTTCCTTCCCTAAAGGGCATTTGTGAACCAGGTGGGTTTTTCAGATTTTCAATTAATTCAAATTCTACCCTCTACCGTGGTGGGGTTCAAACCCCGGTCCCCAGAGAATTACCCTGGTCTCTGGATCATCAGTCCAGCACAATACCCCTACGCCATCATTCCACATATTGCACACATATAATGACCATTCACAACCTGTAGAACTAATTTCCTAGTTATCAGTGCCAAGACGATATAATAATGTCTATAATGTTATTGGAAATTATTATTAAATAGAGTTCTCGTGGTGTCTGTGCCTATGTATTTGTGTCTTAATTGAATTAAAGCAAGCTGGTCTAGAGGCTTTGATGTATATGAGAGAAGTAGGTTTGAAATGGTAATTAGGTAAACATAGCAAAGTTACAAGGTGAAGTGAAACGGGGATAATTTGCATTTTTAAATAAACCATTCAAAAGAATGGGTCAATTATTACACCCAGCCAGAAAAAGCCAAACAAGGTGTTTATTTTTTTCCAAAGCTTACTAATAAGTTTGTTGCTATGAAAGGGGTTTTATTGTTAAAAGAAGTAAAGTTCAAAAAACCAAGTGATACAATGAGAATTTGCATTCAAAGAGGAAAATATGTATTAAGGAAGAGAAGGCTATTGGTAAAAGAAGAGGGATTCTAAGATCTAATCCCTCCAGCCTGTAAGCCTCAAGCCACAGTCTGCCAGAGCTGCCAGAGGACCCAAAGCTGAAAGAAACTCATTTTGAACGTGTGTCCAGAGTGTGCTTTACCAAGGCTCTGTTTAAATCTATGTATTTTACTGTTGCCTTAAAGGAGGTGTAACTGAGAGTCATATTAATTAGGGGATTTTTAGAAGTTATTATAGTAGTAATTTGTAGACATATGTATGTGCTTACAATCTTTTAATTAATAAATGTTTAATTTAGTTTTATAAAAACCTCTTGAGACTCAGTAGTCTTATTATAACTGAATTCAAAGCCTACATCTCGAAATGTACAAATAGCAAAAAAATTGGTTATGATAGTTGTTTCATGTTTCCCTCTGGGATTTGAACAACTCAGCATTTACCATCAGTTGTGTCATAATACCAGTCATCCTTCACAAATCCATCTATATTTAAAATTCTGCATCTACACACAAAAAAAAATCTGTTGTCGCACTTCTTATTAAAGTTTTCCCATTGTAAGTTCCTGGGATGGAAACTTGCGTTGAGTGGTGCGTTGATGCTGAATTGGCAGCTGGTTTTACTTTCTGTTCGAATCACTTTTCCATTGACAAATTTTACATGCTGTTGTCCACATTGATAATGAAAATGGCTTCTGTGAGCTTGCCACATTGTAATTACACCACCCCACTGTTGTGCATCAATTTTGAAATGCTAGCCCTTCAGCTTGCACTGTAGATGAACTTCTATGCTCCCAAATTTTCTAAGCATTTTATTTAACTTCAAATAACATTAGAAATCAAAGTCCTGTGTATGAATAAGGGCAAAATAATTGACTTTTAAAATTAACTCTGCTTCTGTCACCTGAAGACTGAACTTGCTCTTCATAGCCCATACCTAATAGCACAAGATCTGTTAAAACCTAATGTGTGTATTCTCACTCACTTTATCCAATTCAGGGTCACAGGGAGTCAGAGCCTATCCCCACAGGGGATGGGTGCTAAGTGGGGTACACACAGTCCATCATCACAGGTACATACTCACACAAAGTGATCATTTATCTTCTCCAGTCCACCTTTGGACAGTAGGAAGAAACCAGAGCACCCAGCAGAAATTCACACAGACATGAGGAGAAAGTGCAAACTCCACACAGACAGACACCCCAGGTCAGAATTGAGCCCAGGTCCCTGGAGCTGTGAGACAGCAGCACTAACCACTGTGTCACCGTGCTCCCCACCGTGTATATACTTGCAATGGGAGTTCCAATGTTAAGATGTCAATATTTATCTGGCAACCTTACTGTTCATACCAGCAGGAAATTCCAATGTTAAATAAGAACGTAACTCCACTTTCCCACCTTATCTCCATATCCCTTGATTCCCTTAGTGCTCAAGAATCTGTTGATCTCAGTCTTGAATATATTGAACAATGGAGCATCCATAGCCGTCTGAGGTAAAGAATTCCTAAGGCAATTCCACAACACTTCGAATGAAGAAATTTCTCACGTCTTAGTCATAAATGGCCAACTCCTTATCCTGAGACCATGATCTCTAGTTTTAGAGATTCTCCAGCTAGTAAAAATAGCCTCTACTCTGTCAAGCCCCCTTAGAATTTTATAAGGTTCAATCAGACCACCGTTCATTTTTCTAAACTCCAGAGAATTAACTCTGCTTCTGTCATCTGAAGACTGAACTTGCCCTTCACAGCCCATACATAATAGCACAAGATCTATTAAAATCTACTGCGTGTATTCTCACTCACTTTTCCGGAATTACTTTATCCAGTTCAGGGTTGCAGGGAGTCAGAGCCTATCCCCACAGGGGATGGGTGCTAAGTGGGGTACACCCAGTCCATCATCAGTCCATTCCACTCAACCTGTCCTCAAAGATCAACCCTCTCATTCCAGGTATCAAACTAGTGAACCTTTGTTGCACCTCCTCTAAGGCAAATATATCCTTCCTTAGGTTAGGAAGCCAAAACTGTACACAGTATTCGAGGTATCATCTCACCAAAAGCCTGTATAATTGCAGTAAGATTTTGTAACTCTTACCCTTCAAATCCCTTGCAATACAAACTAACATACTATTTGCCTTCCTTATTGCTCGTTGTACCTACGTGTTAACTTGCCATTATCACACCAATACATGGTACTGTATTCTCTTTTCAACAGTGACAACGTGGAACAGTTAGGGACTAAAGATAGATACTGGGGGATGCTGGAGGTAATGGTGAAGAGATAAAAAGTGAAAGCATTGCTGAAGGTGTTCTGACTAAGATTGGAAAGGTAAGAGTAGGACCAAACAAGGGCTGTCCTGCTAAGCTGGTCAGGGCGAAAACTTGAATGGTGGAACATGCATGAGATAATAATCTGGGTAAAACTCAGAGTACAATAGTGACATGTATTCAATGGTTGGAGTAGACATTGTAACACTTGCATGTTAATTAGTCAGATTCACCTCATGGATAACTATCTTATTAAACATTTATTCCAAATGTATCGCAATAAGCAATTCATCCAGCATGTTGTACAAATAGATTGAGTCCAAATAAAACGTAAGCACTGAGTGACAAAAGCACCTTGAGTCCATGAGGCCCACTTGTTCCACACACCATGCACAGCATGTTCTACCGATGACTATTCTCTAAGGAAAAGAAGTAATAATTGGTCCACTCCCCCAGCCTTTCAGATAAAATCAGGCAAAACTGTAAAATACATACATAACCCAACGTCCTACATTATTCATCTCTGACAGGCTGCTTTTCTTTGCTTGACAGTGTCATGATCCCCAGAGTTCAGGAACCATCATGTTTTGCATGGCATCCAATTATCTTTATTTTCACTTATCCTTAAAACCCCCAATCCTGATTCATCGAGCTCTTTTTCATAGCTTTTAATAGGCAGCATTAACTGCTCCAACAAAGAGTCTGTTCCACATATTCAGAACTATGTAGAGATAACAATTCTTTTAATCTCACATATTCCTTGAGGCTTGTTAATTTTATACTCATGTCCTCTGATTCTGCACTCAGTCTAAGTTAAATAACCTATCTGTGACTATATTATACAATCCTCTCACCATGGTGTGATGAAGAGGCACTGCATTACCAAAAGGGAAAATGTCACCATCAACTGCCTCACGTATCCCAAAAATACTGTGAATTAAATAATATTGAGTAACATTACATATTGCATATTTCTCTAATTCTGCTTTTCAATTAGGGACCAAAAGGGGGAATTATGCATTGAGTCAGGGGGCATGGCTATGGTAATAAATGAGTACTTTGCATCTGTCTTTACCAAGGCAAAAGATGCTATCAAAGTTATACTGAAAGAGAAGGTAGTTGAGACAATGGATAGGCTAAAAATTGCTAAAGAGGAGGTATTAGATAGGCTGGCTATACTTAAAGTTCATAAGTCACCAAGACCTGTAATGAGATTTTTTTCTTTATTTGTTCATGGGAGGTGGGCGTCGCTAGCTGGGCCAGCATTTATTGCCCATCCCTAATTACCCTTGAAAAGGTGGTGGTGAGCTGCTTTCCTGAACCGCTGCAGTCCATGTGGTGCAGGTACACCCACAGTGCTGTTAGGGAGTGAGTTCCAGGATTTTGACCCAGCGACAGTGAAGGAACAGTGATATATTTCCAAGTCAGGATAATGTGTGGCTTGGGGGGAACTTCCAGTTGGTGGTGTTGCCATGTGTCTGTTGCCCTCATCCTTCTAGATGGTAGAAGTCATGGGTTTGCAAGGTGCTGTCTGAGGAAATTTGGTGAGTTGCAACAGTACTTCTTGTAGATGGTGCATCGGTGGTGAAGTGAATGAATGTTTGTGGATGGGGTTCCAATCAAGCAGGCTGCTTTGTCCTGGATGGTGTCCAGCTTTTTGAGTGTTGTGGGAGCTGCACTCACCCAGGCAAGTGGAGAGGATTCCATCACATTCCTGACTTGTGTCTTGTAGATGGTGGCCAGGCTTTGGGGAGTCAGGAGGTGAGCTACTTGCTGCAGGAGAGGTGACATAGTGGAATTGTCATCGGATTAGTATTCAGAGACTGAGGGTATTGTTCTAGGGGCCTGGGTTTGAATCTTGCCATGGCAGATGTTGAAATTTGAATTTAATGAAAAGTCTGCTGATGACCATGAAACCATTGCCGATTGTTGTAAAATCCCATCTGGTTCACTAATGTCCTTTAGGGAAGGAAGGAAATCTGCTGTCCTTACCTGGTCTGGCCTGCATGTGACTCCAGATCCACAGCAATGTGATTGACTCTTAATTGCCCCCTGAACAAGGGCAATAAAGGCTGGCCTAGCCAATGACATCCACATCCCTTGAATAAAAAAAAGGATTCCTAGCCTCTGACCTGTACTTGTAACCACAGTATTTTTATGACTAGTCCAGTTCAGTTTCTGGTCAATGGTAGCCCCCAGGATGTTGATAGTGGGGGATTCAGAGATGCTAATGCCATTGAACATCAGGGGGCGATGGTTAGATTCTCTCTTGTTGGAGATGGTCATTGCCTAGCACTTGTATGGTGCGAACTTTACTTGCCACTTGTCAGCCCAAGCCTGGATACTGTCCAGGTCCTGTTATATACGGACATGGACTGCTTCAGTAACTGAGGAATTGCGAATGGTGCAGAACATTGTGCAATCATCAGTGAACATCCTGAGGATACTGAGGGAAGTAAAGGTGAAAAGTGGGAAGACACTGGCCATAATCTTTTAATGCTCCTTAGATACAGGGTGATGCCAGAGAACTGGTGAATTGCAAATGTTTATAAATAGAGGCGTAGTGTACAAAAGCAAGGATATCATGGTTCACCTGCCTAAAACACAGGCTTGGATTCAAGTGGAGTATGTGTGTCCGGTTCTGGGCACCACAGTTTAAGAAGAAACTCTTTCGAGTTACCAACAGTCACAGATTGTATCTCTGTCGAGTACAATCACAGTTCTTGGTTTCCAGGAGTGGGACATGAACCCACAACCCTCTGATTCAAAGGCGAGGGTGCTATGAACTGAGCTGTGAAGGTGTCATGAAGAGGTATTAACGTGTATAATGTTATTGGAAATTAGTTTTAAATTGGATTTGTAGTAGGGTCCATTCTATGTGTGTGTCTGTGTGTGTCTGAATTGGATTAAAGCCAGCTAGTCTGGGTGTTTTGATGAATAGTAGTTTGAGATGTTAATTAGATAAATGTAAGTTAGAAGGTAAAGAGTACATTTGCATTTGTTGAATAAACCATTCAAAAGAATGGATTAAATCTTGCACCTAAGTGGGAGACACCAAGCAATGTGTTTATATTACTAATAAAATTGGCGGAATGAATGGGTTATTGTTAGGAGAGGTAAAATTTAAAAATCTAGTAATATAATGGAAAATTTACATTCAAAGGGAAAGCTAGGTATAAACTGAAAGGAGTTTGTGTGTGTGAGTCAGAGGGATCTAAGATCTAACCAGCCTGTAAGCCAACAACTATCTGCGAAGGGACAAAATTGCAAAGGACCTAATTTTGAATTCATAAGGTCAAATGTGCTTTGCCTGATGTCTGCTAAAGTCTATGGGTTATTGTTGCCTTGGTGAAGGTTTACCTGGGAGTGATTAATTTGGGGATTTGTTTAAAAGTTATAGTGGTAGTAATCTGTAGACATGTGTATGTGTTTAGCTCCTTGTTAAATTAATAAATGTTTAATTTAGTTTTATATAAAAAACCCTCTTGAGGCTTGGTGGTTTTATTTCTGAATTCAGAGCTGCATCTCAAACATACCAATTGAAAATATAGGTTATGACAGTTGTTCAAGTTTGCTCTGGGATTTAAACAACTCAGCCTTTGCCAACTACTGTGTCATAACAGAAGGCATTAGAGAAGGTGCAGAATAGATTCATGAGAATGGGTCCAGGGTGAGGAACTTCAGTTAGGTGGATAGATTGGAGAAGCTGGGGCTGGCGTCCTTGGAGAAGAGAAGGTTGACCAGAGATTTGATAGGGCTATTCAAATCATGAGTGGTCCAGACAGAATAGATAGGGAGAAGCTGTTCCTATTGGCAGAAGGGTCAAGAATCAGAGGGCACAGATTTAAGGTGAATGGCAAAAGAACCAAAGGCAACATGAGGAAAAATCTTTTTAGGCAGCATGCATTTGGGATCTGAAATGCTACCTGAGAAAGCGGTGGAGGCAAATTCAATTGTGGTTCTTGAAAGGAAATTGGATAGTTGCCTGAAGAAAATAAAAAGGTGAAGGGTTACGGGGGAATGTGTAGTGAAATAGGACTAGCTGAGTTGCTCGTGCAGAGAGATCCACAGAATGTGCCGAATGGCCTCCTCCTGTGCCATAACCATTCTATGATTCTATAATTTCATGATTCTATGCACTAGCGCTCTGATAATATGCAATCTCTAACACAAAATGACAATGGTAAATATTAGACTAGAAATTATCACTGGTGATGTTAGTAGCACAGATTTCTCTCTTATGACATTCCTCTCTCTCTTGCTGTAGCAGAGGGTCAGATCAATCAAAATGAACTGGTTAAAAATCTGTTAAAGTCAAGGATCAAGGAATAACATAAGATCGAGTTATTCAGCCAGGCACAATCGCTGGATAAAATCTTTGGTCTGCTATGTATTAACAGGAGCATTTTGCAATATGGGCCGGGATTTTCCAAGCCTGCCTGCGTCAGGCGTGTTCAGTGGCGTGAACAGACATGGCGCGGAAACCAGTTCATGATCGTCCGCTCAGCCCACCAATGGCGGGCCGTGTTCTCCGCCATCAGGAACCTCATTGTAATACATCAGCATATCATTATCAGGCCAGCCAGCTGGAATTGTTTCCCCCCGCAGCGCCCCCCCCACCCCCCCCCCCCAAACCCCCGCTGAATCGTCCACCCACATTGGCAGGAAAACACGCCAAAATGTTTCACAACAGCACTTAAGTGACATGCATCTAGTGGGTGGCACTTCGCTTGGGAGTTCAAGGTTTGTTTGCCTACCTTGCTTCGGTTAGCCTCACAGTCATCAGTGTCAGGCTTCACAGACAGCAGCACATCACTTTTGCGGGGGCTCACGGGCAGGTCACTGCCTACCAGATCAGCCATTTGTGGATGGCTTTTCAATGGCTGCAGGGCTTGCTTTGCGAAGGGGGAGATTTAGCCTCAGGCAAGGGAAGAGGTTGTAGGACGAGAGCTGTACTGGGGAAGGAGGGTAACCCAGGGTGTGTGGAGGGGCATATGTTGATCTGTGCAAGTGGTCTCAAGATGGTGAGGGCTGAGGAGGCAGTCTCCAGAGGAGATGAGGCCACATGGACATGTGAGGGTATGTGTGTGTGAGAATGGGTGGTGATGTCCCTTGAGCTGGCAATGAGTGAGATGCCCGTGAATGTGTGATGGGCTTGAGTGTGTGAGTTTAGAGTGATGAGATGGTTGCCATACCTTGGTTTCATGGGTAAGATCATTCATCCCCTACCTGCATTGGATGGTCAACCTCTTCTGTGCAGCACTGGCATTGACCAGCACTGCCATCGCCTACCAAGCCTGGTTGGTCATGCCGCTGCCCATCCTGTGGCCAGAGTGGGGGTAGAGGACATCGTGGCAGGCTTCCACAGTGTCCAAAAGGCGTTCTAGTGACGCGTCACTAAACCTGGGGGCTGCAGTCTTCTTGCTTTTCATGGACATCTTTCCTGCAGTAGTTGTGTGCTGGAAGCACTGAGATGTGTGTGTGTGTGGCTGGACTTGAAATAAGGCACCCGGCTTGATGAAGCAGCGAGGTAATGGCGTGGTGGGCGAATGAGAACCCGCCCTCCATCGAAACGGTATGTTTCCCAGGAATGTATAAATATGTGGCGGGTTTAGGACGATACAGCGTGAAAACCCGCTATTGCAGCTGGCTACCGCACTTAGTGCAAATCTGGGATGATTCCGTTGAGTGCTGTCAGTGCAGAACTTCATATTTAGTAAATTTAAATGCACTTGGTATTCACAAACTATATAACATCCTGTTACTAGACACAACATTTGCACAGTTTCTGAAGGGAGCACGATAGACGCAACTCTTGATGCTCCAATATTCCAATATGAGATTTACAAAAGGTAATACAGTTCTGTAGGAAATGTACAAGGTACTTGAAGCACTCGTAAAATGCTGAAGATCCCGCTGATTGATGTATTTTTCACATGTAGTGATTTGTACTCTGCTTTATGCTGAAAGCTCCATTACTGACACACCTCAAGAGACCGCTGGATGGTGATGGGCTGAGAAACCACCTGCTGCCATTTTGGATAGTTTTATTTTACTCCAAACAGCTATTCACAAGTCTTTTCCTCAGAGCATAACTGGAAGAAACAAACTACAGAGCACCAGCTACTTTGGCACTTTTTATAGTTACTATGCTGTCAATCCAACAGTCCAACTACACACAAAACTGGAAACAAGTGACTTCAGTTCACAAATAATTGTGCCTGTACAATCCATGTTACACAACAGCAGCTTAAAATACAAAACACCAACAAGATGCAAAGCACCCAATTTTAAAATTACTGAGTGGCTTTAGCATGAACCCTTAAATGGTTTGATATGCATTAATTTATGCTGGAATGTAACTTCAAACTGCATGGCCAAGAAGTAACTGGTGGTGACAGAAAATGGAAAATGCATGCTCGACAGTTCCTGTCATCTACTTTAACAGAGGCGTTACCCAAGTAAAATAAATGGGTTAACGTCTATCCTAAAACAGGAGCAGAGGAACATCATACAAACATGTCAAGTATTTAGCTGTTAATAACGCCCAACAATAATTTCTGGGGTCATGTTTCCTGGACCATGTCAGTTAGTTATATGGCTATTTTAACTTAAATCATTGTTTACTGGTGGATCCTAAAGTTGTCATCATCACACTCCTGCACTGCAGTGAGACCTGGACTGTGTATCAGTCACACATAAGAGCACTAGAGAAATTCCATTAGCAATGCCTCCACCACACCCTCTGGATTCAAAGGGAGGACTGTTGAACAAACGCTATTATCCTTCTTGAAGCCAAATCCAAAAGCATTCAGGCAAAATCCCTGCAAAACCAACTTCGATGGACTGGACCTTGTGTCCAGATGGTCAAAAGCCATCTTCCCCATCAGGTACTGTATTCCTAATGCTCAAATGGTCAACGTTCCAGCAGGGGAGGTAAAAGAAAATTATTTTAAGACACTCTGATCCTCTCCTTGAAGTGCGGCAGCATTGGCATTAATGACTGGCAGGGGCTTGCTACCAATCCAATTGTTTAGAAAGGTGATGACCCGCCCATCAAGCAGCACCACGCTTTAAGTCATAATGTCTTATTGGTGAGGCACAGCAGTGCCAGAGCAGGAAAGGAAGGGAGGCAAATCCCGCACTCCGAATCCCACTAACTTGTGGGACATCCCACCCCATGTGCCCAAGTGCAGGTCGAGAATCGGCCTATTCAGTCACATGAAGACCCATGGCAGAAACTTGTGACCCTGAGTAAATGTCATCCTCAAACCAAGGGACAGCCAATGATGGCAGATCCTAATTTTCCTGATTTTCTGACCAACCTAATTTCTCGTCTCCAATTTTTGAAAAAAATTGAAGAAAATAACACTTTGATAAAATTCCTACTTGCTATGTCCAAGTGTATTTTATGATTGCGTTTCTGAAGATTTTCCTCATTCGATTATTTGATAGAGTCATTGGGTGGAATCGTCCCAGATTTGCATTAAGTGCGGTAGCGGGTGGGAAAAAGAACATTTTACCTGCCGGCTACAATGGTGGGTTTTCACGGCATATGGTCCCAATCCCTCTTCATTAATCATGCATTCCTAGGAAACACACAGTTTCAATGGCAGGCGGGCTCTCATTTGCCCACCACGCCATCAGCTCGCCGCTTCATCACACCGGGCATCAAATTTAAATTACAGCTGCACGCACACCTCTCAGTGCTTCCAGCCCAGGACTGCTGCACAGAAGACACGGCTCTGAAAGGCAACAAGACTGCAGCCCCCACCCCAGTTTAATGCAGAGTCCCTCTAGTGCCTTTTGAATGCAGTGGAGGCCCACTTCTACCCCAGCTCTGGCCACGGCAGGGGCATTAACATCACTTATCCAGCATGGGAGGCGATGGCAGCGATGGTTAGTGCCAATGCCCTGCCAAAGAGCACAGCCAACCAGTGCCACAACAAGATGAATTGTCTCATTCATTCTGTCAGGGTAAGTCACTCTGCTCATCACTCTCAACTCACACACTCACAAACTCATTACACATCCACAGGGACCTCACACCTCAAGGGACAACACCACTAACTCTCACACACATCCTCGCATCTCCCTCAGGCTCATATCCTCTGGAACTCACATCCTCATTCCTGTCCATGGTGCCGCTCACCACACAAACATTCCATGCAGTGCCATGCATCCTGCTCGCACTCTCTCTATCTGTTTTCATACAGGAGAAGCTGGCTCACAACAGCAAGGAGAGGTCCCAGACTAGGGGGTGGTGCGGCCCACATTAGGCATGTGATGAAAGTATAATAATTTTCATAATATTTTTCTGGCTGATTGTGAAGTAGGTTTATGGGGTTAAGTTTAGTTGGGTCTATGTGTGATTTAATTACACCTTGTAGTCAACACTGCAAGCTTTAAATCATCAAAAGAACTAGATGCTTGGCATGCTAATGAGAAAACGTGGATGCTGGCTTAGCATGCAAGGTGTGAAGGGAATTTGCATTTTTAGACAAATGAAGGGACTTTGGATTTCAAAGGGATCTTAGTCTGTTTGCAGCTAGCCAGATAAACAAAGCTAAGAAATGTGTTTATTTTTCCCAAAAGTTACTGACAATAGATAGTGGCAACATGAAAGTTTTTGTATTATGAGGAAGATACAGTTTCAAAGACATATGGAACAATGGAATTTACATATTAAGAGAGAAACATATATAAAGGAGAATGAAAGGTTATGTGTCGGAAGGCCATGTGAGATCTAACGGGAGTGTGTGAAATAGCCTTAATGAAGCCTCCAGCATTTGTGCATAAGTCTGCTATCTAATGGCCTTAAAGCTGGAGAAAAGCCATTTGCAATTCCACTGTCCAGGGTATCGTGTTAACTTGCTGATCCTCTTTTAAATCTAAAAGCTATTGTGGACTGTTGCCTTAAAGGGAGTGTAATTGGGAGGCAGGTTAATTAAGAATTTTAGGTGTTATTCTAGTAGCAATTGCAGTCTTATGTATGTGCTTGCCATCTTTTGCTTCTAGTTTAAAGCGCTCAAAAGCTAAGAAATTCTGATCACAGTTGGTTGCAGGGATGAGCACATTTTGACACTTTAAAACCTGGAAATATATTCACTTACACTGAATAATGGGTAATGGTGTCTTTCAGCTTCATTGACAGGCTTCATGAGTCTTCCCACTGCTTCCCTCCCCCCACCCACCCCATCCCACTAGCAGTTCAGCTGCACGCAGCTGGCCCACGAGTGATTCTGGAGGGAGGAGTGTGTGTGGCAGGGCCTTTCGGAGCCTTGTGCAAACACTCTCCCACACACGCGGAGCCTTCCTCCATCACACTCATCTCAATGTCCTGTGAATTTTCAATGCTGCCTGCTGGGATTCGCTTTCAGTTGACCATTTGAGTAGACCTGCATCTCCACCCACCCACTGACCACACTCCCATGCAGCACCTGATCTCACCCACCACCACTCTCGTTTCACTTTTGATTTGGCAAGCATGGTGCATCTAACATTTTTCTGCAGGTCCCTCATCCTTCGCTCTCCCCCAGTCACCCATTTCCTATCTCCCATCACTGTCAGCAGCGCCCCCCCCAACCCCCGCCCCTGGCATCACCCTCCACCTCCCTCCGTGACCTACCAGCCACAACCCTTTTCTTTCAGGGATGTCCAGGTGAGCGTGCACATTCCCTTCCTTCCCAAAAATGTCACCCCCATCCACTCCTCCTTCCCACCCCCAGAGTTCGTGTTTGCCTATGAGTCCCCACCAACCACTCTCGCCATCCCTTCTACCAATACCATCGCACCCTCACCTTCCCATCCTACCGCCTCACTCTGCCCTCGGTCACTGTCACCATTCAATCATACCACGCCCACCTCAGTTTGTTTCCAAGGTGCCAGTCATGGGCTCATCAGAGCCCTCCCTTGCATGTTCACCTGGACATCACCCCCTCCGGACTCCTTCCCCCCTTGAAACTATTTCCCCCCCTTGGAGCTCCTTCCCCCCACCCCCTCCCGCAAACTCCCCCTGGAGCTCCTTCACCCTCACCGGACTCCCCCATCTTAGTACTTCCCCACTCCGGATTCCCTCCTCCTGGACTCCTCCCCCAACTTTAGTCCTCCCCCCTTCCTATCTCTTTCAGACACCCTTACTTTTTCCTCCAGCCTTACTTCTCCCTCCAGCCTTACTCCTTCCTTTTTCCCAACTCCTTCCTCCACCCTCATTTCTCTCTCCACACTTACTCCTTCCCCTCTCCGCACTCCTTGCTTCACACCCTCCCCCCTACGCCTACCTCCCCAGTTGTCGTCTTCTCGCCCGTTATCCCCTCCTTCTCCCATAGTCCTTCCCCTCTCCCAACCTCACCCCCGTTAACCTTCATTCCACCCCTCCCAACCTCACCCCTCCAACACCTTCGTTCCCCCCTCCCTTACCTCATTCCCTCCCCGGCACCTCTTCCTCTCCCAGTCGATCCAGACCTTCCTCTCCCCACCCACCCCCAGTATATCTTCCTTTCCCAAACACAGCTGGACCTTCTTCTCCACCCCGTCGACCATCATCCGTTGTGAACAACCCCTCTGTGGTGACTTTCCACCTTCCATGAACTGATTCGGGGTGGAGCCATGTCCATGAGAATCCGCCCAGCATGCCATAGACATTCCTCCAGGGTCCCGCTGCTGTCGGGTTCCAGCATCTTCTGCTCCTCGGATTTCTGCGAAGTGAGCAAGGCCCTAGCGGTAAATCTCAACTTCTGCACGTCACACTTGTCAAGACATGTTCTGTATCGGCGTTTTTTCCCGCCGACATGGGTGGATGATCCAGCGGGGGGTGGGGATGATTCCGGCGGGCTGGCCTTATAATGATATGCAGATGTTTTACAATGAGGTTTCCGACGTCCGATGGCAGGAAACGTGGCCTGCCATCGACGGGCAGAGCGGATGGTTGCAAACCGGTTTCACGACTTTGTGCCACTCACGCCGCTGAACACGCCCGACGCCAACAGGCAATTCCGCCCAATGAATCTTACAGCACAGGAGGCTCGTTTGGCCTAATTTGTCTGATCTGGCTCTCTGAAAGAGTTATCTAATTCAGTTCTATGCCTCTGCTCTGTTTCCATAGTCCTGCAAATATTTCCTTTTCAACTATATCCCTTTAAAAAGTTACTTCTGAACTTGCTTCGGCTACCCTTTCATGCATTCAAGATCACAAAAATTTGCTGAGTAAAAATCTTTCTCCTCATCTCCCGCTGGCATTTTTGCTCATACCTTAAATCTGTCTCCTCTGGTTAGCAACCCTTCTGCCAGAGAAGCTGTTTCTCCCCTTTACACTTTCAAACTCCATGTCCAGCCCCTGCTTCAGGATGATATGATCCTATTCAGCTCCAAGCTGAGCATCCAACCCCATATCCTCTCCAACACAGACAGTCTACTTTCACATCCATCCCTGCATACAGCCTACCTGCTGTTAAAATTTCAATTCATGCTTCTATCATCTCCAGGTTCGGTTATTCTAGTGTTCTGCTTTAGTACTCTCCCATCCATTACTCTCCATGAAGTCCAGCTCACTCAAAACTGTGTTCCCTGTATCCTGCCATACTCACAAATCACCCATGTCCTTGCGAACCTACGTTGGATCCCAGTACCTCAACAACTCCAATTTTAAATTTACATTCTTGTGTTTAAATATTTTCATGCACCACCTGTATCTCTGTAACCTTCTCTGGCCTTACAATTACCTCACAACTCTCCATTCTTCTTCTCTGGTTTCTTGTGGATTTTCTCCTCTCGCTGTGCCTACAGCCATGTCCTATGTGCTCTGGAGTTCTCTCCCTAAACCCCTCCTTCACCTTCCTCTCATTAAGAACCTCCTTAAAGCTTACATCTTTGACCAAACTTATGTTCACCCTCTCTTGGTATATCCTTCTTTGACTCGGTGTTCATTTTTGTTTGATTTTGTTTCTATGTTTAGGCCACTGCGCAAATGCAAGCTGATGCTGTAGGTTACAGTAGGAGATCCACAAAAGATAACATAAACATGGAAGCAAATACCATCATAAAGTTACCATTTATAAGGATAGATCCACATGCAAGATTACTTCATTTTCTTGCTTAATATAATCTGCGCTGGTTTATCTTTGAAAGGAAACAAGCAAATCTAACACCATAAATCAAACCCACTTCCAGTTGTAGCAGATAGTATGTAGCCCCTCTTGAGATCCATTAGAAAATTCTGCCCTGAGCTCTGAGAAAACTCAGATATTATACATTTTCTTGACATTTTTAAGAGCACTTTGATGAAAATCCTCTAATAAATATACATACCATCCCTACTATACAGATTTAGGGAGTAAGAGAAGAATAAATCAAAATCAGACAATTAATGAGGATGTTGCCAGGAATGGAGAATTTTAACCATGCGGAAGGATCGGATGGGCTGGTTTTTTACCCACTGGAACAGAGGAGGCTGAGAGAGGATTTAACTGAGGAGTATAAAATTATGAGGGGACCTAGACAGAGTGGATAGGAAGGAACTATTTCCCTTAGCAGAGGGGTCAATAACCAGGAGCATAGTTTTAAGTAATTGGCAAAAGGATTAGGGTGGAGTTGAAGAGAATTTTTTTCACCCAGAGGGTGGTGGTGGTATCTAGAACTCACTGGCTGAAATGGTGGTAAAGGCAGAAAAGCATAGCGCATTTTAAAAATATTCGGAGTTGCACTTGAAGTGATGTAACCTGCAGGGTAATGGACCAAGAGCTAGAAAGTGGGATTAAGTTGGAGAGCTCTATGTTGGCCAGCATAGACACACTGCACCAAATGACTTCCTGCTGTGCCAAAATTCTACATGTTTCTACATTTTCTATAGAATATAGGCAGTGGACCCTTGTTGAAAATTTACTCAAATTTAATATGAGCCATGTAGACTTGATTATGCCTTTTATATTTGCTACTTCCTCCTTTAAGGGCATATCATGCCATGTCAAGTACCATTCCTCAGCCATCAGAATAACATTTGGCACTACATTACAGCTTGGGCTGTCTCACTTGCCATTTTTCCTTTCCCTCGTGTGCCTTGAAATACAGATGTTTAATTATTAGCATATGGGCATTTGTTGGAGCCAAAAATTCTTCTGCCACTATCTCACCATAACTTCAGGAGAGTTGTGGACTGAGATTAGGCTGGGAAGGAAGGTCCCAATTTTCTCTAAGAGTTTCCCTTGGGCTTCATTAGAGGAGGGTCCTACCCCTTTTTGCCAGGTGAGGCCAGAGGCATAAGTGTGAAAATGGATAGGGGCAGCCACTCCCAAGCCCAGAGCTTCCACATCCTTAACATGGCGGGGGATCAGCAAGTGGAAGCAGCCTTGCCAGTCCGCTGACCAGTAGAAATGGGGCCCACTTGGGCATCCCGTCCTATGTTTATCCTACAAGCTCATGGGTAGAGTTGCGAAAACAATTAACAACCTCGACTCCAGCCCCTCACATCCCGCTCCATCCCATTCTCTCAGTTCCTTCGCCTCCGTCACATTTGTTCCAATGATGCCACTTTCCAAAACAGTGCTTCTGACATGTCTTCCTTCTTCCTTAACAGAGATTTCCCACCCATTGTGGTTGACAGGGCCCTCAGCCGTGTCCGACCCGTCTCCCACCCCTCTGCCTCACACCTTCCTCTCCATCCCAGAAACATGGTAGGGTCCCCCTAGTCCTCACTTTTCACCCCACCAGCCTCCACATTCAAAGGATCATCCTCCGCCATTTCCGCCAACTCCAACATGATGCCACCACCAAACACATCTTCCCTTCATCCCCCCCGTCGGCATTCCATACGGACTGTTCCCTCCAGAACACCCTCCAGGTCCACTCCTCCATCACGCCATACAATGCCGCTTGCTAGCCTAATCCGACATCGCTTTCAAGTGCATCCTGGAACTTTCTCTCGCTATGCAAAGTGCTGTGAAAGACTTGCAGGCTTTGCAGCATGTAGATACTCCATGATGGGCGGGAACCTGCCACTGGCATGAAAAACAGAACAGCAGATTTTAGACGCGATTCTATGCCCACTACATGGAAACTTGGGAAGCCTATTGGCAACACGTCAGCTAACAAGATAGGCATTTTCTACAGGTGTGGAGGAAATCATGGAGCAGACGTTTGTAACTTCAAAGAGGTAGAATGCAATTATTGCCACAGGAAAAGACATCTGGTTAGGCAGTGCAGAACAAAGGATAGGCAAACATCAAAACAGCAAACGAATCCGATTGAGCTAACTGATAGAGCAAAGGCTGAGGATTCTACTACTGATGTATACTCTCTGTATCATGTGACTGCTGTTAAATCTGAGCTCATTACAGTGACAATGCAAGTGAATGGCAAGTAGCTGCAGATGGAGGTGGATACTGGTGCTTCATCTACTGTTGTTGGGTAGCGCACGTTCAAGTATCTCAGTGAAGGGAGTCAGCCATTGGCATTGGAGCAGGCGTCCGCCAAGCTGAGAACTTACACTGGAGAACCCATTCAGATCAAAGGCATTGCTGCTGTCCCAGTCTGCTACAAACAAAAGACAGCCCAACTGCTTGCAATCAATGTAAAAGGCCCAGGCTTTTGGTTCGAGATTGGCTACAGAAAATAAAGTTTGACTGGTCAGAAATATTCCATTTGAAGTCTGATGGAACTCTAGAGCTCTTGAAGAAATATGACACTGTTTTTCAAGACGAATTGGGAAAACTGAAGGATATGCAAGCTACAGTGCACGTCGGTCCCCAGGCAACACCACGTTTCTTCAGGGCCAGAGCAGTGCCTTGCTCACTAAAAGAAAGAGTGGAAGCAGAGTTGTGTAGGTTGGAAAACCTGGGAATAATTCAGCCTGCCCAGTTTTCTGAGTAGGCTGCACCCATAGTCCCAGATGCCAAGTCAGACCGGACTATACGTATATGCGTGACTACAAACTGACAGCAAAGCAGTAAAGTTGGACAAATACCCCATTCCCAGAATTGATGACTTGTATGCCAAGTTAGCAGGAGGCAAGTCATATACAAAACTAGACATGAGTCATGCCTATTAACAATTGGAATTGGATAGCACATCAAGGGAATACGTGACAATTAATACCCATAAAGGCCTCTATCAGTACATCCGACTATCTTTTGGAGTTTCATCAGCATACGCTATTTTTCAGCGAACCATGAAGAGTCTCCTGCAGGGACTTCCATGTGTGGTTGTTTATTAGATGACGTTCTCATCACTGGACTGACCGAAGCTGAATACTTAACCAACCTTGAGGAAGTGCTGAGAAGATTTATGGAAGCAGGTGTGCGTTTTAAGTGAGAAAGATGCACATTTCAAGCATCGGAGGTGACCTACCTGGGTCACAGAGAGGACACTATGGGGTTGCATTCTGTTGAAGGCAACGTCCAAGCCATTAAAGATGCACCATCACCCTCTAATGTGACTGAGCTTAAATCTTTCCTAGGTATGATTAATTTCTATAGCCATTTTTTACCTCATCTATCCACTGTACTGGCACCACTACATTTATTGCTGAGGAAGAGCCATCGCTGGTCATGGGGTTCACAGCAAGAAGAGACCTTTGTGACAGCGAAGAAACTGCTTCATTCGCCATGCTTGTCGGTACGTTATGACCCATCTAAAGAGCTATTGTGTGATGCTTCTCCTTATGGTGTAGGAGCCGTTCTATCTCATCAAACAGAGGATGGATCAGAAAGACCCATTGACTACGTCTCAAGGACACTTTCCCAAGCTGACAAGGGCTGCTTTCAGTTGGAAAAAAAAGCTTTGTCGGTTGTATTTGGTGTCAAGAAGTTTCACCAACATCTACATGGGCGACATTTAACAATTGTGTCTGACCATTAGCCACTGACAGGTTTGCTCAGCTAAGATAAAGCTATTCCGCCTGTAGCTTCAGTGAGAATCCAACATTGGGGTTTGACGCTATCAGCTTATGAGTACACAGTCATGTACTACCCTGGCTCGCATATAGCCAATGCAGATGCTCTTAGTCGTCTTCCGTTACCGGGTAGTCTTGTCAATACACCCGTTCCACAAGAATTAGTGTTATTGTTAAATTTCTTGGATTCATCACCTGTATGTGCCAAACAGATCAGGAACTGGACGAACAGAGACCCAGCACTGTAAAAAATTAAAGACTTTGTTTTACAAGGATGGCCAAGAATACTTGTGTCTGATGACTTACAACCATTTTATTCCAGAAACACTGAACTGAGTTGTCAAGACTGAATTTTGCTGTGGGGTTCCAGAGTCGTGGTCCCATCACAGGGTAGAGAGTCACTCTTGGTAGAACTCCACAGTGCCACTGCTGGTCATTGGGTTCACAGCAAGAAGAGACCAGGCATATCGAAGATGAAGATACTGGCACGTAGCTACGTCTGGTGGCCGGGGATAGAAAGTGATATCGGTGCATGGTTAAACGCTGTTCCCTTTGCCACAACACCAGAAGCTACCTGTTTCAACTCCTCAGAGGCTTGATTTGTAATCACTAGAGACTGTACAAATGTTTGCTGCATTTTCTGACATTTTTTTTTATTGTAAACGTAAGAAACTTAAAGGGGGAGGAAGTGTAATAACTAGATATATTGTCCCTCCCTCCTGTCAACAACTCATCATGTGATGCGATTACGGGGGCTTTGACCAATAATCTTATGGTGCGGGTAATTCTGTGGGCGGGGCTTCTGACTGAGAGATCGTGTCTAGTGTGCAAGCGCCTTTACGTGTCTCCTAAATAAAGTTTAGCCTTTTTTTCACCAAACCTGCTGCTTCATCAATTTATTACATGCTTCCTTTTACTGTCTTATTTTACCTCTCTTATTTATTTTGTCTTTCTGGGCGGACTTGCTTTAGAAGTTCTAACCTTTTTCCTTCCAAGAGAATATGTTTAGATTGTACCTGAATGATCTCTTCCCTGAATGTTTTCCATTGCTCCGTTACTGCTTTACCCTGAAATTTACCCTTGCCAATTGACCTGTGCTAGCTCCCTTCTTAAATCAACAAAATTAGTCCTGCCCCAAAGTATTTTTACCTTCAATATTTTCTAGTCTCTACTCAATCCATTTCCTGATATGTGTGGACCCCCGGCACAAAATTGGACCCTCATTTGCAATCTCACTCATGGAGGTTTCAGGGGTGACAGGTATGGGAGATGGGAGTGGCACACTGATTCTGTCGTGACGTTATTCTGGAGGGAAGGACTGAGGCAGAGATTGGGGCAGAATAGAGTAACTTAACTCTTGGACTGTCTGTGCTCCACCTGACCTGAGGGTTTTTCAATATGACACTTGCACAGTCTTGTCCCCACACTCTGCAATCTGTCTCGTAACCTCGCTTCCCATTTCCCAAAGCATTTTCCGAGCTTCTCTCTAACAATCTCCTCTAATTTCTCCATGTGCTATTCCACCCCTAGCCCTTTATCTCCACGGTCAAGGGCCTTGCAATGCTTATTTCGCTGAAGAGGCTATAGACTGCTGGTGTTGCAATAAGATTTTCCACTGTTAATTTCCATTGCGTTGATAAGTACCAGCAACAACTTCACCAACAAAATCCTCACAAATGCCTTGAATATGCGTCAAGCAGACATGAACCATCTGGGCTCAGTCGTATTTGCATACTTCAGCCCAATGATCTCCAATTTCCTCAGAATCCCTCAGATCCTTGACAATTTTGTAAAGCACACTCAGACATCTTTTGTTCTGCGCACAGCAAGAGATGTGGCACAGGCAACGTTTAATATGGTTCCTCTATTAATCAGAAGACCACAAACAAGGACTGTCACATCAGTCGTTATGGGGTATTACAGAGCAATACAGAAAGATGATATCACAAAGCAATGTTAAAAACACCATCTGTTAAATCCAGTTTGTTTCAAAATTGCTCCAAATCAATAAGATTTCCATTCTAATTCCAAGTGCAGTCTAGTCTGAGGCACTGCTAATTTCTACTAGTGTCTGTTTGATACTCAATTTATTGCGGATACTTGAGCCCAGAGCAAGGAATTAGCATCTAAAGTGTTTTGTAATGAATATCGACAAGGGTCCAAAAATCTGTGTTAGCCACCTTTGTTCAGTTTAACTGCAGACAAACATTTCACTGTGTTAATTTTAACTTAAAGGAATATCGTCACTGCGTCGGGAAGTTTTCTGAAACAGACTCCAAGTTAATTTTCAGTGAGAGTTCTCAAATTTTGTCATAATGACCAGGGTTTTGTCAGGCCAATTGGAGAACTGGCAGGGCACCCCCATCAGTTTTGTGGGAGAGGCCTGACAGAATCAAATGCATTTCAGGCACTTAAATGGCCGCCGTCAGGGCTTCCCCTCGAGTGAGGTTCCTGGCGGTGGAAGTCCCACCCGCTAAGAACTGCCGGCCAATCAGCGCTAGCAGGTGTGGTGGCCATTGGTGGTACTGTACCCACTTGAGACCCAGGATCCCAGAGGGACCCCAGGCCACAAGAGAGTGAAGGCGGGATGGGGGCGGTGGGTCTCTGGGTAGGGGTTGCGGGAGAGGAGGGGTGGTGTGTCAGAGGCAAGGGTGGCGGATAGCTTTCAGCAGCCCAACCCCCCCCCCCCCCCCAATGCTGGGGCCCTCGATCAGACACAGAGTGCCTGATAGCGAGGAACCTCCACCCAGAGGGCCACTGGCAAACCCAACAATTTTGCTGGGCAGCCTCCCGAGGGAACAGGGGACCACGCGGCCTCCATTTAACCACGAAGCCACCACTAAATTACGATGGGCTCTGGGATAATGGGGGTCAATTGGCCTAATTGACATCTCATCGCTGGCAGGCGGGAATCCCACGTCAGCCCCTTCCACCCTCCGACTTAATCGGGGGTGGAATTCCTTCCACAGGGAGAGTCTCCCAGGAATAAACGGGCCCGACTGCCAAGGTACCTGCTGGTAACGCTGACTTTTGACCCTTGTCGATATGCATAAACACTTTAAATGCATAAAATCCATCCCAATTTATTTTTAATTTGTTATTGAAACACTAGCACATCTTCCATGGAAATGCTCTGGGGTAGTCTGGGCCCTGCAGCATAGTTGTCATGTTCTCCTAGTAGCCAGCCTGTCCCTTTAAGACGCAGCTTTTTTATACATATGTAATTGTACCGACATCAAAATGGTCCAGTTCAATCTGAAGGCAGCCTGCAAATTTCAGGTGCCCGGTTAACGGCTGACTTTTCTTTACAAGGTTGTTTGGAGTCAACAATAAAGTGCGGCAGCTTGAAAAGCCTGGCGCGTGAGCTGAGTGAGCTTGTTGACTGATGACACATGTCATCGCATCAATCCTCCAGAAGCAAATACGATAAAGTGCCTTGAAACACACTTTACAACATCATGAAGACTTCTTCAATTGAAGTGCCTGCAATTTAGAAGTTTAGCAAGAGAACCAGAAAACCAAACATCTTTCTAGCAGAGGCTGAACACCAACATTCCCACCACCTCCTCTACCTCCCACTGGGACATGACCCCACAACCAAGCATCAGGTTTACAGCAACTGCAGTCATCTCCTCTTGTAACTTCAGATCCCTATGACGGCCCTGCACATGCTGTCAAACATCTTGACCACAAGGTGGCATAGAGTGTATTCTCAGCAGAGAAATTATTCAATGAAAAGATCCATTAAGTATTTATTGCTGTATCTCAAATTTATGAAATACTCTTAGGCCGGAATCCTCCCAGGTTTGCTCAAGGTGTGGTAGCGGGCAGGAAAAAGGACCTTTTACCTGCCGGCTGCAATAGCGGCTTTCGCACTCTATCATCCCATTCCCAGCGCGTCCAGCCTCATTAATAATGCATTCACAGGAAACACGCTGGACCGCTGGTGGGTGGGCTTGGGTTTGCCCTCCACACCGTCACCTCAGCGGTTCTTCACTTCGGGCGCCTACTTCATGTCTAAAGACCAGGACTGCTCCAGGCGACAGATTGTCCCAAAAGCAAAGAATGCAGCAGCCCCAAATTTAGTGACGCCCCACTGGGGCGCCTGCTGGACGCAATGGAAGGCAGCCGCGATGTCGTTTACCC
The DNA here is from genome assembly GCF_964194155.1 of Cetorhinus maximus. Classification (NCBI taxonomy): domain Eukaryota; kingdom Metazoa; phylum Chordata; class Chondrichthyes; order Lamniformes; family Cetorhinidae; genus Cetorhinus; species Cetorhinus maximus. The sequence continues at coordinate 28,410,903 of NC_135881.1, forward strand.
CCGCTCTGGCTGCAGCAGGTCCACCTGAGTCGCCAATCCGGCCTGGGTGGTGGTGGCAGCAGTGGTCAGTGCCACCGGAGCACAGAGAAGGTGAGCTATCCAGTGCAGGAAGAGGATGAATGGTCTCATCCGTTCCGCCAGGTTAAGTCAACCACCTCATCACTCTCAACTCACACACTCACAAACCCATCACACATCCACAGGGATCTCACACCTCAAGGGACAACACCACTAACTCACACACACACCCTCACATCTCCAACAGGCTCATATACTCCGGGGCTTGTGTCTCCATCCCACCCCTGTCTCCAGTCATCACACAAGCATTCCAAGCAGTGCCATGTGTTTGTTCGCACTCTCTCCATCTGTTTTCATGCAGGAGAAGCTGGCTCACAACAGCAGGAAGAGGTTCCAGACCAGGGCAGGAGTGGTCCACATTAGGCCCCTCAGTCAATGTGAGGAGTGTGCCATCGCGCTGACTGGTGAGTGCGTGGACCGTTCCTGCGGTGATGGTGAGATCAGCAGCGAACACCCACATGAGGATCCTGCACCCCATCATCCCTCTCACAACGCAACGGTGAGTGCTGTCTCTCCTGCTGCCATGCACTAATGATCTCTACTTTGGTTCACAGGGAGCTCTGCCAAGAGACCGACACCATCAGCCAGGCAGTCCCTCAGCTCCAACCAGGTCCTCGCCTCCAGCTAAGAGGACACCTCCTCCAGTGAAGAGGTGGAAATAAGCAGCCTGGAAGACCCATCACAGCGCTTACCCACACCCTCCACCAGCACAGAGACGCACACCTCTAGAGCAGGCTTGGGTTCATAATCTGGTGGTCACCACACGGACACGCGTTTGCAGCAGGAGGAGCCAGGTTCAGCCAAGCTCCCTTGCACTTGGAGGACTGCTGGGAAAGAGGCATCTGTGAAGTCTGAGGCAGATGACGAGCTTCTGGGTTTGGCCTTCCCTCTCATCCCTGAAAGTCAGCAGAGGGCAGGGGGGGGCATCATGCAAAGCTGTTGAAAACCCTTAAAAGAGTGGCATGCAAGTGGGAGTATATCGTCCGCCTGCTCTCCAATGAAGTGGTGCCCACATGTGCGCATGTGGAGGTCTCCATTGGGAGGAGGGCATGGAGACCCTGGCCCAGCAGAACGCGGGGATGTGTGCAGACCTGCACTCCATCGCGGTAGACAGGGGTGGGTTTCTGCAGTGGCGACGCAAGAGGGAAACGGGACACCACGCCATCCCCCCAGGTTCTCCATCCCCTCAACAGGTCAGGCAGAGGCCCTTGAGCACCCGAAGGGGGTAGGAGTGGCAGATGGATGCCCCTGGGTCATCCGCTCAGGAATTTCAGAGACTGTCTGCTCCCTCCGTGTCCCCTTTGCCTGTGACCCCCTCAACCTCACCTTCTGTCACCGCAGAGGGAGCAGCTGCCCACAGGAGGACAGCCAAAGCAAGCTGAGGACCCCAAGGCCTCGGCTCTCCAGAGGACCCATTGAGAAGTCATCAGAGGCAACAGGCCCAACCGTTGCACAGGCTGTCTCCATCCCTGCTGTGGAAGTAAGGACAGCACCTTGCAGAAGTGGTTGGCATAGAAAAAGTTAAGAAATTCTGATCACAAGTGGGTGCAGGGGTGAACGCATTTTGTCATTTTAGAATCTGAAAATATATTCACTTACACTGAAAAATATGTAATGGTGTCTTTCAGCTTCATTGACAGGCTTCACAAATCCTCCCCTTGCAATCCCGGCCCACCCCACATTAGCAGTTCAGCTGCACGCAGCCAGATCACGAGTGATTCTGGAGGGAGAAGTGTGTGTGTATATGGCAGGGCCTTTCGGAGCCCCATGCAAGCACTCTCCCACACAGGCGGAGCCTTCCTCCATCACACTCATTCAATGTCCTGAACATCTTCATTGTTGCCTGCTGGGGTTCTCTTTCAGTTGTCCATCTGAGCTGACCTGCATCTCCACCCTCCCACTGATCACACTCTCATGCAGCACCTGTGCTCATCCAACGTGAGGCTCCACTCGCTTTCGAATTGCAAAACATGGTCGCAGTCAAGTTTCTTGTAAGCACCCGCATCCTTTCCCCTCCCCCAGTCACCCATGTCCTTTCCCCCATCACTGTTGACCCCCCTGGCATCACCTTCCACCTCCCCACCGTCACCGACCAGCCCAAACCCTTTTCTTTCCAGGATGCCCAGGTGAACGTGCATGTTCCCTTATCTTCCTGAGAGTCGCACCCTCGCCCACATTGACCTCCCAAACCTCCTCCTTCCCCACCCCCAGGGTCTGTGTCTGCCTCTGAGTCCCCACCAACCACTCTCGGCAACCCTTCTACTGCTACCGCCACCCCTCACCCTTTCACCCTTCCCACTCTGCCCCCTCTCATGCTCACCGTTCCCTCCTACCACATCCACCCTCAGTTCGCTCCCCAGGAGGCAGTCATTGACTCCAGAGGCCCCTCCCTTGCACGTTCACGGGAAGTGATCTCGTTCCTACCCTGCCGTTTCCGCATGGCAAATCCAGTGTTGGCCAGCCAATTAGCGGCTGCCCAGTGGGAAAGCCGGTCAATTAATGCTGGGATAGGGGAACACTTCGACCAGTAGCAGGGTTCGGCTGTGAACCAGAGGTCGGTCACAACCATCTATTTAAATGAAAACCGGCATCGGGTTGAAGGCAGCTTAACGGGAAATCCATGTTTGGGGACAGCAGTCCTTGAGGAAAGCAGCATCCATTGCGGACACTGAAGCAGGGGAACAGCAGCAGGTGAGAACATGGTTTTCCATCCTGTGGACTATTGTGCCAACATTGTCTCATTCCAGGGAGGAAATAACCTCTGGGCACAAGTGTCCCAATCCCCTTCTGAATAATATGTTCAGAGCATGAGTCATAATCTACCTTTTAACTCTGTTTGTCTCTCCACAGAGGGTGAAAGGCCATCCATTTCCAGCACTCTCTGCTTTGAATCCTCACTACCTCTTGTACCTACCAGGCAAAATGGCAGGGCTGAAGCCTCCCCAGTTGAATGATGGCTTCCTGATTGTCCTCAGACTCGTCCTGAGACTCGTCAGCAGAGGACACAGCTCGCTCCATTAGATCATCTCTGCCAGGGCCTCTCCTCTCTGTGTGTGCCAGGTTGTGTACAGCAGAGCAGACAACAATGATTAGTGAGGCATGAGCTGCAGAATATTGCAGAGTGTCGCCTGCACAGTCCAAGCAATGAAATCATGTTTTGAGCAAGCCAGTGTGGCCCTTATTGTAAGGCATCTCAGGCTCTGGCCACCAATTTCCCACAGGGCTCGTGAGCCATATCTTCAGCAGGTATCCCTTGTATACAAGCAGCCAGCCAGCCAATGGGCTCTGGGGGCAGAACATCCGTGGCACACAGGAGTGCCTAAGGATGTAAAAGTTGTGAAGAATAGGGCAATGTTACAGTAGTGGAAGTGGAGGCAGTAGTCTTGGCGAAATCCCTGCTATGTGGTTGGAAGCTGTGGTCTTGTTCAGCTTCAGACAGTCGCCAGCGCGAATGATGGAGTCAGTGTCTACAGCAAAATGTCACTGCAGTCACAGGCCATTTCTCCTGAAATTATATTCATGGTAACTTTCTTTGGGAAAGGATTGCCTAATATGTGCCCCCTTCCAGCATTGTCTGTGTTTTACCAATAAGACACCATGGCCCAGATTTTCATCATGACACGCAGCCTCTCCGCAGTGGCAAAAATAACAGAACTACCCGAAAATCCTGGGTATCCCACCCCTGAACACGGCACCTCCCATTTTCGCAGGGGCAGAAATGGGGGTGGGCCGCGTTTCACACATATGCATTTTACAGAGCCAGCTTGGCCATTTAAATCAACGGTTGCCTCCGCTCTAGTCTGAGAGTGTGGAACCCAAAGTGTGCCGTAGACCTGGTAAGAGCAGGTCTGAACTTGGTGCATTTCTTGGGTGGCCCCTTTGGAGAGTTAAGGTACCCCGGCTGAATTTGCTTAAAAAATGTATTCACAATGGCACAAAATAAATTCCAACTGTCTTCCCTTAACCCAAGGCAGTAAGTGGGTGGGACTCCTGGTGTCACAGGGCAATTATTTTTGCCCCTACTGACTCGTGCATCAAGGTGCCAGGAAGAACTTTGTGCTGAAGGAGGGCACATAGCACTTTGTGTGAAGAAAGATAGAAGATGGGCATGGCATCCTGGCACACTGAGGCCACAGAAGCCATTCACTGTGAGTGGCCAGAGGCCAGAAGGAGGGCAGGAGGTCAGGAGGAAGAGGCTGCTGCACGCGCACTAGGAAGGAGGAAGAAGAGAGGCAGGGCAACCAAGTACTACCCTGTAGGAAGGATGTACAGGCCTAGGACATCCTACCTCAATACAATAGAGAACCACTACCAAAGGCTAAGCCATGAGGTGGTGATATTCATATGTCGCACAGTCCAGCAGCAACTCGAGCCACAATCCATCGATCCCCATGCCCTGCCAGTGGCTGTGATGGCAAACATCGCTCTTAATTTCTATTCCTCAGGACTTTTCCAGAGATCATCAGGAGACCTGTCTGGAATATCCCATGAGCAGTACACAGCTGCATTAAGAGTGTAACTAATGCCTTTTTGTTCGTGTGGGGGAATCACATTAATTTCCCTGTAGATTTGGTATCTCAGATACAGAGAGCCATGGCCTTTGCCCAATTGGCAGGCTTCCCTCAGGTGCAGGGTGTTGCTGGTTGCATCCATGTTGCCATAAAAGCCTCCACCTCCACAAGAGAGCTGTGGAGGCTCAGTCATTGAGTATGTTCAAGACAAAATCGATAGGATCCTACATATTAAAAGCATCAAGTGATCCGGGGATAGTGCAGCAAAATGGTGTTGAAGTAGAAGATCAGCCATGATCTCATTGAATGGCGGAGCAGAATCAAAGGGCTGAATGGCCTACTCCTGTTCCTATTTCTTATGTTCTTAACTCAATATGTGGACATCTTTGTCAATCAGAAGGCCTTGCAAGCAATCAATGTACAGGTGGTTTGTGACCACAAGGCCGTCCTTCATGTGTGTGCAAGGTTCCCTGGCAGCTGCCACAACTCCTTCATACCAAGGATTTCCCAACTCCCCCAGCTATTTCAACTAACAATGCAGATCAATGGTTGGCTTCTAGGGACAAGGGCTACCCCTTAAGAACTTGGATAACGTCCCCTTTAAGAATCCACAAGCAGAGGCAGATCACAGCTACAACAGTGTCCATGTCATCACCAGGAGTACCATCGAGGAGGCAATTGGCATTTTAAAGATGTGATTCCAGTGCCACACGCGCTCAGGTGGAGCTCTGAAATATGTCCCAGCAAGGGTATCAAGTAAAGTAGTGGTGTGCTGCAAGCTGGATAACATTGTGCAGCTGAGGGGCATAAAAACCGATGACGATGAGACCATGGGCAAAGCCCCAACCTCTGAGGAGGAGAAGATGAAGAGGAGAAGGAAGCCCCTGTCCATTCTGAAGATACTGAAAAAGATGAGGAGTCCACCAATGACAGTGCAGCTGGGAGCCAGGGCTGACTCTGTGCGGGAGCGATCATTGCCAGGTGGTTCTCTGTGCAAAATAGATTCTCATAAGGTCCTCCAATATCACAATTGCCATCAACCACGATGGCATACTTCCACCTAAAGAACCTTGTACATTGACTCCACAATTACTCAAGGGACTGACCATCCCCCACAAGGGAGAGAATAAACATCAATGAGTTGGACTCAATCACATTCATATGATGAACCCTCACCATCATAACCATCATATTGCAAACAAACATAGGGCAAAATTTTCCATCTCCATTGGCACCAGGCATCATGGCGGGCGTGAACGAACAATATGGCAGGAAGGCCAAAGATCGGTTTCATACCATCGTGAACCCAGTTTGCGGTCGACCACTCCACCCGGCAATGGCGGGCTGCGTTTCCCGCCGCTGCACATCGGGAATGTCTTTTTAATACATCTGCATATAATTATAAGCCCTGCTTGCCGTAATCATCCCACCCACGCTGGATTATCCGAGCACGTCAGCATGATTGCACGCCGAAGTGTTTCACAACTGAACATATGCAACGTGCACCCGGCGGGCTGCACTTTGTTCAGGACCTCAAGGTTTGTTTGCCTGCTTTGCTTTGGGGCGGCACTCGCAGTCATCAGCACCAGGTTTCGCAGGCTGCACATCATCACTTTTAGGGGGGCTCATGGGCAGGTCTCTCCCCACCAGACCAGCCATAAGGCGGGGGTGGTTTTTCAATGGCTGCAGGCCTAGAGCTTGTTTGGGGAAGGAGGAGAAGTGGCTTCAGGCAAGGAAAGAGGCTGCAGGGCGAGGGCTGTACTGGGGAAGGGGGCTATCCCAGAGTGTGTGTGGGGGCACAAGTTGATCATGCACGTGACCTCAAAAGGGTGCAGGCTGAGCAGGCAGGCTCCAGAGGAGATGAGACCAGATGGTGATGTGAGGCTTTGTGTGAGAGAGAGAGTAGTAACGTCCTTTGAGCTGGCAGTGAATGAGATGCCAGTGAATATGTGATGGCCTTGTGGGTGTCTGAGTTTAGAGTGATGAGATTGCTGACTTACCCTGGTGGCACGGGTGAGGTCATTCATCCATTTTGTGCACTGGTTGGCTGGCCTCTTCTGTACAGCGTCAGCACTGACCACCTCTGCCACCACCTCCCAAGCTGGAGTGATGAGACTGCTGAGCCTCCTGTGGCCAGAGTGGGGGTAGAGGGCATAGCGGTGGGCCTCCATGGTGTCCAGAAGGCATCCCAGGGATGCGTCACTGAATCAGGGGGCTGCACTCTTCTTGGCTTTTGGGGCCATGCCTTCACCGGTGCCCTCCTGGGCTGCAAGCATTGAGAAATGTGCACGCAGCTGCAGTTTAAATATGGCGCCCTGCGTGAGGAAGCAGCGAGCTAACGTTGTGGTGATCAAATCGGACGCCGTCCCTCAGTGAAACAGGATGTTTCCTGTGGCTGCATAATTATGAGGCAGGATTGGGATGATGCGGCATGAAAAGCCGCCATTGTGTCTGGCGGGTAAAACATCCTTTTTCCCGCCCGCTATTGCACTTAGTGCAAATCTGAGACGATTGCACCCATAGTAATAAGTCTTTGACAACCTGACCCCCTCGCATGAACACCAGTGACTGTAAATGAGATCCATGCCACCAACTTGTCAATAATCAAACCATGCTCACAATGCTGACACGATATAAGACGTATAACCCTATACATGCTGATAGGATTGTATTTTGCAGCATTCGTGAAGATAAGGCATCTCGCACATCATGAGCCCATCATTGTGTAACGGCAGCTCTTTGAAAGAACTTGTGCATCATCCATACTGGCCAAGGGTCAAGTTTCTGACTTGGCTGCAACATGCAACATTCCCGGCTTCCAAATACTTCTGCTTACCGCACAAAACACATCCTGTGACACCTGGAATGCAAATGTAGCCAAAGTAGTGGGCACAGCAGGTGACGACCTCTCACGCTGTGATGCCTACACCTAGACCAATGGGTAACATTGCAGTGCAGATGAATGCCTTTCACCCAGCACTCATGCTTGGGACGCACCTGCTGCCTAGTTACTCCTTGTGGAGCCTGATCATTGATCCTCCCTTAAAGTCAAGGTTGCACAGACAACGAAAGATATAAGGAGCAGCTCAGTGCTTGAGCTTTTGACCTCTGGATTCTTATGTGATACAGCATAGAAGGAAGAAGCCCTCCAAAGCATCACAAATCAGACAATCCTGATCTTGCTGATGGTGTGTCGAGATGGACCTCAGCATGCCACCCTCCTTATTACTGCTGAGAACCACTTTCAGAATGTTACCATTCTTTCTGAGCTCTCTAGTGTACACACACACACCAAGTCATGTACAGTGTAAGTAAATATGTTAATGAAGTGCTCAAATGTGCTACACACAATGTGAAAAATGAAACCACTGTGAACAAGACTGCACCCTTCGCTCTCGCACGCTCCTACGAAGAGGGGCTGGGGAGGCAGAGAAAGACAAAAGTGTTGAGGAGCTCTTGGTACCTTCACCCTCCTCAGGGACCTGCACAGCCCTGGGTTGGTGCCGACCAAGTGGACTGCTTTGCCCTGATGAATATTGAGCTTCTTAAGTGTTGTTGGAGCTGTCATTCTCCTGATTTGTGCCCTGTAGATAGTGGACAGGCTTTCAGGGGTCAGAAGAATTCCCTCTGACCTCCTCTTGTAGCAACAGAATTCATATGGCTGGGCTGGTCCAGTTCAGTTTCTGGTCAATGATAACTCCCAGGATGTTGCTGGTGGAGAATTCAGCGATGGTAATGCTATTGAATGTCAAAGGGAGATGGTTAGATTCTCTCTTGTTGGAGATGGTCAATGTCTAGCACATGTGTGGCGCAAATGTTACTTGCTGTTTGTCAGCCTAAACCTGAATGTTGTCCAGGTCTTGCTGCACATGGACATGGATTGCTTTCAGTATCCAAGGAGTTATGAATGGTACTGAACATTGTGCAAACATCAGTGAACATCCCCACTTTCAGCCTTATGCCAAAGGGAGATCATTCATGAAGCAATTGAAGACGGATGGGCCTAGGGCCCTGTCCCTGCAAGTTGGGATGGAATCTAAAGCAAGGGATGATGGAGGACAGGCTCATTCTAACTACATACATACAGCTTTCAGTCAATGCCATACATGCAGTTTTTTAATGCATTTGAGCAGTTCACCAGTGCTTCCTCACACCATACCTGCCAGTCTTCCTCCGTAGTTTTCTAGAAGCACAGATTGATAAGCAACAACATCCATGACAATCTTTTGAAGCATGCACCATTATTAAAACTAATATGAGCATGAAATGAAAGGCAGGGTGCAGCTATTAAAACTCCTGCTCATTGCTGTGTTGTTTGTCTGTTGAGTTTGACACTCCCTCAGTTTGTACTCGGGCAAATAAATAAAAGCATTAATAAAACAGGTTTTGACATTAATATTGATGAAACTGAAATTGGGTCAATTTTGTTCTTCATCCTGAGTATGACAAGAAATAAGAGTATTCATCATTTCACATGTAGCACTGCATTAAGGCTGCACGCTGTGATCGTAATGTTAATAGTCCCAGTAAACAGCAGCACTCAGCTGACTTAAGTTAATAAAAATCTGAGCGGCAGCTGAGATATTACCAAAAGAGGTTAAAATAAGTGATTATTCTTTGATGACAGTCCCAGGGCAGGGAATTATTTCCATCTGCTTAATGTTTAATTCAGGCACGTGAATAGGCGATTCTGATTTTTTTATTAATTATTTAAACTGACCGGAGATTGAACATATGATATAATGAGTTCAAGTTTATTCAGGTATGAGGAAAATAGCAGGTATGGCATATTGGGATCAAAATTGTAGAAACTAAGAGGCAGTTGTCCCAAAGCTATCTCGTCGATACCATGCAAATCGGCACTTCATTTCTTTTTAAATGAGAATGGGAAGGTTCACTCATTAAAAGCTGGAAATCTGAAACCGAAGCATGAAAAAGCACAGCCGGTCAACTTGGTCTCAAACGAAGGATGAAAGTCTCGCAGTCAAATCACAGGAACGTAGGCATCCAGTGGAGCCCAGGGACAACAGAGGTGACAGATCGGGGTGCAAGGAAGTGCAGGTGACAACCTGGAAGACCACCTTGCGATGGTGTCCATATTGTAAGAAGCATACGGGGGCACTGGAGAGGGTGCAGAGGGTATTTACATCAATGATCCCAGAAATGCGAGGGAATACATATCAGGAAAGGACTAACAGGCTGGATTTCTTTTCTCTTGAATAGCGAAGACTGAGGGGTGACCTAACAGAGTTCTTTAAAGTTATGCAAGGTTTTGATAGAGTGCAAACAGAGAGAATGTTTCCACTCTGGGGGAGAGCATAACTAGAGGCTATTGATATAAGATAGTCCAATAGGAAATTCAGAAGGAATTTCTTTACCAAAGATTGGTGAGAATGTGGACCTCACTACCACAGGAAATGGTTGAAATGAATAGTATAGATGTATTTAAGGAGAGGCCAAATATAAAGAAGAAGAGGACAGAGGGTTACACTGATAGATTTAGATGAGGAAAGACTGGAGGAAGTTTGAGTGGACTGGTTGGGCTGAATGGTCTGTTTTTGTGCCATATGCCCTATGTAATGCTATGTAATCCTGTAAAAAGCTAGCACGGAAGACAATGAAATACTGGGGAGAGAGGAACATAACAAAGGTGGAAGAAAGTGATCTTGGTAATGGGATAGATTTGGGGAAAATGCTCTGTTCAAGGTCTAGTATTGTGTCAACATTCTGCCAGCCCTGGCTCAGCTGAGGAAACTGCTATGGGGCTGATGGAACCAAGGCCAGGCACATTAAATAGGTACTTGTGAGAACTGACGAAGATGGTTTCGGTCTTACCAACATATTACATTGATTAAACATTATGAGAGATTCCTGTGCCTCCCGGAATACAGAATAATATGGAAACAGGATTGACAATGGAAATGAAAAGTTAGTCGGTTTCTTTAACATCGGCAGGTTGAAAATTCACCCTGACGTCTCTTAACTTTGACCTCATTAGAGGACTCCCTACCGCAGCCTACTATAATATCCCACTTGCCACACTATAGGGAGCATCAGAGCAACAGTATCAACTTGTACCAGCAGTCCATTCATAAACCTCATGGTTCCTCCCTTTGCCAATGAACTATTTATCCATCTCTTCAATTTATCAACGTGAACCACTTCTAGTGTCTTTCGGAGCTGTTCAATTCATTCACCATCCTTTGCATGTAATCATTTAACATGTGGTGCTTTCACTTTTTTCTCATTTAAGCTTGAGCTTGTGCCTTTGGTTATAGAGGTTTAGGTTGTGCCACATTGTGAGTAGTCTAAGTCCATGAGTTCATTTCCACAGCGTCCTGGTTGAGAAAGTCTCAAATCATTTTCTATAGGATTCATAAAGTCAATTACCTCATTTCTTTAGGCTTGATTAAAAGCCATAAGGAAAAAGGCATTTGAGGTAGCACTTTGCCACAGATTTTTCCAACATTTCTGTAGATTCTGGTACTAACTGTTTCACCATATTTGTCCAAGCAGACGCGATATATTTGCTGTTATTAATTTTTATTCCGCTATCTCAAGGGTAAAAAGAATGAGTAAGGAGGCTGAATCAAGCTTTGCTGCCAAGAAACAAAGCAGAAAATGGGTCCACATCGAACTATACAAAATGTTAACACCCCATTAAATATGATTCTGAATCATTTCCAAAAAGAGGAGCTTGCCAATGATTTAAAAGCATAATTAGCGGGCAATTGTTAGTTTTGTTTTCCATTCATTACAAGCTTCCTGCAACATTAATTCACTAAATCACATCAAGTCTAGCTTGCAGGCTTTCAAGCTGGGATCTCTGGAACCTGAGAGCATTCAAGACGTCTTTGTTAACCATTGGATACAGTATTGTTGAGTAAACTTGAATAAAATGGTTTCTGCCCTGATAACATCATCTTGCCACCTGGAAGAAAAATGGTCTTTTGGAAGTTAAAACAACAGGACTGTAAGAAAGAGTTAATAATGGAGTTCCTAGGCATCTGACAAGATTTGTGACAGGTCTCAGGACAGCCAAATTCTAAGCGGTCTCTCATGCAGGATAATTTGAAAAATCACAGAATCGCACAGTGCAGAAGAGGCCCTTCGGCCCATCGAGTCCGCACCGACATGTGAGAAACACCTGACCTACCTACCTAATCCCATTTACCAGCACTTGGCCCATAACCTTGAATGTTATGACGTGCCAAGTGCTCATCCAGGTATTTTTTAAAGGATGTGAGGCAACCTGCCTCCACCACCCTCCCAGGCAGTGCATTCCAGACCTTCACCACTCTCTGGGTAAAAAAGTTTTTCCTCACATCCCCGCTAAACCTCCTGCCCCTCACCTTGAACTTGTGTCCCCTCGTGACTGACCCTTCAACTAAGGGGAACAGCTGTTCCCTAGCCACCTTGTCCATGCCCCTCATAATCTTGTACACCTCGATCAGGTTACCCCTCAGTCTCCTCTGCTCCGATGAAAACAACCCAAGTCTATCTAACCTCTCTTCATAACTTAAATGTTTCATCCCAGGCAACATCCTGGTGAATCTCCTCTGCAACCCTTCCAGTGCAATCACATCCTTCCTATAATGTGGCAAACAGAACTGCACACAGTACTCCAGCTGTGGCCTCACCAAGGTTCTACACAATTCCAACATGATCTCCCTACTTTTGTAATCTATGCCTCGATTGATAAAGGCAACTGTCCCATATGCCTTTTTCACCACCCCACTAACATGCCCCTCCGCCTTCAGAGATCTATGGACACACACGCCAAAGTCCCTTTGTTCCTCAGGACTTCCTAGTGTCATGCCGTTCATTAAATACTTTCTTGTCAAATTACTCCTTCGAAAGTGTATTACCTCACACTTTTCAGGGTTAAATTCCAAATGCCACTTATCTGCCCATTTGACCATCCCGTCTATATCTTCCTGTAGCCCAAGACACTCAACCTCACTGTTAACCACCCAGCCAATCTTTGTGTCATCCGCAAACTTACTAATCCTACCCCCACATATTCATCTATGTCATTTATATAAATGACGAATAATAGGGGACCCAGCACAGATCCCTGTGGTGCACCACTGGACACTGGCTTCCGGTCACTAAAGCAGCCTTCAGTCATCACCCTCTGTCTCCTACAACTAAGCCAATTTTGAATCTACCTTATCAAATTGTCCTGTATCCCATGTGCATTTGCCTTCTTTATAAGTCATCCATGTGGGACCTTGTCAAAGGCTTTGCTGAAATCCATATAAAGTACATCAGCTGCACTACCCTCATCTACACACCTGGTCACCTCCTCAAAAAATTCAATCAAATTTGTTAGGCATGACCTCCCTCTGACAAAGCCATGCTGACTATCCCTGATCAAACCTTGCCTCTCCAAGTGGAGATAGATTCTCCCCTTCAGAATTTTCTCCAATCGTTTCCCTTCCACTGACGTGAGACTCATTGGTCTGTAGTTCCCTGGCTTCTCTCTACAACCCTTCTTAAATAGCCGGACCACATTAACTGTTCTCTAGTCTGGCACCTCCCCTGTGACCAGAGAGGAATTAAAAATTTGAGTCAGAGCCCCTGCGATCTCCTCCCTTGCCTCCCTCAGCAGTCCGGGACACAAATCATCCGGACCTGGAGATTTGTCCACTTTAAAGCTTGTCAACACCTCCAATACCTTGTCACTCCCTAGATCAATTTGCTTAAGAACCTCGCAGTCTCTCTCCCCGAGTTCCATACCTTCTTGCTCATTTGCTTGGGTGAAGATGGATGTGAAGTGTTCGTTCAACACTCTAGCGATGTCCTCTGGCTCCAACCGTAGATTGATCCTTTGGTCCCTAATGGGCCCTACTCTTTCCCTGGTTATCCTCTTCCCATTGATATAATTGTAGAATATCTTGGGATTTTCCCTACTTTTACCAGCCAAAGCTTTCTCACATCCCCTCTTTGCTCTCCTAATTGCTTTCTTAAGCTCCACCCTGCTCAGTCTGTACTCCACTAATGCCTCCGCTCATTTGCTCCCCTTGTACCTGCTAAAAGCCTCTTTTTCCCTTCTCATCGTACCCTGAATATCTCTGGTCATCCATGGTTCTCTGCGCTTGTTACTCCTTCCTATCACCGTGGAGGGAACATGTTGAGCCTGTACCCTCCCCATTTCATTTTTGAACGCCCCCCCCACTGCTCTTCTGTAGATTTCCCCACAAGAAGCTGTTCCCAGTCTACCTTGGCCAGATCCTGCCTTATTTTACTAAAATCCGCTCTCCCCCAGTCCAAAACATTTTTTTGCAACTTGTCTATTTTTTTGTCCATAACAAGCTTAAACTGTACCATGTTGTGGTCACTATCACTAAAATGCTCACCCACCACCACCTCAGCCACCTGTCCGGCTTCATTCCCCAGAATTAGGTCCAGCACTGTGCCATCCCGTGTTGGACCCTCTACATATTGACCTAAAAAATTCTCCTGTATACATTTCAAGAAATCCACTCCATTCAAGCCCTTAACACTGTGTCTATCTCAATTAATGTTGGGAAAGTTGGAATCACCTAATATAATTATTCTATTTTACTCTACTCTGTTATTGTTTTTACACACCTCCATGAATTGTGCACATATTTGCTCCTCAATTTCCCGCTGACTATCTGAGGGTGTATAATAAACACGTAACAATGTGGCTGCCCCTTTTTTATTCCTAAGCTCTACCCACAAAGCTTCATTCGATGCCCCCTCCAAGATATCATCTCTCCTTCCTCCAGTAACTGACTCCTTAACTAATAATGCAGTGCCTCCTCCTCTTTTACCCCCTCCCCTGTCTCGCCTGTAGATTCTATATCCCGGAATGTTGAGCTGTCAATCCTGCCCCTCCCTCAACCACATCTCAGTGATGGTTACTATATCACAATTCCACGTGTCAATCCTTAGCCTTAACTCATCCGTTTTACCTGTAATACTCCTGACATTAAAGTAGAGGCCATCCAGCCTTGCCTTGCTCCCTTGAAACTTAATGCAGCTGTACTCCCTCTGACTTGATTGTTTTACTGTGTTATGATGTGTCCCTATTCTTCTAATATTCTGTGTCCCCTCCCCCTGCCGAATTAGTTTAAACTCCTCCCAACAGCACTAGCAAACCCGCCTGCAAGGATGTTAATCCTGCTCTGGTTCAGGTGAAGACCGTCCCGCTTGTACAGGTCCCACCTTCCCCAGAAACGGTCCCAGTGATCCTGGAATCTAAAACCCTCCCTCCTGCACCAACTCTTAAGCCAAGTATTCATCTGTGCTATTCTCCTATTTCTGTGCTTGCTAGCACGTGGCACAAAAATGTCAGTGAAACTTAAAAGGTTATGACAAGCTAACGTGGACATTTCAGTCTTACAACATGAACCAGTACTTCTGTCCAAATGCATCTTTGAGCAAACTCAAACATAAAATCTTAACGCTGTTTAAATGAACCTTCAGTAATTATCCATTACTCATTATGCTCCAGTGAAAGTTCCACACAATGTGCTTCTGCGGCTATTATGGTTCACAGTAAATTGCTCGAAAATGTTTCACTTTACTTACATTTAATTAATATCCCTCTTTCTTAAGAAGAGTGCTTTAGAAGTGATGGGCCAGCCATATAAATACTGTGGCTACAAGGACAGGTCAGGCCAGGAATCTTGCGGCAAGTGACTCACCTCCTGACTCCCCAAAGCCTTTCCACCATCTACAAGGCACAAGTCAGGAGTCTGATGGAATACTCCCCACTTGCCTGGATGAGTGCAGTTCCAACAACACTCAAGAAGCTTGACACCATCCAGGACAAAGCAGCCCGCTTGATTGGCACCACATCCACAAACATTCACTCCCTCCACCGCCGACGCACAGTAGCAGCTGTGTGTACCGTCTACAAAATGCACTGTGGCAACTCACCAAGGCTCCTTAGACAGCACCTTCCAATCCCATGACCACTACCATCTAGAAGGACAAGGGTAGCAGATAGATGGGAACACCACCATTTGGAAAGTCCCCTCCAAGTCAATTGCCATTCTGACTTGGAAATGTATCACCATTTCTTCACTGTTGCTGGGTCAAAAGCCTGGACTTCCCTTCCTAACAGCACAGTGGACTGCAGCGGTTCAAGAAGGCAGCTCACCACCAGCTTCTCAAGGGCAACTAGGGATGGGCAATAAATGCTGGCCCAGCCAGTGAAGGCCACATCCCATGAATGAATTTAAAAAAACGTGTAGTCATTGGTGTTATGTAGGCAAACACAGTAGCCATTTAGTGCACAAGGTTTCAGAAGAAACCTACTAATAAATGAACAGTTAATTGGTCAGAATACCAAGGGGATTTCTTGCTTTTCTTCAAATAAAATCATGGGACTTTCCTTTTGGGGTTGGGAACCCAGAGGCAGGAGAACTTCCAGGTTCTGATCCCGCACCATGTTGGAAACCGATCTCTGATGCAATTTAGCCAATAAATGGCCAGAGGGCGTACTCATAGTTCAACCGGGTGGATTCCTGAGGCTAGAGTGCCTATAAGAGGCTCTCCAGTGACGACACATCAGCAGCCCCACCATCTGAAGAGGGAGCTGCTGGCGTATGTAGGAGAGGGAGAAGGTGTCTACATCTTGAGGCATCCTCTGAACACTTCATAAAAACATAAAAATAGAAAGAGGCCACATCTGCCAAGCTGTCCCCTTGGTGGGGAAATCCTCCATCTCCCCCACCACGGGACGATCTGCACCCACATCTGCGGTCAACACGTTATGGCGACTGAAGGGGATGGGGTCTAAAAAGCCCACAGTGGCCCACCCGGTCTGCCGCCAAGAAGGTGTCTCCTCTCACTGACTGTGTTTCAGCCACTGCAGGGGACCCACCCTGCTGACTGAAAAATTCCAGGCGCAGGAGAAGGTCCTTAATAGCCCCCTTTAATTACCTTTACTGCTTACCCAACACTTGTGAGTGGCTAGCTGTTCTACCCCTGACGTGGCCTTTTTGAAAACGGCTGGTGGGCGGAACCTTGCTGGCAAACTGGGAGGTGGCGGGAAATTCTGTACCTGCCTCCATCGAGCCCATGGGATCTATTACATCCTCCTAGCCAGGCCTCAGCTTAACACTTCATTCAAGTGACTGCACTTCTGACAACGCACCCTCAGTATTACAGTAAAGTGCCAGCCTAGATTATATGCTCCACTAATGGATATTGATACTGGGCTAGCAACCTAGAGGTCACGAGATACAATCCCATATTGCAAGTTGCGAAACTGAATTCCATAAATCTGGCAAGTAGTAGTATCATAAATTTAAGATTGACACTAATAAATTCAATGGGGACGCAGCAGCAACTTCCTTATCCAAAGAGCGGTTAGAATGTGGGGCCTGTTATCGCAAGTAGTTGTTGAGGCAAATAGCGCTGATGCATTTAAGGGGAACCTAGCCAAGCAAATAAGGGAGAAAGGAATAGGAGGTTATGCTGATAGGGTTAGATGAAGAGGGGTGAGAGGATGCTCCTGTGGAGCCTAAACACCAGCATGATCCATTGAACAGGCCTGTTTCTGTGCTGTAATTGATGTAACATTCTATGATTGGAGGCGTAAATCTTTTTTCTATGTCTTACATTTGGATAAAAATACACTGGCTCTCTTATTTCCTGGCAACCAACCATGGATGATTGCATGACAAATTAGTAATTAAGACACATTATCCTCCACATGCATCAACAGAGACAAGTTTAACAACTGCCTAGGAGAGAAAATGGGATCAAAATTCACATCACTGCTAATAAACTTCACAATGCAGATTATTGGAAATAACATTCACTGTGCAGTTTAGATAACCGCAGAGCGCTGGTGAAGTTTACCTCCCACCGAACCCCTTAATGTAATTTCGAAGAGTGTGGAACACAGTGAAACTGAACTGGAGCTGTACACGCTGACATTCAAACTCCAGGCAAACACTGTTTTTAATAATACCCGGCACTTTATTCTGCTTTATAATCACCGCCGGTATCTTTCATTAAGCATTTTCTTTAGGCACTCAAAAATGATTAAAATTGGGACAGATAGGGTGGCTGCTTGACTGCATCTTTGTGATTTATAATAGAGGTGTGGTAATTCTCTTTGAATTATACCAGTATGAATTGAATTATAAAAGTAATTGCCTCCGGAAGGCTGGCAATCCTGCTGTAGGCAAGCATTGTGCCTTTTTGGTCCCATCTCACACATACTAGTAATTAATGTGCTGAGATGGGCTAAGATTCTTCACCTTCCTAATAGTCAATTATAAAGCAGAGCCCGACTGCAATTTGAAATCTGCTCAGTGACAGCTTGCTTCTCTCTATTTAATGTGTCACACAGAAAATATTTCATTTTCTCCTCACTAGCCACCTTGTTCCGAGAGAGAGAGTCAGAGGAGAGGCAACTTGTGTTTTAAAGTAAATTTAGAAGAATGCGAACATTCAGAGAGTGGCACAAATTGGCCCAAATACATTATGCACGAAGCACGTGATTTCAACTGCACACTCCATACACATCTAGTGCAGTGCAATTAATGTCTGTCTCAGCACTGACAATGTATGAATGAATATTACAAGATGGTAAATCAGCCCTGTGCTCACTGACCTACACCAGCTCCCTCATAAAAATATATTAGAGAAATAAAAATTCAGTCAAATAACTCACCAGGTAAAGACATTAACACATTCAGAATGAGGTAGATATTACACATTGTGAGTTGGGGCACTATAGGGACAAGCTTCAATGGGAAACACGGTCTTTATTTGTCCTTGGCTTTTTCATGTATTCTAGGACAGCAACGGCACATAATTAAGACACAAGCAGAACATTAATCAAAATCAGAGGCACTTTGCTACAGCCTGTGTATAGGATGAGGCCAATGAAGACATGCAATGCAGTGATGAAGGAACCAAATGATGCTCCCGTGTGCAAGTGGAACTCTGGGGTCATTCAAAGCAGCAGATATTTTTTTATTTGTTCTTGGAGCGTGAGCATCGTTGACAAGGCCAGCATTTATTGCCCATCCCAAATTGCCCTTGAGAAGGTGGTGGTGAGCTGCCTTCTTGAACCTCTGCGGTCCATGTGGTGTAGGTACCCCACCCAACGACGTTCTATCTTCCTCTACCCCCATCACCATTAAACGTACCTGTTCCTGGCTTCCTAGTGTTTCGGGTTTGGAATGCGCTGCCTGGAAGTGTGGTGGAGGCAGGTTAAATCGAGGCATTCAAGAGGGTATTAGATGATTATTTAAATAGAAACAATGTGCAGGGTTACGGGGAAAAGGCCAGGAGGATGGCACTGAGTCATAACGCTTATTTGGAGACTACTGCAGACATGATGGGCTGATTGGCCTCCTTCTGTACTGTAAATAATTCTGTGATTCCTGTCCAATGGGAAGCCAAGTGTATAAAAATTTAAAGGAGTGGAAACGCCGGTCAGGTTGCCTGATACTGGCATTTTAACCCAACCCCTCCCCGACCCAATCCCAGCCATCACAGGTGGGGGAGGGTGTGATTTAAAATCGAGACTCATATCATTGCGTGATAATACTTGTGAAATTATAGGAAGACTATTCATAAAGAAATTCAAACATTATTTTCTGTAAAACTGCACCATCATCTAGAAAAGTCTACAATTTCCTGTCACCATATCTAACTGCTTCTTAAATGACACCAAGGTTTGTACGTCACACTACTTGATTCAGAAATACTGATTATATCTCCCATTGAGCAGGGCTAGCCATCATGAAGTCAGATAATGACTGCTATGTACTAATGCGTTATAGAGCAGCAACACAGTGAAAAGTTTAGACCAGGAGCCACAACTGTCGGATCCCCAGGCACCCTGGGGGTACATAAATCCTTTCCAGGTGACCCGGGGTTGAGTGTGAACGTGCTTACTAAGGCAGGGCCAGGCTTACAGATGCCTTAGTCAAGATTAAGTGAATGAAAAGCAGCTGGAGTCAGGCTGGATGCAAGCTGAGAGGTGGATGCAAAGCGTGGCCCCGACCTGTGCAACAAAGAGTCTCGCCCAGGAGAGGAGCATGCATAGAGAATCACTGAGAATTGCATGAAGATTGCCAGGGTGACCCACATTTACCAAGGCTGATTGCCAGCTGAGTTCAGCCTTGTTCACGAGAGATTGTTTTAAAAAACACTTAACATACATAGACTCAAAAAACGGTGCCAAAGTACAAGTTTGCCCAGGGGGCCATTTTGCCTAAGGCTGGGAAGTGGCTTGTCTGAAAGTGCAGAACGATTTATTTATCATTGCCAAATACCACACCAAGGAAAAATGACCTGGCAGTGAGAAACAGGCATATCTGTCTCACTGAATTCTGATACCCATTTTCCTAAAAAAACATTATTAAAACACTCTTTACATGCAACGCTTCCATCTTATAAGTATTGTATGGCTTTCTTAGATTTGTCAAGCGACAAATATCATGGCCTGAATCTTCTGGTCAGTGTGCGGGGGGTGGGGTGGGGGGGCCCCGTTCGCTAATCCCGTTCGCCGACGTGTAAAA
Organism: Cetorhinus maximus; assembly: GCF_964194155.1. Lineage (NCBI taxonomy): Eukaryota > Metazoa > Chordata > Chondrichthyes > Lamniformes > Cetorhinidae > Cetorhinus > Cetorhinus maximus. The sequence continues at coordinate 28,431,019 of NC_135881.1, forward strand.
TGATGCGCGGCGACATCGGGCGTGCGTCCCAACGTCACCGCACGTCATTCCGATCCTCAGCAGGTGCGCAGCAGAGTCGGCTGCACGCCCACCAAACTATCAAAGGCCTATTAAGGCCATTAATTAACTAATTAAACTGCTTCGCAGGGCTGCCCGTCCAACCTTAAGGTTGGCGGGCAGGCGAAGAGCCCAGGCGGCCTTCGCATTTTTCATGGAACCTCATCCACGGGCGGGTTTTATAACTTTAATAAAAATTTTTAATAAAATTCATAGGCATGTCTCAGCTCATGTGACACTGTCGCATGAGGGAAAAGCTCCGTGCCTCAGGGAGATTTCTGTGCTCTTTCATGCATGTGCGAAAGAGCGCAGGCCCCAACTCTCCCTCATCCCCCCCGCCCGCACATGGGAGTGTTGAGCGCTTTCAGGTGCGCGTCACACCGGGCAGGCCTAAACTAAATTTCTCCCCCATGTCTATGGCTCCCCTGGATAGCCGGAAACCACACTGGATCTCTTAAATGAAAAAAACAAAAAAAGAAAGTGCTGGGAAAACTCAGCAGGTCATGCAGCATCTGTGGAGAGAAACAGAGTTAATGGGCAGAATTTTGCCTTTGGTGGGCATGCGGGCCCCACCGGCTCGGCGGCGGGCGAACAGCCGACCCCCGCCACCGAAACAGGGCCCGCCGCCATTTTGAGTGGGCGGGCCAATTAAGGCCCACCCAGCGGCCTGCCCGACAGAAGGCGCTATGCACTTCCTGTGCAGGGGGGAGGACGGATTCCCCAACTGTCAAAGTGTGCTCTTTGAGCGCACTGCTCCCTGAGACTACGTGCTGTCTCAGGGAGATTACTGACAGGTAAAAAAAACTCCAATAGAAAAATATTAAAATTATCAACATGTCCTCCTCATGTGACAATGTCACACGAGATGGGACATGTTAATAAGAAACACATAAACTTTATGAAACTTTTTAAAAACGGGCATGAAACCTCATCCCGCCAGTGGATGAAGTTTCATGAATAATCTGGAGCCCGCTGGGGCTCCTGGCCTGTCTGCCAGCCTTAAGGTTGGACGGGCAGGGTCTTTAACAAGGTTAATTAGCCTGTCAATGGCCTTAATTGGCCACTGGTAGGTTGGCGGACGGGCAGCTGATTTCGCTGTCCACCCCCCTTCCTGAATAACGCTGGGGGTTCATCGTTTCCCGACGTCATCCCATGTCATTTTCCCGCCGGTGAGCGGGCCCCGCCCCCAAATCGCCGACGGGAAAATCCTGGCCAATGTTTCAGGTCAGGTGGCCTTTCACCAGAGTTCTGAGTTCCAATGAAATGCCCCCTTTCCTGAAACATTGGGTGGGATTTTTCGGCCCTGCCCGCTGCCGGGATCGTCCGGTCCCACCAAAAGTCAACGGACTTTTGACTGGACCACCGAATCTCCCGGGCGGGTCCCACCACGGCAGGGCCAGAAAATTCCGGCCATTAATTCAGTTTCTCTCTCCACAGATGCTACCAGAGCTGCTGAGTTTTTCCAACAATTTTTTGTTTTTTTAATTTCTGATTTCCAGCATCTGCAGTATTTTACCTCTTGATTTCTGGAAGGATGTAATCGCTGACAGATAGGATGCAGTTCAGGGGGATTCATGTGAGAATCTTCCCCACAGTGGACAAAGGGGATAAGTCCTGATAGCTCCCAAAAATGTATTTATCACCTTCTTGAAGAGTGAAACAATGATGGCATTGCAGAAGCCGGGACATAGTTCCTCTTCTTCCCAGGTTTTTGTAAAATGAGCGAGATCATGACCACCAATTTATAGATCTCTGTTGGAAAGTTATCCAGAACACATGCTTTGTGGTTTTGATCAGTTGAATATCCTTTTGCATCTCAGCAACTGTTGGCAATGTGCAAACATTTGATCTCTCAAGTTATTGAGGGATTGTTTTGATGGCTGTTGTTGTTGCCACTCTTGTGAGACTTGGGTCACCACCTACAGGCCTTGAAGAATTTCCACCAGTGGTATCTCAGCAGGATACTGAAAGCCAAGTGGGAAAATGGGCATACAAACTCCAGTATTCTCACCAAGGCCAATTCTTCTAACATCGCAACCATGATGCTTTGGCCTGGACACAGGCCAAGTAATCGGCTTCCGAAGCAGATCCTCTATTCAAAGCTTAAGGATGGCATCCAATCTCATGGAAGACAAAGAAAATGTCTTAAGGACACTCTGAAGGCCTCACTGAAAAGGGGACAAATTGACATTGTTGCATGGGAGGAATTTGTCACAAACCGTCCAATGCGGCAGCCCCTCAAACAAGCCGCAACACAGTTGGAAACTGAGACCACATAAACTCTGCTGCGGGGAAGCAATGAAAGCAGAAGCAGAGTGAGCAGAACCCTGGCTTGAGAAGCCCCCCTACTTCCTCAGGGCAACTCTTATCCTCTACGCCCAAAGACCTGTGGCTCCATGATTGGCCTGCTGAGTCCCCTGGGTCACCCAGCAGACGTCATCCTCATTTTGAGGGACTGACGATAATGATTGCATTAAAAATTAGACAGGAGTTCATGATGACTAATCCATTTGAAAAGGAATCTTTCAACCAAAAAGGTTTGAGAACCACTGGTTTAGATGGCAGCATAAACTACAAGAGCTCAGCAAACTTCACACAAATCTAAGTTGGAGGTAGCAAACCAGCAAATACTCTGGCTTGCAGCCTGAGGCACTTCCTCATTGTGAGAAGTTAAATTTCTGGATACAGACCGATGGTTAGTGACCATCCACGGAAGAAGAGGGTATTATTTTAAAGTAAACTTTATTTAACAATTTAATTAAAAGATTACCAGGCAAAGCAATCATCAAACATTACCAGCAGAGTGGAGCTCAGTACCTCAGAGTGATCAAACCCAGACTTGCTGAGTTATTTCCTGTGAATACGGACATACATACGAACACAGGAATTATGAGCAGGAGTAGGTCATTCGGCCCCTCGAGCTTGCTCCACCATTTGATAAGATCATGGCTGATCTGATTGTGGCCTCTACTTTTCTCTCGACCCCCTACACCCTTTAACTCCCCTGTCAATCAAGAATTTATCTAACTTAGATTTTAAAATATTCAATGACCCTGCCTCCACTGCTTCCAACGACTCATGACCCACTGGGAGAAAAAAATTTCAAGTGTTGGATAGAGACATGTGTGCCAGCAAGCGTGGAGACAGCTTCTAGCTTGTACAATAAGATCATAAGACATAGGAGCAGAAATTAGGCCATTCGGCCCATCAAGTCTGCTCTGCCATTCAATCATGGCTGATAAGTTTCTCAACCCCATTCTCCCACCTTCTCCCGTAACCTTTGATCCCCTTACCAATCAAGAACCTATATATCTCGGTCTTAAATACACTCAATGACCTGGCCTCCACAGCCTTCAGTGGCAATGACTGATTGTACCGTCTACTATATATTTGTAAATAGTTCTAAGAGTCAATAAAAACTTACAGTTAACCAATATATGACCTCGAAGACGTCTTCAGACTTACCGAGTAGTAACCATCACCTTACAACACCCTTCTGATGTCAATTTCAGCAAGTAGGTGCGTGTATGAGTGTACTGATGAGGAGGGGGCCCAGGAACCAACTTGATGGCCTGGCTGGCACCTATCTGTGGGTCCTCCTCTCTTTTCCTTTGTATCAAATTCAAATATAGGAGGGTTCGCCATGAAAACCTATAGTGGTATAAATGGACAGGGTATGTTGGAAATACGAGGCAGGTCAGGCAGCATCCGTAGAGAAAATACTAGAATGAACTTATCAGGTCAATCATCTGGACATCATTGACCTGAAATGTTAATTCTGTTTCTCACTCCTCAGATGCTGCCTGACCTGCTGAATAATGCCTGCTTTTGCTGTTTATATTTCAGATTTCCAGCACCCACAGTATTTTGCCTTTTGTGGCATAGTGGAACTGTATAAAAGAACAAAGATAACAGTGAAACAGGATTGCTGAAAACCAATTAACGCTTAGAAAAGGTGTAAAAATGACCCAAAAAACTGTTTGCTACATCTTCTTACTAGGCCTTTTAAATGAGCTTCAATATTCAGCTGATCTGCTAGGACCTCTGGATACGCATTGGATTTGGGTGCGAAGATTATTCATGGATCCAGATGCATTCAATGTCTGAGAATAGCTGCAGGCCGGAATTAAATCATCCCCAACTTTAACTTTAAAGCCGTGTCAGGCAGGAGAATCCTTCCCCCATTTTTACCCTCTCTTGGAAAGTGCAAAGTAGGCAGAGGCACAAACTAACTATCTTCGATCTGATGTATCTACTTGGGTTCATCCAAATGAAAACTCAATGAAAAATCTTCACTAACCTGTGCTATTAAATAGGTTAGCACTGTTTACAACAAATCATTGCCAGCAGATTTTTCAGCCAGCTTGTGGGGGTTGGAGCGGGGGGGTGGGTGGGTGGGGGTGGATGTCAGCAAATTACCTTAGTTCCACTTCTAAGAAACCATAGCAGGCCACTTACAAATAAGTAAATCCACACTTGCACTGAATGGAATTATAATGTATATAGTGCTCCTTTTTATTGCCTATTAACTCCGGTCTAGTTAAAGCAGTTTAGTTTGTTCCAAATGATCAGTGAAAAGAGTATATTAGCAGATTGACTTCTAATAACAAAAGGGCAAGGCTTTTGTTTTTTATTAACGCAATGGAATAAACATCCACAGTACAGGCTTTAATTAACTTGCTCATCTCGGCTCGCGTTGCTAAATTAGTTTCGAACAAAACTTCCCAGAAATTGCTGCATGTTCATGCACATCACTGTCACCGCAATCAAAGTCCATTAAATTTAACTAAGTTGCCATGCACCTGCCTGAGCCCAGAAGCAGACATGCACTGTAGCTAATGGAAAAACCTTGCAGAAGTCACTACATGTCTCCACACAGTTATTTGTCATTTGTGCAGCTTTGATTGAAATTCAGATCTCTTCCTCATGGGCCGATTCAATTTTTCACAAATTAAGGGGCTGAAGGAAGAAATCTCATTTTTATTATTTTCTAATTACAGAATGTTCCGAAAATAATCTAACCTAATGCACCGATCTGATGCATGAAAAATAATGCAGTGTAAGTGTAGATTTAACCATTTTTAAGTGGCTTGCAGTGGTTTCTTAGAAGTGGAGCTTCTCAAGTGGAACTTGGCCTTGTTCTCAGATAGAAGAGCAGTGGCAGTGGAATAATAACATTGCAGCTGGAGGTGGAGGCAAAGAAAATAGCAAAGCAAATGTCAGGGTCTGAGGTGAAATGCACCAAGTTGGAATAAGAGAAAAGTCTAAGCCAGTTTGTGTTCAGGTGTATCAGTGTGCTTGGACTATTCGGCCTCAGGAGAAGAGACAGAGAGAAGACCTTAACAAATGGTACTGAAGAGAAAAATCTAGAATCCTACCCCAGCTCCAAACTGACCAGGAAACATGGATGTAAAATAGCAAAGGAAATCACAAAAAGGTTAATGAAAGCAATACATGTGGTTGCCTTGAGCCTTACGATGCTCCGCTATATCAGAATGCCACAACCTGCCATGTATAGTACTCATCAGAAATCAGGTCAACCTGTTCCTTTCTGATTGCTTTAGTAGGTTGCCAGTGAATTCAATGTCTGCCACAATAACCTGAAGGAACCAAGTTTCGATCCACGGATAGCAGTAAGTGCTGTGTCGGAAGCGGATCTCCAGGGAATTGACGACATATTTACTGAGGCATACGAGAAGATGGGATTTACACTCAACATTCAGAAGTCCAAAGTCCTCCATCAGCAAGCTCTAAATGCACAGGCCTCAGCCCCATTGATTAGGATTCATGATGAGTGCCTGGAAAATGTGGAACACTTCCAATGCCTTGGAAGTCATCTTTCACAGAAGGCTGACACTGATGAAGAAATCCAGCATTTGCTGGTGTGGCCTTTGGCCACCTGAGGAAGTGAGCGTTTGAAGATCGGGACATCAAAACTGAAGCCAAGTCTACCATGCGGTCGTGTTCCTTCCTTCCTGTACCGGGTTGAAACATGGAAAATGTACAGGAGGCACCTCAAAGCACTGGAGTCATATCATCAATGCTGCCTGCGTAAGATCTTACATATTACACAGGAGGACAGATGTACCAACATCAGTGTCCTCTCAAATGCAGGCACCACAGACATTGAGGCTACGATCATCCACCATCAGCTTTGCTGGGTTGGTCATATAGCTTGGATGTCAGATACCAAGTTCCCAAGGCAGGTCTTCTCCTCCCAGCTCATGTCAGGGCAGATGCACCAGGGGACGACAGAAGAAGCGCTTCATGGATGTGCTGAAAATCAATATGAAGGAATGCAACATCGGGTGAGGTTTTCCGGCCGTGACGCCAGAGTGCATCATCGCAAGCCGGACGGGAAAATGTGGAGAGCCACTAAAAGTCGATGGCTCTGCAAATTTTCCCATCCTTCCTGCGATGATGCCCATTGCTGGCAGCACTGTAAAATTCCAGCCATTGGCAGTGGCCGGGAATTTCCATTCTGGACCTAAGTCTCATAGTGGGGGTGGGAACCGGGACAGTTTCCCATCGCGGAGCCCAGTGGGAATTTGTGCCCCAACGCACAAAGCTAGGCTCATTAATTATGCAGCCGGCAGTTTCCGGCCGTATTGCGCGGCGATGCAGGCTGGATGACACTCTCTCCGCCGTCATACCCAGGCACCATATTTAAAAGTCACCGGGGCATCAACTTCTTTGCTGCGAACCCAGTGTGGAAGGAGGAGATGGCCCCGCGTTCCCAGAGGACTCCGACCCCCCCCCACCACCCACCCCCACCCCACCCCCCGGATTCAGCAGCGCTTCTCCCAATGTGCTGCGCAAAGCATTGAAGGCCAGGGGGGGTTCCTTGTGTCCCGAGGGTGGGAGGAGGCTGAACCATGTGACCAACCCTGCATGAGAGGAAGTCACCAGGGCGGGCGGTGCCCACAGCCTCCACTGGATGGCTTTCCTGCAGTGCCAGGAACGGATGACTAACCTCATCCGCACTGCCAGGGCGAGTGAATCCTCAACTGCTCACAATCATCTCACTGAATGGTAGAGCGGACATGGGCCTCAGTGGCAACGTGATAAGGTGATGCCCCACTGCAACTCATCTAGTCTGCAGGTGGGTATCTGAATCTTCCACACAGAGAGCTCAGACAGTCTGGTGGTGGGGGAGTTAAGGGGTTAGGTGTTGAGGGCCTCAGCAAGCATCGTTAATGACATGCCTCTGTGAACCTTATCCTTCTACCTGCATGGGCTGAGCGTTCTGGAGGGTGCTGCCCGAGAACCCTTGTGGACAACCTGTGTTTGTAGGAGTGAAGCATGAGAAAGATACATGAAATCTTATTGCTCTCAACTCCATCTTCTCTCTTTGCACAGGAAAGTTACGGCCCATTAGGAGAGAGAGAGAGAGAGAGAGAAGATCGAGGGAGCCTGACTGAACTGAGCAGCCTTACAGAGTTCGAGCAGTGGGCAGATGAGCTGACAGGGGTGGAACCAGACTAAGCCTGTGAAGATGGAGAGGTCAGCGGGCAGCCTCCATCCAGTAAAGATCCATGCATGATGTAGTCACATAGAAACCTAAGGGTCACACATTTCTCCATGTTCGAGGCAGCTCATGCAGTCACTCGCTCTCTCCTCTCTCACTTACAGGTGCCAGCAGGGAGAAGGGGAGGACAGAAGAGGAAGCCCTGTCCAGCAGATCCTCCAGCCCACAGAGGATCGAGGACATTGGCGAGGGGGAAGAAAGTGCACCTCTAGAGCCTTCTCAGCAGTCACCTGCACCCTCCACCAGCCCAGAGACCTCGGTGGATACTAGAACTCGTTCAGACAGGCTGTCACATTTTGGTGGTCACCGCACAGACACGTGTCTGCAGCAGGAGGAAGCAGAGTCAGCCAAGCTCACCAGCACTCAGAGGACTGCTTGGGAATAGGCACCTGCGACGTCCAAGTTGGATGATGAGCCCTGGGATCGGCCCTGTACAAATATGCTGGAGATGCAGCGAGAAGTGGGGAACATCAACAGAGGTGGCAGAGGCCCTCAACAGAGTGGCACATCAGGCAGAGGTCCGTCCGCCTGCTCTTTGGTGAAGTGGTTCCGACCTGTGCACGCATGGAGGTCTCCATGGGGAGGATGACAAACCCCATGGACAGCCTAGTCCAGCAGAACGCCAAGTTTCTTTTGAAGATGCGCACAGACCTGCACTCCGTCACTGTAGCCATGGGTGAGATGTTGCTGTGGCTACGCGAGAGGGGGATGGAGCACCTCTAGCTCCCTCCAGGTCCCCCATCACCTCAAGGAGTCAGGCAGGGACCCTCAGGCACCCAAACGGAGGAGGAGTGGCTGTTGGAAACCCCTGGAACCTCCACTCAGGGCTCCCTGAGGTGTCTGGCCCTTCAGAATCACCCTTGCCTGTGACCCCTTCAACTTCGTCCTCTATGACTGTAGAGAGAGCAGCTGCCCCACAGCAGGGTAGCCAAAGTAAGCTGAGGCATGCCAAGAGTAGCACCAGGCATCCCTAAAAATGAGGTATCAACCTGGTGAAGCTACAACACAGGTTTTCTCGCATGCCAAACAATGAAAGCAGCATAAGATAGTCAAAGCTAAGCAATCCCACAATCAGCAGATCAGACCTAAGCTCTGCAGTTCTGCCACATCCAGTCGTGAATGGTGGTAGACAATTAAACAATTCACTAGAGGAGGAGGCTCCACAAATATTTCCATCCTCAATGATGGGGGAACATAGCACATGAGTGCAAAATATAAGGCTGAAGCATTTGCTACAACCTTCAGCCAGAAGTGCCAAGAGGATGATCCACCTCGGACTCCTCCGGAGGTCACCAGCATCAGAGATGCCAGTCTTCAACCAATTCGATTCACTCCACATGATGTCAAGAAATGGCTGAGGTCACTGGATACTGCAAAGGCCCTGACAACATTCTGGCAATAGTACTGAATATAGGTGTTCTAGAACTTGCCAAGCTGTTCCAGTACAGCTGGCACATATCCGACAATGTGGAAAGTTGCCCAGATGTGTCCTGTCTGCAAAAGCAGGACAAATCCAACCCAGCCAATTGCCGTCCATCAGTCTACTCTCAATAATCAGCAAAGTGGTGGACAGGGTCATCGACAGTGTTATCAAGCAGCACTTCTTCAGCAACTACCTGCTCACTGATGGTCAATTTTGGGTTCTGCCAGGGCCACTCAGCTTCTGACCTCATTGCAGCCTTGGTCCAAACATGGAGAAAAGAGCTGAACTCCTGAGTTGAGGTAAGAATGACTGCCCTTGACACCAAGGCAGCAAACAACCGGGTGTGGCATCAAGGAGCCCTGGCAAAACTGAAGTCAATGGGAATCAGGGGGAAAACTCTCCACTGGTTGGAGTAATGCTTAACTCTTGTGGACAGGGTAGAGAGGCAAACTGAACTCCTTTATTTTTCTTGCCATCTGTTCATAAGCAGAGCTGTTTAATTTTTTTAATGGACTGTGGTGTGCTTCCCCAAACCTTCTGTTTGTGAAGTCAATTTTTAAAGTGACTCTTTTTAGGGTTAAATCAGAAGTATTGTTTATTCATACATTAAAACCCAGGGATGGTTGTCGCAACTAAATACACACACAAGCACACAAGGAGACATGAAAGAAAATAATTTTACAGCTAGGAATAACTTAAAACAAAAAAAACCCCAAAGATATGGATAGTAATTCAAGTTAATGTCAGAGTCCAGTGAGAGTCCTTTACGTAGGAGTTAAGGTTCATGCGGGTTCATCTAGCTGAAAGGAGAAGTTGCAAAATTTCTTTAAAGTTTGTGATGGTGCGGCAAAATGAGGTTGGTATCCAGAGACTTGGTCTGCTCTACAGGTGATGGCAGGAATCTTCCAGAGAACCAGGCTTTGAGAGGTTTAGACCTGAGGCAGGCTTTATTGTCACCTTGGAGTCCTGCTTTGGGGTTGACAGGCTGGATGTTAACAGCAGACTGTCCTGAGAGTCCAGGGATGCAACATTAAAACTTTCTAAAGGCTAGAGTAGCTTGGGTCAGTTGATGTCGCCCATTGATGAGTCAGTTCCAGGTAAACAATCATATTGTACAGCCTGAATTTTTCTGATGAGTATTGATTGGCATAAGGCAGGACTTCTGCCCTTCATTCAGGAGGAAGTCCCTCCAGGAAGGGTGCTGCAATGGCTGGTAGGAGCACTGCATGAAACTTCCCAAGATGAAGTCCCAGGAACCGGACAAAAAGGTAAGTATCAAGGGTCTGGGCAGGGACGGTAGGGAAGGCCTGGGGGTCGCGAGAAGGGCAATCAGCATCTTGGGGATAGGCCAGAGCGATGCGGGTGGATGGAGGGAGGTGCAGAGGTCAATGGGCCTTAAGGATAGTGCCCTCAGTCAGGAGGGGGCTTCTGATGGAGGTGTCTCCCACCTTCTTGCCCAAGACCTAATGACCCCCTGAGCTGTCATCCGCCTGCCAGCCTAAAAATTGAGGCTGGATGGGAAGTGGCCCTTAAGTGGCCACTTAAGTGGGGCAAAGGTGGGCTTCCTGTCTGAGGCCCTGCCTGCCCCAGCGCAAAATCACTGCGAGGTCAGTGGGGGGGGTGCAGAAACCCAGAGGAAATCCTTTCTATGCAATTTCATACTTTGCCCCGCCTCAGAACCCAGCGATGTTGGGGGGAGAACAGGGAAGCGTAAAATTCTGGCCTATGTCTCTGGTCAAAATCCATTATTCAATTTAGGAGATAGATGTTGGCTATTAGCACCTCTGCAGGTATAATGAGTTTCAATGGTTCTCTCTTTGTTATGCGTCCAGGCTGGGGAGGCAGACTACCTGTTGCTTGCTTGTTTCATTGATTGTAATGGGTCCACACAATGAAAGGTGTGAGATTCCAAAAGGATGAGGGCTGAGCTTTGTCCTGTGATTACTGCTGGAAGTTTCCTGAACTGTAGCCACCTTGCAAATCATGTGACCTGTAGCATTCATCTTTTTTGGTCCAGCAAAGACCATCTTTAAGTAAGCAGAAAGTAGGGTTTGAATTAGACAGTTTGTGATCTCTTCCACATCTTATGGATGTGACACTAGCACAAAAGGAAGATGGTTGTGGTTGTTGGAGGTCAATCATTTCAGTTCCAGGACATCACTGCATGAGTTCCTCAGGGTAGTGTCTTATCCCAACCATCTACAGCTGCTTCATCAATGACCTTCCTTCCATCATAAGGTCAGAAGTGGGGATGTTCGCTGATGATTGCACAATGTTCAGCACCATTCGCGACTCCTCATACTGAAGCAGTCCATGTCCAAATGCAGCAAGACCTGGACAATATCCAGGCTTGGGCTGACAAGTGGAAAGTAACATTTACTCCACACAAGTGCCAGTTGATGACCATGCCCAACAAGAGAGAATCTAACCATCTCTCCTCGATATTCAATTATACGCCATCGCTAAATCACCACTATCAACATCCTGGGGGGTAACCATTGACCAGAAACTGAACTGGACCAGTCATATAAATACTGTGGCTACAAGAACAGGTTGGACACTGGGAATTCTATGGTGAGTAGCTCACCTCCTGACTCCCCAAAGCCTGTCCACCAGCTACAAGGCACAAGTCAGGAGTGTGATGAAATACTCCCCATTTGTATGAATAAGTGCAGCTCCAACAAGAAGCTCAACACCATCCAGGACAAAGCACCCTGCTTGATTGGCACCCCACCCACCACCTTAAATATTTATTCTCTCCACCACTGACGCACAGTGGCAGCAATGTGTACAGATTCCACTGCAGCAACTCACCAAGTCTCCTTAGATAGCATCTTCCAAACCCACAAACTATTACCCAGAAGGACAAGGGGCAGCAGATACATGGGAATACCACCACCTGCAAGTTCCCCTCCAAGCCACTCACCATCCTGACTTCAAAATATATCGCTGTCACTTCACTGTCGCTGGGTCAGAATCCTGGAACTCCCTCCTTCACAGCACTGTGGTTGTATCTACACCACATGGGCTGCAGCAGTTTAAGAAAGCAGCTTACCACCACCTTCTCAAGGACAATTAGGGATGGACAATAAATGCTGGCCCAGCCAGCAATGTCCACATCTCATAAAAGATTAAGTTAAAAAAGGAGGACATGTCTCTTTGAGACAAACAGCCGAGGTCTGTGAAATAAAGGACATTTCGCCTCTGATCTTGAGTATGATGGCTGTGGAGTTCTTCCTGGAACACTTTAGCCTGGCCATTGAAATCTTGTCTAGGAGAGATCCTCCAGCCAAGTGAAGTCATACTCATCATCACTCCCCTCACTGAGTTTGGCCCATCACCTGAGACGGTTTCTTATAGTTCAGCGTTTGGGGGCCATCATTGAGAGTTGGGTGATTGATGAGGTCCAGTGTTTTCCACCCATCTTCCTCTGAGGATGCAGCTCATAGAAATGCAAGGGGACTGCCTTGATTTTTACACACCATACATCCCTACATACATGGAAACAAAGCTTAGATTCTACAGTGCACATGTGCTCTCCGCTCTTTTATATGGTTGTTAAACTTGGAACCCGAAAACGTGCCAAGAAAGAAAATTGGATGCCTTTGATACCAGATGTCTTCGAAGAATTTGCGGCATACACTGGCATTCATGCGCAACACTGCAGTAAGAAATTGCTCAGAACAGCTTCCAGTTTCATCCATCATCTGCAAAAGATGGCTCAGCTGGCTTGGCCACGACACCTGATTCCCTTCATTGTGGCCTGCCCATCAGGACATGCAGTGGGCTCCCACTGGATATAGAAGAGGGCAACCCAAGATGAACTGGTGCCAGGCTATCAGTAGAGATCTCCGGCTGGTCAACAGACACTGCAGCAATGCGAGAACATTGGTTATGGACAGGGGAGAATGGAGTGCTTTGTCTGCATCATGCATCTCTTAACGCCGGAGCTACTAAGTCTAAGTAAGTCATTCTACTTTCAGGAAAATCATTGAGGAGATTTCTGACTCTGAAACTGTAGAAGGGAAAATGAGGCAGCATACTAAACAGGCTGCCATGTTTGATCTTCCCCATTTTGCACTACGGTCAAAGGCCAAATTCACACCCAAATAGTCTAAAGGAGATTTATGTTGATGACACTGCCGTGACCTTCGGAGTCAACTAACAGATTATCTTGATACTTGAAACAGCCAAATTTATCATCTCTGCCAGTGCTCACTCAATGCCACACAGCTATTACACAGCTGTACTGACGACAAAACACTCCCTCAGCACTGAACTAGAGTGTCATCCTGGATGATACACTGAAATCTTGAGTAGACATTGAGCCCACGAACTCCTGACTGAGAGGCGTGACATGGACATGAGTTGTGACTGCGATTGGGTGACACCTATAACTTTAACTGTACAACATCTTGTTCAGGTGAGCCTTAAGTACTGTGTCCAATTTTAAATGATTAGCAGTATGGGCAAAAGTGTCAGTGGAGTGAGTTATTTTTTTAAATCCATTGATGGGATGTGGGCTTCGCTGGCTGGGCCAGCATTTATTGCCCATCCTGAGTTGCCCTTGAGAAGGTGGCGGTGAGCTGCCTTCTTGAACTGCTGCAGCCCATGTGGCGTAGGCACACCCACAGTGCTGTTAGGAAGGGAGTTCCAGGATTTTGACCCAGCGACAGTGAAGGAGTGGCGATATATTTCCAAGTCAGGATGGTGAATGACTTGGAGAGGAACGTCCAGGTGGTGATGTTCCCAACTATCTGCTGCTCTTATCCTTCTAGGTGGTAGCGGTCGTGGGCTTGGAAGATGCTGTCTAAGGAGCCTTGGTGAATTCCTGCAGTGCATCTTGTAGATGGTACACACTGCTGCTACTGTGCGTCGGTGATGGAGGGAGTGAATGTTTGTGGATGTGGTGCCAATCAAGCAGACTGCTTTGACTTGGATGATGTCCAGCTTCTTCAGTGCTGTGGGGGCTGCACTCATCCAAGCAAGTGGGGAGTATTCAGTTACACTGTTGACTTGTGCCTTGTAGATGGTGGACAGACTTTAGGGAGTCAGGAGGTGAGCTACTCGTCGCACGATTCCTAACCTCTGACCTGTTCTTGTAGCCACAGTATTTAGATGGCTAGTCCAGTTCAGTTTCTGGTCAATAGTAACCCCCAGGATGTTGATTGTGGGGGATTCAGTGATGGTAACGAAATTGAACATCAAGATGTGATGGTTGGATTCTCTCTTGTTGGAGATAGTCATTGCCTGACACTTGTGTGGTGTGGATGTTACTTGCCACTTGTCAGCCCAAGCCTGGATATTGTCCGGGTCTTGCTGCATTTGGACATGGACTGCTTCAGTATCTGAGGAGTCGCGAATTGTGCTGAATATTGTGAAATCATCAGCGAACATCCCCACTTCTGACCTTATGATGGAAGGAGGGTCTTGATGAAGCAGCTGAAGATGGTTGGGCCTAGGTCAGTACTGAGGAACTCCTGTAGTGATGTCCTGGAGCTGAGATGACTGACCTCCAACAACCACAACCTTATTCCTTTGTGCTGGGTATAACTCCAACCAGCGGAGAGTTTCCCCCCTGATTCCCATTGACTCCAGTTTTACTAGGGCTCCTTGATGCCACACTCAATCAAATGCTGCCTTGGTCTCAAGGGCAGTCACTCTCACCTCACCTCGGGAATTCAGCTCTTTTGTCCATGTTTGAACCAAGGCTGTAATGAAGTCAGGAGCTGAGTGGCTCTGGCGGAACCCAAGCTGGGCGTCAGTGAGCAGGTTTTTTCTAAGCAAGTGTCACTTGATAGCACTGTTGATGATCCCTTTCATTACTGTACTGATGATGGAGAGTAGACTGATGGGGCGGTAATTGGTCGGGCTGGCTTTGTCCTGCTTTTTGTGTACAGGACATGACTGGGCAATTTTCCACATAGCCAGGTAGATGTCAATGTCGTACTTATACTGGAACAGCTTGGCTAGGGGTGCGGCAAGTTCTGGAGCACAAGTCTTCAGTACCATTGCCGGAATATTGTCAGGGCCCACAGTCTTTGTAGTGTCCAGTGCCTTCAGCCATTTCTTGATATCACGTGAAGTGAATCGAATTGGCTGAAGACTGGCATCTGTGATGCTGGGGACCTCCGGAGGAGGCCGAGATGGATCATCCACTCGGCACTTCTGGCTGAAGATTGTTGCGAATGCTTCGGTCTTATCTTTTGCATTGATGTGCTGGGCTCCTCCATCATTGATGATGGGGATATTTGTGGAGTTTCCTCCTCCAGTGATTTCTTTAATTTCCACCACCATTCACGACTGGATGTGGCAGAACTACAGAGCTTAGATCTGATCCGTTGGTTGTGGGATCACTTAGCTCTGTCTATCGCTTTCTGCTTATGCTGTTTGGCATGCAAGTAGTCCTGTGTTATAGCTTCACCAAGCTGACACCTCATTCTTAGGTATGTCTGGTTCTGCTCCTGCTCTCTTCATTGAACCAGGGTTGATCCCCTCGCTTGATGGAAATGGGAATGGGGGATGTGCCAGGCCATGAAGTTACAGATTGTGTTCGCATACAATTCTGCTGCTGCTGATGGCCCATAGCACCTCACGGATGTCTTGCGTTGCTAGATCTGTGCGAAATCTATCCCATTTAGGATGGAGGGTATCCTCAATGTGAAGGCGGGACTTCGTCTCCATAATGACTGTGCGGTGATCACACCTACCGATACTGTCATGGAAAGATCCTTCTGCGGCTGGCAAGTTGGTGAGGATGAGGTCAAGTATGTTTTTCCCTCTTGTTGGTTTCCTCACCACCTGCCACAGACCCAGTCTAGCTATGTCATTTTGGACTCAGCCAGCTACGTTGCTACTGAGCCACTCTTGGTGATGGACATTGAAGTCCCCCCACCTAGAGTACATTCTGCACCTTTGCCACCCTCAGTGCTTCCTCCAAGTGGTGTTCAACATGGAGGAGCACTGATTCATCAGTTGAGGGAGGGCAGTACGTGGTAATCAGCAGGATTTCCCTGCCCATGTTTGAGCTCATGGGGACCAGAGTCGATGTTGAGGACTCCCAGAGCAACTCCCTCCCGACTGTATACCAGTGTGCCGCCACCTCTGCCGGGTCTGTCCTGTCCCACTGAAAGGGATGGTGATGTCTGGGGCATTATCTGTAAAGTATGATTCCATGAGGATGACTATGTCAGGTTGTTGCTTGACTCAATTTTGGCACTAGCCAAATCATATTTGGGATTGTGATTGCTGTTGTCATGTCGATGCCAGGTGATCCATCTGGTTTCATTCCCTTTTTGTGGCTTTGTTGCTACAACTGAGTGGCTAGGCCACTTTCGGAGTCAACCAGGTGTGGGTCACATGTAGGCCGACAGATTTTCTTCCCTAAAGGGGATTAGTGAGCCAGGTGGGTTTTCATGACAATGGTTTCATGGTCATCATTAAATTTTTAATTCCAGATTTTTTATTGAATTCAAATTCCACCATCTGTCATTGCAGGATTCAAACCCAGGTCCCCAGAGCACTACTCAGGATTACTAGTCCAGCGACAATACCACTACGCCATCGCCTCCCCTCTAATAAGGGCTGAAGAAATGTAGATTCTGCAGCCTTGAAAAGGGGGCACCATTGGGATATCAACGATCATAAAGATTATGATTATATTAATCATATTAATTATATTAATGCTTATTAATTATTATTAATTAATTATGATTACACCTGGAGTACTGTGTACAATTTTGGTCCCTGTATTTAAGAAAGGATTTACTGGCATTGAAGGCTGATTCCTGGGATGAAGGAGTTGACTTACCAAGAACGGCTAAACAGGTTAGGCCTTTATTCATTAGAGTTTAGAAGAATGAGTGGTGACCTTATTAAAAAGTACAAGATTCTGAGGGGGCTTGACAGGGTAGATGTTGAGAAGATGTTTCCACTAGTGGGGGAATCTCAAACTAGGGGACATAGGTACAGAATAAGGGGACATACTTATTTAAAACTGTGTTGCGAAGGAATTCCTTCTCTCAGAGGATAGTGAATGTCTTGAATTCTCTGCCCCAGAGAGTGTGGAGGCTAGATCACTGAAAGTATTTAAAGAGGAAGTCGATAGATTTTTGAAATATCGGGAGATGAGGGCTATGAGGAGCTGGCACAAAAGAGGAGTTGAAGCCTGGGGCAGATCAGCCATGATCTTATTGAATGGTGGGATAGACTTGAGGGGCCGAATGGCCTACTCCTGCTCCTAGTTCTTATGTTCTTATAGAAAAGCAGGTCTAGAACACTACTGCATGGTGAGCAATGTCAATGTCGAAGGGGCGTCAGGAATTTCATTCTTCAAATGAATGGTGATAAACGCACACAGTTATTTTCTACGTTTGCATGTTGGAAATTCAAACATAACACAACGTTGAATGTCAAAAATGCTCTCTTCCTGGGCAAGGACCCATGCCTGGGGTTCTTAGTCAAAAATTTACCTGCATGAGTGGACTGAAGATAGAGTGCAGTAGGCAAAATACCCCAGAATCATTAAAGGGGCAGAGGCAAAAAGTCGGTAGGTCCTTCTCAAGGGATGAACTAAGGTGACCAAACCTTCAACTACATTCTGGGCACACAAGTAAGGAATAGATTCAAAACCATTTCCTTTTCATTTAGAAACTGAAAATTTTTGCTTTGAGTAGTCTTACAAAATGCCCAAAACGCACCTTTTCCCATCATTGTTATGTCAGACCTTGTCAGCAGACGGTTCGAAACACAAATAGCAGTTAGTCCAGCTGGTGTTAGAAGCTGTGGTTACATGAAGCCGTCAAACTAAGGATTGCCTATATGTCTATTATCTCTGAGTAAACACAAGGCATCTGGTGTTAACTGGTCCATATTATCCAAGGCCTTATTTTTCCATGTAAAATAATCTAGGAAAACAAAAAAGCTGCTCTCTGCACTGCTTTTGCGATAGCAAACAAGCAGGAATCCCAATTAAAACTTACCAGCAGGCATGTTAGGACCAGTGAGTTAAACTGCCACAGCAATTCATGGTTGCGAGCGCAATGTGATTATTTCACAACGTCATCATGCACATAAACACTTATAGTTGGCTGACGTTATGTCAATAGCACCCTATTCACTCTAACACTGGCCAAACAGTCTGCACAAGAGTTCAATATCTGGATCTAGCTTGTAATCGGTTTCCACAGCAACAAGCTTCAAGTGCAAATGTAGAAGGGTAGCATATTTTGGGCACTAGGGAGCTAAGCAGCAATACAAAAACCACTGAAGATATTTTTCTTGAGGTTTTTGTGCCAAATCTCACACAGTAAATTGCATTCAATCCTCTTCTTAACAATGTCTTATTCAATTTTATTGGACTTCTAAATTGAGGTGTAACATTTGCAATAAGAGATAGTCAGCCTATTTCTCTGACCTAAACACATTGCAATCAAGGCAAAATGAAACTGCACACTCTCAAAAAAAGAGCTTCAATTAGTTTCATTAGTGATTAGAAGGCTATTGACCAGGTCCCAGCTGAGGGCTAGAGTGTGGCTCAGTTCGTAGCACCCTCACCTTTGAATCAGAAGGTTGTGGGTTCATGTCCCACTCCTGGAAACCAAGAACTGTGAATGTACTCCAAAGAGTTACATGTGATCTGTTGATAACTCGAAAGAGAAAGAATTACATATTCTGGGTTGGTATTAAGCAACAAGGGGTGTATTGCATCATGTTAGGAGGTATCCTTCACAAGAGATGCTGAAACAAGCCCTAATCTTCCTCTTCCAATGGCAAAGATTATTCTGCCATGACACTATTCCAGAAAGAACATGGAGTTCTTCTAGCTGCTTGCCCAATATTCCTCCCTCAACCAACACCATTAAAACAGGCCAACTGGGAACTTATCACATCATTTTCTGTGGGACCCTGTTGCCAGGTCTTCTTACGTTCCAGCACTGACTGTATTTCAAAGTAACTTGAAAGCACTGTAAAGAACATTTCTAAGAAGTGTGACATATTATAAATTAAGTCCCTCTCTTTGAGAGAATGTGCCCCTAGCATTGAAAATAAACCAAGCTTATCCAGTACTTTGGAAATACAGAGGATTAAAATTCCCCAATCGTCCACCGTAATGTTGGCAGAGGATCTGCAGAACCAGCGTATACGTATTTCCAACGCATTTTGGTCAAGGTATGGCAATCAGAAAAATCTCAGTGGAAATTTCAATCGCCGCCCCCACCACCCACCGCACCAACCTGAGCCTCAGCAACAATCTGAATCGCACATGATGGGTTAACCTGCAATTGCTCTACACAAGTGGTGTAATGGCAAAGGGTTGCATGTGACCGTCATCCATCCTGGCACAAAGTACAGCTGACCCTAAATGACAGTGGTGCCTGCAAATGTGCTCCACTGCTGTGATACAGCTGATAAAGTAGCTAAAGTAAATGTTGGTCCTTCAGAGGTAGAGACAGGAGAAACTATCATGGGAAATGGGGAAATGGCAGGGATGTGAACCAATATTTTGTGCCTGTCTTCACAATGGAAGGCACAAATGGTATTGTCACTGGAGTAGTACTGCGGGTACCCAGGGTAATGCTCTGGCGAGTGGGTTTGAATCCCACCATGGCAGATGGTGAAACTTGAATTCAATAAAAAAAAAATCTGGAATTAAAAGTCTAATGATGACCTTGAAAGCATTGTCAATTGTTGTGAAACCCATCTGGTTTACTAATGTCCTTCAGGGAAGGAAATCTGTTGTGCTTGCCTGGTCTGACCTACATGTGACTCCAGAACCACAGCAATGTGAAATGTCTGCTGAACAATGTGGTTCAATGCGGTTCCCACAACAATGTGGTTCACTCTTAAATGTCCTCTGAAATGGCCTAGCAAGCCATTCAGTTCTTAAGGGCAATTAGGGATGGGCAATAAATGCTGGCCCAGTCAGCGAGGCCCACATCCCATGAACAAATGAAAAAAAGAATTTCATCCAGCCTTCCAACAGTTTGGTAAAAACTGTTTGGACCAGTATCCCTATTTCCCAGTTTTTACTGTTTTTTTTGTTCTGAGCTGTCATGGTGGGAAACTTTGCAACTGGGCCCACATAATCGTGGGAGAGGCAGCGTGTCAGCCTCATGAAGGGATCCATTTGGGAAACTCAGCCGCTCACGACAGCATGTCAGCTGACACCAATTTTCCCTGAGCCCAGTGGTAGCTTTCCTGTGCCTCCCAAAGGCCGCCCAGCAACCTTGTCCGGTTTTCCAGCGGACTATAGGGCAGTGCCCTTGTTGTCAGGCACCCTGCGATTCTAGGCCTCGGATGGGTGCTGTGCTGACAGCTGCCACTGTTCCTTTGGCACTGGTGGCATGAGGAGCTGCCGGCCTCTGTTTTTTTTTATTTTTCAGTCTCACCAATGTGAATAAATTTCTTTGGCTTAAATTACTTACACTTCTAATCAAGATTTGCCAGATGGATTAAGAAAACTGTTGTAAATTTTTGTTAGTTAACGCATTCAATCAACCACCAATAAAACATTTCTGTAAACAAGGAATATATTTCATGTGACTCTACATGCTTTAGATTTTATGGTTAATTAATTTGAGCTTTTAGTCATAAAAGAACATAAGGACATAAGAAATAGGAGGAGTAGACTCTACAGCCCTCGAGCCTGCTCTGCCACTTAATAAGATCATTGCTGATCCTCAGCCTCAGCTCCACTTTCCTGCTTGATCCCAATATCCCCTCAATGCCCTTAGAGCTATTTCCTTGTTTTCTCTCTCCCTGCTTCCTTTAATAGCGATTTTACATTCGCTATCTCCCAATTAACTGGGACCATTCTAGAATTTAGGAAATTTTGGAAGCCCACAACTAATGCATCCATTATATCGGCAGCCACTTCTTTTAAAACCCTAGAATGTAGGCCATCAAGTCCAAGTAACTTGTTGGCTTTTAATCACCTTAATTTTTCCAGTATTTATTCTTTACTAATATTAATTAGGTTCCTCTCTCTCATTAAACTCTTGCTTCCCCACTATTTTTGGTATGTTTTTAACCAAAAATTACCACACAAAGTAAGAGTTCATGGGGTAGCAGGTCACATATTAGCATGGATAGAGGACTGGTTAGCAAACAGGATACAGAGAGTAGGCAAAAATGGGCCATTTTCGGGTTGGCAAGATGCAACGAATGGAGTGCCACAGGGATCAGTGTTGGGGCCTTAACTGCTTACAATCGATATTAATAAGTTGGATGGCTGGACCAAATGTATGGTAGCTAAATTTGCTGATGACACAAAGATAGGTAGGAAATAAGTTGTGAAGAGGACATAAGGACTACGTAAATGGGTATAGACAGGTTAAGTGAGTGGGCAAAAATTTGGCAGATGGAGTATAATGTGTGAACTTGTCCATTTTGGTAGGAAGAATAAAAAAGCAGTATGGGCAGAATTTTGAGTTTGGTGGGCGGGCTTGGTGGGCGGGCTTGGTGGGCGGGCTTGGTCGGCAGGCTTGGTCAGCGGGCTTGGTGGGCGGGCACCGGATTGGTTGCGAAATGGGCCGCCGCCCGCGATCGGCCCCTGACCACATTTTATGCTGGCCCACCCAGCATGAAACGCGGCACTCCACTGGTCAGGAAGGACTAAGCAGGGGTAGGAGCCTGTCAGCCGCTGGGTCCAATGGCGACCCTGCGGTTGGTTTAAAAACGGCACAGGAAGCCCCTTGAAGGCTGCCGAGGAAGAAAGTCTCTGCGTTGTCAAGATTCAAGTAATGGAGTCAAGTGTGGCTGGACACGGCAGATGGGAGGGTAGGTCAGGTGGGCACTCGGCCGCCCGGTCTTCGGATGGGTGCCTCGTGGCCCTCCTGGAAGAGGCGGCTGCCGGGTGGGACACCCTTACCCCCAGAGATGGGAGGAGGAGGCCACTGCACCTCACAAAGAGGACATGGGAGGAGGTTGCAGCGCTGGTTAGCAGCTATGACGTGGTGCGGCGCACATGGGTGCAGTGCTGGCACCTGGGAGTGTAAGCGTCACGGGAGCTGCCACGGTTCCTTGCACAGACTTGCAGAATATTCCCCCTGTCGTCACACACTATCTGCATGTTCATGGAGAGGAATCCCTTCCTGTTGACCAAACCAGTCGGCTGATCCACTGGCCCCTTGATGGCCACATGTGTGCAGTCGATGACAGTCTGGACATGGGGGAATCTTGCAATCGCTGCAAAACCGCTGGCTCGCTCAGCCTAGCTGGCCTTGTCTATATAGTACAGAATAAAGGTTGAACAGAGCTTCCATCATGAGCTTGAAGCAATTGCGGACAGCTGATTGGGACACTCCACAAAGATACCCCACTAACGCCTGGAAAGAGCTGAAGGCATAGAAGTTGAGGGCCGTTGTGACCTTCAGAGCCACTGGCATGGGATGTCCACTCACACAGTCAGAGCCGATCTCAGGCCTAATCATCTGACAAATGGAGGTCACTGTCTCCCTGGAGAGACGGACCCTCTTTCAGCATTGCACCTCAGACATATTGAAGTAGCGGCATTGCTGCCTGTAAACCCTGGCAGCAGGATGATGGTATCTTTTGTGACCCCTTTCGCCTTGGACTTCCTACTGGCCCAGCGCCCCTTGTGCCTGCGCCTCTCCTCCCACAGGTCCCTCCTCTGGAAGCTGCATTGGGACACCTGGCCTCCTCTCCCTTCTGCCCTTCTCTTCCTCCTCAGAGGAGGTGCCACCAGCGAAGACCACAATCCCTATTACCAGTAAGGGAAGGCTGTCTGGTACCTGGAAGGGTCCACATTGTCTGAATCCTCTGGGGACCTTGGAGACACCAATGAGTCCTGAAATGAAGTGTGGAAATGCTAAGAATGAAGCCCCGAACAGAGATGAAGCTGCCAACTACCAACAAGCAACCAGCAGCAAACTATCTCCGAAACTCCTCACTACTCACACCAGCAATGCTGCTGACTCTTTTTATCGTGCCCTTGAATAAGGTTTAGCAAATTGTCAGTAAAATTGCCTTTTTAATGACCTTAATTGGCCTCGTAATTGATGGCTGGTCATCAATTCACCCTCTGGGTGAAAAAAATGTTCCTCATCACATTTACTTCTTTTGCCAATTATTTTGAATCTGTGCCATCTAGTTCTTGATGTTCTCTTAAGTAGTAATAGTTCCTCATTATTTACCCTATCCATATCAAGTCTCCTCTCAGCCTTCTTTTCTCCAAGGAAAACAGTCCCCAACCTCCCCAATCTATCCTCATAGCTACAGTTCTTCATCCTTGGAATCATTCTTGTGAATCTCCTCTGTACTCTCTCCACTGCCTTCACATTTTTCCTCAAGTGTGGTGCCCAGAACTGGACACAGTACTCCAGATGAGGCCTAACTAGTGTCTTATACAAATTCAATATGACCTCCTTACTCTTATACTCAATGCCCCTATTAATAAAGCCTAAGGTACTATATGCTTTATTAACTGCTCTCTCAACATGCCCTGCTATCTTCAATGTGTTATGTACATATACACTGAGATCACTCTGTTCCTGCACCTCCTTTAGAGGCTCTCCCTTTATTTTATACTGTCTCATCAGATCTTTCCTGCCAAAACAAATCAACTCACACTTTTCTACACTGAACTTTATCTGCCCAATCCACCAACATGTTGATGTCCCTTTGAAGTTCACAACAATCCCCATCACAGTTGACAACATTTCCAATCGTCACATTATCTGAATATTTTGAAATCATGCCCACAACACCACAGTCTAGTTCATTAATATATATCAGGAAGAGCAAGGGTCCCAACACTGACCCCTAAGGAACTCCGCTACAAACCTTCCTCCAATCTGAAAAAAAACCAGCAGGACCCTGAGCCAGGCAGTCAGCAGCACCTAGAGCAGAGCAGATGAGATATAAAAACAGTACGAGAAGCAGCGAGAGTTTGATAGCAGAGGTTACTGAGGGAGTTTGGTGATGAGGGAGGAGGTGCTCCTTTCCTTTTCTACCTTTCCTCAGAAAGAAGAGCGGCAGCCTTGGTAAGTAGAACCTGATGAGTAAAGCAAAAATGTGTAATATTTTTAAACAAGTAGCTGGATTTAACTGAGAAGCGCTAGAAATAAGGGAAATTTAAGTCCAATATAATAAAGTAATATAAATAATCCAAAGTAGAATAAAGTTAGCAGAAGGGAAGTAGAGTTAGTGCATTGCAGGGTAGCTCAGTCGAGTGGAATACATGTCCTGTAATATGTGCGAATTCATGGACGCTAACGGTGTCCTGGGCAGCCACGTGTGCAGGAAGTGCTGTCAGCTGCAGAAACTTGAGCTCCGGGTTTCAGAGCTTGAGCAGCGGCTGGAATCACTGTGGTGCATCCGTGAGGGTGAGAGCTACGTGGATAGGACGTTCAGAGAGGTGGTCACACTGCAGCTTAAGGGCCTGGAGACAGAAAGGGAATGGGTGCCCACCAGGCAGTCCAAGAGAAGCAGGCAGGTAGTGCAGGAGTCCCTGGGGGTCCTGCTCACAAATCAGTTTTCCGTTTTGGAATCTGGTGAGGGGGATGGTTCTTCAGAGGATTGCAGTCAGAGCCAAGTTTGTGGCACCACGAGCAGCTCGGCTGTACAGGTGGGGAGGAAAGAGAAAGGAAGAGCAATAGTGATAGGGGATTCATTGGTTAGGGGAACAGATGGGCATGTCTGTGGCCGTAGATGTTGCTTCTTTGGTGTCAGGGTCAAAGATGTCACAGAACTTCTGCAGGACATTCTTCTGGGGGAGGGTGAACAACCAGAGGTCGTGGTACACATTCGTACCAATGACTTAGGTAGGAAGGGGGATGTAGTCCTGCAATCAGAATTTAGGGAGCTAGGTAGAAAATTAGCAACCAGGGTCTCAAATGTAGTAATCTCTGGATTACACCCAGTGCCACATGCCAGTGAGTACAGAAATAGGAGGATAAGGCAGATGAATGCATGGCTGGAAAGATGGTGCAGGAGGGAACGCTTTAGATTCCTGGGACACTGGGATTGGCACTGGGGCAGGTGGCACCTGTACAAGCTGGGCAGGTTGCACCAGATCAGAGCTGGGACTGAGTTCTTTGTGGGGCATTTTGCTAGTGCTGTTGGGAGGGCTTTAAACTAACTCAGCAGTAGGAACCAAGAGAAAATATTAGAGGAATACCAGGGTACACAAAATACTGGGACAGACAGATAGTACTAGTATAGAAATAGTAAGTTATCAGGTGAAGTCGGGGTGAGGGAAAAAGTAACAAAATCTATATCAGGGCTACTATGTATGTATGTGAATGCATGGAGTATAGTAAATAAGATTGGGGAGTTACAGGCGCAGATTACCATGTGGAAATATGATGTTGTGGCGATAACAGAGACCTGAATTGAGGAAGGGCAGAACAGGTTGTTAAATATTCCCAGGTACAAGGTGTTCAGAAAAGATAGAAAAGGAAGGAAAGGAGGAGGGGTGGCAGTATTGGTTAAGGAGAGCATTGCAGTGCTGGAAAAAGAGGATGTCCCAGAGGGTTCAAGGACAGAATCAATTTGGGTAGAGCTAAGGAACAAAAAGGGTGCGATTACATTGCTCGGTGTAGTCTATAGACCACGAACTAGTAAGAAGGACGTAAAAGATCAAACTGCAGGGAAATTGCAGAGAGGTGCAAGCATTACAGAGTAGTTATAATGGGTGACTTTAATTACCCAAATGTAGACTGGGACAGTGGTAGTGTAAAGGGCGGAGAGGAGCAAAAGTTCCTAGATTATGTTCAGGAGAATTTTCTACAGCAGTATGTGTCCAATCCAACAAGAAAAGACACTGTTGGACCTGGTTCTTGGAAATGAGGTGGGCCAAGTAGATCAAGTGTCAGTGGGGGAACATTTAGGAGATAGTGATCATTGTTTTAGGTTGATGATAGAAAAGGACGATAGGCAATTCAGAGTAAGAATAATTAACTGGATGAGAACCGACTTCGATGG
Organism: Cetorhinus maximus; assembly: GCF_964194155.1. Lineage (NCBI taxonomy): Eukaryota > Metazoa > Chordata > Chondrichthyes > Lamniformes > Cetorhinidae > Cetorhinus > Cetorhinus maximus. Next base: position 28,456,974 of record NC_135881.1, read on the forward strand.
GGCAAGAACTGAGCTGGGTCAGATAGACTGGAACGATAGATTGGCAGGAAAAACCAAAGCTGAACAATGGGCTATCTTCAAAAAAGAATTGTTTTGGGCACAATCAAGGTGTATTTCATCAAAAGGGAAAGGTAGGGCAAACGAATCTGTCACATGAACAGGGACATGTTAAAAAATTAGTTTAAAAAATTTTTACTTTTTTTATTTACTGTTGGAAATCTCAACCCGCCCGTGGATGAGGTCTTGTAAAAAATGCAAAGACTGCCTGGCCTATTCGCCTGCCCGCCAACCATAAGGTTGGACGGGCAGCGAAAAGTTCAATTTAATTACTAGCTTAAGGGTTTTAATAGGCCTCTTAACTGTCAGCGGGCACGCTGCTGACTCTCACACGTGCCCGCCAACCGAAATATCGCGCGAGTGCGCAATGACGTTGGGACGTTCGCTATTTCACACTCGCGCCCGCAGGCTGAGCTGAAAATCCTACCCACGGACAAAGGGTTCATGGCTGAGGTATTAAATGCATACTTTGCATTTGTCTTACCAAGGAGGTTGCTGCTACCCAGGCCATGGTGACAGGCGAGGAAACTTTATCACTAGAAGGGTTCAAAATTGATAAGGTGGAAGTGTTGAATAAACTGTCGATGCTTAAAGTTGACAAAGCATCGGGACCGGATGAGATGCTTCCAAGTATATTGGAGGGAGTAAGAGCAGAAATTACAGAGGCATTGGCCATAATTTTTCAGTCTTCCCTATACTCAGGGGAGGTCCCAGAGGACTGGAAAATTGCAAACGTTACGCCCTTGTTCAAAAAAGGTTGTAAGGATAAACCCAGCAATTACAGACCAGTCAGTTTAACTTCAGTGGTGGGCAATTATTCGGGATAGAATTAGTAGTCACATGAAAAAATATGGGTTGACAAGGAAGAGCCAGCCTGGATTTCTAAAGGGCAAGTCATGTTTAACTAACTTGCTGGAGTTTTTTGAAGGGGTAGCAGAAAAGGTCAACGAGGGTAATGCTGTTGATGTGGTGTACAATGACTTTCAAAAAGCATTTGATACCGTGCCACACGACAGACTTGTGAGAAAAGTTATTGCTCATGGAATAAAAAGGACAGTAGCAATGTGGATACAAAATTAGCTGAAAAATAGGAAGCAGAGAGTAATGGTTATTGGATATTTTTCAGACTGGAGCAAGGTTTGTAGTGGAGTTCTCCAGGGGTCGGTATTAAGACCCTTGCTTTTCCTGATATATATTAATGATCTAGACCTCGGTGTGCAGGGGACAATTTCAAATTATCAAATGATGTGAAGCTTGGGAGCATTACGAACTGCTAGGAGGACAGTTTAGAACTTCAAAAGGACATAGCCAAGTTGGTGGAGTGGGCAGATAGGTGGCAGGTGAAGTTCAATGCGGAGAAGTGTGAGGTGATGCATTTTGGTAGAAAGAACATGGACAGACAATATAAAATAAGGGGTGAAATTTTGAAGGGGATGCAGGAGCAGAAAGACCTGGGTATATATGTGCATAAATCATTGAAGGTGGCAGGACAGGTGGAGAGAGCAGTTAATAAAGCATATAGTATCCTGTGCTTTATTAATAGGGGCATAGAGTACAAGAGCAAGGAGGTTATGCTGAATTTATATAAGACACTCATTAGATCTCAGCTGGTGTATTGTGTACAGTTCTGGGTGCCACATTATAGGAAGGATGTGAACACATTGGAGAGAGTGCAGAAAAGGTTTACAAGAATGTTTCCAAGGATGAGAAACTTCAGTTACGAAAATAGTTTGGAGAGGTTGGGACTGTTCTCCTTGGAGAGAAGAAGGCCAAGAGGAGATTTGGTAGACATGTTCAAAATCACGAGGGGGCTGGGCAGAGTAGATCGGGAGAAGCTGTTCCTGCTCGTAAAATGATCAAGAACAAGAGGGCACAGATTTAAAGTGGTTTGCAAAAGAAGCAAATGTGATGTGAGAAAACACCTTTTCACACGAGTGGTTTGGGTCTAGAATACACTGCCTAGATGTGAGGTGGAGGCAGATTCAATCGAGGGATACAAGACAGCATTAGATGATTATTTAAACAGAAACAATGTGCAGGGGTGCGTGGAAAAGGCAGGGCAATGGTGCTAGGTCATAATGCTCATTTGGAGAGCCGGTGCAGACACGATTGGCCAAATGGCCTCCTTCTGTGCCTTTAAAATTCTGTGATTTTGTGATCAACACTCTCTGTTCCCTGCCACTGAGCCAATTTCTTATCCAAGTGACTACCTTCCCTTTTATTCCATGACCTAGAATTTTGCGCACAAGTCTGTTGTGTGGCACTGTATCAAATGAGTTTTGAAAACCCATATACACCACATCAACAGCGTTTCTTTAATCAACCTTCTCTGTTACCTCCTCAAAAAACTCCAGCAAGTTAGTTAAACATGATTTTCCCTTGATGAACCCATGCTGGCTTTCCTTAATTATCCTGTACTTGTCTAAGTGATTATTGATTTTATCCCGCACTATAGTTTCCAGAAGTTTCCCTACCACTGAGGTCAAACTGACTGGCCTGTAGTTGTCAGCTTTATCCTTGCACCCTTTTTTGAACAAGGGTGCAACGTTCACAGTTCTCCAGTCCTCTGGCGCCTCCCCTGTGTCTAAGGAAGACTGGAACATTATCACTTGTGGCTCTGAAATTTCCACTCTCACTTCCCTCAGTGCCCTTGGATGCATCTCATCCAGTCCTGGTACTTTATCTATTTTAAGTGAAGATAGCCATTCCAACACTTCCTTCCTCTTGATTGTAAATTCTTCTAGTGTGCCAGTTACCTCTTCTCTCACCTCGGCCTGGGTAGCAAGTTCTTCCTTTGTAAAGACAGATGCAAAGTACTCGTTCAACACCTCCGCTATTTCTCCAGCCTCCATATGCAGGTCCCCTTTTTTGTCCCTAATCGGCCCTACTCTTTCTTTTACCACACTTTTATTATTTACATGCTTATAGAAGACCTTGGGATGCCCTTTTATGTTTGCTGCCCTTGTCTTTTCATGCTCTTTCCTTGCTTTTCTTATTATTTTCTTCACTTCCCCTCTGGTCCTTCTATATTGAGTCTGATTCTCCATTGTATTTTCTACCTGACGCGCACTTCTTCCTTATCATCTTTACCTCTTTCTCTATCGTCATCCAGGGATTTATTTGTCCTACGTTTCCCCTTCAAGGGAATATACATTGCCTACAATACTTTTTCTTTGAAGGTGGCCCATTGTTCAGCCACTGTCTTTCCTCCCATCATTTGCTTCCAACTCACTCAACTCAGATGCATTCTCATCCCATCAAAGTTGGCTTTCCCCAGTTAATTATCCCTGCTCTGGATTGTTCTCTGTCCTTTTCCATGATTAACCTAAACCCTATGATGCAATCGTCACTGTCCCCTAGAGGCTCTCACACTGATGTTTGATCCACTTGGGCCAACTCGTTCCCCAGAACCAGGTCCAAAAGTTTATGTCCTCTCATTGGACTGGAAACGTATTGCAGTAGAAAATTATCTTGAAAACATTCCAGGAAATCTCGTCCCTCTTGTCCTTTTGTACTATTCCCATCCCAGTCTATATTTGGATAATTGAAGTCCCCCATTATGATTACTTTATAACTCTTGCACCCCTCTGTAATTTCTTTGCAAATTTTTTCTCTACATCCCTTCCACTAGTTGGTGGTCTATATATTACACCAATCAATGTTATTGCACCTTTCCCATTCTTTACCTCTAGCCAAAGAGATTCTGTACTTGACCCCTCTGGAACACCCTCTATCTCCAGTACTGTAATGCCATCTTTAACCAATATTGTCACTCTCCCCCCCATCCCTTTTCATCCTTTCCTGTCACTCCTAAACACCTTGTACTCAGGAATATTTAACGCCCAATCCTGCCCTTCGTTGAGCCAGCTCTCTGTTATAGCAATAATATCAGAATTCCATTTGTCAACCTGAGCCTGCAGTTCACCAATCTTATTAATCACACTCTGTGCATTCACATACATGCACATTAGCCCCGATTTAGGCTTTTTTACTTTCCCGCTTATTCTGACCCCATCTAATGGGTGACAATCTACCTTGATGCTACTATCTGATATATCCTCTTTATCAGTTGATACTTCACTAATTCCCACTGCCAGTTTATCTCCTTTGAATTCCCCAGCCCTCTGCCAACCTAGTTTAAACCCTCCCCAACAGCACTAGCAAACCTCCCTGTGAGGACGTTAGTCCCGGTCCTGTTAAGGTGTAGCCCATCCTTCTTGTACAGGTCCCACCTGACCCAGGACTGTTCCCAATGCCTCAGAAACTATCCTTAACCTCTTTAGGTAGCCATGGATGGATCCCTTTTTCCAATGGAGTTTTTATTTCTCATTGGAATGTAGATCTTTGGGAATTCTGAAACATGACCAAAGATCTGCAAAACATTTGCGGTGAATTAGCATCTTTATTGTAACTGTACTTCTTTCAATCCCCATTTCATGCCATTCAAGCCTTCTCTGTTATCCCTCTCTACCAGCCCACTCTGTTATCATCCCCATCTCATCCCCCAACCCACCCTTTCTTCCCATGCTATCCCTATCCCATAACTGCTATGCATTACTCCTCACGCCATTCCCACCCCATGCAATCACCCCATCATCTCCCATGCCATTCAGCCCCGTCCCATGCTGTTCCCCCTCCACTCGCTGTTCCCCCTTCACCCCCACAGAGTGCTTTACGTTTGGTGAGGTTGCTCTGCCAAACTCCGTTCTTCATTTGTGAGATGACAGTTGATTAACTAGATATTTTAAAACTTTATTGTAACATTCAGGTGCTGAGTGTGCCCAGGCACAACCCAGCAAATAAACCCAATAGGCAACCCCCTAAACACACTAATCAAAACATTCAAGGCAGACAATAAATTTGTATTATTATTACTTGTGACAAAATTATAATAATTTTCATAATTTTTTTGGGTTATTGTAAAGTAGGTTTATTGGTGTAAGTATAGGTGGTTGTGTCTTTGTGATTTAATTATATTTGGAGTCAAGTAGACTGCAAGCTTGAAATCATCAAAAGAAGCTAGAAATGTGAAGAAATGTGCCGTGAGTAAACATGGATGCTGGCTTAGCATGTAAGGTGTGAAGGGAATTTGCAATTTTAGATAAATGAAGATTTGTTACTGACAATATTGGCAACATGAAAGTTATTATATTATGAGGAAGATACAGTTTCAAAGACATATGGAAAAATAGAATTTACATAGTAAAGGGAGAGAAACAAATATAAAGGAGAATGAAAGGCTATCTGAGGAGAAGGCCACGTAAGGTCTAACAGGAGTGTGTAAAACAGCCCTCAAGAAGCCTCCGGCCATTTGTGCATAGGTCTGCACTGTAAACTAACTTATTTGGGGAAAAGCCATTTGGAATTCCACTGTCAAGTGTGTACTGTGTTAACTTGCTGGTTTTGTTTAAATCTAAAATCTATTTTGGACTGTTGCCTTAAAGGGGGTGTGTAACTGGGAGTCAGGTTAATTAGGAATTTTAGAAGTTGTTATAGTAATTGTCACCTTGTATATGTGCTTGAAATCTTTTATTTTGTTAATAAATATTTGAATTAAATTTTTTTTAAATCTCTAAAAGTCTTAGTGGAAACATTACATCAGAATTCAGTGCACACATCTTCTCGTAATAAATACAAATTGCAAAACCGTTGTGATAGCATGACCAAGGGCAGAATTTCACCCATGCCAGGCCAGCTCGGCGGGGGCAGGCGGTGGCGGAGGGCGATCGGCACCGGACTGCGATTTCACGCTAGTGGGCCAATTGCCGGCGGGTGGAGGAGTGCAAGTCAGGCGAGTGCAACCTTTGGGCATGCGCGCGAGTGCGCGCTTCATAATCTCCCTGGGGCACAGAGCTGCCTCAGGGAGATGAAGAGATATGAAAAAAAAATTTTTTTAAGTGTAATGAAACATGTCCCCTCATGTGACACAAGCAGGGACATGTCAATAATGAAAAATTAAAGTTTCATTTTATTTTTATTTGCTTTTGGAAACCTCATTTCGCCCGTGGATGAGGGTTCCAAAAAAGCGCAAAGGCCGCTCGGCCTTTTCATCTGCCCACCAACCATAAGGTTGGACGGGCAGTGAAAATTTTCTTTTAACTAACTTTTTAATGGCCTTAATAGGCCATTTAATTGTCGGCGGGTTGTGCTGCCGACTCCGGTGTGGGCCCGACGATCGAAATACCGCACAAGTGTGCAATGACATCAGGACGCTCGCACAATGTCATCGCGCGTCATTTTACACTCGGTCGAGTCGGGCGCGCGCCGGCCTGCTGAGTGAAAACTTTTACCCCAAGTTTCCCTTGTGGATTTGGTCTGCCTGGTATGCATCATCTGCCACGTCATTACATACTGATTCATTTAAATGTTCACTGTTACTCATCTACTATCATTGCTTATAATCAAATTTTCCAATCCACCTTAGCCAACAAATCAACACCCCTCATGCCTATGTAACTGACTTTATTTAAATCCAATACTCTAGATTTGGAATTGCATGCATCACTCTCAAACTCAGTATGAATTTCTATCATACTATGATCAATTTTTCCCAGGGGTTCTCTTACTATGATCCTACTGATTAATCCTGACTTATTGCGCAAAACGAGATCTAAAATAGCCTCCTCCCTGGTTGGTTTCATCATGTATTGTCCTAGGAAACTGACTTGAATGTATCCCATGAACTCGTCCTCCAAACTACTGTTGTCAATTTAATTTGCTCAGTCTAAATGAACATTAAAGACCCTAAAGATTATTGCATTGCCTTTATTACAAGTTACTCTTATTTTATGATTAATACACTGTCCAACAGTGCAGCTGGTATTACAGGACCTAGCACTACTCCCATCAGCATTTTTTGAGCATTGTTATCGCCACTCATACTGGTTCTCCTTCTTATCCTTCTGAGCCAAGATCCTTCCTCACTACGATCCTTAGGCGATCATTTATTATCAAAGCTGCTACCCCGATGCCCCTTTTCCATTTTGTCTGTATTTTCAAAACATCAAGGTCCCTGGGATATTAAGCTCCCACGTTTGGTCATCGTACAACCATGGCCTGAATTTCACGCTTGGCGTGCGCGGCAGGTTGGCGGGCCTGGAAGCGGATGTGAAATGTGCTTCCACCCACGATCGGCCCCCGAGCCCAATTTCACGCTGGCTGGCCAATTAACGGGCAGCCAGCATGAAACACGCACTGAGAAAGCTTCAGTGCTGCTGAAGGAGGAGGAAGGCGGGGGAGAGTGGGGGTGGTGGGGGTGAGGGCGGGCACCAACAAAAGTGAGGGTGCGGGTGGGCACTTTTAGTGAGCTCCCTGAAGGCAGACAGCTGTGGCAGTGCTGCCTCCGGGAGCTGCCGACCTGTACAAATTACATGAGAAATGAGAATGCAGCAAACTGTGTCTATGCAGCACAATCAAGCGCCTGACAGCAGAACTCAAAAAAACACCAGTCCCCAGATATCTTTTTTTATTATATTTCACCCCAGACACGTCATCCCACCCTTCGATGAGGTTTCGTTAAAAACAGGCTGCCCGCCTGCCCGTTTTGCTGGTACGAGTGCGAAATCACACGGGCAACACAAAATCACGGACAATAGGGTTTTTAATGGCCTTAATTGGCACTTAAATTGTCGGCGGGTGCAGTTCCAGTTCCTGCACGTGTCTGCCGACTTCAATATTGCTCGTGTGCGCAATGACGTGGGGATGCTCGCCTGACATCATTTCGCACAATTTCACATGTGTTTGGCTCAGGTGCGCACCCGCCCGATCAACCTAAAATTCTGGCCCATGTCTCATTAATGGCTATTAGATCAAATACATCTAACACCACTCGTGTCATTAATTTGCCTATCCTTTTACGAATGCTTTGTGCATTTAGGTAAAGTGCGTTTAAATTTAGTTTTTCACCACTTTTCCCTGATTTGACGTTACTCATTGATGCACTATTACCATTAAACCTTTTGTCCCTTCCTGTCATACTGTGCTTCTTTATTCAAATTTCGAAGCTGCTCTGTGGCCTCAAATTGTCTCTTTAGATTTAGAAATGTCCCCTGACTGGAAACCCAACCCCCAACAATGTTAGTTTACAAAGACCTGAAAGACTGAAAAAAAGAGACCACCAGTGGAGAAAAAAGATTATCCACATTTGTCTCAGTTACAAAGTTAGAGGGAGAAAAAAACAGGAACACGGGGAAACAGTTAAAGAGATGGGCAGATATCCTCAGCTTTGGCAGTACAAGCTCTGCATGGGCTTGTCAGTCTGATATGAGAGCGAAATGAATTCCTGGCCTCCCGATTGACGTCAGTGAACTTGAGGGTCACCTCACAGTTCCTTCTCTGAGTTCATCAGTCCGTCCACTGGCTCCCCTCACAGATTCTCACAAAAAGACTAGTTAAAGGTTTCTGAACTTCAAACTCCATGTGGACAGATGGTACAAAAATGCCAAAGCCCCAGACATTCACTGAATATTTAAATGCTATCCGTGATACAAATGGTAAAAGAACTTCAATTCATTTTCCTGCCAGACTTCAGGATGAAAGACAGAGGGCAGAATCGTCGTCCCAGATTTGCACTAAGTGCGGTAGTGGGTGGGAAAAAGGACGTTTTACCTGCCGGCCGCAATGTCGGGTTTTCGTTTCGTCCTATTCCCGCCTCATTAATTATACATTCCCGAGAAACACGCCAGGTCGCTGGTGAGGCAGCCTCAGATTCGCCAGCCCTGCTGCCACCTCAGTCCTTCAGTAAACCAGGTGCCATATTCAAAGGCTGCTCCTTCAAGGGATAGGAAGCTGCTGGGAACTGATGCCTGCCAAAGGGAGGAAACATGCTGCCCGCAGGTTTAGTGACGCCTCCTTGAAGTGCCTACTGAATGCAGTGGAGGCCCGCTGTGATGTCCTCTATCCCTGCTCTGGGCGAAGACCATCAAGCAAGGTCACCAATTCAGCACTGGAGGTTGGCGCTAACAGCAATGGTCAGCGCCAACACCCTGCAAAAGAGGACAGCCATCCAGTGCAGGAAGAAGACGAATGCTCTCATCAGTTCCACCAGGGTAAGTCACTCTTCTCATTACTCTCAACTCACAAACTCATCGTGTATCCATAGGGGTCTCACACCACTAACTCTCAACACACCCTCACATCTTCCTCAGGCTCATATCGTCTGGGGCTCGCGTCCTCATTCCGTCCATGGCTCCACTCACCACACAAACATTCCATGCAGTACCATGCAGGAGAAGCTTGCTCACATCGGCAGGAAGAGGTCCCAGACCGGGGATGGAGTGGCCCACATTAGGCCCCTCACTCACTTTGAGGAGTGTGCCATCATGCTGATTGGTGAGTATGTGGACCGTTCCTGTGGCAATGATGAGGTTAGCAGTGAACACCCTCGTGAGGATCCTGCACCACATCATCCCTCTCTCAACGCAACTGTGAGTGCTCTCTATCCTGCTTTCTACTCTGCTGCCATGCACTAATTATCTCTAAGATAAAAGCAAACTAATTATCTCTACTTGGGTTCCCAAGTGACCAACACCCTCAGCCAGCCAGTCCCTCAGCTCCATCCAGGTCCACACCTCCAGCAAAGAGGACACTCCTCTATTGAAGGGCTAGAAATAAGCAGCCTGGAAGACCCAACACAGCGCTTACCCACACCCTCCACAGAGACACACATCTCGGTGGGACCTAGTTCTAGGGCAGACTTGTGCACACAATCTGATGGTCACTGCACAGACACATGTCTGCAGGAGGAGGAGGCAGGTTCAGCCGAGCTCCCGGTAGTCAAAGAACGCCTGGAGAAGAGGCATCTGTGAGGTCCGAGTCCTCTTTGCATGTGACCCCCCTCAACCTCATCTTCTGTCACTGCAGAGGGAGCAGCTGGGCCACAGGAGGACAGTCAAAGCAAGCTGGGGCCATCAAGGCCTCCACTCTCCAAAGGACCCACGCCAAAGTCATCAAAGGCAACAGAGCCAATCATTGCACAGGCTGTCTCCACCCCTGTTGCGGATGTCAGGGAAGCACCTAGAAGAAGTGGTAGGCCTGGAAAAGTTAAGAATTTCCGACCACATAGTTGCATGGGTGAACACATTTTATCACTTCATAATCTGAAAATATAATCATTTTCACTGAATAATGTGTAATGTTGCCTTTCAGCTTCATTTATAGGCTTCGCGAATCCTCCCCCTGCATCACCCCAACCACTAGCAGTTCAGCTGCACACAGCCGGCCCACGAGAGATTCTGGAGGGAAGTGTGTGCGGCAGGGCGCTTTGGAGCTTTGTGCAAACACTCTCCCACGCAGGCAGAACCTTCCTCTGTCATACTCATCTCAATGTCCCGAGCTTGTTCAATGCTGCTTGCTGAGGCTCTCTTCATTTGTCCACCTGAGCTGAGCTGTATCTCCGCCCACCCACTGATTGCACTCCCATGCAGCACCTATGCCTGCTCAACACGAGGCTCCGCTCACTTTCGATTTTACAAACATGGTTGTGTTAACGTATGTCTTCAGCTCCCCCACCCTTTTCCGTCCCAAAGTCACCCATGTCCTTTCCCCAGCGCTGATTACGCCCATGGCATTACCTTCCACGTCCCCACCACCACCTACCAGCAAGAACCCTTTTTCTTTCCAGGACGTCCAGGTGAATATGCACGTTCCCCATCTTCCCGAGAATCCCACCCCCCCCATCCACACTGACCTCCCCGACCTCCTTCTCACCCCCACTGACCTCCTCTGAGTCCCCATCAACCAACCTCCCCATCCCTTCTACCACTACTGTCGCACCCTCACCCGTCAACTCTACCAGCTCACTCTGCCCTCTCACATTCTCACCATTCCTTCCTACCATGCCCACCCTTATTTCTCTCTCGAGGAGGTAGTCATCGACTCTACAGACCCCTCCCTTGCACATTCACCTGGACATCCCCCCCACTTACTCCTTCCTCCCCCCTTACTCCTTCCTCCCCCCTTACTCCTTCCTCCCCCTGGACTCCTTCCCACCTCTAAACTCCTTCCTCCCCCAAAAATCCTTCCCCCCTCCAAACTCCTTCCCTTATACCTTCCTCCTCCTCTTTACCTCTATATTCTCAGTTGCTGCATTCTCCCTCATTACACTCTCCCCCCACCCCATACTCCCTCCACCCTCAAACTCAACCCCCCAGACACCATCGTTTCCCCCCTCCAAACCTCACCCCCGGTACATCTTCCTTTCCCATTCAAACCTAGACCTTCCCCTCCACCCCCTTGCCGATCATCCATAGCAGCCCATGGCCAAGACACTGATGGGCCGAAGCAGACCCCAGACATCAACGGTGACCTTCCACCGTGAGCTGCTTGTCCAGAGCCATGATCCATCAGAATCCACCCAGCATGCCATGCATCTATTCCTCCAGGGTCCAGCAGCTGTAGGGCTCCAGCATCTTCTGCTCCTCTGATGTCTATGATGTGTGCAAGGCACTGATGGTAAGTGCCGACCTCTGCACGTCACACTTGTCAAGACGTGTTCTGGGCCGGTGTGTTTCGTGGGCGGTAAATTTGATGTGGGGATGATTCCGGCAAGCAGGGTTTATAATGATATGCAGATGTATTAAAAAGGGGTTCCCGACATGCGATGGTGGGAAGGGCAGCCCGCCATTGAAGGGCAGAGCGGACGATCGCAAACTGGTTTCACAATGTCGTGAAACCAAATTTTGGCCTTCCCAGCATATTGTCTGCTCACATCCACGTCACGCCCGACGCCAATGGGGAAGGAAAAGTTCACCCAGAAGCATCCATTACGATGTTCTTGGCTAAGACAAAAAACTGATGCAATAAGAACACGAAGATGTTGGAGAAATTTGAAGGTGATGAATTTCCCTTAAGTAGCTTGGTGTCAACGTTTGTTTGATTATTCTCCTGTGAACCACCTTGGGATGTTTTACTATGTTAAAGACACTAAGTAAATGCAAGTTGTTTAACTCAAAGCATTAAATTCAACATGCAATAATATTTAATTTCTCCGAGCTGTGTGCATTATTTGTTAAAATAAACAAGACAGAAAAACAGTTGCACGGTATAAGAAGTTAACGCCATTGTGTACACTCAGTTAAAAGGGAGTCAGAACAAGCCAACCGACTGGGCCAGGCAACATCAGATCAGGCCATACGTCCTCTGATGTCAACCGTAAAGGATGACATGATGTCTCTAATTAACAAAGACAATGCAGGCACTCTCCTGTTTACTGTCAATGTAGAGTAAATAGAGGGTGAGCTTAGCTTGGTTTGACCTTTCAATGGCAAAACAAATAAGGCATCATGTGAAGCCAGTTCTCCTTTTCCTTGGATGAAATCAATCTTCTTGAACGTGCTGTTTCATCTCTCTCCTAGCATGTCGTGGCCTGATTTAGTGCTGTGTCTGCTGACTGTATTATTCAACTGTTTGACATCAATCATGTTCAATAAAGCTGGAATTAATGCTATATGTTATGTGTCTTGACACATTAAAAATATCTGGGAGGGGAGTGGGTCAAACACACTTTCTGCTCTACACTACCCTTCCCCCTTAAGGAAACAGGTGGTGCTAAGTCAAGGTCACCTCACCACCGTCTCTTGATTAATGGAAACAGTGATTCTGCACCCACCTCTTCTAACACTGACAGTGCCATAAATACCTTGCCTTTAGCTGCGCAGGTCCCTCCGTAAACCTCTTGGCCTCTCCCTCTCTTCCGTTAAGTTGCTCCTTAAACTCTATCTCATTGCCCAAGCTTTAGGTTACTTATCCCAATATCTCTTTAAGTGGCTTGGCATCAAATTTTGTTTGATTATGCCTTTACAAACTACCTCGGGACATTTTACAATGTTAAAGGTGCTAAATAAATTCAAGTTGTTGTTGTGTAGGAATGAGCTATCCTTGCCGAGCCATGTCAGTCAACTTGTTTGATTAGTTTTCTGCTACTCCATGCACAGTGCTCATGAAGCACTAGCGTGAGGGCAAAAATTTCAGGTGACAGCAGTGAGTGATGGTCCACTTGTTAACCTGAGCATCAATGTCAGTTTTCGAGGGGAGTGGGAGGTCCACAAGGAACAATAATTAGTTTCTTTTATGTAGCCCATTCCTAATGGGTGTTAGTCATGATGTGTGTGTGTATGTGTGTCTGTCTGTGTGTGTGTGTGTCTATGTGTGTGTGTGATGTGCGTGCATATGCATATATACCTATACACCCAATGTGGTCCATAGTTTGGGACAGATGTTTGCAGTTACACTGCAGCTATTTTTCATCTTCCAGAGGTGAAAGAAATGTCCTTCAGAAAAGGCAGGCAAAGTTCCGCAATGGTTCAATACAGAGCATTGTTTCTGGGGGTCGACTGCAACCAGCGAGCTCTTTTGTGGAATGAAAACAGAAAATGCTGGGAATACTCAGCAAGTCTGGCAGCATCTGTGGAGAGAGAAACAGGACATTTCAGGTCAAAGACCTTTCTTCAGAAGTTCTGAATGTTAACTCTGTTTCTCTCTCCACAGATGCTGCTAGACCTGCTGAGTATTTCCAGCATTTTCTGTTTTTATTTCAGATTTACAGCATCCGCAGTATTTTGCTTTAGTTCTTCTGTGGCGATGGTTGCCAGGTGTTTGTTGGGGACACGAGCATTATCTCAAATAGTCCTAAGAATGCCTCGGGATTAAATGAGGACAGCTTAAGTGTGTCAAATCTGATCGTAAAAAACGATTTGCTAGATTTTAGGCCTGACTTTAGACCATTCTCGAGATGCCCATGATTTATTAAGTTCAGGTTGGCTATGGTTTGAATGTATTCTCAAGCTGTACCTATGCCTCCAGATTTTAGGTGAGGATGTATGTGCCACAGCGGACAGCCACTGAGCGAGTATTAACTTTAGTGTTCCAGTTATGATTCCTATTGCAGCATTAAGCTGCACGTGCAGAGATTTAGCATGTGAGCTGCCAAACTGGTACCCAATACTTGCAAGCAAGTACACCATGGGCTGAATTTTCCCCCGTTGTGGGGGGGGGGGGAGTTGAAGGGCAGGTGCGCACGGACGCGCCCCCGATCGGAGGCGCGGCACCATTTTATGTGGGCGGGCCAATTAAGGCCCGCCCAGCGTATGTCACGACCTGTCAATGGCCGCACAGAAGCACTATGCGCTCCCTGTGCGAGCGGGGTGGGGGGATCCCAAAATCAAGAGTGCGCTCTTTCATGCATGCGCACGAAAGAGCGCACTCATCTCCCTGAGGCTAAGTGCAGCCTCAGGGAGATCGGCTGTAAATGTCAAAAACTTTAAAATAGAAAAATAAAATTTCCCTAACATGTCCCAACTCATGTGACACTGTCACATGAGTTGGGACGTGTCCATAATTTTCAAAAAAACTTTATTAAAATTTTTAAAAAGCTACATGAAACCTCATCCCACCCGTGGATGAGGTTTCATGCTTTTTCTAGTTCGCGCTGGGGCTCCTGACCTGCCCACCAACCTTAAGGTTGGACGGGCAGGTCCTTTAATTGTTTTAATGATCCTGTCAATGGCCTCAATTGGCCATTGACAGGTCGGCGGGCCCGCAGCTGATTTTGCTGCGCTCCCGCCTTCCTGAAAATTTAAATGGGGCGCGGTGACGTCGGGAGTTTCCCCGACGTCACCACGTGTCATTTTACGTGTTGGCGAGCAGACCCCGCCCCCGCTCGCTGACGCGTAAAATCCTGCCCCATGTGTTAAAGAGTTGTTCTCTAACATCTCACAAATCTTCAGCTGAGAGTGGTCTTTGCTTTCATCTTTTCTTAAGTAGTTTCCAGATGGGCTTTAAAACTCGAATGTCCATCCATCACACCCAAATACATCAGATAGTACACGTTTCGGACCCACTGTGCAGAAAAGGTGATATTAATTTGTTTTTTGGCAGTTTTGTTGTTTAGTTTACCACAGTTTTGGAGAAATCAGGGAACTATTAAACGCACTGTGAGCATCAGGCCTCATCACCTGATTAGCCAGGGAAGGAGAGACTGGTGTGGTTCGGTGCATCAGGCCCTGCTTATTGCATTACCAATCCCACTCCGTCTGCCTCTCTTCTCTTTCAACAGTGTTCTCTCTATGGAGCCTCGGTTTCTCAAAAGAAAAAATTGTCCATCCTTGTCTCAACTGTGTAATTCAAAACTATTGATCAGAGTCAGCTTGTTAACAGCCATTTTGTATAAAATTCCCCCTATAGTTGTATCCTGGGGTTGCTCCTCACGAGTTATGAGAGGCAGGGGAGGTTGAGGTGTATGTGTGTGTGTGTGTGCATGTGTGCGTGTGTGTGTGCATGCAATGGGGGAATGGGGGAAGCGGGGCAAGAAGGAATACTCCCAATACACTGGATGAAAGTCTCAAAGTCAGTGAAGGAGATCCCAGGCCTAAATGCGTTCTCAGGCTCCCTCTGACCAGGATTTATCAATTACTATAACTATGCTGTTGACCCTCTCATTAAGTCTAATAATTGCACAAATCTATTCTTTGTGATTGCTTACACGGGATTACCTGGAGCTCAGCAGACACTGTAAAACAGGTGCCTTGCCTCGCCTCGGATAGCTCCTCTAATCTATAATTCTCACAGCTATCCTTCGGCAGCCAGAGAGAGAATTGTTTACTTCTGATATCCAAGAACATAAATTATGAATGAACACAGGGCTGGAGCAGTTACTAACAGAAACGATCAAACAGCTACCCCAAGGGCTTAGCAAGTCTCATCAGTGAGTAACTGCTGTACCTCACAAATCTGACTGCATCGCTGGTTTATGCTGACTTGGTCGATCACAACCAAAAATAGCAGCAAGGTTACTACAACAAACCTTTCAGCCTGAATGAGGCAACGAACAGTTCCATGCTTGCTCCTGATAGCTGTATAGCAACTGCTGCTGACATCAAATCTGATCCGAGTCAAAATTACCCTCAACTGAACACTGGACAAGATCATATCCATTGTTTTTCTCTGCTCCGTTGGCACTGACTTTATCTTCCCCTCCCCACCACCCATGTCCACACACATAGGTTGAACTCAGCTATGTATAATCCACAGCTGAGGTTCAAAGCCCGTATCACCAAGACCTTTAGTTCTGCCTTCTCAATGTCACCCATTTCTGGTACAGGCTGCCAAAATCTCCATCTACGCTTTTGAATCCTCGAGATTTAATTTCTCCAGTCGCTTCCTATACTCCAGTCACCATAAATTGCTTCCTATTCAAAACACATTGTGGGATTCATGTCCCACACTAAATCTCACTGTCCAGTTTAACTAGGTTCCAGTTTAATATACACAATTTTAAAATCTTTATCTTCATATACAAATCTCTCCACTGCGCTGCCTCACCTTACCTCAGTAAACACTTCCAGTTTTAGATCCTCTCCAGTACCCAGCAGGACTTGCAACGATGGGGCTGAAGTTTCCTGGCCCCCATGGTGGCGGCCATGACGGTGGGGGCACCAGGAATATAGTGGGGAGCCACATCAGGATGATTCCCCGATGCATCCCTGTGTCGGGGAAATTTCTCAGGGTGGGTTGGAAAGCTGGTTGGCTGCACACTTCACTGAGACAGGCATCCAATTAACGGAATTTTTCCCCAATTAGTGGCAATTTAATGGCCTCTCTACCATTTTGCTGGCCGTGGAAATCCCCAATGCCCCACCCCAACCTCCCCACCATGTGCAGAGGCTGCCAGCTCAGTGTGGCAGGCTGGGGGTCCAACAGAGCCAGAGGCTCCATGCTGTAGAGAGGGGGTTGCATCATTGAAAGGCCACTGCAAGCGCGGTACTGGCATGTCATATTCTGAACTTCAAACTAATTTTATGTTTTTAAGGACTGGACAAAAAGGCTGGAAAAGATGGCTGTCCAAGGTCACCTGGCTTCTTTTGTCTGGCTCAAGAGAGAACCAAAGAACATTCCAGACTGATGTAAGTCAACGCCCTTCCCTCAAACCAATCAAAGAGACATTATCTGATTTGAATGGGTCATTCCAAAATAAAGACACTGACTGCCTCAGGAGGTGTTAACTCACAATACAGGATGTGGAATCAACATGAACACCACACCTTATTTGGAAAAGACCTTGAGCTGTGAAAAGCCACATGGAGGCAGCCATTTATTCCTTGTCTGTTTAAAAGATTAGCTAAGAGCTGTGTGCTGCAGTTCCACCAAAGCCATCAGAAGCATCAGTCCAGGCAGTCTGTGAACCAGACTTGGAAACAAGCTGTGAAACATCAGGTAGCCAGAATATATAACATGTTCCAGTTTAAAGTTCACCTGAGAACCAACCTCCTAGCTATTCAACTACAAGGAACCTCACAACCTTTTTTAACTCTTCACTTTAGAAGACCTTCACTTCAACTTTAAATCATCGAATCCATGGCCTGCAACATGGGAGACTGAAGATGGTAAATCAGAGACTGAGAAAACTGTAATCTGTAAAAGTGCATGGCTTTTATTTGTATCCAATTTTGTGCATAAGGGTGTGTGATTGAGAGCGAGTGTGTGTGAATTTGTGTTTAATGCGGGGTAAGTGTGTGAGAATAAATGACCTTCTTTAATTTTAAATTCACAAAAGCTTGCTGCTGAATAATTTAATAGGAATACATACACCAAGGATAAGAAAACACACACCTCTTTCTGTACAAAACATACAGATCACGGGCAGTAAGAGAACAGATAAATTCTGTTCATGACACCACAATCTTGGCTGAGACCGATCCGGTGAAGGGCTTTCCCCTCCATCCTGATTCACCTACCAGTCTATATCCCGGTTATTTAATTATCAATGCAGGCCAGCGAGGGCGCCTCCAGGTTGAGACACCCTTGTGGTTCCCAACATGCATCAGCAATGCCCACCTCTTGCGACGCTGATCTTACTGCCGGTTAAGTGCGGATTCAGGACCCCCACTTGGTCCTGAAGTTAGGGTCCCAAATCCCACGGGAAAACTCTTTCCTATGTTTTTCCGCTCTCCCTTTGACATCATTAGTTTTCAGTGACAATGGCACCGTACTAATACAAATTATTGATAAATATGATATATATATGGTGTATATATATATATATATATGCACTACTGTGAAGTATGATATATGCAAAGCTATCCCTAGCCCTGTGATATAACTTTGGTCTGCTGTCTAACATGGTTAGTAGTGTACCATCCTAGCATGTGACATAGGTGATAGCTGACATCTTGGCAAGGCAGTCATGTTTGACAAGTAGAAACAATGGTAAACTTCACAAACCTGTGATGGACTTTGCAGCATCAAAACTGTTTTTAATGGCCACATTAATGTCTTTGGAGTACATTTCAGCTGTGATATAACCTAGTCTGTAATGTTCACAAACCACGTGAAACTCTCAATCCAGATGCGAGAAACACCATCTTAACTGTTCTTGTTCATTCGTTAGTTTCTTTCACATCTCTAGGTTTACCGTTCCCAACTATAAGGGAAGGTAGGTAAACTTACTCAAAGGCCTTTAGCAACATGCAACAGGATTCTACAGGCCATGAGGTAGGCTTTCAACTTGTAACTCAGGTTTAAAATTGGCACCGTGGAGCACTGTCCAATTTCCATCTTAATATCAATCATCTGAATTTAAATGAGAAGTATAATTATTTCTTCACCCACAGAGCTATTTCTAAAAAGACATAAAAAAGACTTAGTAATGTTAACCTCTCCCACCTCTGGTACTTGTGGAATACTTGTTAATACTTGCTGGGACTTGCTAATTAGCTCATCATTTTGCCAATCCCCAAAGCAGATCTGAAGTGGGCAGCAGCTGTACACTGGCAACATCACACAAGATGCAGCACAACAGCGAATTCAAAATCTTGCAGTAGATTCTTCAATGTTCACATCTGTAAGACTGATATGTCAGCTTGTGAAAATATTCTTGGGATTTAATTCTCTCTGATCGCGGATTGCTTAATGTTTTTCTGTAAAATTCCTTTGTGCAGTCTTAAAAAACATCATTTATAATAAATGGTATTTTGTGCAAGTAAGTGCGCCACCTTGGCCGGGACTTTCCTTGCCTGCCGGCGTCAGGCTCGATCAGTGGCGTGAGCGGACGATATGCCCGATCGGTTTCACGACGGCGTGAAACCAGTTTGTGATCGTCCACTCAGCTTGCCAACATAGGGCCGTGTTTCCCGCCATCGGATGTCGGGAACCTCATTGTTATGCATCCGCATATCATTATTAGGCCAGCCCAACGGAATCATCCCTCCCCAGCTGGATCGTCCATCCAGGTCGGAGGGAAAGCACACCGACGTGTTTCACAACAGCATATAAAAGGTGTGCACTTGGTGGGCTGCACTTTGAAGGGAACTCAGAGGTGAGTACACAGCAATGATGTACAGCACTTGCCAGGATCATCTGTTGGACTTCAAGCTTGAGGCGCGTTGAGGCGGGGGAGGTCAAAGGCCGTCTTGTGGTTGAGGCGACTTGTGGAGTGTGGGGCCAAGGGCTGCCTTGCAGTTGAGGCGACTTGTGGAGTGTGGGGCCAAGGGCTGCCTTGTGGTTGAGGCGATTTGTGGAGTATGGGGCCAAGGGCTGCCTTGTGGTTGAGGCGACTTGTGGAGTATGGGGCTAAGGGCTGCCTTGTGGTTGAGGCAACTTGTCTGGGGGGGGGAGCAAGGGCTGTCTCGCAGTTCAATATAGCGCACAAGTATTCAGGGTGGGGGAGTAGGGTGGATGAGGGAAGCGGCCATACATTACACCTTATATAAAGTGACCGTTCGTCTGCAGCTGAGACAGTTCAAGCACAGCCATTGATATGATTGGAGTCGGGCTTCTAGCTTATCTGCCCACTCAAGCAACGCAGAGGCATCAAAGTGCCACCAAATGTTCTGGAACTTTTCACCCCCCATGCACAGAGTGCAAAGCCATAATCATTTTAGTGGACTGCAGAAGCATTTTACAACTGGGCACATTGTACAATCTCCTCGCTAAAGCTGGCCATGGAGCAGTCACTGCTGGAGGTGCTCACAGCCCCTTGCAATGTCATCATCCCAGCTTGGACCAGTCTCCTCGATGGTTCAAGCTAACAGTGCAGCCTTGCAGCACAGGTTAGGAGAATGCCTGCGCCTGACCTGAGAGCACAACATGCAGTCCAATGGGCAAAGCTGCTGCCAATCAGTCAGGTGGAGTGGGGCGGAGGAGGGTGGGGTTTTGGGCAGCCATGCTGCACACTAAACTCTGGCCATCCAAGTGGTGACCAACACTCTCCAGGAAGTGTTAAGGGGCCTTCAGACTTAATCAGGACAGGTTCTTAGTACACCCATGCTAACCTACGCATCTCTCTCTTTCGCCCTGCAGGAGGAGTACATCAGGAGCATGAAACTAGCTGTATGCCTGACGGCCTACAGAGAGCAAAAACGACAGAGGAGAGAGTTACTGAGGCTCCTGGCTGCGCAGAGGGAGGAGCAGCACCCTCTGGAAGAAGGAGCAGCTGGGGCTCCCGCACATGTCAGCATAGAGCCGCAGCGAGCTGTCGCTGGTCGGCACCAGCGACACCCAGGGTCTATAGACGCCGCCTTTCATTCCTGCAGACGACTGAGAACCAGTGTCGCCGAAGACGGCGCATGTCTAGGGAACTGGTTGGTCACATCTGCCATGGGGACGTGGAGGGCATCCGCTGCCAGTGGCCATGAAAGTGACCATGGTGCTCAATTTCTGCGCCAATGGCTCCTTTCGGGGCTCCACAGGTGGCATCTGTGAGATCTCACAAGCCTCCATCCACAAATGCATCCATGAGGTCACAGATGCCATCTTTGCGAGGGCACACAACTTTGTGCATTTCATCCAGGACCAGGACAGCCAGGATGCAAGAGCGATTGGATTCGCCCAGATATCGGGTTTCCCTCAAGTGCAGGAAGTAATGGATAGCAATCATGTGGTGCTGAGGTCTTTGTCACAACACCTATGTCAACCGTAAGGGGTTCCATTTGCTGAATGTGCAGCTGGTGTGCGACCACCACAAACGCATCCTGCAGGTGAGCGCATGGTTTCCAGGGAGTCTGCATGGCTCCTACATCCTCAGTGGCTTGCAGATCCCTGACGTATTCCAGGGTCCACAGGGGCTGCAGGGATGGCTCTTTGGACACAAGGGCTACCCTCTGAGGACGTGGCTGATTATAACCGTGCAGTGGCCTCAGACTGCTGCAGAGCAAATGTATAATGAGGCTCATACTGCAACTCGGGGAGCTTGGTGGAGCAGATCATCGGGATGCTGAAGGTTGCAGTGCCTGGATAGGTCTGGTGGAGCCCTGCGATACAGTCTGCAGAGGGTGTCACGCATCGCTGTCGCCTGCAGCGCCCTTTACAACTTGACAGGGAGAGGAGCTGGCTGAGGAGGAGATGGAGGAGCTGGAGGTCTTCTCCAATGAAGATGACA
This sequence comes from Cetorhinus maximus, assembly GCF_964194155.1. Classification (NCBI taxonomy): domain Eukaryota; kingdom Metazoa; phylum Chordata; class Chondrichthyes; order Lamniformes; family Cetorhinidae; genus Cetorhinus; species Cetorhinus maximus. The sequence continues at coordinate 28,478,401 of NC_135881.1, forward strand.
CTGACGGGGATGATGGTGAAGAGGCCCTCGAAGGCAACGATGATGGAGATAAGGCCCTCACACTGGCTAGACGAGGCAGGCACACTCGGGAGGCCCTCATAGCTGCTAGATTTGTGGAGGATGATGACGACATGCAGTGAGGAGACACCATAGATCCTCACATTGCATCTGTGAACGTTTGACTTCAGTCTGGCTTATGGCAGCATGAATTCCCTCTGTGATAATGCTCCTGTCATGGAGTTGCAGTAGCGGCCCTAATAGTCATTCGATTGCAGGAGGATGATGATGACATGCAGTGAGGACACTCCATAGATCTTCACATAGCCTCTGAGAATGTGTGACTTCTGTCTGGCCGAGGGCAGCTCGCTTGCGCTCTGTGATCAGGGTCATATCATAGAATCTCAGCCATGAAACTTTAGAAGCATCTGATCCTTTGTCCACCTTCAGTACCTGAGCCCTTCAGGAGCACAGCGTCACTGGTTACAGATGCTGAAGTGATGAGGGCCAGCCCCACCTTAAAGGTGCCGAGAGCACACAGAGAGAATGATGTGTCAATTGCCCACGACATTCTGGCAGCAATGACAAGCACCGCTGAGGTACAGGCATCAGTAATATGTCCAGGGAATGTGAGACCAGACCATCGCTTTGGTCTGAAGGCTGCACAAAGCACAGGGAAAAGACCCTGGACTGACTGAGACAGCTGCCTTTATCCTGTGCAGAAAGGTTTCACATCTGAGTGACATGAACACTTCTCATCAGAACAAGAAGTCAGAGGCAGCGAGACAATCTTGACAGTTTATTGACAAAAGTGAACAGTATGTACAAGTGATTAACACCCATGCCCAGGCTGTGCAACTAATTCTTCTTAACTTTCCTAACCCTGCCGCTACATTTTGGTGCTCCCCGGACATCCACAGTGGAAGTGGAGGCAGCCTGCTGACTGCTACACCCTGTCTGCGAAGGCCTTGGCGGCCATCCTCTGGAGGGCCAAGACCTGGAGGGCCCCGGCCCGCTATCGGGGTCCTGCTGTGTGGCAGTGGCACCCTCCTCGGCCTGTGGAGCTGGAGCTGCTGAGGTAACAGTAAGAGGGGATTTGGATGGGACGTACACTCCCCGAGTTACCTGGATGGATGGCCCTGGGGTGTGCACCTGCTGATCCCCTTCCCTTTGGATGCCCAAGGGCCCCTGGCTGACTTATTGAGGAGAAGAGGAAGCTGGAGTGAGATCGAGCTGCCCAGCACCTCTCTCACGTACACATTGTTGGAGACCAACTATGGCATCAGCAATGGAGCTGAGCCCGTGCAGCAATGCAGGACCGATGCCCTGGACCAAAGTCTTCAAGGTGGCTGCCATCCTACCAGTGTTGACCTCGGTGCATTGGCATTCCGGCACTATCACTTCAGAGTGAAGCAGACGGACTCCCCCATCATCCTTTGCAATCTGAGGAGTGCAACGGACATCCCTTCCTGATGTTCTCAAGCTTGCCTGAGCAGCTCCAGCAACTGTGGCGTGACCAAGTATAGAGGCTCGTCATTTGACTCGGACTCAGCAAATTTCTGGCCTCCAGCAGTCCTCCAAGTGCCAGACACCAGGGAAGTCCTTGCTGCCGCCTACTGTGGATCAGACAGTGCGATGTGCTCACCAGATCCCGAGGCTATTCTAAAGCTAGGTCCCACCGAGTTGTGTGTCTCTGCACTGGTGGAGGGTGTGGGTGAGCGCTGTAACAGGACTTCAAGGAGGGTGCCTCCAGATTCCTCTTCAGAGGTTTATTCAGAACTTGATTGGAGGCCCTGGGTCATGGACTCCATCAGCTGTATCCCAGATGTGCCTGCAAAAGCAAGGAGAGGTATTTAGCGTATGGCAGTGGCTTGTGAAAGAGGACACATCACCCACAGGATGGTTGTCTGATGGATGTTGCACTGCTGGATCCTCACTTGGTAGAGCACCGCCGACCTCACCGATAGCACAGGACTGGTCCAGATCTTCACCTGCCAGCTGTATGACTCTGTTTTCAAAGTCTGTGAGGACCTTGATTTCAGTCATTCCTCCACCAGTCTGTGACCTCTCCATCTTGTTGTGCGCCAGCTTGTCCTACATGAATAGAGATGGAAAGAGTGTAAGCAGGACGCCTGCCAGGCCAGATGATAAGTATGCCTGGCATGTGTGGGTGGTGAGTGATCCCATGGATGGGATGAGGACAATGACAGTTAGTGTGAGAGAGTGAATGTTGGTGTCCCTTGAACTGGCAGTGAGTGAGATCCCTGTGGATGTGTGATGGGTTTGAGAGTGTGTGAGTTGAGAGTGCTGAGAAGAGTGACTTACTCTGGCAGAACAGAGGAATGCATTCATCCTTTTGTAGCACCAGGAGGTTGTCCTCTTTCGAAGGGTGTTGGCACTGACCACTGCTGCCACTGCTTCCCAAGCCTGGTTGATCACTGCCCATCCTGCAGCCAAAGTGGGAGTACAGGACATCCTGGCAGGACTCCACGGCATCCAAAGGGCGTTCCAGTGATGCGTCGCTAAACCTGGGACCTGAAGTCTTCTTGCCTTTCATGGACATCTTCCCTACAGTAGTCCTGGGCTGGAAGCACTGAGATATGTGCACGCGGTTGGAATTTAAATATGGCGCCCAGCGTGATGAAGCAGTGAGGTAATGACAGGCGGGCGAATGAGAGGCTGCCCGCCATCGAAATGGTGTATTTCCTGGGAGTGCATAAATAATGTGCAGGTTTGGGACAATACGCCGTGAAAACCCACCATTGCAGCCAGTGGGTAAAACATCGTTTTACCCATCCGCTACCGCACTTAGTGCAAATCTGGGACAATTCCGTCCTTTGACTTGGTTCACTTCCATGGTGCAGTTCCCCTGAACACTAAATTAAAAGTAAAACACTGCAGATGCTGGCAATCAGCACAGGGCTGAACTTCATTCTGCTATTAATACCTAAAAGAGACCAAAGCTTTAATCATTAATAATATCATTACCACTCCCTTTGTCTTGTGTCCCATGACATCTTTATCACTTAATGGCTCCTGGCCTGCAACCTCTCCCTGACCTTCTATTTTGCTCCACCTGTCCCTCTCACCTTTGGCAACAGCAGAAAACCCATCACATTTCTACCTCTCTCCGAAAAGGAATCATATTGGACTCGAAACATTAACTCTGATTCTCTCTCTCCACAGATGCTGCCAGACCTGCTGAGTTCTTCTACTACTTGCAGTTCTTATTCCCCTGAAGACCACATTGACACATTGAACATCTGCAAACACAATGGGACAATAGGGAGAAAATTCACAACACTTATCTAGAATATTCTGTTGGAATATGCATTTTTCCAAATGGCCAGGTTTTTTTGTTAAATCAAATACTAAACAGCATATTTTTTAGCTAAATGTTTTTCTTTTTAAATCGGGGAATAGTTTACCATGATAAGCATTTTCTAAGCAATTTCTGTAAAATCCCTGAAGTAACACTGCAGTAACAAAACAAAAGATTTCATTGCTTAAGAACATCTTGTTCGTTAACTGGATTGGCTGATACAAACATTTTTTTTTCAGTTTCCCAGTATTCAATTATTTTCACCCTAAGTTAAGTATACTAAGAAACAGAAGAAACATACTCTTTATCCCTATGTACAAAGCGTCTTCTTTCAATGCCCAAGCTTGTTGCCCATAAACACTTGCAATAAGGTGGAATTGTTCCTTTTCATTAGGTGGTGAATTTTAGATTTGACACGTTATGGGATGTCTATTGTGGAGGACTGAGTCATTTTAAACGCTTATGCCCAGTGAGAAAAGAGATGATTAAGTTGCCTAAGCAACCACACGCAATATTGTTCATGTGCGTCGCAGATTGTGAATATAGTCACTGCCTACATCAAGCACTCTCAGATACAGCCCTAATTTAGATGCACTACCTTCTGTAACAATGTGACAATTTCATTTGCCACATCAGTTATTTTTTATTGTCTATCTGAATCTGATTGATTTTATGAGCAAGTTGGAGGAACTGTTGTTTTTCTGAAAAAAGAGGCATGTTGTTGAAGCTTTTCGTCTTGCACTCATCAGGACAGATTCACAAGAAAACCAAACCTCAAAGGGAACAACAATTTATACTGCATGAGAAGAGGGTGCTGATTGGTTGGCAAGTGGGCTCTGATTGGTAGAAGCATTGCCATGGAGAATGCACCAGGAAATAGTCAAGACTATTTGCAACCTGACCACATATTGTGACCACATACTTCCAAGCCAAGCTTGGAAAACGGAGGAACATAGGAACACGACTACTTATTTTAGCCACCTCAGCCTGCTCCACCATTCAATTAGGTCATGGTTGAATTGTAGTCCATTTACCCACTTCAGCTCCATATCATTTGATGCTATTACCTAACAAAAATGTATTGATCTCAGTCATGAAAGCTCCAATTATCCCAGGACCCAAAAACTTAAGGGACAGAAAATTCCAGGTTTCTACTAACATTTTTACTAACGTTTGTGTGAAGAATTGCTGCCTGATTCCCCTCTTAAATGACTTCGCTCTAATTTTAAGATTATGTCCCCCTCTTCTAGATTCCCCCGTCAGAGAAAACAGCTTCTCCAAATCGATGCTATTGAATTTTTCTAACATTTTAAACACCTTGATCAGATCACCACTTAAAATCTTCTAATTTCAAGGACATAAAATATAAATTTATAGAACCTGACCTCATATTCAAAACCTTTTAGCCCCAATATCATTCTGCAGTATCTGCTCAGAAGAAACTGTGGCCCCATCTGCAATGATATCATTGCTGAGAGCTCTCACATTCCATGGAAATTCCAATACTGTGTTACTCAAAGGAATATTGCTGTTTCTTCTGTTTCTGTGCTGCTTTGCAGTGAAAATAGGCTTATTATACAGAAAATATAAACAACAACCTTTCATAAGGGACAGCAGACCTCATTCACAGTACAATGTAAACTGATATAATGAGTCACAATCATTTCAATTTCTGCCTGTGCGCTGTAAGTTCAGTTAGTCTCGACCTTGTTCCAGGCAGAGGACCATAACAGATAGCAGCGTCCAATTCAGTATTAGATTGGCAGTCTCATTCAAAGCCACCTGAGAATGGCTGCTGTTCCACCGTTCTATTAGATCATGGCTGATTTGTACCTCAATTTCTTTGCTCCATATTCTTTAATAGCTTTAACTTCACAAAAAAAAAATCCATCAATCTCAGTGCTCAAAATTTCAATTGGCCACCTTTTGGGGCAGCAATTCTAGGTTTTCACAAACCGTTGTGAAAATATGTGCTTCCTGATTTCACTCCTAAGATGCCTTGTTCCAAAGCTTCCTTGTTTTTTAACTCACCAGAGGAAGTTGTTTCTCTGTATTAAATCCCTTTATTATTTAAACCACCTCCATTTACTCTCTACTCAACCTTCTAATCTCAAGGGAATACAAACCAAGTTGATACAGGATGTCTCATAATCTGACCTTTTCTGTCCAGGCGTCATTCTACGAATCAGTGCAGCACTACTTCCAAGGTAAAAGCTGAGGTTGACCCTTAAAACTGAACCTTATTCAAGATGGCGTCTGACCAAGGCTCTGTACAACTAAAGCGTCACTTTCTCACTTTTGTATTTCAACCTCACTGAGGTAAAACACCTGACATTCTATCAGCCTTTTTGATTACATTTTGTACCTGTGCAAGGGATTCCCTTTCAGATGGTACAGCTGCCACACTTTGCTGCAGTTGACAACTTTGCAACCAGTCATGCCATACCCGATCTTTTCTTGTTGAGAAATGTAGAGCAGGATTTTCACGGCTCCAGAGTGGAAGTCTGGGAGGTGGAGGGGGCTGGGAAAATGGAAGGGAGCCGCATGAGAGCTCCATGAAGCAGTCCTGCTGAAAGGGAGGTTTCTCACCAGTAGGTCCAGATGCGGAATGTCTGACACTATTAGGATTGATTCTTTGGGTACATGGTCCCACATCATGCGAGGAGGCCACATGAAGGCTCCATGTACCAAAGGGCCGGGCCATGGGCAGGGAAGGACGTCCCCACAGCCTAACGGGATATCTGGAGGGGCCTGCCTGCCAGACCCTTTTGAGTTTTGCTTCATCAGCACCCTCCTCTCCCAATGGGCCTGTTGAGGCTCTGAAGCTGCTGGTCCTCCAATTGGGCCGGCAGTATCGGCAGCCCGTCCGCCATCCTTAACTGGGCCGCAAGCCAGAGGTGGCCAATTAGGAGGCTGCCTCTGGTAAAATAACTGAGCTGGTCCTGCTGTCGGCAAGTGCTGGCTCGGGATTCGCATTTGGGCCCAACCTTCGAGTCCCGAAACCTGTTGAAAAATCCTGCCCCAAATTTCTGATTTGCTTTGTCTTCTCTTTTCAATATTACTGATGTTTAGCACTGTTGGCCTTCCTTGACACTTCACCAAGGATTTCCAATAGATATGGGGAGATGGTAAAGTTGTGGTAATGTCACTGGACTGGTAACCCAGAGACCCAGTTTAATGCTCTGGGGGACATGGGTTCAAACCCCACCATGGTAGCTGGTGGAATTTAAATTCAATTAATAAATCTGGAATATAAAGCTAGTCTCATGACAACTACCATTAATTGTTGTAAAAACCTAACTGGTTCACTAATGTCCGGTAGGGAAGGAAATCTGCCACCCTTACCTGGCCTGGCTGACATGTGACTCCAGGCCCACAGCAATAGGGTTGACAGTTAACTGCCCTCTGAAATGGCCAAGCAAGCCACTCAGTTCAAGGGGAAATTAGGGATGGGCGACAAATGCTGGCCTTGCCAGCGACGCCGACATCCCATGAAAAGAATAAAGAAGAAAAATAAAACAGGTAATGTTTACAGTGGAGGGTCGATGTGGTGCAAGCATTGCTCCATCTTTTAACACAAGAATACAATAATATTCTTCAGCTTCCAGAATATGAAATTCACTTCAAGCTTGTGATGGTGTTAGTTGGAAGAAGAATATTGGAGATCTTTACTTTTCAACATAGTGCATTACACTCTTTTACACTCAAATGAGAGAAGATAAGAGATCGTGGGCCACGTGGAATTGGGCTTTTCTGAATGGTAGTAGAAATAAATCCATGAACTTGTTTAATTTTAAATGGGTTAATTTGTCAGTTTCAATTAACGCAAACAGGATCCCACCTTTGTTTAAATAGCACACAAAGGAATTTCACACAAATGTAACACTAATATTACACAACACAATTTCAAGGCAATAGTTTCCTGCTACAGCAATGGGAATAAGATGTTACTGATTCTGTACAAATTGGTTAGCAGCGGTACTCAGTATGTTTTCCTTGTGAGTAATGTGAAATCGTTTATCACAGCAATTTTTTTCTCAAAAAATGGTGCTGCTTCCTTTGAAACAACAGTCACATTCTCAAGATAAAAAGCTCCTATTGTTCTTTAAGTCCATATTATAAAGTAACCTTTGGAAGGAATTGATTAGCCTTTAGCTGGCTCACCAATGTTTTTGTTCTCTGCACATTTGTCAGGCCTACAGTAAATTCTATAGCTGAAGTTACTGGTGCCTTTTGGATTCTCACCTTTGATTACTTCATCAGAAATTTGCTCCAGTCTATGACCAACAACACTTAAAAATAAGCTTGGTCAGGGGTCTAAACCACAACCAGTTTTTGAACGGTGTGTGTGCTGTGATTGAGTGTGAAGGCGAAGCCAGCAAGTTACAGCGAAAGAAGAATGTTGTATTAGCAGTGCTGATGATCCTGTTAAAATTTGGTTAAGCGGCTGAAATCTTGTTAATCACAGGTGCCCATTTTTCAATCGAAAAATTAAAGTTTCACCGACCTAGTATCATTGAATGGCTACAACACAGGAGGCCACTCGGCCCATCGTGTCCAGGGCAGCTCTCTGCAAGAGCATTTCATCTCGCCCCACCACCACACTACCACCCCTCCCCCCACCTTTTCCCCGCAGCCATGCAATTTGTTTCTCTTCAGATAATGTTCCAATTCTCTTTTGAAAGCCAGGATTGAATGTGCTTCCCCCACACTCTCAGGCAGTGCATTCCAGATCCAAACCACTCACAAAAAAGATTTTCCTCATGTCGCTATTGCTTCTTTTGCCTTAAATCAGTTTTCCCTAGTTCTCAAACCCTCCACCAATGGGAACAGGATTCCCCTATCCACTCTTTCCAGATGCCTCATGATATTGACTACTTCTATCAAATTTCCACTCAACCTTCTCTTCAAGGGGAACAGCCCCAGCTTCTCCAAACTATCCTGAATGCTTAGGTTCCTCATCACTGGAAGCATTCTCGTGAATCTTTTCTGCACCCTCTCTAATAACTTCCCATCCTTCCTGTAGCTTGGTGCCCCGAACTGAGCGCTATACTCTAGATAAGGCCGAACCAGTGTTTTGTACAGTTTATTATACCATCCTTGCTTTTGTACTCTATACTCTGTAAGATAAGCTGGGCTCATTTCCAACCAGAATGGTCTGCATCAAAATCTGCTAGCAGCAGTCTTCAAGTGATTTTAGCCTGAAGTAGTGAGCACTCTGGAGAAATCATCTCTTACTGACAATCGGTGCTGCCCCATTCTGTGTGACAGTCAGACATCAGAAACTACTACACCATGCAAAGGTTATTATCCAGCTGAACATAGGATATTTAGCAGATCCCCTAATCACAGAATAAGTCAACTATACTGAGATGTTTCAAATCCTGGACAAGCGCTTTCTAAATTTTTTTTACCAATTACAATTGCTTCTTCCATTTTCAATAGAATGTCTCAATGGTTACATCTCGTACTGAATCTCATCCATATCCATTACATTTGACCAGTGACATTATCCAACACTGCAGCTGATAAGAAAACAAACATCACTTTGGCATAAAAATTTAAGGGCAAGCCTCCACTCCAAGTGTTCAGCAAGTCTTTTACTTGTGTCAAACAGTTCCATGTGATGCCATAATCCACTGTAAAATCTTGACTTGTATAATGAAGATGGGACCAAATTAATTCAGTTTATCATCATAATGAAAATGGTACTTATCCTTCAGGTTGCTCTTCTTATCTCAAAGACAGCATCAAGTTTAAGGACATTTAGCATTTGAAAATCAATTGCAATATTTTAATAAGAGCATGTCATTTGTTTTCAAACAATTTCTTCTTTTAACTTTTTGCTGGTATATAAAGGGATTCTATGATCCAACAACCCTCTGTGGAGTTCACTCAGATACTGCATCTTGAGAAATCGCCAGGGCAGTACCCATGGCTTTTCATTTTTGTTCTCAGGATGTGGCCAACAAGACTGCATTTACTGCTCAAAAATAGCATTAAGAGATTACAGGGATAGGGAGGGGTGAGGTCATGGAAGAATCAAAGAGCAAGAAAGGGAATTTTAAAATCAATGCCTTGCTTAACCAGGAACCATTGTAGATAAGCAAGCCAGGGAGTGACGGGCGAACAGGATTTAATGCGAGTTAAGGTACAGGGAGCAGGGTTTTGGATAAGTTCAGGATTTTAGTGGGTAGAACGTGGGAGACTGGCTAGGAATGTGTTGGAATAGTCAAGCGTAGAGGTAACAAAGGCATGGATAAGGGTTTCTGTAGCAAATGAGCTGGGGCAGGGCTGGGGTTGGGAGATGCTGCAGAAGTGGAAGTTGCGGTCTTAGTGTTGGCAACAATATGTGGTCAGGTTCAGCCTCACACAGTTGCCAGAGGGGTGGAGTCGTGGCTAGAGAACAGAGTTTGTGGTAGGGAATAACATGGATGTTCCAAATATTTAACTTGAGAAAATTTCTACATTGGCCAGTACTCAATGCCAGATAAGCAGTGTAACAACTTAAAGGCAGTGGAGGGGTTGAGAGAGGTGGTGGTAGGGCGGGGTGTCATCAGGGTCCATGTGGAAACCGATGCTGTCTTTGCAAGTCATGTCATCAAAGGGCAGCACATCAATGAGAAGTAAACCACCAAACCATGCTGAATTTAGATATCTCATGGAATGAACGTGGGTTAATTAAGGAAAGCCAGCATGGATTTGTTAAATCACAAATCCTCTTTAACTAGCTTGCTGGAGTTTTTTGATGAGTTAAGGCTGTTGATATGCTGTAGATGGATTTCCGAAAGGCATTTGATACAATGTTGCACAAGTGACTTGTGAGCAAAGTTATAGCTCATAGAATGAAAGGGACGGTAGCAACATGAATATGAAATTGGCTGAGTAAGAAGAAACAGAAAATAATGGTTTATGGATGTTTTTCAGACTGGAGGAAGGTTTGTAGTGGAGTTCCCCAGGGGTTGGTGTTAGGGTCCCTGCTCTCCCTGATGTACAGTAATGAGCTACACTTTGGTGCACAGGGTACAATTTCAAAATTTGCATATGAAACGAAACTTGGAAGCATTGTGAACTGTGAGGGGGGACAGTGTAGAACTTCGAAAGGACATGGGCAGGTTGGTGGAATGGAATTCCCTTCCTAACAGCTCTGTGGGTGTACCTACACCACATGAACTGCAGCAGTTCAAGAAGGCAGTTCACTACCACCTTCTCAAGGGCAATTAGGAATAGGTAATAAATGCTGGCCTAGCCAGCAATGCCCATGAATTTTAAGAAATGGCAGATGAAATTTAATGCAGAGATGTGTGAAGTGGTTCATTTTGGGAGGAGGAATACAGACAGTCAACATAAAATAAAGAGTACAATTCTAAAGGGGGTACTGGGGCAATAAGGCCTGGGTGTATATGTGCGAACTCATTGAAGGTGAGAGGACAGGTTGAGAAAGCGGTTAATAAAGTGTACAGCATCCTAAGCTTTATTAATAGGTGTGTAGAGTTGCTCTGGGAGTCCTCAAAATCGACTTCAGCCCCCATGAAGTCTCATGGCATCAGGTTGAACATGGGCAAGGAAACCTCCTGTTGATTATCAAGTACCAACCCCACCCACACCCCCCCACTCTCAGCTGATGAATCAGTACTCCTCCATGTTGAACACCACTTGGCGGAAGCACTGAGGGTGGCAAGGGCACAGAATGTACTCTGGGTGGGGGACTTCAACATCCATCGCCAACAGTGGCTCAGTAGTACCACGACAGACCAAGCTGGCCGAGTCCTAAAGAACATAGTTCCTGGTGCTGAGGGAACCAACAAGAGGGGAAAACATACTTGACAGATCTAGCAACTCAAGACTGGGCATCCATGAGGTGCTGTGGGCCATCAGCAGTAGCAGAATTATACTCGTACACAATCTGTAGCCTCATGGCCGGCATATCCCCCAGTCTCCAGTGCCACCAAGCCAGGGGATCAACACAGTTCAATGAAGAGTGCAGGAAGGCATACCAGGAGCAGCAACAGGCATACCTAAAAATGAGGTGTCAACCTGGTGAAGCCACAACACAGGACTACTTGCATGCCAAGCAGCATAAACAGCAAGTGATAGACAGAGCTAAGCGATTCCACAACCAACGGATCAGGTCTAAGCTCTGCAGTCCTGCCACATACAGCTGTGAAAGGTGATGGACAATTAAACAACTCACTGAAGGAGGAGGCTCCTCAAATATCTCCATCCTCAGTGATGGAGAAGCCCAGCACAGCAGTGCAAAAGATAAGGCTGAAGCATTCGCAACAATCTTCAGCCAGAAGTGCAGAGTGGATGATCCATCTAGGCCTCCTCCAGACATCCCCACCATTGCAGATGCCAGTCTTCAACCAATTCAATTTACTCCACGTGATATCAAGAAATGGCTGAAGGCACTGGATACTGCAAAGGCTATGGGCCCTGACAATATTCTGGCAACAGTACTGAAGACTTGTGCTCCAGAACTTGCCACGCCCCTAGCCAAGCTGTTCCAGTACAGCCACAACACTGGCATCTATCTAGCTATGTGGAAAGTTGCCCAGGTATGTCCTGTACACAAAAAGCAGGACAAATCCGACCCGGCCAATTACCACCCCATCAGTCTACTCTCATCATCAATAAAGTGATGGAAGGGGTCTTCAACTGTGCTATCAAGCGGCACTTGTTTAGCAATAACCTGCTGACTGACGCTTAGTTAAGGTTCTGCCAGGGTCACTCAGCTTCTGACCTCATTCCATCATTGGTTCAAGCATGACCAAAAGAGCTGAATGCCAGAGGTGAGGCAAGAGTGACTGCCCTTTACATCAAAGCAGCGTTTGACCGAGTATGGCATCAAACAGCTCTAGCAAAACTGGAATCAATGGGAAGCAGGGGGGAAACTCTCTGCTGGCTGGAGTCATACCTAGCACAAAGGAAAAAGGTTGTGGTTGTTGGAGGTCAATCATCTCAGTCCCAGGACATCACTGCAGGAGTTCCTCAGGGTAGTGTTCTAGGCCCAACCATCTTCAGCTGCTTCATCAATGATTTTCCTTTCATCATAAGGTCAGAAGTGGGGATGTTCGCTGATGATTGAACAATATTCAGCGCCATTCACAACGCCTCAGATACCATGTCCAAATGAGCAAGACAATATCCGGGCTTGGGCCGACAAGTAACATTCACGTCACACAAGTGCCAGGCAATGACCTTCTCCAACAAGAGAGAATCTAACCATCGCCACTTGACATTCCATGGCATTACCATTGCTGAATCCCCCAATATCAACATGCTAGGGGATATAACAGACCAGAAACTGAACTGGACTAGCCATATAAATACTATGACTATAAGAGCAGGTCAAAGGCTAGGAATCCTGCGATGAGTAACTCACCTCCTGACTCCCCAAAGCCTGTCCACCATCAACAAGGCGCAACTCAGGAGTGATGGAATACTCCTCCCTTGCCTGGATGAGTGCAGCTCCAAAGATACTTAAGCTTGACACCATCCAGGACAAAGCAGCCCGCTTGATTGGCATCACATCCACAAACATTCACTCCCTCCACCAAATCACGTACAGTAGTAGCAGTGTGTACCATCTACAAGATGCACTGCTCCTTTGGCAGCACCTTCCAAACTCACAACCACTACCATCTAGAAGGACAAGGGCAGCAGACACTTGGGAATACCACCACCTAGAAGTTCCCCTCCAAGCCACTCACCATCTTGAATTGGAAATGTATCGCCGTTCCTTCACTGTTGCTGGGTCAAAATCCTGGAACTCCCTTCATAACAGCACTGTGGGTGTACCTACACCACAAGGACTGCAGCGGTTCAAGAAGGCAGCTCACTACCACCTTCTCAAGTGCAATTAGGGATGGACAATAAATGCTGGCGTAGCCAGCCATGTCCGCATCTGTAAACAAATTAAAAGAGAGGCAAGGAGGGTATATTAAACTTGTATAGAACACTGGTTCGGCCTCAACTGGAGTATTGTGTCCAATTCTGGGGACACCCTTTAGGAAAGATGTGAAGGCATTAGAGATGGTGTAGAAAAGATTCATGATAATGCTTCCAGGAATGAAGGATTTCAGTTATGTGGGCAGATTGGAGAAAATGGGGTTGCTCTCCTTACAGAAGGGAATGTTAAGAGGGCATTTGATAGAGATATTCAAAATAATGAGGGATCTAGACAGAATAGATAGGGACAAATAGTCCGCATTGACGGAGGGACCGAGAAATAGAGGGCACAGATTCAAAGTAATTGGCAAAAAAAGCAATGGAGGCACGAGGAAAAACTTTCTCGCAGTGAGAGTGCGGTGGAGGCAGGTTTAATCAAGTCGCTTAAGAGGGAATTGGATTATTACCTGAAAAAGAAAAATGTTCAGGGCTACGAGGCGAAGGTCAGGGAGTGGCACTAGATAAATTGCTCCTTTGGACAGCAGTGCAGATACAATGAGCTGAATGGCCTCTTTCTGTGCTGTAACCATTCTATGATCCTGTGATGACAAGCCAGGGATCAAACCTGGGATCTCCCTGATCTGCACAGCTCGATTCCTCAGTGGATGTACTTACCGAGCTACTGAGGATGCGTGGCTTGTTTCTAATATACAACCAAAACTACATGGGTCATTGTGAAAGCTGCAACAATAGATTCAGTAAGTAAACACACAGCAATCTGTGGCTGGCAATTATCACGGAAACTCATCAATTTAACAGCAGCATTCTGGCATCCGCAAGTACAAACAACCTCATAAGGTGTAGAAATTACTCACCATTTACACAAATCTCATAGGATTTGCACACATCAGCTTCAAACAAGCAGCCTGCAAGAGAACAGAAGTAAATCTATTACAAATACAATTAAATGCAGAGAGACTAGCTTCCAAATAGCTTCGGAGATAAGCATATTTGTTAAATATAATTTCCAACATGCATCAATTTAAACTGTGCATGACTGAGTAACATTTTTGACTGCCTTTTCCTTTGGACCGCCTATTTTCCTTTTCCCAGTTTTCTCCACCCTCTCTTGTCGTGCAGAGACAGTGGGCCGAATTTTTCCATTCCGTAGGAGCTGTTTAGGAGGCAGGGGGCAAAGGTGGAAAAGAACACATTGGGTCGGCTAATTCACTGCCTACAAGGGTAGTGGAAGCAGAGATGATCAATGATTTTAAAAGGAAACTGGGTGGCCACTTGAGGGGAATAAACTTGCAGAGCTGCGATGATAGATCGGAGAACTGGGATTGAGGGGATTGCTCTAGAGAGACCCAGCATGGTCTCAATAGACAGAATGTGCCGTTATGACTCTATATCTCTCTATGACCGGGATGGGGGAGCACGGGGGTGTTGGGAGGTGGAATGGGTTTGAGGTAGAAGATCAGCCATGCTTGTATTGAATGGCAGAGCGGGCTTGAGGGACCGAATGCTCCTATTTCTTATGTGCTATCCAACGTGCCCCGCCTCCAAGCAATCTGGCCAGAAGCACGGTGTGGCAGCAGCTATCCATCGAGCAGCTGCAGGTGGTCAATTAACCCCATTATTGGCCAATTGGACAGATGCTTCCACGGTCACCGGGATTTCCCGACGGCAGTTCAGGTCTTTTCCACTGAGGCCGGGGCCTGTCATTTAACTTGAGGCGGCCTCCCAGCAGCAGGCTAGGAGCTGGCCATCAACACTTCCTGTCCATCACCCCAGGATGACCCCGTTGGGATATGACGGCCACACCCATGGCCAGTAGCCAACCTGTGGAGGGGGGCTCCTCTCCTCACTTGGCCTGGCAGCTGTGGCCATGAGGCACTTAAACTTTTTGTAATTCTGCAGACAGCAATTCCATTTGGAGGTGCCCTTGCAGTCACCTGCCTGTCTCAGCAGTGCCCACCTCCCCCAGTGAAGCTGCCCAGCCAATATGCATCAACTGTTTTGGGAGATGTTTCAGACATTATGATATTTAAAGTCTAATGGTTAAGACTGCTGACACTCAATAAGTACAAGACCCTCCCCACCCACCCCCACCACATCCAGCAGAATCCTTTCATCCTGACAGCCAAAGCTGGAACTGAACACAGGTTCAAGGGAGAAAAGGCCAGTCGACCACTTCATCCCTGAGAAATCTTTAAATCTAAGCGTACAACAGGTCAGATGATGTTCCGAACACCAGAGGCAGAATTTAGCCCTTGTCGGGCGGGCTCGGAGGGGGAGGTCGGGCCCGTGATTGAGGCAGGAAGGTGATTTCACACTGGCGGCCCAATTAAGGCCTGCCCAGCATGAAATGCAAGCGGCAGTGCTCAGCGCTGCCTGTGCGGGTGGGGGGGGGGAGGAGGGCGAGCATGGTGTGCGCGAACTTAACATGTACCCCAATGCGCACTTGAGAACCTCCCTGAGGCACAGGAAATCTCATAAAAAATAATAAAGATATGAAAAATGTAAAACATGTCCCCTCATGTGACTCTTCTGTCACATGAGCAGGGACAA
This sequence comes from Cetorhinus maximus, assembly GCF_964194155.1. Taxonomy (NCBI): domain Eukaryota; kingdom Metazoa; phylum Chordata; class Chondrichthyes; order Lamniformes; family Cetorhinidae; genus Cetorhinus; species Cetorhinus maximus. The sequence continues at coordinate 28,494,182 of NC_135881.1, forward strand.
ATTATTAATTAAATTTTAAATGTTTTACTTTTACGAGTGGGATGAGGTTTCCTAAAGCAAATAAAAATAAAGGCTGCTTGGACTTTTCGCCTGCCCACTACCGCAAGGTTGGACAGGCAGCGAAAAATGTCAGTCAATTGAGGCTTTAATGGCCTTAACAGGCCTTTTAACTGTCGGCAGGCACGCTGCTGATTCCCGCGCGCTCCCGCCGACCGGAATATCGCGCGATATTTATAAATATATAAATAATATTTAAATAAATAAATATCAGGACGCTTGCCCGACACCAACCCCTGTCAGTTTACGCTCGAGCGGGTCGGGCACGCGCTCGTCCATTGACGTAAAAATTTTGCCCCAGAACTTTTCTGACCAGCTTCTTCTGAGAACCTCGACTCAGGCTGCTTTCCAAGATTGGATGAGAGATTCAGGGAAACAGGTGAACGTTACAAAGGCCAAGATTTTCACTCCCGGGTAGGGTGTGCAGAGTCGGGACAATTCCCAGCCCCGTGAACCCGACCTGGGAAAAAGAGGCTCAGAAGGTCGGATCTTCGTTCTGGGGGAGGGGTGGGGAGCAGGCTGGATTAGGAGTCGGGCCTGCCATCCCCAGAACAAGTGTGGAGGCTGCCGGGTCTGAAGGCGGGCTTGGCGGAAGGCCTGCCTCTGTGCACCGGCACTTTGTTTAAGCGATTAATAATGGACAAAACAAAAAACAGCCCCCGAGCCCCCATCCCTCACAGACTTCACCCCCCCACCGCCCCCCCCCCCTCCCCCACCGAACACATTCCCCATGCCTCATCCATGCCAACCCATCCCATGTCATGCCCCCCGGCCACGCTCTATGGCCCCTCATATACCCCCAATGCCACTTTATGTACCTCTACCCATCCCGTAGGGCCCTGCTTACCTCCAATGCCCGTCTACCCGCCCCAATGGCCCCTCATGCACCTATACCAACCTATGTACCAAACCTCACACTCATCCCCATGGCCCTTTATTGAACCTGTGCAAACTTACTGCAAACACATGCCAACCCATGTCCTGCACCCACCACCCTTCCCCCCTCCAAGCCAACTCACATAGTAGCCAACATGGGCAAACTTCAGGAGCCATACTGACATAAAGTAAAGTTATGTGTCTATTGATGATTCCAATATTTTAAAAAAACACCTTCATGGAAAAAAATCAATACATTGGCATTCCTTCAACTAATCTCTTATGAAAACAAACATTTGGCTTAAATACTTGATATATTATGTAAACAAACATTTCTATTCTATAACCACTTGGAGTTGTCAATCAAACTGCTCACTTAACATGCACCCCGCTGTGATAATATTAGGTTGTAAAATCGGTCATGCAGCACAAATCCTACAATGATGGCACTCAGGCTTATGTCAACAGACAAAGTGAAATATCAAGCACTTGTGGTTTTTTAAACTCCACACTTTTATTGTTTTAAAGCCTAGCAGAGTTAAATCCTTTGACAGCTTTGACAGTTCCAATGAGCTTAGATAGTTCCAATGAATCTTGACAGTTCTTTGACAGCTCTTTGACAGCTTTGACAATTCTTTGACAGCTTGACAGTTTATGCACTTTTTAATGCACAATCAAGTCTACTTTTAACAATCCGAAAAGAGCACCTGAACTCTCCCAAAGGGCACCTTACCTCTCCCAATGGGCACTTGACCTGTCCCAAAGGTATCCTGGTCCCAGATCCAAAGAGGTACCTTACCTCTTGTTAGGAACTAGAGATAGTTTAAGTAAGTTATATTTGCATTTGTGGGTGTTAGGAATGAGTTTTAGCTTTAAGTTTACGTTTAATTTGTATTTCTGTATTTGAAATAACAAATTCTGTATTTGTTAAGAAAGAAAGAGACTTGAGTTTTAGTTTCACTTTGAAAGATGCCTGCAATATAATGAGGTTTTATTACTCTTGAAGGGGAGTTAAAATAAACAAAAGGTAGAAAAATTGGGCTGTTGCCTAGCAACAGGAGGCCCACAAAGATACAGGGAGAAACTAAAAACAGCTTGAGTTCAGTTGGTGATCATGCTCTAAGGTGGAGGAAACAGTTTAAGTCTCTCTCCAGCTGACACAGTAGCAGATCGCTGAGGAAAATAAGTCTAAGAATCTTAGATAAGTTGATCTAAGGTTAAAGTAACAATGGTTATCAAATGAGTTCTGGATCTCAAGGGAGATACCAAATTGTCAGCAGTCTACTGGGAGGGGGAACTGCAGGGAGTAAGTCCTAAAGGAAAAAGAGAGGCCTCAAGAAGCCCTTTAAGTCAAAGGACAAGGACAGGAATTTGGAACAAGATCCTGTTCAGTGGAAGTGAAAGTAAGGAGCAGACAGGAAGGTTCCAAACTTAAAGTGAGAAAGCTGTAGGATGCAGACTTCAAGCAAAATAGGCTTGCGGGAAGCCAGAAGATCCAAAGAGTTAGTCAAAGGTCTGTAATTCTTTACTATGGGTATGTGAAGCAGTGGTATTCTATTGGCACGGCTGAGTCTCAGCCAGAGTACATAGAAGGCAAAGCTTGAATGCCATAGCAATCCAAGGGAGTGGAACATCGGAAGGAGAATTCAAAACCCTGGAGGTGGATCCTTGTGGAAGGCGTCCAAGAAAAGGTGTCATTTGGGAAAAGATTCCAAAGCGGGTTCTTTGATAGTGGAGATTGGAAAACCCTCGTGTGAAAGACAGAATTCCATGTGACCAGTTCTCTCACAGTGTGACAAGCGTCTGGGGGGAGTTGATGAGAGATCCATCGCATCTGTCTGGGTGGCATCTGTCACTTGTTTCAGAGTGTGGTGTGCCTGACCACAGGCCACCTATTGGTTTACGTGGATTGTGTACTTACTGTGAACATTAGAGTATAAGATAATTTTTGTAACTTGTGTTATCCTTACTAATCTTATATATCCGTAAAGGTATAGTTATGGGCGAAGGAGTATTGTAATATCGTTCATCTTTTCTAGTTTAATATATGCTTTATTCTTTTGTTAAAAGTTCGTCAGCTGACTCCTGTGACGCTGTTCAGTAGCTGCCCTCCAAGTTTCTAAACAAAAGAGGAAAGTTAGGATTTATCAAGCTGGGTCCCACCCTGGGATTTGTCTTGCCAGTAGTAAGATCAGTTGGGATCATAGCACTCTCCAAAAGGGTACCTTGGCTATCCAAACGAATCCGCAAGGTTCAGACCTGCTCCTACCAGGTCTAATCTGCACATTTTGGGTTTCAGGCACCTGCCTCACCAAAGTCACAGGAGCGGAGGAAGCTGCTGATTTATATGGGCATCTGCCTCAGTGAACTGTGGAAGTGCTATTTAGAATCCTCATCCTCCCCCCACCCTGTGATAATGGCAGAGGCCATTCAGGGGCAGGACTTCCAGACTCGGGCCTTTGCCGGCATTTTTTGCACAGACAGAAAGCCTCTTCTTCTGCATGAAAATTCAGGCCATAGTATCTAATCTCACCTCTCAGCATAATCCCAGCGCTCTTTGCAGAGAATAAAACACTTTTTTTTATAATGTGCTGATGTATGTTATGTGGGGGCAGGAAAGCTAATTATCTTACCTCATCCGGAAAGAACAAATTAATCCAGGCCACCTTCTTTTCTACATCATTTCGCTTAAAATTGCAGGATACTTGCCTCCACTATTCCATCTGGCGTCACAGTCTTAAGTCAGAGCTTCCTTTAATTGATTCAGCTCCTGCCACAACTCTATCTCCCTCCCACAGCGCTCATCAGATGATGCATACCTTCAGTGCCTTGTTCGACTTTCAAACCTCATATTCTATCAAAAGCACTAAATACAAAAAAGTCATGTTCTTATTTTTAAACCTCTCCCCCTGTTTAACATTGCCCTCCTCCCACCCTACCTCCACTGCCTGTTCCAGGCCTTGCATCTACCTACACCTGTGGAACACTGTCCACCTCCTTAACTTCTTCAATCTGCTATTGATAAAATCCTTATCCATGCTTTCATTAACCTAAGGCTTGACTTCCCAGTGCCTTCCTCATCAGCCGATCGAGCTCAGCTATACACAAGCTCTAACTTGTCCAATTCTCTATCGCCTCACAAACTGCCCTGCACAAACTCTGGTTCACACAAACCCCAAATTGCCACTTTCCATTGACAGTGTCCCAAAGCACTAAATACAAAAAAAAAATCATGTTCTTGTTTTCAAATCTCTCCCACTATGTAAAATTGCCCTCCTCTCACCTGACTTCCATGGTGTTACAACCTTATCCAATGCCCTCTGACTTTCTATGCAATCCCTTCTTGTTGCTCCCCTAGCAGCAGCATAGACTCTGACCACCTGCGAACACTGCTGTTAAACATCTCTGCTTTGCTACTTCTCTCTTTGCCTTTAAAATATTCATTACCTTCACTTCCACCATTCTTTCAAACATATTGGCTAGCTTACCCATTATAACTCGTCATTTATTGTATAAATTGCTGTTCTCAGCCCTTGAATTTGCTTTTTTTACCCATTTCAACATCTGTCCCGTTGCCATGCTGTAGTTGCCATTTTTCACCCAGTACCAGAGCGGCACAGTTTTCAATAAAACAAGAACAAAGTTGACCTAATTTCAGGACTAGACGCAAGGTTGACCTGACCACAAGACCCTGCAACGAGGAGCGTGGTTGGGAACCAAACGCAGTTAATGAATCCCACTTCAGGAAGGGCTACATGGGGACTAAAAGCAATGAAGAGAAATTGTGCTCACTAAGATAATCTGGAAATGAAGGCAATAGGATATTGGTGTTGAGGGAATGTAAAGAGTCTAATAAAAGCAATCAGTTCAGATGCAGCAGAACAAACAAGGCCTGGAGATAAGAAGGAAACAGAGGGGAACAACCCAACAGCTGGAGTTACTATGATCTCCTACTTGATATTCTTGATATTCTTCTTGCCCTTTCCTCCGCACTCCCAGAATACTCCTGCACTGTTCACTATTCCAAAACAGAAAGTCAGCAAGCTTTCTGGTGATACGCTTTTGGCATTGATGCCCCTTAACCAACTCCAATGAGATGCAAAGAAGTGGAATGGACACACTCTTTTGCCTAGAGGGGAACACCTTTATGCATGCCAAGTGTTAGCATTTCATGCTAACTCCAATGTTTTGACAGCGTGACGCATGTGTCAGGCTTTGCTGAGAAAAAGACAGTAGCTGTCAGATGCCTCTCCCCTCAACATCACGCCTACCAGAGCCCTGCCGCTAATAGAAGGGTTCAGCCACCACTTACTGTAGACAGGAATGTTTAAGCTAACCAGAACATTGAGGCGAGAGTGAACAGGGAAGTCGAGATCAAAGAAGGAGTGAGGGAAGAAGCAAATGAAGAAATAAGGATCATTAAGGAGCAGAGGAGGAATGGAGACAATGAAGTAAAGTCAAAAAGGGAATGGGTTGCAGCAAAGGTCAAAATGAAGGGAAAGAAGCTGGGAGTGGTGCCTGGACAGAGAACAAGAGGAGGAGCTGGAATCAGTGCTTTTGAATGAGAGACAAAGGGCAGAGTCTTGTGGCTCTAACAGGGGTCTTGGCTGCAGCTGGCAAGCTGGCCAGACCCTTGGCTCTTTGAGAGACCCACCACATCTTGTTCCACAAGTACTTAAGAAGCCAATGGCTGGCCTTCCCCGAGGATCAATGACCCTCAAGGGTGGAAGTGCCACTTGCTGAGAGCTGCCTTCCAATCAAAGGCACTTCTTCTGTACTCAGCAGTGCCACCAGGGGGAGGTGGTGGTTGCTGCTGGTACTACACCTCCCTGAGGTCTCAGATCAAGGAGCAACCCAGGCACAGGCGAGTGATGGCGGGAAGGGGGCTGCGGGGTGGGGACGCAGGGGATGATGGGTGTTTGACAACAAGGGCAGGGAAGTGGCTTTCAGTGTCACTTTCCTTTCCGACGCCGGGTCCTTCAATCAGGCACTGAGTGCCTTTGAACAAGGGTCAGCGCGTACACCCTCCCCCAGCTCCCACCAGAATCCGCAAGGCATGGATTTGCTTGTCATGCTCCCCAGGAGTCGAGACCCCATCCATCACTGGGTTAATACCAGAGGCAGTGGGATGAGGCCCACCAGTGGCCTTCCCACCAAGGATTTAATCGGGGTGGAGATGGTAAGGTGGCGGGATCCCCACCCACCACCCTCCTGCCTGATTAAATGGTGCCCCCACCTCCAAAATCACCATAGGAGAGGGAAGAGGATACCTCCCATAAAGTGCCAGCATAAATTGAGAAGGGAATGCATGGGAGAATACCATTATTAACCGATGTGTGGAGAGTGAGGTGCAGAAGAATGCCACTATTAACTGAAGCAGTTAGAGAATTGTGGTGGTTGAGGGGAATGGTGGCCTGATTGGTCCACCAATTTCCAAATATCATTTAATTCTTTTTAAAAAGTTAAAAACCTATCAATTGTGCGGCATTTAAGTAAGTGAAATTAACAAAAATGCCTTACGTTTAAAATGAAAATTCATGTTTTCTCAGGCAGTTTGCCTTCATATTCCTCTAAAAATACTGCAGCAATTTTGTGATTTTAACACTTGGATTTTCCTTCATCAGATTTTCTATATTGTGCCTTTTCTATTTTAACATATATCAAAAAATGCTAGGTACATGGACAACTTAAGTTGCAAACCCAATGAAGCTACTTCTTTACATATGTCACAGCTGTATGATCCAGGCTGTTGTTGAGATGTCAGCTTTTGAAGGTCGTATCTGTTTTTTTGAAGCTGTTAATTGTCTTGCTTTTAATAATGATATAAAGGCACCAATCGCTCATTAGGAATTGTGTAAACACGTTGTAGGTTCATTTATTTAAACCAGGCACATGAGAACATATATGTATGGATAGAAAGCTAGAAGACATCAACAGCAGAGCTGTGTCTGCTATGTTCTGTTCACAGGCAAGTGAGGCTGGATTACATGACACACTTCCCTTTTAGTGATAGCATGCTGCCATCCCTTAACGGCATATTACAACATCCCCCTTTCTTTTTAAAGATAAAGATACTCCCCCCTCCAAAGAAGTATAGCTATTTACAATACATGTTCATGTTTAGTTAACATTACGTAAGTGCATAGAGCAGATGGAGCTATGAGTCTCTAAAGCGTAGAGGTAATCTGCTGGTAGGTCCAGATCCTGTAATGGTAACCTTGTCTGGAGGTGTCTTTAATGGCTCACAGTGATCTGTGGGGTTGTCATTCTTGGATGTTGGTCGTGGTCCATCTTGATCTGGATGCAATAGGACTGTATAGTGGTTGATGAACTGGAATGGATCGGATGTGTCCTTGGTTACACCTCACCATTGCACCTTTGTGTATAATCACTTCATAGGACCTTGGATCTGAACAAATCCTTGTCACCTTGGCTGGTTGCCATGAACCTTCTGTGGGATCCTAGATGCAAACCTGTTGTCCCAACTGTAAACTTGGCAATTCTGTACCCGCATTTTTATTGTGCAAGTTGGTCATCTTCATTTGCAGCTTTAAAAGTTGCTCTCTAGTTTATAAGAGAGTAGAATGGGTGAGAGTAGGTAAATTGGTTTGCACTGCTCTGCCAAACATGAGCTTTGCCAGTTGTGGAATAGCTGCACTTAAAGGTGTTGCTCTCAGGTGTAATATTGAAATGTGCACATCTTGCTTGGTTTGAAAATTAAGGATTTCACCACGTGAATCATTCATTTGGCGAGGCCATTAGATCCAAGGTAATGAGGAGAAGAAGTAGTGAGATCAATATTCCATTTCTCACACATATCCTGAAATGGCTTAACAATAAATTGCAGATCATTATCCGTGATGATTTCTCTAGGCACACAGAATAAACTAAAAATAGCAATTAGAGCATGTGCAACAGTTGTACTTGATGTTTTGTGCACTTGTCAAATAATGGGGTACTTGATAAAGCAGTCAGCAATGACAATGAAGTCAGTGCCATGGACATGAAAGAGGTCGGATGCGATTTTAGACCAAGGATGGGTAGGAACTTCATGTGGAAGCAATGATTCTTTGTGCTGACTTGGTAAATGCTCTTGACATGCCTCGCACGTCTTGACGACTTCATTGTCATTGTCCATATCCAGCCAATAGACTGTCTCCCTTCCGAGTCTTCTCATCCAATCCATGCCGATGTGAGACTGATGAAGTCGTTGAAGAATATCAGGTCACAAAGATTCTGGTTATGATGACCTGCCTGCCTTTAAAATTGACTCCCCGGGAGATGCTTAGCTCATCCCAGTCAAAGACCAAAATGATCTTGCATGTTCGTGGACATGCTGAATTGAATTAAGCCATCCTTCAATGATGGTTTTCCACCGTTTCTGTATTGTGGAAGCTTTCGCTATTCCTTCTTGTAGCTGCTGGAATTTGCGTTGCGCTAAATGTGCCAGATTAGTTGACGGACTTGCATTCTCCTGAAAGCTTCCTTAAAACTGCCAATTTTGTTGAAACACTTTTGACATTTAGTTGTTAGGTCGTGAACTGGGCTGATAGGAGTAGTTTCTTAGGTTGATCTGTCTTATGAGATCTGATTCCATGAGGTCACAACATGCCAGTAGACCTAGAATCACTGGGCCTTTAGTCTCCACGATGTAGAATATCTGTGACACCCAGGAGAATTGAGTGACCCTGCACATGAAATTAGTGAACCTTTATATGCCAAAAGTTGCGCAGTAGTAGGTTTCACCATGACTGTGGGTGTGTGTCTTTTGGAACTCACAAGGGCAGTATGTTGGCACTTACCCCTGTGTCAATCTTGGCCAATAACGAGCAGCTGCCATATTTCTTAGCACAGATAATTTGAATCTTGACAAACACTTCTAGATGGTGTGACGGCATGTATGTTTTCCACGAGTTGATGATGTTCATGGCCCTGTGTTCAAGGCCTCCGTCTCGTCATGCGTAACATCATCATTTGCTGGTTTGTCAATCACCTCATGTTTCTGAAGGGATACCAGATGGTCATTCTTACTGCTTAAAGGCACCAGTTGTGTATGGTCTGTTTGGATCAATGCACGGCTTTCTTACTGCATCAGCCTTTGTTCTAGTGCACTGCCGCTGCCAATGGTCCTTTCTGCCATATGCCTTGCAGAATTGCTGGAAAGCTGTGCACGCAGAAGGCCTCATCTTCTACATATCTTGCTAGGTTTAGGTGTTGTAGTGAGTGCGTCAACAATTGGGGTTGTACTAAGGACCCCTGTAAGCTTCGTTGGCCTGCAAGGATCGCTACCTACTTATAGCTCTTTGATGCTATACGTTTTGAACTCTAGTTGATGAATGGAAGTTTAACCTGATTCTGAATCGGTCTTCCAATGTAGACCATATCTTTTGGGGATCCCTTTGCTCTTCTGCTGCTAATCCTGATGTGTTCAGCCTTTGTAGACCTTCATTCCCAATTGCTAGATGAATTTTTATGACTTGCCTGTCTGGTTCAGATACACCTATATCAAGAAACCATAGCTCCGTGTGCTGCTTAAATATTTTGAATTTGGATAATAGGTCAGATGCATCCCAATTCCAACTGAGGAATTTTGTGGACATTTTGACAATATCCTTTTGACCTTCCTCCTTGTTTTATTCAATCTATTGCTCAGCAACTCCTGAGGCCACCTGTTATAATTGCAAACTTCTCTGACCCGATTTTTATGACGGCCTTGTTTGTTCTTTTTGCTTTTGACTCTCCCTTGCTCACTATCGATCTGACCCATACCCTGGTCACTCACCTGTCCCGACTGAGCTAACCCGCTGCTGGTCCTCTCAACAGGATGTCCTACTCGCTGAACTAACAGGCTATAATGCTGTAATCTCACCATGAGGGATCCGTCTGCTTACCAGCTCTTTACTTAATCACCATCTCGGCCCTTGTCCTTAAAGCTTTTCTGTGCAGTCAGCATGCTGCGGATTTAACACTCTCCAAAGCTGAGGCTTCATTGCCAACTGACCAAAATGTCAAGGGTTGTCTCATGCCATATAGCACGGCCTAAGGCTGTTCATGCTGTTGTACCTGTACTTAATCTTGCAGCCAGGCTATTTGACCACCGTTAAACACCATGTTGTGTTTTTATAATGATATCAAGACACCAGTCGCTCATAAGGGATTGAATGAACATGTTGTGGGTTCATTTATTTAAGCTAAGCATGTAAGAACATATAAACATGGGTAGAAAGCTTGGAGACATTAGCAGCAGAGATGTCTGCTGTGTTCTTTTTTTCATTCATTCTCAGGATGTGGGCTTCACTGGCTGGGCCCGCATTTTAATGCCCATCCCTACTTGCCCATGAGAAGGTGGTGGTGAGCTGCCTTCTTGAACCGCTGTAGTCCTTGTGGTGTAGGTACACCCACAGTGCTGTTAGGGAGGGAGTTCCAGGATTTTGACCCAGCAACAGTGAAGAAACGGCAATATATTTTCAAGTTAGGATGGTGTGTGACTTGGAGGGGAACTTCCAGGTGGTGGTGTTCCCATCTATCTGCTGCCATTATCCTTCTAGATGGTAGTGGTCGTGGGTTTGGAAGGTGCTATCAAAGGTGCCTTGGTGAATTCCTGCAGTGCATCTTGTAGATGGTACACACTGCTGCTACTGTGCGTTGGTGGTGGAGGGAGTGAATGGTTGTGGATGCGGTGCCAATCAAGCGAGCTGCTTTGTCCTGGATGGTGTCAAGCTTCTTGAGTGTTGTGGGAGCTGCATTCATCCAGGCAAGGGGAGAGTATGCTATCACACTCCTAACTTGTGCCTTATAGACGGTGGACAGGCTTTGGGGAGTCAGGAGGTGAGTTACTTGTCGCACGATTCCTAGCCTCTGACCTGCTCTTGTAGCCACAGTATATATATAGCTAGTCTAGTTCAGTTTCTGGTCAACGGTAACCCCCAGGATGTTGATAGTGGGGGGTTCAGTGATAGTAACGCCTTTGAACATCAAGAGGCGATGGTTAGAGTCTCTCTTGTTGGAGATGGTCATTGCCTGGCACTTGTGTGGTGCGAATGTTACTTGCCACTTGTCTGCCCAAGCCTGGATACTGTCCAGGTCTTGCTGCCTTTGGACATGGACTGCTTCAGTATCTGAGGAGTCGCAAATGGCACTGAACATTGTGCAATCATCAGCGAACATCCCCACTTCTGACCTTATGATGGAAGGAATGTCATTGATGAAGCAGCTGAAGATGGTTGGGCTGAGGACACTACCCTGAGGAACTCCTGCAGTGATGTCCTGGAGCTGAAATGACTGACCTCCAACAACCACAACCACTTCCTTTGTGCTAGGTATGACTCCAACCAGTGGAAAGTTTTCCCCCTGATTCCCATTGACTCCAGTTTTGTTACAGCTCCTTGATGCCACACTCGGTCAAATGCAGCCTTGATGTCAAGGGCAGTCACTCTCACCTCACCTCGGGAGTTCAGCTCATTTGTCCATGTCTGAACCAAGGCTATAATGAGGTCAGGAGCTGAGTGACTCTGGCAGAACCCAAACTGGGCATCAGTGAGCAGGTTATAGCTAAGCAAGTGCTGCTTGTTAGCACTGTTGATGATCCCTTCCATTACATTACTGATGATTGAGAGTAGACTGATGGGGCAGTAATTGGCTGGGTTTAGGTATGCCTGGTGCTGCCCCTGGCATGCCCTCCTGTACTCTTCATTGAACCAGGGTTAATCCCTTAGCTTGATGGTAATGGTAGAGTGGGGGATATGCCAGGCCATAACGTTACAGATTGTGTTCAAGTACAATTCTGCTGTTGCTGATGGCCCACAGCGCCTCATGGATGCCCAGTCTTGAGTTGCTAGATCTGTTCGAAATCTATCCCATTTAGCACGGTGGTAGTGCCACACAACATGATGGAGGGTATCCTCAATGTGAAGGCGGGACTTTGTCTCCGCAACAACTGTGTGGTGGTCACTCCTACTGATACTGTCATGGACAGATGCATCTGCGGCAGGCAGGTTGGTGAGGATGAGGTCAAATGTGTTTTTCCCTCTTGTTGGTTCCCTCACCACCTGCTGCAGGCCCAGTCTAGCAGCTATGACATTTAGGACTTGACCAGCTCTGTGAGTGGTGGCGCTACCGAGCCACTGTTGGTGATGGACATTGAAATCCCCCGCCCAGAGTACATTCTACGCCCTTGCCACCCTCAGTGCTTCCTCCAAGTGATGTTCAACATGGAGGTGCACTGATTCATCAGCTAAGGGAGGGCTGTACATGGTAATCAGCAGGAGGTTTCCTTGCTCATGTTTGACCTGATGTCATAAGACTTCATGGGGTCCGGAGTCAATGTTGAGGACTCCCAGGGTGACTCCCCACTGACTGTATACCATTGTGCCGCCACCTCTACTGGGCGTGTCCTGTCGGTGGGACAGGGCATACCCAGGGATGGTGATGGCAGTGTCTGCTCACAGGCCAAAGTGAAATTGAGGCTGGATCACATGGCATGCTGCTATCCCTTAAAGGTATATTACAACATGATTATCTTCTACTGATTTCCTAGTTTGTCACTTTACCCCAACTTGACACTTCTACAAGAAGCTGTTTGAGATCACGACTATAATTATGGGCAGGAACATGCACTCTGCCACTCCATGGCATTACTAAGCAAATGCAAGCGCTTCTCCTCATTCTGTGTAAATGCTAAAACTAAGTGCAGGGATATGTTTAAGCCAGTTTCAGCAAAGTGCTGACAGTCTGAGAATTATTTATTGAAATAAAGGGTAACAGTAAAGTTCACTCTGGCTGTGGGATGAAAGAGGCTTTGAGCAGCTGTATGGAAACTCTAATTAGGAACCCTCAATGCAAAGTCAATAAAGAAACCAATTCCTTTTCGCCAAAAATAATCTGAATGCACAAAAATATCTTCAAAAGTTTGACCTCTGACTCAAAAGGAAATCACTCAAACCATGACACATGTGGAACGCCAGAAGCCGCACAGGGCTTCTGAGGCAAGTTTTTTTTTCCCAAATCCCTTGCCTCCCCTGGGTTTCACATAACGCGCAGCAGGTAGTTAAGTGGGCAACTTGATGCCCGGCCTTTACCATTACCACTTTGAACTGGCTACCAGCAAGTGTGGAACAGCAGCCTGGAGCAAAATTCCCTCTCTACGCACAGATGAATAATTGAGATTTGCTGTGGTAACCTGGCACAGTTGGTGGCCCTCTTGCTTCTCAGTCAGGAGATTGTGGATTGAATCGTACTTTAACAGTTGAGCTCAAATGAGACTGAGAAAGTGAGGCAACAGGTGGACATAAAAAAGTCCATGCCACTCTTTTGAAGGAGGGCAGAGGAGTTATCTCCAGTATCCTGACCAATATTTACCCCTCAATCAATACAACGTCACAAGAACAGGTTATCTCGTGTTATGATCCTGGACCAGATTGCTAAAGCTTTGATACAATCTGGCTAGGGACCAATAACCTTTTGCTTAAGTAGACAAAATTTGAGATCCCAGGTATTTGCTAAGAGAATAAAGTCACGAGATTCCACAGTTTTTGAACAGATAAAATGAACTTTATTGTACAAAGTCTGAAACACATGGCAGAAGCATTGAGGGAAACAATGGCAAAGAATGTACTACTGGGTTGGGGGATCCAAAGCAACCACCAGGAACGACCCTGTGCTACTGATCAGGTTGTGTAGCTCCAGAAGGGCACAAAACCTGGATTGGGCTTGTGTTAATTGGTGTAATCTTCCGATTATGTTCTCACCAATCTATCTGTTGTAGACACATCCGTCCATGAAAGAAGTGATCACAGATCGTCAAATTAAAATTGTCACTGAGAGGGTGGGAAACATGTTAAGAGAAATTTCTTTAGGCAGGTTTGTTAGAATGTCAAATGCTTGCCACAGGAAATAGCTAAGTCAGAGACTTTTGCATCTTTGAAAGAAAAAGTAGCTGAACAGCTGAAGCACAGGAAGATATTGAACTATAGGGGGAAAGCAGGGCGGTAAGATTACCTGGAATGCTCTAGCAAAGAGCCAACACAGGTCTGATGGCCAAATAGCCTCCATCGGTGTTGTAAACCTCTTAAGATTTTGCTTTTGGTAAATTATTTTCAAAAGAAACTAGTCACATTGGAACAGAATTCATAAAAAGCTCCACAATTGGGTAATGACCAGCACATTCTATTTTCACCAGTTTAATAGAATAGATTATGTAAACCCAAAACAATACTCTCAGGTATTCCCAGGCAGCAAGATAAGGAGGTAGAGAGAGAGGGTTGTCAAGGGCAAATTTAGAGCAGATGTCAGGATGTATTTCTTTGCACACTGGCTGATCAATAACTAAAATGTTGAACCAAAAGAAAATGGGGATGGTAATCTAGGAGGATGACAGTAAATGGGGTAGAAGGCCTATTCATCCAAACCTACTCTACGATTATGTATCCTCTAGGAGCTGGGTTTCTTTCGACTCAGGCTGGCAGGAATGTAATCAACAAATTGACAATCTTATTAGCAGGGAGCGAAAAGCAGAAAATTTAATTTTGTGCAATAGGACACTTCCTTGGTTTGGAGCTAAGGCATATTGTTATTGGACATAGAACCAGGGGGAGTTTTTACACAGTGCCTGATCGCTCTGTATTTTACACTGCATGGTTGACATAGACACTTCATGCTCCAAATAAAAAGTAATTGCGTTTCAGCAGTGGCCAATCTCCCCTTGTGGAGCGCAAAAATTTCATAAACATAACAGGAGACGCACAGGAAAATGTTAAAACAGAGAAGTTTCACAAATGTAAAGTGCTGTAAAGTGGTCTTTCCTTCATCACTGTATTCATGTAAACAGTGCGTAATTTGTGTCTGAGATCACACTCCACCATAGCTTCAGTCTGTTGCACAGCATGATGTTACTGGAGCACATTTGGTACGGAACTACCACTTGTTCATTAAAGAATCTAGTCTAATGTTTAATTCAAGTATTATAAATAAAGAAAGTTAATGCATATTAATTTACATGGAGCAATACAGCACTCAAGTTTCTTTTGCTCCCAGTCGGCACCCAAAGGTTATTGGACATTTCATTGCAGCACTCCTGTTAGCAGTTCTGTTAATGGTAATGAAAAATTCCCTGTAGTTCTCCTGTATTTGCATGTGGATACCTAACCATCATTTTCAAATTTCAACTGCAGTAACATTCACCAACTTGAGCTTTGGCCCATTGATTTTCATGGGACAGAAATTCTACAGTGGACAGTGGCAGCAGTGTGTGCCATTTACAAGATGCACTGCAGCGACTCACCAAGGCTCCTTTGACAGTACCTTCCAAACCCATGACCTCTACCACCTAGAAGGACAAGGGCAGCAGATGCATGGGAACACCACCATATGCAAGTTCCTCTCCAAGTCACACACCATCCTGACCTGGAAATATATCACCGTTCCTCCACTGTTGCTGGGGCAAAATCCTGAAACTCCCTCCCTAACATCACTGTGGATGTACTTACACCACATGGGTTGCCGCGCATCAAGAAGGCAGCTCACCACCACCTTCTCAAGGGCAATTAGGGATGGGCAATAAAGGCTGGCTTAGCCAGCGACACCCACATCCCTTGTACAAATAAATAAAAAGCTCTGGAATTTCCTCGCTAAACTTCTCTGCCTCTCTGTTCTTCTTTAAACCAATCTGTTCTTTATGTGGCTTAGTGTCAACACTCCTGTGAAGCGTTTTAGGTTGTTTTACTATGTTAGAGGCACAAATTCTTGTTTTGACCTCCCTGTCATGGTCGCTAACCACTTAGCCACCTCTTGAACTTCCTTGGTCCATATGGCTGTTCCATATAGTGGAATTCCATTGGTCACATCTTGCACGCTATAGTAAACACAATCATTGCCATCTCTGAAAGACAGATAGCTTTTCCAGTAAAACAAATACAGGTGTTAGATCCTGACTTTGTGCAATAGTGTAAAATGAGTGATAGTTTCGCATATCTCCCAATTTTTATTTCCATCAACTTCAATGAAGGATGGGTTGCCAACTCGCTATCACTCATTTTATATGATTGCACAAGGTCAAGATCTGCCCCAAGATGTGTCCTCATTTACATCAACAACTTCAGGCTCCAATAAATGGGCATTCTGGCAGCATCCTCTGATCATATTACACACTTTGGGCACCAAAAAGATAATTTTATCAGTTTTCACTTCATGTACCAAGCCGGCCCTCCACCGCCCCCGCCCCTATCAACATTAAAATAGTTACCAGTACTTAGATATGCACTTGTAGTAACATAACCTACAAGCCTATGGACCAAGAGATGGAAAGTGGGTTTCAAGCCTGATTTCAGGCAGCACAGGCACGATGAGCCAAATGCTGTAAATATTGTGATTCTATGTGTGCAAGTTGAACATTTAGCCAGATGCAGCACACAATTTCCCAGTCATTCGCTTATATGGTCATAAAAATGACACCCTGTATCACCAAACTCCCTTCCTGGTGAGCAAAGACCCCTAACAAAAAGCAAAAACCAGAAAATCACCTTTCCCCAATTGCCAGCTTCACATGTTCCTAGGTCAGTAGCTTTGGTTAATTCAGATTAAACCTTTCTATCTCTTCCAACAATATTCCTCAATGCCAGCCATGGACTAGTATGATGTACTGCATGACATTTCCTTGAATGGCCAATCCCTCAACACCTCCATCCCCCACCAGGACAGTCTGAGAGCTCTCAGCTTCATCCTTGAACTGAGGCCCAGTCTCCATCCACTAACCCCCCTCCTCCGCCTGGCTGATTTTGTTCTCACATTAAACATCTTCTTCTTCAACTCCACTCACCTCTTCCGAATAAAAGGTATTGCCATACCTACCTGGGTCCTAGCTATGCCTTCCTTTTTGAAGGATATGCGGTACATTCTTTGTTCCAGTCCTATTCAGAACCACCACCCACCCCCATCCCTTTTTCCAGTACATTGATGACTGTATCAGCGCCATCTACTCCTCTTGGCCTGAACTGGAAAATTTCATCAGCTTTGTTTCCAATTTCCACCCTTCTCTTTCCTTCAAATCGCCCATCTCCAACTCTTCCCTCCCTTGACTGTCTGTTCAATTTCATGCAGTTCTGTTCACCCCTTCCCCTCTCTCCTAGGATCACTTACACCAGTTTTTTTCTGTTTTTATTTCAGAATTCCATCCTCTGCAGTATTTTGCTTTTTGTATTGTGTATTATTTTTTCTAGACAATATTTCCATTTCCCATTGCAACCTTTTTGAATAATGGTGCAAAATTTTAGATAATCTCTGCAGATAGATTGGCGAAGCTGGGACTACTCTCCTTACAGAAAAGAATGTTGAGAGGAGATCTGATAGAAATCATGATGGGGCCTGGATAGAGTAGGGAGGGTTCCGCATTGGTGGAAGGATTGAGGAACAGAGGACACTGATTTAAGATGAATGGCAAAAGAACTAGAGGTGGCATGAGGATAAACTTTTTTTTAAGCGAATGGTTAGGATATGGAATGCACTGCCTGATAGAGTGGTGGGGGCCAGTTCAATTGTTGTTTTTAAGAGAATTGGATCATTATTTGAAGAGAAAGAGTTTGCAGGGCTACAGGAAAAAGGTGGGAGAGTGGGACTTGTTCAGTTGCTTTTGCAGAGAGTCAGCACAGACAGAACAGGCCAAGTGGTTCTATGATTCTATTTTTGTGCTGTGTGCTCATATCAACTAATAAGTGGGTTGAGACCATCAAAACTAATTTCATGCCAAATCTTTACAGCCTGAAGGACAGAAGATCTTCATCACAACAGTTTTGACACTGGACTGAATCTAGTTTTCAGAGGTGAAAGGGCAGTAGCTAACCCACTACATCATCCAGAGTCCACATATTTTAGCGCATTTAGCTGAAAGATTAAGCACTATTTCATGCAAATAGTTGCTCTACTTCGCAATGGTGATTCTGAACAGTCCGGCTTGCACTTCTAAAGGACAGTGAGCTATTGGTAAAATGAGCAAAGCCAAATATATATTAATGTAGAGGTTAAACTCACCAGGAAGGTACTCGGCCCTGAAAGGTTAGCTACTTACATTGAAATTATTCAGTTTCCCTAAATAGGTCCTTTAATAGCAATTAGGAAAACATAGTATGTTAGCTTTTATACCAAAGAGATTTAAGTATGAGTAAGAAGTCCTATTGCAATTACATAGGACCTTGCTGAGAGCACACCTGGAGTACTGTGTACAGTTTGGGTCTGTTTACCTATGGAAGGATATATTTACCTTGGAGGAATGCAGTGAAGGTTCAGTAGACTGGTTCTTGGGATGGGGGTATTGTTCTATGAGGAGAGATGGAGTAGACCAGACCTAGATTCCAAGAGGTGATCTAATTGAAACATAAAATTTTTAAGGGGCTTGATAGGGTAGATGCTCGTGAGGATGTTTCCTCTGGCTCAGGAGTTTAGAACTCGGGGTCACAGTTTCAGAGTAAGGGATCAGCCATTTTGAAATGAGATGAGGAAACATTTCTTCACTCAGAGGGTTGTTGATTTTTGGAATTGTCTAGCCCAGAGAGCTGTGCATTCTCAGTCACTGAGTGTATGCTAGATGCTTGAATATTACGAGGGAGGCGGTGGCGTAGTGGTATTGTCACTGGACTGGTAATCCAGAGACCCAGGGTAATGCTCCGGGGACCCGAGTTTGAATCCCACCATTTGAATTCAATAAAATATCTGGAATTAAAAGTATAATGATGACCATAAAACCATTGCTGATTGTTGTTAAAAACCCCATTTGGTTCACTAATGTCCTTTAGGGAAGGAAATCTGCCTTCCTTACCTGGCTGGCCTACATGTGACTCCAGACCCACAGCAATGTGATTGACTCTTAAATGTGCTCTGGGATGACCTAGCAAGCCACTCAGTTCTTGAGGGCAATTAGGGATGGGCAATAAATGCTGGCCTTGCCAGCAACACCCACATCCCACGAATGAATTTTAAAAAATTAAGTGAATTAGGGTATATGGGATGGTGCAAGAAGCTGGAGTTGAGGTAGAAGATCAGCCATGATTGTACTGAACGACAGTGCAGGCTCAAAGGACTAAATGGCTTTGTCCTGCTTCTATATCTTACATTATAACAGTCTTAATAGTGGCGCGAATCTATTCCTTTATCCCAATTGAGCAACCACTCTAAGCACACAATCCTTTCTGCAGCTGAGACAGTGCTGACTATGACAGAAACAGTGTCAGTCTTGCACTAGCCCGACCTGTAGGTATAACACGTTGGGAGAGGGGGTTTAAATTGGATGAACATGCGACTTCCACCCTTCAGTGGGAGGAAGTCCCTCCCTCGGAGCTCCAGCTCCAGCAGTCCTGGCAGCTCCAGAGCTCAGTAGTGAGTTTGCCGAGATTGCAGGAAGGAGCACAAGGAGGATCATGGCTGCCCCCAGAAAGGTTAGTCCCGGGGTTTTAGGGTGGAGAAGGATCTGAGAGCCCAGGAAGGTGGGAGAGGGGGTGGGGCAGGTTTTGGGGTTAGGTGGTGCGGAAGGAATCTTCCAGGTTTTGGGGGAGGGGGCGGGGGCGAGGGTGACATCTTCCGGGGGTGCCTCCGATGAGCGCAGTGCACTCCCTGAATTAGTGGCCCCCTCTTCCTTCCTGCCCTTTTTCATCTGAGTCTTAAAAAATGGCCTGCCTGGCCACACCAGCTGTATTTTAGTATGGCCAAAGTATTATTCAGGTCAATAGGGTTGCTAACAAACCTCACTGACCTTTAGTTATTTGTTTACGTAGCTACTGATCTTGGCACCTGACCACCTAGCATATTATGTGGGTCAGCTAGGGAATGTGGTGGGCGGGAATGTGGTGGGCCTGCCGCCCGGCCAAAACCTCCCTCTGAAAACATGTCCAGTGCGGGAACATTAAAATCCAGCCCGTTTTCTCTATCCTTCCTTTGTAGCAATGAATGGATGTTGAATCCAATTCTCATCACTACTGATATGTGCATGTCTATAGCTTTAAAGAAATTGTGGTGTAGGCCTTGCCAGCTGTGATGCAACAGCTGATGCTGTCACTTTTGCATCCTAGGTCGAGTTCAAAAGTACCAGAAGCACAGCACCGCCCCCCCACCACCCCCCACGGGTGGCATAGTGGTAATTTCATTGGACTAATAATCTAGGGACCTAGGCTAATACTCTAGGGACATAGGCTCAAATCTCACCACCTCAGCTGGTGGAATTTAAATTCAATTAGTAAATTTGGAATTGAAAGTTAGTCTCAGTAATGGTGACCACGAAACTATCATCAACTGTCATAAAAACCCATCTGGTTCACCATGTCCTATAGGGAAGGAAATCTGCCATGCTTACCTGGCCTGGCCTACATGTGACTCCAGACCCACATCAATACAGATGACTTTTAACTGCTCTCTGAAATGGCCTAGCAAGCCACTCAGTTCAAGGGTAATTAGGGATGGCCAACAAACGCTAGCCTTACTAGTGATGTCCACATCCCACGAAAGAACTTGTAGGCAGCGGAGTGAGTTCTAATTAACACCTTCAGGATAAGTTATTGTTATTATTGGCTATCCCCACTAGAGAGGATGATTGTCTTCCTTGAGTGTGAGGGTGACTGATGAGGCCGATTCGGGAAGAAAGACGCCGGTGTCTGACATCTTTTAGCGTGGAGAAACCGTTGTATGGCAGTTTCCACACATATCTTGACAGAACAAAACCTTGATCCAATGGCAAGGAAACTGAGGCGATTGGAGGTTTCATTGTGCTGCAGCCTTCATGTGGCAGAACAGCTGTTGAGATATTCCAGATGCTGGATCTTCCTCTACCTATTCTGCTGCTGAGGGTTTGTTTGCCCGAGCCCCGTCTGTTGAATATTCCTCGCGTTCCTAACAGGCCTCCACTGTAACCGAAGCAGCCCAGGACATGAGTCCCATTGTATTTCACCCTGTTTTGATCAATCCTTTCTTACTCTTTGCCCAGGTTCTGTGGTGAGGACGAGTGGTTGAATTTTGGAACCCAGGATAAATTAACGCAGGCAAGGAACACAATGGTGCCAACCAAATTAATTGTTCATATTATCCAACTGAAAAGAGCCTCAAGAAGCATAGGGTATAATTTCAATTCCTCCAAAACAGTCAGGTCAGGTGGGATGTAAAAAAATCTTTAAATCTCAAATCTGACCCAACCCACTCACTTCCAGGTTTAACAGAGGCAGGACAGGACAGGGGGCAGGTTAGGGGGTTTGAGATTATTCAAACCTGTGCTTGCGCTAATTACGGTTAAAACCCCACACCATGAGAAAATTGACCCCACCCTCCCACAGCAACCCCCGCCCCCAACCCCCCGTCAATATTGAGGCCACAGTGTTTCTCATCGCAAGCAGGAAAACAAGAAAGTGTTTCATATACAATAAGAATGGAGCACATCAAATGGGGAACTTATCAGCATAGGAGCTTTGGATGGAAATGAATATTGAAGAGCCAATCTTGCACTGAGATAATCATATTCCATAGTTCATAGCTCTGGTGGGAGAGGTGAACAGAGTGTGCTTTGGCACCAAGATTGAAATCTAGCTCATATGAAGTTAGGAACAGGAAAAAAGCGTCTATAATCACATTCATTGTTAATGCAAGTGACATTTAGAGGATCCCTCCGTGTCAGTTTCCAACCAGTAAACAAGATGGATGTCTGCCTGTCCTCCCGTGCACAGCATGGATATGAGGGAGTCTTTCACTCTCAGCTGAACACAGGGGGGGAAAAAAAAAACACAGAAAAGAAAAAGGAGGAATGTGAATGTTAATTATTTTTTGAGGGTTTGTGGGCCCATCTCATTTTAGAGTTGCTGCAGACAATTGCTGCTGAAACGTAAACAGGAGGAAGAAATGAAGACAGCCCCAGCACTTCCCAATTATAAATGCAGCATCTACAATATGTAGAATCAGAAATTACTCATCTTATCTCAAAACAACACAGAACTGTAGTATGCAGTGCATAATATTTTCATTCATTGTATGGAGCATTCATCTGATTCCCTTACAACATAGCAAATGTTCCATGACCCTGTTCAACTGTAGCGAAGCAGGCTCGAGGGGCCGAGTGGCCTACTCCTGCTCCTAATTCGTATGTCTGCATGTTTCTATGTGTGTCGTCTGGAACATGAACATGTAAAGTAAGTGCGATACTTACCTGCTGAGATGGATTTAGATTTAATCTAGCCTGCCATTGCTCACATATGTCCTGTGGCTTTGGTGTTCTAAATAGGAGAATCCAGATTTTTGCTTTTGTTTTTAACCTCTTGAAGTCATTTGAAGGGCATTTGGTTTACAATTTTCTGGCTCAAGATCAGAAGTAACAAACAAGAAATGACTGCATGTTTGGCTCTTGATCACTCTCTATCTCTAACAAAGACCATGAATTCTGACATCTGGGGATACGGTGCCTGGAGTGTGTTAGGTTCATGTTTGATGCAAAAGTATCAGAATTCCTGCTCCATTACTCATGGTAAACTGGATGTTGGTAAACTGTCTTAGAACAACAGAAATAGACAATGTAGCAAACAATGGTAAGAACTAAACTGTGAAAGTGGAGTTGTTTCAGCTAGCTGATCTATTTAAAGTCATAAAGTACACAGGCAGTCATAAATGGTGGTGGACAATTAAACAACGAACAGGAGGAGGAGGTTCCAAAATTATTCCCATCCTCAATGATAGGGGAGCCCAGCACATCAGCGCAAAAGACGACAAGCATTTGCACCAACCTTCAGCCAGGGGTGCCGATTAGGAGATCAATCTCTGCCTCCTCTTGTGCTATCCAACATCAGAGAAGCCATTTTCAGCCAATTTGATTCACTCCACAAGATATTAAGAATTGGCTGAAGGCACTGGACACTGTAAAACCTATGAGTCCAGGGAACATCCAGGCTGCATTACTGAAGATTTGTGCTCCAGAAATAGCCACAATCCCTAGCCAAATTGTTCCAGTACAGCTACAACACTGGCATCAGCCCAGCTAGGGAAAATTTCCCTGGTTTGTCCTGTCCACAAAAAGGACAAAACCAATCAGGCCAACTACTGCCCATTAGTCTATTCTGAATCAGCAGCAAAGTGATGGTAGGTGTAACTGACAATGCTATCAAGCAGCACTTACTCAGCAACAATCTGCTCATCGATGCTCAGTTTGGGTTCCACCAGGACCTCTCTGCTCTAGACCTCATTACAGCCTTGGTCCAAAGATGGGCAAAAGAACTGAACTCAAGAGGTAAGGTGAGAGTGACTGCCCTTGATATCAAGGCAGCATTTGACTGAGTGTAGCATCAAGGAGCCCTGGCAAAACTGAAGTCAATGGGAATCGGGTGTAAACTCTCCACTAAATGGAGTCGTACCTCGCAAATAGGAAAATGCTTCTGGTTGTTGGAGGCCAATCATCTCAGCTCCAAGACATCACTGCAGGAGTTCCTCAAGGTAGTGTCTTATGCCCAACCACCTTCAGCTGTTTCATCTATGGTCTGAAGTGGAGATGTTCGCTGATGCTTGCACAATGCCCAGTACCATTCTCAACTCTTCGCATACTGAAGCAGTCCCTGCCCAGATACAAGAAGATCTGGACAACATTCAAGCTTGCACTGCTGACATTTGCGCCTGTGAATCATAAGGCTCCGGGTTCAAGTCCTACTCCAGGGCTTGAACACAAAAATCAAGGCAGGCACTCACTCCAGTGCAGTACAGAGAGAGCTATTAGAGGATGACTCATTACCCTGAGGCCCCATCTGCCTGCTGTAATGGTTGTAAAAGATCCTATGGCACTAGTTCGGAGAGGAGTTATCCATGGTATCCCGGTGTTATGGCAGGCGGATGATAAATGCCAAGCTGCCCAAATCCCAGAGGGAAACTTGAAGCAGCTGCCACAACTTTTTCAGTTTGTACTTATTTTGAGATGTGAGCCTTGAATTTAGTAAAAAGGCCATCAAGTCTTATAGGTTTCTTAAAAAACTAAATTAAACCTTTATAATAGAAGAAATTATTTTAAGCATATACATAGATCTACAAATTACCACTATGATATCTTCTAAATCCCCTAAATAATATAACCCCTAGTTACACCTCCATTAAGGCAACAGTAAGACACTTAGATTTTAAAAGACCCAGGCAAAGTAACACACAATATCGTTAACAGTCAAATTCAAAATTAGTTTTTCTTAGTTCCAATTCATTGTAGACAGCAGCTTGAGGCTTAGATGCTGGAGGCTTTTCATGCTTGTGTGTTAGATCTTAGAATGCCTGTCCTTACACACAGCCTTCTCTCCTTCATACATATTTTCCCTTTGTCATTGGACTTGATCTGTCTAATAATAAAAAGCGATCATAGTACCAATTTTACTAGTAATCTTTGGTAAAAACACACTAGGCAGAAATTTTCGCTCGGCAGGAGGGTGCACGCCCAACTGCTCGAGCGTAAAATGATGCGCATTGACGCTGGCCGAGCATGCCAATGTCAACAGGCAGTTGCACGATAGTTTGGTTGGCGGGCGCGCACCAGAGTCGAAGCTTGCCTGCAACAATTAAAAGGCCTGTTAAGGCCATTAAATAATCAATTAACCTAAATTTTTCGCTGCCTGTCCAACCTAAAGGTTGGGATGAGGTTTCCAAATGCAAATAAAAATGAAAGTTTTAGAGCTGAATTAATAACATGTCCCTGCTCATGTGGGAGAGTCACATGAGGGGACATGTTTTATTACATTTTTATTTGCTTTTTTTAAAACACTTCACCTCCGAGCGGTTCTGTGCCTCAGGGAGATTACGAAGGGCTCACTCGCGTGCATGCGCGAAGTTCATGATCGACCCGCTCGCCCTCCTCCCCCACCCACTGCACAGGCAGCACTGAGCGCTACCGCTCGTGTTTTATGGTAGGTGGGCCTTAATTGGCCCGCCAGCGTGAAATCGTGGTCCGGTGCCAATCACAGGCGGTGGTTGGCTTCCCAACCACCCCGGCCACCCCCACCGAGGCCGCCAGCCAAAGGCAAAATTCTGCCCATTGTTCCTTAACTTCTCCTGGATAGGTGTAACATTACACCCCCTGTTTTTAATTCAAGCTAGTCTGGTTTATTTAAAATGCAAATGTTCCCTTCACACCTCACATTCTAAAACTTCCCCCATGTTTACCTATTTAACATTTCAAACCCAGCTTATCTTCTGATACATCAAAACCTTCAGAATAGCTGCCTTTAATTCAATTAAGTCACACAAACACACACCCCCGCCCACTATTACTCTACTTTGCAATAAGTTTCAATAAAATTATGAAAATTATTATAGCTTCCTGACACACCCCTCCTTCTTAAAAAATAAAGCATTACAATTTAAAAAGATGGCTTCATTTTCTCAACCCATCTTACATTACCTCCTATACTTTTATGCTAATACATTAACAGATACATACATTAACATAACAATATACACACAAATCTTTAGTATCAACAGAAATCATTCCAGTCCAGTATCCAGGTTTTAAATGTCCAAATTTCCCTTTTAAGCCACAAACCCTTGACAATGCATTTGCAATCAGGTTTTCTCTCCCAGCCACATGTGTAATTTGTAGATGAAATGGTTGCAGCAATAAACTCTATCTGAATAGCCTTGCACGTCTGTCTTGAAATTTGACCAGAAACTTTAAGGATTGTGATCTGTATAAATAATTGTTTCTGAAGAATTGTTTGCAATGTAAATTTCAAAATTCTGCAATGCTAACACCAACTCTAAAGTCTCATTTTCGATCGTTGAATGTCCTCTTTGTTGTACATTCAACTTCCATGAAAAATAACCCATCAGTTTCTCAATTCCAGTGTCATTGTCTTGTAAATGTACGGCTGTAATGTCTATCTCTGTTCAGCACCATTCGCGACACCACAGATACTGAAGCAGTCCATGTCCAAATGGAGCAAGACCTGGACAATATCCAGTTTTGGGTTGACAAGTGGCAAGTAACATTTGTGCCACACAAGTGTCAGGCAACGAACATCTCCAACAAGAGAGAATCCAACCATCACCCCTTGATGTTCAATGGAATTAGCCTCACTGAATCCCCCACTATCAACATCCTGGAGGTTACCATTGGCTAGAAACTGAACTAGACTAGCCATATAAATACTGTGGCTGCAAGAGGTCAGAGGCTAGGAATTGCACGATGAGTAACTCACCTTCTGACTCCCCAAAGCCTGTCCACCAACTACAAGGCACAAAGTCAGGTGTGTGATGGAGTACTCGCCACTTGCCTGGATGAGTGCAGCTCCTACAACACTCAAGAAGCTTGACACCATCCAGGACAAAGCAGCCTGCTTTATTGGCACCACATCCATAAACATTCACTTTCTCCACCACCGACGCACAGTAGCAGCAGTGTGTATCATCTACAAGATGCACTGCAGGAATTCACCAATGCTCCTCAGACAGCACCTTCCAAACCCACGAGCACTACCATCTAGAAGGATAAGGGCAGCAGATAGATGGGAACACCACCACCTGGAAGTTCCCCTCCAAGTCACTCACCATCCTGGCTTGGAAATATATTGCTGTTCCTTCACTGTCACTGGGTCAAAATCCTGAAACTCCCTTCCCAACAGCGTTGTGGGTGTACTCACACCACATGGACTGCACTGGTTCAAGAAGGCAGCTCACCACCACCTTCTCAAGGGCAACTAGGGATGGGCAATAAATGCTGGCGCAGCCAGCGAAGCCCACATCCCATGAATGAATTTTTTAAAAACCGCTTGCGTCAACGGCCAACTTAAATTGCTTGGCATAATTGGGTACTGCCAAAACTGTTGTCGTAGTTAATACAGTTTTCAAACGGTCAAATGCCTCCTGACACTCCTGTGTCAATTGAAACTTCTTGTTCTTTTTTAATAGTTCAGTCAGTGGAGCAACCAGACCACTAAAATCTGGTACAAATTTCTGATAAAATCCACTCATGCCCAAAAATCTCAAAACTTCTCGTTTTGTTGTAGGCACGGGGAATTCCACGATAGCCTTGACTTTCACATCTCTCGGAGCCACCTTACCATGTCCAATGGTATGGCCTAGATACGTAACTTGCGCTTTTGCAAATTCACTTTTAGCCAAGTTAACCATCAAATTAGCTTCTTGTCATCAAGTAAATAATTCTTCCCGATGTTGCAAATGCTCCTCCCAAGTCTGACTGAAAACTATCAACTCATCAATATACACAGCACAATTGCCCAGACCTGCAATTACTTTGTTTAAGAGTCTTTGAAATGTTTTAGGTGCATTCTTCATACCAAACGACATGACTTTAAACTGATATAGTCCATCTGGCATCACAAAAGCTGATGTTGTCTTTGCTTTCTCCAATAACAGGACTTGCCAATACCCTCTTAGCAAGTCAACGTTTGTGATAAATTTTGATTGTCCCACTTTCTCAATACAATCTTCCAACCGTGGTATAGGATATGAATCCACTTTTGTCACCGCATTCACCTTTCAACAGTCCACACACAGATGTGTTCCATCCGGTTTCAGTACCAGCACAATAGGTGAACTCCAGTTACTGCAACTAGACTCAGTGATATCATTTTGAAGTGTGAATTCAATTTCTTTCTGTGCTTGTGATAACTTTGCCAGATTTATACTATGAGGATGCTGCCTTATCGACGATGAAACTTCTACAAATACATCATGTATAGCTAAATTTATTC
Source organism: Cetorhinus maximus (assembly GCF_964194155.1). Lineage (NCBI taxonomy): Eukaryota > Metazoa > Chordata > Chondrichthyes > Lamniformes > Cetorhinidae > Cetorhinus > Cetorhinus maximus. The sequence continues at coordinate 28,521,799 of NC_135881.1, forward strand.
ATCCCAGCTTATTCCCACAAACATCTTTCACAGAATCACAGAACCACAGAATTTTAACGGCGCAGAAGGAGGCCATTCGGCCCATTGTGTCTGCACCGGCTCTCCAAATGAGCATTATGACCTTGTGCCATTGCCCTGCCTTTTCCCTGTATCCTTGCACATCTATGCAAATAACCATCTAATGCCCTCTTGAATTCCTCGACTGAACCTGCCTCCACCACACTTCCAGGCAGTTCATTCCAGGATGGAACCACGCATTGAGAGAAAAAGTCTTTTCTCACGTCACTTTTGCTTCTTTTGCAAATCACTGAAATCTGTGCCCTCTCGTTCTTGATCCTTTTACAAGCGGAAACAGCTTCTCCCTATCACTCTGTCCAGCCCCCTCATGATTTTGAGCATCTCTATCAAAACCTCTCTCAGCCTTCTTCTCTCCAAGGAGAAAAGTCCCAACCTCTCCAATCTATCCTCACAGCTGAAGTTTCTCATCCCTGGAACCATTCTTGTAAACCTCTTCTGTACTCTCTCCAATGTGTTCACATCCATCCTATAATATGGCATCCTGAGCTGTACACAATATTCCAGCTGAGGTCTAACGGGTGTCTTATATAAATTCAGCATAGCCTCCTTGCTCTTGTACTCTATGCCCCTATTAATAAAGCCCAGGGTACTATATGCTTTGCTAACCGCTCTTTCCACCTATCCTGCCACCTTCAATGATCTATGCACATATACACTCAAATCTTTCTGCTCCTGCACCCCCTTCAAAATTTCCCCCTTATTCTATATTCTGTCCATGTTCTTCCTACCAAAATGCATCACCTCACACTTCTCCACATTGAGCTTCATCTGCCACCTATCTGCCCATTCCACTAACTTGTCTATGTCCTCTTGAAATTCCACATCGTCCTCCTTGCAGTTCACAACACTTGTAAGCTTTGTATCATCCGTTAACTTTGAAATTGTCCACACCAAAATCTAGATCATTAATATATATCAGGAAAAGCAAGGGTCCCAATCCCAACCCCTTGGGAACTCCACTACAAACTTTCCTCCAGCTGAAAAATATCCATTGACCATTACTCTTTGCTTCTTATTTTTCAGCCAATTTTGAATCTACGTTGCTACTGTCCCTTTTATTCCATGAGCAATAACTTTTCTCACAAGTCTGTTGTGTGGCACTGTGTCAAATGCCTTTTAAAAGTCCATGTACACCACATCAACAGCATTACTCTCATCGACCTTTTCTGTTACCTCTTCAAAAAACTCCAGCAAGTTAGTTAAACACGATTTCCCCTTTAGAAATCTATGCTGACTCTTCCTTACCAACCCATATATTTCTATGTGACTACTAATTCTACCCCGAATAATTGTTTCTAGAATCTTGCCCACAACTGAAGTTAAACTGACTGGCCTGTAATTGCTGGGCTTATCCTTAAAACCTTTTTTTAACAAGGGTGCAATGTTTGCAATTCTCCAGTCCTCTGGCACCTCCCATGAGTCTAGGGAAGACTGAAAAATTATGGCCAGTACCCCTGCAATTTCTACTCTCACTTCCTTAAATATCCTTGCATCTCATCCAGTCCCGGTGCCTTGTCAACTTTAAGCACCGACAGACTATTCAACGCTTCCTCCTTGTCAATTTTGAACCCTTCGGGTGACAGAGTTTTCTCGTCTGTCACCATGGCTTGGGTAGCATCTACTTCCTTAGTAAAGATGGATGCAAAGTATTCATTTAATAACTCAGCCATGGCCCCTTCGTCCATGTGCAAATTCCCTTTTAGGTCCCTAATCGGCCCGACTCCTCCTTTTGCCACCCTTTTATTATTTATATGCCTATAGAAGACTTTGGTATTCCCCTTTATGTTGGCTGCCAGTCTTTTCTCATAATCCCTCTTCGCTTCTCTTTTTCATGTCCCCTCTGAACCTTCTGTATTGGTTCTCAATTGTATTTTCTAATTGACAGCTGTCATAATCACACTTTTTCTTCTTTATCGTAATTTCTATCTCCTTTTTCAGCCAGGGAGCTCGGGATTTGTTTGACCTACTTTTCCCTTTTGATGGAATATACCTTGACTGTGCCTGAATCAGTTCCTTTTTGAAGGTAGCCCATTGTTCAGCTACAGTTTTTCCTGCCAATCTTTCATTCCAGTCTGTCTGGCCCAACTCCGTTCTTGCCCCATCGAAGTCGGCTCTTGTCCAGTTAATTATTCTTACTCTGAATCGCCTATCCTCTTTTTCTATCATTATCCTAAAATGTACAATATATTGATCACTGTCTCCTAAATGTTCCCCCACTGACACTTGATCTACTTGGCCCACCTCATTTCCAAGAACCAGGTCCAACAGTGTCTTTTCTTGTTGGATTGGACACAGACTGCTGTAGAAAATTATCCTGAACATAATCTAGGAACTTTTGCCCCTCTCTACCCTTTACATAACCACTGTCCCTGTCTACATTTGGGTAATTAAGGCCCCCATTACAACTACTCTATAACACTTGCATCTCTGTAATTCCCCTACAGATTTGTTCTTCTATGTACTTCTAACTATCTGGTGGTCTTTCAACTACACCGAGCTATGTGATTGCACCCTTTTTGTTCCTTAGCTCTAGCCAAATTGATTCTGTCCTCTGGGATGTCCTCTTTTTCCAGCACTGCAATGCGCTCCTTAACCAATACTGCCACCCCTCCTCCTTTCCTTCCTTGCCTTTTTCTTCTGAACAATTTGTACCCAGGAATATTTAAACACCCAGTCCTGCCCTTCCTTGAGCCAGGTCTCTGTTATCACCACAACATCATATTTCCACATGGCAATCTGCGCCTGTAACTCCCCAATCTTATTTACTATACTCCATGCATTCACATACATGCATAGTAACCCTGATTTAGGTTTTGTTACTTTCTCCCTCAACCCGACTTCACCTATTAACTTACTATTCTCTATACTAGTGCTATCTGTCCTCCCAGTATTTTGTGCACCCTGGTATTCTGCCCTAATATTTTCTCTTGGTTCCCATACCCCTGCCAGGTTAGTTTAAAGCCCTCCCAACAGCCCTAGCAAAATGCCCCACAAGGAACTCAGTCCCAGCTCCATTCAGGTGCAATTTGTCCAGCTTGTACATGTGCCATCTCCCCCTGAGCCAGTCTCAGCGTCCCAGGAACCTAAAGCCCTCCCTTGTGCATTATCTTTCCAGCCACGTATTCACCTGCCTTTTCCTCGTATTTCTGTAATCAGGGGCACGTGGCACTGGGAGTAATCCATTGATTACTACATTTCTGGTCCTGCTTGCTAATTTTCTACCTAACTCCCTAAATTCTGATTATACGACTACATCCCCCTTCCTACCTAAGTCACTCGGACCAATGTGGACCACGACCTCTGGCTGTTCACCTTCCCTCAGAAGAATGTCCTGCAGCCGCTCTGTGACATCCTTGACCCTGGGCACCAGGGAAGCAACATACCATCCTGGAGTCACGTCTATGGCCACAGAAACACCTGCCTGTTCCCCTAACCAATGAACCCCCTGTCACTATAGCTCTTCCTTTCTCCTTCCCCCCCCTTTCTGTACAGCCAAGCCACTCGTGGTGCCACAAACTTGAATCTGACCACACTCCTCCGAAGAACCAGCGCCCTCACCAGCTTCCAAAATGGTAAACCGATTTGTGAGCGGGACCCCAGGTGACTCCTGCACCACCTGCCCACTTCTCTTGGACTGCCTGGTGGTCACCCATACCCTCTCTGGCTCCAGGCCCTTAAGCTGCAGTGTGACCACCTCTCTGAACGTGCTATCCACGTAGCTCTCACCCTCACGGATGAGCCATACTAACTCCAGCCGCTGCTCAAGCTCTGAAACCCGGGGCCCAAGTTTCTGCAGCTGACAGCACATCGTGCACAGGTGGTGTGCTATGACACGCATTCCACTCGACTGAGCTGCCCTGCCATGTTTAATTCTACTTTTCTTACGTTAACTCTATTCTACTTTGGATTATTTATATTACTTTATTATATTGGCCCTAAATTTCCTTTATTCCTGGCATTTCTCAGTTAAATCCAAGTATAGCAACTTTTATAGCAACTCACCTTCTTCCAATCCTAACAGCAACTTTTAGTTAATTGCTAAATTAAAGAAAGTCTAGACTCTAGATAGAATTTACCCCTTAAACTCCCTCAGTCACCAAACTCCAACTGAAGCACTTGACTGAAGCCAAAAACAGCACTCCAGTGCAAAGTCAGCACTATAAGATAGCCTACTTATATACTCTCTGAACCTAGCCTCTGAAAACCTGATTAAGCCAGTTATCTATTTAAGTAGTTGCAGCAGCATGCAGAGCTTGTATGGGCCCTGTTTTAAGGCTGGACTAAAAGTCACCTTCTTCCAACCCTAACAGCAACTTTTAGTTAATTGCTAAATTAAAGAAAGACTAGACTTTAGATAGAATTTAACTCTTAATTTTATCCCTTAAACTCCCTAAGTCACCTAACTCTAACTGAAGCACCTGACTGCAGCCAAAAACAGCACTCCAGCGTGTGACCGAAATAGCTTCCCCAAATCATTTTGTTTTCTTTCTCTCTCCTGCCTTTCTGCCTGTTCCCTTTGAAATGCTCTTTCTTTTTCTTTTTCTGCTCTTTCTTTTTCTGCTTTTTTCATTTGCAACTGGATCTAAGCCCAATTCCAGTGACCCACCTCTTGGAGAACTCAGTCTCTCAGATATTCCTTCCAATTTCATATGCTGTGCTATACCTTCAATTATGTCTGATTTCCTTACCCCTCCAGGTAATCCCAATTGTAACTTATCCACCAATTCCATTAACTTAACTTTATTTACCTTCTGTAAACCAGCCAAAGTTATAACTTCAACTCCCAGACAAGTCTTAGCAACTGCCAAAGCCATATTGCAGTCTCATCATTTTTTTAAAAACTCAGCCAACTCCTGAAGTGAAAGTGTTTCTTGTACTCGTAACCTTAAGATTCAACAACTCCAAACCAATCAAAGAATTTCAAATATATCCCGGACGAGCCCCCAATTTCTGATAAGGCAGGCGGATGGCAAATGCCAAGCTGCCCAAATCCCAGAGGGAAACTTGAAGCAGCTGCCACAGCTATTTGCAATTTGTAACAAAAACAAAAAATGCTGGAAAAACTCAGCAGGTCTGACAGCATCTGTGGAGAGAAAGACAGAGTTAACGTTTCGAGTCCATTAGCTTCTTCAGAACTTCGAGCTTTAGCTGAGTTTTTCTAGCATTTTTTTGTTTTTGTTTCAGATTTCCAGCGTTCGCAGTTTTTTGCCTTTATATATTTGCAATTTGTACTTATTTCAAGATGAGGGCTTTGAATTCAGAAAAAAAGAAAGCCACCAAGTCTTATAGGTTTCTTACAAAACTAAATTAAACCTTTATTAATAGAAGAAATGATTTTAAGCACATACATAGATCTACACGTTACTACTACGATAACTTCTAAATCCCCTAATGAATCGAACGCCCAGTTACACTTCCAATAAGACAACAGACACATAGGGGAGAATTTTCCCCTCATCAGACAGGCTTGGAGAGCCGGGGAGGGGGTCGGGAAGCCGACTGCCACCCGTGATCAGGACCGGAACACGATTTAACGCTGGCAGGCCAATTAAGGCCCGCCCAGCCTGAAATGCAAACAGCAGCGCTCAGCAGTGTGGGGGAAGAGTGGGGAGGAGGATGAGCGTGAACTCTGTCACATGAGCATGGGCATGTTATTAATTAAATTTTAAAATTTTGATTTTATTTTTATTTGCTGTTAGAAACCTCATCCCGCTCGTGGATGAGGTTTCCTAAAAAATGCAAAGGCCACTTGGCCTTTTCGCCCGCCCACCAACTGTAAGGATGGACGGGCAGCGAAGAATTTCTCTCAATTAACATTTTATTGGCCTATTAATTGTCAGCGGGTGCGCTGCCAACTCTGGCGTGCGCCCACTGACCGAAATATCGTGAGTGCTAGATGATGTCGGGACACTCGCCCGACGTCACTGCGTGTCGTTTTTACGCTCAGTCAAGTTGAGCACACACCCGCCCGCCAAGCTAAAAATTCTCCCCATAGATTTTAAAAGACCCAAGCAAAGTAATACACAATACCCTGAACAATCGAATTAAAAATGAGTTTTTCTCAGCTTCGGTTCTTTGCAAATAGCAGCTTGCAGCTTAGATGCTGGAGGCTTTTCACAGTTGTGTTAGATCTTAGAATTCCTGCCTTTACAGACAGCTTTCTCTCCTTTACACATATTTTCCCCTTTGAATACAAATTCCCATTGTTTCACTATGTCTTTGGACTTTACCTCTCTAATAATAAAAATCTATCATCATGCCAATTTTACCAGTAACCTTTGGGAAAAATAAACGCTTTTTCTTACCTTCTCCTGGCTAAATGTAACATTTCACCCCCTCAAGCTAATCTGATTTATTTAAAATGCAAATGTTCCCTTCATACCTCACATTCTAAAGCTTCCCCCATGTTTACTGATTTAACATTTCAAACCTAGCTTATGGGCAGAATTATCCCCCCGTCGGAGGGGAAGTTTAGGAGCAGGCGTGTGGAGGCTTGCCCCCAATCGGCACCCTCCGATCGGGGGCGCGCCGCCATTTTACGTGGGAGAACCAATTAAGGCCCACCCAGCATGACATCTGCCAGGAAGCGCTATTTATATGTCCCTGTGCGGGCAGGGGGGGTGATTCCCTGAGCCGAGAGTGCGCTCTTTCGCGCGTGTGCACAAAAGAGCGCACTCATTTTCCTGAGACTAAGTGTTGCCTCAGGGAGATCGGCTCCACACTAAAAAATCTGACAAATAGAAAAGAACAATTTCCCTGACATGTCAACTCATGTGACACTGTCACATGAGTTGGGACATGTCCATCACTTTCAAAGGCACTTTTATTATATTTTTAAAAACCTACATGAAACTTCCTCCCACCCGTGGATAAGGTTTCATGCTTTTTCTGATACCCGCCAGAGCTCCTGGCCTGCCCGCCAACCTTAAGGTTGGACGTGCAAGTCCACCAATTACTTGAATGAGTTTGTCAATGGCCTCAATTGGCCATTGACAGGTTGGCAGGCGCGCAGCTGATTCTGAAATGGGGCGGGGTGACGTCGGGAGCTCCGCCCAATGTCATCCCGCGTCATTTTACACATTGGCGACCGGGCCCCGCCCCCCGGCCGGGAAATCCTGGCCTATCTTCTGATACATCAAAGTCTTCAGACCAGCTGCCTTTAATTCAATTAAGTCCCCCACACACATACAGGCATAGACACAGGCCCCACTATTATTCTACAATGGATTCCAATAACATTATGAAAATTATTGTATCTCCCTGACACCCGGCTAATATTTATCCCTTAATTAACATCACAAAAAGAGATTATCTGGTCATAATCACATTGCTGTTTGTGGAAATTTGTTGAACGCAAATTAGTAGCCATGTTTCCTACACTCGGACAGTGACTACACTTCAAAAACTATTTAATCAGCTTCAAAGCAGTTTGAGCATTCTAGTGGTGGTGAAAAGTGCATGTCTTTCTTTCTTTCACACAAATGCCAGGTAATAACTATCCCCAACAAGAGAGAATCCAAATATCTCCCTTTGACATTCAATGGTATTACTATCGCTGGATCCCCGACTATCAACATCCTGGGGATTACCATTGACCAGAAACTGAGCTGCACCAGCCATATAAAGACTGTGGCTACAAGAGCAGGTCAGAGGCTAGGAATCCTGTTGCGAGTAACTCACCTCCTGACTCCCCAAAGCCTACAGGGCAAGAGTCAGGAGTGTGATGGAACACTGTCCACCTGCCTGGATAAGTGTAGCTTCAACAACACTCAAGAAGCTCAACACCGTCCAGGACAAATCAGCCCGCTTGATTGGCATCCCATTCACCACCTTCAACATTCACTCCCTTCACTACCAGCACACAGTGGTAGCAGTGTGTACCATCTACATGACAACTATAGCAATTCACCAAGGCTCCTTTGGCAGCACCTTCCAAACCTGTGACCTCTACCACCTAGAAGGACAAGATCAGCAGATGCAGGGGAACATCACCACTTGCAAGTTCCCCTCCAAGACACAAATCATTCTGACTTGGAACTATATCGCCATTCCTTCACTGTTGCTGGGACAAAAACCTGGAACTCCTTTCCTAACAGCACTGTGGGCGTGCCCACAGCACATGGACTGCAGCGGTTCAAGAAGATGGTGAGCCACCTCCTTCTCAAGGGAAATGAGGGATGGAAACAAATGCTGGCTTTACCAGCAATGCGCACATTCAATGAATGAATACAATAAAAAGCTATCAACCACTTGACCATACAAAGAGAAACACGGTCTTGTAAAAGACCGTATTACATCGCTGAAATAATTAAAAGTCCTTCCCAAAATGAGTTATTTTTAAAGTGCAATGAAGATTGGAAACACAAATTGACTGTAGTGTCCTTCCAGTTACCAACTGAGCAATCAAAGACTGAATACATAGGCAAGTAAGTGTCTCATCACGACACAATTAAAGTACTGGAAGAATAGACAGAAGAGCCAACACAAGACATATTACAGTGCCATTAAGGTTTTACATATAATTGGCCATTTTGTTTCTTTTTGCTGTTTTTCTTAACTTGGCTGCCTCTGCTTGTTCAGAAGCAGCTGCTGCCACCCCCGGATTCTAGCTTGAATTCACAAATTTGCAGCATTTATGCAAGGCGGCTAGTCAATGAATCAAAGCTCTCTTTTTAATGAAAGAAAATTAGGATATCCTGCTGCAGACAAATATGTAGCCGATTGATTTGAGTAACTCAGCCATCAGGCTCCCATTCATGCCTCTCTTAATATTTGTGAATGATGGTGGCAACATTTAAGTCTACACTGAAGTAAGGATGTCACTGCTACAATTTCTGTCCACATCAATAGCCAACCTATTAAATCCACATCACAGGGACACTGCCCCAGAGTTAGCCAATGTAATAGAATGACACACTCTCCAGAAATTAACCAATATCACAGTGCACATATCCCGAGTTAACCAATATCACTGACTCTATCCAGGTCACCCTATATCACACCATGAGCCTACTCTAGATTTAGGAACAATTTTGGATCAATAGAGAGAGGAAAGGAAGAGGTCCAGTATGAACTGTGTTGGGGAGACCGTCTGGGTGAAGTAGTGAGGGGAATGGGGTGGTGAGAGGAGAGGGCCAATACAAGTCTGAAGTAGAGGAAAATATAGGACTTTGAGGAAACAGTGGGCAATGGGAAAAAAATTGCCATTTCTCAAGCAAAGTGCTGTCAAACATTCCATTGGTCAAATGATTGCTTCATGTGCTGTAAACATCTACGATTGAACTACAGGAGGGCCAGGAGCTTTGTGAAGTAGGAAGGGTGGAGGATGTGGAGGGGACAGAATTTTAAAAATGAAATCAGGAAACTATAGGCCAGTTAGTCTAACATCTGTAATTGGGCAAATGCTAGATTCCATTATTAATTAAGGAGGAAGAAGGAGGTAATTTAGAAAATTATGATACAATCAGGCAAAATCAACATGGTTTTGGGAAATCATGTTTGGCAAATTTATTAGAGTTCTTTAAGGATGTAACAAACAGGGTGGGCAAAGGGGAACCAGTAGATGTAGTGTATTTGGATTTCCAAAAGGCATTTGATAAGGCGCCACAGAAAAGGTTACTGCACAAGATAAGAGCTTGCGGTTTTGGGGGTGATATATTAGCATGGATAGAGGAAAGGCTAACAAATAGGAAAAGGAGATCGGGCCAAATGGATCATTTTCAGGTTGGGAAACTGTAACTAGTGGAGTGCTGCAGGGATTAGTGCTGGGTCTTCAACTATCTACAATCTCTATTAATAACTTGGATGAAGGGTCAGACTATATTGTAGCCAAATTTGATGATGATACAAAGATAGGTAAGAAAGCAAGTTGTATGGAGAATAACAAAGTGTCTGCAAAGGGATATAGATAGGTTAAAGTGAGTGGCTAAAAATCTGACAGATAGAGTTTAAGGTGGGGAGATGTGAGCTTTTCCACTTTGGCAGGAAGAATAGAAAAGCAGGATATTATTTAAATCGACAGAGGCAACAGAAGGCTGCAGTACAGAGTGATCTAGGTGTCCTTGTACATGAATCACAAAGAAGTTAGCATGCAAGTACAGCAAGCAATTAGTAAGGCAAATGGAATGTTGGCCTTTATTGCAAGGGGGATGGAGTATAAATGTAAGGAAGTCTCGCTGCAACTGTTTAACGCATTGGTGAGACTGCAGCTGGAGTACTGCACTGCATACAATTTTGGTCCCTTGACTTAAAGAGGGGTTACTTGCATTGGAATCAGTTCCGGTTAGGTTCACACGGCTGATTCCTGGAATGAAGGGGTTGTCTTATGAGGAAAGGTTGAACAGGTTGGGCTGGTACCCAATGGAGTTGAGAAGAATGAGGTGATTTTATTGAAGCATATAAAATTCTGAGGGAGCTTAAGAGGGTAGATGCTGAGAGGATTTTTCCTTTGGTGTGGAAATCTAGGACAAGGTGGCACAGTTTAAAAATAAGGGCTCTCCCATTTAAGAGAGAGATAAGGAGGAATTTTTTTCTCTCAGAGGATTGCAGGTCTTTGGAATTTTCTTCCCCAGAGGGCCCAGTAGAGGCTGGATCATTGAATTCAAGGCTGAGTTAGGCAGATTTTTGTTCTACAAGAGAGTCAAGGGTAATGTGGGAAAGGCAGGAAAGTGGAGTTAAGGCCACAATCAGATCAGTCATGATCTTACTAACTGGAAAAGCAGTTCGATGGGTCAAGTGGCTTACTTCTATTTCTATGAAGCCATTTTATTATAATTTAATATTCAATGCAGCACTTTTAAACAGAGTTAACAGTCAGCTTTAGTTGATAATTTTGCTGCAAGAAATGAGAGGGAAAAAAAGAATCGCTGGCATTTTTTAATCACAAATTTCCAGAACTGTCTAACACCCCGTCCATATATTTTCAGTCCCCTGATTTTAATCCCACCACCAATCGTGGCTGTGCCTTCAGCTGTCAGGTGTTTCCGTTCTCACATTAAGTTGTTCATCTGCTTGTCATTTATAAACTTGAGTATATGCCAGACTTGCCTGAAATACATGTTGTAAGAATCCAATCTCCACTTTCTTTCAAAGTCTTTTAGAAAAAGCAAAATAAAATTCAAATCCTCACACAATGACAAGACACTCCATTGTGCTCCTGGTGATACACAAGTTGCAAGCTGGAAATGCACGAATGTGATTGAAAGCGTTGCTGATTTTTGTGAGCTGAAAATAGATATTCAAAGCCCAGGTGTATTAGCACTACCAGGATAAACCAACACTGCTAAGGAACAAACACTTCATTTTGTAACTTCCAATGTACAGCAATCACACAAGTCTCTTGACCATGGCACAACTGAACTTTCAATTTGCATTATCATTTCGCACATAGCCTTTCTAGATGTCTCCATCCAATCTGGATCAGGGCCCGGGAGAGCGAGGTGCAGATGGTGCCAAGCGCCAGGGCCTGGGGCAGGGGGCCCTGTGTCTTGAACGGATTTTCTCATCGTCCAGGCTGAACAGTCAGAGCTCAGAGCGGCTTTAAAAAATCGGAACCGGAGAGTTCTGATCTTTTTAAATTCGGTCTGTCAGTGTCAGTGTCAGTTTCACTGAGTTGCTGCGCTGCCGCTTCCAACCTTCGGGCAGCTTCTTGGGTCCGATTTTTCTTTTTGAAAAGCCCGTCAGAAAACCAAAGCTGCCCAAAGGTCAACAGCAGCACAGCAACAGTCAGGAGAGAGCTCTTGCTTGAAAAGTGGTAAATGAAATCCCTGCAATTTTAGAATCAATTTGATGGTGTGTTTGTGTGTGTGTGTGTGTGTGGGTGTTTGTGTGGAGGGGTGGGGGGGGGGGGGAGTTGGATGGAGGGGTGGGGAAGGTTAGGGGGGTTAGTGGGTGGGTGGTGGGAGGTTGAGGTGTAGGAGGGCGGGTGGGGAGAGTTGTGCTATGACCAATGCAGTTGGTAAAGCGGAGTTATTTAAAATTCCCAGAGGGAAACTTTAAACAACTGTCATAACCTATAATTTTAAATGTTATGTTTGAGATGTGACTCTAAATTCAGGAATCAGACCATCAGTTCTTGAGGTTTTACATTAAACTAATTGAAACAGTTTATTAATTTACACAGGTTAAAATATATACGCATGGCTACAAATTATTATTATCATAACTTTTAACAAATTCCCAAACTAATCTCCATGAAGGCAACAACAACCCATACACTTAACCAAACACCAGGCAAAGCATTCATACCTTATGAATTCAAAATGAGATTCTTTTCACTGTGGAGACAGTTGGAGGCTTGCAGCTGCCTTTTGATCTCACATTGCCTCTGCTCTGCACACCCGAAAACTGCTGAAGTTATACCTACCACCACTGATTGAATTCAAATTCTCATTGTCTCATCAATCCCTTTGAACTTCACCTTTTAACAATGAAACCTCTTTCATAGTACCAATTTTAGTAGTAATATAAACATGTGGCTTGGTAGCTGCTAGATAGGCATCAAGTTTTCACCCCACTTCTTGAATGCTCTATTCAAAAAATGCAAATGCTCACTACCTCTCTTTCATATCAAAGCTAGTATCCATCAAAGCACCCAGACTAGCTGGTTTTAATCCAATTAAGACATACCCTCAGACTAAACCTCTATCTTAAAAGAAAAATATTTTCCAAAATATTACAGACGTTAATAGCTTCATGACAGGAGGTTGGAGTGGGGGTTGGGGAGAAGGTTAGCTACGGAGTTGAATTGTTTTGTAAATGTAATGATTTACTTGTAGCCACTTTCCTAACATCAGTTGATTGCTCTGTGATTAATTATCCTGAGAGAACCAGTATTGGGCCTCCAATTTTACCATTGTTACAGTCTCTTGCAGAGTCTTCAGACTTGCTGATCAGGAAAATATATATACAATTGTGAGCCTTTTAGTCTTTATCCTCTAGCCTCTTAAAGGTTGTGTTGCACAGGGACACCTGAGGGTTCCAGCGCTTCTCACTGACAGCTGCTTCACTCAGTCATCATAAAGTCCTTGAAGTGATAAATGAGATGAGCAACCGCTCCGAAAAAGGTTGTTCCTGATGATTCTCCTCCAGTTTCCTTTCAAGAGTTTCATTCATTCCCTATTCTCCCTCTTCCATCCACAGCAATTTCTATTCAGCTTGAGCCCTTGCCTGAATAGCCGGCTCTCCCACCAGCTCCTCCCAAGTTGGTGACTTTTCACCTCAATGGATTGCAGGATGCAAATTTGAAACTCAGCATCTTTTTATCCATTCTCAGTGCCTTCATTAAACGTCTGTGTGGGGCTACATGGCAGCACACATCCGTGTTTGCCTTCTTCTCAAATTTCCGCTTACAGTCCTGATCTCACTGACTCCCATCCATAACATTGGTGTCACATCATAGCTTAAAGTTTTTCAATCATTCCACTTTGTTGCTCAGGAGTCATTGGATCTTTCTACCCTGTGAGATTACTGATAAAATAGAATCCAATTATGCCCCTTGTATGAAATTATATTGAATAACACTCACAGGCAGAAGAAAATCTTCTTCAATTTCTACAGAATGGAAAAGATCTTGTGCGGTTTATCAAGGTTGCAAGTATTGAATTTTTCCCCCAAACGTGAATTTACTGTCACTGTGTCCATATGGTGTAATGTGCAGAACATGTTAATGAGGGCTGAGGCAGGCATTGAAATCAGTTTTATCATCTGCAGACTGTTATAAATAACTAATGGGATACTTTCATGTCAAATCAACAATATTACATGATGCTGTTAAAGTCAAATTTGTACTTTCTAATTTGTTTAATACTGTACGATCAAAATCCCCTCCAACTGGGAAATCTATGGAAAATAATTTCAAACCCACAGACATGTTTTGATCTCATGATCGGAACTATAAATTTCAAAAAGATAAGCTGCAGTCAACAGTACAGGGCTGGGCAGCAAGGGGTTAATTCGGACATTTAGTGAAAACACAGTGACTCACCAAAAGGGTTTGGACATTGACTAACGCAATCAAGAAGCCTGATTACCCAATACAATGGCATAAAGGACATATCATCAATACAATACACTCAAGGAATTATTCAACCACCACAGACAAAAGTGCTGGAACAGGGTCATTCAAACCCTCATTAACTTTGGAGTCAGGTGCTGTTACTGTGCTACCTCAAACAGCAGGAGAATTGCTCATACAATGAGAACTGATAATATTCGTCTGGATATATCTTCCATGGAAAACCCTGTATTGTTTCAACCAGCAGGAGCTGATGACATTTGTCTGGACTTTGCATGGAATCAACTAAATGGACGTTGGAACAACAGGAAATATGTTTTGACATGTCTGAGTTAAATTATTATAAAAGCAGAGCAGGACTGAGCATCTGGGCTGCAGTGGGAAGAAAGGTCAAGTCTGGTCACCTTGACTCAAACGACTCTCGTTCCTCCGGCCTGGGTATTCTGCTGCGGGGAGGCAACTTCACCGTCTCCGAGGTTAAGGAGGTGGTGGGCGGGCGACTCCTCGTAGCAGACGTAATGTACAAGAACGCTCCACTCCGGTTAATTAACGTGTATGGCCCGGCACAAGGGGCTGAGCGGCTGGAGGTTTTTCAGCAGCTCCCACTGCTGCTGGCGACCTCCAGGCCGGTCATTCTGGGCGGTGACTTCAACTGCATCATCGATGCGGCTGGACGATCCAGCAGGGCCGACAGCAGATTGGATGCTACGTCCAGATCCCTGATGGAAACAGTTAAGGATGCCAAGCTGCACGACGTCTTCAGCAACCCTGCAGACGGAGCGCAGCGTAGATACACCTGGTCGCGGCCAGACGGGTCCATTCGTTCCAGGATAGACTTCCTGTTTGTGTCCCGTGCATTCACAGTCAGATCCACCGATGTCAAGCCGGTGTTCTTCTCTGACCACTGCCTCCTACTGGCGGACTGCCACTTGGAGAAGGACCTGAGGGTGGGCAGGGGGGCATGGAAGCTAAATGTGCAACTGCTGACCCCAGAGAACATTGAGGAGCTCAAGAGGGATTACAAAGGTTGGAGAACCGTGAAACCCCTCTTTGAGTCCCTGACACACTGGTGGGAAGCGACCAAGGGAAACATCAAGAGGTTTTTCATCCTCAAAGGCACCCAGAAAGCTAGAAAGGAACAGAGGGAAATGTCCCGACTCCAGAAAAACATGCAGAATCTGCTCCGGCTGCAGTCGATGGGGGTCGATGTCAAGGAGGAGCTCCAAGAGGTGAAGAGCCAGCAAGCCTCGCACTTTGCTTCGGAGGCCTCCAAGATCATCTTCCGTTCCAGAGTCCGCTCCGTGGAGCAGGATGAGACGTGCTCACGTTTCTTCTTCCAAAAGGTACACAGAGAGAGCTCTGTGATCAGCAGCCTGAAGGAAGAAGATGGCTCAGTAAAGTCATCACGGTCCGACATTTTGAGGATCAGCAAATCCTTTTATGCCGGATTGTATGACGTGAAGCTCACGGACAGCACGGCCTCCCAGTCCTTCCTGTCCTCTATCACGGAGGTCTTAGACCACAGTACGCGGGAGAGCCTGGACAAACCGTTAACTCCTGATGAACTGACTAAGGCCCTTGAGTCCTTCGAGAAGAGTAAAACTCCCGGAAGCGACGGCTTGCCGGCGGGGTTGTATTCGGCTCTGTGGGACTTGATTGGCCCAGACCTGCTAGGAGTGTACGAGAGTATGCTCCTGGCCGGTAGTATGTCAGAATCAATGAGGAAAGGCATCATCACCCTCATCTACAAGCACAAGGGGGAAAGGGAGGAAATTAGAAATTGGCGACCCATTTCACTGTTGAATGTGGACTATAAGATTCTGTCCAAGGTCATCGCCAATCAGGTCAAATCCGCTCTGGAATTGGTGATTCACCCTGACCAGACCTGCACTGTGCCAGGCAGGAAGATCTCTGACAGCCTCGCGCTGCTCAGGGATACGATTGCCTATGTACAGGACAGGGGTGTGGATACCTGCCTCATCAGCTTGGATCAGGAGAAGGCCTTTGACAGAATATCGCACATCTACATGGTGGATGTGCTCTCCAAAATGGGGTTTGGGGAGGGAATTCGAAATTGGATCCAACTGCTCTACACTAACATCAGTAGCGCAGTCTCAATCAATGGGTGGGAAACAGATAGCTTTCCGATTAAATCTGGAGTCAGACAGGGCTGTCCTCTCTCGCCTGTTCTTTTCGTGTGTTGCATAGAACCCTTTGCCGAGTCCATCAGGAAGGATCCGGGCATGAGAGGAGTGACGATCCCAGGCAGTGGAGGCACTCAGGTAAAAGCCTCCCTGTACATGGACGACGTCGCCGTCTTCTGCTCGGATCCGCCGTCGGTGCGCAGACTGATCCACATCTGCGACCAGTTCGAACTGGCCTCGGGAGCCAAGGTAAATCGTGGGAAGAGCGAGGCCATGTTCTTTGGGAACTGGGCTGACCGATCCTTTGTCCCCTTCACTGTCAGGGCTGACGGCCTGAAGGTGCTGGGGATATGGTTCGGAGGGACCAGGGCATGCATTAGAAACTGGAAGGAGCGAGTGGCTATGGTGAAAAGGAAACTGGGCATGTGGGAGCGATGCTCCCTCTCCATTGCGGGTAAGAACCTGGTCATCAGGTGTGAGGCACTCTCGCTGTTGCTGTACGTGGCGCAGGTCTGGCCCATTCCAGACTCCTGCGCGATGGCGATCACTCGAGCCATCTTCCGCTTTATCTGGAGGTCGAAAATGGATCGTGTCCGCAGGGACGCGATGTACAAGCCTCTAGATAAAGGGGGAAAAAACGTGCCCAACATCGCCCTCATACTGATGGCCAACTTTGTGTGTGGCTGCATCAAGCGGTGCGTAGACCCTCAGTACGCAAACACCAAGTGTCACTACGTGCTGAGGTTCTACCTGTCCCCGGTGTTGCGAAGGATGGGTCTGGCCACGCTGCCGCGGAACGCTCCAAGTAGTTGGACCGTGCCGTACCACCTGTCCCTCGTGGAAAAATTTATGCAGAAAAACACCTTTGACCACAAGTCCATCAGGCAGTGGTCAGCACGTAACGTCCTAGAGGCCCTGAGGGAAAAGGAGAGGGTGGACCCTGTGGGATGGTTCCCCGAGCAGACTGTCAAAGTCATTTGGCAGAATGCCTCATCGCCAGAACTTTCCAACAAGCACCAAGACGTGGCTTGGCTGGTGGTGAGAAAGGCCCTCCCCGTCAGATCCTTCCTACACGCCAGGAGTCTCACCCACTCTGCACGTTGCCCTCGAGGTGGCTGTGGTGGGGAAGAGACCGTTGTTCACCTCCTTGTGGATTGTGCCTTTGCAA
The DNA here is from genome assembly GCF_964194155.1 of Cetorhinus maximus. Classification (NCBI taxonomy): domain Eukaryota; kingdom Metazoa; phylum Chordata; class Chondrichthyes; order Lamniformes; family Cetorhinidae; genus Cetorhinus; species Cetorhinus maximus. The sequence continues at coordinate 28,539,203 of NC_135881.1, forward strand.
AGAAAGTCTGGAGAGAGATGCAGTGGTTGCTGTCGAGGTTCATCCCGAGCAGTTCTGTGACACAGGACTCTGTGCTCTACGGGCTGTTCCCAGGGACACACACCGAGACAAACATCGACTGCAGCTGGAGGATCATCAACTCGGTGAAAGACGCGCTTTGGTCTGCCCGAAACTTGTTGGTCTTCCAGCACAAAGAGTTGTCCCCGACCGATTGTTGCGGACTGGCACAATCCAAAGTCCAGGACTACGTGCTGAGGGACGCACTAAAGCTTGGGGCAGCTGCCGCAAAGGCGCAATGGGGAAGGGTCGCTGTCTAAGACCTTTCTGCAACAGCGCACCGAGAGACTGGGAACTGTTTAGAGCCCCTCGGGCTGTACAGCTCAAAATGAAAGGCTGTAAATGATTGTAATATTGTTTGTACTGATGCACCTGGTGATACATTTTGTAAAAGTTTAACCTGGATTGTACCCTTGTAATGGTGTTTTTGAAATGGTTTGGAATGTGATTGAAGATATTTTATGAATAAAGTATATTTTTGCAAAAAAAAAAAAGACTCAGGCCCACAGTCAACACCGGACAGACCAGCTTGCTGGGAATTGTAAGTGTTTTCAGCAATATCATGGTGATACTGGCCTGAAGGTTTTGGGCTGCAGTCAAGAAGGGTCAACCTGGTTCGCGGACCTACAGTTCTCACTGGAAGGACCAACCGTGTGAAGCATTGTAAATTTCAGCCGTATCTTAGTGATATTGGTTTGAGGGGTTTTTTTTCCTTCAGGTTTGGGGCAAAAACGTGATGTTTTGCCTGTGTTTTTGTAAGTTTAACTGAGTCGTGGTGACTTTGTGTCGGGTACTGGGGATAGGTTGTTTTAAATTTTGGGTTTTGTACTGTGGGCTGTGGGTGATTCAATAAAGCAATTGTGAATTATCAGAAGAAACTTGTCTCGCTGGTCATTCTGTTCAAGCCATTCACCTGTGAAGCTGGTGTCACGAACTTGAGTGTGGGGAGGGTCTCTGAGAGAAAAGGGGAGCCCCTACAACAGTCATGGTGGGATCACCTATAGCAGGGGTGGGGAATATTTTTCTTATCACGGGCCATTCACACATAGACAAAATCAGTCGCGGGCCATACATACACATAGGGCAGGATATTACCTCAGTCGGGGGGTGTTGTGTGGGCGGGTTCCCGATTGGCGCCCCCATTTTACGTGGGCGGGCCTGCCCGGAAGCGCTGTGCGGTCCCTGTGCGGGCAGGGGGGGAATCCCTGAGCCAGGAGTGCGCACTTTCGCACATGCGCACGAGAGAGCGCACGGATCTCCCTGAGGCAAAGTGCTGCCTCAGGGAGATCGCCTCAAGATTCAAAAGTTCATCAAAGGCAGAAAAAAATATTCCTGACATGTCCCCTCATGTGACACCGTCACATGAGCTGGAACTTTTCAATTTCTTTTATTTAAACATTTTACACAAATTTTAAAAACCCTCATGAAATCTCATCCCGCCCGTGGATGAGGTTTCATGTTTTTTCTGAAGGCCGCCTGGGCTCTTCGCCTGCCCGCCAACCTTAAGGTTGGATGGGCAGCTCAGTTGATTGTTTGAATTGCTCGCTAACAGGCCTTAATAGGCCTTTGACAGTGCGGCTGGAGCACAGCCGATCCGGCAGCACGCCTGCCGGACTGAAAATCTGAATGATGCGAGGTGACGTCGGGACGCCTGCACAATGTCATCCCGCGCCATTTTACACATCGGCGAACGGGCCCCGCCCCCGCTCGCCGACCAGAAAATGCAGCCCAGAAAAATCAACAGTGTAGGTGGAGCTTTAATACATAAACCTGGAAACTTGTAATCTGCTGATTTAAGCTCTTCCCACAGAGCAGCAACCATAGTCAGATGTTTCTCCTGGTGTCATTTTATTGTTTGAATTAGATAGCAAGGTTCCCAACCCAAAAGTCAAACACTGTGCTAAAGTTCACATAGTTGTTTTCACGCACCATCGTGGTCAGTTACAGAGACAAACGAGCGGCCATGATGTCATGATGAGTTTGTACAGATCTGACTAAATACAGCGCCTGAGACAACAAAAAAAACACTCATTTAGGCAAAAGAAAGGTCTAGTGCTGTATTCAGACTCTACACAAAGCATTTGAGCTCATTTTAATTTTAGAAATCTTCCAGTAGGCTGGATGAAATTGAGCAACAGGCCGTATGTTCCCCACTCCTGACCTATAAAGTGCACACAAACCAACACTGTATTATACCGTTGCTGCTCTTAATATTAATGACCAATGCTGCATATATTTGTGTTTGATATTTGTAACTAGATGTTTATAACAACAGGCGCATCATCATTTTACTGGGACCTTTCTGTGATTATGTGATGAATTGATGCATGATTGAGGGGTAGGGTTTAAGTTGGGTGGCGGGGTGGGTGGGGTGGGTAGAGGAAAAGTGGCCCAGGAACAGGAGAAGCACTGGGGTGCACGATTTCTCTCTCTAGTCCTGATCTGGGCATGTTTATTCCTACAGTCCCACATAGCACACCACATCCCTCCCTTTTGTTGCTTCACTCAGTCATCATAAAGTTCTTGAAGCGATGACTGAGATGAGCAACCCCTCCGATAAAGGTTGTCCCTGCTGACTCTCCTCCAGTTTCCCTTCAAGAGTTTCCTTCATTCCCTACTCTCCCTCTTCCATCCACAGCAATTTCTATTCAGCTTGAGCCCTTGCCTGATTGGCCGGCTTTCCCATCAGCTCCACCCGAGTTGGTGACTTTTTACCTCACCGGAATGTAGGGCGCAGATTTGAAACTCAGCGTCATTTTATCTATTCTCAGTGCCTTCACTAGAAGTTTGGGTGGGGTTGCATGGCAGCACACAGCTGCATATGCCATCTTCTCAAATTTCCACTTACAGGCCTTATCTCACTGGCCCTCATCCATAACCACTGGTGTCACATCATAGCTCTGGCAGCTTCCTGGGCAGTTCACAACAAAAGATTTCATCCCTTGGCTCCCATCGGCTGTTGTCTGCCGGGTGTGCAGGAAGACATGCTACCCCATTTCCTTCCTCCAGTCTTTCCTTTCCTCCTGTGCCACTTCAGTAGCATGCTGTTTTGCTGTTCCACTTCACCATTACCCTGCGGCCAGCATGGAGTCATAGTTCAATGCTCCACACCATATTCCAGCAAAAGTTGTTTAAACGTTTCAGCTTGCCTTTGATGTAAGTGGCACTCCGAAAGTCATGAAGATATGCTTCATCATCCTCTAGAAAACTCCCCTCAAAGAATCCAACGGTAAAAGCCCACACCTATCAACAAGCATTCATCACTTGGCAGACATCCCATAATATGTCACCAGATCCTGCCCTGATCCTTCTGGTAGTCTGATTCATACCAACAGCTAGGGTTAAAAACAGCTCCATGGTTTGGCCACCACGGCAAAGTCTGCAGACCTGTTCTGTGTTCCAATCAATTCCTGGCTACCACACATGGAGCTCAATTAGTTCTTCACTTGGTGTTCTTCATGTGCCAACATCAAGACCAACCGCAATGTCCTTAGGATGGACAATTCAGTCCCCTCATGACAAAATGACACAGTTCTTCCTTCAAGGGAAAATAACGTGGGTAGCAGCACTAATCCAAACATCTGAACTGGATGCACTGCCAAACCTTTTTTGACTCCATAGTGCCAAAGGTTTCCCTTTCTACTTGCTGTGCAGACATAGCTGCAATTATATGCAATATACAATTACCCATACCTCCTCAACCAGGTGGCACTCTCTCTGTGGTTCAACTGAGACAACATGCCAGCAATAATTTGGTTATCAGGCCTGAAAATCTCCTTGAACTCATATAGATGTCATTACAAAATCCATCTTTCAATTCTAGCTGTCCTTCCCTTTCTAGAGACAAATATCCTCAATGGCCCATATCCCATTCAAACTTCCCACCAGATGTTGAAGCGCTTGTATGGTCTCACCTCAGCTAATCCCTCGTTCTCCATTTGTATATAGGAACAGCAGTAAGCAATGATTCAGCCTGATTCAGTCCAAATCAGAATCAAAATCACAGAATTCTTACAGCGCAGGAGGAGGCCATTTGGCCCATCGTGTCTGGACCGGCTCGCCAATTGAACAATTCACTTAGTGCCATTTTCCTGTGCCTATACGTACCTGAACCTCACTCACTCTCTTTTTCTCTAAGTTGCATGATATGCTTACCCGACAAAAACCTATCAATCTGAGCCACGAAAATTTCAATTGGCCCAGCATCCACATGCTTTTGGGGGTAATAAGAGTTCCAGATTTCCACCAGCTGTTCTGTGAAAAAGTGCTTACTGATTTCACTTCTAAACAGCATAGCTCTAATTTTTAGAACTGCTTTGAATGTGTTTCGTAGCACTCCTGTGAGGCACCTAGGGATGTTTTACTATGTTAAAGTTGCTATATAAATACAAGTTGTTGTTGTTGCTACCACAACCAGGGGAAATAGTTCAGTGCCATTGCTGTATGGGAATAGCTTAACCACAGGGCAGCTAGTTCTGGTGCACAGGTCTTCAGCACTAAAGCTGGGGTCATCTCGAGACCCCATGCTTGCAGTACATTCAGCCCCTTCTTACTGTCACATGGAGTGAACTGAATTGGTTGGACATTGATATCGATGATGGTGGGAACCTTGGGAGGGGCCAAAGGATCATCCCTTTGATACTTTTGGTTGAAGATGTTGCATGTCTATTCTACTGTCAAGCTGGGTTTCATCATAGTTGAGGATGGGCATGTTCAGACAGCTTGAAAAGTCACTACTAATAATTACTGCTCGTTTAATAAGAACAAGTATCTGGATTTAAGCAAACTCTTTCTAAAGAAAGAAAAAACATCCATTTATCTGTCCTCGGGACGTCCCAAAGTACTTGATCATGAATGAATTTATTTTTAATCACTGTTACATAGGTAAATGTGGGAGTTTGCACACAGCAAGGTCCCATAAAAAAAAATGAAATAACTGATCAGTTAATTGATAATGATGGCATTGGTTGAGAGACAAATGTTGGTCAGTGCACAAAAACCTCCCTGTTCGCCTTCGGATAATATCACGGGACCGATTGTGTCCATCCAAACAGGCAGCTGGGGCCACAGTTTAACATCCCATCTGGAAGCGCTCCCTCAGTACAGGACCGAAGTGTGAGCCTAAATCATGTACTCTAAGGGACCACTGAATTTATTTACGTAAAGGGAGGTAACGTAAGTGACATATTGTAAACCAATATAAATATATGAAAACATGTTAACATGTTAGTTTTGAATTAACTATAAGATCGCTTTGAACCTTAATAAATAATTCCCATTTTATTTTTTTTTATTCATTCATGGGATGTGAGCATTTATTGCCCATCCCTAATTGCCCTTGTTCAGAAGGCATTTAAGAGTCAACAACATTGCTATGGGTCTGGAGTCACATATAGGCCAGGCCAAGTAATGACAGCAGATTTCCTTCCCTAAAGGACATTAGTGAACCAGATGGGTTTTTACAACAATCAACAAAGGTTTCATGGTCATCATTGGACTTTTTATTCCAGATTTTTATTGGATTCAAATTTCACCACCTGCCTTGGTAGGATGTGAACCCAGATCCCCAGAGCATTACCCTGGGTCTCTGGAATACTAGCTCAGTGACAATTCCACTTTGCCACCACTTCTGCATTAATGAGTGTTGTTTTCCAGTTCTGTTTGATATAGCAGCATGGATATACAGAGTTGAAGATAACACACAGAGTGGCCTCATGTTAAACTAACGTCGCAGATAAAATGGAGTATAAATAATGCAAATGAATACATTTGCACAGCTGGATTCTGGAATTACAAGAGAATGAACTAGAATAGTCAACACCATTATCTGTTGAGGTTTTAAGTGCTTTTACAAAGGGCTGCACCAGGTTCGAACATAGCACGGTCTAAGTGTAAAATATATTTTCTGGAACCAAATCAATCCTTGATCTATTTATTCTGATATTCTTGTGCATCCACTATCTACATTTGTCCTGGCAACAGCTGGCGTGAACTGAAAGCAATTTGCATTTAAATATCTAACTCTGACACACTTTATAGAGCTTAGTGATGCTCGACATCCATTGATTTTTCAGTGCTGTTATTAAATTTTTAATGAAGAGAGAAAACTATTGTAGTTGCTATGGCAACTAAAACTAATAACAATCCAGAGATAATGAAACAAAGAAAAGGTTGCAAAAAGGGTTCTGATGCAAAGCCTTTATCTGAAATATTACCCTGTCTTTTCCCCTCTTTTCAATAGGTTGACAGACCAATTTCCAGTCATGTTTGTTTTTATTACTGCTAACTACCAATGCTTCCCATTCCATGGTTACATATTTAATGGAAAGATAACTTATATCTCCAGGCACAACCACCCATTCATACAGCTTGCACCATCAGGTGAATACCACGTGGAACCTGCTGTCTTCCACAAGGAGGTCCCTCTGTTCAATGGGTTACTGTTAACACTTTGCTCAAATTTATTTGTGCAAACGTAGGAACAGTGCCTGCACCCACCCTACCTGTGATAAATAGATTAAATACAACGTGGCTTGCTTCAAGGCATTGTGCTGTGCTCTAAGCGGAATGTTCCATTTGCATATCTTCTACTCAGTTATAACAGCCATAAGGTAATTATTTTCACGATACGTATAAATGTCACACAAGGAATACAATAATATGGCCCATTTTTTGATAGAATTGCTGCCTTGAAAAAAGGGAAAAAAAACTGATGATGGTAATAAAATGAAACTGTCACATAGATCATGCAGCCAGGCTACTAAGATTTTAGTTAGGTATCGCAATTTCCATTTCAGGAAGGTTTAGCGAGGTGTGGTCATCAATAGAGTCTTTGGGCAACAAATCTTTCTGTTTGCATTATTAGATTATAGTTGAGGAAAACCATTCAGCATATCCTAATTCAACCATTCAAAAAGTACTTACAGTGCCCCACTATAATTTTAATTTATTTCAGCCTCCACTTCATAGTAAACACCCATTTTGCTATAACATGAATAAAACCAACCTATTCTACATCAATTTACCACAATAAAAATTAGTATTCTGGAAGAATGGGATCCAATGGTCCAAAGAAAGCTCCTTCATTCGATGGGTTTGCTTTTGGCTGAGATGTTAAACCAAAGATCCAAATACTTGTTCAGAGTGACTCAAGATATCCCATACTATTTGAAGAAAAGCAAGGAGCTCATCCTGCATTTTGGTCAATATTCATCCCTTGAACAATACAGCCAAAACTGATTAATTGGTCAGTTATCTCATTTTTTTATTGTGCGATCTTGCTGTACACAAACTGGCTGCTATGTTACCTTACATAGCATCAGTGAATACACTTTAAAAGTAAGTCATTGGCTATAGTCCTGTGGAGACAAGTTCTTTTGTGACCTTGTGATGAATATTTTAAACAATAACGACCTCAATCTTCCAATATGGGGAGCTGCGAACAACTTAAGTCTCTGATGTGCCTTGGGACCCTGAGGAAGTCCCAACAACACACATGCATGGGAAGTTTAAAGTTCTGAATGCTGGATTTACCCTGCTCGGACTGCTACATGATTCCCTATGACAGTGGGATCAGAACCACAGATACTTGGGCTGTTTGCACTATACTCACCCTGATTTTTACACAGATTTGCTTAGAACGTTTCTTAGCAGGCTAAAGCCTGCTGATAAGAGCAGCTTGAAGTAAATCAGCTGGAGTGTCAAAGCACAATGGAACCACAGCAACCCCGATACTGCTCAATCCCCCCGACAATGCTCACCTCCCACATCCTGACAATGTTCATCACCCACTTCTGACATTGCTCACCCCCACTTCTGACACTGCTCACCCCCTAACAATAAAGTTAACCACCTCTTGACAATGTTTGCCCCCCCCCAGCAATGCTTACCCTCCCCCCCCGACAATGTTCACCTCCCAGACAATGCTCACCCTCCCCACCCCAGACAATGTTCACTCTTCCCCGCCCCCAACAATGCTCGCCACCCCCTCATGATAATGCTCATCCCCCACCCCGACAATGCTCACCCTCCCCGCCCCCGACAATGTTCACTCTTCCCCGCCCCCAACAATGCTCGCCACCCCCTCCCGACAATGCTCACCCCTCCCGCCCCCGACAATGCTCACCCTCCCCGCCCCCGACAATGTTCACTCTCCCGCCCCCGACAATGCTCGCCACCCCCTCCCGATAATGTTCACCCCCGATAATGCTCACCCTCCCTGCCCCCGACAATGTTCACTCTTCCCACCCCCGACAATGCTCACCACCCTCTCCTGATAATGCTCACCCTCCCCCGCCCCCGACAATGCTCACCCTCCCCGCCCCCGACAATGTTCACTCTTCCCCGCCCCTGACAATGCTCGCCACCCCCTCCCAACAATGCTCACCCCTCACCTGACAATGCTCACCTCCTCCACACCCTGACAATGCTGACCACCCCCTGACAATGCTCACCTCCCCCCTGTGGTGGTCTCTTATGATCTGCTGCCACCATATGTGTTGAGGGTCTTGATGTAGATCTCAAGGGATCTGTCTCTATGCTATCTATGCTAAGCAAGATATTGAGACTTACAAGGGTTTGAGTCGAACACAATTACATGAAATTTATATACAGCTCTGCACCGGCTTTGATCTAGCCTGGATCTTGACAGTTACATAGACTGATTACTTGACTATATGCTTGACTCATAAAGTATACCTAAAGTCTTACTGATACATAGACAGTAGTGAATATCTGAAGTGGAGATCAGAGGCAATAGTGAACATCTAATATGGAGGCTGTACGTTTTATCCTCCAGCATTATACACGGTGATGTCATAGTGATGTCACTATGCAGCTATTTAAAGGTACATGTCATTGTCTGCATTGGCACGCATACAATATCACATCCCTCACAATGCTCACGCCCTCCAACAATGCTCACCCACCCCCCACCGACAATGTTCAGCCCCACAATGCTCACCTCCCCCAACAACGTTCACCGCGCCCCCCGCGACAATGATCACAACCCCTGTCAATGCCCACCCCCCTCGTCAATGCTCACTCGGTCTCCTCTGAAGGTCACCAGCATCACAGGTGCCAGTCTTCAGGCAGTTCAATACACTCCACGTGATATCAAGAAACAGCTGAAGGCACTGGATACTGCAAAGACTATGGGCCCTGACAATATTCCGGCAATAGTACCGAAGGCTCGTGTTCCAGAATTTGCCGTGCCCCTAGCCAAGCTGTGCCAGTACAGCTACAACACTGGCATCTAGCCGGCTATGTGGAAAATTGCCCAGGTATGTCCTGTACACAAAAAGCAGGACAAATCCAACCCGCCCAATTACTGCCCCATCAGTCTACTCTCGGCCATCAGTAAAGTAATAGAAGGGGTCATCAACAGTGCTATCAAACGGTATTTGCTTAGCAATAACCTGCTCACTGCCGCCCAGTTTGGATGCTGTCAGGGCCACTCAGCTTCTGACCTCATTACAGCTTTGGTTCAAACATGGACAAAAGAGCTGAACTCCTGATGTGAGATGAGTGACATCAAGGCCGCATTTAACTGAGTGTGACATCAAGGAGCTCTCGCAAAACTGGAGTCAATGGGAATCAGGAGGAAAACTCTCCACTGGTTGGAGTCATACCTAGCACAAAGGAAGATGTTTGGGGTTGCTGGAGCTCAGTCATCTCAGCTCCAGGACATCACTGCAGGAGTTCCTCAGGATAGTGTCCTCAGTCCAACCATTTTCAGCTGCTTCATCAATGGCCTCCCTTCCATTGTAAGGTCAGAAGTGAGGATGTTCGCCGATGATTGCACAATGTTTAGCACCATTCACCACTCCTCAGATACTGAAACAGTCCATGTCCAAATGCAGCAAGACCTGGACAATATCCACGTTTGAGCTGACAACTGGCAAGTAACATTTGCGCCACACAAGTGCCAGGCAATGACTATCTCCAACAAGAGAGAATCTACCCATCACCCCTTGACACTCAATGGCATTACCATCACTGAATCCTCCACTATCAACATCCTGGGTGTTACCATTGACCAGAAACTGAGCTGGACTAGCCATATAAATAAATACTGTGGCTACAAGAGCAGGTCAGAGGCTAGGAATCCTACGAGGAGTACCTCATCTCCTGACTCCACAAAGCCTGTCCACCATCTACAAGGCACAAGTCAGGAGTGTGATAGAATACTCCCCACTTGCCTGGATTGAGTGCAGCTCCCACAACACTCAAGAAGCTTGACAACATCCAGGGCAAAGCAGCCAGTTTGATTGGCACCAAATCTACACACATTCACTTCCTCCACCACTGATGCACAGTAGCAGCAGTGCGTACTATCTACAAGATGCACTGCAGGAATTCACCAAGGTTCCTTAGACAGCACCTTCCAAACCCACGATCACTACCATCTAGAAGGACGAGGGCAGCAGATAGATGGGAACACCACCACCTGGAAGTTCCCCTCCAAGTCACTCATCACCCTGACATGGAAATATATTGCTCTTCCTTCACTGTCACTGGGTCAAAATCCTGAAATTCCCTTCCTAACAGCACTGTGGGTGTACCTGTACCACATGGACTGCAGCGGTTCAAGAAGGCAGCTCAACACCACCTTCTCAAGGGCAACTTGGGATGTGCAATAAATGCTGGCCCAGCCAGTGAGGCCCAATTCCCATGAGTGTATAAAAAAATTCCCCCGACAATGCTAACCCGCCCCCCCCCCCGCAACAATGCTCACCACCCTTGACAATGTTCATCCCCCATCAATGCTCACCCACCTTGGCAATGTTCAACCCCTCAACAATGTTCACCCCCCTCGACAATGTTCAGCCCCCCTACAATGTTCACCTCCTCGACAATGTTCACTGCCCTTGACAATGTTCACCCCCCTCAACAACAATGTTCACCCACCTCGACAATGTTCACCCCACCGACAATGCTCTCCTGCCCCCGACAACGCTCACCTGCTTCCGTCAGTGCTCATCCCCCCAACAATGCTCACTCATTTCCGCCAATGCTCACCCCATGACAATGCTTACCCCACCCTTGACAATGCTCTCCCCCCCTCGACAATGGTCAACTCCCGACAATGCTCACCGCCCCCAACAATGCTCTTCCGTCCCCCACAGTGCTCACCCTCCCCAACAATGCTAACTCCCCCGACAATGCTCACCTGTCCCGACAATGCTGAACACCCCCAGCAACTTTCACCCTACTCTCCCTTGGGTGAGGTTTCCTGAAAAATGCAAAGGCCGCCTGGCCGATTTGCCTGCCTGCCAACCATAAGGTTGGACGGACAGCAAAATATCCCAGTTAATTACACCGTTGATGGGCTTAATAGCCCTCTTAATCGTTGGCGGGTGGGCTTCCAAGTTTAGTGTGCACCCATCGACCGAAATATCGTGCAGGTGCGCAATGATGTCGGGATGCTCGCCCACACGCCAAGCGAAAAATTCTGCCCATTGTGAAACATTCTGAAAGAAGTCCCAGACTTGTCCACTAGCTAATGTGCACTGATACCTTTTTAAAAGTTCCCTGGCGATTAGGCATCAAGTGCTGCACAGTGTGCAACATTCCACATTGTAGGCTGAAAGTGAAATAAACATTCAGTGGCACTAAACAAGTTAACATTTTAAATTTAATTTAAATGGGATGTGCAAAAAAATAGGTTCCGCAAGACTCTCTTTGCCATGAAGGCGGCAATAGGAATGGTAAAATGGTCTTTAGGAAGCCCTGGCGGCAATCTGTCATTTGTGCGCTGCTCTAGTGTATGTAAATGAGACGGGGAAGGGGGATTGGAAGTTGTACTTCAAATGTTAACGATTATAGTGCTAATACTTCAGCCCTATATTAATAGTGACTATGTCTTTTCCAAGCATGTTTGTTCTCACCACAGGTGACCAGTCCAGTTGTCCATCAGTTGTGCTCCAGGATACAGCCTTCAAACTCAAGGATGAAGCCTCAACCATTCAAAGGCAGAGCCGCCAAGGGAGCTACGGTGTAGGTTGACATCAGCATCAGTATAGTGGAATGAGAATGTGAGAAAAAGGTGAGCTGGATGTTAATGTGATGTCGATGGATCTGGGAGGAAATTGTATTAAAGGCTGAGAGTAAAAGTAATGGTGGGAGAGAGGCAGAGTTATGCTTAAAGCAAGGGAGGCAAAATATTCAGAATAATCCTGTCAATAATTGAAACTCCAGAGATAGCAAAGCCATTCATAGAGAGGAATGGTTTTCAGAGATTTTGTGCGGAATGAGAATGGGTGAGTACAGGAAAGCAGTGAAGTTAGCAAAGAGAGAACAGGTGTAGTTTAGATGAAAGGTTGTTGTCATCGAAGCTGAGAGAGAGGGAGTGAGAGAAAACACCAGGAGATCTCGGTGAAGAATTCACTGAGAGACTTAGGGAGATGGTAGAAAATAAGGATGCTAAAGGAAAAGTGAGAGGGTATACTTGAACTGTGGCCATTCCTGGAAGTATAGATGCAAATCGTCCCTGGATTGTTCACATTGTATTTTAGTGCTGAGGCACAGTCACCAGTGGGCATATTTCTTGTAAATTCCCATAAATGGTATCTCAATGTGGTTGGCTCTTAACTGCCTAGCAAGCTACTCAGTTCGAAGGAAATTAGGGATGGGCACGAATGCAGGGCCTGCCAGCGATGCCCACATCCCGTGAAAGAATAAATATAAATAGGAACTTGTTCAAATAGTTCATTTTTTCAACAAGTCCATTTATGTTCCTGCTTTTTGTCATGTATTTGATTATTTCTACGTCTTCCCATCAGCCATACCATCTACTAGGACGTGGATCCTATGTTAACTAATTTTGTAATTTGTACTTAAACTTATTCATATTCACTTTCATATTGTGTTCTCTTACTCATTGTGAACTTTTTCCAACATATTTCTGCTTTAGTTTGAGGTACAGAAGGTTAGGAGGGGGGTATTGAGGGAATAAGATGCTGAAAGGAGGAGGTTAAAATGGTGCCTGCTGATTAGAATGAAGGGGAACCACAGGTCTGGATTTGTAGTGCAACATGCAGCCAGTACTTTCAGTGAAGTAGAAATAGTGAACTAAGGTCAGATCAAGGATCTCAAAGGCTCACACAGTATTAAGTCGTGAATTTTTACCAGGAGAAGGAGCTACGAATGCAGTTGAGAGTTACTGCTCTTGGGTAGATGTGAATAGTACCATAGTTGAGGTGGTGGAGAATAGGGAAGCAAGCAGTTGGATAAGAACTCTCGGCTATCCTATCTTGGAAGGATTGACAAACACAAAATCTGAGGTTGATTCTGAGCTGCAATAATACTGGGAGGTCTAAGAAGAACTCGCTATTGAAGATGGATTTGTCTTCAAAAGTCCCAAAGTTATTGGGCTGGATATTAATGGGCCGATTCCAGAGAGCTTTAAATAGTAGGAAGGAGCTGGATCTTGAAGTCTTGTCCCCATTTCCAGCAGATCTCACTTTTGCCAGCAGGAGAAAGGGGGTGGGGTGTGAATCACACAGGACCTGAACTCAGCAGGGCCATTTGAAATCAAGTTCAAGCAGATCTCCTTTATGCTCTTCCAAGGGCCTTAACCCACAGTGTGGGAGTCACAAATTCATGCAGTAGATGTAAATGTTTACGAAGGGCAGACAAGGTATGCGTAAATGTTATGATCTGAAGCTTTTAAATCCTTTAAATATGAAAGAAAACCAGGCCCAAGCCGTCAGTTAAAGTTTAAAAAACACCCTGTACTGGACTGTTTTGATTGACAGGCCATCTGATGTAGGTTAGAAAAAAATTACCATCTGTTCTTACAATTTCAATAGAATTCTTTATTGACATTTCCCAAGGGCTGTTCTTATAGCTGAGGTCACTGTGGATGTTTGGCTGAATTTCAAAAGCTACAAAAGCACTTTTCTCAATGAGTGGGCTGAGTTCACATTTTAATTGACAGTTTTAAGAAGATATTAAAGGATTATCTGTCTTTGATGTGGTTATTAAATTAAAGACTTGAAGGGATTTAAAATTTTTCAATGGCTTAATGAATGGGAGATTTTTCAGTATCAAATGTGTATGCATGAGAGCTACCAGATTGTTAGAAGTTTTTTTTTTAATCTCCACTGGCTCCTGAAGTCTGCCCATAGTGGATACTGGGTGAGTGCCTATGGAGGTGGCATGGGGAAAGGCAATGGCATGGAGGTGTCATGAGTTGGCATGGGGTATGAGGAGCAATGGGAGCATGATGTAGTATGGAGGGAGCTTGGAAAGTGGCTGAGGGGTAAGGGGATATGATGGGGTGGGGGCTAGAGGTCCTAATAGCTTCTAAAACAACTGGGATAAGTCTCACAGAACAGAGGTGCCCTTCTGAACATCCCACCTTGGCACTCGCCTGCTCTCATTGCCACCTGCTTCCAGCCCCTGATTCCCTGGAGTGAAAATTAGGTCAAATTGGGCCCTTTAAACTGAGGCAGGTCTGCCAAGTCGGGAGATTTCCAAATTCACGCTACCTGCCTTAGTAGCGAAAATCTGGCCCAAGAAAATAAACTCAGCCATAATATTTCCAAAGGTGAGCACAATGTGTCTCGCTCTGGCCTGATAATTCAGCACTATTTGCAGATGTAGATAACCAAAGTCTGACATGTAGCACATACAGAAATAAAATAGGCAAATAGCCAATGAAAACACATGACATTTGTAGAAAGCTTGCACAGATGTATTTATGTTACAATAAAATCAATTTTTAATTATCATATATCACTTTTCCAATTTTCTTTTAAGCTCAAAAGTTAACCATTACCAAGAGTTCAAACACAGCTGCATATTGCCAGCAGCATTTCCAAATAAAGATGCTTCAATTAATGGATTTCTGATTGTAACATGAAGATCAAAAAATGGAGATCCCAATGAATCAATCACACAACCTCATCATCACAAAGGAACACTTGAGAAAAGTGCTCTTCTTGCAAAAACTCAAAAAAGGCAAAAGGTTTAGGCCTACTTGATTGTTTTAACACTCTTAGATCACAAACACAATTTTTTCTTTATTTTTTCCTGGGATGTGGGCATTGCTGGAAAGGAAAACATTTGTTGCCCATCCCTAATTGCCCTTGAGTGGAGTGGTTTGCCATTTCAGAGGGCATAGGGCAGTTAAGAGTCAACCACATTGTTAATGGGGTATAGATGAGCAAATAACATCTCCAACCCTGAATGATTGATCAAATCAAAAATCAAATTATAAAGCAATGTCCTTAAACACCAGTGCCACCAGGAAATACTGTGGAAGTGAACATACCTAAGCAAATGAATGAAACTAGCAACTGTTCTCTGCAAGAATGGCAAGGTAAGAGCAGGTGATCAACAGTTGAGGAGGAACAGAAGAGATCACATCAAAACTTCTGTAAGTTTGGAACGGAGCAGATTCAACGAATCAGAGCAACAAAGAGAACTGGAGATCAGGAAGAGCAAGCTGGAACAGAGACCCCACCTGAATCCAAAAGCCACGATAGATCAGGTATACAGTCTCCATGGAAATCCTCATGTGAGCTTTGGACTTTTACTTGACTTTTAAGTGAGGGTCAGTTAGCTCAACTGGCTAGATGGTCAGAGTGTGGTGCAGAACAATACCAACAGTGTAGTGTCAATCCTCATGCTGTGGTAGTCTATGGAAGCCCGCCTTCTTGCCTTATCCCACACCTGATGTGGAGTGGTGCCCCACAAGCTATATAGCCAATTCTCTCTCTCTAGTGGAGAAGTATGCTCATGGACTGCGGCTAGTTACAAAGTTCATTTAAAAAAGAATTCTGAAAGGGAGATATAATATTTACAAGTTTTATCAAGTCATCTAATGTTCAAAGATAAGAATGATAAATGAACACTGTGCTCACAGGAGGGAGCTAACATTTTTAATAAAGTTTGAGATCTGTTGAAAAGAGTCTCATGAAAGTTGCTGTTCAAATAGACTCAAAACTATTGGAGGACAGATCAACAGATTTAATATCCTGTGCATGTTAAAACGATTACTGCCAATTAGTTTTTTTATTCGTTCATGGGATGTGAGCAAAGCTGGCTAGGTCAGCATTTATTGCCCATCCTTAATTGCCCTTGAGGTGGTGATGGTGAGCTGCCTTCTTGAACCCCTGCAGTCCATGTGGTGTAGGTACACCCACAGCAGTGTTACGGAGGGAGTTCCAGAATTTTGACCCAGCGATAGTGAAGGAACGGCGGTATATTTCCAAGTCAGGATGGTGAGTGCCTTGGAGGGGAACTTCCAGGTGGTGGTGTTCCCATCTATCTGCTGTCCTTGTCCTTCTAGATGGTAGTGATCGTGGGTTTGCAAGGAGCTGTCTAAGGAGGCTTGGTGAGTGCATTGGTGGTGGAGGGAGTGAATGTGAATGTTTGTGGAAGGGGTTCCAATCAAGCGGGCCGCATTGTCCTGGATGGTGTTGAGCTTCTTGAGTGTTGATGGAGCTGCACTCATCCAGGAAAGTGGGGAGTATTCCATCACACTCCTGACCTGTGACTTGTAGATGGTGGACAGGCTTTGGGGAGTCAGGAGGTGAGTTACTTGTCACACGATTCCTAGCCTCTGATCTGCTGTTGGCTAGTCCAGTTCAGTTTCTGGTCAATGGTAACCCCCAGGATGTTGATAGCAGGGGATTCAGTGATGGCGATGCCATTAAATATCAAGGGGTGATGGTTAGATTCTCTCTTGTTGGAGATGGTCATTGCCTGGCACTTGTGTGGCACAAATGTTGATATCAAGGGCAGTCACTCTCATCTCACCTCTTGAGTTTAGCTCTTTTGCCCATGTTTGAACCAAGGTTGTAATAAGGTCAGGAGCTGAGTGGCCCTGGCAGAACCCAAACTGAGTGTCAGTGAGCAGGTTATTGCCAAGCAAGTGCCGCTTGATAGCACTGTTGATGACCCCTTCCATTACTTTACTGATGTCGAGAGTCGACTGATGGGGCGGTTATTGGCCAGGTTGGATTTGTCCTGCTTTTTGTGTACAGGACATACCTGGGCAATTTTACACATAGCTGGGTAGATGCCAGTGTTGTAGCTGTACTGGAACAGTTTGGCTAGGGGCACGGCAAGTTCTAGAGCACAAGTCTTCAGTACTATTGCCGGAATATTGTCAGGGCTCATAGCCTTTGCAGTATCCAGTGCCTTCAGCCACTTCTTGAGATCATGTGGAGCGAATCGAGTTGGCTGAAGACTGGCATCTGTGATGCTGGGGACCTCCAGAGGAGGCCGAGATGGATCATCCACTCAGCACTTCTGGCTGAAGATTGTTGAAATGTTTCAACCTTGTCTTTTGCGCTGATGTGCTGCGCTCTCCCATTATTGAGGATGGCGATATGTGTGGAGCCTCCTCGTCCTTGCCTGCCTTCAGTAATGTCTCCTTGGAGATTTTGATGCAGGAAGTGCAGCAAAGGAGGGTTGTTCAAAAGGCAACCACGTATAAACTCAGAAGTAGATGAAACTTGGATAGAGTTCACTAAGTGAGTGATTGCAACCTATCATAGCCAGATACTTAGGATCAAGTGACAAAGAAATGCAGTGGCATCAGGGGAAGATAAGTTTAGCCACCTTTGCATTTGTGGATACTCTTCCCTTTCATACATTTCTATACCCTCCAAGCTATGAATTGGAAAAGGCACACACATTAAACTTTCAGTATCAGCCTTCCTTCAAATAACAGAAGTTGCACTGCAGAAGCACAGTGAGAAGCAACAATATCATACACACAACACTTTACATAGCACCAATAGAAGAGTCATGCCAGAAAATAAAAAGACGTTATGCAAACTGATGCAAGAAAGTTTGGCATGAGAATGGAGATGGTTAGGAGGCAAAGTGCTCTTTGGGGCTTTTCAAGTACTTACTAACACATTCATTACTGAGCTTTGCTCACAGGTCAGGACTGCTGATAACTGCTGGGCGAGAACTATGGTAGTTGATGGGTCAGGCGTACTGAAGCAGCTTTCAAAGTACAAGGCTGGCTGCCCTACTCTATCTCAATGGACAACATTGGCTCTAGAAATGAAAAAATTCCCACTCCATGTATCAGTGATACAAGGCAGGGTCAATAATCAGCATTAAATTTTAAAACATCATGCTGTACAGCTGCTATTAGGCCACAATGGCAGAACAGCCAGCCAAGATGTGCAGACATTTCAGAACAGATGTGCACCCATTATCTTCCCAAGGTACCGGCTATGGGTCTGAATATGTGGCTTACCAGCCTGCACAGTTGCTTGCGTTTAGGACTATTCAAAATTGCCAGGATTCTAATATGCTTTCCTTTGAAACAGCAGATGACTTCTAATAAGGGGGAATGAAGCAGGAGCGGTGAGGTAGGAACATAGGAGCAGGTGTAGGCCATTCGGCCTGTCGAGCCTCTTCCACCGTTCAACAGATCATGGCTGATCATCTACCTCTGCGCCCACTATCCTCATATCCCTTGATGTCATTAGCATGCAGAAGTCTATCAATCTCTGCCTCGAATATGCTCAATGATTAAGCTTCCACAGCCCCTCGGGGTAGAGAATTCCAAAGATTCACCACCCTCTGGGTGAAGAAATTCCACCTCATCTCAGTCTTAAATGGCCTGTCTGGTTTAAGGTAAGGGGGTCTTTCATTTCTCATTTTTACAATTCGTAGTTCTTGGAAATCATGAGATCTGTGAGGTGACAGTGGTGGAGGTAGATTAGTAATGGATATCATCATCTAAACAAATTCTGCTTCAGTGGTGGTGAGAACTAAGAATCTTTTCTTAATTTTAATGAGGCAGCCTGACCCTCGCTGTGCATATTCCTCCAGCTGTGTGATTAATTATTTAACGTAGGAATTGCTATTAAAAATGAATGAAAATACTTCAGTAATAGCTTTCATCTCTTAAAACTTTACCTCTGGAATTTTGCTCTTAAAAAGGCGATTCAAAGCAGTTCTCGTTATGGATAAAAATGCCAGTTTTTATTGCCAATTTTAAAATCTACATGTTGCATTTTTTGCGTGTTAAAAACAGGAGGAAATCAGTGGGTGAAAATCTGGCTCCAAAAACACCCTGTGAATTCAAAGAAAATCATTAAAATCAAATTTGAACATTAGTGAAGTTAAACAAAATAAGCAAAGGACTTAAAATGGATAATCAAACTAAATGAGCTGATAAGTATTTACAATGGATACCACTTTAATGGGGCTAACTGTCAGACTATCACTACCCCAGAAAGATTTCTTTTTAATTAAAAGTGATATTGAAGATTCTTTGCAGTAATTAATAATGATAAATTAACAATGTCTTGGCGATTATCCAGTCTGTGGGAGAGTAATCAATATGGTAACTATGCCAAGCTTTTTGGGACAGATTCTCTCACACCCGCAAAGAGTTTGGTTTGACCATCAGCATCAGGAAGACAAATATCATGGTCCAGGATGTTGTCATACCGCCCTCTAACAGCACTGACAATGTGATGCTGGAGGATTTTGACAGCTTCACATAACTAGGCTTCAATCCCCATCAATCCATCACTTAATGTTGAAATCAACACACGCATCACAAAAGCTGCAGCTGATATGTGCAAGCTGACTAAGAGAGCGTGAAGCAACAACCTGACTGAGAACAACAAACTACAAGTCTACCAAGCCTGCATCCTCAGTGGTCTCCTCTAGAGCAGTCAGGCCCGGACAACATATGCTAGGCAGGAGAAAAGACTGAACAGGTTCACCTTATCCCAGACATTTCCTTGGCATCTCTTAGCAGGACAAGGTTACCCACTCAGGGGTCCTGGAGCATGCTAATTCAATCAGCATACACTCATTGCTAAGTGAACAGCACCTGTGCTGGCTCCACCGTGTTCATCGGATGGATGTCAGCTGTATACCCAAAGACCTTTTCAAATAGTTGTTTGGTAGCACAGAACTTGAGTATTGCTGAAAGAAGAGACATTTTTTCGTCAAAGATTTTCATCTTGCACTCATCAGGACAATTTGCAAGAAAATGCCAATGTCAGGGGAAACAACATATCTATATTGTATGTGAAGAAGTGTCAATTGGTTGGCAATGCACTGATTGGTAGAGGCATTACTGTGGACAATGCACCAGTTGATGGTGACTGACAATTAACTACCAAGCATTGTTGGAATTTAAACCAGGCAGTTTGAATCTGATTAATCAAGACATTGCCCTGGGGAAGGAACCTGCCAATGTCTCTCAATTATTTTGTTTAGCTGAAACAGACGCAATGTGTGTACATGTTCTTTCTATCTGCTAAGAACAGGGCCCTGTGTATTTATACATGTAGCTTCCAGTACACGCAAATGCGCCACACTGCAAGACCGGCTGACAATCTTAAATTGATTGTCACTGTAACTCTTAGAACACTGAGGATTATTTAGCAAATGTTGTGCAATTGCAGAATCACATTTAATGTTGGACACTGCGTTTTGAGGTTTGATAGCAAGTGCTGATTAGGTACGGTCTGTACCTTGCCTGTTGCAAAGAGTGAAAGGGACATGCTGTTTGATATGATCCACCAGTATTTGGGATGTACGGTCTACATGCCTAGCATCACACTGACAGTGAAATTCATATACTACATTTCTCATTTGTGTGATATGCAGAACGTCTTTTTGGCTTGACAGCAGCATCCTGTTAGTGGCGAATACCACTCGTGTTGCTACTGCATTGTAGCAGCAGGAAAGAGTTAGTTTCACCTGTTGCTCAAATTTTTGAGATACTTTGCCCTTCCAGGGTAATCTGAGGTAGGGTGGGCACTTTTCACAGCTGAAAGTGATGGCCTTGGGCCCGGTCATGAGCTGGTAGAATATATAGCGTGAAATGATCTGATCAGGGTAGCCCTTATCCCGCAGGGTCTCTTTGATGTGCCCTATTTCAGCATCAAGCTTGCCTGGTGAGCAAATGGCTCAGGCCCTATTTACAAGGGTGCTGATAAGGCCAATCTTACAGTGCATGGAACTGTATTGACCAGTGAAGGTGGGCTTGCAGTCGACCGTGGTAGAGAACCCCCTGGCTGATTTCTCAACTAGTATGCCAAGGAAGGGAATTCATTTGACTGCTCCATTTCAAAGGTGAGCTTTTTGCTTCTATTCACGTCTCCCAATGCCCCTCCTAACAGTCAGCTCCAGAGGTCACGGTTGTCAGCGACTGTCTCACATTTGTCAGTGTCAATGGGCAGAATTGTCCCAGATTTGCACAAAGTGCAGTAGTCGGCAGGAAAAAAGTTGTTTTACCTGCCGGTCACAATGGCAGGTTTTCGTGCTGATTTGCCGGTCACGCCGTTACCTCGCCACTTACTCACACAGGGCGCCATATTTAACCTGCAGCTGCATGCACACATCTCAATGCTTGCAGACCAGTGAAGACATAGCCCCAAAATCCAAGAAGATTACAGCCCCCCGATTCAGTGATGCATCCCTGGGAAGCCTTCTGGACACCGTAGAGGCCCGCCACAATGTCCTCTACCCCCGCTCTGGCTGTAGGAGGTCCATCAGTCTCACGACTCCAGCTTGGGAGGTGATGGCAGTGGTGGTCAGAGCCAAAACTGCACACAAGAGGTTGGCCATCCAGTGCAGAAAACAGATGAATGATCTCATCCGTGCACCAGGGTAAGGCAACCATCTCACTACTCTAAACTCAAACACACACCCAAGGCCATCACACATTCACTGGCATCTCACTCACTGCCAGCTCAAGGGACATCACCGCCCATTCTCTCACACAAACTCACATCATCTGGCCTCATCTTCACTGGAAACTGCCTCCTCAGCCCTCACCATCTTGAGGTCACTTGTACAAATCAACATGTGCCCCCACACGCACCCCCTTTCTTCAGTATAGCCCTCGCCCTGCAGCCTTTTCCCTCGCCTGAGGCCACTTCACCTCCATCCCCAAGCAAGCCCCAGCCTTGCAGCCATTGAAAAGCTACCCCCCCCGCCTTACGGTTGGCCTGTTAGAAACCTGCCCGCGAGCCACTCTAAAAGAGAAGTGGTGCTGCCTGAAAAGCCTGGCGCTGATGACCACGAGTACTGCCTGAAACAAGGTAGGCAAACAAACCTCAAAGTCCCAAACAAAGTGTAGCTCGCCAAGTGCATGTCGCTTATGTACAGTGGTGAAACACATCGGTGGTACGCGGATGATCCAGTGGGGGGGGGGGTATGATTCCAGTGAGCAGGGCTTATAATGAGATGCTAAAGTACTGAAATTAGGTTCCCGATGTGCGGCAGTTGGAAACACAGTCTCCCACTGCTGAGTGGAGAAAATGATTGAAACACAACGGCATGAAACCAATTTTTGGCCTTCTTGCCATATTGTCCCGTCCCCACCACCCGCCATGACGCCTGATGCCAATGGACCCGGAAAATTCTGGCCAATGTCTGCCACAGGTGCATTCTCCATGGTACAACCTCTACCAATCAGAGTCCTGTTAGCTGCCGGGTCCAATGACGACCTGGTGGCCGGTATAAAGAAGGCCCAGACAGCCCCAGAAAGGCTGCCAGGGAAGGGCCCCTGGATGCCAGTCGGACGGCGATGCAGTCGAATGCGTCAACAAATGCCAGGCGGGCACTCGACCACCCGGCTGTACATAGAGTGTCTCACCATTCTCCTGGAAGAGGTGGCTGCCAGGAGGGACACCCTTGTCCCCTGAGATGGGAGCAGGACCGCACGCACCTCACCAAGAGGGCATGGGAGGAGGTGGCAATCCAGGTGAGCAGCCATGTTGTGGTGCGGCACACCTGGGTGCAGTGCCGGAAGCACTTCAATGACCTGTTGCGCTCAGCAAGGGTGAGTACTGCATTGGCATGGGTCAGTGTGCAGAAATACTAAGGTGTGGCCATCCCCCTGTGGACCTCAAGGGTGCTAGAATTTGAGTGCCAACTGTTCATCACGCTGCAGCTGGCCAAGGGGGTGAGCACTGGCTGCTTGGACTGAGTGCCTTGTGGCTCAAAGGCCACGACTCAGATGTGCCCTGCGAGGTGTTCCTTAGCTGGGATTGGCCAGGCTGCAATGGCGCTGCAGGTAGAGACTGGACTAATCAATGCTCCTCTAGCCTTTCAGGAGAAGACAAGCCATAACCAGGCTGTGAGGGCATGACCAGACGGAGGGCTGTCCAACCTGCTGATGCTGACCAAATTTGAACAAGATGCCCTGGAGCTCGAGAGCCGACACGCTCCCCGTGCAACCGGGCATGGAGAGGCAGGGGTGCCAGATGAAGATAAGAGCGCAGCGCACAGAGGTGAAACTTTTGGATTGTGCAACCATTCTAGTGCAGTGTCCTCATTGATGGGAGCCTTGAACCTGGAGTCTCCATTGATCATTGGAAGATGATGGTACCTTGATGCAGATCTCCATTGTCTCACCAAGGTGTTCAGCATGCACAGTGAGAGTGTGATGACTTTAATTAATGACATGCCCTTTTTCTCTCTTTTTCGCCAGCGCGCACTAGGTCTCTGGACCCCGAAGGGCCACCCCTGATGCCAGAGGACCACCAGTCTCTGTCACCTGTGTCACACCCACTCTCTGAACCAAGCACCAGCACAGATACCAGCACCTCGGTGGGCATTAGTTTAGCAGCTAGTATCTCAGTGCACATTGGTGGGGGCACTTCACACTAGCTTGAGGTGCAGGCGAAGGCAGGGAGTGTCCAGGGTGCCGGCAGTCGGAGGATGATGATGAGCCTCTGGAGTTGTCCATTAGGTGGCAGATGCTGGATGTATAGCAAGATGTGCGGGAGCATCTGGCGGAGATCCATGAGGGTATGTGTGACATGGTCTCCATTATGGAGGAGTCCATACGGAGCATGAGGACTGCATTGACTGTCATGGGCGAGCACACTGCCTCCTCCATCGAGAGAGTGGTGACTCTTATGGAGAGGCAGATCCAGGGACAGAATGAGGGGTTCCTGGCGTTGCGCTCGGACCTGCAAGCCCTCACACAGGCACCCTCCTCAGGTGGTCAGTGTCAGTGTGAAAGATGGATGACGCACCCAGTATCGCAGCTAGGTGCCCGTCCAACAATGGCAAGCCGGGAGGTTCACAGTGAGCTGCCTGTAGACTCTGTGGGCTCCTCTCAGGGCGCTCTGGATGAAGACTGTAGCTTCTCCTCCTCTCTGCCAGTGACCATGGCATCTGATGAGACCACGATGACTCCTAGATGCCAGGGGTGGCACTGGCCGCTCCTTCCCAGGTGGGTCCGGCTCCACTGGCCAGAGGACAACAGTCAAGGTCATCAAGTCCAACAAGATAGCAGCGTCAGCAGGCTGCCTCTAATGCCAGTGCCAGTGAGGGGGGAGCACCTAGACGTAGCGCTCACAAGCCTAAGTTAAAGGCACCATGAGGGACAGGTCACGGGTGATTTTATGTTCATTTATGTATAGTTACTGTGTCCTGGTCTGGGACTTAAGGCCAGAGAGATTGATCTCAGGAGTCTGTACATGTGGAAATGAAATAAATCTGGTTTTGTCATCATGGCCTGAGGATGCTTCACCTTTTTATGTAATTGGTGGAGAGAGCACCAGTATGTAACGCTGGATGTAAGTGACTCTGAACTTTATTGCACAGGTAATGAGTGCTCTTTGTGCTCAAAAGAAAGGGTCCTTTCAGACATCCGGGATGGAAGTTGCAGCCCTGGCATGCGTTTGAAGCTGATCTTTAGTAGCCTAGCTGAAGGAACATTGGATCAAGGCAACCTTTGTGTCCCTGCCTCCCAGGAGGCTTCGGAGGTCTGGCTCCCCGGCCTCAGTACTTTCCTCACCCTGCTCCTCTTCAGACACTCTGCCACTGGACTCATCATCTGTGACCTGTGCAGCTGCATCTAATTCCAGATTACAAGCCACATAGATACATCAGGAACAAATAAGAAGGCCTCCCCTTCTGATATTTTCTTTCACAATGGAAACAATGGGCAGAACTGTCTGCCCCTTTTCCCCACCCAGAGGCGAGTTCGGAGGTGAGGGGGTTTCCATTGATCAGGTAGTATGGTGCGGGGTGGAGACCCTGCTGCCTTCCTGACACCCCCCACCACAATCAAGCTCCAGGAGAGAAGGGTGGAGGACTGGCTTCCCATCTGGACACTAATTGAGGCTCTTAAGTAGCCACTTAAGGGCCTCATCCTGTCACCGCTGGTATTCTACCAGCAGCTGGCAGGGAACTCGCCATATGAGGCAATCACACAGCAACACTTGCTGGGTTTGCCTTCAGCTGAATAGCGGGGCTCCTTCATAGTAAGGCACTCTGAGGGATCAAAGGACCCAGCATCAGGAAGGGCAGCCCCATAGGAAGGTACCCACACCCTGCTTCCCTTGCTGTCACCTCCTCCTGGTATCCCCAGCCTGCCCCTTTACGTCTCTCCAGGGATTCGTCTGTGAGCCTTGGTGAAGGCCCAAGTGCTCCTGGTGCCTCTGCCAGTACTGGAAAGCTGCCAGCTTCTGATTGGTCAGCAGCTCTCGGAGGGCGGATTTCCACCCTGCACCTCTAAGCCAACGGGAAGCCCCGCGCTGCCCAGGTAAGTTCCTGATTCTTTCAAAATTGCATCGGGCTTCCCGAAAATGTTCGATGCATGGTTTTCACCAGATTTCCAGCTGGTGGACTTGAAGCCCGACTTGAACATTAAATTGCGTCCAACCACTATCGCAGGGGAAATCTTTCAACATCTGAGCTGATTATTCCAACTTTGCTCTGTAAAATGACAGTCCTGGACTATTTCAAAGAAGGAAGAGTTTACATTTATAAATAGTCTTTCATGTTCTCAGTACATCTCAAACTGTTTGACAACCGATGAAATACTTTTGAAGCGTAGTAACTTATTATCTGCAGAGTCCCACAAACATCAAGGAGATAAATGACCAGTTAATCTGTTTCAGCTGATGCTGATACAAGTTTGTGATGAATATCTAGTTCATGGTTCATGTTGATATTTTAGAGGTAGTGTTTAGTTCTGGGAAGACCGTTGATGTGAAGGTAAGGTAACTAAAATGCTGGGCTTCAGAGATTGCCACAACACCTAAAAGAGAATGGCAGTCGGAAGAATACCCTTGTTTGTTTAATAGAGGAGGAGCCTTAAAGCAGCAAATGGATTTACTTAGCTGGAGAATTCAAAACATGATTTCTATACTGCTTGCAAAGAAGTACAGTCCAGAGAGATGCTTTGTTTTGGGAGTTAGAGCTAAATTAGTTTAAAAGCATTCAGTGAGCCCTGAAAGGCTACGTCATCATGGGGGGGAGTGGAACTTACAAAGGTTCTCTGGTTTCGATTTATCTGAGTGTTTGGCAGCAGGGGAAAAGGCTATATTGAAAATCAGGATGTATTAACAGGCTCCAGGCAGTTAGGGCTCAGAGAAGCCCTGGGTGCCATTTATTAGCTCGGGGCAGCCGGGAGACTGGAGTTCTGAGAAACTCAGGAGCAGTGCCAGCTTACTGAGGCTAGCAGTCTGCGAAAGAGTTGGAAGCATGCCGGTAATTAGAGGTGGGACTACAGCTTTGTGAATCCCATGGAATGCAGTCTCAGGAGAAAAGATTGAACCATCGGGAGGTGAGCAGTCGCTGAGGCAGTCCAAGTCGGAGCAACTTTTAAGGGAATTCAGAGGCTAGATTTTCAGAAGAGCTGGGAATCCCTCGTGAGGGAGACAGAGTTTTAATAGATTATGTGACTCACAGCGGTCACTGATGTATGGGTGGGTTGCTGAGAAATCTGTGGGATCTATCGCCATAACATCTCCCATTTAATTTGCAGTGTAGTGTGCCTGTTAATTCATATTTACCTCATAATAATTCTGAATGCTAGAGTATAAGATAGATATTGCAGATTGTTTTACTTTTCTAACTTTGTAAAGTTTATTTTGTTTGTTTAAAAGCTGTGGAATCTTGTGACTTTGTTCTCCTGGTGGGTAACTGGGATTTCAAACATTGTCTGCATTAAACACAAAGTGACTGGTCCTTAACCAGATCGTAACAAGTTAAAAGTTGGGTCAAGAGTAAGAAGGAGGGTCATATCAAACTTTTTATGCCCAAAAATGGTTACAGACTTGTGGAATAGTTATTAGGAAGGACCTTGAAGTGAACAGTATAAAGGGTTCAGGAGACAATTACATGATTTGTTAAGAGGGAAGGGTTTGAAGGATGTAGCAAAGGTGAGTAGATCATCTAGAAAAATGGGATGGCTGAATCCTTTCCTTTCCTCCATTCCTGCACCCTCATGAACCTCCTGCAGAAGATAGTGGAAACCCTTAAAATAATTTCATTTGCAGTGGCACAGAAACATCTTGTGTTACAGTCACACATTATAGATCTAACACAGTATTTAAAGTTATTGCAAATTGAACTTTGACCCACTGTAGCTAGGGAAGGAATCTGAGTTTAATAGGATGTTTATAAAGAGAAAGAGAGCGCGAGAGAGAGATGCCTCAATAACATGGTTATGATGCTGTGACACCAAACACAGTTTAAATAACATTGTCCATTTGCATTACAATATTACATAGCACCATACCTTCCCTTACGGCATAGTACTTATTCCCAATGCAATCATTAAATCTGCAAGCTTAATACAGAGTTACTGTTGCTGTATATTTAAGTTTAGCTATGTCCTCATAATGACGAAAGTAGGTTTGATCAATGCCAATTAGCTTAAGGTGTATCCATCATTTAAATAGTTCATTATCTCACTGTCTGAGTTCCATTAGCATTTAATTATGTCCCCAGTGTGCATTTTCAGAGTGCTTTCTCTCTCCCTCTCTCTGAGGCTTTCATTAATTTACTGCAGTGTATCTGTGACTGATGTTTTCTTGTAATTATACGCTAAAACCCAAAATGCTGGAGGAGAGGGGCACCAAGTTTAGAGTTGGCAACTCTGGCCGAATGTATTCATCAAATGACTGCCTGTCTCCAACTATCTTGGTTCCATTCTCCAACCACTGGTTCACCAGCCATGTCCATCCTTACAGTGTTCCACCTTCCTGTGCCAATTCAAAAGCCAAAACTCTTCACTTTGCAACTGGATGATTTTTGACTGTTGGTCAAGCAGACATTTTTTCCACTTCCGATATTTTTAGACACCCAAGAGTTAAAGAATTTATTTTTTAAAAAGCTCCCGTGAACTTTCTCCATGGCTGTTCGTAGCAGTGTCCTGGAGATTATTCTTGTATTTATGGAGACTCCAGGTCCATCCTGAAGGGGTGACACCACTAGCCATGGGAAGTTCATAACTCTTGCCTATTTAGAAGAAAAATGAAACCATGTTGGGAGATTCACAGAGATCTGTAACAATCTTTTTCAACCCACTGCCTCTGCTATTCATATTAGCCACATATTATCAATTTTAACAAAATCTTATTTGGTACCGAACTTCACAGTGAGGATGAGCAGCTTTACCCTCCACTGGCCTGTACACTGTCTTGTGGCTGTTTCAACCCCAAGTGTTAGCCTGGTCTGAAATGGTTAAATATACCTGTTCATTCTGAACTATGCAGATGCAGTGAAGTCACATTCAAGTGCATTCAATCACCTCCTCCACAAATTGAAAGACGGCCTATGAATGAAGAAATCCTGTGCTTTAATTGTGTGATTGAACAGGCTGAATCTCTTCAAGGTTATACAAGACTCTCACCGTTGCTTATATGCAAATTAGCAGTCTTTTTTTTTTTAACTCAATGGGCATCGCTGATAGGGACATCATTTATTGCCCATCCAAAATTGTCCTGAGAAGGTGACGGTGAGCTCTCTTCTTGAACTGCAGGTAACAGTTTGATAGGCTTGATAGGCCACTTCAGAGGGCTGTTAAGAATCAACAATATTAGTCTGGGATTGGAGTCACATTTAGGCTGCGCCAAGAAAGAGCAGCAGGAGTCTTTCCATTAAAAGGCATAGAAACATAAAAAATAGGAGCAGGAGTGGGTCATTCGGCCCTTCAACTCTTTTCCGCCATTCAATATGATCATGGCTGATCCTCTCTCAATGCCACACTCCCACTCTCTCCCCAAACCGCTTGACTCATTTAGAGTCTAGAAATCTATTTCTTCCTTAAATCTATTCAGTAACTTGGCCTCCACAGCCTTCTGTGGTAGAGAATTCCACAGGTTCACCATCTTCTGTATGAAGAAGTTTCTCCTCATCTCAGTCCTAAATCGCCTATACTGTATCCTGAGACTGTGACCCCTTGTTCGAGAGCCCCCCCACCACCCCAGTCAGAGGAAACATCATCCTTTCATCCAGTCTGTCCAGCGCTGTCAGAATTTTATTCCTTTCAATGAGATCCCCTCTCATTCTTCTAAACTCCAGTGAATACAGGTCGAGTTGGCCCAATCTCTCCTCATACGACAATCCTGTCATCCCAGGAATCAATCTGGTGAACCTTTGCTGCACTCACTCTATGGCAAGTATATCCTTCAAAGGTAAGATCAAAATGGCACACAATACTCCACGTGTGGTCTCACCAAGGCCCTGTACAGCTGCAGTAAGACATCCTTGCTCCTGTATTCAAGTCCTCTTGCAATGAAGGCCAATGTGCCATTTGCCTTCTTAACTGCTTGCTGCACCTGCATGCTTGCTTTCAGTGATTGGTGTACAAGGACGCCCAGGTCCCTTTGTACAGCAACATCTCCCAATCTATCACCATTTAAATAATACTCTGCAAAAGGGCAGAGGAGACATGTGAAAATAAACATTTACGTAGCAAGTTCTTATGGTCAGGAATGCACTGCCCCAAAACATTAGTGAATCATTTGGGGTTTTACAATAACACCCACATAGTCACTTTGACTGATGCCTGCTTTATATTTTCAGATCTTTAAAGCGAATTCAAATCCTGAATCTGCCTTAAATTTATTATTACAGGAGAATGTTTCAATGGATTATAATAGAAAAGTGAACAGTTTATATATTCCACAATAATAAAAGGAACGAATTGCAATAAAAAGCAGTAAGCAGATGCATTCCATTTACAATCCACCTGCAGCACAACCCACAGAGACCAAAGACATTATAAAGCTTTGAGGCAGATGAGAAGAAACTTAAGTTTTTGGGAGTTTTCTACACTATTTACTCTGTACTTTTACCATTCCTAATTCAAATTACTGTCCTAAGTGAGTCCTAATTCCCTCTGACCTTGAGGATATCTTCAATAACCCAGATTACTGAAGTATGCATTTAGTAGCATCCCCAAGGTAATGCATAGAAACAACTCCATGCTCATTACTTTAGTGACTGGAATTATCTGCACAAGATCTTCTGTCTATGAAACGAGGCAGAGCATCAGGACTGAAACAGTTGCAGGGGCCGCTCGGACTAAATGACCAGCAGCCCTAAGCCAAAATGCATTTCTCAGTGTTGCACATAACTGAGCCAATCACCCAGCACTGTTTGAGTTATGTGACCTGGATCTTCTCTCAAACTTTAAAGGCAGCCAAGCAGATCCCAGGATGGCCATTAGTGCTCTTCCATTGTATGGTGCGGGTCTTATTTCAAGAGCTAATACAGGTCAATTTTTGGGTCTAAGCTGTTTTGCAGCCAACTCAACAATGTTTTTTATTGAGGTAGGAGTCAGAAGAAAATCCGTTGTTCTCATGCTACTTTCCTGAAGATCCACCTCCTATATCCTCAAATCCCCAACTGTTGCTGCTCCTCAGTGTCTAGCAAAGAAAGTAATGCCACACCCATTTTGCTGTGTTCCTCATGATGTTCTGTATCTGTTAGCTCTTTGAACTCAGTTGGCTCCCTCTGATGCTTTATGGGAAATTAATGCCATGTACAAATGAAGAAGATGTAAATGTTTTAACAATTTCCTATGATAATTACTTAAGGAACAAAAACAATGTAATAGCCAAATCAATGCATTAAGATACATTGCATTAGTTGATTTAAAGGAACAATTTATCTATAGTGAGCTAAACTTAGCAACCATATTTAATGCTAACCAATAAAAATGCCTCCTAGCACACAATTAATGTGTACAATTATCTCCATTGAGAGGGTGAATTAAGTCCCCGTGAAACCAAGTACTCTCAGTCTTAAAAGAGAATTTAACATATACAAACACTTGAGCATCAAAATTTAGTTTTAGGAGAGTGAAATTGTGACAGTTTGTTTATTTTGTTAACAAGTGAAATTTCCTCCTCAGGGACCAATCTACTTCACTGTCACACACATGGGACATCTTCGTACACACCCAGAGGCAAAAAGATTACAGATGAGTTCACAGTCAAACTGGATCAAATTGAAACAGCTAGAAAATAAACAAGTGACCATCCTTCTATTAACCTGCTCCTTTGACTCTAGCTTTTAGAAAAAATAAAACCAACATTTATAAAACCATCAATGGGCTGACTCAGCAAATCAGAATATTCCAGATGCAACCCTCAATCTACTTTTTTTTTAATGCATTGGATGTGGGTGCCCCTGGCTAGGCATTTATTGCCCATCCCAAATTGCCCTTGTTGAATTAAAGGGCATTTATAAGTCAACCACATTGCTGTGGATCTGGATCAGATTTCCTTCTGTAAAGGGCATTAGTAAACCAGATGGGTTTTTAACAACAATGGTTTCAGTGGTTTCATGGTCATCATTAGACTTTTAATTCCAGATTTCTTTGGATTCAGATTTCACCATCTGCCATGATGGGATTCAAACCCATTACCCTGGGGTATCTGGAATACTTGGGAGTGACAATGCCACTATACCGCTGTCTCACTGGAATAATGACGTGTAGTCTTCACATTGAGGATCAGAATAGTGAACTTTAGTTGATTCTATACCCTAGGTACTCAGCTAATTGTAGCACTCTTGCTGGTATCAGCTAACTCAGCATAGGTGAGGCAGTGGCATAGTGGTATTGTCTCTCCCTAGTATTCCAGACATCCCAGGGTAATGAGCTGGGTTTGAATCCCACTGTAGCAGTTGGTAAAATCTGAATTCAATAAAATCTGGAATTAAAAGTCTGATGATGACCATGAAACCATTGCTAATTGTCGTAAAAACCCATCTGGTTCACTAAAGTCCTTTAGGGAAGGAAATCTGCTGTCCTTACTCCAGATCCACAGCAATGTAGTTGACTCTTAAATGCCCTTTCAACAAGGGCAATTTGGAATGAGCAAATGCAGCTCAGGATCATGGTCAACTCGACAGTCTACATTCATTGTTTTACATAATAGCCACTTCGGAGGAATACCACAGGGTAACTATAATAACATAACCCAATAAGAAGAAACATCTTCAGGCGATGAGGAGAGGAAGTTCAGTAAAAAAAAAATACCTCCCCAATAAAACCAATTAGCATACTTGGATTTCAGCCCCGTGATTTCAGTCAAGATTTCTAGGAGTTATTTTAATTTAATTATTTTGATAAATGTGCATGTTCATCAAGAGATCCAGGATTAAATCAAAGCCAGCCTGATGGATAAAGGCCTCCTTTCTGTGTCAGCTATGAGAAATGAGCCTTCTAAATTAAGTTCCAAGTTGGTACTAATTTGCCAACTCATTCAGTTAGGACAGCTGGTCAAGAAATGGAAATAAAAACATTAAGACATGGCATTGGGCACGCTGGAAAAAACTTTAAGGGTTGTGAATCTTTAGAATTCCCTACCCCCAGAGGGCTGTGGATGCTCAGTGGATGTGTATATTCAAGCCTGACATTGATAGATTTTTGGGCACTAAGGGAATCAAGGGATATGGGCACAGGGTGGGAAGGTGCAGCACAAGTTCAGCCATGGTCTGATGGTAAGGCAGAGCAGGCTCGAGGAGCCATGTGTCCTACTCCTGCTTCAATTTCTCTGTTCTTCAATCTGCATCTCATATTCCTATAATGTGGGAGTACCTAATGCTTGCTGACAAGGAGTGCAAATATTTCCAGATCTCCAGCATTGAAATCCCTCACATGGGTCATCATATTCAGCTGAAAATTAGTAAAACAAACTAACAGATTGTCCATCGCCAACTAGAGCACAATTGCAATGTTTAACGGCTAATCTGACCTGGTCCTTTAAGGCCTCTGTTTAAGAACTCCCACTGGAATTTAAAGTAATTGTAGTTACTTCCAAATTATTGAGGCCAATCACGGAGCAATAAATGTCTTGAAAATTTCAGCCTAAGGTCAGATGAATCTAAATCAAAATGCTTGGCTTTGTTCCTTTTTGTTGCATCAAAGAACATAAGAACTAGGAGTGGGAGTAGGCCATTCAGCCCCTCAAGCCTGCCCCACCATTCAGTAAGGACACAGCTGATCTGCCCCAGGCCTCAACTCCTCTTTCGTGCAAGCTCATCGCAGCCCTCAACTCCCTGATATTTCAAAAATGTATCTACCTGCTCTGTAAATACTTTCAGTGATCTAGCCTCTACACTCTCTGGGGTAGAGAATTCCAGACATTCACTACCCTCTGAGGGAAGAAATTCCTTCGCATCTCAGTTTTAAATGAGTGTCCCCTTATCCTGTAACTATGTCCCCTAGTTTGAGATTCCCCCACTGGTGGAAACATCTTCTCAACATCTACCCTGTCAAGCCCCCTCAGAATCTTGTACATTTCAATAAGGTCGCCCCTCATTCTTCTAAACTCTAATGAATAAAGGCCTAACCTGTTTAGCTGTTCTTGATAAGTCAACCCCTTCACCCCAGGAATCAGTCTAGTGAATCTCTTTTGAACTGCCCCCAATGCCAGTCTATCCTTTCTTAAATACGGGGATCAAAACTGTACACAGTACTCCAGGTGCGGCCTCACCAACACCCTGTACAGTTGTAACAAGACTCCCCTATTTTTAAACTCCAATCCCCTAGCAATAAGCCAGAATTCCATTTGCCTTCTTGCCAACGTTACAGACATGACAAGCACAACTAGATGCAAGATGTGTTTTCATCTATACTGCTGGATTTCCCATGGCATTGCTCACAGTGTATTTAATGATGAATTGTTTTATAATGTCAGAAGCATTATATCATGTAATGCACAATGCATTAATTTACTTCAAAGGTGTTTGATCTGACCATCCCAGTAAGGTCACAAAGTCATTGCTGTAAAAACACCCTCTTCGGAGTTGTGTGCGCATCTGATATTGATATTTTCACCACTCTCAGTTCAATTTCAACCATAGTGACTGGGTGGGAGAAGAATGCATCCAATCATCTCTCCATGGAAAAGTGGTGACAGAACCTTTATACGTTTGTCAGAGGAAATAAACACAGTACAATGACCAATTTAGCAGCATGTGATTGTGAGCAAGCACTGGGTTCATTTCAGCTCCATTGCTAGTTACTAATCTTTTGGATTATGCAAATTGAACAAATTTATGTGGATTATTGAACAAATGGATCATTCTTACATGTTTCTGACCTACATGTTAATTCATTCATTTGAAATAAAGGCCCGAATTTTGCGTTCCGAGATCAGGTGCGTGCCCGACCAGAATGCACGTAAAATTGCGCAAAATGACATCAGGTGTCATTGCACATACGTGCAATATTGAGGTCAGCGGGAGCGCGCAGGAGTCAGAGCTGCACCCGCCGACAATTAAAGGGACAAGTAAGGTCATTAAAAAGCCTATTGACCGCGATTTTATGTTGCCCGTGCGATTTTTAGCTTGTCGCACGGGCAAAAACAGGCGGACAGAATTCACATTTTAATCATTTCCTCATCCACGGGCGGGATAAAAGGCCCCCGGTGCAGCAGCACTTTCTCTGTCATTGCCAGTGCGTGGTTGTGCGAGTACAGAGCTGTCCCAGCGTTTCCTTGCATCTCGTTTGATTGTCTTTCAGCATCGTAGGTCCTTATCTTCCCTGGGAGGTTCCCCTGAGGATTGCAGCACAGTTGCTCCTTCATTTTCAAAGCACTGCTCCTCTGCATCCCATCTAATGGGGATAGTGTATTCCACCAGTGGAACCTCCTCCTCTGAAGAGGAAGAGAGAGGCAGGAGGGAGAGGAGGCCAGGTAGCCAGTTGGTGCTGGGCCAGCAGGGAGGCCAAGGCGGGAGGGCATGCCGAAGACGCCACTACCCAGTGTCTAGAGTGCTCGGGCACTGCTCCAACTACCTCCAGATGTCCGAGGTCCCGTGCCGCAGCAGGACCCGCCTCTCCAGGGAGAGAGTGGCAGCAATATGTCACCTGATAGGTCCGGAAATCGCCTCCCACTGCGATGGCCAACGCCACATTCCTGTGGCTTTGAAGGTTACAGTGGCCCTCAACTTCTATGCCTCCAGTTCTTTTCAGGGCTCAGTGGGGGATCTGTGCAGCGTTTCTCAATCAGCTGCACACAGTTGTGTCAAGCTCGTGACTGATGCTATCTTTAGACACGTCCGCACGTTCATCCACTTCCGGACAGACGAAGCGAGCCAGGCAGAGACAGCACGAGGCCTCGCTGCGATGACTGGGTCTCCCCACGTCCAGGGTGTAATAGATTGCACTCAGGTGGCCACCCTGGTGCCAGCAGATGAGCCCGGAGCTTTTTTAAACAGAAAGAGGTTCCACTCAATGAATGTTCAGATCATCTGTGACCACAGGACACAGATTCTCCAAGTTTGTGCCCATTACCCTGGGAGCTCACACGATGCTTACGTCTTGCAGCACTCACAGATACCAAGGCTGTTCATGGCTCCTGCACGAGTTGATGGATGGCTCCTGGGTGACAAGGGCAATCCCTTGGAGAGGTGACTGATTACCCTAATCCATCACCCAAGAGCTGAGGCTGAGGAGAGATAAAACAGGAGTCATGCCTCCACAAGGGCGGTGGTGAAGAGGACCATCGGGATGCTGAAGATGCGCTTCAGATGCCTGGACCAATCAGAGGCAGCATGCAGTATCCTCCAGAGCGTGCCTCCCTCATAGTCATCGCATGCTGCGCCCTGCACAACCTGGCTCTGGCAAGGGGGGACCCACTGGAGGCTGAGGAAAGCGAAGCAGCTCCACAGGCCACGGAGAATGACTCATGATGGCTCAGAGGAAGAGCTTGGGGAGGCATAGGGTGAAGATCTCAAAGCAGAAGACAGAAACCTTCATGGAGGCAGGGACACCAGGGATGCTTTGATCCAGCGAACCTTCAGCTAGGCATCCAAGGCATTGATGCCTCATCAAGCCAATGACACTGTCTCCTTTGCTAACAATCAATAAATGAGAACCCAACACATAAGGCCAGCACCATACAACTTTTACAAGCCTGTGCTGCATCTGGCACCTATTCAAACCATCCAGCTCACTCAGCCCATTTAAGTCAAATAAATATTTATGTTACTTCACAAAGAACAAACAGTGTCCATCCTTAACACGAAAGTCAAAATAATTAACACAAATAATGTCACCTGTGACATGGCCCTGTTGTACTCAAGGTGCCTTCAACTTACATCTGCGGGTGCTGCATTTTGGTGCCCCCCATCTCGCTGACAGTGGTGTTGGAGGCAGCCTGCTGCTGTCTCTGCTGTCCTGGTGGCCCTGATAACATTGGTGGTCGTCCTCTGGCCGCTGGAGCCTGAGCAGGCTCCGCCTGGGAGGGTGCATCCAGCCCCATGGCTGGGCACTGCTCAGTCGTAGTGGCATCATCAGGTGCAGTGGCCACTGGCAGAGGGATGGAGGAGCTGGTGCCCTCAGCCGAGCGCCCTGAGAGAAGCCCATAGGGACGACAGGCAGCTCGTCCGTCAGCGTGAGGTGCATTTGCGCCTCCCTGCTCACCATTGATGAACGGGGACCTAGCAGGGAGACTGGATGTTTCATCCATCTCTCACACTGGCAGTGACCTCCTGAGGTCATTGCCTGTGTGAGGGCTTGCAGGTCCAAGTGCAACCCCAGATACCCCTGAGTCTGCTCCTGAAGCTGCCTCTCCATGAGAGTCGCCATTCTCTCAATGGAGGAGGCAGTGTGCTGGGTGTTAAGGGTCAATGCAGAACTCATGCTCAGCATGGACTCCTCCATGACGAGACCATGGCACGCATACCCTCAGGGATCTCTGCCAGATCTCCGCACGCATCCCGCTGGACATCCAGCATCTACCACCTGATGGACAACTCCAGAGGCTCATCATCTGCCTCAGATGCAGCATGGTCCTGGTCTCCAGCTGTCCTCCCACTGCAGACTCCCTGGGACCTCTCTGTCTCTGCCAGCTCCTCATGTGAGTGTGATGTGCCCTCACCGCTCTGCATTACCCGCGAAGCCGAATACCTAATGCCCACCGACATGTGAGTAGCTGCGCTGGTGCCTGGTTCAGAAAGATGGAGTGACGCTGGTGCAGGTGGATGTTTTCCTAGGAGCTCAATGGGGGGGTCCTCAGGGTCACCGGTGGCTCCTGCGGATGCCACATCTGCAGGAGGAAGGCAAAAGATCAGTACATTCAATCATCATAGTCACTATGTGTGCTAGGTGGGCTGAGGAGACAGTTGAGACCTGCTGCCTGGTGCCATCTGCATTGGAGCTTCAATGAGCTCTCTGGCTATGACAGGTTATGAGAGGAGCCCATTATGTTTCCAGTACCCACCGTACATGCATCTGTCGCCTGCACTCGTACCTTCATCCGAGATCCCCGCCTCACTGCGACCGGAGGAGCGAGCTAGGCAGCAGCATTCCAGCTCCAGTGCATTGCTTTCGTGCTTTGTGAGGATGCACAGATTTGGCACCATTCCACATGTTCTGCAGTGCCCTGCAGTGTTATGACTGCTCGTCTCCTGATAGGGAAAAATAGAAAGCCTCATTATTGCTCCACCTCCCTGAAGGTCCTTTCCTGGTTCCCCACCCATCTGGGCATTAGGCGGGCCATGTCACTGTGGAACATCTCACCCTGCAATGCACTGAGGCCAGTCGTGCTGACATCCCAGCCTTGGCAGGGCAGGCTTAAGTGCCAGTTGGCATACACACCCTTAGACCCCTGAATGTTCTGAGCCGTGGGCAGCCGACTAAAGTTCTCCGCACAGGTCCATGCCACCTCTGTACTTAACGTTGCTGACCACGGAAGATCATTGAAACCTTTGCAGCACTGAAGCCACATGCAGCGCACCTCATGGTGCCCAATGACCTGGGCAGCGACCTCTGTCCAGGCCTTCTTCATCAGGTGGGGCAGCCTTCTCTTGCCATCCCTGAGCATTAAGATATGCCAGCTGGAACTGACCTCCTCGAACAACACTCCCTGGCCCTCATCTGAAGAACGAGGGGGCAGAGTGTCCACCCGACTTTCCCTCCCACCTTCCATGACCACTAGGCGCTGAGGCCATGAGTGCACACCAGTAGTCTTCTTGGATAGCTTCAAAACAGCAGCCTCAGCCTCCCCCTTAATTGGCCACACAGCGTAAGATCGCATTCACAGTGCGATCTGGGCCAGGAGCCGGTTTACATCCGCTTCCAGCCGTGCCGACTTCGGGTGCACCCCTAAGGTAGAATTCAGGCCAAAAAGTGTGACTCACTGTATTTCTTAGTCCATGGAGTGTATTAATGGAAATGTAATTCACCACATCTGTGTAAATCCAACAGCATTCATGAAAATGTGTAATTCACTTTGGGAGTCGATCAATTGTATTAACAAATGTGTAATTCAATGCATCTGTGGCAGGTTAAGTGCATTAATAACACTGTGTAAGGGACAGTATCTGTGGAAGTCCAAATTCATTATGTGTGCAATTCACTATGTCTATGAGAATCCAAGTCCATTCTCCTCAAAAGGAAATTAGAGATGGGCAATAAAAGATTATAAAAGTGTGCGATTCACTATAGCTGCTGTAGTTTATCAAATGTATCAACAAATATGTATCATCACTAGGCTATTTTTTTCCTCTTGTCCCTCAGAATAAAACCCTAACATTCCACACCCTCTAACTGTATGTAGCATACGTTGTTAATAGAGCCTCAAACAGGGAAACTATGGGGAGAATTTACAGCCCGTGCGGGAGTGGGCGCGGGGCCGATTGCGGGCGGTTA
Organism: Cetorhinus maximus; assembly: GCF_964194155.1. Lineage (NCBI taxonomy): Eukaryota > Metazoa > Chordata > Chondrichthyes > Lamniformes > Cetorhinidae > Cetorhinus > Cetorhinus maximus. The sequence continues at coordinate 28,578,126 of NC_135881.1, forward strand.
AAGCCCGCCCAGCGTGAATCGCAACTCCCGAGAATGGCAGGAGGGGGCGGGCGGCGGCAGGATTCCAATGACTGCCGGGTCCAATGGCAACCTGGCGGCCTGCTTAAACCGCGCAGGCAGCCTTCCAAAGGCTGGCAACGATGGCACCCAGAAGGGTTCCGAAGAGCGCTCTTGGAGAGCAGACCAAGGAAGAGGGCAGGTCGCCGGGGCAGTGTGCCCCGAGATTTTCAGATGAGTGCCTCGCTGCCCTCCTCGAGGAGGTGGCAGCACGGCGCGAAATAGTGCCAAGGGATGGGAGGAGGAGGCCCCCCCCCACATGATGAAACGTGCCTGGAAGGAGGTGGCGGAAGGGGTCAGCTCCCACGATGTGGTGTGACGCACATGGGTTCAGTGCCGCAAGCAGTTCAATGACCTCTTGCGATCGGGAAGGGTGAGTACCGTGTTGGCGTGGGTCATTTAACACAGCAGTTAGGTTGACCCCCCTGGCCCCCCCCCCCCCCCCCCCCCCCACCCCCAACTCTGAATTCGGTTAGTGTATTCATTCATTCACGACATGTGGCTTTCGCTGGGTGGGCCAGCATTTATTGCCCGTGCCTAGTTACCCCTGAGGGGGTGGTGCTGAGCTGCCTTCTGTATCCGCTGCATGAGGTGCAGTTACAACCTCAGTACTGTTTTGGGGCGATCTCAAGGATCTGTACCTAGGTGCAATGGTGGAACACCGAAACATTTCGAAGTCAGGATGCTGACTGACTTGGAGGGGAACTTCCAGGTGGCGGGGCAGCCATCCATCTGCTGTCCTTGTCCTTCCAGGTGGTAGTGCTCCTTGTTTTAGAAGGTCTTACAGTGTGAGTGGCAAATATGATGGAGGCTACAACTGGGCAAGGGGGTCAGCCCTGGCTGCTTGGAGTGAGTGTACGGCAGCTCCAGGGTCATGATTCATATGAGCCCTGCAAGGTTTTCCTCAGGTGGGGGTGGCAAGGCTGCAATGGCGCTGCAGGTACAGGGTGGACTAATCAATGCACCTCTCTCCTTTCAGGAGAAGACCGCACACAATAACACCGAATGGATGCAGAGTAGCGGAGAGCAGGCTCACCTACTCACACTCACCAGATACAAGCAGGAGGCTCTCGATCTGGAGAGGCGCCATGCACCTAGGTCTACCGGCAGCGGTGAGGTTGGGGTGCCAGTGGGAGGTAAGAGTGCCGTGCACTGAGGTCACAATGACTGTCAGTGCAAACATTCCATTGTTGACTGTAGATTGAATTCAGCATCCAACATGGGCTTCCCATTGATAATGGAAGGAGGAGCACATCCGGATCCGGGTGCCAGACATGAACATTAACAGTGTAACAACTTCAACTGATCAAATGTCTTTGTTCTTCCTTTCAGCCTCACCGGAGCACACCCAGACTGAGCAGGCAGAGGGACCGTCACTGACACCTGAGGGCCCTGAAGATATACATGCGCCAGCGTCGCACCATCTCAGCCAGGCAGGCACCAACACAGATACCAGCACCTTGGTGGGGATAAGATTGTCGGCTAGTGTCCTGGGGCACAGTGGTGAGGGCACTTCACACTCGCTTGAGGTGCAGGCGGAGACTGAGAGTGCCCATGGCTCTGGCAGTCGGACGACTGCAGGGGACCAGGAACATGCTCAGTCGGTGGTTGATGATGTGCCTCTGGAGTCGTCCCTGAAGCAGCAGATACTGCATGTCCAGCAGGGTTTGCGGGAGGATCTGGCGGAGATACATGGGGCAATGTGTGCCATGGTCTCTGTGATGGAGGAGTCCATGCGGAGCATCAGCAATTCAATGACCCTCATGGCCGAGTGCAATGCTTCCTCCATGGAGAGAGTGGCAACTTTCATGGAGAGGCTCCTCCAGAAGAACAAACAGGGCTACCTGGGATGTGCTCGGACCTGCCAGCTCTTGCAGCAGCATTAACTTCAGCTGGTCAGTGTCAATGTGGGAGATGGATTGGGCACCCAATATTCCAGCTAGGTGCCCATCCATCAAGGGTGAGCAGGGAGATCCAAAGCAACCTCATGTTGGTGCACGAGCTGCTTGTTGTCTCTGCGGGCTCCTGTCAGGGTGCTCTGGATGACTGCAGCAGCTCCTCCGCCCCTCTGCCAGTGACCGTGGCATCCGATGAGGCTGCGGCAACTGGGGAGATGCCCGTTCCCTCCCAGACAGGGCCAGGACAGGCTCCACAGGCCAAAGGACACCCACCAAGGTTATCAAGGCCAACAGGACAGCAGAATGAGCAGGCTGTCCCCATTGCCAGTGCCAGCGAGGGGGCAGCATCTAGACGTAGCACCCACAAACGTAAGCATAAATCACCTTAGGCACATCACGGGCTTATCATTGGAGGTTTTCTTTTGCCCCCGAATAAGTTGCTTTTCATTCGCTGTGCTGCTCAACACCTTTTAATGTACTTTCATTTCTGTTTTGTAGTATGAAATCATTAAATGTTTCAGTTCTCAATAAGCCTCTGGGTGCTTCATTACTTCTGCAGGTGGACGGGAACCCATGATGTTATGAGTGACTTGTTTGTCATTGAGCTTTATTGACAAGGCACATAGTTATTGTTCCTAAACAAAAGCAAAAATAAAAATACCTGGAAAAACTCAGCAGGTCTGACAGCATCTGCGGAGAGGAACACAGTTAATGTTTTGAGTCCATATGACTCTTCAACAGAACTAAGGAAAAATAGAAGAGAGGTGAAATATAAGCTGGTTTAAGGGGTGGGAGTGGGGGGGGGGGGGGGGGGGGGGGGGGGGAGAGAGACAGGTAGAGCTGGATAGAGGGCCAGTGATAGGTGGAGATTGCCAAAAGATGTCATAGACAAAAGGCCAAAGAGGTGTTGACGGTGGTGGTATTAGCCAAGGAATGTGCTAATAGGTGACATTAAGGGTTGAAAGCAGGACCAGCAAGGTACAGATAGCCCTAGTGGGGGTGGGGTGGGGGGAAGGGATCGAAATAGGCAAAAAGGTAGAGATAAAACAATGGATGGAAATACATTTAAAAATAATGGAAATAGGTGGGAAAAGAAAAATATATATAAATTATTGGAAAAATGGGGGATCGGAAAGGGGGTGGGGATGGGGGAGAGAGTTCGTGATCTAAAGTTGTTGAACTCAATATTCAGTCCGGAAGGCTGTAAAGTGCCTAGTCGGAAGATGAGGTGCTCTTCCTCCAGCTTGTGTTGAGCTTCACTGGAACATTGCAGCAGGCCAAGGACGGACATGTGGGCATGAGAGCAGGGTGGAGTGTTGAAATGACAAACGACAGGGAGGTCTGGGTCATGCTTGCGGACAGACCGAAGGTGTTCCACAAAGCGGTCACCCAGTAGTTATTGTTCCTAACCAGGCAAATGTTGCTCTCAGGTATCAAGTGTGGAGCCTGCAGCCCTGGCATGTGTTGGCGGTCCATCTGTGGTAGGCTAGCTGAAGGATCGTTGAATCAAAGCCTTCAGGTGTCCCTGCCTCCCTGGAGGTTGCCCGGGTCAGCGTTTACCCCCTCAGCGTTGTCCTGAGTGTGCTCATCCTCAGACTCACTACTGGACTCATCTTGTGCAGCCAGAGCATCTGCGTCTACATCTTCTTCCTCCACTGCATCCCCCCTTTCCAGTGCCAGATTGTGGAGAGCACAGCATGCAACCACTATCAGCGACAGACAATCTGGGGGTTATTGGAGTGCGCCCCCTGAATGGTCCAGGCATCAGAAGCGCATCTTGAGAAGACCAATGGTTCTCTCTACCACAGCCCTTGTGAAGGCGTGGCTCCTATTGTATCACTGCTCAGCCTCTGTTCTTGGATGGCGGAGAGGTGTCATGAGCTACCTTTTGAGGGGATAGCCCTCATCACCCAGCAGCCATCCATCCAGCCAGGCTGGAGCACTGAAGAGCCTCGGCACCTGGGAATGCCTCAGGATGTAGGCGTCATGGGAGTTGCCCGAGTACCTGGCACAGGCTTGCAGAATCTGCATCCTATGGTCACACACTATCTGCATGTTCATGGAGTGAAAGTCCTTCCTGTTGATGAAGGCTCCCGGCTCACCCACTGGCGCCTTGATGGCCACATGTGTGCAGTCAATTGCACCCTGGACGCGGGGGAACCCAGCAGTCACAGCAAAGCCTCTGACTCACTCTGTCTGGCTGGCCTCATCTCAATGGTAGTGAATGAAAGCCAATGAAAGGCACCTGAACAGAGTATCTGTCACCAGCTTGACACAAGTGTGAGTGTGAACAGCTGACACCACAAAGATCACCCACCACCCCCTGGAAAGAACCAGAGGCAAAGAAGTTGAGGACAGCTGTGACCTTCAACGCCACTGGCATGGGGTGCCCACCCACACAGTTGGAGCTGATCTCAGGGCCTATCATCTGACATATGGAGGTCACTGTCCCCCTTGAGAGATGGAGCCTCCTTTGGCACTAGACCTCAGACATATTGAGGTAGCTGCTTCTCCGCCTGTAAACCCTGGCAGCAGGATAGTGGCGTCTTGTGGCCCCTTCTGCCTTGCACTTCCTCTAGGCCCTGCGCCCCTTGTGCCTGCGCCTGTCCTCCCAAAGGTGGCTCTCCTGGAGACTGAATATGGACACCTGGCCTCCTCCCCCTTCTGGCCCTCTCTTCCTCCTCAGAGGAGGTGCCTCCAGTGGAGAGCACAGCCCCCCCATTCCCAGGGTAAGGGAAGGCTGCCTGAAACCTGCAAGGCCCCAAGGATGATGTTTACTCCAGAGTCCTAACCTGTTATTCCTGTACAAGCAGCTCTGAAGAGATTTGAAGTTCTCCTGTTCACACAAGCAAGTAGCATTAAGTTTAAAAAGCAAATGACTAACAAATGGCTTTTGCGAGCCCACTCACCCCTCTTATCCCGCCCATGATGAGGTTTTTTAAAATGTGGCCTACCCACCTGCCTGTTGTACCTGTGCAACGGTCTGAAAATCGCACGGGCTCCGAAAAATCTGGGTGCATTAATGCCTCAAGGGCCTTAAGCGGCCCGTTAATTAATGGTGGGCAGGCATCGGAGCTCAGAACGCGCCCGCCCACCGAAATATCGCAATGGTGCGCGGTGATGTCGGGACACACGCCCGACGTCACCGCACGTTATTTTACAGTCGGCATGCCGGGCCCGCCCCCGCACATCGATGTCAAAATTCTGGCCTATGACACACGCATCTCTAGCTAAAACATATACTTAAATTAGTCTCAAAGCCACCCGATGGGAACGATAACTTTTGCAGCAATAGCTAATTTATTTGCAGGCATTTAATCTCATCCATGACTCAAGGCATTATACATTTAGGGAAAAGTAAAGGTGCCAAACCAAAGGAGGAGACGTTGCAAGGGACTGGCCAAGTGTGGGTTTTGAGGAATGTTTCAAAGAAGACAAGAAAAGTAGAGAGGTGCAGGAAGAGAAGTCAGAATATGTGGCCTTTACAGCTAAAGGCACAGGCAGCAATGGTTGAGTAACGGGAAGGGAGGGCTTGACAGAGGAACAATTTTAGCACTGGAGCACATTACAGGGCTAGGAAGGAGTGTGGGCTTAGACGGGTTTAAATGGAAGGATAGGAATTTTGTACAAAAACAGAAAATGCTGGAAAAATTCAGCAGGTCCGGCAGCATCTGCGGAGAGAGAAAGAGTTAACGTTCTGAGCCTGCATGACCCTTCTTCAGAGCTTTTATTATTTTATATTTGATATTTGAATTTTACACCTGAATTTATATTTGAATATAGATTTGAATGTTATATTTGATCACAGACAAATTTTTATTTGTTTATATTCATACTTATATTTGAATTTTATATTTGATTGCAGGTAACAAAGTGATGGGCAAGTACAACTTAGTGCAGGATGAATACAGATAGCAGAGCTTCAGATAAGCTGAAGTGTACAGAGGACAACAGATGGAAGGTCGACCAGAAAAGCATTGGAATAGATGTGTTTTGAGAGGGAGGTAGTGGCATAGTGGTATTGTCATTAAACTACCAGCCTGAGGACCTGGGTTCATATCCCACCATGGCTGATAGTGAAACTTGAATTCAATTTTTTTAAAATCTGGAATTTAAAAAAAAGTTTGATTATGGCCATGAAACCCATATGGTAAAAACCCATCTGGTTCACTAATGTCCTTTCAGGAAGGAAATCTGCGCTGCCCTTACCTGGTTTGGCCTCCATGTGACTTCAGATAAATGCCCTATGGGGCAATAAATGCTGACCTAGCCAGTGATGCCCACAGCCCATGAGCAAATGAAAAAAAAAAGGCATAGTAAAGGTTTTGGCACCCGATGGGCTGAGAATAGTTATAGGCTTTTGAGCTACTGATATGGATATCCTTACAATGAAGAAGATAGGGAGTGGGAAGCTCAGCTCATGGTTAAATAGGATGCCAAAGTTGCAAACAGTGCGGTTTGGCATCAGAAAACAGTTGGGAGGGAGATGGTGTCCATGGTAAGGGTACAAAGTTTCTAGTGGTCTTCCCTATGATTAACTGGATGACTCAGCAGCTCATCTGAGATCGAATTTCGGATGAGTAATTTGACAGCACAGAAGCAGTAAAGGGGTTTAAGAGGGTGGTGGAGAGATACAGCTGAATGTCATCAATGTACATGTGGACTCTGACCCCATTTAGTAGGGAGGTATATTTGAAACTTGGTTGAACCACAGAATAGCATTAGAGGGACAATAGCCATTGGTAAAATGGAGAGAGAGAGAGAGAGAGATGAAGACGTAGGGCCTGAGGATTTCTCACAATCTCCCATTCTATCATCACCAAGCATCAGCTTGCACAAGTATGTAAAAAAGGAGAGTAGCTAAAGTGAATGTTGGTTCCTTAGAGGCAGGGATGCGAGAAACTATCAAGGGGGAATGAGGAAATGGCAGAGATATGCAAAATATATTTTGCGTCTGTCTTCACAGTATAAGATACAAATTGCATTCCAGAAGTAGATGGTAGCTAAGGGGCTAATAAGTGTGAGCAATTTAAAATAATTAATAGCAGCAGATCAGTCCCAGTGGATTGGAATTTATCAAATGTAATATTTGAAAGGATGAAGTGTGAAAACAAGGAACTACAGACCAATTATCCTAATATAAGTTATCAGGAAATGCTGGAATCTATTAATAAGGCAGTCTTAACAATGCATTTAAAAAACCATAGTCTGATTAGACAAAGTCAGCGTAGTTTGACAAAAGGGAAATCGTATTTGACAAATTTGTTAGAAATTTTTTAAGGATCTAACTAGTACGGCAGATAAAGGCAAGCCAGTAGATAAAGGATATGTGGATTTCAAAAGGTGTTTGGTAAGGTGCTGCACAAAAAGTTAATATGCAAGAATTGGAGGTAATATATTAGTAAGGATGGAGGATCGGTTAACTAACAGGAAACAGGTTGTGGTGATTGTTGCTTTAAGGCCAGCCTTACTGAGTCAGGGTCACGTGGTCAGAACAGCCAATCAGCACTGAGCACAGGGAAGCTTATAAGGGGCAGAGTTTTCCCAGTCTAGAGAGTGTATTGTAACCTTGCTAGAGGCTTGTAGCTGATCCAACAGCTTTGTAAGTAAAGTTTTTTTGTTCAACTAAGAAACTAGTACATTTCCACATCTGCCAATGAGGATAAATGATTTTGGTGCTGCCTCTCGCCCTACAACTGTGAGTATCTCATTTTAAAGAAGGAAAAAAATATATATACTCACCAGGATGCCTCTCGTTGGGAGGACAGACCTATTTGACTCCTCCATGGAGGACTGGTCTCAGTACATTGAGCGCCTTGGGTTTTATTTCCAGGCCAATGAAATAGGGGAGGAGGTAACGCAATTCTCTCGAGCATCTGTGGGAGTCAAACCTACAGCCTTATTTGCAGTCTCACAGCCCCAAGCGTGCCCAACTCCAAATTGTTCATTGAGCTTGTGGATTTAGTGAAGGGCTATTTTCAGCCCAAACCATCAGTCATTATGCAAAAATTCAAATTTAATATGAGGGTGAGGGGCCCAGGCGAATTGATCGCAACTTATATTGCTAAGTTGAAGCAATTGTCAGAGCATTGTGATTTTGGAGTAACCATGAATGACATGCTATGGGATTGGTTAGCTTGTGGCGTGCGCAACAACGCTATTCAAGTCAATTGCTGGCAGAAGTTGATAAATTTTAAACGAGCAATGGAGATAGCGATGGCCACGGAAAGCGCTGAAAAAGGTTTGCAGGAGTTACAGAGCTTGCAAAATGGTGGTGTTTTGCCGGTTAGGGCGGGAACCTGCAGCCAGGCGTGGCGCCAAAACTGCTGAAGCAGCCGTGAAGTGGGAATCATCCCCAGTCACCCAGAAATCAAAAAAATATACTGGAGGCAATCGGACAGCAATTCTAAAGTTGAAACGTTACCGATGTAGGGGGTAACCACAATCATGAAACGTATAGATTTAAGGAGGCTGAGTGCTATTACTGTCACAAAAGAGGACATTTGATACAGCAGTGCAGAGCTAGGTCCAGGCTGTCAAGTAACCAGCCAGCAAAGATGCTAGAAGGACATAATGTGAAAGAGCCTGAAATAACTGATTCTGACAGTCATTCTCTTTTTAATCTTAAAGCAGTCAAGGCAAACCCTATTATTGTCACACTCCATGTAAACAGGAATCCTCTAGTTGTGGGGCTGGATACAGGGGCATCAGCCACAGTGATGGGTGAGAGCACATTTCAGTACCTGAGAGAAGATGCCCAACCCTTGAGCCTGGAGAGTACTTCTGCCCAGTTGAAGACTTAACAAGGGAGAAGCCATAAAAGTAAAAGGCACCGACATGGTACCTGTCAGCTATGGGCAACAGTCAGCCCTGCTCCCAGTAATAATTGTGACTGGGGAAGAAGCCAGTCTTCTGGGCTGTGATTGGCTAAAAGAAATCAGGTTAAATTGATCCGAAATTTTTCAAGTGCAGGCAGGAGGACTGCTAGAATTGTTAAAAAATATATACAACAGCGTCTTTTGCATGTGCAATATCTTAAAGGATGATGGAGAGTTTGCTACAGGGATCACCACAGGTTGTACTATACCTTGACGATGCCCTCCTAACTGGATCGACAGAGGCCGAGCATTTAGCAAATTTAGAGGAGGTGTTAATAAGATTTCTGGAAGCTGGAGTCCACCTGAAAAAGGAGACGTGCGCTTTCTAAGCCAACGAGGTTACCTATCTGGGGCACCGTGTAGATGCACATGGATTACACTCTGTGGAAGAAAAGGTTAAGGTGATCAAGGAGGCACCTTCCCCCACAGATATCACCAATCGCAAATCATTTTTAGGGATGGTGAACTACTACGGACGATTTTTACCCAACATATTGATTGTACTGGCCCCCTTGCACATACTGCTGAAGAAACATCATTGATGGTCCTGGAAGGCTCACAGGTGGAAGCCTTCAACAAAGTAAAAAAAAAAACTGTTGCACTCCTCAACCTTGTTAGTGCACTTTGACCCATCTAAAGAATTGATTATGACCTGCGACACCTCTCCATATGGCGTTGGTGCAGTATTGTCCCATGAAATGGACGATGGCTCTGAGAGGCCAATAGGTCACGTATCAAGAAACCTCTCAGTGGCCCAACAAAAGGTTATACGCAGATCGAGAAGGAGAGACTGTCAACAGTCTTCAGAGTTAAAACATTCCACCAGTGCTTACATGGCAGGCACTTTACTATCATCTCCGATCATAAACCGCTTTTGGGCCTTTTTTTAAAGAAGTCAAGGCTATCCCACCAAAAGCCTCGGCAAGAATTCAGCGATGGGCATTACTTCTGTCTGCCTACGAATACGCTTTCAAGCACCGACCTGGGATACACATAGTGAATGCGGATGCCCTTAATAGCCTGCCCTTGCAAGAAAGCATCTAGTGTACTCCCATGCCCCAAGAAATCATCCTTGCATTGAATTTTTTTACACACATCACCCATCTACGTGAAGCAGATCAGGAACTACTGGACCAATTGGGATCTGCTTCTAACCAGAGAGACCAGATGCTTAGAATGGTTAAATGAGCCAGTCTCCAAGGAAATGAAACCATCTTAAGAACATAAGAGGATAAGAAATTGGAACAGGAGTAAACCATTCGGCCCTTGAGCCTGCTTTGCCATTCAATAAGATCATGGCTGATCTTGTGTTTTGATTTCCACACTCCCATCTAACCCTGATAACCTTTGATTTCCTTGCCTAACAAGAATCTACCTCCGCCTTTAAAAATATTCAATGACCCCCACCTCCACCACCTTCTGAGACAGAGTTCCAAAGTTTCACAACCCTCAGAATTTCTCCTCATCTCTGTCCTAAAAGGGAAACCCCTAATTTAAAACTTTTTAATACAAATTAAGTTGTTAGGATGGCATCATACTCTGGGGAGCAAGAGTACTTGTTCCTGTGCCAGGCAGGGAACTGCTCCTAACCGAATTACACAGCACTTGTCCTAGCATTTCTAAAATGAAAATGCTCACCAGGAGTTGTGTGGTGACCTGGTATAGATGCAAATATCAAAGGTCAAGCACTGTCAACAGTGCCAACTTCAACAAAAGTTGCCAGCCACAGCTCCACTACACCCTCGGGAATGGCCTGGCCGACCATGGGTGCAGATCTATGTAGACTACGTGGGTCCATTTGTGGTGGCCTAGACAAATAGGGAACCCACTTAGTACTAAAAGGGTTAATGAAGAAATTGAATTAAATGCCTAGGCCTAAGAGAAAAATACTGCGACCTTGCGGAACAAAACCATCTTCTCTGACCACTGTTGTAGGATGAGCCCTGAGACATTCCATGTTGTTCTTTCTCGGGCCGAATGTAATCAAAGTTGTGATAACCAGGTGTGTGGGCACCGCACCTGTTGTGGTGGGAATGGAAATTAACTAAAACATGGATTGGTCAGTTAACGTATGCAAATAAGCGGATTGAGATGTGCAAAATTTACTGATTTGCTGAAAAGCATTTTACAACCAGTGTTTGTGTATTCTGCTTTGAGACGGTACAATAGCTCTTGCTGTATTGTTCTCCCTTGTGCACAAGCAATAAATGGGGTTTCTATGTACGAAATGATGCCTTGGTGTGATTAATCTCCGACACATTCCTAGGCATAATGTATTCGCTCATAATCGACGAACACACAAAATGAATGGAGATTTTTCGAGGTGAAATCACCTACGTCATATGCCACAATTGAAAGGTTACGCCAGTGCTTTTCAACTCACGGACTGCCCAAAGCCATTGTCCCAGACAATGGAGCTGTATTTTACAAGTGCTGAATTTTAAAACTTCACCAATCTCAATGGCATTAAACACATCCAAACTGTGCCTTGCCACCCAGCATCAAATGGACTAGCCAAGACAGTCGTCCAAACTTTCAAGTCCAGACTAAAAAAAATTGTCTGCAGGAACATTGGAAACCAAAATCTCTCGCTTCCTTCTTAGCTATCGCACATGCAACAACAGGAGTTCCACCAGCACAACTGCTTATGAAGCATCATCTCAGAACGAGACTGAGCCTTGTATTTCCAAATTTGCTAGGGAGGGTAGAGAAGAATCAAGGTAATCAGAAAACTAGCCACAATTTGCATAGTACAACCTGGAAATTTATAGTAGATGAAGCCGTATATGTAAGAAACTTCATTGCGGTCCAAGTTGGATCCCAGGAATTACTGTCTGTGAGACCAGACGCCTTTCATAACAAGTAGATGTGGAAGGCTGGTTCGTTCATAAACACGTGGATCACTTGAGGAGCAGGGAGACGCTTCCACAGTCAATGTTGCCACCAAGGAATGTTATCAAACCCATAAGCACCTGATCGACCTGTTATCGACATAACTGATGACTCTGAATCAAATAGTGATGAACTGCCTGTGCCAATAGAAGTATCTGTTATCATAGTTCTTGTTAGTGTAGAGCCTGTAGGAGAGCCTCAGTCTACAAGGTTATGCCACTCTACCCAGAACAGAAAACGCCCTCTGACTTGATTTGTAACTACTGGACCTATGTGTGTATATAAAGTACATAATCTAAATTCATGACAAAGTGCGATTGTGATTATTACTTATTGTTTTCTATTCAACTGTATAAAGTAATTTGTGTAAATAAGGAATGGAAAAACCAGGAATTAATGGGGGAGGGATGTGGTGATTGTTGCTTAAGGCCAGCCTTGCTGAGTAAGGATCACATGGTCAGAACAGCCAATCAGCATTGAGCACAGGGAAGCTTAGGGGGTGGAGTTTTCCTAGTCTAGAGTTTTTTTAAATTCATAGTCGGGATGTGGGCTTTGTTGGCTGGGCCAGCATTTATTGCCCATCACTAGTTGCCCTTGAAGGTGGTGGTGAGCTACCTTCTTGAACCGCTGCAGTCCATCTGGTGTAGGTACGCCCACAGTGCTGTTAGGGAGTTCCAGGATTTTGCCCCAACGACAGTGAAGGAACGGTGATATTTCCAAGTCAGGATGGTGAATGACTTGGAGGGAAACTTCCAGGTGGTGGTGTTCCCATGTATCTGCTGCCCTTGTCCTTCTAGATGGTAGTGGTCGTGGGTGTGGAAGGTGCTGTCTAAGGACCTTTGGTGAATTCCTGCAGTGCATCTTGTAGATAGTACACACTGCTGCTACTGTGCATCAGTGGTGGAGGGAGTGAATGTTTGTGGATGTGGTGTCAATCAAGCAGGCTGCTTTGTCCTGGATGGTGTCAAGCTTCTTGAGTGTTGTAGGAGCTGCACTCATCCAGGCAAGTGGGAATTATTCCATCACGCTCCTGACTTATGCCTTGTAGCTGGTGGGCCGGCTTTGGGAGTCAGGAGGTGGATTACTCGTCACACTATTCCTAGCCTCTGACCTGCTCTTGTAGCCACAGTATTTATATGGCTAGTCCAGTTCAGTTTCTGGTCAATGGTAACCCCCAGGATATTGATAGTGGGGAATTCAGTGATGGTAATGCCATTGAACATCAAGGGGTGATGGTTGGATTCTCTTTTGTTGGAGATGGTCATTACTTGACACTTGTGTGGTGCGAATGTTACTTGTCAGCCCAAGACTGGATATTGTCCAGATCTTGCTGCATTTGGACATGGACTGCTTCAGTATCTGAGGAGTTGTGAATGGTGCTGAACATTGTGCAATCATCAGTGAACATCCCCACTTCTGTACTTATGGAAGGAAGATCATTGAATGTGCCAAAGATGGTTGGGCCAAGGACACTACCCTGACGAAGTCCTGCAGTGATGTCTTGGAGCTGAGATGACTGACCTCCCACAACCATCTTCAAGACACTTCAAAAACGCCTGAAGTGCCCTTACGCTCTGTCATGAAGCTCTGTCAAAATATATATATTTTGGAAAATATTTTTCTTTTTAGAGGTTTGGTCTGTGGGTCTGTCTTTAATTGGATTAAAACCAGCTAGCCTGGGTGCTTTGATATGTACTAGTTTTGATATGGAAGAGAGCATGCATTTGTTTTTGAATAGAGCATTCAAGATGTGGGGTGAAAACTTGACACCTTTTTCTAGCAGATACCAAGCAATATGTTTATATTACTAATAAAATTGATACTATGAAAGGGGTTTCATTGTTAAAAGGTAAAGTTCAAAGGGGTTGTTGATACAATGAAAATTAACATTCAGGTGGGCTGATAGGTATAACTTCAGCAGTTTTCGGGTGTGCAGATCAGAGGCAATGTAAGGTCAAAAGCCTCCAGCTGGCTCCACAGTGAAAGAATCTCATTCTGAATTTGTCAGGTGAAAATGCTTTGCCTGGTGTTTGGTTCAGTACTATGGGTTGTTGTTGCCTTAATGGAGATTAGTTTGGGAATTTGTTAAGTTATGATAGTAGTCATTTGTGTGTGTGTGTGTGTGTGTGTGTGTATATATATATATAATATATATATATTTTAATCTGTGTAAATTAATAAAATGTTTCGTTTAGTTTATCAGTTCTTGAGGTTTTATATTAGTCTGATTCCTGTCGCATCTCAAGCATAACATTTAAAATAGGTTATGACAGTTGTTTAAAGTTTCCCTCTGGGGGGATTTTTAAATAACTCTGTTTTGTCAACTGCATCGGTCATAACACACTCTGGTGCTGCTCCAACAGCAAAGATTCTCTCTCTGTGGGGCTGCCAGCCTTACAGAGCTGCACATCCTCTGATTGGGCCTCCAACCTCAGGGACGCCCCCCTCACAGAAGATTGCTTCGGAGTGTGCATTGCAGCCACGTGGCAGGGTGTGAGGTGGGTCAAGATCCAGCAATGGTCCTAACTCCTGAAAATAAACAATAACCAGAAGATTTCCCCCTATTTCAGCACCTATTAAAGTAAGAACTGTGCCTCAAACTCAAAACGCCTTGCTCGATCAGTTTTTGATCTAAACTACCTTTTTAGCAGCCTTCAATCGAGTCACTGTTTATTGCAAACACAATGCCACACACCATTCCTGGCTCGTGTTTAATTCAGCCTTCGAGAGATGTGCAAAACTTGCCAAGATTGGCATCACCCTATCTTCTCTCCTTCCCTGTGAGGAAGTCTAACTGGCATCTGAGCAAGTGCTTCCGTGCCAACAGCACAGCTGAGGTCGGGAAGTTGTGGTGTGAAGATTCACGGCCCCGATCAGCTCCCTGGCGCACTGCTCCCTGGCTGCATGGACTCTTTTTTTTTTTAAAAAGGTAAAAGAAAGTTTGCTGTAATAAATGATGGAGGAGCAACTCATTCTGGTCACTCCTGATGTATATGACTTAAAGATGAAGCCCAAACTGCTCAACCTTTCCTCCATAGCACTTTTCATCCCAGGAATCAGTTGCGTGAATCTTCTTTGAACTGCTTCTAATGCAATTATATCCTTTCTTAAGTAAGGAGATCAAAATTGCATACAGTACTCCCAGATGCAGTCTCATCTAAGACCCTGGACAGCTGTAGCAACACTTCCCTACTTCTATACAATTCCTCTTGCAATAAATGCCAATATTCCATTTGCCACCGAGTACCCAATTAGGAGGGAACACCCTTGAGCCCGCAGGGAGGCTGCCACAATTTACCAGGTGGCAGAGGGCCCACCCACCACTGGCAAAATGCAGGGGGATGGGGGGGGGAAAAAGAAAGAGGGCCTTACTTGGATCCTTAAATGGCACATTTAGGTCTCAGGGAGGGACAGCCATCATCCACCCTTCCCGTCACTAGTAAAAGGCTTTGCCAGCAGGTAGGCAGTCCATGCCCACCTTTCCTCGCCATTAACGGCTCCTCCCCAACCATCTCCCAGCTGACACGGTCAAAATGTGCACATTATTCTCCTACTGTTTCACCTTTCTGATTTCAGGCACCTACGTTAATAGTTTCCTCTGATGCAGTTCTATTGAATCCATAAATGAGTTTACAGACTAATACAGAGAGGAGAATAAAGACACAAGTCTCCCATCGCCTCTGTTCACGGTTTTCATACATTTGTTATTGTTAAATATTATCCGTGATGACAGGCACTTCTGCAGAAAGAATGAGATAGACTTTGTTGAAATATGCCTAAGGGATAGCAGCATGCCCTCACTTTACGGGAAGTGTCACGTGATCCAGCCTCAGTTTCACTTTGGCTTGTAGCAGAACACGCACAGCTCTGATGTCATCAAGCTTTCCGTCCAGTTGGCAAATGTCCACTCAGCCTGCCGATTATGGGCCGCGTTTCCTGCCATCGGACATTGGGAACCTCATTGCAATACATCATATCATAAGGCCAACCCGCTGGACTCGTTCCCCGGATGGATCATCTGCTCATGTCAGCAGGAAAACACACCATGTTTCACAACAGCATATAAGTGGCGTGTACCTGCCGGGCTGCACTTCGCTCAGGACTTAAGGTTTGTTTGCCTACCTTGCTTCGGGCAGCACTCGCAGCCACCAGTGCCAGGCTTCACAGGCAGCACCACATCACTTTTAGGGGGCTCATGGATAGGTCTCTACCTACTAGATCTGCCATATGTGGGTGGCCTTTCAATGGCTGCAGGGCAAGGTCTTGCTTGGGGAAGGGGGAAGAAATGGCCTCAGGCAAGGAAAGAGGCTGCAAGGCGAGAACTGTACTGGGGAAGGGGGGTATCCCAGGGTGTGTGTGGAGGCGCATGTTATCCTGTGCAAGTGGCCTCAAGATGGTGAAGGCTGCGCAGGCAGTCTCCAGAGGAGATGAGGCCAGATGGACATGTGAGGGTATGTGTGTGTGAGAATAGGTGGTGATGTCCCTTGAGCTGGCAGTGAGTGAGATGTCAGTGAATGTGTGATGGGCTTGAGTGCGTGAGTTTGGAGTGATGAGATGGTTGCCATACCCTGGCTTCGAGGATAAAATCATTCATCTTCTATCTGCATTGGATGGCTAACCTCTTCTGTGCAGCATTGGCATTGACCATCATGCTGGATTGGTGATGTTGCTGCCCGTCCTGCTGCCAGAGAAGGGGTAGAGGACATCATGACAAGCCTCCACGCTACCCAAATGGCATTCCAGTGACGCATCATTAAACCTGGGGGCTGCAGGCTTTTTGCCTTTTGTGGACATCTTCCCTGCAGCAGTCCTGGGCTGGAAGCACTGAGATGTGTGCGCGTGGCTGGACTTTAAAATATGGTACCCGGTGTGCTGAGATGGCATGGAGGGCGAATGAGAGCCCGCCCACCATGGAAGTGGCATGTCTCCCAGGAATGCAAAAGTAATGCAGTGGGTTTGGGATGATATGGCGTGAAAACCTGCTATCGCGTCCAAGTAAAACATCGTTTGACCCGCCTGCTACCATACTTAAGGCAGAATTGTCCGAGACTTGCACTAAGGGTGGGATTTTCTGGCCACCAGGATTGTCCGGTCCTGCCGAAAGTCAATGGAATTTTGGCTGCGCCGCCAAATCTTCTGTGGCGGGTCCCACCATGGCAGGGCCGGAAAATCCTGGCCTATGGCCCCCTATTCTAGGCTCCTCAGTCTCTACCCTATCAAGGGCTGGGGAGGCGATGGCGTAGTGATATTGTCACTGGACTAGTAATCCAGAGACCCAGGGTAATGCTCTGGAGGCTCGAATCCGGCCATGGCAGATGGTAAAATTTGAATTCAACAAAAATCTGGAATTAGTAGTCTAATGAGACCATTGCCGATTGTTGTAAAAACCCATCGGGTTCATTAATGTCCTTCAGGGAAGGAAATCTGCTGTCCTTACCTGGTCTGGCCTACATGTGACTCCAGACCCACAGCAATGTGGTTGGCTCTTAAATGCCCTCTGAACAAGGGTAATGGGCAATAAATGCTGGCATGGCCAGTGATGCCCACATCCTGTGAATGAATTAAAAATGGCCCTTAATTTTATCTGTTTCAATTATTTCACTTCTCATTCTTCTAATCTCCAGGGAACATAGGCCCAGTCTACTCAATCTCTCCTCCATAGGACTATCTCCTCATCCCAGGAACCAGTCTAGGACAAGCATGTCCTTCCTTAAGAGACCAGAAACTGCACACACTACTCCAGATGTGACCTCACCAATGCCGGATCAAATAGTACTAAGACTTCTTTATTCCAATACCTTTGTCACAAAAAAATTAACATACAATTTCCTTTTGTAATTTCTTCTTGTATATGCATAGGAACATAGGACTTGGGAGCAGGAGATTTGGCCCTTCGAGCCTGCTCCATCATTTAATATGATTATGGCTGACCTGGTTGTGGTCTTAGCTCTATGCATGTTAACTTTGTGATTCATGCACCAGGACACCCAGGTCCCTCTGAATGCAAACATTTCCCAGTCTCCCACCATTCAAATAATATTCTGCCTTATCAAAGTGGATAACTTCACACTTCACCACATTGTACTCTGTTTGCCATATTCCTACCCACTCACCCTGCATGCTGATTTTTTTTGTGCTTCTTGTATGAGTACACCCAAGTATCTCCGAACACCAACATTTACAAGTTTCATGTCTTTTTAAAAATATTCTGCTTTTCTATTCTTATGACCAAAGTGAATAACCTCACGCTTTCCCACATTATACTTCATCTGCCACCCTACCACTCACTTTAATCTGTCTATATCCTCTGCAGCCTCACTGCATCCTCCTCATCACTTACTTTACCCCCTAACTTTGTATCATCGGCAAACTTGGATACATTATTCTCAGTCCCATCATCCTAATACAGATTGTAAATAGCTGAGGCCCAAACTGATCCTTGCAGTATCCTGCTGGTTACAGCCGGCCACCCTGAAAATATCCTGTTTATTCCGACTCTGTTTTCTGTCCATTAACTAATCCTCCATCCATTACCCTTAATCCTATGAGTCCTAATTTTGTGTGATAACCTCTTGTGTTTATAGTATGTTGACTTATATCCAATAAAAGTGTATAAATAATTCACCATCACTTTGCTTTTAAAGGAAATCGCACTTAAAGATGCAATTTACTCTTCAGTTGTCAGCTCAGTTACCTGCAAAGCTTCATAATTAACAACTATATTTTATATTGTGTGTTGATAGTTCCTATATCAGTTATCTCTGCAATATTATTTGTAGGTTATGTTACAATCCCCATGGGGCAACAGTAACCAAAATAACCAAATTTACTGAATGACCTCCAAATGAAGAAATTACCAACAAGATTCCACTTTTTGTACCTTTTAACACAAATCGGAACCAACACAAATTAACATAAATTAACAGGTAAATTATATTTCAAATAAAGGTAAATTTCACTTTAAAAAGTTTGTACAAAAAAGATAGTCTTACACATTCACAAGCATTCACCTCAGTCCCTGCAGAAATATGGCACCACAAAGCTACACAGTTCCGCAATATGCTGTTCTTTATACACACAGGGTAGGTCAGGAGTCCTACCCAACAATACCCATGAAACTTGAAGATGAAAGCTATGATTAACATCAGCAAGGCATACTTCTACGAGCTCTCTCGCTCAGGTCATACCAGTCCTGATGATGTAGCTTTCCAGAGTTCCTTTTCAACCAACACCCCAGGTCACATTTGGCCATTCTGCTTTTTAGCATCTTCAAGCCATTCACACAGCTTTGCAGATTTTAGGTTGTTTTTAGCCAGCTTGCACAATAAACTCCAAGAGCTCCCATCTCCTTTTCTGCCAAACAGAAAAACTGACTTCTTCTTCCTGAGAGTGATTTGCTTCTTCTCCTCACAAGTATTATATGTATTATATTTCTGTCTCTGTCTGCTTTCGCTTTGTGTTTGCATCTGTGCACTGATCACCTTCACCCTCCAACTCCTCTGCTTGTAGCTCTTTTATTTCTGCAGCTCTCCTTTCTCTGGCCACACAGCATCTATGGCCTGAATCTTCTGGTTGGCGCACGGGTGGGCCCTGCTCGCCGATGCGTAAAATGACGTGCGGTGACGTCAGGCGTGTCCTGACATCACAGTGCATCATTCAGACCTTCAGATCGGAGGGTGCGCACCAGAGTCAGCTACGCACCCACCGAACTGTCACAGGCCTAATCAGGCCGTTAGATAGCAATTTAAACAATTAACAGGGCTGCTTGTCCAATCTTAAAGTTGGTGGGCAGGCAAAGTGCCAAGACGGCCTTTGCATTTTTAATGGAATCTCATCCACGGGCAGGATGAGGTTTCAGGAAGGTTTTTAAACATTAATAAAAATTTTAAATAAAACTCATAGACATGTCCCAGCTTATGTGACACTGTCACAAGAGGGGACATGTCCGAATAATTTTTTAAAATCTTTTATTGACTTTTTGATAATGAAATTAAACTCCGAAGCAGGTCCGTGCCTCAGGGAGATTTCTGCACTCTTTCGTGCGCATGCCCCGACTCGGCCTCCACCCCCCCCACCCACACGAGGAGCGCTCACCACTTCTGGGTGCGCGTCACGCTTGGCTGGCCTTAATTGGCCCGCCCATGTAAAATGGCGGCATGGACCTGATCGCGGGCGGCGATCAGGTCCACGCCCACCCGCGTCTGTTCCCACTAGGCCCACCCAACATGGGGAAAATTCTCCCCCATATTTTAAATTCCATCCTGTTGGTACTGTTTCCACGTCAAGTCATATGGACCAGTATTTCTTATTATCCAAAAAGAGTACAATTGATTCCTTTACAATTGATGAAAACTATTAAAAGCCCTTTTCAAACATTCTTAAAACAAATTATTCCACAGACATTTTAAAGGAATTATAAATGTCCCTTACTTTACTGCTTCTGATTTGAAGGTCATCATAGTTAGAACTGGAAAGCTCACACTAAGAGATAGCTGATACCAACTGGCCTTGACCCACTAGGGGCTTAGTATTAAAGTTTGCTTCTGGTTCTTTGACTTAGTACCTTCAGTCCATGCAATAGCCCACTGTGAACATCGCAGGAAAAAAGTTCTGTCTAGAGTACAACAATTAAATATAATTCAAAAAAAGCCCTAAAAAAACCTTTCTGGTGTCTCCAAATGAGCTGTAGAGATGATTCTTAAGCATCTATTGGCCAAGTCTTTGTACCATGTTTGCTACTGTATGCCTGTCAACAGGAGTTCAAAGACCTTCACAATTGTATTCAGATATTACTTTCACTTGTTTATTTCAGCCTTCTCATGAGATTTCCCACATTGTAAATAAAATACAACATAATGCTACGGGGTTCCATAGTACCTGCCAGTTATATATTATAATATTTTTCTCCACAGGAAAGGAGTAGGCCATTTAGCCTTATTCACCTGTTCCACCATTGCATCAGATAATGGCTGATCTGCGACCTAATGTCAATTGTTATTGTGGGTAAAAATGCCAGGGTAATGAAAAATTGGAGAAGTTGACCTTACATTTACACAATATTTAACAGCCTATGGAAATATAATTCTATCTACTTTAGGGAATCAAACTAAATTTGGATTAAGAGTCAAATTGAATTTACACCACCAATTTGCATTTATACATTTTTAAAGTAGGGAACTTCACAGGATGCATGACAAGAAAAAAAATAAGAGGCATGGACAATAACAGGGTGAAAAAGGTTTGGAGACGTGACTGAAGCTAAGGTTGAAATTATTAAGAGGAAAATACTGGCAAGGCTTCTGACATCTGATCACTTCCCAGCAAAACGTCTGGAAGCCATGGGCTGGATTTAACAGGGTGCCATAGTCACCGTGTCCACCCAGCAGAAGAACAGCTGCACCACAGTCATTTAATGGCCAGTTGGTCGCTAATAAAAGTCCCACCTAAGAGATCTGCTGGGCAATCAGAGACCAGTAGCTCTGCAGTACTGGCAGTGCCACCAGAACTGGTGGCCACTGCTGGTACTGCACTGAGTACATTGAGGAGACATTCAGTGCTGGATCTGGACGTACAGCTAAGGGTGGGATCTCACCGGGGACAGACTGGCAGGCCCTGGTTATGGGGGTGGGAGGGGTGAGGCGTGTTGGACATGGCGATGAGGAACGAAGACACGAGACAAAACAGTAGTGGGCGGCCTGGAAAAGAGGAATTCTCCCATACTTTCACTTAGCAGCCCACAGGGTCATACCTGCCAGGCTAGACATTGGCTACTGCCCTCCCTGCTACCCATTACAGCGACAGCAGGATGGGGCCATTAAGTGGGCATTAATTGCCCATTTAAAGGCCTCAAAAGGCCCACAGGAAGGCAGCACTCCCAATGCACCCCCCACCACTCGTAAATTCACAGCAGGGGCGGGGGTAGGTGGGTGGGCAGTGGAAATGCTGCCAATGGCACAGTGCCCTATTTAACAGGTCCACCCGCCTGCTTTCCCTCCCACGGATGGCTGGTAAAATCCAGCCCCATGCGGCTGAATGTCAGGTGATGGCTGCATTTAGCTCACCTGAAATATGCTCCATGGTAAAATGACTTGCCCATATCCACCATCAAGGTTCACACATGAGTAATGGCCACTCGAGCAAAGTACTGCAGCAGGTCTATTGCCCTTAGAACAGTATCCCAGCAATGAGTCAACTCCTTCAGGAGAGAGAAGGAAAATCTGTGAGAACATTCTCAGCAATGGTGGGGCGTGGGCTCAATCTCTGCACATGGCCGTCTTCCTGAGCTCACTGATGACACTTTTTAAGAAGCTACCAAGTGAAAGCCAGTAGTTCTCAACAGAACAGAAAGCAAACTGAGAGACAAGTTGCCCCCGGGACACTTTTGCACACCTCATAGTGGCCTGTTCAGGGCAACCGTTGTAGCAGCTTGGGAAAAGGTCACCTTCCCGCAACCAGTCTGCAGCTAAGACAAAAGGGAAGGGATGGACACATTTCAAAATAACAATATTAAATGACTGCAGCAGACCAATGCGTTTCATACAGCTCGTGCGGACAGTTTTTGCTGAATCTTGGTTAAATCTGCTCTCTGGATCTTAATTAGTCACGTCACGAATTATAAACATCTTGTTTATTTAAAATCTTCCTGCAGGTTGTTCAATTTGGCTGAAACAGCTAGTTCACAGTAACGTTCTCCTGGCCTGTTCAAGGTGGACTTGATTAATAATTGTGTAAACAGAGCACAACACAGTTACACACCTGGAAGAATGGTTTAGACAACAATAGACATCCACGTGAACAATTTTGCCAAGTTAGGAAATAGCGAATTCCAGACTGAAACCCAGTTTGAAAGGAAAGTAGATAACATAGGTTATTACTATTTAACCATTTCCTTGTCTTTGTAGCTCATTTGAATTTTTTTTCTAATGAAGTAATCTTAAAGATTGTAATTGCCAGTTAAACTGTGTGAGCAAAAGAGCAGGGAAATTAATTTTCTGGGAGTCGGACAACTTTAAACATTTTAAAACATTTTCATAGATTATTCAAATACAATCGCAATTTACATTCTTGCAGTGCAAAGTGAATATGTTCCAATGTAAAATGGCAAAAATAATCTATTAAGCTTTTCTTAATTTGATTTTGTTCTTCCAAATTTCTCTCTGATTTTCTATCCTTTTTTTTTTTATCCCTTCGTGGGATGTGGGAGTCACTGGTAAGGCCAGCATTTGTTGCCCATCCCTAACTGCCCTTGAACTGAGTGGCTTGTTAGGCCATTTCAAGGGGCAGTTAAGAGTGAACCATATTGTTTTGGGTCTGAGTCGCATGTAGGCCAGACCAGGTAAGGATGGCAGATTTCCTTCCCTTAGGACATTGGTGAACCAGATGGGTTTTTACAACAATCGATGGTCGTTGTCATGGTCACCATTACTGAAACCACCTTTCAATTCCAGATTTATTGAATTTAAATTCCTGGGCCTCTGGATTACTTGTGCCATAACATTACCACTATGCTACCATCTCCCCACCAATGTCTCTCTCCTCAATGATGACTGTGAGTGCTGGAGTATGCCTGGTGATTCTTCACCTATGCAGCAATTGTCACTGGGTTAATTGACAATGCAATACATCAAAGTGAAAATCAATTCTGTCCTCATCCAAAATACACTTCCAGGGGCTTTTGGGGTTAATGCTCAGGAGTGATTTTCCCTCTCTTAACCTAGGAATGCAAAGTCCAAATAGTACACACATTCTCACCCTCTTTTGAAAACTGAAGCAGAGGCCACAGAACCTGGAACCTCCCTAGTCTATATTCAATGTCTTCATGGAATACATTTACCCACTGATCTTTTAGAAATATTGAAAAATAGCAATTAAGTACCACAATGTTGGAAATGACACCCATTTTCTATAGAATACACAAGTGTATATATATTTTGAAATAAACACAGAAAAAGCTGGAAATGCTTAACAGGTCTGGCAGCATCTGTGGAGAGAGAAACAGAGTTAACATTTCGAGTTTTGTCAGAACCTATCATATCTCCACAAGTACTGTTCTCCTTTAGGCAATTCAGGGAACTCATTTGGTGCTGGGAAAATGGAGGGCGAAAACACTCTCAAATTAACACACAAGACAATGTGTCTGCCTTTTTCAGGTGGGCATTTCAACTGCAGATTTTCTTGCGCATTAGACCCATTGAGCACATTGGGACTTGCCCCATTTTCCTTGAATGATTACCTGAAAATTTGTGGAGTATTCATTGAAAATTCTGCCAACAAAATTTGTTTCAAAAATGCATCATGTAAATTAAGTTTCCATGGAGGGAGCTTGAACCTGCTTTCAGAGAAGTCTTCAGTATTTGGGACTATAAGATATCCAAGTGTTACGACTGGGACGGGAGCAGTGCACGAATTATAAAGCACCACCTACCCCACAGGTCATACCATTAATTTAAATGTTTCATTTTCTCACCGAAATGGCCAGCTTTACCTGTAATACCCAGAAGAGAGACTCTGGCCAGGCTTCTTTCAAAAGATCAGAATGATTAATTTATTTTAAAACAAAACTATCTTTTAACAAGTTGCGAGTACTGGCTAACACACAATTGTAATCGGGAAGTAAAACAATATCTATCCCTTCCTATAGAATTCCCCCCACCCCCGCACACACACACACACACACACACACACACATACACACAGACAAACAAATAAGAATCTCTCTTGTACAGATGGTCTTTGGAGGATGGGCGATATAAAATAAAGGATGAAGTCTGCAGGATGTTGACTTGGAGTTCTCTCAGGTGCAGACAGGCCGGTAGATGCCTGGAAATTCTCACCAGCTCTCAGCTTTGCAGGTCAAAATGCAGACTGGTTACGTTCAGATGAGGATTCTCTGGCTACAGGTTCATAGTCACACACAAAATTAGACAAGGTAGAGAGGGGGAGCCTTCTTTCCTCAGCTTGTTCTCCAACAAGACTGACTCCAAAAACAAGCAGGTTCACAACTTAAGTCTTTTTTCCTCTCTCCCATGTGATTTCCAGCAAGTTATCAACCTTCCTTCTCGGGTTTTTTTTTTCCCCACCAATTAAAATGATTGCAGTTTTAAACGAACAACCAGATCTTCCTCAAGTACCCATAAAAGTCAGGAGGTTTCCTGGAAGAGGCCTGCTTGCTGACAGTTCCAAGGTGAATTTATGACCTTTTTAATAAAAAAACCCAGGTTAACATCCAAATGTCTAGATCATGCCATGTCCTTCCATTTTGTAAAAGAAAACTTCAGTCTTGAGAGATATGAGTCTAACACAAGTAACTAAGCAACAAACATTGAGGGTTAAATTTAATGACAAAATGTATAGATTGATAGAGGTAGAACTGGTGCTGTGTGTTTGTGTATATATTATGTTCTGTATAAATTAGAAGCTAAGGTTGAAAAAGGTTTAAGATGACTGTCTAGATCTAACCTATTTGATTCTTTTTCACTTCCCAGACTGCAACATGAGTTACTCCAGCAAAAGCAACCTAATTTGAATGATGTGAGAAACATCGGCCTAGGATCGTTCAACCTTGGGGTTATCAGAGGGAATTTTGCCATTAATACACATTCTGGACAGTTCGTTTGGGGACAGAGCAAAACACTGAACCACACAAAGGTATGGGAACTAGAGTGAAATCGAACTGAAAGCATGTAATGTCTTCCAGGCTACAGGTTCAAAGACTGACTGCATTCATTCCTGCCAGAAGAACAAAATCTACAGCTGTGTGAACGCTGAAAGATACGAGGCCTCAGATGAGCAGCTTCCAGCTCCTAAAAGATGCAGGGTCCACTTACAGGCGAGGCGTCGAGACAGTTCACTTAAATACACTGAAGCTCTGCCACCCCTTTGGCAGCAAGCTGTGAGAGAAACCTGTTTCCGTCACATGTGGGAAGAGGCAGCCTCGAGCTGGGTGTTGCATTAACAAGAACTAATTGCTGGCAAAATACCAGGGAAAGTTTTAAAGATATTAACAGAGATGGCAAAGTAAGAGAAAAATGTCCAGCTGCCAAGTTTGGTTCAGAAGCAAAGGAAGTGCAGGGCGAAAGGCAATTCTAATTGCCACACAAGGAGAAAGCCATCCAACTGTGGCAGATTGCATTCGACTCCACAGACTGTGACGTCATTATCTCTTCTTTTGATGCTTTATGATGATGTTGCAATAACATGTTTTTTTCAAATCCAAACATGACAGCGCATTCACATAAATGTTTCTAAAAGTAAACACGAGTGAGGAAGATCATTCATCCAGTTTTAGCTCAGCTATTCAACGTTTTTTTTTTAAAAAATGACAACCCCACCATCAGTCACTGGGAGAATCTAAGACTAAAAGTTGGTCCATGAGCTGCCCACTGGAAGTGGGAAGCACGCAAATTTCATGCTGCCACCTAATTTACCTGATTGAAGCTCAGGGCTGAGTGACCCAGCAGGGAGCCAAGCAGCATTCACCGATTAACATGTAGTGCAGCCAGCCTTCTGTTCCTAAATGCTGTCTGTCCCTCTTAAAGGAAAGTAACACTGAATCACAGGGGGTTGAATGCTATTGATAAATTTTAAACAAGGAAAATGGAACAGCAAGCTAGAGAGAGGGCCCCCCAGATTCACAGATATGGCACTGAAGGCCTTGGTCTTGGAGATGGATAAGAGGACAGTGGCCATGGTGTAGGAGGCTGTCAAGGACAAGCCTCAGAAGGCATTGAAGCAGGCAGTCAGAGAGGCCAATTCCCGGTATCTGGGGCCAAGGACATAGCAGCAGTACCACAAGAATCAGTGGTCAAGCTCAGTGAATGCAGCATCACAAGATATTCCCTAAGCACTGCTCCACCAGCCTCTCAGTGCAGCACATCTCCAAAACTCATCCAGCAGCACTTGCTAGCACTCCAGACTCATGCCTAACATCCAGATCTTCCACCTCACCCTTACACACTTCCTGATTTTGCCAGCCTCACACCCACCTCTCGCTGCACCCACTTACCTCCAGCTGCTCAGTGACGCCAGGCACGACACCCAAACACAGTGCAACACAGTTAATGACATTCTTCCCTCCCTTTTGCAGGGCAAGGTAGAAACCAATAGCAGGGAACAGAGCAGAGCTGGTGGGGGACAAGGACACCAGCATTTCTTGAGCCCATTGGAAGAGATGGTTCACCACGTCATGGGGCAAGCTGCGACAGAGGCCATGGCATCCAGTGTTGCTGAGGACACCGAGGATGATGGTACGTTCCTGCCTTATACATTTCTCACCCCTCAGCTAACCCCCAACCTGCTAACTGGCATGATGAGCAAGCTGCTGGCGGTGTGGCCACAGGCTTCTTGCTTCCCACACCACCCATTTTCCTCACTCCACCCCTCCCTTTCTGAGCTCCTGCTTTCAGACACCCCATTACTGCTGTCTGCCCAGCGACAGGAGTCCCAGGAACAGGAAAGAGAGAAACGCCACACCACTGTTGAAGAGGAACTTGATCTGACATTTGCAGGCATCAGCTCAAATACGGGAACTGCTTGTGCTTTAAGAGCTGGTAGAAATTTGGGATAAGCAGGTGTTGAGTCACCGGGCACGAGCGGGCTACAGCCAGGCTAGGTGCAATGGATGGTTTGTGTGCCAGCTCACCTGAGGGTGAAGTTGTAAACGTATTCTGCTATGCAGGACTTAGACGACCTTGGTGGGGTAACATACAAGAGACTGCTCAATGGACATGCACACCAATGTGTTGGGTGTGTTGGCTGGCCTGCCAGGCAGCCCCTGACAATTGTCAATGAGCATGGAGGAGTCCAGCACCATCTTGGCAGAGGGCATTGTGCAGATCTTACCCTCTCTGCAGCCTCTGCTCAATCTCCCTGTCATCCTGCAGACCCAGAAGCACTGCAACTGCAGCCCCCACACCTGTTGCAGCTTTTGTGTGGACAGATCACCTATTCATCTGCTCTTCCTCTGAGGATGGTGCAACCCCGGCCTGCAAACCCAGGAGTTCAATGCAGTACCTCCAAAAAACACTCCATTGTACTTTCGGAAATTTTGGACTCAATTTCCAAAATTTTGAATGGGTTAAAATTGGGCCCTTTGCAATGGCAATTTGCAGAAATTCTTCAAACTCACCCTACCTGCAAGTTGTGTGCCTGTCCCTTTAGGTAACATTAGTGCAGGGCCCATCTTGCAGATGAAGAGCTGATCATTTGAGAGTACGGTGCAAATGCGTTGAATGGATCCGTGGTTCAAATTTAATAAATGAGCCTCACATCAGTCAGTTGTGCTGATGATAGGATGCATTCAGTTGCTTCTGACGCACGCAGGGAACGATCGTGCGAATGCCCTTCTCAAGGTGGTGCACCACATGGACCGTGTCGGAAGTAGCCGGTGGCACAGCCCACAGCCCCTACCTCCAGCACCGCTGCTGACCTGAATTTCACGTCCTCTGTTTTAAAACACAAGACTTAAACATTAGTCAATCCCAAAATCTCTGTGATTAGATCATAGCTGACCTGATTGTGGCCTCTGCTTTCCCATCTATCCCCTATACCCTTTGATTCCCTTGTCAGTCAACTCTTGTCTAACTCGGCCTTAAAAATATTCAATGACCCTGCCTGCACTGATCTCTACTCCCAGTTCTTCTGCTCACTGGAAGATGTGCTGGGATGCAAACTTCCAATGCATTTCCAACTCCATACAAGCAAAATATGATGAAAAAAATCCCAAAAATGTGGCAGTGCTTTTATTCTAATACATCTTGAAGGTGTGCTTCAGACTAACCTTTTTTGTGCCTTTAATGCCATGTATACTTCAAGGTGGTCCTTGCTCAGTTGATTCCTTGCTCAGTTGATTCCTTTCAAGACTAATGAATTCCAGTTTCTCCAGTCTCTCCTTTTAACTCAGTTTTTCAAAGCTGGGGATTACACCACCTTCTTGGCTTGAATACTGCCCTATGTCTTGACGAGCATAACAGAAAGGGGAGTAGAAAGCATTGCAGGCAGGGTCATTGAATATTTTTAAGGCCGAGTTAGACAGAGTTGACTGACAAGGGAATCAAAGGGTATAGGGGATAGATGGGAAAGCAGAGGCCACAATCAGGTCAACTATGATCTAATCACAGAGATAGCAAAGGCGACATCCAGCCACCAGGCAGTCCCACTGTGACATATTTGAGCTTATAATAAAAGGCATCCAGAAATATAGTTAATGATGCTTTCTTTCTTGCTGTTCCACAATGATTTGCTGTAGTAGACATGATTTTTCTTAGCTGTATCATCCAACTCATTGGAAGTTTGCATCCCAGCACATCTTCCGGTGAGCAGAAGAACTGGGATTAGAGAGCAGTGGAGGCAGGGTCATTGAATATTTTAAAGGCTGAGTTAGACAGATTCTTGGCTGACAAGGGGGGTCAAAGGGTATAGGGGACAGACGGGAAAGCAGAGGCCACAATCAGCTCAGCCATGATCTAATCAAATGGTGAAGCAGGCTTGAGGGGCCGAATGGCCTACTCCTGCTCTAAATGTGTATGTTTGCATGTTCGAAGCACTCAGTTTGAACAAGCAGACACTTCACTCTAACACATGTAAGGGATGTCAGCCTTGCAGAACCGTTCCCATAGCTCTGTCACACAGAATAGTTGATTTTCTGAATGCCTATTTTTACATGAGTGCCTGAAGGTTGCTAGAGGACAGTAAACCCATCAAGACCATAGAAGTGATAAATATTTTAGCTATGTTTGAACTACTTGTCCTAATTTTGGTTTGCTTTATTTTCCTCCTGGCACTTAGGTTGTCAGCCATGGCTCAGTGATAGCACCCTTGTGGGTTCAAGGCAGACTCCAAAAGCTTGAGCATACAATCTAAGCTGGCACTTTGGTGCAATACTGGAGGAGTTCAGTACTAACAGAGGTGCTATAAAAGGACCCACAGCACTAGTCTAAGAAGAACAGCACATAAGCCAATGTTGACTCCACAACCAACATTTAAAATCGATGATCTGGTTATTTATATCATAGCTGTTTGTGGGATCTTTGCTGTACGTAAATTGACTGTTTCCTATCTTACAGTATTGACTACACTTCAAAAAGTACTTAGTTGGCTTTAAACTACTTTGGGACAGCTTGGGAAATATGGAGCATAAACAGTGGCATAGATCAGTTGGACCGAATGGCCTATTTCTATGTAAGGTTCTTTCTGGGTTTTTTTGTCTGCGTTTTTGTACCAGCTGATGAAAATGATTTATTTTCTCCTAACGCCACGTCTAGTGTCACTGGCCTTCCCAACAATGATTCCTCTTAGCTGTTGTGTCTGGAGGTAAATAAAATAACGGAATTAAATAACAATGGCTCATAGGAAACCATTCAGCCCATTGTGCCCTTGCTGCCTGTCTACCAGAGCAATCCAAAGCTGGTCCCACTGCTCTGTTCATGCATCATAACTCAGTATCTTCTGCCAACTTTAATTCACTCTCCCCTCTAAAGACGCAGTCATATCTGCCTCAACTACCTACGGTGACAAAGCATTACATGCTCCAGCAAACAGTTGGTGGTACTCTTGGCTCTGACTCTCAGAGGCCCAGGGTCACGTTCCACTTCAGGACTTGACCACAAAAATCAAGGCTGGCCCTCAGGTGGGGGAGTGCTGCACTGTCAGAGGTACTGTCATTCAGATGTGGCATTAAACAGCAGCCCCATCTGCCTCACAGGGGGATGTAAAAGATCCCATAGCGCTATTTCGAAGAAGATCAGGGGGAGTCATCTCTGATGTCTTGGCCAATATTTATCCCTCATTCAACATCACAAAAAAACAGATTATTTGGTCATTTCCACATTGCTGTCTGTGGGAGATTGCTGTCTGTGGGAGATTGCTGTCTGTGGGAGATTGCTGTCTGTGGGAGATTGCTGTCTGTGGGAGATTGCTGTCTGTGGGAGATTGCTGTCTGTGGGAGATTGCTGTCTGTGGGAGATTGCTGTCTGTGGGAGATTGCTGTCTGTGGGAGATTGCTGTGTGCAAATTGGCTGCTGCATCTCCTGCACGGCAACAGTGGCTACACTTCAAAAGTACTTTTTTGGCTCTAAAGCACTTTGAGACATTCAGTGGTCGTGGAAAGGAACAAATGCAAGGCTTTATTTCTTTACTTTAAGTAGAAAAGGGTTTCTCCTAACTTCACACTTCACTCCAATTTTAAATCAATAACCCAGAATCACTGACTCACCAAGCAAAAAATATAGCGCTCAATTTTAACTTAGGAGAATGGGTGGGTTTGGTGAGGTGGGGCTTTAAAATCCCAGCGATCTGTTTCCCGCCTACCTGTCTCCAACTTGCCCTTTAGAGGCTTCAACTGAAGCCGGAAGGTGGGCAGATGACCAAGCTCGTTACCTGAGCCATGTGGCAATTGGCAGGGGGTCAAGTAGATTAGAGAATCAAAAGCATGGCTCAAAGAGTGGTGTGGGAGTGAGGGGTTTCGATTCATGGGGCAGCGGCACCAGTACTGGCGAAAAGAGGGAGCTGTTCTGTTGGGATGGCCTCCACCTAAACAGGGCCTCTGATTCCACGTTCAATGAGGCCTCCTACTTCCCAGCCTGGGGACCCCAATCTCCACTCTCCAGGGTCATGTAGTGCACCCCTCCCCCAATCACTGCCCCCGCCCCACATCCCCACCCCACCCCAGATCCAAATTCATACCCTTCATTCATATGTGTTATGAAATGCAAACTTACTCTGGGGTGCTTTCCGGACAGAGACCGAGGACTATGAGTCCTGGCATGCCCCTGGAAGTTCCGCTGCATGCATGGAGCAGGACAGGACACGCATGCTCAGCCCAGTGTTCCAAGTACTTCAGGGCATCTGTGTGTGATGTGAAAACAGCAGTCATGGGACCCAGTATGGCTCCATAAAAAGGGGAGTCCCATGACAGGAGAGGAGGACCCAAAGGGGGAGTCCATGACATAAAGTGGGACACCCAGAGAGACAGACCACTGGAAGGAACCTCCAGAGAGAGAAACTACTGGGACAGGAAGCTCCAGCCAGCAAAAGAGATGCTGTGTACTGATTCTGTTCAGGTCGGGTTCAGAGAAGCCACGGGGAGCTGAAAAAGCAGTGGAAGGTCATTGAATCCGTGCTGCAGTCCGCTGGGACAAAAGTAACCTTTTGAAGCAGTGGTTTTCTGCTTGGCATCGCTGAAGAGCTGGAGTTGTGCCTGTGAGTCAGTGCAGCCTCAGGAAGCCAGTAGAATGCAGTCTCAGGAGAAGAGATTAAACCATCAGGAGGTGAACAGTCGTTGAGGCAGTCCGAGTCAGAGCATCTTTTGAGGGAATTCAGAGTGAAGATCTTTGAAAGTGAAGACTTGAAATCACTTGTGAGAGAGACACAGTTTTAACGAGATTGTGTAACTCACTGTGGACACTGACGCCTGGGTGGGTTGCTGAGAAATCCATGGGATCTATTTTGGTCACGTCTGCAATTTATTGTGCTGTATGGTGTATCTGACCACAGTTTGCCTGTTAATTCATATTTACTTCATTCTAATGTTAGAGTATAAGATACATATTGTAAATTGTTTTACTTTTCTGACTTTGTATAATAAAGTTTATTTTGTTTGTTTAAAGCCATGGAATCTTATGGCTTTATTCTCTTAGTAATTATCTGGTATTTCAAACTTTGTTTACTTTAAGCAAAAAGTTACTAGTCCCTAACCGGATCATAACAGATGAATAAATCCTTATTCCTGATGTGCAGAACACAGTCAATGCTACTGGCTTGTCCACTAATCCCAAACAGAAATTCATGTATCTGTTGATGTAACGTATATTTAACTGTGCTGCTGAATCAAGGACTCCAGAGTTATAATCTTCCTCTGATGGCCATGCAGTGACAATTAGTTCTAAAGTTACAAAAGGGAATAACTGGTATAGAGCAAAAGACTATTAATATTTCTAAAGAAATAACATGCCATGACAATGCTCATATTTACTTCTAAATGTATATATATTTATGTTCAGTAAATTAAATATAAAATGTTTTTTTAATCTTACATGTTCTGTGTAATCTGCATATAGGATGGGAAAAGACCCTTTGTCCATCAAGGCAGCACTGTGCAGTAATGTACACCAGTGACTGGTTATTGAAGCACTGTTCATGTTTACTTTATTATATTGTCACCCTATATATCTTAAGATAAACATGCTATGAACCATAAAACAAGAAAATGCTGGAAAAACTCAGCAGGTCTGGCAGCAACTGTGGAGAGAGAAACAGAGTTCAATTTTTGAGTTCAATATGACTCTTCAGAACTTTTCAAGTCACATTGGACTTGAAATGTTAACTCTGTTTCTCTCTCCACAGATGCTGCCAAACCTGCTGAGTTTTTCCAGCGGTTTCTGTTTTTATTTCAGATTGCCAGCATCCACAGTATTTTGCTTTTATGCTATGGACAATATTTACTGGGTACCATCATGAACAATGTCACATTAGAATGACACACATTACTGAAAGAGAGCATGCCACTTCTTCTAAATTAATCGTTGCACTGAAGTGACTTTCCATCAGTTGGCTATATATCAGTATACACATTTTAGATAATGTTAGATTATTAGCCCAGAGCAAGCTGTTGAAATTCCAATTGCTTTGTTTCTTTGCCATTCATATATGTTCCATTAACTCACACCTGTGGTTTCCTTTGCATGCTAAGGTTATTCGATATACAGCAAATATTTTACACACCTTCAGCAGGTCACAAATTGAAGTTCCAGCAATTGATCAAAGTGTGTTCTTTGAAACGCTTTGTAGCAATTCAAAATGATATCTGCCACTTTATGGATGTATGTAACTATGCTTAGCTTTCATCAGGGTTTGAATAGTTGTCACAAGCCATGGTTCTGATATACGTACCTTTAGCTCCCAACAGCCATCTTTATAGTTGGTTATCCTGTTAATCTGGAAACATGAATTTAAAATCAAAGAGGCATGCATGCTGCTAATTGTATGATATTAGTATATGCAGGTCGTGGGCATCAACTGGGGTTTCACTCAAGCACATATAAAGAGACGCATAGGTTGCAGTCCCTTTTACACTATTTGAGGGGCTGCTCCTCAAATTTTGTTTGCACTTCAGCCCCACGCTCCTGATCTCCGACCACCCGATGAGAAGAGGAGCAGGGACAGATCGGAGGACTTTCTCATTAGTCTGTTCCAGAATCTGGCCAAGGTGACCATAAACAGGTCCAAGCAGCAGGCAGCTGAGGGTGGGGGCTATTTGACCTGACTGCCTTCCCCTCTTCTGCAGTTACGTCCACGCCCAGTTGTGCTTGGAGATGGAGCACGTGGTGAACACTGGTATGCTTGAGGCTTTCCGCTGCAGGGGCTGGAGTGCCTCATCAGCCCTGGGAACGTTATTAAAATTTGATAAGTTTCCTTTGTAGTGTTTGTTTTAGTTACAGTCCCCCTTTAAGGGATGTTAATTAGTTAATGTGTTTATCTATTTTCAGTTTGATCAAAAGAGTACAAAGAGACACTTATTGAAACTGTGGTATGGTTGAGTTACGAGGTATATGCTTGTAATAGTTAACTCTAAGTAAATGCAAGACTGAACATAGATTAGCTCCAGTCCTAACCTTCACCAACTGGTTTTCCAGAGTATAACACATGTAACCAAGAAACTAAAGGCAGACTAGATATTCAGCAAATATAACCCGAATTCTGTGTACCACTGGATTTCCTATGGGATCTATATTCCAATGTAAACACAGTGGGCCATAACCAGCACTTCTGGAAATTGAAAGACGGAGTATAAAGAAATACAGCTTTGATCAGCGTTTCTGTCCTTTTTTTAAGATCTGCTTTGATTAACTCCTGGGTACAATTTGACATCATGTTTTCTGAAATGTCAGTATAATCATTTCTCAAGAGCTTGGAAGGAACCTATGCCAAATGAAATATAAAAAAGAACAGGTCCCCAGTGATTTTCACTGAAATGAGAAGCACAGGCCAGATCTTCAGCAATTGATCATACACAATCTAAACCTCCTCTCACGCTGCTTAAATAAACTAAGATCGCTATTATTGGCCCTGGAGTTCCTTTCATTTCAATACATTCACCTCCTTCTCAGGAAGAACAGCTGCTGCTAACCATTTTCCCAAATGGCTAGAAAGAAAGAACTTGTATGTATATATATATATATATATATATATATATATATATATAGTGCATTTCACAATCTCAGGATGTCCTAAAGTGCTTTACAGGCAATAGTCTACTTTCTAAGTGAAGTCAATACTGTAAAGAAAAGAGAATGTTGCAAATTTTTGTTTTATTCATTCACAGAATTTGGGCTTTGCTGGCTGGGCCAGCATTTATTGCCCATCCCTGGATGCCCTTGAGAAGGTGGTGGTGAGCTACCTTCTTGAACCGCTGCAGTCCATGTGGTGTAGGTACACCTACAGTGCTGTTAGGGAGGGAGTTCCAGGATTTTGACCCAGCGACAGTGAAGGAACGACGATACATTTCCAAGTAGCTTTCTGGAGTCACCCCAGAACAGCATTGCTTTAATTTTAAGATGATGCTCCCTTGTTCTGGACACATACATTGGGGTCGATTTTAACTTATGGGTGGTTGATTAGCAGAGAGAGCATCAGTTCAACCCTTCCCGAGGCAGAGGTCAGAGCCATTTTGAGATCAGAGCTTCGCTTAGGCTGCAGGAACCAAATGGGCATCTCGATGCAAGCTCTCCATATTCAGGCCAGCTCAATATTGGACGTACC
The DNA here is from genome assembly GCF_964194155.1 of Cetorhinus maximus. Lineage (NCBI taxonomy): Eukaryota > Metazoa > Chordata > Chondrichthyes > Lamniformes > Cetorhinidae > Cetorhinus > Cetorhinus maximus. The sequence goes on from NC_135881.1 coordinate 28,613,605, forward strand.
AGGTAAGTCTGATAGGGAAAGGGGTTATCACGATCGGGGGAAGAATGGGCTGGCAACAACCCAGGTTGCTCCTCCTGGCCCCAGAAAAATATTTTAAAACTTACCTTTCAGGTCCTTTCCAGCTCTGAAATTGGTTGGTCGGGGAGTGCACGACACAGCTCAAGACACCTTGAGGCCAAAAGACATAATAAAAAGGAGCCTATTGCCTGACTGTCGAGAGATTGGCTCCTCTGAAAGTGACAGTGAGCCAACTGTCAGCATTAATGAGGCAGTAAGTCTACCAGCCCCATTGTGAGGCTGTTGTCACCCCTTTAATGCCCATTTCAGCACGATCAGGCTTGTCCAAAGTCCAACCTGCAGGCCAAGCCCCCAAATGTGCCCCCCCCCACCCCACCCACCACAGAGGTAGTTTTCAAAATGTCGGTAAGTGCAGTGGAAGGTTCTTAAATAAACTGTTTCTCCAATCACAGGCTGTTCTTCTCCCACGCTTGCTGCTGAATGAGCCTATCAGCAGCAAACGTGGGACAGAAGCAGTCTGTGATTGGAGGAACAGCAATACTGGTGGCAGCAACTGGGGTCCCAAAATTGAGGTATTGGGGAGAGAGAGTGAGAGAGAGAGACTGCTTTGCGCCAGGTAGGGGAAGGATAGACTCGCTGCTGGGCTGGGCCAGTCCAGGTGAGGGAAGGAGAGACTCACTCCATGCTGGGCTGGGCCAGTGAGGGAAGGAGAGATTTTTTCCGGGCTAGGCCGGATAGGGGGAGGAAAGACATGCTCCGGGCCGGAAGAGGCTGGATGCGATGGTGTGAGCTGGAGGGTGGGGATACGTGGAGAGGACGAAAAGACTCACTGCCCAGGGGTGCGGGGAAGAAAGAGAGAGAGAGAGATTGAGTCCGTGTGTGTGAGTGTGGGGGAGTGAGTGAATGAGTGTGGGGAGTGTGTGTGTGTTCGTCTGGCTCACTTGCGATCTCAGGATTCCCACTCACCCTTACGCACCAACACACAATCACAACCACTCCCACATGGTGTCGGAAGCTGAGTGAGCATCAAGAGATTGGGAATGGGCCAAACAGGCTGTGTCCCTCTCACACTCTAATGGTGATCTTTATTAATTACTCTTTAATTATCAATCTATTGCTTTAACATTGCTTTATTTTTGCTCAGCAAGTTGTTTCTTTTCTTCACACCTTAACTTTATTTTGAAATTCACGTTTGACGGTGTGCCAAACCTTGTCTCTCTGAAATTTGCTCATTGGCCTCTTGAGTGAGAAGAAAATGGAAATGTGGCCCCCCCCCCACCCCCCAGCCAAGTGAAAAGTTTGGAGAAGCCTGCGCAAGATAAAATCAACCCCATTCTGTAGATCTTATTTAACACAATCTACAACCAAAAGTTACAGATGCAACCTCCTTTGGTTTGTTTGAGGCGGAACCTGTGGGCACACTGCCAGGTGATACCTCATGTGGAATCACTGACCTATGCTCTAAGTCCCTGTTGTTATCATTATAAATGCAAAAATACTGTATTATTAAGCAAACTCTGAAGTACAGCAGTTAAGAACATTTCTATAGGAGACTGACATTTTCTCCCAGGCCTAGAATCTTATATAGTATTGCAGCAAAAAAAAAATGGCCTCATCTGCAGGTACACATTGGCGGGTCTCCAGTGGTGATACACAATTTAAGTTGGAGGCATGCATTTTTTTTAATCAATTGGGTTTTATTAATTGCGTGTGAAGGGACAATGTTACATGAATTAAGTGTAGCATTTACAAGACTTGTTCTGCATGCAAGACCTTTAGTAAAAACTGGCAGACCTCTTGTAGGTTTTATTAATGATACTGGCTCAATTCCCAATATAATTCCCGTGTCAGAACAACAAGGTGGTGTTCGACTCATAAAATGCTTTTAATGTAGCTCATAAAAGGCAACACGAAACTGGTGGCAATTGCACAAGAGACCAGTGAGCAGGAATTCTGCAACAATAACACACAGAGTGGTGTAACAGGAAATGATTCCTGTCTGTTATTTTTGACCCACCACTGAATCTCTTGCACTCTAGGGAGGGCAGAATTTCAATATTCAAGGGTGAATATTCAATATTCAAAGCAGTTTCTGAATCTCCCATTCCAGAGCTTCTTCCACTTAACCCGGGCCCGTCACCGGGAAGAAGCCCTGGGGCTGCAAATGCAGGTTATGGAGGTTGCAATCCGTAATTGCGGCTGTCACCAGGTGGATCAGAAGCCTCCCCTTTCTCCCCATCCCAATCCCTGGAAACAGAGGGGAGGCTGCGCCCCATCTGCCGCAGGGCTCAGGAACTGGACGAACAGCTTCAGAATCCAAATAAGATCCAACCGGCACTGTGTTGCCTGCAAATGTCGCCGGGTATTGGTGGCCATCTTGCGTTGGCAGGAGACACAGTGTTAAAAATATTAACAAACCACTACATGGACCCTAAGAGGTAAAGAAATGTGACCCAGAGCCTCCATTATTTGTGCTCCAATTCACCATTTTCCCAATTATCATAAGCATTGTGCGAAACAAAAATTTTGAAAGAACCGTAAAAGGCTGTCAGACCCAGAATGTCAGTCTCTTATTTTTTTGTGAATCAATTTTGCCTACCTGGTGCATTCTCCAATATCTTCTGTCTCAGAAAAACATGACCATTGACTGAACCTACTAAACTTCAATGGCCTTCTCTGGAAACTTATTTCATCACTCTATTATCTAAATTTGAGTGAAAAGTTCCAATTCCCCTCTTACTCATAACTTTTGTCCCCCAGTATTTGAACTGTTCCAACCATGAACTAATTTGCCAAAACCAATGCTGTCAGTTCCTTTCGTGCTCTTGAATGCATTAGTTCTCTTAGGCAAGGTTTCACATCAAAAGTCTTATAAATGATTCTTGTTTACTTCTCCATCTTATTTTCACTCAGAGTATTTCCAAATGAATCTTCACAGTCCAACCTTAGTTTTTTTTATTCCCAGCTCCTTCGCTGATATAACAATATTCTGTTTATTGCTGAAAAAAGAGATGTGCTGTTGAAGATTTTTGTCTTGCACTCATCAGAACAGATGCAAGAATACCAATTGTAAAGGGAAAAACAATTTATACTGCATGAGAAGAGAGTGGTGATTGGTTGCAAGTAGACTCTGATTGGTAGAGGTGCTGCCTTGGAGAATACACCAGGGCACAGCTAACTGCCAAGCTTTTGTTCAAATTCAAACCAGGCAGGTCGGCTCTGATTGGTCAAGGCATTGCCCTGGTGAATGAACCAGAAAATGGCTGTCCCCAAAGCTTTTGTTTAGTTGAAAAGGGCGTAGACAATCTCCTTCTGTCTGCAAAGGACCGGACCCCACGTAAGTAAGCCACAGTGCGAGCCTGACTGATAATCTTTAATTGGTTGTCAGTGTAATTCTTAGCACAATCAGGATTGTTTAGTAAGTGTTCTGGTTGACCAATCAGAGTCCACCTGCTTGGTTGGAATGTCAACAAAAGCTTAGCAGTTAACTGTTCCCTGATGCATTCCCCGTGGCAATGCCTCTACCAGAGTTCACTTACCAACTAATCAGCACTCTTTTCTTATGCAGTATAAATTGTTGTTCTCTTCATAATTGGTATTCTTGCACCTGTCCTGATGAGTGCAAGATGAAAAGCTTCAACAGTATGTCTCCTTTTTCTGCAATACTCAAGCTCTGTACAACCAAGGAACTAATATCCTGTTTCTTGGGTATTGTGTTATTAAATGTCAAATTAATGCATTCAGTTTAACTTAACCATTCTAAAAACAAAATATGTTTTAAAAAAAAGTGAAGAAAACATAATGGAGGTGAACTTCAATATCTGTCTTATATATAAACACACTTACTGTGTTAGCAAAGAATTTTCGAGTCATCAACAACACTAAAATGTGAACACAATTTGGTATGTGCTTTTAATTGTGTCAACAAACGTTCCTTTAAACAAATCTCTGCTGACTGAAAGTTTATTTGCCTTGTCCCAATATCCCCAGCACACATTAGAGCTTTAATACAGCACATTTTAACCTATTGAGACCCACATGTTCCCAATCTGTGGGAAGATAATATCCTATGTTGCTGTTTGCCTAACGCTTGTTTCCCACTAAGCCTCTGTGGATCGTGAGATGTGCCGAATCCACCTCAGGACCTTGAGTTCAGGTATCTTTATTCCGTTATTACACTGGAGAAAATTAGCATTTGAAATAAAACAGTGATCCGCATCCACGTCCTTGTCCTGCCCTTGTGTTTGCGTACCAAAGCCGTTATGAAACCCAAACATTTTGCCCTCAGTAAAGCAACAGAAAGCAAACCGCGATCAGTCGGATTTCTCCCTTTTTCATCGGGACTTCATACATTCGGGTGTGGGACGGGAGCTCCCCGGTTACCTTATTCGGCTCTGGCTACACTGTGGTTAGACAACCGGTATAAAATCTATGGGAAATCATCAACGTTAAACGCAGCTCCCACGTTCAATCTGGCACGACTGGCTACAACTTAAACAACAACAAAAAAAACCCCCGGTTAAAATAACCCTGTCTCACTCACTCCACGTAAAGCCAAGCAGCGTGTGGAGCTGGGTACCAGGAGGCGTCGAGTGTGAAAGGAAACCACAAACACGCAGCCGAACCCACGGAGCATTTAATAAACTGGACCGCGGGAAGCATTTCTAATGATTTGGACGAACAGGCAACTCGGGAGGGAGGGAGGGAGGGAAAGAGGCTTTCCGCCTTCCCAAGGCGAAAGTTGAAGGCGGTTACCGGGGTGACTGGTCCTGGACAACCATCAGTCTAAATGTCAACATGCACAGCTGGTCAAGCAGCTGGCCTCCCGCGCCCTTCGCCAAACAGGGACAAGTGTCTTCAGCCAACACCTGGTGGTTCACGATACACCCATTACGACTGGAAAGATAGGTGTTGAAAACCAACCCCCCCCCCCCCCCCCTATCGCCCTGTCGCTAAATCCCGTTATTCGTGGGAATCTATCGCATGTTTATCAAACGACTTGCCTTTTTTTTTGCAGCCTTGCAATTCTGTCGCATCTAAGTAGCCCAGATAAGAAAATCTCGGCGGCTGGGTGCGCCACCTGATGCACCAGCACTGAACGAGGGGGGGGGGGGGGGGGTAAATAAAGAGAGCTCTTGTGATCTCCAGAGCGGATTATTACTTGTACAATTTAATTGAATCAAAACAACGCCAGCAAACTCACCGAATTTCCTGTCGGCGCTCGCGATCAGACGGGTGTGGAGAAGCGACAGGACCAGCAGGATGGAGTGGAGCAATTCCATCATTCTTCATCCATGGCACTTTGCACTAACAATCCATTCTCGGGCGAGATGAGAGAGAGGGAGAGAGAGAGAGAGAGAGAGAGAAGGATGGGGAGGATGGAGGGTGGGGGGGAGGAGGAGGAGGGGGGGGTGGAGGGGAGATGTGTGATGGGTGAAAGGAAGCGGCGACCTCCTGCTCCCCCGCGGGTGCGCTGAGCTCGCTATGAACCCGGCCGGCAGAGCGCTCCTCACTCCGCCCCGGATCGCCTGTCAATCACCCCACCCCGGGCCAGCCCCATCGCCAGTCAATCAAGCCAGCTCGGCCCGCCCCCAGCACTGATCAGCGCCAGGGAGCATGCAGACAAATCATTGATTAACTGTGCAAATGCAAAGGTCTATATAAGCAGTAAATACTCCTTATTTCTGACGTAGCTCCACCGTCCTACATCCATCACTGCAGCAGTGTTGTATATTCCCTTCCGTGCTTTCTCCTCCTACTTATAGCTCTGCCTGGGTCATTGATCCCAATAGTCTTGTGGCAGTTTATCTTAGTCGATATTTACAGATGAGCCTCCGTGTTTTTGTGTTTGATATGATTCCCTAATAGTTACTCTGACTGAAAACAGAAATCACAATCGTCTGTGGCCTATGGATAAATTTTTAAATTAAAATCTGACTTTAGGGTCCCTACAATGCTTGGTGTTCGTCTTCAAAGGGCAATTTTTAATTTTTCCAGTACACAAATGCAAGTAGCATGAGCAATAAAACGAAAATGAAATAAGGAAATCAAAGAGAGGGCATGAAAAAAAAGATTAGCAAGTAAAGTTAAAGATAACCCAAAGATGTTTTACCAATACATTAATGCTAAAAGGTTAGTTAAGGAAAAAGTGGGACCTATCAGAGATGAAGATGGAAACTTGTGTGTAGATGCAGAGGCTGTTGGAAGCGTTTTGAATTAATATTTTGTCTCCACGTTTACAAAGGAAAGGGAGGATGTAGATATAGTAGTCCAGGAAGAACACTGCGAGATATTGGACGGGATAGTCATAAAGAGAGAGGAAATACTCGAAGGGTTGAAATCCTTGAAAGTTAATAAGTTACCAGGGTCAGATGGATTGCTTCTGAGGCTGCTGAAGGAAGTCAGGGAGGAGATAGCAGATGCTCTGAGGATGATTTTCCAATCTTCACTAGATACAGGGGAGGTACCGGAGAAATGCAAACGTAGTTCCATTGTTTAAAAAGGGATCAAAGGAAATGCCAAACAATTATAGGCCAGTTAGTCTTACATCGGTGGTGAGCAAGTTAGTAGAATCAATCCTGAGAGATAGGATTAACTGTCATGTGGAAAGGCATGGACTAGTCAGGGATGGTCAGCATGGATTTGTTAAAGGAAGGTCTTGCCTCACAAATTTGATTGAATTCTTTGAGAAAGTGACAAGAAGGGTTGATGAAGGTAGTGCAGTGGATGTTGTGTACATGGATTTTAGCAAGGCATTTGACAAGGTTCCACATGGCAGATTGGCCAGGAAAGTAAAAGCCCATGGGATTCAGGGTAATGTGGCAAACTGGATAAAAAGTTGGCTTTGTAACAGGAGACAAAGGGTAATGGTCGATGGATGCCCTTGCGAATGGAAAGTTGTCTCAAGTGGTGTTCCACAGGGCTCAGTGTTGGGACCCTTGCTGTTTGTGTTATATATTAACGATTTGGACGTGAACGTGGGGGGCACGATTGGGAAATTTGCAGATGACACAAAGATTGGCCGAGTAGTGGATAGTGTAGAAGATAGCCATAATCTCCAAAACAATATAGATGGGTTGATGGAGTGGGCGGTAAAGTGACTGATGGATTTTAGCATAGAGAAGTGTGAAGTCATACATTTAGGGAGGTCAAACAGTTACCAGGATTACATAATAAATGGGAATATACTAAGGAGGGGTAGATGAAGTGAGAGATCTTGGCATACAAGTACACAGGTCCCTGAAGGCAGCAGTTCAAGTAGACAACGTTGTAAAGGCATATGGAATGCTCTCCTTCATTGGCAGAGGTATAGAATATAAAAGTAAGGATATAATGTTGGAATTGTATAAAACAGTGGTGAGGCCACAACTGGAGTATTGTGTGCAGTTCTGGTCATCACATTACAGGAAGGACGGAATAGCTCTGGAGAGATTGTAGAGGAGGTTTACAAGAATGTTGCCAGGGTTAGAAAAGTGTAGCTACGGGGAGAGATTGGATAAGTTGGGGTTATTTTCCTTAGAAGGAGGCTGAAAGGTGACTTGAGGTATACAAAATTATGAGGGGAATAGATAGCGTGGACAGGATAAAATTGTTTCCCTTGGTGGAGAATTCTAGAACCAGGGGACATAGATTCAAGATAAGTGGCAGAAGGTGTAGGGGGGACATGAGGAAGAACTTTTTTACGCAGAGGCTAATGGGTGTCTGGAATTCGCTGCCCAAGTTGGTGGTAGAGGCAGAAAATTTAAACTCTTTTAAAAAGTACCTGGATCTGCACCTAAAGTGCTGTAAACTGCAGGGCTATGGGCTGGGTGCAGGAAGGTGGGATTAGAAAGGGCACCTGGGTGTCCTCAGGCTGGCATGGACAAGATGGGCTGAATGGCATCCTTCTGTGCTGTAACTTTTCTATGGTTTTTCTATGGAGTGCATTAAAAGGGTAGGTTCAGCTTAAAGGACATCATGTAGTAGCCAGTACAGAGGCCTGCCGGCAGACTGGAAGCTAAATATTCCAGGCTATATGATCTTTAGAAAGGATAGGGAAATATTGGAAAACATGGGAGCAGCAACATTGAAGACGCAATTTCATATTAAAAGAATAAGGGTTTAAAAGCAGTGGTGGGCAACCTGCAGCCCATCAGGACTCTGAGTGCAGCCCACGAGGCGGATTCTGCTGGTTTCCGTTCACGTAGGTTTTTTCCTACCAGTATTACGAAAGTGATACACAGAGGAAGCAAGGCACGTGAAGTGGGGTGCATGCTGATTGCACATCACTGGTTTAAAGGATATTCAAATTATGTTAGGGAACAGCAAATGTGCAAGATTGGCAGAAACTGTCAACAGGCCAATTAACAGTAATAAAGTAGTGGATTTATTTTATTATTTTCTTACATTCTGCAGGAAGTTACATATATTCATCTGCAGGCCTCTGCAAGCAGAAAGAACATGTCCAGGCATTGTGCCTTTTTTGAATTAAACAAAAGCATGGAGGGGATGATTGTTCCCTGGTTCATTCACTATGGCAATGCCTTAACCAATCAGAGTTGATGTGCCGACCAATCAGCACCCTTTTCTCATACAGTATGAATTGTCGCTCCTTTGAAAATTTGACATTCTTGCATCTATCCTGATGAGTGCAGACAAAAAGCTCTAACAGCATGTCTCTTTTCTGAGCAATTTTTTTTATTATGCTCAGGAAAGCATGTTGCAAAAGCAATGTGGTTATGATGGAAGATTTCAACTTCTATTGAGATTAGGAGAATCAGAGCAGCTCAAGTTATAAAAGCAATGAATATATTCAGGTCAAATTTCTAGAGCTATGTTTTAGAACCAAAACATGCCATATTGGAATAAATGATGAATAATGAACCAGAATTTGTTAACAATTGACAGAAAGGTACACCTCGCAAATAGAGGCCGCATGATTGAATTTGACAGATTTGAGAGGGAGGTGAGAGTCATAAACCAAGGTATTAAAAATAAGTAAGGCAAACATTAAAGTGATGAGAAATGCATTAACTTGCTACACCAGGTATCAAGCCAAGCATCAGATTCAGACACAACAAAACACACCAAACCCACTTGACCTGGCAAAATCATCCTCACTAACATCTGGGGATTTATGCAACAATATGGAGAAATGTCTCACAGATGAGTCAAGAAACAGTCTGGTGCAGATACTTCCCTCTACGCATTACTATTAGTCAACATCCCAGACTCATCCATCATCATCCCTGGTTAAGTCTTGGCCCATTGGCAGGTCGGGAGACTGGAGCCCTGGGAGTCCACAGCATTGATTCTGGGACCCATGAAGCCTCATGGCATCAGATTTGCCAATGAGCAAGGAAACCTCCTGGTGATGCTCTCTCTCAACTGATGAATCAGTACTGCTGTCGAAGGGGCTTTGACGAGTTACTGTAGTGCATCTTGTAGATGGCACAGACTGCTGCCACTGTGCATTGGTGGTTTAAGATGGTGGATGGAGTACCAATAAAATAGGCTGCTTTGCCCTGAATGGCGTTGAGTTTTGTTTGAGTGTTGTTGGAGCTGCACTCATCCAGGCAAGTGAAGAATGGTATCCTAGGACCAACTATCTTCAGCTACTTCATTAGTGACCTTCTGCCAATCATAAGGTCAGAGTGATGATGTTCACCGATGATCACAGTCTTCAGTTCCATTTGCAATTCCTTAGATAATGAGGCAGTTCATGTCTGCATGCAACATCCAGGCTTGGGCTGCTATGCAGCAAGTAGCCTTCGTGCCACAAAAGTTCCAGGCAATGACTACTTCCAACAAGAGAGAATGTAGCCAACTTCCTTTCACATTCAATGCATTAAATCGCTGAAACCCCAACAGCATCCTGGGAGTTATTACTGACCAGAAACAGAACTGAACCAGCTGTATAAATACTGCGGCCACAAGGGCAGGTCAAAGGCTGGGAATTCTGTGGTGAGTAACTCATCTTGTGACTCCCCAAAGCCTGTCCACTATCTAAAAGGCACAAATCAGGTGCGTGAGGGAATACTTTCCACTTCCCTGGATAAGTGCAGCTCCAACAACACTCAAGCTCAACACCATTGTAGGACAAAGCAGCCCGCTTGAATGACTCCTCATCCACCACCATAAACACACACTCCCTCCACCACCAATGCACAGTAGCAACAGTGTGTACCATCTGCAAGATGCACAGCAGGAACTCACGAAGGCTCCTTCAATAGGAACTACCAGATGTGCAACCTCTACCACCTAGAAGGGCAGCAGGTGCATGGGAACGCCACCACCTGCAAGTTCCCCTCCAAGCCACACGCCATGCTGACTTGGAACTATATCGCTGTTTCTTCACTGTTGCTGGGTCGAAGTCCTAAAACTCCCTTCGTAACAGCACTGTGGGTGTGCCTACAAAACATGGACTGCAGCGGTTCAAGAAGGCAGCTCACCAGCACCTTCTCAAGGGCCATTAGGGATGGGCAATAAATGCTGGCCTAGCCAGCGAAGCCCACATCCTGTGAACGAATAAAAGAAAAATGATTACAATGTTGAAAATAAATGGGCTTAAGATAGACAAATCTCCAGGAATTGAGGGTCTCCACCCAAGCCTAGTAATACAGATGCCTGAAATGCAGATGCATTCTTCATAATTTTCCAAAGCTCTTTCGATTCAGGAATTGTACTTCTGGATTGGAAAGTTGGAGACGGACTGAGGAGGAGAGATGGGAAATGGGATGGGAGAGCAGGAGAACACTTCTAACAGTTGATATGAATCTTCTTTAAAATAGTTTTTTTTAAAATTTTGGTTTATTAAGTATTTAACCACTGCAATCTTTATTATACATACACTAAAGCTTATTTTTTTACATTATTCAGTTCTGAGAGTAAAAATTAATTCATTTACCAACACAGATTTTAGAACATCAGCAATGCAAGTTTTTTTAAACAAAGTTTTACATTATGCAAAACATGATACAATCACCATCAATTGGTTCTCACTACAATATTACTGTATGTTTCAGTGACATCTCCTGGTAGGCACTTGTACAGGACCAAAGTACAAAACAGTACTTCATAGTGCAGAACTTGAATATTGCTGAAAAGAGACATGTTACGGAAGCTTTTTGACTTGCACTCTTCAGGACAAACACAAGAATGTCTAATTTCAAACAATCACAACAATTTATACTAAAGGAGAAAAGGGGTGCTGATTGGTTGGCAAATTGGCTGATTGGTCGAGGTGTTGCCATGAAGAAAGAAATGAGGAATTATAGGCTCCCCATGCATCTGGGTATTTCAAAAAAGGTGCAAGGCTTGAACGTATTCCTTCTGTTTGCAGAGAGGGGGTCTCTGCATATGAATGTATGTCACTTTTAACAAGTGTAAATCAGCCATGTTATAAGCGTGACTAATTATCTTAAATTGATTGTTACTGCAGCAATTAGCACAATCAGGTCAATCAGCTATTAGCACAATGGCTAACAGTAGACAGCATTGTGTAATGCCAGGTACATAGGCTGCACAGGCTGATTGAATCAAACTTGTTCCTTTGGTTGTTCATAACCCGTGAAGTACAGAACCTACACAACTAGCCTGTGCTCACAAAACCCAAAACAAAACATCTACTGTTAGATGTGGCTTAACAATCCTGTGTTAAACGCTACACGAATAATCAATTTAAGATAATGAGTCAAGATTATAATGTGGCTCATTTACGCTTGATAGAAGTGACATATATTCATACGCAGGGGCATGTTCTCTGCAAACAAAAGGAATATGTTCAAGCCTTGTGACTTTTCTGAACTAGCGGAAGCTTTGGGAGACTATATCTCCATTGCTTTCTCCATGGCATGCCTCAACCATTCAGGACTGACTTGCCAAACTATCGCTACTCCTTTTCTCCTGTGGTATAAATTGTGATTGTTGAAATTTGTATTCTTGCATTTGTCCTGATGAGCGCAAGATGAAAAGCTGTGGCAAAATATCTCTCTTTTCAGCAATATTCAAAGTACAAAACTTCATTATTTTCAACATTTCAACAGATAACAGACTTATTTTTAAAAAAGGAGACAGTTTGATATACCCTTTCAACTTACACTTACTGATATATTCTAATTGGTAGAAGTAACGAAATTCAATATACAACAAATATGATTCTAAATTACAACAAAGTATATGCAAATAGAAATATATTTCTAATAAACATCTTGCAAAATTAAAATAAGTAATATTTTGCAACTTGAATGTATCAACTTTACTTTATGTTGACAGTGAAGATAAAAATACAAGATAGATTTGCCACCTATGCTGGTTTACAGTTGTAATAGATCTTCCAGATGGTCGTTTGAAGATGTATACAAGGCCCTGCAACATAAGAAAATCCATTACAATAATGAACTTTTCAAATTGCATTTTAGCTAAATTACATTTAGCAGAAAACCTAGAAACCAGTAACACCGGCTATTCTGTTTTGGCTCACGGACTACAACAAAAAAAAGCATGTTCGATAACATCTTCTTGGAAATTAAATCTCAGAATATTTAATTTGCATTGTTTGTACTGAAATTACTATCGTCTTAGTCAGTGGGTTTGCATCGTTAAAGGAAAAGCAAGATAACAATTACCTTTCCAACATTCAATCCATGCAAAGTGCCACATGCGTAGCAATGCACAAAAGAAATATCAATGGCAAGTCCACACTCAATCAAATAGTGATAGTTAAGATATGCTTTATCAGTTATTATTTTCTAAATTATTCAACTAAGTATAGCATTCACAAAAACAGAAGACCATTCAGCCCCTGTAGCCTGTTTTGGCATTCAATCAAATCAAGTTTTTTTAAAGTATTTTATTCATTTACGGGATGTGGGCATTGCTGGCTAGGCCAGCATTTATTCCCCATCCTTAGTTGCCCTTGAGAAGGTGGTGGTGAGCCGCCTTCTTGAACCGCTGCAGTCCCTGTGGTCTAGGTACACCTACAGTGCTGTTACGGAGGGAGTTCCAGGATTTTGACCCAGCGACAGTGAAGGAAGGGCGATATATTTTCAAGTCAGGATGGTGAGCGGTTTGGAGGGGAACTTCCAGGTGGCGGTTTTCCCATGTACCCATGTCCCTCTAGATGGCAGTGGTCATGGGCTTAGAAGGTGCTGTCTAAGGAGCATTGGTGAGTTTTTGCAGTGCATCTTGTAGATGGGTACACACTGCGGCCACTTGCGTTGGCAGTGGAGGGAGTGAATGTTTGTGGAAGGGGTGTCAATCAAGCTTTGCCCTGGATGGTGTCAAGCTTCTTGAGTGTTGTTGGAGCTGCATTCATCCAGGCAAGTGTGGAGTATTCCAACACACTCCTGTCTTGTGCCTTGTAGATTGTGGACAAGCTTTGGAAATCAGGAGGTGAGTTACTCATCACAGAATTCCTAGTCTCCAACTTGCTCTTGTAGCCACAGTATTTATATGGCTAGTCCAGTTCAGCATCTGGTCAATGGTAACCCCTAGGCCATTCATAATGGGGGGTTTAGCAGTGATAATTCCATTGAATGTCAAAGGGCGATGGTTAGATTCTCTCTTGTTGGAGATGGTCATTGCCTGACACTTGTGTGGCGCGAATGTTACTTGCCACTTATCAGCCCAAGCCTGGATATTGTCCAGGTCTTGCTGCATTTGGACGTGGACTGCTTCTGATTTTGAGGAATCGTGAGTAGTGCTGAACATTGTGTAATCATCAACAAACATCCCCACTTCTGACCTTATGATGGAAGAAAGGTCATTGATGAAGCAGCTGAAGATGGCTGGGCCTAGGGCACTACCCTGAGGAACTCCTGCAGTGATGTCCTGGAACTGAGATGATTGACCCCTAACAACCACAAATGTCTTCCTTTATGCTAGGTATGACTGCAACCAGCGGAGAGGTTCCCAATGACTTAACACAATTTGCCTGTCTTTGATCTATTCTCTTTGCCACCCTTCCTTAACTAAAATCTAACAACCTTGGCCGTGAAAATTTCATTGACTCATAACCTACAGTCTTTTGGGGGAGAGAGTTCCACTACCTGAGATTCTGCATTCCCTCTCTCCTGAGTTTTGCTGCCCAAAACCGAATGCATTACTCCAGATAGGAATCTGACCAAAGCTCTACATAACCAAAACATTACTTGGTGACTTCTGAATTCCAAATACATTTAAAATAAAGGCCGTTAGCCTTTTTGAGTTTTTTGTACCCGTGCTCTAGCTTTTAGTGATTTAGTGATTATGCCATCATCCCCCCCTCTGCCATAGAAAAGGCAGTGGAAGAGAATAGCGAGATCCAAACCACTAAAAAGAACAATGAGATGGAGGAAAAAATAATAGTGTTACAGTTTTAATCTCATAGGGTATGACTGGGGGTTTTCATTATGCTGATCACAATGTAGTGCATGTCAGAAACCTGACTTAAGAAATCAAAGTGTGAGAAATGAGTATACAGTTCGATGAGGATGAAATATTTTAGCAGAGAAGGAAGATAAGAAATTGTTCAGATGCTGGGTAAGATGGAACGATCTTGCCTTATAAAGCAATTTTGAAGGGAAGGGAATAATGTTTAAGGAAATGAAAAATTTGACAATGCATATAGTGGCAAGAGCTGGAAAGATAGCATTTGATGGGTTACATGGGAGAGATGAAGGTTGGGGTTGATATTCAGAAAAATTGCAACAGATCTAGAATAGGGCAAGATTGAAGCATATGGAAGTCATTGACCCATCCAGGGAGGTCGAATTTTGGGTTGATGGCAGGACAGGTAACAGGCAGCAGAATAGCAAACATTATGGATGGAATAATAAGGATATCACACCTTCATGTGTGAATGATCTTCCAGTTTTTTAAAAATAAGGTTCTTCAACAACAATGTTCAATATTTTCTTTTAAAGAATCACCGTGCCACTCATACACCAAGGAGGTGACACCACCTTCCACCTGGAACAAATTACACTCCAGATGTCAGATCCAAACTAAAAATGATTAGTTACTTAGTAAAGTTATACTCCTTCTTTGAGTATGAAGCATATTCCATTCACCAATGCAGTTAAGCTGCTGGTCAAATATAACAGAGTCCATGTGGTGATCAGTGTCCCCTCACAATATTTTGATTGGCACTGACACATGTTCCCATCGAATGACCTACAACCCATGAAAACCCTGCAAATGTTAAAATTAGATCATGTTAAAGAAAAATAAAAGGCTAAATATAAGCTTTTGCAAGGCCTGAGGGGTTGTATGGAGGATATTTACATAATTACATAGTATTTACAGCACAGAAACAGGCCGTTTTGGCCCAATAGGTCTATGCCAATGGTTAAGTTCTACACAGACATCTGTTCACCTTTCTTCATTTAATGCCATCAACATTTTCTTCATACGCTAGGAATAAAGCATGTACCCAAAAGTTATCAAGGGTCCTCGGTCAACTGCTAGAAAACATCGTAGTAGTAAATAGGGCTAAGCTAAATGATGAGCTGAACATAGAACACCTTTCTTGTGAATTAAGATCAGCCTGTGTCTTGGATGGACTGCTTGAATTGAGTCAGTGTTACCACCTTGAACTTTTGTTGTGGAACCCAGTCAAAGCTGTATCAGTAAACTACGCTACATATATTCTGGCAAGCACAAAGTAGTGAATAAAGATCATCCAAATCAGAAAACCATCCCTTTCTTGATTTAAGTAAAGCCATAAGACAACAGCAGTGCTTTTCGCTCCAACACCAGATCCGGTAGAACATATTCATTGAAAAGAGGCCATAACAAAACTCTCGAATAGAATCAAAAGCAGGAAATTAAAGTTATCTTTTGATGCACAAGCAAAACGTATGATTAAATTCCTATTTGATTCAAACTAAATGCACTATAGAATGTAAAGATGGTCAACACTTCAGCTGCGTGTCAGTGATTGGTACCACGTAAGTTGCAGAAATTCCAAAAAGGTGAAAATTTAGCATCAATCCAAATTAGGTGACATAACTGACATCTGTGTGCCACTTTGATGATCCAAGCACAATAATTCTTTGAAATCGCTAAATGTTTACTCTCCTATCTTCATTCAATATAACCTTGTCTGTAAAATGAAAAAGCAATTGCACGCCATTGGAGTTCAGTTTAACAATGTCATCTTAATCTCAAATATTTTACATAAAAGCAAAATACTGCAGATGCTGGAAATCTGAAACAAAAACAGAAAATGCTGGAAAAACTCAGCAGGTCTAACAACATTTGTGAAGAGAGAAACAGAGTTAACATTTCGAGTCCATGTGACTCTTTAGAGCTCTGAAGAAGGGTCACACGAACTCAAAATTTAAAATGTTTTACGCCTTGTGTTATTCTAAATGATGTATAGAAATAGGATAACATATCCCATTCTGTTTGTTTTAGATCAGTGTTGTTTTTACAAGAGAAAGACAACTGGAGATTCTCAGCACAGAATATGCAGTAATAATCAACTGACTATTCTGATAAAGGAGCATTATAGCTTCTTTATCACTATCTTTGTATTCAGAGCTGTATAGCAGCTTTTGTTATAGGGTAAGGTTACTTGACATCCATTTTAAATTAGAATGCATGCATTGCTTTCCTTACATAACTGTACCTTGGCAGTTTTTTCTAGAATAGAGAGAATATTTAAAATACTTTCTACATAAATCTACATTCATTACATCATTCAACATACCTTTCAATGTCACTCAACTCTGATATAATTCCATTATAATGTTGAAACTTTGTGTGAATGGCTACCGCTGTGTCTTTGATTGCCGCTCTTTTCACTTTACCTGCACAAAATAAGTCGATTTTAGAAACTGGAAATGGATGTTCCCCAATTTTTATAAAAGAAGCATAGCAAGTCAGTTCAGCAATAAGCCTTATCAAAAAAAGTGCTTGCTTTTTAAATGTATACTTACACAGTTAATATGCTCTCCTAGCACTGAAAAAGACATCAATTTAGAGAAGGAAAAACTATGAGCTGCTTATTCTGTGTAAATTATTCTCCTTTGCCATTTCAGAAACAAATATTCAGGTTTATGCAAAATCCAATGTCTACCCCTATGGACGCTTGCCATTTGGGTGCACTTTTGCACCTGAAATCATGAGAACATGGCATTACCATAATTGAATCCCCCACTATCAACATCCTAGGGGTCACCATTGACCTAAAACTGAACTGGACTAGCCATATAAATACTGTGGCTACAAGAGCAAGTCAGGGGCTAGGAAGCATGCGACAAGTAACTCACCTCCTGACTCCTCAAAGCCTGCCCACCATCTACAAGCCACGAGTCAGGAGTGTGATGGAATACTCCCCACTTGCCTAGATGAGTGCCGCTCCCACAACACTGAAGAAGCTGGACAGCATCCAGGACAAAGCAGCCCACTTGATTGACACCACATCCACAAACATCACTCCCTCCATCACTGACGCACAGTAGCAGCAGTGTGTACCATCTACAAGATGCACTGCAGGAATTCACCAAGGCTCCTTAAACAGCAACTTCCAAACCCACGGTTACTACGATCTAGAAGGACAAGGGCAGTAGATAGATGGAACACTAACACCTGGAGGTTCCCCTTCAAGTCACTCACCATCCTGACTTGGAAATATATCGCCGTTCCTTCACTGTCGCTGGGTCAAAATCCTGGAACTCCCTCCCTTCCTAACAGCACTGTGGGTGTACCTACACCCAATGGACTGCAGCGGTTTAAAAAGGCAGCTCGCTACCACCTTTTCAAGGGTAACTAGGAATGGACAATAAATGTTGGCCCAGCCAGCGAAGCCCACATCCCGTGGATGAATAAAAAAAATACAGATATTCAAGACCGAGATGGACACGTTTTGGTCTCAGGAAATCAAGGGATATGGTGAGTGGGGAGGAAAGTAGCATTGAGGCAGAAGATCAACTATGATTGCATTGAATGGTGGAGCAGGGTAGAGGGACAGTTTGGTCCACTCATGCTCCTATTTCTTGTGTTCTTAAAATGTGCTGTTTTGCAATGTAGAGTGCATACATATATAGTCCTCCAAAATATCTCCTCAAAAATTTAAAATATCCACATCAGACTTTTTACAGATGTTGGTGTTACGTTTCGAGTCTAACCTTATTGCTACCGCTGAGGGAAGAGAGGTCTCAAGTATGATATTTGGACTGGGTGGAACTTATGTCGTCTGCCAACGGATATGTTGTTTTCCTGAGAGGAGGTAAGGATGGCGTTAAGTGAGCTTCCAGGAATGGCTCAAAATTGCTTGGCTTTAGCTAAAGTCCATTCACTCACCTAAAGGCCGGGATTCTGTTGGGCCAATGGGGGTCACACCCGCTGGTCAGAGAACCAGCGAAGAACACCCCCTGTCCGTTCCGTGAGGGGAGGTCCAACAAAATCAAGCGCCTTTCAGGTACTGAAGTGGCCCTCATTAGGCTGTGCCCACAACTGAGGTCCCCGGTGGTGGAAGTCCTGCCTACCAAGTTGCTGAGAGCTACCGCCCAATCACAGGCCAACAGCTCCTCAAGCTGTCAGTAGCAGCAGGAGTGGTGGCAGCTGGCGGCCATACACCCATCAGAGGCCCAGGGTCACTGTGCTAGGGTCACTCCGCTCCTGACCTCATTGCAGCCTTGGTTCAAAGATGGACAAAAGAGCTGAACTCCAGAGGTGAGGTGAGAGTGACTGGCCTTGACATCAAGACAGCATTTGACCAAGTGTGGCATAGGGAGCCCTGGCAAAACTGGTTGAAGTCATAATTAGCACAAAGGAAGATGGTTGTGGTTGTTGGAGGTCAATCATCTCAGTTCCAGGACATCACTGCAGGAGTTCCTCAGGGTACTGTCCTAAGCCCAACCATCTTCAGCTGTTTTATCAATGACCAATGAGCAGGTCAGAGGTTAGGAATTCTGCAGCGAGTAACTCACTTCCTGGCTCCCCAAAGGCTGTCCGCCATCTACAAGGCACAAGTCAGGAATGTGATGGAATACTCTCCACTGATCTGGATGAGTGCAGCTCCAACAATACTCAAGGGATTTGACACCATCCAGTCCAAAGCAGCCCATTTGATTGGCACAACATTCACTCCCACCACCACCGATGCACAGTAGCATCAGTGTGTACCATCTACCAGATGCACTGCAGGAATCACAAAGGCTCCTTAAACAGCACCTTCCAAATCCTCAACTGCTACCATCTAGAAGGAAAAGGGCAGTGGACAGATGGGAACACCGCCACCTGGAAGTTCCCCTCCAAGTCACTCACCATCTCGACTTGGAAATATATCGCCATTCCTTCACTGTTGGGTCAAAATTCTGGAACTCTCTCCCTAACAGCACTGTGAGTATATCTACACCACATGGACTGCAGCAATTCAAGAAGACAGCTCACCACCACCTGCTCAAGGACAATTAGGGATGGGCAATAAATGCTGGTCTAGCCAGCAACGCCCACATCCAATGAATGAATGAAAAGAAATCACAGACCCAAGGTAGAGGTGGGATGGGGATTGCGGGGTGGGGAGGGCATGACAGGGGGTTCAGAGGCAAAGCCCCATGCTAGGTCCCTCAATCAGGCACAGGGTGCTTGATAGAAAGGAAACCCTGGGAGGCTGCTGGCAAACTCGGCAGTGTTGGTGCGCAGCCTTCTGAGAGCGCAGAAAAGCAATGCAGCTTCTATTTAATCCCAAGCCACTAAATTACAGTGGGTTTAGGGAAAATGGACGTCAATTGGCTAATTAATGAGTCTACTTGACATCCTGCTGCCCCGGCCACGATTCCCTGTCAGCCCCTTCCACCTTAATTAAGGGGGGGTTTCGAGACCGCCTGGGAGACTGACACACCAATTAAGTGATCCGGCTTTCATGTCTCCTTGCGTGACAGGCATTAAATCCAGCCCAAGCTGAGGTATTTCCTGCCAATGTCTTATTAGTTACATTGTTATGGCTCAATGGCAATTACATAGTTAAATTGCAATTACATGGTTAAACAGGTGATGGGTATTTGCACACCTGAGTTGGCCCAAGTTGTGTGGAATGCCTGAGGTGGCAGCTGCGGCTAAGGGCGGTGCGTCCCACAAGGTGTTGAAGCAGTCGCTGACTAAAGTCACCGAGAAGCCGCTCAAGAAGCGGAGGAAATCTCGCAAGCAGAGCTATTCCACTTATGTGTATAGGGTGCTGACCCAGGTCCACCCTTCCACCAGGGTCTCTTATCCAAGCTATGTGTTATGAATTCCTTCACTGTCAACATTTTCAAGTGCATTGCCTCCGAGGGCTCGCACCTCATTCACTACAACAAACGCCACACCATCTCGGCCAGGGAGATTCTGAGCACTTCATGCTGCCAGGGGAACTGGTCAAACACAACATCTCTGAAGGCACGAAAGCAGTCACCAAATACACCAACTCCATTTAGGTCACTCATTCTAAAGATTATAAATGGGGACAGTTGCAGTTTCCCTTTAAGGGGCTGCCCCTTTAATTTGTTCATTTGTTCTTCTGTTAATTTGTCCCCTTCATTTGTTAGTTTTGCGCAAAAAGAATATAAATGAGGACAGCTAGAACACTGAGGGGTGGGGGACGCAATGCAGTCTTGGGAATAAACCTGTCTTAAGGTACAGGCTAGCTTCAGACTCATTCTTCCCTCATTGTATGACTATTGGATTTAACATAGTAGCAGAGGATAAACAGTAAGCTCTGGTGATTGACTGTTAAATAAGAAAATTTTGTCTCCATCCTCAAGAGAAAAATAAGCATATTACTCCTGGCAACCTCAGGTACAGGATGGTGCAAAATCTCCAGTTTTGACTATCCACTGGTTTTTTTCGGAGGCAGAACCATGTCAGCAATGGAAAAATGAAGTTGAAACGTGGACACAGGTTACTTTGTTACCCCAAAAAAGCAAGTTAAGGCTTTGGCTTTATCAGTTCCAGCAAAAAGAAAGATTAGGAGTAAAGTATTTTCAGAATTGGATGTGGATGTCCTGGACACCAAAGAGGGACTGACCCTGCTATTACAGTTTTTGGATAAGTTTTACAAAATAGGTGATTTGTTGGAAGCATATGAAGCACGGTCAACCTTTGATAGATTTAAGAAAACAGGTGATCAGTCCATGGAGGAGTACATTATGGACTTTGATAAATGGCATAAGAGACTGAAAATGTTTAATACTGAAGTCCCGGAATCTGTATTGGCATTCAAGTTATTTGATTGTGCACACATTTCTCATGTCAATAGACTTTTGATATTGATGGGGGGCTTCAATTTCATGGAAAGAACTCTCTCCTAGACCAAATGGCTGCTGTCCTAAAAAAAATTTTGTGAAGTCAGTTATTTCCAACTACTTTCCTAGCAAATACAGGCAACTCTGCAGTGAAGCAAAAAAATGGAGGTCTCCATGGTCATTGAATTTCGAGATCTCCAAAGACAGGTCGCTAACAGGTGGCTTGAAGACAGTCACACGTTTAGACAATTTGAGAGGTGAGACAAAAAGCGGGTCTGGGATGGCTTAAACCCGAAAAATGCACAGGGAATGATTAATCGGCGTTATTGGTGTGATTCTAAATATTATTATGCAATACACTGCAATACAATAAACATAGAAAGAACTATGTTTTTGAAATAACGCATGAAACAGATAATTCTGATGCCGAGAATGATCAAGGTGACTGTCATAAAGGAATTGTGAGGGTGACTGGGAGTTTGAATTCGGTGATGAGTATTTTAGTAGTTGGTTTGTTCAATTGCACAGTCTTCAATAGTGGTTGCACTTCCACAGTGTGCAAGTTGGATTGGCTTAATTGCTTTCTGGAAACTCTCTGGGGCAGATCAGTGGAAGGTTAAGAAGTATGGAAGCTCCACCTGCTTTCGGTTTGGGGATGATAACATGCTAATGTCTTCCAAAAGAGTAGCGCTCCCATGCAAGATAGCTAGGATCAGTCTCTTCATCAGTGTTGATGTGGTGTCTAGTGAGATACCTCTATTATTGAATAAATCTTTGATGAAAAAAAGCACAAATGAAGCTAGGCATGAAGAATAACAAAACAGTTGTGTTTGGGGAAACAGTGGACCTACATTTACTTGGTCAGGGCATTATTGCCTGCCACTGAGGGAGCCAGATATTTCTCGTTAAAGAGTTCAGGCAGTGTTGTTAGCTTCTGGGGCGATAAGTTTGGTGGACAAGAACAAGATTATCTGGAAGTTACAAAGACAATGTGCACATCCAGCATCACAGAAATTGAAAGCTCTGTTGCGGGATGCTTGGGTGGTTGATGAAGAATATGAGATCTTTATTGAGCAAGTTACTGCTCAATGTGACATTTGTGTTAAATATCAAAGGACACCTCCAGGTCTTGTTGTGAATCTGCCACTAGCCAGGGAATTTAATGATGTAGTGGCAATAGGCTTAAAAGTATGGGACAGGATCGGAGTATCTTTTTGCTACACTTTGTGGATAAGCTAAATCTAGTTGCCATACAGTAATAACTGGTAAGGACAAAGTGACCATTGTAGACAAGGTCATGGAGAAGTGGATAGGCACTGGATTGTTAACACCAACAAAGTTCCTGACGGATAATGGAGGAGAATTTGCAAACAATGAATTTCGGGACGTGCAAGAAAATTTGAATATCATTGTCATGCATACTGCATCTGAGAGCCTGTTCAGCAATGGTTTATGTGAGAAGAATCTTGCTGTAATTGACGAAACGGTGCATAAAATACTAGCCGAACAACCAGATTACAAGTTGCAAACGGCATTGACATGGGCAGCGCCTGCAAAGAATTCTTTGCAAATTTTGGGAGGTATAGCCTGCACCAGTTGGTATACAGAAGGAATCCGAAGTTGCCTTCAGTGCTATTGGACACTTCCCCTGCTCTTGAAGGAACTACCACTTGCTCTATTTTTTTCTGCTCGTTGAATGCTTTGCAAGCAGGTAGGAAAGCTTTAATTTAAGCTGAGGTTTCAGAGAAAATTCACCGAGCCTTTTGGCATCGCATAAGGCCATCAGGAATACAGTTTAATCCAGGGGACATGATATATTACAAAAGAGAAGCACTGAAAGAATAGAAAAGACCTTGTGAGGTTATAGGCAGTGATGGACAAACAGTGATTGCACAACATGGAAATCAAACTGTTAGGGTACTTTCCTCGAGGCTAGTTGGCACTGATTATACAATTACAGAATCTGAACAGGGGACACAGAAAGTGATGAGGTGCCATGCACTTCACATTCGCATATGTTGTGGGGAGCACATTATGGCAGATAAAGGGATGACTGACTATGAACAAAGTGACATATGAACAAATGTGTATTTAAGACCGAGATAGATAGGTTCTTGATTGGTAAGGGGATCAAAGGTTATGGGGAGAAGGTGGGAGAATGGGGTTGAGAAACTTATCAGCCATGATTGAATGGCAGAGCAGACTCGATGGGCCGAATGGCCTAATTTCAGCTCCTATGTCTTATGGACACTGAAGCACAGGATAAGGCTATTCATCCCAAAGGGCAGGTACCCAAAGCGGGCACTAGAGTAACATCTATGCCAGTAGGAGTCAGTGTGTGGAGGGAGGCCACCGTTATATGGGAGAGCAGGAAAAGCCACTGGCAAAATAAACATTGGCTGAATGTACAAGATGAGGGTCTGGAGATATGACCTAGGATTGGCAAAACGAGGTAAAGAAAACGCAGTGCGAGTTCTGAAAATGGTGATGGCCCTAGGAAAAGATCATGGACTTGTGAAAGGGACTCTGATTGCAGGAGGGAGAGATCATGTAGCAGCAGTCCAGAAAGGGAGAGGAGAGCAAGTAGAGGTCATAGCTTGGCAAGAAAAGGACCACAGAACAAGCTAGGAATGCCACTAGAAGTACAGCCCTTATGATTGAGAAGTTTTAGTAGCTACTAACAAATTGGAAGATAAGTTGATGAAGGATGCCAAAGAGTTGGAAAGAATTTCGTGTATTCACTGAAATACCCATCAGGGGACAGCTAGCCTTATCACACAGGTGGATGTGCACATAAAAGATGATTCCTGGCAGCACGGATAAGGCAGGGAATGAGAGCTTGAAGATTTTCTTAGTTCTATGAACAACATATTCCTCAGGGTGTAAACCTATTGATATAAAAGCTGCGTTTTTGCAGGGTGAGAAATTTCAATGGAAAGCGTTTTTGAAACCACCTAAAAAAAGCTGGTGATATAAAAGGGAAACTGTGGAAATTGAACAAGTGTGTTTATGGGCTGAATGATACATCAAGTGTTTGGTATCTCTCGGTTAGGTCGGTCCTGTTCAAAATGGGTTGTATTCAGCTAAAGGCAGATCCTGCAATGTTCTATTGATATCACAAGGAGAAACTAGCAGGCATCTTTATAATGCATGTTGATGATTTTCCAGAGGGGGGGGTTCTGTAGAATTTGAGTAATGGGTGATTGAAAAAATAAAGGAATTCCAGGTTGGAAGGCAGGCTTTGAGGGCCTTTGAATATATAGGGTCAGACATTAAGCAGAATAAGTTGGGAATGACCTTGAATCAAATGCCAATTGCATCCCAATAAATCAGGCCAGGTCCTCACAAAGAGGATCCCACATCCAAGGAAGAAAGAGACCAATTAGGAAGTTTGATTAGACAGTTGAACTGGTTGTGGGCACTTAGACTAGACCTGATGCTAGTTATGATGTATTAGAATCGAGTACTACGATGAAACATGCCACAGTTGAGAAAATTCTGCGACAAAGAAAAATTAAATTCAAAGGTTGAGAATTGACCTTGCTAGTCTGAAGGAATGTTGGAAAGAAGAGATATTTCCAAAATAAAATGGGTGGATGAAAGTCACCAATTGTCAGGCTGTTTTACTTGCTCCAAGAAATTATTAGATGTACTGGAAGAGTACCTTGTGTTTTAATGAAGATAGGGAAGATCAATATTTTCTTTGTTTGCTTTGTAATTATTTATATATGGTAAGGAAAAAGAAAAGTTTTTATTCGTTAAAAGAAGGGGGAATGTGGGATCTATTAATGGTTGGTTATAATATAATGTGAAACAAAGATGGAAAAATACATGATTTTGTTTCTTTCTGTTTAGTTTGAAAAATTGTTCTTGAATTTTCAAAGGTTTTTAATTTAAAGAGGGGAAATCTGTGAATGTCTTATCAATTACATTGTTAAACAGGTGATAGGTATTTGCACACCTATAAATGGAGACAGCTGGAAGGCTGAGGGGTGGGGGAGCTCAGCAGTCTTGGGAATAAACCTGTCTTAAGGTGCAGGCTAGCTTCAGATTCGTTCTTCCCTCATCCTACGGCTATTGGATCTAACATTTCCCACAGTTCGTTGCAAGGACTGCACTGGAGGTGGCATTGTGGTATGCCGCTAGACTAATAATCCAGAGACCCAGGGGAGTGCTCTGGAATTAAAAGTCTAATGATGGCCATGAAACCATTGTCGACTGTTGTAAACACCCACCTGGTTCGCTAATGGAAATCTGCCGTCCTTACCAGGTCTGGCCTACATGTGACCCGCAATGTGGTTGACCCTTAAATGCCCTCGGAAATGGCCTAGTAATCCACTCAGTTGTATCAAACCGCTACAAAGCCTCAAAAAAAGAATGAAACCGGACCACCTGACATTGACCTAGGCACCGGAAACGACACGGCAAACTCAGCCCTGTCGACCCTATAAAGTACTCCTTACTAACATATGGGGGCTGATGCTGTCACACAGGCTAGTCAAGCAACAGCTTGGCATAGTAATCACAAAATCATATTGTACAGATAATCTCCCAGGCACCACCATCCCTGGGTATGTTCTGTCCCACCAGCAGGACAGACCAGCTGAGGTGGCAGCACAATGCTATTCGGTTGGGAGGGAGTTGCCCTGGGAGTCCTCAACATCGATTCTGGACCCCATGAGGTCTCATGGCATCAGATCAAACGTGGGCAAGGAAACCTCCTGCTGATTACCACGTACCACCATCCCTCGCCTGATGAATCAGTACTGATGAATTCACCAAGGCTCCTTTGACAGCACCTTCCAAACCCATGATCACTACCATCTAGAAGGACAAAGGCAGCAGATAGATAGGAACACCACCATCACCTGGAAGTTTCCCTCCAAGTCACTCACCATCCTGACTTGGAAATATATTTCACTGTCGCTGAATCAAAATCCTGGAACTTCCTTCCTAACACCACATGGACTGCAGTGGTTCAAGAATGGAGCTCACCACCACCTTCTCAAGGGCAACTAGAGATAGGCAATAAATGCCAGCCCAGCCAGCGAAGCCCACATCTCATGAATGAATTTTTAAAAAACTCCTCCGTGTTAGACATCACTTGGAGGAAGCACCGAGAGTGGCAAGGGTGCAGAATGTGCACTAGGTGGAAGACTTCAATGTCCATCACCAAGAGTGGCTCAGTACCACCACTACTGACTGAACTGGTTGAGTCCCAAAGGACATAGGCTGCAAGACTGGGTCTGCAGCAGATGGCAGTATCAGTAGGAGTGACGACTGCACAGCCCCTGTGGAGATGAAGTCCCACCTTCACATCGAGGATACCCTTCACCATGTTGTGGCACTAGCACTGTGCTAAATGGGATAAAGTTCGAACAGATCTAGCAACTCAAGATTGGGCATCCATAAGCTGCTGTGGGCTATCATTAGAATTGTACTCTAACACAATCTGTAACCTCATGGCCCGGCATATCCCCCACTCCATCATTACCATCAAGCCCGGGGGTCAACCCTAGGTTCAGTGAAGAACGCAGAAGGGAATGCCAGGAGCAGCACTAGGCATACCTAAAAACGAGGTGTCAACCTGGTGAAGCCATAACACAGGACTACTTGCATGCCAAACAGCATAAGCAGCAAGTGATATACAGAGCCAAGCGATCCCACAACCAACGGATCAGATCTAAGTTTTGCAGTCCTGCCACATCCAGTCGTGAATGGTGGTGGACAGCTAGACAATTCACTGGAGGCAGCAGCTCCACAAATACCCCCATCCTCAATGATGGGGGTGCCCAGCACATCAGTGCAAAAGAAAAGGCTGAAGCATTTGGAAACTCTTCAGCCAGAAGTGCCGAGTGGATGATCCATCTCAGCCTCCTCCAGAGGCCCCCAGCATCACAGATGCTAGTCTTCAGCCAATTCGATTCACTCCACGTGATATCAAGAAACGGCTGAAGGTACTGGATAGTGTAAAGGCCCTGGGCCCTGACAATATTCTGGCAATAGTACTGAAGACTTGTGCTCCAGAACTTGTCATGCCCCTAGCCAAGCTGTTCTAGTACAGCTACAACACTGGCATCTACCCAGCTATATGGAAAATTGTCCAGGCATGTCCTGTACACAAAAAGCAGGACAAATCCAACCCGGCCAATTACCCCTCCAGTCTTCTGATGAAGAGTCATACGGACTCGAAACGTTAGCTGTATTCCTCGCCGCAGATGCTGTCGGACCTGCTGAGTTTTTCCAGCTATTTTTGTTTTTGTTTCAGATTTCCAACATCGGCAGTATTTTGCTTTT
Source organism: Cetorhinus maximus (assembly GCF_964194155.1). Classification (NCBI taxonomy): domain Eukaryota; kingdom Metazoa; phylum Chordata; class Chondrichthyes; order Lamniformes; family Cetorhinidae; genus Cetorhinus; species Cetorhinus maximus. The sequence continues at coordinate 28,641,108 of NC_135881.1, forward strand.
ACCCATCAAGTCTATTCTTGATCATCAGTAAAGTAATGGAAGGGATCATCAACAGTGTTATCAAACGGTACTTGCTGAACAATAACCTGCTCAGTGACACCCAGTTTAGGTTCCGCCAGGGCCACTGAGCTCCTGACCTCATTACAGCCTTGGTTCAAACACTGTCAAAACAGCTGAACTCCCGAGGTGAGGGGAGAATGACTGCCCTTTACATCATGGCCGCATTTGACCGGGTGTGGCATCAAGGAGCCCTAGCAAAACTGGAGTCAATGGGAATAAGGGAAAACTCTCCATCGGTTGGAGTCATACCTAGCACAAAGGAAGATGGTTGTGGTTTATGGAGGTCAGTCATCTCAGCTCCAGGACTTCACTGCAGGAGTTCCTCAGGATAGCGTCCTCGGCCCAACCATCTTCAGCTGCTTCATCAATGACCTTCCCTCCATCATAAGGTCAGAAGTGGGGACATTCACTGATGATTACACAGTGTTCAGCATCATTCACGACTCCTCAAATACTGAAGCAGTCCATGTCCAAATGCAGCAAGACCTGGACAATGTCCAGGCTTGGGCTGACAAATGACAAGCAACATTCGCACCACACAAGTGCCAGGCAATGACCATCTCCAACAAGAGAGAATCTAACCATCGCTCCTTGATGCTCAATGGCATTACCATCGCTGAATCCCCCACTATCAATATCCTGGGGGCTACCAATGACCAGAAACTGAACTGCACTAGCCATATAAATACTGTGGCTACAAGAGCAGGTCAGAGGCTAGGAACCATGCAACGAGTAATCAACCTCTTGACTCCCCAAAACCTGTCCACCATCTACAAGGCACAAGTCAGGAGTGTGTTGGAATACTCCCAACTTGCCTGGAGTGCCACCCCCGCAACACTCAAAAAGCTCAGCACTATCCAGGACAAAGCAGCCCCCTTGATTGGTACCCCATCCACAAATATTCACTCCCTCCACCACCGATGCACAGTAGCAGCAGTCTGTACCATCTACAGGGTGTACTGCCGGAATTCACCAAGGTTCCTTCGACAGCACCTCTCAAACCCACGACCACTACCATTTAGAAGGACAAGGACAGCAGATAGATGGGAACACCACCACCCGGAAGTTCCCCTCCAAGTCACTCACCATCCTAACTTGGAAATATATTGCCGTTCCCTCACTGTCGCTGGGTCAAAATCCTGGAGCTCCCTCCCCTAACAACACCATGGGTGTATACACCACATGGACTGCAGCGGTTCAAGAATGTAGCTCACCACCACCTTCTCAAGGGCAACTGGGGATGGACAATAAATGCTGGCCCAGCCAGCTAAGTCCACATCCCATGAATGAATTAAAAAAAACTTCAGAAAATGCTCCCTTTTTGCAACTAGTCATGAAAGCTTTGCTACCCTGCAAATTTACTCGTCACTCTCTTCAGTATGGGTTGGGTTGTGATCTTCTCAGGCTGAATAGATTGTGCTTGTGGTCTACCTGACTGTAAATCAAAACAGTAGAATGCAATGGTAGGAGTGTGTCCAACTGGCCAGTAATCATTCAGTAGTGAGGGGGTAAAGATGTGTACTTAAATGGGGAACAGTGTGTGTGACATGTCATCAATAGTTAGCTCTCACACATTCTGGTGTTAATAGTGAGGTTGCAAGTTGTTTCCAGACATTTTCATTTTGCTCCTGAGGTGTGAGCAACACAGTACACTCTACTATTCCTTCTCTATTAAATTGCAGGTAAGTTCTGTTTCCAAGTTCTCAAGTTTTTGGGCAGTAAAGGCATTGACAGGATGACGATGTGTCTATGGTGATTTATTGCAAAGCAGAGGAAGAGCTCCAGTAGTAGGAAGTGATGATATAGGCTTGTTCTCATTGTTTTGGGAGCTCAGGGCGACTAATGCCAATTGCTTGCATAGAGGAACTTTCAGATATGACTCCAGGGCCAGGATTTTCCATTTGCCAGGGTTGGGGGGTGGGGGGGGGGGGCGCGGACCCGATCGCCATTACTTGGGCGGGCCAATTAAAACCAGCCCAGTGGATTCGCCGACTCACGTGGACAGCAGGAGTGTGCGGACAGCGGGCATGCACAGACCGCTGGGTCCAAAGGGGACCTGGCAGTCTGTTTAAAAGCAGGCCTGGCAGCCTTTTGTGGGCTGCTCACAATGGCCAGTTCTAGGCCGCACCAGATGGGCTCGGGTGTGCAGGCCAGGCTGGAGGGAAGGTGAGAGGAGCAGGCCAGGCTGCAGGGTAGGCCAGAGGAGCAGGCCAGGCTGCAGGGTAGGCCAGAGGAGCAGGCCAGGCTGCAGGGTAGGCCAGAGGAGCAGGCCAGGCTGCAGGGTAGGCCAGAGGAGCAGGCCAGGCTGCAGGGTAGGCCAGAGGAGCAGGCCAGGCTGCAGGGTAGGCCAGAGGAGTAGGGCAGGCTGCAGGGGAGGCCAGAGGAGCAGGGCAGGCTGCAGGGGAGGCCAGAGGAGCAGGGCAGGCTGCAGGGGAGGCCAGAGGAGCAGGGCAGGCTGCAGGGGAGGCCAGAGGAGCAGGGAAGGCTGCAGGGGAAGCCAGAGGAGCAGGGCAGGCTGCAGGGGAGGCCAGCTGGAGGCCAAAGCTCCCCTCGTTTTTCAGATGAATGCCCTGCTACCCTCCTCGAGGAGTCGGCAGCACGGCAGGAGGTGTTGGTCCCCCAGGGTGGGAGGAGGATGCACCCCCTACATGACCAAACGTGCCTGGGAGATGGTGAGCTCACACGACGTGGTTTGGCGCACCTGGATGCAGTGCCGCAAGGGCTTCAACGATTTGTTGCGCTCTGGTAGGATGAGTACCATCTTGGCATTGGGCATTTAACCGATCAGGTAGCCTTACCCTCTGAGGCCACCCACCGCCGCCCCCCACCCCCCCACCTCTTACTATCGTGACTGCATTGAATCATTGAGGGCATTTTTCCTGTGCTGTGTGGCCAAGCAGATAGTGCCCATGCTGAGGTCAGCCTGAGTGGGTCATGAGGAGATGAGTTCTCCTCCGCACCATGTATTGTTCTTGGTCGCACATGACTAATTTGGGGGCAACGTGGAGGAGCTGCACCTAGGCGCATACTCAGAACTCCAGGTCATGTCCTATTCAGGGTGATGAGATGGTGGAAGGGGAGCCTCAAGGTGCCGTGACAAAGAACCATCTGTTGCCCTCTACGCTGCACATGGTTGCGCCTCTATGCTATGGGAGGAGTTACCGTGTGGTTCCTAATGTGATGTACACAGCATGTGTCCATGTTGTGGAGGTGGGGAGCAGGCCTAGCATCTTGGTCTGAGTGATCAGCAGCAGCGGGGAGAGGAAGCGCTGGAGGCCTGTTATGCCCCACTCTGGTTGGGGTGTGGCGTGCGTGAGCAGAGTCCATGTGCAATTTGCACTAATGAATGGTCTTCACTCTTTTTCAGGAGAAGAATGCTCATAATGCATCCGAGTGTGTGAGGACTGGAGGCGGCCAGGCACAGCTCTCCATATTAAGCTGTTTCGAATAGGAGGCCCTTGAACTGGAGAGGCACCATGCACCCAGGTCCGCTGGTGTCGGTGAGGCTGTGGTGGCACGGCCAGATATTTAAGGCCAACAGTGAGATCTGCATTGATTTCCCAACAGCCATGGCACTGAAGATTGTTAAATTAGTTTTTGTCGTAACATCGCTGGGCCATTGGTTCTGGAAGGTTGAGCGCATAATGAGCTGGGGGGACAGGCACTAAGTTTGTCAGTGTCTGCACGCTAACTGATTCACTGTCTTTGTTCTTCCGTTCAGCATCATCAGAGCACCAGGAGGAGGAGCAGCAGATACCCCCTCTCACACCTAAGGGCCCTGAAGTCTCACCAGCGCCACAGCATTTCTGCGGGGCAGGCACCAGCGCAGATACTAGCACCTCGGTGGGAATTAGAACATTGGCTAGTGTCCCGGAGCACAGTGGTGAGGGCACTTCACACTCGCTGGAGGAACTGGCAGAGACAGAGTGAGCCCATGGCGCCAGCAGTCGGAGGACTGCAGGGGACCAGGCACATGCTCAGTTGGTGCCTGATGATGTGCCTCTGGAGTCATCCGCGACACAGCAGGGGCAGGAAATGCGGCCGGATGTGTGGGAGCATCTGGGTGAGATACATGAGGCTATGCTTGGCATGGTTTCCATGGTGGAGGTTTGTACGCGGATGATCACCGATGCAATGAGCCACATGCCTGAGCGCCAAGTGTCCACCATGGAGAGGGTGGCGACTCTCGTGGAGAGCCTACTCCAGGAGGCCCACCAGGGTTTCCTGGGGATGCGCTCTGACCAGCAAGCTCTCACATCGGCAATTATCTCAGCCGGTCACTGCTAGTGTGGGAGATGGTGTGGGCATCAAGCTTCCCAGCTCGTTGCCCATCCATCCAGTGTGCAGGAAGGTCCAAAGCGACCGTAAATTGGCGCAGAAGCTGCCTGTCGTCTCTGCGGGCTCCTCTCAGGGCGCTCTGGATGAGGGCGGCAGCTCCTCCGCCCCTCTCCCAGTGACCGTATCATCCGGTGAGGCTGTGACTGGGGAGATGTCAGCTGTGGAACTGGCAACACACTTCACTCCCAGGCGGGGCCAGCATAGGCTCCACCTGCCAGAGGACGACTGCCAAGGTCATCAAGGCCAACAGGATAGCAGAGTCAGCAGTCTGTCTCAGATGCCACTCCAAACGATGGGGCAGCACCAAGTCGTAGCACCCATATCTGAAAGCATAAGGCACATTCAGCACACCACGGATTTCTCACTGGTGCTTTTCTGTTTGCCCGAGATTAGGTCCTTATGATTTATTTTGGATTGTTTACACTACTGTTTAATAATTGTGAGAATTTCTGATTCACACATTAAATGTCAAATGTATGACAATGGCTGAGGATGGCTCATTTCATCTGCATGTGTAAGTTTAAAAAAAGTGTCATGAGTGTTTATTTGGAGATTCATCTTTATGTACAAGTCTCTTAGTTACTGCTGATGACCTGGCAGGTTTTGCACTTAGGTATCGAGGATTGTGGCGCCAGCCCAGCCTTGTCCTGGTGATCCATCTGTGTTGTGCTTGCTGAAGGTTCGTTGGATTAAAGCATCCCAGGTGTCCCTGCCTCCTTAGAGTAGTCCCGGGTCAACATCTACCCCCTCAGCATTTCCCTGTGCCTGCTCATCCACGGAATCACTGCTGGACTCGTCGTGTGCATCCGCAGCCACTGTGTCGACGTCTTCATCATCCACAGCGTCCTCCCTTTCCAGCGCAAGATTGTGGAGAGCGCAGCATGCAACCACCATCACCAAGACACGATCTGGGGGGTACTGGAGTGCACCCCCTGAACGGTCCAGGCATCGGAAGCACATCTTGAGAAGACCGATGGCTCTCTCCTCCACAGTTCTTGTGGTGCCATGGCTCCTATTGTACTGCTGCTCAGCTTCTGTTCTTGGATGGCGGAGGGCGTCATGTGCCACCTTTTGAGGTGATAGCCCTTGTCACCCAGCAGCCATCCATCAAGCCGGGCCGGAGCACTGAAGAGCCCCGGCACCTGGGAGTGTCTGAGGATGTAGGCATCATGGGAGCTGCTTGGGTACCTTCCACAGACTTGTAGAATCTGCATCCTGTGGTCACACACTATCTGCACATCCATGGAGTGGAAGCCCTTCCTGTTGACCAAGGCACTGGGCTCACCTGCTGGTACCTTGGTGGCCACATGTGTACAATCTATTGCACCCTGGACGCAGGGGAAGCCAGCAATGGCCACGAAGCCTCTGGCTCGCTCTGTCTGGCTTGCCTGGTCGCAGCGGATGTGGATGAAGGTCAGTGCATGCCTGAACTGAGCATCTGTGATTTGCTTGACACAAGTGTGGACAGCTGATTGGGAGACACCGCAAAGATCACCCACCGACCCCTAGAAGGAGCCAGAGGCAAAGCAGTTCTTTGTCCTTTTGTTTATGACATCTTTTGGCAATCTCCACCTATCGCTGGCCCTCTATCCAGCTTTACTTGTCCCACCCCCCTTAAACTAGCTTATATTTCACCTCTTCTATTTTTCCTTCGTTCTGTTGAAGAGTCATACAGACTAGAAACGTTAACTATGTTCCTCTCCGCAGATGCTGTCAGACCTGCTGAATTTTTCCAGGTATTTTTATTTTGTTTTGCATAGAAGTTGAGGGCAGCTGTGACCTGCAGAGCCACTGGCATGGGGCGTCCACCCACACAGTTAGGGGAAATCTCAGGCCCAGTCATCTGACAGATATAGTTCACTGTCTCCCTTGACAGTCAGAGCCTCCTTCGGCACTGCATCTCAGACATATTGAGGTAACTGCTTTGCCGACTGTAAACCCTGGCATTGTAAAGGTTTACCGGGTTGAATAGGTGAGACCAGGAGGCATTTATTTTTATTGTATTCAGCTTATGCCAGAGGGATATGGGCAGTTTTGCTCATGTAGTTGGAGTAGCTTACTTAAATCAAAAGTTCCTTTTGCAGAAGATGCTAGGTTGTGGCAAAACTTGTAAACCAGAATATTTAAAACTACTCTCCAAACATGCAAAAATTTAAATATCAAATATTTCACTAAGAATTCATCAGCACTTTTTGCTTTAGTTGTTCTTCATTTCTCACAATTGTTAAATGAGTCCTCTTTGGGTTATTTAAGGCACTAGACTAAAGTAATTTCATGTCCATCCTTTAACCAGATAAATTAAACATTAGCAGATATAAATAGTTATGACTCATCAACTGTGTGCATTAATTCAGTACCCTCACACTTAAAGAAGGGCCTTCAACTCTTCATTTCATGCTAATTTACTGAGCAGGGGACCAGGCAGAATTTTAACTCATGGGTGGGAAGCAGAACATGTGCAAACCACTAGGGAACCTCCATGGGAAACTTAACCAATATTAATTGCCAAGTCTCATTTACATCCAGCTAGGCACAAAGAGCCAGCTGACCTTTTGCTACTTGGGGAAGATCGGGTGGCCAAGAGGCTGCCCCACGGACACTCAGTTAAGTCACAATGGTGAGGGTAGGGTGAGAAGGGGAAGAGCCTCAGGGATATGGGAAGCAGGCCAAAAAAAAAACAGCGTCCTGAAAGTCTCTTGCAAGTGTAAATCCTTGACCAATTTTACCTAGCAGGGAGCTCATCATAGGCATGCCAGTCTATATGGCATTAAAATGCCATTGTGAACCAACACAAGTTGTATCTCAATGAGGTCATGCCCAGGTCACATAGATTGTCAGCTAAAAAGCAAATAAGCCAGGTTAAAGCTGCTGAAGGGCAGGAATGGGAGCAGCAGGTTTTAACTCCCATTCTGCCAGTTTCAGCCAACTAGAGGAAGCTAAACTTCTTCATAAATTAATTATCATAACAGTACAATTATAAAATTTATTTTCAATTGCAGGTAGAGAGAGAGAGATTTGGTGCAACAAATATTGCAGGTCAGTTGAAGAAAGAAAGAAAGGCTTGTTTATATAGGTCTCTTATTTCTCTTAGGAAAATCTCAAAAGAATATTAGAGTTACTTTCACGGACAGTGGGTGCTCAGTCGGCAAATGTGACAAGCATTTATTGTGTAGCAACAAGCAGCAATGAGAAGTCAACTTATTGTACTTCTGACTGAAGAAAAAATAGTAAGGATGCTTAAAAAGACTGCCTTTTTTTATTCTTTACTGCGATGTGGGTATCACTGGCAAGGTCAGCAATTGTCACCTATCCCCAATTGCCCTTGAAGTGAGCCACCTTCTTGAACTGCTGCAGTGCATGTGCTGTAGGTACACCCACAGTGCTGTTTCAATAGGAGTTCCAGAATTTTGACCCAACAACAGTGAAGGAACAGCGATATAATTCCAAGTCAGGATGGTGTGTAGCTTGGAGGGAAATTTGCAGTTTTTGGGTTCCCAAGGTCTCTGTCACTAGTCCTGCTTAGGTGATAGAGGTCATGGGTTTGAAATATGCTGTGAAATGAGTTGCTGCAATGCATATTATACATAGTACATTGCTGCCACTATGTGTCAGTGGTGGAGCAAATAAATGTTTAAGTTGGAGACAGTATGCCAATCAAGCAGGCTGTTTTCTCCTGGATGATGTCAAATTTTTGAGTTGTTGCAGCCACTTTCATCCAGGCAAGTGGAGATTATTCCATCACACTCCTGACTTGTGCCTTGTAGATGGTGGACAGGCTTTGAGAGTCAGGAGGCGAGTTGCTCGTCTCAGAATAAAGAAGTTTCTCCTCATCTCTGTTCTAAAAGGTCTTCCCTTTACTCTGAGGCTGTGCCCTCGGGTCCTAGTCTCTCCTACTAATTGAAACATCTTCCCCAAGTCCACTCTATCCAGGCCTTTCAGTATTCTGTAAGTTTCAATCAGATCCCCCCCTCATCCTTCTAAACTCCATCGAGTATAGACCCAGAGTCCTCAAACGTTCCTCATATGTTAAGCCTTTCATTCCTGGGATCATTCTCGTGAACCTCCTCTGGACCCTCTCCAGGGCCAGCACATCCTTCCTGAGATACGGGGCCCAAAATTGCTCACAATATTCTAAATGTGGTCTGACCAGAGCCTTATAAAGCCTCAGCAGCACATCCCTGCTTTTATATTCTAGTCCTCTCGAAATAAATACCAACATTGCATTTGCCTTCCTAACTACCGACTCAACCTTCAAGTTAACCTTAAGAGAATCCTGGACTAGGACTCACAAGTCCCTTTGCACTCCAGATTTCTGAATTCTCTCCCCATTTAGAAAATAGTCTATGCCTCTATTCTTCCTACCAAAGTGCATGACCTCACACTTCCCCACATTGTATTCCATCTGCCACTTCTTTGCTCATTCTCCTAACCTGTCCAAATCCTTCTGCAGCCTCCCCGCCTCCTCAATACTACCTGTCCCTCCACATATCTTTGTATCATCTGCAAACTTAGCCAGGATGCCCTCAGTTCCTTCATCTAGATCATTAATGTATAAAGTGAAAAGTTGTGCCAACACTGACCCCTGCGGAACTCCACTAGTCACTGGCCGCCATCCTGAGAAGGACCCCCTTATCCCCACTCTCTGCCTCCTGCCAGACAGCCAATCTTCTATCCATGCTAGTACCTTGCCCCTAACACCAGGGGCTCTTATCTTACTGAGCAGCCTCCTGTGCGGCACCTTGTCAAAGGCTTTTCTGAAAGTCCAAGTAGATAACATCCATTGGCTCTCCTTTGTCTAACCTACTCGTTACCTCCTCAAAGAATTCTAACAGATTTGTCAGGCATGACCTCCCCTTGATGAAACCATGCTGACTTTGCCTGATTTTACCATGCACTTCCAAGCATTCTGAAATCTCATCCTTAATAATGGACTCTAAAATCTTACCATCGACCGAGGTCAGGCTAATCAGCCTGTAATTTCCCATCTTTTACCTCACTCCCTTCTTAAACAGGGGGGTTACATTAGCGATTTTCCAGTCCTCTGGGACCCTCCCTGACTCCAGTGATTCCTGAAAGATCACCACTAACGCCTCCACTATCTCTTCAGCTATCTCTTTCAGAACTCTGGGGTGTAATCCATCTGGTCCAGGTGATTTATCCACCTTCAGACCTTTCAGTTTTCCTAGCACCTTCTCCTTGGTAATGGCCACCATACTCACCTCTGCCCCCCGACTCTCTTGAACTTTGGGGATGTTACTCGTGTCTTCCACTGTGAAGACTGACGCAAATATCTATTCAGTTCCTCCGCCATTTCTTTGTTCCCCACTACTACTTCTCCAGCGTCATTTTCCAGCAGCCCAATGTCCACTTTTGCCTCTCTCTTACCCTTCATATATCTAAAAAAACTCTTGCAATCTTCTTTTATATTACTGGCTAGTTTACCCTCATATTTAATCTTTTCCCTCCTTATTTCTTTTTTAGTTTTCCTCTGTTGGTCTTTGTAGGCTTCCCAATTCCCTGGTTTCCCACTGCTCTTCGCCGATGATTGACGTCAAACAACCACACCTATCTTCCCTTGTGCTAGACATGACTCCAGTCACTGGAGAATACCCCCCACACCCCAACCGATTCCCATTGACTTTAATTTTGCTCTTTGATGTCACACTCGATCAAATGCTGCCTTGATGTCAAGGGCAGTCACTCTCACTTCACCTCTGGAATTCAGCTATTTTGCCCATGTTTGGACCAAGGGTGCAATGTGATCAGGAGCCAAGCAGCCCTGGCATAACCCAAACTGAGCACAGAATCTCGGAATTGTTACAGTGTAGAAGGGAGCCATTTGGTCCACTGTGTCTGCACCTGCTCTCTGAATGAGCAACTCGCCTAATGCCAGTCCTCTGCCTTCTCCCCGTAACCCTCCACATTCCTCACCACACTCTATAGCAGTGCATTCCAGACCCAAACCACTCGCTGCGTGGATACAATTTTTCTTTTACGAATTACTTCTCATCTGTGTCCTCATGTTCTCAATCCTTTCACAAATGGGAAAGTTTCTCCCTATCTACTGTCCAGATCCCTCATGGTTTTGAATACCTCTTAACTAATCTCTTCTCAGCCACCTTTTCCGCAAAGGAAACAGTCCTAACTTTTCCAATCTATCTTCGTAACTGAAGCTCCTCAACCTTAGAACAATTATTGTGAATCTTTACTGCACCCTCTCGAATGCCTTCACATCCTTCCGAAAGTGCAGTGCCCAGAACTGGATGCAATACTCTTGCTAAAGCCAAACTAGTGACTTAGTGACAAGTTCAACACGACTTCCTTGCTCTTGTATTCTATGCCCCTATTAATAAAACCCAAGGTACTGTATGCTTTATTAACCGCTCTCAACCTGTCCTGCCACCTTCAATAACTTATGCACATATACACCCAGGTCCCTTAGTTCCTGCACTCTTTCGAGTTGTACTCTTCATTTTATAGTGTCTCCATGTTATTCCTTCCAAACTGAATCACATTCCATTTCTCTGCATTGAACTTCATCTGCCACCTGTCTGCCCATTCCACCAACTTGTCTATATCCATTTGACGTTCTACATTATCCTCCTCACAGTTCACAATACTCCAAGTTTCATATCATCCGCAGATTTTGAAATTGTGCCCTATAGACAAAGGTCTAGGTCATTAACATACAACAAGCAAGCAAGGCTCCCAACACTGACCCCTGGGGAACTATTCTACAAAACATCCTCCAGCACAAAAAACATCCATTAACCACTACTCTTTGTTTCCTGTCGCTCAGACAATTCTGTATCCATTCTTCTACTGTCCATGAGCTATAGCGCTGCTCACAAGTCTGCTGTGCGGCACTGTATCAATTGTCTTTTAGAAGTCCAAGTATGCCACATCAACAGCACTGCCCTCATCAACCCTCTCTGTTACTGCTTCAAAAAATTCCAAGTTAGTCAAACATGATTTTCCCTTTGTAAAATCCATGCTGGCTTTTCCTAATTAACCCACATTTGTCCATGTGACTATTGACTTTGTCTCAAATTATTGTTTCTAGAGGTTTCCCCCACCAGTGAAGTTAAACTGACTGGCCTGTAGTTGTTGGACTTACCTTTGCACCCACTTTTGAACAAGGGTGTAACATTTGCAATTCTACAGTCCTCCAGGACCACCCTGGGCCCAAGACTGAAAAATTAGTGCAGTGCTTCTGCAGTTTTCACTCTCACTTCCAAGGCTAATCCCTGGCTTGATCACAATGGTAGAATGAGGGATATGCCGGACCACAACGTTACAGATTCTTGGTCAAATACAATTCTGCTGCCAATTCTGATGACCCACAGCCCTTTTGATCCTGCTACTGCTACCAAGCCACTCTTGATGATTGACATCCAAGTCACCAAACTAAGGTACATTCTGTGCCCTTACCACCTCAGTGCTTCCTCCAAGTGGTGTGCAACATGGAGGAGTACTGATTCATCCACTGAGGGAGGGACTGTGGTAGCTGGTAATCAGTAGGAGGTTTCCTTGGCTACATTTGACCTGATGCCATGTGGCTTCATGGGGCCCAGAGTTGATGTTGAGGATTCCCAGGGCAACTCCCTCCGTACCACTGTGCAATCACCTCTGCTGGAATAGTGATGTCTGGAACACTGGCTGTAAGGTATGACGCTGAGTATGACTCTGTCAGGCTGTTGCTTAACTAGTCTGTGGGACAGCTCTTCCAGTTTTTGCATCAAGCTTCCAGATGTTAATAAGGAGGACTTTGCAGAGTCAACAGAGCGTTACAATAGGAGCCACGCCTCCACAAGGGCTGTGGTGGAGAGAGCCATCAGTCTTCTTAAGATGTGCTTCCGGTGCCTGGACTGCTCAGCGGGCGCATTCTAGTACCCCCCAGATCGTGCCTCGGTGATAGTGGTTGCATGCTGTGCTCTCCACAATCTGGCACTGGAAAGGGGGGACGGAGTGGACGATGAAGACGTCGGCGCAGTGGCTGCGTTTGCACACGATGAGTCCAGCAGTGATTACAAGGATGAGCAGACACAAGGAAATGCTGAGGGGGTAGGCGCTGACCCGGGACAACTCCAGAGAGGCAGGGACACTCGGGGTGCTTTAATCCAACGAACCTTCGGCTAGCACAATACAGATGGATCACCAGGACAAGCCTGGGCTGCCGCCTCGATACTCGACACCTAAGTGCAAATCAGCACTAACTAAGGGCCTCGTAAATAAAGCTGAATGTCCAACAAATCACTCATTAGACTTTTGTCAACCATACACATGCAGAAGAAACGAGGCACCCTCAGCCTTGGTCACACATCTGCGTTTAATGTGTGAGTCATAAGAACTTATCACAAAGAGAAAACAATAGTGTTATCAAAAAGAAATCATAAGGACCTCATCTCAGGCCAACGCAAAAGCACCAGTGAAAAACCCATGGGCTATCGTTTACGGATGCTAACGTCTTGGTGCTGCCCCATCGCTCAGAGTGGCATCTGAGACAGCCTGCTGACTCTGCTGTCCTGTTGACCTTGACAGTCGTCCTCTGGCCTGTGGAGCCTGTGCTGGCCCCGCCTGTTCCGCAGCTGGCATCTCCCCAGTCGTAGCAGCCTCACTGGATGATACGGGCACTGAGAGAGGGGCGGAGGAGCTGCTGCCCTCATCCAGAGTGCCCTGAGAGGAGCCCGCAGAAACGACAGGCAGCTGCTGCGCCAACGTAAGGTCGCTTCAGACCTTCACGCTCACCATGGATGGATGGGCAAAGAGCTGGGAAGCTTGATGCCCACACCATTTCCCACACTGCAGTGACCAGCTGAGATAATTGCCGATGTAAGGGCTTGCTTTTCAGAGCGCATCCCCAGGAAGCCCTGGCGTGTCTCCTGGAGTAGGCTCTCCACGAGAGTCGCCACTCTCTCCATGGAGGACACTTGGCGTTCGAACATGTGGCTCATTGCTTCGGCAAGCGTCCGTGTACAATCCTCCACCACGGAGACCATGCCAAGCATTGCCTCATGTATCACCCCAGATGCTCCCGCACACCCGGCCGCATTTCCTGTACTTGCTGCGTCGCAGATGACTCCAGAGGCACATCATCAGGCACCAACTGAGCATGTGCCTGGTCCCCTGCAGTCCTCCAACTGCTGGCGCCATGCGCACACTCTGTCTCTGCCAGCTACTCCAGCGAGTGTGAAGTGCCCTCACCACTGTGCCCAGGGACACTAGCCGTTGTTCTAATTCCCACCGAGGTGCTAGTATCTGCACTGGTGCCTGCCTCGCAGAAATGATGTGACGCTGGTGAGACTTCAGGCCCCTCAGGTGTGAGAGGGGGCATCTGCTGCTCCTCCTCCTGGTTGTGCTCTGATGCTGCTAAAGGAAGAACAAGGACAGTGCATCAATTAGCGTGCAGACAATGACAAACTTCATCCCTGCTCCCCCAGCTCATTATGCGCTCAACTTTCCATAACCAATGGCCCAGCAATGTTGCAATAATAACTAATTTAACAATCTATGGCTGTTGGGAGGACAATGCGGACCTCACTGTTGGGCTGAAATACTTGGCCGTGGCACCCCAGCCTCACCGACACCAGTAGATCTGGGTGCATGGCGCCTTTCCAGTTCAAGAGCCTCCTGCTCGAAGTGGTTTAAGATGGAGAGCTGCGCCTGGCCGCCTCCAGTCCTCACATGGCCGGCCACATTATGAGCATTCTTCTCCTGAAAAAGAGAAGAGCACTGATTAGGGCAAGATGCACATGGACTCTGTTCACGCCCCAACCAGAATGGGACATATCAGGCCTCCAGTGCCTCCTCACCCGCTGCTTCTGATCACTCAGACAAAGATGCTAGGCGTGCTCCCCACTCCCCCACCTTGGACACATGCTGCCTACATCACATTAGGAACCACACGGTATTTCCTCCCATAGCAAGGAGGCGCAACCATGTGCAGCGTAGAGGGCAACAGATGGTTCGTTGTCACGCCACCTTGAGGCTCCCCTTCCACCATCTCATCGCCCTGGCTAGGACATGTCCTGGAGTTCTGAGTCTGCGCCTAGGTGCAGCTCCTCCAGGTTGCGCCCAAACCAGTCCTGTGGCACTCAGATTAACACATGCTGCGGGGGAAAACTCATCTCCTCATGGCCCAACTCAGGCTGACCTCAGCATGGGCACCATCTGCTTGCCCACCCAGCAAAGGAAAAATGCCGTCAATAATTCAATGCAGTCACAACACTGAGACTTGGGTGGGGGGCCGCCGCAGAGAGTAAGGCTACCTGCTTGGTTAAATGCTCAATGCCAACATGGTACTCACCCTGCCAGAGCACAACAAATCGCTGAAGCGCTTGCAGCACTGGATCCAGCTGCGCCGCACCACGTCGGGAGAGCTCACTACCTCCGCCCAGGCACATTTCGTCATGTGGGGGGGGCATCCTCCTCCCGTCCTGGTGGACCAATATCTCCTGCTGTGCTACCCTCCAGCCTGGCCTGCTCACCCGGACCCCTCTGCTGCGGCCTACCACTGGCCATTGTGAGCAGCCTACAAAAGGCTACTAAAAATCTTTTAAACAGACTGCTGGGTCGCCACTGGACCCGGCAGTCCGTGCACACCCACCGCCGCCCACTATCCTCAGGAGTTGGGAAATACGCTGGGCGGGCCTTAATTGGCTCGCCTGCGTAAAATGGCGGCACAGACTCGATCGCAGGCAGAGATTGGGTCTGTGCCCACCCATGCTTGCTCCCACTCTGCCCCCCCCCCGCCAAACAGAAAATTCTGCCCATTAAGTCAGCGGACTGGCAATAAGAAAATCTGAGGAACTGGACAACACATGCCCCTAATATACACTTGCAGACTAACTCCAGCCAAATCTTCATAGCTTAAAGGTCAAATCTGAGATTGCACAAGTATCAACTTCAAACATGGAGAAGAAGCATATAAAAAAAGTTGCAACACTACAAATCTTAAGAAAAATTTTCAAATAATTCTCTGCTGGAGATCAGTTAGTAAAGCATTTTAAAATTATGCACAAAATTTGGCCTAGGAGCTAAGTAACAAGGATTATCAAAAATTACTTAAAAACCATGAAAATACTTAAATGAGAAATATGTCTCAGATTTTCAGAGATCTAGAAGTGAGTCCTCAAGAAAATTTTATTGAAATCAGTTTTTATAATTAGAGAGACTATCAATTAAAAAATAATGATCATTTTACCTTGTTTTATGCTAGACCAGTGTAAATGGCATGGATTACTCTTGCAAATGGCTAGAAGTGCCAATAACTTTCAATTTTGAAAGTACGGAAAGTAGGAGATACCTACAACAGATATTTTTCTTACACTGCAACGATGACTGCACTTCAAAAGTATGTCATTGGTTGCCAATTACTTTGGAATGTACCGAGGTTGTGAAAGGTACTATATAAATGCAATTCTTTCTGATGAAGAGTGGTGAGAAAAGGCTCAAGTGAAGCATAAACACAGGTAACAGGCCAAATGACCTGTTTTTGTGCTGCACATATAGGCCGAGAATTTCCAATCTTGCACACAGCGGGAATGGAAAACTTTGAGAGCCAGCCAAATGTCCATTTAACTTGGGTGGCACCAGAAAATCCCAGCTGCGGACGGGACTGGAAAATCCCGGCCATTACATAATTCTTTTGCATTGCTTTTTGAAAGTTGTACAAACTGACAGATAAAGAAACAGGGCAGTTGCTTGTGCCTTATTTAAAAGACTGCCAGATGTTGTTGCTCATCTTTAAATACTTCATTTTGATCATTTTAAGTTATTTGAAATACAGTTTTCCCTTTTGTTGCTCTACAGGATTGAAACTCAGTAGGCTTGTGTCCCTATAATTCTCAAATAAGAATATGTAAAACTCACCTTTACTGAGAAGGAGGAGGATGTGGAGAGCAGCTACTAATCCCACAACTCCTTGTATGGCTTCAGAGTTGATGCATTCTGTTAATTCATTTAAAAATGATCTAAAGAGATGGGCAATGATTAAGAACAGCAGACTTTGGTGTAAAATAATGATTCAAACTGACTCAGTTACTTAAGCTGAGGTAGTCTGATTTTTCAAATACAAATAGTTGTTTGTTTTTTTTAAAAACACATTTACCACTTGGCTACAGCTTAAAATTTTCACCACATTTTAGTCACCATCATGTTTTCTTCAAAACAGCTAGAGGAAGCTACAGATAATTTCTTAAAATAAGTTAGCAGGCATAGCAGATTGCAAGTAAAGACAACTATACTGTATTATGCTATTAAGGTTGAATTCAATGTCCAATTTTGCTGGCATACCAACTAAGTCAGAGTTATCATAGACAATTCAAACTGAAAATATGTGATGGAATGAAAAAACTGCAGTCATTGTAATTATATATTTGGTGGTTCAATCTTAACACTATTCAAATTGAGACTCTGCTAATGTCCAATATTCTCTATTTTGTCCTGTACAGTAAAAAAAATACATGCACAGGACTAAGTCGTTTAAGTGAGATTTTGTGGCAAACTGAAACAGACTCTTTGATTTACACCTTAGGGAAGAGATTGTCAAAGAGCAGGAGGGTGGAAAATGTATATAAACTGTATTAATAGCCATGTACTTCTTCTGATTTGGAAGATTTAATGCAACCTTTTCTCACAAACCACGACACAATAACATTTTTTTTAAAATGAAAAAGCATCACCATTCTCCACAGTTAACAGCTGCTAGTTAGCCATCAGTTAAGCAGTGCAGTCTTACCTCATGACACCAGGATATTTTAACACAATGACCAGAAAGTAGCTTGAAAGTAGTGGCAGATCATCAGTGGTCTCAGGTGGAGCAACATCTTCTGGATCAGATTTCTGAAATTCAGTATACACAGAGGAATTGGACAAAGTAACTAATAGCTTTGTAAGGAGAGCTTTAAATTACCAACCATGATTACAATAGTTACAACAACAAAACTTCCAAATATTTTGTTTTAAAAAATAGCTTGTAAGAAAATAACACAATTGTTTAAAAGCTGTAATATCATGGTTTTCCCCACTTATTCAAGATGAGATAGCTATTATTTATTTCTCTCTCTTCAGGTACCATGCCCCAAGAGGGTGTTGGCAACCATGGACTTCCATGTATTGATTCATGGTTATGCTTGGCAGGGTATGGCAGAGGTTTGCTGTTGCCTACTGCAGGTTCTAGGTGACCAGGAGACTCTCCCACTCTTACCACCTGCCATAGGTATATTGGAAGGATTTGTAGGTTGATAATCAATCTGTTTGGCCACATTATGAACACACTTTCCATGATCATCAAGTCCCAGAGTGGAGCTTGAACCCAGAGCTTCTGGTCCAGAGGCTGGGATGCTAAACTGTGCCACAAGTCTGCATCATTTATTTATTTGTTTGTTTAAAACAAAATACTTTGGAAGTTTGGTTGTAGTAACTATTGCTTGAACTCACTGATCAATGCTTTTAACAGAATAATAAGAACTTTGATCAGCTATGTGGAATTCTGAACACATTTTAACTAAATCAGATGCTTTTTAAAATATGCAATATAAAAATGTACAAAATTATAGAAGATAGGAGTTAGAATATTGCACATATAGTTGTTTGGCAGTGCAGAATTTGAGTATTGCTGAAAAAGAGAGACATTTTTGTCCAAGCTTTTCGTTTTGAAATCATCAGGACAATTCGCAAGAAAATACAGCCCAGTCTACCTCAGATTACCCTGGAAGGGCAAGGTATCTCAAAAATTTGGTGAAGCTAGCTGTTTCACGCTGCTACTGTGCGGTAGCAACACGAGTGGTATTCATCACTAACAGAATGCTGCCGTCAAGCCAAAAAAGGCATTCTGCCTATCACACAAATGAGTAATGTATTGTATTAATTTCAGTGCCAGTGTGATGCTAGGTATTTAGGCCGTACATCCCAAAGACTGGCGGATCGTATCAAACAACATGCCCCTTCTGCTGCTCATAATGGGCAAGGTACGGACCGTACCTAACCAGCCCGTGCTTGCAAAATGTAAAAACAGTGTCCAACATTAGACGTGATTCCATGATTGGACGGCATTTACTAAATAATCCTCAGTGTGCTAAGATTTATGCTGAGAACCAGTTTAAGATTGTCAGTCGGTCTTGAAATGTGGCGCATTTACGTATACTGGAAGCTACATATATTAATACACAGGCCCTTGTGCTCTGCGTTCAGAAAGAACACATACACACATTGTACCTGTTTCAGCTAAACAAAATAAGTAACAGTCATTTGCTGGTTCATTCCCCAGGGCAATGTCTTGACCAATCAGAGTCAAGCAGCCTGGTTTAAATTTCAAACAATGCTTGGCAGTTAACTGTCAGTCACCATCAACTGGTGCATTCTCCATGGCAACACCTCTACCAATGACTCCATTTGCCAACCAATCAGCATTCTCTATAAATGTTTCTTGTGAATTGTCCTGATGAGTGTAAGATGAAAAGCTTCAACAAAAAATGTCTCTTTTTCAGCAATATTGAGCACATCCTTTAAAAAGTACCTGGATGAGCAATTGGCACGTCATAACATTCAAGGCTATGGGAGAAGTGCTGGTAAATGGGATTAGGTAGGTAGGTCAGGGGTTTCTCACGTGTCGGTGCAGACTCAATGGACCAAAGGGCCTCTTCTGCACTGTGAGATTCTGTGATTATTGTCAACAGATCCAATTAGAACACTGCTTTTTCAAACTTTACATCAAGTGGTTGTTTAACTTTATTCAATATGCATGTTTAGGTAGCATACTCTACACAGAGCTCATAATGCAAATTACATGTGTACTGATCAATGTTTTCTATACAAAATACAAATAGTTTTGCTTATTATAAAATTAGCACTCATGACCATGTGACTGAATAACTAGAAGTTACAATATAGAGCAGGCCATTTGGCGCCACTAGTCTGTGATGTTGTTCCAGATAACATTCACTCCAAAGTAGTTAATGAGGATACCAATCATCTGTTATCAAGATGGAATATTTTTAATTAGTCTCTTCATTTTGCATCTGTCAGCTCCTCAGGCTGTACTGAAGAGAAATTCTAATGATCCAACTGACCACTTCCCGCCTTCCCAAATTATTGTAGGTTTTGCTAGGTAACCACAAATCATATAAAGGCAGATTATCTAACTTTAGCATGAAGACTGTATTATATTTTTCTCACTGCTTCGATTATCTCACCCTAATGCCACTTGGGGGATTAAACTTGGCCTTGACACCCTATGTGCAATACGACAGGAAATAAAGGTTGAATATACATAACTATTACTTGCAAACACAATGTTATATGCATCTGTCAGAGTACCTCACAAGGAATTGATCAGAGAGCTTTGGAATAGCTCCAATCACTGATTGTTCTGTTTTGGGGAACAGTATTGAACCAACAGTACAGTTATCAAACTAGTGGCTGCTGCAGTTGGATGTGCAGTTGTCCCAAAGTGTATTAACCATCTTCAGAACCCGTGCCAGCAAAAAAAAAATGTCGCCAATTCAACATGCAAGACCATTGATTTTCAATAATAAAACCAACATTTAGAATGTCTGTATTTTCTGGCAAAAAACATTTATATTGAGGGAGCCACTCCACTGTTGAACAGCAATAAATAATTTACACATTACCAATTATGATAAATTCTTTGTAACTCACAGGTAATGCAGTAACTCTCAATCATGTACATTTACTTCTAAAAAAAATATGTACTGGTTAACCACTAATCATCATTTGCAATACTTATATTTCATTCAGACTATACTGAGAATCAGGTAGCATGTAATCAATTCATCGGTCAGGAAGATTAGGCATGACCTTGTTGTGGATTGTGGAAGAATGAGCCAGATCAGCCAAACAGCCTTCCTCCTTTAGTACTTATTTATGTGATGTTGCTTCACACTCCCTAGTGTGAGAGTCCCATAGTGAGACAGTCTGTCTGAGCAATAGGATGTCAGGTGGAATTACTCAATTTTCCTCTATCATGCCAGATGAGTGAGTCGATAGTGCAATGAAACACACTTTTCAAGCTCACCTTTTTTAAAGAATGAATAGTTTCTGCCAGCATAGCAGCCAAAAGTGTTGAGAGTATCTCTTGGTGAACTGCTTCATGGGCCCCACGCCAGCTCTGAACAGTGTTGATGAATTCTCCAAGAACCGACTGAATAGACACAAGAATCTTCAAAAAAAAAGAAAATGTCTCCTTTCTATCATTCAAGTAGATATTAGAATTCCTCGAAGTATATAACTTATACAATATAGAACAAAATGAAATTTATTAAAGCAATTGCATGTAACTGAGGAATAACTCAACAGTTCAGAATTCTTTTATTCATTCTTGGGATGAGTGTCACTGGCAAAGCCAACATTTCTTGCCCATCCCTAATTACCCTCAAAGAGGTGGTGGTGGTGAGCCGCCTTCTTGAACCGCTGCAGTCCATGTGGTGGTGTAGGTACAGCCTCAGAGCTGTTAGGGAAGGAATTCCAGGTCTTTGACCCAACGACAGTGAAGGAACAGCAATTTATTTCCAAGTCAGGATAGTGTGTGGCTTGGGGGGTGGGGGGGAAAGCTTCTTGGCGGTAGAGGTCATGCGTTTGGAAGGTGCTGTCAAAGGAGCCTTGGTGAGTGGCAGCAGTACATCCTGTAGATGGTACACACTGCTGTCACTATGTGCCAGTGGTGAATGTTTAAGGTGGTGGATGGGATGCCAATTAAGTCGGCTATTTTGTTTTGGATGATGTCAAATTTCCTGAGTGTTGTTGGAGTTGCACTTGTCCAGGCAAGTTGAAACCATTCCATCACACTCCTGACTCACGTCTTACAGGTCGTGGACAAGCTTTGAGGAGTCAGGAAGTGAGTTACTTGCTGCAGAATTCTCGGTCTCTGATCTGCTCTTGTAGCCATTCAGTATTTAGTCATTGGTAACCCCCAGGGTGTTGATGGTGTGGGATTTAGTGATGGTAATGCCTTGAATGTCATGGGGAGATGGTTAGATTCTCTCTTGTTGGAGAGTCATTGCCTGGCAATGTTACTTGTCACATATCAGCTCAAGACTGAATGCTGTCCAGGTCTTGCCACACACAGGCATGGACTACTTCAGTATATGAGGACTCCTGAATGATACTGAACACTATGCAATCATCAATGAGCATCCTCACTTCTGACCTTATTTTGGAAGGAACGTCAGTGATGAAGCAGCTGAATATGGTTGGGTCTAGACTATTACCATGAGGAACTCAAGCAGCAATGTTCTGGGGCTGAGACCATTGACCTCCAACAATCATGTTTCTTTATGCTAGGTATGACTCCAACCAGTAGAGAGTATTCCCCCATTGACTTCAACTTTGATGCCACACTCGGTCAAATGCTGCCTTTATGTCTAGGGCCTGTCACTCTGGGATTTAGCTCTGCTGTCCCAGTTTGGACCTAGCTGGAATATGGTCTGGAGTGGAGTGGCAGAGCCTAAATTGAGCATCTGTGAGAAGGTTATTGCTAAGCAAGAGCTGCTTGATAGCACTGTCAATGACACCTTCCATCACTTTTTTGCAGATTGAGAGTAGACTAATGGGGTGTTGTGAATGATTGGCCGGATCGGATTTGTACTGCTTTTTGTGGACAGGGCATACCTGAGCAATTTTCCATGTTGTCAGGTAGATGCTAGTGTTGTAGCTGTGCAGGAACAGCTTGGCTAAGGCAGGGCTTGTAGTGGAGCACAAATGTTCAGTGCTACAGCTGGGAAGTTGTCAGGGCCCAAAGTCTTTGCTATATCAGTGCCTTCTGCCCTTGCTTGATATCACATGCAGTAAACTGAACTGGATGAAATCTGGCATCTATGATAGTGGGGACCTCAGGAGGAGGACAAGATGAATCAACCAGCTGGCATTTCTGGCTGAAGATGGCTGCAAATATTTCAGCCTGATCTTTTGGACTAACATACTAGGTTATCCCTATCATCGAACATGGGGAAGTTTGAGGAGCCTCCTCCTCTGCTTAGTTGTCTAATTGGCTACCACCATTCACAACTGGATGTGGCAGGACTACAGAGCTTTAACCTGATCCGTTCGTTGTGGGATTGCTTAGCCCTGTCTATAGCATGCTGCCTCTGTTCTTTGGCATGTGTTTAGTCCTGTGTTGTAGCTTCACCAGGTTTGCACCTTATTTTTAGGTATGCCTGATGCTGCTCCAGGCACATTCTTCTACACTGCTCATTGAACCAGAGTTGGTCCCCTGGTTGATGGTAATGGAAAAGTGAAGGACATGCCAGGCCATGAGGTTACAGATTGCAGTTGAATATAGTTCTGCTGCTGATGGTCCACAGGGCCTCATGGATACCCAATTTCGAGCTGTTAGATCAGATCTGATTCTATGCCATTTAGCACCGTGGTAGTGCCACCAGCACAATGGAGGATGTCCTCAATGTGAAGATGAAAGTCTGCCTTCACAAGGACTATGCAATGGTCACTTCTACCAATACTGTCTTAAACTGATGCATCTGTGGCAGGCAGATTGGTGTGGACAAAGTCTGGTAGGCTTTAGAATGGATACACCATAAACACACACCAAAAAATTTCAGTAATATTGCAGATGCTGGAAATCTGAAACGAAAACAGAAAATGCTGGAAAAACTCAGCCTGGCAATCTTCAGAACTGGTTCTGGTTTTAAATTAGATAAAAACATTTCAGTTCCCATTTGCTCCAACTTGTCTCAGACTTAAATATCTTGAGAAAATCCAATTTAAAGATATCCTCATTTTGGCACTGTACAGTAACAATTACATACCTGAATTTATTTGCGACTAAAGGCTTGGCTACCTTCGATTACTGTGGTATACCTTTCATAAACAATAGCAGAAAAATCCACCAGATTCTAACCAGGGCAAGGAATTGAAGGAGGCAAATTCCTAAAGATTATTGGCCTGTCATATCATATTGCCTCTTTGCTGAAGCATACAAAAACTAATCCCATTGCACCACCTTCTCCTGTATGTTTATCTTCAAATATTTATCCAATTTTCCCTAAAAAGTATTTCCCTAAAGGTCTCTAACTCAACCACTCCATGACAAAGTATGACATGCTGCAACAAACTTCTGTATAAAGAAAATACTCCCACCCTATCTCCTCATCTACTTAATAACTTAAAATTGATGGTTCCTCTTCACTTTTTCTCATAGGAAATAGCCTTTGCTTAGTCAGATAAAAACAAAAAGCTAAAAGCTACTGCGGATGCTGGAAATCCAAAACAAAAACAGAATTACCTGGAAAAACTCAGCAGGTCTGGCAGCATCGGCGGAGAAGAAATCAGTTAACGTTTCGAGCCTTCATGGCCCTTCGGCAGAACTGAAGCATAGTTAGAAGAAGGGAGAAATATAAACTGGTTTAAGGTGGGTCGGGGGGGTGGGGAGAGAGACATTGAGGGTGTGGTGATTGTGGAGATGAGCAGATAATCAAAAGATGTCACAGACAAAAGGGTCAAAGAGGTGTTGAAGGTGGTGATATTTGTCTAAGAAAAGTGCTAATTAAGAATGGAAGACAGGATATTCAAAGTACAGCTCTAGTGGGGGTGGGGTGGAAAGACTAACAAGGTTTTAGTTTTAGATTTAAAAATAATGGAAATAGGTGGGGAAAGAAGAATCTATATAAATTATTGAAAAAAAAGCGGGGGGGGGGGGGGGGAGGGGGTGGAGAAACGGGGTGGGGATGGGGGGAGGGGGAGTTTAAGATCTAAAGTTGTTGAATTATTCAATATTCAGCCCGGAAGGCTGTAAAGTGCCTAGTCGGAAGATGAGGTTCTGTTCCTCCAGTTTGCGTTGGGCTTCACTGGAACAATGCAGCAAGCCAAGGACAGACATGTGGGCAAGAGAACAGGGTGGAGTGTTAAAATGGCAAGCGACAGGGAGGTTTGGGTCTTTCTTGCGGACAGACCGCAGGTGTTCCGCAAAACGGTCGCCCAGTTTGCGTTTGGTCTCTCCAATGTAGAGGAGACCGCATTGGGAGCAACGAATGCAGTAGACTAAGTTAGGGGAAATGCAAGTGAAATGCTGCTTCACTTGAAAGGAGTGTTTGGGCCCTTGGACGGTGAGGAGAGAGGAAGTGAAGGGGCAGGTGTTGCATCTTCTGCGTGGGCATGGGGAGGTGCCATAAGTGGGGGTTGAGGAGTAGGGGGTGATGGAGGAGTGGACCAGGGTGTCCCGGAGGGAACGATCCCTACGGAATGCCGTCAGGGGGGGTGAAGGGAAGATGTGTTTGGTGGTGGCATCATGCTGGAGTTGGCGGAAATGGCGGAGGCTGGTGGGGTGATAAGTGAGGACAAGGGGGACCCTATCATGTTTCTGGGAAGGAGGAGAAGGCGCGAGGGAGGATGCGCGGGATATGGGCCGGACACGGTTGAGGGCCCTGTCAACGACCGTGGATGGAAAACCTCGGTTAAGGAAGAAGGAGGACATGTCAGAGGAGCTGTTTTTGAAGGTAGCGTCATCAGAACAGATGCGACGGAGGCGAAGGAACTGAGAGAATGGGATGGAGTCTTTACAAGAAGCGGGGTGTGAGGAGCTGTAGTCGAGGTAGCTGTGGGAGTCGGTAGGCTTGTAATGGATATTGGTGGACAGTCTATCATCAGAAATTGAGACAGACAGGTCAAGGAAGGGAAGAGAAGTGTCAGAGATGGACCATGTGAAGATGATGGAGGGGTGGAGTGCTCAGCAAAGGACTTAGTTTCATACCCTTACGCCCTCATCTCAATGAATTTCGGGCTCGGCATGATGCTGAACTCTTCTTCCGCCGTCTTCGTCTCCGTGCTCACTTCTTTGGGCAGGAGTCCTCTCCCCGTTCAACGGATCCTTTTACCCACCTCCAATATTCTCCCTCCACTTGGACCCCTCCCTCTGGATTCTTACCTTCTCTTGATCTTTTCATTGAGAACTGTCGGCGTGACATTAGCCGTCTCAATTTCTCTGCTCCTCTTACCCATTCTAATCTGTCTCTCTCTGAACTCACTGCATTCCGTTCTCTCAGGTCCAACCCCAACATTGTCATCAAACCCGCTGACAAGGGTGGTACTGTTGTTGTCTGGCGCATTGACCTCTACCTCGCGGAGGCTGAGCGTCAACTCGCAGACGTTTCCTCCTACCTCTCCCTGGACCATGACCCCACCACAGAACATCAAGCCATTGTTTCCAGGACTGTCACTGACCTCATCTCCTCTGGAGATCTTCCTCCCACAGCTTCCAACTTGATAGTCGCCCAACCTCGGACGGCCCGCTTCTACCTCCTACCCAAAATCCACAAACAGAACTGTCCTGGCAGACCGATCGTGTCAGCCTGTTCCTGCCCCACGGAACTCATATCTCGTTATCTTGACTCCCTTCTCTCTCCCCTTGTCCAGTCCCTTCCCACCTACATCCGTGATTCCTCTGACACCTTACGTCACATCAACAATTTCCAGTTCCCTGGCCCCAACCGCTTCCTCTTCACCATGGATGTCCAATCCCTCTACACCTCCATCCCCCACCAGGATGTTCTGAGGGCCCTTAGCTTCTTCCTTGAACAGAGGCCCCAACAATCCCCATCCACCACTACTCTCCTCCGTCTGGCTGAACTTGTTCTCACACTGAACAATTTCTCCTTTAACTCCTCTCACTTCCTCCAAATAAAAGGTGTGGCTATGGGTACCCGCATGGGCCCCAGCTATGCCTGTCTCTTTATGGGGTATGTGGAACATTCCTTGTTCCAGTCTTACTCCGGCCCCCTCCCACAACTCTTTCTCCGGTACATCGATGATTACTTCGGTGCTGCTTCATGCTCTCGTCGGGACCTGGAAAAATTTATTAATTTTGCTTCCAATCTCCACCCCTCCATCATCTTCACATGGTCCATCTCTGACACTTCTCTTCCCTTCCTTGACCTCTCTGTCTCAATTTCTGATGATAGACTGTCCACCAATATCCATTACAAGCCTACCGACTCCCACAGCTACCTCGACTACAGCTCCTCACACCCCGCTTCTTGTAAAGACTCCATCCCATTCTCTCAGTTCCTTCGCCTCCGTCGCATCTGTTCTGATGACGCTACCTTCAAAAACAGCTCCTCTGACATGTCCTCCTTCTTCCTTAACCGAGGTTTTCCATCCACGGTCGTTGACAGGGCCCTCAACCGTGTCCGGCCCATATCCCGCGCATCCTCCCTCGCGCCTTCTCCTCCTTCCCAGAAACATGATAGGGTCCCCCTTGTCCTCACTTATCACCCCACCAGCCTCCGCCATTTCCGCCAACTCCAGCATGATGCCACCACCAAACACATCTTCCCTTCACCCCCCCTGACGGCATTCCGTAGGGATCGTTCCCTCCGGGACACCCTGGTCCACTCCTCCATCACCCCCTACTCCTCAACCCCCACTTATGGCACCTCCCCATGCCCACGCAGAAGATGCAACACCTGCCCCTTCACTTCCTCTCTCCTCACCGTCCAAGGGCCCAAACACTCCTTTCAAGTGAAGCAGCATTTCACTTGCATTTCCCCTAACTTAGTCTACTGCATTCGTTGCTCCCAATGCGGTCTCCTCTACATTGGAGAGACCAAACGCAAACTGGGCGACCGTTTTGCGGAACACCTGCGGTCTGTCCGCAAGAAAGACCCAAACCTCCCTGTCGCTTGCCATTTTAACACTCCACCCTGTTCTCTTGCCCACATGTCTGTCCTTGGCTTGCTGCATTGTTCCAGTGAAGCCCAACGCAAACTGGAGGAACAGAACCTCATCTTCCGACTAGGCACTTTACAGCCTTCCGGGCTGAATATTGAATAATTCAACAACTTTAGATCTTAAACTCCCCCTCCCCCCATCCCCACCCCGTTTCTCCACCCCCTCCCCCCCCCCCCCCCGCTTTTTTTTCAATAATTTATATAGATTCTTCTTTCCCCACCTATTTCCATTATTTTTAAATCTAAAACTAAAACCTTGTTAGTCTTTCCACCCCACCCCCACTAGAGCTGTACTTTGAATATCCTGTCTTCCATTCTTAATTAGCACTTTTCTTAGACAAATATCACCACCTTCAACACCTCTTTGACCCTTTTGTCTGTGACATCTTTTGATTATCTGCTCATCTCCACAATCACCACACCCTCAATGTCTCTCTCCCCACCCCCCCGACCCACCTTAAACCAGTTTATATTTCTCCCTTCTTCTAACTATGCTTCAGTTCTGCCGAAGGGCCATGAAGGCTCGAAACGTTAACTGATTTCTTCTCCGCCGATGCTGCCAGACCTGCTGAGTTTTTCCAGGTAATTCTGTTTTTGTTTTGCTTAGTCAGTTTTATCACATTTTTTCCTGATTTTAACATGTTAAATTTCCTCATATATTCTCAATGTCTCATAATTAGTGTCCCATCCCTGGCATAATCATTAAGAGTATTCTCATGGAACCATGTTATTAGTATGAATTCCAGTAGAGAGCCATTTAACTTATATGAATAATATGGCATCTGCTATTTCCATTTTCCTCTACTATAATAATGTGTTGATTGGGTTTTATTGGTTAAAAGAGAAGTGACTAGGAATAGAATAAACAGCATTGTTTGGAGGGTACACTGGACAAGTGGGGGCTTAAATCTTATTGATTTTCTCCAATGCATGTTTTTGAGTAGTTTATCATCTGATAAGACGTACAGCAAGGTGATCATGGTTGCATCCCACTTTAGTACAGAAACTCCTGGAGTGGCATGCTTCTGAATTAGCTACATTTTCTTAAGTGCAATACTTAGAATACTGGCTATGATGAAAATTTCAATTGCCAGTGCTCCTCCAAGAGAAATTAGGGATAAATCAGTAAGGTGGTTTCGCCTAAGAGCACTTGAATTATGGGCATGCTTAAATAGAAAATTGATTTGTAAATTATAAAGGAAGTAAAAGAAAGCTCAAATTCACAGCAAAAGTTAGGTTCAGTGTTCAAAAATTGACCATTGAAAAATGCCTCTTACAAAATTAAACCAGGACCAACAAAATGCATTTAATACAATATTGGACAAATATTATCGGCAATTGTTTGCACAATTCTGCTGATATGAATGACAAAATTACTGCTACTACTTACACCTGGAATGAAATAATTTCTCTCTCCTTATTCTATCTGACCATTCATGATTTTAAATCAAATCTCCTTTCATCCTTATCTGCTCTAAGGAGAACATCAGTTCCTCTATTCTAGCCACAAACTGTAATCCCTCAACACTAGGACCATTTTATAAATCTCTTCTGCACTCTCTGCAAAGCCTTCACATCTTTCCCAAAGTGTGGTACCCAGAGTTGGACACAATACTCCAGCTTGGGATGAACTAGCGTTTTCCAATAGGTTTAGCATAACTTCCTGCTTTTTTAATGCTTTGCTCAGTTTATAAAACCCAGAATACCATTTGCCACCTTCAAAGATTTGTGTGCAAGCACCCTTGGGTCTCTCTTCTTGCACCCCCTTCAAGATTATACTATTTAGCATGTATTTTCTTTCCACATTCCTCCTACCAAAATGCATCACCTCACATTTTTCTGCATTGAATTTCATCTGCGTTTTGTCTGCCTATTCTAGTAGCCTACGTCCTCTTGAAGTTGATTACGATCTTTGATGGGGTGACCTGGTGGAAGTCTTTAGGACTGTGAAAAGCTTTGCTGGATGAATAGGGAGGAAATATTTCCACTTGTGGGGAAGAGCATAACCAGGCAGCAGTCAATATAAGATAGGCACCAAGAAATCCAATAGGGAATTCAGAAGAAATTTCTTTACCCAAGGAGAGGTGTGAATGTGGGACTCACCATCACAGGGAGTGGTTGAAGCGAATAGTAGAGATGCATTTAAGAGGAGGCTAGACAAGCATATGAGGGGCAAGGGAATAGAGGATTACAGTGATAAATTTAAAAGAGGAAAGCCATGAGGAGGCTCAATTGGAGCATAAATGCTGGCATGGACTGGTTGGGCCCAGTTATCTGGTTCTGTGCCATATATCCTACGTAATTCCTTACTGTTCACTACACTTCCAAAATTTATTGCATCTGCAAATTTCAAAATTGTGCCCTGTAACCCAAGTCATTAATATATATCAAAAATAGTAGTGATCCAAGTACTGAACCTTAGGGAACTCCACTGTATACCTCCCTCCAGTCTGAAAATCAGCCATTCACAACAACCTTCCATTTCCTCTACTGTTAACAATTTTGTATCCATATCGCTGATGCCCCATTTAACCCACTAGCTTCAATTTTGCTACCAAGCCCATTTTATGCTACTTTAAAAGTCTATATCGGCAACATCAACTGCATTACCCAGAATAATATGTAAGGAGCATCAACATTTCAATATATTTGTTTATATAATCAGTTAAAGGCATATTTTAAAGTAATACCTGCAGGGTTTCTTCTTGGTTCTTCCTTGAACAATGCGCCAGAATTTCCAAAATTTTGTGGAATACTTTCTGAATATTGTCAAGTATTTCATTATTTTTCTCACTGATGCAGTAGATGTTCTGAGATAGGCAGTTCACTGTAATCTCTTTCAGAATGGATATCAGTATTGGTAAACTGAAGGTTCCTTTCTCTGAATATTAGACAAGAAGTAAGAAAGGCCAAACAATTCACAAATGAGATTTTATAATAGAATTGTAATTCAGCAAAGTATTTCAAGTTATGGTCAGCTGAAGGAAGTGGTGTGGAAGCGACTAAACAAGTTGATTGCATAGAGTACAATGTTTAGTCAAGTATTTGGTCACGGTTTTGACCTTCAAAGAAACACTAGCAGTTTATTGAAATAATTTGGTGTATGAATAGTATATGCAGAATCATATAATATAAAAGAATATCTAATACTTTAGAGATCATGCACCAAATGTGAAAACATGGGTCAACTAATAAAAATAAAGCTAACCAAAGAATTTAATGTCAAACATTTAAAAGTGTTGCATTCCTTCTCTTCAGATCTCATTAACAACTTAAGAACATTAAAAATAAGAGCAGGTATAGATCATTTGGCTCAAGACTGCTATGTCATTTAATAACATCAAGGTTGAACCTTGAACTCAACTCTACTTTCCGCTTGATCCCCATATTCCGTAATTTCTTTGGAATCCAAAAATCTATTGATCTCAAGCTTGACTATGCTCAACAACTAAACATCCACTGTCCTTGAGTAGAGAATTCCAAAAATTCACATCCCTCAGTGAAATAAGTTTCTCTTCAACGTCAGTCCTCCTGAGACTATGCCCCCTGGTTTTAGATGCCTCAGCAAGGGGAATCAGCCTCTCGGCCTCTACCCTGTCAAGCCCTCAGCTTGAAAACAGTGTCTTTAGCTCTGAAGAAGGGTCATATGGACTCGAAACGTTAACTCGGTTTCTCTCTCCATAGGTGCTGCCAAACCTGCTGAGTTTTACCAGCTTTTTGTGTTTTTATTCCAGATTTCCAGCATCTGCAGTATTTTGCTTTTAATAGAGTGCTCTCTAATAGTTTGGCCTCACCAAAACCCTGTGCAATTGTAGCAAGACTTCCTTATTATTGTACTCCAGCTTTCTTAAGGAGTTTGAATGGAAAGAAATTGGACAGGAATAAGATAGACAGCTGATTCACTATTGGCCACTTTGTACCATCACCCATGACCAATTTCACCCCCATTGGTTTAATTAGGTGTATACAATTTATGCAAGTACTCGTAACACCATTAAACAGAACTGGGGTAGATTATCTGATTTGGAAGTGTGAATTTTCAAAGGGATAGTTATTTTCTCTCATGGCTGGGGATGTTCTATCCACACGTACAGGCTGAATTCAGTAATTTACTTTACCATTACGCCACCTTCTCCCAATAATGATATTGTCACTGGACTGATAATCCAGAGACCCAGGCTAATGCTCTGGGGATGCAGGTTCAAATTCTACCACAGCACAGTTCAATTAATAAAATCTGGAATTGAAAGCTAATCCCAGTAACGGTGAATCTATGAACTGTGAAAGTATCGATTGTTGTAAGAGCCCACCTGGTTCACTAATGTACTTTAGGGAAGGAAATCTGTTGTCCTAACCTGATCTGGCCTACGTAGAAACATAGAAAATAGGAGTAGACCATTCGGCCCTTCGAGCCTGCTCTGCCATTCATTATGATCATGGCTAATCATCAAACTCAATAGCCTGCTCCCGCTTTCTCCCCATATCCTTTGATCCCTTTCGCCCCAAGAGCTATATCTAATTCCTGCTTGAAAACATACAATGTTTTGGACTCAACTACTTTCTGTGGTAGCGAATTCCACAGGCTCACCACTCTCTGGGTGAAGAAATTTCTCTTCATCTCAGTCCTAAATGGTCTACCATGTATCCTCAGGCTGTGACCCCTGGTTCTGGACTCCCTCACCATCGGGAACATCCTTCCTGAATCTACCCTGTTTGGTCCTGTTAGAATTTTATAGTTTCTATGAGATCCACCCTCATTCTTCTGAATTCCAGCAAATATAATCCTAACCAACTCAATCTCCCCTCATATGTCAGTCCCGCCATCCCAGGAATCAGTCGGGTAAATCTTCTCTGCACTCCCTCTATAGCAAGAACATCCTTCCTCAGATAAAGAGACCAAAACTGCACACAATTTTCCAGGTGTGGTCTCACCAAAGCCCTGTATAATTGCAGCAAGGCATCCCTGCTCCTGTACTCGAATCCTCTGGCTATGAAGGCCAACATACCATTTGCATTCTTTACCGCCTGCTGCACCTGCATGCTTACCGTCAGCAGCTGGTATACGAGGACACCAAGCTCTCGTTGCACATTCCCCTCTCTCAATTTATAGCCATTCAGATAATAATCTACCTTCTTGTTTTTGCTACCAAAGTAGATAACCTCACATTTATCCACTCAGCTTGACCAAATCACACTGAAGCATCTCTGCATCCTCCTCACAGCTCACCCTCCCACGCAGCTTTGTGTCATCTGCAAATTTGGAGATATTACATTTAGTTCCCTCATCTATATCATTAATATATATTGTGAATAGCTGGGTTCCCAGCACCAATCCCTGCGGTACCTCACTAGTCACTGCTTGCCGTTTGGAAAAAGACCCATTTATTTCTACTCTTAGTTTCCTGTCTGCCAACCAGTTTTTTATCCATCTCAATACACTACCCCTAATCCCATGCACTTTAATTTTACATGCTAATCTCTTATGTGGGACTTTGTTGAAAGCCTTCTGAAAGTCCAAATAAACCACATCCACTGGCTCTCCCTCATCAACTCTACTGGTTACATCCTCGAAAAATTCCAGTAGATTTGTCAAGCAGGATTTCCCTTTCGTAAATCCATGCTGACTCTGTCCAATTCTGCCACTGTTTTCCAAGTGCTCAGCTATTAAATCTTTTATAATGGACTCTAGAATTTTCCCCACTACCGACATCAGGCTGACTGGTCTATAATTCCCCGTTTTCTCTCAACCTCCCATTTTAAGGTGATTTGTAGGGTGATAGGAAGGAGTAACAAACCCAGAGAACCATGGATGACCAGAGATATTCAGGTAACGATGAGAAGGAAAAGAGGCTTTTAGCAGGGACAAGGGAAGCAAATCAGCAGAGGCATTAGTGGAGTACAGACAGTGCAGGGTGGAGCTTAAGAAAGCAATTAGGAGAGCAAAGAGGGGATATGAGAAAGCTCTGGCTGGTAAGAGTATGAGGATGAAGGTATCGAACTCGGGGAGAGAGACTGCGAGGTTCTTATGCAAATTGTTATAGTGAGTGACAAGGCATCGGAGGTGTTGGCAGGCTTAAAAATGGACAAATCTCCAGGTCTGGATGATTTGTTTCCCAGGCTGCTGAGGGAGTCAAGGGAGGAGATCACAGGGGCTCTGACCCAAATTTTTAATTCCTTTCTGGACACGGGGGACGTGCCAGACGACTGGAGAACAGCTAATGTGGTTCCGCTATTTAAGAAGGGTTGTAGAGATAAGCCAGGGAACTACGGGCCAGTGAGTCTCATGTCAGCGGTAGGGAAGCTATTGGAGAAATTTCTGAAAAAGAGAATCTATCTCCACTTGGAGAGGCAAGGTTTGATCAGGGATAGTCAGCATGGCTTTGTCAGAGGGAGGTCATGCCTAACAAATTTGATTGAATTTTTTGAGGAGTTGGGCAGGTGTGTAGATGAGGGTAGTGCAGTTGATGTAGTTTATATGGATTTCAGCAAAGCCTTTGACAAGGTCCCACATGGGAGACTTAGAAAGAAGGCAAAGGCACATGGGGTACAGGGTAATTTGATAAGGTGAATTCAAAATTGGCTTAGTTGTAGGAGGCAGAGGGTGATGACAGAAGGATACTTTAGTGACTGGAAGCCAGTGTCCAGTGGCATACCACAGGGATCTGTGCTGGGTCCCCTATTATTTGTCATTTATATAAACGACATAGATGGCTATGTGGGGGGGTAGGATTAGTAAGTTTGTGGATGACACAAAGATTGGCCGGGTGGTTAACAGTGAGGTTGAGTGTCTAGGGCTACAGGAAGATATAGACAGATGGTCAAATGGGCAGATAAGTGGCAGATGGAATTTAACCCTGAGAAGTGAGAGATGATACACTTTGGAAGGAGTAATTTGACAAGGAAGTATTCAATGAACGGCATGACACTAGGAAGTTCTGAGGAACAAAGGGACCTTGGCGTGTGTGTCCATAGATCTCTGAAGGCAGAGGGGCATGTTAGTGGGGTGGTGAAAAAGGCATATGGGACACTTTCCTTTATCAATCGAGGCATAGATTACAAAAGTAGGGAGGTCATGTTGGAGTTGTATAGAACCTTGGGGAGGCCACAGCTGGAGTACTGTGTGCAGTTCTGGTCGCCACATTATAGGAAGGATGTGATTGCACTGGAGGGGGTGCAGAGGAGATTCACAAGGATGTTGCCTGGGATGAAACATTTAAGTTATGAAGAGAGGCTGGATAGACTTGGGTTGTTTTCGTTGGAGCAGAGAAGACTGAGGGGCGACCTGATCGAGGTGTACAAGATTATGAGGGACATGGACAGGGTGGATAAGGAGCAGCTGTTCCCCTTAGTTGAAGGGTCAGTCACAAGGGGGCGTAAGTCCAAGGTGAGGGGCAGGAGGTTTAGGAGGGATGTGAGGAAACACTTTTTTTTATCCAGAGGGTGGTGACGGTCTGGAATGCACTGCCTGGGAGGGTGGTGGAGGCGGGTTGCCTCACATCCTTTAAAAAGTACCTGGATAAGCACTTGGCACGTCATAACATTCAAAGCTATGGGCCAAGTGTTGGTAGGTAGGTCAGGTGTTTCTCACATGTCGGTGCAGACTCGATGGGCCGAAGGGCCTCTTCTGCACTGTGATTCTGTGATTTAAATAGTAGGGTTATACTAGCTATCCTCCAATCTGTAGGAACTGTTCCAGACTCTATAGAATCTCAGAAGATGACCACCAATGCATCCACTATTTCTAGGGCCACTTCCTTAAGTACTCTGGGATGCAGATTATCAGGCCCTGGGGATTTGTCAGCCTTCAATCCCATCAATTTCTCCAACACTATTTCCCTACTAATATTGATTTCTTTCAGTTCCTCCCTCTCACTAAACCGTGTTCCCCAACATTTCTGGTATGTTATTTGTGTCCCCCTTTGTGAAGACAACCAAAGTATGTATTTAGTTGGTCAGCCATTTCTTTGTTCCCCATTATAAATTCCCCTGTTTCTGACTGTAAGGGACCTACATTTGTCTTCACCAATCTTTTTCTCTTCACATACCTGTAGAGACTTTTACAGTCAGTTTTTATGTTCCCCGCAAGCTCACTCTCATATTCTATTTTCCCTTTCTTAATAAATCCCTTGGTCCTCCTTTGCTGAATTCTAAACTGCTCCCAATCCTCAGGTCTGTTGTTTTTTTCTGGCAAATTTGTATGCCTCTTTCTTGGATCTAATATTATCTCTAATTTTTCTTGTAAGCCATGGTTTAGCCACCTTTCCTGTTTTGCTTTTGTGCCAGACAGGAATAAACAATTGTTGAGGTTCACCCATGCGCTCTTTAAATGTTTGCCATTACCTATCCACCGTCATCCCTTTAAGTAACGTTTCCCAATCCATCATAGCCAACTCGCACCTCATACCATCGTAGTTTTCTTTATTAAGATTCAGGACCCTAGTCTCAGAATCAACTATGTCACTCTCCATCTTGATGAAGAATTCTATCATATTATGGTCGCTCATCCCCAAGGGGCCTCGCACAATCACATTGCCAATTATTCCTTTCTCATTACACAATACCCAGTCTAGGATGGCCAGTTCTCTAATTGGTTCCTCAACATATTGGTCCAGAAAACCATCCCGTATACGCTCAAGGAATTCCTCCCTTACAGTATTGTTACTAGTTTGATTTGCCCAATCTATATGCAGATTAAAGTCACCCACAATTACAGGTTTTCCTTTATTGCATGCGTCTCTAATTTCCTGTTTAATGCCATTCCCAAAATTACCACTACATTTTGGGGGTCTATGTACAACTCCCACTAACGTTTTTTGCCCCTTAGTATTTCTCAGCTCTACCCATACAGATTCCACATTGTTGGAGCTAATATCCTTCCTCATTATTGCGTTAATTTCCTCTGTAACCAGCAATGCAACTCCACTGCCTTTCCCTTTTTGTCTGTCCTTCCTAAATGCTGAATGCCCCTGGATGTTCAGTTCCCAACCCTGGTTACCCTGCAGCCATGTCTCCGTAATCCCGACTATATCATACCTGTTTACATCTATTTGCACGATTAATTCATCCACTTTATTGCGAATGCTCCTCGCGTTAAGGCACAAAGCCTTAAGGCTTGTCTTTTTAACATTACTTGTCCCGTTCCCACTATTTTTCACTGAGGCCCTTTTTGATTCTTGCCATTGATTTCTCTGCCCATCACTTTTCTTATTCCCCTTTCTGTCTTTTGTTCTTGTCTTTGATCCCCCCTCCTCTGACTCCTTGCATAGGTTCCCATCCCCCTGCCATTTTAGTTTAAATCCTCCCCAACCACTCTAGCAAATATTCCCCCTAGGACATCAGTCCCGCTCCTGCCCAGGTGTAACTCGTCCAGTTTGTACTGGTCCCACCTCCCCCAGAGCTGGTCCCAATGTCCCAGGAATCTGAAACCCTCCCCCTCACAGCATCTCTTCAGCCACGTATTCATCCGATACATCCTGCTATTTCTGCTCTGACTAGCACGCAGCACTGGTAGTAACTCTGAGATCACTACCTTTGAGGTCCACTTTTCAACTTACTTCCTAACTCCCTATATTCTGCTTTTAGGACCTCATCCCTTTTTTTACCTATGTCGTTTGTACCAATGTGTACCACGACCACTGGCTGTTCACCCTCCCCCTTCAGAATGTCCTGTAGCCACTCTGAGACATCCTTGACCCTAGCACCAGGGAGACAACATACCATCCTGGAGTCTCGTTTGCGGCCACAGAAACGCCATCTATTCCCCTTATAATTGAATCCCCTATAAAAACTATTGCATTCCCTCACATTTTACTCCTCCCATGTGTAGCAGAGCCAACCGTGGTGCAACAAATTTGGCAGTTGCTGCTTTCCCAAGAAGCCATTCCCCCCAACAGTATCCAAAGCGGTATATCTGTTTTGCTGGGGAATAGCCACAGGAGATTCCTGCACTGCCTGCCTTGTTCTCTTGCTCTGCCTGGTGGTCACCCACTCCCTTCCTGCCTGTGGACTCTTAGCCTGCGGTGTGACCACCTCCCCATACACGCTATCCACGATACTCTCCACCTCACGGATGCTCCAGTGTCTCCAGCCGCCGCTCCAGCCCAGAAACCCGGGCTTCCAGGAGCTGCAGCTGGAGGCACTTCCCGCACACATGCTGGCCCTGGGCACTGGAAATGTGCCCGGCTGGGGTGACTCTAGGCCCATAACAATGTGGTTGACTCTTAACTGCTCGCTGAAACGGCCTACCAAGCCACTCGGTTCAAGGGCAATTAGAGATTGGCAACAAATACTGGTCTTCCCAGTGATGCCCACATCCCACAACAGAATAAAAGAGAAAAAATGCTAACTCCAGGGAAATCTGTCTTTTTCATAATTACAAACTCAGGGTATCTGGGGAAAGGTGATCAGTAGTAGACCCTACAAACTGGGCAGGATAAATAGCCAATTTCAACTGAGCAATGGTCTTGAAAATCTGAATTCTTGTGGTGGATATTCACAAACCATTAAATCATCTCCTGCCAAGTAGGGAATTCCAAATTTTCTCCCCATCTCTACTGAAAGCAGTAACTTGTTCTGAGACACGGTTCCACTGGACACCAGTGTTCCTGCACTATTTTTCCTAGTCAACAATTCTTCATCCTTGAATTTTGAACTAGAGCAGTGAGCATCAGTACAGTATTATGGAGATATTAAAAAAAACTACATTCAGAAAAGGAAGAGCACTTTTACTGTAAATAAGAGTAGTTTTGCCCACTGATATGAATTTTGAAGTAGCACAGGGCCAACAGAGGCGCAGGGAGGATTTAGTAACTGCATTTGGATCCAGCAACAAACAGAAGGAGCAGGCCTCAGATTTGGGAGCACAAATGCCAGGCCAAACAAAATTAGAAAGAGGAAGTAGACTAGGGTCAAATATCCTCAGGAACAGGCTTTAGATGAAATCATTTTAAATATCGGGGCCAGGACAAGGGGTGCAGCAGGGATGGAGTAAGGACCAACAAGTCTAGACAAAGTTGGGGCAGGACTCAGTTAACTGGCAGGTGGATAGATGAGATGGGATAGTATTCTCACCTGTTAGAAATCCTTAAATTGCAAGATATCATGTTAGACATCGAGAGTGGGATCTTTTTACTCTAGAAAAGCATAAACTTTGGGAAAATTTGATTCAGATGCTCAAAATAGTGAGGGGGTCAGACATTATCAATGTGGATAGAACATCTGAATTAGATCGATTAGGAAGAAGCAAGGTATGTGCATCTAAGTTACATAATCGTATAACCAGGAAAGAGGTTTACCTTTCTTTGCTGGTCATCAACATTTGGTTTAAGTTGCCAATTCATGCAATAAATGTGGATTTACTGCAATGCACTGCAAGTATTCGAAAGGGAGCTGGACAAGTTCCTGGCTGAGGCAGATATCAACATGCAGAAAAAGTAGGTGGGATATTAGTGGCATGCTTCAAGATTGCCACAGCCTCCTCCAACTTGTTTTGAGTTCATTCGTGAATCAGAAAGATATCCCTGGATTTCCTTTCCCCTGAATTTTCCATGCTATTTTCTGTTAGTTTTTGTTTGCCACTCAGGTTACATGGCTGCTGGTGGGTGGAAAAGCATTGGCAGTCATGATACTTAATTGTGACAAGAGTATATGTAACAGACTTGATGAGCAGCTGTTCTTTTCCTGTCTGTCATTTGTATGTTCTTTTCTAATTGTAAGATTTAGGCACATTTCTAAGTGTTTAAGTAGCCAGGTATTACCTCAAGCATGAGAGTCACACCAAACTTAACAAAACAGTGACAAATTAAGTTTGACAAAAGGAAACTGTGCAAAACACACAAGACTTTTAACAGATGATAGGTTACCTGAGTGCAGCACAGCAAGAGCGAAGCCAAGCAACTGAGCCTGGAATTCTGTATCAGACGCACCAACCATAACGATATCCTTACAGACTGTGAGGTATACCTACACAAAAGAAAGCTACAGTTGGTATCCTTAAGTTGTACTCTAATTTGTAAAATACCAAGAAATAATAAAATTCACATCTGTAGATGTATTAGACAGCAGGTTTAAATGAAGGTACATATTTTTTCTTCAGAAACCAAGGTGTAGAGTCGTGACCCATAATCCAGAATTCCAATGAGACTGAAAAGTAAAAAAAGAATGCCAGATACTTCTACAGCAAGGTGATGATATGGATAGCTGATCCTATCCAATGAGGGATGAATGGGGAAAGTTAGCAACTAAGACTTTTTAAGTAGAATCACAACATCTGTTAATTTTAACACTGCCTTCTGCCAATATAAAATGGCTGCCAATATTTAATTGTGCATGTGCACTGGTCCATGCATGCGCAGAAATCCAATGACATCACACCCACCAGGCCAGACCAGCAGGACAATGTAACAGGGATCCAGAGCTGACATGTATTTCAGAGAATTTAATCCCCTGCATGGATACAAAACCTCCTCCTCTTGCCTGGGAAAACTCTTCCCAGAGGTCTTGGTTGTGTGTCGGGCAGTGAAGGCCCTGGTAAAGGATGCAGCCGAGGTGCAGTGATATTAATGTTGCAGCTGCAGGGAAGAGCATGGTTGGGGGGGGGGGGGGCAGATCGAGGTTGGGTCAGTGATGGGGGGTTCACAGGTCTGCTTTATAGCCATCAGGATAAATCTATTTTATAATTTTCTGGGCTGCTTTGTGAAACAAGATTCTTAAAATCTACAACTATGGACTGTGTTAGTGTCACATGTAATTACATTATTATAGATCAACATTCTTGTAGCAGTTAATATTACTTTAAATGCCTAATTTATTATTTCCCTTTCCTACTTTTATACAAATAGTTTCATTCTGGCAGGAGTTAAAACTCAAAAGACAATGAAAGAAATCCACGCTTCCAGGTTTCCTGACCATAAACCCACCCCATTCTCCTAAACATCACCCAGAGTAAAACACTAGAACTGCACATGCATGGTGCTGGCAACAAACGTAGCTTAATTTTAAACAAGAATAGTCCAAAGAGCAAACCATCTGCTAATTCATTAAGTATTTTCAGAAGTTCAAACCAATTTTGATGCCTGGCACATAGCTGCAAGTGTAGTACTTCAAGCAAAAAAAAAATGGAAGCAATGTGACTGAAGACAATAAAACATTCAAAAAGAACTGAAGACTGTCAGGAAAGGGATGATCACATCCAAAAGTCTCTTAAGGATGAAGTATAACAAATAGAGAGAAGCCTATTAATGATAAGAAGCAACATGACTTAAATAACTGGTTAAACTCTCAACGATATGAGCTGCCCAAATCCAAATATGTTTAAAATCTTTCCAGGATTGCATGAGGTCAGCATTCCTCTTTTAAAAGAATCAGCTTTTTAACTGTTCTGAAGAGTAGGACAAAAATGTAGTACTGCTATTTGAACCTTTGACTCCTCTTCAGTGATACTTACTTTGGCACTTCGAGTGTCATAATATACTCAGATTCAATTTTCTACCACATTGAAAAACAGGATATTATTTGTAATTTTTTAAAAATACTGTACCATATGAAATTGGATTTTACAAATTCTGTAAATATGACTGGTGCACATCCATATTTGAAGACCCTTTATCCTGTTACTTACTTCAACCACTTGTCTTGCAACATCACTCTGATGCTCTGACATCTCCATCTCCTTTCCTGGAATGTGCAGAAATTGCAACACTTCTTCATCTATCCAGCCTGCACTACTTTCAAGAACCAAAAGATAAGTTCTACCATCCACACTGAACTGGAAATAGTAATCAGAAAAGAAAGTGATGTTTATTGCTCAGTGATCTGCTATAAGGGAGTTAATAGTTAGAAACAAAACATATAAAAACAGACAAGAAATATACAATTTAATTAGGTTCTAAAAATTACAATTTGCAAAATGCTTTTCTTTAAAATGCAAAAAGAAGTGGATGAGCTTGAACATTCAGGGCATAATTTTCACAGGAGCAGATGGTCCTTGATTGTCTTTTACGTGGTGGAAAATCCTTGTGGTACCATTCAAATAAAAAAAACTCAATGACTTGATAAGGAATATTATGCACTGTAACAGTAAATTTACCATATGCTGTGTGCATTCTGGCCTTTGGAGAGGCGCAAGTTTAACATTCTGTTTGTTATTATTGTTAATTCACTCCATAATGCTAAAACAAAATCATAACTTTTTTAATTCATTCATGGGATGTGGGCTTCGCTGGCTTGACCAGCATTTATTGCCTATCCCTAGTTACCCTTGAGAAGGTGATGGTGAGCTGCCTTCTTAAACCGCTGCAGTCCATGTGGTGTTGGTACAACCACAGTGCTGTGAGGGAGGGAGTTCCAGGATTTTGACCCAGCGACAGTGAAGGAACGATGATATATTTCCAAGTCAGGGTGGTGAGTGATTTGGAGGGGAACTTCCAGGTGGTGGTGTTCCCATCTATCTCCTGCCCTTGTCCTTCTAGATGGTAGTGGTCATGGGTTTGGAAGGTGTTGACTAAAGAGCCTTGGTGAATTCCTGCAGTGCATCTTGTAGATGGTACACACTGCTGCCAAAGTGCATCAGTGATGGAGGGAGTGAATGTATGTGGATGTGGTGCCAATCAAGCAGGCTGCTTTGCCTTTGTCAAGCATCTTGAGTGTTGTGGGAGCTGTACTCATCCAGGCAAGTGGGGAGTATTCCATCACACTCCTGACTTGTGCCTTGTAGATGGTGGACAGATTTTGGGGAGTCAGGAGGTGAGTTACTCATCAAAGGAGTCCTAGCCTCTGACCTGCTCTTGTAGCCACAGTATTTATGTGGCTAGTCCAGTTCAGTTTCTGGTCATTGGTAACCCCCCAGGATGTTGATAGTGGGGGATTCAGTGATGGTAATGCCATTGAACATCAAATGGTGATGGTTAGAATCTCTCTTGTTGAAGATAGTCATCGCCTGGCACTTGTGTGGAGCAAATGTTACTTGCCACTTGTCAGCCCAAGCCTGGATGTTGTCCAGGTCTTGCTGCATTTGGACATGGACTGTTTCAGTCTCTGAAGAGTAGCAAATGGTGCTGAACGTTGCGCAATCATCAGCGAACATCCCCACTTCTGACCTTATGGTGGAAGGAGGTCATTGATAAGCAGCTGAAGATGGCTGGGCCAAGGACGCTACCCTGAGAAACTCCTGCCTCCATCCAGGATGTCCTGGAGCTCAGATGACTGACCTCCAACAACCACAACCATCTTCCTTTATGCTAGGTATGACTCCAACCAGGAGAGTTTTCCCCAATTCCCATTGTCTCCAGTTTTGCTAGGGCTCCTTGATGCCACACTCAGTCAAATGCGGCCTTGATGTCAAGGGCACTCGCTCTCACCTCACCTCAGGAATTCAGCTCATTTGCCCATGTTTGAACCAAGGCTGTAATGATTTCAGGAGTTGAGTGGCCCTGGAGCAACCCAAACTGAGCGTCAGTGAGCAGGTTATTGCTGAGCAAGTGCCACTTGATAGCACTGTTGATTACCCCTTCCATTGCTTTACTGGTGATGGAGAGTAAAGTGATGAGGCGGTAATTGGCCAGGTTGAATTTATCCTGCTTTTTGTGTACAGGACATAACTGGGCAACTTGCCACCTAGTCAGGTAGATGCCAGTACTGCAGCTGGCCTCTTATCCCATGAGGTACTCATTATTGCAGTTTCTGCCAACTATAACTTAAAGAACAGCTAAAGAAGTGCTTTAAAAATTAAGACTGCACACCTGGAGCTAAATAACCAAAAAATATACATTAAAATCTAGTAATTAACACTAATATTTTGTAGAAATAATTCAAGACTGAAAAGAAGAGCTAAGGAGAAGTGATAAGATTAATTTCTACTTGGGCTTCAGCCTCATTTCCAGCAGTAACAGTAAAATATTTGTTGCACAGGTCAATACTTGTGTCAACATGGAGGTCCATCTTTTCGATTTTGGTAGTGTGTGTTTTGCTGCTACTGATGGACACAAAAATCAGGTCACAGCTAACAATGTGCATATCCCTGAAAACAGGATGCGATTGTACGCTCCAGACTTCAATGGCAGCGCGTGTTTCCCACTGCGCCATGTTGGGAACACCATTTGAATACATTAAAATTTCATGCAAGCTCATTACGAAAGCAGCTCGCTGGAATCACACCCCCAATCTGGATCAAAAGGCCACATCGGTGTCTAATTAGAACAGCATGATTCACGATTGGATATCAGGGACATGCACCTGGAAACCAGCACTTCACTCATGACTTTGAGGTATGTTCGCCTACCTTACATAACGCTGCACTTGCGGCTCCTGCAAGCGTGGTAGGGGTGGGTGGAGAAAGAAAGAGGAAAATGTCCTCACAGCCAGAATGGGAAAAAAAGAGACTAGGTGAGAAGCCCAATAATGAGTGGGGGCCAGAATGGGAAGAGAGTCTAGTGAGCTTCGGTTTAGATTGCTGAGCTTGCAAAGACTATCCTTGTCCCAGTCCAGGGAGGGGGAGAGCATGCCAGTCCACTGTCAGTCATGCCCAGCATTGTTCATACAGGCTGTGGTTGTCACCTCACGCATGTCGATCTGGAGAGGTTTTGGGCATAATACTGGGCTGCAGATGGCACAGTCACAACCAGGGGAGGCATCTGCAGCCTATATATCAGGAAGAGATCGTGTAGGGGCTAGCACTTGATGGTCTCATGGCAGGGGCGGGGGGGAGAGGGAGGCGTGGTCCCCATATGTCACTGTGCAATAGGCCTCAAGATGGGGAGGGTAAGGTCAACATGGGACACAGGTACGTCCATCTCAAATGATTCAGAGGCTAATATAGGGATATCCACTACAATAATAATGGAATCAAAGATTATAGGGGGAGGACTGAGAGTTTTTGGAGGGAGGGATACCTGCACATTATGCTCCTCCAGGACGATGGGAGGGATTTCCACAATCACACAAGGAGGGTCGAAGCTGGTCTGGTAGCAAAAAAATCAGGACCACCATCTTGCAAACTGAAACTATGGCATAGTAGAACATGAAACTATGAAAAAAATGTTGCTCTGCAGAGGGCTCTTGGGGCTTCTGGGAGGAATAAATCGCTGCACTGTTGGCAGAAAAGACAATGACTGAACAATGGGACACCTTCAAAGAAACAGTATTGCAGGCAACATCAAGGTATATTCCCTTGAAGGGGAAAGGTGGGACAAATAAATATAGAGTGCACTGGATGACGCAAGAGATAGAGGTGAAGATGAAAAGGAAGAAGTGTGCGTACCACAGATGTCAGGTAGAAAATACAATGGAGAATCAGGCTGAATATCGAAGGGCCAGAGGGGAAGTGAAAAAACTCATAAGAAAAATCAAGGAATCAAGGAGGGAGCATGAAAAGAGACTAGCAGCTAACATAAAAAGGAATCCTAAGGTCTTCTATAAGCATATAAATAATAAAAGTGTGGCAAAAGAAAGAGTAGGGCCAATTAGGGATTTAAAAAAAGGACTTACACATGGAGGCAGGAGA
Source organism: Cetorhinus maximus (assembly GCF_964194155.1). NCBI lineage: Eukaryota > Metazoa > Chordata > Chondrichthyes > Lamniformes > Cetorhinidae > Cetorhinus > Cetorhinus maximus. The sequence goes on from NC_135881.1 coordinate 28,685,700, forward strand.
AATAGCGGAGGTATTAAACAAGTACTTTGCATCCGTCTTTACAGAGGAAGAAAGTGCTGGCCGAGGTGAGAGAGGAAATAACTGGCTCACTGGAAAAATTTACAACTGAGAAGGAGGTGGTGTTAGCAAGGCTATCCTTACTTAAAATAGATAAGGTGCCAGGGCCAGATGAGATGCATCCAAGCATACAGAGGGAAGTGAGAATGGAAATTGCAAGGCACTAGTGATAATCTTCCAGTGTTCCTTAGACACAAGAGTGGTGCCAGAGGGCTGGAGGATTGCGAATGTTACACACTTGTTCAAAAAGGGGTGCAACGATAACGCTGACAACTACAGGCCAAACAGTCCAGAAGGTTGATAAGGGCAACGCTGTTGATGTGGTGTTATTGAATTTTCAAAACACATTTGATACAGTGACACACAACAGACTTGAGTAAAATTCTAGCTCATGGAATAAAAGGGAAAGTAGGCACTTGGATAAGAAATTGGCTGAGTGACAGGAAGCAGAGTAGCGATAAATGGTTGCTTTTCACATTGGAGAATGGTTTGTCGTGGAGTTCCCCAGGGGTCAGTGAAAGATCCCTTGTTCTTCCTGATATATATTAATGACCTAGACTGTGGTGTTCAGGGCATGGTTTCAAAATTTGCAGATGATACGAAGATTGGAAACATTGTCAACGGTGATGAAGATAGTCTTGAACTTCAAAAGGTCATAGACATGTTAGCGGTTTGGCCAGACAAGTGGCAGATGAATTTCAATGCAGAGAAGTGTGAAGTGATTCATTTTGGCAGAAAGGTTATGGAAAGACAGTAGGGGCCTCAGTGTATATGTACATAAGTCATTGAAGATGGCAGGACATGATGAGAGAGCAGTTAATAAAGCTTAAAGTATCTTAGGCTTTATGAATAGGGGCATTGAGTACAAGCATAAGGAGGTCATGTTGAACTTGTATAAGACACTAGTTAGGCCTCAACTGGAGTACTGCGTCCAATCCTGGGTGCCATACTTGAGGAAAGATGTGAAGGCATTGGAGAGAGTACAGAGGAGATTCACAAGAATGATTCCAGGGATAAAGAACTGTAGCAATGAGGGTAGATTGGAGATGTTGGAACGGCTTTCCTTGGAGGAAAGGCGGCTAAGAGGAGACTTAATCGAGGTATTCAAGATCCTGAGGGATATAGACAGGGTAAATAGTGAGAAACTGTTCCCACTCAAGACAGCATCAAGAACTCGAGGGCACGGATTCAAAATAATGGGCAAAAGGAGTGAAATTGATGAGGAAAAATTTTTTCACACAGAGGGTGGTTGGAGGCTGGAGCAAACTTCCTGAACGGGTGGTGGAGGCAGGTTTGAATGAGGTATTCAAAAGGGAATTGGATTGCTATCTGAAAAGAGAGAATGTGCAAGGTTAATCAATGGTTTGGATGAGGGAATCAAATGTAATATCTCCAAGTTTGCTGACGACATGAAACTTGGTGAGAATGAGGGCGATGAGGAGGATGTTAAGAGGCTTCAAAGCGATTTAGACAGGTTGAGCAAGCGGGCAAATACATGGCAGATGCAGTATAACGTGGATAAGTGTGAAGTTATCCACTTTGGTAGGAAGAAACAGAATGGCACAGTGTTATTTAAATGGTGATAGATTGGGAAATGTTGATATAAAAAAGGACCTGGGTGTCCTTGTACAATCACTGAAAGCAAGCATGCAGGTGCAGCGAGCAGTTAAGAAGACAAATGGTATTTTGACCTCCATTGCGAGAGGGCTTGAGTACAGCAGCAAGGATGTCTTACTGCAGCTGTACAGGGCCTTGGCAAGACCACACCTGGAGTACTGTGTGCAGTTTTGGTTTCCTTACCTAAATGGATATACTTGCCATAGAGGGAGTGCAGCGAGTGTTCACCACACTGATTTGTAGGATGGCAGAATTGTCATATGAGGAGAGATTGGGCTGACTGGAGTTTAGAAGAATAAGAGGAGATCTCATTGAAACGTATAAAATTCTGACAGGGATGGACAGACTGGATGCAGGAAGGACATTTCCTCTGGTTGGGGGTAGGTCTAGAACAAGGGGTCACAGTCTCAGGGTACAGGGTAGACCATTTAGGACTGAGATGAGGGGAAGTTTCTTCACTCAGAGGGTGGTGAACCTATGGAATTCTCTACCACAGAAGGCTGTGGAGGCCAAGTCACTGAATATATTTAAGAAGGAAATAGATAGATTTCTGGACTCTAAAGGCGTCAAGGGGTATGGGGAGAGCGCAGGAGTACAGCGTTGAGATAGAGGATCAGCCATGATGATAGTGAATCGCAGAGCAGCCTGAAAGGCTGAATGACCTCCTATTTCCTATGTTTCCATGTTATGGGGATAAGGCAGGGGAGTGGGAATAGGTAGAATGCTCTTTGAGCGAGCCATGGCAAGCTTGATGGGTCAAATGGCCTCTTTCTGCACTGTAAAGATTCTGTGAAGTGGGCAACTGGACAAACTGTATATGCCTTTTGGAAACAGCACCTCCGTACCTTGTAGCTGACAGGGTCAGAGATGGGAACCTCCAGCATCCCCCTAAACTAATCTCACTGCCTCACTGGATATTTGCCTTGATTTGTATTCCAAAGGTGCACCAAATGAGGATTCCAGCGCCCAGGATTAATACAGGATATCCAAGCGCCTGTCCAAAGCAATCTCATAGTAGTCGGTCTTTGAAAAGATGGCGTGGTGGGGGCTGGTGTTGTGAGGGCACTTCACATACTGGGACCCTGAAAACTGTCATTGCACTACCGAGGGATTTTGTAGCAATGATGTGCCTCACCTGAAACCAACCCCTTGAAACCACATTCACTCACTCATCAGCTAAAGGAAGACGACCTTTGGAGGCTAATGGTCACTTGTGTTTTTGCTCAATGTTCCTGCAGAGGAGAACATGAGGAAGATGGATGGATGGTGCATTTAACATTGCCTTCATCATTGCATGCAAGCAGGAGGAAAGACAGGGAAGAATGCTACATCAGTGGCAGGCTCACCAAAGGGAGCAACTTCACCCTGAAGAGCAAGGCACAGGAGGGCCCCTTCCAGGCCCAGAGGATGAGGTTCACAGATCCGCTGAGCATGGGCAGCTTTCAAGATGCAGGGTGTACAGAAGACACATGGCATTCTTCCAGATGAGCGAGAACTAGTGCCGTTGACGCCTCCGCATGTCCAGGGATCTGGTGGCTCACATTTGCCACATTCTCCAGGAATCAACACCACGGGCACTGGGAGGACATCCATTGCCAGTGGCTCTCAAAGTCACCGCAGCTCTTAACTTCTACGCCAGTGGCTCCTTCCAGGGCTCCAACTGGGGACCTCTGCGGGTTCTCGCAAGCTTCCATCCAAAAATGGATACAGGAGGTAACGGGCGCCCTCCTTGCCAAGGCCCACAATTACATGCACTTTTCTAGGGTCCAAGCTAGCCAGGCAGCCCAAGCATTGGACTTTGCTGCAGTTTCCAGATTCCCACTCGATCCTAGCACATTTCCAGCCTGAACATTGCCATCCCATCTAGCTAACATACGCGCATCAAGTTCATACTCAATGGTTTAATTGTCCGCAAAACATCACCATCTGAAATCAGAATTGCTGAGCTTGCCTAGGGTTTAGGCAAGGGGACACTAAGCATATGTATGGCCCAGCACTCCAACCTGACATTTCCACCACAGCCTTGATGTATAATGCAGGGAACTCCAAAGTCGCTAACAATCAACGATGTATCATTGAGCACCAGGACAAAAATGTGTCAGCGAGGGTCAGAGCTCAGGAACATTGAAGTGCGAAGATGTGCACTAATAATGGAGAGCTATGCAAACGAACATACGAATTAGGTGCAGGAATAGGCCACTCAGCCCCTCGCGCCTGCTCCGCCATTCAATAAGATCATGGCTGATCTGAATATAACCCCAACCCCACATTTCTACCTACCCCCAATAACCTCTCACTCATCAAGAATCTAACTATCTAGCTCTGCCTTAAAAATATTCAAAGGCTATGCTTCCGCTGCCTTTCAAGGAAGAGAGCTCCAAAGACTCAACCCTCAGAGAAAAAAAATTCTCCTCACTTCTGCCTTAAATGAGCGACCCCTTATTTTTAAACAGTGATTCCCCCTCAAGAGGAAACATCCTCTCCACATCCAACCTATCAATACCCTGGAGGATCTCAAAAGGTTTCAATTAACTTGCCTCTTATTCTTCTAAATTCCAGTAGATACAAGCCTAACCTGCCCAGCCTTTCCTGAAAAGACAACCAGCCCGTTCCTGATATAAGTCTAGTAAACTTTCTCTGAACTGCTTCTAAAGCATTTACATCTTTCTTTAAATAAAGAGACCAGTACTGTACACAATACTCCAGATGTGGTCTCACCAATGCCCTGTACAACTGAAGCATAACCTCCCTACTTTTGTAATTGATTCCTCTCACAATAAATGTTAACATTCTATTAGCTTTCCTAATTACCTGCTGCATCTGCATATTAACCTTTTGTGATTCATGCACTAGGACACCCAGATCCCTCTGAATCTCAGAGCTCTGACATCTCTCACCATTTAGATAATGAGCTTCTTTTTTATTCTTCTGGCCAAAATGAACAATTTCACATTTGCAGCTTCACAGTCAGAGAGCTGACAACGCTGAAGGCAGACAAGAGCTCAGTATGGGCTGATATACTGAACACCCTTACAGCTGACAGAGTACACGGAGTTCACCAAAAGATGACCCGTCTCCATGCACATCTACATCTACCCTTCGACACTACACTGTTACCTTTCCACAATGCAGAAGTGGTAGGGGACTACATGAGCCTCGATCCAACAGAGCCAAGAATGAACATCACTTGAACCTACAAAGCATGTCTAAGAGAAGCCTTGCACAAGCACACTGAGGCTAACATTTCACTGATGTTGGAAATGAGTGGAGAACAGACATACACAGTTATGAGATGCCTGCACAAATCGACCAGAGGCACAAGATGCGACATCTCTGATAGGTGGGGAAAGGGAACAAGGTGTGACACGGATTGACTGCAATACAGCTCAGCAAACAGAGGGGCATACACAAGAGATGTGGAATGGGTGCAATTCTATTTACATTGTTGGAAATTAGGTACATTTGGTGAACACCTGTGCAACCTGTGTGCTCCCAATATTTCTTGATCTTCGTTTCCCTACCGTTAAGTCTTGGTGCATCCCAGACATCCACAGCGGAGGTGGAGGTGGAGGCAGCCTGCTGATTGCTATGCCCTGTTCTCCAAGCTGAATTTGGCGGGCATCCTTTGGAGGGCCAAGAGCTGGAGAGCCCCAGCCTGCTTTGGGTTTCCTGCTGTGGGGCAGGTACACCTTGCTCGGCCCTCGGCAGAGGGGATTGGGATCGGCTGGACACTCCTGGAGTCACTTGGGCGGATGGGCCCAGAGGGACCAGCTTCTGGTCCTCGACCTGATGGGTGCCTGAAGGCCGCTGGCTGAAGTCCATGAGAAGGGGCACCTGGAATGAGATCAAGGTGCTCTGGCCACCTCTCACACAGCTACTGCTGGATTCCAGCAATGCCTACGGTAATGGAGTGCAACTCCTGGCGCAGTGCAGGACCTATGTCCTGGACTAAGATCACCATTGTGGCCACTGTCTTACCAGTGCTGACCTAGGTACACTGGCATGTCAGTGCAATGACCTCAGGCTGAATGCGGACGGACTCCTCCAGCATACAATGCAATCTGTGGAATGCATCTGACAACCCTGCCTGATATTCCCGTGTCTGCCATTGCAACTCCAACATCTGAATTAGGGCGGATTCCACAGGCTTGTCATCTGACTAAGACTCAGCAGAATCCTTGCCTCAAGCAGTCCTCAGAATGTCAGCTTGATGTCAAGCCTGCTCTAGATCTAGGTCCCACCGACATGTGTCTCTCTGCACTGGTGGAGGGCGTGGCGAGTGCTGTGACAGCTCTTCTAGTGTGTCTTCAGGTGTCTTTGGCACTGGATACGAGGGGCTAGTTCCCGGTGTCCCTTGGGTGTTTGGCTGTTGTGCCTATGAAAGAGTAGATATACTTAGCGCATAGCTGCAGTCTCCAAAACATAATAATTCACTCTCAGTCTCGCTGTCTGAAGGATCACCTGGTACTGGGTCTTCAATTGGGTCTGCATCACCTACCTCACTGTTGCCACAGGAATGGTCCCGGTCCTCTCCAGCCAGCTCAACAGCACACCTAAGCAGTGTGGCCTGCGACCTCTCCCTTTTATTATGGGTGAGCTGGTCCAGCATAAAGACAGATGCAGAGGGTGTGAACTGGACGTATGCCAAGGCAGGTGATAAGGATGCCTGCCTTGTATGGGTGGTGAGTGGAGCTATGCACGTGATGAGGATGCGAGCTGCACAGGATGTGAGCCAGGTGGAGATGTCAAAGCGTGTGTGGGAGAGTCACTGGTGATGTCCCTTGTGCAGGTAGTGTGTCAGATCCCTGTGGAGTGTCAGCCTGCAAATGTCTGAGAGGTTTGTGAGAGTGTGAGTTGAGAGTAATGAGAAGGTTGGCTTACCTTGGCAGAACAGATGAGATCCTGCATCCTTTTTCTGCATTGGATGGCTGATCTCTCCCAAGCCAGTGATGAGATTGGTGACCTCCTTCGGCCATCACGGGGGCAGAGCATGTCACAATGGTTCTCACCAACGTCCAGAAGGTGACCCAGCGACACGTAGCTAAACTTGGGAAACTGCAGTCTTCTTCTCTTTGGGGGCCATCGCTCGCTTGGTGCAGTCCTGGGCAGCAGACAGTGAGAAGGCTGTGCGGGTATGGTTTAAATATGACGCCCAAAGCACTGATCTGCTGAGGCAGGGTGGGAGAATCACAGCCCGCCCGCGATACGAATTTTCTGCTGATGTATATTTAATGAGGCAAGATGCATACAATCGGGCACAAAAAACCATCATTGCAGATGGCGGGAAAAACGTCACTTTTCCTGCCCGCCACCACACTTAGTCCATGGAGGGGAAAATCCCGCCCAATGTTTTTTTTTCATATTCAAATCACCACTGTTGCCATTTCTCCCTTCTGTTAGGGCAACCTGTGCTATGAACTCCTACATAAACCTCACTTCTGCCGCTGAATGCTATCAGTTAAGTGCTCGATATCGCCAAGGAGCAAAGACCCTGAAGGTGAATGCAAGCAAGTTCAAGAGCCAGCTAAGGCTAGAAATCTAATTTGAGCACACTGATCAGGCCCTTTGTTCAGCTGGTTTTAGTCACTAGATCAGGCCCTTTATTCAGCTGGTTTTAGTCACTAGATTGACAGGCATCTTCAACTCTGAACTCCCAAAATCTAGAATGACCTGCAAATGAAAATGTTATCTAAGTAGTTATGTTACATCTGCGCAATGCATTGGTCAGATCTCACTTAGAACATCTACAAGGGAAAAATACATTTCTTTCAGGATTTAATGCAAATAATTTACTTCTAAATTAATTCTTATTTTAAATAATGCAGTTTACATACCTTGTTCTGAAGATGAATAGTCAATCGACAATGTAAGTTGAAAGCCTTCAGAGCTGTGTTCACACTTATATCATGAAGCATTATTTCTGAAGTGCTCAAGAAGGAAGTTAGAAGTTCCTACAAGACAGATCAACTAAGTTTTTCAGTTAAGTGGTTCCTACTTATAGTATACAATTGAGAATTTAAAGGAATTTATTATAATCAATCCTAGTTTTATTAAACAAATTTGTAAGTTGTACGACTGCACGTCAAAATTTGGAAACAAGTGTGATAATTATATAGCACCTATATTCCTCAGATTAGTATCAGTGAAGCACAGCTGGAAAACTTACTGTACTTTGCCCTGTACTGCATGGAGGTCAGCAACCAAGGGGTTCTGCATATAAGTGGTTTGGTGCATTTGTAGAGTTTCATCTAATTTCTGGCCCATCTCAGCTAACATTCTGCTGGTCTTTCCTGCAATTTAACTCAGTGCTTAAATTTTGCCACAGATTTCTGCCCCCGTCACAGCACTGAAACAGTTATAAATAACATCTTTCTTCTCATCTTCTCTGCAGACTTTGACACTTTCGCCCATATTAGCCTCCTCCAATGACTTTCTTCCAGTATCCCATTCAATGGGATTACCGTCACTTGGTTCCCTTAAGTAACTGATCATAGCCAGAACACCTCCAGCAATGGCTTCTCTTCCTACCCCACCACCAAATGGTCAGTCCTTGGCCTCCTTCTCTTAATCGTCTGCACTCAGCCCTTTCGCAAAATCATCTGCAGGTATGGGATCAGATTCTACATGTACACTAATGAAACACGGCGGTACCTATCCACCACCTCTCTCAACCTCTAAACTAACTGTATAGTCAGGTCACTTGTCCAATTTCTAGTTGTGGAAGAGCCAAAAGTTCTCTGAGAAGTCTGAAACTATCACCTTCAGTCACTACCACAAGCTCTGCCCTGTGCCATCTATTCCATACGTTTTTCTGACCATTGCCTCAACCTGAACTAGACTGTTCACAATCTTGCCATCCTATTCAACCCCAAGCTGGCCTTTTGACCCCATGTCTGCTCCATCATAAAAATAGTCTACTTCCATCTCTGTAGTATTACCTGGCTCCGCCCTACTCAGCCCACCTGTTACTCAAACTCTGCTTTCATTATGTGTACACACAGCTATTTAAATGCTCTCCTGGCCTACCTCCTATCCTCCTCATTCTGTAAGCTTCATCCGAATCTCTGCTGCTGTTATTCTATTCCACACCATCCTGCTCAACTATCATACCGGTTCTTGCTAATCTACATTGGCTCCTGAAACTCCAACATCTCCAATTTAAAATTCTTATCCTCTCGTATAAATCCCTATATTGTCTCGCCCCCTCCCTAACTCTGAAACCTCCACCAGCTCTACAATGCCTCTCAGCCTACCTCTCATTTCTGGCCCTTTGTGCAACCCCCTCCCTTCGCCACACTATTGACAGCTGTGCCATCAGCCATCCAGGCCCCAACTTTGTGGAACTCTGTCTCTAACCATTCACCACCCTCAACCTTTAAGGCCTTCCCAAACCCGTCACTCCTCCCCCTCCCACACCCCCCGTATCCTTTCTTTCGCCTGTCTATTTTTGTCTACTGTGTGAAATGCCTTGGGAATCTTCATGCATGTTAAAGGTGCTATATAAGTGCAAGTGTTATTGTTCTTTTGCTCAGCAAAGTGACTAATATTGAAGTGGAGTCAAGAACATTTCCTTTCTCTTAAGGATGAAAAGATTATAAAGTTACTTTTCAGGTCTAGTGGTCCAGAAATATACATATACAAGCTCATATTTCTTTGCAAATAGACCAAAATATATATGTTCAGCTGTTGACAAATGCTGTAGAGTTAAATCAGTTTCATACATCAGATTTATTTGACACTAAATGGTAAGATGTACTATAAATTACATGACCACAGATAACATAATTATTCTGCTCCTAGTGTTCCTACATAGCATGCCAAATAGTTCAGTATTAAACAACCAGCCAGCAAAACACTATTTTTATTACCTTGATTACTCCTAAGGCCTTCAGAAGTTGGTTCAGCCTTTTCTGTGGCGAATTTAATAAACACTCTCGACTCATGACGTTGGTCAGTATGTATTCTAAAAAATTTAATGCCAGCTCCAATTTAGGTTGCACTATTTCCTGGATTCGTACTGTACGCTGTGAGACCTTCTCGTTCTGAAAGAAAATGGACAGAAAAGGTATGTTTTCAGCAAACACTTCTGAATGATCTTACAATAATTCATTTCAGTTTTGAGGACCACAATTTTGTAACTTTTTCATTCTGTAAATGGTAGTGGTGTTCCCTTGTCATTTCTTAAAAATTAAGATATGATATTTATACCATTAATTACAATAAAACTCTACCTGCCACTGAAAATATAATCTTTTTGTATCTAATTTGAGGTTGGGGCCTCAATCCATGTCAATGACTTGGACAAAGGGACCAAACATATGGTACTAAGTTTGCTGATGAGACAAAGATAAGTAGGAAAGTAAGTTGTCAAGAGGAGATAAAGAGTCTACAAAAGGATTTAGATAAGTTAAGTTTGGAAGATGGAGTACAATGTGGGAAAATGTGAACTTGTCCACTTTGGCAAGTAGAATAAAAAGGCAGTATATAATTTGAATGGACAGAGACTACAGAACTCTACGATACAGAGGGATCTGGTGTCCTGGTACATGAATCACAAGAGGTTAGTATGCAGGTACAGCAAGTGATCAGGAAGGCAAATGGAATGTTGGTACTTATTGCAAGGGGAATGAAATATAAAAGTAGCAAAGTGCTGCAGCAGCTGTATAGCTTAGTGAGACCGCATCTGGGGTGCTGTGTAGAGTTTTGGTCACCTTACATAAGAAAGGATTTATTTGCACGAGAAGCAGTTCAGAGAAAGTTCAATCGACTGATTCCTCGGATGAACGGGTTATCTTATGAGGAAAGATTGCACAGGTTGGGCCTGTATCAATTGGAGTTTAGAAGAATGAGAAGTGGGCCAGAATTTTACGTCCCGCAGGCAGGCACGTACCCAACCCGAACAGGCGCAAAATCAAGTGAGATGACATCGGGTGAGCATCCAGACGTCATCGCACAACTCACACGATATTTTGTTCGGTGGACGCGTGCAAAATCAGAAGAACACCCACCGACAATTAAGCGGGCAATTAAGCTCATTAACGGCCCAATTGTAAGGGATTTATCGTGGCCCGTCCAACCTTACAGTTGGTGGATGAGCAAATCGGCCAGGCAGGCTTTACATTTTTGATGAAGCCTCATGAGTCTGGGGAGAGGGTCCTGCAGTCAGCATCACTGTGAAGCAGTCTGGAAAGAGTGTCCTGCAGTCAGCATCGCTGTGAAGCAGTCTGGGGAGAGTGTCCTGCAGTCAGCATCGCTGTGAAGCAGTCTGGGAAGAGTGTCCTGCAGTCAGCATCACAGTGAATTATCTGGGTCCCCTATTATTCGTCATTTATATAAACGACATAAATGACTATGTGGGGGGTAAGATTAGTAAGTTTGTGGATGACACAAAGATTGGCCGGGTGGTTAACAGTGAGGTTGAGTGTCTTGGACCACAGGAAGATATAGACGGGATGGTCAAATGGGCAGATAAGTGGCAGATGGAATTTAACCCTGCAAAGTGTGAGGTGATGCACTTTGGAAGGAGTAATGTGACAAGGAAGTATTCAATGAACGGCATGTCACTAGGAAGTTCTGAGGAACAAAGGGACCTTGGTGTGTGTATCCATAGATCTCTGAAGGCAGAGGGGCATGTTAGTGTGGTGGTGAAAAAGGCATATGGGACACTTTCCTTTATCAATCGAGGCATAGATTACAAAAGTAGCAAGGTCATGTTGGATAAAAGCAAAATACTGCGGATGCTGGAAATCTGAAACAAAAATAAAAATTGTCGGAAAAACTCAGCAGCTCAGACAGCATCTGCGGAGAGGAATACAATTAATGTTTCGAGTCTGTGTGACTCTTCATCAGAACTAAGGAAATACAGAAATGAGGTGAAATATAAGCTGGTTGAGGGGCGTGGGACGGGTAGAGCTGGATAGAGGGCCAGTGATAAGTGGAGGAAAAGAAGAGATTGCCGAAGATGTCATAGACAAAACGACAAAAGGGTGTTGACGGTGGTGATATTAGCTAAGGAATGTGCTAATGGTGACATTAAGGATAGAAAGCAGAACGAGCAAAGTACAGATAGCCCTAGTGGGGGAGGGGTGGGGTGGGGGGAAGGGGTGGGGTGGGGGGAATGGATCGAAATAGGCTAAAAGGTGGAGATAAAACAATGGATGGAAATACATTTAAAAATAATGGAAATAGGTGGGAAAAGAAAAATATATTTAAAAATGATAAATTGGAATAAAGGGGGATCGGAAAAGGGGTGGGGATGGAGGAGGGAGTTCACAATCTGAAGTTGTTGAATTCAATATTAAGTCCGGAAGGCTGTAAAGTGCCTAGTCGGAAGATGAGGTGCTGTTCCTCCAGTTTGCGTTGAACTTCACTGGAACATTGCAGCAGACCAAGGACGGACATGTGGGCATGAGAGCAGGGTGGTGTGTTGAAATGGCAAGCGACAGGGAGGTCTGGGTCATGCTTGCGGACAGAACGAAGGTGTTCCGCAAAGCGGTCACCCAGTCTGTGTTTGGTCTCTCCAATGTAGAGGAAACCGCATTGGGAGCAGCGAATGCAGTAGACTAAATTGAGGGAAGTGCAAGTGAAGTGCTGCTTCACTTGAAAGGAGTGTTTGGGCCCTTGTCAGGTGAGGAGGGGGGAAGTAAAGGGGCAGGTGTTGCACCTTCGGCGGTTGCATGGGAAGGTACCGTGGGAAGGGGTTGGGGTGTAGGGGGTGATGGAGGAGTGGACCAGGTTGCCCCAGAAGGAACGATCCCTGCGGAATGCCGCCGGGGGGGGTGAAGGGAAGATGCGTTTGGTGGTGGCATCATGCTGGAGTTGGCGGAAATGGCGGAGGATGATCCTTTGAATGCGGAGGCTGGTGGGGTGATAAGTGAGGACAAGGGGCCCCTATCATGGTTCTGGGAGGGAGAGGAAGGTGTGAGGGCGGATGTGAGGGAGATGAGCCGGACACGGTTGAGGGCACTATCAACCACTGTTGGTGGAAACCTCGGTTCAGGAAGACATGTCAGAGGAACTGTTTTGGAAAGTGACATCATCAGAACAGATGCGACGGAGGCGAAGGAACTGAGAGAATGGGATGGAGTCCTTACAGGAGGCGGGGTGTGAGGAGCTGTAGTCGAGGTAGCTGAGGGAGTTGGTAGGCTTGTAATGAATATTGGTGGGCAGTCTATCACCAGAAATTGAGTCAGAGAGGTCAAGGAAGGGAAGGGAGGAGTCAGTGATGGACTATGTTGTTGAGGCCACAGCTGGAGTACTGTGTGCAGTTCTGGTCGCCACATTATAGGAAGGATGTGATTGCACTGGAGGGGGTGCAAAGGAGATTCACCAGAATGTTGCCTGGGATGAAACATTTAAGTTTTGATGAGAGGTTAAATAGACTTGAGTTGTTTTCGTTGGAGCAGAGAAGACTGAGGGGCGACCTGATGGAGGTGTACAAGATTACGAGGTGCATGGACAGAGTGGATAGGGAGAAGCTGTTCCCCTTAGTTGAAGGATCAGTCACGAGGGGACACAAGTTCAAGGTGAGGGGCAGGAGGTTTAGGGGGGATGTGAGGAAAAATGTTTTTACCCAGAGGGTGGTGACGGTCTGGAATGTGCTGCCAGGGAGGGTGGTGGAGGCAGGTCGCCTCACATCCTTTAAAAAGTACGTGGATGAGCACTTCACACGTCATAACATTCAAGGCTATGGGCCAAGTGCTGGTAAATGGGATTAGGTAGGTAGGTCAGGTGTCGCCGAAGGGCTTCATCTGCACTGTGAGATTCTGTGCGACTGTGAAGCAGTCTGTGAAGAGTGTCCTACAGTCAGTTCTTGTTGAAAATGACAAGAGAGTGACATCACTAGACAGCGCGAGACAGCGCTGGAGAGATCAGAACCAGCGCGAGTGCAGGGAAGCTTCAAAAAGTGAAGTCAGTACAAAGATGAGAGCTCATTGGTGAGTAGTGAGCGAGTGTTTTTCTCCAGTTTTTTCTCCAATTTAAAATAGATTAAGCTAAGGAAAGGTAAGGGTTCTAGTTTTTATTTAAACTACATAAATAATTTAACTTTTTTTTACTGTATTTAACTGAAAGTAATGGTTTTTTATTTCAACAAGAAGCATGGCAGAGCAGCTCAGTCCCATGTTAAGTACCGCCTGCAACATGTGGGAAGTCCAAGGTGCTCCATGCACTCTGACCGACCACGTGTTCTGGAAGTGCGACCAGCTGCAGCTCCTTGAGCTCCGAGTTTTGGAGCTTGAGTGGCAGCTGGAGGCGCTGAGGCACATCCGCAAGGCTGAGTGTTTCGTGGATAGCACGTTTTTAGACATGGTCACCCCACAGCTTACGGAAGTGCAGACAGAGAGGGAATGGGTGACCATCAGTCAGAAGAAAAGTGTCAGGCAGGTAGTCAGGAAATCCACAGGGTGCATCTCGCTCAAGAACCATTTTCTGTGTTGGAAAGCGCTGAGAGTGACGGATCCTCTGGGGAGTGCAGCCACGCTCATGGCACTGAATGGCTAAGCTGCACAGGGGCTGGGGGGCGGGGGAAAAGAGGGGAAGAGCAATAGTGGTAGGAGACTCTATAGTAAGGGGAACAGACAGGCGTTTCTACGGCCATAGACGTGACTCCAGGATGGTATGTTGCCTCCCTGGTGCCAGGGTCAAGGATGTCACTGAACAGCTGCAGGGCATTCTAAAGGGGGACGGCAAACAGACAGAGATCGTGGTATATATTGGTACCAACAACATAGGTACAAATATGGATGAGGTCCTGCAAGCAGCATTTAGGGAGCTAGTAAATAGATTAAAAAAACAGGACCTCAAAAGACTTCCAGTGCCATGCTCTCGTGAGTATAGAAACAGGAGGTTAGTCCAGATGAATACGTGGCTGGAGAGATGGCGCAGGAGGGGAGGCTTTAGATTTCTGGGACGTTGGGACAGTTTCTGGGGTCAGTGGGACCTGTACAAAGCGGACGGGTCGTACCTGAACCGGAATGGGGCCAGCATCCTTGCGGGGAGGTTTGCTAGTGCTGTTGGGGAGGGTTTAAACTAACTTGCAGGGGGGGAATGTGATCCTGAGAGGAGGTTCAGCAGGGGGAGATACATAGCCAAAATTAGAAGAGAGAGCAAGTGAGTCTGGAAGGCATAGAAATTATAGGCCAGTTAAGGCACAAGGGAGTTTGGGAAGGTTGGATGGTATTTATTTTAATGCAAGGAATCTGACGAATAAGGCAGATGAGTTGAGGGCACAAATTAACACATGGGAGTATGATGTCATTGCTATCACAGAGACATGGTTGAGAGAGGGACAGGATTGGCAGCTCAATGTTCCAGGATATAGGTTCTTCAGGCAAGACAGGGGAGGAGGTAAAAGAGGAGGGGGTATCGCAACATTGATCAAGGAATCAATTACAGTAGTAAGGAGGACAACATCTTAGAAGGCTCCTCAAATGAAGCCATATGGATAGAGCTTGAAAACAAAAAAGGAGCAATCACATTGCTGAAAGTGTACTATAGCCCCCCAAACAGTCGGAGAGAAATAGAAAAGCAGGTATGTAGGCAAATTTCAGAGAAGTGTAAAAATAATAGGGCAGTAATAGTGGGGGATTTCAACTTCCCCAACATTAACTGGGTTAGTCATGGTGTGACAGGTTTAGAGGGAGTGGAATTCTTAACATGCATCCAGGAGAGCTTTTTAAGCCAGTACATAGAAGGTCCTACAAGGTCCTGGACTTAATTTTAGGGAATGAAGCCAGGCAAGTGGTGGAGGGATCAATGGGGAAGCATTTTACAGACAGTGATCATAACTCCATTAGATTCAATGTTGTTATGGAAAAGGACAAGGATGGGCAAGAAATCAGAGTTCAAAATTGGGGGAAGGCCGATTTTAATAAGATCAGATATGATTTGGCCAGAGTGGACTGGGAGCAGCTACTTTTAGGTAAATCTGCGTCAGAGCAATGGGACTCATTCAAGAAGGAAATAGAGTACAGGGCCAACATATTCCAGTAAAGACAAAGGGTGGGACCAACAAATCCAGGGAACCCTGGATGTCGAGGGATATACAGGATTGGATAAAGAGAAAAAGGGAGGCTTATGGCAGATATCGACGGCTCAGAACAGCGGAAGCCCTGGAGGAGTACAGAATATGTAGGGGGGAACTTAAAAAGGAAATTAGGAGAGCAAAAAGGGGGCATGAAAAAAACATTGGCAGGTAAAATAAAGGAAAATCCGAAGTTATTTTACAAGTACGTTAAGAGTAAGAGGATAACTAGGGAAAAAGTAGGGCTCATTAAGGACCATAGTGGTAATTTGTGTGTGGAGCTGGAAGACGTAGGTAGGGTGCTAAATGAATACTTTGTGTCGGTGTTCATGAGTGAGAGGGACGACGTGGGTATGGAAATCAGGTAGAAGGACTGTGATATAATTAAAGAAATTAGCATAGAAAGGGAGGAGGTTCTAAGTGGTCTGGCAGGTTTAAAAGTAGATAAATCTCCAGGCCCGGATGAAATGTATCCCAGGCTGTTGAGTGAGGCAAGGGGGGAGATAGCAGGGGCGCTGGCAATAATTTTCAATACTTCTCTGGCCACAGGAGAGGTGCCAGAGGACAGGAGGGCAGCCAATGTGGTACCGTTATTCAAGAAGGGAGGAAGGGATAAACCAGGGATCTGCAGGCCAGTCAGTCTAACCTCAGTGGTGGGGAAACTATTGGAAGCAATTCTGAGGGACAGAATTAATCTACACTTGGAGAGGCAGGGATTAATCAAGGACAGTCAGCATGGTTTTGTTAAGGGGGAGGTCTTGTCTGACCAATTTGATTGAATTTTTCGAACAGGTGTGTAGATGAGGGCAATGCATTTGACGTAGTCTATTTGGACTTCAACAAGGCTGCTGATAAGGTCCCGCATGGGAGACTGATAATGATGGTAAGAGCCCATGGGATCCAAGGCAATTTGGCAAATTGGATCCAGAATTGGCTGAGTGGCAGAGGGTGATGGTTCAGGGGTGTTTTTGTGACTGGATGCCTGTGTCCAAGTATCGGTGTTGGGTCACTTGCTGTTTGTGGTATACATAAACGATTTAGACTTGAATGTAGAAGGGTTGATCAGTAAGTTTGCGGATGACATGAAAATTGGTGGGGAGGTAAACAGTGAGGAGGATAGCCTTAGCCTACAGGAGGATATAAACAGGCTGGTCAAATGGGCTGATCAGTGGCAAATGGAATTTAATCCAGATAAGTGTGAGGTGATCCACTTGGGCAGGACAAACAAGGCACAAGAATAATAATGAATGGTCGGACCCTGGGAAGTACCCAGGATCAGAGGGACCTTGGCATGCATGTCCACTGGAGCATTAAGGTAGCGGGACAGATAGATAAGGTGGTTAAGAAGGCATATGGGATACTTGCCTTTATTAACCGAGGCATAGAACATAAGAGCAGGGAGGTTATGCTGAAACTGTATAAAACGCTGGTTAGGCCACAGCTAGAGTATTGTGTGCAGTTCTGGAATCCGCATTATAGGAAGGGTGAGACTGCACTAGAGAGAGTGCAGAGGAAATTTACCAGGGTGTTGCCTGGGCTGGAGAGTTTTAGTTATGAGGAGAGATTGGATAGGCTGGGGTTATTTTCCCTGAAGCAGAGGAAATTGAGGGGGACATGATTGAGGTGTATGAAATTATGAAGGGCAAAGATAGGGTCGACAGGAAGGAACTTTTCCCCTTGTTGGAGGGATCAATAACCAGGGGGCATAGATTTAAGGGGAGGGGCAGGAGGTTTAGGGGGATGTGAGGAAGAATTTTTTTTTTCACCCAGAGAGGGTGGTGAAACTCACTGCCTGCAAGGGTGGCAGAGGCAGGAACCCTCATAATATTTAAGAAGTATTTGGATGTGCACTTGCGATGCCATGGCATACAAGGCTAAGGCCTAGTGATGGAAAATGGGATTAGAATAGTTAGGAACTTGTTTGACCGGCGCAGGTTCGATGGGCTGAAGGGCCTTTTTCTGTGCTGTAGACCTCCATGACACGATGGCCAGGATATTTAGGTTGGCGAGTGGGGGGGGGGGGGCGCTCGCCAACGTGTAAAATGACGCGGGATGACATTGGGCGCAAAATTCAGGCCGCGATCTTATTGGAACAAGAAAGATCCTGAGGGATTTGTCAGGGTGGATGCTGGGAGAATGCTTCCCCTTGTGGAGCAGTCTAGAGCGAAGGGGCACACTTTAAAAATTAGGGTCTTCCATCTAAGGCTGAGGTGAGGAGATTTTTTTTCCCCTGAGAGTGTTGTTAGTCTGTGGAATTCTCTTCCCCAGAGAGCAGTGGAGGCTGGGTCATTGAATATACTCATGGCTGAATCAAAAACTCATGGTTTTGATCAAAAGGGAGTCCCAAGGGTCACAGGAGGCAGACAGGAACATGGAGTTGAGGCCTCAACCAGAACAGCCGTGATCTTAAGAAATGTCAAAGCCGAATCACCAAATTGTTACAGCACAGGAGGTGGTCATTTGAATGGCCGATTCCTGCTTCTAATTCATATGTGCTGTTCTAATTTTGCTACATTAGGTCGATAAAGTATTCACAGTCACACAGAATCACAGGGCAGAAGAGGCCCTTCGGCCCATCGAGTCTGCACCGACATGTGAGAAACACCTGACCTACCTACCTAATCCCATTTACCAGCACTTGGCCCATAGCCTTGAATGTTGTGACGTGCCAAGTGCTCATCCAGGTACTTTTTAAAGGATGTGAGGCAACCCACCTCCACCACCCGCCCAGGCAGCGCATTCCAGACCGTCACCACCCTCTGGGTAAAAAAGTTTTTCCTCCAATCCCCCATAAACCTCCTGCCCCTCATCTTGAACTGGTGTCCCCTCGTGACTGACCCTTCAACTAAGGGGAACAGCTGCTCCCCATCCACCCTGTCCATGCACCTCGTAATCTTGTACACCTCCATCAGGTCGCCCCTCAGTCTTCTCTGCTCCAACGAAAACAACCCAAGTCTATTTAACCTCACATCAAAACTTAAATGTTTCATCCAAGGCAACATTCTGGTGAATCTCCTCTGCACCCCCTCCAGTGCAATCACATCCTTCCTATGTGGCAACCAGAACTGCACCCAGTACTCCAGCTGTGGCCTCACCAAGGTTCTATACAACTCCAACATGACCTCTCTACTTTTGTAATCTATGCCTCGATTGATAAAGGCAAGTGTCCCATATGCCTTTTTCACCACCCCACTAAAATGCCCCTCCGCCTTCAGAGATCTATGGATACACACACCAAGGTCCCTTTGTTCCTCAGAACTTCCTAGTGTCATGCAGTTCATTGAATACTTCCTTGTCAAATTACTTCTTCCAAAGTGTACCATCTCACACTTTTCAGGGTTAAATTCCATCTGCCACTTATCTGCCCATTTGACCATCCCATCTAAATCTTCCTGTAGCCCAAGACACTCAACCTCACTGTTAACCACCCAGCCAATCTTTGTGTCATCCGCAAACTTACTAATCCTACCCCCCACATAGTCATCTATGTCTTTTATATAAGCGACGAATAATAGGGGACCCAGCACAGATCCCCTGTGGTACACCACTGGACACTGGCTTCCAGTCTCTAAAGCATCCTTCTGTCATCACCCTCTGTCTCCTGCAACTAAGCCAATTTTGAATCTACCTTATCAAATTACCCTGTATCCCATGTGCATTTGCCTTCTTTATAAGTCTCCCATGTGGGATCTTGTCAAAGGCTTTGCTGAAATCCATATAAACTGCATCAACTACACTACCCTCATCTACACACCTGGTCACCTCCTCAAAAAATTCAATCAAATTTGTTCGGCATGACCTCCCTCTGCCAAAGCTATGCTGACTATCCCTGATCAAACCTTACCTCTCCAAGTGGAGATAGATTCTCTCCTTCAGAATTTTATCCAATAGTTTCCCTACCACTGACATGAGACTCATTGGTCTGTAGTTCCCTGGCTTCTCTCTACAACCCTTCTTAAATAGCGGAACCACATTAGCTTTCTCCAGTCCTCTGGCACTTCCCCCGTGGCCAGAGAAGAATTAAGAATTTGGGTCAGAGCCCCTGTGATCTCCTCCCTTGCTTCCCTCAGCAGTCTGGGACACAAATCATCCGGACCTGGAGATTTGTCCATTTTTAAGCCTGCCAACACCTCCAATACCTTGTCACTCCCTATATCAATTTGCTCAAGAGCCTCGCAGTCTCTCTCCCCGAGTTCCATACCTTCTTCCTCATTCTCTTGGGTGAAGACGGATGTGAAGTATTCATTCAACACTCTATTGATGTCCTCTGGCTCCAACCATAGATTGCCCCCTTGGTCACTAATGGGCTCTACTCTTTCCCTGGTTATCCACTTCCCATTGATATAGTTATAGGATATCTTGGGATTTTCCCTACTTTTACCAGCCAGAGCTTTCTCATATCCCTCTTTGCACTCTGAATTGCTTTCTTAAGCTCCACCCTGCACTTTCTATACTCCACTAATGCCTCCGCTGATTTGCTCCCCTTGTACCTGCTAAAAGCATCTCTTTTCCTTCTCATCGTATCCTGAATATCTCTGGTCATTCAGCATCATCTGGTCCCTTCAAGTAAGCGTAATTACCAACGTTAGGTATGGTTTTCATTCCTTGAAAGTTCTGTCTCCAGATTTGAACACGGACTGTTACCATCCAATGGAAATAGAAGAGGGGTAGAATATCAATTGGATGCCTGCCCCTTTAGCAAACTCATACCATTTTATACTGCCTGTCTCAAACTATTCAAGCAACAGCCTGACATAGTCATCCTCATGGAATCATATCTTACAGAAAATGTCCCAGAAACCAGCATCGCCATCCCTGGGTATGTCCTGTCCTGCCGGCAGGACAGATCCAGCTGAGGTGGCAGCACAGTGGTATACAGTCATGAGGGAGTTGCCCTGGGAGTCCTCAACATCCACTCCAGACCCCATGAAGTCTCATGGCATCAGGTCAAACATGGGCAAGGAAACCTCCTGCTGATTACCATGTACCTCCCTTGGTCAGCTGATGAATCAGTGCTCCTCCATGTTGAACACCACTTTGAGGAAACAGAGGCCGGCAAGGATGCAGGATATACTCTGGGAAGGGGACTTCAATGTCCATCACCAACTGTGGCTCAGTAGCATTACTACTAGCCAAACTGCCCGAGTCTTAAATGACATAGCTGCTAGACTGGGTCTGCGACAGGTGGTGATGGAACCAGCAAGAGGGAGAAACATATTTGACCTCATCCTCACCAACCTGCCTGCCGCAGATGCATCTGGCCATGACAGTATCAGTTGAAGTGACCACTGCACAGTTGTCGTGGAGACGAAGTCCCGCCTTCACATTGAGGATGCCCTCCATCGTGTTGTGTGGCACTACCTCCGTGCTAAACGGGATAGATTTCGAACAGATCTAGCAGCTCAAGACTGGGCTTCCATGAGGTGCTGTGGGCCATCAGCAGCAGCAGAATTGTACACGAATAGTCTGTAACCTCATGGCCCAGCATATCCCCCACTCTACTATTACCATCAAGCTAGGGGATCAGCCCTGGTTCAATGAAGAGTGCGGGAGGGCATGACAGGAGCAGCACCAGGCATACCTAAAAATGAAGTATCAACCTGATGATGCTACAACACAGGACTACTTGCATGCCACACAGCATAAGCAGCAAGTGATAGACAGAGCTAAGTGATCCACAACCAATGGATCAGATCTAAGATCTGCAGTCCCGCCACATCCAGTCGTGAATGGTGGTGGACAATTAAACAACTCACTGGAGGAGGAGGCGCCACAAATATCCCCATCCTCAATAATGGAGGAGCCCAGCACATCAGTGCAAAAGACAAGGCTGAAGCATTTGCTACAATCTTCAGCCAGAAGTGCCGAGTGGATGATCTATCTCGGCCTCCTCCAGAGGTCCCCAGCATTACAGATGCCAGTCTTCAGCCAGTTCGATTCACTCCACGTGATGTCAAGAAATGGCTGAAGGCACTGGATACTGCAAAGGCTATGGCCCATGACAATATTTTGGCAACAGTACTGAAGACTTGTGTTCCAGAATTTGCTGCACCCCTAAACAAGCTGTTCCAGTAAAGCTACAACACTGGCATCTACCCTATTATGTGGAAAATTGCCCAGGTATCTCCTGTACACAAAAGACGGGACAAATCCAACCCAGCCAATTACTGGCCCATCAGTCTACTCTCAATCATCAGTAGAGTAACGGAAGGGGTCATCAACAGTGCTATCAAGTGGCACTTGCTTCGCAATAACCTGCTCACTGATGCCTAAATTTGGGTTCCACCAGGGCCACTCAGATCCTGACCTCATTACAGCCTTGGTTCAGACATGGACAATAGAGCTGAATTCCCAAGGTGAGGCGAGAATGTCTGCCCTTGACATCAAGGCAGCATTTGACTGAGTGTGACATCAAGGACCCCTAGCAAAACTGGAGTCAATGGGAATCAGGAGAAATCTCTCCACTGGTTGGAGTCATGCCCAGCACAAAAGAAGATGGTTGGGGTTGTTGGAGGTCAGTCACTGCAGGAGTTCCTCAGGGTATGACCTCGGCCCAACCATTTTCAACGGCTTCATCAACTACCTTTCTTCCATCATAAGGTCAGATGTGGGGATGTTCACTGATGGTTGCACAACGTTCAGCACCATTCGTGACTCCTCAGATACTGAAGCAGTGCATGTCCAAATGCAGTAAGACCTAGACAATATCCAGGCTTGGGCTGATAAGTGGCAAGTAACATTTGCGCCACACAAGTGCCAGGTGATGACCATCTCCAACAAGAGAATCCAACCATCGCCCCTTGACGTTCAATGGCATTGCCATTACTGAAGCCCCCACTATCAACATCTGAGGGGTTACCACTGACCAGAAACTGAACTGGACTAGCCATATAAAGACTGTGGTTACAAGGGCAGGTCAGAGGCTAGGAATCGTGCGATGAGTAACTCACCTCCTAACTCCTCAAAGCCTGTCCACCATCTATAAGGCACAAGTCAGGAGTATGTTGCAATACTCCCCACTTGCCTGTGTGGCATTTGACACAGTGACACACAACAGACTTGAGTAAAATTCTAGTTCGTGGAATAAAAGGGAAAGTAGGCACTTGCATAAGAAATTAGCTTAGTGACAGGAAACAGAGAGTAGTGATAAACAGTTGCCTTTCAGATTGGAGAAAGGTTTGTAGTGGAGTTCCCCAGGGGTCAGCGAAGGGACCCTTGTTCTTCCTGATATATATCAATCACCTTGACTGTGGTGTTCAGGGCATGATTTCAAAATTTGCAGATGATACAAAGATTGGAAACATTGTCAACTGTGATGAAGATAGTCTTGAACTTGAGCAGGGCATAGACATGTTGGTGAAATGGACAGACAAGTGGCAGATGAAGTTCAATGCAGGGAAGTGAGAAGTGATTCATTTTGGCAGGAAGAATATGGACAGACTGTATAAAATAAAGGGAGAAACTCTAAAGGAGGTACAGGAACAGAGGGACCTTGGTGTATATGTACATAAGTCATTGAGGATGGCAGGGCATGTTGAGAGAGCAGTTAATAAAGCATATAATATCTTAGACTTTATTAATAGGGGCATTGAGTACACGAGTAAGGAGGTCATGTTGAACTTGTATAAGACAGTAGTTAAGCCTCATCTGCAGTGCTGTGTCCAATTCTGGGTGCCAGAATTGATCGAGGTGTTCAGATTTGAGGAAAGATGAAGGCATTGGAGAGAGTCCAGAGGAGATTTGCAAGAATGATTCAAGGGATAAAGAACTGTAGCTGTCAGGAAAGATTGGAGAGGTCGGGACTGTTTTCCTTGGAGAAAAGAAGGCTGAGAGGAGATTTGATAGAGGTATTCAAGATCCTGAAGGGTATGGACAGGTTAAATAGTGAGAAACTGTTCCCACTCAAGAAAGCATCAACAACCTGAGGAAAAGATTTTTCACCCATAGGGTGGTTGGAGTCTGGAACGAACTTCCTGAAAGAGTGGTGGAGGCAGGTTCGATCGAGGTATTCAAAAGGGAATTGGATTACTATCTGAAAAGAAAGAAAGAATGTCCAAGGGGATAAGACAGGTGTTGGGACTAGATAGAATGCTCTCTCAGAGAGCCAGCGCAGACTCGGTGGGCCAAATGGCCTCCTTCTGCCCTATAAAGATTCTGTGATTTGATTCCAAAACTTTGGTAGTATGTTTACATGACAAATTTAGGGTCGTGGCAACACGCAAACACCTTTACCCATCCAAGCCTGCCTCAGATTCATGCTGCATTTATATATTTTGCATTTTTTAACCAACCCATTTTGAATTGGCACCAGAGTTGTATGAACTGTCCAGTAACATTCCCTTAAGATTATTCTGTATTTTCAATATTCTCAAAAATCCAATTACACACAATCACAATTCTCTTTCCATGATTTCTCATGTTAAGAGGAGCAACATGCAACAAAATTTCTTCCAGTACCTGAAGCAATTATAATCTTAAATAAATTCTCTAACCTTCTGGGGAAGTCCCTCTGTTAGCCAGTCAGTGATTAGCTCGAGCACATGTCCAACTTTTCCCCACTGACACAGGCAGTCTATCAATAAGGAATATTTATTCTCATCAGCTTCTTTATCCAAATTTCTCAGCTTTGAGAGAACCCCACAACTGCAAGAGATAATGAACAGGGATCAGAAAGTCAAAAAGATAACAGTAAAATTCAATTTTTCTTCAAGTAGTCAAATCCCTAAATCAGCTACAATGCTGGATGTTGACTTAACAGTTTCCATCTTTATGTTATCATTTTTAATTCCAAGCATCATTTATCCACAAACTAAGATGGGCTCAGCGGGGGCAGTCGGGAAGCGGACCGCTGCCCTCGATCGGGGCCAGACCACAATTTCACGTTGGCGGGCCAATTAAGGCCCGTCCAGTGTGAAACGCGAGTGGTAGCGCTGCCTGTGTGTGTGGGTGCTGGAGGCCAGACGCAGACTTAGTGCATGCACATGGGTGCGCACTAGAAAAGCTCCCTGAGGCACAGAGCTGCCTCAGGGAGATGAGCATTTTTCAAAATAAAAGAATAAAGATTTTAAAAATGTTATAAAGCATGTCCCTTCTGTGACATGAGCAAGGGCATGTTATAAATGAAATTTAAAATTTTAATTTTATTTTCATTTGCTGTTGGAAACCTCATCCCGGCTGTGGATGAGGTTTCCTAAAAAACGCAAAGGCCACTTGGCCTTTAATGGCCTTAATAGGCCTTTTAATTGTCAGCAGGCTCACTGCCAACTTCGGCGCGCGCCCGACCGACCGAAATATCACGAGTGCACAATGATATTGGGACACATGCCCGACGTCATCGCTCGTCATTTTATGCTCAGTCGGGTCGGGTGAGCTAAAAATTCTCCCCATAGTTTTGGGGTTTTAACTGTTCCAACAGTACTGATAGTTTAGGGATCCACTTTTGGTTTGCAATTCCAAAAATTATGGCATTATAGAATGCCATTGCTCATCTTTTTAGTTTTCTCATTTGTTCATGGGATGCGAGCAGCACTGGCAAGACCAGCATTTATTGCCCATTCCTAACTGCCTTCAAGGCAGTGGTGGTGGTAAGCCGCTTTCTTGAACCATTACAGTCCATGTTGTGTAGGTACACTCACAGTTCTGCCGGGGCAGGGGGGGGGGAAGTGAGCCGAATGTCAAATACTTCGTAAACATAAGTTTCAGTTTATTGGAAGCATGTACTTTTATGTGGACGATGACTTTCAAAAATGTATTTGGACTCAGTACATAGACAAAATATAGAATTATGGAATCCATAGCCCAGCGACAGGACATGTGTACCATCTAGGCCAGTGTTCATAACTACACACCTATCTTGTCCCACTCCAATTACGTCTTCCCAACCTGCTGGCACATGCTTCTATTCCCACCTCTCTCATGTATGCATCATGCCCCACCCACTCCATCAATGTTAACTACTTTAATCATTCAATGTGGCAAAGAATTCTGCATTCAGATCACTCTTTTCCATAGAGAGAATATTTATGACGCATGCTTAGCTACAAGGGTACGAAGCCAGCAATGGCACGAATTACCCATTAGTGAACCTATTGAGTTTTTACAACAATATGGCAGCTTTCCTGATGCTAATCTACAAGTTGTCAGAGTTGCTGAATTCAGTTTCAGAATTGCTAGGATTTGAACTCTCAGCCTTTAGTTTATTAGTCCAGTACTATCAACAATGGGCTATCAGGCCTTCTAACTACCAATTTTTTAAAAATTGAAAAGAGCCCAGATACCCTACCACTAACATCCTGGGAGCCACTGTTGATCAAAAACTTAACTGGACCAGCCACATAAAATCTATGGCTCCAAGCGCAGGCTAGTGGTTGAATATTCTGTGGCAGTTTTTTAAAAATTCATTTACGGGATGTGGGCATCGCTGGCTAGGCCAGCATTTATTGCCCATTCCTAATTGCCCCCGAGAAGGTGGTGGTGAGCTGCCTTCTTGAACCGCTGCAGTCCCTGTAGTGTAGGTACAACCACAGTGCTGTTAGGGAGGAAGTTCCAGGATTTTGACCCAGCGTCAATGAAGGGACGGCGATATATTTCCAAGTCAGGATGGTGTGTGGCTTGTGGGGGAACTTGTAGGTGGTGATAGAGGTTGTGGGTTTAGATCGTACTGTTGAAAGAGATGTGAAGAGTTGCTGCAGTGCATCTAGTAGATGGTACTCCCTGCTGCCACGGAGCATCAGTGGTGGAGGGTGTGAAAGGAATGCCAATCAAGTGGGCTGCTTTGTCCTGGATGGTGTCAAGCTTCTTGAGTGTTGGAGCTGCACTCATCCAGGCAAGTGGAGATTATTCCATCACATTCCTGACAGGTGGATTGGCTTTGGGAAATCAAGAAGTGAGTTACTCGCTATAGATTTCCCAGTTCTGACCTGCTCTTGTAACCACAGTATTTATACAGTTGGTCCAGTTCAAATTCCGGGCAACGATGCCCACAGGACACTGATAGTGGGGGATTCAGAATGGCATGGGGAGATGGTGGGATTCTTCCTTTTTGGAGACAGTTATTGCCTGGCACCTGTGGGGCAAATGTTACTTGCCATTTATCAGCTCAAGTCTGAATGCCTTGTTGCATATGAACACAGGCTGCTTCAGTATTTGAGGAGTTGTGAATGGTACTGAACATTGTGCAATCATCAGTGGCCATCCGCACTTCTGACCTTATGATGGTGGGAAGGTCATTAATGAAGTAGCTGAAGATGGCTGCGTCTAGGACACTACCTTGAGAAACTCCTGTAGCAATGTGCTAGGTTTGAGATGACTGACCTCCAACAACCACAGCCATTTTCCTTTGTGCAAGGTTTTACTCCAACCAGTGGAGCATTTTCCCTGGATTCCCATTGACTTCAGTTTTGCTAGGGCTCCTTGATGCCACACCCGGTCAAACACTGCCTTGATGACAAAGGCAGTCACTCTCACCTCCCCACATGATTGGCAACCTATCCGCTACCCTAAATATTCCCTCCGTGTATTACCAGCACACAATGGCTACAATGTATAATATCTACAAAATGAGCTGCAGCAGCTTGCTAAGGTTTCTCCTTTTGCACTCCTAAATCCAAGACCTCTACTGTCTAAAAGGGCAAAGGTATCACACACATGGGAACACTATCACATGCAAGCTCATTTCTAAATCACGCCTGACTTGGAAACATATGGCCATTCCATCATCATCACAAGGTCGTGTAATGCCCCATCTAACAGAAATGTGAGACCACCTTCACCACATAAACTGCAGTAATTCAAGAAAACGGCTCACGACTGGCTTCTAAAGGGCAATAAGCTCTTGAGCAACACCAACATGCCACAAATGAATAGTGCTTCCGCTCTGGTTTGATGGGTTCTGAGATGGCTGATAAGTCAAATGCACAATTTGCAGATTCTGCCACTTGTGGGGCAGGTGGTGCTTGGAGGGTCGAGTTGTTGGAGGTTTGTGCGCTCTCTCCAACACTTAACTTCACCTCTGCATGTTCCAGAAATCACTATATATTCAGTACCTTCCCGAATGAGCCTTCTCATTTCAGTTGGTGACAAGCCTGGGACTTCCGTGAGTTCGGGGGTGGAAGGATGATGTTTGACCTCCTCAGTGATGCTTTGGTGACATCCATAAAGCATTTCCGCTGTCCTCCTGCGAGTCTGACTCCCAAATACAACAGTCACTTCGGGAGTCTGGTGTCAGGCATACGAATGACAAAACCAGCTCTGCTGTGCGGGAAGAGTGATTCGCGCATCGCTGGGAATATTGGCTTGGAAGAGGACGCTGCTGTTGAACCGCCTTTCTTGCCACTGTAGTTGGAGAATCTTGTGATGGCACCACTGGTGGTACTTCTCTAGTGCTTTGAGGTGCCTGCTGTAGCTTGTCCAAGTCTCCAAAGCATATGAGTGTGGGAGGCCACTGCTGCCTGGTCAACAATGACTTAGTCTCGGGTTTGAGATCCTGGTCCTCAAATACTCTTTTTCTCAGCCCAAAGCTGAGCTGGCACACTGGAGGTGATGGTGGATATCATCTGCTAGCCTGCCTTCGCCGAAAGAACACAGATGACAGAAAAACCCAATATAACTACTAAACATGAAACTCCTGTGGCTGACGGAAGGCATTCTGAAAATCTTTGCAAATTGTTCCTTGATGTTTCAGTGCAGCATGCACCTTGAAACTGGAGTCATTAAAATTATGCATCAAGCAATCTTGGGATTAAAGGAATCAAAACATCCTAAACCAAATGGCTCTGCCATTCAACTAGGTCATGGCTGATCTGTATCTCAACTCAACTTTCCTGCATTAGCTCCTTATTTCATGATATCTTTACCTAACAGAAATCTGTCTCAGTCTTGCGAGTTCCAAATTATTGCTTTGCGATTTACCTTGTAAATGGCTGATATCTCTTTGCAAGATTACGTGTCCCTTTGTTCTTTTTTCTCCCAAAGAAATAGTTTCTCTGTATCAATCCTGTCAAAACCTTGCCACATTTTCAACATATTCAACAACTAATGACCTTAACTCCTTTAAATGACCGCAAATATGATTAATTCTGCAACACAATCTTTGGTGAGTATATTGGGGTAGGTATTTGCTCATTGGACGAATTTCCCCTGTTCAAGTATTAAGTTCATGAGAACGCAGAATCATTTTCATTTCAAGTAAGGTATTGTTCTGTCTTTTCATGTAGAAAAATGTGGCTCAATTTATTTCTGTCACTAGCAATTTGCTTCAATCACTTACAATTCGTAAAGTGAACCTTACAGAAACATACTCAGGTTTGTCTCCATATCCTCTCTATAGTTGAGTCAATAATTCAAAGTTTGAAAATAAAGTATTCTTTTTTAAAAATAATTTCAGTTTCAGGGTACATACAATTGCCTGGTCAATAACAGGGATGTGAACCAGTAAACACAGAATCTATTTTGCTGCAATTTTGTACAAAACATAATGTACCTGAAGGTGGGAACAGCTGTTGCAGGCATGAAGGAAGCCAGAATCACTAAGGGAACAGTGCAACGATCATCCTATAGAAATAAAAAGCACAGTTACGTCTAACTGGTGCTCTGAATGGCATAAAACGTAAATGTAGATATTTTCACCTGTTAAAATTGTCCCCATGGTAAAAAGCATCACAAATAGACAATAAAAGTATTTTCTCAGTGCAAGTTTAAAATGATTTTAAATACCTTGTACTTAAAAAAAAAAATTACCGTAAAAGTTTTAAAATACTCAGGTAGCACAGTTGCAAACTTGGCAATTGTGTAGTTTTTAGCTTCTTCATTTTCATTCAGTGCCTTGTAGATGCTCTTCCATAAAATAACAGTAATTTCCAATAAGCTGGCCATTGTGGCACTATCATTCACAGACAGCACACTATCCAGCACCTGTGGGGAAGAACAATTGATTTTCAGCTTTTTGGTTAAGTACATCCAAGTTCCTCCCTCCATATCTCCTGCTCCAAACTCCTTTATCATCCTGGTAACAATTCTGCTTTTCATAAAACATCCAGCGCCAAAGGTGCTAATTGAGGAAATTGGAATGCCCCTCTATCCACACAAAAATGAAGGAAAATAGCAAATCATGCTTCACTAGATAATATTAGGAAAACACAGGTGACAGCTTTAACATCAGCCAATAATGACCAAATTGCAGTAGGAAACATACAGTTCTTTACGTCTAGGACAAGTCACAGATCAAATTACAACAACCTATATTCATACAAGTATGAAAAGGTTGATTTGTTTTAAGCTTACATGGAAGTACATAATATATTTTACCATTTGGGGAGCTATTGTTAAACAAATGCTGTTCAAACTCATTGATAAATATGTAACGTCCAAAAAAAGTGTATTCATTGAAATGAAAAAAAAACACTGTTTAACGAAGGTGATTTAAAAATATGTTGGCTGAAGTTAGAATACACTGTTGGTTTTAGGCGTGTGGCTAAAATTGTGACAGCTCACTGATTACGGTGCTCCGCTACAATTTTTTTTAAAAACACTAACTTCTGTTGCCAACCGGACATGCGGCAGGATAGAATTTTTCTATTTCCATACTATATGAAATCTGGTTTTGTAAAACTGCCCATTTACATCGCCAGTGAATAAGCTTTAGCGCTGTGATTGGCAATGGATGTATTATTAAAGGTCTGCAATGATATCAAGGTAGACAAAAGGCTGTATCGACCATCTCCCACCCACACACAAAACCAATTACTTGCCAATCAATTAATAAATCAGACCATGAAAATAAATAAGTTTATTTAAATGCTATTTTTCTCCCATGTGTTAAGATTTTGGACAGGAAGCCTCCCAGCCCAGGTAGCTCAGTTGGATGATAATCGGACTCTTAACCCCAGAGGCAATGTTTTGAATCGTATATGAGATAATAAATTTCTTAATTCTTTTATTCAAAATATTTATTTATTGATTTTTACCAAAAAAAATTCCAATTAATTCTCCACAGTCTGAGTTCACTGGAAGTTGGAAATCTAATTTACTGAAACTTCCTGATTACATATCTTCATCATTCACTGAATCATCAGGACCATGTTTTACAGAGGGAAGAGTTGATAAATGATAGGGAAAGTGGACAATTGCTTAAGGGTTGCACAGCTTGTACACACTGTGTGTCAAGCCAATTTGCTTGACTGAATGCAACAGCTGACACTCTGACACGGAGACTGACACGTGCATGTGCAGGAAATGCTCCCCTAGTGTTCCGGCACAAATAAACAGAGCCTTTTTTAAAAGCATAGAGAGCAGAGGTGGTAGCAACTTCTGGATTACTGACATCAACCAAGTCATCAGGATTAAATTGTAAGAACAGCAACTTCATCAGGGTTAGAGAAGGAGAAAGTCTAATTGGAGGGCATTTGTCTCAAACTATTAGTTAATTCTCAGTGTAGAAAAAAGGCAAAAAAAAAAGACTCACTCAAAATGGGCACAAACCTTTACTTTTGCATGAGCATTGATTTTGAACAAAATATTAGCTTAAGGATGCTTAAGATTTCATTCAGTAATGTAAATTGAGATCAAAGGCTTTGTTTTGCTGTTTCACCTTGCATAATTGTCTGGAGAGAAAAGATTTGCAGGACTACAGGTAAAAAAGTAGGGGAGTGGCACTGGATGAGTTGCTCTCACAGAGACCCAGCACAGAAAGGAGACGCCGAATGGCCTCCTTCTATTCTATAACCATTTTATGGTTCTATACCTAACAGTCAACTGGTTAAACCGGTTAATTCCAGGTTTTTTGCAGTGATTGAATATGGTTGTTTTCACTTGCATGTTTTTCAGGCAAAAATAAATTATCTTAGGTGAGGAGCAGCACAAAAGCAACAAATTTCCCTTCTCCTTCCCCAAACATTTGATATTAAGAGAGTAAATCATTTGTGTAAAAAAACAATTCTACTCTTTTCCCCATTTCAATGTTATTTCAAAATGTAATACCAAAATCTACTGTGAAGAAAGACAATTCACCTTCAAGTATTCACAGAAAACAAAATGGAATAAAGAAAACAATGCTATATTTTAAAAATTGTACCCAAGTTTAAAAGGGAAGGAGTAGAATGCACTTACACTGCTATTTTCCATTTGATATTCATCATCACCACCATCGTCTTCATTTTGCACTGCCCTTGCAATACAAGCATTCAAGCATCGGCGAATCACAAGTATCAGTTTGGCTATTATGATAAAGAACAATGCAGTGATGCAGCAAGGAATAATATCTAGCACCAGTTACACATTATTAGCATAGATTTTGCAGTCAACAGCAAAGTGATAGCGGTTTACGCTGACCTCAAAGGGCTAGTGAGGTCTGTGGCATGTACCATTCCTGACATTTTCATTTCAGCGCCATCTATAGGGTATCTCATGTCCAGCAAGTGACATCATCAGACAGACTAAGCAGCCAATTACAGAGACAAATGCTCACAGACAGGAAACCAGGAAGTAACAAACAGGTTTTATCATTCTTTTTCATATAATTTTGCAGAAAATGAAATAATAATTGGGACGTACACATGGGATAAAAGTAAAAGCTGAAATATCATAAATTTCACGCAAAACAAAATAGTTATCATTATCTTTAAAATTTATGGAATTGTATCATGGAATGGAGAAATTTGACTTAACACAAATATATAATTTGCTTTTCAGGGCCAGAGGTTGTTCAGTAGTAATTATGACCTTAAAAACCAGATTACACCTCAGTCAACAAAGCATAACTTTTGACCAGCACTTTTATAGTGATAACAGTAAAAAGAAAGACTTGCATTTCTAGCATTTTCACAACCCACCAGACATCTCAAAGTGCTTTACAGCCAATGAAGTACTTTTCGAAGTGTAGCCGCTTTTGTAATGTGGGAAAAACAGCAGCTAATTTGTGCACAGCAAACTCCTACAATTAGCATTGTGACACTGACCAGATCTGTTTTAGTGATGTTGATAGAGGGGTAAACATTGGCCGGGACATCAGGGATAACATCCCCTGCTCTTCTTTGAAAAAGTGCCATGGGACTTTTTACATCCACCTGAGCAGGCAGATAAGACCTTGGTTTAACGTCTCATCCTAAAGGCAGCAACTCCAACAGTCCAGTACTCTCTCAATACTACGCTGGGGTACCAACCTTGATTTTTGTACTCAAGCCCTGGAGTGGGACTTGAACCCAGGGCTTTGTGACTCAATGTTACCAACTGAGTGTTAAAAGAATGGAAGTTCATGTCAATTCAGTTATTTCTAATTTAGTTCCATCTGTGAGGACTTCAACAACGCATCCTGAGGAGGAGCGGCAAAATCAACTTCTGGACTTCTGCATTTAAGTGTGCTTGTGGAGGTGCCAGAAGTTCCTGCCAGTTTCACAAATTAACGACGGCAAAAATGTCTGCAAAATCAACCGTTAAAAATTTTGCAGAGCACCCATTTCATGTCCACAAATGCTACTCTGTATATCACTTTTCAACCTAAAATTTATACAGGAAAATTGCTTAAACACTTAGTGAGATACTGTTAGGTAACATAGGTAAACAATTCACAATCATATTTGTTCACGAGAAAGTAACCCAGGATGACATTTTGGTGCAGGAATGTCAGAAGTGCAGTCTTTCAAATGAGACATTAAACCCAAAGCTCCATCTACCCTCAGGTGAGCGTAAAAGATTCCTCTACACTATTTCGAATACGGCCAGAGCAGTTCCACCTGGTGTCCTGGTCAGTATTAATTATTTAACCAATAAAAAACAGACTATCTGGGCATATATACCAGTGTTGTTTGTGGTAGCTCACTGAGTAGACAACAGGGACCACGCTTCAACAACGACCTTCATTTATATAGTTCCTTTAACATAGTAAAGCTTCCCAAGGCATTTTGCTGGGGTATTACCAAGCAAAATTTCACACAAGGAAACATTAGGATAGGTGAAAAAAAACTTAGTCAAGAAATAGGTTTTCAGGGGATCTTTAAAGGAGGATAGAGAGTTGGAGTGACAGTGATGTTTAGGAATGGAATTCCAGAGCTTAGGGCTTAGGTAACTAGGGGAGCGAAGAAAGTCAGAGATATGCAAAAGGCAGAATTGGGATAGCATGGAGATACAGGAAGGCTTTTTTTTTGCAGGGTTCGTGGAAGTTACAGAGAGGGGAAAGGCAAGGCCATAGAGGGATTTGAAAACAAATATCAGAATTTCAAAACCGAAGCACTGCCACCCATTTAGTTCAGCAAGTAAAGAGGTGAACAGGACTTGGTGGGCTTTAGGTTATGTGCAGCAGTTTTGAATGAGCTCAAGTTTAGAGGGTGTAAGATGGGAGGGCAGCCAGGAACACACTGGAATCGTTGAGTCGAGAGGTACCAATGGCATTGATGATGGTTTAAGCAGGTGCGCAAAAAGAACTTAATTGGTTGTAAAGCACTTTGGATCACTGAGTTCACAAACGGTGCTGTATAAATGCAAGTTATTTTTTTCTTTAATACAGGTTTGCTTTCTTTTAGCACTCAGTAATCAACACAGAACCTTACCAATGTTGGTTGGTGCAGTGTGCTCATGTGCATACTGATAAAACTTCCTCGCTGCCATGGGGTTCATTTGTACAAGAGTGACACAACGTTCACACCATACCTCCTCAGGTTGATTCACAGGAAGGAAGGAGTTAAATAACAGGTTAACAATGCGCCTTGCAACTGGTCGAGAATCAAGCTCCAAGCGAGCCAGTAGATGCTCCATAGGGCAGATTTTCCAAAACTGTTAAATTAAAAGAACAATACAAGTACTCTCATTAATATTTGTCAAATGCTATCACAATTATAATTATACCATCAATTTTCCTACATTTTGTACGCATTTTGAGAGTGGCAGTTAAACATACTAAAAATACAAATGTCAGTGCTTCTTGTTCAAATCTCCACAGTGCATCCAAATGGCATTAGACAAAACTTGAGAAAAATAAACATTAAGTTCATTAAGCCTTTTTATTCTAAGGCTGGTGATATTTCATGTACCCAAATTGTTTAATCTCCTTTGGAAAAGTCAAGCAAACTCTCTCCTCAATGCCCAAGGTATCACAAATTTAAAAACTTACAATAGAACAAAAGAACATATGAAATAGGAGTAGGAATAAGACATTCAGCCCTTTGAGCCTGCTCCGGTATTCAATAAGATCATGGATGATCTTCCACCTCAACTCCATTTTCCCAGACTATCTTCGGTTTCCTTAGCATCCAATAATCTGTCAATCTCTGTGCTGAATATGCTCAACGACTGAGCATCCACAGCCCTCTGGGATAGAAATTTCTAAATACCAACTATCCTTTGAATGAAGAAATTACTCCTCATTTCATTCCTAAATCTACCTTCACTAAGGTTCCTTAGGAAGCACCCTTCCAAACTCACAACTGCTACCATCTAGAAGGACAAGGGCAGCGGACAGATGTGAACATCACTACCTGGAAGTTCCCCTCCAAGCCGCTCACCATCCTGACTTGGAAATATATTGCCATTCCTTCACTGTTACTGGGTCAAAATCCTGGAACTTCCTCCCTAATAACACTGTGGGTGTACCTACACCACAGGGCATGCATCAGTTCAAGAAAGCAGCTCACCACCATCTTCTCAAGGGCAATTAGGGATGGGCAATAAATGCTAGCCTAGTCAGCGATGACCACATCCCAGAAATGAATAAAAAGAATCCTGATTAGCCATTAAGAAATTAATATATTTCAATGAGATCAATTCTCATTCTTCTAAACTCCAAGGAATACAGGCCTAATCTCCTCAATCTCTCCTCATAGGCCAGTACCTTCATCCCAGGAATCAGTGTAGTGAACCTTCCTTGTACTTACTCTAAGACAAGTATATCCTTCCTTAGGCAAGGAGACCAAAGCTGTGCATAGCACTCCAGGTGTAGAATTTTCTTTTTTTGAAAACATTTCTGTGGCCCTGGGATTTGTGAAATACTTCATCACACCTACTTAGATTTACCCAAACAACTTTCAATCCCAGTACAAATATTCATCCATTTTTATTTAAATGGAGCTAGTGACATCTGGTGTAATACAAAGCTTTATAATCGCCGAGGTCTCTAACTTGTATCAGCCAAGATTTGAACATGACGTTCATTTGATCCGGAGCTAACTGAAATTCAGACCAATATTACTGAAAAATGTATAAACATTATCTAAAGAGTAATTCTTTGTCAATTTTATGTAAAAGTGGACAGAATCAGAAAATAGAATCCCCAAAACAACTATTTAAAAATTACAAAATCCCAAGCAACAAACATGGACTTCGACTTAGTCCATAAACAACAGCTTTGACTGCATGTGCTTTTGCTGGATCGCACTACATTCCTGACTTTGGAATGAGTTACATTTTACTTACACAATGCTTTTTGGCAGCCCTGAAGACAAGCAATTATTGCTATTTCACATTTGAAGTACATCACTTTCCTATTAATCTTACCTTTGCAGCTCTGGCAGCTTTAAGTTTCAGCAGCATGTCAACAAAGGCTACTCTGACTTTCTCTGAGTTGTCATGGAGACTGTTTTTCATTCCAGGAAGAAGCTGCTCCAACAAAGGGTGGCTCATTCTGTTATCCAAAGTAACTGGTAAACACTGCAGAACAGAAGGATGACAGAATATTTTCACATAAAATATTGAGCTGCTTGGCCGTATTAGAGGTCGAGATATTTTTGCAGGTATCATTGTTCTGTTAAAACGGCTGGAATATCAAAATTCTCAAAAAGTTTTAGATATAAAACAACATTTATGGCATTATGCAGCACGATCAATCTCCAATATTATTGAATTTTGATGAAAATTCAGTCCTGGAGCTTCCTTAATTATTCGTGAATTAAACGGCAAAGCAAGAGTCAGGCCTCGAGATTGGTTTGTTCTTAATTTCAGGCAAAAAAGCATAATGTCAAAACTGATGCTCAGGAGGCCCAATATATATTAAAAAATGATACAACTAGCAGGTCAGGACAGTCAACCAGGCCCCAGGAGGTAGTGCTCCTGCACTAAGATGACAAAAGTTATCTGACGAAGATGCTGGCTCCAGACTCAAGATAAGTTGGGGAGAGGTGCAGATACCTGGATCTTTAAAGGCACAAGCAAAAAGGAAACTGGGAGAAAATGCCCCCTCATACCTTAAAGACAGAACAACGAACATCAGCAGAGCTTATATCAGCAGATAGGTCACGGAGCACTGTGGTTAGAAGGTCAGTGAGGATGGAAGGGGGGATCATTTCCCAATACTTTCCAGCAATTCTGCACACACCAAGCACACCAGTGGAACGAACCTGAGGTTGAGGATCTTCCAAAAGATTCTACAAAAGGAAAAGAATGAAAATATTGAAAGTTATATTTTGTTGCTGTACCACATGTTTACCACTTATTAGGGAACTTATTAGGTGAAGAGTTGGGGCTAAAAAAACACTCAATACACATCATTGTGATCAGCTGCAAAAAAATTTACTTTATTCTTCGAGGCACATGTTTTGTCCATTTGACAAGTTCCTCATGACACCACAACGAAACACTTTACACCCAATCAAACCATCCTACATCATTACAATCAACATAGTTTAACTCACTAACTTCCATTTTGGCTCAAGAACACGGGGGGAGGATTTTTCTCTCGCTGGGTGGGCTCAGCAGGAACGGTTGGGATGCTGACCGCCACCCGCGATTAGGGCCAGAATGCAATTTCACGCTGGTGGGCCAATTAAGGGCTGTCACATGAGCAGAGACATTTTATAAATGAAAGGTTAAAATCTTATTTATTTTTATTTGCTGTTGGAAATCTCATCCCGCCTGTGGGATGAGCTAAAAATTCTGGCCATGGTTACTGTATGCATGGGGGTATTTTTAGGGTCTCCAAAGTGTAAGGTAACAACAGGAGTGAGCAGCAGCTGTAACCAGTTATAACTGTCTCAATTTGATATTTATGTTGAACAAATTGATTTATTTAGACTAAAAATTATAATAAACTATAGTCGTTTAGCAGAATTTGAGCATTGCTGAAAAAAACAAACATGCTGTCAAAGTTTACCATCTAGCGCTCATCAGGACGGAATTCACAAGTATACCAATTGTAAAGGGAACAACAATTTATACTGCATGAGTGCTGATTGGTTGGCAAGTGGACTCTGATTGCTAGAGGCATTTCCATGGAGGATGCAACAGGGGGCAGTTAACTGTTTGTTTGAGTACAAGATGAAAAGTTTCAACAGGATGTCTCTTTTTTTCAGCAATATAAATACGATACTTACAAAAATTTCCTCAAATTGCCTTTGAATTTCAATGTCTACTTCTTCATTGGTTAGTCCAGGGTCTCGAATTGGAAATGCTTCAACAAAGAGAATTGCAGCATTTGCTCGCACTTCAGAATTTCTGGCCTTCAAAATAAAACACTAACTTAAGTGAAATAAAAATGGAAAATATTGTCAATGCATGGAAGATCAGATTCTGTAAAGTATGGAGACAGGAACTGCACATGGTACCGGAGGTCTGGTGTAACCAAGGTTATGTATTTAACTCGAAACGTTAACTGTATTCCTCTCCGCAGATGCTGAGTTTTTCCAGCTATTTTTATTTTTATTTCAGATTTCCAGCATTTGCAGTATTTTGCTTTTATCTCATGTATTTAACCTCCATGCTTTGTATTCTATCAGCTGCACTCAGCAATTTAGCACCATACCTCCAAATTCTGAGTCCAAATCATTTCTGGTATATGGTAAACAACAATGGTCCCATATAGAACTTTGGCACACAACCTCTCGCTTTGTCAGTCTTAGAAATTTTCCTCAACTTCTCCCTTCTTTGTCATAGCTATCTTTCAATCTATTCTGCTATCTGGTCACTAACTTCATATGCCATGACCTTTCATCAGGAGTCTTTTATGTGGCACCTCAAAGGCATTCTGAATGACCATTTATATCACATCCACTGCACTTGTACTTTTCAAGTCTTTTTGGTACATCATCAAATAATCTGGTATGTTGATTAAACACAACTTTCCATTTTGAAATATGCACTGACTTTTCTTGAAAGATGATGTTCTCTGTCTATATAATTGTTTTATTATATTCTGTTGCTTTGATGTTTTCTTGAATCGTAAGCTGTCAAAGGCAACGGCTCTCACCAATTACCTCGGAGAAAAACATCTAGCAATCCGTGGCGTGGGTTTTCCTCGGCTTGCCATCAATTTGAATCTTGTGCCAAGTCAAGAGGTTCTCCAGACATCAAACAAGTGATGTCATCAAACAGGGCCAGCAGCCAAACTCATTGAACTATTCTCACAGTCAGCAAATTAGGAAGTTAAATGTACTGATCATCCTTCACTTTTAATTAAATTTCACAGACAGCGAAGTAAATGTGGCATACACATGGCATTAAGATAAAAGCTGCATTACCAAACTTTGGAGAAAAATGACGTTTTCTATAATAGAGAAACTTGATATACCACAACATAAAATTAGATTCCCAGGGCCAGAGAGGGTTTGCTACAGTAAGCATGAAGTTAGTATGCCATTAAAAACCCACTTACACCTTTCAAGGGTTTATACAGTGGACTAAGAGTAAAAGGGCAAGTTCTCATCAGTTCAGTGATTGCTACTTGATTACAGTCGAGGAGGACTTAATGGTACACTCTATGGAAAATGCCTGCTGTGGGTTTCTGGAATTCTGCATTTAATTGCGCATGCTGGCAGCAATGATGGCAAATGTTGACAGTTTTGCTGTCATTATCATGGTGCGATCCAGGCCATTGTTTGCCCCATGGGGCTGAAGAATTCCCACGAAAAGAGAACCCACTTAGCATGATCAAGAAGGTGCTGTGATCTCAATTCTATTGATAGGTTGTGTCGAAAAATACAGAATATCCTTACCCACCCCCCCAATTATGGGGCAGATTTCAGTATTGAGCTTGGGATGTGCACTCTTGCTTTAAGTAATATAATAATGGACAACACTGTAAACACTTGCAATGTTCGTTTTTTTTTTTAAATACACTCTGTACTACAGGTCGAGTATCCTTTATCCGTAAATCCAAAAGCTGAACACATCAAAACCACACTTATTTTTAACCTCATCGATTTTTAGTGCGGAAAGTCTAGTTGTTTCTCTGCACTGTTTTTCTTGCAATTTTTGTGACAAATTATGTCAAAATGCAAATTACAGGAACCCTGTATTTATTATTCAGTGATACATCCTACTTTTCTAGCCATTTTATTTATTTTATAGCTAGCCTAGGCTTAGTAAGTTTTTGTGTGTGGTATCCAAAAAATGAAATTATCTGAAATCCGAAATACAAATCGGCCCCAAGGGTTTCGGATAAAGAATACTCAACTTGCATTTTACAAAATCCTACAATATAGATAATGACCCACATCCGTTAAAATGTTTACCTTAGAAAATTACTTCTTCAAAATTAAAAGGTATAAAAATGCAGTGTCAATAACTTCTTCTAAAAAACTACTGTACTGAGTCAAAATCCTGGCACTCCCTTCCTAACAGCACTGTGGATGTCCCTACACCACACAGGCTGCAGTGGTTCAAGGTGGCTCACCACCTCCTTCTCAAGGGCAATTAGGGATGGGCAATAAATGCTGGCCCAGCCATCAACACCCACATCCTGCAAAAGAATAAATTAAATAAAAAGTACCTTTAGTCCTCTCCACAGAATAGGCTGGTACAGACGATGCAGCATTTCATCAACCCCCTGACGTACTTTTTGCTGATGAAAGTAACTTAACAGCTGTAAAAATGATAAGAGTTACAATTTAGGCTTCTCTTAAAATCTTAGCTCATGCTTACACCAAAAAGCAGCTTGTAGTCAGGCCAGCATGCAAAAACCAAAAGAGCTCTTTAAGTAATAAGAAACTAGGGAATAATATGCTTAAGAATAAGAATCCATTCTTATAGTCCTCGGGTATACACTGGAAGTAGCCCAAGATCCAAACTCACGATGCCCTCAGAGTCTCTGAATTATAGAGGCATTATGGCACAGAAGGCGGCCATGTGCCCCATCGACGGATAATCACAGGACAGATAATGGCCACTTTGGGTACATTAAATAGCGACCTCATTCTCAGCCACACCTCAGCTTTCTGCATCAGTACCAACATGGGGAACTAATTTAAGCATGATGGTGGTTTGTTTAGGAGCACGTTTAAATTCAATAGGAGGGCTTTTTGATAGAAAATACAAAATGCTTTAGACCTGGAGTTTTTGCCAATGGTCAAGAGAATCATAGAAGGGGAAAAAAACCACAAGAAAAGTCATGGCTACTGGCAGAAACAATTAATTCCACCCAATGAGAAATGACTCGCACAGCAGTAAGATTTTCCATCACTGACATAAGCCTGCAATTCAAAGTATTTACCCAGTGCAGGACAGTGAATCAGGGCTTTTGCGAGGCGACTGAGTAAAACATTAAAAACTACCCTTAATTCATCACTCATATCAAGGGGCCTATGGCAATGCAGAAAGTAAAACAAATGAGGTACATTTATAACAAGTGTATGAAAGTTTTACCAATGTTTTAACTGTGATAGGGTACTGCATCAGTAAATTGATAAAAATGTGCTGGGCAATCATCCACAAACTTTTTCTATAAACTGAAGCTTACTTAAATTGTACACACCTCTCGTACTTTAGAGTGGACCGGGGAATTCCTTGGAAGATGAACTCCATGATGCATAAAATCCTGGATACAGCTGTATTCAATAGTCTAGAGAAGGAGAGCATCTTTTAGGATTATGTAATCACCTAACATATTAACATTTTCCTTCAAAAGTTGGCTATGTAAACAGCATATGCAAAACAGGCTTGTGATAGGTGAATATTAAGATTTTCTCAAGTTTTTTTTTCTCACACAGCAATGATTCTAAAATTCAGTTTTCTCACAAGCAGGACATGTTACTCCTGATAACTGGGTCACCTTTGAATATTTAAATAATTTGCAATGATGAATGAATGGCTATCTTTCCAAATGAATCTCTTAGTGGTTAGAGTACTTAAGTGCAGTATACCTTGTGATGGCATCTGTCCATCTCAGGAGGCGATGGGCTTCACCTGAGTGTATATTGTGACTGTAGAGGCCAATTTGCAAGTAACAGTCCCTGAGCTGGCACAGATAAATAGCATGGCCAGAGGCCAACTGATGTTTTTCTTCTGGCAGGCTCTCTTTTCCACCATCTGGTCATTTATTTTGTTCTCGGCTATTTCCAAGCCTGTCCTGACTGCTTGTTTCCAGGCACTCCGGTCAACAGCGAGGACGTCTCATGCATCATCTTCCGATCCTAATCGACTTGAGGTCTCACTAGCAGACATTCTTGTATTAAGTGGGAAACCTGTTGGTCTTGAGCCAATAGCAAGCTTGCCAAAGAGCATGTCTTTGGGGATGCGGCCATCATCCATTCTTTTCACATGGCCCAGCCAACTGAGTCACTGCTTACTCAGGAGGGAAAACATGTTGGGGATCCTTGCACACTGGTGCACTTCTATATTCAGTACTCTGTCTTGCCAAGAGATGCCCAATACTTATCTGAGACAGTGGACATGGAGACTGTTCAGCCTCTTTTCTTAGTTTACATAAGTTGCCCATGCTTTGCTAGTGTGAAGGAAGGTGCTAAGAACAAGAGCCTAATACACTCAGTGCTTTGTATTTTCTGTTAGCTTTGCTGTTGATCTACACTCAAATTCTCAACTTTGACATGACAGCTGTGGCCTCGGCAATTTTGGTATTGATTTTGGCATCAAGGGACATGTTTCTGGTAATTGTGGATCCAAGCTACGTGAGGCTGTTGATGACCTCCAAAGTGAGATGGAAGGTGGAGCCTCAACCTCCAGGCCCATAACTTGAGCCTTTCTGAGCCTGACTGTCAGTCCGAACTCCTTGCAGGCCCGGAAGAACCGACCTACAAGCAGCTGCACGTGAAATTCAGTATGGGGTGCCAGCATGGTGTCATCAGCAAACAACTCATGGGCTAGGACATTATGGACTTTGATCTCAGCGCACAGTCTTTCCAAGTTGAACAGCTTGCTGTCAGCTCTAGCATGCAGGTAGACAGCCTCAACTGAGTCACCAAAAGCGTATAATAGCAGCACG
The DNA here is from genome assembly GCF_964194155.1 of Cetorhinus maximus. Classification (NCBI taxonomy): domain Eukaryota; kingdom Metazoa; phylum Chordata; class Chondrichthyes; order Lamniformes; family Cetorhinidae; genus Cetorhinus; species Cetorhinus maximus. The sequence continues at coordinate 28,728,527 of NC_135881.1, forward strand.
GAGAAAAATATGCCAAAAAGAGTTCGGACAAGGGCGCAGCCCTGCTTTACCCCGCTGATGTTGATCCATTGTAACTTATGAAACTGTGCATGTGCAAGAAGAAATGACTCCCAGAAGTCCAGGTGGGCAGCCTATTTTCTGCAGCAGTTTAAAGAGTCCATCTCTGCTAACAAGATCGAAAGCCTTGCTGAGATCTATGAAGGCAATATAGAGTGAGCGGCGCTGTTTGAGGCACGTCTCCTGCAACTGAAGTGAGAAAATAATGTCAACTGTCGATCCGCCAGCTCTGAAGCCATATCAAGACCCAAGATAGATGCACGAGGTCAGGGTCTATAATCTGGTCAGAGCAACACGAGCAAAGACCTTCCCCATGATACTTAAGGTGATGCTTCCTTTATTGTTGCAGTCATTGTGATCCCCTTTGTTTTTGAAGTATTTTGTCACTTCTTAACGATTTAGAACACACACACACACGCTTCTTAATCCCAACTTCCTGTGTAACACCAGAAGGTTCCTTTATTCTTTTTCTACACAAGAGGGCAATACATTCAGAGTTTAGCACACCTCAGTGGCAGGTTTTTTTAATATAGCACTTCTCTTTAACTTGAATGTCCTTTTACCAAAAAAAAGCATAACCGTTAAACACAAACATCACATCTCCTCCCCCTTTAGCCAGGAACAAATCAGTCAGGCATTTGCAGATTTGCTTTGGTCCAGAAAGGAGTGTTAGCTCAGGCATCTCAGTATGTTTGCTTACAAATGGAAGGTTCTGCTGTTCCACTTGTTTCTATTCAGGTTCAATAGTTGCAGCTACAGGTGCTACAGGTTTGCCAGTTGAATCAAGTTGGGTTTTACCAACTGGAGCAGAAGTTTCCCAGAAATCTTGCACTGTGACTGGAGATCCCTGGAAATTTGGTTCCTTAGATTTGGCTTCTCTAATCTAGTCAGTGTGTCTCTTCCAGATTCCTTAGGAAGATTCAACGTCATAGGTCAGTGGTCCTTGACACTTGGCAATTCTTCCCAGGAACCACTTTGGTGTTCCACAGTACTTTCAGACCCAAACAGACTGATCCAGATTAAACTCACGAGCTGGTTTGTGTCATGTGACCTTTTCTGATCAAGTCGCCTTGAACCAATCTTTCCTTTCAAATCCGAACACAGCAAATCCATTCTGGTATGCAGTCGTCTTTCAAACATCAGCTCAGCAGGAGATACGCCTTGAATGTGGAGTGTTATGATACAACATTAAAAAGTTCTTCAGCTTCAACTTCCAATCTGTTTGCATCCTCCCCTTCAACATGGCCGTTTTGAATGGCAGGACAAAGTGCTCCGCTTCACTATTTGAGGATGAGTAGCAAGGCGAGATGAGAATCTGCTTGATCCCATTGTTTTTCAGGAATGTTTGAAATTCACATGATGTGATCCGTGTGCCATCGTCAGACACAATCTGCTCCGGCAATCCTAAAGTAGTGAACATGTTCTGGAGAGCATCAATGGTCTTTGTTGAATTAGTTGACTTTATGGGAATAACATGAGGCCACTTTGTGTGGGCATCCATCACAATCAGGAACACATGTCTGAGAAGTGGACCGGTAAAGTCCACATGAAGTCTATGCCATGGGTGGTCAGGCCAAGCCCACAGATGTAATGGGGCAGGGTGCAGGAGAAGACTTCATTTCTTGCTCTTTGGTCTGCCCAAAACTTGTTGGTCTTCCAGTGCAAAGAGTTGTCCCCGACCGAGTGTTGCAGACTGGCACATTCCAAGGTCCAAGACTACGTGCTGAGGGACGCACTAAAGCTTGGGACAGCCGCCACAAAGGCGCGATGGGGAAAGGTCACTGTCTAAGACCTTTCTGCCATAGTGCACCGAGGGGTTGGGAAAGGTATAGACCCCTTGGGCTGTATGGCTCACAATGAATATATGCATTAAATACTAATTGTATTATAATTGTACTGAAGCACCTCAGAGTGCAACATGATGTATGTTGGTAACTCCAATCCCATTGCACTGTCTGACTGTTTGTAATGACCGCATTAAAATGACTGTAACATTCATTGACTGTACTGAAGCACCTCGTGATCCATGTGTAAAAGTTGAATCTGACTGTACTTTTTGTGATGGCGATTTGGAAGTGTTTTGTAACGTTCTTTCAGATATTTTATGAATAAAGTATATTTTTCAAAAAAAGAGACTTCATTTCTTGGCATGGAAGGTAATCAATCACTGACTATGCCTTCAATGTTTTTATCCAGGTGTGGCCACCATACATGTAAATGAGCTAATGCTTTCATTTTGATGATTCCCATGTGCCTGAAGTGAAGTTCTTCTAACATTTGTATTTGAAATTTGGAGGAATAACAACTGATTCCCCATAACAAACAACTGTCTTGCAGAGTCATCTCAAATCTATGCATGTAGTAAGGTCTAAGCTCAGTAGTCACTTTTTGGGGTGCACACCAACCTGTGTACACAGGTAAATTTGAGGGCAAAGCACCCCTCTGCAGTTCCAGTCGAATTTGTTCCGCTTTAACAGGTAACATGTCTATCTGGTTCACACTGAAAGAGGTGACTTCACTTCGGGTTGTGGAGATGTGGTGTAACGGAAGTGCATCCGCATTTCCATGATTCTCAGTCGAGTGAAATGTAATTTCATACTGGTAAGCAGATAAGATCAGTGCCCACCTTTGTAGGCATGCAACGGCATGTGTCAGGGTTTGGGACTTCAGGTTAAGCAACCAGGTCAAAGGCTTGTGGTCTGGAATTAACGTGAATTTATGCCCATACAAATATTGGCGGAACTTCTTGGCTCCATAGCTTAGTCCAAGAGATTCCTTCTCAATTTGGGCATAATTTTGTTCTGCCTTGTACAATGTGTGTGATGTATATGCAATGAGCCTTTCACTGCCATCAGGAAAAGTATGGGAGATGACAGCTCCAACATCATATCCAGATGCATCACAAGCCAGGCTGACAGGCAATTTTTCATTGTGCCAGGGCTATAGCAGAAGTGAGCTCTTGCTCGAGTTCCTTGAAACTTTCCTGACAGGCTTGTGACCAACCCCATTTTGCATTCTTCTTCACCAGGTTATTCAGTGGTGCTGCCTTGGTAGCCAAACTGGAAATGAACTTGCCGTAGTAATTCAGAACTCCCAAAAATGACAAAGGTCCATAACATTTTTGGGCTGTGGTGCATTCATCACTGCCTCCACCTTTCTGGGTGAGGTTGAGAGGCCACTTTCATCGATCACATGTCCCATGTGCTCCACTGAGGGCTTCAGTAAAGAGCATTTGGATTTTACAGCGAATGTCGTATTTTTCCAGTCTACGCAGGCCCCTGCCTAGGTTCTCTAAATGAGTTGGGAGGCTTTTCCCAGTGATGAACATGTCGTCTTGGAAGCAGATTACACCAGGGAAGCCCTGCAGTATTTTGTCCATGGTCTGCTGGAATAAGGCTGGTGATAACGCGGTTCCAAATGGTAGTCGTTTGTATCGATATAGAGCTGTGTGTGTGCTGATGGTTGTATACTTCCTGGAATCTTTACTCAGCTGCATTTGTAAAAATTCCTGTGATAGGTCAAGCTTCGTAAATAACTCACCCTCATTCAGGGCAGCGAACAGGTCCTCAACTTTTGGTAGTGGGTACTGATGCACTTCCAGGAAAGGTTTAATAGTGATTTAATAGTCACCATGTATTCGAATAGGCCCATCGTCTTTCACTACTGGGACTAAGGGTGCTGCCCATTCTGAATTCTGCAGGAATTCACCAAGGCTCCTTATTCAGCATCTTCCAAACCCACGGCCACAAGTATCTAGAAGGACAAGGGCAACAGACAGATGGGAACACCATCACCTGGAAGTTCCCCTCCAAGTCACTCACCATCCTGACTTGGAAATATATCGCCGTTCCTCAGTCAAAATCCTGGAACTCTCTCCCTAACAGCACTGTGGGTGTACCTACACCACATGGACTGCAGCGGTTCAAGAAGGCAGCTCACCACCAACTTCTCAAGGGCAACTAGGGCAATAAATGCTGGCCCAGCCAGCGAAGCTCACATCCCATAAACGAATAAACAAAAATCAACTTTCTCAATTATCTGAAAGTTTTCAAGTCGTTCTAGTCCCTGCTCAATTTTCTGTCGCATTCAGTAGGGAACTGAGCGCGGTTCGAAGAACCATGGAGAAGCTTTGGCCTTCACAGCAAGTCTGGCTCCAATGTCTTTAAAAACTCAAAGACCTTCTTTGAAGGCATTAGTATGCTTGTCTAACAAGGACTGCAACATGGGGTTGCAATGCACTTTATTTATTTTATTCCTTTTTAGCAGTTTCTGCCCACAAGTGATGCACGATCCCCTTACACATTGATGAGTGGCAACTTTACTATTTGATCTCTATATTTAGATTGAACAGACATTTTTTCCAAGTACATTCACAGGCTCACCAGTATCGGTGCTAAGCTGGAGGAGGGTTTTCTCCAATGGGCATTTCTTGAAAATTTTCTCCCATTTCTTCTCTGAAGCAATAGAAGCAGATACTCCAGTGTCAACCTCCATTTCAACTATTTTACCATTTAAGGCAATGCCAACTTTTAGTCCTTCATCTAGTTTCAGATAAGACTGAATGCAATACAATTGCTCTTCTGCATTGTCACTGTTAGTTTCACTTTCTGTCCCATCTGGACTCGCATTACTTTCGTATTTTGATTCCAAGTATTGCACCTTTCTGAAATTCCTGTTTATTTTCAAGTGGGACTTGTCTGTGTGCTCTTCAAGCTGCCGTTTTCTTGGCGGTACTGTTTTACTGTGATCAGCCTTTGGTCTACATGCATGCTGTGTGCGTCCTTTCTTTCCAAAGTAGTGACAATCAGCAGTTTTCCACTTACAGGTTTCTGCATTATTGCCTTTTCGATTACAGCGCTAACATGTTTGGAAGCGAGTATTCCCTGACTTAAAAACAAAAACCTACTGCGGATGCTGGAAATCCAAAACAAAAACAGAATTACCTGGAAAAACTCAGCAGGTCTGGCAGCATCAGCGGAGAAGAAGAGAGTTGACGTTTCGAGTCCTCATGACCCTTCAACAGAACTGAGTAATATTAGGAGAGGGGTGAAATATAAACTGTTTTAAGGTGGGGGGGGGGGGTGGGGGTTGTAGGGACAAGCAAGCAGTGATAGGAGCAGATAATCAAAAGATGTCACAGACAAAGGAACAAAGAGGTGTTAAAGTGTTAGATATTATCTAAGAGAATGTGCTAATTAAGAATGGATGGCAGGACACTCAAGGTACAGCTCTAGTGGGGGTGGGGTGGAAAGACTGACAGGGCATTACAGGTATAGATTTAAAAATAATGGAAATAGGTGGGAAAAGAAAAATCTATATAAATTATTGAAAAAAACAAAAGGGAGGGGGAAGAAACGGAAAGGGGGTGGGGATGGAGGAGGGAGTTTAAGATCTAAAGTTGTTGAATTCAATATTCAATCCGGAAGGCTGTAAAGTGCCTAGTTGGAAGACGAGGTGCTGTTCCTCCAGTTTGCGTTGGGCTTCACTGGAACAATGCAGCAAGCCAAGGACAGACATGTGGGCAAGAGAGCAGGGTGGAGTCTTAAAATGGCAAGCGACAGGGAGGTTTGGGTCTTTCTTGCGGACAGACCACAGGTGTTCTGCAAAGCGGTCGCCCAGTTTGCGTTTGGTCTCTCCAATGTAGAGGAGACCGCATTGGGAGCAACGAATGCAGTAGACTAAGTTAGGGGAAATGCAAGTGAAATGCTGCTTCACTTGAAAGGAGTGTTTGGGCCCTTGGACGGTGAGGAGAGAGGAAGTGAAGGGGCAGGTGTTGCATCTTCTGCGTGGGCATGGGGAGGTGCCATAGGTGGGGGTTGAGGAGTAGGGGGTGATGGAGGAGTGGACAAGGGTATCCCGGAGGGAACGATCCCTACGGAATGCCGCCGGGGGGGTGAAGGGAAGATGTGTTTGGTGGTAGCATCATGCTGGAGTTGGCGGAGGATGATCCTTTGAATGCGGAGGCTGGTAGGGTGATAAGTGAGGACAAGGGGGACCCTATCATGTTTCTGGGAGAGAGGAGAAGGCGTGAGGGCGGATGCGCGGGAGACGGGCCGGTCACGGTTGAGGGCCCTGTCAACGACCATGGGTGGAAAACCTCGGTTAAAGAAGAAGGAGGACATATCAGAGGAACTGTTTTTGAAGGTAGCATCATCAGAACAGATGCGACGGAGGCGAAGGAACTGAGAGAATGGGATGGAGTCCTTACAGGAAGCGGGGTGAGAGGAGCTGTGGTCGAGGTAGCTGTGGGAGTCGGTAGGCTTGTAATGGATATTGGTGGACAGTCTATCACCAGAAATTGAGACAGAGGTCAAGGAAGGGAAGGGAAGTGTCAGAGATGGACCATGTGAAAATGTTGGAGGGGTGGAGATTGGAAGCAAAATTAATAAAATTTTTCCAGGTCCCGATGAGAGCATGAAGCAGCACCGAAGTAATCATCGATGTACCGGAGAAAGAGTTGTGGGAGTTTGCCGGAGTAGGACTGGAACAAGGAATGTTCCACATACCTCAAAGAGACAGGCATAGGTGGGGCCCATGCGGGTACCCATAGCCACACCTTTTATTTGGAGGAAGTGAGAGGAGTTAAAGGAGAAATTGTTCAGTGTGAGAACAAGTTCAGCCAGACGGAGGAGAGTAGTGGTGGATGGGGATTGTTCGGACCTCTGTTCAAGGAAGAAGCTAAGGGCCCTCAGGATGGTCTGAGGGCCCTTAGCTTCTTCCTTGAACAGAGGCCCGAACAATCCCCATCCACCACTCCTCCGTCTGGCTGAACTTGTTCTCACACTGAACCTGTCTTGCCAATCATCTTTCCTATGTATGTTGGCCAAACCATGCAGTCAGTACTCACTCTTGCATTGAATTCTCCTAGAAAGTACATTCCCTCAGCGCTGGAAATTCTGCAGCATCAAGTGCCTCATAGAATTACTCCTTGACATCTAGGGTGTAGGAGAGTGTCAGGGCAGAGATGCACCTGAGGTTAACTGGACTCATTCTTGTTGACAAATGAAGTGTCAGTCTCTCTTAGCCTTCTGCGGGGGGTTCAATCATCACAAGAAGAATGTTTTATTTTACATCAAAACCCACTCCACATTCACATGTTGCCCCTTCGGTTTTCTCCTGCAAGAGGAGCTTGCAGTATTTCTCGAAGGAATCTTCTTTCCGCAAGCCTTTCTTGCAGTACAGCAATGTCCACATTGAGCCTCCGAAATTCTTTGCTGATCATAGCTGTCTTGGGTGTGTCATCAACCAGCAGAAGGTCAATGGTAAGGTCAGGAAGCATGGTCCTTATGTGCCAGCTTGCAATGCAAAAGACTGGTGTCTTTTATATTGTGTTTGTCTTGTCTAGTGCATAGATTAACAACCTGCCAGTCAAGAGATGACTCTCTAAGCTCCAATCACCCACTGAAGCAAGCAAGCTGTGGTGGGACAGCACCTAACTGACTGGGGGCTGCCTCGCTTGATGCGGGCGGTAGCTATCCAATGTGACGTGATGATCTATCCTACCTTCAGAAATTACCCGGGGTGCTCAAGCTCTACATCAGTCGAGTGAGAGCTTATAACTGCTCCACATGCCAACTTAAACCATAAAGCTGGAGTGTCATCCCCAGGGTGCAGGCCTGGTCAAGTTGCCCAAGCATCAGGGCTCCTCTCTCGGCATACAAACATACAAATGAGGAGGAGTAGGCCACTTGGCTCCTTGACCCTGCTCTGCCATTCAATAGGATCATGGCTAATCTGATTGTAACCGTGACTCCACATTCCCACCTTCCCCCAATAACCTTTCACCACCTTGCTTATCAAGAATCTATCTAGCTCTGCCTTAAAAATGTTCAAAGACTTTGCTTCCAATGCCTTTTGAACAAGACAGTTCCAAAGACTTACCACCCTCAGAAAAAATTTCCCTTCATCCCAAGTTCTAGATTCTCCTACAAGAGGAAATATCCTCTCCACATTCACATTGTCAAGACCCCTCAGGGTCTTATATATTCAGTCAATTCACCTCTTACTGTTCCAAACACCAGCGGATACAAGCTCATCCCGTCCAACATTTCCTCATAAGACAATCTGCCCTTTCCAGGTATTAGTCTGGTAAACCTTCTCTGAACTGCTTCCAACGCATATACATTGTTCCTTAAATAAGGAGACCAATACTGTACACAGTACTCCAGATGTGGTCTCACCAATATCCTGTATAACTGGAGCATAACCTCCCTACTTTAGTATTTAATTCCCCTCACAATAAACAATGACATTCTATTAGCTTTCCTAATTACTTGCTGTACCTGCATACTAGCCTTTTGCGATTCATGCTCCAGAGCACCTAGGTCCCTCAGCATCTCAGAGCTCTGCAATCTCTCACCATTTAGATAATATGCTTCTTTTGCATTCTTCCTGCCAAAATGGACAATTTCACATTTTCCCACATTATACTATATTTACCAGGTCTCTGCCCACTCACTTAACCCATCTATTTCCCTTTGTAGCCTCCTTATGTCCTAAACTCACTTTCCTACCGAATTTGTATCATCAACAAATTTTGCAACCATACCTTTGGTCCCTTCATCCAAGTCATTTATATATATTGTAAGAAGTTGAGGCCCCAGCACTGATCCCTGTGGTACACCACTCGTTACATCTTGCCAACCACAAAATGATCCATTCATGTCTACTCTGTTTCTTGTTAGCTAGCTAATCTTCTATCCAAGCCAATATGTTACCCCTTACACCATGAGCTTTTATTTTCCGCAACATCCTTTAAATATCTGCCACTGCATCTCTATTGACCTCTGCTTTAACTGAATTTGCCAGTTCACTTTAGCTAGCTCGGTTTTCATGCCCTCATAATTGCTCTTATTTAAGTTTAAAAACACCCACTCTTCTCTCCCTCAAACGGAATATAAAATTCAATCATATTGTTGTTGAACATACTGTTCTAAGAAATTACCCAAAACATTCTATGAACTTATCTAGGCTACTTTTGCTCATCTGATTTTTCCAATCTATATGTGGATTAAAAGCCCCCAATGATTATCGCCGTGCCTTTCTGATCAGCACCCATTATTTCTTTCTTTTTACTCTGTCCTATCGTGTGGGTACTGTTAGAAGGCCTGTACCCCACACAATCAAGTGACTTCTCTATTATTTCTCATCTCTACCCAAACCGCTTCTACATCTTGGTTTCCTCTCTATGGTGTTAATACCATCATTAATTAACAGAGCCAACCCTCCATCTTCTCCTAGCTTCCTGAATGTCACATACCCTTGAGTATTCCAGTCCCAATCTATGTCATCCTGCAGCTATATCTCTGTAATGGCTATCAGATCGTACTTATTTATTTCCATTTGCATTATCAGTTCATCTGTTTTGTTTTGAATGCTACATGCATTCAGAGACAGAGCCTTTAGTTTTGTACTTTGTAACCTCTAGCCTTATCTGCTGACTTACTCTTAGATTTGTACTCTCTCCCGTCCTGTCATGGTCTATTTATCATTTCCCATATGAGTACTTTTCTCTCTTACCTTATCTCTAATCTTTGATCTACTACATCTTACCAAATTTGAACCCTTGCCCCTACTATTTAGGTTAAAATCCTCTTTACTTCCCTAGTTATGCAGCTTGCTAAAACACTGGTCTGAGCACGGTTCAGATGTAGACCATCCCAACAATACAGTCCCTACTTTCCCCAGTGCTGGTGCCAGTGCCCCATGAACCAGAACCCACTTCTTCAACACCAGACTTTGAGCCACGTATTCATTTCTCTAATCTAACTTGCCCTATGCCAATTTGCACGTGCCTCAGGTAATAATTCACAGATTGACATGCTGCTTCTTAATTTGGTGGCTAGCTCTTCATACTGTCTGTTGTGGAGTATCTGAGTCGACTAAGTAGAGTTAAACAGCAGTTTTTATTTAATATAAGAGTGCACACAGGGAACGTGTCCTTTTAGAATGCTCTAAAACACAATTCGAAGTTACAGTTTCTGTTGGTTATATATACCATCCTTGGGATAACTCACCATTAACTCACAATGTTCTTAAATCCCCAGGGCCTGATGATCTATATCCCAGGGTACTAAATAATGATAATAATAATACTGATAAAGTCCCACATAAGAGGTTAGTGTGTAAAATTAAAGCACATGGGATTGGGAATAATATATTGGCATAGATTGAGAATTGGTTAGCAGACAGGAAACAGAGTAGGAATAAATGGGTCCTTTTCAGAGTCGCAGGCAGTGATGAGTGGGTTACCGCAAGGATCAGTGCCCCAGCTATTCACAATATATATCAATGATTTGGATGAGGGAAGCAAATGTGGTATTTCTAAGTTTGCTGACAATGCGAAACTTGGTGGAAATATGGGCAATGAGGAGGGTGTTAAGAAGCTTCAAGGTGATTTAGAAAGGTCGAGTGAGTGGGCAAATACATGACTGATGCAGTAAAATGTGGATAAGTGTGAAGTTATCCACTATGGTAGGAAAAACAGAATGGCAGAGTATTATTTAAATGGTGATAGATTGGGAAATGTTGATGTACAAAGGGACCTGGGTGTCCTTGTACACCAATCACTGAAAGCAAGCATGCAGGTGCACCAAGCAGCTAAGAAGGCAAATGGCACGTTTGCCTTCGTTGCGAGAGGATTTAGGTGCAGGAACAAGGATGTCCTATCTGAGGTAGTGTATGCAGTTTTGGTCTCCTTGCCTAAGAAATGATACACTTGTCATAGAGAGAGTAGAGCGAAGGTTCACCAGGCTGATCCCTGGGTTGGCAGGATTGTCATATGAGGAGAGATTGGGTTGACTAGGCCTGTATACACTGGAGTTTAGAAGAATGAGAGGGGTTCTCATTGAAATGTATAACATTCTGACAGGGCTGGACAGACTGGAAAAAGGGATGAAGTTTCCTCTGGCTGGGGGGGTGGGTCTAGAACAAGGGGTCACAGTCTTAGGATATGGGGTATGCCATTTAGGACTGAGATGAAGAGAAACTTCTTTGCTTAGAGGGTGGTGAACCTGTGGAATTCTCTACTGCAGAAAGCTGTGGAGGCCAAGTCACTGAATATATTTAAGAAGGAAATAGATAGATTTCTGGACTCGAAAGGTGTCAAGGGGTACGTGAAGAGACCGGGAGTATGGCATTGGGATAGAGGCTCAGCCATGATCATACTGAATGGAGGAGCAGGCTCTAGAGGCCAAATGATCTACGCCTGCTCCTATTTCCTACGTTTCTATGTTTACATATGTCACCACAGTGAGACACTGCATAGGGCTTGCTGATGAAGAGGCTATCTACTGGCTGCAGAGGCTGACAGTTTTTTTGAATTAGTTATACTGCTAGCTGTCAGTGACAGGTGAATGCAAGAGGAGACAAGCAGGCCAACCACGACGCACCACCAACTACGCTGACACGCTTGATGCTTCACATCAACCAAAGACAGACTGGAATACACCTCAAGTACATGAAAATTAGTAGGCAGGTATGTTCTTGTCTATCAATGGTTGTTTAATAATGTAAATATTGACAGTAATTTCTGGAGTCACATGTAGGTCAGACTGGGTAAGGGTGGCAGATTTCCCTCCCTAAAGGACATTTTAAAGGACATAAAGGGCCAGTTAGGTTTTTGCAACAATTGATGACGGTTGTCATGGTCACCAGCATGGAATAGTTTTATATTCCAGGTTCATTAATTGAATTCAAATTCTACCAGCTACCATGCCCAAGCATTCACCTCGGCCTCGAGATTACTAGTCCAGTGACATTACCACTATGCCACCATTGCCCCATACACTCCACTCCAATATAAATCATGCATTGCCATTTCTCGAAGGTTGTTGGGCAGAGAGAGAATTAATCCCAATAACTCTTAGAATACAAAATCACAGTGCAGAAGAGGCCCTTCGGCCCATCGAGTCTGCACCAACATGTGAGAAACACCTGACCTACTTACCTAATCCCATTTACCAGCACTTGGTCCATAGCCTTGAATGTTATGACGTGCCAAATGCTCATCCAGGTTCTTTTTAAAGGAAGTGAGGCAACCCACCTCCACCACCCTCCCAGGCAGTGCACTCCAGACCGTCACCACCCTCTGGGTAAAAAAGTTTTTCCTCACATCCCCCCCTAAACCTCCTGCCCCTCACCTTGGACTTATGCCCCCTTGTGACTGACCCTTCAACTAAGGGGAACAGCTACTCCCTATCCATCCTGTCCACGTCCCTCATAACCTTGAGCACCTCGATCAGGTCGCCTCTCAGTCTTCTCTGCTCCAACGAAAACAACCCAAGTCTATCCAACCTCTCTTCATAACTTAAATGTTTCATCCCAGGTAACATCCTGGTGAATCTCCTCTGCACCCCCTCCAGTGCAATCACATCCTTCCTATAATGTGGTGACCAGAACTGCACACAGTACTCCAGCTGTGGCCTCCCCAAGGTTCTATACAATTCCAACATGACCTCCCTACTTTTGTAATCTATGCCTCAATTGATAAAGGCAAGTGTCCCATTTGCCTTTTTCACCACCCCACTAACATGCCCCTCTGCCTTCAGAGATCTATGGACACACACGCCAAGGTCCCTTTGTTCCCCAGAATACGACAGACCTCTCCAAGAAAATAAAGTTTAATCACAAGTCTCATTATCTGCAGATTATGGAAACACAGGAAAATATCCGACTTCATTCCTGGGCAATGCTCACATTACCAGCTAAAGGGTGTATAAGGTTTGCAGATGGTGAGGGCTAGCTTACGAGCATCATCCCTGGGGCTGGACAAGAGCAACACTCACCTTCAGAAACATTCCAGATGCCTTCTTCCAAGCTCTAAAATACACCTCAGCTATATGGGCCATGATGGACCTATAGGCAAAAATTCAAACACATGCTTTGTCATTTAAAGTTAACCATGGCAGAACAAGGACAATATTACAAAAAGGAAAAGGGAAAGACTACAAAATGCTGCTCCACTGATAGGTAGCATTTCAAGAAAAACTCAAGTGTTGCATGGACTGGTTCAGTGCTTTGGATCTCCAACATTGTGCTCTGGAGGGTAGCACGACACACCTGAAATTCACAAGCAGTCCTGAATGACAGCCATACTATCAAGGGGTATGGAGAGAGAGTAGGAATACGGGTTGAGATAGAGGATCAGCCATGGTCATATTGAGCAGGCTCAAAGGGCCGAATGACCTACTCCTGCTTCTATTTTTCTATGTTACTTGCAGAGTTAGAGTTAAGGAAATCTCAACATTGGAATATAAGCATCTACAGAGCTAAGACTAGACACTTCGCTGCTGGAAAAGCGATCACTTCTGCACCTCACAATGGAACAATGCAATTGTTAAAGATGAGAGAGCACACTAGCTGTCTGGCTGTGGCCATTATAAAGAGCCAAGATCAGGATAAGGAGATTATAATGTTACACATAAAATAAAATAGTTTGATCTTAAGCTTAAACAATAGTTATATAAAGGCAAACAAAGAGTAGAGTGTTACTTTCTATTGATTAACCAACTCTTTCCTAAAGCCAAATTGCAAATGCAAAAATTGTAATTCGATAATCGATCAAAACTCAAGAATATCTAACATTATATCTCAGTTTAAGTGATCATCAAATTTTAAAAACTGCCTAAATACAAGATCACTGCATTCTTAAAATTAATTCACTCTCATTCCTACATTTAAACTAATAAGCAATGCATGCTTTTCCTGCCTTAACCCAAAGCCCTGCCCCATTACTTTGTTCATACTTAGGAAAGAAGTGCAGCTGGTTCTTAATGGTACCATGGATCATCTTGATGAATTCCACATCCCAGCTAAACAAAAAACTTAAAAAACGCCTTCCCTGAAAAGAAACAAAGAGCAGTGAGAACTTACAAATTAAGAAAAGGAATGGAAAAGAAGTGTATTTATATAGAGCTTTTCATGACCACCAATAGCTTTACAACCAAAGAAGTACTTTTGAAGTTTACTCTTGTTCTGATGTAGGAAATGTGGCAGCCAATTTGCTGTTGGTGGGTTTCGGTTCTGATGAAAGGTCATCAACCTGAAACATTAACTCTTTCTCCCCACAGATGCTGCCTGACCTGCTGAGTATTTACAGCACATTTTGTTTTTATTGCTATTGTGGGAGTGTATTGTACAGAATGTGACAGTCACCAGATAATCTGTTTTGTGATGTTGATTGAGAGATAAATATTGGCCAAGGCTCCCCTGCTCATCTTCAAAGTAATGCCAAGTGATCTCTTACATTCATCTGAGAGTCAGCTTAACCTTACATCTTAAAGATAGCATCTTCGAAGTGCAGTATTCCCTCAGTACTGCATTGGTGTGTAAGCCTTGGTTTTTTGTGCTCAAGTCCTGAAGTAGGACTTGAATCTGTGTCTTAGAGGCAAGAATGCTAAAACCGAACCATTGGTGACACACAGGCACAAAAAAGTGAAAACACTCTAAAGTGATTTAATCTTTGAAATTTATTCTGAGAGCAAAACAGCCATAAACATTCACATAATATAAAAGAACATACATTTTAAAAACCGGCCTCTCGTTTGGCTAGATCTTAAACCACTTTTCACTAGTATTTAAGTTATGAACAACAGCTACTTTGCAATGTTTTGGTGATTGGACTGTGCCAAGTACCACTTGTTAAGTTAATGAAATAAGCGATAAAAGCTAAACAATTTTCAGCTTACTATTGAAGCAGCTAGCTGCTGACCCATCAAATTAGTTATCTTTGCGGTTTTGCTGAGGCTATCCTTTAAAATATCGACATTCTTCCTATCCAGCTTCACTGAAAACTATGAAAACTGAGAATCAAGGTATAGAAAACTGACCAGAGATGCATCATATTAGAATGAGGCTGCTGCCTCCTGGTAAATTTCAAGACACTTTTTAGTTGCCTTTTAGATGATTACAGAATAACTTAATTTTAGTCTATTTTCCTTAAAGTGTAAAGCCATCCAAATATAAGTGACTGCTTACAAATCAAGAGCTATTTTGCAAGTGTAAAAGCTTTGAAAATACAGAATTTAAAACAACAGCAAAGGAAAATATTTAAATAGACAACCAATAGGTGGCAGGATTGCATAATTTACACAGGCTTCAAGACAGAATGCCATAGAGCTCAGGATGGAACCTACACTAATTGGTTCTTCTCACAGCAAATTGACAATTAGGGATGGAGGACAGTACATCTATGCGTTCACCTACAGCTGTGGCTCAGTTCATAGCACCCTCGCCTTTGAATCAGAAGGTTGTGGGTTCATGTCCCACTCCCAGAAACCAAGAACTGTGAATGTACTCGAAAGAGTTACGATCTGTGACTGTTGATAACGCGAAAGAGTTAAAAGTATATCACCTTGAGGTGTCAGCTGTGGCTCAGTTCATAGCACCCTCGCCTTTGAATCAGAGGGTTGTGGGTTCATGTCCCACTCCTGGAAAAACCAAGAACTGTGATTGTACTCGAAAGAAGTTGCAATCTGCGACTGTTGGTAACTCGAAAGAGTTTCCCAGAAACCAAGAACTGTGAATGTACTCGAAAGAGTTACGATCTGTGACTGTTGATAACTCGAAAGAGTTAAAAGTATATCACCTTGAGGTGTCAGCTGTGGCTCAGTTCATAGCACCCTCGCCTTTGAATCAGAAGGTTGTGGGTTCATGTCCCACTCCCGGAAACCAAGAACTGTGAATGTACTCGAAAGAGTTACATGCGATCTGTTGATAACTCGAAAGAGTTACAGCTGTGGCTCAGTTCATAGCACCCTCGCCTTTGAATCAGAAGGTTGTGGGTTCATGTCCCACTCCCAGAAACCAAGAACTGTGAATGTACTCGAAAGAGTTACGATCTGTGACTGTTGATAACTCGAAAGAGTTAAAAGTATATCACCTTGAGGTGTCAGCTATGGCTCAGTTCATAGCACCCTCGCCTTTGAATCAGAGGGTTCCTTTGAATCAGAGGGTTGTGGGTTCATGTCCCACTCCCGGAAACCAAGAACTGTGAATGTACTCGAAAGGGTTACATGCGATCTGTTGATAACTCGAAAGAATTACTGTAAAAGGAGGTACTTCAATTGGATGAGTAACTAATGTTTTGTTATGCTTCCTCATGACCAAATTAAGAGCAATAAATTGTTCATCAGTCAATTATTATCCAGGAAAGAGCACAGTAGAGTACAAGTGAAATCAATAAAAATCCAGGATAGTAAAGGTCATTCAGCCCATCATAGCTTATTCCTCCAGTATCCTAATATTTTCTTCGAAGCATTCTGCTACATTGTGAACATTCATATAATGGGAAAATTGTGCATAATTCCACATTCATGGTCAAATATCTTATTAACTGAGCTGCTGACCTCACCCCAGTACCGTTCCAAGTCTCCCATCTCCTATTGCTACATAAGCAATTGAATGCTGTTACATATCTTGTACCGAGACAGTCTATCACTTCAAAAAAATGTTGCTGTGAGGCAACAATGAAGGGAGAAAGAGCTCCATCATTAATTGAAGGGAGAACATTGTGCTTCAAATCTAAGGGGGCAGAAGAAGTCCAGCATGAGCAAGTGGTAAGGAAGGACAGCACCAACATAAATTGAGGGGCCGGCAGAAGGGAAGATTCAAAAAGAATGGAAGGGAAGAAGAGAATAGCAGGCATGAAGAAAAGTATCAGTTTGTACTGTGAAGAGTGGGAGACAGATATCGAGGAGAAAAGTTCCATCTTTAACTTGAGGGTGCACAAAATGTGGCAATTTGAATTGTAGCAGAGGGGTAAAAGTGGAAAATTGAATTAAAGAAGAAAACTGCCAGTGTGAATAGCTGGGGACTGGAGGTTCGAGGGATTGCAGAGAACCAGGGGCAGAGTGGAGAGAAGAGTGCCAATATGAATTGGGACATTTGGAATTGCGCTTCTATGAGCTGGGATGTATTGGAGTTGGAGGGACTTCATTGTCTTTAAAGTATAAAAGAGAATTCTGATCTGCATTTCCTAATTAATGTTGACTTTTTTTTTTAAGGGTGCATAGCTTCAGACCTCATATAGAAATCATAGAATTTATCACACAAGCTGGCATTCAGCCCATCATGCCTATGCTGACTTTGAAACATCTATCCACTTAGTCCCGATGACCTGCCCTCATTCCATAACATTTAACTGTTTATCTCCAAAATATTTATCTACTTCATTTCTCAAAGCTCGTAAGTATTCTGCTTCCACTACTGTCTCCAATAAAGCCATCCATCATCTAAACTCCTTTAAAAAAAACCTAACCCTTCCCTTCATCCTTAAATTTTAAGACAAACTTGCATTTATGTAGTGCCTTTCACAATCTCAGGGTGTTTCAAAACACATTAGATCCTTTGAAGTATTCTGTTGAAGTGCAATCACGGTTGTAATTTAAGAAATGCAGCATACAGCAACCTCCCACAAACCGCAATAAGACAACAATCAGATAATGCATTTTGAGGTGTTGGTTGAGGGATAAACATTGGTCAGGATACCAGGGAGAAATCCACCACTTGTCTTTGAAATAGTGCCATGGGATCTCTCACGCCCACCAAGAGGCCAAAGAGGCCCTCGATTTAACATCTCATTCGAAAGTTTGCACCTTAATACTGCATTGGAGTACTCTAGGGACTGGAACTCAACTGTCTGGCTCATTGTGTTACAATTATGAGGCTTATAAAATTATGTTTTGGGACTATGTCTTCAAATTTGGGGCAAAAAGAAAGGAGTCGTTTGATCTGTGCTAAAGTCTGCCTCACAATAGGCCTGGTTGATGGGGCTGTTAAAGATTAGAGGAAAACCTACATTGTTTTCCTGGGAAGGCGCAAAGTATTCATACTTGCAGATAATGGCCAAGGCATCTGTGATGTCAATGGATAGACTTTGGGTCTCCAAGTCCCAAGGAACTGTTAAAAATGTCAGGTTGTAAAAGGGTATGCTTTGAACTATCCATTTGATTCCAGAATAGGATAGATTTGGGGTCTGAAGAATAGCTAATGAGCATTTCTACCTGGATACAAGACCCATGTGATTCACAATGATATTGGGAAGGGGGCAGAGGAAGCCATTATAAAGATCAGGTTACAGGCTTTCCTAAAATATTACTGAATGTCACAGACAGGTGAGTTAGCCTGTTAGGGTCTAGAGAAAAAAAAGCAGCTAGAGGCCAAAAGTCTCTATGGTTCACTGCGCTGGAAGCTCACGCTCAGATTGAAATTATTGAGGAGTTAAAACTAAGCTGGAAGATTCGCCTAGCTTACGCTAGAGGAAGGATCTCCAGTAATACTCTCACTGTGAAGGACCGTTCTGGGGTTAAAAATTACCAGGCTGAGAAAGAAAAAGAAGTAAACCCTTGGGAGGTGAGAATCATTTTGGACTGATTCTGGGAGAATTGAATGGCTACTTAAATGGGAATGTAACGTATACCTGCGAAGTGTGTTTTTTCAGTTCTACTAAAAATAAGCTGGGGTATTTTGTTCTGTGATTTAAAATAAAAGTTGCCTACAAAGGTAGTGTTTAGTCAACAGTGTTTTTTAGTCTTTTGTTACAGCAAAGGTCTTAAAACGTGAAATCTTGTCATGTCATCCTTTCAGCTATTAATTGGAAGGTTGAATCTTTCTTTAGAAGTTATCAGTCTTTATATTTCTGTTGCAACAATAAGCAATATTTCTACCACGGAGTCACAGCTGATACTCATTATGTTGTGAAGTTACCCGACTCACCAACTATTGAAAACAAATTTTCCTGATTTACTTTATCAAACTCATACAATTTTGAGCAGAAAGGCTAAACTATAGTCAAAACCTTTAATTTATTAAAATGAGATGAAAATTAGATGATCAGCATAATAGGTCTTAGATGATTGAACTAATTAAAACAGATGATATATGTAGTGGATTGAGTATAGTTGGCACAAACTGTGACTGGTCAACAATTGCCAGGTAGCAAGACTCTTAATGTTAGAAATACTATTAAAAAAAGCAGATGAACGAATTCTTCAATTAGCTAGGGGCATCCACAACTTGCTTGTCAAGGCACAGCTGCAGCATATAACAAGTCAATGAAAGGACAACCATGGGCACATAACAATAGAGTTCAAGTGGCAAAATACAGCAGATGCTGGAAATCTGAAATATAAACAGAAAATTTTGGCAATTCTGTTTCTCTCTCCACAGGTACTGTTGATCATTTCCAGCATTTTCTGTTCCTACACCAGGATTCAAGTCCCTGTCTTAAAGTGGAGGAGTCATAGGAGCTCAGACAATTGTCGACCGATGATTTAGTGCAAATGCTGCTATTGTATGCATTGTGTTTTCAAACACTTTTGTGTAATATGTAATACTGCTTTCTTCACTTACCTCTTCCTTTTTTATGTGGGCAACACTCATGAAACACTGAAGCAAAATATTTTTCACTTCGTTGCTGTCTTCAGAATTGAATTCAAAATTTTGTAAAGCTTGATGGAAGTGCCAGAGTCGAACTATGTCAGCATTCTGTGCATGATGAAGTGGAAAGGAAAGCAACATTTATTTATTCAACTGGCATCCAAGAGCTACAGCATCAGATGATTACACATCTAACTATTTCAAGGAAATAGACCAAAGAAAAATGAACAGAAAAATAAAGTTATAGTAACAGTGTAGGTAAGAATGAACAAACTGAGTAGATGTTAGCAGTTATAGTAATTAAACAGAACCTTCGCAGCTTTTTGTTTAGCTCTACATGCTCAGCTGGTTTTTTTAACCTTGTCATTATCTTTCTGTTAAGCTAACGTTGTAAATTCCTAGGTGACTCACTGCTTCTTTGACTCACCCTTCCAACAAATATGCCTTTATACGGTAAAACAGAGGGGGACAGTGAAGAGAAAGCAGCCAACAACTGAGGAATAGAGAATACAAGAGAAAATGAGTGTAAGAAATTCAGAAATAAAAAGGCGAGAGGCATAGGGTAAAAGGAAATAGTTTGAAGGACAAGAGTAAGAAGAAAAAAAATCAGAAAACAGAGAGAAAGTCTGTCAGAACCAGACAGAGAGATACACAACTATTATTTATCTTTTTGTTCATGAGCAATGTCACAAATAAATCAACTAGTATAAAATATTCAGCAAAATTAATCTTCAGATCAATAAAAGTCACTATACCGAAAATTTCCCCAATAAAGTTTTCTCCAACAACATAATAAAGGCAGTTTTCCCCAATTCTTCTTTGCCTTCTAATCCTTTGTCCCACCAAGCCACAAACAAATGTTGGATTGTAATTTTCAAATCTCCTTGAAGCTTAGGCAATGCTGGCAAAATGCCTGTAAAGAAAAGAATTAAAACAAAATAAACAAAAAAAATTCAGATCAATTGGAGGAAGGTTGGGACTGGGGATGCATTTGTTGGATTGGGAAAGGCATAAACAAATAATGATTGATACTACTACCATATAACATAGTAATAGGCTATTATTATATATTATTTTATAAGTCCTTTCCGCAAGTTTATTACAATATTACATGTAAAATTATTCAATCATTCTTCATTCATTGTATGACAGTGCTACTTTCTTGGTCATGTTCATTATACATTACAGTTTAGATCCACAAGACCAAGATAAAAACAAGCTGTAATCACCCTAGGTTTTCCACAGCATAAGGGTTATCCAGTCTCTGGCTATTGAGGCTGCTTGGACAATAACTGCAGACCACACGTTTTCTTTTCCTGGCAGCCTTCAGTCTCGTGAGACAGTGGTTTGCGCCGTGGTAGTTAACTCTGCATTAAAACATCACCTGGTGCGGCTCAGGAGCCCCACTATGGCATGGCAATCTCTGTCGTACTTGCCGCAAATGAAGGCAGCAGGCTGAGAAGATGCAGGATGCGCTAGCCTCAGTTTTCTCTGGGTCCTCTTCTCAACCAGCTGAGCTTGCTGTTTTTCCTCAACTCTTCCAACGCCCCTCCGAACAATCAACTTTCATCAGCGGCTGTCTCCCCAACTGCCTGTGTCAATGTCTACCAGCTTCATATCATGCTCACGGGTGTCCTTATAACAGAGGCATGAGCTTCCAGCAGGTCCTGACACAATGGCCAGTTCACTGTCCAGAAGATCTTTGGGTATGCGGCCATTACCCATCCAATGAACATGGCCAAGCCATTGCAGGCATCGTTGGCTTATAAATGAGCGCATGCTCACAGAATTAATATGCTCCAGCACATAGTTGGTGACCTTGTCGTGCCAAGATATGGATATATCTGAGACAGGGAATTCTTCAGCCTCTTCTCCAGCCAGATGCTGTTCAGGTCTCACTACTGTAAAGGAGGCTGCACTGAAGACTTGGGCCTGGGAGGCTCGCAGTTTGGTTTTCTCCACCAGGTTGCAGTTGTTCCACACTCTCTTACTCAGCTCTTACACATATACCGTTCAAGTAATAACCACTAATTAACAATTTGCGTATACGAACTAGCTAGTGGTAAATTTGGATTCAAACGAATATATGCTTTTCGTACATTTACCCAAGTAGATTAGGTATTGACCCTCCACCAAAACAATAAGTTGCACAAACTGTCACTGCAACAAATGATTCAAATTTTATGCCCAGCAAAAAATTGAATTATGTTAAATGCATAAACTCGAGCTTGGCAACAAAATAAAAAATTCTGTGACCGCTCTCAAAGTTTTCTAACATGGTGGATTAAGAAAGAATTAGTTCCTGTTATCACTTCAGGCGTTGCCACATACACATAATTACTCTCTGTGCAAACTGACATTTTGTTCCAAATCAAAACCGTCTGAAAAGGAAACCACAACGTCTAATCTTGTTAATGTTTGCCTAACCTATACACGTTCTTTGCTCCTTCCGAACTCAAAATAGCCTATTCACGTGGACTAAGCCTAATCCTTCCATATCAATCTAGTGTTTTTTATTCCATACCTTTTCTAAGGCCTCTCCATTACCCACTTCGAGAGGGACTAAAATGGGCACAGTTGAGGTCTAGGTGAGGTCTGACCAACATCTTATACAAGGAATATAATATTTTTAATTACACATCAACATCCTGGGGGGTTACCATTGGCCAGAAACTGAACTGGATCAGCCATATAAACACTGTGGCTACAAGGGCAGGTCAGGGCATAGGAATCCTGCAACGAATAGCTCACCTCCTGACTCCCCAAAGCCTGTCCGCCATCTACAAGGTGCAAGTCCGGAGTGTAATGGAATACTCTCTACTTGCTTGGATGAGTGCAACTCCAACAAGACTCAAGAAGCTTGACATTATTCAGGACAAAGCAGTCTACCTGACTGGCACCATATCCACAAACATTCACTCCCTCCACCACTGATGCACAATGGCAAGGGGGTGTACCATCTACAAGATGCACTGCAGCAACTCACCAAGCCTCCTTAAACAGCACCTTCCAAACCCACGATCACTACCATCTAGGAGGACATGGGTAGCAGATAGATGGGAATGCCACCACCTGGAAGTTCCCCTCCAAATAACTCACCATCCTGGCTTGGAAATATATCCCATTCCTTCACTGTCGCTGGGTCGAAATCCTGGAACTCCCTCCCTAACAGCACTTTGGGTGTTCCTACACTGCATGGACTGCAGCGGTTGAAGAAGGCAGTGCACCGCCACCTTCTCAAGGACAATGAGGGACAGGCAATAAATGCTGACCTAGCCAGCGATGCCCACATCCCACGAATGAATAAAAAAAAGCCTATGAAGGGCCATTAGTTACTACATAAACACGAGCTTATTGAATAATTGTGATGCCAAGGCATAAAACAGTACTGTCATGCCAAAATAAAACACCTACCGTTCAAAATAATAGCAATTTCCAGCAAGTCACTGTAAACATCATTCTCATCAATTACACGTACAGACGCCACTACCACCTCAGTTACACCACTGACCACAGATAGGTTTTTCTTCTGAAAAGAAGCATAGGAGAGGTTCTATTTAACTTACTAAAAAAATTAAGACGCAATATAATTTTCACTTAATTAACATCTGATAAATTAAAAATGCCCCACCTCCCTTCAATGTCTGAAAAAAATACAAAGTATGTAGAAAGAGTACAATTGATCAGTCAATTATATTAGGTGATTTCAACTTTCCCAACATTAATTGGGATAGACATAGTGTTAAGGGCTTGGATGGTGGATTTCTTGAAATGTGTACAGGAGAACTTTTTAGGTCAATATGTAGAGGGTCCAACAAGGGACGGTGCTGTGCTGGACCTAATTTTGGGGAATGAAGCCGGACGGGTGGCTGAGGTGGTGGTGGGGGAGCATTTCAGAGATATCAACCACAACATGGTACAATTCAAGCTTGTTATGGACAAAGAACTAGACAAGTTGCAAAAAAATGTTTTGAATTGGGGGAGAGCAGATTTTAGTAAAATAAGGCAGGATCTGGCCAAAGTAGGCTGGGAACAGCTACTTGTGGGGAAATCTGCAGAGGAGCAGTTGGGGGCATTCAAAAAGGAAATGGGGTGGGTCCAGGCTCAACATGTTCCCTCTAGGGTGATAGGAAGGAGTAACAAGTCCAGAGAACCATGGATGACCAGAGATATTCAGGATACGATGAAAAGGAAAAGAGAGGCTTTTAGCAGGTACAAGGGAAGCAAATCAGCAGAGGCATTAGTGGAGTACAGAAAGTGCAGAGTGGAGCTTAAGAAAGCAATTAGGAGAGCAAAGAGGGGACATGAGAAAGCTCTGGCTGGTAAAAGTAGGGAAAATCCTAAGATATTCTATAAATATATCAATGAGAAGAGGGTAACCAGGGAAAGAGTAGGTCCCTTTAGAGAGCAAGGGGGCAATCCATGGGTGGAGCCAGAGGACATCAGTAGAGTATTGAGCAAATACTTCACATCCGTCTTCACCCAAGAAAATGAGGATGAAGGTATCGAACTCGGGGAGAGAAACTGTGCGGTTCTTGAGCAAATTGATATGGGAAGTGACAATGTTTTGGAGGTGTTGGCAGGCTTAAAAGTGGACAAATCTCCAGGTCCGGATGACTTGTGTTCCAGACTGCTGAGGGAGGCAAGGGAGGAGATCACAGGGGCTCTGACCCAAATTTTTAATTCTTCTCTGGCCACGGGGGTGGTGCCAGAGGACTGGAGAACAGCTAATGTGGTTCCGCTATTTAAGGATTGTAGAGAGAAGCCAGGGAATGACAGGTCCGTGTGTCTCACGTCAGTGGTAGGGAAACTATTGGAGAAAATTCTGAAGGAGAGAATCTATCTCCACTTGAAGAGGCAAGGTTTGATCAGAGATAGTCAGCATTGCTTTGTCAGAGGGAGGTCATGCCGAACAAATTTGATTGAAATTTTTTGAGGAGGTGACCAGGTGTGTAGATGAGGGTAGTGCAGTTGGATGTAGTTTATATGGATTTCAGCAAAGCCTTTGACAAGGTCACACATGGGAGACTTATAAAGAAGGCAAATGCACATGGGGTACATGGTAATTTGAAAAGGTGGATTCAAAATTGGCTTAGTTGCAGGAGACAGAGGGTGATGGCAGGAGGATGCTTTAGAGACTGGAAGCCAGTGTGCAGTGGCGTAACACAGGGAGCTGTGCTGGGTCCCCTATTATTCATCATTTATATAAACGACTTAGATGACTATGGGGGATTAGGATTAGTAAATTTGCGGATGACACAAAGATTGGCTGGGTGGTTAACAGTGAGGTTAAGTGTCTTGGGCTACAGGAAGAAATAGACGGAATGGTCAAATGGGCAGATAAGTGGCAGATGGAATTTAACCCTGAAAAGTGTGAGGTGATACACTTTGGAAGGAGTAATTTGACAAGGAAGTATTCAATGAATGGCATGGCACTAGGAAGTTCTGAGGAACAAAAGGACCTTGGCATGCATGTCCATAGATCTCTGATGGCGGAGGGGCATGTTAGTGGGGTGGTGAAAAAAGCATATGGGACACTTGCCTTTATCAATCGAGGCATAGATTACAATAGTAGGGAGGTCATGTTTGGAGTTGTGTGAGGCCACAGCTAGAGTACTGTGTGCAGTTCTGGTCTCTACATTATAGGAAGGATGTGATTGTACTGGAAGGGGTGCAGAGGAGATTCGCCAGGATGTTGCCTGGGATGAAACATTTAAGTTATGAAGAGAGGTTGGATAGACTTGGGTTGTTTTCGTTGGAGCAGAGAAGACTGAGGGGCGACCTGATGAAGGTGTACAAGATTATGAGAGGCATGGACAGGGTGGATAGGGAGCAGCTGTTCCCCTCAGTTGAAGGGTCAGTCACGAGGGGACATAAGTTCAAGGTGAGGGACAGGAGGTTTAGGGGGGGATGTGATGAAAAATTTTACCCAGAGGGTGGTGACAGTCTGGAATGCACTGCCTGGGAGGGTGGTGGAGGCGGGTTGTCTCACATCCTTTAAAAAGAACCTGGATGAGCACTTGGCACGTCATAACATTCAGGGCTATGGGCCAAGTGCTGGTAAATGGGAATTGGTAGGTAGGTCAGGTGTTTCTCACGTGTCGGTGCAGACTCGATGGGCCGAAGGGCCTCTTCGGCACTGTGATACACCAAAACGAAGAATGATTCCAGTGGGGGTCTATGGAATTTAAAAAGTTAAATGTGGCAGTACATTTACATAGCAAAACAGAGCTACAGAATCCACCTCCATCTGTAGTAGTCCTTCTGCCGATTACGTGATTTCAACAGTTTGACTGTGAAATGATGCGAAAATCTGGCTGGCCTCACGGAGAGGGTCATTAATTTCTGGCAACATACAGGAATATTTCAAAATCAAGCTGAAATAATTGTTTTCATTCTACATAACTAAAAATGCGATCATATTAAATTAGTTAGTGAAGGCTAGAATAAGATACAAAAAGAATTTATGCTCCTGACAGTTTATGGATTAAAATACAAATCAGCATTATAGATATCATCTCCTCACCATATCAAGTGCACCCTCCAGTTCCATTTCATCTTCGCTGTCTTCATCTTCCCGCCAGTTCTCCACTGGGTTGTCCAATAGAACATCGGTTAGGAGCCTCTTCAGCTGCTCCCATAATGCTTCTCTTTGCTTCCGCGGGAACTCCTGTAGCACCTCATTTAGGTCAAATGGATCCGAATTGTTTTTCTAAAGATAGGAAAAATGAAATTGAAATCAATTATGGCATTTTTCCAGAGGTCAGCCATTTGCCTTAAAAACATGAAAATACATCACCACGAAGGTTCCCAAACCAAAGTAAGAATTGGTTTGTCCGATATGCATTGAATATATTCTCCCAGGAGACACATCCGAATTACTTAAATCCAGCTTTCATATTATCCAGGCATTAATCTCCAGGGATTTTTATCTTGGAACCAGATTAACTCTCTTCATACTCCCATGACAAGTGGTAGATATCAGCAGCTCATCAATTGGCTTGGTGAGCAGTATAGCCTTTCATCTCTGACCACAGCATGAACCACAAAATCCAAGTAAGTGGTTCTACCAGTTGGGCTTGTAGAGATTTAGCAATATCTGTCCATCTCAAATCAAATCCTCAAAATTATATTCAGCCACAATGGCTGAGGAAGGTGATTAAACACATCTTATTTCACTCTTTTCAGTGCCTAACTGATGCCAGAGATTTTATCTCCAACATGTCACATGTTTGGGACAGTGTATTAAAAAATCTGTAGCATCAGTCCTAAGTTTCTCTTTCAAGTGTTTCAATCTCTGTCCTCTTGGCCCACTCTTGCAATTTTGTTCAAAGTAACTTTCCAGATTTACCCTTTGAGAAGTCTAACGTCTTCTAGTAGATGTTTTTTTCCAGCCTTTCCTCATACCTCGGAAACCAGAACAAGTATGGTGGCTCTTCTTGAACTGCCCCCAACATCTGAATCTCTCTCATGCCTTGGTGAGCAGAACTCAAGGTGTGGTCTGGCCAGCCAATACAGTTGCGATTGAACCTACAGGCTGACAGATCGGCACAGTAAAATAGCCCTTCACATTGGGAATTTAATTGAATTGTCTAAATTAATATCCAGTGAAAATGTCAGTCATCAGACGATCGTCATGACTGATCAGAGCCAATTTCTGAAGTATAACATAATATTATCAGAACAAAAAGAGGTTACACGAGGAAAAGTAATTATGCAATGAGCTATGGTTATCTGGAATGCATTGCCTGAAAGTGTTGCGGAAGTAGATTCAATAATAATTTTCTAAAGGTGAACTGGGTCAATACTTGGAAGTGCAAAAATTTGAAGGGTTATAGGGAAAGAGCAAGGAGTGTAACTAATTGAATAGCTGTTTAAGAGCCAGCACAGGTATGATGGGTCACATGACCTTCTTTTGTACTGTGTCATGGCATGATTCTATGCTCAAAGAGAGCTCCGATTTCATCTGAAGTTCCACAGAAGTAAAGATAAGCATTCAAATTTATTAAACAAACTTCTGATAACCGGTAATACAAAAGCAAAATATTGCAGGTGGTAAAAAAGCAAAATAAAACGCTGGAAATACTCAGCAGGTCTTGGAGCAGCTGTGAGGAGAAAGTGTTAATGTTTCAGATCAATAACCTTTTTGTCACAACTCCAGTCAGTTGTAATAAATGATCTTTGACCTGAAGTGTTAACTCTGTTTCTCTCCACAGTTGAGTATTACCAGCATTTTCTATTTATATTTCTGTTACGAGGTTCTTGTTATGGGGATGGTACCGAGGGGGGTGGGAGGGTGTGGTGGTCAACCAGATGGATTACAGCCTTTTCCAGTCTTGTACGATCGCACCAGCTCTACCATGTACAGACAGTCACAAAATTAATAATAATATAGTACACGGTAAAGAAAATTCCAAAGAGAAAGTGGATTGAAAAGGTAATTTACTTTGAATTTCACTTCGCTGGCTGATCATCAGTAAATAAAAGTTATGAATTCAAAATTGTCAAGTGAGAAGAGACCTATAGTCGTTTTTTTTGATGGAGAGTTGTTGAAAATCACCATGCAATTGGAGCCAAGACTATTGCATTTTTGAAGGGAAAAATCAATAAATATTTGAAGAGAAAGATTAGGGTAGTGAGGTTCACACTGCTATAGGAAAGAGGTATAGATATTATTGACCCAAAAGCCTCTTCCTGTGCTGTATGATACTAACTAAATAGATTTCAACATGTACTATTAACTATCTTTATTTACGAAGCTGGATAAACTGTAGGCATATGTATTATTCTAAAAACATTTTAAACAGGTACAGTACTTACATGAAGCTGAATAAAATTCAGGAAGTCTTCCACAGACTCTTTACACACAGATTGTAGAAAGGAGTCACGTTTTGACATGATGCACAATTCCTCTCAGCATCTAACAAAATGGGCTCTGCCAGAAAATAGATGTATATTATGGAAGAATACAACCCTTTCATTAAGATTTGTTCAGTAAATAAACAATTTAAGCTTGATTGCTCTTAAAATAGAAACAGAAACTGGAACTTTGTCAACAGTGTGCCATTCCTGATATTGTAACTGGAACTGTGTGTCACTCACACTCTCTCTTTTTCTCATTTCCCATGTGATTATAATTAAAATTCTGAGTGCTGGTGGTGTGCATGCCAATCCCTCAATCAACATCATAAAAAAACAGATCAGCTGGTCATTAACCAAACAGGCAGCCTGTGTGAACATTGCACCAGGAATTTCTGGAAAAACTCAACAGATCTGGCAGCATCCGTGGAGAGAGAAATAGAGTTAACATTTCAAGTCCGTATGACTCTTCTTCAGTTCTGAAGGTGTAGAATGGAAAGGTACTCTAATTGGCAGAATATAAGTAGTGGTGTCCCACAAGGATCTGTGTTGGAGCCTCAACTATTCATCGTATTTGTTAACTTAAATGATGGGAAAAACAGCTACAAATCCAAAATTTGCCAATGGCACAAGGAAAGGCAGCATTGTAAGCAGTGTAGATGGAAGTGTAACATTACAGAGATATTGATAGATTAAATTAATGGCCAAAACTTTAGCAAATGGATTTCTACAAACGCAAATATAATGTCATGCATTTTGGATCTAAAAAAAGATGGAACAAGATACTTCTTAGATGGTGGAAAGGTAGAAACAGTGGCAGTTCAAATAAATTTGGGGTTCCAGGTACATAGATTGTTAAAATATTAGGTACAGAAATAATCAAAAATGGAATGCTGGCCTATATTTAGAGGGCTAGAATATAAACTTGTAGAAGTCATGTTTAGCTATCCAAAACCCTGGTGGCGTGAGACCAGAACAAAGGATTCCTGCATGCATATGCATGGTACCCTGGAAGCCGTTATGATTTATTTATCCTGAGGACAAGGGGTACACCTTAAAGAGCTGGCTGATGACCCCTTTTAGGCAGCCGCAAACGGAGGCCAAAAGGCACTACATCAGCCATGTGCTGACCCACAATTTGGTAGAGCAGGCTAATGGCAACTTGATGTGCTTTAGGTGCCTAAAATGTTCTGGAGGAGCTCAGTATTCTCCTGCATGGGTCTCGAGAATAGTCAATATGTACTGCATGCTTCATAACGCAATGGAGGGCCTACAAGCTGATGGGCCGAAACCAGGCCTATAGCTGTAACATCTGAGGAGGAGGATATCAACAGCGAGGAAGATGATGATGAGGAGGAGGAGCCCACGTCCATGGATCTGACATGGGGAGAAGGAAGTGGGCGACAATGGGATACCAGCTGAGGGGCAGGCTCATGTAGCCATGGCTGATTCTTTACAGGAAGGGTTCATCGCCAGAAGCCTGCTACTTCAGAGTTGATTCTCCTAGGCTCTTGAAAGGTCAGAAATTGCATCAGCCAGTTCCGAGTGAGTAGTTTCCACATAATACACCTTATATATGGAAGCCACACCTCA
Source organism: Cetorhinus maximus (assembly GCF_964194155.1). Lineage (NCBI taxonomy): Eukaryota > Metazoa > Chordata > Chondrichthyes > Lamniformes > Cetorhinidae > Cetorhinus > Cetorhinus maximus. The sequence goes on from NC_135881.1 coordinate 28,758,413, forward strand.
GACAAATTCCCGTCGCAGACAACATATAATAAAATCAGTGCCATAAACGTGGCTGAAACTATGATCACCATAACACTTGGGCAGGCAGTGGTGTAGTGGTATTGTCACAGACTAGTGATCCAGGGTAATGCTCCAGGGTTTGAATCCTACTGTAAGGAAATCAAAATTTCACATTTTTGGTACTCTTGGATGGGATGAGGGCATCACTGGCAAGAACAGCATTTGTTGCCCCCCACTAATTTCTCCTAGAATAAGTGGCTTGCTTGGGCCATTTCAGAGGCCAGTTAAGAGTCAGTCACATGTCTGTGGGTCTGGAGTCATATTACTCATTCAAGGAATGTAGGCTTCGCTGGCTAAGCCAGCATTTATTGCCCATCCTTAATGGCCTTTGAGGTGGTGGTGGTGAGCTGCCTTCGTGAACTGCTGCAGTCCATGTGGTGTAGGTACACCCACAGTGCTGTTAGCAAGCAAGTTCCACGATTTTGACCCAGCGACAGTGAAGGAATGGTGATATACTTCCAAGTCAGGATGAGTGGCTGCGAGGGGAACTTCTAGGTGGTGGTGTTCCCATGTATCTGCTGCTCTTGTCCATCTAGGTGGTTGGTCGTGGGTTAGGAAGGTGCTGTCTGGCAAGCCTTGGTGAATTCCTGCAGTGCATCTTGCAGATGGTACATGCTGCTGCTACTGTGCGTCGGTAGTGGAGGGAGTGAATGTTTTTGGATGGGGTGCAAATCATGCGGATCATTTGTCTGGGATGGTTTCAAGCTTCTCAAGTGTTGTTGGAGCTGCACTCATCCAGGCAAATGGAGAGCATTCCATCACATTCCTGACTTGTGCCTTGTAGATGGTGGACAGGCTTTGGGATGTTAGGATGTGAGTACTCGCCACAGGATTCCTAACCTCTGACCTGTTCTTGTAGCGACAGTATTTATATGGCTAGTGCAGTTCAGTTTCTGGTCAATGGTAACCCCCAGGATGCAAATAGTGGGGGATTCAGCAATAGTAATGCTATTGAATGTCAAGGGACGATGGTTAGATTTTCTTTTTGGGGTTGGTCACTGCCTGGCGCTTGTGTGACATGAATGTTACTTGGCACTTGTCAGCCCAAACCTGGATATTGTCCAGGTCTTGCTGTATTTGGACATGGGCTATTTCAGGCCTCGATACCCTGGGCAGAATTAAATGCCCTCTCCCGTGGCAAGTTTGATTGGGGGGGGGGGGGGGCAGTTAATTGGGCAGAAGGGTGGCAGATGGGAATCCCACCACTTTGCCACCTCTACCCCGATTACACATATACAAACATACTAATTAGGAGCAGGAGAAGGCCATTTGGCTCCTCCAAGCTGCTCCGCCATTCAGTATGATAATGGCTGATCCAATTGTGGCCTCAACTCCACATTCCGCCTACCCGATAACCTTTGACTCCCTTGTTAGCCAAGCTTTAAAATTATACAATGCCACTGCCTCCATTGCTCTCCAGAAAAAGTTCCAAAGATTCACGACCCTCAGATAAAAAAAATTCTTATCTCTGTCTTAAGTAGGAGACCCCTGAATCTTAAACTGTGTCCCCTAGTTCTAGTCTCTCACACAATAGAATTTAGTCTGTGACAAAAAGGCCCTTCGACAGCCGTCCCAGAGCCTGCGCTTGATGCCTATTCCTCTAACCCTACCCTGACCCCCATGAACCCCCTCCCACCATCACTCACCTGTTGCTTAGGTCCATCTGGAATTGATAGAATCAAGGCAGTTTTTTTAAGTAGAAAAAAACTGGCTTGAGCTACATGTGACACAGTCAAAAGATGACCTGACCTGATCTTTACTCTGTGGCCCTTTACTCTGTTACTATGTTCTGTCCACTTCCTCCCTCTTCTCTTTGTCCAGCAGCTGGTCGAGGCAATTGGTGACTGCAGCCGAAAGTGTCCCACATAGCAACAGCAGGACCAGCCAGAATAACTGCTCCTCGACCTCCAATCATAGGCTCCCTCCCTCCTGCCTTGCTGCTCCTCCAAAGACAGAATATATGATTGGAGGAGCAGCAAGGGCAGGAAAGGAGGAACCTGTGAGTGGAGGAATAGTGCAACAAGCATGGAAGAGACAGAATCTGTGATTGGAGGAGCAGCTCTTCACAGACTCTGTCTCTCCCACAATCGCTATTCCTTCAAGTAGGTAGTGGGCATTAACTACAAACTCACTTGTGCCCACATGAATAGACAGAGTGAACTGATGAATAGATAGACTGAACTGTGGTTGATGGGTTAGGCGGCTTACGTTAGGTGGATATTTGTAACATGTAACACTGTAAATTAATGCTCATAAAAGTGTGGAAAGATTGGTTCCAGTTATATCCTCCACCAACTGGCTTTCTGAAATACGACTTCCAGTCATTCCAAATAACTGAAGCCCCTTATCGCTGGAACCATTCTGACAAATCTCTTCAGCAGGCTCTCTAATGCCTTAAATGGTGCCTAGGTAGCAGTACAGAAGATGAACTTTGATTGTTGGACATAACATTTGAAGGGTGACAGGTGGGAAGACACCGTCAAAAGATGCGATCACAACTTGGACATTATGAAGTCTGTATGGCCTTGCAGTGCCTGTGAGAAGAATTGATAAGAACTGAGACTTGTTTTGGGAAAGGATTATACCAGGCTTCAGGATCGGAATGCAGTCAGAAATTTGGCTTAAAGGGACACTTCCTCAAGGACTCGCTGCTGCAGCCATAGTGGAATAGTCACCAGTGAAGACAGGAGGAACAGCCAGGAATGGAGTGACTAACCGTGGTGCCCACCCGTAGGTTACTCAGCAACTTGGTAATGTACGTACCAAGGAAATAGTAATGTATGTATCAATCTCGGGTATTGTCTTGGAACATGCTAAGTTGGGGCTATCCATTTTGGGGAGCTGTCATGGAACAGACCAAATGGGGGTTATTCTTTGTGCTTTAGAAAAATCTGTCTTTCTTTTTATATATCATATATATATCATATATATATGATATATATATTACACATTGATGTGTGTAAATAATAAATAAGTGCTTTCTCATTTTAATAAACTTTTTTCTTTCTACTTATTTTTCTATTTTTTAATATTATCAATTATAATTGTCATATCATTATTATTTTTATTATTATAATCATTATTCAATGCTCAATAAAATTGTTGGCTTAACACATTACCTGTCATAGTCATTCATTCCTGTTACATCCAGAGTATGGCTCTGAACCGAAGTGAGACTCCGAAAGGGACTCTCACGCCCTTCCCTACAATTCCTTGTAACCCTGACCCTGGACGATAGGGAATTAGCCTCACAGATCTTCTCTGGACAGCTTCCACACCTGAATGGTAATCAGCACCCTGTGGGTTACTATTAAACAGAAACTGAGCTGGGCCAGCCATACAAATACTGTGGCTACAAGAGCAGGTCAAAGGCTGGGAATTCTGCAGAGTGTAACTCACCTTCCGATTCCCCAAAGCCTGTCCACCATCTCCAAGCCACAAGTCAGGAGTGTGATGCAATACTCTCCATTTGCCTGGATGACTGCAGCTCCAACAGCGCTCAAGAAGCTTGACCCATCCAGGACAAAGCGGCCTGCTTGTTTGGTACCCCATCCACCACCTTCAACTTCCACTCCCTCCACCACTGACGCACAGTAACAGCAGTGTGTACCATCTACAAGATGCAGCAACACACCAAGGCTCCTTTAATCGTACTTTCCAAACCCGTGACCTCAAGGACAGGGACACATGGGAACACCAGTACCTTCAAGTTCCCCTCCAAGCCATACACCATCTGACTTGAAACAATATCGCCGTTCCTTCACCGTCGCTGGGTGAAAATCCTGGAACTCCTTTCCTAACAGCACTATGGATGTTCCTACAAAACATGGACTGCAGCAGTACAAGAAGGTGGCTCACCACCACCTTCTCACAGGCAATTAGGGATGGGCAATAAATGCTGGTCTAGCCAGCGACACCCACATCCCATGAACGAATAAATTTTAAAAAGTCCATCAAAACTGGACACAGCACGCAATGCGACATCTGACCGCAACTTTGTCTGTCTTATATTCTACAGTGTTAGGTATCTCATACAATAGTTCCCTTTGCAAATGATAAAATGAATCCAGACATATCAATGATACTGCTAAAAAGCACATGACAATGCCATGTCTGCTTACATCACAGTTCAACTGTTCATGTCTGTACAACATGCATCCTCAAAGCATTAGAATAATAAGCACCAAATTTTAAAAATACACCTTCAACCCACTAAAACATTTTGTTGCACTAAAAGGGGTGAATTGGCTTACAAGGAGAAATTGAGTAGACTAGATCTACAATCCCTGGAGTTTTTTAAGAATAAGAGGTGATCTAATTGAAACATCCTTAAGGGGCTTGCCAAGGTAGACACTGAAAAAGTATTTCCCTTGGCTAAGGAATCTACAGCATAGGGTCACAGCCTCAGAATAAGGGGTCAGTCATTTAGAAGAGGAGAAATTGCTACGCTCAAAAGTGACATAGATACATTAGTCAGTAGGCAAAGACCTGGCAAATGGAGAATAATGTGGGCAAATGTAAAATTGTCCATTTTGGCAGGAACAATAAAAAAGCTTGTTAGCTAAATAGTGACAGATTGCAGAATTTACAGTGAGAGGATATGTGAAGCAGCATGGCCTTCAACAGTGAGAGGGTGCGAGAGGAGCAGCGTCGCCTTTAACTGTGAGAGAGTGCTAGATGCAGTGAGGTCATTAACGTTGAGAATGCAAGAGGAGCAGCATGGCCATTCACTGTGAGAGTGCGAGAGGAGCACCGTGGCCTGTGACGATGAGAGTGCGAGAGGAGCGCCGTGGCCTGTAACGGTGAGAGTGCGAGAGGAGCACTGTGGCCTGTAACGTTGAGAGTGCGAGAGGAGCACCGTGGCCTGTAACGGGGAGAGTGCGAGAGAAGCACCGTGGCCTGTAACGGTGAGAGTGCGAGAGGAGCAGCGAGGCCATTTGCAGTGACAGTGCGTGAGAGGAGCAGCGAGGTCATTTAACAGTGAGAAAGTGAGAGAGGAGCAGCGGGGCCATTAACAGCGAGAGTGCAAGAAGAGTGAGACACCATTAAAGAACGTGGAGAAAGAGGCGAAAGACCATTAAAGAGCGCGGACAGCAGCTGTCTGGTGAGTAGGATTGATGAGTAGTTCTAGTCTTTAAAGTAAAAGTAAGGTCTTTAGTGTGTTTAAGTCTCAAGTCTTTTTTTCTTTCTTTTTCTTAAAAATAGCTCGTTAAGTATCGGATCAATATTGTAATTTTTTTGCACACCGATAAAGTGTAAAGGGTGGGGGACTCTTCAAGTGTAAACAGCAGGGATACTAGAGTAATTAAGTAATTCAATAAAATATCATAGCGATAGCAGGATGGGTGATGTGTTCTGCTGCAGCATGTGGGCGTGCTGGACACCAAGGTGATCCAGGGCGTAAACATCTGTAGTAAGTGTTGGCAGCTTGAGGAATTTCAGATCCGAGTTGAGGAGCGTTAGTCCGAGCTGCAGACGGTGCGCCACATCAGGGAGGGTGAAAGTTACTTGGGCACTTTGTTCTAGGAGGCGGTCACACCCCTCAGATTAGCTCATTCAAATTTGGTCTGTGATCAGGGACAGGACGGCATGAATGCAGATGAAGCAGGTATGGAGCCCCAGGGGGTAGTGTTCGACGAGCCTCGGACCCTGTACTGTCTAACACTTATGAGGTTCTTGCAAGCTGTGTGGACAAGAGCGGGGACTGCAGGGAGGGCGAACTGACCATGGCACAGGGAGTCATTCAAATGGGGGGAAGGAAATATGAACTTAGTAGTGGTGGAGGACAGTGTAAGTAGGGGGATAGATACTGTTCTCTGCAATAATGAGCATGAGTCCTGAAGGCTGTGTTGCCTGCCCAGTGCCAGGATTAATAACATCTCCTAAGGACTGGAGAAGAATTGGGGTGGGAGAGGAGGGATCCAGTTGTCATCGTCCACGTTGGTACCAAAGGCATTGATAGGACTAGAAAGGAGGTTCTGCTGAAAAAATTTGAACAGTTAGAAGCTAAATTAAAAAGCAGGACCTCCAAGGTTATAATCTCAGGATTACTACCTGAGCCACGGGCAAACTGGCATAGGGTAAATAAAATCAAGAGTTAAATGCGTGGCTCAAAGATTGGTGTGGCAGGAATGGGTTTCAGTTCATGGGGCACCAGCGCCAGCATTGGAGTAGAAGGGAGCTGTTCCCGTGGGACAGGCTTCACTTGAACCATGCTGGGACCAGTCTCCTGCTGAATCGAATACTAGGGCTATAGAGATGGCTTTAAACTAAATGGGGGCTGGAGGGGGAGGGAAGAGGAGGGTTACATAGGCTAACAAAGCAAAAGGTTGGCAACATTGCAGGCCGGCTATTTAGGTATTGATGCCCAGAGTGTGACAGGAAGGGACAGAGTGCACAAACATTAAAAAAAGCAGCAAATAAGGTCAAAGGGGAAAAAATGGTAAAAAGCCAAAATTAATGACCCTTTACTTAAATGCACGTGATATTTGGAACAAAATAAATGAATTAACGGCACAAATAGAGGTTAATGGGCATGATCTTAATAGCCATTACAGAGATGCGGTTACAAGGAGTTCAGAGCTGGGAACTAAATATTCAGGGTATGTGACTTTTTGAAAGGACAGGCAGGAAGGAAAGGGTGGTGGGGTAGCTTTGTTAGTACGAGATGGAATAAGTATGATAGCAAGAAAGGATCTTGGATCAGAAAATGTAGAATCCATATGGGTGGAGGTAAGAAATAACAAGGGGGAGAAGACACTAGTGGGAGTAGTCTATAGGCCCCCTAACAGTAGCTATATTGTAGGACAGAGAATAAATCAGGAGATAATGAGGTCATGTAAAAAAGGCAGCACATTAATCATGGGTGGCTTTCATCTTCACGTAGAAAATCAAATTGGCAGAGCTAACCACAAGCAAGAATTCATAGAGTGTATTTGGGATAGTTTCCTAGAACAATATGTTGTGTATCCAACCAGGGATCGGGCTATTTTGGATCTGGTGATGTGTAATGAGACAGGTTTAATAAATGATCTCAGAATAAAAGGTCCCCTAGGAAACAGTGACCATAACATGGTAGAATTTAACATTCAGTTTGAGAGTGAGAAATTTGGGTCGGAAACAACTGTGCTAAACATAAATAACAGTAATTATAAAGGAATGAGGGCAGAGTTGGCTACAGTAGGCTGGGAAAGGGGTTTAGCAGAAAAGACAGTTGATGAACAATGACAGACATTTAAGAAAATAGTTCATGACTCACAACAAAGATATATCCCAGTGAGAAAGAAGGATTCTAGGAAGGGGATAAACCTGTTCTGTTCTGTTGAAGAGTCATAAGGGCTCAAAACGTTAACTGTGTTCCTCTCCGCAGATGCTGTCAGACCTGCTATGTTTTTCCAGGTATTTTTATTTTTGTTTAGGGGATAAACCAACCATGGTTAACTAAGGTAGTTAAGGATAGTATCAAATTGAAAGAAAAAACTTACACTGTGGCAAAGATTAATGATAAGCCAGAGGATTGGGAAAGTTTTAAAAACCAACAAAAGATTACCAAAAAAATAATGAAGAGGGAGAAAATAAACTTTGAGGATAAACTAGCAAGTAATATAAAATGGACAGTAAGAGCTTCTCTAAATGTATAAAAAGAGAGGCCAAAGTGAACATGGGCCCCTTAGAGAATGAGGCTGGGGACATAATAATGGGGAACCAGGAAATGGCAGAGTAGTTGAATAAATACTTTGCATCAGTCTTCACTGTAAAAGATACTAATAGCATTCCAACAATACCAAATAATCATGAGGAAAAGATGGGGGAGAGGAAATAAATACAATTACTATCACTAGAGGGAAAGTACTAGGGAAACTAATGGAGTTACAGGCCGATAAATCCCCTGGACCTGATGGGTTGCATCCTAAGATATTAACGGAGGTCGCTACACAAATAGTGGATACACGAGTAGTAATCTTCCAAAAATCCTTAGATTCTGGAAAAGACCCAGAAGATTGGAAAACTTCCAATATAATACCCTGATTCAAAAAGGAAGTGAAGCAAAAAAACGGGTTTCTATAGGCCAGTTAGCTTAACATCCGTTATTGGGAAAATGTTAGTTAGTTATAAAGGATGTAATTATATAATCAATCAAGCAGAGTCAGCAAGGCTTCATGAAGGGGAAATTATGCCTGACAAATTTATTAGAATTCTTTGAGGAGATAACAAGCAGGATAGATAAAGGGGAACCAGTAGATGTATATTTGGTTCTCCAAAAGGCTTTCAATAAGGTATTGCACTATAAGGCTACTTCATAAGATAAGAGCCCATGGTGTTGGGGATAGTATATTAGCACAGAGAGAGGGTTGACTAACTAATAGAGGACGTAGAGTTGAGATAAGGGGGGCCATTTTCAGGACAGCAACCTGTAACTAGTGGAGTGCCAGAGGAATCAGTGCTGGAGCCACAATTATTTACAATATATATATTGATGACTTACATGAGGGAACTGAATGTACCATCACCATGTTTGTGGATCACACAAAAATAGGTGGGAAGGCAAGTGGTGAGGATGACACAGTCTACAGAGGGATCTAGACAGGTTAAGCGAGTGGGAAAAAACTTGGCAGATGGAATATAATGTGGGAAAATGTGAATTTATGCATTTTGGCAGGAAGAATAGAGGAGTTGAATATTAGTTACATAGAGAAAGACTGCAGAAAGCTACAGCACAGAGGGATTTGGGAGTCCTCGTGCATGAATCCCAAAAAGCTAGCATACAAGTTCAGCAGGTAATAGGGAAGGCAAATGGAATGTTGGCCTTTATTTCAAAGGGAATGGAGTATAAAAATAGGGAAGAGTTGCTAAAACTACACAAGGCAGTAGTCAGACCACACTTAGAATGCTGTGAACGGTTTTGGTCTCCTTATCTAAGGAAAGATATACTGGCATTGGAGGCAATCCAGAGAAGGTTTGCTAGGTTGATCCCAGGTATGGAGGGATTTTTTTTATAAGGAGAGGTTGAGTAGGTTGGGTCAGTACTCATTGGAATTTAGAAGAATGAGAGGGCGACCTTATTGAAAGATATGATTCTTAGGGGGCTTAACAGGGTAGGTGCTGAGACGTTGTTTCCCCTTGTGGGAGAGTCTAGGACCAGAGGGCATAATCTCAGAGTAAGGGGTCACGTATTTAAGACTGAGATGAGGAGGAATTTCTTCTCTCAGGGGGTAGTGAATCTGTGTAATTCTTTACTGCAGGGGGTATAGAGGCTGGGTCATTAAATATATTCAAGGCTGAGTTAAACAGATTTTTAATCAGTAAGGGAATCAAGGTTTATGGGGAAAAGGCAGGAATGTGGAATTGAGGATTATCAGATCAGCCATGATCTCATTGAATGGTGGAGCAGAATCAATGGACCGCATGGCCTACTTCTGCTCCTACGTCTTAAGGTCTCGCTCTGAGATTCAGAGGGATCTGGGTGTCCCAGTGCATGAATCACAAAAGGCTAATATGCAGGTATGGGGAGAGAGTGGGAGTATGGTGTTGGGATAGAGGACCAGCCATGGTCATACTGAATGGCGGAGCAGGCCTTAAGGTCCGAATGACCTACTCCTGCTCCTATTTTCTATGTTTCTGTGTAATTAGGAAAGCTGGTAGAATGTTCTCATTCATTACGAGGAGAATTGAATACTAAAGTATGGAGGTTATGCTTCAGTTGTACAGACACTGGTGAGACTACATCTGGAATAATGTGTACAGTATTGGTCTCCTTATTTAAAGCAGTTCAGAGAAGGTTTACTGGACTAATACCAGGAATAGGCGGGTTGTCTTAAGGAAAGGTTGGACAGGTTAGGCTTGTGTCCCCTGGAGTTTAGAAGAGTAAGAGGCAACTTGATTGAAATATATAAGATCCTGAGGGGTCTTGACAGGGTGGATGCGGAGAGGATGTTTCCTCTTGTGGAAGAATCTAGAACTAGGGGTCATGGTTTAAAAATAAGGGGTCGCTCATTTAAGAAGACGAGGAGAAATTATTTTCTCAAAGGGTCATGAATCTTTGGAACTCTCTTCCTCAAAAAGCATTGGAAGCAGAGTTTTTGAATACTTTTAAAGCAGAGCTAGACAGATTCTTGATTAACAGGGGCTGAAAGGTTGTCAGGGGTAGGTGGGAGGTTACAGTCAGATCTTCAATGACAGAGCAAGCTTGACGGGCCGAGTGGCCTATTCCTGCTCCTAGTTCATAGGTTTGTATCTAAATGGTTGCAAAGTTTCAAAACTCTCTACCTCAGAAAGCTGTGGATGCTTAGCCATTGAATAATTTCAAGAGGTCATTAGATTCTTGAGCAACACAAAAGCAAAATACCACAGATGCTGGAAATCTGAAATAAGAACAAAAAGCTGGAAAATCTCAGGTCAGGCAGCATCTGTGGAGAGAAACAGAATTAACATTTCAGGTCGAAGTTCTAATAAATGGTCATCAAACTGAAATGTTAACTCTTTCTCTCCACAGATGCTGCCTGACCTGGTAGATTTTTGGGTACTAACAATAACAACTTATATTTACAGAGTGATTTTGGCAAAGTGAAACCTCCCAAAGTGTTTCACAGAAGCATGATGAAAAAAATATAACACTGAGCCACATGAAGAGATATTAGGTCAGGTGACCAAAAACTTGGTCAAAGAGACAGGTCTTGAAGGTGCTCCTTAAGAGGGGAGAGCAAGGTAAAGAGACAAAGAGGTGCAGGACGGGAATTTCAGACCTTGGGGCCTACATAACAGAAGGCACGTCCACAGGGGGTTCTGGAGTTGGAGCAGATTACAGTGACAGGGACGGTCCAGGGATGGAATTGAAAACAAGGATGGGATTTTTAAAAATCAAGACATTGCTTGACCAGGAGCCAGTAAGCACAGAGATGATACAGGAACAGGACTTGGTGCGAGTTGAAACATGAGCAACAGGGTTTTGGATGACCTCAAATTTATGGAGGGAATTAAGGAATTATGGGGATAATGGAGTTGAATTTGATCAGTCATGATCTTATTGAATGGCAGAGAAGGCTCGAATAACTAAATATTCTACTCCAATTCCTATTTATGTTCAAAACACATTACAATCAATGAAGTACTTTTAAAAGTCTATTCACCACTTTAATTTAGGAAGCACAGCAATCAACTCCCACAAACAGCAATCTGATAATGCCCAGATGATGTTTACTGTGATGTTGATCGGGGTATACATATCTGACAAAGGTCAGGAAAATCCCCTGCACGGTTTAAGTAGTAAAATTCAAGTATTGGACTTTGAATGGTTTGCTGCGGGTCAGCACCTACACATTCTTTCAGGGAGACAGCACTCTTATTCAAGATCCAATTTGAACCTGTGTATCATACATCACATCTGTACAATGCTATAAAGGAGTTGCTGAATTGCTGCTGCTCCTCCAGGTTGCTCTTGTTGCCTGTGACAGTTTGGGACACAGCGCGATTTCCCGCACCAGCCCCCTGTGGAGCAAAATGCTCCAAACCCGTGTTCGCGCTCAGCCACGCACTACTTAAATACCCTTGCTTGCCACTCCGCTTACCAGGGAATTAAACGCAGAAATCACACGAAAGCCGCTGTCCCTTTGCCTCTCTTTTCTGCCCCTTGTTCCACACTGGATCAAATCAGAAAGTGAACCACCCAAAACGCGCGCGCTTTCCCCGACCAACAAGACAGCAATGCGCAAGCGCGAGTTCAAACCTGGCGCGCGACTGGCAACAAGGCAGCCCCGCCCCCTAACCGACACCCGAAGGCCCGGCCCCGCCCTCCCGACCGACACCCAAAGGCCGGGCCCCGCTCTCCCGACCGACACCCAAAGGCCAGGCCCCGCCTCCCCCGACCGACTGACACCCGGAGCCCGGACTCCACCCATCCCCATCCGACATGCAGAGGCCAGGCCCCGTCCCCCCCGACCGACAGACAGACAGACACCCGGACCCCATCCGACACGCAGAGGCCGGGCCCCGCCCGACCGACTGATACCCGGAGGTCGGGCCCCGCCTTTTAACGGTCACCCGGTTGCCAGCCTTTGCTCTAAAGGATATCGAGAGGCTGAGGCCAGGTTTATCCCCGTAATGGATACTGGGAGGTCAGGCTCCGGCGGCTATCTTGGTGAAGGAGGAGATGTTTAACAGCGATACAGGGGGTTGGTTGCCAACCGACAATAGGAAACCGAAAATGTTGGGAACCGCTTAGCAGGTCGGTTTGGCGAACACTTGTGTTTTTGAGAGTCATGGTCTCCGTATATGGAAGGGGGTTCACCAGTTAGGACTAAGATAAGAATTACTTCACTCAAAGGGTTGTGAATCTTTGAAATTCTTTCAGCTGGAGAGTAGAGAATGCTCAGTGCTGGCTATTTTCTCCACAAGGATTGATAAATTTTGGGGCACTAAGGGATATAGCGGTAGTGTAGGTAAAGTGGATTTCAGGTCCTAGGTTAACCATGTCAAATGGTGGGTGGAGTTGGCTGGTCTGCTCCAGCTCCAATTTTTTACATTAGGTATGGTGAAGCTCAAGTGTGTGGAGCAATCCCTTCGGAATTGAGACCGTCCCCGCCCCCCCCACTACTGGTTTCAGCGCTCAAGGGAGCCCTTCTTGAAAGTGTTCTTTGTGATATTTCACTTTGTGTCAAGTGTTTCCTGTACTGGCTGCTCATCTACCTTCTTCACAGATTTGTTACCATGCAGATGGCCATTTGGCCCCTCATATCTGTACCTGCTGTCCAAATGAACAACTAACCTAATACCATTTTCCCACTTTTACTCCCTGTAATCCTGCACATTCTTCCTTTTCAGATAACAGTCTAATTCCCTTTTGAATGCTTCAATTGAACCTGCCTCCACCACACTGTCAGGCAGTGCATTACAAACCCCAACTACTTGGCTGTGTAAAAAAAACGTTTCTCCTCATATCCCTTTTTCTTTCCTTTTACTAATCACTTTAAATCTGTGCCTTCTTGTTCTTGATCCTTTCTTGAGTGGGAAGAGTCTCTCCCTATCTATCCAGACGCTTCATGATTTTGAATACCTCTATCAAACCTCCTCTCAAGCTCTAAGATAAAAGCAAAAAACTGCGGATGCTGGAAATCCAAAACAAAAATACCTGGAAAAACTCAGCAGGCCTGGCAGCATCTGCGGAAAGGAACACAGTTAACATTTCGAGTCCGAGTGACCCTTCAACAGAACTAAGTGAAAATAGAAGAGAGGTGAAATATAAGCTGGTTTAAGGGGGGATGGGACAAGTAGAGCTGGATAGAGGGCCAGCGATAGGTGGAGATAACCAAAAGATGTCACAGACAAAAGGGCAAAGAGGTGGTGAAGGTGGTGATATTATCTAAGGAATGTGCTAATTAAGGGTAGAAAGCAGGACAAGCAAGGTACAGATAGCCCTAGTGGGGGTGGGGTGAAGGAATCAAAAAAGGCTAAAAGGTAGAGATAAAACAATGGATGAAAATACATTTAAAAATAATGGAACTAGGTAGGAAAAGAAAAATCTATATAAATTATTGGGAAAAAAAGGGGGGAGATTGGAAAGGGGGTGGGGATGGAGGAGAGAGTTCATGATCTAAAATTGTTGAACTCAATATTCAGTCCGGAAGGCTGTAAAGTGCCTAGTCGGAAGATGAGGTGCTGAATCACCATCCCCCACTCCATTCCCCGGGCATCAGGAGGAGGAAGAGATGTCCGAGGATGCAGCTTCATATTTGACTAGTCCTTTCTCCTCCAACACAGATACTAGCACATCAAAGGGATGTAGTGTGCGTTTCGGGTCAGTGGCATGCAGTGAAGGGCACCACACCAGTGTGCAGGAGGAGGAGGTGCCTGAGTCAGAGTCATATATACAGCCTGCTGATGCACCTGGTGATACATTTTGTAAAAGTTGAACCTGATTGTACCTTTGTAATGGTGTTTTTGAAATGGTTTGGAATGTGGTTGAAGATATTTTATGAATAAAGTATATTTTTGCAAAAAAAAAGTCATATGCACAACCTGCCTCCAGTTCTTCCGAGGCAACGTGAGGGGAACTACATAGCAGCATTCGTGAGCACAGGATGCCCTGCTGCCTCGATCACTGATGAGTTCACTGTGATTTCATTTCATATTCGCTTTGTATATATCATAATTAAGCACATTGTAAATACTAATCTCTTTGGTGAAAATGTTTTGGTCTGCTTTTGTACACTAATACCCACAATGAGAGTGTTTACAGAATGAAGGTGATTCTTACCAGTGGCACTGAAGACTGCATGCTGAACCCCATCTTTTAGTGACACTATCAGGAGCAAGGGTGTACCCCTGCATATCTGGCAGTGGAAAGCTGTTTGCTTCTCCAGGCTTTTATATGAAGTAATAGCACACCAACGGTTGTGAATTGAGATGCTCCTTGTGGCATTTCTTGTCTATCAATAATTGTCTTTAAGGGAGGATCACTGATCAGACTCAATGATCAAATCCTATTTATCAGGTGCACTCCAAGTATGAGTGCTGTGTTGAAGGCAGTAATCCTACCTTGGTTGTTACCCAGTGACTTAAGTGGATTTTCCACACGCCAAGATACTGTGTATGCTCCAGGGAAACATTCTTACGTGGTTTCTTCGCTATATTGAAAGCCTTCCTCTTCTAGCTGGTAGAGGCCATAGGGTTACAGGAATCTGTGGTGTTTGGTAGCATTGCATGTTGCAGATGTCACTCACTTCTGATGCTGGTGGTTGGATAATGTGGAAGGTAGTAGAATATGTTGTTCTAAAACACGTGTGGCATCACCCTGCACAATGTGCAGTTCTGTTAGGACATACAATCATATCTGAAGGTTGTGGGTATAAAGTCATGCTTCCTACTGGCACCCTTGGCATAGTGGGCATGGTTTGAGAAGGCACGACATTTACACCGGCTCTTGACAGCCTCTAACATAAATGTCTAAGCTGTAAAGGACTTCTCGAGGTGTATTTATGCACTATGTTGAGGCCAAGGGTTATGATGGTCATAATTTCAGCCATGTTTATGGCACTGACTTTCATTTTCTCTCGCTGGGGATGGGCATTTGCCTGAAGAAATGTGGTTTCCATGTACAAGGTGTATTACATGGAAACTGCTCACTGGGAACTGACAGATGTAATTTCTGACCTTTCAAAAGCCAAGGAGAATGTACTCTGAAGTAATAGGCTTCTGGAGATCAACCCCTCCTTTAAGGAATCAGCCATAGCTACATGAGCCTGCCCCTCGGCTGGTTTCCTGTTGTTGCCCTCTTCCTCCTCCGTGTCAGATCTATGCCCCTGGACATGGGCCTCCTCCTCCTCCTCATTTTCCTCATCACCTTCCTCTGATGTTATAGCTATAGGCCTGGCTTCTGCCCCCTCTGCTTGTAGGCCTTCCACTGCATTATGTTGTGTAGCATGCACATGATGACTATTCTCGAGACCCTTGCAGGAGAATACTGTGGCACTCCTCAAGAACATTCTAGGCACCTAAAGCACATCTTCAAGATGCCAATAGCCTGCTCCAATATATTGTGGGTCAGCATGTGGTTGTTGTAGTGCCTTTGGGTCTCCGTTTGCGGCTGCCTAAAAGGTGTCATCACCCGGTTCCTTCAGGGATACTCCTTGTCCCCCAGAAGTCAACATGGACCCATGTTGATGTCTTAAAGAGCGATGGCTGTTGCAAATTCCTCAGGATTAAAGAATCATGACAGCTTCCAGGATACTGTACATATACATGCAAGAACACCTTGGTGTGGTCACAAACCACCTGCACATTCAGGGTTTTGTATAGCTAAACATAACTCCTACCAGCTTATATTCTAGCCCTCTAAATGTAGGCCAGTGTTCTGTTTTTGATTATTTTATATACCTAATATTTTAACAATCTATGTACCCAAAGCCTCAAATCTACTTGAAATGCCACTGCTACTTTTCCACCATTTAGGAAGTATCCTGTTCTATCTTTTTTAGATCCAAAGTGGATGACCTTACATTTGTGCATGTAGAGATCCATTTGCACAGTTTTGGCCATTAACTTAATCTATCAATATCTCTGTAATGTTACACTTAAATATATCTACACTCCTTACAATGTCACCTTGTGTCATTGCCAAATTTGGATTTGTGGCTTTTTTCCCTATCATTTAAGTTAACAAATATGATGAGGCCCAACACACATCCTTGAGGAAACCACTACTCATATTCTGCTAATTAGAGTACCTTCCCATTATCCGACTTGAAGAGTCATACAGACGCAAAACATTAACTCTGTTTCTCTCTCCACAGATGCTGCCAGACCTGCTGAGTTTTTCCAGCATTTCCTATTACATTGCTCACACAGGCTGCCTGTTTGGAAAATGACCAGGAAATTTTTTTTTGTGATGTTGGTTGAGGAATTGGCCAGGATGTTCCACTTTCTTGCCTTCTCCCATGACCCTTGACTCCTTTAACTGTTTCTCTACTCCTTTGGCTTCAGGACCCTGACTGTCCCAAAGTTCCAGTTCTGAAGAAGAGTTATATTGGACTCGACCTTAACTCTGTTTCTCTCTCTGCAGATGCTGCCAGCCCTGCTGCATTTTTCCAGCACTATTTTTTATCTCTACTCTCAACCTTTTGTTTATTTTTAAACTATTATTTCTACAACCTTTTCCACCAAAGCTATACTTTCCCATTTACTAGTTCAAAGTCTTTTGACCATGCTCTTTCCACTGGATCCCAGCACAGTTCAGCTGGTTTTCCATTCCAACAGTGCAGTTCCTGTGATATTGTATATAGTACCCCTGAAATGAAGTCCCTCTTTCTCACACCATTCCTTCAGCCACATGTTCTCTAATCTGCCTTCCTAATCTGTTTATCCCTATGCCAAATTGCACGCTGCTTGGGTAATGATTCCCTGGAGCCCTGTTCTTTATTTTAGCTGGATCCTCCCTCTCCAATATCTTTTCAAACCAGTTCTAGATGTTCCTCTGGCACTAGGAAGGCAATATCTCACTGTTACTATCTCCTTAGAGACCGATGACTTTTAAAAAGAAATTCAGGCTTTCGATTATTAACTAAAAAATGACACATCAAGATTTTGTGTTTAAAACTTGCACTGTTTCAAATGACTATTGACTAAACATTATTTTTTGTAGGCAACTTATACTTTAAACTATAGAAGTAAGTGGTTCTTTGTCACTTATCCCTCTCCATGTAAGTACAGTTCTCATAACTTCCACGGATGCCTGAAATGGGCTGATTTCGACACATTTCAGTTAAGCTAAGGTAGTGTCGTCATCTGGCACACAAATTCTGAACCCACTGTGTCCCTACCCAACCCCCAGTGAAAATCAGCAATTGATCTTATTTTTAATTTATTCATTTACTTGATGTGGCCGTTGCTGGCTATACCAGCATTTATTTTCCACCCGTGATTGCCCTTGAGAAGGTGGTGGTGAGCAGCCTTGAATGGCTCCAATCCATCTCTCGTGTACACATATTGCTTGTTTTTAACTTGTATAATTTTTCATAAAACGTAAGGCTACTTGGTAGGTAATTGGCAGGCAAAGGTGGACAAGGTGGGGCAATGGAGCAGTGAAATAAAATTTATGATGCATAAACATGAAACAGAAATGTGACACTGTAACACTGTTAAACACACAAGAGAATACCATTGTGCCCTTGAGACTTCTGGGTTTCCATCTGTCCTCATTATGCATGTTTAGCTGAGAGCCCAAACCAACAGCGAGTCTGTTTTGACGAGTGAATTGAATTGTTGACTTTATTTGATTGACATCTATAACTGGTTATAAGAAGTTGTTCTTTCTGTGACCTTTTTTTTGCCAATATCTCAATGCTTATTTAGACAAGATTAATAGGTGTGAAGTCTTTGTTATTGATACTTCAATGGCCTGTGTGACTGATGCATGGAACTGTAGGAGCAGCAGTTTTTTTCCAAAGAATTTCACTGAATGGATGTTTTCTGTTCTCAACAGTTCCACATTTGCCATTGTTATTTTATGGCTCATTAGTTATGTGCATAGCGTATCATGGATGAATAGGCATGGAAGGGGCATGATTTGGCATTAAGTTGGCATGGAGAGTATGAGGGGCCATGGGGAGTGACTGGGGGACATGAGCTGGCATGGAACGTATGGGAGGGGTTGGGGCAACTTGCTTTCAAAATGTTCCTGAGTCCAGACTATGCTTCACGACCCTCTGAGTGGCCATGAACCATGAGTCCTGGAGTGGCTGTCCCAACTCCAGGAAAATTGAGGGATGCCAGGAGATACCTACCCCTGCAATGGAGCCAACCAAGTCAGGAGTGCAGGGTGTGGTGGAATCCCTACCTGCAAATTTATCTCGCGCTGGGGTAAATTGTCGGTGCCAGGCTTGTAAGCAGAAATCTTGGAATCAGGTCCTGTCCGCATTTTTTATTCTCTCACAGGACATGAGTGTCACTGGCTAGGCCAGCATTTTTATTGCCCATCCCTAATTGCCCTTGAGAAGGCAGTGATGAGCTGCTGCCTTGAACTGCTGCAGTCCATGTGCTGTTTGGGAGGGAGATCCAGAATTTTGACTCAGCAACAGTGAAAGAACGGCGAGATAGTTCCAAGTCAGGATGGTGTGTGGCTTTGAGGGGAACTTGCAGATGGTGGTATTCCTATGCATTTGCAGCCCTTGTCCATCTAGGTGGTAGAGGTCGTGGGTTTGGAAGGTGCTGTCTAAGGAGCCTTGGTGAATTGCTGCAGTGCACCTTGTAGATGGTACACACTGCTGCCACTGTGTTTTACTGGTGGAGGAAGTGAATGTTGAAGATGGGATGTGGTGTCAGTCAAGCAGCTGCTTTGTCCTGGATGGTGACGAGCTTCTTGAGTGTTGCTGGAGTTGCACTCACCCAGGCAAGTGAAGAGTATTCCATCACAATCCTGACCTGTGCCTAGTCAATGGTGGACAGGTTTTGGGGATATAGGAGGTGAGTTTCTCGCTGCAGAATTCCCAGCCTCTGACTTGCTCGTGTAGTTACAATATTTATATGACTGGTCCAGTTCAGTTTCAGGTCAATAGTAACCCCTAGAATCTTTCAAGTGGCACCAGAGTCATTCTGACTCTGCAAAAATCTGGCCTTGTGAATCCATTTTCTAGATTTGTTGTCCTGGGAAATGTTTTCCTAGCATCTACCTTGTCAAGCTCCTTAAGAAAGATTAATTAGATCGCCTCACTTTCTTCCAAACTCCAGAGAATATAGGCTTAGTCTAATCATATCCAATAGGACAATCCCCTCATTCCAGAAGTAGTCTAGTGAACATTTGTTGCACTCCATCTAGGGCAAGTATGCCCTTCCTTAAAATGGGGACCTAGACTGCATACAGTACTTGAAGTGTGGCCTCTCCAAAGCCCTGTGTAATTGTATTAATACTTCTTTACTCTTATACTTGAATCACTTTCAACAAAAGCTGACATCGTGACGCTTCTTCCTTAACCAAAGTTTCCCACCCACTGTGGTTGACAGGGCCCTCAACCGTGTCCGACCCATCTCCCACGTCTCTGCCCTCACACCTTCCTCTTACTCCCAGAACCATGATAGGGTCCCCCTTGCCCACACTTTTCACCCCACCAGCCTATGCATTCAAAGGATCATCCTCCACCATTTCTGCCAACTCCAGCATAATGCCACCACCAAACACATCTTCCCTTAACCACACCCCCACCGCCTCCCCTGGTTAGCATTCCGTAGGGACCATTCCCTCCAGAACACCCTGGTCCACTCCTCCATCACCCCCAACACCTCATCCCTTTCCCACAACACCTTCCCATGCAATCGCAGAAGGTGCAACACCTGTCCCTTTACTTCCCCCCTCCTCACCATCCAAGAGACCAAACACTCCTTTCAAGTGAAGCAGCGCTTCACTTGCACTTGCCTCATTGGTCAACTGCATTCGCTGCTCCAAATGCGGTCTCCTCTACATTGAAGAGACCAAACGCAGACTGGGTGACCGCTTTGTAGAACATCTTCGGTCTGTCTGCAAGCATAACCCAGATCTTCCTGTCGCTTGCCATTTCAACACACCACCCTGCTCTCATGCCCACATATCCATCCTTGGCCTGCTGCAATGTTCCAGTGACGCTCAATGCAAAATGGAGGAATAGCACCTCATCTTCCGATTAGGCACTTTACAGCCTTCCAGACTTACCAGTGAGTTCAACAACTTCAGATCATGAACTCTCCCCTCCACCCTCACCCCTTTTTGATCCCCTTTTTTGAAATATTTATTAATTTTTATATATTTTTTCCCACCTATTTCTATTATTATTTTTAGAATTTATTTCCATTCGTTGGTTTATCCCCACCTTTTAGCCTATTTCAATCTTTTCTCCCACACCATCCCTTCCCCCCACCCCACCCCCACTAGGGCCTTGCTCGTCCTGCTTTCTACCCTTAATGTCACCATTAGCACATTTCTTGGCTAATATCACCACCTTCAACACCTCTGTCCTTTTGTCTGTGACATCTTTTGGTTATCTCCACCTATCACTGGCCCTCTATCCAGCTCTACCTGTCCCACCCCACCTTAAACCAGCTTCTATTTCGCCCCTTTTCTATTTTTCCTTAGTTCTGGTGAAGAGTCATACGGACTCGAAACGTTAACTGTATTCCTCCCCGCAGATGCTGTCAGACCAGTGTTTTTCCAGGTGTTTTTGTTTTATATTTCACCACATCTTTACTTCTCTTTAGTTCTGAAGAAGAGTCATAGGGACTGGAAATGTTAACTCCGTCTTTCTCTCCACAGATGCTGTCAGACCTGCTGAGTTTTTTCAGCAATTTTTGTTTTTGTTTCAGACTTCCAGCATCCGCAGTATTTTGCTTTTAGCTTTAAGTGGAAATGCCCTTGCCTCGGCAGGGAGCCCAAGTTTGTGTATGCTGCCGCTCAGCAGCACTTTTAGTACTGGATTGTGTGCCGTTTTTAATTAAATAATAATGCAGAGTAGGTTTCTGTGGCTATGATTGGGTGCAGTTTATTCCCGCCTGGGAATGACCGATTTTATCGAATTTTTCCCTATAAATTTATAACAGAGCTCTAAATCCACTGTGCTATTACACACACAATTTTAAATCAACTAAAGTAGACTAGAATTTTTTTTTGTTCCTGTATTTATCTTGCATTGATGTAGTTGCAGTTTAAAGTAAAAGGTGAACGTTTACAGGAAAAGCATTATTGTGAAAATGAAACCAAACAGTTGTCACTGAAAGACTTTAAAGAAGCAAATATATCTTCCCATAATAAGATTATAATAATTTATAATATTGCTTGGACGCTTTCCATATAAAGGCTTGAATTTAATTTATTTTTTAAGCCTGATTCTACCTTCAATTCCATTACTTTAAAAAAATTGTGTTATATTCACTCTAAGCTGATTGGATGAATCGGGATTTTAAGGTCACTCCTTCTTATAAAAGGAGACTGTCCTCACAGTCCTGTTTCAGTTAAGCCGACATGGCTACTGAAGTTGGTGGTGGTTTTGCTGTTTTAGTTACTGGTTTTTCACAGATTACAAAAAAAGGAATTAAAAACAAATTAGCTGCCTACTTTCAAAGTAGGAAGAAATCAGGTGGTGGGGAATGTGATGTTAAGATTGTTGAAAATGGAGATGCTTTGGTGACTTTCTACAAAAAAGATGGTATGTTTTATTTTACATTCTATTAATTTTGACTTCTGGAAATCAGCAATTGGTGGTAAATATTTATAAAATAAACAGCTGTGGTTTATCCAAGTCATGCACACGATTTCGTATAACGAGGAAATGAAACTGAAAGTAAAAAAAATAGTCGAAACTAAGTGGATCACCATTTCAGAAACCAAATTAATTTCAATTTTAACAAATCTGTACATTTTTCATACTGATGTAACCTTAAAGACATTGCTTGAAGTTTGAAAGAGAAAATAGTTTTAATACAATGTTTTTAGAAGAATCACTGAGCCATTTTTTTCTGTCAGAAACTCCCTAAAAACATTGCCAGCTTCCTGTGGGACTCAGTACTAAACTCCTGAAAGACGGTGTCAGCTATCCAGAGAAAAACATGTTGCAGAAATTATGTCACCAAATTGCAAAAAAAACAAAAATCTGGCAGAATTTAAACAACCAAAAATGGCGGGTCTGTGTCAGGTGGCATGTAAAAATTCTGAAACTCACCCATTTCTAGTTTTAACAGAGATGGAATGGGCAATCAACCCACTCACAGTAGATGGATTGGTTATTTAAATAACCTGATAGCCTCAAAATCAACAACCATTTGAAATTTAACCTTGGCCAGCTAGATTTCCCAGGGCTCAGGTATTCTTTTGATTAAAGTGAGCCAGGGAGTGCTGTGTCCAGCATGCAGGTGCCTTTCCACTTACCTCCTGAACCCAGTTTACTTCTTCACCCATCCCTGCAATGGACGTCCCTGACCCTTCAGATCTCCCCAAAACCCTACCGGTCTCATCCCCAACTCGGCCAATCTTCCCCACAAGCCTCTGATCTCCTCCTCCACCAACTCTTCTGATCTATCATCTGGGACCCTTACAATCCCCCACCCCGACCTTTCTGATCTTCCACTGAGCTTCTGATTTTGCCACGGTCATCGATTTTTTTCCCCCTGAGGCCCTTCCAATGTTCCCTGCCCTCCACCACCCCCATTCCCTCCATCTCTTCCTGCTCCGAGACCTCTAATCCCCTCCCCTTTCCAAAGCCTCCCACCTTCTTCGCCAATTCTTCCAATTTTTCTCCCGAGGTCATCGATTTTCCCCCTGCCACCCTGCCAATGTTGGCCACTTTCTAAGGACCCCAATTGCCCTGCCCCAAAGCCTTCAATCAGCTCCCCACTCCAAAGGCTCCAATCTCCTCCACCAGAGGCCCTTCAGATCTCTTGCCCCAACAACCGTCTTTCCCCCACCCCCAAACCCGACAAAACCTATAATCCCTCCCTGTTTTCCCCCCTCATCTCTGCTTTCCTCTGGATGCCAAAGGCCTACCTGCCCAACAGCCAGTCTCTCAATCTGGCTGGCTGTGGCTCAGAAACAGAGACAAAAATGCTCCGGTCCTGTCATTAAATATGGAATTACTTTCCAGTTTGCCTTTTTAGCTGGGAATGCTGCTTTCAAAACCTAATTGCTTACCTGGTTCAAATCAAGAAGGACTTCAGTTTCATTTTTTGTCATTTGCAATGTTTACCAGAAACATTTTTATCAGCTAGAGCAGTATGACAATTATCAGAGAAGTTCATGTAACTTTGGATAACAACATATCGTTACTGACACATTTGGCTGAATGACCTTTGCTGCATACCTTTACGATCCTGACGTCGTGGATTAGATCAATTAAGATATCTTCATTGAATACAGGGAATCGTTATTGAGCATAGAGAAAATGAAAATCAAAAGGAAAGTTCTGGCAATTGATGGAAAATTGGGGGCAGCAGGACTGTGTGAAGTCCTGGTGGTGGTTCTTGGAAAATCGTTACTTTCATTTTTCACCTTCACTGTCTGAACAGTAATCTGGTGGAACCTGTTATAGAAACAACCCAATTTTGCTTGTTGACTTCAAATTACCACCCAAGGAGTAAACATGAAAATTAACCCCCTTGTGTCCAATATGGAATTATTTCCAAAAGAGAATGGGGTTGATTTTGATGACCAGCCATTGAAGTATGCTGCCTGTTCTGGCAGCAAAGAGGCCCCAGCTGGCTGACTTTTTTGGCAGGCGAGCTTTGGCGTATCAGGTAAGTGAAACATGCAGCTTGCCAGATTGAGGCCTCGCAATCAGGCAGGGGCAGCCATCGTCAAGGTAATTTGCATAGAGGGAAGCAGTTCTGATGCCAGATTATTTTTGTGGATCTGGGAGGGGCTCTCCTGCTCTTCAAGAGTTCTTCAAAAAAAGAGTTCTGTGGAACTGGTCAGAGTTTGCCCAGTATAGATCTAACCTAAAATGGCAATTGGGTGAGCTTTTTATGTCACAGGAGCCCAATTTCATTATAGACAATAAAGCAAACCTGAAACAAGCAAATTCTTTGGACACCTAGTGGCAGGCCCCTTTCAAAATACTTCAGAAACAAATGGGTAGAGGAACAAAGAGATCTGGGAATACAGATCTATAACATATAAATCTTTAAATAGGAACTCAATAATGTCTTAAGGAGTGCAAATAAAATACTAGAATTCTTTTCTAGAGGAGTGGAATCCAAAACCATGGGGTGTAATGTCATACGGAACTTATGGTTAACCCCACAGTTCTGATCTTCATATCACAAAAAGGATATTGAAGCATTGAACAAAGAAAAGATTTGCAAGAACATCTCTAGAATTGACCAGGATGAGGCTCTTTTATCCAAATAAGGCAAGACTCAGAGCAGTCCTGATAACTTTAAAATTATGAGAGGTTGTACACGGAGAAAGTTTCTTTTTGTTCACCACTAGGGAGCATAAATGTACCAAAGTCATTAAGATGAAATAGAGAATTTAGGAGGAATTTAAGTAGTGAGAATGTAAAACTCAATGCTATGTGGAGTGGTTGAATCAAGTAGCATTAAGAGAGCTGGCATGGGGGAAGGAAATGGAGGTTGAATTGAATTTCTACAATCTTTTATACAGTCTGTTAAAGTCCATGATATATCCCTCCATGGAATATATCAGTCTGGTTGACATAAAATAGATCATCATTCTGGTAAAGTTCATCCATGAAACCTAACAAAATCCAAACCTTCAACAGTTCCCAACTCTCAAAATACTTTGCTTCTGATTTTACTTTTGTTTGGAAGCGACAATGCCAAGGGCATACCTTGTTTCCACCTTGGTAGAGATGTGACCTGTGTCCACATATCCACTTCATTCTTCCAGTGGCCATAAGGTTCAGACAGTGAGAACATTAGCAGGTCTGACAATTTACACTTCCTTTCAGCCATTCTTCAAAAGCTACTTGGATTGTAATCTTCTAAATATTTCTTAGTTTCCAACCAGGTTTAGGCAACCGTCCACTGCTATCCTGTGACAGCCAGTTAGTGAAGTAAAACATCAAGGCCTGAATTTTCACTCCCGAGTCAGAAAATTTCCCGAGTCTGTGAACCCGACTGGGGAGAAACTGACCTGAAAGGCTAGATTTTTGTTCTGAGGGGTGAGTGCTATCTGGAGTCGGGCCCAGTGCCTCCTGGGACAATGCAGAGGGAGCCACAGGGTAGGCTGTTCAGAAGGCCTGTCTTGGTGCGATGGGACTTCTTCCCAGTTATAATAAAACCAGTAAGGTTCTCTAGCCCTCACTCTCCACACACTTCCCATGCCCCATTAATGCCACCTCATGTACCCCCATCCACCCCTCCATGGCGCCTTATATCCTCCATGCAAACCTATGCCCCTCTACCCACACCCATGGTTCCTTATAATCACTAAGCCAACTTAGTGCTGACTCATGCCAATCCATGACCCCCCCCCCGGCTCATCTCCATAGCCCTTTAAATCCCCATGCCAACCTCAAGGCAACTCCTACCAACCCATGACTCTCCCTACTCACTACCCTTTGCCCTTACACCCTCCATGCCAATTCAGCCAGTAACCGCTATGGGCAGGCCTCAGGAGCCACGCTGAGATGAATTAAAATCAATTAAGTATATATTATAGACTTTACTATATTAAAGAAAACACTCTCATTGATAAAGCTCATTCATTACATTTAAATCCTTTCAAGTATTTAATTCCTTATAAAAACAAACATTTGTATTCATAGCCCCATATCAAAAGCAGCTAATTCCTTTATAGCCACTTAGAGCTGTCAATCAAAATGTGAATTTACAGGCTTGTGATAGGGATAGGTTGTGGAAGCAGTCAAGCAATACTAATGCAATAATGATAGCCATCAGGCTTATGTAAACAATCAGCTGTTGAAATTGCAAGCAGCAATTTTTTCAACTGAGACATACAGCGCACTTTTTTTTCCAAAGTTTAAAGAGCAGCAGAGTTGAATGGCTTGACAGTTCCACAGATCCTATCCACCTTTTGCACACATTCCTGGGTACTCTTAACAATCCCAAAAGGGTGCCTAATCCCTTTAAAGAACTCTGGTAGGTTTAAGTTTTTTTGCAAATACATAAATCCAATAATTTGTGTTTCAGAAACCTCGCTGGTGAAATTCTAAATGTGCTACTGCCTCTGTGAATTGTGGATGTGGATAAAAACAGGGTAATTATATTAGGTGATTTCAACTTTCCCAATATTAATTGGGATAGACATAGTGTTCAGGGCTTGGATGGAGTGGATTTCTTGAAATGTGTACAGGAGAATTTTTTAGGTCAATATGTAGAGGGTCCAACAAGAGACAGCGCAGTGCTGGACCTAATTCTGGGGAATGAAGCCAGACAGGTGGCTGAGGTGGTGGTGGGGGAGCATTTTAGTGATAGCGACCACAACATGATACAGTTTAAGCTTGTTATGGACAAAGAAATAGACAAGTTGCAAAAAAATGTTTTGGATTGGGGGAGAGCGGATTTTAGTAAAATAAGGCAGGATCTGGCCAAGGTAGACTGGGAACAGCTACTTGTGGGGAAATCTACAGAAGAGCAGTGGGGGGTGTTCAAAAAGGAAATGGGGAGGGTACTGGCTTAACATGTTCCCTCTGGGTGATAGGAAGGAGTAACAAGAGAACCAGGGATGACCAGAGATATTCAGGATACGATGAGAAGGAAAAGAGAGGCTTTTAGCAGGTACAAGGGAAGCAATCAGCGGAGGCATTAATGGAGTACAGAAAGTGCAGGGTGGAACTTAAGAAAGCGATTAGGAGAGCAAAGAGGGGATTTGAGAAAGCTCTGGCTGGTAAAAGCAGGGAAAATCCTAAGATATTCTATAATTATATCAATGGGAAGAGGATAACCAGGGAAAGAGTAGAGCCCATTAGTGACCAAGGGGGCAATTTATGGTTGGAGCCAGAGGACATCAGTAGAGCGTTGAATGAATACTTCACATCCGTCTTCACCCAAGAGAATGAGCAAGAAGGTATGGAACTCGGGGAGAGAGACTGCGAGGCTCTTGAGCAAATTGATATAGGGAGTGACAAAGTATTGGAGGTGTTGGCAGGCTTAAAAATGGACAAATCTCCAGGTCCAGATGATTTGTGTCCCAGACTGCTGAGGGAAGCAAGCAAGGGAGGAGATCACAGGGGCTCTGACCCAAATTCTTAATTCTTCTCTGGCCACAGGGGAAGTGCCAGAGGACTGGAGAAAGCTAATGTGGTTCCGCTATTTAAGAAGGGTTGTAGAGAGAAGCCAGGGAACTACAGACCAATGAGTCTCATGTCAGTGGTAGGGAAACTATTGGAGAAAATTCTGAAGGAGAGAATCTATCTCCACTTGGAGAAGCAAGGTTTGATCAGGGATAGTCAGCATAGCTTTGGCAGAGGGAGGTCATGCCGAACAAATTTGATTGAATTTTTTGAGGAGGTGACCAGGTGTGTAGATGAGGGTAGTGTAGTTGATGTAGTTTATATGGATTTCAGCAAAGCCTTTGACAAGATCCCACATGGGAGACTTATAAAGAAGGCAAATGCACATGGGATACAGGGTAATTTGATAAGGTAGATTCAAAATTGGCTTAGTTGCAGGAGACAGAGGGTGATGACAGAAGGCTGCTTTAGAGACTGGAAGCCAGTGTGCAGTGGTGTACCACAGGGGATCTGTGCTGGGTCCCCTATTATTCGTCGCTTATATAAAAGACATAGATGACTATGTGGGGGGTAGGATTAGTAAGTTTGCGGATGACACAAAGATTGGCTGGGTGGTTAACAGTGAGGTTGAGTGTCTTGGGCTACAGGAAGATTTAGATGGGATGGTCAAATGGGCAGATAAGTGGCAGATGGAATTTAACCCTGAAAAGTGTGAGATGATACACTTTGGAAGGAATAATTTGACAAGAAAGTATTCAATGAACGGCATGACACTAGGAAGTTCTGAAGAACAAAGGGACCTTGGCGTGTGTGTCCATAGATCTCTGAGGCGGAGGGGCGTGTTAGTGGGATGGTGAAAAAGGCATATGGGACACTTGCCTTTATCAATCGAGTCATAGGTTACAAAAGTAGGGAGGTCATGTTGGAGTTGTGTAAAACCTTGGTGAGGCCACAGCTGGAGTTCTGTGTGCAGTTCTGATCGTCACATTATAGGAAGGATGTGATTGCACTGGAGGGGGTGCAGAGGAGATTCACCAGGATGTTGCCTGGGATGAAACATTTAAGTTATGAAGAGAGGTTGGGTAGACTTCGGTTGTTTTCGTTGGAGCAGAGAAGACTGAGGCGCGACCTGATTGAGGTGTACAAGATTATGAGGGGCATGGACAGGTGGATAGGGAGCAGCTGTTCCCCTTAGTTGAAGGGTCAGTTCACGAGGGGACACAAGTTCAAGATGAGGGGCAGGAGGTTTAGGGGGGATGTGAGGAAAAACGTCTTTACCCAGAGGGTGGTGACAGTCTGGAATGCGCTGCCTGGGAGGGTGGTGGAGGCAAGTTGCCTCGCATCCTTTTTAAAAAGTACCTGGATGAGCACTTGGCATGTCATAACATTCAAGGCTATGGGCCAAGTGCTGGTAAATGGGATTAGGTAGGTAGGTCAGGTGTTTCCCACGTGTTTGTGCAGACTTGATGGGCCAAAGGGCCTCTTCTGCACTGTGAGATTCTGTGATGTGTGAACTATGGCCTGTCCCCATTCTTACCCACCCCAGCACAAATGGTGGGTGCCAGATATGGAGATGGGACTTCCAGATTCGGGGCTCTGGAGCCTTTTTGCCTAAGGTGAGGAGCCCATCCATCTCCGCAAAAATTCAGAAGTCAGTCTTCAATTCTAGATTTATTCACAGAAGTGAGATGCGTTTAGCTCCTAACTCTTCTTCCCAGCTAGTGTCAATAAATGCCTCTTTATAACTCGTTTGGAAAGATGTCTCTTTATGTGTGCTCGTGTTATTATCTAATCAATGCCCTCTGTCTGTATGTACTTAACCTTAATTTATACCATTAGGAATCAACATGAAACTCTTTCGAGTTATCAACAGTCACAGATTGCAACTCTTTCGAGTACAATCACAGTTCTTGGTTTCCAGGAGTGGGACATGAACCCACAACCCTCCGATTCAAAGGCGAGGGTGCTATGAACTGAGCCACAGCTGATCACAGATGATGTTGGTCCTGCTGAGCATTTCCAGCATTTTCTGGTTTTATTTCAGATTTCAAGCATCTGCAGTATTTTGCTTCTATTTTAAGAATTATTGTACAATGTTTTTAATTTTTTTTTTACAATTTTAGTTCAAACGTCTGTCTTGGAAAGGACACATGCCATTACCTTAGATGGACAAAACATTCAACTATCAGTAACTCAGTACAGTGGTAAACATGCAAATTCTGAAGATGATGTCCAGGAATTTTCTTCATCAGTAAGTATAAACTCCATGCAATATGTAGTCATTACATAACATTTCATTGTCATTTAATGACTGAATTACAGATATTTGGCATACCATTAGATTTTAGTAATGATTTTTAAGTTAAGGTACAAAGTACTGAGCTTCAGTCTTTGTCTAATTCGGTACAGGGAAACAAGTTGGTTCTAGGCCTCAACTAAATGCATCTACTAATAAATGTGTGAGAGTCTGAGTAGATTGGATCACTTGTCCCCGGGAGTTGGAGATTTTGTGATGCCCTGACCAATGTTTTAATGTAATATCAGAAATTCATGAGCTACCATAATGAATCATTACACAAACGTTTGATATCCGTGGACAACTAAAATAAGTCATAAGCTGTGTAGGTTACTGTAGGACATGTGTACACTGCATCAAAGTAGACTAAAGTCAAGAGGTTGGATTTCCCTTTGGGATACTGTCCCAAATTAGATGGTATACTGTAAACATGTAAAATATGAGAGGAGGCCTACTGCTTCATCCCTTAATGTTAGTGACCTTCGCATCTACTCAGTTGCAGGGAAATATCTCACAAGGCAATGAGGCTGCGGTAGCTTACCAATTTCTTTATTTGCAACCCATGCCTTTGTTGACCATAGAGACTGCCAGTAGAGAATGGCAGTAGGCCCCGAGTCAATGGTGGCATATTGTTCAGAATTTTGGAGGGAGAGAGACCAATAGCGAGCAACATTCACACTATATAATTGCCAAGCAATGACCAACCCCAACAAGGGAGAATCTACTATCTCCCATTGACATTTAATGACATTACTATCGCTGAATCACCCACTATCGACATTCTGGGGGGGGGGTTTACCATTGACCAGAAACTGAACTACAGCCATATAAATACTGTGGCTACAAGAGCAGGTCATCTGGAATTCTGCAGTGAGTAACTCACCTCCTGTCTCCTCAAAGTCCTTCTACCATCTACAAGGCACGAGTCAGGAGTGTGATGGAATACTTGCCTGGGTGAGTGTAGTACCCTCAAATACTCAAGAAGCTCAACACCATCCAGGACAAAGCTTGATTGGCACCCCATCCGCCACCTTAAGCAATCCTTCCGTCTGCCACCAATGCATGGTGGTAGCAGTGTGTGCCTCTGCAAGATACACTACAGCAACTCACCAAGCCTCCTTTGCCAGCACCTTCCAAACTTGCGAACTTTACCACCTAGAAGGACAGGTGCAGCAGACATGGGAACACTACCACCTGCAAATTCACTTCCTAGCCACACGCCATCCTGACTTAGATCCTAAATTGCCATTCCTTCACTGTCGCTGGATAAAAATCCTGGAGCTCCCTTCCTAGCAGCGTTATGGTGTACCTGCACCAGATAGACTTCAGTTCAAGAAGGCCGCTTGCAATTAGGGATGGGCAACAAATGCAGGCTTTGCCAGCAATGTCCACAACTCAAAATAATTTTTACAAAGTAGGCTTCTCTTTATCCCTTGGAGCTCAACCCTACCTCTATCCTTGCCTCTTCTCTTCAACCAGTCTGCTCATAGACAACTTATAATGACATTTATAAAATGGAGGGGGGAATTTTACCATATCCTTGGAGGTGCGTTTGGAGACGTAGGAAAACGAGAGGAAATGACCTCATACAGGAATGCCAACACATTCCTGTTTTTTCTGAAGGCCACTTCTGTGGCCACTGCTGATGGCAGTGGTGGGAAGCCAATGAGATTGTTAATGAAGCAGTGAGCAAGCATTCTCCAAGGACATTGGAATTTTCCTGGTAGTGCATGGGACCCCCGCAGTGTCTGTAGCTCAACAACTCTCAGAAAGTGAGTATACAGCAGTATGTCAGAGCTCCGTGAAAATAATATGCAATCTGCATGTTAAAGGTACAAAACAGCATGCCTGAGATGGTCTCCAGGCAGAGGCTTGTAATTACTTGATTATCTCCTGGAGACCGATGTCATCGTGAATAAAGCTGGTAGTGAAGAACTGGGTACTCTTTCCATCATCTGTTTCACACCTCCATTTCATTTCTTCCCCCAACTCCTCTACCTGTCCTGCATCTCCTTCACCTCAGCAGCATTCTCACTGAAGACACTGTGAAGTCTGCTGATTGCCCATGCAACCACACATGCTGAATTACCCTCCTGCTGTCCCTAATCCAGGAAGCTCCCTCTCAATTGCATGCCTCCTGAAGATTGTCCCAGCTGCTGTGATGATGGGGACCAGGACCTGAATGTGGCCCCACTCTCCAGAGATAATTTAAGACGTGAAAATTCAACCCTAACTCTTTGAGGCTCTTCTGTCCTCTTAAAATGCTTCCTTCTCTTCACCAACTTTTTGCACCCACTTAGTGATGGAGCCAACCCACGTGCAAAATTAACCCTGATTCAGTGAAAACCTTTGACTTGCTCTAAATATTTGTTGGCTCCATCTTAAGTCGTTCTTCATCAGTTGATATTCAAGGCCTCGCTATCTCCTCTGATCTTAGATGAAATTTCCACATCTCTTCCACTGCTAAAATTGTCTCCAAGATGCTGAGTTTCCTTTTTATGCCGAACCTTTTCTTCCTCAACAATTTGCACTCAATTCTCTATAAAGTTCGTGTATTCATTAGTAGGGAAGATCACCTTTAACTGGATACAAGTATAGGTTTGTCATTGGATTGGTTCCATCCCTCACCTGTAGTCTCCAGTCTCTTTCTCCACAGCACCCTTTCTTGTTTTTCTCTCTTTATTCTCAATACTGAAGTCTGCACATCTTGAACTTTCCTGACTTGTTCTAGTTTAACTCCAAATATGCCATTTTACAAGAAATTCTGTCCCTGTTTTAGGATCAAACATTCGACGTATATTGTAACATTTCTACACAGGAGGACTGATGGCTGGCTTATCTCTCTCCTCCTCGTAAAGACTTTGAAATATTGGAAAGATTGAAGCCACTGTTTTTAATTCCCTGCTTCAAACTCCATTCCTTAGCTTCCAATTCCATCCTTCTCCCTGGCAACAATCTGAGATTAAGCCAGCCTGTTCACAACCTCTGTGTCACATTTGACCTCCCTGATGAGCTTCCAACTCCTATTCATCTAATACCGCCTATTCCCAACTCCATGTTATCCTTCAACTTCACCCTGCCTCAGCTCATCTGCTGCTGAAATTCTCATTCATGCCTTTGCTAGCTCTGGACTTGACTATTCCCATGCACTCCTGGCTGGTCACCCACATGCTAGCTACATGGCTTAAACTTGAGGTCATCCAAAACTCTGCCTGTGTCTTAACTCGCACCAAGTCTCAGTCACCTATCACGCCTGTGCTCGTAGCCTACTTTGGCTCCAGGTCAAGCGACATCTTGATTTTAAAATTTTAATCCTTGATTTCAAATCCCTTCATGGCCTTGCCTCTTCCTAATTCTAATCTCATCCAGCCTCACAATTCTTTTGAGATATCTGTGCTCCTCTAATTCTGGCTTCCTTGAGCATCCCAATTTTAATCGCTCCACCATTGGTGGCCATGCCTTTAGTTGCAAAGCTCTGGAATATCCTTCCTACACCTCTCCACCTCGTTTTCCTCATTTAAGATAATCCTTAAATACGACCTCTTTAACCAAGCTTTTGACCCAATATCTCCTTATGTAGCTCAGTGCCAATTTTGTTTTATAATGCTCCTGTTAAGTGCCTTGGGATGTTTTATTACATTAAAAGTGCCACATAAATATTAGTTGTTCTTGCTGAAATCTATCTTTGCCAACAACCAATTACTATTTTCTGATTTACCAGATCTTCCATTTACTTTATTCGCCGTTCATAATGCACAGTTCTGTTGGCTTCAATTTGCATTATAACCTTTCAAGTAAACAAAATACATTATCAGCAGGCTTTCTAAGTGCATTGGAATCAAGATCATGCCCTTCTCAGGTTCATTATTAGTCAGTATTGACTTAAGTTTTACATGTAAAAATATTTGCCAGGACACTAAGATGACTCCTCTGCTGTTCTTCATAATAATGCTGAGATCTTTTATGTCCACCTGAGAGAGCACACAGGGCCTCGGTTTAATGTCTTATCTGAAAGACAGCACCTCTGAGAGTGCAGCACTCCCTCAGAATTGCATGGAGTGTCAGCCTAGATTTTGTGCATAACTTCTGGGGCCACAGGGGTTTCACCCACCTGCTGGAGAGGACAGCAGTGGGCCTTTTCTGGGATCATGGACTCTGGGGGCAGGAAGAGATCCCGCCCACTGTGAGTTCCATCCAATCAGAGGTCAGCACACGGTGAAGGCCACAGCGGAAGGGGGTGGTGGCTTTCCACAGGACCCCCCTTCCCGATGCCAGGTCCCTCAATCAGCCAATTAGTGCCTTTGAACGAGGGGCCCACCCCTGGGAGTCAGCAAGCAACCTTATACAGTTTGCGTGTCTTGTTCCTCACATGGCGAGTCATTCCACCTGATACTGAATTAATACCAGTGGCAGTGGG
This sequence comes from Cetorhinus maximus, assembly GCF_964194155.1. NCBI lineage: Eukaryota > Metazoa > Chordata > Chondrichthyes > Lamniformes > Cetorhinidae > Cetorhinus > Cetorhinus maximus. Next base: position 28,792,344 of record NC_135881.1, read on the forward strand.
ATAAGGCCCTTAAGAGGGAATTAATTGCTCACTTAAGGGCCTCAACTGGCAGCGGGACTGTGGATTTAAGCGGGGTGGAGGCAGGAAGGTGACGGGGTCCATACTCGCCACCTTCCTGCCCAATTAAATGCCCTCTCTGACGAACTTGCCACAGGAGGGGACATTAAATTCTGTTTCTGGAGTGGGTCTTAAATCCATAACCTTCTGAGCTAGAGACAAAAGTGCTACCAACTAAGCCACAGCTGACATACGACAGCAGTGCACCTCACTATGAAGATAGACACTTTCCCCCAAACACAAGGATTAGTGACATTCAGGAGGATCCAGCAACTCGGTCTTCTCCCCATCACTTCCTTACCCCTGTGCTTATGCTTGAGTTTCCAGCTGTTTCAGATGGAGGGAGGAGGAGGGATCCCTCCTCTAACCCTGTGTAATTAGCTGGATCAATTATAAAGTTCAGCAGAAGATGACGGATCCTAGCATCGCTGTCAGAATCACATCTTAGTACATTCTGCCAAGAATTTCCACAATAATTGGCCTTTTGTACTACGGGCACCAGCACCCATTTAAGTTTTTCTAATGAATTTGTTTTTAATTTCAGGTAAAAAAAGATTCTACCTGTGCTTCTGAAGGTAAGACAGAACATTCATTAGTGTTCACTCTGCTTCAACTGTAGCATTGAAGTTTTTGGAAATCAAAGAGGCAGAAGATAATTTTAAAAATTTATTATCTTTTATGTGTATTGAGTAGTAAATTGTTGGTGAGGATATTAAGCAGGTGAGCGTCTGAGTCATTTTTCGCTCCAAATATCACTTGGACACAAGTTCCAGCCAGGAAGTCATTAAGAGATCCTGCTTCATGATCCTGCTGTGACTATTTTGCATAGATAACTAAATTAGTAGATGACTGATGTCCAGTATGTGTTGGTAGGTATTTGATGAGGTTACACTTCTCAAACTCTTTAAGGAGAGAAAGATACTGGAAAACTATGGAGAAACAACAAGAAAACAATTGGGAGAGGTGGTGATCGGGATAGGAAAGGAAGTGATTAGGAAGGAGAGAGAGATTGAGCGGGACTGTGGAGGTCAGGAAGGGAGGGGTGGTCATGAGGGTCGGAGACTTTTTGAAAAAAAGCCTACTATTTTTGGTGGCAGCCTCCAATGGTCCCTTTAGAGAGCACTGGTTAAGATAAATGCAAGATCACTTTCTCCTGAAAGCAGCTGATCCAATATCTCCCTCATTCAGGGCAGACCGTTTGTAAAGCAGGCTTCAAACAAGCCTAAAATACCTTATTTACGTGTGCAAAGGGATTGCTTTTTTCAGCTACGAGTGCTGGATGGTTCTTTTACTGCGTTCACTAATACTTTGACATATTGGATGCCTTGGTGTCTGTTGTACACCTGTAAAATCAACATTACATCAGCCAATAGCAACTCCCCCGTCCCTCTAATCTGTAGGAAAATGTAAAGTCAATGACCCTTCAGCATCATCTTGACGACCCTGATACTATGATCTTCTTTCTTGCCTAATTTTTAGGCACGAGGGAAATTCCTTGATCCTTTTTCCTCACAGGAATGTATATATGCATGAACCAAGAATGTACATTTGGACTATCATGCCTTCAGTATTTTGTTTTAACTATTTCTCTTTTCTTCTTAAACTATTAGTAGTTTCACCCAGTATTGTACAGGATGAAAGTAATGAGCAAAGTGGTCTTATCGACTCACATCGAATTTGTATTAAACTACAAACTGAGGAATTTGAACCTGAAATGTTCAGGCTTTACATTGAATGCTGCAGTGGTACCAACGCTTTCCAGGTTTTACACACCAATGAAACTTCAATTTTTATTGTGGAATTTACAGACAACATAGGTAAGATTTTAAGTGTATAAGGGGTTATTGCACAGTCTAAATTACTAATGAAATGAAAATTCCCCTTGAAGCTATTGAGTTATGTCATTTAATGTTTTGCACCTGTAAAGGAAGTTTTGGACAGGAGGCCCATGGAATTAGCCATAAAAAATGTTGTAGAAAGAGGCTATTTAGCCCATCGTGTCTGCACTGGCCAAAAAAGAAAAAAAATAACAAAAAAACTAGCTGCCTTCCACCTTCCAGCACCTGGTCTGTAGCCTTCCAAGTTACTGCACTTTAGGTGCAGATCCAGGTGCCCATTAAATGAGGTGAGGGTTTCTGCCTCAACCACTAAAGCAGGCAGTGAATTCCAAACACCCACCACCCTCTGGGTGAATAAGTTTTTTTTTCTCTCTCATACCCCCTCTAATCCTTCTACCAAGTCATCTTAAATCCGTGCCCCCTTGTAATTGACTTCTCTGCTAGGGGAAACAGGGCATCCCTGTCTATTTGGGGAGGTGGTGGCATAGTGGTAATGTCACAGGACTATTATTCCAGAGACCCAGGGTAATGCTCTGGGGAACCCGTGTTAAAATCCCACCACGGCAGATGGTGAAATTTGAATTCAATAAAAATCCAGAATTAAAAGTCTGATGCCACAACTCCGATTGCTGGTTTCTTTAAAATCTGGTTCTTTAATGTCCTTTAGGGAAGGAAATCTGCCATCCTTATCTGGTCTGGCCTACATGTAACTCCACAGCAATGTGGTAGACTCTTAAATGCCCTGTGAACAAGGACAATAAGGGATGGGCAATAAATGCTGGCTTAGCCAGCGATGCCTGCATCCCATGAGCGAATAAAAGAAATTTTAAAATCTAGACCCCTCGTAATCTTGTACCTCAATCAGGTCACCCCTCAGTTCCAAGGAAAACAACCCCAGCCTCTCCAATCATTCCTCAATGCAGCAATTCTCAAGCCCTGGACCAGAGCTGTGTACACAATTCCTGTTGTGGCCTAACCTGTGTTTTATACAGTTCTATCATTATATCCCTGCTTTTGTATTCTATACCTTGTCCAATAAAGCATTCCACCTGTCCTGCCTCCTTCTTCAGGGACCTGTGGACATGCTCACCAAGGTCTCTCACTTCCTCTACCCCTCTAATATCCCCCCCATTTATTTCATATTCCCTAGCTTTGTTTGCCTTCCCCAGATGCATTTAGGAATGAATTAGGAGAGGGCTCTCAAAATTAAAAGGATGCAGTCATTTAAAGGTAAAAGGCTGTTATAGGGCAAAAATGTTGAAGGCTAAAAATGATATCGAGGTAAAATCAATCTGTGGGAGAGATAGATAATTGGTGAGTGAGGTTGGATGGATAGACAATGCAACATGGAGGCACAAAACCGAGTGGCCAGAATTTAGTTGAGGCAACGGGGTTCCTACCTACTGTCCTGCAAGCAGGGTGCATTCCTCCTTCAGTAGTCAGTGGGAACTGGGATCACACGTTACGGAATGCAGCCACTCAAGTGGCTGACACCTGAGTTGCCATTCCTATGGTTGCCCACTGCCAAAAGCTGTCAGCTAGTTAGAAGGCAGCAGCTCAGTAGTGGCACTGGGAGGTGGTGGCTATTGTAGACCTGCACCTGGAGGAAGAGCGCACACCGCAGGATGTTCTTTTGCATCTTTCAAGGACTTCAAATTGGACACGTGGCTGCAATCAGTTAACCAATGTTGCATTGTGCATGGCTGTTTTGGTGATGGTGAAGGGTATAAAAGTGGATTTCATGAATAAAACTGCAGAATATCTGCCAGTTGAAAATATAGGGCACTGGTGAGACCACATCTGGAGTAGTGTGTACAGTGTTGGTCTCTTTACTTAAGTAAGGAAGTAAATGCATTAGAAGCAGTTTAGCGAAGATTTACTAGACTATTTACCAGGAATGGGCAGGGTGTCTTATGAGGCGTCTTATGGACGGGCTAGGCTTGTATCCACTGGAGTTCAGAAGAGTAAGAGGCAACTTGATTGAAACCTTTAAGATCCCGAGGGGTCTTGACAAGGTTGATGTGGAGAGGATGTTGCCTCTTGTGGGAGAATCTAGAATTAGAGGTCACTGTTTATATATTCCCTTAAAAGGGAAAGATAGGGTAAACAAATCTAGAGCTCCCTGGATTAGAACGGAGATAGAAATTAAGATAAAGAAGAAAAAATGTGCTTATGACAGGGGTCAGGTAGAAAAATGAGAACCCAGCTGAGTACAGAATGTTTAGAAGGGAGATGAAAAAGCAAATGAGAGAAGTGAAGAAGGATTTTGATAAAAGACTGGCAGCCAACGTAAAGGCGAATCCCAAAGTCTTCTGTAAACACAAAAATAGTAAAAGGAGGAGTAGGGCCTAAAAGGGGATTTACACATGGAGGCAGGGGGCATGGCTGAGGTGTTAAATGAATACTTTGCATCTGTCTTTACCAAAGAAGCAGATGCTACCCAGGCTATGGTGACAGAGAAGGAAACTAGAAGGGTTCAAAATTGATGATGATGAAGTATTGGATAAACTGTTGGTATTTAAGGTTGACAAGGCACCGAGACTGGATGAGATGCGTCCAAGGATATTGAAGGAAGTGAGAGTGGAAATTGCAGGGGCACTGGCCATAATTTTTCAGCCGTCCCTAGACTCAAGGAAGGTGCCAGAGGACTGGAGAATTGCAAATATTACGCCCTTGTTCAAAAAAGGTTGTAAGGATAAGCCCAGCAATTACAGACCAGTCAGTTTAACTTCAGTGGTGGGGAAGCTTCTAAAAACTATAATTTGGGATAGAATTGGTAGTCATGTGGAAAAATGTGAGTTGATTAGGATTTCTTAAGGGAAAACTGTGTTTAACTAACTTGCTGGAGTTTTTTGAAGAGGTGACAGAGGGTTGATGAGAGTAATGCTGCTGATGTGGTGTACATGGACTTCTGAAAGCCATTGGATAGTGTCCACAACAGACTTGTGAGAAAAGTTATAGCTCATGGAATAAAAGGGACAGTAGCAACATGGATACAAGATTGGCTGAGTTAAAGGAAAGAGCGAGTAATGGTTAATGGATATTTTTCAGGCTGGAGGGAGGTTTGTCGTGGAGTTCCCCAGGCATCCGTATTGGGACCCTTGCTTTCCGCGATATATATTAATGACCTAGACCTTGATGTGCAGGGGACGGTTTCAAAGTTTGTGGATGATACAAAACTTGGAAGCTTTGTAAACCGTGAGGAGGACATTGTAGAACTTCATAAGGACAAGTTGGCGGAGTGGACAGTAAGGTGGCTGATGAAATTCAATGCTGGGAAGTGTGAGGTGATGCATTTTGGTAGGAAGAACATGGAGAGACAATGTAAAATAAGTGATACAACTCTGAAGGGTGGTGTAGAAGCAGTGGTACCCGGGTGTATATGTGCATATGTCATTAAAGGTGGCAGGACAGGTGGAGAGAGAAGTTAAAAAGGATACAGTGTCCTAATAGTGGCACAGAGTACAGGAGCAAGGAGGGTATGCTGAACAAGTGAAAGACACTAGTTAGACCTCAGCTAGAGTATTGTGTACAATTCTGGGTGCCACAATTTAAGAAGGATGTGAACGGCATTTGAGAGAGTGCACAAGAGGTTTAAAAGAATGGTTCCAGGGATGAGAAACTTCAGTTATGAAGAAAGATTGGAGAGGTCGGGACTGCTCTTCTTAGAGAGGAGAAGGCTAAGAGGAGATTTGATCGAGGTGCTCAAAATCATGAGGGGGCTGGACAGAGTAGTTAGGGAAAAATTGTTCCTGCTTGTAAAAGGAACGAGAACAAGTGGGCACAAATTTAAAGTGATTTGCAAAAGAAGCAAATGCGATGTGAAAAAAAGCTTTTTCACACCGTGAATGGTTCAGGTGTGGAATGTACTGCCTGGAAGTGTGTTGAAGGCAGGTTCAATTGAGGCATTCAAAAAGGCATTAGCTGATTGTTTCTATTCAAATAATGTGCAGGGTTATAGTGAAAAGGCAGGAGAATGGCACTGAGTCATAATGCTCATTTGGAGTGCAGACACAATGTGCCGAATGGCCTTTTGCACTGTAACAAATTTCACAGTAATTTTTTCCCCACAGTATCTTTACTGTGCTGATGGAGACCATTCGACCCTTCAAGTCTGCACTGGCTATCTGAAAGAGTATTCCACCTAGACCCACTCTCCTGCCTTATCCTTGTAACCTTGCACGTTCTCTCTTTTCAGATAGCAATCCAATTCCCTTTTGAGTACCTCAATTGAACCTACCTCCACCACCCTTTTCAGGAAGTTTGTCCCAGACTCCAACCACCCTCTAGGTGAAAAAAAATTTCATCACATCACATTTACTCCTTTTGCCAATTATTTTGAATCTGTGCTCTCTAGTTCTTAATGCTGTCTTGAGTGGGAACAGTTTCTCATGATTTAGCCTGTCCATACCCCTCAGGATCTTGAATCCTTCTATCAAGTCTCCTATAAACCTTCTTTTCTCCAAGGAAAGGAGTCCCAACCTCTCCAATCTATCTTCATAGCTACAGTTCTTCACCTGGGGAATCATTCTTGTGAATCTCCTGCATACTCTCTCCACTGCCTTCACATCCTTCCTCAAGTATGGTGCCCAGAACTGGACGCAGTACTCCAGATGAGGCCTAACTAATGTCTTATACAAGTTCAACATGACCTCCTTACTCATGTACTCAATGCCCCTATTAATAAAGCCTAAGATACTATATGCTTTATTAACTGCTCTCTCAACATGCCCTGCCATGTTCAATGACCTGTGTACGTATACGCCAAGGTCCCTCTGTTCCTTCACCTCCTTTATAGGCTCTCCCTTTGTTTTATACTGTCTCACCATATCTTTCCTGCCAAAACGAATCGCCTCACACTTCTCTGCATTGAACTTAATCTGCCACTTGGCTGCCTAATCCACCAACATGCCTTTGTCCTTTTGAAGTTCAAGACTATCCCCATTACACTTGACATTTCCAATCTTCGTATCATCTGCAAATTTTGAAATCATGTCCTGCACACCACAGTCTGTCATTAATATATATGAGGAAGAACAAGGGCCCCACATTGACCCCTGAGGAACTCCACTACAGGCTTTCCTCCAATCTGAAAAACAACCATTTATCACTACTCTGTTTCCTGTCACTCAGCCAATTTCTTACCAAGTGCCTACTTTCCCTTTTATTCCATGAGCTAGAATTTTGCTCACCAGTCTGTTGTGTGACACTGTATCAAATGCCTTTTGAAAATCCACACCACCACATCAATAGCATTTCCTTTATCAACCTTCTTTGTTACCTCCTCAAAAACAGCAGGACCTCTGTGTATCCGTACATAGGTCATTGAAGATGGCAGGGCATCCAGGGCGCTCTGGATTTATTTGTCCTCCCTTTCCCCTTCAAGAGAATATACCCTGACATTGCCTGCAATACTTTTTCTTTGAAGGTGGCCCACTGTTCAGCCACTGTCTTTTCCGCCACCATCATTTGATTCCAACTCGCTCGACTCAGATGCATTCTCATCCCATCAAAGTTGGCTTTCCCCCAATTAATTTTCCCTGCTCTGAATTGTTCTATCCTTTTCCAAGATTAACCTGTGATTCTGTTTAAAAATAAAAGGTTGCCCATGTAAGGCAGAGATGAGGAAAACTTTATTCTGAGGATTGAGAGTCTTTGGAACTGCCTTCCTCAAAAGGCATTGGAAGCAAAGCCTTTGAATATCTTTATGGCAGAGGTAGTTGATTCTTGATAAACAAAGGGTTGAAAGGTTATAGGGGGGTAGGCAAGAGGTTACAATTGGATCTTATTGTATGGTGGAGCAGATTCAAGGGGCCAAGAGGCCTACTCCTGTGCCTAATTTGTATGTATATGATCTTTATGTTGAACCTAAGAAATTTTAAGAAAAGGATACTAATCACAACATAATATAGTAATTTGCCAGGATGTGTGCAAGTCCAGTCCAAGGACTGTGTAATTTTTTTTTTCACACATTTCCCTTTTTGATTGATCTCAATCTAGCCATCATACCTTCCTATCCTTCAGTCTCTCCTTCTAGAAATGTATCTAGATATCACTGAATCTGTTTGTCTCTATTTACTTTTAATTTACATCCTCTGATTTTAGAGCAGTTTGTCAAAGCAAAAAGAGTTTTCCTGGATATACTCGAATGCGATTGATCAAAATTCGTTTGTTATTTAATATCACTCATGAAGAACGTTTCAAATTTTCTTTCTTTTTTCCCCCCCACCTAGATTTGAATAAAACTGTTTGCACTTTCAACAATAAAAAATTTGGTGGCCAGAAACCAGTTGCTGAGCATTTGCCAAGAACACGATGTCTCCAAGTTACTCAGTTGCCTGAGTCAGTAGTAGAGGATTATCTTATATTGTATTTTGAACGCTTGCTGAAATCTGATAGCAATCTGGAAGCTCATATAGACAAATCTACACAGTCTGCAATAATGATTTTTCCAAACCCAGAAGGTAATTATTCTCAGTATACCTGAGTATTCTCAGTTGGACCTGAGTACAGGGAACACAATTTCAAAATTTGATGACACAAAAGCAGGAGGTTTGGCAAGCAGTGAGGGGGACTATATAAAAAAAAAAGCTTGAAGGAGGCATAGACAGGTTAGTGCAATAGGCACACAGATGGCAAATGTAATTCAATGTGGATAAATGTGAAGTAATTACATTTTGGAAAAAGACAAAGACCGGGATATTGCGGTCCTGCTGGCGGCGGGCATCATTGTGGGTGGGATGGGAAAGTTTGGAAAATCCTGCCAAAAGAATGGGAGTATGTACTTATTGGGAAAAACTAGTGTAGATGAAAAGAGCAACTTAAATGTTTAATTCTCTAAATGCAGGACAAATCAATCAATGGATTTTGGATATTATAAGAAGGGGAAATTAGTACAAAAGTAAAGAAATATTTTTCTAACCAAAAATTGGTTAGGGCACAGTGAGACTATTGGTAGAAATTTGGGGCACCCCATTAGGAAAAGCTTAATAGTATTGATTAACCAGGATGATGCCAGGCTTGGTAAACTATATTTATGAGGATTGACCTGAAATCCTGGGATTATTTCCACCAGAGAAGAGAAGGCTATTAGGAGATTTAGTAGAGGCAACATTATGAAGAGTTTGATTGATAGATAGCCTTCCCTTATTCTATTTCCTTTGGTTGGCGTATCAGTGACCAAGAGTCATCATATTAAAATTAGCATTGAGTGACCAGTTATGAGGATATCTTTATACAGATGATTGTTGGAGCATAGAATCCTTTCTCTCAGGGATTGGTTGTCATTAACATAACATTTTCGAAATACTTGAAACCGAGAAAGATGCAAGGCTGTTGGAGAAAGAGTGAATAGCAGGATTAGTTTTGAATTGCATTAGTGAAAAGGCAGCTTAGACACGATGAACTCAAATAACTTCCTGTGCTGAGAACTTACATGATTCTGTCAAGAATTTATTATTTTGTTACTTCTGTAGCCAGTTTATTAATTTAAGATTAAATAACTTTGATTTTTTTAATTCAGTGGTTGAACGTATTTTATCCGAAACACACACCATAAAAGGCCATACTTTGAAAATGCATCACTATTATGAAGGTGAGAAGTTAACAGAATTTACATCTGAGCAAGACAGAAATGACTCTAATCTATTAAAGAAGGACAAAGAAGATTCTGAATCACTGACCCAAAAGAATGAAGATGAAACTAAACTTGCAAGCAGTTTTGTGACAGAGCAATGTTGGTTCAAAAACAAGTATAATGTATTGATTTTGAAGAACCAGGGTCTAGACAATGAGTGGCCTCATGTTCAGTTGCAGTTTGACATGACTCAAAATACAGTGCAAATTACAGGGATTGAAAATGATGTTTTAAAAGTTCAACTAAAACTGATTAATAAAGAAAACCAAATAACAATGAAAATTGTCCACTCATCAAAACATTTAAGAATATTTTTGACACAGTTAAACAACGAAGGTTTCCTTACACAAATTTTTATGGATTCGGAAATTAATGCAGCATACTCATATGATGATGCTGAAGATAAAGGAGTTTTGTATGCTGCATCAGAAAAAGACCAACTAAAAGCTGAAGAAAAACTGAAGGTGACCTTTGCAGAGGTAACAATACCAATTCCAGTAGACTTTTACATTGACAGCGCAAATACTTTCAAACTGCTCACAGAGAAAACCATAGCATCTGTGAAAGGAAAACATTTGGAATTAAAAGATGTCAAAGAAAAGTACTTACTGCAGCACTACCTGGAATCAAAAGCTACGTCAGGCCAATCTGCGTGTATCATCCTTGTTGGGTACAAAGCCATTGTTGAAGAAGCAAAAATATGCATTGAAAAGTACATGAATGAAAACTGCATGAAGGATATGTTTATTGAAGTCCCATCACTGGGTGTCTTTGAATATATCCAGAAGTTTGTTAATTTTTCAGATATACTCCAAGATATAAATGTAGATTTTGTGAAGAACGACCAATCATTGAGACTACAGATTAGAGTGAGTATGAAAAATGCAACACAAACAGAAGCTATAATAGTGGACATGTTAAAACAAGTTAAAGCAGAAACAAAACAACTGTACAAACCTGGAGCTGTTCAGTTTTTTGCCAAAAACCAAGACCTTTTGAAGAAACTGGAGAACCCTTACCAATGCGTGATCCACATAGAAAATCAAGAAGGGCAACAAATAAATCTTGCCCTTTCCAAAAAACCACAAATGGTATCATCAGTCATGTTTCTGAACAAGTTTAACATCTCAGTCGTTAAACAAAATTTAGCGATTTATGAAGTTGATGCAATTTTACACCTGACAAATGAGATGTTTGATTGTTCCACTGGATTATCAAAAACCCTTCTAGAAGCTGGTGGTCCTGAATTTCAAGAAAGTGTTACTAGACTGAGAATTAACAGACACTTAATGAAAGAAGGTGGTGTGATTCCCAGCAGCCCTGGAAAATTACCATGCTCTTTGGTCTTACATGCCAAGTGGACAAAATCTGATAGGAAAGATGTAGAAGAAGAAACAGTTCTAAAGAACATTATATTGGCAGCCCTGAATTCTGCAAATGAACAGTTTTACATATCTCTTGCAATTCCAGTGTTTAGCTCAGATGAGTCCTCAATTTGGATTATGGTAAAAGCTGTCAAAAAATATTGTGAGCAATTTAGAAAATCTGATGCAAGGCTGACTGACATCAGACTCGTGAGTACTGATGACGCCTCTATTAAAATGACGAAGAAAATTGTCAAGCAGGTAATAGAACCCAAAGGTAAACATTCAAAGATGCCTGTGATGAAGTTGGCCTTCAAATTGGAAAAGAAAAACTCATCTGCCAACACAGTTGAATCCCAGCAAGAAGCCAGCAGACTACCTAGCATGCCTAAAATGCCGCCCGATACTGCTGTACCTGAAATAGACCCAGCCAGCTCCGAAAATACGTTTGTAACAAGTGAGGGATTAAAGGTGATCCTGGTGAAAGGAAACATCGGTGAACAAAAGGTAAAATAAATAGTGAGCAACTGAAGTCCAGGGGTGAGAAATAGGGCTTTGTTGGTGCACAATTTTTTGGAGAACATTTGTGTCCTTTGATCTCAAATGGCACCTGCGGCATGTGGGGTAAAAAGCGCCAGAGCCATATTTTAAACGCTAACATGTGAGTTGAATGAATGCTGGAAGGTTGCAGAGCAGCCAGATCATGACATCAATGAGCTTGCAACACTGATTTGATATCATGCTACCATTTTGGAGCGTGCGCTCCAACCAGCTTACCCTCTTAACCTTGCACAGATGAGTACAAATTCAGCAACAAGAAGGACCAAACCACCCCCCCCCCGCCCCCAAACAACTAACACTATTTAAAGGGATCAACTACTTACAGGTTAGTTGCTGGTTGATTTCTTCTGGCTATCGCTGCACCTCTACAAATTGTTTTCTATAGTTGTTCCCAGTTACAGTTATCTACAGAGAGTTGTGCAGCAGGTGCTGAAGAAATTTTTGCTAACTCCGAGGCTTTTTCATGAACCAGTTGCTCTCAGGCTTGGATGCATTAGTAGGTTTTTTTTCACTTGGAATACAGCATGATTGAGATAATGAGCAAAGGGCAAGCAGAGAAGAAAAAGCTTCTGGAATAGGGGATGAGTGGAGGGGGGTGGGAAGACCTGGGGAAGAATGACACTCAGCAGGAGGACGTATCTGCCCAGATTGATCAGGGAGCAATTCTCCTACCAGAACCTCCGTGAGGAGCAATGTGTGATATCTCTGCACTTCAATAAAAGAAAGAGACTGCATATACAGCATCTTTCATGACCACCAGAAGTTCCAAAGCATTTACAACCAATTAAGTATTTTGACTTTTTCATGGGATACATCACTTGCAAGGCCAGCGTTCGTTCTTCATCCCTAATTGCCCTTGAAGGTAGTGGTGAATCACCTTCTTGAATGGCTGCAATTCATCTTGTGTAGATATCCCTGCAGTACTGTTGGGACGGGAGTTTCAGGTTTTGACCCTGCGACAGTGAAGGAACGGCGATATAGCCCCAAGTTAGGATATGGCTTGGAGGAGAACTTGCAGGTGGTGGTGTTCCCATGCATCTTGCTGCCCTTGTCCTTAGAGTTAGTGAAGGTTGCAGGCCTGGAAGGTGCTGTCGATGGAGGCTTGGCGAGTTGCTGCAGAGCACCTTGTTTATGTTACACACTGCTGCCATTGTACGGCAGAGATGAAATGGGAGAATGTTTAAGGCGCTTAATGGGGTGCCGATCAAGCAGGTTGTATTATCCTCAGTGTTGTTGGAGGCTCACTCATCCAGGCAAGTGGAAAGAATTCCATCACACTTCTTTCTTATACCTTGTAAATGGTGGACAGGCTTTGGGGAGTCAGGAGGCGAGTTACTTGCCCTGGAATTTCCGGCCTCTGAGTTGCTCCGGTAGCCACAGTATGTCTGGTCCATAAGAACGTAAGATCAAAAGAATTAGGAGCAGGAGTAGGCCAAATGGCCCCACGAGCCTGCTCCAACATTCAGTAAGATCATGGCTAATCTGATTGTGGCCTTAACTCTATCTTCCTACCTGTCCCTCATAGCCTATGACTTGTGGTCAAAAATCTGTTTAACTCAGCCTTAAACATATATATAACGATCCAACCTCCATGGCTGTCTGAGGAAAAGAATTCCAAAGGTTAGTGACTCTGAGAGAAGAAATTCCTCCTCATCTCCATCTTAAAAGGGAGACCCTTTAATTTTAACAGATGTAAGTTTTGCTGGTAGGGGAAAGGGTGGGCTTGATTCACAATTGAAGAAAACCTGAACTCAGCAAGGCCATTTGAACTCAGTGCTGGGTTCAAACAGGCCTCATTTTGGCTGTAGCAAGGGGGTTAATCCACATTGTGGAAGTGATGAATTTATGGAGTAGCCATAGCGGTTCTTGAAGGATAGATAAAGCCTGTGTATCTGTCATGATGTGATGTTATTTAAATGCCCATCCCTTTAAAAATTTAAACAAAACGCAGCTGCTGGTGTCAGTGAGAGTTGAAATAATTCTGTTCCAGCAGCTGCAATTGCTGTTTGTTGACATTTCCCTAAGGGATCTTTATGAAGGCTTGGTGTTCCACAAGCTATAATTACCTCAGTGTGGTGGGGGGGTCTAAGTTCAGAGCTTGGTTGGCAGCTCAGAGGTTATTAAAGGATTGGTGTCTATGATGTTGGGCTATGAATAGACATTTCCTTATATATTTATATATATGAGAGATTAAACATTTGAGTTTTTAATATAGTGAAGGCTGTATTATATTTAGACCTCTTTTATTTTATTTCATCTCAACATGGCTGCTTAGACCTGTCCAAGTTGGATGCTGGGTGAGTTGGCATGGCGAGTGCAAGGGCAAAGGGTGGTGGGTGCAGGGGGCATGAGTTGGCATGGGAGTTATAACAGGCCATGGGGATATGGGTTGTCAGTAAGGGATGTGTGAGGAGACTGGCAACTACGGCTGAGTGAGACAAAGACTGAGTAGCGAATTGGCTTCAAGTGGGACTTCGGTGCATGGGGAAAGAGGTGTGATATACGTAGGAATTATTCTAAGTTATTATTCAAAGTTAATTTAATTACTCACTTAATTAACTAAATAACATAACAATGGCAGGAGAGGTGTTATGTTGTAGCTATGGAATATGGGCTTTTGGACTCCAAGGCGATCCATGACAAACACGTCTGCAGAAAGTCTAAGCAGCTAGAGGAATTCTGGATCCGGACTATTGATGCAGAAGCTGAACTGCAGACACTAGGCAACATAATGGAGGGGGAGAAATACCTGGACACTTTTTTTTCTCTCTAGAAGACAGTCATGTCTCTTAGAATAGGGTCATCTGTTTCAGTCAGCAGTGAAGGACAGGAGGATGTGCAACCAGGAGTGAGGCAGAGAAAGGGATTGAGCAGATAGTACTGGAGGAGCCTCAGACTTTGCAATTGTCAAACAGTTTTGAGGTGCTCACAACCAATGTGGATGAAAGTGAGGGCTGCAAGGTGGATGAGCAGGCTGGCCATGGCACCATGGTACAGGAAGCTGTTCAAGTGGGGGAGCAAACAGGAATGTAGTGGTAGTAGGGGGCATGTTATGATCCCCAGCTGAGGTTACCACTGGACGAGCCTGATCCCAGAGTGGAACCCAGCTAGATAGATTCCCGCTTTCACTCCATATCCTTTGATGCCCCTAATGTCCAAAACTTGATCAATTTCTTTCTAGAGAATTCCACAGGTTGACCACCCTCTCGGTGAAGAAATTTTTCCTCATCTCAGTCATGATAGATCCTAACGTTTATTTAAAAGCAAAATACTGCAGCTGTTGGAACTCTGAAATAAAAACAGAAAATACTGGGGGAAAAAAAACTCAGGTCTGGCAGCAACTGTGGAAAGAGAAACAGAGTTAACGTTTCGAGTCCGTATGACCCTCCTTCAGAGCTTCTTCAGAGCCCCCATATCAAGGATGACATTGGTGCAATGGTTAGAGATGACCTTGGTTCAGGAGATCAGGATGTAGAATCGGTTAGGTTGGAGATGAGGAATAGCAGGGGAGTGAAGTCATTAGTGGGAGTGGTCTACAGGACCCCTAACAGTAATGTAGAACCAAGTATACAAGAAGAAATATTGGGTGAAACTGTGGGGTTGTGAGGAGGATGCAAGGAGGCTTCAGAGCGATTTAGACAAGTTGTGTGTGTGTGTGTGTATAGGCAAACACATGGCAGATGGAATATAAAGTGGATAAATATAAAGTTATTCACTTTGGTGTGAAAAACAGAAAGGCAGAGTATTATTTAAATGGTGATATATTGGGAAACGTGGATGTACAAAGGGATCTGGGTGTCCTTGTACACCAGTCAATGAAAGTAAATAGGTGCAGCAAGCAATTAGGAAGGCAAATGGTATGTTAGCCTTCATTGCAAGAGGATTTGAATTCAGAAGTAGGGACATCTTACTGCAGTTATACAGGGCCTTGGTGAGACCGCACCTGTGGAGTATTGCGTGCAGTTTTGGTCTCCCTGACTAAGAAAGGATATACTTGCCATGGAGGGAGTGCAGCGAAGGTTCACTGGGCTGATACCGGGGATGGCAGGACTGTCTTATGAGGAGAGATTGGTTTGACTAGGCCTGTGTTCACTAGAGTTTAGAAGAATGAGAGGGGATCTGATTGAAACATATAAAATTCTAACAGAGCTAGACAGACTAGATGCAGGGAAGATGTTTCCCCTGGTTGGGGAGTCTAGAACCAGGAGCCACAGTTTCAGGATGCTGAGCAGGCCATTTAGGACTGAGATGAGGAAAAATTTCTTCACTGAGAGGGTGGTCAACCTGTAGAATTCTCTAGAAAGAAATTGATGAAGTTTTGGACATTAGGGGCATCAAAGGATATGGAGTGAAAGCGGGAATATGATATTGAGAAAGAGGATCAGCCATGATCATATTGAATGGCGGTGCAGGCTTGAAGTGCCGAATAGCCTACTCCTGATCCTAGTTTCAGTGTGTCTATTGGGTGCTTGTGACAAAGGGACAGTAACAATCATGGGTGATATTAATCTATATATAAACTGGAAAACAGTTGTAGCTGGATGAGTTCATAGAATGCTTTTGAGAGTTTCTTAAAGGAGCACGTCTGGAACCGACCAGAGGTTATATTAGACTTGGTATTGTGTAACGTGACAGGGTTAATCAATTACCTCAGAGTGAAGGCACTCCTAGGTAGTAGCAGCCACAATATAATTGAATTTTACATCCAGTTTGAAAGGCAAAAGAGTGGCTCTAAGACCAATATTAAGGGCAACTATGTGGGCATGAAAGCCGAGCTAGCTAAAATGAACTGGGATATTAGGCTAAGGGATAGATCAATGAGGAAGCAGTGGCAGACATTTAAGAAGATTTTTCAGAATACTCAGAATAAGTATATTCCTGATATAAATAAAAATTTTAAGGGGAGGACCCATCATCCGTAGCTAACTAAAGTTAGGGAAAGCATCAAACTTAAGTAAAAAGCGTATAATAAAGATGCGTGGCAAGTCAAATAATTGGTCAGAATATAAAGAACAATGGAGAATGATTAAGATAAATCAGGAGAAAGAAATTACGGTATGAGAGGAAGCTAACTAGAAATGTAAAAACTGATAGCAAGAGTTTCTACAATTATTTAGAAAAGGAAAAGAGGAAGTAAAGTGAGTGTTGGTCATCCAGAGTGACAATGTGGAGTTGATAGGTAATAAAGAAATGGCGGATGCAATGAACAAACATTTTTTCTGTCTTCACTATAGAGGATACACAAAACATTCCAGTAATAGCTATTAATCAGAGGGTGGAAGGGGGAGGGGATCTTGGTGCAACTCAGTGGTATGAAGCAAACTGATGGAGCTGTGGGCTGACAAGTCTCTGGGTCCTAATGGACTTCATCCTAGGGTCTTAAAAGAGGTGACTAATGAGGTAGTAGATGCATTGGTATTAATGTTCGAAAATTCCAAGATTCTGGAAAGGTTCCATCAGACTGGAAAGTAGCAAATATAACCCCTCTATTCAAGAAGGGAGGGTGGCGGAAATCAGGAAACTATAGGCCACTTTGCTTGATGTCTGTCGTGGGGAAGATATTAAGATCGATTATTAAAGAGGTTGTAGCAGGGCACTTCAAAAAAAAAAACTCAAGATAATTGGGAAGAGTCAGCATTGTTTTGTGAAAGCAAAATTATGTTTAACCAATTTGTTGGAGTTCTTTGAAGGAGTACCTGTGGCGTGGATAAAGGGGAGCCTGTAGACGTGCTGTTCTTGGATTTCCAGAAGGCGGTTGATAAAGTGCCACGTCAAAGGTCATTGCGGAAAATAAAAGCTCATGGTGTTGGGGGTAACATATTAACATGGATAGAAGATTGGCTGGCTGGCTGGCAGCAAACAGAGTATGTATAAATGGATCTTTTTCTGATTGGCAGGATGTGATGAGTGGAGTCCTACAGGGATCTGTGCTGGGGCCTCAACTTTTTACAATTTATATCAGTGACTTAGATGTGGGGAGTGAAGGCATGGTAGCTAAATTTGCAGATAACACAAAGATAGGTTAGAAAGTATGTTGTGAAGAGGTCATGAGGCTGCAGATGGATAAATAGGTTGAGTGAATGGGCAAAAACCTGGCAGATGGAATATAATATGGGAAAATGTGAAGTTGTTCACTGGTAGGAAGAATAAAAAAAATCAGTGTATTAAATGGAAAACGGCTGCAGAATTCTGAGGCACAGAGGCATCTAGGTGTTCTAGTGCATGAGTCACAAAAAAAGTTAGCATGCAGGTACAGCAAGTAATTAAGAAGGCTAATGGAATGCTATCCTTTATTACAAGAGGAATTGAACATAAGGATGTGATGCTTCAGTTATGTAGGTCATTGGTGAGACTGCTCTCGAATATGGTGTGCAATTTTGGTCTCCTTGTCTATGAAGGATGTAAATGGGTCGGAGGTGGTTCAGAGGAGGTTTGGCAGATTGATAGCTGGAACGAGCGGGTTGTCTTTGAGGAAACTGGGCTTGATTTCAATGGCATTTAGAAGAGTAAGGGGTGATATGATTAAAATATATAAGATCCTGAATTGTATTGACAAGGTGGACGTGGAAAGGATGTTTTCTCTTGTAGGGGAGCCCAGAACTAGGGGGTAGTGTTTTAAAATTAGGGGCCGCCCTTAAAGAACAGAGATGAGGTGAATTTGTGGAACTTTGGAGCTGTCTGCCTCAGAAGGTGGTGTAAGCAGGGTCATTGAATATCTTTAAGTCGGAGGTAAATCCTAGTTAGACAAGGGAATCAAAGATTATCGGGGGTAGTTGGGAATGTAGAATTGAAATACAAATTCCCTTCCATGTGATGTACCTGCTTGCCAGTGAACATTCTTATGGAACAACTTGCTACATCTGGCTGTGTGAACTTTCTCTGTCACCCAATGGTACTTGCCATTTCCTAACCGTTTCAAGCTGACTGCTGGCCTGCAGATGAGCTCCCTGGAGGCCAAATATCCTAGGCCCCAAATTGGGCCCGCAAATCTGTTTTGCGGTCGTCTTGCCCGTTCTTTGCGATTAACGGACAAATCATAATGACCTGTATGTTCCATTGAGATTAACTAGATGGACTAAAACCATAGTGGTGTTGATTCAACATTGCCTTACATGATGAGCTGAAAGGTATTTTCTTAATCCACAGTATTTTTTTTGTCACTGGGGTCTCCTTATTTCCATTACAGAAATAGGAAAATACAGATTGAGAATCAAGCACAGGGATCTGAAGTTAAAAATGACGCTTTGAATTCCAATTGTGACTGTCCTAACGTATCCTATCCTATCATATGTGCAACAAATAATCTTGGAGGAATTTATTGTTTTCATAGCAATTAACAATTGTTGCATACAGTTCTTATATTTTCAAACTGGAATAAGATGTAAATTGGTAAGATTCAGTCAAACTGGCTGAATGCCAAAGTATAAAGTTAAATCACTACCCTGACTTGGAAATACATCACTGCTTCTTCACTGTCGCTAGGTCAAAATCCTGGAACTCTCTCCCTAACAGCATTGTGGCTGTACCTACACAACATGGACTGTAGCGATCTAAGAAGGCAGCCCACCACCAGCTTCTTGAGGGCAATTAAGGATGAGCAATAAATGCTGGCCTAGCCAGCAATGTCCACATCCCTTGAATGAATATATTTTTTAAAAAGGGTTTTGATGTATAATTTCTGCAATAATTTTGAATCAGTGCAGCCCCTTTCTCTGTTTCCCATTAAAATGCAATTATATTTCTGTTTAAATACCTTTTTAGTGTGATGTCATCGTGAACACGGTATCTGTTAACGTGAATCTTTCACAAGGACCTGTATCTACAGCAATTCTAAAACAGGCTGGGGTTCAATTGCAAGCAAACGCGGACAAAGCCAAAGGCTCCAAAAAGTTAAAAACTGGAGATGTTTTACCCGTTAGCACCATAGATTGTGAGTTGCATTGCCAAGAAGTGTACAATGTAATTTGTTGTAACTGGAGCACAGAAAAAGCTTCTCTGGCTGCAGAAGTAAGTTTATTTACATGAATTATATTTTCTATCAGCATAGCTGTCTTCATTGTTTTCATTTATGGAAACTTTATAAATAAACGTGAGCTAACAAAAGCACCTAAATACTGTAACTAATTTCTAGATTTCTCTATCATTTGAATCTCTCTTTCCTAATCTGATTTGTTTATTTAGAGGAGTTATGTACGTTTGTGCTAATGTCAAATTTAATTTTTCCCTTTTTATTGAATTGATTTCAACTTCCTATGGCTGTCTATAGCAACCTTTTGGGGACAGTCCTGACAATCAGGAGGCAAAAAGATCGGTGTTGGGGCTTGGGGAAGGGGCTGTGGAGGTTGCTGCAATCAGCAGAGGGGAGGCCGAAGGCTTCCTCAAGACTGGGCTGAGCACTCGCACTCTTCTGAGGTCTTGGAAAATTCTATGTATAATTTTTTTTTGTAGCACAGCAGCCTATGGGAATTATTAGTGATGCTGTTCTGAAATATATATCTGTTTCTTATCCACTCCCTCCATCTATAAGGCCTATGGTTTTAATAGTGTTTTCTATTCTGCTACGGATGGTGGATAGCCCTCCCTCTGTAGCATTCTTTTGACTTCTATTGCTGAAGTCCAAAAGAAGGAAAGAGAATTGGCGCAGAATTTAATGCCTTTCTGCCCACTCCCAGACACCTCCCGCAGGAGCGGAGTGGGAGTCACGGGGCCATTTCGACAGGAAGGCACATGGTGGGGAGCCTGTCACCTTCCCAACGCCCCCAAATTAAATCAGAGCAGGGGGGGGCTCGAGGGCAGCATTCCGACCCCAAGGCCCACCAAGTCCCCAAAGCTGGTATTCTGGTATGCCCTGGCAGCCTGTTTGCAGGCTTGGGGTGGGGCCTCCTGTTTCGGTAACCTGCTTGAAGACACCCCTCCCCCCTTGCCCTCTACGCTGATAACCCCACACCCCCTGTCATCAGGGCCTGTCTGACTGACTGGCCCTGGTGAGACACTCCCACTTCTCTCGAGGCCTCTAGTGCTGCTCTGCATTCTGGACCTCATGCAGTTCCAGCAGTGGCCACTACTCCCTCTGAATGGCCAGCAGCTCAATGAGGCAGGATCTTCCCCTCCAAAGGCCCGTGAACAACCCCAACAACAGGCAGGTAAGTGCCTGATTGAGATTTAATACTATCAGGGGTCCCAGAAATGGCCATGGCGGGGTTGTCTCCAGCTCTCCTGCTGGGGCCATTAAATTCAGCCCATGGTCTCACTAGGAATTGCCAATACTGTCAATGCAGACAAGGAGGTTTTCAACTTCTGGAAGTGGGTTGGCTTGAAAAGGTATAATTAGTACAGTGAATGATGACTTGGTTAAAGCTTTCAGATCTGTGGGGCATAATCTTGATTTAATACAGTAGATGGATAAAAATTGGCTGTGAAATATAAACAAGAACAACATAGACTGTTGGTTTTGCCGAATCTAATGTAAAGGACAAGATTTAAGGACTTTTTATCGTGTTGGCCTTGTTATTCGATACTTTGAAAGGTTGTAGTATATTTAAAATATAGTATATATTTTAAAGAAATCACTTTTTTTATTGACCAGATGCTTCAAACAATAATCCAAAAATGCTTAAAAAATGCACACACAAACCAATACAAATCGATGAGTTTTCCTGCCATCGGCACCGGAAATTTGAAATTTCCAAAGAATATTGTAGCGGAAACATTTTTTGAGGAAATAAAGAAATTCAGCAATGCAAATCCTATGTCCACACTTAAAGAAGTGAGGTTGATCATATATGAAAAGGACTTGGCTATTTACTCGGTATGTATGTTCTTATTTTCTTTCGAGCTGAGTATGACCAAACCAGTAGTTTTTGATTTAAAATAAAAATAAAAAGCTGCAAATACTGGGTCACCTGCCAGTGTTACATTGAGACATCTGGAAAATCACTATTGGATTTTTGGGCCTCTTGTCTATTTCACATTTGCCAACCATATTGGTGTCTTATAATGTGGCTTTACCTTTTATCTCGGTTTTTGAATTTAAAAATGAGCCCCAAGAGTTTCTCAAATGGTTACATTTTCTATGGTTTGAACCCCTGCAACAAAATTCTGTGCAACATTTTAGACAATGACCTTGCAAAACATGAGAAACTTTGGTTGAACCCAGTACAAACAATGATGTTCTTTTAAAAGAACCCCTTACGTTTGAAGGGAAGATGTTTGTAATATTGAAGTAAATCGAATATTTTACTTCACCAAAAATAATGAATGACAAATATGTCAATTTTAGGTGTTCCTCAACAATTAAGTGTTCTCAACAATAAGATTTGGAGATCAAATATTGATTAAAGATGGTTAAATATTTGAATTATGCTTATATTTCAGTTTTAAAATTTATCAAATAATCTTCTGAATATTTAGACAAAAAAAAAACAAATAACATCTTCAACTTGGCAGGCATTTGAAGATGCATTGCTGATAGCAGAAGGAATTCCAATCAACGAGCTCACCTACTATCAAGAGTCTAGACGTACTAGAAAAGTGGATTCAGAAACAGCAAGTACAATAAGTAATTAAAGCTATTATCGCCAGTATTTTTACAAAATTAGTTTTTAAAGTGCTAGATAAATGCTTCTAGTAGTAAGTTAATTAACAGAGTCAATTACAGAAGTATTTGGCTGCCTGTACCTGCTCTTTAAGAGCACTTGTTATGATCCCCAGCTGTGGTTACCACTAGACAAGCCTGATCCCAGGGTGGAATCCAGCTTGATAGATCCTAATTTTTACATATTTGTTTAGATGTGTCGAGAATAACTCCTGAACAGAGTCACAGGAGTCAACTGATGAACTTCTAACAAAAGAATAAAACCCTCATTCAACAAGAAAAGATGAACTATATTACAATACTCCTTCACCCACAACTATACCTTTACAGATATATACAGATTTGTAAGGATAACACAAGTTACAAAAGCTATCTTATACTCTAACGTTCACAATAAGTACACAGTCCGTGTAAACCAATAGGCACCCTGTGGTCAGACGCACCACACTCTGAAATGAAGTGACAGATGCCACCTCAATCAGATGCAATGGATGTCTCATCAACTCCCACCATGAGCCAACCGGTCTCACTGAATGCCGCCTTTCACTCGAGGGCTTCCAATCTCCACTCTCTAAGAACTCGCCTTGGAACCTTCTCCCAAACCCAATGCTTTCTCTCAGATGCCTTCTGCAAGAGTTCACCGTCAGGGTTTCAAACTCTCCTTCTGATGTTCCTCTTCCCTGGATCACTACATGCATTCAAGCTTTCCTCCATGCACTCTCTCTTACTGACTCAACATCTGTCAACAGTATGACTGCTTCATATGCCCAAAGCAAAGAGTTATAGACCTTCAGTTGTCTCTTTGGACCTTCTGGCCTCTTGCAAGCTGTTCTTGCCTTAAACCTGATTTCTGTAGCTTTTGTCTCTTTCGATCTGAAGCTTGGAGCCTTTCTCTCTGCCCCTCACTCTTAACTTCACTTAATAGGACCTTTTCTAGATTCCTGTCCTTCCTTAGACTTGAAAGTCTCCTTGGGACTTTCTCGTGTTCCACTCCTCTAGATTTTGAGGTCTTTTCTTTAGCTTGGGACGAGCTATCTGTCCTCTTTGCTCCAGCCTCTCCTGGCAGTTGCTTCAAAACCATGTGAACTCAAAACAGATTCCAAATCAAACTGCTTTTCTAGTTCCTTCTGTGTCTGTGGGAGGGACCTGCCTCTCTGGACCCCTGCTGCTAGGCAACAGCCCAGGTTATTTTTACTCTTGTGTGTTTTACTTAGAGTCGTAAAACTCTCATTAGAAATGCAGGCACCTTTTAAAGTGAAACTAAAACTCAACTTGACCTTTTCTTAATCCACAAATACAGAAATACAAATCAAACTTAAACTTTAAAGCTAAAACTCATTCCTAACTCCTACAAATACAAATATAACTTACTTAAGCTATCTCTATTTCTAACACATTATCCAATTAGTCCCACCTACTATTATTAAGGCTAATTAGCTACTAATTAATTTGAAATCAAGTGATAATTAAAATTCTTTATCCTTGCATGGGATGTGAGCGTCACTAGCAAGGCCAGCATTTGTTGGCATTCCTAATTGCCCTTGAACTTGAATGGCTTGCTAGGCCATTTCGGAGGGCAGTAAAGCATCAACCACATTACTGTGGGTCTGGAGTCACCAGTATGCCAGACTAGGTAAGGATGGCAGATTTCCTTCCCTAAAGAACATTAGCGAACCAGATGGTTTCATGGTCACCAATACTGAGACTAGCTTTCAATTCCAGATTTTTATTAATTTGAATTTAAATTGCACCACCAGTCATGGTGGAATTTGAACCCATGTCCTGAGCATTAGCCTGGGCCTCTGGATTACTAGTCCAGTGACATTACCACTACTGTCTCCCCCTGAATAATAATCTAATCTAGATCTCAAAAAAATTGCATAATATCTAGAGCATAGATAAAAATTAGAAATGTAGTTCAGGTTTTGCATTGACACAGTAATATGAGGGATACTCTGAAGGCCTCATAGAAAAGGGGACAAATTGACATTGATACGTGGGAGGAATTTGCTACTAATCACACCATCTAGTGGCACCTTATCCAATGAGCCACAACACTTTTTTGACTGAGGTGGAAAGGGACATAAGCGGAAAGAGAGAGCAGAACCCTGGCAAGAACACCCTCCCTCAGGGCAACTCTTCTCCTCTCTGACCAAATACCTGTAGCTCCAGAATTGGCCTGTTAAGTCACCTGAGAATACACAAATCATGAAGCCTGGCAGAAGCCATCCTCGTTTTCAGGGAAAGATGACAAACAGGGATATTCTGCACAATAAGGGCAAGGATTTAGAAGAGAAAATAAACAAACAAATATTTAAAAAGAGTGAAGGACATCGAATAATAACCATGGGAGATTTTAACTATCCCCGGATAATCTGACGAGAAGAGGTAGAGGGAATGGAATTTCACAATGTGTGCAAAACTACTTCCTTACCAGAATGTAAAAAGCCCTGCTGGGTCTAGAAACTTTTTTTATTCTTTCATTGCATTTCTGGCAAAGCCAGCATTTAGTTGCCATCCCTAATTGCCCTTGAGAAGGTGGTGGTGAGTTGCCGTCTTGAACCGCTGCAGTCCATGTGGTGTAGGACACCCACAGTGCTGTTAACCAAATGAGTTCCATGATTTTGACCCAGCAACAGCGAATGAACAGAGATATAGTCCCAAGTTAGACTGCTGTATGGCTTGGAGGCGAACTTGTGGATGGTGGTTTTTGCATCTGTCTGCTGTCCTTGTCCTATTAAGTGGGAGAGGTCGCAGGTTTAGGAGGTGCTGTTGAAGAAGCATTGGTAAGTTGCTGCAGTGCACCCTGTATATGGTACACTCTGCGGCCACTGTGTGTCAGTGGTAGATGGGGTGCTTGTCAAGCGGGCTGCTTTGTCCTGCATGGCGTCAAGCTCCTTGAGTGTTAATGGACCCTCACTCATCCAGACATACGGAGAATATTCCATCACACTTCTGACTTGTGGCATGTATATGGTGTTTCAGGCTTTGGAGAGTCGGGCAGTGAGTTACTCACTGCAGAATCTCCCGCCTCTGTCTGGCTTTGTAACCATAGTGTTTATATAGCTGGTTCAGTTAAGTTTCTGGTCAATGGTAACCCCCATGATTTTAGGATTCAGCAATGTCATTGAATGTTAGGGGAAGATGGTTAGATCCTCACTTACTGGACATAGTTACTTGGTACTTGAGTGTTGCGAATATTACTTGTCATTTACGTGTCCCAAGCCTGTATGTTATCCAAGTCTTGCATGCTAGTACAGATTGCTTCTGTATCTGAGAAGTCACGAATGGTATTGAACATTCTGCAATCATCACTCGACAATTCTGACCTTATTATGGAGAGAAGGCTATTGATGAAGCAGCTGTAGAAAGTTGGGCTTGGGACACTACCCTGAGCAACTCCTGTAGCGATGTCCTGGAACTGAGATGCTTGACTTCCAACCTGTTGCCAGAACAACCAAAACTATCTTCCTTTTGTGCTAGTTATGAATCCAACCATTGGATAGTTTTCACCCTCATTTCCCTAGACTGCAGTTTTGCTAGGGCTCCTTGATGCCACACTTGGTCCAATCCTGCCATGATGTCAAGGTCATTCACTCTCATTTCACCTCGGGAGCTCAACTGTTTTATTCATGTTTTGGACCAAGGCTATAATGAGGTCAGGAACTGAATGGATCTCATAGAACCAAAACTGAGCGTCAGTAAGCAGGTTATTGCTGTGTATGTGCCGCTTGATAGCACTGATGACAGTGGTTGATGGGAGTGCCATTCAAAGTGGGCTGCTTTGTCCTGGATGGTATCAAGTTTCTTGAGTGCCCAGGCAAGTGGAGAGTATTCTATCACACTCCTGGCTTGTGTCTTGTATACGGTGGACAGGCTTTGGAGAGTCAAGAGGTGAGTTACTTGCCACAGAATTCCCAGCCTCTCACCTGCTCTTGTATCCACAATATTTATCTGGCTGGTCCAGTTCGGTTTCTGGTCAGTGGTAACCCCAGGATGTTGATACATTGTGCAATGACATTTTTTGCATCAAAGTGCACATGTATTTCTAATATTAAATGCAACTTTTCATTTTGTACTCTGTTGTTTATTGATCAAGAATTGATCTTAAATATATCCTCTATTCAAAAACCCTGATTTTTTCCATATTCTTTGAGTGATCCATAAGCTAAGATCATCACCTTTAATACTTATGTGGTGGCTACTAAAATGTTAAGTGCCCAGATTTGGATTTTTGTAGTCGTAAAAGTGGTGAGGGAGGGGGAATAAGGACGGGACGTGATTCCCCCAAGTGGAAATCCAAACGCATTAGGGCCACTTGAACTTAGTGCTGAGTTCAAACAGACCCCATTTTGGCTGGAGCAAGGGCCTTAATCCCCAGTGTGATAAATCATTCAAGAGGTGCTCATGAAGGGCTGTTAAGGTCTGAAGAGTTGCCAAGTTATTTAAATGGCCAGCCATTTAAAAAGAAGAAAAAATATGTGCGTCTGTGAGTGTTGAAGAAAATCTGTCCTACCAGTTTCAATAGGTGTTTGTTGGCATAACCCTAAGTTCTTTCATTAAAACATCATTAATGCTTGGCTGCCTTCCACAACCTTTCATTATCACAATGGGTGGTGGCTATAAGTTCACAGTTTGATTGACAGTTCAGAGGTTCGCTCTTTGGGTTAGCTGTCTTTGTGGGGTTAGGAATACAAATGTTTGTTTTTATAAGGGATTAAGTACTTGAGGGGATTTAAATGTATTGAATGGGCTTTTGTGAATGGGACTTTTTTTTTATATTGTGAATTCTGTACTAGATATTTATTTAATCTCCGCATGGCTCCTGAGGTCTGCCTATGATGGATACTGGGTGAGTTGGCATGGAGGGTGTAAGGGTAAAGGGTGGTGGGGGGTGGCATGATTTGGCACTTTGTTGACCTAGGGGCTAAAAGGAACTATGGAGATGGGTGGGGGGCATGGGTTGGCAAGGAGGGTATGAGGAGCCATTGGGGGTTGGTGGGGGCATGAGCTGGCATTAAGTTGGCATGGGGAGTTGAGGGCGAGAGCATCTAATGTTTAAGAAAACAACTGGGACAAAGCCCCAGAGAGCCGAGTGGGTCTTTTAAACAGCCTACGTTGGCAGCCCCTGTGGCCATCTCCGATCTGTGCCTGGTGCAGTGGGCCTGACTCCATCTGGCACCTACACCCCTGGAGCAAAAATTGTGCCATTTGGGGCACTTTTACCCGAGGTGGGTGCACCGAGTTACTAAATTTCCTGACTCGAGCTACCTGGCTGAGGAGCGAAGATTGGCCCTGATCACCAGAGAGCTACTATATTACCATTGATACTTCATGAATGTGGTAATACCATTGGCTTATGCATTTCAATGCAATATTGCTAACATATTTTCAGTGAAAATATTTAATACAGGAATAATATTGTGATGTTTAGTTTCCTGTGATATTGATTACTTTCATTTGTTATATATCTAGGAATGACTGAGCCTCTCATCCATTCTCTCTATATGACACATATTGGGAATATTACTTTTGAACTAAGCTGTGGTGGCATTTCAAAAAGAGACACTGTCCTAGTAGTGGAATATGTTGGTAAGGTTAAGATCATTTTAATTAATTTATTCATCTTTTTAAAAAAAAATTGGTATGGCAGAGGTATGACCAGTCATGTTTTTTTTTTACACAGAAAACAAAACAAACAGTGACGTCAAACAAAAAGGAGATATGCATTACATTCCTGTTCGAATGAAGGGCCAAGCAGACATTGCAAGGAGTTTTCTAAAAGTCTTGCAGAAGTGTAGTGACTATAACTATCATTATTTGTACATCCCAGTCCCCAAGCTGTTGCCTTTAGGTAATTATCTAATTGCTATATGGAGTAAACCCTTTCACTAAAGGAGGTCTTGTGGAGCAGTGGTAGTGTCCCTACCTCTGGACCAGAAACTCCGCTTTCAAGTCCCACATCAGGACCTGTTGACCAACTGAGGGCAGTTCATTATGTGGTTCAACGGGCCAATATCAGCCCGGGAATCATTCAACTGCTTCCCCAAAGGGGAAAAAAAAGTGTGAAGATGTGCTGAAAGAAACTGTTTCACTGCGTAATGGCAGCAAGTTAATTTAGTACATTGGAAACCACCATTTCTCCTCCTGACAATTTAACTATCTACAAGAAGGAAAGTGATCATATTAATGCACAAATTAATCTTTATTTGGACTAATTATTCTAATTAAGTAACATATAACATATAAATTAAAAGGCAGATCAGTAGTGACCAGAGCCTAGAGTTTTTTTTTTCAGCATATTTTTACTGTATAGCCAATACATTATCTTTTGGAAACACAATGGGATACAAGCCATTTACACCAGCTTTTCTCCCCAAAAATTAATTACAGGATGTCAACTTGTGACTGTATCATTCTTCACAGGAATAACACAATACAGGTGATCAATCACTAATGTGACACTGACAATATGCCCTTAGACCTCATCCCCCTCCTTTTTGTTGAGGTATGTGCCAGTTGGCATGAGAAAAATCAAAAAATGTGGTTGTATTGTTATGCTAATGTGAAGGGAGGGGCCTTTTCGTAGTGTGTTAAAGTAATAGCTGGAGATAATACAGTAAGATCCTGAGCAAATGACTCCTTAAGTAGAGTACAATATGCAGGGTTTGTTATACAGATGAAAGAAGGGAGAATTTCTTGACCAGGGTGGACCATTTTTACAGCACTGATTTTTAGTCCTAAGTAAGAAAATTGTCACTTGATGTGTTCCTCCACATGAAAGGGAACAGAAAAGTATTTTCTGAACATAAATAAGAAAAGGAGAGTCATGAGAAGGGTTAGGAATTGAAAAGCAGATCTTTTTGTGGAGGCTGAGGGCATAGCTGAGGTTCTGAATGAATAACCTTGCCTTTACTTAAGAAGGGAAACACCCATTCAGGTATGTTCTTTGAAAAAACAAGCTTCTGTTCTTACAACCCTATAGAAGTGTCAGTCAGACAGACCATTACAGTATCAATAACAAGGGCTTCAAACACTTGATGCCTCTTAATCTTGCCCAGATAAACATTGAACCATTGAAAAAACAGATCACATAAGGAACAACTTATAGATGTTGTTATAAATCAAGCAAAGCCAACAATTCACTCGTCAAAACTGATTCCTTGCTGAGCTCATGCTTTTATTGATCTGGGTTCTTAGTCAACCATGAATAATTAAGATAGGTGGAAACCCAGATGACCAAATTGCTGGGAGTGGGTGTTGGAGCGACTGTTTGTTGGGGGAGATTGCAGGAGTGTGGAAGAGGTTGTGAGGCATGAAGGAGATTGTGGATCAGAGAAGAGATTGCTTGGGTGTTGATGATATTTTGGGATCTCAGCAAGGCTGCCCTTGACTCTAGAGAATGTCTGAATGTGGGGAAGTGAAGCAAGTTTACGTGAATATGTCCCCTGACCCACGGACATTGCTGGAAAAGCACTTGACCGCTGAATCCAGGGGTTCTTGCCTTCCTTCAGATGGGGGGTTTCCCAAGCCCTGAGAAATATAATCCTCAGCCATTAAATGTAATTATGACAGTTATAACTAAGCAAAACGCTGCCTCATTAACATTTTTAACGATAACTGACCTGCCTGTTGAAAGCAGGTTAGACACCTTCCCTGCTGCCAAGCCCACCATCTGCCTCCAATAAAACTGGGTTTTCGGTTGGGTGGGGCGGGGTGCCGCGATGGTTAGATTTTCAGATTTCTGAAAATTTAATCCACACTCCTGTTAAAATTCCACCCTCCCCAACCTTGGTAATGAAATAATTTATTTGATTTTTTATGTATCTAACAGGGCTAGACATTTTGACAAATGTAATCCAAGTTGTATCCACTTAATTTTTGCAGGAAAATAACTTTAAAGTCTTCTAGCACTCTTGTAGCAAGCTCTGATTTATGGTTTGATATTTCTGATTTAATCAAATTTGGTTTTAATTATTTGGAGATTTCTCAACAGAGTGTGTGCTTACAGGTATAAAGGTATTTGCAGCAGCAGTATTGGATTCTGTTCATCAGTATGGACAAATGATGCAAACACCCTCAATACACGTGATAGTGAATGAGGCCTCACCTGCACACATCCCAGTATTTCAAGAGGAGATAACAAAGCTTCAAATGGGAAAAGGAGGACTTTTAAACACAGTGTCAAGTATGTTATTTCTTAAATTGTATAGAAACTAAATATGCAACTGTGAAGCACCTCATCTTGAATATCATAATGTGTAGCCACAGGGGATAATGGCCTTTTCTGCAGAGATATCTTTGATTCCCTTCAGAATAGTTCATAAAACACAGTGAACTCAGTATTTCACATGTTTGGGCATAATTTTACTGTCTTTGAGCCTTAGTGCAGCCCAGCATCTCCCCTTTAAATGGCTCGTACAGAGAAGAACTATACACCAAAAAAAAGCCCTGAAACTTGAGACTTATTACCAGCTTCCAAACTAATTTGTAATCTTGGGTGTATCTGCTACTGCCGATTGAAGACAAGAGTGCCTAAGAGTTACAGTTATGGCATTCATTATGAAAGCAATAGCTTAGGACCTCAACTTTGGGGATGGGGTTGGGGAAGTGAATAATGTGCCCTCCTGGATTGTTAGCTCTCTTCATGGTGGCTGGCATAGATCGTTGACAGCATAAGACCATAAGACATAGGAGCAGAAATTAGGCCATTCAGCCTATTGAGTCTTCTCTGCCATTCAATCATGGCTGATAAGTTTCTCAACCCCATTCTCCCGCCTTCTCCCCGTAACCTTTGATCCCCTTACCAAACAAGAACCTATCTATCTCGCTCTTAAATACACTCAATGACCTGGCCTCCACAGCCTTCTGTGGCAATGAATTCCATAGATTCACCACTCTCTGGCTAAAGAAGTTTCTCCTCATCTCTGTTCTAAAATGTCTTCCCTTTATTCTGAGTCTGTGCCCTCGGGTCCTAGTCTCTCCTACTAATGGAAACATCTTCCCCACGTCCACTCTATCCAGGCCTTTCAGTATTCTGTAAGTTTCAATCAGATCCCCCTCATCCTTCTAAACTCCATCAAGTATAGACCCAGAGTCCTCAAACGTTCCTCATATGTTAAGCCTTTCATTCCTGGGATCATTCTCGTGAACCTCCTCTTGACCCTCTCCAGGGCCAGAACATCCTTCCTGAGGGATGGGGACCAAAATTGCTCACAATATTCTAAATGTGGTCTGACCAGAGCCTTATAAAGTCTCAGCAGCACATCCCTGCTTTTATATTCTAGTCCTCTCGAAATAAATGCCAACATTGCATTTGCCTTCCTAACTACTGACTCAACCTGCAAGTTAACCTTAAGAGAGTCCTGGACTAGGACTCCCAAGTCCCTTCTTCTCCCTGCTTATTTCTTTTTTAGTTGTCCTCTGTTGGTCTTTGTAGGCTTCCGAATCCCCTGGTTTGCCACTGCTCTTCGCCGCATTGTATGCTTTCTCTTTAGCTTTTATGCTGTCCCTGACTTCCCTTGTCAGCCATGGTTGCCTTGTTCTCCCTTTAGTATGCTTCTTCTTCCCAGGGATGAATTTTTGCTGTGTCTCCCAAATTACTCCCAGAAACTCCTGCCATTGCTGTTCCACTGTCTTTCCTGCTAGGCTCATCTCCCAGTCAATTCTGGCCAGCTCCTTCCTCATGCCTCTGTAGTTGCCTTTATTCAACTGTAATACCGTTACATCTGATTCCAGCTTTTTCCTCTCAAATTGCAGGGTAAATTCTATCATATTATGGTCACTTCCTCCTAAGGGTTCCTCCACCTTAAGCTCCCATGGTACGTTCATAGCAATATGAAGGTAATGAGTTCAAAGTTATTAAATTGAACTGAGCAAATCCAGTTGTATGTGGATTAATACCAGGAAAGAAATGATTATAAAAGCCAACAACTTGTTATTGAAATCCAACTGGTTCCGCAATATCTATCAGGAAAGCCAACCCGCCACCACTACCCACTCTGACCTATAAGTGACTCCAGTTCATACGAAATGCTTGATTGTTAATGTCCAGCAAAGTGGCCTTGCAAGCCACTCAGTTGAAAAATAATTTCTTCAACTGGGAGGCCCATCACCACAGGCTTAGGGCAACTAGGGAAGGGTCATCAAATGAAGCTTTGCTGATGATACCCATAGCATAATAACAATTTTTTTTTTTAAATAATGTAAAACTTGCATTACTTCTTAAAAATTGTAATCAGATTTGTTTATTTTATTCTAAGGATTATTGGTGTTTAAATATTTTGTTTCAGGGTATTTAGGGGGTTGGCTGAGTGGAAACCAATCCTCTGAAGATACTAATGTACCACAGCACTCCGTAGAGCCAGTAAAGTTTCAGATTTACTCCATGAAGGAAGAAAATATTCAAGTATGGGCTGATATTGAAAAATTAGTAACTAAAGAACACATGGAAAAAACAATACCAGTGGAGAATTTAGAGAAATTTACTGAAGAAGACTTTGAAGAAATAGCAGAGTGTTGCTCTAGAATGCATGTACTCCACAAATTTGACAAAGTTGGCCACAGCATCTTTCTATCTGGATGTATAACTGATATATGTTCTGTTCAAGATGTTATTTTTAAGGTGTGTCATGATATAGGGAAAAGAGAAGTCACACTGCGTGAAGAAATGTTTATTATGGATAAGGTGTGCTGGAAATTCTGGGTGGAAGATCATTGGGAAACCTTCAATCCAACAGTGAATGCTCAGCTTGAAAAGGCTTACAATGGGAAAGAAAATGAAATTAAAATAAGAATAGACGGAGGAGATTGTTGGGTGATTGACTTTCAAAAATACACATTGACTGACGCTGATGGAAATTCTTTTCGCATCGATCGTAGATGTGCTGGGGGTAGGTACCCATGGTTTATTAGTGAAATTGTATATCAAAAATGTCAAACATAAAGGATAACTTGTCTATATTTTTTATAATGTTAATTAAAATGTGTAAATTATGGGCTACTTTATGGATTGCAATATGCGCTCATAATTTGAAACTCAAACACAATATTCTGAAGATAAAAGTATTAAATGCTTTTGACAGAACTTTAATACTTATTCTAGGAAAGTGTTAGATTTCTTGTAAAATTGATTGTATGAATTTGAAAATAATTTGGTTCTGAAATGGATTGATAAATTGCTTTTCTATAAATATAGGGGTGCAGGAACAGAGCCCTGGGGTTTTTTGTGCACAAATCGTTGAAGGTGCAGGGCAAGTTGAGAAAATGGTTTTAAAAAAAGGCAAATGGGATCCTAGGATTTATAAATAGTGGCATAGGGACGGATTTTCATCTTGGAGGCAGAAGTCGGGGATGTCACGATCCAGCCTCCTGACTGGCTGTGTCCACCCATGCTATCTTCATGGCGGAGAAGGGCTGGATTCAGGCCACCACCTACTGCAGCAGGTCCAAGATGGAGAAGCAGGCAGGCCAGTGCTGGTGGCCGGGTTAAAAGTCATGCCTCTGTTCACTGAGACATCGACCTAGTTCTGGAGATGAGTGTGAGGCCCCGTAAGCCTCACCCCCACCCCTCCCCTGCATACTTTACTCATACCCCCATACTCCCTCACCCAGTATCCACTACATACAAAGCTCCTGAGCCCTATAATAACATTGAGAAATATTTGAGAAGCTTCTAAATCTATCAAAATGAACAAACAGTACGTCAAAATCTACATTTTAAAAACCCTCTTAATAGCTCATAGATCTGTCAAGAAAACAAAGCTCATATTATCCTTGACAGCTGTGTCAACAACACATGCTGAGCTGAATCCATTAATGGGTTTGGAACTTAGCGATGCATTCGTAACAACTCCATTGAATAACTGTATCAACAAAACCTTTACAGCTGGATACATTAAGGCCTTTGAAGTCAACCAGAACCTCAGTCATCTGTCAAACCTTTGAATAAGCCCAACTAGATGGCTGAGCTAAGGGTGTACTAAAATCTGAATTTCATTATTGTGCAATGCAGAATAGCACTTTATCTAGCAGTTCACCAAAGTAGTTGAGGAAAGGAAATCCGGCAAGTTTCACTGGTCTGGCCTGCATGTGATTTCAGATCCACAGCAATGTGGTTGACTGTTAACTACCCTCTGAAATGGCCTAGTAAGCTAAGAATAAATAAAAAATGCATTAATGCATCCAAAGACTTTTCCACTTTCACAGTGCTGTTCAATTAATGGTCACTTAGCTTTTCAAAACAAAGCCCTATCATCAATTACTGTAACAAAAAATATATATGTTATGATGCAGCTTTGCATTATGCCATATGAAGTTGCCAACACCTTTTGACCTTACATTTCATATGGTTCCATACTCCAAACCATGGATGACAACATCTCTGAGCAGGTGTGATCCAGATCTCCTTCCAAAACCAGCCAACTCCTTGAAAATCTTGGAAGGTCTGAAATGCCCACTTCTGCACTGCAGAATGGCTGGTGCAGACTTGCCCGCCCTCTTTCCCACCCCAATGAAAATTGCTGGCATGGGAATGGAGATGGGAACCCTGGAATTGGATCCTGCTTGCCATTTTTGAAGCTGATCCAATGCAGATCATCTGGGCATTGGGGTGGAAAAATCTGGCCCATTGAGTACAAAAGCAATACAATTATGATGAACCTTTAAAGTTCGGCATCAACTAAAGTACTATGTCCAATTCTGGGCATTACACTTCAGGAAGGATGTAAAGGCTTTAGGGAGGGTGTAGAAAAGATTTACAAGAATGGTTCCAGGGATGAAGCTGGACAGATAAGAGAAGCTGCAGTTCTCCTTCGAGAAGAGCAGGTTGAGGTTTGACAGAGGTATTCAAAATCATTAAGGGCCTGGAGATTAGATGGGGAGAACTGTTCCCATTGACAGCAGGACTGAGAACCGGAGGACACAGATTTAAGGTGAATGGCAAAAGAAGCAATGGCAACACGAGGAAACATTTTTTTCCCCCACACGAAGTAGTTAGGATCAGGAATGCACTGCCAGAGAGCGTGGTGCATTCATTGCTGCTTTCATTGGTGGCCTTTCATTTTCTACAGTGATGTGACACTTAATAGAAAATAAAAAAGTAATGGCGGGTAGCAAGGAGAAATATTTGTAACTAGAGATTTTACTAAAGTTTAGAGAAGGCGTTGGGTGCCAAGTATACTTATAACATTATTTACTTAAGAAATTCAACTTCAGCGTACAATATTGACCTTTTCACATGATAAAGAAACATCCGAAGGCATTGTCCCTTAATGAATTTCATGCCTTGTACTGTCAGGTGATCTCTCTCCCCCTCCACTCCTAACTCTCAATACATAAACCGTTGTACTGAACTCTGCATTTCCTAATGGGTGTAAAAAGAACTTTAAAAACAAAAAAAGATCCAGCAATTTTCTGAAGGTATCAGCTGATCTCGACAACAGCTTCTTCCCAAGGGCCAAGTCAGAAATGTATAAACAGCTGGAGACAAACATCTCAGCAACGCTAACTTGTAAATTAGGAGATCCTAAAAAAACATCAAAAGCCCGAATGTATAATAGTTCATTTAAAAAAAGCTCTAAGTTTAGACCTTCAGAGAAATTAGCATAGTTTTAAACGTGGAGGTTGAAATTCATTCAAGGAATGAAGACTACACAGCATCAAAATGGTTACAGCACAGGAAGTCATTCAGTCCATGTTAATGCTGGCGCTGTCTGCAAGAGCAACTGAACTAGTCCCATTCCAAAATATTTCCCTGTCTCTCTGCAATTTTTTTCTCAACAGGTTCTTATCCAATTACTGTCTGAAAGCCACTTTTTCCTCTTTTTATGGCTGGTTGGAGACACGACAGGCTGAATGGTCTCTCTGCACCATCTTTTCTATCATTCCAAATCCCCTCTCAACCTTCTCTCCCAGGAGAATGGTCCCAACTTCTCCAATCTATTTTCTTAACTGAAGTTAAGAATGGAACCATTCTGATGAATCTATTCTGCACCCTCTCTCATGTCTTCACATACTTCCTAAAGTGTGCTACCCAGAACTGGACACAATACTCCAGAGGCCAAACCAGTGTTTTATACAGTGTGACATAACTTACCTTGCTTTTGTATTATTTGCAAAGCCCAGGATCCTATGTTTTTTATGAACCGCTCTCTATCAATCTGCCCTGTCACTTTCAATGATTTATGCACATATACCCCCAGGTCTCCCTGCTCCTTCACCCCCCCCACCCCCGCCTTAGAATTGTACCCTTTATTTTATATTGTCTCTCCATATTCTTCTTACCAAAATGGATCACTTAACACTTCTCTGCATTAAATTTCATCTGCCACATGTCTGCCCATTCCACCAACCTGTTTGTCCTTTTGAAGTTCTACACTATCTTCCTCACAGTTCAGAACACTTCCAAGTTTCGTATCGTTCACAGATTTTGAAATTGTACCCTGTATAGCAAGGTCTAGGTCACTAATATATATATCAGGAAGGGTAGGGCTTTTAACATTGACCCCTGGGGAACTCCACTATAAACCTTCGTCCAGTCCGACAAACAACCGTCCACCACTGTTCTTTGTTTCCTGTCATTTAGCCAATTTTGTATTCATGTTGCTACAGTCCCTTTTATTGCATGAGCTCTAACTTTGCTCACAAGTCTGTTGTGTGTCACTTTATCAAATGCCTTTTAGATGTTCATATGCACCACATCAACAACATTCCTGTCATCAACCCTCTCTGTTACCTCATCAAAAAACGTAACCAAGTTAATTAATCATGATTTGCCCTTAACAGATGTATGCTGGCTTTCCTTAATTAATCCACATTTGACCAAGTGACTATTAATTTTGTCCCAAATTATAGTTTCTAAAAGCTTCCCCACCACAGGGGTTAAACTGACTGGCTTGTTGTTGCTGGAATTATTTTTGCATCCTTTTTTGAACAATGTGACATGTAATATTTCCAATTCTCCAGTCCTTTGGCACCACCCTGAATCTAAGGAAGATTGGAAAATTATGACCAGTGCTTCCCCAATTTCCACACTCACTTCATTCAGTATCCTTGGATGCATCACATCCAGTTCTGGGATTTTGTCAACTTTAGTTACAGGCAACCTATCCAATACCCCCTTCTTATCAATTTTAAACCCTTCAAGCATCTGAACCATCTCCTCTTTCACCATGATCTGGGCAGCATCTTCCTTTGCATAGACACGTAGTATTCTTTTAACACCTCAGTCATACCCCCTGCTTCCATGTGTAAATCCCCTTTTTGGTCACTAATTGATTCCTTCCACCTCTTACCATCTTTATACTATTTATATGCTAATGGAAGACCTTTGGATTTCCTTTTTTGTTAGCTGCCATCTCTTCTCATGCTCTCTCTTCGCTTCGCTTGCTTTTTCAACTCCCCTTTGAACCTTGCAAATTTGTTCATCTACATTTGCATCTGTATTATAGGAATTGTAACTAGAAAAAGTAGGCAATCACATGTGGGACTAGCTTATAGGCCTCTTAGCCAGTAGCTACACTGTAGGATAGAGTTTTTAGGCAGAAATAATGAGGCTTGTAAGAAAGAAAATAATCATGGATGATTTTAATCTTCATACAGCTTGGATGAATCAGATTGGCTAAAGTAATATGGAAGATGAGTTCAGAGTGTACTTGGGACAGTTTCTTAGAGTAGTACTTTCTAGTGCCAACCAGGCCTTTTTGGACCTGGTAATGTGAAATGGGACAGGATTAATTAATGACCTCATCGTAACGGAGCCTCTAGACAAAAGTGATCATAACAGGACAAAGTTTCACATTCAATTTGAGGGTGAGAAGTAAAGGTCTAAGACTAGTGTCTTACCCTTCTAATTGCCTTTATTTAAGTTTATGAAGACAGATATGGTTAAAGTGAACTGGGAAAGTATGTTAAAAGGTAGGACAGTAAAAGAGCAGTGGCAGACATTTAAGGAGATGTTTCATAACTCTTAGCATAGATATATTTAATGAAAAAAGAAGGGAAGACTTTGAGAAGAATGCACCATCCATGTCCATTGTAAGTCAGAAAATTGGACAGATTTTAGAAACCAGCAAAGCATAAGTAAAAAATAATGAGGGGGAAATTAGCATATGAGAGAAAGCCAGCTAGAAATATAAAAACAGATAATAAGAGTTTCTACAAGTATTTAAAAAGGAAAAGAGTAGCTAAAGTGAGCATTGGTCACTTAGAGGGCAAGACTGGGGAATTAATAACGGGAAACAAAGAAATGGCAGAGCTGTTGAACAGGTATTTTGTGTCTATCTTCACTGCAGAAGACACAAAAAAAATCCCAAGAGTATTTGAAAATCAAGAGATAAAAGGGAGGGAGGAACTTGAAATAAACCCAATCACAAGGGAAAAGGCACTAGTAAAACTATTAGAACTAAAGGCTGATAAGTCCCCTTAACCTGATGGCCTCATCCTAGGTATTAAAAGAAGTGGCTGCGGAGATAGCAGAGGCATTAGTTGTGATCTTCCAAAATTCCCTAGATTCTGGAAGGTCCCAGCGGATTGGAAAATCATCAATGTGATATCTATCTTCAAGAAAGGAGGGAGAGAGAAAGCAGGAAACTATAGGCCAGTTAGCCTAACATTTGTCATAAAGAGAATGCTAGAATCCTTTATTAATGAGATAATACCAGGACATTTGGAAAATCATGCTACAATCGGGCAGAATCAACATAGTTTTCTGAAAGGAAAATCATGTTTGACTCATTTGATAGAGATTTTTTGAGGAAGTAGGAAGCAAGGTGGATAAGGGGGAACCTGTAGATGTGGTGTACTTGGATTTCCAAAAGGCATTTGATAAGGTCCACATGAGAGGTAACTTCACAAAATTAGAGCTCATGGTCAGACGGTAACACTTTAGAATGGATAAAGGATTGATTAGCTAACAGGAAGCAGAGAATAGGGATAAATAGGTTATTTTCCACTTGACAAGCTGTAACAAATGGAGTGCCACAGGTTCAGTGCTGGTGCCTCATCTGTTTACACTCTATTTTAATGACTTGGATGAAGGGACTGAAAACATGGTAGCTAAGTTTGCTGATGACACAAAGATAGGTAGGAAAGTAAGTCGTCAAGAGGACTTCGGGGAGAATATTCTCGCAGGTGGGTGCGCAGCCAATCGCCGCCATTTTATGTGGGTGGGCCAATTAAGGTCTGCCCAGCGTGACGCGCACCCGGAAGCGCTGAGCACTCCCTGCGGGTGGGGGGAGGAGGGAGAGTCAGGGCCTGCGCTCTTTCGCACAGAAATCTCCAAGGCACGGAGCTGCCGCAGGGAGATTACTTTGATTTTGAAAAATTGAAATTAAAAAAAATTATTCAGACATGACCCCTCATGTGACAGTGTCACATGAGCTAGGACATGTCAACGAATTTTAATAAAAATTTTTATTAAAACTTATACACCCTTCATGAAACCTCACCCTGCCTGTGGATGAGATTCCATGAAAAATGCGAAGGCCGGCTGGGCTCTTCGCCTGCCCGTCAACCTCAAGGCAGTCCTGTTAATTGTTACAAATGGTTTTTAAATGGCCTTAGTAGGCCTTTGACAGTTTGGCAGGCGTGCAGCCAACTTCGGTGCGCACCCGCCGAACTGAAGATCAGAATGACGCGCGGTGATGTCAGGACGCACGCCTGATGTCACCGCGTGTCATTTTACACGTCGGCGAGCAGGGCCCGTCCCCACATGCTGACCAGAAGATTCAGGCCATCGGGTCTGTGAAGGGTAGATGTGAGCAAAAATGTGGCAGATATAGTATAATGTCAGAAAATGTGAACTTGCCCACTTTGACAGGAAGAATAGAAAAGCAATTTATCAAATGGAGAGAAACTGCAGAACTCTATGGTACAGTGGGATCTGAGTGCCCTGGTACATGAATCACCAAAGGTTAGTATGCAGGTACAGGAAGTGATTAGGAAGGCGAACGGAATGTTGGTGTTTATTGCAAGGGGAATCGAGTGTAAAAGTAGGGAAGTGTTGCTACAGTTTTACAGGGCCTTAGTGAGATCGCATCTGGAGTATTGTGTACAATTTTGGTTTCCTTATTTAAAGGACATAATAGCATTTGAAATGTTCAGAGAAGGTTCACTCATCTAATTCCTGGGATGAAGGGGTTATCTTATGAGGAAAGGTTGAGCAGGTTGGGCCTACACCTACTAGTGTTCCAAAGAATGAGGGGTGATCTTATTGAAACATGTAAGATCCTGAGGGGACTTGACAGATGTGTAGTTTTGGTCCCCTTACCTCAGAAAGGACATTATTGCCATAGCGGGAGTGCAATGAAAGTTCACCAGACTTGTTCCGGTGATGGCGGGACTGTCTTATGAGGAGAGATTGGGCAAACTGGGCCTGTATACTCTCGAGTTTCAGAGAATGAGAAGTGATCTCATTGAAACCTACAAAATACCTAAAGGAATAGACATGGTAGATGCAGGTAAGATGTTTCCCCTGGTTGGGGAGTCTAGAACCAGGGGACACAATTTCAAAATAAGGGGGAAGCCACTCAGGACCGAGATGAGGAGAAATTTCTTTACTCAGAGGGTTGTGAATCTTTGGAATTCTCTATTCCCAAAGGGCCGTGGAAGCTCAGTCATTGAGTATGTTGATTGATAGATTTCTGATTAACAATAAAGGGTTATGGGGATAGTGTAGGCAAAAGGCATTGAAGTGTTTGATCAGCCATGATCGCAGGCTTGATGGGCTGAATGGCCGCCTCCTGTTCCTATGACAGTGTGGATGCTGAGAGAATATTTCCCCTTGTGGAGGAGTCTAGAACCAGGGGACACTGTTTAAAAATTAAAGGTTTTCCATTTAAGATGGAGATGAGGAGAATTTTTTTCTCTCCAAGGGTAGCTATTCTGTGGAATTCTCTTCCCCAGAGAGCACTGGAAGCTGGATCGTTGAATACATTCAAGGTTGAGTTAGACAGATTTTTGATTGAAAGGGAGTCGAGGGTTATGGAGGGCAGACAGGAAGGTGGAGTTGAGGCCACAATCAGATCAGCCATGATCTTGTCGAATGGCGGAGCAGGCTCGAGGGGCCGATTGACACTCTTCAGCTCCTAATTCTTGTGTCTTGAAGAA
Source organism: Cetorhinus maximus (assembly GCF_964194155.1). Lineage (NCBI taxonomy): Eukaryota > Metazoa > Chordata > Chondrichthyes > Lamniformes > Cetorhinidae > Cetorhinus > Cetorhinus maximus. Next base: position 28,833,501 of record NC_135881.1, read on the forward strand.
TTTTGAACCAATGGGCTTACTCTTCCATCAAGCTACCTAACCTTAATTGCCTCTTATAGTGGTGCTCCTTATTACTTAAGTTAAGCATTAGCTCAAATAGAATGCTTGTTACCAAGCTCTGTTTTCATTGCAGATGAACTTCCAGATTCCTGGGAGATTGGAGAAAATGAAACCACATGTTCTGAAGTACATCTGAAACCTGATTCCTTAGAATACCAAGAAGTAGCTCGTGACTTTCAAGGCACATTAGGCAAAGCTGCAACCAGCCAAACGTTTAAAATTGACTCAGTAAGCATTGATATCCTTTCCCAAATAGTGTTAGCAAAAATGATAACAATTTCAAAATAATTTAAATGTACAAATGTAACCTCTTTCAAATCAACCTTTATGGTCGGCCTGTGCCTATTGGCTTGGGAGAGGGAAAATTGTTTCAGGCTCTTGCTACTCATGACTATTGAGTGCCTGCTACTTGAAAATGCATAATATTTAACATATGTTTGAAAAGCAGGACAAATCCAAAATGGCCAATTATTACCCCATCAGTCTACTCTCAATCATCAGTAAAGTGATGGAAGAGGTCATCAACAGTGCTATCAAGCGGAACTTGCTTAGCAATAACCTGCTCACTGACTCTCCATTTGGGTTCCGCCAGGGTCACTCAGCTCCTGACCTCATTACAGTCTTGGTTCAAACATGGACAAAAGAGCTGAACTCCAGAGGTAGGATGAGAGTGACTGCCCTTGCCATTAAGGCAGCATTTGACCAAGTGTGGCATCAAGGTGACCTAGCAAAACTGGAGTCAGTGGGAATCAGGGAAAGCTCTCTGCTGGTTGGAATCATACCTAGCACAAAGGAAGATGGTTGTGGTTGGGCAATCATCTCAGCTCCAGGACATCATTGCAGGAGTTCCTCAGGGTAGTGTCCTAGGCCCAACCATCTTCAGCTGCTTCAGCAATGACCTTCCTTCCATCATAAGGTCAGAAGTGGGGATGTTCACTGATGGTTGCACAATGTTCAGCACCATTTGCAACTCTTCAGATACTGAAGCAGTCCGTGTCCAAATGCAGCAAGACCTGGACAATATCCAGGTTTAGGCTGACATGTGGTAAGTAGAATTCATGCCACACAAGTGCCAGGCAATGACCAACTCCAACAAGAGAGAATCTAACTATCGTCTCTTCACAGTCAATGGCATTACCATCACTGAAACCCCACTATCAACATCCTGGGGGTTACCATTGACCAGAAACTGAACTGGATGAGCCATATCCAAGAGCCATCTTGGATACAAAAGCAGGTCAGAGGCTAGGAATCCTGTGGCAAATAACTCACCTCATTCCCCAAAGCCTTTCTACCATCTACAAGGCACAAGTCAGGAGTGTAATAGAATACTCTCCACTTGCCTGGATGAGTGTGGGTCCAACAACACTCGAAGCTTGACACCATCCAGGACAATGCAGCCTACTTGATTGGCACTCCCTCCACCACCGATGTACTTTGGCAGCAGTGTACACCATCTACAAGATGCGCTGCAGGAACTCACCAAGCCTCCATATACAGCACCTTCCAAACCCATGACCGCTAACACCTAGAGGACAAGAGCAGCAGACGCATGGGAACACCACAACTTGAAAGCTCCCCTCCAAGCCACTCACATAGAAAATAGAAGCAGGAGTGGCTTCGAGCCTGTTCCACCATTCAATATGATCATGGTTGATCCTCTATCTCAATGTCATGCACCCGCTCTCTCCCCATACCCCTTGACACCTTTCGAGTCCAGAAATCTATCTAGTTCCTCCTTAAATATATTCAGTGACTTGGCCTCCACAGCTTCTGTGGTAGAGAATTCCACAGGTTCACCACCCTGAGTGAAGACGCTTCTCATCTCGGTCCTAAATGACCTACCCTGTATCTTAAGACTGTGACCCCTTGTTCTAGACACCACAGCCAGAGGAAACATCATCCCTGCATCCAGTCTGTCCATCCCTGTTAGAATTCTATACGTTTCAATGAGATCCCCTCTCATTCTTCTAAACTCTAGTGAATACAGGCCCAGTCGACCCAATCTCTCCTCATATAACAATTCTGCCTTCCCAGGAATCAGTGAACCTTCGTTGTGCTCCCTCTATGGTAAGTATATCCTTTCTTGGGTAAGGAGACCAAAATTATGCACAATACTCCAGGTGTGGTCTCACCAAGGCCCTATACAGCTGTGGTAAGACATCCTTGCTCTTGTACTTAAGCCCTCTCGCAATGAAGGCCAACATGCCATTTGCCGCCTTAACTGCTTACTGCACCTGCATGCTTTCAGTGATTGATGTACAAGGACACCCAGGTCCCTTTGTACATCAACATTTCCCTATCTATCACCATTTAAATAATACTCTGCCATTCTGTTTTTCCTACCAAAGTGGATAACTTCACACTTATCCACATTATACTACATCTGTTATGTGTTTGCCCAATCAACCTGTCTAAATCACCTTGAAGCCCCTAACACCCTCCTCACTGCTCACATTCCCATCAAGTTTCGTGACATCAGAAAACTTGGATATTTACATTTGGTTCCCTCATCCAAATCATTGATATATATTGTGAATAGCTGGGACCCAAGCACTGATCCCTGCGGCACCCCACTAGTCATTGCCTGTCACTCCAAAAAAGACCCATTAATCCTGTTTGTTAACCAATTCTCAATCCATGCCAATATATTACCCCCAAACCCATGTGCTTTAATTTTACACACTAACCTCTTATGTGAGAATTTATCAAAATCTTTCTCACCATCCTGACTTGGAAATATATCGCCGTTCCCTCATTGTTCACTGGGTCAAAATCCTGGAACTCTCTCCCTAACAGCACTGTGGGTGTATCTACACCACATGGACTGCAACGGTTCAAGAAGGCAGCTCATCCCCACCTTCTCTAGGGCAAGTAAGAATGAGCAATAAATGCTGGCCCAGCCAGCGATGCCCACATCCCGTGAATGAATTTTAAAAAACTTCCGTTTGAATGCTTTCAGCAAATTCACATGCCCGATCAACCTATTCCAAAGGTCAGCAACTGTGAATAGTATGACCACCTAAACACCTAGTTCTTAATTTACATAACTTATACTTGCAACTAACTGTCCATATTCAATTTGTTTGTGTATTGATCTGCCAGTGGTTAACTTATTATTTTTCTTTGTGACATTGGTAGATGGCTTTTCACAAATGTATCTACTAACACAATCATCATATTTGACTGACTGTAGATCACAAGGATCCAGAATCCCACACTTTGGCGATTGTATGTTGCAAAAAGAAATGAAATGAACAGACAGCGACCTCATCAGCAGAATGAAAAATTTCTCTACCATGGAACTTCCTCAGAGATATGTTCTAAGATCAATGCAGATGGTTTTAACAGGAGCTACTGTGGTTTAAATGGTAGGTTTATCATATATGAATGAAGAGAGAATCTTGTGCTATACCCATACAATGGGTATGTGCTCTGGCAGGTGAGACTCTGCCAGGAGCACAGAAGCAGAATATTTATTGTGTACATTTATTGGGGAGATATTAAGTTCTGAGAGTGGTTACTTACGTTCTTCAAACCATATTTGTTTAGGCCAGAGGACTCCAACCTGTGGCTCCAAAGCTGCATGCAGCTCTTTAACATCTCATTTGTGGCTCCCAGTCTTATTCATTTGGATCATATTAACATGCAAAAAAAGCTAAAAAAAAATCTAAAGAAGTAAGAATTATGTTTTTATTGTGGAGGTGAAAGGCTATTCGTTATGCTGCTCTTTAAGGTTTTAAATTATTAATGAAAAATATATTGAATATTGCTGAAGAGACCTGTTGCCGAAGCTTTTCATCTTGTACTCAGGACAAATGCAAGAATGCCAAATTTCAATTGAACACAACAATTTATACTACATGAGAAAAGGGTACTGATTGGTTGGCAATTCAACTATGATTGGCCAAGGCATTGCCATGGAGAAAGCAATGGGGAGCTATAGGCTCCCCAAGCTCCCAGGTAATTTTTATAAAAGCACAAGGCTTGAACATATTCCTTTCGCTTTCAGAGAATAGGTCCCACATACGAATGCTTCTAGTGAGCCTAAATGAGCTACATCATGAGCTTGACTGATTGGACCGTAACTTCCAAGCTCCCCAGCATCGTATTGGGGATGGGGTGGTACCCCAGCGATGCACTGAGGAATCCCCTTGGGAAGGTAAGACTTGCACGGAAATTGCCCAGAAGTGCAAACTTCCCCTGGGTAATTGCCCTGCACCAGAACCATCCAAAAATGTGATTTAAATCGCAAACTTTGATGGTTCAGACTGGGTTACACCAATAGAAAAAAGTTAGAAGAATTAAAACCTCTTCTAATTTCTGGGTAGGTATTGTACAGACCCAGACTGACTACCCCACTTCCCTACCCCATAGGACTCCCCCGTGATGCCTCCAGGGCCCTCCGACTACCCCCCCTCCCCATGGGATTCCCCCCACCTGCATGGCCACCCCGACCTCCATTTCCACCCCCCCTTCCCAACCTCTATGCTGCCCAACTATGGAATCACATCTAGCTGGACGTTTTACTTTGGGTTTTGCACACACGGGCTGGTTGAGTACAGTCTGGACTCTGCCTATTATGAACAACCGAAGGAACGTGCAGATAATCGCTGGGATATACAGCTTACATACCTGGCATCGCACCGGCATTGAAACTCATACACAATGCTGCTCAATTAGGTGGTAGGCGGAATGTCTTTTTGGACTGAGAGCAGCATCCTATTGGTGGAAAATACCACTGTGTATCCACTGCATAGTAGCGGGGTGAAATCGGGCACAAACATATTCCTGCTCTAAATAAACCTGTTTGAGTGGTATAACTACACTATGGTTAGAGATAATGCCTTTGATTTGAGGAGCAAGTTTCATTGTTGCAACCATTATTGTTTCTAATATAGTTCAGACGATAAATTGTGAATGTGCTTTTTGATTCTCGTGATTAGAGAAGATTCTATAGCCAAAAATAAAAGTCTTTAATTCTACACAAATTAAAATCTATTTCAAAGGTGACAAAATTATAGTTAAAGATAATCAAAAATGTGATAATTCAGAGTTAGGTTGATTTTTTACACTTTTTTTTGCTGATAAATTCAATACATGTATTTTATTTATTTTATACCTGAAAGTTATGCATTCTACCCGATTCCACAACTTTCACCAGAACTGAAAAGTCAACAACCTGAAATATTATGGCCGAGGGGGTGGAGTTTGAAAGAGAGGGGACGTAACATTGGACGTCATGCCCTGTCCTATGGCCTGCCATTCCTAGGGCCTATTTGCCCACCTCTGCACCCACAGCAATTTTACCAATGGTGGGGAGGCATCAGTAGGTCCTCACGCCAAAGGGCCAGTTGATATCCTTAAATGGGCATTAATGTCAACTTGAAAGCCACCTCCTGCCGCGCTGGGATTTTCCCCACAGTGGGAGAGGCCCAGCAGAATTCACTGGTGGGGCTGGTGGCCGATCGGAGGTGGGGAGTGAGGCCTCCTTTATGGCCCCCTGTCACAGTCGAAAGGAGGCCCACTTCCCCCTCTGACACTGTCCCATCCTATCATCAGTACTCTTGAGTTCTTCCCCCCAGGACTCCACCATCGACACCACAGATGCAGCTCTCTAAGACACACCCCCAGACCTTTCCCAGACACACTTTGCCCTCTGCCCCCTGCCTCCACCCCACCTTTCCAGCCTTCGCACAGCACCCCTGCCCAGCATCCCTTCCGCCCTTCCACCCCCACTTCACCAGCCTTGGTGCAGCTTTGGCTGCCACCACACAAAAGCAGTCCCTAAGAATACGAACTGACCTGAAAGTCCAGGCAGAAGTCTACCTTACCAGGTGCACACCCTCATGGACTAAAAACGTTCTTAATTCCTGCTGGCGGGGGGCTTAATTTGGTGGGGGAACAAGATTCTGTATGTGTTGGCCTTTTTGATGAGCATTCATGAGATGCTATTGGAGCCCCGGTGGAGCACTTGACCCACCTTTAAGCCGCTATGGAAGGCTGAAGAACAAGATTCCAAACCAATTTCCTGACATCAGGAAACCGATTTTTGGCCTCCTGCCAACTCTTCTTCTCCTGCCTGCCACAATTCTCGCCACCAGGCAGGGGGGAGGCTGGGGGTTAGAATTTCACCCTGAAGGAACCCCCACCCAAATATCAACAAGGACACAGCAGAGACCGATACGGTAGTGTTACAGATAAAATGCCATCCCCTTAACTGTTTGTGTTTCAGGACAATCTGGCATATCCAGAATCCCTTATTACCTTTCAAGTTTAATTTACAAGTTACAAAGGTAACTACAGGGAGGATGGATTATGTGTGAGGGTCTAGAATAGTTTATTCTGGAAAAGGCCCAGTGGAGATTCTTCAGCGTACAGATAAATTGAACTCTAATATATTCATCACAAACTCTAAAACCTGACTTAATCTTAGAAGAGGGTAGCTGCACAGAGTTTATATTTAACTATTTATACAGAGGATAGGGAGTGCATTGCCAGAAAGTCTGTGGAAAGTGATTGTGTGGAAGAATTTGTAGTTTGGATTGATGTTTGAGGGCAGTTATAAAGGCAATAGGCACTGGCTTCCAACACTGGCTGGATGTATTGCTGTGTCTTTTTACACACAAATGTACAGGACTAAAAGGAATAAGGATGTGATACTGATAGCCAAAACTGTGGAATAGATTACCAATTATAGCAAGGGGAACTGATTCAATTAATTTCTAATTCAGCAAAGGAGTTTGCTGTCGAAGTTTGGCAGTATTAAAACCTAATCCAGATCTCAAGGATGTAATGAGGTGAATAGCATTTTTTGCCTTAGTGCAGTAAGGAATAATCCACCCTCAGCCAGCACCATAACATGCTATTTGTTATGGAATATGATGCTTCATTTTAGAAAAGTATTTTTGACCAGGTTATATTGCACTCTGCTTTCTTTGGATATTATAACTTGTGACATTATAAAGTAAAACCACTTTTGTAGCATCACTAGTTTAATTACTCAAAGCAAGAAAAATATAAGAGGAGTCAAATGGGACAACTTAGTAGTATCAGTACATTTTAATATGCCTTTACACTGCAAGTTTAGTGTCACTACAAAGCATCTTTTGCTTCGTACTATAAATAAATTTCTGTATTATAAATTGGGTGTGAAGCTCTGCACCAACTCCCTCCTCTGGTGCTAGATTGGATTTAGGCTGCATTTATGGTTCAGTGTTGGATCAGTCAATAAGAAGCAACAGTTCTAATATAAATGCAACAAAGATGTAACCAACATTTTTGTTCTTCACTCACTGTAGAAGTAAACCTAGATTATGGAGTGTTTTTTAATTTGAATAATGAAGAAAACCATTTAATAATTGACCTAAATTAAACAAGTGTATGGTGTAAAACATCTCCTGGACAAAATAATAATGCAAAAGGATAAAGCTGTTGGAATAATTTCATGACAAAATGAAAAAAGTATTAAATGCATTGACATGTATTTCAGAGCTCATTATATAATTAACATTTAGTAACTAACATCTGGCAAACCTTTTTACAGCTGTTTATTTTGGAGACGGAACATATTTTGCTCAGAATGCAGCATATTCTGCACAGGACACATATTCAAAACCTGATGCAACAGGATGCAAAGTGGTGTACAGAGCAAGAGTTTTAACTGGGGATTATTGTAAAGGGAAGGCAGGCCTGAAGGAAGCACCACTCAAAGATCAACAAGCGCACAGCAGAGACCGATACAACAGCGTCACAGATAACGTGCAATCCCCTGAAGCGTTTGTTGTGTTTCAGGATAATCAGGCATATCCAGAATACCTTATTACCTTTCATGTCTAATAGTGAGCAGAAACTTTGATAGTCATTGCAACTTCATTCTTTTGTGCTACTTTGAAGATTTAATAAAAGAACATGGATGTGATTTTTCCTGCATCTGTAAAGAATCCATTTTCCAAGAACAAGGCAACAAGAAACATCCCAAACCCAACCTTTCACAACCAAATTTACTTGGCTGCCTGGAGGCACAAGGGCTGATCGGGCTGTTTGAATCATTGCAATGGGAACTCAGTTTCACTTTATTAAAGCAGAGGATAACAGCAACCGGCTTCCACTGGCAGAACCATTCACACATGCCAGCTCCCCTGACACCAGTAGCACTCCCCATGGCCAACAAATGAAAGTTGAACAGTTGGCAGTTGTCGTTGTTAGCTGCAGCCATTAAGGCAGATTATCTCACTATTCTTAACAACTACTGCTGAAAAATTCACCTTATAAAACTCAAAATGAAACTAGTTTTTCTCTTACCAGTGCTGCTTAAGTGCTTTGTAATATCTAAACTTTTGAATAGGAAAAGCTATATAGAAGTACATTACGAAATACATGTTTTGAAACTTATCACCTCCTTTACTAGTTAATTGTGAGAGTATGTGTAGAACTAAGAAAATTACAATATTTTCCTTTAGGATCTTTACAGGAGATTTGAAATGTGAATCATCAGATCTGCCAGTATTACTTGTATATTGCTAAGTGTGTGTAGTGGGAAAGGAAATATTTGCATTTTAGTACACTTATATTATCTACTAAAATCAGTTCAAGGGATTATTTTTTTCTGGTTACTACACATGCAGTAATATTGTGTAGAGAAATTTTGACCATATCCATATGCACGCATGGACTAGAATACATCCTTCCCCCCCCCCCAGTTATGATGTTTCTTTGGGGCTGGAAATAATAGATTTCTGTGCTGGGGCATTGGAAATAGCTAGTACCTGCAAGTCGCCAGTGTGTTTAACTTGGTTACTGATGAACATTCCTGGTATCCTTTCTTTCAACTTCTTTATTTTTAATTATTGTTTATTAGTAGTTAGTTTATAAATGTGTCTGTGTTTGTATTAGTCATATGATTCTTGTATCCCAAATAAAACAAACAAAACATATGTGTTTTCTGATTCAAGTTCTATTTATGCATATGTAACATGGCATCACTGCCCCAGAATTTTCTGGAGTGGAGCATGGCGAGTTACATTTTTCTCCCCACTCTTCAGCTCAATTTTTTTTTTATGCTTTCACAGGATGTGGGTAATAAATGCTGGCATGGCCAGCAATGCCCATTCCTAATTGCCCTTAAAGGTGGTGGTGAGTTGCCTTCTTGAACCGCTGCCGACCATGTGGTGTAGAGAGAGACACACTACTGTTGAGGGGGGGTAAAAGTGCACACCAAACATGGCAAGGTCAACGGTCATCTGGAACCTCGGAACAAACTCTTAATGGGATTTCAGGACAGAGAAACAAATAGGACATTAGAGTCAAATTAGTTGCAGAAAGAAATAGAGGGAAAGGAAGATGGGATTGAGGGAGAAACAAGAAATGGAATTAAAATGTTACAAACCTTCGATAACAATTTACTGCAGGAATGAGACTCCAGTTTCAATTATTGTCTTTCTGGGTCAAAGAGGTTAAGTGGCATTCCAGGAACATATGGTGGTGTAGTGGTAATATTGCTGGACTAGTTATCTAGAGTCTCAAGCTAATGCTCTAGGGGTGGGTTCAAATCCCATCATCGCAGCTGGTGGATCTGAATTCAGTTAATAAGTCTGGAATTGAAAGCTAGTTCCTGTAATGGTGACTGTAAAACCAGCATTTGTTGTCCGTCCCTAATCACCCTTGGCTTGCTGGGCCATTTCAGAGGGCAGTTAAGAGTCAACCACATTGTTTTCCTTCCCTAAAAGACATTAGTGAACCAAATGGGTTTCTATGACAATTGATACCATGAAACAATCAAAAATAAAAGACCCTTTTTAAGAACAAGTACCAGCCTGAAACTTTCCGCAAAAAGCTTAATCCTTATTTACTGAACAAATGCAGCAACTTCTTGAAACTCATAGGGAGGTTGAGAACATGCTTCCATGTTTGTGACACATAAATCATCCAACAATTTGTTTACAACTCATGGTGTATCTCTTCCTATAAATTGCTGGGTTATTATCTCTCACAATTGTATGCACATAAATCTCAATATTTTCCCAGCAAATTCTAGGCCATTTGTTAGTCCAGATTTTCTGTCTCTTAAATGATGACAGTAAGGCTAGAATTAATCTAGGCAGATGCCTCAGAACTATTGCCAGCTGACTCTTGAATATTAAAGAGGTGTTTGTAGAATTAGACACAGCAACGATGATTCAGAGACTTGATTTGCAACAATAATTTGTTGCATCTCAAGTACTTAGCAAGATTTGACACACAAGTTGCTATATAAATCTTTCTTTACGTTTATAGTCATTACTTCTCTTTCAATCCTGTTTTGAATTGCAAAAGAATAAGCAAATCCACTTGCTTAATAATTTTATTCACTGTACATTGCTATCTGCATATACAGTTGATATAGAGGACAGGATATCAATCAATGGATGCTGAAATTTAGTCAATAACTGAAAAATATTACATAATGAAGCCAACAGAGCCAAAAACCTGAAGTTTCCAAACAATGATAAAATGGGCTTTGGCTTTGTATCTCCCTCGTCATTAATTCCTCTGAATTTCCTTTCTGTCAGCAGTGGAAAACAGTTTCACAATACAAGATATAATCACAAGCAAGTCAATGCACAGATAACACAAAAATATTCCATTGCATACCCCAAGCTAACAGATTTTTCTTTTTTTGATGGAGAAATGTTTTGAACTTTCCTATTTGTGGCTGATCCTCTATTGGTACCAAGAAAAGCACACAAGGCTAAATAATGAGCCCTAATTTGGCAATCCCAATAAAATCATTGTTTGGGGCTGTGCAAATATAGAAAAAAAAGACTACCATTATTATTTGTATAAAACAGGGAGATACCTTTCATGCCGCTGAACAATATATAAGAAAAATATTTCATTCTACAGCATTGACAATTATGCAAAGTAAATGCCAAAAACACAACGGCTAAAAAAAACAAAAATCGTAAGTATAATTATCCTCAAACATGAATTTGTTTAAATAATATCTTAATACATTTATATTTAAGGCACAGTAATACCTGCATGGAGCAATGATAGCTTGACCCAACAGACTTGACTGACTCAGCTTCAGTGTTCCACCTCTTGAACCAAATACTCAATATTACAGCATTAACTCAAGTCACAGAGTGCACTTCTCAGGGAAATTGTAGGAGAGAAATCTTGAACATTATTTTGCATTAAAAGGGACAGAATCATGTAGTGAGCAAGGATTACTGCACATATAAATTCCAATCTTTTGGTGTTTATAATTTTCTACAGTTTGTTTTTGAATTGGAGTCCTTATTACATTTGAATAGAAATGCTAATGTACCTGAAGAATGAATTCCATTATCTATGTAGGAGCAACTATCTTTAGCATATGATAACAACGGACACAACTACTTCTTTTAGCATCACAAAGTAGTTGACTCTCGCTGTTTGCAATTTTTCTAACGTGAAATAATGTTAAATTAAAAATAGACTGTAGAAGCCAGTCTTCATATAAAAAGGGAAAAGCTTTGTATCCATATGGAAATAAATATTGTACCATACAGAATAAAACAAACGTGAACTGAATCCTTTAAGGTAAAAACAATTGACCTCATGGTTTCTGTAACTGATCTAGGCTTGTCAATACAACTCAATTTTTGAATTAAGATTCAAATCTTGTCATTTCCCTATCTCACTAATAATAAGTTTACCACTTTTGCCTTGAACACTACTTCTACAGCAATAATCTGAATACCAAAGGATCGAGTTAACTATTCTGACTGAAGATGTTTCAGAATGAAGAATGTGTTTAGCTATATGGTTTCCCAAAATATGAAACAGCACTGCAGCAAATAATATTCGTAGCACATGATTACACTTCTGATTAAGTAAAACAAGTGTCAAGAGAATTTAAAAGTTTTTGAGAGTTTGAGATTTGATGATTAAAATCTGAAAATGTTTTACTTCTGTAGCTCAGTTCTACAATACCTTCTAACATCCAAAATTAAACAGCATTAACCAACTCAATGGTTTTGAACCCCTTATTACAACGCAGCTTTTGATCTACTGGGATTGAATTAAACTTTCATGCACTGATAGAAGATGTCAAAAGCAACCATTGAAAAGACATTTGCTCCCCTGTATTTAAAGGAGGCCAATATCTGAAATACTGTGAAGTCTCATTAATATTTTTAATACACTTTCATATTTATATTTATATACAATAAAATGTTTTATGGGCGCAACACCATGTACTATTACTCCAATAGCATGCCTTGGAATGTAGAATCTCGATTCTTCTCTATGATTTCCTACAGTAAGATTTTGATGTCAGTCATGTCTGCAGGGAAAGAAAACTAAGCACACAATCCCCAATTCACCCATTTACTCAATTAAGAACAGATTTGGGGAAGGTCTTAGAACTGGGCAGTTGCTTGTCCTGTCAGTCAATAAGTGTATGGTGATTGTGTAGTGGGAGTTTCTCAGGAGAGGCAAAGCCATAAATACAGGGACCAGGGAATAATAAATGAGTAAAGAACTCATTTTAAATGGTGCTCAAATCTCCACAACAAAAAGTCAAAACTAAAATAAATAATCATCACTGAATCCCCTGGTGATGACTGGAGATTCCTGATTGTAAAGTTCAGGTTTCCTCCTCCATAGATTGCATCCCTTCATTATTTCACTGGTAAGTACACAGTGTAATATGTGTTAGACAACAAGTCAATAAGGTTTGATATTTCACATCATAGCAGATGCTTCTAATGCAGAACTGTACACTGCAGGGCTACTGTAAAAAGCATGAGGCAATTGCTTAATGAGACATGCACATCTTGTTACTTCAATAAATGGAAGATTCTCCCTTCTGCATCCTTCACAAGCATCTGATATCACATACAATATATAAATCACACTTGCTGTATTTACACATTATACATTGCAAACTTACAAAAAGCAAGGCTGACGTAATCCTGGATCAACATTCTGCCTCACACTGTATTTTTACAGTCTTGTACAGTAAAGAAATTTTCTTTTGACCAAAAGGATAGTCAGTGCACCCACTGCAGGTTATACATTTTACTACCGTAAGAGTCACACCAGTAACTGTTCTGATAAAAAATAAAATAAAAAAAAGCTTACTTCATGAATAAAAGTCATTTAAAAAAAATGCAACAAGCAGTGCCAACACTCAGTAAAATCTATACTGAGAAGATGACTTCATCTGTAAAACCTGTGGTGCATTCATTGGCATGTGTGCAAAGCTTTAGGTGTGATGCTGGTGCTCCTGGGATAATTTTTTTTTAAAACTGCTAAAAGTCTTGGTGGCCAATGGTGACACTGGGTTGGTGCTTTCTCTAGGCTTGGGGCTGGTGCCTGGTTCCATCCTCTGTTAAATCATACCTGGAAGGTGATTACAGGTAAAATTAGAGATGCTGTAAAAACTACATTGCACTGTCTTATAAGACAAGAGTTTTCAAGACGTTTTGAATGCAGAAAGGTAATATATTTTCTTCACTCTATGCAATGTTACAAGACACAAGAATGATTTGGATTTCATTTTTGTTTTTTGAAGTCAATCAGAATTTGAGTTAAACAGAGAGCTGAGGCTGACTGGCATCAACAAGGGCTTTTTCATTTGGTGAGGCTAGATAATGTCAATAGCACAACGACAGGCAAACTGAACACTGCCTCTAATGATGTCAGAATGGCACAGTAGGTGGCCATTCGGCACACAGTCCATGCTGGCATCCAGTCAATCCCATTCGCCTGTTCTATCTCTGTAGCTCTGCAAGTTTATTTCCCTCAAGTGCCCATCCAATTTCCTTTTGAAATCATTGGTCGTAGCTCCTTCCACCACTTTCGTAGGCTGTGTGTTCCTGGTCAAAACTACCTGCTGCAAAGAAAAGTTTTTCCTCACATCACCCCCTGCATCTCTTGCCCAAACCTTTATATCTGTGGCCCCTAGTCCTTGTAGCATCAGCTGATGGGAAAAGGTTTTCTTAATCAACCTTATCTAAACCTGTCATAATCTTCTACACCTCTATCAGATTTTTCCTCAGCCTCCTTTGCTTCAAGGAAAACAGCCCCAACTTCTCCAACCTAACCTTGTAGCTAAACTCCCTCATCCCTGGAACCATTTTGGTAAATCTCCTCTGCAGTCTCTCAAAGACCTTGACATGCTTCCAAAAGTGCGATGGACAGAACTGTACGCAATACTCTAGTTGCGGCCTCTGAGGATTATAAAGGTTCAGCATAACCTGTTTTTGTTTTTGTACTTATTACCTTTATTAATGAAGCCCGAGATTCCATATGCTATGCTAACTACTCTTGAAAGATGTTCTTCAATTTCAAAGATTTATGCACATGCATGTGCAAGTCCTTCTGTATCTGCACTCTCTTTAGAACTGTGCCATTAAGAATATATTGCCTTTCTTCTGCCAAAATGCATCACTTCATACTTCACAGAATCACAGTGCAGAAGAGGCCCTTCGGCCCATTGAGTCTGCACCGACACGTGAGAAACACCTGACCTACCTACTTAATCCCATTTACCAGCACTTGGCCCATAGCCTTGAATGTTATGACGTGCCAAGTGCTCATCCAGGTACTTTTTAAAGGATGTGAGGCAACCCGCCTCCACCGCCCCCCCAGGCAGCGCATTCAAGACCATCACCATCCTCTGGGTAAAAAGGTTTTTCCTCACATCCCCCCTAAACCTCCTGCCCCTCACCTTGAACTTGTGTCCCCTCGTGACTGACCCTTCAACTAAAGAGAACAGCTGCTCCCTATCCACCCTGTCCATGCCCCTCATAATCTTGTACACCTCCATCAGGTCACCCCTTCAGTCTTCTCTGCTCCAACAAAAACAACCCAAGTCTTTCCAACCTCTCTTCATAACTTAAATGTTTCATCCCAGGCAACATCCTTGTGAATCTCCTCTGCACCCCCTCCAGTACAATCACATCCTTCCTATAATGTGGCGACCAGAACTGCACACAGTACTCCAGCTGTGGTCTCACCAAGGTTCTATACAACTTCAACATGACCTCCCTACTTTTGTAATCTATGCCTCGATTGATAAAGGAAAGTGTCCCATATGCCTTTTTCACCACCCCACTAACATGTCCTTCCATCTTCAGAGATCTATGGACACACACACCAAGGTCCCTTTGTTCCTCAGAACTTCCTAGTGTCATGCCGTTCATTGAATACTTCCTTGTTAAATTACTCCTTCCAAAGTGTATCACCTCACGCTTTTCAGGGTTAAAGTCCATCTGCCACTTATCTGCCCATTTGACCATCCCCTTCTATATCTTCCTGCAGCCCAAGACACTCAACCTCACTGTTAACCACCTGGCCAATCTTTGTGTCATTCGCAAACTTACTAATCCTAACCCCCACATAGTCATCTATGTCGTTTATATAAATGATGAATAATAGGGGACCCAGCACAGATCCCTGTGGTATGCCACTGGACACAGGCTTCCAGTCACTAAAGCAGCCTTCTGTCATCAGCCTCTGCCTCCTACAACTAAGCCAATTTAGAATCCACCTTATCAAATTACCCTGTATCCCATGTGCTGCTGCCTTTATAAGTCTCCCATGTGGGACCTTGTCAAAGGCTTTGCTGAAATCCATATAAACTACATCAACTGCACTACCCTCATCTACACACCTGCTCAACTCCTCAAAAAATTCAACCAAATTTGTTAGGCATGACCTCCCTCTGACAAAGCCATGCTGACTATCCCTGATCAAACCTTGCCTCTCCAAGTGGAGATAGATTCTCTCCTTCAGAATTTTCTCCAATAGTTTCCCTACCACTGATGTGAGACTCACTGGTCTGTAGTTCCCTGGCTTATCTCTACAGCCCTTCTTAAATAGCGGAACCACATTAGCTGTTCTCCAGTCCTCTGGCACCTCCCCCGTTGGTACAGAGGAATTAAAAATTTGGGTCAGAGCCCCTGCGATCTCCTCCCTTGCCTCCCTCAGCAGTCTGGGGCACAAATCATCTGGACAGGATTCTCTGTATTAAGTTCCATTTGCATTTGTCTGTCCATTCTGCTAGCCTATCCTGTTACAGTCGATTGGTATCATCCTCGCTGTTTGCCGCACCTCTCAAGTTTGGTATCATCAGTCAATCTTGAAATTTTACTCTGCATTCCAATATCCAAGGGACATATATAGAATAACACCAACAGTGTGGGTTTGATCCCCATTCCGGCTGAGGTAGACTTGGGACCTGCCTCCTCACCCTCTCTTTGAGAGTGGAATGCAATGGCAAACCACCACTGACAAATACTGCCAAGGAAAATGGCTCAGGATGAAGCATCAGCAGACTAAGGATCTGCCTTTGGGCAGAGCACTCGGAATGAAAAATATATGATATATACAAAAAATATGCATACACATATATACATTGAAAAACAAAAGCTCAACAACAAAGATCCATCTGTGGCTCACTCAAGAAGTTATGGATAGTATTAGATTAAAGAAAAGAGTCTTACAATGTTGCAAAAAAACAGTAGCAGATTGGGAGTGTTTTAGAAACTAGCAAAGGGCTAGCAAAAAGTTGACAGAAAGGAAAAAAATAGTATATGAGAGTAATCTAGCCAGAAATGTAGAAACAGATTGTAAGGGCTTTTATAAATGTATAAAAAGGAAAAGATAAGCTAAAGTAAATGTTGATCCCTTAGAAGCAGAGACAGGAGAAGTTATCATGTGGAATGAGGTAATGGCAGAGGCATTGAACAAACGTTTTGGGGGGGGGGGGGCTTTCCAGCCCCAACACTTGCAGGACCAGAAATTCCCACTCAAGGTCAACAGACCTTTGGCTGCTCTCCAAATTTTCTGGTCCAAGCCATGCCGATACCAGCACTGGCAGGACCGGAAAACTCCTGCCCTCATGTCTGTCTTCATAGTAGAAGACACAAGTTTCATATCAGAAATAGACAGCAAACCTAAGGGTGAACAGAGTAAGGAAATTAAGGAAATTAATATCAGCACAGAAAAAGTATTGGAGAAATGGAAGGGACTAAAATCCAACAAATGCCTCGGGCTTCATGGGCTACACCCTAGGGTTCTAAAAGAGATAGTGGATACGCTAGTTTGATTTTCCAAAATTCCTTAGATTCGGGAACAGTCACATTAAACTGAAGGTGGCAAATGTTATACTGCTTTTCATGAAAGGAGTGAGAGAGAAAACAATGAACGACTGGCTAGTTAGCCTAACATCAGTTTTTGGGAAAATCCTGGAATCTGTTATTAAGGAAGTCTTAACAATGCACTTAGAAAAGCATAGTATGATTAGAACGAGTCAACATGATTTTATTAAAGGAAATCCTGTTTGACAAATTTATTAGAGATTTTCAGGGATGTAACTGGTAGGGTAGATAAAGGGGAACCAATAGATGTAGTATACCTGGATTTCCAAAAGGCAATTGATAAGGTGCCACACAAAAAGTTAATAGGCAAGATAAGGGCTCATGGAGTTGAGGGCAATATTTTAGCATGAATAGAGGATTGGTTAACAGATAGAAATCAGAGAGTGAGCATAAATGGAGCTTTTCAAGTGGACAGGCAGCGAATAGTAGAGTGCCACAAGGATCAGTGCTGGGCCTCAGCTATTTTACAATCTAAATTAATGAATTAGATGAAGAGACAGAAAGTAACGTATCAGAGTTTGCTGATGATACCAAGCTAGGTGGAGAGGTAAGTTATGAGGAGGCTGCAAAGAGATATAGGGCAGGATTTCCCAGTCGGCAAGCGGGGAGTGGGGCCCGCTCGCCGACGTGTAAAGTGACATGGGATGACGACGGGCGGAACTCCCGACATCACCCTGCATCATTTCAATTTTCAGGTCAGTGGGGGCTCAGCCGGATTAGCTGTGCGCCCGCTGACCTGTCAACAGCCAATTGAGGCCATTTAAAAATTAATTGCAGTAGTTAAAGTACCTGCCCGTCCAACCTTAAGGTCGGCAGGCAGACCTGTAGCCCTCGCGGGCTTCAGAGGAAGCATGAAACCTCATCCACGGGTGGGATGAGGTTTCATGTAGGTTTGTAAAAATTTAATAAAAGTTTAACTAAAAGTGATGCACATGTCCCAACTCATATGACAGTGTCACATGAGGGGACATGTCAGGGAAATTTTATTTTTCTATTTTTAACATTTTTACATTTGGAGCCGATCTCCCTGAGACAGCACTTAGCCTCAGGGAGATGAGTGTGCTCTTTCGCGCGCATGCATGTAAGAGCACACTCTCAGCTTAGGGAATCCCGCCCCCCGCCCGCACAAGGAGCTTAACTGGCCCGCCCACATAAAATGGCGGCGCGCCCCCAATCTCGGGGCGTTGATTGGAGGCACGCCTGCTCCTGAACTTCTCCCCCGACGGGGGGAAAATTCTACCCATAAACAAATTAGTGGACAACAAGATGGAGTATAATGTAGGGGAGTGTAAAGTTATTCACTTTGATCATAAGAATAGAAAAGCAGAATATTTTGTAAAAGGTGTGAAACTCGCAAATGTTGATGTTCAAAGAGGCTTGGGTGTGCTCCTACAAGGAATGCAGAAAGTTAGCATGCAGGTGCAGCAGCCAATTAGGAAGGCAAAGTGCACTTTGGCTTTATTGCAAGGGGATTGGAGCATAAGAATAAAGAGGTCCTGTATAATTGTAGAGGTTTGGTGAGACCACATCTAGGTTAGTGTATGCAGTTTTGGTCTCTACATTTAAGAAACGATATACATGGGAGGCGGTACAGCGAAGATTCACTAAATTGGTCCCTGGGATGAGGGGGTTGTCCTATGATGAGAGGCTAAGTAAATTGGGCTTATATTCTCTGCAGTTTAGAAGAATCAGAAATAATCTCATTGAGACCTACAAAATTCTGAAGAGGCTCGATAGGGTAGACACTGAGAGATTGTTTCTGCTGACTGGAGAATCTAAAACACAGGGAAACTGTCTCAGGATAAAGGGCTGATCATATAGAACTAAGATGTGGAGAAATTACTTCACTCAAAGAGTTGTGAATCTTTGGAACTCTCTACCCCAGAGGGCTGTGGATGCTCCATCATTGAATACATTTAAGGCTGGGATAGACAGATTTTTGGTCTCTCAGGGAATTAAGGGATATGGGGAGCAGGTGGGAAAATGCAGTTGAAGCCCAAGGTCAGTCATGATCGTATTGAATGGTGCAGCAGTCTCGATGGGCCATACATATATATCAAAAAGAGCTGTGGTCCTAGCCCTAATTCTTGAGGAACACCATTATTTACCAAACTCGTCTGAAAAATAACCACTTACCATGTAAGACCATAAGACATAGAAGCAGAGGTAGGCCATTCAGCCCATTCGAGTCTGCTCTGCCATTCAAAGAGCTCATGGCTGATCTGATAATCCTCAACTCCACTTTCCTGCCTTTTCCCCATAGCCCTTGATATCCTTACTGATTAAAAATCTGTCTATCTCAGCCTTGAATGTACTTAATGACCCAGACTCTACAGCCCTCTGAGGTAAAGAATTCCACAGGTTCACTCCCTCTAAGGAAGAAATTCCTCTTCATCTCTGTCTGAAGTGGGCGACCCCTTACTCTGAGATTATGCCCTCTGGTCCTAGACTCACCCACAAAGGGAAACAACCTCTCAGCATCTACCCTGTCAAGCCCCCTAAGAATCTTATTTGTTTCAATAAGGTCGCCTCTCATTCTTCTACACTCCAATGAGTACAGGCCCAACCTACTCAACCTCTCCTCATAAGAAAATCCCTCCATCCCTGGGATCAACTTAGTGAACCTTCTCTGGACTGCCTCCTATGCCAGTATATCTTTCCTTAGATAAGGGAACCAAAATTGTTCACAGTATTTTAGGTGTGGTCTAACTAATGCCTTGCATAGTTTTAGCAAGACTTCCCTATTTTTATACTCCATTCCATTTGAAATAAAGGCCAACATTCCATTTGCCTTCCCTACTACCTGTTGAACTTGAATGTTAGCTTTTTGGGATTCCTGCACAAGGACTCCCAAACCCCTCTGTGCTGCAGCCTTTCTCCATTTAAATAATATTCATCTCCTCTATTCTTCCTGTCAAAGTGCATAACTTCAAATTTTCCCACATTATATTCCATCTGCCAAGTTTTTGCCCACTCACTTAATCTGTCTATATCTCTCTGTAGATTCTTTGTGTCATCCTCACCACTTGCCTTCCCACCTATTTTTGTGTCATACGCAAACTTGGCAATAGTGCATTCACTTCCTTCATCTAAGTCATTAATATATATTGTAAATAACTGAGGCCCCAACACTGATCCCTGTGGCACTCCACTTGTTACAGGTTGCCATCTTGAAAATGCCCCCCTTATCACAACTCTGTCTTCTATTAGTTAGCCAATCCTCTATCCATGCTAATAGACTACCCCAATACTGTGCGCTCTTATCTTATTAAGTAGCCTTATGTACGGTACCTTATCAAATGCCTTTTGGAAATCCAAATATATTACATCTACTGGTTCCCCTTTATCTATCCTGCTTGTTACCTCCTCAAAGAATTCAAATAAATTTGTTAGGCATGATTTCCCCTTCATGAAGCCATGCTGACTCTGCTTGATTAGATTATGTATTTCTAAATGCTCTCCTATTACATCCTTTATAATAGATTCCAACATCTTCCCAATGACAGGTGTTGAGCTAACTGGCCTATAGATACCTGTTTTTTTGTCTCCCTCCCTTTTTGAATAAGGATGTTACATTGGCCATTCTCCAATCCTCTGGGACTTTTCCAGAATCTCAGGATTCTTGGAAGATTACCACCAGTGCATCCACTATCTCTACAGCTACTTCCTTTAATATCCTAAGATGCAACCCATCAGGTCCAGGGGACTTATTGGCCTTTAGCCCCATTAGTTTCCCTAATACTTTTTCTCTAATGATAGCTACTGTATTTATCTCCTCCCCTGCTTTTGCCCCTTGATTATTTAGTATTTTTGGAATGCTATTAGTGTCTTCTACAGTGAAGACTGATGCAAAGTATTTATTCAACTCCTCTGCCATTTCCTGGTTCCCCATTATTATTTCCCCAGCTTCATTCTCTAAGGGGTCTATGTTCACTTTGGCCTCTCTCTTCCTTTTTATATATTTAAAGAAGTTCTTACTGTCCATTTTTATATTACTTGTTAGTTTACCCTCAAAGTTTATTTTCTCCCTCTTTATTATTTTTTTGATCAGTTTTTGTTGATTTTTGAAGCTTTCCGAATTCTCTGGCTTACCACTAGTCTTTGTCACATTGTATATTTTTTTTTTCAATTTGATACTGCCCTTAACTCCCTTGGTTAACCCTGGTTGGTTTATCCCCTTTCTTGAATCCTTCTTCTTCACTGGGATATATCTTTGATGAAAGTCATGAACTATTTTCTTAAACGCCTGCCATTGTTCATCAGCCGTCTTTTCTGCTAAACTGATTTCCTAGTCCACTCCAGCAAACTCTGCCCTCATTCCATTGTAATTACCCTTATTTAAGTTTAGCACAGTTCTTTCTGACCCATGTTTCTCACTCCCAAACTGAGTGCTAAATTCTACCATATTATGGTCATGGCCATATTATGGGGATATTTTACTCTGAGATCATTTATTAAACGTGCCTCATTATACAATATCAGATCCAAAATAGCCTGATCCCTAGTTGGAATCACAACATAATGTTCTAAGAAACTGTCCTGAATACACTCTATGAATTCTTGCTTGTGTCTACCTCTGCCAATTTGATTTTCTCAGTCTACATGAAGATTAAAGTCACCCATGATTAATGCACTTTTTGTACATGCCCTCATTATTTCCTGATTTATTCTCTGTCCTATAGTATAGCTACTGTTCGGGGGCCTATAAACTACTCCCACCAGTGTCTTCCCCTTGTTATTTCTTACCTCCACCCATATGGATTCTACACCTTCTGATCCAAGATCCTTTCTTGCTATTGTACTTATTCCATCTCGTACTAACAAAGCTACCACACCACCCTTTCCTTCCTGCCTATCCTTTTGAAAAATGACATACCCCTGAATATTTAGTTCCCAGCTTTGATCTCCTTGTAATCACATCTCCATAAGGGCTATACGATCATACCCATTAACCTCTATTTGTGCCGTTAATTAATTTGTTTTGTTCCGAATCCTATGTGCATTTAAGTAAAGGGCCATGAATTTTGCCTTATACAATTTTTTCCCTCTTTGACCCTGTTTGCTGCTTTTTGTTATGTTTGTATACTCTGTCCCTTCCTGTCACACTCTGGGTATCATTACCTAAATAGCTGCCCTGCAAGGCTGCCATGTCCTTTTGCTTTGTTAGCCTACGTATCCCCCTTCCAGAGCCTTCCCCACCTCTATATAATGGAGTATATGTAATAGAGTATTTCAACAGAGCTAGAATCTAACATAAGACAAGACACAAACATGAATAAAAGCCAACAGAAGTGTCCACTCAAGATACAGGCACATATCACTGCATTTTAACTACAGAATGCAGAAGATAAAAGTGAAGTTAACATACTGCCCTTTCACCTCTGGAATCTGGCGCTAATCCTATTAATCTGCCCTGGGTTTGCAATCTCAATCAGCAGTTATTAAAGGTGCCATGTAGAATGACTGTAAACATTCTCAACTTCATTTTTTTCTGATAGATTGTTGGCTCATGATAAAACGCTAGTCAGAACTCAGGAACTGAAAATATCACAGAGCAGGTATGGTGTTCAGTGGTTGGGGTTAAGGAACAGTGGCCTAGATTTTCATGGAATCATGGAGAATCCAGGGACCTTTAAAAATGGTGGACAGGGGCCCCGATCCTGAAGTCCTGCCCCATTTTCAACAGATCCTATTTTCGCCTGGGTTGAGGGGATAAACAGAGGTAAACGCACAAGAAACCCAAACACAGCAGGATCATTTAAATTCAGTGCTGAGTTCAAACAAACCCCATTTTCACTGAAGCAAGGACCTTATCCTGCAGCGTGAGAGTAACGAATTTTTAGAGATGTAAATGCTTGTGAAGGGCAGAAAAGGTCTATGGAACTGTCAAGCTGTTAAGTTATTTAAATAGTCCGCCCTTTAAAAATAGGGGGAAAAAACTGCCTGCCTGTGTCTCCGAGTTGAAAAAATCTGTTCTGGCAGATTGCTGACATAACCGTATGTCTATCATTATAGCATTATCAATGCTTGACTGTTTCCACAACTCAACATTATCACATTGGCACAGTGGGGGAGGGTGGGGCTGTAAGTTCACAGTTTGATTGACAGCTCAAAGAGGACATTAAAGAGTTAGCTGTCTTTGATGTGGTGTTATGAATACAAATGCTTGTTTATATGAGACATTAAGCACTTGAGGGGATTGATGTAACATTTGGGCTTTCATGAATGAGAGTTTTTTTTTAATACAGTTAAGTCTGTAATTGATATTTAGAACTTTATTTTATATCATCTCAGCATGGTTCCTGAGGGTGTCTATGGTAGATACTGGGTGAGTTGGCATGGTGGTGTACAGGTGGTGGGGGCATGAGCTGGTACTAAATTGGCACAAGGTCTATAGGGGACCATGAGGGTTTGAGGGGGCATGGGTTTGAATGAGTTGGCATGTATCAACATGGGGAGTGAGAGGGGTGTGAGGGGTGAGGGCTAGAGGGCCTACTGTTTACAAAAGCTGGGATGAAATTCCAGAGAACAGAGGCAGCCCATGTGGCCACCGGGGCTGACTCTATCCCACAACCCCCCCTGCACCACAGAACGACGATCCCACCATTTGGGGCACTTTTTTCTCCAAGGTGACTACGGCAAGCTGGAAGATTTCCGGACTCCCCATTCTCTTGGAAGTGAGAATCCAGGCTATTGTTGGTGTGGAGCAGTTGAAGCTTCATGTACATTGCCCCTGGCTCTCACTGATGCTGCACGACATACAAGATGGAAAATGTTATTGAGGAATGGTGGCAAGGAGTGTTTGTGGTATGTCTTCAGGCAGGGTATTAATTCCATGTCTCATTCCTGCTCTAGTGGTTCAGATAGGCTTTAGGAGACATTATTTAAAGAAAAGTAGAGCTCTCCTTGTGTCAATATTCCCTTCTCAACTGTCAAAAACAGATCAATTGGTCATTTAGCTGACAGTTGTGATAAAATGGTTTCCATGCATACCAACACAATAAAATGTTTGGCTTAAAAAAATTAATTAATTGAATAAAGCACTTGGAGATGTTAAGAGAGATAAGGGTAATAATATAAACACAGCAAAATACTGGGAAGACCAAAGCCATCATTTCTGGCATACAACATGAACTCCATACCTTTGCTACTGACTCCAGTCCTCTCCTGCCATTGTCTCAGACTGAACAAACCAAACTGTTCACAACCTCAATGTCCTATTTCATTCTGAGCTGAGCTTCTGACCCTATCATTCTCCCCTTCATTTGGACCACCCACATCCCACCTGAACACATCTGTCACTGAAACCTTCATCCACTCCATTGACTATTCTGGTGCTCCATCCACTGACCTTCCATTCCCTTCAAGCCAAACGCAGTTGTCTGTATCCTAGCCTGCACTGTCCTTAACTCAGTTTGACTCCCACACCCAAGCAATACTTCATATTTAAAATTCTCATCCTTGTGTTTAAATCCCTTCACTGCCACCTCCTTCCCCATCTTCCCAAATTCCTCAGGCCCCTCAACACCTGCCCTCAAACTCAGGAATTCTCTGTCCTCTGTACTTTTAAAAAAACTCGTTCATGGGATGTGGGCATCGCTGGCTCAGCCAGCATTTATTGCCCATCCCTAATTGCCCCTGTTCAGAGGGCATTTTAAGAGTCAAACACATTGCTGTGGATCTTGAGTCACATGTAGGCCAGACCAGGTATGGCTCACCTCTTCTCACCACACATGCTTCATTTCACCATTGGTAAGCATGAATTCAGCCACGTCGGCCTCATGATGTGAAATGCCCTCCCTTACATCCCTCTGCACCCCCCCCTTTTTTTAAGGTTCCCTATAAAACCTTGCTCCTGCCAAACTTATGGTCGCCACCCCCCAAAATCTTCCCCTTTAGCTGAGCATCCACTTTTCTTTATGCTTTTACAAAGTTTCCTGGGGACAATTTTTAATATAAATGAGATAAGTCGTTCAGAAGCTGAAAAGATCACCTGCAGTCACAAATATGCTGCATTTCTAAATGAGGTAAGTATTCTAGCTTTATTGTTCAATTTTCATAGTACTTACCACTGCGTAGAGCCTTTAGTCACCTCCTCCGTTATTTCTATTAGAAGCTACAATGAAAGAACATTAAAGACATAGAGGGTTACAGAGCATCTTAAGAGTATAGACTTGAACTGTTACCCCTACTTTCTCTTTCAACTGTTGACTAAACTGTTGTTCATTTTGAGAATTTTCCTTTCATCTAAAGATAACTAATTAATAAAAGAATGAAGAACAATTCTTTTTAAAAAAATTAAAATGATGCAACAGAAGCATTGATTCTTTAATGAGTTTAATATCTCAAACACTTTGTTTCCCCCTCCTCCCACTTCTGCAGTTATTTTGTCCTGTGCTGGCTACATTACTGACTGGTTAGTATGTACAATATTCCACTTTTCATCACCTCAAACTGTGTGAGGTGCAGCAACTGAATACTGCATGCCATTTAAACTGGCTCTTTACTTAATCTCAGTTTACAAATTCTAATGTAGCAGTTGGGATACAATCCAGTTTGTCACTCAGTTATTGTTGGTGTGGTTATAAAATAGAATTATATAGAATGTACAGCGTTATAACAGGCAAATTCATGTATGCTGGTGTTTGTGTTCCACTTGAGCCTCCTCCCATTCTCTTTACTTCATCTCACTCTATCAACATAATCTTCTAATCCTCGTTTCCTTCTGTGCTTATCCAGCTACTCCGTAAATGCCTCTATGCTATTCATCTCTATTACTCCTTGTAATTCCACCACTCTCTGGATAATGAAGTTTCTCTTGAATTCCTTATTAGATTTTTTTAGTGACTATATTTATGGCCTCTGGTTTTGGACTCCCCCATATACTTCCTATATTTTGTTGCAAAGTGAGTTCTGCTGGTTAATTAACAAAACATGACCAGCCCATTTCATTTTTATGGTTCATAATCAACATTCACTGAGGTCATTTTCAGTTTATTCCTGCTTTGATATCACTCTACCATCACCATTCTTTGAGTCAGAAATCCATCCATTTCTTTTTATTTTATTGCTGGTAGTGTTGCTCTCAGGTAGTGTCACTCCTTTCAAGTTCAACACACGCAAGCACTAAAATAAGTGCAAATCCTGAACAACAAACAAGCCACATCTCTCAACAGAGTAACTATGATATTAGAAGACCAAAGCCATATTTTCAAATGCAGTAAAAGTCTGCCTAAGAAGTTGTACTGACGCTGATCTTTGGTTCCCACCACAAATTCTGTTCAATAGCCACCGGCTCCATTTTGCTCTGTGGCAAATGTTGGAGGTTGAACCAGACTTTTTTGCAACCTTGGTGGCATATTTGAAATCATATTTGGTTTCTGACCACATATCTGATCTACCACCAAGACCACCTATTTCTATCTCGTAACATTGCCCGAATCCATCTGTGTCTCGGTTCAAATGCTGCCGAACCCCTTATCCATGTCTTTGTTACTTCTAGACTTGACTGTTACAGTCACCTCCTGGCTTTCACCCTCCATAAGTTTCGATCCACCCAAAAACCTGCGGCCTCTATCTTAACTCTCACCAAGTCCCATCCATATATCACCCTTTATTCGCTGACCTACAATGGCTCCTGGTCTGGCAAAGCCGGTGTTAAAATTTTCATCCTTTTTTTCTCCCAAATTGCTCCATTGCCTCGCCACTCCCTATCCCTGTAACCTCCAACCTACAACCCTCCAGGATCTTGGTGTTCCTCCAAATCTGGTCTCTTGTGTAACCCTTATTTTAATTGCTCCACCATTGCTGTTAGTTATCCAGGCCCTAAACTCTGGAGTTCCCTGCCGAACTCTCTACCCACTCCTCCTTCTATAAGACACTCTTTAAAGCCTACCTCTTTGACCAAGCTTTTGCTCCTCCCTCTTAATACCTCATATGGCTCAGTGTAAAATTTTGTTTGATAACACATATACGTGTCTTGGAACATTTTACTATTTCAAAGGTGCTGTATAAATATAAGGTGTTGATAAATACAGAGAATGGTGGTGATAATATTCTTCAGGTTCATTTTATCTGAAATTAGACAAATGTGAATGTAGTACTTGCCTTTCCCAGAAGCCCTTTGTCCCTTGATAAAAAGCCACCACTGTTCTTTACAGCTACATCAAGAGTTCTTTTCTGTACCTCTGCTTGTGATACAATGAACTCAAACCTATGGAAGAAACTGAAGATTAGGAAGCTACTTCTTGATGACACAAAAACAGAAAATGCTGGAAAAACTCAGCAGGTCTAGTAGCATCTGTGGAGAGAGAAACAGAGTTAATGTTTCAAGTCCGTATGACCCTTCTTCAGAGCTGAAGAGAAGTGGAAATGTGATGAAATTTATACTGTTTAAGGGGGGTGGGGTAGGTGGTGCTGGATAGAAGGCCAGCGGTAGGTGGGGACGAAGGAGGGATTCACAAAGATGTCATGAACTGAAGAACAAAGAGAGTGTTTTTGTAAAAAAATACACAGTCATTGCTAATAGAGACATTGACTCCACATCGCATAACAGTCAGGAGATCATCCGTGGCATGCCAACTCTCACACATATTTAAAATATTGACTTAATTCTGTGGGACAATAGCATGAATTCAGCACATGTCCCACCAGAATGGGAGGCAGTACCTTTAATGACCAGAGAGATCTTGAATAAAGTGCGTTGTAATGACACACATGTAACTTCATGCCATGCTCTTGGTCTGTAGCACAACAGAGATTCACCACGTGGTGCTCTTACCTGCCTCCCTGTAGTTGGATAAAGACAAGTGGGGATGGATTTACAAAGGGTTGTGGGGTCAGGATCCAGTATGGGTACGATTTGAAAATCACAGTTCTGAACGTCATCTTGGGATCTCAGGGATGGTTTGAAATTTAAGTGCTGGCAGGAGGTTGAAAATGGGAAACCCAGCTGCCACCAATTAACGGTCCCTTAAGATCCTTAAGGAGCTTATTAAGCTCGGATTTAAATTTTTAAACTTTATTTCATTAAACCCTGCAGTCTGATGCACGTTAGGTTTGTTGCGAGGCATATTAGAGTTCACCAATTTTTTTTAAACCTGTTTTTTCCAGGACCTACTTGCACTGGTGCAAGTGATGCTGGACCTTTTATTTTTCCTTAGTGGCCCCTTTCATTTTTGTTAAATCTGCTGGCCTTCTGAGAAGCTGCCTCCTGGAGGTGCCAGGCCTCTCTGATTGGACACCGAGTCACCTCCAGATCAAGTAGGGCACTTACATTCAAAAATAGCGTATGAGAGCGATGCTGTTGAGGTGTGGACTCGGGATCCGGAATCTAAAAATCTGGCCCGTGGTGTCCAAGGCCTGACAGCAGCATCACTGCCTGGCTCCCTTACTGTCTGAAAAATGCAAAATGCTGGATGGAAGGTAGGATTCCTGGGTAAAGGAAAAGGAGAATTCACCTTATCGCTTTTTTCTCCTGAAGACTTTGACTTATCCTTCAGTATAGTGCTCAGGTGCCTGCAGTCCTTCAGCGACTCACCTCTGGTGACCACCTGAACTACAAATCCAAGTGGGAGAGGCACCATCTTGACCAAGCTTGATCTTGTCCTCACTCAGCATTTATGTCAATGCAATACCCAGGTATCACTAAACTGCAGTAACAGTGGGAATACTGTTTGATTTCTTTTCTCTATTCCTAGCGCAGGATAGCAAAAGCCAATCGTTAGATTAACTAGATCAATTGTTAAGTCAGTATAGAACAGGAATAAAACCTGTATCCTTCCTAATTTGTATGGTTCAGTCCATATCATGTGGTGCACTTACTGAGTGGAGAGAACATACCAGATTTATATACTAAATGCATATTTTTCAGAAAATAAAATATGCTTTGGTGAAATCCTCATTTCTATGACATGAGTGATGACAACCCAGACAAACGCTTATACCATATCACTGAGAAAAGCCTTTGAAACTTCAAAACCTATGGGTCAAGAATAAGCCTAAAATTTAGATGGCTGTTGGAATTGACGCGGCTCATAATATCTCCTCAGTTGCATCTTGCATTTAATTATCCTACACTTTACAAAGAAACAATGCAGACACTCCCAAAACCATCACCTGTGCTGCTGCATATAAATGGACCTCTTATGGGAGAACTCAATGATTGGATTCTCACATAGGTAATGTTCTCTAACAGGAAACAACATTCCAAGCATGCTAAATGCTATAATATTGGCATGTTTAATTACTTCCTTGTAAATGTAGTAATGGCTGTGACTGTCATACCACAAATCTCACTTCGAGTAGTGAGTCTTCAGGTTAACAGGCTAATAATACCAGTACATTAGGCAATAACACAATAAATGGTCTCAAACTGGAATATTTTTAAACAAATGGAAAGGTTTCTCTACCCACGTTTCATCATAGACTGGATTTAACTGTCTCTTCAGCACAGACGTTTTTCTCCTTCCTGACCTCCTCTTGTCAGGCAGTAAATACAATCGAACGTATGGATCTGAGCCATCTTCAGAAAAAGCTATTAAATTACTGCAAGGGAAAAATAAATGCAACAAATAGTATCAATTCAAACTTAAGTACATCATCCAGTAATTTAGAAAGACAATCACCACCTTCACACTCCAGAAGAACATAGAAGAGGAGGCAGGGGAGTGGCACTAAGGTGAATTGCTCATTTGGAGAGCTGGTGCAGGCATGATGGGCCAAATGGCCTCCTTCTGTGCTGTAACAATTCTCTAATTCTGTGATTTCTTGGAGTGAGAAATGATGTTAACACAGGTTACATTATTGCCCACAAACTATTCAAATTTCAGTATTAAAGTTGTGACTTTCCTCGTTCTGTCAGTTTACATAAGCCTTCTTATTTTCACTCCACTGTGCATTCTCTCCTCCTGTAACAGCACAACATCTCCCCTGTGTCATGCTGACATGAATCAAGCAAATCATCATCTCTAAACCCTGCAATCCTTCAGCACAAAATAAGAAAACATGGCGTGAAGAAAAGATTTCAGGCAAAGTTGCTCCTTCTAGTCCATGCATGACAACCTTACTGTGGACAAAACCTCTGCCTGTCTAAGATATCCCAACACTCTCTTTCTAACTTCCATAAAGAAAACAGGAGTAGGTTATCCAGCCCCTCCAACATGTTCCAGCAAGAAACAGGAATCAGCTGCTATCAGCCTTCATCAATGAGTAGCTACAATAAAAACCACCTGTTTTCAGTACCTTTTAAAAAGCGTGCGGAGAGTGAGGGGAGTTCATTTTAAAAAGCATGCAGAGAGCAGGCGAGAGTTCATTTTAAAAAGCACGTGGAGAGCAGTTGATTGGTGAGTAGGAATGGTGAGTACTTCTAGTCGTTAAAATAAAATTGAGGTGTTTAGTTTTGTGTTTAGGTCTCTAGTCTTTATTTTTTCTTTCCTAAAAAGAGTTTAAGTATAAGATTGATAGTGTTGTAAAAATTAATTACAATAAATTGTAAAGATCGGGGGATTCTTCAAGTGTAAAGCGCAGGGATACTAGAGTAATTAATTAATAAATTAAATAAAATACAATAGCAATGGCAGGACGGGTGATGTGTTGCTACTGCAGCATGTGGGTGCTGCTGAACACCAAGGTGATCCAGGGCAAACACATCTGTAGTAAGTGTTTGCAGCTCGAGGAACTTCAGATCCAAGTTGAGGAGCTGGAGTCCGAGCTGCAGACATTGCGCCACATCAGGGAGGGGGAAAGTTACCTGGACACTTTGCTCCAGGAGGTCACAAGCCTCAGATTAGGTAGTTCAAATTTGGACTGTGATCAGGGACAGGAGGGTGTGACTGCAGGTGAGGCAGGTATGGGGCCCCAGGGGGTAGTGTTCAAGGAGCCTCGGCCCCTGTAAATGTCCAACAGTTACGAGGTTCTTGCAAGCTGTGTGAATGAGAGCGGGAGCTGCAAGGAGGACTGGCTAACTGAGCATGGCAACGTGGCACAGGGGGTCATTCAAGTGGGGGGAGGAATTGGGAACGTGGTAGTGGTAGGAGATAGTATAATTAGGGGGATAGATACTGTTCTCTGCAGCCATGAACATGAGTCCCAAAGACTGTGTTGCCTGCCCGGTGCCAGGGTTAAGGACATCTCCTCAGGGCTGGAGAGGAACTTGGAGTGGGAGGGGAGGGATCCAGCTGTCGTCGTCCACATTGGTACCAACGACATTGATAGGACTAGAAAGGAGGTTGTGCTGAAAGAACTTGAACAGTTAGGAGCTAAATTATAAAGCAGAACCTCCAAGGTAATAGTCTCGGGATTACTACCTGAGCCACGGGCAATCTGGCATTGGGTAAATAATGTCAAGGAGTTAAATGCCTGGCTCAAAGATTGGTGTGTGAGGAACGGGTTTTAGTTCATGGGGCACTGGCACCAGTACTGGGATAGAAGGGAGCTGTTCCGGTGGGATGGGCTTCACTTGAACTGTGCTGGGACCAGTGTCCAGGTGAATCGAATAACTAGGGCTGTAGAGAGGGCTTGAAAATAAATAGAGGTGGGGAGGGTTCTGGAGAGGGGATACATAGGCTTAAAAAGCAAAAGGATATGGCAGTTTTATAGGGCAGCTATTTAGGTAATGATACCCAGAGTGTGACAGGAAGGGACAGAATGTACAAACATAAAAAAAATAGCAGCAAAAAGGGTCACGTGAGCTGGGACATGTCCATTACTTTTATTTAAAAATTTTCCAAACATTTTAAATCTCTCATGAAACCTCATCCCACCCGTGGATGAGGTTTCATGCTTTTTCAGAAGGCCACCTGGGCTCTTCGCCTGCCCGCCAACCTTAAGGTTGGACGGACAGGTCCATTAATCATTTTAATTACTTTTTTAATGGCCTTAATAGGCCGCTGACATGTCGGCGGGTGTGCAGTCGACTCGGCTGTGCGCCCGCTGAACTGAAAATCTAAATGACGCGGGGTGACGTCAGGACGCACACCCAACGTCACCCCGCGTCATTTTATGCGTCGGCGAGTGGGGCCCGCCCCCACTCGCCAACTGGAAAATGCTGCCCGTGAGGCTATGCACTTTGGCAGGAAGGATAGTGGAGCTGAGCATTATTGAAAGGGAGAAAGACTGCAGTAAGCTGCGGCACAGATGGATTTGAGGGTCCTCGTGCATGAATCACAAAAAGCTAGCATACAAGTTCAGCAGGTAATTGGGAAGGCAAATGGAATGTTGGCCTTTATTTCAAACGAATGGAGTATGAAAATATGTAAGTCTTGCTAAAACTATGCAAGGCACTCGTTAGACCACACCTAGAATACTGTGAACAGTTTTGGTCCCTTTATCTAAGGTAAGATATACTGGCATTGGTGGCAGTCCAGAGAAGGTTCACTGTGTTGATCCCAGGTAGAAGGGATTTTCTTATGAGGAGAGGTTGAGTAGATTGGGCCTGTACTCATTGGAGTTTAGAAGAATGAGAGGCAACCTTAATGAAACATACAAGACTCTTAGGAGGCTTGACAGGTGCTGAGAGGCTGTTTCCCCTTGTCGGAGAGACTAGGACCAGAGGGCATAATCTCAGAGTAAGGGGTCGCCCATTTAAAACAGAGATGAGGAGGAATTTTTTCTCTCATAGGGTGGTGAATCTGTGGAATTCTTTACCACAGAAGATTGTACAGACTGGGTCATTAAGGATATTCAAGTAGACAGACAGATTTTAAATCAGTAAGGGAATCAAGGGCTATGGGGAAAAGGTGGGAAAGTAGAGTTGAGATTTATCAGATCAGCCTCGATCTCATTGAATGGTGGAGCAGACTCGATGGGCTGAATGGCCTATTTCTGCTCCTACGCCTTATGGTCTTACCTCTATTAAACTTGATTCGAGAATGTGAATATTTCTCATTCCAATTCCACATCCCAAATTACAAACCAATGTTTTTCAAAACACACTTCCTAGCTACTGCCTTTCATCCCTTATTTACAAACCCCATATGTACTTGTGCAGGCACATCAGTCCATCGGTTTGTTGTTTTACCTACCGGCAAGCATGTACAACCACAATGAGCTTGTTTCTTTGAGAACTGTGCCGAAGCGTTAGCTGAATCTGACCCAATGGTGATTGGCCAAGAGTTGTTCCACTGCAACACAAAAAGCACAAAGATTCAGTGATAGTATCTATTCTGATGAAACAGTAATTCATCATATCATTCAATCCAAACAAAATGAGGGGTCAAGTGGTAACAGGCTGCAAAGAATTGTTCAGATTTAAAACTTAGTTTAAAAAAAGACACAAAACAAACCTCATCAAGATGTTGTGCCTGGGCAATTGAACCGTTTTCAGTTCTGTTACCCAAGGTGTTTCACAGAACATGTGCAGAGCAAAGCAACCTCTACCCTGCTCTAACACAACACAAAGTAGCTCTCTACTATTGGAGAAGAATATTTTCATTTTTTTCTTACAAAAGCAGTTGCAAGACCTTTAAGTAAGATTGCTAATTAATGCCCCTTATTGCTGAATTGCAAGCAATTTTACACTATAATCTGATACCCAACGTGACTCAGGGCGTAATGGAGCTAAACTTAGTTTACATAGGGTCATCAGGGCAGGTCTATTAATTTAGATTGGATTTAAACACAGACGACAAGGATAAGGGAAGTTCTGAATCAAATATACTGAATGTTCAGAATCAAAAGATTGCTCAATAGCTTTCTTTGCTATTCACAGAAAATTCTAGTACCTACAATTATCACCTTTTGAACTTTACTATGAGCATATATATATATAATGGAAATATTTTATCATTTATTGTGCAGAATCTCCTGTTCGGCGAGCGGGGGGCAGGGCCTGCTCGCCGATGCATAAAATATAAAATGACACAGGGTGACGGCGGGTGTGCGTCCTGACATCACCCCGCGTCATTTAGATTTTCAGTTTGGCGGGCGCGCAGCCGAATCGCCTGTACGCCCGCCGAACTGTCAAAGGCCTATTAAGGCCATTAAAAAAGAAATTAACATGGTTAATGGACCTGCCCGTCCAACCTTAAGGTTGGCGGGCAGGCCAAGAGCCCAAGTGGGCTCCTGAAAAAATATGAAACCTCATCCACGGGCGGGATGAGGTATCATGAGGGTATTAAATTTCTATAAAATAAAAGAAATTGACATGTCCCAGCTCATGTGACAGTAGCACATGAGTGGACGTGCCAGCAATTTTTTTTCCCCTTTTTTATTGAAATTTTCAAACCTGAACTGATCTTCCTGAGGCAGCACTTTGCCTCAGGGAGATCTGTGTGCTCTTTTGTACGCATGCGTGAAAGAGCGCACTCCTGGCTCAGGGGATTTCCACCCCGCCCGCACAGGGAGCGCATAGCGCTTCCTGGCAGATGTCACACTGGGCAAGCCTTAATTGGGCCGCCCACGTAAAATGGCAGCGCACCCCCAACTGGTGGCGCCAATTGGGAACCCGCCCACTCACACACAACCTCCCCTGACGGGGGAAGATCCTGCCCATATACAACTTGCTGCATCCGCACTAGTGACCTCACAGCACTTCTCACATCAAGCGGCCAAAGATATGCCTCCAATTTCTAATAAAGACCCAAATTCAGATTTAAAAGGAGGTTAGGTGGCATCTATGAAGAGAAAAATGCTCGATGGCCCTTCTGATGACCTGAAATATTAACTCTGTTTCTCTCTGCAGATACTGCCTGACTTGCCTAGTATTTCCAGCATTTTTTGTTTTTATTTCAAATTTCCTGCTTCTGCAGTATTTTGCTTCTGAATTCAGATTTCCTCTGTGCTCTGCATGTTACACGATCAATTTAAGATATGAAGGTATAAGGAGTTTCCCTTAACATTTTTAACGTGGAAATGACACAACTCAGGGTTAACAGTGTAATGCAATATTTACACACCTTGTGGGACCAAAGGTCACAACGCACTCATCACTCAAAGTCTATAGCGAGGCCCACAGCTTACTGTAGCCAATATATTCTCAATTACAATTATCAAACTCCACCCCGCCCATCCCAGTTTTTTAAGAATTAACTTCTATTTATATAGCACAATTAAAGTAATAAAATGGCCCAAGGTGTTTCACAGGAACATTATAAAACAAAATATGACACCGAGCTACATGAGGAGATATTAGGTCAGATGACCAAAAGCTTGGTCAAAGAGGTAGTTTCAATGAGTGTTCTAAAGTAGGAGAGTGATGTAGAGAGACTGAGAGGTGGAAGAAGGAATTCCAGAGCTTAGGGCCTAGGCAACTGAAGATGCAACCAGCAATGGTAGAGCAGTTAAAGTTGGGGATGCTCAAGAGGCCAGAGTTAAAGGAGTGCAGATATCTCAGAGCACTATGGGGCTGAAGGAGATTACAAAGATAGGGAGGGATTTGAAAATAAGGACAAGAATTTTATAATCTAAACATTGCTTGACCAGGAGCCAATGTAGGTCGATAAGCACAGGGGTGGTAGGGGAACTGGACTTGGTGCAAGTTAAGACATGAGCAGCAGAATTTTGGATTACCTCAAATTTACAGAGGGTAGAATGTGGGATGACCTCAAATTTACAGGGGATAGAGTGTGGGAGACCAGTCACGACTGAGTTCCAATAGTCATGTTTAAAGGTAACAAAGACATGAATGAGGGTTTATCAGATGAGCTGAGAGACAAGGTTAGAAGACATTTTGTTGGCTGTTTAAAAGAGAGAAGTAGGAAATGCTTTCCTTTAAGATACTTTTTTTTTCCAGCAAACAAAATCAAATGATTTTATATTCCCATTCTTCAAACTGGTTTGAATTATTGAAGGAACTCCTCCCCTAACCCACCCCCATCCGCACATCCCCATCAACCCCACCGTCCCCCCAGAGTAAAAGACAGTCGAGGCTGTACTTTTGCAGTTGCCTCAGTCTCTGGTGTAACTCCTGCGTGGCAAAGGGTAGCGATACATCAGAGGCAATACTCGGGGTTGGTTCTTTAGCAGAAAGATGTGATGGAGAGCCTGTTTGGCTGGAGATAGTGTTAGCTGATGGAGCTTGCTGGAGGCTGGAAGGCCTCTGTGGGCTCTGGGAAGCAGTGCTGTAGTTCTCCACCTTGTCTGTCTTCTCAGGCTTTTTGGTGCTATCAGCAGCAGGAACAGCGAGGGCAGGTTTATTCGATTCGGTCGGGGGGACCAGTTGCACTTTTGACACTGGCTTTCGAGCGTCCTTGCTATGAGATGGTTGCTTCTTTAACTGAGCTGAGGAACGATCTGGGGTCTTCTCTTGTTTTTCAAGAGAAAGGATCTATGAAGAGGAACAGAATATGAGAATCATTTCACAAGTTTTAGAAAGTTATCCAACAATTACATGGCACTGAAATGGGGAGATAGCAAAAGTAGAATTCCGAAAAGATGGTATCAAATTAGTTTTTGCAAGATAGTTATGATGAAGAAAGCTGTTCAACTCATCTTAGTTCATTGTTGGTGCTGTCCAACCGCATGTAAGTTCTGTATGAACTTGCATAAAAGATTGCTACCAGGCTTTGGGGATGGGCACCCAACATGGAAAGGTAGCCCTTGAAGAAGGCACCCCTCCCTCCTTTTGCATATAAGATTCATGCAGAGTAACGTGTCTGCTTCCCCTTCAACCCTGACCTCATCCCACCAGCCTCAGAATTGACACCCCATGCGCCCCTGTAAAATTGAGGACAGATCGGGAGCGGGATAAATGATAGTGGGAAGGTCACCCAGGTAATTTAACAGATGCCCCCTGCCTGCAAAACTGCCAGCAGGATACCGTGAGGTTCTGCCCGATGTTTAATTCCTGCTGATTTACACAGTCATTCATTCCAGTACTCATGTCATTAGTTGGAAAAAAAAGCCTAAGTGGATTTGTTTGTAAATTGTGACAAACATCCACCATTTCCACCAAATAGTATTTGTTAGGCACCACGATGCTGCAGATTACCTTTAGCATTGCCATTAACACTGAGGTTAACTTTTCATTAGAACATTTCAAGGAGATAAGTGACGACAGGTATTGTCGTAAAAGGATCTGGTACATAAAGAGTTAACATGGGTCCAAGTACAGTACCGCCCATACAGTGATGTAAGAGAACACATGACCCACACCTAGGGGTCAGTGCTGTGTTGGACAGTGCCGTGTGTGGAAGCAAGCATGCAGACAGCTCCTAGCTTGGACCTAGTTTCTAGTAGTTAATAAATACTTACTGTTGAACTACCCAAGACTATGACTACCTTAATAAGACCTACCGAACTATGCGCAACACTTTATAACAGGTATAACTTGCTTGACTGAAATCACAAGGTCCTACAGGAATAACACAAGACAGTTGCATGCAGTTGGATAGCACTACATAAATAGGGAAACATGCGGGGCTCATACAGTTGGGTTAACAATAATCTGTGTAGCTCACTTCATTTCCCTTTTATTTTCTAGCCGGGGTAACTCCTCTGGAATAAATTTAGCCCTGCCAGACCCATTAAGGATAAAAGGTATGGGACATGTGACAGAGAGCTCTTCTGTCAACAAAGAAAGATAGAAGTTGATGTTCGGCGTAGGCGATTAACTAAACACACTCGAACAGCTTTCCTACATTTAACATTTATCTGAGGAAGGATGTACTTACTATAGAGTGAATGCAACGAAGGTTTACCCGACTGATTCCTGGGATGGCAGGACTAACATATGAGAAGAGATTGAGTCGATTAGGATTATATTCGCTGGAGTTCAGAAGAATGAAGAGGGATCTCATAGAAACCTATAAAATTCTAACAGGACTAGAAAGGGTAGATGCAAGAAGGATGTTCCCGATGGTGGTGGAGTCCAGAACCAGGGATCACAGTCTGAGGATATGGGGTAGACCACTCATGACTGAGATGAGGAGAAATTTCTTCACCCTGAGAGTGGTGAGCATGTGGAATTCGTTACCACAGAAAGTAGTTGAGACCAAAACATTGTATGTTTTCAAGAAGGAGTTAGATATAGCTCTTGGGATGAAAGGGATCAAAGGGTATGGGGAGAAAGCGGGAGAAGGCTATTGAGTTGGATGATCAGCCATGATCATAATGAATGGCGGAGCAGGCTCGAAGAGCCGAATGGCCTACTCCTGCTCCTAGTTTCTATGTAACACCATTTACCTAGATACATTTTTACATGGGGTAGAATTTTGCCCTTGGCGAGCGTGCTCAGTGGGGGTAGGGGGAACGGTTGGGAAGCTGACTGCCGCCCATGATCGGCACCACACCGCAATTTTACGTGGGTAGGCCAATTAAGGCCCACCCAGCATGGAATGCGAGCAGCAGCGCTCAGGCTGCCTGTGCGGGCGGAGGGAGGGGTGCAAGTGGGCCTAGGGTGAACTTCACGCATGCAAGCCAAAGAGCGCTTCAATCTCCCTGAGGCACGGAGCTGCCTCAGGGGGAATGAAGCACTGTTTAAAAAAACTAGTGCACAAAATAAAAATGTCATAAAACATGTGACTCTGTCACATGAGCTGGAACATGTAAGTTTTTATTTTATTTTTATTTGCTTCAGGAACCCTCATCCCGCTCGTGGATGAGGTTTCCTAAAAAATGCAAAGGCCGCTTGGCCTTTTCGCCTGCCTGTCAACCATTGGGTTGAACAGGCAGTAAAAAATCCAGGACAATTGTTAACCTAATGGCCTTAATAGGCCTTTTAATTGTTGGTGAGCGCGCTGCCGCCTCTGGTGGTGCCCAACCTAACATCACAAGAGTGCGCGTTGACGTCAGCACACTCGGCTGATGCCAACATGTCGGGAGCGCACCTGCACGCCCAGTGAAAAATCCTGCCCATGGTGTTGATTGTAATTCACTGCTTCCCTTCCGATGAGCTCTATCCTCAGCTGCTTCTTTCACTGCCATCCCCTGGCTGCACTGCAGAACTAACTCCTCAAAGTACCAGGTAGTACAACCTCGTGGCAGAAATGTTTTTCATGGATGACAATGTATATTATTTATTTTCAAAAATCATTTTCACGTCCTTAATAAAGGTCTAAAGTGAACTGTTAACAAGTTGGGATAGTCATACCTTCCTTTTAATACCCAATATATGGTGTAATATTGATGGTTAAGTATTAAAATGGATAATACTGCTGCATTTGTATTTCTTTTCTCAAGTGTAAGGCAAGTTAACATTCCTCTTCGGGTCAAAATTTGGCTAAAGGGGTGATTTTAGACATGGGTAATCTGTGAGGTTGCTAATGAAATTAAAATCAGCAGCAAGAACTCAGTATTTGGCATTTAAATATCACACGCTGGATGGGTGGAGCATATTCCTAATGACTATAGCTGTTGCTCTGCTCCTCCTGCAGTCCAGCAAGGAAGATACAAAGAGATGTGATTACAACATCAATAGAGGCTTAAAATCAAAAGGGAGAGCTGCCTTTAAAATATCAAGTATTGCCAAATGAATTATTTTGTTCAAGGAGTCAACACAAACAGGAATATTCTGATGTCAGCAAAGTTTTGCAGTTGAACACCAGAAACATGATTGTTCTCTGAAAACAATTCCATTTTAGCAGGAGCTGGTCACTAGCTTAAAATAACTGCCTTAACTGAAGAGAACAGGAGATGGCCTTTTACTTAAAGAGATACAAAAACACTGTTCACACATACTCTAAGCATTATCTTCATCTTGATTGTACTGCTGGGACCCGAATTGTTTAATTGAAATCGCTGGTCCATTGTTAGGCCTTCAGCTTCCAGCAACTGTTTAAGAGGCAGGTTAAATGAACCTAGCGAGCACTGGTGATGGTCATCCTTAGCCTAGAAAAAGCAAATAACATAAACAGTGAAGCACCAAGCAACAGATATTCAAACAGAAACAACAAAATGATACCATAATTTTGTAATATAGGCTGGCGGACAGGCTTTGTGCTCCAATTCCCCAAATGAATCCCCCACCAGAGATAGTGAATACAACCGTTTCCAAGTTCTGCAACTACATCAGGATGAGCAGCTGGGTGGGGGCTATACAACCCATATGAGGAGCAATGGAGGGAGTTACAGTAAATTGAATGGTGGGACATCTAAACCCAGTATTGCATATTGTTATGAACACAGCTGATATTAATTGCTGCACAAACCAAATCTCAGAGGGAAACTTGGCTTTTGGGCTTTTTTTTGTATTCTGAAAACGAGAAGTGGATGTACTGATTTCAGCAGTAAGTCGTCCAGTATCACTTATGGGATTAAAAAATTAAAAATAAAAGTTTTATTAACAAGAAAAACAAAACTTAAGCACACAAGATTACAGATACACAGTTAAACTTACAAAAGACTCTCTACTTGGTCAGACTCACAAGTAAACATCTTCCAGGCAACACTCCCTTATAGATAAAAACAAAAAGCTACTGCGGATGCTGGAAATCCAAAACAAAAACAGAATTACCTGGAAAAACTCAGCAGGTCTGGCAGCATCGGTGGAGAAGAAATCAGTTAACGTTTCGAGCCTTCACGGCCCTTCGGCAGAACTGAAGCATAGTTAGGAGAAAGGAGAAATATAAGCTGGTTTAAGGTGGGGGGGCGGGGGGAGAGAGAAGTTGAGGGTGTGGTGATTGTGGAGATAAGCAAGCAGTGATAGGAGCAGATAATCAAAAGATGTCACAGACAAAAGGATCAAAGAGGTGTTGAAGGTGGTGATATTTGTCTAAGAAAAGTGCTAATTAAGAATGGAAGACAGGACACTCAAAGTACAGCTCTAGTGGGGGTGGGGTGGAAAGACTAACAAGGTTTTAGTTTTAGATTTAAAAATAATGGAAATAGGTGGAGAAAGAAGAATCTATATAAATTATTGAAAAAAAAGGGGGAGGGGGGAGAAACGGGGTGGGGATGGGGGGAGGGGGAGTTTAAGATCTAAAGTTGTTGAATTCAATATTCAGCCCGGAAGGCTGTAAAGTGCCTAGTCAGAAGATGAGGTTCTGTTCCTCCAGTTTGCGTTGGGCTTCATTGGAACAATGCAGCAAGCCAAGGACAGACATGTGGGCAAGAGAACAGGGTGGAGTGTTAAAATGGCAAGCGACAGGGAGGTTTGGGTCTTTCCTGCGGACAGACTGCAGGTGTTCTGCAAAATGGTCGCCCAGTTTGCGTTTGGTCTCTCCAATGTAGAGGAGACCGCATTGGGAGCAACGAATGCAGTAGACTAAGTTAGGGGAAATGCAAGTGAAATGCTGCTTCACTTGAAAGGAGTATTTGGGCCCTTGGACGGTGAGGAGAGAGGAAGTGAAGGGGCAGGTGTTGCATCTTCTGCGTGGGCATGGGGAGGTGCCATAGGTGGGGGTTGAGGAGTAGGGGGTGATGGAGGAGTGGACCAGGGTGTTCCGGAGGGAATGATCCCTACGGAATGCCGTCAGGGGGGGTGAAGGGAAGATGTGTTTGGTGGTGGCATCATGCTGGAGTTGGCGGAAATGGCGGAGGATGATCCTTTGAATGTGGAGGCTGGTGGGGTGATAAGTGAGGACAAGGGGGACCCTATCATGTTTCTGGGAAGGAGGAGAAGGCGTGAGGGAGGATGCGCGGGATACGGGCCGGACACGGTTGAGGGCCCTGTCAACGACCGTGGATGGAAAACCTCGGTTAAGGAAGAAGGAGGACATGTCAGAGGAGCTGTTTTTGAAGGTAGCGTCATCAGAACAGATGCGACGGAGGCGAAGGAACTGAGAGAATGGGATGGAGTCTTTACAGGAAGCGGGGTGTGAGGAGCTGTAGTCGAGGTAGCTGTGGGAGTCGGTAGGCTTGTAATGGATATTGGTGGACAGTCTATCATCAGAAATTGAGACAGAGAGGTCAAGGAAGGGAAGAGAAGTGTCAGAGATGGACCATGTGAAAATGATGGAGGGGTGGAGATTGGAAGCAAAATTAATAAATTTTTCCAGGTTCCGACGAGAGCATGAAGCAGCACCAAAGTAATCATCGATGTACCGGAGAAAGAGTTGTGGGAGGGGGCCGGAGTAGGACTGGAACAAGGAATGTTCCACATACCCCATAAAGAGACAGGCATAGCTGGGGCCCATGCGGGTACCCATAGCCACACCTTCGTTGCTCCCAATGCGGTCTCCTCTACATTGGAGAGACCAAACGCAAACTGGGCGACCGTTTTGCGGAACACCTGCGGTCTGTCCGCAAGAAAGACCCAAACCTCCTTGTCGCTTGCCATTTTAACACTCCACCCTGTTCTCTTGCCCACATGTCTGTCCTTGGCTTGCTGCATTGTTCCAGTGAAGCCCAACGCAAACTGGAGGAACAGAACCTCATCTTCCGACTAGGCACTTTACAGCCTTCCGGGCTGAATATTGAATTCAACAACTTTAGATCTTAAACTCCCCCTCCCCCCATCCCCACCCCGTTTCTCCCTCCTCCCCCTTTTTTTCAATAATTTATATAGATTCTTCTTTCCCCACCTATTTCCATTATTTTTAAATCTAAAACTAAAACCTTGTTAGTCTTTCCACCCCACCCCCACTAGAGCTGTACTTTGAGTGTCCTGTCTTCCATTCTTAATTAGCACTTTTCTTAGACAAATATCACCACCTTCAACACCTCTTTGATCCTTTTGTCTGTGACATCTTTTGATTATCTGCTCCTATCACTGCTTGCTTATCTCCACAATCACCACACCCTCAACTTCTCTCTCCCCCCGCCCCCCCACCTTAAACCAGCTTATATTTCTCCTTTCTCCTAACTATGCTTCAGTTCTGCCGAAGGGCCGTGAAGGCTCGAAACGTTAACTGATTTCTTCTCCACCGATGCTGCCAGACCTGCTGAGTTTTTCCAGGTAATTCTGTTTTTGTTTTGGACTCCCTTATAGATGTTCAACTTTAAAAAACCCAGTAATATTACCCAAGGCAAACTGCTATAGCTTCAATAAAGGCATACCACATGACCTGTAACACTCTTCCACTCTGCTGTAAAAATTCAAACTTCAGATTAAACTGCTTTTTGCAGCCCAAGACTTTTCTGGCTTGAATGGATGGTTGATTCAAATTGCATCCTCTTTCAGCTATAGTTCCAGCTGCTAAATCTCACATCTCACAGCTCAACAGCCTAACAGCTCAAACAGCTACAGCCCCCCTAAGCTCTCCACAGTAACTCTAAAATACCCTATTTCCCCCTTAAATACCCTATTTCCCCCTTTCATCTCAGGTTCCATTGTTTTCACAACTCTATGAAACTCAAATTCTTCCAAATATAAGATCTTTCATGTTTCCACCCTGTCTTTGCTTTTGGGTCAATAAAATATAAGTTCTCCCCTTCTATTTACCAATGGAACTCCTGTAAAATGCAAACATGTCTCTTGCTACCTTTGACTCCCCTTTGATATTCAAAC
Organism: Cetorhinus maximus; assembly: GCF_964194155.1. Taxonomy (NCBI): domain Eukaryota; kingdom Metazoa; phylum Chordata; class Chondrichthyes; order Lamniformes; family Cetorhinidae; genus Cetorhinus; species Cetorhinus maximus. The sequence goes on from NC_135881.1 coordinate 28,877,019, forward strand.
AAACTCTCCACTTATCTAAAAATGCAAATGTTAGATCTAACCTACTCACTTGTACCTCAAACCTAACACCTTGATACTTTTCACGTTTTACAGCCCCAGGCAACCTGTCTCCTATTGATCTCTGCCCAGCTTAATTAAATCACACACATGCGCATGCGCACACACACACACGACTGAATACCTTGCATTTTTGCCAGAAAAGGGTGTGTCCAAGCAGGTAAAACAATGTGAAACATTCTTTATAATCCTTTCACCCTAAACTATACCCTTGCTAAGAGGTAAGCATTGGCACAAGTTGAGTGTAGGATGACTCTCAGGAGGCATGTCAATTGTATGCACTTCTCGGCAATAGTGGTTAGGTAATGAATTTGCATTTGGGAAACTATGGGCGGAATCATTCCAGATTTGCATTAAGTGCGGTAACGGGCGGGAAAACCGACACTTTACCCGCCGCTGCAATGGCGCCTTTTCATGCCATATCGTCCTAAACCCGCCGCATTAATTATGCATTCCTAGGATACACTCCATTTTGATGGCAGGCGGGCTCCAATATGCTTGCCACGCCATCACCTCCCCGCTTTATCACCCCAGGCACCACACTTAAAGTACAACCACGCTCAGTGCTTCCAGCCCAGGACTGCTGCAAAGACATGGCCCCGAAAGGCAAGAAACTACAGCCCTCAAGCACCTTTTAGATGCCATGGAGGACCACTGTCCTCTACCCCTGCTCTGCCCGCAGGAAGGGCAGCAACATTGCCACTCTAGCTTGGTAGGCGATGACAGTGGGGATCAGTGGCAATGCTGCACAGAAGAGGTTGGCCATCCAATGCAGATAGAGGATGAATGATCTCATCCATCCAGCCAGGGTATGGCAACCATTTCAGTACTCTAAACTCTCAAACTCAAGCCCATCATATATTCACTGGCATCGCACTGACTGCCAGCTCAAGGGACATCACCCATTGTGGAAGAATAAAATACATCTACAGGACAACTAAGGGTTAAGTGGTTAAAACCATAGTGGAATACTACAGCACAGTTCCCTCTTTTGTTCTAGCAGGCACACCTGCAACTGCCAGCTAATTGAGCAGGAAAGGAGAAAAGGAGTATCTTAAACAAGCTTCCTAGAATCCTTGAGACAAGGCTAGGATGTCTGCCCCCAACACAAAGAGACAGGATCAAGCAATGGTCATCTGTTCTCTACAGTGTACACCCCCTAGCACTAAAGATAAGGTCAAGCATGGTTATCTACTCTCTGTCTCACTTTTTTATTACCAGATGGGCTTCCCCCAATATCCTGTATAGTCATAAATTAGAATAGACTAATTGTGTGTTGCATGCCAAAGACAATGATTCTCAATGTAATTAATTATTGAAGGTTAGACAGTCTTATCACCTTCAAGCTCTTTGATATGTACAACTTTTACTATAAATATGTGTGTACTGTGATGCTTCCTCAGAGTGCCGGCTAGCTCCGTTGTATGCTGTTGGGCTCTCCATGATATCATGATTCAATAAAGACTTCCAAGACAAACCTCCTGGGTCTGAGTGTTCACTCCGTTTTCCGCGACACCCATCCTCACACACATACCCTTATGTCAATCTGGCCTCATCTTCTCTGGAGACTGCCTCCTCAGTCCTCACTATCTTGAGGCCACTTGCACAGATCAACATGTGCCCACAGTATTGTACAGTACAACCCCCTCGTCCTGCAGCTTCTTCCCTTCCCCAAGCAAGCTCTAGCCCTGCAGCTATTGAAAAGCCACCCACATATGGCGGATCTGGTAGGCAGTGACCTGCCCGTGAGCCCCCTAAAAGTGATGTGGTGCTGTCTATGAAGCCTGGTGCTGATGATTACGAGTGCTGACCGAAGCAAGGTAGGCAAACAAACCTTGAAGTCCCAAGTGAAGAGCAGCCCGCCAAGTGCACGATGCTGTTGTGAAACAATATGCTGTTGCGTTTTTGCTGCCAACATGGGCAGACGATCCAGCGGTGGGGGATGAATCCGGTGGGCTGGCCTTATAATGATATACTGATGTTTACAATGAAGTTCCTGACATCCGACGGCGGGAAACACAGCCCACCATCAACAGGGTGAGTGGGCAATCGCAAACTGGTTTCACGGCGTCTTGAAACCGGTTTTTGGCCTTCTCGCCATATTATCTGTTCTTACCACTGAACATGCCTGACGCCAGCGGGAACTGAAAATCCCGGCCTATGAGTGGAATTTAATGAGGACAGTGGGTGGTGGGAAGGGGTGACATCGTCATCAATATTCCGTTGACCTGACCTCTGGGAGCCCTCAGAGAATCAAGTCCCTAACTGGCAGTGGGAACCCTGCTGCCTGGGCTCCTGGCTCTACAAGAGACATTTAATTCTGGGACTTTCATTAGTGGGGCAGAAATCCCACCCCTGAACACTGCTGGTCAGAGGCCAGCAGCTCTCCATTACTGGCAGTAACGTCAGGAGCAGTGATTCATTGTAGGATCACTGGAGAAAGGTAGGTGATAGCAGGACGGAGGTTACAGGGATGAGGTCGCTGGTGTGAGAGGAGGCGGAGGAAAGGGGTGGGGGTGGTTCTCAGCAGGCACACCCTTCCTGATGCCAGGTCCCTCGATCAGGGTTTACTTGTTAGTCTCCCCACAATGTGAGCACCCCCCACCCCGCCGGTGGTTGAAAACCTGTAACAGTCGGGTGAGGCCCTTAAGTGGGTATTAATTTTTTCTTCATTATTTTTTCATGGGATGTGGGTGCCGCTGGCAAGGCCAGTCACCATTGGTTGTTGCCCATCCCTAAATGCCCTTGAACTGAGTGGCTTTCTGGGCCATTTCAGAAGGCAGTTAAGAATCAACCACATTGCTGTGTGTCTGGAGTCACATGTAGGCCAGACCAGGTAAGGATGGGAGATTTTTTTCCCTAAAGGACATTAGTGAACCAGGTGAGTTTTAACAACAATTGATGATAGTTGCATGGTCACCATCACTGAGACTGGATTTATTTTCCAGATTTATTAACTGAATTCAAATCTCACCAGCTGTCATGGTGGGTTGAACCCATGTCCCCACAGCATTAGCCTGAGCCTCTGGATTACTAGTCCAATGATATTACCACTACACCACCAACTCCCCAGGTCCCCCTTAAGTGCCTTAATTGGCATCCAGGCAGGAAGGCCATCCTGGAACCTTCCCGGCCTGGACTTAATTGGGGAAAGGCGGTTGGAAACCCATTCTGCATCCTCTTGCGAAGAAATTATTCCTTTTTGTTTAAAAGATTCTTATTTTGATACATTATGTTAAAATGAACACCATTTCCTCCAATAAAGTCTGTTTACAAGCAAGCTCATCGTTACTGATCATACACATCACTATTAACTTTCCTAATTCTGAATTCTGGTTTAAATTGTCACATTAATACATTGTTCAGGTAAACACAGCTATTCTGAAAAGTTTCAATATACAATACATGTAGTCTGCAAAAATCTAGAAAGTGGTAGCTTTACTTAAATTTGTTTCATTTTATAAACTTCAACAGAAATACCTAATGTATTGGTTCACAACAATTAACATAATACAATAAAAATTTTTATGTTAAACAGCTTGTTTATAAGCACACTACCTCAATATCCAGGTCCACAGTCATTGGATTATGAATGCGGAAAGTAAACGCTTCTTCCCAGACAGGTTCTGTGGTCCGATATCGGATCTGCAAATGATGACAGCCAAGACAACGTGATAAATAAGCCAGTAACTCACTGTGGCATGCCCAGGGTATATGAATTGCAAAAAGTTTTCTTGTAGTCATAGAACCATAGAACACTACAGCACAGAAAACAGGCCATTCGGCCCTTCTAGTCTGTGCCGAAATATTATTCCGCTAGTCCCAATGACCTGCACCTAGTCCATAACCCTCCAGACCTCTCCCATCCATGTATCTATCTAATTTATTCTTAAAACTTAAGAGTGAGCCCGCATTTACCACGTCAGATGGTAGCTCGTTCCACACTCTCACCACTCTCTGAGTGAAGAAGTTCCCCCTAATGTTCCCCCTAAACCTTTCCCCTTTCCCCCTAAAGCCATGTCCTCTCGTGTTTATTTCTCCTAATCTAAGTGGAAAGAGCCTACTCGCATCTACTTTGTCTATACCCCTCACAATAGTCTACTATTAAAAATAACCAGCTGGTAGCACGCTGTCAGAACAAGTTCTATAAAATAAACAGTGCGCAAGTCATCAGGATTCGGATATCAATGAACCACTTAAGATTTCTTTCGTATGATCATTAAGGTTCAATTAGTGCATGCAAACATTTTGAGGAATCTCTGATTCTATGCAACAGACAACTCAGTATAATTTGTTTGTGTCATGAATGTCAGGTGTATTTTCCTCCAGAGGGCTGTAGGAGGCTCCAACATCACTCAAGAAGCTTGACAACATCCAGGACAAAGCAGCCCGTTTGATTGGCAGCACATGCACAAACATTCCCTTCACCACTGACAGTGGCAGCAGTACAAGATGCACTGCAGAAACTCACCAAGGCTCCTTAGACAGCACCTTCCAAACCCACGACCACTACCACCTAGAAGGACAAGGGCAGCAGATAGATGGGAACACCAACACCTGGATGTTCCCCTCCAAGCCACTCACCATCCTGACTTGGAAATATATCACCTTTTCTTCAGTGTCACTAGGTCAAAATCATGGAACTCCCTTCCTAACAGCACTACACCAAAGGGACTGCAGCGGTTCAAGGCAGCAGCTCACCACCACCTTCACAAGGGCAATTAGGGATGGACAATAAATGCTGGCCTAACCAGTGACGCCCGCATCCCGTAAATAAATTTTAAAAAAACACTTTGCAGTTGAATGGAGACAGGTATATCAGTCACCCTTTTTACATCACACAAATAATAAATATATTTAGAAAGGGCAGGTCTCATTGCTGGCCATACATAGGGCAGACTGAGGGCTCACCCACTGACTGGAGAACTGGCAGAAGCCCCATGTAGCCTCCGTTGGTGATTGCTAATTGCCCATCAGGCATTTAACTGGTCAGTAGCAGACCTTTCCTGGGGGTTAGGACTCTGGGATCAGAAAGTCCACACCCACCCACCCCATCTCACCAGAGCTGCCAGCCAAACAGAAGTTGGTGGCTCTCCACTGCCTTTCAGTACCACTAGGAGAGGTGGTAACTGCCAGTAATGCACCCATCAGAAGCCTACGGTCACCAAAAGACCCAGGGCCACAGGTGAGTGAGGGCATGGTGGTGGTGTTGGGTGGGGGGGGGGGAGAAAGAAGGGGTTGGGAAGGATAAAATTCTGCCCATAGTGAGCAGGGAGGATAGAGTTATTGGTAGAAGGAAGTAGCAAAATACTGTAGGCCACCAATATAGGAGTGATTAAAAACTGGGGATGCGCAAGATGCCAGAATTGAAAGAGTGCATGGAACTAGAGGGCTGTAGGAGGTAACAAAGATAGGAAGAGGAAAAGCCATGGAGGAATTTGAAAACAAGGATGAGAATTTTAAAATTGAGGCATTGCCAGGCCAGGAGCCAATGTAGATCAGCAAGCACAGGGATAATAAACTTGGAGCTGAATTTTGGCAGGTGGAGGGGCGTAAAATTGGCTGCCATAGCAGCAGCATCATGCCCATTATTAACCTGCCACTCAGGGGGCATCTTACCTACAGTGGGAAGGCATTGGGTGGCAATTTTTTCTGTCAGCCCTTAAGTGGCCACTTACTGTCTATTTAAGGGCCTCCTCCGGCCATTGCTGTAAATTTTCATGCAGCAGGAAAGGTTGGCGGCCCAGTGCTGGGGCAGAGAGGTGGGGGGCTGCCTGTTTAGGCAGCCTGAAGCCATCAGAGAGCCCATAACCCCCTCGAAAGGCTTCCCCTCCTCCACCATTTCCCCACTACATGCCCTGACAGTCCCCCTTGGCAGGACCTGCCAGCCTGGCCCCGTGAGACCCCGGGCTCCTCCCTTCAGGGGCTTGCTGTAGACCGAGCAGTGGCCACAGCTCTCGGTGGCACTGCAGGGATGTAAGCTGCCAACCATATGATTGCTGTTGACTGCGCGGAAATCCTGCCTCAAACCAATTAAAAGCCTGAGAGCCATTAAATGGCTGCGGAGTGAGCCAGCCAAGTTTAGGTGGGCTCACCCTCAACCTTTAAGCCAGGGGCAGGGAACCCGCCTCCTGCATAAAATTCAGCTGTTGGTGCGAGTTAGGATGTAAGCAGCAGAGCTTTTGATGAACTCTGCTTTATGGAGGGTGGAAAATAGGAGTCAGCAGGAGAGTGTTGGAATATTCAAACTAAGAGGTAATAAAGGATTTCGCAGCAGATAGGTTGAGGCAATGTTGTGGAGGTGGAAGTAAGCAGACTTGCTGAATGAGTGGCTATGTGGTCAAAATCTCTTCTTGGGATCAAACACAGTACAAAGTTCAATCTCAGGAAGTTACCAGGAAGAAGGTTGAAGTCGGTGGCTAGGGAATGGAGTTTGTGACAGGAACCTAAGACTAAGGCTTTGGTCTTCCCGATATTTAGTTGGAGGAAATTTCTGATCATGGTACTGCTTTGACATCATCAAGCCAGATCCGGTGGTGATGAAAGGGCCAGTTATGCATCACCCTCGGGCAATTGTGATGGGGAGACGGCACCATGGAAACAGTAAGCGATTTCAGGTTCACGGACATGTCAAGCAGGTCAAAAAGAGTAGTGGTATTGTAACAGGCAGAAGGAGTTTAAGAGTGTGTTGCGAGTAACCGAACAAGATTTGAAGATAGTGCAGAGACATGGATGGTTAGTGAGACAAAGAAGTGGTCACATAGTAATATCAATAATTAAGACCTCAGGAACTGTGAAGCTCCGCAAGATGGCAAAGTTATTTACTGCAGAAGCTTAGGAAAGAAAGATCTTAAGGAGAAGAGCATCTGAGCTTTTGGGAAGGCAATGCGCAGCAAAAAAATTGAAATTAGCAGAAGTATGAAAGACTGTCAGAAGCTTGAAGGTGGAAAGGAGCCAGAGGAGTGGGGAAAGAGGCTGATGAGGGACTTGGTGATGACAGTCATGTCATTGTGATAGAAACCTATTGCTGGAGATGGGAAACATGCAGGAAGCTAGAGAGGCAGACGATGGCAGAACAAAATCAGAAGACAGTCAATGGGGAGGTGGGATTAGAAGGGAGATCTAGAGAAAAGGGATCAAATTGTAAAATTCTATAGAATTTGACTTAATTAGTCAAAATAAATGCAGGCCTTGATGATGACTAAAACTAGACTCCATGATAGGAAAGGCCGCTTACCTTACTTTCATATGTATTATGTCCCACTGACAGCTGAACAAATGGATTAGGCTCACTGTTCATTTTCTTCGCAAACTGTAAGGTGATGAAAAACTTTGGAAGTCAGCCAAGAAATCATAAAACCTTATCTACTTAGTAATTGACAAATACAAGATATTCCATTTAGGTTTTGAAACTTATCTAAATTTTTTTTACTGTTTCAAGAATCTGAAATGGATTAGGAGGGTACAGTTGGAAGCATTTATGTAACGACCTACAGAAGTAGTTGGCATGTTGCTGGGTAGGAAGGAAGATGCTGGGCAACTGCATCAAACTGAAACCGTTCCAACATTATATTTTTAGCTTTTTTTTCACCCAAAGTGGGCAGTGGAGGGAAGAGTTTATTCTGTCTGCCTCAAGGCACACAACACACATGTAAAGAGCTTTGAACTGGCCATTAGAAAGCATATGAGAGCAGACCATATGTGACTCTACCCGTGAACTAAGCCTCAACACAGCAGCATGCCCAGGTTTAGAATAGGCACTGAATGAGAGGAATGGGACTAGAACTCCTCCATTCCTCAATACTGTGTATTGGTGCTCCAATGTGGTGCAGTCAAAATTATACTGCATTAAATGTGATGAAATAATCTGCAATGTAGGCAAATGGTGCTTAATTTGCAGGGCTGGTAGAATTTTTTTAATAATTGGGATTAACTACCTAATATTATTAGGAAGAAAGGAAATGAAATTGTGAAAATTCAGCTCTAAATTAAATGAAGCTGCATTTAATGTAATCCAACTTCAGTCTTGTGGCCCTGTGCTTATCTGCGCGAAAGCGTGAAAGAGCGCTTCAATCTCCCTGAGGCACAGAGCTGCCTCAGGGAGGTTGAATCTTTATTGTAAAGAATGAATAAAAGGTTAAAAAATTTATTTAAACATGTCCCCTCATGTGACATGTTTTGATATTTATGAAAATTTTTAAATTTAATTAATAAAAGCTTTAGGAAACCTCACCCTGCTCATGGATGAGGTTTCCTAAAAAAACACGAGGGCCGCTTGGCCTCTACGCCTGCCCACCAACTTTAAGGTTGGATGGGCAGCGCTATTAATGACCTTAATCAGTTCCTCAATGACCTTAATAGGCCATTTACATATCAGCGAGCGCGCAGCCTACTCTGGCACGTGCCCACTGAACGAAACATCGCGGGACTGCGCGATGACGTCGGGACACACACCCGACGTCATCGCGTGTCATTTTACATGTTGTCATGTCGGGCCCGCCACCACACGCCGACTGAAAAATCCAGCCCCTGGGGCAGAATTTTGCCTTGGTGTGCAGGAGCAACAGGGGCGGTCGGGAAGCCGGTGATTGACAGCGCACCGCGATTTCACACTGGCGGGCCAATTAAGGCCCACCCAGCGTGATACATGAGCGGCAGTGCTGAGTGCTGCCTGTGCGGGCAGGGGGAGGAGGGCGAGCAGGCCTAGCGTGAACTTTGCGCATGCGCGCGAGAGAGCGCTGAATAATCTCCCTGAAGCACGGAGCTGCCTCAGGGAGATGATGAAGATATTGAAAAAATTGATAAAGCACAAACTCTGTCACATGAGCAGAGATATGTTTTTAATTAAAAAATAAAGTTTTTATTTTGTTTGTATTTGCTTTTGGAAACCTCATCCCGCCCGTGGCCCCTTAGCCTTTTCGCCTGTCCACTGTTAGGTTGGATGGGCAGTGAAAAATTAACGATTGATAACTTAATGGCCTTAATAGGCCTTTTAATTGTTGTCATGTGCCTGCCTACCGAACTATCGTGCGACTTCGCGATGACATCAGCACGCTTGGCCGACATCATTGCGCGTCATTTCACGCTTGGTCAGGTCGGGCGTGCGCCTGCCCACTGAGCTAAAAATTCTGGCCCTGGACTTAGCCAAGAAAACAAATGATTTCAGGAGAGAAGGGAAGAAAATTAATTGAAAAATAGATGGAGAGGATAAAAAAACCAGCATTAAATAAATTATTCCATTTGTTTTTAATCATCAAATGAATGGACTTCAGAATACACAGTCAGGAAAAAGACACTGCCTAAGTCAAATTAAATTTTGTTTTTACACTTTCAGATAATTATTGATCATTATAATCACATATGAGAGAAGACCTTGCTCAAATTTAATTTTTGTTTGTTTTCCAAAAAAAATCAGTTCTATCTACTGCTAATATACAGTCAGAAGTCACAGCAATAATGAATTATTTTTAAACTGCATAAATAAGAATATAAGCTGGTTGAAGCAGTGTTTACTGCCTGATTATATTCTAGAATTCCATTAAGTTAAGGAAAAGAAAATAATTTATGCAATGCTTTTCTTTTCTTCCTCCATCTTTTTTCAGCCAGCTTTCTCCCCTCCCTGAAGTTACTGACTACTTGCTGGGATACAATACATCGCCCAGTGGTCCTGTATTCATGTGAGCCTTCATGAGGATCATACAGGCCATTTTGTACATTGTAGCTGATCATGTCTTCACCTGGTAACCATAAATATATAAATATAACACACAAGTACATGCACCCGCATTCCCAGAAACAGTGGCTGGACCATGATCAGGAGTGGAAACCATGGTTGAATTTCTCCTCCTTAAGCCAAAAAATACAGAGGGCAAATGTAGCAAAATAAATCATTTGCATTTACATTGCTCCTTTCATAACCCTCAGGATGTCCCATAGAGCTCTACAAGCCATTAAATATTTTTGAAGTAGTCACTTTTATAATGTATGAAATCTGGTAGCCAATTTGTGCATAGCAAAGTTCTAGAAACAGCAATGAGGTGACCAAGTAATCTGTTGCAATGCTGCTGGTAAAGGAATAAATATTGGCCAGCACACCGGTGAGAACTCCCTTGCTCTTCATTATGGGCAGAATTTTCCTGTTGGCGTGCGAGGGCGGGCCCCCACGCCTATGCGTAAAATGATGCACAGTGACATCGGGCAAGCATCCCGACGTCACCGCGTGCCATCCTGATATTTGGGAAGGTGGGCCTGCTATAAGTTTGGATGCATGCCCGCCATCAATTAACGGGCCAGTTAAGGCCCTTGAGGCAGCAATTGAATACGATTTTTCGCAGCCCGTGTGATCTTCAGGACGTCGCACAGGCGCAACAGGCAGGCGGATAGGAGACATTTGTATAAACCTCATCCACGGGCGGGATAAGAGGGATGAGTGGGATCGCGAATGTGATCTTTCAGGTATTTTGAGTGTGAAAGTTACTTATACTTGCCTGTGTGAGCAGGAAGAACGCATTGCAGCTGCTAAGACAGGAGTAAAAGCCTTAGTCAGGCCCTACAGTAAAGATCATTTCTGGAGCCTGCAGCTTTCAGGAAGCCTTCCCTTAGGCTGGGAATGGGAGTTGTGCTCTCCACTGGAGGCACCTCCTCTGAGGAGGAAGGGAGGGCCAGAAGGGGGAAGAGGCCAGGAGTCCACATTCAGCCTTCAGGGGAGCCACCTTTGGGAGGAGAGGCGCAGGCACACGGGGCACAGGGCCAACAGTAAGTGCAAGGTGGAAGGGGCCGCAGAAGATGCCAATATCCTGCTGCCAGGGTTTACAGACGGCAAAGCATCTACCTCAATATGTCTGAGGTCCAGTGCCGAAGGAGGCTCCATCTCTCATGGGAGTCAGTCACCTCCATCTGTCGGATGATAGGCCCAGAGATCTCTGCAAAATGTGTGGGCAGGCACCCCATGCCAGTGGCTCTAAAGGTCACAGTTGCCCTCAACATCTATGCCTCCGGCTCTTTCCAGGGCTTGGTGGGTGATCTCTGTGGAGTCTCCCAATCAGTTGTCCACACCTGTTTCAAGCAGGTGACAGACGCTCCATTCAGGTGTGCATTGACTTTCGTCCACTAGTACTGGGACAATGCCAGCCAGACACAGCCAGCCAGAGGCTTCGCAGCCATTCTGGTTTCCCCCGCGTCCAGGGTGCAATAGACTGTACACATGTGGCCATCAAGGCGCCAGCAGGTGAACCCAGTGCCGTCGTCAACAGGAAGGGCTTCCACTCCATGAACGTGCAGATAGCGTGTGATCACAGGATGCTGATTCTACAAGTCTGTGCAAGGTACCCAGGCAGCTCCCACGACGCTGACATCCTCAGATACTCCCGGGTGCCAGGGCTCTTCAGTGGCCCCAGCCCGGCTGGATGGATGGCTGCTGGGTGACAAGGGCTATCCCCTCAAAAGGCAGCTCATGAAGCCTCTCTGCCATCCAAGGACAGAGGCTGAGCAGCGGTACAATAGGAGCCACAAGGGCTGTGGTGCAGAGAACCATCGGTCTTCTCAAGATGCGCCTCCGATGCCTGGACCCCTCAGGGGGCACACTCCAAAACCCGCCAGATCATGTGTCGCTGATAGTGGTTGCATGCTGCGCTCTCCACAATCTGGCGCTGGAAAGGGGGGACGCTGTGGACGAGGAAGACGTAGAAGCAGTTGCTCCGAATGCACACGATGAGTCCAGCAGAGTCCGAGGATGAGCACGCACAGGAGAACACAGGGGTAGACGCTGACCCGGGCATACTCCAGGGAGGCAGGGACACCTGGGAGGCTTTAATTCAAAGAACCTTCAGCTAGCACACCACAGATGGACCTTCAACACACGCCACGGCTGCAGGTTCCACACTCGATACCCGAGTGCTAAATCAGCCTGGATACTAACATTAACTAAGGCCCTGGTCAATAAAGCTCAATGCCAAATAACTCACTCATAACACCATGACTTCCCGTCCACTTGCAGAAGTAAGGAATCATCCTAAGGCATGGTAGCATGTCAAAATTTATTGAGTGAACAAATGTAACTTCATAAAGCAAAAAAAAACGGTGTTGGACATCACACCAAGTATTCATCAAAGTACTGTTGGCAAACATTAAAGCACCAGTGTGCCTAAGGTGCCTTAAATTTACGCTTACGGGTGCTATGTCTAGGTGCTGTCCCCTCACTGGCACTGGCATCTGAGACAACCTGCTCACTGTGCTGTCCTGGTGGCCTCGATGATCTTGGCAGAAGTCCTCTGGCCTGTGGAGCATTTGATGGCCCCGCCTGGGAGGGAGCGGCCAGTTCCACAGCTGGCTTCTCCCCAGTCGCTGCAGCCTCAACGGTCACTAGCAGAGGGGCGGAGGAGCTGCTGCCCTCATCCAGAGCGTCCTGAGAGGAGCCCACAGAGATGACAGGCAGCTGCTGCTCCGACGTGAGGTCGCTTTTGGACCTCCCTGCTCACCGTAGATGGATGGGCACCGAGCTGGGATACTTGGTGCCAAAATCTTCTCCCACACTGGCACTGACCGCCTGAGGCCAATGCCACTGTGAGGGCTTGCAGGTCCGAGTGCAGCCCCAGGAGGCCCTGATTGTTCTCCTGGAGAAGCCTCTCCATGAGGGTCACCACTCTCTCCATGGAGGAAGCATGGCGCTCAGCCATGAGGCTCATTGCAACGGTGTGGGCTCCTCCAGCATGGGCACCATGCCACGCATAGCCTCATGATCTCCGCCAGATCGTCCCACATACCCTGCTGCACTTCCAGCGTTTGCTGCCTCACGAACGACTCCAGAGGCACATCATCAGCCACCGACTGAGCATGTACCTGGTCTCCAGCAGTCTTCTGACTGGCGGCACCCTGGCTATTCTCTGTCTCTGCCTGCACCTCAAGCGAGTGTGAAGTGCCCTCACCGCTGTGACCCCACTGCCGTGCCCCGGGACACTAGCCAAATATCTAATTCCCACTGAGGTGCTAGTATCTGCACTGATGCCTGCCTGGCTGAGATGGTGTGACGCTGGTGAGTGCATTTGCTCTGGGGCTTCAGGGGTGAGAGGTGGGCCCTCCGCCTCCTCCTCCCGACCCTGCTCCGGTGATGCTGAAAGGAAGAAAAAGGACGTTTGATTAGTTACAATGCAGACAATGTCAACTTGCATGCCGCTCCCCCGGGTCATTATGTGCTCATCCTTCCACAATCAATGGTCAACCCATGTTGCCAACTTCAATCACTGAGCATTCAGCAGTGCCATGGCTTATGTGGCAACGTGGTGACCTGAGTGCTCGCCAAACATACATCCCTGTGGCACCCCAGCCTCACCGCCACCGGTGGACCTGAGGGCATGGCGCCTCTCCAGATCCATGGCCTGCTGCTCGAAAGCTGTTAGGATGGCCAACTGGGCCTGCCCTCCACCAGTCTGCATTCGTTCAGAGGCATTGTGTGCAGTCTTTTCCTGAAAAAGAGAGAGGAGCATTGATTAGTCCAGCCTGCATCTGAATTCTCATCGCATCCCTGCCAACCCAGCCAGACTGGGACATTGCAGGGCTCCAGTTCTTCGTCACCCAGCAGCTACCACACACTCACCCAAACAAGCCAGAGCTGACCGCCCCCCCATTGCCCAAATGCTGCCTCCTTCACATGTGGCACCACAAGGTGTCACTTTATAACTGTGAGGTGATGCACTTGGGCAGGACTAACAAGGCATGGGAATACATGATGAATGGTAGGACCTTGGGAAGTACCAAGGATCAGAGTGACCTTGGTGTACATGTTCACCGGTCCCTAAAGGTAGCGGGACAGGTAGATAAGGTGGTTAAGAAGGCACATGGGATACTTGCCTTTATTAGCCAAGGCATAGAATATAAGAACAGGGAGGTTATGCTGGAACTGTATAAAACGCTGCTTAGGCCACAGCTACAGTACTGTGTGCAGTTCTGGAATCCGCATTATAGGAAGGATGTGATTGCACTAGAGAGAGTGCAGAGGAGATTTACCAGGATGTTGCCTGGGCTGGAGAGTTTTAGTTATGAGGAGAGATTGGATAGACTAGGGTTATTCTCCCTAGAGCAGAGGGGATTGAAGGGGGACACGATTGAGGTGTATAAAATTATGAAGGGCAAAGATAGGGTAGACAGGAAGGAACTTTTCCCCTTGGTGGAGGGATTAATAACCAGGGGGCATAGATTTAAGGAGGCAGGAGGTTTAGAGGGGATGTGAGGAAGAATCTTTTCACCCAGAGGGTGGTGGGAATCTGGAACTCACTGCCTGGACAAGTGTGATACAGGCAGAAACCTTCATAACATTTAAGAAGTATTTGGATGTGCACTTGCGATGCCAAGGCATACAAGGCTATGGGCCTAGTGCTGGAAAATGGGATTAGAATAGTTAGGTGCTTGTTTGACTGGTGCAGACTCGATGGGCCGAAGGGCCTTTTTCTGTGCTGTAGACCTCTATGACTTTGCTAAGCAAGGAGGCACAAGCACATGAAGCGCAAAGACCAGCAGATGGATTGGTGTCCCGCCAACTGGAAGCTCCCCTCCCAGCATGTTAGCGCCCACACCAGCTGTGCATGGGAGACGTGAACTACGTTGGGCAGGCCTTAAATGGCCTGCCCACATAAAATGGCAGCGCGGACCTGATGCAGGCAGCGATCAGGTCCGCGCCCGCCCACTCCCGCACAGCCCGCCCAACATGGGGGAAATTCTCCCCATCATAGGATCTTAAACATCTACCTGAGAGATCAGACAGAGCTTCAGCTTAAAGTCTCATCTGAAATATGTAGCGCAGTGCCCTAACTGTCCAACCCACCCTGCTCTAATCAATTTTACATTATTAACAAAAAGCTCTATAGCAGCAATTATAACAAGTTCTACTTTCTGAAATATTCCTCTCCCCAGTTGAAAGAGAACACAATGGATAAGCAGAATGCAAACGGAGAAAACAGTCAAATTTTCTATTCAGGTTTGTGTGGAGGACAGGTGTTGCAGGTGGAGACATGCTATCCAGCTGCCAGTTAGCAACCAGAAACTGAGAAGTGTCAAATGAAGACGAGGTCAATACACATCTGTGGTGGGCCCCGTCTAGTTCACTATTAAAAGAATGGATAAAAGAATGGAAATTTGTTGAGGTTCTAGACGGTGCTACCGTGCATTCATTTCATTCCAATGTCAGTCAACGTCTTGAGATAAAGTGGCATGGGAGAAAATTAGAGGGAAAAGGGACTTTGTTCCCATTTATGAAATATATTGGAACCAATCTGTTGGCTGAGTATAGGTAATATGTTACAAATTCAAACTATGAACTGGCTTAAAGATCATTTTAAACCTGCATAAATACACAAAACTTAACATGGTTAAAACACACAATTCAGAATGAAATTAGCAAGGTCCTACTATTAGTTACTTAAAAGTTAATTTGAGTCAATTCAGGACATATAACAAGGCCTGAAAAAGCTCTCATTGTTTGTTTGTTTCCTTAGTAGAGTTTAACAAAAAAAAACATATTCTAGCTTTTTGCATCAGGAATTATAGAAAATATGTAAATAACAATCATCACTATCCTTACAGATTGTCTTTGCTACATATTAATTTATTCACTAGATTAGTTAGCAAATTAACATTGATTTTACTGAAGGCCACAAAAAGTCACTGATTTTTATTTGGTTTGTCCAAAAGTAGAAATTCATCTAAATCTTAGGGCGGAATTTTCCAGCCCCATCATGGCAAAGGTGGAGCTGGAAAACGCGGCAAGCCATTTCCATTCACTTTGGCGGGTCTGGAAGATCCTGCCGGCAGGAGGGGCCAGAAAATTCTGGCCTTCATTTCCACAGACTCCCTTTAGCATCGTTCTCGGTGTAGTAGCGCATGGTCCTGGCAAGATATCAGCTGATCTCAGTACTGTACCTGGACAGAATGGATGCTGGACAGGGGCTGGACATCAAACTCTACACAACAGTTGACTCAGGTCATGAAACCCATAAACTCAGAAGATCAGCAAATTGTTTGGCCCAACATCACAATTCCTCCCAACTCATCTCCCTCAAACTCATTCATGCTTGCGTTCCTCAAAGTCATTCATCACAATTATACCACTGGAGCTGTTAGAGTTAACCTATAAATGACTTTACTAGGAAACACAAATTGGCTACCAAGGCTATTAGCTTGAGATGGGAAATTTCCTGACTCGTCAGATCTGCCTTGGTAAAAACCTCCATTATTGCTACTCTAATGGTCTGATTCACACTTTTATAGGGTTGTAGGATCAGCAGTTTTTCTTTCAAAAGAACATTTGTGAATGGATGTTTTTCCAAACTTGCCATTGTTATTATATGACTAATTGATTATGTACATGGTGCATACTGGGTTAATGGACATGGAAGGGCATGAGTTGGCATAGAGAGTATAAGGGGCCATGGGGGGGATAGGGAGCATGAGTTGGCACTGAGTTAGAATGGAGGGGGTGTGGGGGACTTGGGGACATGATCTTTGAATGTACCTCCCAAAAGTTCAGAATCCAGGAAATGATTCATGACTCCTGAGATGCCGTGAACCGCGAGTCATGGAGAAGCTGGTTGGACTTCATGAAAATTATGAGATGCCTACACCCACAATGGAGCCAGACAGGTCAGGAAGGCAGGGTGAGGGATCGCTACCCCCACCCGTATCCCACGCCAGCGAAAGCTACCAGCGCCAGGAACCCTGCAATTGGGTCCTGCTTGCCACTTTTAAATGACTTCACAGTTTCTCTGACTCCATGAAAATTCAGGCCCAAGGTTTTGGGCAGGAAGTGCAGGAGGAATTTGAGGAAGAACTTTTTACACAGTGAGTAGTGGCCTAGAACTCATTGCTCACAAGGGGGGTAGAAGCAGAGACAGAATGATTTCAAAAGGAAATTGGATGGGCACTTGAAGGAAATAAATTTGCAGGGTTACAGGAATCTAGTGGGGGAATGGGACTGACTGGATTACTCTACAGAGTCAGCAGAGACTTGATGGGCCAAATGGCCTCCTTCTGTGCTGCAAACAACATTACAATTCTATAACTAATGTAGTAGGTTTCAAACTGGAATCCGCAGAGATCTGCCAGAGGGTTTGCGACACAGGGCAGACCCTACAGTTGGGCAATGTGGGCAACCATGCATGCAGTGACCAAGAGAATGTGAGTGAAAACCGTAGGAGGCATGCTCTTCTCCCCTCATCTCTTGCTCGCTCCAAGCACTATTGCCCGTATTCTTGCCCTCTCTGTGCTCCTGCACTCTCGGGGCTCCTTCCAGGGATAGACATTCTGCAGTGAGAAGCAGGCACATCCATCTCACTGATATCTGTAAGTAAATACCTGTTTTCTTAAAAGCATTATTTAAACATTCTTTGCTTGCAGCACTTCTGTATGATGAGTATTAAATGGTGCTGTAGTTTAGGTGGGGGTGGGAGTCATGATTACTAATCCATTACAAAAGGAGTCCATCAACTAAAAACATTTGAGAGCCACTGAACTAATAAGAACTTACAGTTGCTGATGTCACATAGCGTGACAACAACTTGCATTTATATAGTGTCTTTTTAAGCAATAAAACATCCCAAGGCACTTAAATTAAATTAAAGTGACAATTAATCTGAGTGACATCAGCCAGTATTTGATGGGAATTCCCTGGATCACTTTAAGTGCATCAATGGAGAAACCAAACCGAAACACAAAACCCTCTTTCTCATGCCAGTATGACTCTGTGTGGTCTTCAGTAAATGATTGTCAGATTACCTTCAGTGATTTGGAAACATTAGCCCTCTTCAAGCCATCAGGGTTAAATTCAAACGGATTGCGCTTTGTGCCAGGAAAGAATGAACATAGAGGATTAAACGTTGCACATGCAATGCAGCAATAGCTTTCTGTTATAGTAAAGAGATGAGCACAACATTCCACCCAGAAACATTTGAACTGAAATGAAACGTAAGATTTTTTTAAAAATAGTGTAGCATAAAGAGATCCTCAGAAATCATTTTGCTTAGTTAGTATCAAGATAAGTCAGTGTCCCAAAATGTTGCTGCCAAATTAGGTGCTGAAGTTGTAGAAGATGTAATCCACTTTGCTTCAAATTCATAGGTTGGTTAATATTTTACAAATTCACCATAGTGAATAATCACAGCTTTTTACAACTGGGCAGGTCACGTGGGCACCAAATTTAAGATTTAAAGAAAAAGTTTGGAAACACTGGCACGATGGTAAAGCAACTGCCTTTCATTTGCAGGCACATAATGATTACAAGTTACACAATTGCTAAAATATGTAAAACCAAAGTAACAGATGGGATTAGTAGCGATGGAAGAGTTGGATCTCTTTTCACTTAAAGCCTTAAAAGAAAATGGAAAACAATTAGATATTACAATGAGTGGGGTTGCTCTTAATGGATGAATTATTTTGAACCAATGGGCTTTTCTCATCCATAAGTACCTTGCGATTTAGTGAAAACTGCCAGAAAGAACCTGTGCACGTGAACAGGATTCACTTGGCTTGTCTGAGGCAGGCACCCAAAGTGTCCTTTATAGACTCTCTCACTGTAGAAAAGTCACTCTGGCAAAGCATCGGAGACCAGTCAGCCAGAATCGATCAGGCTGTACCCCAAGAAAATCCATTGTCTTCAGAAAACAAAACGGCAGGGTAAAAAAAAATGCTTGCACCAACATGAGCCCAGATTTAGACTTAATATTAATTATTCACTGAATTTATTGTATTGGACTGACAGATATATGGAGCTGTGTGGTCAAATAAAAAACAACTTTGACATTGACAGGATCATTTAAACAATTAAAGGACCTGCCTGTCCAACCTTAAGGTTGGTGGGCAGGCCAGGAGCCCGGCGGGCAATAGAAAAAACATGAAACCTCATCCACCGGCAGGATCAGGTTTCATGTAGGGATTTAAAAAGTTTAATAAACTTATAATGTAAATTATGAACATGTCCCATCTCATGTGACATTGTCACATGAGGGAGACATGTTAGGGAATTTTTTTTTTCTAATTCACATATTTTTAGAAGTGTAAGCGATCTCCCTGAGGCAGCACTTTGCCTCAGGGAGATGTGCGCTCTTTCGTGGGCATGCATGAAAGAGCGCACTCTCGCTTTTGGGGAATTTTCCCCCCCCCCCGCCCGCCTGCACAGGAAGCGCATAGCGCTTTCCACCGGACATCACGTAAAATGGCGGTGGGGCCCGCTTCCTCAGCAGGGATCGGCTCCCCGCCTGCCGGAGATTGGGTAGGGCCCGCCCGCCCGGCAGGCAGAAAATTCTGCCCATAGTAACTTACACACATCCTGCAAGTTTGCTTTCCTAGAAGGGTAAGTTATGATCTGCACTCAAAACTTTGTTTTTTTTTTAAAAAAAAGGATTGTTTTGGAATTGTGCATCAGTTTTCTATATCAGAGCATGCATCAAAACAATAAACATGCTCTGAAAAATTGGCTCCAAACAAAATATATAAGCTTCCTGTATTAATGTCAATCCACACTGTAGCACTACACACACACACAAAAAAAAAGCAGAACAGAATTGAGCACTCACAAAAAAGTCTCTAAAGATTGAGCTAGTATTTTCACAAAAGACTAGTCCTGCTGCTCTCCTCTCTCGTAAGTATCCAGACCCAAAGTTTCCTTCGTAGACATTCTTAAGGAAGATGGAAGTGAAAGAGAAAGCAAAGAGTGATAGGGTTGGATAGGAACGTGCTGTAGGGAAAGGCAGAATGGAATGTAGGAACAGCCAGTTTATTGTAAATAACAGCCAGAAGTTGAGATAAATAGCAGCCAATGCATTTAATACTACTACATATATTTTATATTATACAATGCACAATTTGGATTTTAATAATCCTGTCAAATAGTCTCTGCATGCACAAAGAAAGGGAACATGGCTTTTCAATTACTGTGTAGAAATTTGCATCAAATTCAACAATTCCCAAACTTGGAAATACTGTACATGTTCACATCAAGATGCTTCACTTGATAGAGGTTCCCTGTGTAAAATGTTCACAATTCCAGGTTTTTTGAAGTGCATTTTCCTGCACTCATTGTAAGGGAAGGAACTTGCAACATGGATTTGTTGCAAAGAGTCATTTTGACAGCTGTCTTTTCAGCATTCAATGCAGACAAGTCAGCAGAAAAGGTCAGGAACAAACATAACAATTGACATTTAGTACATACATTCAGAAGTACTAACTTGTGAAAAAAACATGAACAATAGTCCACTCAGAAACCTGAAAGCAGGGTCCCAATTTATAACGAAGATTAAAAATAGTAAGATAGATATCTCATGACATTCTAAAATATGTGTACTCAGTATTTGTGACACAGAACATGTTCATCAAGTATACTACTGACCAGCTGCCAAGAATAGAGAGGTAGAAGATAGTAAAAGAGAGTTACATATCTCAGTGAAAAAAAAGATGTAAAATGACAATACATCACTGTATACTAGTATTTGTTGCAGCATTGCAAGAAAATAGTGATTCTTATAAATAAATACATTTCCACTTACTGGGAGGTTCCTGGCAGAGTCCAGATAAATGATGAGTAAAGCAGAGGAAAGCCCATCATTGGCTGTTCCTTTAATTGCTTTCGTGCTGGCCATAGCCTAGGGAACAAATAATAAGTGGTGTTTTATATTGTGCTGATTTACTGCACCTAAATTAACTGTCATTATCCTGGGTCTCTGGAATACTAGTCCACTGACAATACCTCTATGCCACCGCCTCTCCTAACGGCCCCCACTTATCAGGAACTTCTGGATTTCCAAGCTTGGCTGCACATGTTTGGACAGCAGGCATTGCTGTCAGTTTCACAAAATAATGACAGTGATGCTGACAGTTTTGCTGTTGTTACACCATAAAATTGTTTGGAGGATTAAAGCTTCTTAAAGAAATAGATAAACCAGGCGACAATGGTCCAAACGTTGTGGTTTTAGTGCGGTGAAATTGTCACATGTTCACTACTATATGAAATCGACATGTCCACACATGCACAATTAAATATGGAAGTTGCTGTCAGTGATACCCTGCTCCGCCAGAATGCAGTCTTTGTAGCTACAATCAACACAGAATAACTGATTTGATCCAAGTTCAACTTATTACACACTATTCTCACTGTAAAATCAATGAAAATGATAAGCCTCGTTTAATCAGGAGTAACTTGGTATAATTACTTCTGAACAATCTCTCTGATCTTGAAAAATTAATTTTACAAACTGGCATCTTACTCCCCAAGAAGAACATTTTAAAAATCATGTAGCTTTCAAATAATAAAAAATGATTTTAATTGCTTTAAAAGTTTATGTCATTTAAGCTTCTACCTCAAGCATAAGGAGTGACATGGTTAAATGTCTATTCACACATTGAGCTGAGTTATACTCAAGGGAACGGGGATGCCTGTAAAAATTGGGGGCGTGCCTGCCTACACTTGGCCAGCTTACTCTTCAGCCATTTAATGGCTGTTGGGCCTGTAATTGGCTCGGGGCGTGACCTCCACTCTCATTAAAGAAGTCCTGCCTCAGAGCTGCCAGCCAAATAAATGCCTCTCTTGTCCCAGTAATGCCGCCAGGAACGGGGACATGCCAGGGCCAAACTGCAGGCCCTAGTGGGGGAGGGGGGGTGGGAGGCCAGCTGCAACAAGGGGAGAGGGTTAGGGGAGGGAAACACAGGAGTGAATGCCTTGGGGCTTGGGGGCAGGGGGGAGAGGGGCTACAATGACCACAGGGTGCCCGAACAGGGAGTGCCCTTCCACTCACTGAACCCCCACCCCCCTGCCCACCCTGCCGCAGCCACAGGGTTGACACAGCGTAGGCCTCCCTGCTGTTGGCAAAAATCACAGCAGTGGCGGAGGGAGCCCTAACCATTTAAGGGTCGTGGCAGAGTGGAGGCACCTAATTTTAAAGCATGTACTTCTAACCCCTGGGAGAGCTGTAAAATTTAGCTCATTGAGCTCACTCTGACTTCTGCAGAAATAGGATCTAACAAAGGTATTAACCAGTTTTTAAAAGTTACTTTGAGCTTCTTAAAAATGTAAGGTGCAGCATAATAGTGTTAAATCTGAGAAGTCCAGTGTATAGATTGAAGAAAAGTGTCTTCTGCACATGTAAACATCTCACCTAAAATCTGATTAAAGTTTAATGTCATTAGAACTCATCATAAACAACAGCAACTTTTTAGGTTAATCAATTTGTGCCCAATGCAGCCATTTCAAACTTGGGAGGGGAAGGAAAAACACATAAAATGCCAATATAAACTTTGTATTCTATTGCTATCTGAACTGAAAATAATAAAATTTAATTTGATATACAAAGTACCTGAGGCAGTCTGTCAGCCGCTGGCAGCAGAGAGAGCCACTCCAACTTCAAGTGTAGCTTTCCATTGCTCACCTCATCCAAATCAAACCACTGTGAATGGATGAAACAATTAAACACCAAGAACAGTGGCCTCGCGGGTCACCATCAACACCAGCTACTACAGTCCTGCCAAAATGCAAAAGTTCCTCAGTTTCCCTCCATGTAACTCATGTTACTTTAAAACCCATTTTGCTCTAAGTGATAAGTTACAAAATAACCACTTGTTTCTACTTAAAATAGAGCCAATGTAAATGATCCAAAATAACCATATACCTGGTCAACAAGCTGCTCCTTCTGAACTTCAACAAGGTCAATCATAAGGCTGTAATGAGATGATACAGATGTTTCAGTAAGCCAGTATCCTGAAAACAGAAACTTTTTGAAAGAAAGTTAAATATTTATGTTATGTGCATTTTTAAAAAAAAAAATTTGGACAATTTCCATCCTCATTATGCTCCCCAATAAGGTTTGCCACCATTCAGTTTCCTTTCTCATTTGGCAAGTCAGAGTTCTGCAGGTGAATGACTGTACCCACCGACTTACAATGGCACCTGGTTCACCAACACCTACATTTTAAAAATTCTTATCCTTGTGTTTTAACCCCTCCATGCCCTTGAATCTATCTCTGCAACCACCTCCAGTGCTGCAGCCCTCCAAAATCTCTGTGCTTCTCTAAAACTGACCTCTTGCCTGTCCCTCTATTCCTTCTCACTGCCATTGGTAGCATTGCCTTCAGATATCTAGGCCCCAAGTTTTGTCATTCTTTCCCTAAACCTTTTTGCCGAAGGTCCCTTCTGATTGTTCAGATGAATGGAAAAGATATTCTGATAAATTAAAGTAGGGGGTTCTTTTAGTTTCTTAAACAGTCTTTAAATCTCAAAGACAATGCCAAAATCAAAACAACTGGTCATCAAACTTAGTGTTGTCTGTGTGACATTGCTGCATACAAACTGTCTGCTGCTCTTGCTTCCAAAATAATAGAGCATAGATTTCGAAAGTAATTTTTTGGCTGTAAAAAGTTTTGGGACATCCTGAGGGCATAAAAAGCAGTACATAAACGTAACTTCTTTCTTGTATCACTCTCTGCATTTTACAGCTAGAGAGAAAAACAATTTAACCAGTCTTCTCATTTCCAATTACCAGTGATTGAGCCATTGGAAATAAGCATTATTTGGGCATCAAGTGGGGACAAAATTTTTTAAAAAACTAGATTCATCTTTAATAACCCCAATGGAAAATAGATAGCTGGCTCACAATGTCTTGGGAAAAACCCTCAAGTCTTCACTTCTACCTGCAGCATCTGTTCCACCAGTAGTGGTGCTGTGATATAGCTTTTCAATATCAGGATTTTTGTAACATTAGCTGCTAAAACTATAGCTCTTGCATACCAGTTTGAGAGGTAACATTTTAAAAAATGTATACTGTGCATAATGTTGCAGGCTCTGGCCACCAAGTGTCACTGTGGAGCAGCCCAAGCTCCACACTCTATTGTGTTAGGTATACTCGAATTGGAGCATCATAAAATTGTTAAACTCAGAAGGATCTATTCAGCCCATCGAGTCTACAGCAGGTCTTTTGAAGAGCAATCCAGTTAGTCTCATTCCCCTGTTCTTTCCTCATATCTCTGCAATTTTTCTCAAAGTACTTAGTCAATTCCTTTTTAAAGTTTACTATTGAATCTGCAAACACCATCCTATCAGGCAGTGCTTTCCAAATTCTAACTACTTATGTGAAGATTTTCCTCATGTCGCCTCTGGTTCTTTGGCCAATCACCTTAAAGCCTCCCCCTGGTTATCGACCCTTCTTCCTCATTTACTCTATCTAAATCCTTCATGATTTTAAACTTCTATCAAATCTCCTCTTAGCCTTCTCTGCTCCAAGGAGAACAGCCCCAGCTTCTCCATTCTATCCACATAACCACAACATCACCAGCCCCCCAATCACTGGGATCATTCTATAAATCTCTTCTATACCCTCTCCAAAGCCTTCACATCCTCCTTAAAGCATGCAGCCCAGAATTGGACACACAGTTAGGGCCAAATTAGTGTTTCATAATAGGTTAAGCATAACTTCCTGGCTTTTGTACTCTATACCTCTACTTAAGACTAGAATCCCTCATGCTTTCTTGATTGCTTTATTAATCTGTCTCCTAAGATTGGTGCACAAGCACTCTCATACTTTTTGGTTCTTGCAACCCCTTTAAAATTGTACCATTTAGTCTGCTGGCATAGGTAAATAGAGATTTCTAAAAGTGGCAGTATTTTCTGGGCTCTTTATCCTTTATTGCCTTTCACTTCATTGCATCTTCTTAGAAATGACCCACCTCCAGCCTCCCTAGTCAGTCATCCATTCCTCTCAATGACCAGCCCCGCACATTTCCACAAAGATCACTGAGCAGCTGTGGCGAGAGGCACTTCAATCCTCTTCCAAGCAACCAGCATTTTAGCCTAGTCTCCAAAAATGAACCTTTGCCCTGATGATGGCTGCGGCCCACTTTATTCCATTGATCTGGGAAACTGTCCCTGGTGCTCTAACCTTCTTCACCCCTCCGCACTAGAAGAAAAATACACATAGACATGGCAACATTGCCAATTCATCAGAACATATTGCAATGAGTCACAAAGATTATGCAGAATCTTCCAATGTGATGATTTTTAATATAGGTTATAGTTTTCTTTTATCATCCGAAATGGTCATCTTTTACCTGCCAAGGAAATCATCTTTGTCTGGGTCTTCATCAAAAAGTTCAATCTCAAGTTCCTGACCAGGATTTTCATAAATTAGTGCCTATAATTATAATATTTATTAAAAAAAACACAGAAATGCATCTGACAAAATGAATCTCAATTGCTACAAACAACTCAATGAAACCACTTATTTTGTGTATCCTCAAACAAAATATTGACGTGCCAGTTGGAAAAGACCGTGCTTCCTTGCAACAGTTTCCAATATAAGGAAGTGTTAGTTTACAGCACAGGGGTCTAGAAGGGCATTATAGGCTTCCAAATTGGTTAATTTCCATCCAGCCATTTGTTAATTTGGTTTCTTTGCTTCACAGGAACTGCAGTAAGCTGGGTCACTGCAGCTCCTGGTTACTGTATTTGTAAATTCTATAAAGCCTCAAAATGTCAAATTATCAATTATCAGGATCCAGCTGTATGGAACAGCCAGACATTCAAACCCAAAGCTTGCATGATTCAGTTACAATTTCTCTTTTAAACCAAATTATGAAAGATTTTGCCATTCTTGACTGAAAACTGCATATAGTCTTGTTCTCCATATTTGTTCAAAAAACATGGCACAAAATTAATTCTGCCAAAAATCAAAACAGTGGCTGGGATTTTCCGTTTCTGCCAGTGTCAGGCGCGTTCGGTGGCGTGAGCAGACAATATTGGTTTCACGACAGTGTGAAACCAGTTCGCGATCATCCGCTCAGCCCACTGATGGCAGGCCACGTTCCCCACCATCGGACGTCAGGAACCTCCTGTGGTCAGAGTGGGGATAGAGGACATCATAGCGGGCCTCCACGGCGTCCAAAGGGCACACGAGGGCTACGGTCTTCTTGCCTTTCAGGGGCATGTCTTCTTTGCTGCAGTCCTGGACTGGAAGCACTGAGCGCTGCTGTACTTCAAATGTGGTGCCTGGCGTGACGAAGCAGCAAGATGATGGCATGGCAGGCGAATCGGAGCCCGCCTGCCAGGCATGTTTCCCAGGAATGCATAAATAATGTGGCAGGTTTGGGACGGTATGGAGCGAAAAGCCGCCATCATGGCCGGCAATTTCTCCACCTGCTACCGCAATTAGTGCAAATCTGAGATGTTTCTGTCCAGTGTCTCTGGGCAATCAACTGAGAATGCTTCTCTGAGGGAAGCACATCATGTTGGGAGCTCTAAGCTCTTACCTGGATTCTGTTTAGGTCCACAGAGTATCTTGGACATATTGCACGGCATTTTGCAAGAAAGTCTGAAACACTCAACGAGAGCTTGTGAAGCAGCCCTGTGAAGAAAGTCAAGTGCCATCCACCTACTAGGGTTCAAGTGGCATCCAAAGAAGGAAGGTTAAAATTATTAACCAAAGTCTCGGGAGCATCTGATAGGGAAAGCTGACATGTTAGGACAAGGCCTGAAGAGAACTGCTCTGCAGGAGCCTGAAGTCTCTGAATGAGAGCTAGCGCAAGTGGACGGGTTGATTTTAAAGTGAAATTAATTCAGCAAACCTTCATTTGTGATTTAAATAGCTTTTGCTGTTGAACATCCTACTTCCAATCTCTAATTAAACTATACCAACCTGGTTATTATATAGCATCAACATCATTATTCAAAACTTTGACTTGAAAATACAGATCATTAAAAACATACTTCAGAATTAATTTTTGCAAGATGACAAAAGAATGTCAAATCTCAATTGTTTTGATTAAAATTTTCAAAGATATTAATGCAAAGTGAACATAATCCAAGGGTTGGATTTTTCCCTTGGAGATAGGAAACAGAAGACAAGTCTGTCTGTGTGTCTGAAATCCGTCTCCAATGGGAAGCTGACTGAAGACTGAATTTTTTGGTGCCACGCTGGCAGGTTTGAAGGCTCGGGGAAGGGTTTGGAGGTCCACACCATGCGGGAAGCTCGAAAGTGTTAGCTGTGTGGACTGGTGTAGGTCGAGGGCCGGGTAGGGAACCTCCTTTTGCAGAACTCCTGGGCCCTTCAGAGGCAACCCCCAAAGGTCAACTCCCCAGCTTTAACCCTCCCCGTACCCTCTTAAATCCGGCTCTTGACACCCCCATCCCCACCCCCCACACCCCTCTTGAGACTCCTGACCCTGAACTCAAATTGGATCCTCAGTGTGGTGAGGCTGCCTGTAATCCCAACAGTTACCAGAGCTCCCACCTGTGCTCATGGGACTACAGAGCTGCTGGCCAATCCAATTGGCTGACAGCTCTCAGGCAGGACATCCTCCCAAGATAGGGGCGGATGTCTCATCTAAAAACAGTTAACACTTCTCCCAGTGTTAAATTGCTGCAGGGCAGCTGAAAGGATCGTGGGCCGGCTCCCCACTGACTCGTTAGCCTGGTAGGGGGTGGTTAGCCAGTGGGAGCCACGTGCTCTGTAAAATCCAGCCGAATCGGCTTTCAATACTCCGGGGGGGGGAGCCCTTAATTAATATGGAGATGGATATCCTGCCCGATTAAAGCTAGTGGGGGCAGGAATGGAGGTGGGTTTCGGACACCCCAGGCAGCCATCACCGAGGCTGCCAGTTGTTCTGAGGGTGAAAGTTCATGCCAAAGTCTGCCGCTGCACCACCAGGACCTGAGATGGCACAGGGGAGCTGGAGGCCTGGCACCCATGAGGAGGAGGAGGGAGGTCCTCTTCCCAGAGGATGGCAGGAGGCACCTTGTCATGCAGCAGTGTTCAGCATCATTGCCCAGCATCGGTAAAGAGGACATCTGTCACTTGGGTGATGCACCAGTTTGTAGCCATCTGTGAGATGCCACAGAAGCCCTCACGCATAGATGCCTGTGACTATATGCCTACAGAGCGGCAGTCACCTTCGGCACTAGTTCTCAGTCTTTTACAGATGTCTTCACCTGTGACGGTAGATCCTGTGCTCAGTGTAGATCCTCCTCTTTCTTCCCACTCAACTGCAAATGGGTGGGCCCTTTAAACCTTGAAAAGCATTTTTACTTATCTTTTTAAACTCTTCCCGCCTCCATGACTTGCCTCAGGCATGGTCTTCACCTCCATGCAATTTTCTGACACAGGCAGCTGCTCAACTCCAGCCCCCTCTGGGAAAATTCAAAAGTTACAGGAGATTGGACTTTTAACAAGCCTACAATGAGTTTAATGGCCTCATAGGTGCTGGCGAGTTCCAAGGCCCATGCTCTTCCTCGTCTTCGGGAGGATTGGGGAGGGCAGGAACAGAGGCAGGACTTCTGGCTGTGCAACGCCGCAGCCATTTTTTTTTTAAACCGGCCTGCCTCCGTTCTGGCCTGATAGGGACCAAGAAAATCTGACCCCACGTTTCAGTGGGCTTCAACTTGGTCTCACTCCTGGGATTCGCATCCTTAAAATTGTCCATGTGTTGAATGACTGGGACATGTGTTCGAGAGGTTCTGGAAAGTGTGTAGAGTGGCGCAATGGAATATTACCTAGACCTGCAAAAGAATTGGTTTAACTGCTAGCTTATATAAGCATTGTTACCTCATAAACCTCATTCCACTTTGGATTTAGATTTTCTTTGATAGTCTTGCTTTGGAACATCTGATTACCAATATAAAGAATGCCATATGGGTCAGATTTTCCTTTCACAAGTCCCTTCATAAACGTATCCTTCCACTGCAGATCCTGAGCTTCAATGAAGTGTATTCTCAAAAGCCCCTAATAAAAGAGCAAACATGAGTAGTGAAATATAAATAAAGATATAAATAAAGTTAAATAAAATCTACAACCCAGCACAATAATTACTGAGTTCTTTAAGAATGCTTACAAGTAAATAATTTCATTGAAGAGTTCAAAGAATAACAGCCATCATGTGAACCTTAATCACAGATACATACTTAGATTTTGTGTTTCAGGGAGGGGTCAAGAGATCAAGGAGAGTTATTGGCCGGAATTTTCCAGCCCTCAGCATGATCTTCTGGTCCCAGCAATGTAAATAGAGATCTCAATGACTTGCTAGCCCCACCATGGGAAAACCTACCGCATAGGGTGGGGGCTGGAAAACTACGGCCATCATGTCTGGTCAGTATTTGTGTCAAGAGTTTTGCATCAAATGATTCTCATGTTTTTTCTATTCCACCTTCCCCTTTTCTCTTCGGATAGTATGCTACAGTATATTTTCCCAGTCTTTATCAAAAATTAACCAGTGTTGTGCTGTTGTTATTGACCCTGATTTTCTCATCTATTCTTCACGTACCCTCTTTGAGGATGGTTCACTGAACAATATGTGAATCTTGGCTGAATGTTTGCTCTCTAACCCAAGGATGCCAAAGAAAAATGCCTGACTGAATAAGGTCAACTCAGCTCAAATCTAGGATCAAAATTCACACATTTGGCTCATACAAATCTCCAGGACCAAGCAAAAAGGTAAGAGTCATTCTAATGGGGCCACATGTATCTATTATTACTGTTACAATTAGACATTTATAAAACTGTTATGTTTTCGAACTGTTTAATTTAAGGTAAAATGGAATAGCGAAGTCATGGGACTGACTCAGGATTCTGCCTGATAACAAGACTGGGTGGTTTGGTGGTTAAAGGTTTTGGGAGGCGGGGGCGGTAGCATTTGTCTTACTGGCAACATGATGCAAGATGTTCACATCTGTAGACAATGGCAAGAGTATCTGTGTTGAATGTGGATAGACTGTTAGCCTTCAAGTCTTATAGGAAAGTGTCAGGAATATCAGATCTTTTACAGTTATACTTCAAATTGTCTATATAATGCCAAGATAGAATGGAGTTAGGTCTAGATGATAGCTAGTTAGCATTTCTACCTGGATACAAGGCCCGTGTGATTCACAATACCATGAAGATGGACTTTAAGAAGGAAACGTCAATAGAAAGCTATTATAATGTTAGGTTGCAGGTTTCCTTGACAGAGAGAGAGAGGGAGAGAGAGAGGGAGCCTGAAAGTTCGTGGGGATTTAATCAAGGCTGGAAGATTCACCTAGCTTTGGCTACAGGGAAGAATCTCTAGGGTAACCCTCACCCAGGCCATCAGGAGCAGAGAATAACTTTAGACTGGTTCTAGGAAAATAAGTGTCCACTAAGGAACAAAGTATAACCATGACAGGGGATTGTTGGCTGTGTTAAAAATCACGTGGGGGATCTTTTCTGTAATTTAAAATACAAGATGCCCAATAAATAGTGGCTAGTCAACATTGCTTTTAGTTTGTTTGCTACAATAAAAGTCTTAAAGCTAGAACTCATGTTGTGCGATCCTTTCAGTTGGTCACTGGAAATTCAAATATCTTTTTAAAAGTTATTGGTTTCTATGGGGATCATAACATTATAGATAACTTTTTTTCTTCCTGAGACACCAAGTATTGTGGTTTCAAGTCCCAATCCAGGACTTGTGCACACAAATCAAAGCTGACACTCCAGTGCAATGCTGAGAGAATGCTGCACTTTTGGAAGTGCCAAGGTTTAGAACCAAGGTTTGATGCCCTCGTATTTGGACGTAAAAGATCCCATAACACTATTTCAACAAAAAGCAAGGGAGTCAACCCAGCCAAGAAATCCCTTAAGAAATATTAGAAATACAGATTACTTGGTCATTATCCATTGCTGTTTGCAGGATCTTGTTGTGGACAAACTGGCTGCTGCATTTCCTACATTACAACAGTGACCATTTCAAAAGTACTTCATTGGCTTTAAAATGTCCTGTGGTTGTGAAAGGCAAAATGCAAGCTTTTCTATTCTGATGAGAGGTTCCAGGTATGTCATTGTAATCTCTCAAAGGCCCAAAACAATTGGCAACTGTCAGCTCTGTGATCTATTTCAACTCCTTCTATTACCTGGGTGAACTTGTATTATCCACTATTTCACATGAATATTTCAACCTAAGTGACCTTGATGGTCCAACTGAAGGGTACAAATTGCCTGGAGTATTGTGTACAGTGCTAGTCTCCTTGTTTAAAGAAAGATGTAAATGCATTAGGAGCAGTTCAGAGAAGGTTTACTAGGCTAATACCAGAAATGGGTAGGTTGTCTTATGGGGAGGCAATGGTGTAGAAGTATTGCCGCTGGATTAGTAATCCAGAGACCCAGGGTAATATTCTGGGAACCCAGGTTTGAATCAGATGTTGGAATTTGAATTTTTTGAAAATCTGGAATTAGAAGTCTAATGATGACCATGAAACCATTGGTCCCAAAAACCCATCTGGTTCACTAATGCCCTTTAGGGATAGAAATCTGCCATCCTTACCTGGCCTGGCCTACATGTGACTCCAGACCCACAGTAATGCGGTTAGCTCTTAAATGCCTTCTGAACAAGAGCAATTAGGGATGGGCAATAAATGCTGGCCTAGCCAGCAACGCCCACATCCCATGAATTAATTTTAAAAAAGGAAAGGCATGACAGGCTTGTATCAACTGGAATTTAGAAGAGTAAGAGGGAACTTAATTGAAACCTTTAAGATCCTGAGGGGTCTTGACAGGGTGGATGTGGAGAGGATATTTCCTCTTATGGGAGAATCTAGAACTAGGGGTCGCTGTTTAAAAATAAGGGGTCGCTCATTTAAGACAGAAATGAGGAGAAACTCCCTCCCTCAAGCAGAGTCTTTGAATATTTTTAAGGCGGAGCTAGATAGGTTCTTGATTAACAAGGGGGTGACAGGTTATCAGGGGTAGGCAGGAATGTGGGGTTGAGGTTGAGCCACGATCTTATTGAACGGCGGAGCAGGCTCGAAGGGCCGAGTGGCCTACTCCTAATTCGTATGTTCGTATGTATCTGGTTAGAGATTCATTGGACTCCTGGAGCAATTAAAAATTTCACACCCAAGGATGAATTCTTTTAACATTGCAATGCCTTCCACACAGAATCCGGAGTGCAGTAAGACACAAACTGCTTGGAGCTCACAGCTTATAAAAACGACTGATATTTTGTCATTATGCCACACTTCCAATGCTCTGCACCCCCACACTTCAGTTTAAGCAGTTAAAATTCATAAGCTTTCCTAGATGTTAACAGCATAGAAGACCATTTGGACAAAGTAACTTCACTGCTCTGCACACTCCCTCTTCCTTCAATCTTTTATACAAGTTCAGTCATCAGCTGCAGCATGTTTGTTAACAAGCTATGGTTATGTTATCAAATTCCCAAAGTTTTGAAAGCTCCAATTAAATCCCTCAATTTAAAATAAGTACAGGGTTTTACAGTTGTTCTCAAATTGTCAGAGCCTGGCCAGTCAGAGTTCTGAAGCTTACTTTTGGTACAGGGAAACGCAGTTCAGCCATCTGCACCTCATCGACCAGTGGTACTGTGATCCGATTGGGCAAAACCAGATAATTGGAGATGATATCAAGGATGATTGTATCTGACATGCCACTGAGGAAAAAAATGAAATCATGTTAAAGCCTGCCACCCAGAGACAAAATACATGTATTGCTCCATACATACATTAAAAAAATGTAAGGTCTGCATGCTTGGACTTCATAACGAGGGACAAATTCAAAACTATGAAGAGTCATCAACTTGAAATGTTAATTCTGTTTCTTCCTCCACACATGATGCCTGATCAGCTGGGTGTTTTCATTTCAGATTTCCAGCAGTATCATGCTTTCAACTTTTGCCTGAAACTCAACTTTCAAATTCCAGCCTGAACTGGCTAGTTTACTTCAAGTTCCTGTGACCAAACAGCAGTTGAATTCCAGGTGACCCTAAGCCACTGTCTACATAATAATTAGAATGTGCTTTTAAGGGATACAGCTCAATTTTATCAGTTTTATTGTACATTACATGGTAAAACACACCTGTCCCTATGAAACAGCCAAATTATTATTAGGATTTCTACAAGAGATCACTAATTACTGAAAAACTAATCTACTGTACATGACTACTATTATCCAATAAAAGTTTTGTTTGATACAACAGATTTAATACCTCAGACTAAATATAATCAGTTTAGCTTTTTAACTGAATACATCTGGCCACATAAAGATACATTTATTTAATTACTGAGCATACAAAATACAAGAACACAAGACTACAAGAACAGGCTCAATGCAGATTCTTCCCACTTCAAGATACAACTCCAAAAATCACTTAACTATTGTCAAAGGGGAAAAAAATACTTCTAAAGGCTGGGGGGATTGGGGGGTGGGGTGTAATCTCTTTAAATATTTAATTTCAAATTATATTTTATATCTAGTCATGACATAGATTCAAGATCTTGATATTAAAATACAGCTGACATAAATCCTACATATTTGATTTCTACTGGGTTGTTAATATACCCAATTTCAAAGGCCTTGCAGTAAATTAGTTTCGGAAAACCAAATGGTACACAATGAAGCACTAAAATACATCACAAGTGCTGCTCTATTCTGTAATCCTTCACATGTGGGATCCTGTAAAAGTCTCTCCTCCCCTTCCATCGCCATCCTATGCAGATTCAACCCTCTCTGCTTGAAAAGATACAATTACTGTAGAGCATGAAGCAAGAACCTTCTTCTTAGTTGCAAATGATGCTGCTCCATAATAATTTATATCTATATAGCGTCTTTAATGTAATGAAATGTCCCAAAGCGAGTCAAAGGAACATTATAAAACAAAATATGACACTGAGCCACACAAAGAGACATTAGGTCAGATGACCAAAAGCTTAGTCAAAGGTATAGGTTTTAAGGAGCGTCAAGAAATTAAAATATTTATTAACAAAAGAAAGGATTTCAAGCACATACATATGTCTACAAATTATTACTATAACAACTCCTAAAAGCCCCAATTAACCTGGCTCCCAGATACATCCTCTTTAAGGTAACAGTCCAAAAATAGATTTGATATTTTAAACAGATCCAGCAAACTAACACAATACAGTGGAATTCAAAATGGCTTTCTCCAGCTTTGGCAGGATTTTCCAGTCGGCGATTTGGGGGCTGGGCCCGCTCGCCAATGGGAAAATGACGCGGGATGAAGTCGGGAGGAACCCCCGACGTCATCCAGGTCCCTTAAATTTTTAGGAAGGCGGGCAGACAGCGAAATTAGCTGTCCTCCCACCAAACTGTCAATGGTCAATTGAGGCCTTTGACAGGCTAATTAAGATAATTAAATACCTGCCCGTCCAACCTTAAGGCTGGCAGGCAGGCCAGGAGCCCCAGCGGGCTTCTGATAATACATGAAACCTCATTCACTGGCAGGATGAGGGTTTCATGTCCGTTTTTAAAAAGTTTAATAAAGTTTATGTCCTTCTTATTAACATGTCCCCTCTCTTGTGACATTGTCACATGAGAGGACATGTTAATAATATTTTTATTTTTCTATTTTTGAAGTTTTGTGCACCGTCACTAATCTCCCTGAGACACCACTTAGTCTCAGGGAGCAGTGTGCTCTTTCGCGTGCATGCGCAAAAGAGTGCACTTTGACAGATGGGGAATCTCCTCCCCCACCGCCCCCCGCACAGGAAGCGCATAGTGCTTCCTGTCGGGCAGGCCAGGCCCGCCCACTCAAAATGGCGGTGGGGCCCGTTTCGGTGGTGGGGGTCGGCTGTCCGCCCACCGCCGAGCCGGTGGGACCCGCACGCCCACCAAGGGCAAAATTCTGCCCTTGGTTTCTGTAAACAGCAGGATTCACACCCTTCTGTTAGATCTTACAATGCCTTCTCCTGACACATAGCCTCATTCTCCTTTACAAAAACAGAATTACCTGGAAAAACTCAGCAGGTCTGGCAGCATCGGCGGAGAAGAAAAGAGTTGACGTTTCGAGTCCTCATGACCCTTCAAGTGTTCTGCTGAAGGGTCATGAGGACTCAAAACGTCAACTCTTTTCTTCTCCGCCGATGCTGCCAGACCTGCTGAGTTTTTCCAGGTAATTCTGTTTTTGTTTTGGATTTCCAGCATCCGCAGTAGTTTTTTGTTTTTATCTCATTCTCCTTTATATATGTGTCACCCTTTTTAATAAGTAAATTGAATTGTTTCCAAATCCCCCTTCATCTATCTAAAATTCCCTTTATACCTCACATGCTAAGACCCCTACCATGTTTATCATTAGCATATTAAAGACACTTCTACACCTTACTTCTTTTGATAACTTCAACTTGCAGTCTGCTTGGTTACAAAATGTAATTAAATCACACACACAGACAGAAAAACTCAACCCCCATAAACCTACTTTACAATAAACCAGAAAAATATTATGAAAATTATTATACTCTCATGACAGAGCCACGTAGGTCAGCAAGCACAGGGGTGAATCAGGAACGGGACTTGGTGCGAGTTAAGATGCGGACAGCAGAGTCTGGATGACCTCAAGTTTGTGGAGTGTAAAATGTGGGAGTCCAGTCAGGAGTGCTTTGGAAAATCAAGTCTCAAGGTAACGAACTCATGAATGAGGGTTTCAGCAACAAGTGAACTGAGTCATGGGCTTCCTGAATACAACTAAAAGTTAAAAACCAAATAAATAAAACAGTATAAACAGCAGATGAATTGGGAAAAGATTTGCATGAAGGTTGTAGAAACTATGCTAACTTTTTGAGGAGAGTCAGCTCAAAAAGTGAAGGATTTTTGCTGCTTCAGAACTGGGTGCACTAAAATAGATAAATGCTTCCATGGAATGAATGTGGTAATTCTTGCAGTTATACTGTCAGATAACACTGGAAGATCTCAAAATGCTTTACATAATGAATTACACTTTGGAGTGCACTGACTCAATGCTGATTGTATTTTCGATGTTGTCTTGGGTTTCGCTCTACATAAAAAAAAGGTCTCTTGATTTGACTCCTAAAAATATCAAGCACTCTAACTTCAAGATTGTGCCCTCTTGTTCCAGATTCTCCACAAGAGGAAATATGCTCTCTGTAACTATATCCTATTGAATTACTTAATCATTTTAAATACACAGAATAAATGACCCTCAACCCTTTAAACTTAGGAGAATAGAAGTTTAAGCAAATTCCCTTCACAATTTAACTCTTTGTTTTAGTATCCTTCTGGCGAATCTGCACTGTGAGCCTTTCACGGCTCATGCATCTTTCCTGAGGTTCAAAGCCCCAAACCGAACAAAGTGAAATATCACTTTCTTACTTTTAAATTCAGCTGAGTTAAAGGCTAGTATTCCATTAGCCTTTTTGGATAATTTTTTGTATCATTTTTGATTTATTCTTAGGATGTGGGCATCACTGCTAGGCCACCCCTAATTGTTCAAGAAAATGGTGGTGAGCACCTTCAACTGCTGCGTGTAGGGGTTTGGTTTTGAGTGATTTGTTAGTCCATTTCAGAGGCAGTTAAGAGTCAACCAGATTGCAGTGGATCAGTCACATACAGGCTACAGCAGATAAGAAAGACTGATTTCTTTCCTTCCCTACAGGGTAAACCGGGTGATCTTATACAACAAATGATGGTTTCATGGTTTTTTATTGCAGATTTATTTAATTAACTTAACTTAAATTCCCCCAGTTTTTGTGGTGGGATGTGAACTCATACCTCCAGATCATTATTCCAGGATAGCTGGACCCTTAACATTACCACTATGCTACCACATCCAATCCGTGCTGTACCTTTTAATAATATGTACATGGGAACCTAAATCCCTTTGCTTCTCCACAGCTTTTACTAAGAAAATGTTCCAGTTTGCCTTTCTCAGATCTGATAAAGGACACTGGATTGCATATAACCTGAGGGTGTGGCTACAACTGCTGATTCCTTATCTACATACTTTCTCTTGGTACATGTTGAAAAACTGGACATGCTACATTCTTGTTTCTGAAAGGATAGGTCCGAGATGGTAACAGTCAAAAAGCTGTAGGAGTGGGAGTTCTTAAGGCAGCTTGCCTTTTTCTTTTTGGCTCAAATAAGTTTTAAAATAAAGGAGTAACACCCCTCCATGTAAGGCTTTCTACTCTATATGCAGCCTATTTCATTTAGATAAGTGGGCGTGGATGAAAGGAATTTTATAGGATTATAGTAATACATAGGACTACTCAATTTGGCAGGTAAATTCCAAATCAAAAAATATACACACCTTCCCTCTCACACCCCCTTCCTCACTAAGTCTTCACCTGGCTTCCTTTTGAATTTGTTGCCATTATCAGGCACTCAATTCCATATTGCTTTTTGTGTAAAAATAAGTTACATTTCTTTGAATATTCTTCAAATATTCTGTCCCCTAGGATCAATCTAAAAACATTAAAAAGTACACCCGTCTATACAAGCTCTCAGTTTTAGAAAGATTTTTCAACATCTAACTAGTGGACTTAAAAGCTAGTGGACTCATTGGGCAGAATTTTCTGTCTGTTGGGCGGGTGGGCCCGACTCAATCTCTGGCGAGCGGGGAGCCGATCCCCGCCAGAGAAGCAGGCCCCGCCGCCATTTATGTGGGCGGGCCAATTAAGACCCGCCCAGCGTGACGTCCGGTGGGAAGCGCTATGCGCTTCCTGTGCAGGCAGGGGGGATTTCCCAAAAGCAAGAGGCTAGGTGCTGCCTCAGGGAGATCGCTTACACTTTTAAAAATATTAAAAATTTGAAAAAAAATTCTTTAACATGTCCCCCTCATGTGACAATGTCACATGAGATGGGACATGTTTATAATTAACATAATAACTTTAATAAAAATTTTAAATCCCTGCATGAAACCTCATCCCGTCGGTGGATGAGGTTTCATGTTTTTTTCTTTTTGCCGCCGGGGCTCCTGGCATGCCCGCCAACCTTAAGGTTGGACGGGCAGATCCTTTACTTGTTTAAATGATCCTGTCAATGACCTCAATTGGCCACTGACAGGTCAGCGGGCACACAGCTGATTTTGCTGCGAGCCGGCCTTCCTGAAAATTTGAATGGGCCATGATGACGTCAGGGGTTCCGTCCAACGTCATCCCGCGTCGGCGAGCAGGCCCCACCCCCTGCTCACCGACAGCAAAATTCTGCCCATTATTTTTAGCAGGAAGAAATAATAGAGGGCAATTTTCAACTGCTTCCTATTTTTGCCTGAAAATTTGGTAGCGAGTAGAGGAATATTGTGTGGAGGTGGGGGAACCTCGACTGTTCCTTGGAGGATCCAAAATCACCTGATGCAATTTTCAGGTGGGTATTATAGCTCTGCCAACCCAGTTTGACAGGACAAATGGACAGAGGCAGATCCGTCCACACACTTCCAAATCATACCAGGTGATAAGTAGCCTAAACAATCGGTCCTTCAGGAATCACCGGTGCCTGCTCCCCAAACAGTGCCACAGCCCACTCTGTCTTATCTTTTAAGGGGCCAGGAGGACAAGGAGTGCCATATATGGGAATAGATGGTTGCAGGCAACATTCCTAATTGATTATATAATTAGAATACAACTTTATTTTGCTGAAAAGATGGTAACAACTTGCATTTATACAGCACTTTTAAAATAGTAAAACATTTCAATGTGCTACACAGGAGCGATACAAAACAAAATTTGATACTGAGCCACATAAGGGATGATCAAAAGCATGGTCATGGGGGTAGTGTTTTAAAGGGGCATTGGAA
Organism: Cetorhinus maximus; assembly: GCF_964194155.1. Taxonomy (NCBI): domain Eukaryota; kingdom Metazoa; phylum Chordata; class Chondrichthyes; order Lamniformes; family Cetorhinidae; genus Cetorhinus; species Cetorhinus maximus. The sequence goes on from NC_135881.1 coordinate 28,915,596, forward strand.
AGAAGGAGAGCGAGGTAGAGAGGCAGGGAGGGGCTTCCATAGATTTGCGCCTCGGCAGTTGAAAATGGATGCTCTGAGGGGAGAAAAGAATGACGTGTTAGTAAAAAGAAAACAGACCGACATTGTTGACAAAGCAGACTGAAAATAAGTCTTTTGAAAATTAATTCATGGGTTGTGGGCACCACTGACAAGGCCAACATTTATTACTCATCCCTAATTTCCCTTGAGAAGGTGATGGATAGCCGCCTTCTTGAACCATTGCAGTCCTTATGGTGTCAGTACACCCAAGCTGCTCTTAGGTATGAATGGCAATATATTTCCAAGTCGGAATGGCATGCGACTTGGAGGGAACTTGCAGGCGATGGTATTTCGATGTATCCGTGGACAAAAGAGCTGAACTCCCGAGGTGAAGGCAAGAGTGACTGCTCTTGACATCAAGGCAGCATTTGACCGAGTGTGGCATCAAGGAGCCCTCACAAAACTGGAGTCAATGGGAAGCAGGGGAAAACTCTCCGCTGGTTGGAGTCATATCTAGCACAAAGGAAGGTGGTTGTGGTTGTTGGCGGTCAGTCATCTCAACTCCAGGACATCACTGCCAGATTTCTTCAGTGTAGTGTCCTAGGCCGAACCATCTTCAGCTGCTTCATCAATGACCTTCCTTCCAGCATAAGGTCAGAAGTGGAGATGTTCACTGATGATTGCACAATGTTCAGCACCATTCGTGACTCCTCAGATACTGAAGCAGTCCATGTCCAAATGCAGCAAAACCTGGACAATATCCAGGCCTGGGCTTACGAGTGGCAAGTAACATTCGCGCCATGCAAGTGTCAGGCAATGACCATCCCCGACAAGAGAGAATCCAACCATCGCCCCTTGATGTTCAATGGCATGACCATCACTATCAACATCCTAGGGGTTGCCACTGACCAGAAACTGAACTGGACTAGCCATATAAATACTGTGGCTACAAGAGCAAGTCAGAGGCTAGGAATCGTGGGATGGGTAACTCACCTCCTGGCTCCCCAAAGCCTGTCCACCATCACAAGGCACAAGTCAGGAGTGTGATGGAATACTCTCCACTTGCCTGGATGAGTGCAGCTCCCACAACACTCAACAAGCTGGACGCCATCCAGGACAAAACAGTCCACTTGATTGGCATCACATCCACAAACATTCAATCCCTCCACCACCGACGCACCTGTAGCAGCAATGTGTACCATCTACAAGATGCACTGCAGGAATTCAACAAGGCTTCTTCGACAGCACCTTCCAAATCCAGGACCACTACCACCTCGAAGGTCAACGGCAGCAGATAGATGGGAACACCACCACCTGGAAGTTCTCTCCAAGTCACTCACCATCCTGATTTGGAAATATATCACCATTCCTTCACTGTCGCTGGGTCAAAATCCTGGAACTCCCTCCTTAACAGCACTGTGGGTGTACCTACACCACATGGCTGCAGTAGTTCAAGAAGGCAGCTCACCACTACCTTCTCAAGGGCAACTAGGGATGGGCAATAAATGCTGGCCCAGCCAGAGAAGCCCACATCCCATAAATGAATAAAAAAAAACCAGCCACCCTTCATCAGTGCAATTTTCTTCCACACAATATTCCTTTGTTCGCTACCAAATTTTCAAGCAAAAAAGGGAAGCAGTTGAAAATCTGCCCTCTGCATCTCTTTCTGTTGCTAAAATGAATCTGCTTTTAAGTCCACTAGTTAGATGTTGAAAAATCTTTTGGTGAAGCATCAGTTTGTTCTTTTGTTAGGAACTAGAGATAGTTTTAAATAAGTTACATGCGTATTTGTGTGTGTGTGTGTGTGTATGTGTTAGGAATAAGCTATTGCTTTTAGTTTATTTTTTTATTTGTGTGTTAGAAAGGTCAAGCCTGGATTTTGATTTCACTTTAGAGTGGGGCCAGCAGGTCTGGAGCTTTGTTTGTATACCTGCATTTTAATGAGCTTTTATGATCCTTTAAGTGGAGCGCTGTGTTCCCAAGGGGGTTAGTGGTTTAGGGAAGTTAAAACAAAGTAGAAAAGAAGTTGTGCTGTTGCCCAGCAACAGGAGGCCTCCAAAGAAGAGAAACAGAAAAGCAGTTTGTGTTCAGTTGAAAGCAAATGCCAGGAGAAGCTGGACACAGGAGAGGGAACTGCAGGAAGCAGGTTCCAAAGAGTAAAGAAGTCCCAAATCCAGGGAGTGGTACAGGAAAAAGTCCCAATACGATGGTTAAGTCAAAGGACAAGGACAGGAATCTGGAACAGAGCCTGTTCGGTGAAGTTAAAGTAAGAAGCAGGGGAAAGGGCTCCGAATTAAGAGAGAAAGCTGCTGGAAGCAGTATCAAGCAAAATGGGCTTGCGAGAAGCCAGATAATCCGAGAAAACAGCCAAAGGTGGATGGCTCCTTAGTATGGGCCTGTGAAGCAACGGTGTCCTGCTTGGTACTGCCGAATACCTGAGTGTGTGTGGTCGGTGAAGCCTGAATGTATGTAGAGATCCGGGGAGGAGAACATCGCAAGGAGAATTCAAACCCTTGGAGGCGGATCCTTGTTGAAGACGTCCAAGTTAAAGTATCGTTTGGGAGTAGATTCCAAGGTGAGTAATTCGAACGTTGAGATTAGAAACCCTCAGGAGAAAGACGGAGTTCAGTGAGACCGGTCGGCTCATGGTGTGACAAGCGTCTGGGGGGAAGTTGATGAGAAATCCATAGCATCTGCCTTGGTTGGCATCTGTCACCACATTTCAGAATGTGGGCTGTCCGACCACAGGTCGCCTATTAGTTTACATCAGTGGTGAGCAACGCGGCCCTTTAGGGTTCTGAGTGCAGCCCAAGGGACATTTTGATGACTGTTGCCCACACACAGGGTTGCCAGATTCCACTGGTTTCCATCCACGTAGCTTCTTTCCTACTGGTATTATGAAGTAATACACACGTAAAGCAAGGACATGTGAAGTGAGGTGTGTGCTGATTGCACACAACAATGACTGTGAGAGCTGTGCGCTCCCTCTGCATCCAATCAAAGCGCTTCATGCGAGCTGACTTTTTCTTGCTATGAGAGACATCAAATGCAAGAAGCACAACAGACTAATGGACGGGAACTTCAGTGCCAAATTGCGAAATGTTTGCGCATCCTAATCTAAGAAAGCTTGTAGCAGACTGATCCAACCAGAAGTCACACTGAGTATGATGTAAGTAAAGTTAGCACAAATATTTCTCTTGTTTTTGACATTTTAAGTTAACGATAATTCTATTCATATGTAAATGATTAAGTATTTTCTATAATTCATTGTGAAATATTTAGCGTGTATTAAATGCATTTAATCTTATTCATGTGGTCATAGTTAGTGCACATGCCCAATTTCAATCTTGTGGCTCACTGAGATGAAGGAGGCAGCTCATGCAGCCCACTCACTAGCTTAGGTTGCCCATCACTGGTTTACATGGACTGCACTTCTTGTGAATATTAGAGCATAAGATAGATTTTGTAACTTTTGTTATCCTTATGAATCTGTATATAGTTGTGGGTGAAGGAGTAGTATAATATTGTTCATCTGCTCTTGTTTAATAAATGTTTTATTCCTTTGTTAAAAGTTCATCAGTGGACTCTGACTTTGTTCAATAGCTGTTCTTCACGTTTCTAAACAAAAAATAAAAGTTAGGATCTGTCAAGCCAGGCTCCACCCTGGGATCTGACTTGTCCAGTAGTAACATCAGCTGGGATCATAACACTTTCCTAAACTGAGAGCTTGTATAGGCGGGCGTATATTTAATATATTTAGATTGATTCTAGAGCACAGAGTATTTGAAGAATTTTTACACGAAAAGCAATGTGGACTCAAGTGCCCGGTTGTGGCAATAAATTCAAAAGGAAGTCGGGCGAAGACTAAGTGAGGAAGATATTAAAGGATGTGAGAGGGAAGGTGTGTATATTTTTTGTTCTGGAATTTACCTGTTGAACTGAAAGGTTATTTCCTAGTTCAAACTGAATTTGTGGGTTTACATAGCACTTTCACAACTTTAGGCCATCCCAAAGTATTTCATAGCCAATGAAGTACTTTTGTGAAGTACAATGAGAGTCATTATGCAGGAAACATGGCAGCCAATTTGCATTCAACAAGGTTCCACAACAACATAGAGATGTATGCCCAGATAGTCTGTTTTAATGTTAAATATTGGCCAGCATTGCCCAACTCCTCTTCCAAAAATGCATTGGGGAGTTTATGTCCAACTGTGCAAACAAGGTCCATCTGTTTACAAAGGATGGTACTGCTGACAGTGCAGCACTCCCCAACACTGTAGCAAGGCGTCAGCCAATATTTTGCTATCAATGCAGGAGTCACTGTCTTTTAAGGGAAAAGCAGAAACATTTAAGCATTTAAACATTTAACATGGGGTAGGGCCATAGGGAAGAGTCGGATTATATTTGGTGTTACAATGGTGTTATAAGAGACCCTGAGATAAGCTTTTGGCTACATATTCATGCAATTACTAAGACCACTTATTCTCATCTCTGTAACATTTCTGACTCCACTCTCACCACTGGTCATCAGCAGCTGAAATCCTCACCCACACCGTTGTTACACCTAAACTTGACTATTCCTACACGTTCATAGCTGGCTTCCCACATTTACCCTCCATAAACTTGAGATCATACAAAACTCTGCTGTCCATGTCTTAACTTACACCAAGGCTTATTCACTTGTCATTCTTATGCTCGCTGACCTACAATATTCCCGGTTGAGCAACACCAATTTTTAAATTCTCATCCATGTTTTCAAGTCTCGCCATGGCCACGATCCTCCCTATCTCTGTAATCTCCTCCAGTCCCACAACCCTCCAAGGTATCTACATTCTTTTAATTCTGGCTCTTGAGCATCCCCGTTATTAATTGCTCCCATTAGTGGCCATGCTTTCAGTTACCTAGGCCCTAAGCTCTGGGATTCCTCCTACACACCTCTCCACCTCTTTCCCATTTTCCTCCTTCCTCGACCAAGTACTTGGTCATCGGCCCTCATATCACCTTATTTGGTTCAGTTTCATTTTTATTTGAAAACACTCCGACAAAGCATCTTGCAACATTTTACTATGTTAAAGACACTATAAAAATACTTGGGCAGGATTTTCAGCTCGGTGTGCAGAGGTGCGTGCCCAAGCAAGAGTCAGCAGCACACCCACCAATTAAGAGGGCTATTAAGCCCATTAATCAATTAATTAATTTGAATTTTCCACTGACCATCCAACCTTATGTTTGGTGGATGGGTGAATAAGCCAGGCAGCCTTTGCATTTTTTGTGAAACCTCATCCACAAGTGGGATGAGGTTTCCAACAGTGAATAAAAAAGTAGAAAATTTTTAAACTCATTTTTAATAGGTCCCTGTTCATGTGACAGGGTCACATGTGGGGACATGTTTCCCTCATTTTTCAAATCTTTATTTTAAATCCTTCAGCTCCCTGAGGCAGCTCCGTGCCTTCAGGGAGCTTTCAATGAGCACACCCCTAAGCATGCGCAAACATCAGCGCTTGAGCTCCTCCCGACCCCACCCCAGCAGCACCGAGGCTCTCAGTGCGCGTTTCACGCTGGCTGGCCAATTAACTACCAATTGATCGCAGTCGAGGCGGCAGACCATTTCATGGCCGCTCCCGGCCCGCCCACCCCGCCCGCCTGACGAGGGGAAAATCCTCCCCCTTGTTATTGTGGCTTTGGATTGCTTGGGCAAAGTGTCATCAGCAATGGTACTCACATAGCACCTTTAACATAGTAAAACATCGTAAGATGTCTCACAAGAACAGTATCAGATAAAATGTGACATCAAGCATATAAAAGAGATACTGGAACAGGTTTGGGGAAAGGTTTTTCTTTAAGGAGGGAAGGCCAGAGCTTAGAGCCTAAGCAACTGAAGGCACGGCTGGCAAGCACAGGTAAAGGAAATCAGGCATGCACAAGAGGCCAGAATTGGATGAGTGCACAGATCTCAGAGGATTGATGGGCTCGAAAAGGTTACTGAAATCATCACAGACAAATGGACTGAATTGCCTCCTCCATTGTTGTAAATGCACATTATGGGGGACAGTGAATTACTTCCTTATGTGCTGTAATTTCCAAGAATCAACTTGGACTATGTCCAATAGTGGAGGGCAGCTGATAGTATCTTCTCTAATTAACTCTGGAGGGAATTAATTATTGGATATATCCTTGGTTCAGCCTTGCTAGCATGCTATAATGTTTTCATCTCTCTTCTGACAGCCTGCTTATTTTATAACACTACAAGATTTTCCTGGATTTATCATTTTCATCTGCAGCTACTCAATTTCTCTTCCCACGACAGGAATTTTCAGACACTATTTCCATCCTGGCGAGTTCGGCAAATGGGGATCAAAACTGGGACATGGCTTTATAGATTTCCGTTGCTCAGTTCAATCTTAAAGTAGGGGAAGTCAACGGAACATTACAAGGCAAGATCCCAGGTTTGATCCCACCATATCTATTAAATCAACTGGCATCAACCAGGGTGATAGCAAGAGTACCTTCATTTGCCTATGCCCCTGTCCTACAGTGAAGAAAATCAACAAAGATTTGTTGTGACATACACGTTCAGGGACAGAATCAGACTTGCGTCTGATCCCAAGGTTAAACTGTTGAGGGAAATTGTAGCACCCCAAATGCTGATCATTCTCTCTGCAGTAATTGAAGTTGATCTCTTCTGGACTATATACTTTAGCCTTACATTAGGTGGCGTTTTAACTCAATAAGTCAATTCAGAATGGAATAAAATAAAGTGGTGAGGTTTGGGTGCTTAATATTCAGGAATACAAAAAGTGTTCAGAAAAGATAGGGAAAGAACAAAAGTGAGGTGGGGTGACAGTATTGATTTGGAAAGACATGGTAGTTTTTGAAAGAGAGGATGTCCTTGAAGGGACAAAGACAGGTTCATTTTGTTAGAGTTGAGAAGCAAAAAAGGGATGATCATGTTTCTGGGGGTAGTCTACAGACCTCCAAATAGTGAGTGAGAGACGAAAAATGCAAGGAGGTCACAGAAATCTTCAAGAACTACAGCATGGTGATTTTGGGGGACTTCAATTACCCAAATTATCAATTAGGATAATGTTAGAGTAAAGGGTAAGGAGGAGAAGAAATTTCTGAAATGTGTTCAAGAGAACTTTTGTCCAGTATGTTCTTGGTCCAACTAGGAAGAGGCATTACTGGATCTGGTGCTGGGAAATGAGGTGGGTCAAATGGACAAAGTGTCTGTAGGGAACACTTTGAAGTGATCTTCAAATCATAAGGTTTAGATTAGCAATGGAGAAGAGCATGGAACAATCTAAAGTAGAATTTATAAATTGGAAGTGGACTAACTTCAATGGGATGAAAAGGGATCTACGCAGGTAAAACAGAGCCATAGACTGACAGGAGAAACAGTAACAGAACAATGGATTATCTTGAAGGAGGGGGTGCTTCAGGTATGAGCAAGGTACATTTCAACAATGAAAGGCAGAGGAACCAAAGCCAGGACCAAGACAGGGATAGAGAATGTAATGAAGCAAAAAAAAAAGGCGCATGATGCATGTCAGGTGAATTCTTCATGCGAGAATCAGGCCAAATTCATTAAGCTGAGAGGTGATGAGGAAAATAAGACTGGCAAAGGGAAAACATGAAACTATAATGGCAGTCAACATAAAAGGAAACTCAAAAATCTACTACCAGCATGCAAATAATAAGTAGGTAGGAATAGGCAGGATGGGGCCTTCTCAGGACAAAGAAGGGGGTCTGTGCTTAGAGGCACAGTGCAAGGCTAGAACACTTAATGAGTACTCTGTATGAGTGTTTACTAAGGAAGAGGATGCTATAAAATATTGGTAGAAGCAAAGATAGTAGCAGTAATGGATTGAATGAAAGTAATAGGAAGGATGTCCTGGGAGGCAAGCTACACTTGGAGTGGATAAGTCACCTGATCGGATGGCTTGCATCCCAGGTTGCAAAAGGAAGTGGGAGTGGAGATGGTAGAAGAGTTTGCCATAATTTTCCAACCTTCCCTAGATACAGGGGATGTGCCAGAGGATTGAAGAATGGCAAATGTGACATACAACTACAGGTCAATCAGTTCAACTTCAGTGGTGAGTAAGGTTTTAGAAAACAATAATCAGGGAAAAATATCAACAGGCACTTGGAGAGTTGTTTTTTTTAATTTGTTCATGGGATGTGGAAGTCGCTGCCTAGGCCAGCATTTATTGCCCATCCTTAATTGTCCTGTTCAGGGGGCATTTACACGTCAACTTCATTGCTGTGGATCTGGGGCCACATGTAGGCCAGACCAGGTAAGTACAGCAGATTTCCTTTCCTAAAGGACATTAGTGAACCAGATGGGTTTTTACAACAATCAGCAATGGTTTCGTGGTCAGCAGATTTTAAATTCCAGATTTTTATTGAATTCAAATTGCTCCATCTGTCATGGTCCTCAGAGCATTTCCCTGGTTCTCTGGGATACTTGGCCAGTGGCAATGCCACTATGCCACCTCCTCCCCTGTTAATTAAGGAGAGCCAGCATGGATTTGTAAAAGGCAGATCATGCTTGACCAATCTAATTGAATATTTTGATGAAGTAACAGAGAAGGTTGATGAAGGAAATGCAATGGATGTTGTCTAAATGGATTTCAAGAAAGTGTTTGGCAAAGTTTTTTTATTCAGTTTTTTAAAATTAATTTATAGGATATGGGCATTACTGGCTTGGCCAGCAATTATTGCACATTCCTAATTGCTGTGCACCCACCGACCTGTCAATGGCCAATCAAGGCCATTGACAGAGTTATTTAACTAATTAATGGACCTGCCCATCCAACCTTAAGGTTGGTGGGCAGGCCAGGAGCCCCGGCTGGAATTAGAAAAAGCATGAAACCTCGTCCACGGGCGGATTGAGGTTTCATGTAGGTTTTTTAAAATTTTATTAAAGTTTTTTTAAAAATTATGGACATGTCCTAACTCATGTGACAGTGTCACGTGAGGGGACATGTCATGAATTTTTTTTTTCTCTATTTTTAATATTTGTGACAGAACAGCCGATCTCTCTGAGGCAGCACTTAGCCTCAGGGAGATCAGAGCGCTCTTTCGTGCGCATGCACAAAAGAGCACACTCTTGGGTTTAGGGATCCCCTCCCTGCCCACACAGGGAGCGCATAGCGCTTCTGTGCGGACGTCATGCTGGGCGGGCCTTAATTGGCCCGCCCACGTAAAATGGCACCATGCCCCCAATTGAGGGCGCCGATCGGAGTCAATTCAACTTCGCTCCCGACGGGGGGAAAATCCTGCCCTATGTGTCTGCTGCCCTTGTCCTTCTAGGTGATAGCGTTCATGGGTTTGGTAGGTGCTCAGGTGCCTTGGTGAGTTCCTGCAGTGCATCTTGTAGATGGTACACACTGCTGCCACTGTGCATTGGTGGTAGAGGGAGTGAATGTTTTTGGATGGGGTGGCAATCAAATGGGCTGCTTTGTCCTGGATGGTGTCAAACTTCTCGAGTGCTGTTGGAGCTGCAGTAGGACAAAGTACAACATAAAAGGCTGGTTGACAAAATTGAGGTTCATGGATTAGTAGGGTCAGTATCAACTTGGATAAAAAATATTGGCTTAAGGAGAGAAAACAGCAATTCACAGTAAAGGCTGTTTTTCAGACGGAAGGATGGTGGTGTTCCCCAAGGGTCACTGTTTCATTTGATATATATAAATGAGTTGGGTTTTGGAATATTGGAGTAAAATTTCAAAATCTGCCAATATGCCAAATTTAAAAAGGTGGCAAACTGTGAGGATGATACAAATTGACTGCAGCTGTAGATGGATAGGCTAGCAGAATGGGCAAACAAGTGGCAAATGGAATTTAATACAGAGAAATGAGAGGTGATACTGTTTAGCAGAAGGGATAGGGAGAGGCAATATAAAATAAACAGCACAGTTCTAAAGAGTGTGCATGGAGTGTCTATGGATTTCATGTGCATAGATCCTTGAAGGTGGCAGGACATATTGAGAGTAGTTAATAAAACATATGGGATCTCGGGCTTCATAAATAAAGGTATTGAGTACAAAAGCAGGGAAGTTATGCTGAATAGTGTATTGTGCCCAGTTCTGATCATCACAATTTAGGAAGGTCCTTGAGAGGGTGCAGAGGAGATTTACCAGAATGGTTCCAGGGATGAGGTATTTTAACTGCAAGATTAGGTTTGAGAAGCTGGGGTTTTTCTGCTTGGAGCAAAAGAGGTTGACAGGAAATCTGATAGAGGTATTAGAAATTATGACTGGTTTAGATAAGGAAGACAAAAAAGCTGTTCTCATTAGCTGATGGTACAAGGATGAGGGGACACAGATTTAAGTTTCTGGCCAAGAGATATGGGGGAATGTGCAGAAGAGCCTTCTTATGTAGCAAGTGGTAAGGACTTGGAACTCGCAGCCTATGAGGAGAGTGGAAGTGGAGATGATTAATGACTTTAAAAGAAAATTGGGTCCAGGGTCTCACTGGGGCCAAGATAGTATGTCCCAACGATGGCCTGGTGGGGGGAAGGGTGCAATTTGAGAGGCCTAGGGGGGGGGGGGTGGTGATGGTCCCTCTGATGGCCCCAGGGATCCTGAATAGAAGGTTCCCCCATCCCCCCTCCCCACCTCACCTGTCTGACATCAGCCCATACAGCTAAAGGCTTAAGGGTCTCAATAGGCCCAAGGGCAGGTGAGCTGCTCAACAACTCCCCCATGTCCTGTTTAACTGCAGTGGTGGCAGGAAGGTGGTGGGCACTGTAGCCACTGGATTTTACATACCACCTGGCTTTCAAACCCACTGGAAGGGGAGCGTATAACCACTAGTAACCTGAGTCTCAAGAGAGCTTGGGATTACTATCCTATGTTGGTGCTCATTTAGGAGAGTACCTTCTGCTGTGACTAATGTCTCCAACAGATGCTAGCACCTGTATCTCCAAGACTTCAAACCAAAGGAGGAACATCCAATTTGCCCAGCAACAATTCATAACAAATAATTTAATTTCTCACTTCCTCCATATTACATAACTTACTTCTAACAAAAAACTTTTCGAAAGGGCTGTACCTTTGTGTGTGAAGCTCCTTCAATATGGCTAATACACTTGTGCAATTAAACATACACATATTAGTTTTTTTCCATTCCTGATAATGTAACTAGTGTACCAGGTATGTGCCTGATTAACTAAATTTTTTAAAAATGCAATGCAATGACTTGGTAAGACAAGTTTTCTACACCAACCTGAGAGTTTACTTTGGTTGGGGATGGCCTCAGGAACTATAAAATAATAAAAACAAACTGCACCATAAGTAAAATGTAGATAATGGACTGAATTTTCATGTTGGGCATGCAAAATACTGGTCAGGCCCTTTCCTGACTTCCAAAACGCATACCTGACTCATGACTGACTTTGCTCACGATTTTTATTTTTTCATACAGGGTGTGAAGGCAGGCTGGTTAGAAGGTCTGCCTTGGTCCTTGGAGACAATGGTCCAGCTCCCAACATTGTTTAAATGACCCCACAATCTTACCCCTCAACCCCATACCCATGCTCCATGCAACCCCATTCCCTCTCCATGATCTCCAGATCACCAATGTCATCCCATGCCCCCTCTATGCCCCCTATGTATCCACCATAGCCACTCACCCAATATCCATAATGTATAGTCCTCTGGAGCCATGCAATAGCAATGGGAATATTTTAAAATACAGTTGTAAACAAAATGAAACCTATGACAATCTTTAAAAAAAACCCTAAGGCCAGGATTTTCCCCTCGGTGATTTGGGGGCGGGGCCCGGTCACCGAGGGGAAAATGACGCAGGATGATGTCGGGAGGAATCCCCGACGTCATCCCAGTCCATTTATATTTTCAGGAAGGTGGGCAGACAGCGAAATCAGCTGTCCGCCCGCCGACCTGTCAATGGCCAATTGAAGCCATTGACAGGCTATTTAAAGTAATTAAAGACCTGCTCGTCCAACCTTAAGGCTGGTGGGCAGGCCAGGAGCCCCAGCGGGCTCCAGATTATTGATGAAACTTCATCCACTGGCGGGATGAAGTTTCATGTCCTTATTTTTAAAAATTAATAAAGTTTATGTGATCTTTATTAACATGTCCCATCTCGTGTGACATTGTCACATGAGGGGGACATGTTAAATTTTTTTAATTTTTGTATTTTTAAAGTTTTTCGGACTGTCACTGGTCTCCCTGAGACCGCACTTTGACAGTTGCGGAATCCCTCCATCCCTCCACCCCCCACCCCCCACCCCCCGCACAGGAAGCAGATAGTGCTTCCCGTCGGGGATGCCGCTGGGCGGGCCTTAATTGGCCCGCCCACTCAAAATGGCAGTGGGCCCCATTTCAGTGGCGGGGGTCGGCTGCCCGCCCACTGCCAAGCCGGTGGGGCCCGCCTGCCATCCAAGGGCAAGATTCTGCCCTAAGTCAAAAATCTGTAATTGATACTGTTTAAAAAAAAGTACTCCTGTTGAGAAAAGTTTAATCCGTTAAGTGTAACCAAACGACCATGTACTCAGGAACCACATCAAAGGCAGATTATGTTATTACAACCTCTTAAAACTGTCAATCATTGCCATGAGCATCTGTGTCAATAGACTACCTGCTGAGCTCAGGCCATTCCCAGGTTTTCAACTTAGCCCAGTATTCACAATAGTTACAGCTATCAAAACAAATCATTACAGCTCCAGACAATAAAACTGAAAGGCCAGATAGTGTTTCATTTATATTTCAAAGCAGATTGCCTGTCAATAAATGGAGTGGAGCGGTTGGTTATTTTTTTTTTAAAAACATTCCAACAGTAGGGCTATTTTTTTCAAAATAAAAGATAACCGGACATTACAATACAGCACCCAATGGTAACATTTGATGGTGTCAGAACATTTTAACTTACCTGCATGAATGTTCCAGACTCCTTACCAATGTTTCCCCAGTGATCATGAACTCTCCAAGGAGGCACTATTTTTGTGCTTCCAAAACCTGCACAAGCGCATGCAAATAGTGTGTAAGAGGAAATACAATTTTCCTGTAGTCCTCGCAATGGGGACCCTGACCTCAGAAGAGGTGTGTGTGCCTTTTGCACCTAACCCACGAAAAGGCCACACGAAAATGGAATGGGTTGGGGAGTAACAAGAAAATTGCTTTTCCTGCAAAGAAAAACTACGTTCTGCATTTTGCGAGTTGATTCTCGTTTCCAAGAGGAGACGGAAATCCAGCCCAGTACATCTACAACATATGACACAGCATTTCTCTGACTATATATGAAGAAATTACAAACTAACAAGAGGGAAAAAAAGACAAAAAAATACAATCTAAACTTGCCCAGAGTAGCAAGAGTTAAACAAAGAGAAACAAAGTGAGTAACCAAGGCACTCCCTGTTGTCAATGCGCCAACCCAAAGTAAACAAGCAAAACCAAGTTTAAACAGAGGCACATACAGGAATATTTAATGAATTTACATTCCAGAATTGAGGTTCTCTACGATTTTATTTGACTATGGTGCATTAAAAGTCAGCAAGCTTTCTGAAAACCAAATCATCGAATTCTCTGCGTGAATGAATATAGAGATGTAACAGAGGAAGTAAATTTGAATTTCATGTCAAGTATTCTCTTGTTATAATGAAATGAGTTCAGAGCAAGCTCTGAGACACCAGGCAATCTATGAGTTTTCTTTAAACTATCTTACTATGCTACTTTGAACCATTTAAACTATTGCTACTGATATGACTACTATCTTGATAATATTCAATATTAATTAGACTAAAATATTTGACTTTTGATATTATGCTACTAATGTAACAGAAAAACAGAAACCAAATAGACAATCTGCAGGATATACTAATTTTTTTGCATCTGGTTCATTATACTTGATCGGCCAATGACTGAATAAACATTTTTTGTTAAAGCTCAACATATTTTTGGTTGCACTATATCTTAAAACAGCGAGGATAACAATCCCATGTTACCTGATAATTATATTAGGCAGTGGGCACTTTGGGACAACTCTATCTGAAATTAACCAAATGTACTTCTTAATGCAAAAGTAATACCATTCATCTCAGAAATTAAATACATCTTGTAATTCACCTGCATTGTGTACAAATGCCAATCTCTCAACACTAGACATCTTAACATGGATATGGTGAACAGGTCTATTCTTAATTAATATCCCAAAGGATTTTTCCATAAGTGGAAATTTTAAACTTCAGCTCTTTGCAGAACTGCTTGTTTACAGATGTAGAGCAGCACTGTGGGAGTAGCTTTTGGCTTGGGAAGCTATGTACCACAAGGGAGCTAGTGGATTAAAGCAAAATACAGACTCTCAACAACTGTGTTTAAGCTACTGTTTGCGACTTAATAGCCTGCTTTACTAATGGACTGCTAGTGTTGTAATGTACTTTCTACTTTAATTTATTTGTTCTCAGGATGCAAGTGTCACAAGCAAGGCTGGAATTTATTACTCCCTAGTTGCCCTCAAGAAGGAGGCAGTGAGCCACTTTCTTGAAACAGTGTAGTCTACAAGGTGAAGGCACTCCCACAGTGCTGTTTAGAGAGTTCCAAGAATTTGACCAAGTGACAATGTAGAAACATGGGGATGATGTTTCCACTTACTGGAAAACCAAAGCTGGGGCCATAAGTACAAGATAGTCACAAACATAAGGAATTTTGGAGAAACATCTTTACTCAGAGTGATCAGAAAATGGTTGAGCAGAATAGTATAAATGCACTTAACAGGAAGCTAGATAAGTGTAAGTCGGATGCATGAGGGAGAAAGGAATAGAAATAGAAGGACGTTGACAGAATAGGAGGCAGCTCATGTGAAGCATAAACACTGTAGAGAACTTTTGGGCCTGTTTCTGTGCTGTAAATACTTTGTATGCAATATTATACAAGTATAAGCAATCATTTCTGTAACCAATCTGATGCCTAAACCCACAGCACCCTTTCAAACTCAACTGACAGTACAGCGAAAAGAAACAAAATATTCTGATCTTCTGTGGTTGCAATGGATGCTTATTCTGATGTAGAATTATCATGGTAGCTATCAACTAAACAAAATAGAGGAGGTTATTCTTAATTGACATGGATTATTTAAGGGAAATCATTGTTTATTCATAATAGAATATGGGGAGCAAGAAAGTGAGTAGGATTAGCTGAGTCAATTCATGAGGGGAAAAGCATCGAGTCAAACCTGATGAGCTGAATAACCAACTTCTATGCTGTAAGTTTAGTGATTCTAGGCCAATATTACTTGATAGTGCAATAGTTGGGGTCTTTTCTCTGTACAAGAGCATTATTTTAGGAAGCTATTTGGAAGAGTATCACATCTTAAATAAACACTAAAAGGAAAGTGTTTCAGCTTAGACGCATGCATTCATTCACAAATATCCATAATTCTTTTGAGAAACCTCAAGGTCTCAGGTCCTAGCTGTGCATTCATTAAACCCATTTTCTGCTACTTGCATCTTCATATTGATTCTAAAGCAAGATTCTCTAACTTTAAAACTAAAACAAACTGCACCATTTTACAGTCTAAAATTTGTAACATGGCGCAGCAGGACAGTGTTGAATCCTGCAGAAACATCTCAAAGGATTCTGCACTTACTTCAGTCCAGGGACGTCCAGAAGATTTGTTAGTCCTGTCCAGTTAATTTCAAGTAACTGTTGATTAAAAACAGAAAGAATTATTCTCAATTTATAACTTTCAACCGGAAGCAAAAGATTGCAAAATTGATTGAAAATGTAGGATTGAAGTTACACCATAGAATGCTAGTAACTGATTGCTTACCATAATAAGCAAGGAATACTTTCTTTTGTTATTTTAATGCAGGTATTTAACCTGTTTATTTGAAAAGCTGAGTGATTAATGTACCCTCAGGAATATAAAACATTCATTTTTCTGAAGTTTTCCATATATGTCAAACCTGAGCTATTTCTAATCATCATCTGAACCCAAAGATGGATTAAAACATGTTATTTTATAAGGTTTATGCTGTATAATCACAGAATACACCAGTCTGGCTTTGCCATTTTAAATGTTTTAATTATCATTATGCATGCTTTCACAAGATTACTAACTATGATGTAACCACTGAAAGTTTATCAAGTGAAACAGTTAATTACTGGAAAACAAAAGAGATGGTTCTTACTAAACACAAGCTGCAATTTAAACAAGACTGAGAGGCTATTAAAGTAATTTTTCCAAAAATACTTCAAGGGTTAAATTTACAATTCAGTTTCAAATGCTTTTATCATAGAGATTGCAAATCTTCAATAAATTTAACTGTTACAAGTTTTACCTGAGGGATTTATATTAATGTGCTATGAAGACCAGTGTTTAGGTGTGGTGCTATGGTAAAATAATTACAATCTGGATTAAGTTTGTCCTCCATCCAGGTCTTTACTTCACTGCTGGCCTAATTTTTGATACAGTAAGTTAC
Organism: Cetorhinus maximus; assembly: GCF_964194155.1. Lineage (NCBI taxonomy): Eukaryota > Metazoa > Chordata > Chondrichthyes > Lamniformes > Cetorhinidae > Cetorhinus > Cetorhinus maximus. The sequence continues at coordinate 28,932,055 of NC_135881.1, forward strand.
TAATGTTACACATCATTTAGCATCTATGAAAAAGTTTTAAGGCAAACCATCTCATTACACAATGGAAAAAATTTTGTTTTACTCAAGTGTTTCATAGACTCAGATGTTTACAGCACAGAAGGAGGCCATTCAGCCCATCATCTCCACGCCAGTCAACATAGATATGACTACACTAATCTCATTTTCCAGTACTTGGCCCATAGCCCTGGAGGTTATGGCAATGCAAGTAAATATCTAAATACTTCTTAAATGTTACGAGAGTTTCTGACTCAACCACCCCTTCAGGCAGTGAGTTCCAGACTCCCACCACCCTCTGGGTGAAAAAGTTTCTCCTCAACTCCCTTCTTAGCCTTCTACCTCTTACCTTAAATCCATGCCCCCTATCTATGACCCTCATTATCTTATGCACCTCTATCAGGTCCCCTCTCAACTTTTGCTGCTCCTAGGAAAACAACCCCAACCTAGCCAATCTTTCCTCATAGCTCAGGTTCTCCTTGTTGCTTCAGTTAAATTGTTTATTAACTCCTAAGTTTGGATATTTGCATTTATTAATTTCAAGGTTACTTCTTACTCTTTTTTTCCTTTGGTCTTGCTTCACCTGGTTACCACAAAAGCTAACATTCTCTAGCATCCTTCACAAACTTGTAAAGCAGTTCAAATTAGCAAATGAGAGGATAAATGCTAACATTTCCGAAATTTTCATTTAAACATAAATGCTATTAGTGCACAAAGTATTAGTATAATCAGATTGTTCAAAAAAAGTGTAGAATATCCAATTCAATGGATGGAGATGAAAATGATTTGTTGTGGAAGAGATGATTTTGAAACTGAAAGCGCCAAATCTAATCGATCTGATAATACTAATACTTTGTGCACTAATAGCATTCCATGATTTGATGATAAAACCCACACAAAACTTGCCATTGCACCGCCATCCAACGGTCATGTATTGACAGTTATCATGAAGCCGGTGAAGGGGAAAGTTTACTCTTCTACAATAATGGGAAGATGTGGAAGTAGTGCTAATCAATAAAATTTATGTACCATCTGTTACAATGACTACAATGATGCCATTGCCAAAGTGATTCAGAATGAATTCGATGAACTCTTTACGTTGGATGCAGAAAGTTCGTCAGTTTTTAAAATGTTTCAATTGTGATTAAAGGTATCCTTGTAGAATTAATTTATTTAATAAAACATGTTACATTGATTTAATTTGAATTACCGGTGCTTTGTTTGTTTTCGTAGTTCAAAATGGCGACCACCTACACTAACAGCAGTTCACATTTTATACTTGGCCTCTAAGCCAACCCCTGTTTTTGGGAGGATTTTTCAAGGCTCCAAAAGCTGACTTACAGTATTCCTTGTGCAACAATTTAACCTGCTGTCAGCCACAGCTTTTCCTCAGAAGAAAATTTAAATAGTGTCAGCATTAGCCAAGCTCCTTTCCTTGACATCTACAATTTACTCGTTTGCAAGGCGACAATGGTGATTGGAAAGTACTGACAGGATTTCGCTGCTCGGCCACAGGTCCCAATGTCAGGACTGGAAATTGGAGTCGCTTCTGGTGGCTGGCTGAGAGGCAGCATGAGGTCATGCCGTGGCACCATACTTAAAGGGCTGCCAGCACTGAATGCAATGGGGACAGCCTGGAAAGCCAAAAAGCCGATGGTGGCTCTGACTGCTGAGGTGAATTACAGACAGTGGACTATGGGAAGCCAGGTCGAAGCAGAGTACCAGGCTGATGACTTGTCCCTGGAGTCGACAACAACAGGAAAATGCTGCAGCGTTAGGAAACATCTGGCGGAATTTCTAGAGGCTATGGATACCCATGCACTGATGTTGAAATACTGCCATATCTCTGGAATGAGTGCGCATGGCTCCCTCCATTGAGAAGTTGGCAACCTCGTGGAGAGCCAAATCCAGCAAATCATTCGATGCATGCCAATGCCTTGTTCATGAGCTCTGTGCAACAATGGCTGGGCAGGAGGGGGTGCGGCAACAAGGTACCTGGAATGTCCGCTAGATCCTTGCACTTCTCAGGTACAGGGAGATACAAGTGTGCCTTTCAAGGCAGAAGGAGGAGCCTTGAAAGCCTTCTACATCTGGGGGCTCCTCTCAGGGGTACCTCTGTGGATAGTGGCTCCTCAGCCCCTCTGCCAGTGACTCCAGCACCTTGAATACCCATAATGACAGATGGTCCTGTAGCTGTGCAGGAGCCCCACTGGATGAAGGTGGTGGAAGCGGGGTCACTGAATATTTTTAAGGCAGAGGGAGGTAGATTCTTGTTAGGCAAGGGAATCAAAGATTATCGGGGTTAACTGGCAATGTGGAAATCAAATCACAAGAAGATCTGCCATGATCTTATTGAATGGCGGAGAAGGCTCAAGGGGCCGAATGATCTACTCCTGTTCCTATTTCTCATTCTCTTCTGTTCTGTTCTTCTGAAATTTTGTTTTAAGAGTTTCAGTGAACTAGGTTCTAGCTTTTGATTACTCATTGGAGGTTGATCACAGGCGTTAGCAGAAGACTACCTATGAACCTAGGCTGCAGAGGATTAGTTTTGGAGATTGTTAACACCTCAGTCTCACATAGCAAAAAAGTGCAATTTCTATAGCTGCCACACAAATAGACCCAATAGTGTTATCGTGGATTACACATTCTGACCACATCTTGCAACAGGTGCATTAAATCACGGTAAAATATTAATTTTCTTCTACAAACAGCAGGTAAAACAATTGGTGCACACAACATGGAAGAAAAAATTTCTACTAAAAGAGATCTAGTGAAATCTCAGAGAATAAAGAGATGTGTTCCATCAGGGGTGGCAGGGATAGGAAAAGGCCCATGGCAGTGGTACTACATAGATTCATGAGGAAATGCAAGGAACAGCACCAACCGCTGTACATAGCTCTTCTTAGTTAAGAGTTAAGGAGTCAGTTACTGCAGTAAGGAGAGATGATATTTGGAGGGGGGATCGAATGAAGCTTTGTGGGTAGAGTTTAGGAATAAAAAAGGGGCAGCTACATTGTTAGGTGTTTATTATAGACCCCCAGATAGTCAGCGGGAAATTGAGGAGCAAATATGTGCACAATTTGCGGAGGTGTGTAAAAACAATAACAATAGGGTGATCATATTAGGTGATTTCAACTTTCCCAAAATTAATTGGGATAGACGTAGAGTTAAGGGCTTGGATGGAGTGGATTTCTTGAAATGTGTACAGGAGAACTTTTTAGGTCAATATGTAGAGGATCCAATAAGGGCCAGCGCGGTGCTGGACCTAATTCTGGGGAATGAAGCTGGTCAGGTGGCTGAGGTGGTGGTGGGGGAGCACTTTAGTGATAGCGACCACAACATGGTACAATTTAAGCTTGTTACAGACAGAGAAATAGACAAGTTGCAAAAAAAAATGTTTTGGATGGGGGTTGAGTGGATTTTAGTAAAATAAGGCAGGATCTGGCCAAGGTAGACAGGGAACAGCTACTTGTGGGGAAATCTACAGCGCAGTGGGGGGTGTTCAAAAAGGAAATGGGGAGGGTACAGGCTCAACATGTTCCCTCTAGGGTGATAGGAAGGAGTAACAAGCCCAGAGAACCATGGATGACCAGAGATATTCATGATACGACGAGAAGGAAAAGAGAGGCTTTTAGCAAGTACAAGGGGAGCAAATCAGCAGAGGCATTAGTGGGGTACAGGAAGTGCAGGGTGGAGCTTAAGAAAGCAATTAGGAGAGCAAAGAGGGGATATGAGAAAGCTCTGGCTGGTAAAAGTAGGGAAAATCCTAAGATATTCTACATGTATATCAATGGGAAGAGGATAACCAGGGAAAGAGTAGGGCCCGTTAGCAACCAAGGGGGAAATCTATGGATGGAGCCAGAGGACATCCGTAGTGTGTTGAACAAATACTTCACATCCGTCTTCACCCAAGAGAATGAGGATGAAGGTACGGAACTCGGGGAGAGAGACTGCGAGGTTCTTGAGCAAATTGATATAGGGAGTGACAAGGTATTGGAGGTGCTGGCAGGCATAAAAGTGGGCAAATATCCAGGTCCAGATGATTTGTGTCCCAGACTGCTAAGGGAGGGAAGGGAGGAGATCGCAGGGGCTCTGACGCAAATTTTTGATTCCTCTCTGGCCACGGGGAAGGTGCCAGAGGACTGGTGAACAGCTAATGTGGTTCCGCTATTTAAGAAGGGTTATAGAGATCAGCCAGGGAACTACAGACCAGTGAGTCTCACGTCCGTGGTAGGGAAACTATTGGAGAAAATTCTGAAGGAGAGAATCTATCTCCACTTGAAGAGGCAAGGTTTGATCAGGGATAGTCAGCATGGCTTGGTCAGAGGGAGGTCATGCCTAAAAAATTTGATTGAGTTTTTTGAGAAGGTGACCAGGTGTGTAGATGAGGGTAGTGCAGTTATGTAGTTTATATGGATTTCAGCAAAGCCTTTGACGAGGTCCCACATGGGAGACTTAAAAATAAGGCAAATGCACATGGGATACAGGGTAATTTGATAAGGTGGATTCAAAATTGGCTTAGCTGTAGGAGACAGAGGCTGATGACAGAAGGATGCATTAGTGACTGGAAGCCAGTGTCCAGTGACATACCACAGGGATCTGTGCTGGGTCCCTTATTATTCGTCATTTGTATAAATGACATAGATAACTATGTGGGGAGGTAGAATTAGTAAGTTTGCGGATGACACAAAGATTGGCCGGGTGGTTAGCAGTGAGGTTGAGTGTTTTGGGCTACAGGAAGATATAGATGGAATGGTCAAATGGGCAGATAAGTGGCAGATGGAATTTAACCCTGAAAAGTGTGAGGTGATACACTTTGGAAGAAGTAATTTGACAAGGAAGTATTCAATGAACGGCATGACACTAGGAAGTTCTGAGGAACAAAGGGACCTTGGCGTGTGTGTCCATAGATCTCTGAAGACGGAAGGGCATGTTAGTGGGATGGTGAAAAAGGCATATGGGACACTTGCCTTTATCAATCGAGGCATAGTTTACAAAAGTAGGGAGGTCATGTTGGAGTTGTATAGAACCTTGGTGAGGCCACAGCTGGAGTACTGTGTGCAGTTCTGGTCGCCACATTATAGGAAGGAAGTGATTGCACTGGAGAGGGTGCAGAGGAGATTCACAAGGATGTTGCCTGGGATGAAACATTTAAGTTATGAAGAGAGGTTGGATAGACTTGGGTTGTTTTTGTTGGAGCAGAGAAGACTGAGGGGCGACCTGATCGAGGTGTGCAAGATTATGAGGAGCACGGACAGGGTGGATAGGGAACAGCTATTCCTTTTAGTTGAAGAGTCAGTCACAAGGGGACATAAGTTCAAGGTGAGGGGCAGGAGGTTTAGGGGGATGTGAGGAAAAGCTTTTTTACCCAGAGGGTGGTGACGGTCTGGAATGCGTTGCCTGGGAGGGTGGTGGAGGCGGGTTGCCTCACATCCTTTAAGAAGTACCTGGATGAGCACTTGGCCTGCCATAGCATTCAAGGCTATGGGCCAAGTTCTGGTAAATGGGATTAGGTAGGTAGGTCAGGTGTTTCTCACGTGTCGATGCAGACAAGATGGGCCGTAGGGCCTCTTCTGCACTGTGAGATTCTGTGACTTCACAAAAACATTTCAACCGCAAAGACTTATGGAGTAGCCTCCTCAAATTTGGCTACCCTCAGGAATTTGCCCCCATCCTCTGCTTACTCTATGGGCAGAATTTTGCCGTTGGTGAGTGGCGGGGTGGGGGGGCCGCTCGCTGACGCATAAAATGATGCGGGATGACGTTGGGCGGAACCCCTGAAGTCATCCCGCCCCATTTAAATCTTCAGGAAGGCAGGGGCACAGCAAAATCACCTGCGAGCCCGCCGACCTGTCAATGGCCCATTGAGGCCATTGAGGCGGGTGGGGATCATCTCCCCGCCCGCCAGAGATTGGGTCGGGCCCGCCCGCCCGGCAGAAAATTCTGCCCAATGATAAACACGCAATCTGTGATCTTCACTAATAGAATCCCTAGCTCACTGAAGATTGGGGTCAAACAAGGTTGTTTAATTGCACCAATCCTCTTCTCCATTTTCCTCACTGCAACTCCCCTCCAGAAAATCACCCACAGGCATGGAGATAATCTATAGAACAGACAGGGAACTGTTCAACCTATGCCACCTAATCCAAAACTAAAACCACTCCAACCTCAGTCATTGAGCTGCAGTATGCAGATGACGTTTCTGTGTGCTCACTCAGAAACTGAGCTTCAGGTCATTGTCAACGCCAACTCCAAAGCAAATGAGAAAATTGTCCTTTCACTAAACACTCGGAAAACATAGGCCCTCTCCCAACCAGCTCCCACGGCAAAACACTTCCACTGAAGAAATCAAAAATCACCCCCGACTCACACAAGTCCCTGGCTTGTGACCGACCAAAATGGAGAAGAGTTATTCAGGAAGGCACCAAACACATTGAGAGACTTCGTCAGGAGCACAAAGATGAAGTCAAGGCTTTGGCAAGAACACACAAACCTCAAACACCTCATCTGCCTGACCCTTCAAGCACCACCTGCCCGCAGGTGGCAGAGTTGGCAGATTACACATGGGACTCATCATTGATCTCAGAACCTATCAAACTAGAGTGGAAGCAAGCCATCCTCGATCTGGAGGGACTGACGAAGCAGAAAAGAAAGAGGCGGTGGTGTAGTGGTATTGTCACTGGACTAATAATCCAGAGATCGAGGGTAATGCTCTGGGGACCTGGGTTCAAATCCCACCACGGCAGATGGTGAAATTTGAATTCAACAAAAATCTGAAATTAAAAGTCTGATGATGACCCTGAAAGCATTGCCACCTGGTTCACTAATGTCCTTTAGGGAAGGGAATTTGCTGTCCTTACCTGGTTTGACCTACATGTGGTTGACTCCTAAATGCCCTCTGGGAATGGGTAATAAATGTTGGCCTAGCCAACGATGCCCACATCCCATGAATGAATTTTAAAAAGCTAGTGATTTTTCTGATTATAGTCATAACCTGTTCGTGGATGACTGCGCTCTCATTCAGTACATTCAGCTGCTGTTGATCGCTTTGCCCTAGCCTCAGAACACTTTGGCCTGACAATAAGTCTGAAGAGAGCAGAGGTTTCATATAAACTTGCCTCTGGCCACATATTCCAATACCCCATAGCCACTAGCGACAACAGCTCTCCTTTCAGTACAAAAGTTTTGCTACCTTGGGAGTATCCTCTCCAATACTACACTGGATGATGAAATCAACCACTGCCTGGCAAAAGCAAGCTTAGTGTCTGGCAGGCTCATTCAATAGTTTGAGAAGAGCATGGAGTTTGTCTCAGGACAAAGATCAAAGTCTACCAGGAAGTGGTACTTACATCACTTTTTAATGGGTTTGAAGCTTGGATAACCTGCCTGCATCACATAAAGCAACTAGAAGCATTCTATCTTTGCTGTCTGAGACCTATCGATCTATTTGCAATGTTAGGTGGCAGGACAAAATACCCAACACTGAGGTTCTTGCAAAGTGCTGCATAGCTGGTATTGAGAGCATGCGCATTAGAGCTCAGTTTCATTGGGCCAGTCATGTGCTTCACATAGAGGATTCCCACATACCAAAGACAGTATTCTACAGCCAGCTGAGCACAGGAACCCACACCACAGAACATCCCAAACTTGGTGTGAGGACAATCTGAAAGCCAACCTCGGAGTTTGCAAGCTGGATCCCAATACATGGGGGAAAAAAACCTGGGAGAGACCCAAACGGAGAAGTCTCTATCATCAAATGATTTTGACATTTGAGAAGGACAGAGTCAAGAGTCTTTAGGACAAGCGACTGCGGCGCAAAGCCAATACCTCTGTCCATCCCTCCAACACTAACTTCTTATGCAATACTTGTAATCAGTTATGAAAATCGAGACTTGGCCTAACGTCACGTGAGATGCCATCAGCCCAGGCTATATGCAGCTCTTTTTTTCTGAATGCTCATCCATTGAAGTGATATGAACAAGGAGCAGAAGTAGGCCATTTGGCCCCTGAAGCCTGCTCTGCCATTTAATAAGATCATGATTGATCTGATAGTAACCTCAAATCTGCATCCCGCCTACACCCAATAACCTATCACCCCCTTGCTTACCAAGGACCTATTCACCTCTGCCTTAAAAATATTCAAAGACTCTGCTTCCACCACCTTTTCAGGAAGAGAGTTCCAAAGACTCAAGGCCCTCAGAAAAAAGATTTTGCCTCATCTCTGTTTTAAATGGATGACCCCTTATTTTTAAAAGGTGACCCACAATTCTAGATTTTCCCACAAGAGGAAACATCCTCCCCACATCCACCCTGTCATGTCACCTCAGGATCTTATATGTTTCAATCAAGTCGCATCTTACTCTTCTAAGCTCCAGCGGACACAAGTCTAGCCTGTCCAACTTTCCTCATAAGACAACCTGCCCACTCCAGGTATTAGTCTAGTAAACCTTCTCTGAACTGCTTCCAACGCATTTACATCCTTCTTCAGCAAAGGAGGACCAAGGGATTCACTAAGAAGGGGAAAATAGAGTACGAGAGTAAGCTTGCGGGGAACATAAAAACTGACTGTAAAAGATTCTATAGGTATGTGAAGAGAAAAAGATTGGTTTAGACAAATGTAGGCCTCTACAGTCAAAAACAGGGGAATTTATAATGGGGTACAAAGAAATGGCTGACCAACTAAATACATACTTTCGTTATGTCTTCACAAAGGAGGATACAAATAACATACCAGAAATGTTGGGGAACACTGCAATTATACAGGGCCTTGGGTGAGACTACACCTGGAATATTGTGCGCAGTTTTGGTCTCCTTATCTGAGGAAGGATGTTCTTGCTATAGAGGGAGTGCAGCAAAGGTTTACCAGACTGATTCCTGGGATGGCGGGACTGACATATGAGGAGAGATTGAGTAGGTTAGGATTATATTCGCTGGAGTTCAGAAGAATGAGGGGGGATCTCATAAAAACCTCTAAAATTCCAATAGGAGTAGACAGGGTAGATGCAGGAAGGATGTTTTGGATGGTGGGGAGGTCCAGAACCAGGGGAGCTCTGAGGATACGGGGTAGACCATTTAGGACTGAGATGAGGAGAAATTTCTTCGCCCAGAGAGTGGTGAACCTGTGGAATTCGCTACAACAGAAAGTAGTTGAGGCCAAAACATTGTTTGTTTTCAAGAAGGAGTTAGGTATAGCTCTTGGGGCGAAAGGAATCAAAGGATATGGGGAGAAAGTGCGAGTAGGCTATTGAGTTGGATGATCAGCCATGTTCATAATGAATGGCGGAGCAGGCTCGAAGGGCCAAATGGCCTACTCTGCTACTATTTTCTATGTTTCCTTAAATAAGGTGATCAATACTATATACAGTTCTCCAGATGTGGTCTCACTGGTGCTCTGCATAACTGAAGCATAACCTCCCTACTTTGTGTTCAATTCCCCTCGCAGTAAATGATAACATTCTATTAGCTTTCCTAATTACTTGTTGTACCTGCATTCTACCCTTTTGCAATTCGTGCACTAAGACACCCAGATCCCTCTGCATCTCAGAGCTCTGCAATCTCTCACCATTTTAGATAATATGCCTCTCATTTATCCTTCCTGCCAAAATGGACAATTTCATTGAATCCATTAGTCATAACCTACAAGGGAACACTACCTCAGGCTCAGAATAAGAAAGCTGAACAAACTATTTGGATTTAAATAATTTACACTGAGACTGATAAATGTTTGAAGCAGGCTGCAGTCGATTGTGCTTTAAAAATTTTAAATAAGGCAATTAATTATTTGGCATACAAAAAAAGGAAAAAGAAAGAGTGCCATATGATATTTTGTTCACTTTGTGAACAGCAAGGTGGCGTATAATAATCTTAGGTTTGCAGCTGAAAAATCAAACAAGTATAAACAACAGCCTTATCTGATAAATAACAACCCAACTGAAGATTTACACACAGCTAGAATGTCACAACTGTCTGAAGCTGTAACACTAGTAAAAGTTACACAAAATGCAAAGTTAAGATTTACCACCTCCCAGTTTACCAAAAATGAAGTCAGAGTCCAAGTCAAGCAAGCACAAAAGGTCTCTGGACTTCCCATCCTTTTTTCACTCCTTACGAGAAACAATTTGGAAACCCAAGGCAGGTTATAGAGATTGTGGCCATAATACTTTTGTTCATAATCACTCTTGAGAAAATGTTTGCTCTTGAGCTCATCACACTGGTTGGCCAGGCAACTTCCATTGCTTGGCGAGAGGGAAACCTGTCAATGAGGTTAAGTTATCTGCATTTTTCAACCAGAAAGGCGAAACCCAACACCCATTTACTCCGCTGCAATGCAACCAAATGTCATGTCAGCAGATAAGTTATATCACTTCAGATTCAAGACACTAAATACACATGATATTAATGTATTGAAGTTATTTACATTTACCAGCATCACTGAATCTCTCTGAGTTATTTACAGCACCTGTACAAATTTAATGCAAACTTTATTTTGTTTTATCACATCTCACTCTTGTATTATTTCTCTGTATGTTTTCCGGTTGTCTTCCTAGAGTCCCAGAAGCTCCTTGAAGTTGGGTGAAGGGAGGGCTGAGCATATTCAATCATTTTGTATTGGTTTTACATCAGTTTTCTGAGACACATGCAGATCAATGCCTCTGATGAACATACAGCAATTTGCATTTGGCTCACAGCTTTAACATAGAGAAGAGGAACATACCAGTTTAACAACCCTAATGTTTAGGAATTAGTCTACAGTTATTAATGGTCAGCTCATGGTCAAAAAGCAACAGTATGCGTTTCACAGGGTTCCAAATTAATAATATTTTAAAGAATGTGGTTCCTATAAATCTATAAACTGCTACTTGATTATCATCCACTTATCTGCTTTAGTATCCGGAATGGATGCACAAGATGTAGTTCTCAGTACAAACCTCACTTATCACAAATTTTGCATGTTTCCTTCTAAACTATAAATGTTTAAATATACACATATCATTAACTCCTTTTCCCTAGAATATCGACTACACTCATGAAAATTACAATTATAAATATTGCTTTAGTAAATTCCTTGGATAGGCCCCTATTAGTGGTCAATTGGAACATGCCTTGCATTAAATGTAAATCATGATAGTTGTTAATCTACAAGAGAAAATGAAATAAGAATCAAATATACCAGCAAATTGAATGAATGCAAAAGCATGTAAAAATGCACTCAGATATTGTTCATGGCTCACTGTGGTTAGCCTGGTATATGGTTAACCTGGCCATGTGCTTAGCCTGGCATGTCATTCCTCTCCTTAGCATAAGCTGGACATTGCAATGTGGATTCATAATTGCAATGTGGATTCATACATATAAAGCAGCAGTAAGTCAAATCATGTGTTCTTTCAGGAATTAGAAACCACAATAGAATAGTCACACCTCAACAATAAACATATATACATACATGCCTATTTCAATGCTGCACCCTTTGCACAACGCGAAAATTAACATTCTATGAACATGGGGAACTAATTGCAAGCTCAAATGAAAGAAGGCAGCTTAGTTTTAAAACAAAATAAAAAGCAAAATTAGCCTAAGAAGAATGGACTAAATATGTGGTCAACCTGGCCTTAAGCAGGCCGCAAATAGGGTACAGTCTGGTGTTACTAATTCAAAGTTAACTCCAATTAAACAATTTTAATAAAATTACATAGGAGTTTATTTTCTTTCACGAGTTCAATGCAAATGGATAGATAATCCTAATTAAACATTTTCAAATTGCAAATACGCTGCAAATTGTGAAGTACCCAAGATTAGTTATTTTATTCCCTGAAAGCCACAGTGTGCAAATTCAGCATGGCCGAGTATCTCCATACTGAGAACCTCAGTTGAACTATGTGAAATTTACAAGTTCTCCCAACCAGGAATTCCATGTCAACTGTCAGCATGACTTGGCTCAATGAACCGGATCTCATCTCTGCCAAGACACCCTTTCTTTCCTCCGTCACTCTGCTAAGTGTACTTCAATTTCTCCATAAGGAGAGTTGAATTCCTAAGATTTAGCATGTACTGCACAAAACCAGCAACTTTCCAAAAAGTCTTCAATAAATAAATCCAAAATGTGTTAAACACCCCGGACCCTTTCCATCAGCCTCAAATGGATATGATTATCATGCATTGATTTAACTATCTGGAACATGTACCCTGTAAGCTCTAATATAATTAAGACACCAACACTGTATTTAATTTCCTAATAAATTTAATTGAAAAACATTTCTGGCTCTTCCAATTAACAGGTTAAATGTGTGGTTCTGGCATGAAACTTCCATGTCCAACAGTTGTGAACTTTAGGAATTATCTTTATTTTGGCTCTGTAAATCACTAAAAGCCGAGTTGCTTTTTCCTTTATTATCGCACTGTCACAAAGACCCTTGTTACGCTGCCCATCATGACACCCAATTGGTTTCAGAAAAATCCAGTTTAAAAGCCAGCAAAGCAACATTGAAAACTACGAAGTAATCTCAACTTTCTGCCTCAGCTATTAAAGCTTTTTAAAGAACCTGTGGCTTTCTGCCAGCAGACAATTAAGCCCTGGAAAACTAGTTATCTCAACCAGCAATTAAAGAATTCAATTCCAACCATCGAATGCTGCTTGGCTCAGAGAACCTGGTGTTATCTCTTCCAAATCTCACTTCTCGTTCCCTCTGCTGGATTCACTTTAATTTGTATGTTTCTAATTTGTCTTCCCATAAAAGGAGTGAATTTGTAATATTTAGCCTAAATTGTGTAGAATGGCTTAGTGCTCACATTATCAGTGGGCCTTCTTCAGAGCCATTCCAAACTGGTAACCCATACATAGATACAATGAATACATCATGAAATAGGTCTGAGTAATTGTGCACAGAGAATCTAAAACTGATCTTACTGGCATATATTTACCTTGGAGAGTCCTTATTAAAATTCAAGTTATTTTCAGATTGTTAACTACCTGAATTGAAAGGGGCTCAAAATGTACTTCATGGGCTACATGACAACCACCATCTTCCAGAACAAAATTGTAATGTAGGATCATAAAACTCAACTGGCATTAACCAGGATTAAAAGGAACTCACAAAACTAGGATGGAACATAGCTAACCACCCCAATGCAGCCCATTTGATCGGCACCCAACCACCACCTTAAATTTCATCCCTTTCACCACTGGTAGCAGTGTATGTCATCTACAAGATGCACTACAGTCACTCACCAAAGCTCCTTCGACAGTACCTTGCAAACCCGCAAGCTCTACCACCCAGGGTAAGGACAGCAGATATGTGGAAATACCACTAACAGCAAGTTCCCCTCCAAGCCACGCACCATCTTGACTTCGAACTTTATCACTGCTCCTTTACTGTTGCTGGGCAGGAAACCTGAAACTCCCTTCCTAACAGCATTGTGGGTGTAGCGACACCACATGGATTACAGCAGTTCGACAAGGCAGCTCACCACCACCAAGGGCAATTAGGGATGGGCAACGAAAGTTGTCCTTGACAGCAATGCTCACATTCCATGAATGGATTAAAAAATAGACTCATATCAGTTGATGAGCAAATACTGTTCTCCCTTAGTAAAACTATTAATACACAGGGGCATAGAAGTATATGAACAGAATACACTGTTGACTCCAAATTTCTAAAGCTACCTTACCATACTCTTGTACATGGTACAGATTTGCCAGAATGTTCTGTGGACAGGCTGTATAACTCTCTACCCCAAAGGCTGTGAATTTTGGGCCAACTGAAACTTTGAAGATCGAGATTGATAAATTTTTGATACATAAGATTATTAAGGGATATGCATCTAAGACAGCTAAATGGAGTTGAAGTACCGAACATGATGTAATTGGATGGCGGAACAGGCTCAAAGGGCTGAATGACTCAATTCTTATTCCCAGTTCCTATGCTCTTTATTATCCCGAAAACAAAAATCTGTCCTGAACTTTCTAACAGTGGATCCCGGAATAGCCTGATCAGTGAAAGTTAAGTCTCAACTATCTGTTCACATTTACCCTTCGAAAGAAAAAAGCTTGCATTTATAAAGGACCCTTCACAACTTTTTGCAATTAAGGGAAGAATTTTCCTGTCGGCGAGCGGGGATGGGGCCCACTCGCCAACGCGTAAAATGACGCGCAGTGACGTTGGGCGGGCATCCCAACGTCACCGCACGTCATTTAGATTTTCGGTTCAGCAGGCGTGCAGCCAAGTCGGCTGCGCGCCCACCGAACTGTCAAAGGCCTATTAAGGCCATTTAAAACCTAATCAATTCAAATTAATGAGCTGCCCCGTCCAAACTTAAGTTTGGCGGGCAGGTGAAGAGTCCAGGCGGCCTTCACGTTTTTCATGAAACCTCATCCACAGGCAGGGAGGTTTCATGCAGTGTTTTAAAATCTAATAAAAATTTATACATTTATTCTTTGACATGTCCCAGCTCATGTGATAGTGTCACATGAGGGGACATGTTTTAAAAGTGTTAAAAACTTTAGTACTGAAACAAATCTTCCTGAGGTACCTCCGTGCCTTGGAGAGGTCTATGTGCTCTTTTGCACGCGCACATGCGCGAAAAAGCACAAGGAACCTCTCAGGGAACCACCCCCCCCCCCCACCCCACCCGCACAGGGAATGCTCAGCGCTTCCGGGTGCACATCATGCTGGGCGGGCTTTAATTGGCCTGCCCACGTAAAATGGCGGTGTGTCCCCAATCAAGGGCACCGATCAGGTGGGCGCCTGACCCCACCTGTCCCCGCACAACCCCACCAACTGGCCTAAGTCACAGTTATAATGTAGGGATATGCGGAAGGCAATTTGCACACAGCAAAATCCTACAAGCAGCAGCGACCAGATCCTATGACTTTGGTGCTGCTTAAAGGATAAATGTTGCCCAGAACACTAGAAGAACTCTCCTACTTATCTTCAAATAGTGCCATGGAATCTTTACATACATGCAATGGGGCAGAAAGGTCTGCAGTTTAATGTCTCATCTCAAAGACTTCATACTCTCTCATTACTACTCTGAAGTGCTCAAGTGCTCATCAGGCGCACAAGTTTCTGGAGTGGGGCTTGATCTCAAAACCTTCTGACTCAAAAAAAGAATGTTAACACTGAGCCGACAAGGCCAACCCTGTTCTGCGCATGAGTCCTTATGCAGCCTGATTTAGCTGAAATAAATGTTTTAGGTCGAGAGTTGGGGGGGAGTGGGCAGTTGCATTGAAGGGTGGAGTTGTGCATAGGCTGAAATTGTACCCTGCTTACAGGAATTATAAGAAATAATTTTGGATTCTTTCATATTTAGCCTATTTATGTCTGCAATTGTTAAGCAGGACAATTCTTATTCTGAGTAAGTTAACCTGGGGACAGATATGTAGGAATGCTTGGCATTTCTGAAGGATGGGTTGCTCATGGAGCAGTGTATGTACGGGGTTTGGAAAATTTAATTATCCACAATGTGTTCTCAGAAAAGTAAATTTTCACATTTGACCAGAAAATGGAAAATCGAGGTTACTCTGTCTGCAATCTGACAAATTTACTGTTACCTTATAAGGCAACATTAAGCATTGCACTATGAATAATCCCTACTGTATGAATCAGGTCCAGTCGGTCAACTCAGCGGAAAGCAATGAAGGCCAAGCTGCATCGTGTACTGCTTTCTTTGCCAAATTCCACAACAGCAGGCCTGAACTCAGAACGAGACGCAGTATTAATTAAAATGGATGTTTTAGTGCAAAAAGTATTCAAAAAATATGTAAGCATTGATGAAGCAAGGCTGAAGCAGGACTTCTCAGCATTCAGCTACTTTTTCCTCATGACAGATGTTGACTTTAAGGAATACTTATATGAAATATTGGGGGATGGGGCAGAGAAACTCGAGCCTATTTAACAACTCTGCCTGGTATTGTGCATGTAAGAGAACAGATGCCTTGCAGCAATAGAACTGTTTGAAAGACATAAACCACGTGCAAAAATGTAGTAATTTCTAAAACAAAAACAAAAATACCTGGAAAAACTCAGCAGGTCTGGCAGCATCTGCGGAGAGGAACACAGTTAACGTTTCGAGTCCGAATGACCCTTCAACAGAACTGAACAGAGTCATTCGGACTCAAAACGTTAACTGTGTTCCTCTCTGCAGATGTTGCCAGACCTGCTGAGTTTTTCCAGGTATTTTTGTTTTTGTTTTGGATTTCCAGCATCCACAGTGTTTTGCTTTTATCTTAGTAATTTCTAAAAGTCAGTTCTACGCAGAGACTGAACTATAGACTTAAGTTTGTTAAACAAAAAGTAGCAGATAATACTGTAAAAACACTCTGCAGGTCAAGCAATTTTTGTGAAGCAAGGATGTAACTTCCTGTTTCAGGTGAGTTTGGATGAAGATTCATACCTTAGAAGTCAACTTGTTTATCCTGTCCAAAGATGCTGCCTGACCTGCTGAATGTTTACAATATTTTCTGACAGTCAATTGGTAGCACAGAACTTGAATATTGGTGAAAAGAGAGACATGTTACCGAAGCTTTACATCTTTCACTCATCAGGACAAACGCAGGAATGCCAAATTTTAAACAATCAGCACAATTTATACTACGGGAGTAAAGGGTGTTATTGGTTGGCAAGTCGACTTTGATTGACCAAGGCATTGCCATGGGGAAAGCAACGGGTAAGCTTAAGCTCTCCAAGCTCCCGGGTAATTCAAAAAAGGCACAAGGCTTGAACATATTCCTTTTGTTTGCAGAGAACAGGTCCCTGTGTATGAATGTATGTCACTTCTAGCAAGCATAAATGAGCCACATTATAATCTCGATTAACTATCTTAAATTGGTTGTTAGGTAGCTATTAGCACAGTCGGCATATTTCCGACGCGTGGATGATACATTCATGATCCTTGAACCTGCAGCTATGTGTAAGGATTTCATTACATAGAACCATAGAACACTACAACACAGAAAAACAGGCCATTCGGCCCTTCTAGTCTGTGCCAAAATATTATTCCACTAGTCCCATTTACCTGCACCCAGTCCATAACCCTCCAGACCTCTCCCATCCATGTATCTATCCAATTTATTCTTAAAACTTAGTGAGCCCACATTTACCATGTCAGATGGTAGCTCGGTCCACACTCCCACCACTCTCTGAGTGAAGAAGATCCCCCTAATGTTCCCCCTAAACCTTTCCCTTTTCACCCTAAAGCCATGTCCTCTCGTGTTTATCTCTCCTAATCTAAGTGGAAAGAGCCTAATCGCATTTACTCTGTCTATACCCCTCATAATTTTGTAAACTTCTATCAAATCTCCCCTCATTCTTCTACGCTCCAAGGAATAAAGTCCTAACCTGTTTAATCTTTCCCTGTAACTCAACTCCTGAAGACCCGGCAACATACTTTAATTCGCGTTGAAAGACACTTCTGAGATGAAGCAGTCTAACTGGTGCCCTTTTCTCGATGGGCTAGTTGTGAAATCCGCTAATGGGTTCTCCACTACTGTCTGCCTCAAGCCTACCTTCACCAGTCAATGTAAACTATGGGATTCATATAGCTCCATGCACTATAAGATTGGCCTTATCAGCATTTTTGTAAATAAGGTCCTAGCCATTTGCTAAGCTGCACAGAGAAATAAAACGTACCAAAGCTATCCTGTGGGACAATGGCTATCCCGATCAGATCATTGCTCGCTATATATTGCGGAAATTCTAAAATGGGCCAAAGGTCATCACTTTCGATCCTGCAAGTGTGTAGTGTACCTCAAAAGCAAAGTATCTCAGGTATCTAAACAACAGATTAAGTAAATCACTTCACACTGTTACTATTACAGCGGTTACATGAGTGTTATTCTCCACTAACAGGTTACTGCCATCAGTCCAAAAAAGACATTCTGCATACCACACAATTGAGCGGGTGCAAGTCAGGTACGTAGGCCATACATCCCAGCGATTGGCTGATTGAATCAAACAGCATATTCCTTCAGTTGTTCATAATAGGAAGAGTACACACTGTACTTAATCAGTCTGCAGTTAAAGCCAAAACAAAACATGCTAGATGTGATTCCACAATTGGGCAACACTTGCTGAACAATTCTGAGTATGCTAATAGCTACGCTAACAACCTATTTAAGATAATCAGTCGAGCTTGTAACGTGGCTCATTTACACATACGAGAAGTGATATACATTCATACGCAGGGACCCATTCTCTGCAAACAAAAGGAATGCGTTCAAGCTTGCACTTTTTTTGAATTATCCGGGAGCTTGGGGAAGGCTATCTTTCTCTGATGCTTCGTCCATGGCAACGCCTTGGCTGGTTAGTGTCAATTTGCCAACCAATCAGCACCTGGGTCTCCTGTTACATACATTGTTGTGGTTGTTTGAAATTTGGCATTCTTGCATTTGGCCTACAAGCAAGATGAAAAGCTTCGGCAACATGTCTCCCTGTCCAGCAGCTTTTTCTGACTTAGTCATCCCCAGATATTTGCTTTTCTATATATTTAATAAATGATAAATATTCAATGATAATGATGATGTGATGTAGATGAAAGTGATAATACTGAAACCAAAATGGAACCTAAAAGTGGAGTATCAGACGACCTTTACTGCGCTGAGAATTTATTTCTACATTAGCAGATTTCCAGCAAATAAAATATTCTACATACATTATTTAGGTTTATTAATATATTACATTTGGATGAAAAGTAGTATGGATTTATGACTCACTTCTTAAAAAAAAACAGATCACAACTGTGTGCAAAAATATTTTGTATCCAAGAATGCACATTTAGCAAGAGGAGACCTCAACATAAACATTAACTTTGAGCCTAAAAACTCAGCAACTACTCCATTAAAGAACCAGTGCTCAAAAGTATTCAATATCTTGGGCTTCTCATTGCTTCAAACCAGAATACTACAACTTTCCAAAGTCTTCAAAAAAGAAACCTGAAAGATGTAAAACCCCTCACTGAGGCCTGTTAACTGAACAACAATTCTGACTCCTCTGGTTAACAGGTTAATGCAAGTTTCATCTCTGCCAGCACATCATGGTCCAACTGTTCTGCAAACATTAAGAATTATTTTTATTTTGGCTGTTTCTTCTAAATTCGAACATCTTCACAAAGACACTGCACACTGTGATACCTAATTAGTTCAAGAAAAATCTAGCTTAAGAGCCAGCAATACAACACTGACAACTGCAAAGTATTCTCTCTCCTTTCCCATGACTCAGCAATCCAAAGTTTTTTCAGCCCTATGGCATTCTGCCATCATGCTACTCTAAGGCCCTGGAAAAGCAGCAAGAAACAGTACAATTTAGGTATCAGGTTACTTAATGGGGATGACTGATTCACTTTCTTTAACCATCCCATTTATAGGAACCAATGTTGCTTTTACTATATTACGAACCATCACTTATGAAGGTGTCTATGTAGCTCACACACATATATTTCATGCACTACCAATCTCAGTATATGAAGTTAAGGCATATATACTAGACGCTTTATAATGTGGGCTTTGAAACCAGAGTGCATTTATAATGCTGACTCTCCAATATAAAAGGAGACATAATTTCCAACTTTTGCTTAATGTTCATTCTATCAGGATGTTGAAATGCGTCAGGGAGCGTTTTCAACTACTACCCATCAGGCACTATGTACTATAAACTCCATTTAGATGTGCATATTAATATTCATTTAGGATTTCAAATGACACAAGGTTAATTAACGTTGCTCAACAACTCGCATTTATATTGCACCTTAAACGTAGAAAGATGTCCCCAAGGTACTTCAGGAATGACACAAATGCCAATGCAGTGGAGTAGAATTAAATTTCTATTTTACTATCCTCAGGTTGAGGATTTTCTGGTCTGCACCCATTCAAATTAAGTTTTCAGATGAGGAATGGTGTCAGTCAGCAGAAAGATGCACCTCCCCTGGCATTGTTCCATCATGACTTTGTTGTATCTCAGTAAAGCACAGCATCTCCAACTTTCTAATTGTGATTAAATACAATGGAAATTCTAGTCAGTCCAGAATGTATGCCCTCACTAGTAATCAAGATTTAAAAAGATGCCAATTCAGGGCTAGAACAGGTTCTGCATTCATCAGAAACATAAATGGCTTCATGGTAACACTGTTACCATTTTAGTCAGAAGGTACCAAGTTTAAGCTTCACTTCTTGATCACATAATCTGAATTTGCAATCAGTACTGTAACCAGTGAGAGTGTTGCTTTGTCCGAGACGACCCCTTTAGAATTAGACATTAAACCAAAGCCTGATCTGATTGTACTGCTGGATATAACTGATCCTCTTATGCTTTTTTGAAAAAGAATAGGGAATTTTCCTGATGTCCGAGCCAAACATAAGTGAAAACAAATTAACTGGTGATATGCCTTTGTTTAAATTGTGCGCAAATTGGGTGCAGTTTTGCTTATGTAGCAGTAGCTACATTTCAAAATAAGTTGTTGGTTGTGAATCACTTTGGGATGAACAGGGATGGTCTGAGAACACAAAAAGAGTTTGTTTTCCTTCTGCTGTCTCTCATTGCTATTTGTTTCTCTCCACTCTTCCTGCCACCCCCACCAACTCACCCCCACCAACTCACCCCCTCCCCATCTTAACTAACTCCTTTTGTTTCTGTCTAATTCCCATTTCTCCTTGGGTGGGCATTGAATACTGTGGTGGGAAAAGGTGCCATCTTTGCTGAAGGTGTTAGAATCTATGTCCTACAGCTGCAAGGAGTTACTATTCAGCTATTCCAAACCTTCAAAAATTCACGGATGAGACAATTGGTTACCTTCAAAATACAAGCTTTGCAAAACTGAACTAGCTGCAAAAAGAAAGGCATTCTCATCCCTTTCTCAGACTCCTCTCTCAGCTTCACCAACTTTAAAATGTATGAATGAAAATAAAACTATAACAGCAGTGTAACCAGTGGTCCACTGACATTTTTTTTAAATACACACACCATCAAAGCTAGTTTTATTTTTTGAAAAATACTATTTTACATGATAAAGCTTTAGCATTTTTCAAGTAATTTGAAAAAGAACTTAGCATGAATTGCCAGAAGCTAAAGAAGCATACACCATCAATAAAACTGGCAGAACGTTACGTGGAATATCGGACTTGCTCAAACAACAGTCCCAATTATAGCACCACATGTTTTGGCAAAGACAGAAGTCTACGCCCAGGTTTTGGGGCTAAAACTTCAAGTAAAAAATTAAATGAAGTTACTGAAAGAGACAAACTACAAATCAACTATTAAATTCATTAATGTTTTATTGAGCTGTTTGTTTTTTTAATATTTAAATGTTGTTTACACGCTTATTTTGGATGTTAGAAACTTCAGTAACTGAGGAAAAAATAGACAAATACTATTTCAGGAAAGAATGTTAGTGATTTTTGAGGGATATTCACTGGATCAGTAGGTGTTATGTGGTACTAAGTGTGGTAGCTCTATCACAGTATTATCTACAGACGTCAGAGGTAGATCACAGGTTTAAGAGGTATATCACAGAAAAAGCAACTGAGACGTCTGGTAATGAAATTAAGATTTTCATCTGTGGTCCTTACAGTTTGCTCCTTCACAGTCAAATGCTTATCCTAAAACCAAAAAATATACACAATACTTTCATAAGTAACAACAATCACTACATATCTGCTTAACTAAATTAACCTTAGTGGAACAGCACAATATCAGGTGATTGCTATACTGGTCTTATTCACACTCAAAGTGAATCGGAGTCTGAAATCAATTCCTCTGATTGCATTAAAAGCCTTACACAGAAAAGGCCTTCTAGTCAAATCAAATTTGTCCATACACTTGCACAATTGAAATTTCTGACTCGGCAAACCGGCCTCTTTTTAAAGTGCCTATTTTCACTCTGGAGGTCGGGTGGGGGGATGGGAGCACAAATCCTGGAAGCAGATCCTAGATGGTCAAAGGGCAGGCATGCCAAGGCAGACTGCTTAGAAGGCCTGCCTCAGTTCTCTGGGACTTTGTTCTCAGTTCTATTGAAAGCAGTTAGGTCCTCTAGCCCTCAACCCCACACCCCATCCCCCAATCCCCTCCATGCCAACATGCCCACCACCCACCCCATGCCTCCTCATACCCGTCATGCCAACTCACCCTGTATCCACCAGGGGCAGACCTCAGGAGCCATGTGGAGATCAAATAAAATAAACTGCTAAAAATCTGAGAGAGTTCTCAGTCTACATGCTTGATAGGGAGAAAAAAGATCCCATTCATGAAGCACATTCAAACTTTTTAAATCTCAAATGATAAAACACTTAGGAAACAAAAAACTTCTATTCATATCCCACATCAAAAAACTGGTAACCCTTTAATAATCTGAGTTGCCAATCAAACTGAGAACTCAGAATCCCCTGCTGAGATAATTGCAGCTTTGGAAATTCAGCCAAGCTTGCATAAAAGCATAATAATAGCCTTAAGGTAAATATCACCAAAAACTGCATGAACAGATGCTGCACCAGCTGGTTTGTCCATCAAAGCAATCCAGCAGAGGTTTTTTTTTTAAACAAGCATTGAAAATGTCAGTCAGCTTTTTTTCTTACAGTTTTAAGTGTGAGATTTTAAAAACTTCAGACCGGGGCAGTTAAACACACTTTATCTGCCCTTCAACAGTGTTTACATCTACTCTATGGATTTGTGACTCCCACACTGCCAATTAAGGCTCTTGCAAAAGCCAAAATGTGGTCAGTTTGAACTCAAGTTCAAATGGCCCTGCTGAGTTTGGGTTTTCCTCTTGTGCGATTCATACTCAGCCTCCTTTCTCCTACCAGCAAAAACGAGATCTGTCAGCAATTCTGCTGCTGCTGTGGGCCACCAGCAGCAGCAGAATTATACTCAAACACAATCTGTAGTCTCATGGCCCAGCACATCCCCGACTCTACCATTGCCATCAAGCCAGGGGATCAATCCTGGTTCAATGTAGAGTGCAGGAGGGCATGCCAGGAGCAGCACCAGACATGCCTAAAAATGAGATATCAACCTGTTGAAGCTATGACATAGGATGACTTGCATGCCAAACAGCATAAGCAGCAAGTGAAAAACAGAGCTAAGCGATCCCATAACCAACGGGTCAGATCTAAGCACTGCAATCCTGCCACATCCAGTCGTGAATGATGGTGAACAATTAAACAACTCGCTGGAGGAGGAGGCTCCACAAATATCCCCATCCTGAATGATGGAGGAGCCCAGCACATCAGTGCAAAAGATAAGGCTAGGCTGAAGGATTTGCTACCATCTGTCAAACCTGGACAAAAGAGCTGAACTCCACAGCTGAAGGGAGATTGACTGCCCTTGACATCAAGGCCTCTTTTCACCAAAAATGGCATCAAGGAGTCCCAGCAAAACTGAAGTCAATGGGAATCAGGGGGAAAACTCTCTGCTGGTTGGAATCATAGTACAAAGGAAGATTGCTGTGGTCGTTGGAGGTCAGTCATCTCAGCTCCAGTACATCACTGCAGCAGTTCCTCAGGGTAGTGTCCTAGGCTCAACCATCTTCAGCTGGTTCATCAATGACCTTCCTTCCATCATAAGGTCAGAAGTGGGGGTGTTCGCTGATGATTTGCACAATGTTCAGCACCATTCGCGACTCCTCAGATACTGAAGCAGTCCCTGTCCAAATGTAGCAAGACCTGGACGATATCCGGGCTTGGGCTGACAAATGGCAAGTGTCAAGCAATGACTATCTCCAATAAGAGAGAATCCAACCATCGCCCCTTGAGGTTCAATGGCATTACCATCACTGAAACACACACTATCAACATCCTGGGGGTTACCATTGACCAGAAACTGAACTGGACTAGCCATATAAATACTGTGCCTACAAGAGCAGGTCAGAGGCTAGGAATTGTGCAACGAGTAACTCACCTTCTGACTCTCCAAAGCCTGTCCATCATCTGCAAGGCACAAATCAGGTGTGTGATGGAATATTCCCCACTTGCCTGGATGAGTGCAGCTCCCACAACACTCAAGGAGCTTGACACCATCCAGGACAAAGCAGCCCGCTTGATTGGCATCACATCCACAAACATTCACTCCCTCCACCACCAACGCACAGTAGCAGCAGTGTGTTCCATCTATAAAATGCACTGCAGAAATTCACCAAAGCTCATTCGACCGCACTTCCAAACCCACGACCACTACCATTTAGAAGGACAAGGGCAGTAGGTACATGGGAACACCACCACCTGGAAGTTCCCCTCCAAGTCACTCACCATCCTGACTTGGAAACGTACCTTCACTGTCGCTGGGTCAAAATCCTGGAACTCCCTTCCTAACAGCACTGTGGGTGTACCTACACTACATGGATTGCAGCGATTCAAGAAGGCAGCTCACCACCACCACTTTCTCAAGGGCAACTAGTGATGGGCAATAAATGCTGGTGCAGCCAGTGAAGCACACACCCTGTGAATGAATATTTAAAAAGGGGCGGGTCATCTGCATATGGGCCCCACCCGCCAATTCTAAAGATCCTGAGTATTCCTGATTTAAAGCTGAGTATTCCGGACTCCGTAAAAATCCGGCCCCAAGCGTTTATATCCTGTGATCCGATCAAAGATCATCAGCAATTTCAGATGACATTGAACAGCTTGTTTCATTGAAGCAACAACTCAGAATACACTGGAAATAACTTGGAAGGAATGAGGCATATTCCATGCCAAGAAACATGCACATGAATTACAATTCCCATTTTAAAATATTTGCCTATTATGTAAGGTCAGAAGGTTTATAAATATACAATTTGCAAATCCAACCTTATTTGGAGGAAATACCATGCATGAGTAGGGCTCTTGACTAGCAAAAATTATTTAACTTGGAAAAGTACAGCATTATGCATGTGGACAGAGAAAATATGTACATGCTTCAGGGAAAAGCATTAAAGCAGGTGGGGAAAGAGATTTGAGTATTCTAGTGTATTGGGGGGGCGGTGTGGTTGGGGGGAGATCAAAGCAGTAGGTCTATGATAGGGTGAAGGCCAGGGAAGATTAAAGAACAAAAGATTTCATGATGTAACAGCCAATTAAGCCACTCTTCTTCACCTCCATCCTATCAAAGACCTTCTTCATTCTTCCTGCGCCCTTTCCCCTTCCACTGTCATAAAAATTCTTACATTTCGATCTTTCTTCATGTCTGATAAAAGATCATTGACCTGAAACATTAACTTGGTTTCTCTTCACTGATGCTGCCGGACCTGCTGAGATTTTCCAGCTTTTTAATCCTTGTTTCAGATTTCTAGCATCCATAGCATTTTGCTTTTAAATTAGAGTAGGAACAGATACGTAGCAATCTGTCTTCGCATCTCTCAGGGTTTCCTCACAATCATGATCCAATAACCCATTAAAGTCCAGGTGCGTGGAAGTTGAACAATGTAAATGTGATGTGAGGAAAAAAAATTTCGCCCTGAGGGTGTTTGGAGTCTGGAACAAACTTCCTGAAAGGGGGGCAGGTTCGATGGAGGTTTTCAAAAGGGAATTGGATTGTTAACTGAAAAGAGAGGATGTGCAAGACTAAGGGGATAAGGCAGGGAGTGGGGCTAGGTGGAATGCTCTTTCAGACAGCCAGTGCAGGCTCGATGGGCTGAATGGCCTCCTTCTGCACTGTAAAGATGCTGTGATACTGTGAATGCCTTCCATCGTTGAACAGTATTTCAATAATCCTTGACTAGGTACACACTTGAAGAACAGCCATTGGGAAAATCGATCAGTCTGCTCCTGATATAAAAACATTTCTTTCGTTCATTGGATGCAAGCGTTGCTGGCTAGGCCAGCATTTATTTCCCATCCCTAATTGCACTCGAGGTGGTGGTGGTGGTGGTGAGCTGCCAGCTTGAACCGCTGCAATCCATGTGGTGTAGGTACACCCACAATGCAGTTAGGGAGGGAGTTCCAGGATTTTGATCCAGCAACAGTGAAGGAACCGCGATGTATTTCCAAATCAGGATGGGAAGTGGCTTGGAGGGGAACTTCTAAGGTGGTGGTGTTCTCATCTGTCTGCTGTCCTCGTCCTTCTAGAAGGTGGTGGTTGTGGGTTTGAAAGGTGCTGTCTAAGGGGGCTCAGTGAGTTCCTGCAGTGCATCTTGTGGATAGTACACATTGCTGCCACTATTCGTTATGGTGGAGGGAGTGAATGTTTGTGGATGTGGTGCCAATCAAGCAGGCTGCTTTGTCCTGGATGGTGCCAAGCTTCATTGTTGTGGGAGCTGCACTCGTCCATGCAAGTGGAAAGTATTCCATTACACTCCTGACTTGTACCTTGTAGATGGTGGACAGACTTTGGGGAGTTGGGGGGAGAGTTACTCGACACAGGATTCCTAGCCTCTGACCTGCTCTTGTAGCCACAGTATTTGTATGGCTAGTCCAGTTCAGTTTCTGGTCAATGATAAACCCCCCAGGATGTTGATAGAGGGGATTCAGCAGTGATAATACCATTGGATGTTAAGGGGAGATGGTTAGATTCTATCTTGTTGGAGATGGTCATTGCCTGGTACTTGTGTGGCATGAATGTTGCTTGCCTCTCGTCAGCCCAAGTCTGGATATTTTCCAGGTCTTGCTGCATTTGGACAGGGACTGCTTCAATATCTGTGGAGTCGCGAATGGTGAACATGGTGCAAACATCGCCACTTCTCTAACCTTATGATGGAAGGAAGGTCATTGATGAAGCAGCTGAAGATGGTTGGGCCTAGGACACTACTCTGAAGAACTCCTGGACTGATGCCTGGAACTGAGATGATTGACCTCCAACAACCACAACTGTCTCCCTTTGTGCCAGGTATGAATCCAACGAGCGGGGAGTTTTTCCCCTGATTTCTATTGACTGCAGTTTTGATAGGGCTCCTTGATGCCACACTCTGTCAAATGCTGCTTGATGGAAGGGCAGTCGCTCTCACCTCACCTGTGGAGTTCAGCTCTTCTGTCCATGTTTAAACCAAGGCTATGATGAGGTCAGCAGCTAAGTGAAACTGGCGGAACTCAAACTGGGCATCAGTGAGCAGGTTATTGCTAAGCAAGTGCCGCTTGATAGCACTGTTGATGACCCCTTCCATCACTTTACTGATGATCGAGAGTAGACTGATAGGGCGGTAATTGGCTGGGTTGGATTTGTCCTGGTTTGTGTGTACAGGGCATAACTGAGCAATTTTCCACATTGCCGGGTAGATGCCAACTTTATAGCTGTACTGGAACAGCTTGGCTAGGGGTGCAGCAAGTTCTGGAGCACATCTTCAGTACTATTGCCTGGATATTGTCAGGGCCCATAGCTTTTGGATATCCAATGCCTTCAGCCATTTCTTGATATCACGTGGAGTGAATCAAATTGGCTGAAGACTGGTATCTGTGATGCTGGGGACTTCCGGAGGAGGCCAAGATGATCATCCACTCAGTACTTATAGCTGAAGATGGTTGCGAATGCTTCAGCCTTATCTTTTGCACTGATGTGCTGGGCTCCCCCATCACTGAGGATGGGGATATTTGTGGAGCCTCCTCCTCCAGTGAGTTGTTTAATTGCCCACTACCATTCATGACCAAATATGGCAGGTCTGCAGAGCTTGGATCTGATCCATCGGTTGTTGAATCGCTTAGCTCTATCACTTGCTGCTTATGCTGTTTGGCATACAAGTAGTCCTGTGTTATAGCTTCACCAGGTTGACACCTCATTTTTAAGTATGCCTGGTGCTGCTCCTGGCATGCTCTCCTGCACTCTTTTATTGAACCAGGATTGATCCTGTGGCTTGGTGGCAATGGTAGAGTGGGTAGGGTGGCTCAGGAGTATGTGCAGCACTTCCCTTATCTCGGCAGCCACCTCTCCCAAGGGACTACCATGGATGAGGAAGCCCAACACCGAGTCAACTGTGCTAGCGCTGCCTTCTTCAAGCTGCACCAATGTGTCTTTGACAACAGGGACCTTTGCAAGTCAACAAAGATTCTGATTTATAAAACTGATGTGCTGACTACGCTCTTCTACTGCAGTGAAATATGGACTGTCTGCCGATGCCACATTAAGATCCTTGAGAGCTTCCATCAGCAGTGCCTGCATTGAAATCTGGGGGTCAAATGGGAGGGCCGCTGGACTAACGCGAGCATCCTCCATAATGCTGCGTCTACCAGCACTGATGCCCTGCACCTGCAGAACCAACTCCAATGGATGGGCCATTGCATCCAGATGCCCGAAAACCGCCTCCTTCAGGCAGGCTCTCTTTCTGCAGATCTCCATTGGCGGCCAAAGGAAAAGGTATAAGAATACGCTCAAGGTCACCCTAAAGCACAGGGGCATTAACACCATTGACTGGGAGGAGAATGCTGCCGATCACTCGGCATGGCGCCACCTGGCATCAAGGCGCAAGTCACTTCGAGGCTCAGCAACTCGACAGCGAGGCGGAACGGTGGTGCCAGAGGAAGGAGATGGAAGCCAACACAGGGCTGCGTAACAACATGCCCCCACTGAGAAGAACATTTGGATCCAGAATTGGGCTCCTCAGTCACCTGAAGTCTCGCCAAGCCTGATGGACGTCATCCTCGATTCTGAGGGACCGCCGACGAACGGTAGGGTGGAGGATATGACAGGCCATGAGGTTACAGATTGCAGCCGAGTACAATTGTGCTGCTGCTGATAGCCCACACTGCCTCACAGTTGCCAAGTCTTGAGTTGCTAGATCTGTTTGAAATCTATCTCATTTAGCACGATAGTAGTGCCACACAACTCAATGGAGGTTACGCTCAATGTGAAGACGGGGACTTCGTCTCCACAAAGATTGTGCAGTAGTCACTCCTACTGACACTGACATGCATAAAGGCAAACTTCTAGCTGCCAGATGATGCTGTATTACAAGTTAAATGACAATGGGTTCAGCCCTGTTAGTTGTACACAGCTGTGGCAACCCAAAGTAAATTTTCCAGATGTTGAGAAATAAGTGGTGGAAAGGTTTGCTTTTCACTGTCACTTCCTGGCGCATGGCCTTAGAAAATCCAGCAAGGTTAATTTGTGTTACCAACAGCTTCCCAAGACAATGTGTCAAGCACCACAAGCACGGCAACTCTCCCAAAATAAAATCAGCCTGCATTGCTTAAGTATATGTTCACTACATTTTACATGATACAGAACAAGTGTTACACTACAATCATCTGATAGCCCACAATTTGTAATTTCTTTCCTGCATGGGCGGTAATGCTCTGAAAAGTCAGCTGACTTGATTTCAAATATATTCAATTAGCTACCCACAACTGAATTATTGTAGAAATAAATGTACAGAACACACAGCACACAAACCCGTTGGGCAATTTAAGATGAGTACTAGAAGTTAAGAGAGATGTAATGAGCCTTCCAACGCTAGCAGCACAGCTACAGAGTAAACCAATGTCTTCAACAAGAGATTAAGATTGCTAGGCATGGTAAAAACTGAAGAATGTTCCGAAACCTTTGCTATGAACAGGTTTTCCTCCTTACCATATTTCTTTCCTGAAGATTTTATCTTCATGTTGGGATACAAAACATGTACATTCTGCATGCCTGATGCCTTGAGCTTGATCACACCCATGCAAATCACCAAAGACCAGCCTCAAATCATTCATCTCACTGGAGGAAGTGGGAAAAGCCTAGGGACTAGATTTTCCCATTCTAATGTTGGGCAAATATGGGTTGCAGGGTCCAAGTCCCGCATATGGAAGGCCCACCCCCATTTCCTTGCGCCGGCAATTTTTAGCAGCACAGGGAAGGGGGCAGGTTGCCAGCTCACATGCAGAACATCCGACCTTACTGGCTCCATGGCAGGACTAGGCATTTTAGATCTCCCATAATTTAAGTCAGGTCTGCTTCTGAAGGAGATGTGATTCACGCCAGCTCAGAGGTGTTGTGCCCCATGGGGGACCCCTGGACTGGAATCAAGAACATTTTGAGAGGAAAGTTCAAAATGTGTTGACAACTTTACATACTGTATGATAAGTCAATTATGTTTTTAAATACAGTGATTACTAATCTCCTTGTTCTTAAAAAGTAAGTGGCCTTTAAATTGACCAGCATTGTAAAAATGGAAAAGTGATCTTTTGTATTGAACAATCCACTGGATAAAGTGCTCCTTTAGATTGAACAGTATGGATATTCAGATTTGACTGTGCCAATTTTCCCTTGTCATTTAATCTCTTCATTGATTAACAGCTCAGATATCTGTTGCCCTGCTTTTAAACTTGAAAAGATGGCTGAGCTCTTTCAGTGACTTCAAAAGGTTTAATATATTCAGCTCTGCAGGCTTTGTTTACACAGCTGTGCAACATAATCTCACTATGCATGCTTGGCTGAGCTGCAATCCCACTAACAGATTCAAGTCAGCAGAGAGTATTCACACAGTTGTAGAGGCGATTGAAAGTTTGTTTATTTTGACAATTTTATAACCACTCAAAAGGATTTTTTTCTGGTTTTGAATGACTGTTTATCTTGGCAGGTTCATGAGCATCTCAAATACTTCCCAATGTTATAATTGGTTCATGAGACCTGTACATAATGGATACTAGGTGAGTGGGAATGGGGGTGGGGTATGACGTGGCTGAGGAGTGGAAATGTGGCATGGAAGGATAAGGGATCAAGCCCATCTACAGGCGTTTGTTTTTTTTTTATCATTTTCAATTTGATTTGGTGTTAATGCAGTTGACCCATCATCGCTACCCCCACAAAGAAATGGTCTTCCAAGCATGCAATTGAAGTGGAAAGGTTAGATTCAAATATGATTTTTTTCCCTCACCAGCAAGTTGTCAAATGGTTGCATAGAGAGTTATTGATATTCAGAATGCTTTTCTACAAGTTTCTTATGAGGCAAACACTATGCTACGAATTAAAATTAAACTAGCTTAGCATTTGAAAAGGATGACTATAAACAGAGAAAGCGCAAAAATGATGGAACACATTAGTAGCACCATTTGAAGAGATGGCACCAGGACTGTCACAACAGATGAAATAGCCCTTCCGTGTTATGACTTCTATGATTTAAGAAACAAACACCAGGTATATGATATTAGGGAAGAAATGTGTTCAACTTTAAAAGATATTCTGAATCGATGAGCAACAATGGTCCAAATGGACTTCCAGAACTGTATCCATCTTTTACAAGTTAGAAGCCTGAAGATAGTACCTGGGTCAAATATTTAACTCCAAGGAAATTTGCTACTTGCAGAATCTGTTTTTACATATACTGAACAGACTGAACAAAGGTGATGGTCCATACCCTGAAGGATTAATGATACAAGCACAGTACCAAGTTACAAGACAGATCATTGATCAGTTCTTGGTTCTGTGCTTGTGTCATTAATCCTTCAGGGTATGGACCATCACATTTAATGGGCTACACTATCAGGAAAAAGCAGGGCTCAAGTTTGAATGAAACGACCTCCATGAAGTTCACACTAACTGTAAAGTTAGGGACAAAGATATGCCAAGCCTCATTTTTTGGAAAATAATTATAACATAGCTGGATTTCAAAATGCATGAGGTAATCTGCAGCCTTGATTAGATTATTACTTAGGGAGCTAGGAAGCAGATTAAAAAACAGGACCTCAAAGGTAGTAATCTCTGGATTACTTCCAGTGCCACACGCTAGTGAGTACAGAAATAGGTGGTTAGTCCAGGTGAATCCGTGGCTGGAGAGATGGCGCAGGAAGGAGGGCTTTAGATTTCTGGGACATTGGGAGTGTTTCTGCGGGCGGTGGGACCTGTACAAGGCGGACGGGTTGCACCTGAACCGGAATGGGACCAACATACATGCGGGGAGGTTTGCTAGTGCTGTTGGGGAGGGTTTAAACTAACTTGGCAGTGGGATGGGATCCTGAGAGGAGGTTCAGCAGGGGGAGATGCACAGCTAAAATTAGAAGAGAGAGCAAGTGAGTCTGGAAGGCATAGAAATTATAGGCCAATTAAGGCATAAGGGAGTTTGGCAAGGTTGGGTGGTATTTATTTTAATGCAAGGAGTCTGATGAATAAGGCAGTTGAGTTGAGGGCACAAATTAACACATAGGAGTATGATGTCATTGCTGTCACAGAAACATGGTTGAGAGAGAGGCAGGATTGACAGCTCAATATTCCAGAATATAGGGTCTTCAGGTGAGACGGGGAGGAGATAAAAGAGGAGGGGGAATCACAACATTGATCAAGGAATAAATTACAGCAGTAAGGAGGGACGAAATCTTAGAAGGCTCCTCAAATGAAGCCATATGGGTAGAGCTTAAAGACAAAAAAAGAGCAATCACATTGCTGGGAGTGTACTATAGGCCCCAAAACAGTCAGAGAGAAATCAAAGAGCTGATATGTAGGCAAATTTCAGAGAAGTGTACAAAAATAGGATAGTAATAGTGGGAGATTTCAAATTCCCCAACATTAACTGGGTTAGTCATAGTGCGATAGGTTTAGAGGGAGCCGAATTCTTAACATGCATCCAGGAGAGTTTAAGCCAGTACGTAGAAGGTCCTACAAGAGAGTGGGGGTTCTGGACTTAATTTTAGGGAATGAAGCCGGGCAAGTGGTAGAGCATAGTGGGGGAGCATTTTGCAGATAGTGATCATAACTCCATTAGATTCAAGGTTGTTATGGAAAAGGATAATGAAGGGCCAGAAATCAGAGCTCTAAATTGGGGGAAGGCCAATTTTAATAAAATCAGATATGATTTGGTCAGAATGGACTGGGAGCAGCTACTTTGAGGTAAATCTGCATCGGAGCAGTGGGACTCCTTCAAGAAGGAAATAGGGAGAGTACAGGGCTAACATATTCCAGTAAAGATAAAGGGCGGGACCAAAAAAACCAGGGAACCCTGGATGTCAAGCGATATACAGGATTGGATAAAGAGAAAGAGGGAGGCTTATGGCAGATACCGAGGGCTCAAACCATAGCCCTAGAGGAGTATAGAATATGTGGAGGGGAACTGAAAAAGGAAACTAGGAAAGCAAAAAGGGGGCATGAAAAAAACATTGGATTTTCTTATATTTTACCTGCAAAGTTATTTTACAAGTACATTAAGAGTAAGAGGATAACTAGAGAAAGAGTAAGGCCCATTAAGGACCATAGTGGTAATTTGTGTGTGGAGCCGGAAGGCGTAGGTAGGGTTCTAAATGAATACTTTGTGTCAGTGTTCACAAGTGAGAGGGACGACGTGGGTATGGAAATCAGGCAGAAGGACTGTGACATAATTAAAGAAATTAGCACAGAAAGGGTAAGTGGTCTGGCAAGCTT
The DNA here is from genome assembly GCF_964194155.1 of Cetorhinus maximus. NCBI lineage: Eukaryota > Metazoa > Chordata > Chondrichthyes > Lamniformes > Cetorhinidae > Cetorhinus > Cetorhinus maximus. The sequence continues at coordinate 28,965,279 of NC_135881.1, forward strand.
AAAAGTAGATAAATCTCCAGGGCCAGATGAAATGTGTCCCAGGCTGTTGAGTGAGGCAAGGGAGGAGATAGCAGGGGCGCTGGCAATAATTTTCAATACCTCCCTAGCCACAGGAAAGGTGCCAGAGGACTGGAGGACAGCCAATGTGGTACCGTTATTCAAGAAGGAAGAGGTGAACCAGAGAACTACAGGCCACTCAGTCTAACCTCAGTGGTGGGGAAATTATTGGAAGCAATTCTGAGGGACAGAATTAATCTACACTTGGAGAGGCAGGGATTAATCAAGGACAGTCAGCATGGTTTTGTTAAGGGGAGGTCATGTCTGACCAATTTGATTTAATTTTTCGAAGAGGTGACCAGGTATGTAGATGAAGGCAATGCATTTGACGTAGTCTACTTGGACTTCAGCAAGGCTTTTGATAAGGTCCTGCATGGGAGACTGATAACGAAGGTAAGAGCCCATGGAATCCAAGGCAATTTGGTAAATTGGATCCAGAATTGGCTGAGTGGCAGGAGCAGAGGGTGATGGTTGAGGGGTGTTTTTGTGGCTGGATGCCTGTGTCCAGGGGGTTCCACAGGGATCGGTGTTGGGTCCCTTGCTGTTTGTGGTATATATAAACAATTTAGACTTGAATGTAGGAGGGTTGATCAGTAAGTTCGCGGATCACATGAAAATTGGTGGGGTGGTAAATAATGAGGAGGATAGCCTTAGATTACAGGAGGACAAAGACGGGCTGGTCAGATGGGCTGATCAGTGGCAAATGAAAATCAATCCGGATAAGTATGAGGTGACACACTTGGGCAGGAAAAATAAGGCACGGGAATACACGATGAATGGCAGCACCCTGGGAAGTACCGAGGATCAGGGGGACCTTGGTGTGCATGTCCACCGGTCCCTTAAGGTAGATAAGGTGGTTAAGAAGGCATATGCAATACTTGCCTTTATTAACCAAGGCATTGAATATAAGAGCAGGGAGGTTATGCTGGAACTGTATAAAACGCTGCTTAGGCCACAGCTAGAATATTGCGTGGAGTTCTGGAATCCACATTATAGGAAGAATATGATTGCGCTAGAGTGCAGAGGATGTTTACCAGGATGTTGCCTGGGCTGGAGAGTTTTGGTTATGAGGAGAGATTGGATAAACTGGGGTTATTTTCCCTGGAGCAGAGGAGATTGAGGGGGGGGACATGATTGAGGTGTATAAAATTATGAGGGGCATAGATAGGGTAGACAGGAAGGAATATTTCCCCTTGGTGAAGGGATCAATAACCAAGGGGAATAGATTTAAAGCAAGGGGCAGGAGGTTTAGAGGGTATGTAAGGAAGAATTTTTTCACCCAAAAGGTGGTAGCAATCTGGAACTCACTGCCTGAAAGGGTGATAGAGGCAGAAACCTTCGTAACATTTAAGAAGTATTTGGATGTGCACTTGCGATGCCATGGCATATAAGGCTATGCGCCTAGTGCTGGAAAATGGTCCAGGGGGCTTATCGGCTTTTAGCCCCATTAGTTTCCCTAATGCTTTTCCTCTAGTGATAATTATTGTATTTATTTCCTCCCCATCTTTTGCCCCTTGATTACTTAGTATTTTTGGAATGCTAATAGTATCTTCTACCGCAAAGTATTTATTCAACTCCTCTGCCATTCCCTGGTTCTCCATTATTATTTCCCCAGCTTCATTCTTTAAGAGGCTTATGTTCATTTTGGCCTCTCTCTTCCTTTCTGTATATTTAAAGAAGCTCTTACTGTCCTTTTTACATTACTTGCTAGCCTACCCTCAAAGTTTATTTTCTCCCTCTTTATTATTTTTTTGGTCATCTTTTGTTGGTTTTTAAAACTTTTCCAATCCTCTGGCTTACCACTAATCTTTGCTACATTGTACGTGTTTTTTCTTTCAATTTGATTCTGTCCTTAACTTCCTTGCTTAACCATGGTTTGTTTATCCCCTTCCTTGAATCCTTCTTCCTCACTGGGATATATCTTTGTTGAGAGTCATGAACTATTTTCTTAAACGTCAGCCATTGTTCATCAACTGTCTTTTCTGCTAAACTGCTTTCCCAGTCCACTCCAGCCAACTCTGCCCTCATTCCGTTGTAATTACCTTTATTTAAGGCTAGCACAGTTGTTTCTGACCCATGTTTCTCACTCTCAAACTGAAGGCTAAGTTTTGCCATATTATGGTCACTGTTTCCTAGGGGATCTTTTACTCTGAGATCATTTATTAAACCTGTCTCATTACACATTGCCAGGTCCAAAATAGCCTGATCCCTGGTTGGGTTCACAACATATTATTCTAAGAAACTGTCCCAAATACTGAATCCTTGCTCGTGTCTAACTCTGCCAACTTAAATTTTCCCAATCTATGTGAAGATTAAAGTCACCCATGATTAATGTACTGCCTTTTTTACATGCCCTCGTTACCTCCTAATTTATTCTCTGTCCTACAGTATAGCTACTGTCAGGGGGCCTATAGACTACACCCACCAATTTCTTCTTCCCCTTGTTATTTCTTACCTCCACCCATATGGATTCTATATCTTCTGATCCAAGATCCTTTCTTGCTATGGAAGTTATTCCATCTCGTACTAACAAAGCTACCCACCACCTTTTCCTTCCTGCCTGTCCTTTCAAAAAGTTGCATACCATTGAATATTTAGTTCTAGGCTTTGATCTCCTTGTAACTACGTCTCCATAATGGTTATAAAATCATACCCATTAATCTGTGCCACTAATTCATTTATTTTGTTCCAAATACTACGGGAATTTAAGTAAAGAGCCATTAATTTTGCCTTCTAACCATTTTTTCCTCTTTTGGCCCTATTTGCTGCTTTTTTAAATGTTTGTACACTCTTTCCCTTCTTGTCACACTCTGGGTATCATTACCTAAATAGCTGCCCTGCAAGACTGCCATGTCCTTTTGTTTTATAAGCCTACGTATCCCTTCCAGAACCCTCCCTCCCCCCCCTCTATTTAGTTTAAGGTGCTCTCTACAGCCCTAGTTGCTCAGTTCACCAGAACACCGGTCCCAGTACAGTTTAAGTGAAGTACATCCCACCAGAACAGCTCCCTTCTACTCCAGTACTAGTGCCAGTACTGCATGAACTGAAGCCCATTCCTCCCACACCAATCTCTGAGCCACACATTTAACTCCTTGACTTTACTTACCCTATGCCAGTTTGCCAGCGACTCAGGTAGCAATCCCAAGATTATTACCTTGGAGCTTCTGCTTTTTAATTTAGCTCCTAACTGTTCAAATTCTTTCAGCAGAACCTCCTTTCTCATCTTATCAATGTCGCTGGTACCAACATGGACGACAACAACTGGATCCCTTCCCTCCCACTCCAAGTTCCTCTCCAGTCCTGAGGAGATATCCTTAACCCAGGTACCGGGCAGGCAACACAGCCTTCAGGGGTCACGCTCACGGCTGCAGAGAACAGTATCTATCCCCCTAATGATACTGTCCCCTACCACTACTACGTTCCCATTTCCTCCCCCAACTTGAATGGTTCCCTGTACCACGGTTCCGTGGTCAGTTAACTCATCCTCCCTGCAGTCCTCGCTCTCATCCACACAGCTTGCAAGAACCTTGTAACTGCTGGACAGTTGCAGGGGCCGAGGCTCCTCAAATGCTACCCCCTGGGTCCCCAAACCTACTTCACCTGCAGTCACACCCTCTTGTCCCTGATCACAGACCAAATTTGAATTACCTAATCTGAGAGGTGTGACCGCCTCCTGGAGCAAAGTGTCCAGGTAACTTTCCCCCTCCCTGATGTGGCGCAATGTCTGCAGCTCGTACTCCAGCTCCTTAACTCGGAACCAAAGTTCCTCGAGCTGCAAACACTTGTTACAGATGTGTTCGCTCTAGATGACTTTGGTGTCTAGCAGCTCCCACATGCTGCAGTAGCAACGCATCACCCGTCCTGCCATCGCTATCGTATTTTATTCAGTTTATTACTCTAGTATTCCCACTATTTAGACTTTATTATAATGTTTTTTTTATACACACCAGTATCGATCTTATAGATAACAAGCTACCTTTAAGAAAAAGAGACAAAAAAGACTAGAGATCTAAACACAAACTGAAAACCTTACTTTACTTTAAAAACTAAAAATATTCACCAATCCTATTCACCAATCAGCTGCTCTCCGTGCTCTTTTCCCTCTCCCGCTCTTTAATGGTCTCACTCTCTCACTGTTAAAGGCCCTGCTCCTTTCATACTCTCTCTTGCTGTAAATGGCCCCGCTGTTTCTCTCTCACTCTCTCACGTATTGAAAGATTGTAGTCTCAGCTTCTGTTACCTCAACTCTCAACAACCTAAGGTTCATTCCATCTGGACCAGAAGAATTGTTAACTTTGCGTGATGCCAACCTATTTTGCATCTCCCACTTATCTGACGCCATGCAATAGCACCTTCTTCCTCGACTGCAACTTTAACATAGTTCTCTTCTTTTGAAGACAGATGCAAAGTATTCATTCAGTACCCCAGTCATGTCCTCTGCCTCAAGACGATTTCTCCTGTTTTAGCCCCCTCCTGTTCCTTTAACTACCATTTTACTTTTATTTTAAAAGAAAGATTTATTGTATAAAATATTTTTGGGTTCCCATTTATGTTACCCATCAATCTTTTCTCATACTCTCTCTTTGTCTTTTTCTATTTCCCCCAGTACTTTCTGTATTCTGCCTTTCAATTGTATTCTGTACCTGATATTTGTCATGAGCCTCCATTTTCTGTTTTATTTTAATCTCCATTTTTTTTTTAATCATCCAAGGGTCTCTAACCTTGGATGCACTATCTTCCCTTCTTATGGGGCTATGCTTGGTTTGTGCCTGAACTATCTCCAACTTGGATGTCTGCAGTGCTCTTTTACCATTTTCCTAGCCAATCTTTGTTCCTGGTGCGCCTGCACTAGGTCCATTCTCAAATCACTGAAGTCGACTCTTCTAATTTAGCATTTCCTGTTTTAAACTTTCCTGAGAGAAAAAATAGATCTAAAAGGACGTACATATCCATTCATGTTTACAGTTAAAGCAACTAAAAGCAGATTACCATGCATTTCTACAATAAAGTAGAATCAAGGGGATTATTGTGGATTGTTTAAGCATCTTAACTGCTGATATTAGACAGTACTATAAAGCAAAAGCTAAGTTCAAATGGTAACCCACAGAGAGTTAGAAGGCTTTGGGTTTGAGGCTTTAAAAGGAAAAGCCCATCCGTCTGTCCTGCTAAACTCAAAAAATTTTGTGGCACCAAAGAGAAAGCTGCTGTTCTGGCCAATGTAGTTTATTGATCAACATCCAAAAGATTAACCTCATTACGGTTTGTGGGATTTTACTGTGCAGTTACAAATGGCCATCCTATTTGCTTATGTAGTTATAATTTCTAAGGAAATCAAGGCAGGTGATTTGGGATATTTGAGATGTGACAAGGGAACTGTATGAATACAAGAGTGGAGGGTAAATGTCAACAGGTATTGTTTGGGCCAAATATCCTGTTTCCATGATATAACTTCATGTATTTAAGTCTTTCTATCTTGAGAAGAAAACTTAAAATCCTAAATTTTCAGTTCATTTCCACTTACAAATTTCCAAATTCTTGGGCGTAGCTTCTTTACTGAACAAACAAATGGCACTCCGTTGGCAGCCGGCATGGACTTGAGGTGCCGAATGACCTCTGTGCCATAAATTACTATAATCCAAAATTAGTAGATTCCCCATTTACAAAACATAAGTAGGTTGCCACTAGTTTTACATGCATTCATAACTAATCATGGACATTCTGCCTAAACTTAGGATCTATTTTAATTTACAAAAATGTTGTACAGCTGGGAATTATTTCCAGAAAGACAGCACTGATAGAATCATTGCTTAGTTTCAACACAAAGTTTTATATCACAGAAACAAGCATTCCAGCCCATCGGTTTTATGCCAGTTGCTTCTCTGCATGAGTCAGTTACTGTAACTCATCTCTCCCACATACTCGCTATACATTTTAACATTACTTTTCGAACTAACTAGATCATTCTATTTTTAAAAGACATGTGGACTTTGCTTCAACCATGGTTTGTGGCACAGAATTTCAAATTCTAACTATCACATTTATAAAGGCATTGCTAAACATAACCTTTCAATTATTTTTCAATATCTTAAGTTTGTGCCCCAGCATCATTAGACTCAGATGTTTACAGCACAGGAGGAGGCCATTCGGCCCATCGTCTCCACGCTGGTCAACAAAGATCTGACTACACCAATCCAAATTTCCAGTACTTGGCCCATAGGCCTGGAGGCTATGGCAATGTAAGTGAATATCTAAATGCTTCTCAAATGTTATGATAGTTTCTGACTCAACCACCCTTTCAGGCAATGTGTTCCAGGCTTGCACCACCCTCTGGGTGAAAAGATTTCTCCTCAACTCCCCACTCAGCCTTCTACCTCTCACCTTAAATCTATGCCCCCTGGTTATTGACCCCTCTACTAATGGAAAAAGTGCCTTCCTATCCACCCTATCTATGCCCCTCATAATCTTATATACCTCTATCAGGTCCCCTCTCAACCTTTGTTGCTCCAAGGAATACAACCCCAGCCTATCCAATCTTTCCTCATAGCTCAGACCCTCCAGCCCAGGCAGCATCCTGGTAAATCTCCTCTGCACCCTCTCCAGTGCAATCACATCCTCTCTATAATGTGATGACCAGAGCTGGAGGCAGTGGTCCAGTTGTGGCCTAACCAGCATTTATACAGTTCCAGCATAACCTCCCTGCTCTTGTATTCTATGCCTCGGCTAATAAAGGCAAGTATCCCTATGCCTTCTTAACCACCTTACCTACCTGTGCTGCAACCTCAGGGATTGGTGGATAAGCACACCAAGGTCCGTCCGATCTTCAGTATTTTGCAGGGTCCTACCATTCATCGTGTAATCCCTCGCCTTGTACGCTCTCCCCAAGTGCATTACCTCACACTTTTCCAGGTTGAATTCCATTTGCCACTGCTCAGCCCACCTGACCAGTCCATTGATAATCTCCTGCAGTTTAGGGCTATCCTCCTCATTATTTACCACCCTACCAATTTTCGTGTCATCTGCAAACTTCTTGATCATACCTCCTACATTTAAGTCCAAATCATTTAGGTACACCACAAACATCAAGGGCCCCAACACTGAGCCCTGCAGAACCCCACTGGAAACAGACTTCCAGTCAGAGAAACATCCCTCTACCATCACCCTCTGCTTCCTGCCTCTCAGCCAATTTTGGATCCAACGTGCCACTTTGTCTTGCATCCCATGGGCTCTTACTTTCTTGATCAGTCTGCTATGAAGGACCTTATCAAAAACTTTGCTAAAGTCCATGTAGACCACATTAAATGCATTACCCTCATCAACACTCCTGGTTACCTCCTCAAAAAATTCAATCAAATTTGTCAAACACGACCTTCCCTTAACAAATCCATGCTGACTATCCCTGATTAATTCGTGTCTCTCCAAGTGCAGATATATTCTGTCCCTCTGAATTCCTTCTAGTAACTTCCCCACCACTGAGGTTAGACTGACTGGCCCGTAATTTCCTGGTCTATCCCTTCCTCCCTTTTTTAATACTGGGACAACTTTAGCAGTCATCCAGTCCTCTGGCACCTCACCTGTGGCCAGAGAGGATTTGAAAATTACTGCCAGGACCCCTGATATCTCTTCCCTCAACAGCCTGGGATACACCTCATTCAGGCCTGCAGATTTATCAATTTTTAAGGCCGCTAAACCCGCTAGTACTTCCTTTCTCTCTCTCTCTATGTTAATTTCCTCTAATATTTCACAGTCCTCCCTGAGGTCTATACCTGTGTCGTCCTTTTCCATTGTGAAGACCAACGCAAGTGTTCAATGAGGACTGTACCCACATCTTCTGGCACCACACACAGATTACCTCTATGGTCCCTAATTGGCCCTACTCTTTCACTAGTTATTCTCGTGCTCTTTATATGTTTGAAAATTCCCTATGAGTTTTCCTTTATTTCATCCACCAATGCTTTCTCATGCACTCTCTTAGCTTTTCTAATTTCATGCTCCCCCTGCATTTTTTATACTTCTCTCGGGACTCTGCCATATTGAGCCCTTGGTATCTGCCATAAGCTTTTCTTTTTTTCTTAATCCTAACCTTTATGTTCCTTGACATCCAGGGTTCTCTAGACTTCGTCCCCCACCTTGATCTTTACGAGAACATATTTGCCCTGTACTCTTGCTATTGCCTGCTTGAATGCCTACTACTGCTCTGACACAGCTTTATCTCCAAGTAGCTGCTCCCAATCCACTTGGGCCAAATCGTATCTCATTTTAGTAAAATTAGCCTTTCCCCAGTTTAGAACTTTTATTCCCAGCCCAACTTTATCATTTTCCATAACTATTGTAAATCTAACTGAGCTATGGTCACTATCTTCAAAAAGGTCCCCTACTGATATGCCTTCTACCTGCCCGGGCTTATTTCCGAATATTACATCCAGAACTGCCCCCTCCCTTCTTGGGCTTTCTACTTACTGGCTAAAAAGTTTCTCCTGGATGCAACTAAAGAATTTTGCTCCCTCCCTATCTTGCACACTAAAACTGTCCCAGTTAATAGTTGGGTAGTTAAAATCCCCTACTATTACTGCCTTACTATTCTTACACTTCTTTGAAATTTGATTTGATTACATATTTGATCCTCTATCTCTCCCTGATTGTTTGGGGGCCTATAGTACACACCCAACAGTATGTTTGCCCCTTTTGTGTTTTTTACTTCTACCCATTAGGCCTCATTTGATGATCCTTCCAAGATATCATCCCTCCTCACTGCCATAATTGATTCCTGAATCAATATTGTGACCCACCCTCCTCTCCTATCCCCCTCTCTATCTCGTCTGAATACCCTATAACCAGCAATGTTGAACTGCCAATCCTGCCCTTCTTTTAGCCAAGTCTCGGTCACAGGCATGTTGGAGTATGATATTATAGATATCTGTGCCCCAAGCTCGTCTGTCTTATTCCTCAGACTCCTTACATTAAAATATATTCCACTTAGCCTTGCTAAACTTATTTCTTTCTTATCTAGCCTATGTTTCCTTTGCCTTCCGGACTCACTTACTAGCTTTTAACTTCTAATTCCATCTCAGCTTTTCTCCCCTCTGAACTACTTTTCAGGATCCCATCCCCCTGCCAATTTAGTTTAAATCCACCCCAACAGCATTAGCAAAGAGGATGTTGGTCCCGTTCCTATTCAGATGTAACCTGTCCAACTTGTACACGTCCCACCTCCCCCAAAAACAATCCCAATGTCCCAAGAATCTAAAGCCCTCCCTCCTGCACCATCTCTCCAGCCATGCATTAATCTGCCATATCCTTCCGTTCCTATACTCACTACTGCGTGGCACCGAGAGTAATCCAGAGATTACTACCTTTGAAGTCCTGCATTTCAATTTCCTACCTAACTCCCTAAAGTCTGCTCGTAGAACCTCATTTCTCTTTCTTCTTATTTCATTGGTCCCAACATAGACCACGACCTCTGGCTGTTCACCCTCCCACTTCAGAATGCCCTGCAGCCATTCCGTGACATCCTTGACCCCGGCACCCTGGAGGCAACATACCATCCTGGAGTCATGTCTACATCCGCAGAAGCACCTGTTTACTCCTCTCACTAACAAATCCCCTACCACTATTGCCCTTCCACACTTCTTCCACCCCCCCCCAACCCCTGGCCACCGAGCAGCTGGACCACCCACAGTGCCATGGCCTTGGAAAACAGTGGGAGTGACGGTTCCTCTGTGGAGGCCAACCAGAGCCAAAGCCAAAAAACGGTTTGCAAGCGAGTGGCACTCGGGGGATTCCCTCACTACCTGCATGGTCCCCTTCTTCTGTCTGGTGGTCACCCATTCCCTCTCTGCTTGCACTTCCTTAAACTTCAGGGTGACCACGCGTTGAAACATGCTATCCATGAACCTCTCAGCCTGATGAATGCACCATAGTGCCCCCAGCTACTGCTCAAGCTCCAAAACCCGGAGCTTGAATTGCACCATTTAGAAGCATCTCCTGCACACATGGTCATCCAGACCGCCAGGCGTGTCTAGGATTTCCCACATAGTGCAGAATGTGCAAACCATGGGACTGAGCTCCGCAGACATATCCTAACTAAATAGAATATGGACCCTTACTTTTATTTTACCCTTGCTCCTACTGGAGTCTCACTGTTTTAACCTCTCTGTCTCGAAATCTTGCTGTTTTAACCTCTATCCCGAAATCTCGCTGTTTTAACCTCTCTGTCCCGAAGTCTCGCGGGAGACTTTTCCACTAGCCAGTGGAAAAACCTATTACTAAGCTATTACAACCTTTAGGGAAGGCATCTGCTTTTTCAACCATAAAGATACTGTAAAAGCTATTTATAGTGTCTGGACGTTAAATAATTATGCATGTGGAACAAATATGAGGATGTGTAATGAACAGTAGCTTGCACAGTTTTGTTTTCAACACAAAGTTCAATGCAAATGGAGTTCCAGGAGTTGACAATTATACTCACAGGCCTGCGGAGAAAGCAGAGAGATAGTGCTCCAACCAGTGGCATGTCACCAATCAAGGGTTCCAGAATCACTCGAATTATACCATTCAGCTGCAAATATAATGAAAGGACCATTATTTCGGAGAAAGAATCCTCTATTTTCACAGGTTAGAGAACAACTGAATTGTGCTCAAAGCACACCACAGATACCTAGAATTCTCATTGGGATTTTATATATTATCAGAGGGTTACAATGCCAAACATTCTCAAAATCAAAGGAATTGCTTTCAAATCATCATTTTGCAGTGGAAAGCACAATTTTAATTTTCTTCACAGGATGAGGCCATTTAAGTTCACTACACACAAGACATCACAAAGACGACAACGTACTAAATTATACTCATGAGCAAGGTTTCACAAGTGACAAAAAAAGCAGCAAAGCTCTCCTGGTAAAATAGGTAAATGGGGAAAGCTTATTCTTCAATATCTATAACTATTTTTTCTATTTTACAATTCCATGCAGCACTGCATCTCAGTGTCATTATGTAACAGAAGGAATCTAGAGTCAATAGAATACAGGAATAGGAGCAAAAAACCATCTAGCCAACCAAGACCATTCCTTCAACAGAGCATTATCTACCCCACCTACCCTACCCCTCCCAAAGCTAACTACTGTATATATGCTCTGATCCCCAAAGGTAATCAAGAAAGACTCTGAAAGTGATCCTTCCATCTTGTTCTACCATTAAACCCTTGCTGACTGCCCTTTCATTTCAAGTAGTACATAGCACCAGTCCAGAGCAATTAATAACCTCTCTACAAATGCTATCCAACATATCTGTATTTCAAAAGGGGCCAGAGAGCTATCTGAAGAGTTCTAGAGCACAAGGCACCTACCTGTATACTCTTCACACCTGCTCTGCAAAAGTACCTCTTGATCTCGAGATCTATCTCGCAGTTTCCAACATAGCTGGGAAAAGGATAAGAAATGTGTAAGCAACATGTCAAAGGATTTTAATTAATCATCAATATAGACCTTTGTTGAAAACCTCAGGATGTTAACACAAAAGTGAAGCACAGCAGGCACTTCACCCACAACAGAGTCTTGTTGCTCCAAGACCAAATTATCGAAGTTGTCTCATAAGCGAAAGAACAAATTTCACAGTTCCCTGCAACTGTCCTATATTCCATGGCTGTGAACATTCCCTCAGATCTTTAGTTTATTTGAATTCTGGAGCTCTATGCAAAACTATGAACCCACTAAGCACTGCAACCAATTTAGTGCCAAAAAGACCAAATTGATGCAAGGTCATTGACCTGAAATGTTAACTCTGTTCCTCTCTCCATAGATGCTGCCTGACCTGCTGATTATTTCCAGCATTCTCTGCTTTTTGTTGTGATGTGGCAGGTCATAATTGCCGGGTTGACCAAATCCCAAGGGAAACTTGGTCAAGCTACTGCAACAATTTGCGATTTGTATTCTTATTACGAGAAGGTATGTGTACTGAAGTCAGAAGGAAAGATTCTACTACCATTTTTGGAGATTTTAAATATTAAATTAAAACATTTATTAACAAAAGAAAAGAAAACTTAAACACAAAGGATTACAGTTACAGAGTAAAATTTAGGCTTACAACATTTCCCAAAGGATTTCTATTTAACTAGACTCACAAATAAACACCCCTTTCCAGGCAACAGTCCCTATAGATTTTTAATCTATAAAAAACCCAATAATATTACCGCAAGGCATCCACTGCTACTGTAGGGAGGTAGTTCACAGGGGCTTCTCTCTGTCTCACTCAACAATGGAAATCCAAAGCTTGTAATAAAACCTTGCTCTCTGGAACAAGCAAACACTTCTCTGGGGTGCCTACAGGTTGCTTACTTCATAGATCTGACCTCGCACAGCACACTCTTCAAGATCTCACATGGCCACACCTCTCCCACAACTTTTAATCTTTCCTTAAATATTTTTTTCCTCTTTCAGCTTTAAACCCATTGTTCTTAACTTTCTTTGGATGTTATCTTTCCCAAAATATAAAAATCTTTCATATTGTCTTTATGGCTACTACTTTCAGGAAAATAAACATAATAACTTTGCTTTATTCGTTTAGGATCTTTGCCAGTTGTAAAACTTCCTTTGATTTTTCTTTCAAACTCAACTCCTCGTTTATTGCCTAATGCAAAGTCCTATTCATTTTGTATTTATTTGTATTGCATGTTAACTTGTTCACCTCCAGTGCAAAATGTCTGCTTTTACACCTAACCCTTTGATGATTTAAACCTGGAAGTTCGGCTGTTTTCAGTTTAATTACACACACACACGCGCACATTCTCAATATCTATTTCAGAAGGGTATGGATCCTGAAAGGATGTTTCCCCATATGGGAGAGGCTAGATCTAGGGGCACCACGATTCGCCACAACCTTCTCAAATGCAACTGGCAATTAGGGATGGCAATAAATGCTGATCTAGACAGCGATGCCCATATGCCATGATGAATAAATAACTTGAGAGAATTTTTTTCCCTGAAGGTCATCAGTCTTTGAAATTCTCTTCTCCAGGGAGCAATGGAGGCAGGGTCATATTTTTAAAGCAAAGTCAGATAGATTCTTGATTGACAAGGGAGTCAAGGGATATAGGGGGTAGACAGCAAAGTAGAGTTGAGGCCACAATCAGGTCAGCCATAATCTTATCAAATGGTGGAGCAGGTTTGAGGGGCCGATTAGCCTACTTCTGTTTCTAATTTGTACATTCACATGTCATACCATTCACTACACTCTAGTGCTATTTCCACTTGACGATATCTGCGATATCAATTTGTCAAAAATCTCTGAAGTATCATTCTCAAATTTTCCTTCCATCCTCAGCGGAGGAAATACCACCTTGCCTATTGACAACCCCTTAAAGGTAGAGAAATTAATGTGTGAGGAAATCAAGACAAACTAGAGGTTTCTACATGTTGGTCCATAACACATAAAACTTCAGGTTCTTCACAAGTGAGACTATCAGCCAGATTCACAGCAATTTACAATGGCAAGTCACCTTGGTATGACTGACATAATATCAATGGCAACACGTTAAAGTTATAACAGAAATATACTGAACAATGCACAGTGGATTTGGCCTTGGTAACAGATACAGGGTGGTGACATCCAAATGCAATGCCACTGTCTATCCTTGGCTTCTGTACAGTTATATTCATGTGCACCATAAAACTGCTGATCTCAAATCTCATATATGCAAACTTAGGTTCAATCTAATAATTGCTCTGAAAGCATTGAACGGTATACATGATATAAACTGTGCTCAAGACAATAATTCATTGGCATAATGAAGAGATTTATTTACCCATCTTGTGACACAACCAATGACTTTTTAAAGGCAGTAAACAAAAATGATCTACATTAACTATATTGCAGATTTGACAACTGCCTTATTTTACTGATTAACAATGTGACCCGTAAAACACAAGCACATAAATGCACACCCTCGCACCTCAACTTAAGTATAACATTAGATTACAGTGTTCACAGTTTCACAGCATAACAAAATATAGTTGTGGAATTAATTAAAAAGTGGAGATGGTTTTACTTCATGAATATTACTGTAATACAACAAATCCAACTGTGATTTGTGAGGTTACGTGACAACTGTAGATAGGTCATTCCACTGGGCCAAATAGATATTTTCCTGAAACACTTGAACTGTACTTGGGTATATCAAAACACAAAATCTACACAAGCCCATATGAAACTCTGAACTGGAAGACTATTTTCATACAAACAATCCTACCTCAAACTGCCTTGCAAGTCAGTTTGCTTCTAGTCATAAAAGGAAAGGAACATTGATTGATTTAGCTCTGGGAGATAAGGTGGTAAAAGACCTGATGTGAGAATTGGAAAATGCCACCATATATAGTTTCAGTGCAAAATTACAAAAAGATAATGAGTGTCAAAGATTTGAATACTGGTTTAGGAAAAGAACAAGTTCAATGTAATAAAACTGGAACAAAGTCAAAATACTGTGGCTGCTGGAAATCTAAAAGGAGAACAGAAAATGCTGGAAACACTCCACAAGTCTGACAGCATCTGTGGAAAGAGAAACAGTAAATGTTTCAGAGTCAGTGATCTTCCTTTAGAACACAATAGTAAAACTTACCGAAGCAGGATGACTGTGAAAGGCTTCAGAATGGGACAAGTTAGCAGAATGGGCAGACAGTAACAAATGCAACTTACAACAACTTACATTTTTATAGCACTTATAACGTAGCAAAACGTCCCACAGTGCTTCACAGGAACTTTGTGTATCTTATTTGCACAATATTATGGACACATATATATGCATATAGAGGTATAGGAACAACAAAACACAGTGTTTTGGATTGTTCTAGCAAAAGAAATGACAAGATATGGTGGTCTTTGTTCTGTGCTATAAAATCCATGATTCTATTTTGCAGCAAATATCTTATGGTTGAAGATGAAACGATCCTGATGAGGAGAGGAGATAATAACAACCCCACCCCACTCAACATTGAGGCAACATTTAACCAAGTATGACATTAGAGAAACGTAGTAAAACAGAGCTCAAAAGGAAAAGCTCTTGTGCATGGAGCTATGCTTAACACACAGGATGGACCTGGCCAACATAAGCTAAACATCACAGAATTGGGGCATTACTCCAATGCCTTCAGTCCAACCATTTTGAGCTAATGATCTTCCCCTAGGTAACTTCCTCAGTCTGGGACAGTTCACTGAAAATTCCAGGGACTCGAGCTCCATTCACAAGGCCACCAACAATGAAACTCATACCTGTCAATGGTATGCAGTTTAGACAACATTCAAGACTTGACTAAGGAATGCAAGGTAACAAGCATCTTTAACCAAGAGGACACGCTGCTATTTCTCCACCAAAGTTTAATGACACTTCCATCACAGAGTTCCCCCATTCGATAATTCATTTCCAACGTTAATGTCCATTCAAATTCCTCTGTTAATAAAACAACCCAAGCCAACCTACAGCAGGACCTCAATAATATCCAGGTTTGGGCTAACAAGTGGCAGGTAACATTCCACTAAATAAGAACCAAGTAACAACCTTCTCCAACAAAAGACAACCCAGCCATAACCTTCTGACCTTCAACAGTGTCACTATCATCAAGTTCCCAAAACATCTTGGGGACTACAATATGACCAGAAGCTTAAGTGGACCAGTGAACAAAGTGGCTCACACACCAAGGCAGAGACTGGGTAATCTAAGAGTGGCTCATTTCCTGAATTCTCAAAGATTATCCACAATCTACAAGGCTTGTCAGGTGTATGACTGAATACTCAACTGGGTTGGTACAGCTTCAACACACAGAACAAAGCAATTCACTTAAACAGCAACCCTGCCACTAGGCTTAATACACACCCCTCCATTATTAACACACTGTGCACTGTAACAACTCACCAAGATTATCTTGTATAGCAATGTGTTGTCAAAGACCTCTCTCACTCAGAAGGACAAGAACAGCACTGTTAAAGGAACAGTATCAAATCCAAGTTCCCCTTTAGTCCTACATGATCCTGACTTGAATATGGGTAATATATTAGCATGGATAGAAGATTGGTTGGCTGGCAGAAAGCAGAGAGTATGCATAAATGGATGTTTTTCTGATTGGCAGAATGTGACGAGTGGAGTCGCACAGGCATCTGTGCTGGGGCCTCAAAGTTTTACACCAATTATTTAGATGAGGGGAGTTAAATTTGCAGATGACAAAAATAGGTAGGAAAGTATGTTGTGAAGAGGACATGAGGAGGTTGCAGGTGGATATAGATAGTTTGAGTGAGTGGGAAAAGATCTGGAAGATGGAGTTTTACGTGGGAAAGTGTGAAGTTGTTCACTTTGGCAGGAAGAACAAAAAAAATCAGGGTATTACTTAAATGGAGAACGGCTGCATAATTCTGAGATGCAGAGGGTTCTAGGTGTTCTCGTACATGAGTCACAAAAAGTATGCAAGTACAGCAAGTAATTAAGAAAGCTAATGGAATGCTATCCCTTATTATGAGAGGGATCGAACAGAAAAGTAAGGATAAAAGCAAAAAACTGCAGATGCTGGAAATCCAAAACAAAAATAAAAATACCTGGAAAAACTCAGCAGGTCTGGCAGCATCTGCGGAGAGGAACACAGTTAACATTTCGAGTCTGTATGACTCTTCAACAGAACTAAGAAAAGAGGTGAAATATAAGCTGGTTTAAGGAGGATTGGGGGGGGTGGGGGGGGCAGGTAGAGCTGGATAGAGGGCCAGTAATAGGTGGAGATAACCAAAAGATGTCATAGACAAAAGGACAGAGGTGTTGAAGGTGGTGTTATTATCTAAGGAATGTGCTAATTAAGGGTAGAAAGCAGGACAAGCAAGGTACAGATAGACCTAGTGGGGGTGGGGTGGGGTGAAGGGAAGGGATCGAAATAGGCTAAAAGGTAGAGATAAAACAATGGATGGAAATACATTTAAAAATAATGGAAATAGGTGGGGAAAAAAAATCTATATAAATTATTGGAAAGAAAAGGGGGATCAGAAAGGGGGTGGGGATGGAGGAGAGAATTCATGATCTAAAATTGTTGAACTCAATATTCAGTCCAGAAGGCTGTAAAGTGCCTAGTTGGAAGATGAGGTGCTGTTCCTCCAGTTTGCGTTGAGCTTCACTGGAACAATGCAGCAGGCCAAGGACGGACATGTGGGCATGAGAGCAGGGTGGAGTGTTGAAATGGCAAGTGACAGGGAGGTCTGGGTCATGCTTGCGGACAGACTGAAGGTGTTCTGCAAAGCGGTCACCCAGTCTGCGTTTGGTCTCTCCAATGTAGAGGAAACCGCATTGGGAGCAACGAATGCAGTAGACTAAATTGAGGGAAGTGCAAGTGAAATGCTGCTTCACTTGAAAGAAGTGTTTGGGCCCTTGGATGGTGAGGAGAGGGGAAGTAAAGGGGCAGGTGTTGCATCTTCTGCGGTTGCATGGGAAGGTGCCGTGGGAGGGGGTTGAGGTGTAGGGGGTGATGGAGGAGTGGACCAGGGTGTCCCGGAGGGAACGATCCCTGCGGAATGCCGCCGGTGGTGGTGGCGAAGGAAAGATGTGTTTGGTGGTGGCATCATGTTGGATTTCAACACTCCACCCTGCTCTCATGCCCACATGTCCGTCCTTGGCCTGCTGCATTGTTCCAGTGAAGCTCAATGCAAACTGGAGGAACAGCACCTCAGCTTCCGACTAGGCACTTTACAGCCTTCCGGAGTGAATACTGAGTTCAACAATTTTAGATCATGAACTCTCTCCTCCATCCCCACCCCCTTTCCGATCCCCCCCTTTTTTTTTCCAATAATTTATATAGGTTTTTCTTTTCCCACCTATTTCCATTATTTTTAAATGTATTTCCATCCATTGTTTTATCTCTACCTTTTAGCCTATTTCGATCCCTTCCCTTCACCCCACCCCACCCCCACTAGGGCTATCTGTACCTTGCTTGTCCTGCTTTCTACCCTTAATTAGCACATTCCTTAGATAATATCACCACCTTCAACACCTCTGTCCTTTTGTCTATCTCCACCTATCACTGGCCCTCTATCCAGCTCTACCTGTCCCCACCCCCCACCCCACCTTAAACCAGCTTATATTTCACCACTTTTCTATTTTTACTTAGTTCTGTTGAAGAGTCAAACGGACTCAAAACGTTAACTGTGTTCCTCTCCGCAGATGCTGCCAGACCTGCTGAGTTTTTCCAGGTATTTTTATTTTTATAAAAGTAAGGATGTTATGCTTCGGTTACACAGAACATTGGTGAGACCGCACCTCGATTACTGTGTGCAGCTTATTTAAGGAAGGATGTAAATGCACTGGAGGTGGTTCAAAGGATTGATACATGGAATGAGTGGGTTGTCTTCTGAGTAAAGGTTGGACAGGCTTGGTTTGTTTTCACTGGGGCTTAGAAGAGTGAGGGGTGATTTGATTGAAGTATACAAGATCCTGAGCAGTCTTGACAAGATAGATGTTGAAAGGATGTTTCCCCTTGTGGGTGAGTCCAGAACTAGGGGGCACTGTTTTAAAATTAGGGGTTTCCCTTTTAGGACAGGGGTGAGGAGAAATTTTTTCTGAGGGTTGTGTGACTTTGGAACTCTCTGCCTCAGAAGGTGATGGAGACGGGGTCATTGAATATTTTAAGGCAGTGGTAGATAGATTCTTGTTAGGCAAGGGAATCAAACGTTATCAGGGTTAGATGGGATTGTGGAAATCAAAACACAAGAAGATCAGCCATGATCTTATTGAATGGCGGAGCAGGCTCGAGGGGCTGAATGGTCTACTCCTGCTCCTATTTCTTATGTTCTTCTGTTATTATGTTCCTCGCATTCTTTCATGATCTCTGGGTCAATATCCTGGAATTGACTGGCTCCCTTGAAGAGTAATCAGGGATGGGCAACAAATGCTGGCCTTGTCAGCAACCCATGATCTTGCATCCCATGAAAGAATAAAGAATAAATGTCTAACCTAACACTATTGTAGGGAAATAATCACCACATGGACTGCTAACACCTTCTCAGGATAACCAGGATGGGCAGTAATTTTGGCTTTCTGAACATCATCCATATCCCAAGAACTACTTCTTAAAATCAAACCCATCCCTTAACTCCACATCTTCTGAAGAAAATATTGTTTACTCCCTATGTGTAATATTGTGGATGTTAAAAGTCATGAATATCTTTTGCAGTTTGGGTCCACAAATCTTGCTTTGCCTATCACTCTTTATTAATGAAAAATCAATATATCAACAAGTCACAGTAGAAACTCTCTATGTAATCATTTGCAATTCCAATCTGTGAATACGCATTTGTAACAGGAAAACCCATCTAAACATGCAAACATTTCACCTTCACACTTTGTTGATGAACCAACCTGATTACTCAAAAAGACTTCGGAAAAATTGTCCCCCACTTTTGTACTCAATCCTAAATTTCTAACGCCCTTAATAAGGTTTTGAAACTTTTTTTCTAATTCAAAATTTCTTAACTTGATTATAGTCATCTAATGAACAGTCCTTTAAAAAATCTTTTAGCTCCTTGCAAAGTTTCTATTATTAAATTGATGCATCAATATGAATGGGAGTTCAGAGTTTTTTGCATTACATTAAAAGATTTTTTAAAGAAACTCAAATGAGTTTTTAATGCATTATTTCAGGAAATAAATGGATCAGACCCATGGAGGAAGAGTGAGATCCTGAGAAAGGTTTAAAGTAAGGTCACTAGATTAACACCTATTTTAAAAACATCAGTTATCACAATAGTGATAACAGGGTGTTGGGACTTACTCTAGAAAAACACATTCTGAAGAGATTTGATTTAGGAATTTAAAATGGTAAAGGCTCTTGATTGGGCACATATGGACAGATTATTTGAATTAGATAAGCTAGGAAGAACAAATGGAATTGCATATGAGTTACGTACACAGAACTAGGTCAAATGTCAGGAGGTTCTCCTTTTCACGGATGGTCATGAGCCTTTGAAATAAATTGACAGGTCATGCGTAGTACAGATTCGCTGCAAATGTTCAACAGGAAGCAGGGAGAGTTCATCGAGGAGACTTATATCATCGCATACATCCCATAGTAGGTGGGATGCTGGACACTGGTCGTCATTCTTATCACCGGAAACTTATTTTGATTGCTGCTGGGTGTGGAGATGAATTTCCCAGAGTTATTTATCATAATTTTATTCCCAGGACATTTACTGGGGTTGGAACATTGGAGTTTGTTGCTCAATTGCTATATGACAGAATGGGACAGGCTTGAAGGGCCACGTAATGTTTTCTGTTCACCTTTCTCCTGTGTTCATTAGGGATGACATTTAGGTGTAACAAAAGATACTTTCTATTCCAAACTGCACATGTAGTGCTCGTAATCACAGCAGGCCTGTGTTTTGTATCGTTTGCTGTTCCAAAACAAAACAATAAGGATATTAAGACAATACATCTCATTTTCAGGTGGGGATTGGAAGAGTACGGTAGTGTAATGGTGTTACTGGACAAATGATCCAGAGGACTAAATTAATAAATCGGACGTGAGCTCAAAACTTATACCATGGCAGTGTGTAAATTCGAATTTAGTTTTTTTTTAAAAAACATCTAGGAAAAAAAAAAGCTAGCATCAGTAAGGGTGATTATAAAACTGCAAATTATTGTAAAAATCTAACTGGTTCACTAATGCCATTTAGGGAAACAAACTGCCATCCTTACCCAGTCTGACCTACAGACAAGTCTAATTACCCTCTGAAGTTGCCTAGCAAGCTACTCAGTTGTATCAAACTGTTACACAGAATAAACAACAATATAGGAGCACCTTCACTATACAGATTGCAGCGGTTCAAGAAATTGGCCACCACCAAGTTTTCAAGGGAAACTAGGAAAAGTCAATAAGTGCCAGCAATACCCTATCCCAAGAATGAATGAAAAAAGGTCAGCTGTGAGGAATCATCTGAGCAGAACCTTTATTCAATACATCCAATATTCCAATGAATATCCAACCTGATATTTTACAGACATATCCACAGTACTCCTAAGATTGAACTGTCTTCGTCTTCCTTCAATAGAACAGGCATTTTTAAGTATGAGAAGAATAAACTGAGAAATATCCCACAATGTTAAAGGCTGTATTAATGCCAAGCAGCTCAACCAATGGTTCAGCAAATTTATGTTTCGAGTAGTTCAGCCACTCAGATCATGAAGATCTCAGATTGATCCCTTAGGCCCAGACGTTCATGGTTTCAGGCTGAGTTGGGACGTCTTTAAAAACTATGGGTGTTTCTGGTATATTTTCACCAGCACAGGATAAAGGTATGGTACCCAGCCCACACGCAATGCACCTTTGCAGAGGTTGGCATTTCAAACCATCCCCATAATTTTGATGACGTCGGGTCTGTTCTGTTAGGAATATGGTTCACAGCTTCTCAGAGGAGTCGTGTACCAGTGGGGAGCCATAATCAGACTCAGGAACGCAAAACAAAAACAGCCATTCAACATTCCCTTAAGAAATATATTACTCTTTATACATTCTCAAAGTTGTCAATCAACCACAGCCATTCATAGTCTCAATGAATAAAAACTATTATCCGCTTCACACCTCTTCATCTTGATAAGTTTAACACATAGGCGTTGAAAAAACTCTAAGAATGCCTTATACAAGGTGCTAAATATGTCAATCAAACAAAGCTTTCACCCTTTCTACAGTTGTGTCAACATTACTTGCTGAAAGCAAAGTGCATTAGACATTCTTGGAACTCAGCCAAGCATTCATAATTAAGCCATCTGGGGAAAACCAGATGCCTGGCCAACTGTTCTAACTGCTTCTGTTGATACCATCATCAGATGGCCTCATTCTGAATACTTAACTGAGATCCAAGAATTGAATGGGATTCATGATGTAAGTTACCTGATTTGAAGGTCTAAGATAATTTGTCTGCTGTCTATGTTTTCTGTATAAGTTTTTACCCCATCAATCCGTAGAGGCTGAAAAGAGATGTACAGAGAGATGAACAAATATTTAACAGTGAGCAATGCTCTAGCGTTTGGAAAACCCTTTTCAGCAGCTGAGTCACAAATCTTTATAAAACCCTTTAAGGAAATTAAAAACAAATTCCACATGCAATTTTTAAAATCTAAATTATACAAATATAAATGTGCTGTTGTTCACCAACATTATTTATAATTATTTCCAAGCAATTGCTACAATTTACACAGCATCTTTTACATGGTAGTTGGGGGTCAGACCGATGCAGAAAGAGGTAGGAAATTAGACGGTAGCCAAAAGTATGGTTGAAGTCATGGGTTTTATCAAGATTTTTAAGAGGGCGGCGGAAGGGGTGTGAAAGATTTGGTGAGGTTGAATAGATTAGAATCAGATAGGTAGACACGCGAGGGCAGTCCCACCAAGACGAAAGGTAATCGGAGAAGCAAGGTACAATTGACCTCATCAAAAGTTTCATGCTGGTCAAGGGCGGATCATACATGTATATATATATTTTTTAAAACAACTTGTACCTATATTGCACCTCTTAAGGCCTTCAGAAGAATAATACACCATGGTCAGAGGATGTCATATGTGATTGCTGTTTTGAAAGGGCTGGGAACACACAAGGAAAGTGAACCATTTACATTGTCTGCTAGTATGAGGGCTAGAAAGGGAATTTGGTTGTTTAGCAGTTTAGTGCAAATGGGATCAAGGGAAAAAACTAAGCTTACATAAGGCACAAGGAAAAATGAATGAGAAACTGGAGCTTTGGGCAAACAGAACCTGGATGAGGTGTGACTTAAAGAGAAACAGGAAACAGCAAATGTAGTTGAACAAATGATCTTAACTGAATTGCCAAAGACATCAATGAGTTAGCTCCTTACATTTGTTGCAGGCAAGGGTAAAAGGCAGCTGGGAAGATGGAAAGACTGTTACTAGCGGAGAAAAATAAAGACAGATTATCTTTGCACACCAGGAAAATCTTGGAGTAGTCAGTGGTGTTGGCAGAGAAGAGTAAAGTTTTATGTAGTCTTGTGATGTCTGATGATGGATGGCTAAACCAGTGTGTGCCAGATAAGCTCAAGTCTGTACCCCTTGGGCTTGATGGACATATCAGGGGGAATGAGTAGTCTGGAAGGGTTAAAGGTTTTACTAGGACAACAGCATGAGGGTACAGCCAGGGAGTGGTTGAGCAAATCCACACTGCAGAAGTACCATGATGAATGGAAGGTGTTATGATCCCCTTGGGGGCCCGTAAACCAAAATAACCAAATTTGCTGAATGACCCTCATTTGAAGAAATTACCAACAAGATTCGACTTTTTGTAGCATTTTCTTTAACACGAATCGGAACCAATGAAAATTAAACATGAATTAACGGACAAATGGTACTTCAAATAAAAAGGTAAATTTCACTTCAAACATTCGATATAACTAAGATACATCTTACACAACGACGAGCACCCATATCACATCCCACAAAACGTGGCACCACGTGCAGGTCCTAACTTGGCCTCTGATACGTAGTGTCTCTCACTTGATCACTCAATCGATTAATCCCTCAAGCCATGGTCAGCAGCAGCTGTACTCTATCCAAGATCCCCAGAGACGGTTGTCACCCGAACGGCACACTCCTGCAGAACTTCTTTAGCTAGGTTCACAATAGTCTTGATTGCACAGATTCCTAGAGACTCCTTTATCCAACCCCTTTAATAGGCCCTGTTAAGTGGTCGAAAACTCAGCAACAGTAAATTTGCCCAGTTCACAATCCCTGCTTTAACCCTGTCTTTAGCTTTCTATCCTGTTTAAGTGTATTAACCACATACGCAGTTCCTTTTCAATGTGCCTTCTCTGTTCTCCCCAATTCTGCAGCTTTTCTTTGTGTCTTGCCACATGGCCTTTGGTCTTAACTTCCTTCCTGCTGGCACTGCTTCCGAATCAAAGGTCGCCATGTCACAGGGACCAATATTTCTTATTATCCAAGAAAATTAGAATTGATCCCAGCTCCTAAAAGCCCTTTTCAAATAAACATTCTTAAAAGCCATTAGATTCACTAGACATTTTAAAGAAATAAAAACATTATGCTGACTGTACTGCTTCTGGCTCAGGGATCATCACAAAGACCAATAGCTAGACAGTTGGGTATTTAGGAGTGCACTTGTAAATTACTTGGAAGAGAGTTTTTTTTCCCCAGAGATGGGCAAAGAATCAAGTGGAAGTAGGGATGTGGTGGTGAGGGGTACAATGAAGTAGATGGAGGTGACTTTGTCAGCAATTGAGACCATGACAAGGGAGAAACCATGGGAGGTAACAAGGTTGAGGGGATAGCTGTGATTATGAGGAAGAATAGCGATTTGGAATGAAAGATTTATAGAAAACAGGAGGGAATTAATTCAAGATTCCCACCATTTCAGTCTTAAGTAAAAAGTCAACTTATACATAGGGGCATTTGTTTATTTCAGTTTCTCAAGCAACCACTACTCACCTTATTTCCCATGTCAACTTTTGTGAAGTTGAAGGTACTAAGATGGCTGTTTGCTCCCCTCACTGCTGGTTCAATGGTTTCTTTCAACAGTTTCTCCACAAACTGACAGATATATGGCCACAGTTGTTTTACCGTCTAAAAGTAATAAAACAAATTTAAAATTTCTGAACCATGATTAGGATACAAAATACAAAACCAATAGGCAGTGTTATATAGACAATGTTGCATAGAATCACAGACCATAACAGCACAAGAGGCCATTCAGTCCAACATGCCAATGTCAACTTACTTAGTTCCATTCCCCTTCCTTTTCACCAGACTCAGATTTTACTTTTTCATATTTTTATCCACTTCCCTTTAAAAAGTTCTTAAGGATTCTTCTATCACTCCTTCTGGTAGGGTATTCCATGCCCTAACAACATTCCACGTAAAAAAAAATCCCCTATCCCTCGTTTAAAATCATAAAGCCAATAGGTACCCAAGGAGCACATGCTATTCTACTCTAATGCTGCAGCATTGTCTTGAGTTATCAGTCCATTTTCTCGTGACTTCGGGCAAAGTCAAATTTAAGGAAGGAAATCAACGGTACAAACATTTTTTTTGAGCTTTAAAATCTTAACTGGCCCAACCATAATATTTTAGTGACTAAGCTTCAAGTGACTAAATGCGAGTCAGTACCAAGCAAGCTACTTGGTTCCCTCTTACCTCATCCCTCTATTACATAAAATATCACATGACTGAGGGAGGACATGGAGGGGTTGGAGATTGAACGAAAATTTTTCACACAAAGGAAAAGCGTGGTCAAAGTGCAGCGCAGGCATCCCTCAGCTGAGGGATATGAACCTCCAAACAAGATAATCTGTCCTTTATCTTCATAGATGCCAAATGCTGTATAATACCAGCATTCCCTCACTACATAACCTTCAATGTTATCAACTCACACAAGTTTCACTTTAATATTCAGATAAGCTCTCAATGTTGAGTTCATTTTTTAAAAAGAGCAAAATTCAGTAAACTATAACATGTTGTTACTTTGATAGAGAGCTCATGACTGAAGGGGATAGGACATGAGAAAGACAGAACTTGGTAAGAAAGACAGGCAAAGTAACTACATCAAATTAAATTTAGGAAAATTGCACGTGACTAAACAAAGTGTCCATGAATTTTGTATCTTTTTAAGTTTTCTTTTCACTTCTCTGTTTAACTCCCCATCAATTTGTCACGAATTCCATTTATTCCACTTTTCTCCCAGTCATTTTGGACAGAAATTTAACATCTTTATGCAGTATCATTCACGAAATCAGGGTGCCCAAATCATTTTGCAATCAAATTATTTTTGAAGCGAAGTTGCTGTTGTTTTGCAAGAACCCAACAAGGTTCCACAAACGTCAGAGATAAATAATCAGATAACTGAACTTTTGTAACACTGATTTTGGACAGGTTCCTACTCTTCTTCAAACAGTGCAATCAATCTTGTATAAATTCATGTCCCATCAAGTGGATAATGTCTCAGTAAAAAAAGACAGCCGCTCTTACAATGCAGTCCTCCCTCAGTGAACACTGAAATGAAAAACATAGGTTATGGGCAAATTTAAGGTAGGAAACAGGGGTCTTGCTCACATGTTGGACAGCCAGCAAGGACCCTACATTGCCTCTTTTCAGGAAGGCCCACCACGGTAAGTGCCAATCTGGTGCTTAACTGGGGTAGCAGGCCTTCCCCAGGATCAAGCAGCCCAGGGGCTGAAGTCCTGCCTGCTGAATGCAGCCAGCCGATTAGAATTACAAATTACAACCAATGTCGTTGTTCAACAGTGCCACCAGGGAGGCAGTTCTCCTGTCAGTAATGCATCCACCTGAGGTCCACCTCACCAAGGGACCACAATCACAGGTGGGAGGAGGATTGCAGGTTGGGGGTCACAGGGCAAGAGGAGGGAGGTGGTTGGCAGTAAGGGCAGGGGGCTGGCTCTCAGCAAGCAGCATCACGATGCTCCCCCACCCCCCTATCCAATGCTGGGTCCCTTGATTTGGCACTAAGTGCCTCTGAACGAGGGACACCGCTGGAAGCCTGCAAGCAACCCCAACAGGTTTTGCTTCTTGGGTTTATTGCATGGTGAGACCCCTGCCTGCCACTGGTTGAATACCAGCGGTGACAGGTTGAGGCCCTTAAATGGGCATTAATTGGCCACTTAAGGGCCTCAACTAGTGGCAAGGTGGGAAGACCGTCCATGAGCCTTCCCGCCACAGACTAAATCGGGCCATCCTTCTGCCTGATTAAATGCACTCTTGCCACCAAATTCACCATGCGGGAGGGGCACTAAATTCAGTCCTATGTGCCCAAATCCTAGAGTGCAGCTTGAACCCATATTCCTCTGACTTAAGAGGAAAAATATATTTAATGAAATTTTAAGGCTTTTTTTTTAAAAAAACACAATCTGCTGTGAACTGAGAGCAATGGCAGCTTTCCTGCTCCTCTCAAATTTTCATAATTATTGGACTTGAGTTTTTGAGGTCCAAGAAGAAGCTGAAAGCTTGGAGGTTTAAGCTTCACATAGAAAGCAAGCGACTAAGAAGGAATCCCCAAAAAAGTATAAAATGTTAAATGGTGTATGAAGCAAAACCAGACTGTTTCAGAGTAAGTATGAAAAATTGGGCCAGGGTTAGAAATAGAATTGAAAGAAAGTGAATGAGTACATCAGGTGCCCTCCAGTCCCTTGCCTAATTAACCATTCATCTTTTATGAGCCTGAAAAGCAACTTCCAGCACGCTATTCAGCCTCATCAATCTGACCTCACCCAATGTCCATTTAAGTGCATACGATGGACAGTGATGAACAGGCTTATTGGATGATTTTCCCCTTTCTCATCCAAGAAATTTCATCATGCCAGTAGTAACCCTTCACCTGAAGCTCCCTACTTGATCCCACTTCCCTGAATCTTAAAAGTTGGCAAATCAGGAGTTAATCTTACAAAAGCCCCTGCAGAATAGAACTTTATACTATGCTGCATCATGATATACAAATGAACTTTGTAATAATTCTGTTGTTTTTCCCTTTATCTCAATGCTTGGTAAGTTATTCAAAATATTTATCACCCCCAGAAAAAGTTAGATTCTTTCCACACAGTTATTGCGACATAGAATGATATGCTAGAAGTAACTTTTGAGTCAGAACCTATATTAAAAAAATTTCAAGCATTAAAGGATCAGGGAGGAAAATCATAAATAAGTGTCTCCCACAGCTGTCTGTTCCCATGTTTATTCCAACCAATTAATCTGAGCTAGTTCCTTTTCGTGATATTGAACCCAGACAATACATTTGAATAGTTTATTCATTCAGTTTAATTTTTTTTAGAAAAATTGTAGGGAGACCAAAACTAGGGCCCGTAAACATAAAATAGTCACTTATAAATCCACTAGCAAGTTCAGGAGAAAGTACCCTACCCAGAGAGTGGCTAGAATGTGGAACTCACTGCCACAAGGAGTAATTGAAGCAAATATCATAAATGTATTTATGAAGAAGTTAGCTAAACAAATGGGAAAGTGTATAATGCTGATTGGTTTAGATGAAGTAGGGTTGCAGGAGGTTCAACTGGAGCATAAGCACCAGAACAGACTGGGCTGAATGGCCTTTTTCTGTGCTGCTCATTACATGGACTTCGACATGATAAACCAGTGGTGAACATCTAACTGTAAACAGAATCTGCTTCACACAAGCTAAAGTAGAATAAAAGTGAACACTTCACTGCTAACCCGACTCTTCCTTTTACCCATATTACAATTTTTAAAAAAACATTTTACACTACACTGAAAAATGAAGTTCGCAAATGACTAATTGTACACCATGAAGTCTAAGCCATTAACTGACAGACTCCACTACAACACTATTCCATGCTAGGGATGCTGGATATCTGGCTTACGTATCAACTGATCTAACAAGATATGGTGAAAGGCAACTGTAACAAGGATAGGTAGCTTTTGAAACAGATGTTGAGGGTGCGGAAGACCTGGAGAGAGAGTTAGAGCTGACTGTTAGCAACATAACTATGTACTGACTCAAAGTTGGCTCCAATACATTGTATGAATAATTAATTTCCATGCTCTTTGGATTGCATTTACAGAAAGTACTTTCCTCAAAAATCAATCAATAATACAGTACCTTGTTTATCCATTCCACCCGTTCTATGTCTGGGAAGTGAACCTGAAACAAGAAGAGATCAAGTGTAAGCACAAATTAGCAGGGAGAAAAAAGTGGGCAGGAACTAAGTTGTGGGTGCAGGGGGTGGGGGCAAAATTTTATAGGATCAAACAGGGACCATTTGAAGTCATTTTAGTTGCAATAAAATAACTGAGCATTGCACCATAGCTCAAGGAGCTGCAATCAAAGAAAATTAAGGGGGTTTTGCAAGGCTTCCAAAAGTACATTATACTGAGAAGCTTCGTAAACTGAACTTCCAAGCCTATCAAATTTCTGCATGGCCGATGCTGACCTTGATTTTAATACTGCAGAAACAGTAAAATTAGCCTCTTTCTTATTCATAGGTCATTAGTCATTTGCAACATGGTCTCCCAATAATGAACTCTGCTGTAATTGAATACTGTACACATCACCTTAACATTATAGTGAATCTGACTGGTTTAACAACAATTTTCTTCTAAGTTATAGATTTGCAAAAAAATCTTATACTATATAAGGTTTGTAGTAGCACTCTGTTCCATAAGCAGGACTATTTTTTGGCACAAGAGAGACAGGATTGCCAACAAATATTGTTTTAAAAGCTTGGTTCACCTGAACAGATGTATATTTTGAATATATGGACAGAACAGGGGGGATTTTTATTCCACTCAAAAGATCTGAGTGTCACTGGCAAGACCAGCATTTAATGCACATCCCTACCGTCCTCGAGACAATAATGGTGTGTTGCCTTCTTGAAGCACTGCAGTCTGTGTGTAAAGGTCCTCCCACGGTGCTGTTAGGGAATTCCAGGATTTTGACCCAGTGACAATGAACAGTGATATAGTTCCAAGTCAGGCTGGTGTGTAACTTGGAAACACCAAGTTGCAGCCTCCATGTGCCAGCCACCCTCGTCTTTCTAAGGTGGTAGCGGTTATAGGTCGGGAGAGGCTGTTGAAGAAGGCTTGGTGAGTTGTTGGAGCGCATCTTCTAAATGGTGTACACTGCAGCCACCATGCAAGGTAGTAGAGGGCATTAATGTTTAAGGTGGAGTTTTATTCAAGCTGGCTGCTTTATCCTGGATGGTGTTGAGCTTCTTGTGTTGTTGCAGCTGCACACATTCACATAGACCTTATTACAGCCTTAAGCCAAACTTGGAGAACTATGGCTGGTCCAGTTAATGGTCCAGGATGTTAATGGTGGTGGAATTCAAAGATGGTAATGCCATTAAATGCTAGAGTGGTTAGGCTCTCCATTGCAAAGGGACGTAGGCAGACTGACTGAGTGGGCAATAAGGAGGCAGAGAGAGTATAATCAGGGAAGTGTGAGGCTATTCATTTTAGCAGTAAGTGTAGAAAAGCAAATATTTTATAAAAGGCATTAAACTTGTAAATGTTAATGAGACTTAGGTGTATTTGTACAAGGAACATAGTTAGCATGCAGGGGCAGTGAGCCAATGGCATGTTGGCCTTTATTGCAAGGCAATTGCAACATAAGAATAAAGGAGTCTTGCTAGAATTGTTATGGGGCTTTAGTGAGACCACAGTGGAATACTTGTGCAATTTTGGTCTCCATACTTAAGGAAGCATTTACATGTTTTGGGGGTAGTACAGCGAAGCTTCAATACATTGGTCCCTGGGATGAGGGGATCCCTGAGATGAGAGGCTTAGTAAATTGGGTCTATATTCTCTGGAGTTTAGAAGAATGAGAGGTAATCTCATTGCAGCACATAAGATTTTGAAGGTCTGAATTTTACCCTTGGCGGGCACGCGCGATCAGCAGGCCAAGGACCAGTCAGGAAACGGGCTCTTGCCTGTGATCGGCCCCCGACCGCGATTTCGCGCAGGTTGACCAATTACAGCCTACCCAGAATGAAATATGTCTTCCCAATTGTCAGGAAGGGACGGACAGGAGTGGGGGCCTGTCAGGCACTGGTCCAATGGCAACCCAGCGGACAGTTTAATAACGGTACAGGCAGCTCCCTGAAGGCTGCCAAGGAAGAGCATATCTTCTGCGTGCTGAAGACTGAAGCTATAGCCTCAACTGCGGCTGGAGACACCAGGCTGGAGGGCAGATCGGGTGGGCTTTCAGTCCCCCGGTTTTCAGACGAGTGCCTCGCGGTCCTCCTGGAGGAGGTGGCTGTCAGAAGGGACACCCTCGTCCCCAGAAGTGGAAGGAGGAGGCCACCACGTGTGACAAAGAAAGCTTGGGAGGAGGTGGCAGCCCAGGTCAGCAGCCATGTTGTGCGGCGCACATGGGTGCAGTGCTGCAAAAGGTTCAATGACCTGCTGTGCTCGGGAAGGGTGAGTACTGTGTTAGCATGGATCAATGTGGAGAAGTGTTAAGGGCTGGCCGTCCCCTCATGGACTTCAGGGGCGTTAGAGTCTGAGTGCCAACTGTCAATAATGCCGGAGCAAGCCAAAGGGGTGAGCCCTGGTTGTTTGGACTCGAGCGCCACAACTCGGATGTGCCCTGCAAGGTGTTCCTCAGGTGGGGTTGGCCACGATGCAATGGCGTTGCAGGTAGAGAGTGGGCTAATCAATGCTCCTTTGTTCTATCAGGAGACGACAAGCCATAACAACATTGAGATGTCATGGACACGTGGAGGCCTCCAGAATCCTTACAAGGTTTGTGCAGGATGCCTTGGAGCTGGAGAGGCTGGGGTGTCAGATGAAGCTGAGTGCGCAGTGCACAGAGGTGAGAGTTTCAGATGGTGCAAACATTCTTGTGTAGTCTCTTCATCGATGGGAGCCTCAAAACTGGAGTCCCCATTGATCACTGAAAGACGATGGCACCATGATGTAGGTCTCCATTGTAACACCAGGGTGCCTGGCATGCACAGTGAGTGAGAGTGTGATGAATTAAACTAATGACATGTTGTTGTCCTCCCTTAGATTTGTCAGCACACATTCATTCACAGGACTCTGAAGAGCCACTCCTGATGCCAGAGGACCGCTGGGCTTCAGATGCACCTGTGTCACACCCACTCTCTGAACCAGGCACCAGCGCAGATACTGGCACCTTGGTGGGCATTAGGTCTTTGGCTAAAATGTCGGAGCACAGCAATGAGGGCACTTCACACTCGCTTGAGGAGCAAGCGGAGGCAGAACATGCCCAGGGCACCAGCAGTCGGAGGACTGCTGGAGATCAGGACAATGCTGAGTCGAAGGCAGATGTGACCCCTGGAGTTGTCCATTAGGCAGCAGATGCTGGATGTCCAGCGGGATGTGCGGGAGGATCTGGCGGAGTTCCATGAGGGTATGCGTGCCATGGTCTCTCTTGAGGAGAAGTCCATGCGGAGCATAAGCACTGCGTTGACACTCATGGCTGAGCACACTGCCTCCTCCTCCACTGAGAGGATGATGACTCTGATGGAGAGGTAGCTCCAGGGACAGAATCAGGGGTTCCTGGGGTTGCGCTTGGTCCAGCAAGCCATCACACAGGCAATGACCTCAGGTGGTCAGTGCTAGTGTGGGAGATGGATGAGGCACCCAGTGTCCAGCTAGGTGCCACTCCATCATTGGCGAGCAGGGAGGTCAAGTGCCACCTCAAGTTGGTGCACGACCTGCTTGTTGTCATTGCGGGCTCCTCTCAGGGCGCCCTGGATGACTGCAGCAGCTCCTCCACCCCTCTGCCAGTGACTGTGGCATCTGATGAGACTGCAATGACTGAGGAGATGCCAGTTGTGGCACTGGCTACCTCCCAGGCGGGGCCAGCACAGACTCCAGAGGCCAGAGGACGACTACCAAGGTCATCAAGGACAACAAGACAGCAGAGTAGCAGGCTGCCTCCAATTGGCACAAAGACGTAGCACTTGTAAACGTAAGTTTAAGGCACCATGAACAAAAGAGGGACTGGTGATGGGTGATCTTCTGTTTGTAATGTTTTATGTTTACTGATGTGGAACTGAACACCAGGGAAGGTTATGTTAATTTGTTTGGATTGTGAAAATGACAAATTTTGTTTTTGTCACATGTATGCTTCACCTTTTTATTTTTTTGGTGCAGTGCATGCCAGTAATGTAATGCTGGACATGAGTGGCTCTAAACTTTATTGCACAGGCACTGAGCGGACTTTGGGTTCAAATAAAAGGATCATTTCAGACATCCTGGATAGAGGTGGCAGTCCTGGCATGAGTGGAAGCAGATCTTTGGCAACCTAGTTGAAAGAGCGTTGGATCAAGGCATCCCTGCCTCCCTGAAGGATACAGAGGTCTGCCTCCACACCCTCAGCATTCTCCTCATAATGCTTGGCCCCTAGCCAAGCTGTTCCAATACAGCTGCAACACTGGCATCTACCCAGTTATGTGGAAAATTGCGCAGGTATGTCCTGTACATAAAAAGCAGGACAAATCCAACCTGGCCAATTAGCGCCCATCAGTCTACTCTCGACCATCAGTAAAGTAATGAAGGGATCATCAACAGTGCTATCAAGTGGCACTTGCTTAGTAATAACCTGCCCATTGATGTCCAGTTTGGGTTCCGACAGCTCCTGACCTCATTACAGCCTTGGTTCAAATATGGACAGAAGAGCTGAGCTCCCAAGGTGAGGAGAGAGTGACTGCCTTTGACATCAAGGCCACATTTGACCAAGTGTGGTATCAAGGAGCCCTAGTAAAACTGGAGTCAATAGGAATCAGGGAGAAAACTCTCCAATGGTTGGAGTCATACCTAGCACAAAGGAAGATGGCTGTGGTTGTTGGGAGGTCAGTTATCTCACCTCCAGGACAAATCAGCATGAGTTCCTCAGGGTCATGTCCTCTCCCCAACCATCTTCATCTGCTTCATCAATAACCTTCCTTCCATCATAAGCTCAGAAATGGGGATGTTTGCTGATCATTGCACAATGTTCAGCACCATTTGATACTCCTCCAATACTGAAGCAGTCCATGTGCAAATGTAGCAAGACCTAGAAAATATCCAGGCTTGGGCTGACAAGTAGAAAGTAACATTCGCGCCACAAGAGTGTCAGGCAATGACCATCTCTAACAAGAGAAAATCTAATCATCGCCCTTTGACGTTCAATGGCATTACCATCACTGAATCCCCCACTATCAACATCCTTGGGGTTACCATTGACCAGAAACTGAAATGGACTAGCCATATAAATACTGTGGCTACAAGAGCAGGTCAGAGGCTAGGAATCATGTGACAAGTAACTCATCTCCTGACTCCCCCAAAGTCTGTCCATCATCTACAAAGGCACAAGTCAAGAGTGTGATGGAATACTCCCCATTTGCCTGGATGAGTGCAGCTCCCACAACACTAAAGAAGCTTGAAACCATCCTGGACAAAGCAGCCTGTTTGATTGGTACCACATCCACAAATATTCACTCCCTCCACCACCAACACACATTAACAGCAGTGTGTACCATCTACAAGATGCTCTGCATTCTCTCTCTGGAATTCAACAAGGCTCCTTCGACAGCACCTTCCAAACCCACGATCACTACCATCTAGAAGGACAAGGGCAGCAGGTAGATGGGACCTCCACCACCTGGAAGCTCCCCTCCAAGTCACTCACCATCCTGACTTAGAAATATATTGCCGTTCCTTCGCTGTCGTTGAGTCAAAATCCTGGAACTCCCTTCCAAACAGCACTGTGGGTGTACCTTCACTACATGGACTGCAATGGTTCAATAAGTTACCACCTTCTCAAGGGCAACTCGGACTGGGCAATAAATGCTGGCCCAGCCAGTGAAGCCCACATCCCTTGAATGAATAAAAGAAAAATTCGAGGTAAGAAACTAGGAGTGGTGTGGCAATCCAAGTGCCGCTCTGTGGATGCTAAGGTCCCTGGTACTTTACCAGGGAAAGTGGGGCTGCAACGCAGCAGGAAAATCATTGAAGGAGGCAGAGAAGCTGAGGATCCGATCAGCTTCCTGGTCTTCAGCCAAGTCTAGGCAAATTCTTTTAAGTCATCACTTTAGTTAAATGTTTTTCTGTGTTTGTTGTGCAGCTTCAGTGACCAAGTTACTTTTTAACAATTCAGAAGATTTGTTTTGCTCACAAAGTGAAACTATAGACCAACTGAATCCACAGTCAACTGTTTATTCTATACCAGTAAATATTTAATAACTCATATGGCCTTTGTTCCTTGGAATTTTAAACTGTGCTTGTTTGATATCTTTTTGAAAGTATCCACAGCCTGGTTACTCAAGACCAGAAGTGAGTGGGTGTTAACTGGAGCTCAGTGGTAGTGCTCTCGCCTCTGGATCAAAAGAATACAAGTTCAAATTTCATTCCAAGGGCTTGAGCACATTATCTCAGCACTGAAGGAGTGCTACATTTTTGGAGGTAACATCTTTTGGATGAACTACTAAACCAAGGCCTGTCTGCTTTAAGTGGATGCAAGATCACAGGTGTCCTGGCCAATATTTACTGCTCAACCAACATCACAAAAACAAATTATCTGGTCGTTTTCACATTGCTGTTTGTGGGACCTTGCAGAAATTATTGGCCAAGATTTAACCAGACTCCGTGGAATAGCGGGATGGTGGCAGGTCCTGGAAGGCAGGGTGGCTAGTAAAATTGCAGGGAGCCATATCAGATTGGCTTCCTGTCTCAGACCGACCAATGGGGCATTGTACCCATAGTGGGATTAAAAATGGAGTGGCTGCCTGCTTCCTTCCTAAGTAAAGGCCCAGTTAGGTGTCTGCCTATGCTAAAAGCTCTGAGCTGGTTCTGCTGCTGGCAAGGCAAGCTTAGGATCTGCTTTTTACCTTGACATAGGGTCCTGACTCTGCTCTTAGAATTCAACTATACATTTCAAAATAGTGCTTCTATGGCCATAAAGCACATGGGATGTCCTTTGTTAATGAAAGGCACTTTATAAATGCGAGTTTTTTATTTTTGTTAAAAGAAACTTACCTCAGTATAGACAATTATCAAGGAAAAGACAGCTGAGCTTCCAGCTCCATATCTACTCCATTCCGATGCCTGCCTACTTCTACCTCTAACTTTGCTGCTTTGTACCTTATGTAGGCCCGCCCCATGTGCTAGTACTCCCTAAACTCCTCTGCCTCCCCATCTCCTTTCTTAAAATCCAATTCTTTGGCCAAGCATTTGGTCACCCCCTAAAGAGCTTCTTCTTCAGAAGCAACCATTTTTTTGATAATGCGTCTTAAGCAATTTTGGGGTGCATTTTTATGTTATATGTTGTAAATCAAACTAGCAGCCTCAGTAATGTGCAGTTTCCACCTCCACCTACATAATCTCTGATGGTAGTATTATTTCTTACATGGTCCATTCTTGAATACCGTCACTTTTTCAGAAAATTCTTAAATTTGTATATTGCATTACTTACATAGTTTATAGGAACATGTCTAGATTAGCATCTGTTGGCCTATATATGCTTATCAGTACAGTAATGGTAAAACCTCAAAGGTAGGTATAGCAATGGCGGTTACAAATATCCCACCAATAAGAGCTTTTTAGTTGTATTTTCATCAAGTTTGAATGCCTCTCTCATCTTTTTTTTTGTTGCCCTCCTTCTTAGTCTCAAAGCATTAAGCTTTGATTAATTAATAACACAAACTTCGGAATCAATAGGTTAAAGCCCCGCTAAAGATTTTGAGCACAGTCTTGGTTAAGACTTAAATGCCTGAGGTGATATCAAGTGAGACATTAAACTGAGGGTACAACCTACCCACTCCAATGATTTAAGTGGATGTAAAGCATTCCACCACCTATTTGCAGAAGGACACAAATGTACTTTTGGCTTCTTAGCCAACATTTCTCCCTCAAGTAATGGCATCAGGAAAAGACATAAATACATCATCACACCTGTCGCTTGCTGTTTACAGCACTGTTGTGTGCATATTGGTTTCTGTGTTTGCTTTCATCACAATAATAGATCTTCAAATGTTACTCGTTAGCCACGAGGTATATCTAAAGGTGTGATAAATGGGCTGCATACGCCGATGCTGCCAGACCTGCTGAGTTTTTCCAGGTAGTTTTGTTTTTGTTTTGCATAAATATACTGCCTCTCTTGTATCTATTCTCATTCCCACTGAAAATTCCTATTGCATCTCCTTTACATAGCTGAAATACTGGCAGCTGCATAAATTTAATGAAATATTCCTTTGGCACTACTGCAATAAAAAAGAGAAGCAAGTAATGAAATATTGTTATCTTCAATGACATTAAAACAGCTGAGTCGCCAAATGTGAGTCAGTAGAACTGTTGGTGTCAGTTAAGTATCATTTATATAAAAGTCAAGCAAGTGGAGGAAAATTGGTGTCCTGTACACTCAAGTGCAGATTTCTCTTCTTACAGTAACTTGCAGCCTACATTTCCTAGTAATACACAATAAAATCATGTGGTGGTGCTTACAGTAATGCTGCTGGTGACACTTAACTCTTTTGTTACTGTAATTTCACTGGTGTAGTGCAGCATTAGAGTGTATGAGTGTGTAAAAAGACTTGCATTCATATGGTATCTTTCACGACCTCACGGGGACCCAAAGCACTTTTGAAGTGTAGTCACCGTTGTGATGTAGGGCATACAGCAAACAATTTGCACACAACAGGCTTCCAGAAACAACGGGGAGAATTTTCTCCTCGTTGGTTGGGGCAGGGGTTTGAGCGGGAGTGGGCGCGCAGCCGATCGCTACTCACAATCGGCTGCGCCCCACCATTTTACGTGGGTGAGCCAATTAAGGCCCACCCAGCGTGACGCACATCCGGAAGCACTGAGCGCTCTCTGTACGGGCGGGGGCAGTAGGCTGAGTCAGGGCCTGCGCTCTTACACGCATGTGCGCGGAAGAGCGCAGAAATCTCCCTGAGGAAAAGACCTGTCTTAGGGAGATCAGTTTGATTTTTAAAAATTTTAATAAAGGCAAAAAAAATTTTTAAGACACGTCCCCTCATGTGACAGTGTCACATGAGCTGGGACATGTCAATTAATTTTATGTTAAAATTTTATTAAACTTTAAAAAACATTTATGAAACCTCATCCCACCCATGGATGAGGTTTCATGATAAATGTAAAGGCTGCCTGGGCTCTTCGCCTGCCCACCAGCCTTAAGGTTGGACGGGCAGCTCAGTTAAGTATTTTAATTGATATTTAACTGGCCTTAATTGGCCTTTGACAGTTTGGTGGGCACGCAGCCGACTCTGGTGCGCGCTCACCGAACTGAATATCTGAATGACACGCAGTTACGCCGGGACGAATGCCTGACGTCACCGCACATCATTTTACGCGTTGGCGAGCGGGGCCCGCCCCCGCTCACCAACCCAAAGAGTCTGCCCAACTAGGTGATAATGATCAGACAGGCTGTATTAGTGAAGTTGACTGAATATTGGTCAGGACGTTGGGGATAACTCCCCTGCTTTTTTACAAAATGGTGCCATGGGATCTTTTACATCCAACTGACAGGGCAGACAGGCCCTCAGTTTAACATCTTATCTGAAAACTGGCATCTCTGACAGCACAGAACTCCTTTAGCACAGCACTGGAGCATTAGCCTGGATGTTAGTGCTCCTGTCACTGGAGTAGGTCTTGAACATACAACCTTGAATATTTTCTAAAAACCAAGTGAGAGATGGAGACAATGCCTCTGAATTTGCTGTAATAAAGGTGGACAGGATCTTGCTGCCATGGGGCATCTCATGGTGTGACTCATTTGTTTTTTTCTGCACCTTTCAGCTCAAAATGCTTTTGCAGTGTAACTAGTTGGAAGCGTGAGCTGATAATAGTGTGGTGAGGACATCTAGAAGCTCAGTGAATGATGGGACCAACAGGCTATCTTCTTAACCAATCGAATTTGAGCATTGTAAAAGAAACAGAGTAATGACTGAGAAGGAGGCTGAATTAGAGTCAAATCTGGTACAGAAAGCAAGATTAGATTAATGGAGAGTGAAAGAAAAAAGGAAATAAAAAAAGTTAAGAAAAAATATAACATTTGACATTTTTTAAATCTTTGAGAGCACTGATGGAATGAGACCCCACTGTTTAAATTGATCATTCCTTGGGCCAGAGGGGATGTTTGGCATTACATTAACAATTAATAGACTCTATCTATGCAGGTTTTAAGAGCAATCAATGTGCAAATCACCCAAGTTCTTAAAAATACCGGGGAGGCGAAGGCCAAAATGCTGTATGCATGAAATGGACCAGCAAGTTCTGGAGATTCAAAACCTACAAATGTATTTCATCCTCGTTCCTGCTGTGCAACTTGCGCGTTAATAATGAAGTGTATTGTTATCATGCCCTACAGCTAAAATAATTAGAATATGGCACAATGAACACTGTGGAGAATCGGGAGCAATATGGTCGATAGATAGTTAAATTCACTGTTGATTTATGCTGGAATTTAAAACTAATTTATTTGTTTGCTTATTTATATCTGACAGCAATTTACGAAAAGATTTAAACAGGGATACATGTTGAATAAACACTGCCACAAAAACAAGTCCATCCTGCTGTAACTCTCTCAATGCATCATGAGGCTGGGAGTTGGGATTTTTTACCTCTCCAGTGGTTGACAACAGAAAGCGATTACAGAAAGAAGCAATTTCAGTGTTTCAAGGATTGCTCTACTTTTTCCATTACAGAATTTAGCAGTACAAGAATTAAGTACAAATAGCATTCACGTTTGCGTTATACAGTAAAACCTCGATGAATTGAATCCCAGGGGATTCTCCCACAAATTTGTGTTAAACTGCACTTAGTGATAGCTGGGAAGGCCCCATTCTCACCTGAATGCATCTCCATATAACCCGATATGCCTACAAACATGGGCTATTTCAAACACAATGGCAGATGCCAGATGAAAGCACAGTAAATCAGGAAATGTATGAAAAAGTCTTTATTCAATTTGTTCACACCAAAAATCCATCTATCTCAGCCTTAAACATTAAATGATGGCACAGCCACAACCTTCTGAATTCCATAGATTTACAGCCCTTTGAGTGAAAAAATTTCTCTTCATCTTGGTCCTAAATGATTGGACCCTTGTTCTAGATTCCCCAACCAGAGGAAATGGCATCTCAGTATTTACCCTGTCAAGACTCTTCGGGCAGGATCTTGTCCTCACAACCTGCTGCATTGAGACACAGAACAGGGGACTCATCAGGAACTAGGTCACATATCTGCAGGCGAAAAGTATTGGGGATTTTGTTTACAGTCATGCCTGGTGTCAGTTTTCTGGAAATTAAAAGATTCTTTTCCCATTTTCAACAATCAGAAATGAAGTCAACAACTCCAACCTCCATGCACACTATTTAAAATGATGGGTGAAGAAAAAAGCTCTGGGTAATGAAGCCACCAGCAAATGGAATGTATAAGATCTTTCTCCCTCCTTGCTTCTAAAATATTCACCAAACCACATGCATCTCATGGGATAGTCAAGACTCAAATCTCAACAAAAAAGTTATGGGTCAGGCTTCACCATTTGATGAATCAGATTCCTGGAACTCTCTCAGATCAATGAAAAACCAGACTATACGCATTGATTTTTAATTATGCTGCAGACATTTGACCGCATGAAACATTCACTAAAATTGGTCTAATGTCTTTCTGTGCTTTGACCAGCATATTGCAAAATGAGATGGTTTGAAGGTTGTGAACAGCTTGTGGATTTGACTTTTCAGCGAAGTGGGATGTTTTAACCCTATCTGTCCTGCAGACACCAGGGACGGGATTTTCCGGCCCCCTCCGAAGTGAATGGAAGTTTAAATGGCCCGCCACATCCACTGCAGAGGGGAGGGGGAAGGGAGGCAGAAAATTCTGGCCCAGGAAGCTGAGCAGTTCAAATGTTCCGGATCTTCCATTCTAGTTTTAAACAGACGCTTCCAGACAGGTGACTAAGCTGTTTGCTAAAGCTGGCTGGTTCTTAATTCATATATGCTAAATCGGGGACAACCTCATCATCCTTCTTAAACTTGGCTTAAAAAAGGAAGCCATCATGGTGCTCCTGCCAAGTGCAGATTATCATGAAGAGGATCAGGAAGCTGAACATAAGTTTTCTTTATTTTATGGGGTCAAGAGAATCAAAGGGTGCTTCTCCAGGCTCAACTGGGAACTTTTAAGCCTCCTCTTCCTGCCCTATGAAATTTCTCAGAATTCCTTTCCTCACATTTACCTGAGTCCCATCAAGGTTTATGCAGGCGCCAACTGCCACATCTTGCCCGCTTCAGGCAAGAAAGGGCATAGTACTAGTTAACAATGCCCAGTAGTTAAAATTATCCTGGTTTCATAGTTATCATGTGCCTGCAGCACTAACTAAATGCAGCAATTTCCTGCCAGGAATCCGCTAGCGATTAAACTCCCCTTCAACGTCACCTTGACTTTAATGTTTAAAAAAAAACATTTTTTGCATCTCGTACGATGGAAACTCCATATTTTCAAAAGGAATTTAAAAAATAAAAGGAGGATTTTGAAAAGACACTTGCATTTATATAGCATCTTTCAGCACCTCAAAATAATCTAAAATACTTTATAGCCAATGAAATACGACTGAAGGTAGTCACCGTTTTAATGTAGGAATCACAGCAGCCAATTTGGGCACAGTAGGGTCCCACAAACAACAGGGGTAACAGTAGCATAGTGGTAATGTTACTGGTCTAGTAATCCAGAAGCTTAATAGCTAATGCTCAAGATACAAATTCAAATCCCACCACAGCAGCTGAGAGGAATTTAAATTCAACTTAGTTAATTAATAAATCTAGAATAAAATTATAGCCTTTTTAATAATCATGAAACCACTGTAATGTTGTAAAAAAAATCTTGGCCATTAATGACCTTCAGGGGAGGAAATCTGCCATTCTTAGCTGGGCTGGCCTACATGTGACTCCAGACTTACAGCCATGTGGCAGACTCTTGACTACCCCTGAAATAGCCAAGTCAGTCAGTTGTATCAAATCACTACAGAAAAAGGCACGATGGGTGGATCTACACCATGTAGACTGCAGTAGTTTAATTTGGTCTCTCATCATCACCTTCTCATGGGCAATTAGAAATGGGCATTTTTTTGACAGCAATACTCATCCCAAAAACAAAACTGGGAACAACTTCTTTTTGAATATGCCTACCTGCA
The DNA here is from genome assembly GCF_964194155.1 of Cetorhinus maximus. NCBI lineage: Eukaryota > Metazoa > Chordata > Chondrichthyes > Lamniformes > Cetorhinidae > Cetorhinus > Cetorhinus maximus. The sequence goes on from NC_135881.1 coordinate 29,006,997, forward strand.
GAGAGCAGCCGGGAGCCTGGTTTCACGACTCATCCAAAAGATGGCACCTCTGTACTGCACAGAAGTACTAGCATAGATTGTGTTCAAGCCTCTAGAGTAGGGCTGGAACATACAACCATCTGACTCAGAGACAATAGTGTTGACACCTCAAATAAATGTTATGGTTTCCAATAACTTTGTCCTTTCACTAGTGACACATCTATTCAAGGAAAAAAATAAACCTCTCCTTTTTTCTCATTCTCTATGCTCACCGCCTTAAATGTTTTATTTTGCTGTAGTGTTGTGTCCATATCTATCTGTTTATCGCCTACCTTTTTATAATCGTTTTTGCTTTCTTTACATCTGCCCTCTCCTCAATCTCCTCCTGCTTTGTGCTATGTTTGTGTCTATGCAATTGATGCATGTTTCTTCTCTGAATTTGTATGTAACAGTTGGCTGTGGAGCATGGCAAGGGCCAAAATATAGCAGGTTGGAGGCAGGTACGTCAGGGGGAGCGAGAACACTGCATCCTGGAGGTGATGAAACACAGGAGAAACTTGGAATTGGGCCAGACTTAGGAAACAATGTAGGCTGTCTGTCTTTGCTATGGGATCAAACAGTGTTTCAAACTCAAAAAAAAATTAACACAGACATAAAACTTTTAATAGACAAAAATATTACTCAGTATCACTTCCACCAATGCTGTATGGATGGTTATTTTCACATCAGAAAAGGTCGGCACATGTGCTGCACAAGCAAGTTGTTAAATAGTAGGGGGGTTTTCCAGCCCCAGGGTATAACATTTATTTCATGCCAACATTTATTGAAAATGAAGTTACAAGATTTTAGTGCATACCGAGAGTAGAGGTCCTCTGCAATATATTTTATCTCAAATTCACAACAGAAAGGATATCCACTTTACCAATTTACGTAGGTAATTAGAGTAATTCAGCCACAGGAATATGAAAACTAACCAGGGTTTGAAAGAAAGAGAACAAAATACCGAGGAAGGTGTGAAGGAGAATGGAGATACAAAGAAAGAGTGGGGGAAAAAAGATGTGCAAGCAGGATGGGGAAATGGAGACGAGCAAAATTGTCACAGTTTAAAAACTTTCAGATTAAGCTCTCCAGACGCTTGGCACAGCACCTCATCATTCAATTAAGCACATTATAGCCATTCTTTCCAACCGACTTCAACAATTTCAGATCATAACCACTGCTCCAGTTATCTTTCGGATAACTGGTAACAATTCTGCTGTTGCCGTTTACAGCTTTTCTAGACAACTTTTATTTCTTTACTTGTCCCATTACCACCCCTGCTTTCTCTTTGCGCCATCACTGCTTTTCTCATTTATATCTCTCTTGCCTTCCACTCTCACAGACCTTCCCTTTTATTTCCCCTTGCCCCCTTTCTGTGCCTCTGTACTTGCTTAAAAATCCACTAGGTCTGTAACCTTTTCCAGTTCTGAGAGAAGGTCACAGACTTGAAACATACATTTTGTTTCTCTCTCTACAGGTGCCAACACCTCTGCAGTATTTCCAGAATTTTCTGTTTATATTTCAGATTTCTAACATCTAATGTATTTTACTTTTGAGAGAGACACTTTACAAGCAAGAGAAGTGTGAAGATGCAAGGGAGCATGGACCACAAATGAGATGAAGGAGTTGAGGTTGTGGGAGAGGAGGAGGAAATGAGAATAAAGGGCAGACAGAGTGAAGCCACCATACTCAAGACATGCAAATGAAAACAAGTACATGAGAGACAGAAAGAACATGCAAGAGAGCATGGACAAAAGACAAAGAGATGGTGGCAAGCATAGGCTGCCTCAAAGGTTCAGTACTCCCCTAAAAAAAAATCAATAAATGCTAAATTCAAATTTTGCTGCTGGGAGAGAGTGATGGTACGTTTGGGTAATGTTGGGGTTACCCTGCGATTTCAATGGCCTGAGTCTAGCTCTGAATTCTAATAATAGACCCAGATAGATTTTAAATACAGGTTCAGGTAAGTAAACATGAGACAATGCCAAACCATTATGGATGGAATATTACAGAGAACATCAATAGCATTATGTACTCTAATTCTAAATTTGTAAGTTACCACAAAGTGATATAAAGGATAAAATTAACATTTCAAGTAAAATACAGCATCTATGGTGCCTGATTAAAAAGTTGGCCATACTGACAGATAAACAGATTTAGCACTGCTATATCCAGCAATATCTACTGCTATTTTATTCTGGGGTGATAAATGCAAATAAAGGCATCTTATCACCAAATCTTACATGCACAGCAAGACAGTTTACATCATTGCAACAAATACAGCTATTTCCACTTACTTATTTTATTGTACATCTAAATAATCAATGAACTAAAAGAGGACTATCTACATACACTATTTTATTCATGAAGTACACATGAACAGTTGTTACATTCAAGAGCCTTAAGTACCAGCTCACGTCTGGTCAAAGATCACAGTGGAAACATTTCCGCCAGTGGAAACATTTCAAAGATACCCTGAAAGCCTACTTGAAGATTGGCTTTGATCGCAACAACTGGGAAGAGTGCACTAGGCAATCAGTGATGGTGAGCTCTGGTTCACCAAAGTGTAGATGGTTTTGAAGCAGGATGGATAATGAAAGGCCGAAGACACGAGAGCAAGAAGGTGCACAAGTCCTCATCGACCATGGACAAACCAACTGACTGATCAATGATGGACTGCCGATGTGGAGTGTGGAATTTCTTTTCCTTTTAAAGCGGTATCTCACTTAGTCTTTTACTTTCCCTTTTCCACCTCCTTTACTTTGCACTGACTTCACCCTCTTTACAACCTCTCTTTTTCTCTCTCTCCCCCTCTCTGTAGATCTCTGTGACAAGCTCCTCCTCACTCTGAGGGACTGCCATTAGTTATTCACGAGCATTTTCCCTCTCCCTTGTCTGTTGGCCGGGATTCTCTTTCAAGTGAGCTCTCTCCCCATCACCCAAAGAAAAACTTGTTTTTAGATAGCACCTTTCATGACATCAGGTCGTTCCAAAGTACTTTACAGCCATTCAAATGCTGTGTAAAAATGTAGGAAACGCAGCAGCCAATTTGTACATAGGAAGCTCATGGTGATCAAATAATCTGTTTTAGTGATTTTGGTTTAAGGGTAAATATTGGGCAGGACACAGAGGAGAACTCCTCTGTTCTTCGTCAAAATGGTGTCATTGAAGAATAGTGTCCACCTGAGAGGGGAGATGGGTTCTTGGTTTATTGTCCCAACCAAAAGAAGGCACCTCAATTGGTGTAACATTACCTCCATACTGCACTGTTCTATTAACTGTGCTTCAGTCTCTGGAATCTATGCAGTATATCAGTGAATAGTATTTCATATAGTAGTTACAATAGCCTCTAATCAGGGATGACTAATTGCAAACAAATAGCTTATATTTATATAGCACCTTTGCCAAAAAATGATAAATGAACATTTGAAGAACTACGTCTTCAAAGACCTAGTGGGATTTTAAGCAAGCACAGAGGCACAGAAAAGAAAGCGCCATCACAGGAAGGAACATGCAGCAGTAAACCTTTCATCAGCTAATGAAGACCTACAATGGCCCTCCCCCCTCCACAACTGACAATGCCTTGCTCGAATTGCACTGTACTCCAACCTGAAGATGCAAATCAAAGACAGAGAGCATAATAAAACATCGTAATGCTCTTCACAGGAGCGCTATCAAACAAATTTCGACACCAAGCCACCTGAGGAGATAGTGGGACAGATGGGCAAAAGCTTGGTCAAAGAGGTAGGTGTTAAGGGGCAGCTCGAAGGAGGACAGGTAGAAAGGTAAACAGGTTTAAGGAGGGTATTCCAGAATTTGGCCTAGGCAGGCTGTTGTAATTTGTATATGAAATGCATCTTTCCACATGTAGTTACTGCACCAATAGCTCACAGCACTCATTTAAAGAGAATGTATTAGATCACTTTAGTTTAAAAGAAAGGCAAACATTTTGAGAGTGAGTTACCAGAAACGTGTATTGGGTTTAACTTTGCTAACTGCCAGCTGTTCTGTTTGTACTATGCCCTGTGTTATCAGGTGACTAGGAACCAAAACTGGTGTTATGAAAACGGAATTCTACTTAAAATGCAATCTATTCAGTTGATATTTTTAGTTGTGTGTGCACTCAGTGGATAAATGCAGCTTTGACCTCAAAACCTTCCTGATCAAGCTCAGATACCCTTCACATACACATCAATCGTTCAGCATTGCATACAAATAAATTCCTGCCGACAGCAAGCAGTGAAGGAAAGGGTGATGAAATGAAGGGCAAAGGACAGATACCTGAAGGAGAAATTTAGAGTTGAGGAGGATTAACTTGGAGGATTAACTAGGAGGATAATTGAATATGGCCTCCATGAACTGGGGGAGTATATCAGCTTGAACTGAGGTAGCTGATTGCAAAAAAGAGTGGCAGCTTTAAGGGCATGCAGCTTGAACTAGGTCAGAATAAGAGGAAATAACCAGATTGATCTGTGTCGAAAGGAAGAGGAAGAATGCCACTATGAACTGAGAGAATAGGAAGAAAATAGAATGCTTCTAAGTGGATCTGGAGGGAATAGACTACCTCTGGAAACTGGATCAGGTGAGTGATCTGGAAGAGTGACAACTGTAGGTCTGATATTCTGGTTGATCTGTTCAAAATCCAAATATCATTTCGCTGTTCTTTATTTTCAGATTTGAATTTGATGAAGTATAAAACTGCTTCAAATAAAACAGAATGCGTACCTTATTAACATAAGCGTTAACAACTTTCCACGGGAGCATTTCCCCAAATCTCCCAAAAGCTTAAATTTATAATTGCTGTGTTACTAATAGCTTTTACAAATCATAAGTTTATAATCTGGTATATAAAATGGTTTTCAGTTTTTTGGGAACTTTGTCAGCTTTTGCTTTTTGACACACAGATCTTAGCTAACTTTCGGGATACAAGCAAGATGTGAGTTGACGACGTAATATTCAACAACAAACACGAATAATGCAAATTTTGAACATGACAGCCACTACACTACAGAAACATGGGACTATATAAGCCGACTTTATGACTTAGGTTGCAACAGGTACTTCAGTTAAAGGAGAAACAATAGGAACATGCCTCAAGAGTCTATTTGCACAAACTGTTTCCTCATCTCCAGCTAGAGTTAAGCAAATGATACTAAATTAGAAGGAACAATAAGCTGTGTAACTTGGGGCATGAATTTACAAGGGGATACAAGTTAAAATTGTGGCTGATCAAGTTCAATGTGGAGATCCAAGAATGACAAATTACTTTTTTTCTAAATAGCAGGAGACAAGAAAATGTCATCTACAGTACTGCATTCAATTCTGGGCACCACACCTCAGGATGGATACATTGGGAGTTCGGCAGGGGTTTACCAGGATGGCACTGGACTAAAGGGTTAAATTATGATAACAGGTTGTAGGGTGCAGGCAGGCGTTCCTCCAATCGGCGCCCCCAACTGGGGGCACGCCATTTTACGCGGGAGGGCCAATTAAGGCCTGCCCAGTGTGACGTCTGTCAGGAAGCGCTATGCGCTCCCTGTGCAGGCAGGGGGATTCCCTCAGCCCAGAGTGTGCTCTTTCACGCATGTGCTCGAAAGAGCACACTGATCTCCCTGAAGCTAAGTGCTGCCTCAGGGAGATCGGTTCCAAATTAAAAATTGTAAAACAAATGATAGCAAGATTTCCCTGACATGTCCCCTCATGTGACACTGTCACATGAGTTGGGACATGTCCATAACTTTTATTGAAACCTTTAATAAATATTTAGAAATCCTTATGAAACCTCATCCCGCCTGTGGATGAGGTTTCTTGCTTTTTCTTAAGACTGCCAGGGCTCCTGGCCTGCCTGCTAACCTTAAGTTTGGACGGGCAGGTCCATTAATGATGTTAATTATTTTTTCAATGGCCTCAAGAGGCCGTTGACAGGTCGGCGGGAGTGCAGCTGATTCGGCTGCGCTCCGCCGACCTGAAAATGGAAATAACACGGGGTGACGTCGGGAGTTCCACCCAATGTCATCCCGCGTCATTTTATGCATCGGCGAGCGGGCCCCGCCCCCACTCGTCGACCAGAAGATCCTGCCTCAGGAATCAGCTTTCTATCCAAAGGGCAATGGAAATGTGCAATTTTCTCCCCAGAAAGTCTGTCGATGCTGGGTCAATTGAAATTTTCAGGGCCCAGTTATTGACTGCGAAATAAAATGGTCATTCGGTCCCTTATATATATGCCCTCTTGCTGAAATTGGACAAGGATGAGTGGTGCCAAGCCTATTCTGCTCAGAATTCTTGGGTGGCAGGTTATTTTTTCATAAAAATTTAATTGTTTTTATTAAGTCAGAAAGAGAAAAAGCCCCAGCTCCACAATAGCCTGATCTCTGCCCTCACACCATCTTCTCCCATTGCTGCTCCAACCCCTGGAATTATCTTCTGGCCATTGCAGGTGATACAAAAGGTTCAACATTTATTTCCTCAAAATGGGTCAGCTGCCTGTGGAGCTGCTGGCAGGTTGCTTAAATAATATTAATGAGGCTCTAGACCCAACTTCAGGACAGCGTAGAGCTTTTAGCTGCCTAGGCCTTAAGGTGTGGAATTTCCTCCCCAAATCTCTCTACTTCTCTAGGCTCCTTTCAGACTCTCTTTAAAGCTAGCATCTATTTGACCTAATATCAACCTGTCGCTTTATAACGCTCTTGTGAAGTACCTTGGGGCATTTCATTACATTAAAGGCTCTGTATAAATACAACATGTTGTTACTTGGGCATACAGTCCTTGCTCAGGCTCAGTTTAGACCCAAAAACTGGCCTAAAAGGAATTTCCACCTGACAAAATGCAAATAAGAAATTTTTACAGCAACATAAATCGAATCCATTATATTAATAATAGTTACAGTTTGAGGGAACAACGTGTTCCAGAAGAACTTCAGCTATATCATTTTAATATCATAAGGATCTACAAGTGCTACAATTGAAAATAGAATGCATAATTTAAAAAAAGATCAGTGTGAAAGGGTAGAACAATGGATCATCCACAAAGATAATCCCATTAAAAGCATGTGTTGACAGGACTGTGGCGTCTAAAAAAAAACGATCTTGCTTTGTGCTACAGTTATGGCGCATGTATCATTCATTTTGGAGGCAAGGGCCCTTGCTGGACACATAAGTGAAGTGAAGCAAAAATTTTGGAAGAGGGTATCATACACTACTGGCATCAGGTCAAGCATTAACAACTGTTTTTCACTACACAACTTTAGCAGTGATACAAAAACCACTTTGTACTGATACCAAGGATGCAAGTTTAAGTGCAGAGGAAGTATATGTAACTAACAGGAACAAATACATTTACACCACACAAGTGCCAGGCAACGACCATCTCCAACAAGAGAGAATCTAACCACCTCCCCCCCACCTTGACAGTCAATGGAATTATCATCGCTGAAACCCCCAAAGTCAACATTTTGGGGGGTCACTGTTGACCAGAAACTAAACTGGACTAGCTATATAAATATTATGGCTACAAGAGCAGGCCAGAGGAACTCTGCAGCGAGTAACTCATCTCCTGACTGCCCAAAGCCTGTCCACCACCTACAAGGCACAAGTCAGGAGTGTGATGGAATACTCTCCACTTGCCTAGATGAATTCAGTTCCAACAACACTCGAGAAGCTTGACACCATCCAGGACCAAGCGGCCCGCTTGACTGGCACCCCATCCATCAGCTTAAACATTCACTCCCTTCACTGCTGACACACCATGGCGGCAGTGTGTACCATCTACAAAACGCACAGCAGCAACTCCCTTCACTAAATGGGTCAAAATCCTGGGACTCTCTCCTTAATAGCACTTGGGATCTACCTATTTCATATGGGCTGCAATGGTTCAAGAAGATGGCTTACCATCACCTTCTCAAGGGCAATTAGGGATGGGCCTGGCCAGCAACACCCACATCCAATGAAAGAATAAAAAACACGAAACATGATGTACCACCCAGCATTGACCTCAGCACCAGAAACAACAGTACACCCAGCCCTGTCAACCCTGCAGAGTCCTCCTTACAAGCCCCACAGGCTAGTCAAGCAACATCCTGACATAGTCTGTAAGGTATGATACTATGAGAATGGTATGTCCCAGGCACCACCATCATCATTACCAGGTATGTCCTGTCCCACCAACAGGACAGATCCATCAGAATGTGGCAGCACAGCAGTATACAGTCAGGAGGGTGTTGCCCTGGGAGTCATCAACATTGACTTACCACGAGGTCTCGTGGCATCAGGTAAATACGGACAAGGAAACCTCCTGCTGATTACCACCTACCGCCCTCTCCCTCAGTTGATGAACTAGTACTCCATCATGTTGAACACAACTTGGAAGAATGCACTTTGGATGGGGGGGCCTTCAAAGCCCATCAGCAAGGGTGACTCAGTAGCACAACTACTGACCAAGCTGGCCGAGTCCTAAAGAACATGGCTGCTAGACTGGGTCTTCGGCCGTTGCTGAGAGAAGCAACAGAGGGAAAAACCTATTTGATCTCATCCTCACCAAGCTACCTGCCACTGATGCATCTGTCCATGACAGTATTGATAGGAATGACCACTGCACAAGCCCTTGTGGAGATGAAGTCCCGTATTCACATTGACATTACCCTCCATCATGTTGTGTGGCACTACCACAGTGCTAAATGGGTGGGGTTTTTGAACAGATCTAGCAACTCAAAAGTAGACATCCATGAGGCACTGTGGGCCATCAGCAGCAGCAGAAATGTACTCAATCACAGTATGTAACTTCATGTCCCTGCATATTCCCCGCCCCAGCATTAACTTCAAGCTTGGTTCAATGAAGACACATATAAACATAGAAAATAGGAACAGGAGTAGGTCATTCAGACCTTTGAGCCTGCTCCGCCATTCAATGTGATCATGGCTGATCCTCTATCTCAACGCCATACTCCCACTCTCTCCCCATACCCCTTGACGCCTTTAGAGTCTAGAAATCTATTTTGTTCTTAAATATATTCAGTAACTTGGCCTCAACAGCCTTCTGTAGTAGAGAATTCCACAGGTTTGCCACCTTCTGAGGATCTGGCCAAGGTAGACTGGGAACAGTTACTTGTGGGGAAATCTACAGAGGAACAGTGGGGGAGTGTTCAAAAAGGAAATGAGGAGGGTACAGGCTCAACATGTTCCCTTGAGGGTGATAGGAAGGAGTAACAAGCCCAGAGAACCATAGATGACCAGAGATATTCAGGTTACGATGAGAAGGAAAAGAGAGGCTTTTAGCAGGTACAAGGGAAGCAAATCAGCAGAGGCATTAGTGGAGTACAGGAAGTGCAGGGTGGAGCTTAAGAAAGCAATTAGGACAGCAAAGAAGGGATATGAGAAAGCTCTGGCTGGTAAAAGTAGGGAAAATCCCATGATATTCTATAAGTATACCATTGGGCAGAGGATAACCAGGGAAAGAGTAGGGTCCATAAAGGGACCAAGGCGGCAGTCTATGGGTGGAGCCAGAGGACATCGCTAGAGTGTTGAATGAATACTTCACGTCCGTCTTCACCCAAGAGAATGAGGATGAAGGTATCAAACTCCGGGAGAGACACTGCGAGGTTCTTAAGCAAATTGATATTGGGAGTGACAAAGTATTGGAGGTGTTGGCAGGCATAAAAGTGGACAAATCTCCAGGTCTGGATGATTTGTGTCCCAGACTGCTGAGGGAGGCAAGGGAGGAGATCGCAGGGGCTCTGACCCAAATTTTTAATTCCTCTCTGACCACATGGGGGGTGCCAGAGGACTAGAGAACAGCTAATGTGGTTCCGTTATTTAAGAAGGGTTGTAGAGATAAGCCAGAGAACTACAGGCCAGCGAGTCTCATGTCAGTGGTAGGGAAACTATTGGAGAAAGTTCTGAGAGTATCTGTCTCCACTTGAAGAGACAAGATTTGATCAGGGACAGTCAGCATGGCTTGGTCAGAGGGAGGGCATGCCTAACAAATTTGATTGAATTTTTTGAGGAGGTGACCGGGTGTGTAGATGAGGATAGTGCAGTTATGTAGTTTATATGGATTTCAGCAAAGCCTTTGACAAGGTCCCACATGGAAGACTTATAAAGAAGGCAAATGCACATGGGATACAGGGTAATTTGATAAGGTGGATTCAAAATTGGCTTAGTTGTAGGAGGCAGAGGGTGATGACAGAAGGATGCTTTAGTGACTGGAAGCCAATGTCCAGTGGCGTACCACAGGGAACTGTGCTCAGTCCCTTATTGTTTGTCATTTATATAAACGACATAGATGACTATGTGGGGGGTAGGATTAGTAAGTTTGCGGATGACACAAAGATTGGCTGGGTGGTTAACAGTGAGGTTGAGTGTCTTGGGCTACAGGAAGATATAGATGGAATGGTCAAACGGGTAGATAAGTGGCAGATGGAATTTAACCCTGAAAACTGTGAGATGATACACTTTGGAAGGAGTCATTTGACAAGGAAGTATTCAATGAACGGCATGACACTAGGAAGTTCTGAGGAACAAAGGGACCTTGGCATGTGTGTCCATAGATCTCTGAAGGCAGAGAGGCACGTTAGTGAGATGGTGAAAAAGGCATATGGGACACTTGCCTTTATCAATCGAGGCATAGATTACAAAAGTAGGGAGGTCATGTTGAAGTTGTATAGAACCTTGGCGAGGCCACAGCTGGAGTACTATGTGCAGTTCTGGTTGCCACATTATAGGAAGGAAGTGATTGCACTGGATGGGGTGCAGAGGAGATTCACCAGGATGTTGCCTGGGATGAAACATTTAAGTTATGAAGAGAGGTTGGATAAACTTGGGTTGTTTTCACTGGAGCAGAGAAGACTGAGAGGCGACGTGATCGAGGTGTACAAGATTATGAGAGGCATGGACAGGGTGGATAGGGAGCAGCTGTTCCCCTTAGTTGAAGGGTCAGTCACAAGGGGGCATAAGTTCAAGGTGAGGGGCAGGAGGTTTTGGGGGGGGAGATGTGAGGAAAAACATTTTTACCCAGAGGGTGGTGACGGCCTGGAATGCACTGCCTGGGAGGGTGATGGAGGCGGGTTGCTTCACATCCTTTAAAAAGTACCTTGCTGAGCACTTGGCACGTCATAACATTCAAGGCTATGGGCCAAGTTCTGGTAAATGGGATTAGGTAGGTAGGTCAGGTGTTTCTCACGTGTTGGTGCAGACTCGATGGGCCGAAGGGCCTCTTATGCACTGTGATTCTGAGTGAAGAAGCTTCTCCTAATCTCAATCCTAAATCACCTCCCCCATATCCTGAGACTGTGACCCCTTGTTCTAGATGTCCCAGCCAGAGGAAACATCATCCCTGCATCCAATCTGCCCATCCCTGTCAGAAGTTTGTATGTTGCAATGAAGTCCCCACTCATTCTTCTAAACTCCATGAATACAGGTCTAGTCGGCCCCATCTCTCCTCATACGACAATTCTGCCATCCCAGGAATCAGTCTGGGAGTTATCGGCTTTCAGGTCCATTAATTTTTCTGGCACTATTTTTTAAGTAATGCTAATTTCCTTCAATTCCTCCTTCTCATTAGATCCTTAGTTCCCTAGCATTTCAGGGAGGTCATTTGTGTCCTCCTCCGTTAAGACAGAACTAAAGTAGTTGTTTAATTGCTCTGCCATTTTCTTGTTCTCTATTATAAATTCTCCTGTTTTGGACTATAAGGGACCTACATTTGTCTTCAGTAGTCTTTTCCTTTTTACCTATCTATAGAAGCTTTTACAGAATGCAGGAGGGCATGCCAGGAGCAGCATCAGGCTTACCTAAAAATGAGGTGAAGCCACAATACAGGACTACTGCATGCCAAACCATAGAAGTAGCATGCAACAGAGCTAAGCTATCCCATAACCAATAGATCAGATCAAAGTTCTGCAGTCCTGCCACATCCAGTCTTGAATGCTGGTGGACAATTAAACAACTAACTGAAGAAGAGGCTCCTCAAACATCCCGTCCTCAACAATGGGGAGGTCCAGGACATCAGTGCAAAAGGCAAGGCTAAAGCTTTTGCAATTACCTTCAGCCAGAGGTGCCAAGTAGATGATCTATCTCAGCCACTTCCTGAGGTCCCTAACATCACAAATGCCAAGTTGATTCACTCTATGTGATATCAAGCAATGGCTAAAGGCACTGGATACTGCAAAGGTCATGGGGCCCTGACAACATCCCGGCAACGGTACTGAAGGCTTGTGTTCCAGAGCTTGCCACGCCCCTAGCCAAGCTGCTCCAGTACACCTAGGTCCAGGCAGCAGGCAATCAAGGGGGGCATCCGACCCGACTGTTTGTCCCTCTTCCGCAGCTACGTTCGCGGCCGGGTGTCCCTGGAAAGGGAGCACGTGGTGTCTGTTGGCATCATCGAGACCTTCCATGCTTAGTGGGGACTGGGGTGTTTTATTGACCCTCTTAATCACACTTTGGTTTAATGTTTAAGTTTCCTTTAAATTTTGTCTTTTATTTTTGCAGTTTCGCTTAAGGGGCTGCCTTTTAATTTGTCCCTTGATTTGTTAATTTAGTTTATTTGTTTTGACTCAAAAGAGTTACAACACTGGCATCTATACAGCAATGTGGAAAATTGCCCAGATATCTCTTGTCCACAAAAAGACAAATCCAACCCAGCCAATTACCTCCTCCATCAGTCTACTCTCTATTATCAGTAAAGCGATGGAAGGCGTCGTTGACAGTGCTATCAAACAGCACTTACTCAGCAATAACCTGCTCATTGACACTCAGTTTGGGTTCCGTCAGGGTTACTCAGCTCCTGACCTCATTACAGCTTTAATCCAAACATGGACAAAAGAGCTGAACTCCAGAGGTGCGGCGAGAGTGGCCTACCCTTGACACCAAGGTAGCATCTGACCAAGTGTGGCATCAAGGAGCCCTAGCAAAAATGGAGTCAATGGGAATCATGGGGAAAACTCTCCACTAGTTGGAGTTATACCTAGCACAAAAGGAAGCTGGTTGTGGCTGTTGGAGGACAATCACCTCAGTCCCAAGAAATCGCTGTAGGAGTTCCTCAGGATAGTGGCCTAAGCTCAACCATCTTCAGCTGTTTCATCAAAGACCTTCCTTCCATCATAAGGTCAGAAGTGTGGATGTTCGCTGATGATTATACAGAGTGTTTAGTACCATTCGCGACTCTTCAGTTATTGAAGCAGTTCACATCCATTTGCAGCAGGACCTGGACAATACTTTGGCTTAGGCTGATGTGTGGTACGTATGTTATTCACCACTTAAGTGATAGGCAATGACCATCTCCAACAAGAGAGAATCTAACCATCTCCCCCTTGACATTCAATGACATTACCATCGTTGAATCTCACACTAACAACATCCGGAGGGTTACCCATTGGCCAGAAACTAAACTGGACCAACGACATAAATATAAAAACAAAAAGCTAAAAGCTACTGCGGATGCTGGAAATCCAAAACAAAACAAAAACAGAATTACCTGGAAAAACTCAGCACGTCTGGCAGGATCGGCGGAGAAGAAATCAGTCAACGTTTCGAGCCTCCATGGCCCTTCGGCAGAACTGCAGCATAGTTTCAACAAGGGAGAAATATAAATTGGTTTAAGGTGGGTGGGGGGGCGGGGAAAGACACATTGAGGGTGTGGTGTGAGCAGATAATAATCAAAAGATGTCACAGACAAAAGGGTCAAAGAGGTGTTGAAGGTGGTGGTCTTTGTCTGAGAAAAGTGCTAATTAAGAATGGAAAACAGGATATTCAAAGTACAGCTCTAGTGGGGGTGGGGTGGAAAGACTAAAGGTTTTAGTTTTAGATTTAAAAATAATGGAAATAGGTGGGGAAATAAGAATCTATATAAATTATTGAAAAAAAAGCGGGTGGGGGGGGAAAGAAACGGGGTGGGGATGGGGGGAGGGGGAGTTTAAGATCTAAAGTTGTTGAATTCAATATTCAGCCCAGAGGGCTGTAAAGTGCCTAGTCGGAAGATGAGGTGCTGTTCCTCCAGTTTGCGTTGGGCTTCACTGGAACAATGCAGCAAGCCAAGGACAGACATGTTGGCAAGAGAACAGGGTGGAGTGTTAAAATGGCAAGCGACAGGGAGGTTTGGGTCTTTCTTGCGGACAGACCGCAGGTGTTCCGCAAAACGGTCGCCCAGTTTGTGTTTGGTCTCTCCAATGTAGAGGAGACCGCATTGGGAGCAACGAATGCAGTAGACTAAGTTAGGGGAAATGCAAGTGAAATGCTGCTTCACTTGAAAGGAGTGTTTGGGCCCTTGGACGGTGAGGAGAGAGGAAGTGAAGGGGCAGGTGTTGCATCTTCTGCGTGGGCATGGGGAGGTGCCATAAGTGGGGGTTGAGGAGTAGGGGGTGATGGAGGAGTGGACCAGGGTGTCCCGGAGGGAACGATCCCTACGGAATGCCGTCAAGGGGGGTGAAGGGAAGATGTGTTTGGTGGTGGCATCATGCTGGAGTTGGCGGAAATGGCGGAGGATGATCCTTTGAATGCGGAGGCTGGTGGGGTGATAAGTGAGGACAAGGGGGACCCTATCGTGTTTCTGGGAAGGAGGAGAAGGCGCGAGGGAGGATGCGCGGGATATGGGCCGGACACGGTTGAGGGCCCTGTCAACGACCGTGGATGGAAAACCTCGGTTAAGGAAGAAGGAGGACATGTCAGAGGAGCTGTTTTTGAAGGTAGCGTCATCAGAACAGATGCGACGGAGGCGAAGGAACTGAGAGAATGGGATGGAGTCTTTACAGGAAGCGGGGTGTGAGGAGCTGTAGTCGAGGTAGCTGTGGGAGTCGGTAGGCTTGTAATGGATATTGGTGGACAGTCTATCATCAGAAATTGAGACAGAGAGGTCAAGGAAGGGAAGAGAAGTGTCAGAGATAGACCATGTGAAGATGATGGAGGGGTGGAGATTGGAAGCAAAATTAATAAATTTTTCCAGGTCCCGACGAGAGCATGAAGCAGCACCGAAGTAATCATCGATGTACCGGAGAAAGAGTTGTGGGAGGGGGCCGGAGTAGGACTGGAACAAGGAATGTTCCACATACCCCATAAAGAGACAGGCATAGCTGGGGCCCATGCGGGTACCCATAGCCACACCTTTTATTTGGAGGAAGTGAGAGGAGTTAAAGGAGAAATTGTTCAGTGTGAGAACAAGTTCAGCCAGACGGAGGAGAGTAGTGGTGGATGGGGATTGTTGGGGCCTCTGTTCAAGGAAGAAGCTAAGGGCCCTCAGACCATCCTGGTGGGGGATGGAGGTGTAGAGGGATTGGACATCCATGGTGAAGAGGAAGCGGTTGGGGCCAGGGAACTGGGAATTGTTGATGTGACGTAAGGTGTCAGAGGAATCACGGATGTAGGTGGGAAGGGACTGGACAAGGGGAGAGAGAAGGGGGTCAAGATAACGAGAAATGAGTTCCGTCCGTCACATCAACAATTTCCAGTTCCCGGGCCCCAACCGCTTCCTCTTCACCATGGATGTCCAATCCCTCTACACCTCCATCCCCCACCAGGATGGTCTGAGGGCCCTTAGCTTCTTCCTTGAACAGAGGCCCCAACAATCCCCATCCACCACTACTCTCCTCCGTCTGGCTGAACTTGTTCTCACACTGAACAATTTCTCCTTTAACTCCTCTCACTTCCTCCAAATAAAAGGTGTGGCTATGGGTACCCGCATGGGCCCCAGCTATGCCTGTCTCTTTATGGGGTATGTGGAACATTCCTTGTTCCAGTCCTACTCCAGCCCCCTCCCACAACTCTTTCTCCGGTACATCGATGATTACTTCGGTGCTGCTTCATGCTCTCGTCGGGACCTGGAAAAATTTATTAATTTTGCTTCCAATCTCCACCCCTCCATCATCTTCACATGGTCCATCTCTGACACTTCTCTTCCCTTCCTTGACCTCTCTGTCTCAATTTCTGATGATAGACTGTCCACCAATATCCATTACAAGCCTACCGACTCCCACAGCTACCTCGACTACAGCTCCTCACACCCCGCTTCCTGTAAAGACTCCATCCCATTCTCTCAGTTCCTTCGCCTCCGTCGCATCTGTTCTGATGACGCTACCTTCAAAAACAGCTCCTCTGACATGTCCTCCTTCTTCCTTAACCGAGGTTTTCCATCCACGGTCGTTGACAGGGCCCTCAACCGTGTCCGGCCCATATCCCGCGCATCCTCCCTCATGCCTTCTCCTCCTTCCCAGAAACATGATAGGGTCCCCCTTGTCCTCACTTATCACCCCACCAGCCTCCGCATTCAAAGGATCATCCTCCGCCATTTCCGCCAACTCCAGCATGATGCCACCACCAAACACATCTTCCCTTCACCCCCCTTGACGGCATTCCGTAGGGATCGTTCCCTCCGGGACACCCTGGTCCACTCCTCCATCACCCCCTACTCCTCAACCCCCACTTATGGCACCTCCCCATGCCCACGCAGAAGATGCAACACCTGCCCCTTCACTTCCTCTCTCCTCACCGTCCAAGGGCCCAAACACTCCTTTCAAGTGAAGCAGCATTTCACTTGCATTTCCCCTAACTTAGTCTACTGCATTCGTTGCTCCCAATGCGGTCTCCTCTACATTGGAGAGACCAAACACAAACTGGGCGACCGTTTTGCGGAACACCTGTGGTCTGTCCGCAAGAAAGACCCAAACCTCCCTGTCGCTTGCCATTTTAACACTCCACCCTGTTCTCTTGCCAACATGTCTGTCCTTGGCTTGCTGCATTGTTCCAGTGAAGCCCAACGCAAACTGGAGGAACAGCACCTCATCTTCCGACTAGGCACGACATAAACACTTTGGCTCACAAGTGCAGATCAGAGACTGGGAGTTCTGTGGCGAGTAACTCACCTCCTGACTCCTTAAAAGCCTGTCCACCATCTATAACGGCACAATTCAAGAGTGTGATGGAATACTCTCCTTTTGCCTGGATGAGTGCAGTTCCAACAATACTCAAGAAGCTCAATGCCATCCAGGACAAAGCAGCCCACTTGACTGACACCCCATCCAGCACCTTCAACATTCACTCCCTCCACCACTGACGCACACTGGCAGCAGTATGTACCATCTACAAGGTATACTGCAGCAATTCACCAAGGCTCTTTCAACAGCACCCCTCAAACTCGTGATGTCTACCCCCTAGAAGGATAAGGCAACAGATGCCTGGGAACATTAACACTAGCAATTTCCCCTCCAAGCCAGACACGATCCTGACTTGGAACATCGCCGTTCCTTAACTGTCACTGGGTCAAAATCCTGGAACTCCCTAACAGCACTGTGGGTGTGTCTACACCACATGGACTATATCAGTTCAAGGCAGCGGCCCACCACCACCTTCCCAAGGGCTAGTAGGAATGGACAATAAATGCTGGCCTAGCCAGTGACATCCACATCTGTAATGATTGCATAATCAAATAGCCTTCTAACATTCACCATCAGGAATTACACATAAAAAGTCACTTGCACCTTGCAACAGGGGCAACATATGGGATATTCAAAGTTTGAGCTTTTTTTTTACCTTTTCTCTTAGTATTTGACTTCAGCAATATTTAAAGGAGAATACCAAGGTTCTGCACATTGTTAGATTATGCCATTTCTTTCTGAAAGGAAAGAAAAGTCATAAACAAATTTAACAGAGCTCTAGGCAAACACAAAAGCTTCATAAATTTCAAAATAATGTCTAAGATGACTGGGAGGCAGAATAATTCAAAGAGTGAGATTACTTCCATTGAATCCAATGTATAATTTACTAATCAGTCTGTCAGACAAAGGAGCATGAGTCTAGCCAGCTATATTTTATTGTCCCATTAAAAATATCACGCATCAATAAAACATATTCCCCGCACTGGGGACATCTAACTTCACAAGCAAAACTTACAGCAATGCCTGAAATTGTCAATTCATAAAGAACCAAGTTGAGACCATCCCTCCCACCCCCCACACCACCACCCCCACCCAAAACAATTCTTGCCTTCCTCCTACACCCACCCTGCTGGTAGAGCCTATTCTGTGGGCTTAAGTACCAACAACATTCAGTGCTGTTCATATCCCTGCAACAACTCCTCTGATTCTTTAAAACACAAAAGTGTTTTATCAGGAGCCCCTGCCATGTTTGTCTGGAGCTCCTGGGCACAGGCCCTATAGGGTTGTAGATTAACCCACTCCTGCCTGCTGTAAATCCGTAGACATCATTTATGCCTTGTGTGTCAGCTGTAGTTCAATTGGTAGCACTCTCACCTCTGAGTCACAAGGGTCTGGGTTCAGGTCCCACTTCCACAGCTCGAGCATAACAATTATGGCTGATGCTCCAGTGCAGTCGTGAGAGAGTGCTGCGCTGTTGAAGGTGCCAACTTTAAGATGAGACGTTAAACAGAGGTCCCACCTGCCTAGTCAGGTGGATGTAAAGGGTCCCATGCCACCATTTGAAGAGCAGGGGAATTATCCCCAGTGTCTTGATCAATATTTATCCCTCAACCAACATCACAAAACGAGATTATCTGGTCATTATCACAAAGCTCCTTTGTGGGAGTTTGCTGTGTACAAATTGGCTGCCACATTTCCTACTTTACAACTGTGACTATACTTCAAAAGTACATCATTAGTTGTAAAGCACTTTGATGCATCCAGTGGTCATGAAAGATGCTATTTGGGTACAATTTTTTTCTTTTTATTCTTCACATAATGGCCATTGGGAAGCTTGTCATTAGAAAACATAAACTGCAAATTGATCTCAAAAAAATCTTCGTTTGGATACTGAACCATGAGTGGCATACTCTAGTATCCCGCCCATCTCATATTGTACTGTGTCACAATCGTCATTTGCTAGGTGATGGTGGGCCTGCATTGGTAACTTGTCCAATTTACAGGTACTCCTGCTCAATCAACCCTCCACAGACAGCTGAAATCTTACACATAAGATGGTTGCTACAACCAGCCCAAGAAAAATGTTGTGGTTCATCTGGTCACAAAAGCCAGACATTCTGAACACAATAACTTCCATTAACAGAACTGAAATACAGTATTTTTACAATACATTTACACTACATGACCAAGCAAAGCCTCAATCATGCCATCAGATTTGTATTCACTACCAATTTAAAATGCGTATCTAACAGGTCAATGTGATGCATCTAGTGTGTGGGTGAAAAGAGTTGGCCTGCTTTCTGCTTTTGTGTGCTAGTTTGCTTCTCATTTTCAGCCCAAACCAGCGATCCAAAGCAGCAATGCGAAACATAGCCAAACGTCTATGTCCTTCCCTGTCAGTGTCCAATCTCTCCATCAGCAAGTCCTCTGGTGTGTCTCCTTGTGGCAATACACGGAAACTGGGTCCCTTGTGGCCCCAATTTAAAATTTCAGAGGAACTCTGAGGAGGTTTGGCCCCGACATGCAGTGTGTAAGCCCACTGGCAAATGGGCATACCCTGGCACTCATGAACCAAACCGCCACTATGGGTGAATAGTCCACTGCCTTGTAGATACCTTGGGAGAGTTGAAGGCCAAGGGAGTAAACCCTGATAAAAAATCTGGAGTGGAACACAAAGGCAGACTGATATCTAAATATGTCATTTTTCCAGCAGCTTCTACAACAAAGTCGGTGCCAAATGTCGTGCTTTGCATTTCTTTGAACTCAACTAGTGTTGAGAGGGGACCCGAACATTTGGGCAGGCAGGGTCTCCATAAATTTTGACCAGGCTTCTGCCCTGGAGAGGACATTTCAGTTTCTGCAGTGTGTTCACGCCACACTGTAGACAGCAGTTGGTAGTTAAAAGTGACAAGCCCAACGCAATTGGCGTAGATAACAGGTGCTACAGCCTGTTGTCGACGGTGGGGAGGGTGGAGGGGATTATAGCATCCCAGCCACTGCCTATCTCAAATCAGATAGCCCTCGACTAGTAAGGTGCTAACCAATCGGCACTCGGAGCTTAGACGCTCTGCTCAATAAGTGGACAGAATCCATCGCAACAGGCAAAAAACAAACAAACTGGCAAGCTGGAATATCAAGGCCATGTGCACAGGACTGACAGACTTGTAGCTGTTTGATATTGTGCACAAGACAGCTGTGATTGACCTGGAACTTGATAGGCTGAACAATGACACAGCATCTCTTGACCAGGCTCACTCAGCATGAATCAATGAAGGAAAAACATTAGACGTTCATCTGGCAGGGGAAATGTGTGAGCATGGTGTAGGCTTCGCTGTAAATGAACTCACTTCAATGAAAGAATCCCCCACAAATAGTTCAAAATGTGTTCGCAACATCTGCATTTCAATTCAAATAGGGCCAGTTAACCTCATGAGTATCTATGCTGCAACACTATACCCCATTAGGGGCAAAAGACCAGTTCTGTGAGGAGCTTGACACTGCTATCAGCAGAATCCCTAGGACCGAACATCTAGGAGATTTCAACACAAGCACTGGCACAGACAACGAGGCATGCTCTTCAGCTTTGGATATCATGGCCTGGGAAAGATAAGTGAGAATGGACAGAAACTACTTGAACTTGGCAGCTACCACAAGTTTTGGGCAAACACTTTCTTCCAGAAGAAACCATGCCACAAGGTATCTTGGAGACATCCAAGATTAGGGCATTGGCACCAGCTGGATTCAATCATCGCCAAACGTGACTCTCTGAACAGCATTCTCAACACATATATCAGCCACAGCACTGACTGTGATGCAGATCACTCTCTGGTGCACATTCAGGTGAGGATGCAACCTTTGAAACTTTTTCATTTCAAAGCAGAAATGCCATCCTCCTATTAACGTCAGCCATACTGCCAAATATAAACCCAACAGTTCCACGACTTGTTTGAACAGGCGCTCTCAGGCATTCCCACACAGAGTGCAGAAACGAAAAGGAACATATTTCGAGATACCATCTACAATACCGCAATCTCAGCATATGGGAAGCAAGAGCGGAAAATTGCTTACTGATTCAAGGCTAACATCACTGTGATGGAACCGGTCATTGAAGCCAAGCGGCATGCTCTCATTAATTACACAAGAGACTCAAATGAGAAAACTCTGAATTAGCGGGCTCCACCATGTTCATTGGATGGATGACAGCCGTATACCCAAAGACCTGTGTAGTGAATTAGCCATTGGGTCATGACCTCCTGGGTGTCCAACCTCCTCCATCTGCGAACAAGATATGAATTTGGTGGACATTGGTATTGATAACTGGGAGGCTGTTGCTGACGGCTGTGACCTCTGGAGGCTGGCTGTTTGGACGGGAATTGGAAGAGGTGAGCTGAAACAAAAAGAAAATCTCAACTGTCAGAGAAGAGGGCCCAGAGAAAACAGAGGCTAGCGAACCATGCATCTACTCAGCCCAATGCAGCAAATATGGCAGAGACTACCATACCAAAGTGGGGCTCCTAAGCTACACCAGGTGAAGTTCAACACAGAGCTGACCATCACGGCACAAGCCATTGTCTTACGAGATGGAAGGCTGCCACATAACCAATATAGATTTAAAATAACACTACTCAAGGCTCCTCATTAAACAGACAGTTTGATAGTGATGTTTCAAATGAGGTGTTTCGATAGCATAGGTAGGAAAAACATTGCAGTCAGTCATTGTTGATAAATAAATAGGATAACAATACAAAAACCAGATTCACACCATATATCTTAAGTTAATTATTAGCAAATTATTTGAGTAAATATGCAAGGCTGCAGCATGGAGCATAGTATGCTCTCAGTATAATAGGGGTTAATGCTCCACTGGAGCCACAGTACATAATAAAAAAAACAGTAGGCCAGACAGCACCCCCAAGCTTGCTTCAGCATTCACCAACATCATGCTTGATCTTCTAAATCAACTCCACTTTCCTGCCCCATCCCCATATTCCTCAATTCCCCATGTGCCAAAAAAATCTATCCATCTCAGTCTTGAATATACACATTGACTGAGCATCCACAGCCCTCAGGAGTAGAGATTTTCAAAGCCTTTGGAAGAAAATTCTCATCTCAGTCCTAAATGGCTGATCCTTTATCCTGAGGCCATGACCCCTAGCTCTTGACTCTCCAGTGAGGATGGGGTGAAGTCTCATAGCAACCACCTTGACCAGCCCTCTCAGAATTTAAATATTTCGCTGAGTGAGTCCAGCTTGCACTCTTCTGAACTCCAGAGAATAGAAGCCCATCCTACTCAATCCCTCCTCATAGTACAGCCCCCCCTCCCCAGAATCAATCAATCTAGTGAATGTTTGTTGCCCCCACACTTCCAAAAGCAAGCATATCCTTCTTCAGATAAGGAGATCAAAACTGTTGACAGTTCTTCAGGTGTGGTATTTGTCCCAGTTTTAATACCTCAGCTAACATTTGGAAAATAAAAGAGGCTTAATTATGGTGTGTACAGATCTGTTTATTTAATATGGGCTGTTAACATAATATTAAAAGGTGCCCTCTTTCAAATGAGATGTTAAGGTGAGGTGTCATCTGCCCGCTCAAATGGGTGCCAAAGACCCAACATAACAAATACAGAGGAGTTCGCCCCTTTGTGCTGGCCAATAATTCTCCCTCAACTAACATCACTAAAATAAATTATATGGTCAGTATCACACATGGGAGCTTGGCTGCTAATTTTCCTATATTACCACATGACTATAATGCAAAATTTCCCTGGCTGTAAAGTGCCTTGGAATGTCCTGAAATTGTAAACAGTGCTACATAAATGCAAGTCTGTCTCTTTTGCTTGTCTTGGGAACTTGCGATGTGCATATTAGCTGCTGTGTTTGCTACATTTCAAAGTATTTCACTGACTTTAAAGCGCTTTGGGATAACCCGAGGTCATGAAAGGTGCAGTATAATTGCAAGTTCTTTCTGCTTTGCTCCTATTTTCAACATTAGCAATTTAATCTGGTTAATTACAAATAATACTTCCCCTTTAATTCCAATGGTGAGTTCCATGTTTACAAAATTTGAGTAAGCACAAATTACATCAAACGGAAAATATTACCAAAGAATTCAAATGTTATTAAGTCAAATATCATGAGAGTCCATTAGACAGATAGATTACTTCGTGACTATGCTGAATTTGTGCCCAAGAATTCAGCCTGGCGCACTTTTCTCTAATCGCACTTATTAACAAAGAGATTTTTTGTTCCATAAAGTAATGTTAGATGTCCGTTGCCTGCAGCATTATTCAAACATGATGGACTTCAGATATCAAAACTAATCACATCTATCCACCAAATTTTAAATGACAAAAGCCATGAGAATTTGAAAATCTTGGCAACATGACTCCTGAATGGCCCCTGAATTTATCAAATCAGCCATCGGTGTGAGATTAAGGCAGTGGGTCCTGCTTGGAAGAAAAGGAAGGATTAAATTGGAGGCTGACTGCAGAATAGCAAAATCTGCTCGGAGCATACAGCACTGCAGCATAACTCAACAGCCAGTGAAAAATTGTGTTTTTGGTTCAAGCACATTGACACATGGAGTAGTAGCAAAGCTAGTTCTAAAGAAACAGTAATTCTAAATTTCATCCTAACACAAAACATAGAATGTCAGACTGCAACATTGTTAGTATAAAAGGAAAATTAATCTTGTATGTCTACCTATGTGCCCATGCCAAGAAGTAGAAAAATTATTAACTTGGAATATAAAAAATTAGTCCCGATGAAAGAGAATGTCCAACATTATATAAACAAGGTAAGATTGCAGTGATAATAAAATTCCAGTGTTCAGTTCTTCTGATAATGAAGTTCCCAACCAACAGTAGCTTGTTAACGTTCAAGCTTGAGCTAATGGTAGGCAAACAACACTTAAGTGCCAGGAAAAGACTATTTCCTTGATTGTCAACAGAAGCATCTGTCCAAATCTGCATTTAGCACCGTCTTTTAGGTCACTACGGACCAGAAGCTGAACTGGACTAGCCAGGTCAACACAATGTAGAGTCTAGCAACTACACTGTCTATAATGTTATTGGAAATTATTTTTAAAATGGAATTGTAGTAGGGCCCGTGTCTATGTGTGTCTTAATTGGACTAGGGCCAAGAAGTGGGTGCTTTGATGTATAGTAGTTTTGAGATGTTAACTAGATAAACAGTAAGAAAGATAGAAGGTAAAGTGTAAATTTACATTTGTTGAATAAAACATTCAAGAGTGGGAGTAAAATCTTGCACCTAGCTGGGAGATGCCAAGCAATGTGTTTACATTACTCATAAAATGAGTAGGATGAAAACATTATGTTAAAATACCATGGAAAATTTACATTCAAAAGGAAAAGCTAAGTGTAAACAGAAAGGATTTTGTGTGTAAGTCAGAGACATTTGAGATCTAACCAGCCTGTAAGCCTACAACTGTGTCTGCAAAGGAAACAAATTGAAAGGAACCTCATTTTTAATTCGTACAGTCAAATGTGCTTTGCCTGGTGTCTGTTCAAAGTCTATGGGTTATTGTTGCCTTGGTGGAGATTTACCTGGCAGTGATTAATTTGGGGATTTGCTTAAAAGTTATTATGGTAGTAATTTGTAGATATGTGTATGTGTTTAATTTGTTGTTGAATTAATAAATGTTTAATTTAGTTTTATATAAAAACCCTTTCAAAGCTCGATGGTCTTATTCCTGACTTCAGAGCTGCATTTCAAACATACCAATTGAAAATATAGATTATGGTAGTTGTTCAAGTTTCCCTCTGGGATTTAAATAACTCAGCCTTTACCAACTGCTGTATCACAACAGCCACAAATAGCTAAGCTCCTGAACTTCCAAAGCCCCTTCCTGACCTGGGCTTTGATCACTCACCTGATTCAATGCCGCTGCCAACACTTAGGAAGTTCAATATCATCTAGGACGGAACAAGCTCTTTGTCTGATGTCCCTGTTCTCGTACTCAATATCCACCGTCTGCCCCATCAGCTTTCTGTATTGTATGTACTGACAATCTATATTATATCAAATTATAACTCTTCCGCAATCCACTAAGGATCCTGCGACCTCTTCCACCAAGGAGGACAAGAGCAAATAGGTCAAGGGAACACCACCACCTCCAACTTCCCCTCATCCTGCAGTTAGACATATTGCACTTGCAGACTTGCATTTATATAGCACTTTTTATTATCAGTGTACTTTGTGTAGTCATTGTTGTAATGTAGGAAACATTTGTGCACAGCAAACTTTGTGCACAGCAAACAGCCAATACAGCAACGTTGTGCAAATGCAATTCTGAGATTTATAAAATTGTTGTGTTTTGGGATCGGGTCTTTAATTTAAAGTAAAATGAAGGATATCGTGTGATTTATTCTGAAATCTGCCTGGATGTTTTGACATTTAGAGATTAAAGGGGGTCCAGGTATTTACACTTTGAGACAATGATGGTAGCTTGTATACTAACAGTTGACAGAGTCTCCAAAAGTCCCAGAAAAGTGTTGAGAATGTCACGTTGTCTAACGAGTCTAAAGGATATCTAATTAGCATTTCTACCTGGATACAAAGACCATGTGATGCTCATTGCCATAGTAACAGGCTTTCTATGGGGAAGAGTACAAAAGAAGCCATCGTGACATCAGTTACAGGCTTTCCTAAAATATCACTAAATATCACACACAAGTTAGTCTGTCAGGGTCCGGGAGAGGGTGAGCAGTTAGGTAGCAAGACACTATCGTTCAAAATGCAGGAATGCATGAGGGAGCTGGCATTCGGATTGGAAATACCAAATTCGTGGGGAGTTAAAGAGAGGCTAGAAAATTTTCCTAGCTTTAGCTTGAGGGAGAAGTCTCTAGGAAAACTCTCATCATGAAAGACACAGTGTAATTAAAAGTTGCCAGGCTGGGAAAGAAAAAAAGATTGGAAGTAAACCAATGGGAGCAAAGAATCATTTTAGACTGATTCTGGGAGAATTGAATATCTACTTAAAGGGTAGTGTAACATATGCCTGATTATGGTTTTTTTCAGTTGTGTTGAAAGTTCTATTCTGTATTTTAAAGTATAAGTCACTTACAAAAATAGTGTTCAGCAAAAGTGCTTTTTGTCTGTTTGTTACAATAAACATCTTAAAACATGAAATCTTATCAGGCCATCCATTCAACTATTAACTAGAAGTTTGAAATTCTTTTTAAAAAGTTATAGGTCCCTATGCGGATTGTATCACAATGATGACCAAATAATCGGTTTTTCTGACATTGATTATGGGATTATTATTGACCAGGACCACAGGGATAACTCCCCTGCTCTTCAAAATAGTGCCACAACATCTTTTCGATGCACTTGAGCAGGCAAAGAGTGACTTGGTTCAACATCTAAGCCGAAAGAAGGCACTTCAAAGAGTGCAGCATTCCCTTAATACTGCACTGGCATGTCAGCATGGATTTTTGCGCTTAAGCCTGGAGTGGGACTTATAGTCAGAGTTATTTACAATTTACAGCACAGAATTAGGCCATTCAGCCCCCTCGAGTCCATGCCAGCTCTCCACAGAGCAGCCCAGTCAATCCCACTCCCTTGATCAAACCCCATAGCCCTGTAGGTTTATTTGCTTCAAGCGTCCATCCAATTTCCTTTTGAAATCATTGCTCGTTTCTGCTTCCACCATCCTCATGGGCAGTGAGTTCCAAGTTATTACCACTCGCTGCGTAAAATAGTTCTTCCTCATATTCTCCTTGCATCTCTTGCCCAAAACCTTAAATCTGTGTTGCCTAGTCCTTGCTGATGTGAACAGCTTTTTCTTCTCTACCTTCTTGAAACCATCGTGATCTTGTACACTTCTTTCAAATTTCCCCTCAATCTCCTTGTGAAGAACAACCCCAGCATTTCCAACCTAACCTTGTTACTAAAATCCTCCATCCCTGGAACCATTCTGGTAAATCTCTTCTGCACTTTCTCAATGACTCTCACATCAGTGTTGTGACCAGAATTGGACACAGTACTTCAGCTGGGGCCGAACCAGAGCTTTATAAAGGTTCACCATAACTTTCCTGCTTTATAATCAATGCTTTGATTTATGAAGCCAGAGGTTTATGACTCAAGAGCTAAGAGGTTACCAACAGTGTCTAACTATACACAGTTTCTTCATCATAGTGCCATTGTGCAAGCACCAGCAACACAAGGGGAGGGGGAGGTAGACAAAGGCTAGATGACTCCTTACAAGGAGGGGGGGGTGTGGTGTGGATGCAGGGGAAAAAAAAATACACTGAAATTGGTAGACAAGTTATATTAGATCACCATCACTATCATACCAACATGGACGAGAAGCGTTTACCTCAAGCTTATATGCAATAAGAGAGACAGGAAAAGGTGTGTTCAGACTTCAAATAAACTACTGTGTTTATTTACTTGATAAAGCACAGCCAGGCTGTAAATTTGTTTACCTGTTGTGAACTTTGCAATTTTTGTATTTTAGTTTGTGATGCCTACAGCTATTATTGCTTACGGTAATTTAAGTAATAGTCTTCTTAAATATTTCCTTCCTCAGCATTATAATATTGCTGCTTTGACTCTTCAGTCATTTCTACAGTTTTATTATTGATTTTTTGTTGGTGATTTAATTTGGGTTGCTGCCAAATGCAGTGAATGCAGTATGCAACTACACAAGCACGTGATGATGCCTGGCTAAAAAAAAGATGGTGTATCGTTTGTTACACATTTTAAGTTATGAAAGCATCACTTGTATGCATACCTAGTATTCTTTCAGAAAGGTCTGCAACAAGCAGCTTGCTGGGGGCACACTCAAAGGCTACTCATTTAAGATGTGGTTAGTATCCACATCTAACAAGTCATACAACATGAGAAATGATTTGCAAACCATTTAAGATTGTGCTGTCTGACATGATGACACAAATCAGCATTCAATCAGCAGCTATTAGCCACTGCATCCACTTAGAATCCAAAGCTGCTGGCACAATGCATAGGGGAGTGTAGAGATACAACAATCACTCTTCAGTCTGTTGCCATGAATGTGAAATTAGTCCAAGCTAATACAAAGAAATGTTCCACCCTGTAAATGAAGTAAACTTAAGCAGTCTCAAATCAGTTCTCAATACACATGCATGCAATTACATGGAGACAACAAGGGTCCAATCTGTTTACTGTCACGATCACGCTGTAGGCCTTACTCCCAAGCACCAGAGTGTTTTACTGAAACAAAAATAAAAATACCTGGAAAAACTCAGCAGGTCTGGCAGCATCTGCGGAGAGGAACACAGTTAACGTTTCGAGTCCGTATGACTCTTCAACAGTTTACTGGATCATTACTAATCTGCTATAGCTAGGTTAACGGAGAATGAGAATACTCAAGACCAACCATAATCTCTCCCTAAACTCCATCTTTTGTCTACTTTCAAAAGCCTCAAAACCATATTCATATCCTGCTCAATGGTTTATCTCTCCACCGCAACTGTGAAGCAACTCGTTGCATTTTATACTTCCTTAGAATAGAATGAAAATCAGCAGCATTGGAAACAGGACATGAGTACACAAAGTGAATCAGACAGCATTTAAAATAATAACGAGCTGATAAAATATCTCAGCTAAAACTCAATATCTTCACAGCATCACAGAATTTCAACAGCCTAGAAGGAGGCCATTCAGCCCATTGTGTCTGCACCTGCTCTCCAAATGAGCATGGTGACCTAGTGGCATTGCCCTGCCTTCTCCCCATACCTTTGCACATTGTTTCTATTCAAATAAATATCTAATGCCCTGTTGAATGCTTCAATTGAACCTACCTCCACCACACTTCCAGACAGTGAATTCCAGACCTGAACCACTCGTGTGAAAAAGTTTTCTCTCACGTCACATCTGCTTCTTTTGCAAATCACTTTAAATCTGTGCCATCTCGTTCTTGATCCTTTTAGGAGCAGGAACAGCTTCTCCCTATCTACTCTGTCCAGCCCCTCATGATTCAGAACATCTCTACCAAATCTCTTCTTGGCCTTCTTCTCTCCAAGGAGAAGAGTACCAACCTCTCCAATCTATCCTCACAGTGGAAGTTTTTCATCCCTGGAGCCATTCTTGTAAACCTCTTCTGCACTCACTCCAATGTGTTCACATCCTTCCCATAATGTAGGGCCCAAAACTATACACAATATTCCAGCTGAGGTCTAACGAGTGTCTTATAGAATTTTTTTCTGTATTACTCATTCACAAGATGCGGGCTTCGCTGGTTGGGCCAGCATTTATTGCCCATCCTTAGTTGCCCTTGAGAAGGTGGTGGTGAGCTGCCCTCTTGAACCGCTGCAGTCCACGTGCTGTAGGTATACCCACAGTGTTTTTAGGAACGGAGGTCCAGGATTTTGACCCAGTGACAGTGAAGGAACAGCGATATATTTCCAAGTCAGGGTGGTGAGTGACTTGGAGGGGAACTTCCAGGTGGTGATGTTCCCATCTATCTGCTGCCCTTGTCCTCCTAGATGGTAGTGGTTGTGGGTTTGGAAGGTGCTGTCGAAGGAGCCTTGGTGAATTCCTGCAGCGCATCTGTAGATGGTATACACTGTTGTTATGTGCATCAGTGGTGGAGGGAGTGAACGTTTGTGGATGTGGTGCCAATCAAATGGGCTGCATTCAGCATAACCTCCCTACTCTTGTACTCTATGCCCCTATTAATAAAGCCCAAAATACCATATGCTTTATTAACTGCTCTCTCCACCTTCCTGCCACCTTCAAGGATCTATGCACATATATACCCAAGTTTTTCTGCACCTGCACCCCCCTTCAAAATTCCACCCCTTATTTTATATTGTCTGTCCATGTCGTCCCTACCAAAATGCTTCACCTCACACTTCTCCACATTGAACTTCATCTGCCACCTATCTGCCCACTCGACCAACTTGTCTATGTCCTCTTGAAGTTCCACACCGTCCTCCTTGCAGTTCATAAAATTCCCAAGCTTCGTATCATTCGCAAATTATGAAATTGTCCCCTGCACACCAAGATCTAGCTCATTAATATATATCAGGAAAAGCAAGGGTCCCAATACTGGCCCCTGGGGAACTCCACTACAAACCTTTCTTTAGCTGAAAAATATCCATTGACCATTACTCACTGCTTCCTATTTTTCAGCCAATTTTGTATCCATGTTGCTACTGCGGCACTGTGTCGATGTCTTTTGAAAGTCCATGTACACCACATCAACAGCATTACCCACATCGACCTTTTCTGGTACTTCTTCAAAAAACTCTAGCAAGTTAGTTAAACACAACTGCCCCTTTAGAAATCCATTTTGGATCTTCCTTATCAACCCATATTTTTCCAATGTGACTACTAATTCTACCCCGAATAATTGTTTCTAGAATCTTGCCCACTATTGAAGTTAAACTGACTGGTCTGTAATTGCTGAGCTTATCCTTACAACCTTTTTTCAACAAGTGCGAGATGTTTGCAATTCTTAAGTCCTCTGGCACCACCCCCCAAGTCTAGGGAATACTGAAAGATTATGGACAGTGCATCTGCAATTTTGACTCTCACTTCCTTCATTATCCTTGGATGCATCTCATCCTGTCCCAGTACCTTGTCAACTTTAAGTACCGACAGTCTATTCAACACTTCCTCCTTATCAATTTTGAACCCTTCTAGTGATAAGGTTTCCTCATCTGTCACCATGGCCTGGGTAGCATCGACCTACTTGGTAAAGACGGATGCAAAATATTCATTTAATACCTCAGCCATGGCCATGGCCTCTTTGCCCATGTGTAACTTCCCTTTTAGGTCCCTAATCACCCTACTCCTCCTTTTACCACCCTTTTACTATTTATATGTTTATAGAAGACTTTGGGATTCCCCTTTATGTTGGCTGCCAATCTTTTCTCATAATCCCTCTTCACTTTTCTAATATGCTTTTTCACCTTCCCTCTGAACCTTCTGTATTCCTCTTGGTTCTCAGTTGTGTTTTCTACCTGACACGTGTCATA
Organism: Cetorhinus maximus; assembly: GCF_964194155.1. Lineage (NCBI taxonomy): Eukaryota > Metazoa > Chordata > Chondrichthyes > Lamniformes > Cetorhinidae > Cetorhinus > Cetorhinus maximus. The sequence continues at coordinate 29,037,851 of NC_135881.1, forward strand.
AGCGCACTTTTTCTTCTTTATCTTAATTTCAATCTTCTTTTTCATCCAGGGAGCTCTGGATTTGTTTGCCCTATCTTTCCCAACTCGCACCTCATACCATTGTAGTTTCCTTTATTAAGATTCAGGACCCTAGTCTCAGAATCAATTACGTCACTCTCCATCTTGATGAAGAATTCTATCATATTATGGTCGCTCATCCCCAAGGGGCCTCGCACAACCACATTGCCAATTATTCCTTTCTCATTAGACAACACCCAGTCTAGGATTGCCAGTTGTCAACGTATTGGTCCAGAAAACCATCCCATATGCACTCCAGGAATTCCTCCCCTATAGTATTGTTACCAATTTGATTTGCCCAATCTATATGCAGATTAAAGTCACCCATAATTACAATTGTTCCTCTATTGCATACGTCTCTAATTTCCTGTTTAATGCCATTCCCAACATCACCACTACATTTTGGGGGTCTGTATACAACCCCCACTAAGGTTTTTTGCCCCTTAATGTTTCTCAGCTCTACCCATACAGATTCCACATCATCGGAGCTAATATCTTTCCTCACTATTGCGTTAATTTCCTCTGTAACCAGCAATGCAACTCCACTGCCTTTCCCTTTTTGTCTGTCCTTCCTAAATACTGAATACCTCTGGATGTTCAGTTCCCATCCCTGGTCACCCTGCAGTCACGTCTCCATAATCCCAACTATATTATACCTGTTTACATCTATCTGCATGGTTAATTCATCCACTTTATTGCGAATGCTCCTCGCGTTAAAGGCACAAAGCCATAAGGCTTGTCTTTTTAACATTACTTGTCCCGTTCCCACTAGTTTTCACTGAGGCCCTGTTTGATTGTTGCCCTTGATTTCTCTGCCTATCACTTTTCTTATTCCCTTTTCTGTCTTTTGTTCTTGTCCTTGATTCCTCCTCCTCAGACTCCTTGCATAGGTTCCCATCCCCCTGCCATTTTAGTTTAAACCCTCCCCAACTACTCTGGCAAATATTCCCCCAAGGACATCAGTCCTAGACCTGCCCAGGTGTAACCCGTCCATTTTGTACTGGTCCTGCCTCCCCCAGAACTGATCCCAATGTCCCAGGAATCTGAAACCCCCCCCTCACACCATCTCTTCAGCGATGTATTCATTCGATATATCCTGCTATTTCTACTCTGACTAGTACGTGGCACTGGTAGTAATCCTGGGATCACTAACTTTGAGGTCCTACTTTTCAACTTACTTCCTAACTCCCTGTATTCTGCTTTTAGGACCTCATCCCTTTTTTTTAACCTATGCCCTTTGTACCAATGTGTACCATGATCACCGGCTGTTCACCCTCCCCCTTCTGAATATCCTGTAATCACTCTGAGACATCCTTGACCCTGGCACCAGGGAGGCAACATGCCATCCTGGAGTCTCGTTTGCAGCCACAGAAATGCCTATCTATTCCTCTTACAACTGAATCCCCTACAACTATTGCATTCCCACACTTTTTACTCCTCCCATATGCAGCAGAGCCAACCGTGGTACAATGAATTTGACTGTTGCTGCTTTCCCACGAGAGGCCATTCTGCCAACAGTATCCAAAGCGGTATATCTGTCTTACAGGGCAATGGTCACAGGAGATTCCTGCACTGCCTGCCTAGTCCTCTTGATCTGCCTGGTGGTCACCCATTCCCTTCCTGCCCGTGGACTCTTAGCCTGCGGTGTGTCCACCTCTCTATACGTGCTATCCACGATACTCTCCACCTTACAGATGCTCCACAGTGTCCCCAGCTGCCCCTCCAGCTCCGAAACCCGGGCTTCCAGGTGCTGCAGCTGGAGACACTTCCCACACACTTGCTGGCCCCGGGCACTGGAAATGTTCCCAGCTTCCCACATAGAGCAGGAGGAGCATACCATGGCTTTGAGCTCTCCTGCCTTGACTTACCCCTTTAAATTAAATTAAACCTTTTGGAAGATACTTAATATCAAATAATATCAATTACTCTAGGGCCCTTCTTCCCTGCTCCTCGTTGTTACAGAATATAGCCCTTACAAACGATGAACCACAAAATAAGACCTTAAAAACTATAAGGGATAAAAGTAGTAAATACTTACCCGACTGTACTCACGGTACTCAAAGCATCACCTCGTTTCCTCCTCACCAATCTCCCTCACTTCTGTCACCAAGCTCAAACTTAAGCACTCTACTGCAGCCCAAGGCAGCACTCCAGTGCAGACAAAGTCAGCACTGTAAGATGGCCTGTTTTTATACTCTCTGAATCTAGCCTATGAAAACCTGTTTAAGCCAGTTAACTAATTAACTAGCTGTAGCTGCAAGCAGAGCCTGTATAAACCCTATTTTAAAGCTGGCCTAAAACTCATCTTCTTCCAATCCAAACAGCAACTTTTAGTTAATTACTAAATTAAAGAAAGGCTAGACTTTAGATAGAAATTAACTCTTAAATTCTCTCAGTCACCAAACTCCAACTTAAGCACTCTACTGCAGCCCAAAACAGCACTCCAGTGCAGACAATCCCCCACCACACAACAAAGTAATTACTATCTAAATATTATGATGTATGTGTACATTTAAAAATGTATTAAAATGTTGAAGAATTACAATTAATATTTTTGTAAAGTTAATGATATACTTTTGTATGAATATTCAGTTTGAACAAAGCTTTACAAGTCAAAGACTCTGCCAGATTTTTTTTTGGTTAACTTTCAGTCACAATTCCATCCCCTCCTATAGATTCCTGAGAGAACAACATCCACTGTTGCATAGCGGCAGCAGTATGTACCATCTACAAAATGCACAGCAGCAACTCACCAAGTATCCTTCGACCCGTGACCGCTACCACCAAGAAGGACAAAGGTCAGCAGATGAATGGAAACACCACCACCTACAAGTTCCCCTAAGTCACACACCATCCTGACTTGGAATTATATCGTCGTTCCTTCAATGTCACTGGATCAAAATCCTGGAACTCTCCTTCCCTAACAGCACTGTGGCTGTGCCCACACCACATGGGCTACAGTGGTTCAAGAAGATGGCTCACCACCATCTTCTCAAGAGCAATAAAAATGCTGCCCTAGCCAGTGACACCCACGTCCTGTGAAAAAGCTTCCACAGCCTGCCCGCCATCCTTAATTGGACAGCTAGCAGCCCTCTGGCCATTAATTGGCCTCACAATCAAAACTCAGGGGGCAAGCTTGTCATGTCCACACCATGCAGGGTCCTGACTTAGAAATTACCCCAAACGAACAAAAAATTCAGCCCGTAATGTCAGAGTGGGAACAGAGCTCAGATTGGCACTCAAACTTCTCAATGCAGCAAACTTCTAATCTCAGTTAGTCCAAAATGAAGCGTCATTTTGAAAAGTTGGGTTTTGCCGGGGGGTGGGGGGAGTGGGGGGTGCGTGGATGGCTGCTTAGCGCACTTAAATGTGCATTTGATACCAGCTTGGTTGAATGGCAATTGTACAATCTGGAATCATTCCACTATTGCCAATTTGATCAGAGCTAAATGTATATCACAAAGGGTCCTGAGGCAACAAAACTAAAATATAGAGGTGTTCCTGACTAACATTATTGACTGGCTTGTCCTTTCAAAATCATGAGGGGGCTGGACAAAGTAGATAGGAAGAAACTGTTCCCACTCGTGAAAAGATCAGGAACAAGGGACCACAGACTTAAATTAATATGCAAAAGAAGCAAAAACGTTGAGAAAAAAAACACATTTTCACACACCAAGTGGCTGAGGTCAAGAACGCACTGCCTGAGTGTGTGGTGGTGGCAGGTTCAATCGAAGCATTCAAAAGGGAACTAGACTGTTATTTGAAAAGGGACATTATGCAGGGTTATGGGGAGAAGGGGAGGGGGTAAGAATGGCACTAAGTAAATTGCTCATTCAGTGAACCGTTGCAGACAAGATGGGCCAAATAATCTCATTCTGCCCTGCAAAATTTCTGTGATTTCATGATTCTCAGATTCAGCAATAACCAGACTCTGTGATTCTTTGAAAACAGTGTTAAAATATCTAGCTGACATTTTCCTGAGATAAAACCACAACAGTATCTGACAAAAATCAAACTCCAAACTCCCATGAAGAGGATGCGTTGCCATTTCGAACTGCAGAAATCCATGAAGGTCACTGTCTATGCCAACTCCTTCACACAACAATGCAGAACTAATACTACTATTTGGTATTTTTCTTTTACTACAGTATATTGTTCCAATAAACCAGATTGCAAATATTGCAGATGATTAGTGCACAATCTTTGAAGTTAAACCACTCAGAAACAAAAGAATTTCTACCGCAACAGTTTTACATACTTCACATCATTCACCAACTTTCTAACCCAATCATGACATCATATGGTACTCTTGGCCAAATTCATTCCAGTCTTTGCTGTGGTCACTAGAAAAGTATGTCATGGAAAACAGAGGAAAAAAGTGTTTGTACAATGGATATGGCACAAGACCTTATCAGGGCAACATGCCCCAATTACGAAAGTAAACAATTTTCAGAGGTACTTGCGAACTACTGATCAAGAGCCACAATGACAAATATGCTCCCCAAAGGGACACAACTTTGTACAAAGCCCCAACAGCCATGACAAAGCTGTTTACCAAGCAGATGTGAACAACAGATCTTATACTGCAACAAATCATTTGACCTAGTTTTAATGTACTTAAACAGCCAGCTGCTTTTCCCAATTGGTAGAAATAATTTAATTTAGGATTTCATTCCACAATCAAGACTTTTGTTGCCTGCTAGAAATGTGACTAAGCTGCCTACTTCCTATCTATGATGTCACTCTTAGGGATGTAAAGCAGCAACTGGATCACTAATAATCTTCTCATCAGGACCAGCCAGTATGCGATTCTAGTCCCACATCTGCAAGCTTGACTGCCCTCTTAAGTGACCTAGTTGTATCAAGCCACTAGAAAGAACAGCAAAACAAAACAAGATAGGTCACTTAGATGTGACCTAGCTATCACGACAAAGGCACATTCAGCACAGAACAGAAAGCTAGTTAGTTAACAAAATCCATAGGTGCAGGCTTACTATTTTTTAAATTTGAGTGATTTAATTAACAGTAACACTGCAGTGGAATACTAACTTCTCAATAACACCATCAACTATGCAAAGGAAAAAAGGTTAGAAAATGGGATAGAAGGGGGGATAAAACCATTGATAAATTAATAAAAATAAGAGGATAAAAAATAAAAATGAATGTAGAAAAAAAGGGGGTTAGAAAAATGGGGTGGGGATGGAGGAGAGAGTTCATGATCTAAAGTTGTTGAACTCACTGTTAGGTCCAGACGGCTGTAAAGTACCTAATCGGAAGATGAGGTGCTGTTCCTCCAGTTTGACTTGGGCTTCACTGGAACATTGCAGCAGGCCAAGGACAAACATGTGGGCATGAGAGCAGGGTGGTGTGTTGAAATGGCAAGCAACCGGAAGAACTTGGTCATGCTTGCGGACAAACCAGAGGTGTTCTGCAAAGCGGTCACCCCGCTTTGGTCTCCCCGATGTAGAGGAGGCCACATTGGGAGCAGCAGATGCAGTAGACCAAATTGAAGAAGGTGCAAGTGAAGCGCTGCTTCACCTGAAAGGAGTGTTTGGGCACTTGGACGGTGAGGGGGGAGGAAGGGGTAGGTATTGTACTTTCTGCAATTGCATGGGAAGGTGCCATAGGAAGGGGATGAGGTGTTGGGGGTGATGGAGGAATGGGCCAGGGTGATCCGGAGGGAACTATGGAATGCTGATTGGGGCGAGGGTGAGGGGAAGATGCATTTGGTGGTGGCATCATGCTGGAGTTGGCAGAAATGGCAGAGGATGATCCTTTGAATGAAGGGGCTGGTGGGTTGAAAAGTGAGGACAAGGGGGACCCTATCACAGTTCTGGGAGGGAGGGGAAGGCATGAGGGCAGAGGGGTGGGAGATGGGTTGGACACAGCTGAGGACCCTGTCAACCACAGTTTGGGGGGAGAACCTCGGTTAAGGAAGGAGGAAGACCAGCGCCATTTTGGAAAGTGACATCATCGGAACAAATTCGACGGAGACGGAGGAACTGAGAGAATGGGATGGAGTCCTGACAGGAAGCAGAGTGTGAAGAGCCGTAGTTGAGGTAGCTGTGGGAGTCGGTGGGCTTGTGATGAATATTGGTGGACAGACCAGAAATGGAGACAGAGATCAAGGAAGGGAAGGGAAGTGTCAGAGATGGACAATGTGAAGGTGATGGAGGGGTGGAAATTGGAAGCAAAATTGATAAATTTTTCAGGTCCAGACAAGAGCATGAAGCAGCACCAAAACAGTCATCCAGGTACCAAAAAGAGTTGTGGGAGAGGGCCTGAGTAGGACTGGAACAAGGAATGTTCCACATACCCCATACAGAGACAGGCATAACTGGGACCCATGCAGGTACCCAAAGCCACATCTTTTATTTGGAGGAAGTGAGACCAGTTTAAGGGAAAATTGTAAAGTGGTGGTGGATGGTGATTGTTCGGGCCTCTGTTCAAGAAAGGAGTGGAGAGCCCTCAGGCCATCCTGTTGGGGGATGGAGGTGTCGAGGGATTAGACGTTCATGGTGAAGAGGAGGCGGTTAGGGCCAGAGAACTGGAAATTGTTGGTATGATGTAAGGCATCAGAGGAATCGTGGATGTAGGTGGGAAGAGGCTGGACAAGGGGAGCGAGAACAGAGTCAAGATAGGAAGAAATGAGTTCCGTGGGGCAGGAACAAGCTGACATGATCAGTCTACCGGGATAGTCCTGCTTGTGGATTTTGGGAAGGAAACAGAAGCGGGCTGTCGGGGGTTGGGAGACCATGGGGTTGGAAACTGTGGAGGGATGATCTCCAGAGAAGATGAGGTCATTGACAGTCCTGGAAACAATGGCTTGGTGTTCATTGGTGGGGTCATGGTCCAGGGGAGGTAGGAAGAAGTGTCTGAGAGCTGGCCAATCAGGTTGGCCGGCAGCACTATAGTCCCAGCAGCAGAAGCGGAGGTAGTGGACAGTGTTGGGCCTACATCAACACCTACGGACAAATGTGCGGGCAGCCAGGATACAGGTAAGTCGGGGCTTTCTTGGCGGGGCCATGAGGGGAGACCCCAGGGGACAGCAGGGAGGGCAAAGGGAGTGGGGCCTTGATTGGGAAAGGGGGCCCATGAGGCAGGTGCGCCTACCTGGTTCCATTCTTATCTATCCAATCATAGCCAGAGGATCACTTGAAATGGCTTCTCTTCCCATTCATGCAATGTTACCTCTGATAGCCCCCAAGGATCTATCCTTGGTCTCCTATTTCTCAATCACAGTGATATCATTCAAAAAACACAGCAATAGTTCTACCACGATGACACCCAGCTCTACCTAATCACCATTTCTCTCAACCCTTCCATTGTCATGCCACACTGCTTGTCTGACATCCAGTGCTCGTCGAACAGTAATTTCCTCCAATGAAATTTTGGGAAGTGTGAAGCTATAGTCTTCGGTCCCCATCGGAAACTCCGTTCCAAACTTCATCCCTCTCCCTGGCAACAGTCTGTGGTTGAACCAGACTGTTTTCAACCTTGGTATCATATCTGTATCTGAGATGAGCTTTTAACTACATATGTGCGCCATTGCTAAGACTGTCTATTTCAACCTCCATAACATCACCCAATTCCACCCCTCCCTCAGTTCCTCTGCTGCTGACTTTCATCCATGCCTTTGTTATCTCTAGACTTTACTAACCAACCAAACTCCTGGCCAGCTTTCCATTCTCTGCCCTCTGCAAACTTGAATTCATCCAAAACTTTGCTGTCCATGTCTTAAGTAAAATCCAGTCCCATTCACCCATCACCCTAGTGCCCCATGTTTGGCCTACACTGGCTCCCGGTTAAACAACTCAGATTTTAAAATTCTCATCCTCCTTTTCAAATCCTTCCACGGTCATGCTCCTCTCCCTCTCTTACAGCTCCACAAGATATCTGCATTCCTCCAATTCTGGCTAAGTGCCCCTGATTTTAATGGCTCCGCCACTGGTGGCCAGGTCTTCATGTTACTAAGGTCATAAGCTTGTTTTTCCCTCCCTAAAACTTTCCATCTCTTTGCCTCTCTTTCCTCCTTTAAGACACTCCTTAAAATGTAGCTTTTTGACCAAGCTATTGGTCGTATGCCAATATTTCCTTATACGACTGTCAATTTTTGTTCGATAATGCTCCTGTGAAGCACCTTGTAACACTTTACTACATTAAAGGCACTATATAAATATAAGTTGTTGCTGGATGATGTAGGGTGGGTGGAGCTCACATGAAGTATAAACTCTGGCATAGATTTTCTAAATTTAGATGTGGTTTAGAAAAATAATGAGAAAGGGAACAGAAAGTGATGGTGAGACTGCAAATGCAACTGAAAAAAAGGGGCCATCTTGAATCTTGCAGAGCATCAGGAGGACCACAGTTGATTTACAAATCACATTATTGACTTTAACTTTCATTATAGGAAGATAAACACTTCCAAAAATAAGTGCAGTTGCAATTTATTTTTTTCAATGATAAAACATTTCTTACAACATTTTAAGCTTTATGAATCCCTTTCCCTTCCAAATAACAAACCTCAGGCACTGAACTTGAATCCCAATTGATTCCAAACAACATTTGAAGTTAATGATCTGTTTCATAATTCCGGCCACTTTCATAACTAAACATTAACCAGACAATGAACAAACCCCCAAGATACATCTAGACAATAATTTGTTGATAAGCATACTGTAAATTTAACTATAAATTAGTGATTTGTATTACTAAAATGAAATTTCTCAGCAACACCTCAAAATCAATCACATAAATCAATCACAGTACTTCTGATTATCGCCCTTCCATCTACAATGGATGATGGACATGCAGCAAACAATCCATTTCAGATGAGGTGTGTTCATATGGCGCGCCTTTACTGATGGCTGAAGAGGCCAATCCTTGAGCAGCAGGTTCTGCCACAAGGACCATAGATGAAGCTATTAGTTGGTGCTGTGGATTGTTGTTTTTGGCTTTGGCACCTGTTCCCAAACTGCTGTAGCCACTGATCATCGTGGTAGTACATGCCAGCCCACAGGTAGTGACACCGTTTTCCTCTGTCATCAGCTAGTGAATCCCAGGTGTGTTAATCGATGTTTAAGGCCTTCATGTCATGCTTGCAAGAATCCTTGAAATAGAGCTCTGAAGTGCTGTGGATATTATGTAGTCAAAGTAGCAGCCTATTTACACACAGCAAGATTCTACAAGCAGCAATGAGAAGAATGACTAGCTCTCTTAGTTTCAACTTGAGGTAAGAATGATAACCAGAACACTGCAAAAACTGTTTCTTTGAATGGTGCCCTTGGATTTTTCAATCTGAACCATCAGAAAAGGCTTTTATAACTTGTCACTTGATAAAGATACTATACTTTGGGAATATAGGGTTACAATATTTCAAAAATATCAAGGTCAAATAAATGCAATATAAACTTTTGCACTTAAATATTATTTGAAGTTTAACAAATAGTACAGCTACCTCATATTCCTTAAGTCAGATCAATGGTCTTGCCTTCAACAAGGATCAGAGGAATTACCTCTTAGAATCTCAAATTTTGAAAAAGTACTTGAGTTTTATTCCCAAATACAACCATTTAGTTTGTACTCTCACAATTTTCTACCCACCACCCTCCCTGAAAGCAAGGACTCATACTGGAATGCCAGCCAACTCTGTTAATTCAACCAAATGGGCTATCTTCAAGTGTGGGACAAATCAAATGTTAGCCAAATTCAATCATGTACTCTCCTGATAATTTACTGCACTAAGAATTTTACAGCCCAGGATGATGAAAAGCAAAAACCGTGGATGATATTTCCAGGGCAACTGTAGAGTCCTATTATGCTAACTGAAAACGTGGACGTCCAATAAAATATCCTTTTCACTTAAACAGTTTTGGAAGTGGAATCAGTTTCCATGGACATTCTCCTTCTGTTTGCATGCAAAATCTAGCTTCCACACCCCCATGGCAGAATCACTCACCCACATATTCAAAACTAAATTAAGATTGGGAGCATCAAGGCCTGTATGAAGTACTGGCTAATGAAGAAGTGGTCAGGCACCTCTATGACAGAGACAGGCTGCCAGACTCATGATTGAACCTGCAGCCTTCCTGCTTTGCATGTCTCATTTCCACACGGGGTCAGTGCAACTACCAACTGAGCAATCATAGAGCTCCATTTAAGTACTGTAGCCAACTTTCAAAAGAAAAAGACACGTTATATAGCTCCCTTTATGACCTCAGGCTGTCCCAAAGCCAATGAGGTGCTTCAAAGATTTTTTTTTAAATTACAATATAGGAAATGTAACAGCCAGTGTGTGTACAATTTCCCACAAACAGCATTGTGATAATGACTAATCTGCTTTAGTCATGTTGATTATGTCAACCACCAACACGAGGGTTCAACTTCTTCTCTGCACTACTTCTGGAGCTGAAATGTCCTTGCATCTCAGCACTCAGTACTCAAAGTATGTTTTAGTATGGTTGCAGTTTTTTTTCCACTCATTCAATGCTTTGACCATGTATTTTCATCATTTTAATGGCTTGGTTGATTACTGTTTTAGATTGGGTTGGCATTTTGACTAGTAAGTCTCGAACTCCTAGGTCACCCACTTGGCACATGAAACAATCACAAAAACATTTAAATAATCTTCAGGCATCATTTGACTGCACTGCATTAAGATTTAGCTATTGTCCAAATTTGGAATAAAATGAAACACTTCAGTCAAGGATATTGAGCCAAGTCCTTTGCTCTGTTCCAGTTGTTTCCTCCATTATAGTTATCCCGAAAGGAATCGTATTCGTGAGATCGCTGGGTGTCTGCCTTTGAAGGTGAAAATTAAATTGCACACAGTATATGTAATTGTGTCACCAGAGTGTCTTGGGGAGCCAGAAATCACATTAGAGGGTTGCCAATTACCTGAAGTAAATATTTCCAATACTGAGAAATTTCTGCACTTCTAACAGCTAAGAACTTGCTGTTCACCACCACCCCATTGACTTTTTTCCCTCCTTTTCTTACATGTTTTCCTAAGGCAGTAACTTCTGCAAGGGTAATATTTCACAAGCTAACAGCTCTCAAGGGCAAAGAATTACTTGAAAAAACAAATTTATTGCAATTACTGGTACCTTCAGCCACCAGAAGTGTGATGGCCTTATATTGCTGCCCCTGGATTAAGCTCACAATGGGATAAGTTTCAAATGTACGCTGTCTATCAGCAGCAACTGCAGGGTTATGATCAATCTTCAGGCCACAGTCTTAGGAAGCTGCATTCCAGACAGTTTGGCTAATATAGCAGTGTCCCCACACTACAGCCGTGGCATATTCTCATTCGATTCAGGGCCTGGCCACTTGCCAAGTGCACTTTAATTATTGGGTTACCCAATTCGTGGGAGATTTTCAGCATGAAACAGTTTGACAAAGTTTAGTGGTGTTCATTTATTTGACAGACTAAAGAACATAGGTCAAACATCCAAAAATTCTTTCCACCTGCCTTCTTGTTTGCATTGTTCAGATACATCAGTTGTTTGGGTAAGTGCGACGTCTAACAAGTTTACTTATTTATTATTCTAGGCTATCAGTGGCAACATGCTAGGTGGCTAACGTCAGTTCTCTATTGCATGATTTTGTTCCACAACTATTGATAAGCAAGCTAAGCCTGTCAATTTATGCACATTATTTATATAACTTAAATTACCTCTATTTTATTATGTGCTGTTACTGAGGTTTACCCACCAAAATACATAAAACTGTCTGCTTTTCAGTCAAGTGTGTTCCAGTTCCTGTTTTTTGTTATATTTATATCAACAGGAGTGGTTTACTACTCCCTTTGTATTGTGCTTCATGTCCTAGAATAATGCTGTTGGTGGGAAAGTAGTCTCTTGGTTTGAGAAGGGATGCAATGGTAAAAATCAAGATAGGCCTATAAAGGCATTTCCCCCCCCTTTGACACAGGGAGCAATAACTTGCATATGTTAAAGGCAGTGTGCAACTACAATGTCCCAAGCCACCTCAGAGACTGTCAATGGAAACCAGATGTTGAACCAGGAGAGATTAAAGAGAGGTAAGCAAAAACTTGCTCATTTAGAAGGCTATGAATGAGGTTTTTAAAAGCAGGAGAGGTGGAAAGATGGTGAGGTCCAAGCAGAAAATCCCACAAGAGTCAGATCTGGCAGCAGAGAACCTTCTACCAATGTAAGAACAAAGAACACCGATCATATTGCCCATTAACTAAAACATTTTGCACTTCCAGGGTCCATATCCCTCTATTTCCATCCTATTCATGTATTTGTCAAGCTGCCTCTTAAACACCACTATCGTACCTACTTCCACCACCTCCTTTGGCAGCGAATTCCAAACACTCACTACCCTCTGCGTAAAAAACTTGCCCCGCACATCTCCTCTATAGTTTTCTCCTCTCACCTTAAATCTATGTCCCCTAGTAATTGACTCTTCCGCCCTGGGAAAAAGCTTCTGACCATTTACTCTGTCCATGCCACTCATAATTTTGTAAACTTCTATCAAGTCGCCCCTCAATCTCCGTCGCTCTAGTGAGAACAATCCGAGTTTCTCCAACCTCTCCTCATAGCTAATAACCTCCAGACCAGGCAGCATCCTGGTAAACCTCCTCTGCACCCTCTCCAACGCCTCCATATCCATCTGGTAATGTGGCAACCAGAATTGCACGCAATATTCCAAGTGTGGCCTAACCAAGGTTCTATACAGCTGCAGAATGACTTCCCAGCTTTTATACTCAATACCCCTGCCAATGAAGGCAAGCATGCCATATGCCTTCCTGACTACCTTATCCACCTGCGTTGCCACTTTCAGTGACCTGTGGACCTGTATACCCAGATCCCTCTGCCCGTCGATGCACCTAAGTGTTCTGCCATTTACTGTATAATTCCTGCCTGTATTAGACCTTCCAAAATGCATTACCTTGCATTTGTCCGGATTAAACTCCATCTGCCATTTCTCCGCCCAAGTCTCCAACCGACCTATATCCCGTTGTATCCTTTGACAATCCTCTTCGCTATCTGCAACTCCTCCAACCTTAGTGTCATCTGCAAACTTACTAATTAGCCCAGTTACATTTTCCTCCAAATCATTTATGTATACTACAAACAGCAAAGGTCCCAGCACTGATCCCTGCGGAACTCCACTAGTCACAGCTCTCCATTCAGAAAAGCACCCTTCCACTGCTACCCTCTGTCTTCTATGACCAAGCCAATTCTGTATCCATCTTGCCAGCTCACCTCTGATCCCGTGCGACTTTACCTTCTGTACCGGTCTGCCATGAGGGACCTTGTCAAATGCCTTACTGAAATCCATGTATATAACATCCACTGCCCTTCCATCGTCGATCATCTTTGTCACTTCCTCGAAAAACTCGATCAAGTTAGTGAGACACGACCTCCCCTTCACAAAACCCTGCTGCCTCTCACTAATATGCCCATTTGCTTCCAAATGGTACTAAATCCTGTCACGAAGAATCTTCTCCAATAATTTCCCTACCACTGACGTAAGGTTCACCGGCCTGTAATTTCCTGGATTATCCCTGCTACCCTTCTTAAGCAATGGAACAACATTGGCCATTCTCCAGTCTGCTGGGACCTCACCTGTAGCCAGTGAGGATGCAAAGATTTCTGGCAAGGCCCCAGCAATCTCCTCCCTTGCCTCCCTCAGTACTCTGGGGTAGATCCCATCTGGCCCAGGGGACTTATCCACCTTAATATTCTTCAAGACACCTAACACCTCCATGGAATTCATGAGGCTGTCACAGGAGCTGGGACATGTCCATTACTTTCATTTAAAAATTTGCCAAACATTTTAAATCCCTCATGAAATCTCATCCCACCCGTGGATGAGGTTTCATACTTTTTCGGAAGGCCGCCTGGGATCTTCGCCTGCCTGCCGAACGTGAGGCCCATTAATTAGGTAAATTACTTTTTTTAAAGGCATGTGGCCGCTGACAGTTTGGTGGGTACGCAGCCAACTCAGCTGCATGCCCGCCAAACTGAGAACCTAAATGACATGGGATGACGTTGGGACACATGCCCGACGTCACCCCGCGTCATGTTACACATCGGCGAGTGGGCCCCGCCCCTGTTCACTGACCGGAAATTGCTGCCCAAGATAATTGGGAAGAGTTAGCATGGTTTTGTGAAAGGGAAATCATGTTTAACCAATTTATTGGAGTTTTCTGAAGGAGTAACATGTGCTGTGGATAAAGGGGAGTCTGTAGACATGCTGTACTTGGATTCCAGAAGGCATTTGATAAGGTTTCACATCAAAGTTTGTTGCAGAAAATAAAACCTCATTGTGTAGGGGTAACATATTAGCATGGATAGAAGGTTTGCTGGCTGACAGAAAACAGAGTATGCATAAACGAGTCTTTGATTGGCAGGATGTGATGAGTGGAGTCCACAGGGGTGCGTGCTGGGGCCTCAACATTTTACAATTTACGTCAATGACTTAGATGAGGGGAGTGAGGATAGGTAGGAAAGTACATTGCGTAGAGGGCATAAGGAGGTTACAGACATATATAGATAGGTTGGGTGAGTGGGCACAAATCTGGCAAATGAAGTATAACGTGGGAAAATGAATTTGGTCACCTTGGCAAGAAGAATAAAAAAGCAAAGTACTACTTAAACGGAGAATGACTGCAAAATTCTGAGGTGCAGAGAAATCTAGGTGTTCTAGTGCACGAGTCACAAATAGTTAGTCTGCAGGTACAGCACATAATCAAGAAAGTTAATTAAGAGGGAATTTTTTTTATTTATACGTGGGATGTGGGCATTGCTGGCTATGCCAGCATTTATTGCTCATCCCTAATTGCCCTTGAGAAGGTGGTGGTGAGCTGTTTTCTTGAACCACTGCAGTCCATGTGGCATAAGTACACCCACAATGCTGTTAGGCAGTTTCTGGACTTTGACCCAGCGACAATGAAGGAACAGCAATATATTTCAAAGTTAGGATAGGGTGTGGCTTGGAGGGGAACTTCCAGGTAGTGGTGTTCCCGTGTGTCTGCTGCCCTGTCCTTCTAGATGGGTTTGGAAGGTGCTGTCTAAGGAGCATTGGTAAGTTCTTGCAGTGCATCTTGTAGATGGTACACACTGCTGCCACCGTGCATCAGTAGTGGAGGGGGTGAATGTTTGTGGATGGGGTGCCAATCAAGTGGGCTACTTTGTCCTGGAAGGTGTCAAGCTTCGAGTGTTGTTGGACTCATCCAGACAAGTGGAGAATATTCCATCAAACTCCTGACTTGTGCTTTGTAGATGGTGGACAGGCTTTGGGGGGGGGTCAGGAGGTGAGTTACTCGCCGCAGAATTCCTAGCCTCTGACCTGCTTTTGTAGCCACAGTATTTATATAGCCAGTGTAGTTCAGTTTCTGGTCAAGGATGTGATAGTGGAGGATTCAACAATGGTAATAACTTTGAATGTCAAGGGATAATGGTTAGGTTCTCTCTTGTTGGAGATGGTCAATACCTAGCACTTGTGTGGAGTGAATGTTACAAGCCACTTGTCAGCCCAAATCTGGACATTGTCCAGGCCTGGCTGCATTTGGACATGGACTGTTTGAACATAAAAGTAAGGATGTTATACTTTAGTCATACAGGGCATTGGTGAGATCACATCCAGAATACGGTGCGCAGTTTTGGTCTTATTTAAAGGAGGAATATAAATGTGTTGGAGGTGGTTCAGAGGAGATTCACTAAATTGATATCTGGAATGAGGGGGTTGTCTTCCAAGGATAGTTTGGACAGGCTGAGCTGGTTTCTACTGGAGTTTAGAAGAGTGAGGGGTAACTTAATTAAACTACATAAGATCCTGAATGGTCTTGACATGGTGGTGGAGGTGGAAAGGATGGGCGAGTCCAGACCTAGGGGGTACTGTTTAAAAATTAAGGGTTGCCCTTATAGGACGGAGATGAGAAGAATTCTCTCTCAGAAGATTGCGCAACTTTGGAACCCTCTGCCTCAGAATGTGGTGGAGGCGGGGTCATTGAATATTTTTAAAGCATAGGTAGATAGATTCTTGTTTGGCAAGGGAATCAAAGGTTATTGGGGGTAGATGGGAATGTGGAACTTGAAACAAACAAAGCAGCAATGATCTTATTGAATGGCAGAGCAAGCTCGAGGGGCCAAATGGCCTACTTCTACTCCTATTTCATTTATTTGTCTGCTCATACATAAGGCTAAGGAATTATTAAAAGAAGTGAAAAATGGGGAAAACCAATTCTTTCACACAGATAGAGTCCATCTGAAGTGGTCAGGCTGGTGTGCAAAGCTGTGTAAACAGACACTTTTACATTGATCTAGTGTCGCCTGGTTCACATACAACTGACCAAGCCAAATGAGCAAGTTTCAGGACTCACTAAGGCCAACAACCAGCAAGATATGCTTAAAAACAGGTCTTTTCCAGCAGAAACAATTGCACAGTTATAGGTAACAACATTGTGGGCACATCGTTTATTCTGTTCTCCTGTGTGTAGGTGTCAAGATCTCGTCTGTAGAGGCAACTGCACAAAATACTTAGTGACGCACTTCATTCTGCAAAAAAGAACAAGAATGGTACAGACCTACTATCACGATATTACATCCATGTAGAGACTGATTATTTTTTAAAAAGAAAAGGAATCTCCATGGCTCCAAACAGAAATAACTGAAGCACAAGGTTTCACTTATTTAAGACTTTACTGTAACAAACAAACTAAAATCAAAATAGATCAACATTAATTAACAGGAAACTGATACATCAAAATAACAAATAAGGCAAATTTTGCGTCAACTACACAACCAAAAGATGCTTTACAAAACACTTTCACTCTATGCCACACTTCTGGTAGATATGTAGCATTCAAGGGATAGTCCGAAAGTCATCCCTAGCTCTCCAGCAAAGGTTCGCCACTCCCTGTCATACCCAGTCGAAGCCTTCAGTGTCCTACAATAAATCGTTCCATTCCACCCAAGTTTTTTGGATCTGATTATCACCAGCAAGACACACTTCAATGAACCCCCATTCCCTAACTCTTCTGGAGCCCCATCCATTCCATTCACTTTCTTCCGAACAGAAACTGAGGTGTTTGCCAGGAATTTCAATTACATCTTTTCCAAAACTCTCTTTCACTTTGGACTTAAAAGGCCGTATCAGAATATAAGCGTTCATTTTCATGACAACAACCAGAAAAGTAGGCCCCAATACGTGCAAGGAGAAAAGTCATAATTGGCCTGAAACATTAACTCTGTTTCTCACTCCACAGCTACTGCCTGAACTGCTGAGTATTTCCAACATTTTCTGTTTTCATTTCAGATTTATAGCATTTGCAGTATTTTGCTTTTGCAATTTATAGCTATTGGAACCCGATCTCTATTGCTCAAAATATTGAACAACATCACTGATTTATAGTTTGCATAGAAAATGGGACTTAATCACAGAATTCAATCCCTAGATCATTGCTAAAGGTCCCAAAATGCTAAAAAGTGAAAATGAAATTTGACTTATTCCAATCATCATAAATCAGTGTACTACTTTGTGTATGAACTTGTTGATTGTTAGAAATAGAACTGTGCAGAAAAGTTAGAATTCTCAATTGGAATGGACGTAATTCAATGAGATCTAGGCACATGTGCAACCTGGATGACAAGCTGCAGATACAATTTTCATTTATAAATACTAAGATCATGCAGTGTGACTTTTTAAATTCATTTACGGGATGTGGGCATTGCTGGCTGGGCCAGCATTTATTGCCCATCAATGATTGCCCTTGAGAAGGTGGCGGTGAGCTACCCTCTTGAACCGCTGCAGTCCATGTGGTGTAGGTACACCCACAGTGCTGTTAGGAAGGGAGTTCCAGGATTTTGACCCAGCGACGGTGAAGGAACAGCAATATATTTTCAAGTCAGGATGATGAGTGACTTGGAGGGGAACTTCCAGCTGGTGGTGTTCCCATCTATCTGCTGCCCTGTCCTTCTAGATGATTGTGGATTTGTAGTCAAACAAAAGCTTTGGGTGTAATCATTACACAGACATTAAAAGTGTCAACATCACGCAATATAATAGTTCTCAAAGAATTCTAAATGTTGGAGCATACAAGTCAATCCATAAAATATACCAATAGACGCCTGTTTTTAAAACTGTGGGAAGAATTATTGTGTGGATGGTAAGAAGAAAATATTTGAGCTTTGGCTGTGAATGCTTCTCAATATCAAACAGCCTGTTGACACAAATGGTCCAGGCATAAATAATGGGCAGTTCGGATCAAATTACTACACTCAATGAAAGTGAAATTATAGCAAAGTAACAGAAAACTTTTCCTTCATGCAGAATTTTCAATTCCCAGGAACAGTTTTTTTTCAATGAAAGCCACAGGCAGTTAAGCACTTGGGGAAACAGAATGGCTTTTATATTCATGAAAAACTACCTTGGGTCCAGCCATAAATTCATACACCAGAGGATGGTTGCCCACAGAGTCTTAAATGTTTTTAAAAGTGAATGACATAGCTGTTGAAAAACACTGACAGGGATAGTGGAGTGTGTGGAGAAAAACACCAGCATAGACATAAAAGCAAAATACTGCGGATGCTGGAAATGTGAAAAAAGACAAGTGCTGGAAATACTCAGCAGGTCTGGCAGCATCTATGGAGAGAGAAACAGAGTTAATGTTTCGAGTCGAACATTACTCTCTCCACAGATACTGTGAGTATTACCAGCACGTATAATGGACCAAACAGCTTGTTTCGTGCTGTAATATTTTATAACTGTTAAGGTCAGCAATTTCCTGTACAGACTCAAAGAACTAACATTACATAAATGTTACAACAACAATGTTGCAGGGCTACTGGTTTTAAACTGCTCAGGAGCAGGTGAAAGTGAAGAGATCCAGCACTGAATTGCAGTCTGGAATCCTGTTCTAACAAACCACGCAATTGCACTTTATCAACGATTTTCAGGGTATTAACTTCAATATGATGTTTTCTGAGCTTATTTGTGTCAAAAATACACAATCTACATACCTGTACATTGTGCCCACACAATTTGGAGAAGAAATGATGAGAAAGTGAAACTGTTTTGGAAAAATTAAGAATTGCAAGCTACCATAAGCAACAATCTGATAATGACCAGATTATCTGAAGCTTTCCATTTTATTAAGTACAGTATCTACTCTCCATATCCCAGTCTCTGCATTCTATAACCATATGATATTCTGGAAAACTCAGGACAGTACAAACATCATAAGTCAAGTGAGCAACTACTCCAGTTGCTCACAGTAAAGTCTCCATCTCTAAACCACACAGACAGGGATAGTTTGATTCAGTCTGAGCAATGTTATTTGTTACCAGCCTGAAGGTAGTCTGTTAATGCTCTTGGTTAATGAATGGAAAAAAATTCTGGCTACAGTTGCCAACCCTTACTGAATTATACTCTCATGCGCACAGGATCAGCTTTGGACAGTGGTACTAAAAGGAACAGGATCCCAGGTAGCATCTAGGCAAGAAAAGAGGGCAAAATTGGAGAGGCGAAAACAAGAAAAAAGTAGTTTTCAGATAAAAATGCTTTATGGTGGTACACAGAATTTTACTGCGTGCTGTGGTTAAGAACAGCTCCAGTCTACACTGGATAAAACAGGAAACAACATTTTGTGGGTAGTGATGCTTAAGTGGGATAATGAAACTCAGTGGTATGCTCCCAGCATCTCAGATATTACAATAGGAGGAGCTACCCATATTAAACAAAGCAAGCTTAATCAAATATCTGAATCACAAGACTAGCAGAAGGCAAAAGCTTGTGAGCATTCATATATACTAAATTCTTTACAGAATTTGGAAAGACAGCATTTTGCAGCAGTGCTAAATAAGGAATAAAGACATCACCATCACGAGTGGAACAAACTAGATATTCCATTCTACGGCACAGGCAGCTGAAAGGATTTGTTTTATATCATTTTCTGCTTACATTTTCAACAGCAGTTACTATATACGCAGATACTTCATTAAATTAACTTAAATATCAAGGAATTCCTCTCACGGTTATCTCTGGCTACCATTCTGAAATTCCCTTGAAAGGTGGTAAGAATTTGACTTCATGGCACATTGTCAGAGGCTACATTCTCATAAGTATGCATGGAATTGAAAAGGATGCGACAGAAAAGAACTCGCATTTATATAGTGCCTTTCATGGCCTCGGGTCCTTGCAAAGTTCTTTACTTACTGTTGCAATGCAGAAATCATGGCACCTAATTTGCACACAGCAAGCTACCATAAACAGCAATGTGATAATGACCAGATTATCTGTTTTTGTGATGTTGATTGAAGTATAAGTATTGGAGGTGAATTCCCCTGCTTTTCTTTAAAATAATACCTTAGGATTTTTTATATCCATCTGAGAGGGCAGAAAAGGGCCTTGCTTGGTTCAATGTCTCATCCAAAAGACAGCACACCACTGACATTCCCTCAGTACTGCACTGGAGCGTCGGCCTAGATTTTTGTGCTCTAGTCTCTGCAGTAGGACTTGAGCACATAACCTTCTGACTGAACAATAGGGGATACCTATATAAACAGGTATGGCCAAACCGCGGCTTACGAGCCACAAGCAGCTCTTCGATATTTAAAGTGCGGCTCATGGAAAAATATTAGTTGAACACCTTTTTGTGTCTCAAATCAATATATACTGTGTTACAAAGCCCAAACTTACCTGCTTGTCGGGAACAGAGGTCGGGAACTCCAAGTCCCAACAGTCTTCGGACTGCCTGCTCATGTGTAGGCTGGGAACAGACTGCACATGCGCACATCGGCAATTTTTCATTCTTCAGGCCTTCGACAGGCGGGTGTGAAAACCTAGGTCACATGACCAGGTACAGAACACCATAGTCAGGAATTCTCCCAGACCGGGGGTGGGGTGGGGTTGGGGGGCGCGGGCGACGACACACACACGACAACGGACGAGGCAAGGAGAGGTTCCAAGAAGCATTCCAGAGGGAGGAACAAGAGACAAGGGACAGGAACAGGTCCCTGTTGAGTTAAGAAAAGGAGAAACAATCTCCAATTAAAGAAAGCGCTGCAGGGAACAAACTTTAAGTGAAATGGGCTTAGGAGAAGCCCTGGTAATCGAAGAGGGCTAAGGAGAAGCCCTGAAGATCCAAGAAGGCAGCTGAAGGTTGGTGACTCTGTAATATAGGCCGTTGGGGCAAAGGTACCTCTTTGAGGCAGTAAGACTGAGATGAGGAAAAATTTCTTCACTCAGAGGGTGGTCAACCTGTAGAGTTCTCCACCACAGAAGGCTGTGGAGGCCGAGTCACTGAGTATATTCAAGAAAGAAATTGATCATTTTTTTGGATATTAGGGGCATCAAGGGATATGGAAAGTGGGAGCATGGTGTTGAGATAGAGGATCAGCCATGATTATATTGAATGGCGGAGCAGACTCAAAGGGCCAAATGGCCTACTCCTGCTCCTGGTTTCTATCTTTCTAGTATTCTGCTTGGCACAGTCGAGGAGCTGAGATTGTGCTTGTAATTTGATGCTTGGGAATCAAGGGAAAGGAATTGCAGAAGGCAAGGTCAAAACCCTGCAAGGTGGATCACTGCTGCAGCTGAACGAGTTGGAGCAATTTTTGGAGAAAATTCCAAGGCAGGAACTTCGAAGGTGAAGACTAGAAGCCCTCATGATACACTCAGGATACAAGTTGCATTTACAGTTCATAAACTTAAACCTAAAGCTATTTAATGCAACTTAAGTATTAACCCTGTGTAAACATTGTGAATGAAAATGACATTGTTAAATTGTAAGAAACAGAAGTATGAAGGTGAAAACAGAAATTTCAAGCCAGGCTAGGAGGACGATTTTGCATTCACCATTAAAGGCAGGAAACCTATGTGCCTTATCTGCAATGCATCACTCACTCACTACAAAGCCAGTAACTTGAAATGTAACTAACAAAACGAATCACAAAAACCTTTCGTCTGAGTATCCTCCTAAATCAGAATTACGGAAAAACATGTTAACATTGTTAAAATCATCCCTAAATAGCCAGCAGACACTACTTTCAACATTCAATAAGGAAGCTGACACAATGGCCCTTGTCATGGAATATTACTTATGCTAAACTTCCAAAACTCAGAAAGAGAATTCGGTACGAAGAATATTGCTGAAGTTGTTGCAGATTTAGGTCCAAATAACACAAAACTTCAGTGACTAATAACACAAATTCTAATCTCATGCCACACTACGGAGAGGTGCATCTCCTAGATCAGTTCTGATGTTGCAAGCAATATACAAAACAATCTGAAGAATTCTCTAGCATTCAGCTTAGCTCTTGATGAATCCACAGACATACAAGACAACCCACAACTGGCAATATTTGTTAGTTATGTTTCCTCGGATGCAACTGTGAAAGAAGAAATGTTGGATTTCGTGGCGCTAAAGAAACAACTCATGGTGTTGACATAAAAAAATGCACTGACAGCGTTGACAAATGCCAATGTACCAATGGACAAGCTCATCAGTCAGTGCTGCAATGGATGGAGCATCTGCAATGGTGGGGAAAAATTAGGCCTAACTGTATTCTTGAAAAGTGATCACAAATTCCCAGTTTCTCCCTATTCATTGCATCATTCATCACGAATATCTAGCAAGCCAGATACTTCAAGTATGAGAATGTTATGAAATTGTCAATTTCATTTGCTCAAACAGGAAGACTCAAACAGGAAAACTTTATTGAAGAGCTGGATCTTGAAGACAAGCCTGACAATGTCTCTTTCTACTGCATTGTGAGGTGGTTGTCAACCAGCAATGACTTGAATAGGTTTGTGGAACTGTTGGAGCCTATCAATGCTTTTCCTTAAGAAAGGACTGGTCAGTGTTCTTTGATGAACTGAAAATACCTTTTTTTGAGAATATCAAGTATAGTCCAGAGGGGGAGAGTAGACATAAAATTGTGGTTAGCATGGTCTACATAGATTTTCAGAATATGTTTAATGAAATATCACATAATAATGTCACTGAGAAAAATAAGGTCCATGTATTTAAGGATAGTGGCAGTAGGTCATCTGTCAAGTTGATGCAACCAGCAGAAGTTCCTAAGCCACTACTTGTAGAAAGGCAGGCAGTTTTCCCAGTTTCCTACCAATATTCCTCGTCTAACCTCTGATAAATCAATACCTTTTTTGTGTGTTACTGGTACAGAATTGCTCTCAGATTTGCCCATATAACAGTTAGTGCACTCAAAACTCAGTGTGCAAGGAGCTTTGAAATGTTTCAAACTGATAAAGCACAATGTAAAAGCATCTTTTACTTGTTTATTAATCCCATACTAAGCTCATCTCACCTGTGTTTACACTGGACAGTATCATTATAAATTCTAAGCAATGGAAATTGCAGAAGCACCAATTATGTTCTGATCAACCTAAAAATTCACAATCGAGCAGCTATACTGCCTGTACAGTGCAAGAGCCTTTTTATTAAATGGAAAGAATCACAGAGTTACAAAAAGGAAAAGCAATTGCTTCAAATTAATCTCACCAGGACTGTCTTTTACAGAGTCAGGGCGCGCAGAAGCCTGCTGCTGGCAACCTTTCAGCAACTGGGGTCTGCTTAAAAGGTCACATTCTACATGAATTTTTCCATTAGAACGGAAAAACTAAAATCAAATTAAGTTTGGCCTTCCATAAAATAAAGAAAGCCTGTTATCATGGTGCTTGCGAGTAAACAAGTACTATGCCATTGCGAGTGCTGACAATTGGAAACTTGAACTGCCAGTAGGCAATCCTGCTGCATTTGGTTTGGAATTTTAAAAAAAGTATGAACTAAATATGAACTGATAGTCACGCACAATCAGGAAAACACTATCTTCAGTCCAGGAACTATTTGCAAACATGAATCCTATTTCCTTCAGTCTTCCTCTCTTTCTACCTTAAAGCCACAATATAAATGCAAATTGTTGTTGTCCCCAATTGCCAACAATTTCAGCTTTTTCATTTCACTTTCAAAGTTCTCTCTCTTCTCCAGAAGGAATTAACTCCTTGCAGTAGTACAGTGCCTTGAGCTTGAGCTCATCCCAGTAGGTATCATTCATATGTAGGCCCTGCCCATGAGTTCCAGATTATCTAAAAGCAGGGGCATCAAAGCAATATTGATCTTGATCACACCAACCACCACACTCGTACACATCCAGCATGGTTTACTAGATAGTAATCATGATTGGGACTCTGGCTGGTTGCCTCTTTCCTTCCTCTGGGCACTAATGTCCAAGCTCCACTGTCGACAAGAACAGCTAACTCTATTAAACTATTGACAGTCAGCTAAACTATTCAAAAAAACCTCATGGAGCCAACGCATTATCCAAGAAATGAGGGAAATCCTTTTTTTTATTAATTAACTGGCAAGCACCAATAAATCTGATGGTTGATGGTAAAAGTGTTAAGTTTATGTTTGTAGTGTGATTTTGTATACTCCCTGCTTGATCTGTTACCTAAACAAATCCACCTACATTCCTGTACTGGTCATATGATGTCACAGATCTCCAGCACGACTAAATCTTCAATGTGATGAGCAGAGGTCCAATTTCAAACTATCCACTGCAACACGTAAACAGTGAAACCTTGTCAACATCACTGCTTTGCAGCTTTCACAGAAAAACTGCGAGAACAATGTACATAATTCCTATAGCATATTCCTCAGAGAATCTCGTAAGGGAATTCAACTTATTCACTCAAAATAAACAAACGTCCTTGCTTATTCTGTTTTTCAAATCCATCAACTACCTTTTGCAAGGTTATTCATTCACCTCCCACTCTATAATCTTGAACTCAGAAATCTAGACTGACACATCAGGAAGTTCAAAAGAACTTACAATTCAATTATCTTGAACATTACAAAAACTTCATAAACAACCCTACTTACTACTATGACACTGCAATGACTAGCCAGTAAGTTAAGAGTAACATAAGTTTACAAACAGGTTTATTCTATCAAAAGAGTAAAGTAATAAGACATTACTGCAAGAGACTTACTGTACTGCCAGAAGTGCTATCTTTTGGATGCCCACTCTCTCAGATAGACGTAAAAGATCCCATAGCATTATTCTGAACAAGAGCAAGGGTGTTATTCCTCGCTTCCTTGTGAATATTTTACCCTCAACCAACATCATTAAAGCAGGTTGCTTGGTCATCAGATTGCTGCTTTGTGTGCAAACTGGTTGCTGGGTTTCCTATATTTTAACAATGGCTACCCTTAAAGTACTTCATTGGCTGTTCGTAGAATCCTGAGGTTGTGAACGGCGTTACCTGTATATAAATGCTTCTTTGTGTTTCATTACCAATTTATTCCATTGGATCGAATGATAGCTCAGAATAGACTCCTTTTTCTTCCCAGTTTTATTTCTGCCTCATTATTCTCTGCATGTATCCTCTATACTCAAGGTCTTGACTGCAAAAACATGTTTGGTGTCAGTATTAGAACACCAGTACTCCAGATTAGTAAAAGGCTTCCACGTTATCTACTTGTGCATATACCTGTTAATCTGCACTCTTGGCAACTGGAATAGCTGGCATGACCATTACTGTTTTGTCACCAATGGAATAAGTCCAAATACAATAGGTTCTGTCCTATTTACCAACCATCCTGTTCGAGTATAGCTGCAAACATTAGGAATAGGAATAGACCATTCAGCCCCATTACGTCATTCAATTAGGTCATGGCTGATCTGTACCTCAAAAGCTTTAAAATAATTTGCCCAAGGATTATCAGCTCAGGAAGTACAGACACACTATAGACACAATAAATTGAAAGAAGGAGGAAGTTAAACCCAACACCACAATGGAGCAGCTTCATTCACATTGAACCAGGATATGCTTTCATAGAACTGTGGAAATAAAGCAAAACTCCCGTATCATGAATATTCATTCAGCACTTGCAACATGAGAACAAAAATCTAGGCTGGCAGTCCAGTGCATGCTGCACTGCTGGAGGTGCCATCTTTCAGATGAGACATTAAACCGACACACCATCTGCTCTCAGGTAGATGTAAAAGATCCTAGGTCATTATTTCGAACAGCAGGGCAGCGCTCACAGGTGTCCTGGCCAATATTTAATTCCTCAATCCATAATGATTATCGGTCATTATCACATTGCTGATTGTGGGACCTTGCTATGCATAACTTAGCTGCTGCATTTATTACAAGAGTAACCACACTTTAAAAGTACTTCATTGGCCGTAAAGTGCTTTGGGACATCTGCAAGGTCATGAAAGGCACTATTTAAAACGTGCATTTATGTACACATTTTTTTAAGCACTTCACAAAAAGAATACAGGGAAAAATGTTAACCCCCCCACCTTCACACTACACCTCAAATAAGCAAAAGGCCATCAGGGGAATTTAAAATTGCATAATGCTACACCAACCCAACATGTACATGCTTGTCACCATTTTTAATAGTGGCACGTTGCATTGCGTCACTGTGTTTGGCTGGAAAAGGGATACACCTAATAATAATCTGTAAACGCAGCTCCCAGAGTGTAGTTGGGAGCCAAATTTTATTCAATGCTGGCTGCCAGTACTTCCTGGGGCTTGGGAAGCCCGGCAGCTAAATAGAGGCCCGAAAGGTTGGATCAAGCAGGTAGGTGCTTTTAATAGTACTGCTTGTGACCCAGAAACGCTCCCAACACCCTCTCAAGCAAATCTTCTGTAACAATTGACCGCCTTGTCCCACCCACTCTGAATCTACGATACCAAGTTTTCTTCCCTCCAATTTCTCCCAGTGCCTAATCCCTCCTGATAGCGGTCCAACAAGCCCCTTCTCCCCTGTGATGCTTCCCTGTCCCTGCTCCCTCCCAATTGCAGGTTTGTCCAAAATATTCTTTTTGCCCCATGATCTCTCCTGGTTCCCTGTCCCTCCCAATTGCAGTTCCAATGCCCATCACTAACCCCCAATCTTTATCTTGTTATTAAATTGCAGAACCTCTACGTACCTGGGATTTCTGGGTTTCATCCTTCCTGCAACCACACTACCCTGCCATGCTACCACACTCCCCTGCCATGCTATCAGGGGCTTTCAGGAAGTACAGGCAATTCATTTCTAAATCCTGTTACTCTATCCAAATACAGGTTTGGGCTATGTTTCAGCTTATTTTTGGTACCTTAAAAATAAAAATGAAGTTGAAAATATATGCCTAAAGTCAGAAATTTCAGGGTGGGGAAAAAAAAAGAGAGAATGTATAATATAAACCATATATAAAACACTGAACCATGCTAGTTCCCAGTGGGTGCACTTGATGGAGCACAACACAAATTAATACTAATAGTGGGCAGTAAATTGATACAGTGGACCAGCATATTGAGATTCCTTGTACATCTGATCATAACCAGAGAACAAAAAAAGCAGAAGTCATTTTGCAATCAGTTGTACAGGGACTTGCAACAAATCAGTTGTGGAAGGTGGCTTGGGATTGCACGCTAAAATGAAAAAAGTACTAGTATTACATTGAATTTGCAGTATAGAAACAGGCTAGAGGATTGTCCAAATTTGCATAATATTTAATGTAAACACAGAGCACCTAATGAGCAAGGGAATTACACCCCAAGCAGACTACATTTCCCCCATCACCCTCCACCCCTCACCACCAAGGTGACACAATCAGTCTAAATCATTTCGGTCCCAGCAAATATGATAAATAACACTATATAGTTACTCTGCATGACACTTCCAGACACTGAATTGCAACTGATGTACAGAGGAGTTTACATCAATTGTGTTGTCAGATTGCACAAGCCCCGTCCAGTGTTGGGTACAAACAGGAGACTTCACAACAACATAAGACACACATACTTGAGTGTTTCCTAATATAATTCTTGGGACTTTGACTTCATCAGGAAAGAGGAGTTGCTTTATTGTTAGACACCAGGGCGGCTGCTAATAGTTTGCCCATAGACCAGGCAGGTACAATGTCTCCCAAAAAAGTTTCTATTTTGATGAGCTCATAGGATCCGAATCCAAAATAATCCTGCTGAACAGTGTTGTGTCCATGAGGTGCTGTTTTTGGCTCTAACCTGATACTAATCACACAGACAGCTGCAACAAATTCTCCGATCCAAACCCTGTGATGAAGGCTATAGATCACAAGAAAGTGCATCCTCTTTCTGAAAATAATCCAGATAGTTTATTTTATCTTCCAGGAAATTATATAATCATTTTTCCATTAAATTATAATTAAATTTAATGTTAGCTGCATCCATTGCCCTACACTTAGAAATTTTCAGTGCCAGAGATGTTTGGTTCATCAAGTCATTAAAAATTCACTTACATTTGAATGGACAAGCTCCAACTTTTTCTTGCATGTTTAGTGGGCACTTATTACGTATGTACCGCATCTTGATGCAATTGAATGATGAGTTGTTTGGTATGGTACCAGTGTATCATAGCTTCTGGAGGAGCAGAACCTCTTAAGACAGCAACCGCACGATGCGTGTCAAACTGTGCATGTGCAGATGCCGGAAGCTGCTCCCCAATTTACTCCTTGGTAACAGTAAGCATTGTTAGTCTCACCATTAATTCTACCACAAAATCATTATTTCTGACACACCATTCAAAGCTGATGCATTATATTGAAGACAGTTGTCTGTATAACTGATATACAGGTTCTGGACCTCTCATAATTAGAGAGCCAGAATGCCTTCTGCAGAGAAGCAAATAACATGTTCCCTGGAAATTCAGACGGTGCAGGCATAGTTAAAGAGTTATTGATTGACAGACATTACCACACTGCTAACTGTAGGCCTCTTCCAAATTGGGATTAGTAACCTGCAACTGCCCTCAGACCACAGTCTGCTATCGCCTTCAGCCTTCAAAACCTGGGTCTCCCATATTCAAGTAGGTCACTATTTCTAAAAAAAATGGAGGTATATTTTTTAAGAACTTGTGCTGTCCCAGCCGCCAGCCTTGGCTAATCTGGCAAGTTTACTCTGAGGTTGCCAACAGCATTGCAAAGCCCAAAAGTCAAAGCTGAAGACTCACAATCCCAGCCAGAGTCAGAGTCAGTGGCTCACAGTAGTGCTCAAATGTTTTGTTTCAAAGCACTATCCCCCAATCACTCTCTTGATTTCAGAGTAACTTGGATGAAAACCACAAAATATACACCCTGGGTATAACAGCAAATGTCAGAAATGGAAGCACATCATATGGCAGCAATTTCAAACACAAATGGAATGCTAGTATTTACAAGGCGACCCGCCGAGTGCAAAAACCAGACATTTGTACTGATTTATTGGCAAGACTTCACGGAATTATTTGTCCAGTGATGGTCATGAAAAGATACTGCAAAAGCATTCCCGAATGGATTACTCTCAGTTAAGGCATAAAGATTCCCCACAAAGAGCCACCTTCCGTGAAGCAGCCTGCAACATTTATAACTCATTTTAGGTGAGGTATGCACTTCTTCAGTTGAACTAATTTTCTTTCAAAATGTTTTATTTCATAGCTTCCCCAAATTGTTTGGTAAGCTTAACCAATCAGCAGTTGAGTCATATAAATGCGAAGATGCAAAATATAATTGCTAGTCTGTTTTGAGTTTGCAATCTTATCCAGGGTTGTGGTGAGAGTACTACAAATGGCACCGGCTCCCTAAAGACCATAAGATATAGGAGCAGTAGGCCATTCAGCCCATTGAGTCTGCTCCGCCATTCAATGAGCTCATAGCTGATCGGATAATCCTCAACTCCACTTTCCTGACTTTTTCCCATAATCCTTGATTCCGTTGCTGAACATTATGCAAAAGACCCACATTCATAGAATCACCAAATGATACAGCAGATAAGTAGGCTGTTAATGTCCTATGGGTCTGGCACATATTAGGGGTTAATGTGAGGCTGAGTACAGTACCGCCCATACAATGATGCAAGAGAGCACATAACCCACAATGAGGAGTCAGTATAGTGTTGGACTTAGCCATGTGTACAAGCAGGGATGGAGACAGCTCCGAACATGGATCTTTACTGTCTATTTGTACATAGTTCTAAGCGTTTGGACTAGCCATATAAATACTGTGGCTACAAGAGCAGGTCAGAGGCTAGGAATCATGCAACGAGTGACTCACCTCCTGACTCCCCAAAGCCTGTCCACCATCTACAATGCACAAGTCAGGAGTATCCCCCACTTGCCTGGATGAGTGCAGTTTCCACAACACTCAAGAAGCTTGACACCATCCAGGAGGAAGCAGCCCACTTGATTGGCATCACATCCACAAACATTCACTCCCTCCACCACCGGTGCACAGTAGCAGCAGTGTGGACCATCTGCAGGATGCACTGCAGGAGTTCACCAAGGCTTCTTAGAGAGCACCACCACAGGAGGGATTTCCAAGATTTTGACCCAGCGACAGTGAAGGAACGGCGATATATTTCCAAGTCAGGGTAGTGAGTGACTTGGTGGGGAACATCCAGGTGGTGGGGTTCTCATCTATCTGCTGCCCTTGTTATTCTAGATGATAGCAGTCATGGGTTTTGAAGATGCTGTCTAAGGAGCCTTGTTGAATTCCTGCAGTGCACACTGCTGCTACTGTGCTTCAGCAGTGGAAGGAATGAATGCTTATGGATGTGGTGCTAATTCAAGCAGGCTGCTTTGTCCCGGATGGGGACAAGCTTCTTCAGTGTTGAGGGAGCTGCACTCATCCAGGCAAGTGGAGAGAGTATTCCATCACACTCCCGACTTGTGCCTTGTAGATGGTAGAAAGGCTTTGGGGAGTCAAGAGGTGAGTTATTTGTTGCAGGATTCCTAGCCTCTGACCTGCTCTTGTAGCCGCAGTATTTATATGGCTAGTCCAGTTCAGTTCTGATCAATAGCAACCCCCAGGATGCTGATAGTGGAGGATTCAATGATGGTAATGCCATTGAACATCAAGGGGCGATGGTTGGATTCTCTCTTGTTGGAGGTGGTCATTGCCTGACACTTGTGTGGCGCAAATGTTACTCGCCACTTGTCAGCCCAAGCTGCGATATTGTCCGGGTCTTGCTGCATTTGGACATGGACTGCTTCAGTATCTGAGGAGTCGTGAATGGTGCTGAACATTGTGCAATCATCAGCGAACACCCCCACTTCTGACCTTATGATGGAAGGAAGGTCATTGATGAAGCAGCTGAAGATGGTTGGGCCGAGGACACTACCCTGAGGAACTTCTGCAGTGATGTTCTGGAGCCGAGGTGACTGACCTCCGACGACCATCTTCTTTTGTGCTAGGTATGACTTCAACCAGCAGAGAGTTTTCTCCCACAATTCCCACTGACTCCAGTTTTGCTAGGGCTCCTTGATGTCACACTCGGTCAAATGCAGCCGTGATGTCAAGGACAGTCACTCTCACCTCACAAGTTCAGCTCATTTGTCCATGTTTGAACCAAGGCCTGCCTTGTTTGAGGTCAGGAGCTGAGTGGCCCTGGCAGAACCCAAACTTGGCGTCAGTGAGCAGGTTATTGCTAAGCAAGTGCCGCTTGATAGCACTCTTGATGACCCCTTCCATTACTTTACTGATGATCGAGAGTAGATCGATGGGGCAGTAATTGGCCGGGTTGGATTTGTGCTGCTGTGTGTGCGCAGGACATACCTGGACAATTTTCCATTTGGCGGGTAGATGCCAGTGTCGTAGCTGTACTGGAACAGCTTGGCTAGGGGCGTGGCAAGCTCTGGAGCACAAGTCTTCAGTACTATTGCTGGAATATTGTCAGGGCCCATAACCTTTGCAGTATCCAGTGCCTTTAGCCATTTCTTGATATCACGTGGAGTGAATCGAATTGGCTGAAGACTGGCACCTGTGATGCTGGGGACTTCCAGAGGAAGCTGAGATGGATCATCCACTTGGCACTTCTGGCTGAAGATTGTTGTGAATGCTTCAGCCTTACCTTTTGCACTGATGTGCTAGGCTCCTCCATCATTGAGGATGGGGATATTTGTGGCACCTCCTCCTCCAGTGAGTTTTTAAATTGTCCACCACCATTCATGACTGGATGCAGCAGGACTGCAAAGCTTAGATCTGATCTGTTGGTTGTGGGGCTGCTTAGCTCCGTCTATCACTTGCTACTTATGCCGTTTGGCACACAAGTAGTCCTGCGTTATAGCTTCACCAGGTTGACACTTCATTTTTAAGTATGCCTGGTGCTACATATTCTTTTTAAATCTCATGTTGCCTCTTGTTCTTATGCCTTAAATTTGTGTCCTCTGATTACTGAGGCTTCAGTTACTGAAAATAGTTTCTCCTTATTTACTCCATCAAATTAATTCATAATTCTGATGGCCTCTATCAAATCTCCCCTTAATGTTCTCTGCTTTCAAGAGTTTCTCAAGAATCGCCACATAATTCAAGTCCTTCATCTCTCTCATCATTCTAGTAAATTGCTTCTGTACTCTCTGAGGACTTGACATCCTTCCTAAGGTGTGGTGCAGAATTAGTCAAAATACAGCAGTTGGGGCTTCACCACTGACTTACATAGATTTTGCGGATCTTCCTTTTTTTTGGACCTTCTGCCTCTTTTTATGTAGCCAAGGTTCCTGCATGTTCTTTTAAAAGAAAATAACCTTCTGAACTTGGCCTGCCACCCTCAAAGTCTTGTGGTCGTCCATGCCAGATCTCCCTGTTTCTGAAGCCCCTTTAAACCTCCACTACTTTCTATTCCTCTCCTCATTTTTCTTATCAAAATGAATCACGACATGCTTTGCATTAAATTTCATCCATCATGCGTCTGCCCATTTCTCCAGTCAGTTTATGTTCTCCTCTTTGAAGTGCATGTGAGAACATTGCGTAAGAGAAGGATGGGGCTTGACGTACTAACTGTCAATTTAAAGATTTTCCACAGTATACTGTATTCTCCAACAAATCCTGCCTCACTTTTTGAATGTTGCTGATCTTCAGGCAGAGTTTGAAGTGATGAGACAAGCTAAACAGATCTCCATCCATTTATTTCTAAATAACTGAAGGTGCTGGAGAATGCAATTCAGTTTTGCTATTGTCCATTGATGACCCATTTTTGAGGAGATTTGATGTAGAATGTTAGGAGGAACCCCTAATTGTAACTATATGGTATGACAGAGTATAAAGGAAGAGATATTAGGTGCTTGTCAGAAAGGTACAGCGATAATCATGGGGGATTTTAACCTACAGATAGACTGGAAAAATCAGATGGGCAAAGGTAGCTCAGATGAGGAGTTCATAGAATGTTTTCGGGATGGCTTCTTGGAACATCACGTTCTGGAGACAACCAGAGAGAATGCTATACCGACTTGGTACTGTGCAACGAGATGGGATTAATTGATAACTTCAGTGAAGGCACCCCTAGGTAGCAGCAATCATACGATTGAAATTTACATTCAGTTTGAGGGAGAGAAGAGTGGGTCCAGGAGTAGTATTTTAAACTTAAAGAAGGGGAATTATGACAGCATGAAAACAGATCTAGCTCGAATGAACTGGCAAATGAGATTAAGGGATAGGTCCATTGAGATACAGTGGCAGACTTTTAAAGGGATATTTCAGAATATATACATTTCAATGAGAAAGAAAACTTCCATGGGGTGAACCCACCATCCATGGTTAACTAAAAAAGCTAAAGACAGTATCAAACTTAAAGAAAAAGCATACAATTGAGCAAAGATGGGTAGGTCAGAATATTTGACAGAATATAAAAGTTCAGCAAATAATGACAAATATTAATAAGGAGGGAAAACTTTGAGTACAAGAGAAAACTAATGGAAATATAAAGATGGATAGTAAGAGTTTCTATGGATATTTAAATAAGAAAAGAGCTAAAGTGAGCAGTGGTCCTATAGAAAATGAGTCTGAGGAATTAATAACGTAAATTAAGGAGATGGTAGATGAATTGAAAAGGTATTTTTGCATCGATTTTCATTATATAGGATACAAGTAACATCCCAGAAATAGTTGTAAATCACGAAATGGAATGGAGGGAGGAACTCAGGAAAATTACAATCACCAGAGAAGCGGTATTGAGCAAATTGTTGGAGCTATGGGTTGACAAATCCCCAGATCCTGATGGACTTCATCCTAGGGCCTTGAAAGAAGTGGTTAGTGAAATATTTGATGCATTGGTTTTAATATTCCAAAATTCCCTAGATTCAGGGAAGGTTCCATTAGATTGGAAAATAGCAAATGTAACTCCTTAATTCAAAAAGGGAAGGAGAGAGGAAACAGGAAACTAAAGGCCAGTTAGCTGTCATAGGGAAAATGTTAGAAACTATTATTAAAGATGTTATAGCAGGGCGCTTGGAAAATTTAAGGCAATCAAGCAGAGTCAACATGGTTCAGCAAAAGGGAATTCATGTTTAACCAATTTATTGGAGTTCTTTGAGGGAGTCACATGTGCTGTGGATAAAGAGGAACCAGTGGATGTACTGTACTTATATATCCAGAAGGTATTTGATAAGGTGCTACATCACAGGTTATTGCGGAAAATAAAAGCTCATGATGTAGGGGGCAACATATTGGCATGAATAGGAGATTGGCTAACTAACAGGAAATAGAGGGTAGCCATAAATGGTTTTTTTTCTGGTTGTTGGGATGTAACAAGTGGTGTACCACAGGGATCAATGCTGGGGCTTCGATTTTTTACAAATTATACAAATGACTTGGATGAAGGGACAGATGGTATGGTTACTAAATTTGCTAATGACACAAAGATAGGTATGAAAGTAAGTTATGAAGAGGATGTAAGGAGGCTACAAAGTGACATGGATAGGTTAAGTGAGTGCAAAGGCCTGGCAAAATGGAGTATAATGTGGGTAAATGTGAAATTGTCCAATTTGGCAGGAAGAATAAAAAAGAAGCATATTATCTAAAAAGTGAGAGACTGCAGAGCTCTGAGATTCAGAGAGATCTGGGTGTCCTGGTGCATGAATCACAAAAGGCTAGTATGCAAGTACAGAAAGTAATTTGGAAAGCTAATAGAATATTATTGTTTATTGCAAGGGGAATTGAATACAAAAGTAGGGAGGTTATACTTCAGTTGTACAGGCACTGGTGAGACCACATCTGGAGTATTGTGTACAGTATTGGTCTCCTTATTTAAGGAAACAGTTCAGAGAAGGTTTGCTAGAATAATACCAGGAATGGGCAGGTTGCCTTATGAGGAAAGGTTGGACAGGTTAAGCTTGTATCCACTGGAGTTTAGAGTAAGAGATGACTTGATCTAAACTTTTACGATTCTGAGGGGTCTTAACAGAGTGGATGTGGAGAAGATATTTCCTCTCGTGGGAGAATCTAGAACTAGGGGTCACAGTTTAAAAATAAGGGGTCGCTCATTTAAGACGGAGATGAGGAGATATTGCTTTCTCTCAAGAGGGCCGTGAGTCTTTGGAACTCTCTTCCTCAAAAAGCAGTGGAAGCAGGATCTTTGAATATTTTTAAGGCAGAGCTAGATAGATTCTTGATTGACAAGGGGGTGAAAGGTTATCGCGGGGGGTGGGGTGGGGTGTAGGCAGGAGGTTACAATCAGTTCAGCCATGATCTTCTTGAACGGTGGAGCAAGCTTGAAGGACCGAATGGCCTACTCCCACTCCTAGTTCATATGAATGCAACTCTTTAGCTTATGTTTATTGTAAAAGATCTAGTTTGGGCATCGGGAAGCCTTGACGTATTGATCAGGTCACAAAAAGCAAACTTCTGTTTCCAAATTAACTGCTTCCCAGTTACCTGTTCCAATTCACACGATACAGAAAATGGCGACTTCCGTTTCCACACTGGAAATCTCAATGGCTAGGTGAGTAATAAGCAGAATTGACAGATACACTGTTGTGTTGTGTGAGAAGCGGAACCAGTTTGCAGGTAGATGGAATCACAGTGCTGTTCAACTTGCCAAAATTCAAAACCACAGCTACATCAAGGAAGATATACTATACAGGTGTTTTTATAAAAAATAAAATTGCAATCCTGCCAAACACATAATCAAATGATTCTACTACAAAAGTGAAAAATAACAATGTTCTTAAATTTAAAAAGTCTCACTAGTTTCTTCCCAATGATTTAATCTTACATCTCCATAAAGTTACAAATCAGGATGTTTCAAGACAGCAAGCGAAGCTACACATTCTGTTGTAATATCAGAAATAAGGGCCACGAAGCACATTCAATTAAAACTGGTCAAAGTCAACACCACAGAATCACAGGATACCTTCTTGGATTACAGTAGTGTGTGACTTTTATCAAACTACAAAAAATGTATTTAAAATGCTTTCAATGTAACCATTCAACAAAAGCAACTTGTATTCATCTAGCATCTTTAGCATTGTAAAATTTCCAAAGGCACCTTCGCAGGAGCATTAACGAACAAAATGTGGCATGGAGCCACTTAAGGAGTAAGTAACAGCAGCTTGGTCATAGAGATAGGGTTTAAAGAAGCATCTTAAAGGAGGAGAGAGAGGTTTGAGGAGGGAATTCCAGAACTTTGGCCTTGGCAGTTGAAGGCATGGCTGTCAATGGTGGAGCAATTGGTCAGAATTAGAGAAGTGCAGATATCTGGGAGGCTTATCAAGTTGGAGGAGATTACAGGAATGGGGAGCGACAAGGCCATGAAGGGATTTGAAAACCAGGATGGGATTTTTAAAATTACATTATTGCTGGACCTGGAGCCAATGTAGGTCAACATGTACAAGGTTGATAGGTGAATGGGACTTTGTGCGAGCTAGAATACAGATGGCAGAATTTTGGATAAGCTCAAGTTTAAGGACGGGAGAAGATGGGAGATTGGCCAGGACAACATTGGAATTGTCAAGTCTGGAGGTAACAATGGCATGGTTTCAACAGCTGGGAAAGAAACAGAACAGGATACTGTTACAGAGGTGTAAATAGACCGCCTTCAGACTGCAGCTGCATTTATAACACATAAATCAAAGTTACAGAAT
The DNA here is from genome assembly GCF_964194155.1 of Cetorhinus maximus. NCBI lineage: Eukaryota > Metazoa > Chordata > Chondrichthyes > Lamniformes > Cetorhinidae > Cetorhinus > Cetorhinus maximus. The sequence goes on from NC_135881.1 coordinate 29,074,770, forward strand.
TGTTATGACGTGGCAGATGATGCGTGCCAGGCGGACCAAATCAGCAAGAGAAACTTGGCCACGCTATCACAACGGTTTTGCAATTTCTATTTATTATGAGAAGACTTCGGCATTGAATTCAGAAGTAACGAATCCACTAACACCTTTAGAGATTTTAAAACTAAATTAAAACATTTATTAACAAAATAAAAGATTTCAAGCAATAAGATTAGTTACTTATTATAACAAATCCCAAAATTCCTAATTAACTTGACTTCCAACGACACACCCTTTTTCCAAGGCAACAGTCCAAAACAGATTTTTAATTTAAAAAGCAAGCCAGCCTGTTTACCACAACACGTACACAACAGTGGAATTTCTAAAGCTTTTCTCCAATTTTAGTTACTGAGTGCAGCAGACTTTTGCAAACAAGGCTGGAGGCGTTCCCACACACTCCTTTTAGTTCTTATATGGATCCACAACATTGCCTTCCTTCCTTATATATATTTTGCTCTCTTTAATCTGTAAATTCCATTGTTCCATATGTCTTTGGAAAGATACTTTTTCCATAATATAAAAATATTTCATGTTGCCAATATGGTCAGTATCTTTTGGGAAAAATAAACATAATAACCTTGCCCTATTTATCTTGTTAGTTCTAAACATCCGACCATCCCACTGAAACCCAAACAACTCCTTCACTTATCTAAAAATGCAAATTTCCTTCGCACTCCACAAGCTAAAACCTCATCCATGTTTACTCATTAGCATTTCAAGTGCCTTTTACCCCTAGCTTCTTCTAATAATTTCAAGCTTGCAATCTACCTGACTCTAATTCAATTAAAACACACACAGAATCCCACAAATACACACACACACATATATAACCCTACTTTATAATAAACCAGAATAATATGAAAAATATTATAGCTTCGTGACAGAATCTAAGCCTCCTTTCACCACGTTACTTTTTAAAAATGCCAGCATTTATTGCCCATCCCTAATTTCCCTTGAGGAGGTGGTGGTGAGCTGCCTTCTTGAACCGCTGCAGACCATGTGATGTAGGTACATCCACAGTACTGTTAGGGAGTTCCAGGATTTTGACTCAGCATTAGTGAAAGAACAGCAAAATAGGCCTGAATTTTCCTGTCAGCGATTTGGGGGCAGGGCCCGCTCACCGACGGGAAAATGACGTGGGATGACGTCGGGAGGAACCCCCGACGTCATCTCGGTCCATTTAAATGTTGAGGAAGGCACACGGACAGCGAAATCAGCTGTCCGCCCGCCAACCTGTCAATGTCCAATTAAGGCCATTAACAGGATAATTAAGGTAGTTAAATGCCCTGCCCATCCAACCTTAAGGTTGGCGGACATGAAACCTCATCCACTGGCGGGATGAGGTTTCATGTCCGTTTTTAAAAATTTTAATAAAGTTTATGTGCTTCTTATTAACATGTCCCATCTCATGTGACATTGTCACATGAGGGGGACATGTTAATAATTTTTATATTTTTCTATTTTTAATGTTTTTTAGAATGTCAGTAATCTCCCTGAGACAGCACTTAGTCTCAGGGAGCAGTGTGCTCTTTCGCATGCACTTTGACAGTTGGGGAATCCCTCCCCCCACCTCGCACAGGAAGCGCATGGCACTTCCCATCGGGCAGTCCGCTGGGCGGGCCTTAATTGGCCTGCCCACTCAAAATGGCGGCGGACCCCTTTTCGGCGGTTGAGTTCAGCTGCCCACCCACCACCGAGCCAGTGGGGCCCGCCCACCAACCAAGGGCAAAATTCTGCTCATAGTTCCAAGTGAGGGTGTTGTGTGGCTTGGAGGGGAACTTGAATGTGGCGGAGTTTGCATGCAATTGCTGCTTCTCTGTCCTTCTAGGTGGTAGAGGTCATGGGTTTGGAAGGTGCTGTCAAGGGAGCCTTGGTGAGTTGCTGCAGTGCATTTTGAAGAAGGTAGACATTGCTGCCATTGTACATCAGTGGATGAGGGAGTGGATGTTGAAGGTGGTGAATGGGGTGCCAATCAACCGGGCTGCCTTGTCCTGAATATCTAATGTGACTTGGTGTCAAATTTTGATTTGTTTCACAGGAGTGTTACCAATGTTTTGGGACATTTTACTACATTAAATGTGCTATATAAATGCCTACTGTTGTTGTATTATAGCTTGCACTTTTGCATTCCTGGAGAGATTAATGCAGCATCAACAGAAGATGGAAACTGCTCACAGATTACTTTCCCCATGCACTAGTAGTCTCAAGCCTAACCAAGTAGTTGGTCCCAAACATAATTTATCTGCATTTCGCCAATAAGGAGATTTATAATAGATGAACACTGAGCTTGTAATATCTGGCACTTATTTTCATGACAAGGGTTGGCTCACCCTATCATATTTTTCATATTATTACTGTGGGGTATTGTAAAGTAGGCTTATGTTTGTGTATGTGTGTGGATGGTTCTGTCTGTATGACTGATATAATTCAATTGGAGGCAGACAGGCTGCAAGGTTGAAATTATCAAGAGTTACGTGTAAAAGGGCATGTGAAATGCTAATGAGCGAACAAGGGTAAAGTCTCAGCAGATGGGGTAAATTAAATTTGCACTTTAATAAAAGTGGAGAGGTGTGTTTGGTTTTCAAAGCGACATGGTAAGATGTTTACAACTAACAAGACAAATAAGGCAGACATTGATTTTTCCCGAAAGTGCTGGCCATAATGACAACATAGAAGATTTTTGTATTATGGGAAAAGTAAATTCCAAAGACATGAAGGAACAATGGGATTTACAGATTAAAGAGGGAAAATATATTTAAAGAAGGATTGGAAGGCTATGAGGAGTGGCCATATATCTGAAAAATATACCGTGTGAAACAGACTTGGGGAAAAGCCTCTGGCCACTTTGTAAGAGTCTGATGTTCCAGTAACCAAACTTGCATTAAAAGCCTTCGGAATTCCACTATCGAGTGGGTGTTTGTGGTAACCTTGCTGGATTGTCTCAATAAATTTAAAATCTATTTTGGACTGTTGCCTTAAAGGGGGTGTGTAGTTGGGAGTCTGGTTAACTTGGAATTTTGGGAATTATTATAATATTAAGTAACCGTGTAATTGTAATCTTGTGAATGTGTTTTATTCTTTTCTTTTGTTAAAAAATGTTTTACTTTAATTTTTAAAATCTCTAAAAAAAAAAGGTGTCAGTGCACAAATAATCTCCTAATAAATACAAATTGCAAAATTGTTGTGATAGCATTGCCAAGTTTCCCTTGTGGATTTGGTCAGCCTGACAAACACCACCTGCCATATCATAACACCCTAAACAATGTTGGTGCTATTAATGTACTGAGTAATGTTCATAGACAGTCACAGTGTTGATCAACAATATTAATACTTGGTAGAAAAAAAACATCTGAGCCCAAAGCAATAGCAAAAAAACTAACTTTCACACAATAATGAAAAGCCAAGGTGATAGCACATTATTTAAACTGTGCAGTTTCCTTGTGGGGTGCAATTTTGTATGCATGCTTCCCCAGGTTTCTGTTCTGTTTAAAGAAATACATTTCAAGTGTTTACAAAATTAAACATCAGAAATAGCAAAAGTTTATTATACCAATTTTAGAAAGAACAATTGTTGTTGCTATTGAATTCCAAACCCTAAAGACGTGCAAAAGTTGGGTTATTTGAACCGGACTGCTCATGGCCCAAATATGTACAGTACTAACATCTGCTCCAAGGGACCATACATTGTTCAGACCTATGCAGCAGCATCTCTGCGCACATAGCAGAGTGTTACTTTAGATTCATAAATCTCCAAACTTTGTGACAGATGTAAAAGGTACATTTGTGTAAATAAAAAATTTACCAGAAGAAAAGTACTCCCCCAACTGATTAGAGGCATTGCCGTCTTCCATTTTCACTTGCACTGTCCATGCCAGCTCCTTGAAAGAGCTGCTGAATTAGTCCCGCACCCTTGGCCCTTCCTCCATAGCGCTGCAAATTTTCACCTTCAAGTATTTATCTAACTCCTTTTTGAAAACAATTATCAAATTTGCTTCCATCACCCTCACAAGCAAGACATTTCAGATCATAACTTGATGTACAAAAATAAATCATCCTCATCCTGTCTCTGATTCTTTTGGCAATTGACATGAATCTATGTCCTCTGGTTACCAACCTTTCTGCCACTGTAAATAGTTTCCCGTTATTTACTCTATCAAATCCTTCATGATGTTGAACACTATCAACTTTAAACTTCTCTGGTCCAAGGAGAACAAAGCCAACTTCTCCAGTCTTTCCATGTAATTGTCCCATTTTCACTGGTACCCCTCTAGTTATCCTCCTCTACACATTCTCAAAAGCCTTAGCATCTTTCCTAAAGTGCAGCTTCCGGAATTGGTCCCAATACTCCAGTTATTTACATAGGTATTGCATAATTTCCCTGCTTTTGTGCTCCATGCATCTATTTACAAAGCTAAGGGGCCCTCTGCTTTAGTAACAGCTTCTGAAGTTGTCCGCCACCTTCAAAGGCTCGTGCAAGTAAAGCCCCAGCTCATTCTATCCTTGCACTCCCTTAAAATGTGTGCTATTTAGTTTACATTGCCTGTCCTCATTCTTCCTACCAATATGCATCAGCATATTTCTCTGCATTAAATTTCAGCTGCCATGTGTTTTTCCATTTCACTAGTCTACATTCTCCTGAAATCTCATATTTAGCCCCTCACTGTTTCCTACATTTTTTTGTGCATCATCTGCAAACTTTGGAATTCTGTCTTGTATATGCAAGTCTTGACGTATACCAAAAAAACAGTCGACCTAATACCAAACCCCTGAGGGGCAACACAATCTACTTTCCTCAATCTGAAAAACAGCCATTTGCCATGACTTTCTGCTTTCTGTCCCTTAGCCAATTTTGTATCCACACTGCCACTGCCCCATTAGTTCCTTCAATTCAATTTTGCTAACAAGATTATAGTTTTACTTCATCAAATGATGAAGTAGTTGAGTTCTGTAACACTATTATAGCCAGAATGTGCAAGTAACAAATCATGCAAAATAGGTACACAAGCAAGTCTGCATGAACTCCAAAACAAATAACTTGCAAGTCCCACGTTGTTTTTTTCCATCATTCTGTACTTTTCACAAATATTACTACCACAATTATCAGCTACATAACTGCCCACCCCAGACCATGTCCCCTTGTTACCCAACGAAAATAACTCTCTTCAACCGCACTGTCTTGAAGAAGGTTGAAAAAACAGAAAAACGCAAGGCTCCAACCCAAGTTCTCACTTCCCAGATGTTTATCTTTGGAGGGTAAGAGTGCGAAAGGTCAAAGGGGAAAAAAACAAAACGGTTAACATTTTTTCACACATCCTCAACATTATGCCTAGCAGCTAGGAGGCATCCTACTAGCTACAAAATAATCAACTTCGTGATATCCAGCACCCCCAGGAGGGGGTGACGCGTTATTTGTCAAGGAACTGTCAGAAACACAACTGCAAAAGCATCGAGTGTGCCCTAATAATCGTTTACAAAAGATCAGTGTGAAGAGCAGAATGCAACACGTTGCACAAGAGATGATCCCGAATGCGGGCAGTTCCGCTTTTAAAAAAAAATCCTTGATACGCAAATTTGAGTCGACAGCCGGATTTACCAGGAACACAGTAAAACACAGGAACAGGTGCCTCACACACAATGCCAGTTCTGTGCTACCGGCGCTATTCCAACAGCCTCTTGACGCAGTCCACGCTACAATCAAGATAATCAATACAATAACACAACTTAAAAAGACAAAGTCACTCACAACAGAATTGAACTGACAAGATATGTGCAGACTTGAATTACGAGCTCCATAAGTGCAATGAACTTCTAAAGCATAAAATGCATCATATTTTGACTCTATTCCCATTTTTAAATGAAAGGAGGGGGAATCAGAGCATTTATTGGAGGGGAGAAGAGTTTGGGCGAAATGTTTTAGTGTCACAGGTGTGACTTTTGGAGAGGCAAATGAAGTAAACTAGGGCGAGTAAAGAGAGGGAGGGAGGCAGTCTCCATACGCACCCAGGCCGGGAGGTCGGTGCTCTGGATGTTTTCCCGCAGATTCGATTCTTCGTGCTCCAGGAATGCCAGCGCCCGGAACAGGCGGGAGCGCTTGTTGCCCCGGTTCCTCCGCCACCAGAAGAAGACGAGCAGCCCGATGAGGACCCAGCTGAAGCTCAGCCCCAGGTAGCCGAGCACGTAAACCGGGAAGATGATGACAAAAGTCTTGGAGAACTGCAACAGGATACCGGCGATGTCCACGCTGATCATCGGCGGTGGCGGCGGCTCCCTCTCCAGCTCCTCGGCCAGACTGGCTTTCCGACCCCCGTCGCCCGCTGCCGCCGACTCCGATGCCGTTCGTTCGCGCATCTCTGCTGCCCTGCTTTCCGGCCTAGTCGCCGGGCTCCTCCTGACTGAGCTCCGAAGCGATGACAACCCCGGTATTTCTGAGGTTCCGAGCCTCCGCCGCGCTCCTCCTGTCAGCCACTGACGGCTCTGTCCCCTCCCCCTCTGCCTGTCATCCCTCACCCGCCCACCCCGCCCATCAACCGCCGCCGCCGCCGCCACGCGCACGCCTGCGTGATCCTATGTCATCACGCTTCCTTCACGTTCTGTCTCCCCTCTGACTCGCGCACGATCTTCAGCCAAAAGACCGAGAAGCGATCTTCCCTCTGACATCACAGACTCTGGGCGAGGTTCCCTGGACCATGGAGTGTGCAATTGGAGTTCGAGGGCCCCTCTCTTCCAGTTGATGGATTAAATCATTAAAAGGGAGCTCCTTAAAGCAGTATTTTTGTCAACTGGGGCATGCGCATTGAGTTCCAAATTATGACAAAACTCGCGTAAAAAAGTTGTAATTTTGCTCTAAGGTGAAAGCAAAATACTCATCTGACTCCCCAAAGCCTGGCCATCATCTCTACAAGGCACAAGTCAGGAGTGTGATGGAATACTCTCCACTTGTCTGGATGAGTGCAGCTCCCACAACACTCCAGAAGCTTGACACCACCCAAGACAAAGCATACCGCTTGATTGGCACCCATTCCACAAACGTTCACTCCCTCCACCATCGATGCACAGTGGCAGCAGTGTCTACCATCTACAAGATGCACTGCAGAAACTCACCAAGGCTTCTTAGCCAGCACTTTCCAAACCCACGACTGCTATCTTCTAGAAGGACAAGGGCAGCAGATATATGGGAACACCACCACCTAGAAGTTCCCCTCCAAGCTACTCATATCCTGACTTGGAAATATATTGCTGTTCCTTCATTGTCACCGGGTCAAAATCCTGGAACTCTCTCCCCAACAGCACTGTGGATGTACCTGCACCACAGTGACTGCAGCGGTTCAAGAAGGCAGCTTACCATCACCTTCTCAAGGGCAATTAAGGATGAGCATTAAATGCTGGCCTAGCCAATGACGCCCATATCTCGTAAATGAAATTTAAAAAGGCAGCATCTGTAAAGAGAGAAAATAGAATTAATGGGCAGAATAATACAGGGGTATGGACCTGACGTCCTCCCACCCCCGGAGGTAAAGTTGGCATGAAGCCGAACTGTTCCATGCCAGGCCACCCTGCAGTCATAATACACTGTGGGCTTAACAGGGGCCGACTGGGACATCCACCCCTCACTAGGGTGGAACCGATTGGCCAGCAGCTCCATCTGTCTCAGCAGTACCAAGAGCGCATCAGTGGCCATTGCTGGGATTGCAAGAAGACGATAGAGCAGGACCAGGGTTCCCCGAAGCCGGTAAATCCAGGGTCTTGGCCAGGGAGGGTTTCAGCTGGTCAGGGAGGGGATCTGGGAGTGGGAGGTTGTTGGGTTTAAGGCTGGAGGAGGCGATAGGAATAAGGGGGGTTCAACCTTAAGTGGGCCGCTCCAAAAGACTCAAAGGGTACCTGCCCCTGAAGATCAATCACTCCATTCCTTCCTGCCCTTTGAAGTTCCATTTAAAAATCGAGCTGCCTGCTCCCACCCAGCTGCCCATGCCAAATGAAAAAAAAGAGAGAAAAAAAAACAAACCAGCAAAGAAAAATGAAACATCATAGGCGCAGCGGGTAGCACCTAAAATTGTTGAATTTTAAATGTTAAATCCAAAAGGCTATAAACTGCCCAGTCGAAAGGTGAGATGATGTTTCTTGAGCTGCATTGAGCTTCATTGGAAAATTGCAGGAGGTCAAGGACAAAAAAGGTCAGATTGGGAGCAAGCTGAATTAAAATGACAGACAGCTGGAAGCCAGGGTCATTCTTCTGCACTGAAGGAGGTGTTCCGCAAAGTGATCACCCAGTCTGCATTTGATCCATCAGAGTAGAGGAGATCGCATCATGAGCAGTGAATTCAGAGTACTGAATTCAAAGAAGTACAAATAAATTGTTGTTTCATCTGAAAGGAGTGTTTGGGATCTTCCACAGTGAGCAGGGATGAAATAAAGGGGCAGGTGTGGCATCTCCTGCACCTGCGTGGAAAGGTGCATGGAAAGGGGAGAGGAGATTGCAGACCTGAAGCAGTAACTCTGTTTCTTTCTCCACAGATGCTGCCAAACCTGCTGAGTATTTCCAGCATTTTCTGTCTTTATTTCAGATTTCCAGTATCTGCAGTAATTTACTTTTGCCTTCTGCAGTTGAGTTAATCACAGCATGGGGCATCCTTATAATGATGGGTTCTCCCAAAACTCAGCATTCAGTACCCTGTAAGCCTGTAAGTAGAACATATTTTTAAAATATAGTTTAAATGTCACACACTAATGAAGTGATATTTTTGTTTCTATTTAGTCACAAGGTCCTTCATGTGGAAGAATTTGTTTTCATTCAAGTCTGTTGAATGCAACATTGAGGCAATGTCATCTTACAGAAGGACAGTGTTGGAACTTCGAGTTCTGGCATGTAAACAGTATACAAAACTAAGAAAGATCTTTCAACAATTTGTTAATTAGTTATAAAAACATTGGAGATAGGAAAATGGTTTTTCAACTGAACGATCCTTTACTGTCAATCAGCTAACAATGAGTGTGATTGCTTTCCAACTGGCATGGGAAGGCATTTTGTCTTGGGTTCAAATATGATGGCTGACCAATGGCATGGGAAAGAATGGTTCAATGCAAGAGTTCAGGTGATAAAACTTCAAGGAGTACATTCAACCAGAGCTGGCAACAATATTGTCCATTAGACTATAACAAAACCATTAACCTTCGCTTGTTCAATTACTGATTGAAGATGCAATTGAATCAAGATATTACAAATGTCCCATGCAGGAATGGAAATATTTTATAGAAGGGCTGATTAGAAATTAGAATTAAAGAACCAAACAATCTATTGGGAGGGCAGCAGGAGGATTCAGGGTAACGTCATAACGAATGACCACTGCGAGAAGTACTCCTGAGTATCAGGTTTATTGGAAAGGGGCATGGAGAAGCTGAATTGACCCTCTGGTGACAGGCACCATTTTAAAATCTATATCTATAAATGACAACTTGGTATTGCTTCTTAGGGAAACTCCTCCTATTGCAAATAAATGCTTAGACCTTTGTCTAACTTAAAATTGCCTAGGTGACATTGGCCAGCTATATAGGCAGAAAGAGAATGCCTTCTAACTTGTATTCTGGATATGTTAAAATCTATCAACAACATTATTTTCAATCTAATTCTGATACATTATTCTACCTTGAATCTCTAGACTGGGGAGAACAGGGAAATGGAATTAATTCTGAATTGTTCTAGCAGGAAGGCGACATAGGTGCAGTAGCTTGAATGACCTCCTTCTGCATGGTATAGTCCATGGTTCTATGATATGTTTACATCTTTACAGAACTGAACTGCAAAACACAATGAATTCCATTCACAATTAAGATTGTCACCTTTTGTCAAATTTCAGGACTTAAAATGGGAATATAGAACAGGATGGAACAGTGTGGGGCTATAGCCTGAGTTCTAATGTTCAAAGCTATCCCCAATGCAATGAATTTAAACCGCCTGTCCTCATCTTCAAATTCTTTCATGGTTTTGTCTCAGTCTGTCTTTGCAATCTTCTCCATCTTGTATTGCCTCCCAAAGAGTCAATGGACTCTGCTTTCCTGTTCCCCTCCACCCCACCACTTACCCATCCACCCCACCATTGCTGGCAGAAACTTCAGCCACATCAGCTATATTCTCTAATCCCCTCCATAAAACTATCTCCCTTCCTGTTAATTATCCTTCAAATCCATGCTTTTGGTGTTTTCTCCTAACCCTCCCACAATGGGCCGCCATCTGATTTTTTTTTCCACCTGTAAAACACTGGGGGACATTTTCCTTTGTTAGAGATCTTATATTTCTGTTGTTTGTCTTGGTTGCAATCCAAATTCATTCGAAGTATTAAGAATTAGCACCTCCTACGCATGTGCCTTAATGTACTAGGATACAGATGTAAGTACAGTCCTCACTGTCCATGTTTACCATGAGTTGCTGCCTATATCGGGCAAATAGCGCTAACACTATGCCGTCACCATTGAACTCAGTTACAAAGGTGTCACTTATAATTAGAGCAGCAGCTATTTCAGGCATTCATCGCACCTAGTTAATAACCCTGTACAGGATTTTCCGATCTATGATGTTCATTTTTTTAAAATCCTTGATGAGCAGCCTAGGAAGCAGCAGTGTAGCCATGTGTTTCTTCTTCAAAATATTCTGAATTCTAAAATTTTAGCAGGTGCAGTTCACTGTTCTCAACTTACTGTGGAAGTTCATTTTCCAGTGCAGAAATATTCCTCCTGTCTTTGGGTGACATGCACACAGGGACTGTTCTGAAGGAGCCTATCACTAAAAAAAAAAATAGAAAAATGTACCGGGAACAATTGAAAGCTTTGGTAGCCACCCTCCCCCCCATTACACATCTGTCAGCCAATAAAATTGATAGAAACGTACCTGTTCTAAGTTCATGAGTTATTTTATGGATAAAGCTGGCACCCCCTACCTAACAGTACTGTGGGTGCACCTTCACCACATGGATTGCAGCCGTTCAAGAAGAAGGTTGTTCACTTATCACCTTTTCATTGGCAGCTAGGCATGGGCAATAAATGCTGGGCTTGCCAGTGATGCCCATATTCTGAGAATGAATAAAGACAAAGGAGGCCATTTAGCTAATTTGATTTACCCATGCAGAGAGTCTAAATGATACAGTTTACAAGCTGCAGGAAAACAGACATTGGTTTGTATGCAAATACATTCAAACTCAATACCTATTTAAACTTGAAATGTCTCTTAAAATTTGGGCTGAATGTGAACCAAAAAGAGGTGAAAGGAAGAATGTAAAGCAGTTAAGGCCAGAAATTACAAATAATAAGATCTACATGATGAATTCTGTCCATTTATAGAGCATATGCATCACCGTTTATCCAGGATGTTTCCTATATAGAATGATCAATGATCGTCTGAGGGAATTTCAAAAACATTTTAATGTGTAAATTCTGTGATTAAGAACCATGCTGGTAGTTTATTCAAAGGCTGCCTTGGGTTTTTTTTTTATATATTCAATCTGGTTGGTTATAAATAATCCTTACATCAGTTCATTATTATTTAACGTGCACCCATCTCCCTTCATTGATATGTTCCTGCTTGGTCCAAAGCTGATATTTACTGACTTTTTTTCCCCTAAGGACCACAGTCCTCTAGTGACTTTCTCAAGCGTGGTTCTCAGACCTACTATCTGCTGTATTTGTTCAAGCTTTTATATTTTCTTCAAACAATGTTTACCCATCTCTCACTCTATCCTTTGCTGGACGTACCTGGGAGCAATTAATGAGTCATGAGCTCATGGTGCAGCTGTTTTGTGGAGGCCCAAAGAAGGTAGGTAGGCTGTTATGAGTACCACAGCTCTAGAGTGAGCTAGCATCTATGTCACTAATTTACACATCTACCGATTGATTTCATTGATAGTAATTGTGCCCCTACTTCAGTTCTTCTGTGACTGAAACCCTCAACCATGTCTTTGTCACCTCTAGACATGACTATTCCAATTTTCTCTTAGCTGTCCTCCTACCTTGCACCCTTTGTAAACTTGAGCTCATCCAAAACTCTGCTGCCCTTATCCTAATTTGCACCAAATCCTGTTCATGGATCATCCCTGTGCTTGTTGACTTACATTGGCCCCCAGTACAGCAAAGCCTCAATTTTTAAATTGTCACCCTTGTTTTCAGATCTCTTCATGGCCTCGCTCCTCCTTACCTCTAACTTTCTCCAGCCCTATAATCCCTCCACACTCCTCAAATTCTGGCGTTTTGGACATCCCTGATTTTAATTGCTCAACCATAGGTTGTCATGCCTTCAGCTGCCTTGGCCCTAAGCTCTTAGAGTTCCTTCCCTAAAACTCTCTGCCTCTCTACTTCTCTCTCTTCCTCTAACATTCCTTAAAACATACCGCAAGCATTTTGTCACCTATCCTAACATCTCCTTAAATAGTTTGGTGCCACATTTTGCTTGATAAACCTGTCTACTCTTTGCTTTCCTTAATGAGCCCTGGATCTTTTCTCAAATTTGGCTTCAACATTGCTGGACCTAAATGGGCAAGACTGTGCTTCTGCACTGGACTACATAAGACTCATTCGCTATGTCTCTGATCTGCTGCTCTGTTGCTTAACATTTAAAGTAACTTTGATCAGCCTACAGCCCTTGTCCTGTGCTGTTGTTCCCTGCTGAGCCTATGACTGCCTTACTAGTTCTATACTGGAAACAATAGACCAGTTAGTTTAACTGGTCTATAGTCATTGGGAAATTGTTGGAATCCATTATTAAGGAAGTAGTAATGGGGCATTTGGAAAGTCAAAATGCAATCCATCAGAGTCAGCATGGTTTTATGAAGAGTAAATCGTGTTTGACTAATTTGCTAGAGTTCTTTGAAGATGTGACAAGCAAAGTGGATAATGGGGATCCTGTAGATGTAGTATATTTGGACTTCCAGAAGGCCTTTGATAAGGTGCTGCACATAAGATTAATACACAAGATAAGATCACATGGAGTTAGGGGTAATATATTAGCTTGGATAGAGGATTGGCTAACCAACAGAAAGCAGAGAGTCGGGATAAATAGGTCTTTTTCTGGATGGCAAGCTGTAACTTGTGGGGTGCCACAGGGTTCAGTCCTTGGGCCCCAACTATTTACAATCTATATTAATAACTTGGGTTCAGGGATAGAAAGTACTATAGCTAAATTTGCAGATGACACCAAAATACATGGGAAAGTAAGTTGCAATGAAGAAATAAGAAATTTACAAATGGATATGGACAGGTTAGGTGAATGGGCCAAAATTTGGCAGAGGGATTTTAATGTGGATAAGTATGAGGTTATCTATTTTGGTCGGAAGAATAAAAAGGCGACTTATTATTTAAATGGAGAGAAACTTCAGAATGCTTCAATGCAGAGGGATCTGGGCGTCTGTGTGCATGAATCGCTGAAAGCTAGTATGCAGGTACAGCAGGTAATAAGGAAGGCAAGTGGAATTTTGGCATTTATTGCTAAAGGAATAGAGTATAAAAATAGGGAAGTGTTGTTGCAACTGTACAAGGCATTGGTGAGACAGCACCTGGAGCACTGTGCACAGTTTTGGTCCCCTTACTTGAGGAAGGATGTAGTTGCACTGGAGGCGGTTCAGATGAGGTTAACTAGATTGATTCCAGAGATGTGGGGCTTGTCTTATGGGGAGAGATTGAGCAGTTTAGGCCTATACTCGCTAGAGTTTAGAAGGATGAGAGGAGACCTAATTGAGGTATATAAGATGCTAAAGGGGATAGACAAAGCAGACACAGAGCGGATGTTTCCCCTTCTGGGGCATTCTAGAACGAGAGATCATAGTTTTAGAGTAAGGTTGGTAGATTTAAATCAGAGATGAGGAGGAATTATTTTTCTCAAAGGGTCGTGAATCTGTGGAATTCACTACTTCAGAGTGCAGTGGATGCCAGGACACTGAATAATTTTAAGGAGGAGATGGACAGATTTTTAATTAATAATGGGTTGAAAGGTTATGGGGAGAGGGCAGGAAATTGGAGTTGAGGCCGAAATTAGATCAGCCATGATTGTAATGAATGGTGGGGCAGGCTCGAGGGGCTAAATTGCCTACTCCTGCTCCTAGTTCTTATGTTCTTATGTTCTACTGGTTTTTCAGCTAGTTCCTGGCCAAAGATTCACTCTCTTGGGTCAAAGTATATTTCTCTGGTGACCTGGATCTCAAAGTAATCTCCAACTTCACTATGTTTTTTTCTGCCAACATAGATTCTGCATATGGAAATACCTCCATCATTATATTCTGATACTCTAGCCTTCAAATAGCTTCTCAACTTCACTCTTCTGCCATTACTACCTTCGAACTTGGACAACAGTTCACCAATGCTCCAAGCTGACTCCCTACCTGCATAACCCTTACCCCACCATGGGACCACTGACTTTAACTCTGGACTCCCTCTTATTGTCTCCTCTCTATTCCCCATTTGTTTTGTTTGTTCTTCCTCCTTCAAAAGGTGAAGATGACAATATTTTGTTTGATCTTCCTCTTTCAAGGTGAAGATGACCATGTTCATCATCTGGGGTATTTGGTAGGGTTCTGGTGGGTACATAGATGACTGCTAAGGCTGAACTGCGCCCAGAAGGTTCTGCTGCAAATAGGACAGGATACCACAGATGATTGAGGTTTAGATGATTTACTGGCTTTGGATTTCCTCTTCTTGTGTTTTCTCACTGCGTCTGATATGCGCTTGCTTTTGAAGGAGGCTGCACCCTTTTTTATTTGGTTGCACCGGGTGCTGAGATCCTGGGCAAGCCTCTTCAGGACTCAGGGTCAATATCAAAACTCCTTAAGTGAGGCCTTCAGAATGTCCTTGAAGTGCTTCCTTTGACCAGCATGAAAGCACAGCCCAGATTCAAACTCTCCTTAAAAGATTCTCTTTGGTAAACAAGTGTCAGGCATTCTGGCTACATAACCAGTCTAACTCAGTTGTGGCTGTCTCAATATGGTGTGAATGCTTGGCATGCCAACTCAGTTGAGCACCTCAGCGTCTGGTATTTTGTCCTGCCATTTGATCTTCAGAAGCTTCCGAAGGCAGCTCAAGTGAAAATGGTTGAGCTTCTTGGCATGACCCTGGTACACAGTCCAAGTCTCACTTGCATAGAGAAGAGTGGGCAGGGCTACTGCCCTATAGACTTTCAGTTTGGTAGGCAAACTTACTCCTCTTTATTCACAGTCTGATGTTTGCAGTTTCCCAAAGGCTAAGCTTGCTTTGGTAACTATTGCATGTGTTTCATCATCAATATAGACAATTTGAGAGAATGAGCACCTGAGATAAGTGAACTTATCCACTGCTGACACGTTCTGGTCATGGACTGAAGCCTTGGGCTCGAGATAGGAGCAGGTTGATACATTAGGCCAAAGTTGATGCATTAGAGAACAAGTCCATGCCATGTGGCATGTCCAGCTCTGAGCTGGCAGCGAATGCAAGATCATTGGCAAACAGGAAATCACAAAGTTTATCCTTGGATACCTTGATCTTTGCTTGGAGTTGTCTCAGGTTGAACAGCTTCCGAACCACACGATATCTGATTTTGATGCCTGGATGACCATCATGGAAGGCTTCAGAAAGCATGGAGGAGAAAAACATGCTGAGGAGGCTTGGTGCTAGCACGTAACCCTGTTTAGCTCCATTGGTGACCGGGAATGAGAAGACTCACCATCATCCAGTACACATGCGAGCATACCATCATGGAACTGTCAAACCATTGTGGTGAATTTCTCAGGGCAACTAAATTTCTCCTTTACGACTGTGTCAAAGCCCTTGGTTAGGTCAACAAATGTGGTGAAGAGGTCCTGGTTCTGTTCTTGCCACTTCAGCTGGAGCTGTCTAAGTGTAAAGATCATATCAGTGGCTCCTCGACCTTTTTTGAAACTGTGCTGACTCTCTGGCAGCAGATCATAGTTGAATGTTGCACCAAGTGGTTCAGAAGAATTCTGGCAAAGATTTTACTGACGATGGAGAGGAGTGAGATTCCTCTATGATTATTGCAAGATTGTCGAGTTCCTTTCCACTTGTGCAGATGGACCTGGAGACATCTTTGTATTCTTATGGGATGGCTCCTTGCTGCCACATAGAGTTCAGTGAGTCATTGACCTCTGGCGTTGTAGACATCTGCTGGGATAGCATCAGCTCCTGGAGCTTTGCCACTAGACAAGAGTTTGATGGCTTTCTTTGTTTCTAACAGCGTGGGAGGGTCATCAAGAGAACAGTTGATGGGAACATGTAACAGCCCAATAAATGCTTATTCATTGATGAATGAAAGCCAAGTGAGGATGTGGTTAAAGTGCTGTGCCCATTTTTCTAGAATTTGAGTTTTTTCTCTGAGCAGTGTTGACCTATCGGCACCAATGACTGGTGATGAGCCCATAGACTGGAACCCGTAAACAGAATTTCTTCCAATCTTTTTTGCTAACATCTGCTTTCTGATTGAGCCAAGTGTCTTGCATCTCTCTAAGCTCGCATTGGACAGTACTGTGGATGTTTTGGTAGGCAGTGTGCTTGGATAGTGATGATTTGTCATTAAGGTAAGCCCTGTAGAAGCGTTGGTTCTCCTCCAGTAGATTCTGTTCGAGAGGCCTTTGGCCCTACCTCTCACAAGCATGCCCATTTACTACTAGAATATAAGTATTCTGATAAATGCTATCGTTTTCCAACTGGGACAGATGTTGCTCACAATAAGAGGTAGTGGTGGAAGAATTAATCCAGGCTGGTCTTTTGGTTCAAGCTGGTTTATTTTCAAGACAACTCCTCGGTGCTACTGACTTCCAACTAGCTTCCGCACAAAGTGTTCCAGCTGTATCTTTTTATTCTATTTAGATGGGATAATCAATGCCCATCACCTGTTTAAGTAGCAATTGTTTTTAAACAAGGTGATTGCCATATTAACAGATTCCCCTCTTTTCTTTTTAAATTAAAACTAAAAAAAAC
Organism: Cetorhinus maximus; assembly: GCF_964194155.1. Lineage (NCBI taxonomy): Eukaryota > Metazoa > Chordata > Chondrichthyes > Lamniformes > Cetorhinidae > Cetorhinus > Cetorhinus maximus. Next base: position 29,091,744 of record NC_135881.1, read on the forward strand.
TTATAGAACATTATTTTTTTTAATCAAACAGAAGGAAATTGTGTCATGTCTTTCCACATCTTTAATTCCTGAATTTCTTTTACCACATAATATATGAACAATTATAAAACAAAAAATTTTCTTCATTGCATCATTATAAAATGGGACACCCCTATTCCAATACATTTAATAATTTCTTAGAGCAGGCACTTCTTTTCGTAAAACAGTCTGATAGTTGGTGACTTGTGTCAACCCATTTTATCTTAGAGATCTCTCTTCTCTCTAACATTTTTTTATGCTGGCTAGGTCTATTCTTAGCCTTTTTTCAGTGACACTTTTCGTGGAATGAATGATGTCCTAAAGAGACCGGTTATCAACATAACATTCTATGGGCAAACTTTTCCCACAATGCCCATTTTATAATATTTCTGTCAGTATATTGGGTAAGTAAATCCCCATATCTAATGCTTCTACCAAGGCTAGCGTTTCAGCAGCTAAGGTGCTTTGCACTACCCTTTTTATTTTCTTGGCCTCCCAGGCCAGTGGGCAACATTTATCATTCTTTCCCACCAAGAATTTGATAAACCCTGCTGTGCTAGAGTACCTATCTGGAATATTGGCATGTGAAGCATCGCTAAAAATGACCAACTTCATACCTTCTGGATCACCCAAGGCAGGAAACTTGAGCACACATCTCTCAGAATTTAATTTTTCAAGTGTTTTATTTGCTCTCAGAACATACTCAACTGTAGCATGTTTCATCATGGTACTCAGCTCCAACACATCATAATGAGCATCAGGCCTAGTCTGAGTGCACAACCAGTTCAATTGCTCAATCAAGCTTCTCAACTGTTCCGTTTCTTCCTTGGTAGCAGGATACTCTTTTTGTGAGGATCTACCACGAGTTATTGGGATATGATTAACATTTACTAGATAAGATTGTTGATTCAATGTCACTCCTAACCTGCTCTGCGTAATGTCTAAACCTATGTATTTAAAGGCCCTTGAAGCCTGACTTCCGACCTGGAACTCCTTCTTTACCCTCGATTACCCATTGTTCAGATTCTACAGAGCCTCCCCACAGGAAATCATCAACATGCATGATAAAGATTCCAGCTAGTTTCTCCTTATGGTACAAGTAGAACATCGCGGGGTCTGCCTTTAACTGACTGCAACCTGTTTTCAACAGGACAGACCTCACGGAAAAATACCATGCTCTTGATGCATGATTCAGCCCACAATTTCCATAGCTTTCCTTCTATATCCTCGGCTTCTTTGGATGGTCAAAAAAACTTCCCTTTGAAACTTCTCCCCCTGTAAGAACACAGCCTTTATGTCAATTGATTTGCACCCCCAGGAATAGGATGCCAAAATAGCTAAAAAAAAACTTAAAACTCACTTTCCCTGCAGTAGGCAAGTCCACTCTGACATCCTGATCTCCTGGTCTCTCTTCAAAGCCTCGGGCTACTAACCTCACTTTGGCTTTAAATGTGCCATCTGGGAGTACCTTTTCTGTACAGGTCCATCTGTGAGATAAAGCTGGCTGTCCTCGGTCAGGTATTTCAGAATATCCCCCAAATTCCTTCCAACTTTCTAACTCTTTCTGTTTGGCTTCCTTTATCAGCTTACTTTCCAATTTATTAGCAGCTACTAGAATCTCTTGGTCATAAGGACTTCTACTTCTGTTGAGATTGCTAGCTTGCTCTCTAGTCCTCCTTGTTAAGCTACGGCCTCTACTTACATTCCTCTACCTCTCTGGGCTGCTACAGCATGATCGTTCTCCCATACGAACAGAACGCCATGATTTTTTTCTAGGGCCATGACCACTTTCTGGTCCACTGTCAGAACTCATATTGCGCTTTCTGGGTTTCCACATCTTTACCTTGGTTTGCCAATCGATAGGTCTTGACTCCTGTCCTTGATCCTGCACATTTAGCCAATGTTTGTATCTACTAGTGGCCTTTCCTGCTCTTCCTATGATGGTGGCATCCCTCCACACACTGGTCCCTTCTGACATGTATGTTACCTTTGTTCCTACTTTGGGTAGTTGCCCTTTTGGACAAATAGCGTTGTCCTGTACCTCAGTATTACTTTGTTCATAGTCAGTCAACCCTGTATCTGTCGTCTGCTCCTTATAACTACCTAGTGTAGGTGTATGTGAAGCACATAGTGCCTCCTCGCATTCTATGTCCTGTTCAGAACCTGTAAAGGTATAGACAGTACCAATTAACCGTGAAGAATGTACCCTGACAGTTTGATTGCCGTGTTGCACAATTACTACTTTCCCATCACTTCCTATTACCTTGCCAGGTCCTTTTCACTCTTTCTGGCCTTCCCTTTTATAATATACCATGTCTCCTTGTCTAAACTGTATTCCTGATGGTCTTATGCAAGCTGAATTTTCTCCAAAACCTCAGCTTTAATGAAAGCTTTTCTACCTGCATGCAAAGCGTTCAGAAGAGCAGAAAAGGTGGAGCTAATGCTAGTCCCTTCTAGAGCAGGGGGAGCATCTAACAACACCAAAGCTAACTTCAGATTTCTTCCATACACCAACTGATAGGGACTGTACCCCCCTAATCACTTGCAGAGAATTCTTTTCATACACCGCCTGGGCTAGCATTCTTTGCAATTTACAACCTGGTTGATCAGCTAATATTCTATGTAACACGTCTGGTTTCTTTCACAAAGACCATTACTAAACAGGCTCTCAGCTGCAGTGTGCATAACTATGATGCTTAAATTTTCACACATCTCGAAATTCCTCATTGGCAAATTCCCCACCATGATCTGTGAGGAACTTCGTTGACGTTCCTAATCCTGTTCCTACCCATTTCTCAACAGGACGCTGTGGTGTCTTGTGATATTTAAGGCAAACTTCACACTGAGCAGTGATTTGTTCAATAAGGTCATCATATCCTTTATTGACCACTCCCACAACTCAAAGTAGAGTCTTCAGTTCCTGTGGCGCCTGATGTGCAAACTGTCTATGTAATTTCCAAATGATCTTCTTTTTGTCCACTAGCAGTTAACAAAACTTCATGAACTTTTTGATGAGAAATATCTGGCTTCCTTCACGGCAGTATTGGCCCGACCGATCAAAATATAGATATACATTTTTTCCAAACACGACTGCTCTATCATTCTTCATATCTAGCATCACCTGAGCCTTCTTCATTGCAGATCGACTCAACAATACCAGTATCTCACTAGAAACCACATCAGTACTGATAAACAGATTGATCCCTGCTATCTTACAAGGGAGGACCACCCATTTGGAGAATGTTAATGTATTGTCATCTCTGAACCTGAAGCAGGTAGGGCTTTCATACTCCTTGACCTTCCGTGGTCTGCCTCATCGAGAGACTCCAAATAGCAGTCAAGCCAGTCCATGCCGCACACCGTAGAAGTGCAACCACTGTCCAGAATTGCACAGTTGAAGAAATCTACCATCAAGATACTCATCACCGCATTCAAACTCTGATCAATACAATTCCATCATGGCAGTCACCATCATCATTTTCAGCTTCAGATGAATCCGTATCGTGGGTCACTTCAAAAAACATAATTCCTTCGCTGTGGACAAGATATTGGGAATCACACCGAAAACATCGATTAACCATTCCCCGTGCATTTTTGGGTTTAATGCCTTCGATCACTGCCCCAGGCACACTTTTTGTCCCGACTAAAGTCCTTCTGCCATTCCGTAACTTCCCTCCCTTTCTCAAGTCCATTGGGCCAAACATCCTCTAAGGCCATATTCCTGAATCAGTATCTTTCACTGGTTTCTCTTCTATCTCCCTCACACCCCCTCTGAACTCATCTTGTCCATTGGACACCTCCTGTTCCCTCCACCCTATTCCCACTGAGTTACTGACCAATGTTCTCACTAAGTTGTGTGACTACGCAGCAGCCTGGAAACACCATGCAGGCATAAATGCAGTGCAAAAAAAATTTAACGTTCACACTCTGCACAAAACAACTAAACCTTAAAGGGAACTTTGCTGTTGATCACCCAACTTCCCTTCCCGGCCCTCATGTTGGCTGATATTATTGACTATCCTTCAAATCCGCTGTCACCACCTTTCTACTAAAAAAAAATCCCTTGGCTCCTTCATTCTTGCAAACTACCTGAGTGAAAACGGGATCTTGGTTTAGTATCACGCCTGGATAGTATCACGGAGGATAGCACCCCTGACTGCAGCACTGCCTCAGTGAATTTACGCTCAAGTTCCTCAAGTGGGACTTGAAGCCACAACCTTTTGACTCAGACAGGACAGTGCTGCCAATTTTCAGGGCTGACAGCTTAAATAATTTGAGATTCAGTTAAGAGGTCTGAAATACTTTATCTATATTTAGAAATTTACCCTTTCCATCCATTGTGTCTGTGCTGGTCCTTTGTTAGAGTAATCCAAATCTAACTGCTCTGCTTTCTTCCTAGTGCTGTACCTTCCTCTGCTTATGTTTATCTATTCTTCCCTTCAAATATACAATGGTCTCTAACTCAACTGGACCCCAGGTAAAGCATTCTAATGCTTTTCATCAAGAAATTCCTCCTGACCTCTTTGCACTCTTAGCGATAATCGATGGCCTCTTGACATTGTTTCCCCCATCAGAAAAATCAGATATTCTCTGATCATACTATTAAAATGATACTTCATTTTAAAAGTTTTCTCTTGGCCTCCTCAGTTCCAATGAAAAAAAACCTTGATATCTCAATGCTTCAGGTATGTTGCGATCTTGTGTAACTAGCTGATGTACACAAGAACTGCACATTCCTGCCCAGGGAGCCACGTAAGGGATGTGGACATTCAAAATGACTGACCTTTGATTAAGACTAGCTTCGTTGTTTCATTTTCATTGTAAGCCATTCTAGGACATTCTAGCTGATGGCAACTTGTAACATTTCCTCTCTTTGGTTTCATTACAAAAATGCCACTGTTACAAGAGTTATATGGGACTAACATTAAAATGAATATCTATCAAATGAGAGTAAGAACACTATCAAAGTGCTTTTTAACTATAAGCGTTGACTTTATCACATAGATGCGCAGGGACCTTCATGGCGGGTTTATGAATCCTGGAATTCTCACACTCTGTAAGGACGGTGAGGCTGTTAAGTCTGACACAGAAAATATGAAATATCTGAGTTGAATTGTTTTTCATTATCGGTAGGAAAATATATCCATCCAAAGATTAATTAACACTAGACACACCTGGATTTAATTAAATTTATTGTAAGTATGCCTTTCCACAAAACATTTGACCTGATTTTGCAGTGATTGTAGCGGCGGTGTGTTCAGCATTCACTGAAGATTCATTCACTGGAGAGCAGTGCAACTGCAACTTCCACAGTGATGAACACTATAGTGTGCTAGTACCGAAAATTGCAATTGGTCAACCAACATTACTCCTGGGGGCCAATTACTTCAAACGACGAGTATGGAACCAGCTCCAATTTGGGCTAATTGCTTATTAGTTTGAAATGAATGACAGTTCAGAATTTTAGACATGTTCTTCCGGGCATAAGAGACCGCCCCTCATTCATGAATAGTTCGTGAGGGGTCCCCCACACCATTTTAAAAGTTAAAATGGATTGAATGTTTTTTACCATTAAACCTATTAAAAGTCTGATCAATCTTGTTAAAAAGTAAAATCTATGACTTTGTAGCATGACTTATCAGATTTTTAAAATATCACTTTTTAAGGTAATTTATGATCAAATTTATTGTACTTTTTAAAATGTTCATATTTTTAACTTTGCAAAATTACATTTAAAATTTTAATTTTGTAAAATTAATTATGTCGACTAAAAATGTAATTCTTCAGTGCCTTTTTACTGCAGCAGTCTTGTTCTTTTGTGTGTTTGTGTGTGGTGCATTGACTATGAACAACACCCACAACTATCTACCATTTTCGTCCGCGCTCGAGTCTTCTGCTGGGCTTTGCTGGGAGGGAATCCTCTCTCAAGGCAGCCAAAATTCTTGCTACCGGGATCATGGTTTGAGATGAAGGTTTGTGTCGAGAGTTATTCTATATCAATGGTGCTGAACACAAAATCCATACCATTGACCCTAAATTCTATCACCTTTTCCCATTTCCTCACTGATATGAGTTTGCATTCACTTTGTCAATATACTTAAGAATCCATTTTAAGATGGAACTCCCTCTAGTGACTAGATGGATATCTATCTCACCGGCCATTTTGAAGTGTTCCTCAGTCTTTAATGTGATCATATGGTATTTATGGCTGAGGAAGACCATCCAGCCCATTTTAACTCATCCATCCAGAACAATCATCTGCATTGAAATGCTTTTAAAATAATTCCAGGAGTTTCACCACCACCACTTTGTTCAGGTTCTATTCTAGGTGTTGGTCACCCTTTACAGGAGAGAAAAAAAACCTCCTAATATCAGTTCTAAAATTATCTTTTACTACTTTGAGCTGGTGTTTCCTTGTCCTGGTCCCACAGCATTTTTTTTCTTATGTTGTAATTATATATTTTTTTAAATCTCCATATTTGGCTTCACCCTTTAAAAATGCTCCTGGCTACAACAACCTCAGGATCAGAGATGAATTTTCTCCAAGAAACAGGCAAAAATAATTCAAGAATGCCAATGCTCTCTGTTACGAAAGTATAACAATTTTCATGATTGTTTTTGGTTTATTGTAAAGTAGGTTTATGCGGGGGAGGCGGGGGGGGGGGGTGGCGTGGGGGGTGCGGGGGCTTGTGTTTTTCTGTCTGGGTGTGATTGAATTACATTTTGTAGCCAAACAGACTGCAAGTTGAAGTTATCAAAAGAAGTAAGGCGTATAAGTGTTTTTAAAATGTTAAGTAGGTAAACATGGTTGGGGTCTTAGCATGTAAGGTGTGAAGGGAATTTGCATTTTTAGTTAGATAAAGGGAGGTTTGAATTTCAAAGAGGCTAATGAGAATATTGGCAACATGAAAAGATTTCTATTATGAGAAAGGTAAAGTTCCAAAGACATAGGAAACAATGGAGCTAACGTATCAAAAAGAGAGAAACATATATTAAAGTGAATGAGGCTGAGTGTCAGAAGAAAGCATTGTGAGATCTAACAGAAATGTGTGAAATAGCCTTAATGAAGCCTCCAGTATTTGTGTATAAGCCAGCTGTCTACAGAAACTGGAGCTGAAGAAAAGTCATTTGGAATTCCACAGTCTAGGATATCGTGTTACTTTGCTGGTACTGTTTAAAATCTAAAAATCTATTTTTGGACTTCTGCCTTAAAGGGAGTGTAATTGGGAGTCAGGATAATTCGGAATTTTGGGAGTTATTATAGTAGTAATTCTAAAAACAACAGACCTGAGGATTGGGTGCAGTTTAGAATTCAGCAAAGGAGGACTAAGGGATTGATTAAGAAGGGGAAAATAGAGTATGAGAGTAAGCTTGCAGGGAACATAAAAACTGACTGTAAAAGTTTCTATAAGTATGTGAAGAGAAAAAGATTGGTGAAGACAAATGTAGGTCCTTTACAGTTAGAAACAGGGGAATTTATAATGGGGAACAAAGAAGTGGCTGACCAACTGCATACATACTTTGGTTCTGTCTTCACAAAGCAGGATACTAATTACATGCCAGAAATGTTGGGGAATACAGGGTTTAGTGGGAGGGAGGAACTGAAAGAAATCAGTATTATTAGGGAATTGGTGTTGGGGAAATTGATGGGATTGAAGGCCGATAAATCCCCGGGGCCTGATAATCTACATCCCAGGGAAGTGGCCCTAGAAGTAGTGGATACATTGGTGTCATCTTCCGAGATTCTATAGACAGGTCCTACAGATTGGAGGGTGTGTGATTTGTCAAGAGGTTGTGGGGTGCAGACCCGCCGCCTTCCCGACTCCCCGATCAAGCTTTTGGGAAGGAAACGTGGATGGTGGCCTTCCCACCCACAGGCCAATTGAAGACCTTAGGTAGCCACTTCAGGGCCTCATCCTGACACCACTGGAATTCTACCAGTGGTCGGTAGGGAATTTGTGATACAGGACAACTGCACAGCAAATCCTGTTGCGTTTGCCTGTGGCCTATTAGGGGGGTAGTTCAATGTGCAGCTTCAAGAAGGCAACCCTGCATGAAGACACCCACCTGCCCTTTCTAGTGACTCCCTCCCCCACCCTCACCAGCACCTCCTTCCAGTAGGAGTTACTGGAGAAGAAAATCCTGCCTCATTTTCCCCCATCCTTTTCTCAGGAACACCAAAGATAACTAGCTGAGATTCTCAAAATCAGACCCTCTTCCCATGGTTTAAATCCTGCTGAATGTGAGTGTGGAGTGAGGACAATAATGGGTTCAGCTTTGATGCTCCCTACATTCTAATTTTGAGCTGCACACAGCTATTAACTCTGAAAACACACAAAGCATTTAAAAATAAAACACCTATAGCCAAGACAAGACTTTCAATTGTTGAATGCTCTGTGTGATGTGTCACTAAGACATACAGATGAGGAAAGTACCAGGTGCTATACTATATCTGTGGTGAGTTATCTGATTTTAGCTGTGGAGTGGGGATGGGGTGAAAGGAGTTGGGAGGGAGGAGTGGGAGAGGGGGAGCTCATGGGTCAACAACTGGCCTCAGCATTCTTGGATTATTGTAGCGGAAAAGAATGATTAGTATTTATGTTCCTAAACACTATCCTGCCATCAACCTGCTGGAGCTATGCATATGTAGAAACTGGGTATGTAGAATGGTTGACTGAGCTGATAAGCCTTTCACAGTTGCATTCATACCTCTAGACTTGACTATATAACACACTTGTGACTGGTCTCCCACGTTCTACCCTCTGTAAACTTGAGGTCATTCAAAACTTGTGTCTTTGACCCACACCAAGTTCTATTCATCCGTCACCCCTGTGCTTGCTGATCTACACTGTCTCCCAGACAAGCAACATCTTAATTTTTAAATTCTCATCCTTATTTTCAAACCCCTCCATGGCCTCGTTCTTCCCTATCTCTATAATCTCCTCCAGCTCCACAACCTCTAAGATACATGCTCTCCTCTAATTCTGGCCTCTTGGGCATCTAATTTTATTCGCTCCATTATTTGTGGCTGTGCCTTCAGTTGTCTATGCCCTAAACTCTGGAATTCCGTCCCTACAGTTCTCCAACTCTCTATTTTGTATACCTCCTTTAAAAGACTCCTTAAAACCTCCCTCTTTGAGCTTTTGATCCTCTGGCCTAATATCCTCTTATGTGGCTTGGTGTCATTTTTTGTTTTACAATCCTGTGAAGCAATTTGGGATATTTTATTGTTAAAGGTCCTATAAAATGAAAATTGTTGTTGTTAAATAGCCAGTCAACATTCCACTCATTATTTAAGTGCTCATGTGAAGAATAGCCACTTTGACGTGAGACACCAGAATGCCCTTAGCTGTGTTTGAGAGGAGAAGATTAAGTGGAAGCCTGTAGAAAAACGAAGCAGAAAAATAACAGAAATCCTGAAGCTAAAATAACATTTAAAACAAAATTAAATTTTTCAAGTGGCAGCAACATTTACTTACAAAGAAACTATTTTTGCAAAGAAAACATGAGACATTTGTGGAACAGGAGATATTCTAATTACAGCACATTAAAGAGTAGCACAAAATGTTAAGTACAGAGATTAAAAAAAAGAAAAAAATGCATTCACTTTAAACAAAGGAAATGAAAATTTCTGATCTAAAACACAACATTGGCATTTGCTCAGGATAAGTTAATTTTCTTGTCAGGCATAAATCAACATGCTTCCTAATCAGATGTTGATGGCCTGTTTATGATTTGGATCTGAATTATAAGATTGCAGCACAGAAGTAGAACATGAGCCACATAATTTCAGGCATTCTTAAGTGAGCTCCTTGGTTCGATGAGGAATGCAGGAGAACATGCTAGGAGCAGCTCCAAAAGTGAGATGTCAACCTGGTGAAGCAACAATACAGGGCTACATGCATACCAAACAGCGGGAGCAGCATGCGATAGACAGAGTTAAGCGATCATGTTATATATTGTGTTATCTGTAAATAGCTAGGAACAACTTAGCCAGGAACTAATGTGTCACGTGCAGTGTTCCAGGAGGCCACGTTTCATAGCTACACTAGAGTTTCATGTGATGTAGCTCAATCTGGGACCTTCTATTGTACATGGCAGCATGACAATATTAAACAAAGAGTTCTGATCTTCCAAAGTCTAAAGTAGGATTATTAACAACATTAACACCCAAAGGCAACAACAATGCATATCCGATCCCACCAATGGATCAGATCAAAGCTCTGCAGGCCTGCCACATCCAGCCATGAATGGTGGTGGGCAATTAAACAACTAACCAGAGGAGGAGGCTCCACAAATATCCCCATCATCAATGATCAGGGAGCCCAGAAAATCAGCGCAAAAGACAGGGCTTCAGCCAGGAATGCCGAGTTGATGATCCATCTCAGCCTCCTCCTGAGGTCCCCAGCATCACAGATCTTCAGTCAATTCGTTTCACTCAAGAAACGTCTGAAGCCACTGGGTAATGCAAAGCATATGGGCTCTGACAGCATTCCTGCAGAAGTACTGAAGACTTGCTCCCCAGAATTAGCCTCGTCCCTAGCCAAGTTGTTCCAGTACAGTTACAACACTGGCATCTACCCAACAACGTGGAAAATTGCTCAGGGACAACCTCTCCAAAGAGCCAGGACAAATCCAATCCAGCCAATTCCCTCCCTGTCAGTCTACTCTTGATCATCAGCAAAGTGATGGCCCTTACACAGCAATAACCTGCTCACCAATGCTCAGTTTGGGCTTACTTGAGATACTCAACTCCTGACATCATTACAGCCTTAGTTCAAACATGGACAAAAGAGGTGAACTTAGAGATGATGTGTGAGTGACTGCCCTTGACATCAAGGCAGCATTGAACTGAGTGAGGCATCAAGGAGCCTAGAAACACTGAAGTCAATGGGAATTGGGAGGAAAACTCTCCAATGATTGGAGTCCTACCTAGCACAAAGGAAGATGGTTGTGATTGTTGGAGCCAATTATCTCAGCCCCAAGACATTGTTGTTGGAGTTCCTCAGGGAACTGTCTGTTTTCTGCACCTTGAACTGGTCATCGACATATTCCACCTCCAATTACATTGTCATTGATCTTGGCTGCCTACCTGTTGACTGTCTTGACATACAGATTGGGTAGCTGGCTTTGAACATGTTTGACTGTGAAGAAATATTTAATATGTGAGCCATTGACTTCAATTTTGATAGGGCTCTAAGGGAGACAGCCTTGATTTACACTAAGTTAATTTCTATGTGTGAAGTACTCCTTATCATCACATTCGTTAGGCCAGCCATTCATGGCATAATTGATACTTTATTGAGCACTACATCTTTGCAAGTTTCTTCACTAATTTCTCTGACATGTCATTTGTTTATGTAAAGTAATTCACAGGTAGGTCAGTGGCTAAACATGAATCAGTCTTCACAGGAAACCTCGAAAGAACATCTGCATTTACATTATTAATATTTTATATTGATAGACCATCAAAATCAACACCCATCTCTGAAGCCATGCTGCTGCTGGGGATGGTAATCCCTTCTTTGAACCAAATGTGACCGTAAGGGGTTAGTAGTTAGTTAACAGAGTGAGCTTCCTACCATACAAGCATTTGGAACTTAGTAACACATTAAATAATTGCTAATGCCTCTTTTCAACTTGTGAGAAATTCTGCTCTGATTTTGTTATATATAAAATTGTATGTAATGAAGAACGTTCGCTGCCACCGTTTGATTATATTCAATGCAGTTTTACATTCACATTTCTGCATTCAGACACGCACTAATTCAGCCACAAATCCCCTACAGACCGACCCAAGTGACAATGCCAGCACCGCTGACGTCACATTAATCCAGCCCGCAAGCGGATTGGCTGGAGCGAGGGGGCGTGGCGCGGATGAATGCGTGACGCATTGTTATGGTTTCACAAACGGGCCGACGCAGTTGCCATGGTTGCTCACTTGTCCCGCGCATGCGTTACTTCGAACGTTTATCTCTGAACCATGTCAAGATGGCGGCTGCGTGGTAACTAGGGACCCGCGAGATCGCCATAGTAACGCCGGCCTCCGGCTCGCACCATGAAGTCCAGCAAGGTAAAATAAACAAGTCCAGAGGGGGAAAAAAAGTGGTTATATTGTAAGGCAGCAAGATTTTAGAGCTGTCAGGGAACGTGGTTACAGGCCAGAAACAAACTCTGGGGCAGCGGGGCCGCCACTTCTCACTCGGCGAGATTTAGAAGTCACCGACTCGAATCCTAATCTCACCGTCGGTGGCCGCTGGGCGCTTGTGCTTCACTTTTCCAACTCCACAAGACCCGTTCTCCATCCCCTGAATGAAGAGTTGAGGGTGAGGCACAACAAATGCTCTTCGGGATGGAATGTTCAATAAGTTCATATATCCCCCTGCCTTAATATATCCCCCTGTCCTCGATTTGGAAAGGTATCGAGAGTAGCTGAGGTCTCCCCTTTCCCAGGATGGAGGGCATAAGGAATATCCATCCCACACAGGGAGGTCAGAAAAAATCGTGGTGTTCCATGGAAAGAAGGGACCCCAGAGATCTTTGGCATAGCAGGCAGGGGAGAGCAGAGACAGCAGGAATGTGAAACAAAGCCAGAGCTCCCTAGATGTTAGCAGAGATAAAGAGTAAGCTGGAGCAGAAAAAGCGTGCAAATGACAGATCTCAGTTGGATAATGCAATTGAGAATCAGGCTGAATATGGAAGTCTCAGATGGGAATTTAAACAGCAAATAAGAGAAGCAACGAGAGCATGTGAAGAGACTGGCAGCCAACGTACAGGGGTACCCAAACATTGGTTTTAGCTATATAAATAGTAAAAAGGGTGGTAAAAGGAGGTGTGGGGCTGCTTGGGGACCAAAAAAGGGATTTTTGAATGGGATCATGGGGCATGGCTGAGGGACTTGGTGAATACTTTGCATCTGTCTTTTTTGAGGAAGAAGATGCTACCCAGGTCATGGTGAAAGAGTGGACAGTTCAGACCTTTGACTCATTTAAAACTGATAAGGAGGTGGTATTGGATAGGCTGACCATACTTATATTGATAAGGCACCAGGACTGGATGAGATGCATTCAAGGATACTGAGAGATGCGAGGGTGGAAATTGTGGAAGTAATCGTCAAAATTTTCCAGTCCGCCTTCGATACAGGGGTGCTGCAAGAACACTAGAGAATTTCAAATGTTACACCTTTACTCTCCATAGATTGGAGTCATCCCTAGCACAAAGGAAGGTGGTTGTGGTTGTTGGAGGTCAATCATCTCAGTCCCATGATATTGCTGCAGGTGTTTCTTAGGGTAGTGTCCCAGGCCTAACCATCTTCAGCTGCTTCATCAATGACATTCTCTCTATTATAAGGTCAGAAGTAGGGATGTTTTCTGATGATTGCATAATGTTCAGCATCATCCATGACTCCTCAGATACTGAGCAGTCCATGTTCATATGCAGTAAGACCTGGACAACATTCAGGCTTGGTATAATAAGTGACAAGTAACATTTGCACCACACAAGTGCCAGGCAATGACCATCTCCAACAAGAGAGAATCTATCCATCTCCCCATGACATCATAACATCCTGGGGGTTACTGTCAACCAGAAACTGAACTGGACTAGCCATATAAATACTGTATCTACAAGAGCAGGTCAGACGCTCAGATTTTGTGGACAGTAACTCATCTCCTGACACCCCAAAACCTTTCCACCGTCTACAAGGCTTGTCGGGAGTGTGATGGAACACTCTCCACTTGCCTGAATGAGTATGGCACCAACAACACTCAAGAAGCTTGACACAGTCCAGGACAGAGCATCCCACTTGATTGGCACCTCATCCACTGATGCACAGGGGCAGCAGTGTGTACCATCTACAAGATGCACTGCAGGAACTCACCAAGGCTCTTAGACAGCACCTTCCAAACCCATGATTGCTATCACCTAGAAGGACAAGGCCTGCAGACACAGAGTCAACTACGTCAGTCTCCATCTTGATGAATAATTCTATCATATTATGGTCGCTCATCCCCAAGGGGCCTTGCACAATTAGATTGTCAATTATTCCTTTCTCATTACACAATACCCAATACTGATGCTGTGAACACCACCACCTGGAAGTTCCCCTCCAAGCCAGTCACCATCCTGACTTGGAACTACATTGCCATTGCTTCACTGTCTCTGGGTCAAAATACTGGAACTCCCTAACAGCACTGTGGGTGTACCTACACCACATGGACTGCAGCAGTTCAAGAAGGAAATTCACCATCATCTTCTCAAGAGCATTTAAGGGCGTGCAATAAATGCTGGCCTAGCCAGCGACACCCACATCCCATGAATGAATAAAAAAAATCTACAAGATGCACTTCAGTCCATGTTCATATGCAGTTCAAGACTCCTTTGACAGCACTTTCCAAACCCGTGACCTCTAACAATTAGAAGGACAAGGGCAGAAGATGCATAGGCACACCACCACCTGCATGTTCCTCTTCAAGTCACGCACCATATCACCGTTCCTCCACTGTCGCTGGTCAAAATCCTGGGTCTCCCTTCCTAACAGCACTGTGGCTGTACCTACATTAGATGGACTGCAATGGTTCAAGAAGGTAGCTCACCACCACCTTCTCAAGGGGAATTAGGGATGGGTAATAAAAATGCTGGCCTTGCCAGCGATGCCCAGATCATGTGAAAGAATTAATTTAAAAAAAATCCTGTTCTAAAAGGGTGTAAAAATAACCTTAGCAACTACAGGCTAGCCAGTTTAAGTGTTTACAAACAATAATTGGGGTCAAAATTAATAGTCACTTGGGTAAATGGGAGTTTGTTAAGAAAATCCAGCAAGGATTTGTTAAGGGTCAATCATGTTTAGCAAACTTGCCTGAGATTTTTGATGAAGTAACAGAGAGGGTAGTTGAGAATAATGCCGTTAATATGGTGTATTTCCAAACAGCATTTGATAAAAGTGCCACACAACAGACTTTTGAGAAAGGTTAGAGCTCATGGAATAAGGGGGACAATAGCAACATAAACATGAAATTGTCTGAGTGACAGGAAACAGAGCAGTGTGAAAAATTGTTTTTTGGACTGGTGGAACGGTTGTAATTCAATTCCCCAAAGGTTGGTGTTAGGACCCTTGTTCTTCCTGACACATATTAGAGCACTCCATTGTATTGGAGTACAGGGCACAATTTCAAAGTTTTTGGATGACACAGCATTTGCAAGGGTTGTGAGCTGTAAGAATGGGAGTGTTAAACTTCAAAGGGACTTAAAGGTTAATGGGTGGAAAAGTGGCAGATGGAATTTAATGTAGAGATTGGAGAAGCTGGGACTGTTGACCTTGCAGAAACAAAGGTTGGGAGGAGAATTAAAATCAAGAGAGGCCTGGATAGAGTAGATAAGGAAAAACCTTTCCCATTGGTGGAAGGATTAAGGTCCAGAGGGCACAAATATAAGGTGATTGATGAAAGAGGCAATGGAGACATGAGGAAAAATGTTTTTACGCAGCAAGTGGCTAGGACCTGGAATCCACTGCTTGTGTGTGTGCAGAGGCAGACTCAATTGTGGCTTTCAAAAGGGAATTTTATCATCTGAAAAGGAAAAAATGTGGAAGGCTATGGGGAAAAGTGTTATGACACAGCAGTTGATAAAGGCTGAGTTGTTTAAATCCCAGAAGGAAACTTGAACAACTGTCATAATCTATATTTTCAATTGGTATGATTGAGATGCAGCTCTGAATTCAGAAATAAAACCACCAAGTCTTGAGGTTTTTTTTATAAAACCAAATTAAACATTTATTAATTTAACAAGAAATTAAACACATACACATGCCTACAAATTACTACCATAATAACTTTTAAACAAACCCCCAAATTAATCACTCCCAGGTAAATCTTCACGAAGGCAACAATAACCCATAGACTTTAAACATACACCAGGCAAAGCACATTTGACCGTACGAATTCAAAATGAGGTCCCTTACAATTTGGTTCCTTTGCAGACACAATTATAGGGCTTACAGGCTGGTTAGACCTTAGATGCCTCTGACTCACACACAAACTCCTCTCGGTTTATACCTAGCTTTCCCTTTGAATGTAAGTTTTCCATTGTATTACTAGGTTTTTAAATTTTATCTTTCCTAACAATAATCCTTTCATTCCACCAATTGTTGCTTGGTGTCTCCTAGCTAGGTGCAAGATTTTACCCATTCTTTTGAATGGTTTATTCAACAAATGCAAATGTACTCTTTACTTTCTACCCTTATGTTTATCTAATTAACATCTCAAACTACTATACATCAAAGCACACCAGACTAGCTGGCTTTAATCCAATTAAGCCAAGCACAGACAGACATAGACCCTACTACAAGCCCAATTTAAAAATAATTTCCAATAACATTATAGGCATGAATATCTCTTCATGATGAAAGGCAGAGGAGTAGTGGTACTAGGTGACATGCTCAGAGAGGGCCCAGCATGGGGACGGCAGGCCGAATGGCCTCTGTGCCGTAAGTTTTCTATGATTTCTACCTTCAGTGCAAGTTCATAGAGAACAGTGTAGAAACCTGGAAAGGATAATGAAGACCTCAAGGTGAAGGGGGGAGTGTGGAGGCGGTGGACTACCAAGAGCTTTCAAAGGAAAAAATGCACAGCAGGATTGGAGCAAAGGATGGTGTAAAAGGCAAACAGACTCAAAGACTGGAGCACAATCTCAAGAAAGCGACAGCACCAAGCTTGATTGTTGTGTACAGTTCTAGGTACTGAACCACTGTATGACCATACCTATCTGCCCAAAGGGCAAAATCTTCATGCCTCTTTTTCATTGTGCTTCCAGGGAGCTACACTGTTCTCTATAAACTCACTTTAATGGTCTCTGCCGTTTCCTGAAAGCTATCCCGAAGGACTTTGGTGTCCCTTGCATTCTTCGCCCCAAGGAGCTACACGATTTGTTCTGACCTCCTCCTTCATACTGTATTATTCTGTTGCTCTATGACCTACAAATGTGTGATGGATGCTCCATAGAGAGTTGGGATGATTTAGCTAAGTACGCCTAGTGATAAGCCATGATTTACGGAACATGCTGAATTGTCTATGGGAGTTGGGGAACAATTTCCAGGAGTTTTTCCTGAAAATCCAGAGGTATTTTTCTTGTCTTTTTTTTGTTCACCTTTTGAGCTAGCATCGCTAGCGATTTAGGAAGATAACACATGAGGTTGTCTTAAGGATGTGGTGGGCATTGAAAGGCCTGATGGCCTTTTCTTGCCATCTTCTGATATGTTCATAACATTAGAAATGGGATCAAGTTTAGTGTAATGAGTATAGAATATCTTTATTCAGAACAGTGCTACCCAGATATGGGGTGAGATAACATGTTGCTCAGAGTAGTTTTTTTAAATTGGAACTTTGTTCAAGAACTTCAGGTACATGCAGAGATGCAAAATTTAAAAATGCAAGCTATTTAAAAAAAGAGAAAAATAATCTTTCAGTTAAAGGAATTTATAGCGTGCACCTAGTCACTTACAGAGCTGTTATAGAGAGAAATGATTTGTGACAGATAACTCTAAGTAAAATGTAGTATTAAAAATTAACCAAGAGCAGAATAATATCCTTGCTTTGTTTACCACACGGAGGTGCAGCAATACTGTTTGCTACATCTGTTTTGGTGGTTTAGCCTATTGAAGCATTGGTTGATCGATTTAACTTAGCAATAAAGGAGAATGAGACATATTATCTATCGCTTGGAAACCTTGTGGAGTGTCATTCATTCTCCATTGTGACAGAATACTTGAGCAATGTGGCAAAAGACAATCTTTGCAGTATGTGCTTCATTTGCAAATGTGAAAATGTACCTAGAGATAAGCAGCCAGGAAGGACGTGGTAAAACAGAGGACAAAAGAAATGACCAGATGGTGGAAAATAGAACCCGCCGAAAGGAAAAAAAAATCAGTCGACCTTGGGCCAACGCCATTCATGCCAGATGTGGGAGGAGCTGTCACTCACAAATCAGTCTCTACAGCCACAACAGATGATGTTCAATCCAGAAGTTACATACACCTTCCTGGGCACAGTCCATCGTCTCCCGAGACGGATGGATGCAATATGCAAACGTGACTTGTAGTTATATAGTGGCTTTAATGTAAAAAAACGCCCCAAAGCATTTACAGAGATGTATTGAAATAATACTGACGCAAAAAAGCACATATCAGTAGAGATAATCAAAAGTATGATCAAGGAGGTCTTTTTTAAGGTGAAGAGGGAGGTGGCATGGTAGAGAAGTTTAGTGAGGATTCCAGAATGGGGCTTAGGCAGTTGAAGACAATGGCTACCAATATTGGGGCGCAGGGGAGAGATGGACAATAGGTCAAGGTGAGAGGAATGTAGCTTTCAGGGGAGGGTTGTAGCATTGGCGGAGAGCTAGGGTTGGGATATGACATGAAAAAATTTAAACTGAAGGATGGGAATTTTAGAGTTGGGACATTGGGGCTCATAGGCCAGCAAGGATAGGGATGCAGGGTGAATGAGGCTGGTGCAGGATAGAATACAGTTAGCAGAGTTTTGAATGAGCCAAAGATTACAGAGGGTGGAGAATGGGAACAGTTGAGCTTTGGAATAGTTGAGTCTGGAGGTGATTTTGACATGGAAGAGGATATCACTGCAGATGGGTGAGGTAAGGATGGAGGCAGATGAGATGGAAGTAGGTGATCTATCTATCAGCTCAGCTTGGAGGTCAAATAGGGTGCCAAGGTTGAAAACAGTTTGGCTTATCCTGAGACTGTAGTTGGAAAGCACAATGGAATCAATGGCAAGGATGTAAAGAGAGGGGTGAAGGCAGGCAGTAGAGAGGTAGAGTTAGGTGTTGGCAGTGTATGTGTGGGAGCTGATTGCATGTCTGCAGTAACAGTGCGGACACAAGAAAAGAAGCTTGATGGAGATGTTTTGGCTACAGCTAGATGAGTAGAGTGTAGCAAAAGCAGCTTGACTTAGTGTAGAATGAAAGATAGGTGCTGGAGCAGTATGGTTTGACCATGTATGTCAAAGGCTGCGGAGTGGCCGAGAATGGGTAGTGCACCACAGTCACAGAAATGTTGACTGTGACTTTGCTTAGGACTCTTTTGGTGCTGTAGCAGGATACAGAAACCTGACTGGAGGGATTCAAACGGAGTTCTGGGATTGATGGGCAAAGATTTAGGAGGTGATAGCATATCCAAAGACCTTGGGTAGGAAAGAGAGGTTGGAGGTGGATTGGCCATTTGCAGGGACGGGGGAGCGCCAAGTGGGGGACTTTTGGGGAGGGGAGTGATAGTGGTGGTTTTTGTGAAAAATGTAAACTTGATCAATAAAATTAATAACCCTAGGAATTTTATCATATTTTTGTTTATAGATAAAGTTAACATTTTAAATAGTAAATGTATTGTGGCTAGATTATTCATTTTCTTGGCCACCTGGCTGCGCTGCACTGAAATGAGTTAATTGGTGACCAATGAAAATAAGCTGGACCTGTGAACTTTAATGTTTTTTCAATTTGACTGCTACATCCCCAGGCCTCAGCCTGGATTTAATTTTAATCAGCGCAGTAGGTTACCAATGTTCTAGTTATTCAACACCATGTGAAACACCAGTTTGTTAGCAAATGTACTTTGCTAATGTGACAGTTACTTTGGTGACTGTATACAGTGATTGAATTGGTATAGGGTCTGTAATTTTAATACATTGGTATCTCGTTTTTCTCTGGGACTGGCAATTTGTGAATCTACTGAAATTAGTAAGTGTTGTGACTGCCTCCATAATAAAAAAAAAAATCCCTGGTGGGCATGAAAGTACAAACTGGAAATTTCCTGTTTAACAACTGCCAGTATGCCTCCATGACTGTTTAATCAAAGGGGATTCAAGTCATACTGTATTAAGGTTCCCTTTGCTATTGCAACAGCAGCTTGGTTATGAGTGAAATATAGATTAATCTTAAAGCATGGCATTACTCGTTGTAAATCATATGATCTTTTAGTGATGAAAGGAATCGTATACCGTATATATTGCAATGTATTATTCCACTGTGAAAGTGGAACCTTGTTTAATGGCTTGTTTCTTTAAACCACAAGGTTTCATTGCTTTAAGCAAACACAGCCTGAGGTTACTCAGTGTTCCAATGGGTAAGAATTTTGTGCAAAAATAATGCTGATTCTAATGGAAATCACTGTTATTAATTTGCGAACAGGATAACAACTTCAGGCAAGTGTAGATGCTCAGTTAAACATGCAAACCTGGCATTTTTTGTCAGGGATGTGATGCTCTTCCATAAGCTGTGTGAAAACAGCTTCTCGCTGTCTGTCTTCAATTATTGAATGGCATTATTATTATTAATAATAATGAGTATGTCCACGGTGGATATGGAGTAAACACACCACCGAATGTTAAAAGTTCATCCTTTCTAACTGTATGATAAGCCTTAATTACAACCAACAACCTCTCTGGTACTGAAAATTAACTTTCACTAGTCTGGAGTCTCATTCCTTCAGATTCCAATTGCTGGAGATTTAAAAACAATGTAAATTACACATTTTAAAACTTTCTTTCTGTCTCTTTCCTCATTCTTAATGCAATCCATTTTTCTCTCTGTTTTGCTTTCTATACCCAATATGACGTTAATTACTCTAACTTGCACTTCCTGGTTCAGAGTCAGATTGCAACTCAGAAACACCCTGCATTTTATGATTGATTTGCATCTGTAACAGAGTGCAATGTGCTAATGTATTATTTTTAACATATTTGGAAAAAAACTTCATTTATTGGTTGCCAAAAAAAAATCTATTTGTTTCCAATGTACTTCATAAAAGCAGTGACCCATTTGATGGGAGCAGCCTTCAATCTTACCAAAAAATAGTAGGCAAGATGTTTTTCTGTTGATTTCCCCTTATATCTTTGTCCCGCCACGAATAAAAAATGGCCAAACAAAAAAAATAACCGAGTGAGAAAATGTTTGTGTTGTAGTAACTATATTTAATATACAATTGTACATTGAGATATTTAGTGAGTAATACTTTTATGTGTATCATTTATAAAATGATTTCAGTAATATTTCCTAAATTACTAAATTGATTTGCCATGTTTTTGCAGTAATTTCTGTTTTTGGTTCAGATGCCCGTAATACATATTTTTCTAAACGTTGTTCTTAAACATGTTAAATTTTACTTTTATTTTAGACGAAAACCAAAGAAGATACCTGGAAATCAGATGAACTACTCAAGCATATTAAAGTAATTGCTTTTAATTACAAACGTAAGGCTGTCATAGGCCAATAAGAATAGTAGATATTGATTGTTCATTGGCCAATTTCACAAGACAAACTTTGATACTGTAGAGTCAATGTTTGGATTAGATTTCTTTATAGATTCTTTTCCTAAAGATTAACTCTGGCATAATAGATTTTCAGCTATGAATTATAGATGCAAGCCCTGAGTCGTATGCATTGATCCATTTTTGGTAATGATGTTCAGAGATCCTGATGTTCTTTATGATACTTAACAATTTTATAGCAGTCCTGTATATTTAGTGAATGTGAAACAGTCCAAAATTCAAACCTGAGATCCTGTAGTATGATCACATTGACTTGCAGATAATGTAGAGTCAGTTCGGTTGGCACATACACCAGTGTCCAGGTTCAAGCTTGTTCTGGAGAGGGAGTGGATCTAGCAGCCATTTGGAGAGCAGAGTATCAGCTGAGAGAATGGTGGCGGCAGTCCAGTGGAATTAGAGAGTTGAGGAGGAATGGAGAATCAACTGGGATCTAGCGTGGTTAGATTCTGGGATCCAGCAATTTTTGTGCTAACAGAGGTTCCCTGTGCATTTCATGCCCATAATACATGATGACAGAAGAGGAATAATTACGTAACACTACTTGAGATGTGATGAGACCTAACCTGAATTTAATTTCTCAGGAAATTCTAGATACAGCACAATCCGCTTATAATTTGAAGTTGTTTAGTTTGAATTATCTGTTCACTTGAATTTCTTCTTAATAAAAAGTGCCACATGGTTTTATATGTAACATTTTAAAAATTTTGCTTTATTTCAGGCCGCCCAGGGGGATTGTACAGATGACAGTGGTAAAAAGAGCAGAGAAAGGAAAAAACATAAGGACGAAGAATCTATTGGTACCTCTGACTCTAGGGAGCGTAGACATAAGGGAAGGGAACGAGATAAAGAAAGGGAACAGGATAAGGACAGAGTGAGGCACAAAGACAAGGAGAGGGATGGAGATAGAAATAAAGAACGAGAACATGAAAAGGTACGGACAAAGAAAAATGACGAAAGGGATAGAGATAGAGAAAGGAAACAAGAAAGGGATAGTGAGAGACTTAAAGGCAGGGATAGAGATAAAGAGAGGATTCAAAAATGGGACAAAGATCTAGAATACAGTGCAGATCCAAGAGTTCGTGACAAAGAATGGGATCCGTATGCGGAGAGACCTAAAAAGCGGGGACATGAATCTGAGAGACACCGAGAGAAAGAAAGAGACAGAAAAAAAGAAAGAGACAAACTCCAGGAAAAAGGGACAGAAAAAGATGAAAATGTTGACCAGCGACCTAAACATCGTCAGAAAAAAGATAAAGGTAGATTTGTATTTAATATTAAAAAATTAATGAAAATCAGTTCCTACAAAGTCATGACATATTTTCCTTTATGAAGATACTGTATTTGACTTTTAAGGAAAACCTTCCATACAGCTATCCTTGAGTCTTGCATCAGCGTGCATTTTGATTAATTTTATATTTTTAAAAGAAAATGTTGGCAGATATTCATTAGATTCTATGATAAAAGCAAAAAACTGCAGATGCTGGAAATCCAAAACAAAAACAAAAATACCTGGAAAAACTCAGCAGGTCTGGCAGCATCTGCGGAGAGGAAGGGTCATTCGGACTCGAAACGTTAACTGTGTTCCTCTTTGCAGATGCTGCCGCACCTACTGAGTTTTTCCAGGTATTTTTGTTTTTGTTTTGTCATTAGATTCTATATTCACTACTTTGTTATAGAATGTTAAATTCCTCTTTTGTGGTCAATTTCCAAGATAATTATGGATGAGGCAGACAATTTGGCTGTTCACAGCTAGTTTGTCCAAAATGATCCTCAAATGGCCCTATTGCAGCATCAATTAGTTCTTCAACTGTTACTTCCAGTTACTTCCACTACTCAGAGTCCATTCTGGGTCTTGATTATCCTGTGTGAAGAATAACTCTGTCATAAATTTGCTGTTACTAGTTTAAAACTTGACTCCCTCTTCAATTTAATTTAAAGTAATTTTCCATATTCACCTTTCTCATACTATTTAAAATCTTGTAAAACTCAATAAGATCATTTCTCAGGGATACTTTTTCAAGTATGAAGAGCCCGTGTTTCTTGTTTTCTCTTGTAACCAAGATCTTTAAGATTGGGGACTAGCCTTGCGATTCTTGTTTATATTGTTTCCAGTGCTTTAAAGTCTTCCTTGTGTTTTGGTGACCACAACTGGGCATGATGCTCAAGATACCATGGGATGCTTAACCACATTAAAGGTGCTACTATAAATGCAAGTTGTTGGATGTAGTTTTACCAAGCACTGTACAGTTTGAATTGACTTCCTCTGACTTTGCATTGTCTGTGTTATATAGTTCAATATTCTATTGAATTTGTTGGTTCATGTTCTGCTTTAGTTGGACATATAATCGACTAAATGTTTGATCATCTGCCCTAATATTTACTTATGTGGCTCGGTGTTAAATTTCTTTTTGCAAATGTGCCTGTGAAGTGCTTTGGGATGTTTTACAATGTTAAAGGTGCTATATAAAAGTAAGATATTATCTATTTTTAAATTATTCAAAAAAGAATGTGTTGTCTATTTTCTCTTCAAATATGTAGTGCATACTTTATCTTTTTCTATGTTAAGCTTCATCTGTGAGGGTTCTTCCAAATTACTATTTTGTTCCGTTCATTCTATGATTGGCCCACTCCAGAGATTTGAGCACAATCTGTGCTAACATTAGTGCTGTGCTGCATTATCAAAGATGCCACCTTCTGGATAAGACATTAAACTGAATCCTCTTCTACCTCCTCAGGTGGATATGAGAGATCCCCTGATAGTATTCAGTGAAGAGAAAAGGAGTCTCCTGTTGACCTGTCCAAACATTTATCCTTCAACCACTGTCACCAGGATGTAGTTATCTAGTCATTTATCTCATTACTGTTTGTGGGTCCTTACTGTTCACAAATTGGCTGCAACATATCCAAACATTACGACAGTAACTACATTTTAAAAGCACTTTATTGCATGGGAAGCACTTCAAGATGTAATGAAATCATGAAAGGCACGATATAAAAGCAAGTTATTTCATTTTATCATTATTTTGCATGGATTGAAGTAAGACTAATTTGTCTGTAGTCTAATTTGTCAGCTTTTTCCAATGGAGTGGTGCCTTCCCGGGAGCCAGTGACTTGCCCGCAATGATTGTCAGTTTCTCCATAGTTGTCTCTAGCACTTATGGATAGTCTTAACCCTAGTGATTGATCCTTTTTGAGCCCCTTTAGCTTATTATGTTTATTTATATTGGTTAATCATTTTGCTTGAGTTAACTGGGGAGGACATATTGTGAACACCGAAGAGGAAGTAGTCATTTGGAACATTTACTATCTATGCTTGTCTGTTTCAAGCATCTTTGCATCTTTTTCTGATTTTTACCTCTTTTGATTGCCCTCTAAAATTCCTTGCGGCTTTGCTTTTTTATAATTTTTTTGGTCTTCTGACCATCTTTTTAGCATGTTTTTGCATGTTATATTCATTGTAATGAACCCTATTGCCATTCTTGTAATATTTGTAAAAAAATGTTTTCCTCCTTTTGCCTTTGATTTATTAAGTAATCAATTTAAGGTGCACCAATTTAGGCTAAGCTTGGTGATTGCAAGTATGCATTTATCCTGGATGCTCAATGGGATTCCTTTTAGGGGTGTTGCAGTTGAATTCCTCTGCACTGTTGTAAATCATCTTCGCCAAAAATCTGCTGAACTTTTCCATTAATTTCTTTGAAATTAGTCTTTTTGGAGTATATATCTGACTCTTGATGTTTAGTATATCTGAATTCTGGATCATGCTAAACGTGATTACAGTAAAGTCCTGCCTTTTGTGACTTCCTTGTCTGCGTATTCACTTATCCATGCTAAAACCCTTGTACATCGTATCGCCCATCGTGTGAACAATTGTTAGCTTATCCGTGTTTTCTTTCCCCTCTCTCTTTCCCCAAGGAGACGGCAGCCATGACAGCAGAGACCTCAACAGGTTTTAGTGGGGAGATGGTGTCGAAGTGTCTGGAAGCGGATTCCTTCCATTAGTCCTGGCCTTTGGCATTTAATTCTCTTCTTTTTTTTAAGAACATAAGAAATAGGAACAGGCGTAGACCTTTCGGCCCCTCGAGCCTGTTCTGCCATTCAATAAGATCATGGCTGATCATCTTGTGTTTCGATTTCCGCATACCTATCTGACCCCGATAACCTTTGATTCCCTTGCCTAACAAGAATCTATCTCCCTCTGCTTTAAAAATATTCAATGACCCCATCGCCTCCACTTTCTGAGGCAAAGTTCCAAAGTCGCACAACCCTCTGAGAGAAAAAAATTCTCCATCCCTATCCTAAAAGGACGATCCCTAATTTTAAAACAGTTCCCCCTAGTTCTGGACTCACCCACAAGAGGAAACATCCTTTCAACATCTACCTTGTCAAGACCATTCAGGATCTTATATACTTCAATCAAATCAACCCTCAGCCTTCTAAACAAGCTCAGCGTGTCCAACCTTTCCTCATAAGACAACCCATTCATTTCAGGTATCAATCTAGTAAACCTCCTTTGAACCACCTCCAATGCATTTACATCCTTCCTTAAATAAGGAGACCAAAACTGCACACAGTATTCGAGGTGTGGTCTCACCAATGCCCCATATAATTGAAGCATAACATCCTTATTTTTGTGTTCAATCCTTCGCGTAATAAAGGAGAGCATGCTAATAGCCTTCTTAATGAGTTGTTGAACCTGCATACTAACATTTTGTGACTCATGTACTAGAACACCTAGATCCCTCTGCACCTCAGAATTATGCAGCCATTCTCCATTTAGGTAATACTGTTTTTTTGTTTTTCCTGCCGAAGTGAACAACTTCACATTTTCTCACATTAAACCCCATTTGCCAGATCTTTTCCCACTCGTTCAACCTATCTTTATCCATCTGCAACTTCATCATGTCCTCTTCACAACATACTTTCCTACCTATCTTTGTGTCATCTGCAAATTTAGCTACCATGTCTTCACTCCCCTCATCTAAGTCATTGACGTAAATTGTAAAAAGTTGAGGCTCCAGTACAGACCCCTGTGGGACTCCACTTCTCACATCCTGCTAATCAGAAAAAGGCCCATTTATGCATACTCTCTGCTTTCTGCCAGCCAGCCAAACTTCTATCCATGCTAATATGTTACCCCCTACACCATGTGCTTTTATTTTCCGTAATAATCTTTGATGTGGCACCTTATCAAATGCCTTCTGGAAATCCAAGTACAGTACGTCTACAGGCTCCCCTTTACCCACTGCGCATGTTACTCCTTCAAAAAAAAACTCCAATAAATTGGTTAAACATGATTTTCCTTTCACAAAACCATGATGACTTCCTGATTGCCTTGAGCTCTTCTAAGTTCCTAGCTATAATCTCCTTAATGATCTATTCTAATAACTTCCCCATGACAGACGTCAAGCTGACTGGCCTATAGTTCCCTGTTTTCTGCCTCCTTCCCTTCTTGAATAGAGGGCTTTTTACAATTTGCTACTTTCCAATCTGATGGACCCTTTCCAGAATCTAGCGAATTTTGGAAAATTAGCACCAGTGCATCGACTACCTCATTAGCCACCTCTTTTAAGACCCTGGGATGTAGTCCATCGGGACCCAGAGACATGCCAGCCTGCAGCTCCATCAATTTGCTCAGTACCATTTCCCTCGTGATTTCAATTTCACCAAGCCCCTTTCTCTTGTTCACCTGATTTGCAGCTATTACTGGAATGTTTTTTGTATCCTCTATAGTGAACACAGAAGCAAAATATTTGTTCATTTCTTCTGCCATTTCCTTATTATCTACTATTAACCCCCCACTGTCACTCTCTAGAGCACCAACACTCACTTTACTTACTTTGCATCTTTCTGACAATGGTGAGAAGCAGTGCCTGGAATGGTTGCAGCTGAAGTGCAGCCTGAACGGAGAGATTAACCTGGAAATGCCCGAATCTCTTGGTCCAGAGCTGCAATAACAGCCTTGTTCAATTTTTGCCTGCTAGGTTTGAGGTGATTCTTTTTTTATCTTAAATGAGGATTGTCTCTTTTTAAAATTTTCAACACATGCCTTGTATTTCTCAGAGGCTCCCCCTGTCTGTTGTATACAGGAACTGCAATTTTCTGCATAATACTGTAACTGCACAAACCAGTGCTGCCTTCGCATTGTTGTAACTTGTCTAATTGACATCCATTGAATAGCATGTTCATTGTTCACGATTTAACCATTTGCGAGGTTTCACGGGAACGTAACCCCCGTAAATGACAGGACTTTACTGCACTGTATTCTGTGGTCACTGCCTGCCACAGATGCCACATTTCCCATTTTTGTACTTAGAATCACTTGCAAATACTAGTTGAAAAGAGTGCTACCATTCATGATTTCTTAAATGCACAGTTATGCGCTACATTTACTAGCTGTGTCTTTGGATCACATGGGCTTTCCCAATTTATATTAGGTTGAATGAAGTTGCTCATTCAAATAACTTTTCTGTTCACATAATACTGGGCATAAAATAATTTTAAGTATTTGCACCCAGGCATGGGATAATGAAGATGAATGCATCGGGGTGTTTAAGAACCTGTTGGATCATGGGCATCTTTGATCAGTGGGCACTTCATGACATTCTTTGCTTTATTACACCTGAGCTTGCAGTTGGCATTAATGAAGAACAACTTCAATTCCTAGGCTATCTTTCACCGATTACCTTATCCATATTATTTGTTGTTTCTCATTATAATGTGGGAACTTTTAATTGTCTTTCTGGGTTCGAACAAAATACAGTTGCACTATTAATTGGCCTTGAAAAGAGTCACATAATGGAGTAATTTGTGGCCTTGAAAAAAATCACACGTTTATTGATTTAAACAATCTGCTCAAGTTTGACAAAATATTGATCGTAAGGCTTTACTCATTGTAGGAAATTCTAAATCTTTCAGACCCTCAAATTGGTTTAATTGGCACTAACTGGCCCTAATCTTACTTGGGTAAACTGCGAGCATATGGAATTGAGAATTGTGGCTCTGATTCATGAGTGCCCTTCTCAGTTTCACTTGACGCAGAGGAAAGGGAACTTTAATATTCATCTAATTTCACTGTACTTGACCTGGCAGTAACACTGACTCTGATTTCCGAAAAGGAAAGTGCCTCATTCTCCAGCATTATTTTTGTTCAATTTGATTGGTACATAAAGCAAGCTTAAACAAAAGTTTTCCCGTCCCTATTCTCATTTTATGTTTCAAGGACTTCATTGCAACTAAAAGTAAAGGGAAATATGAGGAGATAAATTTTGTTATTGAATTGTACAATGGGTTTTGTGTCACTTTTATCGCACATCTAGGACCTGGATTCAAATCCAGCTTGATGATATTGGTTGATTTATAACACTACTTACATTTATGTAGTGCTTTTCATATAAACAATGTACCTTTCACATAAAAATATCCAAAAGTGCTTCACAATTAACTTTTGGGATGCTGTTTTGTTATAATGAGAAACAAAATTTCTTTAACAGCTGTTAGATGACCAAGTAAATAGAGTTTGAGCAATCTCAATTTCAGGATTGTTGGTGCAGTAGGCATGCTTTTGGATGCATTGTTGGGTCAGGATAGACATTTTATCCTCTAACATGTTAGAACTAACCTGCAGTATTCACTGATCAATGGCTTGGAAAAGTTTGGTTCTTGCATACAATTTTACTGTCCCCTTGTGTTTCAGAAAATTTGGAATTGGAAATGGATGACAAATATGAACGGAAAGAAAGAAAACACCGAGAGCGGAAAGAAAAGGAAGGGAGAAGCACTGAAGTGAGTAATGTTCCCTTTATTGTACCTCATTTTTGTAATTAATTTATTGTTCTGTCTTCACAGGCTACCCACAACTTCCAATTTGAGAGTGAAAGGGTGTAATCTATTCTCAGGCTTTTGCCAAAATTGCTTTTGAATCAAAGAAAAACTTCTGGTAACTTCCCCTTTTTAGTTTTCCCTAGAAACAAATGGGAGTGCCCCTGGATATGCTTGGCTTCTCCCCTGGTGTCGCAAATAAGATTAAGAATGTCTTATGGCCAAGAACTTGTACTAAACTCGATGTGCCACCACAATAAGTAACTCCACCTTCAAAGACTATCCAATATTGTCAAAAATACAATCTGGATCCATCAATGATATTAGTGTGTTCTCTACAGTTACAGTATATTTGCAATTCATTTTTTAGATATCTCATACTACTCTAAAAGCTTTTGGAATTAATATATATCACAGATTTTGGATTTTTTTATTCATTCATGGGATGTGGGCTTCACTGGCTGGACCAGCATTTATTGCCCGTCCTAGTTGCCCTTGAGAAGGTGGTGGTGAGCTGCCCCCTTGAACCGCTGCAAGTCCATGTGGTGTGGCTATACTCACAGTGCTGTTAGGAAGGGAGTTCCAGGATCTTGACCCAGCAACAGTGAAGGAACGGCGATATATTTCCAAGTCAGGATGGTGAGTGACTTGGAAGGGAACTTCCAGGTGATGGTGTTCACATCTATCTGCTGCCCTTGTCCTTCTAGATGGTAGCAGTCATGAATTTGGAAGGTGCTGTTGAAGGAGCCTTGGTGAATTCCTGCAGTGCATCTTGTAGATGGTACACACTGCTGCTACTGTGTGTTGGTGGTGGAGGGAGTGAATGTTTCTGGATGTGGTGCCAATCAAGCGGGCTGCTTTGTCCTGGATGGTGTCAAGCTTCTTTAGTGTAGTGGAAGCTGCACTCATCCAGGCAAGTGGGTAGTATTCCATCACTCTACTGACTTGTGCCTTGTAGATGGTGGGCAGGGCTTTGGGGAATCAGGAGGTGAGTTACTCATTGCATAATTCCTAGCCTCTGACCTGCTCTTGTAGCCACAGTATTTATGTGGCTAGTCCCGTTCAGTTTCTGGCCAATGGTAACCCCCAAGATGTTGATAGCGGGGGATTCAGTGATGGTAATGCCATTGAACGTCAAGGGGCAATGGTTGGATTCTCTTTTGTTGGAGATTATCATTGCCTGGCACTTGTGTGGCACAAATTTTACTTGCCACTTGTCAGCACAAGTCTGGATATTGTTCAGGTCTTGTTGCATTTGGGCATGTTGGCCAGCATTTATTGCCCATCTCTAGTTGCCCTTGAGAAGTTGGTGATGAGCTGCCTTCTTGAACTGCTGCACTCCACATTGTGTAGGTATACCCACAGTGCTGTTAGGAAGGGAGTTCCAGGATTTTGACCCAGCGACAGTGAAGGAATGGCAATATATTTCCAAGTTAGGATGGTGATCTCTATGATGTGGATTTCACCTTTCCTGGTATTAATTAGCATCTGGCGCTAAGTCAAGGGAATCGCCAGGTGCCTAGCAACAGTCAAGACATCAAACAGGATAAGCAGCCAACCAGGTTAAAGAATTCTCAGAAAACAGGAAGTCAGGAAATAATGCACTGATTATCCTTCATTTTTTGAATGTTAGAGAGAGGGAAATAAAAATTGGAACATACAGGTTAGAAACTGAAATATCATAAACTTAAAAAAAAAAATCAACAGTTTAGCGCTTTTAATGACACCGAGTCACATGAAGAGATATTAGGCCAAGTGACCAAAGCTTGGTCGAAGAGATAGGTTTTAAGCAGTTGCTTATGGGAGGAAAGTGACGTAGAGTGGCAGAGAGGTATAGGGAGGATAGTTCAGAGCTTAGGATGGCCACCAGTGGTGGAGCAATTAAAATTGAGGATGCTCAAGAGGCCAGAATTAGAGCAGTCAAGATACCTTGCAGAGCTGTGGGACTTTAGGAGATAACAGAGCTGGAGAGGGACTAGGTCATGGAGAGATTTGAAAACAAGGGGCAGAATTTTTCCACTGATGAGCGGGCGGGCCCGACCGACTTGGCGGTGGGCAGGCAGCCGATCTCCGCCGCTTTTAAATGGGTGGGCCAATTAAGGCCCGCCCAGCGGGCTGCCCGACGGGGAGCACTATGTGCTTCCTGTGCCTGGGGGGAGGATTCCCCAACTGTCAAAGTGCGCTCTTTTGCGCATGCGCATGAAAGAGTGCACATCTCCCTGAGACTAAGTGCTGTCTCAGGGAGATTGGTGGAAGCTTTATAAACATCAAAAATAGAAAAATAAAAAAATTATTAAAATGTCTCCCTCGTGACAATGTCACACAAGATGGGACATGTTAATAAATATGACTAAAACTCTATTAAACTTTTTAAAAACAGACATGAAACCTCATCCCGCCAGTGGATGAGATTTCATGTTTTCCGCTAGGGCTCCTGGCCTGCCCGCCATCCTTAAGGTTGGACGGGCAGGGCCTTTAATTAGGTTAACTACCCTGTCAATGGCCTCAATTGGCCATTGACAGGTTGGCAGGCGGACAGCTGATTTCGCTGTCCCCCCCGCCTTCCTGAATATTTAAATGGAGCGGGATGACGTTGGGGGTTCCCCCTGACATCATCCCGCATCATATTGCGTCGGCAAGTGGGCCCCACCCCCAACTCGCCGATGGAAAAATTCTGGCCAAGAATGAGAATTTTTAAGTCAAGAAGTTGCTTGATCAGGAGCCAATGGAAGTCAGTAAACACAGAGGTGATGGATGAGCAGGAGTTGGTGCAAGTTAAGATTCAGACAGCAGAGTTTTGGATAACCTCAAGTTTGTGGTGGGTAGAACTTGGGAGACCAGCCAGGAGTGCATGGAATAGTTAAGTCTAGATGGAATGAGGCACTAATGAGGGTTTAAGTAGCAGTTGAGCTGATGCAGGGGTGAAGTTGGATAATGTAATAGAAGTAAGTGGTCTTAGTGATGCATGACTATGAGGTCAGAAGCTCATCTGTGGTCAAGTTTGACACCAAGGTTGTGAACAGACCAGCCTAATCTCAGAACTTTGCCAGGGAGAGAATAGAGTCGATAATTAGGGAATGGAGTTTGGAGCGATGACCAAAATCCATGGCTTCAATCTTCCCAGTGTTTAATTGGAAGACGTTTCTCCTCATCCAGTACTGGGGGATGCGAGATAATCAGTATGATAATTTAGCAACAGTGGAGGGCTGGAGAGAGGTGGTAGTGTGGTAGAGCTGGGGGTCCTCAGCGTACATGTGAAAACTAACACTGTCCTTTTGGATGATGTCACCAAGGGACAGCTCAGAGATGAGAAATGGGAGGGAATTAAGGATAGATTCACAGGGGAACACGAGAGTTTATGATGTGGGAGCAGGAAAAAAAACAACTGCAAGTGATCCTCTGATTCTGATTAGATAGATAAGAATAGAACCAGGTGAGAGGATTCCCATCCAACTGGACGACAGTGGAGAGGCATTAGAGGAGTTTGGCACGGTCAATCTGTAGATTGGTTGAGAAGGACAAAGAGGTAAAGTTTTCCTTTGTCGCAATCACAGGATGTCATTTGTGATTTTGATTAGAGCTGTTTCGGTACTGTGGCAGGAGTGGAAATCTGATTAGAGGGGTTCAAACTTGGTGTTTCGACAAAGATGGGGAGGCAACAACATGTGCAAAGACTTTGGGGAGGAAAGGGAGGTTGAAGATGGAATAGTAGCTTGCAAGAACAGAGGGGTTAAGGGTTTTTTTTGAGAGGAGCAACGACAGAACATTTAAAGGAGAGAGGAAACCATTAACAATATTGGCTTGCATAGTACCAGGAGGGAAAGTTTGGTGGTCAGCAGCTGAGTGGGCATTGGATTGAGGGAGCAGAAGAACAAGATGAGCTCAGAGAGGACATAAGGGGGGATAGGAGAGAAACTAGAGAATGAATTCAGGTCAGGGGAGGGGCAGCATTAGAGGAAGTTTTCTCAGGCGGCCTAGTGGAAGGGAGGGAAACGGCAGAGGCAGTTGATCAGATGGTTTTGATCTTAGTGACAAAGATTGGCATGAACATCTTAAACTTATTGTTGGAGGTGTGGGTGGAGGGGACAGAGGAGAATGGCTCAAGAAGATGGTTTGCAGTAGATAAAAGGAGTCGATGATTACCTTTGCATTCCAGGATGATCCTGGAGTAGTGAGTTTTCGGAGGTGATCTGATAGTGTTTTAAGTTGTCTAGCCAGATCTGGTTATATAAAAAAAACCTATGGAATTTTTAAGATGGAAAAATACAACATTTCACAAATATAAGTTTAGTTTTCCAGAGCCCCAGAGATTCTTCAACATTAATAATCGCTTAGTATGCCGTTAAAAATCCAGTTACACCTCATTGGCAAGGCTTAGCTTTTCAGAGGTTTTTAACTGTGAAATTTATTGTTAGAGGGGGAGTTCTTATCAATTTACTTCTAATTGATTGTTGTCTGCAGGAACTTCAACAATGCACCCTATTGAAAGGCATAGAATCATTGACAGCAACTTCTGGATTTCTGCATTTAACTGCGCATGTGCGGATTCCGGAAGTTGCTGTCAGAAGAGTAATGATGGCATGCTCTGACGGTTTAACTATCATCACTATCGCATGATCTGGGCCATAATGCTGGTGTTAGTGCTTAATTAGTTTATTATTTTTAAGTACAGTTGACATTTCACTCCCATAGAGTTTAAAATTGAATTTTATAACCAAAAGGTTAAAATTCCTGCAGAAATCAACAATTTGAAATTTAAATTTGTCATGCTGCCCCTGATTTGCTGTTGTGTCCAGTGCAGTGATTTCTAATGTTTTCCCCTGTGAATTGTGGTGTAAATTTACTGTTGGAAACTTGGAGTCTGGTGGTCTAACTTATGGCATTGGTTGCCATACTGACAGAATTATCTCTGTTACCTTTGCCTTGATTTAGTTTTGTTGTTACATTGTTATATAATTATTTCTTGTAACAAATCATATAGTGGTAAATGATAAATTGCCTAGTTACTGTAATTGACTATCGTACTTTAAAGGTTCATTATAAATTAGTTTACTCCATTTGACTACACGAGTTTTGTTTTCAGAACCAGGTAGCACAATACTATGAAGAGCAATGTGTGAAAACTAAAATTAGAACAGCAGCTTGAATGTGTACATTTGACTGCAGTGGTTGTGTATTTTTAGCCATTGAGTTGAGGCTATTAATGAAACAGTTGCTTAGTTTTCCTAATAAATAAAATTAAATATGCACAGTGAAAAATATGTTTCTACTGAACAGAATAATGAAGAGAACAAAGAGAAGAAGAGACGGTCTTCTGAATTTAGAGATGAAGATTATGATCGACAATACAAGGAGCCCAAGGAGAGTGGACCTCATGATGGGCATCGTGAAAAGCGACAAAAAGAAAGAAAAGAACTTGGTCAGAAAGCAGTGGTTGAAGAAATGGATAGGAAACACAGAGTGAGAAAAGATAAAGAATACAAAGAAGATGGGAAAAAACAACGGTATAAAGATATTAGAGATTCTGTTGTGGAGTGGAGGGACAGAGAGCGGGTACACAAAGACAGAGAAAAAAGAGATTGGGAAAGAAGGGAAGATCGTGAGCGAAAACAAAAACTCAAAATAAAGAAGGAAAAGGAAGAAAAAGAAAGGCAAGGGGATTATACTGAGGTTAGTCTTCCTAAAATTATATATGTTCTCTGTATGAAGCCTATTCTAAATTCAACCTGTATGTGTAGAAATAGAACAAAACAAGTGGCCTGTGCAAGAGGCATGTTCAAGAAATGACCTGACCATATCTCTGATAGACACAAATTAGCCACTTTTCTGTTGGCCATTTTCATTTTCATGACTTTTTCAGGGGTGATTTTCATTATGGTTCTTTTCAAAGTTTAATTTATGGGCATTTTAACATCAGTTGCGGGAAGTTAATTGGAATCTATCATCAGAGAAATAGACTGAGCACTTGGACAAGTATCAACTGATCACAGAGAGCCAGCATAGATTTGTCAGTGTAGGCAATGTATCAAGTTGAATTTATGAGGAGGTAACGCAAGTGAATATCTAAGTACTTCTTAAATGTTACGAGAGTTTCTGACTCAATCACCCTTTCAGGCAGTGAGTTCCAGACTTGCACCACTCTCTGGGTGAAAGAATTTCTCCTCAACTCCCCTCTTAACATTCTACATCTTTGCTTAAATCTATGCCCCCTGGTTATTGACTCCTCTGCTAATGGAAAAAGTACCCTCCTATCCACCCTATCTATGCCCCTCATAATCTCATACACCTCTATCAGGCCCCCTCTCAACCTTTGTTGCTCCAAGGAAAACAACCCCAGCCTATCCAGTCTTTCCTCATAGCTCAGACCCTCCAGCCCAAGCAACATCCTGGTAAATCTCCTCTGCACCCTCTCCAGTGCAATCACATCCTTCCTATAATGTGGTGACGAGAACTGCACGCAGTACTTCAGTTGTGGCCTAACCAGCGTTTTATACAGTACCGGCATAACCTCCCTGCTCTTGTATTCTATACCTCGGCTAATAAAGGCAAGTATCCCTATGCCTTCTTGACCACCTTACCTACCTGCCCTGATACCTTTAGGGATCTGTGGATAGGCACACCAAGGTCCCTCTGATTTTCAGTACTTTCCAGGGTCCTACCATTCATAGTGTAACCCCTTGCCTTGTTAGCCCTCATCACGTGCATTACCTCATACTTTTCCAATTTTAATTCCATTTGTCACTGCTCTGCCCACCTGACCAGTCCATTGATATCTTCCTGCAGTTTATAGCTATCCTCCTCACTATTTACCACCCTACCAATTTTCGTGTCATCGGCGAACTTCTTGATCAGAGCCCTCCATTTAAGTCCAAATCACTTGTGTACACCACAAACAGCAATGGCCTCAGCACTGAACCCTGTGGAACCCCACTGGAAATAGACTTCCAGTCAGAGAAACATCCCTCTACCACCACCCTCTGCTTCCTGCCTCTCAGCCAATTTTGGATACAACATGCCACTTTACCTTGTATCCCATGCGCTCTTACTTTCTTGACTAGTCTGCCGTGAGGGACCTTATAAAAAGCCTTGCTAAAGTCCCTGATTAATCCGTGTCTCTCCAAGTGCAGATATATTCTGTCCCTCAGAATTCTTTCTAGTAACTTTCCCACCACCAAGGTTAGACTGACTGGCCTGTAATTTCCTGGTCTATCCCTTCTTCCCTTTTTTAATAATCGGACAATGTTAGCAGACCTCCAGTCCTCTGACACCTCACCTGCGGCCAGAGAGGATTTGAAAATTACTGCCAGGTCCTCTGATATCTCTTCCCTTGCTTCCCTCAACAGCTTGAGATGCATTTCATTTGGGCCTGTGGACTTATCCACTTTTAAGGCCGCTAAACCTGCTAGTACCTCCTCTCTCTCTCTGTGCTAATATCATCTAATATTTCACAGTCCTCTTCCCTGATGTCTATATTTGCGTCGTCCTTTTCCATTGTGAAGACCAACGCAAAGTATTCATTGAGGACTGTACCCACGTCTTATGGGTCCACACACAGATTACCTCTATGGTCCCTAATTGACCCTACTCTTTCCCTAGTTATTCTCTTACTCTTTATATATTTAAAAAACCCGTTTGGGTTTTCCTTTATTCTACCCACCAATGCTTTCTCATGCACTCTTTTAGCTTTCCTAATTTCCTTCTTAAGTTCCCCTCTGCACCCTTTGTACTCATCTAAGGACTTTGCCGTATTGAGCTCTTGGTGCCTGCCATAAGCTTCTCATTTTTTCTCAATTCTAACCTTTATGTCCCTTGACATCCAGGGTTTTCTGGACTTGGTCCCCCCCACCTTGGCTTTACGGGCACTTATTTGCTTTGTACTCTCACTATTTCTTCATTGAATGCCTCCCACTGCTCTGACATAGTTTTATCTGCAAGTAGCTGCTCTCAGTCTACTTGGGCCAAATCATATCTCATCTTAGTACAATTAGACTTTCCCTAGTTTAGAGCTTTTATTTCCGGCCAAACCTTATCCTGTTCCATAACTATCCTAAATCTAACTGAGCTATGGTCACCATCTCCAAAATGCTCACCTACTGATACGCCTTCCACCTGGGCTCATTTCCGAATATTAGGTCCAGGACTGCCCCCTCCCTTCTTGGGCTTTCTACATACTGGCTAAAAAAGTTCTCCTGGATGCAACTTAAGAATTTTGCTCCCTCCCCACCCTGCACACTAAAACTATCCCAGTTAATATTTGGGTAGTTAAAATCCTCTACTATTACTGCCCTATTATTCTTACACTTCTCTGAAAATTTATTACGTATTTGATCCTCTATCTCTCCCTGATTGTTTGGGGGCCTACAGTGCACACCCAACAGTATGTTTGCTCCTTTTGTGTTTTTTACATCTACCCATATGTCTTCATTTGATGATCCTTCCAAGATATCATCCCTACTCACTGCTATAATTGATTCCTTGATCAATATTGAAACCCCCCTCCTCTTCTATCTCATCTGAATACCCTATAGCCAGGAATGTTGAGCTGCCAATCCTGCCTTAGCCAGGTCTCGGTCATAGTATGATATCATACTTCCGTGTGCCTATCTGTGTCCTCAGCTCATCTGTCTTATTCCTCAGGCTCTTTGCATTAAAATGTATTCCATTTAGCCTTGCTAAACTCACTTATTTTTTATCTAGCCTATGTTTCCTTTGCCATCCAGACTCACTTACTAGTGTTTTAACTTGAATTTCCACCTCAGCTTCTCTCCCCTCTGAACTGCTTTTCAGGATCCCATTCCCCTGCCAATTTAGTTTAAATCCGCCCCAACAGCATTAGCAAACCTCCCCACGAGAATGTTGGTCCCTTTCCTCTTCAGATGTAACCTGCCCAACTTGTACAGGTCCCACCTCCCCCAGAAACGGCCTCAATGCCCCAGGAATCTAAAGTCCTCTCTCCTGCACCATCTCTCCAGCCACACATTCATCTGCTCCATCCTTCTGTTCCTGTACTCACTACTGCGTGGCACCGGGAGTAATCCGGAGATTACTACCTTTTGAAGTCCTGCTTTTCAATTTCCTACCCGAGCCCCTAAAGTTTGCTTGCAGGGCCTCATATCTTTTTCTTCCAATGTCATTGGTCCCAACATGGACCACTGACTGTTACCCTCTTGCTTCAGAATGTCCTGCAGCAGTTCCGTAAGATCCTTTATTTCATCTTTGAAATGTGTGGATAATCTTAAAATTAGACCTAGGCAATTTACAAGTGAAATCAAGATACATTTTTTCACACACAGGGTATTGGAAATCTAGAACTTCCCCAAAATCATTGGATGCTGGATCAAATATAGTTTTTAATAATTGAACTTGATAGATATCTATTAGGTAAGGCCCATGGAGCAAAGGTGGATAAATGTTGAGTTGTGATCTAAGTAATTGGCAGAACAGACTTAATTATTTTGCTGCTAAATGTACATGTCCTATTTTATTGTTCCACTTAAAACGTATCATCTCACCTTTTTTTAACTTAGAATGGCATAGAAATTACAGTGCAGAAGCAGGCCATTCGGCACAACTGCACTCCGATTGTATTTTACATAGGTGTACATAAGATAAACACACAGAAACAGGCCAGTCAGCTCAACCAGTTGATTCCAATGTTTATGCTCCACTTGAGTAACTTCCCATCTTTCGTCATCTAAATCTACCAGCGCAACCATCTGTTCCTTTCTTCCTCAAATACTTGTCAAACTTCTCCTTAAATCCATCTATACTATTCACTTCAACCACTCCATCTGGCAGCGAGTTCCACATTGTTACCACTCTTTTAATGAAGAAGTTTCTTTTGAGTTGCCTATTGGATTTCTTGGTGACTCTTTTATATTGATGGCCTCAAGTAATGCTCTTCTCCACAATAGAAAACATTCCCTCTGTATCCATCCTATCAAAACCTTTCATAATTTTAAGGATCTATGTTAGGTCATCCCTCTGCTTTCTGCTTTCAAGAGAAAAGAGACCCAGGCAGTCAATCCTTTCCTGATGATCTATACCCATGCATTTTTGGTATCATTCTTGTACAACTCCTCTGCACCCCCTCCAGTGCTTCTATATCCATTTTATAATATGGCTACCAGAACTGCATGCAGTGCTCTGTGATTGAACCAAGGTTCATTGCAGGTTTGGTATGACAAGTAATAAGTAGCCTCCCTATTCTTCCTCCCAAAATGCACCAGCTCC
Organism: Cetorhinus maximus; assembly: GCF_964194155.1. Lineage (NCBI taxonomy): Eukaryota > Metazoa > Chordata > Chondrichthyes > Lamniformes > Cetorhinidae > Cetorhinus > Cetorhinus maximus. The sequence continues at coordinate 29,131,142 of NC_135881.1, forward strand.
CATTTATGTGATAAACTTCATTTACCAATTATTAGTCCATTCTGCAAGTTTATTAATGTCCTCCTGTAATTAGATGCAACCCTCCTCCATATTGACTATCTCCCCCAATGTGGTGTCATCCACAAGTTTAGAAGTTGTATTTTGATTCCGAAGTTCAAATTTTTGATGTAAATTGTGAGCAGCAGTAGTTCCAGCACTGATCCTTGTGGAACACCACTTCCCACCTTCTGCCACTCTCAATAACTACCCTTTACTCCCACTCTTTGCTTACTGTCTTGAAGCCAGCTAGTAATCCATTCTGTCAGTTATCCTCTCCACATTCTCTGACCTTATTCATTAGTCTATTATGGGGTACCTTATCGAAGGCCTTGAAATACTAGATAAATTATATCTACTGTGTTACCATTGTTAGCTCTTTCTGTTACCTCTTCAAAAAATTCAGTAAGGTTGCTCAAGCCACTCCTCCCACCCCACTTCATCTAACCCTATCAGCATGCAATCAAAGAGCACCATTTAATTTATCAGACATGACTTACTTTTGACATTACTTTGGATGTTACTTTGTGTAACAGCAGGCAAGTACAAGGCAGAAAATAGTGTTCGCTTTATTACACAAAATTCCGGTCAGAGGTTGAGGCAAATTTTTCCTTCTACGTTCTTTTCAGGTATCTCTTCATTTCTATAAAGATTTTCTAACATGCTTTCCATATGATTGTTGCCAGATGTAATCTGGTATGAGCTGAAAGCCTTTCAAGATGGATTTTTAAAGCAGTCAGTCAAGCATATGTAGCATGATCGGCAGAGCTCAGCTATCTCTACTGGAGAGGGTTTAAAACTAAATAGTGGGGGCAAGGGATCAAATGTGGAAAGAATTGGTCTATCAAAGTGTAGAGACAAGGCAAGAGAGAGGAAATGGTAATATGGGAAATGAAAGTCAGAGAATGGCAGGGAGAGAGAAAAAATCCTAAGAATGCGCAAAGAATCAAGACTAGATATCACATAAATAACAAAAAAGACTAAACTAAAGGCTCTGTATCTGAATGTGTGTAGCTTTCATAACGTAATGAACAAACTAATAGTACACATTGAAGTGAATAAATATGATTTGATAGCCATTAAAGAAAACTGTCTACAAGATGACAAAGATTGGGTCCTGAATATTGAGGGATATATGACCTTTAAGAAGAATAGGAAGCAAGGTAAAGGTGGAGGGGTAGCACTGTTAGTAAAGGGTGGCATTTTTGCAATAATTCGAGATGACCTTGGTTTAGGAGATCAATATGTAGGTGGGTGGAGGTGAGGAATAGTAGGGGAAAGAAGTCACTAGCGGGAGTGGTCTACAGGCCCCCTAACAGTAACCACAATGTAGGACAAATTATACAAGAAGAAATATTGGGTGCTTGTGATAAAGGGAAGGCAATAACCATGGATGACTTTAATATAAACTGTAAAAATCCGATTGGCAGTAATAGCCTGGATAAGGTGTTCATAGAATGTTTTTGAGATAGTTTCTTAGAGTAGCATGTTCTGGAACTAACCAGAGAGCAGGTTATATTAGAATTGGTATTGTGTAATGTGACAGGATTAATTCATGACCTCAAAGTGAAGGCACCCCTAGGTAGCAGCGACCACAATATGATTGAATTTTACATCCAGTTTGAAAGAGAGAAGAGTGGGTATAAGACTCGTATTTTAAACTTAAATAAGGGCACCTATGTGGGACCGAAAGCTGAGCTAGCTGAAGTGAGCTGGGATACTAGGCTAGGGGATAGATCAATAGAGAAGCAGTGATAGATATTTAAGGGGATATTTCAGAATACTCGGAATAAGTATACTATACTTATACTACTATAAAAAAAAATTCTAAAGGGAGGACCTGCCATCCACAGTTAACTAAAGAAGTTAGGGAAAGCATCAAACTTAAGGGAAAAGCATATAACTGCACAAAGATGAATGGCAGGTCAGATGATTGGTCAGAATACAAAGAACAGCAGAGAATGACTAAAAGGCTAATCAGGAGAAAGAAATTAGAGTATGAGAGGAAGCTAGCTAGAAATGTAAAAACGGATAGCAAGAGTTTCTGCAGGTATTTAAACAGGAAAAGCATAGGTAAAGTGAGTGTTGGTTCTCTAGAGAGTGGGATTGAGGAGTTAAAAGTAGATGATAAGGAAATGGCAGATGAAATGAACAAATATTTTGCTTCTGTCTTCACTGTGGAGGATACAAAAAACATTGTGAATCGGGAGGTGGAGGGGAGAGAGGAACTTGGTGAAATTGCAATCACTGGGGAAGCAGTACTGAGCAAACTGAAGGAGTTGCAGGTGACAGGTCTCCGGGTTCAAATGGACTTCAATCTAGGATCTTAAAAGAGGTGGCTGATGAGGTAGGAGATGCGTTGGTGCTAATTTTCCAAAATTCCCTAGATTCTAAAAAAGTTCCATCAGACTGGAAAGTAGCAAATATAACCCCTCTGTTCAAGAAGGAAAGGAGGCAGAAAACCAGAAACTATAGGCCAGTTAGCTTGATGTCTGTCATGGGGAAGAATCAATCAATAAAGAGGTTATAGCTGGGCACTTAGAAAAGCTCAAGGTAATCGAGATGAGTCAGCATGGTTTTATAAAAGAAAAACCATGTTTAACCGATTTATTAGAGTTCTTTGCAGGAGTAACATGTGCGATTGACAGAGGGGAGCCTGTAGACGTACTGTACTTGGATTTCCAGAAAACACTTGATAAGGTGCTACATCAAAGGTTATTGCAGAAAATAAAAGCTCATAGTGTAGGGGGTAACATATTATCTGGATAGAAGATTGCCTGGCTGGCAGAAAGTAGAGTATGCATAAATGGGGCTTTAGCAGGATGTGATGAGTGGAGTCCCACAAGGATCTGTGCTGGGGCCTCAACTTTTTAGAATTTACATCATTGACTTAGATGAGGGGAGTGAAGGCATGGTAGCTAAATTTGCAGATGCCACAAAGATAGGTAGGAAAGTATGTTGTGAAGAAAACATAAAGCGTTTGCAGACGGAAACAGATAAGTTGAATGAGTGGGCAAAAATCTGGCAGATGGAGTATAATGTGTGAAAATATGAAGTTGTTCACTTTGGCATGAAGAATAAAAAAACAGCGTATTACTTAAACGGAGAACGACTGCAGAACTCCGAGGTGCAAAGGGATGTAGGTATTCTTGTGTATGAGTCATAAAAAGTTAGTACGCAGGTGCAGCATGTAATCAAGAAGGCTAGTGGAATGCTATTCTTTATTGTGAGAGAGAAATTAAACATAAAAGCATTATATAAAAGTAAGGATGTGATGCTTCAGTTATACAGGGTATTTGTCAGACCACATCTTGAACACTGTGTAGTTTTTGGTCTCCTTATTTAAGGAAGGATGTAAATGCATTGGAGGCAGTTCAGAGGAGGTTTACTAGACTGATACCTGGAATAAACCAGTTGCCTTATGAGGATAGATTGGACACACTGGGCTTGTTTCCACTGGAGTTGAGAAGAGTAAGGGGTGACTTGATTGAAGTATACAAGGTTCTGAATGGTCTTGACAAGGTGGATGTGGAAAGGATGTTTCCTCTTGTGGGTGAGTCCAGATCTAGGGGGCACTGTTTCAAAATTAGGGGCCGCCCTTATAGACAGAGATGAGGAAAAAACTTTTCTGAGGGTCGTGCGACTTTGGAACTCTGCCTCAGAAGAGGTGGAGGCAGGCTAGACAAGGGAACCAAAAGTTATCGGGGTAGATGGGAATGTAGAACTTGAAACAACAGAGCAGCCATGATCTTATTGAATAGCGGAGCAGGCTCGAGGGGCTGAATGACCTACTTCTGCTCCTATTTCTTATGTTCGTATGATAAAACTAACATCGGGTTGGAAAATCACATTATGCTGTATAAGTTCCTACATCCTGACTAATGTTTTGTTCTCCAGTTTGAAAATGTTTTGAGCATTTACAGAATAAGGTGGTGTAACCTCTTTTAATTTGAATGACATGTTTGTAGATTAGCTTTGGGGGGTAGAAAGAAAGCTTTAATCCTCTGCACTTAGAATTCTCTTATCAAAATTTAATTTACTTTTATAGATCATTCAAGCGAATGGGTAACTTTTATACCTTCATAAATATGTTTAGTTGCTTTCAGTGTAGAGAAGAAAAAGTAGCAACTTCGGTTGCTTTTTCTTCCTCCTCCCCAGTCAGATTTCTGCATCAAGCAACCTTTCCAGCCTATAAGCTCGCCCAGGTATTTTGCTTAAAGCAGGGGTGAGGAACCGTTTTCTTATCAAGGGCCACTCACACATAGACAAAATCAGTCGTGAGCCACACACACATTAAACAATAACTTGATTTATTTTTATTTAGAGAGAATACAGAAATGTTCAACTCACCCACAGCTTTAATGCGATGGCTGAGTTTGCTTTTCCTTAATGAGCCTTGGTATGTCTGCTGGCACAGATGATGTTGTTACTCGGACCTGGCTTTCCAATATCATGGCTGTTAATCTGGCACGCAGACGGTTCTTTGCGAAAGAAAGTTTTGAACTGCTCACAGCATTATGTAGTTCCAAACAGCGAAGCAATTTTCATCACATGTCTCCTAAAATTTGAAAATTCATCAGTTCCTACAAGGAGCCTGTAGAATTCCAGCAGAGGCAGGTTATTGTAATGAGCCTTAAGTTCGATGTTGCTGTGCAGTTCTATAACTTCATGTTGAAGGTCTTCAAGTACATTGACTGCTTCAATATTGAGTGGTATAGCAAAAATGTTTAATTCCAGTTTCTTCACTTTTAGGTCTTGAAATCGCTCACAAAATTTCTGAAGTAAATTTGCACATTCCCTGATGTACCTCACTGTTGTTACAGGTTTTTGTTTCTGAAGGGTAGGAAAATGCACCGTGTTGCCCTTTTCCAGTTTCATTTGGCGCATCTTTAATTTAGCTTCAAATAATTTCACATTTGAAAGAAGGGAAGTAATAAGCTGGTTAGGCCTTTGCTCAGACAGATACTGCGTAATGGCGACCATGAAAGCCAAGTCACACAGCCACTTGTTGTCACTCAGCTCGGTCACAGGTTTTCCCTTTGTCTCCATGAAAAGTTTCACATCATCCCTCAGTTCGTAAAACTGCATCAGCATACTCCCTCGGCTGAGGCATTGCACTTCACAAAAGTAAACTAAATTGCCGTAATCTGATTCAAGATCTTTCAATAACTCCTTAAACTGGCGGCTGTTTAACCCTCAACTTTTAATTAAGTTAGCCCTTGATACTATTGTTGACATTACTTTGCTCAGTCGCACAGACTGCATGCACAGATTCTCCTGATGAATGGCGCAATGACATACAATGAACTCACTTGGATCAAGGTTGAGGAGATTCATTTCTTTCTTGATTAGAGCAACTAATCACTGTTCGTGCCACACAAGTGTCAGGCAGTGACCATCTCCAACAAGAGAGAATCTAACCATTGCCTCTTGACATTCAATGCATTACCATTGCTGAATCCCCCACTATCAATATCCTGGGGGGTTACCGTTGACCTGAAACAGAATGCGACTAGCCATATAAATACTGTGGCTACAAGAGCAGGTCAGAAGTTAGGAATCCTGCGGTGAGTAACTCACCTCCTGACTCCCTCAAGTCTGTCCACCACCTACAAGGCACAAGTCAGGAGTGTGATGGAATACTCTTTGCTTGCCTGGGTGAGTGCAGCTCCAACAACATTCAAGAAGCGTGACACCATCCAGGACAAAGCAGTCTGCTTGATTGACACCCCACCCACAAACATTCACTCCCTCCACCACTGATGCACAGTGGCAGCAGTGTGCACCATCTACAAGATGCATTGCAGAAATTCGCCAAAGCTCCTTAGACAGCACCTTCCAAACCCACAACTACTACCATTTAGAAGGACAAGGGCAGCAGATTCATGGAAACACCACCACCTGGAAGTCCCCCTTCAAGCCACTCACCATCTTGACTTGGAAATATATCTCTATCCCTTCACTGTCATTGGGTCAAAATCCTGGAACTCCCTCCCTAACAGCACTTCATGGACTGCAGCGATTCAAGAAGGCAGCTCACCACCACCTTTTCAAGGGCAATTAGGGATGGACAATAGATGCTAACCTAGCCAGCAATGCCCACATCCAGTAAATAAATAATTAAAAAAAACACTTAATTTTTCAAATGATAACTGAAGCTCATGCATTGCCGATGTAACCTTCTCAAATGTCTTCACCTTTGTTGGTGTCACGCATTGCTACTAAAGCAAGCCCTCTCGAATCTCAAAATCTGCCGTGATTCCACGCAGAAAAAATTGCCAGTTGGCATATATTTGCTTGGCTATTGATGAGACAAAAGACATGAAGGTAAAACTTAAAATCAGCCACAGAGATTTTTCAATATCTTGAACCATATCATTAATTCGATCTGACATGGTCCTGCGAGCTAAGCTCACGCTCTCAAACAATTTGATTTTCCCTGGAGCCTGTAAAGCTGCAATTGCAACGATGCACTCCTTTACAAACTCTCCTTCTGAATGAGGCCTAAGCTTTTTTGCAATAAGTTCACTCACCACATAACTGGCTGTCCATCACTTTCCTGGGCCTTGTGAAAATTGCTTGCTGCGCGCTCACATTCTTTTTAAGTGCCTTAATTTTCCCTGCTCGCACTTGTCCTTGAAATTCTTAATATTTGATGTGCTTCATGCTGTAGTGTCTTTCTATGTTGGCTTTTATCATGACAGAAATCGCTTCTCCACAAATCAGGCACACAGGTTTGCCTTTCACCTCTACAAAACAATAATCGTTTGTCAATTTTTCCTTAAAGACACAATACTCCGCATCCACTTTTCTTCTTTTGTTTGCAGTAGCTAAGTTTTATTTTTGCTTTTGCTCCATCAATATCTCCTAACGTCTTGTTTGAGGGAAGCACAGCCAGAAGATGAATTCAGTCCCCACGAGGCAGAATGGCGCGAATGTTGTGTGTGGAATGGAGAAAGTCCTCACCCACTGTGGCTTGTCGCTGTGTTACCCTAAACACTGAATCATCCAACCCTTAACACTAAATCAAGCCCAGAGCAGCACAGCTTCTGCGTCTCAATCACTCCTGCAATTTAGCTCCCCTTTTTGCTTGCTTTCCTTTCCCATTCTCTCCTTCTGTCTTTCTCTCTCTCTCTCTCTCTCTCTCTCTCTCTCTCTCCCCGTCTCCTTTCCCACTTTGTCTCAACCCCAAACCAGCCCAGGGCAGTGACTCAACAACCCAAGGCTCTGGCCAACTCCCATCCTGAGTCTGCACTTGGGCCTCTTCCTCAGTTTGTAAGGGCTGAGCCCCTGTCCTGGGACATCAGTGGAGATCGGAGGGGGAGGTGGGCTGAGCCACTGATGGAGCCGGGCGTCCTGCTCCCTTTCTCCTCCGCCCCGTCTACTCATACTTCGCCACCCAATTGGCAGCCGGCAGCTTCCCGTCCCTGCGCTGCGCTCCTGCTCCTGGATCTCAGGCCTTGCTGTCCCCCTGCAGCCTGGGCCTCTACAGCCTACGGCTGAGGCTCAGGCATCAGAACATGGCGGCACCTGGCCCAGCGTGCACATTGTGGGGATGGGCAGGGCTTGACTTTGAAGCCCCACCACTGGCCGGATGAAAAAATACAATGGGCCAGATCCGGCCCCCGAGCCTGAGATTCCCCATCCTGTTCTATAGTTTATGTCAACGAGACTATGTAATGCTATGCTTGTTGGGATGTATAAATGACCTAGGTTGGCTGCTTTTTGTTTTGCCCTTTCTTTTGTGAGACATTTAGTGGTGAATTTTAACTCCCTGCCCTGCATATGATGTGAAGCGAAAGTGTCAGTGGGGTTGGGGAGGTTAAGTTGTTAAAAATGGGAAACCTGACCCCAACTTATCATGTACGTACATCCAATTTAACTGTGGGGGCATTGGGGTGGGGGAAGGGTGGAGGTTTCAGGTGCGATTTTGGGATGGTAAAGTGACCCATTTTTTGAGAAGTGCATTTGAATGAAGCTCAATGCCTCAGATTTTTGTAAATGGATTTAATGCCTCCAGCTCAGGATTCCCAGGGCTTGGCAGACCTGGCAAGTAAAAGAGAGGTGGAACCTGTCATATGGAGCAGGTAAGTGCTTTTCCAGCACTACTTGTGGACCAGGACATGCAGGAATGTTTCACCCCATTTACCCCACCCTACTGCGACCCTCGAAGCATACCTGCCACAATCTGCCTCTCTGTGCTCCACTGAATCATTCCCTTGTGATAGGTGATGCCCCAGCCCCACACCCAGCCTGGTGATCTCTGTCTCTTCGCCATCCACCCCTCACCTAACCACTGCTGCATTTCTTCTCTCCTTTGTGGTTTTTTTTATTTGTTCATGCGATGTGGGCGCCGCTGGCTAGGCCAGCATTTATTGCCCATCCCTAATTGCCCTTGATCAGAAGGCATTTAAGAGTCAACCACGTTGCTGTGGGTCTGGAGTCACATGTAGGCCAGATGGGTAAGGTCTCCTTCCCTGCAGATTTCCTTCTTTAAAGGACATTAGTGAACTGATGGGTTTTTTACAACAATCATCAGTTGTTTCATGGTCGTCATCAGACTTCTAATTCCAGATTTTTATTGAATTCAGATTTCACCATCTGCTGTGGTGGGATTCGAACCCGGGTTCCCAGAGCATCACGGAGGTCTCTGGAATATTAGTCAGTGACAATACTACGGTGTCACTGCCTCCCCTAAAGGTGTTGGTCTCTTCAACTCCCCGTGATCTGATCTACTGTAGCGATCTCCAGGCTCCAACCTTCAGTTTGTCCAGCTCCTGGCATTTTGGTATTTCCCAGCTGCTGACAAGCACCCCTGCTCTCTCCCAGCTGTAAATATTGGGGCTCTGGGTGCTCCTTGGTTTCTTCCTGACTAACTTAGCTGATAGAGGAACCTTGCTGTGTATGGACATAATCTACCTTTTCTTCTTAGTGAATTATATAATATGCATTTGATCTATTGATGTCGTCTCACTATTATTTTATTTATAGGAACAAAGTGTCAAGAGAAAAAAAGAACGGAGATCTGTGCAAGAAACTACAAATGAAAGCAGACGGAAAGGGTAAATTGTTATGTTTATGATCTAATTGATAATTTCACTCTTGATCCGTACACTAACAAATGAATGTTTTGGTCCAATGCCTCCTTCATGATTGCTGTGTTCCACATTGGGCCTGAATGGTTTTAAGAGCTATGTGTTTATTTGGATAATCCTTGAATATATGCTCACTATTTATGTGCCTTTGAGCCAGGACATTGAAGTATTTGTTATCGTTGAGCTATTCTGCCTATTTGCAGTTTTAAGGAGGACAAATTTGATGGCTCGGCACCATTTTTAGCGGGACTACACAGAATAACCTCAATTTCCTGTGGGAAACAGCTCGGCAGGCCAATACCTGCACACTTGCTTGGCGTTCTTCAGTGATTTTAATGAGGAATGTGATATGTAGCCTACGCTATGTGAGCAAATTGGTCCCCCTCATTCTTTTCAGTTTATTGGCAAAATGATAAATGGTGCTAGCCATTAAAGACTATTTGTGTAAGTTGTAAATTTTAACTTGCATTGTGATAAATTTATAAATCTCCACTTGAGCATTGAAAACATTTGATGTAAGGGTGCTATATTGGCTTTGCCACCTCAAGGTTTTTTTAAAAATTCATTCATCGGATGTGGGCTTCGCTGGCTGGGCCAGAATTTATTGCCCATCCCTAGTTGCCCTTGAGAAAGGTGGTGGGAGCTGCCTTCTTGAACCGCTGCAGTCCATGTGTTGTGGGTGCACCCACAGTGCTGTTATGAAGTTCCAGGCTTTTGACCCAGCGATGGTGATATATTTCCAAGTCAGGACGGTGAGTAACTTGGAGGGGAACTTCCAGGTGGTGGTGTTCCCACCTACCTGTTGCCCTTGTCCTTCTAGATGGTAGTGGTTGAGGGTTTGAAAGGTGCTGTCGAAGGAGCCTTGGTGAATTTCTGCTATGCATCTTGTAGATGGTACATACTCTGCTACTGTGCATCAGTAGTGGAGGGAATGAATGTTTGTGGATGTGGTGCCAACCAAGTGGGCTGCTTTGTCCTGGATGGTGTGAAGCTTCTTAAGTTTTTGTGGGAGCTGCACTCATCCAGACAAGTGAGGAGTATTCCATCACACTCCTGATTTATGCCTTGTAGATGGTGGACAGGCTTTAGAGAATCAGGAGGTGGGTTACTCGTTGCACAATTCCTAGCCTCTGACCTGCTCTTGTGGCCACAGTGTTTATATGGTTAGTCCAGTTCAGTTTCTGGTCAATGGTAACCCCCAGGATGTTGATAGTGGGGGATTCAGTGATGGTAATGCCATTGAATATTATGGGGCGATGGTTGGATTCTCTCTTGTTGGAGGTGGTCATTGCCTGACACTTGTATGGTGTGAATGTTACTTGCCACTTGTCAGCCCAAGCCTGCATATTGTCCACGTCTTGCTGCATTTGGACATAGACTGCTTCAGTATCTGAGGAGTCATGAATGGTGCTGAACATTGTGCAATCATCAGCGAACAGCGAACATCAGAGAACATCCCCACTTCTGACTTTATGTTGGACGGAAGGTCATTGATGAAGCAGCTGAAGATGGTTGGGCCGAGGACACTATCCTGAGGAACTCCTGCAGTGATATCCTGGAGCTGAAATGACTGACCTCCAACAGCCACAACCATTTGTGCTAGGTATGACTCCAACCAGCAGAGAGTTTTCCTCCTGCTTCCCATTGACTCCAGTTTTGCTAGGGCCCCTTGATGCCACACTTGGTCAAATGCTGCCTTGATGTCAAGGGCAGTCCCTCTCACCTCAGGTGTTCAGTTTTTTTGTCCATGTTTGACCCAAGGCTGTAATGAGGTCAGGAACTGTGTGGCCCTGGTGGAACCCAAACTGGGCGTCAGTGAGCCGTTTATTGCTAAGCAAGTGCCGCTTGATAGCACTGTTGCTGACCCCTTCCATTACTTTACTGATGATCAAGAGGAAACTGATGGGTCGGTAATTGGCCGGGTTGGATTTGTCCTGCTTTTTGTGTATAGCACATACCTGGGCAATTTTCCACATTGGTGGGTAGATGCCAGTGTTGTGGCTGTACTGGAACAGCTTGGCTAGGGGCGCAGCAAATTCTGGAGCACAAGTCTTCAGTACAATTGCAGAAGTATTGTCAGGATCCGTAGCCTTTGCAGTCCTCCAGCTGTTTCTTGATATCACATGGAGTGAATCGAAATGTCTGACGACTGGCATCTGTGATGCTGGGGACCTCCGGAGGAGGCCGAAATGGATCATCCACTCGGCACTTCTGGCTGAAGATTGTAGCAAATGCTTCAGCCTTAACTTTTGCACTGATGTGCTGGGCTCCTCCATCATTGTGGATGGGGATATTTGTGGAGCCTCCTCCTCCAGTGAGATGTTTAATTGTCCACCGCCATTCACGACTGATGTGGTAGGACTGCAGAGCTTAGATCTGATCCATTGGTTGTAGGATCACTTAGCCCTGTCTATCACTTGCTGCTTATGCTATTTGGCACGCAAGTAGCCCTGTGTTATAGCTTAACCAAGTTGACACCTTATTTTTAGGTATGCTTGGTGCTGCTCCTGTCATGACCTCCTGCACTCTTCATTGAACCAGGGTTGATCCCCTGGCTTGATAGTAATGATAGAATGGGGGACATTCTGGGCCATGAGGTTACAGATTGTGTTTGTGTACAATTCTGCTGCTGCTGATGGCCCACAGCACCTCATGGATGCCCAGTTTTGAGTTGCTAGATCTGTTCGAGATCTTATCCCATTTAGCACGGTGGTAGTGCCACACAACATGATGTGAAGCCAGGACATCATCTCCACAATGACTGTGCAGTGGTCGCTTCTACCGAGTCTGTCATGGACAGATGCATCTGCGGCAGGTGGGTTGGTGCGGATGAGGTCAAGTATGTTTTTGTTGGTTCCCTCGCCACCTGCTGTAGACCCAGCCTAGCAGCTATGTCCTTTAGGACTTGGCCAGCTGTTCCAGATTCACTCCATGTGATGTCAAGAAGCAGTTGAATGTACTGAATGCAGCAAAGGCCATGGGCCCAGGCAACATTTCAGATGTGAAAGACTTGTGCTCCAGAACTAGCTGAGCATTTAGCCATGCTGTTTCAGTACAGCTGTTTCAGGCATCTACCTGATAAGATGGGAAATTGACCAGTTATGTCCTGCCCGTTGCTGCCCATCACCCTCATTCTTCAGCAAAGTGATGGAATGTGTTGTTGAATTGACAATGCTCTCAAGTGTCACTTATTCAGCAATAACCTGTGCACCAGTGCTTAGTTTGGTTTCCGCCAGGGGTACTCAGCTCCAGATCTTATTACAACCTTGGTCCTAAAATGGTCAAAAGAGCTGAATTTCAGAGGCAAGGTGTGAGTGACTGTCTTTGACATTGAGGCAGCATTTGACCAAGAATGACATCGCTTGACAGAGCAAAATTAAAGTCAATAGGAATCGAGGATTGCAGGGGGAAATGGCGCATTGGGAAAGTCTTTCAGTTGGAGTCAGAGCACAAAGAAGGTGGTTGATGGAGGCCAGTCATCTCAGCCTGGGACATTATTGCAGGGGTTCCTTGGGATAGTGTCAGCCCTGTCATCTTCAGTTTATAGAATATCATGTATCATAGAAGGGTTATAACACAGAAGAAGGCCATTTAGCCCATCGTCTTCTTGCCGGCTCTTTGACAGTAGCTTGGATAGTTCCACTTACCAGCCTTTTCCACTGTAGTCCTGCAAATCTTTTTCTCTTCAGATAATTATTCAATTCCATTTTGAAAGCCACAATTGAATCTGCCTACCCCACAATATCAGCCAGTGCATTCCAGATCCTAATCTTTTGTTGTGTTTTAAAAAAAGGTTTTTCCTCATGTTGCCTCTGGTTATTTTACCAATCACTTTAAATTGGTGTCCTCTGGCTCTCAACCCTTCTACCAATGGCAACAGTTTCTCTCCATCTACTCTGTCCAGACTCCTCATGATTTTGAATATCTCTATCAAATCCCCTCGTGACCTTGTCTTCTTCAAGGAGAACATTCCCAGCTTCTCCAACCTGTTGTTATTGAAGTTCCTCACCTTGGAACATTTATTTATAAATCTTTTCTGCACCCTTTCCAATGCCTTCACAATTTTCCTAAAGTGTGTAGCCAGAATTGGGTGCAGTACTCCAGTTGAGGCTGAATCAGTGTTTTTTAAAGGTTCATCATGACCTCCTTGCTTTTGAACTCTATGCCTCCATTTATAAAGTCCAGGATCCCATATGCCTTATTAAGCGCTTTCTCAACTTGCCCTGCCACCTTCAATGATATGTACATATACTCCCAGGTCCCTCTGCTCCTGTACTCCTTTAAAATTGTACCCTTTTATTCATCTGCCATGTCTCTGCCCATTCCTCCAGCCTCTATACCCTCTTGAAGCCTTTTGTTATCCTCTGCACAGGTCACAATACTTCCAAGTTTTCTGTCACTTGCAAATTTTGAAATGGTGCCCTGCACAGACCTTCATCAATCCATCATAAAGTCAGAACTGAGATGCTTACTGATGACTGCATGTTGTTGCAGCTGCACTCATCCAAGCAAGTGGAAGTACTCCATCGCATTCCTGACTTGTATCTTATAGATTGTGGACAGACTTTAGAGAGTTACAGGGCAAGTTACTTGCTACAAAATTTCCAGCCTCTGATCTGCACTTGCAACCGCCGTATTTATATGGCTGGTCCAGTTCAGCTTCTGGTCAATATTACTTCGGGGTGTTGATGCTGGGGATTTCGGCGATGGTAAGGCTGTTGAATGTGGTTAGGATGAAGAGGATGTGGTTAGATTCTCTCTTGTTTCCAGGTCACTTGCATTGGCAGAAATCACTCAGCGCATTTAATTTAACAATCCTTGCCTTTGCCTTCAAATTATTTTATGACTTCACCCAACCTTATTTTTTCAGTGTCCTCCAGACTTGCAATCTGCAAACCTTCTGCAATCTGTGGCCCTCTGATTCAGACCTTTTATGCATTTCCCCTCTCATCGATAATGCACAACCTTCACAATTCTCTCATGAGCTTCACTCTTTTCTTCCAACCTTTAAAAACCTCTCCAAAACCCATCTTTCTACCAAACTTCCTTTATCTCCCAATGTGGCTTAGTGTCTCTTACTCTCTAAAGTGCCTTAGGGCATTTTCTATATTGAAGGAGATTTACCAATGAAAATTGATGTTTCATTGTTGCAGTAGGAGGTGAAACCTATTTGTTTTTCCCTTGCTAATTTTCTTGTCTCCTTTCCTCAAGGCATTGACCAATACCATTTCTAAATTGATTACTCCACAACAGATGTGGTTATATCAGCATCAAGCTATGCCCTGTATAGACGTTTCTGTTGGCCATTCATTCATTGCGATTGGATATAAGTGCAGTGCTAGATTATTTGTGTTCAGTACCATGATACATCTGGTAGTCTTGTCCCACAGCAAAATACCATGCTCCTGATAATGTTCTAGACCATTTGTCAGACAGTTTTGTGCCGTACTTCACAGGAGTAAAAGTAATTAATTGAGCAAGAGCCAATTTCATTGGGATGAGAACAGACCTGACCCAGGTTAATGGGAATTAAAGGTTGGCAGGCAAAACTGTAATGGAACAATAGACTGCCTTTAAAGAGGAGATAGAGTCGAAGTACATTCCCATCAGGGGTAAAGGTAGGAGAATCAAAGCCAAATCTTCCGGAATGATGGAAGAGATGAAGAAGTAAGATGAAGTGGAAAAGGGTGCATATGACAGATGCCAGGCTGATAATACAAGTGAGAAGCAGCTGAATATAGAAAGCTCAGAGGTGAAGTCAAGAAAGAAATGAGCAACAAATGTGAAGAGACTGGCAGCCAATGTTCAGTAACAATTACAACCCCTCAGATACTGAAACAGTCCATGCCCACATGCAACAAGGTCTAGGCAACATCCAAGCTTGGAATGGTAAGTGGTAAGTAACATTCATGCCAGACAATGATCATCTCCAACAAGAGAGAATCTAACCACATCCTCTTCATCCTAACCACATTCAACAGCCTTACCATCGCTGAAATCCCTAGCATCAACATCCGGAAGTAATATTGACCAGCAGCTGAACTGGACCAGCCATATAAATACGGTGGTTGCAAGTGCAAATCAGAGGCTGGTAATTTTGTGGCAAGTAACTTGTCCTGTAACTCTCTAAAGTCTGTCCACAATCTATATGACACAAGTCAGGAATGTGATGGAGTACTTCCACTTGCTTGGATGAGTGCAGCTGCAACAATGCTCAAGAAGCTCAGTACCACCCAGAACAAAATAGTGCTTATGGGCATACTAGCCACTACCTTATACACTCATTCTGTCCATCACCAATGCATAGTGGCACAATGTGTTCCATCTACAAGATGCACTCCTTCAACTGCATCTTCTAAACCCTCTGCCAACCAGAAGAACAAGGGTAGCAGAGGCATGGGAACATCACCATCTCCAAGTTCCGCTTCAAGCCATACACCTCCTGACTTGGAACTTTATTACCCTTCCTTTGCTGTTACTGGCTCAAAATCCTGGAACTCCCTCCATAACAGCATCGTAGGCGTACCGACCACAGATGGGTGCAGCGATTTAAAAAGGTGGCCTTCCCAAGAGCAATTAGGGATGGGCAATAAAGCTCCAGTCCATGAACGAATTTTAAAAAAAATATTGTTTAGTGATCCCTGCCAGAAATGTATGTTTGTAGATATCAAGGTAAGGAGAATTGGGTTCAGCTTTGTACTGTGCCTCCACTCTCCACCACGGTTGAACAACATACTGATACTCATTGGTTAGGGCTCAATATGAAAAATGGCTTCTTGAGAGTAAGATCTCTGGGACACTTGAAACCTTTGGAAGCAAACACCAGCAAGAAATCAGCTCTTCAGAATTGTAGGAGAGGAAAAATATGCAGAAAAAATAAAACAAATGTTGGGATCAACTTTGTCATGCTCTGTTAATTTTATTTTCCTTGTTATTCTTGCAATGTGTTAGCATCTGTATCTACAGTTGGGCTTGAACTCAGTAATATGAAGGAACTGAATTAACATTTAACTGATGCCGATGCATTTTCAGAAATAATATCAATTAATGTGAATTCACTTCCTGCATAAGAACATAAATAGGAGCAGGAGTAGACCATTTGGCTCCTCAAGCCTGCTCCGCCATTCAATGAGATCATGGCTGATGATCTTGTGTTTCGATTTCCACATTCCCATCTACCCCCCGTAAACTTCGATTCCCTTGCCTAACAAGAATCTACCTCTGCCTTAAAACTATTCAATGACCCCACCTCCACCGTTTTCTGAGCAGAGAGTTCCAAAGTCACACAACCCCCTGATAGAAAAAAAAATTCTCCTCATCTCTGTCCTAAAAGCATGACCCCTGATTTTAAAACTGTGCCTCCTAGTCCTGGACTCACCCACAAGAGAAAACATCCTTTCGACGTCCACCTTGTCGAGGCCGCTCAGGATCTTGTATACTTCAATCAAATCACCCTTCACTCTTCTAAACTCCAGTGGAAACAAGCCCAATCTGTCCAACCTTTCCTCACAAGACAGCCCACTCACTCCAGATATCAACCTAGTTAACCTCCTCTGAACCACCTCCAATGCACTTTCCTTAAGGCACTAATATGGTGCTATATTAAAATACCATTGAAAAAGAAAAAAAGATATAAAGTTAATTACAATTCTTTGAATCAGTTTAATTTGTTCAAAAGGAACTTTTGATGGTGATACTAGTGTGTATGCAATTTTATGAACTTTATTTTTGAACCTGTTGTATCTGTTTTTAGAAGTACAATAGAACAAATCGATAGTCAAAAGAAACCAACAGAAAGTCTCGCAGAAGAGGTAATTTTCCATGTTACGTTAATTTCCTAGGATGATAACTGCTTATTAGTTTTGGTGGATGAGTTATATTGCTTGAAAGGTTATTGCTTTTTTGGCCCTTTCTGGCACACAAACTGTTTTGATCTGTCACAAAGTGAGAAAGCAACCAAAGTCATTCTTTCATATTTCTGTCAAAACTGGTAATTAATGATCCATCCTTGTCTTGCTCCACTTCCTTTATCTACACCCTGCCTCTTGTTGACGGGCATGGGATCAATTTCCATTTTACATACCCACCATCCTTCTACCCCTCTGCCATCTTTCAACTCTCCGCCATCCTTCTTGACCCTACAACTGGTTCTGTTCTGTAAAACCCCAAGACTGATCTAAAGTTGTGAATGTGTCAAAACCTCTTCCAATTGAAAATTGGGAAAATTGAAACCATTATTTCTTGCTCCTATCATTCCTATCAGAAACATTGCTCTCTTGCTACTGATTCTATCCCCCTGCTTGGCTACTTCATCAGGCTGAACTAGATCATGTAAAACCTTGGTGTCCTCAATACAGAGCTGAGATTCAAACTCCACATGTGACAGAAATATAGAAAATAGGAACAGGAGTACATCATTCAGCCCTTTGAGCCTGCTCCACCATTCAATGTGATCACGGCTGATCCTCTACCTCAATGACGTACTCCTGCGCTCTCCCCATACCCGTTGATGCCTTTAGAGTCTAGAAATCTATCTATTTCCTTCTTAAATATATTCAGTGACTTGACCTCCACAGCCCTCTGTGGTAGAGAATTCCATAGGTCCATCACCCTCTGAGTGAAGAAGTTTCTTCTCATCTCAGTCCTAATTGGTCTACCCCGTACCCTGAGATTCTGACCCCTTGTTCTCGAGCCCCCAGCCAGAGGAAATATCATACCTGCATCCAGATGTTTATTTACACCTCCAAAATATTGCCCACTTCCATCCATACATCAACCTTCCACTCCTGAAACCCTTTTAATGCTTTATTTCTATTCAATTTCTCTCATATCTGGAGATTCGTCTCCAGGCCACTCATCATCCTGACTTGGAAACGTGTCGGCGTTTCTTCACTGTTGATGGGTCAAAATCCTAGAACTCCCTCCCGAACAGCATTGTGTGTGTACATACGCCACATGTACTGCAGTAGTTCAAGAAGACATCTCACCACCACCTTCTCAAGGGCAATTAGGGATGGGCAATAAATGCTGGCCTAGCCAGCAACGCCCACATCCCATGAATGAGTTTTAAAAAAAGACAAATCTTCCTTGTTCTTTCAGGGGGATATATTGGTAATGTCAATGGGCAAGTAATCCAGAGGCCAATGCTCTGGGGACATGGGTTCAAATCACACCACAGCAGCTCGTGGAATTTAAATTCACTTGATAAATCTGAAATATAAAGCTAGTCTTGGTAATGACTATGAGACGATCATTGATTGTCTTAAAAATCCATCTGGCTCACTCATGTCCTTTATGGAAGGAACTCTCCCATCATTATCCAGTCTGGCCTACATATGACTCTAGACACACAGCAATGTGGTTGACTCTTAACTGTCCTCTGAAATGTTCAGTTCGCTGACTATTAGGGATGGGCAACAAATGTTGGCTTTGCCAGTGACTACCACGTCCTATGAAAGAATAAAGAACATTTTTTTCAACTTTCATCAATTCCAATTTGTCAAAAATTTTGCTGCCAGTTTCCAGGTCACTTGCATTGGCAGAAATCCCGCAGCACATTTAATTTAACACTCCTTGCCTTTGCCTTCAAATTTTTTCATGACTTCACTCAACCTTATTTTTTCAGTGTCCTCCAGACTTGGAATCTGCAAACCTTCTGCAACCTGTGGCCCTCTGATTCAGACCTTTTATGCATCTCCCCTCTCATCGATAATGCACAACCTTCACAATTCTTTCATGAGCTTCTCTCTTTTCTTCCAACCTTTAAAAACCTCTCCAAAACCCATCATTCCACCAAACTTCCAGTCACTCCGCCTTTATCTCCCAATGTGGCTTAGTGCCTCTTATTCGCTAAAGTGCCTTAGGGCATTTTCTATATTGAAGGAGATTTACCAATGAAAATTGATGTTTCATTGTTGCAGTAGGAGGTGAAACCTATTTGTTTTTCCCTTGCTAATTTTCTTGTCTCCTTTCCTCAAGGCATTGACCAATACCATTTCTAAATTGATTACTCCACAACAGATGTGGTTATATCAGCATCAAGCTACGCCCTGTATGGACGTTTCTGTTGGCCATTTATTCATTGCGATTGGATATAAGTGCAGTGCTAGATTATTTGTGTTCAGTACCATGATACATCTGGTAGTCTTGTCCCACAGCAAAATACCATGCTCCTGATAATGTTCTAGACCATTTGTCAGACAGTTTTGTGCCGTACTTCACAGGAGTAAAAGTAATTAATTGAGCAAGAGCCAATTTCATTGGGATGAGAACAGACCTGACCCAGGTTAATGGGAATTAAAGATTGGCAGGCAACACTGTAATGGAACAATAGACTGCCTTTAAAGAGGAGATAGAGTCGAAGTACATTCCCATCAGGGGTAAAGGTAGGAGAATCAAAGCCAAATCTTCCGGAATGATGGAAGAGATGAAGAAGTAAGATGAAGTGGAAAAGGGTGCGTATGACAGATGCCAGGCTGATAATACAAGTGAGAAGCAGCTGAATATAGAAAGCTCAGAGGTGAAGTCAAGAAAGAAATGAGCAACAAATGTGAAGAGACTGGCAGCCAACATAAATGGGAATCCAGAAGTCCCAACAACCGTTACCCTTTGTTTTCTGCTACTGAGCCAATTTTGTATCCAGCTTGTTACATTCCCCTGGATCCCATGGGCTTTTATTTATTTTTTAACCAGCCTGCCATATTGGACCTTGTCAAAAGCCTTGCTAAAATCCATGTGCCCCATGTCAACTGCACCATCCTCATCAATTCTCCTTGTTACTTGCTCAAAAAACTCAATCCAGTTAGTCAGACATGATCTTCACTTAACAAATCCATGTTGACTGTCCTTAATTACTCCATCCCTTTCTAAGTGACAGTTTATCCTGTCTCTCAGAATTGTTTTCAGTAATTTGCCCACTACTGAGGTTAGGCTGACTGGCTTGTAATTATTTGGTCTACCCTTGCTCCATTTTTAAACAAAAGTACAGCGTTAGCAGTCCTTCATTCCTCTGGCACCACACCTGCACCTAGTGATTAGAAAATGATGCATTTGTTATTTGCTCCCAAGCTTCTCTAACAGCGTAGGGTATATTTCATCCGATCCTGGTGATTTATCCACTTTAAAGGATGCTAATCCCCTTAATAGTTTCTCTCTCAGTTGGTTTATCTCATTCAATGTCTGCATCACCTTCCTCTTTTTTTTGACTGAGATTTTCAATGAGATAATGGGGTGGGTTGATGAGGGTAATGCGGTTGATGTGGTGTACATAGACTTTCAAAAGGTATTTGAGAAAGTGCCATGTAACAGACTTGCCAGCAAAGTTGAAGCCTGTGGAATAAAGGGACAGTGGCAGCATGGAGACCAAGCTGACCGAGTGACAGAAAACAAAGTAGGGGTGAACGGTTGTTTTTCAGACTGGAGGAAGGTATATGTAGTGGGGTTATACATCGGTTGGTATTAAGATCACTGCTTTTCTTGATCTATATCAATGGCTGAGATTTGGGAGTACATGGCAAAATTTCAAAATCTACAGGTGACAGAACCTTCAAAGTGCTGTGAGCTGTGAGGAGGATAGTGATAGACTTCAAGAGGATATAGACACGGCTGGTGGAATGTGGAATGGACACGTGGCAGATGAAATTAATGCAGAGGATTGTCAAGTATGATGTGATAAATTTTGGTGGGAAGAGCGAAGAGAGGCAATACAAAATAAAGAATACAATACTAAAGTGGGTGCAGGAGCAGAGGGACCGGGAGTATATGTGTATAAATCATTAAAAGTGGTAGGTCAGGCCAGGTTGAAAAAGCGGAAAATTTGGGGAGGCGATGGCATAGTGGCATTCTTGCTGGATTAGTGAGCTAGAGACCCAGGGTAATGCTCTGGGGGCCTGGGTTTGAATTACGGCATGGCAGATGTTGGAATTTAAATTCAAAAAATATCTCGAATTAAAAGTCTAATGATGACCATGAAACAATTGTCGATTGCTGTAAAAACCCATCTGGTTCACTAATGTCCTTTAGGGAAGGAAATCTGCTATCCTTACCTGGTCTGGCCTACAATGTGGCTGACTCTTAAATGCCCTCTGAAATGGCCTCGCAAGACACTCAGTTGTAACAAGCCGCTACAAAGTCACAAAAAAAAAGGAATGAAACCGGACGGACCACTCAGCATCGACCTAGGCACTGGAAGCCACAATGGCAAACTCAGCCTTGTCGACCCTGTAAAGTCCTACTTACTAACATCTGGGTGCTAGTGCCAAAATTGGGAGAGCTTTCTCACAGATCAGTCAACCCTGATATAGTCACTCTCATGAAATGATATCTTACAGATAATGGCCCAGACACCACCATCACCATCTCTGGGTATGTCCTGTCCCACCAGCAGGACAGACCCAGCAGAGGTGGCGGCACAATGGTATATAGTCGGGAGGGAGTTGCCGTAGAAGTTGTCAGCATTGACTCTGGACCCCATGAAGCCTCATGGCATCAGGTCAAACATGGGCAAGGAAACCTCTTGCTGATTACTACATACTGCCCTCCCTCAGCTGATGAATCAGTGCTCCTCAATGTTGAACGCCGCTTGGAGGAAGTACTGAGAGTGGTAAAGGCGCAGAATACACTCTGGGTGGGGGACTTCAATGTCCACCACCAAGAGTGGCTCGGTAGCACCACTACTGACCGAGCTGGCCGAGTCCTAAAGGACATAGCTGCTAGACTGCATCTGTGGCAGGTGCAAGGGAACCAACAAGAGGGAAAAACATACTTGACCTCATCCTCACCAACCTACCTGCCGCAGATGCATCTGTCCATGACAGACTCGGTAGGAGTGACCACCACACAGTCGTTGTGGAGATAAAGTCCTGGCTTCACACTGAGGATACCCTCCATCATGTTGTGTGGCACTACCACCGTGCTAAATGGGATAGATTTCGAAAAGAACTAGCAACTCGAGACTGGGTATCCATGAGGCACTGTGGACCATCAGCAGCAGCAGAATTGTACTCGGACACAATCTGTAACTCATGGCCCGGCATATCCCCTACTCTACCATTACCATCAAGCCAAGGGATCAACCCTGGTTCAATGAAAACTGCAGGAGGGCATGACAGGAGCAGCACCAGGCATACCTAAAAATGAGGTATCAACTTGGTGAAGTTATAACACAGGACTACTTGCATGCCAAACAGCATAAGCAGCAAGTGTTAGACATGGCTAAGTGATCCTACAACCAACGGATCAGATCTAAGCTCTGCAGTCCTGCCACATCAGTCATGAATGGCGGTGGACAATTAAACAACTCACTGGAGGAGGAGGCTCCACAAATATCCCCATCCTCAATGATGGAGGAGCCCAGCACATCAGTGCAAAAGATAAGGCTGAAACATTTGCTACAATCTTCAGCCAGAAGTGCCGAGTGGATGACCCATCTCGGCCTCCTCCAGAGATCCCCAGCATCACAGATGCCAGTCTTCAGCTAATTCGATTCATTCAATGTGATATCAAGAAACAGCTGAAGGCACTGGATACTGCAAAGGCTATGGGCACTGACAATATTTCTGCACTAGTGCTGAAGACTTGTGCTCCAGAACTTGCTGCGCCCCTAGCCAATCTGTTCCAGTACAGCTACAACACATCTATCAGGCTATGTGGAAAATTGCCCAGGTATGTGCTATAGACAAAAAGCAGGACAAATCCAACCCGGCCAATTACCATCCCATCAGTCTACTCTCGATCATCAGTAAAGTAATGGAAGGGGTCAGTAACAGTGCTATCAAGCGGCACTTGCTTAGCAATAACCTGCTCACTGACGCCCAGTTTGGTTTCCACCAGGGCCACTCAGCTACTGACCTCATTATAGCCTTGGGTCAAACATGGACAGAAGAGCTGAACTCCTGAGGTGAGGTGAGAGTGACTGCCCTTGATATCAAGGCAGCATTTGACCAAGTGTGGCATCAAGGAGCCCTAGCAAAACTGGAGTCAATGGGAAGCAGGAGGAAAACTCTGCTGGCTGGAGTCATATCTAGCACAAAGGAAGATGGTTATGGTTGTTGGAGGTCAGTCATTTCAGCTCCAGGACATCACTGCAGGAGTTCCTCAGGATAGTGTCCTCAGCCCAACCATCCTCAGCTGCTTCATCAATGACCTTCCTTCGATCACAAGGTCAGAAGTGAGGATTTTCGCTTATGATTGCACAATGCTCAGCACCATTCGTTACTCCTCAGATACTGAAGCAGTCTATGTCCAAATGCAGCAAGACGTGGACAATATCCAGGCTTGGGCTGACAAGTGGCAAGTAACATTCGCACCACACAAGTGCCAGGCAATGACGATCTCCAATGAGAGAGAATCCAACTATCGCCCCTTGATGTTCAATGGCATTACCATCACTGAATCCCCCACCATCAACATCCTGGGGGTTACCATTGACCAAAAACTGAACTGGACTAGCCATATAAATACTGTGGCTACAAGAGCAGGTCAGAGTCTCAGAATAGTGCAACAAATAACCCACTTCCTGACTCCCCAAAGCCTGTCCACCAACTACAAGGCACAAGTCAGGAGAGTGATGGAATACTCTCCACTTGCCTGGATGAGTGCAGCTCCCACAACACTCAAGAAGCTTGACACCATCCAGGACAAAGCAGCCCGCTTGACTGGCTCCACATCCACAAACATTCACTCCCTCCACCACTAATGCACAGTCGCAGCAGTGTGTACCATCTACAAAGTGCACTGCAGGAATTCAACAAGGCTCCTTTGACAGCACCTTCCAAACCCATGACCACTCCCACCTAGAAGGACAAGGGTAGCAGATAGATGGGAACACCACCACCTGGAAGTTCCCACCTAAGTCACTCGTGACCCTGACTTGGAAATATGTCGCCGTTCTTTCACTGTCGCTGGGTCAAAATCCTGGAACTCCCTTCCTAACAGCACTGTGGGTATAGCCACACCACATGGAGTGCAGCAGTCCAAGAAGGCAGCTCACCACTACCTTCTCAAGGGCAACTAGGGTTGGGCAATAAATGCTGGCCCAGCCAGCAAAGCCCACACCCCATGGATGAATTAAAAAAAAAAGGCATGCAAGATTCTAGACTTTAAAAATAGAGACATAGAGTACGAAAACAAGGTTATGGTGAACCTTTGTAAACATTGACTCTGCCTCAACTGGAGTATTATGCTCACTTCTGGCAGCACACTTTAGGAAGGATATAAAGGCAGTAGAGAGGGTGCAGAAAAGATTGATAACAATGTTTTCTGGATGAAAGATTTTAGGGTTTTGAGGTATAAAAGCCTTTGAAATAAAATTTCTAAGTTCTGAATTCTTCATTCCGAACACTAAAGCCCTCAATTGTGCCTGACCTAACAAGCTTTGAATAACTAGTATTGATGAATCAAGTAAAATTCATTAAACACAATTTTATGAATACTTAACAAAAAACAGTGAGGACAACATGGAAATCTCTCTTCCGTCAAGTTCCTAGGATTCCTAGGGCGTTGCCAGCACAGGTGATGCCTTTATCTTTGTCTGTCTCTGAAGTGATGTTAAACTTTGTCTCAGCAGAGTCATACCACAGAGGCCATGGTTAAACTGTGCCAACAAAGATTATTTTCCAACTTTAATCCCTGGATTATTCCGGAATCCCTTATTTGAAAATAGTCCAAATTCACCTCTTCCTTTGGTTTAGGGTGCAGATCATCTGGTGTCACCCGACCCCTGTAGCTAGAATCATATAGATGAAAGACGCATGTCCACCTCTTATTTCCTGGGCCCCCAGAGTTTACATTCCATTGTGAACAAATGACACATTTCCTTTCTATACAGAGCAGTTACAAACAATGTCACATCCTCTTCAACATATTTTAACCCAAGTCCCACAAATACTAAAGCCATTAAGAACAAATGTTAATAACACTTCCTACCATAATGTCAAAACAGAAAGAAAAGATTCCCTCTAATACAGATGTTTTATACTACAGATATGGTTAATCAATTAAATCAATGCATGGGTTTTATTTAAACATAAGGTGTCATCCTCAGTTCAAGCTACCTTTCAGCCATTTCTTCAAAGCTGACAAAAATACAGTTAAGAAAACATAGAACTGCTGAACCCAAACCTTTGGGCAACTTAGTCATAAATCCATTAAGTGTAGTTTCTCACAAGCAACAGCTGCCAACAAGCTCAACAAGCAGAAACTCGAACTGAACTATTTAATAAGTGGTTAAAAATAAAATCCATAGATGTTACTTAAGACCAACAGCAAACCCTAAAAATTAGTAGTATTATCAAACATCTACATAAGGATGAGAGACTTCAGTTACATGGATAGATTAGTGAAGCTGAGGCTGTGGCACTTAGAGAAGAGAAGGTTGAGAGAAGTTTTGATGGAGGTACTCAATATCATGAAGGGTCTGACTCGAGTAGATAGGGAGAAATTGTTTCCATTGGCGGAAGAGCTGACAACCAGAGGAAACTGATTTCAGGTGAATAGCAAAAGAACCGCTATGAGCAAAAGCCTCTTTATACAGAGAATGGTTAGGACCTGGAATGCACTGCCTGAGAGTGTGGTGGTAGCAAATCATTCGTGGCTTTCAAAAAAAATTGGATAATTAAGTGAAGAGAAGATTTACAAAGCCATAGGAAATAGGCAGAGCAGTGGGATTAGCTCAGTTGCACTTACAGGGAGCTAGCATAGACATGATGGCCGAATGGCTGTACTGTAATCATTCTATGATTCCATAGATAAGACATAACATCCCTTGTATTGCCCCCTCTGTGATCTGCTTGGTTGTACTGGCACAGACTTACAGGATGCAGGCTGACTATTGGGTTCAGTGAGTAACCCATCTTTCTGTCAGTGCATGACATCTGTTTTCCTGTCACTCATTGATTTCAATGGTGCTTGAGGTAGTATAAGCAATTGGCTCATTTAGCCATCTGATTCAAAGCCTTGGTATAGTAAATGTAGCCACAAAATATCCAGCTACTTTCTGAAAGCAACCTTTTTTAAATATTAATTGTTTTGGTTCTTTGTAATCAGTTGTCCCCTTCTAATCACAATGTCAACGTGCATCGATTTTTGTAACCAATTTCCTGTAATTAGACTTGCAAGCTTACTGCAACTTCTTAAATTTAAATGTGATGGGTTTTAATAAAATGATGTTACTTCGACTTATTGACTGGATCAACTGGAGCCTTCCACCTCAGTCTTGTAGTTGATAAGCCATTCTCTTGCCAGTTTAAAATATGTCTGCCACATAATTTAGTATCTTTCATATAGTTCCATTGACATATTACAGTTTGCATTGTCTTCTTTGCTGAAAAGGGTAATCTGCTTGTGCAACAAGTTACCAGAGAAGACTATTGAAATGTGTAACATAAAATGTATAACCGCAAGAGTCAGTTGATGTGAAGGGTTTGAGGAATATGGTGAGAAGGCAGGTAGGGATTGATATCACTCAAAAAAGGACAAACTTTATTGACCCACTGGGTTCTCGCCTTGCTTTCATGGTCGAATTTATAAGCAGAGGGAATTTAATTTGTCCTTTTAAGAAAGAAAATATGTTTGCTATGTTCTGCCTTTACTTAATTTAATAGAAGTACTTGTATTTTAACTACATTATTTTAATTTTTAAGTATATTTGTTGGGCTGTTTATTTCTTGCAATCAAGATGGTACTTCTTTCAATATGAAAATTTTTGATCTAAAATACAAGGAACATATATGAATTTTGTTATTTTTGGGGGCCAAAGGTTATAACTTTTTTTCAGGTTTGAGTATCACCAACGTTCATTCAGTCAGTCAGTCACAAGGGCACTTATCTACAAGGTAGTCTGGAGCCCTCTAGAGGAAAGAGCAAGGAACTGAATTCCACTTTGTATTTTCAGATTTGTATCCATGCTCCACCATCTGGTGACATGAAATGCTTCACCCCTTTAGTTTACTTCTGTAGGACTATCATATTTTCCACTATGTAAAGTGCTTTGTGTTTATTGTAGCTCTTATCTGTCTTTTCAACTATGTTCCTGGCAAAATCGCAGGGTACAGACAGACTTCGATCCACGTGGCGGTCCAGTCAGGTCGGATTAATTGATGATGATGCTGTAAGAATTTGACCTTTTCTTGTAAACTAGTTCAATAAAATCAGTGTTTAAAGCTATTCCATTTCATCATTAGAAATGCTAGACTATTGGAGAAAGAGGATTAGTTTTTTTTCCAAAATATAAAAGGCTTTATTAAATGAGCAGATTCCTATTTTTTTAATGTTGTTTATCTGCTTTCAAATGTTTTGTTCGATGAAATGGGTCTTGTTCATCCTTTTCAAAATTATAAAATCATAAAGGTCAACTGTGAATAATACCTGTGAAGACTTCTCTGTGTGTGCTGATGATTGCACCGTGTATTCGTTTTTTTTTATTCTCAAGAATTGTGAAGGAATTATTTTAAAGTGATTTTGTGCAGGTGTGAGGGTATTTTTAAAAATAATTTCTTACGTTAAAATATTTTGTTAAAGAAATGGGGAGACGGTGGTGTCGTGGTATTAGTAATCCAGAGGCTCAGACTCTGGGGATGTGGGTTCAAATCCCACCATGGCAGCTGGTGGAATTTGAATTTCGTTAATAAACCTGGAACACAAAGCTAGTCTCAGTAATGATGGCCATGAAACTATTGTCGATTGTTATAAAAACCCACCTGGTTCACTAATGTCTTTCAGGGAAGGAAATCTGCCGTCCTCAGCCAGTCTGGCTTTCATGTGACTTCAGATCCACAGCAATGTGGCTGACTCTTAACCGCCCTCTGAAATGGCCTAGCAAACCACTCAGTTCAAGGGCAAAAAGGGATGGACCACAAATGCTGGCCTTGCCAGCAACACCCACATCCCATGAAAGAATAGAGAAAAAAAAATTAATGGTGCTTGCAGTTATTTATTTGTAAATGGTGCAGCAACTTCATAGGAACAGGAGAAGGCTATTCAGTCCGTCGAGCCTGCTCAGCCATTCAATATGATCGTGGCTGATCGAACACTTCTATGCCTTTTACCCACACTATCCCCATAACCCTTTACGTTATTGTTAATCAGAAACCCATCAATCTCTGCCTTAAACAAACTCAATGACTGGCTTCCACGGCCCTCTGGGGTAGAGAATTCCAAAGATTCACAACCCTCTGAATAAATAAATTTCTCCTCATCTCGGTCCTAAGTGGCTACCCCCTTATTTTGAAATTGTGTCCCCTGGTTCTAGACTCCCCAACCATCTTACATGGATGAAACATCTTACCTGCATCTACCCTGTCTATTCCTTTAAGTATTTTGTGGGTTTCAATGAGATCACCTTTCATTCTTCGAAACTCCACAATAATATCCTTTCTGAGGTAAGGGGACCAAAACTGCACACACTACTCCAGGTGCGACCTAACCAAGCTTCTATACAATTGAAGCAAGACTTCACTACCCCTGTACTCAAATCCTCTTACGATAAAGGCTAACATCCCATTAGCCTTCCTAATAGCTTGCTACATCTGCATGTTAGCCTTCGGTGACTTATGGACAAGGACACCCAAGCCCCTTTGTACATCTACACTTTCTAATATCTTAGCATTTAGGAAATACTCTGAACACCTGTTCCTTTTACCAAAGTGGATAACCTCACATTTTTCCACATTATGTTCCATCTGCCATGTTCTTGCCCACTCACTAAGTCTGTCCAAATCCTCCTGCAGCTGCTTTACATTTTCCTCACAACACACATTCCCGCCTAGCTTTGTATTATCTGCGAACTTGGAAATATTACATTTGGTTCCCACATACAAATCATTGATATATATTGTGAACAGCTGTGGCCCAAGTACTGATCCTTGCAGTACCCCAACACGAGAATGACCCGTTTATTCCTACTGTCTTGTTTTCTGCCTGTTAGCCAATCCTTAGTCTATGTCAGTATATTGCCTCCTATCCCATGTGCTTTTATTTTGCTAATCAACCTCCTGTGGGGGACTTTATCAAAAGCCTTCTAAAAA
The DNA here is from genome assembly GCF_964194155.1 of Cetorhinus maximus. Lineage (NCBI taxonomy): Eukaryota > Metazoa > Chordata > Chondrichthyes > Lamniformes > Cetorhinidae > Cetorhinus > Cetorhinus maximus. Next base: position 29,160,294 of record NC_135881.1, read on the forward strand.
TCCAATATACTACATCCAGCGACTCTCCTTTACCAATTTTGTTAGTAATATCCTCCAAAAACTCCAACAAGTTTGTCAAACATTATTTTCCATTTGCAAATCCATGCTGCCTAAGCCCAACAGACCATGGTTATCCAAGTATCCATTTATCACATCCTTTATAATGGATTCTAGCATTTTCCCTCCTACTGATGTAAGGCTAACAGGTCTGTAGTTCCCTGTTTTCTCTCTCCCTCCCTTCTTAAATAGTGGGGTGGCATTTGCTACCTTCCAATCTTCAGGAACCATTCCAGAATCTATAGAATCTTGGAAAATGATCACCAATGCCTCCACTATCTCTGTAGCAACCTCTTTCAATACTCTGGGATGCAGAATATCAGGTCCCGGGGACTTATCAACTTTCAGTCCCATTAATTTCTCCAATACAACCTTCTTACTTATACTAATTTCCTTCAACTCCTTATTCTCCCTAGTCCCTTGAATCTCTAAATCTAGGAGATTTCCTGTTTCTTCCTCAATGAAAACAGACACAAAGTAATCATTTAGCTTCTCAGCCATTTTTCTATTCCCCATTGTAAATTCTCCTGACTCTGCTTGCAATGGACCCACATTTGTCTTAGCCAAATGCTTCCTTTCTACATACCTATAGAAGCTTTTACAGTCTGTTTTTATGTTTTTTGCTGGATTGCATTCATATTCTATTCTCCCTTTATCAGTTTCTTGGTTTTCCTTTGTTGTATTCTAAAAACCGCCCACTCCTCAGGTTTACTACTTCTGTCAACTTTATAAGCCTTTTCTTTTAACTTTATACAATCCTTAACGTCCTTTGTCAGCTATGGTTGACTGACTTTTTTGAGGCATTTGCACCTTGAAAGAATGTATAGGTGCTGTAAGCTATGTAATAGTTCTTTGAAGACTATCCATTGCCTATGTACAGACATAACTTTTAATGTGTTTTCCCAGCCACCTAAGCCAATTTGTCCCACATGCCTTCATAATTTCCTTTATTCAACTTTAACACCCTTGCTTCAGATTGAACTACCTCACTTTCAAATATAATGTAAAATTCTATCGTATTGTGATCACTCATCCCTAAAGGTTCTTTTACAACAAGATTATTAATTAGCCCTTTTTCATTACACAATACTAGATCTAAAATAGCCCATCCTCTAGTCTGCTTCTCAACATACTGCTCTAGAAAACCACCCCTAACACACTTCAGAAACTCACAAAGAGAAGCGCTAAAAATTAAGTATTATAAATGTAGATTCTCATTCCTTAAGGTATTAATTCCTGTTGAGTTTTAAAAATGTCAATTTTTAAATAATTTCTTCACAAACTCTCCATAAGCCTTAATTTTTTCTTTGAACAATATTTGCCAATTTCCTTACTCAAAACTATTTTCTGGATTTTGCTTTGAATGTTGTTTCTGAGCTTAGCAACCAAACCACTACCTACCAAACCGATAAATCCCCTGGACTTAATGGGTTGCATTCCAGTATATTAAAGGAAGTAGCTGCAGAAATAGCTTGTGCGCTGGTCATAATCTTCCAAGAATCCTTAGATTCTGGAAAAGCCCCAGAAGATTGGAAAACTGCCAATGTAACACCATTATTCAAAAAGGAAGGGAGACAAAAAACAGGTAACTATAGGCCAGTTAGCTTAACATCCGTCGTTGGGAAAATGTTGGAGTCTGTTATAAAGGATGTAATAGCGGAGCATTTAAAAACGCATAATATAATCAAGCAGAGTGAGCATGGCTTCATGAAGGGGAAATCATGCCTGACAAATTTATTAGAATTCTTTGAGGAGGTAACAAGCAGGATAGATAAAGGGGAACCAGTAGAGGTAATATATTTGGATTTCCAAAAGGCGTTTGATAAGGTACCGCACATTAGGGTACTTAATAAGATAAGAGCCCATGGTATTGGCTGTAGTATATTAGCATGGATAGAGGATTGGCTAACCTAAAGAAGACAGAGAGTTGGGATTTGCGGGGCATTTTCAGGATGGCAACCTGTAACTAGTGGAGTGCCACAGGGATCAGTGCTGGGGCCACAATTATTTATAATATTAATGACTTAGATGAGGGAAGTGAATGTACTATTGCCAAGTTTGTGGATGACACAAAAATAGGTGGGAAGGCAAGTGGTGGGGATGACACCAAGAGTCTACAGAGGGATATAGACAGGTTAAGTGAGTGGGCAAAAACTTGGCAGATGGAATACAATGTGGGAAAATGTGAAGTTATGCACTTTGGCAGGAAGAATAGAGGAGCTGAATATTATTTACATGCGGAAAGCTGCAGCACGGAGGGATTTGGGGGTCTTCGTGTATGAATCCCAAAAAGCTAACATTCAAGTTCAGCAGGTAAAAGGAAGGCAAGTGAAATATTCATCTTTATTTCAAAGGGAATGGAGTATAAAAATAGGGAAGTCTTGCTAAAACTATAGAAGGCACTAGTTAACCACACCTAGAATACTGTGAACCATTTTGGTCCCCTTATCTAAGGAAAGATATACTGGCATTGAACCCGGTCAAGTGAAGATTCACTAGGTTGATCCTGGGTATGGAAAGATTTTCTTATGAGGAGAGATTGAGTAGGTTGGGTCTGTACTCATTGGAGTTTAGAAGAATGAGAGGTGACCTTATTGAAACATATAAGATTCTTAGTGGGCTTGACAGAGTGTTTCTCCTTGTGGGAGAGTCTCAGACCAGAGGGCATAATCTAAGAGTAACGGGTCGCCCATTTAAGACAGAGATGAGGAAAGATTTCTTCTCTGAGGGTGGTGAATCTGTGGAATTCTTTACTGTAGAGGTTGATTCGTTAAGTATTTTGAAGGCTGAGTTAGACAGATTATTGATCAGCAAGGGAATCAAAGGTTATGGGGAAAAGGCAGGAAAGTGGAGTTGAAGATTATCAGATCAGCCACGATCTCATTGAACGGCGGAACAGACTTGATGGACAGAATGGCCTACTTCTGCTCCTACGTCTTATGGTCTATGTGTACTTTCTCCTCATTGCTTTTTCTTTCATCAATCTTAAACTCATGTCACTGAGTTGTTGACTCTGACCAGGGGAAATTGTTTTTATCTTCTTTACCACATCAAAACAATTCTTAATTTTAAGCGCAGCTGTCAAATTTTCTACTTTATAATAGGGAACAAGGAAATGGCAGAGCAATTAAACAACTGCTTTAGCTCTGTCTTCATGAAGGAAGACATAAGTAACTTCTCAGAAATACTTGTGAACCAAGGGTCTAGTGAGAAGGAGGAATTGAAGGAAATTAATATTACTAAAACAATAGTGCTGGAGAAATTAATGGGACTGAAAGCCGATAAATCCCCAGGTCCGATAATCTACATCCAAGTGTACTAAAGGAGGTGGCCATGGGAATAGTGGATGCATTGGTTGTCATCTTGCAAAATTCTGAAACAATCCCAGCAGATTGGAGGGTGGCAAATGTAACCCTGCTATTTAAGAAAGTGGGGAGGGAGAAAACAAGGAAATAGTGACCGATTAGCCTAACATCAGTGGTTCGAATAATGCTCGAGTCTATTTTAAAGGATGTGATAACAGGACATTTAGAAAATATCAACAGGATTAAACAAAGTTAACATGGATATATGAAAGGGAAATCATGTTTGACAAGCCCTATTAGAGTTCTTTGAGGACATAACTAACAGAATAGATAAGGGATAACCAGTGGATGTGGTGTATTTGCATTTTCAGAAACTTTTTGATAAAGTCCCACATAAGAGGTTAGTGTGTAAAATTAAAGCACATGGGATTGGGGTAATTAGTTGGCATGGATTGAGAATTGGTTAGCAGACAGGAAACAGAGAGTAGGAATGAATGTTTTTTTTTTAGAGTGGCAGGCTAGTGGGGTACTGCAGGGGTTAGTGCTTGGGCCCCAATTATTCACAATATATATCAATGATTTAAATGAGGGAACCAAATGTAATATTTCCAAGTTTACTGACGACACAAAACTTGGTGGGAATGTGAACGATGAGGAGAGTGTTAAGAAGCTCCAAGGTGATTTAGACAGGTTGAATGAGTGGACAAATACATGGCAGTTGCAGTATAACGTGAATAAGTGTGAAGTTATCCACTTTGGTAGGAAAAATGGCAGAGTGTTATTTAAATGGTGATAGATTAGGAAATGTAATTGTACACTAATCACTGAAAGCAAGCATGCAGGTGCAGCAAGCATTTAGGAAGGCAAATGGTATGTTGGCCTTCACTGCTTGAGGACTTGAGTACAGGAGCAAGGATGTCTTACTGCAGCTATACAGGGCCGTGGTGAGACCACACTTGGATGTGTTGTGTGCAGTTTTGGTCTCCTTACCTAAGAAAGGATATAGTTGCCACTGAGGGAGTGCAGCGAAGGTTCACCAGACCGATTCCTGGGCTGGCAGGATCATCGTATGAGGAGAGATTGGGCCAACTGTGCCTACTAGAGTTTTGAAAAATGAGAGGAGATCTCATTGAAACATGTAAAATTCTGACAGGGCTGGACAGACTGGATACAGGGACGATGTTTCCTCTGGCTGGGGAGTCTAGAACAAGGGGCCACAGTCTCAATATACAGGGTAGACCATTTAGGACTGAGATGAGGAGAACATTCTTCACTTGGAGGGTGTTGAACCTATGGAATTCTCCACCACAGAAGGGTAAGTCATATTTATGAAGGAAATAGATAGATTTCTGGACTCCAAAGACATCAAGGGATATGGGAAGAGCGCAGGAGTATGGTGTTGAGATAGAGGATCAGCCATGATCATCTTGAATGGCGGAGCAGGCTTGAAGGGCCGAATGACCTTCCCCTCCTTTGCTTTTGTGAAAAGTTTGTCATTTTCTCTGTCCTCATAATGAAAGCTTTATATTGCTGGAAACTGGGGAGTGGTTTAATAACTGGGAATTGTTTGGATCTGATGCCAGTACTGCTGCAGGTATTATCATACTTCTAAACGACTATAAATTTCTTTACAGCTTGTTGAAGGAGAGGAAATTGCTATGGAGAGCCAATCCACTATTGAATCATCAAACTATGATGATGACTTTGAGGTATTGACCATTAGTCTGTAGTGTATAGGTAATAAGCATACATGGTTTGCAATATACAATGATAACATTTTCAGATTTACCTTAGTGCCTGGATCATCAGGTTTTCAGACCCTATCACAATTAGCAAAGTCTTGTGCTATGATGTTAATGCCTATCATTTTATTACTTTAAATAAAACAATTACATTTTAATGAGATTATTGCAGTTGAGTATGTCAGCAAGGTTTAAAAAATATATTTTCCTTAGGAAGTGTGTACTTAATTTGTTATGTTGATGCAATCACCACTGGGCAATTTCCATGCTCTGTTCATATTGCAGCAACTTGTCTGTGTTGTTCCCATGTAAGTGAGGGGCCCTATAAGTTACAGGAGTCATCCTACAGGAATGAATGCATAAATGTTTTGATTAACTGGTATATTATACAACCAACTAAAATGGTGGCAGTTTAACACTAAATGATAGAATGTCGTATTAACAAATGAATTCTAAAATGGTTGTTGTGGTTTTGTAAGCCACTACATTGTGACACAATTGGATAAAGGACCACTACAGTGTTGAAAATACTGTAGGTGGCAGTGTAATTGAGAACACCAAGGAGTATTTACAAATGTATGTGTACCTGTGAATGTATTATTACGAATGGGGAGGACACGTGCCGGGACTTGCCCCTTCCTTCCCACTCGTTGATCGATTGTAACAGCTTTTTTTTTGTAATTTATCAGGATGAAGGTATTCATTCAACGTTTTTCCTTAACCATTTACGTGTTGATTGCAGAGAAACCAGTCTGACAGGCTTTTGTGAGTTTAAACAAAAGGGGTTAGTTTTTATTGAGCTAAAAACCCACACAGCTACATATATAAAGATATTTAAAAATGTAAACCCACGTCCTGACCTTTGCCACACACATGCACGCTCTTACAAGTTCTACAGTAGGAGGTTACTCTTTTATCAGTAAATTTTAATTTAGCCAAAGGCAAAAAAATAGAGATTTCACTGTTTGAGTCCTTCACTGGTATCCATGGCTGAGGCAGCATTTTTCCACAGTGGTCTTGAAATTCCAGTGGAGTTGAGGCTGATGTAAACTGCAATTTTTGGAGATAGTCTCTTAAACCATAATCTGTATTTTCCAAAAATTGATGCAATTGTACCTGAGGTTCCTTTCAATTGAAGTTCTTGATCTCTGATACCTTTTGGAATCTACCACAGAGATAGGTCTTGAACTTGAGAAAGAGGGGTGAGAGATGGTGTTACTGCTCCATTGACAAATCTGTTCCAGACTCTTATTTAGCAACTTGGGTGTTGTACTAAAAGACATTTCAAAATGTTTATTCTAGTCACATGACCTCTCCCCCATAGTAATTTCAGAATATAATTTATTAGCTCATGTCTGGACAGACCTTGGTTATTTTCATGACCTAGGCGATTAGTTTCTTTAATGCCCCAGCCATTAACTCCTGAATGATTCATCCTCCATTTTGATGAGATAGGAAGAACACCTATATAGCCATTGTTAGATTTTCTGTCTCCACTTGAAGGGTAACTTTATAGAAGAGCAAATGTTGAGGGCCTGTACAGTTTCAGTAAATCTTTGTGAAGTAATTCTTGACATTAGCAGTGAAATTCCATAAGAGGTGGCCTTGGCATGTCTTAATTGCAATCCATATTGGAACCTTCTAGAAACTGGCCAGCTTGTAATACCAGACATTAGGTGACCTGTGGCAACCATTTTAAGTCAAGGGGCTGAATTTTACATGCCTGCAGAGGGCTCATTTCTCATGGGGGGGCACATAAAATGCCGTGGACGCCCATCCCACCACCCCAAGCTCACCCTCATAGCATGGGGTTCGGTAAGCACTGAAATCAGCAACTCACCTGCAAAATTTAAATGACCATTTAAGGGTCAATTAGGCTTGTTATCAAGCCTATTGGACCGAATAAAACGCTGCCCATGCCATAATATGTTTGCCGTGGGCAGCAGGGCAGGAGTGGGAAGTCCGATTTTTGAACTAAAATGGTTAAAGGGTGGGAAGGAAGGGGGAGGGTTGCTCTTCAGGGACTGCCCTTTGCCAATTGTGGGGCGGCCCCCATTAAACTGAATTCCTCCCCCTTCCTACCCATTCTCCCTTTTTAACCCCCCCGTCTCCCCGCCCCCCCGCCCCTCACGTGCAAACTTTCCTGGCCCAACATCCTGGACTTGCCTGTTCCGGGGAACCTGGACCTTGGGTTCCGCTCCTCATCTGCAGTTCCGGCAGCTGCCACTGACCCCTTCCTGGCGCTGCCGGGACTGATGGAGTTGCTGACCTATTGGATTGGCCGGCAGTCCAGAGGGTGGAACTTTTGCCCCAATGAGGAGCGGAAGACCCACTTGACCATCGTTAATCAGCCCTTCAGTACTTTATTGCTGCAGGGCTGCTCAGCGAGGAGTCAGTTGGCTTCATGCCATATAGTTTCCTGGGGGGGGCGGGGGGTGCCTGCCCGCCCCCTGTATTATTCAGCCAAGTATCTTTGCTTTTCAATATATATCTGATCAGCCGATTAAATTAAAGACTAATATCACACATGCACACGTCGCATCATCATGACAGTGTGCATGTATAAAGAGTGGGAAATAAGAAGAAATAGTAAATGAAAAAGACTGATGAGGAATGGAATCAGACATGAATAAGGAAAATTAAACTTTAATGCAGATTTGTTCCAACTTTGCTTTTCTTCATGGGTAGAATTTTCCCCCTGTTGAGGTGGGGGGGGTTGTGCGCGGGTGCGGACCCGATCAGCACCCTCGATTGGGTCCGCGGTGCCATTTTACGTGGGCCAATTAAGGCCCGCCCAGCGTGACGCGCGCCTGGAAGCGCTGAGCGCTCCCTGTGTGGGCGGAGGGGGAGTTCCCTGAGTCTGGTTCCCTGAGTCGCATGCGTGTGAAAGAGCGCAGAAATCTCCCTGAGGCACAGAACTGCCTCAGGGAGATTAGTTTAAATTCCAAAAATTTTAATAAAGAAAAAAAAAATTTAAGACATGCTCACATGAGCTGGGACATGTCAATGAACTTAAATTAAAAAATTTATTTAATTTATAAACCCTTCATGAAACCTCATCCTGTCCGTGGAAGAGGTTCCCTGAAAAAAGCGAAGGCTGCCTGGGCTCTTAGCCTGCCCGCCAACCTTAAGGTTGGACGGGCAGCTCAGGTAATTGCTTAATTGCCTTTTTAAATGGCCTTAATAGGCCTTTGACAGTTTGGCGGGCGAGCAGCCGACTCGCCTGACGTCACCTCGTGTCATTTTATACCTCGGCAAGCGTGCCCCGCCCCCGCTCGACGAGCGTGCCCCGCCCCCGCTTGCCGAGCCGAAGATTCAGGCCCATGTTTCTGATTTAAAAGCATACCAATAAAGGTTTGGAAACATTTTAATTTTCGTGTTAATATAAATAGGGAATGCAGGGCAATACAGGGAAAGTGTTAATCATATATCAATTAGTGGTTAATGGTATTAAGGTGGTGGACATTAATTATATATAAGAGCAGGCTGAAAGTTTGGTTGTTGGTTGGTAATGTATGTTAAGCAATGTGTGTCTCTGTAAATAAAAGCTTGTTAATGTATAAAGACTACACTTCAGTTCTATCCTTCACCAAGTTGGCTATCTGAAATCTAATAAGTGTGATGGTGATATTAACGATGAGGTTCATTGATTTAAAATTCACTTCTGCTATTATCCCTGCAAACGCTGTTGTATTTAATTAACTTTTTTTTTAACTGTGCTTTTTAAAAAATTTCGCTTATTTTTCTCTGGTATAGTTCAATTTGCTATATTGCAGAGAAGAAAGGGGAAGAAAGCAAAATGGTAGAAAATTGTCCTCTAATATGTCACCTGTATAGGAGATAATTAACATTAAACATATACCAGATAAAAACATTTGTACAGTTTGCTGTATTAATCTATTTACAAAAAGAATATTGGATACCCTGGGCATAAATGAAAACACCATAACCAAATTTTGGAGTTCAGAAAACAATCACTACCACAGGAGTAGTTTGTCATTCTAGCCTGCATTCTGAGATTATTATTAAAACTCATTTTATGATTCCATTGTCTGGGCTGATGATTCAGTTTCTACCATTAGATGATCTGCAGTCAAGTCCCATATATAATGAAGCTCCTTGCAATGTCGTTAGAAGAGGTTTAATGTAAAACAACAAGCAATAGACTGGGAGTAAATTACTTATTCCTGCTTCATTTTATATTTGTTTGCTATTCCCTCTTCTGCCTGCAGTAAGATGCTGCTCGTACTCTTGATCTCCTTGTTGAGTCACACATGTACCCTTGGTATGTGAGCATCACTGGAAAGGAGATCCATAGTTGCCCTTCAGAATGTGGTAGTGGGCCTTACATAATTAAATATCGGCAGGCTTCCATTTATATATCTATTATGAGAAAACTACCTATTTAAAAATCTTATTACCACCATTTATTTCTGTTACTTTCTCATTAAGAAAGCTTGGCGTTTACTTTAATTACACTGATCAATCAGGCTATTAATAGGGAAAAAACAAACAAGTGCACAGGACTTTTAGAAAAAGAAAACACAAGGAAAAACTTAAAGCACAAAAACATTTTATATATTGGGATTAATTGTATACAAAAATATTGCCGTATTTATCTTAAAGTGTACAGTTGTGTCTGTAATTCACTGAGTTCCTGATCATAGTAGAACTATCATTGAGGGCAGCTTATGACAGAATAGTATCAGAGTGAGTTGTTAAATGGTTGGCAGAAAATCTATACAAGGAAGAAATAAACAAATGCTCCGAATTAAAAATACAGTATAAAGCTATATTATGATGTACAAAAGATTTTATGTTCCTCTGTGTAAAGGACTATGAGGATGACTTTGAGGAAGATGAATGTAAAGATGAAGAGGTCGAGCTAGAGAAAGAGGAAATTCCAGCACATCAGAGAGCTGAAATTGAAGCAATTCAAAAAGCCATTGCAGCAGAAAATGAACAGATCAGAGAAACACACACTAGAAGTCACAGAAAGATATTTGAAGAAGAACCAAAAAGAGGTAGGGTTAATTTTTATATGAATTACCATACTTTAAAAATAATTATCATTGGATTTTCAACATTACATTTTAAAATCTCCAAACCAGATTAATCAGTAAAGAACTTGGTCTGTGTGTGTGTACCTTTTTTTCTCATACACCATACTGCTGTGTATGCACCATTTGACATGAATGTTTTTGACAGAATTTGTTTTATTCCCATCATTGTAACCCCTCACTTGAATGAGTACAGATTCATTTAAATACCGTTTTTTGTTCTCTTTGTAATTACTAGAATACATTTGTGAATGATCCTCCTTCAGTTTACACTGGTGTTAACCAGGTATTAACTGAATTACCTTGAATGATAGGTAACATGCACTGCTGCTGTTAAACTACCGTATTTTAAAAATGTATTCATCTGCCCTTAGGTGAGTACATTTTTCTTCCAACTTTGGATAGCTATAAACTGTTATAGCTGGTGTAGAGCCTGTGCTCAAGTATGTTTTTGAATTTATTTGCTGTGATATTGCAGTGCAAAATCACTCGAGGAGCAGCTGACCTTATGAAGAACCAGTTTAATCCAATTTTACCCAGCATTACTAAAATGCTTTGTAAGCCGTGGCTATTGCCTCAATTAAGTAAGGAAGGAAGTTGTCATGTTAGAATGCTTGCTTATCTGGAAGCCCTGAAAGTAATTTAATCCAAATAGAAATATATCCTTCTACTTTATGCAGTCTGCACATCCAGGTTGTACCTGGGCAGTGGAGTTTTAGATTTTGGAGTTCATGGCTAGCAAAACCTAACGGTATACATGGCAAACTGTCAGCCAGCCTAATGGGTAGAACTTGGACCAAAAGTGAAACCATGACAGTTTTATTGTACAGTAGGTGATTAGAACAAAGGGCCTGTACCTTCAATTTATGCCAAACAATGACGTAATTTGAGATTTTGTTCAGTTCTGGGAATTAGACTTTGATGTAATGTGCAAACAGTAAACATATGTCTGTCACATTGTAGTATTTCCAATGAAGCTCATACTTCAAATGTTCCAGCTTTGAAACTGCATGCGATATGCCACCATAAATCTTGATTGTAATGGACAGCCAGTTAAGTATGTTGAGGTATCACATAAAGATTGTTAAACAATTGTATCTGTTCCATCAAAAATGTAAACTAATAAAACAGCTCATTTAATTAGATTTGGATATGTTTATTTCTCATCTAAATGTTATCTACTGCTTCCATTATGCTGTGCATTTTATTTGTGTGTAACGCAATTTGTTGCCAATTTAGATTTTGAAAACTCACAGACCAGAGGACCTGCTCGAGGAACATTCATTGACTTTGTGGCAGCGAAGCAGCGAGAGATCAGTTTTAAAGTGGCTAGTAAACAAAAGTAGGTAAATATGAGCTTACAGTTTATGTGCAAAATATTACATACTAGCAGGGACCCAAAAAACATTTGTGGTGAAACTAGAATCTTTATTACAACAGCACAGTACTTCTTTAAATACAGGTTTTCTAGTAATTCTTTCACCAAAGACTTTAACAAAACCAAAACTTCTCACTCCGGAAAAAGCTACATAAAGTTGTCTATATGTTAAAATAGTCTGAGGATATAAATACAATTTTGTCAGGAGACTTGTTTATAGTCATAGAATATGAAAGACTAATTGGGAACTGTTTTCTCCTGAGTTGAAAAATCTAATTGGCTCAATACTATTCGAGGAATGAACACACTATTTGCTTGAATCTACCTGTTATAATTTCAGCACTTATCATTGGTAGCTAGGAAGCTGTTTTCTTCAATGTTGTTTCATTATAAAGCCCTTGTTTGGGATTCAAGTTTCATAGCAACATTATAAAGTGCTTCTAGCTTTAGAATAAAAGTTGTGTTAAATAATTGTCCCTGTCATTTTGTTTTACTTAACCAATTCCATCATCTCTTCCCATGCCATCCTTATCCTCCTTATGCTATCCCATCCTTCCCTTGTCATCCCTTCCATGCCATCCCCATCCTGCTCTTTAACATCCCCATCAATTTCATTCCTCACAGAAACAATCTCTCCAGCAGGGTAACTATGTTGTTCAGCTCCCCTCACCTTCTGCCCCCTCCCATCCTACTACTTCCGCCAACCGTTGGCAGCTGCACATACGTCATGCACTCCAGTCTTCTGCGCCCCACATGCCTCAGCCTGCATTCCATTCCAATGCCATCCGCATCCTATTCCTTCCATCCATGCCATACCATCCCTATCCTGCCATCTGCATTCCTCCCATCAATCCCAATCCATCCCTCACAGAAATGATCTTTCTAGCCAGTTTTATCACACGTCAAAGCTCACAATGGCAGTAAAATCTCATGTAAACATGTGTCACTGGAATTTCAGCATGATCTGATAAGTGAATAAACTTTTACAGGTCCATTGAGTAGTAAAAGACAGTAGTACAAGTCTAGATTTTGTCCTTCCAAAACTGGGATAAGTCTGGAGAAACTGTGATGGAGGATGGTCTTTCATTGATTATATAAGCAGTGAGAATAATTAATAGTGGAGCAACACTCAAACAAAGTATTTAAGCATTTCGGGTTCCATGTCTACAGATGAGATTGCATTCATTTCAGTAAGTTAAATTGGCCTAGAGTTAATACACCCCAAGATATCAATTATATCCCTGTCTGGGTAATAGAATACTATTGAGTATCATGTTACACCCTTACCTTCTGATGTTTGTGTCACCACTACCAACTGTTGGCAGCTGCATGCGTGTTACGTACTGCAGTCCTCCACATGCTGCCGTGTGTTCCAGGCTCCACCCACTAAATCAACTCACTGACCAATCAAAACTGTTCAGACAGACGAGCCAAATATTATTATTGGTTGTAGGCATGATTACACAGAGTAAAGGGAGTGGTTACACAGTAAATAATGAAGGCTTGGGTATTTAGGAATATTGTCATGACTCTTTGGAAGTAATTACGCAAAGAGTACAGGTTATTTTACAGTGATTACAGCGTTTAAGGACTGAAATTAATGCCAGTGGCAGTGACCCCGATGCCAGGCCGGAAAGCCAGGAGCAACCCAGCTGCGGCTATTTCCAGGAGCCTTGATGTGATTCTATGGCCATCGGGCAATTAATGGCCTGATGTTGGGGCTCCCTTCAAGGGCAGCGATCTTCCCTCCAAGAGCTACCAGCTAATCAGAGGGCCAACAGCTCTTTAGTCCTAGCAGTGGCCACTGGGAGCAGTGGCTACTGCTGACACTGTGCCCAGCCAGGACTAGCAAGATGGACTAGGCCCCACAACCAAGTAGTGTCATGCATGCTGGGGTCAGCCAGGCAGGCTGAGGGAGTGGGTGGTGGGATGGTCGGGGGAGTTGGTGGTGTTTCAGCGGTGGTGGCCCTCACCGCTCCGGGCCCCTCCATGGGCCAGAGGGTGTCTGATAAGGCCCCCCTCCCACCCCACATCCCCCCCACTGCCAAGGCCCAGAGAGAAGCTGACAGCCTTACTAGGTAATCTCCCTGTGTGAAGGGGCACCCCCTTCCACCCTCCCCCACCCACCCCTTCCTTACCACTGAAGAATTCCACTGGTGGTGGGAAGAGACCCTCAAGTGGCCCTTATTTGGACATTTAAGGGTCTCAATTGACCATATGGAATGCTGTCTTCTGACTTTCTACACCTTTGACTGAATTGCACGGAGTTGGGAAGACAACAAGCACTCTACCCCTTGCCTCCCCTCCCAATTCTATGCCCCCCCTTTTAAATTTTTTCTTAAATTTTGAAAAAAGGACACACTAATCAACTTGGTGCCACAGAAGGCGACTGTTTACCTTGCCAATGTTATGACCAGGATAGTTTGAGGCAAGATAGAAAAATTGTGAGTGAGCTTTTGCAGAGGGGCATTTTTAAAGTGAAAGTCAATTCAGACACAACCACACAACTTTGAACTAAATTCAGGTCATTAGTCCATTAATATAAACCATAATTTTTTGTTTGTCCTTATCTGAATGCCAAGACAATCTAAAGAATTAAGCAAGCCAGTCACAAACGAAATAATCTCTGTGCAAAGTTCTTGTGTAAATGTTAAAATAAGCTTCCAGAGTTTTGTTCACCACAGGCTTTGTTGGTTTTGGTGAAAGATTTGATTTTCAAATACTATCAGTACACTGTGATCATTTGCCTTTGAAAATCTAAGTATAAGATAGCAGATTTCTATTATCGATTTCTGTAACAGAAGCTATTTAGTTTTGAAGTTAACAAAAGATGAATCTACATCCAAATGTAAATTTTCAAGTAGAATTTTTTTGGCCTATCACAATAGTTCTGAGACTTCCTTCACAAAAAAGATTTGGATGAAGGAGATCCTTTGGTCCATTTAATTAGTTTCAACAACAAAAAACCCCGATATTGAATAATAAGCTTTTCATGAGCTCTTTACAATGAAATGTCTAGAAATAAGCCTGTCTTTCTCCTATTGATGTACATGTAAAAAGCCCTGATTTGATGTTCTTTGCAGAAAGCGCAGCGTGGAGTTGCTCAGACTGATTGACCTGGATTTCTCAGTTAGCTTTTCAATGCTTGATCTGCCTCCATTGAATGAGTACGATGTGTATATCAAAAACTTTGGGCGCACAAACACCAAGCAGGTTGGTGGAGTAGTGTTCCACATTTTGCATCATTTTATCATTGGTGTTCAGACTAGATTTATATGGCATGTTCTTAAATACTTAAGTGTTATCCTGAAACTTGCTGAATATAACTATTACTTCAAGTGTGATAATTGATCGATAACTTTGAGTAGTAAACATGGATTATTCATAGTGACATCAATGTAGCCTTTCAAGCTTTGTATTTATTTGTGAAATTTTAAGTTAAATATGCATTTTGGCAGTGAGGCATTACTTTTTCCTTTTTTAATCCTGTGTAGTTTTTATGTAGCAGAATTCTAGAGTTATTTGTCATCATAGAACTTCATTAATCACTGGTTTGGCATCACCTGGAGCACTTTGGCAATTCTAGGCACCACACTTCAGGAAAGATGTTGAAGCCTTAGGGTACAGAGGAGGTTTACCAGGATGTTACTAGAGGTAAAGGACTCCGGTTAAGAGGAGAGGTTGGAAAAGTTAGCAATGTTTTACTAGGAACAAGAAATGTTAAGAAGTGACCTCGTAGAATAGAATCATAGAATGGTTACAGCACAGAGGGAGGCTGTTCAGCCTACTGAGCCCATGCTGGCTCACTGCAAGAGCAAATTACCATGTCTCACTCACTGACCCTTTCCCTGTAGCCCTGCAAAATTTTTCTTCAGGTGCTTATTCAATTCCCTTTTGAAAGCTACAATTGAATCTGCCTCCATGATGTGCGATTTGTGCACCTATATCTCCAGGCCCCTCTGCTGCTGCACCTCCTTTCAAATTGTGCTGTCTTTATGTCGTCTCTACTCATTTTTCCAACCAAAACATATCACTTCATACTTCTCTGTGTTAAATGTCACCTGCCACATGTCCGCCCATTCCATCAACATTTCTCTGTCCTCTTGAAGTCTATCACTATTCTCGTCAGAGTTCACCATATTTCCAAGTTCTGCGTCATCTCCAACTTTTGAAATTGTGCCCTTTGCCCCCAAGTCTAAGTCTTTAATATAAATCAAGAAAAACAGCAGTCCTAGTTGCAACCCATCAGCAACTGTATACCTTCCTCCGGTTTGAAAAGCACCCACTCACTGCTACTCTCTGTTTCCTGTCACTCAGCCAACTCTGCAGTCATGCTGTCACTTTTCCTTTAATTCCATGCGCTTCAACTTTGCTGATAAACCTGTAACGTGGTACTTGATCAAATACCTTTCGTAAGTCCATGTACACCACATGAACCACATTACCTTCATCAACCCAAAACTCAATCAAGTTAGTTAAACACAGTTTACCTTTAACAAATCCATTTCCTTAATTTATCCCAAATGTTAATTTCGTCCTAGAATATTGTTTCTAAAATCTTTCCAACTACTGAGGTTAAACTGATTAAGCTATAGTCACTGGGTTTATGCTTGCACCCTTTTTTTTTGAACAACGGTGTAACATTTGCAGTTCTCCAGCCATCTAGAATTACCCCCACATCCGAGGAAGATTGGAAGATTGTGATCAGTACCTTCTGCAATTTCCATCTTTGCTTCCCTCAGCATCGTCAGATACATCCCATCTGGCTCTGCTGCAAAGTACTTAATAGAGGTTTCCAGGATGATGCTAAGTAAAGACCTTGATCAAAATCATTGGCAAAAAATCTGGAGGGGAATTGTCAGGATCTGGAATGTTCTACCTGAAAAACTGGTCCCATAAATAATTTTAAAAGAGAGTTAGACAAGTGTTTGATGATGATGAACTTTCTGAACAAAAGGCAGGGATGTGGGACAAGTGGATCATATCAAACAGCATGTCCCAGCTGCTGTTCACAGCGGGCAAAGTACACACCGTACCCAATTATCACGTGCTTGCAAAGCTCAAAACACAGTGTCCAACATTATATGTGATTCTGCTACTGGACAACATTTGCTAAATGATTCTCAGTGTGCTAAGAATTATGCTGACAGCCAATTTAAGATTGTTGGTTGGGCTCATAGTGTGGCACATTTGCATGTATTGGAAGCTACATATATTAATACACAGGGCCCTGTCCTTTGCAGGCAGAAAGAACATGTACACACATTGCTCCTGTTTCAGCTAAACAAAATAAGTGACAGCCATTTGCTGACTCATTCCTCAGGGAAGTGCCTTGACCAATCAGGGTCAAGCTGTTTGGTTTAAATTTCAAACAGTGCTCAGCAGTTAACTGTCAGTCTCCATCAATTGGTGCATTCTCTATGACAACGCCCCTACCAATCAGAATCCACTTGCCAACCAATCAGCACTCTCATCTCAGACAGTATAAATTGTTGTTTTCCCCTTGTATTGGTATTCTTGTGAAGTGTGCTGATGAAAAGCTTCGTCATGTCTCTCTTTTCAGCAATACTCAAGTTCTGTACTACCAAATGACTACTTAACTGTAGCTATGGATGAAGGTTGAAAACAGGGCTGCTAAAATTGTTCTATTAACCACCTATAACCTTGTGCTTATTTATGATATGCATGTTCTTGCTGAATGAACTGACCTAATTATTTAAATAAAATATTAAGTGGAACCTACGGATTAAAAAGCCACAAATTTTAAAAATATAGTAGGGTTGGAACTTAAATAATTTCAAATTATGTTGTTATAATAAGCTGCAATTTTTGTGGTGAATTTCTACCAACAGTCCTGTGCCTCTGGAAAGAAATGGAAATATGAACAATGTGAAGCATTGTTGGGACAGCATGGTTCCTATCTTCATCTATATATCGGTCATTATAAGTGGCCTTTAGATAGCTTGTTTGTCCTGCATTGTCAATGCTGTTCCTCATTCAACAAAATGAGAGAACAGAAAATGAACAGTGGCCATTTGCATTTTTTTCTACATAATCTTCATTGTGCATATAGGTCTCTGCTTCATGACAGCATTGGAGTCTAGTGTATTTTGAGACTTGGGGCATCACTTCTCATATGTAGCCATGTATTCGACAAGTGTATGAGTATGGGTGGAAACTTAGAATTAGGCTACTGCTCGTGTGGAATCTAGACACCAACATTGCCTGATCAGGCCAAATAGCGTGTTTCTAAGTTATAATTTCTATGTAATTCTACCTGCTGTTATTGATGCTCTGATTTTTGGAGGAAATCAATATACTTGGTTGGTCAGCATCAATGTGGCAGTTATTTTAAGACTCCTCACCTGCAGTTTAGTGTGATAATGGCCTAAACTTTGTGTAAATGTGGAGGAATGCATTTCAGTATTTTAGCAGGAATACATGGAGCTATAATAAAAATTAGAGGGAACAGGACTTGAAATTCTGCTCTGTGCTATTTTTAGTGTGTTTATTGTGATTATTGAAATAATGCATATAGGAATTTTCAGCAAAGATATTAACCCCTTTAAAATGAACTAAAAATAATGCTGAGTGCAATTTCAGCCCTCGTTGGGGATTAAGATGTGTCCCACTCATGTTGAACTGATTTTTCTCCTTAAATGAACTAATCACACTGTGAGTATATCAACTCTTCCAAATTGGAGTTTTTTGAGGATATAACTAGCGGAATAGATAAGGGAGAACCAGTGGATGTAGTGTATTTGGATTTTCAGAAAGCTTTTGATAAAGTCCCACATAAGAGGTTAGTGTGCAAAATTAAAGCACATAGGATTGGGGGGTAATATCTTGGCATGGGTTGACAATTGGTTAACAGACAGGAAACAGAGAGTAGGAATGAATGGATCTTTTTTGGAGTGGCAGGCAGTGATTAGTGGGGTACCACAGGTATCAGTGCTTGGCCCCCAGCTACAACAATGATTTGGATGAGGGAACCAAATGTAATATTTCCAAGTCTGCTGATGACACAAAACTAGGTGGGAATGTGAGGAGGATGTTAAGAGGCTTCAAAGCGATTTTGACAAGTTGAGTGAGTGGGACAATACATGGCAGATGCAATATAATGTGGATAAGTGTGAAGTTATCCACTTTGGTAGGAAAACAGAACGGTAGAGTATTATTTAAATGGTGATAGATTGGGAAACGTTGATGTACAAAGGGACCTGGGTGTCCTTGTACACCAATCACTGAAAGCAAGCATGCAGGTATAGCAAGCATTTAGGAAGGCAAGTGGTATGTTGGCCTCCATTGCGAGAGGACTTGAGTACAGGAGCAAGGACCTTTTACTGCAGCTATACAGGGCCTTGGTGAGACCACATCTGGAGTATTGTGTGCAGTTTTGGTCTCCTTACCAAAGAAAGGATTCACTTACCATAGAGGGAGCGCAGCAAAGGTTAACCAGACTGATTCCTGGTATGGCAGGATTGCATATGAGGAGAAATTGGTTTGACTTGGCCTGTATTCACTGGAGTTTAGAAGAATGAGAGGGGGTCTCATTGAAACATATAAAATTCTGATAGAGCTGGACAGACTGGATGCAGTGATGATGTTTCCTCTGGCTGAAGAGGCCTAGAACAAGGGGTCACAGTCTCAGGATACGGTGTAGCCAATTTAGGACTGAGATGAGGAGAAATTTCTTCACCCAGAGGGTGGTGAACCTGTGAAATTCTCTACCACAGAGGGCTGTGGAGGCCAAGTCACTGAATTTATTTAAGAAGGAAATAGATTTC
Organism: Cetorhinus maximus; assembly: GCF_964194155.1. Lineage (NCBI taxonomy): Eukaryota > Metazoa > Chordata > Chondrichthyes > Lamniformes > Cetorhinidae > Cetorhinus > Cetorhinus maximus. Next base: position 29,179,623 of record NC_135881.1, read on the forward strand.
TGGACTCTAAGGGCATCAAGGAATACGGGGAGAGCACGGGAGTATGGCGTTGAGATGGAGCATCAACCATGATATTGAATTGCAGAGCAGGCTCGAAGGGCTACTCCTCTTATTTTCTATGTTTAAACATGATTTTTGAACGCTTATGCAGGTTAAAGTTTCAGCTTCTTATCATTTAGCATTTTGTTTTTGGTTTGTTTTTATTTCCCATAGGCTTTTGTTCAGTGCAACGAAGACAATGTGGATCGAGACATTCAGACAGATGAAATTGAAACTGTTGAAAAGTGGACACAGCATCCTGGAGAGGGTAACGCGGTGTGTGGGGGTAAGCACTTTTGTGCCAGAACTTTATAGTTACCAAGGGCAGGATCTTCCCCCCCCGTTGGGGGGGGATTGTGCGGGAGCGGGCACGAGCAGGTGGGTTCTCGATTGGCGCCCCCGGTTAGGGGCGCGCTGCCATTTTACGTGGGTGGGCCAATTAAGGCCCGCCCAACGTGACATCCGCCAGGAAGTGCTATGCGCTCCCTGTGTGGGCAGGGAGGGATTCCCTGAGCCTGGAGCGCGCTCTTTCACGCATGCGCACGAAAGAGCGCACAGATCTCCCTGAGACAAAGTGCTGCCTCAGGAAGATCGGCTCAGGTTTGAAAGTTTGATTAAAGATGAGAGAAAAAAAGTACTGACGTGTCCCCACATGTGCCACTGTCACATGAGCTGGGACATGTCAATTTCTTTTATTTAGACATTTCAGAAAAATTTTTAATACCCTCATGAAACCTCATCCCGCCTGTGGATGAGGTTTCATGTTTTTTCGGAAGCCTGTCTGGGCTCCCAGCCTGCCCGCCGGCCTTAAGGTTAGAAGGGCATGTCCATTGATTACCTCAATTACTTTATTAATGGCCTTAAGTGGCTGTTGACAGGTCAGTGGGCATGCAGCTGGCTCGGCTCCGTGCATGCTGACCTGAAAATGTAAATGACGTGGGGTGACGTCGGGACACCCGCCCGATGTCACCCTGCGTCATTTCATATGTCGGCGAGTGGGCCCTCACCCTCGCTCACCGATCGGAAGATGCAGCCCCAAAGCTTTGTTTCACAAAGTAACCTGCATTTGCCTGTTTAATTGCATAAATGCACGAGCTGCCTGGCAATGGTTAGGTAATCTGGGGGGAATCTGACTTGGTTTTTTACATTTATCTCTCCTGCTTTACTTCTAAATGTTCATTTTAAAGAGATTGATTAAGAAAACTGAATAGAATCTGTTATGACACAGCAGTTGGTAAAGGCTGAGTTGTTTAAATCCCAGAGGGAAACTTGAATAACTGTCATAACCTATATTTTCAATTGGTATGTTTGAGTTGCAGCTCTGAATTCAGGAATAAGACCACCAAGCCTTGTAAGGTTTTTTATATAAAACTAAATTAAACATTTATTAATTTAACAACAAATTAAACACAAACACATGTCTACAAATTACTGCCATAATAACTTTCAAACAAATCCCCAACTTAATCACAGAAAATGCTGGAAAAACTAAGCAGGTCTAACAGCATCTGTGGAGAGGAAAACAGTTAACGTTTCGAGTCCGTATGACCTTTTCAGAGCTCTGTAGGCTTACTGGCTGGTTAGATCTTAAATGCCTCTGAATTACACAGATAAACCCCTTTCTGTTTATACCTAGCTTTTCCTTTGAATGTAACTTTTCCATTGTATTGCTAGGTTTTTAATTTTACCTCTTCTAACGATAAACCCTTTAATTCTACCAATTTTATTCGTAATATAAATACATTGCTTGGCGCCTCCCAGCAAGACTTTTTTCCATTCTTTTGAATGCAAATTTACACTTTACCTTCTCCTCCTTATGGTTATCTAATTAACATCTCAAACTACTATGCATCAAAGCACCCAGAGTAGCTGGCTTTAATCCAATTAAGACACACATAACTCTATTTTAAAAATAATTTCCAATAACATTATAGACGTTAATATCTCTTCATGACAAACCTATACATCTTTTTCATAAAAGGTTATTAATTGTGACTTCCACACCTTGGAAGGCCAAGGTCATCATGCACGTAGGAGCTTGATAGGTGATCTTATTGAAACATCTAAGATCCTGAGGGGACTTGACAGGGTGGATGCTGAGAGGATGTTTCCCCTTGTTGGGGAGTTTGGAATCAGGGGACACAATTTCAAAATTAGGTGTCCCCCCCTTTAAGACTGAGATGAGGAGAATTTTTTTCTTTGAGAGTCATTAATCTGTGGAATTCTGTTCCCCAGAGAGCAGTGGAGGCTAGGTCATTGAATATGTTCAAGGCTGAGTTAGATTTTTGATCAGCAAGGGAGTCGAGGGTTTTTGTGGGGGGTGGAGGGGGGGGGGAGGTGGTGGGGAGCGTGGACAAGAAAGTGGAGTTGAGACTACAATTAGATCAGTCATAATCTTATCGAATGGCCCACCCCTGCTCCTAATACTTGTGTTCTTGTGGAAACACCCCAATGTGCAGTTCTTCTCCACATCGTGCACCATCCTGACTTTGATACATATTACCGTTCGTTCATCATTGCTGGGTTGAAATCTCAGAAATCCCTATCAACAGCATTGTAGGTGTACTTACACCGCACAGACTTCCGTGTTTCAAGAAGGTAGCTCACCACTGCCTTCTCAGGGCAATTGGGATGGGAAATAAATACTGGCCTTGGCAGTGATGCCCACAGTCTGTGAACAAATAAAAATAATGTGCATTTCAGTAGTTTACTCAACAGTCCAGTGGTGTGCTTTGCTGCTCTTTCTGAACTCTGCCTGATTGAAGTACAGTTATTATTCAACAAGAACAGTATACAGCAAAGGCCTAATTTTGTGTTTCGGTGGATTTTTTTTTGTGCATAGCAACATATAGGAAGCTGAATCCACTTCATATTAGTTTGTGCTATGATGTGGCAGATGATATGTACAAGGTGGACCAAATCCACAAGAAAAACTTGGCCACACTGTTAGAACAGTTTTGAAATTTGTATTTATTACGAGAAGGTTTGTGCATTGATTTCAGAAGTAATGAGTCCACTAACAACTGTAGAGAATTTAAAAATTAAAGTAAAACATTTGTTAACAAAAGAAAATAATTCAAACACATACATAAGATTATAGTTACTTGATACTATAACAAATCCCAAAATTCCTAATTTACCTCTCTCCCAACTACACACCCCCTTTAAGGCGACAGTCCAAAATAGATTTTAAATTTAAATAGTAAATCCAGCAAGGGTTACCACAACACTCACTTGACAGTGGAATTCCAAAAGCTTTTTAACACACACAACTTTAGTTACTGGAGCAGCACTACTTCAGTGTGGCTAGAGCTTTTCCCAAACATGTTTCACAGGGTGCGCCTTTCAAGATGTTCCACGATCACCCCACGTGGCCTTTCTGCCTTCTTTATATATGTTTCTCTCTTTAATGTGTAATATCCCATTTTTCTACATGTCTTTGGAAATTTACTTTCCCCTTAATATAAAAATCTTTCATGTTGTCAATATGGCCTTTTTCTTTTGGGAAAAATAAATGTATTGCTTTGCCTCACTTCTCTTGTTAGTTGTAAACATCCTACCATCCCTTTGAAAATTAAACAACTCCTTCACTTATCTAAAAATGCAAATTTCATTCACACCTTATCTGTGGAACCCTCATCCTCACTTGTCCATCTCCATTTCAAAAGTCTGCTTCACGCCTAACTCTTTTGATAATTTCAACCTTGCAGTCTATCTGACTCTAATTCAATTAAATCAGTCACATCGGCACCCATAAGCCTACAATAATATTATGAGAAATATTATAGTTTTGTGACAAGTGTTGTTGGAGTTGCGCCCATCCAGGCAAATGCAGAGTGTTCCATCACACTTCTGACTTGTGCCTTGTAGATGTTGGACAGTCAGGAAGTGAGTTACTCGCCGCAGAATTCTTAGCTTCTGACCTGCTCTTGTAGTTGATAGTGGGGGAGTCAGTGATAAGTTTGCATAGGGGCTATAAGGGCCATAGGTGTGTGGTGGGGGTCATGAGTTGGACTAAATTGGCATTACAGCTATAAAGGGCCTTGGGGGCTGGTGGAGATGTCATGAGTTGGTAATAAATTGACATAGGAGGTGTTGGGCCTTGGGATGGGTGGGCGTTCATGAGTTGGCATGTATGGGCATGGAGAGTAGGTGGGGGGTTGAAGGGGGTGTGAGGGATGAGGTCTCCAGGACCTAATTTTTAACAAAACAGTGTTGCAAATACCACAGAACAGTGGTGGGCCTTTTAACTAGCCAGCCTCAGCATTCAGCAGCTGCTTGGACCACCTCTGATCTGCATCCGCACCTGCCTTCCCCACTCCCTGGGGTGAAGATCCCACCATACGGGGCACTTTTTTCCCAAAGCGGGTGCAACAAGCCAAGCTGGGAGATGTCCGGACTCTGCACACCCACCTTGGGAGCGAAAAGCCAGAGTAAGCGGCTTGGCACCTGGAAGTATTATACCACTCACCTTTCCTGCTTTCCTGAAGTCCTGCATGCCCTTGATGCACTGCCTCCAGGTTTGAGGGACCACAGTTCTACTGCTAACTTCTTTGGCCTCTTCTATGTATGCTTGCTTGGTTGGAGAATCTGCCATCTTCTTCCTGACACTCAGAAAGATCACCTCACTTCCAGCCTTTAGGTGGCGATGTTGGTGTAGTGGTAATGTCGCTGTGGGATTAATAATCCAGAGGCCCAGGCTAATGTTATGGGGCATGGGTTCAAATCCCACCATGGCATCTGGTAGAATTTAGATACAGTTAATAAAACCTGAAATTTAAAGCTAGTCTCAGTAATGGTGACCTTGAAACCCATCTGGTTCACCAATGTCCTTTAGAGAAGGAAATTTGCCATCCTTACCGGGCCTGGCCTTAATGTAACCCCAGACCCACAGCAGTGTGCTTGACTCTTCACTGCCCTCTGGGATGGCCTAGCAAGTCACTCAGTTCAAGAACAATTCGGGGTTGACAGCAAATGCTGGCCTTGCCAGTGACACCTGCATCCCATCAAAGAATAAAAAAAGTCACTCAGATTCTGCAGCAGAACCTCCAGGTTAAGAGTGAGACACTTGAGATGAGGGGATGTGGACAGGGATGTGGAAGGATTAGAAATCCTTCTTTTGACAGAATTGATGTTATCTCGCCTGCCCTCTCTGATTGGCTGGGGAACTCAGAGATGGAATGCTAATTTCATGACTCAGTTAAAGAGCCTTGGCAAAGCTTGCTGAACCTCTCAGTGGGTTTCCAACCCACTACAGGCCCCACCATTTTGACTGGGACTGTCATTTGAAACTTCTGCCCAATCTTTCAGGTCAATTACCCTTCTTTGCCATTTGACGAAGAGAGTTGAATTTTTTGTTTTAAGTAAAAATAATTAGCAACTGGGCTTATAATATGCAGAGGCACCAGTGTTGAGCGATGAATGATCCCATGGTTAATGTAACCAAAGCACACCCTCTTGATTTACTAAGTGAAGTAGAAATAAGACTGCAATTGAGATCTTTACTAACTGAACAGATTTGATAAATAATCACATGGCAGACATCAGGAGTTAGTAGTTTACATATAAAAAATCTCTTGTTATTTTTGTGTAATAGTGTGTCAGCCAGGGCTCAATTGATATCACCCTTGCCTCTGAGTCAGAAGGTTGTGAGTTCAAGTCTAACTCTGGAGACTTGAGCACAAACTCTAGGCTGACACTCCGATACAGGTCTTGAGGGAGCGCTGCATGTTGGGAAGTGTCATCTTTCGGTTGAGACTTTAACCGTAGGCAGGCCCTGACTGTCCTCTGTTCAAAGTTAAAAACTCCCATGGCATTATTTAAAGGGCAGGGAGGTGTCCCAACCAATATTTATCCTTCATTCGACATCGTTAAGAACAGATTATCTGGCTATTATCATGTTGCTGTTTGTAAGACTTTGCTATGCACAAGTTGTTGCATTTCCCAAGTTGCTGCACTTCAAAAAAAATAGTATTTAATTGGCTGTTTAATGCTTTTGGATATTCTGAGCTAGTAAAAAGCACTAAATAAATACAAGTTCTTTGTTCTTTTGTTAACATTATGCAGTAAGGTGAGAAAATGCACATCTATTTAATGATTTGCTTCTTTAATGCTGCTTTTATAGGACTTCTAATACCTGGTGGGTGTATTCACTTTCTTCAGTAACTTGTTCCAATCGTTTAGATTGCGTTAAATTAAACCAGCCAAATAAATATTGATATTCTATTAATGTATCTTAACTGATGCAGTTTAATGTTAAATATTCTTTCCTTGAGCAGGTGCTAACGCTAGTGATGCCTTGTCCTCGGATTTGGTGGCTAAGAATATTGACTCTCAGAGACTGACCAACTTCCTGAAATCTGCTTGTCAGGTGTTGTATTTCTCTTGTGTAACACCATGCAATATTTCTGCAGAGATCTGGAAAGATTACACAGCTCAGTTAATACTATCCATCCATTTTAAGTCAAAATGCCTTTCATACACAGATTTACTTTAACAGAGTTGATCAAAATGGGAAGAATGAAAGTTCGATATAGCAATATGATCCCTACGATGGTTTGAACAAATAAATTCTAACAATATTTAATGTAGTAGTTTAATACTGACTGCTTGGACATGCTTGTGATATCAAGAAGGAGTGCGTGCTAGATCAAGCTATTACTGTCTAGATCGTTTGCTTTTTGTGTTAACTTCCCTGCTTGCTAACAGTATCATTCTAATACCATGACAGGTAATCTCCGTGTTGCTTGAAGAAGATCAAGCAGAGAACCAAGCTAGTAAGAATGTACAATCAAAAGCAGCCAGTTTGTCAGTCAGTGATGGATGCTCTCAACTGAACACAAACTTGCCATTTTTACACGGTAATAAGTAGTTTGAGGTGGAATGTAGACATTATTCAAATTGGCTGTTAGCGTTGTCTGTTCCATGTAATTTGCTTGTTTAATCAACTTGCAAGTTTTTTTGAAAAGAATATTTTTAAAACTGGTGACTGTCCCTTCAGTTATCTAAGCCGCAAGCTCTGTAATTCCCTCCCTACTCCTCTCCACATCTCTACCTCACTTTTCTCCTATAAGAGATCCCTTTGAACCTACCTCTTTGACCAAATTTTTTGTTACCTGACCTAATATCTCCTTTTTTGGCTTGGTGTTATACTTTGCTGCTGTGAGTTGCCTTGGGACGTTCCATTACATTAAAGGCTGTATATAAATAAAAGTTATTTTGTTATTATTCAAACTTTCTTTCAGTAGAAAATTTTCACATTGCAATACAATTATTTTGATATAATGTTCTTCATTTGAATTATGTGTCAGCCACACTGGTTCCGATCCTACATGATGGCACGTAATTTCAGCCATCAGTTTCACATTCTGTACATCTTGTTGTTCAGCTTTTCCAGCGATGCTACCTGGGTTGTCTTCCTGCATTATATAGCCTGCCCAGAGTTTCCTGCCTGCCAATTTCTTTCTCCTTGGGCTGAAACATCACATCTTGCTTAGAGCACTGATTAGCTAAGACTTTGCAGACTCAGACCATATCACTTGGTGGAGCTGTATCACCAGATCTTTTAAAATGACATTGTACACTGTATTCCCTTATTTAAATTGATCAATGCGTTATTGTAGATGTAGGAAACACCTTATTTATTCAGAATTCCATGACTACTCACAAAACCTAATTTTAAGGTTATATTTTAGTAATGTTCCAAATGGTAAGTCTGTGTTTTTTATGTTTTTTTGTAGGTCGTGAAGTGCAATGTCTACATTTTTCGCAGGCCCAGAGACAAACCTTGCTTTCAGTTCACAGTCTTCCTAAAGAGCCCGGGGCCGCCCAACTGGCCAGCAATTACATGATCTGTGTTTGGAATATCTGGGAACCGTCAGTTCCTCAAAAAGTCCTTGTCTGTGAATCTGAGGTTTGTGGAAATTCAGTATTTATTTATTTATTTATTTATTTATTTATTTATTTAATCTACCTACCTACCTACCTACCTCCCTCCCTCAAATCCCATTGGGTGTAAAGCTGAGCCCAGTAATTGATTGTCAAACTATTTCACCTTTAATGTCAGAGCAAGTTCTTAAAAGCAAAATAGGTCACTAATCTGCTAATTACAAAGCCCTTTGGCTTCTACCAGTTTCAACTCCACAATTTTCTAGCAAGGAGCTGCTTGTAAGGAGCCTATGTGAAATGAGAAAGAACGATCCCAAAGAGCTTGGTGCTGCAGCATAAAACTGTCACTAATTTAACACTAATATTAAGAGGTAGGTTTTACAAATTTGCACTGATGATGAGCATCGTTGATGGAAGATCATGTGGGACCTATTAATGTCCGCACCCAAATTCTAAATTTGCACCTCCAGCAAATGAAGCTCCTACCTGTCCTCTAATTGGGGCATAGAGTACAAGAGCAAGAAAATTATGTTGAACTTGTTTAAGACACTAGCTCGGTCTCAGCTGGAGTACTGCGTCCAGTTCTGGGTGCTCCACTTTAGGAAAGATGTGAAGGCATTGGAGAAAGTGCAGAAAAGATTCATGAGAATTGTTCCAAGGATGAAGAACTTCAGTTGTGAAGGTAGATTGGAGAAGTTGGGACTGTTTTCCTTGGAGAAGAGAAGGCTGAGAGAGGATTTCATAGACGCATACGAAATCATGAGGCGTCTGTTCCCTCTCATGAAATGAGCAAGAACGAGCGGGCACAGATTTAAGGTAATTTGCAAAAGAAACAAAAGTGATGTGAGAAAAGCTTTTTCAAGCTGCGAATGATTAAGGTCTTGAATGCACTGCTTGAGAGTGTGGTGGAGGCAGGTTTAATCAAAGCATTCATAAGGGAATTAGACTGTTATTTAAAAAGGAACAATGCGCAGGATTTTGGGGAGAAGGCAGGAGAATTGCACTATGTAAATTGCTCATTCGGAGAGCTGGTGCAGACATGATGGGCTGAATGGCCTCCTGCGCTGTAAGAATTCAGTGATTCTGTGTTGAGTGCAAATTCTCAAAACTGTGGTAACTGAAATATCACAGGGCAACCTGTGCGAGGAGAATATATTACACTGGTGCTGAATGGGCTGTTTTATTGAGGATTCCTGTTGTTTTAACCTTCTGTTCCTCCACATTAGTTCTCACTACTGAAGGAATTGAATCTTTAAATTCTTCTGAAAGAATTACTTCTCTAGGAGCTGTGAATGTCGTCTCTTTAATACCCGTATCCACCAGTCAAAATTATTTTGTTTTACTCTCTCAAACGCAATATAAATTTGCCCAGGCTGTTTTCTTATATTTCTAAATTTCTGCCCTTATGCCTCAGGAACCAACTCATAAGCACTCAAGATAGCCTTTTTACTGCATCATAATCTACCGATACTTCTTCTGACAGTGAAGCATAAACCTCATGACCTTGACCTTAACCTTAATCTAGACTGTAAAAGCAATGTCCATATTTCGTGTGGCCATTTCATCTGCTTAGCTATCTTCTCAAATGAGATAAAGAACATCTCTACGTCCCTTTCTTCAAACTTCAGAAGAGCTTGCACAAATTTAAACAGCTCCCCACTGGGCTTTAGACTGCAAGTGATTATTTCCATATCAGAACCTTCCTCAGCATCTGAGATCTCTTTTTTAACTTTCAGTTTTCTAAGCTGATATTCTCTCTCTCCTTTTTTCTTTCCTCCCTTGCTAATTTCTCCAGTTCCAATTCCCTTTCCTGTTTTCTTTCTATCTCCTTCCTTTCTGCTTGCTTTCTTTGAAATGCCGTTCTTCTTTCCTTTTCCTCAGCCTCCAATTCTATTGTTTGTTCAAGTTCAAGCTTCTTCATTTGTAACTGAAGTCTCACTACCCCTAGCTGTGACTCACTAGTGGCAGGTGCCGTTTCAAATTCAAATGCTATGCTATCACAATGTCACAATGTCTGCTTTCTTTACCCTGACAGTTAACCTCAACTGCAACTTATCCGCCAATTCTATTAACTTACCCTTAGATATTTTTTGTAACCCAATCAGAGTTATACCTTCTACTTCCAGAAAACTATTAGACATGAGTAAAGTCATTTTTGTAGTCTCACCACTTTAAAACCCTTCACACCAACTCCTGAGTTCAATGTGCTTCTTGAACTCGTAGCCTTACGGTTCACCAACACCAAACCAGTTAAGAAATTTCAAATATCCCGCAAAGAGCCCCCAATTTTGTTAAGACATGGCAGATGATAAAAGTGAACGAGGAGAGCGACGGAGACACAGGATAAAAGTGAACGAGGAGAGTGGTGGAGACACAGGGTAAAAGAGTGCGAGGAGAGTGGCGGAAACACAGGATAAAAGTGAATGAGGAGAGCGGCGGAGACACAGGATAAAAGTGAATGAGGAGAGCGGCGGAGACACAGGATAAAAAAGCGCAAGGAGAGCGGCGGAGACACAGGATAAAAGAGCGCGAGGAGAGCAGCAGAGACACAGGATAAAAGAGCGCGAGGAGAGCGGCGGAGACACAGGATAAAAGAGCGTGAGGAGAGCAGCGGAGACACAGGATAAAAGAGCGTGAGGAGAGCGGCAGAGACACAGGATAAAAGAGCGCGAGGAGAGCGGCGGAGACACAGGATAAAAGTGAACGAGGAGAGCGGCGGAGACACAGGATAAAAGTGAACAAGGAGAGCGGCGGAGACAGGATAAAAGAGCGCGAGGAGAGCGGCGGAGACGGGATAAAAGAGCGCGAGGAGAGCGGCAGAGACACAGGATAAAAGAGCGCGAGGAGAGCGGCGGAGACACAGGATAAAAGTGAACGAGGAGAGCGGCGGAGACACAGGATAAAAATGAACGAGGAGAGCGGCAGAGACAGGATAAAAGAGCGCGAGGAGAGCGGCGGAGACGGGATAAAAGCGCGAGGAGAGCGGTGGAGACACGGGATAAGAGCGTGAGGAGAGCAGCGGAGACACGGGATAAAAGCGCGAGGAGAGCAACAGAGACAGGATAAAAGTGAACGAGGAGAGCAGCAGAGACACAGGATAAAAGAGCGCAAGGAGAGCGGCAGAGACACGGGATAAAAGAGTGCAAGGAAAGCGTCGGAGACACAGGATAAAAGAGCATGAGGAGAGCGGAGACACAGGATAAAAGAGCGCGAGGAGAGCGGAGACATAGGATAAAAGAGCGCGAGGAGAGCAGCAGAGACACAGGATAAAACTGAAAATGTGACGTCACAGGAAAGCTGTGACCTGATTGGTTAGTAGGAAATCTGCACCAAATTTGAAGAAAAAACACTGCAAAACTAATTAATAAATTAATTAACTAAGTAGAGATGGCTGAGCAGGTGATGTGCTGTAGCTGTATGATGTGGGAGCTCGCAGATCCCATTGCAAGCTGCAGTGACCATATCTGCAGCAAGGGTTGGTTGCTGGAGGAACTCTGGCTCAGAATTGATGAGCTGGAGTCCGAGCTCCGGACGCTGCGGCACATCCGGTAGGGGGAGAGTTACCTGGATGCTTTGTTTCAGGAGGCGGTCACACCTGGTAGATTAAGTACCTCAAATTCGGTCAGTGGTCAGGGTCAACAGGGTGTGACTGCAAGTGAGGCAGGTAGAGGGATCCTTTGTTCAGGAACAGAGGAGCCTCAGCTCTTGACCTTGTCCAACAGGCACAAGGTACTCCCTGTGTGGATGAGGAACAGGGCTGTAGGGAGGATGAGCCAGCTGACCATGGCACTGTGGCACAGGAGGCCATTCAAGAGGGGGGAGCAAAAAGACAAGTGGTAGTTGTAGGGGATTCTATAATTAGGGGAATTGATAGCATCCTTTGTAAGCAGGATCGAGAGTCCCGCATGGTATGTTGCCTGCCTGGTGCCAGGGTGAGGGACATCTCTGACCGGCTTGAAAGGATTTTGGAGAGGGAGGGGGAGGATCCAGTTGTTGTGGTCCACGTCGGGACAAATAACATAGGTAAGACTAGGAAATAGGACCTGTTTGGGGATTATCAGGAACTAGGAACTAAATTAAAGAACAGGTCCTCAAGAGTTATAATCTCCGGGTTACTACCCGAGCCACGTGCAAATTGGCATAGGGACGCGAGAATAAGGGAAGTAAACACGTGACTAAAGGAGTAGTGCGGGAAAGAGGGGTTCCATTTCATGGGGCACTGGTATCAGTATTAGAACAGGAGGGATCTGTACCGTTGGGACGGTCTCCACCTGAACCGATCTGGGACCAATGTTCTAGCGAAAAGGGTAAATAGGGTGGTCAACAGGACTTTAAACTAGAAAGTGGGGCGGAAGGGAAGGGTAAAACTCCAAGAAGTATGACTAATGGGAAACAAAGCAGCAGGTTAGCATGAGGGGGGGTGGATTCAAATTCATGGAAAATTATGAAAAAACTGGAAAGAAAGGAGAGCCCAAGAGAGGCTATTAAAGTCTCCATAACTTAAAATAGGACAGAGTGTTTGGAAAGGGCTAAGAATCTAACTTCAAGCACATCAGATAAAGGGACAACAATGAGAAGGGGGATGGGAAATACAGGACTGAAGGTGTTGTATCTGAATGCATGCAGTATACGAAATAAGGTAAATGAGCTTGTGGCACAGATTGAAATTGGCAGGTATGATGTGGTGGGCATCACGGAGATATGGCTGCAAGGGGATCAGGACTGGGAGCTAAATATCCAAGGATATACATCCAATCGAAAGGATAGGCAGGTTGGCAGAGGGTGTGGGGTTGCTTTGTTAGTAAGAAATGAAATTAAATCAATAGCAAGAAACGACGTAGGGTCAGATGATGCAGAATCTGTGTGGGTAGAGTTGAGGAACCGCAAAGGTAAAAAAAAAATAATGGGAGTTATGTACAGGCCTCCGAACAGTAGTCAGGATGTGGGGCACAAGATACACCAGGAGATAGAAAAGGCATGTAAGAAAGGCAAGGCTACAGTGATCATGGGGGATTTCAATATGCAGGTAGACTGGAAAAATCAGGTTGGTAGTGGATCCCAAGAAAAGGAATTTGTGGAATGCCTTCGAGATGGCTTTTTGGAGCAGCTTGTGGTGGAGCCCACTAGGGAACAGGCAATTCTAGATTTAGTGATGTGTAATGAGGCAAATTTGATCAGGGAGCTTAAGGTGAAGGAACCCTGAGGAGGAAGTGATCATAATATGATATGCAATTTGAGAGGGAAAAGCTGGAATCAGTTTATTACAGTTGAATAAAGGTAACTGCAGAGGCATGAGGGAGGAGCTGGCCAGAATTGACTGGGAGATGAGCCTAGCAGGAAAGACAATGGAACAGCAATGGCAGGAGTTTCTGGGAGTAATTTGGGAGACACAGCAAAAATTCATCGCTAGGAAGAAGAAGTATTCTAAAGGGAGGACGAGGCAACTATGGCTGACAAGGGAAGTTAGGGACAGCATAAAAGCTAAAGAGAAAGCATACAATGCGGCGAAGAGCAGTAGGAAGCCAGGGGATTGGGAAGCCTACAAAGACCAACAGAGGACAACTAAAAAAGAAATAAGGAGGGAGAATATTAAATATGAGGGTAAACTAGCCAATAATATAAAAGAAGATTGCAAGAGTTTTTTTAGATATATAAAGGGTAAGAGAGAGGCAAAAGTGGACATTGGGCCACTGGAAAATGACACTGGAGAAGTAATAATGGGGAACAAAGAAACGGCGGAGGAACTGAACAGGTACTTTGCATCAGTCTTCAAGGAGGAAGACATGAGTAACATCCCCAAAATTCAAGAGAGTCAGGGGACAGAGGTGAGTATGGTGGCCATTACCAAGGAGAAGTTCCTAGGAAAACTGAAAGGTCTGAAGGTGGATAAATCACCTGGACCAGATGAATTACACCCCAAAGTTCTGAAGGAGATAGCTGAAGAGATAGTGGAGGCGTTAGTGGTGATCTTTCAGGAATCACTGGAGTCAGGGAGGGTCCCAGAGGACTGGAAAATCGCTAATGTAACCCCCCGTTTAAGAAGAGAGTGAGGCAAAAGATGGGAAATTACAGGCCGATTAGCCTGACCTCGGTCGTTGGTAAGATTTTAGAGTCCATTATTAAGGATGAGATTTCAGAATACTTGTAAGTGCATGGTAAAATAGGGCAAAGTCAGCATGGTTTCATCAAGGGGAGGTCATGCCTGACAAATCTGTTAGAATTCTTTGAGGAGTTAACGAGTAGGTTAGACAAAGGAGAGCCAATGGATATTATCTACTTGGACTTCCAGAAGGCCTTTGACAAGGTGCCGCGCAGGAGGCTGCTCAGTAAGGTAAGAGCCCATGGTGTTAGAGGCAAGGTACTAGCATGGATAGAAGATTGGCTGTCTGGCAGGAGGCAGAGAGTGGGGATAAAGGGGGTCCTTCTCAGGATGGCAGCCGGTGACTAGTGGAGTTCCGCAAGGGTCAGTGTTGGGACCACAACTTTTCACTTTATACATTAATGATCTAGGTGAAGGAACTGAGGGCATTCTGGCTAAGTTTGCAGATGATACAAAAGTAGGTGGAGGGACAGGTAGTATTGAGGAGGCGGGGAGGCTGCATTAGCATATAGACAGGTTAGGAGAATGGGCAAAGAAGTGGCAGATGGAATACAACATGGGGAAATGTGAGGTCATGCACTTTGGTAGGAAGAATAGAGGCATAGACTATTTTCTAAATGGGGAGAGAATTCAGAAATCTGGAGTGCAAAGGGACTTGTGAGTCCTAGTCCAGGATTCTCTTAAGGTTAACTTGCAGGTTAAGTCGGTAGTTAGGAAGGCAAATGCAATGTTGGCATTTATTTCGAGAGGACTAGAATATAAAAGCAAGGATGCGCTGCTGAGACTTTATAAGGCTCTGGTCAGACCACATTTAGAATATTGTGAGCAGTTTTGGGCCCCGTATCTCAGGAAGGATGTGCTGGCCTTGGAGAGGGTCCAGAGGAGGTTCACGAGAATGATCCCAGGAATGAAAGGCTTAACATATGAGGAATGTTTGAGGACTCTGGGTCTATACTCGATGGAGTTTAGAAGGATGTGGGGGGATCTGATTGAAACTTACAGAATACTGAAAGGCCTGGATAGAGTGGACGTGGGGAAGATGTTTCCATTAGTAGGAGAGACTAAGACCCGAGGGCACAGCCTCAGAGTAAAGGGAAGACCTTTTAGAACAGAGATGAGGAGAAACTTCTTTAGCCAGAGAGTGGTGAACCTATGGAATTCATTGCCACAGAAGGCTGTGGAGGCCAGGTCATTGAGTGTATTTAAGACCGAGATAGATAGGTTCTTGATTGGTAAGGGGATAAAAGGTTACAGGGAGAAGGCGGGAGAATGGGGTTGAGAAACTTATCAGCCATGATTGAATGGTGGAGCAAACTCGATGGGCCGAATGGCCTAATTTCTGCTCCTATATCTTATGGTATTATGATTTGTGCCGGATGGACCAAATCCACAAGGGAAACTTGGTCACAATGGTTTTGCAATTTGTATTTATTACTAGATGATGTGTGCACTGAATTCAGAGGTAATGAGTCTACGAAGACCTTCAGAAATTTTAAAAAATTAAAATATTTATTAACAAAATAAAAGATTTCAAGCACATACATAAGACTATAATTACTTAATATTATAACAACTCCTAAAATTCCTAATTAACCTGATTCCCAGTTATACACCTGCTTTAAGGCAACAGTCCAAAATAGATTTTAGATTTAAAAAAAACAGCGAGTTAAAACAGTACCCATTTGACAGTGGAGTTCCAAATGCTTACTCCAACTTTAGTTACTGGACACAGCAGACTTATGTACAAATGGCTGGAGGCTTCAAGGCTGTTCCACACACCCCTGTTAGATTTTACATGGCCCCCAACATAGCTTTTCATTCTTCTTTATATATTTTTTTCTCTCTTTAATATGTAAATTCCGTTGTTCTATATTTCTTTGGATCCTTTACCTTTCCCATAATATAAAAGCTTTCATGTTGCCAATATTGTGACTAACCTTTGGGAAAAATAAACATACTGCTTAACCTTGCTTATCTGGCTGGGTATAAACATACTAAGATCCCTATGAAGTCCAAACAATCCCTTCACTTATCTAAAAATGCAATTTCCCTTCACACCTTACATGCTAAGATAGCATCCATGTTTACTCAATAGCATTTCAAGTACATTTCTACACCTAGCTTCTTTTGATAATTTCAAGCTTGCAGTCTACCTGACTCCAAATGTAATTAAATCATACAGAACCATCTACACTCACACCCATAAACCTACTTTACAGTAAACCAGAAAAATATTATGAAAATTATTATACTTTTATAACACGGTATTGAATTGCTGTTGGAAATTTTAAAAATGTAAAATTTTAATTTTCTTTTTTTCCCTTTCTGCTTCTGCCTCTCTTTCTTCTCCAGGAAGGAACTGATTTGACATTAAATTCATCCATTCTAAATCACGATTCTCCTTTGTCCTTCCTCTGTTTATTTCCCAATCCTTAAATCTCATATCTTATTCGTTAAGGCGATAGGCTGTCTCTTCCAAATGCCCTTTTGCCTTCATCATGCCGTTATTAACTTGCATTTCCAGTAACTTAGAAGGGCCAGCATTTTTGAGCTGAAGGGTTGAAGAAAACATCTAACTAGCCCTGAGATGCCCTCCAGCAAATTCTGGCTCTCAATTGGAGGAAAATACAGAAATTTAGCCTTAAATGTATTCCATTTCACAGCATAAGATCCCTTTGACCATAAAAATTCATCAAAAGAATAAGTTATTCTCAGGCTCACTGGTGCGCAATTAGGTTCTGCAGACACCATAACGTATTCCTTTTAAAAGCAAATTCATTTATTTTAGAATCTCGAAGGAAGTCCAGATTAGGACATAAGGTAATTCTCCAACCTGTGCTCCTTTTGAGGAACAGCCTTTTCATTAGGAACTCTAATTAGTGAATTTGCCGTATGGCATCATCATTAATTTGAATACCCTAGGAATCTAATTTCACAGAGTCTGGATGTATTAAAATCCAAGAGAACCTGTGAAAATCTTGAGTATTTCAAAATTCAGTAGATCAGGCTTTCCACTTCTAGGACAATCCAGCTCTCCTGGATTCGCCAGCCATCTCCCAGCCTGCTGCGGCCTACCCTGCTTGCCCAACAAAAGTTTTATGGTAGAGCTCCATTACCTCCCTCCAACACCCATTTTATTTTTCATTGCCAGCTTACTATTCTTCTCTCTCAGGTTTTTAGAAAGTGTAAGGCTGAAATTGATAGTTGGTATGAGCTATCAACTATCATGTGATGGTATTAACTGGCAACCATAGCATTAACTGTTTAGCCTGCTGGGTTTATCTGTTTAAATTTGGCAATCACACTGACTTAGTGTGTTCTTATTTTTGGATCAAATTGTTGAACTTGGAACATGGTAAATTGTGCGAATGAGCTTTATTAGCATGATTCTTTTCTCGATTAAGAGAACCAGAAATCAGGACTTGCAGCATTTGTTTTTGCGTCCAGTCACACTCATACCCTCAATAATGGCACAAGAAGCTGTTTTGCATGATATGGTCAGTAAATGCTCTAATGTTGCAAGAAATGTACTGCTCCAAGTCATTCTGAATAACGTGAAAGGCAGCAGACTCGGTAGCAAAACTAATAGAATGTTATCATTTATTGCATGGGGAATTGAATACAAGGTAGGGAGGTTATGCGTCAGTTATACAAGGCATTGGTGAGACAACATCTGGAGTACTGTGTACAGTATTGGTCTCCTTATATTTACATTTAAAGATGTAAATGCATTGAAAGCAGTTCAGAGAAGGCTTACTAGATTAATACAAAAACAAAAAATGCTGGAAAAACTCTGCAGGTCTGACAGCATCTGTGGAGAGAAAGACAGAGTTAACGTTTCAAGTCCTTATGACTCTTCAGAAGTGTCTCTGAAGACTCTGAAGAAGAGTCATACGGACTCGAATAGTTAACTCTGTCTTTCCACAGATGCTGTTAGACCTGCAGAGTTTTTCCAGCCTTTTTTGTTTTTGTTTCAGATTTCCAGCATCCGCAGTATTTTGCCTTTACTAGATTCATACCTGGAATGGGTGGGTTGTGTTTTGATGAAAGGCTGGACAGGCTAGGCTTGTATCAGCTGAAGTTTAGAAGAGTAAGAGGCAACCTGATTGAAACATATATGATCCTGAGGAGTCTTGACAGGGTGGATGTGGAAAGAACGTTTCCTCTTGTAGGAGAATCTAGAACTAAGGGCCACTGTTGAAAAATAAAGGGTTGCCCATTTAAGACAGAAATGAGGAGAAAGTTTTTCCCTGAGGGCTGTGAAACTTTAGAATTCTCTTTCTCAAAAGGTGGTTGAGACAGAGTATTTGAGTATCTTTAAGGCAGAAGTAGATAGATTCTTGATAAGCATGGGGGTGAGAAGTTATTAGGGGTAGGCAGGAATGTGAAGTTGAAGTTAGAATTAGATCAGCTATGATCCTATTGAATGGCAGAGCAGGCTCGAATGGCCAAGTGGCCTACCCTTGCTCTTAATTCCTATATTCGTATGTAGATCACTGTTGAATTCTGCTAGCTATTGTTTGCAGTCAGAGATTATTCACTCTTGGCTTTCTGATTTCAAGTTAGCTTTCTATTAGGCTAGCCATATTGGAAGCTAATTAACAAAAGAAATGCTGATATATTGTGACATTTACTGCAGGTACAGTGCTGCTGCTTTGGCCCAGATAATGTATCGTTGTTTGCGGGAACGGTGGATGGTTCAGTAGTGGCTTGGGATCTTCGTGAACACTCTGTTATGCACTACACCCTTCAGATTGGAAGCCAAGAATGGACCCTTAGAACTCCAACATTCTCAACTGGTGAGTTGCAGAAGTGACTGAATGAATGATTAGAGAACCAACCCTGAATTGTAAAGAGTAGGTAATGTTGAACAAACCTGATTGCATTTTTTGATTAGACAGGAAAATGTCTATGGATTTAGTTTATATGGACTTCTTGAGCCCATTCATTGAGGTGTTTTTATTCATTCATAGGATGTCGGCTTAGCTGGCTAGGCCAGCATTTATTGCCCATCCCTAAATGCCCTTGAGAAGGTGGTGGTGGTTAGCTGTCTTCTTGCACCGCTGTAGTACCATGTGGCGTAGGTACACCCACAATACTGTTAGGGAGCAACAATGAAGGAACGGCAATATATTTCCAAGTCAGAATGGTGAGTGGCTTGGGGCAGAACTTCCAGGTGGTGGTGTTCCCATGTATCTGCTGCCCTTGTCCTTCTAGATGATTGCAGTCGTGGGTTTGGAAGGTGCTGTCTAAGGAGCCTTGCTGAGTTCCTGCAGTGCATCTTGTAGATGGTACACACTGCTGCCACTGTGCGTCAGTGGTGGAGGGAGTGATTGTTTGTTGATTGTGTGCCAATCAAGCAGGCTGCCTTGTCCTGGATGGTGTCGAGCTTCTTGAATGTTGTGGGAGCTGCACTCATCCAGGCAGGTGGAGAGTATTCCATCGCACTCCTGACTTGTGCCTTGTAGATGGTGGTCAGGGTTTGGGGAGCCAGAAGATGAGTTACTCTCCGCAGGAAGAATGGGGTCAGTGGGAATCATGGGGTAAAATTCTCTGTCATTCCTAGCACAAAGGAAGATGGTTGTGGTCGTTGAAGGTCAATCATCTCAGTTCCAGGACATCACTGCAGGTTTCCTCAGGGTAGTGTCCTAGGCTCAACCATCTTCAACTGCTTCATCAATGGCCTCACTTCCACCATAAAGTCAGAAGTGGGGATGTTCGCTGATGATTGCACAATGTTCTGCATCATTCACGACTCCCCAGATACTGAAACAGTCCATGTCCAAATGTAGCAAAACTGGACAATATCCAGGCTTGGGCTGACAAGTGGCAAGTAACATTTGCATCACACAAGTGCCAGGCAATGACCATCTCCAACAAGAGAATCTAACCATCACTCCTTGACATTCAATGGCACTATCATTGCTGAATCCATGTTATCATCATCCTAACCATTGACCAGAAACTGAACTGGACTAGCCATATGAATACTGTGGCTATAAGAGCAGGTCAGAGACTGAGAATTTTGCAGCAATTCACCTCCTGTCTCCCCCAATCCTGTCCACTCTCTACAAGGCACAAGTCAGGAGTGTGATGTAATACTCCCCACTTGCCTCGATGAGTGCAGCTCCAACAACATTTGAGAAGCTTGACACCATCCAGACAAAGCAACCCGCTTGATTGTCACCCCATCCTCAAACATTCACTTCCTTCACCACCGATGCACAGTGGCAGCAGTATGCACCATTTACAAGATGCACTGCAGTCGCTCACCAAGTCTCCTTTGACTGCACCTTCCAATCCCACAAGCACTACCATCTAGAAGGACAAGGGCAGCAGATAGATTGGAACCTGGAAGTACCCCTCCAAACCACTCACCATCCTGAATTGGAAATATATTACTGTTGCTTCACTGTTGCTGGGTCAAAATCCTGTAACTTATCAGCCCAAGCCTGGATATTGTACAGGTCTTGCTGCATTGGGACATGCATTGCTTCAGTATCTGAGGAGTCGCGAATGGTGCTGAACATTGTGCAATCATAAGTGAACATCCCCACTTCTGACCTTATGTTGGAAGGAAGGTCATTGATGAAGCAGCTGAAAATGGTTGGGCCTCAGACACTACCTGCAGTGATGTCCTGGAACTGAGATGATTGACTTCCAACAACCACAACCATCTTCCTTTGTGTTAGGTATGGCTCCACCCAGTGGAGAGTTTTCCCCTGATTCCCATTTACTGCAGTTTTGCTTAGGCTCCTTGATTGGGATCCGTCAAATGCTGCCTTCAAGGGCAGTCACTCTCATCTCACCTCTGGAGTTCAGCTTTTTTGTCCATGTTTGAAGCAAGGCTCTCATGAGGGCAGGAGCTGAGTGACCCTGGTGGTACGCAAACTGAGTGCCTGTGAGCAGGTTATTGCTAAGCAATTACTGCTTGATAGCACTGTTGATGACCCTTCCATCACTTTACTGATGATTGAAAGTAGACTGATGGGACGGTAATTGGCTGGCTTGGATTTGCCGGCTTTGATTTGTCCTGCTTTTTGTGTACAGGACTTAGCTGGGCAATTTTCCACATTGCTGGGTCGATGCCAGTGTTGTAGCTGTACTGGAACAGCTTGGCTAGGGCCACGGCAAACCCTGGAGCTCAAATCTTCAGTACTATTGCCAGAATATTGTCAGTGCCCATAGCCTTTGTATTATTAAGTGCCTTCAGCTGTTTCTTAATATCAAGTGGAGTTAATCGAATTGGCTGAAGACTGGCATCTGTGATGCTGGGGACCTCTAGAGGTGGCTGGGATGGATCATCCACCAGGCACTTCTGAGTGAATTGTGTTGCAAATGCTTCAGCCTTATCTTTTAAACTGATGTCCTGGGCTCCCTTATCATTGAGGATGGGATATTTGTGGAGCCTCCTCCTCCTTCAGAGAGTTGTTTAATTGTCCACTACCATTCACGACTGGATGTGGCAGGACTGCAGAGGTTAGATCCGATCTGTTGGTTGTGAAATTGCTTAGCACTGTCTATTGCTTGCTGCTAATGCTGTTTGGCACACAAGTAGCCCTGTGTTGTAATTTCACTAGCTTGACAGTTCATTTTTAGGAATGCCTGCGCTGCTCTTGGCACCCCCCCTGCACTCTTTTGAATCAGGGTTGATCCCCTGGCTTGGTGGTATAATGGTAGTCGGGGATATGCAGGGCCATGAGGTTATAGATTGTGGTTGAGAACAATGCTGCTGCTTCTGAAGGCCCACAGCGCATCATGGATGCCCAGTCTTGAGTTGCTAGATCTGTTCGAAATCTATCCCATTTAGCATGATGGAAGGTATCCTCAATGTGAAGACAGGACTTCATCTCCACGAGGACTGTGCTGTGTCCTTTCGGACTCGGCCAGCTGTGTCTGGTGCTACTGAGCCATGCTTGGTTATGGATATTGAAGTCCCCCCCGCCCAAATAGTGTATTCTGCGCCCTTGTCATCCTCAGTGCTTCCTCCAAGTTGCGTACAACATGGAGTACTGATTCATTAGCTGATGCGTTGCATGGTAATCAGTAGGAGGCTTCCTTGCTCATGTTTGACCTGATGCCATGAGACTTCATGGGGTCTGGAGCCAATGTTGCGGACTCCCAGGATGACTCCCTCCCTGACTGTATACCACTGTGCTGCCACATCTGCTGGTTCTGACCTGCCAGTGGGACAGGACATACTCAGGGATGGTGGTGAAACTGTATATAAGGTATGATTCCGTGAGCATGACTCTGTCAGGCTCTTGTTTGATTACTCTGTGGGACAGCTGTCCCAATTTTGGCACAAGTAAGGACGACTTTGCAGGGTCAACATTGCTGAGCTTGCTTTTGTCATTTCTGATGCCTAGGTCGATGCCGGGTGGTACGTTTTTATAGGCTTTTTAGTGATTTGATACAACTGAGTTGATTACTAGGCCATTTCAGGGGGCATTTAAGAGTCAACCACGTTTCTGTGCATCTGGAGTCACCTGTAGGCCAGACCAGATAAGGACAGCAGATTTCCTTCCCTAAAGGATATTAGTGAACTAGATGGGTTTTTACAACAATCGACAATGGTTTCATGGTCATTATTAGACTTTGAATCCAGATTTTTAAAATTGAATTCAAATTCCACCATCTGCCGTGGTGTGATTCGAAAGTGGGTCCCCAAAGGATTACACTGAGTTTCTGGATTACTAGTCCAAGTTCCACATAAGAGTCTGCTAGCTAAAATTAATCTCATGCAATTGAAGGCAAATTATTGACCTGGCTCTGAGATTAGTTAAACGGTATAAGACAGACAGTAGGGATAATGGGTATGTACTCAAAATGGAAGGAAGTGACTAATGGTGCCCCAAAGAATCTGTCCTGGGGTTTAACTGTTCACTATATATCTAAATGACTTGCACAATGCAACAGGGAGTTATATGTCAAAGTTTGCTAATGACATAGAGATTGGTGGCACAGTATGTGGTGTAAACGGGAATACATAATTACATAGAATAATCGATGTATTAAATGAGTTGACAAAGTGCATTGCAGTTAAGTCTCAGGTCATCCATTTTTGAGCAAAATAGGATTTTCAATCAAATAAGCACATTTTCATCAATGGGATATGAAAATACAGTTTTCTGGGGGCAGTGATCCTTGCCCTTGGGAGACTTGTTGCACTAGGTCACTGTACGTTGCTCCCTGGATTTCCAGGACTACTTGATGTGGAGCTGAACCTGTCTCAAAGAGACACTGGGCCATCGCAGGCATGCAATGAGGTGGGGGTGCAGTCCCTGGGCTGCTGCCATTTTTACATGAACAGTGCTCACTTTGCTCCCCCAATGCCAATGGTTATGGCCTGCCCCTGGATGCTCACACACGCTGGAGACTATCATGGAGATTTAGGAGCAGGCAGAAGATCCTGCGCACAGTTAAGTGCACTTTGAAATGCCATTCAGATTTTCTGGCTGCTGATCTCCATTCATAGCCAGTATGCCATGATTTTGGAGACCTGCCATATAACTACAGCCTTGCGAGGTCTACAGTTGCACATAGCATCTGACAGAGAGCAGCTAGTTTAAATCAGGTCCTATAGGTATCACTTCAAGATGCAGCTGTGTTCTTCCTTCATGTGTGCATTGCGTGGGAACAATATATCTGAAAACAGTCAATCTTGGGTCACTGTTATAGTACTCCCATGTGTAAACCCAGTGCTGTATAAACGTGCTAGAAGGTACTTGTGCCTACCTACTATCAGTTTAAAAGTTCAGTTAGTGAGGATACTGCTGCTGGAACTGCTTAAACATTTATGCTTTGAATTTCTGTGGGGCAGGAAGGGGATCACCCAATATTCTGCCATAATAATTGATGCAAACATGAGTGAAACAATGTAAATGTTATTGCAGTTTATCTTTTTGCTGACCTTCCACCAAAGTAGGTGGGAGATCAGAAGAATGCTGTTGAAAATCTACCTGCTAAAATTTTATTGCTGGGCAGGAGCTTTGTGCATATGTTCAGAGCACTCTCCTGGGCAGAATAACTCAAGAATCACTGAAGTAACATAGATAGATTATTACCTGGCTGAATCTGAATTGTAACCACTGCCCTCAGAAGTGTATTATTGGCTAACCCTTGCTAACGAGGATGATTGTCTTCCATGCGTCCAAAGTTGATTGCTGAGGCTATTTTGGGATCTGCAGACCTTATGGCCCGTGGGACACTTGTTGTCATGTGGGATGTCTTGTTCTGGATTTTCAGTTCAGGTCATAGCTTGTTCTTTTCACCGCTTTTGCTTTTCCTCTTCATTTTGTTGCCTTTGGTCTCAAAATGCTGTGATCCTTACCGCAGTCACTGCCGCCATCTGATTCTACCCAAGGTAATGGTCTCTCAGGAGTTGATGTCAATGTTGTATTTCTTCATGTTGGCTTTCATCACAACCTTGAAGCACTTCTTCTGTCCTCCTCTGGTGCACCTGCACTGTTTGAGCTGGGAGAAGGAGATCTGTTATGGGAGCCTGGTATCTGACATCCGAACCATATGACTAACCGAACAAAGCTGATGGCGGATGATCATAGCCTCGATGCTTGTGCTGCCTGAATATGAGAGGACACGGATGTTGGTGCATCTGTCCTTCCACTTAATATCTAAGATTTTATAGATTTGACTCCAGTGCTTTGAGGTGCCTCTTGTACATTAGCCATGTTTCAGCCCTGTACAGTAAGGAAGGGATCACAACTGCAACATGGAAAAGAAACCCAGCACTGTATATTTAAAAACTTTATCCTTATCGCTATTTTGTTTTAAACTGGACTTTTTCTGCTGAATAAAGAAAATTAAGATGGCTGCTACAAGTCACCTGATCACAATTCTTTTCTCAGTTCCTGAAATTTCACACTTCATTGTGCAAGCCCCTTGTAATCAATGGAATGAGAGGAGGTGCAGACAAACTGCCTCCCCCCCCACTCTGAGCTATCAGAAAGGAGAATTGAACCTCGTTACTGGAAGAGATGCCAATACCAAGTTGTCTCTCTCTGAAGGAGGAACAATGGAATCCTGGTTAGGAGCACAGAAACTAACTGTGAAGCTGCAATTAGCCCTTAAAAGGCCATGTCACATGACCCTAGCCTCTGGCATTTTGGACACTTTAATTTTACATCTTTGGTCTTCACAGCCAGACTGCTGTTTTAATATCAACTGGACAGAACTCAAGCAGCCAGGCTTGATAAGCAGTCTCAACTCCACAAAGCCTGCTTGATTCTAAAAGTCTCTGATCAATGCCTGCCAAGTGGTCTAAACACTGAAAAGCCCATCGTGCAGCAGCATAATTAGTTTCAAGGATTTTTGTATTGTTTATCTAACCAGAAACACATCAGAACGGAACTCCACCACAAAGGAACCACCTCTGGATTCTGACTTTGGACTCTGGAACTCACATGAACTAGTATTCATTTTTCTGTGGTCTTTTTACTGTAAAGGTCCTTTTCTCTACCCCCTCTTTACTCTCTGCATGTGCGGGGTGGGAAGTGGCGAAGACTTTTTTTGGGTTTTGAATGTGTAAAATAAACAAACCTTCTGAGTTAATCCTAACTCTAGTTTGCTGTGGATTATTAGTACAGTTGTATCCCAAAAAATAAAGGGTTGGGAACATATGTCACTGCTTATTCTTCCAAAAAAATTAATTCAAAACACCTTCTGCTTATGGGCAGGTGGTAAGAAGAAATCACTGCAGTTTGAACTGTCCCTCCACTGTCCATAACAGCACGGTAGACCACGAGCTTGGTTTTAGTCTTGATGTCGAGATCTTGAAACACTTGCTTCCTCAGGTGGCCAGAGGAAAATTTCGGGCGATGATGGATTTGTTTGTCAATGTCAGCCTTCTGTGAAGGTACTGGAAGTGTTCCGCATTTTCTAGGCACTCATCATGAATCCTAATCAATTGGGCTGGGGTGTGTGCATTTGGAGCTTGCTGATGGAGGACTTTGATCTTCTGAATGTTGAGTCTAAGTCCCATCTTATTGTATGCCTCAGTAAATATGATTCTGTGGAGATCTGTTTCCAATACAGCACTTACTGCAGCATCACCAGCATATTGGAGCTCAGTGACTGAGGCCTGGGTGGCTTTGGTTTTTGATTGGACTTGTCTGAAATTAAACAGATTATTGTCCATTTGATAAATAAGCTGCACTCCAGCAGGGAGCTTGTCTCTCGGCAGGCAGCATAGCAGCAAAGAAGATCAAAAAAGAGTTGGAGTGATGGCACAACCTTGTTTTACCCCTGTCTTAACCTCAAAAGTGGCTGTAATGGATCTGTTGTTGAGGATCACTGCTCGCATATCATCTTGAAGCAGGTGAAGGATGGTAATGAATTTTAGAGGACATCCATACTTCAGCAGACTCTTCTGGAGTGCCTCACGATTTACAGAGTAGAAGGCCATTGTCAAGTCAAAGAACGCTATGTAAACAGGTTGATGATGTTCGCGACATTTTTCTTATAGCTGTTGAGCTGTAAAAATTATGTCGGTTGTACCTCTTGGTGGCCCAAACCCACATTTAGATTTGGGGAGTAGCTCTTCAGCAAATGTAATAAGTCTATTCAGAAGGGTTCTTGTCATGATTCCAGTCCTACTCAGGCCCCCTCCCACAACTCTTTCTCTAGTACATCGATGACTGCTACGGTGCCGCTTCATGCTCTTGTCTGTACCTGGAAAAATTTGTTAATTTTGCTTCCAATTTCCACCCCTCCATCACTTTCACATGGTCGATCACTGATACTTCCCTTCCCTTCCTTGACCTCTCCCTGTCTCAATTTCCGGTGATAGACTATCCGCCAATAATCATTACAAGCCCACCGACTCCCACAGCTACCTTGACTACAGCTCCTCACACCCTGCCTCCTGTAAGGACTCCATCCCATTCTCTCAGTTCCTTCACCTCCGTCGCATCTGTTCTGATGATGCCATTTTCCAAAACAGTTCTTCTGACATGTCTTCCTTCTTCCTTAACCGAGGTTTCTCACCCACAGCGGTTGACAGGGCCCTCAACCGTGTCCAGCTCATTTCCTGCGCATCCGACCTCACACCTTCTTCTCCCTCCCAGAACCATGATAGGGTCCCCCTTGTCCTCCTTATCACCCCACCAGCTTCCGCATTCAACGGATCACCCTCTGCTATTTCTGCCAACTCCAGCATGATGCCACCACTAAACACATCTTCCCTTCACCCCACCTTTGGCATTCCGCAGGGACTGTTCCCTCCGGGACACCCTGGTCCACTCCTCCATCACCCCCTACACCTCAACCCCCTCCCACGGCACCTTTCCATGCAACCTCAGATGGTGCAACACCTGCCCCTTTACTTCCCCCTCCTCACCGTCCCAGGGCCCAAACACTCCTTTCATGTGAAGCAGCACTTCCACTTGCACTTCCCTCAATTTAGTCTACTGCATTTGCTGCTTATAATGCGGTCTCCTCTACATTGGAGAGCCAAAACGCAGACTGGCTGACCGCTTTGCAGAACACCTTCGGTCTGTCCGCAAGCATGACCCAGACCTTCCTGTCGCTTGCCATTTCAACACACCACCCTGCTCTCATGCCCACATGTCCATCCTTGGCCTGCTGCAATATTCTAGTGAAGCTCAACGCAAACTGGAAGACCAGCACCTCATTTTCCGATTAGGCACTTTACAGCCTTCCAGACTTAACATTGAGTTCAACAACTTCAGATTATGAACTCTCTCCTCCATCCTCACCCCCTTTTTGATCCCCTTTTTTCTAATAATCATTATATATGTTTTATATATATATTTTTCTTTTCCCACTTGTTTATATTATTATTTTAAAAATGTATTTCTATCTTTTGTTTTATCTCCACCTTTTAGCCCATTTCGATCCCTTCCCCCCACCCCACCCCCACTAGGGCCATCTGTCACTTGCTCATCCTGCTTTCTAACCTTTATGTCACAATTAGCACATGCTTTAGCTAATATCACCACCGTCAACACCCCTTTGACCTTTTGTTTATGACATCTTTGGCAATCTCTCCTTTGCCTTTACCTATCACTGGCCCTCTATCCAGCTCTGCCTGTCCCACCCCCCTTAAACAACTTATATTTCACCACATTTTTATTTCTCTTTAGTTCAGCTGAAGAATCATATGGACTCGAAACGTTAACTCTGTATTCCTCTCCACAGATGCTGTCAGACCTGCTGAGTTTTTCCAGCAATTTTTGTTTTTGTTTCAGGTTTCCAGCATCTGCAGTATTTTGCTTTTATCTTGTCATGATCTTTCCTGCAATGGAAAGTAGGGAGATGCCCTTCTTCACAGTTGGATTTCTCTCCTTTCTTGAAGGTTGTCACAATAATGGCATCATTCAGGACTTCCTCTTGGTTCCAGATCTGCAGGACAAGGGCATTGAGCTGTAATGTTAATTCCTCTCCTCCATGCTTAAAGATTTCACAGGGGATGCAATCACCTGCTGCTTTGTTGTTCTTCATTTACGTGATGACTTTCATCACTTCGATAGGCATTGGTGGAGTTCCGAGCTCATCTCTAACTGGGTGTTGTTAGATTGAGTTGAAAACACTCTTGTCAACATTTTATTCTTGATTGAAAAGGTCTTCAAAATGCTCCCTCCAACAGGTGTTGACAGCTTCCCTTTCCTTGATCAGATCTCCCCATACTTCGGGCTCAGAGGAGTTGGTCCTTGAATACTTGGGCCAAAAATGGTCTTTGTGGCAGTGAAGAAGCCACGGATATTATTCATATCAGTGAGATTTGAATTTCCTTTGCCTTGTCTACCCACCACATGTTCTTAATGTTGCAGATGCACCTTTGCACCTTGGCTTTTGCTTGTTGGTCAGCCAGTCTCTTTTGTTTTGAGTTTGGGTCATTCCGCTGGGTGTAGAAGGTCTCATGCTTGCAATCAAGCAGCTCGTTGATACCCTGTTCGTCTTCATCAAACCAATCCTGATGTTTTCTGACAGAAAATTCATGTCTCTTTGCAGGCATTGATGATATTGACCTTAAGGACATCCCAAGAACTGAGGGCACTGCTCTCCCCTTCTGTTCTTGATTGAAGTTTGAATGTTTTTCCCTAAGTCATTGTTGGAATTGGTCTCTTTTGATTGGATCCTTCAGAGCTTCGAAATTGATCTTTGGTGGACATCTGTTCAGTTGCACCTGTCATGTGGGAACCAGTTTGATGGACATAATTGAATGAATAAGTCGGTGATCGGCCCAGCAACCATAAGCCCCTGTCATTGCTGTGGTGGTGTGGACATCTTTGCAGTTCCAGGCACGGACAATGACGTAATCGATCAGGTGCTGGTGCTTGGACCATAAGTGTTGTTATGATGTTTTGTACTTGTCCTTCTGGTGGAACAGAGCACTGTTGATGATAAGCCCACATTCTGTGCATTTGGTAAGGAGAAGAATGTTGTTGGAGTTGACATTTCCAACTCCTTCCCTGCCAGTTGTTCCATTCCAGAGATCTGAAATCTCAGAGAAGAATAAGCCTCCTTTGGAACCTCACAGAAAGCTTGGTCAAATTTGGCATAAAACCTTCCGTGGTTTCATTGTTAGCGTCTAAAGTTGGGGCATATGCACTGATCACAGTGGCAAATTGGCCCTTTACCAGTTTGAGGCGAAGAGTCATGAGGTGTTCATTCCTTCCAAGGGGGAACCCATGAAGCTGGTTCACAAGTTCATTCTTGATGGCAAATAAACTTCATGAAATCTGTGTTCTTCTTCTGATGCCCCTTTCCAGAAGAAAACATTGTTGCCTCAGAGTTCCGTGAGCTGCCCACTCTAGCTTGCCAGGTCTCACTCGCGGTGGCGATGTCGAAACCTTATCACCGGAGTTCTCAGGTGACAAACGCAGTGCAGCACTCTGGGTATTCACTCGCGGGTGTGTCCATGAAGGTCCTGATGTTCCAGATCCCAAACTTTAATACTCATGTCTTTTGTGTGTTTCTTCTACAGAAAGTGAGCCCTCTGGATGTGGCTATCCAGTTGGGAAAGGTGAGGCAGACTATTTAGGGCACCATTTATAGCCCCCTCCCCAATAAGGGGTGAGCTGATTGAATCCTAAAGAGGGCTGCTCAGTTGCAGTTAAAACTGCTAAAAGGCACATTTGTTTCATCCGAGTGCTTTATGATAATCTTGTAACTGCTACCTCTGTGGCAGATCACGACCAGAAGCTTCCAGACAACACAATCCTGCTCCCATTGCCAAAAGGCTTGGGAGATGTGCTTGGAAAGAAAGATGCCTGTGCGTGACATCTTTTAGCGTGGAGAAACCATTGCACACCAGCTTCCACACGTGTCTTGACCAATGGCAAGGAAACCAAGGTGATTGGAGGTTTCATTCTGCTGTAGTCTTCGTCTGCCAGAACAGCTATTGAGATATTCCAGATGGCAGATCTTCCTCTGCCTGTTCTGTCTTTGAGGACTTGTTTGCCAGAGCCCCATTTGCTGAGTATTTCTAGGGTTCCTAACAAGCCTTCACAGTAACCAAAGCAACTCAGGACATAAGGAGTCGCACCGTACTTCACCCTATTTTGATTGACCTTTTCTTACTCATTGCCCAGGCTCTGCGGCGAGGATAAGGGGGTGGACTTTGGAACTCTAACACGACTGTAATTACATTCTCAAAGTACTGTGTTTTTTTTCTCGATTTTACAAAAAATTCCCAAAACCTTACCTAAAATGCAGTATTAATAACTTCCCTTAGTAGAGTTCTGTGACCCAAGGACTAGCAATAGCCCAATTGGAGTGATTGGCTTACTGAATTGAAGGCAGTCTTGTACTTCATTACAAAAAACTACTGCGGATGCTGGAAATCCAAAACAAAAACAGAATTACCTGGAAAAACTCAGCAGGTCTGGCAGCATCGGCAGAGAAGAAAAGAGTTGACGTTTCGAGTCCTCATGACCCTTCGGCAGAACTGAGTAAAGTTAGGAGAGGGGTGAAATATAAGCTGGTTTAAGGTTGGGGGGGGTGGTGGGGTAGGGGGAGAGAAATTGGGGGCGGGGGGGAGGTTGTAGGGACAAGCAAGCAGTGATAGGAGCAGATAATCAAAAGATGTCACAGACAAAAGGAACAAAGGGGTGTTAAAGGTGGTGAAACAGAATTACCTGGAAAAACTCAGCAGGTCTGGCAGCATCGGCGGAGAAGAAAAGAGTTGACATTTTGAGTCCTCATGACCCTTCACTTGAAAGCAGCATTTCACTTGCATTTCCCCGAACTTAGTCTACTGCATTCATTGCTCCCAATGCGGTCTCCTCTACATTGGAGAGACCAAATGCAAACTGGGCGACCGCTTTACAGAACACCTGCGGTCTGTCTGCAAGAAAGACCCAAACCTCCCTGTCGCTTGCCATTTTAATACGCCACCCTGCTCTCTTGCCCACATGTCTGTCCTTGGCTTGCTGCATTGTTCCAGTGAAGCCCAACGCAAACTGGAGGAACAGCACCTCATCTTCTGACTAGGCACTTTACAGCCTTCCGGACTGAATATTGAATTCAACAACTTTAGATCTTAAACTCCCTCCCACATCCCCACCCCCTTCCCGATTCTTCCCCCTCCCTTTTGTTTTTTCCAATAATTTATATAGATTTTTCTTTTCCCACCTATTTCCATTATTTTTAAATCTATAACTGTAACACCCTGTCGTCTGTCTTTCCACCCCACCCCCACTAGAGCTGTACCTTGAGTGTCCTGTCATCCATTCTTAATTAGCACATTTTCTTAGATAATATCACCACCTTTAACACCCCTTTGTTCCTTTTGTCTGTGACATCTTTTGATTATCTGCTCCTATCACTGCTTGCTTGTCCCTACAACCACCCCACCCCAACTTCTCTCCCCCCACTCCACCAACCCCCTCCAACCTTAAACCAGTTTATATTTCACCCCTCTCCTAACTTTACTCAGTTCTGCCGAAGGGTCATGAGGACTCGAAACGTCAACTCTTTTCTTCTCCGCCGATGCTGCCAGACCTGCTGAGTTTTTCCAGGTAATTCTGTTTTTGTTTTGTACTTCATTACCATTGATGCAATATCAAGCTGCAGCCTGAGTTTTTAATTATATTCATTTACAATCATGTGGACTGAAGAGCAAATAAATTTGACAGCATGTCAGCAATACATCCCATAACTAATGTCCATAAATGATTCACTATCCATTTCAATATTTTCTTCATCGGTTCTGAGAAAGTCCTTTTCAAAATATCTCAGTTGCTATGCCCTCCCTGACTTTTATTATCACAGAATCCTAGAAGGGAGGGAAGAGGCTCCTGTTTAGCATAAGTTGTGTGGCATTGATCTTGGGCCAAATGGCCTGTTTCTGTGCTGTAGACTTGATGTATTCCTTGTGTTCCTTTTTTGAATAGACATGAACTGTAATAAATGAAATACCAGCTTTGTGGAGTTCCTCTTGACTGAATCTTAGAATTTACATTTAACTAAAGAATGGAAGCAAAAACCAGTTGAGAGCTTTTAAAATTCCTTCAGGTTAGGTTTTCCAGACAAACCTGGTTGAGATGAGATACAATAGACAATTTGGCATGAAACAATGGCAAGTGTCCCTGATACAGTGAAGTTGACAGAATTGAATACATCGTATGGAAGCCTGGTGTCATCACATTGCAATAAGTGTAATCATACATGCAAAACATTAGGAACTCTGAAAAATTTGTTTTCTGAGGATGTGGGGTTTGATTTCAGTGAACTTTCATTACAGATGGCGTTCTGACCTCTGTCAATCACTGTTGTGCAGTGAAGGCTGTTTATCCAGTGTCATCTGCTTGCTTTGAGAATCATGGTGTTGGGCTTTCACTCTTTTCATCCCAGGAAGGTAAGTTTTCAGTCAGTACTGTAGTCCTTCCATCAGTTTTTCTATCAAAGATGATCATTTGTCTTGGATGAAAAACTTATTTTACTTCCATTGAGTATAACTTAAAAACAATAATATTCATTAAAAAGGAAACTTTTAAAAATATATATATTTATTCTGGAGATCAACATCCAACTTCCTGTGATCCCTGTTTTATATCTTACCCAACTGTTAGATGTTTAGAGCCTGGTATTTCAATTTGAGCAAAATCACGTAAGACTAAATTGACTATTTAATTAGAGACCTGCAGTATTAAAGCAATAAGTCCATTCTAAGCATTTAAATTAATGACGGGCATGAAAATTCCACCTCCATTTCCTTAGTTGCGTTTCTCCTGCCGGAACAGGATTCAAATATGCTGTGCAGTATCCATGCCAAAGCAGCAAGCAAATTATCCCCGCCTAGCTTCTGCCAGTGCATTTTGTAATCACCTGCTTGGAGCTACAGGTGAAAAAGAGTGACCTATCAAGTCATTTTGCTGTGTTTTTATTGCTCCTCCCGTTGGGAATGATCTTGCCTACTGATTTCATTTGATGCCCTGACTGAGACCAGACTTTCCGTGCAGGGAAGTGTGGCCTGAACATCATGTTTGTGTCAGCTGTGGCTTAGCCGGTAGCACTGTTGCTGTCGAGTCAGGAGGTTCTGGGTTCAAGTTCTACTCCAGTACTTGAGTGCACAGCTCAAAGTGGACACAGCAGTTCAGTGCTGAACTGTTGGAGGTGTCATCTTTTGGATGAGATGTTAAGCCAAGGACCTATCAGGTGGGTGGAAAAGATCTGTTATGGCACAGCGGATGCTAAATGCCGAGCTGCTCAAATCCCAGAGGGAAACTTGAAACAGCTGCCATAACTGTTTGCAATTTGTACTTTATTTCAAGATGCGTGCCTTGAATTCATTAGTAATAAGACCACAGAGTCTTTGAGGCTTTTTACAAAACTAAATTAAACATTTATTAATAATAGAAACATAGGTCTACAAATTACTGCTGTAATAACTTCTAAATTCCCTAATTAATCTAGCTCCCAGTTATACTTCCGTTAAGGCAACAGTAAAAACAAATACATTTCAACAGACCCAGGCAAAGCACACAATACCCTGGACAGTGATATTCACAGTGAGTTTTCTTAGCTTTGGTTTCTGTTGACAGCAACTTGATACCTTGAGGCTGGAGGCCTTTCACACTTGTTAGATCTTAGAATTCCTTCCGCTTACACATTGCCTCAGCTCCTTTATACATGTTTCTCCCTTTTTAATGTACATTCCATTGTTCCAATATGTCTTTGCAACTTTACTTTTTCCATAATATAAATCTTCCATAGTACTCATATTATCAGCAGTCTTTGGGAAAAATAAACACACTGTTTGGCTTAGCCTCTTATGGCTAGGTGTAACACCTTACCATCTCTTTGGAATTCACTACTCTGGTTTATCTAAAAATGCAAATGTTCTCCACACCTCATATTCTAAAACTTTAGCTGTGTTTACGTATTTAGCACTTCAAACCTAGCTTCTCTTTTGATAACTCAAAAGCTCCAGACTAGCTGACTGCAATTCAATTAAAATCCCCACAGGCACAACCTCACACAGAGAAACTAATCCAAATCCCACTGTTAACCTACCTTTACAATAAATCACAATAATATTATGAAAATTATTATGTTTTCGTGACAGATCCCATGGTACTATTTCAAAGAACAGCTGTGGAATCATGGTGTACAGGCCGATATTTATCTCTCAATCAACATCACAAAAATAAAACAGATTGCTTGACCATTATCACATTGTTATTGTGGGAGCACAAATTGACTATCATGTTTCCTACATTACAACAGTGCCTACACTTCAAAGGTTCAATTCTACAGATTAGAACTTTAATTTATTTGTAATATGTTTAAAAGAGGTTGAAATCAAAATATTTTAGATTCATGGGGATAGTTAGCAATTTTAATTTTTTCATTTCAGCATTTAAAGATTTTCTTTTTTTCCACCTCAGGACGCTCAGGGCTGTCTTTTCAGCTCGCATCATTTGATGAAAGTGGATTGCTTAATCTGTGGGTAAGCACAAGTCATGTCGCTCTACATGAAGGTCTACGTAATTTATATTTTAGATTGGATTAGTTAACAGAAGTAAATAGATCGGTCTATTCATTGAATCGGCCAGTGAAGTTTCTGTAATTTTGTGACTCTGTATTGGATAGTTCACTTCTGATAAGCACATGAATAACTAACTGAGAACTGTACTGTTTGCATCAGAATATCTATGTGACAGGATTGAAAGAAAATTTAAAATTCTGTACTTGGACCAATTGGGTATTTAAGCAAACCTCACTACTCTCATTTGTTTGTGTTTCCACAAAAAGGATATTGGCCTAAATTTTCCATTGGGTGCGCGGAGCTAATGCTGACGCGGGCCGTGACACCATTTTGCATGGATGGGCCAATTAAGGCTCGCCCAGCGTACTTCCGACTCCCATGGAGAGCGGGAGTCTTAAGTTTGCAGCAGGCGTGTACAGACTGCCGGGTCCAATGGCGACCTGGCAGTCTGTATAAAAAAAGGCCAGGCAGCCTCCTTTAGGCTGTTCACCATGGCCAGCTGCAGGTGGCACTGCAGGGGGTCTGCACAGCAGGCCAATGTAGAGGGAAGGCCAGAGGAGGAGTGCAGGGTGTGGGCCAGGAGCAGGGCAGGCTGCAGGGTAGGCCAGCGGGGGGCCAATGTGCCCCTTGCTTTTCCGATGACTGCCTTGCTGCCCTTGTGGAGGAGATGGCAGCACGGCAAGGGTTGCTGTTTCCCTGGAATGGGAAGAGGAGGGCCCCCCCCATGACGAAGCGTGCCTGGGAGGAGGTTGTGAGCTCTTGGGACGTGGTGCGGTGCACCTGGATCCAGTGCCGTTAGTGGTTCAACGACTTGTTGCGCTCTGGAAGGGTGAGTACTGTGTTGGCGATGGGCATTTAACCCAGCAGGTAGCCTTAGTCTTTTGAGGCCCCCCCCAGGTCTTAGTGTCGTGATTGCATTGACTCATGTTGGGCATTTGTTGTATGCTGGGTGGTCAAGCAGATAGTGACCATGCTTACATCAGCCTTAGTGGCTCATGAGAAAATGGGTTCTCCCTGCACCATGTGTTGTTCTTAGTTGCACATGACTAGTCTGGGGGCAACCTGCAGGAGATGCAGCTAGGCGCATACTCAGAGCTCCAACACATATCCTATTCACGGTGATGAGATGGTGGAAGGGGAGCCTCATGGCGTCATGGCCAAGAGCCATCTGGTGCCCTTGGCGCCGCACCTAGTTGCGCCTCCTTGCCATGGGAGTTAAGACCGTGTGTTTCTGAAAGTGATGGACGCAGAATGTGTCCAAGGTGGCTGTTGGGGGTGGGGTTGGGAGCAACCGTACTATGTTTTTGTGACCACCCACCAGTAGCGTGGACAGGAGACACTGGAAGCCTCAGATGGGCCACTGTGGTTGGGGTGCGGCGTGCACGTGCAGAGTACATGAGCGATCAGCCCCAATAAATGGCCTCTGTTTTGCAGGAGAAAAATGTGCATAATGCGCATGAATGTTTGCGCACTGGAGACGGCCAGGCCCAACTTGTCATATTGACCCGTTTTGAACAGGAGGCCCTGGAGCTAAAAACGCGCCATGCGTCCAGGTCCACAGGTGTCGGTGAGGCTGGGGTGGAGAGGCCAGGTATTTGAGGCCCACAGTCCAACCCGCTCTGTCTTCCCACCATCCAAAGCAGTAATGATTGTTGGAATCGTTAATGCAGCAACACTGTTCATTCACAGACTGATAGTTAGACCGTGTGGGTCATAGACAAAGATCCCTCGGCCCTTTGAAGATGCACGTGTCTAGCACCTTCCAAAGTCGCCTTTTCCCATTTCTGACCATATCTCCATGGCCTTGTATGCCATGGCATCGCTACTGCACATCCAAATACTTATTACATCTTAGGAGGGTTTTTGCCTTTACCACCCTTTCAGCCAGTGCGTCCCACATTACTCTGTCCAAAAGTTCCTCATCACCTCACCTGTGAACTTCATGCCCTTACCTTAAATAAATGCCACCAGATTAGTCATCCCTCCGCCAAGGGGAAATGTTGCTTTGTGTCCACCCGATCTATGCCCCTCATAATGTTATGAAGCTCAATAATGTCACCTGTCAATCTCCTGTACTCCATGGCAAATTTCACCAATGTATGCTATGTTACTCCAACTCTCCAGGTCAGCATGCATCCTGGTTAGCGACCTCTGCACTCTCTCCACTCCAATCACACCCCTCCCACGAAGCGCTGATCAGAACTGAATGCAAAAGTGTAGATGTGGCCTCGACAGCATTTTCTGCACATGCAACATGACCTCCCTGTTCCTACATTCTATTCCTTGGCTAATAAAGGCAAGTATGGCTTTTACTTTCTTAAACTCCTTATGTACCTGTCCCGCTACCTTAACAGGCCAGTTGACATGCCCAGCAAGGTCTCTCTAATCGCCCTTACTTTCCACGACCCTACCATTCCTCGTGTATTCCCGCACCTCGTTTGTCCTGCCCAAGTGAATTACCTCACACTTATCCACATAACATTCCATTTGGCATTTCTTAGGCCATCTGACCAGCCCGTCTGTATATGCCTGTAATGTTTGGGCCTCCTCCTGACTATTTGCCACCCCACCAATGTTCGTCTCCTTAGGTTCTGGAAGGTTGAGTGCATTATGAGCCTGGGGGAAAGGGATGAAGTGTGTTACTGTGTGCACACTAACTGATACACTGTCCTTGTTGTTAATTTCAGCATCATCAGAGCATGGCTACCAGGAGGAATTGCAGATGCCCCCTCTCACACCTGAGGGGCCTGAACTGTCACCTGTGTCACACCATTTCAACGAGGCAGGCACCAGCGCAGAGACTAGCACATCAGTGGGAATTGTTACATCGGCTAGTGTCCCGGGGCACAGTGGAGAGGGCACTTCACAATCGCTGGAGGAGATGGCAGAGACAGAGAATGCCGATGCGCCAGCAACCAGAGGACTACAGGGGGACCAGGCACATGCTGAATTGGGCCGTGTTGATGTGCCTCTGGAGTCGTCCACATGCAGCAGCTGCAGGAAATGCGACCGGATGTGCAGGAGCATCTGGGAGTGTTGCATGAGAGCGTGCTTTGCTTGGTCTCTGTGGTGGAGGAATCCACGCGGAGCGTGAGTGATGCCATGAGCCTCATGTCAGAGCGTCAGGCTTCCTCCATGGAGAGAATGGCGACTCTCCTGAAGAGGGGCTTCCAGCAGAACAACCAGCTTCTCCTGGGGATACGTTTGGACCTGCAAGCCCCCACAGTGCCAGTGGCCACAGTTGGTCATTGGCAATGTGGGAGATGGCCTGGGCACCAAGTGTCCCAGCTTGGTGCACATCCATCTACGGTGAGCAGGGAGGCCCAAAGCAACCTCATGTTGGCACAGCAGCTGCCTGTCGTCTCTGCGGGCTCCTCTCAGGGCGCTCCGGATGAGGGCAGCAGCTCCTCCGCCCCTCTGCCAGTGACCTTTGCATCTGTTGAGGCTGCAACGACTAGGGAGATGCCAGCTGTGGAACTGGCCACTCCCTCCCAGGCGGGGCCAGCACAGGCTCCACGGGCCAGAGGACGACCAAGGTCATCGAGGCCAACAGGACAGCAGAGTCAGCAGGCTGTCTCAGAAGCCACTCCGAGCGATGGGGTGGCACCCAGACGCAGAACCCATAAATGTAAGCATAAGGCACCTTAGGCACTCCACGGGTTTGTCACTGATGCATTTGTGTTGGCCCTAGATTAGAGAATTTTTATTTTTTGACGTTGTAACAACGTTTGGAATTAATTTTGTTGGACCATATGATGGATCAAAATAAAATCCACATGTGTTACCTTAGCTGAGGGTGGCTCCTTTGTGCTGCATTTGTATGTTTCACAGACATGTAATGAGTGCTTGGGTGGACATTGAGGTTTAAGTGCAAAGCCCTTAGTTGCAGCTGATGAAGTGGAAGATGTAGCAGTTAAGTGCTGCGTATGGATGCGCCAGGCAATGGTGGTCCTCCAGATCCATTTGTGTGGAGCTAGCTGAAGGTTCGTTGGATTAAAGTCTCCCGGGTGTCCCTGCCTCCTTAATGTAGTGCCGGGCCAGCGTTCAGCCCCTCATCGTTGCCCTGTGCTCCCTCAACCTCCAAACCACTGCTGGAGTCATCGTGTGCAGCTGCATCCACTGCATCAAGGTCTTCATCGTCCACTGCACCCTCCTTTTCCAGCGCAAGATTGTGAAAAATGCAGCATGCTACCAGTATCACTGAGACACGATCTGAGGGGTACTGGAGTGCGCCCCCTGAGTGGTCCTGGCACCGGAAGCGCATCTTGAGAAGACCGATGGTTCTCTCCACCACAACCCTTGTGGAGCCATAGCTCCTACTGTAGCGCTGCTCAGCTTCTGTTCTTGGATGGCGGAGAGGCGTCATGAGCCACCTTCTGAGGGGATAGCCCTGATCACCAACCAGCCAGCCATCCAGCTGAGCCGGAGCACTGAAGAGCCCCGGCACCTGGGAGTGTCTGAGGATGTAGGCATCATGGGAGCTGCCTGGGTACCTTGCACAGACTTGTAGAATCAGCATCCTGTGATCTCACACTATCTGCACGTTCATGGAGTGGAATCCCTTCCTGTTGACGAAGGCACCGGGCTCACCTGCTGGCGCCTTGATGTTCACATGTGTACAGTCTATTGCACCCTGTATGCGGGGGAAGCCAGCAATGGCCGCGAAGCCTCTGGCTCGCTGTGCCTGACTTGCCTGGTCACAGCAGAAGTGGATGAAGGTCAATGCACGGCTGAACAGAGCATCTGTGACTTGCTTGACACAAGTGTGGACAGCTGATTGGGAGACACCGCAAAGATCACCCACCGAGCCCTGGAAGGAGCCAGAGGCATAGAAGTTGAGGGCAACTGTGACCTTCAGAGCCATTGGCATGGGGTGTCTGCCCACACAGGAGAGATCTCAGGGCCAATCATCGGACAGACATAGCTGACTGCCTCCCTTGACAGTCGGAGCTTCCTTCGGCATTGCACCTCCGACATATTGAGGTAGCTGCTTCTCCACCTGTATGCCCTGGCAGCAGGATAGTGGCATTTTCTGTGGCCCCTTTCACCTTGGACTACCTCTTGGCCCAGCGCCCCATGTGCCTGCGCCTATACTCCCAATGGCAGCTCCCATGGAGGCTGATTGTCCACTCCTGGCCTCCTCCTTATTCTAGCCCTCCCCCCTCAGAGGAGCAGCCTCCAGTGGAGATGTCAGAACCCATACCCAGGCTAAAGGGAGGCCTCTGGAAAGCTGCAGGCCCGATAAAGATTACTGACTGCACTGCTGAGCTGAAGGTTCAAAATACACAGAAAGCTGCTGGAATTCGTTCTAAACTGCTACAGATCACACAGGCAAGTTTAAAACACTTTCTACAATAAATACTTCACAGAACAGATTCACAACCCCACTGAGCCCTCATATCCCGCCCGTGGATGAGTTTTATTAAAATGTCGCTTACCCGCCTGCCCGTTGCGCCCATGTGCCGAGCCAAAGATCGCACGGGTGCCTGAAAATCAGTGCCGATTGCCGAGTTAAGGACCTTAATTAGCCCTTTAATTAATGGCGGGCGCGCATTGCACTTCATCGTGTGCCCGCCCAACGAAATATCACGATGGTGCACGGTGACGTCGGGATGCTTGCCCGACATCACCGCCCGTCATTTTATGCACTGACATGCGGCCCCGCCACCTCCCCCCCCGGATGTCACCCAGAAAATTCTGCCCATTATTTCATCCCTATTCCCAAGAATTGTCATTTTTCTGAGGATGTATTTTTTTTGGAAGAGCACCCCAAATACTTTTCCCAAGTTTAAGTTGTTCTGTAGTAATTCATTTTAATCTTTAAGTAATCTTGTTAGTTGTTTCAGTACAATTGTCTACAATTTAATTATTTTTGCAATTTTCCAAATTGCTGTATTACATGGAAATTAAAACCTGATTTCTTGAAATTGGTTAATGACACCCCCTCACTGTGAATAAGTGATGCACTAGCTACATAAGTTTTCAACAAATTTCCCATGTTTCCCAAGAGAAGTTGTCCTCAAACCATTATTTTGATCTTTGCTGTTGCGTGAGTCCCATTATAAATAGTTGATAATGTTTATAGCTTTTTTAATGAGCTGTCAGCCTTACTCTGATGTTTATATGAA
This sequence comes from Cetorhinus maximus, assembly GCF_964194155.1. NCBI lineage: Eukaryota > Metazoa > Chordata > Chondrichthyes > Lamniformes > Cetorhinidae > Cetorhinus > Cetorhinus maximus. Next base: position 29,220,751 of record NC_135881.1, read on the forward strand.
CCTAGGCTTTGATTTTGGTGGAAACGTGCATTGTTTAGACTGACTAGTCCTTAAAATGTGATACTCTGGGTGACCTTCACTGCTTCTTTAAAAAAGATGCCTTCACTGTAATTTAGTTCACTTTCAATTTGGGGAGAATATAACTTGGAGAACAAGTTTGCAATTCATGAATATTTGGATGATAATTGAAGAGTGGTACCCTAGCATGAAAAAGTTTGCTGTATTATTTATGTAAAGGAAATTAGATGATTGTTTGAAGAAGAAGAATATTAAAGAGTACATGGAAAGTGAGCTGGAGAGTGAGACCACACTAGATGACTCATCTCACTGCAACAATACTGAAGAAACTTAACACTATCCAGGACAGATGGTCCTACCATCTATTCAGCTACACTGCACTATCTTCAGGATGCACTGTAGAAAACTCACCATGGTTAATACGGCAGTAAGTTACTTCTGCAATCTCTATTTCCAAGAGTAACAAAGCTCTAGGTTCCCTTTTAAGTCTCATACCATACTGATATGGACATACTTGCTATTTAAGCATTTTGACCCAGCAATATAAAAATATTCCTTGCCTAGCACTGTACAGGAGCACAAGAACTGCAACAGTTCAAGGAGAACCCCCTTACCACTTAAGGCAACTAGGGACAATAAAGGCAGTCTCCTCAGTGTTGCAAAAATCCTGACAGCTAATAATCAAAAAAGAGAAAAAACACCGTTGTAGGCCTGGATCTCTACTCTAACAAACCATGAATCAAATATTTCATAATTATTTAAGCTGTTGACTCACTCAGCTAATTAATATTTTTAAATAAATTTTAGCAGTTAATTCTGCAGTGCAGCATATCTGCTATTATTTAGAAAGGATTTTTTAAAAAAGATAAAATAGTTGTAGAGGATAATGTGATCTTTATCCTGACAAACCTGTGTAGCAGGAGTAGAAACTTTGTGGGCCAAAGGAATACAGTAGGAAATAGAACGTAAGACAGTGGGAATTGTGGCACCAAAGTGATGTGAAGGAATCATCTGTATAAAAGCAGCTGTTTTTGCCTAATTATTTTCAATGGTGTTTATTTATTGAGAAATAGCTTTGAAAGCCAATGATTCAGTAATGCTTATGAATGTGAAGAAAAGGTTTTCTTGAAACTAATAATCTCAAAAAAAAAATATAGTTCTAATATGGAAAATAGAAAATGCAGTTTAAAAACAAAAATGCAAGTATATTGGGCCCCAATATTTACTGGGGCACAATCGCATAGTGGGGTGGAGATGTTATGGCTGGGTAACCCAGAAGCGATGATTTAACTGGATTCCTTGGATTTCTAACTCCACGGCTTCTTCAGTTTTTATATTCTCCGTTTTGCTGCAGCTGTGGAGTGGAAGTGTACAAGAGAGTGAGATTGTGTGTTTGGGGAGGGGTGTAGAAGAGCAAAAAGGGTTGGGTGGGAGATCAAGTGTCCTTAGGGAGATTGTGGATGGAAGATTGGGAATAAAATTGTGGATGCAAGATTGAGGGTGAGGCCATGTGTCATGAAGCTATTAATGTATATAATATTTTTGGCTCTGTTCTGTTTGGCTCTGCCAGGCTCTGTTTGGCTCTGCTTCACAGAATCACAGAGTCACACAGTGCAGAAGAGGCCCTTTGGCCCATTTTGAAAAATATTTTTTCTTTTAAAATAAGAGTTTTAGTCTGCGGGTGTGTCTAAATTGGATTAAAGCCAGCGAGTCTGGGTGCTTTGATGGGTACTAGTTTTGATATGTAAGGGAGATAGAATGCATTTGCATTTTTTGAATAGAGCATTCAAGAAGTGGGATGAAAACTGACGCCTTTCTAGCAGCTACCAAGCAATATATATATATGTTTATATTACTAATAAATTTGGTACTGTGAAAGAGGTTTCATTGTTAAAAGGTGAAGTGTGGTGGTGGTATAACTTCAGCAGTTTTCGGGTGTGCAGAGCAGAGGCAATGTGAGATCAAAAGGCAGCTGCAAGCCTCCAACGGGCTCCACAGCAACCAAGTCAAAGAACCTCATTTTGAATTCGTAAGGTGAAAATGCTTTGCCTGGTTAAGTCTATTGGTTGCTGTTGCCTTAATGGAGATTAGTTTGGGAATTTGTTAAAAGGTTTGATAACAGTAATTTGTAGCCGTGTGAACATATATTTTAACCTGTGTAAATTAGTAAAATATTTCATTCAGTTTAATGTAAAACCTCGAGCCTGATTCCTGAATTTAGAGTCGCATCTGGTGGGAGGCGGTGACCTAATGGTATTGTCACTGGACTGGTAACCCAGAGACCCGGGTAAAGCTCCAGGGACCTGAGGTCGAATCCCACCATGGCAAATGGTGGAATTTGAATTCAATAGAAATCTGGAATTAAAGTCTGATGATGACCATGAAACCATTGCCGATTTTCATAAAAACCCCCATCTGGTTCAATAATGTTCTTTAGGGAAGGAAATCTGCTGTCTTTACCTGGTCTGGCCTACATGTGACTCCAGACCCACAGCAATGTGGTTGTCTCTGAAATGCCCTCTGAGCAAAGGCAATTAGGGATGGGTAATAAATGCTGGCCTAGCCAGTGATGCCCACATCCCATGAACAGATATATTAAAAAATAATCTCAAACACAACACTTAAAATTATAGGTTATGACAGTTGTTCAAAGTTTCAAAGTCAGTGTGCTAGACGTTGCAGGGAAAATCTGTAGGAATTATTGGAGTACAGAAAAGGTCTGGAAGTAAAGGTACTGTGGGTTCTGAGGTTCAGGCACAGGAGAAACCAGTGGTTTGTGTACAGGTGAAACAGGGAGAATCAGTGAAAGGTAAAGAAGTGGGAATGTGTCCACAGTTTACTCGAGAATTCCGAGGAGCAGGTTGCAGAAATGTTTAAGGACTTTGGATGCGAAGGGAAAGTCTTTCCATGTGTACAGGGTGGAGTAGGTAAAGATATTAAAAATTTAAGAGACCCAGGGGCTAGTCAATCCTTAATGTTGTGGGATGGTGATATTTGTTGTTCAGAGGGAGTGCTACAAGAGAAGGTAATAATAAGTGGGTAAAAACAAAAAACTACTGCGGATGCTGGAAATCCAAAACAGGAACAGAATTACCTGGAGAAACTCAGCAGGTCTGGCAGCATCGGCGGAGAAGAAAAGAGTTGACGTTTCCAGTCCTCATGACCCTTCAGCAGAACTGAGTATAGTTAGGAGAGGGGTGAAATATAAGTTGGTTTAAGGTGGTTGGGGGGTGGGGGGGGGGGGGGGGGTGGGGAGAAGTTGGGGGTGGGAGGTGGGTTGTAGGGACAAGCAAGCAGTGATAGGAGCAGATAATCAAAAGATGTCACAGACAAAAGGATCAAAGAGGTGTTGAAGGTGGTGATATTATCTAAGAAAATGTGCTAATTAAGAATGGATGGCAGGACACTCAAGGTACAGCTCTAGTGGGGGTGGGGTGGAAAGACTGACAAGGTATTACAACTAATACCTTGTCAGTCTTTCCACTCCACCCCCACAAGAGCTGTACCTTGAGTGTCCTGCCATCCATTCTTAATTAGCACATTTTCTTAGATAATATCACCACCTTCAACACCTCTTTGATCCTTTTGTCTGCAACATCTTTTGATTATCTGCTCCTATCACTGCTTGCTTGTCCCTACAACCCCCCCCCCCCCCCCCACCAAACCTTAAACCAGCTTATATTTCACCCCTCTCCTAACTATACTCAGTTCTGCTGAAGGGTCATGAGGACTCGAAACGTCAACTCTTTCCTTCTCTGCCGATGCTGCCAGACCTGCTGAGTTTCTCCAGGTAATTCTGTTTTTGTTAATAATAAGTGGGGTTCATGGAGATGCTAAATCTATTCCATTGTGGAAGGTAAATTTAAAGAGCAAATGGAAGACAGGTGAGGTTATAGTTGGAGAGTTGGAAAAATTTCCCACTGCAGGGGTTCAATTTATTCTGCGTAATGATATCGCTGGATTGTAAATGTGAGTGATCCAGAAGGAACATCCTGGATTGTTTCCTGACTGTGTTATAATGAGATCAAAGGCCCACCGGGAATAGCAAAATAAACAAGATAACCAGTTAGTTCAAAGGCAAGAAGAAGGTGGCGAAATTCAATTAGCTGGCGCTGTATTGATAACATTGTTCAGGAGGAAGGAATGCAGAATAGTTCCGTTGAAGTGTTTAACTCAAAGAGGTTAGTGGAGTTACAGAAAAAAGATTTGCAATTAAAACAGTTATATCAGAAAGCTTATTCAGAAACCGAAGCAAAATGTATTCAAGTATGTTATTATCTTCAAGGAACTATATTAATGAGAAAGTGGCGGTCGGATCATGTCTCAGCAAATGAAAGCTGCAGGGAGGTGCATTAGATTGTTATCTCATTAGGGTAGGAAATGAGATTCTAAGGATTGCTCATGAAATTCCAATGGGGGGACATTTAGGAATTAGGAAAACACAGGAAAAGATACAGAGGTTTTTTTTGGCCAGGATTGCATAGGGATGTAGTCAAATTCTGTAGAACCTATCATATATGTCAAGTAACAGGAAAATCACAAGCAGTGATTAAGCTGTGGCGCCTTTAATCCCAATACCAGCATTCAAAGAACCTTTTACCAGGGCCATGATTGATTCTGTAGGACCCCTCCCTAAGACTAAAAGTGGAAATCAGTATTTATTAACAATAATGGATGTGTCGATCAGGTTTCCTGAAGTGATGCCTTTAAAAAATATTACAACTAAGAAGATTGTGAAGGAGTTAATTAAATTTTTCCCATGATATCGTTTACCTAAGGAAATACAATCAGATCAGGGGTCAAATTTCATGTCACAGCTGTTTAAGGAAGTAATGAACAGATTGGGGATAAAACAGTTTAAGTCAACAGCTTATCATCCGGAGTCACAAGGAGCTTTGGAAAGATGGCATAAAACTTTAAGACTATGATGAGAGCATACTGTCAGAATTATGCACAGGATTGGGATACAGGAATTCCATTTTTGTTATTTGCTATTAGAGACGCTGCTCCTGCATGGACTGGTTTTTGCCCTTTTGAACTAGTTTATGGTCAAGAGGTAAGGGGACAACTGAAAGTGATTTATGAGAAATTGGTTGGTCAAAATTCAGAAACTACCCACCTGGATTACGTATCAAATTTCAGGGAAAGATTGAACGGAGCATGTGAGTTGGCTAGGGAACATTTAAAGATATCACAGCAAGCGATGAAAGTGAAAGCAGATAAGAAGGCTAAAATTCACTGTTTTGTTTCTGGAGAGAAATTACTAGTTTTGTTACCAGTACTAGGGAAGTCATTAAATGCAAGATTTAGTGGGCCTTACAGGATTGAAAAGAAATTCAGTGAAGTACATTATTTAATAAATACTCCAGATAGAAGAAAAAAGCAGAGGTTGTGTCATGTAAATATGCTTAAAAAAATACTTTGACAGGGAAGAGGAACAAAAAGAGAGGTTAGTGATGGTAGATGATGAGAAAGAAGTTGAAGTGCAGGACTCTGAAATTGATTTTCCTTTAATCAAATTGGATAATGTGGTGGTGCTTAAAAATTTAAATGCAATATTGAGTTACCTTCCAAACAAGTGTCAAAGTGATTTGGAAAAGCTATTGCAGTCACACACACCTGTTTGTAGAAATAAGTTGGGAAAGACACATTTAGCTTTACATGATGTATGTATAGAAATATCACCTTCAGTGAGACAACAACCTTATAGATTAAATCCGGCAAAGTTATCACAAGTACAAAAGAAATTAATTTCATGCTTCAAAATTATATCATTGAGTCTAATTGCAGTGACTGGAGTTTCCCTGTTGTACTGGTACCGAAACCGGATGGAACACAAAGGCTGTGTGTGAACTATTGAAAGCCAAGATGTGGTGACAAAAGCAGATTCATATCCCATACCACGGTTGGAGGATTGCATTGAGAAAGTTGGACAATCGAAATTTATGACAAAGATTGACTTGCTGAAAGGATATCGGCAGGTACCATTGTCGGAGAGGGCAAAGGAGATATCAGCTTTCAGAATGCCGAGTGGACTATATCAGTTTAAAATCATGCCATTTGGTATGAAGAATGTACCTGCAACATTTCAAAGACTGACAAACTAAATAATTGCGGGTCTAAGCAATTGTGCGGTTTATATTGATCTAATTGTTTTCAGTCAGACGTGGGAGGAGCATTTACAGCATCTGGATGAATTATTTACTCGACTACAAGAAGCTAATTTGTTGATGAACTTGGATAAAAGTGAATTTGCAAAAGTGCAAGTCACATATCTAGGCAATACCATTGGACATGATAAGGTGGCTCTGAGAGATGCGAAATTCAAGGCCCAGTGCCTACAACAAAACAAGTAGCTTTGAGAATCCTGGGCATGAGTGGGTTTTATCAGAAATTTGTACCAAATTTTAGCCAAGTGGTTGCTCCACTGACTGAACTATTAAAAAAGAACAAGAAGTTTCAATGGACACGAGCGTCAGAAGTCATTCGATATTTTGAAACTGTATTAACTATGACACCAGTGTTGGCAGTACCCAATTATGCCCAGCAATTCAAGTTGGCCATTGACGCAAGCGATATAGGTATTGAAGCTGTTCTGTTACAAGATGATACTGGAATTGAAAAACCAATAGGGTATTTTTCACGGAAGCTTAATGTACAACAGAGAAGGTATTCAGCGATCGAAAAAGAGACTTTGAGTTTGGTGTTTGCATTGCAGCATTTTGAAATTCATGTTGCAAACAATTCATCAGAAACAATTGTTTATACAGACCATAATCCTTTGATGTTTTTGGACAAATTTCGAGACAAAAGTGCAAGGCTTTTCAGATGGAGTCTCTTATTACAGCCATTTAATCTACTTATTATACAGATAGCTGAAAGAGAAAATCTGTTCGCAGATGCATTATCAAGAGTTTGAAGCTTAAAGGAAATTGGGACATTTAAAAAAAAACTGGACACTGAACTGTAGTGAATTCTGTTGATACCAAGGACTTGTGTATACATATGTTGTTATGTTAATGCATGCATCTGGTAATAGTGTAAAGAGTATAGGAGATAGTGTGAGATGGGTTATTAAAATGAAGCCGTCTTTTAGAATTATGACGGTTCATTTTCTGATAAGGAAGGGGATGTCATGAAGCTATTAATGTATATATTTTTTCTTTTAAAATAAGGGGTTTAGTCTGCGGGTGTGTCTTAATAGGATTAAAGCCAGCTAGTCTGGGTGCTTTGATGGGTACTAATTTGTGATGTGTAAGGGAGAAATCATGCATTTGCATTTTTTGAATAGAGCATTCAAGAATTGGAGTGAAAACTGGCACCTTTCTAGCAGCTAACAAGCAATATGTTTATATTACTAATAAAATTGGTGCTATGAAAGGGGTTTCATTGTTAAAAGGTAAAGTTCAAAGAGGCTGGTGAGATGATGAGAATTTGAATTCAATCAGTGGTGGTAGGTATAACTTCAGCAGTTTTTGGGTGTACAGAGCAGAGGCAATGTGAGACCAAAAGACAGCTGCAATCTTCCAACTGGCTCCACAGCAACCAAAGTGAAGGAACCTCATTTTGAATTCGTAAGGTGAAAATGCTTTGCCTGGTGTCTGGTTAAGTCTGGGTTGCTGTTGCCTTAATGGAGATTAGTTTGGGAATTTGTTAAAAGTTATGATAGTAGTCATTTGTAACCACGTGCACATATATTTTAACCTGTGTAAATTAATAAAATGTTTCATTTAGTTTAATGTAAAACCTCGAGAATAGGGTTCCTGAATTTAGAGCTGCATCTCAAACATAACACTTAAAATTATAGGTTATGACAGTTGTTTAACATTTCCCTCTGGGATTTTGAAATAACTCCACATTACCAATTGCATCGGTCATAACACCATGGGGAGAATTTTCCCCCTGTTGGGGGGACTGAGCGGGCGTGGGCGCGGACCCGATTGGCGCCCTGATCGGATCCGCGCCGCTGTTTTACGTGACGTGCCCGGAAGCGCTGAGCACTCCCTGTGTGGGCCTGGGGGGTTTTCACTGAGTTGGGGCCTGCATGTGCGCGAAAGAGCACAGAAATCTCCCCAAGGCACAGAGCTGCCTCAGGGAGATTAGTTGAAGTTCCCAAAATTTTAATAAAGAAAAGGAAATATTTTAAGACATGTCCCCTCATGTGACTGTGTCACATGAGCTGGAACATGTCAATGAATTTTTATAAAAATTTTTCTTCAATTTATAAACACTTCATGAAATCTCATCCCGCCCATGGATGAGGTTCCATGAAAAATGCGAAGGCCACCTGGGCTCTTTGCCTGCCCCCCGCCGACCTTAAGGTTGGATGGGCAGCACAGTTTATTAGTTTAAACTATTTTAAAGCTGTTTAAACAGCCTTAATAGGCCTTTGACAGTTCGGTGAGCGAGCAGCCTGCTGAACTGAAAATCTAAATGACGTGCGGTGACGTTGGGACGCCCCGTCCCTGCTCACCGAGCCGAAGATTCAGGCCCATGGGTCAGGTAGGGGGACTGGGGCATTTGAGACAATGGAGGAGCTGGAAAGGCAAGTCAGAGGTTGGAAAGTTTGGAGCTGGATGCCCAATTGTAGGGAGGTTAACAAGATCGCTTCAACGGTTGAAGCACTTTTGCTCCTTCTAGCTTGAAGTAATGCAGGAACTGCATTTATCTGTTCCTTCCAGCAGTCCTCACTTCCCATCAGATACTGGGTTTCCTGAGTCTAGGGAAACCCTGCTGGTGGTGTTAAAGCAGGAATGAAATAAAACCTGAAGTTTACAGCGTCATTAAAACTTTTACACGAAGGATTATTCTTCTGAAAGCAGATTGGTCACCCACCCCTCCTTCTGTGCAAACCAGAAGTTGGTAGGCCAAACCCACTGTTTTGGGGTTTAAATTAACCCCGTAGCATCTGAAAGGATAGGTTAATATCAATAGATTGAACACAGGCTTTTTGTCAGAATTTCTATTCATTTAACACTATAAATATAGTTTTTTGCAAGTGCATCATGAGCCTCTCATGCTTTTCTATTGTCTGGTTATCTTCGACTTTGAGTCAGAAGGTCATGGATTCAGGATGCATCCAGGACTTGAGCACGTAATCCAAGCTTCATTCCAGTACAATCCTGAGGGAGCGATACACTGCTGAAGATCCAATTTTTCAGATGAGATTTTTAACTGAGGCCATGTTTGCCCTTTTTATGGATGTAAAAAGTCAGGGGAGTTTCCCCAGTGTCCTGCCCGACAATTTTTCTTCAGCAAACATCATTCGAAACAAATCATCTAGCCATTTACCCCATGAGACCATAGTTTCAGCAAATTGGCTGCTGTGCTCCCCTACAACAACCATTACACTTTAGAACAGTGATATTGTTACGAAAATTAAATTTTATGGTTCATGTGTTTTAGGAATATAACTTTTAGTTTGAGGATTGAAATTTTTAAATGTGAGATAATAAAAAAGTACCTTGTGAGAAGCTGGTAAACAAACTTAAAACAATTGCAATTATAAAGGTGGCCTATATTTATTTAATAAGGTCAGAGTTAGAAGTTGGCAAACCTAACCCCTCTCTAAGTTTTTTGGTGGAGTTTCCTGTCTCCATATTGGCATTGTTATTCCTCTGGTTTCCCAAAATAAAGGGAAGGTTTGGGAATTGTTGATGATTAACTTAAATATCTATCCCAGGTGTGCCATGTTGCCATGGGAATAGATTGCAGGGAGGTTTTTTGCAGGGAGGTGGGGTTATCTGTGTTTTTTTTTTACATAAACAGGTAGTCAGCTTGAAAGCAGCTTTGAAATGAGGGGAGAGAGAGAGAAATCTTCCAGGAGTTGTAGACCAATAACAGAGGTTTATCAGAAACTGAGGAAGTTCTCTGATTTTGGAGTCGCTGAGTAAGAAAGCAGGGAGGCCCTTGTTTGAGCTGGTGAGTCCACAATTGTGAAGTGCTTAAGGAACATTGAAGGGTCGCCTAGCTGGATGCTAGTGGATGGACCCAAAGAAATCTTGTATGTTGGCAAATAGTAGGAACACTGAGGAGAATCCAAGTGAATTCCTGAGAGCTGTGGCACACCTTGGTTTCGCCCCAGGGGCAGTGAAAGAACCCTCAAGGTCCTGTAAAGCATGGGGGAACTCTTGGGTAGAAATTAAAGCAGAACAAGGAGTATGCTGTTGAGATTTTCAGGTGTAATGTACAAGTGTTTAAGAAATACAGTGTTAAGTTACTAAAATTTTTAAAAACTTACTAACTCCTAACTTATTCTTTCTACTTGGCTCCTGCTCATTGCCTCTCCTCTGTGATGATCCTCCTGCTCACTGCCTCTCCTTCTCCCCAACCTCTCCTGCTGTCCCTCCCGCTCGCTGTCCCCCTTCCACTTGCTAACTTCCCTTTTCCTGAATCCTTGCTCTGAGCGAGGGCTCGGGATACGGGTGAATAGCTGTGAGTGAGATGATTAAGGAAGGGAAGCAGCAAGCAGGAGGGTCAGCAAGCAGGTTGCAGGAAGACGAGTGTGGAATGGAAGTGAATACCACTGCTTTAGAAGTACTTCATTGGCTGAAAAATGCTGCCTGGACCTTAAGCTCTGGAATTCTTTCTCTAAACCTCCCTATCTCTCTTTCTCTCCTCCTTTAAAATACTCCTTAAAACCTAACTCTTTGACCAAGGCTTTGAACATCTGTCCTAAAAATGTGGCTTATGAGGTATGGTGTCAAATTTTGTTTGATAACACCTTGGGATCCTTTACTATATTCAAGATGCTTTATAAATGAGCGTTGTTGTTGAGGTAGTGAAAGGTGCTATATAAATTAAATTATTTGTTCTTTCAGGTAGTGGTTGAACTCCAAAAGGCAAATCTTGCTGGTTCGTTAACTGATTTGGGTACGTTCTTTATTTTTTTTCTTTATTCTTTCATGGGATGTCGCTGGCAAGGCCAGTAGTTGATGCCCATCCCTAATTGCCCTGAACTGAGTAGCTCAGCCATTTCAGAAGGCAGTTAAGAGTCAACCAAATTGCTATGGTTCTGGAGTCACGTGTAGGCCAGACCAAGTAAGGATGGCCGGTTTCCTTTCCTAAAGGGCATTTGTGAACCAGAAGGGTTTTTACAACGATCACTAATAGTATGAAATATGGGGCAGTAGGAAAAATAATTGAACAGAAAATCAGATTGACGTGTCAGTCGTAGCTCTGTTCTAAAACTCTCACCTGAGTTAGAAAGTCATGGGTTCAAGTCCCATTCCAGGACTTAAGCACATAACCTAGGTTTACACTTCAGTATAGTGCTTCATTTTTATATGAGACATAGAACTGAGGCCCATCTGCTCCACTGGGGGATGTAAAAGATCCCATGGCACTATTTAAAAAAAAATGCAGAGGAATTCTTCCATTGTCCTGGGTGACATTTACCCCTCAAATGGCATAATCAAAAACAGATTAAATAGTCATTTATCTCATTGCTGTCTGTGAGATCCTGTTTTGTGTAAATGGGTTGCTGAGTTTGCCTTAAAAAAAAATAGCAACTTTGAAAGTAATTCATTGGCTGTAAAGTGCTTTGGGGCACACTGGGATCGCAAGAAGTGCTGTATAAATACATTCCTTCTTTTGTTAAGGAGGACCAAGTGGTCGATTGCTGAGGAAAAGGGGGTAAAGGGAAAATTGGGATGTGTTGAGGGACAAAAGGAATGGTCCAAAAGAGGGATTTTGAGAAGGATTTTTGAAAATGGGAAGAGGTGGTTCAAGTTCAGAGGCAGGTTTCAGAGAGCAGGGGCGTATAGCCTAAATTCATGGGCATTTGGGGTGAAGTAAAGAACAAGAGGTTTGCTGCTGGGAGAGTGAATACTGCTTATAGAAATGTAAGACAGGAGGAGATCACTAAAGTTGGTAAGGTCCCTGGAGGGACTCGATAGAAAGGATGACCTGAATCTTCCGATATCCAGAGCAGTGTAATCTGGATTTAAGTTGGCGTTGTGCATCAGGACCCTGTGGATGTCCTGGTGCACACATACGCGCTGTAATTGACTAGAAAGTTTAAACTTCCAATGGGCTGATGTATATTGTCCAGGGCCCTCCGCGAATGTCTCTAAAACATCAGTTTGGAAACTTGGCCAGATATGTTGGACTTACCTGGAATACTTACCCTGGAAGTAACTTGGTGATTAGCCAGCATAATTGAACTGAGCACCATAACCCAACCCCCACCCAATCACCCAACTGATCTGACCCAACTCTCCCACCATCCCCTCGTTCCGACTACCCCCACTGACCTTACCCATCCACTCACTCAACCTGACCACCACCCCAACCTGAGTCAACTACCCCACTGACACAAGCTGATAACCCCCAACCTGACTACCCCTCTGACCCAGCTACTCCCTCACTCATTGAAAGACTTGAGACCTTTAAAAACTTACCTGTATAAGGCAACTACTGTCATAAAAAGAGGGCATATCCTTTCTTTGTCCATCTTCATCTACACTTGTTGGTCTTGCCCTGGTGAACGTACGCAAGCCCATTTCTGTTGCAACTGGGACTGGAAGTCCTAGCTGAAAATACGCAATATAGCCAGGGCGCAAACTTCAAGATCTGGGCTGATGAGAATTTTCAACTCAACTTGTCAACTAGCCTTGAATGTTATGATGTGCCAAGTGCTCATCCAGGTACTTTTTAAAGGATGTGAGGCAACCCGCCTCCACCACCCTCCCAGGCAGTTCATTCCAGACCGTCACCACCCTCTGGGTAAAAAAGTTTTTCCTCACACCCCCCCCTAAACCTCCTGCCCCTCATCTTGAACTTATGTCCCCTTGTGACTGACCCTTCAACTAAGGGGAACAGCTTTTCCCTATCCACCCTGTCCATGCCCCTCATAATCTTGTACACCTTGATCAGGTCGCCCCTCAGTCTTCTCTGCCCCAACGAAAACCTCTCTTCATAACTTAAACGTTTCACCCCAGGCAACATCCTGGCGAATCTCCTCTGCACCCCCTCCAGTGCAATCACATCCGTCCTATAATGTGGCGACCGGAACTGCACACAGTACTCCAGCTATGGCCTAACCAAGGTTCTATACAACTCCAACATGATCTCCCTACTTTTGTAATCTATGCCTCAATTGATAAAGGCAAGTGTCCCATTGGCCTTTTTCACCACCCCACTAACATGCCCCTCCGCCTTCAGAGATCTATGGACACACATGCCAAGGTCCCTTTGTTCCTCAGAACTTCCTAGTGTCATGCCGTTCATTGAATACTTCCTTGTCAAATTACTCCTTCCAAAGTGTATCATCTCACACTTTTCAGGATTAAATTCCATCTGTCACTTATCTGCCCATTTGACCATCCAGTCTATATCTTCCTGTAGCCCAAGCCACTCAACCTTACTGTTAACCACCCAGCCAATCTTTGTGTCATCCGCAAACTTACTAATCCTACCCCGACATAGTTATCTATGTTGTTTATATAAATGATGAATAATAGGGGACCCAGCACAGATCCCTGTGGTACGCCACTGGATACTGGCTTCTAGTCACTAAAGCATCCTTCTGTCTTCAGCCTCTGTCTCCTACAACTAAGCCAGTTTTGAATCCACCTTATCAAATTACCCTGTATCCCATGTGCATTTGCCTTCCTTATAAGTCTCCCACGTGAGACCTTGTCAAAGGCTTTGCTGAGGTCCATATGAACTCCCTCAGGGATGTCAGCCTCGATTTTATGCTCAAATCCTGGAGTGGAACTTGAAGCCACAACCTTCTGACTCAGGTTTGAGTGCTACCAACTGAGCCACAGCTGACTCTAGTACTATGAAGTCAAAGAGGGTAGGGGGCCAGTTGGGAGAAAGCTGAAAGAGAGAGAGATGAATTCAGGGCGAGGATTGGCTTTGTGGGCAAGGGGAAAGATGAGAAGAATAGAGGCAGCTGAATGGATGGATGTTATTTTGGAAACAAAGAAGTCAGAGTCCTTTCAACTTGTTACAAGCTAGGACAGGGAAAACAAAAGAGATGGATATAAGGAAAACAATTGATGCAAAGAAAAGAAATCGTTGGCTCTCCAGAATAACTCTCGGCTTGTGGGCGGTTTTGGCTTCATCATGTTAATACCACTACGGTTGGCATTTCATGTGTGTTAAATGTCTTCTTTTCATCTTTTCTGTTTTTCCAGGTCTGATCCCTGGTGGGAAGATAAAGTTGATCCACAGCTCTTCAATTGAAGTGAACAGGTAGGTTTGGCGGGGCTAATTCTATGACGATGCACATTGGCAATTCAGGCTGATCTTGTGCGTTATCAGGTATGTGCATATGCCTCAGACCTGCTGGGTCCCAAAGCGCAGATGGGCATGCCGACTTTAAACTTGTGTTCCTTTCACAAGCCTTAATTGGAAAAAGCCTATTTAAAATTGACTTGGCAGGAAATAAATTCAGCCATTATGGTGCATTTCATCTTCAAGGAGATGCTAAATTAGGCTGATGTAAATTTACTTTCCCTGCCCGCAGTCTGTTATTAATGTGAAAGGCTGGCACAGACACAGTGAGCCTAATGGCCTGCTGCCGAGCTCGAAACCTCTATTGTTCATTGATTAAGGCTTTACTAATTACGGATTCTGCCCCTTTTATGACTTCTAATTTCAAATTGTCTCAACCAACTGCATCGATTATTTCAAGAGCCTGTGACCTTTTTGTTATGATATCTTTGTTATGTAAATGTTGTCTAGCTCCTCCTTAGTAATTCCTGAAAATCTAGTTTCTGACAGCAACTTTGCCTTCTTTGAGTAAAGAATAAATGATTTGTTAATACCCTGTTTTATGGCCCTAGCTTCCTGTTACGGACAGGACGGGGGTTTAATTTTATTTAGCCCTGATTTCTCCTCCCACCACCTGTCTGTAAACAGAAAGATGTTTTTGATTTTTGATTCCCCCCCTTATAAGTGGTGGCTTATTTCCCCAACCCCATAATTTTGGAGTGATCCAATTCTCTATTAAGAACCCAACAGCAAACTCCAGATAGGGTGAACTAAAAAGGGTTAGTTTATTCAAAATGAGGGGAGTGGGTGTCACAATGTAACACCAGTACATTCACAAAATAAAAAAAGGACGAGGGAAAGAAAGGGGAACAGGACAAAGACCACAGACAAAATAAGAACTATTGCTTTACATGAGTCCAGAGTCCAAAATCAAAAGTCCACTGGTCTCTTCCTTCAGAGAGGTTAGCAGGCTGAACCTGATACTGGGTGATCCATTTTTCCAGTAGCGATGACTTCCACGATGGGGGAAGCACGTAGAGATAAAGTAGTCTTGTACTAGGCACTGGTACGGACGCTCTCATAGAAGCAGTATAGATGAGGGCCAGGCAATTTAAACCTGGGCAGAGCTCTTAGTTCTGCTGCTGTTTGGTTGATGGAAGATGGCAGAGAGAGTACTGAAGTTAAATAGCGACTGAAGATGGAATCCGAAAGCTGTATGATTAAAACAATTCAAATAACTCAAGTCTCAATCATGTAACAGGGTGGTTTTGGGTCGGCTATTCAGCTAATCATGTACTTTAAGGCCTGCTCGTTAAAACCCATTGTATTTTGAGCACGTCACTGTAGAATCAGCACAACATTAGAGATGAGGAGTCACAAATAGCTCTGCCTTTGTCCAGTGCTGGCTGGGGCAAACGTCTCATCCACTAGTCCTTTGTGTTGGCTTGGCTGGAATGTTCATACAAGTCACATTTCAGGAGGTTGTTGAGTTCACCTTTGTCCATTGGAAATGCTCAGATCTTTACAGAAATACCAGCATGTGACTATCTATGGCCATTTTATCAGCCCAGCAATTTTCCACTTTTTAAAAAAAGAATTTAAACAACAAAGACTATGGAAGAGAAACAAATTGCTTTTAGAATTCTTTTTCTTCATGTCACCATGGCAAGACATTCCAAATAAAATTCTTAATTGGAACGCTTCATTTCACCATTTGTTTACTGCATATATAATTGAACAATCCTTTGCTATTCTTAGCATTATGTTTAGCGTCCCTTTTATGTTGTTTTCACCTGCTTAACTTTAAAATTTACCCAACCTCTTAATCTACTGAATACCCTATCCTTCACTCTATTTTTTTCCTGAACTACATTGGCCTCTGTTGTCCGGTATTTTATTTTGATTTAGTTTTTACTGCCTCTTTATTCTGTCCAGTCTAGACTAGAAAAAAGGTTTCTGCTTGTTTTCAAAAATAAGAAAACGTATCTTCTGTGAGGAGAATTAACATTTCTGAATTAGTTGTGAATTTGTATCTCTGGTAATGAACTACTGCATGCATTTAGTTCTACCACCTTGGACTTGATTCATGTTGTTCATTGGTGCTGTGTCATACAATAGTTGTTTGCTGATATCCTTTCAGTCTGCCTTTCTACTTCAGCTTTGTGTCTGCATCACAGACTAATATTCGTATTCCACCAACGTTTATTTGGGTAGTGCCAACTAGGCCAGGCATGACCTGCTGAAGTAGTCCTGATGATGAGAAGTTATAAATGGAAATGATCTAAAGATGGGTCTTGAAGATTTCAAATGATGGGGCTGTGACTATTTCCTTTGGCAGCTAGTTCCATTGTGGGATTGTCCATGTATCAATTGGCAACCAAGGAATCTAACTATGCACTAGATGGGATTTTTTGTTGTTTTGATCATAACCCACAGCTTTCAGTTCAATGTATTAATAATGTTTTTCTGTTGTGTTTTGATCAGCTTTTTCCCAAGAAATCTTATGCAGCTGGGACCTCCTCAGACTTTGAGTATCAGGTTTCTGCCTTCTGATCCTAATCATTTCTTTATTGGAACAGATATTGTGAGTAGTTGTAAAAATAAGTACATTTTTTCTAATACAAACACTCTTATTTTTGCTTTCAGACAGTAGCAGAACTGCTCCAGACACAACTTTTGTTTCTTTGTTTCTTTCCTTGTCCAACACCATTTCCTTTGATCCTGGAAAACTAACTCCTCTGTCATTCAATCTCTCCTGTCTTCCTCCCTAACACAGCCCTTCCCTTTTGTCCTTGTCCCACCCGCACCTTGCTCAAAACCCATTACATTTCTAACATTTCCCAGTTCTGATAAAAGGTCACAGACCTGAAACAACTCAGTTTCTCTCCCCACAGATGTTGCGCTTGATGAGCATTTCCAACATTTTCTGTTTTTATTTCACCCTCTTCACACCAATGTTTCACTTATTTTCCACTTATGTTGACTTTATGTTAAAAGTAAGCTAGAACAGATTAAAGTATGAAATATGAAAAGGAAAAAAAATAATTTCACTATATTTTACCGCTAACCAGGTTAGATCATCTAGTGTTTTGGTTTTTGTTTTATTATTTAATTCACGGCCACTGCACCTCCTGGAAGATCCACCATGAAGAGATTCTGCTTTCTTCAATGCGATTTTTGTTGGACTCTTTTACCCTGTTCACTTTTATCTATTCCCATGTTGTGTTTGATCTCCAAAACACTTGTGATAAACGCGCTGGTCTGGCTGTTTCCTGTTCATGCAGTGAACTGGAGATTTGCATAGAGCAGAATTTTCTCGTCGGCGTGTGGGTGCAGGCCCCGCGTACTGACGCATAAAATGACGCGCGGTGGGCGTGCGTCCCCACGTCACTACGCACCATCACGATATTTTGGTGGGCGGGCGTGTGATGATCTCCGATGCGCGCCCGCATTAATTAACAGGCCAGTTAAGGCCCTTGAGCCAGTAATTGACGCCGATATTTTGGGGCCTGTGCGATCTTCAGATCGTTGCAAAGGTGCAACGGGCAGGCAGGTAGGCCACATTTTTATAAACTACATCCACGGGCGGGATAAGA
This sequence comes from Cetorhinus maximus, assembly GCF_964194155.1. Lineage (NCBI taxonomy): Eukaryota > Metazoa > Chordata > Chondrichthyes > Lamniformes > Cetorhinidae > Cetorhinus > Cetorhinus maximus. The sequence continues at coordinate 29,238,588 of NC_135881.1, forward strand.
GGGGTGAGTGGGGTCGCGAGTGTTATTTGGCAGACATTTAATGTTTAAGTTTACTGTTACTTGCCTGTGTGAGCAGGAATACTTCAAATCTCTTCACAGCTGCTTGGACAGGAGTAACAGGCTTCAGGTCAGGACTCTGGAGTAAACATCATTTTTGGGGCCTTGCTGGTTTCATTCCCTTACCCTGGGAATGGGAATTGTGGTCTCCACTGGAGGCACCTCCTCTGAGGAGGAAGGGAGAGCCAGAAGTGGGAGGAGGCCAGGAGTCCATATTCAGCCTCCAGGGAAGCCACCTTTGGGAGGACAGGCACAGGCACAAGGGGCACAGGGCCAACAGGAAGTGCAAGGCAGAAGGAGCTGCAGAAGACGCCACTATTCTGCTGCTAGGGTTTACAGGCGGCAAAGCAGCTACCTCAATTTGTCTAAGGTGCAATGCCGAAGGAGGCTCCGTCTCTCAAAGGAGACAGTGACCCCCATTTGTCAGATGATAGGCCCTGATGTCTGTGCCGACTGTGTGGGTGGGCACCCCATGCCTGTGGCAGTGAAGGTCATGGCTGCCCTCAACTTCTATGCCTCCGGCTCTTTCCAGGGGTCGATGGGTGATCTTTGCTGAGTTTCCCAATCAGCTGTCCACACTCGTGTCAAGCAGGTGACAGAAGCTCTGTTCAGGCATGCATTGACTTTCACTCACTACTGCTGGGACAAGGCCAGCCAGACAGAACGAGCCAGAGGCTTCGCAGCGATTGCTGGATTCCCCCGCGTCCAAGGTGCTTTCGACTGCACACATGTGGCCCTTAAGGCGCCAGCGGGTGACTTTGTCAACAGGAAGGGATTCCATTCCTTGAACGTGCAGATAGTGTGTGACCATAGGATGCAAATTCTGCAAGTCTGTGCAAGGTACCTAGACAGCTCCCATGACGCTTACATCCTGAGACGCTCCCAGGTGCTGAGGCTCTTCAGTGCTCCAGCCTGGCTGGATGGATGGCTGCTGGGTGACGAGGGCTGTCCCCTGAAAAGGTGGCTCATGACACCCTTCCGCCATCCAAGAACAGAGGCCGAGCAGCAGTACAATAGGAGCCACGCCTTCACAAGGGCCGTGGTAGTGAGAACCATCAGTCTTCTCAAGATGCGCTTCCAATGCCTGGACCATTCAGGGGGCGCACTCCAATACCCCCCAGATCGTGTCTCGGTGATAGTGGTTGCATGCTGCGCTCTCCACAATCTGGCATTGGAAAGGGGGGTGCGCAGTGGAGGAAGCAGATGCTCCAGCTGCACACAGGTGAGTCCAGTATTGAGTCCAAGGATGAGTACACACAGGAGAACGCTGAGGGAATAGATGTTCTCAGGGTGAACTAGGCATGGGCAATATCTGCTGGCCCACCCAGTGAGGGACACATGCCGTGAATGATTCAATGCAGTAAATACGCTCAGAGTTGGGGGGGTGCTGGCGGAGGGCAGTGGAGGGGGTGTCAGGGGTGGGGGGTGCAGTCGGGGGATGCCATGGGGGAAAGCCTACCTGCTGTGTTAAATGACCTATGCCAACATGGCAGTCACCCTTCCTGAGCGCAAGAGGTCGTTGAAGCACTTACGGCACTGGACCCAGGTGCATTGCACCATGCCGTGGGAACTAACTATTTCTACTACCACCTCCCAGGCATGTTTGTTCATGTGGGGGGTCTCCTCCTCCTGTCCCTGGGAACGAGGGCCACCCGCCGTGCTGCCACCTCCTCGAGGAGGGCAGCAAGGCACTCGTTGGAAAAGCAAGGGGCACAGTGACCCGCTGACCTACTCTCCTGCCTGGCCTGCTCACCAGCAACGCTCTGGGGAGCCCTTCTGCTTGCCATGTTTCACAGCCTTTGCAAGGTTGCAGGAGCGCTATTTAAATAGGCTGCTGGGTCACCATTGAACCCGGCGGTCATTACAGTCCTGTCGCTGCCCGCCCACTCCTGCTGTTCTTGGGAACCACATTTCATGCTGGGCGGGCCTTAATTGGCCCGCCCACGTAAAATGGCGGTGCGGAGCCAATCGCACGTGGTGATCGGCTCCATGCCTGTTCCCGACTGGCCCACCCGAGGGGTGATAATTCTCCCCATAAATTTTGTTTGGTAATAAATAGAAATTAATATTCTATGGAAATAAAATGGGGGAAATAAAACAATGTGTTGAGATCAGTGCTGATTATAACATATTTGATATTATCATTTCTATCCTCTTATTAGGGTCTTGTGAGCCATGGTACACGTCATGGTTTGCAAGCTTCTCCAAAGCTGTACAAACCTCAGATAAATAGTGCTGGACCAGTTCGAGTCACATGTATTGACTTCTGTCATTTTGGAAAAACACTGTTCCTGGTAAGGATATCATCAGTAAGGATTTCATTTACTCAAATGCATTATTCCCATTTCCTTTGATTTGGCAGGCAACAAAGAATGATCAATTTTTCCCATTCCTGTAGCATTGATATTTGTTAGGATGTGGTATCTCTATTCAGGTATGCGTGAGACAACACAGTAAGTGTTGCCAATCTTTTGCCATTGCTGGTATCACAGTGGAGCGTAATCCTGGCTTTGCTGAAGTTTCTTACCTGTGGCTCTCGGAGGGAAGGTGATTAGGAGGGGGAATTGTGATTAATTTTTTTTCTCTCTCTTCCTACTTTAAGGGTTCTGAACCCAACTTGTAGCATACCAGCAGCCTCAGCTGGCTTCAGTCTCCTTGGGTTGTGGCAACAAAAGTCAGCCATACTCCTCATTCCCATTTTATAATCAAACTCTTCTGTTGGAAATAAACGAAGCTGTTCCTATTCATGACCTCAGCCTGAATGGATGCTGTGACACAAGCTGAACAGAAATCTGGTTCACAGTCCTCCCCCGTGAAATTATTGTGTTACTAACATTAGCAAACCTTAACATTGAAATTCCCTATCACAATGTCAGCTGCAGCCTTAACAGGTATTGTAGGTAAATGTAGACTTTTATAAATGGATTTTCTATGATACTAGGTTGACATTGTTAGTGCATTTTCCAATGTGATGTTGTGACTCATCTGGCACTTTTGGTATACAGTGGTAGCCCTGTTCTGTTCATTGGGTAAAATATAAACTGAACACTGTTTTTCCCAAATTGAAGGGACATGAGTCTCACTCTGCAGTTGCAAATCTCCTGCTAGAAATCCCATAAAGTTGCAGATTGTTTTTATTTAAAGAATTACAGGAAATTTATATCAAAACTCTATAGCGAATGCATGTAAGGAATCTAGAGAGCTTGGGTTATGAATATCGAACCAATATTAAGTCTTTGAAGACAAGGATGCCATAGGTCATACAAAGTATAACTGTCAGTATATGACCTTATCAGAAAGGCCATGGATTTTGTTTCAAAGTCAGAATGGTTTAAAATGCTGCTGGTTGTGTTGCCTTGCAGGTTGGGTGTTCAGATGGAACAATCAGACTGCACTCAGTGACAACAGAGCGCCCCATTATTCAGTGGAATGAAAGCACTCAGGGCAGACCAATCCAGGCTGTACTGTGGGCGCTGACACGACCTGGGATGTTTTTTATTCTTGACGATTCATCTCATATTTATGTATGGGATTTGTTGCAAAATGTTTCCAAACCAGTCGCAGAGGACAGCCTTCAGCCTGACAGGTATGTCCAATGACTTCAGCAAAACAAAAGTTGTAGCTCTGTTTCTAGCAGTTAATATATTGCAAAGCTGTGCCATGTTCTTTACATTGTTGTTTACTAAGAAGACGGAATGTGCTTGGTAGCTTCTTTGAAAACATCAAACGGTAATACACACCTTATTGATGTATTTCGTGTATTTAACTCCTGAAGCCCCCATCCCTGACTCTCTCCTGCCTGTCAAAGTGGTGGGGTGGGGGGGGGCGCGGGGGAGTTGGTTCATGAAACAGGGTTAATATCATAGCATCAGTGTTCCAATTTCTTCCAAAAGACCACACAAGTAAGGGGGAGGATTTTCTCTGTGGGCTTCAGGACCCCACCGATTGGCTTAAATGGGGGTCAGAAGCCTGCTCTGTGTGGGGAACAGTCATTCAGCTGTGATTTTCCTCAAATTTGGCCAATTAATGGCCAGAGGCCATGCTGTCTATCCAATTAAGGATGGCGGGTGGGCTTTTGAAGCTGGAGGACAAATAGAAAGCTTGGAAGAAGCAGCAGGATGCTGTTCATGGTTTAAAATAAAAAAATGGCTTCAGCAACTGGGCCACCATTAAAGGCAGGGGATGGGGGGGGAGAGAGTCCTTCACAGGGTGGCCTACAGCTGCATCTGAAACCTGCTTGGATTGCTGGCCCCCAGTCTGCCGCTGGGAAGCTGCCTCTAGGCAGCCACAGTATTCCCTGACACTTCCAGAGAACTGGCCTTTAGAGGCTTAATTGGCTACCTGCCACTTGCGTGTGGGTAGCCCTGATGCCAACCCCCACCCATCCCACCTCCGGGAAAATGGATGGAGCCGGGGAACTGGCATGCTAGTTAGCGGTGCAAAATTCTGTGCCCGTTCCCTTTGGGGCCTAAATATCAGGAAAGAAGGAACAGGCTGGGTATCTTTTCTCTAGGAAGGAGAAAATGAGGTAGATTTTGAATTTTGCCTGCTATGGTTTTTCCTGTTTGTAAATATTGTCCACTTCCTTCTATAAATCCGTGTCCTCTAGATATTCTAGTTAAATTTGACCAAATTCCTCTTTTGTTATTCCTAATTTTACAGCATAATATTTTACAGCCAAGATTACTGAAGTTATAAATATTAGACACTTCTTAGCATACATGTAATGATGCCTTTGGGTACCATGTGCAGCATTGTCCAGTTTGTTATTTTCTAATAACTTTGAGATTAGTTTTTCGGTTGATGATGATTTTTCTGCAGCATGTAAATGTCCCTTTTAAATGATGGCATTCTACAAAAAAATTTCATGACTTTTTTAACATTTCTGAATCGTTTCTTGCACAGAGCTTTTCTGTTTATATTGCTGATGTAAACAGAAAATATATTAGTTGCCAATTGGATTCAATATTTTGTTGTTGTTTGTGGAATGTTTGATGGTGCTTATGCCCTTTTTCTTAAAATAAGCCTTGTTCACTAAATATTGAACTATTCCTCTCCCACCTCCCCCTTTAACAGGATTACAGCCATTGCTATTCTAGGTGATCCAGAGAAACCAAGTGCATCTTCAGGCCTCATGTTGGCAAAGCAGTCTGGAGCAATTGAGATTCAATATCTAATGAAGCAGTGGTCAGAGCCTCATCTAAATGAATTGGAAACGTTGCACTATATTCTGCAGAAAACAGCATAGAATTGCGTACAAACTATGGAAAGGACTCTACAAGTTCCCAAAGCAGTAAGCTTGCCAATAGTTGCTGGTTTGTAAATGTGCTACTCTTTGTACAGTCAGCTGTTTTTGTAAAAGCTATTTATAAATTTTAATTATAGTACATCAGACATATAAAGTATTTATAAAGATGCTTGTTTTGTTTGAATTTTTTCTCCATATATAGACATACAAATACAATTGTTTTTGTAGCTCACTGAATATGCCAGACTAGTATTGGAGTGGTCCCTTCTCCCTTGTGTCTCAACATAGGATATCAATAAGTTAAAATTGCTAATGTGGCTTTAAAGCTTTATGAATGCTTAAATCTATTAAAATGGCAGTCAATGATAAGAAGTACAGCACTAATGAAAGGCACCAGCTCTAGTCTTTATTAGTCATCATTGCTGACATATATATATGTGGTTGAGCTGCTGAATACAGTATTTATCTCCCTGTGATATAACTCATGACAATCACTGTTGTGAGTTGGCTGAGTCCCACTTACTAGTCAGGTAAATTATGTATTTCTGGCTGACCCTCCTGCATTTTTTTATAGAACAATGGGATATAAGGTAAAATATTAGAACATTAATTTTCTCCTTATAATTTTATATTTGACTTGATTATTCTAAACGTGCATGTAGTCGTTTGGTAGTACAGAACTTGAGTATTGCTGAAAAAAGAAACATTTTTTGTCAAAGCTTTTCGTTTTGCACTCATTAGAGCAATTAGCAAGAAAATGCCAATGTCGGGGGGAACAACTTATTTATATAGTTTGATAAGAGAGTGTTGACTGGTTGGCAAGTGGAATTTGGTAGAGGCTTTTCCATGGAGATTGCACCAGTTGATTGTGACTGACAATTAACTGCCAAGCATTGTTTGAAATTTGAACCAGGCAGCTTGACTGTGATTGGTCAGGACATTGCCCTGGGGAATGAACCAGCGAATGGCTGTCATTTTGTTTAGCTGAAACAGGCTCAGTGTTTGTACATGTTCTTTCTGTCTGCAAAGAACAGGGCCCAGTGTATTAATATATGCAGCTTCCAGTACAAGTAAATGCGCCACACTGCGAGCCTGACTGACGATCTTAAGTTGGTTGTCAGTGTAATTCTTGGTACACTGAAGATTATTTAACAAATGTTGTCCAATCACAGAATCACATTTACTGTTGGGCACTGTGTTTTGAGTATTGCAAGCACAGTCTGGTTGGGTATGGTCCGCACCTTGCCCATTGTGAACAGCAGAAGGAACATGCTGTTTGATACAATCCACCAGTCTTTGGGACGTATGGCCTACATACCTAGCACCACACTGGCACTGAAATGCATACGCCACATAGCTCATTTGTGATATAGGCAGAACGTTTTTTTGGCTTGATGGCAGAATCCTGTTAATGGCAAATACCACTTGTATTGCTACTGTATAGTAGTAGCATGAAATAGCAAGCTTCACCTGTTGCTCAAATTTTTGAGATACCTTGCCCTTCCAGAGTAATCTGAGGTAGACTGGACTGTACCAACCAGCCCGTGCTTGCAAAACTCAAAACACAGTGTGCAACATTTGCTGTGATTCTGCGACTGGACAATATTTTCTAAATATTCCTCAGTGTGCTAAGAATTAAGCTGACAATCAATTTAAGATTGTCTGTTGGGATCAGTGTGGCACATTTATGAATACTGAAAGCTACATATATTAAAACACTGGGCCTTCTGCTGACAGAACATGTATACACATGACACCTGTTTCAGCTAAACAAAATAAGTGATAGCCATTTGCTGGATCATTCCCCAGGGCAATATCTTGACCAATCAGAATCAAGCTTCTTGGCTTAAATTTCAAACCATGCTTGACAGTTAACTGTCAGTCATCATCAACTGGTGCATTCTCCATGGCAATGCCTCTACCAATCAGACTCCACTTGCCAACCAATCAACATTCTCTTCTCATGCAGTATAAATATGTTGTTTCCCCTGACATTGTCATTCTGTTGCGAATTGTCCTGATGTGTACAAGACAAAGAGCTTCGACAAAAAATGTCTCTTTTTTTTCATAAATATTATTTTTAGCTTGTTAAACTGATAAAAATTCTCCTTCTGTTACTGATTTTTGCCTGTGTTGACAAGTAGCCTTGCAACTAAACCCAGGCAATGGGCACACTTATTTGTAAATATATATTGTATCAGAGAAATGAAGACAAACTAATTAACAGAAGAAGTAATTTCACACAATGTGACAGCTCAAGAAAAGCCGTGTGATTGCTAGTATTTACCCCGTGTAACACTATTTCCTGCAGCCAGCACAACAGCTTAATTGTAGATGGGAACGTTGAAACCTACATTTTTTCTTATTCGTTCATGAGATGTGGGCGTCACTGGCTAGGCCAGCATTTATTGCCTATCCCTAATTGCCCTGGATCAGGGGGCATATCACAAGAGTGGCTTGAGCAAGAGGGGTGGATCTACATTTTAGATCATATGCCAGGTGATCCAGAGGGAACTGTATGGGAGTAAACATGGAGACAGGAGCATTTTCACTGACTTTAGGCTTATTTTCTGGAAGATCCTACTACTTGGGAGGAAATTGCCCTGCATATGGTAGGTATAGTTTAATCATGGACATTTTCTTGTAACACCAAGATTGCATCTGAAAGCTTGAGAATTCAATTCAGGGTAATGGTACATGATACTCCATGATTCTAATTTTTGAAATTGAGTGATTTCCCTGAACCATGTTGGTTTCTCCAATTTTCCCTGTTGCTGCCTTGTGATGTTTGCTAATGTCAACACACACACAAAGATGCAGTGAACACAGAAAAACGCTTCTAAACCAAAACCAGAATGTGTTCTGTATGTGAGGAACAATTAAGTAATAAAGTACATTTCAACCCCACACAATGAATTAGCACAAATATTTAACAGACAATTCTTATAATTCTTAAACAGATACCTTGGCTCCAGAATTGTTCTTTGGTCATGTAGTTTAAATATAAATCAACAAGACTTTACAAAATAAAGTTTATTGTAACATTAAGATACTTTTGGAGCATATTGTTGGTAATATTCCTTACTGACCCAAGCAAACTTGACCCTTGGGGCTCTTAATGATTGTAACAATATTGCTATTGCGTTCCACTGTTTTTTTGGGGGAAGTTGCAAGCTAGATTGGGTTGATAGTAACAGTCAGCACCTTTAAACTGCTAGTAGCTCATGGGAAAGTTATGGGCCTGAAATAAATTAATATAATTTAAATAACAAATGCAAATCATATGCTTTTTTGGACCACATACATTTTACAAAAATATTTCCAAAATAATTAGGACTTTTTATGAAGATCCTTCTGTAAATTCGAAAGGAAGAAAGACTGGCATTTATATAGCACCTTTCACAATCACAGGACATCCCAAAGCACTTTTCAAAAGTACTTCATTGGTTGTAGTGTAGTCACCATTATAATGTAGGAAAAGTGGCAACCGATTTGCACACAACAAGCAAGATCCCATAAATAACAATGTGTTATTGACCAGATTTTTTTTGTGATGTTGATTGAGGGATAAATATTGGTTAGGACACTGGTGTTATAGCCCCTGTGGAATCTGTAAACCAAAATAACCAAATTTACTGTGTGCCTCCAAATGAAGAAATTTTACTTTTTGTAACTTCACTTTAACACGAGTCAGAGTAAATTAAACATGAATTAACAGGCAAATTATGCATCAAACCAAAGAAAAGATACTGTTGCATCAACTAATTAACTCAACTGAATATGTTTTATGAAATGCCTTCATGCAATGCCACACTTCCATCAAATATGCAGCATATAGCCACTGTAATGCAGGAATTTTGGCAGCCAATTTGTTCACAGCAAGCTCCCATAAATACAAATATGTTAATAGCCAGATAATCTGATTTTGTGATGTTGATTGGGGATAAATATTGGTAGAACACTGGGAATAACTCGCCTGCACCTCTGAAATAGTGCCATGAGATCTTTTGCTTCCACCTGAGGGGGCAGATGAGGCCTCGATCCCTGAAAAATGGCACTTCCAATGGTGCAACACTCCTTCAGGGGTGTTAGTCTAGATTTTTATGCTCAAGTCCTGGAGTGGGGCTTGAACTCATTGCTACCAAACAAATTGGCAAGATTCAACCTGTAATGCAATCCATCTTGGATATTCAAGGCTGTACTTTGAGTGAAGAAATTCCTCCTTAGGACTGAAGTGAAGAGAGATTTCTTCACTCAAAAGGCTTTGAATCTTTGGAATTCTCTACTCCAGAGGGTTGTAGTGCTCCATTGTTGAATATATTTAAGGCTGAGATAGACAGGCTTTTGGTCTCTATGGGAATCAAGGGATATTGGGAGTGGGTGGGAAAGTGGAGTTGAAGTCAAAGATCAGCCATGGTTGTGCTGAATGGCTGACCAGACTCGAAAGGCCATGTGGTCTACTCCTGCTTCTATTTCTTATGTTCTTATGAATTATTGCTTATTGGAATATTTCTAAATAATTCTTGTGGTACAATTTCAAGTGGCAATTTCTATGTATATTTTGCTTTCATTTTGCAGATATTTTTTGTAGCATGCATGTATTTATTATAAATGTAACATTTTATGTCCATATTCCTATTATTGCTTTTGATTCCATTACTGTTAAGTGTAGCATGAAACTATCTCAGTATTGTCTGTTTTAATTAGAGTAATTTCAATTACATTTTTCAAATACATAGGTAATATTGCAAAGATCATCATTTTGACTTATGAATTGGTATGTTTTTCAATTTAAAAGCTTATTTTATGCACTTCCTGATAAACCCAGAAAGAATTCAATTTTAATGTTCTTTGTGAAAGCAAATGCATAAGAGGTTGGTCGGCCTGTGAGAGAAAAACAGTTTAAAAGTTGCGATGAGTCAATCTGAAACACTTTTTTTAATGGCATGTGTATTTACAGCATCTTCTGTTTTTATTTTGGCTTTTTGGCATTAGAACATTTTTTATTTCATATTTTGTACTGTCATTAAGCGATTTCAATCAATGGATAAACTTCACCACCTCTGAGAGAAAGAGACAAATAGCTGCCATATGGCTGCAGAGCTGCATTGATCGTTAATATGGAGAAATCTATAGCTCAAAATCTATTGCACTTGCAACTGAACAAGGGCTGTGTTGTTTAAAAATGCTGGAGGTCGGATATTGTTGTAGTCAAAGAAAAGTATTTCTTGATGGAACTGAACCAAGAGAGTTGTGCCAAGCAGATTTATGAAAATATTACACTTAATGAGTAGAGGAAGAGGTTTTGATCCTTAAATCATGGTTTCAAATCTGGCAAAACCGTTTTATAATAATTACTACTGGTGGTTCTACTTCATTCTCATTGTTTATCACTAAACCCTCATGATCCTTTGATACAAATGATAAAGCAAATGCTGACATAAAATTGAGATTTAAACCAGGATATGTTAGTAATACATAACATATTTAAGACCGAGATAGATAGGTTCTTGATTGGTAAGGGGATCAAAGTTACAGGGCGAAGGCGGGAGAATGGGGTTGAGAAACTTATCAGCCATGATTGAATGGCGGAGCAGACTCGATGGGCCGAATGGCCTAATTTCTGCTCTCCTATGTCTTATGGTCTTATCAAAAGTGCAAATGTGAAACCGCATTTAATATTGAAGAGCTGTTTGACAGTGTATTTAAGGCAGCAAAACTTCATGGCATTATCAGAACCCTTGCAGATGGAGTTTGTTGGGATGCTGTATTTCTGCATTTCTGGTCACCTAATCTTTGGAGCAAATTATATCTGAGAGGTTTCAAAGGTTAGAGTTGTAGAGTAAAGGGTTAATATAACCTGATACTGATGTAACTTATGATGCAGTGTCACATGACTAAGAGATCGCAATGTGCTGGGTAGCAGAAGCACAACCTCATGTAGCGAACCGAGATGTATATAGATGTGTAAACAAACAAGAATGGATTTTACGAATAACAGTCTATAGTAGCATTCTTAGGGTAACAGGCAAACCCTAAAGAAACCTGATCAAGACTCTGAAACAAAGATGGTGGTTTCTGTTGACTATTCATGAGCACCATCCAAAACATGGCAGTGAGAAGAGCATAAAGACCCAGAAAAACTCCAAGAGAAGACTGCAGACCTGAAATACCTACAAACCCTTGGAAAAAGGACAAGAAGATACAAGATTGAAGAATCACTTGAGAATGGAACATTGTGGGTATTGCAGATGCAAGCAGACACACAGACCTGGAGTCCAGACAGCAGTGAGTACAGATCACAATCTACAAGCCAAACTTCTGAAGAAGTAACACACTCAGAGCTTAGGGTAAGCATGTAGTTTACATTGCCACTCGCAGAACTGTTCTGAACCACCAAAGGCTCACAACAGACTCAAACAGGACAACTGGAGGAAGAGATTCTCCAGATACAGGACAGCTTCAGGTTTGCATAAGAAAGAACAGAAGGACCAAGTCAGTAATTTTTGCAGTAGAGGCTACAGCAGACATTGTTATTGCAAGACAAGGCATCAATGAGTCTGAGCTCATATGAGGAAGTACTCCAGGTGTTTGATTTGAACATCAGTGTTCAAAAAAATTTGATCATTTGGCGAGTGAAATTTAATAAGAGGAGGCAAAAGCGGGCAAATCCATGGACTCATTTATAAATGACCTGTACAGATTTGTGGATAGCTGTGACTATGGATCCTCAGAGATGAATTAATACATGATAATGTGGTAATTGGGGTCTTAGATGACACCCTATCTGATCTTTTGCAAATTAGGGAAGATTCAACTCTCATAGAGACAGTGCAAATAGCACGACAGACTGAGGCTTAAGAAGCTAAACAGAGTGGTTATGGGGAAAGTGATGTCCCTTGAAAAAAAATGAGTGAAACCATTCAATATATCGGACAAAAAAGAGAGCACAAGTGAAGCCGAAGCCCACAAAATAGGGGGGGGGAAAACGCCATCCTGATATGCTCTCAACTTGGCAGGAAAACCCTACACAAGTGGGAAGAATGCCCAGCAGGAGGAGCTGAGTGCCCCAGCTGGAGGAAGATAGGACATGTTAAAATAGTTTGCAGATCCAAAGTTCCTATGGCTCATAGAAAGAAAGAAACAGCAATGAAACCAAGTAAAATACAAAAAGTGGAAAAGCCTCAGAAAAGAACAAATAACCTCCTTTGAAGAAGTTAACAAAATAGAAAATAATTATTGGAGCAATAGATTAGAAGTTGGTGGTCACCCCACGGAATTCAAGCTAGATACTGGTGCAGGTGTTTCAGTATTATCTAATGAAGTAAAATGGCTTAAAAATATCAAGTTACAGCTATCCTTCATCCAGTTGCAAGGTCTAGGAGGACTAAACTGAAAGTAATAGGCCAATACTTGGTGTTGTGAGGTTACTACTGGACAAGCCTGATCCCAGGGTGGAACTCGGATTGATAGATCTTAACTTCTATTTGTTTGCTTAGGTACATGGAGAGGCTACTGAACAGAGTCACCGGAGTCAGCTAATGAACTTTTAACAAAAGCACAAAACATTAAACAAGAAAAGATGAATTATATTACAATATTCCTTCACCCAGATTTATGAGGATAATACAAGTTATCTTATACTCTAATGTTCACAGTAAGTACAGTCCATGTAAACCAATCGGCGACCTGTGGTCAGACATGCTACACTCAGAAGTTAACTGACAGATGTCACCCCAAACAGATGCTATGATCTCTCCTCAACTCCCCCCAGATGCTTGTCACACTGTGAGCCAACCAGTTTCACTGAACTCCGTCTTTTACATGAGGGTTTCCAATCCCCACTCCCAAGAACTCACCTTGGAAGCTTTTCCTAAATCGATGCTTTCTCTCAAACGCCTTCCACAAGGGTTCACCTCCAGGACTTTGAACTCTCCTTCCAATGTTCCTCTCCCTGGGTCACCGCATAAGTTCAAGCTTTCCTCCATGCACTCACTTTCTCTGACTCAGCTGTCAACAATACATCAACAGTTTTATATGCCCATAGCAAAGAATTACAGACCTTCAGTTGTCTCTTTGGACCTTCTGACTTTTCGCAAGCCTTTAAATCGTTTTGACTCTGCTTCTTGGAGCTTTAAGCTTGAACTTGGAGCCTTTCTCTGCCCCTCACTCTTTACTCCACTTAACAGGACCTTTTCCAGGTTCCTGTCCTTACTTTGGACTAGAAGATCTTTTTGGGACTTTCTCCAGTTCCACCCCACCCCGCCCCCAATCTTCAAAACTGAACTTTAAAACTGCTGTTTCTAGTTTCTTGTGTGTGTGTCTGCAGGAGGGACCTGCCTCTCTGGACCAGCATTGCTAGGCAACAGCCCAGTTTTTCCACTTTTGAGTTTGCTTAACTTCTCTTACAGTTGTAAACTCTCATTAGAAATGCAGGCGCCTTTTAAAGTGAAACAAAAACTCAATTTGACCTTTTCTTAACACGCAGATACAGAAATACAAATCAAACTTAAACATTAAAGCTAAAACTCATTCCTAACCCCCACAAGTACCAATATAACTTACTTGAACTATCTCTATTTCCTAACACTTGGCAAGATTAAGGTACAAGGATTACAAAATTGTGGAACCTCTGTATGTGATAAAGAACCAGGACTCCTCATTGCTGAGCTGAAAAGCATACTTGTAGCTGAGGCTCATTTACAATGCTGATGAAATTGCTGACGAGCTGTCCAGTGAGATATTCAGGATTGAATTTCCATCCCTATTTCAGGATTAAGAAAGCTGAAAACAGAATAGCATTAAAGGGCAGATGCTAAGCTATATGTCTCTTCACAGTGTGGAAGGTCCTTCACCCATTCTTAGACAAAGTTGAGAGCGAGATTGAACACATTGCAATAAGGGATCATCTCTCCAGTAAAAGTGGTGTTCTGGAATGTTTACAATACCAAAGCCTAATGGTTCAATTAGAATCTGTGTGGACTAGATTCAATTAAACAAGTCAGTAGAGTAAGAGATCCACCTGATGGCATCAGTGCATATAAGTCTTGCTAAATTAGCAAAAAGCAGTTTCTCCACAAAATTGGATGCTAACAGTAGCTTTTGGCAGTTGCCTCTGGACAAAGAATCCAGATTGCTAACTACTTTTATCATCCCATTTGGCCATTATTGTTTTAACAAGTTATCAATTTGGAATTGCTTCTGAATCTGACATTCCAAAGTACGATGTATCAGACCCTGGAAGGCATGGAAGGTGTAATATTCCATTTGGATGACATTCTTGTACACAGTTCATCGAAGGGAGAACATGACCATTTAGTAAGAGCAACCCTCAAAGTCCTACAAGAAACAGGTTTGACATTAAACAACAAATGTGAATTTGCAAAGCCTATGACAAAATTCTTAGGCCACATTGTGCAAGCTTTAGGAATTACTGCCAACCCATAATAAGCCAAGGCCATTAGAGAGTCCCCAGAGCCTAAAAACATCACAGAATTACAAAGAATACTTGGAATGGTCAATCAAGTAGGCAAGTTCCTACCAAACTTGGCGGAAATCAACTAGCTGTTACAACAGCTGATGAGACAAGGTCAACGGTGCTGTAATGTGGACAGCAAAATGCTTTTGACAAGATCAGAAATCTCCGAATTTCTCCAGAAATTTTCCCACACTACAATCCAGAGTTGCCAACAATTGTAGGAGAGGATGCAACATCTATAGGCTTGGTTGCAGTGTTGTTCCAAGTTCAAAAAGATGGACAAAGAAGACTAGTTTATTAGCCTCAAGGTGTCTCATGAACACAGAGAAAGAGGTATGCAACCATTGAGAAAGAAGCTTTAGCAGCCACATGGACCTGCGAGAAGTTCTCTGATTATGCCATGGGATTAAGGTTTAAAATTGAAACCAACCACAAACCTTTGGTTACTCTTCTTAACCTAAAGGAAATTGCCAAATGCCACCTGAATTTAACATTTTAGACCATGACTAATGAGATATGATTCAGTTACTGAGTAGGTTCAAGGGAAGTATCAGACAGCAGAAGCATTATCAAGAATACCAATGGAAGGAGTTAAGTTGGAAGATTTAAATTTTATTGAGGAAGTGAAAGCATATACTTCGCTCATTACCAAGCACTTACTACCCATTGAGAAGAGATCACAAGAAATTTAGCAAGCCCAACAGCAGGATGATGGAGTATACTCCTAACAACCTAGTACTTTGCCAATACCTTGAACAGAGAAAACATCTCACAGTCATCAATGATATCTTAGTTTTTGACAACAGACTAGTCATCTTTAGAACACTTCGACTCAACATTCTCCAGAAAATTCATCAAGGTCACTTGATGTTACGGATCAAGATGGTAGGAGTGCACAGTTAGTTCTAGCCTCACTTCTCTACAGGTCGCAACAATAGTTCAAATGTTTAATTCGCCGACAAAACTGGCCAAATTTAACCGTTTGATACTGTTATCCCAAGCACAAAAAGGCTCTAATTAGGTTTCCTTCAGTAAACACACCAAAAAAGATTTATAACAAAACAAGCTACTGCTTAAACAAGTTAGTAAACTGGTTAACATACAAATTGTAGTTTAGATGTGTAATAATTTTCCCTTTTTAAAAAAAAATACAGATATTTGAAACCTATACACTAACACAAAACAGGACAAAACAAACTCAGTCCCCTGCAGAGGCTAGAGGATGGGAATGTTTCTTTTAAAAGGATAAAATTTGAAGAGATCTCGATACTCTTGATCTAACAGAATTCTGGTCACAGTAGATCTGGAAGTTCTTTCAGACAGATTTGTTGGTGAAACTATCCTTGATGACTCTTACTTATCACAACTTTGTGAATTCCTAAATAAAAAAAGCAGATGATTTATCCCGATGAAACATTTCTGAGGAAGGTTTGACACAAAGATGGGGCAGAGAGGAAAAGAGTGTCTTTTCCTTGCAGCCTGCTTCTAAAGGGCACACACACACTGAGTGTTTTGAAGACTAAAATATTCAAAGAATACTTCTCTTAGACCAGGTGTTTTTAACCAATCAGCAAGAGTCTTTAGCCTGGCAACAGCAGTTCTTTGTTAACTTTGATATACAAAGTATCTCTTCCTTCTCCAAGTGTTCCCCCGCTGGACATTTATCTTGACACGTGGTTTCTTGAGGAATAGCATATTCATAGCCCCAAATTAATATTGCAAACTTTTAATAAGCACTCAGGAGGAAGAATGTCCAAAATTCAATGTCCTTCAAATTTTCCAAAAATGGGTTCCTCACATGCCTCCACCCGTAAAGAATGAGACACCATTTTCAAATGTGTTTCATTTTACAAAACATAGGAAAAACATACAACACATATATAAAAAATTTAAACATGCACTCACCCATCCTCACTCACTCCTAATGCAGAATCTCTCTGTAGGTTCTGATCTTTTGATTTCTATATTATAATAACAAAAATTACACTCTGGATAATGCATCAGCAATTACATTATCTTTTCCAGCAATATGGACCCTTCAAGTTATAAGGCTGTAGTAACAAACTCCATCAAAACAGTCTGGCATTTTGAATCTTAAACTTCTCAGAGGATTATGGTCAGTATATATTCGGGTTCCTTTACAACCATGACGGACATATATCTCCAAATGTTTCAGAGCCAGTTACAATCCCAGGGTTTCCTTTTCTATGGTGGAATATCTTTTTTTTATGCTGATTTAACTTTTCAGAAAAGTATCCCACTGGCTTTTCTATGCCTGATTCATCATCTTGACCGCACCCATCCCCAAGTCACAGGCATCGATTGCCACCTTGAAGAGCTCAGTGAAGTTAGGGCAGCCAACACTGATTCAATTAAGTGATTTTTCAACACCTTGGATTTCTGCCTCTATATGAGCCTGTTTCTTCAGGCTTAAAAGATAAGGGTGCTGGTTTATAGGAGAAGACCTCCCTATATCCACATCATGTGTGACTAAAGTTGTACACCCTGGCTCATTCTTGCAGACTCCTTTGAATTTCATAAGTAACCTCACTAGACTTTCTCATTGTCCAACCTCTAAGTATGAGAACATGGTTTCTAAGTGCCCTAATATTTCAGAATTAGCTAATCAAAAGTAGGTTCAATTGGTGAACAGTATAAATCTACAAACACAAAAAATGCTGGAAAAACTCAGCAGGTCTGATAGCATCTGTGGAGAGAAAGACAGAATTAACGTTTTGAGCCCGTATGACACTTCAGAGCTCTGAAGAAGAGTCATGCGGACTGGAAACGTTAACTCTGTCTTTCCACAGATGCTGTCAGACCTGCTGAGTTTTTCCAGCATTTTTTGTTTTTGTTTCAGATTTCCAGCACCCACAGTATTTAAACCTCCTTCTGCCTCTCACTGTCTCCTTCATCCTCCACTCTCCTTACTACCTTACATACCTGCTTCTTCCTATTCTCTCTATGATGGTATGGTTTTAACATGTTGATGTGACATAGCCAATTCTTTTTCCTGCAATCTGGGATGTTGATCAAATAATTTACTAACCCTATTAACTACCTGATATGGACCGCTGAACCGGGTTTTCAGAGGATCCTCCTGTAAAGGCCATAAATAACACTAACACTTCACCCCCAGGTTGAAATGTTTGGGTCTTTTTTTTCTGCCCATTCCTTCATCTTTGTTTGAGAAACCTTAAGATGTTCTTGAGCCACTTTGCAGGCTCCTGTGAGCCGTTCTTGGGACATGGACACATAATCTAGTATACATGATTTGTCCCTCTGTCCTGAAACTTTCCTTTGATTAATTTCAGAGGATCTCTTATCTCATGTCCGTAGATTAATTCAAAAGGACTAAAACTGGAAGATTAATTTGGCGAATCTTGGGTGGCAAATAAAAGAAAGTCCAGCCCTTTGCCCCTATTTATAGGGGTATTCATGACAATATGTTTTAATCATTGTTTTGAGAGTTTGATGGTACTTCTGCTCCCTTTGTCTGTGGATGATGTGCTGTGGACTTTAATTGTTTTATACCCAAACTACTCATTATGTTTTGAAAAATTTTAGACATAAATTTGGAACCTCAATCTGACTGGATCTCCATTGGTAACCCATATCTAGTGAAAGTTTGGGTCTCTGGAAGCCCTGAAGAAGTGTCATACGGGCTCAAAACGTTAACTCTGTCTTTCTCTCCACAGATGCTGTCAGACCTGCTGGGTTTTTCCAACATTTTTTGTTTTTGTAGGAGATTTATACAGTTCACCAATTGAACCTACTGCGATTAGCTAATTCTGAAATATTAAGACAGTTAGAAACCGTGTTCTCATACTTAGAGGTAGGATAACGAGAAAGCCTAGTGAGGTTACTTATGAAATTCAAAGGAATCTGCAAGAATGAGCCAGGGTGTACAACTTTAGCCATGCATGATGTGGCTAACTTCTCTACCGCAAACTTAGCTGCAATCCTTCCAAAGTGGTGGCCTCTGGAAATTGAGTTGTCATATCCATAATAGTAAGGATATACTGGTGGCCTGCTTTCATTTTCAGTAATGGTCCCATTCAGTCTACTAACACCAAACTAAACGGTTCTCCTAAAACTGGTATGGGAATTAAAGGTGCCGGTTTGATTATATGTTGTGGTTTTCCCACCATCTGGCACGTATAGCATGTTTTACAAAACTGCACCAATCCTTGTGAAGACCTGGCCAGTAAAAATGTTGATTTATATGTGCTTGTCTTCCGGATCCCTACATGTCCTGCCATAGGAATCTCATGAGCTATCCTTAATATTTCCTGATGATATTTGGATGGTTCCACTACCTGATGAACTATCATCTACTCTTCATCTGCAGGCCTGTGAGGTGGTCTCCACTTCTTAATTAGAATCCCACTTTTTATATAGTAGCTTTCCAGAACCCCTCCTGCTTCAGCTTTGGTTTGAGCTGATTGTATCACTTTACTTAACTCTGGATTGGCTTGCTGAGCCTGAATCGACGACTTACTGAACATTTCCTTTGGATTGTCCAAATCCCCAAAGAAAGTTTCAGATAACCAAATATCTGTTTGTGGTGCAAATTGTACCTCTGATGATGGAAATTGTTTAGCCATTGCTTGGGTTACTACACCAGAAGGAAAAATTCCTGGAACCTTTTTCTGCAACTGCTCTGTCTCCTTGCCTTCATTAGATCTTTCACTAACTACTGGAGAAGCTGCTACTTTCATTCTGGCCAAATCATTTCCAAGGAGTAAGTCAACTCCATCTATAGGAAAACTATGAACAACTCCCACTGATAACATTCCAGACAATGGGTAACACTTCAGGTGCATCCGATGCAAAGGTACGAGTATATATTCCCGGCCAATACCATTCACTAAAACCTTGGCATTTAGTGAACTCTCTGGTGGAAAAGTCATACCTTTCCCCAGCAAAGAAGTTTGGATATCCCCTGTATCCTTAAGTATAACTATAGGTTTACCTGCTTCACTTGAGGAATAAGGAGTTACTTTATGTTTTGACAAGAATTCCCTGTAGATTTCAAGTATCTTGTTCACCTCACCCGCACTCAGTGTTCGCACTCGGACTCTCAGCTGCAGTTAATACTGCAACTTGATCAGTTGTATTTTCATTTGGGCTTTTTTTTCTGAATCATCCTGACATACTCCAAGAAGTCCCATGGATTCCCCACACAGCTTCCAGCAATTTTCCTGAACATGTCCCACTTTCGGACATCACTCCCATCCTCGGAACTTTCCTTTCTGGTTTGAGATGGAGATTTCTTCTCATTCCCAGTTGCCTCTTCCCTTCCCTGGCTACTTGTCTTCCTTTTACTCCGCCACCTTCTATCCTTCTCGGGTTTTTGGGGGTGATGGGAAAAAGGTTTGGATTTATGGACAAGCTCATAATCATCAGCCATCTCCACTGCCTGTCTAGTTGTTGAAACCTTCTGGATCTCTACATGAGTAATTACTACTGGAGGGAGTAAATTTTTAAATTCCTCCAGGAGAATTATTTCCCTAAGGGTCTCGTATGTGGTCTCTACCTTTAGTGCTCATATCCAATGATCAACCTTAATTTGCTTTACCCTCTCAAATTCAATGTAGGTCTGCCCAAGCTGTTTCCTTATGTTTCAAAACTTTTGTCTGTATATCTCAGGGACCAACCTATATGGACTAAGAATAACCTTCTTTACTGCATAGGCACCTCTTCCGAAAGTGATGCATAAACCTCATGAGCTCTGCCCACTAACCTACTTTGCAGGAGCAATGTCCAGTTTTCTCTTGGCCACTTCATTTGCTTAGCTACCTTCTCAAATGAAATAAAGAATGCCTGTACATCCCTTTCCTCACAATTTGGAAGGGTACGTACAAATTTAAACATCTCACTGGACCCTGGGTTGAGATAAATTCATCCGACTGCAAAACGTTCCCCAAAACTAGTGCCTCTGTTTTAAATTTCAGCCTTTTAAGCTGGTATTCCCTTTCTCGTTCCTTTTCTCTTTCCTGAAATTCCAGTTCTAAATGCTCCTCATTTCTTCTCCATTTCTTATTCAAGCTGCTTCATTTGCATTCGAATCCTAGCTAACTCAATTGACTCACCCCCGAGAATGTGTCTCTTGTATCCCTTCCAGTTTCAAATGCCGCACTATTACCTCAACTACGTTTGCTTTTCTCACCTCTTCAGTTAATTATAACTTCAACTTCTCTGCCAATTCCGCTTAGCTTAGCCTTGGGTACTTTTTGTAAACCAGTCAGGGATAATGCTTCCATCTTTTAAAAAAAGTCATTGCAACTCCCAAAGCCAAGTCGGTTATCAATGAATCAGAAACCTGGTATCTGTTTTTTGATCCTTTAACAATTATTGTTAATCTGTATCCAATCACTCGTCTGCGCTTCAAATACCGTGAGAGACCCCAATCTTATGCTATGGACTGAGATGGGAGGAGTACGCAGTTAATTCTAGCCCCACTTCTCCACAGGTCGAAACAATAGTTCAAATGTTTAATTCACCCACAAAACTAGCCAATTGTTACCCTTTGATACTGTTATTCCCAGCATAAAAAGACTCTAATCAGGCTTCTTTCAGTAAACACAAAAAAATTGGTCTATTACAAAACAAAATACTTTTTAAAAAACAAGTTAATAAACTGGATAACATACAAGTTGTAGTTTAGAAGTGTAATGATTTTTCCCCTTAAAAAAAGATATTTGAACCCCCCCATACACTCACACACTAACACAAATCAGGACAAAACAAACACAGTCCCCTGCAGAGGCTGGAGTATGGGAACGTTACTTTTAAATTCAGAGATCTTGACGCTGTTGATCTAACAGAATTATAGTCACAAAAGACCTAGAAGTGGGAAGTTCTTTCAGATAGATTTGTTGGTGAAACTGTCCTTGACGACTCTTACTTATCACAACTTTGTGAACTCTCAAAATAAAACAAATTATTTATCCTGATGAGGTGTTTCTGAGGAAGGTTTAACACAAAGGTGGCGCAGAGAGGGGAAAATAAAGTCTTTTCCTTGCAGCTGGCTTCTAAGGGTTTTGAAAACTAAGGTGTTCAAAGAATACTCTTAGGCCAGGTGTTTATAACCAAGCAGCAAGAGTCTTTAGCCAGGCAACAGCAGTTCTTTGTTAATTTAAATATACAAAGTATCTCTTCCCTTTCAAGGTGTTCCCTGCTGGACATCTATTTTGAGTCGTGGTTTCTTGAGGAATAACATATTGACTGCCCTGAATTAATATTGCAAATTTTTTAAACTCGGGGAAGAATGTCCAAAATTCAATGTCCTTCAAATTTTCCAACAATGGGTTCCTCACACTTGGGAATAGCGAAATGCTGAGCAAGAACCCAGCAGGGGTGACCAGGTATCAATCACTCCATTGAGGAGTTAATCACAAATTGTCTTACATGTGCAGTGACTAGCCAACAGCAAAGTGAACAACTGGCACCCTCCACTTTTCCTTCAAGACCATGGCAGCAGCAGGGAACGGATTTATTTGAGTTTAAAGGTAAAGTTTTCATCATCGTCATTTACTACTCTAGATGGTTTGAAAGAAGAATCTTCGCAACACACAACATCCCAGACGACGTCTGACAGTGGTCCTCTGTTTGTTAATGAGCTGCTGTTCGTAGGAATATGGTTTCATGCATGTGACTAGTTTGCCTAGATATCCTCAGTTGAATGGAGAAAGCAGAAAGAGGAATTCGAACAATCAAGGAATTGATGAAAAAGAACAAAGATATTAACTTAGCCCTTTTTAATTATAGAACTTCACTGCTAAAAAATGGGTTCTCACCGTCAAAAGTGGTGCAAACACAACTTCCAGCTCTACAACTAAGACAACCTAACATTACCTCAGACAATCATGAGAAAGTTAGGGAGCGTGAGGAGCAACAAAGGGACAGTCAAGCTCGTGATTTTGACTTCAGGCATGGAGTATGAGACTTGAAGGTGCTACGGTCTAGGGACGGAGTGTGGATATTAGATCAATAGAAAGAAGGTATTTTATTGTAAGAGTTCCACAACTGAGATCTTATAGAATTGAGATGGACCAGGGAAATATAGAAGAAACTGAAGAACCTTGATATCATTGGGAAAGAAGCCAATGGAACCATGCATGTACTATTTAGATCTGGATGGAGACAAGGAGCCAGAAACAAGTCCTCAGAAACATCCTCAATATCAAAGTGAAATCTGGACCAGATCAGGGCAGTTGGTCAAGGCACCACAGAGACGAACCCTGTGAAGTCTGAGACTTTGGGGGAGATGTAGGAAGATGTATAGAGTTGGAGTAAAGACTTGAGCGGGGGAGGTGTAGAGTGTAGCCTTATTATCAGAAGCACCTGCTACTGATGTAACGAATGATGTAATTATGGTGCAGTGTCGCATGTCTAAGACATATCTGGTGGGAAGCAAAAGTACAACCTCGTGTAGAGTACAGTGTTGTATATAGATCTGTAAATAAACAGGAATAGCTTTTACAAATACATGTCTATGGTAGCATTCTTAGGGTAGCAAGCAAACTATGTATAAAAAAAAATCTAGACCCTGAACCCAAGGTGAAACAAGGCTAACATAATGTGGGGAGTCCAAGTTGTGAGGAAAGGTTAATGGAATTGAGCTTGTTCTTTTTGCAGAGCAGCATTGTTCAAAGTAATTTGAGCTGAAAGAAATTGACAAAATTGATTTCAACAAATGGTTCAATATAGCAAAGATTCTAATGTCTGGTCACAGGTCAAATATTCAGAAGCAAAGAGAAACTTCTATTTATATGGTGCTTTTTCATGTCTCAAAGTCCGTCATATATTTAATTACTTACAGAAGTGTGTAACTTGCATATGCAAATATGACATTTTTCACTTGGCATGCTCCCATATGCTTAGGGCTGAATTTTACAAGAGAAATTGGAACCCTGATGGAGTAAAAGCAGGTTTCTAGCTTGCACTTGACAGCAGTGGGACCTGCTCAGCAATTTTACTCCTAAATAGCCATCTGTTGGGCAAACTCCTGATGCTGCCAGCCCAATTAGAGGGCCAGCAGCTCTGAAGCCTTGCAGTGACACTGGGAGAAGTGGCTGCTGTTGAGCTATGCAGGAGACCTTGCAGAGGACCCGGTGTCAGAGTTCAAACCCCTCTGGGAAAATTATTGGGACTGTAGGGGCTGCCCTCCCTGCAGATGACACAAAGCTGGGTGGGAGGGTGAGCTGTGAGGAGGATGCAGAGATGCTTCAGTGTGATTTGGACAAGCTGAGTGAGTGGGCAAATGCATGGCAGATGCAATATAATGTGGATAAATGTGAGGTTATCCACTTTGGTAGCAAAAACAGAAGGCAGATTATTATCTGAATGGCTATAAATTGAGAGAGGGGAATGTGCAACGAGACCTGGGTGTCCTCGTACACCAGTCGCTGAAGGTAAGCATGCAGGTGCAGCAGGCGGTAAAGAAGGCAAATGGTATGTTGGCCTTCATAACCAGGGGATTCGAATACAGGAACAAGGATGTCTTGCTGCAATTATACAGGGCCTTGGTGAGACCGTACCTGGAATATTGCGTGAAGTTTTGGTCTCCTTATCTGAGGAAGGATGTACTTGCTATAGAGACAGTGCAGCGAAGGTTTACCTGACTGATTTCTGGGATGGTGGGACTGACATATGAGGAGAGATTGAGTCGGTTAGGATTATATTCGCTGGAGTTCAGAAGAATGAGGGGGAATCTCATAGAAACCTATAAAATTCTAACAGGACTAGACAGGGTAGATGCAGGAAGGATGTTCCTGATGCTGGGGGAGTCCAGAATCATTGAGGATACGGAGTAGACCATTTAGGACTGGGATGAGGAGAAATTTCTTCACCCAGAGAGTGGTGAGCCTGTGGAATTCGTTACCACAGTAAGTAGTTGAGGCCAAAACATTGTATGGTTTCAAAAAGGAGTTAGATATAGCCCTGGGGACGAAAGGGATCAAGGGATATGGGGAGAAAGCAGGAGCAGGCTATTGAGTTGGATGATCAGCCATGATCATAATGAATGGCGGAGCAGGCTCGAAGGGCCGAATGGCCTACTCCTGCTCCTAATTTCTATGTTTACCTGTGGCTCACATTTTGTTCCACTAAATCTGCCTCACTGCCAGTCCCCACGCAGGCTGTGACTAGGATGCTGCTTCCATTTAGCGGGTGGCTTCCCCGCACATCATAAAATGGCCCTTAATTGGGCCTTTAATTAAGGAATTGGCTGCTCACCCCAAGGTGATGCTTCTGGTCCTGCTGTTGTGTAAATGCTCCGGGGAGACTGCACCAAGGAACCAATCCGATATTACCGGCCCTCCTATCTCCTGACCCTGGAATGAGATAAATGACTAGCTATCTATTTTTGTTATTAGTTGAGTGAGGACTGAATAAGTATTTTGCTGCTTTTTCAGTAGTACCATAATGTATTCTAACATCCGAATTACCATCTCATCCCAACAATAGTATTTCTGGCAATACCGCATTCCTTCATTATTGCAATGGGATGTCAAGTCTGGCTGAAACCTTGGAGTATGGCTCAAAAGAACATAAGAAATAGGAGCGGAAGAAGACATATTGTGCCTACTCGGCCATTCAATATGTTCATGGCTGAACTTGGGCTTTAACTACACTTTCTTGCCTACTCGCTATATCCCTTGATTCCCTGAGAGGTCAAAAATCTATCTCAGTCTTAAATATATGTAATGATGGCGCATCCACACTCCTGGGGTAGCAACTTACAAAGATTCACAAACCTTTCAGAGAATAAATTTCTTCTAATCTCCGTTCTAAGTAATTGACCCTTTATCCTGAAACTATGCCCCTTGTTCTAGATTCCCCAGCAAGGGGAAATAACCTCTCAGTATCTATCTACCTTGTCAAGCCCCTTTGTAACCTTGAATGTTTCAATGAGATCACCTCCCATGCTTCTAAACTCCAGAGAATATGGACCCAATTTACTCAACCTCTCATCATAGATCAGCCCTCTCATCCTAGGGACCAATCTAGTGAACCTTTGCTGTACTGCCTCCAATGCAAGTATATCCTTTTCTAAGTACGGAGACCAAAACTGCACACACTATTCTAGGTTTGATCTCACCAAAGGCTCATACAATTGTATCAAGACGTCTTTATTCTTATGCCCCAGTTGCCTTGCACATGCCATTTGCTTTCCCAATTACTTGTTGTACTTGCATGTTAACTTTTTGTGTTCCTTGTACGAGTACATCCAAGTCTCGCTGAACATCAACATTTACAAGTTTCACACCTTTTAAAATATATTCCACTTTTCTATTCTTACGACCAAAGTGAATAACCTCACACTTACCCACATTCCATCTGCAGCCTTGTTGCCCACTCAGTTAACCTGCCTATAGCTCTTTGCAGCCTTTGTACCCTTCTCACAGCTTGCATTCCCACCTAGCTTTGTATCATCAGCAAACTTAAATACGTTCCTCTCTTTCCCTTCGTCTAAGTCATTAATATTTTGTAATGTTGTCACTACCCTTGGTGTGCACTGCTTAGACACCATTAAGCAGTCTTGTAGAAGTTACCAAGAAGTCTTTATTAACATTACTGAACTATGTACATATTTACAGTAGAGGGCACATGTATGGAGAGGACTCAATAGTATGTCCTTACATGTTGACACCTAGCCCCACACTGCTGCTCTAAGCTCTAGGTCAGGTGCCTTCTTACATCACCGGTGGGCAGTACTGTACTCAGTCCCAGGCTAATCTTTAATGTACCAGATCCTTCTACTACTCCTCCTTCCAAGTCTTTATCCCCTGGATCTGGACTGACACTAGTTACTTACAGTTTGATTCAAGCCTTGTGTTGTCATCAAGCTTGTGTACTTAACTTCAATGTTGCAACTAACTCTAACTCTTAACTACTTTGTGATTAACATTACAACATTAAAAGCATGAATTAATAGAGTTCATCTACCCCCCCATCTCCTTCCCTTCAATTCTTTGGAATCAAGGTTTGAGGCAGTCTGGAGGTCTTGTACACCTGCCACGTCTCATTTACGGTCCAGTTGGGAGAGTGGTAGGACCTAGGGGCTGTTGATCTTGGTGGTGGATCGTTGGTGGGAGCCGGTGCAGGCATGGTTTCATGCACATTTTCCATTGGTGGGTGTTGCACCATGCCTGGTTGGCCAGGTTGTTGCAGCAGTCATTTGGCACGATGAATGGTGGTCGTTTCTTTCTGGGTGGATGGGAGTGGTATCTGTCTGACTGTCAGTTGCGTCCCTTCGTCTTCCACCTTTTCCAGTATCTGGAAGCCTTCTGGGGTGGTGGGGAGCAGTCCTGTGGATAGGAGAAGAATGTAGAGGCGGCTCACCTTTGTTGAGTAGTGTTTATATCGGGCTGCTACCTGGTTACAGTGAACTCTCTGGTTTCATCACAATGTCTGGTAGTTGCCGCGGCCATGTAGGTTGTCATATCAACCAACTGTTCCGTGATCGCTGGTGGACACAGAGGCTCTTCTGGAAATCATTCTGGCCCAGGCGTCACCTCCACTGGCAGTGCTGTGGTAATCTCCTGCGTTATGTGTGGCCTGGCCCTTGGATCGGTTCAGGAACCTAAAAGGAGAAGAACAGAGCTGCTCCGCGAACAGGGAAAGAGGATATAAGCAAAGTCAACATTGGGTTTGTTGTTGGGCTTTTGGGAGGACAAGCTTCTGGCTGCATAGGGCTGTGATTGTCTCCATATCTTCTGATTGAAGCAGGTTGAGAGCTATACAGGCATCTCTACTGAAGAGTGAAAAGGACTGATTTAACATGATGTACATAACTTCTGTGATCTGTTTGTCGCCATACCTCAATGGCTCTTGAATCATTCTATTGACCTGGAGTCAGACTCCCCCTGCACCATAAAGGGGGCGTCCGTGGTTTGGACGTAACAGCCTTGGAGCTACAGTTTTTTGTCCAATAAGACGGTCACGCCGGCTCTGGAATCTAACTCGAAATTGGCTAGATGGCTGGCACTGAGATATTTGTGTTCTGGAAGGGGGGCCACATCGTCTGATGTCACCCAGGGAGAATGGCTGTGTGTCTTCTGGACAGGTGACTTTGACTTTGTGGATGGCTGTCGGATTGTCTGCGCGGTGCAGAGGGCACAACTGGCATAGCATGCTGAAGTGCCCCTGTTAGTGACAGTGGAAGCATTTAGCAGCACTGGCTGGTGGTTGGTCCTCTCTGTGGGTGCACTTGGCCCCGCGGCACTGGCACAGTCATTAGGAAGGGTGGTTCGGGGTTGGCTTACCCTGGCTCAAATGGCTTCTGTGCTTCTATGGCCACATGTGGTGGACCAAAGTGTGGCTTCTGTCCCATGAAGTGTTGTCACCTCTATGAATGGTCCAATGTTGGTTTCATAGCTCGGATGGTCTGATTAACTGGACAGCCTTGGCGAGAGTGAGGTCTTCGTTGGCTTGGAGAAGGCTGGAGAACGATTTGTCCGCGACACCCATCATGATTCTGTGCCAGATAAGTTCTGATTTCAGATCTCTGTATTTGCATCTTTTTGCCATGTGGTAGAGGCTATTGATAAAGGAATCGACAGACTCCCCAAGCTGCTGGACTCTCCTGTTAAATTTGTCACGTTCCAACGTCTTGTTGGATCACCAGTTGCAAAAGAGACCAAAAGATTTTAAAACATTTTCAAACTTAGCAGCTTATTCATCTCTGGCTTGCCTGGCGATGATATCATCTGCAGCCATCCCGATTGAACTAAATAACATGCTAACTTTTTCTGCCTCTGATCTTCTATTTAATCCTGCAGATATGCTATATCCAAGGAAACTTTTTCTCCAATAACTCCAATTGTGAGATTGGTCCGGGCTGTAGGTAGGAGACATTGGGGTGGCAATGAAGAATTGTGTTCCGTCCTTGAATAATTTTAAGAGATTGGAGGATTTTAAAACAGTGCTGCCAGTATTGCTGAGGAGAAGATTTTCACCACTTCGCACTTTTGGTGTGACTTTTAAAATGTTGAAGGCCTGCCATGGGGTGGGTCTGGGCTGAGAGGCCCGAAGCCTTGCTGGCCAGAAGGCCAAAAATGTGCGAGGCACTTAGGCTTTTGTTTGAACGGGGATTTCTGCATATTCGTTTTTAAAAATCTTTTGTTGCGCTCTGGACCATAGAAAAGTTGCGGTGCAGAAAGAGGCCATTCAGCCCATCATGTCTTTGCCAGCCAAAAAGAGAAAAAAGGAACTAGCTGCTCATTTTAATCCCACTTTCTAGCACCTGGTCCATAGCCTTGCAGGTTATAGCACTTCAGATGCAGATCTGGGTAACTTTTAAATGAATTGAGCATTTCAGCCTCAACCACCAACTTAGGCAGTGAATTCCAGACACCCACCATCCTCTGGGTGAAAAGGTTTTTCCTCATGTCCCCTCTAATTCTTCTGCCATTCACCATCAATCTATGCCCCCCCGTAATTGACCCCTCAGCTAGGTGGCCATGTGGAGAGGGCGCCGAGTTGGAGGTTGGGCTAGCAATGAATGAGCAACTGAGTTTTCTGCCTGACTTTTTGTTGTGATATCTTTGACAAATGAACCACAGGAGGCTCAGTTATAGGTTACGGTCGTTTATTCAAGCAATTGCAAGAAGAGTACCACCTCAAAGCAGCTCGAGGTAGCACTCTACCAAATTACAAGTATACAACTTATTTATACATCACTGATCATGTACAAGAATATTGTTCAGATTCCAATCTTGTCAGCATATAGGTTTACATTAAACAGATATCTCTGGTTCCAGGGACATACATCCCCTTCACCCAGGCAGAGCCTTCTCCCCCTATCTAAGCTGGGACCATCTGTCCTTTCCTTGTCTGTTGAAGAGCACACTTAATCTATCTTGTTTTCATCCTCCGTCTCCAGTCTGGCTCCCAAGGCCTTTCTGGTGATTGCAGGCCCTAAGGGTGTGCAAGGTTCATCTGGTAACTTGATGGCACTGTCAGCCTGAAGATTCTAAGTAATTCCCTTTCAATAAATTCTTACTGTATTCCCCCTAACACTTTTAAAAGAAATTGTTCATAGTACTAGCTCCCCTAGAACTTTATAAAGGTTGTATCTCACCCTCCAGGCTGCTGGCTGCTAACTCTGCTTTGTTGAACTCACTTCCACAGGGATCCAGTGGAGACTTTAGTTTGAGCTTCGTTTCTGCCTTTTTTTTCTGCTGCCAGGATCTTCTGTCTCTGGAACTGTTCAGGTGAGTTTTCTCAGCTTCTTGAGTGAGGTTTGTTTGGAGCAGCAATTCATTGCTGGTGTCCTTTTCTTGATTTCTTCAGTCTTTTTGCAGAGGATGTGGAATTATGATCTCCAACTGCCACCATGTTTTGACAGCATCTGTGGAGAGAAAGACAAAGTTATCGTTTAGAGTCCGTATGATTCTTCTTCAGAGCTCTGAAGGAGAGTCATATGGACTTGAAACATTAACTCTGTCTTTCTCTCCACAGATGTTGCCAGACCTGCTGAGTTTTTCCAATATTTTTTGTTTTTGTTTCAGATTTCCAGCATCTGCAGTTTTTTGCCTTTATATTTGCCACCATGTTTTGTTGGGTTGTCGTTACCTGTGGTATGTACTACTTAGACACCATTAAGAGTCTTGTAGAAGTTACTAAGAAGCTGTTATTACCAGTACTGAACTATGTACATATTTACAGTAGAGGGTACGGGTAAGGAGAGGACTCCATGGCATGTTGCTACCTAGCTCTACACTGCTGACCTAAGCTGTAGGCCAGTTGCCTTCTTACATCACCAATGGGCAGTACTGTACTTAGTCCCAGGTTAATCCTTAATGTACTGGATCCTTCTACCATAATTAATATAGATTGTAAATAGCTGAGGCCCCAGCACTTGTGGCACTCCACTATTCACAGCCCACCAACTTGAAAATGCCCATTTCTGCCTACTCTTTGCTTCCTGTCTGTTAACCAATCCTCTATTCAAGCTAATATATCATCCCCAACTCCATAAGCCCTTATCTTATGTGTTAACATTTGTGTGGCATCTTATCAAATCCCTTTTGGAAGTCCTAAGCATACTACATTACTGGTTCTCCTTTATCTACTCTACTAGTTACATTCTCAAAGAACTGTAATAAATTTGTAAAACAAGCTTTCCCTTTTGTAAAACCATACTTTCTTTATAAGAGATTCCAACACTTTCCTGATGACTGATGTCAGGCTAACTGGCCTGCAGTTCCCTGTTTCCTCTCTCGCCCCTTTCTTGAATAGTAGTGTTATATTTGCTAACTTCCAATCTGCTGGGACCATTACAGAATCTAGGGAATTTTGGAAAATCATAGTCAGCACATCTTATAACCCAAGGATGTAAGTGCCAGAAATTGAGCCAACCTGACACCTGCAGGGAAGTCAGGTGAAACCTGTTTGTGAAGAGTGTAATCAAAGTGTAAAACAAGTTACCAGGGCAGCCTATTGAAACAAACAGAATGTGGATTCAATATGTTCTTCTGAAGAGAAGCTGTTTGAGAAATATAATAAACTGGACGAGTAGGGATGAGGTAATTCAAAAAAGACTGAGCTTCATGGCCTTTCTTGTTCCCTCACCCTAAAATTTTCCATACCTTACTATATGCATAATTCCCTATTTTTAATCATAAACATAATACGGACATATGAACTTACAAGTTACTGGCAAGAGTAGGCCATTTCCTACCCACCCCCCCCACCCCCCCAAGCTTTATCCACCATTCAATAAGGTCATGGATGCTGATTGTGGCCTCAACTCCACTTGTACCCCCTATACCCTTTGACTGCCTTGACAATCAAGAATCTACCTAGCTCAGACTTTAAAATATTCAATGACCCTGCCTCCACTGCTCTCTGGGGAAAAGAGTTCCACAAACCCATGAACCCCTGAGGGGAAAAATTTCTCCTCATCTCTGTCTTAAATGGGAGACCCTTTATTTTTAAACTGTACCCCTAGCTCTAGTCTCTCCCACAAGGGGAAACATCTTCTTAGATGCAGCCATCCTGTCAAGTCCCCTCAGAATCTTGTCTGTTTCAATAAGATTGCTGTTCATTCTTCTGAGCTCCGATGGATACAGCTCCAACCTGTCCAACCTTTCCTCACAGGATAAAACCCTCATCCCAGGAATCAGCTGAACGAACCTTCTCTGAACTGCTTCAAATGCAGTTTATAGGAATTACACCTCTTAATTAATGTGCTGAAACTCCAAGAGAGTACTCCGTATCCAATTATTCCATTTTCATATCAGCGGTTTGTATGGTTTCTGAATTTGTGCAGATTAGTGCCAAACTATTGGAACACCATGTAGCCACAGATAAACAAAAATAGTCTCAGTTTAATCATAGCATTTGCTGCCAGCAGAAGACAACTTTCTCCTTGATGTAATTGACATTGAGCTAAAGGGTTGTAAAAGTTTTAGTTTACTGTGATCAATTCACTTAAACAACTTAATAGTTCCTTCAACATTAATGCTGCAGACTGCCCTTTTCTTTTGAGAGCATCTTTCATAATCACTACCAATTTTAGTCTTTATTATGACTTGGTTGTTTTTGAAATAATGCAGTTCCAATTCCAATCTTTAATACTGGGCCAATCATCATCAGATTATTTCATCAGAGTTACTAGAATAATGGACTATGGAAAAAAGTTTTATTTTTATCTGCTTTTCAGGAAATGGTTTGCATTTTCCTTACTGTTTCTAATGTTTGTTTGAATTTATTTTTAAGATACAGTGGGCAGAGGGATTTTCAACTACCCAGAATCTTTTTTTTGCTGGCATGACTTTAGGGTGGAATATAATGTATGGGACGGGTTCCTGCCCACTGGTTGGAGAACTAGTGAGAACCCTGCATCACTTCTGACCGGGAAGCCCAATGCAAATACCAGGCAATCAGGCACTTACCGGGACAGTGCAGGCTTCCCATGCAATTGAGTCCCATAGAACAGAAATTCTGCCCCCAAACACTGTTGGCCAATCAGAGGCCGGCAGCTGTCCAGTATTGGCAGCGCCATTGGGAGTAGCAGCTACACCCAGGACAACACTTGGGCCTACCTTGAGGGCTGCTGCTGGACCCCTAGATAGAGGTGAGTGTGGGCGGAATGAGGGTTGCGGGCAGACAGTCACTGGTGAGAGGGGAGGAGAGTCAGAAGCAAGGGCGGGGTTGACTTTCAGTGGGCCCGCTTATTCCCAATGCCACCTTGGGCACAAAATGCCCAATGCTGTAGACAAACCCAAAAGGGTTTACTGGGCCACTGTCCCACATGATGAGTCCGCCGCCCACCGCCAGTTGAACAGCAGCGGTAGTGTGATGAGACCCTGTGAAGTGGCTACTTTAAGGACTGCAATTGGTTTCCAGCAGGAAGGGAGCCCTCCACCCTTCCAGCCCTGAACCTGTTCGGGGGAATGAGGAAGGTGGTGGGTCTGCACCCTGCACCCTCCCACCTGATCAATCACACCACCCCCGCCCCACCCCACCTCCAGAATCACCTCTGGGTGTGGAGGTATTAAATTCTGCCCAGTGGTTCAGAGGCTCCTAAAATCTAAATTATGGCACGTCAGCTGCAATGAAAATCTGATAATGGGAATAACATTTTGCTTTTTTTTATTATATTGGCTTTTTTCATACGATCTGTGTCATGGCAGGAGTGCCCAGGGATGTTGCCTATGTACATATCATGCTGCCTCAGTGGTACTTCACAGAGAAACAGGTTGGAGTGAGGGTAGAAAGGGGTGGGGATATGTGGGAAGGTGAAGGAGCAAGGGCCGCAATGAGATAAAAGGACCGGAGAACATAGGTAACCAATGGAAGGGATGAAAGGGGAGCAACGAGGGACCATATTTCCCCACAAAACTTAATCCAAATGAATTGGTGGCTGTTTTCTCCAATATGCCACACCATGACACTGTTTTCTACCCAAAATAATAAAAGAAGAAAAGAAAGAAGAGGACACAAAAAAAGGTAGGGAGGAAAAAAGAGACAGAGCAGAAAAGGGGAAACAAAAATACAGCAAAAGGAAAACAGCTATAACACAAGAGAGACTCTGTTCTCCTCGTTATAGTATGTATTGCTGCAGGAGATTGATTATTGTCAATATATTTGCCAAGTTGATTTCCCGTGGCATTTCACATGAGGAATTAAGACCAAATGTTGTCATTAGATGAAGTGACATTAAAGGCTGGGGAATCACCAGGGAACAGTATTGAGACACAATTAAGTATGCATTTTAAAGCAATATCCTTACAACATCCACTACAGCAAAATCTGGGCTACTACCATTCACTTTTTGATAAAAGTATGATTAAGATGACATGTATATTATTTTCTACTCAACTATTACTGCAATGATTCCCAATGCAATCATATGAGGAATCACAACCTCAGAGTTGTCTTCATATGTAATCATAATAGACTTTATGATATTTGCATAAATATGCATGCTTAAAATTAAAATGACAAGAATATTTCATGACAGTTTATTTTTATTTATTTCATTCCTCTTTAACTTAATGAGACAATCTAAATTTTAATGAATGTATTCAATTGATCCTATCATATTGATTACATTCTGGAAATGACTTCTGCAATTAACTGATGTTTTCTGCAGTTCATTTGCAAGCTTGTTTTGTCCAATTTTTTTCTTTAATTTGTGCCTGACATCTCTTAAAGGCATTGACTTGTTAAGGATTTTCGAAAGACGACCACACGTTTTCTTTGATCCTCTGGGCAGCGCGTATCTTAATTTACGTAATTTTTAACCATATCATAGGACTTCTATCAGATCCCTAATGTTGACACTGCGGCCTAAAGCACCAAAGCCCAATTTGGATTGGTATAAATATAGTGTAGCTATTCTGCCAAGACTGGCAGGAATGACTTACTTTGGAGTCAGAAGAAACTTTTGAGAGATTGTTGAAGTTTCTAAAGAATTTTGAAAGTACTTTTCTGCCTTATACCTGGGCAGAATTTGAATTGCCTCTGATGTCCGGTGGTTTCACAAACTCTCAGGCTATTTTTGCCCCTGCCTGCATTAAGAGGTGCTGCAAACCAGATGAGGGACTCTCAATGGGCATTATTTTGTTTGCAGTTTTAATGAAGGAGGAGGCACAGGGGGAGGGGGTGAAGGAGCACTACAGGAACGAGGCAGCATTTGAGAAATGCAGTCAACAGGAAATCGTGGGCATAGTCAGCACCTGGAGAAAAACTCCCAAGTTAACACTTCAGATTCAGGCCTTTTATTAGAATACATTTGAGGAAGGACCTCCAGATATTACTGTTCCTCATCATCTTCACAGAAATTTCACCCTATTCCCCCTCATGGTAGGCTGAGTGGCAGCAAACAGAGAGGAATGGGTGTTTTTCGGATTGGAGGAAGGTTTGTGGTGGAGTTCCCCAGGGGTCAAGGGTGTTGGGACCCTTGATGTCCCTGTTATATATTTATGATCTAGACTGTGGTGCGCAGGGCATGATTTCAAAATTTGCAGATGAAACGAAGATTGGAAGCATTGTCAACTGTGAGGAGTATAGTGTTGAACTTCAAAAGGACATAAACATATTGGTGGATTGGGCAGACAAATGGCAGATGAAGTTCAATGCAGAGAAGTGTGAGGTGATTCATTTTGGCAGGAAGAATGTGGAGAGACAGCATAAAATAAAGGGAGAAACTCTAAAGGAGGTGCAGGAACAAAGGAACCTCTGTGTATGTACACGAATCATTGAAAGTGGCAGGGCTTGTTGAGAGAGCAGTTAAAACAGCATATGAAATCCTAGGTTTCATTAATAGGGACATTGAGTACAAGAGTAAGTAGGTCATGTTAAACTTGTATAAGACACTAGTTAGGTCTCATCAGGAATACTGTATCTAGTTCTAGGCGCCATACTTGAGGAAGGATGTGAAGCAAAGCCTTTGACAAGGTTCCACATGGGAGACTTAGAAAGAAGGCAAAGGCACATGGGATACAGGGTAATTTGATAGGGTGGATTCAAAATTGGCTTAGTTGTAGGAGGCAGAGGGTGATGACAGAAGGATGATTTAGTGACTGGAAGCCAGTGTCCAGTGGCATACCACAGGGATCTGTGCTCGGTCCTCTATTATTTGTCATTTATATAAACGACATAGATGATTATGTGGGGGTAGGATTAGTAAGTTTGCGGATGACACAAAGATTGGCCGGGTGGTTAACAGTGAGGTTGAGTGTCTTGGGCTACAGGAAGATATAGACGAGATGGTCAAATGGGCAGATAAGTGGCAGATGGAATTTAACCCTGAAAAGTGTGAGGTGATACACTTTGGAAGAAATAATTTGACAAGGAAGTATTCAATGAACGGCATGGCACTAGGAAGTTCTGAGGAACAAAGGGACCTTGGCGTGTGTGTCCATAGATCTCTGAAGGCAGAGGGGCATGTTAGTGGGGATGTGAAAAAGGCATATGGGACACTTGCCTTTATCAATTGAGGCATAGATTACAAAAGTAGGGAGGTCATATTGGAGTTGTATGAAACCTTGGTGAGGCCACAGCTGGAGTACTGTGTGCAGTTCTGGTCGCCACATTATAGGAAAGATGTGATTGCACTGGAGGGGGTGCAGAGGAGATTCACCAGGATGTTGCCTGGGATGAAACATTTAAGTTATGAAGAAAGGTTGGATAAACTTGGGTTGTTTTTGTTGGAGCAGAGAAGACTGAGGGGTGACCTGACTGAGGTGTACAAGATTATGAGGGGTATGGACATGGTTGATAGGGAGCAGCTGTTCCCCTCAGTTGAAGGGTCAGTCACAAGGGGGCATAAGTTCAAGGTGAGGGGCAGGAGGTTTAGGGGGGAATGTGAGGAAAAACTCTTTTACCTAGAGGGTGATGACGGCCTGGAATGCATTGGCTGGGAGGGTGGTGGAGGCAGGTTGCCTCACATCCTTTAAAAAGTACCTGGATGAGCACTTGCCATGTCATAACATTCAAGGCTATGGGCCAAGTGCTGGTAAATGGGATGAGGTAGGTAGGTCAGGTGTTTCTCACGTGTTGGTGTAGACTCGATGGGCCGAAGGGCCTCTCCTGGACTGTGATTCTGTGATTCTGTGATTCTGGAAGCGGGGGATCCCAGCAATCACTGCGAAGCCTCTGGCTCACTCAGCCTGGCTGGCCTCATCCACACGGAAATGAATGAAAGTCAACACTTTCTCGATGCGCTGAAGGGCCTCTTCTGCACTGTGATTCTGTGAAGGCATTGGAGAGAGTACAGAGGAGATTCACAAGAATGATTCCAGGGATAAAGAAAAGTATCTATGAGGATAGATTGGGGAGGATGGGTTTGTATTTCTTGGAGTAAAAAAGGTTGAGAGGAAACTTGATAGAGGTATTCAAGACCCTGAGGGGTATGGATAGAGTAAATAGTGAGAAACTGTTCCCACTCAAGAGAGCATCACGAATCAGAGGGCACAGATTCAAAGGAATGAGCAAAAGGAGTAGAAATTATGTGAAGAAAAATTTTTCACCCAGGGGGTGGTTGGAATCTGGAACGAACTTGCTGAAAGAGTGGTGGAGGCAGGTTCAATCGAAGTATTCAATAGGGAATTGGATTGCTATCTGAAAAGGAAGAATGTGCAAGGTTACGGGGATAAGGCAGGGGAGTGGGATTAGGTAGAATGCTCTTTCAGAGAGCCATTGCAGACTCGATGGGCCAAATGGCCTCCTTCTGCACTGCAAAGATTCGGTGATTCTGTAACCTGCCTTATTTTTGCTCCCTCACCCAAAAGTATGAGATGAGTTTTATCTGCCGGCCGCGATGGCGCGTTTTCAAGCCGTACTCTCCAAACCCCCCTAAATTATTTATGCATACCCGGGAAGCACGCCATTTTGATGGCGGGCAGGCTCTCATTTGCCCGCCCACCATCACCTCGCTGCTTCATCATGCTGGGCGCCATATTTAAAGTCCAAACGCAAGCACACATTTCAGTGCTTCCAGGCCACACTTGCTGCAGTGAACATGTACACAAAAGGCAACAAAACTGCAGCCCCCAAGTTTAATTACGTGTCGCTGGAGCTCCATTTGGATGCCGTGGAGGCGATGTCCTCTACCCCCGCTCTGGCTGCAGGATGGGCAGCAGTATTACCAACTGTGAGTGGCTCTCTCTCCTGCTTTTGACTCTGCTGTCATGCACTACTTATCTCTACTTTAGTTCACAAGGAGCTCTGCCAAGGGACCAACACCCTCAGCCAGCCAGTCCCTCAGCTCCATCCACATTCTCATCTGCAGCCAAGAGGACACCTCCTCCAGTGAAGAGGTGGAAATAAACAGCCCCAAGGGGCAGAGGGAGCAGCCAGCCCATGAGTGATTCTGGATGGAAAAGTGTGTGTGGCAGGGTCTTTCGAAGCCTCATACAAGCACTCTCCCACGCACGTGGATCTTTCATGTTTCACACTCATCTCAATGCCCTGAACATTTTCAATGCTGTCTGCTGGGATTTGCTTTCAGTAGTCCATCTGAGCTGACCTGCATCTCTGCCCACCCAATGATCACACTCCCATGCAGGCCCTGATCTTGCCCACCACGACTGTCATTTCGAAATGGGCAGCATGGTCTGGATTTGGTTTTTCATGCACTCCCCTGTCTTTTCCCCTCCCCCAGTCACCCATTTCCTCTCCCCCATCACTATTGACCTCTCCAGCATCACCTTCCACGCCCCCTCCTCCGTTGCCTACCAACCACAGCCATTCTCCTAAGGGGATGTCCAGGTGAACGGGCACGTTCCCTTCCTTCCTGAAAATCCCACCCCCATCCACATTCACCTCCCTGACCTCCTCCTTCCCACCCCCAGGGTCCGTGTCCGCCTCCGGGTCCCTTCTATCACTACCGCCAAACCCTCACTCTCCCGCCCTACTGCCTCACTCTGCCCTCAGTCATCCTCACCCTTCCTCCATTCCACACCCACCCTCAGTTCGCTCCCCAGGAGGCAGACATGGACCTATCCGACCCTTGCTGTGCACATTCACCCCCCTTGAACCTCTTCCCCCATCCCCCTGGGAATCCCTCCCTCCCCCAACCTGGAACCCCTTTCCCACCCCCTGACTGCCTCTGCTCAGACCCTCTCCCTTCCTGACTCCATCATCCACCCTTACCTCTTCAGTCACCCTTAGATCCTCCCAGTTCCCAACTCCTTCCTCCAGCCTCACTTCTTCCTCCAGCCTCACTTCTTCCTCCAGCCTCACTTCTTCCTCCAGCCTCACTTCCTCCTCCAGCCTTACTCCTACCCCTTTCTGACTCCTTCTTGCACTCTTACTTCTTCCTCAAAACTTACTCCCTCCCCTCTCCGCACCGCTTCCTCCTCCTGGACACCCTCCCCTCTCTGCACCCCTTCCTCCCCCTGGACACCCTTCCCTCACCACACCCTTTCCTCCCCCTGGACACCCTCCCCTCACCACACTTCTTTCTCCCCCTGGGCACCATCCCCTCTCCGCAGTCCTTCCCTTGCATCTTCCTACCTCACCAGTAATGGTCTTCCCCCCCATTATCCCTCCACCCCCCAGTTCTCCCTTTGCCCCCTCCCAACCTCCCCCCAACACCATCATTCTCGCCCCTATCCTGACGCCTTCATTCTCCCCCTCCCACCCTGCCCCTATCATGACACCTCTTCCTCTCCCAGCTGATCCCAGCCCTTCCACTCCCATCCCCTCGACCATCATCCGTTGTGAGCATCAACGGTAACTATCCAACTTCCGTGAGCTGCTTTGCAGCAGAGCCATGAGAATTCACCCAGCATGCCCTGGACATTCCTCCAGTGTGCCATTGGTGTTGGGCTCCAGCATCTCCTGCTCCTCAGACGTCTGCAATGTGAGCAAAGCCCTGGCGGATGAGTTCTAACCTCTGCACATCACAGTTGTCAAGACATGTTCTGCACTGGCGTGATTTCCTGCTGACGTGGGCGGATGATCCAGCCAGGGGTGGAGGTGGTGGGGTACGATTCTGGCGGGCTGGCCTTATAATGATATGCTGATGTATTACATTGAGGTTCCCGATGTCCGGTGGCGGAGAACATCATCGGCGGGCTGAGTGGACGATTGCGAACTGGTTTCACGCCATTGTTAAACCGATCGTACCATATTGTCTGCTCATGCAGCCAAACACGCCCGATGACGGTGGGCACGGAAAATCCTGGTCATTAAGTTCCACTGCTACCTCCCTCCACATGGCACGGGGCCATTATTTTTTGTAGTTTAATCTCGTGGACACCTCATAGTCTTTGTTTTGCTGCATTTTATCCAGGAGGATTTGCCAATCTGTCCTCATTTAAAAAAAATATGTTCTGCTTTACTTCCTCCTTCCAACACCCTGCTATCTTCTTTGAGTGCCTCTGCCAGGTTCCCTATTTGACAACATGCTTTAGAAAAAAGCTACAGAATCTCATATGACTATCTATTAAATTCCCTGACAGTGATGTCAGCCTAGTGAAATGTTCAGTCCCTATGTCCCTAGCCTGCTGCTTAAATCTTCAGCTATGAAAGTCTGTTTAAAGGCTAAAACCTGCAGTCACAAATCCCTCAGTGCGATGCTCCTTTGTTACACAGAACTTGTGCTCTGTGAGCATTGGTGCATGCTCACGTGAGCTGAGGCCACGATTTCCAGCAGGGAAAGTGTTGGTGCGGATCACTGAGTGTAGGTACCATCACCTTGGTGAAACACCAGCACAAATGGATTCTTTGGGGCCTCTTCGATGGGCCTAAAATGGCAGTAGCTGAATAGTTAGATTGACAGCAATGAAAAGATATGTCATCAGAGGTGTGGTTTGTGTGATGGGCAACTGATCAGCTAAGGTCCAATTTGAAAAGTTGAATTTTATTTCCAAAATAGTATCAAATTGCCAAACCATCTCCAAGCATTTCACATAATTAATCCCTTTTAGAATGCAAAGATTGTTGCTTTATATAAACACTGTGC
Organism: Cetorhinus maximus; assembly: GCF_964194155.1. Classification (NCBI taxonomy): domain Eukaryota; kingdom Metazoa; phylum Chordata; class Chondrichthyes; order Lamniformes; family Cetorhinidae; genus Cetorhinus; species Cetorhinus maximus. The sequence continues at coordinate 29,279,304 of NC_135881.1, forward strand.
GATACTAATATCAAACATACCTGGGCTGCACAATATCTCACATAGCTTCACGTATTACAGCATGCTGACTTGGAGGCTGTAGGCTGTTTGGCATGCTGCCTATGGGGTTGCTCTTCTTCATGGGTCTAGGCTGAACAACATCAGTGGATGTTGACTATTCACATTTAAGTAAGTGCCTGGTATTAACATGGTTGGAGTAGACAATGTTGTTACATAGTTTGGGGGAACAGCAAACTGGTCTCCTGCTATCAGCACTATCACTTGGATGGGGACCATTTTAAAGAAAAGCATAGAAATGGGTGTCGGCCATTCGACCGCTCGAACCTGATCTGTACCTCAACTCCACTTACCCACCTTTTGTTCCACATCTCTTGATCCGTTTACCTAACAAAAACCTATTTTAATTTCAGGTTTGAAAATTTCAACTGACATCCAGATGCATTTGAGGAAGAAAATGACAGATTTCCACGATCTTTGAAAAATTGCTTCATTGTTTCACTCCTAATTTGGCTGTGCTCAAATTTTAAGATTTTGGCCCTTGTTTTGGATTGCCCAAGTAGAGGAAGAAGTTTATCTGCATCAAATCTCTGTACCATTTTCTACACTTTAATTAAATCATTTCTAAACTTCTCAAACTCATTGAACTTCAAACAAAGTTTATGCAACTTAAAATTCAGCCCTCCAAGACCTGGTATAATTCTAATAAATTTGTGCTGCAATCCCTTCGAGGCCCATTTATCCTACTTTTGTTTTATTTGGTGTATTCTCAAAAAGTTTAATCACTGTGTGGAAAAGAAAATTGCGCAGAAAAGGAGCTAGTTTATTTTCAAAATACTATGCCGCAGAAAATAATTTCCATGAGAAAGTCAGGCAAAAGATTCCTAGATTGATTCCAAAACTGACTTAATTTCTCAGTTGCTGAAATTCATCTCAAAATCACAATGTGCTGATTGGATTGAATCCAATAAGTGCAGTGATTCATGTGCTTTTAACTGAAAACAGAAACATCTTTGTCAGCATTTCCATGCCATAAAAAGAAAGAATTGTAAAGAAAAATTCTAGTTAGAAAAATGTGTTGAGAGGTGACAGTTGATGTTAAACCATTGTTGAGTGAGCTTTGGAATGGTTTTGGTTTGCTATAGATTTGACCAATGTTCCGCTGTCTTATTGCCCCGGTGCTAACATCATCATATTCTCCTATTTATTTCAAGTATCTAATTGCCAGAGTTCTTGGATGAAGAATTGATCTCATTTTGTGCCAATCCAGGTTTCAAAGCAGAAAGCATTCCTGTTAATTCCAACCTGTTCAATTTTAATCTTCACTGGCAGTGTTCAGCACTGTACTGACTCTGATCTCATCTGAATATCAGTGACCTACAGAGTAACAGGAACATGCAATAGACTTCCAAAGTAAAGCAGTTATTGCTGTGTAAATTAATAATCTTTTGACAAAGAGCTGGATGAATATTTACTTAATAATGAGCAGATAACGATAAAAGCAAAATATTACAAATGCTAGAAATCTGAAGTAAAAAGAGAAAATGCTGGAAAACACTCAGCATATCAGGCAGCATCTGTGGCGAGAGAAACCAAGTTAATATATAAAAATGATTGAATGGTGTGTGGGACATGATTGTTCTTTCACTACAGAGATGTCAGACCAAAGAAGGGCATTGATGAAGATGACTATTATAGAATATACAATGAAGTAGATATTTCATAATTTAATTTGATTTACCTTTTGGAGAGAGAGGGTTGTGGGTAGATACGAGTCTGGATTTTTTGATTGGTGTTATTTTAATATTATAGTGGTCGCCCATTTAAGATAAATAGGTTATTGCTGGTATTGAAGCAATGACAATCAGAAAATCTTGACTATGTTGTAGAACATTTTTACAGGATCAGATTGATGTTTTCTGTCAATGTTCTTTATTGAAGAGTATTATATTTCCACTTACAGCAGTCCAAATTTTCGGTTTGTATTTTGCAAAACCTTTTAGAAGCTGGAAAGGTTTACTTTGCATGCAAATTTCAATTGTAGCCGGACAGAGTTAGGGAAAAAATTCAAATCTTACCTACTGAGAGTTTAAATAGTCCTCACATCCTGTCCTGTGTTTCTCTGTCGTCCCCTTCTCAAGACTCCATTTTAAAATAAGTATTTATAAGTCACAAATTCTTCCTGCTCCCCTTATACTAAGTAGATGAGGGAGGAAGGAATCAAAGCAGGATGGGAGGAGGCTTTTGTAGAACATAAACAATGGAATATACCAGTTTGGCCAAATGGCCTGGTTCGATGCTGTTAATCCCATGTAATCATTCAGCAAACAGATGCTAAATTGCACTCTGTCAAACAATAAAGGCATAGCTGTATTGGCCTGTGAACCATATATGCTTTACAGTGCTGTTGAGGGTGGGTGGCAGATTGTTTCACTGTTTATGCAAGCAAGTCAAAAGAAGTAAAGAATTTTATGAAAATGTAACAGACCTGGCAAATAAATATTTAAAAGAAAACTGAAAGCAATGGCACCATTGACATGGAGCGCTCAGGCACCTGGCCATTGAGTCCCAGTGAGGGAGGATTTGGATTTACAGAATAGACGGAATATTATTATTGGCTTAACGCCACTTGTGAGAATGGTTGTCTTCCATGAGTCTGAAGATTGCTGTTGAGGCCAATTCAGGATCTGTAGACTTTATGGCACGTAGGGCATTTGTTGTCATGTGGATGGAACAGGAAGATAGAAAAGCCTGATTTAGGCTTATCCATCTAGAACAAGTCTACAGTCTCTACAGTTGCTGGAACTACTGCAAGTGTAGATGTTGGTCTGACAAAGTTGGAGAGCATGGTAACAGCTTATAGATTGCTAGAGGGGGTGGAGGAGTCCACCTGGGTGTAGAAATTTGGCAGATAACCCCATATTTACATTAATGTTGTAAACAGATGTCATGTAAATGTTGAAGAGGAGTGACAAAGGTTATTGTGTGGAAAGAGAAGAAACCATTGGAAGAAAATGATTTCTTTGTTGTGGCTGATGTGAATGAAACGTGAGAAAGAGGTGCGATGGAGTGGATTGTGTGGAGAAACATTTGATCAAAGGAGGAGGGGAGATTGAGGAGAACGAGAAATGGTGGACAACCACAGTCACATCTCTTTGCATTCAACTGCATTGACAACTACTAAGTGTCTACATTCCTTATGAAGCCCTTAACAATCCTGATGAGCGGTCACTGATCTGAAACGTAAATACCCTTCTCTACAAAGGCTGCCTTACTTGCTAAACATTTTCCAGCATTTTGCTTTTATTTCAGATTTCTGCATTTACAGTATTTTGCTTTTCTTTTATTCTTCCTTGATGTTTGCAAAAACTCCTATTTTTGCATCATCAGATAATTTAATATTGAAATTATAATATAAATAATCAGAATCACCATATATAATATATATAAAATAAACATATATTGAGAATAAAAGTGGACCCAATACTACAGCCTATGATACACCATTTCCAATGCTTTGCCAAATCGAGCAACATTCATTTACACAAACTATTTGTCTCTTCTTCATCAACCACCTTCTAATTCATGTCACTCCATTTCCTTTTAGCCCAAATTATGTTATAATTATAAAGAATTGACGTTCACGATAACACTCTCTGATATAATTCGATCTCTGCCAGGACACTTTAGTTGCTAGCGACTTACTGATGCAAAACCAAGTAGAACTCTGTTTTAATAATACGCCCCGCTACAGTATGCCAGTTGAGTGTCTCTCAATGCCAAACTTATGAAATGATGCTAATGTTGTCAGAATCAAATCAAATCAAATTTACAACTATGTTGAATGTGATCATTTTGTTATGTTTTTTCAAATGAAAGATTTCAGTAATGCATTTACTGTTTTTAATCATGAATTTTATTATACACAGAATAAGGAAAAAAGTCAGAGAATCAATCACTTTTGAGTGATTAATTTGACAGCTTTCCCTTTGGCAGAAATAATTATATTTGATTTAGTAGTATGGGTTTCTGCTGAAACATCTTCTTTTGATAGTGTAGAGGTTGAATGCTGATCTTTGTTTGTTTGCACTCGATCAACTTCACAGAATCAAAATCAAACAGACATTGCATTATTTGACCTTAAGCTGATCTTAGGTGCCATGGAATTGTGTCTTTTGCAATAAATAATATCAGTAAAATAAAAATGTATATTTAATCAGTGTTGCAGGGTTGTTAAGACAGCAATGATAAGTATATGTGTTACTGAATATGCAAAGTCAACACTAGTGTGCACCAGTCACAATAATGTGTATAGATTAACTGGATCGCCTATCTTTAAAAAAATATTTTCAGGAATGTGATGTCACTGAGCAGTGCTAAGTGCCAATTATTGCCAATCTCCAGCTGCCCTGAGAAGGTCATGGCGGGTCTTTTTCTCAAAACAATGGCAGTTGAAACAACTAAATGGCTTTTAAGGCTACTTTAGAGGAGAGTTAAGAGTCAACCACATTGGTGTGGAACTGGAGTTCATGTAAAATAAACAATGTAAGGATGGGAGGTTTCCACCTCCTAAAGGACATTATAGTGAACTATTTTATCTTTACGACAATAAAACAGACTCATGATCACTTTTACTGATACCAGGGGCTGAATCTTCGGCTCACGAGCGGGAGCGGGGCCCGCACGCTGAGGCGTAAAATGACGCGTGGTGACGTCGGGCATGTGTCCCGACATCACTACGCGTCATTCAGACTTTCAGGTTGGCGGGCCTGCACCTGAGTTGGCTGCGTGCCTGCCGAACTGTCGAAGGCCTATTAAGACCATTTAACTGTCAATTAAAATAACTAACGAAGCTGCCCGTCCAACCTTAAGGTCGGCGGGGGGCAGGCGAAGAGCCCAGGCGGCCTTTGCATTTTTCATGGAACCTCATCCACGGGCGGGATGAGGTTTCATGAATGATTTTTAACTTTTCTCAAAAACTTTTATTGAAATTAATGCACATGTCCCAGCTCAGCCAAAAAAAAATCTTTTTTTCAGTTTTTCACGCTCAAATTAATCTCCCTGAGGCAGCTCCATGACTCAGGGAGATTTCTATGCCCTTGCGCGCGCATGCGCGAAAGTGCGCACTCCCAAGTCAGGCAGCGCCCCCCTCCCCCGCCCGCACAGTGCGTCCGGGTGTGCATCACGCTGGGCGGGCCTTAATTGGCCCGCCGACAAAAAATGGTTGCGTGGACCTGATCGGGGCCACTGCTAGGGCCCGTGCCCGCTCCCACACGGCCCGCCCGACAGGCAGAAAATTCTGCCCCAGCTTTTTATTTCCTGGTAAATAAAAAACCTGGATTCCCAAACAATAATTTGAACTCTCATTCTTTGGATTGTTAGCCTGTGCCTGGATCACTAGTTTACTAAAACCACTGCCCTACTGTACCCATGATGACACAATTTACTCAGGATCCACACGTAGATTTGGCTGTTTTTACCTGTAAGCTTGTGCCTGGCACAGGCTCCTGAAATAGTTACTAACCCGTGGCATTTACATAAATTTTTAAATAAATGTTAGAAAATAACTGGGAAAGCCTAGAAATGTGAGGGGCACGTTCACCTGTAAATGTGTCCCTTTGCTAAAGATCGACTTGTATTTTTCATACAGATGGAACGGAGATTTACTGTTGGCTATTTACTCTGCCAAAGTAGAGCACAGTTATGAAGATTGAAACTTAACTGACGACCAAATATTGGTGAAAGTTTCAACGTGGAGGAAAACTAGACTATTTAACTAGACTATTTAACCAGATCTTGATAACTGTCAAAAGCAGCAGACATCCTATGAATTATTTTAAATTCATTTCACATAGTTATACTACGGGCCAAAATAATTCCCTGGGGCAGATTAATATCCAATATCTAAACATGAAACTGACCAGCTGCGAAACAGAAGGTGTTGGAAATTACAGCAGATTAATTGGCAGTCGTAAAGAGAAAAGGCAAGTCGATATTTTGGTGATAGATCAGGACTATAAGCTGAAAGATCAGGCTGGGGCAGGGGTTTGGGGGGAGCGTAGGGGAGAGGAGCGAGGCAGAATTTAACATATGCCAATCACACAGAGGAAGCCAATGGTTTGAAATTATCTGCAGATTGTTCAATAGAAAACTGCTGAACGGCAGAAAAGATCATCTCAGTGAAGTAATGGAAAGGTTTTAAAAGAGTGTGCAAATAACTAAGCCAATGAAAAGAAATGGAGCAAGCAGCTACAAATGAAGATGAAAAGAAATACGGGAAATCGGAGAAAGGAATCAAAAGTCTTTCCGATAAAGGAGATGTAAAATGAAAACAGCAACACAGAGGAAATGTATTTAAGGCTGAGGCAGACAGATATTTGGTCTCTTGAGGAATCAGGGGATGTGGGGAACAGGCAGGAAAGTGGAGTTGAAACCGAAGATCAGCCATGATTGTAAGGCTCAAGGGGCCTTAGCTACTCCTGCTCCTATTTCTTAAGTTCTTATGTTTTTGCTCGTACTTGCCTTGAAAGAAGGAAAGCAGCCCACCTCCCTCTGCCAGAACTGGCTTCTGATGACGATAGGAGACATTTAATTTATTTCTTCCAATATAGCAATATTGCATGTGAGGTATATTCATTTTCAACTTATTATTGAGATCTGTGTACTTGTAGACTCAATGGGCAGGACTTTCCCGTCGGCGACCGGGTGTAAAATGACGTGTGGTAACATTGGGCGGAACTCCTGATATCATTGCGCCCCATTTAAATTTTCTGGTAGGCGGGGGCGCAGCAAAATCTGCTGTGTGCCCGCCGACCTGTCAATGGCCAAGTGAGACCATTGACAGAGTCATTTAGCTAATCAATGGACCTGCCCGTCCAACCTTAAGGTTGGCGGGCAGGCCAAGAGCCCCAGTGGGAATTAGAAAAAGCATGAAACCTCATCCACGGGCTGGATGAGGTTTCATGTAGGTTTTTAAAAATGTTTTAAAGTTTTTTAAAAAATTATGGACATGTTCCAACTCATGTGAGAGTGTCAGATGAGGGGACATGTCAGGAATTTTTTTTTTCTCTATTTTTAATATTTGTGACAGAGCAGCCGATCTCTCTGAGGCAGCGCTTAGCCTCAGGAAGATGAGTGCGCTCATTCGTGCGCATGTGCGAAAGACCGCACTCTCAGATTTAGGGATTCCTGTGCCTGTGCGCACCCACAATTCAACTTCGCCCCGACAGGGGGAATATTCTGCCCAATGGATATTCATACTTGTTTGGTTTGTTCACTTTTTTATTGGTTATTTATCTATCCTCACAGCCATCCTTTTTCCACTTCTGTTACAATAAGTTTTTAGATAAACCTTATTATGTGGTTGAGTTTGTTCACATAGTCACTCATTAGATATCCATTCTTGTCTGGTTAAGTTTATTTGAGTTATGCTAGGTTGGACTGTATTCTTCAATGCAACTGGCCCAAAATCAACCAAATCAATGCAAAAAAATCAAGCACAAATTCTGTTCAGTGCAAATCAAGCCTCCACCTTCTTTTGCGCTGGTTTAAAAAGAAATCCCACCAGAACGCCACAAAACAGTGGAAATTTTTGCTAATTGCACATGGGCCTTTGAACAGGCTCTCAAAATTTAGCTGGTTTCTTTGTGTGCAAGAATACCAATAGATGCTTGCCAACTTGCCTGGATGGGTACAGCTCCAACAGTCAAAAGCTCAACACCATCCAGGAAAAAGCAATAAACTTGGTTTGCCCCATATCCACCACATTAAACAATCACTCTCTCCGCCACTAGTATCAGTGTGTACCATCTACAAGATTCATCATAGCAATTCACCAAGGATCCTAAGACAGCACTTTCCAAACCCACGACTTCTACCATATGGGCAGCAGATGCATGGGAACACTGTGACAAAAATATGATAATTTTCACAATTTTTCCCTGGTTTATTGTGAAGTAGGTTTATGAGGGTAAGTATAGTTGGGTTTGTCTGTGTGATTTAATTACATTTGTAGTCAAGTAGACTGCAAGCTTGAAATCATCAAAAGAAGCTAGGTGTAGAAATGTGCTTGACATGCTAATGAGTAAGCATAGGTGCTGGCTTAGCATGTAAGGGATGAAAGGAATTTTCATTTTTAGATAAATGAAAGGATTTGGATTTCAAAGGGATTTTAGTCTGTTTACAACTCGCTAGATAAGCAAGGCTAAGGAGTGTGTTTATTTTTCCCAAAGCTTACTAACAATATTGGCAACATGAAAGTTTTTATGTTATGAGGAAGATACAGTTTCAAAGATATATGGAACAATAGAATTTACATATTAAGAAGAGAGAAACATATATAAAGGAGAATGAAATGCTATGTGGAAGAAGGCCCAACAGGAGTGTATGAAATAGCCTTAATGAAGCCTCCAGCCATTTGTGCATAAGTCTGTTATATAATGAAGCTGTAATTGGGGGAAAAGCCATTTGGAATTGCACTGTCAAGTGGGTATTGTGTTAACTTGCTGGTTCTGTTTTAAATCTAAAATCTATTTTTGACTGTTGCCTTAAAGGGGGTGTAACTGGGAGTCAGTTCAATTAGGAATTTTAGGATTTGTTATTGTGGTAAGTAATTGTAGTTGTATGTATGTGCTTGAACCATTTTATTTTGTTAATAAATATTTTAATTTAATTTTTAAAATTTCTAAAGGTCTTGGTGGACTTATTACTTCTGAATTCAGTGCACACATCTCGTAATAAATATAAATTGCAAAACCATTGTGATAGCATGACCGAGTTTTCCTTGTGTATTTGGTCCACCTGGCAGGCATCATCTACCATGTCAGAACAACACCACTAACTTCAAGTTCCCCTTCAAATCACACATCACCCTGACTTGGAACTATATTGCCATTCCTTCACTGTTGCTGGGTCAAAATCCTAGAACTCCCTTCCTAAAAACACCGTGAGTTTACCTACATGGACTGCAGTGTTCCAAGAAAGCAGCTTACTACCACTTTCTCTAGGGCAGTTAGGAATGGGCAATGAATACTGGCCTTTCCTGCAAAACCCATGAAAAATAAAGAAGAACAAACTTAAAAGGCGTTTAAATGTAAACTTTAAAATAAAGATTTACTGAGAAACTGACTACACCAACATAACTACCAAATGGTTCTGAATAGCTTTTTTCTTACATCATTTACTGGTATTTAAAATCAGGTTACTCACAGGGTCATGGACTGGGCTCTCAGACTAAAAATGCTTACTTTTTTGTGGTAAACCTGCTTTGTGCTGCATTAATTGAACTGTATTGAGTTACCAATCTTAAACATATTAAGCAATATTTTTAGTTTTTTAAAAAAAAAATTGCATTTTAAAATGCTGCTTGATTGTGCTGGCTCATGGAAGATTTTACTTTTGGCGATTTGCAAATGACTTTGAACAGAAACTTGAGGAAAAGCAACACTTCTGAAAATTTTGGGCACAGTTTTCATGTGGATTGCTAGTCACAGCCAAAAAGGAAGCAGCACCGTAGTTGTTGATATCCATTTTCCTCTGTGTTTACATGTGACTTATTACGTGTCCCTTCAAGTGAGTTAAGTTTGCTTCAATGTGACTCATTTGCTTCTTGTCTGGTTCAGTCAGTTAATAATTTTACTTTTTAGATAGTCACTCATGTGTGGTTAAGTTCATTTGCAATATGCCTGATTAGCTATCTATTCTTGTGGGCGGATAGCCTTCACAATGTGGCTCGTTAAATATTCTTTATTGTGTGATTAAAATAGAAAATGTTGGAAAACACTCAAGAGGTAAGGTGGGGAATAGGGGAGGTGATGGTGTAGTGGTATTGTTGCTGGACTAGTAATCCAGAGACCCAGGGTAAATGTTTTGTGGACCTGGGTTCGAATTTTGCCATGGCAGATGTGGAATTTGAATTCAATAAAAAATCTGGAATTAAAAAGTCTAATGATGACCGTGAAACCATTGTCGATTGTTGTAGAAACCCATCTGGTTCACTAATGTCCTTTAGGGGAGGAAAGCTGCCGTCCTTACCTGGCTTGGTCTACATGTGACTCCAGACCCACAGCAATGTGGTTGACTCTTAAATGCCCTCTGAACAAGGGCAATTAGGCATGAACAATAAATGTTGGCCTAACCAGTAATGCCCACATCCCCTGAACGAATATTAAAAAAAAATCTGTGGAGAGAGGATAAACAAAGTTAAGCTTTATTTGATGACTTATCCTTTATTGTGTGCTTGTGTCTATTCAGAATGTATAGGCTTCACAATACCCTTCTTGCCCTTTTAACTTTCTGCTCAAACTGCGCTCTACCCTTTCCTGAGCTACAAAACTGGATGCAGTTCTCCAAATGTTGTTGACCAACACTCTGCACAACTTCCTCCTTCTTGTATTACAACCTATTTGAGATAAAGGCCAAATGATTTTTGATTATCTTTTTATAGATGTGAGCTATATTTTTGGAGTTTGTGTATCTGGACACCTAAATCCTATTGCGGGTCCACAGTTTATGGTCTTACATCATTCGTAAAATGTTGTGATTTTTTTTTTCTTGGATCCGAAGTGGATTCCCTCACGTTTGCCCACATTGAATTCCACCTTTCGTAGTTTTGCAGATTCCGTTAGACTGTCTTCATCCCTTTGTAAGTTCCTGTTCCCATTTTCCCAACCTAGGGCACAATTCTGGAATCTTTTCTTCATTCACGGGATGTGGGCATCGCTGGCTAGGCCAGCATTTGTTGCCCATCCCTATTTGCCCCTGAGAAGGTGGTGAGCTACCTCCTTGAACTGCTGCAGTGCAGTGTCCACAGTGCTGTTAGGGAGGGAGTTCCAGGATTTTGACCCAGCGACAGTGAAGGAACAGTGGAACTTCCAGGTGGTGGTGGTGTTCCCATGTGTCTGCTGCCCTTGTCCTTCTGGATGGTAGTGGTCGTGTGTTTGGAAGGTACTGTCTAAAGAGGCTTGGTGAGCCCTAATCTAGAGAGCTTCAGAAAATTATGATGTGTATGCAATATTTCTTCTATTTCTTTACTATCTTTGGCTGGAAAATATCTTGACCAGGTGATTTGTCTACATTAAGTCCCATTATTTTCTCCATTCTATTTTAAACCCACTACATTCATTATCTATTTCTAAGTTATCTCGTATGGCAGGTAATTTATGATCTTCCATCACTGTGAAAACAGACAAAAAGTATTTATTGAGGAAGTCTGCCATTTCCTTAATATTTGTTTTGATATCACCTGCATTTGTCCTTAGTAGGCTGAAATTCCTCCTTACCACTCTCTTGCTCTTGTTCATGTTGCAATTCATTAGACATCCAATATTTCAGAGTTTGTGTTTCCTCAGGTTCATAGCTTCCTCATTCATAAGATGGCCAATTCGCTTGGCTTTGTTTATCTTTGTGACTCATTAGATATTGATTGTTGCTAAGTTGGCTTTGTTCATGGTGCTGCTCACTAATTAAACACAAAGCAAAATATTTGTTGATGGTAAAAGAAGAAAATCAGAAAGTGTTAGAAACGCTCAGCCAGTTGGATGGCATGAGTGGAGAGAACAAAGCAGTTAACATTTCATTGTGGACATCTTCATCAAAGCTAGAGGGTATTGCAGGTTAACAGTATTTAAGAAACAACAGAACAAAATGGAGAGAAGCTACTCCCTCTGGCTGAAGAGCGCAGAATGAAGAAGGAGAACCTTACCAGCTACACTGCTCAGGAGTGTTATTAGGAAGCACTTATTCACATAGGCCAGGATTTTCCGATCGTTGAGTGGGTTCGGCGACCGGCCGCGGATCGGACTGCCACCCACGATCAAGCTGCGACCCCCATTTCACGCAGGCTGGCCAGTTAAGGGCCAGCAAGCGTGAATCGTGCGCTGCAGCGCTCAGCGCTACCTTTGAAGGGGGGAGGAGGGCAAGCGCAGAACTTCACGCATGCGCACGGGTGCACATGGTAAAAGCTCCCTGAGGCACGGAGCTCCCTCAGGGAGCTGAAGCTTTTTGAAAATAAAAAATAAAGAATTTAAAAATGATAATAGCATGACCCTGCTCATGTGACTCTGTCATGTTACAAATTAGTTTGAAAATTTTTTTTTCAAATCACTGATCGAAACCACATCCCACCCGTGGATGAGGTTTCACAAAAAACCCAAAGGCTGCTTGGCCTTTTCGCCTGCCCGCCAACCATAAGGTTGTGCAGGCAATGAAAAATTTCACTTAATTAGATCTTTAAGGGCCTTAATAGGCCTATTAATTGTCACCGGGCGCGCTGCCGACTCCTACACGTGCCCGTCAACCGAAATATTGCGTGAGTGCGCCATGATGTCAGGACACTCGCCTCTGATGTCATCGCGCATCATTTTATGCTCGTTCGGGCCAGGCGCACGCCCGCTCAACGAGCGCAATATTCTGCCCATAGTGTTATGGAAACCTGAAATTCTCTCCCCCTTAAATCTGTTGAGGTTAGGCAAATTGAAAATTTCAAAACCGAGATTGATAGATTTTTGTTAGGCAAGGGTATTAAAGGTTACAAAATCAAGGCAGAATCAAGATACAGCTCGGCCATTATCTAAATGAATGTCGGAATAGGCTGAATGGTCTATTCCTTTTCTTGTGTTCTATCTAAAAGGGGATTGAGAAAAACAGACAAGAAAGAATAATTTACTTAAATAGCAAACAGATGGTTAAATTCCAGAAGTGATATTAACAAAGGAGGCTATGGAGAGGAAGCAAACAAATGAAAGACATTTGCAAGATATAGAGAGCCTTGGATAGCTGAAGGAGGCGGAGGGAGATGAGGTAGGCTCAAATAGAAGAAAAAAAATTAGAAAAGTGGAACAAGCTGCAGTGATCCAGGAACCTCCGAGGATGAAAAAGCTGGGACCAATTATCTTGTGGGCTGATTTGTGAGTAGTAACGGGAGGGTTTAAACTAGCTTGGCAGGAGTGTGAGAACCAGATGGTAATATCAGAGAGGAATGCCAAGGTGCAAATAATACTGGGAGAGGCAGATAGCACAAGAGTAGGAAATAGTAAAGTATTAGTGGGTTCAGTGTAAGCAGGAAAGTAATAAAGTCTAAATTAGAGACACTCATCATATTTTACGTGGGCGGGCCAATTAAGGCCCGCTCAGCGTGACGTCCGCCAGGGAGCGCTATGTGCTCCTTATGTGGACGGGGTGGGGGATTCCCTGAGCCAGGAGTGCGCTCTTTCACGCACGCGCACGAAAGAGCACACAGATCTCCCTGAGGCAAAGTGCTGCCTCGGGGAGATTGGCTCAGGTTTCAAACTGTCAATAAAGATGAGAGAAAAATGGGACATGTCAATTTTTTAAATTTAGACATTTCATATAAATTTTAATACCCTCATGAAACCTCATCCCACCCGTGGATGAGGTTTCATGATTTTTCAGAAGCCCACCTGGGCTCCTGGCCTGCCCGCCAACCTTAAGGTTGGACGGGCAGGTCCATTGTTTACTTTAGTTATTTTATTAATGACCTTAAGTGGCAGTTGACAGGTCGGCGGGTGCGCAGCCGACTCAGCTCCGCGCCCACCAGCCTGAAAATGTAAATGACGCGGGGTGATGTTGGGACACCCACCCAGCATCACCCTGTGTCATTTTACGCATCGGTGAGCGAGCCCCGCCCCCTGCTCGCCGACCGGAAGATGTAGCCCTAGGAATGGGCAATAAATGCTAGCCAGCCTAGCCAGCGATGCTCACACTCCGTGAAAGAATTTTTAAAAATGTGAATGCAAAGTGTGTGGTAAATAAAACTGGAGCTGCAAGTGCAGATAACCACATGGAAGCATAATATTGTGGCAATAATAGAAACCTGACTCAAATAAGGGCAGGACTGGATGTTAAATATTCTGGGATACAAGGTGTTTAGGAAAGATAGGAAAAGATGGAAAGAGACAGAGGTGGCAGTATTGATTAAAGAGAACATTGAAGTGCTGGAGAGAGAGGATGCCCAAGAAGGGTCGAAAATAGAATCTATTTGACCAGAGCTCAGGAACAAAAAATGTCCAATTACATTGCTTAATGTAGTCGATAGGCCGCCAACTAGTGGGCAGGAGGTGGAGTAACACATTTGCAAGGAAATTAGAGAGGTGCAAGAATTATTAAGTCGTCATAATGGGAGAATTTTAATTAACTGCACACAGACTGCAATAGTAGTTGTTATGACACAGCAGTTGGTAAAGGCTGAGTTGTTTAAACCCCAGAGGGAAACTTGAACAACTGTCATAACCTATATTTTCAATTGGTATGATTGAGATGCAGCTCTGAATTCAGGAATAAGACTCCGAGCCTCAAGAGGTTTTTTTATATAAAAGTAAATTAAACATTTATTAATTTAACAACAAATTAAACACATACACATGTCTACAAATTTCTACCATAATACCTTTTGAACAAATCCCTCAATTAATCACTCCCAGATAAATCTCCACCAAGGCAACAATAACCCATAGGGCAAAAATTTTAGCTAAGCGGGCAGGCGCGTGCCCGACCCACTCGAGCGTGAAGTGATGTGTGTTGACGTCGGCTGAGCATCCTAACGTCAATGCGATAGTTCGGTTGGTGGGCACGTGCTGCGCACCCGCCAACAATTAAAAGGCCTGTTAAGGCCATTAAAGAATCAATTAACTTATGATTTTTTGCTGCCCATCCAACCTTACGGTTGGCAGGCAGGCAAAAAAGGCCAAGCGGCCTTTGCATTTTTTTTGGAAACCTCACCCACTAGCGGGGTGAGGTTTTCAAAAGCAAATATAAGTAAAATAAAAGTTTTAAAATTTAATTAATAACATGTCCCTTCTCATGTGACACAGTCACATGAGGGGACATATTTTATTACATTTTTCAAATCTTTATTTATTTTTAAAAAAACGCTTCATCTCTCTGAGGCAGCTCTGTGCCTCAAGGAGATTTTCAAGTGCTCATTCGCACACATGCACAAAGTTCGGCTCGCCCTGCTTGTCCTCCCCCTACCTCACCCCCCAGGCAGCGCTGAGTGCTGCCCCTTGTGTTTCACGCTGGGCGGGCCTTAATTGACCCACCAGTGTGAAATCGTGATCAGGCCCCGATTGGGGGCAGCAGTTTGCTTCCCGATTGCCCCTGCCCAGCTCCATTGAGACATGAGTTAAATTCTGCCCATAGGCTTTAAACAGACACCAGGCAAAGCGCATTTGACCTTACAAATTCAAATGAGGTCCCTTGCAATTTGGTTCCTTTGCAGACACAGTTGTAGGTTTATAAACTGGTTAGACCTCAAATGCCTCTGCCTTACACACAACCTCCTTTCCCTCTTTATATCTAGCTTCCTCTTTGAATGTAAATTTTCCATGGTATTCTAGGCTTTTAACTTCACATCTTCTAACAACATTTTCACCCCACTAATTTTATTAGTCATATAAACACATTGCTTGGCTTCTCCCAGCTAGGTGCAAGATTTTATTCCCAATCTTGAGCCGGGATTTTCCAGCCCCATTGCGGGCAGGACCCACTGTGGGTGAGGCGGCGCCCCAGCCAGAAGACCGTTGACTTACAGCGGGACCGGAAGAATGCGGCAGTGTGCGGATGCGGAAAATCCCGCCGTTGAATGCTTTATTCAAAAAATGCAAGTTTACACTTTACCTTCTATCCTCCTTACTGTTTATCTAATTAACGTCTCAAACTCCTAAACATCAAAGCACCCAGGCTAGTTGGCTTTAATCCAATTAAGACACACACAGTCAAACACGTAGACACAGACCCCACTACAATTCCATTTTAAAAATAATTTCCAATAACATTATAGACATTATGTGTATAGTAAAGGACAGAGAGAGGCAAGGGCCCCTAGAGTGTATTCAGGAACATTTTTTGCAGCAGTACTTTTCCAGTCCAACGAGAAAGGGAGCATTGCTGAATCTGGTTCTTTTGAAAGAGGTGGGCCAATTGTATCAAGTGTCAGTGGGGAAACCTTTAAAGTGCAGTGATCATTGTATCATAAGGTTTATGTTGGCTATGGAAAAGCACAAGAACAATCCAGAGTAAGAATAGTTAACTGAGGGAAAGCCAACATTAATGGGATGAGAATGGATCTGACCCAGATAAATTGGAATTCAACGTTGGCAGGCAAAATTGTAACTGTACAAAGGGCTGCCTTTAAAGAAGAGATAGTTTGGGCATAGTCAAAGTACATTCCCATGAAGGAGAACAAATTAAGGGCTCCTGGATGACAAAATAGATAGAGGTTAAGATGAAGAATAAAAGGTGTGTTTATGACAAATGCCAGGTGGATTATACAATTGAGAACCAGGGTGAATGTACTTCTGAAAATGCTTCTGATGAACAGTCATCGACCTGAAATGTTAACTCTTTTTCTCTCGAAAGATAATCTCAGGTTTTCAGCATCTGCAGTCTTTTGCTTTTGTATTACTGAATATGGGATATTCAGAGGGGAATTGAAAAAGCAAATAGCAAAGAGAGAATGTGAGAACAGGCTGGCAGCTAACATGAAAGGGAATCCAAAAGCCTTTTATAGGCATATAAATAGTAAAAGGGTGAGTGGCTCTGATTAGGGACCAAAAAGGGGCCTTACGTATTGACATGGCTGATGCATTAAATGAATACTTTGCATCTGTCTTCACCTGGGCAGAATCTTTTTCTTGGTAATGGTGAAAGAGGAAGTAGTTCAGTCACTAGAAGGTTGAAAATTGATAAGAAGGATATATTGGATTGGCTGTCTGTATTTTAAGTTGATAAGACACGGGGATGGGATGAGATGCACCCAAAGATACAGAGGGAAGCAAGATTGGAAATTGCGGAAGCAATGGCCATAATTTTCCAATCCTCCTTAGATTCAGGGAGCTGCCAGAGGACTGGAGAATTGCAAATGTTACACTCTTGTTCAAAAAAGGATGTAAAAGTAAGCTCAGCAAATACAGGCCAGTCAGTTTAACCTCAGCAGTTAGGAAGCTTCTGGAAACGATAATTCGTGACAAAATTAATAGTCACATGGCCAAATGTGGATTAATTAAACAAAGCCAGCATGGATTTGTTAAGGATAAATCATGTTTAACTAACCTGCCTGAGCTTTTTGAAGAGGTAACAGAGAGGGTTAATGAGGGCTGTTGATGTGGTAAACATGAACTTTTAAAAGGCTAAGATAAAAGCAAAAAACTGCAGATGCTGGAAATCCAAAACAAAAATAAAAATACCTGGAAATACTCAGCTGGTCTGACAGCATCTGCGGAGAGGAACACAGTTAATGTTTCGAGTCCGTATGACTCTTCAACAGCTCTAGATTTTTTTGACTGGATGAAGGTTTATAGTGGAGTTCCCAGGAGTTGGTGTTAGGACCCCTGTTCCTCCTGAGGTGTATTAATGAGCTAGACCCTGGTGTACAGAGCATAATTTCAAAATTGGCAGATGATACAAAACTTGGAACTATTGTGAACTGTGAGGAGGATAATAGAGTCATAGAGTTACACAGCACAGAAACAGGCCCTTCAGCCCATAGTGTCTGTGCCGGCCATCAAGCGCCTATCTTTCTAATCCCATTTCCCAGCACTTGGCCCGTAGCCCTGTATGCTATGGCATTTCAAGTGCTCATCTAAATACTTCTTAAATGTTGTGAGGGTTCCTGCCTCTACCACCCCCTCAGGCAGTGTGTTCCAGATTCCAACCACCCTCTGAGTGAAAATTGTTTTCCTCAAATCCCCTCTAAACCTCCTGCCCCTTACCTTAAATCTATGCCCCCTGGTTATTGACACTTCCGCTAGGGGAAAAGTTTCCTCCTATCTACTCTATCTATAGCCTTCATAATTTTGTAGCCTCTATCAGGCCCCCCTCAGCCTTCTCTGTTGTAAGGAAAACAGCCCTAGCCTATCCAGTCTTTCTTCATAGCTGAAACGCTCCAGCCCAGGAAACATCCTGGTGAATCTCCTTTGCAGCCTCTCCAGTGCAATCACATCCTTCCTATAGTGCAGACACCAGAACTACACACAGTACTCCAGCTGTGGCCTAACTAGCTCCAACATAACCTCCCTGCTCTTATATTCTATGCCTTGGCTAATAAAGGCAAGTATCCCATATGCCTTCTTAACCACCTTATCTACCTGTGTTGCGGCCTTCAGTGATCTATGACATGTACACCAAGGTCCCTCTGATCCTCTGTACTTCCTCGGGTCCTACCATTCATTGTGTATTCCCTTGCTGTGTTAGTTCTCCCAAAATGCATCACCTCACACTTCTCAGGATTAAATTCCATTTGCCACTGCTCTGCCCACCTTACCAGCCCAACCATATCGCCCTGTAATCTAAGGCATTCCTCCTCACTATTTACAGGACCACCAATTTTCGTGTCATCTATGAACTTACTGATCATCCCTCCTATATTCACGTCTAAATCATTAAAGTACACTACAAACAGCAAGGGTACCAGCACCGATCCCTGTGGTACACCACTCATCACAGGCTTCTAATCGCAAAAACAACCTTCGAACATCACCCTCTGCCTCCTGCCACTAAGCCAATTTTGGATCCAATTTGCCAAGTTGCCCTGGATCCCATGGGCCCTTACCTTCTTGACCATTCTCCCATTGGGAAGTTGTCAAAAGCCTTACTGAAATCCATGTTGACTACATCACCTGCACTGCTCTCATCTAGACAACTAGTCATCTCCTTGAAAAATTCAATCAAATTTGTTAGGCATGATCTCCCCCTGACAAAGCCATGCTGCCTATATGTAGAACTTCAAAAGGACATAGGCAGGTTGGTGGAATGGATGGACAAATGGCAGAAGAAATTTAATTCATTTTGTTCAGAAGAATGTGGAGAGGCAAAGTAAAATAAAGGGTACAATTCTGAAGTGGGTGTACGCTCAGAAGGACCTGGATGTATATGTACATGAATCACTGAAGATGGCAGGTGAGGTTGAAAGCACAGTTAATAAATCATAGATGATCCTGGGCTTGATCAATGGGAATGTAGAATACAAAAGCAAGGAAGTTATGTTAAACCTGCATAAAGCACTGATTCAACCCCTCAACTGGAGTATTGCATCCAGTTCTGGGCGCCACACTTTTAGGAAGATGTGCAGGCACTAGAGAGTGTGCAGAAAAGATTCACAGTTCCAGAGATGAGGATCTTCAGTTATATAGTTAGATTTGAGAAGTTGAGACTGTTGTCCTTGGAGAGTTGAGTTTGAGAGGAGATTTGATAGACATATTCAAAATCATGAGGGGTTTGGACCAAGTAGATAGGGAGAAACTGTACCCAATGGTGGAAGGATTGAGAACCAGAAGGCATGGATTTAAAATAATTGGCAAATGAAGCACTGGTGACATGAGGGAAAACTTTTTTACGCAGCAAGTGGTTAGGATCTAGAATGCACTGCCTCAGAGTGCGGTAGAGGTAGGACAAGTCAAGGCATTCAAGAGTGAATTGGATTATTATCTGAAAAGGAAGAATGTGCATGGCAATGGGGAGAAGATGCAAGAGCGGCTCTAGGTGAATTGCTCCTTCAGAGAGCTGGCATAGTCATAATGGGCTGAATCATCTTCTTCTGTGTTGTAAACATTCTATGATTCTAGGTCAGCATGAAGGGTGCAGATGGTGGCATAGTGGTAATGTCATTGGACTAGTAATGCTCTGGGGACATGGGTTTGAATCCCACCATGGCAACTGGTGGAATTTACATTCAATCAATAAGTCAGGAATTGAAAGCTAGTCTTAGTGATGGTGACCATGAAACTATTATAAATTGTTGTTAAAAACCCATCAGGTTCACTAATCCCCTTTAGGGGAGGAAATCTGCTATTGTTATCTGGTCTGACTCCGGGCCCACAGAAATGTGGTTGACTTTTAATTGACCTCTGAAATGGCCTAGCAAGCCATTCAGTTCAAGGGCAATTAGGGATTGGCAACAAATGCTGGCCTTAACAGCGATGCCAACATCCCTTGAAAGAATAAAGAATAAAAAAGACCATTCCACCAGCATAATGTTCTGACAGAAGATCACAATGGCTCCCTCTCTCTCACCCCTATAAAAATGGGGACACATCACCAACAGTTCTTGTCAAAGAGAAAATGGGAGCAATTGATAAAGTCTGAAATAAAAATAGAAAATTCAACAAATACTCAGCAGGTGTGACTGCATCTGTGGAGCAAAACAGTTAACGTTTCAGGTCATGACCTTTTATCAGGTTAAGTTAATGTGAAGGCCAGTGAGCTGCAAAGTGCCTAATTGAACGATATGGTGACGTTCTTTGACCTTGCGTTGACCTTCATGAGAATGATGCAGAAGGCCAAAGGCAGAGAGATCAAAGTAGGATCGGGCTGGGGCATTAAATATTTGCTACTCAGTGCAATTTCATTTGCTTTGAGAGACCAGGGGCCGGATTTTCATCTCTTGTGACGTTGGGGTCCCCATTGTGAGGATCACAAGAAAATTATACTTGCTCCAGCACACTATTTTCTTGTGCTGGTGTGGGTTTTGGAAGCCCAAAAAAACCGTGCCTCCTTGGAGAGTTCATTACCATTTGGGAAAGCCTGCTGAGGAATTGTGAATATTCTGACAGTTAAGTGTAAAATGTTTTGACACCTTCAAATGTCACTATTAGATGCTGTATTGTAATTGAAACTGTGTTTTTAATGCAATGATTGATCATAGGGCTCTGTCCTGCAAAGATACATTGACCAGCATTGTGTAATTAACATGCATTACAGAATTTTTCGCAAAGGAGAAAGTACCATAATGCATTAAAAACAGTAGAAGCGTTGGGAAGCTCTCCTATGATGCTTTGAACTGTGATTTAAATGCCCAGACATGTTTTACTGTGAAAATAATATCCCAGTTGTTGAAGGGATCTAAAAATTTCCAAGCACGTCCTCAAAATGTATTTATTGGCAGGCAATCTGCCTTGAAATGGATAAGTAACATCATCTGCTTTTTCAATTTCATGGTGTTGTAGCACAATATCATGTTTTGACAGCCGTGGCTATTATGAATTCTTAGCTGAGTTTCAAATCCTGGGGAATACTTAGTTCAGCAGGTGGCCTATTGATACAGCTGCTCAGGGGAATGACTGACAGTTTAAAAATGTTCTAATAATATAATTCCCTTTCGAAGTGGTTTCTGACTACCTGGTTGTTGTTTACACAACTTAACGGCCACTTAAGGGGTTGAACTTTTTTTCTATAGGAGTATAGTATTTTCTTTGCACTATCAATGACAGGTTATTGACTGTCACATATGCATCATTTTATGATTTGTTCAGTTTCCTAAATGTTAGAATCCAATGAATAATCAGAGCTCTTTATTCCTAGATCATATATACCTCTACCACATGTCCAATTTTCATTACCTTGGCCTTAACTAATGATTTAATGAGAGCAAATATGTAGGTAAATCTCTGAGATGTAAAATCAAGGTGAACCCAAAGATGTTTTATCAATACATTAAGAGTAAGAGTATAACTAAGGAAAGAGAAGGACCCATAAAATACCAAAAAGGTAACCTATGTGTAGAGGCAGAAGATGTTGGTATGGTTCATAATGAATGCTTCTGTCTGACTTCACAAAAGAGGAGAACGATGCAGAAATTGTAGTTAAGGAGGAGGAGCGTGAAGTATTGGATGTGATAAATATAGGGAGAGAAAGTATTAAGGGGGTTAGCATCCTTGAAAGTGGATAAATTGCCACGGCTGGATGAAATGTACCCCAGGTGGTTAAAAGAAGCCAGGGAGAAAACAGCAGAAGGTCTGACTGTAATTTTGCAATTCTCACTGGATACGGGTGTGGTGCCGGAGGATTGGGGGTCTGCTAGTGTTGTACCTTTGTTTAAAACAGGGAGCGAGGGATACACTAAATAATTTCAGGTCAGTTGATCTGATTAAATTATTGGAATGAACTCTGAGAGACAGGATAAACTGTCATTTAGAAAGGCACAGACTGATCAAGGATAGTCAGCATGGATTTGTTATCGGGAGGTCATGCCTGACTAACTTGATTGAATTTTTTGAGGAAGTAATGAGAAGGATCGTTGAGAGTAGTGCAGTTGATGTGGTCTATTTGGATATTAGCAAGGGTTTTGACAAGGCCCCACATGGCAGACTGGTTAAAAATATAAAAGCCCATGGGATCCAGGGGAATGCATCAAGCTGGATACAAATTTGGCTCAGTGGAAGGAAACAAAGAGTAATTGTTGACGAGTGTTTTTGTGACTGGAAAGCTGTCTCCATTGGGGTTCCAGTGCTCAATTGTACGTCCCCTGCTTTTTGTGACATATATTAATGATTTGGATGTAAATGTGGGAGTCATGATCAAGAAGGTTTGTAGATGACACAAAAATTGTCTGCCTGGGTGATAGTGAGGAGGCAAAATACTGCGGATGCTGGAAATCTGAAATGGAAACAAAAAATGCTGGAAAAACTCAGCAGGTCTGACAGCATCTGTGGAAAGAGAGAGACAGAGATACTGTTTCGAGTCCATATGACTCGATCTGTGGAAGAATCGTACGGACTTGAACCGTTATCTCTGTCTCTCTCTTCACAGATGCTGTCAGACCTGCTGGGTTTTTCCAGCATTTTTTGTGATAGTGAGGAGGATTGTTGTAGACTACAAGAATATATTGATGGTCAGGTGGGCAGAAAAGTGGCAAATGAAATTCAACCTGGAGAAATGTGAGGTGACGCATTTGGGGAGGTCAAACAAGGCAAAGGATTACACAATTAATGAAAGAATATATTGAGAGGTGTAGAGTAACTGAGGGATCTTGGAGTGAATGTCCACAGATTCCTGAAGGTAGCAGGACATTTTGATAAGGTGGTTGAGAAGGCATATGGAATCCTTTCCTTTATTAGCCAGGGTGTAGAATATATGAGCAAGGAGGTTATGCTGGAACTGTATAAATAATTTTTTAGACCACAACTTGAGTACTGTGTGCAGTTCTGGTCACCTCATTACAGAAAGGATGTAATTGCACTAGAGAGGGTGTAGAGGAGGTTTACAAGGATGCTGCCAGGACTGGAAAATTGCAGCTTTGAGGAAAGATTGGATAGACTGGGGTTTTTGTCCTTGGAACAGAGGAGGCTGAGGGGAGATTTGATTGAGATGTACAAAATTGTGAGGGGCCTGGAAAGAGTGGATGGGAAGGGCCTATTTACCTTAGCAGAGAGGTCAGTGACTAGGGGGAATAGGTTTAAAGTGATTGGTAGAAAGATTAGAGGGGAGATGAGGAAAGATGTTTCACCCAGAGGATAGTAGGAGTCTGGAACTCACTACCTGAAAGGATGGTAGAGGCAGAAACCCTCAACTCATTTATGGTGTCATTACGACCGGGATGGGAGGAGTGTGCGAATTATCAAGTCCCACTACTCCGCAGGCCGTACCATTAATTTAAATGTTTAATTTTATCCTGAAGTGGCCAATTGGATATCTATATCACTAGTACCCTGAAGAAAAGAGATTATGACCAGGCTTTTTTCAAAAACGCAGAATGTTTAATTTATTCTTAAAGCAAAACTTCTTTTAACAAGTTGCAAGTACTAGTTAACAAACAATTGCAATGAGGAAGCATAGCTATTGATCTCCTCCTAAAGAATTCCCCAAACACACACTCACACACACACAAACAAAGGACAAACAGATAATGTCTTTCTGCAGAGTTGGGCTTTTAAGGAGGGCATAAAAATAAAGGATAAAGTCCGTAGGGTCTCGATGCTGTTGACTTGGAGTTCTCTCGTGTGACGACAGGCCATTGGTCCTGGTGGATGCCAAGGGGCTCTCACCAGCTTGGTTCAGCTGTGTCCAGTTGCAGACTAGTTGCACTCATGAGAATTCTGGCGAAAGTTGATAGCTACACACACTTTAGGCAAAGGAGGAGAGAGAGAGCCTTCAGCTTCAGGTTGGTCTGCTACCTCTGCTGCTTCCAACCAAACTGCTCTCAAATAGCTTCCAAAACAAACTGCTGTTCTCTCCCTTTGGCCTCTGGTAGCCAGGCAACAGTCCATGTTCCCCCGCACTCCCCCGCTACCACCCCCCCCCCCCCCCCCCTCCATGTGACTGCCTGGTTGTAAATTCTTTCCATTATTTAACACAAACGACTATTCCAGTCATAAAACTCCTTAAAAAAACAGGTATCCATTAGAGCCTTAGACTTTCTGTCTCCGTTTCAAAAGTGTCCACCTGTCCAGCTCAGGTCATGTTCTTCCATTTTGTAAGAGAGAAATTCAGGCTTAAAAGATATGCTTCGGACATGCCTCCACCCTTAAGAGCTGAAACACCATTCTAAATGTGTTTCATCGCAAAGTATGTAGAAAAAGATATGTACAACATATAAACAGAATTCGGGCATGCATTCACTCAACCATTTGCTCCTTATACAGAATCTATTCAGTTGTTTGACTTTCCTGCTTTCCAGACAATTATAAACAATTTACATTCTTGATAATGCATCAGCACTTGTATTAATTTTTCCATCCGTATGAACAACCTTCAAGTTATAAGGTTAGCATTGGAACAGTTTGTCATTCTGTGTCTTATCTTTCCCCACAAACGCCAAAGGTTATGGTCAGCATATACTAAGGTTTCCTTACAGCCATGACGGACATATACTCAAAATGTTTAAGAGCCAGTAACAATTCCAGAGTTCCCTTTTCTACTGTAGAGCATCTCTTTTGATGCTGATTTAATTTTTTTAGAAAAGTATCCCACTGGTTTCTCTACGCCCAATTCATCTTCGTGCCCCCACCCCCAAATCACTAGGACCAATCGCCGGCTTGAAGGGTTTAGCGAAATTAGGGGCAGTTAATACTGGTTCATTAGTTAGAATTGCCTTCAGCTTCTCAAAATCCGTTAATGGAGCTGCAATTGTGCTGAAGTTTGGAGCAAATTTACAATAGAAACTGCATATCCTGAAGAATTTCATGATTTCCTGCTTGGTTTTAGGGACAGGGAATTTCATCAAATTCCTTTGCTATTCTTGGCCAGACTTGCCCCTGCCCTATGATATGCCCTAAATAGGTTACTTGCGCTTTCACAAACTCACTTTTTGCAAGGTTTTGCAAGATCTGCTGACTGTAATTGTTTAAATAGAGCTTCCAATTGTTTGAAATGGTCTTTCCATGTATTGTTATAACCAAATACCTCATCCAAGTAAACCACACAATTAGGAACATTAGTGCCTACCTCATTCATCAGTCTTTGGAAAGTGACAGGAGCATTTTTTAGTCCAAATGGCATTACTCGACTTTGGTATAGCCCATTTGGCATGACAAAAGCCTCTATTTCCTTAGCTCGTGATGTTAAAGGTACTTGCCAGTATCCTTTCAATAAATCTATCTTAGTGAGGAATATGGCACTGCCAACCCTGTCAATACAATCTTAGAGACAAGGGACTGGGTAGGAATCCGTTTTTGTTATTGCATTAACCTTTCAATAGTCTATGCAGAATCTGGTTAAGCCATCAGGCTTAGGCACTAGAACTACTGGAGATATCATGAAGAGATTAATGTCTATAAGGTTATTGGAAGTTTTTTTTTGATAGAGTTGAGTGGTGTCTGTGTCTGTATGTGTGTGTCTTAATTGGATTAAAGCCAGCTGGTCTAGACGCTTTGATCTATAGACAGAAATAGGTTTGAAATGGCATTTAGATAAACATGGGGGAGTTTAGAAACATAGGTATCAAGGCAATTTGCATTTTTAAATGAAACCATTGAAAAGAATGGGTGAAATCGTGCAACGAGCTAGAAGACGCCAAGCAATATGTTGTTTTTTTTTCAGTTTACTAATAAAATTGGTGGAATGAAAGGGTGTTATTGTTAGAAGAGGTAAAATTAAAAGCCTAGTAATACAACGGAAAATTTACGTTCAAAGGGGAAAATATGTATAAAGGAGAAAGGAGATTGTGTGTAAGGTAGAGGCATTTTAAGATCCATCAAGTGTGAGAAGCCTCCAGCCTGTAAACCTCAAGTCTGTCTGCAAAGACCCAAAGCTGAAAGAAATTAATTTTGAATGTGACTGTCCAGGATGTGCTATGCCAGGTGTCTCTTTAAATCTATTAATTTTACTGTTGCCTTAACGGGGGTGTAACTGAGAGTCAAAATAATTAAGGGATTTTTGTAGTTATTATAGTAGTAATTTTGTAGACATATGTATGTGTTTACAATCTTTCTTGTATTAATAAATGTTTAATTTAATTGAATAAAAATCCTCTTGAGACTCCGTGGTCTTATTACTACTGAATTCAAAGCCTGAATTCATCATACAACATACAAATTATAAAAATGGGTTATGCTAGTTATTTCAAGTTTCCCTTGGGATTTGAACAACTTAGCCTTTACCATCGGCTGTGTCATAATAGCGAATGCCAATTACTTTGACTAGGGTCAATTAGGTGATTTTCTAATGTATACTGAATTTCTGCTGTTATTTCTGCTTGTTTCTCTGGACTTAACCGATAAGGATGTTGTTTAACAGGAGAAAATTTCCCAACATCCACATCAGGGGCAGAATATTGCCCTTGGTGGGCGGGCGGGGGCCATTGGGACTGAGCTGCAATTTCACACTGGAGGGCCAATTAAGGCCTGCCCAGCATGAAACGCGAGTGGCAGCACTCAGTGCTGCCTATGCAGGCAGGGGGAGGAGGTTGGGCAGGCAGAGTGTGAACTTTGCGCATGCACACGAGTGAGTGCTGCATAATCTCCCTGGGGCACAGAGCTGCCTCAGGGAGATGAAGTGTTTTTAATAAAGAAAATGAAGAAAAGAGAAATGTATTAAAACATGTCCCCTCATGTGACTCTGTCACATGTGCAGGGACATGTTATTAATTAAATATTAAAACTTTTATTTTATTATTATTTGCTTTTGGAAACCTCATCCCACCCGTGGATGAGGTTTAAAAAAAAACACAAAGGCTGCTTGGCCTTTTCGTCTGCCCGCCAACCATTAGGTTGGACGGGCAGCGAAAGATTTAATTTAATTGATTATTTAATGGCCTTAACAGGCCTTTTAATTGTTGGCGTGTGCCCGCCGACCGAACTGTCACGTGACTGTGCGTTGACGTCGGCACGCTCGGTCGATGTCAACGTGTGTGATTCCACTCTCGAGCAGGTCGGGCGTGCGCCAGCCCGTCAAATGAAAAATTCTGTCCCATGTGTTAATCCCTACAGATCCCTTTAAATTCTATAAGTAACCTCACTTGATCTTCTTTTTGTCCTACCTCTAAGTATGAAAATATGGTATCTAACTGTTCTAATATTTCAGTGTTAGCAAACTGGATAGTTGGAGGTTCAATTTGTGAACTCCTTCTACTTCTACTTCACTCTCACTATCTCCTTGTCCTTCATACACTTATAACCTAGCATACCCACTTCTTCCTATCTTCTTCCCTACGATAGTATCGTTTCAACATATTGATATGACACAGCCGATGCTTTTCCTACGATCTGATGTATCTATCAAATAAATTACTTTACTAGCCCTTATAATGACCTTGTATGGACCACTGAACTGTGCTTTCAAAGGATCCCCCTGTAAAGGCAATAACACTAACACTTCATCTCCTGGTTGTAATGTTTGGGTTACAGCTTGCTTATCTGCCCATTCTTTCATCTTTGCTTGAGAAATTTTAAGATGTTCTTGAGCCACTTTGCAGGCTCCCGTGTGTTGTTCCTGAAACACAGACACATAATCTAACATAGAGGATTCGTCCTTCTCCTAAAAACTTTTCCTTGAGTAATTTCAGAGGGCCTCTTATCTCGTGTCCGTAAACTAATTCAAAAGGGCTAAAACCAGTAGATTCATTTGATGAATCTCAGGTAGCAAATAAAGAAAACCCAGTCCCTTGTCCCAATCATGGTGGTGTTCATGACAATATGCTTTAATCATTGTTTTGAAAGTTTGATGGTACCTCCCTAAGGCTCGCTACATCTGTGGATGATATGCTGTGGACTTTAACTGTTTTATAATCAAACTATTCATTATGTTCTGCAAAACTTTAGACCTCTACTGGATCTCTACTGGTAATCCATATCGAGTAAAAGATTGGGTTAATTTCTCTACCACTACTTTAGCCGTGATTGTCCTTAAAGGGTTAGCCTTTGGAAAACGAGTCGTCATATCCATAATAGTAAGGATATACTGGTGTCCTATTTTCATTTTCGGTAGTGGGCACACACAGTCCACTAACACCCTACTGAATGGTCCCTCAAAAACTGGTATAGGAATTAAGGGTGTCGGTTTGATTGCATGTTGTGGTTTCCCTACCAGCTGACGTGTACGGCACGTTTTACAAAACTGCACCACGTCCTTATGAAGACCTGGCCAGTAAAAATGTTGATTTATCCACGCTTGAGTTTTCTCTACCCCTCCATGTCCTGCCATTGGAATTTCATGTGCTATCTGTAATGTCTCTTTACGATATTTGGGCAGTATCACTATCTGATGAACAAGCGTCCACTCCTCATCTGCAGGTCTGTGAGGAGGTCTCCACTTCCTCATTAGAATTCCATTTCTAATATAACATTCTGGAACTGCCTTAGCCTCAGTTTGGGCTGATTGTGCTACCTTACTTAACTCTGGATCAGCTTGTTGAGCCTCAACTAGAGAAGATTGGTTAAACATCTCCTTCAGATTATCTAAGTCATTAAAGAAAGTTTCAGCAAGCCAACTATGCATCTGTGGTATCACTTTGACCTTTGATGATGGACTTTGTTTAGCCATTGCTCAAGTCATCACACACAAAGGAAAAATTCCTGGAACCTTTGTCTCTTTAAGCTCACTTGGCTTTCAGTAATTATGGGAGAAGCTAATACTACCTTCGCTCCAGCTAAATCATTTCCCAGGAGTAAATCAACTCCATCTCTGGGTAACTCCTGAACAACCCCTACCGTCACTGTCCCAGACATTAGGTCACACTCCAGGTGCACCCAATACAAAAGTACGGTATGTACTCCCCACCAATATCATTTACTAAAACTTTAGCTTTTAAACCGCTCTTTGGTGGAAAAGTTATGCCTTTCTCCAGCAAAAGTGTTTGGGCGGCTCCTGTATCTCTAAGTATGATTATAGGTTTAGCTAGCTCATTTGAGGGATAAAGGGTTACTTTTCCTCTCGACAAAAACTCTTAATAACTCTCATGTATCTCATTCATCTCCCCTGAACTCACAGCAGCGTTCACACTCTCTTTCACAGCTGCCGTTAACGTAACAATTTGATCTGTTGTACCTTCAGTCAGGGCTTCTTTTCCTGACTCACCCATATGTACACCCCCAAAAAAAATAAGCCCCATGGATTTCCCACACAATCGATACGAACGCGTACCATCTTGTTACGATGGGAACACTTAGGCCTTTCATCCTCAGCACCTTCCTTTGGTAAGAGTGTCCTCTGCAGTCACTGTGAAGCAGTCTGGGAAGAGTGTCCTCTGCAGTCACTATTGCCATGAAGCAGCCTGGGAAGAGTGTCCTCTGCAGTCACCGTCGCCGTGAAGCAGCCTGGGAAGAATGTTCTCTGTAGTCACCGTTGCCGTGAAGAAGTCTGGGAAGGGTGTCCTCTGCAGTCACTGTCGCTGTGAAGCAGTCTGGGAAGAGTGTCCTCTGCAGTCACCATTGCCATGAAGCAGTCTGAGAAGAGTGTTCTCTGCAGTCACCTTTGCCAGGAAGCAGTCTGGGAAGAGTATTCTCTGCAGTCACTGTGAAGCAGTCTGGAAAGAGTATCCTCTGCAGTCACTGTCACCGTGAAGCAGTCTGGGAAGAGTGTCCTCTGCATTCACTGTGAAGCAGCCTGGGAAGAGTGTCCACTGCAGTCACCATTGCCGGGAAGCAGTTTGGGAAGAGTGTCCTCTGCAGTCACCATTGCTGTGAAGCAGTCTGGGAAGAGTGCCCTCTGCAGTCACCGTCACTGGGAAGCAGTCTGGGAAGAGTATTCTCTGCAGTCACTGTCGCCGGGAAGCAGTCTGGGGAGAGTGTCCTCTGCAGTCACCATCGCCGTGAAGCAGTCTGGGAAGAGTGTCCTCTGCAGTCACTATCACCGTGAAGCAGTCTGGGAAGAGTGTCCTCTGCAGTCACTGTGAAGCAGTCTGGGAAGGGTGTCCTCTGCAGTCACCGTCGCCGGGAAGCAGTCTGGGAAAAGTGTCCTCTGCAGTCACTGTCACCGGGAAGCAGTCTATGAAGAGTGTCCTCTGCAGTCACTGTCACCCTGAAGCAGTCTGGGAAGAGTGTCCTCTGCAGTCACCGTCGCTAGGAAGCAGTCTGAGAAGAGAGTCCTCTGCAGTCACCGTTGCCGGGAAGCAGTCTGGGAAGAGTGTCCTCTGCAGTCACCATCGCCATGAAGTAGCCTGGGAAGAGTGTCCTCTGCAGTCACCTTCGCCGGGAAGCAGTCTGGGAAGAATATTCTCTGCAGTCACTGTCGCCGGGAAGCAGGCTGGGAAGAGTGTCCTCTGCAGTCACTGTGAAGCAGTCTGGGAAGAGTGTCCTCTGCAGTCACTGTGAAGCAGTCTGGGAAGAGTATTCTCTGCAGTCACTGTCGCCGGGAAGCAGTCTGGGAAGAGTGTCCTCTGTAGTCACTGTGAAGCAGTCTGGAAAGAGTGTCCTCTGCAGTCACCGTCGCCCTGAAGCAGTCTGGCAAGAGTGTCCTCTGCAGTCACCGTTGCTGGGAAGCAGTCTGGGAAGAGTGTCCTCTGCAGTCACCATCACTGGGAAGCAGTCTGGGAAGAGTGTCCTCTGTAGTCACCGTCGCCGTGAAGCAGTCTGGGAAGAATGTTCTCTGCAGTCACTGTCACCGAGTGGAAAAAAAAACAAAGAGTGACATCACAGAAAAACCGTAAGTTCATTGGTTGGTAAGTAACTGCTAGTTTGAACTACCTATTCTCAATTGATTTCAGATTAAAGGTGACTACTGGGGCCCAGGATCGGAGGCCTAACACTTCAGCTTCAACTCAGCAGAGAGAACGAGTTCCATTTGATTTTAAAAAGTGTATTTTGAATTTCTATTCTAACTTGCTTTCAGATTAAAGGTAAATAGGAGAAATATTTTACAGATTGATAAATTAAAGACCAGTAGGAAATTTAAAAACAAATTCAAAAACTAATTAAATAAAATAGAGATGCAGGGCCAGGCGATGTGTTGTAGCTGCATGATGTGGCAGCTGGTGGACCCCATTGTGGTTCCTAGTGACCACATCTGTAGCAAATGTTGGTTGCTCGAGGAACTCTGGCTGAGAGTTGATGAGCTGGAGTCTGAGCTTCAGACACTGCGACACATCAGGGAGGGGGAGAGTTACCTGGACGCTGTGTTTCAGGAGACAGTCACACCCCTTAGATTAATTACCTTAAATTTGGCCAGTGGTCAGGGACAGGAGGGTGTGACTATGAATGAGGCAGGTAGAGGGATCCAGGAAGTAGCACTGCAGGAGCTTCAGCCCTTGCCCTTATCCAACAGGTTTGACATTCTTGCTCCCTGTGTAGACGAGAGTGGGAACTGTAGGGAGGATGAACAAACTGACCAAAGCACCTTGGTACACGGAGCCATTCAGGTTGGGGGAGAAAAGAGAAATGTAGTTGTAATTGGAGAGAGTACAGTTAGGGGAATAGATACTGTTCTCCGTAGCCAGGAACCAGAGTCCCAAAGGCTGTGTTGCCTACCTGGTGCCAGGTTTAAGGATATCTCACCTGGGCTGCAGAGGAACTTGGAGTGGGAGGGGAAAGATCCAGTTGTCGTGGTCCACATAGGTACCAATGATATAGGTAGAATGAGGAAAGAGGTTCTGCTGAGGGACTACGAGCAGCTAGGGGCTAAATTAAAAAGCAGAACCAAAAAGGCAATAATCTCCAGATTACAACCTGAGCCACGAGCTAATTGGCACAGGGTCAATAAGATTAAAGAGGTAAATGCAAGTGATTGGTGTGGGAGAAATGGGTTAGAATTCATGGGGTATTGGCACCAGTACTAGGGATAGAGGGAGCTATTCCGTTTGGATGGGCTCCACTTGAATCATGCTGGGACCAGTGTCCTGGCGAATCGCATAACTAGTGTTGTAGATAGGGCTTTAAACTAAATAGTGGGGAGGAGGGTTCAGTTGCATGGAAATATAAAAATCAAAGTTTAAGGAAAGAGTAAGAGTGCAGGTTAGTGACGAGGCTGATTGTTACCAAAAAGTGAAAGGAAGGAACAGTGTGTGAACGCCATTTTGCACCAAAGAATCATATAAGAGCAGGGAAAATTGACAATAAGGCAAACTTAAAGACTTTGTATCTGAATGCGCTTGGCATTTGGAATGAAACTAACGAGTTAACAGCGCAAATAGAGATAAATAGGTATGATTTGGTGCCGATTACTGAGACGTGGTTACAGGGAGAACAGGTTTGGGAGTTGAATATCCAGGGGTACTCAGTGTTTCAGAAGGTAGGCAGGAAGGAAAAAGAGGTGGTGTAGCTTTGTTAGTAAAGGAAGAGATCAGTGCTATAGTGAGGAATGATATAGGCACTGGAGAACAAGACATAGAGTCAGTCTGGGTAGAAATAAGAAATAACAAGGGAAACAAGCCCCTGGTGGGAGTAATCTATAGGTCACCAAACAGTAGTTCAGCAGTAGGGCACAGTATAAACCATGAACTATTGGGAACATGTAAGAAAAGCACAGCAATAATTATGGGTGATTTTAATATGCATATAGACTGGACTAATCACATTAGCAAGGGTAGCCTCGAGGGAGAGTCCATTGAGTGTATTAGAGATTGTTTCTTGGAGCAATATATTGTGGAACCAACCAGGGAGCAGGCTATTCTGGAATTGGTTTTGTGTAATGAGATGGGATTAATTAATGATCTCATAGTAAACGATCCCCTAGGGAAGTGTGATCATGGCATGCTAGAATTTCAAGTTCAGTTTGAGAGTGAGAAATTTGAGTCCCACACCAGTGTTCTGGAGTTAAACAAAGGTAACTACATAGGCATGAGGGCAGATTTGGCCCTAGTGGACTGGGCAGGAAGACTACAAGGTAGGACAGTTGATGAACAGTGGCAAATATTTAAGGAGATATTCAATTCCTCCCAAGTAAAATATATTCCAAAGAGGAAGAAAGATGATAAGAGGGGGGAAAAGCATCCATGGCTAAGCAAGGAAGTTAAAGATAACTTAAAGACAAAAACTAAGGCATACCAAATTGCAAAGGTCAGTAGCAGGCTGGAAGATTGGGAAACTTTTAAAGATCAACAAAGGGTTACTAAAAAAATAATAAAAAGAGCAAAGGTAAATTATGAAAGAAAATGAGAGCAAAATGTAAAAACTGATAGCAAAAGCTTCTACAAGTATATAAAAGGAAAGAGAGTAGCTAAAGTGAATGTTGGTCCCTTGGAGGACAAGACTGGGGAGTTAATAGTGGGGAACACAGAAATGGCAGAGAAGTTTAATCAATATTTTGCCTCAGTTTTCACAGTGGAGGACACTAGTACCACCCCAATGGTAACAGGTAGTGCAGAGGGTATAGAGAAGGAGGAACTTAGAACAATCACCATCACTAAAGATAAAGTACTGAGCAAACTATTGGGATTAAAGGGTGACAAGTCCCCAGGACCTGATGGCCCAAATCCCAGGGTCTCAAAGGAAGTGACAGCGGAGATAATGGATGCATTGGATTCCCTGGATTCTGGAAAGGTTCCAGTGGATTGGGAAAATGCTAATATAATGCCTTTATTCAAAAAGGGGAGGTGGGGTGGGGGAGGTGGGGGCAGAAAATAGGAAACTATAGACCAGTTAGTTTAACGCCTGTTATTGGGAAATTGTTGGAATCCATTATTAAGGAAGTAGCAATGGGGCATTTGGAAAGTCAAAATGCAATCCATCAGAGTCAGCATGGTTTTATGAAGAGTAAATCGTGTTTGACTAATTTGCTAGAGTTCTTTGAAGATGTGACAAGCAAAGTGGATAATGGGGATCCTGTAGATGTAGTATATCTGGACTTCCAGAGGCCTTTGATAAGGTGCCGCACAAAAGATTAACACACAAGACAAGATCACATGGAGTTAGGGGTGATATATTAGCTTGGATAGAGGATTGGCTAATCAACAGAAAGCAGAGAGTCGGGGTGAATGGGTCTTTTTCTGGATGGCAAGCTGTAACTAGTGGGGTGCCACAGGGTTCGGTCCTTGGGCCCCAACTATTTACAATCTATATTAATAACTTGGATTCAGGGATAGAAGGTACTATAGCTAAATTTGCAGACGTCACCAAAATAGGTGGGAAAGTAAGTTGCAATGATGAAATAGGAAATTTACAAATGGATATGGACAGGTTAGGTGAATGGGCCAAAATTTGGCAAATGGAGTTTAATGTGGATAAATGTGAGGTTATCCATTTTGGTCAGAAGAATAAAAAGGTGACTTATTATTTAAATGGTGAGAAACTTCAGAATCCTTCAGTGCAGAGGGTTCTGGGTGTCCTCGTGCATGAATCGCTGAAAGTTAGTATGCAGGTACAGCAGGTAATAAGGAAGACAAATGGAATTTTGGCATTTATTGCTAAAGGAATAGAGTATAAAAATAGGGAAGTGTTGTTGCAACAGTACAAGGCATTGGTGAGACCGCACCTGGAGCACTGTGCACAGTTTTGGTTCCCTTACTTGAGGAAGGATGTAGTTGCATTGGAGGCGGTTCAGAGGAGTTTCACTAGATTGATTCCAGAGATGCAGGGCTTGTCTTATGAGGAGAAAGTGAGGAGTTTAGGCCTATACTCGCTAAAGTTTTGAAGGTTGAGAGGAGATCTAATTGAGATAAGATGCTAATGGGGATAGACAAAGTAGACGTGGAGCGGATGTGGGGCATTCTAGAATGAGAGGCCATAGTGTTAGGCTAAGGGGTGGTAGATTTAAATCAGAAATGAGGAGGAATTATTTTTCCTCAAAGGGCTGTGAATCTGTGGAATTCACTACCTCAGAGTGTATTGGATGCCAGGATGTTGAATAAATTTAAGGAGGAGATAGACAGATTTTTAATTAGTAACAGGTTGAAAGGTAATGGGGAGAGGGTGGGAAATTGGAGTTGAGGCTGACATGAGATCAGCCATGATTGTATTGAATGGTGGGGCAGGCTTGAGGGGTTGAATTGCCTACTCCTGCTCCTTGTTCTTATGTTCTTTTTGGCCTGAGGAGGAATTTCCAGGGTATTCACAGTTGCCCCTTCTCTTCCCTGGCTACTTGCCTTCCTTTCACCTTCCCATCTTCTATCCTTCCCAGGTTTATTGGAATGACGGAGAAAGGGCTTAGATTTATGGACCAGTTCATAATTGTCAGCCATCCCTGCTGCCGGTCTAGCTGTCTTAGCCTTCTGGTCTTCAACATGTGTTCTAACTACAGGAGGAAGTGAATTTTTAAAATTTTCCGAAAGAATTTATTATTACTCTAAGAGCTTCATACGTTGTCTCAACATTTAATGCCTGTATCTAACGGTCAAAATCAGATGCCCTTGTTGATCACAATGTAGGTCTGCCCAGGCTGTTTCCTTATATTTATGTCTGTATGCCTCCGGGACTAACTCATATGCACTCAGAATAGCCTTTTTCACTGCATCATAATCCACCAATACCTTTTCTGAAAGTGAAGCATAAACCTCATGAGCTCTGCCTGCCAACTGAGACTGTAAAATTAATGTCCAGATTTTGTATGGTCACTTCATTTGCCTAGCTACCTTTTCAAATGGAATGAAGAATGCCTCTACATCTCTTCCTCAAACTTTGGGAGAGCTTGCACAAACTTAAACATCTCACCACTAGGTTTTGGGTTAAAGTTTTTTTCCTCATCAGAACCTTCCTCAGCATCTGACATCTCTTTTTAAATGTCCAACCTTTTAAGCTGTTATTCCCTTTCTTGTTCCTTCTCTCTTGCCTGAAATTCCAGTTCCAGCTTCCTAAATGCCAAATCTCTTTCCTTTTCTTTTTTCTTTGCCTCTAATTCAAGTTTTTTCAGTTCTTTGGCTTGTTCAAATTGCTTCATTTGTAACCAGATCTTAGCTAACTGAATTGACAGTTCGGTGGGCATGCAGCCGACTCCGGTGCGCGCCCACTGAACTAAAGATCGGAATGACGCGTGGTGACGTCGGGATGCACGCCTGACGTCACCGCGCATCAGTTGACATGTCGGCGTGTGGGGCCCGCCCCTGCATGCCGAACAGAAGACTCTGCCCAATGTCTTTCTGCAGAGTTGGGCTGTTAAGGAGGTTATAAAAGTAAAGGTTAAAGTCCGTAGGGTCTCAATGCTGTTGACTTGGAGTTCTCTCGTGTGACGACGGACCACTGGTCCTGGTGGATGCCAAGGGGCTCTCACCAGCTTGGTTCAGCTGTGTCCAGTTGCAGACTGGTTGCACTCATGAGAATTCTGGAGACAGTTGATAGCTACACACACTTTAGGCAAAGGAAGAGAGAGAGAGCCTTCAGCTTCAAGTTGGTCTGCTATCTCTGCTGCTTCCAACCAAACTGCTCTCAAATAGATTCCAAAACAAACTACTGTTTTCTCCCTGTGGCCTCTGGTAGCCAGGCAACAGTCCATGTTCCCCCGCATTCCCCCGCCATCCACCCCCCTCCATGTGACTGCCTGGTTGTAAAATATTTCCATTAATTAACACAAATGACTCTTCTAGTTATAAAACTCCTTAAAAAAACAGGTATATATTAGAGCCTTAGATTTTCTGTCTCCGTTTCAAAAGTGAAACTAGATCTCAGGCCAGTGTCCACCTGTCCAGCTCAGGCCATGTTCTTCCATTTTGTAAGAGAGAAATTCAGGCTTAAAAAATATGCTTCTGACAATATGCACTTGACGTATTGTAAACTGCAGGGCGACAGACTAAGTGCTGGAACGTGGGATTAGGCTGGGTGGCTCATTTTTTCAGCTGCCTCAGACACGATGGGCCAAGTGGCCTTTTTTTTGTGCAGTAAACTTTCTATGATTCTAAGTCTTTATAAAATATAACTTGATACAGATTATGAGTGTTCTTCCTTCCAAAGCATTGTCTAGGACTGATGATGCCAAAATGGCGGATGGATAATATGTCTGATATATAGCAGAACCTAGATTAAGGAGGTTCCCATGCCTGACAAAACTGTATAATAAATAATTGAAGTAACTCTCATTTCTAGTCATTGTCCAGACTACTGTTATTTGATCTTTATTTTCATTTTTCAAATGCCCTTGTTGATTCTGGCATGACTGGGGATCCATGACTGGATTTTAATTTAAAAACATTTACTTTTGAGCAATGACTATTAGCGATAAAAATGTAAAAATTATTTCTAAGGTCATGTGAAGTTGCTAAATAATTGCATTATACTTTTAAGTGGTTTCAGAATTGGCTATGATTTTGTTAATGGAGGATTGTAGATATGTATCTTCTTTTAGAATTCTGAAAGTATTCTTAAAGCTGAAAGCTAAAGGGCATTTAGAAATTGCACATTAATATGGCTTCAGAAAGTTAGCTTATTACCTTATCAGTGTTTTAAATTCTAGAGTGAAAGAATCAATTATGTATCAGAGTATTCTGAATAAAAAGGTGTTTGTCCTTCACACTACAAGGTACTCCATTTTGGCAGAAATAATGTGTGGATCCTAATGATATAAGATATTTCATGACCTCATTTTACGAAAGGCTGCACTTACTCTTGGTTTTTGGGGGTACATTCAGTTAAAAAATAGAACAACATAGGGGAACTGGTTAGAACTGTGAATAAACAACGTTTCCCTTTCAGCTTTGGCATCTGGCTTTGGATACAACTTGGACTGGTGTGATGAGGGAGTTGTGAAGATCCTGCTGGATTAAAGAGATAAAGTGACCATGGCTAACAGAATGGTGCAACACAATTATGACAGGTGTTGAGCTCTGGGCCTATTGGTGTATGTTCTCATATCCAATTCTTCAGCAGATGTTGTTCCAAATGTGAATGGTTCTTCATGGGCTTTGGCTGATGGATAATGGGTGGACCTAGCTGACCTTTGCTGGAGGAACCAAATGGTGAAGATGGCTAGAAATGTTAGGAGGCGATTGTGAATTCTCAACACATATTGAACTGTTGTTGCCACTATTTGAAAGTCCAGTGTTTAATAAAGACAGATTGGAAAATGAAATGTGTGGCTCAAAGACTGGTGTGGGAAGAAGAGGTTTTGATTCATGGGGCACTGGCATCAATATTCAGGAAAGAGAGAGCAGTTCCATTGGGATGGGCTCCTCTTAAACCAGGATGGGACCAGTGCCCTGGCAAATTGTATAACCAGGGTTGTGAATAGGGCTTTAAGCTAACGGAGGAGTGGAGGGGATGGTTTCGGTGAAGGAAGAGTTAGAATTCTAAAGAGAAAAGTCGAGGCACCAGAAGATTGTAGTGATGTGGGTAAAACAAGCAGAGTTGAACAGGAAGGGACAGAGAGTTTAATGGTAAATGTGCATCGGCAAGTAAGGTCTGTGCAGGGAATAAGAGTAAAAACAAATTAAATGAATTGCTCTTTATCTGAATGTGTGAAGCATCCACGGTAAGATAGTCGAACCAATGGCACAAATGTAGAAATATAGTTTAGATCTAATAGCATTACAGGGACATGGCTACATGGTGACCAAAGTTGGGAAATAAATATTCCTGGCGATATTCTAAAATGACAGACAAAATGGCAAAGGAGGTTTGATAGCTTTGATAATAAAGGATAAGGATGAGGAAGGATCTTAGCTCAGAAGATCATGAAGTAGAGTCAGTATGGGTGGAGATTAGGAAAAACAAGAGTCAGAAAACATTGGTGGGGCTAGTTTATTGGCCCGCTAACAGTAATTATACTGCTGTACAGAACATTAAACAAGAAATAATTGAAGTGTGCAACAAAGGCAATGTAATAATTGTGAGGGACTTTAATCTTTGTAAAGACTGGGCCAATCAAATTGTCAAGGGTGGCCTAGATTCTGGGTGGTCCCAGCAGATTGGAAGTTAGCAAATGTGACACCACTATTCGAGAAAGGAGGGAGACAGAAAACAGGAAACCATAGGCCACTAATCCTGATATCAGTAATCAGGAAAGTGCTGGAATCTATTATTAAGGAAGCCTTAACAATGCATTTAGAAAATCATAGTATGATCAGACAAAGTCAACATGGTTTTATGAAAGAGATATCATGTTTGACAAATATATTAGAGTGTTTTGGGGATGGTAACCAGGTGGATAAAGAGAAACTAGTAGATGTAGTATATCTGGATTTCCAAAAATCATTTGATAAGATCCCACACAAAAGGTTAATAGGCAAGATAAGGGCTCATGGTGTTGTGGATAATGTATTAACAGGGATCGAGGATTGGTTAATGGACAGGAAACAAAGAGTAGGCATAAAGGGGGCATTCTGAAGTTGGCAGGCTGCGACTGGTGGAGTGCAGTAAGGATCAGTGTTGGTGCCTCAGCTAATTACAATATACATTAATGACTTAGTGGGCTTGTCCAATCTTTTTGCATGGGGGGCACATTTCCACTTTTTTCTCACTCAAGTGGCTGATGAGCAAATTTTGCAAAGGTGCATGAATTTCAAAAAAAAACTTGAGCATGAAGAAAAGAAAAAAACTTGCTGAGCAAAAACAAAGCAATGTCAAAGCAATAAACTGATAATTTTTAAAAAAGAGTAATTAATAAAAAAATAGCCTGTAAGATGGTAAGTGTGTGTGTGTCCAGCTCACCCCCAGTCTCAGGGTGATCACTCACTCACCCTCACCCACGATGAGACTGGATGAGAGTTTGTGTTGGTGTGTGGGGATGAGAGTGACTGAGAATCCTGAGACTGGGAGTGAGCCAGGCACACACATTCACAAACACACACACACACTCCCTCTCTCTCTCTCTCACATACACACACACACACACACACACACACACTCTCTCTCCCTCTCTTACTCACATACACACACACACACTCACCCTCTCTTGCTCATACACACACCCTCTGACTCTCCCTCTCTCTCACTCACACTCACTTTCTCCTTCTCTCTCTTTCAGACATTCTCTCCCTCTCTCTAACCCCCTAAACCCCTCCTTCCCCACCCATGGTAGCGAGTCTCTTCACCGCCCCCACCCCCCCCCGAGCCGCGTGGCCTCTCTCTCCCACCTTTCCAGACTGGCAGCCTTTCTCTCTTTCCCTGTGCCCTGCAGGTTCTCTCTCCCTGGGCTCCGCAGCTTCTCTCTCTCCCCGTGCCCCACAGCTTCTCTCTCTCCTCCAGCCCCACAGCTTCTCTCTCTCCTCCAGCCCCACAGCTTCTCTCTCTCCTCCAGCCCCACAGCTTCTTTCTCTCCCCGGGCTCCGCAATACCTTCTTTCTCTTTCCTCCTCTGAAATCCTCTCTCTCTCCCCAGTACACTTATAGCCGTCGGTGATTGCTGCTCCTCCAATCAGACACTGTTTCTCACTCACATTTGCTGCTGATAGGACCACTACTGAGCCTATCAACAGCAAACACAGGCCAGTAATGGCCTGTGTTTGGAGAAGCAGCCCCTTGCAGAATCTTCAATTTCACTTACTTGTCTTACCGGCATTTTGAACAGTGGCTCCGGGGGCCACATAGAATAGCTTTGGGGGCCACAATCTGGCCTGCCGGCTGGGGGTTGGACAAAGTTGACTTAAATAAGGAGACAGCATCTTTGCTGATGATACAAAACTAGTGGAACTGTAAGTTGTGAGGAGGACACAGGGAGGCTGCAAAGAGATATAGACAGTGAGTAGGAAATAAGATGGCATATGAAATATGCTACAATTGTTTGGGGCTTTGGTGAGACTACACCTGGAATACTGTATGCAGGTATGCTCTCCATATTTAAGGAAAGATGCACTTGCATTAGAGGTAATACAGCAAAGTTTCACTGGATGGGTCCCTAGGATGAGAGGATTGTCTTATTGCCCAGGTTCTGAGTAAATTGGGCCTATATTCTCTGGAGTTTAGAAGAATGTGAGGTCATCTCATTGAAACATACAAACATACAAAATTCCTAAGGGGCTTGACAGGGTAGACACTGTAAGGTTGTCTCCACTGAATGGGTTATCTAGTGCACAGGGGGCACAGTCTCAGGATACGGGGTCGATCATTAGGACTGAGATGAGGAAAATTTTTTTACTGAAAGGGTTGTGATTTGTTGGAATTCTCAACTCCAGAGGCTGTGAATGCTTCATCATTGAACACATTTAAGGCAGGGCTAGACAGGTTTCTGGTCTCTCGGGGAATCAAGGGATATGGTGAGCAGGCAGGAAAATTAAGTTGAAGACCAAAATCCCTCATGATCATATTGAATGGTGAACCTAGGTTCAATGGGCCATATGGTCTACTCCCGCTCCTATCTCTTGAGTTCTCGTGCATTCATGCACTGCCAGAAAGCATTCTTAAAGATCTCTTGTGCTTTGATAGTGTAGCCTCAACCGTATAGACCAGTAGACTTGACAAGGATGGCTTACTACATGCCAGATCTAGCCCTGACTACAGTGAAGAATGTCAACAAGATTAATTATGTTGCACCAAATAATTTTTACAGTTTAAGATAAACCTTTATGTTTATGCCAAGAACTCCTGCATCTGCATTGTAGTATTCTGCAGTGGATTTCACTTCATTTTTGCCTATCATCTACTTCATCACCCTCCCAGTCTTGTGAAAGGCTGAAAGATATTTTAAACTAATTTTAAGCCTTGATAAATGTTGGAATAATCGTGACCCCTTTCTGTATGCAACCTCATACATTTGAATGAATACAACATTTCAAAATAAAGCTGCCAGCAGATTTTCCACCCCGCACCCCCCTTTCCTCCACCCCCCCCCCGCCCCCCCCATTAGGCGAGCTCCAGAAACATGACCCAAGCAGTACTGGGAGCTCAAGGTAGGAAACAAAGGGCTGGATTTTGAAGTCAGCAGTGAAGAAATAGCGCTCACTGCTGACCTTGAAGAAAGATGCCCACAAAGCAACCACTTGGGCTGTGGATTTTCCTATTCCTGAAGGCAGTTTAAATCTGGTACTAAGTCAAGGTGATGCTTGGTGTGCATCAACAGTGATGATCAAGCAGGGTAAGCAGCCAATCACATTGAAGTATCCTCATAGAAAGCAAACCAGGAAGTTAAAAGCACGGGGCTGAATTTTCACCACAGAGACGGAAAACCGGAGCTGGGTTTGATTTCAGGTAAGAAACCTTGCCTCTGGTGAGAAACTGATAAAAGTTCAGATTTTCATGAGTGAGCCCTTGATTGATATGGAGACTTGTTTCATGTTCATTTAGAACCACTGGGGATGGGAACGGAGGTGGGTTAGATGAATTGTCAGAGGCATTTGGACTCCTTATAGCCGCCATCACTCCAAGACTGCTGGTCGTCCTGAGGGAGAGATCTGCAGTTTGTGCCAAAGTCTTCCACTGCACCATAGGGAGGGAAGATGTCACGGGAGAGTCGGGGCCTGGCACCCAGGGCAGGGCAGACCCTTTGTTTCATTGATGTTGACCTGGATCTAATGCTATAGGCCATGAGCACTGACGTCCTCTTCCTGGAGTGTGTCAGGAGGTCACTTTGTGAGACAGCAGGGGCACTTCTCTGTCCAGCATCACCCCCACCTCCAAATCTTCCTCCTCCTAACTCAAGGTCCACACTTCTCTGGAGAGCCAGGTTATGAAGGGTACAGGAGACCACCACAATAACTGAGACCTTCGCAGGAGGCTACAGGAGGGCACCACTCGATTGGTCCAGGCACTGGAGCCACATCTTCAGAAGCCAGGTGGCTTGCTCAATTGTTCTCTACTGAGCATGTTCCATTGGCTGTATTGCCTCGGTGGCTCTGTCTGGGGCTTCTGCAGTGAGGGTGAGCAGCCATCTCTTCAAGGGATTTCCCTTGTCCCATCGGGTCCATCAGTGTGGTGGAGTGAAAATCTGAGGCAGCATTGACGGCAGAGGATGGAGGAAGCCATGGCAGGTGCCAGGAAAGCGAGGTACACGTGGAAGAATC
The DNA here is from genome assembly GCF_964194155.1 of Cetorhinus maximus. Taxonomy (NCBI): domain Eukaryota; kingdom Metazoa; phylum Chordata; class Chondrichthyes; order Lamniformes; family Cetorhinidae; genus Cetorhinus; species Cetorhinus maximus. The sequence continues at coordinate 29,322,255 of NC_135881.1, forward strand.
TCTCATTGTAGTCAAAGACCAGTTGGATATTGAGGTAGTGGAAGCCCTTCCTGTTGATGCATCTCACTAGCTGGTCACCGGGTGACATGATGGACACATAGGTGGAAACGATGGTGCCCTGCACCCAGGGAATCCAGTGATGAAGGCGAATGCCAATGCTCATTGTACCTGCGAGGGCGCCTCTGTCTTTTATTAAATAAATATGATGCCCAGCTCTGGTAAAGAGGGCATCAGTGAACAGAAAGATGCAGCAGTGTGCACTTGCTTGCAATATGCCACTTAGGTCCGCAGCTGATCATTGGAAGGAACCAGAAGTGAAAAAGATCAAGACCACAATGATTTTGATGGGAGGCAGTGCCCCGTGCTGTGAGGTGAAAAGCCTTCAGTGGCCGAGGGCACAGATATTTGTGACCATCTGCCTGGAGAGTCGCAGTTTCCTACAGCGCTGGGCCTTGGCCATTTTGAATTAGCCTTGTTTTCGGTGGTAGATCTTGCGTTGAGGATTTGGTATCCCTTGCCTTCCTGCCCCCTTTTACTCTCCTGTGCCCTCTGGGGTGCCACCTTTACTGCAGAGAGTATTACCCTTCATTGCCACCGGGCTGAAAATCTGACTGTGGTGCCCCCATTTCCAGCTGCAGCCTTCCTTTTGGAGGGTTACCGCCATATTGTGATTGCCCCCCACCCCGCTGCTCTTCTACCCCCTGTGACACTAAGGGGTGTGGGTGATGACCCTGTTCAATACAGGAGCACTGAGTGCCCGCTCTCTTTGCCACCTGCATAGCATCAAGGGCCAAATTCTGAGTCTCCTTTTGCCCCACTGACACTCACGACCCTCCTAATAAAGCTAGGGTGATGCCCTGGGGCATCCAGGACTGACTCACCATTCTGTACTCACCCCCCTTAAGCAGATCTGTGCCAGGCTCCATCTGAAACCCATGAGCCCCTTAAAAATTCCACCCTTCAACTCTAACAAGCTCTTAATGAGCTTTTAAGCTGCTTTAATTGGCCTCAATGGGGAGAAAAGCAGGATCCCTGTCCTGCCTTCCCCTCCCTGGCAAACATTGCCTGTTCCAGGAATGGCACCCTGAAACCGACATGCCGGTCACCAAGGTATTTTCCGGCCCACTCTCCCCCGCCAATTTCACCAGTCCCCGCCTTATGGATGTGGCTTGAAATTCTAGCCCATCGCATCCGTTCATTTTTAATTTCAATATTTCAAATAGTGAAAGAAATGGTTATGATTGGATTAAGATAGAAGATAAAATGTCATAAATAAACTTTACACAAAATTATTTCAAATGTATGTTGTCAAGAAATTCTGACTTATCTTCTTGTCAAGTGGGAGATGGGGAACTCTAAGTTTCTGAAAGGCCTCAGGAGTTTCACATATGCGTGGGCTGGGAGGGAGTGTTGTAGAGAAAAGGACGCAAAAATGTGGATCATGTGACCTTGAGTGGAGCATCATAGTCAAGAAGAGTCCCCGATAGGAGAGGTTCCAGTTAAGAAGAAAGAGAGGAGCAGAGACAGAGACTCCAAGCAGAAAAAGGACTGCGGTTGGCAGGCTTTAAGTAGCGAGGGCTCAGGAGAAACCCTATAAGTTGAAGAAGGCAGCAGAGGGTTGGTGATTCTGTGCTGGGACCATTGGGGAAAAGATAACCCTTTGGACCAGTAGCATTATGCTCGGAGTGGCTGAAGAGCTGAAGTTGTGCTTGTGAGTTAGTGCTGGAGTGCAGATGTTTAGGGGAGCGTAATCTTGGGAGATGAGAATGAAACCCTGTGAAGTAAGCCGCCATTGAGGCTGTCTGAGTTAGAGCGACTTTTGGAGAGAATTCCAAGGCTAGATCTTTAAAGGTGAAGACTGGAATTCCTCGTGTGAGAGACAGAGTTTAGTGAGATTGTTTGACACTTTTTTACTGACGTCTGGGTGGGTTGTTGAGAAATCCATGGAACCTGTTTTGGTCGCATCTGCCATTTATTGTGAAGTATGGTGTGACCAACCAGTTTGACTGTTATTTCATTTGTACCTCATATTAACCCTGAATATTGGAGTATACAAGATAGATATTGTAAATTGTTTCACCTTTCTGACCTTGTACAGTAAAATTCATTTTGTTTCTTCAAAAACCCATGAAATCTTGTGGCTTTATTATCTTAGCGAGAGTCTTGAATCACAAACTTTATCTACTTTAAACAAAAAGTTATCGATCCGTAACACTGGATCGTACACAAGACTTGGGGTTCTGGTCCAGGATCCTAACATATATAGCACATCTTCATATAACTCATGCTGACAGTGGGGTTGAGGAGGCATTGGGGGAATTGAGGCTGTAAGAATGCAGTATAACCTGGCTCTTGTTCCGGCCACTCCCAGATGGCATGTTGTGCTCGTGACTACAAACTATCCCGTTGGCTTGTTCCATCTGAGTCAAGACTGCTTCACTGTGATAGTATGCAGGTAAGGTCAGGGCTCTATTGCATAGCCATACCCTGAGAGATAGGTTGGAAAGAGGGAAGGTGGCAGCAAAGGCTCCCGGCAAATGGGGTATGTATCAACCATGACCTGAGGGGATGCTAATCTGAGTCAATACAGAATATTGTTAGCAGCTGATGGTGCCAGGGCGCTGCCCCCTCCATGGCTGTGTCTTGTGAAGCTTTTCCAACCTCAGTGCAGTGACTTCCTTCTGTGAATAGACAGCAGCAGTGATTATATTTTCCCGGGGAAAGCCCATGATGGGCCATCCCTTGTAGCGTCAGCAAGCAGTTGGAGGACTATTACGGTTATGACTCACCTCAGTGTCGTCTGACGTCCCCTCCGAGCAACTGTGAACCGTCCATCCACTCCCTGCTTCAGAGCAGGAGCTCCTTTCCTGGCCTTGTTTTAAAGCCCGACCGAGTTGCGTAACCCATGCTGGACCCATCTCCTCATCTGCACTGTTTCTGTGGTGTTTGTAATTTTATATAAACTTTTACTGGGTCCTACAAACATACAAATTAGGAACAGGAATAGATCATTCGTCCCCTCCATTCGCCATTTGATATGATCATGGCTGATCTGATTGTGGCGTCAACTCTACTTTCCTCTCTGCCCCCAACACCCCCTGACTCCCTTGTCAATCAAGAATCTAATTCAGCCTTAAAAATATTCAATGGCCCAGCCTCCACTGCTCTGTGTGGGAGAGAATTCCACTGACTAATGACTCTCTAAGAGAAAAAATTTCTCCTCATCTCAGTCTTAAATGGGAGACCCCAACTGAGCCCCCTAGTTTTAGTCTCCCTCATAAGGGGAGACATCCACCCTGTCAAGTCCCCTCAAGTTCTTAATACGTTTCAATAAGATCACCTCTCATTCTTCTAAACTCTGATGGATACAAGCCCAACCTGACCTTTTCATCCCAGGAATCAGTTGAGTGAACGTCCCCTGAACTGCTTCTAATGGAATTATATCCTTCGTAAATAAGGGGACCAGAACTGTACACAGTACTGCAGATGATCTTCAGGAAAGGAATGTCCTTTCATAATATCCCAATACTATTTCTAGCATTTTAAATTGTAGTGAAATTCGCTTGGCTGCCAAATATGAGATGCTAGGAAAATGGACAAAGTGTTTTTCCTTTTATGACTAGAATCGACTCTATTGGTATCCCTAAGAATGAAAGAGGAAATGGGTAAATTCTACATTGTAGAGTTCAAGGTTTCAATGAGTAGAGCCAGCGCCTCTTCAACTGACCGTCATATGGACCTGATTCTCCCGTGTCTCCAAATTTTAGACAAGTAGTCCTCTAACTTATCTTAGTGACAATTCCTGTTCTTAATTCAGTCATCATCCCTATGGTACGTGGATCGGCTATAATTATTTGCTAATGTAAAATGGCGGCATCTTAAGGGCATAGGTTGAAAAGCAGGCATAATTTTTTTTACCTCATTCACTCTATGGGCAGAATTTTCTGTTTGGCGGGGGGGGGTGGGGGAGGGGGGTGCGGAGGGGGAGCAGGCGTGGGCGGGCGCGGACCCGGTCGCTGCCCGCAATCGGGTCCGTGCCGCCATTTTATGCGGGCGGGCCAATTAAGGCCCACCCAGCATATTTCCCGTCTCCCAAGTATAGCGGGAGGGTGTGGGTGGCGGTGGGCGTGGACAGACCGCTGGGTCCAATGGCGACCCGGCAGTCTGTTTAAAAGAAGGCCTGGCAGTCTTTTGTAGGCGGCTCACAATGGCCAGTGGTAGGCCACAGCAGAGGGGTCTGAGTGAGCAGGCCAGGCTGGAGGGTAGGCCAGCAGAGCAGGCCAGGCTGCAGGGTAGGCCAATGGGGGGGCCAGTGTGCCCCTTGTTTTTCTGATGACTGCCTTGCTGCCCTCCTCGAGGAGGTGGCAGCACAGCGGGAGGTGTTGGTCCCCCAGGATGGGAGGAGGAGGCCACCCCAACATGACCAATCGTGCCTGGGAGGAGGCGGTGGAGGTGGTGAGCTCCCCCGATGTGACGCGGCGCACCTGGATCTAGTGCCGCAAGCGCTTCAACGATTTGTTGTGCTCTGGCACTGTCCTTGTTCTTCCTTTAGCAGCATCAGAGCACGGCCAGGAGGAGGAGCAGCAGATGCCCCCTCTCACACCTGAGGGGCCTGAAGTCTCACCAGCATCACACCATCTCTGCCATGCAGGCACCAGCGCAGATACTAGCACCTCCATGGGAATTAGAACAATGGCTAGTGTCCCAGGGCACAGAGGTGAGGGCACTTCACAGTCGCTGGAGGAGCTGGCAGAGACAGAGTGCCCATGGTGCCAGCAGTCGGAGGACTGCAAGGGACCAGGCACATGCTCAGTTGGTGCCTGATGATGTGCCTCTGGAGTCATCTGCACGCAGCAGGTGCAGGAAATTCGGCCGGGTGTGCGGGAGCATCTGGGGTGATACATGAGGCTATGCTTGGCATGGTGTCCATGATGCAGGAGTCCACCCGAACCCTCGCTGAAGCAATAAGCCTCATGTCCGAGCACCAAGCATCCTCCATGGAGACAGTGGCGACCCTGGTGGAGAGGCTCCTCCAGGAGACCCATCAGGGCTTCCTGGGGATATGCTCTGACAGCAAGCCCTCACATCGGCATTGACCTCAGCTGGTCAGTGCCAGTGTGGGAGATGGTCTGGGCGCCAAGTTTCCCAGCTCGGTGCCCATCCATCCACAGAGCAGGGAGTTCCGAAGCGACCTTACATTGGTGCAGCAGCTGCCTGTTGTCTCTGCGGGCACCTCTCAGGGCACTCCAGTTGAGCTGCAGACCCTCTCCCAGTGATCATATCATCTGGTGAGGCTGCGATAACTGGGGAGATGCCAGCTGCGGAACAGGCAACTCCCTCCCAGGCGGGGTCAGCACAGGCTCCACAGGCCAGAGGACGACTGCCAAGGTCATCAAGTTCAACAGGACAGCAGAGTCAGCAGGCTGTCTCATGCCACTCTGAGCGATGGGGAAGCACCAAGACGTTAGCATCCGTAAACGATAGCCCACGGGTTTTTCACTGGTGCTTTTGTGTTGGCCCGAGATGAGGCCCTTATGATTTCTTTTTGATAACACTATTGTTTTCTCTTTGTGATAAGTTCTTATGATTCACACATTAAATGCAGATGTGTGACCATGGCTGAGGGTGCCTCGTTTCTTCTGCATGTGTATGGTTGATAAAAGTCTAATGAGTGATTTGTTGGACATTCAGCTTTATTTACGAGGCCCTTAGTGCTGATTTGCACTTAGGTGTCGAGTATCGAGGCGGCAGCCCAGGCTTGTCCTGGTAATCCATCTGTATTGTGCTAGCCGAAGGTTCATTGGATTAAAGCATCCTGGGTGTCCCTGCCTCTCTGGAGTTGTCCCGGGTCAGCGCCTACCCCCTCAGCATTTCCCTGTGTGTGCTCATCCTTGGAATCACTGCTGGACTCATCGTGTGCAGACGCAGCCACTGTGCCGACGTCTTCATCATCCACTCCGTCCCCCCTTTCCAGCGCAAGATTGTGGAGAGCACAGCATGCAACCACCATCACCGAGACATGATCTGGGGGGTACTGGAGTGCGCCCCCGAGTGGTCCAGGCATCGGAAGCGCATTTTGAGAAGACCGATGGCTCCCTCCACCACAGCCCTTGTGGTGCCGTGGCTCCTATTGTACTGCTGCTCAGCTTCTGCTCATGGATGGTGGAGAGGCGTCTTGAGCCACCTTCTGAGGGGATAACCCTTGTCACCCAGCAGCCATCCATCCAGCCGAGCCGGAGCACTGAAGAGCCCCGGCACCTGGGAGTGTCTGAGGATGTAGGCATCGTGGGAACTGCCTGGGTACCTTGCACAGACTTGTAGAATCTGCATCCTGTGATCACACACTATCTGCACGTTCATGGAGTGGAAGCCCTTCCTGTTGACAAAGGCACCGGGCTCACCTGCTGGCGCCTTGATGGCCACATGTGTACAGTCTATTGCACCCTGGACACGGGGGAAGCCAGCAATGGTCACGAAGCCTCTGGCTCACTGTGTCTGGCTTGCCTGGTCGCAGCAGAAGTGAATGAAAGTCAATACCCATCTGAACAGAGCGTCTGTAACCTGCTTGACACAAGTGTGGACAGCTGATTGGGAGACACCGCAAAGATCACCCACCGACCCCTGGAAGGAGCCAGAGGCATAGAAATTGAGGGCAGCTGTGACCTTCAGAGCCACTGGCATGGGGTGTCCACCCATACAGTTAGCGTAGATCTCAGGCCCAATCATCTGACAGATATAGTTGACTGTCTCCCTTGAGAGACGGAGCCTCTCAGACATATAGAGGTAGCTGCTTCGCCGCCTGTATACCCTGGCAGCAGGATAGTGGCGTCTTCTGCAGCCCCTTCCACCTTGGACTACCTCTTGGCCCTGCACCCCTTGTGCTTTTGCCTCTCCTCCCAAAGGTGGCTCCCCTGGAGACTGAATGTGGACTCCTGGCCTCCTCCCCCTTCTAGCCCTCCCTTCCTCCTCAGAGGAGCTGCCTCCAGTGGAGAGTTCAGCTCCCATTCCCAGGCTAAGGGGAGGCTTCCTGAAACCTGCAGGCCCAGAAAAGATTCCTCGCTGCAGAATGCTGACCTGAAGAGTCCAGAAAAAGCAGCTGGTATGCGTTTTGAAGTATTGCAGATCACACAGGCAACTTGAAAAACTTTCAACAATAAATACTTCACAGAGCAGATTCGCGACCCCACTGAGCCCTCTTATCCCGCCCCGTGGATGAGGTTAATACAAATGCCTCCGACCCGCCTGCCCGTTGCGCCAACCCGAAGATCGCACGGGCGCCGAAAAATCAGTGTCGCTTGAAGACTAAAAGGCCTTAAGTGGCCCGTTAATTAATGGTGGGCGCGTGTTGGACTTCATTGCGCACCCGCACAGCAAAATATCGCGATGGCACGTGGTGACGTCAGGACGCTTGCCCGGTGTCGCCACGCGTCATTTTACGCATAGACGTGCGTGGCCCGCCCCCAACATGTCAAACGGAAAATTCTGCCCCTATGTCTTTTTTTATCAGTGTAAGATCAGTGGTAACATTCTCACCTTAATCAGAAAGTCATGGGTTCAAATTCCATTCTATAGATTTGAACTTGTAATGCAGGCTAACACTTCAATTTTTACACCGTTGACAGTGAGATATTAAAGCAAGACCCTGCCAACTCTCTTTAGTGGGTGTAGAGGATTCTCTGCCACTATTTGAAGAAGAGTAGCTGAGGTGTTCTGGCCCATATTCATCCCTCAGCCAACAGCAAATGAACCCTCATATTAGGAGTCTATTAATCGCATTGCTGTTTGTGGGTCCTGACTTTGTGCATGTTGACTGTTGTGTTTGCCTACAGTGAATATTCTTAAATTATTTCAAATAGTTGTTTGGTAGTACAGAGCTTGAGTATTGCTGAAAAAAAGACATTTTTTGTTGAAGCTTTTCATCTTGCACTCATTAGGGCAATTCGTAAGAAAATATCAATGGCAGGGGAACAGCATATTTATACTGTATAAGAAGAGAACTGATTGGTTATCAAGTGGACTCTGATCGGTAGAGGCATTGCCATTGAGAATGCACCAGTTGTTGGTGACTGACAGTTAACTGCCAAGCTTGGCCACTTGACAACCAGTCAGCATGAAATCAAGATGAAAAGCTTCAACAAAAATTGTCTCTTTTTTCAGCAATACTTAAATTATTTCAATGGCTGTGTTGTGTTTTGGATGTCCTGGGACATGAACACCAAACATATAAATGCAAATATTTGGGGTAAATAGTGACATAGTGGTAATATCAGTGGATTGGTAATCTGGAGGACCAGCCTAATATTCTGGCAGCAAGGGTACAAATGGCATCAGGTGGAATGTGAATTCAATTGATTAATCCAGAATATAAAACTACTCTCAGCAATGGTGACCTTGACAACTATCATTGGTAGTTGTAAAAACCCATCTGGGTTCACCAATGTCCTTTAGGGAAGGAAATCTGCCATCCTTACATAGTCTGGCCTACATATGACTCCAGAACCACAGCAATGTGGTTGACTCTTAACTGCCCTCTGAAATGGCCTAGCAAGCCACTCAGTCCAAGGGCAATTAGGGAATGGGCAATAAATGCTGGCCTTGCTTGTGATGCCCACATTCCATGAAAGAAAAAATTCTTTCTTCAAATAATCTTGAAGTAATTCATGATTGTGAAGCTCGAGCTGTATGCTTATGTAAGCAAGATTGATGACAACTGTTTATTCTTCATTCAGACACTTTCTGCTAATTTCCTCTTTCCCAGAAGCCTCCCTGCTGGACTTTGCTTTCAGAGAAAGCAGTTGTGCCCTGTTACCTTAACCAATTGGCCATTCTTTGGGAGCTTGAGTATTGGTTGGCTATCCGAACGCGGCGAGAGAGATCACATGCGCAATCCTATTTTCGCTCGTCATTCACGCCAGTAAGAAGGTCACTGGATAATGGGCAGTAATGAAAGCCCAGTGGCACTGAGTCCAATTGCAATGGCCATACTGAGCCCTGGCTCAAGTCAGTCAGTTTAGTGCAGATTAAGGTTTAAACAGATGCTTTCTTGGTCCATGATAGGGCTTAGGCAGTGAGCAGCTAAGTCACTGGAGAGAGCTGCGGGCTGGGTGGAGAGCTGGATAATAGGGATGGACATTACTTTGGTTGAGGTGCTCAGGAGTTGCAAGGATATTCAAGAAGTGATTTTTGCTGCAGTTCTGATTACAAAAAAGTTATTTTTGTCCAGTTGTCTTAGCTCATCTCCAGGCGTGAGACAGGAATGAAGATACTCCTTGCCCTAAGCTCCAAGCGAAATCTGGCACGGGAATTTAAATAGCTCAACACTGGCGCATGACTTGAAGGTTATAAGTTCAACCCTCAGCCATGATAAGCCTGTGTAGCTCAGTGAGATGTCTTCAGGTTCTCTGCCAGGCCACCCGATGGGGGGAATAGAATGATAAATTGAAAATACGAGAGAAAAAAAAAATTAGGTTAATCCATATCAAATTCAGCTGAATTATGCCTGTTCTAACTGGAGGTTGTAATGCCATGGATGAGACAGTTGGGGTTAACTTGTTATGTTAACGATTAAGGGAACTAGGAACAAGCTACTGACAGATGTGGCTCATTGGTAGTGCTCTTGCCTCTGACTCAGAAGGCTGAAGGTTCATATCCAACTCCAAGGGCAGGATTTTGAGATTGCCAGGTTTGTGAATGGAGGTGGAGCTGGCCAGCATGTGGGTTCCTTGGCTCCATCTGACCCCCAGCCATTTTCCTGGGAGCAGTGGGGATGGCAAGGCTACTTGTCTGCACGTGATGGGTATCTCAAAGGCCACTTAAGGCTGACTGGGATTTTCATGTTAGCTTCCAGGTGCCTGCAGGCAGTGGGGCCAGTTTAACTGGCTAGAGGCCGCCTCCTGGTGGCAGGCCTTGGTGGGTGGGGCAGTGGTTGCAGTGCGCCAAGGAGACCTCGTGACCCTCCCTGCTTGCCTGGTGCTGCAGCCGCCACAGGTCACCCTGTAGAGGAACCACCCTCCTCCACAGTCCAAAAGCAAAATACTGTGGTACTGAAAATCTGGTGGCTGCCAGACCTCCTCTGCATTTCCAGCATTTTCTGTTTTTATCAACCCACCCTCCACAGTGGTGGCCTGACTGCAAAAGTCATTTTTAAAACTTAAACTTAAAAATAAGTTGGAGAGAGGACTCCTCTGTCTTGAAGTGAAGTCCCTCCAAATTATGTTCCATTGAAGCCTTCTACTCCTTTCAGCCTGGAAGGCCCCTTTGCCCTCTAGCTTTCAGGGCCTGTCCGCTGTCGTTAATTAGATGGCGAGGCCTGTTCTCCGGCCATTAATTGGTTGCACTGGCATAAATCACCATGGGCAAAATTTTGGGCCTCGTGGGCGGGCGGGCATTCCTCCTACCCGACCGGGAATAAAATCGCGCGAGATGACATCGGGCGAGTGTCCCGACCTCATCCCACGTGTGCACAATCTTCAGGTCAGCGGGCACTTGGGTGTCAGAGCCGTGCCCACTGTCAATTAAAAGGCCACTTAAGGCCATTAAAGAGACAATTGATCCCGATTTTACATTGCCCGTGTGATTTCGCGCTTGTTGCACAGGCAGAACGGGCAGGCGGGCAGCCCATCTTTTGCAAAACCTCATCCAAGGGCGGGATATAAAGGGTCAGCAGCATTGGCAGTGTGAGTAGTGAGGAGTTTAGGAGATGGTTTGCTGCTGGTTGCTTATTTGAGCTCAACAGCTTCATCTCAGTTCTTAGCATTTCCAGGCTTCATTTTAGGACTCATTGGTGTCTCCGAGGCCCCCTGAGGATTCGGACTGGGTGGACCCTTCCAGGTATCAGACAGCCTTCCCTTACCCTGGTAATGGGGATTGCGGTCTCCGCTGGTGGCACCTCTTCTGAGGAGGAAGAGAGGGGCAGAAGGTAGAGAAGGCCACATGTCCCTGTGCAGCTTCCAGGGGAGCGACTGGTGGGAGGAGAAGCACAGGCACAGGGGGCGCAGGACCAGCAGGTAGTCCAAGGTGGAAAGGGCCACAGAAGATGCCACTATCCTGCTGCCAGGGTATAGAGGCAGCAATGCAGCTAGCTCAATATGTCCGAGGTGCAGGAGGCTCCACCTCTCCAGGGAGACAGTGACCTCCATTTGTCTGATGATTGGGCCTGAGATCACCTCCGACTGTGTGAGTGGACACCCCATGCCAGTGGCTCTGAAGGTCACAGTAGCCCTCAACTGCTATGTCTCTGGCTCTTTCCAGGGGTCAGTGAGGAATCTGTGTGGAGTCTCCCAATCAGCTGTCCACTGTTGCGTCAAACTCGTGACAGAAGCTCTGTTCAAGCGGGTAATGACATTTATTCAGTTCCTTACGGACTAGGCCAGCCAGGCTGAGTGAGCCAGAGGGTTTTCAGTGATTGCTGGGTTCCCCCATATCCAGGGTGCAATCGCCTGCACACATGTGGCCATCAAGGTGCCAGCGGGTGAGCCGGGTGCCTTCATCAACAGGAAGGGCTTCCACTCCATGAACGTGCAGATAGTGTGAGATCATAGGATGCAAATTCTGCAAGTCTGTGCAAGGTACCCAGGCAGCTCCCATGATGCTTAGATCCTCAGGCACTCCCAGGTGCCAAAGCTATTCAGTTCTCCAGCTCGACTGGATGGATGGCTGCTGGGTGACAAGGGTGATCCATTGAAAAGGTGGCTTCTGAAGCCTCTCCGCCACCCAAGAACAGAGGCAGAGCAGTGTTATAAAGGAGTCATGCCTCTACAAGGGCAGTGATAGAGTAGGTCTTCTGAAGATGCCCTTCTGATGTCTGGACCATTCGGGGGAGCACTGCAATACCCCCCAGAGCGGGTGTCACTGATAGTGGTTGCATGCTGCACTCTCCACAATCTGGCACTGGCAAGGGGGGACCCACTGGAGGATGAGGATCTTGAGGCAGCTCCACAGGCCATGGACAGTGAACCCAGTGGTGAATCAGAAGAGGAGCACGGTGAGGAGAAGGCTGAGGACATGGAGGCAGACCTCTATATCCTTCAGGGTGGCAGGGACAACAGCTTTGATTCAACCCTCCTTCAGCTAGGCTGCCAAAGATCTGCTTCCACCTCATGTCAGGGCTGCCACCTCCATCCCGGATATTTGAAATGACCCCTTCCTTTGAACCCAATGTCCACTCAGTGCCTGTGCAATGAAGTTTAGAGCCACTCACATCCAGCATTACATTACTGGTGTACCCTGCACCAAAAAGAAAAGGTGAAGCATACTCAGGCCATTATGACAAAAACAAAATTTATCTAATTTGCACACACCCAAAACAAATTAACATTACCATCTCTGGTGCTGACTTCCACCAGTAAACATATAAACAAAAATTACAGATCACCCGTGAACAACTTGTGTTCAAGTTTACTTAAGTTTACGAGTGCTGCGTCTTAGTGCCCCTCCCTCTCGCTAGCAGTGGCATTAGAGGCAGCCTGCTCACTCTGCTGTCCTGTTGCCTTGATGAACTTGGTGGTCGTCCTCTGGCCAGTGGAGCCTGTGCTGGCCCCGCCTGGGAGGGAGCGGCCAGTACCACGGCTGGCATCTCCCCAGCCATTGCAGCCTCATCAGCTGCCACAGTCACTGGCAGCGGGGCGGAGGAGCTTCTGTCGTCTACCAGAGTGCCCTGAAGGGAGCCCGCTGAGACGGCAAGCAGCTCGTGCATTAACGTGATGTCGCTCTGGCCCTCCCTGCTCGCCATTGATGGATGGGCACCTACCTGCGATACTGGGTGCCTTATCCATCTTCCACACTGGCACTGACCACCTGAGGTCACGGTCTGTGTGAGGGCTTGCAAGTTCAAGCTCTGATTCTGCCCCTGGATCTGCCTCTCCATGAGAGTTGCCATTCTCTCAATGGAGGAGGCAGTGCGCTCGGCCATGAGTGTCAACGCAGTGCTCACGCTCCGCATGGATTCCTCCATAACAGAGACCATGGCATGCATACCTTCGTGGATCTCCGCCAGATTCTCCCGCACCTTCCGCTGGACATCCAGGACCTGCCGCCTTATGGATGACTCCAGAGGCTCATCATCTGCCTTCAACTCAGCATCATCTTGGTCTCCAGCAATCCTCTGGCACTCCCAAGTGCCAAAGCTATTCAATATTAGGAGGTTTGGGAGGCCTCTGACTGTCGGCGCCCTGGGCACTCTCTGCCTCCGCCTGCACCTCAAACGAGTGTGAAGTGCCCTCACTGCTGTGCACCGAGATACTAGCCAAAGACCTAATGTCCACCAAGGGAGGGTGTGATGCAGGTGCAGCTGAAGCCCAGCGGTCCTCTGCTGTCAGGTGTGGCTCTTCAGGGTCCTGCGATTGAGTGCCTGCTGGCGAATCTAAGGGAGAACAATGACATGTCATTAGTTTAAGTCATCACGCTGTCTCTGTGCATATCAGGCACCCTGGTGAGACAATGGAGATCTGCATCATGGTACCATCAGCTTTCAATGATCAATGGGGACTCCAGTTTTGAGGCTGCCATCAATGATGCGACTACACAAGAATGGTTGCACAATCCGCACTCTCACCTCTGTGCACTGCACTCTTACCTTCGTCTGACACTCCAGCCTCTCCACGACCGCCAGAACAAGGTGCGTAGCGGCTCTCCAGCTATAATGTGTCCTGCTCAAATCTGGTCAATATTAGGAGGTTTGGGAGGCCTCTGCCTATCCTTGACCTCTCTATGCAGTTATGGCTCATCTCCCCGTGAAAGGACAGAGGAGCATTGATTAGTCCACTCCCCACCTGCAGCGCCATTGCAGCCTGGCCAACCCCAGCTGAGGAACACATGGCAGGGCACATCCGAGTCGTGGCCCTCGACCCACAAGGCACTCAGTTAATGCAGCTAGGGCTCACCCCCTTGGCCAGCTCCAGTGTGATTGTCAGTTGGCGCTCAGCCTCTAACACCCCTGAGCTGCACAGGAGGATGGTCAGCCCTTAACACTTCTCCACACTGATTTGCACAGCCTGAGTGATGTAAATCGAAAGATTAGTGGGGAGTCCCCTCGAGTCAATCATCTTGAGTGGCTTCTGAAGCCTCCTGGTGGATGGCCAGCATGTGAAAGCATTCCCCAAAAAATGTCCATTTAAAAACATCAGTACTATAGCTCCTGTTATCTAGAGAGGTCCTTGGAAAGGGAGGAAAGCACATTTATGTTCAAAAGTACCTTTGGTTCTGGAGGAAGACCAGAGAAGCCCAAGGATTATTCTTTGCTCTCAAAGGTTGCAGGTATTAACCTTGAATCTAGAATCATAAACAGTTACTGCACAGAAGGAGGCCATTTGGCTCGTCATGTCTGTGCTAGCTCTCCGAAAGAACAACTCACCAAGTCCCACCCGCTGCCCTTTCCCCTGCAAACGTTGTCACTTCAGGCAATTACCCAATTCTCTTTTGAAGCCTCGATTGAATCTATTCTTGGGTAGAGCATACCAGATCCTAACCACTCACTGCACTGAAAAACTTTTCCTTATGTCACCATTGATTCTTTCTCCAATCACCTCTCTGCGCATGGTTTTCTCAGGGCCGTATTCTAGAGCCATACGGACCCGAAATGTTAGCTCTGTTTTTCTCCCCACAGACGCTGTTAGAGCTGCTGAGTTTTTCCAGCATTTTCTTTTTTTATTCTAGAGGCTTAATTGTCTGAGAGCGGAGAATTAAAACACAAAAAGCTGCAAATACTCAGTATGTCAGCTGTGCTGGGGCTCTGTGGTGGGTGATTTCTAACCAACGCTCCATTGTATTCATATGACATTCCACTCTGTGCTAGTTTATTGCCTTTACTAAATACTTTGAAATAAATGCATTTGAATAGTACACAGAGGAGTTTAATAAGAAGACTGTAAAGTGTGCAAGTCTCAGTGACACTAATTTCGCCTTTCCATCCCCATCATAGAGTTCCACCTGCTCTTTTTATAATCTGTCCCATGTGTCAACGGCCTATGAACAGAAAAACTCAAAACTGAAGAACTCAAACACAGGGCATAGTGACACAAGGAGCTGAGAGCCATGTCGATAAAGGGCAAGTAGAAACATAGAAACATAGAAAATAGGAGCCGGAGTAGGCCATTCGGCCCTTCGAGCCTGCTCCGCCATTCATCATGATCATGGCTGACCATCCAACTCAATAGCCTGCTCCTGCTTTCTCCCCATATCCTTTGATCGCTTTCACCCCAAGAGCTATATCTAACTCCTTCTTGAAAACATACAATGTTTTGGCCTCAGCTACTTTCTGTGGTAGCAAAGGTAGGGAACCCAGGCCTGTCTGGTTCAATCCAGTTCCTAAGGGCAAGTGCTGTCACTGTTACTGTACAATCCTTCATTGAAATACAAAGTTGGTTTCTTTGCTTGATATCAATACCATAATCACCATCAAGACACAGAATAAGCAAACAAAGGCTGAATAATTCAAAACCTTCAGAAATCTCACAGCAACTAAGAATATAAGGATTTCATTTGAGTGATGACAATGGTTGGGCTTTTAAAATGTGAGTTTATGAGGAGAAGCAGTATGTTGTGGTTGTGAGTGAAAGTGTTTTAGTCTTGAGCTTCACTGCTCTCCCTCATTACTTTTTCACTCATTGTAGCTCTTACTTTATGTATTGACCTAAGTTTATTCTTTCTGCTATTGTTAATTATCAGCAGCCATGTACACTGGCTGACACCAAAGCAACAACTTGTATTTATATAGCGCCTTTAACCTAATTAAATATACCAAAGTGCTTCACAGGGGCGTTATTAAACAGGATATCACACGAGCCACATAAGGAGTTATGAAAGCAGATGACAAAAGTTTGGTCAAAGAGGTAGGTTTTAAGGTGCATCTTAAAGGAGATAGGAAAGACAGAGAAGTGGACTGGTTTAGGGAGGGAATTTCAGAGCTTATGACACAGGTGGCTGAAGGCACAGCCAACAATGGTGCAGTGATTAAAATCAGGGATGCACAAGAGGCCAGAGTTAGAGGAGCGTAAATATCTCCGAGGCTGTATGGGTTGGAGGAGGTTACAGAGATAGGGAGAGGCAAGACCATGGAGGGATTTTGAAAGTAAAATCAAGGTATTGCTTAATCCACTAGCGTATTTCCCAGTCTTCCTGCGTTATTTATTTTGTAAATGAGAGAACAGCACTGTGAGATGAGGGGCCGGATTTTTGCAGAGTCGGGACGACTCCAGAGAATCTTACAAGAGGTGGGACCCATAGGTGGAAGCCTTGTCTCTATTTCCAACAGATCCCATTTTTGCTGGTGGGGGGAAGAGGAGGGGTGTGAATCACACAGTTGGGAAAGTCAAACGCAGCAGGACCAATTGAAATTAGTGTTGAGTTCAAATATACCCCATTTCCACTGTCCAAGGGCCTCAACCCACAACGTGGGAGTTACAAATTTATGGAGTAGACAGAAATGCTTGTGAAGGGTGGATAATATCGGTTTAAGTGTCATGATCTAAAATTTTTAAAATCCCCAGCCCTTTAAACATGAAAACAAAATAGGGAAGAATGGGTTGGCATGGAGGGGGCATTGGGGTATGAGGGGGCCTGGGGCTTGGGTGGGGGGAAAGTGTTGGCATAGAAGGGGCATGGGGAGTGAGTGGCGGTGAGGAGGTGTGAGGGGTGAGGGATAATAGGGTGAGGACCTAACAGCTTCTGAAACAACTGGGACAAAGTCCTAGAGAACCAAACGGACCTTCTAACCAAAATAAAAGCAACATACTGCGGACACTGGAAATCTGGAATAAAAACAGAAAATGCTGGAAAATCTCAGCAGGTCTGACAGCATCTGGGGAGGGACAAGCAGAGTTAATGTTATGAGTCTGTATGACCCTCCTTCAGAGATCTGCAACTGCAGAAGTCCTGGGCATAAACATAAGATGATCAGAAAACATGTAAAAATTATTTGGTGCAGCATGGTTAATCTTGTAGACACATTCTTCACTGTGCTTGGGGCTAGATCTGACAAGCTATCCTTGTCAAGTTTACTGGTCTACATTACTCAGGCCATACTATCAAAGGGCAAAGGAAATGCATGAATACAGCCTTTGTTAAACACTGTATTTTTAAAACAAAAAACAGAATTACCTGGAAAAACTCAGCAGGTCTGGCAGCATCGGCGGAGAAGAAAAAAGTTGACGTTTCGAGTCCTCATGACCCTTCAAGTTAGTTTGAAGGGTCATGAGGACTCGAAACATCAACTCTTTTCTTCTCCGCCGATGCTGCCAGACCTGCTGAGTTTTTCCAGGTAATTCTGTTTTTGTTTTGGATTTCCAGCATCCGCAGTTTTTTGCTTTTATCACTGTATTTTTAAATGTTGACAAGAAGGGTTTAGCACACAATGAGAATTCACAATCTTCTGCTAACACCTCCAGCCATCTTCACCATTTGTTTCCTCCTCAGCTGAATAGGTCTATCTGTTATTCATCATCCAAAGCCATATTCTAGGCTCCACTACCAGAGGAAATAGTTTCTTTATTTCTACCCTGTCAAATCATTTAATCATATTAGTAACGCAATTAGATCTGCCTTTAATCTTGTTATACTCAAGAAAATATAAGCTTAGTCTATGCACCCTATTAGCCTGAGTATCGTTCTAGTGAATCTGTGCTGCACTTTCTCCAAGGCCAATATATCTTTCTGGACTGCAGCACCCAAAACCGAATGCCGTACTTGAAATGCAGTCTAACCAGAGCTTTAAGTAGTAGTAACATAATTTCTGCCCCCTCTGTGTTTTATCCCCCTTGAGATAAAGGGTGACATCCCATAAGCAGGTCTGTATTTGGACCCTTAAATCTCTACGCTCATCCACCATTCCTAGCTTCTCACTATTGAGAAAATAATCCAAACTAACTTTCTTAGTCTGACCAGACGCAGGACATGATACTATGCCTGCAACCAGCAGTCGCTGCCACCATATTTAATTTGCTGAGATGTTTCAATGGTGTGATAAGAAATAATGCGGTAAGAATTCAGCTTCTGCACTCTAGGTCCACAATGGGGCAGGATATTGCAAAATTGTGCACCGTAGGCCCACCAACCATTGAATCAATAGATGAAAAATTGGGAACTTGGAATAAAGGATTTCAATATACCATATTTATATATTCCTGATGTGTTCCAGCAATGCAAAAGTGGAATTTTATTCTTCCCTTGTTCCAAAGGACACCTCACGATATTCCTCTGATAAGAATATCAGAGGACTATGGTAAGGAGCTGCGGGGATGACCACCTAACCTATACGAGTGTTTGCTGCTCACGACATATTGCCTCTATTACTAACCCTTTGCATTGTTCACTCTCTGCACTGCTCAGTACCTGCAGATTGCACTGGCTACAATGAGGCTGAAAGTTGACTTTAGCTCAAAATGACTTTGACTTCTGTGCAAATGAGTATTGGGTGCGGTATAAAACAGTCACCAAAAGGTTGTTGATTGTATAAAATGTGTATTGCCTGGTCTGAAAGAACTACTAAATAAGAAACAAAGAATTTGTTTGATTCTGGAAAATCTTCCCACATGTACTGTTTCATACTTGAGTTCTAATAGAGTCTCAACGTAAAATATTGACCTGCCTTTTCCCTTTTCAAACACTGATAGAGCTGTACTGTGTTTCCAGCATTTCCATTTTTCTAGTTAAGATTTTCAGCGTTTGCATTTTTAATTTTGATCCCATTTGGAACTCCGTATTTAGCATAGTTCAGTGATCGTGTTTGATATAAAAACAAAAAGCTAAAAGCTACTGCGGATGCTGGAAATCCAAAACAAAACAAAAACAGAATTACCTGGAAAAACTCAGCAAGTCTGGCAGCATCGGAGAGACCAAACGCAAACTGGGCGACCGTTTTGCGGAACACCTGCGGTCTGTCCGCGAGAAAGACCCAAACCTCCCTGTCGCTTGCCATTTTAACACTCCACCCTGTTCTCTTGCCAACATGTCTGTCCTTGGCTTGCTGCATTGTTCCAGTGAAGCCCAACGCAAACTGGAGGAACAGCACCTCATCTTCCGACTAGGCACTTTACAGCCCTCTGGGCTGAATATTGAATTCAACAACTTTAGATCTTAAACTCCCCCTCCCCCCATCCCCACCCCGTTTCTTTTCCCCCCCCACCCGCCTTTTGTTTCAATAATTTATATAGATTCTTCTTTCCCCACCTATTTCCGTTATTTTTAAATCTAAAACTAAAACCTTTAGTCTTTCCACCCCACCCCCACTAGAGCTGTACTTTGAATATCCTGTTTTCCATTCTTAATTAGCACTTTTCTCAGACAAAGACCACCACCTTCAACACCTCTTTGACCCTTTTGTCTCTGACATCTTTTGATTATTATCTGCTCACACCACACCCTCAATGTGTCTCTTCCCCCCCGCCCCCCACCCACCTTAAACCAATTTATATTTCTCCCTTGTTGAAACTATGCTGCAGTTCTGCCGAAGGGCCATGGAGGCTCGAAACGTTGACTGATTTCTTCTCCGCCGATGCTGCCAGACTTGCTGAGTTTTTCCAGGTAATTCTGTTTTTGTTTTGTTGTGTTTGATATAAACCTTGTTCTGCCAGGTGAAGTCTGACGAGACAATCATACCGACTCCACCAAAACTCCTTTGGTCTTTCTTGGTTGTGGAAATTGTGAATGAATTAAATATTTCACATACATAATTATTACACGTTATTTATATCATTACTTGTAATTTAACTTGTGAGCCTTTGCCCTGTATTTTATGCATCATCTCACCAGTTCATGAATATTTTTTATGTTTGAACTTTTACTAGTTTTCCTCAGTTATCACTGAATAATTAACATTTCAGGTCATTATCCTAATTCTTTCCACAGTTAATTTTTTTTCCTCAGTCAAGCTGGTAATGGATAGCAATTCTGTCCTTTCCCTTGACACAGACTGATGATGTCCATGGAGTGCTCATTTTAATTTGAGATCATCTGTCCCTCTCTGCATATATTAGGCATTAAGCTACATTCTGCTCAATGCGCACTGTTGACAGCAACCAGCTGGGCTGTGGCACCGATATAAAATCTACATTAGTCACGTATATCAGACTTATTAAATGCACCATAATTAAGAACATATTTGTGCATTAGATGAATCATTTTCCTTGAGTATTTATTAAACGTTTTCATGGCCGAGACAAATTAATATCTGTGGAAAACCATCTCGGAGGGAGAAGGAAAAGGGATAATTGGCATTTCTGTTCATTCTTGAAAAACACAAGATTCTACCTCCAGCAGCGTCCCGTCATAAAATTTTTTATTCAAATCAAAAATTGCCACACTGAAACTGGATTTCTTTTTCAATAAAACATTTTGTTTGTGATTTTCAATTCTTTTCTCGGGACACTCTATGGACTATAACTCATTTCAAGCTCTAGACCAGTAATGAAATGAGAAGACTTGCATTTATATAGTACCTTTCACAACTTTCAAAGCGCTTTACAACCAATGAAGTACTTATGAAGTGTCGTCACTGATGTAATGTAGGAAATGGGCTCAGTTTTTACCTCACACATTTTGATGTGAACATGTAGGCCCAATATTGTTCTCATATCTTGTGCTATTGAGCATCTAATTCAGTAAATAAATCTGTAGGTAACTGGCCATAGTTCACAAGAGACATAGAAACATAAAAAATAGGAGCAGGAGTAGGCCATTCGGCCCTTCGAGCCTGCTCCACCATTTATTATGAACGTGGCTGATCACCCAACTCAATAGCCTGCTCCCGCTTTCTCCCCATATCCTTTGATCCCTTTCGCCCCAAGAGCTATATCTAACTCCTTCTTGAAAACATACAATGTTTTGGCCTCAACTACTTTCTGTGGTAACGAATTCCACAGGCTCACCACTCTCTGGGTTAAGAAATTTCTCCTCATCTCAGTCCCAAATGGTCTACCCCATATCCTCAGACTCTGACCCCTGGTTCTGGGCTCCCCCAACATCGGCAACATCCTTCCTGCATCTACCCTGTCTAGTCCTGTTAGAATTTTATAGGTTTTTATGAGATCCCCCTCATTCTTCTGAACTCCAGTGAATATAATACTAACCAACTCAATCTCTCCTCATATGTCAGTCCTGCCATCCCAGGAATCAGTCTGGTAAACCTTTGCTGCACTCCCTCTATAGCAAGGACATCCTTCCTCAGATAAGGAGACCAAAACTGCACACAATATTCCAGGTGTGGTCTCACCAAGGCCCTGTATAATTGCAGTAAGACATCCCTGCTCCTGTACTTGAATCCTCTCGCTATGAAGGCCAACATACCATTTGCCTTCTTTACTGTCTGCTGCATCTGCATGCTTACCTTCAGCAACTGGTGTATGAGGACACCCAGGTCTCGTTGCACATTCCCCTCTCTCAATTTATAGCCATTCAGATAATAATCTGCCTTCCTATTTTTGCTACCAAAATGGTTAATCTCACATTTGTCCACATTATATTGCATCTGCCATGCATTTGCCCACTCACTCAGCTTGTCCAAATCACACTGAAACATCTTTGCATCCTCCTCACAGCTCACCCTCCCACCCAGCTTTGTGTCATCAGCAAATTTGGAGATATTACATTTAGTTCCCTCATTTAAATCATTAACATATACTGTGAATAGCTGGGGTCCCAGCACCGATCCCTGCGGTACCCCATTAGTCACTGCCTGCCATTCGGAAGAAGACCCATTTATTCCTACTCTTTGTTTCCTGTCTGCCAACCAGTTTTCTATCCATCTCAATACACTACCCCCAATCCCATGCTCTTTAATTTTACACGCTAATCTCTTATGTGGGACTTTGTCGAAAGCCTTCTGAAAGTCCAAATAAACCACATCCACTGGCTCCCCCTCATCAACTCTACTAATTACATCCTCGAAAAATTCCAGTAGATTTGTCAAGCATGATTTCCCTTTCATAAATCCATGTTGACTCTGTCCGATTCTGCCACTGTTTTCCACGTGCTCAGCTATTAAATCATTTACAATGGACTCTAGAATTTTCCCCACTACTGATGTCAGGCTGACCATAGGCTATAGGCATCTCCCTCTGTTAGACAGTGACAAGTGTTTTTTTAAAATATTCGTTCATGGGATGTGGGTGTCTCTGGTTAGGTCAGCATTTATTACCCATCCCTAATTGCCCTTGTTCAGAGGGCATTTAAAAGTCAACCACATTGCTGCGGGTCTGGAGTCACATGTAGGCCAGACCAGGTAAGGACGACAGATTTCCTTCCCTAAAGGACATTAGTGAACCAGATGGGTTGCATAGCTTGAGTAGCACCACTCCACATCAAGAATGGGGTAAGGCAAGGACGCAGGTCTCCATGAACTATCATAGCTGGTATTGGGATTGAACCCATTCCTTTGGCCTCATTCTGCAGCTATCTAGCCAACTGAGCTAGCTGACCCCCACCAGGAATTAACCAGTTTTCCCAATATTATTATAAGACTACCTTGTATGTTCATATCAAATTGACTTATCTGCCTCTTTAATGGAGGTATTTACCTATTAATTGTAAACAGATAGATGTCTGACACAATTTCCATAAGCGTTTGTATAATTGTTTCCAAGCTGCTATGATATGACGGTATAACCCTAAGCATGCCAGTCACAGAACATTGTACGTCAGAAAGGCCAACAAATATTTGCACATGGAGGTCAGCAGGACCCACAGGACCTGATATCCTTTCAAATTAAGGGAATGGGTAGTTCTGTGGGACTTGCTGCTTTATGTGTCCTATCTGCAGCCTTGGTGAGCAATGGTCTGCATCGGGAGAATAGATTGATAAAATCTATACTCTCGAGAGCTTCATAAACAACAAACACACTAGTCTGGCGTCAACTATCGTCTCAGATTTTCTTGAGAGGTTTTGAGCAATAAATGGAACATTCCAGGCTTCAGTCATCAGCTTGCATTCAAATACATCTGTTCCCTTTGTCTGGCTGTGTGTATGTGTTTTTTTTTGTTTTCAACACTCCACTTGGATCTATGATGTGGCTCCAGTGACAGGGTGAAGACCTCGAGGTGTTTGGCTGCACTTATAATCCCTGATACGTGATGACGTACATCTGGTGGCTGGTCCAGGGTGTTCACACGTATATTTAGGTCAACATAAACTGAGTATCCGCTGCAAACAGCCACGCCTCAAAGACTTTAGGATGATGAACTGTGGACTCGTGTGCACGCGATTCTTTCCAGTTAGCCCTCCATGATCAGAGAACTAAAGAGCCAGGCACATGAAGATCAGTAAACACTTGGTGATACTTTTTAGAGGTGTGGCTACGCATAACTACGTGTGACTGGATCGTCTTTCTTCCCATTCCTATGCAAGTACCAATCAGATCCTTACTTTGAACTCAGGAGTCCTGGTTGAGAGTCCAGTTCCTGCTTTGCAGCCATTGCTATCAACCATGGCTTATTGGTCAGTGGACTTTTCTGTTACTGTAAACCAATTTATTTTCACTGGGATTACATTTTGCAGGATCCTGAGCTTTCATTAGTCTTTCATAATAAAAGGTAAAAGCAGACTACTTTCAAACTGGATATTAAAAGAAGAATGCTATCCCAAGATGCCAGAAGGGGGACATAAAGTGTGTGGGAAATTCTTTAAAAAATGCTTGCAGTATACATGATTGAGGAGGGGAACTGTGCTTCTTTCAGTGTAAGTTGAATTATGGCAAATAGCTGTAAACTCATTGTTCTTCTTGGTAAAAGTTAATGATAATGGAATCTGTGCCAGTTGACTTGAACAGCTTCAAGAAAGTGTAAAATTTGCTTACTCCATCGTGAAGTAGGAGACAAGTTTGTCGTCCTTATGAAACTCATAGTTTCTCACCAGTTCATAATGTCTGACTGTCTCTGCGCACCTCAGTCTGCTTCTCTTCCCAGCTCCATTCCCTCACTGGAGTGGCATTTCAGCACTGCACCCGGCATGTTTCATGTTTGAGCTGTTGGCTCGGAGCACAGTGATAAATTGCTTTTAACTAAAAAGAGCGATTTCTGGAAGAAACACACATGGATGAGGCACTATTTGAAGATGGGTCAATGTGTTCCCTTCGTCAAAGCTCAGGAAGAGTTCTCAAAGCTGATTCATGGAATCATCATTTCTTGCAGACAGCGGGATTAACTTTGCATTCCTGTGCTCCGAGGTTGGGGCTGAAGTGGAAGTTGACTTGCAAAGAACACAGATCAGAGACTGGTGAAGTGCAAATTAGTCTTCATTATGTGTTTTTCAGACATAAAATGGGCACAAAAGGCTCTAATGTCAGTGCACAACATCCCTTGCCCAATCTGGACTGTCATGCTGGCGTAGGCCCAGGTGCCTCTGTTGACTGCCTGAAACAAGTGTTAGGATTTCGCCTTCAGGACCCCTGCAGAAAATTTTGCAGCCAATTAGATTTCCCCAATGATTTTTGCAGCCTAAGGCCAGAATTTTCTGGCCCCGTTGGCGTTGGGCATCATGGGGGTGGGGGGGGGGGGGGGTTGGGGGGTAAACAGATAATATGGTGAGAAGCCCAAAAATCAGCCATCATGAAGCCAGTTTGCGATTGTCTGCTCCACCCGTCAATGGTTTCCAAATCTGTCCAACGTCGGGAGGGTCATTTTAATCCATTTACATCTAAATATAAGCCCTCCTGGTCGGAATCACCCCCCCCCCCCGCTATACTGTATCATCCTGGCACATCGCCATGATTGCTGAAGTTCGAGGGGAACTCGGAGATGAATGCACACTAACGTTGTGCAGCGCTCGCGAGGGTCACCCATTCGACTTCAAGGAAGAGATGCCGTGCATTCAGGGGAGGGCACAGGCAAGTCGCTCTTTCCCGACTGACTGACAATGCGGTGCCGGGGCAAGGGTTGCACTTGGGGCGAGTTGGGGGGTGGGGTGGTGCAAGGCAGCACAGTCTGATGGTGGTGCACAAGCACATTGTTGGGGGGGGGGCAATGGGAAGTGGCCATGCGTTAGGAAACCTTGTATAAAGTCACCATTCCTCTGCAGCTGAGACAGTTCAGGCACAGCCACATTGACATGCCTGGAGCTGGGCCTTTAGCTTATCTGCCCACTCAAGCAGCGCAGAGGCATGAAAGAGCCACCAAATGCTCCTGAGCTTTGTACGCCTCGGGCACAGACTGCAAAGTAATGAGCATTTTAGGGAGCTGCAGAACAATTGGATGACTGCACACGTTGTACAATCTCTGTGCGAAAGCTGGCCATGGACCAATCACTGGTCTTGGCGCTCACAGCCCCTTGCAATGTCATCATTCAGGTTTGGACCAGTCTCCCCCATGGTTCAAACTAACAGTGCAGCCTTGCAGTGCAGGTAGGAGAATGCCTGTGCCTGAGCTGAGAGCACAGCATGCAGTCCAGTGGGAAAAGCTGCTGCCAATTGGTCAGGTGGAGTGGGGTGGAGGTGGGTGGGGTTTTGGGCAGCCATGCAGTGCACTAAACTCTGGCCATTCAAGTGGTGGCCAGCACTCTCCAGGATGCATTAAGGGTCCTTGAGATGGAGCCGGAGCCGCACATGTAACCTTGAACAGCCCCTAGGAGACCAATGCTAACCCATGCGTCTCTCTCTTTCATCCTGCAGGAGGAGTGCATCAGGAGCATGGAGCCTGGTGACCTAGCTGTATGCTTCATGGTGTACAGGGAGCGGAAACGACGGAGAAGAGAGTGATGGAGCCATCTGGCTGGACAGAGAGAGGAGCAACACCCTCAAGAAGAAGGGATGGCTGGGGCTCCCACGCACACTGTTGGGGAGTCACAGTGAGCTGTCTTGGATGGTGCCTAGCCAGACCCAGGGTCTATAGATGGTGCCTGTCATTCCTGGAGATGATTGAGAGCCAGTGTCACCGAAGTCTGCGCACGTCGAGGGAACTGGTTGGCCACACCTGCCACCTGCTGCAGGATTTGGTGCCACGGGGACATGGAGGGCATCCACTGCCAGTGGCTGTGAAAGTGACCGCAGCGATCAATTTAAACACCAGTGACTCCTTCCTGCAGGTGACCTGCACAGGATTTCGCAAGCCTCCACCCACAAGTGCATCCAGGAGGTCACAGACGCTAAATTCACGATGGCACACAACTTTGTGCATTTTGCCCGGGATCGGGAAAGCCAGGAAGCAAAATTGTTGGGATTTGTGCAGATCTCAGGTTTCCTACAGGTGCAGGGTGCCAGTGACTGCACTCACCTGGCGCTTAGATCTCCATGGCAACACGGTCAACTACGTCAACCGTAAGGGCTTCCATTCACTGAATATCCAGCTGCTCTGCGACAACCACAAACACATCCTACAGGTCTGCGCACGGTTCCCAGGGAGTGTCCACGATCCTACATTCTCAGTAGGTCTCAGGTTCCTGAAGTCTTCCAGTGTCCACAGTGGCTGCAGGGATGGTTCCTCGGGGACAAGGACTACCTACAGAGGACGTGATTGATGACACCTGTACGGTGGCCTATGACTGCAGCAGAGCGATGATGGTACAATGAGGCACAAGCTTGCAACTTGAACTTTGGTGGAGCAAACCATTGGGATGTTGGAAATCAGGCTTTGGTGCCTGGACCGCTCTGGTGGAACCCTGCAATACAGCCCACAGAGGGTGTCACCCATCGTCGTCGCCTGCTGCGCTCTTCACAACCTGGAGCTGCAACTGGCGGAGGAGCTGGCTGAGGAGGAGTTGGAGGAGCTGCACATCTCCTCTGACGAAGAGGACGTCGATGGGGATGAGAGTGATGAGGCCCCCGAAGACGAGGATGACCATGGTGAGGCCATCGTATTGCTCAGATGAGGCAGGCGTGCTCGGGAGGCCCTCATAGCCGCTAGACTCATGGAGGATGATGACATACAGTGAGGAGACTCCACAGGTCCTCGCATGACATCTGTGAACGTTTGACTCCAGTCTGGCTGATGACAGTGCACATGCCCTCTGTGGTAAGGCTCCTTGTCATGCAGACACAGCCCATAGTCTCTACATTCCAACATGATGATGACAACATGCAGTGGGGACACTCCCAAGCTTACGTGAATATCTGACTCCTGTCTGGCTGGTAGCAGATCACTTGTGCTCTGTGAACAGGGTCATATCATGGAGATTCAGCATGGAGACATTAACTTCTCCTGATCCTATGGTGTCCTTTGTGAGCTGAACCCTTCAGGTTCACACTGTCACTGGACACAGACACTGATGAGATGGTGGGGGGCAGCCACATCTCAAAGGTGCTGGGAGCACATAGAGAGAATGACGGAACTCTGTGCCGCCGGCTCAGGACACCCTGACAGCAATGATAAGCCTCATCGAGGCGCAGGCATGACTGATGTGACCAGTGACTGTGAAGGCACACCAGCAGTGTGCTGGGAAGGTTGCACAAAGCACAGGTAGGAGGCCCTGGACTGAGACACCTGCCTTTATCTTGTGCAGGGACCAAGGTTTCACATCTGAGTGACACGAACACTGCCCATCAGAACAAGGAGCCACAGGCAAAGAGGCATTCTTGGGAGTTTATTTACAATAGTGAATACTCGAACCCAGGTTGTGCAATTACATCTTCTTAACCTTCCTAACCCTGCTGCTACGTCTTGGTGCTCCCCGGACATCCACAGCGGAGGTGGAGGCAGCCTGCTGACTGCTATGCCTTGCCTGTGATGACCTTGGCGGGCATCCTCTGGAGGGTCGAGACCTGGAGGGCCCCGGCCTGCTTGTGGTTTTCTGCTGTGTGGCAGTGGCACTGTCCTTGGCCTGTGGAGCTGGAGCTGCTGAGGTCACAGGAAGAGGGGATTCGGATGGGCCAGACACTCCCGGAGTGACCTGCGTGGATGGCCCCAGGTGTGCACCTGCTGTTCCTCCTCCCTATGGGTGCCAAGGGCCCCTGGCTGACTCCTTGAGGGGAAGGGGAAGCTGGAGTGAGATTGTGTTGCCCCATACCCCTCTCACATTGACACTGCTGGAGGCCAACAATGGCGTCAGTGATGGAGTTCAGCCTGCGCAGCAGTGCACAACCTAAGTCCTGCACCAAGGCCTCTATAGCAGCCGCTATTCTACCAGTGTTGACATTGGAGCGTTGGCATGCCGGCGCTATCACTTCAGACCAAAAGTGGACAAACTCCTCCATCGTGCCTTGCAATCTGGGGAGTGCTGCAGACATCCCTTCCTGATGTTCCTGAGCTTGTCTTTGCAACTCCAGCAACTGTGACATGACCGAGTCCAGAGGCTCCTTACCTCACTTGGACTTAGCAGCTATCTGGCCTCCAGCAGTCCTCCGAGTGCCAGAAATCTGGGAAGTCCCTGCTGCCGCCTGTAGTGGATCAGGCAGTGTGATGTGCTCACCAGATTGTGACCCCGAGGCAACTCTAGAGCTAGGTCTCACCAAGGTGTGTGTCTCTCTGGTGGAGAGTGTGGGTGAGCGCTGTGATGGGTCTTCTATAAGGGTGCCTTCAGATTCTTCTTATGAGGTGTCTTCAGGGCTTAGTCGAGGACCTGGCTTGTGGACCCCCTCAGCTGCTTCCCAGATGTGCCTGCGGAAGCAAGGAGAGATAATTAGCGTATGGCAGGGGACTGCGGAACAGGACACATCAGTCACAGGATGGTTGTCTGATGGATGTTGCACTGCTGGATCCTAACTTGGTTGGGCACCGCTGACCTCACTGTCAGCACAGGAATGGTCCAGATCATCGCCGGCCAGCTGGATGACTCTATTTTCAAAGTCTGTGAGGACCTTGATGTCAGGCATTCCTCCACCAGTCTGAGAACTCTCCCTTCTGCTGTGTGTCAGCTTGTTCTGCATGAAGACAGATGGCGAGAGTGTAAGCAAGGTACCTGCCAGGCTAGATGATAAGGATGCCTGGCATGCGTGTGTGGTGAGCGGTGCCATAGACTGGATGAGGACCGCAGGGCAGATGAAGGTGTGTGTGAGAGAATGAATGGTGATGTCCCTTGAACTGGCAGTGAGTGAGATCCTGTGGGTGTGTGATGGGTTTGTGAGTGTGTGAGTTGAGTGTGAGTTGAGAAGAGTGACTCATCCTGGCAGAACGGAGGAGAGCATTCATCCTCTTTCGGTACTGGGTGACTGTCCTCTTTTGAAGAGCATTGGCCCTACCACTGCTGCCATCGCCTTCCATGCTGGCTTGGTGACCTTGCTTGCTGGTCTTTGCCCAGACCGGGGGTAGAGGACATTGCAGTGAGCCTCCACTGCGTCTAGTAGACGCTTGAGGGAGGCGTTGCTAAATTTGGGGGCAGCATGTTTCCTAACTCTGGCAGCCATCAGTTCCTGTAGCTTCCTTTCCCTTAGAGAGTGCTAGCTCTGTGCAGGGGCAGACCTTAAATATGGCACCCGGATTACTGAAGGCCTGAGGTGATGGCGGGGCGGGCGAATCAGAGGCCTCCCCACCAACGAACTGGCCTGTTTCCCCAAATGCATAATTAATGAGGCAGGACGTGCCAGGAATGGGACGATAAGGTGCCAAAAGCCGCCATTGCGGACGGCAGATAGAATGTCCTTTTCCCCTCCCGTCAGTGCACAGTGCAAATCTGGGACAATTCCGCCCCAAGTGTTGACCCACCGCCGAGTTTATTTTTAAAAATGTTTCTATGCACCTGGTGTAGCAGGGGGGCTCCTACTTTTACCGGTATTCTAAGGCACACTGCTGTTGACCTGCGATCTCCTCCTACCCTCTCCTGTTCTCCCTCCACCTGTCAACTTACCTGTGGGCTGTGGCAGGCGAGGCAGGTAAACTAAAATTGAACATTTAAGGTGGATGATCTGCTTCTAGAAACAATGGCAGGTACATTTTGTTACAAGCAGACCAAGGCCCAATTTCTGACGAACTTCGGGCCTCCCAGTTGACCCGTATGCTGGGAGCACGGCATTAGGTATGCGCCTGAGAACTGGCCAGAATGAATTTCTAACCCTAGTGTTATAACGGCATAGACCTTGTTCTCTGAGCTGTGCTCCCCATGAAGGCGGTTCCTTGCTAGGAGCGAACAATTTTATTAAATTAGTTTTCCTAAATATGCAGCAAGTGGCAATGTATAGAAACATTTTATTAGGTCAAATTAGTGCTCCTAGTGGAGAGCCATGCTGGGCAGGAAGCGTGAGTTGGATACTTGGGGTTATGATGAGCTGGATTTTAATGTGGAGACTGAAGTCCTGCTGCTGGGGCTGAAAGCAGGAAGTGACCTCACTTAGATGGAAATTAGAACCCAGAGACACGCCTTCCTGGCGATGACCAATTGAGTGGCGGCCGCCAGGGCCATGGAGTGAATCAGAGAGCTGGCTACTCAACAGTCTCAGCAGCACCACTACTAGCGGTGGCCACTGCTGGGGCTGAACCTGCAGGACAGGTAAGTGAGGTCTGGGGATGCCAGCACCAGGAAGATAGGCCTCAACGATCAGGGCTGGTTTTTGGGGGCGGTGGGTCTCTGACGGCAGGTGCGGAGATGGACCCTCCGTTGGCCATGGAGTTCCCCAAAAGCAGGGCCCCACTCCTGGAACCTGAGCAGGCTGCCAGGTTTGACTGGACCACCTCCCAAGATGGTGGCAGACCACTCTCCATTCGTAAAATGCTGGTGGAGGCAGAGAGGGGCCCTTAATCGGCTACTTAAGTGGCTCAATTGAGCTCCAAGTGGGCAGCCAATCTGCCACCTTACCCGCTGCTGGCAAAAATGGCATGGTGGCATGAAGACATCAGGAATGCCAGCTGTTGCCTTCCTGTGCTGTTTTGCTCACTTTCCTGCCTTCTAGCTTGTCCCCAAAGGCCTAGTAAAAGCATGGTGGATTTGCAGTGCTAAATCTACTCCGTGCTGCCTTCAAACAGGGAAGCACTGAATCCACTCTCATTTAGCTACAATAGAAATTATCAGCCAGTAAATACAAGAAAACATGCAGTCTAAATCAGAGTTCAACATTCTCCATATAACATCAGCTTCCCATGATTCTCTCCATTTGTATCTTTCTCCTTTCCTTATCCCAATTTCTGATACTATTTCCATATGGATGTATTATTTTCTGCTCCTTTTTAAAACCTGCTGCCATTGGTTGCATCTGTGCTTAATTCAGCCCTTTATGTACTTAACTCAAAATCACCAACCCCGTCTATTTAATATTTAATTCAATTGAACTGTGAGATATATTACAATCCCTGCAGAGACCAATAACTTTTTAAAAGGAAAGGAATCCTCACGATGGAAATAAAACCGCTGGACAAGATTTCTCTTTTTAAAACTTTTACTGTAACAAACCAACTAAAATCAACAGAACTCAAACATTAATTAACAGGTAAAGATATTTCAAATAAAAAGGTAGATTTCACTGTAAATAGTTGATACGCATCACATATCACAAGTACTCTCATTACTTCCTGCCCAAATGTGGGACCACATGCAACCTCATAGTCTTTCCAACTCGGCCTCTGCTATGTAGGATTTCTCACTTCCCACTCAATCGCTTTGGCCCTTGAGTCACATCTACTAGCAGCTGTATTCCATCCAATGTCCTCAAACATGGTTAACACCGACAAGGCACACATCTATGAACCTTCTCTCATTCAGGTTACGAACTGCCAAACAGAAAACACAGGCTGACCCAACCCAATGCAATTAGCTTTCAATTTACCTTTTGTTTCTTTGCTGTTAATCCTTATGGCAACTCCAGGTCACATGGACATTTCTTGGAACCTAATGATGTCATAATCAGGAAACCGATTAATAATCTTTTAGAACATTCCCCAGCCAATTTTTGTCTTAAAGGAATACCGCACAAAAATAAAATACATGCTTTCCAAAGCACATGTGTCATCACAGATATAACAAGAACCTTGCCTATTGGGACACTGACCAATTGGGAATCTCACCTGTTTGGAGCCATGAATATTGGGGGCCTTGCTTGTTGTTACCCATTGAGTGATAAACTAATTGAAATGAATTGACAAAAATTCACGGGCAGTATGCCTGCGACATCTATTTGTTGCCGATAGTGGTTATAGCTCCTGATTGGTAGCATGAACCTGGAAAATGATTCCAATAGAATATTCTATGATGTAAATTCTTGGTTGGATTTGAATGTTTAAGAGATTATAAAGCTGCAATTTGTTAAAAATTGGAATGTTCAAAACTATATACCTATCTTGCAAAGAGTTTTCCATTAAAATACCAGTGCTTGTCATGCCACTCACCGTCCTGACTTGGAACTACATCGCCTTTCCTTCACTGTCGCTGGGTCAAAATCCTGGAACTCCCTCCCTAACAGCACTGTGCGTGTACCTACACCACATGGACTGCAGCGGTTCAAGAAGGCAGCTCACCACCACCTTCTGAAGGGCAACTAGGGATGGGCAATAAATGCTGGCCCAGCCAGCGACGCCCATATCCTGTGAATGAATAAAAAAAAACCTACACCACATGGACTGCAGCAGTTTGAGAAGGTTGCTTACCACCACCTTGTCAAGGGCAATTAGGGATGGGCAATAAATGCTAGCCCAGCCAGCAATGCCCATATCCTGTGAAAGAGTATTAAAAAAAATTGAACAGAGAGCTAGATCAGTGAGAAGCAGGAGCATGTGCAAGAGTCATTCAGTTCTCTGGCTTAGCTTATAAAATTTACTCAAAATGATTCTTACATTAACGATATCTGCCATAGATGTAAAAATATAATTTATTTTGCAGCTCATTAGCCAGCGTTAATTATGTGTCTGTAAGTTTAATGAATTATATTTCAGTCCCTTACTTCCAGCACCTAAACATTACGCGAACTGTTGTTGCATCATCTGATACCTTGGAGCAGTCAATAATTCAAAAACAGCATAAAAATAAAGGTGATTTATTTCCTTATGAATTAATGCGAATCTGTTGCCAAGTATTTAAGAGCATTGGATTTTCAACATCATTTATCTTTTGGGAAGACGCATCAGGATTCAAAGCTGATTTAATGAAACGTGTGCAGTCTGACTCAAAATATAACACTGGAATTTTCAGTTAAATTAACAAAATTCCTTTAAGTCCTGCTCTAATGATGGAAGTGCTGTGTTGACCCCGTTCCATATCCTGGGAATAGTCTCATTAACAAAAGTGGGAGGACACGGTGCTTCCTGGACATCCAGCTCATGGGAGCTCATGGGAGACCAGGGTTATTGGAATGGTACCTTGCTGTTATCGGGAGTGGTGATGGGGGTGGTGGGTGGCGGGGGTTCGGGGGGTGGGGGGAAAGTGAGTGGGGTCTGGGAGGGTAAGGGGGTCTGGCTATTTAAAAGTGGACTTTTAAAATAAATGCATTTTGGAATAGGTTGGGTTATTGTCAGCAGATTGTACTTATCGTAGGTTGCAGACAGCCATGACCCCATTGAATGACAGGGGAACAGGCCCAAGGGGTTAAATGGTCTACTCCTATTTTCATTGTGGTCACATTTATCCAAATAATTCTAAGTGGTTTGTGCTTAAAAATCTAAGCATTTCTTGATTTTTTTTTCATTTTTCAACCTCATTTTCTTTTGAAGATTTCTTTGATATTTTAGGAACTGCAATAAGACTGAAAACGTGGTCAGTTTAGCCAGCGCGATGATTGGGTTTGATGATAGCCTAGCTGCCCTCGCATTGGCCTCATAACATAGAGATCAGGGGGCGAATTTTCTTTCTGGGGTTGGGAAGCTGACACCCCGGAACATTTCCCTGTTCTGACCCCGCACTGCGTCAGCGTCAGTGATGCAACATCATTTTCAAAGCGGCACTGTCTGATAGATCCGAAGCCAAGTTTGGCACCCATTTAGGGGCATCAGTCACTGGCAGGAGTTGGGGGGTGGGGGGGAGGGGTAGCTAAGCGTGGAGGAATGATTTAAAAGGCAGATGGCAGCCATGACTGGGCTTGCTGTTGCCTTTACAAATGGAGGAGGAGAGCAGAGGGCCACTGGTGGTTTGAGCAGCCATTCCTGGGTGGCTCCACATTTTTCCGATGCCTTCCTTGAGGCCCTGATTGAGGCTGTGGTGGACAGAAGAGCAGTGCTCTTCCCTCCATCTGGAAGAATAGAGTGAGACCGAGCATGCATGGCTAGAGGTGGCCATAGATTCCAGCAGCCTCACGTTCCTCTCGCGAGTCCAAACATTCTCGCTTCACAAAATTAAGCCTCTCAGCTCTAGCAAGGGCAACCCTGCACCCCTGCATGAGCAACTGAGTTTCACTCTCCCCTTTTCTGCAGCTTTTTCAGACTGTAGTTACGAAGCTAATGGCTCCCCGCTGTGTTTCCAACAGCTATGCCCAGACCCTCCGTGTTCCCTGCACTTGCCATTTGAAAATTGCTATCTGTTGCTCCCCATGCTCCCAACGACTTCCACAATGAGCTAAACAAGCAACTAATTGGAGGCATGTGGGTTGCCAGCTATCCTTCTCCTGTTCTCCCTTTGAAAACCTAAACTGAGGCATTGGCACTCAATTAAACCTTTTGAGTGAAATATTCCAGGCCCACCCATACCCGAGCTCGTCCCCGTGGGTGATCGAAAATTCATCCCTGAGTATTTGTAACCAGTAATTATGCATTTCTGTCCCCCAGAGAGTTAGTCGTGGCTTCTGTGTAGAGTGACTTTTTATTTATGGTGCTGCACGCTAGTGGAAGTGACTCTGAAATATTGTAAAATCAATGTCCATTAGCGGGAAGAGCTTGCTCAAGATAAGAAAAATGGAGAAAAAGCATCCAGGTAATCAACCCCTACTGTGAGGCTCAACATGATTATTGATGCTGAATGTAAATGGCGGCTGTGGAAATCTCATTTAAAATTTCGATCTGGTGTGTCTGGAAGCAACTGTTCAATATGTGGACATGCACAGAATCAGAATCACAGAATTGTTACGATGCAGAAGGAAGCCATTCAGCCCATCATGACTGCACCGGCTCTCCGAATGAGCATCATGACCTAGTGCCATTCTCTTGCCTTTTCCCCGTACCCTTGCACATTGTTTCTATTCAAATAATCATCTAATGTCATCTCGAATGCCTCGATTGAACCTGCCTCCTCCACACTTCCAGGCAGTGCATTCCACTCATGTGAAAAAGTTTTTTCTCACGCCCCATTTGTTTCTTTTGCAGATCACTTTAAATCTGTGTCCTCTTGTTCTCGATCTTTTTATGAGTGGGAACAGTTTCTCCCTATCTACTCTATCCAGCCCCCTCATGATTTTGAACACCTCTATTAAATCTCATTTTAGCCTTCTCCTCTCCAAGGAAAACAATCCCAACCTCTCCAATCTATCTTTGTAACTGAAGTTTCTCATCCCTGGAACCATTCTTGTAAACCTCTTCTGCACTCTCTCCAATGTGATCAGATCCTTCCTATAGGAGCATGACACCCAGAACTCCAGCTGAGGTCTAACTAGTGTCTAATATAAGCTTGGCATAATCTCCCTGCTTTTGCACTCTTTGCCCCATAAGAAAGCTTTATTAACTGCTCTCTCCATCTGTCCTGCCACATTCAATGATCTATGCACATATACACCCAGGTCCCTCTGCTCTTGCACCCCCTTAAGAACTGTATCCCTTATTTTATATTGTCTCTCCATGTTCTTCCTACCGAAGTGCACCACTTCACAGTTCTCTGCATTGAACTTCATTTGCCATCTATCTGCCCACTCCACCAATTTTTCTATGCCTATTCATCCTGAACAAAAATAGAACTCATTTATCATCAGTGAACTCACTGTAACAAGTGACAATATATTCTGACAGTTATTAGAGGTTTTGATAGAGTGGAGAGGGAGCAATGATTTCCACTGTTTGGAGGGTTGGTTCACTAGAGAATGCAGGGTTAAGATAATTGGTTAAAAGAAAAGCTAGGAGATTTTTTTTGACTCAGCAAGTTATGACCTCGAATGCAATACCAGAAAGAAGATTCAATAGCAACTCTCAAAAGGGAATTGGACAGATACTCAAAAAGAAAAGATTTGCAGGGCTATGGGAAAAGGGCAGGGGTGGGGCACTAATTGGACAGATTAGTCAGAGATTTTTTTTATATTCATTCACGGGACGTGGGTGTCGTTGGATGGGCAAGCATTTATTGCCCATCCCTAACTGCCCTTGAGAAGGTGGTGGTGAGCTGCCTTCTTGAACCGCTGCAGTCCATGTGGTGTAGGTACACCCACAGTGCTGTTAGTAAGGGAGTTCCAGGATTTCGATACAGCGACAGTGAAGGAACGGTGATGTAGTTCCAAGGCAGGATGGTGAGTGACCTGGAGGTGAACTTACAGATAATGATGTTGAAGGATAAACGACGAGAAGTATAATTTTTGTTTTCACTATTTACCAATATAAATATTCTGAATAGTGTAGCTGGTCACCAAAATTAGATCACAATGTCCATGAAAATTCTATGGTTACTATAACATAGGGCAGAAATTTGTGCTGAGCGGTCGGGAGCGTGCCTGACCCGCTCGACGATAAAACGACGCGCAATAATGTCGGGCGAGTGTCCCGTGTGATATTTTAGACGCTGGGCGCGTGCTGGTGTCGGCAGCACGCCCGCCAACAATTAACAGGCCTATTAAGGCCATTAAAGTTATAATTAAGTGAAATTTTTTGCTGCCCGTCCAACCTTATAGTTGGCGGGCAGGCGAAAAGGCCAAGCGGCCTTTGGGTCTTTTAGGAAACTTCATCCACGGGTGGGCTGAGGTTTCCAGCAGCAATTAAAAACTAAATAAAAATGTTAAAATTTAATTTATATCATGTCCCTGGTCATGTGACAGAGTCACATGAGCAGGGACATGTTTTTAACATTGGTTAGTTTTTTACTTCTGATTTTTTAAAGCTTCAACTCCCTGTGCCTCTGGGAGCTTTCATTGCACGCTCACCCGCCTCTCACCCTCACCCCAGCCGCGCTGAGCGTTGCAGCGCACATTTCACGCTGGCTGGCCATTAATTGGCCAACTGGCGTGAAATTGACGTAGGGGCTGGATCGTGGGGGGCAGTCGGTTCTGTGCCCGCCCGACGAGGGGAAAATCCTGCCCTTGGGAATTGTTTTATCTGATAATGTAATATTAACTTGGCTTTATATTTTCAGAAACATTATAAAAATAAAGGTTGTTTACAGAAACCAAGTTGAAGGACTAAGTTGAACAATGTAGATCATCACCAAGTTGAGCAGAGTGGGAGTGAAACTGAAATGGATCAAGAGGTAATGATTATATGGTGTCAAACTTGGAGTATAGAAGAATGGAAGACATTGAGATAACGAGTTTCATGAACGAGAATGGCAGTGACAATAGATACTGAGAGATGATTCAGCAACATGGCTTTATTCGCCAAGGGGGCTTCCTTCAAGAGCCATTTTCTGCTGGGATCACCTGGGGCACAATTTCCAATGGTCCTTGGAAGGGGTGGGGGGCCCAAAAACGGGAGGGAATGCCACTGGACTGGCTCCATGGTTCGTTCCCACCCCCATGGGATTAGGTAGAAGTTGGGCTGATGGCAGGAATGGTTACCCACCCAACAGGTAAAAATTAAACCCCTTGAAGGAGGTTGTTTGTTAAATGGTGGTGAGCTCCCAGAGGCAGGCTGGGTAGCCATCAGAGCCAGAGGCTCCATTCAATGGGGAAGGCATCCCACTAAAAAATGGTCATAAATGGGACAGTACCACTAACTGTGGGGGGCTTTTCCCCTTCTATCTGAAGGCCCTAACTCTTTTGCCCTCCTTATTTTCCCCACTTGTAACTGGCAACCAAAAATAGAAACACCCTTGCACCTCCCAATGTACTTCACCTCTGATGTTGCGTGTTGCGGCTGCCTATCTTTTAGTACTGGATGGCCTCCTATTGGTCCTCCAGTCTCAGGAGCCCACCTGCCACCCTTTAATTGGATGAGGCCCTGGGAGGCGCCTATTACTTGGCCACCTCCTCCAAATTCTTCTTCAGGGTCCTGCTGCTGGCCTTTCCGGTTTTCCAACCCCCATTTCATCATGAAATGGAATCAGGACACAGGAACGAAAATCCTGCCCCCAGCTGAAGACCAAAAAGCCTCATACAATTGTTAGAAACATGATAGTTCAGGATGCATGGTAAAAATCATCCTCATCATAATGTATTTGATGAACTCTGCTTGTAGAGCGGTAACAAATCAGGCTATATCTGCGATGTATCAATGTTAACTATTTCAGTCCAGCTTCAGTGTAGCCACTGTCACTCCAGGTGCCTTTAAAACCTCTGCCTTAATGTACTTTCAATCTTCCCAATCATCTTTAATGATGATAAATATTCAAAGGGAAAAAAAATTGCTGGGCCATGGGGAAAGAGTAGGTGGGATTAGGGACTAATTGGATTGCTCTCTCTCAAAGAGCTGGCACATGCACGATGGGCCGAATGGCCTCCTATGATTTCTATGATAATTGAATCCTTAGACCTAATTTAGGAACATAGCATCAGATAAAGGCTTATATGGTTCATTAAACTTGCGCTGTCATTTTCTTCATCATGACATGCATCATTTTAACACAGAGCTGCTGTTATGGTATGGAGACCAATAACTTAAAAGAACCAAACTTCCCAAACAACTCTAATAGAAGAAACCGATGGACAAGATTTCATGTTTTAACGTTTTTACTGTTACAATCAAATCAAAATCAATGTAAATTAAACATGAATTAACAGGCAAGTTATATTCAGTAGAGACTATAGCTTATGCTTTAAATAGCTGATACAACAAAGATAGATCTTTCAGATGTGCTGTCACTTCCCCCTGTACATAAGGTACCATGTGCAGTTCCAAAGTTCTTCAAAATCCTGGCTTCCTCAAGTAAAGTCCAAACGCTTTTCCTCACGCAGGTTTTGATCATCAAGGTTTTCCACAACAGCTTTATTCCATCCCGAGTTCCACAGGTATGGTGATCACCGAAAAGGTGCATTTCTGCAGAGCCTCGTTAGCTCTGCTATAATGGTCCTGTTCCCTTTCTCTCTCAAACTGTCAACTCAACTGTCTGTTCTGTTAATTAGCTGAAATTTTACCTCTCAGCTTTGTTTTTTCTTCCTTCGCAATCAGCTTCCATTTCCCCAGCAACCTAAGTCATAGGCTAATTTCTCAGAAGTCACAGCCGGGAGTCCCAATTTACAATGCCCATTTCCAGAAACCTAAAATATTGGTTTCTCTTTCCATTTAGGGACGGTCTCAAAAAACACAGGGTTTGAGATCATAGTCAGTGCCGTCAGCAGCTAGCAAATTAGGGGTATCATCACTTTGTTTATTCCCCAAGCACCTTTACTTTCCAACTAATTGCATATTTCTCCTTTAAACAATTCAATTGATTCAGCATCCATTGGACTGTGGAACAGCACACTCACACAACTGGTTGTGTGAAGAAATATTCCCTGGGTTCACTTTGACTGTCGCAGTACAAATTCCTCTGTATGTGTTTGCAATTAATTGATGCTTTATAAGTCTATTTTAAATATTTGTACATATTATGAAGACTAAAGTGCTGCATTCATACCTAATGATAAACTAAAACAGTTGTAAATTTATAAACGGCTAAAAGAGAAATTTATGGAAGGAATGTTGTAATTTGTTAAATTAACTTCAATCAATCTGAATAAATTCCTCAAATCCTCATTTTATTACACAGAGAGGAACCACTGCAATCTAATTTTATTGAAAAACTGCCAGCACAACCTCTTTGGTGTGCTGGGAAGCTTTTTTATGTTCAAGTATGTTATTGTGGTAGGCAATTTGTTAAAGACCTGTGGAGCACTGTAGCACTATCTTAAGACCCACAGAGTAAACTAGGTTAATGGCAAAAGAACCAAAAGGGGGACATAAGGAAAAACCTTTTTACGCAGTGAATTGTAATGTTCTGAAACGCACTGCCCGAAAAGGTGGTGGGAGCATATTCAATGGTAACCTTCAGAGGGGAATTGGACATATATATACTTGAAAAGGGAAAATGTGTAGGGACAATTAAGGGCAGAGAAGTGGGCCTAATTAGATTGCTCTTTCAAAGAGCCAACACAGGAACGATGGGCCAAATGGCCCACTTCTGTGCTGCACGATTCTATGAATAACTCAATGTGTTTCTTAACTGAGTGAAACACTGGCCTTCTAAAAAATACGCAATGGGCAAAGTCGGGTGCTTCACAAACAATCCCTTCTCTGTGATTAAAGCAAAACACTCCAGATGCTGGAGATCTGAAATAAAAATAGATAATGCTGGAAACACTTGGGTTGAGATAATCATTGAATGCGACTGCGTAGAAGGGGGGCCCTTTGGCTCGTCAGGCATGGGCTAGCTCTTTGAAAGTGCCTTCCAATTAGTCCCACTACCCTGCTCATCCTTCATAGTCCTGCATATTTTTGCTTTTCAAGTGTATATACAATTCCCTTTGACGGAAAGCCATGGCCTGAAACGTTAACTCTGTTACCATTCTCTGTGATCTCTATCATCCAGAAAGCTAGGGGCAAAATTTTTTTACCTCAGTGGGTAGGCGCGCATCCGACCCACTCGAGCGTAAAATGACCCGCGTTGACGGCGGGCGAGCGTCCCGACGTCAATGCGCAGCCGCGCGATATTTCGGCTGGCGGGCACGCACCGGAGTCGGCAGTGCGCCCGCCGACAATTAAAAGGCCTGTTAAGGATAACCCAGTAAAGGATCAATTAACTTAAACTTTTCGCTGCCCGTTGGCAAAGCAGGCGAAAAGGCCAAGAGGCCTTTTCACTTTTTTGAAAACCTCATGCACGGGCGGGATGAGGTTTCCAACATCAAATAAAAATGAAATGAAATTTTTCAAATTTCACTTTATAACATGTCCCTACTCCTGTGACAGAGTCACACGAGGGGATATGATTTATAACATTTTTCTAGTCTTTATTATTTTTTTTGAAAGTTCTTCAGCTCCCTGAGGCAGCTCTGTGCCTCAGGGAGGTTCTCAAGTGCGCACCCGTGCACATGCGTGAAGTTCGCGCTTGCCCTGCTCACCCTCCTCCCGTCCCCCCGCTGAGCCCACCAGTGTGAAATCGCCTTCCGACCTCGATCCCAGGTGGTGGTCGGCTTCCTGACTACCCCTGCCCACCCCCGCCGAGCCCGCCCGACAAGGGCAAAATTCTGCCCAATGTCATGGTTATACCATCACCTCGAACTACCCTCCCATATCGTACACCATTCCGACTTGGACATACTTCATTATTTCTTCATTGTCACTGACCCAAAATGCTGGAATTCCTCACCTAACACCATTGTAAAGACCACTAAGACAGCAGTGGTTCATGGGGAATGTTCACCACCACATTCTCAGAGTACCTGGTGATGGACCAAGGATGGAGCTTTGGCAGCTTTGCCCACATCCTGAGAACAATTTAAAGAAGGACAGTACATTGCTCCTCGGGTGAAAGTCTTAGGCTGGAACTTTCTGCCCCCTTTTGGCGTCAGGCCTCGCGGTGGGCGTGAGCGGGCAATATGGTGAGAAGGCCAAAAATTGGTTTTACGCCGTTGTGAAACCAGTTTGCGAATGTCCACTCTGCCTGTCAATGGTGGGCTGCCTTTCCCACTGTCCAACATCAGGAACCTAATTTCAATGCATTTGCATCTTGTCTGCTCACCTGAATCATCCCCCCGCCCCTTGTCAAATTTACCACACATGTTGGCGGGAAAACACGCTGGCCCAGACATACCTGGACAAGTGTGATGTGCAGAAGTCGGGACACATCATGGACAGCTGAAGAGCAGAAGATGCTGGAGCCCCAGGTCTACTGGACCCTGGGGGAGCACATGCATCGCATGCTGGGTGGATTCTCACGGACATGGCTCTGCGCAGAGCAGCTCACAAAAGGTGGGTGTTTTTGGTTGATGTCTGGGGTCTGCTCTGTGTCATCATGATCTTGGCCATGGGCTGCTAAAGATGATTGGTGGGCTGGGGGGTGGCGAGAGGAAGGTCCTTCTGTGAGTGGGAGAGGGAGGTGTACCGGGGAGAGGTTGGGTGGCAGGGGGGGAACAAAGGTGTCGGGGGGTGAGATTGGGAGAGGGGGGTGGAGGGGTTAATGAGGGAGAATGCGGCAACAGGAGAGGCAGGTGTAAGGGGAGAGGAAGGTGTAAGGGAAGGAGTTCAGAGGGGGGAAGGAGTTCGGAGGGGGGAAGGATTTCTGAGGGGAGAAGGACTTTGTGGGGGGGAGGAAAAACTTCGGAGGGAGGAAGGTCTTCAGAGGGGGAAGGAATCCAGGGTAAGGAAGGAGTATGTGGGGAGGAGGGAGTCCTGGGGGAGCAGAAGGTAAGGGTGGAGGAGGGACTAAGGGTGGAGGAGGAGGTAAGGGGGTGGTGTGATGTCCAGGTGAACGTGCAAGGGAGGGGTCTGTGAAGTCAATGACTGCCTCCTGGGGAGTGAAATGACGGGCGTGTGATGGGAGAGAATGGTGAGTAAGAGAGGGGGCAGAGTGAGCCAGTAGGATGGGAGGCTGAGAGTGTGATGGTAGTGGTAGAAGGGATGGCAAGGATGGCTGGTGGGGACTTGGAGGCCGACATGGACACTGGGGATGTGAAGATAAGGTCTAGGAAGTTAGTGTGAATGGGGGTGAGATTTTCAGTAAGGTAGGGAATGTGCATATTCACCTGGACACCCCAGAAAGAAAAGGATTCGGGTCGGTAGGTTACGGTGGGGAGGTAGAATGTAGTGCTGGAGTGGGGCCGACAGTGATGGGGGAAAGGACATGGGTGACTGGGGGAGGGGAAAGGACAGAGGAGCTGAGAAGAAACTCCGACTACCATGGCTGTTGAAACTGAAAGTGAGCGGAGCCTCGTGTTGGATAGGCACAGGTGCTGCATGGGAGTGTGGTCAGTGGGTGGGCGGAGATGCAGGTCAACTCAGATGGACAAGTGAAAGAGAACTCCAGCAGGCAGCATTGAAAATGCTCAGGACATTGAGATGGGTGTGATGGAGGAAGGCTCCGCGTGTGTGGGAGAGTGTTTGCACAAGACTCCGAAAAGTTCTTCCACACACACTCCTCCCTCCAGAATCACTTGTGGGCTGGCTGTGTGCAGCTGAACTGCTAGTGGGGGGTGGGGGGGGGTGGGGGGGCGGTAGGAATGAAAGGAGAGGATTTGCAAAGCCTGTAAATGAAGCTGAAAGATACCATTACACACTATTCAGTGAAAGGGAATATATTTTCAGATTATCAATTGATAAAATGTGTTCACCCATGCAACCACATGATCAGAAATTCTTAACTTTTCTAGGCCTGACAATTCTTCTAGGTGCTGCCCTGACATCCGCAGCAGGGGTGTAAGCAGCCTATTCAATGGTTGGCTTTGATGCCTCTGATGACTTCGGTGTGGGTCCTCTGGAGAGGCAAGGTTGTGAGGGCCCAGCTTGCTTTGACTGTCCTCCTGTGGGCCAACTGCTCCCTCTGTAGTAACA
Organism: Cetorhinus maximus; assembly: GCF_964194155.1. NCBI lineage: Eukaryota > Metazoa > Chordata > Chondrichthyes > Lamniformes > Cetorhinidae > Cetorhinus > Cetorhinus maximus. Next base: position 29,365,605 of record NC_135881.1, read on the forward strand.
GAGGACAAGGTTGAAGGGGTCCCAGGCAAAGGGGACTTAGAAGGAATGGACAGTCTCTGAGATTCCTGAGTGGATGACCCAGAGGTGTCCAGTTGCCGCTCCTCCTCCCTTTGGGTGCCTGAGGGCCCCAGGTTGTTTTCTTGAGGGGAAGGAGCACCTGGAGGGGTGCCAAGGTGCCCTGTTTCTCTCTAGTGTTGCCACTGCAGGAATTCACCCATGGCTCCCGCGATGGAGTGCAGGTCTGTGTGCATCTCTGCATTCTGCTCAACCAAGGTCTCCATGGTGTCTTCCATCCTTCCCATGGAGACCTCCACACATGTGGGCAGCACTTCATCAGAGAGCAGGTCGACACACTGAATCAACTCGCATGTCACTCTGTTGAGGGTTCCCCCGCCTTCTGCTGACTCTGCAGGATGAGTTGGAAGGCTGAATCCAGAGGCTCATCATCTGACTTGGACCTCACAGATGCCTCTTCCCCAGCAGTCCTCCGAGTGTCAGAGAGTTTGGCTGAACCAGCCTCCTCCTGCTGCAGACACATGTCCATGCGGTGACCACCAGATTGTGAACCTGATCCTGCTGGAGGAGGAGTCCTCTTCGCTGGAGGTGAGGACGTGGATGGAGTTGAGGGACTGCCTGGCTGAGGGTGTCGGTCGCTTGGCAGAGCTCCCTGTGAACCAAATAGAGATAATTAGTGCATGGCAGCAGAGTCAAAAGCAGGAGAGAGAGCACTCATATTTGCGCTGTGAGAGGGATGATGTGGTGCAGGATCCTCATGTGGGTTTTTGCTGCCGACTTCACCGTTGCCGTAGGCACAGTCCATGTCCTCACCAGTCAGCACGATGGCACACTCCTCAAACTGAGTGGGGGGTCTAATGTGGGCCCCCGGCCTGGCACCTCCCCCTGCTGTCATGAACCAGCTTCTCCTGCATGAAAACAGATGGAGAGAGTGTGAGCGGGACACATGGCACTGCATGGAATGTTTGTGTGGTGAGCGGAGCCATGGACAGGATGAGGACGCGAGCTCCAGAGGATATGAGCCTGATGGAGATGTGAGGGTGTGTGGGAGTTAGTAGTGTTGTCCCTTGAGGTGTGAGACCTCTGTGGATGTGTGATGGCTTTGTGAGTGTGTAAGTTGAGATCGATGAGGTGGTTGACTTACCCAGATGGAATGGATGAGATCATTCATCCCCTTACTGCACCAGATGGCTGACCTCTGTGCTTCAGTGGCAATGACTGCTGCCGCCACTGCCTTCCAGGCCGAATTGGTGACTCTAGTGGACCTCCTGCGGCCAGAGCGGGGGTAGGGGACGCCAGAGCGGCCTTCCGCTGCATCCAGCAGCTACCCCAGAAAGGCGTCACTAAATATGGGGGCTTCCAGCTTCTTTGTTTTCGCGGCCAACTGTCGCCTGGAGCAGCCCTGGACTGTAGACGTGAAGTAGGCCACGCTCTGTTGCGCTTTAAATTTGGCGCCCAGAGCGAGGAAGCACTGAGGTCACGGCGTGGTGGGCAAATCCGAGCCCGCCCACCAGAGATCCGGTATGTTTCCCATGGATGCATTAATAATGAGGCAGGATGCGTCGGGAATGGGGCGATACAGCGCGAAAAGCCGCCATTGTGGCCAGCGGGAAAAACGTCCTTTTCCCCGCCCGCTACTGCACTCCGTGCAAATCTGGGACGATTCCGCCCTTAGTTTTGTGCTTGAACCCGGAAGCTTCTAGGCCGGAGCCAAGGGTGCTACCGGCTGAGTCAGCCTGACGCGCTGGAATTCTGATGCTCTGCTGACTAAATTGAGACACCTAGGCTTTAAATTGAGCAACTTGTGCTCTAAACGGAACTCACTGGAGCCTAAAATGAGCTAGCCAAGCTTCAGATTGACAGGCTCAAACTCTATTTTGTGACTGCAGCTACAAATTGAACTACCTGGGCTCTTTCCTGAATGGAACCGCCTCAAGGAGCTGAAAGGCCCTAATCCTGCTCCGATGTTCCCTTCCAAATAGCTATGTTTCAACATCAAGGTTCAAGTCTTCATTTTTTTTGTTTTGCAGCCAGAGAACAATGAGATTATAGTAAACGTTGTTTGAAGGTTTTCATGGTGAGCGCGGTAACATTTGAGTAAGATGGTTTTACGGTTACACACGGTTTAAATGCAAAATCGTCTTACTCAGCATTACATTTTAGACGTTTGGAAAGTGGACTCTGTCTGAGCGCTGCCTGAGTTTTATTTGTGCCCAGCTGCCATTTTGGCAGTTATATTCACATGGAATTTTTGTGGATAGCATCTTTTCTCTGTCTGCGATCATCACATGTGCTGTCGTGGATCCTAAAAATAATTTCCACTTGAAACATAAACCAAAGAAGGAATGTATTTCTTCTTGTGGCCTAAAACCATTCATCAAATGAAAGTATTTTTACATTTCTCCTTTCCATTCATCATGAAATTCATGATCATTCTGTAACAGCGGGAATAAGAAAATATCTGCAAAAACATCTGGAAAAGTTACTTCAGCATCGCTGTTAAAAAGCCAAAAGAACAAAATAAAGAAGGGCAAGTGATGTGAAAGCTAATATAGTAGAACATGAGAGCCAGGCCACACCCAGGAGTTGTAATTTTTAAAAAATTCATTCCTGGGATGTGGGCTTCGCTGGCTGGGCCAGCATTTATTGCCCATCCCTAATTGCCCTTGAGAAGGTGGTGCTGAGCTGCCTCTTGAACTGCTGCAGTTCATGTGCTGTAGGTACACCCACGGTGCTGTTAGGGAGGGAGTTCCAGGATTTTGACCCAGCGACAGTGAAGGAACGGCAATATATTTCCAAGTCAAGATGGTGAGTGACTTGAGGGGGAACTTCCAGGTGGTATTGTCAAGTATTTTTTCCCACTTGTTGGTTCCCCCATCACCTGCTGCAAACCCAGCCTAGCAGCTATGTTCTTTAGGACTCGGCCAGCTCGGTCAGTAGTGGTGCTACCGAGCTGCTCTTGGTGATGGACATTGAAGTCCCCCATCCAGAGTACATTCTGCACCCTTGCCAACCTCAGTGCTTCCTCCAAGTGGTGTTCAACATGGAGGAGCATTGATTCATCAGCTGAGGGAGGGCAGTGTTTGACCTGATCCCATAAGACTTCATGGGGGCCGGAGTCAATGTTGAGGACTCCCAGGTAAACTTCCTCCTGACTGTATACCACTGTGCCATCACCTCTGCTGGGTCCGTCCTGCTGGTGGGACAGGACATACCCAAGGATGGTGATGGTGGTGTCTGGGACATAATCTGTAAAGTATGATTCTGTGAGGGTGACTATGTCAGGCTGTTGCTTGTTAGTCTGTGAGACAGCTCTCCCAATTTCGGCACTAGTCCCCAGATGTTAGTAAGTAGGATTTTGCAGGGTCGACAGAGCTGAGATTGCCATTGTTGTTTCCATTACCTAGGTCAATCCTGGGTGGTCCATCCGGTTCCATTCCTTTTTAGCGGATTGAGACAACTGAGTGGTTTGCTAGGCAATTTCAGAGGGCAGTTAGGAGTCCAAACTGTGTACAGTTTTGGTCTCCTTACTTGAAAAAGGATATAATTGGGTTAGGAGCAGTTTAGAGAAGGTTCACTCAACTCATTCCTGGGATGATGGGAGTGGGCCGTATCCATTGGAGTTTAGGGGAATGAGAGGTGATCTTATCGAAGCATATAAAATCCAGAGGGGACTTGATGGGGTGGATACCGAGAGGATGTTTCCTCTGGTGGGGAGGCTAGAACTAGGGAACGCAGTTTAAGTATAAGAGGTCTTCTCTTTTAAGACGGAGATGAGAATTTTTTTCTCTCAGAGGGTTTTTAACCTGTGAAATTCTCTTTCCCAGAAAGCAGTGGAGGATGGCCATTGAAATTATTCAAGGCTGAATTAGATTTTTGATAGACAAGGGAGTCAAGTGTTATGGGAGATAGACCACGTTAAGATCAGCGATGATCTCATCGAATGACCTTCTCCTCTTCTAAGACCTATATTCGTATATTGGGTAGTGAGAGGCTGCATGGGGCTGATTAGGGGCCAAAAAGCACATCTACATGTGGATGCAGAGAGCATGGCTGAGGCACTAAATGAATATTTTGCATCGGTCTTTACCAAGGAAGGAGGTGTTGCCAAAGCCATGGTGAAAGAGGCGATAGTTGAGATACTGGATGGACTGAAATTGATAAACACGAGGCATTAGAAAGGCTGGCTGACTTAAAGTTGATAAGTCATCAGGACCAGATGGAATGCATCTGAGGATATTGAGAGAAGTAAGGATGGAGACTGCAGTGGTTTTTTATTACTCATTTATGGGATGTGGGCTTCGTTGGCTGCGCCAGCATTTTATTGCGCATTCCTAGTTGCCCTTGAGAAGGTGGTGGTGAGCTGTCTTCTAGAACTGCTGCAGTCCATGTGGTGTAGGTTTATCCGCAGTGCTGTTAGGAAGGGGGTTCCAGGATTTTGATCCAGTGACAGTGAAGGAACGCTGATATATTTCCAAGTCAGGATGGTGAGTGACTTGGAGGGGAACTTTCAGGTGGTGGGGTCTGCATGCAACTGCTGCCTTGTCCTTCTAGATGGTAGTGGTCGTGGGTTTGGAAGGTACTGCCTAAGGAGCCTTGGTGAGTTTCAGCAGTGTATCTTGTAGCTGGTACACACTGCTGCTACTGTGCATTGGTGGTGGAGGGAGTGAATGTTTGTGGATGGGGTGCCAATTAAGCGGGCTACTTTGTCCTGGATGGTGTCAAGCTTCTTGAGTGTTGTGGGAGCAGCACTCACCCAGGCAAGTGGGGAGTATTCCATCGCACTCCTGACTTGTGCCTTTTGGATGGTGGACAGGCTTTGGGGAGTCAGGAGGTGAGTTACTCACCACAGGATTCCTAGCCTCTGACCTGCTCTTGTAGCCACAGTATTTATATGGCTAGTCCAGTTCAGTTTCTGGTCAATGGTAACCCCCAGGATGTTGATAGAGGGGCATGAGCAATGGTAATGCCATTGAGCATCAAGGGGCGATGGTTGGATTTTCTCTTGTTGGAGATGGTCATTGCCTGGCACTTGTGTGGCATTAATGTTACTTGCCACTTGTCAGCCTAAGCCTGGATATTGTCCAGGTCTTGCTGCATTTGGACATGGACTGCTTCAGTATCTGAGGAGTCACAAATGGTGCTGAACATTGTGCAATCAACCCCACTCCTGACCTTATGATGGAAGGAAGGTTATTGATGAAGCAGCTGAATGTAGTTGGGCCGAGGACACAATCCTGGGGAACTCCTGCAGTGATGTCCTTGAGCTGAGATGACTGACCTTCAACAACCACAACCATCTTCCTTTGCGCTAGGTATGACTCCAACCAGTGTAGAGTTTTCCCCTGATTCCCTGGTCATAATCTTCCAATCCATCTTAGATAATGTTGTTGCCAGAGACAGGAGAATTACAAATGTTACACTCTTGTTCACAAAAGGGTGCAAGGATAAATCCAATAGCTACAGAGCAGCCAGGTTAACCTCGGCGGAGGGAACGCTTTTCGAAATGATAACCTGGGACAGACTTAATTGTCACTTAGACATGTGTGGGTTAATTAAGGAAAACTAGCATGGATTTGTTAAATGCAAATCATGTTTAACCAACTTGATTTGAGTTTTTTTGATGAGATAGTAGAGAGGGCTGATGAGGGTGGTGCAGTTGATGATATTTCCCCCCCCCTCTTTTATGGGATGTAGGCTTCTCTGGCAAGGCCAGCATTTGCTGTCCATCCCTAATTGCCCTTGAAAAGGTGATGGTGAGCTGCCTTCTTGAACCGCTACAGTCCATGCAGCGTAGGTGCACCCACAGAGATGTTAGAAAGGGAGTTTCAGGATTTTTGACTCTGAAGGAATGGCGATATATTTTCATGTCAGGATGGGGTGTGGCTTGGAAGGGAACTTGTAGCTAGTAAAAGCAAAATACTGCAGATGCTGGAAATATGAAATAAAAACAGAAAATGCTGGAAAAACTCAGCAAGCCTGACTGCATCTGTGGAGAAACAGAATTAACGTTTCAAGTCTGCACGAATCTTCTTCAGAACTATTTATACGGCTGGTCCAGTTTAGTTACTGGTCAATGGTGACCAACAGGATGTTGATAGTGGGAGATTCAATGATGGTAATATCTTTGAATGCCAAGAAGTGATGGTTAGATTCTCTCTTGTTGGAGATGGTCATTGCCTGGCACTTTGGTGTGAATGCTACTTGCCACTTATCAGCCCAAGTCTGAATGTTATCCAAGTCTTGCTGCATATGGACACAGGCAAAACTGATCTCAATTTTGCTAGGGCTCCTTGATACCACGTTGGTCAAATGCTGCCTTGATATCAAGGACAGTCATGCTCACCTCAACACTTGAATTCAGATCTTTTGACCAAGCGTGAAGCAAGGCTGTAATGAGGCCAAGAGCTGAGTGGCCCTGACGGAACCCAAACTGATCATTGGTTTTACTTATGGCCCTGTTATGGCAGCGTTCATCATTTGTTTTCTAACTTCAGTTAGATGGCTAAGGTGCCCACTGGAAGCAGACAGGTGCTTTATAAAGATACACAAATTGGGCTCCTGTGATGTTGAGACCCCTCAGTGTGATTTTTAATTGTATGTCTGCCATGCAGCCCACTGAATGAAAGCTTGTAGGAATCCTTTATAGTGCCAGTTCACAGCCCCACCAGACTTCTTGGCCACAGCTGTGGGGAGGATTGGAGGAGGGTTGGTGGGGAAGTTGTAGGGCTTTTTGGGGGTAGTGGGGTGTTGGAGGAGGTTGCAGGGCAGGCAGGAGGGGGTGGGGGGAGATTGGAGGGGCAGGGGAGGTTGTAGGGGCATGGGGGGATGTTGGTGGGGGGGAGGGGAGTGTTGCCAGAGGGGTTGGAGGGAATTGCTGGGGAGGTTGGAGGGGTGGTTTAGGGTGGGGGGGGAGGGAGTCACTGTTAAGGTTTCATTCCACAAAATTAAATACTGTACACTTCTCAAAATTTTCTTTTGAATTTAACCCAGCACATCTAAAGTCTTATCACAGTCTAAATTTTCTTTCTGCCCTAAAGAAGAAACAATTCTGATGACATGCTGTGTTGGTGTGCCAGAGACTTGAGAACTTGGGCCTCATCAAAATAAATGTAAGAAACTAAAAACCAGCAGTGATGCAAAACAGTGCGTTGACTCACAATTGTCCGTTTTATTACTCTCATTAAGTCTGGGAATGAAATCCCTATTTGTCACTAAGAGATCACTGAAAGGAAGGTTTTAAAAATCTCTATGCCATCCTTGGATCACCCCACCCTGCACCATCCTGTTTAAAAGCTCGCCAAAGGTGGTCACGCTGTGGAACTAAAATTTCCCTGAAGTTGAGGATTCCCAATCATCCATTGCAACTTTGGCAAAAAAACCTCTTGAACCTCAGAGAAACAGCATAAAGGGCTTTTACCATAAAGGGCCTTTATAGGAATTCAATCCGATAACTTAAGTGCTTCTAGAAATGATTTCTCTTGGAATTTTGCTGTCACACTCTCTTATTGCTGTTAGAGTTTCTTATTTATTACACTTTTTCCACTTAATTTGCTGCTTTAATTACTGTTTCCCTCACACAAACAACAATTGGAATTTAAAAAAAATACTATTTGCACATTTATTTAGTGCAAATATAATGCAACATCATATGGAACCTGCGGATGGACTGTAAATTCACAGTGTACAACACAATTGTATGACAGTGGGTTGGTGCCAGAGAAGTCAGAATGGAGAGGTTGTATTAGCTACAGAGTTGAATTGGTTTGTAAATATAGTGACTTCTTTGTAGCCACTTCCCTAACAGTTGATTGCTCTGCGATTAATTATTCTTAGAGAATCAGCATTGGGCCTCCAATTTCAATATTGCTACACTCACTCTGCCTACTGCATGCTGGTGCAATGAAAGAAAGACAAACCTATATTTATACAAAACCTTCCAATTTTTTGAAATCACATTATAGCCAATTAAGTACCTTTGAGTTGCAGTCACTGGTATAATGTAGCCAATGTTATCAAATAGCGGAGCAAGCTCAAGGGGCCGAATGGCTTACTCCTGCTCCTAATACATACCTTTGTATGTCATTCTGAATGGATGCAATGAGTTGGGCTAGATGGCCTTTGTCATTCATAATTATCTTGCAAACAAAGGGTGGAATCATGGCTGGAGTTCTGTTTATTTTGTTGCTAATGAAAGTTTACTGTGAGCAGGTTTTGTGGGGTGAAGTTGGCAGGATAGGAATGCATAATGGGCTCATAGTGAACCAGTAACCTGTTTTACACTGCACATGATTCTCAAGAGTCTTTTACATTGACTTAAATCTTGTCTTTTTGTCTACTTACCTATTATCGCACTCTATCTTGGTGCTTTTTATGAGTTATTGAGATATTTAAATGTTGTGATAAAGCTATGTTGCATAGTAGATATTGAAAATATATTGTGGTGAGAGACAGTAATGAGCAGAGTCTTCAGACTTGCTGGTAAAGAAAACACAGATTCAATTCTGAACCATTCAGACTTTGTCCTTTGGCTTCTTAAAAGTTGTGTCGCACAGAGACATCTGAGGGCTCCAATACTTCTCGCTGACAGTGAAGACCAAAGCTGTTCAAGCATTCCATTATGTATTGAATCTCTCCCGCAAATATGAATTTACTGTCACCGTGTCCTTATGTGCAGTGCATGTGCAATGTGCAGAACATGTCAATGAGGGCTGAGGCTTTCACCAAAATCAGTGTTATCATCTGCAGAGTGTTATAAATAACAAATGGGGTATTTTTCTGTCAAATTAACAATATTGCATGATGCTGTTAAAATAAAATTTGTACTGTCTAGTTTGTTTAATACTCATGGTGGAACCACCTATAGGGTGCACACAAACTAAAACTGCATTATCTCATTTCTCCTCTGAATATTAATGCCCATGCTGCATATATATTGGAAGATATTTGTATCCAGATACCAACTATGGGCATTATCATTTTACCAGGACCTTTTTGTGATTGTTTGGTGAATTGTTTGGTGAAAGGGGAAAAATATCTTGGATGATTGAGGGGGAGAGTTGTGGGCTGGGGAGGCAGAAATAAGGGGCCTGAAAACAGGAGAATACCAGGGCCCATGATTTCTCTCCCTGACTTTGCCAGCGACACCCACAGCCATGAAAGAATGAAAAAAACAAACCTTATCCCATCCTACATCATGTAACCCTAATCAGCATATCCTTCCATTCCTCTCTCCCTCATTTACTTATTAAGCTTCTACTTAAATATATCTGCCCTTTATGTATAGAAAAGTTGCTGAGGAAAAACAAGCATATATCGAGTGGAACACAGTTTGTGGATGGATCATTATCTACTTGTGATTTGAAGATTTGAGGAATTTTAGGCTGAGCCTCTCGGGTTTCTGTGGAGTGAAAGCTTCATTTTTGTATTACATTTTAGCCACTTTCAAGCACCTTTAAACAGGGTTTCATTGTTTCATGCCTCTCCAAAATGTAAAGGGAATGACATCAACCTCACCTGCGCAGACATAGGTGGTACATTCTACCCTCTGTAGACCTGAGGTTATCCAAAATTCTGCTGCCTATTAGCTACACCATGTTCCAATCACCAATTACCCCTGTGCTTGTTGACCTACATTGGTTCCCGGTCAAACAACGTCTTGATTTTAAAATCTCTCCATTACCTCGCCCCACTCCACCTCTGTAAACTCCCCCAGGCCCATAATGCTTTCAAACATCCTCTCTCCTCTAATTCTGGCCTCTTGGGCATCCACGATTTCAATTGCTCCATCATTGGTGGCTGCGCCTTCAGCTGCCGAGACCTTATGTCCTGGAATTCCCTCCCTAGACCTCTCTGCCTCTCCACTTTCCTTTCTTCATTTAAGACTCTCCTTAAAACCTACCTCTTAGACCAAGCTTTTGGTGATCTCGTCTAATATTGCCTCATATGGCTCTGTGTCATTATCTTATAACGCTCCTGTGAAACGCCTTGAGATTTCTAATACATTAAAGGCACCATATAAATATAAACTGTTGTTGTACATGAAAGACATCAGCATATGCAATTAAAAGTCTTGCCAAATGTTTTGCGGACATGCAGTCACACATTGCTTAGGTCTGTCATGAATAAAGACTTATTGGTCTGAATTGACTAACATTGCGAAAATGGGCAAGAATTTGGCTTTGATATTACAGACACACTTCGAGATTATAATGGGGCAAGAGTAGTGCATTATTGTGGATCTTTTCCTTATTTGTCCATAAGGATACTCACTAGATCATGAAAAATATGCAGCTTCCAAGTTGTTATTGTGTGAGAACACTTCACAATGTTGCCTTGTCCAGTCTACTTGGCACACTTGTCCAAAAATCCCAGGACCAAAAGAATGTGCATGGACAACAACGTCTGCACATGTGTAGAGGTCAGTGGAGTTTTAGAAAAGCTGAAGGGTTCCACGCGTGTGTGTTCCATTTCCCCAGCAGCACTAAAGTCAGCTCGATTAATGCCCTGTGGAGGTCGGCTTTTTGCAATAATAGGGACCATCCAGATCACAGGCATATACAGGGCAGAATTTTATGGATGACGTGCGGGTGGCGGAGCCCACACGTCAGCGCTTAAAATGTCGCGTGCGTCCCGATGTCAGTGCGCGGCATCGCGATATTTAGGTGGGCAGGCGCGCGATGAACCGCAACGTGTGCCCGCCATTAATTAAAGGCCTTGTTAAGGCCCTTAACTTGGCAAATGACGCCGATTTTGAGGAGCCCGTGTGATCTTCGGCTCGGCGCACGGGCACAATGGGCAGGCGGGTAAGTGATTTTTTAACAAACCTCATCCATGGGCGGGATATGTGGGCTCAGAGGGGTTGTTCATGTTTTATCTGAAGCATTTCATGCAGAAAGTGTTTTAAACTTGCCTGTGTGATTGTTACCAGTTCAGATTGATTTCCAGCAGCTTTCTCTGTACTTTGAAGCTTCAGCTCACCAGTCTGCAGACAGTAATCTTTATCGGGCCTGCAGCTTTCCGAAGGCCTCCATTTAGCCTGGGGGTATGGGTTCTGACATCTCCACTGGAGGCAGCTCCCCTGAGGAAGAAGGGAAGGATAGAATAAGGAGGAGGACAATCAGCCTCCAGGGGAGTCACCTTTGGGAGGCCAGGCGCAGGCACAAGGGGCGCAGGGCTAAGAGGTAGTCCAAGGTGGAAGGGGCCGCAGAAGACACCACTATCCTGCTGCCAGGGTATACAGGCGGCGAAGCAGCTACCTCAATACAATTGAGGTGCAGTGTCGAAGGAGGCTCCGACTGTCAAGAGGGACAGTGAACTATATCTGTCAGATGGTTGGCCCTGAGATCTCCCCTAACTGTGTGGGTGGACACCCCATGCCAGCGGCTCTGAAGGTCACAGTTGCTCTCCACTTCTTCCAGGGCTCGGTGGGTGATCTTTGCGGTGTCTCCCAATCAGCTGTCCACACTTGTGTCAAGCAGGTCACAGAAGCTCTGTTCAGATGGGCATTGACCTTCATCCACTTCCACTGCGACCAGGCAAGCCAGACAGAGCGAGCCAGAGGCTTCGTGGCCATTGCTGGCTTCCCCTGTGTCCAGGGTGCAATAGACTGTACACATGTGGCCATCAAGGCGGCAGCAGGTGAGCCCAGTGCCTTCGTCAACAGGAAGGGATTCCACTCCATGAACGTGCAGATAGTGTGTGATCACAGGATTCAGATTCTACAAGTCTGTGCAAGGTACCCAGGCAGCTCCGACGACGCCTACATCCTCAGACACTCCCAGGTTCCGGGGCTCTTCAGTGCTCCAGCCTGGCTGGATGGATGGCTGCTGGGTGACAAGGGCTATCTCCTCAGAAGGTGGCTCATGACGCCTCTCCGCCATCCAAGAACAGAAGCTGAGGAGTGCTACAATAGGAGCCACAAGGGCTGTGGTGAAGAGAGCCATCAATCTTCTCAAGATGCGCTTCCGTTGCCTGGACCGCTCAGGGGGCGCACTCCAGTACCCCCCAGATCGAGTCTCTGTGATAGTGGTAGCATGCTGCACTCTGTACAGTCTTGCGCTGTTGTTGATGATGAAGACCTTGACACAGTGGATGAGGCTGACATTATGAATCCAGCAGTGCCTCAGAGGATGAGGAAGCACAGGGCGATGATGAGGGGCAGCACGCCGACCCGCTACTACACCAAGGAGGCTGGGACACTCGGGACACTTTAATCCAACGAACCTTCAGCTAGCTCCACACACATGGATCAGCAGGACCAGCATTGCCTGGCGCTTCCACACGTGGCACTTAGGTGCTACAACTTCCACCTCATCAGCTGCAACTAAGGGCTTAGTACAGAAACATCAAAGTCCACTCAAACACTCATGAGATGTCTGTGAAACATACAAATGCAGCAGAAAGGAAACACCCTTAGCCATGGTTAAAAAAGTGGACTTTATTCCCACCAAAATAAAGCACAAACGTCGCTCTGACGTACAGAATGATATATTCCCTAATCTAGGGCCAACACAAAATCACCAGTGACAAACCCGGGGAGTGCCTAGCGTGCCTTATACTTACGTTTGCGGGTGCTACATCTAGGTGCCGCCCCATTGCTCGGAGTGGCTTGTGAGACAGCCTGCTGACTCTGCTATCCTGTTGGCCTCGATGACCTTGGCGGGCATCATCTGGCCCGTGGAGCCTGTGCTGGCCCCGCCTGGGAGGGAGTGGCCAGTTCCAAAACTGGCTCCTCCCCAGTTGTCGCAGCCTCAACGGATGCAACGGTCACTGGCAGAGGGGCGGAGGAGCTGCTGCCCTCATCCGGAGTGCCCTGAGAGGAGCTCACAGCGACGACAGGCAGCTGCTGCGCCGACGTGAGGTCACATTGGACCTCCCTGCTCACCGCAGATGGATGGGCACCGAGCAGCGACACTTGGTGCCCAGAACATCTCCCACATTGCCAATGACCACCTGTGGCCATTAGCGCTGTGAGGGCTTGCAGGTCAGAGTGTAACCCAATCAGAAGATTCTCAATCTGATTGAAGCCCCTCTCCATGAGAGTCACCAATCTCTCAATGGAGGAAGCCTGAAGCTCTGTCCTGAGGTTCATGCCATCACTGACACTCTGCCTGGATTCCTCCACCACAGACACCAACTGAAGCACACCCTCATGCAACCCTGCCAGATGCTCCCGCGCACCCTGCCGCTTGCCCTGCAGCTGCTGCATGGCTGACACCTCCAGAGGCACATCATCACTGCCGGACTCAGCATGTGCCTGGTCCCCTGCAGTCCTCCGGCTGCTGGCGCCATCGGCACTCTCTGTCCGTGCCATCTCCTCCAGCGATTGTGAAGTGCCCTCTCCACTGTGCCCCGGGACACTAGCCGACGTTATATTCCCCACTGAAGTGTTTGTTGCTGCGCTGGTGCCTGGCTTGCTGAAATGATGTGACACAAGTTGCAAGTCTTGGCCCTCAGGTGTGGAGGGGGTGCTCTGGACGTGTTGGGGGCGGCCATGCGGTGGTGATGCTGAAATTAATAACAAGGACAGTGCATCAGTTAGTGTTCAGTCAGTAACACCTTTCATCCCTTTCCCCACCAGCCTCATAAGTCGCTCACCCTTCAAGAACCTAAGGAGACGAACATTAGTGGGGTGGTAAATAGTCAAGAGGAGGCCCAAATATTAGACGCACATACAGACAGGCTGGTCAGATGGCCTAAGGAATGCCACATGGAATGTTTTGTGGATAAGTGTGCGGTTAAGCACTTGGGCAAGACAAACAAAGTACGGGAATAAGGAGAAATGGTAGGACCGTGGGAAGTCACGACGATTACAGGGACCTTGCTGGGCAGACCCGTTAAGGTAGCAGAACAGGAACATTAAGCGTTTAACAAGGTCGAAGCCAGACTTGCCTTTATTAGCCGAGGAATAGAATGTAGGAAAAGGGAGGTCATGTTGCAAGTGCAGAAAACGCTGTCGAGGCCACATCTACACTTCTGCGTTCAGTTGTGACCTGCGCTTCATGGGAGGGATGGCATTGGAGTGGAGAGAGTGCAGAGGTTCCTGACCTGGATGCATGCTGGCCTGGAGAGTTGGAGTGATGAGGAAACATTGCAAACACTTGCGCCATTTGCCGTGGAGCACAGGAGATTGACAGGTCACATTATTGAACTTCATACTGTTAGGAGGGGCATAGACCGGGTGGACAGAAGGCAACATTTCCCCTTGGCGCAGGGATGACTAACATGGTGAATTTATTTAAGTTGAGTGCCATGAGGTTGACAGGTGAGGTGCTGAGGACCTTTTGGACAGAGTAATGTGGGACGCAGTGGCTGAAAGGGTGATGGAGGTACAAACCCTCCTAAGATGCAAAACGTCTTTGGATGTGCAGCAGCAATGCCATGGCATGTTAGGTCATGGGAATAGTGGTCACAAATGGGATAAGGCAACTTTGGAAGGTGCTGGAGACGCACATCCTCAAGGGGCCGAGGGACCTTTGTGTATGACCCACACGTCTGACTGTCTCAGTCTGTGAATGAGCAGTGTTGCAGCATTAACGATTGCAGCAACCATCAGTGCTTTGGATGGTGGGAAACAGAGTGGATGGGACTGTAGCCCTCAAATACCTGGCCGCTGCACCCCAGCCTCACCGACACCTGTTGACCTGGCTGCCTGCCTCCTCCCCAGCTCCATGGCCTGTTCCTCATAGTTGGTGAGGCACTGGAGCAGGGCGTGCCCACCACCAGTCCGCAAATGCTCCCGTATATTGCTCTCAGTTTTTGCCTGCAGAACAGAGAAGAGGATTTATTGGGGCTGATCGCTCATGTACTCTGTACACGCACGCCGCACCCCAACCACGGTGGCCCATCTGAGGCCTCCAGCGGCTCCTGTCCACACTACTGGTGATCAGTCACCAGAAGATAGTACGGCTGCTCCCAACCCCCTCCCCCAACGGCCACCTTGGACACATTCGGCGTCCATCACTTTGAATAACACACGGGTCTTAGCGCCCATGGCAAGGAGGCGCAACTAGGTGCGGCGCCAAGGCCAGCAGATGGCTCTTGGCCACGACACCTTGAGGCTCCCCTTCCACCATCTCATCACCATCAATAAGACATGTGTTGGCGTTCTGAGTATGTGTTTAGCTGCCTCCCCTGCAGGTTGCCCCCAGACTACTCTAATGCGATGAACACCATCATATGCTGCGGGGAGAACCCATCTTCTCCTCAGCCACTAAAGCTGATGTAAGCATGGTCACTATCTGTTTGCCCACTCAGCGTGTGCCAAATGCCCAAAGCAGTAATGACACTAAGACGTGTGGGGGGTGGGGGGCCTCAAAGGCTAAGGCTGCCTGCTGGGTAAAATGGCCAAGGCTGACATGGTACTCACCCTTCCAGAGCACAGCAAATCATTGAAGCGCTTGCGGCACTGGGTTTCCTATGCGCCGCACAGCATCTTGAGAGCTAATAGCCTCCGCCACCTCCTGCCAGGCCTGCCTGGTCACGTGGGGGGCCCTTCTCCTCCCACCCTCAGGAAACAAGACATCCCAATGGTTGGACACCTCTTCCAGGAGGACAGCAAGGCAGGCATCTGAGAACCGAGGGGCACAGTGGCCCCGCCGCTGGCCTATCCTGCAGCCTGCCCCCCCTCCTCCTCCTCTGCCCTCACATCTTGTGCTGCCCGGTGACTGGCCATGGTGAACAGCCTAAAGGAGGCTGCCTGGCCACTCTTTATACAGAATGCGGGTTCCCCATTGGAACCGGCGGTCTGAAGACGCCTGCTGCTGATTTAATTTTCCTGATGAACACTGGAGTCGGAACCCCGCTGGGCGGACCTTAATTGGCCCGCCCGCGCAAAATGGCGGTGCGGCCTGTTTCAATGGCGGCGATCGGCTACGCGCTTGACAAGAGCAAAATTCAGCCCACAGTTTAATAGCTGAACCCGTCTCAGTTCCTTTCTCTTACATGCTTATCGGAAGGTAAGGTGAGAATTGGTACATGTGGCTGTTTCCCTAGTGATTGGAGATCGTACTTATGCTGATGCTGAGGTGAATCGAGAGTTAAATCGCTAGTATAAAAGGTATTTGCATGGGAAACCCTCCTAGAGTGATGTTTTTTTTCTGGCTAAATTTTTTTTTTACTGGATTCAGCACCTCCCCCAGAGAAATTGAGGCAAGTTTCCAGAGCTTATCTGAACCATCCAGTCAGGTCGGGAATAAACGCTACAGATAATTATGAACTTCTTCTGTTAAACACGCGATTGTAGATGATGAACGAGAGTTTCAACGTAGTATTGTTTACTGTATCTGATGTCTGTTCCCACCATTTTATGTGTTTTTTTTAACCTCCTAATATGACATATGCATATTGACCATTTCAGGTGTGGAGGTGGAGCAGCCTTAGAGTTTTACAGTTCTCTGGGGTCGGGGGTGGTCTGTCACACAAGATTTAAACCTGCGTTTTCTCTTTTTAGTGGTTAACAGCCCTGCTGTGCATTCGCAGCATTTTCTGCTCGTCTCTCAGTCTTGTAATGCCACATTGAACCTGTAGAGGGCACATTTTACCTTGGATGAAAAGGACAAGAAGTTAGCTAAAAGCACAATGCTGCGGATGCTGGGAATCTGAATTAAAAACGGGAAATGCTGGAAAAACTCAGCAGGTCTGGCAGCATCTGCGGAGAGAGAAACAGACGGCGCAATTTTCCATCCCCATTGGCGTTGGGTGCCACGGCGGACATGAACGGACAATATGGCAGGAAGGCCTAAAATCAGCTTCACGATGTTGTGAAACCAGTTCGCGACTGTCCGCTCCGCCCATCATTGGCAGGCCGCGTTTCCCGCCGCCAGACATCGGGAGCATCATTTTAATATATCTGCATATCATTATAAGCCCTGCTCACCGGAACCATCCCCCCACACTAGATCATCCGGGCACTGTACATAAGCGACATTCTCCTGGCGAGATGCATTTCGCTCGGGACTTCGTGGTTTGTTTGCCTACATTTCTTCGGGCAACGCTCGTGGTCACTAGTGCTAGGCTTCATAAGCAGCACCACATCACTTTTAGGGGGCCTCTGGGCAGGCCTCTACCTCCCAGACCAGCCATAAGTCTTTTCAGTGGCTGCAGGGTTAGGGCTTGCTTGAGGAAGGAAGGGGGAGAAGTGGCCTTAGGCAAGGGAAGAGGCTGCAGCGTGAAGGCTGTACTGGGGAAGGGGGGTATCCCAAGGTGTGTGGTGAGGCACATTTTGATCTGTGTAAGTGGCCTCAAGATGGTGAGGACTGAGGAGGCAGTCTCCAGAGGAGATGAGGCCAGATGGAGATGTGAGGGTGTGTGTGTGAGAGAGAGTGGGTGCTGATGTCCCTTGAGCTGGCAGTGAGTGAGATGCCAAAGAATGTGTGATGTCCCTTTTCAATTTCAAAATTTGCAGAGTACCCAAAACTTGGACATGTTGTGAAATGTGAGCAGAATAGTGTGAATCTTCAAAAGCATGTAGAGAGGTTGATGAATTGGGGAAACAAGTGACAAATGATACAGAATGCTCTGTTTAAAAATGGGATGTGCAGGAGCAGGCGTCGGAACGCTACACACTGCTGCAAGAAACAAAGAAAAACTTACATTTAAACAGCATCTTTCACAAGCTCAGGACATCCCAGTTTGCTTTGCAGTGCAGTGACTGCAGAAGTACTGCTAAGATACATCGATAAGCCATGTTTTGAAAAGGTGCAAATGTGACCAGCGCTTATTATCGCAACTTTCTGAAGCTAACAGACTTCCTCCTCCTGTTTTCTACTTCTGGTTTCTTTGGGTAGCTGCATTTATCTTTCCTGCAATTTGTGTCCATGCGGCTCTGGCACTGCCCTTCACTGGACGCTGACTTCCTTCTGGAAAAAGAGCTTCCAACAGCCACACTTTCAAAGGCACTTTCTTAAACGTCGCTCCTCAAAGCCCTTGTCTGCTTGGAACTATTGCTCTGTCTTTTCTGTAACTGGACAGATTCAAGAGTGAGCAGCGGCCCTTCAAGAGCTGCTGCTTCAGATGTCCCACTGCATTGTGTAGTACAACCCATAGGATTGCCTTGTGACAAAAACTCCATGTTGTGTCTTGCCTCAGTGTGCATCTTTAGTCTTTCAATCCACGAGTTGAAAACATTTTGTAAAATCAAGGCTCTTGTTATTTTAGACATTAGTGGGAACTTTCCAGCCTTGTTGGCGTTGGGCCAGGGGGACAATGTAGCAAGAAGGCCAAAGATCCATTTTACGCCATTGTGAGACCAGTTTGCGATCGCCCGCTCCACATGCCAATGGCGGGCCGCGTTTCCCACTGCCGTACGTCGGTGATGTCATCTTAACACCTTTGCATCTAGTTATAAGTCCTACTTGCCGGAATCAGCCCCCACGTCAAATTTACCGCCCAAGTCGGCGTGACCTCGTGGCTACCTGGTGACCTGAACGTTGAGGGGAACTCGGAGGTGAGTGCACACAACCTTGCACAGCGCTCATGAGCGCCATAGGATGTCAAGGAAGAGGGGCTGTGCATTCGTGGAGGACATGGGCAAGTTGCTTTTTTCCAGCTGGCTTTCAGTGGTGCTGGGGCAAGGGCTCTGATGTGGATCAGACTGGGGTGGGCAGTGGGGGGGTGTTGGTGGGTGGTGGGCGGGGGAAGGCAGCATAGACTGAAGGACGTGCTTGGAAATGCTTGTCAAAAGTGAGCATTCTTCCGCAGCTGAGACCATTCAGCAGCAGCTCCATTGAGATGTTTGGAGTCAGGCCTCTGAAGCCTTTCTGCCCACTTAAACAACGCAAAAACATGAATGTACCAGAAAATGCTCCAGAACTTTTCACCCCTCGGGCCCAGACTGCAAATTAATGTACGTTTATAAGGGGCAACAGGGCAATTGGCCGACTGGGGCAAGTTGTACAATCCCCTTGCGAAATGTGGCCATGGCGCAGTCACTGGTGGAGACGTTCACAGCCTCTTGCAATGTCTTTATTAAGGTTTGGACCAGTATTCCTCATGGTTCAAGCTAATAGTGCAGCCTCGCAGTGCGGGTTCGGAGAATGCCTGCTTCTGAGCTGAGAGTACAGCATGGAGTCCAGTGGCTGAAGCTGCCGCCAATCGGTCAAGTGCAGTGGTGGTTTCGGACAGCCAATGAGCACACTACACATTGGCCATCCAAGTGGTGGCCAGCACGCTCCTGCATGCGTGAAGGGGCCTTCAGGCTTAACCAAGAGCGGTTCTTAGTACACCCATCCTAACCCACATGTCTCTCTCTTTGATCCTGCAGGAGGAGAACATCAGGATCATGAAGGTTGGTGATTTGGCCATATGCCTCATGACTTACAAAGACCAGAGAAGAAGAATAAGAGAGCGTTGGAGGAAATTAGCTCAGCAAAGGGAGGAGCACCTCCCTCAAGATGAAAGGGCAGCAGAGCAGACCTTGCGCAGATCTCTGGTTTTCCATAAGTGCAGGTGCCATCGACTGCACTCATATGGCGCTTAGATCTCCATGGCAACAAACAGTCAACTACGTCAACTGCAAGGGCTTCCATTCGCTGAATGTTCAGCTGGTGTGCGACCACCAGAAACACATTCTATAGGTCTGCGCACGGTTCCCAAGGAGCATCCACGACTCCTACATCCTTAGCAGGTCTCCGATCCCTGACACCTTCCAGGGTCCAGAAAGGCTGCAGGGTTGGTTCCTCGGGGACAAGGGCTACCCACAGAGGAAGTGGCTGCCTCAGACTGCAGCAGAGCGATGATATAACGTGGCTCAGGCTGTGACTTGGACTTTAGCCGTGCAAATAATCGGCATTTTGACAGTCCCGGTGGAGCACTGAAATACAGTCTGCTGAGGGTGTCACACATCATCATTGCTTGCTGTGTGCTACACAACCTGGCGCTGCAACAGGGGGAGGACCTGGCTGAGGAGGATATGGAAGAGCTCCACACCTCCTCTGATGAGGAGGACATCGAAGGGGATGATGATGATGATGTTCTCGAAGGTGATGATGCCAGCAATGAGGCCATCGCATTGGCCAGCTGAGGCAGGTGCTCATAGCCACAAGATTCATGCGGGATGATGACTAGATGCAGTGAGGACAGTCCTGACATCCTCACCTTGCATTTGTGAACGTTTGACTCCTGCGTGGCTGATGGCAGCTCATATACCCTCAGTGTTCAGGCTGATGTTATGGAGATGCAGTGGAGGACCTATTTGTCACTAGATTCCAGTAGAATGATGATGACATGCAGTGAGGACACTCCATAGATCTTCACATGGCCTCTGTGAATGCCTGACTCCTGTCTGGCTGAGGGCAGCTCGCTTGCGCTCTTTGATCAGGGCCATATCATGGAGATGCAGCCATGAAAGTTTAAGTGCGCTTGATCCTTTGTCAGCCTTCGGCACCTGACCCCTTCAGGAGCACAGCATCACCAATCACAGATGCCGAAATGATGGGGGCCAGCCCCACCTTAAAGGTGCTGAGAGCACACAGAGAGAATGACGGAACTCTGTGACACCTGCCCACGACATCCTGGCAGCAATGATAAGTACCGTCGAGGTGCAGGCAACAGCAATGTGTCCAGTGAGTGTGAAGTTGGACCATCACTTTGGTCTGAAGGTTGCACAAAGCACAGGGAAGAGGCCCTGGGCTGAGACACCTGCCTTTATCTTGTGCAGGAACCAAGGTTTCAATCTGAGTGACATGAACACTGCTCATCAGAACAAGGAGCCATAGACAGGGAGACATTCTTGGGAGTTTATTTACAATCGTGAACAGTAAGTACCAGTGATTAACACATGTGCCCAGGCTTTGCAACGGCATCTTCTTAACCTTCCTAACCCTGCCACCACGTCTTGGTATTCCCTGGACATCCACAGTGGAGGTGGAGGCAGCCTGCTGACTGCGATGCCCTGTCTGTGATGACCTTGATGGTGTTCCCTGGAGGGCCGAGACCTTGAGCTGCTGAGGTCACAGGAAGTGGGGATTTGGATGTGGCGGACACTCCTGGAGTCACCTGGGTAGATGGCCCCGGGTCTGCACCTGCTGATCGTCCTCCCTATGGGTGCCTGAGGGCCCCTAGCTGACTCCTTGAGGAGAAGGGATAGCTGGAGGCTCCACATCTGACTCACACCCAGCAGATTTCTGGCCTCCAGCAGTCCTCTGAGTGCCGGCAACCTGGGAAGACCCCGATGCCGCCTGCTGTGACAGACAGTGTTATGTGCTTACCAGATTGTGACTCTGAGGCTACTCTAGAACTAGGTCCCACCGAGGTGTGTCTCTCTGCACTGGTGGAGGGTGTGGGTGAGCATTGTGATGGGTCTTCAATTAGCGGCTCCGTCAAACATCAGATGAGAAGCACCCTCTACATGGTCATACACCTACACCCAGCCGCCTAAAGTCAAGGAAGAGCTTCATGAACAGTGTTGTTCCATTACAATCAACCCCATCTGAAGCCCACATCGCCTTGTGGAAAGACCGGCTCACCAGTCTCGAACAACCCCCAGCAATGGAAATTCTACCGGATGAAAGCCTTCCCCCAGGAGCTAATTGCAACTAGGCAACCTGGAAGTACCTTAACAGACTTAGGACTGGTGTAGTTCGTTCAAAGGTGTCACTAAGCAAATGGGGATATACAACCAGCCCGACAACTTGTGAATGTGGAACTGAGCCACAGACTATGCAACATCTCCTGCAATGCCTATCGCTAGAGGAACCCTGCATTGTTGCAGATCTTGCCGAATTCAACAAGGTGCAAAGATGTGTCCAGTTCTGTCTGGGCCATGTATAGACTGTCCGTGGACACGATGAAAAAGAAAAATTAGGGTTTCATCAGATTCTTTTTCTGAGGTGTCTTCAGGGCTTGAGTCGAGGACCTGGGTTGTGGGACCTTGGCTGTGCCTGCGAAAGCAAGGGGAGGTAATTAGTGCCTGGCAGGGGACTATGGAACAGGGGAGCTGACTCACTGCATGGTTGTCTGATGGATGCTGCACTGCTGGATCCTCACTTGGTTGAGCACCACCAACCTCACTGTGAGCACAGGAACTGTCCAGATGCTCACTGACCAGCTGGATCACCCTATTTTCAAAGTCTGTGAGGACCTTGATGTTGGGCATTCCTCCACCAGTCTATGACCTCTCCATTTTGTTGTGTGCCAGTTTGTCCTGCATGAAGACAGGTGGAGAGAGAGTGTAAGTAGGATGCCTGCCAGGCCAGATGATAAGGATGCCTGGCATGTGTGAGTGGTGCCATGGACAGGATGAGGCCACGATCTACAGGGCAGATGAAGGTGTGTGTGAGAGAGTGAATGACGATGTCCCTTGAACTGGCAGTGAGTGAGATCCCTCTAGGTGTGTGATGGGTTTGTGAGTATGTGAGTTGAGAGTGATGAGAAGAGTCAGTTACCCTGGCGGAACAGAGGACATCATTTGTCCTCTTTCGGCACTGGATAGCTGTCCGCTTTTGCAGGATGTTGGCACTGACCACAGCTGCCACCACCTTCCATTCTGGATTAGTGACCTTGTTTGCTGGTCTTTGCCCATAGCAGTGGTAGAGGACTTCATGGCGAGCCTCCACTGTGTTCAGTCGGTACCCGAGGGAGGCGTCATTAAATTTGGGAAGCAGCATGTTTCCTCCCTTTAGCAGCCATGACTTTTTAGTAGCTTCTGATCTCTTAGAGAGAGCTGTCTCTGTGCAGAGACATCCTCTAAATATGGCGTTTGGATTACTGAAGGCCTGAGGTGATGGCAGGTTGGGTGAATCAGAAGCTGCCCACCAGTGATCCGACGTGTTTCCCGGGAATGCATCATTAATGAGGTGGGATGTGCTGGGAATGGAATGATGCAGCGTGAAAACCCGCCATTGTGGCCAGCTGGTAAAATGTCCTTTCTCCCGCCCGCTACCACACTTAGTGCAAATCTTGGACGATTCTGCCAATTAAGTGAATACAAATTAACTGTTATAATCCAATTAACTTTGA
Source organism: Cetorhinus maximus (assembly GCF_964194155.1). Taxonomy (NCBI): domain Eukaryota; kingdom Metazoa; phylum Chordata; class Chondrichthyes; order Lamniformes; family Cetorhinidae; genus Cetorhinus; species Cetorhinus maximus. Next base: position 29,388,579 of record NC_135881.1, read on the forward strand.
GAAAATAATTAAAACATGCCAATCTATTCCAATTAGTGGTAGCTCACCAAACTGATCTTGACCAGCCAAATGGTTCTGATTGGCACTCAGCATGAGAGGAGCAAGTTTCCCCTCAAGTCCTTGCTAAGAAGCTTTTAAATCTCTAAATTCTTCCAGTTTTGGTGGGAGGTCACTGATCTGAAACGTTAATTCTGTTTCTTTCTTCACATATGCTGCTGCATCTGCTGAGTATTTCCAGGGTTTTTATTTATGTACATAGGAATGCTAAGTTCCATACTTAATATCAGCTTCCTCTGATGCTCTCTATTTGTATTTTTCTCCTCCTTGACCACCAGGAAGGGGACCTTGCTCCAGAATACAGCGGATGTCAGCTGCAACTTACAATGAAAAGACCTCTTTGGAACTGGTTCTTTGTGTCTACCCCTCTGCTCTGTGGAGCAACATGTGGTTAAGAAGAAGGCGGCTGGTGGAGCTGCTGGTGTTGTTCCTGTTCTTACTGTTGGAGTTTGTGTTGCTGCTCCTTATGCTGTTCATCAGAGGTACGAGGTAGAACTGCATTGTGATACAGAGTGACGCCAACAGCGTGGGTTCAATTCCCGTACTGGCTGAGATCACCCATGAAGCTTCCTCAACCTCGCCTGAGGTGTGCTGACCCTCAGGTTAAACCCATCACCAGTTGTCGCTCTCTCTGTCTCTAATGAGAGAGCAGCCTATGGTCGTCTGGGACTACAGCGACTTTCATTTCTTTTCATTAGCTGCTCCCATGCCGTGGTGAGGGCTGGCAGCAGGGAAGTGCAGCTGAAGGTGAGCGCGGTGAAAGACAGGTGAGCTGACTTCCGAGAAGCTGACAATCACCTGTCCAGGGCCGAAAGCACTCTCTCTGAGAAGGTGTGCAGCGAACAGCAGGCCCTCTCCTGGCCACGGCTGCAGCTCTGCATTTTCACTGATCGAATGCTTCCCAGCCTGTACGTTTCACTGAAGAAGCGTTTCCCTGCTGTGCTCTCCTCTGGTTAACCCTGCCAACTTGCTGGCAGCTCCAGAAATGGGTACACTGGCTGTTAAAGCCAGAATAGTTAATGAAAATGCAGTTCATAACCTATTTGTAGATGACAGTGATTTACCTGACAGCTCCTGCAAAACCTGATGATATCAGGAACCCAACCTGATGTCACTTTTAGTGGATTTAACTCACCGCGTGGACCCTGCCTCTCTTTAGCAGTTAAAATTCTGCCCAATGATTCTGGATAAGACGATTGACTTTTAGTCTCCATCTGAAGTAAATTGTAAACTGTGACCTTTCATAAATAGAAGCAAAATACTTCCCCATTTGTGACATTCCATAAGCAGCTTCAGCTGACTTTAATAGGCATCTTCAATGCCTGGCCCTTGAACAAGTAATTCCCCCCTTGTCTTTGTGTGATAAGATGCTTGCAGTAAGAATTTTAAAGTGGTGCGAATGACTTTAAAGTGTGTGGGGGAACAGGAATTGAGCACTGGGGAAGTTGGTGAAAAGGTAGGATTTTTCCAAAAAAAAAACCTGAACGCCAACCTCTTCATAGGCTTTTTTTGCTGCAGCAAAAGTCCATTAAGCCATGACCACCAATAAAACCTATAATTTTAAGTGCTATATTTGAGATGCGACTCTAGATTCAGGAATCAGACCACCAGTTCTCGAAGTTTTACATTAAGCTAAATAAAACATTTTATTAATATACACAGGTTAAAATATATACACATGGCTACAAATTACTACTATCATAACTTTTAACAAATTCCCAAACTAATCTCCATTAAGGCAACAGCAACCCATAGACTTAAACAGACACCAGACAAAGCATTTTCACCTTATGAATTCAAAATTAGGTTCTTTTCACTTTGGTTCCTGTGGAGACAGTTGGAGGCTTACAGCTGCCTTTTGATCTCACATTGCCTCTGCTCTGCACACCTGAAAACTGCTGAAGTTATACCTACCACCTCCCATTGAATGTAAATTCTCATTGTATCAAAAATCCCTTTCATAGTACCAATTTTATTAGTAATATAAACATGTGGCTTGGTATCTGCTAGATAGATCAGTTTTCACCCCACTTCAAAAAATGTAAATGTACGCTATCTCTCTTACATATCAAAACTAGTACACATCAAAGCACCCAGGCTAGCTGACTTTAATCCAATTAGGACACACCCACAGACTAAACCTCTATTTTAAAAGAAAAATACTTTCCAATAATATTATATACATTAATAGCTTCATGACACCATGCAGAATGTCAAATTATTATGCTATATAGAGGTTACAGTAAAGGATGAAAAACATGTACTGTGTATACCATCCCCACGTCAATGTCATATCCAGAAACATTGGTCTAGGTCCAGTTCTTCTTCCCACTCATGAAGGCAGTAAGCTTAAAATAGTTGCAAGTAACACCTTCATTTGGTGTCTCCACAAAATTGGTTGACGGAGGCCCTTCAACTCATTCAGTCTGATTCTTCCAGAGCACCAGCTCTGCAGTCTTCCCCTTCCTGTCCATTGAGGCATGGCCCTGGTTTAACACCTCTGACAAGGCAGCGCTGCACTAGAGTGCTAGCCAAGATTATATGCTCAGGTCGTGGTTTGAGGATCATCGCCTGACACACCGGAGTGGGTCCTGAGCCAAGCTCAAAACCACATTGACATTCTCAAGTCAAGCTGACCCCAGTTAAGATGTTAGGATTGGAATATGCAGCCTTTATGACTGGAGAGTAACTCTATTTGAATATTGCCAGATAATTGTCTAATGTGTCCTTGTGCTTGAATATAGCTCTTCAGAAATGTTATGAATTGCTATTTCCAGCAACCTGCCCTTTAGTTCTATTGCTGCAATTATTTTACTGTAAATTTATTGTTCTGGCAAAGGCCCGAGTCTTAGTTCCGTGAAGTGTATTCATAAGTAGAACTGTTCAAAGAAAGAATAATACCAACATTAGATGTAACTTTCTATTTCATATTATGCTATTAACCATGAATAACTTGTGATATAATTCAGGAGAGAATACTCTTCTATTTTTCTGTCAGTGATGGATTACATTAGTGTTTTGAGCCTGAAGCTTTTACTAGTGCTCCTGAAGATGGCATTGAAGATGAGAGTGGAAATCCCCAGCCAGAATCAATACAATCTTAATGTGGATGTTTACATTTGTTTAATCAAGACAACATTATGTTGCAATTAATAAATTTAAGTCTTTAGTGAATGAAATCCTTAGCAATGAAATTTTTACTAGCAACTTTGAAAAACAATCCAATATAACATGAAATAGGATGAATTGAACAAGCAAAAGGCATTTAAGGTTTTGCAAATGAAGATATCAGTAGGAAAATTAAGATAGGCAGAAGGATAAGTAGAAAGGCAGATAAATTGAATGAGAAACATTTCATATGGTCCTAATCCTGTAGCAGACAGTCACCAGAGTATAAGTTTCCAAGTTGTTTAGAAACAGGTTTTTAACTTACTCTTCCACTATATTGTGTAGTAAATTGGGAGGAAATGGAAAACATATTAATGGTGTGTTCTACTCACTAAAAAACACCAGTCAATCTTAATACCTGCTGGTGCATGCAATGATTGATGGAAAGAATGTTCAATAAAAATATCGCCAATTGGAAAAACGCGAGGCTCAAATTTCACTGATAGTTTATAGAAACATTAGGAACCTGAGAATCATGGAGAGTGACATTTTCCCTTCAATGACCCATCTTTATGAAAGAAAAATTAGATGAAAATGCACTTCCCCCCTCTTTAAATTATAACTTTTGTTTAATTTTTCTCACACGTGCACTCCTTTCAAATGACAGTTACAATAAATAGGGAGTTTTAAAATGTTTAGCAAAAATCTGCACTGATGTTGGCAGGAAATGTCCTCAAACATTTAAATACTATTATTGGCACCATTTAGGTTAGCTGTAATGCACAGGAGTTCAGAGATTCTACAGAGCAATAAGTTATTGACTATGTGATTAATAGAACAATCGTTGGAAAAAAAATTTAATGATTCCAAAACTGAATAGAAACCTGTATTTCCGTGCTGCTGCCATTGTAATAAAGCTGCCCTGTCACCAGATGGTTTACATCCATTCCTTAGCTTAAAATTTTTCTTAAGGGAAAAACATAACAGAATAATTGTAAATATAATATTTCATAGATGAGGATGACACATTGAAATTACTTCCATTAATGAGACTGATTGTAGCTCAATGGCCTCCACTGGGTTTGTATAGTAGCCTCACATTGCCACGCAGACAGAAGCATTCTCTTGTGTTGCTGACTGATTTTGCTGCACTAATTCATACTGGGTAATGGGCACATTGTGTTATAACGTGATGAAGAGAACAGCCAAGAAAACTGGGAATCTAAATGGAAAGGGGAAAATACTGGACATCCACAGCAGTCGGCATCTGAATAAGAAAGCTGGGTTAACATTTAGACAGAGGTTCTCTGACCTAACTGGAACAGGTCTGTGCTTAACATTAGCTTACATGTTAAAACATTTGGGCTGTGCCAGATGTAACTCCTGTTTCTCTTCCCAATTAAAGATTCATCTGAAACAAATAGTAAGTTTTGCAGAAAATTAGCTCCACCCATCTATAAATCTCCTTTAATGCCTAACATGAAACTAACTTAATTTAACTAACCTAACTTAATTCTGTATCATTTACACTTAACAACTTTAGAATAAAATCTTATATTGCGACCCTTCTCCCATTGCATATGAGAAGCTTGAATCTCAGATACATCCTTGTTGGTCTTTACTGAACCCTCTCTCCCGTATCAATGTGCAGATTTGTATAAAAGGTTTAATGGGAGAGTGCTTAGAAGCCTTGGATTTGTGAAGGGATCATCTCAATTTGCCTTCGTGCTAGCTAGACATCATTTTTCTGACCGTTAAAATGGACAGAAGGACATTGGCCAAAAGCCTGGCCAATGTCCTTTTTTTGATCCAACACTTTCTTATATACAGATCAATAAAACTTTGCCTGTCACTGTTCAGTATGAAGGGTGCACAGATTGTTTTCCCGCAATAGGAGAAAAGAATTGCCACCCATAACCCCTCCATGGCCAGCGCACTCAAAATAGCCTGGCAAAGAAAGCGGTCAACATGGGTTTAGAGTCGTTTATGAGTTTTTTTCCATTTGGTAAATATTTGGACACCACATCAGCCACAATATGAGCAGCTGTGCTTTAGTCACTAGAAACCCCCGCATTGCAAGAGATACTACAAGCAATCTGTAACATATGTACAACTGTTTACTGTCAATCATACAAAAGTACTAAACTTCTCAGTGTGTGTCCATAACTTGGAGTTGTTAAGGCCAGTTCAAATGTTCTCATAGCTTGACAATGTGAAAGGATTGTTGCTGTTATGCCAAGTTTTGAGGAACAATCGCGGCTCCCTATGTCTTCCACTGCAATGTCTGGACGTGTAGAAATATTGGCCCAGATCTTCTGAGGATTGGCAATCATCATCAGATTGCCGCTTTTCATGAACATTCCCCTGACTCAGCACTGGTCTGCCTTTCTTCCCTGTCTTTCTGATCCTGGATTTCCCAGAAATGTGGAATGCCGGGTCCGTCGGAGAACTCAATCACATTGGAGAAGAGTTCAGGGAAGACAGGACATGACCCCCTTTAATGGCACTAGCTTCCCTATGTTAAGTTTAAATGCCCAGTGTGAATGTTAGTGAATGAGTGAATGCTTGAATGGGTAGGGTGGGTAGTTGGATGAGGTAAATGGGTAAATGCTGAGGGTGGCAGGTGGGAGAGGTGGTTAGGGGGTGAGGTGGTAGTTGGGTCCGGGGGGTAATCGAGAGGGGGTAGTGGGATCAGGCTGCGAGGGTAGTCAGGTCAGGTTGTAGGGGTGGCTGGGTTGGACCAGGCGGGCAGTCGGATTGTGAGGTAGTTGGGTCAGATCGGCGGATAGTCAGTTTGTCAGGAAGGCAATCAGGTGGTCAGGCAGGTAGTTGGGTGACCAGGGAGTAGTTGAGTTGGGTCAGGGGTGTAGTTGGGTGTCAATGTGAACGATTCGTGGGGGGAGGGTTCAGTTCTGTAGTTACTTAGGAGTTAGACTGGGTTTTAATCTGTCTAACATTTCCTGGGTAATTATTATGTAAGCACATCAGAACTGCCCGAAGCGTCCGACTCTGGTTGAGAGTCGGAGATGATTGTGGAGGGTCGCAGGGAGCAGGGGAGTTGCCCATCGGAAGTTGAAACTTCTTGGGTAATTCCCAAATATGCCTAGCGTCAGGACTTTTGCAGGGTCTGGAAGATTTGGGCCAATCTGTTGTATCACAATTAAAAATATGTGGGTAGTAAGCAAGAGGAGGGACCAATTTTCACTGTTAGTGCCCGGGTCAGCTTCTGTATTTTAAGTTTAAATGCCAAATACTTCTGTAGAATTCCTTTTGTGGGCTAATTTAATAAATCACTGACTTGTTTAAAAAATTGAGTTCACAACTGGGTTAAACTAGCTGAAAAAGGAATTTTGAGTGAATGTGTTAACTAGAGAAAACTAAACATGATTATTAAATTTCAAGTTATTTCTGAAGGGATTTTATTACGCCTACTTCTTGTAACATTAAATGCTACTTTTTTAACAGAAAAGTATCTAGCAAAAAATATTCTTGTTTAATTGATTTGAATTTACATGTTATATAACCAGTTAGTTTACTAATATTAGTAACATTACTTGTGTGACATAAATCCTGAAATCAGTCATATTATCCCTGCTTCCAGCTTACTGTTTTTTTGTCACAGAATCACAGTGCAGAAGAGGCCCTTCGGCCCATTGAGTCTGCACTGACATGTGAGAAACACCTGACCCACCTACCTAATCCCATTTACCAGCACTTGGCCCATAGCCTTGAATGTTATGACATGCCAAGTGCTCATCCAGGTACTTTTTAAAGGATGTGAGGCAACCCGCCTCCACCACCCTCCCAGGCAGTGCATTCCAGACCGTCACCACCCTCTGGGTAAAAAAGTTTTTCCTCACATCCCCCCTAAACCTCCTGCCCCTCACCTTGAACTTATGCTCCCTTGTGACTGACCCTTCAACTAAGGGGAACAGCTGCTCCCTATCCACCCTGTCCATGCCCCTTATAATCTTGTACACCTCGATCAGGTTGCCCCTCAGTCTTCTCTGCTCCAGCGAAAACAACCCAAGTCTATCCAACCTCTCTTCATAATTTAAATGTTTCATCCAAGGCAATATCCTGGTGAATCTCCTCTGCACCCCCTCCTGTGCAATCACATCCTTCCTATAATGTGGCGACCAGAACTGCACACCGTGCTCCAGCTATGGCCTCACCAATGTTCTATACAACTCCAACATGGCCTCCCTACTTTTGTAATCTATGCCTCGATTGATGAAGGCAAGTGTCCCATATGCCTTTTTCACCACCCCACTAACATGCCCATCTGCCTTCAGAGATCTATGGACACACACGCCAAGGTCCCTTTGTTCCTCGGAACTTCCTAGTGCCATGCTGTTCATTGAATACTTCCTTGACAAATTACTCCTTCCAAAGTGTATCACCTCACACTGTTCAGGGTTAAATTCCACCTGCCACTTATCTGCCCATTTGACCATCCCGTCTATATCTTCCTGTAGCCCAAGACACTCAACCTCACTGTTAGCCACCCGACCAATCTTTGTGTCATCCACAAACCTACTAATCCTAACCCCCACATAGTCATCTATATTGTTTATATAAATGACAAATAATAGGGGACCGAGCACTGATCCCTGTGGTACGCCACTGGACACTGGCTTCCAGTCCTAAAGCATCCTTCTGTCATCACCCTCTGCCTCCTACAACTAAGCCAATTTTGAATCCACCTTATCAAATGACCCTGTATCCCATGTGCCTTTGCCTTCTTTATAAGTCTCCCATGTGGGACCTTGTCAAAGGCTTTGCTGAAATCCATATAAACTACATCAACTGCACTACCCTCATCTACACACCTGGTCACCTCCTCAAAAAATTCAATCAAATTTGTTAGGCATGACCTCCCTCTGACAAAGCCATGCTGACTGTCCCTGATCAAACCTTGCCTCTCCAAGTGGAGACAGATACTCTCCTTCAGAATTTTCTCCAATAGTTTCCCTACCACTGACGTGAGACTCACTGGCCTGTAGTTCCCCGGTTTATCTCTACAGCCCTTCTTAGATAGCGGAACCACATTAGCTGCTCTCCAGTCCTCTGGCATACAGTGAATACAAGCTAAGTAACATAGAAAGTAAGGGCAATAACAGAGTTTTAAAAATGTTGCAGTCTTCGATCAGCTAGTTCACAATGTAGTAAGGAGAGGAATGATTACAGGAATTGAATAGTTTCGGAAGATGATTTAATGAGGTAATTCTACATTGGGGATTTGCTGCCATTTAAACTGCAAAAGCAAAATTATAATTGTTCCTGAATAGTTGTAGAAAAAAATGAGTCACAACCTGTAGTTTTACTTTTCAACTTCATTAATTATGCAACGGGCATTGAAAAGGAGGAAAAGGTCCATTTCCAACCAATTTATGAACTTTCTTTTTAATATAGATTTTAATAAATCTATTTCCCCCCCATGATTTTTCAGCTTATGAATATTTAAGTAATATGATAATTATCCTCAAAACAGGCTTGTCCGCACTCAGCCTGTGAAGCCCCTCAATCCGGACCCGCCCAGTTCTCAAAATGTTGGTCAAACAGGGAAGATACTTCATGGAGTTACTCCTCCAATCACAGGCCATTTCTTTCCCGTGTTTAGCCTATCAGCAGCAAATGTGGGAGAGAAACAATCTGTGATTGGAAGAGCTGCGAACACCAGCAGTGGTGAGTATGAGGCCTGCAGAGCATGGCCCAGGGAGCAGGGGCATCGAGGATTGTGGGCCAGGGAACGTGGATGAAGGAGCGGATGGGCCAAGGAGCGTGGATGAGGGAGCGGGGGTGCCAGGAAGCGGGGCCCAGATATCCACCAGAGTGGGACAGCCAGTGCTGGGTTCAGGCGAGCTGGAGCAGGGATCAGGCAGCTGAGGTGCCGGGGAGGGGGTGCCAGGAGGTCCAGAGTTGGGCTCAGATGGTCCAGAGTTGGGCTTAGGCAGGCTGAAATGGAACACGAGGCAGCAGGTGCAGTGCCCAATGGCATCTGAGAAAGTGAGTGACTGGAGACTGAGCGAAAGAGTGTGAGGGGGAGGTAAGGCTGAGAGAGAGTGTGAGGGTGGGGTTGAGAGAGAGTGTGAGGGAGAGGCACACGGTCATCGAGGGGAGACTTCAGCCTGAGTGAGAATTGGTTCAAAGTTGGAATTCAGTGCATAGGGGGAAAGAATTGCTTTAGATAAGGTTTAATGCAAGAAATAAAGTATGCTGAGTGGGGAGTTCAGTGAAGCGAGGGGAGGAGGTGCTGAGTGGAGAGTTCGGTGAAGCGAGGGGAGGAGGTGCTGAGTGGGAGTTCGGTGAAGTGAGGGGAGGAGGTGCTGAGTGGGGAGTTCAGTGAAGCGAGGGGAGGAGGTGCTGAATGTGGAGTTTGGTGAAGAGCGGAGAGGAGGTGCTGAGTGAGGAGTTTGGTGAAGAGCAGAGAGGAGGTGCTGAGTGGGGAGTTCGGTGAAGAGCGGAGAAGAGGTGCTGAGTGGGGAGTTTGGTGAAGAGCGGAGAGGAGGTGCTGAGTGAGGAGTTCAGTGAAGAGCAGAGAGGAGGTGCTGAGTGGGGAGTTCGATGAAGAGTGGAGAGGAGGTGCTGAGTGTGGAGTTTGGTGAAGAGTGGAGAGGAGGTGCTGAGTGGAGAGTTCGATGAAGAGTGGAGAGGAGGTGCTGAGTGTGGAGTTTGGTGAAGAGCGGAGAGGAGGTGCTGAGTGGGGAGTTCAGTGAAGAGCAGAGAGGAGGTGCTGAGTGGGGAGTTCGATGAAGAGTGGAGAGGAGGTGCTGAGTGTGGAGTTTGGTGAAGAGCGGAGAGGAGGTGCTGAGTGGAGAGTTCGATGAAGAGTGGAGAGGAGGTGCTGAGTGTGGAGTTTGGTGAAGAGTGGAGAGGAGGTGCTGAGTGGGGAGTTCAGTGAAGAGTGGAGAGGAGGTGCTGAGTGGGAGTTCGGCGAAGAGCGGAGGGGAGGTGCTGAGTGGGGAGTTCAGTGAAGAGCGGAGAGGAGGTGCTGAGTGAGGAGTTCGGTGAAGAGCGGAGAGGAGGTGCTGAGTGGGGAGTTCAGTGAAGAGCGGAGAGGAGGTGTTGAGTGGGAGTTTGGTGGAGGTGGGGTCGGAGGTGCTTTTTTCTTCTTTTTCAGCCTCCAGTATTTGATTATCACTTTGGTGCAGCAGAAGCAGGTAAACCTGTAACTGGTGTTATTAGTTTTATCAGTATTGTAAGTACTGTGTTTTTTTATAAGAATTGTAAAGTTTACTGGCGGTGCCAAAACCTATTGGGAGGTGTATGCTTTATTAATTATTAATTAATTAGCAATTATTAATTAATTAAGACCTATTGGAGATGGTAGGTCACGTGATGAGCTGCAATTACAGGATGGAGAACTTCTGGATACCACTGTGATCCAGGGCAAACACATCTGCAGTAAATATTTGCGGCCGCGGGAACTTTGGCTCTGAGTCATTAACTGGAGGCCGAGCTGCAGACACTGCAGCATTTCAGGGAGGCGGAAGTCACCTGGACACTTTATTCCAGGAGGCGGTTACAACCCTTAGGAAAGGTTCTTCTAATTTGGTTAGTGGTCAGGGACAGGAGGGAGTGACTGCAAGTGAAGCAGGTAAGGGGACTCAAAGGGTGGGAGCGCAGGAGGCTCGGCCCTTGTAATTGTCCAACAGGTTTGAGGTTTTTTTAGCTTGTTTGAATGAGAGTGGGGCCTACAGGGTGGATGAGCAAACTGACCATGGCACTGTGGTACAGGAAGCCATTCAAGTGGGGGTAGTTACTATGAATCTGGTGGTAGTAGTGGGGGGACAGTATAGTTAGAGGGATTGACACTATTCTCTGCAGCAAAGAGCGCGAGTCCAGACGGATGTTTTGCCTGCCCAGTGCCAGGGTTTGGGACATCTGCTTGGGGCTGGAGAGGAACTTACAGTGGGAGGGGAAGGATCCAGTCATCATGGTCCATGTTGGTACCAACGACATAGGCAGGACAAAGAAGGAGGTTCTGCATAGTCAGTATGAGGAGCTTGGCAGCAAATTAAGAAGCAGAACATCAAAGGTCATAATCTCTGGATTATTACCTGAGCCATGTGCAAATTGGCAAAGGACAAATCAGATTAGGGAGACAAATGCGTCACTCAAAGCCTGGTGTAGGAGAAGTGGGCTCTGGTTTCTGAGGCACTGGCAACAATACTGAGGAAAGCAGGGTCTGTACTGTTGGAATGGTGTACATGTGAATTGTGCTGAGACCGGTGTTCTTGCGAACCACATAACGAGGGAAGTGGAAAGGATTTTAAACTAAATAGTGGAGGCAAGAGTACAAATATAGGAAGATGTGGTAAACCAAAGAGTAGAGACAAGGGAAAGAGAGAGGTATTATTACGGGACATTAAAACAGACCATGACAGGAAGGGATAGAGTAGAAATCTAACAGTAAATCAACAGATGAGACTAGAGGTTATAAAAAGAATAAAAGAATAAAACTAAAGGCTCTGTATCTGAATACACGAAGGATTCAAAACAAAACAGATGAACCGAGACTGCACATAGAAATAAATAAGTTCGATTTGATAGCCATTACAGCGTCATGGCTGCAGGAGGACATGGATTGGGACCTGAATATTAAAGGGTATAGGACCTTTAGAAAGGACAAGAAGTGAGGAAAAGGTGGAGGGGTGGCTCTATTTGTTAATGATGGTATTAGCACAATAGAGAGGGATGACCTAAGTTCAGGAAACCAGGATGTAGAAACAGTTTGGGTAGAGATACGAAATGGTAATGGCAAGAAGTCACTGTGGGAGTCATGTACAGGCCACCTAATGGTAACCACACGGTAGGAATGAGCATAAAGGAAGAAATAATGGGAGCTTTTCAGAGAGGCATGGTGATAATCATGGGAGATTTTAATCTACAAATAGACTGCAAAAGTCAGATAGGCAAAGGTAGCCTAGATGAGGCATTCATAAATTGTTTCCGGGATAATTTCTTCAAACAGCTTGTTCTGGAGCCAACCAGGGATCAGGCTATACTTGACCTGGTATTGTGCAACTAGATGGGATTAATTAATGATCTCATAGTGAAGGCACCTCTACATAGCAGCGACCATTATGTCATTGAATTTTACATTCAGTTTGAGGGAGGGAGGAGTGGGTCTGAGACTATTTTTTAAACTTAAATAAGGGCAATGAGAGCATGAAAGCAGAGCTGGCTAAAGTGAATTGGCAAATTAGATTGCGGGATAGGTCTTTGGAGATGCAGTGGCAAACATTTAAGGAGATATTTCAGAACACACCAAATAGATACATTCCAAAGAATAAGAAAAATTCCAAGAGACGGACACACCATCCATGCTTAACTAGAAAGGTTAAAGATAGTATCAAAATTAAAGAAAAAGAATATAATTGTGCAAAGATAGATGAAAGGCTAGAAGATTGAAAAGAATATAAGGAACAGCAAAGGATGACTAAAAGATTAATAAGGAAGGAAAAATTACAGTATGAGAGAAAAATAGCCAGAAATATAAAAACAGATAGTAAGAGTTTCTATAAATATTTTAGAAAGAAAGAAGTTATCAAAGTGAGCATCAGTCCGATAGAAAGTGAGTCTGAAAAATTAATAATGGAAAACAAGGAGATGGCAGATGAATTGAACCGATATTTTGTATCAGTCTTCACTATAGAGGATACAAATAACATCCCAGAAGCAGCTATAAATCAGGAAATGGAAGGGAGGGAAGAACTCGGGAAAATTACAATCACTAGAGAAGTGGTACTGAGTAAATTAATGGAGCTGAGGGCTGACAAGTGCACAGGTCCTAGGGCCTTAAAGGAAGTGGCTGGTAAGATAGTTGATGCATTTGTTTTAATTTTCCAATACTCCCTAGATTTGGGGAATGTCCCATTAAATTGAAAGATAGCAAATGTAACTCCATTATTCAAAAAGGGAGGGAGTCAGAAAGCGGGAAACTACAGGCCAGTTAGCCTAACATCTATCAAAGGGAAAAATGTTAGAAGCTATTATTAAAGAAGTTATAGCAGGGCATCTGGATAAGTTCAAGGTAATCAGGCAGAGTCAACATGGTTTTGTGAAAGGGAAATCATGTTTAACCAACTTATTGGAGTTGTTTGAGGAAGTAACATGTGCCGTTGATAAAGGGGAACCGGTGGATGTACTGTACTTAGATTTCCAGAAGGCAATTGATAAAGTGCCACATCAAAGATTATTGTGGAAAATAAAAGCTCATGGTATAAGGGGTAACATATTGGCATAGATAGAAGATTGGCTGGCTAACAGGAAGCAGAGAGTAGGCATAAATCAGTCTTTTCCAGGTTGGCAAGATGTAATGAGTGGTGTGCCACAGGGATCAGTGCTGGGACCTCAGCTGTTTACAATTTATGTTAATGACTTGAGTAAAGGGGTGGATGGGATGATTGCCAAATTTTCTGATGACACAAAGATAGATTTGTGAAGAGGACATAAGGAGGCTACAAAAAGGTTTAGACAGGCTAAGTGAGTGGGCAAAGATCTGGCAAATGGAGTATGATGTGGGAAAATGTAAAATTGTTCATTTTGGCAGGAAGAATAGAAAAGAAGCATATTATCTAAATGGTGGGAGGATGCAGAGCTCTGAGATATGGAGGGATCTGGGTGTCTTAGTGTATGAATCGCAAAAGGCTAGTATGCAGGTACAGCAAGTAATTAGGATAGCTGATAGAATGTTAACATTTATTGCGAGGGGAAATGAATATAAAAGTAGGGAGGTTATGCTTCAATTATACAGATCACTAGTGAGACCACACCTGGAGACACAGCAAAAATTCATCCCTAGGAAGAAGAAGCATACTAAAGGGAGGACAAGGCAACCATGGCTGACAAGGGAAGTCAGGGACAACATAAAAGCTAAAGAGAAAGCATATAATGCGACGAAGAGCAGTGGGAAACCAGGGGATTGGGAAGCCTACAAAGGCCAACAGAGGACAACTAAAAAAGAAATAAGGAGGGAGAAGATTAAATATGAGGCTAAAATAGCCAGTAATATAAAAGAAGATTGCAAGAGTTTTTTTAGGTATATAAAGGGTAAGAGAGAGGCAAAAATGGACATTGGGTCACTGGAAAATGACGCTGGAGAAGTAGTAGTGGGGAACAAAGAAATGGCGGAGGAACTGAATAGGTACTTTGCGTCAGTCCTCACAGTGGAAGACACGAGTGACATCCCCAAAGTTCAAGAGAGTCGGGGGGCAGAGGTGAGTATGGTGGCCATTACCAAGGAGAAGGTGCTAGGAAAACTGAAAGGTCTGAAGGTGGATAAATCACCTGGACCAGATGGATTACACCCCAGAGTTCTGAAGGAGATAGCTGAAGAGATACTGGAGGCGTTAGTGGTGATCTTTCATGAATCACTGGAGTCAGGGAGGGTCACAGAGGACTGGAAAATCACTAATGTAACCCCTCTGTTTAAGAAGGGAGTGAGGCAAAAGATGAGAAATTACAGGCCGATTAGCCTGACCTCGGTCGTTGGTAAGATTTTAGAGTCCATTATTAAGGATGAGATTTCAGAACACTTGGAAGTGCATGGTAAAATAGGGCAAAGTCAGCATGGTTTCATCAAGGGGAGGTCATGCCTGACAAATCTGTTAGAATTCTTTGAGGAGGTAACGAGTAGGTTAGACAAAGGAGAGCCAATGGATGTTATCTACTTGGACTTCCAGAAGGCCTTTGACAAGGTGCCGCACAGGAGGCTGCTCAGTAAGATAAGAGCCCATGGTGTTAGAGGCAAGGTACTAGCGTGGATAGAAGATTGGCTGTCTGGCAGGAGGCAGAGAGTGGGGATAAGGGTGTCCTTCTCAGGATGGCGGCCGGTGACTAGTGGAGTTCCGCAGGGGTCAGTGTTGGGACCACAACTTGGCTGTGTACAATACAGTAAAATGTGCAATGGTCAGTCAGCAACTCATTTTACATCGCTCCTGATTTTTATTTTGTTGACTTTGGTGGAGATAACAATCAAGGGAGATGTAAAACCGACGGCTGACTCCTCGCCATTTGTTTTACAATATCACACAAAGTCAAGACAATAGTCATAGCACCTTTCAAATCCTCAGATTGTCCCACAGTCAGTCACAGTGAACAAAGTATTTTTGAAGTGTAATCACTGCTGATGGAAACGTGGCAGCCAATTTGCGGAGAGCACGATCCCATTTGCTGATGTTTTATGAAAACGATTCTTGAGCTGACAATATTTGAGTGTGACATGTGCTTTGCATGTGCAACACTTTGAAGTGTGACAGACATACTGGACCTTTAAGATACAGGTTGACCTCCTGTGTCAGTGAGGTGGAGAATTTGGTCACTTGTCGATGTCTTGGTGTTGTTTCTCTTTCTCTCCTCAGCTTTTTCTCCCCTCTTAACTCTTTTTGCTGTGCTGTCCTCCAGCTTCTCTCCCTATTTTTCTTTACTCCTTTCCTTTCAGGTGTTAGGCAAGGTGACCTGGAGCCACCAATAGTGAAAGGCTGCATTTTGGATGGTGGCTTGGGAAAACGTGATATTCAACTGTTTCTGTATCACCCTCTTCCCAATTATCCACCCATTATCCTTCTCGCTCAGTTTCATTGTCTATCATACCCAGTCATCTTCCCATGTCTCATTCCCCTCCTACTACCCTGATTTCCAATCACTACCAAAATCCCTTGCCCTTTATCCACTCACTTCCTGTCACCTCTCCTCCCCCGTGCCCAACTCTCACTCATCTTACACTTATTCCTCCATTTAGCTCCACCCTCGCACACTCACAATTCAAAAGTTGGTGTTAGAGGCATGAGGCACCCTCACCATTAATTCAATTCCTTCCTCCACTTGTCCTCCAACCATTCCCTTTTCATCTGTTTCCATCAAAGCACCTTTTGTTGTTTCACAATGTAATTTACCTGTTTTTTTAAGAGAGCTAAATCAAATTGGAATGAGGAAAGGGACTGCCTATTGGCCTTTTTCTCTATGTGTGCAAATTAGAATTACTGTCCAACAAGCCTAAGAGAAGAAAACTGATCTTTTCAAACTGCCAGGTGGAGCTCGGTAATTAGAGATCAGAGTACAGCCACAACAACTGAAACTTTGTATTTATATAGAAAATTTGTTCAGGAAAAATGTCCCAAAATGCTCATAATCAGTGGCGTAATCACACAAAAATAGATGCCAAGCCAAAGAATGGGATATTAGGAGGGTTGACCAAAAGCTCAAAGAGGTAGAACCTAAGAAGAAGAGGGATGTGGAGTGCTTTAGGAAGTGAATCCTAAATCTTAATGCTCGGGTGGCTGAAGGCATGGCTACCATGGGAAGGGCTAAGGGGGAGAGAGAGTTACAAATGGCCAGAGTCTGACAAACACAGTTCTTGGAAAGTTGTATGGAGATATGGAGGTCTGAGACTATAACCCAATTTAATTTGAATTGAAGGCGGTGGGTGGTTGTGAGCCAGGGTACATCAATGAGACAGGGGCTGATAAGTGAGCAGGTATTGCTGCAGGATGGAACACAGGCAGCAGAGCTTTGAATGAGCTAAACTTAATGGAGGATAGGGAATGGGAGGCTGACCAGCATTACCCAGACCTCCCTGTCGCTTGCCATTTCAACACTCCATCCTGCTCTCATGCCCACATGTCCGTCCTTGGCCTGCTGCATTGTTCCAGTGAAGCTCAATGCAAACTGGAGGAACAGCACCTCATCTTCCGACTAGGCACTTTACAGCCTTCCGGACTTAATATTGAGTTCAACAATTTTAGATCATGAACTCTCTCCTCCATCCCCACCCCCTTTCCGAGCCCCCCCTTTTTTTCCCAATAATTTATACAGATTTTTCTTTTCCCACCTATTTCCATTATTTTTGAATGTATTTCCATCCATTGTTTTATCTCTACCTTTTAGCCTTTTTCGATTCCTTCACCCCACCCTACCCCCACTAGGGCTATCTGTACCTTGCTTGTCCTGCTTTCTACCCTTAATTAGCATATTCCTTAGCTAATATCACCACCTTCAACACCTCTTTGTCCTTTTGTCTGTGACATCTTTTGGTTATCTCCACCTATCACTGGCCCTCTATCCAGCTCTACTTGTCCCATCCCCCCCTTAAACCACCTTATATTTCACCTCTTTTCTATTTTTACTTAGTTCTGTTGAAGGGTCATTCGGACTCGAAACATTAACTGTGTTCCTCTCCGCAGATGCTGCCGGACCTGCTGAGTTTTTCCAGGTATTTTTGTTTTTGTTAATGTAATAGTTGAGTTTGGAGGTGACGAAAGGCTGGATGAGGGGTTTCAGCAACTGATGGCTGGTTATGCAGATGGAAGTAGGTGGTCTTTGTGAGAGAGAGGATATGGGTTGGGAGCTTAGCTCAGACTCAGCTATTAGTGCCGCATAACCTTCATTCCATAGTTAGGTCCATTTGGCAGGAGATGTGGATGAGCAGCACTGTAAACTATGCATCCTTGATAGTTTTTCTTCCTGCCCTGTTCTGTCCCAGACTTACCAAGCTCCTGTGAGACTGGTGTACTCTACACTGGGGTTTAAGCTTTGATCTCATGGCTGATAATGTGACAAGGCGGTGCAGAGGAGATTCACTAGGATGTTGCCTGGGATGAAACATTTAAGTTATGAAGAGAGGTTGGATAGACTTGGGTTATTTTCGTTGGAGCAGAGAAGACTGAGGGGCGACCTGATCGAGGTGTACAAGATTATGAGGGGCATGGACAGGGTGGCTAGGGAGCAGCTGTTCCCCTTAGTTGAAGGGTCAGTCATGAGGGGGCATAAGTTCAAGGTGAGGGGCAGGAGGTTTAGGGGGGATGTGAGGAAAAACTTTTTTACCCAGAGAGTGGTGACGGTTTGGAATGCGCTGCCTGGGAGGGTGGTGGAGGCAGGTTGCCTCACATCCTTTAAAAAGTACCTGGATGAGCACCTGGCACGTCATAACATTCAAGGCTATGGGCCAAGTGCTGGTAAATGGGATTAGGTAGGTAGGTCAGTTTCTCATGTGTCAGTGCAGACTTGATGGGCCAAAGGTCCTCTTCTGCACTGTGATTCTGTGCTTCTGTGATTCTGTGGTAATTCAGAAGCATCAGAATTGGGGCTTCACAGAATTACAGAAGCACAGAATCACACAGTGCAGAAGAGGCCCTTCGGCCCATCGAGTCTGCACCGACACGTGAGAAACACCTGACCTACCTACCTAATCCCATTTACCAGCACTTGGCCCATAGCCTTGAATGTTATGACGTGCCAAGTGCTCATCCAGGTACTTTTTAAAGGACGTGAGGCAACCCGCCTCCACCACCCTCCCAGGCAGCGCATTCCAGACCGTCACCACCCTCTGGGTAAAAAAGTTTTTCTATGTCCTATGATTAGCCCACAAACAAAGAAGTCACATAAATGTTGATAAAATAATTGCTTAGTGTCTTCAGACTGATTCAAGCTGAAAGGTCCGAGCGGATCAATTATTCACTTGCACTTGTTACATCTTTAGAAATGTCATTAGTTCGATATAAACAAAAATCACAACCCTGTGAGACTGAAATTCAATTTTGGCTGAAGCATAAAATCTAATGATCCTTATGTTTACGATCTACCCCTCATCCAAAGATGCTTAATTTAAATTGCCTGATGATTCAAAGATTTGAGTGCAAAGAACAGCTCCAATTTATCAGGAGGTGGCTGGAGAATTGGTGACGTAAAATGGGTTTAGCACTGGCAACCTTGGCACTTGGGTTCGAATCCAATCCAGACATCCTCCGCTGAATCTTTGCTGTGAATGTCTGTGGTGGGCAGCCTTGGAGCAATGCCAGAATTAATTGGGAACAAATTATCATCAAATTGGGCGTGTCATCCATTTGAGGGGACTGGCTGCTGTCGGAAATGTAAAAATTCACACTGGGCCTTTGGGGGATATTAAAAAGACGTACGAGAATTGTGCCGTGTCCACAGCCAAAACACGAGGTACCAGCTGTAGCTGGATTTGCAGCTGATGTATGGTAAAATTACACATAAGTGGTGCAGTAATTTGTTCTGCTGAGTTATACTGACAAGCAATCATTCTAATGCCGAGCCTGCAGACTGAAATAAATTACACTTATTATATCCAATCAATCAACACAGAGGGTGGGAATGATCTCACTGTATAAACTTGACTTCATATATTTAAAGATGAATTGCTGGTTCAATGTTTGCGGAAGGATTGAGGAGCTTCTCACTTCCCATATAGTTACCCCTTCCTTAAATATTTTGATCTTAATGCGCTCTGCTTACTGTTGAAAACATCACATCCGACGCAGGAGTTAAAAAAGTACACAATCTCCTTTCCCTTCATTTCTCTTTTCAAATTTCAGCGAGTATTTATGGAGCAGAGTTCTGATTGGCTCTGATGAACGAAATGCCAGCTTCAATACTTAATCTGAGTAACAATTTCTGTCAGCTGTGCCTTTTAGCAAGTGACAAGTGATTGATTTCTTAATGATCAGTAATTTTTAATCTTGACTTTATTGCTAGACAGAAAATGGTAGTCAGGCATTAAGCCAATGTTGGGTGCATCAGTAGTTGTTGGTGACTTCCAACATTGATTTAACATGATGATAAATCTGTTCTACTGATGCATCGGGAGAGCCATTTATTTCTAGACAGGAGGGAAGGGGAGCAACAGATCTAATTAACTTGGGATACCCTATGGCCCCTGTCTGCCAGTGTGAAGCAACGGGATTTCTAATTCACATGCACCAGGCATTAGGCCAAACTCTAGATGATTGAAATCAAATTAAAAATATTTTTACCATGTGTAAGTGAAAATAGGTTTTTGAGCTGTCTGAATGCAAAAAGAGCTTTTGTATACATCAGTGTACACGAGCAACCTGTGTATTGGCCATTATATTTTTTCCTAAATGGGTCACATTTGTTGGGAAATTGGTAAGAAGAATGGAAAAGCAGAATAGTTTTGAAAAGGTGAGACACGAGCAAACGTTGGTATTCAGAGGGATTTGGGGATCCTTGTACGTGAATTACAAAAAGTAAAAACACAACAACAGCAAGTAATTAGGAGGGCAAATGGTATGTTAACTTTTGGAATATAAGGCCAGAATCTTTGGGTCGGTGAGTGAGGGTGGGCCCCACTCGCCGACGCGTAAAATGATGCACGGTGAGATCGGGCGTGTGTCCCGATGTCACCGTGTGTCATTCAGGTCTCCAGTTAGGTGGGCGTGCACTGGAGTCGGCTGCGTGACTGCCGAACTGTCAAAGGTCTATTAACGCCATTCAAATATCAATTTAAATAATTAACATAGCTGCCCGTCCAACCTTAAGGTTGTCGGGCAGGCGAAAAGCCCAGGCGGCCTTCGCACTTATCATGAAACCTCATCCACAGGGTGGGGGGATGAGGTTTCATGAAGGTTTTTAAACTTCAATAAAAATTTTTAATAAAATTCATAGACATGTCCCAGCTCATGTGACACTGTCACATGAGGGGACATGTCTTAAAAGTGTTTTTCTTTCTTTATTTAAATATAAAAAAATCAAGCTATTTCTGCGCTTTTTCATGCGTATGCGTGAAAGACCACAGGCCCCGACTCAGCCTACTCCCCCCGCCTGGACAGGGAGCGCTCAGCGCTTCCGGGTGCATGTCACGCTGGGCAGGCCTTAATTGGCCCGCCCACATAAAATGGCAGCGCCCAGCCAATCGCGGGGGGCGATTGGCTGCGCTCCTGCCCAGCATCCCCGACGGAGAGATAATTCTCCCCTGAGAGTATAGGAAGCCTTTGCACAATTAGATAGGGTTTTAGTGAGACCACACCACTATGGTACAATTTTGGTCTCCTTACTAACTAAGGGTATACTTGCCAAAGAGTGGGTCCAACAATTAGATTGATTCCTGAAGTGAGAGGGCTGTCCTATCAGTAGAATGGGACGATATTCTCTGGTGTTTAGAAGAACGGGAGATGATTTTATTGAAACTTATTAAATTCTTCAAGGGCTTGAAAGCAGATACTGGGAGGATGTTTCTCCTGGTTGGAGAGTTTGAACTATGGGTCATAGTTTTAGGATAAGGGGTCAGCCATTTAGGTCTTGAGATCAGGAAAAATTTCTTCACTCAAAGGTTTGTGAATTGTTTGTGTTCTCTAGCCCAGAGGGCTGTGGATGCTCAGTGGATGAGGGAATTCAAGGCTGGGATCAATAGATTTCTGGGCAGTACAGGGATCAAGTGGCATGGGGAAAAGGCAGGGAAGTGGACTTGATGTGGAAGTTCAGCCATGACCTTACTAAATGGTGGAGCAGGCTCGAGACGTTGCTTGACCTACTCCCACATCTTGTGTTCTTGTTTTATGTTCATGTGTTTTCAGCCGTATATATGAAGGTTAACAATTACCCTGCTAAGATGCACTGAATGCTGAGCTGTTGCAAGGCAAGACAGAAGGATCCTGCTCAGAACGGTCCTTGAATATTGGGCACAGGAGAACTAAATGATGCTCCCAGAATCCCAGTGAGGAAGCTTACAGAGAATTTGTGAAAGGTACTCAGTGAAGGAATGTTGCTGGTTTGGTCCATCTGTTCCACTGCTTCTACAGGCTATGAACATTCCGCCCTATCATTAATCTCAAAATTTCTTGATATGATTAACATATTTAGCTAGAAAGATGGAATCCTGCTGGTAACTAGATGCTGGGGTGGATCCAGTGTGACACAGTCTTGAGGGAAGAGATTGAGAAACTGGGAAGTGAGCAGTCGTTGGAGCAGTCTGAGTTGGAGCGGAAATCAGAAATCGCAAGAGAGGAGCTGCAATTTCTCAGGCGGAAGGCAGTGTTTTAAAGACATTTTGTGATTCACCAATGTTTGGATAGGTTGGTGAGAAAATTCAGGGACCTGACTTTGTAGCGTATGCCTTTTAATGTGCAGTTTGTTGTGTGTACTACCACAGTTTGCCTGCTATTCACATTTACCTCATGTTAATTCTGGATATTAGAGTATAAGGTTGCTAGTGTTAACTGTTTGCTTTGCTGACTTTTGCATAGTAAAATTTCTTCTGATTGTTTAAAACTGTGGAATCTTGTGGCTCTATTCCCTTAGTAAGTAAATATTAAAGTTACTGGTCCCTAACTGGGTCGTAACAAAATTATGGGTCTTGCCCAGGACCGTAGCAAAATTTGGGGGGTCTGGTTTGGGATCGTAACACCCTCTTAGACTCAATCTTTAAACTCTCACCACTGTCTCACCGCTCCCTCTCAGACTCTTTAAACTCTCACTGCTCCCTTACTGCTCCCTCACAGGCTCACTTTAAACTCTCGCTGCTCTCTCACAGCTCCCTCACAGATTCACTCTTTAACTCTCATTGTTATGTACTGTATGTCTCGTTTAGCTTGCCGTAATTTGCAAGCTAGTGTAGGATCGCAGGATCCATTTTGTTTTGTCAGTTTGGCTGTTGAAGTAAAACAAAATGGAAGCTGCAACGTTCAATCGCCTCCACGCCTAAATGTGTATTGATTAATCATTGAAAATTTATCAGCAGTACCAGTATTAAAACATAAAAAATTGGCGACGAGGATGAAGCACCTTTGCGGTAATGCCACTCCAAAAGCAAAATTAAAGTGAAAGAGCTAGTAAAAGGAAATTACTAGTAAAAAAAAAGCTGTACTTATCTTGTAAAGTCCCATGTCCCAAGGCTCAGTAGATTAGATTTGAAAAGTTATTGGCAGTTCCAGTGCTAAAACGTAATTCACTCTTTAAACTCTTGCCGCTGTCTCAAAGCTCCCTCTCAGGTTGTAATGACTTGACGTACGTTACAGGTTTCAACAAGAAACAGATAAACTTTATTAAAGAGAGTTTTACAGATGCTACATGCTTGAACCAGACCCTCGACAGGAAGCCCTGCCCCCTGGATTTTCTGCGCTTAGGGCTCATTGGTTGGGTCCTTGAAGAACATCATGTGACCCCAGATAGACAGCAGAGAGGCTTTACCTTCAGTTACTACATTTCCTCCCACTTTAGTTTTTTACAGAGAACATTTGAACATCCAACAATATATACGTACATACAACTCAGGTGATTTCTACCATCCCCTCTGTGGTAAAATGGAGTGCCATGCACCTTTAAGAGAATGTAGTTAGTTGACCATGTGACCATATTGACCAATCGCTGCACAGCACGGGCTTCTTGAGCTGGAGGTGATTGAAGAAGCACACATAGTGTCGGTGCTCTGTTCTTTGTTCCAATAAACCCCCAGTGTTTGTTCAGTTAAACAGTCTCTCTGCCTATATTGTTTCAAGCACCAACTAATGTGTTAATATCAAGGGCACAGCTCGCATTCACTGGACAAAACAAACCTGATAACATAAAACTGGTGACAAGGATAAACTGGCTCAATTGACGGCAATCAAGAATGCCGCAGTAAGCCAGTTACGTTACTTCGCCACTACCTTGAAAGCACAGTCTCCTTAGTCATCGAGTATGCTGCAGTTTGGGTATCTTGAACCAATTGACCCCATTTCCAATGACTGGTCTCATTACATCGAACACCTAGTGTTCTTCTTTACCGCTAATGACATCACGGGGGAGGACAAGAAGAGGTCGATTCTTTTGTCCACATGTGGGAGCAAAATGCATGGGCTGAACCGCAGCCTCACATCACCTAACCTCCCCAATATGAAGACTTTCAACGAGTTTGTAAACATTGTAAAAAACCATCTGAAGCCAAAACCCTCAGTCACTATCCAGCGTTTTAAATTCAATTCGAGGAATAGGCTTCCAGGAGAGACAATCACTGGCTATGTAGCTGCTTTAAAGGGATTAACAGAATATTGTGAGCTCAGAACTTCAATTAATGACATGCTGAGAGATTGATTGATATGTGGAATCGGAGATGATGCTATTCAAAAGCGATTGCTGTCTGAATCTAATCTAGACTTCAGTAAGGCATTAGAATTGGCAACAGCCATGGAGAGCGCTGTTAGAGACTCAGGGGCAATAAAAGATACACAAAATGGTGCTGTCCATCTTGTAGGGCGGGAAGGACCGGGAACAAAAGACACGCAAATGTTGGACTCTGCAGAAAGGCGGGAAACGCCCACTATGTACAAACCATTGAAGAACAACAGTACTACAGTGAAAACCCACAACTTTACTGAGAGAAATTCATCCAGGCAGCCTGCAGGCGATCAACAGATCAGAAATATCGAATTATTTTTCGGCCACCACAGCGGTCACATAATGCGGCACTGTCAAGATAGACTGAGACAGTATTTTAAAAACAATGGTAGAAATCGTGAACTCTGTCTCATTGTAGAACCAGAGGAAGCAGAATCTGACATCTATTCATTATACAACCTGAAAGTGGGTAGAACTGAGCCATTCCAGGTAGTCATTAGAGTCAATGAACAACCCATCAAGATGGAGGTCGATATTGGGGCATCAATGTCTGTCAGAGGAGGACATATGTTCAGACACTTGAATAAAGGAGTCCATGCTTTAAATTTGGAAGAATCAGGCACTAAATTGAAAATATATAAGGGCGAAGATATGACAAGTCCCGGTGCAGTATGGGGATCAGTCCGCAAATTTACCCCTTATAGTAGTAGGTGGGGCAGCCCCAGTTTAATTGGTCGCAACTGGCTCAAAAAGATTAAATTGCAATGAGCCGAGATTTTTCAAATCATAAAGAGAAACTTACAGGAATTGTTACAAAAGTACGCTTCCATTTTCAGTGCACGTAGACCCTAACGCAACCCCAGATTTATCAGAGCCAGACCTGTCCTGTATGCTCTACTAGACAAGGTCGAGACCAAGATAAACAGGCTGGAAAAGTTGGATGTCTTACAACCGGTGCAATTTTCCGAGTGGGTGGCACCCATAGCACCCGTACTGAAGCCAGACCAAAGTGTTCGCTTATGCAGTGATTATAAGTAAACGGTAAACAGAGTGGCCAAACTTGATAGACACCCGAGACCGAAGATTGAGGAATTATATTCGAAATTGGCAGGGGGCATCACATATTCAAAACTCGACATGAGCCACCCCTACCAGCAGGTAGAGTTGGAAGAAGGCTCTAGGGAATTTGTGACCATCAATACACATCGAGGATTGTATCAATATACTCGACTACCCTTTGGGGTCTCCTCAGTGAGTGCTATTTTCCAGCGTACCATGGAAAATCTGCTTCAGGAACTGCCCCATGTCGTTGTTTATCTGGATGATGTCTTAGTCACTGGACGAACTGATGAAGAACACTTAGCTAATTTGGAGGAGGTGCTGAAACGCCTCTCACAAGCGGGGGTGCACTTGAAGTGAGAAAAATGTCTTTTCCAAGCCAAACAGGTAGTTCACTTGGGCCATAAGGTCGACGTGCAGGGCCTGCATCCCATGGAAGAAAAGGCCAACACTATTTGCAAGGCACCTGACTCGAGAAACACTACAGTTCTTCTTAGGTATGATAAACAACTATGAGTGATTTATCCCAAATCTACTCAAACGTACTGGCTCCATGATACGCATTGCTGAAGAGAAACCATAAATGGATTTGGCAAGCTCCACACCTTGAGGTGTTGTTGAAGGTAAAGCAGTTGTTAAGGTCATCAGCCCTACTGGCCCACTTTGACCTAAAGAAAGAATTGATTTTAAGTTGCGACACATCCCTTTATGGAGTAGGGGCTGGTACTTTCACATTGGATGGCGGATGGCTCCGAACGACCCATTGGTTCTACATCTCACACGCTCAGTGCTGCAGAGCGACGATATGCTCAAGTTGAGAAGGAGGGCTTGTCTGTTATGTATGGTGTTTGGAAATTCCATCAGTACCTCCATGGGTGCCATTTTCACATTATATCCAACCACAAGCCTCTGCTGGGATTATTTGGAGAGGATAAGGCGCTACCCCCCCATCACATCTGCTCGCATCCAGAGGTGGGCACTGATATTGGCTGCTTATGAATACACTTTTATTCACCGATGGGGAAGGCAGTTCACACAT
This sequence comes from Cetorhinus maximus, assembly GCF_964194155.1. Lineage (NCBI taxonomy): Eukaryota > Metazoa > Chordata > Chondrichthyes > Lamniformes > Cetorhinidae > Cetorhinus > Cetorhinus maximus. Next base: position 29,414,701 of record NC_135881.1, read on the forward strand.
GCTGACACGCTGAGCCGCCTCCCCCTGCCAGATAACAACGTGAACGTTCCAATTCCCCAGGACCTTGTCTTAGTGCTACATTTTTTGGATTCCTCCCCTGTCCAGGCCAAACAAATCCGTAAGTGGACAAGCCGAGATCCACTTTTATCTCATGTCCGGGAGCAGGGTCTTGAATGGATGGTCAGGCGAGCCAAAGCCTGATGACATGAAGCCCTATTTCAATCGTGAATATGAGCTCACCTGCCAGGTGAGCAAGGGTTATCATGCCACCAAGAGGGCAAAGGCCATTACTGGTCGAATTACATCATGCTCACCCTGGCATTAGTAGGATGAAGATACTCGTGCGCAGTTACTTGTGGTGGCCGGGGATGGAAGCAGACATCGAAGCCCTAGTCAAAAGTTGTCTTCAATGCCAGCAGGTACAAAAGCTTTTAGCTCCATTGCACCCCTGGGAATGGCCATGGGTACACCTCATCATCGACTATGTGGGGCCCTTCTTGGGCACGATATTCCTTTTACTAATAGACGCCCACTCCCAGTGGATGGATGTCTATGAAGTCCGGTCACCTACATCTACCACCATAGACTGTTTGTGACAGAGTTTTGCAGTACACTGGCTAACGGAGGTGCTCCTGTCAGACAACGGGACTGCATTTACCAGTGGGGAGTTCCACAGGTTTACAACCCTCAACGGATTAACTCATATCAAAACCTTGCCTTATCATCTCGCCTCTAACAGTTTGGCTGAGCAGGTAGTATAAACTTTTAAGTCCAGGATGAAAGAGCTGGATGGGGATTCCATCAGCACCAGATTGTCATGGTTCCTGTTCGCATACTGAACGATGCCACACACGGCCACCGGTATTGCCCCCGCTGAATTACTAATGAAGAGACGTTTCCACATCTGACTAACTCTTATCAGGCCTAATTTAAGGGGGAGGGTGGAGAGAAGCCAAGAGGACTAGAAGACTAGACATGATGACCATAATCATGAAAGAAATTTCACATGGGAGACACAGTTCTCATGAAGAACTTTGGAGATGGACCCAATTGGCTATTAGGCGAAGTGAGTGCCGTGACAGGAACTCTCTCCTATAACGTGTCGGTAAACAGCCAAATAATTAGACGACATGTGGATCACCTCCGGAGAAGAGAGACAGTCCCACAAGAAGGAATGCCATCATCATTTGCATTTGAGTCTGTACCGCATGTGGAAGAAATGTCACATGATCTGGAAGTACTGGTGGGGCCTGTTGGACCCGAGAGGGTTGAAGAGTCAAACTTTCCCACTTCCACCGAAGAGCCTGGTGGACAGTTGACCCCTGAGAAGGGGGTCTTGGAAAAACCAGCTGAGACCGTTGAGCTACGACACTCGACACGTCTGAGGAAACCTCCTGAGAGACTTGACTTGTAAATAGTCATTCATGTAAATAATTGGAATGTTGTGATGCTTGTCAGTTGTACTTGCAAGTAAAGGGGAAGGGATGTAGTAAAGTGGAGCGCCATGTACCTTTAAGAAAATTTAGTTAGTTAATCATGTGACCTTACTGACTAATCGCTACACACCGCGGGCTTCTTGGGTAACTGTAAGTCTAGAGCTGGAGGTGATTGAAGAAGCAGATGTGGTGTTAGTGCTCAGTTCTTAGTTCCAATAAACCACCAGTGTTTGTTCAGTTAATCAGTCTCTCTGCCGACATTGTTTCAAGCACCAACTAATGTGTTCATATCAAGGGTGCAGCTCGCATTCACTGGACAAAGCAAAGCTGATAACCAAAAACATAAAACACTCTAAGTTTGGAAACACCAGACTTAACATTGCACGTAGGTGACGTTTCAACAATAACTCAGATGGTGTTGAACCCGTAGTCAAATGAGGCATTGTACGATAACTGAGAGGAGAGTGGGAAAGTCAAGTTTCTTTGGTACCTTCTGATAACCTCTTCATTCCAGATTTGAAAGTTTGCACAGCTCTCTCAGCTAAACCATTTGATGAGGGATGATATGGGGCTGTTTTAATATGTCTGATTCCACTTAAACTCATTAATCTCTGGAACTTCGTACCGGGAAAGACTGTACCATTATCAGAAACGATGACTTCCGGTAGGCCATGTATGCTAAAACAATGACGCACTTTTCGATAGTAGCTCTCGATGTTGGTGATCTGACTTCATACACATCCATCCATTTCGAATGTGCATCCACGTTCAATAAAAACATGGTACCTAAGAACGGCCCTACATAACCAATATGGAGTCTAACCCAGGGTCAACCAGGCCACTCCCATGGATGCAGCAAAGCTGAAACAGGCAACTTCTGTTGTTGCTGACAATGGAGACAGTGCTTGACCATGCTTTCAATATCACTGTCAATGCCTGGTCACCATACAGGTGAATCTGGGCACACTTGCAATACAAGCTCTCTGAACTTTCGACAATATTGGATCTCTGTTTGCCCACTTTCTAATTTGTTTAGTACACATAGGCAAAGAATCCAAGAAATTCAGCACAAGCACAACTTCTTCTGGCACTGGAGCATGTACAATGCTATCTGGTAACGGGAGACAACTGAGTACATCCGCATTTGCAATATGCAAGCCAGGATGGTGCATAAAGGTATACTCATGCACAGATAATATCAAAGCCCAACGTTGTATTCTTGCTGATGCTATTGGCAGAAAGGCCTTATCCTCACTGAATAAACCCATTAATGGTTTATGGTCCGACACTTGGTGAAATGTCGTCCATGTAGGTACTGGTGGAATTTCTTCACTCCGAATACCATACTAACCTTTCCTTTCTAGCTGGGAATAACCCTTCTCGGCTGTGGAGAAGGTTTACGAGACATAGCCAAGAGCTTTTCTGATCCATTTTGCATTCTATTTGACAACACGGCTCCCACACCATACGGAGAAGTATAGCATGTTCTTTCGATGGGTCGTAGTGTATCAATAAACATGATGAATGTAATAGCTTCTTAACTTTCATGGAGGCTTCTTCCTGTTGTGAATTCCATGATCAACAGTGATTCTATTTTAACAACAAGTGCAATGGTGCTAACATGGTTGATAGGTTTGGCAAGATGTGGCAATAATAGTTGATCATACGCAGGAAAGACTTAAGTTTTGGTACACTGGATGGAGAGGGTGCATCTTTAATTGCCCTAACTTTCTCTTCTACCAGATGCAAATCTCTGGCATCCACCCTGTGACCCAGGTAAGTAACCTCTGGTGCTTAGAATGTACATTTTCTTTCTTTCATCAAATGTTGGCTTCCAAGAGTCTTCTCAGCACCTTTTCCAGGTTGGCCGAGTGTTTGGTTTCAGTTGAACATGTGATCAGAACATCATCTGGGTATACTACCACTCGGGGAAGTCCTTGCAAAAGACTCTCCATTGTCTATTGGAAGGTTGCACATGCAGACGATACCCCAAAGGGTAGGTTATTGATAAAGACCCTTATGTGTGTTGGTGGTAATGTATCCTCTAGATGTGCTATCCAGCTCTAATTGTTGGTAGGCATGGCTTATGTCCAGTTTTGTATAGGATTTGCCTCCAGCTAGCTTTGCATATAAGTTGTCTATCCCTGGAATAGGGTACTTATCTAGTTTGGCTGCCTTATTCATGGTCAATTTATAGTCCCCACAAATGCGTGTGGTTTGGTCAGGCTCAATCACTGGGACTATAGGTGCTGCCCATTCTGAGAATTGGGCAAGTTGGATGATGCCCAGCTTTTCTAACTGGCACAGTTCTGCACCCACCTTCTCCTTGAATGTGCAGGTGTCTGGTCCGTGGTCACAGAATCACAGAATCACACAGTGCAGAAGAGGCCCTTCGGCCCATCGAGTCTGCACCGACACGTGAGAAACACCTGACCTACCTACCTAATCCCATTTACCAGCACTTGGCCCATAGCCTTGAATGTTATGATGTGCCAAGTGCTCATCCAGGTACTTTTTAAAGGATGTGAGGCAACCCGCCTCCACCACCCTCCCAGGCAGCGCATTCCAGGCCGTCACCACCCTCTGGGTAAAAACGTTTTTCCTCACATCCCCGCTAAACCTCCTGCCCCTCACCTTGAACTTGTGACCCCTCGTGACTGACCCTTCAACTAAGGGGAACAGCTGCTCCCTATCCACCCTGTCCTCACCCCCACATCTATAACAGATTAACCTTGGAGTCACTGCTGAATTGTTTCTACTAGGCATATTCGTGGTTCTAACAGCGGACGTTGCCTCTCGCTTCGCTGCTGTGTCTCTGGTTTTCGCACCACGGCTGGCGTAGGTTCCCGCCCCACATGAGGAGCCGCGCCCTGTTGCCTGTTTTGTAAAGCCTGTGAGTCTCTTGCAGCACTTTCCATGGCGAGTGCTATTTCCATGACAGAAGATGTCGACTTCTGTGAGTAAACGGCGCTGAATGGCATTGTCCTGAACTCCACAAACTAATCGGTCCCGCAGCATATCATTTAGTGTCTCTCCGAAGTCGCAGTATTCAGTCAACTTTTGCAACTTCACTACATAGGTTGCAATGGACTCTCCCGGGGCCCTAACTCTGGAATTAAATTTAAACATCTGCATTATTAAGGATGACTTTGGCTGGTGATGCGTTTTCACGCAGTCCGCTAATTCATTAAAGGGCTTAGAATTGAGCACGTTCGGGGCTGTCAGACTGTGGGTGAGATTGAATGCCTTGTGTGGAATTGAGCTTTAGTCAGCTAAAGTGTCTAATGGGATAAATGATCTAAAAGTGATTATATTGCAGTATATGTACACTAATCAAGTAGTATAAAACTAATCATGCGGAGTATCTTTGAAAAGTTTGTGGTTACAACTGTGTCCTGTTATGTGCTAGATGAAACAATGGTGCCCTGATTAAATCTGCTGATATGGTAATTTATGTAATCTTTACCTACATAGTTGTAGTTAAACTATGTCCTGTCTTATTGTGAAAGGTCCCATCTGCCTGTAGTTGTATTACTGCGTTCACCCTATGTACGCGCCAACCATGACACAACTGTGAGTTCCTGATGTACGGACCTTATATGGTATGAACTTCCTGTTAAGAGCTGTATAAACAATGCTGGATTCTCTGTTCAGGGTAGTAGACTGACTAGGAATCACATGTGGTGTCCTGAGCAGCTGATCCCAAGCATGCTTGAATAAATATAGTTTTGCTTCTACCAAGTCAGTGTTCTCGTAGTTGTGTTGCGATTTGACACTTGCTACCACATACGCTTTAAAGGATTGCTTTCTGCTCCTCCTCCATGGTAATTTTGTTTGCATTGAAATAAAAATCAAAGCGCTCCACATACTGGTTCCAGTCTTCTACAGTCACATCATAAGGATCGATTATGCTGAAGTGTGGCATGACTTGTGTGTAGTCTTTGCTTTTTTCTCAAGATTTGGTGTATTCTCGGTAACAAGGTGAGGTGCAGCTTCGAAGCTATTGTACCCTCATCGCCAAATGTAATGACTTGTCACACCAGACAGGTTTCAACAACAAACTGATAAACTTTATTACAGACAGCCTTTCAGATGCTACATGCTTGAACAGGAGGTGGACAGGAAGCTCCGCACCCCGGGTTACATGCGCTTAGGGCTCATTGGTTGAACTCTCCAAGAATATCACGTGACCCCTGATAGACAGCGGGAGAGAAAACGTTCAGTTACTCCACAGACTCACTCTTTAAACTCTCACCACTCACTCACTGCTCCCTCTCAGACTTGCGCTTTAAATTCTCACCACTCTCTCACTGCTCTGTCAGACTCACTCTGTAAACTCCCGCTGCTCTCTCACTGTACCCTCTCGGACTCACTCTTTAAACTCTCGCTGCTCCCTCTCAGACTCACTCTTTAAACTCGCTGCTCCCTCTCAGACTCACTCTTTAAACTCGCTGCTCCCTCTCAGACTCACTCTTTAAAATCTCGCTGCTCCCTCTCAGACTCACTCTTTAAACTCCCGCTGCTCTCTCACTGTACCCTCTCGGACTCACTCTTTAAACTCGCTGCTCCCTCTCAGACTCACTCTTTAAACTCCCGCTGCTCCCTCTCAGACTCACTCTTTAAACTCGCTGCTCCCTCTCAGACTCACTCTTTAAACTCTCGCTGCTCCCTCTCAGACTCACTCTTTAAACTCCCGCTGCTCTCTCACTGTACCCTCTCGGACTCACTCTTTAAACTCCCGCTGCTCTCTCACTGTACCCTCTTGGGCTCTTTAAACTCTCACTGCTCCCTCTCAGACTCACTATTTAAACTCTCGCTGCTCCCTCTCAGACTCACTATTTAAACTCTCGCTGCTCCCTCTCAGACTCACTATTTAAACTCTCGCTGCTCCCTCTCAGACTCACTATTTAAACTCTCGCTGCTCCCTCTCAGACTCAATCTTTAAACTCTTGTTGCTCCCTCTCAGGCTCACTCTTTAAACTCTCACTGCTCCCTCTCAGACTCACTATTTAAACTCTCGCTGCTCCCTCTCAGACTCACTATTTAAACTCTTGCTGTTCCCTCTCAGGCTCACTCTTTAAACGCTCACTGCTGTCTCACTGCTCCCTCTCAGGCTAACTCTTTGAACTCTTAAAATGTGCCCATTCTTTTAAAGGTGTATCAAATTAATCCCACTCTCCTCTCTCCACATGTTACTATTGAATCTGCTTCCAGTACAGTTTCATGTTGTGAATTCCAGATTAGAGCAACTCGCTGCTCAAAACAATTTCTCCTCGTCTCTATTCTGATTCTTTTGCTGATGACGTTTAATCTTTGTCATCCTGCCAGTGGAAACATTTTCTTAATCACTCTATCAAAATCACTCATGATTCCTACCGTTCTGTAAAAAGGGAGAGATAGAAACAGTGGACAGTCGGGTAGTTCTTTTCTTTCATTAATGGGATGTGTGTGTCGCTGGCTAGGCCAGAATTTATTGCCCAACTCTAATTGCCCTTGTTCAGGGGGCATTTAAGAGTCAACCACATTGCTGTGGGTCTGGAGTCACATGTGGGCCAGACCAGGTAAGGGCGGCAGATTTCCTTCCCTAAAGGACATTAGTGAACCAGATGGGTTTTTAGGACAATCGGCAATGGTTTCATGGTCATCATCAGACTTTTAATTCCAGGTTGTTTTATTGAATTCAAATTTCTCCATCTGCCGTAGTGGGATTTGGACCCGGGTCCCCAGAGCATTACCCTCTTTGACTTCTGATGGATTGTTTCATGGTAGATTTTATCACTCTGCCCTGATTTTCATGCCATTGCAGTGAATGAAATGAAAGGTGGGCTAGTTCTGGAAAGATGGTCTGATTTGTCCCTCCTGATAGACACTAAGGCGTGAAGATGGAAATCGACTGCAGTGTTTATAAATGGAAGCTGCGAATGTTTCCCCTCTGGTGATAAGTGCTTCTGTCCCAACCGTGCTCATTAAAGCAGGAAATTAACACACAATTCACACTCCCGGCTGGTAATAACCATATTTACTCTGACAACAGATAGTTTTACCAGGAATTGTTGACAGCTGTTTTTATTTAGTCTACATTTTGAATTGTTCTCAATTAAAATATGCTGTCTTCAAAAAACTGCCAATGATAATGACAATGCACAGTTTGTATTTTGGGGAATTGAACTTGTGCTGCTGATTTCAGGGTCAAGAACATAGTGATCCTTTCAAAGCTGAGAACGGTCACACTTAAACAAACTGAAATATTTCCAGTGGAGATGGAAAGCAAGAGAATCGGGACTGGGTTGAGGGGGAAATCTGACAGCATTAATCTTGAGAAAATTCAGAAAATGCCCTGTTGTTGTAATTATAACATCTCTGGAAAATGCTAAGTTAATGAAAACTTGAGTTATGCTGATAAATCAAAATAAAACGGTGTCTAACAACGTTGGATAAGTTGTGACCTTTAAGCCATGAACTGGACAGGCTTATAGATGCTGAATGAATACCTGTCATATTTTGTTCACTTGTCCATTGGTGTAACTGTTAAATGGGCTCGACTACAACGTAAACTGAGCTTAACCGTTAGCATACTATTTTGCTGCTTTGATAAGATCTCCTAAGGACTGATGCCCTGGGCCCATCCATTGAGTTTGATCGAGGCATTGTGGAATCGTAGCTGGACACTGCAGATGAATAGTTGTCAGGTGGAGTGCTTCAATGTCATAAAACACATCAAATATCCAAATATCCAAAATTATATGGTTAAATTTGCATCCAGTACAATTGTAGTAGTCATGAAATTAAAATGTTAAATCTTAAACGTGGAACAGAATTACTGACAATCACAGAGATTTACCAATCCTCAAAACATTTGGAGAACTCCACAAAGGCAGGTGCAACCTTGTCCCAGGAATCAGCAAAGTTCGATATCAGGCGGGGAAATCAGCCTGTGACCCACTGAGAGCAATGGTGGCTTTTTCCACCATATCCTGTGCCACTTGGTTTAAAAAATTGAAAGGCTTGGGTTTTATGTCGGATCGCTGATTGCCCCACTATTACGTTACCAGATGCATGCATTAACATAAATGTATATATATACAAGCCTTTGGTGTCAGCAGAAATCACTCCAGTTCAGTGCCCAGGTTTTATTTTAGATGATCCAATTCCCTTTAAGCCTCAAAGTCTTGTTAATGCATCTGCAAACAGATTTTGTCTTCCAGCAATGTGTATAATACGTAGATTAAATGGTTGTAATCATAGATTCCATCTGAAAAACCCTGCACTTTTGTCACAAAATTTGTCCAAAAACTTCCAAGGATTATGGCCTGTGTAAACAATTGTTTCTGAAGAATTGTTTGCAACATAAATGCTGCAATGCTGACACCAAACGCAAAGTCTCTTTTTCGACCGTTGAATATCTTCTCTGTTGTACATTCAGCTTCCATGGTAAATACCCTATGGGTTTTTCAATTCCAGTGTCACCTTCTTGTAACAGTACAGCCCCAATGCCTACATCACTTGCGTCAATGGCCAACTTGAATTGCTGGGCATAATTGGGTGCTGCCAACACTGGTGTCGTAGTTAATACAGTTTCAAACTATCGAATCACTTCTGACGCTCCAGTGTCCATTGAAACTTCTTGTTCTTATTAATAGTTCAGTCAGTGGAGCAACCACTTGGCTAAAGTTTGGTACAAATTTCCGGTAAAACTCACTCATGTCCAGAGATCTCAAAACTTCTCGTTTTGTTGTAGGCACTGGGAAATCCATGATAGTCTTAACTTTCGCATCTTTTGGAGCCACCTTACCACGCCCAATGGCATGGCCTAAATATGTAACTTGCACTTTTGCAAATTCACTTTTAGCCAAGTTCATCTCTAAATTAGCTTCTTGTAGTCAAGTAAATAATTCTTCCAGATGTTGTAAATGCTCCTCCCATGTCTGACCGAAAGCAGTTAGATCATCAATATAAACCGCACAATTGCTTAGACCCGCAATTACTTTGTCAGTTTTTGAATTGTTGCAGGTGCATTCTCCATACCAAAGGGCATGACTTTAAACTGATACAGTCCACTTGGCATTCAGAAAGCTGATGTCTCCTTTGCCCTCTCTGACAATATCCTTTCAGCAAGTCAATCTTTGTGATAAATTTCGATTGTCCCACTTCCTCAATGCAATCCTCCAACCGTGGTATGGGATATGAATCTGCTTTTGTCACCACATTCACCTTTCAATAGTCCACACACAGCCTTTGTGTTCTATCCGGTTTCGGTACCATTACAATAGGTGAACTCCAGTCACTGTAACTAGACTCAATGATATCATTTTGAAGCATGAAATCAATTTCTTTTGTAACTTGTGATAACTTTGCCAGGTTTAATCTATAAGATTATTGCCTCACTGAAGATGATATTTCTATACATACATCATGTAAAGCTAAATGTGTCTTTCCCGACTTATTTCCACGAACAGGTTTGTGTAACTGCAATAGCTCATTTATATTTCATTTAAGTTTTCAAGCACCACGGCATTATCCAATTGGACTAGAGGAAAATCAATTTCAGATCCTGCACTTCTACCTCTTTCTCATCATCTATCATCACTAACATCTCTTTTTGTTCCTCTTCCCTGTCAAAGTACTTTTTAAGCATATTTACATGACATACTGTCTGCTTTTTTCTTCTATATGGAGTATTTATTAAATAATTTACTTCACTCAATTTCTTTTCAATTCTGTAAAGCCCACTAAATCTTACATTTAAGGAATCCCCTAGTACAGGTAATAAAACTTAACACTAAGAATTTTAGCCTTCTTATCTGCTTTCACATTCATCACTTGCTGTGATATCTTTAAATAAATCCCTAGCCAACTCACATGCTCTGCTCAATCTTTCCCTGAAATTTGATACGTAATCCAGAAGAGTAGTTTCTGAATTTTGAACCACCAATTTCTCCTGAATCAATTTAAGTGGTCCCCTTACCTCATGACCATAAACTAGTTCAAAAGGGCTAAAGCCAGTTGATGAATTAGGAACATCTCTAATAGTAAATAACAGAAATGGAATTCCTGTATCCCAATCCTGTGCATAATTCTGACAGTATGCTCTTATCATAGTTATTAAAGTTTTATGCCATCTTTCCAAAGTTCCTTGTGACTCCGGATGATAAGCTGTTGACTTAAACTGTTTTCTCCCCAAACTGTTCATTACTTCCTTAAACAGCTGTGTCATGAAATTTGATCCCTGATCTGATTATATTTCCTTAGATAAACCATATCTTGTAAAAAATTTAATTAACTCCTCCACAATCTTCTTTGTTGTAACATTTCTTAAAGGTATCGCTTCAGGAAACCTAGTAGACACATCCATTATTGTCAATAAATACTGATTTCCACTTTTAGTCATAGGGAAGGGTCCTACACAATCAATCATGGCCCTGGTAAAATGTTCTTCAAATGCTGGGTATTGGAATTAAAGGCGCAGGCTTAATCACTGCTTGTGATTTTCCTGTTACTTGACATATATGATAGGTCCTACAGAATTTGATTACATCCGTATGCAATCCTGGCCAAAAAAAAATACCTCTGTATCTTTTCCTGTGTTTTCCTAATCCCTAAATGTCCCCCCATTGAGATTTCATGAGCAATCCTCAGAATCTCATTTCTATACCCCAATGGGATAACAATCTGATGTACCTCCCTCCAGCTTTCATTTGCTGAGACGTGAGTGAACTGTCACTTTCTCATTAATATATTCCCTGAAAGATAATAACATACTGGAATACATTTTGCTTTGGTTTCTGAATAAACTTTTTGATATAACTGTTTTAATTGCAAATCATTTTTTTGTAACTGCACTAACCTCTTTGAGTTAAACACTTCAACTGAACTGTCCTGCATTCCTTCCTCATGAACAATGTTATCAAATACAGTGCCAGCTAATTGGATTTCAACATCTTCTTCTTGCCTTTGAACTGCCTGCTTATCTTGTTTATTTTGTTCTTCCTTATGGGCTTTTGATCTCGTTATAACACAATCAGGAAACAATCCAGGATGTTCCTTCTGTAGCACTTCAGTTGAAAACAGCTCTACAGGCTGCTTAACTACCACAGGCATCACCCACATTTATGATCCAACTATATAGTTACTCAGAATAAACTGAACCCCTGCAATGGGAATTTTTTCCACCACTCCAACTATAACTTCACTCGTCTTCCATCTGCTCTTTAAGTTTACCTTCCACAACGGAATAGATTTAGCATCTCCATGACCATGAACCCCACTTATTATTACGTTCTCCTGTAACACTCCCTCTGAACCATAAATATCACTATCCCACAACTTTAAGGATTGACTAGCCCCTGTGTCTCTTAAAATTTTAACATCTTTATCTATTCCACCCTGTACACATGGAAAGACTTTCTCTTCACACACAAAATCTTTAACATTTCTGCAACCTGTTCCTCAGAATTCTCTTGAGTAAACTGTGAACACATTGCCACTTCTTTACCTTTCACTGTTCCTCCTGTTTCACCTGTACACAAACCATCGGTTTCTCTTGTGCCCGAACCTCAGAACCCACAGTACCTTTACTTCCAGACCTTTTCTGCACCCCAATAATTCCTACAGATTTTTCCTGTAACCTCCAACACATTGACTTCATGTGCCCCACTTTATTACAATGAAAACACCTCAATTTTCGAATGTTATTTCTACCTTCGGCACCTTCCTTTTTGTTCTGAGAAAAACTTCCTGGGAACTTCCAGCTACTCCTTCTCTTCCCTGGCTACCTGCCTTCCTTTCACCTTCCTACTTTTTAACCTTTTCCAATTTGAAAGGGTGACATGAAAAAGGTTTAGTTCTATGAACTAACTCATAACCATCAGCTATCTCTGCTGCTTGTCTTACAAAATCAACACTCTGTCATCCACATGAGTTCTCCCTACCAAAGGGATTGAATCTTTAGATTCTTCCAAAAGAATGACTTCCCTAAGAGCTGCATAGGTTGTCCCTATTTTTAACGCCTGTATCCACCAGTCAAAGTTCCTTTGCTTTACTCTTTCAAACACAATATAAGTTTGCCCAGGCTGTTTTCTTATATTCCGACATTTCTGCCTGTATGCTTCAGGAACCAACTCATATGCACGCAAAATATCACATTATAATTCACCGACATTTCTTCTGAAAGCCAAGCATATACCTCAAGCCCCCTACCTAATAACTTGGACTGTAATAATAATGTCCAGTTTTCCTGTGGCCATTTCATCTGTTTAGCCAACTTCTCAAATGAAATGAAGAATGCTTCAATATCTGTGTCCTCAAACTTTGGAAGCGCTTGTACAAATTTAAACATATCCCCACTGGGTTCTACTCTAGAGATAAATCGTACCTCACCTACTGACATCTCTTTCTAACTGCCAACATTTGCAGTTGGAATTCTCTCTCTCTTTCTTTTTCTCTTTCCTCCTTCTCTATCTTCACAATTTCTAATTGCTTTTTTAAAAGCCATTTCTCTGTCCGTTGCTTCAAATTCAAGCTTTTTCAGTTCCTTTGCTTGTTCACTACCTCCAGCTGTGACTCTTGAATGTCAGGTTTCACTTCCAACTGTAGATGCTGTGCTATACTTTTAACTATATCTGATTTCCTAGCTCCCTCAGATAACTCCAATTTTAACTTATCTGCCAACTCTGTTAACTTACTTTTGGTTATTTTCTCCAACCCAATCAACTCCTAGACAAGTCTTATCAATTGCCAAACGCATCCTGCAGTCTGACCATTCCTAAAATACCTCACCAACTCCTGAATTCAAAATGCCTCGTACTCGTAAGCTTAAGATTCACCAATTCCTAACCAATCAAGGAACTAGAAATGTAGTTTATCCTGGCCCCCAATTGTTATCACAGATGCAGTTGGTAAAACTGAGTTATTTAAAATTCCCAGAGGGAAACTTTAAACAACTGTCATAACCTATAGTTTTAAGTGTTATGATTGAGATGCGACTCTAAATTCAGGAATCAGACCCCCCAGTTCTCGAGGTTTTACATTAAACTAAGTGAAACATTTTATTAATTTACACAGGTTAAAATATATACACATGGCTGCAAATTACTTCTATCATAACTTTTAACAAATTCCCAAACTAATCTCCATTAAGGCAACAGCAACCCATAGACTTAACCAGACAAAGCATTTTCACCTTACAAATTCAAAATGAGGTTCTTTGCATTTTGGATCCTGAGGAGCCAGTTGGAGGCTTACAGCTGCCTTTTCACCTTACATTGTCTTTCCGCTGCATACCCAAAAACTACTGAAGTCATACCTACCACCACTGATTGAATTCAAATTCTCATTGTCTCACCAATCCCTTTGAACTTTACCTTTTAGCAATGAAACCCCATTCATTGTACCAAATGTTATTAGTGATATGAACATATTGCTTGGTAGCTGCTAGAAAGGCATCAAGTTTTCACTCTACTTCTTGAATGCTCTATTCAAAGAATGCAAATACATGCTATCCCTCTGTTTACATCTCAAACTAGTACACATCAAAGCACCCAGACTAGCTGACTTTAATCTAATTAAGATGCACCCGCAGACTAAACCTCTATTAAAAAAATATTTTCCAAAATATTATATACATGAATAGCTTCATGACACTTCTCCCAAATTGAGCGACACCTTCCTGAAGCGTCTACTGAACGTCTGTTGCGATGTCCTCTACCCCGGCTCTGAGCTAAAAGCCTCATCCAAGGTGACAAATCCAGCATGGGAGGCAGTGGTAGTCAACAACAACGCCCCCCAAAAGAGGGCAGCCACCCAGTGCCGAAAGTGAGTGAATGATCTCCTCCGTTCTGTTAAGGTAAGTCACACTTCTCATCACTCTCAACTCACACACTCACAAACCCATCACACATCCACAGGGATCTCACTCACTGACAGCTCAAGGGACATCATCATTCAAACTCTCACACACACCTTCATCTGCCCTGTGGATCATGTCCTCATCCTGCCCATGACACCACTCACCACCCACACATGCCAGGCATCCTTCTCATCTGGTCTGGCAGGTGCCTACTTATACTCTGCCCATCTGTATTCATGCAGGACAAACTGGCACACAACAAAAGGGAGAGGTTGCAGACTGGTGGAAGAATGCCCGACATCAAGGTCCTCACAGACATTGAAAATGGAACCATTCAGCTGGCGACAATGTGGACCATTTCTGTCCATCCATCAGGCAACCATGCTGCGAGTGAGTTTGCCTGTTCTGCAGTCCCCTGCCATGCATGAAATATCTCTCCTTGATTTTGCAGTCACATCTGGAAAGCAGCCAAGGGGATCCACGAGCCAGGTCCTTGTCTCAAGCCTACCCACAAAGGACGTGGCTGATGATGCCCATGGGGCGGCCTCAGACTCCTGGTGGGAGAAGGTACAACGAGGCTCGTGCAGCAACCCAGGGTTTGGTTGAGCACAACATTGGCATCCTGAAAATGAGGTCCTGGTGCCTGAACAGATCTTAGGAGTCCTAACAGTCCTTAGGAGATCTTATCAAAACAGCAAAGTAGGGTGCTAACGGTTAAGCTCAGTTTACGTTGTAGTCAAGCCCGTTTAACAGTTACACCAATGGACGAGTGAACAAAATATGGCAGGTAAAAAAACAAAAAACTGCGGATGCTGGAAATCCAAAACAAAAACAGAATTACCTGGAAAAACTGAGCAGGTCTGGCAGCATCGGCGGAGAACAAGGGTCATGAGGACTCGAAACGTCAGCTCTTTTCTTCTCCGCCGATGCTGCCAGACCTGCTGAGTTTTTCCAGGTAATTCTGTTTTAATATGACAGGTATTCATTCAGCATCTTTAAGCCTGTCCAGTTCATGGCTTAAAGGTCACAACTTATCCAACGTTGGTAGACACTTTTTTATTTTGATTTATCAGCATAACCCAAGTTTTCATTAACTTAGCATTTTCCAGAGATGTTATAATTACAACAACAGGGCATTTTCTGAATTCTCTCAGGATTAATGCTATCAGATTTCCCCCTCAACCCAGTCCCGATTCTCTTGCTTTCCATCTTTGACAAAGCCTGTCTCTTCTCCATCTCCACTGGAAATATTTCAGTTTGTTTAAGTGTGATCGTTCTCAGCTTTGAAAGAATCACTATGTCCTTGACCCTGAAATCAGCAGCACAAGTTCAATTCACTAATTACAAACTGTGCATTGTCATTATCATTGGCAGTTTTTTGAAGACAGCATATTTTAATTGAGAACAATTCAAAATGTAGACTAAATAAGAACAGCTGTCAACAATTCCTGGTAAAACTATCTGTTGTCAGAGTAAATATGGTTATTACCAGCCGGGAGTGTGAATTGTGTGTTAATTTCCTGCTTTAGTGAGCACGGTTGGGACAGAAGCACTTTTCACCAGAGGGGAAACATTCGCAGCTTCCGTTTATAAACACTGCAGTCGATTTCCATCTTCACGCCTTAGTATCTATCAGGACGGACAAATCAGACCATCTTTCCAGAACTAGTCCGCCTTTCATTTCATTAACTGTAATGACATGAAAATCAGGCCAGAGCAAAAAAATCTACCATGAAACAATCCATCGGAAGTCAAAGAGGGCAATGCTCTGGGGACCCGGGTCCAAATCCGACTACTGCAGATGGAGAAATTTGAATTCAATAAAACAACCTGGAATTAAAAGTCTGATGATGACCATGAAACCATTGCCGATTGTCCTAAAATCCCATCTGGTTCACTAATGTCCTTTAGGGAAGGAAATCTGCCGCCCTTACCTGGTCTGGCCTACATGTGACTCCAGACCTACAACAATGTGGTTGACTCTTAAATGCCCCCTGAACAAGGGCAATTAGAGTTGGGCAATAGTGGGATTAATTTGATACACCTTTAAAAGAATGGGCACATTTTAAGATTTCAAAGAGTTAGCCTGAGAGGGAGCAGTGAGACAGCAGCGAGAGTTTAAAGAGTGAGTCTGAGAGGGAGCAGCGAGAGTTTAAAGAGTGAGTCTGAGAGGGAGCAGCAAGAGTTTAAAGAGTGAGTCTGAGAGGGTACAGTGAGAGAGAAGCGGGAGTTTAAAGAGTGAGTCTGAGAGGGTACAGTGAGAGAGAAGCGGGAGTTTAAAGAGTGAGTCTGAGAGGGTACAGTGAGAGAGAAGCGGGAGTTTAAAGAGTGAGTCTGAGAGGGTACAGTGAGAGAGCAGCGACCAATTCCCTTGACATGCACAGGCGTCGGTGACACTGCTTCTCGTTCATCTGCAGGTAGCACATGCGCAGTGCATGGACACTGGGTCTAGCGATGCCCCTTTGAGCAACAGCTCTGGGTGCGGAGGAGGCCGTGCCGCCCTTGGTCTTCAGGGTTCTGCTCCTCCGTTTGACGAATCAGCTGCCTCCATCACATTCTTCTCCTTCTTCTCTCCTGCCTATAAGCAATCAGGCAGACAACGAGATCACAGGGGTCCTCACTGCAGCACCAAAGAGAGAGATGCTAGGGTCAGCAGTTTTCTCTTAAGGACCACTCTTGGCCAAGTCATCATTTGTGGCTGCCTCTCAAGACCCCTTAATGCATGCCAGAGAGTCCAGGCCACCACATGAATGCCCAGTGTTTAGTGTGCATAATGGCTCACTATGCCCACTCCCAGCACCGCCCCACACTACATGACCAAGTGGCAACAGCTTTGGCCACTCGACTGCCTCCTGAACTCCCATCTCAGGCTCATCTCCTAACCTGGACTCCAAGGCTTAGCGGTTTGCTTGGATCATTAGGGTGACTTTTGAATGTGAACTTAAACATAATAAAAGGGACTAGGGGTACATCCCTCCACCAGTGATCGATGGCCACCTTTCCCAAGAAGATGTTCAGGCCTGCCCAGCTGCCCAGTGGTTCTGCAGCACCGCAGCGCTCATTCAAGTTTGAAGTCTGCGTACAAGGGGTTAATAGTAGAGGAGCAATCTTTGGCACTGTCAGGAATTAGTGCTGCTTGCGTGGGCACAGTTACTTGACTAGCCTGACTCCAAGCAAATCAATTGAGCTCAAACTAAATGCTCTCAGCTATGGAAGAGTGCTCATCTTTGACATGTTTTGGCATTTGCCCAGCTGTTTTCTTCCCCCACTCCTGGCATGTGTTTGTGTTCAAACTTCAGTCTGTGCTGCCATGACCCTTGCACTGAAGCCTTTACCCCGAGGTTCCCGTTTCCCCCTTCCCCCTCTTGCACTGAAGCCCTTACCCCGAGGTTCCCGTTTCCCCCTTCCCCCTCTTGCACTGTAGCCCTTACCCTGAGGTTCCCTTTTCCCCTTTCCTCCTCTTGCACTGAAGCCCTTACCCCGAGGTTCCCTTTCCCCCTTCCCCCTCTTGCACTGAAGCCCTTACCCCGAGGTTCCCGTTTCCCCCTTCCCCCTCTTGCACTGTAGCCCTTACCCCGAGGTTCCCATTTCCACCTTCCCCCTCTTGCACTGAAGCCCTTACCCCGAGGTTCCCTTTTCCCCCTTCCCCCTCTTGCACTGTAGCCCTTACCCCAAGGTTCCCTTTCCCCCTTTCCTCCTCTTGCACTGTAGCTCTTACCCCGAGGTTCCCTCCCCTCTGGCACTGTCACCCTCGCCTCGGCACCAAAAACCAGCCACGAAAAAGCCGTTGTGGAGACTTGCTTGTGGCCCCCACCCCTTGAATCCGTGGAGCCGCTTCCTTGTATTGGGATTATCATGGCCACTGCACACAGTTGTGTGCACTCACCTCTGAGTTCCCCTCGAAGTTCGGGCCCTCACACTGGATTCTCCGATCTCGGCACCGAACACGCCCATCACGATCGGGCACGGAAAATCCTGCCATAGTCATAAGATCAGTTACTGGCCAAGATTGCCATGCTGTTTCATTTCTCTCTCTCTGCATCGAGCCTCAAGACATCGACAACAACATGCATTGCTACAGCATTTTAGCTGAATGAAACAGCCCAAGAAGCTTCATAGGAGGGTTCTGAAACAAACTTTGATGCAGCGCCAGATAAGGAGATATTAAGACAAATGACTAAAAGCTTGGTGAAAGAGGCATACTTTATCTAGCATCTTAAAGGGAAGGAGAGAGCTGGAGAGGCAGGGAGAATTTCCGATCTCTGGGCTTAGGCAGCTCAAGGTATTGCAGCCAACAGTGAACTGCCAAAAACCTGTCACTGCCCAGTTTGACATTGTTTTCCACATGACAAAATATTTCAAAAAATTTAGTTCATTGGCTGTAAAAGACTTTTGCAATGTCCCAAAGCTGTAGACACCATATAGATGCAAGTTTTTTTTTTAAGTGTACAATCAGAAGAGCTCAGTTTTTGGAATTTATACACAAGCAACAAAAATCAGAGCCTTTCATTTCAAGATTATTTTATCTTCCAGTTGTTTGTAAGTGTGTTCCAAAAATCACAAATAGATTTTGCCTCGTTTTCCACTTCCTTGTTCTGTCAGACTACAACACTGTGGGATTCTCTTCCCTCAGTCTCCATCTGCTCTGCAGAGAGCATGCAGCCACGATCACGAGAAAGACATATAGCTCATCCATCTCGTATGAACGCAAACCTGTAACAGCATCAGGCTATTTCTTAAACTATTTATGGTGTTTGTCACCACTGTCCTTCCAGGAAGCCCATTCCATGTCCAGGAATTTACGCTGCTGAAATGGACGGCAATGGAGGTGGGAGTGGGCGGTGCATGAAATTGCATGGGATGGAGTTGGGTTGGACCCTGGAGCTCACTCCAGGGCTGAATTGGCAGACAGGGAGCTGCATGGGGATGCCAATTGCGTTTTCAAAATGAGCAATTGTCAGGCACTTAAGATAGTTAACAAGGCAATAGACCTCGATTTTACCTGCTCCTCTGGGTTTAATGGTAAGTGCACAGGGGACCTGGAGTGTCGGAGCCTTGGCAACTTTGAAAGGGTGGCACTGGAGCAGCCGCTGTTGACATAGCTGCAGTCGGCGGGCGTGTAGTAAGGCTTTCCTTCTTTATCAGTAGGAAGGAGTTGGGAAACCATTGATTTGGGTTCGAACCCCCCCACTCCTTGATGAAATTGTGCTTCTGGCAGGAGGATCGCCAGAGAGGGGTCTGAGGGGAGAGAGTGAGGTAAGCCATGCAGCAGCAGCTACTGGAAGAGTGACACAGTAAGGCTGGCTGTACCAAAGTGCCATAAGCATCATTCATTCTGGAAGTTGGTTCTCCAGTTGGCAGTCTCATGGATAGTAATTTATGTGTTTTATTGTTGTTTCTGATCAAAGTGTGTGAAATTAGTGTGTTTTCTTACCCTCAGAGCGGTTTGTCGCAATTTAAATGATTCCAGCAGCAAGCTTTTGTGAATTTAAAAATGAAGAAGATTATCACGCAGTTGCCCCTGAGGTTTTATAAGGTGAGATCTCTCTGACGTACACCATCACACACACAAAGATCAGATGCAGATGAGGGAAAAAAAATGATTACAATTTGGAGTTATTAAATATTTTCATAGCGGGCCTGCAGTTTTTTAGATGAATTGATGCTTTGGCTGGAGTGGAAATCTTGCAAAAGTAGAGGATTCTCATTAATCTGAAAGTCTCTTTTAGTTGAATTGCCAGAGGTCAGGTCTCGGGTGAACTTGAAGTTGGAACAGGTTGGCAGGAGTGTCCTCCCACTTTCAGGGTGTAGCTGTTTTACCTAGGCTGCCTAGTTGTCTTGCAGCTGGCTTGCTGTTTCAGACGGTATCTGTCATGGTGTTTCTGTCCCAGGACAGTTTCTGCTGTTATTTTTAAAGGCAGGTAACAAACATGGCCTTACCCACGTGACCTGTTACAAGTTCAAACTCCTTTTCCATATAAGGTGGTATGTTAGGCCAGTAAACATCCTGAACGCTTGAATAGAAGGATGTTGGGTTAGATGAAACAAAAACAAAAATAGCTGGAAAAACTCAGCAGGTCTGACAGCATCTGCGGAGAGGAACACAGTTAACGTTTCGAGTCTGTATGACTCTTCATCAGAACGTAATGAAGGGTTAAATGAAGTTGGGAGGAGGTTCGTGTGGAGCATAAACACCAACATAGACCTATTGACTTGTATGGTCTGTTTCTATGCTGTAGCTTTTACCTTTGATTATTTTAAATCTAAGCCAATTTATTAATCAAAGCTAATGACTATTACCATAATGCTTCCTCAGCTCTTGCAGTCACCCATTTCAACCCTGGACAATGTTTTCTATCAGTAAAGCTTTTTGCCAGTGATGTTGGGGAAGTCCCTTTCATTAGGATTCAAGTTCCTTTCCATGTCCCAGCTGCTAGTTGTACAGGGGTGGGAGGGGGTGGGGAGGCTCCTAATCTGCATCGGATGGGAGCCTTATTAAAGTCAAGGATGGAGATCTGCTGATTTTTCTCACAGAAACCAGTCTGCAGGACAGCTGCAGGGCAGTTAACTGGGTCTGCTGAAAGAAGCTTCTCTCCTTCTCTAGCCACAAGCATGCAGTGCATGTGTGAAATGGTTCCTGTTGCAACAGACCGTAGCTTAGAGAAGGAAACACCTGGGTTTTAATTATAAATGAACCTTGTTCAGTTGCTTTAAGGAAATTGTGCCCAACATCGCCCTCATACTGATGGCCACCTTTGTGTGTGGCTGCATCAAGCGGGTGCGTAGACCCTCAGTACGAAAACACCAAGTGTCACTACGTGCTGAGGTTTTACCTGTCCCCGGTGTTGCGAAGGACGGGTCTGGCCACGCTGCCGTGGAACGCTCCAAGTAGTTGGACCGTGCCGTACCACCTGTCCCTCGTGGAAAAATTTATGCAGAGAAACAGCTTTGACCACAAGTCCATCAGGCAGTGGTCGGCATGTAACGTTTTAGAGGCCCTGCGGGAAAAGGAGAGGGTGGATCCTGTGGGATGGTTCCCCGAGCAGACTGTCAAAGTCATTTGGCAGAATGCCTCATCGCCAGAACTTTCCAACAAGCACCAAGATGTAGCTTGGCTGGTGGTGAGAAAGGCCCTCCCCGTCAGATCCTTCCAACACGCCAGGAATCTCACCCCCTCTGCACGTTGCCCTCGAGGTGGCTGTGGTGGGGAAGAGGCCGTTGTTCACCTCCTTGTAGATTGTGCCTTTGCAAAGAAGATCTGGAGAGAGATGCAGTGGTTTCTGTCGAGGTTCATCCAGAACAGTTCTGTGACACAGGACTCTGTGCTCTACGGGCTGTTCCCAGGGACACACACCGAGACAAACATCAACTGCAGCTGGAGGATCATCAACTCGGTGAAAGACGCTCTTTGGTCTGTCTGAAACTTATTGGTCTTCCAGTGTAAAGAGTTGTCCCCGACCAAGTGTTGCAGACTGGCACATTCCAAGGTCCAGGACTACGTGCTGAGGGACGCACTAAAGCTTGGGGCAGCCGCCGCAAAGGCGCAATGGGGAAGGGTCGCTGTCTAAGACCTTTCTGCCACAGTGCACCGAGGGGCTGGGAACTGATTAAACCCCCTCGGGCTGTACAGCTCAAAATGAAAGGCTGCAAATGATTGTAATATTCATTTATTGTATTGATGCATTTTGTGATACATGTTGTAAAAGTTGAACCTGATTGTACTTTTGTGATGGTGATTTTGAAATGGTTTGGAATGTTGTTGAAGATATTATATGAATAAAGTATATTTTTGCAAAAAAAATGTTAAATCAGCTCTGACTGTGTTGGTTGCCTTATAGCATCTGAATTGGCTGATGCTGTGTCCAATAGACTTCCTGTCTTTATCCAGGTACATGATCCCTTGGAAAATTGTGATTCCTTTTATCTTTAAAAATGGAACGTTGTGGTTAGTTTAAAACATTTTATACTTCAGGATTGATTTTTATCTAAACAATTATAGGAAAAATAATTGTTATTTGAGTTAATCTATAATCAACTAACTAACCATACCAATAATTCACTAAAAGATATCTTGGCAGTAACTTTTCATCTCTTCATAGAGGCACTATACTGCTAGTGTTAACATGGCTCAGCATACTTACCTAGAGGTTGTGGGTTAAAGTCCTGCTCCAGTGACTTCATGCACAAAATCTGGGCTTCTGTTCCCATGCAATAGTGAGTGAGTGCTGCATTGTCAAAGGTGCCATCTTTTGGATGAGACGTTAAACCAAGGCCCTGTTTTCTCTCTCAGGCAGATATAAATGATCCCATGGACCAATTTTGAGAAAGTGCAGGGGAGTTCTCCCTGGTGTCCTGGTCAATGTTTATCTTCAACCAAAATATTAAAAAAATCTGGTCATTATCACATTGTTTGTGGGAGCTTGCTGTGCCCAAATTGGTTGCCACATTGCAACAACCATTGTCAAGAGCAGCACCCGTATTCATCTCCAAGGTATCTGAAATGTCCTTGTGCTTGATTTGTAGAGACCTGGCTATGTCTATGAGTACATCATTTCCGATATGGAACCCAAACAGGCTACCATGAGAGGTGGACTCACACATCTTAATACGCAGGCAAGAGTTAGATTGACAACCTGAGTTAAGCTATTGCCTTAGAGTCAATGTACATCCAAAACTCCTTTGGACTAATGCAGTGGTGGCAATCTAAAGACATATTTTACGTAACGATATGAAAATCATTATTTCCCTGAGGAATGTTAGGATATCGGGATATTATTTGCTATCATGTGGCCCTAATTATGCACGGGGATGTTTGTTGAGTGTTGTCGAGAACACCAGGAGAACTTTCTGCTGTTCTTCAAATACTATTCAAGGATATATCACATTGACCTGAACAGGCCTTAACTCTCATCCAGAAGACATTTGCTTGGAATCTCTGTGATGCTCCTCTAGTCAGACATCAGCGCCAACCCAGAGAAATGGCAAAAGCTGCTGAAAAAAAAATTTACCTTTTACCTCAGGACTTTGTTTGACAGGAGATTAGGAGAATTATGTGCAAGTTCAGGTCTAATGTCTCTGGCATTGCAACAGTACCCCAGTACTGCATTGGAGCATCATCTTAGATTATGTGCTTCAAGTCCTCAAGTGAAACTTGAAGCTATAGCTTGTTGATAAGAAGGTTGATACACTGGTCCTGCAACTGGGATCACATCAAGCTCAGGCAGATTCTGGGCTCCTTTAAGGCTGAGCATTCCCTCACCCAACCCTCGCTCAACAATTGCCCTGTGACCACTGCACCCAAATGATCCACTATGTCCAGGAGCAGAATGAGGAAAACCTACCCGAAGAACTAAGCTAAGCTGAAGCTAAGGCCTCAAGATTTGGAGATTAACCTTTATTTCTTTAACCTTTAAACCTTTAACATTTAAGCAAATTGACTATATGAAGTTCCATCTCTGGCCCAGGCGTCAAACTGAGCATTTCAAGGCCATGACGTTGGGCAACACGATAAACATAACACCACGATCCTCATCAGGATTCCTTTTGAGGACACCTATGATCAAGTTTATGCTTAGCAGAATTACATCTTCAGTTCAGGATCATCTGTGTCCCCAATAACAGAGGAGTTCTCCCAGGCTCTGGACCAATGTTCAAAGCTACAGAGAAATCCACACCTGTATTAGGTGGAAATGGGCAGATCAGCCCTTTCAGATGAATTCTTATGTTCCTTTGAATGAGTGAAAACTGAAACAGATTGAAGATGTTAACATATATAGCCAATGCTCATAGCTAATGGCCGCGCATAGATTTACAGCACAGAAACAGGCCATTCACCCAACTAGTCTGTGCTGGTGTTTATGCTCCACAAAAGCCTCCTCCCATCCTACTTTATCAGAATTAACTTTAACATTTAAGCAAATTGACTATGTGAAGTTCCATCTCTGGCCCAGGCGTCAAACTGAGTATTTCAAGGCCATGATGTTGAGCAACACGATAAACATAACACCACGATCCTCATCAGGATTCCTTTCGAGGACACCCATGATCAAGTTCCCACCTGTGACGATGTGACCACTCAGGAGGATCCAGCACCACTATCCAAATCATCCTTTCACTGAGAGCTCAGGGAAGGTTTTGCACCATCATGTGG
The DNA here is from genome assembly GCF_964194155.1 of Cetorhinus maximus. Lineage (NCBI taxonomy): Eukaryota > Metazoa > Chordata > Chondrichthyes > Lamniformes > Cetorhinidae > Cetorhinus > Cetorhinus maximus. The sequence goes on from NC_135881.1 coordinate 29,439,131, forward strand.
AGTCTGGGGTTCCAGGAATATACTTTCATATTGTAACATTAATTCATCAGACCGCTGAAACTATGATATTCCATCGCAAATGCAATGCTGGATAAGCCACTTCATTATTATCTGTACTATTGCTTGCAATCGTTGCATCAAGAGACAGAAATAATTCAAGTCTCATTCAGTGTCAACATCTTCTTTAATAGTGAATTTAAAAAAAAAATCTGGAGATAAGCTGAAACCAAGGTCCTCCTTTTATGCTTGACTCCTATTTTATCTACTTGAATTAGAGTAGTAAAATTAATAATGATATTTATTTAAAAAATCCCTGGTGTCTGCTAGAGTCTTGAATTCACTTGCTGAGCCATGTTTATTCAATGATGATGCTGCAAACAGCTTTGGCAGTTTCTCCTGAACACAGATTTTACTCCAATTTTACACTCAGTTCAGTGCTGCCATTTGCAGGGGAAGGTGAAGCGACATGCTCCATCGGAGAATAAGTGTACCAATTAGCATTGTCCCTTTAAATGGTCGACTGCTCTGCACACTTGGCATTTTGATCAGCCAAGCAGCAAACTGTCCACAGGCATTTTAAACAGACTGTTTAAAAACCACAAGATGTTGCATTCTCCCTCACGTGGAGGTTGAAGAACTCAATGTTTGATTGCATCAGTAAATTGTCACAAGTACAGAGAAGGCCATAACTAAACAAGAAATTAATATCAATACTTTCATTATAAATTGCACAAGATGATGGTGCAGACAATTTTTAAAGCTTGAATTGCAGTTTGATCTTTTATTAATTACAAAACCATCTAATGTCTAGTTTATACTTAATTTTGTGTAGCTGAAACACATGTTTCCTGGTCTTTCCCAATCTGCTCAGCTGAAATTATCTATTAATAAGTATGCCATTTAGCTCATTCTTTACTTTTTCTATCTCTCTCACAGATCACCTTTAAGACTACACTGTTTTAAAGTTAATAAACCCAGCTCTTTAAACCTGCCTGAGTAACTAAGGAATCAGTCTTGTGGTTCCCATCTGAACTCTCTTCAGGGTCACTATGTCACCCAAGTTGTAAGGGGACCAAAAATGGATGCAGTCTTCCAGATGAGGTATAACTAATTAAACCATATGACAGCATTATTTTATGCTTTGATTTGTACTTAATGGTTTTAATAATGCAATCCAATTCACTGTTTTGTCTAAAGCTTTTCTGCATTGGTCATGAATTGTCATTGATGTATGCACATTAACATCCAGGTCCTTTTCACCCATGACTGCTTTCAGTAGCATTCTGTATGAATGGTAAGTGTATCCTGTGTTGGCCCTACCTACATACATCAATACTGCATTTATCTAGGTTTAATGTAATTTACCATTGTTTGACCCATTCCCCCAGTACATCTGAATCTTTTTGCTTTAGATTTGACTCCTTTACCATCTTAAGGCCTGCACAAATTTTAGTATCATTGTCAAATGTATTTATCATAGTCCCCAAACCTACTGTCCAGGTTATTATTAAAAACAATGAACAATGGCAGATTAACACTGATTCCTGGGGAGCCCTATAATAACCTGCCTCAAGGCTGATTGCAGCTGTTGACTACAATGTTTTGGTAGTGGGATTGCAGCCAATTGCTGATCCAGGGTATCAAGTTTCCACTAATACCGTCAGGACCGTTTCTTGTGAAGTAACCTAGTGTGAGATACTTTATCAAAGGCTTTCCGAAAAGTCCAGGTAGACAATGTCAACCAAATTACTCTCATCCACTAAGCTACTTGTTCAAAAACCTCATTCAGGTTTGTAAGACACAACCTTCTTTTCAGGAAGCTGCTCCTTCTCTTTCACTCTGACCATAAAGGGCATCTTTTAGGATCACTCCAAGCATCTTCCCAGTGATGGCTAACAGGTTGAAGGGCCTCTAGTTCTCTGGCTCTGATCTGCCCCCTTTATTGAAAATTGGGACTACATGAGCTAGATTCCAATCTAATGGAGCTGGTTCTAATTTGCAAAAGTTGAAATACCACACTTGTGCTGTTCCATTTCTTTTTCCGGTTTTTTTGCCAATGCAAAGTTCGAAGCGATTATAGCAAGTTTTTAACGAATTAAAAATCAATTACTTGGATGCTAATCTCATCTCCAAAATGGACACAGGGATCTGAGGAGGAAGGTGGGGTGTGGGCTGGCCACATTTTGTTTCTTTTTGGAATGTCTTCTTGCCATCAACATTAACACAATGTCACTGCTGGGGCATGTCAGAGGAGCAAGGCACATTATATGGTAACCATTCATGATTTTGCAAATGTGCAGTTCAAAATATGTCCATCAGGACAATCATGTATTTCCCCTATGGACCAATAAATATTGGGGGGAGAATTTTATGCTCCCCATTCCCCAGCCGGTGTATTTGCAGACGGGGGGGCATGTAAAGTAGGATGGGTGGCTAGCCCACCACCTTCCCACTCACCCCTGAGATGTCTCCCATAATATGGTAGGCAGGTAAGGCATCAGCCAAGCCTGCATGCCCTTAGGACTAATGAGGCCTTTATCTGGCCAATTAATGGTCAGCTAAAGGCCTATCTCCAGCCCTGCTGCAATAATATATGTGGCTGGGGAAGGCGGAATAAAGGACGCAAGCCCACTACTTCACCATCTCAGATGAAAAGGTGGGAAGGAAGGGGGAACCTCTTTTGGGGGCGCTCTGTGCCCATCAAGGCACCCTCCCAAGATGTTACCTCCTTTGTGACTCCCCCCACTCTGGCCTTCAAAATCCAACACCCCTGCCCCACTCCCCGTCCCCACGCCCCCAATCCCTCCCTGACCAAAAGCCCCAGAGTCACCTTTGTCTGGTACCCATGTTGCCTTTTTTCTCGGGACTGCTTGTAGTCCCAGCAGTGGCCACTACTGAGTTCTGGCACTGCTGGGACTACTCAGCTGCCGGCCAATCAGATTGGCTGGCAGCTCTCGAGGGCGAGGCTTCCTTTCCCTGAGGGGCCACAATGACCTTATGGCCGTCCCCAACCTATAATCGCTGCAGGGCAGCCTTTTTTAATATAGTTTGGCTCACGACTAACTTTTCAATTGGGGTGGGATGGCGTGAGGGGTGGGGGGTGGTGGTGTGAGCTATGCACCTTCCCTCCTCCCATAAAATTCAGCCCATGGTTACCAAGAAACAGTAAGCCTGCTGCCAAGACAAGGCAGTGGTGTACTACATATTCACACAAGGTGGCTTATTGATCTGGGCACTTGGATAACATGCATCTTCCCTGTTACAGCTTATTCCAACATATGTTACTGTTTATTTTCTTATAGGGGAAGGCTGTATTTAAAAAACACAGAGAGAAATGAAAAGAGACAAGAAACAGGGTTGCCAACTGTTTCTAAATGTTTTCCTTGAGGTTTCACCACACGATTTGCCTCACACTCCAGCCACTCTTCAGGCAACACATCCATCCTAATGATGCATTGCCTTCCTACACCAATTGGAAAGCAAAAAGACTCATTACCCAGTTGGATGATGCTTGACTGTCAGACAAACAGCTTCCCCCCCCACCCCACCCCCATTTTCAATATTTTTACATCTGATAAAGAGCAAAGGTCAAAGAAAATGACATAAAAGAACCTTTTGTCACATTCCAATGACTTATCTCCAGGGCTGCACTGTCCTGGAGACCGAGCTTCAATCCCTGGAAAACCCATGGCCAATCCTGGAGGGTTGGCAACCCTAACAAGAGGACAGGAAAAAGCCAAAGAAAAAGGGGGAGAATAAAATGTAAAAGCAAAGAAGGAAGTAATTGTAATTATAATGAAGAAACATCGATATTGTAAATTCTGATGTATCCCTCGCTACCGTTAATTTTTACATCATGGCCATCCAGATTGTTTCATCAAAAACTTTAGCGCTGGGAAAAAGAGACAAAACTTCACTTTGATTTCAGGCTCCCAAAGTGTTGCAAGCGGTTATAGAATCTTTTCAACGAATAGAAACAAACCAATGGGTCAGAATTTTATGCCTCACAGGCGGGTGTGCACCTGACCCGATCGGGCGTGAAGCCGCCCGAGATGACGTCGGGCGAGTGTTCCGACGCTATCCTGCACGCGAGCAATCTTCAGGCCGGCGGGCACACGTGAGGGTCAGGCCCGCGTGAGGGTCAGGCCCACGTGAGGGTCAGGCCTGTGTGAGGGTCAGGCCCGTGTGAGGGTCAGGCCCGCGCTTGCCATCAATTAAAAGGCCACTTAAGGCCATTAAAAAGGCAATTGTTCCCGATTTTACGTTACCCGTGCAATTTCGCACTTGTCGCACGGGCAGAACGGGCAGGCGGTCAGCCTACTTTTCGCAAAACCTCATCCAAGGGAGGATAAAAAGGGTCAGCAGCATTGCGAGTGTGAGTAGTGAAGATTTTAGGAGATAGCTTGCTGCTGGTTGCTTATTTGAACATGACAGCTTCATCTCTGTTCCGAGCTTCATTCCTAGCATTTTTAGGCTTCATTTCAGGACTCATTGGTGTCTCCAAAGTCCCTGGAGGACCATGTGGACCCTTCCAGGTATCAGACAGCCTTCTTTTACCCTGGTAATGGGGATTGTGGGCTCTGCTGGAGGCACCTCCTCTGAGGAGGAAGAGAGGGGCCGAAGGGATAGGAGACCAGGTATCCCAATGCAGCTTCCAGGGGAGGGACCTGTGGGAGGAGAGGCGCAGGTGCAGGGCCAGCAGATAGTCCAAGGCATTAGGGGCTGCAGAAGATGCCACTATCCTGCTGCCAGGGTTTACAGGCAGCGATGCAGCTATCTCAATATGTCCGAGCTGCAATGCTGAAGGAGGGTCCGTCTCTCCAGGGAGACAGTGACCTCCATTTGCCAGATAATTGGGCCTGTGATCAGCTCTGACTGTGTGAGTGGAGACCCTATGCCAGTGGCTCTGAAGGTCACAGTGGCCCTCAGCTTCTATGTCTCTGGCTCTTTCCAGGGATCAGTGGGGGATCTGTGTGGAGTCTCCCAATCAGCTGTCCACAGTTGTGTCAAGCTGGTAACAGAAGCTCTGTTCAGGTGGGTAATGACATTTATTCATTTCTATACAGACGAGGCCAGCCAGGCTGAGTGAACCAGAGGCTTTGCGGCGATTGCTGGGTTCCCCCGCATCCGGGGTGTACAAATTTTGCCATCAATGTGGCAGCGGGTGAGCCCGGTGCCTTCGTCAACAGGAAGGGCTTCCACTCCATGAACGTGCAGATAGTGTGTGATCACAGGATGCTGATTCTACAAGTCTGTGCAAGGTACCCAGGCAGCTCCCATGATGCTTACATCCTGTGACACTCCCAGGTGCCTGGGGCTCTTCAGCGCTCCAGCCCGGCTGGATGGATGGCTGCTGGGTGACAAGGTTTACCGTTGAAAAGGTGGTTTATGATGTCTCTCTGTCACCCAAGAACAGAGGCAGAGCAGCGTTATAATAAGAGTCATGCCTCTACAAGGGCAGTGATAGAGAGAACCATAGGCCTTCTGAAGTTGCACCTCTAATGCCTGGACCATTCAGGGGAAGCTCTACAATACCCAATCTTGAGTGTCACTGATAGTGGTTGCATGCTGTACTCTCCACAATCTGGCTCTGGCAAGGGGGACCCACTGGAGGAAGAGGATCTTGAGGCAGCTCCACAGCCACAGAGAATGAATCCAGTGGTGAGTCAGAAGAGGAGCACAGTGAGGAGGCAGGGCAGGGACACCTTGATCCAAGGCTCCCTCAGCTAGACTTTTTTTCTTCATTTGTTCTTGGGAGGTGGGCATTGCTGGCTAGGCCCATCCCTAATGCCCTTGTTCAGGGGGCATTTTATGAGTCAACTACATTGTTGTGGGTCAGGTAAGGATAGCAGATTTCCTTCCCTAAAGGGCATTAGTGAACCAAATGAGTTTTTATGGCAATTGACAATGGTTTCATGATCATCCTCAGACTTATAATTCCAGATTTTTACCTTATCTCCAATTCCTTCCGCCATCTGCCATGGTGGGATTCTAACCCTGGGTCTCTGGGTTACCAGTCCATTGGCAATACTACTACACCACTGCCTCCATAGGCTGCCAAAGACCTGCTCCCACCTCATGCCAGGGCTCATCCATTCCGGATGTCTGAAAGGACCCTTTCATTTGAACCCAATGTCCACTCAGTGCCTGTGCAATGAAGTTTAGAGCCACTCACATCCAGCATTACATGCTGGCGTACCCTGCACCAAAAAAAAGGTGAAGCACACTCAGGCCGTTAAGACAAAAGCAAAAATTTATATAATTTTGACACTCAGAACAAATGAACATTACCATATCTAGTGTAAATGCCCACATAAGTAAACATAAACAAAACATGGCAGAACATAAGATCACCCATGAACAGTCCCTCTTGTGCTCATGGTACCTTAATCTTACAGCTATGAGTGTTGCATCTTGATGCCACCCCCTCGCTGGTAGTGGCATTAGAAGCAGGCTGCTGACTCTGCTGTCTTGTGGCCTTGATGACCTTGGTGGTCGTCCTCTGGCCAATGGAGCCTGTGCTGGCTGTGCTTGGGAGGAAGCGGCCAGTGCCACGGCTGCCATCTCCCCAGTCATTGCAGCCTCATCAGATGCCACGGTCACTGGCGGAGGGGCGGAGGAGCTGCTGCCATCATCCAGAGCACCCTGAGAGGAGTCCGCGGAGATGACAAGCAGGTCGTGTGCCAACATGGGGTTGCTCTGAACCTCCCTGCTCGCCATTGATGGACGAGCACCCAGCTGGATACTGGGTGTCTCATCCATCTCCCACACTGGCACTGACCACCTAAAGTCAGTGCCTGTATGAGCGCAACCCCAGGAACCCCTGATTCTGTTATAAAAGCAAAAAACTGCGGATGCTGGAAATCCAAAACAAAAATAAAAATACCTGGAAAAACACAGCGGGTCTGGCAGCATCTGCGCAGAGGAACACAGTTAATGTTTTGAGTCCATATGACTCTTCAACAGAACAGAACAAAGTTTACCCCTGATTCTGTCCCTGGAGCTGCCTCAGACATGAAGGTAAATACAGTGCTCATGCTCCGCATGGATTCCTCCACAACAGAGACTATGGCATGCATACACTCATGGATCTCCGCCAGATCCTCCTACACATCACGCTGGACATCCAGCATCTGTCGCCTAATGGATGACTCCAGAGGCTCATCATCTGCCTTCGACTCAGCATCATAAGACCATAAGACATAGGAGCAGAAATTAGGCCATTCAGCCCATCGAGTCTGCTCCGCCATTCAATCATGCCTGATAAGTTTCTCAACCCCATTCTCCCGCCTTCTCCCCGTAACTTTTGATCCCCTTACTAATCAAGAACCTATCTATCTCGGTCTTAAATACACGCAATGGATAGCAGAGGATGGTTTTGATCCATCGACCTCTGGGTTATGGGCCCAGCACACTTCCGCTGCGCCACTTTGCTGCATCGTCCTGGTCTCCAGCAGCCCTCTGACTGCCGGTGCCCTGGGCACTCTCTGACTCTGCCTGCTCCTCAAGTGAATGTGAAATGCCCTCGCTTCTATGCATCGACATTCTAGCCGCTGATCTAACGCCCACCGAGGTGCTGGTATCTGCACTGGTGCCTGGTTCAGAGAGCGGGTGTGACGCAGGTGCATCTGAAGCCCGGCAGTTCTCTGGCATCAAGGGTAGCTCCTCGGGGTCCTGCATGCTGGTGCATGCTGGCAAATCTAAGGGAGAACAACGACAAGTCATTAGTTTAAGTTATCCCACTGTCACTGTGCATGCCAGACACCCTGGTGAGACAATGGAGATCTGCATCATTGGTGCCAACATCTTTCAGTGATCAATGGGGACTACAGTTTTGAGGCTGTCATCAATGAAGAGACTGCACAAGAATGTTTGCACAATCTGAAACTCTCCTCTGTGCACTGCACTCTTACCTTTGTCAGAGACCCTGCCTCTCCACGCCTGGCTGAACAAGATGTGTGGTGGCTCTCCAGCTCCAAAGCATCCATTTCAAACCTCGTCATGATTAGGAGGTTTGGGGGCCTCGGCCTGTCTGTGACCCCTCTATGTTGTTATGGCTCGTCTCCCCCTGAAAGGACAGAGGAGCATTGATTTGTCCAGTCTCTACCTCCAGCGCCATTGCAGCCTGGCCAACCCCAGCTGAGGAACACCTGGCAGGGCACATCGGAGTTGTGGGTCTTGAGCCGCAGGGCACTCAGCTCAAGCAGCCAGGGCTCACCCCCTTGGCCTGCTCCGACTTCATTGACAGTTGGCACCCAGACTCTAACACCCCTGATCTCCATGCAGGGATGGCCAGACCTTAACACTTCTCCACACTGCTCCATGCCAACATGGTACTCACCCTTGCAGCAGGTCATTGAACCTTGTGTGGTACTACACCCAAGTGCGCCTCACAACGTTGTAGCTGCTGACCTCGGCTCCTCCCAAGCTTTTATGGTCTGATGCGGTGACCTCCTCTTGCTATCCCTGGGACCGAGGGTGAGCCGCTGACACCCACCTCCTTCATGAGGACCATGAAGCACTCGCCTGAAAAATGGGGGACCGAGTGCCCACCTGACCTGCCCTCCCACCTGACGTCTCCAGCCACTGTTGAGGCCATTGCTCCAGTCTCCAGAGTGCAGAATGATTCCTCTTCCTCTCCCCTGGGTCACCACATGCATTCAAGCAGTCTTCCATGCACTGTCTCTCACTCACTCAGCTGTCAACAGTACACCACTGCTTCACATGCCCATAGCAAAGAGTTACAGACCTTCACCTGTCTCTTTGGACCTTCTGGCATCTCACTTTAAATCTGCTTCCTTTAAGCTCGGAGCCTTTCTCTCTGCCCCTCACTGTTAACTTCACTTAAGAGGAGCTTTTCCAAGTTCCTGTCCTTCATTTGACTAGAAGGTCTTCTTGGGACTTTCTCCCGTGCCACTCCCCTTGGTTTTGAGGTTGTTTCTTTAGCTTGGGACTGGCTATCTGTACCCCTTGCCCAAGTCTCTCCTGGCAGCTACTTTCAAAACCGACTGAACTCAAACAGCTGCTAAACCAAACTGCTGTTTCTAGCTTCTTCTGTGTGTCTGTGGGAGGGACCTGCCTCTCTGGACCCCTGTTGCTAGGCAACAGCCCAGTTTCTCTACTCTTGTTTGCTTAACTTAGCTGCAACAGTTGCACCCCTCTCATTAGAAATGCGGGTACCTTTTAAAGTGAAACTAAAACTCAATTCGGCCTTTTCTTAACACACAGATGCAGAAATAGAAATCAAATGTAAAACATTAAAGCTAAAACTCATTCCCGACATCCACAAATACCAATATAACTTACTTAAACCGGCTCTATTTCTTAAAAGTTACATGAAATAAAAAGTTATATAATTGTGACATTTGTGGCTGCAGATATCCACTTGTGATAGTTATGAAAATCTATTCTTTTTAAATGCACGCCAGATGTAGGACCTCAGCTCCTCTCGCCCTTGCGGTAAAAGCGGAAGTAGTTGTGTTGGTCTATTAAACATCAGCCTCATTATTAAACCCCAATCTGGCTTGGATTTGAATGCAATTTCTCCCCCATGGAACTGTAAAGCTGATGGTACTCTGTTCAATACTTATTATAGTAATACATGTTACTCATCATATTGTATTGTCATGTTAAAACGGAAGGTGACAATATGGTAGTTCAGCGAAGAAATCCTTAAATTAAAAAAAAAGTGAAGGCAATTATCCTGCAGGGAACTTACAGAATCATAGAATCAAATGACATCGAAGGGCGCCATTCAGTCCATCGATCCTGTGCCAAATCTTCTAAAGAGCTACTAATTGGTGCCATTCTCCTGCATGCTTTCCCCCTTCAAATACTTATTCAATCTCCTTTTGACCCTGCATCCACCACCCTTTCAGGCAGTGCAGTTAAATTAGCTAGAGATCTGTGAAAAAACTTTTCAGCCACTGAAATATTACTCCACCCATTTTTAAAACATTTAAAGTGCCATTCAATTTCCTGTCAAATCAAATCAAGCTCTGAGGTAAGAGACCTATAAGGCCTGAATGTTCACTCTTGGGTCGGGTGCTCAGTCAGGACGATTCCTGGCAAAACAGTCCTGGAAGTTCCGATTTTTCCGATTTTCATTCCAGAGCGGGGCGGTGTTTGGAGGAGGGGTGGAGTGTAATGGGAGTTGGACCCGCCGACTCTGGGATCAGTTGAGAGGCAGCACAAGGGCTACCGAGTGCACATGTGTCTGTGCGAAAGGCTGGCCTTGGCGATCTGGCACTCTGTCCCGGCTGCAAAAAAGCCCAAAAAACAGTCCTTAAATCCTCACCTTCTCACCCCCCACACACTCCCCATGCCTCCTCCATGTCAACCCATGCCATCTCATGTCCCCACCACCCCTCATGGCCCCTCATGCCTTCCATACCAATATTTGCCCCCACTCACTATCCATGGCCCTTTATAGCCCCTATGCCACCTTAGTGCTAACTCATGTCAACCCATGCCCCCCATCCACCATCCTTTGCCCTTACCCCCTCCATGCCAACTCATCCAGTATTCACCATGGGCAGACATCAGGGCGCGTGCTGAGAGGAAATAAGATAAAGTTCTTTATTAAAATATTTATTGATGAATTCACAATATTAAAAAATGCTCTTACTGATTAAAAACCCATTCACCACATTTAAATTCCCTCGATCACTTAATCCTTTATTATAAGTGTTTGTATTCATAACCCACATCAAAGACCTTATAACCACTTGGAGCTGTCAATCAAACTGTGAACTGGCAGGCATCCCACTGCCTTAATGATAGGTTGTAAAATCAGTCATGCAGCACAAATCCTAAAATGATAGGCTTTAGGCTATGTCAACAGAGCGAAATAGCAGCACTGATTTTGTTAACCGCAGACTGCTTTTTTAAAATTTAAAGGCCAGAAGATTTAAATCCCTTGATAACTTGACAATTCCAATGAACTTGACAGTTCTACTGAGTTTTTCTACCTTTTGCACACATTCATGTCTAATTTTAACAATGATAAAGAGCAACTTACCTCTCCCAAAGGGCACTTTATTTCTCCCAAAGGATACCTTACTTCCCCAAAAGGTGTCCCTGGACCAATCCAAAAGGGTATACTATCTTCCAAAAGGGTACCCTGTTTCTCCAAAGGACTCTGCTAAATTTAAACTCCCTGATAGGTATAAAGTGCACAAATTGCATTTTGGACACCTGACCATCCAAAATTGGATCTGACTGAAGGCATCTGGCTTTAACATGAGCAGCTGCCTCCGTGAGCCACAGATTTGCAAAAAACAAGCTGTTTTTGTTTCCCCCCCAGACCCTACGAAAATGGTAGTGGCCAGATTTGGGGATGGGACTTCCGGTTCTGGAACTCCGGTGCCATTTTGGCCAAGCCAGACACCCGCTCCAATTGCATGACAATTCAGGCCTTAGTTCCCAGAGGGTGTGATGGGAACACAGGAACAAGAATAGGTTAATTTAGTTCCTTGAGTCTGTTCTGAGATTCATTGAGATCATGGTTGATCTGCGACCTGACTCCATATGCCCGGTGAATGGCACAATGGGCAGGGACACAGCCCTTTCATCTCTGAAATCGGGTTTGAATCCAGTCCAGGGTGACAATCTCCTCTATCTGGGAAGCCAAATGGCGGCATATTTCCTACTGGATGTGGGCCCAAGGGTTAGGACTGCCCGTAATTCAGCAAGGATTGGCAATGTCACTTGCAAAACCATAAAGCTGCCTGGTGTAGGAAGTGGAAAACTTCACACTGCCGCAGCAGAGGATGTAAATATTTAAACGAGATCCTGAAGCAGGGAAGGGAAAATATTACATTCTCCTTCCAGCATGTTTCGCAGAGACAGCACAATGATAACTGTGCTGGGAGCCGTCGAAGGTAGACATTTCATCAGCCAGTCTTTTTGTTTGTATAATAAAATTGCTGAGGTCCATTGTGTGGGATAACAGCAAGGCTGAAAAAGAGTGGGTCAGAAAATAAGGTAAAAAGGTGATACCCAGCTTGGGTTTTCTAGGAGAAAGGGCAGGGTGCATGAACTCCAAATTTTTGATATACTGGGATATCCAATGGTGATTCTGAATTACTGTTAGTGCCCAAATCTATTACAAAATGTCCATTGGAATAACATCAGTGACAACGGATACTAAAATGAATTCACATAACAACCAATGGAAGTCACCTCCACAGCTCCTGATGATACAATGTCAGAACAATAGAACCGTTTTTCTGAGGAAATATTCAAGAAGATTTTTCAAAGCTTAACTATATTTTCTTTTAAAAGGATTGTGAGTTACACTTAGCCCTTATAAATCTGCTGGTGAACTCATCAAACCTTACCCTTATCTTCTCCTTTAATACACTTCTTAAATTGTTCAAGTGTTTGTAACATGGGAGGCTCGTGCCTGAGGCAGGCGAGATTATGTGCTCAAGGCTGTAGTGGGAATTAAGCCCACAACCTTTTTATCAGCTGAAGCGAGAGTGACACCAACGGAGCATGGCAGCTGATGCTACTCTGTCATTGTGACTACTAGTAGATACTAACCTGTATCAATGGCCATCACTTTCACCTCAATGGGTTCAAAACCCACTCTAGAACTTGAGTACAAAATCCAGGCTGACACTGCAGTGCCTAGGGAATGCCAATATAGGATGTTAAATGGAAGCACTGTTTGTCTTTTCAAGTAAATGTTTCAGATGCTAAATGAACCAAACTGACACTGGAGGGAAGTCTAAAATGGGAGATTGTCTTGTGGTTCCCAGAAGTCTGAAATAATCACACTACTTAACACAGATACTTGGAGTTGACATCAAGTGTATTTTTCACATCTCTCCGTGTGTGTGTGGCAGAATGATATAATGCAGATTCTGCACACAGGCTGCAGTGCAGTAGTGAATGCTGTATATACAGGTATGTGCATGACAATATAGGGTTTATGGGGGCTTGGGGGGGTGGCGGCTGGTGGGGCGGGGGGGTGTGGACTGCTTGTCCGCCCCCAGAAGGAATGTTGCCAGCAGCCGGTGCACCCATAAGCAGCCTGCCCCGCATCCATAAAACGCTGCCAACGGGCGAAACTGGGTGGCAGTGGGACTTTTTGCCCATCAGTGGGAGGAAGTCCCACCCTCGAGAGATGCCGGCCAATCCCGACAGCGCCGGAGCTCAGTGTTGGGCACTGCCGGGACTGCAAGCAAGTCCAGGAAGAAGAGAAGAGGGACGCTGGAAGGTAAGTCGGGCTCTTTTTGGATAGGGAGGGATTGGGCAGCACAGGGAGGGGGCTGAGGGGAGATGGGTGGTGGGGTTTCTGGCTTTGGAGGCCAGGTGGGAGGGAATGGGGTGGGGGGGGGGAGGGTAAAATTTTGTAAGGGGTACCCCCAATGCGCAGATGGCATGCACCCACAGGACATACCCCCTTCCTTTCCACCTTATAAACATCTGCGTTTGAAAAACCACCTGCCCACTCCTGCCCGCTGCTCATGCCAACCATATCATGGCCTTGACAGCATGTGATCCGGGTCAATTGGCTTGTTACCAAAATTATTTCTTTAAATGTGGTGCTGATTTTGGCACCTGCCCACCCATGGCATTATGGGGGAGGCCCCGGGGGCGGACAGGAAGGTGTTGGACCTGCTGCCCGTCATATTTTATGTACCCGCCACCCTCATCGTAAACACGCCCACTGGGCTGACGTAAAACCCAGCCCATAGCTCCTAAATCATTTTGGAATAATATAACCGTGGCCCAAAACTTCTGATCCGAATCAGAACCCCTGTGTTCAAAAGGCTCCAATTTCCCACCCACGATGCAGAAAACTCCCTCAGCGCAGGAATCCACACAGAGAGCAGCGAAGAAAATCAGTGCAGAAGCCCACCGCACCCCTCCCCCAACTTTTACAATACCAGCCGCCATAAGGTAAGTTCAAATGTCCAGTGTGAATGGATGAATGAGTGAGTGAGTGGATGAATGAGTGAATGGGTAGGGTGGGTGGGTGGATGTGTTAATTGGGTAGCGTGGCAGATGGGTGAGGTGGTAGAGTGGCAGGTTGGTGAGTTGGGTGGGTGGGTGAGTGGGTCGTTGGGTCGGGTCAGGAGGGGTTGTCAGGTCAGGCAGCGGGGAGTTGGGGCTGGGGGTTGAGTCGAGGGGTCACGGGGTAGTTGGGTGTTGGGGGCTAGTCAGGTTGAGTCTATGGAATTCATGGGGTCAGTGGGGGTTAGGGGTTGCGTTGGGGCGTCAGGGGGCTACTCAGAGGGTTGGGGGGGGTTAGAAGGTCAGGGGGTGTAGTTGTGGGTTCTGGGGTGGCAATCAGGGAATCGAAGAGGGAGTTGGAGGGGTTCAGTGTGAGTGATTGGGGGAGTCAATTGTATAGTCTCCCAGGAGTTAGAATAAGAATTTTCAGTCTAACATTTCCTGCACCACAATCCAGGTGTGTCTCACGGAACTGTCCAAGATCTCCGACCCCAATTCAGAGGGTACTGGGCAATTCCCGTGGAGTCATTGCACTGGGACTCCCACGGGGTCCCAAAGTACATCAATGGGGGTACGTCTGATCTCCAATGATCCAGCGATTGTAAAATCAGGGCTGTTATAGCAGAAAGATTGCGCAAGGTCTGGGAAGGGATTTAATTGGGCAGTGAATGGCTTTTCCATATTCCATGATAGATTTTCAAATTCCATGGGACCTACTGTATGTTCATCCAAGCAGTTTTCTAAACTACCAGGGATACACTCGGAGGTATGATTTTCTAACATGACGGAGAGCTTCTTCGCAAAAAAAAAGAGGGGAAATCTAACCTCCAAAATAAAAAAGTTGGGTTTGGTAGGACGGGGTTCCAAAATTTAAAAATTCTAATATCCTCAGCCCAACCCACCACAAGTCCCACCCATTTCTAGTTTTAACGGAGACGGGACGGGAGGGGGTGGAGGCAGGCAGCCAACCTCCGCTCAGGAGGTGGGTTGTTGGCTTAACGTTTAAATCAGGTTGCGAGCCTCAGAATTTATTTCCTTTTTAAGTTTCATCCAGCAGCTGAAGGGAGGCATGAGCTGCGGTGTGGAAGAGATAAGTGGCTTTTCTCAGTGGCTTACAGGCCAGCTGGGCCCTCAGCTAACCTGCTTCCGCCTCCAAGATCAATCACCCTCCCCCACCCCCACCCCCACCACCATCCACACTCACCTGTTAAAGGAACCTCCTGCCCTGTGACTGGGTCACTCTGGTCCCTGCCCTCCTGCCCCACCCAGCACCACGATTGGATCCTTCTTCGCTGATCCTCCCCTGATCACGTCCCACCCCATTCTTCGCTCCAATTTGCCTCCGACTTTCCAGCAATCAACTCCTATGCCTACAAGCCGCCCTGTATCCACTCCTCCCCCACACCTGCCCACAATCTCTACCACTCGGGTAAAATTGGGCTCCCAGGCTCCTGGCCAGAATTCCTTCAATCCGTCCACCCTCTCTCCCAGCATGAAAGTCCTGCTCCATGAAATACCGGGGCCAGTATGAGCAGAAAGTGTGGCCATATCCGTAAGCGATCAGAAAATCATGTGCAAGGTGTGCTTGAATTTCTAATATGTGTGCCCACTGGGTTTGGCTCTTCACTGGCAGTGCCAAGTTGGAACATTACCCATCTGATACCATTTTTAAATAGGAATCAGAAGGACAGAGTAAAAAAACACATTCATTCTTACCAGTCTTTGGAGTAAGTCCAATTGGGAAACATTTTAAAATATTTTTTTGCATTTAGCTTCTTCATAAAGCTCCCCCAATTCCTTCAGCTGCAAAGTTCATAAATTCTGACCCTTCACCTCTCCATATAAATCGACAACCTCTGCTCTAACTGGCTGGCAGTGGGCACAATTTCATTTGGCCAAAAAAAATGTATAAACCTTGGTCCAGTGAGATATACAACTACGATTCACGGAGCACTCTTACTCTTGTGACTCAGCCTTTGCTACCGCCAATCTCCGAGTGCTTGCATTGTGCAATTGGATGGAACGGGAGAAGTAGATTTAAAGAAATAGTAAGTAAGCAGGTTAAAGGAATTGGAAAGTGTACAGAACAGTTTTACCAGATTGATTCCAGGGTTTAAAGGATTAAAGTTATGAAGGCAGGTTGCTGAACCCTGGCTTGTGTTCTCTTGAGTTTTGAAGTTTGAGTGGTGATCTTATAAAGTCATTTAAAATGATTAAGGGACTTGGTAGAGGAGAAACAGAAAAGCAATTTCCTCTGCTGGGGCAGTACGGAACAGAAGGATAGAAGCTTAACATTGGAGCAAGACCATTTCGGATTGAAAACAGGAAATATCTCCACACTGAGGCTGGCACAAATCCGGAATCCTGACTTCCAAGAAGCTGTGAATGCTGAGTCAATTGAAACTTTCAATACTGAGATTGATAGGCTTTTGTCAGGTAAGAGAACGAAGAGACATAGAACAAAGACAGGAGTTAAGGTATAGATTAGTCATGCTCTAAATGAACGATGAAACAAACACAGAGATAAAAACAAAAAGTTAAAAGCTACTGCGGATGCTGGAAATACAAAACAAAAACAGAATTACCTGGAAAAACTCAGCAGGTCTGGCAGCATCGGTGGAGAAGAAAAGAGTTGACGTTTCGAGTCCAACATGACCCTTCAACAAAACAAACACAATGGTCTTTATGTCTATTCCTCTCCTTAAAAATAATGAATAAGCTCCTTTGGGCCTAATTATCTCTTCCTGTAGTGAAACATTCTTCTCTTGGGATATTTCTGTTGCTAACTTCATTCCTATTTATCAATCGAAGCGCATGGCCAGAAACTACGTGACAGGAAACAACAAAATAACAACAACCATTTCCATTTATTCGGCACCTTTAAACTAGTAAAAAGTCCCAAGGTGCTTCGCGGGTGCATTATTGCACCAAAAGTTTACACCTAGTATTTAGCACTGAGAAATGGATAACTAATAACTTTGTAGTGAAGGGGCCTCTAGGAAAGAGTGACCATAATATGGTAGAATTTTATATTGGGCAGGATTATTCACTGAGCAGGTGGGCGCGAGCCCAACCCGCTCGAACATAAAACGACGTGCGGTGACGTTGGGCGAGCATCCCAACATTATTGTGTACTCGCCCGCTATTTCGGTCAGTGGGCGCGTGCGGGAGTTGGCAGAGCGCCTGCTGACAATTAAAAGGCCTATTAAGGCCATTAAAAATGTAATTGAATTATATTTCTCGCTGCCCGTCCTTACGGTTGGCGGGCAGGCGAAAAGGCCATGCATTTTTTGTGAAGCCTCATCCACGGGCGGGATGAGATTTCGACCTGTCGTTAAAAATAAACAAATTTCATCCTAATTTCTAACATGACCCTGCTCATGGGACAGAGTCACATGAGGGGACATGTTTTTTTTTAACATTTTAAAAATCTTTATTTCTAATTTTCAAAACTCTTCACCTCCCTGAGGCCGCTCTGTGCCTCAGGGAGCTTTTCCAGCGCGCCTCCGCCCGCATGTGCGAACTTGCACTGTTGCCCTCCTTGTCCCCCTCCCCCCCCACAACACAGGCAACGCTGAAGCACGAATTTCACGCTGGGTGGGCCTTAATTGGCCCATCAGCGTGAAATCCCGGCCCAACCCCGATTCCGGGCGACGGTGGACTTCCCGACTGCTCCCGCCTGCCCCTGCTGAGCCCGCCCTGATGAGGGAAAATTCCTGGCCTTTGAGTTTGAAGTGATTTGTTAAGCCTGCAACAACTTTAAGGAGGTATTTATTAGGGTGGTTAAGGAGGAACCGTTGGATGTGGTGTTCGGGGCCAGAATTTTCTGCTCGGCGCGAGAATTGGCACCGTGCCCGCCGACAATTAAGAGGTCTCTTCAGGCCATTAATCGATTGATCAAGAATGTTATTTTTAGCTGCCCGTCCAACCTTACGGGTTGGCGGGCTGGCGAATCAGCCAGGCGGCCTTTGGGTTTTTGCGCAAACCTCATCCAAGGGCGGGGTGGGGTTTCTGATCATTTTTGAAAGATACAAATGTTTGGGCAGAACTTTTATCATCGATATGTTTAGGTGAGCGCTTCTTATATGTGGAAAATGATATCCAGGATTTTGACATCTTTATTTAAGAGTTTAAAATTCTTCAGCTCCCTGAGACAGCTCTTTGCCCTCGGTGGGCGCTCCCCGGCACCTGTGCAGACTTCTGCGCTCGCCCTCCTCCCCCCACCCCCCCAACCCTGTTAGTGCTGAGCTTTTCAGCACGTCCGTCATGCTGGCCGGCCGTTAATTGGCCAGCCAATGTGAAATCGCGGCCAGAGGCCGATCACGGGCAGGGGGCCCTTTCCTGGCTGCTCCCGGGCCCGCCCACCGCACCCGCCTGGCGAGCCAAAAATCCGGTCCTTGATCGTGTACAACTCAAGACGACATTCCCCATATCGGGACCCATGGGATTGGGAACAATATATTAATATGAATTGGGGAATTGGTTACTGGAAAGAAAACAGAGAGCAGGGCCAGAATTTCCGGCACAGCTCGGTGAGCGGGGTCCGCTCGCTGAGGCGTAAAATGACGCGGGGTGATGTCGGGCATCATTTAGATTTTCAGTTCGGTGGGCGCGCGGCCGACTCAGCTGCACACCCGCCAAACTGGCAAAGGCCTATTAAGGCCATTTAAAAACTAATTAGAGAAATAAACTGAGCTGCCTGTCCAACCTTAAGGTTGGATGGGCAGGTGAAGAGCCCAGGCGGCCTGCGCATTTATCATGGAACCTCATCCACGGGCGGGATGAGTTCTTATGAAGTGTTTATAAATTGAATGAAAACTGAAAAAAAATTCATTGGCATGTCCCAGCTCATGTCACATGAAGGGACTTGTCTTAAAATTTTTTCTTTTCTTTATTCAGCTTTTTAAAACGTAAACTAATCTCCCTGAGGCACCTCTGTTCCTCAGGGAGATTTCTGCGCTCTTTTGCACGCATGCAGGCCCTGACTCAAGCAATCCCCCTTCCGCCCGCACAGGGAGCGCTCAGCACTTCCGGGTGCGCGTCACGCTGGGCGGGCCTTAATTGGCCCGCCCACTTAAAATGGCGACGTGGATCCGATTGGGGGCGCCAATTGGGTTCGTGCCCGCCTCATCACGCGCCATTGCGATATTTGGTTGGGCGGGCACATGATGATATCCGCTGCGCACCCGCCATTAATTAACGGGACACTTAAGGCCCTCGTCTCACCAATCGGCACGATTTTTCGGCGCCCATGCAATTTTCGGGTCAGCGCACGGGCAAAACGGGCAGGCGAGTAGGAGATATTTGTATAAACCTCATCAAAGGGCGGGATAAGAGGGCTCACTGAGGTCGCGAATGTGCACAGTCAAGTATTGATTTTTCAAAGTTATTGAAACTTGCCTGTGTGATCTGCAATACTTCAAAACACATACCAGCTGCGTGGTCTGGACTCTTAACCTTCAGGTCAGCACTCTGCAGTGAGGAATCTTTTTTGGGCCTGCAGGTTTCTGGAAGTCTTCCCTTAGCCTGGGAATTGGAGTTGTGCTCTCCACTGGAGGCACCTCCTCTGAGGAGGAAGGGAGGGCTAGAAGGGGGAGGAGGCCAGGAATGCATATTCAGCCTCCAGTGGAGCCACCTTTGGGTGGACAGGCACAGGCACAAGGGGCGCAGGGCCAAGAGGTAGCCCCAGGCAGAAGGGGTCACAGAAAACGCCACTATCCTGCTGCCAGGGTATACAGGCGGCGAAGCAGCTACCTCAATATATCTGAGGTGCAGTGCCGAAGGAGGCTCTGTCTCTCAAGGGAGACAGTCAACTGTATCTGTCAGATGATTGGGCCTGAGATCTCTGCGAACTGTGAGGGTGGACACCCCATACCAGTGGTTCTAAACGTCACAGCTGCCCTCAACTTCTCTGCCTCTGACTCCTTCCAGGGCTCGGTGGGTGATCTTTGCGGTGTCTCCCAATCAGCTGTCCACACTTGTGTCAAACAGGTTACAGATGCTCTGTTCAGGCGTGCATTGACCTTCATCCTCTACTGTTAGGACCAGGCAAGTCAGACACAGTGAGCCAGAGGCTTCGCAGCCATTGCTGGCTTCCCCCGTGTCCAGGGTGCAATAGACTGTACACATGTGGCCATCAAGGCGCCAGCAGGTGAGCCCGGTGCCTTCGTCAACAGGAAGGGCTTCCACTCCATGAACGTGCAGATAGTGTGTGATCACAGGATGCTGATTCTACAAGTCTGTGCAAGGTACCCAGGCAGCTCCCACGGTGCCTTCAGCCTCAGACACTCTCAGGTGCCGGGGCTCTTCAGTGCTCCGGCTTGATGGTTGGCTGCTGTGTGACAAGGGCTATCCCCTCAGAAGGTAGTTCATGACGCCTCTCCGCCATCCAAGAACAGAAGCTGAGCAGTGGTACAATAGGAGCCACGGCACCACAAAGGCTGTGGTAGAGAGAATCATCGGTGTTCTCAAGATGCGCTTCCGATGCCTGGACCGCTCAGGGGGCGCACTCTTGTACCCCCCAGATCGTGTCTTGGTGATAGTGGTTGCTGCTGCGCTCTCCACAATCTTGCGCTGGAACGGGGGAACGATGAAGACGTTGACGCAGTGTCTGCGGCTGCACACGATGAGTCCAGCAGTGAGTCCGAGGATGAGCAGGAAAAGGGAAATGCTGAGGGGGTAGACGCTGACCCGGGCATACTCCAGGGAGGCAGGGACACGTGGGAGGCTTTAATCCAACAAACCTTCAGCTAGCACACCACATATGAACCTCCAGGACAAGCCTGGGCTGTCGGCTCCATACTCGATACCCACGTGCAAAATCTGCCAGGTTAGGAACAGTAACTAAGGGCCTTGTTAATAAAGCTGAATGTCCCACAAATCACTCATAACATTTTTGGAAACCATACACAGACAGAAGAAAAGAGGCACCCTCTGCCTTGGTCACTTGTCTGAATTTAATATCACAAGCAAAGAAATTTAAGCCAAAAAAATGACAATTGTGTTCCAATTCAAAGCAAATGATTAAGATCTCATCTCGGGCCAACACAAAAGCACCAGTGATAAACCTGTGGTGTGCCTAAGGTGCCTTATGTTTACATTTCCAGGTGCTACGTCTTGGTGCTGCCCCATCGCTGGGAGTGGTACCTGAGACAGCCGGCTGACTCTGCTGTCCTGTTGGCCTGGATGACCTTGGCGGTCGTCCTCTGGCCCGTGGACCCTGTGCTGGCCCCACCTGGGAGGGAGCTGCCAGTTCCACAGCTGGCATCTCCCCAGTCGTCACAGCCTCACTAGATGATAAAGCACTGGGAGAGGGGCAGAGGAGCTGAAGCCCTCATCCAGAGCGCCCTGAGAGGAGCCCACAGAGACGACAGGCAGCTGCTGCGCTGATGTACGGTCGCTTCGGAACTCCCTGCTCACCGTGGATGGATGGGCACCGAGCTAGGAAACTTGGTGCCCAGACCATATCCCACACTGGCACTGACCAGCTGTGGTCAAGGCCGATGTGATGGCTTGCTGGTCAGAGCGCATCCCCAGGAAGCCCTGACCGGTCTCCTGGAGGAGCCTCTCCATGAGAGTAGCCACTCGAGGACGCATGTCGCTCGGATAAGTGACTCATTGCTTTGGGGATCTTCCGCGTAGACTCCTCCACCACGGAGACCAAGCCAAGCATAGCCTCATGTATCTCCCCCAGATGCTCCCACACACCCGGCCGCATTTCCTGCCCCTGCTGCGTCGCGGACGACTCCAGAAGCACATCATCAGGCACCGTCTGAGCATGTGCCTGGTACCCTGCAGTCCTTTGACTGCTGGCACCATGGGCACTCTCTGCCTCTGCCAGCTCCTCCAGCGACTGTGAAGTGCCCTCACCGCTGTGCCCCGGGACACTAGCCGGTGTTCGAATTCCCACCGAGGTGCTGGTATCTGAGCTGGTGCCTGCCTGGCCGAGATGGTGTGACGCTGGTGAGACTTCAGGGCCCTCAGGTGTGAGAGGGGGCCTCTGCTGCTCCTCCTCCAGGCCCAGCTCCGCTGATGCTGAAAGGAAGAACAAGGACATTGGATCAGTTAACGCGGAGACAATGTCAATGTACATCCCTGTCCCCGGGTCATTATGCGCTCATCCTCCCATAAACAATGGTCAAGCCATGTTGCAAAATTAAATCAATTAACATTCAGCAGTGCCATGGCTGTTGGGAGAACAATGGTGACCTCACTGCTGGGCAAACATACCTGGCCATAGCGCCCCAGCCTCACCGACACCAGTGGACCTGGGCACATGGCGCCTCTCCAAATCCAGGGCCTCCTGCTCAAACTGGATCAGAATCGTGAACTGTGCCTGGCTCCACACCCACCCACCCTCCCCTTGGCCAAATGCTGCCTACATCACATTAGGCACCACACGGTATATCCTTCCATAGCAAGGAGGCGCAAGCACATGGAGCGCAGAGGGCAGCAGATGGTTCATTGCCACGTCACCTTGAAGCTCCCCTCCCAGCCTGTCATCACCCTGACTTGCACATGTCCTGGATTTCCAGCACTGTGCCTGGGTGCAGCTCCTCCAGGTTGCCCCTAAAACAGTAATGTGGGTCTCAGTGTACCACATGCTGCGGGGGCAGAACCCGTCTCTTCACCACCCTCTCAGGGTGACCTCGGCATGGGCAATATCTGCTGACCCACCCAGCGAAGGACACAGGCCGTCAATGATTCAATGCAGTCACTACACTCAGACTTGGGGGCGGAGGGAGTCAGCAGCGGGGAAAGCCGACCTGCTGGGTTAGTGACCAATGCCAACATGGTACTCACCCTTCCTGAGCGCAACAAATCGTTGAAGCGCTTGAACACTGGATCCAGGTGCGCTGCACCACATCGCGGGAGCTCACCACCTCTGCCACCTCCTCCCAGGCACACTTCGTCATTTTGGGAGGCCTCCTCCTCCTGTCCTGGGGAACCAGCACCTCCTGTCGTGCTGCCACCTCCTCGAGGAGGGCAGCAAGTGCGGTCACCATAAAAACAAGGGGCACACTGGCCCCCCCCCCGCCCTATCCTCCAGCCTGGCCTGCCCCAATGGTCTACCCTCCAGACATGCGTTACCTTCAGTGCCCCTCTGCAGAGCCCTTCACCCAGCCATTGTGAGCAGCCTTTCGCACCTGCTCACGTTCCCGCTCCATCGGCGCCCCCCCCCCCACACCGTGCCAGCCAGAAAATTCAGCCCATAGACTCAAAATAAGGGGTCAGCCATTAAGAATTGAAATAAGGAGAGATTTCTTTAGTCAAGTGGCTGTGAATCTTTGGAATTCTCTGCCCAGATAGTTGGGAATGTTCATTCATTGAGTATATTCAAGACAAAAGTCGAGAGAGTTTTGGGTACCAAAGAAATTAAGGGATATAGGGATAGTGCGGGAGCGTACAGTTAAGGTAGATCAGCCATAATCTTGTTAAAGGGATAAATAGCTTAATCCAGCTCCTATTTTCTTGTGTAATTTAACACTGAGCCATATAAGGAGATAGTAGGATCGGTGACCCAAAATTTGTTTAAAGAGTTACGCTTTAAGGAATGGCTTAAAAGAGAAAAGAGATTATGGTGAATATTTAGTTCATGATTCATGCATTTTGAGATATAATTTTTATTAAAGCTTAACTGTAGAAAATGGGATAAGTGAATTAAAGCAAGCTTGGAGCTTATTGCACTTAAAAGTCTGGGGCCATATTGCCTTAAGAAGTTAACAGCTAAAAATATAAGATCAAAACAGCAGGTGGCCTTACTTAGCGAAGGAACTGGAAATGTGATGTCCATAATGCTTGCATTAATGGCTGTCCAGAGTAATGTTTTGTTTTGGAACTTAGTGTTAAATTAGTTTAAAGCATTCAGGAAACCCTGAAAAACCTATTTACTTAATCAGATTAAAAAACAAACTATAAATAGGGATAATTAACTTAAAGTTCAGTTTGAGGATAGCCCAGAGCAGGCTATGTTGTCATGGAGATGCATGAAGCTCAGGAAGGCTTCCTGGTTTCAATTTATATGCATGTTTGCTGGGAGAGGTCTTTTAGTTGCAGAGTAGACCTTGTGTGGTTTGCAGTGCACTGAGAGAAGTTAACCAAAGTAAATGACATTTAGACAGACCTGCACTGGAAGCAGAGTAAAGCACTAACTTCATTATTAACCATGTGGAAAGCAGGTAAGGCTTAATCTCAGTTTGAATTTTGTAAAGGAATGGAAGTCTGGCTTGAAGCTAGTGGGAGAATCGACAGTGGGCCTCATAGTGTCTTATTGCAAAAGAAAACAATCAACTGAATTAACTTGGGAGTATTGAAAAGTAACCAGAACAAGAGACTGAGCATCCACAGTCAAGAGGTGGTAAATGAAAGTTTTACCTCTGAGAACAGCTGGATCTGAGGAGGATTCTCCAGAGGATTGTGGCATACTTATGAGTGGTTCCCTACAGAAGTAAATAACTTTAAGATTGTTGTGTCTTATACGAGAATTCTTGGGGAAGTAGGCAGTAAACCTTGAATGCGTAACATATATAGTTATAAACCATGTTGTTAAATTAATAGTGCTTGTTTTACGTCTTTTATGTACAATAAAGTTTGTTTTTGAAAATAAAGTGAAATCTTGTGGCATAGTTCTGTTGGTCAGATTGTAACAATATTCAGAAAGTTTTAAGGGAGAGAATTCCAGATTTTAGAATTTAGGAAGCTGATGGTACGGCCATAATGCCAGAGCAATAAAAATTGGGGATGCACAAGAGGCCAGAATTAGAGGAGTGTAGAGATCTTGGAAGGTTGTAAGGCTGGTGGAGGTTATCAAGATAGGGAGGGGCTGATAAGTGCTGATTAGCGTCAAATCTGGAGCAGTTTTGTGCTGTGGGTTTGTGCTCACTAGAAACTAAGTTGAGACCTTCCCAACTCATTTTCCTGTAAGGACTTTGTAGCCAACAGACATAAAGCTTAGCACTTTATTAAGAACACTGAGGTCACCATTAACTTGACAATCAAAAAGCTGCAAATGTGAAAACAATAAAACACAGTTTAGAAAAATAATGGCAACACATAACAAATTAAAATACTGTTTCCATTTATAAACAAAACTCTTTACACCATCATCTGTACATTTTTTTGCTAACAATAATAATTTACACCAGATTACAGTCCAATGGATACAACACATTGAAGTTTACTGCACATATGATCTGTACTCCTATTTTGTTCTAAAACATTTCAATAGGGCTATTCGTTTATTTTGTTTATGGTTATATATCAGCAAGGCAACCAAGATCCTCGGGGGTTAGCCATCTATTGTACAATATACAAATACAACACAGGCTGACGAATAGTCGCTTGGTAGTACAGAGCTTGAGTATTGCTGAAAAAATACGTTTTTGTTAAAGCTTTTCGTCTTGCACTCATCAGGAGTGATGAGCAAATATACCCATTGTAAATATACCCATTGTAAAGGGAACAACAATTTATACTGTATGAGAAGAGAGTGCTAATTGGTTGGCAAGTGGAGTCTGATTGGTAGAGGTGTTGCCATGAGGAATGCATCAGTTGATGGGGTAAATTAATAACCCTGTTACCAATCTGTTCAATCTCATCTTCTAAATTGTTGTTCCCTTTAGATTTGGTATTCTTGCGAATTGTTCTGGAGAGTGCAAGATGAAAAGCTTTGACAAAAATGTCTCTTTTCTCAGCAGCACACAACACAGGTTTATTCATCAAAGATTGTTTTCTTGCCTCAATAACAATGAAGTCCCAGCATCAAATTATTTTAATCTGAACAGCAATTTACAAGGAATTGTATTTGAGACACTTGTGATTCAGCTTTCATGAGTTCTAATTACACACTCTATAATTTAGTTCAGTAAAAGTCTCCTTATGCATGAATATTTTCTTAAAAATTGGTCTTCCAGTAAACTTAAATGTGTTCCAGGTCCTTTTCAGGAATAGATGGGCTGACCGGAAATGTTTCACGGAGTGCAAGAACCTTTAGATAAAACTATCATCATTTCAAATTCCAATCACTTGCTGGAATATTTTTGGGATGGAATGGCTGGGATAGCCATTTTTCATATAGGAGGAAAAAATACACAAAGTAAAGCACTTTACAGATCATTGTTTAGTGCTTATGTAGGGCATGGGTAGCAGCTGTGTTTTAGGAAAAAAACCATAAACCATTCACAGATTGGTAGAGTGGCGATATGGTATGACGGTACAATGAGGCTTTGGCAGACTCGGTGCTGAGAGGTTGTTTCCCCTGGCTGGGCAGCCTAGAACTAGGGGTCAAGGTCCCAGGGTAAGGGCGCAGCCATTTAGGACTGAGATGGAAAGTAATATCTTCACTCAGAGGCTTGTGAACCTTTCGAATTCTCTACCTAGGGAGCGGTGGATGCTTAGTCATTGCGTATAATCAAGATAGAGGTCGATAGATTTTTGGACACTAAGAGAATGAAAGGGGGAGTAGGGTATGTCAGGAAAGCGGAGTTGAGGTTATATCTCATCCAGGATCTTACTGAATGGTGGAGCAGGCTTGATGGGACATATGAACTCCTCCTGCTCCTAACGATAGTTTGGCAAAGAGGCATTTTGTATTATGGGGCTGAATCTTCGGCTCGGCCTGCGGGTGCAGGGCCCACTGGCTGAGGCATAAAATATCACGGGGTGACGTCGGGCGTGCGTCCTGACGTCACCGCGCGTCATTTAGATTTTTAGTTCAGTGACTCGGCTGCGCGCCTGCTGAACTGTCAAAGGCCTGTTAAGGCCATTAATGAACTAATTAAGCCTATCGCGAAAGCTGCCCGTCCAACCTTAAGGTTGGCGGGCAGGCGAAGAGCCCAGGCGGCTTTCGCATTTTTCATGGAACCTCATCCATGGGCGGGATGAGGTTTTATGAAGGGTTTATAAATTAAATACATTTTTTCATTAAAGTTCATTGGCATGTCCCAGCTCATACGAAACTGTCACATGAGGGGACATTTATCTAAATTTTTTTTTTCTTTGTTAAAATTTTTGGAACTTAAACTAATCTCCCTGAGGCAGCTCTGGCACTTAGGGAGGTTTCTGCGCTCTTCCGTGCGCATGCGTGAAAAAGCGCAGACCCTGACTCAGGGAACCCCTCTCTCCCCGCTCGGAGAGGGGGCGCTCAGCGCTTCCGGGTGCGCATCACGCTGGGCGGGCCTTAACTGGCCCGCCCACGTGAAATGGTGGCGCGGACCCGATCAGGGACGCCGATCGGACCTGCGCCCGCCCCCGCACAACCCCTTCGATGGGGTGGATGTTTCTACCCATGGTATTCTGATGCAGTGATGTTTTGGCATACACATAGTTGGTATAGTAATGGTTGGTGTACTAGTTGTTCGGTATAATGACATTTAGTATGGTGGTGATTTGGATATGGAAACAGTTCAATATGTACATAGTTTGCCGCAATGATCTATCAGATAGTGGAAGGTTGGCATTTTGCAAACTTGTTAAAGTGGTGATTTGGTACAGCAGAGTTCAGTGCAATGACAGTTTGATACAAAGGCAATTTAGTACAATGCAGTTTGGCACACTGATGTTTTACTATAGTGGTTGTTTGTCTAGTGATAGTCTGACACAATAGGAGTTTGGCATTGAGACAGTTTGATACAATGATGTTTTGGTACAAAGCACATGATAAAGTGGTGGTTTAGTACAGAGACAATGTAATGCAGTGGTCATTGGGTGATGGGACAGTAGTGACAGCACAATTTTGTCCCAATTTACCAAAGTCACTGAAACCAATCCTGTCCTGATTTGGTAATTAGCCTATTATTGTCTTCCGCTCACTGGTTCCAACATAATTCTCATGGAGATCCAATAAAAAGACAATTAAATTATTGGTCATCAGCCATGAGCTGAGGAAGACTCACTTGTTATGCGTTGAATTGTCACATTTATATACAAGGTTGGGCCAAAGCTGAATGACCTCATGAATACGAGGGTTGAAAGTTGCATTTTCCCATTGATATCCGGGGATATGGATGAATTATGTTTTTTATCCTTCAGTGATGCTCATGTCTCACCTCACTGATAAACCAATCTGGAATTTTTGTCGAGGTTCTCCTAATCTGTGGCTATAACTTCAGTGGGAGATTGGTGGAAGATCCCAATGGATAAAAACAGCCACTTGTGACGTTTCTCAGAGGTATCTGCCAAAATTCTGTGGAAGCTATGATGAGATACCAGGAGGATGCCTAAGAATTCTCCCCCTATTATTGTCTGGAAATGTATGAAATAGGCATAGGTGGTGAGTAGGGGCTAAATTGAACAGCTCTCAAAAATGGACATTGCAGTGTATGATTAACTCTTCAGAGCATTGGAAATGCGACCCTTTCTCTGATCTGAGGTTGTTGTTATGGCTGCAGCATATGGCTAATTTCAGTGAGGATGGCCTCACTGAAGCACAGATGTTTTACATACTGATCCCCATTGAGATTCAGGTGGGAGAACTGCTGCCTGAACACCTTGGGCAGAAAAGGCCTACTCCATCACCTCCTCCTCTCTCTTCTAGTAGCTTGCCCTGCTCTGTGTGACCTCTGTCCATTTCCCAAGTCATGCTAAATTCCAAGGGGAATGGATACTTGTGTAATGACAACTAGGAGCAATCGTTTGTACAGAAGCCTTGAATTTATCAAAAACACTTTGAACGCCAGCCACACCACTCCCTGTGGAGCTGGTGGGTTGGGGGGAGGGGAGACTGTCGAGATGGTCCTTCCTGCTGCTGAATGCATGTTCAGCTGTGTCAACTTCAGACAGGATGTTAGCTGAAGTGCTGAATTCAAAAAATGGCATCGTGATGTCATGATCTGCCAGATTTGCATACTTGCAGTGGTTCTGCGCCACGCACTGTCACCTTCACCATGCCTCACCCCAAAATCGTCCATGAGCTGTACTCATCATTTTCTCCCTAGTTGACATAATTGAATCATAGAATAGTTACAGCAGATGAGGAGGCCATTTGGCCTGTCGTGTCCATGCTGGCCCTATATATGAAATATTCACCTACTGCCATTCCCCTGCCTTTTCCTCATAGCCCTGCACAAATAATTATCCAGTAATCACATCCACAGTGCTCAGAAAACCCAATCTTGAGCGGCATGTGCTTTGTTTGGAACTGGCTCCTGACAGTGTCTGGTTTCCAAATCCACGTGCCTAAGAACTATGTGTAAAGTTAATGAACTAGAATATAGCAAAGACTCTTACCAAATCCTTTCGTGACTGTGAGCTTGTGCCAATTGTGGTTTTAAAAGTTTGCTGTCCTTAGAACACATTGCCAGATATTACAGGAGCTGGAACATTGCCAACTATGAGATTGATCTGTTCCTTATAGGTAACTGCAGTTAATACAAATTAATGTCTTTCACTTAATTATCTCACCCTTAAGTTGCCTCATGGCAGTTTGGGTACAAAATACATTACAAGTGCTCACAGTATTGGGCTACGTTGTGGGGGCACAATTTTGGATGTGCAGTCTTGGCTTGTCATGTTCCCGAGGGTATCTGTAATATTTTTAACCTGCCACTCGTTGTTCTTTAGCTTGCAGAAGCTGTTTGGAAGCTACGAGTGATTCAACCGCAATATTTCCTTCCCACATTTTTCAGTTACAATCAGATTTTCTAAGTTGAAGCAGCAATTTGGTTTCAATGGATTTCAATGATGTGCTGATTTGATTTTAATTCTTGTTCGTTCATGAGATGTGGACATCATTGGCTGGGCCAACTACTATTGCCCATCCCTAATTGCCCTTGAGAAGGTGGTGTTGAGCTGCCTTCTTGAACCACTGCAGTCCATGTGGTGTAGGTACACCCTCAGTGCTGTTAGGAAGGCAGTTCCAGGATTTTGACCCAGTGACAGTGAAGGAACGGTGATATATTTCCAAATCAGGATGGTGTGTAACTTGGAGGGGAACTTCCAGATGGTGGTGTTCCCATGTATCTGCTGCCCTTGTCCTTCTAGGTGGTAGAGGTCAAGGAAGATGCTGTCAGAGGAAGGTGCTGTCCAATGGCACAGCACAATGGGTATCAATTGTGGACAAGTTAGATTCCAAGGAAGTGGAGGCTAGATTTCAATAGTATGGAGGCTGGGGTTCATTTATGTGAAGGCTGCATTTCAGTAGCATAGACATTGTGGTACAATTGTGCAAAGTTCATATATAAGATACTGAGGGGAATTGAGGGGGTGGATACTGAAAGGGGTGGTATTTCCCATTCTGGGACTAAGCCCTGTGGCGGCAGAGTGGGGAGACTTTCATGCCAATGAGGCTGCTGGGAATTTGCGTTGTATCGCTGGCCTAATTAACTATGCAGTCGGGGGTTTCCTGATATTTTGTGCGTCAGGAAGGGCTGGATGGCTCGTGCCCCATCATAATATCCGGATGCAATATTTAAAAGGCAACTAGACATCAGCTGATCCACTGTGGAAGTGAGAAGATCCACCTCCTGGTTAAGGTCCTGATGTCAGAAGATCCACATCGTAGATGCTCCACTTACTTCCTTCCCTTCCGATCTCGGTGAGCTGCCCTGGGCCTTCTTGCAGGTGTCTGACATTTGCACACCATGCTGGTGCAGGTGTCCTCTGCCCCACCGTAAAAACCCGCTGGCGGCACGGGAAATCGGATGCGGGCGGATGATTCTGGTTGGGCCTCCATCCCAGTAACGAGATGCAAAACGGTTTCATGCCGGCCTCCGGTGGGAATGGCGACCCGCCGTGATGGGTGGGAGCGCACGTACCCGCCATTATTTTACGCTGGTGGGATACTGACTTTTTGCCTCCTGCTGCAATGTCCCCCTCTGCCTGCCATTGAACCTGTCATGGGTGAAACTAGAACTGGGGGACACTGCTTAAAAATAAGTGGTCTCCCATTTAAGACAGAAAGGAGGGGAATATTTTTCTCTGAGGGTTGTGAGTCTGTGAAACTCTCTTCTCCAGAGTACAATGGAGGCAGGGCCATTGAATATTTTTAAGGCAGAGGTAGATAGATTCTTGATTAACAAGGGGGTCATGGGTAATTGGGGGTGCGGGGGAAGGTGGAGTTGAGACCACAATCAGATCAGCCATGATCTTATTGAATGGCGGAGCAGAATTGATGGGCCGAATGGCCTACTCCTGCTCCTAATTCGTATGTTCGTATGTCTCAGTGGTGTAGGGACTGCTTTCAATGCTGTAGCAACAAAGGTTCTTTGGGGACACCTCCCAAACCTGTGACACCGATCATCTCGAAGGACAAGAGCAGCAGGTGCAGGGGAACACCGTCACTTCTGAGTCTCCCTTTTAAGTCACCAACCTGAGTTAGAAATATATCACTATTCCTGTGTTATTACTGGGCTAAAATTCTGTAACTCCCTAGCTAACCTCATTTTTCTTTCTTGTACTTCCACAGGATGTGGGCTTTGCTGGCTGGGCCAGCATTTATAGCCCATCCCTAATTGCCCTTGAGAAGGTGGTGGTAAGTTGCCTTCTTGAACCGCTGCAGTCCATGTGGTGTAGGTACACCCACAGTGCTGTTAGGGAGGGCCATTGTTGGCCCCTCACCACCTTCTCAAGGGCAAATAAGGATGAGCAATAAATGTCGGCATTGTCAGCAATGACCACATCCTGAGAATGAATTCAAAAAAAGTTGTAATTCAATGTTGTAGAGGTTTGGTTTCAGTGGTGTGGTGATTGGATTTCAGTCATGTGCAGGCTGGGGTTTTATTTTGAAAAATGAACTGAACGGTCAGCAATTTAAAACATTTGCTGTGCACTCGCATTACCAAACGAACATGTAGCCCATGCTGTGCAAGGTTACTGTCGAATGAATCTGATTTGGTTTCAGTTATACCACACCCTGTGCATTGCTGTGACGCTGAAACAACTTCCTGGTGGTGCTGAGTACTGAGCTGTTAGGAGTGTGAAGAGAGTGCAAACGCACAGGAAATCTGCTTTCACTTATTCTTCCGATTGAAACATTTACCAGAGCATGAACCTTTGAACTATTATTTGCAATCAGATTAGTTTTTCACTACCGGTGAAGTGCAATAGTCAACCCTGCTATCTGGAAGCGAGGGGAAATTTTTGCTTGATTATTTTTCATAATGTGTGCCCACCTAAATACAGATAGCCCTATCCAAAAAAAGTGGCAAGGATGGGGTGATGCCATATGTCACATTATCCCTCATTCCGTCTTAGCAATGCTGGACGCTAGCTGTGGCAGCAACATAGTGGCATTCAGCGTCACTAGAACTAGCACAATGGGTTAGAAATCTTGGAAAGGTCTTGGTAAATTGATCAGTTAAAGTCACCAACATTCCCAGCATGCTGCAGCTGCCTAAGGGGGCATCAGCATGGTAGGGTTCTGGTGCGGCGACAAGACCAAAAGGAACTAATAAAACAACTCAGATTGGGCCGGGCCTATGAAATGTGCTGAGGTCAACAGTGGGGCAAGTGGGCAAGTGCCAAATGAACATCAGCAAATATCAGCATCCATGAAAACCTCGACAATAAATTCACTTTGCTGGCATGCTGCTGGGTTTTTAAGATTGAAAGAATTGTTGGCGCTTTTCTCTTTGTAGCTTTTTACTTCTGTC
The DNA here is from genome assembly GCF_964194155.1 of Cetorhinus maximus. Taxonomy (NCBI): domain Eukaryota; kingdom Metazoa; phylum Chordata; class Chondrichthyes; order Lamniformes; family Cetorhinidae; genus Cetorhinus; species Cetorhinus maximus. The sequence goes on from NC_135881.1 coordinate 29,471,683, forward strand.
TGTAGCAAGTTTTGTGAGGAGTGTTTGTGTACTCTGCTTAATGTAAGCCCCAATTGGCAAAGTATTGCAATGTGCTGCACAATGGAAGGTCCAGCTACATTGCCGCAAGACATCGCTGTGATCAGAGTTTACAAATAATTCAAAAACCAAATGCTGCAAATCCGAAACAAGAAGAGAAATGGTTCTGACAAACTGACCCGAAACGTTGGACTGAATTGTACTGCCGGCCACAGAATACCGATGTCAGGACCAAATGAGGGCCCTGAGCTTGCAAATGCCAGTAAAATGGCAGCAGCCCTATTTAATAGACCCTAATTGGCGCCTTAAGTGCTTCAATTGGCTGCCCCAGCGATGGGACTGCATTGGGAAAAGGGGCATTTTAACAACTCTGTGTCTCCCAGTCTGCCACCTGGTCCAGCCTATTAACACTGTTTCCCTCTCCACATTGGCTGCCTGACCTGCTATATACTCCAGGGATTAATTATATTCTAGCTCTATGACTGCACAAGGCAATCTCTAGTGTGATTTTGGTTGAGGACACTGTCTATGAAAAGGACTTGGTCTGAAACTTGGGCCTAGGAATGACAGTTTGTGACATTGGCTTAATGACATTTCCTCGTCTAATATTTTAAGAAAAGCATTAGCCTGTTATAGGTTGGTGCATTAGTCTGGAGTGTATAAACTTGCTCTCTCATCCACAAAATAAATAAGCATTGTTTCCCTGGAGGATGAAATGTGCCTCCTGACTGCACTCCTCCAAACAGGGCAGCAAACCAGAGTGATATGGAGTCTTCTGAACAATAGAAGCCATCATTTTCCTGCAAGTGTTGGAAAATCATTCTTTAACAAAAAACAAAATGACATGCTGGAAGGATCAACCACAGTATAACCAACTGGAGAGTTCCCAACATATACCCTGGCACATTTCCACTTTTAGAGAGTTCAAATTCAACTCTGGAATATGGAAGCAGCATTTAAAGTGATAGGAAGTTCTTTTTCACTCAAAGGGACATCAACGCATGGATCAGCTTCCGGGTGGGGTTGTGGAGGGAGGAATTGAAGCACCACCTGCTGTAATCAGGGGCACTATCGTTCTTCCTGGGTTCTTACTGGGTATATGAGCTATTAACTTCATATCCTCTCTGTCACCAAGGCCAGTTGTCTCCACCCCGGCCTCGGCTCATCTTCTGCTGAAACCTTCATATACACCTTTGTTATCTCCAGGCTCGATTATTCCACTGCTGCCCTGGCTGGCCCACCACCTTTCACCCTTTGTAAACCTGAGCACATTTAAAACTCCGCTGCCCGTATCTGAACTAGCTCCAGGCCCTGTTCACCCATCAACGCTGTGCTCAGTGAGGTTAACCAGATCCCTGTCCAGCAACATCTCGATTTTAAAATTCTCCAAATCTCTTCATGGCCCCTCCCCTCCCTCTCCCTGTGACCTCCTCCAGCCTCTCGAGAACTCTGCTCTCTTCCAATTTTGGCCTCCTGTGCATCCCTGATTTTAATCACTCCGCCATTGCTGGTGGTGCTTTCAGGCTTGGCCTTAAGCTCTGAAATTCCTTCCCTAAACCTCTCCATCTCTCTACCTCATTTTCCTGCATTAGACACTCCTTAAAACCTTACTTCTTTGGCCAAACTTTTGGTCATCTGACCTGATACGTGGCTCGGTGTCATACTTTGTTTTAAAATGTCTTTGTGAAGTGCATTGGGACATTTTTATACAATAAAGGCTAATCTGATTGGCCGGCAGCTCTGTAATCCCAGCATTGTCAGTGGCAGCAGTGGTCAAGACCGGGGCTACAAACGGTTCCCAGGTGGAATTTTACATCCCCTCCTGCTGGCGGGATTTTCCTGTCCCACCGAAATCAATGGACTTTTAAATGGTTCACTGCATTTTCCGGCCTTGTTCCCGGCTGAGACGGGATCATAAAATTCCACCCTAAATCCCGGAGTCCAGGACCAGGTAAGTGAGGGGGGGTGGGGGGTTGGTCTCATGGCCCGAGTGGAGGTGAGGCCTGGGGGTGTGGGGGAGAAGAGTGGGGGGGGGTTTGCTTGGAGCGGCCAAGAGGTCAGGGAGCACCGACTGGGGCAGACCTCGTTGGGGAAGGGAGAGGAAAGGGGGTGCCCGACATGGAAAAGGGGCCTTTGAGGGAGGCCCTCCCGCCTTCACCCCCGAGGCCTGAGCAGACCTGCCCTCCTGACCCCGAACTCATCCCATCAGCCTCAAACGAGGCCGGGCAGGAAGTGACGTTAAGCGGCCAATAATTTAACGATAATATTAATCGGTCACTTAGGGGCTTCAATTGGGGTGAGGACTGGCAGCTGAGGCCTCGCCTGCCCCCATGTAAAATGGCAGACAGGTCGGGGCGGGGGCAAGGGCAGCAGGAAGGCCATCTGAGGAATTTTATGGCCCCGCGCACCCCCGCCCCCACCCCTACCCCCCACCCCCCTCCCCCACCCCTACCACCCACCTCCCCCCCCCACCTCCCCCCCACCCCACCTTCCCCCCCCCACCTGCCCCCCCCACCCCCACCCCAGGCTGCAGACCCCTGGCGGGGAACCGTAAAACTCTGCCTGTTGTTGCTGTCTATCAGTTACAGGCATTCATCGAAACATCAGGACCAACTTGAGGCCTCCGGATGCTCATATCATCATACTGACTCTTGCACTGAAATAAGAATGATTCTGTTTTATTGAAACATACTCAACTCCTGGAAATTTGCAATTTCTTCTCTGCATCATCCAATTATTTGACATAAGCAACATAAATAGAAAAGCAACGTGTGAAGTCAGTGTCAGACAAATGGAATTATCAGCGATTTTGAATTCAGTAAAAGAAGATGAGTGGATCGTGGTTGCTATTAATTCTCTACATCACATTGTTGTCAAATTTGTGCCATTTGGTGTCGACTCAAGAATATTGCTGTTTGTCGACATATTTATTTGTTAGAACGGCAGTCAATACATATAATGTGATAGAAATGCATCGAATGTGCTTTCATCAACTGGATCATTCTAAGTTGACCAAAAAAAGCTACATATTTTTTGGTCGAGGGGTGGATCTTATATGCATCTGTGACATTTTATACAACTCCCGCTCATATTGTTTGAATGGAGCTGTAAGGCTGGGATTACTGCTCGAAATCTTAATCAGGCTTTGTCCCATTCAAAGCAAATGAATTTATGCCATGCCAAAGCCTTAGAGGGTGCGCAGAGCAGGTTTATTAAAATGGTACCTGGGATTGTGGGACTTCAGTTACGTAGAGAGACTACAGGAACTGGGGTATTCCCCGCAGGGAAGAGAAGATTAAAGGAGTTTTAATAGCGGCGCTCAACTCCGCGAATGGCGTCGATAATGGATCAAGGAGAAAATCTTTCCAATGACTGGAGAGGACATGGATTTAACTTAATTGGTAAAAGCACAGGAGAGAACGGACATGAGGGGATTTTTTTTTTTCACAGTGAGTTATGATGCACTGTCTGAAAGGCTGTTGGAAACAAATTAAATGGTAGCTTTCGAAAAGGAATTGGATAAATACTTAAAGTGGAAAAAAAATTGCAGGGCTACAGGGACAAGATTAATTGGAGAGCTTGTTCGAAAATGGTTTGACTGGCTTTCCGCAGTGCTGTATCACTCTATGGTTCTAAGAAAATAGCAGAGAGAGGAATGTCATCCAAACCCACCAAGCGTTCCAACATTGGCTACAGTAAACTTTAGGCTTTAATTACTTCCCGAGCACTATAATCCCACTGATCAGCAGGATTAGTTTATCACTGCCACATACTTACTCACAATACAGCCCCACAGTAATTCCTCAAAGCGAACTTTGGGGATGAAATTAAGTACAGAAATACCAAGTTACTCAATGATTAGAACATAATTTATCCACCTTGAAATCCCGGAATGTTTAAACAATAAATAAAACCTCACGGATTTAAATCTTGTGATGGAAGTTGGGACCTGGTAGAATTCCAATGAATGCTGTGGATGGATTTCCATGAGGCATTCAAATTTGTGGGTGTCCATCCATCCCCTGGGACATCAGAACAGGAACTCGTAGCACTCTAACAACTGGTGATGTGCCTTGTTCGTGTTGCAAAGAGTTGAATATGAAATACTGGCCATTTTTTACATGAGAAAAAGTCAACATCACAAGGCTCAGTAAACGAGTGTTCGAGCTGCTACTGTGCAGAAGACTACATATATAATCGATTTTCAAGAAACCCTTAAAAAGGTGTTGTCTTGACTGCTGCACATGTTGTTGAGAAGTTTTAAATGTACTCATCGCAAAATGCAAGCTTTGAAAAATTCTTGCGTTTGGAAAGAAAGCGCCTGTGCCTGATGTTCCCCTCGGTTTCTCTCATGTGTCCAAGCAAAACACGAGTGGATCTCTTGATTCCGATGAATGTATGTATGGGAGGTAGAAAACTGCAGGATTCAGCACCGCCCTCAGAACCACGCTTATACCAGAGAGGTTTCTGTCTGCAGGAAGGACTGAGCTCGGGTATTTCTGCGAGAACCATTCCCTGAAATCGACGTTCTGTGCATATTGTAATCGGACTTTAAGTGACAACTGGAAACCAAGCTCCGCCATTTCTTTTTCAGTTCGGCTTGAACCTATATTTTAAAAATGAAGAATTTCAATGGCTATAATATATTTAATTTATTGTAGTTTAGTCCTAAAAATAAGCACAGCCACATAAATACATCATGTATATGTTAATACATTTGCACTTTTCATTAATATATATATTAAAATATATCAGCATATATTAACTTACACATATATTAATATGTATTAACATATGCATTAATATAGGGAATAGTGATCATTGTATCATAAGCCACTCACCATCCGGAGTTGGAAATATATCGCCGTTCCTTCACTGTCGCTGGGTCAAAATCCTGAAACTCCCTTACTAACAGCACTGTGAGTGTGCCTACACCACAGGGACTGCAGCGGTTCAAGAGGGCAGCTCACCACCACCTTCACAAGGGTAATTAGGGATGGGCAATAAATGCTGGCCGAGCCTGCGATGCCCACATCGGACTTCATGGGGTCCGGAGTCGATGTTGAGGACTCCCAGGGCAACTCCCTCCTGACTGTATACCACTGTGACACCACCTCTGCTGGGTTTGCCCTGACAGTCGGACAGGACATACCCAGGGATGGTGATGGTGATGTCTGGGACATTATCTGTAAGGTATGATTCTGTGAGGAGGACAATGTCAGGCTGTTGCTTGACTAGTCTGTGAGGCAGCTCTCCCAATTTTGGCACTAGCCCCCAGATGTTAGTAAGGAGGACCTTTCATGGTCGACAGGGCTGAGTTTGCTGTTGTCGTTGCCTAGGTCGATGCCCGGAGGTCCGTCCAGTTTCATTCCTTTTTTAAGGCCTTGTAGCAGTTTGATACAACTGAGTGGCTTGCTAGGCCATTTCTGAGGGCATTTAAAAGTCAACCTGGAGCCACATGTAGGCCAGACCAGGTAAGGACGGCAGATTTCCTTCCCTGAAGAACATTAGTGAACCAGATGGTTTTTTACAACAATCAACAATGGTTTCGTGGTCATCATTAGAATTTTAATTCCAGATTTTTACTGACTGCAAGTTCCATCATCTGCTGTGGCAGGACTCGAACCTGGGTCCCCAGGGCATTACCCTGGGTCTCTGGATTACTAGTCCAGCAACAGTACCACCACTCCTTGAATTGACATTTCTCTGATGGGGTGCTGTGCAAGCAATAATTATTGGCACACCAATACTTCCTCCAGCTTTACCGACTACTCATTCGTTTAGTGAATGGTAATTCCAGGAAAACTCAGCTGTGTAACAAAGACTTCTACCGAGTAACTCTGTCAACAGCAGCCGTGTTCATAAAGGTATAAAGTGGACCTCTTGGATGTGTGAAAATGCCCTATTTATTAACTATTAACAGAGCTGAAAAATTGTAATTCCCCTGATGCCAACTTGTAGCTGCGGGCAGTTCCGGAGCAGAAACAGCAGCCACTCATTCATCTGACATCTCATCCTTCAGGGGGACCTTCAGCTGGATAGGGATGAGCAAAGTCTGGAAAATGGTATTGTCACATTCTCCTGTTTGGAGTCTAGGACTACAAGACAATTTACATTCTACAAAAACAGCCTTGCTCCAAAGTCTCGTGTTAGCTCGCAGACTAGTACCATTGTGGATAATGCCCACTGAGGAATCTTTTTTTAAAAACTGCAAATACAACAAGGGCCCAGATTCAAATTCTCTAAAGTGGTTAAACTTGGCTTTTGAGCAGCCACAATGTTGTCAGCTTTCATTCTGATCTCAGGCTGGATACTACTGAAACCTTTGTCCATCTTTCCTGGTTCAACTTCTCCGATGCTATCCTCGCCGGTCACCTACAGCTCGGCTGCTCTCACACTGTCCCGTCCAAAGTCTAGGTCAACCTAACGCCCTTGACCTCACTGACTTCCAGTAGCTCTTCCCATTCCCGCCTGCAGTGATTTTAAAAGCTTCGTCCTTTTCTATGAATTCTTTGGAATCCTCTCCAGCCCCATGTTCTAGCACGCACCCTCTTGTTCCTTTGTGTATTCTCTCCTCGCTCTACTCCCAGCATTCTAAAACTCCCTTCCTAAAAACCCTTTCATCTTGCTGTATTTAGCAGTGAGGAAGTGGTTATGACACTGGACGAGTCACTGCAGAGTTTGTAATCACCGATCCCGGTTGGGGGGGTGGGGGAGTGATTATGAAAGCTGCTGAGGTGTTGTTAAAACTCAGCTGGATTGGTGTCTTTCAGGGAAGAGACCCTTCCAACAGCATCTACGCTCACTCACTTTACAAAACCGCTTCATGAAATTCAGGGCCACGGGGAGTCGGAGCCTATCCCGACAGGCAATGGGCACTAGACAGAGTACACCCAGGACGGGACACCAGTCCACCACGTGGAGTATCTATACTTGAACAGGGAAATGTGCAGGGCAGCAGGGCAGTTTCAAAGAATTGGAGCAGGCACAATGGGCTGAATGGTCTCCTTCTGTGCTGTATGAAATGATATCTCCCATCACTGTCAAAAACCTCCTCAAAACCTACCTCCACAACTATTCGGTGTCCTAAACAACTCGCTTCGCAAACTCCTGCTCATTGTCCGTCCAATTATTTGCAAAGTGTCTTGAGAATTTTACTATGTTACAGGTGCTACACAAGCTGCAAGCTGCTGTTATTTTATTGGGATCTTTGCCACTGCCTGCTCAGGCATTATTTCCCTTAAGGCTAGCTGACATTCTGTTGGTGTGCAGGATTACAGCCAGGTTCCAGATTCTGGCTGCCTGTTGTTGTCATCCATTAGAAAATTACATTCCTTTAACATTCAAGTCTTGTAACCAAGTTATCGGGCAAAGGTCACTGAAGCAGGCAAAATGAATAAGTTCAAGAAAGAATTGGATAGAGTTCTGGAGGGAGAAGAGACTGACAGCTTACAGCGAGATGGAATCTAGGTGCACTTCACCTACAAACATAATAACCTTTACGTGTTCTTAAAACTATTTCTGTTCTTAAACAAATGTGCATCTTTACTAGGCTTAGGAACCTAGACAAACCCAGTGCTAGCTTGCATATAGATCATACTTTGTTATAGCAAACAAAAACCAGCTGAAATTAGGGGTGCCATCCCCTTGCAAGTTATTATTAAGATTTTCCTCAGGGGTGAGTCATGCTTTGGAATGATGTTTTATATCAGTGGTAACCTTTGGGAAAGATTGACATTCGTGGAGAAATCACACAGCCTGTAATTCTCATCTTTTAAAATGAATGCACAGAGGCTCACAGACCATGTCCCCAGGTGCTTCTAACATATTAGAAGTTCTGGAAGGCAGAATTCCCTAATTGATTAACGTGATAGGTGGAAATTTCCCTTCCAAAGACCAAGCGCGTTGGCAGGTGGGAAAGTCAGCGTGATTCCCACGAGGCCGTGGGGCAGGTTCTCACGCCTGATCTTCCACTTTTCAGCTCATTTTTTATGCATCAGCGAGGACATTGTCGAATCTCATGGTGGGGCGGGCAGTGATTCGTCTGCCCCGCCGATACCTCATGGGGTCGAAGGTCCTGGCACCATATTGTTATGACATGGCAGATGATGTGAGCCAGACAGATCAAATCCACAAGGGAAACTTGACTATGTGGCCACAAAAACTGTTTTGACATTTGTATTTTATTTCGAGATGCGTGCCTTGAATTCAGTGGTAATAAGTCCACCACGACTTCAGAGGTTCTTTAGAAAACTAAATTAAACATTTATTAACAAAAGAAAGGATTTCAAGCACATACATAAGTCAACAAATTACTACTATAATAACTCCTAAAACCCCGAATTAATCTGGCTTCCAGTTACACGCAGGTTAAGGCAACAGTAAAAAACAAATAGATTTAAACAGACCCAGGCAAAGCACACAATACCCTGGACAGTGGAATTCAAAGTGAGTATTCTCAACTTCGGTTCCTGTAGACAGCAACTTAATGCATAGAGGCTGGAGGATTTTTACACTTGTGTTAGATCTTAGAATGTCTTCTTCCCTTACACATAGCCTCATCTCATTTATATATATTTCTTCTTTTTTAATGCAAATCCCATTGTTCCCATGGGCAGGATTTTCCGTTCGTCGGGCGGGTGTGGCGGGAGGGCGTGGGAGCGGCCGGGATAAGGTCTGCCCACCCGTGATTGGCCCTTGATCGCGAATTCGCGCTGGCTGGCTGTTAATTAACGGCCATCCAGCGTGAAATGCGCACTGAAACGCTCAGTGCTGCCAGGGTGGGGGCAGGAAGAGGGCGAGAGTGGAAGTCTGTGCTTGGGCGGGGCAGCATGTGCTGAAAGCACCCTGAGGGCACAGAGCTGCCTCAGGGAGCTGAAAAATCGGAGAAATGAAAGTAAAGATTTAAAGATGATATAAACATGTCCCCACATCTGGACTCAGTCGGATGAAGAGGGACATGTTTAAAATGATGGTGAAAAGTATTTAATAGATTTTTATTCACTGTTGGGAACCTCATTCTGCCCGTGGATGAGGTTTTGTTAAAAATGCAAAGGCTGCCTGGCCTATTCGCCTGCCCGCCAACTGAACAGTTGAACGGGCAGCGAAAAATATAAATTAATTAGTTGCTTAAGGGCCTTAATAGGCCTCTTAATTGTTGGCAAGCTCACTGCCGACTCCCGTACACACCCACCGACTGAAAGATCACCAGAGTACGCGATGACATTGGGATGCTCACCCGACGTCATCATGCGTGATTTTATGCCCAATCAGGTCGGGCGCGTGCCCGCCTGATGAATGTAAAATCCTGCCCCATGTTTTTGCAACTTTACTTTTGTCATAATATAAATCCTTTATAGTACTAATTTTATCAGTAACCTTCGGGAAAAATAAACACACTGTTTAGCTTAGTGTCTCCGGGCTGGTGTAACATCTTACCATCTCTTTGAAATTCAAACTACTCTGGTTTATCTAAAAATGCTAATTTTCCTTACACCTCACATTCTAAAACTTCAGCCATGTTTACGTATTTAGCGTTTCAAACCTAGCTTCCTTTTCGATAACTCATAGACCCAAGACCAGCTGTCCCCAATTCAATTAAATCCCATACACATACTCATAGAGAAACTAATCCAAACCCCACTTTTAACTTACTCTTACAATAAATCACAATAATATTATGAAAATTAATATATTTTCATGACAATATTTAAATGGCACCCACACACAATCACTCACTGTAGGAGAGATGTGCTGATGAGTCAAAGATGAAGCACCAAGATGAAGTAAACCCTCAGCTCCACGATTTAGCGAGGCCTCCTTGGAGATAATCCTCCAGGCCATCCAGGAAAGGTGGCAAGACCTCCTTCTAAGGGATGGGAGCAGGAGGGCCACCCACCTGGCCTTGGCGGCCTGAGAGAAGGTCACCAGGAAGGTCAGCAAACAAAAAAGGAACGCCCTGCAGTGCAGGAAGAGAACGAATGATCTGATCCTCTCCACCAGTGAATGTTCCCCTCACTCCAAACCCACACTCTCATAAGGGCATCAGGTAGTCCACAGGGATGTCACACACTATCAGCAGATGGGCCAGCAGAACTGATCGTCTGCCAGTCACTTTAACATCACCATCTCATGTAAGATCCTGCACAAATGGCATCTTCATCTCTTACAGGGTAGGACTCAGCACACACAGCAGGGATGCATGCTTCGGAACTGTTCTTTCATCCGTGGTGCTCACAGTCAATCCATCTGTCTTTATGCAGGACATGATTCCCCACAACAAGAGGGAGAAATCGATGACCAGAGGGGAGATGCTGGAGTTGAGGACACTCTCTTCTTACGAGGAACAGGCTGCAGAGCTGGCTGGAGAGGATGGGGATCGTTCCTGCATGGAAGGCGAGATCAGCCACCCCCCCGACCCCAACAAGGCAGTGAGGGCCCACACATTGGCTACACTTGGATAATGTGCGTGAACTATAGTGCAGGTGGCTGACTAGTCAATCACTAATTATCTCTTTTCTCTATTCCAGCCACTAGAAAGAAAAGGCAGAGGGAGATTTCCAGCAAGCGCCTCAGCCCAACCCCTGGACCACCTCAGATGATGAGGTGGTCTGATTATCAGATGAAGGCCTGTCACTGTGTTCACCTGCACCCTCCACCAGCGCAGATACACACCTTGGTGGGTCCTAGTTCTATAGTAGGCTCGAGTTCACAATCTGATCACCTCACAGATGCATGTCCACAGCAGATAGAGACAGTGACAGCCGAGGTCTCTGATACTTGGGGGACTACTGGAGACCAGGTTCCTGCTGAGTCCGAGTCCTGTGGTGAGCCTCTGGAATTGGCTTTGAGAGAAATGTTGGAGATGCGGAGACAGGCAGGGGAACATTAGGTAGAGTTGTCAGAGGCCGTCAGCAGACTGTTCTGTCTGGTGACATGGCTCCGGCATGCAAGCACATTGAAGTCTCCATTGGAAGGGAGACAGTTTCTGCCAGATTTGCTTCAGACCTGCACATCATCACTCTAGCCATGTGTGCGTTGAGTAGTGGATAGGCAAGAAGGGGACGAGGCACCTCGACCTCCCTCCATGTGCCCCTTTCCTCAAGGAGACAGGGAGGGGTCCTTGGGCACCCAGAGAGCATAGGAGCATCAGCCAGACACCCCAGGGGCATCACCCAGGAAACTCTGAAGGTGTCCAGTTGCTCCAAGTCCCCCCTATCTGTGACTCCATCAATGACAGCTGGTCAGGCGGAGGAGGGTGCATCTGAGCAGGTGACCCTTAGCAGGCTGGGGACCTCCAGACCTCAGGCCTCCAGAGGATGCCAGCCAAAGTCACCTCAGACAACAGGGCGTCGCAGTCAGCTGGCTGCCTCCATCTCTGCCGCAGATGTCAGGGCTACAGCAAGACGTAGGCATAGGTGTTCAATCACCACATAAACTTTGCACCTTTGTAAATGTATTTTGCTGCTCTCCCTCAAAGTCTCAGGTACTTAATGGCTCTTCCATGTGATGCAATGTTCTGTATTCATTCAAGGGTAACAAATGCCCTCCCACCCCTCCTCAAGTATCTCCCATCGTGTCCCACATTCCCCTTCCTCTGACCCCCACCCCCGTTACCCTGGAGCCAATCATTATAGATGTTGATATTCCTGTCCTGCTCCCTAACCATTTGATGTTGATGTCCTCGTACCTTTTGTTGACCTGACCCCTACCCTTCTCAAGGCCACACGCACTCTGACTTTCAGGGACCCCCTCCCACACACACACAATGAGACCATCCAATACCCCCTCCACCTCCCATGACTTACCAACTCCCAATTTACAGGGTGCAGATTCCTCCCTTGACCTTGACTGTGCCACCTGCCTCCAACCCTCAGGACCAAAATCTGAAACTGACTGACCATGTCCTGCACACCATGCTGTGTATGGCCGTCACTGCCCAGAGAGGCTTTCCCCCTCCCAGTACCGGGATCAAGCCACGTGTGCCATGCAGAGCCCTCTAGCATGGGCCGTATAGTCCTAGGACTGTCTTCGGAATCTGTCCCTGACAGTGTGGCCTCAGACCCAGGACAGTCTCACGCTACCAGCCTCTGTTCCTTTAACAATGCACCCCGCCTAGTCATGTGTTTGCCTTCCCCCCTTCCCTCCTGTGTTCCACTCACCACGCCCCCCATCCCCCACCGCAAGTCATGCCTCTGCCTCCCCCACCCCCTTCTCTCTGGCCTTGCCTGGTGGCCAGCAGCCTTGGCGCCGAGTCCGAGGAGCAGCGAGATATGGCAGCACCGCGGTTAAGGGTAGGTGAAAGCAGAGTCAATGTACCTCGAAGTCGCTGGTGAAGTGAAGGTCGCCAGGTGTACGCCACTTATACATGGTCATGTAACAGACCGTCCTGTTTGGCAGGGCATTTAAATTTGGAGGGAGGATGTCAATTCCGGCGAGTTGCATTTTTAATAAGCGTTCATGAGATGCAAATCTGGTCCCCACATCAATCAGTGGGAAAGTCTTTAACCCGCCGTGAAAGTCGGGAGCACAAAATTCCAAACTCATTTCCGGCTGGCGGGAAACTCGTTTTTGCCCGCGCTCCAGATTTAGTGCCCCTGCCCACCGCGTGCCTGGCCGCTGGTGGGAGTGGGAAGTTCCAAGCAATGTCACAAATGTGATACTGGTGTGCATTTATGGATTTGAAACTGGACTGACATATTAAGATTCAAATGACTGTACATAGGTTAAAGATGTTCTTTTTAGTTAGAATTTGTACAACGGGGCTATTAACTACCATTCTTACTGGTTCACCTGTACTGAGAACAGGTATAGTTGATAAATGCTTGTCTATGATATTCCAGGCATGACTCTAACATAAATTATGACCTGAGATTGATATCTTTACAATGTACATATCAGGCTTAAGCAGATGCCAGAGCTTCTGACGTCTCAGAAAACATGCGACTATTGATTCAGTGCCTTTTGGTCTGCGGGCAATAGTTGCCCTGAATTAATTACAAACAAAATCATGAATTAGCAACTTTGGAAATCAGCAAAGTTAACTCACCTCACTATTTAAAAAACAGTACAGGACTGCAACAATAAACCCCTGCAAGAGAAACAATTCAAAAAATATATCAGTGAACCATAAATTCTGTTGACACAAGAAATTAAATCCCAGGAGGGGTAAGAAATTGTTTTTACCTGAAAAGATCCAAAACATAATTCAAACGCCATCTTATATTCTTGGGAAATGTTATCCGGAAAAAAGGCAAACACAATGTAATGTACTCCAAGCAACGGGATTAGGAGCAGCGTGGATTTAGCAAGTCTCCTGGTTAATTGGGAAGAACAGAAACAATCACCATGACTTATAAAACCACCAGCTCCTTACAGAGCAAACAGGATCTGTGCAGAACCTGGAGGACCAAAGGCAACCAGCAGGTTTACAATCGAACATTACAGCAGGGATAGCAACTTGTAGGTGGCATAATGCATGTGGCAGGCACAGTTAGACAGCCGGTCCATTTTAACCAGCGGGCCTTGTTTCAATGGAGTGGGTGGGCTGCCCGTCTCAATGCCATCTCTCCATGCCGATTCAATATTGGGCAGCTTGCTGGCTGCTCAGCTAACATATGGTAGGTCACTGGGGGGGGGCGAAGGGAGGGAGGGGATGGTTCAATAGGGGTTCAGGGATGGAGAAGGGTGAGAACCCCATGCGACAGAGGCTCAAAATATTCTGTGGGGTCTGGAGGAGAACCCTTGCTCCCCCTATTCCCACAATAAAGTTATTTTACTTCGCTTTGAGGGCCGCTGCTCCTGACCTGACAGCTTCTACCTTCCACCCAGTCGGCCATGACAATCGTATTAGAGTCCTATGTATGTAGTAGGACCATGATTAAGGTAAATTCAGGAGTCAGGCAGGTGCCATGGGAGGTGAAAAGAGGGCAAGTGGGTCACTTTAATTTTAACTTCTGTATGATTTCCGCTGGAATGAAGGGATTTGTCATCCCTTCCCCACCCCACTTGAGTGACGGTCTTCAGTTGGCCAAGAACCCAACTGCATGCAAGGTGGAGTAACAGGGAAAGAACATGCCATCTGAATGTTATGCCAATGTTTGGTGCTCAGAAAGTACATTGGTCCCCAGTTCAACTGCAGCATTTCCAGGGAGAGATCGCAGTGATTCATAGATTCATAGAACATAAATCCTCCCGGCACCTGATTCTGGGATACCATCCTACATTTACAGTCAGACCAGTTAATACATATGTGAACACCTGGAATGCTTTCATTGTGAACCAGTATCAATACGTTTTTCATGGTGAATCCATAAATTTCCTTAATCAAATGAACCAGCACCGAACATACAATTGTTTCCTTAACCGAAAGTTAACTCAGGCTGAGTTGATACGCTTGGGTGCCATTACATGATGAATGTGTCAACTGGCATCCCATTAAGGAGGCTTTTTGTTTAAAGTTTTTAAGAGTTAACAATCAAGCCTGAAATCCGTGCCTATCATTTGCGTATCTCGTTGCCTCACAGAAGTCCTAATTTTGCGGCTTGGACAGTCCTTAATGCACTGCTCTTCTGTTTAAAGTCCCATTGCAGTGCTGGAGCAGTGGGCGAGTGACGCTCAGGTGACTGAGTGTACATCCACCCAGATAGTGTTACATTAGCACACTCTGCTCTGAATCCCCAGTGTGCTACACAGAGGCACTGACTGGCATGGGAACTTGTGGAAAGAAAGAAAGCAGACCACTCAACTTGACATAGATTCAGATGAGGAAGCGTTTCTCAGTTTAAAAAAAAGGGAGCTTGGTGGGGTTGGGGTACGGAATGAAATGGAAAAAAAGCTGCTGCAGTGAGAGTGAGGGATGGGTTAAAAAATCAACAGCGCAAATAAAAGCACCAAGTTACTTCAACAACCCTGTTGTGCTCTACAGTTTGATGGATGAGGCACTGCAAGATAAGTCCATTGCCAGATTGCTAGAATATTTTCATTTTCTTTACACATTATGACATTGAAAGCTGATTTTGACTAATAATTATTGATAAAAAGAATTGATGTCTCATTAATTGGTGGATTTTTGATATTTAAGATTATTGCATTTTCCAAAGGTTTATAACTTAATCAAGCCTGATCGTACAAATTGTGTGTGTGTTTGTGTGTTTGTGTGTGTGTCCAATATTTTCTATTAGGCACACAGTATGAGATAACAAACAAATTGTTTACTTGTATTGTGAGTGATCGTTGCCTCCAATATCTGGCGACCTTAGCTTCTGTATCAGTATTCGTACAATACTAATAAACAGGAGAAAGTTTAGCTGTAAATGAAATGAAAATGTGCACATTAGCTGCATGCAGTCTTGAGAAAATAAAGATACCTTATCTGTTATTTCTGAAGGTATTTTTAAAACATGTTATTTAACAGTTCAGTAATATTCAGACTATGCAACAAGAAGCTCTGGTACTTTTCTACTTTTAGGCATTGCACTTGATGAGTTCACTTGTGCTTAAAAATTGCAGTTGGGGTCCAACAGCAACATAAGACCCCTTTTGGCATATTTAAACAGCCTCCTGACTGAACTAGGTGGAAGTACAGTCTGTCCAATTACAGGCCCACCTATAATTGCAGCTGGTGGGCGTTGGATGGCAAGGGGTGACTGATGGTTCTACCCCTTCCTCTTCCTCCACTGCACACTGTTCCACACCACCCACTCGCATCCCACTTCACCATTTTCTCTACTGACTGACTAATTTTCAACTGTGAAGCAAGTGGGCAGTAGTTGAATATCATCTCCAACGTTACAATGTTATAGTGAGATTAATTTATGTGCACTCTGTTCATGGAAGAGCCATTAAATAATGATGATTACACCAGAGTGTTAAAGTGTTGTACTACAACATTGTTGTGTTAGCAGGTCACGAGGCCCATATGTACACACTCCTGGTCCAGCTGATCAATGTTTCTGTTATTTGCAACATCAACAATAACAACCTGCCTTTATATATTGCCTCTAATATCATAAAAGTATCAAGACACTTCACAAAATTAATTGAACACTGAGCAACATAAGAAGATATTGGGTCAGGTAACCAAAGGCTTGGCCAAAGGTGCTAAGGAGCAACTTAGAACCATAGAACCATAGAACACTGCAGCACAGAAAACAGGCCATTCGGCCCTTCTAGTCTGTGCCGAAATATTATTCCGCTAATCCCATTGACCTGCACCCAGCCCATAACCCTCCAGACCTCTCCCATCCATGTATCTATCCAATTTATTCTTAAAACTTAAGAGTGAGCCCGCATTTACCACGTCAGATGGCAGCTCGTTCCACACTCCCATCACTCTCTGAGTGAAGAAGTTCCCCCTAATATTCCCCCTAAACCTTTCCCCTTTCACCCTAAAGCCATGTCCTCTCGTGTTTATCTCTCCTAATCTAAGTGGAAAGAACCTACTCGCATTTACTCTGTCTATACCCCTCATAATTTTGTAAACTTCTTTCAAATCTCCCCTCATCCTTCTACGCTCCAAGGAATAAAGTCCTAACCTGTTTAATCTTTCCCTGTAACTCAACTCCTTATGACCCGGCAACATCCTAATAAATCTTCTCTGCACCCTTTCAATCTTACTGATATCCTTCCTGCAGTTAGGCGACCAGAACTGCACACAATACTCCAAAGTTGGCCTCACCAATGTCTTATACAACCTCACCATAACATCCCAACTCCTATACTCAATACTTTGATTTATGAAGGCCAGTATGCCAAAAGCTTTCTTTACAACCCTTTCTACCTGTGATGCCACTTTCAGGGAATTATGTATCTGAACTCCCAGATCCCTTTGTTCCTCCGCACTCCTCAGTGCCCTGCCATTTACTTTATATGTCCTACCTTGGTTTGTCCTTCCAAAATGCAACACCTCACATTTTTCTGCATTAAATTCCATCTGCCATTTTCTGGCCCATTTTTCCAGTTGGTCCAGATCCCTCTGCAAGCTTTGAAAGCCTTCCTCGCTGTCCACAACACCTCCAATCTTAGTGTCATCAGCAAACTTGCTGATTCAATTTACCACATTTTCATCCAAATCATTGATATAGACAACAAACAACAATGGTCCCAGCACAGATCCCTGAGGCACATCACTAGTCATAGGCCTCCAGTCTGAGATGCAATCATCCACTACCGCTCTCTGTCTTCTCCCACACAGCCAATTTCGAATCCAGTTTACAACCTCTCCATGGATACCAAGTGTCTGAACCTTCTGAACTAACCTCCCATGTGGGACCTTGTCAAAGGCCTTACTAAAGTCCATGTAGACAACATCCACAGCCTTTCCTTCATCTACTTTCTTGTTAACTTCCTCGAAAATCTCTACAAGGTTCGTTAAACACGACTCACCACGCACAAAGCCATGCTGACTATCCTTAATCAGCCCTTGGCTGTCCAGATAATTGTATATCCGATCTCTCAGAACACGTTCCAATAATTTACCTACTACTGACGTCAGGCTCACTGGCCTGTAATTACCTGGTTTACTTTTGGAGCCTTTTTTAAACAACGGAACAATGTACTTGAAGGAGGAGAGAGAGGTAAAGAGGTTTAGGGAGGGAATTCCAAAATTTAAAAGCTGAAGGATGAGCCACCAATGGTGGAGTAATGAATGTCAGAATCACAAGAGGTCAGAATTGGGCCCTGATGCGAGGTCATTGGCCTGAAACATGAACTCAGTTTCCCTTTCCACAGACACTGGCAGGCTTGCTGTGTACAGTCCGCA
Organism: Cetorhinus maximus; assembly: GCF_964194155.1. Classification (NCBI taxonomy): domain Eukaryota; kingdom Metazoa; phylum Chordata; class Chondrichthyes; order Lamniformes; family Cetorhinidae; genus Cetorhinus; species Cetorhinus maximus. The sequence goes on from NC_135881.1 coordinate 29,489,462, forward strand.
TTTTCTGGTTTTATTTCAGAATTGGAGGTGCCACAGAAATCTGTGAGGGTAGTAGAGCTGGGGGAGATTACATAGAAAGAGAAGGGCCAGGTTAAGGAGGGATTTGAATATATGGTTGAGAATTTTAAAATTATGGCATTACAAGGTCATGATCCAGAGTAGGTCAGTGAGCACAGGGGAGGTGGTAAATGAGTTAGGATCAAGGTAGAAGACTTTAGGATGAGCTCAAATTTATGGAGAGCGCAAAGTAGAAGGCTGATCAGCAGAGCATTGGAATGGTCTTGTCAGTTCCTAAAGCCACTGTTGATGGTGGGGCTATAACCCCTCAATACATTGCACACATAAATAGAAAGAGAGAGAGAGAGAGAGAAAGGTCATATTGTAATAGAATTATCAATTTATCAATGCTCCTTTACTAATAAGAGGAGTAGGCCTTTCAGTTCCCAGGAATGCCTTGTGCCATTCTATTCGATCAAGACTGATCTGGTCGAAAAAAAAGAGATATGCTATCGAAGCTTTCCGTCTTGCACTCATCAGCACAGCTCACAGGAAATCACCAAATGTAATGGGGGAACAACAATTTATACTGCGTGAGAAGAGAGTGCTGTTTGGTTGGCAAATGGACTCTGATTAGGGAGACTTTGCCATGGAGAATGCAGCATGGAACAGTTAACTGCCTAGCTTTGTTCAAATTCAAACCAGGCAGGTTGACTTGATTGGCCAAGGCATTGCCCTGGGGAATGAACCAGGGAATGACTGTTCCCTAAGCTTCTGTTTAGTTGAAAAAGGTGCAATATTCCTTCTGTCTGCAAAGGAAAGGGCCCTATGTGTGAATATATGTAGCTTCTAGCATATGTAAATGAGCCACACTGTGAGCCTGACTGATACTCTTAAATGGGTTTTCAGTGTAAATCTTAGCACAATCAGGATTGTTTAGCAGTCCAATCGTGGAATCACTTCTAATGTTGAACACTACGGCCAGAATTTTCCAATCCCTTATTCCGGCGGGATCTTCCGGTCCTGCTGATGTGAACGGAGATTTCAATGGATTGCCAGCCCTGCCACAGGAGAACCTGCGTGGTGGGGGAGCTGGAAGATTCTGGTCTATGTTTAGAGTTTTGCAAGAGTGGGCTGGTTGGATACAGTCAGTACTTTGCCTGTTGCAAACAGCTGAGAATACAACCAGCCAATCATTAGGACATATGCCCTATACACCTGGAATTAACTGGCACTGAAATTCATATTCCACATTTCTCATTTGTGTGATAGGCAGAACATCTTTTAGTCTTGATGGCAGCATCCTGTTAGTGGAGAATACCACTCCTGTTGCTACTGCACAGTGACAGTGTAAAATAGCTAGCTTCACCCGTTGCTCAACATTTTGAGACACTTTACCCTTACAGGGTAATCTGAGGTAGAATGGGTACTCTTCAGGACAGAAAGTGGTGGTATTTGGCCCAATCATGAGTTTGCGTGATAGACAGTGTGAAATGATCTGATCAGGGTAGCCAACATCCTGCAAGATGTCTTGATGCGCCTATTTCAGCATCAAGATTGCACGGTGAGCAGATGGCTCGCGCCCTATTTACCAGGTTACCGATAAAACCAATCTCATAGTGCATGGAACTATAGGGGAAGAGTTTTCTCCCCGTCGTGGGGGGTTGGGTGGGAGTGAGCATGGGTGGGCGCGCAGCCGATCGCCGCCATTTTGGGTGGGTAGGCCAATTAAGGCCCACCCAGCGTGACGCGCACCCAGAAGCGGTGAGTGCTCCCTGTGCGGGCGGGGGGAATAGGCTGAATCGGGGCCTGTGGTCTTTCGCGCATGCACGCGAAAGAGCGCAGAAATCTCCCTGAGGTACAGAGCTGCCTCAGGGCGATTAGTTTGATTTTTAAAAATTTTAATAAAGAAAAAAAATTTTAAGACATGTCCCCTCATGTGACAGTGTCACATGAGCTGGGACATGTCAATGAATTTTAATTTAAAAAGTTATTTAATTTATAAACCCTTCATGAAACCTCATCCCGCCCGTGGATGAGGTTTCATGATAAATGCGAAGGCCGCCTGGGCCCTTTGTCTGCCCGCCAACCTTAAAGTTGGACGGGTAGCTCAGCTAATAACTTTAATTAGTTTTTAAAAGGCCTCAATAGGCCTTTGACAGTTCGGTGGGTGCGCAGTGGAGTCGGCTGCACGTCCGCCGAACTGAGGGTCAGAATGATGTGCGGTGCTGTTGGGACGCACGCCCGACATCACCGCGTGTCATTTCACGCATCAGCGAGCGGGGCCCACCTCCACTCACCGACCCTAAGATTCTGCCCTAGGAATCCCAATGCATGTATTGGCTGGTGAAGGTAGGCTTGCGGTAGACAGTAGTAGAGAACCCACTGGCAGATTTCTCAACTAGAACATTGAGGAAAGGGATTTGACTGCTCCACTTCAAAGGTGAATTTGAGCGCAGGATGGAGCCCATTAAGGTGTGTAAGGAAGATCTTACGTGCAGCTGTAGATTCAAAAACAGCAAATGTATCATCCACATATTGGAAATATGCAAGTGGTAGGAGGTTAGGGGCTGAAGTTTGCCCTTGTCGGGTGGGCGCAGGGTGCGGGCTCAGGAGCGATCACAAAACCGACCACCTCTAGCGATCGGGCCCCAAACACGATTTTCACGCTGGCTGGTGGTTAATTGGCCAGTCAGCGTGAATAGCTGCAATGCTGAGCACTGCCAGGGTGGGGGTGTGAGGAGGGCGAGCGCAGAAGTTTGCACATGGGTGGGGGTTTGCACTGTAAGCTCTCTGAAGGCACAGACCTGCTTCAGGGAGCTGAAGATTTATAACTGTACCAATAAAGATTTAAAAAATAAGCGGCAGAATTTTGCCCTTGATGGGTGGGTGGGCCCAACCGACTCGGCGGCGGGCGGGCAGCCGATCACTGCCACTGAAATGGGCCGCGCCGTGCCGCCATTTTGCGCCGGCGAGCCAATTAAGGTCCGCCCAGTGGGTTAGCGACTCCCGTGTAGAACGGGAAAATCGTCGCGGAGGTGGGCCTGTTCAGACCGCCGATTCCAATGGGGAACCGGCAGTCTGTATAAAGAGTGGCCAGGCAGCCTCGTTGAGGCAATGCACCATGGCCACTCACAGAGTGAGACAGAGAGGCTGCTCTCAGAGCACAGGAGCAGGAACAGGAGGAGGGGGGGCAGGCTGCAGGAGAGGCCAGTGGGGAGCCACTGTGCCCCTTGCTTCTTAGATGCCTGCCTTGCTGTCCTCCTCGAAGAGGCGTCCAGCCATCAGGATATTTTGTATCCAGAGGATGGGAGGAGGAGTGCCCCCCCACTTGACCAGGCAGGTGTGGGAGGAGGTGGGGGAGTCAGTAAGCGCCCATGATGCTGTGCGGCGCACAGGAACCCAGTGCCACAAGCGTTTCAATGATCTGTTGCGCTCTGGAAGGGTGAGTACCATGTCAGCCTTGGCCATTTTACCCAGCAGGTAGCCTTAGCCTTTGAGGCCCCACCCCTCACGTCTTAGTGTCGTTACTGCATTGGGCATTTGGCACACGCTGGGTGGGCAAACAGACAGTGACCATGCTTACATCAGCGTTAGTGGTTGAGGAGAAGATGTGTTCTCCCTGCAGCATATGTTGGTGTTTGTCGCATTAGAGTAGTCTGGGGGCAACCTGCAGGGGAGGCAGCTAAACACATACTCAGAACTCCAACACATGTCTTATTGATGGTGATGAGATGGTGGAAGGGGAGCCTCAAGGTGTCGTGGCCAAGAGCCATCTGCTGGCCTCGGCGTCGCACCTAGTTGCGCATCCTTGCTATGGGCGCTAAGACCCATGTGTTATTCAAAGTGATGGAATGTGTCCAAGGTGGCCGTTGGGGGAGGGGGTTGGGAGCAGCCGTACTATCTTCTGGGGACTGATCACCAGTAGCGTGGACAGGAGCCACTGGAGGCCTCAGGTGGGCCACTGTGGTTGGGGTGCGGTGTGCGTGTACAGAGTACATGAGCGATCAGCCCCAATAAATCCTTTTCTCTGTTCTGCAGGCAAAAACTGAGCACAATCTCAGGGAGCGCCAGAGGACTGGTGGTGGGCATGCCATGCTCCAGCGCCTCACCACCTATGAGGGGCAGGCGATGAAGCTGGGGGGGGGGAGGCAGGTGGCCAGGTTGGCAGGTGTCGGTGAGGCTGGGGTCCAGTGGCCAGGTATTTGAGGTCCTCAGTCCCATCCACTCTGTTTCCCCACTATCCAAAGCACTGATGGTTGCTGCAATCATTAATGCAGCAACACTGCTCATTCACAGACTGATACAGTCAGACGTGTGGGTCATACACAAAGGTCCCTCGGCCTCTTGAGGATGTGCGTCTCCAGCACCTTCCAAAGTCACCTTATCCCATTTGTGACCACTATCCCCATGGCCTAACATGCCATGGCATCACTGCTGCACATCCAAAGACTTATTGCATCTTAGGAGGGTTTGTTCCTCCACCACCCTTTCAGCCAGTGCGTCCCACATTACTCTGTCTAAAAGGTTCTCAGCACCTCACCTGTCAACCTCATGGCACTCAACTTAAATAAATGCCACCACGTTACTCATCCCTGCTCCAAGGGGAAATGTTGCCTTCTGTCCACTCGTTCGATGCCCCTCATAACGATATGAAGGTCAATAATGTGACCTGTCAATCTCCTGTGCTCCACGGCAAATGTCGCAAGTGTTTGCAACGTTTCCTCATCACTCCAACTCTCCAGGCCAGCATGCATCCAGGTCAGGAACCTCTGCACTCTCCCCACTCCAATGCCACATAACATTCCATGTGGCATTCCTTAGGCCATCTGACCAGCCTGTCTGTATGCGCGTCTAATGTTTGGGCCTCCTCTTGACTCTTTTCCACCCCACTAATGTTCGTCTCCTTAGGGACTTGAAGGGTGAGCGACTTATGAGGCTCGGGGGGAAAGGGATGAAAGGTGTTACTGACTGAATGCTAACTGATGCACTGTCCTTGTTGTTAATTTCAGCATCACCACCGCATGGCCGCCCCCAACACGTCCAGAGCCCCCCCTCCACACCTGAGGGCCAACATTTGCAAATTGATGCACATCATTTCAGCCAGCCAGGCACCAGTGCAGCGACAAACACTTTGGTGGGGAATGCAACATTGGCGAGTGTCCCGGGTCACAGTGGAGAGGGCACTTCACAATCGCTGGAGGAGATGGCATGGACAGAGTGTCTCGATGGCACCAGCAGCCAGAGGGCTGCAGGGGACCAGGCACATGCTGAGTCCGGCAGTGATGATTTACCTCTGGAGGTGTCAGCCATGCAGCAGCTGCAGGACAAGCAGCAGGGTGTGCGGGAGCATCTGGCAGGGTTGCATGAGGGTGTGCTGCAGTTGGTGCCTGTGGTGGAGGAATCCAGGCAGAGTGTCAGTGATGGCATGAACCTCAGGACAGAGCTTCAGGCTTCCTCCATTGAGAGATTGGCGACTCTCATGGAGAGCGGCTTCAATCAGATTGAGAATCTTCTGATTGGGTTACGCTCTGACCTGCAAGCCCTCACAGCGCTAATGGCCACAGGTGGTCATTGGCAATGTGGGAGATGTTCTGGGCACCAAGTGTCGGCGCTCGGTGCCCATGCATCTGTGTGAGCAGGGAGGTCCAATCTGACCTCACGTCGGTGCAGCAGCTGCCTGTCGTCGCTGCGAGCTCCTCTCAGGGCGCTCCGGATGAGGGCAGCAGCTCCTCCGCCCCTCTGCCAGTGACCGTTGCATCCGTTGAGGCTGCGACAACTGGGGAGGTGCCAGTTCTGGAACTGCCACTATCACAGAGACACGATCTGGGGATTACTGGAATGCATCCCCTGAGCGGTCCAGGCAACAGAAGCGCATCTTGAGAAGACCGATGGTTCTCTCCACCACAGCCCTTGTGGAGCCGTGGCTCCTATTGCAGCGCTCCTCAGCTTCTGTTCTTGGATGTCGGCGAGGTGTCATGAGCCACCTTCTGAGGGGATAGCCCTGATCACCCAGCAGCCATCCCTCCAGCCGAGCCAGAGCACTGATGAGCCCCGGCACCTGGGAGTATCTGAGGATGTAGGCATCGTGGGAGCTGCCTGGGTACCTTGCACAGACTTGTAGAATCAGCATCCTGTGATCACACACTATCTACACGTTCATGGAGTGGAAACCCTTCCTGTTGACGAAGGCACTGGGCTCACCTGCTGACGCCTTGATGGCCACATATGTACAGTCTATTGCACCCTGGACACGGGGGAAGCCAGCAATGGCTGAAAAGCCTCTGGCTCGCTGTGTCTGGCTTGCCTGGTCCCAACGGAAGTGGATGAAGGTCAATGCCCGTCTGAACAGAGCGTCTGTAACCTGCTTGACACAAGTGTGGACAGCTGATTGGGAGATATTGCAAAGATCACCCACCGAGCCCTGGAAGGAGCCAGAGGCATAGAAGTTGAGGGCAGCTGTGAGCTTCAGAGCCGCTGGCATGGGGTGTCCACCCTCACAGGTAGGGGAGATCTCAGGCCCAATCATCTGGCAGATATAGTTGACTGTCTCCCTTGAGAGATGGAGCCTCCTTCGGCACTGCACTTCAATCATATTGAGGTAGTTGCTTCGCCGCCTGTATACCCTGGCAGCAGGATAGTGGCATCTTCTGTGGCCCCTTCCACCTTGGACAACCTCTTGGCCCTGCACCCCTTGTGCCTGCGCCTGGCCTCCCAAAGGTGGCTCCCCTGGAGGCTGATTGTCCTCCTCCTTATTCTATCCTTCCCTTCCTCCTCAGAGGAGCTGCCTCCAGTGGAGATGTCAGAACCCATACCCCCAGGCTAAATGGAGGCCTCTGGAAAGCTGCAGGCCCGACAAAGATTACTGTCTGCAGACTGGTGAGCTGAAGCTTCAAAGTACAGAGAAAGCTCTTGGAAATCGATGTGAACTGCTAACAATCACACAGGCAAGTTTAAAACACTTTCTGCATTAAATACTTCATGAAAAACATGAACAACCCCTCTGAATCCACATATGCCACCAGTGCATGAGTTTTGATAAGAAATCACCTACCCGCCTGCCCGTTGGGCCCGTGCGCCGAGCTGAAGTTTGCACGGGCACCTCAAAATCCTCATCGATTGGCAAGTTCAAGGCCTTAACAAGGCCTTTAATTAATGGCGGGCGTGCGTCCTGATGCTGTGCGCGCCCGCCAACCTAAATATCGCGATGCCGCGTGCTGATGTCGGGACGCTCGCGCGACGTCAGCGGGTGACATTTTAAGCGCTGACGTGCGGGCTCCATCACCCGCACGTCAGCCAGAAAATTCTGCCCAAGGTGAACGTGTCCCCTCATGTGACTATATCACATGAGCAGGCACACGCTATAAATGAGATTTAAACATTTTTATTTTATTTTTAATTAACACTGGAAACCTCATCCTGCCCGTGGATGAGATTTCCTCAAAAATCCAAAGGCCGCTTGGCCTTTTCACCTGCCCGCCAACCAAACGGCTGGACAGGCAGCAAAAAACCTGATTTAATGAATTGATTAAGGGTCCTAATGGGTCTGTTAATTGTCGGTGGGCGCGCTGCCGCCTTTCGCGTGTGCCCGCTGAGCGAAATATTGCGAGAGTACACAATGACTTCGGGATGCTCGCCTGACATCATCGCGCAATATTGTACTCTCGTTTGGATCAGGTGCGTGCCCGCACGAGGAGAGAAAAATTCTGCCCTAGGTGTCATTCCATCAAAAGTGCATTTCTTGTGGAAACCAACGAAGGTGTTTGTGACAGCCAGGCCTAGTGGGGATCCCATGGCAACATCATCTAACTGGGCATACATACGGTGTTGTTAAAACTGAACTCAACTGCATGAGTTGCTGAATTCATAAGCTCAGTAAGTACATTCAGATATTGGTGATAGTGTCTAGATCACCATGATACAGCGATGCAGTGCAAATGTCTATGCCTTCCTTGAGCGGTACATTGGCGAATAGTCTAGCAATGTCGAATGAGCAAATAGACACAGCGTTGCTATTGATATGCAAGTCCTGTATAGTCTTCACAAAGGTGAAGGAATCCTTCACAGAGTATCTGGGAAACTTGCTCAGAATTGGTTGTAGTCATTTGGCCAACTCATAAAAACAAAAACAGAATTACCTGGAAAAACTCAGCAGGTCTGGCAGCATCGGCGGAGAAGAAAAGAGTTGACGTTTCGAGTCCTCATGACCCTTCTTCTCCGCCGATGCTGCCAGACCTGCTGAGTTTTTCCAGGTAATTCTGTTTTTGTTTTGGATTTCCAGCATCCGCAGTAGCTTTTTGCTTTTATTTTGGTCAACTCATGTTGTGCAGAACTGGCCATGGATAAGATAGAGGTTAATGGGACATCGCTTTTGTGTGTCTTGGGCAGCCCATACATACACAGACACAGTGAGCTGTATGAACAAGTTCAGTCATATACATCTCCTGGCAGCTTGTAACTCTTACATAAGTCCAGCAAACGCTTTTGTGACTTACAAGTTGATGCAAGATGTAAAGCTTTGATAGCATCTCTTTTTTCAGCAGCACTCAAGTTCTGTACAACCAACAACTATAAGATCGATCTGCACTTTTACTCTATTCCCTGTCTTGGCCCCAATTTCCCTGACACAGCTACCCAACAAAAATCTATCAATCTCAGCCGTGAAAATTTCAATTGACCCAACGTTACAGTTTTTTAGGAGAGCAAGTTCCAGATTTTCACCACACTTTGTGTGAAAAGATGCTTCTTGATTTTAACCCCCAAAGGCCTAGATCTAATTGAAGATTCTGCCCTCTGGTTATGAACTCCCAACAGAGGAAATAATTTCTTGATCTACCCTATCCTATCTCTTTACCATTTTAAAGACCTTGTTTAAATCACCCAATCTTTTATACTCAAGGCAATACACACTATTTTATATAATTCATTCTCATAAGTTAACCCTTGAAGTCCTTTATGGCCCTGGTAAATCTGTGTGTTATCCTCTCCAAGGCCCATTTATCTTCCCTGATAGATTGCACATACAAATTAGATATAATTAGCATAATTAATGGAAAATTGGTTTGAAATGCTGTATAACTCTAAATGTAAAAAGGAATGCGCCCCTCCACAAACTTCAACTCATCGACAATTCTGTCCCCAAACTCCAGACTCTCACTACCATACCCCCATCAATGCCCTAAACTCCATTAGCCCCCTTGACGCTGCATCAGACTCTTGGCTTTACCTTCAGTTCCCTCAATGACCTCACCCACTTTACTCTTAGCGATCTTGTCTCCACTTAAAATCCTGAACTTAGCCTCCACTCTCTAATACTGGACTTCTCCTCCTTCCTCTTTCTCTCAGATTTCCACATCAGCAGTTGCTCGTTCAGTCATAAAACTCCTGCTTTCCGACTCTCTCTCGTTCGTTCCTTCCCCTCGGCCACCTGTGCCTCTGCTTTCTCAAGTTGTCTCAACGTCATCCTCTCCAACTGTGTCTTTGTACCCATTCTCTCATCCTCTTCCCTTTCCCCGTGTGTGGTGTCCACTGTTTCAGTTTGTGATAAACTGTTTTGAGGCTTCTCCCTGCACTTGAGGAGTGTATCATAAAGGCAAGGGTTGGGATTGCACCATTTCCGTTCTTTTTTTGCATTAAAATGAGGTTCAGTGGGACACAGGTTGTAGATAATTGGCAACAGAACCAGAGGGGGAGATGAGGAAAAACATTTTACACAACAAATTATTAGAACTGGAATGCACTGCCTGAAAGGGTCGTGGAAGTGATATAAATTAGAAATATACTTAGAATGAACATATATTTAACAGTAAGCATGAGATATGTAAAAGAATACATTAGTACTATAAGTTTCATTTTACTGGACACAGCTCAACATTTTGTTTCTCTAGAAACAAACCAGCGGAATGATTATTCTTATGTGATGACAGCTGTAGCTAGCCTGAAAGGGGCCCATGGCCAGGCGAGGCCCCTGCAATAGTGAGCGAGCAACTAGATAGATACTTAGAACAAACAGCTGTAATATAAAACTGTGCTGGGCTTTTCACTCAACCCTGCCTATTTAAGAAGCTTGCTGAAATACATAAGTTAATTAACATAACCAAGTGGAATAGAAGTTACCTTAGTAAGCAACTTGTTAGTTCAATAGTCTGATAAGGAATTAAAACCAATCAGACTGGATAGCCATTGTGAAGAGCACATTAACAGGCCAATATGAATAATGAGCCCCTGAAGTTAACCCAGGGATGAGCTGGGAAGGAACTTTAAAACTAAACTGGAGAACAGCCCAGAGTGAGATAAGGAGGGGATGAAGTAAGGCCTGATTGATCAAGGACAGAAGGTACATACAAAGTCTCAAGAGGTTAATGGCAGGTGGATAACATTAAAAGTGGTTTTCACCCCATGATTTAGACAAAGGACAACTTTTTTTAGTGTATTTCAAATGAAGTATATCTTTATGGGCAGGTTTTTCCAGTCGGTGAGCGGGGGAGGGGCCCGCTTGCCGGTGTGTAAAATGATGTGGGGATACATCGGGCGTGCGTCCCGACGTCACCCCGCGTCATTTAGACTTTCAGTTCAGTGGGCGCGTAGCCAATTTGGCTGTGCGCCCGCCTGCCGATCTGTCAACGGCCTATTAAAGCCATTAAAAAACCAATTAACACGATTGATGGACCTGCTCGTCCAGCCTTAATGCTGGCGGGCAGCCCAGGAGCCCAGGAGGGGGAAAAATCATGAAAGCTCATCCACGGGCGGGATGAGGTTCCATGAGGGTAGTTAAATTTTTATTAAATGTTTAAATAAAAGTTATGGGCATGTCCCAACTCGTGTGACAGTGTCACATGAGGGGACATGGCAGGGAAATTTTTTAATCATCTTTATTAAAAGTTTTAAATCTGCGCCAATCACCCTGAGGCAGCATTTTGCCTCAGGGAGATCTGTGCGCTCCTGGCTGAGGCAATCCCCCCCTGCCCGCACAGGGAATGCATAGTGCTCCCTGGCGGATGTCATGCTGGGCGGGTCTTAATTGGCCCGCCCACGTAAAATGGTGGCGTGCCCCCGATCGGAAGCCCGCCCAGTCGTGCCCGCTCCTGCATTCCCCCCCGTTGGGGGTGGGGGGCTGGGGGGAATGCTGCCCTATATCACCATAGGGCCCTGTCAGTAACCCATCCAGCTTCACCCCTGAAAAAGGATATAATTAAGAGACTTTGAGACACCTCAGTGCAGTATGCAGAGAAACTGCTAAGGGTTGATCCATGCTAACACTCTTTGGGTGGTTTGAAAAATCGTGAAGATGCGAGGCACTGAGAAGAAAAAAAGAAAGTTGTTTGTACACGCTGGCCATCCTGCTACTTGTCATGGTCATATGGCTTTGCTGTATAATTCCCATCTTAAACTTTGAATAAACTTGACATATCCACCATGTTAGTTGCGGTCAATCATTATAGTTATTAATTCTCTAAACATGAACAAAGTGGAATATTAAAATCACTACAGAAGCAGATTCAATAGTAACTCGCAAATGGGAATTAAATAAATACTTGAAAACATTTAGAGCTATGAGGAAGGGGCAGATGAGTGGAACTAATTGATAAAATGCTTGTCAAAGACACAATGGTTCTAATGGACTCCTTCTGTGCTGTGAAATTCTAAAGCAGCTGGTAAGTCAGATAGAGAAATATTTGCCCTTTGGAATTGCTCACTTCACTAGCATCATTTAATGTTAGATCAATGACAAGTATGTGATGTGTATGAATAATACTATTTATGTTCTCATATCACGAGCACTTCATGTCACTGAAACAAAAAATATGTCAGCTAATTGGCTGCTCCCAAGCTGCTTCAAAGCAAAAAATGGTTGAACGAGGTCAAGAGGAGCTTTCATGTAAGCGTGTAAAAAATGTACAAAAACACAACTTTATGTATTGCTTGTAACCGATGAAAAATGTCGTCCCACAGAGACATCTAATAGTGTCCATGGATTGTAATTATGGGTGAGCTGTCATGTTTTATTTGGAGCAGGAGTTCTGGGGGGTCAACAGTTGTATGAAGCACTTGACAGAGCTGACAAGAACTGAGTACTGAGGCATAGTGTACTGGTGATCTTTGTTTAAGTCAGATAACAATATCTTAAGACTCACAGATGATTCAGTGAGAAGCTAAACATGGGTCAGCTGTGACTCTGGTCTAGAACTGCACCAGTTACTTGGGGCTGAACTCTCCTGTGGAGTTGGAAGTCCTGCCGCTAGGGGCGAAAGGGGGAGCCAACCACAGCTTCCCCACCCCCCATCTCCAGCAGGCGGCGGGACACTGGGGCGGCATTTACCAATAGCGGCCAATTAAGAGGCCGCTTCCAGGGTCGCCATTCATTTGAGGATGGCATCACCTCCTCAAGAGCTGCCGGCCCAATCAGGAGGCCAGCAGTTTAACAGCCCCACCTCGCAGTGGCCAGAGCTAACACTGAATCTCGAGGATGAGTGCTCGTCGATACTGAGGCATCTTTGAAGGCTTGTAGGTGTCCTTGGGGAAGCCGGGGCCAGGCAGACAGACGCTGGTGATTGGCAGGATGGGGGTGGAGGTGGGGTTGGATTGTTATCGTGGAGACCCTCGGGGCATTACAGCCAGGGGCTCCTTCATGGGCCATAGAGCACCTATTAAGGATGCTCCCCCCTTCCCAGGAACCCGCTGGCAGGGTCAGGAAGTGGCCTTTAATTGAGCCATTAAGTGGCTCAATTGGCTGCCTGGGGTTGGGCGGCAGTGCTCCTAAGGTTCCCGCTGCCATGGTGGCAGGAAGTCATCGGGCTTCCCTCCCAATGCCACGTTCCAGCATATTTCCAGCCTAACAGCTCGTCTCGAATGGCACAGGAGCATTCTGCCCTTCAGCTTCATCTAGGCTGGCACTCCTGTGCACTACAGAGGGAGTGCTGCACTGTGGGATGCCCTGTGGCAATGTTTGAGAAAGATATCCTGTGGGAATACTTGATGAAGAGCTTGTGGGTTTTCCTGGTGTCCGGGTAAATATTTTAACTCTCAATCAACAGCACCAAAGCAGATAATCTGATTATGTATTTCATTACAGTCTATGGTACCTTGTTGTGCTCAAATTTCTGTGTTTCCTCCATTACTATGACTGCATTTCAAAAGCACATCACTGGGTATCAAGAGATTTGGGACATCTTGAAGGGAGAAAGGTTACATGTGTAAATGCAAGTTTTTTCTTATTAAACCAAGGCCCTATCTCTCTGTCCTGGTGGTTCAGGAGGACAGTAAAGAGCCTGTAGCTCTATATGAAGAAGAGCAGGGAGTTCCAAACGTGTCAGGGCTGACAGTCCTTCAACCAGCACTGCCAAAAAAAAACTGTCTAACTGGGATGAATTGGAATTTGCTATTTGCCTACATAACAACAGTTACCCAATTTCAAAGTAATCTGTGGTTTGTGAAGCGTTTTTGGGATGTTTCTAAGAGACATGATAAGAAGCTAAATAAACAGATGTCTGTCTCTCTTCTCTTAGATAGTAGTTCAAACGCTTTGACTGCATGACAAACAAGTTCATCCGAATTTGCAGTGACAATTCTTTCAGAGCTCAGTCAGCGATAGAAAAAGCCTGCAGCTTCTCGACTCACTTACAGAATGAACCTGGAGCTCAATGAACAATCCTTGGCTCATTCACTGTGTCTGCAGCTGAAGGAAAGAATTGGAGGTACTGACTCCTCAGATACTGAAGCAGTCCGTGTCCATATGCAGCAAGACCCGGACAACATTCAGGCTTGGGCTGAAAAGTGGCAAGTAACATTCTCGCCCACAAATGCCAGGCAATGACCATCTCCAATAAGAGAGAATCTAACCATCTCCCCATGATATTCAATGTTACCATCGCTGAATCCCTCACTATCAATATGCTGGGGGTTACCATTGGCCAGGAACTTAACTGGACCAACCATTTCAATACTGTGGCTACAAGAGCAGGTTAGAGGCTGAGGCCAGAAGGGTCTGCTCCCATTGGTGGCGGGCGTCAATGGAGACAATATGGCTTGAAAGCAAAAAAGTGGCTTTACGCCATCGTGAAACCAGTTTGCAATCGCACACTCCGCCTGTCAATGGCGGGTTGCGTTTCCCACCGTCCAACGTCAGGAACTTAATTTTAATGCATTTGCATCTCATCATTATGCCCGCACGCCGGAATCATCCCCCCTACATCAAATTACCTCCCGCATCGGCGTGACTGCAGAAAGGTGTGATTTATGACTGCCTTTAAAAGGCGTGCACCTGGCGAGCTGAACTTTGAGGGGAACTTGGAGGTGATTGCACCCAGCCTTCTGCAGCGCTCACGAGGATTGGCCCTAGGACATCAAGGAAGAGGCACCATGCATTCGGAGGGGGAAACGGGCAAGTAGCTTTCTCCCGGCTGACTTTCGGTGCGGTGCTGGGACAAGAGCTCCAGTGGGGATGCTCATGCAGCAACCCAAACTTTGGTGGAGCAAACGATCAGCATATTGAAAATGAGGTTCCGGTACCTCAACAGGTCAGGTGAAGCCCTGTAATACAGTCCCCAGAGGGTGCTGCGGATCATTGTCGCTAGCTGCGTGCTACCCAATCTGGCACTAGGTTGCCAGGGGCAGGACCTGGCTGAGGAGGTGATGGAAGAGCTACACGTCTCCTCCGATGAGGTCGATGGGGACGAGCGTGATGATGTCCTCGAAGGCAAGGATGCCAGTGATGAGGCCATTGCACTGGCCAGACAAGGATAGAGCGCTCATGAGGCCCAAATACCTGCAAGATTCGTGGAGGATGGAGGCGAGATGCAGTGAGGGCAGTCCTGACATCCTCACTTTGCATCTGTGAACGTTTGACTCCTGTGTGACTGGTAGCAGCGTACATACCCTCAGTGCTCAGGCTCATGTCTTGGAGATGCAGTGGAGGCCCTAATAGTCACTAGATTTCAGGAGGTTGATGGTAACATGTAGTGAGGATGTTTCATATTGCCTCTGTGAATGTCTGACTCCTGTCTCGCAATTGTCTTTGCAGCTCCAACAACTGATTGAGGACTGAATCCAGAGGCTCATCATCTGACTCAGACTCAGCAGATTCCTTGCCTCCAGCAGTCCTCCGAGTGCCGGCGACTAAGGGTATCCCTGCCTCCATCTGCTGTGGAACAGATTGTGTACTGTGCTCACTAGATTGTGATCCCACCCAGGTCCCACCGAAGTGTGTGTCGCTGCGCTGGTGGAGAGTGTGTGTGAGCGTCATGGTGGGTTTTCAACAGTGCTGCCCTGTCCTTATCCAAGGTGCTCTTGGTGCTGGAGTTGGGGTCAAGTTAGCCTGAGGGTGTTGCAGCAGATGTGCCTAGGAGAGAAAGTGGAGATTATTAGTGCTTGGCAGCCGCACACAGAACAGTGGCCTAAGAGTTGTGTTGACGGAGGGATGATGTGGTGCAGGATCCTCACGTGGATGCTTGCTGACCTCACCGTTGCCGCAGGAACGGTTCACGGCCTGTCCAGCTGGCTCTAATGCCTGACTCTTGAACAGAGTGAGGACCTTGATGTCTGGCACTCCACCATCCCCCTGCCTGGGACCTCTCCCGTTGATTGTGCAAGATCTTGTCCTGCATAAAGACAGGTGAAGAGAGTGTGAGCAAGGCGTATGCCAGGCCAAATGAAAAGGATGCCAGGCATGTGTGCTGAGTGGAGCCATGGATGGGATGAGGAGGCCACCTCCAGAGGAGATGAGGCCAGATGGAAATGTGAGGAAGTGTGTGACAGGGTGAGTGGTGATGTCACTGAGCTGGCAGTGAGTGAGATGCCAGTGAATGTGTGATGGGCTTGTGAGTGTGTGTGTTTAGAGTGATGAGATGGTTGACTTACCCTGGCGACATGGATGAGATCATTCATCCTCTTTCTGCACTGGATGGCCGACATGTTGTGTAAAGCGTTGGCACTGACCACCTCTGCCACCGCCTCCCAAGCCAGAGTGGTGACACTGATGGGGCCTCCTGTGGCCAGAGTGGAGATAAAGGTATATCCTGTACACAAAAAGCAGGACAAATCCAACCCGACCAATTACCGCCCCATCAGTCCACTCTCCATCATCAGTAAAGTAATGGAAGGGGTCATCAATAGTATTATCAAGCGGCACTTGCTTAGCAATAACCTGCTCACTGATGCTTAGTTTTGGTTCCAACAGGGCCACTCAGCTCCTGACCTCATTACAGCCTTGGTTCAAACATGGACAAAAGAGCCGAACTCCCAAGGTGAGCCAAGAGTGACTGCCCTTGACATCAAGGCAACATTTGACCAAGTGTGGCATCAAGGAGCCCTAGCAAAACTGGAATCAATGGGAATCAGGGGGAAAACTCTCTGCTGGTTGGAGTTATACCCAGCACAAAGGAAGATGGTTATGGTTGTTGAAGGTCAGTCATCTCAGCTCCAGGTCATCACTGCAGGAGTTCCTCAGGGTCGTGTCCTAGACCCAACCATCTTCCGCTGCTTCATCAATGACCTTCCTTCCATCATAAGCTGAGAAGTGGGGATGTTCGCTGATGATTGCACAATGTTCAGCACCATTTGTGACTCCTCAGATACTGAAGCAGTCCATGTCCAAATGCAGCAAGACCTGGACAATATCCAGGTTTGGGCTGACAAATGGCAAGTAACATTCACGGCACAGCAGTGTCAGGTAATGACCATCTCCAACAAGAGAGAATCCAACTATCGCCCCCTGGTGTTCAATGGCATTACCATCACTGAATCCCCCACTATCAACATCCTGGAGGTTACCATTGACCAGAAACTGAACTGGACTAGCCATATAAATACTGTGGCTAGAAGAGCAGGTCAGAGGCTAGGAATCCTGCGATGAGTAACTCACCTCCTGACTCCCCAAAGCCTGTCCACCATCTACAAGGCACAAGTCAGGAGTGTGATGGAATACTCCTTGCTTGCCTGGATGAGTGCAGCTCCCACAACACTCAAGAAGCTCGACACCATCCAGGACAAAGCAGCCCAATTGATTGGGACCACATCCACAAACATTCAGTTCCCCCACCACCGATGGATAGTAGCAGCAATGTTTATCATCTACAAGATGCACTGCAGGAATTCACCAAGTCTCCTTAAACAGCACCTTCCAAACTCACGACCACTACCATCTAGAAGGACAAGGGCATCAGATAGATGGGAACACCACCACCTGGAAGTTCCCCTCTGGGTCACTCACCATCCTGACTTGGAAATATATCACCGTTCCTTCACTGTCGCTGGGTCAAAATCCTGGAACTCCCTTCCTAACAGCACTGTGGGTGTACCTACACCACATGGACTGCAGCGGTTCAAGAAGGCAGCTCACCACCACCTTCTCAAGGGCAATTAGGGATGGGCAATAAATGCTGGCCTAGCCAGCGAAGCCCACATCCTGTGAATGAATTAAAAAAGGACATTGCCTTGGGCCTCCCTGGCATCCAGAATGTGTCCCAGGGATGTATCACTGAATCAGGGGGCTGCGCTCTTCTTGGCTTTTGGGGCCATGTCTTCACCGGAGCAGTTCTGGGCTGCAAGCATTGGGAACTGTGCATGCGCCTGAAGTTTAAACATGGTACCCGGAGTGAGGAAGCAGCGAGGCAACGTCGTGGAGGGCAAATCAGAGGCCGGCCACCAGCAATCTGCTGTGTTTCCCATGACTGCCCAATTTATGAGGTAAAAGGGGACAATAGTTACCTGTGGTCAGCAGGTAAAGCATCTTTTTTCACGCCTGCTACCGCACTTAACACAAATCTGGGAGATTCTGCCCTCAGAATTCTGTGATGAGTAACTCACCTCTTGACTTCGCAAAACCTGCCCACTATCTACGAGGCACAAATCATGAGTGTGATGGAATGATCCCTATTTTCCTGGATGAGTGCAGCCCCAACAATGCTCCAGAAGTTCAACACCATCTAGAACAAAGCACCCTGCCCCATCTATCACCTTAAACATTCATTCCCTCCACCACAGAGCACAGCGGCTATAGTAAGTGCCATCTACAAGATGCACTGCAGCAACATGCCAAGGCTCCTTCGAATTGCGAACTCTACCACTTAGAAGGACAAGTACAATAGATGCATGTCACCAAATGCAAGCTCCCCTCAGATTGCACACCATCCTCACTTAGGACTATTTGCCCTTTCTTCATTGTTGCTGGTTCAAACTCCTAGAGCTCCCTCCATAATAGCACTGTAGGTATATCATCAGCACAGATACTCAAGAAGGCCACCTTCCCAAGGGCAAATAGGATTGGTAATAAATGCTGACTTTAGCACACATTCAATGAATGAATAAAAACAAATTATGCTCACGCTGTTCATTCTCTGGTACGGTCCTCATCTCCTTTCCCTTAAAGCGAAGGGGTGCAGACTTGAATGAATATGGTGGACAACTGGTTCAGCTATCACCATGTGCACAGCGGAGCCTGGTCTCCAGTCGTCTTGGAGACCCTTGCCACTGGACCAAGGCCTTGGCTCTGTGAAGCCCATGTAGTAGCTGGTGTGCAATGGCCACCCTACGTTAAAAGAACTTACGAACAGGCATCTTCTACGACCTTAAAATTAAGTTTGGGACCTGGAACGTAAGGACCCTCATGGACAACCGCAACAGTGACAGACTGGAATGGCTCACCACTATCGTTACCCAGGAGCCCAGGCATTTCAACATTGACATCACCACCCTAAGTAAGACCCAGCGGGCGGGAGAAGGCCAGCTCAAGGAACAAGGTGGCAGTTACACCTTCTCCTGGAAAGGTAAACCAGTAGAAGATCAACACCTCCACGGGGTTGACTTCGTCATTAAAAACTAGTCGGCCCTCTCAAAGACACCACCTGCAGGATAAATGAGCACCTCATGATCCTTCGGCTCAGCCTAGCCTAGAACCAAGGTGCTACAGTCCTCAGCGCGTATGCCACAACACAGGCGAGTCCAAAGAGGAATTTTATTCCAGCCTCGATCAATCCCTGGCCCGAGTCCCTGCAGGCAATATGCTGATCTTCGTCGGCGGCTTCAGTGCCTGAGTTGGGAAGGACACAGGCCTCTGGGGAGATGTAATCAGCAGTGAGGGGGTAGGGAAATCCAACATCAATGGTATTCTGCTCCTGAACAAATGCCTAGAACAGGGCCTTGTCATAACCAACACCTTGTTCCGTCAGAGAGGTGAGTACAAGGCCTGATGGCAACACCCTTGCTCCAGGCACTGGTGCCTTCTCGACTACATCATTATCCGAGCGAGGGACTGCAAGGACGTGCGTACCACCCACGCCATGACAGGAGTTGACCCCTTGCTGGATGGACCACTGCCTAATTCGCTCTGTCATCAACATCAATGTAGCCCCAAATCAGCCACAGCAACAGAAACTTTGCTGCAGGAAAATCAGCACTGAGGCTGTCAAGGACCCTGATAAGAGAGCCCTATTCAGCCAGTGCCTCACTGCTGAACTGGCGACTCCCAGTGACCCAGAGACACAGAGTAAGCACAGTGCCTGGTCTGCCCTCAAGGCCTCCATAATCAGCACTTGCGATGAGACGCTTGGTCGCTCGACCAGGAAACACCAAGGCTGGTTCGATGAGAATGACCAGGAGATCCAGGAGCTGATAAGTCAGAAGCGCAAGGCATTCCTGAACCTGAAACAGCAACTCAACCCGAGAGCAAGAAAGCAGCTCTACAGACGGCTGAAGGCTGAGGTCCAGCAAAAAACCCGCGACCTAAAGAACAGATGGTGGGTGGAGAAAGCATAGGAGGTCCAACAGTGAGCTGATAACCATGACATGCGAGGTTTCTTTAGTGCAGTCAAGACCACCTAAGGTCCAGGCAACCAAAGTCCGACTGCACTGCTGGCCAAGAACGGAGAGGTGCTCTTCAAGGACAGAGAGGTGGTCAGCACCTGTTGTAAGGAGCACTCCAAAGATCTTAACAGACTCTGTCTTTTGACTCCCCACAACATGCAACCCACCACCATCTCAGCACAACTCCAACCCTGCACGAGGTAGAAAAGGCCATTTGACAGCTAAAGAGCAACAAGTCATCGGGAGTAGATGGAATCCCCGCTGAAACACAAAAGCAGGGTGGAGGAGCACTATTGGCATAAATACATGGCCTCATCTCCCTTATCTGGAAGGAGGAGAGCATGCCAGGAGATCTCAGAGACGCCACAATTGTAACCATCTTCAAGAAAGGTGACAATTCCGACTACGGTAACCACAGAGGAAGCTCCCTGCTGTCAGCCACAGGGAAGGTCATCGTTAGAATCCTCCTCAATCACCTTCTCCTTGTGACTGAAGAGCTCCTCCCAGAGTCGCAATACAGACTCCGCCCACTAAGGAACACAACAGATATGATCTTCACTACGCAGCAACTGCAAGAGAAATGCAGTGAACAGCACCAACCCTTGTACATGGCCTTCTTTGACCTCACAAAAGCATTCGACACTGTCAACTATGAAGGGTTATGGAGCAGCCTCCTCCATTTCGGCTGTCCCCAAAAGTTTGTCACCATCCTCCACCTGCTCCACGATGACATGCAAGCCATGATACTGACCAACAGATCCACCACAGACCCAATCCACGTTTGGACCGGGGTCAAACAAGGCTGTGTCATCGCACCAACGCTTTTCTCGATCTTTCTTGCCACAATGCTCCATCTCACCCTCACCGCCGCTGGAGTGGAGCTAAACTTCAGGACAAGGGGGAACCTATTCAACCTCCACCACCTGCAGGCAGATCCAAGGTCGTCCCATCCTCTGTCATTGAACTACAGCACGCAGATGATGCTTGTGTCTGCGCACACTCGAAGGCCAAGCTCCAAGCGATCATCAACATCTTCACCGAGGCGTACGAGAGCATGGGCCTATCACTAAACATCCGTGGGACTAAGGTCCTCTACCAACCTGCCCCCTCCACACCGCACTGCCCCCCAGTTATCAAAATCCATGACAAGGCCTTGGACAATGTGGATCACTTTCCGTACCTTGGGAGTTGACTATCAACAGGGGCAGATATCGACAACGAGGGTAAACACCGCCTTCAGTGTGCCAGCACAGCCTTCGGCCACCTGAGGAAGAGAGTGTTTGAAGACCAGGACCTCAAACCCGGCACCAAGCTCATGGTCTACAGACCAATAGTGATACCCACCCTTCTATATAGCTCAGAGATGTAGACCATGTACAGCAGGCACCTCAAAACTCTGGAGAAGTACCACCAGTGCTGCCTCCACAGGATCCTGCAAATCCATTGGCAGGACAGGCGCACGTCAGTGTTCTCACTCAGGCCAACATCCCCAGCATCAAAGCACTGACCACGCTCAATCAGCTCCGCTGGGCGGGCCACACTGTCCGCACTCCTGACACAAGACTCACGAAGCAAGCGCTCTACTCGAAGCTTTGACATGGCAAGCGAGCCCCAGGAGGGCAGGGGAAACACTTCAAAGACACCCTCAAAGCCTGCTTGAAAAAGTGCAACCCACCGACATCTGGGAATCCTTTGCCCAAGGCCATCATCTGGGAAATCTTCTGGGAAGGAGCTGAACACCTCGAGTCTCATTGCCAAGGGCTAGCTGAAGCTAAGCGTCCGACAGCGAAAGGAGCGCATGGCAACCCGGGCATCCCACCCACCTGTTCCCCCTACCACCGTCTGCCCCACCTGTAACAGGGACTGTAGGTCGAGCATTGGACTCTTCAGTCGCCTGAGAACTCATTTTTAGTGCGGAAGCAAATCATCCTCCAAGTCGAGGGGCAGCCTAAGAAGAAGAAGTGGCTGCATTAGATAAAGCATTGTCAGATCCTGCTCTCATGTGTCAGAACTATTTGCTAATAGAGGATCATTCTGGAGTGCAAAGATAACCCCTGGTCTCTTTTTTCCACTGAAACTGTCATGTTAAATCCCTGTCCCTGTCTCCTCCACCTCAGCCTCAACAATAAAGGTGAGGACCTCATGGGCTTTTTTGTCAATATGATCTATACCATCTGATCAGCTGCTTCTGCGATGCCCCTCCCTTCCTTAAGCCCACTGGAGCAAACTTCCTCTAAAGCTCCTCCCTGTCCTAGCCCCAAATTTGCATCTTTCTCTAGTTTCTCTCCTTCATACCCACTGCAAGGTCATCCAGCCCATGAGACCCATCCCCTGCTCCTTCAATCTTATTCCCAGTAAACTGCTGACCACACAACTTCCCCTCCTGTTTCCCATGTTGGCTGAGATTGTTAACGGTTCTCTCTCCTCAGGTACTCTTCACCTGTCCCTCAAATCCGCCACTATCACCCTTTCTCCTCAATTATGTTAAATTTGTGTTAACTGAGGATCTTCTATTTATTCTTTCATGGGATGTGGGTGTCACTGGCAAAGTCATCATTTGTTCCTCATCCCTAATTGCCCTTGAACTGAATGGCTTGTTTGGGCATTACAGAGGGCAGTGAAGAGTGAACCACATTGCTGTGGGTCTGGAGTCACATGCAGGCCAGACCAGGTAAGAATGACACAGATTTCCTTCCCTAAAGGGACGTTAGTGAACCAGGTGTGTTTTTACAGCTATTGAAGATAGTTTCATGGAGTAAAATGTTTAGCTCGGCGGGTGGGTGCCCACCCGACCCACCCGACCCACTTGAGCATGAAATGCCGTGCATTGATGTCGGCCGAGCGTGCCGATGTCAACGTGCAGTCGCCGGGTGCGCGCTGGAGTCAGCGGCGCATCCCTTAACAATTATAAGGCCTGTTATGGCCATTAAAGAATCAATTAACTTAAATTTTTCGCTGCCCATCCAACCTTATGGTTGGCGTGCGGGCGAAAAGGCCAAGCGACCTTTGAAATTTTTTGGAAACCTCAACCAGAGCCACATGAGGGGACATGTTTCATTACATTTTTATTTTTTAATATATCTCTTCATCTTATGAAGTGCACACTCACACATGCGTGAAGTTTGTGCTCGCCCCCGCCCGCTCGCTCGCTCGCTCGCCCGCTTGCACAGGCAGCGCTGACTGCCACTTGCGTTTCATGCTGGGCGGGCCTTAATTAGCCTGCCAATGTAAAATCACAGTCCAGCCCTGATCGTGGGCTTCCTGACTGCCCCTGTCCAACATGTGCTAAATTCTGCCTATGGTAACCATTACTGATTTTAGTTTTTGATTCCAAATTTTATCAATTGAATTTAAATTCCATCAGCTATCATGGTGTGATTTGAACCCATGACCTCAGAGCATTAGCCTAGGCCTCTAGATTACCAGTCCAGAGACATTACCACTACACTACCATCTCCCCCCTCCTACCTGTGGAAATAGTTGCTCCCTATCTACTCTATCAAAACCTCTCTTATCCTGATTAAACTTCAAAATCCAAAGAGGACATAAGAGTAAAAACTTGCCACCCAGCAAAGTTTCACTGTGGTGGATCCGTTGGTCAGGATCATGTCATTATGGAGCAGGCAGAGGTATCATAGACCTTGCCACAGCAGCTATATTAATCAGGAACTTTGAATCAAGGTTGATGGATCGGAGACAATTCAGATCAAACCGAGCCAGAAATAATTGTTATAAATGCGAGGTTTTATAAGATGACTATGTTTTGGGACTGTGTTTCTCTGCGATGCAAAGGGATCTAGATGTCCTAGTGCATGACTCACAAAAGGCTAGCAGGCAGGTACAGTAAGTAATGAGGAAAGCTAATAGAATGTTATCATTTATTGTGAGGGGAATTGAATACAAAAGTAGGGAGGTTATGGATTTGGTGAGAGCACATTTGGAGTATTGTGTACGGTATTAGTCATCTTATTTAAGGAAGTATGTAAGTATGCTTGAAGCAGTTCAGGGAAGGTTTACTAAACTAATACCCAGAATGGGCGGGTTGTCTTTTGAGGAAAGGTTGGATAGGCTAGGCTTATACCTGCTGGAGTTTAGATGAGTAAGAGGCGACTTGATTGAAACATTTAAGATCTTGACAGGGTTGATGTGGAGAGCATGTTTCCTCTTGTGGGACAATCTAGAACTAGGGGCCAATGTTTAAAAATAAGGGGTCACCCATTTAGGGCAGAGATGAGCAGAATTTTTTCTCTCAGAGGATTGTGAGTCTTTGGAACTCTCTTCCTCAAAAGGCAGTGGAAGCAGAGTCTTTGAACATTTGTAAGGCAGAGCTAAATAGATTCTTAATAAGAAAGGGGGTGAAAGGTTATCGGGGGTAGGCAGGAAAGTGGAGTTGAGATTACAATCAGATAAGCCATGGCAAAACAGGCTCAAAGGGCAGAGTGGCCTATTCCAGCTCCTAATTCGTAGGTATGTACATATGTATGTATGGAACTGTCACTCTGGCTCCAGATAAGAAGGAGTCATGAAGAGGATCATGTGATCCACTTTGAATTCTGCCTGACAACAAGCCTGAATGACCCAGGGTCAGGGAGGTCCAGGGTGACGCTTACTGGGAGCAAAGTGTAAGATATTCACATCTGAAAAAAAAAGGCAAGAGCTGCTGTGGATAGACTTTTAGTCTTCAGGTTTGGGCAGAAAAAAGAGAAAGAGGGAGGTCTCAGCACAGAAAAAGGTTGCAGCTAGTGTGGTCAGTCGAGAATAAGATGGTGAGTTCCTTTTGAGCTACTAAGCAGAAATGTTGAAGGGAACACGGTCTCTGGTCAGAGGGCCACATCTTGTGGCAAACTACGGAATCTAGAAGATTTGTCCTGGTGAGGTCATGGGGGAAAGAATTGCTGGAGTGGGCCTTACTGCTGGTGTTCAGTTTGGAACTTCTCCGGAAACTGAGAGAACTGCCTTTTGACGGTCACTCGATGTTAAGACACAGTGAAATGAGAAGGACCGAACCCTTGGAAGCTGGGAGTGATTTTGAATTGGTTCCTGTAAAAACTGCAATATGGCGGAGAGCAGGCAGTGAAGTATAAGAGTGGCATGGGGTTTTCGGTCATGTGAATAAGTTAAAGGAGGGAGATGTTTTCTGTAGTTTCGAGTACTAATTGCCTAATAAATAGCGTTTAGCTGTGTTGCTTTTGGTTTGTTTGTTACGGTAAAGGTCATAAAACTTGAAACATTGTTATGTGATCCTTTCACAGGTTATCAGTCCCTATGGGGATCATAACAATTTACACATCCCCATTATACAGAAACAGTTATTAATTAAATGAGAACATTAACATGAGAAGGCAGACAAAAAATGATCATTTACATGAAAAAATGCCTGAAAAATAAGCTTTACCCAATTTAAATTCTAAAATGGTAATCTTTCTAAGTGCAAGGTTGGATTAAGGAATTAGTTACCACTGTACTTTTCCCTTAGCAGCAAAATGCAGACTGGTTTAGTTCCCCAGTGTATTCCTGTTGCTGGGTAAGTATCTCCTCTCCTACCTATGCTTGCTATCTGGCTATCTCTTGCTGTCATTGCTTAAACTGCTCTGAACATAAAGAAGTGCTAGAGCAGCGAAGCTACTAAGTCCAATCCTGGCCATTGTCTTTCCCTTTAGTGCCATACTTAGCCTCCACTGGGTGCTGCTGGTTACAGGGATAAAGATACAGCAGATTCTATCAGTAAAACTAAGCTGCCCAGGCAGAATGAAACTTGGCTTTGATTTGGCAAAGTGCATAAGGAACGCAAGCTGTTTTCCTTCTTTGGAGGTTTCTTCCACCAGTAAACATTTGGCCAACAATCTATCCTATAGACATTCCTTAGCAGATTCAGAATGGTTTATTTTGGCAATAGTAGTGTAAGCCATTAATGTAATGAATCGAGTTATAAAGCAAATGAACGTATCATGGTGCGACCTAATGTAACATAAATAGGTTATTCTAAAGAAGATTTAATGAGTTAACTATTCCTGTTTCTGCCTGTCTATAAGTCACCAAAACTAAGCAAAGTTTAATACCTTGACCTCTCTGTCTCAATTTCTGGTGATAGACTGTCCACCAATATTCATTACAAGTCTACCGACTCCCACAGCTACCTTGACTACAGCTCCTCACACCCCGCTTCCTGTAAGGACTCCATCCCATTCTCTCAGTTCCTTCGCCTCCTTCACATCTGTTCTGATGATGTCACTTTCAAAAACAGTTCCTCTGACATGTCCTCCTTCTTCCTTAACCGAGGTTTTCCACCCACAGTGGTTGACAGGGCCCTCAACTGTGTCCGGCCCATCTTCCGCGCATCCGCCCTCACACCTTCCTCTCCCTCCCAGAAACATGATAGGGTCCCCCTTGTCCTCACTTATCACCCCACCAGCCACCGCATTCAAAGGATCATCCTCCGCCATTTCCGCCAACTCCAGCATGATGCCACCACCAAAAACATCTTCCCTTCACCCCTCCCTGGCGGCATTCCGCAGGGATCATTCCTTCCGGGACACCCTGGTCCACTCCTCCATCACCCCCTTCACCTCAACCCCATCCCACGGCACCTTCCCATGCAACCGCAGAAGGTGCAACACCTGCCCCTTTACTTCCCCTCTCCCCACCGTCCAAGGGCCCAAACAGTCCTTTCAAGTGAAGCAGCACTTCACTTGCACTTCCCTCAATTTAGTCTACTGCATTCGCTGCTCCTCTACAATGCGGTTTCCTCTACATTGGAGAGACCAAACGCAGACTGGGTGACCGCTTTGCGGAACACCTTCAGTCTGTCCGCAAGCATGACCCAGACCTCCCTGTCACTTGCCATTTCAACACTCCACCCTGCTCTCATGCCCACATGTCCATCCTTGGCCTGCTGCATTGTTCCAGTGAAGCTCAATGCAAACTGGAGCAACAGCATCTCATCTTCCGATTAGGCATTTTACAGCCTTCCGGACTGAATATTGAGTTCAACAATTTTAGATCATGAACTCTCTCCTCCATCCCCACCCCCTTTCCGATCCCCCTTTTTTCCAATAATTTATATAGATTTTTCTTTTCCCACCTATTTCCATTATTTTTAAATGTATTTCCATCCATTGTTTTATCTCTACCTTTTAGCCTATTTCGATCCCTTCCCCCCACCCCACCCCCACTAGGGCTATCTGTACCTTTATTATTACATTCCTTAGATAATATCACCACCTTCAACACCTCTTTATCCTTTTGTCTACGACATCTTTTGGCTATCTCCACCTATCACTGGCCCTCTATCCAGCTCTACCTGTCCCACCCCCCTTAAACCAGCTTATATTTCACCTTTTTTCTATTTTTCCTTAGTTCTGTTGAAGAGTCATACGGACTCGAAACGTTAACTGTGTTCCTCCCTGCAGATGCTCTCAGACCTGCTGAGTTTTTCCAGGTACTTTTGTTTTTGTTCTGGATTTCCAGCATCCGCAGTTTTTTGCTTTTATCTTAACACTGAAACAGATTGCCACAGGGCTTCAGCCTGGCAAGTACATCACTGTCCGTGAACAAGCTCAGCTTATTGACGTTCAAGTTCATTCCTGAGACTGCTAAAGAGAATGTTGGGAGCTTCAGAGCTCCATCCCATTTTAAGTAGACAGAGAACAAGTGTGGCGTCACAATCAGCACAGCAATGGATTTATTCCACAATTGTGGCTACACAGGAACATGGAAACATGCAGACACCATTTTGCTCCTTGGGCCTGTGCAGCCATCAATAGGATGGATTTTGGCTGATCTGCAAGTTAACTCCATATACTCACCTTTGCATCATACTCCTTAACATCTCTGGTGCAATCAACCTCAGGATTAATATTTACATTTAATCTCGCATCAGTTGCTATTGATGCAGTTGTGGAAGAGAGGTCCATGCTCCTACCATTCTTTGTGTGTAGAAGTGTTTCCTAATTTCACTCTGAAAGGTCTGGGCTTATTTTTAGACGGCACCCGCACCCCCTACCCCCCGCCTAGTCATAGATTCCCCAACCAGTGGAAATAGTTTCTCTCAATCTACCCTACTACCCATACGTTCCCTTAATATTTTGGAAACTTCAATCAAATCACCCCGCAACCTTATAAATTCCAGGGAATACAACCCTAGTTTATGTTTTCTCCCCTTGTAAATCCTTGGAGTCCAGGTATCATTCTGGTATGCTGCACTCATTCCTAGGAAGTGGTGCCCAGAATGGCTCACAGTCACTTCAGGGCTGGTCTAACCAGGGCTTTGAAGCAAGTCTTCTACCCACTTTTATTCTAGTTTTCTAGACATAAAGGCCAACATTCCATTAGCCTTTTCAACAACTGTCAACGCAAGTGAAACGACGATGTCCTTCAAACAGGAATAATAAATTTATTACTGCACCTAAGCTACTGAAGTACTTTCCAATCTACATATAAATCATCAATCATGATCTCCCAGCACGGAGCATGAGTCAGAGACAGGGTGACAAGGTCATAGCTCCAATTTTCTAACTATGCTTCCTCTAAGCAGTACTGCTGGTGGTCCTACCTGAATAATTGAAATGTTCACGTATGAATTTTTTTACAATGTTTTTCACTAATGTTAAACATTACTGTGACTGTGAAAATCATGTGAATGTGGATAGACCGAGCACAGTGCACAGTGTCTCAAATCTGGCTGCCCAAAACCAGAGTTGCCCGAAAACTGGACGTTTTTATAACGTGCCATGTGTCAATTTTGATTGAAGAAAATAAAAAAAATAACTTACCTGGGCAACTTGGCTAGTTGCTGCATTGCTGCGGTGTGGGGCTGGCCTAGTTTTTGGCTTTGCCTCCTCACGCGCCAAACTATTCCCGTGCTCCGAGTGACTCTTAACCCCAACTGACCCAACTTGACTCGAACCGCCCACGGCCTGAACTGCCTAACCCGATATCAGGCAAGATCCGAAATCCAGCATGGCCTCGGCTCTGAGAGTGCCAGCTTTGAGACACTGTACCTGTATTAGTAATTATTGCTGACAAACAAGGAAACTGCTCACATTATGGTTATTACGAACATATGAAATAGGAGCAGGAGTAGGTCACTCGTCCCTTTGAGCCTGCTCCGCCATTCAATAAGATCATGGTTGTTCTGATTATTATGTCAACCCCACATTCCTGGCTATTCCTGATAACCTTTCACCCCCTTGGACCTTGCTTATCAAGAATCTATCTAGCTTTGCCTTACAAATGTCGAAAGACTCCACTGCCATTGAGGAAGAGAGTTCCAAAGACTCACAACCCTCTGAGGGAAAAAAATTCTCCTCATCCTAAACGGGTGACGCCTTATTTTTAAACAGAGGCCCCCAATTCTAGATTCTCCCACAAGAGGAAACCTCATCTCCACATCCATCCTGTCAAGACCCCCTCAGGGCCTTATATGTTTCAATCATGTTGCCTCTTACTCTAAACTCCAGTGGATACAGGCCCAGCCTGTCCAAACTTTCTTTTTAAGATAACCTGCCCAATCCACGTATTAGTTTAGTAAACCTTCTCTGAACTGCTTCAAACGCATATACATCCTTCCTTAAATAAGGAGAACAATACTGTACACAGTACTCCAAATGTTGTCTCACCAATGCCCTGTACAACTGAAGCATAACCTTCCTACTTTTGCATTCAATTCCCCTCACAATAAGGGATAACATTCTAATAGCTTTCCTAATTACTTGCTGTAGCCTTTTGCAATTCGTGCACTAGGTCAACTAGATCCCTCTGCATCTCAGAGCTCTGCAATCTCTCACCATTTAGATAATATGCTTCTTTTTTATTTTTCCTGCCAAAATGGATAATTACACATTTTATACTCCATTTGTCAGATCTTTGCCCATAGAATACATAGAAACTAGGAGCAGGAGTAGGCCATTCGGTCCTTCGGGTCTGCTCCGCTATTCAATATGATCATGGCTGATCCTCTATCCCAGTGCCATATTCCCGCTTTCTCTCCATACCCCTTGATGCCCCTAATATCCAAAAATTTGTCAATGTATTTCTTGAATATACTCAGTGACCCGACCTCCACAACCTTCTGTGGTAGAGAATTCCACAGGTTGACCACCCTCTGAGTGAAGAAATCTTTCCTCATCTCAGTCCTAAATGGCCTGCCCCGTATCCTGAGACTGTTTCCAGACTCCCCAGCCAGGATCCTCCCGGCATCTGCCTAGCCCTGTTAGAATTTTATACGTTTCAATCAGATCTCCTCTAATTCTTCTAAACTCAAGTGAATACAGGCCCAGTCGAACCAATCTCTCCTCATACGACAGTCCTGCCATCCCTGGTATCAGCCTAGTGAACCTTCGCTGCACTCCCTCTATGGCAAGTATATCCTATCTTAGGTAGGGAGACCAAAACTGCACACAATACTCCAGGTGTGGTCTCACCAAGGCCTTGTATAAATGCAGTAAGTCATCTTTACTTCTGAACTCAAATCCTCTTGCAATGAAGACCAACATACCATTTGCCTTCCTAATTGCTTGCTGCACCTGTCTGTTTACTTTTATTGACTGGTGTACAAGGACACCCAGGTCCCTTTGTACATCCACATTTCCCAGTATAACACCATTTAAATCATACTCTGCCTTTCTGTTTTTCACACCGAAGCTTATAACTTCACATTTATCCATGTTATACTGCATCTGCCATGTGTTTGCCCACACACACTTGTCTAAATTGCCCTGAAGCCTCCTTGCATCCTCCACACAACCCTGCCCAGTTTTGTGTCATCAGCAAACTTGGATATATTGCATTTGGTTCCCTCATCCAAGTCATTTATACATATCATGAATAGCTGGGGTCCAAGCACTGATCCTTGTGGTACACCACTAGCCTGCCACCCGGAAAAGACTCATTTATTCCCAATTTCTGTTTCCGGTCTATCAACCAATTCTCAATCCATGCCAGTATATTACCCCCAATCCCATGTGCTTTAATTTTGCCCACTAGCCTCTCATGTGGGACCTTATCAAAAGCCTATGATAAAAGCAAAATGCTGCAGATGCTGGAACTCTGAAACAAAAACAAAAAATGCTGGAAAAAAACTCAGTAGGTCTAGCGGCATCTGTGGAAAGAGAAACAGAGTTAACGTTTTGAGTCTGTATGACCCTTCTTCAGAGCTGAAGAGAAGTGGAAATGTGATGAAATTTATACAGTTAAAGGGGGGCGGGGCAGGTGGAGCTGGATAGAAGGCCAGCGATAGGTGGGGACAATGGAGGGATTGACAAAGATATCATGAACTAAAGGAAAAAGGGAGTGCTAATGGTATGGTTAGTGCTAAAAAAGGTGCTAATAGTGGCACAAAGGTAAGAAAGCAGAATGTGATTATAGCAGAACAAGGGTAGCATTGTGTGAAAGAACAACATAGAACAAGTGGCCCTGGAGGGGCTGGGGTGGGGGGAGGGGGCCGTGGTGGGGAAAAAAAGGATAGAAAATGGGACAGAAGGGGGGATAAAAAGGGGATAAAACCGCAGATAAATGAATGAAAATAAAATAAAAATGGATAAAAAATAAAAATGAATGTAGAAAAAAGGGGATTAAAAAAGGGGGTGAGGATGGAGGAGAGAGTTCATGATCTGAAGTTGTTGAACTCAATGTTAAGTCTGGAAGGCTGTAAAGTGCCTAAACGGAAGATGAGGTGCTGTTCCTCCAGTTTGCGTTGGGCTTCACTGGAACATTGCAGCAGGCCAAGGATGGACATGTGGGTATGAGAGCAGGGTGGTGTGTTCAAATGGCAAGCGACAGGGAGGTCTGGGTCATGCTTATGGACAGACCGGAGGTGTTCTGCAAAGTGGTCACCCAGTCTGCATTTGGTCTCCCCGATGTAGAAGAGACCACATTGGGGGCAGCAGATGCAGTAGACCAAATTGAAGGAGGTGCAAGTGAAGCGCTGCTTCACCTGAAAGGAGTGTTTGGGCCCTTGGACAGTGAGGAGAAGGAGGTAAAGGGGCAGGTGTTGTACCTTCTGCAATTGCACGGGAAGGTGCCATAGGAAGATGAGGTGTTGGGGATGATGGAGAAGTGGACCAGGGTGTCCTGGAAGGAACGGCCCTATGGAATGCTGACAGGGGGGAGGGGGCGGGGGGAAGAAGTGTTTGGTGGTGGCATCATGCTGGAGTTGGCGAAAATGGCAGAGGATGATCCTTTGAATGCGGAGGCTGGTGGTGTGAAAAGTGAGGACAATGGGTACCCGATCTGATCGTTGGACACAGCTGAGTGGGGTGGGAGGGAGGCCTTGGTTAAGGAAGAAGGAAGAAATGTCAGAAGCGCCATTTTGGAATGTGGCATCATCGGAACAGATGCGGTGGAGGCGAAGGAACTGAGAGAATGGGATGGAGTCCTTACAGGAAGCAGGATGTGAGGAGCTGTAGTTGAGGTAGCTGTGGGAGTCGGTGGGTTCACAAGCCCTGGGGATTTTTCAGCCTTTAACCCCGTTAATTTCTCTAGCATCATTTTTTATTAATATTGATTTTCTTAAATTCCTTCCTCTCACTAGACCCTAACATTTCTGGGAAATTATTTGTGTCTTCTTTTATGAAAACAGAGCCAAAATATGTAATTAATTCTTCTGCCATTTCTTTATTCCCCATTATAATTTCCTCCATTTCTGACTGTAAGGGACCTACATTTGTCTTCACTAATCTTTTTCTCTTCACATATTTATAGAAGCTTTTACAGTCAGCTTTTATGTTCCTTGCAAGTTTACTCTCATCCTCCATTTTCCCCTTCTTGATCATTCTTTTTGTCCACTTTTGCTGAATTCTAAACTACTCCCAATCCTCAGGCTTGCTGATTTTACTGGCAATTTTACATCTCCTTTTTGGATCTAATACTATCCCTAATATCTTTTGTGAGCCATAGTTGAGCCACCTTTCCTGTTTTATTTTTGCACCAGACAGGAATGAATAATTGTTGTAATTCATGCATATGTTCCTTAAATATTAGCCATTGCCTATCCACTGTCAACCCTTTTAGTAGGATTCCCCAATCCATCATTGCCAACTCGCGCCTCATACCCTCGTAGTTCCCTTTATTTAGATTCAGGACCCTAGTTTTCGATTCAACTTTTTCATTCTCCATCTTAATGAACACTTCTATCATTTTATGGTCGCTCTTCCCCAAGAGACCCCGCACAACAAGATTGCTAATTAATACATTCTCATTGCACAATACCCAGTCTAGGATAACCTGCTCTCTAGTTGGTTCCTCAACGTATTGGTCTAAAAAACCATCACGTACACACTCCAGGAAATCCTCCTCCACAGTATTATTGCTAGTTTGGTTTGTCCAATCTATATGTAGATTAAAGTCACCCATGATTACAGTTGTACCCTTATTGCGTGCGTCTCTAATTTCCTGTTTAATGCCTTCCCTTACATCTCCATTACTGTTTGGGGGCCTATAGACAACCCCCACCAACATTTTCTGCCCCTTGGTGTTTCTTATCTCCACCCAAACAGATTCCACATCATGAGTTTCTAAGCCAATTATTGCATTGATTTCCTCCTTTACTAACAATGCTACCCCCCCTCCTTTCCCTATCTGTCTGTCCTACTTAAATATTGAATACCCTTTGATGTTCAGTTGCCATCCTGCAGCCATGTCTCGGTAATTGCAACTATATCATAACCGTTTATATCTGTTTGCATTGCTAATTCATCTACCTTATTGCGAATGCTCTGTGCATTACCATACAGTGCCTTTAGACTTGTCTTTTTAACCTTGTTAGTCATCTTAGCTTTATTTTGCACTATGACCCCATTTGTTTTTTTGCCCTTGTTTTTTCTGCCTTCCACTTTTGGTTCTTCCTTTTCTGTCTTTTGTTTCTATCCTTGTTTCCCTCTCCTCTGTCTTCATGCTCAGGTTCCCATCCCCCTGCCATTCCAGTTTAAACCCTCCCTGACCACACTGGCAAACACCCCCCATTGGTCCCAGTCCTGCCCAGATGCAACCTATCCTGTTTGTACTGGTCCCACCTTCCCCACAGTGAGCCCACTCACTTAATTGATCCATATCCCTTTGTAGCCTCCTTGAGTCCTTATCACATCTTACTATCTTACCTATCTTTGTGTCATCAGCAAATTTAGCAGCCATTCCTTCAGTCTCTTTATCCAAGTCACTTATACAAATTGTATAAAGTTGAGGCCCCAGCACTGATCTCTGTGGCACAACACTCATTGTACCTTGCCATCTAGAAAAAGATCAATTTATGCCAACTCTCTGCTTCCTATTAGCTAGCCAATCTTCTATCCATGCTAATGTGTTACCTGCTACACCATGAGCTTTTATTTTTCGCAATAGCCATTGATGTGGCACCATATCAAATGCCTTCTGAAAATCTAAGTACAGTACATCCACTGGTTCCCCTTTATCCCCAGCATATGTTACTTCTTCAAAGAACTCCAATAAATTGGTCAAACATGATTTCCCTTTCATAAAACCATGTTGACTCTGCCTAATTACCTTGAATGTTTCGAAGTGCCCTGTTATAACTTCTTTAATAACAGCTTCTAACATTTTCCCTATGACAGATGTTAAGCTAATTGCCCTATTGTTTCCCGCTTTCTGTCTCCATCCCTTATTGAATAAAGGAGTTACATTCACTATTTTCCAAACTAATGGAATCTTCCCCGATTCCAGGGAATTTTGGAAAATTAAAACTATCTCCCTAGCCACTTCTTTTAAGACCCTAGGATGAGTCCATCAGGACTCGGGGACTTGTCAGCCCGCATCTCCAACAATTTGCTCAGTACCACTTCTCTGGTGATTGTAATTTTCCAACGTTCCTCTCTCCCTTCCATTTCCTGATTTACAGCTATTTCTGGGATGTTACTTGTATCCTCTATAGTGAAGACTGATGTAAAATACCTATTCAGTTCATCTGCCGTCTCCTTATTCTCCAATATTATTTCCCCAGACTTACTTTCTATAGGGCCAATGCTCTCACTTTGTTGACTCTTTCCTTTTTAAAATATCTATAGAAACTCTTACTATCTGTCTTTATATTTCTAGCTAGCTGTCATGAAAATATAATAATTTTCATAATATTATTGTGATTTATTGTAAAAGTGGATTAATAGTGTGTGTGGAATTAATTGAATTAGAAACAGCTGGTCTGGCGGTTTTTGAGTAATCAAACAAGAAGCTAGATTTGAAATGCTAAATATGTAAACATGGCTGAAGTTTTAGAATGTGAGGTGTGAGGAAAATTTGCATTTATAGATAAATTAGGTTAGTCTGAATTTCAAAGAGATGGTAAGATGTTATACCTAGCTAAAAGAAGCTAAGCCAAACAGTTATTTTTCCCAAAGATTACTGATAAAATTAGTACTATGAAAGATTTATATTATGAGAAAAGTAAAGTTGCAAAAACATGGGAACAATGGAATTTGCATTAAAATGGAGAAACATGTATAAATGAGATGAGGTTATGTGTAAGGAGAAGGAATTCTAAGATCTAATAGAAGTGTAAAAAGCCTCCAGCCTCTGTGCTGTCTACAGGAACCAAAGCTGAGAAAACTCATTTTGAATGCGACTGTCCAGGATATTGTGTTGCTTTGCCTGAGTCTGTTTAAATCTATTCATTTTTACTGTTGCCTTAACGGAGCTGTAACTGAGGGCCAGGTTAATTAGGGGTTTTAGGAGTTATTATAGTAGTAATTTGTAGACCTATGTGTGTGCTTGAAATCTTTTCTTTTGTTAATAAATATTTAATTTAGTTTTGTAAAAAGTCTCTAAGTCTAGGTGGACTTATTACTACTGAATTCAAGGCACGCATCTTGGAACAAAATACAAATTGCAAAATCGTTGTGACCGCGTGATCACATTTCCCTCGTGGATTTGATCCACCTGCCACACATCATCTGCCACATCATAACATTAGCTTTCTCTCTTAATCTAATTTTTCCTTCCTTATCAAACGTTTAGTCATACTTTGAAGTTTTTTATTGTCTATCCAATCTTCAGACCTGCCACCCATCTTTGCACATTTGTATACTTTTTCTTTATTTTAATGCAGTCTTTAATTTTTTTAGTTAAACACGGATGGTGGCTCTTCCCCTTGGAAATTTTCTTTCTCATTGAAATGTATCTATTCTGTGTATTCGGAAATATCCCCTTAAATTTCTGCCACTGCAATGCTATCGACCTATCCCTTAACCTAATTTGCCAGTTCACTTTAGTGTGGTGTCAAACTCCACAGCTTTCCACAACTATATTTCCACAATTTCCAATCAGGTATACCATTTAGCATTCATCAGAATAAGAAAGTGTTTCCCTTTGGGTTAATTTATAAAGACTAAAGGAGCAATTTCCCCAGGATACTTAGATGCTAAAGAGCCTCTTAGGAGCCTAGATGGGGTCTTGAACTGCAACATTGGTTTTGCCTGTGTTTAGCACAAGACGCCATCTTAGTAAAGGAGTTGAACTGTGCAGTAGGAATGGCTGCTTCGAGGATCGATAAGGGACTGATTACCAATCCAATTCCCTACCAGCGCAATAATTAGCAAGTCACGGATAAGACTTTTGAGCAATACTTAAAGCAATATTCAGCTTTTCACTGTTCAATTGCTGCTGGAGGTTTGAAGAGGACTTTTGAGGTACATTGGGAGACTTTCTGAGACAGTTTGTCTAGACTTTACAACAATTTGAGGACTCCTCCTTGGTCTGGAGGGGGACACGAGGCTGCACCAGCTTCTGTAAGCTAGAGGGATAGGGGGCCAAACTGTACTCCCTTTCTCGCTGCGGGTACAGGATATCCTACCTCCTATGAACCTCCTCTACCAGGACCTCCAGTGTCGCCCTCTCACTCAGTCTCTGAGCCATCCTGAAGCGGCTGCTGTGTGCCAGCCAGCCCACTCAGCTCCTTCTGTGGAAGTGGATACTTGAAAACCGCATATCCAGCTGCACAAAAATTGAATTTAAGCAGAGCTTGAGTGCTAAACCTAAAGATATTTCTGTTTTAGTGCCTCCGGACAATTTAAAATTATGGTAATCAGCAATTAGGATCGAATTACACAATAAAATCAGACTTTCTAACAAGTGTGTATCTTATTATCACAGCACCCATTTAGCGACTATCACCCCTTAACCAAAACAACGCCCCAATCTATCCTTGATGTTAGTTGAGAGATAAACATTGGTTAGGACACCAGGTGAATTCCTCTGCTTTTCTTCAATAGCGCCATGGACAATGCTTCCTCTAAGCTGCGCGGGTGCACAGTCATGCAGCAATCCAGAAGGTAGCGCACAGTGCGACAAACAGGTCAGGCACTACCAATGTTCTTTAAGATGCGAGTGTGAGCAGTCGTGCAGCAATCTTAAAAGGACTGCGCAGTGCAACATAACAGAGAAAAATTAGAGGTAACATTGGCCATGGATCTTTTATGCACAGGTGAGAATGCAGAAGGGGCCTTGGTTTAACATCTTATCTGAAAAATGGTGCTTCTGACAGTGCAACTCTCCTTCTGCATTGCAATGGAGTGTCAACCTATATTATGTGCATTAATCTCATGGGATTGGATTTGAACCCATAACTCTCTGGCTCACGGGTGAGAGTGCTACCCATTGGGCCACAGCTGATTTTAGTCCACTTATTTTCTGAATTGGACACATGGGGGAGAATTTTCTCCTTGTCGGGGGGGTTGTACGGGGGTGGGCCCGGAGCCGATTGGCGCCCCCGAGTGGCTGGGCGCCGCCATTTTACATGGGTGGGCCAATTGAGGCCCACCCAGCGTGACACACGCCCAGAAGTGCTGTACTTTCCCTGCGCAGGCGGAGGGGGTGTTGCCTGAGTTGGGAGTGCGGAAAGAGCGTAGAAATCTCCCTGAGGCACAGAGGTGGAGATTAGCTTTAAGTTTAAACAGCCTAATAAAGTGTTGTGAAAAATTTCATGACATGTCCCCTCATGTGAAACTGTCACATGAGCTGGGACATGTGCAGTAATTTTAATAAAAATTTTTCTGAAAATTTTAAATCATTCATGAAATCTCATCCCACCCGTGGATGAGGTTCCATGAAAAATGCAAAGGCCGCCTGGGCTCTTCGCCTGCCCGCCAACCTTAAGGTTGGATGGACAGCTTTCTCAATAAGCTTAATTAGATTATTAACGACCTTAACAGACCTTTGACAGTTCGGCGGGCGTGCAGCTGACTCCGGCGCGTGCCCGCCGAACTGAAAATCTAAATGAGGCGTGGCGAAGTCAGGACGCATGCCTGATGTCATCCTGCATCATTTTACGTCTCGGCGAGCGGGCCCCACCCCTACTCGCCGAGCCGAAGATTCAGCCCATGATTTTCAATTTTTCCACCCAGAAATACACACAGAATAACTTCATTTATATACAAAGACGATGGGGAGTGATGACAATGCAGGCCCACAAAATGATGAGCGGTATAGATCATCGCTCTCATTATCTTAAATGCTTTCTAATCTGTTCTGTAAATCAACAAGTTATTTAAATTGTGTGAATTAGACGATGCCAACATAAGAGATAGCAAGCTCAATAAGAATAGCAAGATTTGTTATCCCACACAGTTTTGGATATGTAGAACAGATTGCCTGCAAAAGCAATTAACATCACGGTTAAGCCCCTTAAAAATAAACTCGAGGAGTTCAACTGTAGATTATAAGGATTAGAATAAACATTCTTGATCAAATAACCCAAGGAACTGCATGGCTCTGGTGCTGTTATGACCACAGTATAGCCATCTGTGGAAATCAGGCCAACAGAGTTGAGTATTGCAGGCTGTCAGGTTAGGCGTTAAGTTTCAATTGGTTACCTTTGAAATTGAGGAAGAAATTTTGCAGAAAATTCTGTGAGGAGGCATATAAATTTACATAAATTCTATATTAATTTGATAAACTGTACAGGGTTGATGTTCAAATCTCCAATGCAACATTCTTCTGTTCTGGTGTACATTACCAGCAACACATGCCCAGGACCAGCATGTTCCTATCCCACTGTATTGCAAGTTCTAGACGGTGGAAGGATGGTGTGAACAATTTTTGAGCAGCTCTTAATTCATTACGTATAGTGCCACAATACCGTAGATAGATGATGACAGTAACACAGTAATATAAAGGTTAGTAATCATTTTGATTTGCAAGAACATAGAACAATCAAAGCAAACATGTTTGAGGTAGGAATCTGATATAAGTATTCCCGTCTGAGGTGGTGCAGGCCTTTATTCATCACTTACGATGATAGATGCTACGATTGGTCCTCTAATTGTCCACCATGGAATGCTCTGCTTATTAGTGTCCCAGCAGCTAAATTCAAAGAAGAACATGCATTTTATATAGCACTGAACTACTGTAAAACTCAAAGCAGCTGGTATTTGCAAAGTAAGCACTTAGGTTCTAACATTTAGTCTATGTTGAGAATTAAGATTCACCATGGTCAACTCTGACAATCTCAAAGAACAGGTAACTTGAAAGATCATTAATAAAATAAAAACCACTCATAATACATTGAACATGCGCTGTAATGGGAGCTCATAAATGTTTCAGGCACTTGAGTAAATTATTATCTCTGCCCAATGGATGGTCATTTGCTGCAGTGGATCCCTCACCCTCACAGAAACCACTGACCTCCATAGTGTTAGGAACATAGGAACATAAGGCATGGGAGCAGGAGTAGGCCATTCAGCCTTTCGAGCCTGCTCCACCATTCAATAAGATCATCGCTGATGATCATGGTTGTGGTCTCAATTCCACTTTGCCATCTGCCTCCCATAACCCTTGACGTCCTTGTCTATCAAAAATCTGTCAACTCTGCCTTGAATAAAGCCAATGACCCAACCTCCACAGCTTTCTGGGGAAGAGAACCCTACATATTAATGACCCTTTGAGAGAATTAATTTCTCCTCATCTCCCTTTTAAATGGTAGACCTCTTATTCTTAAACTGTGTCACCTGGTTCCAGTCTCTCCCACAACTGGAAACATCCTCCCAGTGTCCATCCTGTCAAATCCCCTCAGGATCTTTATGGGCAGAATTTTGCATTCGGCGTGTGAACGTGCGCCCAACATGCTGGAACATAAAATGACCCACGGTGATGTCGGGCGTGTGTCCCAACGTCATCGCGAACTCACGCGATATTTCGTTCGGTGGGCGAGCGCCGGAGTTGGCTGCGCACCCGCGAATAATTGAATGGCCTATTAAGGCCATTAGCTAGGTAATGAAGTTGAATTTTACGCTGCCCGATCAATGTGGGATGAGGTTTCCTAAAGCTAATAGTGATGAAATAAAAACTTTCTTTTGAAAATAAAAACATGTCCCATCTCATGTGACACAGTCGAATGAGGGGTCATGTTTCGTTAAGTTTTTACTGTCCACGTGTATTTTTTTAAAAAGCGCTTCAATCTCCCTGAGGCAGCTCCAAAGAGTGCTGGATCCAACTCTCCATCCTGCTCCCTGCCTGCACAGCACTACCGCTCGCGATCCACGCAGGGCGGACTCTAATCGGCCCGCTCACGTGAAATCGTGGTGCGCAGCCGATCGCGGCCACCTGCGCCCGCTCCCGCCTGGAAAATCCTGGTCTATGTTTCAATAAGATCACTTCTCATTCTTGGAAACTCCATTGGGTATTGGCCCAACCTGTTCAACCTTTCATCATAAGATAATCCCCTCATCCCAGGAATGAGTTGAGTGAAGCTTCCCTGAACTGCTTCTAATGCAATTATATCTTTTCTCAAGTAAGGAGACCAAAACTGTACACAGCACTCCAGATCTGGCCTCACCAAAGCCCTGTACAGCTGCAGTAAAACTTCCCTATATTTATATTCCATTCCCCTTGCAATAAATGTCAAAATTCATTTTTTCCCTTCTAACCACTTGCTGTTAGTTTGAAAGGAATGCAAATTGGGCAGGATCAGAAACTGATGGGTGATCCAGTCCACCAGGTTAGAGCCCTGGGCTTGACCACAGGTAACTTCCTGAGCTTTTCCAAAAGTCAATACTGTCATGCTGTTCCAAGCCACCAGAAAATTGATCAATTACCAGTATCTGAAGATGGCATTTAGAATTCTTATTACATATTTATCTTCTTAATAGAGCAGAAAGATCATCCACGTAATAGGATAGAGAACATGGGAAGGGAATGAAGGGGAACTGAGTGAGTTGGTCATGAATGGGGTAAATATCCATACTTTCAGTTCACCCTAAAATAGGGACTAGCTTTAAAGGGCATTATGTTGTTACATGTAGGATACAAGTCTTGAACAAGTAAAAAGGCCTTCTGCTTCTTCCGTGCCGTAAGGAAGGGGAAAAAAAATTAAATAAACTTACTTTGATGGGCTATTTTTGGCTCTGTTTCCTGGTTCTGAGTGGTTTGGCCTGGCAGTGAAGCCATAAGGACTTTTCCACATGTGCTGGGTTGCAGACTGCAGTCAGGTGCCAATGACATTACCGGGACCCAATCTTTGGATTTAAACAAAGACCTTGCTGGATTTACCAGGTGCTCTTGATGCCTCCAATTTAGCTGTCAGCCAGATTGGAATAAAAAATTCATCACACCATTTTAACTTTTCTGCTGCCCGGTTTTTTCCAGGAGACATTACAGATGAATAGCATTTAATTAGGAACAGGTTATAAGGAAGGGGAAGAAAAAAAAATTCTGCAAACCAAATATGGGAGAAGAAAATTATGACCTATAAAATTTCCTCTACATTATTCCATTAGAGTTGAACATAAGCTTAAGGAAAAGCAGCTTATCTTTCTACGAGGTACTTTGCAGTCCTCTGACCTCAATATGAACTTTAACAAGTTCCAACCATAAAAACGTCCTCCATTCTCTTGATGGAAAGAAGTGCCGG
Organism: Cetorhinus maximus; assembly: GCF_964194155.1. NCBI lineage: Eukaryota > Metazoa > Chordata > Chondrichthyes > Lamniformes > Cetorhinidae > Cetorhinus > Cetorhinus maximus. The sequence goes on from NC_135881.1 coordinate 29,531,103, forward strand.
CACTGTGGGCTGTGGGACTGGAGGAGATTACTTAGATAGGGAGGGAAAGGCCATGGAAAGATTTGAAAAGAAGGAAAATAATTTTAAAATCAAGACGTTGCTTGGCTGAAAGTCAAGATACCTTAGTGCCCACAGGGAACGGGATTTGCTGTGAGTTAAGACAAGGGCAGCAGAGTTTTAGATGATGTTACTAATATCTAATTTCATGATTCTTATGTTATTGTAATAATATTTAGCTGCGGATTGAAATTTTTAAATGTAAGATAAATGAAAATACCTGGCTTGAAAAACTGGCAAACAGACCTGAAGTATTTGCAAATTAAGGGGTAGCCGATGTTTAATTTATAAGGTCACAGTGGGAAGTATTGGAAATTAAACAATGTGCTACCTCTCTGAGCTTCTTGGTGGAGACAGGATGTCTACAGCTGTCTTATTAGAGGTTTAAATTCTTTCCCAGAACAAAGAGAAGCTTTGGGAATTGGAGATAATTAGTTTAAATCTCCATCTGGGACATTACAGGCATGCCTTGGAGAATAGTGGGAACACTTAGGAGAATCAAAATGAATTCCTGGGAGCTGTGGCACACCTTGATTTGGTCCCGGGTAGAATGTGGGGGACCAGCAATAGTTAAGTCTAGAGGTAATGAAGACATGGATAAGCATTTCAGCAGCAGATGAGATAAGGCAGGGGCAAAGTCGAAATAAGCAGTCTTAGTGATGGCACTAATATGAGGTCAGAAGGTTGTCTCAGGATCAAATATAACACCAAGGTTGCAAACAGACTGGCTTAATCTCAGACTGTTGCCAGGGGGAGGGATGGTGTTCAGAAAAATTCTATGCCCATGCTCACTGCTCTCTGTGGCTGGCTGCCCTTAACCCTCCTCGTCCTGAGGCAGGAGCTGCTGACTGCCTCATTATGGTAATTGGCTGATTTCCCACACACACACACACACACACAACCAGCAAACTGGGACAAAGTGCCAACTTGGTGCCTGCAGCTTGCTGCCTACAGTTTGGTCCTCCTGACACTGGCTTTAAGTGGGCAGTACAGCTGCTCTGCCAACTTCCCTACTAATTTGGGCATAAGTTGCTTTTGAATCTCTCCCTTCCCTGTTAAGAACAACCACGGCAGCCATGATTTCAATTTAAAGCTTTCTAGTGCCTGAACCAAGCCATAAAAAAAGATAAATTGTAGAAAAACTTATGAATAAAAACTAGACAGATTCTTGGACCTGCCCCACTATCCATCTGAAAAGACAACATAATACTTTGTTTAACCTTTCCGCAGTCCAGAAACATCCTGATTTTCACCCTCAACGCTTGAGCGATCCCCTCTGTTTGATTATGGCCCTAACAGTGAAGGTGAACATTATCTCCGACCCCCAAAAACATCAAGCTATGATTCCACCAATAGGACATTTCGCTTTAGGACAGGAGACGAAGGTCTCTTTTGTCTCTTTATCTCCCAGAAAGATGTCGGGTTTTCCAACTCCATTTGACATCCTCTAAATACTGTTTCTTGATTTATCTCCGTTTACACATAATACTTTTAGGCATGTTGCCTTTGGCCCTTTATCTAGGTGTTGCTGATATAAGAGTTACTGCAAAATTTTTACTATGGCATTAAATTAGGATTTTGTGAAATTGTTTATTTCAACTGAGGCCTGAAAAATACCACTATTATTGAACACCTGTCCACTTCCATATTTCTTTGCAACTGAGAATGATGCCAGCTGTCACCTCACAGGAATGACATTTAGCCAATAAATGGAAACAGAAATGAATCTAGCTGCCTGGGAATTTTCTAGCTAAGGTAACAATGGGAATAGAAATGCCTTTCGGTTGGCTCCCTGCATCATGACTGGAACAGCTAATAAAATGTTGAAACGGGAACATTCCTAACTTGGCAGGCAGGGATGACCTATTATGGCACCACTTTAGCAGCAGGTCTCACCAGACTTTCCATTTGACCATCTTCAGTGAGACTTCCAGATGTTTTCTTTACAGTTTTATTCTGACTAACAGTTGAGCCTTTGTGCCACTCACGGTCATTTGAAAAAATCATTTGTTCATGGGATGTGGGAATCGCTGGGTAGGCTAGCATGTATTGCCCAGCCCTAATTCACCTTGTTCAGAGGGCATTTAAGAGCCAACCACATTGCTGTGGGTCTGGAGTCACATGTAGGCCAGACCAGGTAAGGACAGCAGATTTCCTTCCCTAAAGGACATTAATGAACCAGATGGGTTTTTATGACAACTGACAATGGTTTCATGGTCATCATCAGACTTTTAATTCCAGATTTTTTTTATTGAATTCAAATTCCACTATCTGCCATGGTGGGATTCAAATCCAGGTCCCTGGATCATTAAGATAAAAGCAAAAAACTGCGGATGCTGGAAATCCAAAACAAAAAGAAAAATACCTGGAAAAACTCAGCAGTTCTGAAAGCATCTGTGGAGTTAACGTTTCGAGTCCGTATGACTCTTCAACAGAACTAAGAAAAAATAGAAAAGAGGTGAAATATAAGCTGGTTTAAATGGGGTAGGACAGGTAGAGCTGGATAGAGGGCCAGTGATAGGTGGAGATAACCAAAAGATGTCATAGACAAAAGGATAAAGAGGTGTTGAAGCTGGTGATATTATCTAAGGAATGTGATAATAAAGGTACAGATAGCCCTAGTGGGGGTGGGGTGGAGGGAAAGGATCGAAATAGGCTAAAAGGCAAAGATAAAACAATGGATGGAAATACATTTAAAAATAATGGAAATAAGCGGGAAATGAAAAACCTATATAAATTATTGGAAAAAAGGGGGATTGGAAAGGGGGTGGGGATGGAGGAGCGAGTTCATGATCTAAAATTGTTGAACTCAATATTCAGTCTGGAAGGCTGTAAAGTGCCTAATCGGAAGATGAGGTGCTGTTCCTCCAGTTTGCGTTGAGCTTCACTGGAACAATGCAGCAGGCTAAGGACGGACATGTGAGAATGAGAGCAGGGTGGAGTGTTGAAATGGCAAGCGACAGGAGGTCTGGGTAATGCTTGCGTACAGACTGAAGGTGTTCCGCAAAGCGGTCACCCAGTCTGCGTTTGGTCTCTCCAATGTAGAGGAAACCGCATTGGGAGCAGCAAAAGCAAGGACTAAATTGAGGGAAGTGCAAGTGAAATGCTGCTTCACTTGAAAGGAGTGTTTGGGCCCTTGGACGGTGAGGAGAGGGGAAGTAAAGGGGCAGGTGTTGCACCTTCTGCGGTTGCATGGGAAGGTGCCATAGGAGGGGGTTGAGGTGTAGGGGGTGACGGAGGAGTGGACCAGGGTGTCCCGGAGGGAACGATCCCTGCAGAATGCTGCCGGGGGGGGTGAAGGGAAGATGTGTTTGGTGGTGGCATCATGCTGGAGTTGGCGGAAATGGCGGAGGATGAACTTTGAATGCAGAGGCTGGTGGGGTGATAAGTGAGGACAAGGGGGACCCTATCATGGTTCTGGGAGGGAGAGGAAGGTGTGAGGACGAGTGCGCAGGAGATGGGCTGGACACGGTTGAGGGCCCTGTCAACCACTGTGGGTGGAAAACCTCGGTTAAGGAAGAAGGAGGACATGTCAGAGGAACTGTTTTTGAAAGTGGCATCATCAGAACAGATGCAACGGAGGCGAAGGAACTGAGAGAATGGGATGGAGTCCTTACATGGGTGCCTGCATAGGCCCCAGTTATGCCTGACTCTTTATGGGGTATGTGGAACATTCCTTGTTCCAGTCCTACTCCGGCCCCCTCCCACAACTCTTTCTCCGGTACATCGATGATTACTTCGGTGCTGCTTCATGCTCTCGTCTGGACCTGGAAAAATTTATTAATTTTGCTTCCAATTTCCACCCTTCCATCATTTTCACGTGGTCCATCTCTGACACTTCCTTGCCCTTCCTTGACCTCTCTGTCTCAATTTCTGGTGATAGACTGTCCACCAATATTCATTACAAGCCTACCGACTCCCACAGCTACCTCGACTACAGCTCCTCGCACCCCGCTTCCTGTAAGGACTCCATCCCATTCTCTCAGTTTCTTCGCCTCCATCATATCTGTTCTGATGATGCCACTTTCAAAAACAGTTCCTCTGACATGTCTTCCTTCTTCCTTAACCGAGGTTTTTCACCCACAGTGGTTGACAGGGCCCTCAACCGTGTCCGGCCCATCTCCCGCGCACCCGCCCTCACACCTTCCTCTCCCTCCCAGAACCGTGATAGGGTCCCCCTTGTCCTCACTTATCACCCCAACAGCCTCCGCATTTAAATGATCATCCTCCACCATTTCCGCCAACTCCAGCATGATGCCACCACCAAACACATCTTCCCTTCACCCCCTCTGGCAGCATTCTGCAGGGATCGTTCCCTCTGGGACACCCTGCTCCACTCCTCCATCACCCCCTGCACCTCAACCCCTCTCCCATGGCACCTTCCCATGCAACCGCAGAAGGTGCAACACCTGCCCCTTTACTTCCTCTCTCCTCACTGTCCAAGGGCCCAAACACTCCTTACAAGTGAAGCAGCATTTCATTTTCACTTCCCTCAATTTAATCTACTGCATTCGCTGCTCCCAATGCAGTTTCCTCTACATTGGAGAGACCAAACGCAGACTGGGTGACCGCCTTGCAGAACACCTTCAGTCTGTCCACAAGCATGACCCAGACCTCCCTGTCACTTGCCATTTCAACACTTCACCCTGCTCTCATGCCCACATGTCCGTCCTTGGCCTGCTGCATTGTTTCAGTGAAGCTCAATGCAAACTGGAGGAACAGCACCTCATCTTCTGACTAGGCACTTTCCAGCCTTCTGGACTGAATATTGAGTTCAACAATTTTAGATCATGAACTCTCTCCTCCATCCCCACCCCCTTTCCGATCCCCCTTTTTTCCAATAATTTATATAGGTTTTTCATTTCCCACCTATTTCCATTATTTTTGAATGTATTTCCATCCATTGTTTTATCTTTGCCTTTTAGCCTATTTCGATCCTTTCCCCTTACCCCACCCCCACTAGGGCTATCTGTACCTTTATTATCACATTACTTAGATAATATCACCAGCTTCAACACCTCTATCCTTTTGTCTATGACATCTTTTGGTTATTTCCACCTATCACTGGCCCTCTATCCAGCTCTACCTGTCCCATCCCCCATTTAAACCAGCTTATATTTCACCTCTTTTCTATTTTTCCTTAGTTCTGTTGAAGAGTCATACAGACTCGAAACATTAACTGTGTTCCTCTCCGCAGATGCTGCCAGACCTGCTGAGTTATTCCAGGTATTTTTGTTTTTGTTTTGTCCCCGGGTCATTACCCTGGGTCTCTGGATTACTAGTCCAGTGACAATACCACTATGCTACTGCCTCCCCCAAAGTTGAAGTTAATGCTGTTTTACATTGACAGGAGCCATTATGGTGTGTGACACACACAGTGCATTATTCCACCTCTAAGACCCAGCTGTGTTTAAACTGGTCTGAAATGGCTGTAAATAAGCACAAGCACACGGCCTGCATAGAATTTTATTACAGTGGTTTGGACAGCTTACAGGTTGCTAAGTGCCTATTAACTTCCGGCCTCAAGTCAATTTGTACATTACTCCCATTAAGTTCCATTAACCTGTCATTAATATCAGTGTGAAATTCCTGGCTTTTCTCTTTGACTTTTCAAAACGTTTTCATTCATGAGATGTGGGTGTCACCAGTTGGGCCAACATTTATTACCCATTCCTAGTTGCCCTTGAGAAGGTAGTGGTGAGCTGCCTTCTTGAACTGCTGCAGTCCATGTGGTGTAGGTACACCCACAGTGCTGTTAGGAAGGGAATTCCAGGATTTTGACCCAGTGACAGTGAAGGAACGGCGATATATTCCCAAGTCAGAATGTTGTGTGACTTGGAGGAGATCTTCCAGGTGGTGATGTTCCCATGTGTCTGCTGCCCTTGTCCTTCCAGGTGGTGGAGGTTGCATATTTGGAAGATGTTTTTGAAGGAGTCTAATGAAGGACTCCTGCCACTGTGCGTCAGTGGTGGAGGGATTGAATGTTGAAGGTGGTGGATAAGGTGCCACCAATTGGGTTGCTTTGTCCTGGATGGTGTTGAGCTTCTTGAGTGTTGTGGGAGCTGCACTCATCCAGGCAAGTGGGGAGTATTCCATCACACTCCTGACTTGTGCCTTGTAAATGGTGGACAGGCTTTGGGGAGTCAGGAGGTGAGTTCCTAGCTGCAGAATTTCCAGCTTCTGACCTGCTCTTATAGCCACAGTATTGATTTGACTAGTCCAGTTCAGTTTCTGGTCAATGGTAACCTCAGGATGTTGCTAGTGGGAGATTCAGTGATGGCAATGCCATTGAATGTGAAGGGGAGATAGTTAGATTCTTCTGTTGGACACTTTGAAGCATTAAATCTAAAGTATAAGGGATAGCCTCAAAACATTTACATTCAACAGAGAGAATGCATTAATTTAACTTAATGTACTTCATCATTGATTGATTTTCTGGTTCATTTGGAAGCTCTAAGATTTGACAAATCAGAAGTGGCACCAGCTTGAGGAACACCAACTCCTCTTTCCACTCAGGCAGTTTGTGGCTTCCGCACTCAACATTGAGCTCAAGGGCAGGATTTTTCATATGGGGGGTGGGCTGGGTGGGAGCGGGTGGGGGAGGGCGTGGAGCCGCCATTTTACGCGGCCGGGGCAATTAAAGCCTGCCCAGCTTAATATGCTGCCAGTGGCGCTCAGTGCTACCTGTGCGGGTGGCAGGGGGAGGAGGGGGAGTCAGGGCGAGCGTTCTTTCGCGCGCAAGAATCTCGTGCCTCAGGGAGATTGAATGGATATTAAAATAATTAAATAAATGATTTTAAAATTTATTTAAACATGTCACCTCATGTGACTGTGTCACATGAGACGGGACAAGCTTTTATTTTTATGAAAACTTTTTTTATTTATTTAATAAAAGCTTTAGGGAACCTCATCCCACTGGTGAATGAGGTTTCCTAAAAAATGTGAAGGCTGCTTGGGCTTTTCGCCTGCCCTTAAGGTCGGACGGACAGCGTTACTAATCACATGGATTGTTTTCTTAATGGCCTCAATAGGCCGTTTACATATTGGCAGGCCCGCAGCCTACTCCAGCGCGCACCGCCAAACGAAATATTGCGGGACTGCGCGATGATGTCAGGACGCACGCCCGACGTCTTCGCGCGTCACTTTACGCGTTGGCGTGTCGGGCCCGCCCCCGCACGCCGACTAAAAAATTCTACCCCAACAATTCCAGGTCATAAATGATCGGCATCTTCCGGGACAAAGCAGCCCGCTTGACTGGCACAAACGTTCACCTTTGATTAAGTCGCCCCTTAAGCATCTAAATTCCAGGGATACAACACTACTTTGTGCAATCTCCCCTTGTAGCTTGTTCAGGAATCATTCTGGTAAACCCATGCTGCACTCCCTCCAAGCTCCTTTTTCACTCCTCACAGCAGTTCAGGTGTGTTCTAACCAGTGAATTGTATCGTTAAAGTGTGTGTTTTATTCCTCTAGATTCCATTAGCTGTTCATGACAGTTTCTTTTCCTTTATTCTTTCATGGGATGCAGGCATCGCTAGCATCCCTAAATGCCCATGTATTGAACGGTTTGCTCAGGCCATTTCACAGGGTAGTTAAGAGTCAACCACATTGCTATGGGTCTGGAGTCACACGTAGGCCAGTAAGGATGGTGGATTTCCTTCCCTAAAGGACATTAGTGAACCATTTGGGATTTTAGTTGTCATGGTTACCATTATTGAGGCTAGCTTTTATATTCCGGATTTTATTAATTGAATTTAAATTCCACCAACTACCGTGGTGGGATTTGAACCTGTGTCCCCTGGGCATTAGCCTGGGCCTCTGGATCACTCGCCCAGTGACGATACCCCTGCACCACTACACCATCGGCTCCCCCATGCAATCTACTTAATGGTCTATGAACTTGGGTTTTCAAGTCTCTTTGAACTCCCCTCTCTCTAGCTCTTCACCATTTCAAAAGTACCATGTTCTATCCTTTTTTGTCCAAAATGGACCTCACATTGGAAACATTTTGAGTCCCTTCCTGTTCAGTTCCCAATGTGGGCCACAACGAGTGAGTACTAAAAAAGGCTTTGGTTTCCCTCCCTTCCCCTGAACCCCAAACAGGAAAGTCATTTGTGAAATCCCTGGTACCTCTATGGCCCCTCACACGCCCATGCCATGATAAAGAACTGGGAGAATACCAAGATAGCTTTATAGTCAAAAGATACAACAGAGGAATAGAGCTCCGTTCTGTCTCAGTGGTAGGATATTCAACCTTGAGTCAGAAGGTTGTGGTTCACTGTGTGTAACCCACTTCAGAGACTTCAGCACTCAGCTGAAACTTCAGTGCAGCACTGAGGGAGTACTGCACTGTCGGTAGTGTTGTCTTTCTGTTGAGTTGTTAAACTGAGGCCCGCCCATCCTGTCAAGTGGACATAAATGATCCCAAAGCCCTATTTCAAAGAAGAGCAGGAGTGTTCTCTCTGGTTTCCTGGCCAATATTTATTCCTCAATCAACATCGTGAAAACAGATTATTGCTTATATTATTATCTTATTATAATATTATTATCATATTATTATTATTAATAATTATTATTAATAATAATTATTATAATATTATTATTATAAGATATTATTATCTTATTGCTATAATAAAAACGGAAAGTACTGGAAATGCTCAGCGATCTGGCAGCATTTGTGGAGAAATCAACAGAGTTAAATGGGCTAGATTTTCAACAAGTAGGGAATGACTCGGGAGCCCTTTAAAAATGGTGGGCATGTCTTGATTCCGGGATCCCCGACCCTATTCCCAGGGTTTCCAATTTTCGGGAGTGTCTTTTCAGGGTGAGGGCTGGTTTGGGTCAAATGACCACACCCTGCACTCCTGACCCTGTGGCATGTCCTAGCCCTCTACAATTTTCATGATGTCAGGCAAGCTTTTTACAGCATCACGGAATTGTTATGGTGTACAAGGAGGCCATTTGGCCCATCGTGCCTGCACGAGGTGTGGCTCATGGTTTGTTAGAGGTCTTGTAACCATAGTTTGCATGAGGGCACCTTTTACATAGAAAAAAAATAGGAGCAGGAGTAGGCCATTCGGCCCTTCGAGCCTGCTCCGCCATACATTATGAACATGGCTGATCATCCAACTAAATAGCCTGCTCCCGCTTTCTCCCCATATCCTTTGATCCCTTTTGCCCCAAGAGCTATATCTAACTCCTTGAAAAAATACAATATTTTGGCCTCAACTACTTTCTGTGGTAGGAAATTCCACAGGCTCACCACTCCCTGGGTGAAGAAATTTCTCCTCATCTCAGTCCTAAATGGTCTACTTCGTATCCTCAGACTGTGACCCCTGGTTCTGGACTCCCCCATCATCGGGAACATCCTCCCTGCACCTACCCTGTCTAGTCCTGTTAGAATTTTATTGGTTTCGATGAGATCCCCCCCTTCATTCTTCTGAACTCCAGCGAATATAATCCTAACCGACTCAATCTCTCCTCATATGTCAGTCCCACCATCCCAGGAATCAGTCTGGTAAACTTTTGCTGCACTCCCACTATAGCAAGTACATCCTTCCTCAGATAAGGAGACCAAAACTGCTCACAATATTCCAGGTGTGGTCTCACCAAGGCCCTGTATAATTGCAGCAAGACATCCCTGCTCCTGTACTCGAATCCTCTCGCTATGAAGGCCAACATACTATTTGCCTTCTTTACCGCCTGCTGCACCTGCATGCTTATCTTCAGCGACTGGTGTACAAGGACACCCAAGTCTCGTTGCACATTCCCCTCTCTCAGATAATAATCTGTCTTCCTGTTTTTGCTACTAAAGTGGATAACCTCACATTTATCCACATTATACTGCATCTGCCATGCATTTGCCCACTCACTCAGCTTGTCCAAATCACCCTGAAGCATCTCTGCATCCTCCTTCCAGCTCACCCTCCCACCCAGCTTTGTGTCATCAGCAAATTTGGAGATATTACATTTAGTTCCCTCATCTAAATCATTTATATATGTTGTGAATAGCTGGGGTCCCAGCACCGATCCCTGCGGTACCCCACTAGTCACTGCCTGCCATTCGGAAAAAGGCCCGCTTATTCCTAGGCCTGAATATTCCTGTTGGCGATTTGGGGGCGGAGCCCACTTGCCGACGGGAAAATGACGTGGGGTGACGTCGGGAGGAACGCCCGATGTCATCCCGGTCCCTTTAAATTTTTAGGAAGGAAGGCTGACAGCGAAATCAGCTGTCCGCCCGCCGACCTGTCAATGGTCAATTGAGGCCATTGACAGGGTAATTAAGATAATTAAATACCTCCCCGTCCAACCTTAAGGCTGGCGGGCAGGCCAGGAGCCCCAGCGGGCTTCTGATAATACATGAAACCTCATCCACTGGCGGGATGAGGTTTCATGTCCGTTTTTAAAAAGTGTAATAAAGTTTATGTCCTTTTTATTAACATGTCCCATCTCGTATGAAATGTTAATAATTTTTTAATTTTTCTATTTTTAAAATTTTTTGCACTGTCAGTAATCTCCCTGAGACAGGACCTTGTCTCAGGGAGCAGTGCGCTCTTTCGCGTGCATGCGTGAAAGAGCGCACTTTGACAGCTGGTGGTTCCCTCCCCCCCCGCACAGGAAGTGCATAGCGCTTCCTGTCGGGCAGGCTGCTGGGCGGGCCTTAATTGGCCCGCCCACTCAAAATGGCAGCGGGCCCTGTTTCGGTGGCGGGGGTCGGCTGTCCACCCGCTGCCAAGCTGGTGGGGCCCGCACGCCCACCAAGGGCAGAATTCTGCCCCTACTCTTTGTTTCCTGTCTGCCAAGCAGTTTTCTATCCATCTCAATACACTACCCCCAATCCCATGTGCTTTAATTTTACACGCTAATCTCTTATGTGGGACTTTGTCAAAAGGCTTCTGAAAGTCCAAATAAACCACATCCACTGGCTCCCCCTCATTAACTCTAGTAGTTACATCTTCGAAAAATTCCAGTATATTTGTCAAGCATGATTTCCCTTTCATAAATCCCTGCTAACTCTATCCGATTCTGCCACAGTTTTCCAAGTGCTCAGCTATTAAATCTTTTATAATGGACTCTAGAATTTTCCCCACTACTGACGTCAGGCTGACTGGTCTGTAATTCCCTGTTTTCTCTCTACCTCCTTTTTTAAATAGTGGGGTTACATTAGCTACCCTCTAATCTGTAGGAACTGTTCCAGAGTCTATAGAATCTCGGAAGATGACCACCAATGCATCCGCTACTTCTAGGGCCACTCCCTTAAGTACTCTGGGATGTAGATTATCAGGCCCTGGGGATTTATCGGCCTTCAATCCCAGCAATTGCCCCAACACTATTTTCCTACTAATGCTGATTTCTTTCAGTTCCTCCCTCTCACTAAACCCTGTGTTCCCCAACATTTCTGGTATGCTATTTGTGTCCTCCTTTGTGAAGACAAAACCAAAGTAAGTGCAAGTAAGTTCAAAAGGTCCTCCTCATGCTGTCAATCAAACAATGGTTTCTCTGGGGCTCGAGTGTTTCAGTACCTTAATGGATGTCAGGGCTTTCAGCCAAGAATACATAATGAGGCTTAGTTGAAAGCCCAGAAATCCATTGGTCTGTTGAAATACCCGAGTCCCAGAGAAAAGATTGGGCCGTTACCTTCGCCTAGTGTCTGAAAGTCCACAGAAATTAGAAAAATAAATGCACACATACCTGATCTTGAAAATTGCGTTGCCACTTCCATTGAGTGGAACTGCTTGAGGCCTGCATTAAAAGAATCCTCACAGGCCCCAGCGAAGTTTAGATCCAGCGTATTCATGGAGGCCATGCCCCCTTTTTAACAGTACTTGCTGCCGTAAAGCAGGTAAGTTTAAAGGGCCAGAGAAATTGATAGACCAGGGGAAGGTAAGTGTCTAAGGTAAGTAAATGGTGTGCCAGAGGTCGGGGGTGGGGTGGGGTCTGGAGGTGATGGGGATGCCTGGTGGTTGGGGGGTGTGGAGGTCAGAGGCCGGGCATCCAGAGGTCAGGGGGTGCCAGGAGGTCTGGGTGTCGTGTGTCCGGTCAGGGTGGGGTGTGTCCAGGGGTTGGGGGGGCGGTATGTCTGGAGGTCGGTGGGGTATCCGAAGGTCAGGGAGCGGAAATGTACGGAGGTTGGGGATGTGCCTGGATGTCGGGGGGTTGGTGTCTGGAGGTCGGGGGGTGTCCCAAGGTCAGGAGTGTGTCCAGAGGTCGGGGGTGCGTGTCTGGGGCTTGGGATGTCCGGAGGTAACGGAGCGGGGTGTGTCCAGAGGCCAGGGGGTGGGGGGAGGGGTGGGCGGCGGTGTCTAGAGGTCGGGGTTGGGGATGTCCGGAGGCCTGGGTGGGGAATGTCCAGAGATCTGGATCAGGGGTTTCCGGAGGTCCGGGAGGGGGTGGGGGGTGGGAGGGTTTGGGAGTTCTGGGGGCTGGTGTCCGGAGGGTTTGGATGTCAGGGGAGGGCGCGTGTATCTGGAGGTCAGGGGGTCTGGAGGTCAGTGGGGGTCCGAGGTCTGGTGGTGGGGGGCAGGGGGGATGTTGGGGGTGGTATTGTCTCCAGAGGTTGGAGGGGTCCGAGGTCTGGGGTGGGTCCGAGGTCTGGAGGGTGTGGGGATGTTTGAAGGCCGGGGTGGGTGGTGGGGTCCGGAGGTTGGAGGGCCTAAAGGGGCGGGGGGGGGGGGGGGGGTGGGGGGAGGTGGTGTCCAGAGGTCGGGGGGGACAGGAGATCGCGTGGGGAAGCGAGCGTTCAGTGGTCCAGGGGTCCAAGGTCAGGGGAGTCTGAGGTCTGAGGGTCCAAGGCTGGGTGGGGGATTCGATGTCGGGGGTTGCTGAGGTCAGTGCGGAGGGGTTGGCAGGGTTGTTGCAGGTCGGGGGGGATGGGGGGAGTCCCGTGAGGTCAGTCTGGGCATTTACAATAGTTACCCAGAAGTTAGAAGAGGTTTTAATTCTTCTAACTTTTTCTGGGTAACTATTGGTATAACCCCGGCAGAACCATCAAAGTCTATAATTTGAATCGCATTTTCAGATGGTTCCCAGTGCAGTGCAATTGTCCAGAGGAAGTTAGCACTTCTGGGAAATTGCCATGCAAACGCTTGCCTGGGATTCCCCAGCACATCTTTGGGGTACCCCCCAAATCCATCGCTGGGGAGCGCAGAAGTAATGGGCCATTGTTTGATTGACAGTTCTGGATTTCTGATCTATGCTGTCAATTTCACAAAGTTTAAGAGATTCAAAGAGATTTCAAGTGCTTGAAGTTTTTGCTATTGATGCTTTAAAGGGCCTGGATGATTTTTGTTGGGCTTTGGTAAAATGTCCTTGTTAAGAGAGTGGAAATTTATCAATCAATGACTTTTTAAAAAACCTTTTTTTAATATATCCTTCTGTCACTATAGGTTTCGTTGCTTCTATACAGTGTATAGTGCGCGAATGGGCACAGAAATGCCATAGCTTGGCAGGGGGGGAACACGAGGCCATAGGGGATGTTTGGGGGGTATAACTTGGAATGGGAGCATGAGGGGCTATAGGTGATTTTGGTGGCATGCCTTGGCATGATGGGCATGAAGGGCCATTGTGGGGGGACATGAGGTGGCATGGATAAGGCATGGGTGAGTGTGTGGAGTGAAGGGGTGTGAGGGGTCGTGGTTGGAGGGCCTTTTTGCTTTTATTTCAACTGGGACAAAATCCCACAGCATTGAGGTAGGCCTTTTCAAACAGGTTTTCTCAGCATCCAGAAACCCTGTGGCTGCCTCCGAACATTGTCTCAGGTCACTGGCCCGACTGCAGCCCACGCCCTCTACCCACCACAATGAAAATCCCATTCAGCGGGCACTTCGTCACGAGGCGGGCGGACCAAGCCGGGAATTTTCCAAACTCGCGCTACCCGCCTTGAGGATGAAAATCCAGCCCAATGTTTCAGGTCAATGACTTTGCATCAGACCTATTGTGTGGCCTCATTGCTGTTTGTGGGAAATTTCCATTTGGAAATTGGCTGCCACATGTCCTACATTAGAACAGCGAGCGCACTTCAAAAGTACTTCATTGACTGCAAAGCACTTTGGGATGTCTTATGGTCATGAAAGGTGCTATATAAAAGCAAGTCTCTCCTTCTCTCTCTGGGAGCTCATCTACAAGGGGCGGGGCTCTTGGCCCTCCTCTCTGTCTCCCTCTGTACTGCTGCCACCCACCGCCCCACGCCCCCCACCACGACCCCCAACCCGCCAAGGTATCAGGCCTGATGGATGAAGAAAAGATGACAAAAATGACCCCGAATGAAGAAATACACCAGATACTATCGCCAAAAAAATAGAAGCCAAAAAAGAGCGAGAAGCAATCGGTGCATTTTCATCCCTCTCTGCAACATGTTGCTCAGACCAAAAGAAGGGTTTATGACTCTACCAGTAACCGGCAATCGTAAACATTTTTATCTTTCTAATTTTGTTCATACTCACTCATTGTCTTCTAAATAGATTCTTGTAATAGTCCAGATGATTGTGCAGATTGTTGGGATTCCTGTAGAAAATATTATCAGACCAAATAAAGTCACAATTAGCTTGGGCAGATTTCAAACGAACTCTGTTAAGAACATTTTCTGCTCATCCAACTAAAAAGCTTACCCCAACCAATCAGCATGTAGAGAACAAAGTATTTATTTTCTGAGAAAAAGACCATGAGGAGTGTGTGCAGGTACAAGCCTTCCACCAACAGCCAGTAGAAGTTGGCAATGATGAAGTACTGGAAGAAGATCAAGATAGCTCTGCAGCCAACCTGGAACGAAACAACAAGGAGAATAAAGCTCAACTGTGATCAAGAGAAGAGGCTGTGTAAACATGTTGCCTAAAAATAGCATGGAAAATGCAGGACAGAGCTTACTTTCAAACATTACTTCAGTCAATAAGGATAATGAACCTTACCAGTAGAATGACTGCTGTCTACAAACATGTGTCACAGCAGAAGGTAGTCCCAAAAGGACATAAGAACATAAGAAATAGGAGAAGTAGGCCATTCGGCCCCTCAAGCCTGCCCACCATTCAATAAGATCATGGCTGATCTGCCCCAGGCCTCAACTCCTCTTTCACGCCAACTCATCATAGCCCTCAACTCCCTGATATTTCAAAAATCTATCTACCTCCTCTTTAAATACTTTCAGTGATCTAGCCTCCACGACTCTCTTGGTAGAGAATTCCAGACATTCACTACCCTATGAGAGAAGAAATTCCTGCGCATCTCAGTTTTAAATAAGTGTCCCCTTATTCTGTAACTATGTCCCCTAGTTCAAGATTCCCCCACTAGTGGAGACATCTTCTCAACATCTACCCTGTCAAGCCACTTCAGAATCTTGTACGTTTCGATAAGATCACCCCTCATTCTTCTAAACTCAAATGAATAAAGGCCTAACCTGTTTAGCCATTCTTGATAAGTCAACCCCTTCATCCCAGGAATCAACCTAGGGAATCTCTTTTGAACCTTCTCCAATGCCAGTATATCCTTTCTTAAATACGGGGGCCAAAACTGTACACAGTACTGCAGGTGCAGCCTCACCAACACCCTGTACAGTTGTAACAAAACTTCCCTATTTTTAAACTTCAACCCCCTAGCAATAGAGGCCAAAATTCCATTTGCCTTCTTAACTACTTGCTGCACCTGCATGCTAACTTTTTGTGTTTCATGCACAAGAACACCTAGATCCCTCTGCGCTGCACTTTTTTGGAGTCTCTCTCCATTTAAATAATAGTCTGCCTTTTGATTCTTCCTACCAAAGTGCATGACCTCACACTTTCCTACATTAAACTCCACCTGCCAAGTTTTTGCCCACTCACTCAATCTATCTATATCCCCTTGCAGACTCCTTATGTCCTCATCACAATATGCCCTTCCACCTTTTTTTGTATCATCAGCAAATTTGGATACATTACACTTTGCCCCCTCCCCCAGGTCATTAATATAGATAGTAAATAATTGAGACCCTAGGACTGATCCTTGTGGCACTCCACTAGTTACGTACTTCCAACCTGAAAAAGACCCATTAAACCCATCTCTCCGTCTTCAGTGTGTTAACCAATCCTCAATCCATGCTAATACATTACTCCCAATACCGTGAATTCAATCTTGTGCAATAATCTTTCATGTGGCACCTTATCGAAAGCCTTCTGGAAATCCAAATACACTACATCTGCTGGTTCCCCTTTACCAACCCTGCTTGTTATATCCTCAAAGAACTCTAGCAAATTTGTCAAACATGATTTTCCTTTCACAAAACCATGTTTATTCTGTTCAATTGCGTTAGGTTTTTCTAAATGTCCTGCTAGTTCTTCCTTAATAATGGACACTAGCATTTTCCCAATGATAGATGTTAGGCTGACTGGCCTATAGTTTCCTGCTTTTTGTCTCCCTCCCTCCTTGAACAAGGGCGTCACATTAGAGGTTTTCCAATCTGCTGGGGCCCTCCCTGAACCCAGTGAGTTCTGGAATATTTCGACAAATGCCTCCCACTATCCCTGCAGCCATTTCCTTTAAAACCCTTGGATGCAGGCCGTCAGGTCTTGGCGATCTGTCATCGCGAAGTCGCACGATATTTCATTCGGCGGGCGCGCACCAAAGTCAGCTGCGTGCCTGCTGAGAATTGAAAGGCCTATTAAGGCCATTAATCAAGCAATTAACCTGAACTTTACGTTGCCCGTCCAACCTTACGGTTGGTGGGCAGGCGAAAAGGCCAAGCGGCCTTTACTTTTTTCAGGAAACCTCATCCACAAGCAGGATGAGGTTTCCTGAAGCTATTACAAATTAAAAAGTTTAATTTGAACTTAAAAACATGTCCCATCTCGTGTGACACAGTCACATGAGGGGACATATTTCATTGAATTTTTCTGCTCTTTATTATTTTTTTCAAAGAGCGCTTCAATCTCCCTGAGGCAGCACTGTGCCTCAGGGAGATTGAAGCGCTCTTTCGAGCGCATGTGCAAACTGCATGCTAGGCCCGGCTTTCCCTCCTATCCCCGCCCACACAGGTAGTGCGCTACTGCTTGCGATCCACGCAGGGCGGGCCTTAATTGGCCCGTTGCATGAAATCGCGGTGGGGAGCCGATCACGGACGGTGGTCAGCTCCGTTACCAACACTGCTTACTCACACCAAGCCCGCCCGACGAATGGAAAATTCTGGTCAATGTTATTGGAAATTATTTTAAATTGGATTTGTAGTTGGGTCTGTGTCTGTGGGTGTGTCTGTGTGTGTCTTAATAGGATTAAAGCCAGCTAGCCTAAGAGCATTGATACATAGCATTTTTGAGATGTTAACAGTAAGGTAAAGGGTGCATTTGCATTTTGTTGAATAAACCATTCAAAGAATTGGGGGTGAAATCTTGCACCTAGCTAGGAGACACCAGGCAATGCGTTTATATCGCTAAAGAATTGGTACTATGAAAGGAGTTTTATTGTTAGAAAAGATGGAGTTCAAAAGGCATCGTGATAAAATGAGAATTTGCATTCAAAGGGGAGGCTAGGTATATACAGAAGAGTTTTGTGTATGGAAGTCAGAGGCATGTAAAATCTAAGCCTGAAAGCCTACCACTATTTCTGTGAAGGAACCAAATTGAAAGGAACCTCATTTTGAATTTGTAAGATATAATGTGCTTTGCCTGGTGTCTGTTTAAAATCTATGGGGGGAGTTTTCTCTCCGTCGGGCGGGTCGGTTGGGATTGGGCGCGGGCGGGTGCGGAGCTGATCGCCACCCGTAATTGGCTGCGTGCCACCATTTTACATGGGTGGGCCAATTAAGGCCTGCCCAGTGTGACACGTGCCTGGCAGTGCTCAGCACTACCTGTGCGTGAAAGAGCGCAGAAATCTCCCTGAAGCACAGAGCTGCCTCAGGGAGATTAACTTCAGTGTTAAACTTGCAATAAATAAAAAAATAAAATTATTCAGACATGTCCCTTATGTGGCAGTGTCACATGAGCTGGGACATGTTCATGAATTTTGATAAAAATTTTTATTAAATTAATAAACCCTTCATGAAACCTCATCCCACCCGTGGATGAGGTTTCATGAGAAATGCGAAGGCCGCCTGGGCTCTTTGCCTGCCCGACAACCTGAAGGTTGGACGGGCAGCCCTGACAATTGCTTTAATTAGTTTATTAATGGCCTTAACAGGCCTTTGACAGTTCGGCGGGTGCATAGCCGACACTGGTGCACACCGCTGATAGGAAGATGAGGATGACGCGCGGTGACATCAGGACACACGCCGACCCGAAGATTCTGCCCTATGGGTTATTGTTGACTTGGTGAAGATTTTAGGATTTGGGGATTTGTTTAATAGTTATTATGGCAGTAATTTATAGATGTGTAGGTGTTTAATACCTTATAAAATTAATAAATGTTTAATTTAATTTATATAAAAAACTTCTTGAGGCTTGGTGGCTTCATTTCTGAATTCAGAGTTGCATCTCAAACATACCAATTGAAAATATAGGTTATGACAGTTGTTTAAAGTTTCCCTCTAGGATTTTAAATAACCTAACCTTTACCAACTGCTGTGTCAGAACACCATCAATATGCAGATTAAAATCACCCATGACAATTGTAGCGCCCTTTTTACATGCCTCCATTATTTCCTGATTTATACTTTGTCCTGCAGCAAGGCAACTTTTCGGGGGCCTATAGATGACTCCCACCCATGACCTCTTCCCCTTGCTATTCCTTATTTCCACCCAAACTGATTCCACATCACGACCTATTGCACCTATATCACTACTCACCACCGCACTGATACCTTCCTTTATTAACAAAGCTACCCCACCTCCTTTTCCTTTTTGCCTATGTTTTCCAAATGTCGAATACCCTTGAATCTTGAGTTCCCAGTCTTGGTCACCCTGCAGCCACATCTCTGTTAAAGCTATAAAGTCACATTCATTTATTTCTATTTGTGCCATCAACCCGTCGACCTTGTTATAAATGTTGCTTGCATTCAGATAAAGAGCCTTAAGCTTTGACTTTTTACCATTATTACTCATTCTGGTTCTGATTTCTGCTGCACTCTTCTGCTTATATTTTCTGCCCCTTCCTGTCACACTTTGATTATTACTTGCCTCTTCACTACCCTGCACCTCTGCTCTCACGTTTCTTCTTGATTTTTTAAACTTCCCTTCAATTGAACCCTCTCTCCACTAATTAGTTTAAAATCCTATCTACAACCCTAGTTATATCATTCACCAGGAAACTAGTCCCAGCATGGTTCAAATGAAGCCCGTCCCAATGGATCAGCTCTCTCCTTCTCCAGTGCTGGTGCCAGTGCCCCATGAATCGGAACCCATTTGTCCCACACCAAACTTTGAGCTGCGCATTTACCTCTCTAATCTTATTTACCCTATGCCAATTTGCACATGGCACAGGAAGTAATCCTATAGAAAACTTCCTACATGTATCTCTCACTCTGTCGTGAAAATATAATAATTTTCATAATATTACTGTGATTTATTTAAAGGTAGGTTAATAGTAGGGTTTGGGTTAGTTTCTCCATGAATGTGTGTGTGAGGGATTTAGTTGAATTGGAGGCAGCTGACCTGGCGCTTTTGAGTTATTAAGAGGAGCTAGGTTTGAAATGCTAAATACGTAAACATGGCTGAAGTTTTAGAATGCGAGGTGTGAGGAACAGCTGGAACAATGGAATTTACATTAAAAGGGGAGAAACATATATAAAGAAGCTGAGGTTATGTGTAAGGGGAAGACCTTCTAAGATCTAACACAAGTGTGGAAAGCCTCCAGCCTTTATGCATCAAGTTGCTGTCTACAGGAACCGAAGCTAAGAAAACTCATGGTGAATATCACTGTTCAGGGTATTGTGTGCTTTGCCTCGGTCTGTTAAAATTTATTTGTTTTTACTGCTGCCTTAACAAAGGTGTAACTGGGAGTGAGATTAATTAGGGGATTTAGGAGTTATTATAGTAGTAAGTTGTAAACCTATGTATGTGCTTAAAATCTTTTCTTCTATTAATAAATGTTTAATTTAGTTTTGTAAAAATCCTCTAAGACTCGGTGGACTTATTACTACTGTATTCAAGGCACACATCTCGAAATGAAATACAAATTACAAAACAATTGTGACAGCTGTTTCAAGTTTCCCTCTGGGATTTGAGCAGCTCGGCATTTACCATCCACTGTGCCGTAACAACTCCTTTACATGAAGTTGTGAATTCTAACCATTGACTTGTTGACTAGTTAGTCTAGTTCCACAGTTCATCAGTTAAATAATATTGACAGGAAAAAAGAATTTCAAGCATCAGCCTTTGTAGGAACGGATTATGACCATCATATATAATATATCACAACTCAACTTTAAACATAGATCCTTGATATTTACACATTTTACCACAGGAATAATTAATCTGGATGGTAAATAATTTGTCAATTTTCTTTATAATCTTGAACTTTTCAATTTGTGTCATTTTGATATCTGTTTTTCAAAGAATATCTTTAACCTTACCTCGTGACTATAATTCTTGATATTTAAAAACAGTTTTGTTGCTTATATCTGTACCATGTCAAAGGCAATAATGTTTTTGAATTGGGCCACCACAGACCACAAACAATTGTTTTCACTTTTATAATACCTCTAAGTTAAGCACTTCACAGGAGCATAACAAACACATTTTGATCAGTTTTTAAGCAGCTTCTCAAAGGGAGAGAGAGATAGAAGAGGCAGAGTGGCTTAGGGAAGGAAGTCCAGAGTTTAAAGCCAGGCAGCTGAAGGTATCTAGGATATTAAAATTTTGAATGTGCAAGAGGCCAGAATTGGTGAGCTTAGGGATCTCAAAGGCTTGTAAGGCTGAAGGACATTACACAGATAGGCAGGGCAAGGCCATGGAGGGATGTGAAAACAAGGTTGAGAATTTTAAAACCAAGATGTTACCAGACTGGGAACCAATGTAGGTCAGCAAGCATAGGGGTGAGCTGGTACAAATTGGGACGTAGGCAGAGAGTTTTGGATGACCACAAGATTACTAAGGGTGGAAAATGGGAGGCCATCCAGGAGGACGTTGGAATAGTCGAGTCTAGAGGTAACAAAGGCATTGATAAGGCATGATTCCTGACAGTCTAACATGAGGATGGGTGATTCCTGACATTTTATTGAAGGATGGGATGATTCTTGGCACTTTCATGTGAAATAGGTCTGATCATTGAAAGAGTGGCAATTCATTTTCCATCGATGTAATCTGGAGCAGCTTGACAATTTACTCACAATGTAAATGACAAAATACACTTTCTGTGCTGGTGAGGGAATGTCTATTTCATTGGAGGATTTCTTACAAAGTCTAGTTGGACTCTTTTTTTTATTCATTCATGGGATTTGGGCCAACATTTATTGCCCATCCCTAATTGCCCTTATTCAGCAGGCATTTCACATTGTTGTGGGTCTGGAGTCACATGTAGGCCAGACCAGCTAAGGACAGCAGATTTCCTTCCCTAAAGAACGTTAGTGAACCAGATGGGTTTTTACGACAATCGGCAATGTTTTCGTGATCATCATCAGACTTTCAATTCCAGGTTTTTATTGAGTTTGAAAAGGACCTGGAGAGCAACGGAGACTTCAGTTTGAAAAGGGCGTGGAGAGCGGTGGGGACTTAGTTTGCAAAGGGCGCAGGAGAATGGGAGAGACTTCACTTTAAAAAGGGCATGGAGAGTGAGAGCGACTTCAGGTTAACTTCAGTTTAACTTTGTGAGAGAGAGGTTAAAATAGAGAGACTTTGGGAGAGAGGCTAAAATAGTGAGACTTTGGAAGAGAGAGGTTAAAACAGTGAGGCGTTGGGACAGAGAGGTTAAAACAGCGAGACTTCGGG
The DNA here is from genome assembly GCF_964194155.1 of Cetorhinus maximus. NCBI lineage: Eukaryota > Metazoa > Chordata > Chondrichthyes > Lamniformes > Cetorhinidae > Cetorhinus > Cetorhinus maximus. The sequence goes on from NC_135881.1 coordinate 29,552,978, forward strand.
AGAGAAGTTAAAACAGTGAGCTTCAGGAGAGAGGTTAAAACAGCGAGACTTCAGGAGAGAGAGATTAAAACAGCGAGACTTCAGGAGAGAGAGGTTAAAACAGCGAGACTTCGGGAGAGAGAGGTTAAAACAGCGAGACTTCGGGAGAGAGAGGTTAAAACAGCGAGACTTCGGGAGAGAGAGGTTAAAACAGCGAGACTTCAGGAGAGAGAGATTAAAACAGCGAGACTTCAGGAGAGAGAGGTTAAAACAGCGAGACTTCGGGAGAGAGAGGTTAAAACAGTGAGACTTCAGGACAGAGGTTAAAACAGTGAGACTTTGGGAGAGAGAGGTTAAAACAGCGAGACTTCAGGAGAGAGGTTAAAACAGCGAGACTTCGGGACAGAGGTTAAAACAGCGAGACTTCAGGAGAGAGATTAAAACAGCGAGACTTCAGGAGAGAGGTTAAAACAGCGAGACTTCGGGACAGAGGTTAAAACAGTGAGACTTCAGGAGAGAGAGGTTAAAACAGCGAGACTTCGGGAGAGAGGTTAAAACAGCGAGACTTCAGGAGAGAGATTAAAACAGCGAGACTTTGGGACAGAGAGGTTAAAACAGCGAGGCTTCAGGAGAGAGATTAAAACAGCGAGACTTCAGGAGAGAGATTAAAACAGCGAGACTTCAGGAGAGACAGGTTAAAACAGCGAGACTTCAGGAGAGAGAGGTTAAAACAGCGAGACTTCGGGAGAGAGATTAAAACAGTGAGACTTCGGGAGAGAGAGGTTAAAACAGCGAGACTTCAGGAGAGAGATTAAAACAGCGAGACTTTGGGAGAGAGAGGTTAAAACAGCGAGACTTCGGGAGAGAGATGTTAAAACAGCGAGAGTTCGGTAGAGAGAGATTAAACAGCAAGACTTTGGGAGAGAAAGGTTAAAACAGCGAGATTCAGGTAGGAGTAAGGGTAAAATAAAGGCAAGGGTCCATGTTCTATTTAGTTAAGATATGTCTGGGGTGCTCAGTCCTGTGATTTGCACATCCTGCGCTATATGGGAAATCCTAGACGCTCTTGGCGGGCTGGATAACCATGTGTGCAGGAGGTGCCTCCGAATGGAGCAACTCGAGCTCCAGGTTTTGGAGCTTGCGTGGTAGCTGGGGACACTATGGTGCATTCACGAGGCTGAGAAGTTTTTGTATAGCACTTTTCATGACATGGTCACCCCGCAGCTTAAGGAAGTGCAAGCAGAGAGGGAATGGGTGACCACCAGACAGAAGAAAGGGACCAGGCAGGTAGTGGAGGAATCGCCCGAGTGCATCTCACTCACAAACCATTTTTTGGCCTTGGAAAACGGTGAGAGTGACGGTTCCTCTGTGGAGGCCAATCAGAGCAAAGGCCATGGCACTGTGGGTGGTCCAGCTGCTCAGGCCAAGGAGGAAGAATTGTGGAAGGGCAATAGTGGTCGGGGATTCATTAGTGAGGGGAGTAGACAGGTGCCTCTGCAGCTATAGATGTGACTCCAGGATGGTATGTTGCCTCCCGGGTGCCAAGGTCAAGGATGTTCCAGAATGGCTACAGGACATACTGAAGGGGGAGGGTGAACAGCCAGAGGTCGTGTTGGAACCCATGACATAGGAAGAGAGAGAAATGAGGTCCTGCAAGCAGACTTTAGGGAGTTAGGTAGGAAATTGAAAAGCAGATTTCAAAGGTGGTAATCTCCGGATTACTCCCAGTGCTACGCAGTAGTGAGTATAGGAATGGAAGGGTAGAGCAGATGAATGCGTGGCTGGAGAGATGGTGCAGGAGGGAGGGCTTTAGATTTCTGGGACACTGGGACCGCTTCTGGGGGAGGTGGGACCTGTACAAGTTGGATGAGTTACATCTGAACAGGAATGGGATCAACATCCTCGCGGGGAGGTTTGCTAATGCTGTTGGGGTGGATTTAAACTAAATTGGCAGGGGGGATGGGATCTTGAAAAGTAGTTCAGAGGGGAGAGAAGCTGAGATGGAATTAGAAGTTAAAAGGCTAGTAAGTGAGTCTGGAAGGCAAAAGAAACATAGGCTAGATAAGAAAGAAATAAGTTTAGCAAGGTGAAATGGAATATATTTTAATGCAATTAGCCTGAGGAATAAGACAGACGAGCTGAGGGCACAGGTAGCTATAATATCATACTCCAACGTGCCTATGACCGAGACTTGGCTAAAAGAAGGGCAGGATTGGCAGCTCAACATTCATGGTTATAGGGCATTCAGGCGAGATAGGGGAATAGAAGAGAAGGGGTGGTTATAGTATTGATCAAGGAATCAATTAAAGCAGTGAGTAGGGATGATATCTCGGGAGGATCATTAAATGAGGCCATATGGGCAGAAGTAAAAAACACAAAAGGGGCAAACACACTGTAGGTGTGTACTATAGGCCTCCAAACAGTCAGGGAGAGATAGAGGATCAAATATATAAATCAAATTTCAGAGAAGTGTAAGAATAATAGGGCAGTAATAGTAGGGGATTTTAACTACCCAAATAATAACTGGGATAGTTTTAGTGGGCAAGTTGGGAGGGAACAAATTTCTTAAGCAGCATCCAGGAGAACTTTTTTAGCCAGTATGTAGAAAACCCAACAAGGGAGGGGGCAGTCCTGGACCTAATATTAGGAAATGAACCCAGGCAGGTGGAAGGCGTATCAATAGGGCAGCATTTTGGAGATGGTGACCATAACTCAGTTAGATTTAGGATAGTTATGGAAAAGGATAAGGTTGGGCTGGGAATAAGTTCCAAACTGGGGAAAGGTTAATTTTACTAAGGTGAGAAATGATTTGGCCCAAGTGGACTGGGAGATGCGACTTACAGATAAAACTGTCAGAGCAATGGGAAGCATTCAAGGAGGAAATAGTGAGAGTGCAGGGCAAATATGTTCCTGTAAAGATAAAGGGGGGGATCAAGTCTGGAGAACCCTGGATGTCAAGGGCCATAAAGGTTAGGATTAAGAAAAAGAGAGAAGTTTATGGCAGATACCAAGGGATCAATATGGCAGAGTCTGTTTCCAGTGAGGTTCTGCAGGGCTCGGTGCTGGGGCCCTTGCTGTTTGTGGCGTACATAAATGATTTGGACTTAAATGTAGGGGATATGATCAAGAAGTTTGTGGATGACACCAAAATTAGTAGGGTTGTAAATAGTGAGGAGGATAGTCGTAAACTGCAAGAGGATATCAATGGACTGGTCAGGTGGGCAGAGCAGTGGCAAGTAGAATTTAACCCGGAAAAGTGTGAGGGCGTACAAGGCAAGGGATTACACTATGAATGGTAGGACCCTGGAAAGTACTGAAGATCAGAGGGACCTTGGTGTGCATATCCACAGATCCCTGAGGTTGCAGGGCAAGTAGATAAGGCATATTTGCCTTTATTAGCTGAGGCATAGAATACAAGAGCATGGAGGTTATGCTGGAACTGTATAAAATGCTGGTTAGGTCACAACTGAAGTACTGCGTGCAGTTCTCGTCACCACATTATAGGAAGGATGTGATTGCACTGGAGAGGGTGCAGAGGAGATTTACCAGGATGCTGCCTGGGCTGGGGGGGTCTGAGCTATGAGGAAAGATTGGATAGGCTGTTTTCCTTGGAGCAACGGAGGTTGAGAGGGGACCTGACAGAGGTGTATAAGATTATGAAGGGCATAGATAGGGTGGTTAGGAAGGCACTTTTTCCATTAGTAGCGGGGACAATAACCACAGGGACATAGATTTAAGGTAAGAGGTAGAAGGCTAAGAGGAGAATTTTTTTCACCCAGAGGGTGGTGGGAGTCTGGAATTCACTGCCTGAAAGGGTGCTTGAGTCAGAAACTCTCATAACATTTAAGCAGTATTTAGATAGTCACTTGTGTTGCCATAGCCTCCAGGGCTATAGGCCAAGCACTGGAAAATGGGATTAGTGTTGTCAGATCTTTGCTGACCATCACAGAGACATAATGAGCTGAATGGCCTCCTTCTGTGCTGTAAACATCTACAAGAATTCAAATTTCACCACCTGTCATGGTGGGATTTGAACTCAGGTCCCCAGAGAATTCACCTGGGTCTCTGAGTTACTAATCTAATGACAATTCTGCTATGCCACCACCTCCCATTGCCTTGTCTAAGGGAACTGTGAATAACTGTCTGAAGCAGAGGGGTGAGCATGGGACAGTGGGGTTTGGTTTGGATGACTTTAGCACAGGGAAGCACAGTCACCAAATGTACAAAACGGCCTCTTTCCAAATGGTAAACCTCCTTGGTTTTAGTCCCCTTACACTGTGAAAGTGCAGTTCAGTGACAAACATATCAGACTCACTGGTACAACTAACACTCCATTTGATCAGCAGAGGACAGCTTAGGAGTGCACTAGGCAACTATTCAATTTGTTAATTTATTTAAAGATGAAGCAGTAACCCCTAGGGTGATCAGCGTCCTTTTCATGGAAGGTGTACTTTTCCTTTAAAACAATGGGCTGAATACAATGGTGTGTGAGGGAGGGGGTGCGGGTGGGGGTGGGGGGCAGCTCGCACAGTATACTTAACCATAACGAGCTGTGGGGCAGCTGCCAAGTGGGACTTCTGCCCCTCACTGGGGAGAAGGTCCCACCCTCTGGAGCTACCAGCCAATCCTGGCAGTTGCCGAGACTGCAGAAGAAGGGAGAAGGTGCATCGATCCCTGGAGCAGTTAAGTCTGAGGTCTTGGGCAGGGAGGGTTTGGATAGGTCAGGTAGGGGGACAGGGCGGAGGGGAGGAGGTGGCTTTAAGGCCGCAGGCGGGCAGGGAGGAAGGTGGTGTTCGATCTTAGGGGGACCGCCCCACGATCGGCAAAGGGCAAACCCCTAGGAGCAAAACCATCCCCTCAGCTTCCTTCCCGCCCTTTGAAGGACTTATAAAAAATATCGGTCTGCTCGCTCCTGCCCAGACCAAACGTTTCATGGCATGGACGGTGTATTATCAGGGTCAGTTGGCTTGATAACAAGCCTAATTGACCCTTGATTATTTATTTGAATGTGGTGGGCGGGATGCCAATTTTGGCACCTGCCGCCATATGGGGGTGAGCTCTGGGGTGGGCGGGAAGGTGGTGGGATGGGCACCTTTGCTATTTTATGTGCCCCCCCCACTCCCAAAACACACCCAGCGGGGGCATGTTAAATACAGCCCAATGTGGCTTAATCACAAAGACATCACACAACTGTTTATGCATTTCTTTATGAACTTTGCCCTTGAGTGCAGTGACTTTTCAATTTTTACTTGCTAAGCTCAATCTAGTTTTGGAATGAAGATTGCATAAGCCCCATCGGCTGATCTCAGGGTGCATTTCTTAATCGCCACATAGATTGTGGCCATCAAAGGTCAGGGGTCCGGAAGATAAGAGTTCAACTTGGAATTCCAAACCTAGTGTAATCAAATGACATTAACTTGGGCTGTGACTCTATAGAAATAAATAAGGAGAAAGATGAGAGGATTTTGTCTCATGGAATAATGCATTCCCAGCTAAGCCAGTTTCTACGTGACATCTGCTTGCCAGAAAAAGCAAAACCAAAATATCTTGTGTACAAGTAAACTTATCTCTGCAAATCTATAAAATCGCAGCTGATGCTTAGTTATGTTCAGCAATGTGGATGTGCCACCCATGTTACACAGCACTATTTCAGTTACACTAAGTACCATGTGTAGGTTCAATTGCTTTTTTGGTGTTCTTATTTTTGGCTCCTCTTGATCACCAGCTTTTGCTCATTGAGTTTCTTTCTACCCCTATTTCCCTTTGACTCTCCCAGGTTCTGTTTTTGGTCAACGAATGCTGGACCTGCTAGCGACGCTCATATCCTTATAATAATAAGGATGGAATAAAAACGAAAAATGCTGGAAATACGCAGCAGGTCAGGCAGCACATGTGGGGAGAAAAGCAAAGTTAATGTTTCAGGGCATAACCTGAAACTTTGACTCTGTTTCTCTGTCCACAGAGAAAGGAGACTCAAGTGAGCAACCAGGACTTGAAAGTTAAATCCAGAGGAAGAAGGTTGGCAGTCAAAAGGACCAAGCAATAAGAATGAACAAAACTAAGTTACACTTGTCAAACTATAGAGGGGTTTCACCGACACTAAGTAATCCAGTTAGCTCCATTCCCATTTTGTCTCATGTAAACTAGGACAGTGAGGCTTAATTTGACACATGGGATGAGATTTTCCGTGCCCGTTGGCATTGGGCGTGTCCGGTGGTGTGAGCGGACAATATGGTGAGAAGGCCAAAAATCAGTTTCATGATGTCGTGAAACCAGTTTACGATCTTCCGCTCAGCCTGCCAATGTCGGGCCGTGTTTCCCTCCGTCAGACGTCGGGAACCTCATTGTAATATATCTGCATATCATTATAAGGCCAGCCCGCCAGAATCATCCACCCGCTTCGGCAGGACAACACGTCAAAGGCAAACAGGGGTAGAAAGAAACTCAATCAGCAAAAGCTGGTGATCAAGAGGAGCCAAAAATAAGAACACCAAAAAAGCCATTGAACCTACACATGGTACTTAGTGTAACTGAAACAGTGCTGTGTAACATGGGTGGCACATCCACATTGCTGAACATAACTAAGCATCAGCTGCGATTTTATAGATTTGCAGAGATAAGTTTACTTGTACACAAGATATTTTGGTTTTGCTTTTTCTGGCAAGCAGATGTCACGTAGAAACTGGCTTAGCTGGGAACGCAATATTCCATGAGACAAAATCCTCTCATCTTACTCCTTATTTATTTCTATAGAGTCACTTGACAACTGGGACGTGCAGAAGTTGGGACACACCAGGACCTTGCTCACACTGCGGACATCCGAGGAGCAGGAGATACAGCAACGTGACCCTGGAGGAATGCTGGGTGGATTCTCATGGACATGGCTCCATCGTGAAGCAGCTCACGGAAGGTGGAAAATCACCGCGAAGGGTCTGCTCACAACAGATGGTGGTCAAGAGAGTGCAGAGGATGGTCCAACTGTGGTTGGGAGAGGAAAATGGTACCGGGGAGTGGGAGAGGAAGGTCTAGGATAGACTGGGAGAGGAAGAAATGTCAGAGTTGGGGGTGCAGTGAGGCTGGGAGGGGGGAAACAAAGCTGTCGGGAGGTTGGGGAGGGCGAGGTTGTGGGAGGAATGAAAGTGCCGGGGGCAGTGAGGTTGGGAGGGGGGGAATTAATATATCGGATGGGGGGGGGTGGCGGTGGGCGTGAGGTTGGGAGGGGGTGGATTAAGGTGTCAGGGGGGGTGAGGTTGGGAGGGAGTGAAGAAAGCTGTCAGGGAGGAAGTTGGAGGGGGGAAGGGGTTCCGGGGCAGAAGAGGGGGCAACGGTGAGACGACAGCAACTGGGGAGGTCGGCCTGAGGGGGGGGTGAAAGGTGTGAGGGAAGGAGTTTGGAGAGGGGGAGGGGTGCGGAGAGGGTATGGGGTCTGAGGGAGTCAGGAGTCTGGGGGGGGAGGAAGGAGTGCAGAGAGGTGAAGGAATCCAGGGGGAGGCAGGAGTGCTGGGGTGGGGGGATGGGGGTAAGGGGTGCAGAGAGGGGAGGGAGTAAGGGTAGACGAAGAAGGAAGGTTGGAGGAAGAAGGGTGTCTGAAGGAGTCAGGAAGGGTGAAAGAATAAGGAGGGGTAATCTGGAGTGGGGAGGACTAAGGTGGGGGGTAGTATTGAGGGGGAGGGGGGGAGGGGCGGGGAGCGTGGAAGGACTAAGTAGGGGGGCGGAGTCCGAGGGGGTGGGCGAGGAGTTCCAAGGGGGGACGGAGCCCGGAGGCGGGGGGAATGTCCAAGCGGACATGCAAGGGAGGGGGTCTGATGAGTCCATGACTGCCTCCTGGGGAGTGAGTGTGTGGAATGAGGGGATGGTGAGAATGACCGAGGGCAGAGTGAGGCGGTCAGGTGGGAGGGTGAGGGTTCGACGGTATTGGTAGAAGGGATGGTGAGGGTGGTTGGTGGAGATTCAGGGGCATACACGGACCCTGGGGGTGGGAAGGAGGAGGTTGGGGAGGTTAATGTGGATGGGGATGGGATTTTTCAAGAAGAAAGAGAACATGCACATTCACCAGGACATCTCTGAAAGAAAAGGGTTGTGGTTGGTGGAGGGTGACCCCAGAGGGGGAAAGGAAATGGGTGACTGGGGAGGGGAAAGGAAGGGCAGTGAAGGAAAAGCTGTATTTTTACCATGCTGGCTAAATTACTAGTGAAACGAGAGTGGTGGTGGGTGAGATCAGGTGCTGCATGGGAGTGAGATCAATGGGTGGGTGGTGATGCAGGTCAGCTCAAATGGTCAACTGAAAGTGAACCCCATCAGGCAGCATTGAAAATACTCAGGACATTGAGATGAGTGTGATACGTGAAAGATCCACGTGCTTGGAGGAGTGTTTGCACGAGGCTCCGAAAGGCCCTGCCACACACACACTTCTCCCTCCAGAATCACTCATTGGCCGGCTGAGTGCAGCTGAACTGCTAGTGGGGGTGGATGCAGTGGGAGGACTCAGGAAGCCTGTCAATGAAGCAGAAAGACACCATTACACATTATTCAGTGAAAGTGAATATATTTCCAGACTGTAAAGTGACAAAATGTGTTCACCCCTGCAAACAACTGTGATCAGAATTTCTTAACTTTGAACACCTTAGACTTCTAGTTGCTGCCCTGACATCTGCAGCAGGGGTGGAGACAGCCTGTGCAATGATTGACCCTGTTGCCCCTGATGCCTTCGGCATGTGTCCTCTGGAGATCCGAGGCCTTGGGGACATCGGCTTGCTTTGGCCGTCCTCCTGTGGGCAGCTGCTCCCTCTGCGGTGACAGGTGAGGTTGAAGGGGTCACAGGCAAAGAGGACTTGGAGGGAGCGGTCAGCCTCTGAGGTTCCTGAGAGGATGACCCAGGGGTGTCCAGCTGCACCTTCTCCTCCCTTCGGGTGCCGGGGGAGGCCTCGGCCTGGCTCCTTGAGGGGGAGGAGCACCTGGGGGGATGGTGAGGTGCCCCATTACCCTCGCGTGTTGCCACTGCAGGAACTCACCCATGGCTACCGCGATGGAGTGCAGGTCTGCACATATCTCCACATCCTGCTGGATCAGGTTCTCCATGGCATCTGCCAACCTTTCCATGGAGACATCCATATGCGCACATGTGGGCACCATTTCGCCAGAGAACAAGCGGACGCACTCCTCTGACTTGCGTGCCACTCTGTTGAGGGCTTCCAACAGCTCGGTGTGATGTTCCCCTGCCTTCTGCTGACTCTCCAGGATGAGATTGAAGGCCAAATCCAGAGGTTCGCCATCTGACTCGGACCTCAACAGATGCCTCTTCCCCAGAAGTCCTACAAATGCTGGGGAGCTCGGCCAATCCTGCCTCCTCACGCTGCAGAGATACGTCCATATGGTGACCACCAGATTATGAACCCAGGCTTGCTCTAGATGTTGGTCCCACCGAGGTGTGTCTCTGTGCTGGTGGAGGGTGTGGGTAAGTGCTGTGATGGGTCTTCCAGGCTGCTTGTTTCCAGCTCTTCATTGGAGGAGGAATCCTCCTGGCTGGAGATGAGGTTGTGGATGGAGCTCAGGGTCTGGCTGGTTGAGGGCGTCAGTCACTTGGCAGCACTCCCTGTGAACCAAATAGAGATAATTAGTGCATGGCAACAGAGTCAAAAGCAGGACCGAGAGAGCACAGTTGCGTTGAGAGAGGCATGATGTGGTACAGGTTCCTCATGAGGGTGTTTGCCGCCGACCTCACCGTCACCACAGACACGGTCCATGTCCTCAGCAGTCAGTATGATGGCACAGTCCTCAAAGTGACTGAGGGGCCTAATGTGGACCACTCTAGCTCCAGTCTGGGACCTCTCCCTACTGATGTGAGCCAGCTTCTCCTGCATGAAAACCGATGGAGAGAGTGTGAGCAGGACACATGGCATTGCGTGGAATGTTTGTGTGGTGAGTGGAGCCAGGGACAGGATGAGGATGTGAGCTCCAGAGGAATGGAGCCTGATGGAGATGTGAGGGTGTGTGTGAGAGTTAAAAGTGTTGTCCTTTGAGGTGTGAGATCCCTGTGGATGTGTGATGGGTTTGTGAGTGTGAGAGTTGAGAGTGATGAAAAGACTGACTTACCCTGTCGGAACGGGTGAGACCATTCAACCTCTTTTGGCACTGAGTGGCTGTTCTCCTTTGCAAGACATTGGTACTGACCATCATTGCCACCGCCTCCCAAGCCGGGTTGGTGATGTTGCTACCCATCCTGCGGCCAGAGCAGGGGTGGACGGCATCACAGCAGCCCAACCACGGCGTCCAAAAGGCGCTCGAGGGACACGTCATTAATCATGGGGGCTGCAGTCTTCTTGCCTTTCTTGCTATGTCTTCTGTGCAGCCATCCTGGGCTGGAAGCACGGAGAGGTATGCGTGCAGCTACACTTTAAAAATGGCGCCCGGCATGAGGGAGCAGTGAGGTGCTGGCGTTGAGGGTGAATGAGAGCCCGCATGCCATTGAAACAACGTGTTTCCCAGAATGCATAATCAATGCGTTGGAATTTGGATGGTACGGTGTGAGAAGCCGCCATTGCAGCCGGCGGGTAAAACATAATTTTTCCCACCCACTACTTCACTTAGTACAAACCTGGGACGATTCTTCCCATGAAGTCACATGATATAAACTTGAGAACAAATTATTTGTATGAATGTATTCAAACCCAGGTTTCATGATTGTTTGTTGCATAAGTAAGTCATGGTTCGTAGAATCATAGATATTTCCAGCATAGAAGAAGGTCTTTTGGATGATCGTGCCTGGGCTGGCTCCTAGGAAGAGTGCTTAAGCCCCCTCCCCTGCATTCTGTCCACAACCCAGCAAGTTTCCCATCCCCGGGTACCTGTCCAACAACCTTCTGAAATTATTAATGGATTCAGATTCCACCACCTCTTCAGATGGGACGTTGCAGATCCTGACAACTCTCTGAGTGAAGAAAGGATCTCCCCTCAAGACCTTTTGCTAATGATTTTGTTGATTCAATTGCCAGAGGGAATAATTTTCCTCCATCTACTTTATCAAGCCCTTCTCACTATCTTACTCTATTGGATCACTTCTTAATGTCTCTGTTCCAAGTCCTAACTTTGCCAAGCTCTCCTCATAACTGAAATCCTTCATAACATCCTGTTAAACCTCCAGTGTGTTTTCTCTAAGGGCACATCTTTTCTTGCCCTGCTATCTTTAAGGATTTGTGTAAATGAATACAAAGGCCTATCTGCTTAACTGCACTTTTCAAAATTGCATTATTGTACTGTCATTCTGTATTAATTCTCATAAAGTGAATCATTTCACATTTGGCTTTGGCATCATATCACTTAATACTAACAAAAATCCATCAATCTCAAATTTAAGATTATTAATTAAGCTGACTTCTACTGTTTTTTGTGGGAGAGGGCTCCAAAATGCTACCATCTGTTTTGTTGGGTTGACACCATTAAGTAGTCTTGTAGAAGTTACCAGGAAGTCTTTTATTAACATTCCTGAACTATGTACATATTTACAGTGGAGGGTACAGGCATGGAGAGAACTCCATGGCACGTCCTTACATGTTGCTACCGAACTCTACACTGCTGATCTAAACTCTAGGTCAGGTGCCTTCTCACGTCACTGGTGGTACTGTACCCAGCCCCAGGTTAACATTTAATATACCAGGTCCTTCTACCACACCATCTTTTGCATGAGAATGTGTTTCCTAACTTTTCTCCTGAATGAACATTCTCTCATTTTTAGATTATGTCCCCTTGTCCTAGATTCCCCCACCAACTGAAAATGTTTATCTCTGTTCACCCTACCAATTCCTTTCAAATTCATACCAACCTCCAACCATATCACTTCTTATATTCTGTGGAAAACAAGCCTAATGGATGTAATTATACTAACTCTGATTTTAGGATTAAATTTGATTAAGATTGATAATCATCCACCAAAAGATGAATTTTGAAATTAAGATTAAATCCAATAAAACACACAGTTGTCAAGATCAGTGTAGTAGAATTCTAATGTGATGTTTTCTCTGGACATGAATCATTATCACTGTCATTTTCATACAGTGAGAACTTTATCTTCTTTCTACGCCAACTTAAAAAGCACCGATAGTCACTCATGTGCAGAGGCTGAACAAAGTTCCATGAGAATAAATTTAAAGATGCATATCACCTCATTTTAGCTTAGCATTGTAACTTGTGGAAGCATTTGTCAGCATTTGTTATTCATTGAAAGCACTTAGCTCCTTCAATAAATGTTTAACTGATCAATGAAAATAATCACTTTTTACCTCGTCATGACCTTTTGTAAGACAATTTTTAACATGCTTACCTCAAGTGAGCCTTCACACTATAACCCTTCATCCCTGGTAATATTTATTATATCTAGTCCACTGATTTTCTAATTCCTGTAAGAATGTGAACCAAACCTTACACAATACTCCAACTGTGGCCAAGGTCTTGTATAAGTTCAGCAATGACTTTGTTGCTTTTATATTCTATCTATTCTAGTTACAAAAGTGACAATGCTATTTGCCATTGGTATGGCCTTAGCCTTCCATCTTTCAGATAAGATATGAAATCATGCGCGCCTGCCCTCTTAATCTCCTGGCATGATTTGAAGAAGAGCTACCAGTCCTCTAATATTTCCCCTTCAGCCTACACCACTAAGAAAACAGATTCAATCGTGTCATAGCTGTTAACAAAGAACAAAGAAAAGTACTGCACAGGAACAGGCCCTTCGGCCCTCCAAGCCTGCGCCGATCATATTGCCTGTCAAACTAAAACATTTTGCACTTCCGGGGTCCGTATCCCTCTATTCCCATCCCCTGTTCGTGGGATCTTGCCATGTGCAAGTTTAGTGGCTTGCGTTTGCCGACTTCTGAGGTTCCCCAGCCTGGGGCATGGTTAGGTGTGCCTGGGTTATTGGAGGAGGTCCTGAGGAAGTTGGGCTGGCCAAGGATGAGAGCCACTACTGCAACCTCACGTAGCCAGAGGAGGTACATAATGGGTTATGTCAGCACAGCATGGGATGTCTGCGACGTGACTGATTCCTTGAAGTTCAGTCTGATTAAAAATATTAAATATCTATCTGGAAAGACTCAGAAGAAAATCTTATGGGTTGGGATTTAGCGTGGGCGACGGTGGTATCGCCCATCAGTGGGTAAACTGGTGGCAGCCAACATCGCTTTTCTCTGGGAGGCCTGACACAATTCATTCCAATCTGCACAGGGCCCAGCCTTCCAAGCGATTAACCCCCAGTAAGGCAAAAATCCTGCCCACCAGAGCTGCTGGCCAATCAGAGGCTGGCAGCTCTCCAGTACCAGCAACACCACCTGGCCACAGCTGGTATTAAGGGACCACCGATGGATCCCTGGAGCGAGGTGAGCATGGGAGGGATGGGGACCGTGGAGGTGGGGTCACCAGCGGGCAGAGGTAGGGAGGGATCAGAAGCAAGGTAGGGGAGGGTTGGCTTCTTGCCGCCCCCCCCCACCTTCCTGATGTCAGGTTCCTCAACCGGGAACAGAGTGATCACGAATGAGGGGCACCCACCTCATCCAATAAGCCACAGGCAGACCTGACAGGGTTTGCTGGGCAGCCTCCCTGGATGGTGCGTCCCCTGCCCGCTACTGGTTGAATACCAGGGGCAGTGGCATGAGGCCCATGAGTGGCTTCAATTGGCCTCTGGGCAGGAAGGCTGTCTGAAAGCTTTCCAGCTCTAAATATGATTGGAGGGAGGTGGGAGGTGGAAACACTTTTGCTCTGCAACCTCCCACCCAGTCACATGGCCCTTCCCCTACCTCCGGACCTCCAAACCTGTCCAGATGGGGTGGGGGGGAGCTTTAAACTCCACCAACGGTTGTTAAGCTGATGAACTCCAATCTAATGCTATAAACTTTAGATAGAAAAATAGGAAAGGGAGAACAGGAGTAAGGGTGGCATTTTTGGTTAAGGATAGTATTGCAGTACTGGAGAAAGAGGATGTGTTGGAGGATTTAAGGACAGAATCGATTTGGCTAGAGCTAATTATTAATAAGGGTGCAATTACATTGCTCAGTGTAATATATAGACTACCAGCTAGTGGGAAGGATATAAAGGAATAAATCTGCAAGGAAATTACAGAGAGGTATAAACATTATAGAGCAGTTATAATGGGGGACTTTAATTACCTGTATATAGGCTGGGATAGTGGTAGGGTAAGGGGCAGTGAGGGACAAGCATTCTTAGATTGTGTTCAGGAGAATTTCCTACAGCAGTATGTTTCCAGTCCAACAAGAAAGGAGGCATTGCTAGAACTAGTTCTTGGGAATGAGGTGGGTCAAGTAGATCAAGTCACAGTGGGGGAACATTTAGGGGACAGTGATCATTGTATCATAAGGTTTAGGATGAGGCGGAAAATGACACTGATCACCCCAGAGTAAGAATAATCAACTGGCACAGAGCAAACTTCAATGGGGAAAGAATGGAGCTGGGCCAGATAGACTGGAACCAAAGGTTGGTGGGAAAAACAATAGCTGAACAATGAACTACCTTCAAAGAGGACATGGTTCGGCCACGGTCAAGGTATGTTCCCTCAAAAGGGAAGGGTAGGACAAACAAATCCAGAGCTCCCTGGATGACAAAGGAGATAGAAATTAAGTTAAAGAAGAAAAAGTGTGCTTACGACAGGTGTTTGGTAGCAAATACAATTGAGAACCAAGTTGAATGCAGAAGGTTCAGAAGGGATGTGAGAAAGAAAATACGAGAAGCAAGAGGGATTATGAGAAAAGACTGGCAGATGACATAACAGGAAATCCCTAAGTATTCTATAAGCACATCAATAATAAAAGGGTGGTAAAAGGAGGAGTAGGGCCTATTAGGGACCAAAAAAGGGATTTACACATAGAGGCAAGAGGCATGGCTGAGGTGTTAAATGAATACTTTGCACCTGCACCTACAAGGTAGACGCTGCTCAGGCCATGGTGACAGAGGAGGAAACTCTGTCACTAGAAGGGTTTAAAATTGATGAGGAGAAGGTATTGGATAAGCTGTTGGTGCTTAAAGTTGATAAGGCACTGGGACTGGGTGAGATGCATCCAAGAATATTGAAGGAAGTGAGAGTGGAAATTGCATAGGCACTGGCAATAATCTTTCAATGTTCACTGGATTCAAGGGAGGTGCCAGAGGACCAGAGAATTGCAAACATTACTCTCTTGTTCAAGGAAGGTTGTAAAGATCTGTCCTGCAATTACAGACCAGTCAGTTTAACTTTGGTGGTGGAGAAACTTCTAGAAACAATTATTCGGTATAGAATTAATAGTCACATGGAAAAATATGAATTGATTCGGAAGAGTCAGCATGGATTTGTTGGAGGAAAATCATGTCTAACTAACTTGCTGGAGTTTTTTGAAGAGGTAAGAGAGATGGTTGATGAGGGCAAGGCCATTGATGTGGTATATATGGACTTCCTAAAGGCGTTCGATACAGTGCCACACAACAGACTTGTGAGGAGAGTTATAGCTCATGGAATAAAAGGGACAGTAGCAACATGAATACAAAATTGGCTGAGGGATAGAAAACAGCGAATAATGGTTAATGGGTATTTTTCAGGCTGGAGGAAGGTTTGTAGTGGAGTTCCCCATGTGTCGGTATTGGGATCCTTGCTTTCCCTGATATATATTAATGATCTTGGTGTGCAGGGGATAATTTCAAACTTTGCAGATGACACAAAACTTGGGAGAATTGTGAACTGTGAGGAGGACAGTGTGGAACTTCAAATTGACATTGACACATAGGTGGAGTGGTCAAATAGGTGACAGAGATTAAGTTCAATGCGGAGAAGTGTGAGGTGATACACTTTGGCACAAAGAACATGGAAAAACAGTATAAAATAAAATATAATATTCTAAAGAGTGCGCAGGTACAGAGAGACCTGGGTGTATATGTACATAAGTCATTAAAGGTGGCAGGACAGGTAGAGGGAGCTGTTCCTAAAGCGTATAGTATTCTAGGCTTCATTAATAGGGGCACAGAGTACAAGAGCAGGGAGGTTACGATGAATTTTTATAAGACACTGGTTAGACCTCAGCTGGAGTACTGTGTACATTTCTGGGCGCTGCACTATAGGAAGGCTGTGAACACATTGGAGAGAATGTAGAAGGAGTTTACGAGAAAGGTTCCAGGGATGAGATACTTCAGTTATGAGGAAAGATTAGAGAAGTTGGGACTGTTTTCCTTGGAGAGAAGAAGGCTAAGAGGCGACTTGATAGAAGTTTTCAAAATCATGAGGGGTCTGGACAGAGTAGATAGGGAGAAACTGTTCCCGCTCATAATGGATTGAGAACCAGAGGGCACTGTTTTAAAATGTTTTGCAAAATGAGCAAATATGAGGTGAGAAAAAACTCTTTCACAAACCGAGTAGTTAGGGATTGGAATGCACTGCCTGGAAGTGTGGTGGAGGCAGGTTCAATTGAGGCATTCAAGAGGGCATTGGATGATTATTTAAATAGAAACAATGTGGGGGGTTACGGGGAAAAGAAAGAAGATTACCATCATATTAAAATGCTAAGAGGCCTGAATGGCCTCCTTCTACACTGTAACAATTCTGTGATTCTGTGATAAACGTATTATCAACATCCTGGGGGTTACCATTGACCAGAAACTGAACTGGACAAGCCATATAAACACTGTAGCTGCAAGAGGAGGTCAGCGGCTAGGAATTCTGCAGCGAGTAACTCACCTCCTGACTCCCCAGAGCCTGTCCAACATCTACAAGGCACAAGGCAGGAGTGTGATGGAATACTCTCCACTTCCCTGGATGAGTGAAGCTCCAACAACATGCAAGAAGCTTGACACCATCCAGGACAAAGCAGCCCGCTTGATTGGCACCCCATCCACAAACATTCACTCCCTCCACCACAAACGCACAGTAGCAGCATCTACATTGTACCATCTACAAGATGCGCTGCAGGAACTCACCAAGGCTCCGTCCAAACTCACAGCCACTACCATCCAGAAGGACAAGGGCAGCAGACACATTGGAACACCACCACCCGGGAGTTCCTCTCCAAACCACTCACTTGGAAATATATCACCGTTTCTTCACTGTCACTGGGTCAAAATCATGGAACTCCCTCCCTAACAGCACTGTGGGTGTACCTATACCACATGGACTGCAGCGGTTCAAGAAGGCAGCCCACCACCACCTTCTCAAGGGCAATTAGGGATGGGCAATAAATGCTGGCCTAGCCAGTGAAGCCCACATCTCATAAATGGAATTTTAAAAACTATGTGGTTTAGGTCATGTCTATACTGTGATCATTGCATTTCAAAGAAATTAATAGCGTGTGAATTTCTTAGGAGTTATTTGGATGTGATTAGGTACCTTATCAATACAAATTTTTAGCAATAACAACAATGCAGATCATTCTTTTTGTTAGTTACCTGTGGGCATATGACTTGATTCTGCTTAAAGGAATCTATGAATGACTTACCAGTGCTGCTTCATTACACTGACCAGAATCTGAATACAATGTGTCATCCTTCAGTAAAACAGATATTGCACGCAAAATGAAAGAGAGAAACAGATTCAGGTGGATGTAGTTCCTAGTACAACGAAGTTTCCTGTATGCAAGGAAAAGAAAGAGCAGAAAAAAATTAGTTTGTCTGAATTATATTCCGTTCACCTCCATTTCCCAATTGGCATTAATTTGATGCTGGTTTACTGCTGGTGCTAAAATAATTCCCATTGAAAGAAATCATCTTTTGTCCAAAAAGTATTTTGTCCCTTAAAGGACTATATAAAAACAGAACTGTCATATTTTGTACTACTGGGTGAACAGCTCTTGCCTTTAATATGAATCATTGTTGCTTTGTGTTAGTTTTAACCTGGACAGTGAGCACCAAAATTGTTTTAGTAGCTTTTCAAACCTACTCAGTCATACAAAGGGTCCATCATGATTCACACTCATGAATGAGACAGTTCCTTGGTCTGGCTCTCATTTTAAGATTATGTCCCTCTGTCCTAGAATCCCTAACCAGTGTAAAAGGGTTGTTGATGTGGCAAAGATATTAATGGCCACAATACTGCATAAACACTTGAAGTTTTTGTATGACATTCCTCTGTATAGTGCTTTAATGGAAATGTTAGCCTGGTTATGTTAACTGAGCCAAAATAGGACATTGAAAAGTACAGGACCAGAAAAGACTGCAGCACATTTATTCAGTCCTAAAACTGAACACTTCTCAATCAAGAAAGAAAGATCTTGCATTTGTATAGCATCTTTCATGACTTCAGGATATGCCAGAGCAACTTACAGCCAATTAAGCACCTTTGAAGTGTAGCTGCTCTTATAACATAGGAAACATGGTAGCCAATATGCACACAACAAGCTCCCACAAACTGCAATGTGATAGGTAATCTATTTTTTGGTGATGTTTGGCTGCTGGTTGGGTCTATTCTCCTTGGGGCAGAAATTTCCCCCCGTTCGGGGGGGGGGGGGGTCGTGTGGGGGTGGGCGGGGACGGGTGCGAACCCGATTGACACCCCCAATCGGGGCCGCGCTGCCATTTTACATGGGCGGGCCACAGAGGTGCCTCAGGGAGATTAGTTTAAGGTTTAAAATTTTAAATAAAGGGAAGAAAATATTTTAAGACATGTCCCCTCATGTAACAGTGTCACATGAGCTGGGACATGTTTATCAATTGTTTGAAAATTTTTTATTTAATTAACAAACCTTTCATGAAACCTCATCCCGCCCATGGATGAGATTTCATGAAAAATGTGAAGGCCGCCTGGGCTCTTCGCCTGCCCGCCAACCTTAACATTCTTAACTACTTTAATTACTTTCTTAATGGCCATAACAGGCCGAGTCCGCTGCGCACCCGCCGAACTGAAAATCTAAATGACGCACAGTCACCGATGTCACCGTGCCTGACGTCATTGGGCGTCATTTTACGCATTGGCGAGTGGGCCCCACCCCCGCTCGCCGACCCGAAAATTCTTCCCCTGGAGTTTAGAAGAATGAGAGGCGATCTTATTTCTTATTGAAACATAAGACAAGAGGGTTCTTGACAGGGTAGATACTGAGAGGATGTTTTCTCTCATGTGAGAATCTACAACTAGGGGGCACAGTTTAAAAAGAAGGGGTCTCCCATTTAAGACGGAGATTGGGGAGGATTTCTTCTCTCAGCGGATTGTTAGTCTTGTTTGGAAGTCTGTTCCACAGACAGCAATGAAATGAAGGCTTCAATACTTTCAAGGTTGAGTTAGAATTTTGATTAACAAGGGAGTCAAGGGTTATGGGGGCAGACAGGAAAGTAGAGTTAAGGCCACAATCAGACCAGCCGCAAAAGTATTGAATTGCACGGAAGGTTCATGAGTTGAACAGCCTACTCCTGCTCCTATTTCTTACGTTCTCATGATTCTATTTTTAAAAATTCATACATGGGGTGTGGGCTTCACTGGCACTTATTGCCCATCCCTAGTTGCCCTTGAGAAGGTGGTGGTGAGCTGCCTTCTTGAACTCCCCCTCTATCTCGCTCTCTCTTTCTCCCTCTCACATACACTCTCTCTCTCCCACTCACATACTCTCCCTCTCTGCCCCCTCACTCTCTCTCTCCCCCTTCACACATTTGCTCTCTCTCTCCCTCCTCACACACTCCCCTCTCTCTCCCTCCTCACACACTCTTTCTCTCCCTCCTCACACACTCTCTCTTTCTCTCCCTTCTCACAAACTCTCTCTTTCTCTCCCTCCTCACACACTCTCTTTCTCTCCCTCCTCACACACTCTCTCTTTCTCTCTATCTCCCCCCTCATACATACACTCTCTCTCTCTCCCTCCTCACACACTCTCTCTCCCCCTCACACATACACTTTCTCTCTCCCCCTCACACATTCTCTCTCTAACCCACCTCATGCACTCTCTCCCTCTCTCCCCCCAACACAGTCTTTCTCTCTCTCTCTCTCCTTCACACTCTCTCTCTCCCCCTCACACACACTCTCCCTCTCCCTCTCACACACACTGTCTCTCTCGCCCCTCACACTCTCTCTTCCCCCTCAAACACATACACATTCTCTTTCTCTCCCGCACACAGTCTCTCTCACATTGTCTCCAGTCACTCACTGAGATATCACTGGGCTGAGCTGCTGCTGCCTCATTCTCCAACCTGGACAGCTGCTCCCTGTTTACTGACATCCCTGCTTGTGGGCTCCCAGCCCTCAGCTCTCCGGCCCTCAGCTCCCCGGTCCTCAGCTCCCCCCTCCTGGCATGCTGGCCCTCAGCTCCCTGCTCCTGGGTCCACACTCCTGGCTTCCATGGCCCTCAGCTCCCTGCTTCTGTGCTTCCTGCTCCTGTGCTTTCCAGCCCTCGGTTCCCTGTTCCTGAGGTTTCCCGGCCCTTATCTCCGCAGCTATGCTCCCGGGCCCCAAACACATTACGGCTGGTGTTTGCCGCTCCTCCAATCACAAGTTGTTTCTCTCCCACATTTGCTGCTGATAAGCTCACTAGTGTGGGAGAGAACTGGCCTATGATTGGAGGAGCGGCTCCATGCAGAATCTCCCATTTAAACTTACCTGTTTGACCAGGGTATTTAAAACTGGCTCCGGGGGTCGCATTGAGGGTCTTCACGGGCTGCCTTTGACCTGTGGGCCGTACATTGGACAAGCCTGTTCTAGATGGTAGTGGTTGTGGGTTTGGAAAGTGCTGCCTAAGGAGCCTTGGTGAATTCCTGCAGTGCATCTTGTAGATGGTACACACTGCTGCTACTGTGCGTCGGTGGTGGAGGGAGTGAATGTTTGTTGATTTGGTGCCAATCAAGCGGGCTACTTTGTCCTGGATGGTGTCAAGCTTCGTGAGTGTTTTGGAGCTGCACTCACCCAGGCAAGTGGGGAGTATTTTATCACACTCCTGACTTGTGCCTTGTAGATGGCGGACAAGCTTTGGGGAGTCAGGAGGTGAGTTACTCATCGCAGGATTCCTAGCCTCTGACCTGCTCTTGTACCGCAGTATTTACATGGCTAGTCCAGTTCAGTTTCTGGTCAATGTTAATACCCCAGATGTTGATAGTGGGGGATTCAGTGATGGTAATGACATTGAATGTCAGGGGTTGATGGTTAGATTCTCTCTTGTTGGAGATGGTCATTGCCTGGCACTTGTGTGGCACAAATGTTGCTTGCCACTTGTCAGCCCAAGCCTGGATACTGTCCAGGTCTTGCTGCATTTGGACATGGACTGCTTCAGTATCTGAGGAGTCGCGAATGGTGCTGAACGTTGTGCAAACACCAGCGAACATCCCCACTTCGGACCTTATAATGGAAGGAAGATCATTGATGAAGCAGCTGAAGATGGTTGGGCCGAGGACCCTACCCTGAGGAACTCCTGCAGCGATGCCCTCGAGCTGAGATGATTGACCCTTAACAAGCAAAACCATCTTCCTTTGTGCGAGGTATGACTTCAACTGCTGGAGAGATTTCCCCCTGATTCCCACTGACTCTAGTTTTGCTGGGGCACCTTGATGCCACACTCAAATGCTACCTTGATGTCAAGGGCAGTCACTCTCACCTCACCTCTGGAGTTCAACTCTTTTGTCCATGTTTGCACCAAGGCTGTAATGAGGTCAGGAACTGAGTGACCCTGGCAGAGCCCAAATTGAGCATCAGTGAGCAGGTTATTGCTAAATAAGTGCCGCTTGATAGCACTGTTGATGACCCCTCCCAACACTTTACTGATGATTGAGAGTAGACTGATGGGGCGGTAATTGGCCGGGTTGGATTTGTCCTGCTTTTTGTGTACAGGACATACCTGGACAATTTTCCACATTGCTGGGTAGATGCCAGTGTTGTAGCTATACTGGAACAGCTTGGCTAGGGGCGCAGCAAGTTCTGGAGCACAAGTCTTGAGTACTATTGCCAAAAATGTTGTCAGGGCCCATAGCCTTTGCAGTATCCAGTTCCTTCAGTCATTTCTTGCTATCATTTGGAGTGATTTGAATTGTCTGAAGACTGGCAGCTGGGATGCTGGGGACCTCTGGAAGAGTCCGAGCTGGCTCATCCATTTGGCACTTCTGGCTGAAGATTGTTATGAATGATTCAGCCTTATCTCTTGCACTGCTGTGCTGGGCTCCTCCATCATTGAGGATGGGGAGCCTCCTCCTTCAGTGAGTTGTTTAATTGTCCACCATCATTCACGACAGGATGTGGCAGGATTGCAGAGCTTGGATCTGATCCATTGGTCTGTCTATCACTTGCTGCTTATGCTGTTTGGCATGTAAGTAATCCTGTGTTATAGCTTCACCAGGTTGACACCTCATTTTTAGGTATGCCTGGTGCTGCTCCTGGCCTGCCCTCCTACACTCTTCATTGAACCAGGGTTGATCCCCTGGCTTGATGGTAATGGTAGAGCGGGGGATATGTCGGGCCATGAGGTTACAGATTGTGGATGAGTACAATTCTGCTGCTGCTGATGGCCTCATGGTTGCCTAGTCTTGAGTTGCTAGATCTGTTCAAAATCATCCTATTTAGCATGGTGGTAGTGCCACACAACACGATGGAGGATATCCTCAATGTGAAGACGGGACTTTGTCTGCACAGGACTGTGCGGTGGTCACTCCTAATGATACTGTCATAACAGATGCATCTGCTGCAGGCAGGTTGGTGAGGATGAGGACAAGTGTATTTATCGTTCTCAGTTCACTCACCATCTGTCACAGGCCCAGTCTAGCAGCTATGTCATTTAGGACTCGGCCAGTGGTGGTGCTAGCGAGCCACTCTTGATGACGGACATTGAAGTCCCCTACCCAGAGTACATTCTATGCCCTTGCCACCCTCAGTGCTTCCTCCAAGTGGTGTTCAACATGGAGGAGCACTGATTCATCAGCTGATGGGCGGGGGTGGGGGGTTACGTGGTAATCAGCAGGAGGTTTCCTTGCCCATGTTTGGCCTGGTGCCATGAGGCTTCATGGGGTCTGGAGTCAGATGTTATGAGTGGTCAGTGTCTTTTTTTAAAATCCGTTCATGGGATGTCGCTGGCTAGGCCAGCATTTATTGCCCATCTGTAATTTCCCTTGTTCAGAGGGCATTTGAGAATCAACCACATTGCTGTGGGTCTGGAGTCACATGTAGGCCAGACCAGGTGAGGACAGCAGATTTCCTTCCCTAAAGGACTTTAGTGAACCAGATGGTTTTTTACAACAATTGACAATGGTTTCATGGTCATCATTAGACTTTCAATTCCAGATTTTCATTGAATTCAAATTCCACCATCTGCCGTGGTGGGATTCGAACCCAGCTCCCCAGAGAATTACCCTGGGTCTCCGGAGAACTGGCCCAGTGACAATACCACTATGCCACCTCCTCCCCACGAATTGAACGCATTACCTGAAAGTGTGGCGGAGGCAGCTTCAATCATGGTTTTCAAAAGAGAAGTAGGTCTGAAGAGGAAACATTGGCAGGGCTAGGGAGAAAGGTGAGGGAGTAGCACGATGTAAATTGCTCCTGCAGAGAGCCAGCACAGACACAAGGGGTTGAATGGCCTCATTCCGTGCTGTAACCATCCTATGACTCTACCGTATCCTGGCTAACATTTATCTCTCAAGTCATGTCACTAAACCAGGTTATCTGGTCATTATTTCATTTTTGCTTGTGTGACCTTGCTGTGGGAATATTGGTTTCCGCATTTCTTACAAGACCGACTACACTTCAAAAATACTTCATTGACTGTAACGTTCCTTGGGACATTGTGAGGCTGCAAAGGCGCTTTATGAATGCAAGTTCTTTCTTCTCTTTCCTTTTGTAAGTAAATTTTGCCAATTGGAATTTCTACCTTTACAAGGAAGTTAGGGCAGAAAATCCCTCAAGGAAGAAATCTCTCCAAGGCACCTCGGGGAAGCGGCAAACTATCGGAAACAGCGACCAGGAGAAAGGCAGAGAAGGTCATGCACTGCGCAGGAGTTGTTCCTTAGCCTGCTCAAAGCACTCTTGAGACAGAAAGTAACTCAGAACTCTCAGAGCACTGAACAAGATATAACCTGTGCACAGGTTTCTTTCTCTCATTGGCAGAAAAAACATTCTCAACTTCCAGTATATTAGGCAATATTACTTATTCTAGTTTTCTGTGTGTAACCAATCTTCTAATTATAGCCATTCTCCATGGGGGTAATGAGCTCCAAGGCCAGTTTAGCACTAATGGACGTTATTTAATGGAAGTGAGGTGGCCTCGCCCGCCAGCTGGAGAGCCAGTGAGCCCTGTGTTGCCTCTTTTTGGGAAGGCCAGCTGCCTTAAGTACCAATCAAGTACTTGATCGGGCAGCGGTAGGCTTTTCCCCGGAATCAAGGGCCCTGGGGGATAGAAGTCCCACCCGTCGAGGGCTGTTGGCCAATCAGAGGCTGGCAGCTTGTCATTGGTTGGCAATGCCCCTGGGGAGGCAGTGGCTGCTGCTGCTGAATATGTACCCACCAGCGGCCTTGGGTCACCATGGACCTAGGCACAGGTGAGTGATGGTAGGAGGAGTTTCGCGAGGTGGGGGTGGAAGGGCGGTCGGCACCAAGGGCAGGGGGTGACCCTCAGCGGGCCCCTCCTCCCCCTTCCTGATGCTCAGTCCCTCGATCAAGCACTGAGTGCCTGGCAACAAGGGGCCGCCTCTGGGTGCCCGCAAGCAAACTTGCCCAGGTTTATTTTTCAGGTTCCCAAATGGTGAGTCCGACGCCGGCGAATACCAGTGGTGACGGGATGAAACCCCTTGTGCATTAATTGCCCACTTAAGGGTCTAAATTGGTGGTGGGGTGGGAAAGCCAAATCGGCTGGCCTTCCCACCACGGACTTCATCGGGGCAGTGGTTGGAAGATGGCGGGGTCCCCACCCACCACAATCCTGCCTGATTAAATGCCCACCCTGCCCCCGCCAACGTACTTGCCACGGGAAGGCACTAAATTCCACCCGATATAGCTGTAATGGACCACCTCCCTTTATCCTGTCGAGTCGAATCAAATTGCTACTTTGCCGCTAATTCCTATTGTCATGAAGCTATTAATGTATATAATATTTTGGAAAATATTTTTCTTTTAAAACAGAGGTTTGGTCTGCGGGTATGTCTTAGTTGGATTAAAGCCAGCTAGCCTGGGTGCTTTGATATGTACTAGTTTTGATATGGAAGAGAGATAGTGTGCATCTGCATTTTTTTGAATACAGCATTCAAGAAGTGGGGTGAAAATTGATGTCTATCTAGCAGATACCAAGCAATATGTTTATATTACTAATAAAATTGGTACTATGAAAGTGGTTTCATTGTTAAAAGGTGAAGTCCAAAGAGGCTGTTGACACAATGAGAATTAACATTCAATGGGGCTGGTAGGTATAACTTCGGTATACCTTTTCAGTTTTCGGGTGTACAGAGCAGAGGCAATGTGAGGTCAAAAGGCAGCTGCAAGCCTCCAATTGGCTCCATAGTGAAAAGAACCTCATTTTGAATTTGTAAGGTGAAAATGCTTTGCCTGGTGTTTGGTTAAGTCTACGGGTGCTGTTGCCATAATGAAGATTAGTTTGGGAACTTGTTAAAAGTTATGATAGCAATTTGTAGCCATCTGTATATATATTTTAACCTGTGTAAATTAATAAACTGTTTCACTTCGTTTAATGTAAAACCTTGAGAACTAATGGCCTGATTCTTGAATTTAGAGTTGCATCTCAAACATAACACTTAAAATTATAGGTTATGACAGTTGTTTAAAGTTTCCCTCTGGGATTTTTAAATAACTCCACTTTACCAACTGCATTGGTCATAACACTATGGTGCTATTCAAATAATAACAACTTGAATTTATATAGCACCTTTAACATGTAAAAGGTCCCAAGGCTCTTCAATTGGTGAAGGAGGGAGAGTTAGAGAGGTAGAAAGTATTTTGAGATGGTCCTTCTATCTGTGTACTCCATGTGTGGTACTTGGTTAGTAGACAGACTGCAGGCATACACTGGCATCTACTTAATACTTGTTTATTAGGACTACTTCTAAACAGGTGACAGAGTAAGTATATTGCTCCTAGGTATGGTATTCCAACCTCTCTCTCAAGAGTCTAACGCATGACTGACTGATGTCAGTCGTCCATCATCACCTACATCAGGTATTAGCATTTTCCATCTGTTAACCCTTTATACTATAGAGAGGTTTAAGAAGGACATTCCAGAGCCTAAGGCCCAGGCAACACAGTACTTAACAATGAAGTAAATTTCTGCTATATCTTCCGCTGTGTCACTAATCAGATTTGCCTCTAAAAATACTAAAATGTTCGTTCTCATCACTCCTGCTGTTTGTTCTCATTGCAGATGGCAACCAACTATTTCAGCACTTAATATAATGAAACAAAACTGATGAGTGCCTCACTCAGATAAATCCTCTCTCCTTTCAGTTTCTGGGGACACTGGGACAGATTGTAAGCTTTTTAATGATCAAGATACTGATTTTCTTTTCAGATTGGGAAGGCAAGTTGCCTGGTGCCAGGTTTTTAAACAAAGTTAAATTACAAGTTCTATAAGTTAAAGCTGTTATCAGCCCTTGCAGTAATAAGATGCATAATCATGCCATGTCATCAAAATGGGTGTTTTAAAAATAATAGCTGTTGCTTAACGTGCATAAAATATTTTAGCCACTGTAAAATAGTGAAGAGTAATGAAGCCTTCAGATGCTCAGAAGAGCTATTTCCCTACACCACATGATTAATGACTAATCAATATTCATGCAAAAGGCAAAGATTACTGCGTGTAATTATGATAGGAAGTCAGGGGGATGTATTAAAAAGCCACTTTAAAGCTAATGGTTGAAATGAGACCTCCCTTCTAATAAATTATTTTTTTACAATCAGTTCCATTCCATTAATGCCATGTTTAATATTAAATAGATAATTTGGAAAAAAAACAGTAATTACTACAATTAACTTGTCACTGATTCTATTATCTTAACTGATGGTAAGTGTAGTTTATGCACATAATGCAGGAAAATGGTGTTGAAGGAACAAGTTCAGCCATGATTTTACTGAATGACAGAGGAGGCTCGAGGGGCTCTTTAACCTACTCTCTCCTATTTCTGATGTAACATTGCTTCACAAAGTACGATTCAGTTAGGTAAATGGGTGCAACAGAGACAGATGAAATTCAAAACAGGATTGGAGGGGAGGGGGGGAAGGGGGAGGGGGGAGGGATGGGAGGAGGGGGAGGGGAGGGGAAGGGGAGGGGAGGGGAAGGGAGGAGGGGGGAGGAGGAGGGAGGGGAAGGGGGGATGGGAGGGGGGAGGGGAGGAGAGAGGGGGGAGAGGGGAGGGGAGGGGGAGGGAAGAAGTGAGGGGAGGAGGAGGGGAGAAGGGGAGGGGAGGAGGGGAGGGGATAGAGGAGAGGGGAGGGGGAGAGGAGAAGGGAGGAGAGGGAAGGGAGGGGAGTGGGGGAAGAGGGGTGGAAGTGGGGGGAGAGGGGAGGGGTGGGCGGTGCGGGTACGGTGGCCAGAAGAGTGCCGCAAAGAGGTAAAGATGGAGTTTGTTCTGTTATCATTGTTGTGGGTTTTAGATGAGGTTGTCTATGGTCTGGATTTATAAATACTGCTGGAGTCAAGGCTGCAGGTAAACTTTGCCTTTTATTGCACATTATATAATGTACAGTACAGGCTTACCACGAGGCTCTACATAGAACTATCTCTCAGCATACTCTGCTGTCATGTGATCGATGTAGATTGTTCTATTTACATATGTAACATGAACCCATTATACTACATTTTTTGTAGGCTTCTAACTGGACCAAAGCATTAAAGAGATAGGATCTGGGAACCTGAGGAGAAGGATATTTTAATATGCTGCTCTGACACTTGATTAGAACAGGGCAACAAACGGTCCAAAGATATTGGACTTTTGGAGTATTGGCCTGCTACTGCACTCCAGGCCTCAGAGGAAATGGCTTTCTGACTGCTGATCGAAGGGACAGAGAGCCAGCAGAAAAGGTCTCTGCTCTTCTTCCCTGAACTTTACACCTGTCTTCAGGGAAGAGGTCAAGCAAGTTTGGGTCTCTTGTTTCTACTTTAAACAAGATCAGAATTGGTATTATTACCAACAGGAGGTTTTAGGCATTATAAAATCAAACATTTATTCAAATAACCTTAATGTTCATCTAAGATAGTCACCCAAGCCACTCCATAATTGTCTAATGGCTGCTATGATTTACTAGGTGTGAGCTTCCAAATCTGGCTTCTCCCTAGAATAACTTTTCTTATCACAGCCTTGCGCTCCAACTATTAGCCCAGACAAAACCCCGTGAGCTGCATGAAAGACAAGCATTTAATTTTTGGTCTCTCATGCTGCTTTTGCTCTCATTCAGCTTCAATCTTTTCAAAATATGGGTATATCTGAAATTTGTGGTTTGTCTAGTTCGCCTTCTACCATCCTGGTAATTGTATGCTACAATGATAATGGAGTTGTTGACTAATCATGGTCATCAATCTTTCAATTAATCTATGACAGGCCCAGCCATGAAGTGGAAACCTTTAGGAACCATCTGTTCCAAAATTCTGTTCCAAATGTTACAGCCTTGGAAACATCTTAGGAACATCTTAACTAAACAAAGTGTGTTGGCCCAATGTTTTAAAATGTTCATGTGATATGTGAAGTTTTCTCATATTTTCACTGAAAAAGTAATAATTTTCTTAAGGAGTTGGCTAACATGAACAGGAACAATATATAACCAGATTTTCTGTAGTGCCAGTAAATAGTCAAATGATGTAAAGGTAACTCAACAGAAGGCCATGTTTCTTACAAATATAATTTTATTAGGTATAGGAAAACAACAGTCTTTATTAACCAGTGACTACATTGAGGTTGCCAGCTGTGATTGGACATATTTCTGGAGGTGTCAGCACATGACCTCCTGCTTCTAAGAGCCCTCGTCCCACACTCCTGCCATTGGTAACCCAACATATCCAAACTCACCTTCCCATACCAATTGGAAAGTGAACTGACTCTTCATTATCAAACTTGATGATTCCTGACTGCCAAATAGTGCTCTAGCCTATGTCTGATATTTTTGTACCTAATGCATAAAAGTATTCAAAAAATTTTTAAAGACAAATTATTGCTCATATAACTTGTCTCCATGGTTGCTCACAGCAGTGTCCTGGAGATTAACCTACAATTCCTCAAGACTCCAAGACAATCCTGGAGGATTAGCAACTCTAACTTACAACGCCCATACTTCCAGAGGCTCCATCACTATAGCTAGTCTCTTTTTATATTCCGTGTCTCGAGATACTCAACCAGGGATCCCATTTGGCTTATTTACGGCCTTTCTCTACTTGCTTTTAATGATTGTTGTACCTATAAAAGGCCCCTCTGTTCACTTTCCCAAATCTAACTTCAAAACCTATTAATTCACTCTCTACATCAGCTACATCTGCCACATTGTTATCTGTCAATTCAGCGTTGACTGCAGTTTATTGTAATCCTCACCACAATTCACTGTACTCCCCCAACTTGGAGTCATCAGCAAATTTTGAAATAAATTTCATCTATCCACAGACACTTGTGGCACACTGCTTACTGTATATTTTCCATCTGACTAACTTCCTTTTACCCTGTACCCTTTCCTTTTCACTCTCCAACCATATCTTTAACCATTTGCCTTCTTGACTAATCATACATTATCTTTGCCATGAGTCTCTTAACATGCTATCTCAAAGATCTGAAGTGTGGGGAAATGGTGGTTAAGATAATAAATTATGTGGAAAAATAAATTTGGAAAATTAGTTGTATATGATGATAAACAATACAGAAAATTACCATAAGTGTTGCAAATGAACACAGGTTCAAAGGCAAAGTTACGGCTAATATCAGGAAGTTCTTTCACCTTGGTGCAGCATTGGAGGTGAACACGCTGGCATTATTTAAGAAACAATTAGTTGTTGCAATGGAGAGATTTTTAGGCTCTTTCTGATAAGGACTTAATGGCCTTTCTACTCCATCTTTACCATTGTGATCTGTGGCGTTGGTCCACAACCCAAAGCTCTCACTGGGGGGCCACACCTGTAGGTGGTGTTGGTCTTTGAGCCACATTCTGGTTCTTCACTGGGATACAGAATCACGGATAACCCCTTACATGACATTAATTCATTACTGGCTATTGTTGCTGCTTCTACACAAACTTTCCAGCTCTTGCTCCTTCACCAAATACAACCAATTGACTGGGATATTGTGAATTTTCTTTTAGTGCTGTTTGGTTTTATTCTGACCCATCAATAGCTGCGTAATAATGAACATTTTAAGGACAGTTTTTAAGGAGCCCCATGAATAGTTCATAGCAGTTGTTCATCTCCCACAGTCCCTGACTTCTCTTGCACCACAGCTGGCTTAGAGTATCATAGAATCATAGAAATTTATACCGTGGAGGGCCATTCGGCCCATTTTATCCAAGCCAGCCAACAAGTAGCCATCCATTCTAATCCCATCTTCTTGCTTTTGGCCCATAGCCTTGTAAAATATGGCATGTCAAGTGCATATCCAAGTACTTTTTAAATGTTATGAGGATTTCACTTCTACCACCCTCTCAGGCAGCGTAGAGTATGCTCACCTGGGAATTCTCTTGTTAGGGAAAGTTTGCTCTACTCTTCACATTCATTTAGTTTGTTAATTTTCTCTACAAAGTGCAACAAATGCTCACACTCACAGGCATGCATTCAACCTTTCTGTTTCTTTCAAAGCCTCTTTGTACCTATGTGATGCCTCAGAAATTTGCTTGTTCAGATCTTGAAAAGTTTGGTTCATTTTTAAAGGTATATACTCAGCTTGAATCTTGTGTTTCAAATCTTCCAGTTCAGCTTCAATATGAACATTTTCCTGTGGAATAGCTTCACTTTCTTTTTGTAGGTTTTGTTTCTTTTGGGTTAGATCAGGTAGCTTTCCTTCATTCACAGCCAGCTGCTTTCTCCACACTGCCACCTACTGTTGCAGTTTGATGTTGGCATTTTCAAAAAGCTCTATTTTTAAACATTTTGTCTGCTTCTCAGCTTCTTTTTTTCCTCTGCACTAAACTCTCTGGTTCTTGCACTTCATTGATCTGGACATGGTCTACAATCATCTTGAGGTTTGTTTAGGTTTGCTTCCCTTGGCCTGGGGTCTCCTGTCTCCCTCGCTTTGGGGTCCCCTGTCTCCCTTGCCCTGGGGTTTCCTTGCCCCTTTAGTGCTTTATTGGGGATGTTTTAGATCTTATTTTAAGGTCTGTGCTCTCCTCAACTTGGAGTTTAAAATATTTGTCAAAGGCTTTTAATATTTCACCAAATATGGTTGAGGATTCACCTATCCCTTGGCTTAGGATTACTTCATTTGCAAATACACCAAACAAGTATAAAAATGTATTAACTTGGACTTCTTCTGATTTCTTGCTTAATCCTGATGTACTCCTGTATTCTAAAAATTTTCTTCTCCAGGATGCCAAATTCTGGGTGCAGTTTGGCTCTTGCCTTAGCTTAAATTGGTCTGGTAATGTTACTTTGCTATCCATGGCTGATTTGTGATACAGCTTTAAATTTTTTCTCTCTTCCAAGATGGCACAACTGTAATCATTCTGTCAATGCTTCTTCTCAGTGAGGTTTCCCTCACTTGCCAGTTTTGGCAGGCTCTCGCATTAATGGTGATTGCAATTTCCGTGTTTTAAATTTTCAGCAGCGACTTGCTGGATCGACCTTTCTGAGTCTTCCCCGCAATCGCGAAATGGTTTTTGGGTCATGAAACTGTTGATTCCGGGCTTTTGCTGCGGTTTTTAACTGATGATTGTTTTTAATTATTTACTTTCGATTGGAGCGAACTCAGCCACCATGTGGTCAGGAGCTGACTCGGGCCTTGGGCTGTTCAAGGTGCATTTCAAAGGGGAAATTCTGACTGCTGCTGGCACAAAAGCTTTTCTTCAAACTCATTCTGGCCAAGAACTTAAGCTTTTTGGCTCTGGCTTCTGTTTTAAGAATTGCTTTTATTCATTCATTCATTCACGCTCAGCCACCACATGGTAAGGCACTGACTTTGGACTCAGTGTTCCCTCAGCTGCACTTCTTAAACAATCTGTAAGCTCTGTCTGGTTTGTGCCCTGATGACTTTTAAAAGATATGTACAGCCTTTTAGTGAACTTTGCTCACCCTTTTTGTGATCTGGCTAGGTCTTGTGACTCTGCGTTCACTTAGGATCTTCTTTTCATCTGCACAGTGGATTCTTCTGCTGCCTTTCAGCCTTTATTTATTTGCTGAATTTTGCTCACCCTTTTTGTGATCTGACTAGGTCCCTTGACTCTGCCTCTGTGATCGATTAGGTCAGGCAATGGAATGTTTTTTAGGTGGTCTCCAGCTGTGCTTTCAGGATTTCAGGGTCCATCTTTCATTACCACCATGTTTGGTGTCTCACTGAGAGGTCTGGAGGGTTGAATGCTTAAACATTTAGGGCAGGGTTTTTACCTCATTGGGCCGGTGTGGTGGGTAGGCCCGGGAGCGGCCATGAAACTGACCGCCACCCGCGATCGGGCCCCGATCGCAATTTCACACTGGCCGGCCAATTAACGGCGTGAAAGGCATGCTCAGAGCCTCAGCGCTGCCAGGGTGGGAGCGGGAGGAGCGCAAGCGCTGAAGCGTGCGCATGCGCGGGGGTGCGCTCAGTGAAAGCTCCCTGAAGGCACAGAGCTGCCTCAGCGAGCTGAAGATTTTTAACATTACAAATGAAGAGTAGAAAAATAAGGAAAACATGTCCCCTCATGTGACTCTGTCACATGAGCAGGGACATGTTAAAAATGAGTTTTAAAAGTTTTTTTTTAAATCACTGGTCGAAACCTCATCCCGGCCGTGGATGAGGTTTCGCACAAAATGCAAAGGCCGCTTGGTCTATTCCCCAGCCTGCCAACCGAACAGTTGGACAAGCAGCGAAATATTTGATTTAATTAATTGATTAAGGGCCTTAATAGGCCTCTTCATTGTTGGCGGGCGTGCTGCCACTGGTCGTGCATGCCTGCCAAGCGAAGTATCGCAAGACTGCGCAATGACATCGGAACGCTTGCCCGACATTATCGTGCACTAT
The DNA here is from genome assembly GCF_964194155.1 of Cetorhinus maximus. NCBI lineage: Eukaryota > Metazoa > Chordata > Chondrichthyes > Lamniformes > Cetorhinidae > Cetorhinus > Cetorhinus maximus. The sequence continues at coordinate 29,585,990 of NC_135881.1, forward strand.
TTTACTCTCGTTCGGGTCGGGCGCGCGCTCTCCTGACGAGGGAAAAGTTCTGCCCTAAGTGTTTATCAAAAACTCATAACTTTTTACATCTCCAAGGTGCAGCCCTGTACGGGTGCAGTCTCCATGCTGGCTTCTGCAAGACTACTGCTGCACTCAGTCTACTATCATGTGACTCTCTACATCACACTGTGGGGAGTACTGTTTTCCTAGTCCCACATTAACCCTTGCTATGCTAGAAACCCTTATACTACAAACATCAGAAAGCAGAGAAGGCCATTTCATTCATCAAACTCATGCAAGACTATGTTAACCATTGAGACTATACTATGCATCCTCGACCCCAACCCCCACCCATCTCTGCCCAAGAACCACAAAAGGCAATTACTGTGAATCTAAATGTTACAAATAAGTGTTTCTCACCTAAAGAAACAAAGAATCGCTGATCCAGTCGTGAGAGCAGCCAAGGAGGCACCGTGTCCCAGCGTATAAATAGCCCTCAGTAGCACGTAAAAGTTAGCCTTGGAGAAATAAAAGACAACAGTAAGCCAACTAAACCATGGTCAATTATACGTCAGTCAGTAACAGTAATTGAATAAAATCTGACAGCAGGCACTCTAGCCTTACCCGGAGATTATATGGGAAATGATCAGTTCCAGTTGATGCATCATCAATTTGATGAAATTGCAATGCTATTGCTGGGTTTAATTAGTTTACTAGTACTATTGCACTACTGGAAATATTGAACTTAAACTAATATGTCTCTTCATGTGCTACTTTTAATTTATCATCTCAAATTATTTCCGCCATTATTACTTCAATTGATGGACTTGTAATTCAGGTTCTGAAGAAGAGTCATATTCAACTCAGTGTTAAACCTGTTTCTCTCTCCAGATGCGGTCTGACCTGCTGAGTATTTCCAGGACTTTATGGTTTTATTTCAGATTTCCAACATCTGCAGTATTTGGCTTTTATATTATTGGAATTCCACTACTTCATCCATGCTCAAAAAGCAACTTATATAAAAATTGTGCTTGTTAATCTGAGCCAGTGCTAGGTCGAGTTTTTTAAAATTCATTTACGGAATGGCTAACATTTATTGCCTGTCTCTAATTGCCCTTGAGATGGTGCTAGTGCACTGCCTTCTTGAACCGCTGCAGTCCATGTGGTGTAGATACACCCACAGTGCTCTTAGGGAGGGAGTTCCAGAAATTTGACCCATCGACAGTGAAGGAACGGCGATATATTTCCAAGTCAGGATGGTGAATGGCTTGGAGGGAAATTCCAGGTGGTGGTGTTCCCATGTATCTGCTGCCCTTGTCCTTCTAGATGGGAAGGTCGTGGGTTTGGAAAGTGCTGTCTAAGGAGTCTTGGTGAGTTTCTGCAGTGCCTTTTGTAGATGGTACACACTGCTGCCACTGTGCGTCGGTGGTGGAGGGAGTGAATATATCTGTAAGAGGTGCCAATCAAGTGGGCTACTTTGTCCTGGATGGTGTCAAGCTTCTTGAGTGTTGTGGGAGCTGTACTCACCCAGGCAAGTGGGAAGTATTCCATCAAATTCCTGACTTGTGACTTGTAGATGGTGGACAGGCTTTGGGGAGTCAGGAGGTGAGATACTCGTCACATTATTCCTAGCCTCTGACCTGCTCTTGTAGCCACTGTATTTTTATGGCTAGTCTAGTTCATTTTCTGGTCAATGGTAACTCCCAGGATGTTGATAGTTGAGGATTCAGCAATGGTAACACCATTGACTGTCAAGGGGCGATGGTTAGATTCTCTCTTGTTGGAGGTGGTCATTGCCTGGCACCTATGTGGCGCGAATGTTACTTGCCACTTATCAGCCAAGCCTGGATATTGTCCAGCTCTTGCTGCATTTGGACATGGATTACTTCAGTATCTGAGGAGTCGCGAATGGTGCTGAACATTGTGCAAACATCAGCGAACATCCTCATTTCTGAGCTTATGATGAAAGGAAGGTCATTGATGAAGCAGCTGAAGATGGTTGGGCCGAGGACACTACCCTGAGGAACTCCGAGAATGATGTCCTGGAACTGAGATGACTGACCCCCAACAACCACAACCATCTTCCTTTGTGCTAGGCATGGAATGCAACCAGCAGAGAGATTTCCCCCTGATTCCCGTTGAATCCAGTTTTGCTAGGGCTCCTGGATGCCACACTCGGTCAAATGCTGCCTTGATATCAATGCAGTCACTCTCACCTCACCTCTTTTGTCCATGTTTGAACCAAGGCTGTAACGAGGTCAGGAGCTGAGTGGCCCTGGTGGAACCCAAACTGGGCATCAGTGAGCAAGTTATTGCTAAACAAGCGCAGCTTGATAGCACTGTTGATGACCCCTTCCATTATTTTACTGATGATCGAGAGTAGACTGATGGGGCGGTAATTGGCTGGGTTGGATTTGTCTTGCTTTTTGTGTATAAGACATATCTGGGCAATTGCCAGGTAGATGCCAGTGTTGTAGCTGTACTGGGACAGCTTGGCTGGAGTGCGACAAGTTCTGAAGCACAAGTCTTCAGTACTATTGCCGGAATATTGTCAGGGCCCATAGCCTTTGCAGTATCCAGTGCCTTCAGCTGTTTCTTGATATCGCCTGGAGTGAATCGAATTGGCTGAAGGCTGTGATGCTTCTGTGATGCTGGGAACCTCTGGAGGAGGCCTAGATGGATCATCCACACTGCACTTCTGGCTGAAGGTTTTTGCAAATGCTTCAGCCTGATCTTTTGTGCTGTTGTTCTGGGCTTCTCCATCACTGAAGATGGGGATATTTGTTGAGCCTCCTCCTCCAGTGAGTTGTTTAATTGTCCACCAGCATTCACGACTGGGTGTGGCAGGACTGCAGAGCTTAGATCTGATCCATTGGTTGTGGGATCGCTTAGCCTTGTCTATCACTTGCTGCTTATGCTATTTGGCATGCAAGTAGTCCTGTGTTGTAGCATCACCAGGTTGACACCTCATTTTTAGGTGTGCCTGGTGCTGCCCCTGGCATGCCCTCCTGCACCCTTCATTGAACCAGGGTTGATCCCCTGGCTGGATGGTAATGGTAGAGTGGGGGATATGCCGGGCCATGAGGTTACAGATTGTGTTCGAGTACAATTCTGCTCCTGCTGAACGTCCACAGCACCTCATGGTTGCCCAATCTTGAGTTACTAGATCTGTTCGAAATCATGAACTTATGATTTAGTATTTAGCAAGGCGGTAGTGCCACAAAACACGATGGAGGGTATCCTTACTGTGAAGACGGGACTTTGTCTCCGAAAGAACTGTGTGGTGGCCGCTCCTACCAATACTGTCATGGACAGATGCACCTACGGCAGGCAGCTTGGTGAGGATGAGGTCAAGTATGTTTTTCCCTCTTGTTGGTTCCCTCACCACCTACCACAGACCAAGTCTAGCAGCTATGTCCTTTAGGACTCGGCCAGCTCGGTCTATGGTGGTACTACCGAGCCACCGGACATTGAAGCCCCCCACCCAAAGTACATTCTGCACCTTTGCCTTCCTCAGTGCTTCCTCCAAGTGGTGTTCAACATGGAGGAGCACTGATTCATCAGCTGAGGGGAGGCGATAGTGGGTAATCAGCAGGAGGTGTCATTGACCTGATGCCATGAGACTTCATGGGGTCTGGAGGCTATGTTGGGGACTCCCAGGGCAATTTCCTCCTGACTGTATACTGCTGTGCCGCCTCCTCTGCTGGGTCTGTCCTGCCAGTGGGACAGGACATACCCAGGGTGGGTAATGATGGTATCTGGGACATGATCTGTGAGGAAGACTGTGTCAAGCCGTTGCTTGACTAGTCTGTAAGACGGCTCTCCCGATTTTGGCACAAGCCCCCAGTTGTTAGTAAGGAGGACTTTGCAGGGTCAACATGGCTGGGTTTGCCATTGTCATTTCTGGTGCCTATGTCGATGCTGGGTGGTCCGTCTGGTTTCATTCCTTTTTATTGACTTTGTAGCAGTTTTATACAACTGAGTGACTTGCTAGGCCATTTCAGAGGGCAGTTTAGAGTCAACCACATTACTGCAGACTTTTAATTCCAGATTTTGATTGAATTCAAATTCCACCATATGCCGTGGTGGGATTCAAAACCCAGTCCCAAGAGCATTACCCTGGGTCCCTGGATTACCAGTCCAGTGACAATACACAATGCCACCGCCTCCCCAGGAGTGAGACTATTTCCCATATTAGCTTCAAGGAAACGGTGGTATAGTCTTATTGTTACTGAACTAGTCATCCAGAGCAAAAATAAAAATACCTGGAGAAACTCAGTAGGTCTGACAGCATCTGCGGAGAGGAACACAGTTAACGTTTCGAGTCTGTATGAGGCCTGGACTAATGCTCCAAAGACAAATCCTATCACAGCAGCTGGAGGAATTTAAATTTAATTAACTAAATAACTCTGGAATTAAAAGCTGGTCTCAGTAGTAGTGACCATAAAACTACTGGGTTGTCATCAAAGCCCATTTGGTTCACTAATGCTCTTTAGGGAAGGGAATCTGCCATCCTTATCTGGTCTGCCTTACATACCACTCCAGACCCACTGAAATGTGCTTGACTCATCACTGACCTCAGTCAGATGGACTGGCTGGCGTTAACCTAAGCACAGGAAGAGTTGTTATTTCACTGTTGCTGGGTCAAAATCCTGGGACTCCCTCCCTAACAGCTCTGTAGGTGAACTAGCAGTGGTTCAAGAAGGTGGCTCATCACCCCACTAACACATTCCATGACCAAATAAATAGAAGTAATCCATATTGGATAGGGAGCAGCTGTTCCCCTTAGTTGAAGGGTCAGTCACAAGGGGACTTAAATTCAAGGTGAGGGGCAGGAGGTTTAGGGGGGGATGTGAGGAAAAACTTTTTTTACCCAGAGGGTGGTGACGGTCTGGAATGCGCTGCCTGGGAGGGTGGTGGAGGAGGGTTGCCTCACATCCTTTAAAAAGTACCTGGATGAGCACTTGGCACGTCATAACATTCAAGGCTATGGGCCAAGTGCTGGTAAATGGGATTAGGTAGGTAGGTCAGGTGTTTCTCATGTGTCAGTGCAGACTTGATGGGCCGAAGGGCCTCTTCTGCACTGTGAGATTCTGTGATTCTGTGATATTCAGGTACAGCACTGACCAGATCAAGAATAAGTCTATCTCTGCAAGGGCTCTTGACTCTCACTCTTCACAATGGAAACTGGAGTGCCACCGGAATAGTTTGAAAAGGCTGTTATAATTCTGACACAAACGTAAACAAGTAACCCATTAATTTACATGTAACCTCTTATCTTGCCCACTTATTTACAAGTTCTATGTACAACGAAAACCATTTGAAGTTGGCTACAAACATCTAACACCATTGAAGGGTTCCAAGCCCATTGGTTAGTGGTTCTCATGGAAGTGCAGTATAATCATCAAAACATTAGGTAATCACCCATAAAATACTATAATATTAAATAATAAAAATCGGATCTGACTTACTTAGTCACCAAACCCAATTGATGTTAATTAAAAATGGAGAGAATGTGATCCATAAACCACAGGTGTCAATCCTATAATCCCATACAATAAAAATGCCTACAGAGCAACCAAACAAAAGCTGACTAACATCTTTAACACAACACAAAAACATCCTATGTATGAAGTCATAATGGGAATGCAGTGGAATTCCACTCTGAATCTTTCCCATGGGAAGTCCAATGTTAAAATGGGTGATTTCTGTCTTTATTATTGGCTTAAAATGTCACCACACACCACCTCATTCCCGACACTTTTAACCGAGCTGGAAACCACTCTGTGATTTTGGAGTGGGCTGGAAAGCAGGTGAACAGCAATCCCACCGGAAAGAAGGGCGAGCCTATTTAAACATGTCAATTAGCACCAATGACAGCTGTAAGGCCCAAATGAGCTTTCAGGGACCAACAAAATCGGAGTGGATCACTGCAGCTTTCTTCACTACTGAACCATATAAGTCTTCAATGGTGTAATGATTTTTGTGGGCCAGGAAGATTCTTCACCCTGCAAAAGTGTTCCACTCACTTCTGGCCCGTCTTTAAAGGCACTTCCCACTGCTCTGTAACCAGCTACATCTTCAATCTTTTAATGAGCTCCCAAAACCCAGCACTGCTCCATTTCTATCACAGCCCAGCACTGTCCATTGCTACCAATGTACCTCAATTCCATGCATTATCACTAAAACAGTAGTTAAACCCTACTAAATAGTGTAATCCTAGACATTCCACCTTCCCTGTGCAGCTCCTCCTGGTAATGGCAACCTAGGGGTTAAATCACAGAAAGCCCAGAAGAAAAAAACATAAATGGTCCATATAACATTTTTCTGGGTTTTCTGTGGCTCCTTGGCAGCTAATGGTGGGTGAGTGGGAGAATCCTCTCGAGAGGAAATTATCCTCTCGAGTATTTTCTTCTGACTGGTGCATCTGCAATACCATGTTTGTTGGGCATGAGGTGCCTGTCATGCTTCAGTTGTTAGCACCCTTGTCTCTGAATCCAGAAGGAGGTGGATTCAACACTTGAATTGGCCTCTATTCAAGCTTCTTCAGAACCTTGAATCAGTGCATTTTCAGAAAGGATAAAAATAGGCCTTTATCAGTGCTATTTGATCTTCACTGAGAGCTGGTGAGTGAGGGCGTTTTAAGGGTTAATTTCTATCTTTTTTTAATTCATTCACGGGATGTGGGCTTTGCTGGCTGGGCCAGCATTTATTGCCCATCCCTAGTTTCCCTTGAGAAGGCGGTGGTGAGCTGCCTTCTTGAACCGCTGCAGTCTAAAGTCTAGTTTTTTTTTTCTTTTTTATTCTCTTTAATTTAGCAATTAACTAAAAATTACTCCTTAAGCTAAGAGGAGTTAAGTTTTATTCCAGCCTTAAAACAGGGGTACGCAAACTCTTTGAGAGCAGCTGCAGCTAGTTAATTAGGCAGTGAGCTTAAACTGGTTTTCAGAAGCTTCAATCAGTTGTTTTTCAGAAAGTATAAAAACAGGCCTTCCTCAGTGCTGTTATATCTGCTCTGAATGCTGCTTCAAGTGCACAGTGTGTAAAGTGGGAGTTTGGTAAGTGAGGGAATTTAGTGAGGGAGGTGCTCCTTTCTTTTTCTGCCATTTTTCAGCCTCCAGTAGTTGGCTTTTACTTCAGTACAGGGGAAAAAGCTGTTTGGTGAGTAACTGGTAAGTTATTCTACTTATTCTAATCGTAATAAATAGTTTTTAAAGTTATGGCATGGCAGGTTAGCTCAGCCCTTTGGAACGCACATCCTGCGATATGTGGGAAGTCATGGATGCATCATTTTTCCTAGCCAAACACATTTGTAGGAAGTGTCACCGGCTGCAGCTCTGGGCTTTGGTGGTTGGATTTACTGTTGTGCATCTGCAACGCTGAGAACTACGTGGATAGCATGTTTAGGGAGGTGGTCACACTGCAGGTTAGGAGCATGCAGGCAGAGAGGGAATGGGTGATCACCAGACAACCTAAGAGAACAAGGCAGGTAGTGCAGGAGTCCCCTGAGTACAGTGTAGTCAATGGTTCCTCAGGGGCATGCAGCCAGACCCAAGTCCATGGCACCACAGCTGCACAGGAGGGGAGGAAGAAGAGTGGAAGAGCAATAGGGATTTGATAGTCAGGGAATCAGACAGGTGTCTCTGTGGCAGTAAACTTGACTGCAAGATGATTGTTGCCTCCCTGATGCCAGGGCCAAGGATGTCATGGAGCGACTGCAGGGCATCCTCCTAGGGGAGGGTGAACAGCCAGAGGTTGTTAGGTTGGTACCAATGACATAGGTAAGAAGAGGGGGGAGGTCCTGAAAGAGGATTTTAGGGAATTAGGAAAGAAATTAAAAAGCAGAACCTCAAAAGCAGTAATCTCAGGATTACTCCCAGTGCCACATGCCAGGGAGCAAAGGAATAGGATGATTGAGCGATTGAACATTTGGCTGGTGAGTTGGTGTAGGAGGGAGAGCATCAGGTCTGAGGCAGGTGGGACATTTACAATATGGATGAGTTACACTTAACAGGGCTGGGACTAATGTCCTCGCTGGGAGATTTGCTAGTGCTGTTGGGGAGGGTTTAAACTAGTTTGCCAGGGGGATGGGAACCTGAGGGGTAGCTCAAATTGGAAGGAAGTAAAGCTGGTAACAGGAAGTAGAAAAGTAGCAAGCAAAATTAGAAGGCAGGTGAAAAAAAGGCGAGCACCAACTAGGCTTAGAATATGGAATAATGTCAAAAAGACAGAGTTGAAGATACTGTACCTAAATGCACACAATGTTTGCAACAAGATAGATGATTAAAAGGCGCAAATAGAGGTAAATGAGTATGATCTAATTGCCCTTACGGAAATGTGGCTACAGGGTGACCAAGAATGGGAACTGAATATTCAAGGATATTCGACATTTAGGAAGGACAGATAAAAAGGAAAAGGAAGTGGTGTTGTGCTGATAAGGGATGGGATCAGTACATTAGTAATGGAAGATCTCAGATCAGAAGAACAAAATGTGGAATCTGGTTGGGTGGAGCTAAGAAACAGCAAGGGGCTGCAAACATTGGGAGGAGTTGTTTATAGGCCACCAAACAGGAGTGGTAGTGTGGGGCATGGTATTAATCAGGAGATTAGAGAAGCATGTAGCATGGATAATACAGTAAGCATGGGTGACTTCAATCTGCATATGGACTAGATAAACCTAATGAGCACTAATGCTGTAGAGGATGAGTTTCTGGAGTGTGTTAGAGATGGTTTTCAAGAGCAGTATGTTGAGGAACCGACTAGAGAACAGGCTATTTTAGATCTAGTATTATGTAACGAGAAAGGGCTAATTAATAATCTTGTTGTAAAAGAACCTTTGTTTGAAACTGAGATAGTTCAATCTGAAGCCAGGGTGTTAAATTTGAACAAAGGAAATTATGAAGTTATGAGGGGCTAACTGGCTGAGGTGAATTGGGAGAGTACATCAAAAGATATGATGGTATATAGGCAATGGGCAGTCTTCGAAGAATTATTATATAGTTTACAGTGACTGTACATTCCTTCAAGGCACAAAAACCCAAAAAGAAGTCAGTCAACTGTGGTTAAGAAAGGAAGTTAAGGATTGTATAAGATTAAAAGAAAAAGCCTATAAAGTTGTCAGAAATACTAAACCTGAGGATTGGGAGGATTTTAGAATACAGCAAAGCAGGACCAAGAAACTGATAAAAGAAAGGGAGAATAGAATATGGGTGTAAACTAGCAAAAAAACATAAAAAGGGACTGTAAAAGCTTCTATAGGTAAGTAAAAAGGAAATGTTTGGTTAAGACAAATGTGGGTCCATTACAGGCAAGGTCAGAAGAATTTATAATGGGGAATAGAGAAATGACAGAAAAGCTAAATAATTACTTTGTATCTATTTTCACTGAGGAAGATACAAGAAATCTCCCAGAGTTAGAGATCCAAGGGACTAGGGAAAATGAGGAATTGAAGGAAAGTGGTATTAGTAAGAAGGTTGTATTGGAGAAATTAATGGGACTGAAGGTTGATATGTCACCGGGACCTAATATTCTACATCCCAGAGTGTTGAAAGAGGTAGCTATGGAGATATTGGATGCATTGGTGATCATCATCCAAAATTCTATAGTTTCTAGAATGGTTCATGCAGACTGGGGGGTAGCAAATGTCACCCCAATATTTAAGAAGGGAAGGAAAGCGAAAACAGGGAACTACAGACCTGTTAGCCTTACATCAATAGTAGGAAAAATGCTAGAATCCATTCTAAAAGATGTGATAAATGTACACTTGGATAATAATAATCTGATTTGGGCATAGCCAGCATGGATTTATGAACGGGAAATCATGTTTGACGAACCTTTTGGAATTTTTTGAGGATGTTACTAAGAGAATTGATTAAAGGGGAATTGGTGGATGTGGTATACTTGGATTTTCAGAAGGCTTTTGATAAAGTACCCCACAGGAGGTTGGTTAGCAAAATTAAAGCACATAGGTATAGGAGGTAATATACTGGCATGGATTAAGGATTGGCTAACAGGCAGAAAACAGAAGGAATAAATGAGTCATTCTCATGTTAGCAGGCTGTGACTTTTTCTTACTCATTCATGAGATGTAGGTGTCACTGGCTAGGCCAGCATTTATTGCTCATCCCTAATTGCCCTTGTTCAGAGGGTATCAAGAGTCAACCACATTGCTGTGGGTCTGGAGTCACATGTAGGCCAGACCAGGTGAAGACAGAAGGTTTCCTTCCCTAAAGGACATTAGTGAACCAGATGGGTTTTTACAACAATTGACAATGGTTTCATGGTCACCATCAGACTTTTAATTCCAGGTTTTTATTGAATTCAAATTTCACTGTCTGCTGTGGTGGGATTTGAACCCAGATCCCCTAAACATTACCCTGAGTCTCTTGAATACTAGTCTAGTGACAATACCACTATGCTACCACCTCCCCCAAGTGGAGTACCACAAGGCTCAGTACTCAGGCCCCAGCTGTTCGCAATATATATCAATGATTTGGATTTGGGGACCAAATGTAACATTTCCAAGTTTATATTTGACACAAAGCTAGGTGGGAATGTGTGTTGTGAGGAAGATGCAAAGCAGCTTGACAGACTTGGACAGACTTAGTGAGTGGGCAAGGAACGGCAGACGGAATATAATGTGGAAAAATGTGAGGTCATCCACTTTGGTAGGAAGAACAGATGAGCAGAGTATTTCTTAAACGGTAAGATATTAGAAAGTGTAGATGTACAAAGGGACCTGGGTGTCCTTGTCAATAAGTCACTGAAAGCTAGCATGCAGGTGCAGCAATCTATTAGGAAGGCTAATGGTATGTTATCACAAGAGGATTTGAGTATAGGAGTAGCAAAGCCTAGCTCCAATTGTATAGAACTTTGGTTAGACCGCACCTGGAGTAGTGTGTGCAGTTTTGGTTCCCTTACCTTAGGAAGGATATTATTGCCATAGAGGGAGTGCAATGAAGGTTCACCAGACTTGTTCCCGGGATGGCAGCGCTGTCCAAGGAAGAGACTTTGGGGAAATTGGGCCTATATTCTCTAGAGTGTCGAAGAATGAGAGGTGATCTCATTGAAATCTACAAAACACTGAAAGTGATAGACAGGGTAGAAGCAGGTAAGATGTTTTCCCTGGTAGGGGAGTCTAGAACAAGGGGATACAATTTCAAAAGAAGGGGTCCTAGATGAATAGAATTTTTTTGCTCAGAGAGCTGTGAATCTTTGGAATTCTCTACCCCAGAGGGCTGTGGAAATTTAGTCATTGAGTATGTTTAAAGTAGAGATTCCCAATTTCTAAATACCAATGACATAGAGGGATTTGGGGAAAGTGTGGTGGAAAAAGGCATTGAAGTGGATAATCAGCCATGATTGGATTAAATAGTGGAACAGGCACGATGGGCTGACTGGCCTACTCCTGCTCTTATGTTTATGTCCCTAAGTCCCACCCCAGAGACACGAGCTTGTAAATCTAGACTGACTCTCAAGTACAGCCCTGATGGAGCTGTGCACTTTCAGATGAGACAACAAACAAGGCTGCTTGCCATTTTAATTCAGCATCCTGCTCTGAATCCCACACTTCTGTCCTTGGCCAGCTGTAATGTTCTAGTGAAGCTCAATGCAAGCTTTAGGAAGAGCGCCTCATCTTCCGATTAGGCACTTTACAACTTCTGGGCTCAACATGGAGTTCAACAGCTTCAGACCATGAACCCTGCCCTCCATTTTGATTTCCCTTCTCCTCCACTACCCACCCCCCCACCAAAAAAAATGTCAGTCTGTTTCTTGTTTTCATGTCTTTTGCTTTCAGTTAGATCTGTTCATTATTCTGTCATTAATACTCACTCTGGACCAATGCTTTGTTTGTTTACAAAAACCATTGCGATTCCCTTCTTCCTTTTGTTCCATGACATCTTTGTTACTTAATCCCTCCCACCCTCTACCTGTCCCAGGCCTTCCCTTTTGTTCTACTACCCCTTCCCCCTTTAAACCGCATAAAACCCATCACATTTCTACCTCCCTTCCATTCCGAAGAAGAGTCACATTGGACTCGAAACGTTAACTCTGTTTCTCTGCCAACAGATGCGGCCAGACCTGCTGAGTTTTTCCAGCACTTTCTGTTTTTATCCCCGAAAATTTGATTTGAGTCCAATCATGCTGTAACTGTATCTAAAACCCTGAAGGGCTTTTCTCGCAGTAGCTTTAAACACATTCGCTTATTAGAATGAAAGGGGGAGCAATCTGAACAGGCATGTATTTATCAGGAAACAGGTAGGCCTGGGTGAATTACAGATCATGCATCTCAGTTAGTCTACTTAGTTTTTCCAGCCCAGGCCTAGTCTGCTCTCTCTGATAGCTGTAAACAACTGCGTGGCATTATGTTAAACCACAGCAGGGGAGTTCTCCTCAGTGGTCTGGCAACCTTCAGTAAAACAGAATAACTTGTCATCATTAATAGACTAGCACAGTGACTATTTTATTGGATTAGTAGTTCAGAGGCCTGGACCAAAATATCTTCCAAATCTGAGGAATGGTCATTGACCTGAAACATTGACTCTGTTTTTCACTCCACAGGTGCTGCTAGACCTGCTGAGTATTTGCGACATTTTTTGTTCTTATTTCTGGAGTTGTGAGTTCAAGTTCCGCCAGTAGAGAATTAGATTCAATAAATTAAATAAATCTGGAATAGAAAGCTAGGACCTGTAATGGTGACCATGAAGCTGTCAGTTTGTTGTCAAAACCCAACTGGTTCACCAAAGCCCTTTAGAGAAGGAAATTTGCCGTCCTCACCAATACGTAAATATGTGACTCTAGATACACAGTAAATGTGGTTGACCCTTAACTGCCCTCTGTAATAGCCCAGCAATTCATTCAGGCAGCTCACCAACATCTTCCTGAGGGGAATTATGGATGGGCAATAAATGTTGGCCTTTCCAGAAACACCAACATCGCATGAATGAATGCATAAATTAAGGAAACGCATCACATTGCTGTTTGTGATAAATAAAATTTGTTTAATTTAGTTATTCAGTGACTTTTTAAAAAATTCATTCATAGGATGTGAACATTGCTGGCTAGGCTAGCATTTATTGCCTATCCCTAATTGACCTTGTTCAGAGGACAATTAAGAGTCAACCACATTGCTGTGGGTCTGGAGTCATGTATAGGTCAGACCAGGTAAGGATGGCAGATTTCCTTCCCTAAAGGACATTTTTATGACAATTGACAATGGTTTCATGGTCATCATCAGACTTTTAATTCCAGATTTTATTTTTTAAATTCTACTATCTGGTGGTGGGATTTGAACCCAGGTCCCCAGAGCATTACCCTAGATCTCTGGATTACCAACTCAGTGACAACACCACTATGCCACCACCTCCCCTGAGTCACAGAATCACAGAATTGTTACAGTGCAGAAGGAGGCCATTTGGCCCATCGTGTCTGCACCAGCTCTTCGGATCAGCAATTCACCTAGTGCCATTCCCCTGCCTTATCCCTGTAATGCTGCACAGTCTTCCTTTTCAGATAATAGTCTAATTCCCTTTTGAATGCTTCAATTGAACTTGCCTCCACCACACACTCAGGTGGTGCAGTCCAAACTCTAGCCACTTGCTGCATAAAAAAGTTTCTCCTTATATTACTTCTGATTCATTAACTAATTGCTTTAAATCTGTGCTCTCTCATTCTTGATCCTTTCATAAGTGAGAACAGTTTCTTTCTATCTCCTCTGTCCAGATCACTCATGATTTTGAATATCTTTACCATATCTCTTCTCAAACTTCTTTTCTCCAAGGAAAATAGTCCTAACTTCTTCAATCTATCTTCATAATTGAAGTTCCTCATCCCTGAAACCATTCTTGTGAATCTTTTCTGCACCCTCTCTAATACCTTCACATCCTTCCTAAAGTGCGTACCCAGAACTGGACACAATACTCCAGTTGAGGCTGAACCAGTGACTTATACAAATTCAACATCACCTCCTTGGTATTCTATGCACCTATTAATAAAGCTCAGGATACTGTATGCTTTATTAACTGCTCTGTCAACCTGTCCTGCCACCTTCAATTATTTATGCACATAAGCACCCAGGTCCCTAGCTCTGCTCCTCCACCCCCTTTAGAGTTGTACCCTTTACTTTATATTGTCTCTCCATATTCTACCTACTAAAATGAATCATCTCACACCGCTCTCCATTGAACTTCAGCTACCTCCTGCCTGCCCGTTCCACCAACTTGCCCATGTCCCACTGAAGTTCTACAGTGTCCTCCTCAGAGTTCACAATGCTTCCAAGTTTTGTATCATTTGCAAACTTTCAAACCGTACCCTGTACACTAAGCTCTAGGTCATTAATATATTTCAGGAAAAACAAGGGTCCCAAAACTCAGTTCTGTTGAAGGGTCATGAGGACTCGAAACGTCAACTTTGCTCTTCTCCGCCGATGCTGCCAGACCTGCTGAGTTTTTCCAGGTATTTCTGTTTTTGTTTTGGATTTCCAGCATCCGCAGTTTTTTGTTTGTTTTTTTTCCCCAAAACTGACCCCTGGGGAACTCCATTACAAATCTTCCTCGAACAGGAAAACATCCATTAACCACTACTTTGCGTTTCCTGTCACTCAGTCAATTTTGCATCCATGTTGCCACTGTCCCTTTTAATCCACGAGCTATAACTTTGCTCACAAGTCTGTTGTTTTGCACTGTATCAAAACCTGATGGAAGTCCATGTACATCAACAGCATTTCCCTCATCAACCCTCTCCTACCTCCTCTAAGCTCCAGCAATTTAGTCAAATATGTTTTTCCCTTAAGAAATCCATGCTGGCTTTCCTTAACTGACCCACGTTTGTTTATATGGCTATTAATTTTGTCCCAAATTATTGTTTCTAGAAGTTGCCCTGCCACTAAAGTTAAGCTGACAATTCTGTAGTTGCTGGGCTTATCTTTACACCCTTTTTTGAACAAATCTAAGGAAGACTGAAAAATTATGATCAGTGCCTCTGCAATTTCCACTCTTACTTCCCTCAGTATCCTTGGATGCATCTCATCCGGTCCCAGTGCCTTGTCAACTTTAAGTGCAGATAACCTATCCAAAGCTGCCTCCTTTTCAATGTTAAACCCATCTAGTGTCTGAATTACCACTTTCACCATGGCCTGGGTAGCATCTTCTTCCTTGGTAAAGACAGATGCAGAGCATTTATTTAATACCTTAGCTATGCCCTCTGTCTCCATGTGTAAATCCCCTTTTTGGTTCCTAATCAGCCCTACTCCTCCTTTTACTACTTTTTTTACTATTTATATACCTATAGAAGACTTTAGGATTCCCTTTTATGCTAGCTGTCAGTCTCTTTTCATACTCCTTCTTTGCTTCGCATTTTTGCTTCTTCACCTCTCTTCTGAACCTTCTGTATTCAGCTTGGTTTTCAACTTTATATGCTACCTGACACCTGTCATAAGCACACTTTTTGGTTTTATCTTAATTTCTATTTCCTTTGTCATCCAGGGAGCTCTGGATTTATTTGCCCTACCTTTCCCTTTCAAACAAAGGTGCCTTGATTGTGCCTGCATCATCTCTTCTTTGAAGGTACCATTTTCCTGCCAACCTTTGACTCCAATTTATTCAGCCCAGATCCGTTCTCACCCCATTAAAGTTGGCTTTCCCCCAGTTAATATTTCTTACTCGGGACTGTTTTTTGTCCTTTTCCATAGCCAACCTGAAACATACAGTATAATGATCACTGTTCCCTAAATCTGCTACTACTGACGCTTGATCTACATGGCCCACCTCATTTCCAAGAACCAGGTCCAGCAGTGCCACCTTCCCCATTGGACTGGAAGCATAGTGCTGTAAAACATTTTCCTGAGCACACTCTAGGAACTCTTGCTCCTCTCTGCCCTTTACGCTACTACTATCTGTCTATATTTGGATAACTAAAGTCTCCCATTATAAGTACTCTATAATTTTTGCATCGTTCTATAATTTCTTTGCAAATTTGTTCCTCTACATCCTTCCCACTGGTTGATGGCCTATGCACCACATGGAGCAATGTAATTGCACCTACTTTGTTCCTGAGTTCTAGCTAAATAGATTCTGTCTTTGATCCCTCTGGGACATCCTCTTTCTCCAGCATTGTAATGCTCTCCTTTATCAATGCCGTCATCCCTCCCCTTTTTCTTCCTTTCCCACCTTTCCTGAACGCCTTGAGTCTAGGAATATTTAATGCCTAGTCCTGCCCTTCTTTGAGCTAGGTCTCTGTTATAGCCACAGCATTGTATTTCGACATGGCAATCTGCGCTTGTAACTTACCAGTCTTATTCACCACACCCCGTGCATTCACATACATGCACAGTAACCCTGATTTAGACTTTATTACTGTCTCCTTTACTCTGACCCTACCGATTAGCTTATTATGCTCCTTGTTAATTCTCTCTAATATTATCTCCTGGTTCCCACACCATTGCCTAGTTAGTTTAAACCCTCCCCAACAACAAAATGCCTCACAAGGAACTCTGCTCCTGCTCTGTTCAGGTGCACCCCATCCAGCCAATGCAGGTCCCATCTCCCAATGTCCCAAGAATCTGAAGCCTTCTTTCATCCTAATTGCCCTTGAAGGTGCAATAGAAGGTGAACATAGCACAGGATGGGCACTCTCGAGTTTGGAGCAGACCTGCCATATCTCTAACTGATAGTGACTGTGATTAAACCTTACTGCTGGTAATAAACCTTACCAATATTAATAAAACTTTACCAATACCAATATAACTTACTACTATTAATGAACCTTAGCAATATTGATAAACCTCGCCAATGCTTAGTGCACCTTACTAGTGTTAATAAACCTTACTTAAAAAACCTTATAAAATCTTAGAATTATAATACATTACTGGAGTTTTGAAAGATAATTGACAAAAATACTCACCAACCAATCACTTACCTGTTTCCCTGTGACATCAGATTTTGACTTTTCTCAGAACGCGATTGGTCCTCAGACTGGCTAACTCTTGGTGCCTTTTTTCAAATGGAAGTCTCCCCTCGTTCCCCTATCTTTTTAAACTGAAATCTCCGCTGCCCTCTGCCTTTTTCAAATGGAATTCTCCCTGCTCTCCCTCCTTTTTTAAACTGAAGTCTCTGTCACTCTCTGCGCCTTTCTTGCAAAATCAAATTTGAATTCCACCAGCTACCCTTGTGGACATTGAGCCTGTGTCCCCAGGGTAATAACCTGGGCATCTGAATTACTAGACCAATGTCAGTGCCACTACACCACTGATCCCCACCCCCACCTCCTGATTGGGCATAATATCAGGGCCAATGATTTACAATCTGTAAGAATTGTTGTTATACTATTGTTATTGTTACTATTGTTATAAAATTGCACTGGCTCACTGTGGGCAGTTTATAGTGGGTGCCATCCTGTGAAGGCAATTTGGCCACTACACAAGGTAGCCAGTACAGCAGCTTCCTCCAAAATGTCACAATGAGAATTGTGATGGAAAGTAATCACACAAGGCAATACGTTGGTTTACTAACGTACGACACTGCAAAAGTCATGAGAATCATGGTGCAGGTCTTGGGAGCACTCTTTGATCGTGACCAAGCTGTGAAAGAAAACATCGAAAGGGAAACCAGGAAATGCGATAAAAACATTGATCACAGCTTCTGTTTGCATTTCAAATCACACCTCAGGGGAGATGGTGGCAATGTTACTGGGCTAGTAAATCCAGAGACCTGTGCTGGAGTGCAGGTTCAAATCCCACCATGGTAGCTAGCTGCATTTAAATGTAATTAATAAAACATGGATTTCAAAACTAGTTTCAATAATGGTGCCCATAAAATTGTCATTAAAAACCCATCTGGTTCACTAATGCCCTTACAAGGAAGAAAATTTACCATCCATAACCAGTCTGGCCTACATGTGACTGTGGACCCACAGCAATGTGATTGACTCCTGACTACCCTCTAAAATGGCCTAGCAAGCAACTTAGTTAAAGGCAAACTAGGGATAGGTAACAAATGTGGCCTTGTCAGTGACACCTGCATCGAATGAAAAATACAGTCCAAAGGTAGCTCAATTCTATAAATATCTTTTCCTACATTGCAAGGTTAACAAGGCACACCATTGAGAAAACAATTACACTGCTTAAAGATCTTTTTTCTTCAAGCTTTGTTTTTGTCACAGAGGTGAATATTTGAGTAACCCGAATTCACAGTAAAATTTCAGTTGAAAGTTGTTGTAAAGTGCTTGTTAGCAGACAACATAATTAAAGAAGCAGTATATGATAATTTACTAATGATACTGATAATAATATTATGTGATGATTTATCATGGTGCTAATTATGCAAACTACAATTTACAGGCTGTGATTTCATTGTTGATGCACCTTAATTAGCATTACTGCTACAACATGGGGATGGTAATTTTATTCCAATATCCTCAGGACTTTAACAAGATGCAAACTGTTGAGTAAGCACAGCTGTTTCTGCCCGAAATGTGTGGAGCATTTGACACATCATAACAGCAACTTTGAAATTTACACTAATGCAAATGGTTAAGGGTTATTGCTTTTTGCTGTGATGCTAAAGTATAGAAAAGTTTTGGGACAAACTTCAGATGTCCCATGGCAAAGTGCTATTTCATATACAATCGAAATAGACAAGTTTTTTAAAAAAAGGTAGTTATTGGTCTCTGATTTACCTTCAATAGCAATCAGCATATAACAGACCTCACAATTTCAAGCTTCATAGCAAGTGGATCGTGTGACCTTAAAGGGAAAGGCCATGTGTAACACCTTTCTACCGAAGCAGTAGAATAATACATTACAACTTAGAATACTCCCATCCCTAGAACACAATTACCTGACTTACTTAAAAAGCATCATAAGGCATTTTGCTGTTTATTTAAGAATGACTGTTGAAGTAGCCTGAGCTGACAGTTTCACTCTTATTGAGTGGAAAATGCAGAACCTGGAAATTATTGGTTTATTTTATATGACACAGTAATAAATATTCTTTCAACTTTATGTTTGAGGCAATTCTTTTAGAAAGGGTGTATCACAGTCCTTTTAAAGAACTTTGCCCCTTATAGGATATCATGATACTATATTCTGCCTCATATTTTTGCACAGTTCATACAACTTGATACTATAGGAACAGGAAACTATAGGCCAGTTAGCTTGACGTCTGTCGTGGGGAAGGCGTTAGAGTCGATCACTAAAGAGGTTATAGATGGACACTCAGAAAAATACAAGGTAATTGGGAACAGTTCGTATGATTTTGTGAAAGGGAAATCATGTTTATCCAATTTATTAGAGTTCTTTGAAGGAGTAACAAGTGCTGTGGATAAAGGGGAGCCTGTAAACGTACTGTATTTGGATTTCCAGAAGGCATTTGATAAGGTGCCACATCAAAGGTTATTGCAGAAAATAAAAGCTCATAGTGTAGGGGGAAACATATTGGCGTGGATAGAGGATTGGCTGGCTGGCAGAAAACGGAGTATGCGTAAACGGGTCTTTGTCGGATTGGCAGGATGTGACAAGTGGAGTCCTGGGGGGGTGGGGGGAGGTCTGTGCTGGGGCCTCAGCTTTTTGCAATTTACATCAATGGCTTAAATGAGCGGAGCAAAGGCATGATAGCTAAACTTGCAAACAACACAAAGATGGGTAGGAAAGTATGTTGTGAAGAAGGCATAAGAAGATTGCTGACGGATATAGGTAAGTTGAGTGAGTGGGCAAAAATCTGGCACATGGAGTATAATGTGGGAAAATGTGAAGTTGTTCACTTTGGCAGGAAGAATAAAAAGGTAAAGAATTGATTAAGTGGACAATGACTGCAGAATTCAGAGGTGCAGAGGGATCTAGGTGTTCTTGTGGATGAGCCACAAAAAGCTGGTATGCATGTACAGCATGTAATTAAGAAGCCTAATGGAATGCTATCCTTTATTATGAGAGGGATTGAACATAAAAGTAAGGATGTTATGCTTCAGTTATACAGGACATTGGTAAGGCCGGATCTCAAATACCATGTGCAGTTTTTGTCTCCTTATTTAAGGAAGGATGTAAATGCATAGGAGGCAGTTCAGAGGAGATTTACTAGATTGATACCTGGAATGAGCAGGTTGCCTAATGAGGAAAGGTTGGACAGACTGGGCTTGTTTCCACTGGAGTTTAGAAGAGGGAGGGGTGATTTGATTGAAGCATATAAGATCCTGAATGGTCTTGACAAGGTGGACGTTGAAAGGATGTTTCCTCTTGTGGGTGAGTCTAGAACTAGGGGGGGCACTGTTTTAAAATTAGGGGTCACCCTTATATGAAAGATGAGAAGTTTTTTCTCTCAGAGGGTTGTGCAACTTTGGAACTCTCTGCCTCAGAAGGCAGTGAAGCAGGGTCACTGAATATCTTTAAGGCAGCGGTAGATTGATTCCCTTGCCTAACAAGAATCTAAGGTTATCGGGAATAGATGGGATGTAGAACTCGAAACACAAACAGATCAGCCATGATCTTATTGAATGGCGGAGCAGGTGCGAGGGGCCGAATGGCCTACTTCTGCTCCTATTCCATATGTTCAGACAAACATTCCCTCGAAGTGACCACAGTTAGGGAAGGTTCATCTGTGTACATGACAATGTTGGGCTACCTGCTGGTCCATTCAGCCTGTCCCATGTGTCAAGATACAGATGTTCCCACCAGGAACCAGGTAATCTTCTGAGAGAGGTGGGAAAAAACAGATGGAAACACAGGCCAATCAAGGAAATGAAACCTGGAAAGTTCCTCACTGAGCCCTTAGGTGGTCAAAACAAATCAGGAGGTCACGTAGACCCTGACATATGACAGGTTAACTACATCTTGTACAACATATTTCCCACCTCAGTCAGGAGCTCCTGCAGCTCGCTTGGGACGGCACATATTGAATCAGCATTCACTGCATGGGCCGCAAATCTGTTCAATAAAGTGCACTATTCTCTGAGAGAAGGAAAATTGCCTATCGTCCAACTAGTTTTGTCCTTATGTACTTTATGTGACTGCTGATTAATGCAGTTGAAATAATTTGTCCACACAAACAGGATCTAGTTCCTCGTGGGTATGCTTTCAATCCTTGGGATTGATTAGCTTAGTGCTTCACTTACAATAAAGTTAGAGACTAAACATTGCATATTCCTTTCTCTCTAAATCACTCCCTGTTGCATTTTTTGAAGTACAACACAAAAAGACTAAACGGTCTAGAAGCAGAACGTGCCACTTTGAACAGACTCGAGGAACACAGGTACAGGGGGAGGCTATTCAGCCCCAGAGCCTGTTCCACTATTCAAATAGATCATGGCTGATTTGTATCTTAACTCCAACTAAGTGCTTTGGTTCTGTTACCCTTAATACCCTTGTCTAACAAAAATCTATTTGATAATATTAGAAATGCAGGTCCCTTTAAGAGTAAAGCGGGACAAGCTTCAGAGTGAATTGACAGCAGGTGATGCTCATTGAAGCCTGTACTTAAGAGCTGGGTTTTCGCCAGTATGGAGGGGGGGTGGGGGTTTTGCTTCTGGATGGGGAAAGGATCCAGAAGGGAAGAGTGGAAACTGGTATTTATACTGAATTATAGTTTAACAATAAAACAGTTGTGATTCACCAGAACGTCTCCTGTTGTTTGATTTGGTAAATGGACACCCACCTATTAAACACTATCAACTTCCGTTTTGAAATTTTCTTGGGCAGAATTTTCTGTCTGTCGGGCAGGCGGTGTGGGAGCGGGAGAGGGCGCGGGCGGGCGTGGACCTGATCGCTGTCTGTGATCGGGTCTGCACCGCCATTTTACGCATGGCCTCGCATCTTTGTGTGAGTGTTTGGCAGCAGCGGGGTGAGGAGGCACCGGATCCCTGTAACGTCCCACTCTGGTTGGGGTGGGCCATGCGCTGAGAGTCCAGGTACAATTAGCACTAATCAATGCTCGTCTCTCATTTTCAGGAAAAGAATGCTCATAATGCTGCTGAGTAGTTGAGGACTGGCGGAGGCCCGGTCTAGCTGGCCATCGTTTCCAGGGTCAAGCAGGAGGCCCTCGATTTGGAGAGGCGCCATGTGCCCAGGTCCACTGGTGTCAGTGAGGCTGGGGTGCCACAGGCAGATATGTTAGCGCAGCACTGAGATCGCCATTAGTGTCCCAGCAACCATGGCAGTGCTGAATGTTCAGTGATTGAAGTTTGCAACATGGCTTGACCATTGCTTATGGAAGGATGAGCGCATAATGATCCGGGGGACAGGGATGCACATTGACATTGTCTCCACATTAACTAATCAAATGCCCTTGTTCATCCTTTCAGCATCAGTGGATCAGGACCGGGAGGAGGAGGTGTTGGGCCCCTTCTCACACCCGAGGATCATGAACTCTCTGAGCCACCAGCATCACACCATCTCTGCCAGGCAGACACCAGCGCAGTTACTAGCACCTCGGTGGGAATTAGATCATCGGCTAGTGTCCTGGGGCATAGTGGTGAGGGCACTTCACAGTCACTGGAGGAGCTGGCAGAGACAGAGAGTGCCCATGGTGCCAGCAGTCGGAGGACTTCAGGGGACCAGACACATGCTCAGTCGGTGCCTGATGATGTGCCTCTGGAGTCATCCATGAGGCAGCAAACACTGGAAGTCCAGCAGGGTGTGCAGGAGGATCTGGGGGAGATACATGAGGCTATGCTTGGCTTGGTCTCCGTGGTGGAGGAGTTCACGCGGACCCTCGCCAATGCAATGAGCCTCATGTCCGAGCGCCATACGTCCTCCATGGAGACAGTGGTGACTCTTGTGGAGTGGCTCCTCCAGGAAACCCATCAGGGCTTCCTGGGGATGCGCTCTGACCAGCAAGCCCTCACATCTGCATTGACCTCAGCTGGTCAGCGCCAGTGTGGGACGTGGTATGGGCACCAAGTTTCCCAGCTCGGTGTCCATCCATCCACGGTGAGCAGGGAGGTCAAAGCGACCTCATGTCAGCGCAGCAGCAGTTGTCTCTGAGGGCTCCTCTCAGGGCACTCCGGATGAGGGCAGCAGATCCTCTGCCCCTCCCCCAGTGACTGTAGCGGTCAGGCTGCGATGACTGGGGAGACGTCAGCTGTGGAACTGGCAGCTCCCTCCCAGGCGGGGTCAGCACAGGCTCCACGGGCCAGAGGACGTCCGCCAAGGTCATCAAGGCCAACAGGACAGCAGTCAGCAGGCTGACTCAGATGCCACTCCCAGCGACGGGGCAGCACCTAGACGTAGCAGCTGAAAGTGTAAATTTAAGGCACCTTAGGCACACCGCGGGTTTCTCACTGGTGCTTTTGTGTTGCCCCGCAATGCGGTCATGATTAGTTGCTGTGTTCTTTAACACCTTTGTCATTTTGTTTCTTTAAGATCACTTTGTTATATCATTAAATTTTGACATGTGACCATGGCTGAGGGTGCCTCTTTTCCTCTGCAGGTGGATGGTTACCCATGAGGTTATGAGTGGGTTGTGTCACATTGAGCGCTATTGACTTGGCCCTTAGTTAATATTCCCATCCAGGCAGATGTAACACTCAGGTATCGAGTATGGAGCCTGCAGCACAGGCTTTTGTTGGAGGACCATCTGTGGTGTTCTAGCTGAAGGTTTGTTGGATTAAAGCCTACATCCCTGGAGTATGCTTGGGTCAGTGTCTCCCCCCCTCAGCATTCTCCTGTGCCTGCTCATCCTTGGACTTGCTGCTGGACTCATCGTGTGCAGCTGAAGCAACTGCGTCTACATCTCCATCGTCCACAGCGTCCCCCCTTCCCAGCGCAAGATTGTGGAGAGCGCAGTGTACAACCACCATCACCGAGACACGATCTGGTGGGTGTTAGAGTTCGCCCCCTGAGTGGTCCAGGCATCGGAAGCGCATCTTGAGAAGACCGATGGTTCTCTGCACCACAGCCCTTGTGGAGCCGTGGCTCCTATTGTACCGCTGCTCAGCTTCTGTTCTTGGAAGGCGAAGAGGCGTCATGAGCCACCTGCTGAGGGGATAACCCTTGTCACCCAACAGCCATCCATCCAGCCGGGCTGGAGCACTGAAGAGCCCCGGCACCTGGGAGTGTCTGAGGCTGAAGGCACCGTGGGAGCTGCCTGGGTACCTTGCACAGACTTGTAGAATCAGCATCCTGTGATCACACACCATCTGCACGTTCATGGAGTGGAAGCCCTTCCTGTTGACGAAGGCACCGGGCTCACCTGCTGGCGCCTTGATGGCCACATGTGTACAGTCTATAGCACACTGGACACGGGGGAAGTCAGCAATGGCCGCGAAGCCTCTGGCTCGCTGTGTCTGGCTTGCCTGGTCCCAGCGGTAGTGGATGAATGTCAATGCCCATCTGAACAAAGCGTCTGTCACCTGCTTGACACAAGTGTGGACAGCTGATTGGGAGACACCGCAAAGATCACCCACCGAGCCCTGGAAGGAGTCAGAGGCATAGAAGTTGAGGGCAGCTGTGACCTTTAGAACCACTGGCATGGGGTGTCCACTCACACAGTTTGCAGAGATCTCAGGGCCTATCTTCTGATAGGTATAATTGACTGTCTCCCTTGAGAGACGGAGCCTCCTTTGGCACTGCATCTCAGATATATTGAGGTAGCTGCTTCGCCGCCTGTATACCCTGGCAGCAGGATAATGGCGTCTTCTGTGGCCTCTTCCGCCTTGGACTACCTCTTGGTCTGCACCCCTTGTGTCTGCCCCTTTCCTCCCAAAGGTGGCTCCCCTAGAGGCTGAATGTGCACTCCAGGCCTCCTCTCCCTTCTGGCCCTCCCTTCCTCCTCAGAGGAGCTGCCTCCAGTGGAGAGTTCAGCTCCCATTCCCAGGCTAAGGGAAGGCTTCCTGAAATCTGCAGGCCCCAAAAAGGATCTCCACTGCAGAATGCTGACCTGAAGGTTGTGAGTCCTGTCCAAGCACCTGGCATGAGTTTTGAAGTATTTCTGCTCACACAAGCAAGTATCAGTAACTTTCAAAAATAAATATCTGACTAAGCACATTCGTGACCCCGCTGACCCCTCTTATCCTGCCCATGGATGAGGTTTATACAAATGTCTCCTACCCACCTGCCCGTTGCGCCCGTGCGACGACCTGAAGATCGCACGGTCCCCGAAAAATTGCTGTCGATTGATGCCTCAGGAGCCTTAAGTGGCCCCTTAATTAATGGCGGGTGTGCATCAGAGATCACTGCGTGCCCGCCCACCGAAATATCGTGACGGCGCACGGTGATGTCGGGACGCTCGCCTGGCATCACCGCGCGTCATTTTACACGTCGGCGTGTGGGGCCCACCACCGGGAAAATCCTGCCCCTTGCTTCAGCAGTTCTTTACAAAGTAGTTGCAGATTTCCACTAATTTTTGTGTGAAGGAGACTTTCTGACCGCTGAATGGCCTATCTCTAATTTTAAGTTTATGCCTTCTCTAGCAGACTGTGTGTGTGACAGTCCCTGTAAATGGCCTTAATGTTGTGTCCACTTGATTAATACTGCTCCCCAATGCAGCCAATGCTCCCTTATTCCTTCATGGAATGTGGGAGCCACTGGTAAGGCCAGCATTTGCTGCCCATCCCTGATGGCCCATGAACTGAGGACGGTTAAGAGTCAACCACATTGCTGTGGATCTGGAGTCACATGTAGGCCAGACTGGGTAAGGATGGCAGATTTCCTTCCCTTAAGGGCCATTAGTGAACCAGATGGATTTTTTACAACAATCAATGATAGTTCATGATCACCATTACTGAGACCAGCTTTATCTTCCAGAATATTTATGAACTAAATTTAAATTCCACCAGCTGCCGTGGTGGGATTTGAATTAATGTCCCCGGAGCATAAGATTGGGCCTCTGGGTTGCTTGTCCAGTGACATTGCCACTATGTCGCCATCTCCCCGGACTTGATCTTGATCTTGGGTTTAGATTGAGGTGGGCTGCTCCTATAATCCCCTTCCTGCTTTTTAATAGTTGTACAGTAAGTAACACCAAGGCTGAAGATTGTCATAAACCTATAAGACACCAAGAGTTCCAATGAGGTCAAAAATCATTGCAGAGCTTCAAGATGTATAATGCCCACTAAGTAGAATTCATCCTGTGTTATTTCACTTAATATGAACAGGAGGATTTTACAGAGGACCATTTAATTGTCTTTGACCACGTTTTTGCTTTGTTACTCAGGTGACATCCTGGTGAACAGCATGCTCCAACAATTAAATCAAGTGGTTTAAACCGAAGTGTTTGGTCATATTGACCATATTTCACTGCTTGGTCCTATGTAACAGCATTTTAATGTGGAGTAATGTTGCTTCCCTTTCTTTGATAACCCTGCAAGTTGCTTGTTATGTATAGGATCAGATAGTGTGGAATATCCAAACAGTAAAGTCATTCATTAAATCACACATCACCTTAAGGTTTATGGGCCACTTCAAAGCTTCTTATCTGAGATTATTTTGGCTCTGGTATCTTAGATCTAGGGCTGCATTCCACTCCTCCCTACTTGTGGAATTGTTAACTCTTGCCTTGAGATCCAGGTTGGCTTTTGTTTATGTGCCTGATAGTAAAACTAACTCTATGATCGTGCATCTTTTGATAAATGATTGCTCTTGAGAGATTTTAAAACGTTGTTTATTAAGTGGCAACTTCCTGTTCCCGGGCTCAAGTCCAACAAATCACAAAGTTTCCATCCAACATTTAAGCCAGAAGATTTTCTTAATGTTGCCTTTGTCTATCGCTGATGGTGATTTTAAAGGTTTTATTGTTTATATCATACTGTACAGCATCGGTAATTAATTTACACGCGTGAGTGAAATTTCTTTCTTCATTACTTTAATGAAGGCATTTAAACTTTAACTTTGAACAGGTTAATTCCGTTTATAAGATAGCAGACAGAAAAATGTGTTCCAATGTATTAATGCCATGGTCACTATCACTGCCCAGTGTGATTTCAGTCCTTATCATTCCCTCTCCACTTGGTTAAATTAATATAGTACAAATATTTACTTTCCATTTAGTGATATATCTTAAAAGTTGATTGAACTGGAGTTTAATAAACTACACCAAGAATGATCATAGCAAAACAGTACACTCGCTAGATGCACCAACAACTCTATCAGAGAAGCAGACTGTTACATTACACTGTCAATAAAATCTATATTAATTCAGGTATAAAATGCAACATGCAGACAATAACGGATGTTTAGGAGATAATTATTAGGCAACAGTTTGACAAAGTGGCCTAGATGGTAACAGTGAGAGGCAATAGTATGATAGAGTGTCTTGTGGCTTCAGAATGGAGCCACCCTTACCCTGTTATTGCCATCATCACCCTCTCCTTGTTTCCTGTGGCAAGAAATTGATTTTCACACCGGTTCCAAGACTATATGTGGTCTTCAGGTCTCAAGCTTTCAAAAAATCTTCTGCATGTTTTTGCGCTTTTTGAATTTAAAATGTTTAGAGTACTTGCTCTAATAGGTGATTTGAGTCCATGTTATGCAATGATTTGTGCAGGATGTGGTGTGATGATGGTTGGATGGGGGAAGATGATTCATGTTTCTCAAATAACATTTGGTAAATATAAACATTTACCTCAGCCATAAATATACCATTGAAGAGGTTACAAAATTAATGAAAGGGCAAAACTTAAGGCTCTGTATTTGAATGCATGTAGCATTTGAAACAAAGCAGATGAACTGATAGTGCAAATAGAGATAAATAAGTATGCTGTGATAGCCATTACAGAGACATGGCTGCAGGATGACGTAGATTGGGATCTGAATATTTAAGGGTATGTGACATTTAGGAAGGACAGGGAGCTAGGAAAAGGTGGAGGGGTGGCTCTGTTAATTAAAGATATTAGCATAAAAGAGGGGGATGACTTGGGTTCAGGAAACCAGAACATAGAAGCGGTTGGGTAGAGATGATGAATGATAAAGCCAAGAATTCACTTGTGGGAGTGTAACTAAATGGTAGGACAGAGCATGAAAGAAGAAATAATGGGAGCTTGTCAGAAAGGTATGGCGATTATCATGGGGGATTTTAATCTACATATAGATTAGAAAAAACAGATGGGCAAAGGGAGCCTCGCTGAGGAATTCATAGAAAGGTTTTGGGATAGTTTCTTAGAACAGCATGTTCTGGAGTCAACCAGAGGTGTCAGCTGTCGCTCAGTTCATAGCACCCTCGCCTTTGAATCAAAGGGTTGTGGGTTCATGTCCCACTCCCGGAAACCAAGAACTGCGATTGTACTCGAAAGAGTTGCAATCTGTGACTGTTGATAACTCGAAAGAGTTTCTGGAGTCAACCAAGCAGAAGGCTATACTAGACCTGGTATTGTGCAATGAGAAAGGGTTAATTGATGACCTCATAATGAAGGGGCCCCGAGGTAGCAGTGATCATGACATGATTGAATTTTACATTCAGTTTGAGAGAGAGAAGATTGGGTCTAAGACAAGTATTTTAAACTTAAATAAGGGTAGTTACAAGGGCATGAAAGCAGAGCTGGCTAAAGTGAACTGGCAATTTAAGTTAAGGGATAGGTCAATAGAGATGCAGTGGCAGAAATTTAAGTGGATGTTTCAAAATACAGAGAATAGATACATTCCAACAAAAAGGAGAAATTCCCAAAGGGATTCTAACCATCTGTGGTTAACTAAAATGTTAAAGATATGATTTTTCTTTAAGTTTAATACCATAATTGCAAAAAAATGGGTGGCAGGTCAGAAGATTGGACAGGATACAAAAGACAGCAAAGTAGTCTAGTTAAAAGGTTGGTAAGGTAGCTGACTGTGTGACAGCTAACTGTCAATCACCTGAAGCTTGATTAGGGCCTGAAAAGGTATTGATTACTATTTGAAGGTTAACTAGTGTGAGTCACCTGAACTCACTTCAGCTCTATTTAAGAAAGGAACTATTTAGAAGCAAACGATAGTGTGCTTGTACACGAACAGGGGAGAGACCTTATCGTGAGTGAAACACAGCCAGAGTGAGTGTGGGTATTGGAGATTTGGTGCACAGTGGGAATTCGGTGCAGATAGGAAGAGGTGCTCTTTGCATTTTTTCTTTGCTATGCAACTTCTTAAATCTTCAGAGAGTGGGCTTGCCCTGCTGCAGCAGCAAAGGCTACAAGGGAAAGGAGTGACTGGTAAGTAGTGGGTAAGGTCGGGTAAGTATTTACTACTTTTATCGTTTATAGTTTAAGGTCTTTTTGTGGTTTACAGTTTGTATATTCTGTAGTAACGAGGATCAGGAAAGAAGGGCCCTAGAGTAATTGATTTAAAAGGTTTAATTTAAAGGGATAAGTTATGGCAGGAGTGCTCAAAGCAGTGGTGTGCTCCATGTGGGAATCCGGGAACATTTCCAGTGCCCGGGACCAGTATGTGTGTGGGAAGTGTGTCCAGCTGCAGCTCCTGGAAGCTCGGGTTTCAGAGCTGGAACGGCGGCTGGGGACACTGTGGAGCATCCGCGAGTCTGAGAACATCGTGGATAGCACGTTTAGAGAGGTGGTCACACCACAGATGAAGGGACTTGAGGAAGGAAGGGAATGGGTGACCACCAGGCAGTCCAAGAGAAACAGGCGGGTAGTTCAGGAGTCCCCTGGGGTCCCGCTCACAAATCGGTGTTCCATTTTGAAGGCTGAGGGTGCTGGTTCCTCCAGGGAGTGCGGACAGAGCCAAGCTTCTGGCACCACAAGCAGCCTGTCAGTACATGAGGGGAGAAAGAGAGGAAGAGCAATAGTAATAGGAGATCCTATAGTCAGGGGAACAGATAGGCGCTACTGTGGCCGTCAACGTGACTCCAGGATGGTGTGATGCCTCCCTGGTGCCAGGGTCCGGGACGTCACTGAATGGCTGCAGGGCATCCTGAAGGGGGAGGGTGATAAGGCAGAGGTCATGGTACCGTTGGTACCAATGACATAGGTAGAAAGAGGGATGAGGTCTTGCATCAAGAATTCATGGAGTAGGCAGTAGACTAAAAAGCAAGACCTCTCGGGTTGTAATCTCTGGATTACTCCCACTGCCATGTGCTAGTGAGCTCAGAAATAGGAGAATAGCGCAGATAAATACGTGGCTTAAGAGTTGGTGCAGGAGGGAGGGCTTTAGATTCCTGGATCACTGGGACCGTTTCTGGGGAAGGTGGGACCTGTACAAGTGGGACAGTCTGCATCTAAACCAGAGTGGGACTAACATCCTTGCGGGCAGGTTTGTTAGTGCTGTTGGGAGGAGTTTAAACTAATTCGGCACGGGGAGGGGACACAGAGTGTTAGCAGAATAGGGACACATCATAATACAATAAAACAATCAAGTCAGAGGGAGTACAGCTGCATTAAGTTTCAAGGAAGTAAGGCAAGGCTGGATGGCCCCTACTTTAATGCCAGGAGTATTACAGGTAAAACGGATGGGTTAAGGGTGAGGATTGACACGTGGAATTGTGATATAGTAGCCATCACAGAGATGTGGTTGAGGGAAGGGCAGGATTTGCAGCTCAATATTCTGGGATATAGAATCTTCAGGCGAGACAGTGGAGGGGTTAAAAGAGGAGGAGGCGTCGCATTATTAGTTATGGAGTCAGTTACTGCAGTAAGGAGAGATGATATCTTAGAGGGGGCATCAAATGAAGCTTTGTGGGTAGATCTTAGGAATAAAAAAGGGGCAGCTACATTGTTAGATGTTTATTATAGACCCCCAGATAGTCAGCGGGAAATTGAGGAGCAAATATGTGCACAATTTGTGGAGGTGTGTAAAAACAATAACAATAAGGTAATTATATTAGGTAGTTTCAACTTTCCCAATATTAATGGGGATAGACATAGTGTTAAGAGCTTGGATGGAGTGGATTTCTTGAAATGTGTACAGGAGAACCTTTTAGGTCAATATGTAAAGGGTCCAACAAGAGACAGCGTAGTGCTGGACCTAATTCTGGGGAATGAAGCCAGACAGATGGCTGAGGTGGTGGTGGGGGAGCATTTTAGTGAAAGCGACCACAACATGGTGCAATTTAAGTTTGTTATGGACAAAGAAATAGACAAGTTGCACAAAAATGTTTTGGATTGGGAGAGAGCGGATTTTAGTAAAATAAGGCAGGATCTGGCCAAGGTAGACTGGGAACAACAACCTGTGAGGAAATCTACAGCGGAGCAGTGGGGGATGTTCAAAAAGGAAATGGGGAGGGTACAGGCTCAACATGTTCCCTCTAGGGTGATAGGAAAGAGTAACAAGCCCAGAGAACCATGGATGACCAGAGATATTCAGGATACGATGAGAAGGAAAAGAAAGGCTTTTAGCAGGTACAAGGGGAGCAAATCAGTGGAGGCATTAGTGGAGTACAGAAAGTGCAGGGTGGAGCTTAAGAAAGCAATTAGGAGAGCAAAGAGGGGATATGAGAGAGTTCTGGCTTGTAAAAGTAGGGAAAATCCCAAGATATTCTATAAGTATATCAATGGGAAGAAGATAGCCAGGGAAAGAGCAGGGCCCATTAGGAACCAAGGGGGCAATCTATGGGTGGAGCCAGAGGATATCGGTAGAGTGTTGAATGAATACTTCACATCTGTCTTCACCCAAGAGAATGAGGATGAAGGTATGGAACTCGGGGAGAGAGACTGCGAGGTTCTTGAGCAAATTGATATAGGGAGTGACAAGGTATTGGATGTGTTGACAGACTTAAAAGTGGACAAATCTCCAGGTCCTGATGATTTGTGTCCCAGACTGCTGAGGGAGGCAAGGGGGGAGATCGCAGGGGCTCTGTAGCAAATTTTTAATTCCTCTCTGGCACAGAGGAGGTGCCAGAGGACTGGAGAACAGCTAATGTGGTTCTGCTATTTAAGAAGGGTTGTAGAGATAAGCCAGGGAACTACAGACCAGTGAGTCTCACGTCAGTGGTAGGGAAACGATTGGAGAAAATTCTGAAGGAGAGTATCTATCTCTACTTGGAGAGGCAAGGTTTGATTAGGGATAGTCAGCATGGCTTTGGCAGAGGGTGGTCATGCCGAACAAATTTGATTGAATTTTTTGAGGAGGTGAC
The DNA here is from genome assembly GCF_964194155.1 of Cetorhinus maximus. Classification (NCBI taxonomy): domain Eukaryota; kingdom Metazoa; phylum Chordata; class Chondrichthyes; order Lamniformes; family Cetorhinidae; genus Cetorhinus; species Cetorhinus maximus. The sequence goes on from NC_135881.1 coordinate 29,617,963, forward strand.
CAGGTGTGTAGATGAGGATAGTGCAGTTAATGTAGTTTATATGGATTTCAGCAAAGCCTTTGACAAGGTCCCACATGGGAGACTTATAAAGAAGGCAAATGCACATGGGATACAGGGTAATTTGATGAGGTGGGTTCAAAATTGGCTTAGTTGTAGGAGACAGAGAGTGATGACAGAAGGATGCTTTAGTGACTGGAAGCCAGTGTCAAGTGGAGTACCACAGGGATCTGTGCTGGGTCCCCTATTATTCATCATTTATATAAATGACGTAGATGACTATGTGTGGGGTAGGATTCGTAAATTTGCGGATGATACAAAGATTGGCCGGGTGGTTAACAGTGATGTTGAATGTCTTGGGCTACAGGAAGATATAGACGGGATGGTCAGATGGACAAACAAGTGGGAGATGGAATTTAACCCTGAAAAGTGTGAGGTGATACAGTTCGGAAGGAGTAATTTGACAAGGCAGTATTCAATGAACAGCATGACACTAGGAAGTCCTGAGGAACAAAGGGACCTTGGCGTGTGTGTCCATAGATCTCTGAAGGCGGAGGGGCATGTTAGTGGGGTGGTGAAAAAGGCATATGGGACACTTGCCTTTATCAATCGGGGCATAGATTACAAAAGTAGGGAGGTCATGTTGGAGTTGTATAGAACCTTGGTGAGGCCACAGCTGAAGTACTGTGTGCAGTTCCGCTGGCACATTATAGGAAGGGTGTGATTGCACTGGAGAGGGTGCAGAGGAGGTTCACCAGGATGTTGCCTGGGATGAAACATTTGAGTTATAAAGAGAGGTTGGATAGACTTGGGTTGTTTTCGCTGGAGCAGAGAAGACTGAGGGGCAACCTGATTGAGGTATACAAGATTATGAGGAGCATGGACAGGGTGGATAGGGAGCAGCTGTTCCCCTTAGTTGAAGGGTCATTCATGAGGGAACATAAGTTCAAGGTGAGGGGCAGGAGGTTCAGGGGGGATGTGATGAAAAACCTTTTTACCCAGAGGGTGGTGATGGTCTGGAATTTGCTGCCTGGGAGGGTGGTGGAGGTGGGTTGCCTCACATCCTTTAAAAAGTACCTGGATGAGCACTTGGCACGTCATAACATTCAAGGCTATGGGCCAAGTGCTGGTAAATGGGATTAGGTAGGTAGGTCAGGTGTTTCTCATGTGTTGGTGCAGACTCAATGGGCCGAAGGGCCTCTTCGGCACTCTGTGGTTCTGTGAATGACTAAGAGGTTAATAAGGAGGGAAAAATTAGAGTAGCAGAGAAAACTAGCTACAAGTATAAAAACAGTCTGCAAGAAGTTTTGTAGATATTTAGTAAAGAAAAGAGTCAACAAAGTGAGTGTTGGTCCTATAGAAAGCAAGACTGGGGAATTATTAGTGGGAAAATAAGGAGATGGCAGATGAATTGAACTGATATTTTGCATCGGTCTTCACTATGGAGGTTACAAGTATCATACCTAGGGTCTTAAAAGATGTGGTCAGTGAGATCGTCAATATGTTGGTTTCAATTTTCTAAAGCTTACTAGATTCCGGGATAATAACTCCATTATTCAGAAAGGGAGGGAGACAGAAAGCAGAAAACTGCAGGCCAGTTAGCTTAACATCTGTCATAGGGAAAATGTTAGAAGCTATTATTAAAGAAGTTATAATAGAGCACTTGGAAAAATCCAAAGTAGTCAGGCAAAGTCAACATGATTTTGTGAAAGGGAAATCATGTTTAACCAATTTATTGGAGTTCTTTGAAGAAATAACAGATGATGTGGATAAAGGGGAACCGGTGGATGTACTGTACTTAGATTTTCAGAAAGCATTTGATAAGGTGCCACATCAAAGGTTATTGTGGAAAATAAAAGCTCATGGTGTAAGGGGTAACATATTGGCATGGATAGGAGATTGGATAGCTAACAGGAAACTGAGCGTAGGCATAAATGGTTCATTTTCTGGTTGGCAAGATGTAATGAGTGGTGTGCCACAGGGATCAGTGCTGTGGCCACAACTTTTTACAGTTTATATAAATGATTTGGATGAAGGGACTGAAGATATGGTTGCTAAATTTGCTGATGACAGAAAGATAAGTAGGAAAATAAGTTGTGAAGAGGACATAAGGAGGCTACAAAAGGGTATAGATAGGTTAGGTAAGTCAACAAAGACCTGGCAAATGGAGTATAATGTGGGAAATGTGGGGAAAAAAAGCATATTATCTAAACGGTAAGAGATCTCAGAGCTCTGAGATGCAGAGGGATCTAGGCGTCCTTGTGCATGAATTGCTAAAGGTTAGTATGCAGTTATAACAAACCGTTAGCAAAGCTAATAGAATATTAGCGTTTATTGTGAGGGGAATTGAATACATATGTAGGGAGGTTATGCTTCAGTTATACAGGGAATTGGTAAGACCATATCTGGAGTACTGTGTACAGTATTGGTCTCATTTAAAGATGTAATTGCGTTGGAAGCAGTTTAGAGAAGGTTTACTAGACTGATACCTGGAATGGGTGGGTTGTCTTATGAGGAAAGGCTGGACAGGTTAGGCTTGTATCTGCTGCAGTTCAGAAGAGCAAGAGACAACTTTATTGATCCTGAGGGGGATTCACAGGGGTTCATTGTTTAAAAATAAGGGGTCACCCATTTAAGACAGAGATAAGGAAAACCTTTTTCTTGCAGAGGGTCGTGAGTCTTTGGAATTCTCTTTCTCAAAAGGCAGCGTTTTTGAATATCATTAAGGCAGAGCTTGATAAGCAGGGGCTGAAAGGTTATCGGGGCCAGAATTTTTGGGTCGGCGAGCGGAGGCAGGGCCCACTTGTCGACACGTAAAATGACGCGCGGAGACATTGGGAATGCGTCCTGACGTCACTGCGCGTCATTCAGATCTTGAGTTCGGCAGGTGCATCAGCTGTGCACCCGCCAAACTGTCAAAAGGCCTATTAAGACCATTTAAACACCAATTAATCTAATTAACTGAGCTGCCCGTCCAACCTTAAGGTTGTCGGGCAGGCAAAGAGCCCAGGCGGCCTTCGCATTTATCATGAAACCTCATCCACGGGCAGGTTGAGGTTTCATGAAGGTTTATAAAATTTTTAATTAAATTCGTTGACATGTCCCAGCTCATGTGACACTATCACATGAGGGGACATGTCTTAAAAATTTTTTTTTTTCTTTATTTAAATTTTCAAATATCAAAGTCATCTCCCTGAGGCAGCTCTTTGCCTCAGGGAGATTTCTGTGCTCTTTTGTGCGCATGCGTGCGAAAGATCGCAGGCTCTGACTCAGCCTACTCCCTCCACCCCCACCGGCACAGAGAGTGCACAGCCCTTCTGGGGGGCTGGGTCTTAATTGGCCCACCCATGTAAAATGGTGGGCGCAGGCGGCGATCGGCTACATGCCCGCCTGTGCCCACTCCCGTCCGAAAATTCTCCTCTGGGAGTAGGCAGCAATGTGGAGGAGAGATTAAAATCAGATCAGCCATGATCTTATTGAATGGCGGAGCAGGCTCGAGAGACCGAGTGGCCTACTCCTGCTCCTAATTCATTTTGTTTGTACGTATCTAAGAAAAAGTTGTAGTTTTCACGTTGAGAGTTCTGCATATGATGTTTGACCTGGACTTAATCTCTGACGGATAAATCAGACTCTCCAGCATTAAAATGTTCTGTCTAAAGCAGTTTATTGTATTATACAGTAGACAATATAAATGGTTACATATACTACTATAGATACCAACTGTTTGTGTGCAGCCCATCAAAAGAAGCTCTCATAACTTAAATTTTCCCATTTCAGGTTCACATACAAATATTGATATTTTGTTTAACCTAGATTTGTATTTGGAATGGCCTGACTCATTAAGGGATGAACATTTTGATATTGTAAGAGACCCAGCATAACCTTTCACACCTATGCCATCTTTGTGTATCTCACACCAACAATTTACCTTTGTTATGTCGAGTATGAAGACAGCTGCTTCATATGTAAGAGCCATTTTTTTTGGATAAGTTCATTATTTTACTTATTAATAGTAAGCTGTTTTCTAGTTTGTAGTTTGGCTGAGGAACATAATATAATCCCTAGGATTCATGTTGTTTGTATGAATCCATTTTTATTTGTGGTCTAGTGAATGCATGTATGTGGGAAAGGCAGTCAGAATCCTGACAAGATCCGGGTTTTGTTTTAACCATCAGAATAGAGGAGCTTATAGGTTCCAAAATTGAAACACAAAGCTAAGATATCGGTTCCATCAGTAAAGTTCACCTATAAAGTTCTGTAAACTTATCAGTTATGGCTCAGTTGGAAGGACTATTTTCTTTGAGTCTGAAGATTGTGGGCTTAATCCCACTCCAGAATCTTGAGCACATAAACCTAGGATGACACTACAGTGCTATGCTGATGGAGTGCTGCACTGTAATGAGGATGTTGTGGCATCAATTGAAGAGCAGCAGGGATTGTGCTGGGAGTCCTGGTCAATATTTATGCCTTAACCAACATCACAAAATACCATTCCCTCACTGCTGATTGTAAGACTTTGCTATGTGCAAATTGAATCTCCTACATTACAATAGTAACTCTGCTTCAAAAAGTAAGCCCTTCATTGGCTCTAATGCAATTTGAAATGTCTTAAATTTGTGAAAGGCATCATATAAACGTGAGTCTTTTTCGCCTTTTTAACTACATCAGATATGTAGGGCTGGATTTTACAAAAAAGGTGTGTAGTTCTGCTGTCAGGACCAAAAATGGGCCTTGGCAGGTGGCAGCGGGCTCTCAATGAAGAATTTTACTGGTGGCAGCCAATTAAAAAGCTGCTGCTGGGAACACAGTCGAATTGAAGATGGTTCGTTGCCTCTCCGAATTGCTGGCCCAATCAGAGGGCTGGCAGCTTGGCAGCACCACTGATCGAGCTAGCTGTTGTTGAGGCTGCAGGGAGAAGAGAGCGCATCTGTGTTGAGGTCCCCTTTGGAGGCAGGTAATAATTATTTTCAAACGTGTTGGGGCCAGGCAGGCGGGCCCTGGGTAAGCTGAGGGGTGAACTCTCCGGCAACTGTGTCGGAGCCGTGGTCTGACCATTCCCACTGAGGGGGTCCCTCTGTGGGTCTTGGGAGCAGACAGAAAGGAAGCCCCAAGGCTGGAAGGCCACCTCGATATACCTGGTGGTCTCTCCATGCCTCTGTTGTTCCTGTTTCTGGGAATATGCCAAGATGGAAAAACAAGTCGGGCTTCCCTCTTGACACATTCCGCCTCCCAGCCCACCCCCAGAAAACTGATAAAAATTCAATCCATAAACCATCATTCATCATCAGTCAACCCTTTTATTGAAAAATTCATTTTTATCACTTCTGCAGCTAAAAAAGTATAATTGGAACAAGAATTGGGATTTGTTCCTTCTCAGTTATAAATATCACATTCTGTATTCCTGTTTATGCATTTAGACAATCAACTGAAGGCTATAAATGAGTTTGGATTGATTCTAAATATTTTAGCTGCCTGTAAACCCTCATCTCCCTTGTTCAGCTCTCCTGTAATAAATCTACTTGTGACTTACAGCCTAAGAGATATTTTTCAAAGAATGTTTTTAAGTGGAGAATCACTTCCATGTATGTTTTCAAATATTCATAGTGATGGACGTCAGACTTCCAAATAGAATGCCAACTTGTGTCTGTATGGCAAGTGTCCCAAGCCACATAAGAATTGTAATAAGACAAAAATCGACATTGAGCCAAAGAAGGAGATATTCGGACAGGTGACTAAAAGCTTGGATGGATGTATGTTTTAAGGACGGTCTCAAAGTAGGAGAGAGATGTGGAGAGACGGAGACGGAGAGGGGTAGGGAGGGGCCCTAGATGAGGGGTTAAGCAACTGGCAAGGCAATGGGGGAAATATAAGAGTTATAAGGAACACAGAGTTCTTGGAGGGTTTTAGGGCTGGAGGAGACTACAAAAATAGAAAGCTGAGACCACGAAGGAATTTGAACACCAGGATGAGACTTTTAAAATTAAAACATCGGTGTCACTGGGAGCCAGTGTAGGTCAGAAAATGCAGTTTAAAATTGTACAGTGATTGCCATTGCCTGGAGCTCCAAATAAACTCCATGTCCAGTGGTTCTGTAAAGGTCCAGTCATTTCTGTAGCTACAAGCAGCAGCTTGTGTGGCTGACACTGTGCGGTGCATTAAGCTATTTTGTACTTGCCACACCACCCCCAGATTGTGAAAGAAAGTGGTGTAAGGGCTTGTGGAAAGTAATTCCCTAAACAGCATTACTGTATTATGGAAAAGCAGGTTCCACGAGAAAGTGGAAGTACAGGAAATCACACAACAGACGAACAGCAGATGACTAATTGACAACGGAATTACTTGTGTAATAAACCTGTCCGATAACAGCCCGAAGGGCAAATTGATGGGTTGAATGTGTTTGTAGACCTAGCCATGAGACAAACAAAAGGGCTCTTAAAAAGACTTAAAAGGCAGGATAATGGCCCTACAGCTGTAGCTGTAGATAAGGAATACTAAAAGGCACTAATGGGTTATGACGCTCTGGCTGCTAGCAAAATGTTGGAATTTTCAGCATCATCATTTGTGGCACATGTTGATTGATTAACACCTTGGAAGGGGGATTTTTATTGAATGAGCTATGAGATTTATTCGTGGAAGGGAGATTATCGCAGTATTATTTAAAATATAAAAGCCATGTCTTTGCCTCCACCAAGCTAGTTCAATTTGGTAGTCAAGTCAGTCAATACAAAAGGGGGAGACAGACTTGGGCCTGAAATTTCACCAAGTTGGGTCGACTTGGGAGCCTTTTAAAAATGGCGGACGGGTCCCGATTCCGGGATTTCCGACCCCATTCCCAGGCTGTCTGATTTTGGGAGTGTTGTTAAAGGGTGTTGGCTGGTTCCTGTCAAAAGCCCACATGTGGCACCCCCGACCTGGCCGGTTCCATTACGGAGATAGGCATCTCCTACTCCTGCACAATTTTCATGGAGTTGGGCCAGGTTTTTAAAGAACTGTAGTTCATGGCCCCCTTAGAGGATTTGCGAACCCTAGTCTGCATGAGTGGACCTTTTTAAAAGATAAGTTCAAAAGGTCCCTCTCATGCCCCCATGCCAAGTTATGCCACCCACCCATGGCCCTTCATGCCACAGATGCCAAGCTCCACCCTTCCACCCATCCCCTATAGTCCCTCATGCCAAGTTATGCCACTTCCATGAGGAGACTTGGCTGAGAGATCAGACAGCTATTAGAATAGCAGAACACCTGGTCCCCAGAGGAAACATTGCTTGACTGACAGCTCAGGCTCTCTGTCCTCCGCTGTCAACTTCACAATGTTTGTTTATACAAGTTAAGTGGTTTCAACAGTTTGTGAAGCTTTAAAGGGCCTGGTTGATTGACATCCACTAGCTTGTAGTGCAGACTTTCTTTTTCAAACATAGGAGAAAGATATCAATCAATTACTTTTTTTTTGCAAGGCATTTTTTTTAACACAGACAACTATACACTACAGGTTCTAGAAAGAATACAGTGGGTCAATGGGTATGGAAGGTGATATGAGGGGCCATAAGGGGTGGGTGGAAGGGCAGAGCTTTCCATAGGGGCAATGGGGGTGGGTGGGGTGCATGAGGTGGTATAGATCTGAACAATGCCAAGTTTGAAACCATTAAAAACAGCAGAAAATGAGTTATGCCAGTCAGGAGAACACATGAAAAATATCTTGAAACTTCTCAGTTTGTGTAATCAAAAGTCAAATCACCATACAACAGTTTCGTCCATGAAGCTAGTTTGTGAGCGCTACCCCTTTAACAACAACAACCTGCATTTATATAGTGCCCTTAATTAATAAAATTTCCAGAGGTGCTTTACAATCATTATTAAACAAAATGGAAAACCAAACAATGTTCGGAGAGATTGAGCCAGATGACTAAAAGCTTGGTCAAAGTGGTAGGTTTTAAGGAGCACCTTAAGGAGCAAAGAGAGGTCGAAAGGCAGAGTAATTTAGGGAGGAAATCCCAGAGCCTAGTGCCTTTGCAGACAAAGGCACAGCCACTAGTGGTAGGATGATTGAATTTGGGAATGCTCCATTGTCATCCAGCTGGGTTGGACTGCTCTAACTATTCTTATCTATCTAGTTGTAGGCAGAGAATCACTTGCAATGACTCCTCTTCCAGCTATAGAGGAGTGCAGTGGAATAGTCATGTCTACAGTTAATACACCCGTGGATGAGGGTTTTAGCAGCAGATGAGCTGAGGCAAGGGTGGAGTCAGGAAATGTTGGAGGTGGAAATATGTTGACTTAGTGATGGCCCAGAGAGGTGGCAGGAAGCTCGTCTCAGGGTCAAATATGACACCAAGATTGCAGTCTGGGTCAGCCTCAAACAGTTGCCAGGGTGAGGGATGGAGTTGTTAGCTAGGGAGTGGTGTTTGTGTCAGGGACTGAAGGTAACAACTTCGATCTTCTCAATGTTTAATTGGAGGAAATTTCTGTTCATCCAGTAGTGAATGTCGGACAAGCAGTGTGGCAATTTATCAACAGTGGAGGGTTCAAGAGAGATGGTGGTGAGGCAGAGCTGGGGTAGATGGTATTGATATACAAATTAATCATGATCCAATTGAATGGTGCAACAGGTTTCAGGGGCTGAATGGTCGTTTCCTGTTCCTATGTTCCTCTGGACTGAGTCCAGTAACACAACTCTATAACCGTACCCTATAGTGGAACAACTTAGTCATTGTATTTGTTGCATTCGATGTTTCAGCAACACTGCACATTTGAAAGCAAGATTATGTGATCATTTACAACTTGCCAAACATGTACTGCAATGGTCATCTCCTGGAAAGCAGCAGCTTAGTGTAGCCACGCAGCTGGAGGGAATACTTTCTGCTGTCAGTCCTGCTTTCCTGAACCAACTGTCACAAAGTTGATTAGAGTGTGGGCATCACTTCTAGGGTTGAAAAGAACTAACTCATCCATCAACAGCTTTTCCCCAATCTTAGAAATTTCTGTGACAGCCAGTCAGGACAGCTCTGTGTACATGTATAAACATGCCGATGAAGAGAATGGTGCAGGCAAGCAGTATAATATAGTCAAGCTGCCAATTTGAGTGAGTCTCAGGCAGTCCGGTTACTAGTCCACTTGGCCCAATACAAACTTCGAAGTGTAGAGATCGTAACGGCAACATCTGTCCAAACCAACTAAAATTAGGGCAATGTTTATACTGCAACTTTAGTGCTGCTGCCGAGTGGTCTTCTTCAGGGTAATAGATGGCTCCAGTGCAAATCCAGAGCCTAAAGGCTTGACCTGACTCCAGAGACAAGTGGTGTGGGGCTCTCTCGAGGAGACAGCTGCTCCACAAGTCTTGCCACTGTGGAATGAATGCTAGATTTCAGAGACATTCCTAAACCTCTGGCTGCTTCGTTGATCTACCCAGAATCTATTTAAATATTTGGAGGGTATAAATGCTCCCATTTTCACTTTCTAAACATTTAATTACTATGAAAGGAGCTGAGTCCAATATAAATACAATGCAAGATAGCTGGTTCTTAATATGTATCAGAAATAAGATCAGTCTCAGCTTTTATAGGGACATATTTTCCTTTGCGCACATAGAAACATTCTTTTATTAAACTCTGTATCAGCTAATGACAGGCCAGTATAATAATTTTCTTTAAATTTACAGAGTCAAATATACCCCATAGTTGACTCATGGTCTTCCCAACTTCATTTTAAAATGTGAAGCACCTACCTCTTGCTTACATAGCTTGTAGGTCAGAACTATTAAAAAAAAACAGTCACATCTATATATGGTTTGATTAAATGCTGTGGCTGTACAAAGGCACTCATGTCGTTTATGTTAGAGATCAGTTTTAAATATTGCAATGTAATCTTTGGCATCTATGTGAATAGTTACTTAAGATAAGGACAGACTTCTGCAGTAAATCTTTCAATTTAGTTAACTTACCTTCTGCTCTATGGAAAGGCAGGTTGTTATCTATAAGAGGATAATAAATGGTCAGGAGTTTTTAATAGGAAAACGGATAGGTTTATGCCCGTCCTGAATATGCCTGTCCTGTGAAGCTTTAATTAATCATACGAGATTCAGAAGGGGTTTGACAGAGTAGACATTAAGAGGTTGTTTCCCTTAGGTGGGGAATCTAGAACACGGGGGCACAGTCTCAGGATAAGGGGCCGATCATTTAGGACTGAGATGAGGAGAAATTTCTTCACTCAAAGGGTTGTGAATCTCTGAACTTCTCTACCCCAGAGGGATGTGGATGCTCCATCATTGAAAATATTTAAGGCTGAGAGAGGTAAATTTTTGGTAAGTCAGGGAATCAAGGGATAAGGGAGCAGGTGGGAAAGTGGATCTGAGGCAGAAGATCAGCCATGATCGTATTGAATGGCAGAGCAGGCTCAATGGGCTTTGTGTCTACCCCTGGTCCTATTTCTTATGTTTATATGTTCTTAATCATTGTAGTTTAGAGCCTCACTGGGGAAACAGCCTTTTATTTCCTGTCGGCTGCTGAGTTTCAGTAAATACTTTCGACTGAGATCACTTAACATGTTGTTGAATGAAATCAACATCAAATCCAAGGAGAAAGTCTTTAGTTTGGTGCTGTCATGCCTGCTTTTGAGCCAAAAGGTGCAGCTTTCAAACCTTCATTTGCATACAACTGAAGCTAGAAGACCGACAGAAAGAACTTGCCTTTGTACAGCACCATTCACAACCTCCTGACACTCCAGATTGCTTTAGAGCCAATGAAATGCTTTTGAAATGTAGTGGCTATTGTAAAATAAGAAACGTGACAGCAGACTCTACAAACAGCAATGAAGTAATCTCTTTTTTTAAAGATTGTTGGTTAAGGGACCAATGTTGGATGCCTTTCTCCAAAGTAGTGTCATGGAATCTTTAACATTCCCGAGAGGACAGGCAGGCCTTGGTTTAACATCTTGTCTGAAAGATGGCACCTCTGACTGTGCAGCAGTCCCTCAGTACTGCAGTGGAGTGTCAGCCCAGTGCTCAAGTCTCTGGAATGGGACTTGAATTCACAAGCTTCTGACTGAGATGACAGTGCTACCATTGAGTTGAGGCCGATGTACATTTAAAGCTATGGATATTATTATGTCTAGGTGTTCTGATGTAAGGGGAAAAAAGACTTGCCTTTATATAGCACTTTTGATGATCACCACATTTTTCATCATGCTTTGTAGTCAATGGAGTACTTTTTGCAGTGCATTCACTTGTTGTAATGTAGGAAACATTGCAGCCAATTTGTGCTCAGCAAACTCTCTCAAACATCAATGAGATAATGATCAGATAATCTGTTTTTTGATGTTGACTGAGGGATAAATATTGACCTGGGCACCAGGGATGGCTCCCCTTCTCTTATTTGAATGAGCATCATGGGATCTTTTACATCCACCCAAGGAGGCAGATGGGATTTTGATGCAAACATCTCATCCAATCACCTCCATCAGTGCAGCACTCCCTCAGTACTGCACTGAGTGTCAACCTTGATTTTTATTCTTAAGCCATGAAGTGGGACTTGAACCCAGAGCCTTTTGACTTAAGAGGTGAGAGCGTGCTATAAATTGTGTTCAATCCTGTAGATTCTAGGCCTCTGAATCTAAAACTACCCAAAAGATCACTACTGATTTCTACCAAATGTGACAAGGATGGGCAACAAATGTTTGCTTTGCCTATGATGCTCACATCCCATCAAAGAATAAAAAACAGAATTAAAGATTCTTAAAATGTTTAAATGAAAGTCATGACAAGGTGGCAGGGACGCTGGGGCAGTTGAGCTACATGTTGCTCAGGGTAGTGTCCTCAGCCCAACCATCTTCAGCTGCTTCATCAATGACCTTCCTTCCATCATAAGGTCAGAAGTGGGGATGTTCGCTGATGATTGCACAATGTTCAACACCATTCATGGCTCCTCAGATACTGAAGAGGTCCATGTCCAAATGCAGCAAGACCTGGACAATATCCAACTTGGGCTGACAAAGGGCAAGTAACATTAGTGCCACACAAGTGCCAGGCAATGACCATCTCCAACAAGAGAATCTAACCATCTCCCCTTGACGTTCAAAGGCATTGCCATTGCTAAATCCCCCACTATCAACATCCTAGGGGCTACCATTGACCAGAAACTGAACTGGACTAGCCATATAAATACTGTGGCTACAAGAGCAGATCAGAGGCTAGGGATCCTGTGACGAGTAACTAACCTGCTGACTCCCCAAAGCCTGTTCACCATCTACAAGTCAAGAGTGTAATGGAATACTCCCCACTTGCCTGGATGAGTGCAGCTCCCACAACACTCAGGAAACTACCAAATTCTGCAGAATAAAGTCACATTGGCAATGCCAAGTCATCCCAGTGTTGTAACCAGGGCATTGCAGCCCACTTGATTAGCACCACATCCACAAACATTCATTCCTACAGTAGCAGCAGTGTGTACCATCTACAAGGTGCATTGCAGGAATTCACCAAGGCTCCTTAGACAGCACGTTCCAAACCCATGACCACCATGATCTAGAAGGACAAAGGCAGCAGATAGATGGGAACACCACCACCTGGAAGTTCCTCTCCAAGTCAATCACCATCCTGACTTGGAAATATATTGCCGTTCCTTCACTGCCGCTGGGTCAAAATCCTGGAACTCCCTTCCTAACACCATTGTGGGTGTACCTACACCACGTGGTCTGCAGCAGTTCAAGAAGGCAGCTCACCACCACCTTCTCAAGGGCAACTAGGGATGGGCAATAAATGCCAGTCCGGTGAAGCCCACATCCTGTCAATGAATTTTTAAAAATGTACTACAGCTTTAGGCAATACATGGCATGGCAATAAAAACAAAATGCTGGAAATGTTCAGAGTTAACGGAGTTAATGTTGTAGATCGATGTTCTTTACATCAGAACTGTTCTGATGGTCACAGACCTGAAACATTAACTCTGTTTGGTTCCACAGATACTGCCTGGTATGCCAAGCATTTCCAGTGTTTTCTGTTTTTAATTCATATTTCAGGTATTTAGGGTGTTTTGCTTTTGTTCACATGGTGTGGCAATGTGCGCATACATTCACTCCATCCCTTTTTATCTGGCTCAGCACATTGCCCCAAGCCTGAAGGCAATGGGGTGGTGAAAAAGGCATATGGGGCACTTGCCTTTATCAATCGAGGCATAGGTTATCAAAGTCGGGAGGTCATGTTGGAGTTGTATAGAACCTGAGTGAGGCCACAGCTGGAGTATTGTGTGCAGTTCTGGTCGCCACATTATAGGAAGGATGTGATTGCACTGGAGGGGGTGCAGAGGGGATTCACCAGGATGTTGCCTGGGATGAAACATTTAAGTTATGAAGAGAGGTTGGATAGACTTGGGTTGTTTTCGTTGGAGCAGAGAAGACTGAGGGGCGACCTGATGGAGGTGTACAAGATTATGAGGGGCATGGACAGGGTGGATAGGGAGCAGCTGTTCCCCTTAGTTGAAGGGTCAGTCACGAGGGGACACAAGTTCAAGGTGAAGGGCAGGAGGTTTAGGGGGGATGTGAGGAAAACCTTTTTACCCAGAGGGTGGTGACAGTCTGGAATGCGCTGCCTGGGAGGGTGGTGGAGGCGGGTTGCCTCGCATCCTTTAAAAAGTACCTGGATGAGCACTTGGCACGTCAAAACATTCAAGGCTATGAGCCAAGTGTCGGTAAATGGGATTAGGTAGGTAGGTCAGGTGTTTCTCACGTGTCGGTGCAGACTCGATGGGCCGAAGGGCCTCTTCTGGACTGTGGGATTCTGTGATTCTGTGAAGCCATGTTGTGGTCAGTGAATTCCTTTCTGGGGAAATCCTGGCTGCAAATCCCAACAAAGGCTAAAATTTCGACTCATAGCTCACAGTCAACAGCATTTCTAGTACATTTGAGGGAACACTCATTCGGCTGCTAATAATAGAGTTTAATTGCAATGGCCTAATGCAATCCTGAGTCTCTCATTCTGTCTGATAAAGTTTCATCAGCAACATTACTCAGTGCAAGCCCATGAATCAGCTTATAACACTGAGGTAACTTGGCATCGCCAATGTGACTTTATTCTGCAGAGTCTGGTAGAATATAAGAAATAGGAGCAGGATAGGCCTTTTGGCCTCTCAAGCCTGCCCCACCATTCAATAAGATCATGGCTGATCTGCCCCAGGCCTCAACTCCTCTTTCATGCCATTTCCTCATAGCCCTCATCTCCCGATATTTCAAAAATCTACCTCCTCTTTAAATACTTAGTGATCTAACCTCCACAACTCTCTGGGGTAAAGAATTCCTCTGAGAGAGGAAATTCCTTCACATCTCAGCTTTAAATGAGTGTTCCCTTATTCTGTAACTATGTCCCCTAGTTTGAGATTCCTGACATCTTCTCAACATCGACCCCGTCAAGCCCCCTCAGAATCTTGTATGTTTCAATAAGATCACCCCTCGTTCTTCTAAACTAATTTAGCCATCCTTGATAAGTCAGTCCCTTCATCCCAGCAATCAGCCTAGTGAACCTCTTTTGAACTGCCTCCATTGCCAGTATATCCTTTCTTAAATACGGGGATCAAAACGGTACACGGTACTCCAGGTGCAGCCTCACCAACACCCTGTACAGCTGAAACAAGACTTCCCTATTTTTAAACTCTAAGTCCCTAGCAATACAGACCAAAATTCCATTTGCTGCCTTAATTACTTGCTGCACCTGCATGCTATCTTTTTGTGTTTCATGTACAAGGACATCCAGATCCCTCTGTGCTGTACTTTTTTGGAGTCTCTCTCCATTTAAATAATAGTCTGCCTTTTTCTTCTTCCTACCAAAGTACATGGCATCACACTTTCCAACATTAAACTCCATCTGCCAAGTATTTGCCCACTCACTCAAGCTATGTATACCCCCTGCAGATTCCTTATGTCCTCATCACAACATGCGCTCCCACCTATTTTTGTATCATTTGTAGTTTGTCGGTAACAGTTACAAGTAGCTGAGGATAACCATGTAACATTGAGGTGAATAGAATTACCAACTAACTCATAGAAAAAAAAAACTAACTTGGAGCTTGCAGAAGAGATTAAATCTCAACATGCTATAGTTTAATATTTTAAACTGACGTGAGGGAAATATACAAACAACAGATTGGGAGCTACGTTTTCTGCCTCTGTGTTAACTGGGCTGTGATAGCGAATGGGACAAAAATCACCAGCTGTTCAGCAGAGGTGGAAAACCATGGCCTTTAATTCTTGGCAATATTCACAGGATGAGTAAACTGGCAACAATGCTGCAAAGCTCGTCAGCGACTCCAGTACTTTAATGTTGGCCAGCTGAAGTAAGTAATGAGCTCAAACATCCTGCAGTTTGACAGACTTGAAAGCAAAATGTTTATCGTCCTCAAGAGTTCAAATGTACAGCAAAGGATAATGACAAAA
Source organism: Cetorhinus maximus (assembly GCF_964194155.1). Classification (NCBI taxonomy): domain Eukaryota; kingdom Metazoa; phylum Chordata; class Chondrichthyes; order Lamniformes; family Cetorhinidae; genus Cetorhinus; species Cetorhinus maximus. The sequence goes on from NC_135881.1 coordinate 29,633,371, forward strand.
TGGAAGGCTGGAAAACAGATCACTCCTGGGGCAGGATTTTGAAGTCGGCGCATGGGAGCGATCGGCAGGCTGGGAAATGGACTGCCGCCTGTGATTGGCCCCCCCGACTGCAATTTCACGCTGGCTGCCCAATTAACGGCCAGCCAGTGTGAAACGCGCACTGAAAGGCTCAGCGCAGCCGGGGTGGGGGTGGCGGGACGAGGGCGGGCACTGACGTAAGCGCGGGCGCGGGCGAACGCTGAATGAAAGCTCCCTGAAGGCAAGAGAGCTGCCTCAGGGAGCCGAAGAATTTAAAACCAATAAATAAAGATGTTAAAATCTTGGAAAAAATAATGTCCACGCAGCAGAATCAGTCACCTGAACATGTGGAAATGATGAAAATTCTGTCCACACATTTTTTAAAATTTAATAACGGAAACCTCATCCCGCCCTTGGATGAGGTTTGATCAAAAATGCAAAGTCCGCCTGGCAGATTCGCCTGTCCACCAACTGTAAGGTTGGACAGACCACAAAAAAATCAGGGACAACTGGAACCTTAACAACTTTAATCGTCATCTTAATTGTCGGCGGGTGCGCTTCCGACACACGCGTGTGCCTGCCGACTGAAATATCACACGAGTGTGGGATGACGTCGGGACGCTCACCTGACATCACTGCGTGCGATTTTGCGCCCGATTGGGTCAGACGTCCGCCTGCACACCGACTTAAAAATCCTGTCCCTGGTTTCCAAGTGTGCTCATACTACCCGATGCCTAATGATACGTTAGCATGCAATAGGGTGTAATAATGGTAGCTCCTTGTGTTCTGAACTGGATTCTTGCTTTTCCTACATCACAGAATCACAGAACGGTTACATTACAAAAGGAGACCTCACAGCCCGTTGTGCCTGTGCTGTCTCTCTGGAGGAGCAATTCACCTAGTGTCAGTCCCTCACCTCCATGCCAACACATACCCCCACCTTTCAAAAAGGTGAACTAGGTAAAAAAACAAAAGGCCAGATATGAATCATCAAGCTATTTTGTTTCATGGAGCTGACATACAGAGCAGCAATTATGATTGGACCCACTTACTCCAATCAGTACCACTTGTCTTTGCATAATAATATAAAAATGATGACCATACTCCCCTATATCATTGGCTCAATGCAGTTTGATAAATTGCAACTATTGCCCTCCGTACTGATTTTTGCTAGACTTGGCTGCTTTCGTCAATTACCTTTTCCCAAAGGTGGCTGCTCCTGCCACTCACTCCTTACAATCAGAATAGAAAGGGAAGCCTAAACCAGACAACCCAGGCTGAGCAATCGGGACCAGAAGCATCTCAACATGAGTATGAGGTGCTTATCAATGCTATTGATAATTGATTGTCATTGCAGTCTTTGGGGAAACAATAACAAAGCCAAGCTCATTAATATTTTAGATTATCTTTCCTCTCCGTACCTTTTTTTAACTTGTGAGATTCCATTTTGTGTATTGCTGAAAAAAGACACGTTGTTGAAGCTTTTCGTCTTGTACTCATCAGGACATTTCGCAAGAATACCAAATGTAAAGAGAACAAGAATTTATACTTCATGAGAAGAGAGTGCTGATTAGTTGGCAAGTTTTTGTAACCACCAAACGTAACCACAGATCCATTCTATGGAAAAATGGTCAAAAAATTCAAAGATCTGATCAGATGCTCCCAAGGAAACATCTAACATTCTGGTTACTCAGACATTTATACCTCTTATTAATGCCATTGGGGTTGCTGTCCCAACTTACTCTGGGTCTAGGAGTGTCCACATAAGGGCATGAATCATCTGCCAAAGTGAGCTCCCTCTGCACTTGTGGATATCAGTGGGTGGGCACATAGCACTTTTTACTTAGTCTAACCTGACTGGTGTATTGTTCCTGTGCTACTACCTCCAAACAGCTTAGTTAGGGGGAATTCCCAATGGAAAATCCATTGAGGGCCAGGAATTAAACTGGCGGTATTTTTCATCAGAACTGGAACAACTAGTACACTGTCAGGTATCTTCCTGACAGTGTGGGAAATTGCCCAGGTATGCCTTGTCCTCAAAAGCAGGACAAATCCAACCTGGACAATTACTGCCACATCAGTCTACACTCAGTCATCAGCAAAGTGTTGGATGGTGTCATTGACAGTACTGTTAAGCAGCACTTACATGGCAATAACCTGCTCACTGGTGCTCAATTTGGGTTCCAGCAGGGCCATTTGACTCCAGACCTCATTACAGCCTTGGTCCAAACATGGACAGAAGAGCTGAATTCCATTGATCAGATGAGTGACTACCCTTGACACCAAGGCAGTACTTGACCGAGTGTGCCATCCTAGCAAAACTGAAGTCACTGGGAATTGGTGGGGGGAAACGTTCTAATTTTTAAAAAAACTCATTCGCAGGATGTGGGCATCAAAGGCTAGGCCAGCATTTATTACCCATCCCTAATTGCCCTCATTCAGAGGGCATTTAAGAGTCAATCACATTGCTGTGGGTTTGGAGTCCCATGTAGGCCAGACCAGGCGAGGACAGCAGATTCCTTCCCTAAAGTGAACCAGATGGGTTTTTTAAACAATCAGCAATGTTGTGGTTGTCATCGTCAGACTTGTTTTTTATTAAATTCAAATTTCACCATCTGCCGTGGTGGGATTTGAACCCAGGTCCCAAGAGCATTACCTTGGATCTCTGGAATACTAGTTGAGTGACAATGCCACAATGCCACCACCTCCCCTCACAAAAGAAGATGACTGAGATTTTTTTGAAGCCGCTAAGCTCATTTCCAGGACATCCCTGAAGGAGTTCCTCAGGGTAGTGACCTAGGTACAACCGTTTTCAGTTGCTTCATCAATGACCTTCTCACCATCGTATGGTCAGAGTGGAAATGTTTGCTGATGATTAAAGTGCTCGGTACCATTCACAACTCCTCATACAGAAGCAGTCTGTGTCCCTATGCAGCAACATTAAGGCAACATTCAGACTTGGCCTAATAATTGGCAAATAACATTCACGCCACACAAGCGCTAGGCAATGACTATCTCCAATAAAAGAGAATCTAACAATCTTCCCTAGATGTTCAATGGCATTACCATCACTGAATCTTCCACAATCAAGATCGTGGGGATTAACATTGACCAGAAACTTAACTGGACCAGCCATAGAGCAGGCCAAAGGCTAAGATTTCTGCAATGAGCAACTCACCTTTTGACTCCTCAAAGCCTTTACACTGCCCACAATGCACAAGGCAGGAGTGCGAAGGAATACTCTTCATTACCTGGTTGAATACAGCTCCAACAGCGCTCAAGGAACTGATATCTTCCAGCACAAAGCTGCCCATTTGATTGCACTTCCCGCCCATCCATCACCTTAAATATCCACTCCCTCCACCACTGATGCACAATGGCAACAGTGTGTACCAGTGCACCACCTTCATGATGCACTGCAGCAACTCACCAAGGCTCCTTCAACAGCATCTTCCAAACCAGTGACTTCTACCACCTAGAAGGACAAGGGCAGCGGACACATGGGAACACCACCACCTGCAAGTTTCCCTCCAAACCCCATACTATCCTGACTTGGAAATATATCACCATTCTTTCATCATCACTGGATCAAAGTCCTGAAAATTCTCCCCTAACAGCACTGTGGGTGTACCTGCACTGATGGGCTGCAGCAGTTCAAGAAGGTGGCATCCTACCACCTGCTCAAAGGTAATTTTGAATGGGCAAAATAAATACTGGTCTTGCCAGTGATGCTCACATCCCAGAAACAAATAGAAGAAAAATGACGTTCTTGACCACAAGTGCCACCAGACAAAAAGGCCTTCTCAGTACTGCTCACTTCATACTGGTCCAAGTTAGACAACAATATCTGCATGCCTGAACATAGGGGAATGGCACATGGGATGTTGCCATCCCAAATTAATACTTGAATAAAGCCTATGCTTGTTTGAGGTGAGCACTTCCAATGGCCTTCCACAGGGCTCGGTGTTGGGACCCTTGCTGTTTGTGTTATATATTAATGATTTAGACATGAACGTGGGGGGCACAATTGGGAAATTTGCAGATGACACAAAGATTGGCCGAGTAGTGGATAGTGTAGAGGATAGCCATAATCTCCAAAACGATATAGATGGGTTGGTGGAGTGGGCGGTAAAGTGGCAGATGGATTTTAACATAGAGAAGTGTGAGGTCATACAGTTAGGGAGGTCAAACAGTTACAGGGATTACACAATAAATGGAATATACTAAGAGGGGTAGATGAAGTGAGAGATCTTGGTGTACAAGTACACAGGTCCCTGAAGGCAGCAGTTCAAGTAGACAACGTTGTAAAGAAGGCATATGGAATGCTCTCCTTTATTGGCAGAGGTATAAAATATAAAAGTAAGGATATAATGTTGGAATTGTATAAAACACTGGTGAGGCCAAAACTGGAGTATTGTGTATAGTTCTGGTCATCACATTACAGGAAGGACGTAATAAGCTCTGGAGAGAGTGCAGAGGAGGTTTACAAAAATGTTGCCAGGGTTAGAAAAGTGTAGCTACAAGGAGAGATTGGATAGGTTGGGGTTATTTTCCTTAGACCAAAGAAGGCTGAGAGGTGACTTGATTGAGGTGTACAAAATTATGAGGGGAATAGATAGAGTGGACAGGATAAAATTGTTTCCCTTGATGGAGAATTCTAGAACCAGGGAACATAGATTCAAGATAAGTGGCAGAAGGTGTAGGGCGGACATGAGGAAGAACTTTTTTACGCAGAGGGTAGTGGGTGTCTGGAATTTGTTGCCCAAGTTGGTGGTAGAGGCAGAAACTTTAAACTCTTTTAAAAAGTACCTGGATCTGCACCTAAAGTGCTGTAAGCTGCAGGGCTATGGGCCGGGTGCAGGAAGGTGGGATTAGAAAGGGCACCTGGGTGTCCTCGAGCTGGCATGGACAAGATGGGCCGAATGGCCTCCTTCTGTGCTGTAATTTTTCTATGGTTCTTTGGCAATGTTCCCGTTGACTGGAAATTACATGCAACGTAATTCTGGATGACCATCCAATTTTAGAATCAGGATTGAATAATCCAGTACAATGGGTTTTCAGTAAATTGTATGGCAGATGAACAATTGCTGCAGTGAAAGTAACTCCCATGGCATTACTTTGCACCATTTTCAGCTGGGTTGTTTCTGTTCTCTCTTACATTCTGTCATTTTTACTTGTCAATGTTGTTTATAATAAGGTCCCATTAACACATTTTATTATACCAAGCATGCCTTAATTTTCTCTTAAGCTGCATTGACTTCATCTCCATACTTAGTAGCTGCTAATTTTAACTGGAATGACATGGATTGCCTGCAGGTTTTTTTCTGTGCAGTTGTCAAGACTTTGCAGTAACTGAAAGAGACAGGCTCCCATTTGTAGGCCCATTATAATGATCAGGAATCACGTCTGTTTTCCTCATCACTTTTCAATAAAAGGCTTTTCAACAAACTGTCCAGGTTCATGGCTTTTCCTCTACGAACGGACTTAATCCATGCAGTAGAATAAATCCAGTGGGTTAATTTGCTCCATGCTTTATTGCTAGCTCTAATTGTGCTTTAAGTTATTCATTATTGTTAATGCAGTGGCCCCTAAATTCTGTCCATGCTCCTAAAATTTAAGTAGGTTTTGCTCAGAAAGTATAACGTTTCCCTCATTTGAAAGCTGGTGTATAATGGCGTTATTGCAACTTTTATTCATTAAAACTGGCAACCTTACAAGGTTGAGTCACCTCCTGACTCCCCAAAGCCTGGTTGAGTGCAGCTCCAACAACACTCAAGAAGCTCAACACCGTTCAGGACAAAGCAGCCCACTTGATTAGCACCCCATCCACAAACATTCACTCCCTCAACCGCCAACGCACAATGGCAGCAGTGTGCACCATCTACAAGGTGCACTGCAGGAACTCACCAAGGCTCCTTAGGCAGCACCTTCCAAACCCATGACCGTTACCACCTAGAAGGACAAGGGCAGCAGATACATGGGAGCACCATCATCTGGAAGTTCCCCTCCAAGCCACACACCATTCTGACTCGGAGGTATATTGCTGTTCCTTCAGTGTCGCTGGATCAAAATCCTCGAACTCCCTTCCTAACAACACTGTGGGTGTACCTATACCACATGGATTGCAGCGGTTCAAGAAGGCAGCTCACCAACATCTTCTCGAGGACGATTGGGGATGAGCAATAAATGCTGGCCTAGCCAGCAATGCCCACATCCTGTAAATGAATAAAAAACCTCCATATTCCTGCCTATCTCCCATAACCCTTGACTCCCTCGTAGATCAAAAATCTGTCTAACTCAGCCTTGAATATATTCAATGATCCAGTCTCAACTGTTCCCCGTGATAAAGAATTACAAAGACTAATGACCCTCTGAGAGAAGAAATTCCTCCTCACCTTCATCTTAGATGGGAGGCCCCTTATTTATAAATTGTGCCCCCAGTTCTAGATTTCCCCACAAGGGGAAGCATCCTCTCAGCATCCACCCTGTCAAATCCCCTCAGTATCTTATACGTTTCATTAAGATCACCTCTCATTCTTCTAAACTCCAATGAGTATAGTTGTTGAGATTAGTTCTGTGGATAGAATCAATTAGTAAAATGCTTCAGTTGTGACCAGTGCTTCCAGCGCCCCTTTCCTCTAAAGTCCACGCATGCACGTGTATCGCTGGTCATGATTACCTCATATGGTCCATGCCACCTGGGGGCAAACCCTGTTCGCTCCAGGCTCACCTTGAACATCACCTTATTCCCCACTTGAGGGGTCCGTTGTTGCTCTTTGGATTTGCCTATTTCCATATCCTTAATCACTTGTTGGTCTTTGAATTCCTTCCTTAACTCAAGCAATTGCTTACTCATTTCCCTCACATAGTCTCGCATCCTTCCTTTTAGTGGTCCTACATCTCCTACCCTGTGTGGTTCCAATGTCTCAGTTGATGGCCAGATTATCAAATTCAATTCCCTTAAAACAGTTTGTATATTGTGTCCTCTTTTTCCTACTTTCCTCACACCATTTTACACATGCAACAGCTGCCATCTTATCTTGTTTAGGTTGTCTGGAGAGACTTTACAGTCCAATAAAGTATCCTCATAACAGTTTAAAACAGAAATCAGGCATTGACATGTTTTGTTTCCTTATCTTCTTCTCAAACAACATTTTATTGTCTCAAATGTAACCCACTAAATTGTGTCTGACTCTTTTTTAGAATTACCCCAGATTCATTAACTCGGCGAAAAATTGGATTTCTGCCAAACTTTGTCAAGGTCTTGAGCTTAACTTCATATTTTGGGAACAGACTTACAAATACAAAAGCTTGCAGCATTTGAATTCGTGTCAGTTCTTGTCAAACCTTTTAAAATAAAAATTCCCTTTTGAGAACTTAATTGGGAACCAAACTGCAATTTTTAAACTTTGTAAGAACTGTAATTTACACTATCAAAATTAAAACTACCCCTTTCTCATGTGTATGATTTGTATCCAGATTAAAAGTCCCATATGTTTATTGAAACATTCTTTATCTCGGGTGGCATCCTAGTTATTCAAAAGTAACCTTCTAAATTACACTGCACTTTTCGCATCTCACGATTGTCCCATATTCAAATAACAGTGCTGTTGGGATGCAGATTTCCTTTCATATTTAATTCACCTCTTCAAAAGAGACCCCTTTTATCCATTGGAACCACCTAGACCGTGTGTTTATGTCTTTTGGTTTTCCTGGAATCCTTTTGAATTTCAGGTGGTTCATCTCAAACAAAGGCAATCCCTGTTTTATCTGTACAATACCTTCAAATTGTGATTTTGCCAGAAATCTCAACTCAAACCTTATACTCAAAACTTTGGAATTTTTGAGTATACTTTTCCTTTAACCTAATATGGGGCTTTCAGCTCTAAAGTGCTGAAGCACACTCACAAATGACAATTTAGGGAAGAAAACACATTAAAGCTCACATACAAATGCTTCCTTGCACACAAACACATATATATATATATATATATATATAAAGGTATGTATTTATGTTTCTATAACATTGAACTTAATGACTTAAAACTCTCATACTCTAAACAAAACTTCCAGTAGCAGTGGTGGGGAATAAAGGGATCTTGGAGGCTCCACCTATAGGGACAATGAAACTGACTGAAGCTCACATTTCCCCTGCCCCTGCCTGTCACTACTCATTAACTCCCCTAGGGGTACCCCCTTTCTTTCTCTCTCTCTCTCTCTCTCTTTCTTCAGCACAAACAGCTCTTGTAACTTAGATCAATTCATTTTTTTTTAAGTTACGGAAAATTCAGTAAGGGACCTTTCGGGTCCCAATCAATCTTAAACACAGACCAGAACATGACACAATTAATTCAAAACCTGGCTACCATGCTCGAAAAATATTTCAGATGAAGCAAGCAGAAATGATGTTCGCAGTACCTATGGATCCTGGGCACTGGAACAAGCCCGAGAGAATTTAAGACAGATTAATGAAGGGATAGTTCCTTTATGGGTATCTAATGAACATTTATTTAATCTTTCACGACATAAGGATCATGACTTGACTGGTTGCCAGCTCACAGGTTTAACACGTGTATATATAATGAATGTTGAATGCATAGTGAATAATAATATGCTAATAGGCATCGGGCAGAATTTTGCCCTTGGTGGGCAGGCAGCCGAACTCCGCCGCCGAAACAGGGCCCGCCGCCATTTTGAGTGGGCGGGCCAATTAAGGCTCGCCCAACGGGCTGACCGATGGGAAGCGCTATGCACTTCCTGTGCGGGGGTAGGGATACCCCAACTGTCAAAGTGCACTCAAGGGCTATCTCAGGGAGAGCGCTGACAGTTTGAAAAACTTGAAAAATAGAACAATAAAAAAATTATTAACATGTCCCCCCCATGTGACACTATCACATGAGATGGGACATGTTAATAAAAATGAGTGAAACTTTATCATACTTTTTAAAAACTGAGATGAAACCTCATCCCGCCCACTGAGGCTCCTGGCCTGCCCACCAGCCTTAAGGTTGGATGGGCAGGGCCTTTAATTGGGTTAACTACCCTGTCAATGGTCTCAATTGACCATTGACAGGTTGGTGGGTGGACTGCTGATTTCGCTGTCCGCCCGCCTTCCTGAATATTTAAATTGGCTGGGATGATGTTGGGGGTTCCTCCCGACGTCATCCCGCGTCATTTTCACATCGGCGAGCGGGGCCCATTCCCGATTTGCTGACGGAAAAATTCTGGCCATTGTCTTAGTGATACCTGTGGTACCTATGTCAACGCCTGGCAGAACATTATATAGAGTAGAAAATATTAGGGTGATACGGGGGAATTATTATATTAGGTACCATGACATTCCACCATATGCAGTAGACATAGAAGGGAATATAATTAGCACCACATTAGAAGGGTGTAGTATAGAGACCACCGCAGTAGTATGCGCACATCCAATATATGAGACGGAAGAAGCGGGTTTAAAGCAGCAGCAAATTGTATAATGGAACTAAATGGGCTGCAAAAGAACCGACCCATGTTGCATATATGGGGAATGGGAAATATTGTATTACCACGTGGCAGCAAAAGATCCAGTATAGGAGCAACCGGATGTGCCCCATCCACAATCATTCAGTGTGCCTACACCCGCAGGTGCCGGCAAGGGTGGGGAAGGTGGAACTGGTCGAGATATCCAGGCAAGGAGCGGCTGCTATTCAGGTCATGGAAAGCCTTAAGGATAACCTGACCCAGTATTTGAACCAGTCCTCCTATGAAATTCCCTTATTACCAGAGCACCTAACTGCGATATGAAGACAGGCTCAGCAGATATATAGAACGTACTATACACTGCAGCAACAGGTTAGAGCCTTGAAAGAGGATATCGAGCAAATAGATTCCTCCACATGGTGGGAGGATCTGTGGAATTGGGGCTCAAATGTACAATTACACACGTGGATTTGGGTTATCTCCCTTGCCCTGGTTGTGATTCAGCTGATATATATATTCAGTTATATATTTAACATACTTGATTCATTGTACCCGAAGGTCGCAAAAGAGGAGGTGCTGGGGGAATTTTAACAGGTGGAGAAGAGGCTTAGCAAGTCAGAGGCCTGAATTGAAGGGCCAGATAATACAGATGGTCTGACCTAGTACCTTTACAATCCAAAGCTGGATACCTGGCCGGTGTCAGTTCGTAAAGGGACGGACAGTACCACTGTAGTTGGCTACCTTGGGCTAGGCCAAGGACCAAAAGGGGGGGCTGTTAGGGGGAACACAGTAAGAATTTATTGAAAGGGAATTACTCAGAATCTCCAGGCAGACAGTGCCATCAAGAACATTACCACTTAAAAGTCACCAGGTGAACTTTGCACATCCTGCAATCACCAGAAAGACTCTGGGAACTAGACTGGAGACAGAGAAAAAATCAAGATAGATTAAGTGTGCTCTTCAGCAGACAAGGAAAGGACAGATGGTCCCAGCTTAGATAGGGGGAGAAGGCTCTGCCTGGGTGAAGGGGGATGTATGTACCTGGAACCAGAGATATCTGTTTAATGTAAACCTATATGCTGACAAGATTGGAATCTGAACAATGTCCTTGTACATGATCAGTGATGTAAAAATAAGCTGTATACTTGTAATTTGGTAGAGTGCTACCTCAAGCTGCTTTGAGGTGGTTCTCTCCTTGCAATTGCTCGAATAAATGATCGTGACCTGTACCTGAGCCTCCTGTGGTTCATTTGTCAAAGATATCACAACAATGGATAAAGCAGGTGTCCAACCATGGTGGCAAAAAGACATGAATATTTGTGTACTTACCCTTTCAGCATTTTCACTGATATTAAATCCACAGGCATTAACATACGCTGGAAATGTGTCTGTCCAACCATTAGCTGTGCAGTTCTTGCTGACATTCCCTATGGGAGGAAGATTAATGGATTTACCCCAGATCATACTGACTGCCTATATGGACTGACTTAAAAAACATCATTGCTTGAAGTAGAGTCAATATAGCTGAATTTATTAACTTCAGATTTTCCTTGAAATTGTTTAAACATTTAAAGAAATTCATGAATGAGCAAGATCTCCATGAAAAAGTATTTGCAAACTCTCACTAACTCCTAAACCCTATTCTCGAAAGTATGCTTTCATGAGTGAAGCTCTACACTGGGAACCTCACCCCGCAACCTTTACCCTTTGGCATCAGCAACAAGTATTCTCAAGTTTAAGTTAATTAGATACAGGATTCAGTTCCCTTCCTGTATATCTCCTAACATTTGCTTATGTGAATTGCATTCAGCCACATTAAGCTGTTTGTATGTGCCTCCATTAAAGTTAAATGATGCACAGCTTATCTCTCTCTAATAAGAGAGTTTGCAAATACCTGTACTTTTTCACAAAGGCCTTGCCCAACTATGGAAGTAAACACCCCGACTGAATAAATGTCACTTTATGTTTCTGTCTCCCGAAACAGCCCTGAATTAGTTTGCCAATTATTATTGAACCATGATTATTTCTGTGTTATGGCATTTGGTTTAATATGGTCCAAGCTCATTTCAGACAGAATCATTACAAGAAGAGATTATTGTCCTGTCAATCTGGACCTGGTTTTAAACTGAGGACCCAGACCATGACCTTCACCCCGCACAATTCCAGTGACAATGTAGTCTAAAACAAAAGATATTTCAGCAGTAAAACTGTGCAAGCAGACTAGTGTGAAATGATCCCAGTATGTATGCATAACCCCAACTGCAACATACACTCATTTAGAGTTGAAAATGTTATGAACCTTCCCAGCTATTCCAATAATGATTAATTTGCCTGAGATTGTCGTGGGTAGCAGACAGGCAGTGATCAAAACTACTCTTGACGGACTTAACATCCAACTTCTATTCAAAATTCAGAACCTGAATGGTTGCTCTGGCGGGTGTAGCTCAAAGGAAATTGAGTGTGTTCCATTGTATCTTAAGAATAGGACCTTTACAGAGATCAAGAGATATTAAAATGGATGGTGCATTCAAAGTGACTGTTGTGCAGTGCCTCTCGGTATGTGATTTTGTGAAGAAAATATTTGAGCTAGGAGCAACGATTTGGTGCATGAACCCTAACACTGCAGGAAATGCTTTGCTTAGATGAATGAATAGACAAAGTGATTGCAGAGATAGTTCTTAATGGCTAAGACTTGTTCCAACATTTGTAACAACAGGTCTGATCTCGATGACCTCATTAGGCTACTGCATGTCTGATGAGCTGATTAATTGTCAGTGTTTAGCAGTCCTATTTTCCCTTGTCTGTAAGGTACCCTGAGTGGTTAAGTAGATTCCCATGAATAAAATGTGGTATTAGTTTTAGTTAGCCTCTCACTTGCCATTTAGTATGTTATTTTGATTTGATGTATTTTTTTAAAAATTGCTTATGGGTTATAAAAAAAAGTTGGCAAGTGGCAACTGTCGGAGATTTTAAGTTAAGCTTTGAATTCTGAGACATCCTGATAAAGTTGTTCTGTATTTGATGACCTGTGCATGTAAAATTTCCAATTATTCTAATAAATATTTATTCTTAACGCAGTGTTTGGAAGTGATCCATAAACCAAGTGAAGAGTAAGCACCATATTCTACTGCAAAAATAGGAAATCCCCCAGCATTATGGGAAGTGTCTGAGTAAAAATAGCAGATCTCCTATCCTAGCACTCCAGCATATGTGAAACAACTCCATAAGGCTGCAGAGTAGATTTACATTCACTTTTGTTCCTGGGATTGTAAAGGAGATAAATCCTGAACTGAAATAAGCAAAATAAGTAGGCTAACTTAAGGGGGGCAAAACTCTCGGGCATTTTGGGGTATTTCCAAGGACCCTGAGGGATATAGGGCATGAAAATAATGGAGGTTTTAGGAATTATGGGGGTGATTCTCAACTTGCACATGAAACGGTCGTGAGGTTGGTGGTAAAGCTGAGATCTGAAGACCCAAACTATTTTCAGGTTCTGGCCTCCTTTGGATGCCATGGACCTCAAATAGGGGGTGGGAGGTGATGGCATAGTGGTATTGTCGCTGGCCAATAGACCTAGGGTAATGCTCTGGGAACCTGGGTTTGAATCCTGCCATGGCAGATGGTGGAATTCAAATTCAATTAAAAAAATTTGGAATTAGAAGTCTAATGATGACCATGAAACCATCGTTGATTGCTGTAAAAACCCATCTGGTTCACAAATGTCCTTTTGGGAAGGAAATCTGCTGTACTTACCTGGTCTGGACTACATGTGACTCCAGACCCTTGGTTGACTCTTAAATGCCCTCTGAAGAAGGGCAATTAGGGATGGGCAATAAATGCTGACCCAGCCAGCGACGCCCACATCCAATGAATGAATAAAAAACAACAGCTTTCAGTTTGCTGGTAATGGGAATGTCAAAAGTCAAAAGCAATTGTCAAATGCCCAGGGCAGAGACCTGGGTGGGGGATCAATTATGAACTGTGGTATTTCTGTGCTGTCGTGAGACGAAATTCTGCTCCTCTTGACACAATAAAAATCCTTCCACCAAAATTGCTGGGCCTTTTCTTGTGCTGCATTCCCTTAAAGATCAATGGTTAAAATGGGCGGTGTGTGCGCAGTGCAGGCAACCTATGAAGGATCCTGATTTGCATATTTAAGAACCAGCACCGAATGCTTGGGCTGAATTTAATGGCTGCGGTGGTCAACCAGCCTGAAAGTCTTGGTCAACTCCGACGTGGCCGTTGGAACTTAATGGTAATCAGGCAGCTAACTACCTGCCCTTGGGGCTCCCAGGCCATTAAGGGTGGAGGTCCCGCCTCCAAGAGCTGCTGGCAGCTCTTCAGTCTCAGCAATGCTACTGGAAGCGGTGGCCAGTGCTGGGACTGCACCTGGGCCCGAAGCAGCCAACATGGAGTCCATCCTGCCCTCCACAAGGACCCCCTCCCCATCTCGTCAGGATCAGTCAGACAGGCCCTGAGAGCAGATGAGTTCATTGGGCTCACCGTGTCCTGTGTTTTGTGCAATTTTAACTTCCTTGCTTTTCTACACTATGCCCCTATTGATAAAGCCAAGGATGCTGTTTGTTTTATTAACCACACTCTCAACCTGCCCTGCCACCTATCCTGATTTATTCACCTTTACACCCAGGCCCCATTGCTCCTGCACCCTCTTTGGAATTGTACCCCTTATTTTATACTATCTCCATATTCTTCCTACCAAAATGAATCATTTCACATTTCTCTGCATTAAATTTCATCTGTCACTTGTCTGCCCATTCCACCAACCTATCTCCTTTTGAAGTTCCACACTATCCTCCTCACAGTTCACAATACTTCCAAGGTTTGTACCATCTGAAAATTTTGAAATTGCTCCCTATATATCAAGGTCTAGGTCATTAATGTATATCAGGAAGAGTAGGGCTCCTAACACTGATCCCTGGGGAACTCCACTACAAACCTTCCTCCAGTCCGAAAAATATCAATTAACCATTATGCTGTTTCCTGTCACTCAGCCAATTTTGGATCCATGTTGCTACCGTCCCTTTTATTCCATGAGCTATAACTTTGCACACAAGTCTGCTTTGTGGCACTTTATCACATGTCTTTTGGAAGTCTATGTACACCATATCAATGGTATTACCCTCATCAACCCTCCCTGTTCCCATATTAAAAAACTGAAGCCAGTTAGTTAAATACGATTTGCAGTTAACATGTTGGCTTTCCAAAATTTTCCTAATTTTGCCTAAATTATCATTTCTAGAAGTTTCCCTACCACTGAGGTTAAACTGACTGGGTTACTGTGTTTATCTTTACATTCTTTTCTGAACAAGGATGTAACATTTGCAATTCCCCAGTCCTCTGGCATTCCACCCGTGTCTAGGGAAGATTGGAAGATAATGACAAGCCCTTCCACTATCTCCATTCTCATTTCCTTTAGCAACTAGGGATGCCAGCCATCCAGACCAGGTGACTAATCCACTCTAAGCCTAGGTTGCCTACCCTGCCTATCAATTTTCATCTTATCCATTAGCTCTATCATCTCCAATTCTTCTGATATTTTGTCAGCATCCTCTTCCTTGGTAAACACTGATACAAAGAGCGGAATTTTCCATTCCCACCAATGACAGGAATCGTGACGGGTGGGGGCACTAAATTTGACAGGGGACTAGTATGCTCTCAGTCCAACTACGAAGGAGACAATGCTGGAAGAAGTCCGTTTCCCGCTGGCGGGAAATTAGTTCGCATTTTTTTCTCCTGACTTTGATGGTGTTTCCCACTGATCTATGTCAGGTATCACATTTGCATCTCATGAATACTCATTAAAAGGCCAACTCACCAGAATTATGTTCCCCCCTCCAAATTGTTCCTCACTTTTCTCCATTTTTTCTAAACCTTATGAAGTGATGATTACTCTTGTTCAAGTGTTCCCCCATAGACACTTGGCCCACCTCATTCCCCAGGACCAGATCCAGCAATGTCTCCTTCCTCTTTGGACTGAGAACATACTAGTCCCCTGTGTTGAGTGCGTATTCACATTATTACTTGCACTTTTAGTTTTAATTGTCTCTAGGCCTCATTCACCTACACCACTGGCTTATATCTTTGCTTCAGCCTCTTTCCTTGCTCCTTAGTCATATTCTGACTGCTCCAATATCAACGTTGCACATTACTTCTTCAGGCATGATCTTAATTCCTGCTTCCACCTCCCCTACAGGTTGAGGCAAAATTGGTTCCATGTCAGTGAAAGCGAAATCTCAGCCACACTGCTCAGCGAGAATGACATTGCTATAGGAATGTACAGCAAGCTTTGTTACACAATGATGGGCCATTCTGTGCACATTATAGCTAAACAATCCATAATTATCAATTCATTTCTCCAATTAGGGTTACTGGGCCAGTAGGCTGTTAATTTCTTAACCAATGAAACTCTGCAGGATATTGTGATTTTAATAAAAGCATTTTCTGTTCTCTGAGGCGGAAAAGTATTCTAATAAAACAATCATATTTACAGGCCATCTCTGGCTAGGTTGAAAGGGTCTATTTGCAACATCTGAATTTGAAAGCTTGCCCATCACATGTTATACAGAACTACAACTATGGAAACAGGCTTGTTTCAAACAACTCATTGAAAACAGTTTTTGTGATAGGGAGGGTGTGGGGGAGGGGTAGCTTTAGTTGATGCGTGGTGGCACCTTAAATGCCTTCATGAAGGGTTTTTTTTGGGTCACTATTTGGAACAAATGTGCATGAACACATTTACAAAGACATGCCATGTAACAGCCAGAGAGAGTCTTTCCTGCCCACCCCCTCAGCCCCCCACCCCAACAAACAGCTTCTTAAGGATCTGATCCCTTAGAACTCCACTTCATTCATCAAACAATCCAAAGAGAATAAAGACCTGGTTTATCGGTGAGGTGGTGGAATATTATTGGACATGGTACGCTGACTGTTTCTCCAACCTTGGCTGGCATCCAGCAGGTAAGATTATCCCAAATCCCAGCACATCCTGGAACCAAGAAGAAAAACAAACACACCTTCAGCTTCATATTTTTACTTCAAGCAATTCAATCCTTTGTGATCATTTATCATTATTAACAAAGGTGGAAAAACACTGAGAAAACAGGCTAGGGGCTTTATTGGAACAGTAATTTTTTTTAATGGACAGAGCTTGTTATTTCTCCTATTCCAGTTTATGCCGCTCTAGGGTTTCCTCACATTGGTTCCACACATGGTTTCCCTCTTATTTCTCTCAAGAGTAGCCATCCTTCATATGTGACCCTTGGGACATATAAAGAATAGCTATTTGTGAGCAGAGAGGCGTTTTGACTGGCAGAAACCTCACCAGTATTCTGTCGTCAGTTAATCTTTGCACCAATCAGCAGCAATGTTGACTTTTCTTCCTATCCTTCAATCAGAGGTGCTGAGGTCTATTACATCATCTCCAACTCAACCCCAACTGACCTCAGCTGTCTCTCTCTTCATGTGGCATCCATGGTGTCTGAAGATAATCATGGCTCTGCACACATCCCTATGCCATGATATCACAATGGAGCAAGTAGAATAGACAGGCCTAAAGAACTATCTCAGCCGGAACCGGGACTGAACCTGTGCCATTGGCATTATTAAGCATCATACAATGTCAGCTCACTCAACACAAGTTGGGCATCGATCTGGGAGCCTGTTGCTCTATAAGGGTTGAACTTAATGCAGCCCGGCACAGTGGGAAGCATGGCAGCCAGTGGGAGAGGCCCCTTGTCAGTCTCTTGGCAAAGCCTTCAGCAAAACCTTTCTTGATTAAGTTGAGGGGTGGGTGGGATTCCGGGCCGCTGCCAGCAGGATGTCTATTAGGCTCATTAATGAGCCAATTGACACCCATTATCCCTGAGCCCACCACAATTTAGTGGTGGCTTGGGTATTAAATAGAGGCTGCATGGCTTTCTCCCGACCTCAGAAGGGTGCCCAGCAAACCCTGTCATGTTTGCCATTAGCCTCCCAGGGCATTCCCTCACTATCAGGCACTCTGTGCCCAATCGAAGGACCCAGCATCAGGCTTGAGGGTGGCCACTGAAGACCACCCCCGCCCCCAACCCTTGCCTCTGGCCTCGCCTCCGTCCTTCTCCAAGGACCCCCATCCCGTGAACCCAACCCGCTTCCAATCACCTGTGGCATGGGATCCTTGGCGATCCAGGGCCTCTGGCAAGTGCATTACCACCAACAGCCACTGTTCCCATTGACGCTGATGGCAATGAGGAGCTGCCAGCTGCTGATTGGCTGACAGCTCTCAGCAGGTGGTACTTCTGCTGCTGGGGCCCTCATTTTCAGGGAAGGACCATTGGTGGCCAGTTAAGTGCCTGAAGAGCACTTAATTCTGTCGGGCCTCCTACACGGAACTGACAGTTGTTCCCCACATGTTCTCCAACCGGTGGGCAATGTAGTATAAGGGTCTGGCACATAAAGGGTTAACATGTGACTGAGTACAGTACCGCCCACACAGTGATGTAAGAGAACACATGACCTGCACCGAGGGGTCAGTGTTGTTTTGGACAAGAGCTGTGTGGAGAAATAAGCATGGAGGCAGCTTCTAGCTTGGACCTTTACAGTACCTATGTATATAGTTTCTAGTAGTTAATAAATACTTACTGTTGAAATACCTAAGACCAAGCGAACTATGCCCAACACCTAACAACAGGCAAGGCCCCTGTAGGCCCAACAAAATCCTGGCCCACATTGAAATCCCACAACTGATATTCATTTGCAAACAATGCATTCACATTCCTTCCTACCAGCAATCCTCACCTCAAACAATCCCTGATTCAGGGCTTCCCAAACTCTGGATCGTGACCCCATTGACATGGTTTTGGGGTCATGAGCTCCGACGCAGCAATGGCTGCCGTGGAGTTTGGACTGTTTTCTGCCGGGTGTGAGGCTCCTTTAAATCATTGCTTTGTTTTTGTTGGTGGGAGTGGCTTAACAGACTGCACTCTGAGGACCAATTGCTGCTGCAAAAAAACTTGTAAAAAGTCAGGTGTTTTTTTTTGAAGAGAGCCTATTTCTTGTGTAATCAGGATCATCTTGCAGGAATAATCAGGATCATCCTATATTAATAATCGGAATCCTATTCCATCAATATTGAGGATCCTAATGCTCGGGCACCTACTACATTCATAATCAGGTCCTATTACTTTAAGATTCAGTATAATTCCACGTCAATAATCAGGATCCTATAACATTAATAGTCTGGTGCATACTACATCAACAATCAGGATCTAATTGCATAATTAATCAGTATCCTATTAGATTAATAGTTAGAGTTCCACTACATTAATAATCAGGAGTTTTTTTTATTCATTCACGGGATGTGGGCTTCGCTGGCTGGGACAGCATTTATTGCCCATCCCTAGTTGCCCTTGAGAGGGTGGTGGTGAGCTTCCTTCTTGAACCACTGCAGCCCATGTGGTGTAGGTACACCCACCATGCTGTTAGGAAGGGAGTTCCAGGATTTTGACCCAGCGACAGTGAAGGAACGGCAATATATTTTCAAGTCAGGATGGTGAGTGACTTGGAGGGGATCTTCCAGATGGTGGTGTTCCCATGCATCTGCTGCCCTTGTCCTTCTAGATGGTTGTGGTTGTGGGTGTGGAAGGTGCTGCCTAAGGAGCCTTGGTGAATTTCTGCAGTGCATCTTATAGATGGTACACACTGCTGCTACTGTGTGTCGGTGGTGGAGGGAGTGAATGTTTGTGGATGTGGTGCCAATCAAGTGGGCTGCGTTGTCCTGGATGGTGTCAAGCTTCTTGAGTGTTGTGGGAGCTGCACTCACCCAGGCAAGTGGGGAGTATTCCATCACACTCTTGACTTGTACCTGGTAGATGGTGGACAGACTTTGGGAGTCAGGAGATGAGTTACTCATCGCATGATTCCTAGCCTCTGACCTGCTCTTGTAGCCACAGTATTTATATGGCCAGTGTAGTTCAGTTTCTGGTCAATGGTAACCCCCAGGACACTGTGGAAGCTGCACTCATCCAGGCGAGTGGGGAGAATTTCATCACAGCTGAAGGCACTGGATACTTCAAAGCTATGGGCCCTGACAATATTCCGACAATAGTACTGAAGACTTGTGCTCTAGAACTTGCTGCACCTCTAGCCAAGCTGTTCCAGTGTAGCTACAACACTGGCATCTACCCGGCAATGTGGAAAATTGCCCAGGTATGTCCTGTACACAAAAGGCAGGACAAATCCAACCCGGCCAATTACCACCCCATCAGTCTACTCTCTATCATCAGTAAAATGATGGAAGGGGTCATCAACAGTGCTATCAAGCGGCACTTGCTTAGCAATAACCTGCTCACTGATGCCATGTTTGGTTTCCACCAGGGTCACTCAGCTGCTGACCTCGTTACAGCCTTGGTTCAAACATGGACAAAAGAGCTGGACTCCTGAGGTGAGATGAGAGTGACTTCCCTTGACATCAAGGCAGCGTTTGACTGAGTGTGGCATCAAGGAGCCCTAGCAAAACTGGAGTCAATGGGAATCAGGGGGAAAACTCTCCGCTGGTTGGAGTCATACCTAGCACAAAGGAAGTGGTTGTGGTTGTTGGAGGTCAGTCATCTCAGCCCCAGGACATCACTGCAAGAATTCCTCAGGGTAGTGTCCTCGGCCCAACCATCTTCAGCTGCTTCATCAATGACCTTCCTTCCATCATAAGGTGAGAAGTGAGGATGTTCACTGATGACTGCACAATGTTCAGCCCCATTCATGACTCCTCAGATACTGAAGCAGTCCACGTCCAAATGCAGCAAGACCCAGACAATATCCAGGCCTGGGCTGACAAGTGGCAAGTAACATTCGCACCACGCAAGTGTCAGGCAATGACCATCTCCAACAAGAGAGAATTCAACCATCGCCCCTTGATGTTTAATGGCATTACCATCACTGAATCCCACAATATCAACATCCTGGGGGTTACCATTGACCAGAAACTGAACTGGGTTAGCCAAATAAATAAATACTGTGGCTACAAGAGCAGGTCAGAGGCTAGGAATCCTGCGACGAGTAACTCACCTCCTGACTCCCCAAAGCCTGTCCACCATCTACAAAGCACAAGTCAGGAGTGTAATGGAATACTGTCCACTTGCCTGGATGAGTGCAGCACCTACAACACTGAAGAAGCTGGACACCATCCAGGACAAAGCAGTCCACTTGATTGGCATCACATCCACAAACATTCACTCCCGCCGCCACTGACGCACAGTAGCAGCAGTGTGTACCAGCTACAAGATGCACTGCAGGAATTCACCAAGGCTCCTTAGGCAGCACCTTCCAAACCCACGACCACTACCACCTAGAAGGACAAGGGCAGCAGACAGATGGGAACACCACCACCTGGAAGTTCCCCTCCAAGTCACTCACCATCCTGACTTGGAAATATATCGCCTTTCCTTCACTGTCGCTGAGTCAAAATCCTGGAACTCCCTTCCTAACAGCACTGTGGGTGCTGCATCGGTTCAAGAAGGCAGCTCACCACCACTTTCTCAAGGGCAACTCAGGATGGACAATAAATGCTGGCCCAGCCAGCAGTGCCCACATCCCGTGAATGAATTTTTAAAAAATCACACTCCTGACTTGTGCCTCGTAGAGGAGGAACAGGCTTTGGGGAGTCAGCAGGTGAGTTACTCGTCGCAGGATTCCTGGCCTCTGACCAGCTCCTGTAGCCACAGTATTTATATGGCTAGTCTAGTTCAGTTTCTGGTCAATGGTAACCCCCAGGATGTTGATATTGGGGGATTCAGTGATGGTAATGCCATTGAACATCAAAGGGCAATGGTTAGATTTTCTCTTGTTGGAGATGGTTATTGCCTGGCACTTGTGTGGCACGAATATTACTTGTTACTTGTCAGCCCAAGCCTGGACATTGTCCAGGTCTTGCTGCATTTGGACATGGACTGCTTCAGTATCTGAGGAGTCGCGAATGGTACTGAACATTGTGCAATCATCAGTGAACATCCCCACTTCTGACCTTATGATGGAAGGAAGGTCATTAATTACACAGTTCCTACTACATTAATAACCACCTGCCTATTGCATCAATAAGAAGGAAATTATTACATCAATAAATAGTATGCTAGTACATTAATCATCAGTGAGGCTGACAGGTTGAGTGGGTGGGAAAAAGTCTGGCAGACGGAGAATAGGCCAGGATTTTTCGCTTATCGGATGGGCATGTGCCCTACCCGAATGAGCGTAAAATGATGCATGATGATGTCGGGCAAGCGTCCCGGCTTCATCGCGCACTTGTGGGATATTTCAGTCGGCGGGCGCACGCGGTAGTCAGCAGCACACCTGTCAGCAATTAACAGGCCTGTTAAGGCCATTAAAGATCTAACTGAATTCAATTTTTTGTTGCCTGTTCAACCTTACAGTTGGCAGACAGGCGAAAAGGCCAAGCGGCCTTTGGATTCTTTAGGAAACCTCATCCCCGGGTGGGCTGAGGTTTCCAACAGTAATTAAAAATTATATTAAAATTCCAACATTTCACTCATAACATCTCCCTGCTCATGTGACAGAGTCGTATGAGGGGACATGTTTTTAAACATTTTAATATTCTTTATTTTAAATTTTTTAAATCTTCAGCTCCCTGAGGCAGTTCTGCGCTCGCCCTCCTCCCCCCCCACCCCACACAGGCAGTGCTGAGTACTGTAGCACGCGCGTGTTTCACGCTGGATGGGCCTTAATTGAGCTGACAGTGTGAAATCACAGTCACGGCCTGATCATGGGCAGTGGTTCGCTTCCCGCCCTCTCCTGCACGCCTCCCGACCTCTCCCGCACGCTTCCCGACCTCTCCCGCACGCCTCCGCCGATCCCGCCCAACAAGGGCAAAATTCTGCCCATAATGTGAAGTTGTTCACTTTGGCAAGAAGAACAAAAAAGCAGAGTATTACTTAAATGGAAAACGGTTGCAGAATTCCAAGTTGCAGAGGGGTCTAGATGTTCGAGTGCATGAGTCACCAAAAGTTAGCATGCAGGTACAGCAAAGTAAAAAGGCTAATGGAATGCTATCCTTTCTTTCGAGAGGTATTGAACATAAAAGTAAGGATGTTTTGCTTCAATTATATGGGGCATTGGTGAGACCACACCTCGCATACTGTGTGCAGTTTCGGTCTCCTTATTTGAAGAAGGATTTAAATGTGTTGGAGGTGGTTCAGAGGAGGCTTACTAGACTGATACCTGGAATGAGAGGATTGTCTTATGAGTTAAGGATGGACAGACTGGGCTTGTTTCCACTGGAGTTTAGAAGAGTGAGGGGTGACTTGATTGAGGTATATAAGATCCTGAACGGCCTTGACAAGGTGGATGTGGAAGGGATGCTTCCTCTTGTGAGTGCATCCAGAACTCGGGGGCACTGTTTTAAAATTAGGGGTCAACCTTATAGGACAGAGGTGAAGAGAATTTTTTTCTCTCAGAGGGTCGTGCAACTTCGGAACTCTCTGCCTCCGAAGGTGGTAGAGGCAGAGTCACTGAATATTTTTAAGGCAGAGGTAGATAGATTCTTGTTAGGCAAGTGAATCAAAGGTAATCGGGGGTAGATAGGAATGTGGAATTCAAAACACAAACAGATCAGTTATGATCTTATTGAATGATGGAGCAGGCTCGAGGGGCCGAATGGCCTACATCTGCTCCTATTTCATATGCACATATGAATTAGGCACAGGAGTGGGCCACTCAGCTCCTCGAGCCTGCTCTGCCATTCAATAAGGTCATGGCTGCTCTGAATGTAACCTCAACCCCAACCTTAACCGTATGTCAATATGATCCTATGTTTGTAAGCCTCCTCCCGCCCTCCCACTCAACAACTCCTGTATCCCCAAATTATCACTCTGGGGTTAGATGAAGTCTGAGGCAAGAAATTGGGTCACACCGGGAAAAAAACTGGGAAGCATTCTCTAATTCCCTAATAATTACAAAACTTAGCATTGGGATCCTGTTTTCCACTTGGCTCATCTCATATTTTCTAATTAGTGTATCTTGCAGTTTTGCCAAGTATGATAACTCTTCAGTTATGTAACTGGCAACTTGTGAGCTTCAAATCTGTGCTGTAGGAACCATGAAGCATGCCAGTCGCATTTGCAAATTTTGAAGACATTGCCAGTAGGCTTATCTAAAGCTGTTGGTGTTGCTTGAAGAAGGGGTGGGAAAATATTTGCGCGGAACAGTAATACTGGCATGGACCAGTCGGGTCGAACGGCCTGTTTCTGTGCTTTATGTAATTCTAGGATGCACGCACAGGGCAGCAAGAGTGCATCTTGAAGGACATACCAATGGCATAATTAATTCCACAAGGCTTAACGTTCATGGCTTGGTGGCGTGATATGCATTGGATGACTGATCAGGCTGTGGAGATTTCAAGATGTTTTTTTGTCAGATAGTGGTTTTATGCACATTTCTAACATAGTGCAGTCCAATATATTATAAGTTATTATAAATCAGAAGTAGGCAAACTTAAATCATAATGACGGTTCCAAATTCAGAGAACTTGTAGATTTGGCGCTTATTATTCTGGCTCAGACATTGTCCTGCAATGTTCTACTAGCTTATAGTTCACTTATTAATTACTAATCTGCTGTGTTTAATAAAGTTTATGGTCTACTTTTGGAAGTGAACTATTTAAAACCTTCAGTGGAATTTCTGCACCGAATATGAAGAAAAGGTTCTTTTTAGCATAAATGATTTAAAATGGTAATTTGGTAGTACAGAACTTGAGTATTGCTGAAAAAAGAAATATGTCAAAACTTTTTGTCTTGCATGCATCAGGACACTTTGCAAGAATACCAATATAAGGGGAAAACAACAATTTACACTGTATGAGAAGAGAGTGCTGATTGGTTGGTAAGTGGACTCTGATTGCCATGGAAAATTCATTGGTGCTGGTGACTGACAGTTAACAGCCAAACATTGTTTGAAATTTAAACTAGGCAGCTTGACCCTGATTGGTCAAGGCATTGCCCCAATGAGTCAGCGAATGGCTGTTACTTATTTTGTTTAGCTGAAGCATGCACAATGTGTGTATATGTTCTTTCTGTCTGCGAAGAAAAGGGCTGTGTGTATTAATATATGTAGCTTCCAGTACAGGCAAATGCACCAAACTGACAGTCTTAAATTGGATGTCAGTTTAACTCTAAGCACACTGAGGATTATTTAGCAAATGTTGTCCAATTGTGCAATCACATCTAACGTAGGACACTGTGTTTTGAGTTTTACAGGCACGGGCTGGTTGTATACGGTCTGTACCCTGCCCATTGCAGACAGCAGCTGGGACATGTTGTTTGATATGATCTGCCAGTCTTTGGGACGTACGGCCTACATGCCTAGCATCACACTGACACTGAAACTCATATACCACATTACTCATTTGTGTGATAGGCAGAACGTCTTTTTGGCTTGACAGTAGCATCCTGTTAGTGGTGAATACCACTCATGTTGCTACTGCATAGTAGCAGCGTGAAACAGCTAGCTTCACCTGTTGCTCAAATGTTTGAGATACCTTGTCCTTCCAGGGTAATCTGAGGTAGGCTGGGCACTTTTCATGGCTGAAAATGATGGCCTTGGGCCCCATTCATGAGTTTTCGGGATAAACAGCATGAAATGATCTGATCAGGGTAGCCATTATCCTGCAGGATGCGCCCTATTTCAGCATCAAGCTTGCATGGGGAGCAAATGGCTTGGGTCCCATTACAAGATAGGACCATGCTTGGGGGTGGGGGGGTTGGAGTTGGGAGAGGAGGGTATGGGAAGCGCCCATGCACTTGGGAAAGCTTATCCAAAGTGAGCATTCTTCCACAGCTGAGACTGTTCAGCGGCAGCTCCATTGAGATGCTTGGAGTCGGGCCTCTGAAGCTTTCCTGCCCACTCAAGCAACACAAAAGCATAAATGTGCCACCAAATGCTCCAGACCTTTTCGGCTCTTGTGTGCAGACTGTGCTTTAGGGGGCAGCAGGGCAATTGGCCAACTGGGCAAGTTGTACAATCCCCTTGCGAAAGGTGGCCATGGTGCAGTCACTGGTGGAGGTGCTCACAGCCCCTTGCAATGTCTTTATTAAGGTTTAGATCAGTATCCATCATGGTTCAAGCTAACAGCACAGCCTTGCAGTGCGGGTTAGGGGAATGCCTGTGTCTGAGCTGAGAGCACAGCATGCAGTCCAAAGGCCAAAGCTGCCGCCAATTGGTCAAGTGGAGTGGGGCGGAGGTGGGTGGGGTTTCGGACAGCCAATGAGCGGTCTACATACTGGCCATCCAAGTGGTGGCCAGCACTGTCCTGCATGCGTGAAGAGGCCTTCAGGCTTAACCAAAAGAGGTTCTTAGGTCACCAATGCTGATCCCCGCATCTCACTCTTTGATCCTGCAGGAGGAGAACGTCAGGATCATAGAGCCTAGTGATTTAGGGGTATGCATCATGGCTTACAGAGACCAGGGAAGAAGAAGAGAGTGGCTGAACTCCATCGCTGATGCTATAGTTGGCCTCCAACAGTGCATATGCAAGAGGGGTGCCGGGCAGCTTGATCTCACTCCAGCTTCCTCTTCTCCTCAAGGAGTCAGCCAGGGGCCCTTGGGCACTCATAGTGAGGAAGATCAGCAGGTGCACACCCCAGGGCCCATCCACCCAGGTGACTCTGGGAGTGTCCAGCTCATCTGAATCCCCTCTTTGTGTGACCCCAGCAGCTCCAGCTCCACAGGCCGAGGAGGGTGCCACTGATACACAGCAGGATCCCGAAAGCAGGCCAGGGCCCTCCAGGTCTCGGCCCTCCAGTGGACACCTGCCAAAGTCATCACAGACAGGGCGTAGCAGTCAGCAGGCTGGTTCCACCTCCACTATGGATGTCGAGGGAGCATCAAGATGTAGTGGCAGGGTTATGAAGGTTAAGAAGATGTAACTCTTTCAAGTTATCAACAGTCACAGATTGTAACTCTTTCGAGTACATTCACAATTCTTGGTTTCTGGGAGTGGGACATGAACCCACAACCCTCTGATTCAAAGGCGAGGGTGCTATGAACTGAGCCACAGCTGACACCTCAAATATTACAGCGACCAACGTGGGGCAGTTGCACAGTCTGGGCATGGGCGTTAATCACTTGTACATAATGTTCACTATTGTTAATAAATTCCCAAACAATGCTTCCCTGCCTATGGCACCTTGTTCCGTTGGGCAGTGTTCGTGTAACTCGGATGTCAAACCCTGGTCCCTGCACAAGATAAAGGGAAGTGTCTTAGTCCAGGGTCTCTTTCCTGTGCAGTGTGTAATCTTCAGACCAAAGTGATGGTCCAGTTTCACACTCACTTGACGCATTAGTGATGCCTGCACCTCACCAGCATGTCGTGGGCAGGTGTCACAGAGTTCCAGCATTCTCTCTGTGTGCTCTCAGCACCTTTGAGGTGGGACTGGCCCTCCATCTCTTCAGCATCTGTGACCGGTGACCCTGTGCTCCTGAAGGGGTCAGGGTGCTGAAGGCTGACAAAGACCCAGGTGCATTTAAAGTTTCACGGCTGCATCTCCATGATATGACCCTGATCACAGAGCGCAAGCCCTCAGCCAGACAGGAGTCAAACATTCACAGAGGCTATGTGAAGGTCTATGGAGTGTCCTCACTGCATGTCTTCATCATCCTCCCGAAATCTTGTGACTATTAGGACCTCCGCTTCCATGACATGGGCTTGAGCACTGAAGGTATGTGCGCTGCCACCAGTCACACAGTAGTCAATGTTCACAGATGCAAGGTGAGGATGCCAGGACTGCCCTCACTGCATCTTGTCATCATCCTCCACAAATCTTGTGGCTATGAGGGCCTCCTGAACGCATGTGCCTCATCTGCCCAGTGCGATGGCCTCATTGCTGGCATCCTCATCTTTGAGAACCTCATCACCATCATCCCCTTTATCGTCCTCCTCATCAGAGGAGATGTGCTGCTCTTCCACCTCCTCTTCAGCTAGGTCCTTCCCCTGTTGCAGCGCCAGGTTGTGCAGCACGCAGCAAGCGACGATGATGCGCAACAGCCTATGGGGACTGTATTGCAGCGCTCCACCAGACCTGTTGAGGCGCTGGAACCTAATTTTCAAGATGACTATCGTTTGCTCCACCAAAGTCCGGGTCGCAGCATGAGCCTTGTTGTACCATCACTCTGCTGCAGTCTGAGGCCACCGCACAGGCATCATCAGCCACTTCCTCTGTGGGTAGCCCTTGACCCCGAGGATCCAATCCTGCAGCCTCTCTGGACCCTGGGAGATGTCAGGGATCTGAGACCTGCTAAGGATGTAGGAGTCATGGACACTTCCTGGGGATTGTGCGCAGACCTGTAGGATGTGTTTGCGGTGGTCGCACTCCAACTGAATATTCAGCAGGTGGTTGATGTAGTTGTCTGCTTGTTGCTATGGAAATCTAAGCGGCACGTGAGTGCAATCAATGGCATCCTGAACCTGTGGAAAATCAGAGATCTGCGTAAATCCCAGTGTTCTTGCTTCCTGGCTTTCCTGATCGCAGGCGAAATGAACAAAGTTCTGTGCCTTTGCGAAGATGGTGTCCGTTACCTCCTGGATACATCTGTGCATGGAGGCTTGTGAGATCCCACACAGATCACCTGTGGAGTCCTGGAAGGAGCCACTGGTACAAAAATTGAGCGCTGCAGTCACTTTCACAGCCACTGGCAGCAAATGCCCTCCATGTCCCTGTGGCGTCAAATCCGGCAGCCAGTGGAATATGTGACCAACCTAGACATGTGCAGTCTTTGGCAACACTAGTTCTCAGTCATCTGTAGGAATGACAGGCGCTGTCTATAGACCCTGGGTCTAGCGAAGCATCAATGAGTGATGGCTTGACGGCTCTCTGTGGATCTTCAGCCGTGTGCGCAGCAGGCCCTGCTGCCCCTTCACTTCAGGGGTGTGCTCCTCCCTTTGCCCAGCCAGGTGCCTCCGCCTCGCTCTTCTTCTCTGCTTCACGTAGGGCATGAGGCGCACCACTAAATCACCAAGATCCATGATCCTGATGTTCTCCTGCAGGATCAAAGAGGGAGTAGCATAGGTGTACTAAGAACCTCTCTTGGTTATGTCTGAAGACGTCTTCATGCATGCAGGAGAGTGCTGGTCACCACTTGGATGGCCATTGTGTACTGCAGTGTGTACTGCGCTCATTGGCTGTCTGAGCCCCACCCACCTCTGTCTCACTCCACTTGTCCATTGGTCTGCATGCTGTGCTCTCAGCTCAGGCGCAGGCATTCTCCTAACCCGCACTGCAAGGCTGCACTGTTAGCTTGAACCATGGGGGAGACTGGTCCAAATCTTAATAAAGACATTGCAAGGCGCTGTGAGCACCTCCACCAGTGACTGCGCTATGGCCACATTTCGCAAGGGGATTGTACAACTTGCCCAGTCGACCAATTGTTCTGCTCCTCCCTCAAAGGCATATTAATTTGCAGTCTGCGCCCGAGGGGTAAAAACTTCTGGAGCATTTGGTGGCACATTCATGCTTTTGCGTTGCTTGAGTGGGCATGAAACATTCAGAGGCCCGACTCCAAGCATGCCAATGGAGCTGCAGCTGAACGGTCTCAGCTGCAGAAGAATGCTTACTTTTGACAAGCTTTTCCAAGTGCATGGCCACTTCCATCACCCCACCCCCAACCCCTGGAATGTGTTGGTGCACTTCCTTCAGTCTGTGCTGCTTTGCCCGCCCCACCTCCCAGCCTCACCCCACCGGAGCCCTTACCCTGGCACCACACTGAAAACCAGCCGGGAAGTAGCAACTTGCCTGTGACCCCACCTCCTGAATGCCTCTTCCTTGATGTCCTACGGGCGATGCTTGCAAGTGCTGTGCAAGGTTGTGTGAACTCACCTCCGAGTTCCCCTCAAATTTCAGGTCACCAGGTGCACGCCTTCTAAAGGGAGTGGTAAAGCGTGCCATCCTGAAATCACGCCGCCGTGAGTGGTAAATTTGACATCGGGAGATGATATTGACATGAAGGCACAAGAATGAGATGCAAATGCATTAAAATTAAGTTCTCGACATTGGACAGCGGGAAATGCAACCGCCATTGACGGGTGGAGCGGACGATCACAAACTGGCTTCACAACGTCGTGAAACCAGTGATTTTTGGCCTTCTCGCCTCATTGTCTGCTGACACCCGCCATGGCGCCTGGCACCAACGGGACTGGACGATCTGCCCAAAGCCAAATATCGGTAGACAGGGTCCAGGTTAGCCGGGTGGGTGGAGACAGAGAGAGTGATTGAGAGCAAAACTGGAGGGACTTCACTCAGCTGCCCAGCTGCTTGTACCGTTCTGCGGAGAAAATGTGCTTAAAACAGACAAATGGGCTTTAGCTTGTCATGTGACCTCTCTCTCCAACAGCCTGTAATTCAAACATAATTGTATATTCCATTTGTATCTTCATTAAGTCGGGTCTGAGGGATCCCCTCGCTTAGAGTCCCATCATCTAAGCAACTAACCTTTAATTCAACAGTTGAATACTTCAGGTGATTTTCCATAGATGCCATGTTAACAGGGCAGGAAGGGAGGTCATTCACAATCCCCAGGGGTTGGGGGAGTGAGGGGGAGAGGCAGTGGGGGAAGGGGTCATTGTCTTTGGTGGGTTTTGCAGACTTTCTGTCTCTGTCTCAATTGGGTCGGAATGTATGGTAATGTAAATTTGGGTCAGCCATCTTGAGCTGTGAGTTGGAATCCCTGTTTGAACAAAGTCTGTATTTTTAAAAGTTTAATTCCTGTTTCCAGTCGATGAATTAAAAAATCATTGTTTGGCAATGTCTTAGTGGCACTTTAAGTTAGATGCAGTTTAAAGAGGACAAAAGTCATGCTTAGATTATGCTGCACTTTTGGAACGCTTAAATGGCAGTGCACAAATTCACCTTCTTTAGATCATTGAATTCTACAGCACTGAAAAGCTTCAGATCTTAGTGCCTGTTCTGACTCTTTGGATGAGTTATCCAATAAATCCCTCTCCCCAATGCACGACAACGTTTTTCTTTCAAATAGTATATTCAATTCCCTTTTGGAAGTTACCATCGGACCGAGTTCTAGAACATTCCAGAACCTACTTCTAGATCAGTGCAACTGCAAATGATGCAGTTATACCTCATGATATTTTGTTCCAGGGTGTAGTTTGCACACTATGTGCAACGCTTTCTCAATTTAACTTATCTCGGAGTTTGACAAGTGGTATATAATTCAAGGTGATCTGTTGGCTATAATGGCAGCTTATGCTGGTGTGCAGTGCATCGAAAATGTGACACACCTAAATTCAGGGGCAAGACAAACAGAAAGTTTAGGAAATGCTCAACAGGTCAGGCAGCATCTGTGGAGAGAACAACAGAAGCAATGAGATCACAGGACCACCCTAGTACTACAAAGAGCTTAAAATATAGTCGTTTGGTAGTACAGAACTTGAGTATTGCTGAATGACCTGCCTTCCTACCCCATTAACATGGCAGATATGGAAAATCACCTGAAGTATTCAACTGTTGAAGACGAACCATTAAAGATTAGTTGCTTAGATGATGGGACCCTTGTAAATTGTTGTTGTTTTCTTCTTATGTTGGTATTCTTGTGAAGTGTCCTGATGAGTGCAAGATGAAAAGCTTTGACATATCTCTTTTTTCAGCAATTGCTTGAAATTTGTTGTACTGAGGGTTCAAGTGTAGTCAAGACAGGTGAGACCACTTACAACTCCTACTTTGTCATCACCCTGACTCCCAAGTCATGCTGCCATGTCAATAAACACCTGAAACTACATCACACTGAGAGGAAAATTTGAGTGTAATGGGGGGTGGGGGGGCGGCATAGACAAATAAAGCTCAGAATTTCAATTCTAACAATTATATCTTCTTGGTCACTCAGACTGCCATCTAACAAGTGTGGAAGATGAGGTTTGGTTTGCAAAGAAGGTGTAACCATTTCCACCACCTTGGTTGGATTCTCTCTGATTGAAGAAGGGCATTGCCTGGCACTTGTGTGGCGTGAATGTTACTTTGTGCTTATGGTGTGTTTATGGTGGGTGGGTGTGTGTGTGTGTGGGTGTGTGTGTGTGGACTATTTGGGCTGAAATTAACTGACTCCTGGGGAGGCGATCATCCAGTGGCTGCTTGGGGTAGGGGAAGGTTTCATGCAGTGAAGAGAGGGCTGCAGGCAGGGAAACAAACCCCTGCACCCCAGCAAAATCCCCAGAGGGGTCCCCCCATTCAGCACTCAGCCCTTTGACCATATTAAATTTTTTTGTCCTATCTGCTGTATGTCTCCCGTCTGCCTCAACCATGACTGCTGCTCCCAGTGGCACCCTGATTTGGCCAGCAGCTCTGGGGGACCCACATAATTGGCTGCCGCCTGTAAAATTCAGGTGGAAGTCCTGCCGTGCATGCTGGTGATATGCATTTCCAGCCGACTTAGGGAACTTCGCGCAAATGGTAAAATTCTGGCTTTCCATTGTTTATTGTGTGTGATTGTACTTGTGATGTTGTGTGTATTTGTGGTGTGTTTGGGTGTATTTGTGGTGCGTGTGCATGTATTTGCAGTGTGTATCAGTGTATTTGTGGTATGTGTCAATGTATCTAGAGAGGAGCTAGACGAGAGTGCGAGAGGAGGACTCTGGGACAGGCAGTCAGCAGCACCTAGAGGAGAGTGCGAGAGGAGGACTCTGGGACAGGCAGTCAGCAGCACCAAGAGGAGTCAGGAGTTGAAAAGGAGCGCAAGAGGAACTGGGAGCTAAAAAGGAGCGCTCGAGGAGTCAGGAGTTGAAGAGAAGTGCGAGAGGAGTCGGGAGTTGAAGAGGAGCGCAGGAGGAGTCAGGAATTGAAGAGGAGCGCGAGAGGAGTCAGGAGTTGAAGAGAAGCGCGAGAGGAATCAGGAGCTGAAGAGGAGCGCGAGAGGAATCGGGAGCTGAAGACGAGCGCAAGAGGAGTCGGGAATTGAAAAGGAGCACGAGAGGAGCCGGGAGTTGAAAAGGAGCACGAGAGGAGCCGGATGTTGAAAAGGAGCACAAGAGGAGTTGGGAGTTGAAAAGGAGCACGAGAGGAGTTGGGAGTTGAAAAGGAGCACGAGAGGAGTTGGGAGTTGAAAAGTACCGCGAGAGGAGTTGGGAGTAGAATAGGAGCGCGAGAGGAGCCAGGAGTTGAAAAGGACCGCGAGAGGAGTTGGGAGTTGAAGAAGAGCGCGAAAGGAGCTGGGAGTTGAAAAGGAGAACGAGAGGAGTTGGGAGTTGAAGAGAAGCTGGGAGAGCATGGGAGACTGAGGGAGCTCGGTGAGGAGGGAACAAGTTGATCCTTTGAGTACCGTGAGTACGGCTGGGTTAAGCATTTACTGTTATTATTGCTTATAGTTTTTAAGGTCTTATTATGTGGTTCAATGTTTGTAGGGGCTATATTCTGTAACAACGAGGAGCAGGGAAGAAGGGGCCAAGAGTAATTGATATTAAGTATCTTCCAAAAGGTTTAATTTAATTTAAAGGGCTAAGTCATGGCAGGAGAGCTCAAAGCCGTAGTGTGCTCCTCCTGCTCTATGTGGGAAGCCAGGCACATTTCCAGTTCCCAGGCCAGCATGTGTGTGGGAAGTGTCTCCAGCTACAGCTCCTGGAAGCCCGGGTTTTGGAGCTGGAGCGGCGGCTGGGAACACTGTGGAGCATCCGCGAGGCGGAGAGTATCGTCGATTGCACGTATAGAGAGGTGGTCACACCGCAGGCTAAGAGTCCACAGACAGGAAGGGAATGGGTGACCACCAGGCAAAGCAAGAGGACTAGGCAGGCAGTGCAGGAATCTCCTGTGGCTATTCCCCTGCAAAACAGATATACCGCTTTGGATACTGTTGAGGGGAGTGACCTCTCAGGGGAAAGCAGCAACAGCCAAATTCGTTGCACCGCGGTTGGCTCTGTTGCACAGGAGAGGAGTAAAAAGTGTGGGAATGCAATAGTTATAGGGGATTCAATTGTAAGGGGAATAGATAGGCATTTCTGAGGCCGCAAACGAGACTCCAGGATGGTATGCTGCCTCCCTAGTGTTAGGGTCAAGGATGTCTCAGAGCGGCTACAGGATATTCTGAAGGGGGAGGGTGAACAGCCAGCGGCTGTGGTACACATTGGTACAAGTGACATACGTAAAAAAAGGGATGAGGTCCTAAAAGCAGAATATAGGGAGTTAGGAAGTAAGTTGAAAAGTAGGACCTTAAAGGTAGTGATCTCAGGATTACTACCAGTGCCACATGCTAGTCAGAGCAGAAATAGCAGGATGTATTGGATGAAGACGTGGCTGAAGAGATGGTGTGAGGGGGGGGTTTCAGATTCCTGGGACATTGGGATCAGTTCTGGGGGAGGTGAGATCAGTACAAACTGGATGGGTTACACCTGGGCAGGACTGGGACTGATGTCCCAGGGGAAACATTTGCTAGAGTGGTTGGGGAGTGTTTAAACTAAAATGGCAGGGGGATGGGAACCTATGCAAGGAGTCAGAGGAAGGGGAATCAAAGACAAGAACAAAAGACAGAAAGTGGAATAAGAAAAGTGATAGAGAAATCAAGGACAAGAATCAAACAGGGCTTCAGTGAAAAATAGTGGGAACGGGACAAGTAATGTTAAAAAGACAAACCTTAAGGCTTTGTGCCTTAACGCGAGGAGCATTTGCAATAAAGTGGATGAATTAACTGTGCAAATAGATGTAAACAGGTATGATATAGTCGGGATTACAGAGACATGGCTGCAAGGTGACCAGGGATGGGAACTGAACATCCAGGGGTATTCAGTATTTAGAAAGGACAGACAAAAAGGAAAAGGTGGTGGAGTTACATTGCTGGTTAAAGAGGAAATTAGCACAATAGTGAGGAAATATATTAGTTCCGATGATGTGGAATCTGTATGGGTAGAGCTGAGAAACACTAAAGGGCAAAAAACATTAGTGGGAGTTGTATATAGACCCCCAAACTGTAGTGGTAATGTTGGGAATGGCATTAAACAGGAAATTAGAGACGCATGTAATAAAGTAACATCTGTAATTATGGGTGACTTTAATATGCATATAGATTGGGCAAATCTAATTAGTAACAATACCGTAGAGAAGGATTTCCTGGAGTGTATATGGGATATTTTTCTGGACCAATACATTGAGGAACCAACGAGAGAACAGGCCATCCTCGACTGGGTATTGTGTAATGAGAAAGGAATAATTGGCAATGTGGTTGTGCGAGGCCCCTTGGGGATGAGTGACCATAATATGATAGAATTCTTCATCAAGATGGAGAGTGACGTAGTTGATTCTGAGACTTGGGTCCTGAATCTTAATAAAAGAAACTACGATGGAATGAGGCGCGAGTTGGCTATGATGGATTGGGAAACGTTACTTAAAGGGATGACGGTGGATAGGCAATGGCAAACATTGAAAGAGTGCATGGGTGAACCTCAACAATTGTTTATTCCTGTCTGGTGCAAAAGTAAAGCAGGAAAGGTGGCCTAACCATGGCTTACAAGAGAAATTAGAAATAGTATTAGATGCAAGGAAGAGGCATACAAATTGGCCACAAACAACAACAGACCTGAGGATTGGGAGCAGTTTAGAATTCAGCAAAGGAGGATCAAGGGATTGATTAAGAAGGGGAAAATACAGTACGAGAGTAAGCTTGCAGGGAACATAAAAACTGACTGTAAAAGTTTCTATAGGTATGTGAAGGGAAAAAGATCGGTGAAGAAAAATGAAGGTCCCTTACAGTCAGAAATAGGGGAATTTATAATGGGGAACAAAGAAATAGCTGACCAACTAAATACATACTTTGGTTCTGTCTTCACAAAGGAGGACATAAATAACATACCAGAAATGTTGGGGAACACAGGGTTTAGTGAGAGGGAGAAACTGAAATAAATCAGTATTAGTAGGGAAATGTTGGAGAAATTGATGGGATTGAAGGCCAATAAATCCCCAGTGCCTGATAATCTACATCCCAGAGTACTTAAGGAAGTGGCCCTAGAAATAGTGGATGCATTGGTAGCCATCTTCCGAGATTCTATAGACTCTGGAACAGTTCCTACAGATTGGAGGGTAGCTAATGTAACCCCACTATTTAAAAAGGGAGGTAGAGAGAAAACAGGGAATTATAGACCAGTCAGCCTGACGTCAGTAGTGGGGAAAATTCTAGAATCCGTTATAAAAGATTTAATAGCTGAGCTCTTGGAAAACAGTGGCAGAATCGGACAAAGTCAGCATGGATTTATGAAAGGGAAATCAGGCTTGACAAATCTACTGGAATTTTTCAAGGATGTAACTAGTAGAGTTGATGCTCCCCGCCAGTGGATGTGGTTTATTTGGGCTTTCAGAAGGCTTTCGACAAAGTCCCACATAAGAGATTGGCGTGTAAAATTAAAGTGCATGGGATTGGGGATAGTGTATTGAGATGGATAGAAAACTGGTTGGCAGACAGGAAACAATGAGTAGGAATAAACGGGTCTTTTTCCGAATGGCAGGCAGTGACTAGTGGGGTACCGCAGGGATCGGTGCTGGGACCCCAGCTATTCACAATAAATATTAATGATTTAGATGAGGGAATTAAATGTAATATCTCCAAATTTGCAGATGACACAAAGCTGGGTGGGAGAGTGAGCTGTGAGGAGAATGCAGAAATGCTTCAGGGTGATTTGGACAAGCCAAGTGAGTGGGCAAATGCATGGCAGATACAGTATAATGTAGATAAATGTGAGGTTATCCATTTTGGTAGCAAAAACAGGAAGGCAGATTATTATTTGAATGGCTACAAATTGAGAGAGGGGAATGTGCAATGAGACCTGGGTGTCCTTGTACACCAGTCGCTGAAGGTAAGCATGCAGGTGCAGCAGGCAGTAAAGAAGGCAAATGGTATGTTGGCCTTCATAGCCAGAGGATTCGAGTGCAGGAACAGGGATGTCTTGCTGCAATTGTTCAGGGCCTTGGTGAGACCATACCTGGAATATTGTGTGCAGTTTTGGTCTCCTTATCTGAGGAAGGATGTACTTGCTATAGAGGGAGTGCAGCGAAGGTTTACCCGACTGATTCCTGGGATGGTGGGACTGACATATGGGGAGAGATTGAGTCGATTAGGATTATATTTCCTGGAGTTCAGAAGAATGAGGGGGGATCTCATAGAAACCTATAAAATTCTAACAGGACTAGACAGGATAGATGCAGGAAGGATGTTTCCGATGGTGGGGGAATCCAGAACCAGGGGTCACAGTCTGAGGATATGGGGTAGACCATTTAGGACTGAGATGAGGAGAAATTTCTTCACCCAGAAAGTGGTGAGCCTGTGGAATTCGTTACCACAGAAAGTAGTTGAGACCAAAACATTGTATGTTTTCAAGAAGGAGTTAGGTATAGCTCTTGGGTCGAAAGGGATCAAAGGGTATGGGGGCAAAGCAGGAGCAGGCTATTGAATTGGACGATCAGCCATGATCATAATGAATGGTGGAGCAGGCTCGAAGGGCCGAATGGCCTACTCCTGCTCCTAGTTTCTATGTTATGTTTCTATCTGTGGTGCGTGTCGGTGTATTTGTGGTGTGTGTGGTGTATTTGTGGTGTGTATGGTTATTTGCGGTGTGTACGGGTGTATTTGTGGCGTGTATGGGTCTATTTCTGGTATGTGTGGGTGTATTTATGGTGTGTGTCAGTGTATTTGTGGTTTGTGTGGGTGTATTTGTGGTGTGTATGAGTGTATTTGTTGTATGTGTGCCAGTGTATTTGTGGTGTATAAGGCTGTATATGTGCTATGTGCCAGTGTATTTCTGGTATGTGAGGGTGTATTTGTGGTGTGTGTTGGTGTATGTGTGGTGTGTGTGGGTGTACATGTGGTCTGTCTGGGTGAATTTGTGATGTGTGTGGATGTGTTTGTGTTGTGTGTGGGTGTGTTTATGTTGTGTGTGGGTGAGTTTGTGGTGTGTGTGGGTGTATGTGTGGTATGTGTGGGTGTATGTGTGGTGTGTGTGGGTGTACGTGTGGTCTGTCTGGGTGTATTTGTGATGTGTGTGGGTGTGTTTGTGTTGTGTGTGGGTGTATTTGTGTTGTGTGTGGGTGAGTTTGTGGTGTGTGTGGGTGTATGTGTGGTATGTGTGGGTGTATGTGTGGTGTGTATGGGTTATGTGTGGTCTGTCTGGGTCTATTTATGATGCGTGTGGGTGTGTTTGTGGTGCGCGTGGGTGTATTTGCAGTGTATATTGTGCATGTGTTTTTGTTGTTGATGCATGTAAAAGCTGAAAGAAATCTTCAGCACTTAGACAGTTACTCTGATTTAAGGCTGTCACTTGATAAGAACTCTGTATATCCTTCTACAGCTCAAAGCATAATCTGCAGGGGCAGGTTTCAATGGAACATTGAGTACACCAGTTCAAGAGGTTGAGCTGCGATATATTCAAGGTTGCGAAAAGCAGGCTTAAGAGAGAATGAAGAAGGATTTTTTCCACAGGAGGTACCATGCATAAAATTTGAAAAGCTGAAAACTTCAAAAAACCTGTCAACTTTAAGCATTGTCGAACTCAAAAACTAGCCTGAACTATAAAGACCACAGCACTGATTTACAAGCCTAAATGTTAAGCAGCAGAGAGTGTTCTGTACTTATTGAAACTGGCCAACTTAGTTTATTTGAGGATTTAATCAGGTCTGCATTACTCACAAAGACACATTAGATCAATGGTTTGAGAAATCGAGCTTTGCAATTAACGACTGACTCACAGTCGGATTGCGCTCTGCAGAAAAGTAAATCCAAAAACTGATCTGACAGGTTTATCAAAGAGGAAAAGATTCTATTAAAAATGTCACTATTTCCATACCAAAATACCAACTGTTAATGGGAACCTGGTATTCCTTTCGGAAACCTGAACAGGATGGAGGAGGGTTTCTGCTGGATTCTCCTGATCCAGTGCCGAAACCTTAGGGGAACAGGCCCCAGTATTTACAAGGAGGTGGGGAGGGCGAGGGGGGGTGCTGTAACAATGGGTGTATACCTGGAAATCCCAGGGGTGGGGAGGCCCTGCTAAATTTAAATGCAGGACCTCATTATCCTTTTCCGTCGTCCAGTGGGAAAGCTAGCGGCAGGAGGCCACACAGCTGGGGGCACGTTCATGTCCCCATGGCTCCTGTCAAACAGGAGGGATTGAGGCTTGGTCAGGGAGGCCTGGGTGGAGGTTGGGTTGACATGAGTTTGATTGCATTTGTCATTTTTAACAAGGGAGGATCATCGGTTGGTGGCAACTTGTGGCTTCTTCACTGATGGATGAAAGCCTGATGGATGTCTTTCTAGAATTTGGGCTTTTTTCTGTGAGTGCTCTTGACCCATTGCTACCAAAGATAAGTGATGGGCCAGCTGACTGGGGCCCATAGTCAGATTTCAGATCATCATAGGATCGGTGGCAGCCTTTGTGGTCTGCATATGACTGAAGTTCGTGCCTTCGCCAAAATCCTTCTCAACCGCTGAATGCAACATCTCAAGCAGGACCTGCAACCAGAGAGTCGGCGCGGGTTCAGAAAAGGTTGAGGAACCACTGATATGGTGCTTGCAATTAGTCAGAAATGCCAAGAACAGAGCCTGGATCCCTACACCGTGTCTGTTGACCCTGCCAAGGCCTCGGCTGTGAGAGCCTTTGGAAGGTAATGGAGAAATTCGGCTGCCCTGAGAAATTCATCATAATGATTCCACACTTCCACGGTGACATATACAAGTGTCTTGGGTGATGGGGAGTCTTCCCACCCAGTCACTAATGGAGTTAAACAGGGCTATGTGCTGGTGCCAACCCTCCTCAGCATGTTTTTCTCTACCATGCTCTCTGAAGCTTTCCATGATGGTCATCCAGGCATTGAAATCAGAAATTGCCTAGATGGTGAGCTGCTCAATCTGAGAAAACGCCAGGCAAAGACCAAGGTCTCCAAGGACATACTTTGCGACTTCCTGTTTGTCAATGAACTGTGCACTTGCTGCTGGTTCAGAGCTGGACATGCCACACGGCATGGACTTATTCTCCAATTCCCGTGACAGCTTTGGCCTGATGATCAACATGAAGGAAACTGAGGTAATGTACCAGCCTGCTCCAGGAAAGCCCTATCTTGAGCCCAAGGCTTTAGGCAAATGGCCAGGACCTTTCAGCGGTGGATAAGCTCACTTACCTCAGCTGCTCATTAGCTCAAATTGTCTACACTAATGATGAGACGCATGCAAGAATTACCTAAGCAAGGGTAGCCTTCAGCAGACTTTGAACACCAGTCTTGGAATGAAGAGGAGTAAGTTTACCTACCTAACTGAAAGTCTATAGGCAATAGTCCAGCCCACTCTGCTCTACGCATGTGAGACTTGGACTGTGTACCAGCATCATGCTAACTTTCACTTGAACTGCCTTCAGGGGCTTCTGAAGGTCAGCTGGCAGGTCAAAATACCAGACACTGAGGTGCTCACCTAAGCTGGCATGCCGACTATTCACACCATACTAAGATAATCACAACTGAGCTGGGCTGGTCATGGAGCCGGAATGTTCGTTTACCAAATTGAATCTTCTGTGGAGAGTTCAAGTCTGGGGTGCGCTGCCATGGAGGTCAAAGGAAGCGCTACAAAGACACATTGAAGGCTTCACTTAGGAGTTTTAATATTGACTTTGACCCTGGGAGAAGCTTGTCCTGGATCACTGCACCTGGCGCAACCATACAGTGTGGCCTCCTTTGAAGGTAAGCAGGTATCAGAGGCAGAGAGAAAATGCAAGCAGAGGAAATTCTGAGCCAGCAACTCATTTAAAACTCAATTTTTAAAAATTATTCATGGGATGTGGGTGTTGCTGGTTGGCCAGTGTTTATTTCCCATCCGTAATTGCCCTTGAGAAGGTGGTGGTGAGCTGCCTTTTTGAATTGCTGCAGTCCATGTGGTGTAGGTACACCCACAGTGCTGTTAGGAAGGGAGTTCCAGGATTTTGACCCAGCGACAGTGAAGGAATGGTGATGTATTTCCAAGTCAGGATAGTGAGTGGCTTGGAGGGGAATTTCCAGGTGGTGGTGTTCCCATGTCTCTGTTGGCCTTGTCCTAGATGGTAGCGGTCGTGGGTTTGGAAGGTCCTGGCTAAAGAGCCTTGGTGAATTCCTGCAGTGCATCTTGTAGATGGTACACACTGCTGCGACTGTGTGTCCGTGGTGGAGGGATTGAATGTTTGTGCAATCAAGTGGGCTGCTTTGTCCTGGATGGTGTTGAGCTTCTTGAGTTTTGTGGGAGCTGTACTCATCCAGGAAAGTGGAGAGTGTTACATCACACTCCTGACTTGTGCCTTGTAGATTGTGGACAGGATTCCTAGCCTCTGAATTGATCTTGTAGCCACAGTATTTATATGGCTAGTCCAGTTCAGTTTCTGGTCAATGGGAACCCCCAGGATGTTGGGGGATTCAGTGATGGTAATGCCATTGAATATCAAGGAACGCTGGGTAGATTCTCTCTTGTTGGAGATGGTCATTGCCAGGACTTCTGTGGCACGAATTTTACTTGCCACTTGTCAGCCCAAGCCTGGATATTGTCCAGGTCTTGATGCACTTGGACATGGACTGCTTCAGTATCTGAGGAGTTGCTGATGGTGCTGAACACTGTGCAATCATCAGCGAACATCCCCACTTTTGACTTTATCATGGAAGGAAGGTCATTGATGAAGCAGCTGAAGATGGTTGGGCCGAGGACACCGCCCTGAGGAACTCCTGCAGCGATGTTCTGGAGCTGAGACTGACCGCCAATAACCACAACCATCTTCCTTTGTGCTAAGTATGACTCCAACCGGTAGAGAGTTATCCTCCGTTTCCCATTGACTCCAGTTTTGCTAGGGCTCCTTGATGCCACACTCGGTCAAATGCTGCCTTGAAGTTAAGGGCAGTCACTCTCACCTCACCTCTGGAGTTCAGCTCTTTTGTTCATGTTTGAACCAAGACTATAATGAGGTCAGGATCTGAGTGACCCTGGCGGAAACCAAACTAAGAGTCAGTGAACAGGTTATTACTAAGCAAGTTATAGCACTTTTGATGACCTCTTCCATTACTTTACTGAGTAGACTGATGGGGCGGTAATTGGGCAGGCTGGATTTGTCCTGCTTTTTGTGTACAGGACATACCTGGGCAATTTTCCACATAGCCGGGTAGATGCCAGCGTTGTAGCTACACTGGAACAGCTTGGCTAGGAGCGCAGCAAGTTCTGGAGCACAAGTTTTCAGTACGATTGCCGGGATATCGTCAGGGCCCATAGACTTTGCAGTATCCAGTGCCTTCAGCCACTTCTTGATATCACGTGGAACGAATTGAATTGGCAGAAAACTGGCATCTGTGAGGCTGGGGACCTCCAGAGGAGCTTGTGGTACCCTGTCCTGTTTGCAACAGAACCTGCCAGGTGTCAATCTGCCTTAGCAGTCACCTACATCCCCAAAGGAACCCTAACAAACACCCCAGATGGTGACATGGTCATCTTCATCACAAAGGACAAACAAGAAGAACTGAATGGTGGAAAACGCTCAAGGGACTGAATAGCCTACTCCCATTCCTAAGTTCTGGCAGTAAACTGGGTAAAACCTTCTCTCTGAAATTCCAGCACCTTCTTCTAATAGTCCAGTTAAGAGCAAGTATTCACTTAACAAATATTTTCTCCTCAACCTAATGTAATTCTGAATGAAGTTTTATTGCCACCACTGCAGCAGATACTTTAAATCAAACAACTATCCGGCATATACAGATTTATTTTGCAACTTACTACATATTTGCAGTAAAATAGGCTGGCATAAATCATGAAATATATCGCCGTTCTTTCACTATCGCTGGGTCAAAATCCTGGAACTCCCTCCTAACACCACATGGGCTGCAGCGGTTCAAGAAGGCAGCTCACCACCACCTTCTCAAGGGCAATTAGGGATGGGCAATAAATGCTTCCCTAGCCAGCGACACCCACATCCCATAAATTAATAGGGGAAAAAAAGGAACTTATCAGGGCTATTAGACTTCATGGCCAGAATTTTACATCCCGTGGGCAGGAGCGTGCCCGACGGATGTGAACCAGAGCGAGATGATGTCGGGCAAGTGTCTCGATGTCATCGTGCACTCGCGCGATATTCGCTCGGCGGGGGTGTGCAGCAGTTGGAAGCGTGCCCACCAACACTTAAGTGGGCAATTAAGCCCATTAACAGTGGGCCATTCTCCCAGGCGGCATTCACATTTTTACTATATTTCCTGCTCTTATTTCAGATTTACAGCATCTGCAGTATTTTGCTTTTGTATTAGCTCCAGTGTCACTCCCCGTATCTGGCATTTGACCCAAATGTCATCCATAACTCCAGCCACTCAGTAAAACACTGGTTCACAGGCAAGAAAGAGAAAAGCAGAATAAAAGATAGAATCAAAGACTATCATGTCCTCTGGAACATCTCAAGACACGTTACAGCCAGCAATTAGCCTTAAAGTGTAGCCACGTTTGTTGTATTGGCACCACAAGGTGATAGATTAAATGAATGCTACATACTGTTGTTGTGCAGGCCTGCTAGAACCTACCATACTAGCCTAACTATTATATTGCTTACTATGTAGCACATTTAGCAATGTGTTGAAAGAAGAAACGTTCCAACAGAATTGAAAAACTAATGTTCATGTAACTGCGCAGTATTTTGTTTTTGTTACTGAAATCTCACAGCTCCACAATTCACTTGAGGACAT
Organism: Cetorhinus maximus; assembly: GCF_964194155.1. Taxonomy (NCBI): domain Eukaryota; kingdom Metazoa; phylum Chordata; class Chondrichthyes; order Lamniformes; family Cetorhinidae; genus Cetorhinus; species Cetorhinus maximus. The sequence goes on from NC_135881.1 coordinate 29,676,543, forward strand.
TATTTTACCATAATGTTTCCCAGTATGTTCACAGTTACTCTAATACCCCATGGCCAGGATTTTGTCCTCATCGGGCGGGTTCGGCGGGGGCGAATGGGAGGGGCTGGGAAGCCGACCGCCACCTGCGATCGGGCCCCGACTGCGATTTCACGCTGGGCAGGCCAGTTAAGGCCTGCCCGGCATGAAACGCGTGCTGCAGCGCTCAGCACTGCCTGTGTGGTGTGGGGGGGGGGGAGGGAGGGGGAGTGGTGGGGGGAAGGGGGTGAGTGGGGGGACTTCGCGCATGTGCGAGAGTGCGCACAGGGAAAAGCTCCCTGAGGCACAGAGACTCTGTCACATGAGCAGGGGCATGTTATTAATGAAACGTTAACATTTTTATTTGATTTTTATTTTCTGTTGGAAACTTCATCCCGCCCGTGGGTGAGGTTTCCTAAAAAATCCAAAGGCCGCTTGGCCTTTTTGCCCGTCCGCCAACCGTAAGGTTGCACGGGCAGCGAAAAATTTCACTTAATTATGACTTTAATGACCTTAATAGGCCTTTTAATTGTCAGCGGGCGCACAGCCAGCTCCTGTGCACACTGGCCAACCGAAATATCACACATCACTTTATGCTTGTTCGGGTCGGGCACATGCCCAGCCAATGAGCAAAAAATTCTGGCCCATCTCTTGTGGTCCAGGATCAGAGACACATCTATAGCTGCTTTTACCACCACTAACCTACAGCCAACGTCAAAAGCATTGCTCTTCCACAGCTTGGTATCGATGGTGCCCTTCATAATGCCATTGTGCTGAATGCTTGCACAGAAAGTAGGATTTCATGGCTGGTATTTAATGTAGGCAACAGGAGTCTTGCCCACCAACTGGAGAGCCAAGAGAGCCCCACGCCACCTACTTTCGGGAATATTACAATTTCCTTTAAAAAGAAATCTAAGCTTCCAGTTAATAGCCGAAAAGGATGACACAAGAAGAAGTCATGTTTTAAAACTGTTACTGTAACAAAGGGCTAAAGGCATCTGTGACCAAACACTAGCTTTTTTTGTAGGCATCTTGCACTTTATACTATAGAGCGGAACATTCCCTTTTTATATTTATCGCATATCACACTCTTTGAATTACAGTCCTGATAAAAACAGTCCACAGTTACTCCCAGCTTCCAATGGGTTCCCATATCTCCATTTCACCGTGTAGTAATTTGGAGTGACTGTCTCCAGGTGATTTCCTCAGTTTTCAGGGAGTTTCTTAAATCCACCACCCTCAGTAAAGCCTGTTTTGTTGATTCTTCTTCCCCCTGGGTAGAACTACTGACCAGCTATTCTTAACCCCAACTCCTGTCACCTTAGAAATAAATGGATAGTTTACAGCATGGCTATTTACAACACAACACCTCTCTGGGAATTTGGGAGACTCTGAGTCTACTCATTGTAAACTCAAAAATGCTGCTATTGTCTCCAAGTGTAAATAGCTTGCACCTTCTTCTCAGTAAAACAATTTAAACCTTCCTTTGATCTTTAATAATCAAACCGCCCAGGTTTACTATCAGGCAGACTTCAGAACAAGTCACATGATCCCCTTCATTTACCCTAAATTTAAAGTCCCAAAATATAATAATCTTATAAACCTCATAATTGTGACAGGAAGGCCTGCTGCATTAGTGTCCCTCAGGTATTTAAACGGGCAGTGGCAGGCCTTTCCCAAGATCAAGGACCCTGGGGCGGAAATCCAGCCTCCACCCCCGATAGATGCTGGCCAATTGGTGGCCAGCAGCTGTGCATTACTCAGCAGCACCACTAGGGGGCTATTGTTGGCCCTCGGCCATAGGTGATTGACGGTGGGAGATTGATGGTCACGGGAGAGGCAGCGGGTGGCTGTCAGTAAGCCGTCCCCTTCCAGAATGCCTGGTCTCTCGCTCAGGCACTGAGTGCCTTCGAATGAGGGATCCAACCCTGGAATCCCCGCAAGCAACACTGACAAGGTTTGCTTTTCGTGCTCCCCGAATGGCACTCACCCCGCCTGCTGCTGGGTACATACCAGCAGCGGTGGGATGAGGCCGGTAAGTGGGCATTAATTGGCCATTTAAGGGCCGCAATTGGCGGGGTGGGAAAGCTGTTCACGAGTCTTCCTGTCCTGGGCTTAATCAGGGCAGTGGGGTGGGGGGAAGACTGTGAGGTTCCCACCCTCCACCTTCCCACCTGATTAAATGCCCCCCGCCACAAAACTTGACATGAGGGAGGGCGTTAAATTCACACTCATATTTCCAAGTGGCATCCTGTGGATTTACAGGGAACAGCATTGGGAGGTTAGCACAGCTGCTGACTCCCCAAACCAGTGCAGAAAATGTTGAATCACGACTGTCACCATTTTAAATGTCAGTTGTTAAGATCATGCAATATTTGTTCCTTAACTTGTTGCTGGTCTTATTCACTGATAACCAATGTAGAAGTATCTTTTAAAGGTTTGTACTTTGCAATGTTGGTTTCTTAAGAAATGCTTTGCTGTTTCACAGCTACTATAACTATCAAGGAGCTCAATGTTAACTTTGGCTTGTATTAATGGCAATTAAAGGAAAAGGTTAACATGACTCAGCATAGCATTTGTGGACAGTTTGCTTAAATAAATGTAATATTTCACATACCGATTTCCATGGCCATTACACTGTCTCACGCTAAGTCATTAGTCATTGTGGTCACTGCATTCACATCTCTGCTTTCGTCATTTGTGGACAGTGAGCAGGCTAATGTCAAATCAACATGGGCCTGGAGCCCGGACTTGTTTCGTTGCTTCAGTTGCTTGGTTGCTGGGAGTCTGTTTTCCTAAGTTTTAGCAAGGACGCGGTGTGCTGAGGGAGACAATGTGTAGTGCTGAGAGTTGTATGCTGTGGATTGGAATCCTTCCTCAGAGAAACATTACATGAAACAAAAGGGAAACAAAAGAAAACAGCAACTGTTGTTTCCCAGGAAACATGCCGTTTCCATGGCGGGCGGGTTCTCAATTCCCCACCATGCCATCATCTTGCCGCTTCATCACGCCGGGCACACGCACACCTCTCAGAGCTTCCAGCCCACCACCGCTGCAGAGAAGACATGGCCCTGAAAGGAAAAAAGGCAGCAGCCCCCAAGGTCAATGACATGTCTCTCGAGCGACTTTTGGATGCAGTGGAGGCTCGCCGTGATGTCCTCTACCCCGCTCTAGCCGCAGGATGGGCAGCAGCCTCACTAATCTGGCTTGGGAGGCAGTGGTCAGCATCAACGCCCTGCAAAAGAGGACAGCCACCCAGTGCCACAAGAGGATGAATGATCTCCTCTGTCCCTCCAGGGTAAGTCACTCTTCTCATCACTCTCAACTCACACACTCACAAACCCATCACACATTCACAGGGCCCTCACTCACTGCCAGTTCAAGGGACATCACCATTCACTCCCTCACATACACCTTCATTGTCCTCATCCCATCCATGGGACCACTCACCACCCATACATGCCAGGCACACTTATCATCTGGCCTGGCAGGCATCCTGCTTACACTTTCTCCATCTCTATTCATGTAGGACAAGCTGGCACACAACAAGAGGGAGAGGTCACAGACTGGTGGAAGAATGCCTGAAATCAAGATCCTCGTGGACTTTGAAAACAGAGCCATCCAGCTGGCCGGCGAGGATCTGGACCAGTCCTGTGCTGATGGTGAGGTCAGTGGTACTCTACCAAGTAAGAATCCAGCAGTGCAATATCCATCAGACAACCATGCTGTGAGTGATGTGTCCTGTTTCACAGGCCACTGCTATGCACTAATTGCTCTTCTTGCTTTCGCAGGCACATCTGCCAAACAGCCGACGGAGTCCACAATCCAGGGCCTCCAATCACGCCCCAAAGAAACCTCTGAAGAGGAATTTGGAAGCAGCCTCATTGAATTCCCATCTAACCTGCAGGAGTGGAAGGAAGTCGATGATTGCTGAGGGGTAAGGGAGGATGGAAACAGAGGCCGGAGAATTGATTGGAATACAGGTTTCCTGAGAATGTGGAAGAAATGCATGGACCAAAGCAGTTAGTAACTTCGAACAATTTAAGGGCTGGACATTGGGGCTTTAATTTGTGGAAGGATGTACAACTTAATTTATTAACGGAACAAGCTGTTATTGTTTTAAGAGCTGAGTTCCTCTCCTGTTTACGGAATAGAACATGCTTTTTTAAATTAATAGAGAATAGCAATATTAACAATGGAAATAGTCTTATTTAACGATGGATTAATTCTAAAAAAATCCATTAAGACTTACAGAGCTCAGGACCACTATTTCCCTACAGTTAGATTGGAGAAGGCCATGCATTATCCATCACACCCTGTGGGTCGTAGCTATTACTGGATGAGATGGCATTCAAATGGCATTACTGCACCAAGAATGTAGTGGAAGCCAATGAGATAACTTCAAATCCATTTACAATTTTCTTACTGGCTTATCAGGAAATACGCATGGATCAAAACAAAAATCAGTGACAGTATTCTTGGGGCAAAATGAAGACAGTTTTAACCTGGTCCACAGGATTGTGTAACACCTGTCCATCCAATATTGCACCCCAATGACTTTAAGACAAGTAGCTTGGATTAAAATTAAAATGATATTAAAATTACCCTGTGGCTCTCCTAATCCTGGGCTTTTTAAATCTCGACGGCAACAAATGCCTTTAAATTAATTAGTTAACTAATTTGAAAAGCGGCCCATTTGTCCCATGTTTGGTTGAATGAGCTGTCACATTTTTCACCCATTTCCATTTGATCTTTTCGAAATGCATTCTCACTATCAAACCCACTGACTCCCATCTGTGCTGTTTTGAGGTTATCCTGACTTATTGTTACCCTCCTCTCTCATTGTTTCACTCAGCCCTATATGGAAGCTCCCTCACTTTCCCTCTCTACTTCTGATCAAGGATCTCTACCCAAAACATTAATCAATGTTCTTCCTCTCTTTCTAGAAGTTATTTGTGCTAACATTTGATTTTAATTTCACCGATTTATTTTCTTGTCTTGAGCCCCAACTCCCACCTCTTCTGATCAAGTCAAATATTCTAATCTCTTGGCATCAGAACTGTGTCCCCAATACCTACTCCTTTCTAAACAACTGTCCGCCAAGTCATTGCCAAATTATGGGTTGACTTGCATTGTGGACTCGGGCTTAAGAAGAAATAGATTGAGACAGCACAAAACAAATTTACTTATGTCTGTCAGAAAAGGGTAACTTTTTACACCAGCTTAGACCATGCTGCTAAAAATGTGGTCCCTATCGGCACCCACCCCCCACCCCTCCCCTGCATAAAGTATCCTCTGGCAGGGGGTTGGGGTGCATTAAAACCCAATAATACTGCTATTAGCTTTTATTCAAGATTGTTTTAGAACGTTCAGATAGTAATTATGTAATAACATCCGTTCAGATGGTAATTATGTAATAACGTCCTCCCCTTTCCCCAGTTACTACATATAAACACTCTGGGGACAATTGTAAACTCTCAACAACATGTGGGAAAAGGGAGGAGTGTGAATGCAGGCCCACAGTAGTTCCCTGTTTTAACGTGGAGCCAGGGAGATGATTCCTCCTCAGATAAGTGTAAATGTTTGTGCTTAGCTTTTTGATGGTAGTGTTGGTTTAGTTGCTGTGGTCCCAAGAAAATTGACCACAAAATGCACAGTATAGGCAGGCATGGGGCCTACAGGCTCCTTGGATGCCATTCCTATACAGGCTAAGCATTCTTAAGCTTCACGCCATATTGGGCCCTCACTGCCTGTGCCACCGAGAACTATGAGCTGCACAATCTGATTTCTAGGCGCCTCTGTTTGGTATTTCTGGTTAGTTTAACCTTTTTTCAAAATTCCAAACAGAGGAAATCTTTCTGCCAAAGCACTTATAATGTAACCACGGTGCCAGAGGAATTCCAATGGTGAAGCAGAAAACTTTAAAAAGCTAAAAACTCCATCAGCTTGCATCCCTTACAGGATAAACCCGGTCACCATGTTGCCTTCCGGATGTCCAGAAAGCACCCTCCCTCTTATGTGCATCAGTTTGATGTGTGTGGAATCTTCAGGGAAAATGCCAATCAAATAAACACCATTTTCAAGTAGACAGCAAAGCAATGCATACTGAAGTGGAAGATGTGAGCTGTAACACTTCCACCATTTGCTAAACCTTCACCAGGTGCCTGGAGACTGTAAGTGTCATTGAAGGCTCTTGGTGTTTGACTCTGTAAACCAAGTCAATCGCAGGCTTTGTCATTGACATGATAACGTTTTGCACAGGTCTGTCAACTAGACCTGTCAACCCCCTATTTTGACTGAGATGATCACCTATTTAAAACTGTTTAAGTTAAAACTGTCAATTCAACATAACGAAAGCAAAACGTACTTCCTACATTACAGCAGTGGCTACTCACAGAAGTACTTCTGTGTTGAGAAGGGTGCTATATAAATGCATATCATTCTTTTATTGGCAAACACTTTTGTTTTTGTTAAAGCTTACACTCCCCTTCATTCATCAAACTTTAGTTCCCTTTCTCATCGGTGTAGGATGGTGGCATAGTGGTAGTGTCACTGGACTAGTCATCCAGAGACCCAGGGTAATGCTCCAGGCAGATGGTGAAATTTGAATTAAATAAAAATAGGCAAGATAAGGACTCATGGAGCTGGAGGTAATATATTAGCATGGATAGAGAATGGGTTAGTGGACAGGGAGCGAAGGGTAAGCAGAAATGTGGCATTTTAAAGTTAGCAGCTGTGACTAGTGGAGTGATGCAAGGATCAGGGCTGGGGCATCAGCTATTTAAAATTCTATATTAATGACGTAGACAAAAAGATAGAGAGTAATGTATCTAAGTTTGCTGATGATACATTTCCACTGAGCTTTGCACGTTGTGAGGATACAGAGGGGCTGATAAAAGATGTAGACATGTTAAGTGAGTGGGCAGCAAGATGGCAGATGGAGTATAATGTGGGGAAATGCAAGGTTATTCACTTTGGTCGTAAGAATAGAAAAGCTGCATTTTTTTTAAGGCATAAAACTTGTAGTTGTTGATATTCAGATAGACTTGGGTGTGCTTGTACAAGGAACTCGGAAGAGTTCAAACAGCACATCCCAGCCGCTGTTCACAACGGGCAGGGTACAGACCATAACCAACCAGCTCGTGCTTGCAAAGCTCAAAACACAGTGTCCAAGATTAGATGTGATTCCACAAATGGACATCATTTGCTAAATCATCCTCAATATACTAAGAATTATGTTGACAACCAGTTTAAGATTGTCAGTTGGGCTCACAATGTGGTGCATTTGTGTGTACTGAAAACTACATATATTAATACACGGGACCTTGTTCTCTGCAGACAGAAAGAACATGTACACACATAACGCCTGTTTTACCTAAACAAAATAAGTAACAGCCATTTGCTGACTCATTCCTCAGGGCAATGCCTTGACCAAACATGGTCAAGCTGCCTGGTTTAATTTCAAACAGTGCTTGCCGGTTACATGTCAGTCACCATCAGTGGTGCATTCTCCATAGCAACACAACCTGCCAACCAACCAATTAGCACTCGCTTCACATACTGTATAAATTGTTGTTTTCCCCTTATATTGGTTTCCTTGAGAGTGTCATGATGAGTGCAAGATAAAAATCTTAAATATGTCTCTTTCTTTCAGCAATACTCAAGTCCTGTACTACCAAACGACTAAAAAAAATTAAAAGTTCGTTATCTGAATGTATGAATCATCTGCAATAAGATAGATGAACTAGTGGCACAAAGATTTAGATCTAATGGCCATTACAGAGACATGGTTACAAGGTAATCAAGGTTGGGAAATAAATATTTCAGAGTACCAATAGTCATTCAGAACATGCGTATCACTGAAAAAAGACTCATCTTGCACTCGCCACGACATTCACAAAAATACCAAATGTAATGTGAACAACAATTTATACTTCATGAGAAGGGAGTGCTGATTGGTTGGCAAGTGGACTCTGATTGGTAGAGGAATTACAATGGACAAACACCAGTTAATGCCAGTCATCAGGTCATTAGACTTTCCCTCTATCATAATTGATTGCACAATGTTCAGCATCATTCACGACTCCTCAGATGCTGAAGCAGTCCTGCCTACATGCAGCAAGACCTGGACAACATTCAGGTTTGCGCTGATAAGTGGCAAGTAACATTTGCGTCACACAAGTACCAGGCAATGACCATCTCCAACAATAGAGTCCAGCTATCTCCCCTTGACATTCAATGGCATTACCATCGCTGAATCCCCCACTATCAACATCCTAGGGGTTGCCATTGATCAGAAATTGAACTGGACTAGCCATATAAATGATGTGGCTACAAGGGCAGGTCATAGGCTGGGAATTCTGCAGAGAGTTACTCACCTCTTGACTCCCCAAAGCCTGTCCACCATCTACAAGGCACAAGTCAGGAGTGTTATGCAATATTCTCCATTTGCCTGGATGAGTGCAGCTGCCACAACACTCAAGAAGCTCAACACCATCCAGGACAAAACAACCCGCTTGATTGGCACCACATCCACCACCTTCAACATTCAACCATCAAAGCACAGGGGCAACAGTGTGTACCATCTACAAGATGCACTGCAGCAACTCACCAAGGCTTCTTAGTCAACACCTTCCAAACCCACGACCACTACCATCTAGAAGGACAAAGGCAGCAGACACATCGGAACACCACCACTTGGAAGCTCCCCTCCAAGTCACTCACTCTCCTGACTTGGAAATATATCACCGTTCCTTCACTGTCGCTGGGTCAAAATCCTGGAACTCCCTCCCTAACAGCACTGTGGGTGTAGCTATACCACATGGACTGCAGCGGTTCAAGAAGGCAGCTCACCATCACCTTCTCAAGGGCAATTAAGGATGGGCACTAAGTGCTGGCCTAGCCAGTGACACCCACATCCCATGAATGAATAACAAAAAAGGAACAAATATTTTGTGTCTGTCTTCACAGTAGAAGACACAAGTTTCCTTCCAGAAATAGATGGTAAGCTAGAGACTTGGGCATGCTCATACAAGGAACGCAAAAAGTTACCATATAGGTAGAGCAAAGAGTTAGGAAGGCAGATGGCATGTTGGTCTTTTTTCAAGGGGATTGGAGGATAAGAATGAAGAAGTCTTGCTACAGTTCTACAGGGTTTTGTTGAGACCACATCTGCAGTACTGTGTGCAGTTTTGGTTTCCACATTTAAGAAACAACATACTTGAACTGGAGGGGGTACAGCAAAGAGTCACTAAATTGGTCCCAGGGATGAGGGGTTTGTCCTATAATGAGAGGCTGAGCAATTTGGGTCTATTTTCTCTGGAGTTTAGAAGAATGAGAGTCAATCTCATTGAAGTGTACAAGATTCTGAAGGGGCTCGATAGGGTAGACGCTGAGAGATTGTTTCCGCTGGTCGCGAATCTAAAACGCAGGGCACAGTCTCAGAATAAGGGGCCGATCATTTCGGACTGAGATGAAGGGAAATTAGTTCACTCAACGGGTGAATCTTTGGAATTCTCTGCCCCAGAGGGTTGTGGTTGCACCACTGTTGAATACATTTAAGGCTGGAATAGCCAGATTTTTTTGTCTCTCAAGGGATATTGGGCAACGAAGTGGAGTTGAAACATATATATCAGCCATGATCGCATTGAATGTCGGAGCAGGCTTGCTGGGCCATGTGGTGTACTCCTGCTCCTATTTCTTGTGTTTTGTGTTCTTGTGAAGGATATATTTACATTGGAGGCAGTGCAGCAAAGGTTCACTAGATTGGTCCGTGGGCTGAAAGGGTTGTCCTCTGATGAGAGGCTGAGTAAACTGGGTCTATATTCTCTAGAGTTTAGAAGAATGAGAGGTGATCTCATTGAAACCTATAAGATTCTGAAGGGGCTGACAGGGTAGATACTGAGAGATTGTTTCCGCTGGCACGGGAATCTAGAACACAGGGGCATAGTCTCCGGATAAGGAACCAATCATTTAGGACTGAGATGAGGAGACATTTCTTCACTCAAAGGGTTGCGAATCTTTGGAATTCCCCACCCCAGGAGTGTGGATTCTCCATCATTGAATATATTTAAGGCTGGGATAGACAGATATTTGATCTCTCAGGGAATCAAGGGATATGAGGACTGGGAGAGAAAGTGGAGTTGAAGCCCAAGATCAGCCATGATCATAAAAGCAAAATGCTGTGGATGCTGGAAATCTGAAATAAAAACATAAAGTCCTGGAAAAATGTAGCAGTATGATCTACTCCTGCTCCTATTTCTTGTGTTAAGACCATAAGGCGTAAGTGCAGAAATAGTCCATTCAGCCCATTGAGTCTGCTCTGCCATTCAATGAGATCATGGCTGATCTGATAATCCTCAACTCCACTTTCCTGCCTTTTCCCCATAACCCTTGATTCCCTTACTGATTAAAAATGTTTATCTCAGCCTTGTATATACTTAACAACCCAGCCTCCACAGCCCTCTGCAGGAGAGAATTCCACAGAATTCACCACCCTCTTAGAGAAGAAATTCCTCCTCATCTCTGTCTTAAACGGGTGGCCCCTTACTCTGAGATTATGCCCTCTGGTCCTAGACTCTCCCACAAGGGGAAACAACCTCTCAGCACCTACCCTGTCAAGCCCCCTAAGAATCTTATATGTTTCAATAAAGTCACCTCTCATTCTTCTAAACTCTAATTAGTACAGGCCCAACCTACTCAACCTCTGCTCATAAGAAAATCCCTCCATCCTCAGGATCAACCTAGTGAATCTTCTCTGGACTGTCTCCAATGTCAGTTTATTTTTCCTTAAGTAAGAGGACCAAAATTGTTCAGTATTCTAGATGTGGTCTAACTAGTGCCTTGTATAGTTTTAGCAAGACTTCCTTCCCTATTTTTACACTCCTTTCTAATATATATAGATATAATTATCATTATCACAGTTTGGGCACAATGGGGTGAGTATAGGATTTGCTAGTATGCAGCACTGAAGGGGTTTCGTTTCACTGAATGCTTGGGATGTTTTTACCAGGTTAAAGGAATCCAGGTTACCAATTCCCCTGGAGTTTGATTGGACAGACACATTGAATGACTGATGACAAAAGCAAAATACTGCGGGTGCTGGAGATCTGAAATAAAGACGGAAGATGTTCTGTTTTTACACTGACTGACTCGGTTGCCTGTCCGGCATTCCAACCCCAGCGCCAAACGGGCCAATGTCCTCACCGTCCGAGAGATCCGTGCTGTTGAGCTTGTTCAATCGGGTCAAACAGCGGAATTCCTCCTGCTTTAACTCCAGGTACAGTTGGCAGTCGGAGTGAATGCCGTTCACCTGCAGACAGTGAGAAGGAAAAGGGGGTGGTTTGATACACACGCCGTTTACTGTACACACACACACACACACGCGGCCAGCTACAGTACCACCGACTAACCGTGTTAACACAACCAGGCAGCTCGCTGTGAATGAATGGGGTCGGTGGCAGGTGTTTAATGTGTCACGTTATAAATATGACTGTTTAATGGGGATAAGTTACCTCACCCACTCCCTGCCCACCGACTAACTTTAAACCTGGGGTGAAAATTCACACACACACACACACACACATCTGGGAGAAACTATTTTCATAGAACATTTAAAGGACCATTATTTCCCTTTGTACAAACCCCGTTTCCACATGTTCAGAAAACATATAAAACTGGAGACAGGATTCGATCGGTTCCGCCTGAGGAAGCCCCCAAAAAATATTTGGTGGCGCTTTCCCGCCCTCGGGCACTCCCTCATTGTTCAAGCAGCACACTCTCTTGGTGCTGGCCAAGTCTTTTCAAACCCGGGTCATTCATACTATGGAAGCGCGTTCGAGACCCTTCGGCCAGTGGCTCCGTCTCGCCCCATGTTGTGTGAGATTTACAGGGGGGGGGGGCATGTGTGGCCGCTCCCGGCGGGGGAAGGGGGTTGGCCATCCCAGGGAGGGGGTGGGGGGCACAGGGCAGGTCTAAAAGGTCACAATCTCAGGAGTTCAAGCCGCTCCTTCAGCGGCAGCTCGGTAAGACAAGCTAAGCTAGCGATGGTCCTGAGACGCGCGCTGCCCATTTAACAACTCAGCTCTATGAAACATTGATTTATACACATTTGTGTCATACACCGCATCCAAACCGTAATTAAAATTAATCCGAAACCACAAAAACACCGTAAAAGGCAAAAGGGATTAACAAAAAAAAAACAATTTTAAATAGTTTAATAGTTGACTGTGATTTGCCCGTTCCTCGTTTCCACAAGGTTGTCCACAACACCGACAAGGTTCAGGCTAAACACAGAATTAAACTGATTAGCGGGAAGATCAAGATGTGTTTTCTTTTCGGCCAAAGTTGGCTGTAAGACTGACCTGCCCCGCGTTCCCGTTAAAACCTCCCTCACTTTTGAAAGTCAGGGCAATGTATCCAATCTGTCTGAACCTTGCCAGTTGTGAATAGACCTTATCCCCAGACTCACCGAAACCAAGGCGTAGAAGGTTAAGGAGATTATGAACAGAAGGTCCCTCATGGTGACGCCTCGGTCAGCTTTCTAAACTGTGGTCTCCTTCCAGTCGGGAGCACCATCCGATTCCACTGCAGGGAAGGACCTTACAGTGGGAATTGGGAAGTTTGCTAACTGCACAGTCAGTTCCACCTCTCGCCAGGCAGCCTCCCGCCTGCAAATTTCAATGAAGGCAAATTTAATTCCAAGTGATTAATTCAGAAAAGGTCGCTTGTTTCTCTCTCCCGTTCTCTCTCCTCTTCCTCTTCCTCTTCCCTCCCTCTTCCACTCTCCCCCTCTCGTCTTCTTCCACCTCTCTCCCTCTCCTCCCCCATCTCTCCCTCTCCCCTTACCACTCCCTTACTCTCTCCATACCACTCCCCCTTCCCCTTCTTTCTCTCCCTCCCCTCTTTCCCTTCCTCCCCTCTCTCTCCTCTCCCCCTTGCCCACCTCTCTTCCTCTGACCCCTTTCTACCCTCTCTCCCTTCCCACTCTTTCTCTCCCCTAACTCTCTCCCCCACTCCTTTTCCCTTCCTCTTCCACACTCACTCTCTCCCCTCTTCCCTATCTCTCCCTCGCTCCCTGTCTCTCCCACTCCCCTCTCTCGCTTTCTCTCCCTCTCCCTCCCTCCCCACTCTCCGCCGTACCCCCCTCACTGCCCCCCGCCCATTTCCCCCTCTCACTTTTTAAACATTTGCCTTGTTCCGTCTTCTTTAGCCCGCCCTGGTCACACTGAGTCCAGTGCTGTATGTACGGAAGAGCCCGGCGACTGAGTGAGATGCCCTTCGTCAGCAGGTGCCCTTTGCCCCGCCGCTGGAGTGAATTCCGGGGGTTGGTTCTCTGATGCCTGCCAGGGTCTGTGATGGAAACGGGGCGGCTGGGTTAAGGGTGAGACCATCAAATCGACTGCAAGCACAACCCCAGGCGGAGGTCAGCCGTGAGCCTGGCCGCTAGATACTCCCTGTCCTCTCGGATCCCAACCCAGCCCAACTCTAACCAGGGGTTTCAAATGCACCTTCTCGGTCAATAATAATAACGGTAAATGATCAAATCCACCAAAAATAACTCGAACATCCTGCAGTACTTTTTTTTAAATATTGCAGATAAGATGAAAATGAATATGGATATTAAATAAAAAATTAAAATGCTGGGAATACGCAGCAAGTCAGGCAGCGAGTTAACATTTCAGCTTGATGATCTTTGAAGGAGGTACAATACTGACAGAATGTTAACCTGTCCTTTCTCTATCAGAGGCAGACTGCCAGCATTCTCTGTTTCTGATTTACCTTATTCCATCTGAAGAGACCTCATTGACTTAAAACGTGAACTCTTGCTTTTCTCTCCACATATACTGTTTGACCTGCTGAGTTTTTCCAAAATGTTCTTTTATTTCAGATTTGCAGTGCCCACATTAGTTTGCTTTGCTGTGGATATTAAGTTAGATCTTAAGTATGCACATGTCATTCAAACTTATCGGATTGCCAAAAAAAACTCCATCTAGTTCACTTCAGGGGAGGAAATCTATTGTCCTCGCCTGGTCTGGCCGAGACACGACTCAAACCCATAGCAATGAGGTTGCCCTCTGAAATGGCCGAGCAAGCCACTCATTGTACCAGACCACTACAGGAAAGAAAAGCACCGTTTTTTTTTTATCCATTCACTGGATGTGGGCTTCGCTGGCTGGGCCAGCATTTATTGCCCATCCCTAGTTGCCCTTGAGAAGGTGGTGTTGAGCTGCCTTCTTGAACCGCTGCAGTCCATGTGGTGTAGGTACACCCACAGTGCTGTTAGGAAGGGAGTTCCAGGATTTTGACCCAGCGACAGTGAAGGAATAGCAATATATTTCCAAGTCAGGATGATGAGTGACTTGGAGGGGAACTTCCAGGTGATGGTGCTCCCATCCATCTGCTGCCCTTGTCCTCCTAGATGGTAGTGGTCGTGGGTTTGGAAGGTACTGTCGAAGGAGCCTTGGTGAATTCCTGCAGTGCATCTTGTAGATGGTACACACTGCTGCTACTGTGCGTCAGTGGTGGAGGGAGTGAATGTTTATGGGTAGGGTGCCAATCAAGTGGGCTGCTTTGTGCTGGATGGTGTCAAACTCCGTGAGTGTTGTGGGAGCTGCACTCATCCAGGCAAGTGGGGAGTATTCCATCATACTCCTGACTTGTGCCTTGTAGATGGTGGACAGGCTTTGTGGAGTCAAGAGGTGAGTTACTCGTCACATGATTCCTAGCCTCTGACCTGTTCTTGTAGCCACAGTATTTATATGGCTAGTGCAGTTCAGTTTCTGGTCAATGGTAACCCCCAGGATGTTGATAGTGGGGGATTCAGGTGATGGTTGTTGGAGATGGTCATTGCCTGACACTTGGATGGCATAAATGTTACTTGCCACTTGTCAGCCCAAGCCTGGATATTGTCCAGGTCTTGCTGCATTTGGACATGGGCTGCTTCAGTACCTGAGGAGTGGTGAATGGTGCTGAACATTGTGCAATCATCAGCGAACACCCCCACTTTTGACCTTATGATGGAAGGAAGATCATTGATGAAGCAGCTGAAGGTGGTTGGGCTGAGGTCACTACCCTGAGGAACTCCTGCAGTGATGTCTTGGAGCTGAGATGACTGTCCTCCAACACCCACAACCATCTTCCTTTGTGCTAGGTATGACTCCAACCAGTGGAGAGTTTTTCCCCTGATTCCTGTTGACTCCAGTTTTGCTCGGGCTCCTTGATGCCACACTTGGTCAAATGCTGCCTTGATGTCGAGGGCAGTCACTCTCACCTCACCTCAGGAGTTCAGCTCTTTTGTCCATGTTTGAACCAAGGCTGTAATGAGGTCAGGATCTGAGTGGCCCTGGTGGAACCCAAACTGGGCATCAGTGAGCAGGTTATTGCTGAGCAAGTGCAGCTTGATAGCACTGTTGATGACCCCTTCCATTACTTTACTGATGATCGAGAGTAGACTGATGGGGCAGTAATTGGCCGGGTTGGATTTGTCCTGCTTTTTATGTACAGAACATACCTGGGCAATTTTCCACATAGCCGGATCGATGTCAGTGTTGTAGCAGTACTGGAACAGCTTGACTAGGGGCGCGGCAAGTTCTGGAGCACAAGTCTTCAGTTCTATTGCCGGAATGTTGTCAGGGCCCATATACTTTGCAGTATCCAGTGCCTTCAGCCGTTTCTTGATATCACGTGGAGTGAATCGAATTGGCTGAAGACTGGCATCTGTGATGCTGGGGACCTCCGGAGGCCGAGATGGATCATCCACTCAGCACTTCTAGTTGAAGATTGTTGCCAATGCTTCAGACTTATCTTTTGCACTGATATGCTGGGCTCCTCCATCATTAAGGATGGGGATATTTGTGTAGCCTCCTCCACCAATGAGTTGTCGACCACCATTCACGACTGGATGTGGCAGGACCGCAGAGCTTAGATCTGATCTGTTGGTTGTGGGATCGTTTAGCTCTGACTACCACTTGCTGCTTATAATGGTTGGCACCCAAATAGTCCTGTGTTATAGCTTTGCCAGTTTGGCACCTCATTTTTAGGTTTAAAAACAAAAATGCTGGAAAAACTCAGCAGGTCTGACAGCATCTGTAGAGAGAAAGACAGAGTTAATGTTTCCAGTCCATATGACTCTTCTTCAGAGCTAAAGGGAAGTAGAAATGTGGTGAAATATATACTGTTTAAGGGGGGGGGGTGGAACAGGTGAAGCTGGATCGAAGGCCAGCGATAGGTGGAGGCAAATGAGAGATTGCAAAAGATGTCATAAACAAAAGGTCAAAGGGGTGTTAATGGTGGTGATACTGACTAAAGGAGGTGCTAGTGGTGACATTAAGAGTAAAAAGCAGAATGTGATAATGGCCAGATCAGGGTAAGCACTCTGGAAAGTGACGGATGGCCCTAGTTGGGGTGGGGTAGGAGGAAAGAAAAAAAAAAATCGAAACTAGGGTAAAAGCTGGGGATGAAACAATGAATAAATATGGAAATAAATTTTTTAAAATTATAATAAAAATAAGTGGGGAAAAAATGAATATTGAAAAAAGGGGATAAAAATGGGGTGAGGATGGAGGAGAGAGTTTATGGTCTGCAGCTGTTGAACTCAATGTTAAGTCCGGAGGGCTGTAAAGTGCCTAATCGGAAGATGAGGTGCTGTTCCTCCAGTTTGCATTGAGCTTCACTGGAACAGTGCAGCAAGCCAAGGACGGACATGTGGGCATGAGAGCAGGGTGGAGTGTTGAAACGGCAAGTGACAGGGAGGTCTGGGTAATGCTTGCGGACAGACCGAAGGTGTTCTGCAAAGCAGTCACCCAGTCTGCGTTTGGTTTCTCCAATGTAGAGGAAACCGCATTGGGAGCAGCGGATGCAATAGACTAAATTGAGGGAAGTGAAGCGCTGCTTCACTTGAAAGGAGTGTTTGGGCCCTTGGATGGTGAGGAGGGGGTAAGTAAAGGGGCAAGTGTTGCACCTTCTGCGATTGCATTGGAAGGCACCATAGGAGGGGGTTGAGGTGTTGGTTGTGATGGAGGAGTGGACCAAGGGCTCCCGGAGGGAACGGTCCCAATGGAATGCCGATGGTGGGGGGTGAAGGGAAGATGTGTTTGGTGGTGACATCATGTTGGAGTTGGCGGTTGGCGGAAATGACGGAGGATGATCCTTTGAATGCGGAGGCTGGTGGGTGAAAAGTGAGGAGAAGGGGGACCCTGTCATTGTCCTGGGAGGGAGAGGAAGGTGTGAGGGCAGAGGCACGGGAGATGGGTCAGACATGGTTGAGGGCCCTGTCAACCACCGTGGGTGGGAAACCTCAGCGAAGGAAGATATGTCAGAAGGACTGTTTTTGAAGGTAGCATCATCATAACAGCTGCGACAGAGGCAAAGGAACTGAGAGAATGGGATGGAGTCCTTATAGGAAGCGAGGTGTGAGGAGCTGTAGTCGAGGTAGCTGTGGGAGTCGGTAGACTTGTAATGAATATTGGCGGACAGTCTATCACCTGAAATTGAAACAGCGAGGCCAAGGATAGGAAGGGAAGTGTCAGAGATGGACCATGTGAAAGTGATGGAGGGGTGGAAAGTGGAAGCAAAATTGATAAATTTTTCCAGGTCCAGACGAGAGCATGAAGCAGCACCGAAGTAATCATCGATGTACTGAAAAATGAGTTGTGGGAGGGGGCCTGAGTAGGACAGGAATGTTCCACATACCCATAAAGAGACAGGCATAACTGTGGCCCATGCGGGTACCCATAACCACAACTTTTATTTGTAGGAAGTGAGACAAGTTTAAGGAGAAATTGTTCAGTGAGAGAACAAGTTCAGCCAGATGGAGGAGGGTGGAGGTGGATGGGGATTGTTCGGGCCTCTGTTCAAGGAAGAAGCGGAGAGCCCTCAGACCATCCTGGTGAGGGATGAAGGTGTAGAGGGATTAGACGTCCATGGCATTAGGGCCAGGGAACTGGAAATTGTTGATATGATGAAGGGCATCTGAGAAATTGTGGATGTAGGTGGGAAGGGACTGGACAAGGGGAGAGAGAACGATGTCAAGATAGGAAGAAATGGGTTCCGTGGGGCAGGAACAGGCTGACACGATCAGTCTACCAGGACAGTCCCGTTTGTGGATTTTGGGGATGAAGTAAAAGTGGGCTGTCCGAGGTTGGGGCGGGGGAGGGGAGGAGATGAATGATGAGTACAGATCTCCCTCATTAAGAACAGGGAGATCATACGAAAACTGTTTGAAGTTCCAAGTTTACCACATTACAACAATAGATACAATATGCAGATGCTGGAAACCTGAAATAAAAACAGAAAATGCTGGAAATATTCAGCATGTCTGGCAGCATCTGTGAAATGAAGTTCAAATTTCCAGTTTCAATAAGTTTATTTTGAAGGAGTGTCTAGCTGGATAGATATAGTTGTGCATGTGGATTTTCAGAAGGCATTCAGTATGATGTTTCAACAATTGTTGTTACAAGATTCAAGGCATGTGGTGTAAGAGAGAATATAATTACATGGTTGACAGAAGAGAGAAGTGGGTTTGGGTTCTATTGCTTAGGTTACAGATTGAAGCCTGCAAATTCATGACAGCCTCAAGTTAGGTACACTCTCAGAATTACCATCAGGAAACAGTGGTTTGTTGTCACCTCCGTCAATTTGGTCTACCTGCTTGCACACGAACAGGGGAGAGAGCTGATCCTGAGTGAGGCACATCAAGTGTGGGTATTGGCAATTTGGTGCACAGTGGGAATTCGGTGCATAGGAGACGAGGTGCTCTTAGCATTTTTTCCTTGCTTTCCAATTTCTTAAATCTTCAGAGTGTGGGTCTTGCCCTGCTGCAGCAGTAGAGGCTATAAGGAAAAGAATCACTGGTAAGTAGTGGGAAAAATATTATGACATTAATCGCTTGTAGTTTAAGGTCTTTTTGTGGTTTATAGTCTGTATTTTCTACAGTAATGAGGACCAGGAAAGAAGGGCCCTAATTGATTTAAAAGGTTTAATTTAAAGGGATAAGTCATGGCAGGAGAGCTCAAAGCCGTGGTGTGCTCCTCATACTCCATGTGGGAAGCTGGGAACATTTCCAGTGCCCGGGACCAGCATGTGTGCAGGAAGTGTGTCCAGCTGCAGCTCCTGGAAGCTCGGGTTTCAGAGCTGGAAGAGCGGCTGGGGACACTGTGGAGCATCCGCGAGTCTGAGAGCATCATGGATAGCATGTTTAGAGAGGTGGTCCCACCGCAGATGAAGGGACTAGAGGAAGGAAGGGAATGGGTGACCACCAGGCAGTCCAAGAGAAACAGGCAGGTAGTTCAGCAGTCCCCTGGGGCCCCGTTCACAAATCGGTATTCCATTTTGGAGGCTGATGAGGGCGCTGGTTCCTCCAGGGAGTGCGGACAGAGCCAAGCTTCTGGCACCACAAGCAGCCTGTCTGTACAGGAGGGGAGGAAGGGAGGAAGAGCAGTAGTAATAGGGGATTCTATAGTCAGGGGAACAGATAGGCGCTACCGTGGCCGTCAACGTGACTCCAGGATGGTGTGTTGCCAGGGTCCAGGATGTCATTGAACAGCTGCAGGGCATCCTGAGGGGGAGGGTGATAAGGCAGAGGTCATGGTACATGTTGGTACCAATGACATAGGTAGAAAGAGGGATGAGGTCTTGCATCAAGAATTCAGGGAGTTAGGCAGTAGACTAAAAAGCAAGACCTCTCAGGTTGTAATCTCTGGATTACTCCCAGTGCCACGTGCTAGCGAGCTCAGAAATAGGAGAATAGCGCAGATGAATACGTGGCTTAGGAGTTGGTGCAGGAGAGAGGGTTTTAGATTCCTGGATCACTGGGACCGTTTCTGGGGAAGCTGGGACCTGTACAAGTGGAATGGTCTACATATGAACCAGAGCAGGACTAACATCCTTGCGGGCGGGTTTGCTAGTGCTGTTGTGAGGAGTTTAAACTAATTCGGCATGGGGAGGGGACACAGAATGTTAGCAGAATAGGGACACATCATAATACAGTAAAACAATCAAGTCAGAGGGAGTGCAGCTGCAATAAGCTTCAAGGGAGTAAGGCAAGGCTGGATGGCCTCTACTTTAATGCCAGGAGTAAAACGGATGAGTTAAGGTTGATGATTGACACGTGGAATTGTGATATAGTAGCCATCACTGAGACATGGTTGAGGAAAGGGCAGGATTGGCAGCTCAACATTCCGGGAGGGGGTAAAAAGAGGAGGAGGCGTTGCATTATTAGTTAAGGAGTCAGTTACTGCAGTAAGGAGAGATGATATCTTGGAGGGGGCATCAAATGAAGCTTTGTGGGTAGGGCTTAGGAATAAAAAAGGGGCAACCACATTATTAGGTGTTTATTATAGACCCCCAGATAGTTAGTGGGAAATTGAGGAGCAAATATGTGCACAATTTGTGGAGGTGTGTAAAAACAATAACAATAGGGTAATTATATTAGGTGATTTCAACTTCCCCAACATTAATTGGGATAGACATAGTGTTAAGGGCTTGGATGGAGAAGATTTCTTGAAATGTGTACAGGAGAACTTTTTAGGTCAATATGTAGAGGGTCCAACAAGGGATGGTGCAGTGCTGGACCTAATTCTGGGGAATGAAGCCAGACAGGTGGCTGAGGTGGTGGTGGGTGAACATTTTAGTGATAGCGACCACAACATGGTACAGTTTAAGTTTGCTATGGACAAAGAAATTGACAAGTTGCAAAAAAATATTTTGGATTGGGGGAGAGTGGATTTTAGTAAAATAAGGCAGGATCTGGCCAAAGTAGACTGGGAACAGTAACTTGTGGGGAAATCTACAGCGGAGCAGTGGGGGGCGTTCAAAAAGGAAATGGGGAGGGTACAGGCTCAACATGTTCCCTCTAGGGTGATAGGAAGGAGTAACAAGCCCAGAGAACCATGGATGACCAGAGATATTCAGGATACGGTGAGAAGGAAAAGAGAGGCTTTTAGCAGGTACAAGGGAAGCAAATCAGCAGAGGCATTAGTGGAGTACAGAAAATGCAGGGTGGAGCTTAAGAAAGCAATTAGGAGAGCAAAGAAGGGATATGAGAAAGCTCTGGCAGGTAAAAATAGGGAAAATCCCAAGATATCCTATTAGTATATCAATGGGAATAAGTATACCAGGGAAAGAGTAGGGCCTATAAGCGACCAAGGGTGCAATCTATGGGTGGAGCCAGAGGAAATCGCTAGAGTGTTGAATGAACATTTCACATCTGTCTTCACCCAAGAGAATGAGGATGAAGGTATCGAACTCGGGGAGAGAGACTGCAAGGTTCTTGAGCAAATTGATATAGGGAGTGACAAGGTATTTGAGGTGTTGGCAGGCTTAAAAGTGGACAAATCTTCAGGTCTGGATGATTTGTGTCCCAGACTGCTGAGGGAGGCAAGGGAGGAGGTCGCAGGGGCTCTGACCCAAATTTTGAATTCCTCTCTGGCCACAGGGGAGGCGCCAGAGGACTGGAGAACAGCTAATGTGGTTCCGCAATTTAAGAAGGGTTGTAGAGATAAACCAGGGAACTATAGGCCAGTGAGTCTCACGTCAGTGGTGGGGAAACTATTGCAGAAAGTTCTGAAGGAGAGTATCTGTCTCCATTTGGAGAAGCAATGTTTGATCAAGAATAGTCAGCATGGCTTTGGTCAGAGGGAGGACATGCCTAACAAATTTGATTGAATTTTTTGAGAAGGTGACCAGGTGTGTAGATGAGGGTAGTGTAGTTGATGTAGTTTATTTGGATTTCAGCAAAGCCTTTGACAAGGTCCCACATGGGAGATTTATAAAGAAGGCAAATGCACATGGGATACAGGGTAATTTGATAAGGTGGATTCAAAATTGGCTTAGTTGTAAGAGACAGAGAGTGATGACAGAAGGATGCTTTAGTGATCGGAAGCCAGTGTCCAGTGGCGTACCACAGGGATCTGTGCTGGGTCCCCTATTATTTGTCATTTATATAAACGACATAGATGACTATGTGGGGGGTAGTAAGTTTGCGGATGGCACAAAGATTGGCCGAGTGGTTAACAGTGAGGTTGAGTGTCTTGGGCTACAGGAAGATATAGACAGGATGGTCAAGTGGGCAGATAAATGGCAGATGGAATTTAACCCTGAAAAGTGTGAGGTGATACACTTTGGAAGGAGTAATTTGACAAGGAAGTATTCAATGAACGGCATGGCACTAGGAAGTTCTGAGGAACAAAGGGACCTTGGCGTGTGTGTCCATAGATCTCTGAAGGCAGAGGGGCATGTTAGTAGGGTGGTGAAAAAGGCATATGGGCACTTGCCTTTATCAATCGAGGCATCGATTACAAAAGTAGGGAGTTATGTTGGAGTTGTATAGAACCTTGGTGAGGCCACAGCTGGAGTACTGTGTGCAGTTCTGGTCGCCACATTTTAGGAAGGATGTGATTGCACTGGACGGGGTGCAGAGTAAATTCACCAGGATGTTGCCTGGGATGAAACATTTAAGTTATGAAGAGAGGTTGGATAGACTTGGGTTGTTTTCATTGGAGCAGGGAAGACTGAGGGGCGACCTGATCGAGGTGTACAAGATTATGAGAGGCATGGACAGGGTGGATAGGGAGCAGCTGTTCCCCTTAGTTGAAGGATCAGTCACGAGGGGACATAAGTTCAAGGTGAGGGGCAGGAGGTTTAGGTGGGAGGTGAGGAAAAACGTTTTCACCCAGAGGGTGGTGACGGTCTGGAATGCACTGCCTGGGAGGGTGGTAGAGGCGGATTGCTTCACATCCTTTAAAAAGTACCTGAATGAGCACTTGGCATGTCACAACATTCAAGGTTATGGGCCAAGTGCTGGTAAATGGGATTAGGTAGGAAGGTCAGGTGTTTCTCACGTGTCGGTGCAGACTCAATGGGTCGAAGGGCCCTCTTCTGCACTGTGATTCTGTGATTCTGTGATCCTGTGATACTGCATTCGCTGGTCCTAATGCGGTCTCTTCTACATTAGGAAGACCAAACGCAGACTGAGTGACCACTTTGCGGAACACCTTCGGTCTGTCCACAAGCATGACCCAGACCTTCCTGTCGCTTGCCATTTCAACACTCCACCCTGCTCTCTTGCCCACATGTCCATCCTTGGCCTGCTGCATTGTTCCAGTGAAGCTCAACGTAATCTGAAGGAACAGCAACTCATCTTCCAATTAGGCACTTTACAGCATTCTGGACTTAACATTGAGTTCAACAACTTCAGATCATAAACTCTCTCCTCCGTCCTCACCCCTTTTAAAAAAATTATTTTTATTTTTTATCTACCTATTTTTATTTATTTATTCATTGTTATATTCCCTTTTTAAACTATCTCTTTAATCCCTTTTTCTATTCTTTCTCCCCCAACCACTGCCACCTCTCCCCTACCCCCAAAAGGGCCATCTGTTATGTGCTCCATGTTATTCTTTCACAGGCTGCTGACTAAGTGGTAAGCCAGAGGATTGGGAAATTTTTAAAAACCAACAAAAGATGATCAAAAAATAATTAAGATGGAGAAAGTAAATTTTGAGGGTAATCTAATAAGTAATATAAAAATGGGCAGTAAGAGCTTCTTTAAATATATAAAACAGGAAGAGAGAGGCCAAAGTGAAGAAGATGAAATAAATGCAATTACTATCACTCGAGAAAAAGTACTAGGGAATCTAATGGGGCTAAAGGCCGATAAGTCCCCTGGACCTGATGGGTTGCATCCTAGGGTATTGAAGGATATGAGGGCAATGGCGTAGTGGTATTGTTGTTGGACTAGTAATCCAGGGTAATGCCCTGGGGACCCAGATTCAAATCCTAACATGGCAGAAGGTAGACTTTGAATTCAATAAAAATCTGGAATGTCTGATGACGACCATTGCCAGCTGTTGTAAAATCCCATCTGGTTCACTAATGCGACACTACAAGCGTCTCCAGACCCTCAGTAATGTTGTTGACTCTTAATGCCCCCTGAACAAGGGCAATAAATGCTGGCCTAGCCTAGTCAGTGATGCCCACACATGAATAAAGAAAAGTAGCTACATAGATAGTGCATGAACTATCTTGGAATCTTCTGGAAAAGTCTCAGAAGATTGCAAAACTGCCAGTGTAACACCCTTATTCAAAAAGGATGGAGACAAAAACAGGTAACTATAGGCCAGTTAGCTTAATGTCTGTCATTGGGAAAATGTTAGAGTCTATTATAAAGGATGTAATAGCAGAGAATTTAGAAATACTTTATCTAATCAAACAGAGTCAGCATGGCTTCATGAAGGGGAAATCATGCCTGATAAATTTATTAGAATTCTTTGAGGAGGTAACAAGCAGGATAGATAAAGGGGAACCAGTAGATATTTGATCCCACACATTAGACTATTTAATAAGATAAGAGCCCATGGTGTTGGGGGTACTATATTAGCATGGATAGAGGACTGGTTAACTAATAGAAGACAAAGAGCTGGGATAAGGGGGCAACCTGTAACCAATGGGTTGCCAAAGGGATTACCGCTGGGGCCACAATTATTTACAATATATATATTAATGACTTGGGTGAGGGAAGTGAATGTACTATCGCCAAGTTTGCAGATGACAAAATTAGGTGGGAAGGCATGCAGTAAGGTGACACAAAGTGTACAGAGGGATATAGACAGGTTAAGTGAGTGGACAAAAATGTAGCAGATTGAATATAATGTTGGAAAATGTGAGGTTATGCACTTTGGCAGGAAGAATAGAG
Source organism: Cetorhinus maximus (assembly GCF_964194155.1). Classification (NCBI taxonomy): domain Eukaryota; kingdom Metazoa; phylum Chordata; class Chondrichthyes; order Lamniformes; family Cetorhinidae; genus Cetorhinus; species Cetorhinus maximus. Next base: position 29,701,249 of record NC_135881.1, read on the forward strand.
GAGCTGAATATTATTTAAAATGGAAAAAGACTGCAGAAAGCTGCAGCACAAAGGGATTTGGGGTTCCTTGTGCATGAGTCACAAGAAGCTAGCATACAAGTTCAGCAGCCAATAAGGGAGGCAAATGGAACATTGGCCTTTCTTTCAAAGGGAATGGAGTAAAAAAATAAGGAAGTCTTGCTAAAACTATGCAAGACACTAGTTAGACCACACCTAGAATACTGTGAACAGTTTTGGTCCACTTATCTAAGGAGAGATATACTGGCATTGGAGTTAGTCCAGAGAAGGTTCACTAGGTTGATCCTGGGGATGGAGGGATTTTCTTATGAGAAGAGGTGGAGTAGTTGGGCCTGTACTCAGTGGAGTTTAGAAGAATGAGAGGCGACCTTATTGAAACATATAAGATTCTTAGGGGGCTTGACAGGGTTGATGCTGAGAGGTTGTTTCCCCTTGTGGGAGAGCCTAGAACCAGAGGGCATAATCTCAGAGTAAGTGGTCGCCCATTTAAGACAAAAATGATGAGGAATTTCTTCTCTCAGAGTGTAGTGAATCTGTGAAATTCTTTACTGCAGAGGGCTGTAGATGCTGGGTGATTAAGTATATTTAAGGCTGAGATTGATAGATTTTCAATCATTAAGGGAATCAAGGGTTATGGGGAAAAGGCAAGAATGTGGAGTTGAGGGTTATCAGATCAGCCTTGATCTTATTGAATGGCAGAGCAGACTCGATGGGCCAAATGGCCTACTTCTGCTCCTACAGCTTATGGTCTTATCTTATGGACCCTTGTTCTGCTATTAACACATCCTGCTTTCTTACCTTTATGCCACTATCAACACCTTCTTTAGCCCTTACCTCTACCATTAACACTCACTGTCTTGAGTCCATGACAGCTATGTAAATCTCACCTTAGTACCATCTATCGCTGACCTTCTATCCACCTTCACCTGCTCCCCCTTAAACAGTGTAAGTTTCATCACATTTCTATTTCTCTTTAGCTCTGAAGAGTCATACAGACGCGAAACATTAACTCTGTTTCCCTTCACAGATGCTGTCAGACTTGCTATGTTTTTCCAGCATTTTCTGTTTTAATTTCAGAAGGCAGAGTCAGCTTACTTGATCTCCACCCTGGATTACCCAATCCCTTATCAACAATCATTACAATCTTTCTCACTCGTACCTCACTCTTGTTCCCTCCTCAATATCATTGTCGACTTCTCTTAAACTGTTTGTACCTCTAACTGTTTCAAAGGCCAATGGTGCTTTGAGTGGTGCTCTTCTGTGTTCCTTGTTTCCAAATGGTACTGTTTTGAAGAAGGGCAGGGGAGTTCTGATTAGTGTCCTGGCCAATATTTATCCCTCAGTCAACATCACTAAATTAGATTATCTAGTCATTTTAACATTGCTGTTCTCCTATTCACATTTTAGTCTGCCATTGAGTTCAGCAGGATCTGAGTACAAGCGTCAGCTAAATGGAAACGTTCATGAATGTTCCCTAGCACTGCTACGGAAATGTCTACAGACTTGACTATTTACTTGCTGTAAATAGGCATGCTTATCTACATAGGCAGTGTTGCAATGTCAAGTTGGCTCAAGAGATATTTTCCCCATGTTTAATGTGAAGCACCTTGGGATATTTCTTTACATTAAAGGCGGTAACATTCATGCAAGAGAAGTGCCAGGCAATGACCATTTCCAATAATAGAGAATCTAACCATCTCCCCTTGACATTCAATGGCATTACCATTGCTGAATCACCCACTATCAACATTCTGGGGGTTACCATTGACCAGAAACTGAACTGGACCAGCCACATAAATACTCCGGCTACAAGAGCAGGGAAGAGGCTGGGAATTCTGCAGAGTGTAACTCAACTACTGACTCCCCAAAGTCTGTCCACCATCTACAAGGCACAAGTCAGGAGTGTGATGGGATACTCTCCACTTGCCTGGATGCATGCAACTCCAACAACACTCAAGAAGCTGAACACCAACCAGGACAAAGCAGCCCGCATGACTGATGCCCCAAGCATTCCCTCCACCACCTAAGCACAGTGGCAGCAGTATGTACCATCTACAAGATGCACTGCAACAACTCACTAAGGCAGCATCTTCCAAACATGTGACCTCTATCACCTAGAAGGAGAAGGGCGGCTAATGCATGGGAACATCACCATCTACAAGTTCCCCTCCAAGCCACACACCATCCTGACTTGGAACTATATCACTGTTCCTTCACTGTCGCTGGGTCAAGTTCCTGGAACTCCCTCCCTAATAGCACTGTGGGTGTACCTACACCACAGGGACTGCAGTCGTTCAAGAAGGCAGCTCACCACTACCTTCAAGGGCAATTTTGGATGGGCAATAAATGCTGGTCTAGCCACATTCAGTGAAAGAATAACAAAAGGGCGCTATATAAAAGCAAATTATTGTTGTCATTATCAATAGTATCAAAGGAACAGGGGAGATGGGTCTCTGTCATAAAATGGTATCAGGGACTTTGAGCGTTGCAATGTTGGAAGTACCATCTTTCAGATGAGATGTTGGCCAAGACCCAATCTGCCTTCTCAGATGGATGTAAAAGATCCCATGGCACTGTTTTGAAGAAGGGTAGGGGAGTTCTGACTGGTGTCCTGACCAATATTTATCCCTCAGTTAACATCACTGAAACAGATTATCTAGTCATTTCAACATTGTTGTTCATGCAATCTGTGTAAATTGGCTGCCACCTTTCCTACATTACAAAAGTGACTACCCTTCAAAAATACTGCCTTGTTTGTAAAGTATTAGAGACATCTTGGGGACATGAAAGGCATCATAAAACTGCAAGTCTTCTTTCTTTGACCAATGTATTTTCAGAGATATGGAGCTTCAAACATGATAACAGAAGTTGCGTTGCAGCACCTTTTTGGGGATGTTACCAGTTACCATTCTTTTCTTCAATGAGTTCTCTGCCTGAAAGTATATCCTTGGTGATTATTCACCTGGCCATGGCAAAGTGGTTTTTTTAACGCGGCTAGGGCAAAGAGACAAATTCCATGACTGCTTCAGCCAAAACGGGGATCGAACCCCACGCTGTTGGCATTAATCTGATCCACACACTAGCCAAATGGGCCAACCGTTCCCAACCTGTTGCCATGGCCTTTTCAAAATATAATATTATTTAATTAAAAACAACATTTTTAAAGCTTGGCCTTGAAGGTAAAATCAACGTAATATTTTTCTTCTACACTTTGAAGGAAAAAAGTAATTAAACATCAGGAACATCGAATATGAAGGCAGAGTTGGCTGAAGTGGACTGGGAAAGGAGTTTAGCAGAAAAGATGGTTGATGAACAATGGTAGACGTTTAAAAAAGTAGTTCATGATTCTCAACAAAAATATCTCCCAGTGAGGAAGAAGGATTGTAGGAAAGGGTTAAACCAACCATGGTTAACCGAGGAAGCTAAGGATGGTATGAAAGTGAAAGAAAAAACATACAATGCGGCAAAGATCAGTGGTAAACCAGAGGATCGGAAAAGTTTTAAAAACCAACAAAAGGTGCCCCAAAAATGATAAAGAGGGAGAAAATAAACTCTGAGGGTAAACTAGAAAGTAATAAAAATGGACAGTGAGAGCTTCTTTAAATATATGAAAAGGAAGAGAAGGGCCAAAGTCAATTTAGCCCCTTAGAGAAGGAGGCTGGGGAAATAATAATGAGGAACCAGGAAATGGCAGAGGAGTTGAATAAATGCTTTGCATCAGTCTTCACGGTAGACGACATTAATAGCATTCCAAAAATACTAAATAATCATGGGGCAAAATGGGGGGAGGAAATAAATACAATAACTATCAATAGAGAAAAAGTACTAGGGAAACTAATGGGGCTAAAGGCGGCTAAGTCACCTGGACCTGATGGGTTGCATCCTAGGATATTAAAGGAAATAGCTGCAGAGATGGTGGATGCACTGGTATTAATCTTCCAAGAGTCCTTAGATTCTGGAAACGTCCCAGAGGATTGGAAAGCTGCCAATGTAACACCCTTATTCAAAAAGGGAGGGAGACAAAAAACAGGTAACTATAGGCCAATTAGCTTAATATTTGTCATTGGGAGAATGTTAGCGTCTATTATAAAGGATGTAATAGCAGAGCACTTGGCGCGCCATAACAATCAAGACCAGAGAAGGTTCACTAGGTTGATCCCAGGTATGGAGGGGGTTTTCTTATGAGGAGAGGTTGAATAAGTTGGGCCTGTACTCATTGGAGATTAGAAGAATGAAAGGTGACCTTATTGAAACATAAGATTCTTTGGGGACTTGATAGGGTAGATGCTGAGAGGTTGTTTCCCCTTGTGGGAGAGTCTAGGGCCAGAGGGCACAATCTCAGAGTAAGGGGGCACCCATTTAAGACAGAGATGAGTCACTTGTGTAAGGTAGGGAAACAACAAGCTCCCACAAACAGAATGAGATAGTGAGCAGAAAATTTGTTTTAATGATATTAATTGAGTGTAAAGTATTGGCCAGATCTCCAGGAGAACACCTCTGCTCTTCTTCAAATGGTGCCATGGCATCTTTTACAATCCCCGAGTTTAACATCTCATCCCACAGATGTACACCCTTAGTACCTCGCTGGAATATCAGCTTAGATTATGTGCTCAAGTCTCTGAAGGACGGTTGAATCTACAACCTTCCGATGAGTGGTACTACTGAACCAAGGTTGCCAAGCTGTATTTGTCGGGTGTTTTTATCAATAATTCATTACCAATGCCCAAGCATCTCCTGATGGTGGCAAAAAAACCTGCAGCCAATTTAAGGAAAAATGAGGGGAATCCCGGCTCCCTAAAACAATTCTTGGGAGACCCACTCCTGGGAGTCCATTGCTCTTTATGATCCCGGCCAACCAGGAAATTACACCAAAACTAGGAAAAAGCACTTTCATTCAGGAAATTGTCCAATTCCTGTTCAGGACATCATAGCAACTCCTTATTATCATATAATCATAGGTTGGAGAATGGTTACAGCACAGGAAGGGGCGGTTCAGCCCAACATGTCCATACCGGACCTCAGTGAGTGCAGCTCATTTAATCCCACTCCCCTGTTTTTTCCCCATAGCCCTGCAAATCCTCTCTTCAGATAATGATCCAATTCACTTTTGAAAACCACAATTGAATCTGCCTCCACCATACTCTCAGGCAGTGCATTCCAGATCCTAACCACTCGCTATCTTAAGTAAGCTTTTCCTCATGTCTCCTCCAGTTGTTTTGCCAATCACTTTAAACCCCTGTTTCTTGATCTTTTCATCAATGGGAATAATTTCTTGATCCTTTTATCAATGGGCACAATTTCTCCCTATGCACTCTGTTCAGGCCCCTCATGATTTTGAGTACCTCTGATAAATCTCCTCTCAACTTTCTATTCTAAGGTGAACAACCCAAGGTTCTAATCTAGCCACATAACTGAAGTCCCTCATCCCTGAAACATTCTCATGAATCTTTTCTGAACTCTCTTGAAGGCCTTCACATCCTTCTTAAAGTGTGGTGCCCAGAACTGGACATGATGCTGCATTTGAGGCCAGTGTTTTATACAGGTTCACCATAACTTCCTTACCTTTGGAATTTATCCCTCTACTTATAAAGCCCAGGATCCTATATGTTTTATTAACTGTTCACTCAACCTTTGTTGATTTGTGCACTTTGCGCCCCAGGTCCCCCTGCTCCTGCATCCCCTTTAAAATTGTCCCCTTTATTTCTCGTTCTTCCTACCAAAACCTATCCCTTCACACTTCTCTGCATTGAATTTCAACTGCCACGTATCTGCTCATTCCATCAGCCTCTGTCGTCTTGAAGTCTACCCCCTATCCTCCTCAATCATTCACAATGCTTCCAAGTTTTGCGTAATCTGCAAATTTTCAAATTGAGCCATGCACACCCAAGCCTACATCAGTAATATAGATCAAGATAAGCATTGGTCCTAGTGCCAACCTTGAGGAACCCCACTAAATACCATCCTCCCGCCTGAAAAACAATGTGGGCAGAATTCTTACCTTGTTGGGTGGGCGGGCCCCACCAGCGCGGTGGAGGGCGGACAGCCGACCCCCGCCACTGAAACAGGGCCCGCCGTCATTTTGAGTGGGCAGGCCAATTAAGGCCCACCCAGCGGCCTGCCCGACAGGAAGCGCTATGTGCTTCCTGTGCGGGGGGGAGGGAGTCCCCATCTGTCAAAGTGCGCTCTTTCATGCATGCGCACGAAAGAGCGCACTGCTCCCTGAGACTAAGTGGTGTCTCAGGGAGATCACTGACAGTGTAAAAAACATTAAAAATATAAAAATATAAAAATTATTAACATGTCCCCCTCATGTGAAAATGTCACACGAGTTGGGACATGTTAATAAAAAGGACATAAACTTTATTAAACTTTTTAAAAACGGACAGGAAACCGCATCCCGCCAGTGGATGGGGTTTCATGTATTATCAGGAGCCCGCTGGGGCTCCTGGCCTGCCCGCCAGCCTTAAGGTTGGACGGGCAGGGTCCTTAATGATCTTAATTAGCCTGTCAATGACCTTAATTGGCCATTGAAAGGTCGGCGGGCGGACAGCTGATTTCGCTGTCCGCCCGCCTTCCTGAAAATTTAAATGGACCGGGATGACGTCGGGGGTTCCTCCTGACGTCATCCCGCGTCATTTTCCCGTCGGCGAGTGGGCCCCGCCCCAAATCACCGACAGGAAAATTCTGGTCTGTACTACCACTACTTTGTTTGAATATTGCTAAAAGGAGAGACATGTTGCCGAAGCTTTTTGTCTTGCACTCATCAGGACAAACATAACAATGCCAAATTTCAAACAATCACAACAATTTATAGTACTGGAGAAAAGGGTGCTAGTTGGTTGGCAAGTCAACTCCGATTGGCCAAAGTGTTGCCATGGAGAAGAACCAGGGAACTACAGGCTCCCCAAGTTCCCAGGTAATTCAAAAGAAGGCACAAGGCTTGAACACATTTCTTTTGTTTGCAGAGAACGGGTCGCCATGTATGAATGTATATTGCTTCTAGCAAGCATAAATGAACCACATTATAAGATCGACTGAATATCGCGAATTGGTTATTGGTGTAGCTATTAGTGCACTCAGGATTGTTTAAGCAAGTGCTGTCCAATTGTGGAATCACATCTAAAAGTAGGCCTTTTTTTGGGTTTTACAAGGGTGGGCTGTACTTGACCTATTATGATCAACCGAAGGATTAAAGGATTACTACCTTTGATGCCCTGATTGCTAGTTTCTTTCCTAGCTCCCTAAAATCTACCTGCAGGATGTCATCCCTCTTTCTACCCATGTTGTTGGTACTGACATGGACCATGACTGTTGGCTATTCACCCACCCCGCTCAGAGTGCTTTGCAGCCATTTAGTGACATCCTTGACCCTGGCATCAGGGAGGCAACAAACCATCCTGGATTCATGTCTGCAGGCACAGCAACTTCTGTCTGTTCTCCTAACTATCGAATGGCCTATTGCTATTGCTTTCCAAATCTTCCCTCTTTCCCCACCATCCTGACCAGCATCACCCCCAGCACCCCACCTCCCCATACAGCTGAGCCAGCTGTGTACTTAGTTCCTGTGGAGAATGCAGCCAGAGCCATCAATCCCATCAGGATTCAGAACTAAATACCTTTTGGAGAGCGAGATGCATCAGGTGACTATTACTTGCTTGTTCCTCCTTGACTGTCTGGCGGTTACCCATTCCCTCGCTGCCTGTATACCCTTAAGGGTATAACTTGTGAGTCCGTAAATATGCTGTGAAGAGAAGCACTCACTGGTGTCTAATCTAACTCCTTGGTCATGTATTTTATAAACATCCGCTCTAGTTCCCTCAGTCTGATCCATCTCCAATAACCGATCCAACCGGATTCAGTCTACCCCCTCAGTTAAAAGCCTTACTCATCTGGGCCATTATGCTAATATTATTAACTCAGAAAGTACCGCTGGTGATATAATTGGGAAAATGTTTAAAACCATTTGTTTGGCATTCCGAAGTTTGCAATTTAAGCCAAATTATTCATTCATTTAGAATAAATTGGCTAACCCCTGCAAAAAAAATGTAAAATGGCATGAGATGCAAATCTTTTCTCCAAATTAAATAACTCTTACTGAGCCAACCTCAGTAATGTTATGTTTCTTCCTTTGCCTAATTTTAATCAACTGGAGACTGGGACTATGGGTCTTTGCAACTTGCATTCTCGCCTCGATAAATGTCACGGCCTAAAAGTGACTATTGCCAATATCAGTGAATGAATGCTGAACACTTTGTATCTCATGCCATTTTACAACTTTTTTGCAGGGGCTAGCAAATTTGATTTCAATGTTAGAATAATTGTGCTTAAATTGCAGACATGGGAATGACAAACAAATGGTTTTAAAACATTTGCCCAATTATATCACCAACATTACTTTTTAAGTTAATAATATTGGAAGAAAAGCCCAGATGTTCTGGTCTCTGGATAGTCAGAGACCGGGGATACCCTGGAAGATGTGCTATGGGACCCTTTAGAAGTCCCAGTGCAATGACTCAGTGAGAATTGCCTAGGAAGTTTCAACTTCTTATGTATAATTCCCCTGCTGCCCTCTGATAAAGTCTCCAATACTGAGTTAGAGCAGGAGTTACGACTTACTTACCTGGATAGTTACCTAGGAAATGTTAGACAAATTAAAACCTAGTATAACACCTGGATAACAATACAAGTGACCCTCTCTAATCACTCACACTGATCCCTCTGACTCCCCCGATCCTTCAAGACTTCGACAACACCGCCCCCCACCATGATCCCCCAAAATCTGACCTGACCCGACTAGCCCCCACCACCCAACTCCCCACCCAACCATACCTGACTAGTCCCCAACAGGCAACTCCCTTCATGATCCTCTGACTCCCACCCTGACCCTCCAACTCCTCGCTTGATGCCCCAACCCGCCAAACCTGAACTGACTACCTGCCACCACCCAACTCCACCACCCCCATGGTCCCCCGACTTCCCCTGACCTGACCTCACCACCTTACCCATCTACTGCCTTTCCCCCGTACCCACCCTACCCCCTTACCCACTTACCTTCCCTCCATAGCTTATCAAAGAAGCTCTGAGACATTTAAGCTCTTTACTTATAGAATAATGCAGCTTGTGCTGTTAAAAAAGGGGTGTGGTTTCTGCATGGATTGTCTCCAGGGTTTCCTGCACTGACTGAGTTCTGTAGGATCCTCCATCAGAAGAGTGCCATGAAAAAAAAATGGAGGAAGGCAAGTGCAATTTTTTTTGTCTGATCCGGGATGAAAATAGGTGTTCCGACCCTGAACTGAAGATTCGGGCTATAAAATGTTGGTGACCTCATTGGAATTCTCGGCTTTGCAACTCTGTTCTCATGAGTGGTTGAGGTAAAGACCATCCCTTAAATGCAACATGGATTAATAATTGAATCAGAGGAAGGTACATGTTAAGGAAAAGTGCCGCCCTATAAATTTATTTGGACTCACTAGGAGTGCAAACATTAAGAAAACAAGAACAATTGCTTAGGTTTTCCATTAACAGATTAAATGCAGAACTAAATGGAAACCATATTGCGACAGAAATAGATATTAATTTAAAAAATATTTTTGGGGAATATTGTGTTATTTAGTTAAGCTGAGCAGAGATTCATAGATGACAAGTTGTCTGGGGGATTTAAAACATGTAAAGGATAGAGGTGTTAGGTTTGAGGTACAAGTGAATAGGTTAGATCCAATCTTTGAATTTTTAGATAAGTTGACAGTTTGGTTGAATATCAAAGGAAAGTCAGAGGTATAAAGGAACATGTTTGCATCTTAAAGGAGTTCCATAGTTAAACGGAAGGGGGATATTATATTTTATTGACCCAAAAGCAAAGACATGATAGGAGCACAAAATATTTTATATTTGGAAGGATTTGAGTTTCAAAGAGGTGTGAGAACAATGGAATTTGAGATGAAAGAGGGAATAAAGGTATTTTAGAGTTACTGTGGGGAGCTGTGGGAGGTAGCAGCTGGAGCTGTGAGCTATAGCTGGAGCTAAGTTGGGAGCTGTTAGCTCTGGGCTGGGAGGAGATGCAGTTTGAATAGCCATCCAGTCAAGCCAGGAAAGTCTGGGCTGCAAAAGGCAGTTTTGTTCTGAAGCCTGGAATTCTACAGTAGAGTGGAAGAGAGTTAAAGGTCATATGGTATGCCTTTGTTAAAGCTACTGTGGCTTACCTTGGGTAATATTACTGGATTTTTATAGTTAAACATCTATAAGGAAGTGTTGTCTGGAAGGTGTTTACTTGTGGGTCTGAGCAAGTAGTGAGTCTTTTAGGGGGAATGTTTTGCAAGACTAAGTTTAACTGTGTAACTGTAATCTTGTGTGCTTAAGTTTTCTTCTATTCTTGTTAACAAAATCTTTACTTTTAATTTTTAAAATCCCAAAGGTGTTACGGGACTTCTTGCTGCTGAGATAAGTATGTCTTCTTCTCATTTTCAGAATACAAAAAAAAATAAGTAAGCCAAGTTTCCCTCTGGGATTTGGTTTGTGCATTGGCTGTGGTCATAACAATTGTTAGTGGAAAAGGAGCAATGTTTGTGTTATTTATAATTTCAGTGAGTTAGGGAACTAGAAATGTAAGAAGAAAGAACAAAGTTTTATTTACATAGGACTTTTCATGTCCTCAGGATATCTCAACGTATTTCATTGATTGAGTGTAGGACACTAGGCCAGCCAATTTACATGCAGAAAGAGCCAAAGGTAAATGATCAGATAATCTGTTTTTGGGAGTGTTATTTATGGGACAAATGTTAAAAAAAGCTAAGGAAACTTCTTTCCATTCCTTAAGGTAGTGCTATAGGATCTTTAGTGTTTGCCTAATCTGGGAGACAGGGTTTGGGTTCAACGTCTCATTCAAAAGGCACTGCCTCTGACAGTGCCACACACTCTCTGTAATGCATGGAAATACCAGCCTAGATTATGTCCTCGAACCTTGGGAGTGGAGCTTATATCCACACCTTTCTAGCTCAGAGGTAAGAGTGCTATCCCTGAGCCAAGGTGGAGACCTTAAGCTGAATGCTTAACTTTAATTCTTTTTTTTATTCATTTGGTGTCATACCCTTTCAGAGAGGAGAAAGACAGCGCACACAATATTATTAAAGTACTGTCCCTCCACTTATGGTTGTGTTATTAAAGTGGTATAAAGAACAATTGATGGGAGCAGTTGGAAAGTGCATAATCTATTAGGGAACAGGGGTATGTAGGGGTATGTAGACTAGGGCGGTCCCACATCCAATTTCTAATCTCTCTGAACGAGTTTCAGCTAATGCTGAATTTGCCCTCAGCTGCCATTGCTTGGGGATGCTGTATGTGCAATTGGGCAGAATTGCAGCTCGTGACTTCCCACCAGTAACACTTACTGAAAAATGGCACATTAAAATTGGCAGTAGGGGTCCAAGTACAGAAGCGGCCCAGATTATTTTATAATCCAGAGAACCATGGATGACCAGAGATATTCAGGTACGATGAGAAGGAACAGAGAGGCTTTTAGCAGGTACAAGGGAAACAAATGAGCAGAGGCATTAGTGGAGTACAGAAAGTACAGGGTGGAGCTTAAGAAATCAATTAGGAGAGCAAAGAGGGGATATGAGAAAGCTCTGGCTGGTAAAAGTAGGGAAAACCCCAAGATATTCTATAAGTATATCAATGGAAAGAGGATAACCAGGGAACGAGTAGGGCCAATAACGAGGGGGCAATCTATGGGTGGAGCCAGAGGACATCGCTAGAGTGTTGAACTAATACTTCACATCCATCTTCACCCAAGAGAATGAGGATGAAGGTATGGAACTCGGGGAGAGAGACTGCGAGGTTCTTGAGCAAATTGATATAGGGAGTGACAAGGTATTGGAGATGTTGGCAGGCTTAAAAGTGGACAAATCTCCAGGTCCGGATGATTTGCCAGAGATAAGCCAGGGAACGACAGGCCAGTGAGTCTCACGTTAGTGATAGGCAAACTATTAGAGAAAATTCTGAAGGAGAGAATCTATCTCCACTTGGAGAGGCAAGGTTTGATCAGGGTTAGTCAGCATGGCTTTGTCAGAGAGAGGTTATGCCTAACAAATTTGATTGAATTTTTGAGGTGACCAGGTGTGTAGATGAGGGTAGTGCAGATGATGTAGTTTATATGGATTTCAGCAAAGCATTTAACAAGGTCCCACATGGGAGATTTATAAAGAAGGCAGATACACATGGGATACAGGGTAATTTGATAAGATGGATTCAAAATTGGCTTAGTTGTAGGAGACAGAGGGTGATGACAGAAGGATGCTTTAGTGACCGGAAGCCAATGCCCAGTGACGTACCACAGGGATCTGTGCTGGGTCCCCTATTATTTGTCATTTATATAAACGACATAGATGACTATGTGCGGGGTAGGATTAGTAAGTTTGTGGATGACACAAAGATTGGCCGGGTGGTTAACAGTGAGGTTGAGTGTCTTGGGCTATAGGAAGAAATAGACGGGATGGTCAAATGGGCAGAAATGTGGCAGATGGAATTTAACCCTGAAAAGTGTGAGTTGATACACTTTGGAAGGAGTAATTTGACAAGGAAGTATTCAATGAATGGCATGACTCTAGGAAGTTCTGAGGAACAAAGGGACCTTGGCGTGTGTGTCCATAGATCTCTGAAGGCAGAAGGGCATGTTAGTGGGGTGGTGAAAAACGCATATGGGACACTTGCCTTTATCAATAGAGGCATAGATTACAAAAGTAGGGAGGTCATGTTGGAGTAGTATAGAACCTTGGTGAGGCCACAGCTGGAGCACTGTGTGCAGTTCTGGTCACCACATTATAGGAAGGATGTGATTGCACTGGAGGGATGCAGAGGAAATTCACCAGGGTGTTGCCTGGGATGAAACATTTAAATTATGAAGAGAGGTTGGATAGACTTGGGTTGTTTTCGTTGGAGCAGAGAAGTCTGAGGGGCGACCTGATCGAGGTGTACAAGATTTTGAGGGGCATGGACAGTGTGGATAGGGAGCAGCTGTTCCCCTTAGTTGAAGGGTCAGTCACGAGGGGACATAAGCTCAAGGTGAGGGGCAGGAGGTTTAGGTGGGATGTGAGGAAAAACATTTTTACCCAGAGGGTGGTGATGGTCTGGAATGCGCTGCCTGGGAGGGTGGTGGAGGCGGGATGCCTCACATCCTTTAAAAAGTACCTGGATGAGCACTTGGCACGTCACAACATTCAAGGCTATGGGCCAAGTGCTGGTAAATGAGATTAGGTAGGTAGGTCAGATGTTTCTCACGTGTCAGTGCAGACTCGATGGGCCAAAGGGCCTCTTCTGCACTGTGATTCTGATTCTGATAATTGTGCCGAAGGTATACGATGTACTCATCTCTGTATTTGCCGTTATGATCTAGTCAACTCTCCGCAAGTTATACTGTTTTCTGAAGCAGTGCCAAAAGAAATTTCATTCTCAAATGCAGTGAAAGTGGCAAACATTCAATAAAGTGCAGGATTTTCAGTCACAGGTTAATAATACTTCGTGTACAGGCTATGGCTAAAAATCAGCATTCTGTTCGTAACACATCAGCTGAACAGTATAGCCACATCACATCAATGTTTTTGCCCCTCTTCTTTTTCTTACTGTTCATACTTTGCTCGAGGTTGGGATTTAGAAGTGATTTTCTCTTAAAAGCAAATGACAACTATGGAAACATCTGTTGCACTTGTGGAACAAAATCTGTGTCAAAACTATCGGCCCACTAGCTCAGAAATTGCTCGGAGTTATTAGCATTGCCAATGCACACATTTGACTCTGGTATTAAGAGGGAGATTGTGATATCATGTTTAATGTAGATGACTTGCCTGTAAGCCCTTCAGTAAACTTTGATCAAAGATCTACAGCTCCTTTACTCATAATGGCAGATTCCCACATCATGATATTTTTCTTAAATACCTACTTGAAAACTTACAACTGCCGGTATAGTTAATGTGTCGAAACAATTTCAGTAAATTCTTCTGCCTTTGAAACAGGATCAACCCACCCACTGAAAATTTGTTTGAGTTTCAACTATTGTCAGCTAGGATTGAACTCAGCCTGAGGCTGTCATCCTGGTACTTACCAAAAATCCAGTCTGTTTTACAAAACACACCAATGCTGAGGTTCTTCAGTCGCAGAGCTCCCGTTCAATTTTGTTTTGGGCAGATTCTAGAATAAGTTTTAGACGTGGTTTAAATTAAATCAGTTGCTTTTCATGTGTTGTGTTGTAAGCCTACATCGATGTTAATAAAAACAATTTTAGTATAGCTGTAAAAATAGACATGTTGTTGAAGCTTTTCATCTTACACTCATCAGGACAGGTTCTCAAGAATACCAAATCGCAAAGGGAATAACTATTTATACTGCATGCGAAGAGGGTGCTGATTGGATGGAAAGTGGAGTCTGATTGGTAGAGGTGTTGTCATGATAGATGCACCAGGGGACAGTTAACTGTCAAGCTTTTGTTTAAATTCAAACCAGGCAGGTAAACTTTGATTGCACAAGGCATTTTCATGAGGAATGGACCAGGGAATGGATGTCCCCCAATCTTTAGTTTAGTTGATAAAGATTTAATGCATTGATATGTTCTTTGTTTGCCAAGGACAGGACCCTGTGTGTAAATATATGTAGCTGCTAGCACATGTATGTGAGCCACACTGCGAGCCTAACTGATAGTCTTAAATTGGTTGTCAGTGTAATTCTTAGCATACTCAGGATTGTTTAGCAGGTTTGCCTAATCATGGAATCAAATCTAATGTTGGACACTATGGCCGGAATTTTCCAGCCCGCCCGCGACGGGTTTCCCCCACAGCGGGGCCAGAGAGCCATTGAAATCTCCGTTCACATCGGCAGGACTAGAAGATCCTGCCGGCGTGAGGGGCTGGAAAATTCCGGCCTATGTTTTGAGTTGTGCAAGCACGGGGTGGTTGAGTACGGCCAGTACTTTGCCTGTTGCAAACAGCTGAAAGGACGTGCTGTTTGATACCAATCATTGGGGATGTATGGCCTACATACCCGACCACACAATGGCACTGAAATTCATATACCACATTACTCATTTGTGTCATAGGCAGGACACCTTTTTGGGTTGAAGGCGGCATTCTGTTAGTGGAGAATACCACTCATGTTGCTACTGCATAGTAGCAGTGTGAAATGGCTAGCTTCATCTATTGCTCAACTTTGAGACACCTTATCCTTTCAGGGTAATCTGAGGTAAACTGGGAACTTTTCAGGGCCAAGAGACAATTTTAGAAAATGTTGCAGCGATTTTGTAAATGCAGCACAATGGCTAATTTAGTCAGTGCTGTCACAGGCATGTTTGCATTTGGCCATTAATCTCATTGGGTTAAAGTTAAACTTCACTTGCCAATCTTCAGATAATGTAGTCAAAATTATATTTGAAAAGACAACATTGATGGTAAGTGTAGTGATTGTAAATAAAGCCTTTCATTCGGTTTTGGGATCATGTGACCATACAGACGAATCAGCCCTAAGCGCAGGTAATCTTAGGGGCGGGGCTTTCTAGACATGGTCTTGGTTCAAGCATGTAGCTTCATCAGGAGTTCTGTAAATAAAGTTTCTAACAAGAAACTTGTCCAGTACACCAAGTTTATTACAGTAAGACACTGCATGAATGGGAGAAAGCGAAAGGAAGAACGAAGAGAGGAAGGAAAGGAGGGAAAAAAGAGGCAGGAAAGAATGAGAGAAAGAAAGAAAAAGACAAGCAGACTTACACTCAGATGGAATGATTCACGAGCCCAAGATGCTGGAGGCATTAAGCATTGAAAACTCTTGCTCAAAGAGGATTGTTTAAAGCAGCAAAGATTTTACCAAAGAAGCTGATTATTCCACAGCCACCAGCCATCATTAATCATGCTTTAGATAAAAATAATAGGAAAGGTTATGGCGTATAATTCCACCCACCTTACTGAGCAAGCTCTTAATCAGACCCAGACATGTGAGGCTTAACTTTACAAGGCTCCATCAGCTGCACGCTGTCTCATATTGAGGTCAGTGGACAGGCAAATCAGCCTTTCAGTCACAGCAGCAAATTCAAATCAACTCTGTGCAGTTGAAGAACATACAATTTTGAGAACGATAATTGGTGTTTCATATATATATATATATATATATGAAACTGCTGTTACCATTTTGACTTTTCACAGAATCGATTCTCTCTCTCTCTCTCAGTAGTTTTAATTCAATTTCTGCAAATGGACCTTGTCTCCCCCAATCTGAAAATGGTACCCTGCTTTTTTAGCTGATTATCTGATCTCCATTCACTTTGGTGAACTGGAACTAACAATCACTGCATTTACATCAATCTGCCCACTGACATCAGCAGAACATTATGGTCTGCCATTATATTCTCGATCAGGCTTTATAGGCTTTAACTAGTTGATTATTTACAATTAAATAGAAACGTGAGTTACAACAGTCCAGCAAGTATTAAACAGAACAGTGGAAAACATAATGAAACAAGAAAATGTACTTTGTGGCAGGTCATTTGGCGGTTAAAAAAAAACTTCAAATATAAAAAGTTACACGTATTTGTTGGAAAAAAGTTCTGCCTTATGTCTACTCAGCCTAATTATCTATGAAATAAGGCTGTAAACTTGGCCTGCTGTCTAAATCAATCAATCACAAGAATTGCACAAGCACTCCTGAACTGAAGCAATTGTCTACTTGTGTCCTCTTGATTCCTTTCAGACAAACTTAGCAAGATTTACAAATATACAATGGATGAAGTTGTGTACAAATATGTACAATACACAAGAGTGAGCCTGAACAGTGTCACACTCTCATTCAGCAGAAAATTAATATTTGTGTCTGCAAAACTCCAAAGATTTAATTTAATAAAACTTAATTACTCAGATGGCCAAAGTGAACCGCTTCTAACTTTGCAGCAAAAAAACACTACCTGCTATGATTACAGAGCAAGCAAATCAATCCAAGGTTACTGACAACCCTGCATTGAAGAACCATAATAATATTTTCAGCAATAATATTTACACGTTTTATTACATGCATAGAAATTGTTCATGGACTAACATGCTTCTTCATTATATCACAAAAATGTTATAGACAGCTCCTCATTATATTGGAGAGGTGGTGGCATAGTGTTATTGTCACTGGACTAATAATATAGAGACCCAGGGTAATACTCTGGGGACCTGGGTTTGAATCCCACCCTGGCAGATGGTGAAATTTGAATTAAATAAAAACCTGGAATTAAAAGTCTGATGATGACCATGAAGCCATTGTCGATCGTTTTAAAAACCCATCTGGTTCATTATTGTCCTTTAGGGAAGGAAATCTGCTGTCCTTACCTGGTCTGGCCTACATATGACTCCAGACCCACAGCAATGTGGTTAACTCTTAAATGCCTTTTGAACAAGGGCAGTTAGGGATGGGCAATAAATGCTGGCCTAGCCAGCGATGCCCACATCTCATGAACAAATAAAAATACCAACAGTATCTCTGCAAAGTTACTTATACAACACTGGATGGTCACACAGGACACTGAGACATTATGCACCATGACCCTTATTGCTTTAATGCTTGTGTCAGGCTGATATTTAAGTTTCACATTTTATTCCCATTTTGATTTTTTAGCAAAGAAAAATTAAACCAGTGATGCCAAAACCACAAACTCTAACACCTAGAAGAAAAAGGGCATCAGGTCCATAAGAAAACCATCACCGCCTGTTTTCTCACCAAACCCCACATCATCCTGACTTGGAACTATATCGCTGACTCTTCACTGTCGCTGCGTCAAAATCCTGGAACATCATCCACTGTGGGTGTACTTACACCACACAGTCTTCAGTGGTATAAGAAGATGGCCCACCACCAACTTCTCAAGGGCAGCTAGGGCTGGGAAATAAATGCTAGCCATACCAGTGACACCCACATCCCATGTCTTAATAAATGTTTAAAAATATGGAGTTACATAGAATTATATTGAGTTTTCAGCAGAAAATATGTATTAAACTGTAATTTTTAAAAAAAACTATCATTGTACTAAACCCTAATTTTATATGTGCAAATAACTTTGTAACTTCAGTATAGTAGGCAAATAATGTAACCAGTTAAATGCTCAAAAAATAGAAACACTTAATTTAGAGTTGATTTATGGGGAGAAGTCTATTTTTGGCTGTTAACTTTATAAATTATACTTCATCACAAACTAGCCAGTGAATACATTTTTCAGTTAATGTATCACAGTTCAAGCCTGTTCAACAATTCTCAGTACAGGTCATGCAAACAGCGAAACCCTGGTTAATCTCATCTAGTTTTCATATTTCCAACACAAATATTGTCCAGTACATATCGAAGTCATTTCATCACAAGTAATTATCTTTCAATTCATTCGATAACACGCATTGTGACCCTGAAATTCCTGGGTTCAGAGAGGGCCTAAGCTGTCAATATGTTAAGAGGGCTTGGGAAGATGGGCAGGATCCTGACTGACAGTATTCTGTCACATTTTGACTGTCATGTCCCTGCTCTCGGCCCCCCACTAAAACAACAAGGATGTGTGCCAGGGCAAGTGCCAAAGCTACCCTGGGATATTCCTTAACTTAAGCCTTTGAACGCCACCTGTTCAAATGATGTCTTTGTTGAATTGGCATAAATCTCTTTCCGGCCTACTAAAGACCCAAGCCTCTACTGGAGCAAGATATTTGATCCCAGAAAGGGTGAATGTCCTTATTTAATCTGAGTGAGATCCAGTCAGAATTAAAGAATTAAAAAAAATATCATCTCCATTTAGGTTTATGGAAGCTTCTGATACATCTTGAATAAATGGATTAGCACGGGTTAGTGTGCTCATTACTCAATGTACCCGTGCAGATACATGTGACCAGATCCCATTATGTAAATGATCCTGTCCCCATAGAAACATAGAAAATAGTACCAGGAGTAGGCCATTTGGCTCTTAGAGCCTGCTCCGCCATTCATTATGATCATGGCTGATTATCCAACTCAATAGCCTGCTCCCGCTTTCTCCCCATACCCTTTGATCCCTTTCACCCCAAGAGCTATATCTAACTCCTTCTTAAAAACATACAATGTTTTGGCCTCAACTACTTTCTGTGGTAACGAATTCCACAGGCTCACCACTCTCCGGCTGAAGAAATACGTTATACTGCATCTGCCATGCATTTACCCACTCACTCAGCTTGTCCAAATCACACTGAAGCATCTCTGCATCCTCCTCACAACTCACCCTCCCACCCAGCTTTGTGTCCTCTAAATTTGGAGATGGAGATTACATTTAGCTCCCTCATCTAAATCATTAATATATATTGTGAATAGCATCGATCCCTGTGGTACCCCACTAGTCACTGCCTGCCATTCGGAAAAAGAGCCGTTTATTCCTGCTCTTTGTTTCCTACCAGTTTTATATCTATCTCAATACACTACCCCAATCCCATGCTCTTTAATTTTACACGCTAATCTCTTATGTGGGATTTTGTCAAAAGCCTTCTGAAAATCCAAATAAACCACATCCACTGGCTCTACTAGTTACATCCTCGAAAAATTCTAGTGGATTTGTCAAGCATGATTTCCCTTTTGTAAATCCATGCTGACTCTGTCTGATTCTGCCACTGTTTTCCAAGTGCTCAGCTATTAAATCTTTTATAACGGATTCTAGAATTTTCCCCACTACTGACGTCAGGCTGACTGGTCTACAATTCCCTGTTATTCTCTCCACCTCCCTTTTTAAATAGTGGGGGTTACATTAGCTACCCTCTAATCTGTAGGAACTGTTCCAGAGTCTATAGAATCTCGGAAGATGACCACCAATGCATCCACTATTTCTAGGGCCACTTCCTTAAGTACTCTGGGCTGTAGATTATCAGGCCCCGGGGATTTATCGGCCTTCAATCCCACCAACTTCCCCCAAACCATTTCCCTACTAATAGTGATTTATTTCCGTTCCTCCCTCTCATTAAACCCTGTGTTCCCCAACATTTCTGATATGTTATTTGTGTCCTCCTTTGTGAAGACAGAACCAAAGTATGTGTTTAGTTGGTCAGCTATTTCTTTGTTCCCCGTTAAAAATTCCCCTGTTTCTGACTGTAAGGGACCTACATTTGTCTTCACCAGTCTTTTTCCCTACACATACCTGTAGAAACTTTTACAGTCATAGATTGCCAATTATTCCTTTCTCGTTACACAATACCCAGTCTAGGATGGCCTGTTCTCTAGTTGGTTCCTCAATGTATTGGTCCAGAAAACCATCCCGTATATACTCCAGGAATTCCTCCTCTATGGTATTGTTACTAATTTGATTTGTCCAATCTATATGCAGATTAAAGTCACCCATAATTACAACCCAGGTTTAACAAGTCCAGTTTGTACTGGTGCCACCTCCCCCAGAGCCGGTCCCAATGTCCCAGGAATCTGAAACCCTCCCCCTCACAGCATCTCTTCAGCCACGTATTCATCCGATACATCCTGCTATTTCTACTCTGACTAGCATGTGGCACTGGTAGTAATCCTGATCACTACCTTTGAGGTCCTACTTTTCAACTTACTTCTTAACTCCCTATATTCTACTTTTAGGACTTCATCCCCTTTTTTACGTATGTCACTTGTACCAATTTTCCTTTATTACATGTGTCTCTAATTTCCTGTTTAATGCCATTCCCAACATAACCACCACAGTTTGGGGGTCTACGTACAACCCCCACTAATGTTTTTTTTGCCCATTAGTGTTTCTCAGCTCTACCCATACAGATTCCACATCATCAGAGCTAATATCTTTCCTAACTATTGCGTTAATTTCCTCTTTAACCAGCAATGCAACTCCACCACCTTTTCCTTTTTGTCTGTCCTTCCTAAATACTGAATACCCCTGGATGTTCAGTTCCCATCCCTGGTCACCCTACAGCCATGTCTCTGTAATCCCGACTATATCATACCTGTTTACATCTATTTGTGTGGTTAATTCATACACTTTATTGTGAATGCTCCTCGTGTTAAGGCACAAAGCCTTAAGGCTTGTCTTTTTAACATTACTTGTCCCGTTCCCACTACTTTTCACTGAGGCCCTGTTTGATTCTTGTCCTTGATTTCTCTGCCTATCACTTTTCTTATTCCGCTTTCTGTCTTTTGTTCTTGTCCTTGATTCCCCTTCCTCTGACTCTTTGCATAGGTTCTCATCCCCCTGCCATTTTAGTTTAAATCCTCCCCAACCACTCTAGCAAATGTTCCCCTTAGGACATCAGTCCCAGTCCTGCCCAGGTTTAACCAGTCCAATTTGTACTGGTCCCACCTCCCCCAGAGCCGGTCCCAATGTCCCAGGAATCTGAAACCCTCCCCCTCACAGCATCTCTTCAGCCACGTATTCATCCGATACATCCTGCTATTTCTACTCTGACTAGCATGTGGCACTGGTAGTAATCCTGATCACTACCTTTGAGGTCCTACTTTTCAATTTACCTATATTCTGCTTTTCGGACCTCATCCCTTTTTTTACCTATGTCGTTTGTACCAATGTGTACCACAGCCGCTAGCTGTTCACCCTCTCCCTTCAGAATGCCCTGTAGCCGCTCTGAGACATCCTTGACCCTAGCACCAGGGAGGTAACATACCATTCTGGAGTCTTGTTTGCGGCCACAGAAATGCCAATCTATTCCCCTTACAATTGAATCCCCTATAACTATTGCATTCCCATACTTTTTACTCCTCTCCTGTGCAGCAGAGCCGACTGTGGCACAATGAATTTGGCTGTTACTGCTTTCCCCTGAGAGGCCAGTCCCCTCAACAGTATCCAAAGCGGTATATCTGTTTTGCAGGGGAATAGCCACAGGAGATTCCTGCACTGCCTGCCTAGTCCTCTTGCTCTGCCTGGTGGTCACCCATTCCCTTCCTGTCTGTGGACTCTTAGCCTGCGGTGTGACCACCTCTCTATACGTGCTATCGACGATACTCTCCACCTTACGGATGCTCCACAGTGTCCCCAGCTGCCGCTCCAGCTCCAAAACACGGGTTTCCAGCAGCTGCAGCTGGAGACACTTCCCGCACACTTGCTGGCCCCGGGCACTGGAAATGTTCCCGGCTTCCCACATAGAGCAGGAGGAGCACACCACGGCTTTGAGCTCTCCTGCCTTGACTTACCCCTTTAAATTAAATTAAACCTTTTAGAAGATACCTAATATCAAATAATATCAATTACTCAAGGGCCCCTCTTCCCTGCTCCTCTTTGTTACAGAATATAGCCCTTACAAATGATGTACCACAAAATAAGACTTTAAAAACTATAAACGATAAAAGTAGTAAATACTTACCCAACCGTACTCATGGTACTCAAAGGATCACCTCGTTCCCTCCTCACCAAACTCCCTCAGTCACCAAACTCTAACTTAAGCACTCTACTGCAGCCCAAAGCAGCACTCCAGTGCAGACAAATTTATTTCCGGTCTTCTGCAAGTACTATGTTGGATTGAGGGCCAGAAATACCCGTGCAGATACATGTGACCAGATCCCATTATATGAATTATCCTGTCCCCAGAATTTGTTTCCGGTCTTCTGCAAGTACTATGTTGGATTGAAGCCTTGAAATTCTCAGGTCTGTGTTTTCCTTAGCTCCACTTTTGAAATTATGGTGGCTATTAATTGCCATAGTATACAATTGAGTCTGACTGAAGCGCAGTTCTGCTGATTGGCAGCACTATTCTCTTGATTATGATCTTTAGTGGTATTCTGAGATGAAAAGGAACACAAATGCAACACACCATAAAGAAAAGTCATATTTTTGTCCTCTGCTCTTGATCCTTCCACCGGTGGGAACAGTTTCTCCCTAACTACTCTGACTAGACCTCTCATGATTTTGGACACATCTATCAAATTTCCTCTCAACCTTTATTTCTTGAAGGAAAGCAGTCCCAACTTTACCAGCCTATTCTTGTAACTGGAGTCTCTTATTCCCCAGAACCAATCTTGTAAATCTTTTTTGCACCCTCTCTAGTGCCGTCACATCCTTCTTGAAGTGTTGTCCCCAGAATTGGACACGATGCACAAAATTGAATTTATGCGTGAGAAAGTGGGGAGAACTGAGGTGGAAGAATATCTTTGGAACCAGTCAGATTCACAATAGAACGTTGAAGGGCCTAGACATCCCTATCAGGAATAGAGTGTACCACATTCAGCACACTACACGAAAATGTTTAGATATTATCGAAGACCACAACAAAATAGGTTTCTGTTTGTTGTACTGAAAAGATTTCTGATAAATATTAAACATGCCAGCTGAAGAAATTAGATTTGCTTGTTATTATTTTACTCCTTTGCAAGTAATCTCTTTTTGCTAGTAACATAACGTTTCAGCGTAAAAATAACAAAAATAGTGTACAAGAATTACAAGTGAGCTAGCTCGGCATAGTAATTGTAAGATGTGAAGGTATAAAAACAGACCAGGGAAAAATTAAAAAATCGCTTAAATAGTTACCTTAGAAGCCGCAATACCCTAAACAAAAATTAAGTTTACTGCATAAATATGAAATGAGATGTCAAAAAGTCATTGCCGATTTGAGCTTTTAAAACTATTAGTGAGAATTGGAAGTTCATCACCTGTCCCTGGGGTAAATTAAAAAATGTTTCTCCAATAACTGCATAGATTTAATGTAATTGCATGCTGATGTGCTCAGATGATCCTGACGAGCTGGGCTTGTAATAATATGCTCATGTATTACAATGAAGTTCCATGATGGCGTAGTGGTATTGTTGCTGGACACGTGATCCAGAGACACAGGATAATATTCTGGGGACCCGGGTTTGAATCCCGCCATGGTAGATGGTGGAATTTGAGTTCAATAATAAATCTGGAATTAAAAGTCTAATGATGATCATGAAAACATTGTCGATTGTTGTAAAAACCCATCTGGTTCACTAATGCCCTTTAGGGAAGGAAATGTGCTGTCCTTACCTGGTCTGGCCTACATGTGACTCCAGACCCACAATGCGGTTGACTCTTAAATGCCCTCTGAAATAGCAAGCCACTCAGTTGTAACAAACTGCTACAAAGTCACCCGACCTTGGCACTGGAAATGACAATGGCAGTCTCAGCCCTGTCAACCCTGTAAAGTCCTCCTTACTAACAACTGGGTGCTAGTGCTAAAATTGGGAAACTAGTCAAACAACAGTCTGACAGACATCCTCATGGAATCATACCATACAGGTAATGTCCTGTCCCACTGGCAGGATAGACCCAGCAGAGGTGGCAGCACAGTGGTATACAGTCGGGAGGGAGTTGCCCTGGGAGTCTTCAACATCGTCTCTGGACCCCATGAAGTCTCATGGCATCAGGTCAAACATAGGCAAGGAAACCGCCTGCTGATTACCACTTACCACCCTCCCTCAGTTGATGAATCAGTGCTCCTCCATGTTGAACACTGCTTGGAGGAAGCACTGAGCGTGGCAAAGGTGCAGAATGTACTCTGGGTGGGGGACTTCAATGTCCACCACCAAGAGTAGCTTGGTAGCACCACTACTGACTGAACCCTAAAGGACATAGCTGCTAGACTGGGTCTGCGGTAGGTGGTTAGGGAACAACAGTCTGACAGACATCCTCATGGAATCATACCTTACAGGTAATGTCCTGTCCCACCGGCAGGACAGACCCAGCAGAGGTGGTGGCACAATGGTATACAGTCGGGAGAGAGTTGCCCTGAGAGGAGTGTGATGGAATACTCCCCACTTGTCTGAATGAGTGCTGCTCCCACAACACTCAAGAAGCTTGACACCATCCAGGACAAAGCAGCCCGCTTGATTGGCACCAAATCCACTCCCTCCAATACTGACGGACATTAGCAGCAGTGTCTACCACCTACAAGATGCACTGCAGGAATTCACCAAGGCTCCTTAGACAGTACCTTCCAAACCCATGACTACTACCATCTCAAAGGACAAAGGCAGCAGATAGATGGGAAAACCACCACCTGGAAGTTCCCCTCCAAGCCACTCACCATCCTGACTTGGAAATATATCACCATTCCTTCACTGTCGCTGAGTCAAAATCCTGGAACTCCCTTCCTAACAGCACTGTGGATGTACCTACACCACATGGACTGCAGCGGTTCAAGTAGGCAGCTCACCACCACCTTCTTAGGGGCTACTAGGGATGGGCAATAAATGCTGGCCCCACCAGCGAAGCCCACATCCCATGAATGAAGAAAAAAAAGTGGGGTAACGAGAAATGCAGCCTGTCATTGATGGGTGGGGCAGATGATTGCAAACTAGTTTGATGACATCATGAAACACATGAGATGGGACATGTTCATAAATTACACTAAAACTTTGTTAAACTTTTTAAATCCCTACAAGAAACCTCATCCCACCGGTGGATGAGGTTTCTTGTTTTTTTTATTTGCCACTGGGGCTCCTGGCCTGCCCATCAACCTTAAGGTTGGACGGGAAGGTCCTTTAATTGTTTAAATGATCCTGTCAATGGCCTCAATTGGCCATTGACAGGTCGGCAGGCCTGCAGCTGATTTTGCTGTAGGCCCGCCTTCCTGAAAATTTAAATGGGGCAGGATGACGTCGGTGGTCCCCCCCAACGTCATCCTGCATCAGTTTAAGCATCGTGAGCGGGCCCCACCCCTGCTCGCTGACGGCAAAATTTAGCCCTAAGTGAAGTTCTAGATATCTATTACAGCCTTCTCCATGTTAAAAAAGACTCCCATTCATGAAAGCCCATTCAAAACCTTTAAATCCCCTCAAGTACTTAATCATCTATAAAAGCAAACAAAGTTGTATTCATAACCCCACAATGAAAGCTAATCCTTTAATATTCTCTTTGAGCAGTCAGTCAAACTGTGGACTTCCTGTTGGGATGATGGATTGTGGAAAGCAGCCAAACATTAATTATGACATAATAGCCCTTAGGGTAATGTTAACAAACAGTGATTAGATATGTTAGGCTAAAAGAAATATGACCTATCACTGACATAGGCAGCCTATTTTACAGTCAGAAACAGGGGAATTTATAATGGGGAACAAAGAAATGGCTGACCAACTAAATACATACTTTGGTTCTGTCTTCACAAAGGAAGACACTAATAACATACCAGTAATGTTGGGGAACATGGGACTTAGTGAAGGCCGATAAATCCCCGGGGCCTGATAATCTACATCCTAGGGTACTTAAGGAGGTGGCCCTAGAAATAATGGTGGTCATCTTCTGAAATTCTATAGACTCTGGAACAGTTCCTACAGATTGGAGGGTAGCTAATGTATCCCCACTATTTAAAAAGGAAGGCAGAGAGAAAACAGGGAATTATAGTGGGGAAAATTTTAGAATCCATCATAAAAGATTTAATAGCTGAGCACTTGGAAAACAGTGGCAGAATCGGACAGAGTCAGCATGATTTATGAAAGGGAAATCATGCTTGACAAATCTACTGGAATTTTTTGAGGATGTAACTCGTAGAGTTGATGAGGGGGAGCCAGTGGATGTGGTTTATTTGGACTTTCAGAAGGCTTTCGACAAAGTCCAACATAAGAGATTGGCGTGTAAAATTAAAGCGCATGGGACTGGGGGTAATGTATTGAGATGGATAGAAAACTGGTTGGCAGACAGGAAACAAAGGCCTGAATTTTCCCGTCGGTGATTTGGGGGCGGGGCCCGCTCGCCTCCGGGAAAATGACGCGGGATGATGTCGGGAGGAACCCCCGATGTCATCCCGGTCCATTTAAATCTTTAGGAAAGCGGGCGGACAGCAAAATCAGCTGTCCGCCCGCCGACCTGTCAATGGCCAATTGAGGCCATTCACAGGGTAATTAAGATCATTAAAGACCCTGCCCGTCAACCTTAAGGCTGGCAGGCAGGCCAGGAGCCCCAGCGGGCTTCTGATAATACATGAAACCTCATCCACTGGTGGGATGAGGTTTCATGTCTGTTTTTAAAAACTTTAACAAATTTTATGTGATATTTATTAACACGTCCCATCTCGTGTGACATTGTCACATGAGGGGTACATGTTAATAATTTTTTTATTTTTCTATTTTTTAACTTTGTAACACTTTCACTGATCTCCCTGAGACAGCATTTAGTCTCAGGGAGCAGTGCGCTCTTTCGCGCGCATGCACGAAAGAGCGCATTTTGACAGATGGGGAATCCTTCCCCCCCTCCTCCCCCTGCACAGGAAGTGCATAGCACTTCTCATCGGGCAGGCCTTTAATTGGCTCCCCCACTTAAAATGGCGGCGGGTCCCGCTTCAGCGGCAGAGTTCGGCTGCCCGCCCACCACTGAGCCGGCCTATAGCGAGAGGATTCGAGTACAGGAACAGGGATGTCTTGCTGCAATTGTACAGGGCCTTGGTGAGACCACAAACGGAATATTGTGTGCAGTTTTGGTCTCCTTATCTGAGGAAGGACGTACTTGCTATAGAGGGAGTGCAGCCAAGGTTTACCCGACTGATTTCTGGGATGGCGGGACTGACATATGAGGAGAGATTGAGCCAATTAGGATTATATTCGCTGGAGTTCAGAAGAATGAGGGGGGATCTCATAGAAACCTATAAAATTCTAACAGGACTAGACAGGGTAGATGCAGGAAGGATGTTCCCGATGGTGGGGGAGTCCAGATCCAGGGGTCATAGTCTGAGGATATGGGGTAGACCATTTAGGACTGAGATGAGGAGAAATTTCTTCACCCAGAGAGTGGTGAGCCTGTGGAATTCGTTACCACAGAAAGTAGTTGAGGCCAAAACATTGTATGTTTTCAAGAAGGAGTTAGATATAGCTCTTGGGGCGAAAGGGATCAAAGGATCTGGGGAGAAAGCTGGAGCAGGCTATTGAGTTGGATGATCAGCCATGATCATAATGAATGGCGGAGCAGGCTCGAAGGGCCGAATGGCCTACTCCTGCTCCTATTTTCTATGTTTCTATGTTTCTATTTTTTAATTTTGAAAGGGCTGGGGATTTAAATAACTTTACAGCTTGACTGTTATACAGACTTTCTCCACCCTTCAAGAGCATTTATGTCTACTCTGAATAACTCCTACACTGTGGGTTAAGGTCCTTGCTTCAGCGAAAATGGGGTCTGTTTGAACTCAGCACTGAGTTCAAATGGCCCTGTGAATTCAGGTTTCCCTCGTGTGAGAATCATTTCCTTTCCCTTTCTCCTACCAGCAAAAATGGGATCTGGGTTCCACCTGCTATTTAGGAAGGTTCGTGGAACCTCTATGACTCAATGAAAATCTGGGCTGTAGCTTTTGCTGATGTTCCCAAATTCTTGGCCTTGTATGACCAGTTCATCCTAACCTCCAGATGTGCTTTGCTTTCAAATCTCTCCAAGGATATACCTCTTTTGATCTCTGTAACTTCCTCCAGCACTGCAACCCTCCAAGATATCTGCACTCATCCAATTCTGACCTCATGAACAACTCCTATTTTATTTGTTCCACCATTTGTGCAGTGCCTTCAGCTCTCTAGGTCTTAAGCCCTGGAATTCTCTCTGAAAACCTCTCCAATGCGCTACCTCACTTTACTCCTTTAAGATGCCCCTTCAAAATTACCTCTGACCAAGCTTTTCGCTATCTGCCCAAATATCTCTCTATGTGGCTCAGTGTCAAATTTTCTTTGACAACGCTCCGGTGAGGTAACTTGGGATGTTTCACTATTTCAAAGGCACTATATGAGTCACAAGTTATTGTAGGTTTCGTTCAAGTGAAAAAATCTAGAGAAGAATTTTCCCCCGGTCGGGGGGGGGTTGTGCGGGGGTGGGCAAGAGCGGGCGCAAACCCATTCGGCACCCCCGACCGGGTCCGTGCCACCATTTTACGTGAGGGGGGGCCAATTAAGGCCTGCCCAGCGTGACGCACACCCGGAAGCATGGTGCGCTCCCTGTGCAGGCGGGGGAGGGGGGATTCCCTGAGTCGGGGCCTGCGCTCCTTTGCACATGCGGGTGAAAGAGCACAGAAATCTCCCTGACGCATCTCCATACCTCAGGGAGATTAGTTCAAGTTCAGAAAAATTTAATTATGGAAAAGAAAAATTTTAAGGATATGTCCCCTCATGTGAAACTGTCAGATGAGTTGGGACACGTCCATTAATTTTTTTCAAACATTTTTATTTAATTTATAAACCCTTCATGAAATCTCATCCCGCCCGTGAATGAGGTTTCATGAAAAATGTGAAGTGCCACCTGGGCTCCTCGCCTGCCCGCCAACCTTAAGGTTGGATGGGCAGCTTTCTTAACAACGTTAGTTACTTTCTTAATGGCCTTAATAGGCCTTTGACAGTTCGGCGGGCGCACAGCCGAATTGGCTGCACGCCCGCCGATCTGAAAAACTAAATGACGCGCAGAGACGTTGGGACTCACGGCCAATGTTGCCCTGCGCCATTTTACGCCTCGGCGAGCGGGCCCCGCCCCCACTCGCCAACCCGAAAATTCTGCCGCTAGTATTTTACCTGTGTGACATTCCATTTTCTACATCAGCCTTGCAGTTGTTCTGATGACCTCTGTGTAAGACTGCTGACAGGTGCTATATTATGTGCTGTCTAAGAATGCAGACTTAGACTGAACAAAGACCCAATTAGGACTGAGGAGATTCATTTAATATGGTATCCTTAGAGCTGAAGGAAACAGGATGCTTTAATCCCATGAGTTTGAGTTGGACTGAAACGCAGCTCTATGAAGTGAAATGGTAAGTGTTTTAACCCACTGCCTCAGCAAGTTCTCAATGAGGCCTGGTTTTAATAATCAATGTTTTTTTGGATGTGTAGTACATAATTATTATAATGATAACACAATGTTCAGCCCTTAGTACTTGCCTACGCAATTGCAATCTTTCAAGAAAATATTATTTGATAATTGGTTTCTTGAAAAGTCATCATGACAGCATGTGTCATACTGTGATTAAACAAGTAATCATAATTCATAACATAGTTACAGACAATTAAAATAAAAACAAAGTATAAAATAGCGAAAGAATTGCACAATTATGAACATTACAGTATATAGATAATTACAATACATTGCAAATGCAGGTCCCCTTCATTTAATGAATAGAAGTGAAAGGTCTACGGCACTCTGCATTTTGTATTAAAGTCCATAGATCATATGTTGTCAGGTTGAGTTCATTAAATTCAGTCATTTACATACTATTTATGAGTTTTATAAAGTAGGAGCTGTCCTGTAGTCTATTCATTCTATTTGCAGAATTGTGTCTTGTCTCCTTCATTCCATCGCACATTTACTATTGCGGGATTGTGGGAAAGGATAGTGACAATGGGAGGTGGGATTCAAGGGTTTTCCAGCAAAGTTCAGGCAGAAAAAGCTGTCTTTCAGCAAGGGGACACATTCAGTTGTTTGATTGTGTCAGAGTAGCTTTGGTTCGTGTTATTTAGGATCAGTTTGAATGCTCATTTCTGACTGCTTTTGAGCTTGTTCACATGCTCTTTGGTAAGTCCAGCATTCCAAACCAAAAGGATGGCAAATTAGAGCCAATAATGGACCATGAAAGGTTAGTGCTTCATTTCTGTTGTATGTATCAGAAGGTGCCAGGAAATCTGGTGAATCACTTTCTCTGGAACCTACACATAGATGAGGCCAAGGGTCAAGGGTTCAATTTGCTCTGGTAATACGAAATGCAATTCCCAAGCCCATCAAGATCTCAAGGATTGGCATTTTAATCCTGTCGCATAGACCGTTGCCTCCATGTATTCCATTTTCTTTGAATGGGTTTGAAAGGGTTAGAATAAAAAACATTAAAGGGAAATGGGATTAGAAATGATACATCAATGCCCTGACAGGAGTTGAGAAGAATGGGCCAAATGGGCACCTGATGCATTGGAAATTCAATCCCAAGACATTCTAAATCTTTTCTGTGACCTTTTTTTACTGTCATATTACTCAGGACCACTTCTGAGTGTCTGTGTGTTCGACAAATAACAAGCCTGCTGGGAGATAAGGTGATATAAAAATGATACATTTATGCAGTGAATTTCTCTTCCTTTCTTTACAAAATGACCCAAATGGTTGAAACCAAAAAGTAGTGAGGGGATTGACGACTGGCCTGGCCCGGCCCAAGAGCATATAAAAATTCCTCTTAAGTCCAACATGGCTTTGGATGAATAGAAGATGCTGCCATGTAAATAAGTGTCACGTATCATAAGAAAATTAGCCTCCCTACAAGATTGCCTCTCTTGTCATAATAAATTAACATTATGTGAAATATGTTGTGAAGCCCAGTCGAGCTCCCAATAGATTTGCTTTGATTTTTTTCCAATAAAGCTTTTGCTATTGAAAATGTCATTTGATCCCCAAACAGTTTGTCATTCTCAGTATTTAATTACAGTTATTATCCCTGCTGAGTGTCTTTTCAAAGTTCAGTATCTGTACTATTCGTTCCCATAGCAGGCATGATACGACAATGGAGTCATAATTTAAAGATAAAACTATGACAGTCTGCAATATGAGGTTAAGACATATAAAGGACATGAAGTGACCTCTTGAAATGACACCAATCTTGCTTGAATTACATATTTTCTTCTTTAATTTTGTATTTTTTATTGTAATGCCCCCCTTTTAATTTTGCATCTCCAGCTTGGCATTCTCCTTCCATCCCTTCTTCTAAAGACCATAAGACATTGAAGAAGTAGGCCATTCGGCCCATCGAGTCTGCTCCGGCATTCAATGAGATCACGGCTGATCTGATAATCCTCAACTCCAATTTGCTGCCTTTTCCCCATAACCCTTGATTCCCTTACTGATTAAAAATCTGTCTATCTCAGCCTTGAATATACTTAAAGACCAGCCTCTACAGACCTCTGTGGTAAAGAATTCCATAGATTCACTACCCTCTGAGAGAGGAAATTTCTCCTCCTCTGTCTTAAATGGGCGACCCCTTACTCTGAGATTATGCCCTCTGGTCCTAGACTCTCCCACAAGGGGAAACAACCTCTCAGCATCTACCCTGTTAAGCCCCCTAAGCATCAAATATGTTTCAATAAAGTCACCTCTCATTCTACTAAACTCCAATGAATACAGGCCCAACCTACTCAACCTCTCCTCATAAGAAAACCCCTCCATGCCCAGGATCAGCCTAGTGAACCTTCTCTGGACTGCCTCCAATGTCAATATATCTTTCCTTAGATAAGGGGACCAAAACTGTTCACAGTATTCTAGGTGTGGTCTAACTAGTGCCTTGTATAGTTTTAGCTAGGCTTCCTTTATCATATATACACACCATTCCCTTTGAAATAAAGGCCAATATTCCATTTGCCTTCCCTATTACCTACTGAATTTGTACGCTAGCTTTTTGTGATTCATGCACAAAGACCCCCAAATTCCTCTGGGCTGCAGCTGTCTGCAGTCTTTCACCATTTAAATAACATTCAGCTCGTCTATTCTTCCTGCCAAAGTGCATAACTTCACATTATATTCCATCTGCTAAGTTTTTTCCCACTTACTTAACCTGCCTATATCCCTCTGTCGACTCCTTGTGTCATCCTCACTACTTGCTTTTTCACTATTTGTGTCATCCGCATACTTGCCGATAGTACATTCACCTCCCTCATTTAATATATATTGTAAATAATTGTGGCCCCAGCATTGATCCCTATGGCACTCCACAAGTTACAGGTTACCATCCTGAAAATGCCCCCCTTATCCCAACTCCATCTTTTATTAGTTAACCAATCCTCTACCCGTGCTAATATACTACCCCCAACACCATGGGCTCTTACCTGTCAAGGAGCCTTATGTGCAGTACCTTATCAAATGCCTTTTGGAAATCCAAATATATTACATCTACTGGTTCTCCTTTATCTATCCTGCATGTTACCTCTTCAAAGATTTCTAATAAATTTGTCAGGCATGATTTCCCCTTCATGAATCCATGCTGACTCTGCTTGACTATATTATGTATTTCTAAATGCTTTGCTATTACATCCTTTATAATAGACTCCAACATTTTCCCAATGACAGATATTAAGCTAACTAGTATATAGTTAGCTGTTTTTTTTTTGTTTCCCTCCCTTTTTGGCAATTTTCCAATCTTATGGGACTTTTCCAGAATCTAAGTGCATCCAGTATCTCTGTAGCTCCTTTAATATCCTAGGATGCAACCCATCAGGGCCAGGGGACTTATCGGGCTTTAGCCTCATTAGCTTTCCTAGTACTTTTTCTCTAGGGATCGTCATTTTATTTATTTCCTCCCTGGCTTTTGCCCCTTGATTACTTAGTATTTTTGGAATGCTATTAGTGTCTTTTACAGTGAAGACTGATGCAAAGTATTTATTCAACTCCTCTGCCATTTCCTGGTTCCCCATTATTATTTCCCCAGCTCCATTCTCTAAGGGAGCTATGTTCACTTTGGCCTTAGCTTCCTTTTTATATAATTAAAGAAGCTCTTACTGTCCATTTTATATTACTTTCTAGTTTACCCTCAAAGTTTATTTTCTTCCTCTTTGTTATTATTTTTGGTCATTCTTTGTTGGTTTTTAAAACTTTGCCAGTCCTCTGGCTTACCACTAATCTTTGCCACATTGTATGTTTTTTCTTCCAATTTGATACTATTGTTATTGTCCTTGGTTAACCATGGTTGGTTTGTCCCCTTCCTAGAATCCTTTTTCCTCACTGGGATACATCTTTGTTGTGAGTCATGGACTATTTTCTTCCCAGCTATCTCCCATTGTTCATCAACCGTATTTTCTGCTGAGCTCTTTTCCAGTCCATTCCAGCCAACTCTGCCCTCATTCCTTAAGTTACTTATACCCTTACTTAAGTTTAGCACCGCTGTTTTGACCCAAGTTTCTCACTCTCAAACGAATGCTAAATTCTACCATGTTATGGTCACTGTTTCCTAGGGGATCTTTTACTCCGAGATCATTTATTAAAGCTTCCTCATTACGCATTACCAGATCCAAAATAGCCTGATCTCTGGTTGGATCCACAACATATTGTTCCTGGAATTGTCCTGAATACACTCAATGAATACTTGCTTGTGGCTACCTCTGCCAATTTGATTTTCCCAATCTACATGACCATTAAAGTCACCCATGGCTAACACACTGCCTTTTTTACATGCCCTCATTATCTGCTGATGTATTTTCTGTCCTACAGTATAGCTATTGTTAGGGGACCTATAGATTACTGCCACCAGTGTCTTCTTCCGCTTCTTATTTCTTACCTCCACCCATATTGGATTCTACATCTTCTGATCCAAGATCATTTCTTGCTATCGTACCTATTCCATCTCATACTAACAAAGCTACCCCACCACCTTTTCCTTACTGCTGTCCTTTCAAAAAGTCACATACCCCTGAATATTTGGTTCCCAGCTTTGATCTCCTTGTAACCATGTCTCCGTAATGGCTACAAGATCATACTCATTACCTCTATTTGTGCCGTTAATTCATTTATTTTATTCTGAATACTACATACATTCAAATAGAGAGCCATTACTTTTGCCTTTTCACCATTTTTTCCCATTTGACCGTACTTGCTGCTGTTTTTTTTATGTTTGTACACTCTGTCCCTTTCTGTCACTCTGGGTATCATTATCTAAATACCTGCCCTGCAATGCTGCCATATCCTTTTGCTTTGTAAATCTATGCATCCCCTCACTAGAACTCTCACCGCCCACCCCCCTCCCCCACTTTATTTATTTTAAAGTCCTTTCTACAGACCTAGTTATTAAATTCACCAGGACACTGGTCCCAGCATGGTTCAGGTGAAGCCTGTCCCACCAGAACAGCTCCCTCCCTTCTACCCCAGTGCTGGTGCCAGTGCCCCATGAACTGACACCCATTCCTCCCACAACAATCTTTGAGCCATGCATTTAACTCCTTGACTTTATTTACCCTATGCCAGTTTGACTGTCGCTTAGGTAGTAATCCCAAGATTATTACCTTACACGCTGGTACCAACATGGACAACATCAACTGGATCCCTCCCCCCCCACTCCAAGTTCCTCTCCAGCCCTGAGGAGATGTCTTTTATGTCCTGGGTAAATGAGTTCGTTGGCCCACCGACTCCTAACTGCACGCCTTTCTATGTTCTCATCAATTGCTGCTTGCAAACAATAATGGGGAGAGACTGACATAAGAATAAACAATGATGGTTTATTGAGACATAGCGCAGAGCACCAGATCATACGTGCTCACTCAGAAACCTCCAGAACTAGACTTACAGTTCCCCACACAGTACAGTGATTTGTCGGTGCTGTCACATGATCAATACGCTTGCATTCTCTTAAATGGATAGGGTACCTCACTTTCCACAATGTCCTTAACCCTGGCTCCGGACAGGCAACACAACCTTCGGGACTCATGCTCACGGCTGCAGAGAACAGTATCTATGCTCCTAATTATACTGTCCATCAAGATGATTGTCTACATGAGAGATATCATACAAACAAAAATCCCATTGCATCTGAATTAACATGATATACTTAGCTGCAGACTCTATTTGGCTATATTGTGAACATTGTGGAAATAATCAGCTCAGTGCATGTCAGATACGATCTAGGAGTTATGAGAATCCCATAGCCTGCTAGGCCCATGTCAGACCCTTCATCCCTTTTTACATTACCAAGTTTGGATACAACAAAAGCAGTGTGTGTTGAGTCACAGGAAGCATGTTATCAATCAGTGTGGCCAGGTGCACCAGATATTGGAATGAAACTTGACAACACACATAATTAACTTTGTTTCATTTTTCAGACAAAGCAATAAGCACATCCTTTCCTGGTACAGTAAGTTACTGACCAGCAAAGTTCTTATTTCAGAAGATTTATACCAATGACCTATTAACACCAACATTCGTGTCAGCCTAGAAAACTAGCAGAAGATGACCTCAAAAAAGGTGACACAGCCACCAAAAAAGAATCAAGATAGAACTTAACATTTATATAGTGCTTAGCACTGTTCTTAAGATCCTGCTCCTCACACAACTCACTTTGTATTTGAACGACCCCATCATCACCAACCTTTCCTTTTGCCCCAAAATCCTTGATAGATTGTCACCTTTCCAATCCATGGACATCTTTCCTGCCATTCCATTTTTAAATCTCTCCAATCAGGTTTCAATATGGGACCAAGGCAGGTTGGTGGAGTTTAAGAGGCAGATCAGCCATGATCTTATTGTATGGCAGAATAGGCTTGAGAGGGTTGTTCTGTCTATCTCCCTTCCATGGCTATGCCCACATCCAGGTGTCCCTGGAAAAGGAGCACATGGTGTCCACCAGTATGCTTGAGGCCTTTGGTGAGGTTCCACTGAAGTGCATCAGCATCCCTGGGAGTGCCATCTAAGTTTCCTTTAAAGTTTTTAGTTTTTGTTACAGTGTATTAGTGGTGTCCCTTCAAAAGTGGCACTTAGTTCCCCTTCACTGGCAACCTTCTGCTTGGACCAAGGAGAGGCAGAACAGTTTCAAAGGGCTGAACGGCCTATAGCTATGGCTGTGCCTCCAATTCCAGTGAAAGAGCCGCTTAATTAAGACCCAGTTGAAACTGGATCCTCATTAAGTGACTCAGATCGGCCTTTTGTGTTAGGAGCATATAAATTCAGCCAGCAAACTCAGTTTAACCTAGGACTGAGTGTGTTGGGTAAGAAAGTATAACTTTTTATTTTGTACAATTTAGTTTATAGTTGGCATTAAACTGAAATCTAGAGTTTAACTTCTACAGTTGCCAGCCTTAAGCAGGGTTTTTTTTCAAGGGTTCCAGTGAAAGAGCAGCTTAATTAAGAACCAACTGAAACTGGATCCTCATTAAGTGACTCAGATCGGCGTTTTGTGGTTGGAGCATAAGTAGCCAACTTAGTGTGACTTACAGTAGAGTGCTGGAGTTGAGCGCTTCAGGGAGTGAAGTGGAGGAAGGGAAAGAGGTGATTGGTTGCTTTTGCCTAAACTTTTTCAGCCTCCAGGAATTGATTCTTTCTCTGCTACAGGAGAAGAAGCTGGTTAATTGGTGAATATCTGGGAAGTGATTAAGGTTTATTCTATTCCTAAAACTGAAAATAGTATGTTTTGAGTGGGAGACGATAAAAGGCACGGATCAAGAGGCCTACCTGTAGTAAGACCAGATCAAGAGGCCTACCTGTAGTGAGACCAGTGGTGGAGTGGTGTCACGAAACACAATGTGATGTGAGTGCAGGGAAAGCAGCTGCTTGGTGAATATTTCTAGTCTTTAAAGTAAAAGCTTATGCTCTAGCTTTTTTTTTCTCTTCCTTAAAAATACATTAAGTGTAAGATTGATACTGGTATAAAAAAAAATTAACAATAAAGTGTAAGGAGTGGGGATACTAGAGTAACTAATTAAATAAAATATGATACTGATGGGTGATGTGTTGCTGCTGTAGCATGTGGGTTCTGCTGCCCACCAAGGTGATGCAGAGCGAACACATCTGTAATAAGTGTTTGCAGCTCGAGAAGCTTTGGATCCAAGTTGAAGAGCTGGAGCCCAAGCTGCAGAAATTGTGCCACATCAAGGAGGGGGAAAGTTACCTGGAGACTTTGCTCCAGGAGATGGTCACACCCCTCAGATGAGGTAATTCAAATTTGGTCTGTGATCAGCGATAGGTTGTGACTGCATGTGATGCAGGTATGGGGACCCAGGGGTAGCATAGAAATATAGAAACTAGGAGCAGGAGTAGGCCATTCGGCCTTTTGAGCCTGCTCTGCCATTCACTATGATCATGGGTGATCATCCAACTCAATAGCCTGCTTCCACTTTCGTCCCATACTATTTGACCCCTTTTGCCCCAAGAGTTATATCGAGGAGCCTCAACCCCTGCAATTGTCCAACAATTATGAGGTTCTTGCAACCTGTGTGGATGAGAGTGGGGAATGCAGGGAGGATCAGTGAGCTGA
Source organism: Cetorhinus maximus (assembly GCF_964194155.1). Classification (NCBI taxonomy): domain Eukaryota; kingdom Metazoa; phylum Chordata; class Chondrichthyes; order Lamniformes; family Cetorhinidae; genus Cetorhinus; species Cetorhinus maximus. The sequence goes on from NC_135881.1 coordinate 29,739,105, forward strand.
CCACAGCACTGTGGCACAGGGACCCATTCAAGTGGGAAGAGGAAATAGGAATGTAGTAGTGGTAGGGGACAGTATAATTATGGGGATAGATACTGTTCTCCGCATCTGTGAGCGTAAGTCCTGAAGACTCTGTTGCCTGCCCGGTGCCAGGGTTAATGACATCCCCCTCAGGGCTGGAGAGGAACTTGGAATGGGAGGGGAGGGATCCAGTTGTCGTCATCCATGGTGGTACCAACAACATTGATAGGTCTAGAAAGGAGGTTCTGATAAAAGAATTTGAAGAGTTAGGAGCTAAATTAAAAAGAATGAACATTAATCAGCATTATTACCCGAGCCACGGGCAAACTGGCATAAGGTAAATAAAGTCAAGAAGTTAAATGTGTGGTTCAAAGATTGTTGTGGGAGGAATGGGTTTCAGTTCATGGGGCACTGGCACCAGTACTGGGGTAGAAGGGAGCTACTCTGGTGGGATGAGCTTTGCCTGAACTGTGCTGGGACCAGTGTCCTGGCAAATTGAATAATTAGGTCTGTAGGTAGGGCTTTAAACTAAATTGGGGGGTGGGGTGGTGGTGAGGGTTCTGGAGAGGGGATACATAGGCTTACAAAGCAAAAGGATATGGCAGCCTTGCAGGGCAGCTATTTAGATAAGGATACCCAGAGTATCACAAAAAAAAACAAACACAAAAAAAAGGCAGCAAATACAGTCAAATGGGGAAAAAATGGTAAAAAGGCAAAATTAAAGGCTCTTTGCTTAAATGCACGTAGTATTCAGAACAAAAAATGAATTAATGGCACAAATAGAGGTTAATGGGTATGACCTTGTAGCCATTATGGAGACATGGTTACAAGGAGATCAAAGCTGGGAACCAAATATTCAGGGGTATGTGAATTTTCGAAAGGACGGCAGTAATGAAAGGGTGGTGGGGTAGCTTTGTTAGTACAAGATGAAATAAGTATGATAGGAAGAAATGATCTTGGATCAGAAGATGTAGAATCCAATATGGGTGGAGGTAAGAAATATGGGGATAAGGCTGGTGGCAGTAATCTATAGGCCCCCTAACAATAGCTATACTGTAGGACAGAGAATACATCAGCAGATAATGAGGGCATGTAAAAAAGGCAGTGTGTTAATCATGGGTGACTTTAATGTTCATGTAGATTGGGAAAATCAAATTGGCAGAGGTAGCCACGAGCAAGAATTCATAGTGTATTCGGGACAGTTTCCAGGAACAATATGTTATTGATCCAACCAGAGATCAGGCTATTTTGGATCTGGTAATGTGTAAAGAGGAAGCTTTAATAAGTGATCTGAGTAAAAGATCCCCTAGGAAACAGTGACCATAACATGGTAGAACTTAGCATTTGTTTGAGAGTGAGAAACTTGGGTCAGAAACAACGGTGCTAAACTTAAGTAAAGGTAGTTAAGCAGTTAAGTAACTTAAGGAATGAGGGCAGAGTTGGCTGGAGTGGACTGGGAAAGGAGCTCAGCAGAAAATACAGTTGATGACGTTTAAGAAAATAGTTCATGAATCACAACAAAGATGTATCCCAGTGAGGGAGAAGGATTCTAGGAAGGGGATAAACCAACCATAGTTAACCAAGATCATTAAGGATAGTATCAAATTGAAAGAAAAAATATACAATGTGGCAAAGATTAGTGGTAAGCCAGAGGACTGGCAATGTTTTAAAAACCAACAAAAGATGACCAAAAAATAATAGAGGCAGAAAATAAACTGAGGGTAAACTAGAAAGTAATATAAAATGGACAGTAAGAGCTGTTTTAAATCTATAAAAAAAAGAAGCTAAGGCCAAAGTGAACATAGGCCCCTTGGAGAATGAGGCTGGGGAAATAATAATGGGGAAACCAGGAAGTGGCAGAGGAGTTGAATAAATACTTTGCACCAGTCTTCACGGTAGAAGACACTAATAGCATTCTAAAAATACTAAATAATCAAGGGCAAAAGCTGGGGAGGAAATAAATACAATGACGATCCCTAGAAAAAAAGTACTGGGAAGACTAATGGGGATAAAGTCCGATAAGTCCCCTGGACCTGATGGGTTGCATCCTAGGATATTAAAAAAAGTAGGTACAGAGGTAGTGGATGCACTGGTAGTAATCTTCCAAAATCCTTAGATTCTGGGGAAGTCCCTGAGGATTGGAAAACTGCCAATGTGACTCCCCCTTATTCAAAAAGGGAGGAAGATAAAAAACAAGTTTGCTTAACATCTGTGATTGGGAAAATGTTGGAGTCTATTATAAAGAATGTAATAGCAGAGTATTTAGAAATACAAAATATAATCAAGCAGAGTCAGCATGGCTTCATGAAGGGGAAATCATGCCTGACAAATTTATTAGGATTCTTTGAGGAGGTAACATGCAGGATAGATAAAGGGGAACCAGCAGATGTAATATATTTGGATTTCCAAAAGGCATTCGATAAGGTACTGCACATAAGGCTCCTTGATAAGGTAAGAGCCCATGGTGTTGGGGGTAGTATATTAGCATGGATAGAGGATTGGTTAACTAATAAAAGATGGAGTTGGGATAAGGGGGGCATTTTCAGGATGATAATCTGTAACTTGTGGAGTGCCATAGGGATCAATGCTGGGGCCACAATTATTTACAATATATATTAATGACTTAGATGAGGGAAGTGAATGTACTATCACCAAATTTGCGGATGACACAAATTGGTGGGAAAGCAAGTAGTGAAGATGACACAAAAAAGCCTACAGAGGGATAAAGACAGGTTAAGAGTGGGCAAAAGCTTGGCAGATGTAATATAATAGGAGCTGAATATTATTTAAATGGAGAAAGACTGCAGATAGCTGCAGCACAGAGGGATTTGGGGGTCCTTGTGCATGAAACACAAAAAGCTAGCATACAAGTTCAGCAGGTAATAGGGAAGGCAAATGGAATGTTGGCCTTTATTTCAAAGGGAATGGTGTGTATATATGAAAAAGGAAGTCTAGCTAAAACTGTACAAGGCACTAATTAGACCACACCTAGAATACTGTGAACAGTTTTGGTCCCCTTATCTAAGATAAGATATACTGGCATTGGAGGCAGTCCAGAGGTTCACTAGGTTGATCCAAGATATGGAGGGATTTTCTTTTAAGGAGAGGTTGAGTAGGTTAGGCCGGTACTCATTGGAATTTTGAAGAATGAGAGGTGACTTTATTGAAACATAAGATTCTTAGGGGGCTTGACAGGATCAATGATGAGAGGTTGTTTCCCCTTGTGGGAGAGTTAGGACCAGAGGACATAATCTCAGAGTAAGGGGTTGCCCATTTAAGCCAGATGAGGAGAAATTTCTTCTGAGGGTAGTCAATCTGTGGAATTCTTTACCGCAGAGGGCTGTAGAGGTCATTAAGTATATTCAAGGCTGAGCTAAACAGATTTTTAATCAGTAAGGGAAAAAAGGGTTATGGGGAAAAGGCGGGAAAGTGGTGTTGAGGATTTTCAGATCAGTCACGATCTCATTGAATGGCGGAGCAGACTTGATGGGCCGAATGGCCTACTTCTGTTCCTATGTCTTATGGCCTGATGGTATTCCCTGCCATAGCACTGAAACAGTCCTAATCAAAGTCACAAATGGTATCCTGTGACTGTGACAGTGGTGCATCATTTCTCTTCATCCTTCTCCACTACTTTCATTGTCGATCACACCATCCTCTTCCAATGCATTTCCTCTGTTGCCCAGGTTAGTGGGACTACCCTGGTTGGGTTCAATTTTTGCCAATCAGACAATCTCTAAAAATAACTTCTCTTTCATCCCCAATATTGAGTGAAGGTGAGTATGATGGGAGGGAATAAGGAGAGAGAGTAGCAGTGATAAAAGAGAATTCGGCATCTATATCATCCCTTTCTTGACCTCAGGGCATCACCAAGCACTATACAACCATTGAGGTTCCTTTGAAGTGTAGTCACTTGTAATGTAGGAAACATGGCAGCCAATTTGCACACAGCAAGCTCCCCCATAAAGCAACAATTTGGTAAGGATCAGATAATTTGTTTTTAGTGATCTTGATTGAACAATAGGCAAAAGCAAAATCTTGCATTTATAAAGCACCTTTCATAACCACTGGAGATTCCAAAGTGCTTTACAACCAATGAGGTGCTTTGTTTTTAGGAAGTGTAGTTCATTTTCCTGAGCAGAGAATGATGTGGAGTCAACAGTGTAACATAACAGAAAGCTCCTACTAACAGTAATGTCAGCCCAAGCCTGGATATTGTCCAGGTCTTGCTGCAATTGTACATGGGCTGCTTCAGTGTCTGAGGAGTTGTGCATGATTCTGAACATCTCCACTTCTGACCTTAAGATGGAAGGAAGGTCATTGATGCAGCTGAATATAGTTGGGCTTAGGACACTACTCTGAGGAACTCCTGCAGTGATGTCCTGGAACTGAGATGATCGATCTCCAACAACCACAACCATCTTCCTCTGTGCTAGGTGTGACTCCAGCCAGTGGAGAATTTTCCCCCTGATTCCCATTGACTCCAGTTTTGCTACAGCTCCTTGATGCCACACTCAGTCAAATGCTGCCTTGATGTCAAGGGCAGTCACTCTCACCTCACCCTGGGAGTTCAGCTCTTTTGTCCATGTTTGAACCAAGGTTATAATGAGGTCAGCAGCTGATTGGCCCTAACGGAACCCAAACTGAGCGTCAGTGAGCAGGTTATTGCTAAGCAAGCGCCGCTTGATAGCACTGATGACCCTATTTCATCACTTTACTGATGATGGAGTGTAGACTAATGGGGTGGTAGTTGGCTGGGTTGGATTTATCCTGTTTTTTGTGCACACGACATACTTGGGCAATTTTCCACATTGCCGGGTAGATGCCAGTATTGTAGCTGTACTGGAACAGCTTGGCTAGAGCCAAGCTGAGCTGCTTCTAAGTCGTGAGAGTAGCAGTAATTGGAAGGGAAGGTGGTGTCATTAATCAGGGTACGGGGAGGCAGGGGATTGGAAGGGTCAATGTCACAATCAGAAGGGGGCACAGGGGGTGCCTGACAGTGCACCACAGTTTTAATGTGGGGATAGCTCCTCCCTGTTCCATACTCAGGTAGGTATTTTTAACTAAATTACCTTTTTCAGGCAGCTGCAATGGTCCTTTTAAGCCATGGGTTTCCTGAATATCTGGGTAACTGTTATCGCAGAGGGTGCCTCAAGCAGACGTTAAGCTCATTAGTTGCTTCTGCGAAAGGTCCAATGCCCATCTTAGGAGTTCAGGGCACAAATGAGTGTGCTTCCTGTTGCCATATTGGAGGCTTGAATGTGCATTTAGTGCCCCAGAAATGATAGCAGAACAATTGAATATCTAGACCAGCAGCAGTTAAACTGGTGTCCTTCACCAACCATAAGTAGGTCAGACAGACAAAAACAGTATCTATCAGAGAAATATGTTTTGTTGGCTGTTGTTGATACTTCAATTGGTGAACTGACACTGAAGTGACAAGTAAATGAAGTATATTAAAATAGAACTGTATCAGAATGTAGCCCACTATTAGTCTCTGGACACTGATCTTAAAGCACAGAACCACTCATCAGACATTTCAAATCAGGGCTAATGCTACTAAATCATCTGGAAGAACTATTGGCTAAAAGATTTGTTTAACTATGAAGTGGGGAGGATTGTTCAGCTTCAGAGGGTCATAAATTTGTGCCTTTCAGTGTACCCCTGTGGCAGGAGTTAGTCAGAAAGACTGGGAATGCGGTCAGGACTCGGACGTAATGGGATCTGGCCTAACATCAGGCCACTGAAAGGATGGGGATTCTACCCTTGACAAGACCAGCAGTTTAAGAGGGGCTGAGATGTGAAGGTGGCAACTCCCATGTTCCCAATTCTTAGGTCCTGACATGGGTTCAGTGTAAAAGCTTGTGAGATCACGCATACTCAGCAGCCAAACAGTGGAAATGTTTCTGACCAGGAGATCTGGGCCTTGGATTGAGCACTAGACCTCCTGACCTTTAGCGGTGACACATGGGTTCTCTCAGGGTTACATGGCACATCCCAGGTCTTCGGCATGTCTGCTGGGACAGCTGCTGACAAATTCACTTGTAAAGCATTGGATCTTCCCCAATATCAGAAACCTTGGTTGGTGGTGCAATCAATAACAGAAAACAGAGGCAGGTTTGTCTCAACAATTACACCAACAATTACATCAACCTGACACACAGAGCTACAGAGCCTCGAGGCTACAGGGCACTGAAGGATTGCTGCCTCTTTGACACAGGGAGTGAGGTGATTGGTAATGAACAAACCCATGTATAAGATTGTCATCGGTTCATTCATTCAGCTTCTGTCACTTTGATAATGTTGTATTCACAAAATCTTTCACAGGCTATATACAGAGCAGAAGGGAGCTATACGGCCCATCAAGACTGCATGGCTCTCTGAAAGAGCATTCTACCTAGTCCCACTCCCCTGCCTTATCCCTGTAACCTTGCACTCTTTTCAGAACAATCCAATTTCCTTTTGAATACCTCGATCAAACTCGCCTCCACCCCCTACTCAACACGTTTGTTCCAGACTCCAACCACACTCTTGGATGGAAAAACAGTTTTCTTAAAAAAAAAATATTTACTCCTTTTGCCAATTATTTTGAATCTATGCACTCTTGAGTGGGAACAGTTTCTCACTATTTACCCTCAGGATTTTGAACAACTCTATCAAGTCTCCTCTCAGCGTTCTTTTCTCCAAGGAAAACAATCCCACCTCCCCAATCTGTCCTCATAGCTACAGCTCTTCATCCCTGGAATCATTCGTGTGAATTTCTTGTGAATTTCTTCTGCACTCTCTCATATGCCTTCACATCTTCAAGTATGGCACCCAGGACTAGACGCAGTACTCCAGATGAGGCCTAACTAGTGTCTTATACAAATTCAACATGGCCTCCTTACTCCTGTACTCAATGCCCCTATTAATAAAACCTAAGTTACTATATGCTCTATTAACTGCTCTCACAACATGCCCTGCCATCTTCAATGACTTGTGTACCAGTTACCTCCTCTCACCTCAGCCTGGATAGCATTTCCTTCTTTTGTAAAGACAGATGCAAAGTACTCATTTAATACCTCTGCTATTTCTCCTGCCTCCACGTGCAAGTCCCCTTTTTTAACCGAAATACCTGGAAAAACTCAGCAGGTCTGGCAGCATCGGTGGAGAAGAGCAAAGTTGACATTTTGAGTCCTCATGACCCTTCAACAGAACTAAGTAGAACTAAGTAGTTTTGTGCTTAGTTCTGTTGAAGGGTCATGAGGACTCAAAACATCAACTTTGCTCTTCTTTGCCGATGCTGCCAGACCTGCTGAGTTTTTCAGGTATTTCTGTTTTTGTTTTGGATTTCCAGCATCCGCAGTTTTTTGTTTTTACCCCTTTTTTAACCCTCTGTTCCTGCACCTCTTTAGAGTTTCTCCCTTTATTTTATACTGTCTCACCATATTCTTCCTGCTAAAATGAATCACCTCACACTTTTCTGCATTGAATTTCATTTGCCACTTGTCTGCCCAATCCACCAACATGTCCTTTTGAATCTCAAGACTAACCTCATCACAGTTGGCAATGTTTCCAGTCTTTGTATCATCTGCAAACTTTGAAATCATGACCTGAACACCAGTCTAGATCATTAATATAAATCAGGAAGAGCAAGCTGGGAACCTCCACTACAAACCTTCCCCCAATCTGATAAGAACCATTTATCACTATTGTTTCCTGACACTCAGTCAATTTCTTATCCAAAAGCCTACTTTCCCTTTTAATCCATGATCTAGAATTTTGCTCAAGTTTATGTGGCACTGTATCAAATGTTATTGAAAATCCATGTCACTACATCAACAGCATTGCCTTTATCAACCTTCTCTGTTACCACCTCAAAGCTCCAGCACGTTAGTTTTTTTACTTGTTCGTTTGATGTGCGTGTCACTGGCTAAGCCAGCATTTATTGCCCATCGCTAATTGTGTAACAACCACAATTCTCTAGTCCTCTGGCACTTCTCCTGTGTCTAAGGAAGATTATCACTAGTGCTTCTGCAATTTCCACTCTCTCTTCCTCAGTACCCTTGATGCATCTCATCTGCTCCTGGTACCTTCTCTATTTTAAGTAAAGATAGCCTTTTTTGACACCTCCTCCTTCTGAATTATAAATTCTTCTAGTGTAGCAGTTGCCACATCTCTCACTGCAGCCTGGGTAGCATATTTTTCCTTTGTAAAGATAAATGCAAAGTACTCATTTAATACCTCTGCTATTTCTCCTTCCTCCACGTGCAAGTACCCTTTTTTTTTATCCCTAATCGTCCCTGCTTTTTCTTTTACCATCCTTTTATAGAAGACCTTGGGATTCCCTTTTATGTTAGCTGCCAGTCTCTTTTCATGCTCTCTCCTTGCTTTTCTTATTAGTTTTTTTCACTTCCCCTCTAGTCCTTCTGTATTCAGCCTGATTCTCCATTGTATTTTCTGCATGACATCTGTCGTACACGCACTTCTTCCTTTTCATCTCCACCTCTATCTCTCTCTTCATCCAGGGCACTTGGATTTATTTGTCCTACCTTTCCCCTACAAGGGACTATACCTTGACATTGCCTGCAATACTGTTTCTTTGAAGGTGGCTCATTGTTCAGCCACCATCTTTTTTGCCAATATTTGATTCCAGCACATTCGACTCAGATGCGTTCTCATCCCATCGAAGTTGAACACGTTCCAGGAACTCTTGCCACCCTTGTCCCTTTGCACTATTCCTATCCCAGTCTATATTTAGATAATTGAAGCCCCCCCCATTATAATTGCTCCATAATTCTTGCACCTCTGTAATTTCTTTGCAAATTTGTTTCTCCACATCCCTTCCACTGGATGGTGGTCTAAATTCTACAACGATCAAAGTTATTGCACCTTTTTCATTCCTTACCTCTACCCTCTGGAACATGCTCTCCAGTACTGTTTTTTTAAAAAATTTGTTCATGGGATGTGGGCATCACTGGCTAGGCCTGCATTTATTGCCCATTTCGGAGTCAACCATATTGCTATGGGTCTGGAGTCACATGTAGGCCAGACAGGTAAGGACAGCAGATTTCCTTCCCTAAAGGACATCAATGGACTAGGTGGGTTTTTACAACAATCGACAATGGTTTCATGGTCATCATTGGACTTTTTTTTATTCAGTTCAAATTCTACCATCTACCGTGATGGGATTTGAACCCAGGGCATTACCCTGGGTCTCTGATTTAACAGTCCATGATAATACCACTACACCATTGCCATCTTTAATCAATACTGCCACTACCCCATCCCCCCACGCCTTTTCTTCCTTTCCTGTGTCTCCTCAACACCTTGTATTCAGGAATACTTAAGACCCAGTCCTGCCCTTCTTTGAGCAATAATATCATCCTTCCATTTGTCAACCCGTGCCTGTAGCTCACCAATCTTTTAAACCACGCTCTGTGCATTCACATGCACGCACAGTAACCCTGATTTAGGCCTTTTCATTTTCTCCCTTACTCTGACCCCATCTAATGACTTACTATTGCCTACTCTAATTCCATCAAACTCTCCAGGTATTCTATTTACCTTGATGCCTCTATCTGATATATCCTTCTTATCAGTTAATATTTCTCTACTTCCCCCTGCCAGTTTTTCTCCTCTCCACTCTGAATTGCTCCTCAGGTTCCCATCCCCCACAGCACTAGCAAACCTCTCCGCAAGGACTTTAGTCCCAGTCCTGTTAAGGTGTGACCCATCCTTGTATGGGTCCCATCTGCCCCAGAATCGGTCCCAATGCCTCAGAAATCTAAAGCCCTCCCTCTTACTCCATTTCTCCAGCCATGTGTTGAACTGCTCAATCTTCCTACTCTTATGCTCATTAGCAAGTGGCATTGGGATTAATCCTGAGATTACTGCTCTTGAGGTCCTGCTTTTTAATTCCCTTCCTATCTTCCTAAAACCTGCTTTCAGGGCCTCATCCCTTTTCCTACCTATGTCATTGGTCCCAATGTAGACCATGACATCTGGATGTTCACCCTCCCACAAAAGTATGTCCTGCAGCCGATCTAAGGTATCCTTGAACCTGGCACCAGGGAGGCAACATATCATCCTGGAGTCACATTTACAAAAGCAGAAATGCTCCCCCTGTTATAGAATCCCCTACCACTATAGCTCTTCCACTCTTCCTCCTCCCCTCCTGTGCAGCTGGGCCACCTGTGACTCACTTGGCTCTTGCTATAGTCCTCTGAGGAACCATCTCACTCACCAGTATCCGAAATGGAAAAGCGGTTAGAGACCGAGAGAGCTTCAGGGGATTCCTGCGCTACCTGCCTGTTTCTCTTCGATACCCTGGCGGCCACCCATTCCCTCTGCCTGTGTACTTCTTAGCTGTGGTGCAACCATTTGTCTAAATGTGCTATCCACATAATCCTCAGCCGTGCAGATGCACCATGGTGACCCCAGCTGCTGCTCAAGTTCCACATCCCAGAGCTCAAGTTCCTGCAGCTGTTGACACTTCCTGTAGATGGAGTCATTGAGGGTGCTTTGTGCCAGCATGACTTCCCGCATCCTGAAGGATGCATATTCCACATGGCTGAGTATTTAGAATGAGCTTTCTCCAGAATACCATAACTGCAACAGCTAGGCCTCTGAGAGTCTATTCTGATTCAAATATTTTGATGAATGTCTATTTTATTTCTAAAAATACTTTCTTGGGGGTGGAGTAACAATCAGTTTTGTCTGAGTTTTCTGTTTAAAGACATCCCTTTCCAAATCGATGAGCCACTGGGAAAGGAGAAGGTAATGGATTCAGAATTAGCACCATGTTCCCAAATGCTTAAATCTGACAGGGAGAAGAAGGCCACAGTCAGTTACTAGGGGGCTAAGTCGACTAACTCTTGAAAATGGGTGCAGGGATCACAATGAATTAGCTGCGCTCGTTCAATATATTGCGGGCAGCATTAAGCTGTCTGCTCAGTTGAATGATTGATGTGTGCAGCCACTGCTAACCATGCTGTTAATTGGCTGCAAGCAACAGCAGAGGGGCCAGAATTGTAACTTGCTAACACCATGTAGAGATAACCTGCACTGGAGGTTTTGGTGGTAGTGGTAGAAAGTATGAGAGTTGTCCTATATCCATGGGGCCCAGGGGGTCTTCCAGACACAAGCTCAGAAGATAGTGAGAACAGACACTATCTGAGAATTTGGGTGCAGTGCTGCAAGAAATTCAATGATCTCACATGAGTGGTCAAGGTCTGTGAATGCACCTTCAAATGTCACACCCAACCAACAGCACCATAATCCTCAAATCACCACACTCTCATCATTCACTTACCAACAATCTTTATTAAGCACAATGCACAGCAAATATTTATATTCTCTATTGCACCCTTGCACATTTAGCTCCGCTGAAAGCCTTGCAGCCACACCTCACAGCTTGCACATAACTGCCAGCTATTCAACTGACAGCCACATCCCCCAAACAGACGGCATGAAACTCACCGACACCACTCTTTCTTGCAGGACAATGTGGCACACCATTCGAAGCAACAGGAGTTAGCTGGAGAGGAAGACTCATCATTCCATATCCAGACTCCCAATAGGGGGAGTGGTGGGGGTGCTGGATAGTGCTGGCTATTAGTGGAAAGCCCGTTGCTTAGGCCATGGTCAGCGGTGGGTCTGAAACCATTTAAGATGACAGTATTTTCATACCTCACCCGCCTCTCCTCATTCCACCCTGTCTTCTGATTTACAAGTTGTAGATGATGTAAGGATGCACCTCCTACTTTCCCTCCTGTCTCCCTTCACCATCACCTTACCCTTGTGACTTTCTTAGGACATGATACCTGGCCGGGCAGTGGAGGAACTCGAAGAAGAATGATGATGAAGACACTGCACAGTCACTGGATTTCACACCAGCCCAGGTACTGACAGTGCAAGGATCTTAGAGGATAGCATAGAGGTGGAACCTGCATGTGTTCAGACAACAGGGCATGAGTTGGCTACAGCCAAGGTAGAAGGTAAGGATAGTGCAGGCCAACTTGCCAGAGGATGAGGTTGCACACAAGTTCTGAGGACTCGGGTGAGCACTTCAATGGGGCTGCCTTGGTAGAACGCTGATGGGCGTGAACGCTGATGGGTGTGCACAATGAATTGCTTGGAAAGCCTGCCAGAAAGTCTGGTCAATGTCAAAGAGCATGGAGCAGCCCAGCACTAACTGATACAGGGCTTTGTGCAGACCTTGGAGCCCATCACATTTTGTGTGGCACCATGGCTTTCATTTTACACCTGAGCATACACAAAGGTTGCGCACCAGTGACATTAGCGATATCATCAGTGTATAGCCCTTGTGGGCCAGTAGCCACCCTTTGATTTGTGGAGTGCCACAGAATGAAGCATTGTGGCTGCTTTCAGGACACCTGGTGTACGTGATTCACTGCCTCTGGTCACACAACTGATGGATGTTGAGGGGCTGATATCTCTTCCAGCTTCAGTACATGGCAGAGTTGACATGCAACATCCCACAAAGTGATGTGCATGCAGTCAATGCTATACTGTACCTTGGGGAACCCTGTGATCATGCTGAATCTGTGTGCTCTCCCCTTCCTGCTGCTGTCTGGCAAGAGAGCATTAAATGTAGCCAGCTTTCCTTGAATAGAGTCTTAGTGACCTTGCAACAGTTGACAGAAAACTTGGAAATTTCTTCAGTTTTAGAAGGATCCAAACAAGAAAAAGTTCATGGCCACAGTCACCCTTACAGTCACTGGCAATGCCTTTCTTCCCCTGCACTGTTGTCAGTTGTAACTGTAGCATGCGGCAGATTTCAGTGAGGACATCCTTACTGACACACGGACAATTTGCACATAGACAAGGGTGCGAGTGCTAATGAAACCATAGTCTCACATTGACCAGTTTCAGGTAGGAGAATTGCTTCCTGAACACCTTGGGTTGGATGAGGCCTCTTGCTGCAAGTACTACTCCTCCTTCCTCTTCCAGCAGCTTGTGCTGTTCTGTGTGACCTCTGTTCATTCTCCCAGTTATGTTGTATTCCAAGGGAAATGTCTACTTATGCAACTTTGTCTGGGAACAAATGGTTTGTGCAGAAGTTTTGAAGTCAGCAAAAACTCCTTCAGTACCTGCCACACCACACTTGCAATTTGAATGGACTATAGAAAGCACCAAACTCTTGTAGAATTGTAACAACAGTCAAAATGAAGCAACCAGCAACTAACTTGTAAGTAGTTGATGATCCCTTTAATAGTGCTGGTGCTGCTGACTGAGGAGGGTTGGTGGAGGCGCGTTCCTCCCAGCTGAAAAACACATCTTCAGCTGCTCAAGGTTAAGAGAGGGCCTTAGCTGGAATGTTTCATTCAAAGATTGCACTGTTTGTATCAAATTAGCATTGCATGCTAATTAATGCTCTGACCAGCCTGTTCTGCATACATCCAGTAGACATTCACTGCACTTTAACATCCTCACCAATATGGCATCTGGCACGATTTGTCTCGAGTCAGTGTGTGCACATGTACAATGCAGATGCCATTTTGGAGCTCTATGGTCATACATAGTGCCCAAAGAATAGGTGCTACTGAGCCCAGTTTAGATGTTTATATATATTTTAAATATAAAACTCAGTTCTTCCACCTCAATCGGTTAATTTTGCAATGAGCTGCTTTTCTGTTTAAGAGCAAAGGTGTCTGAAATTTGCCCTCAGCAAAACAAACTACTTTATTGGCTAACAATATAAACAACTTGTGCATTAATTTAAGCAGCAATTTGCTTCATTAAATGAATTTTTGTCTAAGATTTCTTATGAATTATTTGAATTATCTTTTCACATTCTATTATCCCAAGACAGATATATACCATTTTGTTCTACTTTAAAGGTTGTTTTAGTCATAACTTATTCTCCACTGGCCAGTGATAGGCTATGGTTCTATGACCACCAGCAGCCTTCCAGTAGCTTGTCTATGTGGCTATTTTTTTCATGTATGGAACTAAAAATATACAACAGTGGGTTTCCAAAGCAGGAATATAGGAAGAGAAGGTGTTCAGCCCCTCATAGCTGTTCTACATTCAATTCAATCATAGCTAATCTTTATGTTTAAAGTCTACTTGTAAAGGTTTAATGGTCATGTTATTTAGACAATGTTAATGATGATGTAAGCATGACATCAGGGTTAGATGATCAAGATACTCCAAGGGAGCAGGACACAGAATAGTCTGTGTCCAGAAAACAATGTCTTTCCCTCCTGGTCTTGGATGTAAATAGTTCTAAATAAATAGTTTTGAGAAACTAAATACTGACTATCTCTAAGTCACTCAGAGTAAGTGAAACCTTATGGAGCCAAAGGGCAATGAGCCGAAACATGGTGGCAGCACTGGAGGCCACAGTTTAAGAAAGCTGAGAATACAGGTTGGTAACCCATGGGTGAAGGCCTAGGAATAGTTTGACTTCGCAAATAAGAAGAACATAAAATAAAGCTTACCTTGGTAGGGTACAGTGAACAAACAACTCTCAAGATGTTGGTAGCCATTGAACAGCCATTACCCCTTCCACAGCCCTTCAAATACATTGAGGGCCCACAGCAAGGACAACAATGGGAGTCCTGAAGATGACGATTTGAAAGGTAATGAACAGCTTTGGGTGCCCAAGAAGAGGCACAAATTCTAGGTTAATGCCCTTTTATATGTGATTGGGGCCATTGCTGATGCTCTAGTGAGTCAAGGAGACTTTAGCTTCCTACAAGGAGGTTTTGAGGGCCTTTGATAATTATTTCAGCCTTAAAAAGAATCTGGCCATTGATGAGGTGAGATTCAACCAAAGGCTGCATCAATTCATTTACTAACGACTTATTAATTTGCATGACTGCATTGTAGTTGGCATGTTCGATCAGGCACTTATGGACTCCCTGCAAACCAAGGAGGATTAAATGTTAGAGAAGGCCAAGCAGTTTTCAAGGCAGGCAGAGCTATGACAGCAAAATTGGTGTGTACTTTGGGGCGATGTCGGGGCTTGGGAGGGGTCAATCCAGCATGTGAGCCAAAGTCAGGAGTTCCAGTCACCAAAAATCCCACAAAAGTGAAAACTCATCGAGCCAAAAGACCGAACAAGTAAAGGGTAACAAGTCAAACCTTGGTGGCAGCCCAAAACACTACTGACCCCCTTGTCTAACAAAGGTCTATTAATCTGTGTTGAAATTGTCAGTTGACCTACAGTCAACATCTTTTTGGGATAGTTCTAGATTTCCAATAGCCTTTGTGTAAAGAAGTGCTTTCTGGCAATACCCCTGAACAGCCTAGCTCTAAATTTAAGGTTATGTCCCTTTGATCTGTAGCACACCACCATCCCACTACCCACTTCAGAGGAAATAGTTTCTTCCTGAGCTTTCAACTCATTCAATCATCTTAAACAGCTCAATTAAAATGGTTTAAGCTACATAACAATCAATAGCAGAAATGCAAAAATAAAAAAAAAGATGTCCCTTTCCTTCACTGGAGGCAATGGGATACTCCATCTTTTCCCTGGTTGAGATTTGTCTACTCACCACACATGAGGGATCAGACCCGCCACCTTCCAGATATGCCGGCTCAGCTCCACATTGGGCAGAGCACTTACCAACTCTGGGAGCCAACATGTTGGCCTTTTGGAACAAGTCTTGTGCCTTCCATGTTTAGAAAACTTGTGCCTTGGCATTCATACTCAAACCTTAATGTAACCCTCTGAACGCACAGAAACGTTCTCTTGTCAGATAGTTTACACTGTAAATCATCAATTAAAATTTCATCTGCCCTTCCCGCGGACAGTTTCTATAAATATTCAGGTGCAGCAATTCGTGTGAAGAAATCCAGCATGCTATTGCATATACAAAGCAGAACTAGTAGACTCTTTGCTAGAACTGATGAAGACACCTACCTGAATATTCAATGGAACTTCTTGTTTATAAAATGGCCCCAAATTCTTGGGACCAAATATAATTAAACTGCGTGATTATAGATTGCAGGGATGCTAAAATGTTAGGAAACAAGGAGTCATAGTTAATCTGTTTGCGTTAGTGTGCAGGGTTACGAAATCCTGGAATGAAAAACTGTCAAACACTTGGAAGTGCTCTGTAACATAATTAATGACAGGCCATTTATTAGCCTCAAAAGGATTAAGGAGAAATGCACACAAATCGGAAAAAATCATCTTTGCAATGTGGAAACCCATAGCAAATTCCCAGAATTTAAGAGGAAGGATTTTGTTGCATGAATTCCAGTTTATCTTTGGTAAACCATCAAAATGCAGTATTTCAAATCATTATGCTGCTCACTGCTGGCAACAAAGGATGGCGAGTCCGTAGGCCAGAGCTTAAGAACTATTAAAGCACAAATAATTCAAGGACAATGGAAAGGAATGCGGGATTTGGGAATTTAACCTCAGTAGAGATAATGCACACCAGAGAAATAGTAACACCCATTTGCTTCCTGCCTTAATGGCACAATTCCATTTGTTGCATTTTGCCCTGATATTCCATTTAAACTAAACTTAACCCTCTCTTTCTAACATAAATAGAAAGCTAGTGGAGGTAAAAGTTAACACAAGCTTGTAAAGAGTCATTATTGTCATCAGCTGTCCCTTGATTCGAAGATGACGTCTACTCAGGGTTGCAAGTTTCTGCCATGGATCCTAGTGTGACCGAGCAGGTCCATTCTCGACACGCAGATCTTTGGCACATGGGCCAGTGTGTCCTGTGATCCTAGTGGGATCCAGAGTGCATGACTTGCTTCCTTTTCTTTCCGTCTCTGCTGCTCTGCCTCATCATTAAGACGTGGGACTCAAAGCATGATGCACCTTGATGGACAAGTTGTCGCCATTCTGAAGTTTGGTAGCACACTCCGAGGACAACGCTGTCGCCTTTCAAGGATGCCTTCAGAGTGTCTTTAAAGCATTTTCTTTGATCTCTCCTGGAATGTTGGTCCTTTGAGAGTTGAGGGGAAAGGATCTAGTGAGATGGCTTTTAGCCATCCAGACATGGTGTCCAATCCATCAAAGTTTTGCAGGAGTTTTGCCTGCATGCTTGTGGACTTGGCTTCAAGTAGCATTTGTTTGATGGTCCACCCATTGAATGCGGAGGAGGCACTGCTGATGGACTTTCTCTAGTGCTGATATACACCCAGTCTCACTGCAGGACACGAGTGTAGTGATGCCATCTGCTCTGTACATTAGGACTTCTGAGTTGCAGAGGTCTTTGTTGGCCAACACTCACTGTTATAGCTTATGGAAGACTGAACTGGCACCGCTGATCCAGTGTTGGACTGCTTTGTCAATGGTGGCATTTTGAGAGAGGTGTCTGCCAAGGAATGGAAGCACTTGGGAGGTAGAACATTTGGCTAACCAGGTGTGGGCTGAAATGAGTTTTCTTCTGACATCCAAGTACAGGCCAAGTTTCTTGTATGCAAAATTGAAGATATCGAGGGTATCTTACAACTCCCGTGCAGAGTGCAGTCATCCGCGAACTGTAGATCATGTATATCTTTGGATGTTTAGTTTTGGCACGGAGGTGACTTGAGGTAAAAGTTTTCCATCTAGTTGGCATTTAGTACTGACACCAGTGGGCAGTTATTCTTTGGAGAGGTGAATAGCCAATGTCAGATTGTAAATAATTTTGGGGCTTTTGTTCAATCTTGCTTGACTCCAGTCTGGATTTCGAAGGCATCTGTTTTGGATCTCCCACTCAAGACAGTTGCAGTCATATCATGAAGCAATTTCAGGATTTTGAAGTTTCTTGGACATCCAAATCTTTGAAACACAATCCACAGAGCCTCGCAATTTACTGAGTTAAATGCTTTGGTCAGGTTGATGAATGGTCAGGTTGATGAATGCATTGAAGAATCCCTGATCTTGTTAACATTTTCCTTGGATTTTTTCTGACAACAAGGACCATGTCAGAGGTTCCTCTGGAAGGTCTAAAGTCACACCGAGTCTCTGGAAAGATTTCCTCAGTCACAGGAAGTAGGTGATTCAGGATACATGTCAGGATTTTGCCTGCTGTGGTCGAGGGAAAACTTCTGTTAGAATACCATCTGGGCCCAGGCTTTGTTTTTCACCCAATTGATTCCTTATTGCAGGTATCCATCAACCTTCGTGCATCTGTCGGCTGTGTCAATTCTTTACTAGGGATTCCTGGCAGCCCTGTCCCCGGATCCAATTCTCTTTTGCCACGACTTGAGAAGTGGACCTTAGTAGAAGCCTGCATGTGACTTTGTTTAACATGGGGAGTATGGGGCAGTGTCATTGTCCACACAATCTTGACAGGTTGGTGGTCAGCTTTTGGTGATGCATCAAACCAGGAATACCCGGACCACCTTGCCGCTGCAGCCATCTTCCATCTTCCTCATAGCCAGTGAGGAGCATACTCTTCCTTCATCTGTCCTGTTGTTGACTGCATTTTGTCTGGCGCCTTGCCACCATGGGTGTCCTTACCAGGAGCAAGGATCTCCCGACAGTCTCACCCAAACACACAATCCTCTCCACCACATCAAGGTGGTGTTCCACAGAGCAGTTTGTAAAGAATAAAGAACCAAAGGCTGACATAATGCATTATCAGTCCAAAATTTTCTGTAACCTGTCACCTGGAAGATTAAAGAAGATTAAGAGCTCCAGAATTGTAAGGCCCAGGTAAACAGTGCAAAGAATCTTGATTTCAATAAAGTTGAATAGCATCAAACAAAAATGAAAATGCTGGAAAAACTCCATGTCTAGCAAACATTTGTGGGGAGAGGAACAGAGTTAATGTTTCAAGTCCTTGTGACCCTTCAGAGCTGAAAAGAAGTGGAAATGTGGTGAAATTTATACAGTTTAAGGGGGGATGTGGGGCAGGTGGAGCTGGAAAGAAGGCCAGCGATAGGTGGGGACAAAGGAGGGATTGACAAAGATAACATGAACTAAAGGACAAAGGGAGTGTTGATGGCTGTGGTTAGTGCTTAAAAGGTGCTAATAGTGGCATAAAGGTAAGAAAGCAGAATGTGATTATAGCAGAACAAGGGTGGCATTGTGTGAAAGAACTACATAGAACAATGGGGGGGGAAGGGATAGAAAATGGGATTAAAAAAGGGGTGAGGGGGAGATGTGTTATGTGGTGGCATCATGCTGGAGACGGCAGAGGATGATCCTTTGAATGCAGAGGCTGGTGGAGTGACAAGTGAGGACAAGGGGGTCCTATCATGGTTCTGGGAGGGAGGGGAAGGTGTGAGGGCAGAGGTGCGGGAGATGGGTCAGACATGGTTGAGGGCCCTGTCGACCACAGTGGGTGGGAAACCTCCTTTAAGGAAGAAGAAAGACATGTCAGAAGCGCCATTTTGGAAAGTGGCATCATCGGAACAGATGCGACAGAGGCGAAGGAACTGAGAATGGGATGGAGTCCTTACAGGAAGCGGGGCGTGAGGAGCTGTAGTCAAGGTAGCTGTGGAAGTCAGTGGGCTTGTAATGAATATTGGTGGAGAGTCTATCACCAGAAATTGAGACCAAGGTCAAGGAAGGGAAGGGAAGTGTCAGAGATGGACCATGTGAAAGTGATGGAGGGGTGGAGATTGGAAGCAAAATTGATAAATTTTTCCAGGTCCAGACGAGAGCATGAAGTGGCACTGAAACAGTCATCGGTGTACCGAGAAAAGAATTGTGGGAGGGGGCCTAAGTAGGACTGGAACAAGGAATGTTCCACATACCCCATAAAGAGACAGGCATAACTGGGGCCCATGCGGGTACCCATAGCCACATCTTTTATTTGAAGAAAGTGAGACAAGTTTAAGGAGAAATTATTCAGTGAGAACAAGTTCAGCCAGGCGGAGGAGAGTGGTGGTGGATGGGGATTGTTCAGGCCTCTGTTCAAGGAAGAAGTGGAGAGCCCTCAGTCCATCCTGGTTGGAGATGGAGGTGTAGGGGGATTGGACGTTCATGGTGAAAAGGCAGTTAGGGCCAGGGAACTGGAAATTGTTGATATGATGTAGGGCATCGGAGGAATTGTCGATGTAGGTGGGAAGAGACTAGACAAGGGGAGTGCGAATGGAGTCAAGATAGGAAGAAATGAGTTCCGTGGGGCAGGAACAGGCTGACACGATCGGTCTACCACGACAGCCTGTTTGTGGATTTTGGGAAGGAGGTAGAAGTGGGCTGTCCTGGGTTGGAAGCTGTGGAGGGAAGTTCTCCAGAGGAGATGAGGTCAGTGACAGTACTGGAAACAATGGCTTGATGTTTGGTGGTGGTGTCATGGTCCGGGGGAGGTAGGAGGAAGTGTTTGAGAGTTTGCGCTCAGCCTCTGCGAGGTAGAGGTCAGTACATCAGACAACAACAGCAACGAACAATGTCGGAAGGCTTGATAACAAAGTCAGGGTTGGACCTATGGGACCGGGGTGCAGCAAGTTCAGAAGGAGACAGGTTAGAATGGGTGAGAGGGGCAGAGAAATTGGGACGGCCAATGTCACGCCAATAGTTCTCAATGAAGAAATCGAGAGCAGGTAAGAGGTCAGAGGGAGGGGCCAGAGTGGAGGGACAATACTGGAGGCAGGTGAAAGGATCCATGCAACAGGGGCAGGACTCCTGCCCAAAGAAGTGAGCACAGAGACGAAGGCAGTGGAAGAAGAGTTCAGCATCATGCCGAGCCCAAAATTCACTGAAATTAGGGCATAAGGGTATGAAACTAACTCCTTTGAGTACTAAGCGTTCAGCATCAGGGGGGAAGGTCAGAGGGTGAATACATGGCAAGGGCTGGGGTTAGAATATGGGATGGGAAGGAGTGGAGGGTCCTGGATGGGCGTTGGTATTGACGTTGACGTTTGCGTTCCTTAGCACCTGAAAGAAAGAGACACAGTTTCTAGATAAGCTGTCTGGTGAGACAAAGAATAAATGAAACTGAGGACAAGGACAGCTTTGAGATAGGATGAGTTGTTGCTGCTGGGGGGAGAGAGAGTGTGTTAATATGGTGGCGCATGGCACTGAGTGCGGATCTCAGGATGCGGCGAGACCAGCAGTCCGAGGAGCATTGTATGTCCCGGAGTTACCTGTAACCCTGGGTGGATTCGAAATATGAGGGCAGGGCCTTCAGTTGGAATCCACACGGGGTAAGTCGGAGACGGAGACAGTCGCTGAGGAAGGCAATATGACTGTGAAAGTGAGTTTTGGTAAACACCTTATCAAACACCAGGAGGGAAATGGAAAGCAATGAAGGTGACCAGGGCAGAAGAGACACCGAAATCCTGTCAGAGAGAAGAGCAGTACTTCTTCAAGGTAGGCATTCCTGGAAGAGAGTGGCAGTGAATTACACACTAAGATAAAAGCGAAATACTGCGGATGCTGGAAATCTGAAGCAAAAACAGAAAATGCTGGAAAAACTCAGCAAGTCTAGCAGCGTCTGGGAGAACGAAACAATTAACGTTTTGAGTCTGTGTGACAAACATGTCATGAACAAAGCGAGTGTTGATGGTTATGGTTAGTGCTAAAGGTGCTAATAGTGGCATAAAGGTAAGGAAGCAGAATGTGATTATAGCAGAACAAGGGTAGCATTGTGTGAAAGAACAACATAGAACAAATAACAGATGACCCTGGAGGAGATGGGGGTGAGGGGGAAAGGGGATAAAACCACAGATAAATAAAAATAGGTGGATAAAAAATAAAAATGAATGTAGAACAAAGGGAATAAAAAGGGGGGTGAGGATGGAGGAGAGAGCTCATAGCGTATTTGGTGCTATATAAGTGCTAAAAAAGAGATACTTGCATTTATATAGCACCTTTCAGCACCATGAGACATCTCAAAGCATGTTACAGCCAATGATGTACTTTTGAAGTGTAGTCTCTGTTGCAATGTAAGTAGCCAATTTGCACACAGCAAGATTCCACAAACATCAATGGCTAATGACCACATGATCTGTTTTTGGGATCTCTATTGAGGGACAAACATTGGCCAGGGTATCACAGAGAACTCTCCTGCAAGATCATATACATCCTCCTGAAAGAGTAAACAGAGTCTCCGTTTAACATCTCATTTGAAAGACAGCACTTACAACAGTGCAACCCTCCCTCAGTGCAGCACGAGAGTGTCAGCCTTGATTTTTTTTTGCGCTCAAGCCCTGGAGTGGGACTTAGAACTCACAAACTTCTGGCTCAGAGGGAAGAATGCTACAACAGAGCCACAGCTGAGAGAGATGTTCAAGGGAACACTGACCATTACAGTATGGAGAAAAAATTGGGAATTATTGATGTAATTCACATAACTATAAGGAAACAGTCGCAAAGTATCTTTTGCCATGACATTGATGTGTAAAGAAAGAGTTCACATCATATAGCACCTTCCGTAACTAATCACCATCAGAGCCAATGAAGTACCTTTTAAATTATAATTACTGTTGTGATCCTGTGGAAAAATAGCACCAATTTGCACACAGCAAGGTCCTATAAACAGTAATGAGGTAAATACCAGAATCTCTTCTAGTGATGTTAGTTTGGGGAATAAATATTAGCTGGAGATGGGGGAAGATCCCATGTAGGGAGAAATCCATGCTTTAATGGTTGTTTGGTTAGACAACTTTGTAAAGGGAATGTGTTATAAGCAAAAGTACCAAGTATTTTAAGATCGTATCTGTAACAAAGTATGACATCTGGATAAGTTGGTCATGTTATTAACATTTAACTAAATAGATAGACAGGTAGGTTAGTAGATAAATAAGATCTATAGATCGACAGAAAATAAATTGTATTCTTTGCCAGAAAAATATAATAGAAGAATATTTCATTGTAAATCTCATACACTTATAGTCTATTTTCTCTCCCACTCTTTTGACTACACCTCCATTTCCCAACTGAAAGGACAAGTGGCCAACCTACTGTGCGGCAACTGCTGATGCTCTCCGTAATTGCCTGCCACAAGAGAGGCCTGATGCCTTGCCCTCCAATTTACTCCCTGCCAGACAATGCCTGTTATTTGCTCTATTTTCCCTGTGATTGCACAACCAAGGTAAAAAAAAAACTCACCAGCCTGAGAATCTCCGGTGTAAACTTAATGGAACAAAGTGCAATGTAGCCCCACCTAGAAATACTAGCACTTGACAGGTTTAATGGTGCAATGTCTTTTCAGGTTTTTCTTAAAGTCCTAGTTAAAGAAGACTTAAACTAATATAGTTTCAAAATAATTAATTTGTCGTCTTTGTAGCGGGAAAAGAGATCAGGAATTATGTGAATTGCATGTTATGACTGGGAAGAACAACAAGCATAAATTAGCTCCAAAATGGCAATGCGAGCAAGATTCGATCCGTGCCCTCCTGTAGCATGTGTACCTGTGCCGGCAGTGTGGAAGGCTGCCCTTGTTAAATTGTATGGAAGCTAGTTCACTTCCTAATAATGAAAGGGTGCTTGGTGCATGGAAAACTAATGCTTATATATTTGAATTCAATTATCAGCATTCCCATAAGCACTCGTCCTCTCAGAACAATAGTTATATTCCTCTGATTCCTGTTCCTGGAAATTATGAAGTAATTATTCATCCTGACCCAGGGCACATTCATCTTCTCACCTTTAATTACCCATCCCCTTTAGAGTATTATTTTGAGGCTGTGCCTTTTCTGTTTGTTTGGGAATATAAGCACAAGATGCCATCTGTTTTTTTTTTACAGAATCACTTGGTCTTTGTGTAACGTGCGACTGACATTTTCACATAGGACTATTCTCCGAATCTTTGAAACTTTCTCAAGCTTGTTCATCTTCGCTCAGATGCAGTAACAATCTGTTTGAAATTAAAGTTTTCCACTTGTGGGAACTGATGTATTTCCCTTGGCCACAATAAAGCTGCCCAAATATAGTCACTGAGGAGTATGATATGCTGTCAACACTGGTATCACTATTCAAAGACTACTGGCATGTAGCCAGTTGTCAGGTAGAATCATTAAATCTTACAGCACAGAAGGAGGCTATTTGACCCAGCATACCTGTGTCAGCTCTGTGATAGGCCTATCCAATTAGTTCCACTCTCCTCTTCTTTCCCCATAACCTTGCAAATGTTTCCTTTTCAAGAACACACACAATTCCTTTTTGAATATTATCAAATCCACGTTGGCCACTCCATAAGGTAGTGCACTCCAGATCATAACTACCCATTACGTAAAAGAATGTGTTCATCTATCCTTTTACTTGCCAATTTTCTTAAATCTGTATCTGCTCATTGCTGATCCTTCTGCCATTGAAACAATTTCTCCTCATTTGCTTCATCAAAGCCCACTGTAATCTAATACCTTTATTAAATCTCACCTTCACCTTCTACGATCCAAGAATAACCCCAGTTTCTCTGGCCTCTCTGCATAGCTGAAGTCCCTCTTCCCTGGTATCATTCTGGTAAATGTCCTCTGCACCTTTTCCAAGGCCTTAGCAGCCTTCCTAAAGTGTGGTGCCTGGAATTGGACACACTACTCCAGCTGAAATGATTTATAAAACTTGGAGTAACTTCCTTTCATTTGTACTTTAAGGGCTGGATTTTCGCACAGTTGAGGATGTTCCATGGACCTGTAGAAATAGCGGCTAAGACTCGATTCCAAGACACCTGGCCCCATTCTCAGAGCTCCCAAATTTCACCAGAGCAGGATAAAGTGTGGGCTGGTGCAGGTCGTGAGCCAATACCCTGCACTCCCAACCTGGCCGGCTCCTTTTTCGGGCATTGACATCTCCTAATCTTCAATTTTCGTGGAGTCAGGCCAGCTTTTCAAAGACTCGTAGTTTATAGCACCTCCAGAGGTATCGTGAGCCATAGCTTGGATGAGAGAACATTTTGAAAGATAAGTTGCCCCATGCCAACCTATGTACCCCCACTGAACCCCCCCCCCCACCAAAGGACACTCATACCCTTCATACCAACCTATGGTAATTCCATGCTTATTCACCCACTATACATTCTGTACAGAACACGGAACCCTATAGTAACAATAGCACGTTTGAAAAAGCTTTAAAAAATTAGTAATTCATGCATTAAAAAATGCTGTTACTGTAGTCCTAGAAGTGTCAACCATCCAGACCCCTTAAAGTATCAATAGCAGAAACTGCAAACACTTGAAACCTCTATCAATAAATTGTGCAATTGACAGAATAGAACAGAGAGAACTGTCAATCTAGCAATATTTTCCACATGACGCAGCTATTTGAACAGATTAATAGCTGTATGGGCTCTCGGCCAAGAGTGAATAATGAGACTTGGCCGAGAGCCCAGGTATCCACATTTTCACACATGCTATTGTTACAATAAGGTTCAGTGATTCTGGAAGAGTGTATACTGGGTTAATGGGCATGGGAGTGTCATAGGTTGGCATGAAGCATATGAGGGGCCATGAGGTGGGTGGGGTCATGAGGTGGCGTGAGTTGGCATGTGTGGGAGATGAGGAGCTGCGAGGGCTAGAGGGCTGTTTTTTGTTTTATTGATTTCATTGTAACTGGAGTGAAATCCCAGAGCACCAAGGTGGGCCTTCTAGACAGCCCAACTTGGCACCCACAGCCCTGTGGCTGCCTCCAAACTCTTTCTCTGAGTGCAGTGGGCCCGACTCTAGTTAATATCTGCCCTCCCACACCACCCCCCTGGAATGAAAATCCCACATTTGCTGGCACTTTTTCCCACGGTGGGTGCGCTGATCCAGGAAATTTCCTCCCACCCACTACCCCGCTTGAAGGTGAAAACCCAGCTGTAAACCTCTATTTATAAAACCAGTGGGTCTGCCAAGGTTGGGTTTGTTTGTTTCTTCAGCAGATTTGTGATAGTTTTCATTGTGCTTTTTGCATCTCCACCAGTATTTAAGGCCACTAGGAAGATGATTAAAACCTACATTTTTTTTCTGGAAGTTCACAAACTCTTCCTCCAATAGCTGCGATCTGCTCGCTGGCATTAACTGTTTCAATCATGAGCAATTTTGTATTTTACATGCATCCCCATTCTTGTGCTGGAGTTTTTAGTTAAATGAATTATTTAAACATAAGATGACAACTAATCTTCAGTCAGTAAACATTTTATGCCCTTTCAATTCATCAAAGGCACTTCCGACTCTCCGATATGGATGGCCTGACAGAACAGAGGGAAACTTAGGGGAGGATTTTCCCCATGTTGGGCAGGCCGGTCGGGAGCGGTCATGGGCGGGCGCGGAGCTGATTGGTGCCCACAATCGGCTCCGCGCCGCCATTTTACATGGGCGGGTCAATTAAGGCCCGCCCAGCATGACACATAGCTGGTAGCGCTCAGCGCTACCTGGGCAGGGGGGGCGGGGAGGGAGAGTTGGAACCTGCGCTTTTTTGTGCGTGCGCGCAAAAGAGCTCAGGAATCTCCCTGAGGCACGGAGCTGCCTCAGGGAGATTAAGTTCATATTGGAATCTTTAAATAAAGAAAGATAAAAATTATTTAGACATTGAGGCAGTGTCACATGAGCTGGGACATGTTTATGAATTTTTAAAAAAATATTTGATAGATGTTATTAAACCTTCAGGAAACCTCATCCTGCCCGTGGATGAGGTTTCCTGAAAAATGTGAAGGCTGCTTGGGCTCTTTGCCTGCTCATCAACCTTAAGGTTGAATAGACTGCCCTATTAATTATCGAAATTCATACCCTAATGGCCTTACCGGGCCTCTGACAGTTTTGGCACGCAGCCGCCTCCGGCAGGACACATGCCCGGGCCCAGCCCCCCCAACGCCAACGTGAAAATTCTGGCCTTAAGGTCATTGAAAAAGGGCTAGCTTTTGGTAATTGTCTTAGGCTGTTTGCTCATGGCTGGGAAATGTATACTTTGCTAAATTTGTTCTCTACATTTCCAGATCCTTTCTTGTTCTGCATGGATTCTGTTGAACATTTCAGAGCACACTGATGTAGGAGTACATTTTCAACCGATTATTTCTCTTCCCATGTCCTGGTACAGTGTCAGTCTGCTGTCTATCTTTGATTATATTTTATTTTTGGCCAAATTTTTGCATATTGTTCCAGGACCAATTTATAGATTGGTGCCCTGAAATCGCTTGGGACTTGATCCCGGTGTTTACAATGGCATAGTGCCTGCCAGTGCTGGCCCTGTGGGGATTTGATGAGTTGGGGGAATTAGTAGGAGGGCATCCCATTCATACAGGACAGGCTGGCATAAATGCAACCAAGGGCACCTCAACAACACCCACCAGTCATGACACAGCCAGAAATTCTGGCGGCTGGTCACAATGAAGAGGCAGTTGGCCAGGAATCACCATAACCCAGAGTACAGTGGTTATGTGACTGGACTAGAAACCCAGAGACCTGGTGTAGAAACCCAGTGGCCTGGCGTAATAACCCAGGGAATGTAAATTCAAATTCCACCATGGTAGTTTGAGGATTTTGAATTGAGTTTTGAAAACCTAGAAGTAAAAAGTTGGCTCAGTGAAAGTGACTGTGTAGGGGAGGCAATGGCATAGTGTTATTGTTGCTGGGCTAGTAATCCAGGGTAATGTTCTGGGGACCTGAGTTCAAATTCTACCACAGCAGGTAGTGGAATTTGAATTCAATAAAAATCTGAAGTTAAAAGTCTAATAACCAACATGGTTGTGAAAACCCATCTGGTTTGCTAATGTCCTTTTAGGGAAGGAAATCTGGTGTCCTTACCTGGTCTGACCTACATGTGACTCCAGACCCACAGCGATGTGGTTGACTCTTAAAATGTCCTCTGAACAAGGGCAATTAAGGATGAGAAATAAATGCTGGGCCTAGCCAGCCCGCATTCCATGAATATTTAAAACAAAAAGCTACCGGTGTGCCATGAAAACCCCATTGCTTTACTAATGTCTTTTAGGGAAGAAAGCCTGCCTGCCATACATACCCAGTTTGACCCGTGTGGCATTATCCCGTCAATATGATTGACGCTTCATTTTTTTTTTTAAGTATAGTCCAACAGGACACTCGGTGGTAGCAAACTGCTACAGATTATACAAAAGCAAAATACTGCAGATGCCCGCAAATCTGAAATAAAAGCTGAAAATGCTGGAAATACTCAACAGGTGAGGCAGCATCTGTAGAGGGAGAAACAGAGTTAATTTTACTATCTATTGTTTTTCTTTCATTATTTGCACCTACTGCCTGAGATGTCCTGGTAAGTCTCACATCATTGGAGAAATGAGAAGACATCTTCTTTTACAGATGGCACCATGGAGGTCCTGATGCTGGAGATGCGACAAAGAAAAGTGGCCTGGTTTGGACCATCCTGCTGAACAAGAGGTAAAAACTACTTTAGTGGAGATGACAGAGACGTTAATGACCTGACTACAAATCCCGTAAATCAGCAGGAGTACAACTCTTTGCATGAATTGTTACCATTGAAGCGAAAGCCCTGATTTCCTGAAGCTGCCTTCACAGTGCAGAACTTGGCTGCTTGCATTTGCCGATCCGAAAATCAGGCTTCTTCCCTTCCCACATCAAAGTTTCAAGGGTGATTTGGGACCAGAGGATGATGCTGCTGTACCGGAATGACTGTGCCCCAAGTGAATGCAAGAGTGTTGAAGTGTGGGGTGGTGGTGCAGTGTCATATCACTGGACTCGTACTCCAGGGACCTAGGGTGATTCTCTGGCAACCTGGGTTCAAATCCCATAGCAGCAAATGGTGAAATCTGACCTCAATAAAAGATCTGGAGTTAAAAGTCTAATGATGAAATTGTTGCAAAAACCCATCTGGTTCACTAATGTCCTTTTTTAGGGAAGGAAATCTGCTGTGCTTACCTGGCCTGGCCTGCATGTGACTCCAGACCCACAGCAATGTGATTGACTCTGAAATGGCCTAGCAAGCCACTCAGTTCACAAGGGCAATTAAGGCAATAAATTCTGGCACAGCCAGTGACACCCACATCCCATGAACGAATAAAAACAAAACTCCCGAACTCTATCTCCTGGTTTTGGGCAAGGCTCCACTGAATATCTTCCATACTAACTGTGTCTATAGGCTGTGTAGGGCTTTGCTCAGTCAAGTAGGCATCCTAAAGGCAGGTGGCAGATCTATCCAGAAGTAAAGTGTTCTGTTATTCTCACGATTTTAGTTATATTTTGCTCCAGGCTTTGCCGGGTAGCCTCGCATTCTTGGACATTGTTTTAGTGCACATGCTTTCTTTCATTACTCCGGGTTGATGCTAACGATTTAAATTGCATCAAGAAGGCAGCTCACCACCACCTGCTCAAGGGCAAGAGGGGATGGGCAGTAAATGCTGGCCTAGCCAGCGGTGCCCACGTCCTGTGAATGAATATGAATTTTTTTTAAAAAGTAACTGGTGAAGTCTAATGCCTCTTCGGAGGTTCTGAACAGGGTGCATGATTTAGCTGAGGAAAAGGAGTCCACAAGGTGCTGGCAAACTCAGACGCAATAAGCTGAGACTGAAGCCCCTAGTTCTCGAGTTTCCCAGCCAGGGCCCAGCATCTACAATTCCAAGTACCCGAGGAACTTTTGTTCCCGTCAGTGGCCTTTCATCAAAACTGGAAAATGTTCCAGTTGTGGCAGGGTTTTTAAGCAAGTACCGAGGTTGGGGCAGAAGGAGGAGAGAAAAGAACAAAAGGAAAGGCCTGCCTGGTTGAAAGATGTGGAAAGACCACGAAAGCCCAGAAGGACAAGGGCAGCAGGCTCATGGGAACACGCCTACACCCTCCAAATCACACACCATCCTGACTTGGAGGTATATAGCTGTTCCTTCAAAGTTGCTGTGTCAAAAACCACCCAAAGAGCACTGTGTAACACCTCTTACACCAGGTTTGCCCAACCTTTTCATTCGGGGGAGGAAGGGGGCTCACTTGCTTATTTTTCTCACTCAGGGGGCTGATGAACAAATTTTGGAAAGATGAGGCTTGGCACAACAAAAAAAAAAGTTGGGTTTTAAGGAAAGATGCAATTGCTGAGCAAAAGTACAGCAATGTCATAGTAATAAGTTGTTAATATAAAAAAAGAGTAATTAATAAAAATGACCAGAGTGTGTATGTCTGGCTCACTCCCAGTCTCAGGGTGCTCAATCACTCATCCTCAAATCCAACCCGGCCAATTGCCGCCCCATCAGAATACTCTCCATCATCAGTAATGGAAGGGGTTATCAACAGTGCTATCAAGTGGCACTTTCTCAGCAATAACCTGCTCACTGACACCCAGTTTGGGTTCTGCCAAGGCCACTCAGCTCCTGACCTCACTACAACCTTGGTTCAAACATGGACAAAAGAGCTGAACTCCCGAGGTGAGGTGAGAGTGACTGCCATTGACATCAAGGCAGCATTTGACTGAGTGTGGCATCAAGGAGCCCTAGCAAAACTGGAGTCAATGGGAATCAGGGGGAAATATCTCCACTGGTTGGAGTCATACCTAGCACAAAAGAAGATGGTTGTAGTTGTTGGAGGTCAGTCATCTCAGCTCCAGGACATCACTGCAGGAGGTCCTCAGGGTAGTGTCCTCACCCCAACTACCTTCAGCAGTGGTGACCTTCCTTCCATCATAAGGTCAGAAGTAGGGATTTTCGCTGATGATTGCACAATGTTCAGCACCATTCACGACTCCTCAGATACTGAAGCAGTCCATGTCCAAAAGCAGCAAGACCTGGACAATATCCAGGCTTGAGCTGGCAAGCGGCAAGTAACACTCACACCACACAAGTGCCAGTCAAAGACCATCTCCAACGAGACAGAACCTAACCAGCGGCCCTTGATATTCAATAGCATTATCATCACTGAATCCCCCACTATCAAAATCCTGGGGTTTGCCATTGACCAGAAAATGAACTGGACTAGCCATCTGAATACTCTGGCTACAAGAGCAGGTCAGAGGCTAGGAATCCTGCGACAAGTAACTCACCTCCTGACTCCCCAAAGCAGGGCCACCATCTACAAGGCACAAGTCAAGAGTGTGATGGAATACTCCCCACTTGCTTGGATGAATGCAGCTCCCACAACACTCAAGACGCTTGACACCATCCAGCACAAAGAAGCCCACTTGATTGGCACCAAATCCACAAACGTTCACACCCTTCACCACCGACGCACAGTAACAGCAGTGTGTACCATCTACAAGATGTACTGCAGGAATTCACCAAGGCTCCTCAGGCAGCACCTTCCACACCCATGACCACTACCATCTAGAAGGACAAGGGCAGCAGATAGATGGGAACACTACCACCTGGAAGTTCCCCTGCAAGTCACTCACCATCCTGACTTGAAAATATATTGCCATTCCTTCACTGTCGCTGGGTCATAATCCTGGAAATCCCTTCCTAACAGCACTGTGGGTGTACCTACACCACATGGACTGCAGTGGTTCAAGAAGGCAGCTCACCACCACCTTCTCAAGGTCAACTAGGGATGGGCAATAAATGCTGGCCCAGCCAACGATGCCCACATCCTGTAAATGAATAAAAAAAAGGATCATAACTGCTGCTCCCCTTTTTTCGGACATGTATTGATAAGGTTTCTGTTTATATCTCCGCTAGGCCCATCTTTTGTTTCTTTAATAAAAGCAAAAATGCTGGAAAATCCCCAGCAAGTCTGGAGATAGAAACAGAGTTAACCTATCAGGTTCGTGACCTTCCTTATTGTTTCTTTACTTGTCCCATAACCATCACCTAGTACCCTGCAACATCATCCCTTTTGTCACTTTTAATCATTCCTGCCTTCCATCCTATCGCAGACCTTCGCTTTGTTCTTTCCTCACCTCCCCTCACCTCTTGCTCGCTCTGTGCATTCTTATTAATCAGTTACACCTCTAACATTTTCCAGTTCTGACAGAAGGTCATCGATTCAAAAACATTTACTGTATTTTCTGCAGGGATACAGCTGAGTAATTCCATCATTTTCTTTTTTAATTCATTCATGGGATGTGGGCATCGCCTGCTAGGCCAACATTTCTGGCCAATCCCTAATTTCCCTTGAAGGGTGTAGTAAGCCATCTTCGTGAACTGCTGCCACCCATCTGTGCTGTTTGAAGGGTATTTGATTCAGCAACAGCAGAGCAACAGTGATATTTTTCCAAGTCAGAATGATGTGTGGTTTGGAGGGGAGTTGCCCTGGGAGTCCTTGCCCTCTTAAGTGGCAGAGGTCATGGGTTTGGAAAGTTCTGTTGAAGGAGACTTGGTGAGTTGTTACAGTGCATCGTGCAGATAGATGGTGCACACTGCTGCCACTGTGCGTTGGTAGTGGAGACAGTGAATTTTTAAGGTGGTGGTGGATGGGTACCGATCAAGGGATGGGCAATAAATGCTGTCCTAGCCAGCGATGCCAACATCTCATGAATGAATAAAAAGAAAAGTGAGCTGCTTTGTCGAGCTTCTTATGTGTTGTTGGAGCTGTGCTCATCCAGGCAAGTAGAGAGTAATCTATCACACTCACATCGGTGTTTGACAGACTTTGGGGAGTCAGGGGAAGAGTTATTCCACACAGAATTCCCAGCCTCTCACCTGCTCTTGTAGCCACAGTATTTATATGGCTAGTCCAGTTCAGTTTCTGGTCAATGGTAACCCCCAGGATATTGATGGTGGGGGATTCAGTGATGATAAAACTGTTGAATGCCAAGTGGAAATAGTAATAGTTGGATTCTCTCTTGTTGGAGATGGTCATTGCCTGGCACTTCTGTGGCACGAACATTACTTGCCACTTATCAGCCCAAGCCTTAATGTTGTCCAGATCTTGCTGCATACGGGTATGGACTGTTTTAGAATCTGAGGAGTCACGAATGCTACTGAACATAGCCCTATCACCAGGGAAATCAGAATCGGAATATCTCAGATTCCCAGAATCTGCAGTATTTTGCCTTTGTAGCCATCTTATGTATGCTCATTTGGGAGTGGTAAGGTCTGTCATTGCGGTTCCTACAGTATTGATAGGTGTGGTTTCAACCACTCTGGTATCCTTTCATGAACTAACCTGCCATGACTTAATCATGGAGTGCAACTGGAACCCTTAAAGGGATTGCCCATCCTGGGAATTTTGTTTCTTGAAGTTCATTTGCATCGGCACTGTTCAAAAGTGAGATTAATAAACAATGTTAACATGCACAGCAGAAGAATTTATCAGGGAATTAAATGCAGCTTCATCCACCAAGCCAAAAGTTTCACTTTAACTTTGGAAAAGGTAACCTAGATTTAAGAATTGAACCCAAACAAGCCAGTCCAGTGGATTAGTCAAGCATCCAGTTTGGGTGAATGAAGTGAATACCCAAAATGATGCTCTCTGGAAGAATGAGGTTTTCAGTGAGGGATTTCATTATCATAATGTTGACTGCCCAGAGAGCCAAGTGACATTATGCACCCTGCAATTTCTATATAAATGTGCCAGAAGTCTACTCTGTGCTTGTGCACAGCATGGTTCTCTTCCAACAGTATAGTGGTGATTTGTTTGAGGTGTTGCCACCAATATTTTCAAACTTACACAGAAACAATTTGATGTTGGGGGGTCCATTAGCTTTAAAACGTGTTTCACTTCTTTGAGTAACTATGCACGCATTATAATACTTTGTAATAGTCACACATTACAGCAGTGGAAAGGAATCTCAATGGACTGACGACGATTCCACAGTGCAGATCTAAGGGAGCTCTGGATACCATAAAATCACTGGGAAGTTTCACCTTCCACAAATAAAACTGGTAACTATTATAATGGGAGAGCTCAGTGAACTGGTACTTCAGATCATTTATATTGGGATTACCACAAGGTAAATGAGCTTTAAACAAGGATTATATGAGCCCTATCCCCACTCATCAAGGAAATCTTTTGAAACCCAGGGAACACCAGGAATAAAATTGAACCAGTGATAGTAACTGCTGATATGTCTTTCAAACAATTTATAGGTCTTGAGCTCTCTATTAACAGTAGAATGGGGTTAGATCCTGAAGGTTTAAGATAGGACTTGCAGGCAATAAAAGTGATGCAGTATGAGTGAACGTAGCTCTCAAACATCTGGCATACAGATTAAAAATACAACCATGTATAATATCTGCAGTTTGGTGTTGTTTTATATTTCTGACAGTGTACTCAGTTAGATTAGGTGGAGTTGCCAACCATCAGTAGCTTTTGATTGACTCTAATTACAGCAGGTTGTTTTCATCATTTAACTATCTTGCTTCTCTTTTTCTGAATTCATGGACCTTAGAAAACATGTTTTTAAACAATTACTACAAAGCAGAACAAAAACAAATATCAGGCGGATTAGGATGGTACTCAGACAATTCCAGGCCCTACTCGCCAACATCTGGGGATTGATGCCCAAGTTTTCCCCTCATGGGGGAATCTAGAACTAGGGGGCATGGTTTCAGAATAAGGGGTCTATCATTTTAGATGGAGATGAAGAGAAATTTCTTCTCTCAGAGGATCCTTAGCCCTTTGATTTCTCTTCCTCAGAGAGCAGCGGAGGTTGGGGTCACTGAATATATTCAAGGCTGAGTTAGACAGATTTTTGATCTACAAGGGAGTCAAGGGACATGGGCGGCAGGCAGGAAAGTGGAGTTAAGGCCTCAATCAGATCAGCCATGACCTTATTGAATGGTGGAGCAGGCTTGAGGGGTCAAATGGCCTACTCCTCCTATTTCTTAAGATGTTATGATTTTATATAGTGGTAAACAGTCAGATGGATGTAGTTCTGGGAGTCCTCAACATTGCCCTCGGACATCATAAGGTCTCATTGCTTCAGGTCAAACAAGGCCAAGAAAATTTCCTGTGGATTGCTGCCTTGGCTGACAAATCACTGATGTTTCATTTTGAGCTCCACTTGAAGCATTGAGGGAAATGAGGACTCAGATATACTTTAGCTGGAAGATTTCAGTTCCCACCCAAAAGCGGCTGGGTAGTATCATCACTGATCGAGCAAGCTGAAGAGCAGAGCCGCCAGATTGGATGCATATCAAGTGGTGAGGGAATCGACATGAAGGAAGAGGGGCTTAACATTATCATCACCAACCATTGTGCACTATCACCATGCTAAGTGGAACTGACTAAGAAGCAATCTTTCAAAGTTGGGTATGCATCTACATCAGGATTATAGGTTTTCACAATCAGTAACTTCATTGCCCTCTACATCCCTGAGTCCTCCAGCCCCATCAAGTTGAGTGATCTGTGTATTAAACAGCAGAAGAAGCATACCACAACCAGATACACCAAGTAACCTAATTGCGACAAGAACACTGTCAAAAGTGCAACACAAACAAAGCATCCCTAACCAATATTCTGAAAATGCACAGCAGCCTCCAGCAAAGATCATCAAACTAAAGCTGGGCGGTGACCAAACCACCGATAACTTTCTGAGACTTGTAAATTAATTGCTCTGATAAAAGTATATTCAGACACACTGGTATTTTTGCTGTCATGTAAATAGTTTGATTCTTTACCTTTAGTTTAGAGAAAAAGCGGGATATTGTGATATGCTGTGCATATACCTTTAAGGGAGCATATCTTAAACTACTGTCAAGAATTACTACCTCGAGAGGATGTGATCTTTTAGTCCCATGACTTGCAGGCTGTCTGTAAGCAGCAGTGGTCGAGGTCAGACATGTGCCTCACAGTCTCCCAGTGAATATTATCTTCAAATAAAGAACCCACATTACTGTTTTTCCAAGCCTTGCGTGTGATTGATATGTTTATGTTGAAGAAAAAGAAGCATCACAAACACCTTGCCATATTTCCTTTTCTCACCTTAAAACCCCCATTCCTTTTCACCTCACCAGCTTCATTAGTGACAGACCATTCTCCCTGAGCAGCCTGGTGCAATAGCTGTTCTCTGAGCATTAGGTAGAGCTGCTGCTGATTTGGTTTAACAAGTTTATGGTACGGCCCCTTTCTTGGAACTTCTGCCATTGATTTCAATATAAAATAGCTGCTCTTGTTTTGCCAATATCATTCAAATGGTTGGTTGATTGCTTGATGCCTCACAGAAGCGTTGGTGCTTAATGTAAAATCGCAATGTGTGGCCAAGTAGCACTAAACGGCATAGGTAGGCATATTGTGTGAATTAATGAAAAAGACATTTGAATGTTCAACAATTTAATGGAAATTCAACTTCTGTATGTAGCCTAAACTTTTTTCATAATGGTGGATCCTATTAACATGTTTAGGAGAAATCTCTGGAATAATTTCACAATTAACAACTTTCAATTTGTGGTAAAGGAATCCAAAGGACTGAGGAGTCAGGATCAAGTTCATGTTTTAGTCTGAAATGAAAACAGAAAGTGCTAGAAATACTCTGCAGATCAGGCCACATCTGTGGTGAGAAACAGAGTTACAAAGTTTCAGGTCGATGATCCTTCATCACCAGTTCCTGTTGGAGGCGGTGAGAGTATTTTCAAAAGGGTGCTTAGGAAGATTCAACAATGGTTGGTCATGGTGGAGAACGGCACCAAGGTTTTCAGACACTGCACCGGAGGAGACCTTGTTGGAAGATGTAGTTATTGGCATCTGTCCATCTCGGGAGATGATGGACTGCACCCAGGGTGTACGTCACTTCTGAATTCAACATCATACGTTGTGGCTGTAGAGGCCGATTCATGAGTGGCAGTCCCTTCTGCAGCTGGCACAGATGAATAGCATTGGCCCGAGGTCAATTGAAGCTTTTTTCTTCCACCGGGATCTTTTTTCTACCATCTGGTCATTTCTTTCGTCCTCTGTTTTTTCCATGCCCTTCCTGACTCCTTGTCTCCAGGCACTCCTGTCAACAGCAAGGACACCCCATGCAGCGACTCCGATCCCGGCCAACAGTTTCACATGTACCTCGTATCAACCCTGAATGTTAGAGTATAAGACAGTATTGTTAATTGTTCTACCTTTTGATGTTGCATAGTAATGTTTATTTTTTTGTCCAAAACCATGGAATTTTGTGGCTTTATTCTCTTAGCAAGTGTCATGGATCTCAAACTTTGTCTACATTAAACAAAATGATATTGGTACCTAACTGGATCTTACCAAAAACCTGGGGGCTTGGTCTAGGATCATAACATATGCAATACAAAGATGTCTGCAAGTGAGACCTCAAGTTGACCAGGATCGGAGTCGATGCAATGGGAGTCCTTGCTGCTAACAGGAGTGACTGATGACAAGGAGTCTGGAGGGGCACAACCACAGGTAAACTGTGGTTGAACCCACCACACTGTACAGTAAATAGCAAATGTGACCAAGACAGACCCCATTAATTTTTCAGCAACTCACCCAGACATCAGTAAGCACTGTGAGTCAACCAATCTCATTAAAACTCTGTCTCTCTCATGAGGGACTCTAAACTTTTCACTTTCGAAGATGGAGTCCCTGAATTCCCTCAAAGCCACTCCAACTCAGACTGCCTCAATGACCGCACGCCTCCCAATTACAGAAGTAATTCCTGGTGCTTGTGCTCTATACCAATCGAACGAGAGCTTATAACTGGCAACGGTTGCTTCCCGCGTCGTGCCAACATAAACCATGGCAAAATTTTAAACTCGACCCGCTCGAGTGTAAAATAATGCACGTTGACATCGGGCAAGGGTCCCGACATCAACGCGCAGTCGCAAGATATTTTGGTCGGCGGGAATCAGCACTGCGCCTGTTGACTATTAAAAGGCCTGCTAAGGGCATTAAAGTCTTAATTAATTTACATTTCTCACAGGTGAAAAGGCCAAGCGGCCTTTGCACTTTTTAGGAAAGCCCCACCCACAGGTGGGATGAGGTTTCCAAAAGCAAATAAAAATAAAATAAAAATTTTAAAATGTAATTAATAGCATGTCCCTGCTCATGTGACACAGTCACATGAGGGGACCTGTTTTATAACATTTTATGACCTTCATTTATTTCTCTGAGAACTCTTCATCTCCCGGAGGCAGCTCCGTGCCTCAGGGAGATTTGCAAGCTTGCACTCGCATGCATGTGTGAAGTTCGCCCTGGCACTCCATACCCCCCCACACCCCCCACCCCGCCCCACCCCCCCACTCCCACCCCCCACCCCCCTACTCCCACCCCACCCTACCACCCCCCCAACCCACCCACCCCACACACCACCACCCCCCCACCCCACCCCAACTCCCCACACCACCCCCGACACACCCCCACCACCCCCACCCCCCACACCACCCCCCCCACCCCCACCCCCCCACCCATGTGGATAATGGCATCCACATACCTAATCCTCCTTGTGTCATCCCACTTCATCCCCAGTCTCTTCTGACTGAAAAGCTGCCAATGGTTTGAGCACGTACTTCTTGCTTTCACCTCTCAGCTCATCACAAGCCCTACCCTTGTTCCTTTCTCATTTCAGATATCTAAGAAGTGGAACCTGCCTGGACAGTGGAGGAAGAGGGAGGTGAGAGTGAAGCTAAAGGGACACCATCACTCAATCTCACACTCTCAGCCAGCAGCTCACAAACTGAGACTGCGTGTAATTGTTAGGATAGATTAGAGGCTGTACCTGCGTCTGGTCAGACACTGGCACAATCACGAGAGGGAGACAGGGCTGA
Source organism: Cetorhinus maximus (assembly GCF_964194155.1). Lineage (NCBI taxonomy): Eukaryota > Metazoa > Chordata > Chondrichthyes > Lamniformes > Cetorhinidae > Cetorhinus > Cetorhinus maximus. The sequence continues at coordinate 29,777,504 of NC_135881.1, forward strand.
GAAAGGATAACACGGGTTCCACTTTGCTGGAGGACGAGGCCACAGAGTAGTTCTGCTGCAGAGAGCTGCGGATGAGGACTTGATGGGGCCAGGCTACAGAACAAGGCTGATGGGTGGTGCACTGGGAAACTTGACAAAAGGCTATTTGTGCTCAGCGGTAAGGAGCATAGAGGAATCCAGTCAACTTGGCACAGGGCTTTGTGCAGACTTTGAAGCCCATTCTTTCCCACATGGAATGGTTAGCTGCTTCCATCAGTCCATCTGTGGAAACAAACATCGTGCAGCATCCGATGATCGATGCCACAGCTTTGGTTTCAGCACATGCAGCAGCCACCCAATGTCTGAATGCTGCAGTGGAAGTTCAGACTGAGGCCGTACAAGGTCAGACTGCTGCCATCATGGCTCTGGATACTAGTGGGCCTCCAGGAAATCACAGCAGTCCACCAATCTGTTCTTTAACATATCACTGGGGTTGCAGAGGCACTGTCCCGGGAGAGTGACAGTGGCTCAATGGAATGTGAATGCTGCTGCCCTTTCTGAGGATGACAGCATCTGTGCTGCCATCCCTACCACTATGCCACTGCCCTTTGTTGCCTGTCAGACAGCTAGCCCAGACTGGCATAACCCAGCTTGAGATAGTGCAGTCTGAAGCAAGGTCCTTTAGACCCAGGGCTGCTAGAGGTCACCCTCCAAGGCCATCTGCAGTCTCCTCATCTCCAGGTCAGCAGCCTTCAAGCAACCATGGTGCAACTGCTGGGGTAGCACTGCTTAGGAGGACAGGCAAAGGCACACAGAAGGGGAACCAAGGAAATGCAGTTTAGTTTTGTATGCATTATGTCATGCTGTAATTTATAAATTTAGATTGGAATGTTTATTTTGTGTGGGCTTTTATTTTGCATTGTGAGAAAAGGGGATGATGTGATAGTCAGTGAAAGAGGAAAGGTAAGGGTGTGGAGCTGTTGGTGAAAGGGGGGTGGGGGTGTGATTGAGGCTAATGGTATCACTCATGAATTATCTGATCGTGTACAGCTTGGGCAGAGAGAGGCTGTCCAGGTTGCAACCTCCCTTCCTCTTCCTGCTCTTCCTCTTCCTGCTCTTCCTCTTCCTCCTTCTTGTTCTCCTGCTCCTCAGCTTCTGAGGTGGTGGCAAGAGCTGCTCCCTCATAGTGGAAGGATTGTGCAGCAAGCTACCACAAATCTTAGACTCACTCAGCTGAGTACTGCAGAGCTCCTCTAGAGGTGTCCAGGCAACAAAGTGTCGCTTGACGATGGAGGTGATCTGCTCCTTAAGATTCCTTGTAGCAATATGGCTCTCACTGCAAGTCTGCATGCACGTGTGCATGGGTTCCGGACCAGAGACATGAGCCATGTCTTGAGTGGATAACCCTTGTCACCCTTGAGTAGCTGTGGTTGTTCAAGTACAGGTGGCAAAGAGGAACGCTGCAGACTGAGCAAATTATGACTGCTGCCAGGATAATGGGCATTGACCTGCAAGATATACTGCCCGTGGTCACACACCAGATGCACATTGAACATAAGAACATAAGAAATAAGAGAAGGAGTAGGGTCCTCAAGCCTGCTCCACTATTCAATAAGATCATGGCTGATCTCCCTCAACTCCACTTTACTCACCCTATCCCCATACCCCTTGATTACTTTATCATCCAAAAACCTATCAATCTCAGCCTTGAATGTCCTCAATGGCTGAGAATCCACAACCCGCTGGAATACAGAATTCCAAGGACTCACAGCCCAAATTGATGATGTAAAAGAGAATCCAAAAGTCTTCCATAGGTGTTTAAATATTGAAAGGATGGTAAAAGGAGGAGTCGATTAGGGACCTAAAAGGGGATTGACGCAAGGTGGCAGAGGGCATCGTTGAGATACTAAATGAGGGCTTTGCATCTGTCTTTACCGAGGAAGAAGATATTACCCAAGTCCTGGTGAAAAAGGAAATAGTTGAGACACTTGATGGGTTAAAATTGATTAAAAAAAAAGAGGTATTAGATAGGCTGCCTGTACTTAACGTTAATAATTCACCTGGACCAGATGAGATGCATCTGAAGACACTGAGGGAAGTAAGGATGGAAATTGCAAAGGCACTGGCCCATAATTTTCCAGTCAGATACAGGGATGGTGCCAGAGGACTGGAGAATTCCTTGTTCAAAAAGGGTGTAAAAGGATAAACCCAGTAATTGCAGCCACTTTAGCCTCAATAGTGTGAAACTTTGAGAAACCATAATTTGGGACAAAATTAATAATCACTCGGACAAATGCGTATTAATTAAGGAAAGCTAGTATGGATTTATTAGGGGAAAATCATATTTAACCAACTTGCTTAAGTTTTTTGATGAGATAACAGAGAGGGTTGATGAGGGTAATGCTGTTGATGTGGTGTACATGGGCCTCCATTTGATAAAGTGCCACACAACAGACCTGTGAGCAAAGCTACAGCTTATGGAATAAAAGGGACAGTAGCAACATGGATATGAAATTGGCTGAGTAACAGGAAAAAAAGAGTAATGTTTAATTGAGGTTTTTCAGACTGGAGGAATGTTTATAGTGGGGATCCCCAGGAATCAGTGTTTTTTACCCCTGCACTTCCTGATATATATTAATGACTTTGATGTACAGGGCACAGTTTCAAAATTCAAGAATCATGCAAAGGCCATGGTGTAGCACTAGGTGCAGACTCGGGCCAAATGGTCTCTTTCTGTGCTGAAATCATTCCATGATTTTATGATTCTAACCCGCTGAGTGACCAGGCCTGAAAAGTGATCAGTTTGCTGCAATTTTAATTTTTGGTGTCAGCTGCATAGCTTTCTAAATTATTGCTTTTAAAATAATTTGCAGCACCAATAGCATCAAACCCTAAAGAGCACTAACTTTAAGCTGGCTCTGGTGCTGAGTTTGCTGATCTCTGCCATGGCAGGTATTACGATAGACCTTACTGCTCCCCAGGCCAGGAAAGGGCAACGCAAAACAGTCATAGCTCTGGCTTTTGATCAGTATCCAGTGGCACTTAACTGGAAAGTGAAAATCAGATAAGGACAAAATTGGACCTACCTTCCACATCTCAGTGGCCCAACAACCTGGGCTGATAAACAAAGAACAACCAACTGGATTCGGGGGCCCATGGCCCATGATTTCCTTCACCTCACCATTGGCAGACGCGTGGGTCCCAAGCTCTGGAACTTCCTCCCTAAACATTTCCACATCTCTACACTCACAGAAAGCACCGCTCCTGCCAACAGGTCCAGTGCAGCAGCATCATGTCTATTTTACAAAGCTGGCTACAGTTTACTTCTGAAAAAATGTTCTTAATTGGCTGTAAAACATTTAGGAACACTCTAAGGTTATGAAAAAATAAACATAACTTCTCACATAAACATAACATTATCGCCCCCATATTTGACCTTCCGTTCAGAAGAACAAAAGCATGTCTTACCTTTTGTGTTCTTTTAAAAATTATCCAGTTCTTCCAGACCAACAGTCAGGTCCTCAACCAGATTACTCAACCCGGCAGTCACTTCTTCAACATCACTGGGTCACAACCCTTGATCTTCTTTCCATACAGTCCTGTTGGTGCACCTTCACCACACAGCCTGCAAGGATTGAAGGAGACAGGAGACAGCTCCCTGCTACCTTCTCAAAGGTAATTAGGGATGGTCAGTAAATGCAGGCCTTGCTGGTCAGGACCATATCCACAGAATTAACATCTAAAGGAATAATATACGGTGACTTGGAGTTTGTTTCACATTTTTGTAATCTCACCCTATCATTAAATATTTCCTCATTTTTTTTTTGTATATTACCAGCTGGGCCAAGTTGCTAAATTTGGCTTTTCTCAAAGATCACTTTTGGCATTTTCCAGAAAAATTGCAGACTTCACACAGCTGGCTGAACAAAAATTGACACTGATCCTGCGTAAATGATTCATTAGCTATTACTTAAAGTGTCATCATCGCGTGTGAGTGCTGATTGGTTGCTACTTTATCACCGCTGCTATGGAATCACATTCTTCATAAGTTCATATTTGAAAGTCAGATGTTGCTGCGATTTTGTTGGGGAGGGTTATAAGTTACAAAGCAAAACTGACATTTCTCACATTTCCCTTTCAAAATGGACAATCTGCCCTCTCTAGAGTCATTGGCAGCTTTCACCGTATACAAAGCTGTCCTGTTTTGCGACTTTATTTTTCAACTGGAAAGGTTACACTTGTAGCCCGTTTAAAATCGGGGTAATGTTTCAAACTTCCACTAGAGGGTGAAACAAGTTTCACTTAATTGCATTTACTAAGATTGTTCATTACGCTGTAGAAAGTTTTTAACTTCAGGAACATTATATGTTTTCGGATGAATTTTCATCACTTTAGAAACTTAAGTGTTAAACATCTGTTAAAAAAAAGTCTCATGCTTCTACTTATGCAATATTTATTTTCGCAGGAGTCGTGCTGTACCCATTGTTCCCTATTTTGTCCATGAGTAACATCAGTCAGGAAATAGAACAAAACATCATTTTTAAAACATCTTTTGTCTTTCTAAGGCCATGGTAAACCTTCAGGCCTAGAAATTTGATGTTGTTGTGCCTGTTTTACAGGCTTAAAATGGACACAATGAGGATCAATTTTGGGGAACAATGTTCTGCACCCCAATGATGCCTGAAAGAAGTCAGGCTCGATATTTTGGTTAATTTTCCGGCATTTGGAGTGGCCACCTAAAACAGGCATTTTTAAAATTAATTCATGGGATGTGGGCTTCATTGGCTAAACCAGCATTCTTTCCCCATCCCTAATTGCCATTGAGAAGGTGGTGGTGAGCTGCCTTCTTGAACTGCTGCAGTCCATGTGGTGTAGATACACCCATGGTGTTGTTAGGAAGGGGGTTCCAGGATTTTGATCCAGTGACAGTGAAGGAACAGTGATATATTTCCAAGTCAGGATGGTGAGTGACTTGGAGGGGAACTTGCAGGTGGTGGTGCTTCCATCTATCTGCTGCCCTTGTCCTTCTAAATGGTAGTGGCTGTGGGTTTGGAAGGTGCTGTTGAAGGAGCCTTGGTGACTTCCTGCAGTGCATCTTGTAGATGGTACACACTGCTGTTACTGTGCGTCAGTGGTGGAGGGAGTGGATGTTGAAGATGGTGGATGGGGTGCCAATCAAGTGGGCTGCTTTGTCTTGGATGGTGTCAAGCTTCTTTAGTTGTTGAATCTTCACTCATCCAGGCAAGTGGAGCATATTCCATCACACTCCTGACTTGTGCCTTGTAGATGGTGGACAGGCTTTGGGGAATCAGGAGGTGAGTTACTCACCGCGGGATTCCTAACCTGCTCTTCTAGGCACAGAACTTATATTGGTATGATCCCAGCTGATGTTGCTATTAGACAAGCCTGATCCCAGGGTTGATAGATCCTAACTTTTATTTTTTGTTTAGACACGTGGAGAGTAACTACTGAACAGAGTCACAGGAGTCAATTGATGAACTTTTAACATAAGAATAAAACATTTATTAAACAAGAAAAGATGAGCTATATTACTATACTCCTTCACCCACAACTATACCTTTACAGGTATATACAGATTTGTATCTGTACACAAGTTACAAAAGCTATCTTATATTCTAATGTTCAAAGTAAGTACACAGTCCATGTAAACCAATAGGTAACCTGTGGTCAGGCACACCACACTAGTGACAGATGCCACCCCAGCCAGATGCTATGGATCTCTCAACTCCCCCAAGACGCTTGTCACACTGTGAGCCAACCGGTCTCACTGAAATCCGTCTTTCATACAAGGGCTTCCAATCTCCACTCTCGAAGAACTCACTCCGGAATCTTCTCCCAAACAATGCTTTCACTCAGGCACCTTCTGTAAGGGCCCACCTCCAGGGTTTCAGACTCTCCTGGATCGCCACGTGCATTCAACTTCATGCACTCTCTCTCAAACGCTCAGCCATGTCAACAGAGCTGCTTCAACTGCTCCAACTGCTTCAAAAGGCCATAGTAAAGAGCTACAAACCTACAACTGTCTCCTTGGACCTTCCAGCTTCTTGCTTTAAATCTGCTTCCTGCAGCTTTCGTCTCTTTAAGCTTGAAGCTTGGAGCCCTCCTCTCTGCTCCTTACTTTCACTTCCACAGAACAGACTCTTTCCCAGATTTCTGTCCTTGTCCTTTGACTAGACTGTCCTCTTAGATCTTCCCTGTTCCACTCCCATGGATTTGGGGGTTCTCTTCTTTAGTTACCGGAACCTGCTTCTGCTGTTCCTTCTCCTGTCCTTCTCCTCCTGGCAGCTCTCTTCCACTTTAGTTTGGGACTTGCTATCTGTCCCTCTGCTGTCCAGTCTCTCTGGAATCTTGGCTTCAGCTGAACTCAAGCTGAACTGAAACTACTTTTCTAGTTTTCTCTGTGTTTGTGTGTATGTGTGTGTGTGTGTGTGTTTGTGTGGGGGGGTGGGTTGGGGGGAGAGCCCGGGGTGGAGTGTAGGGGCGCTCCCTCTCTGGACTCCTGTTTCTAGGAAACAGCACAGTTTTTATCTACTGTTGTTCTAACATTCTTAAACCACTAACCACAACCCTCCCCCCACCCCGCCCCTTGATAACACAGCTCTCCATTTCAAGGGTCATAAAACTCATTAGAAATGCATGTATACAAACAGAGCTATAGACCTGCTGTCTCCACGCAAAAATGAAACTAGGTCCCAGGTTTCACTTTTAACCAACACATAACAAAACATATATATTGAACTGAACTTAAAGATATACCTTATTCTTAACACATCCAAGTACACATATGACTTACTTAAGCTATCTCTATTTCCTAACAATATGGCTAGTTCAGTTCAGTTTCTGGTCAATGGTAACCCCCCAGAATATTGATAGTGGGGGATTTAGTGACGGGAATGCCATTGAATGTCAAGGGATGGTGGTTAGATTCTCTCTTGTTGGAGATGCCTGGCACTTGTGTGGTGCAAATGTTACTTGCCACATGTCAGCCCAAGCCTGGATATTGTCCAGGTCTTGCTGCATTTGGACATGGACTGAGGAGTCGTGAATGGTGCTGAACATTGTGCAATCGTCAGTGAACATCCCCGCCTCTGACTTTATGATGGAAGGGAGGACATTGATGAAGTAGCTGAAGATAGTTTGGCCAAGGACACTACCCTGAGGCACTTGCATTTGCTAATAAGGGGCCTTAGACCTTTTTACAACCCATCAGAGAAATTAAGCTGTCTTGAGCATAGCAGGCCAAGCGTGGATGCAGCCTTACCAGTGGCTGCCAACTAAAAAATTATGTGACAAAAAAACAATTTTGATAGGAAGCCAGGATGAGAACTGCTCTTCCCAGCTCCACAGCCCTCCTGAGGGACCCTGCCTGCTGCAATCTGCCCTCTTCCCACTACCCTGTCCTCGAGCCCTGAAATTTAATCCTGCAGTAGGGTGAGTTGCCTATAGAGATGCAGCAAGTGCTGGCTCCATCCAGACTTTTTGGTTCAGGCCCAATGTCCAAATTCAGGCCAGGCTCGGGCCTACCAGTTTGGGCCAAGACTCAGTGCCAATAAATATTAACTCCTAGCTATCTACTATTAGAAAACTGCAATCTTTCCAAAACAGAACTATAAATTGGAATGCGTGTCAATCAACTTATCCACTTTGCTTTTTAAAATGATATAAGGAACACACCTCTATAAATGCTAGCTGCCTGTACATCACCTAAACATCCATCTCCATTTACAAGTAGACTATTGAAAGTCTGGAACATCATGACCAAGTCTGACACTATCCCCATTCACACTTTCCACCATAGGAGATTCAATGCTGATTAAGAATGAGAATGGATGTTAAATCTCCACCTCTCTAACCAAAGGACACTCGCAGGTGACAACACCTCTGCATGGTCTAAAGAGCTGAACTCAACAACTGAGGTGAGAGTGACTGCCCTTGATATCCAGGCAGCATTTGACAAAGTGTGGCATCAAGGAACCCTAGTAAAATTGAAGTCATTGGAAATCAGGGGGAAGACTCTCCACTGGTTGGAGTCATACCTAGCACAACGGAAGATGGTTGTGGTTGTTGGAGGACATCACTGCAGGAGTTCCTCAGTGTAGTATCCGAGGCCCAACAATCTTCAGCTGCTTCCCTCTGTCATAAGGTCAGATGTGGGGATTTTTCCTAATGATTGTACAGTGTTCAGTTCGATTTACGACTCCTCAGATACTGAAGCAGTCCATGTCCATTTGCAGCAAGACCTGGACAACGTTCAGGCTTGGGTTGATAAGTAGCAATTTCAGGTCAAAGCTTTCAACGTAACAGAGTTGGACACGTTGGAAAACTGTGCAATGCCAAAACATCTAAATGCATGGAAGACCCAAAGATGATTCATGAGGTCGAGACTGCACACCAAGAGGACACACAGCCATGCTTCTTGAATGATTTTCTGGATTTTCATATTGAAATGCGGAAAATTCAGTTAATGGCTGTGGTTGTTGAGGGTCAATCATCTCAGCTCCAGGACATCACTGCAGGCGTTCCTCAGGGTAGTGTCCTAGGCCCAACCATCTTCAGCTGCTTCATCAATGACCTTCCTTCCATCATAAGGTCAGAAGTGAGGACGTTCACTGATGATTGCACAATGTTCAGCACCATTCATGACTCCTCAGATACTGAAGCAGTCCATGTCCAAATGCAGCAAGACCTGGACAATATCCAGGCTTGGGCTGACAAGTAGCAAGAAGATTCGTGCCAGACAAGTGCCAGGCAATTACCATCTCCAACAAGAGAGAACCTAACCAGCTCTCCTTGACATTCAATGGCGTTACCATCACGGAATCCCCCACTATCATCATCCTGGGGGTTACCATTGACCAGAAACTGAACTGGGCCAGCCGTATAAATACTGTGGCTACAAGAACAGGTCAGAGGCTAGGAATCCAGCAACTCACCTCCTGACTCCCCAAAGCCTGTCCACCATCTATAAGACACAAGTCAGGAGTGTGATAGAACACATTTGCCTGGATGAGTGCAGCCCCAACAACACTCAAGAAACATGCACCATCCAGGAAAAAGCAACCACTTAATAGGCACTCCATCTATCAATTTAAACATTCACTCCCTCCAACACAGATGCATTGTAATAGCAGTGTGCACCATCCACAAAATGCACTGCAGCAACTTGGCAAGCCTCCTTCGACAGCATCTTCCAAACCAAAACCTCTACTACCTAGGACAAGGGCAGCAGATGCATGGGAACACCACCATTTGCAAGTTCTCCTCCAAGACACACACCATCCCGACTTGGAACTATATCACCGTTCCTTCATTTTCAAAGGGTCATTATCCTGGAACTCCCTTCCTAACAAAACTATGTATGTACCTACACCACATGGAAAGCAGCGGTTCATAATACGGCTTGCCATTATCATGTCAAGGGCAATTAGGGATGGACAGCAAATGCTAGCTTTGCCAGTGACACCCAGGTCCCATAAAAAATCCACCATTAGCTCAGACTGAAGCTTGAATCTGCGACTTTCCTGATCTCTCTAGATCTGCCTCTATTTGGAGTGCATTATTCCACTAAACTACCACAGTCACTTTGCTGCCTTTGCTTTACTCCAGGAGAACATGAAGAGAAGGATTTTAAGCTTACGCCAGACACCCAAATCCAACCGGCAGTTATGTTTACAATATGGTCTTTTTCCACAGGAGATCTTCACCAGCTGCTGATACAATGTATTGTGAGGATTAAACTCCAGAGCTTATCCCTAATTTGTTCAGTGCTGTGCAGATGCAAGCACTGTAACATGTGCATTGCTACCATAAGCTATCTTAGGCCTGGTCCCAAGGACACGGTTATAGGGGTGAACAATTGTCTTCCCTGTTACTGAATATTTGACAGAAATGATTTTGCAATAAAATTTCCCCGAGGATAAATAAATGGTTCATTATCTACTTTCAGCTACGGACAAAATTCAGACGTTCCCTTTTATTTGTCCATGATCAATATATTTGTACATGGATGTATTTATTTTCTTACCTTTAGAGTGATTGAATCAACTTAAATAACCCAGCAGCAAGCTTTTGTATTTTAAAAATGAAGGTTAGTTTATTTTTCACAGTCTTGCCCCATAGGTTAACAACAATGTGACACTCGTATGACTCACCCACACTATCAGCAACACAAAAGCTAGATACAGTTGAAGGTAAAACAGTAATTATAAATACGGAATTCAACTCAGTGTCTATTTTGGTCAGGCCCGACGTTTCATAGTCGAGTTGCTACTTTAGCTGAAATGAAGATCTCGAAAGTGCAGAGGTTTTTCAGTAGTTGTGATGGTACCTAGAGTTGATCTGCCTGGAGATTGTTTTCACAGGTAGGCTTGAAGATGGAATAGGTTAGAGGAGAGATAGAGAGGTTTAGTTTCTCTTTCAAAATATTGCTGGTACTTTGCTTCTTAACTAGCGGCAGCAGATGATGGCTTTGTCTATCAGACCCTCTCTCTATGATGGAATTCTATCTGCATCTCTGAAGATGTCTCTGAAAGGGAGCTTGAATTTTCTGCTATATATTAGCACGTTGCCAAGATGGTCACTGTATCATGTGACCTCACATCAGTGTCGATTCATGGCTCCAAATAAGGGATTGTGGTAATTTAATTAATAGTCTGAAGTCTTCTCCCGCCTGTGGCTTTTGTTGTAGGGTTTGGATACTGTTTGGTAAGTCTTAATGAAGTCCTTACAGTCTTAAATAGATTAACCATATGTATTTATTAACTACACGAACTACGTAAATATATACAGTAAAGATTTCAAGCTAGGAGCTGTCTCCATGTTTGTCTGTGCACACAGCTCTGTCCAACACTAGATTGACTCCTAATGTGGGTCAAACGCTCTCTTAAATCAATGCGTGGGTGGTACTGTATTTAGTCCCACGTTAACCCCATATGTGCCAGACCCTGATACTACACCTCCCGCAAGTCTTTATCCAATGTGTTCCAAGTCAATCCAGTTTACCCCATGTATTTACATTGTTATTACTACCTCACCTCCCCTCTTCAAGTCTCTGAGTTCATATGTTCAGGAGGTCTGTAGGACTTATAACCCTTCCATAATCACATTCACATTCCTGTGGGAGGGGTGATAGGCTCTGTCATTACAGGTAAACTCTGTTAATTTGGAGGTTGTCCTGGCATCTGGGTATCCTCCTCGATGTCTCTCCACTGTACTGTGGGAATGGGCGGTCAAGGAATGAAAAAAACCCCAGCTCCCAAGTGATGGAAGCTGGGTGTAGTGGCGAAGTGTGCAAAGCAATCATTTGAAAATTGCGAGCTATTATTGGACACAATCTCGTCATGGATGTCATGGCTCATGAACTTCTCTTTCAGTGCCTTAATTACTGCCTCTGTGGTAGTTGTATATAGTTGCTTCAGCTCAAACCATCTGGAAAAATAATCCGTCACTATGAGGAATAATTTACTGTTGAAGGTAAATTGGTCAATGCCCAACTTCTCCCATGGTCTGGTAGGGAACTGTATGGGGATGAGGAGCTCTCTTTGGCCCTGCCTGTGCAGTGCACACACCTAACAGTTTGCTATGGTGGACTCAATAGCCCTGGAAATGCCTGGCCACCAGACAGTGGATTGGGCACATGCCCTGCACTTGGTGATACCCAAGTGACCCTGGTGGAGTTTTTGAAGGATCTCCGGCTGAAGGGAAGCTGGGATGATCAGCTGCTCATTGCAGACCGGGAGACCATCTATGATCGTAAAATGGTTTTGTTGTTCGAACCAGGCTTTCATGGTACCACTGCTTGGTCTCTGTTGTGGCCACCCTTGTTGACAGTAATGGCGGATGTGGGCACTCTACTCATCACCCATTTGTTCTTGGCGCACCTGTTGGAGTTTACTTAGACACATAGGCAAAAATTTTGCCCTCGTCAGACGGGCACGGCAGGCAGGCCCAGGAGCAGTCGCAAAGCCAACTGCCACCCGTGATTGGGCCCTGACATGGATTTCACTGGCCAATTAACAGCGCTGCCAGCTTGAAACGTACGCTGCAGCACTGCTGGGTTGGGGGCAGGAGGAGTGCGGAAGTGTGCAGGGGTGCGCACAGTAAAAGCTCCCCCAGGCACAGAGCTGCCTCAGGGAGCTGAAGAATTTTGAAAATAATGTCACATGAGCAGAGACATGTTAGAAATTAGTTTGAAAATTTTTAATATATTTTTTAAGCACTGATCAAAACCTCATCTAGCCCGTGGATGAGGTTTTGCAAAAAATCCAAAAGCCGCCTGGCCTTTGCGCCTGCCCGCCAACTGTAAGGTTGGACAGGCAGCGAAAAATTTCTTTTAATTAGAACTTTAAAGGCCTTAATAGGAAAGATGGCATCAAACTCTAAAAATTATGATGAGGGCGTATAGTCAGGATTATCCACAGGATTAGAATGGGGGAATTCCATTTCTGTTATTTGCTATTAGGGGTATTCCTAATGCATCAACTGGTTTTAGTTCTTTTCAACTAGTTTATGGTCATGAGGTAAGGGGACCACTGAAATTGATTCGTGTGAAATTGGTGGGTCAACATTCAGAAACTATTCTCCTGGATCATGTATCAAACTTCAGAGAGAGATTGGACAGAGTATGTGAGTTGGCTAGGGAACATTTAAAGATATCACGGCAATTGATGAAAGCAAAGGCAGACAGTTCTGTTGCTGGGGAAAAAGTGCTTGTTCTGTTACCAGTACTGGGTGACTCGTTAAAGGCAAGGTTTACTGGGCCTTACAGGATTGTAAAGTAATTAAATGAAGTGAATTATTTAATAAATACTCCAGATAGAAGAAAGAAGCAGAGGGTGTCTAATGTAAATATGCTTAAAAAGCACTTTGACGGGGAAGAGGGCCAAAAGGAGGTATAGTGGTGATGAATGATGAGAAAGAAGTAGAAATGCAAGATTCTGAAATTGATTTTCCTCTAATCAAACTGGATACTTGAAAATTTAAGTGTAATGTTGAGTTACCTTCCAGACAAGTAGCAAAGTGATTTGGAGAAACTATTGGGGTCACACAAAGGTATTTGTAGGAGTAAGTTGGGGAGGACAAATTTCATGATGTATGCGTAGGAGTTTCATCTTCGATAAGGCAATATCCTTATAGATTGACAAAATGCGCTAGAAAAACTCAGCAGGTCTGACAGCACCTGTGGAGAGAAATACAGAGTTGATGTTTTGAGTCCTTATGACTCTTCTTCAATCATACGGACTCGAAACGTTATCGCTGTCTTTCTCTCCACAGATGCTGTCAGACCTGCTGAGCTTTTCCAGTACTTCTTGTTTCTGTTTCAGATTTCCAGCATCCGCAGTATTTTGCCTTTATCCTTATCGATTAAATCCGGCAAAGTTATCACATGCTTCAAAATGAAATCACTGAGTCTAGTTGCAGTCACTGGAGTTCGTCTATTGTGTTGATACTGAAACCAAATGGAACACAAAGACTATCTGTGGACTGTCGACAGGTGAATGCAGTGACAAAAGCAGATTCATAACCTATACCACGGTTGGAAGATTGTATTGAGAAAGTGGGACAATCACAATTCATCACAAAGATTGACTTGCTAGGAGGATATTGGCAAGTACCATTATTGGAGAGAGCAAAGGAAATAGCTTTTGTGACACCAAGGCGAGAACCTTCGGCTCGGTAAGCGGGGGCGGGGCCCGCTCGCCAAGGCGTAAAATGACGCGGGGTGACGTTGGGCCTACGTCCTGACTTCACCGTGCGTCATTTAGATTTTCAGTTCGGCTGGCGCGACGCCGCGTTGGCTGTACACCTGCCAAGCTGTCAAAGGCCTATTCAGGCCATTTAACTAACAATTAAAATAATTAACGGAGCTGCCCGTCCAACCTTAAAGTTGCCCAAGCAGCCTTCGCATTTTTCATGGAACCTCATCCACGGGCGGGATGAGGTTTCACGAATGGTTTTAAATTTTCTCAAAATTTTTTATTGAAACTAATGCACCTGTCCCAGCTTCACATGAGGGAACATGTTATAAAAAATTTTTCAACACTTTATTGAACTGGTAAAACTTAAAACTAATGTCCCTGAAGCACGTCTGTAACTCAGGGAGATTTCTGCTCTCTTTCGTGCGCGTGCGCAAAAGAGTGATTCCCAACTCAGGGAACCATCCACCCCCAGCCCCCCACCCTGCCCGCACAGGGAGCGCACAGCGCTTCCGGGTGCGTGTCACACTGCCCACACGAAATGGCAGCATGGGCCCGATCAGGGGCGCCGATCATTAACCCGGGGGCAAAGATTTAAGGTAAGGGGCAGGAGGTTTAGAGGGATTTGAGGGAAAAAAAATTCTTGGCATAAGTGGGTTTCATCAGAAATTTGTACCACTTTTAGCAGTGCGGTTGCTTCATTGGCTGAATTATTAAAAAAAGAACAAGGAGTTTCGATGAACACAGGAGTGTCAGAAGGCATTTGATAGTTTGAAAACTGTATTAAGTATGACGCCAGTTTTGACTGTACCCAATTATGCCAAACAATTTGAGTTGGCTGTTGACGCAAGCAATATAGGCATTAGGGCCGCACTGCTACAAGAAGATGACACTGGAATTGAAAAACCAATAGGGTAACTTTCAAGGAAGTTGAATGTACAACAGGGAAGATATTCAACGATTGAAAAGGAGACTTTGGGGTTAGTGTTAGCATTGCAGCATTTTGAGATTTACATTGCAAACAATTTGTCAGAAACAATTGTTTATACAGACCACAATCGTTTAAAGTTTCTGGACAAATTTTGAGACGGAAGTGCAAGGCTATTCAGGTGGAATTTATTACTGCAGCCATTTAATCTACAGATTAGACATGTGGCTGGTTGAGAAAATCTGATTGCAGATGCATTGTCAAGTGTTTGAAGCTTGAAAAGGAAAATAGGACATTTAAAACTTTGACACTGGACTGGAATCATTTCTGTTGATGCCGGGACTTGTGTATATATATATATATATATATATATATATAAAAATATATATATATATATAAATATATATATACACATATATATATATATATTATGTTAATGCATGCATCTGGTAATGTAATAGTGTAATAAGTATAGAAGGTAATGTAAGCTGGGTTCAGAAAATGAAGCCGTCTTTTTAAATTATGACAGTTCATTTTTTAATAAGGAGGAAGATGTCAGGAAGATATAATAATTCTCATATTGTTATTGGAACTTATTGTAGAGTGATAGTGGGGTCTGTGTCTATGGGTCTATGTCTGTGTATGTGTGAGACTTAATTGAATTAAAGCCAGCTGGTCTGAAGGCTTTGATGTATCAGAAGACAAGCTAGGTTTGAAATGTTAAGTAGGTAGACATAGGTGTAAAGGGAGCACTTACATTTTAAAATAAACCAGACTAGCACGAAATCAAAAAAGAGTGCAAAAAGTTTCACCTATCCAGGAGAAGTTAAGAAACAGTGTGTTTATTTTTCCCAAAGATTATTGATAAAATTGGTACTATGAGAGATTTTTATTATTAGAGAGGTAAAGTCCAAAGGCATATTAAAATAATGGGAGCTTACATTCAAAGGGGAAAATATGTATAAAGGAGTGAAGGCTGTGTGTAAGGGTAGGAATTCTAAGATCTAAAACAGGTGTGAAAAAAGCCTCCAGCATCTAAGCCTCAAGTTGCTGTCTACAAAGAACTGAAGTTAAGAGAATTCACTTTGAATTGGATTGTTCAGGGTATCATGTTTCTTTGCCCAGGTCTTTTAAAATCTATGTGTCTTACTGTTGCCTTAACAAAAGTGTAACTGTGAGTTAGGTTAACTAGGGGAATAAGAAGTTATCATAGTAGTAATTTGTAGATCCATGTATGTAGTTAAAATCATTTTCTCACACTCCTGACTTGTGCCTTGTAGATGGTGGACAGGCTTTGGCAAATCAGGAGGTGAGTTACTTGCCACAGGATTCCTAGCCTCTGACCTGCTCTTGTACCTGCAGTATTTATATGGCTAGTCCTGTTCAGTTTCTGGTCATTGGTAACCCCAGGATGTTGATAGTGGGGGATGCAGCGATGGTAATGCCACTGAATGTCAAGGGGCAATGTTAGATTCACTCTTGTTTGAGATGGTCATTGCCTGGCACTTATGTGGCGTGAACGTTACTTACCACTTGTCAGCCCAAGCCTGAATAATGTCCAGGTCTTCCTGCATTTGGACATAGATTGCTTCAGTATCTGAGGAGCCCTGAATGACGCTGAACATTGTGCAATCATCAGTGAACATCCCCACTTCTGACCTTATGATGGAAGGAAGGTCATTGATGAAGCAGCTGAAGATGGTTGGGCCTAGAACACTACCCTGAGGAACTCCTGCAGTGATGTCCTGGAGCTGAGATGATTGACCCTCAACAACCACAACTATTAACTGAATTTTCCGCAATTCAATATGAAAATCCAGAAAGTCCTCTTGGTGCTTAGTCTCAAACTCATGAATCATCTTTGGGTCTTCTATGCATTTAAATGTTTTGGCATTGCACAGTTTTCCAAAGCGTCCAATTCTGTTACATTGAAAGCTTTGGCCTGAAATTGCAGGACATTAATCTCGCCTGTGGGGGCGCTTTGCTCCACAGCACTGGCATGGTCCCTCTACAGGTCAAATTAGGGTCTTGCTTCCCTTGGCCTAGAGTGTCCCTGTTTCTGTGCTGTTTAATTAATTGGTGTTTCCTTTGTACCTCGGTTTACTTTCTGCTCTTACAATGGACCTGTTCTGCACAAGGAGTACAGACTGCTTAACAACCTGGATAGCTTTCTCTAGGGTTAGATCTCCCTTCGCTTGCAACATGTCTGAGAGTGTGTCGTCTGCAACTCCTACAACTATTCCATCCCTGATAAGTTCAGATTTTAGGTTTCTGTACTCACAGACTTCAACCATCCTGTACAGATCATTAATGAATGAGTCGACAGGTTCTACTGGCTGCTAGACATACTTATTTAATTTAGCCCTTTAGAGGATTTTGTTACTTCTTAGGTTAAAACAAATATCAACTGATTTTAGTACTTCCTCAGATTTAGCAGATGATTTGCTCATTTCTTGTCTATCAATAATTTCATCTGCTATTGGGCCTACCGAGTAAAGTAGTGTGTTAACTTGTTCAGCAATCATATATCGAAGGAGTCTTTTTCTCTAAAGGCCCCAATTATGTGATTGATCTAAGCCTTGGATAAGTCCAAATTGATCTGAAAGAATTTGGAAGAAACAACTGCCCAATTAAAAACATAGATGGGTGATGGCATCCAAGTCAAGGGTCTAGGTAGTGTAACTGATCATTATGGCAGCCAGTCAGTAAAGCTATTTGGTATTGAGAGGCAGAGGACCAAACCTCCTCAGGCGAAACTGGCTATGGGAAATCAACCTTGGGGGATCAGTGAGATTCCAAAAGGGAGCAGGAAGCATTTCTATTTTGGAAAAGGAGTGTGTAAAGTGTCAACAACCTGAGGAACTGCAGGCTGCCTTGTGCCAAAACATGGTAGAACAGCAGAAGGAGCTTGAACAGACCCTGCTTGATGACAGAGTTTGAGACGAGGTGAGCAACCTTCGAAAGGAGAAAGAAAACCTGCTGAAAGACCTTCACACAACACAAGATTCCCTCAGGTCAAAGCTTGTACCTCTGGAAAAGTATGAAGACAAACGGAAAGAATTCAGCACCTCTCTGACCAAAATGAAGGATGAGTTGGCAGAGAAGACACAACAATGCTTAATTTTCTAGGAGGCAACAAACAAATATAGAAAAGAGATGGAAGAGCTGAAGAATCAACTACGTGAAGCCAAAGAGGCCTTGGAGGAAAAAGTTGCAGAATTTTCTAAGAAGCAGGCAGGTGATGAAATTCTGGGAGACTCAACCACTGAGTTCACTCAAGTCGAGCTTACGTCTGAGAGTGGTCTGGTCAATATTGAAATCAAAAAGAAGGCCAAGATTAAAGTCAGCGTGACAAAGAAGAAAGCCCACCGAAAGAAGACACCGAAACACAGATAAGAATTTAATCCTGGCAGCATATGAGTATACTTTCATACGTAGGCCTGGTAGCCAAATTGCTTACACTGATGCACTCAGTCATTGGCCGAAGGGGCAGATAGCAAATCCCAAGCTAAAGAAAACCCTGAAAAATCCAGGGGCGTGGAACAGGGGAGTCCCAAGCAGACCTTCTGGTCAACGGAAGGACAGGGACCTGGAAAATGTCCTGTTAATGAAACTAAGATTGAGGGGCAGAGAAAAAAGCTCCAAGCTTCAGATTTAAAGAGACAAACACTGCAGAAAGCAGATTAAAAGCAAGAACAGCTTGCAAGAGGCAAGAAGGCCCAAAGAAATAGCTGAAGATCTGTAACTCTTTGCTATGGGCATGTGACACAGCGGTGTACTGTTGACAGCTGAGTTGGTGAGCGTGTGTGTGGAAGACAGCTTGAATGCATGTGGTGACTCAGGGAAGAGGAACATCAGAAGGAGAATTCGAAACACTGGAGGTGAACCCTTGCGGAAGGCGTCTGAGAGAAAGCTCAGCTTGGGAGAAGATTCCAAAGTGAGTCCTTGGAGAGTGGAGATTGGAAACCCTCTTGTGAAAGACGGAGTTCAGTGAGACCGGTTGGCTCACAGTGTGACAAGCATCTGGGGGGAGTTGAGGAGAGATCCATAGCATCAGGGTGAGGTGGCATCTGTCACTTGGTATCAGAGTGTGGTGTGTCTGACCACAGGGTGCCTATTGGTGCATGGACTGTGTATTTACTGTGGACATTAGAGAATAAGATAGCTTTTGTAACTTGTGATATCCTTACAAATCTGTATATATCTGTACATGTATAGTTGTGGGTGAAGGAGTATTATAATAAAGTTCATCTTTTCTTGTTCAATAAATGTTTTATTCTTTTGTTAAACATTCATCAGCTGACTCCTGTGACCCTGTTCAGTAGCCCCTCTCCATGTATCTAAACAAAAAAGTAAAAGTTACGATCTATCAAGCTTAGTTTCGCCCTGGGATCGGTCTTGTTGATGGGTAATCTCAGCTGGCAATCAGAACAGTTCAGCTTTAAGAAGTTGCTGAAATTCAAGATGGCGCCGCCGTTTGTTTGAAGACAAAGGGGTTTCCCGCACTTGTGAGTTTTGGTGGACTCCCGCTGTAAGAGAGTTCACGCTCAGCCTTGCAAACATTTTAAACTGTGGCTGCTTGGATCGGCTGGCTGCTTGTTCCTCTGTTTTATTGCTATGTTATAGAGTAGCGAAAGCATCGAATTCTGGCCTTTCCTGGTCTTTAAAGCTGATTCTTTAGCCATAATTCTTCTGACTTAATCAATTCATTTAAATTTTTTTTCTTCCCTTCGGAGTGAGCTCAGATGCCGTGCGCTCGGGTGTCGATTCTGGAATCTTTCTGTCGGAGTTTTTAAATGGCAATTTCTGATCACTGAACTATTTAAAAGTATCTCAGGACTTGCTTTATCCTAGAATTCAAACGTTTTAGCTTTCTGTGCTTTTAATTCCATCTCAGGCCTTTCAAGCTGCCCCTTGCCTGAAACTCTAACTCTAGCCTCCATTCATCCAGGCGAATTTTGGCTAGGGTAACCTGGTCTGTTTCAGATTCTGTTTCTTCAACCTTTTCCAACACTGAAATGCAGTCCAAAATGTTCAGCCAGCATCTTTAGTACCTCAGGTCTCTGTGCATAATTGCATATTTTAAATTCTACCTTCTTGACATTGGCTTTTAGCCATTCTATATTTAGGGATGTTAATCTGTGCCAAGCAAAGCCCTCCTAATCCAGAAATGCATTCACATCAGAAGTATGTTTGCTTTCAATTGTTAGCACTCACAAAGCTTACTGCTGCAATTTCTTGTTTTATTTCAATAAACTCTGCTTTATGTTACTTTCCTCTTTTACATCTAATTTCTTTAAAGTTCAGGTTTGGTGAGATCTGAGCTGTTACGAATGCCAGCTGAGATTACCCCTGGACAAGCCTGATCCCAGGGTGAAACCCAGCTTGATAGATCCTAACTTTTATTTTTTTTGTTTAGATATATGGAGAGTGGCTACTGAACAGAGTCACAGGAGTCAGCTGATGAACGTTTAACAAAAGAATAAAACATTTATTAACGTTTGACAAGGCCCCAATTTTGTCACAGACATAATTTAGGTGTTTCCTTTTATTTGCCCATAATCAATATATTTGTACGTGGATGCGTATATTTTCTTACCCTCAGAGTTATTGAATCAATTTAAATAACACAGCCAGAAACTTTTGTATTTTAAAAACGAAGAAGTGAGTTTATTTCTCACGCTCTTGCCACGGAGGTTAACAAAAATGTGAGATCTCACTCGCATGACTCACCCACACTATCACTCACACAATAACTAGATACAGTTGAAGATAAAATAGTAATTATAAAAATAGAATTTAACTCAGTCTCTATTTTGGAGCAGGCCTAATGTTTCGTAATCCCATTGCTACTTTTATTGACCTGAAGGTCTAGAAAATGCAGCGATTTCTCAGTAGTTATGATGGTCCCTAAGGTTGATCTGCCTCGAGGTTGTTTTCACAGGTAGGCTCGAAGATGGAATAGTTTGGAGGAGAGAGAGTGAGATTTAGTTTCTCTTTCAAGATATTTGAGGTAGTTGCCTTGTTGCTTGACTGGCTGCAGCAGTTGATGGCTTTGTCTGTCAGACCCTCCCTGTCTCTATGATGGAATTCTGTCTGCATCGCTGAAGATGTCTCTGAAAAGGAGTTTGAATTTACTGCTAAATAAATATATTGAAGGGAGCCAAGATGGCCACTGTATCATGTGACCTCACATCAGTGTCGATTCATGGTCCCAAATAAGGAATTGTGGCAATTTAATTAGAAATCTGAACTCTCATCCCATCCGTGTTTTTTTTAAGGTGGTCAAATCCTTTAGATTTGACAAGGTAAATTTGCATTTTTACTATTAAGTTATTGATGGAGCTTTGTTTTATCTCCTAGCTAAAACTACAGTGAGTCAACATCAGAAAAGGTAAGTTAGAACTCCTTGTCCTCTTCACAGATAAGGTGGATTAATCCACAAAAGCTGCCTGGTAGCTCTGAGGAACCATTTTATGCTCCAGTTTTATTTATTTTTAAAATGTAGCCTTTTAAAATATGCCTTTAAAGATTTATAATACTGCCACGCAGTTAATGTGCCATGTCATTTCTGTGTTAGGAAAATGGATTTAGCCTTTTGACTTGAATAAAAATAATTAATTCTTCAGGGTTACTTTAAATTATCAACATAAGATTTTACTGACCAACTTTATAGACGTTCTCCTTTTCATGAGGGTGCTTGCATTGTGTTCTCCAGTGACAACCGACCGAGTGGTGATTTTAATTTTGGACCCCTCTGTGCCTTGCTACTTTACTTTTCAAACACCAGTGGTCAGGCTGCTTTTATGTCTGCGACGACGAGAGAAATACTTTCCGGAAAGTGCAGCCTCAGTGTCGCTGTAAGTTGTTAGCAAGGATGCCACGTCAGCGACGAGAGCAGAAGTTTCAGCAACCTGAAAAACCCTGACCATAACCCTGAAGCTGCTCCAGCATAACTGAGCCAAGACAGTGTGCTCGTAATAGAAAGGAAACCCAGGGCCTCATTGTCAGTAGTGATGTTTCCTTTGTTAAATAGGAACTACGGTTACAATGAGATGGTATCTTCAAAGGAGACTCAGCAGCGGCAGATTCTGTTTATTTATTTTTTATTCATTCACGGGATGTCGTTGGCAAGACCGACAAGGTGTCTGTTGATTAATTCTCAACCACGATACGCTGCTGGCGAATTGCCTGGCAAACCGAGAACTGAAGAGCAAACAAGGTTACAAACCCATGAGTAACCTTAGCGCACGTCGTGTATGAGAAAGTATCAGCTGAAAAGCCGCGTTCAGATATCCCGCTGAACTTCCAAAAGTTGGAATGTTGTGGCAAGGTGTCAGGGAGCACAGCCAGAGTTTAGGACAATCATTTACAGTGATCTCTCCTCATACACAATCATTTCCTGAGTCAGCCTCCTTTGAATAACATGTGTCACCTGTAAATGCCTTGATTTGGGAGCTTGCCCTTTCAGAGGAAGGAAATAGAATGCAGCTGGAGGTATGAAATGCCAAGAGCAGCTTAAAGGGTTCGGTAATCTCACAATGTATTCAGCTGAGCAGAAGAAATATTTGCCTGTTAAGGTCTTTGAATGGTCTGCCGAACAGCACGGAGTTTCCTGCTTTACAGACTCAGTTGTGGGAGTGTTCCTGCAGATTGGATGGGGGACGATAGTTTGAGATGGACAGATGGAGGGCATAAGGTAAATGGAGGGAGTTAACCAAGCCACTCACCACCTACTTAACCACACCAAGCAGCGGCACTTCACAGGAAGAAGTTTAATGACCTTACCTGTCAGACAAGGTACAGGTGAGTCAGCCACACCTTCTGAGAATGCATTGAGCTAATGACATCTCCCTGGAAGTGCTCCCTCACTCAAATCCTTATATACATTCGCTCCACAAAAAGTCTCACATGAAATGCAATCGCTAGGTGTGTTCAGCGATTGTCGCACCCGTTATATCAGGTTTCACCCTGGGCTCAGTTGGTAACGCGCTCACCTCTCAGTCAGAAAGCCATTCATTCACAAGACTTCAGTGCATTAGTGAGGGAATGCTGCACTTTTGGGTGAAGGCATCTGCCCTCCCAATTGGACATAAGAGACCCCATTGCACTATTTGAAGATGCGCAGTGGAGCTCTCCTGGTGTCCTGGCCAACATCCATCTCTCAAATAACGTTAAAGTATTATAAATTATCTGTCGCCCTAACTACGATTAAATCCGAATGTAAAAATAAGCAGTCGAAGTGTCACCTGTGACTCAGTTGGTAGTACTCTTGGCACTGGGTTCAAGTCCCACTCCAGGACTTAAGCACAAAAATCAAGGCTGAGACTCCGGTGCTGCGTTGTCAGAGGTGCCAACTTTCAGATCAAACATTAAACCATGACCCTGTCTGCCTTCTTGGGTGGACATAAAAAATTCCATGACACTATTTTAAAGAAGAGCAAGGATTTTGTTCCTGGTGTCCGAGCTAATATCTATCTCTCAGTCAAGATCGCAAAAACAGACCATTATCACATTGTTGCTTGTGGGAGCTTGCTGTGTGTAAAATGGCTGCCACAGTTCCAACAACAGTGACTTTACTGCCAACGTACTTAATTGGCTGCAAAGTGCTCCAGTCATCATGGCTATTGCTAGTTTGTCCTTTCACTTTTCTTTCTAATTTTTATCCCCAACATAAACCTGCTTCATTTTAACACTTGTTCCTGAAAGGCAGTTTGAGAGGGGAAGAAAATTGTCAACCTTGATCTTTCTTAAACTGTTATGGGGAAGCTCACACTTACGTTTTTATTAGCAACGTGTCTTGTGACACAAAATATGATACATTTGTTTGCTGAAATGTCAGGATGGAATTTGTTGAGTGTTGGCACATAGGTAACCTTTTCCTTGGACAAGAACTGCTCACCTGAAGTTCACCACCAGAAATAGAGGGCAGAGTTTTCCCAGGATTGCACTAGGTGCGGTAGCAGGCGGGTGAAATGGAGTCCTACCCGCCGACGAAAATGGCGGGTTTTCAAGCAGTGTCTTCCTGAGCCTGCCTCACTATTTATTCACTCCTGCAAAACACGCTGCTTCCATGGCAGGCGGGGTCTCATTCGCCCGCTCGCCATCACCCCACTGTTGCATCACGCCGGCCGCCATCTTTAAAAGGCAGCCGCCAGCAAAGCACTCATTGCCACCTGCTCACCACCGCTGTCCAGGAGACATGGCCAGCAAAGGAAAAAAGACCGCAGACCTCCCGCCCTCCAACCTCGCTTCAATGACAGGTCCCTCAAGGGACTGCTGGATGCTGTGGAGGCCCGCCGGGATGTGCTCTACCCCCGCTCTGGCCGCAGATCGGTAGCAATGTCACCAACCTGGCTTGGGAGGTGGTGGCAGCGGTGGTCAGTGCGAACGCCTTGTAGAGGAGGACAGCCACCCAGTGCCGCAAAAGTCACTGCCAGGATAAGTCATTCTTCTCATCACTCCCAACTCACACACTCACAAACCCATCACACATCCACAGGGCCCTCGCTCACTGCCAGTGCAAGGGACATCACCATTCACTCTTTCACACTTACCATCACTGTCCTCATCCCGTCCATGGGACCACTCACCACCCACACAGGCCAGGCATACTTACCATCTGGCCTGGCAGGTGTCCTGATACATTCTCCCAATCTCTATCCATGCAGGACAAACTGGCTCACAACAGGAGGGAAAGGTCGCAGACAGGTGGAGGGATGCCGGGGATCAAAGCTCTCACAGAATTTGAAAACAGAGCCATCCAGCTGGCCAGCGATGACTGGGACTGTTCCTGTGCTGATGGTGAGGTTGGCGCTGCTCTACCAAGTGAGGATCCAGCAGTGCAACATCCATCAGACAACCATGCTATGAGTGATGTGTCCTCTTTCACAGGCCACTGCCATGTACTGCCATGTGCAGCCTTCAGAACACCGTGATGGTCCAGCCTTCCACTTCCTGGAAACATTACTGATGCCTGCACCTCAGCAGTGCTGGTCATTACAGCCAGAATGTAGTGGGCAGGCACCACAGAGTTCTCCCATTCTCTCTGTGTGCTCTCAGCACCTTTAAGGTGGGGCTGAACCGCATCTCTTCAGCATCTGCAATCAGTGATGCTGTGCACCAGCTCCTGAAGGGCTGAGGTGCTGAAGGCGGACACAGCATCAGATGCGTCTAAAGTTTCATGGCTGCGTCTCTGAGATGGCCCTGATCACGGAGTGCAAGTGAGCTGCCTTCGGCCAGACAGGAGTCAGACATTCTCAGAGGCTATGTGAAGATCTATGGAGTGTCCTCACTGCATGTTGTCATCATCCTCCTGCAATTGAGTTACTATTAGGGCCTCCACCGCATCTCCATGACAGGAGCGTTCTCACAGAGGGTATTGGCGCTGAGTTAAGCCAGACTGGAGCCAAATGTTCACAACTGTGATATGAGGATCTATGGGGACACCTCACTGCATGTCGTCATCATCCTCCACAAATCTGGCAGCCATGAGGGCCTCCCGAGTGTGCCTGCCTTGTCTGGCCAGTGCGAGAGACTCATCCTCATCATCGTCACCACCGAGGATCCCCTCACCCTCATCCCTGTCAGCATCTTCCTCATCGGAGCAGACCTCGAGCTCCTCCATCTCCTTCTCAGCCAGCTCCTCACTCGTCGCAGCACCAGGTTGTAAAGGGCACACTGGCATAGAAATTGAGCACCACGGTCACTTTCACAGCCACTGGCAGTGGATCCCCTCCTTGTCCCCTTGGCGCCAAGTCCTGCAGTAAGTGGCAGATGTGAGCCACCAGGTCCCTAGACATGCGCAGTCGTCAGCGACACTGGTTCTCAGTCATCTGCAGGAATGGCAGGCGGTGTCTCTAGATCCTGGTGTTGCTTGGCACTGACCAGCCACGGCTCACTGTCGCTCCTGGGCAGCGTGTGCGGGAGCCCCAGCAGCCCCTTCTTCATGAGGTTGCTGTTCCTGCCTTTGTGTGGCCAGGTGCCTCAGTCACTCTCTCCTCCGTCTTCTATGGTCTCTGAAGGCCATCAGGCATACAGCTAGGACACCAGGATCCTGACGTGGTCCTCCTGTAGCATGAAAGAGAGAGGGAGACGTGGTTATCATGGCTGCACTTTGCACCTTTCCTGGTCCTGTGTGACCGCCCCTTAATGCTCCCCGAAGAATGCTGGTCACAGATGGCCAGAGATGAGTGCGCTGCATGGCTGCCCTGTCAACCTGCGACATGGGGGACACTGGTCCAAACCAGGATGCTGAGATTGCAAGGGGCTGTGAGGGTCACTAGCAGTGACTGCTACATGG
Source organism: Cetorhinus maximus (assembly GCF_964194155.1). Taxonomy (NCBI): domain Eukaryota; kingdom Metazoa; phylum Chordata; class Chondrichthyes; order Lamniformes; family Cetorhinidae; genus Cetorhinus; species Cetorhinus maximus. Next base: position 29,803,428 of record NC_135881.1, read on the forward strand.
TCAGCGTTGGCGAGGAGATTGTACAACGTGTGCAGTCCAACTGCTCTGCGACCCAATAAAGTGGTGGCGGACTTGGAGCCTGTGCTAGAGGGGTGAGGGTGTGGGGGGCGGGTGGGTTAAGGTATGGAGTGCTTGGAGGCCTTTTGGTGCCTTTGCGATGCTTGCATGGGCGGGCAGGCTAGGAGCCCGACCCCAATCATATCACTGTGGCTGCGGCTGATCTGTTTCAGTTGCAGAGGCATGGTCAGTTTGTATACAGATGTCCCTAATGCGTGGCCACTTCCCTCGCTTACCCTGCCCCCCCATCTCAATTTCCTGTGCACGGGATGCAGCGCCAGGGCAGCACTTGAACCCCCCCACCGACAACAGTCGCCTCCGAGACTGGCCAGCACTTGCCTCCGGACACCGCCTCTCCTCCCACCCCTCAACTGTCGATTCGGAGGCTAGGCGTAAGTTGCCCCCCCCTCTGACGCCCCTGAGGCCTGTAAACAACAGGCGAGCTGTGGAGAACGCTGCTGCTTACTCACCTCAGTTCCCTCAGAGTGAAGGCCGCCAAGTTCACGTCGCCTGTGCACTGTTGTGAAACACAACGGCGTGCTTTCCCGCCGACATGGATGGGCGATACGGCGGGGTTCCAGGAGTCTGGCGGGATGGCCTTTTATATGCTAATGTAGTACAATTAGAGCCCCGCCATTGGCGGGCCAAGCGGACGATCACGACCTGCCTTCACACCGTCGTGAAGCAGGTCGGGACATTTTTTTCCACGCACGCCACCTATTATGCCCACTGCCAGCGGACTTGGGAAATTCTGCCCGGAATGCTAGCATGTAAGAATGCAAGTCATAACGTAATCCTGTATTTGTTAAATTCTGAAGAATATTTGGCTTTGGCTGTGCAAACTAATGGGTTTAGTAGACATGGAGTGAAGAATTGCAAACACACAGGGGAAACAATACAGCAGCCAGTAAGGCAAAGCTCCAGTGGATTGGCCTCGACCCAAGTTTTAAAGTAAAAAGTGTGTAATCCTCAGGCCTGTCCAGAACCCGTTTGACATGAAGAAGTTTCATTTTGCCCATTTGATTTCCTTCCAGAATATCAGTGCTGCTATTTGTAACAATGCCACCTTTTAACACACTTTGATAGTTGATGAAGGTGGCACTGTTGATATTGGGCATATGGGCTTTGAAAAAGCGTCTTTTGAAGTACCACATGATGGATTTGTTAGCAAAACTGAAGTCCATGGGATTAAAGGACGGTGGCAATGTGGATACCAAATTTGGCCAAGTGACAGAAACCAGGGAGAAATGTTGAAAGGTTGTTTTTTGGACTTACATCGGAGGCAACTTGGAGCAGTTTCACTAGACTGATTTCTGGGACAAAGGGGTTGCCTTATGAGGAAAGGTTGAGCAGGCTGGGTCCAAACGCACTGGAGTTTAGGAGAATGAGAGGCGACCTTATTAAAACATATCAGATTCTGAGGGGATTTGACAGGGTGGATGCTGAGAGGATGTTTCCCCTTGTGGAGGAATCTAGAACTAGGGGCCACAGTTTCAAAATAATGGGTCTCCAATTTAAGATGCAGATGAAGAGGAATTTCTTCTCTCAGAGGGTCATTAATTTTTAGAATTCCCTACCCTAGAGAGCAGCGGGGACTGAATCATTGAATATATTCAAGCCTGAGTTAGACAGATTTTTGGTTGACAAGGAAGTCAAGGGTAAGGGCAGGAAAGTGGAGTTAAGGCCACAATCAAAGCAGCCATGATCTCACTGAATGGCGGAGCAGGCTCTAAGGACCAGATGGCCTATTCCTGCTCCTATTTCCTATGTTCTTATGTTAGACTGGAGGGATGCATCCAGTGGGTCAGTATTAAGAACACTGCTCTTTTTTTATATATTAATGACTTGGCCTTGGGTATACAGGGCATAACTTCACAGTTTGAAACAAATGTAGCTAACAGTGAGGAGAATAGTAAGACTGGAGGGGGTGAAAGACTGGTGAAATGGGCAGACACAGTGCAGATTTACTGCAGAGAAAGGTGAAGTGATTAGTTTTGATAGGAAGAATGAAGAAATGCAATGTGAACTAAATTATGGTATTTTACACGGGGTGCAGGAACAAACACCTGGATGTACGAACACAAATTTTCGAAGGCTCCAGAACGAGTTGGGAAGGCTGTTTAAAAAAGCAAAGCGGATCCTTTGCTTTATTAACAGAGGAATAGAGCACAAAAGCAAAGAAGGTATGCTAAAGCTTCATAAAAATCTGGTTAGGACACAGCTGGTGTATGGGGCTGGATTTTCATGCAGTCAAGGTAACTCCACGCACCTTTAAAAATGGAGGCCAGGACCCGATTCTGGGGTTCCTAGCCCCATTCCCAGTGCCCCCAATTTTCGTCAGCGCACGGTAAGGGTATGGGCTGGTGCTGGTCGTGAGCCCTCACCCTGCAATCCTGACCTGGCCAGCTCCATTGGGAGGATAGGCATCTCCCAGCTCCCTGCAATTTTCGTGGACTTGGACCAGCTTTTCAAAGCTCGTGGTTCGCAGCCCCCCGAGCTGTAGTAAACCATAGTCTGAATGAGGGAACTTTTTGAAAGGTAATTTCAAAAGGTCTTACCCTTGCCCACATGCCAACCTATGCCCCTCCATTCACCCTCCATCCCAATCTATGCCCCTACATCCACACCCCCATGGCCCCCATACTCTCAATGTCTACCTATTTCCCTACCCACCATTAATGAACCCTCAAGCTCTATGTGCCAACATATGCCCCATCACCCACCTCCATGGCCCCTCATACCCTTCATGCCAACCTATGGCACTTCCATTCCCATTCATCGAATATGCATTCTGTACAGAACCAATGAACCCTATAGTAACCATGGCACATGTAAAAAACTTTTAAAAAGCAATTCATCCATAACTTTCCTTAAAAATTGCTTTTACTACAGCCCTATAAAAGTGCCAATCAACCAGATCTCTGAAGTATCAATAGCAGAAACTGCGAGCACATGGCACCTCTTTATCTTGTGTAAATAAAGATTGAGCAATTGGGAAATAGATCTAAGGGAAAAAGCTATTAATCAAGCAATGTTTTCACTTGGGCGCAGCTATTTCAACAGCCTAATGGATGTCTGGGCTCTCAGCCAAGAGTGTATGATGAGGCTTGGCCTTATATTTATAGGGCTGTTGCCAGAAATGGAGAACCTTAGTTATGAAGAAAGAGTTGATAGGCTGAGGTTGTTTTCTTTGAAACAGAAAAGGCTGAGAAAAGATTTAAGTGAGCTGTATAAAATTATGTAGAGTCTAGACAGAGTGAATAGAAAGGACCTATTTACTTTAGCAGCGAGGTCAATAACCAGAAGGCATAGATCTATAGATTCAAAGTAATTAACAGAAGGATTAGAAATTAATTATTTTAAATTAAACCATCATAAACAACAAACATAAGCACATTGAATAATTTCTTAGAGTTCATTGTATCCGTTTTCTCTAAGTGCAAAAATAGTCTTGATATATGAAGGTCGCTGATGATGGCACTAAGATCTAGGAACTTGAAATTGTGGTTCTGTGTGATCAACTCAATAACAGCATGGTCATTCATTAGAAAAGGAAATGTATCCTTATAATCACTGCCATCAAAATATCATGAACTGCTCACTATCAAGCGACTTGCATTTCACTTTGCGTTGTCATCCAACAGGTAAGCATTGGTACCAAGTAACCACTTAATCTGCTTTGGACCTGGTAGAGATGATGCGAGCTTGTGGTTGCGATTTGGCTGTTTGATGCAAACCCAATCTTCAACCTTAAATCATGGTTTCCTTCCATGTAGTCGCTTGTCGAGGTACGCTTGTGCTTTACATTGCCGCTTGGCAATTTCTTCTGCTTGCACTGTGGTATTCTCATTGGATAATGGTGATGGCTTAAAAATGTCAGCAGCTTGCGACCATGAGTTCGGCTGATGTCTTTCTGGTCAGAGAGTGTGGAGTGGATCAATATGTGTGATATGTAGGATATGAATGGATTGTTTTCCTCTCCAATATACTAGCTCTCAGTCTGTCCTTGATTACCCTGTTGAATAGTTCGACCCCATTTGATTGTGGCTTATCGCAAAATATCAGATGGTGGCGAATTCCATAGCTTGTGAGGAACTCTGTGAACTGACTGGAAACAAACTGCTGTCCATTGTCTGCAGTGAGTCTGCAACAAGCCCCATTTCGAAAATGATTTGTCTAGAATGTCAATGATTAAAGTGGTGGTTATGGAATTTGTTGTAGCAATTTCTGGCCATGTGCTATGTAGATTATGAACACCAAGCAAAAAAGTATTGATTACTAGCGGCAGCTTGTACTTCTGTAAAAATATCTACTTGGAGTTGTTGGCCATCGGGTTGATTGTAGAGATGTGGGACATGATTTAACAGATTTTTCATGGAGTATACAAGCTATGCAGTTCTTAATGAACTCTTCTATGCGGCCATCTATTGCTGGCCAACAGACTACTTCTCGGGATCATTGTTTCACCTTAACAACACCTGTATGTCCTTCACGGGCAAGATGTAATACACATTGCTGTGGTACTTTCGGAATAACTGCTCGAGTTCCACGTGCAATGCAGTCATCATCAAACAATGCAAGCTCATTGCATACTCTATAGTACGGGAACAGTTCTTTCTGTGTTTCACAAGGCCATTCAGTTTTTAGGTACTGGCTTACTTTCTGCAAGCCACTGAATTCTTCAATTCCTTCAATTCCTCTTGCATAATATGGATTATGGTGGCTTGTGAAATACAGCAATCATGAAGTCTGCAAAGTCGCAAGTCACTTTGCTATTGCTTATGCTGTCTGCAATGCTAGTACAGCTTAGCATGTCAGCTACTCGATTGCGTGAACCTGTGAGATACTTGGCCTCATAGTTGTATTGATGAAGATGATCTGACCATTTGTAGATGTGTAGAGGTCAATGACATGGCTAACAATGTAGTCAGTGCCAGATCAGCATGGAGAGTGAACTTGCTACCATTGAGATACAATGTTCACAAGTGTAGATGCAGGCTAGTTCTTCCTGCTCTCTGGTAGAGTATTTGTATTCAGTTTCTGACAATGAGCATAAACAACTGTTGGTTCACTCCCTTCAATGCCCTGTGAGAGTGCAGCTCCGGTTGCATTTCCTGATGCCAGCATTGTGACATACATTTTTGCATGTTGGTTGAAATGCACAAGGACTGGCGGAGATGCTATCTTTGCCTTTAACATGCCAAATGCTGTTTGCTGTGCGACTGCCAATTCCCATTGTGCATCTTTGCGCAGTAGCTTTTGAAGTGGCTTTGTGATCTCTGCATACTTAGGCACGAATTTGTGATAAAAGTTGGAAGTACCTAGGACCAATGCCAACGCTTTCACATTAGACAGAATTGGAAGTGCATGAATGGCTTTGACCCTGTTGTGTGTACGCTTTACTCCAGCTGCTGTTACTCTCAACCCTGGAAAGTCAATCCTGGATGGCAAAAAAGTGCTGGTCCTTGTTGAGCATCAAGTTGTGTTATTTGAATTGCGTGAGCACTGCTGACACCCACTGATCGCGTTCTGCTTTGTCCCTCCCATGGACAACGATGTCAACAAGTAGGTGAAGCATCCCCTCAACATCTTACAAGGCTGAAGAAATAATCTTCTGGAATGCACTAATTGCTGCACTTGGTCCATTGGGCATTCTGTGGTAGTGAAACACACATTTGTGAGTAGCAAAAGCTGTAAGATATCAGCTTTGCTCTGCTGGTGGTGTCTGAAGATAACTCTGTCACATGTCGAGCTTTGGGAAGACCGTAGATTCCTGAAATGATGCCGAAAGTTCTTGGATTGTAGGAAGTGGATATTTGTTGACCGCCTTAAGGTCAATGCAATGCTTGCCATTTTTGCCTTGTGCAATGACTTGGTTTGATATGAACATGCATACAAACATATAAATTAGGAGCCAGAGTAGGCCACTCGGCCCCTCGAGCCTGCTCCACCATTCAATCATGGCTGATCTGAATGTAAACTCAACTCTACATTCCTGCCTACCCCCAATAACCATTCACCCCCACGTTAATCAAGAACCTATCTAGCTCAGCCTTAAAAATATTCAAAGACTCTGCCTGTTTCCACCTTCTGCAATGACCTTTGATGTGGCACCTTATCAAATGCCTTCTAGAAATCTAAGTACAGTACATCCACTGTCTCCCCTTTATCCGCAGCACATGTGACTCCTTCAAAGAACTCCAATAAATTGGTTAAACCTGGGGCTGAATTTTCTGGCTGGCTGGGAGATGGAGCAGGAGCGGGCGCGGGTCCGATCACCGCCTGCGATCAGGTCCGTGCCGCCATTTTATGGGAGTGGGCCAATTAAGGCCCGCCCAGCGTGATTGGCGGCTCCCAAGGACAGCGGCAGTGGGCGGGCGATGGCAGGTCTGCAGTGACCGCTGAGCCCAACGGGGACCCGACGGCCTGTTTTAAAAAGTTACTGCAGCCTTTCTAAGGCTGCAAATCGTGGCCCAGTGGAAGGGCTCCCCAGAGCGCTGCTGGTGAGCAGGCCAGGCAGGAGGGTAGGGCAGGGGGGGCACAGTGCCCCTTGTTTTTATGATGGTTGCCTTGCTGCCCTTCTCGAGGAGGTGGCAGCATGGCAGGAGGTCCTGGTACCCCAGGACAGGAGGGGGACCAAACGTGCCTGGGAGGAGGTGGCGGAGGTGGTGAGCTCCCGTGACGTGGTGCAGCGCAGCTGAATCCAGTGTCGCAAGCACTTCAACGACCTGTTGCGCTCAGGAAGGGTGAGGACAATGTTGGCGTTGGTCACTAACCCAGCAGGTTGGTTTCCCCCCACTGGTGCCCTCCCCTCAACTCTGAGTGAATTGTCTGCATTGAATCATTGACGGCATGTGTCCTTCGCTGGGTGGGCCAGCAGATATTGCCCACGCTGAGGTCACACTGAGAGGGTGGGTGAAGAGATGGGTTCTGCCCCTGCAGCATGTGGTACACTGAGTCCCACATTACTGTTTTGGGGGCAACCTGGAGGAGCTGCATCCAGGCGCAGTGCTGGAACTCCAGGACATGTCAAAGTCAGGGTGATGACATGCTGGAAGGGGAGCTTCAAGGTGGCATTGGCACCGATCGATCTGCTGTCCTCTGCGCTCCACGTGCTTGCGCCTCCTTGCTATGGAAGGTTAGACCGTGTGGTGCCTGATGTGATGTAGGCAGCATTTGGCCAAGGGGGCGGGGTGTGGGGACAGGCCTAGCATCTTTGTGTGGGTGTTCAGTAGAGGCGGGGTGAGGAGGCACTGGAGCCCTGCAATATCCCACTCTGGTTGGGGTGGGCCGTCCGTGAAGAGAGTCCAGGTACAAGTAGCACAAATCAATGCTCTTCTCTCACTTTCAGGAGAAGAATGTACATAATGCAGCCGAGCGGGTGAGGACTGGCAGCGGCCCAGTGCAGTTAACGATTCTGAGCCGGTTTGAGCAGGAGGCCCTAGATTTGGAGAGGCGCCATGCGCTCAGGTCCACCGGTGTCGGTGAGGCTGGGGTGCCACAGGCAGGTATGTGTGCCCAGCAGTGAGGTCACCATTGTTCTCCCAACAGCCATGGCAGTGCTGAATGTTCAGTGATTGAAGTTTGCAACATGGCTTGACCATTGCTTATGGGAGGATGAGCACATAATGATCCGGGGGACAGGGATGCACATTGACATTGTCTCCACGTTAACTGATCCAATGTCATTGTTCTTCCTTTCAGCATCAGCGGAGCAGGGCCGGGAGGAGGAGCAGCAGTGGCCCCCTCTCATTCCTGAGGGCCCTGAAGTCTCACCAGCGTCACACCATCTCTGCCAGGCAGGCACCAGCGCAGATACCAGCACCTCGGTGGGAATTAGAACATCGGCTAGTGTCCCGGGGCACAGCAGTGAGGGCACTTCACAGTCACATGAGGAGCTGGCAGAGACAGAGAGTGCCCATGGTGCCAGCAGTCAGAGGACCGCAGGGGACCAGGCACATGCTCAGACGGTGCCTGATGATGTGCCTCTGGAGTTGTCTGCGACACAGCAGGGGCAGGAAATGCGACCGGGTGTGCGGGAGAATCTGGAGGTGATGCATGAGGCTATGCTTGGCTTGGTGTCTGTGGTGGAGGAGTCTACGCGGATTATCGCCGATGAAATGAGCCTCCTGTCCGAGCGCCATGAGCCCTCCATGGAGAGAGGGGCGACTCTCATGGAAAGCCCCCTCCAGGAGATCCATCAAGGCTTCCTAGGGATGCGCTCTGACCAGCAAGCCCTCACACCGGCATTGACCTCAGCTGGTCGGTGCCAGTGTGGGAGATGGTCTGGGCACCAAGTTTCCCAGCTCGGTGCCCATCCATCCACGGTGAGCAGGGAGGTCTGAAGTGACCTCACGTTGGCGCAGCAGCTGCCTGTCGTCTCTGCGGGCTCCTCTCAGGGCGCTCCGGATGAGGGCGGCAGCTCCTCCGCCCCTCTCCCAGTGACCGTTGCATCCGGTGAGGCTGCGACGACTGGGGAGATGGCAGCTGTGGAACTGGCAGCTCCCTCCCAGGCGGGGCCAGCACAGGCTCCACAGGCCAGAGGACGACCGCCAAGGTCATCCAGGCCAACAGGACAGCAGAGTCAGCAGCTGTCTCAGATGCCACTCCCAGTGATGGGGCAGCACCAAGTCATAGCACCTGTAAATGTAAACATAAGGCATCTTAGGCACACCACAGGTTTATCACTGGTGCTTTTGTGTTGGTCTGCAATGAAGTTTTTAATGAGTTGGTGTGATTTTTAACACATTTCTCATTTTGTTTCATTAAGTTTCTTTGGTTGCAATATTAAATTCAGACATGTCACCATGGCTGAGGGTGCCTCTTTTCTTCTGCAGGTGAATGGTTTCCAATAATGTAATGAGTGCTTTGTGGGACATTCAGCTTTATTAACAAGAACCTTAGTTAATGTTCCTAACCAGGCAGATTTTGCACTTAGGTCTCGAATATGGAGCCTGAAGCCCAGGCTTGCCCTAGAGGTCCATATGTGGTGGGCTAGCTGAAGGTTCATTGGATTAAAGCCTCCCGGGTGTCCCTGCCTCCCTGGAGTATGCCCGGGTCAGCATCTACCCCCTCAGCATTTTCCTGTGCCTGCTCATCCTCGGACTCACTGCTGGACTCATTGTGTGCAGCTGCAGACACTGCGTCAGCGTCTTCATTGTCCACAGCATCCCCCCCTTTCCAGCGCCAGATTGTGGAGAGTGCAGCATGCAACCACTATCAGCGACACACCATCTGGGGGGTACTGGAGTGCGCCCCCTGAGCGGTCCAGGCATCGGAAGCGCATCTTGAGAAGACCGATGGCTCTGTCTACCACAGGCCTTGTGGTGTCGTGGCTCCTATTGTACCGCTGCTCAGCCTCTGTTCTTGGATGGCGGAGAGGCGTTATGAGCCACCTTCTGAGAGGATAGACCTTGTCACCCAGCAGCCATCCATCCAGCCGAGCCGGAACACTGAAGAGCCCCGGTACCGGGGAGTGTCTGAGGATGTGGGCATCGTGGGAGCTGCCTGGGTACCTTGCACAGACTTGTAGAATCTGCATCCTGTGATCACACACTATCTGCACGTTCATGGAGTGGAAGCCCTTCCTGTTGACGAAGGCACCGGGCTCACCTGCTGGCGCCTTGATAGCCACATGTGTACAGTCTATTGCACCCTGGACGCGGGGGAAGCCAGCAATGGCTGCGCAGCCTCTGGCTCGCTGTGTCTGGCTTGCCTGGTTCTAACGATAGAGGATGACAGTCAATGCACGTCTGAACAGAGCGTCTGTAACCTGTTTGACACAAGTGTGGACAGCTGATTGGGAGACACCGCAAAGATCACCCACCGAGCCCTGGAAGGAGCCAGAGGCGGAGAAGTTGAGGGCAGCTGTGGCCTTCAGAGCCGCTGGCATGGGGTGTCCACCCACACAGTTAGAGGAGATCTCAGGCCCAATCATCTGGCAGATATAGTTAACTGTCTCCCTTGAGAGACAGAGCCTCCTTCGGCACTGCACCTCAGACATATTGAGGTAGCTGCTTCGCTGCCTGTATACCCTGGCAGCAGGATATTGGCATCTTCTGTGGCCCCTTCCGCCTTGGACTACCTCTTGGCCCTGCGCCCCTTGTGCCTGCGCCTGACCTCCCAAAGGTGGCTCCCCTGGAGGCTGAATGTCCACTCCTGGCCTCCACCCGCTAGTATTGCAGATCACACAGGCAAGTTTCAGTAACTTTGAAACATTAATATTTGACAGAGCACACTCGCGACCCCACTGAGCCCTCTTACCCTGCCCGTGGATGAGGTTTGTAGAAATATGTCCTACCTGCCTGCCTATTGCGCCCGTGCGCTGACCCAAAGCTTGCATGGGGACCGAAAAATCGCGGTTGATTGGCGCCTCAAGGGCCTTAAGTGTCCCGTTAATTAATGGCGGGCGGGCATCGGAGATCAAGGCGCGCCTGCCCAACCAAATATCGCAATGTTGCGTGGTAAGGTTGGGACACTCACCTGACGTCACCACACGTCATTTTAGGCACATGCATGCCAGGCCTGTCCCCACACACCAACGGGAAAATTCTGCCCGTGACTTCCCTTTTACAAAACCAGGTTGAGTCTGCCTGGTTGTCTTGAATTTTTCTAAGTGCCCTGTTATAACATCTTTAATAATAGCTTCTAGCATTTTCCCTGTGACAGATGTTAGGCTAACTGGCCTGTAGTTTCCTGCTTTCTGTCTTCCACACTTTTTGAATAAAGGAGTTATATTTGCTATTTTCCAATCGAATGGAACCTTCCCTGAATCTAGGGGATTTTGGAAAATTAAAACCAATGCATCAGCTACCTCACTAGCCACTTCTTTTCAGACCTTAGGGTGAAGTCCATCTGGACCTGGGGATTTATCAGCCTGCAGCTCTAACAATTTGCTCAATACCACTTCACTGGTGATTGTAATTTTCCTGAGTTCCTCCCTGCCTTCCATTTCCTGATTGACAGCTATTCGTGGGATGTTACTTGTGTATTCTATAGTGAAGACCAAAGCAAAATACCTGTTTGATTCATCGGTCATCTCCCTATTTTCCATCATCAATTCCCCAGATGCACTCTCTAAAGGACCGACACTCAATTTGTTAACTCTTTTCATGTTTAAATATCTATAGAAGCTCTTACTACCTGTCTTCATAGTACTAGCTAGCTTGATATCAATGGCGATGAGCCGATTTACTCAGTAATACCAGCTGCTTCCAGTCGTTTCAGCTCCTGTGATACTTCGGCATGGATTGCAAATGGAACCATTTCAAATTTTGTGAAACTGGCAGAATTGAATTGTCGATGTGAGGAGCATGACAGTGACCCTTAATCTCCCCAAAATCTAGTAAGTAAGGAAGGATACCATGTAAAGCCTGAGTCATCAATCGCATTAATGTGTGCTCTGGTGGGGACTGCAAGTTTAAAGCCAAGCTTATTGAACAGGTTTACACCCATAAGGCCTTTGGCTACATAGAAGGTGAGCTTGTCTAGGATGATGTTTCTCCAGCATACTGGAACTGCGATTGTTCCAAAAATTAAAATAAATGAGTTATAATCCTGAACAGTGTCTGTCGGAGAAGCGAGAGAAAATTGCGAAAAACAGCAATGGTAGAGTTTGCCGCTCAATACAGATACTTTTATGCCAACATCAATGAGGGGTGACAATGAGATGACTGTGATCTCAAGTGAGCATTCTTGAGAATGCTTTACCATTGGTAATGGCAAACATATGCCTTATCTCACTCTCAGGAAGAGAGTCATGTCAGCCCATGAAGTCTTCATCTTCAATGAGCTGCACACCTTTGCAAAGTGGCTCCACTTTAACCATGAGTTACACTTTTTCTCTCGAGCTGGAACTATTGCTGGGAACTGTCACACTTCGGGCTGATTTTTGACGGTACCTGAATAGGGTGGGCTCTCTGGCATCAAGTGATATAAAGTTGCTGAAAGAAGTAGCAAGCCTGAGGATTGGGCAATTCAGCAAAGGAGGTCCAAGAGATTGATTAAGAGGGGAAAAATAGATTATGAGAGTAAACTTGCAAGGAATGTAAAAGAGGACTGTGAAAGCTTCTACAAGTATGTAAGAAGAAAAAGATTGGTGAAAACCAGTGTAGGTCCCCTATAGGCCGAAATGGGAGAAATTATAACAGAGAACAAGGAAATGGCAGGGCAATTAAACAACTACTTTAGTTCTGTCTTCACGGAGGAAGATGTAAATAACTTCCAAGAAATACAAGGGAATTGAGGGTTTAATGAGAAGGAGGAATTGAAATAAATTACTAAAACTAAAAAAACAGTGTTTGAGAAATTAATGGGACTGAAAGCCAATAATCCCAATGGCTTGATAATCTACATCCCAGGGTACGAAAGGAGGTGGCCATGGAAATAGAGGATGCATTGGTTGTCATCAGTAGATTCTGGAATAGTCCCGGCAGATTGGAGGGTGGCAAATGTAACCCCATTATTTAAAAAAGGAGGGAAGGCAAAAACGGGGAATTACAGACAGGTTAGCCTATCAGTGGTTGGGAAAATGCTAGTGTCTATTATAAAGGCTGTGATAACAGGACACTTAGAAAATACCAATGGGATTAGACAAAATTGACATAATGAGCAGAATCTATTAGGAAGAACCAATGGATGTGAGTAATTTGGATTTTCAGAAAGCTTTTGATAAAGCCCCACATAAGAGGTTAGTGTGCAAAATTAAAGCACATGGGATTGGGAGTAATATATTGGCATGGTTTGAGAATTAGTTAGCAGGCAGGAAACAGAGAGTAGGAATAAATGGGTCTTTTTCGGAATGGCAGGCAATAACTAGTGGGATACCGCAGGGATCAGTGCTTAGGCACTGGCTATTCACAATATATATCAATGATTTGGATAAGGGTACCAAATGTAATATTTCCAAGTTTGTTGACGACACAAAACTGGGTGGGAATGTGAATAGTGAGGAGGATGTTGTTATGAAACAGCAGTTTGTAAAGGCTGAGTTATTTAAAATTCCAGAGGGAAACTTTAAACAACTGTCATAACCTGTATTTTCAATTAGCATGTTTTGAGTTGCAGCTCTAAATTCAGGAAATAAGACCACCAGTTCTCAAGGGGTTTTTATATCAAGCTAAATGAGACATTTATTAATTTACAACAAATTAAACATACACACATGGCTACAAATTACTACTATCATAACTTTTAACAAATTCCTAAATTAATTAAGGCAATAATCCCAATGCCAGATTACACAGTGAAGAGAATGAATAAAATGTCCTGGCATTGCTACATCGCTTTAATAAAGGATTAAAGTACAAAAAAACCCAATAGACTTAACCAGACACCAGGCAAAGCATTTTCACCTTACGAATTCAAAATGAGGTTCCTTTCAATTTGGTTCCTTTGCAGACATTTGTAGGCTTACAGCTGCTTTGATGTTACAGGCCTTGCTCTGCACACACAAACTCCCCTCAGGTTATAACCAGCACTTCTCTTTGAATGTAAATTTTCATTGTATCACCAGGCCCTTTGAACTCCACCTCGTCTAACAATAAAACCTCTTTCATAGTGCCTTTCATATTTTATTAGCAATATAAACATATTGTTTGGTGGATCCTAGCTAGGTGCAAGATTTCACTCCTACTCTTGAACGCTGTATTCAACAAAATGCAAATGTACTCTTTACCTCTCAGTTTACATCTCAAAACTACTATACATCAAAGCATCCAGACTAGCTGGCTTTAATACAATTAACACACACACAGACTAAACCTCTATTTAAAAAAAAAATTCAGAATAACATTATATACATTAATAGCTTCTTGACAGATGTTAAGAGGCTTCAAGGCGATTTAGGCAAATTGAGTGAGTGGGCAAATACATGGTAGATGCAGCATGAAATGGATAAGTGTGAAGTTATCCACTTTGGTAGGAATAACAGAATGTCAGAGTGTTATTTGAATGGTGATAGATTGGGAAATGTTGATTAACAGAGGGACCTGGGTGTCCTTGCACACCAATCACTGAAAGCCAGCATGCAGGTGCAGCAAGCAGTTAAGAAGGCAAATGGTATGTTGGCCTTCATTACAAGAGGACTTGAGTACAGGAGACCACACCTGGAGTACTGTGTGCAGTTTCGGTCTCCATGCCATAGAGGGAGTGCAGCGAAGGTTCACCGGACTGATTCCTGGAAATGCAGGATTGCCATGTGAGGAGAAATTGGGTTGACTAGGCCTCTATTCACTGGAGTTTAGAAGAATGAGAGGGGATCTCATTGAAACGTATAAAATTCTGACAGGGCTGGACAGACTGGATGAAGGGATGATATTTCCTCTGGCTGGGAGCTCTAGAACAAGAGATCACAATCTCAGGATATGGGGTAGGCCACTTAGGACTGAGATGAGGAGAAACTTCTTCACTCAGAGGATGGTGAACCTGTGGAATTCTCTACCACAGAGGGCTGTGGAGGCCAAGTCACTGAATATATTTAAGAAGGAAATAGACAGATTTCTAGACTCTAAAGGCGTCAAGGGGTATGGGGTGAGAGGGTATGACGTTGAGATAGAGGATCAGTCATGATTATATTGAATGGCAGAGCAGGCTCAAAAGGCCAATTGACCTACTCCTGCTTCTATTTTCTATGTTTCTATCTCTGGTGGAATGTATATTGTCTGATCACCTGACTTATCTTTGCCCCAAAGTATTTTTCGCCTTCCTGCCATATCAAACATAGGTGTGTCTTCTGCAAGCTGTTTGAACACTCGCTGGCTTTCTGCTCAAAGGCAATGTACAAGAGTCACCTGCTTGTGGGTTGCTGCTACATCCAGACTGTCCATCTCCGTAGTAAGCAAGTAGGTCTTGAACCCTTAAGTCCATCAACTGCACGGCATGGCTGGATCTCTCTTAAGGAAAGGTGCTGGAGCTGATAAATTTAAACTATTCTTGTAGTTAGTTGTGTTTTATGCTTCAGAGATATGCAGAGATGACACACACACATTCTATATGTTTTAGGAGTTTTATTTACAATGCTTTTAACATGTCTGCTCTCATGCTTAAAGCTTCTCGCTTTCAGTTTAGTTTCGGTTTCTCTGTTACCACGCCTAGGCTTGACTAACAGCACACAGAACAGAGCAAAGTCAACAGGCACTTTAAATCAAACACCGACCAATTGAACAATTGAATACTACACATTGCTTTAAGTTACACTTGAAACAGGCACCTACAATCAGAACAGAATCGAAAATTATTGTCACTGCTTCAGCAAGCATTCTGTCATAGGAGAAATAGAAAAATAGGAAGTGTTGACATAAAAGAAGGAAAGCTTGCCAAATATAGAAAAGCTGTGTTGACCATGTTTATTTTATCTGGGCGTATTAGAGGAGCAGTCTTCTGACCATATGTTGTTGACTTTTGTATAGTAAAAGCTCTTCTGTTTGCTTAGAACCATGGAATTTTATGGTTTTATTATCCTAGTGAGCAAATGGGACTTCTAATTTAGACTACTTTAAAATAGAAGTTACTTGTCCTTAACTGGATCATAACAAAATTGGGGATTGCGTCCAAGACCGTAACAAAATTTGAGGGTCTGGTCTGGGATAGGAACAAAATTGGGGTCTGGTCTAGGATTTTAACAAATTGGGGCCTTTTGTGGGATTTTGAATCGACAGATGGATATGGACGTCAGGACTTGCTAAAGTTAAGGCTAACAGGATTTCATAGGGCAGAATTTTGCCCTTGGTGGGGGTGCTCGGTGGGGGCGGGCGGGGGCGGGTGGGGGCACTCGGGAATCTGACTGCCACCTACGATTGGCACCGCACCGCGATTTCAATCTGGCAGGCCAATTAGGGCCTGCCCAGCATGAAACGCAAACGGCAGCGTTAAGCACGGCCTGTGTGGACTGGGGGTAGGGTGGGAGGAGGGCGAGCGGGCCAAGAGCGAACTTCGCACATGCGCGCAAGTGAGCGCTGCATAATCTACCTGAGGCACTTATCTCCTTATGTGACTCTGTCACCTGAGCAGGGACAAGTTATTAGTTAAATATCAAAACTTTTATTTTATTGTTATTTGCCTTTGGAAACCTCATCCCGCCTGTGGAAGAGGTTTCCAAAAAAATGCTAAGGCTGCTTGGCTTTTCACCTGCCTTGCAGCCATTAGGTTGGACAGGCGGTGAAAAAAATAATCTAATTGATCATTTAATGGCTGTAACAGGCCTTTTCATTGTCGGTGGGCGTGCTGCCAACTAAGGCGCTCACCTGCCAACTGAACTATCACGCGACTGGCATTAACGTCTGCATGCTCGGCCGACGTCAACGTGCGTCATTTCACGCTCGAGCGGGTCAGGCGTGCACTGCCTGCCGAGCGAAAATTTCTGCCCGTGGTGAATTTTACTATCCATATTGAAAAGCATGATGACTTTGTCAATTACTACGACTTTTCTGGAGAGGGAGAGTTTATCCCTGAGTGATTTGCAACAATGAACCAAGGCTAGGTTAATCATATGAGTTGAAGTTAGAGTTAAAAACAGGAGCTAAAAAAAGCAGAGATAATTGCGGTAATAGCAGAGCATCTAGGATTGGGAGAAGAAAAGCCTGACCCAGCTAGGACACAGCTTGTGTTGGCAAGGATTCAGTTGCAGATGAAGCAGCTGGAAAGAGAAAAAAGAAATGAAAAAGTTTGAATTTGAAAAAGAAGAAAAAGAAACAGAAAGAGCAAAAACTGGAAAAAGAGGAGAAAATGTAGCTGAACAATGGGCTACCTTCAAAAAAGAATTGTTTCGTGCACAGTCAAGGTGTATTCCATCAAAAGGAAAAGGCTAAAGGCAAACAAATCCAGATAAAAGCAAAATACTGAGGATGCTGGAAATCTGAAACAAAAACAGAAAATGCTGAAAAAGCTCAGCAGGTCTTACAGCATCTGCGGTGAAAAAAAAAGAGTGAACGTTTCAAGTCCGTATGATCGTGCTCTGAAGAACTCTGTTACACTTTTTTTTTCTCCACAGGTGCTGTTCGACCTGCTGAGTTTCTCCAGCATTTTCTGTTTTTGTTTCAAACAAATCCAGAGTTCCCTGGATGAAAAAGGAGATTGGAATTAAGATGAAGAAGAAAATGTGCGCTTATGACACGTGTCAGTAAGAAAATACAGCTGAGAACCAAAAAGGTTCAAAGGGGAAGCGAAAAAGCATATTAGAGAAGCGAAGAGGGATTATGAGAAAAGACTGGCATCCAACATAAAGGGGAATCCCAAAGTCTTCTCTAGGCATATAAATAGTAAAAGGGTGGTAAAAGGCAGGGCATGGCTGAGGTATTAAATGAATACTTTCAATCCGTCTTTACCAAGGAGGCACGTGTTACCCAGGCCATGGTGACAGACAAACTCTGTCACTAGAAGGATTCAAAATTGATAAGAAGGAAGTGTTGAACTGACTGTCAGTGCTTAAAGTTGACAAGGCATGGGGACCGGATGAGATGCATTGAAGGATATTGAAAGAAGTGAGAGTAGAAATTGGAGTGGCACTGGCCATAGTCTTTCAGTCTTCCCTAGACTCAGGGGCGGTGTCAGAGGACTGGAGAATTGCAAAGATTAAGCCCTTGTTCAAAAAAGGTTGTAAGGATAAGCTCAGCAATTACAGACCAGTCAGTTTAGCTTCAGTGGTGGGCAAGATTCTAGAAATAATTATTCAGGATAGAATTAGTAGGATTGGGGGAGAGCAGATTTTAGTAAAATAAGGCAGGATCTGGCCAAGATAGACTGGAAACAGCTACTTGTGGGGAAATCTACGGAAGAGCAGTGGGGTGGCATTCAAAAAGGAAATGGGGAGGGTACAGACTCAACATGTTCCCTCTAGGGTGATAGGACGGAGTAACAAGCCCAGAGAACCATGGATGACCAGAGATATTCAGGATATGATGAGAAGGAAAAGAAAGGCTTTTAGCAGGTACAAGGGGAGCAAATTAGCGGAGGCATTAGCGGAGCACAGAAAGTGCAGGGTGGAGCTTAAGAAAGCAATTTGGAGAGCAAAGAGGGGATATGAGAAAGCTCTGGCTGGTAAAAGTAGGGAAAATCCCAAGATATTCTATAAGTATATCAATGGGAAGAGGATAACCAGGGAAAGAGTAGGGCCCATTAGTGACCAAGGGGGGAGTCTATGGGTGGAGCCAGAGGACATTGCTAGAGTGTTGAATGAATACTTCACATCCGTCTTCACCCAAGAGAATGAGGATGAAGGTATCGAACTCGGGGAGAGAGACTGCGAGGTTGAGAAAATTGATATAGGGAGTGACAAGGTATTGAGGATTTGTGCCCCAGACTGCTGAGGGAGGCAAGGGAGGAGGTCGCAGGGGCTCTGACCCAAATTTTTAATTCCTCTCTGGCCATGAGGGAGATGCCAGAGGACTGGGGAATGCTAATGTGGTTCCGCTATTTAAGAAGGGTTGTAGAGATAAGCCAGGGAACTACCGACCAGTGAGTCTCATGTCAGTGGTAGGGAAACTATTGGAGAAAATTCTGAAGGAGAGAATCTATCTCCACTTGGAGAGGCAAGGTTTGATCAGGGATAGTCAGCATGGCTTTGTCAGAGGGAGGTCATGCCTAACAAATTTGGTTGAATTTTTTGAGGAGATGACCAGGTGTGTAGATGAGGGTAGTCCAGTTGATGTAGTTTATATGGATTTCAGCAAAGCCTTTGACAAGGTCCCACATGGGAGACTTATAAAGAAGGCAAATGCACATGGGATACAGGGTAATTTGTTAAGGAGGATTCAAAATTGGCTTAGTTGTAGGAGACAGAGGGTGATGACAGAAGGCTGCTTTAGTGACTGGAAGCCAGTGTCCAGTGGCATATCACAGGGATCTGTGCTCGGTCCCCTATTATTCGTCATTTATATAAACGACATAGATGACTATGTAGGGGGGGTAGGATTAGTAAGTTTGCGGATGACACAAAGATTGGCCGGGTGGTTAACAGTGAGGTTGAGTGTCTTTGGCTACAGGAAGATATAGATGGGATGGTCAAATGGGCAGATAAGTGGCAGATGGAATTTAACCCTGAAAAGTGTGAGGTGATACACTTTGGAAGCGTAATTTGACAAGGAAGTATTCAATGAATGGCATGACACTAGGAAGTTCTGAGGAACAAAGGGACCTTGGCATGTGTGTCCATAGATCTCTGAAGGTGGAGGGGAATGTTAGTGGGGTGGTGAAAAAGGCATATGGGACACTTGCCTTTATCAATCGAGGCATAGATTACAAAAGTAGGGAGGTCATGTATAGAACCTTGGGTTGAAACATTTAAGTTATGAAGAGAGGTTGGATAGACTTGGGTTGTTTTCGTTGGAGCAGAAAAGACTGAGGGGCGACCTGATCGCGATGTACAAGATTATGAGGGACATGGACAGGGTGGATAGGGAGCAGCTGTTCCCCTTAGTTGAAGGGTCAGTCATGAGGGGACACAAGTTCAAGGTGAGGGGCAGGAGGCTTAGGGGGGATGTGAGGAAAAACCTTTTTACCCAGAGGGTGGTGACGGTCTGGAATGTGCTGCCTGGGATGGTGGTGAAGGCAGGTTGCTTCACATCCTTTAAACAGTACCTGGATGAGCACTTGGCACGTCATAACATTCAAGGCTATGGGCCAAGTGCTGGCAAATGGGATTAGGTAGGTAGGTCATGTGTTTCTTACATGTCGGTGCAGACTCAATGGGCCGAAGGGCCTCTTCTGCACTGTGTGATTCTGTGATTCTGTGATCCTGTGATGTGTGGAACTTCAAAAAGACATTGACAAGTTGGTGGAGTGGGCAGATAGGTGGCAGATGAAGTTCAATGCAGTGAAGTGTGAGGTGATGCATTTTGGTAGGAAGAACATGGACAGACAATATAGAATAAAGGGTGAAATTTTGAAGGGGGTGCAGGAGCAGAAAGACTTGGGTGTATATGTGCATAAATCATTGAAGGTGGCAGGACAGGTGGAGAGCGCAGTTAATAAAGCATATAGTATCCTGGACTTTATTAATAGGGGCATAGAGTACAAGAGCAGGGAGGTTATGCTGAATTTATATAAGACACTTGTTAGACCTCAGCTGGAATATTGTGTACAGTTCTGGGCATCATATTATAGGATAGATGTGAACACATTGGAGAGAGTGCAGAAGAGCTTTACAAAAATGTTCCCAGGGATGAGAAACTTCAGCTATGAGGATAGATTGGAGAAGTTGGGACTGTTTTCCTTGGAGAGGAGAAGACTGAGAGGAGTTTTCAAAATCATGAGGGGGCTGGACAGAGTATATAGGGAGAAGCTGTTCCCACTCGTAAAAGGATCAAGAACGAGAGGGCACAGATTTAAAGTGATTTGCAAAAGAAGCAAATGTGACGTGAGAAAAAGCTTTTTCACACAACGAGTGGTTCAGGTCTGGAATGCACTGCCTGGAAGTGAGGTGGAGACAGGTTCAATCGAGGCATTCAAGAGGGGATTAGATGACTATTTGAATAGAAACAAGGCGCACTGGTACAGGGAAATGGCAGGGCAATTGCACTTTTGCTCATTTGGAGAGCCAGTACAGACACAATGGGCCGAATGGCCTCCTTCTGTGCTGTTAAGATTCTGTGATTCTGTGAAAGGGGAGTACGAAGGCTTGAACTTGAACTCCAGAGAGTGATATCAGTAAGGGAGGAAAGAGATAAAGGAAAGAGTGCTTTATTCTCTTAGTGGGTAACTGGGATTTCTAATTCTGTCTACTTTTAAACAGAAGTTATTGTTTCCTAACCGGACTTCAGCAAAATTTGGGGCTCTGGCCTGGTTTCTTAACAAAATTGGGATCTGGTCTAGGATCATAACAAAATGCTGCAAATGCTTAGCACATCAAGCAGCAGCTGCGGAGAGAAACAGAAATAATGGCTGGGATTTTCCAGTTCTGCCCATGGTGGGAATCGGTGTGGGCGGGACTGGATTTTGGGCGGGAATTTACATTCCTGCCGTAACATTTCAGGCTGTGATAACCCTTCTCCAGAACTCTGGCGTTTACGACGTGAAATGTTAACTCACTTTCTCTCAACAGAAGCTGCCTGACCTGCTGAGTATTTCCACCATCTTCTGTTTTTATTTCAGATTTCCAGCATCTGTGGTATTTTGCTTTTGTAATATCCTTTCAAATCTCCTCTGTAGCCTCTCCAGTGCAATCACACCCTTCCTGTAATGGAGTGACCAGAACTGTGCACAGTACTCCAGCTATGGTCTATTTAGTATTTTATACATTGATACCTTCTTGCAGACCACAGCTTTCTTCCTCACCATCAGCCGCATGGCTAATTTTTGTATCCCTGGTGCTTTGTGTAATTGAGGATCTTTTGCAATCAATGGTTATCCACAGCAAGCGGAGAGCCTAGCTGTGATTTTACAGATTCCAGATAATCTATGTAAAAATTACAAATGCTCTGATTATTGGTCTAGTACTACCTGACTGCCGGTTACATAACAACATTTGGTTTTTCATCACTA
Source organism: Cetorhinus maximus (assembly GCF_964194155.1). Taxonomy (NCBI): domain Eukaryota; kingdom Metazoa; phylum Chordata; class Chondrichthyes; order Lamniformes; family Cetorhinidae; genus Cetorhinus; species Cetorhinus maximus. The sequence goes on from NC_135881.1 coordinate 29,824,959, forward strand.
TAACCGGAACCGGCTCAAGCTGAAAATAACATGAATTATGGCTTACTATCCGTAACATTTGCCTTGCACCATGAACTTTGCCCTTTTTTTTATAGTCTGTGAACTTGTAATTTGTCCTCCCATCACTTGACAGTGCCAATTTTCTGCCTCTTTGAAAAAAGAGCACAGCCAAGGCTGTTTTGGCAGGAGAAAAAGGCACAACGCTGAGGAAGAAACACTAGATGTAAGAAAAACCCACCCAGAGGAAAAACTGTCAGGAAAGTGCAGAGAGTCTGCCAATAACACTCAATGACAAGGCCAAATTAAGAAATGTTTTAACTGGTCGTAAGGCATGGTCTTCCCTGAGTCCAGAGAGGTCAGAGCTTAGCGTAAATAAATCTTCCTACATAAACATGTCTTTCCTTGGGCATGGTGCATTAGCAAAAAAAAAAAAATCAGAAAGCCATAAAAGATAATTTCAGTTATGAACAAAGTCTTATTATAAAATTCAAATTGATGCTAATAGGAATCATCTGCCTTACAATTTGGTTGACGCATGACACAAGCTGCAGTTGGTGCTTTTCAGCCTGTAGGAGCTGCCAGAGAACAACGTACTTATTGTTCATTAGGGTAGCTGGCAGCAATCCCCTCGAAAAGCCATCCATATTTCAAATGCTAACATTGAGAAACAAATTTCAGTCAGCTGTCTGGCTTCATGAACATACAAAAAAATGACAGAGGGAAAAGGCCCACTGGTCCCATCCAGCCTGCTCCGCACAGTCGTGATGGCTGGCCTGAAGAAATGTAGCGAATCACTATTCACCGCAGAAACGGCAGCCAGGTTCTATGGGTCCCCTACTCTTTGAGACATCTAACCTATTTCTGTCTTGAAATGATGACTTCAAGTACTTCCAAACCAATTTAGTGCAATCAAACTATCTCCACCCAAACGAGAGAGTCCCAGCTCTTTGAGACATTTTGGTAATTTAGACACTTTGAAGCTGGGAATTAATCTTCCCTGTGACCTTTCGAAAAGCCACCATTGGCTACCAACCACCACGTGAAGACACCAAAATTAGCCATTACATTCTAACTGAGGACTGATCAAAGTCCTATGCAAGGATAAAATGTTATTAGTTGTGATGAAGAGTCATTGACCTGAACTGTTAATTCATTTTTTCTCTCCGTAGGTTTCACCCGATCTGCTGAGTGTTCCCAGTATTTTCTGTTTTTATTTTTGATTTTAAGCATCTACAATGTTTCACTTTTGATAAAAAGGCATGGTATCTTTTGCAGGCCATAGTTTACTTTAAAGATATTCCTGGTGCCTGTCCTTAATTTATAAAAGAACTTTTGTTAATATCTTATTTGACTTTATAGATGAACAATCCACCACTTTGGGATTTTTCTTGCCACAGTCCCTGTTTTTTGACTTTGGACACTTCTGGTCTTCCACATGTTTTATTTTGTTCTTTAAAACTTTCCATTCATGTTCTGCATCAGCTCCACCGCCACCCTGTAGGATTAATGAAATCTTCTGCCGTGTTAATAAAGGTAGCCTTTCTGGAATCTATAAACAACTATAGACTTTCAGAAACAAAAACAGAAAATGCAGGAAAAGCTCAGCAGGTCTAAAGAGAAAAACAGGGTTAACGTTTGGAGTCTGTATGACAGACAAAATAAAACATACGTGTGTAACACAAAACACATTGATTTTCAGAACCTTTGGCTCTGCCTACCTATTGCAACCTTCTAATATTGTGGTCAGTGTTGCTTAATTGTCTCCCACATGGAGGCCTGGTACCACACTCGCACCGCGACTGAGCACCACATCCAGTCTATGATTACCCCTGGTTTCCTTTTTGACTTGCTGAGTCAAAAAACTGTCACACGTACAGCACAGAAATCGGCCATTTGGCCCGACTGGCCTTTGCCTGTGTGATTTGTGTAATTCCAAAAGAATCAGCTCAGCCTTCAGTAACTTTTCCAACAGCTCGTTAGTTTTCAGCATCAGCCATAGATCTGTTGGGAGCACAGGATGATAATCTATATAAACGCGATTAATTCTTCATTACCTGGTCCAGTGACATCTATTTGACAGAACTGCTGCTTGAAACATACACAAATCATTCATGTACACTTTTGGAACTTCACTGGTTTTCTTTTCCTATATTGTAACAATTGGATGGTTTACTCACAAAGGTTAAGGGACTAGTTAATGACAACCATCCCTTGCTATCACCTCTCCTTCCGTGTAGCACAGCTGCTGATGGATTTAGATAGTTTCTGCTGGTAGAACTTTGACCTGAGGACATTCTTGGACAGAAGTATATCTAGTCGTTTGGTAGTACAGGGCTTGAGTATCACACAAACTCACGAACGAGGCTTAAGGCTGTTACTTTCGGCCCTGAAAAGTGTGCAGTCTACTTCGGATTTCCCTGGAAGGGAAAGATATCTCAAAAATAGCAACAGTTGAAGATAGCTTTTTCACACTGCTACTATGCAGTAGCAACAGGAGTGGTATTTGCCACTAACAGGTTGCTGCCGTCAAGACAAAAAGACTTTCTGCCTATCACTTAAATGAGTAATGTTTTATGAATTTCAGTGCCAGTGTGCTATGTATGTAGGCTGTACATTCCAAAGACTGGCGGATCATATCAAACAGCATGTCCCTTCCTTTGTTTGCAACGGGCAAGGTATAGATTACCCCTAACCAGCCCATGCTTGTAAAACTCAGAACACAGTGTCCAACATTAGATGTGATTCTGTGATTGGACAACATTTGCTAAATAATCCTCTGTCTGCTAAGAATAACACTGACAACCAACTTAAGGTTGTCGGTCAGGCTCTCAATGTGGCGCATTTGCATGTACTGGAAGCTACATATATTCTCAAGGGCAATTAGTGATGGGCAATAAATACTGGCGTATCCAGGGATGCCCACATCCTGTGAATGATTTTTTAAAAAACGCACAGGGCCCTGTTCTTTGCAGACAGAAAGAACATGTACACACATTGCGTCTGTTTAGCTGAACAACATAAGTGACAGCCATTCGTTGGTTCATTCCTCAGGGCAATGCCTTGACCAATCAGAGTCAAGCTGCCTGGTTTACTTGGCAGTTAACTGTCAGTCCCCACCAACTGGTGCATTCTCCATGGCAACACCTCTACCAATCAGAGCCCACTTGCCAAACAATCAACATTCTATTCTCGAACAGTATTAATCTGTTGTTTTCCTCTATGTTATATTGTTGTGAATTGCCCTGATGAGTACAAGAGGAAAAGCTTCAACAACGTCTCTTTTATTGGCAATGCAGAAACATATCTCCTGGAGAGAAAAGTGTTCATAGGAAAGACTTGCTCCAGATCATTGATCAAATATTCAATTTTATCTCATCTGTCAGCTCCCATACTTTTTGATGGAACTCTTGTTGGTTCACTGACCACTTGCTGCAGACCCAGTCTAGCAGCTATGTCCTTTAGGACTCAGCCAGCTTGGTCTGTAGTGATGCTACCAAGCCACTCTTGGTAATGGGCATTGAAGTCCCCAGAATACATTCTCTTGCCACCCTCAGTGCTTCCTCCAAGTGGTGTTCCACATGAAGGAGTACTGACTCCACAGGTGAAGGGGCACAGTATATGGTAATCAGCAGGAGGTTTCCTTGCCTATGTTTGATTTCATGGGACCCTGGGTCAATGTTCAGAACTTGCAGGGCAACTCCTACTGTTTACCACTGTGCCATCATGGTGATGGTGGTGTCAGGGACATTATCTGTAAGGTATGATTCTGTCATAACTAGTCTGTGAGACAGCCCAATTTTGGCACTGTTAGTGAGGAGGACTCTGCAGGTCAACAGGATTTGGTTTGCCATTGTCAATGCCAGGTAGTTGTTTGGTTTTGTTCCTTCCTGAGTGGAAGAAACACTGGTCTGGTCTGGAGTCACATGTAGGCCTGGCCAGGTAGAAACCCATCTGGTTCATGAATGTCCTTCCCTAAAGGGGGGTTCCAGATTTTTTTATTGTCTTCAAATTCCACCATCTGCCACGGTGGGATTTGAACCCAGTTCACTGGATATTACCCTGGGTCTCTGGATTACTAGTCTGGTGACAATATCACTACACCACCACATCCCCCTATTCTTCTTGAAGGTCATATGCCCCTCAATATTCAGGACTCAATCCTCGTCATTCTACAGCCACATCTCCATGATGATATCGGATCATATTTATTTACTTCATTGTGTGCTATCAATTAGTTTACTTTGTTAAGAACCTTTAGTTTTGTCTTTTTGTTTCTCTGTGACACCTAGTCTTTATTGTTGGTGCATTATTAGGTTTTTTTCTCTCTGTCCCTTCCTGCCACTCTCCGACCCTCATTTCCCATATTGCTATTTTCCTCTCTTACCTCATCTCTACTCTTTGATATACCACATCTTTCCACATTTGATCCCTTGCGCCCATCATTTAGTTTAAAACACTCTCTACTTCCCTGCTTTTGCAGTTCACAAGAACACTGGTCCCAGCATGGTTCAGGTGTAGACTGTCCCAATGGCACAGCCCCCACTTTCCCAAGTACTGGTGTCAGATCCCACAAACTGGAACCCCCTTCTCCCACACCAATCTTTTAGCCATGCATTCATGCTTCTAATTTTATGTACCCTGTGCCAATTTGCACATGGGTCAGGTAATAATCCAGAGATTATAATCTTTGAGGCTCTGCTTTTTAATTTAGTGCCCAAGTCCTCATACTCTCTATGCGGAACCACTTTCCTAGTTCGACCTATGTCATTGGTACCTACATGGGCCATGACAACTGGATCCTCCCAGTCTCACTGCAAGCTCCACTCCAGCCCTGAGCAGATGTCCCAGACCCTAGCAACGGGCAGGCAATGCAGCCAACTGGACTATCGCTCCTTGCTGCAGAGAACAGTGTCGATCCCCCTCACTATACTGTCCCCTACTACCACTACATTCCCTTTTTCTCCCCCCCACACCCAAGTTAATGGCTTCCTGTACCACGGTGCCATGGCCAGCTTGCTCATCCATCCTGCAGCCCATACTCTCATCCAAACAAGCTGAGAGAACCCCAACTCTATTGAACAATTGCAGAGGCTGATACTCCTGCCCTTCTGCCCTTGGGCCCACTTTTCCTTCCTCACTCACAGTCACACCCTCCTGTCCCTGACCACTGACCAAATCAATAGGCCCTATCCTAAGTGGTGTGACTGCCTCCTAGTACAGAGCAGGAGGTAGCTTTTGCCTTGCCTTGATGAGTCTGCAGCTCAGCCTCTAGCTCAATGACTCTGAGCCAAAGTTCCTCGAGCCAAAAACACTTACCGCTGACATGTTTGCCCTGGATCACTTATTTATGTTGCTTTTTAATGTATTTTGTTAGCTTTACCAAGAATTGTATACTATTTTAAAATTAGGATAGAACAGACCCTAACCACTTAGCAGATACTCACCAAACAGTTAGCTCCTTTCCCTATAGTAGAGTAAGAACCAATTTCTACAGGGTGTGAAAGGTAGAAAAGCTAAAGGAATTGAACCCCTCCTCCCCCCACCCTTCACCAAGCTCCCTCACTCACTAAACTCTCAGGTTTGCACTCAGTTTCTACAGCTGCACTCTGTTTGCCAAGGCTGCACTAAAGGACCCTGTATTTATAGCCAACTGAACTGGAGCTAGAAAAAAACAGGTAAAAATTCAAGCAACTGTGCAGTGAGAGGTGAGAACTCATTAAACAGCATGGAGTGAGGCGAGAGTTCATTGTTTGTGTTTTGAAATGCAACAGTATTACTTGTCCTATCTGGCTTGTTGTATTCATGTGACCTCTGCTATGAGGCACTCTCTCTGAAAGCACATTTTACATCAGTTCAATAGAGACACACTTTGGGAAAGACACTAAAAAGCATTTCTGCCTCTGAGCACAAAGCATGGTGTCAGACATGGAGCTAAAATAGAGTTTTGAAAGCCTGGAAATCCAGCAGAGAACTCACAGCTCAAAAAGGCACACAGAAATGTTCAAATCTGCTAAAAGCTGCTCAAACACGACAAGGAAAGTCAAACATGACTGTAAACTTTCCCCTCCCTGCTCCAGTAGAAATGAAAGGTGACATGTGACAGATCTGGCAGTTTTTCCACTTGCAATGGCAAAATTACATGCTTGCAACAAATTTAATTAACAAGCTGGAGCTGATAAGAGTGTAAGAGTATGAATGTGAGAATGATGACCACAAAAGGAGAGTATCAAGCAAATAATAAGCGTCAGATAACTGGTGCATCATGCAACATCGTGACCTTCAGGGACCTGTGCGAAGTAGCTCAACATGGTGCACCAAAGATGAAGCCCTCAAAAGTAAGGCTAAGGCTATATGATGGCATGCTACTCAAACCAAGAGGACAAATTAATCTGAGAGGTCAATGCAATGGCAAGAATGAAGATCTAGGTAAAATGTTTAGCTCAAATAAAAACAAAAAACTACTGCGGATGCTGGAAATCCAAAACAAAAACAGAATTACCTGGAAAAACTCAGCAGGTCTGGCAGCATCGGCGGAGAAGAAAAGAGTCGACGTTTCGAGTCCACATGACCCTTCAACAGAACTGAGTGAAGTTAGGAGAGGGGTGAAATATAAGCTGGTTTAAGGTGGGGGGCGGGGGGAGAGAGGTTGAGGGTGGGGTGGTTGTAGGGACAAGCAAGCAGTGATAGGAGCAGATAATCAAAAGATGTCACAGACAAAAGGATCAAAGAGGTGTTGAAGGTGGTGATATTATCTAAGAAAAGTGCTAATTAAGAATGGATGGCAGGACACTCAAGGTACAGCTCTAGTGGGGGTGGGGTGGAAAGACTGACAAGTTTTTAGTTGTAGATTTAAAAATAATGGAAATAGGTGGTAAAAGAAAAATCTATATAAATTATTGAAAAAAACAAAAGGGAGGGGGAAGAAACGGGGTGGGGATGGGGGGAGGGAGTTTAAGATCTAAAGTTGTTGAATTCAATATTCAGCCCAGAAGGCTGTAAAGTGCCTAGTCGGAAGATGAGGTTTAGATGTTTAAAATGTTTAGCTCGGTGGGCGGGCGCTCCGAACCTGACTGAGCGTAAGATGACGCGCGATGATGTTGGGCAAGTGTCCCGACGTCATCGCAAACTTGCACGATATTTCAGTTGGCCGGTGCGTGCCGGATTCGGCAGCACGCCCACCGACAATTAAAGGGCCTTTTAAGGCAATTAAAAAGTGAATTGAAAGAAATTTTGGACTGGCATGGAAAAAGGCCAAGCGGCCTTTGCACTTTTTTTGAAAACCTCGTCCGCGGGGGGAAGAGGATTCCAAAAGCAAATAAAAATAAAATAAAACTTTACCTTTTCACTAATAACATGTCGCTGCTCGTGTGACAGCGTCACATGAGGGGACATGTTTTCTGACATTTATAAAATCTTTAAAGATTTTTTAAAAATCTGTTCATCTCCCCGAGGCAGCTCTGTGCCTCAGGGAGATTTGTAAATGGCACTCGCACGCATGTGCGAAGGTCAAGCTCACCCGGCTCACACTCCACCTCGCCCGCACAGGCAGCGCTGAGCGTTGCCACTCGTGTTTCATGCTGGGCGAGCCTTCATTGGCACGCCAATGTGAAATCGCCTTCCGGCCTCCATCGCAGGCGGTGGTCAGCTTCCTGACCGCCTCTGCCCGCCCCCGCCGAGCCCGCCCAACATGGGTGAAATTCTGCCCCTAGAGTTTTCAACTCAAATTTCCAGCATCCGCAGTATTTTGCTTTTATGAAGACCTAGAGTTCCAGGTCATAGATGGGATGCATTAGCCACTCAGCTCAGCTGAAGCAAGTCTAAAGCTTGGGCTGATAACCTTAAACCTGCCAACAGAGATTTACAACGTGTCACAGCACACGAAACCATTGATGGCCTAACAGACCCTAGAGGAGTATAAAGACACGTTTACAGGCTTGGGATGTCTACCTGGAGAATATCCCCTTGATGTAGATGAGAGGGTAAGACAAATTCAGCATCTTCTGAGAAGAATTCCAGCTGCCCTCAAGTGAAGCCTAAAAGTCAAGATAGAAGAGCTAGAAAAGAAGGGAGTAATCAAGGAAGTGACATCTCCTACAGACTGGATCAGCAGCAAGGCAGCAGTGAGACAACCTGGAAAGCTACCTGTATGCTTAGGCCCAAAGGAATCAAATAAAGCACTGAAGAGATCTCACCACCCCATGACAACCATCAAAGAAATTTTCCCACAACTTGCCAAGGTAAAGATCTTTACTGCCCTAGATGTGAAGGATGGTTCCTGGCGAGTGAAGCTGGATGAATGCAACAGGTTTCTAACTATATCCTGGACACCATTCGGGAGATACAGTTAGTTGCGCAAGCTGTTTGGCATTTCCACAGCTCCAGCAGTATATCAACGCAGACAGCATGAGATAGTCAGTGATCTTCCCAGGGTGGAAGCCATTGTGGATGATCTGCTAGCCTATGAATGTGGAGACACAATGGAAGAAGCCACAGCTGGACATGGTCAGAAATTAGTTTGACTGCTAGAGAGAGCTCACCAGGTGAACCTGAAGCTGAACAAGAAAAAATTGCAATTGAAGATGCCTGAAGTCAAGTACGTAGGTCATGTCCTGACAGCAAAAAGTCTTCACCCAGATCCTGACAAGGTGAGAAGTGTAGCAGCGATGCAGCGGCCTATAGATGTGAAAGCAGTGCAACGATTTGTTGGATTCGGGAACTATTTAGCAAAATCTTTGCCCAATTTGTCTTTGGAGTGTGAACCATGTGCACAAGCACATTGCCAAAGAGGTACAGTGGTATTGGGGCACAGAACAAGAAGCAGTATTCATTAAAATCAAACAACTAGTGATGACAATGCCAGTGCTGAAGTACTCTGATGTCAATGATGAAGGCACCTTGCAGTGTGATGCCAGCAAGACAATTCTCAGAGCAAACCTAATGCAGCGAAGAAGCCAGTTGCATTTGTATCCAGGCCTTAACGCAAACTGAACAACACTACACTCAGATCGAGAAAGAGTGCCTGGCTTGCTTGTGACCATTTTCTTCAATACCTGCTTGGGAATAACAGTGGAGTCTGACCACAAGCTACTTCAGAATACTTTTCTCAAACCACTGCTATCTGCTCCAAAGCGTCTGCAAAGAATGTTACTTCGTTTACAGGGATATCATTGGGATGTGACATACAAACAAGGGAAACAGATGTACATCGCTCACATGCTGTGCTCCCCATGAAGAAAGTTGAGGATGCTACAACTGAAAGTGAAATCTTCCAGATTCTACATGAAGCAGTAGTTCGACATGCTCTGGAAGTCATCAATCCAGCAGAAACATTGGCCAGAATCGCCCGGGCCTGTTGGCAGCAGGCGTCATGCCAGGCATGGGGGGGGGGGGGGTGGGGGGGGGGGTGGGGGGGGGATGTGGGGGTTGGAACAATATAGCGAGAAGGCCAAAAATTGGTTTCACACCAGCATGAAAGCACAGCACAATCATCCGATGGTGTCTGCCATGGCAGAATGTGAATGCTGCTGGAGGCCAGCATGAACCCGATTTGCAACCCAGTGATGGGATGCAAAGTAAGGCCCAACCTCAATCATCGCCCCCTCCGTGCCCGATTTACCATTACGCCGGCGGAAAAACACGCCGGCCCAGAACGTCCGGACAAGTGTGACATGCAGAAGTCGGGACTTCCCATTAGGGCATTGTTCAGGTCACAGACATCGTGGAGAAGAAGATGATAGGGCCCCAGATCTACCGGACCCTGGAGAAACACGGGCATCACATGCTGGGTGGATTCTCATGGACATGGCTCCACTGTGAAGCAGCCCACGGAAGGTTGGAGGCCTCTGTTGATGTCTCAGGTCTGCTTCGGGACATCATGGTCTTGGCCATTGTCTGCTATGGAAGATCAGCGAGGTGGGAGGCGGTGGGGAGAGGAAGGTTTAGCTGTGTGTGGGAGAGGAAGGTATATCAAGGGGATGAAGTTGGGATCAGTGGACAAAAGTGTTGGGGGGTGAGGTTGGAAGGAGCCGAAGGTGTTGCAGGGTTGAGGGTATAATGGGGGAGAATGTAGTAAGTGGGGAGGCAGGTATAAGGCTGGAGGAAAGAGTAAGGGAGGGATTTTGGAGGGGGAAAGTAGTTCGGAAGGGGAAGGAGTCTGGGGGGAGGAGGGAGGAAGGTACCTCAGGGGGAGGAGTGAGTTCGGAGTGGGAAGGTGTCCGGGGGGGAGGAGCAAGTTCAGAGGGGAAAAGGTGTCCCGGGTGGACGAGGGCGTATGGGTGGAGGAGGGAGTAAGGAGAGGACACCAGCCTGATTCTTTGAGACGAAGGAGCACCTGGAGGGACATTGAGGTGCCCTGGTACCCTCATGCGTTACCACTGTAGGAACTCACCCATGGCTACCGCGATGGAGTGCATGTCTACATGCATCTCCGCATTGTGCTGGACCAGGGTCTCCATGACATCTGCCATCCATCCCATCGTTTTATGACACAGCTGATGGTAAAGCCTGAGTTGCTCAAATCCCAAGGGAATCTTGAAACAACTATCATAACCCATTTTTGCAATTTGTATGTTGCGAGATGCAGGCTTTGAATTCAGTAGTAATAAGACCACTGAATCTCAAGAGGTTTTTTATAAAACTAAATTAAACATTTATTAATGGAAGAAAAATTGTAAGCACATGCATATGTCTACAAAATTATTACTATTATAACTACAAAAATCCCCTAAATAATCTGTCTCTCAGTTACACCCCCATTAAGGCAACAGTAAAACTCATAGGGCAGAATTTTGCCCTTGGTGGGCAGGTTCGGCGGGGGTAGGCTAACTTTCCCCCATCGCTGTCAAATCCCCAGCATCACCTTCCACCTCCCCACCTATCAACCCGAACCCTTGTCTTTCCAGGATGTCCAAGTGAACATACACATTCCTTAACTTCCTGAGAGTCACAACTTCATATACATTAACCTCCCTGACCTCCTCCTTCCCAACCCCAGCATCCGCATCTACCTCAGAGCCCCCAACAACCGTTAGGTTGGACACAGAGCGAAAAAATGTAGCTTAATTGATTACTTAATGGCCTTTTAATTGCCGGCCAGTATGCTGCAGGAGCCGGCAGCACACCCACCCACCAAACTATCCTGCGGCTGCGTGTTGATGTCGGCACACTTGGCCGATGTCAACACGCATCATTTCACGCTCAAGTGCGTTGGGTGCGTGCCCACCCACCCGCCGAGCGAAAATTTCCGCCCATAGAGTTAAAGATACACCTGGCAGAGCACATCCTAGACAGTCACATTCAAAATGAGTTTCCTTCAGCCCTGGGTTCTTGCAGACTTTAGGTTTACCGGCTAGAGAGTTCTCACACTTGTTGGACCTTAAAATGCCTCTGCTACACACAATCTCCTTTCTCCTTTCTACATATCTTTCTCTTTGAATGTAAATTTTCTATTGTATCACTAGGTTTTAAATGTTACATCTTCTAACAATAATATCCTTTCATTCCACCTTATTAGTAAGCTCAAAAAAATAAACACTTTGCTTGGCATCTTCTAGCTAGGTGCAAGATTTCACCCATTCTTTTGATTGGTTTATTCAACAAATGCAAATGTATTCTTTATCCTTTAACTTCCTTACTGTTTCCCCAATTAACATCTCAAAACTACTATACATCAAAGCACCCAGACTAGCTGCCTTTAATCCAATTAAGACACACAAATATTGGCACAGGCATCACTAAACTCTATTTTTAAAAAATAATTTCCATTAACATTATAAACATTAATCGCTTCATGACAATGGAGATATCCATGTGCACACTTATGGGCACCACTTCATCAGAGAGCAGATGGATGCACCCCTCCAACTTGAGTGCCGCTCTGTTGAGGGCTTCCAACAGATCTGCGAGGTGTTCCCCCAACTTCTGCTGACTCTCCATGATGAGTTGGAAGGCCGAATCCAGAGGCTCGTCATCTCACTCAGACCTCGCAGATGCATCCTCCCCAGCAGTCCTCCGAGTGCCGGGGAGGTCGGCTGAACCTGCCTCCTCCTGCTGTGGACACGTGTTTGTGCGGTGACCACCAGATTATGAATCCAAGCCTGCTCTAGATCTAGGTCCCACTGAGGTGTGTGTCTCTGCGTTGGTGGAGGGTGTGGGTAAGGGCTGTGACTGATCATCCAGGCTGCTTAATTCCAGCTCTTCAATGGAGGAGGTGTCCTCTTGGCTGGAGCTGAGGGACAGACTGGCTGGCTGAGCAGAGCTCCCTGTGAACCAAAATAAAGATGATTAGTGCATGGCAGCAGAGTCAAAAACAGGAGGGAGAGCCCTCACAATTACATTGAGAGAGGGGTGACCTGGTGCAGGATCCTCATGTGGGCATTCGTCACTGACCTTACCATCGCCGCAGGCATGGTCCACATACTCAGCAGTCAGCACAATGGCACTCTCCTCAAAGTGAGTGAGGGGCCTAATGTGGGCCACTCCAGTCCCGATCTGGGACCTCCCCCTGCTGTTGTGAGCCAGCTTCTCCTGCATGAAAACAGGTGGAGAGAGTGTGAGCAGGACACATGGCACAGCTTGGAATGTTCATGTGGTTAGCGGAGCCATGGATAGGATGAGGACACGAGCTCCAGACAATATGAGCCTGATGGAGATGTGAGGGTGTGTGTGAGTTAGTGGTGTTGTCCCTTGAGGTGTGAGATCCCTGTGGATGTGTGATGGATTTGTGAGTGTGTGAGTTGAGAGTGATGAGGTGGTTTATTTACCCTGGTGAAATGGGTGAGATTATTCATCCTCTTCCTGCACTGGATGGCTCACCTCCTCTGTGACCACCACTGCCACCACCTCCCAGGCTGGATTGGTGACTCTGGTGGACCTCCTGTGGCCAGAGCAGGGGTAGAGGACATTGTGGTAAGCTTCCACTGTGATCAGCAGGTGCCCCAGAGAGGCATTACTAAATTTGGGGGCTGCCGACTTCTTTGCTTCCGGGGCCATCTGTCGCCTGGAGCAGCCCTGGTCTGTAGACATGAAGCAGGCTGTGCTCTGGTGCGCTTTAAGTTTGGCGGCCGGAGCGAGGAAACACTGAGGTCACAGCGTGGTGGGAAAACCCGAGCCTGCCGACCAGTGACTCGGAGTGTTTCCTGTGAATGTATTATTAATGAGGCAGGACGCGCCAGGAAGGGGACGATACAGTGCGAAACCCACCACTGCTGCCGGCGGGTAACATGGCTTTTTCACACCCGCTACCGCACTTAGTGGGACAATTCCGCCCATTGAACCTGACAGACAAGCGCCTTGCTCAACGCAAACAAACTACCCAACAAGATGCAACTCTCCAAGAGCTACAAGTAGTGATGAAAGGACAGCCTGAGAGCATCAAGGACACACCTGTGGTCACAAGAGCGTATCGGGCACACAGAGATGAATTAGCAGCCCAAAATGGTATCTTGCACAAAGGAAATAGAGTCATCATCCCTGAGGAGATGTGAGGAGAGATGCTGAAGCACATACATGCAAGCCATCAAGGAATTAAATCGAGTCTGAGGAAGGCAAGAGAAATGCTCCGCTAGCCAAATAAGAGTAATGAAATTAAAGATCACATTGGCCAATGCGGTGCTTGTAACTAGTATCAAGCCCTTGAGTCATATGGACTCGAAAGGTTAACTCTGTTATTTTTTCTCTCCACAGATGCTGTTAGACCTGCTGAGTTTTTCCAGCATTTTCTGTTTTTGTTTCAGATTTCCTGCATCCGCAGTAGTTTGCTTTAACCACGCTGATCGAGCTAGCGAGCCGTTGATGATGCGTGACATTCCAGACATACCATGGATGAAGCTGGGAGTAGATCTCTTCACTATAGCAGGAACTGCTATTCTGACTACTGGGAGGTAGACCAGCTGACTTCAATGATGACGGGAGAGATAGTAGAACGCTTGAAAGCACACTTTAGTCGTTACAGCATTCCAGACATTTTGGCGAGTGAAAATGGCCCTCAGTTCACGAGTGAAGAATTCAGCCGCTTCACAACGGTTTGGGAATTCCACACTACACATCATCTCCGCACTATCCCCAGTCGAATGGAAAGGCTGAGGTTACAGTGAAAATTGCCAAAGGAATCAGCAAGAAATCGAGCAAATCTAGCACAGATGTATACGAGGCAATCCTCGAGTGGAGAAACACACCGACTGAAGACGTGGAAAGTAGTCCAGTCCAAAGACTAATGTCACATCGTACCCAAACTATTCATCCAATAGCAAAAAAGCTACTGAAGCCAGAGGTAGTAACAGTGAAAAAAGCAAGGTGAAACGGCAGAAAGACAAATTTCATTTAGACAAAAGTGCCAAACCATTGCCAGAATTGAACATTAGAGAGCCCATCAAGGTACAAACCTTCAATGCTCCCAACAGGCAACTTGGGACATGCATACAGCAGTTGTCACCTTGATCATATGCAGTGGAATTAAACGACCAAATATACCAGCACAGCCACAGGCATATACGCACAATGAGAGAAGCTGTTCCTTCACTGCAGGTGGCCCAACAGGAAGATGCTGCACAGTACAGAGCAACCATCACTCCCAGCAGTCCACCGGTAACCAACAACAGAAATAGAACAACAGCAACAGTTACCACAGCAACAGCAAGTGCCATAGGACCGACACTCCCTGGAGAAGGGGCATTATCCAGATGAACAGCCAATGACAATATGCACGCATACCATTAAGAGACCGACACCATTTAACGACTATGTGCACAATGCATGTCCAGAGACTAATATGAATAATGAACGATGTGTAAATGCATGAGAACAGTTGTGGTGGAGTGGGCAACTCACAGTGACACATGATAGTGCATGCAAAGTTGTCTGTTGTTCGTTATGGAAATGAGGTTGTTTGGGTTTTGAAATGAAATCATTGCAAACCTATCTGGTTTGCCATAGTCATGTGACCTTGCCACGAGGGAATGTCTGGGGGCAACCTTGATACATTCAGTTTAATAAAGACATTAGACGAGAAAGACCGTAGGCTTTGAGATCATAACAGAGTCCATTAACCAGCATGGAGAAAGGTGAGCATCCATTAAACAGCATGGAGAGAGGTGAGCATTCATTAACTAGCATGGTGAGAGAGATGAGAATTCATTAAACAGTGCAGAGAGACAGGCGAGAGTTCATTAAATAGCGTGGAGAGAGGAAAGAGCACGAAGAGATGGTGAGAGTTCATTAAACATAAGAACATAAGAAATAGGAGCAGGAGTAGGCCATTCGGCTCCTTAAGCCTGCCCTGCCACTCAATAAGATCATGGCTGATCTGCCCCAGGCGTCAATTCCTCTTTCGTGCCAGCTCCTCATAGCCCTCAACCCCCAATATTTCAAAAATCTATCTACCTTCTCTTTA
This sequence comes from Cetorhinus maximus, assembly GCF_964194155.1. Lineage (NCBI taxonomy): Eukaryota > Metazoa > Chordata > Chondrichthyes > Lamniformes > Cetorhinidae > Cetorhinus > Cetorhinus maximus. The sequence continues at coordinate 29,840,347 of NC_135881.1, forward strand.
AATACTTTCAGTGTTCTAGCCTCCACAACTCTCTGGGGTAGAGAATTCCAGGCATTCGCTACCCTCTGAGAGAAGAAATTCCTTCACATCTCAGTTTTAAAGGAGTGTCCCCTTATTCTGTAACTATGTCTCCTAGTTTGAGATTCCCCCACTTGTGGAAACATCTTCTCAGCATCTACCCTGTCAAGCCCCCTCAGAATCTTATACGTTTCAATAAGATCACCCCTCATTCTTCTAAACTCTAATGAATAAAGGCCTAACCTGTTCAGTCGTTCTCGATAAGTCAACCCCTTCATCCCAGGAATCAACCTAATGATTCTCTTTTGAACTGCCTCCAATGCCAGTCTATCCTTTCTTAAATATGGGGACCAAAACTGTGCACAGTACTCCAAATGCGGCCTCACCAACACCCTGTACAGTTGTAACAAAACTTCCCTATTTATAAACTCCAACCCCCCAGCAATAGAGGCCAACATTCCATTTGCCTTCTTAGTTACTTGCTGCACCTGCATACTAACTTTTTGTTTCAAGCACAAGAAAACCCAGATCCCTCTGTGCTGCACTTTTTTTGGAGTCTCTCCATTTAAATAATAGTCTGCCTTTTGACCCTTCTTACCAAAGTGCATGACCTCACACTTTCCTACATTAAACTTCATCTGCCAAGTTTTTGCCCACACACTCAACCTATCTACGTCCCCTTGCAGATTCCTTATGTCTTCATCATAACGTGCCATCCCACCTATTTTTGTATCGTCAGCAAATTTGGATCCATTACACTCTGCTCCCTCCTCCAAGTCATTAATATAGATAGTAAATAATTGAGGCCCTAGTACTGATCCTTGTGGCTCTCCACTAGTTACATCTTTCCAACCTGAAAAAGACCCATTAATCCTGACTCTTTGTCTCCTGTGTGTTAACCAATGCTCAATGCATGCTAATACATTACCCCCAATACTGTGAGCTCCTATCTTGTGCAATAACCTTTTATGTGGTACTTTATTGAATACCTTCTGGAAATCTAAATACACTACTTCTACTGGTTCCCCTTTATCAACTCTGCTTGTTATATCCTCAAAGAACCCTAGCAAATTTGTCAAACATGATTCCCCTTCCATAAAACCAAGTTGATTCTGTTTGATTATGTTAAGTTACGTTAAGTTTCTAAATGTCCTGCTATTTCTTCCTTAATAATGAACTCTAACATTTTACCAATGACAGATGTCAGGCTGACTGGCCTATAGTTTCCTGCTTTTTGTCTCCCTCCCTTCTTGAACAGGATGTCACATTAGCATTTTCCAATCCTCTGGGACCCTCCCAGGATCCAGTGAGTTCTGGAATATTTTGATCAATGCCTCCCGCTATCCCTGCAGCCACCTCCTTTAAAATTCTTGGATGCAGGCCATCAGGTCATTGTGACTTGTCTGCCTTTAGTCCCATTAGTTTGTCAAATACTTTGTCCCTCATGATAGAGACTGTTACAAGATCTTTCCTCCCATTAGCTCCTTGCCTATCTGATACCTTTGGGATATTTATTGTGCTCTCCACCATGAAGACCGATGCAAAATACTGGTTTAAATTATCTGCCATTTCCCTGTTCTCTGTTATCTATTCTCAGTCACGTTCTCCAAGGGTCCCACACTCACTTTAGCTACTCTCTTTTTATATACCCATAGAAGCTCTTGCTGTTTGTTTTTATATTTCTTGCCAATTTACTTTCATATTCAATTTTCTCCCTCTTTATTAGCTTTTTAGTCATCCGCTGCTGGTTCCTAAAAATTCTGAATCCATTGACCTACCACTAGTTTTCACTGCTTTGCATGCTTTAGTTTTTGATTGGATACTCTCCTTGACAACCTTTGTTAACCCTGGATGGTTCATCCTTCTCATCGAGTCCTTCTATTTGACTGGGATAAATTTTTGCTGAGCGTTATGAAATATCTGCTTAAATGTCTGCCACTACTCATCCACTGACCCTCCCCTTAGTCTATTTTCCCAGCCTGTTTTAGACAATTCTTTCTTTATACCTCTGTAATTGCCCTTATTTAAGTTGAGGACACTGGTTTGAGACCCAAGTTGCTCGCCCTCAAACTGAATTTGAAATGTTACCATGTTGTGATCGCTACCCCACTTAACTAAGATATCTCTTATTTATCCCACCTCATTATACATTAGTAGATCTAAAATAACCTGTTCCAGGTAGGTTCTGCAACATATTGCTCTAAGAAACAATCCCTGATGCACTCTACAAATTCGTCTTCCATGTTACCCTGCCAATCTGATTTGCCCAGCCAATGTGCAGATCAAAATCACCCATGTCAATTATAGCGCCCTTCTTACATGCCTCCATTATTTCCCGATTTATACTTTGTCCTACGGTCAGGCAACTCTTCGGGGGTCTATAGACGACTCCCACCTGTGACTTCTTCCCCTTGTTATTCCTCATTTCCACACAAACTGATTCCATATCATGATCTATTGCACCTATATCACTACTCACCACTACACTGATACCTTTATTAACAAAGCTACCCCATCTCCTTTTCCTTTTTGCCTATTTTTCTGGAACATTGAATACTCTTGAATATTGAGTTCCCAGTATTGATCACCTTGCAACCGTGTCTCTGTACTAGCTATCAAGTCATATTCATTTACTTCTATTCGTGCCATCAACTCATCTACCCTGTTACAAATGCTGCGTGTATTCAGATAAAGAGCCTTAAGCTTCAACTTTTTACCATTATTACTCATTCTGGTTCTAATTCCTGCTGCACTCTTCTGCTTATATTTTCTGCCCCTTCCTGTCACACTTTGATTATTATTTGCCTCTTCACTATCCTGCACCTCTGCTCTCTCATTTCTTTTTTATTTTTTAAACTTCCCTTCAATTGAACCCTGCCCCCCAATTAATTAGTTTAAAGTCCTATCTACAACCCTAGTTATATGATTCACCAGGACGCTGGTCCCGACATGGTTCAAATTAAGCCCGTCCCAACAGAACAGCTCTCTCCTTCTCCAGTGTGAGTGCCAGTGCCCCATGAATCAGAACCCATCTCTCCTATGCCAATCTCTGAGCCACGCATTTACCTCTCTAATCTTATTTACCCTACGCCAATTTGCAAGTGGCTCAGGTAGTAATCCAGAGATTATTACCTTTGTCGTTCTGCTTTTTAGCTTAGCCCCGAGCTGTTCATAGTCCCTCAGCAGGACCTCTTTCCTAGTCCTACCTATGTCATTGGTTACTACGTGGACCACAAGAATAGGACCCTTCCCTTCCCGGTCCAAGCTCCTCTCCAGCCCAGAAGAGATGTCCTTAACCTTTGGCACTAGGGGGGCAACAAAGCCTTCAGGAGAAGAGTATCTATTCCCCGAACTATACTATCCCCTATTACTACTAAGTTTCCCTTTTCTCCCCCCACTTGAATGGCGCTCTGCACCAAGGTGCTGAGGTCAGTTCGCTCATCCTTCCTGCATTCTGTGCCCTCATCCACACCAGGAGCAAGAACCTCGTGCCTATTGGACAAGGGCACTGGCTGAGGCCCCTCCAGAGCTAAATTTTGTATCCCCATACCTGCCTCCCTCGCAGTCACACGCTCCTGTCCCTGACCACGGTCCAAACTTGATGTAATTAATCTAAGGGGTGTGACTGTCTCCTGAAACAGTGTCCAAGTAATTCTCCTGCTCCCTGATGTGTCACAGTGTCCGCAGCTTGGACTCCAGCTCATCAACTCTGAGCCGAAGTTCCTCGAGCAGCCAACACTTGCTGCAGATGTGGTCACCATGGATCGCACTGGTGTCCACCAGCACCCACATACCACAGCTGCAACACTTCACCTGCCTAGCCATCACTATTCGATTTAATTAATCAATTTGGATGTTAATTATTTTAGAAGTTAATTTCTTAAATGTACTCTTCAGCTCTAATAACGTCCCCTGATTTAAACCACTTGGCCAGTCAAAAGAGACACGGAAGGGATACCCACCAATCACCTACCTGATTTCCTATGACATCACAATTCAGCTCTGACAGGTAGAAACCAGTCCCCCTCCTGCATTCTCCTCTAAGTGCTGCTGACTGCCTGGCTCAGGGACGTCTTCTCGCACTCTCCTCTACAGAATGAAGAGAAGCGAGAGTTCATTAAACAGAATGGAGACAGTGAGGGTTCATTAAGCAACATGAAGAGAAACACGAGAGTTCATTAAACAGCGTGGAGAGAGGCGAGAGTTCATTAAATCACACAAAGAGAGGTGAGAGTTAGTTAAACAGAACAGAGAGATACGAGAGTTAAACAGTGCGGAGAGAGGTGAGCGGACATTAAGTCCCATGAGGAGAGGTGAGTGTTCATTAAACAGCGTGGAGATGGCGAGAGTTAAACTGTGTAGAGAGTGGAAAGAGTTCATTAAAGCGCATGAAGAAAGGTGAGAGGACATTAAACAGAGTGGAGAGAGAGGTGGGCCATTATTAAACAGAGCAGAGAGATGCGAGAGTTCATTCAACAGCATGGAGAGAGGTGAGAGTTCATTAAACAGCCTGGAGAGAAAGGTGAGAGTTCATTAAGCAATGCGGAGAGAAGTGAAAGTTCATTAAACAGCATGGAGAGAGGTGAGCGTTCTCTGCTTTAAACAGAGCAGAGAGAGGTGAAAGTTCATTCAATAGAGCGGAGAGAGGCAAGAGAGCATTAAAGAGTGTGGAGAGAGGTGAGAGTTCTTAAACAAGGGGGAAAGAGGCGTGAGATTATTGAACAGCGCGGAGAGGTGCGAGAGTTCATTCAACAGAGCGGAGAGAGGTGAGGGTTGATTAAATAGCACAGAGAGAGGTGAAAGTTCATTAAATAGCGCAGAAAGAGGAAAGAGTTCATTAAATCACATGGTGAGATGTGAGAATTCTTTAAACAGTGCAGAGAGAGTTGAGCGTTCATAAAACAGCACGGAAAGAGGTGAGAGTTCATTGAACAGAGCAGAGAGGCGAGAGTTCATGAAACAGCGCGGAAAGAGGGCAGAGTTCACTAAATCACACGGAGAGAGGTGAGAGTTCATTAAACAGCATGGAGAGCAGAAAGAGTTCATTAAACAGCGTGGAGATGGCGAGAGTTAAACAGTGCAGAGAGTGGAAAGAGTTCATTAAAGTGCATGAAGAGAGGTGAGAGGACATTAAACAGAGCAGAGAGAGGAGAGAGTTCATTAACTAGAGCGGGGAGAGGCAATAGGTCATTAATCAGAGCAGAGAGAGGCATGAGTTCATTAAACAGCTTGAACAAAGAGGAGAGAGTTCAATAAACAGAGCGGAGAATGAGGCGAGAGTTCATTAAAGAGCACGGCGAGAGTTAAACAGTGCAGAGAGTGGAGAGAGTACATTAAAGCACATGAAGAGAGGTGAGAGTTCATTAAACAGTGTGGAGAGAGGTGAGAGTTCATTAAATGGCTTGGAGAGACAGGCGAGAGTTATTTAAACAGCGCAGAGAAAGAGGTGAGAATTCATTAAGCAGTGTGGTTAGAGAGGTGAGATTCATTAAACAGAGCGGAGAGAGCTGAGAGTTCATTAAACAGCGCAGAGAGACAGGCGAGAGTTCATTAAACAGCATAGAGAGAGCTGAGAGTTCATTAAACAGCGCAGAGAGACAGACGAGAGTTCATTAAACAGCATAGAGAGAGCTGAGAGTTCATTAAACAGCGCAGAGAGACAGGCGAGAGTTCATTAAACAGCATAGAGAGAGGTGAGAATTCAGTAAACAGCGTGGAGAGAGGCGAGAGTCGATCAAACAAGGGGGAAAGGGGTGTGAGATCATTAAGTGGCATTGAGAGAGGTGAGAGTTCATTAAACAGTGAGGAGAAAGAGGAGAGGGCTTATTAAACAGCAGGCAGTAAGAGGTGAGACCTCATGAAACAGCGTGGAGAAGGAGTCGAGTGTTCATTAAACAGGACAGGGGTCATTAAGTAATGTAGAAAGAGAAGTTTGAATTCATTAAACAGAACGGAGGGAGGCGAGAGATCATTAAACTGCGTGAAGAGCGAGGTGAAAGTTCACTAAACAGCGTGAAGACAGAGGTGAAAGTTCATTAAACAGCACGGACAGATGTGAGAGTTCATTAAACAGTGTGCAGAGAGAGGTGACAGTTCATGAAACAGCGCAGAGTGAGGTGGGAATTCATTTGACAGCGTAGAGAGAGACGAAGGTTAATTAAACTGCATGGAGAAAGGTGAGAATTCATTAAACATTGTGGAGAGAGGAAGAAGTCCATTAAACAAGGGGGAAGGAATTGTAAGATTATTGAACAGCATGGAGAGGGTGAGATAAAAACAAAAAACTACTGCGGATGCTGGAAATCCAAAACAAAAACAGAATTACCTGGAAAAACTCAGCAGGTCTGGCAGCATCGGTGGAGAAGAAAACAGATGACGTTTCGAGTCCTCACGACCCTTCAACAGAACTGAGTATAGTTAGGAGAGGGGTGAAATATAAGCTGGTTTAAGGTGGGTGGGGGAAGAGAGAAGTTGAGGGGGGGGTGGTTGTAGGGACAAGCAAGCAGTGATAGGAGCAGATAATCAAAAGATGTCACAGACAAAAGGATCAAAGAGGTGTTGAAGGTGGTGATATTATCTAAGAAAATGTGCTAATTAAGAATGGATGGCAGGACACTCAAGGTACAGCTCTAGTGGGGGTGGGGTGGAAAGATTGACAAGTTTTTAGTTGTAGATTTTAAAATAATGGAAATAGGTGGGAAAAGAAAAATCTATATAAATTATTGAAAAAACAAAAGGGAGGGGGAAGAAATGGGGTGGGGATGGGGGGAGGGAGTTTAAGATCTAAAGTTGTTGAATTCAATATTCAGCCCGGAAGGCTGTAAAATGCCTAGTCGGAAGATGAGGTGCTGTTCCTCCAGTTTGCGTTGGGCTTCACTGGAACAATGCAGCAAGCCAAGGACAGACATGTGGGCAAGAGAGCAGGGTGGAGTGTTAAAATGGCAAGCGACAGGGAGGTTTGGGTCTTTCTTACGGACAGACCGCAGGTGTTCTGCAAAGCGGTCGCCCAGTTTGCGTTTGGTCTCTCCAATGTAGAGGAGACCGCATTGGGAGCAACGAATGCAGTAGACTAAGTTAGGGGAAATGCAAGTGAAATGCTGCTTCACTTGAAAGGATTGTTTGGGCCCTTGGACGGTGAGGAGAGAGGAAGTGAAGGGGCAGGTGTTGCATCTTCTGCATGGGCATGGGGAGGTGCCATAGGTGGGGGTTGAGGAGTAGGGGGTGTTGGAGGAATGGACCAGGGTGTCCCGGAGGGAACGATCCTTACGGAATGCAGCCAGGTGGGGTGAAGGGAAGATGTGTTTGGTGGTGGCATCATGCTGGAGTTGGCAGAAATGGCGGAGGATGATCCTTTGAATGTGGAGGCTGGTGGGGTGATAAGTGAGGACAAGGGGGACCCTATCATGTTTCTGGGAGGGAGGAGAAGGCGTGAGGGCGGATGTGCGGGAGATGGGCCGGACACGGTTGAGGGCCCTGTCAATGACCGTGGGTGGAAAACCTCGGTTAAGGAAGAAGGAGGACATGTCAGAGGAACTGTTTTTGAAGGTAGCATCATCATAACAGATGCGACGAAGGCGAAGGAACTGAGAGAATGGGATGGAGTCCTTACAGGAAGCGGGGTGTGAGGAGCTGTAGTCGAGGTAGCTGTGGGAATTGGTAGGCTTGTAATGGATATTGGTGGACAGTCTATCATCAGAAATTGAGACAGAGAGGTCAAGGAAGGGAAGGGAAGTGTCAGAGATGGACCATGTGAAAATGATGGAGGGGTGGAGATTGGAAGCAAAATTAATAAATTTTTCCAGGTCCCGACGAGAGCATGAAGCAGCACCGAAGTAATCATCGATGTACCGGAGAAAGAGTTGTGGGAGGGGGCCGGAGTGGGACTGGAACAAGGAATGTTCCACATACCCCATAAAGAGACAGGCATAGCTAGTTATTGGTCATTAAAGAACTTGAAGCCATTAAGGCTTTCTCAAGGGGGTCACCTGGACTCTGTAAACCAGAAGTGAAAGCCACCTGTAAACTGGGGAGCAAGGTCTCACTTGTGATGCACACTGCGTAGGCAATCTCAACACTACACCAGTACTGCTACACAGGACACCTTGAAATCGCCACTTGTTCTATGGTGCACTGAAGGTTCCTAACCCACACAATATGCCAACAAAGATATTTGAGCAGCGCCAAGTCCTCAGAAATTCCTTGCAGGAAACCCTGAGCCTTCTCAAAGGATTTTATGAAGAGCATCTGCTGAAGCAGAAGTAGGCCTTTCGGCCCATCGAGTGTGCTCTGCCATTTAATGAGATCACAGCTGATCTAATCACCCTCAACTCCACTTTCCTGCCTTTTCCCCATTACCCTTCATTCCCTTACTGATTAAAAATTTGTCTGTTTCAGCCTTGAATATACGTAACAGCCCAGCCTCTACAGCCCTCTGAGGTAAAGAATTCCACATATTGACTACCCTCTGACAGAAGAAATTCCTCCTCATCTCTGTCTTAATTAGGCAACCCCTTACTCTGAGATTATGCCCTCAAGGACTGCCCAAGTCAGGGTAAGCCGCCCCGAACCGCCTTGCCGAATGACCTTGCCAGCGCTGAGGTGTGAAGCGCCCCCACAAGAACGACCGATGCCCTGCAAGTACTGCCCAGTGCTTCCACTGCCACAGACAGGGACAGTTCGGTAAGCTGTGCAAGTCGAGGCCACAGCACCACTCAACCCGAACCCGATATCCCGAAAACCATCCATGAGGTCAGTGACCCACAAAACACATGGGGCAGAATTTTGCCCTTGGTGGGTGGACAGGCCCCACCGGCTTGGCGGCGGGCGGGCAGTCGATTCCCACCGCCGAAACGGGGCCTGCCGCCATTTTGAGTGGGCGGGCCAATTAAGACCCGCCCAGTGGCCTGCCCGACAGGAAGCGCTATGCACGCGAAAGAGTGCACTGCTCCCTGAGGCAAAGTGCTGTCTCAGGGAGAATACTGACAGGTAAGAAAAGTCAAAAAGTAGAGAAATATTAAAATTATTAACATGTCCCCCTCCTGTGACAATGTTACACAAGATGGGACATGTTAATAAGAAACACATAAAGCTCATTACATTTTTTAAAAACAGACATGAAACTTCTTCCCGCCAGCGGACAAAGTTTAATGAATAATCAGGAGCCCGCTGGGGCTCCTGGCCTGCCCGCCAGCCTTAAGCTTAGATGGGCAGGTCTTTAACAAGGTTAATTAGCCTGTCAATGGCCTTAATTGGCCATTGACAGGTCGGCGGGTGGACAGCTGATTTCGCTGAACGCCCGCCTTCCTGAAGATTTAAATGGCCCAGGATGACGTCAGGGGTTCCTCCCAACGTCATCCCGTGTCATTTTCTCCTTGGCAAGCGGGCCCCGCCCCCGAATTGCCGAGGGGAAAATCCTCCTGATAGGCTCTCTTCTTGGGCGATATCAGACGATGGGGTTCTTCATTCTGGAATGCAGACATGATGGTGATCGGCCATCTAACCAATTTTAAGTCAGATTCAGGTCTGGGAGTGACAGCCCTATCCGACGAGGAACCATGACTCCAAGGCCTCTAAGTCTGAACGATGGTCACCCCACTTTACGGAAGATGGGGAGTCCAATTCCTGATCATTGGCATGATAGAGGAACCATGAGGTACAGCAATAAACAGGTCACGGAGCTGATGCATGTCGTGCGAAATCAGCCCTTTGCTCTCCTCAGCAGGAATGTCTGCAAAGCTCTCAATCTTCTTCAGCCAGCAGGAGAGGTGAAGAAAACTAAGCTCCCCACCCAGCCGGAACAGTATCCTCCTCAAGGTTTAACCATAAAAAGCATTCAAATGTTGACTTCACTTGTAACCTCTCTTTTCGCGGAGCAAGTCTGTTCTCCATTCTAGGTCCCCGAACCTTCCCAAGGGCCAGGCTGCACATGAGGCTACCACAGCACCCCTGATAGAAGTGATGCTAGAGCCAGAATGGCCTTCAGAAATGCCCCTACCTCCACCAGCCAAGCCAACGACTGCACAAACCCGATAACCTCCAGCCAGAGTGCCGAACCCGTAGCATCTGCTGCAACTAGCCTCACACAACCTGCACAACTAAACAAAGGTGAGCTACCTATCCAGTCTTCTTCTATCCACAGACAGGCTCTCTCTCAACCGCAAAGAGCTTCCAAATGCCCAAAAAGGCGAAGGAAGAAGAAAAATCACCTGACGAATACCAGTTTGTCCACCCAGAAAGAAACGATCATGACCAAACCACCCAGACCGACCAGGCATGGGGCACATCCATCAATGGAAGAAAAAAATGAAGTCATATCCCAGTACGACCTCCAAACCACCACCAAGAGCAAGATCCTCTAGAGTCTACCACTCTTGGATGAGACGGCAAACAGGACGAAGCAGAGCTACAAGACCCTCAGACTGTCTAAATCTATGATGTCAAGATCTTGAAGGGGGGTGATGGGGTAGTAGGAACATTGTTAATGCATGCCATTAGTGTTAATGTTGCTAATGTTTATAATGAAGCAGCATAGGGTTAAAATAATTTATAGGTGTGACACTAAAGTTGATACACAAGACTTATTGCAATGTAAGACTTGAAGCAAATTGGAGATAAACTAATGTCAGTCTCTATCCAGGGGATTGAGACTTGGGGGGAGTTGTATTGGAAGGATCTGGTGCCTAAAGGGTTAACATGAGACTGAGTACAGTTCCTTCCACATGGTGATGTAAGGAGGCACATGGGCCTGCCTAGAGGTGAGTAGCAATGTATAAGGACCTAGGATGGAGCCCTTTCCATCGCTACGGTAAATATGTACATAGTTAAGCACCGTTAATAAAGACTTCGTTGTAAATGCTACAGGGCGTCCAAACATAGCAACAACAGAATATATTATGGTGACAACAGTAGGATTCATCAGGCTCCATGGTGAATGATGCTATTCAAATGGTGGGAGCAAAGAGGAATGTGACAGCAGACAGTATCGTCGGGGGGTAAATACTGTTCTCGCCAGCCACGATCAGAAGCTCCAAAGATTGAGTTGCCTGCCTGGTGCCAGGGTTAAGAACATCACTGTGCGCTGTAGAGGAACATGGAGTAGGAGGGGGAGGATTCAACTGTCGTGGTCCATGTGAGAATCAACAACATTTGGTAGAACCAGGAATGATATTCTGCTAAGAGAATTTGAGGAGTTAGGGGCCAAATTAAAAAGCAGGACATCAAAGGTAATCAGCATAGGGTTAAACAGGTTAAAGAAATAAATACGTGGCTCAAATAGTGCTGTTGGAAGAAGGGGTTTCAATTCATGGGACCCTGGCATCAGTACTCAAGGAAGAATGAACTATTCCGTTGGGATGGGCTACACTTAAATTGGGTTGGGACCAGTGTCCTGGCCAATCGCACAACTAGAGCTGTGGACAAGGCTTTGAACTAATGAGTGGGTGTGCAAGAGTTTGGGTGAAGGGAAATTCAGAAACTCAAAGAGAAAGGGAGAGGCATCTGAACAGTATAACAATGTGGGTAAAGACAGGCAGAATGGGACAGGAAGAGACAAAGAGTTTGTCAAAAATGTACATCAATCAATAAGGTCCTTGCAGGGAATAGAAGTAAAAAAATGAAATTAAATGTTCTTTATACAAACACACAAAGCATCTGCATTAATAGAGATGAACTAGTGGCACAAATAAAGGTAAATGATTTCAATCTAATCACCATTACAGAGACATGGTTACAAGGTGACAAAGGTTGGGAAATAAATGTTCTAGGGCATACAATATTTTGGAAAGACAGAGAGAATGGCAAAGGAAGAAGAATAGCCCTGATAGTAAAGAATGACATGAGCACATTAGTGAGAAAGGGTCTGGCCTCAGAAGATTATGAAGTTTAATCAGTATGGGTAGAAATTAGGGAAAGCAAGAGTCAGAAAACATTGGTGGGAGTAGTTTATAGCTGTTAAATAGTAACAGTAGTTAAACCATTGGGCAGAGCATTAAACAAGAAATTATTCGAGCTTGTAACAAAGGAATTGTAATAATTGTGGGGGACTTTAATCTTCATATAGACTGGGACAATTGATTTGGCAAGAATGATCCAGAAGGTGAGTTTGTAGAATGTTTTTGTGATAGTTTCTTGGACCAGTACATGGTGGAACCGATTAGGGATAAACCTATCTTAAATCTAGTATTGTGTAAGTAAGCAGGGTTAATTAGTGACGTTGTAGTGAAGGATCCACTGGGCAATAGTGATCATTATACCATTTAATTCCATGTTAAGTTTGAAAGTGAATATTCCAATTATAAACAAGAATCTTAAACTTAAAGTGAATTATGTAGATGGGAGAGGAGAACTGGCTAAGGTTAATTGGGTAAACGGAATAAAAAGTATGGAGGTAAATGAACAGTGGGAAACATTCAAAGCAACAAATCAAAATGTTCGACAAAAATACATTCCATTGAAGGACAAAAACTCAGCAAAAAGGACCCATCCGTGACTAACTCAGGAGGTTAAGGATAGTTTTAGATTAAAAGAAGAGGCTTACAATGTCGCAAAAGAAAAGTACCAAGTCAGAATTGGGAGTGTTTTAAAAACCAGCAAAGGTCCACAAAAAAGTTCATAAAATGGGAAAAAATAGAATAGAATGTCCCTTAGAAGCAGAGACAGGAGAAATTATCATGGGGAATGAGGAAATGGCAGAACAAATATTTTGTGTCTGTCTTCACAGTGGAAGATATAAAGGAAATTAATATCCGCAGAGATTAAGTGTTGGAGAAATTTAAGGGACTAAAACCCGACAAATCCCCAGGACCTGGTGGCCTACACCCTAGGGTTCTAAAAGAGATAGCTGCAGAGGCAGTGGATATGCCAACTATGATTTTCCAAAATTCCTTAGATTCAAGCACAGTCCCACTAGGTTGCATGTCGGCAAATGTTACACCGCCTTTCAGGGAAGGAGGGAGAGAGAAGACAGTGAACACCAGGCCAGTTGTCCTAACATCAGTTTTTGGGAAAATACTGAAATCTATTATTAAGGAAGTCTTAATGCACTTAGAAAAGCATAGCCTGATTAGAACAAGTCAGCATGCTTTTACTTGTTTGACAATTTGTTAGCGTTTTTTGAGGGTGCAACTAGTAGGGTAGGTAACAGGAATCCAGAGATGTAGCATACCTGGATTTCCAAAAAGCGTTCGATCAAGTGCCACACAAAAGGTTACTAAGTAAGATAAGAACTTATGAGGTTGGGGTAATATATTAGTATGGACAGAGGATTGGTTAACAGATATAAAACAGAGGGCAGAATTTTCCGTGCCCGTTGGCAGTAGGCGTGTTTGGTGGCGTGAGCAGACAATAAGGCGAGAAGGACAAAGATTGATTTCACAATGTCACGAAACCAGTTCGCAATCATCCGCTCCACCCGTCAATGGCGGGCATCGGGAATTTCATTGTCATACATCTGCATATCATTATAAGCCCAGCTCGACGGAATTATCCCCCAATGCTGGCTCATCCGAGCACAGCATATATAAGGCATGCGTCTGTCAAGCTGCACTTCAAAGGGAACTCGGGGGTGAGTGGACAGTAAAGTTGCACAGTGCTCACGAGGGTCACCTATTGGAACTTCAAGGTTGAGGCGCCACACATTCAGGCGAGGGCACAGGCAAGTCGGTTTTTCATGGCTGGCTGATAGTGCGGTGCCAGGGCAAGGACTGCACAGCCATTGGGCGAGTTGAGAGAGTGGCAAGTGCTGCACTGTAGTTGAGGTGACTTTGCGGGGGGTGCACAAGGGCTACCCTATGGTTGAGGCAAGTTGGTAGAGGGGCAAGGGCTGCACTGTGGTTGAGGCAAGTTGGTAGAGGGGCAAGGGCTGCACTGTGGTTGAGGCAAGTTGGTAGAGGGGCAAGGGCTGCACTGTGGTTGAGGCAAGTTGGTAGAGGGGCAAGGGCTGCACTGTGGTTTAAACGACTTGCGGGGGGCAGGGGGGCAAGAGCTGCACTATGGTTGATGGTAGTGCACAAGCACGTGCAAGGTGGGGGTGGAGGGAAGCAGCCACGCATTAGGGAAACCTTGTATAAAGTGACCATTCCTCTGAAGCTGAGACAGGTTAGGCACAGCCACATTGCCATGCTATAGGTCAGGCTTCTAACTTATCTGCCCACTCAAGCAATGCAGAGGCATCAAAGTCACACCAAGCACTCCAGAGCTTTTCACTCCTTGGGCATAGACTTCAAACTAATGAGCAACTTAGAGGACTACAGAATAATTGGATGACTGGCCATGTTGTACAATCTCCGTGGATGGAACAGCCACTGGTGGAAGCGCTCACAGCCCCTTGCAATGTCATCATCCCGGCTAGGACCAGTCTCCCCCATGGTTCAAGCTAACAGTACAGCCTTGCAGTGCAGGTTAGGAGAATGTCTGTGCCTGAGCTGAGAGCACAGCATCCAGCCCAACGGGCAAAGCTGCTGCCAATCAGTCAGGTGGAGTGGGGCGGAGGAGGGTGGGATTTTGGGCAGCCATGCAGCGCACTAAACTCTGGCCATCTAAGCGGTGGCCAGCACTCTCCAGGTTGCTTTAAGGGACCTTCAGATTTAACCAAGAGAGGTTCTTAGTATACCCAAACGAACCCACACGTCTTCCTCTTTTATCCTCCAGTAGGAGTACATCAGGAGCATGAAGCCTGGTGAACTAGCTGTACGCCTTGTGGTGTACAGAGAACGGAGACAAAGCAAAAGAGATTGACAGAGACGTCTGGCTGTGCAGAGGAAGGAGCAGCACCCTAAGAAAGAAGGGACGACTAGGGCTCCTGCACACACCGCTGAAGAGCCACAGCGAGATTTCACTGGTCAGCGCCTAGCTAGACCCTGCGTCTATAGGCGCCGCTTTTCATTCCTGCAGATGACTGAGAACCAGTGTCACCGAAGACTGCGCATGTCTAGCGAACTAGTCAGTCACGCCTGCAGCTGCTGCAGGATTTGGTGAGGACATGGAGGGCACCCAATGCCTGTGGCAGTGAAAGTGACCGCGGTGCTCAATTTTTACGCCAGTGGCTCCTTTCAGGGCTCCACAGGTGACTTCAGTGAGATATCACAAGCCTCCACCCACAAATACATCCATGAGGCCATGGATGCCATCTTCACAAAGGCACACAACTTTGTGCCTGAATTTTCAGCTGCTGTGCGACCATCTCAAGCGCATCCTGCAGGTCTGCGCACGGTTTCCAGCGAGTGTCCATGGCTCCTACATTCTGAGTCAGTCACAGATCCCTGACGTCTTGCAGGGGTCACAGAGGCTGCAGGGCTGGCTCCTCGGGGACAAGGGCTACCTACAGAGGACGTGGCTGATGACTCCTATGCAGTGGCCTCAGGCTGCAGCAGAGCAGCGCTATAATGAGGCTCATGCTGCAACTTGCAACTTGGTGGAGCAGACCATCGGGATGCTGAAATTGAGGTTCCAGTGCCTGGACCGGTCTGGTGGAGCCCTGCAATATAGTCCACAGAGGGTGTCATTCATCGCTGTTACTTGCTGCATCTTTTACAACCTGGCGCTGCAACGGCGCAGGGAGCTGGCTGAGGAGGAGATGGACATCTCCTCTGATGAGGAGGACATCAACAGCGATGAGGGTGAGGAGGTCCTCGAAGGCGAGGATGACAGGGATGAGGCCCTCGCACTGGCCAGGTGAGGCAGGTGTGCTCGGGAGGCCCTCATAGCTGTTAGATTTGTGGAGGATGATGACGCCATGCACTGAGGAGACACCATAGATCCTCACATTGCATTTCTGAATGTTTGACTCCTGCCTGGGTGGTGGCAGCACACATACCCGCTGTGATAGGGCTGCAGTCCTGGGGACGCAATGGAGGCCCTAACAATCACTCAATTCCAGGAGGATGATGGTGACATGCAGTGAGGACACTCCATAGATCTTCACCTAACCTCTGTGAATGTCTAACTCCTGTCTGGCTGAGGGCAGCTCACTTGCGCTCTGTGGTCAGGGTCATATCGTGGAGACGCAGCCATGAAACTTTAAATGCAGCTGATACGTTGTCAACCTTCAGCACCTGACCCACTCAGGGTCACTGGTCACAGATGCTGATGAGATGGTGGGCCAGACACAGCTCAAAGGTGCTGAGACACACAGAGAGAATGATGGAACTCTGTGATCCCTGCCCACGACATTCTGGCAGCAATGACCAGCACCATCGAGGTGCAGAAATCAGTAATGTGCCCAGTGAGTGTGAGGCTGGACCATCATTTTGGTCTGAAGGCTGCACAAAGCACAGGGAAGAGGCCCTGGACTGAGACACCTGCCTTTATCTTGTGCAGAAAGGTTTCACATCTGAGTGACAAGAACACTGCTCATCAGAACAAGGAGCCATAGGCAGGGAGACATTCTTGGGAGTTTATTTACTATAGTGAACATTATGTATAAGTGATTAACATCCATGCCCATGCAGTGCAACTACATCTTCTTAACCTTCATAACCCTGCTGGCACGCCTTGGTGCTCCCCGGACATCCACAGTGGAGGTGGAGGCAGCCTGCTGACTGACAAGTCCTGTCTCTGATGACTTTGATAGGCATCCTCTGGAGGGCTGAGACCTGGAGGGCCTCGGCCTGCTTTCGGGGTCCTGCTGTATGGCAGTGGTACCCTCCTCGGCCTGTGGAGCTGGAGCTGCTGGGATCACAGGAAGCGGGGATTCGGATGGGCTGGACACCCCTGAAGTCACCTGGGTGGATGGCCCCGGGGTGTGCACCTGCTGATCCTCCTCCCTATGGGTGCCCAAGGGCGCCTGGCTGACTCCTTGAGGAGAAGCAGAAGCTGGAGTGAGATCTAGCTGCCCTGCGCCCCTCTTGCGTCAACACTGTTGGAGGCCAACTATGGTGTCAGCAATGGAGCTTAGCCCAAGCAGCAATGCAGGACCAATGTCCTGGACCAAGGTCTCCATGGTGGTTGACATCATACCAATGTTGACTCCAGTGCATTGGCATTCCAGCGCTATCATCTCAGCCTGAAGGACTCCTCCATCGTGCCTTGCAGTCTGAGGAGTGCAGTGGACCTCCCTGTTGTTCCCGAGCTTGCCTTTGCAGCTTCAGCAACTGTGACATGACCGAGTCCAGAGGCTCATCATCTGACTCGAACACAGCAGATTTCTGGCCTCCAGCAGCCCTCCGAGTGCCGGACACCAGGGAAGTCCCTGCTGCCACCTGCTGTGGATCAGACAGTGCGATGTGCTCACCAGATTGTGATCCCGAGGCTGTTCTAAAGCTAGCTCCCACCAAGTTGTGTGTCTCTGTGCTGGTGGAGGGTGTGGGTGAGCGCTGTGACAGGACTTCAAGGAGGGTGCCTCCAGATTCCTCTTCAGAGGTTTCTTCAGGGCTTGATTGGAGGCCCTGGGTCATGGACTCAATGGGTTGTTTCCAGATGTGCCTGCAGAAGCAAGGGGTGATAATTAGCAAATGATTGGCCTGTGAAACAGGACATATCACTCACGGCATGGTTGTTTGACGGATGTTGCGCTGCTGGATCCTCACTTGGGAGAGCAGCGCCGACCTCACCGTCAGCACAGGAAAGAACCAGATCTTCACCTGTCAGCTGTATGACTCTGTTTTCAAAGTCCATGAGGATCTTGATTTCAAGCATTCCTCCACCAGCCTGCGACCTCTCCCTCTTGTTGTGTGCCAGCTTGTGTCCTGCATGAATACAGATGGAGAGAGTGTAAGCAGGACGTCTGCCAGACCAGATGGTAAGATACCAACCGCTTCCTCTTCACCATGGATGTCCAATCCCTCTACACCTCCATCCCCCACCAGGATGGTCTGAGGGCCCTTAGCTTCTTACTTGAACAGAGACCCAAACAATCCCCATCCACCACTACTCTCCTCCGTCTGGCTGAACTTGTTCTCACACTGAACAATTTCTCCTTTAACTCCTCTCACTTCCTCCAAATAAAAGGTGTGGCTATGGGTACCCGCATGGGCCCCAGCTATGCCTGTCTCTTTATGGGGTATGTGGAACATTCCTTGTTCCAGTCCTACTCCGGCCCCCTCCCACAACTCTTTCTCTGGTACATCGATGATTACTTCGGTGCTGCTTCATGCTCTCGTCGGGACCTGGAAAAATTTATTAATTTTGCTTCCAATCTCCATCCCTCCATCATTTTCACATGGTCCATCTCTGACACTTCTCTTCCCTTCCTTGACCTCTCTGTCTCAATTTCTGATGATAGACTGTCCACTAATATCCATTACAAGCCTACCGACTCCCACAGCTACCTCGACTACAGCTCCTCACACCCCGCTTCCTGTAAGGACTCCATCCCATTCTCTCAGTTCCTTCACCTCCGTCGCATCTGTTCTGATGACGCTACCTTCAAAAACAGCTCCTCTGACATGTCCTCCTTCTTCCTTAACCGAGGTTTTCCATCCACGGTCGTTGACAGGGCCCTCAACCGTGTCCGGCCCATATCCCGCGCATCCTCCCTCATGCCTTCTCCTCCTTCCCAGAAACATGATAGGGTCCCCCTTATCCTCACTTATCACCCCACCAGCCTCCGCATTCAAAGGATCATCCTCCGCCATTTCTGCCAACTCCAGCATGATGCCACCACCAAATACATCTTCCCTTCACCCACCCCTGACGGCATTCCGTAGGGATCGTTCCCTCCTGGACACCCTGGTCCACTCCTCCATCACCCCCTACTCCTCAACCCCCACCTATGGCACCTCCCCATGCCCACGCAGAAGATGCAACACCTGCCCCTTCACTTCCTCTCTCCTCACCGTCCAAGGGCCCAAACACTCCTTTCAAGTGAAGCAGCATTTCACTTGCATTTCCCCTAACTTAGTCTACTGCATTCGTTGCTCCCAATGCGGTCTCCTCTACATTGGAGAGACCAAACGCAAACTGGGCGACCGCTTTGCGGAACACCTGCGGTCTGTCCGCAAGAAAGACCCAAACCTCCCTGTCGCTTGCCATTTTAACACTCCACCCTGTTCCCTTGCCCACATGTCTGTCCTTGGCTTGCTGCAATGTTCCAGTGAAGCCCAACGCAAACTGGAGGAACAGCACCTCATCTTCCGACTAGGCACTTTACAGCCTTCCGGGCTGAATATTGAATTCAACAACTTTAGATCTTAAACTCCCCCTCCCCCCATCCCCACCCCGTTTCTCCCCCCTCCCTTTTTTTTCAATAATTTATATAGATTCTTCTTTTCCCACCTATTTCCATTATTTTTAAATCTAAAACTAAAACCTTGTTAGTCTTTCCACCCCACCCGCACTAGAGCTGTACTTTGAGTGTCCTGTCTTCCATTCTTAATTAGCACTTTTCTTAGACAAATATCACCACCTTCAACACCTCTTTGATCCTTTTGTCTGTGACATCTTTTGATTATCTGCTCCTATCACTGCTTGCTTATCTCTACAATCACCACACCCTCAACTTCTCACTCCCCCCTCCCCCCCACCTTAAACCAGCTTATATTTCACCCCTCTCCTAACTGTGCTTCAGTTCTGTTGAAGGGTCGTGAAGACTCGAAACGTTAACTGATTTCTTCTCCACCGATGCTGCCAGACCTGCTGAATTTTTCCAGGTAATTCTGTTTTTGTTTTGGATTTCCAGCATCCGCAGTAGCTTTTAGCTTTTTGTTTTTATCAGATGGTAACTATGTCTGGCCTGTGTGGATGGTGAGTGGAGCCATGGGTGGGATGAGGACAATGAAGGTGTGTGTGTGAGAGTGAATGGGGATGTCCCTTGAACTCACAGTGGGTGAGGGCCCTGTGGACGTGTGATGGGTTTGTGAGTGTGTGAGTTGCGAGTGATGAGAGGAGTGACTTACCCTGGTGAAATGGAGGAGATCATTCATCCTTTTTCAGCACTGGGTGGCTGTCCTCTTTTGCAGGCTGCTGGCACTGACCACCACTGCTGTCGCCTCCCATGCTGGGTTGGTGATATTGCTGCTCCTCCTGCGGCTAGAGCAAGGGTAGAGGGCTTCATGATTGGCCTTCACGGCATCCAAAAGGCGTGTGAGGAACGGGTCACTTAATCGAGGGGCTGCAGTCTTCTTGCCTTTCGGGGCCATTTCTTCTTCTTAGCAGAGTTGGGGTGGAAGCACTGAGAGGCGTGCGCATGTCTGCACATCAAATATGGTGCCTGGCGTGATGAAGCAGCGAGGTGATGGCGTGGCGGACAAATCGGTGGCCGCCCCGCCATCGAAACGGCGTGTTTCCCGGGAATGTATGATCAATCAGGCGGGATTGGGACGATACGGCGTGAAAAGCCGCCATTGCGGCCAGTGGATAAAGCGTTCTTTTCCCCACCCGCTACCGCACTTCTGGGACGATTCCGCCCAGAAAGTGGGCATAAACGGGCCTTTTTCAAGTTGGCAGGCAGCGAATAGTGGAGTGTCTGAGCAAAGTGAAGAGACAGGGAGTACTGTATCTAAGTTTGCTGATGATACCAAACTTGGTGGAAAGGTAAGCTGTGGGGAGGACACAGAGAGACTGCAAAGAGATATAGACAGGTTAGGTGAGTGGGCAACAAGATGGCAGATGAAGCATAAAATAGGGAAATGTGAAGTTATTCACTTTGTTCATAAGAATAAAAGAGCACACTATTTTTAAAAAGGCGAGAAACTTGTAAGTGTTGATGTTCATAGAGACTTGGGTGTGCTCGAACAAGGAACGCAGAAAATTAGCAGGCAGGTGCAGCAAGCGATTAGGAAGGCAAATGGCATGTTGGTCTTTATTGCAAGGGGAATTGGAGTACAAGAATAAAGAATTCATGCTACAGTTGTTCAGGGATTTGTTGAGACCATATCTAGAATACCGTGTGCAGTTTTGGTCTCCACATCTAAAAAAAATATACTTGCATTGGAGGCAGTATAGTGAAGGTTCTCTAAATTGGTCCCTGGGATGTGAGGGTTTTCCTAAAGTGAGAGGCTGAGTAAATTGGGATTATATTCTCTGGAGTTTAGAAGCATGAGAGGCGATGTCGTTGAAACCTACAAAATTCTGAAGGGGCCTGATAGGCTGAGAGATTGTTTCCGCTGGTCAGGAATCTAAAACATGGGAGCACAGTCTCAGGATAGGGACTAATCATTTAGGACTGAGATTGGGAGAAATTACTTCACTCAAAGGGTTGTGAATCCTTGAAATTCTCTGCCTCGGAGGGTTGTGGATGCTCCACCGTTGAATACATTTAAGGCTGGGATTAACAGGTTTGTGGTCTCTCAGGGAATTGAAGGATATGGGGAGCAGGTGGGAAAATAGAGTTGAAGCCCATGTTCAGCTACACTCATACTGAATGGTGGAGCAGGCTGGATGGGCCATGTGGTCTGTTCCCGCTCCTATTCCTTGGGTTCTTGTCGAATTTTTGAGACCTGCCCTCTAACCTTCAGCCTATCCCCCAACTTTGTACATATCTCGCTCCTTAAATGTGGAAGGAGTTAATCAACTAAATATGAGCTGCATCCAATGCAATATATTGGAAAATAGTTTCTGCCAAATTCTCTATCCAAAACACTGTTTCTCATCGTTGCTACACCAGGTTTTTTATGTTTTAAGTTGGCAAATTGAATGTGACAAAAACATGGACAAGAAATGCCAGGACAGCATAAGCTAACCAGGGAAAATATAATGGGAAATAATATTTAGAGGTTCGGATCCTTTTATAGTCTCAGTAATTTAATCTTTCACCTTGGTTAGAGACAATGGAAAGGTTCAGTTTTTTGGCTTAATCATAGTTCAAGCATTGGTCATTCTTTCAGTGTTGCTGATTAGCTCTGTATGTCTTCATGAAATAAAAGCTTAACAAATATTTACAAACCTTATCTGGGTTTATATCATATCAAATATCCACTTCTGTTGCATTATTGTTTGAAGAAAGACTTGAGGTTGCGCCTTACATATGGTTTCCTCTTCAACATTAAAAACGCATCTGTGTACTCTGCTTTATAACCATCCATTAAGAATATAGACCCTACCGGGAACACACATACGTGATAAGGATTTGACTGATTTATTTGCTAACCATTAACCCCTCAGATTATTTTAAGAAACACTTGAATATCTGAGAGGGAATCTGTAGTTTCTTTTTCTTATGGATGACTGAGCTAAGGTGAAACAAATGACCTTTTATTTACAATCTATCTTATAATCCTATGATTAAAGTACGCCCTATTAAACATGAGCCCACATTCATGATAAGGGTTTCATCATGAGGCTTTTAAAACAAGAAACATAATATAAGTAAACACCAACTGCACATGTCTAGACAGAATAAACAATTTCAATAGGAGGCAATATTTTAAACCACCCTATAAAACATTTTCCGGCAGGCTCCTTTTTCAGATAAATAGCTTAGAAGCATATACTTCAAATAAAAATAAAGTGTTTGGTAAAAATAGAAATGCTCTGTATTACCAATGGTGTGAATCATCTTCATAAGTAAATTGAATGGGGGTTTTAATGGAACCATTCACAACCTTGCAGAAACATGCACTTAGAATCTATTCCCTGCAATGAAACCTCTTCGCCTCTTCCTCCTTAAAGTTTGCTTACTAGATGTTTATCTTCTCTGTACTTGTAAAGGCAGCATTTGTTGTGTGGCCCATTCTCCGTAATGCTGATACTTGTTAGTAAAGCGAAGAGGATAATCCAAGGAGGAAGTGGCATTTTATAAAGCAAAATAAGTTTAAAGAAGTTAGGGGTGAGCCAGAGGCTGCATGATCTTGCAACATAGACGGTGCTTGGTTTGAAAAAATGAAATCACAAGATTCTCCCATGATGAAAACATACAGGGGTGAGCTGGATAAACAGGGCATTTTAATATATGTTTTCACATGAAAGAAATATATTGGCTATTTACCTTGAGCAAAGTATTTGTTCCTTCCTTTACGAAACAAGTCTTCTTCAGTTCACCGCCAAAGGCAGGTCCTTGGTGATTATTCACCAAACTACGGCAAAGTGCTGTGGTTTTTTTACTTCGGGTAGGGCAAGGGGGCAGGTCCCGAGTTTACCTCAGCCAGAACAGGGATCGAACCCCATGCTTTTGGCATCAACCTGAACCACCTGCTAGGCAACTGAGTTAACCACCAACAATCCTCACTCCCATCCTCCAGCCCAACCCCCATGAAACAAGTATCAATAGTTAAAAACATTTGCCTGTGACAGATTACAGCAGCAAGCCATAATGATGCATGGTGAAGCACTGTGGGAACTCTGCCCTGATACCAAGTTTCCCCTATTGTGTAAATTGTTTAGAATATTTTACTGCATCTTCAATTACAGTGCCGCAAAAAATATAAACTGCTCATTCCGCAGCAGATTTCATTTATCACTTTAATTATAAATATGATGGAAGAAGCTGTGTAAAGGGAGCATTACTGGAAAGGGTTGGGACTTGGAAGGCAAATGTTTCAATTGTTTTTAATAACTTGCCACAAAACGTTCTATTAAATTCATACTTGGTGTTAAAACAGGGAGTAGTGTCTAAACCCACTCCAGCTAATGGACCAAACACAACCTGCACTGTTGTTGATTCTTCCAAACTCGTTTCATCTTCTGGGCAATTTTATTTACTGGAGGTCAACCTTACAGTTAAAGGACTTCATGTGACATGCTTCCCTGATCCCTGTGCTAACTGAAAAACAAGAAAGTGATATACGCAGGGTCCTAAGCCAATGTCTGCTGCAAGAGGATCCAAATTCCTTTAGCAAGAGAATGGAGACTGGGATGCACATTATCATGTTGCCTGGGCGTTATGTCTTAAGGAAGGTAGAACAGTAGCAATTTTTTACAAAAGAAAATTCCAGAGTGCAGTTATGGAGGGGGACCTCGAGCTATTAACTTGCAGACCCTGATAAAAGTGAGAGGGGACAGAGCAGCAGCAGCAGCAGCAGACAAGAACAGAACACAAAGCAGAGACCTGGAGAAACAGATCAACAAGCCCACAGTCAACATAGACAACCCTAGCAGCCCACAGCTCGCATTGGCACCACCAGAAAATAGCCAGCAGCCAGATTTTTAAAGTCTTCTTACAGCTGTATAATTTCATACTTACTTTGGGGGTGAGTATTTGACCAAAGGTTGCTGACTCCATAACATTTACCACCAAGAGCAGCCTTTGATATTATATTTTTATTTATTCATTCATAGAATGTGGGCATCACTGGCAGGACCGGAATTTATTGCCCATCACTAATTGCCCTTGAGAAGGTGGGCGTGAGCCGCCTTCTTGAACCGCTGCAGTCCATGTGGTGTAGGTACACCCACAGTGCTGTTAGGAAGGGGTTACCATCGACCAGAAACAGAACTCGCCCAACCACACAAATACTGTGTCTACAAGAGCAGGACAGAGGCTGGGAATCCTGCGGAGAGTAACTCACCTCCTGACTCCCCAAAGCCTGTCCACCATTTACAAGGCACAAGTCAGGAATGTGATGGAATACTCCCCACTTGCCTGGATGAGTGCAGCTCCAACAACACTCCAGAAGCTCAACACCATCCAGGACAAAGCAGTCTGCTTCATTGGCACCCCATCCACCACCTTCAACATCCACTCCTTCCACCACCGATGCTCATGGGCAGCAGCTTGTACCATCTACAAGATGCACTGCAGCAACTCAACCCTTCTGCTCAACGGGAGGTTTCTGTCCTCCCTGAGCTCGCCTTAGGACACCTGCATTACGGTGTGACAGGTGTACCGCCCCAGTCAAACTTGCAAGCCCGCAACCTCTACAACCTAGAAGGACAAGGGCAGCAGGTACATGGGAACACCGCCACCTGGAAATTCCCCTCCAAACCACTCACCATCCTGATTTGGAAATATATCATCATTCCTTCACTGTCACTGGGTCAAAATCCTGGAACTGCCTCCCTAACAGCACTGTGGGTGTACCTACACCATGTGGACTGCAGCAGTTCAAGAAGGCAGCTCACCATCACCTTCTCAAAGGCAATTAAGGATGGGCAATAAATGCTGGCCTAGCCAGTGACACCCACATCCCATGAAAGAATAAAAAATATATAGTTCCAAGTAGAGGTGGTTAGATTCTCTTTTGTTGGGGATGGCCATTGTCTGACACTTGTGTGGCATGAATGTTACATGCCTTCAAGTCTGAATATTGTCCAGGTCTTGCTGTATATGGACATGGACTGCTTCAGTATCTGAGGAGTCGCAAATGGTGCTGAACATTGTGCAATCATCAGCAAACATCCCCACTTCTGACCTTATAATGGAGGGAAGGTAAAGCAGCTGAAGATGGTTGGACCTAGGACTCTACCCTGAGGATCTCCGGGACTAAGTTAATTGACCTCCAACAACCACAACCATCTTCCTTTGTGCTAGGCATGGCTCCGACCAGTGGAGAGCTTTCCCACTGATTCCCATTGACTCCAGTTTTGCTAGGACTCCTTGATGTCACACTCAGTCAAATGTGGCATTGATGTCAAGGGCAGTCACTTTCACCTCACCTCTTGAGTTTAGCTCTTTTGTTCATGTTTGAATCAATACTGTAATGAGGTCAGGAGCTGAGTGGCCCTGGCAGAACCCAAACTAAGCGTCAACTAGAAGGTTATTCTCATGCTAGTGCCACTTGATAGCACCTTGAACTAATCTGGTTGAGGTTGCAACTCCACTTTCCTGTCAGCCCCTTCACTCCCTTGTCTATCAAAAATCTATCCAACACAGTCTTGAATAAATTTACTGACCCAGCCTCCACTGCTTTCTGGGAACGAGGATTCTACAGACAAACGACCCTCTGAGAGAAAAGATTTCTCCTCATCTCTGTCTTAAAAGGGTAACATCTTATTCTTAAACTAAACTTATTCTAAACTGTCCCTTAATTCTAGCCTCCTCCATAAGATGAAATATCCTCCCTGCATCCACCTCATCAAATCCATTCAGGATCTTAAATATTGCAATAAGATCACCTTTCATTCTGTAAAGGTGCCATAAAACTTCCCTATAATTATATTCCATTCCTCCTGCAATAAATACCACCATTGCATTTGTCTTCATAATTATATGCTGTAACTATACTAACTTTTTGTGATTCATGTACTAAGACACCCAGATCCCTCTGTGCCTTGGAGTTCAGCAATCTCTTTCTATTTAAATCATATACTGCTTTTCCATTCTTCCTGCCAAAGGGGACAAGTTCACATTTTCCCACATTATACTCCATTGGAACCAGTTATGCGAATTAAACAATCATTGCAGTTATCCAACATTGGCTGCACATCAACATATTTTTTCTTATCATAACACTTATTCAATCCGTGGTTTCCTGCTCACTTTCTATGATCATTATCGAATCCTCTTTCAACTTGTGTTGATTGATCTCCATCCTAGGTTGGCCATGTTGCTTTTTTCAATCCCTATATTGGAATCACAGTCGGTGGAAGGTTCTATCTAATGTCTGCACCGTTGCTGTGCCTTGCATCCAATGTTCATGTCCAGGAGAGACTTAGCCATTTAAAATGCCACCATGACATCAGCTAGAATTCAGTGTGTTAAGTTTCAGGTGTGATATGTTTGATGTTTACTGATCAGCCCAATTTCAGCATGAAAAGACCTGTTGCGTGTTGGACATACATTTGGGCGGAATTTTCCAAAGTTTGCACTAAGTGCGGTAGCGGGCGGGAAAAACGATGTTTTACCCGCCGGCTGCAATAGCAGGTTTTCACACCGCATCGTCCCAAACCCGCCGCATTATTTATGCACTCCCTGGAAACGTGCCATTTCCATGGCAAGCGGGCTCTCATTCATCCACCCACCATCAGCCCATCGCTGCATCATGCTGGGTGCCATATTTAAGGTTCAGCCACAATCGCACATCTTAGTGCTTCCAGACCACCACTGCATGGAAGACATAGCCCTGAAACTGAAGAAGACTGCAGCCCCCAGGTTCAGCGACACGACCCTCGAGTGCCTTTTGGATGCTGTGGAGACACGCCGGGATGTCCTCTAACCTCCCTTTGGCCACAGGATGGGCAGCAACAGCACTAACCCAGCTTGGGAGGTGGTGGCAGCTGTGGTCAGCGCCAACGCCCTTCAAAGGAGGACAGCCACCCAGTGCCGCAAAAGGATGAATGATCTCCTCCGTTCTGCCAGGGTAAGTCACTCTTCTCATCACTTTCAACTCACACACTCACAAACCCAGTACACATCCACAGGGCCCTCACTCACTGCTGGTTCAAGGGACACCAACATTCACTCTCTCACACTTACCTTCATTGTCCTCAACCCGTCCATGGGACCACTCATCACCCACACAGGCCAGGCATACTTACCATCTGGCCTGGCAGGCGTCCTGCTTACGCTCTCTCTATTTCAATTCATGCAGGAGAAGCTGGCACACAACAAGAGGGAGAGGTCGCTGACAGAATGCCTGATATCGAGGTATTCATGGACTTTGAAAACAGGGCCATCCAGCTGGCTGGCGATGATCTGGACCGTTCCTGTGCTGATGGTGAGGCCGGTGGTGCTGTACAAAGTGAGGGCCCAGCAGTGCAACATTCATCAGACAACCATGCTTTGAGTGATGTGTCCTGTTTCGGAGGCCAGTCATTTGCTAATTATCTCCCCTTGCTTCTGCAGGCACATCTGGGAAACAGCTGATTGACCCAGGGCCTCCAATCATGCCCTGAAGAAACTTCTGAAGAGGAATCTGGAGGCACGCTCCTTGAAGTCCTGTTACAGCGCTCACCCGCACCCTCCACCGGTGCAGAGACACACACCTCGGTGGGACCTAGCTTTAGAATAGCCTCGGGATCACAACTTGGTGAGCACATCGCACTGTCTGATCCACAGCAGGCGGCAGCAGGGACCTCCCTGGCATCCAGCACTCGGAGGACTGCTGGAGGCCAGAAATGTGCTGAGTCCAAGTCAGATGATGATCCTCTGGACTTGGTCATGTCACAGTTGCTGGAGCTGAAAGGCAAGGTAATAAAGAAGGCAAATGGAATTTTGGCATTTATTGCTAAAGGAATAGAGTACCAAAATAGGGAAGTGTTGTTGCAACTGTACGAGGCATTGGTGAGGCCACACCTGGAGTACTGTGCACAGTTTTGGCCCCCTTACTTGAGGAAGGATGTAATTGCATTGGAGGCGGTTCAGAGGAGGTTCACTAGATTGATTCCAGAGATGCAGGGCTTGTCTTATGAGGAGAGATTGAGCAGGTTAGGCCTATACTCGCTAGAGTTTAGAAGGATGAGAGGGGATCTAACTGAGGTATATAAGATGCCAAAGAGGATAGACAAAGTAGGCGTGGAGCAGATGTTTCCCCTTGTGGGGCATTCTAGAATGAGAGGCCATAGTTTTAGGCTAAGGGGTGGTAGATTTAAATCAGAGATGAGGAGGAATTGCTTTTCACAAAGGGTCATGAATCTGTGGAACTCACTACCTCAGAGCGCAGTGGATGCCAGAACGCTGAATAAATTTAAGGAGGGGATAGACAGATTTTTTATTAGTAATGGGTTGAAAGGTTGTGGGGAGAGGGCGGGAAATTGGAGTTGAGAAATGAGATCAGCCATGATTGTAACAAATGGCGGAGCAGGCTCGGGGGGCTGAATTGCCTACTCCTGCTCCTAGTTCTTATGTTCTTATGTTGTAACGTCAGGAAGGGATGTCCGCTGTACACCTCAGATTGCAAGTCATGAGGGAGGAGTCCATTCGCCTTCAGTCTGAGGTGATAGCGCCAACATGCCGATGCACTGAGATCAACACTAGTAGGATGGCGGCCACTATGGAGACATTGGCCCAGGACTTTGCTCCTGCACTGCTGCACAGCTCCATTGCTGATGCCATAGTTGGCCTCCAACAGTGTGTACGTGAGAGGAGTGCCGGGCAGTTTGATCTCAACGAGTCAGCCTGGGGCCCCCAGGCACCCATAGGGAGGAGGATCAGCAGCTGCACACTCCAGGCCTATCCATCCAGGTGACTGCAAGAGCATCCGGACCACCCAACTCCCCTCTTCCTTTGACATCAACAGCTCCAGCTCCGCAGGCCAAGGAGGATGCCACTGCCACACAGCAGCCCCCCGAAAGCAGGCCGTGGCCCTCCAAGTCTTGGCCCTCCAGGGGACGCCCG
This sequence comes from Cetorhinus maximus, assembly GCF_964194155.1. Classification (NCBI taxonomy): domain Eukaryota; kingdom Metazoa; phylum Chordata; class Chondrichthyes; order Lamniformes; family Cetorhinidae; genus Cetorhinus; species Cetorhinus maximus. The sequence continues at coordinate 29,869,448 of NC_135881.1, forward strand.
CCAAAGTCATCACAGGCAGGGCATCGCAGTCAGCAGGCTGCCTCCACCTCTGCTATGGATGTCCAGGGAGCACAAAGACATAGTTGCAGGGTTAGGAAAGTTAAGGAGAATTGGTTGCACATCCTTGGCTAGTGTACATACTGTTCACTATTGCCAATAAACCCCCGAGAAAATCTCCCTGCTAATGGCTCCTTGTCCTGATGAGCAGTGTTCTTGTCACTCAGATGTGAAACCTTTCTGCACAAGCTATAGTCAGGTGTCTCAGTCCAGGGCCTCGTCCCTGTGCAGCCTTCAGGCCAAAGTGATGATTCGGCCTCGCACTTCCTGGGCACCATACTGATGCCTGCACCTCAGCAGTGCTTATCATTGCTGCAGAATGTGGTGGGCATTATAGCGTCGCTCTGCTGCAGACTGAGGCCACCGCAAACAGGGGAGATTATTCCATCACAATCCTGACCTGTGCCTTGTAGATGGTGGACAAGCTTTGGGGAGTCAGGAGGTGAGTTACTCGCCACAAGATTCCTAGCCCCTGACAAGCCCTTGTAGCCACAGTATTTACATGGCTAGTCCAACTCAGTTTCTGGTCAATGGTAACCCCCAGGATATTAATAGGCAAGGTCTTGCTGCATTTAGACATGAACTGCTTCAGTATCTGAGGAGTTGTGAATGGTGCTGAACATTGTGCAATCATCAGCGAACATCCCCACTTCTAACCTTATGATAGAAGGAAGGTCATTGATGAATCACAGAATCACAGAATCACACAGTGCAGAAGAGGCCCTTCGGCCCATCGAGTCTGCACCGACACGTGAGAAACACCTGGCCTATCTATCTAATCCCATTTACCAGCACTTGGCCCATAGCCTTGAATGTTATGATGTGCCAAGTGCTCATCCAGGTACTTTTTAAAGGATGTGAGACAACCCACCTCCACCACCCTCTCGGTAAAAAAGTTTTTCCTCACATCTCCCCTAAACTTCCTGCCCCTCACCTTGAACTTGTGTCCCCTCATGACTGACCCTTCAACTAAGGGGAACAGCTGCTCCCTATCCACCCTGTCCATGACCCTCATAATCTTGTACACCTCGATCAGGTCGTCCCTCAGTCTTCTCTGCTCCAACGAAAACAACCCAAGTCTATCCAACCTCTCTTCATAATTTAAATGTTTCATCCCAGGCAACATCCTGGTGAATCTTCTCTGCACCCACTCCAGTGCAAGTGAAGCAGCTGAAGGTGGACACTACCTTGAGAAACTCCTGCACTGATGTCCTGGAGCTGAGATGACTGACCTCCAACAACCACAGCCATCTTCCTTTGTGCTAGGTATGACTCCAACCAGCCGACACTTTTCCCCCGATTCCCATTGATTCCAATTTTGCTAGGCTCCCTGATGCTAAATTCAGTCAAATGCTGCCTTGATGTCAAGAGCAGTCACTCTCCCCTCATCTCTTCACCTGTGAAGTTATTCACTTTGGTCATGAGAATAGAAAGGCAGAATATTTTTTAAAGGTAACAAACTTTTTAGTGCTGATGTTCAAAGAGACTTTGGTGTGCTTGTACAAGGAATGCAGAAAGTTGCTTTGCCAGTAGATCAAGCAATTAGGTGGCAATGCCATTGAATGTCAAGGGGCAATGGTTAGATTCTATCCTGTTGGTGATGGTTATTGCCTGGCACTTGTATGGTGCAAATGTTACTTGCCTCTTGCTGGGTCAAAATCCTGGAACTCCCTTCCTAACAGCACTATGGGTGTACCTACACCACATGGGCTGCAGCGGTTCAAGAAGGCAGCTCACCACTACCTTCTCAAAGACAACTAGGGATGGGCAATAAATGTTAGCCCAGCCAGTGAAGCCCACATCCCGTGAATGACTATAAAAAGAAATGGCATGTTGGCCTTTATTGCAAATGAATTGGAGCACAGGAATTAAGAAGTCTTGCTACAAGGTTTTGGAAAGACCAAATCTCGAGCCGTTGTGCAGTTTTGTTTTCCACATTTAAGAAATGATATACTTGCATTGGAGGCGAAGGCTCACTGAATTGGTCCCTAGAATGAGGGGTTTGCCCTATGATGAGAGGTTGAGTAAATTGGGCTTCTACTCTCTGGAGTTCAGAAGAATGAGAGGTGATCTCACTGAAACATGCAATATTCTGAAGGGGCTTGATAAGGTAGATGGTGAGAAGCTCAGGGACGATGTTGAAACTCTTCAAACTTTCCTTGAAGTGCTTTTTTTGGCATCCATATGAACATAACCCTTCAGTTAGCTCGCTGTAGAAGAGCTTTTTGGCAAGCGTTCATCAGACATTGGGCAACTTGTCCTGCCCGTCTTAATTGAGCTCTCTTCAGCAGAGTGTGGATGCTAGGCATGTCCATCAGTGAGAGAAGTTTAGTATTAGGAACCGTGTCTTTCCATCTGACCTTCAGTAGCCTCTGCAAGCAGATCATGTGAAAGTGGTGAGGCGTGTTTGTGTGCCGGGTGTAAATCGTTCACTTCTCACAAGCATACAGGAGAGTGGGAAGGACAACTCTTCTGTAAATCTTCACTTTTATTGAGAGTCTAATTCCTCTTCATTCCCAGACAGTTTGTTGTAGCTTGCCAAAGGCAACCCTGGCCTTAACTATTCTGGTGTTAACTTTGTTGTCAATGTGAACTACTCTGGACAGAGCGCTGCTGAGGTCAGTAAATAAGTTAATGACTTCAAGGCTTTGACCATTGACTGTAATAGTTAACTTCACATCCTGATTTTGTGGACAGTTTGATACATGACTTTAATCCTTTTGGTGAGACAGGCAGGTGAGAAGCGGTCCATGGTACGTTGTATTTCTTAATCTGAAAAGGCATTTAGGGCACAGTGATCAGTGAAAAGAAATTCACGAACCACAACTCCATGCACTTTGGTATAAGCTTGTAGCCTCTTCCAAATTGAAGACTTTGTCTTCTGAGGAGGGTAGGTGACATAGCTCTGCTTCACTCCATTTCTGACTGAGAACGAATCAGAAGGCTCTCCGCCATCCAGGAAATGAACAGATATGCCATTGTGGAATTGCCATACCAGAGTGATGAACTTTTCTGGACAGCCAAATTTTGCCATGATCTTCCATAGGCCCTCACGACCACTGTGTCGAAGATTTTAGTCAGATCAACAAATGTTGAGGACGAATTGCGGTTCTGCTGTTGGCATTTCTGCTGGTGTTGATGGGCAGCAAACACCGTGTTAACTGTACTATGACCACAGTCCTTAGGGAAAAGTCACCATTTTAAATTTGATGGGCTACGATCTACAAAAAACAACATTCCTAGAACCTAGAAAATGAGGAAAAATGTATCAGATGGAGGCAATTGTTACACTGAGAGCTGAGTAACTAGAATTTACCCACTTCCTTTTTCCCCATTTCCTCCTGCTTGTTCTATTATTTTGGTAACATTATTGTACTTAGGTCACTTTAACAGGATCCTTACACTTCTCCATTTTGAATTATCTTTTCGCCTCATTCAACTCTGCTGAGTTAAATTGGACATCATTGAACTTATGACAACAAGCAGAATATTACTAATCATTTGTGCAGACAACACAATGATAATGTTGTCATTTAAATACATTAAAGGCGTTAATTTCTTTTTGCCTTTTACAATATGGGTTTCGGGACAAAGGAGAAAATGGCTGTCAGAAACTTTCTGGAATCGGCCCTATTGTGTTGCAGTGTGTTTTTATTTTAAATTCAAACCTGTAACATTAAGTAGCCTCTGAACTTCATTGCACTATGATATGAATTTTAATAAACCTTTAAGGAAACAAACATTGACATAGGGCAGAATTTTCCCCCCGGTTGGGGGTGAAGTTTAAGTGCGGGCGCGCGGAGATGTACCTCCGACTGGCATCCCGAATCGGGGGTGTGCCGACATTTTACATGGATGGGCCAATTAAGGCCCACCCAGCGTGACGTCTGCACAGAAGCACTATGCGCTCCCTGTGCGGGCGGTGGGGGAGTGGGGGGGGTGGATTCCTTGAGCCTAGAGTGCGCTCTTTCGCGCATGCACACGAAAGAACGCACTCATCTCCCTGAGGCTAAGTGCTGCCTCAGGGTGATCGGCTCCACAGTAAAAAACGTGAAAAATAGTGAAAATAATTTCCCTGACATGTCCCCTCATGTGACACTGTCACGAGTTGGGACATGTCCATCACTTTTAAATACAGTTTAATTACATTTTTAAAAAACTACATGAAACCTCATTCCTCCCATGGATGAGGTTTCATGCTTTTTCTAACGCCTGCCAGGGCTCCCGGCCTGCCTGCCAACCTTACGGTTGGACGGGCAGGTCCGTTAATTACTTTAATGATCCTGTCAATGGCCTCAATTGGCCATTGACAGGTCGGCGGGCGCACAGCTGATTTTGCTGCTCCCCCACCTACCTGAAAATTTAAATGGGGCGCGGTGACATTGGGAGTTCTGCCCGACGTCACCGCGCGTCATTTTACGTGTTGGCGAGAAGGCCTGGGAAATCCTGGCCATAGCGTAGTCACTGGTCAACCACCTAGATGGTTTTATGATCGGAACTGGTTCTATCCGAGCTGTGCAATGCAGATATCTATGTGCTGCCATGTTGCTACTAATGGATGTCTTAATTGTGCTGTCCATAATGCAGCCCAAGTAATAAAGAGAGAAACACCAGCGCCAATGATTTCTGCAGGGATTCTCCTGATTATCTACCGTAACTTTGCAGGAATGTCATGCTGGTGTTGGGCCTTGCATTTAGGAGTCCCCCCGATTAATGGGTCTAAGGGGCAAGCTGGCAATGCAGGGAATCCCAGAAAAGATAAGTCAACGCCAGGGTCGAAATTGCCAGGGACACAATCCCAGTAGCTTCAGCAGCTGATCCTACCAGAGCCTGTGGGGTCATTAGGAGGGCATTTAAGTGTCATGGGGCAAGCAGGCACAAACTCAAGTGCAGGTGCATTTCTACACCTTCCTGTAAACCACATGGCCTGAATCTTGCGCTCGCTGGGATGCACACATTCAGTGGGCCTGGAAACGGAGATAAAATGCGCTTCCGGCCGGGATCGGCCCCCAGTTAACGGGCAGCCGGCATGAAATGCGCACTGAGAAAGGCTCGGCGCCGCTGGGGGTGAGGAGGGGGTGGCGCAGCAGGAAGAGGGCGGGCACCGAGGAAAGTGAGGGTAAAAGTGGGCGCTTCTAACGAGCTCCCTGAAGGCAGACAGCTGTGGCAGTGCTTCCTCTGGGAGCTGCCGACCTGGACAAATTACATGAGAAATGAGAATGCAGCAAACTGTGTCTATGCAGCACATTCAAGCGCCTGACAGCAGAACTCAAAAAAACACCAGTCCCCAGATATCTTTTTTTATTATATTTCACCCCGGACATTTCATCACCATCTGGATTGAAGTTGTAGGAAAAGCATGAAGCCCGCCAAGCTGATTGGCCCATCCACCAGCTGTAAAAGTGGGCGGGCCATGTAAAACTGCTTTCAACAGACTCCTTCATGGGCTTAATTGCCCGCTTAATTGTGGGCAAGTGCGCACGGCAGTCGGAAGTGTGCCCGCCAAGCAAAATATCGTGCAAGTGCCCAATGACGTCGGCTCACATACCCGATGTCTTCTTGCGTGACTTCCTGCTCTGTCGGGTTGGGCGCGCACCTGCTCATACAACTTAAAATTCTGGCCCATGCACTTTAGAAACTGCCTGTCATTGGGAGTGCTGTCTGCTGCTGACCCTGATTCTCGTCATGTTGCCTTTAGACTTCAGTGTAAGATCTAAATTCCACTGATATGGCCCATAGTCACCAAGGACGAGGCCAGTGTACATCAACTCAGTCAGTGAAGCAACCTCCACAGTTACGTCAAGTCTGAACTACAGGAGCAAGAACTCCCAGCATAGCCAGTTTCCATCCCTGGTGACACCTCCCCCCCAGTTCCCTGATGACATACGCTTTGTGAGGGGTGAGCAGAGATTCCGCACCTTCCAAGGCAAGTTAGAAACTCCAGACCGCAGTCCAACCAAGCTACCATTGTGTTTCAGGGAAGATTGTACCAGTCTCTTGTCAGTGCTGGATGAGGTTTAGAGATGCCTGAAGACTCAAAGAGTGACAGTCTTCCAATACCTGCAGGTCTCCCAGATACAATTAAATCTCTCTTTTCTAAGCACAAGGACCTGCTAAGGAATAGCCCTGTCCCAGTTGCAACTGGGCTATGTAAAAAGAAAAATATGACTCATACTTATACGGCGCCTGTCATGACCTCAGGACATCCTGAAACACTTTACAGTCAATGTACTTAAGAATTTTACTCCCTGTTGTATTGTAGGAAATGCAGCAGCCAATTTTGTACATAGCAAATTCCAGTAAACCACAATGTGACCAAATAATCTTCTTTTAGTGCTGTTGATTGAGGGACGAATAATGACCAGGGCACTGTTGATAACTCCCCTGTGCTTCTTCAAAATAGTGCCATGGGATCTCTTATGTCAACCTGAGAGGTAGAGAGGGCCTCAGTTTGTTTGAAAGATGGCACTTCCAACAGTGCAGCACTCCCTCTGTACTGTACTAAAGCAACAGCCTAGACTTTGTGTTCAAATGCCCAGAGTGCAACTTAAACCCACAAACTATGGCTCCGAGACTAGAGTGCTACCAACTGAGCCGCAGCTGACAATGCTTCATCAGCCTGCCAAATTCAGGCACTCTGATACATGGACAGCACACCTTGGCAAAGCTTTTCCTGAAAGTTAACTGGAGCAGCTGGCCAAGGCTTCTTTAGCAGTACCACCCAAACCTGCGACCTCTACCACCTTGAAAGACAAGGGCAGCAGGCACATGACAGCGCCAGCATCTGCAAGCTCCCCTCCAAGTCATACACCATCTTGACATGGACATTTATCATCATTTCTTCATCGTCATTTGGTCAAAATCCTGAAGCTCTCTTGCGAACAGCACCGAGAGTTTACCAAACTGCAGTGGTTCAGGAAGGCTACTCAAGGACAATTCGTTGTCGGTTTCCCATCCTTATTGATGATGGCCATTTCTTGTGTGTGTAGAATCACCTATTTTGCGTTCTAATGTGGCTGTGGAGCCGGACTGCAGATTGCATGGCTTTCTACTGTGTAGGCAAAGATGAATTGTCTGAATTTGTTGGGACTGCTCAGCCTTTCTCGCTTGCCTTTTGTCCTTTGCTGCCTGAATTCTTTGCTGTTCAAAAGGATACGCCACTACTTGAGATTATTCCCCAGGTAGTTCTTTCTTGTGCATTTTTCCCCCAGTCTGTAGTGGACATGCCACATTTCCTGAGTTCGCCACAAGGGAGTCCTTGAACCTTAATCTTAGCCTACCTCACAGATGGTGTCCAAGTTTAATTTGTGAAGACGTAACCACCTTGGGGATCTTATTGTCAGTCATACATACTACATGTCCACTCCATCTGAGCTGGACAGGCTCTACCATGAGTGCTTCAATTCCAGATGTTTCTACTTGTTGAGCTTTGGCCACTTTGCCCTCCCATTTGATGCCCATGACATTCTGAAAGCATCTCACGTGGAACCTGTGCAACTGCTTAATATGTCTGGTGAACGTAATCTATGGGTGGAATTTCCCGTGCCCGCTGGCATGAACAGGCAATATGGCGGGAAGGCCAAAAATTGGCTTCGCGGCAGCATGAAACCAGTTTGCGATCATCCACTCTGCTCGTCAATGGTGGGCTGCGTTCCCACCGCCACTACATCTGCATATCATTATGCAGATCACAAGAATCACCCCCCAGGCTGGATCACACCGACGTGTTTCACAAGAGTGTTTGTAAAGTGTGCACCTGGTGAACTGCATTTCGAGGGGAACTCAGAGGTGAGTGCACAGTAACGTTGTGCAGCGCTTGTGAAGGTTGCCTGTTGGGCCTTAACGTTGAGGCACTGCGCATTCAGGCGAGGGCACAGGCAAGTTGCATTTTCCCAGCTGGCTGACAGTGCGGTGCCAGGGCAAGGTCTGCCCTGCGGTTGAGGCGAATTGTGGGCAGGGTGGCAAGGGCTGCACTGCAGTTGAGGCAAGTTGCGGGGTGTAAGGGCTGCACAGCGGTTCATGGTGGTGCACAAGCACATGCCGTGGATGGTGGAGAGGGAAGCGGCCATGCATTAGGGAAACCTTGTATAAAGTGACCAATCCTCCACAGCTGAGACAGTTCAAATGCAGCCACATTGGCATGCTTGGAGTCGGGCCTCTAGCTTATCTGCCAGTCAAGCGATGCAGAGGCATGAAATTGACACCAAGCGCTCCAGAGCTTTTCACCCCTTGGGCATAGACTGCAAACTAATGAGCATTTTAGTGGATTGAAGAACAATTGGACGACTGCGCACATTGTACAATCTCATTGCAAAGGTTGGCCATGGAGTCACAGGTGGAGGCGCTCACAGCCCATTGCGATGTCATCATTCCAGTTTGGACCAGCCTCCCCATGGTTCCAGCTAACAGTGCCACCTTGCTGCATCTCGCAACTTGGTGGAGCAAACCATCAGAATGTTGAAGATGAGGTTCTGGTGCCTGGACCGGCCTGGTGGAGCCCTGCGATACAGTCCACAGAGGGTGTCATGCATCATCATCCCCTGCTGCACCCTTCACAACCTGGCACTGCAATGGGCAGAGGAGCTGGCTGAGGAGGAGGTGGGAGAGTTGGACATCTCCCCCAATAAGGAAGACGATGGGGTGAGGGTGAAGAGGCCCTTGAAGGCGAGGATGATGGCCATGAGGCCCACAAGGGAGGACCTTATAGCTGCTAATTTTGTGGTGGATGGTGATGGCAAGCTGTGAGGAGACACTTTAGATCCCTACATTGTATCTGTGAATGTTTGACTTCTGTCTGGCTGATGACAGCGATCATGCTCTCTGTGATAAGGCTGCTGTCATGGAGATGCAGTGGATGCCCATAGTCCCTACATTCAGGAGGATGATGGTGACATGCAGCGGGGACACCCCATTGATTCTCACTTATCTTATGTGAATGTCTGACTCCAGATTGGCTAACAACACCTCACTTGCACTCTATGAATGAGTTCATGTCGTGGAGATGCAGCGGGGAATCTTTAACTTGTCCGATCTTATGGCATCCTTTGTGAGCTGAACCTTTCAGGACCACGCTGTCACTGGACACAGACACTGATGAGATGGGGGAGCCAGCCACACCTCAAAGGTGCTGGGAGCACATAGAGAGAATGGTCGAACTCTGTGCCACTGGCCCAGGACATCCTGACAGCAATGATAAGCCCCATCGAGGTGCAGGCATGACTGATATGACGAGTGACTGTGAAGGCGCATCATCAGTGTGCTGGGAAGGTTGCACAAAGCATTGGGGGGAGGCCCTGGACTGAGACACCTGCCTTTATTTTGTGCAGGGACCAAGGTTTCACATCTGAACCCAGAGTGGGGGTAGATGACATCATGGTAGGCCTGCACAGCGCCCAAAAGGCATTCCACAGGCACATCAGGGGGATGCAGTCTTCTTGCCTTTCGGGGCCACGACTTCTGTGCAGCAGCCCTGAGCTGAAAGCACTGAGAGGTGTGCACATGGCTGCACTTTAAATATAGCGCTCTGCGTAAGGGAGTGGCGAGGTGATGGCGTGATGGGCGAATTGAAGGCCACCCACCAGTGAATCGGCAAGTTTCTCGGGAAACCATGATTAATGAGGTGGGATTGGGACAATATGGCGTGAAAAGCAGCCGCTGTGGCCAGCAGGTAAAATGTTGTTTCTCCCACTCGCTACCACACAGTGCAAACTGGGACAATTCCCCCCTGTGTCTCACTGGCATATAAGATGGTGGGTATTACCACAGCTTTGTACATAGCAAGTTTTGTAGTTAGTCTGATGCCTCATTTCCATCAAAGTCTCTTGCATAAATGAAAAATGCTGAGCTTGTGCTGGCAATTCTATTTGCCACTTCGCTGTCAATGCAATCATTTCTGGAGATTGTGCTTCCAAAGTTATCTACAGCCTTTGAGGGTTGTGTTGTTGATTGTAATAATAGGTGGTGTATAGTAAGAATTTGGTGGTACTTGTTTGGAGTATCTCTTGAGCTGATTGCAGAGTCATCAGCTGCTTTTGAAAAACAGTCCAGGATCCATTGAAGGCCATGCTCACAGTGTGACATGAGGGTACAGTCATCAGCAAACAGCAATTCTTGTATCATCATCTCTGATACCTTAGTTGAGGAATTCAGTCATCTCAGGTTGAAGAGATTGCCATCTGTTCTGAATTGGATGTATATTCCATCAACACTTCTGTCAAATGCTTCAGAATGCACAGCAGCAAGGAACATACTGAAGAGCACAGGGACCTTGACACACCCCTGCTTCACACCACTTGTTGCATCAAAGAGGTCAGTGTATTCACCACAGTCAGTGACTCTGGCCGTCATTCCCTCATGAAGCTGCTGTATCAGATTTACAGCTCTATCAGGACATCCCAGTTTGGCTAAGACTTTCCACAAGGCCTCTCTATTTACAGTGTCAAAGGCCTTTGTCAGGTCAACAAGGGCACAGTCGAGTCCCATTTATTGTTCGTAGCATTTCTGCAATTGCCGAAGAGTGAAGATCATGTCCCAAGTGCCTTTCCTGAATCGTCTTTGACTTTCTGGCAGTTCTGCTATGTGGCCAGTCTGTTGAGGGGTTTTGCTAGGATCTTTCCAGCCATCACAAGCAGTGAGATTCCTCTGTGTCACATAGAAAATAAAGTGAACAATTGTGGTATCCTTGAACTCCTGAGGAATAGTTTATTGATCCCACATTCTTTGATATAATTGCGTGATATTGATGGCTAGCTGGAGTCCTTCTGATTTGTAAATTCCTCCTGGGATTGTGTATGAACCTGGAGCTGTCCTTGAGGCTAGGGATCTGATGCCTTTATCAACCTCCTCAACAGTAGGTTTGCTGCCCAGGTTTTCACATTTAGGCCAATCTGGAAACTTGTCTATAGCTACCCCATTTATGGTGGATGGGTGGTTAAGCACACCCCTAGATTGCTCAGCACCAGCACTCTTTGACAAATCTCCTATCCATCAGGAGAGATTCCCCGTCGCTACTGGGAACAGGTGAGTAGCCACATGAGGGAGGACCATACACAGTCTTCGGGGCTTTACAGAAATCCCTCATGTTGTGCTGACCAGCATAGACTTGAAGCTCTCTGGCTTGTTTGCCTCACCATGCAACTTGCACCCTACACAGCTTCTGTTGCAGGTTCGCTTTGCTCTCCTGGAGTGATTTCTTAGCAGCAGATGTGTCTTTGTTTCCAGCTATGCTGCATATGCTGCATCTTCTCCTGTAGCAGTTCCTAAAGTGGATCAGCATTTTCATCAAACCAGTCTCATTGGTTTCTTTCCTGTGTTCCCAAGACATCATTGGCAGCTTCCAGAACTGTTGATTTGAAGGCCATGACACTTCAACATCGTCACTTGGGTTTTCTTTGGAGGACAGCTGTTCCTCAAGTCTGATCTTGAATTGTTCGCAGCACTCTGCAGATACAGAAAATTTCAACCTGAAGCGTGGCATCCTGTGGTCTGTAGATCAGTATGTCTCCTCTCATAACCCTGGTGATCATAACATTTTTTATGTTGTTCTGCCAGGGGATGATAAAGTTAACTGATGCCAGTGTTTAGCTCTTGGGGGCAAACAATTATTTTAAGAATTTGCCTTCTGTCTAAAGATGGTGTCGGTAATTTACATATTGCAGCGGGTGCAAAGACTCAGGAGAAACATGCCATTGCTATTGCATTTCCCCACACCTTGATTTCCCAGGACATCATCTCCTACACAGTCCCCATCACAATGAGCTTGTCCTCCTATGGAGTATTTACAATGGCTCTGTCCAGGGCTTGATAGAATTTGTCCTTGATATCCTCAGGACCAGTCATTGTTGTAGATTATTCACTGATTGTCACATACTTAGTGGTCATAAGAGGTGGGTGTAGAGCAATGAGGCGATCATTTACACCACAGGGAGAGAACCCAGACTTATTGCAATGTCAGACTTGGTAGCAAAGCTGACAGCTGCCTGTCGCCTCTCACTCTTTGGTTTGCCCTCCCAGAAGAAGGTGTAACCAGCTGATAGCTCTATTAGTTGGCCCTCCTCAGCCAGGCGGCTTTCGCTTAAAGCAGCAATGTTAATATTATATCATGATAGCTCCCTGCCAACAGAGCAGTTCTGTGCTGGGGTCAGGAGCTGTTGTCTTTATCAAGTAGAGTTCGTACATGCCAAGAAGCAAAGTAGAATTGTCATTTCTTCTTCTTTTTGTCTCATCTGTAACACGCTGTAGTGTGTGGATCAATACTAAAGAAGTGCATTTCAGGATATAACAGCATGTGTGTGAAGGAGTTGGTAAGGTGTGCATTCGGGGAACACCTGCACGTGAATTGATTACAGCGGAGGTGGATTGCACTTGGCCGACTGCACTCTCTCAGTCGTGCACACCTCTTCCCGACGGCTTGACAAGTCAAGATGACTGGAGATGTGGACTCTAGTGGATGATCTGTAGCACCTTCTGCGCCTGTGCCAGTGAACTGCTCAGCTGTCCTTACAGCCGTGCTGCAGTGCATTCAGTACCAGGACGGAAATGCCATCCCCTCTGCTACATCCATCACGACAGCTTTTCTTTCTGTGCACTTGAGAAAGGGTGGTTGGAGATGGGCATTCTCCCTCGCATGCAGACACCAACTCGCACGTTACCCTCGCCTGGTTTGGCCTGTGAATGTACGCAGTTACTGGGCCATGGCTGTGCACAAGCAGCTACGCAGAGCCGCAGGTGAGAGCTGGGGTGAGTGTCGAGGACCAGGCGCAGTTATCCATCCAGTTGTGAAGTAGGATTTCGGTTGACTGCTGCCAAAGGAACTGCCTCTGGCACACCCCACACCCCTCAAGGGCAATTAGGACGAGCAATAAATGTTGGCCATGCCAACAACGCCCAACTCCCAAGAATGATTCTTTTGATTAAATAGATGACCAAAAACAGGAACATTTTGTTTCCATTCAGGTTCAGCCTTGAGACTGAGATGTATGTCAGAATCAAAAGCTTCCAATGGGGTATTATTCGGTAGTCAGGCCACATTAATTCAACAGCTTAAAGTGACAGACAGGAAATGAAGTCAGTAATTGAAACTCAGTTCTGCTAATTTAATTAACGGATCTTAAGTAATGCCATAGAAACTGTTCCAGGCTACGGATTTTTTTTGTGTATCACCCCTAAGGCTTAATGTCAAATGACAAACACCACCCGAAAAGCTGTTTGATTGTTTCTTGGAAGTAAAATCCTCCTTCTGGAACTGATAAGCTCACAGACATTGCACATTTGTTTATATTTCCATGATTCAGCAAATAATTTGCTTTTCAATTGTTCCAGAATTTCTAACCAGCCTGCAATATTTCCAGTTAGTGTGCTGTCCAGATGTTTGAGCTAAAACAAATGATTCAAGAACGACATTTAACAAGGGACTGAAATCATTCTGAAAGTTAAGGTTCGTGTCCACGCTTCAGACCAGCATGTCATTTCTATCTGGTAGTTTGTGCCTTGTTTTGAGCTGAAAAAGTGCATTGGCTTAGGGAACAAAGACCTTTCTAGAGGGTGGAGTGCTTGTAAAAATTTCTAAACAAGTTTTGATTAATGGATAGATAGAATAAGACTGCAAGCCAATGCAACAATTAGCAGGTTTAGCTGAGCAAAAAAATAATATTTACAGTCATCTAAACTCTAGAATTTCATGTTCAAATGTTATAAACTTTTGTTTCCAGTAACCTTGCATATTTGTTCAAACTGGTCACTGGAATAAGACTGCTGATTAGAAGTCGTTAGCCTTTTTCTTAATTTGTCCATGAGATGTGGACATTGCTGGCTAGGCCAGCATTTATTGCCCATCCCTAATTGCCCTTGAGAAGGTGATGGCGAGCTGTCTTCTTGAACCTCCATATGTTGTTAATTTTCACACAACGCTGTTAGGGAGTTCAAGGATTTTGACCTCAAGTCAGGATGGTTTGTGACTTGGAGAGGAAGTTGCAGGTGGTGGTGTCTTTCCAGGTGGTAGAGGTCATATGTTGGGAAGGTGCAGTTGAAGAAGCCTTAGTGAGTTGCTGCAGTGCACCTTGTAGATGGTAAACATGACAGTCCCGCTTATGCACAGAGCAAATGTTTAAGGAGGTAGATGCAGTGCCGATCAAATGGGCTGCTTCAAGTGGCGACTTCTTGAGTGTTGCTGGAGCTGCACTCATCCAGGCAAGTGAAGGGTATTCCACCACACTCCTGCCTTGTGCCTTGTAGATGGTTGGGAAGGCTTTAGGGAGTCAAAGAGTGAGCTACTCGCCACAAACCTGCTCTTGTACCCTCAGCATATACGTGGTTGGTCCATTTTTAAATTTATTCTTGGGTTGCAAGCATCACTGGTAAATTATTGTCCATCCCTAAGTGCTCTTCAGAAAGCGGTGGTGAGTCACTTTCGCAACCACTGCAGCCCATTTGCTGTAGGTGACCCACAATGTTGTTAGTGAGTGAGTTCCAGGATTTTGACGCAAGGACACTGAAGGAACCACAACATAAGACTGAGTCAGATGGGGTGTGACTTGGAGGGAAACTTTAAAAATTTTTTTGACAGGATATGGGTGTCGCTGGCTAGGCCAGCATTTGGTTGCCCATTCCTAATTGATCCTGAGAAGATGCTGCCTTCTTTGACCTCAGCAGTCCATGTAGTGTAGGTACACCCACAGAGCTGTTAGGAAGGAAGTTCCAAGATTTTGACCCAGCAACAGTGAAGGGACGGTGATATAGTTCCAGGTCAGGATGGTGTGTGGCTTGGAGGGGAACTTGCAGATGGCGGTGTTCTCATGCATCTGCCGACATTGTCCTTCTAGGTGGTAGAGGTTGTGGGTTTGGATGATGCTGTTGAAGGAACCTAGTTCTGGCAATGCACCTTGCATACATGGTACATACAGTGCGTCAGTGGTGGGGGAGTGAATGTTTAAGGTGGTGGATTGGGGTGCCAATCAAGTGGGCTGCTTTGTCCTGGATGGTACAGTGCTTTTTGAATGTTGTGGGAGCTGCACTCATCCAGGCAAATGGTTAGTATTCCATCACACCCCTGACTTGTGCCTTCTGGATGGTGGACAGGCATTGGGGAGTCAGGAGGTGAGTTACTTACTGCAGAATTCCCAGCTTCTGACCTGCTCTTGTAGCCACAGTACCTGAGACCCCAGTTCAGTTTCTGGTCAATGGTAACCCTCCAGATGTTGATAGTGGGGCACATCCCAGACCCACGACCTGTACCATCTAGAAGGATTAGGGCAGCAGACACATGGGAACACCACCACATGGAAGTTCCCCTCCCAGCCACTCACCATCCTGACTTGGAAATATATCGTCGTTCCTTCATTCACAGTCACTGGGTAAAAACCCTGGAACTCCCTCCCAAACAGCACTGAGGGTGTCCCTACAACACATGGACTGCAGCGGTTCAAGAAGGTGGCTTGCCACCACCTTCTCAAAAATGCTGGTCTAGCCAGCGACAGCTGTATCTCATGAAAGAATTTTTAAAAAAGATTCAGTGATGGTAATGCCATTGAATATTCGATGGTTAGATTCTCTCTTGTTGGAGATGGTCATTGCCTGACACTTGATTGGCACAAATGTTATTTGCCATTTATCAGCCCAAGTCTGGATATTGTCCAGGTCATTCCGCATATGGACACAGACTGCTCCAGTGTCTGAGGAAAGGTGAATGTCACTGAATATTGTGCAATCATCACGAACATCTCCACTTCTGACCTTATGATGGAAGGAAAGTCATTGATGAAGCAGCTGGAGATGGTTGGGCCGAGGACGCTATCCTGAGGAACCCCTACAGTGATGTCCTGGATCTGAGATAATTGACCTCCAATAAGCACAACCATCTTTCTTTCTGCTCGGTCTGACTCCAAGTAGTGGAGATTTTACCCCCTGATTCCCATTGATTTCAATTTTACCAGGGCTCCTTTGCCAGGGCACACTCAGTCAAATGCTGCCCTGATGTCAAGGGTAGGCCACTCTCACCTCACCTTTGGAGTTCAGCTCTTTTGTCCATGTTTGGACAAAGGCTGTAATGTCAGGAGCTGAGTGGCCCTGGTGGAGCCCAGTGAGCAGTATATTATTGTTTAAGTGTTACTTGAAAGCACTGTCGATGACAACATCTATCACTTCGCTGATGATCGAGCGGTGGTTGATGGAATGGTAATTGACCAGCTTTGGATTTGCCTTGCTTTTTGTGAACAGGACATAGCTGGGTAACTTTCCACATTGTCAGGTAGATGCCAGTGTTTTAGCTGGCACAGCTTGGCTAGAGGCACAGCTAGTTCTGGATCACTGGTCTTCAGTGCTATTGCCAGAATGTTGTCAGGGCCCATAACCTTTGTAGTATCAAGTGCCTTCAGCCATTTCTTGACATCACGTGGAGTGAATAAAATTGGTGGAAGACCGGCATCTGTGATTCTTGGGACCTCAGGAGGAGGAGGCCGAGATGAATCATCCACTTGGCACTTCTGGCTGAAGGTGGTTGAAAATGCTTCAGCCTTTTCTTCTACACTGATGTGTTGGGCTCCCCCAAGATTGCGAATGGGGATATTTGTGGAGCCTCCCTCTCCAGTGAGTTGTATAAGTGTCACGGCTGGATGTGGCAGAATTACAGAGTTTAGATCTGATCCATTGGTTGTGGAATCACTCAGCTCTGTCTATCACTTCCTGCTTTCACTGTTTGGCACACAAATAGTCCTGTGTTGTAACTTCGTCAGGTTGACACCTCATTTTTAGGTGTGCCTGGTGCTGCTCCTTGCATGCCCTCCTGCATTCTTCATTGAACCAGGGTTGATTCCCTGGCTTGGTGGTAATGGTAGAGTGGGGGATATGCCGGGCTATGAGGTTACAGATTGTAGCTGAGCACAATTCTGCTGCTGCTGATGGCCCACAACGTGTCATTGATGACTGGTTTTGAGTTGCTAGGTATGTTTGAAATCTATCCCATTTAGCATGGTGGTAGTGCCACACAACATGATGGGGGATGTGTTCAGTGTGAAGATGGGACATCACTTTCACAATTTTATTGACCTGAAATGTTAACTCCATTTCTTTCAAACTTCCTGCATCATTCCGGGATTTTCTAATTTTATCAATGTGTGGAGTCTGCTTCCGAGTCCTGTTTAATTTCCCTGTTCACTTTGATTTTTCTCTTCTGGATAAGTACCTGCTAATGATTTTACCACTTCATAAAATGTCTCTGAACTATCCCAGACAGTACTCGTTGAACATCTTACTAATGAATGTATCTGTGGGCCAGAGCTTCCGTGGAGTTTCAATCACATTTAGATTGCCACTCCGCTCTTTACACTGAAATGAAGCCCCACCCCCTTGTGCCCAACCTTCCGGCTCAGGCCAGGTGAGAATAGTGCACTGCAGCGGGCTCCTGAGGCCTTCAGTCAGGTGCAGCAGAGTTGGACAAAAGGAAGCCATGTCCCCTTTATGCAGCAGTAGCTGCTGTAAAACAGGTAAGTTTAAAGGTCCCAGCCACTTTGAGAAGCCAGAGAGAAGTAAGTGTGCAAGGTAAGTGGGTAGCATGAAAGGTGGAGGGGGTGGGTTGGGTGGGGGTCAGGAGGGCAGTCAGGGGGCTGGGGGTTATAGCCAGGTGGTCGGGGGGGGTAGTCGTTGGTTCAGGGGACAGTCGTGTGATCAGTTGAGGGTCTTTGTCTGGGGGCATAGCTGGGAGGGGTGTGTGGGTTTCCGGGGGTGGGATGGGGTGGGGTTCAGGGGTAGATTGTGTGTCAGGAGGTTAGTCGGGGGTTGGGGGGGGGTGGGGCGTTGGGAGTAGTCGGTGGCTTGGGGAGCATTCAGGTGGTCAGTTGGGGGTCTTTGTCGGGGGTATAGTCAGGAGGGGTGGGGGGGTTTCTGGAGGGTTCGGGGGGTGGTCAGGGTTGACAGGGTGTCAGGAGAGTAGTTGGGGTTTTGGGAGTTAGTCAGGTGGGTCAGGAGGATAATTTGGGGGGGGTCTGGGGGGTAGTTGGCAGTTAGGCGATTGGTTTGGAGGAGCTATGGTATAGCCGGGGTGTTGGGAGGGTAGTTGGGAGTCTGGGGGATAGTTGAGGGGTTTGGGAGTGTAGTCGGGGGATAGTTGGGGAGTGTGGTGGGGGTGTCGGGGGAAGTCAGTACTATGATTAATGAGTTATGAGTGGTTTTAGTTTCCCTAATTTTTCCTGGATAACTATTCTGCTAAGACAGGCGGAACTGTCCGAAGCTTCCGATTTAAATTGGAGTCTTGGATGGTCTCCGGTGGAAGTTTGAACTTCTGTTGGGCAATTGCTGTGCAATCCCTATGTGGGGTCTTCAGGGGGGTCCCCCAGCGCATCTTCTGTGGTACCTCCTGGGTAAGGCCCCCTGGAGATCGGAAGTTATGTATTTGTAGACCTGTTTAGCAAACTTCCCAAGTCGTTAAGGGCTGAGTTTTACCCACTTAATGGGAGAATATAGCTGAACGCAGACTTTTAACAGAAATTCACCTGCTTTTAAACTAATTACAGCTAAAGCTTTGCTCATTACAGATTTAAACATTCTTACAGTAGAAAAGTGAGTGAGCTAAACCATATCAATATTACTTTTCAACATGTGTATGACATTCATATATTTATCAGAAAAGCATTTTAAAAATAGCGCAGTACAGAAATAAAATGCGCACAGCACCGTGTTGTGTTTGAAATTACTTTCTCCAGGAACAAAATTACGCTGAGCACATTTTCTCAGGGCGGAATGGTCCTTGTCCGGTGGCATTGGGAGCCTCACTGTAATACAGTATATCAGTAATACAGTGTGATGTGCTCACTGTAATACACTGTATATCATTACAAGGCCAGCCCGCTGGACTCATCCCCCCCACTGGATCATCCGCCCACGTCAGCATATGAAAGGTGTGCACTTGGTGGGCTGCACTTTGAGGGGAATTCGGAGGTGAGTACACAGTAACGTTGCAGATCGCTTGCAAGGGACGCCTGTTGGACTTCAAGGTTGAGGCGCGTTGTGGGGGTGGGGTGGGGTAAATGCTGCCCTTCAGTTGAGGCGACTTCTGTGGGGGAGGGGAGGGGGGGCGCGCAAAAGCTGCCCTGTGGTTGAAGGTAGCACACAAGCACATACGGGGTGGGGGCGAGGGAAGCGGCCATGCACTGGGGACACCTTTTAGAAAGTGACCATTCCTCTGCAGCTGAGACAGTTCAGGTGCAACCACATTGATATGATTGGAGTTGGGCCTCTAGCTTGTCTGCCCACTCAAGGAACACAGAGTGCTCCAGAGCTTTTCACCCCTCGGGCACAGACTGCAAACTAATGAGCGTTTTAGTGGACGACTGGACACTTTGTACAATCTCCTTGCTAAAGCTGCCATGGAGCAGTCACTGGTGGAGGTGCTCACAGCCCCTTGCAATGTCAGCATCCCAGTTTGGACCAGTCTCCCCCATAGTTCAAGCTAACAGTGCCATAGGCAGGGAGACATTGTTTAGAGTTTATTTACAATAGTGAACGTTATGTACAAGTGATTAACACCCATGCCCAGGCTGTGCAACTACATCTTCTTAACCTTCCTAATCCTGCTGCTACGTCTTGGTGCTCCCTGGACATCCATAGCGGAGGTGGAGGCAGCCTGCTGACACGCCCTATCCGTGATGACCTTGACGGGCATCCTCTGGAAGGCTGAGACCCGGAGGGCCCTGGCCTGATGTGGGGTCCTGCTGTGTGGCAGTGGCACCCTCCTCGGCCTGTGGAGCTGGAGATGCTGGGGTCACAGGAAGTGGGGATTTGGATGGGCCGGACACTCCTGGAGTCACCTGACTGGATGGCTCAGGTGGAGTGGGGTGGTACACCTGCTGATCCTCCTCCCTATGGGTGCCCAAGGGCCATGACTGTCTCCTTGAGGAGAAGGGGAAGCTGGAGTGAGATCGAGCTGCCCACACCCCTCTTGCGTACGCACTGCTGGAGGCCAACTATGGCAACGGCGATGGATCTGAGCCCGTGCAGCAATGCAGGACGGATGTTCTGGACCAAGGTCTCCATGGCGGCCGCCATCCTACCAGTGTTGACCTCGGTGCGTTGCAATGCCGGCGCTAACACCTCAGCCTAAAGGCGGACGGATTCCTCCATCATGCCTTACAATCTGAGGAGGGCAGCGGACATCCCTTCCTAATGTTCCCGAGCTTACCTTTGCAGCTCCGGCAACTGTGACATGACGGAGTCCAGAGGATCGTCATCTGACTCAGGCTCAGCAAATTTCTGGCCTCCAGCAACCCTCCAAGTGTCAGACACCTGTGAAGTCCCTGCCGCCACCTGCTGTGGATCAGAAAGTGCGATGTGCTCACCAGATTGTGATCCCGAGGCTACTCTATAGCTAGGTCCCACCGAGGAGTGTATCTCTGCACTGGTGGAGGGTGTGGGTGAGCGCTGTGACGGGACCTCAAGGAGGGTGCCTTCAGCTTCCTCTTCAGAGGTTTCTTCGGGGCTTGATTGGAGGCCCTGGGTCATGGGCTCCGTCGGCTGTTTCCTGGATGTGCCTGTGAAAGCAAGAAGAGATAATTAGTGCATGGCAGTGGCCTGTGAAGGAGGACACATCACTCACGGCATGGTTGTCTGATGGATGTTGCACTGCTGGATCCTCACTTGGTAGACCAGCACCGACCTCGCCATCAGCACAGGACCGGTTCAGATACTCACCAGCCAGCTGGGTGGCTCTGTTTTCAAAGTCCATGAGGGCCTTGATTTCAGGCATCCCTCCACCAGTCTGCGACCTCTCTCTCTTGTTGTGTGCCAGCTTGTCCTGCATAAATAGAGACGGAGAGAGTGTAAGCAGGATGCCTGCCAGGCCAGATGATAAGTATGCCTGGCATGTGTGGGTGTTGAGTGGTCTCATGGACGGGATGAGGACAATGAATGTTTGTGTGAGAGAGTGAATGGTGATGTCTCTTGCACTGCAGTGAGTGAGGGCCCTGTGATGGGTTTGTGAGTGTGTGAATTGAGAGTGATGAAAAGAGTTACTTACCCTGGTGGAACAGAGATCATCATTCATCCTCTTGCGGCACTGGGTGGCTGTCCTCTTTTGAAGGGTGTTGGCGCTGACCACCACTGCCACCGTCTCGCAAGCCGAATTGATGATGTCGCTGCTCATCCTGTGGCCAGGATGGGGGTAGGGGATATCACGGTGAGCCTCCGCTGCATCCAAAAGGTGATCAAGGGATGCGTCATTGACCCTGGGGGCTGCAGCCTTTTTGCCTTTCAGGCCTATATCTGCTTTGCAGCAGTCACGGCCTGGAAGCACTGAGAGGTGTGCGTGCAGCTGCACTTTAAATACGGCGCCCAGCGTGATGAAGCAGTGGGATGATGGCGTAGCAGGTGAATGAGAGCCCTGCCATGGAAACAGTGTGTTTCCTGGGACAGTATAATTAATGTAGCGGGTTTGGGACGATACGGCGTGAAAAGCCGCCTTTGCAGCCAACGGGTAAAACATCGTTTTGCCCGCCCGCTACCGCAGTTAGTACAAATCTGGGACGATTCCGCCCTCAGTGTTACCTTCTTTATTTGCCTTCAGAATATAATGATAAATAGAAATAGATGTGATAAAATATCGCCTGGAATGTGACCGTTCCCTTACTGCTAAGGTTATGCCAGCCAGTCAGTGTTTAAGGGTGAATAGCATACCAGGCGGGACATGCAGTCTGGAGTGTTGCTCAGTTTAACTTTTCAGGGCAGACAGAACTTTCACAGGACTTTTGCTCAGAGAAACATAGGTGAGGGAGTGAGACTCGGTTGTAGATGGATCATGGATGTAGTGGCCAAGTTGAATGAAATGGCCTTTTCCAACTTATTCTTTCTTATTATGTGTCAAAGTGTTGAAAAACATGTGTCTATGAAATTCAGCAGCGGCAGCTACAGTGGAGCGTGTGAATTATAATTGTAAAACTCCACAAGATAAAATAATTCAACCTGATTTCAGGATATGTGATGGGGATAGTCTTGAATGTCAAAAAGGACATAGACATGTTGGTGGATTGGGCAGACAAGTGGCAGATGAAGTTCAATGCAAAGAAGTGTGAGATGATCGATTTTGGCAGGAAGAATATGGAGAGGCAGTACAAAATAAAGGGAGAAACTCTAAAGGAGGTACAGGAACAGAGGGACCTCGTTGTATATGTATATAAATCATTGAAGATGGCAGGGCATGTTGAGAGAGCAATTAATAAAGCATATAGTATCTTAAGCTTTATTAATAGGGACATTGAGTACAAGAATAAGGATAAAAACAAAAAGCTAAAAGCTACTGCGGATGCTGGAAATCCAAAACAAAAATAAGGAGGTTGTGCTGAACTTGTATAAGACACTAGTTAGGCCTCATCTGGAGTGCTGCATCCAGTCCTGACAAGGGATGTGAAGGCATTGGAGGGAGTACAGAGGAGATTCACAAGAATGATTCCAGGAATGAAGAAATGTAGCTGTGAGGAGGTGATGGCGCAGTGGTATTGTCGCTGGAGAAGTAACTCAAAGATCTGGATTTGAATCCTGCTACGGCAGAGAGTGGGATTTGAATGTAATAAAAACCTGGAATTAAAAGCCTAATGATGTCAATGAAATGATTGTTGCAAAAACCCATCTGGTATATTAATGCCTTTTAGGGAAGGAAATCTGTCACCCCTATCTGGCCTGGCCTAAATGTGGTTGATTCTTAAATGGCATAGCTACAAAGTCACAAAAAAGGAATGAAACCGGATGGACCACCTGGCATCAGCCTAGGCAGTGGAAACGCCAACAATCTGTCACACTGGCAGGACAGACTCAGTGGAGCTGGCAGTACAGTGAGGAGGGAGTTGCCGTGGGAGTCCTCAACATTGACTTTGGACCCCATGATGTCTCATAGCATCAGGTTAAGCATGGAAACCTCCTGCTGATTACCACGTAATCGACGGATGAATCAGTGCTCTTCCATGTTGAGCACCACTTGGAGGAAGCACCGAGGGTGGCAAGAATGTACTCTGGGTAGGGGACTTCAATCGCAAAGAGGGGTTCGGTAGCACAACGCTGGCCGAGTCCTAAAGGACATAGCTGCTGGACTGGGTCTGCAACAAGGGAACCAACAAGAGGGAAAAACATTCTTGAGCTCGTCCTCACCAACCTACCTGCCTGCCGCAGATGCATTTGTCCATGACAGTATCAGTGGGAGTGACCACCGCACAGTCATTGTGGAGATGAAGTCCCATTTTCACATTGAGGATACCCTCCATCGTATTGTATATGCTAAATGGGACAGATTTCAAACAGATCTAGCAAGATGAAGGCTGGGCATCCATGAGGTGCTGTGGGCCAACAGCAGCAGCAGAATTGTACTCAAACACAATCTGTAACCTCATGGCCTGGCATATCCCCCACTCTACCATTACCATGAAGCCAGGGGATCAATGAAGAGTGCAGAGGGCATGCCAGGACGGCACCAGGAATATCTAAAAATGAGGTATCAACCTGGTGAAGCTATAACACAGGACTGCTTGCGTGCCAAACAGCATAAGCAGTAAGTGATAGACAGAGCTAAGTGATCCCACAACCAACGGATCAGATCTAAGCTCTGCAGTCCTACCACATCCAGTCACGAATGGTGATGGACAATTAAACAACTCACTGGAGGAGGAGGCTCCACAAATATCCCCATTCTTAATGTTAGAGGAGCCCAGCACAGCAGTGCAAAAGATAAGGCTGAAACATTTGCTACAATCTTCTCCCAGTAGTTCCGAGTGGATGATCCATCTTGGCCTCCTCTGGAGGTCCCCAGCATCACAGATGCCAATATTCAGTCAATTTGATTCACTCCACGTGATATCAAGAAAGAGCTGGAGGCACTGGATACTGCAAAGGCTATGGGCGCTGACAATATTCCGGCAATAGTACTGAAGACTTGTGCTCCAGAACTTGCTGCACCCCTAGCCAAGCTGTTCCAGTACAGCTACAGGTATGTCCTGTACACGAAAGCAGGACAAATCCAACCTGGCCAATTACTGCCCCATCAGTCTACTCTCCATCATCAGTAAAATAATAGAAGGGGTCACCAACAGTGCTATCAAGCGGCACTTGCTTAGCAATTACCTGCTCACTTTCACCCAGTTTGGGTTACGCTAGGGCCACTCAGCTCCTGACCTCATTACAGCCTCGGTTCATACATGGACAAAAGAACTGAACTCCCGAGGTGAGGGGAGAGTGACTGCCCTTGACATCAAGGCCACATTTGACGGAGTGTGACATCAAGGAGCCCTAGCAAAACTGGAGTCAATGAGAATCAGGGAGGAAACTCTCCGTTGGTTGGAGTCATACCCAGCACAAGGGAAGATGGTTGTGGTTGTTGGAGGTCAGTCATCTCAGCTCCAGGACATCACTGCAAGAGTTCCTAGTGTCCTAGACCCAACCATCTTCAGTTGCTTCATCAGTGACCTTCCTTCCATCATATGGTTAGAAGTGGGGATGTTCACTGATGATTGCACAATGTTCAGCACCATTCATGACTCCTCAGATACTGAAGCAGTCCATTTCCAAATGCAGCAAGACCTGGACAATATTCAGGCTTGGGCTGACAAGTGGCAAGTAACATTCGCGCCACACAGGTGTCAGGCAATGACCATTTCCAACAAGAGAGAATCCAACCATTGCCCCTTGATGTTCAATGGCATTACCATCACTCAATTCCCCACTATCAACATCCTGGGGGTTACCATTGACCATAAACTGAATTGGACTAGCCGTATAAAATACTGTGGCTACAAGGACAGGTCAGAGGCTAGGAATCGTGTGATGAGAAACTCACTTCCTGACTCCCCAAAGCCTGTCCACAAAGCACTAGTCAGGACTGTGATGCAATAGTTCCCACTTGCATGGATGAGTGCAGCTCCCACAACACACAAGAAGCTTGACACCATCCAGGACAAAGCAGCCCGCTTAACTGACACCACATCCACAAACATTCACTCCCTCCATCACCAATGCACAGTAGCAGCAGTGTGTACCATCTATAAGATGCACTGCAGACATTCACCAAGGCTCCTTCGACAGCACCTTCCAAAGCCACAACCACTACCACCTAGAAGGACAAGGGCAGCAGATAGATGGGAACACCATCACCTGACTTGGAAATTTATCGCTGTTCCTTCACTGTCGCTGGGTCAAAATCCTGGAACTCCCTTCCTAACAGCACTGTGGGTGTACCTACTCCACATGGACTGCAAAGGTTCAAGAAGGCAGCTCACCACCACCTTCTCAAGGGCAACTAGGGATGGGCAATAAATGCTGGCCCAGCCAGCGAAGCCCACATCCCATGAATGAATAAACAAAAAGGATAGTTTGGAGAAGTTGGGACTGTTTTCCTTGGAGAAAAGAGGGCTGAGAGGAGACTTGATAAGTGTATTCAAGACCCTGAGAGGCAAGGACACAGTACATCATGAGAAATTGTTCCCACTCAAGGGAGAGTCGGGAACTGGAGGATACAGATTCAAAATAATTGGCAAAGTAGTAAAAGTGACATGAGGAATTTTTCTTCACCCAGAGGGTGGTTGGAGTCTGAAACAAACTTCCTGAGAGGGTGGTGGAGGCAGGTTCAATCGAGGTATTCAAAAGGGAATGAATTGCTACCAGAAAAGAAAGAATGTGCAAGTTTACGGGGATAAAGCAGGGGAGTGTGACTAGGTAGAATGCTTTTTCAGAGAGCCAGTGCAGACTCAATGGGCTGAATGGCCTCCTTCTGCACTGTAAAGATTCTGTGATTCTGGAGTGCACTGCCTGAGAAGCAGGTTCAAGCGAGGCGTTTGCAAGGGAATTGGATTGCTATCTGAAAAGGAAGAATGTGCAGGATTGCAGGGAGAAGGTGGGGGAGTGACACTGAGGGAATGGCTCATTTGGAGAGCTGGTGCAGACACAATGGGCTGAATGGCCTCCTTCTCTACTGTAACCATTCTGTAATTCTGTAATAATATGCCTTGAGGCTTCGATAATTCGGTAAACTATTCCAACTTTTGATTTTGGCACCCAAACTTTATCATTTATCTATTTTATTCCCTAAAAGCTTTTGCTAAAGAAAGGTACTTTTACTGGTAAAACAATTTCCTTTACATTTTGGAAGTGATTAGAAACCGCACTGTGCACTGTGAAAGGAAAATCAATGAAAAATAAATTAACATCAACTAAACCAAACAAGCTGCAAGTGTGGTTAGTGTGGCTTCTAATCACTTACAATATGAAAAGGAAATTGTTTTACCAGTAGAAGTACCTCTTTTAGCAAAAGCTTTTAGGGAACAAAATAGATAAATGATAAAGTTTGGGTGCCAAAATCAAAAGTTGGAATAGTTTACCGAATTATTGAAGCCTCAAAGCATATGATTACAGAATTACAGAATGGTTACAGTAGAGAAGGAGGCCATTCAGCCCATTGTGTCTGCGCCAGCTCTCCAAATGAGCCATTCCCTCAGTGTCACTCCCCCACCTCCTCCCCGCAATCCTGCGCATTCTTCCTTTTCAGATAGCAATCCAATTCCCTTGCGAACGCCTCGTTTGAACCTGCTTCTCAGGCACAGCGCTCTCTCCAAGTATCTATAACAGCTGCCTATCATGTTTAATCTGCACTGTGAAGCATTAATTCTCACAAAATATTCAGTTGCTGTCGAATGGAACAGAATTATAGCATGAGGACAGTGTAAACATTCCACATTGCATAAATAATTCCCAGCCTTTATACTGAAGAAGACAGAAAATGCTGGAAAACGCTCAACAGGCACCATCTATGGAGAGAAACAGGGTTAACGGCCAGACTTCTAACTCTGGCTTCGGGATCCCAACATCAAGGCAATAAACAGGTTCTGAGCTCACACTTGCCGACAGTGCGACTGGTTCAGTGATTTTATCACGACAAACAGATTATCTGACCACACCCTCAATGTCTCTCTCTCCTCCCACCACCACCCCCCCCCCACCCCCCACCTTAAACCAATTTATATTTCTCCCTTCTTCTAACTATGCTTCAGTTCTGCCGAAGGGCCATGAAGGCTCGAAACGTTAACTGATTTCTTCTCCGCCGATGCTGCCAGACCTGCTGAGTTTTTCCAGGTAATTCTGTTTTTGTTTTGGATTTCCAGCATCCGCAGTAGCTTTTAGCTTTCTGTTTTTAGATTATCTGACCATACTGCTGCTTGTGGGAGTTTGTCCAGTGCAATTTGGCTGCCATGTTTCCTGCATTGCAACAAAAAGTACTTCATTTGCTGTAAAGCAACTGAGATGTTCAGCGATTATGAAAAACACTACATAAATGCAAAGCTTTCTTTTCTTTTCTAATCTCCTCCAGCCCTACAACTCTCTGAGATACCTGCAGCCTTCTAATTCTGACCTCTTGTCTCTTACACATCATCGATTTTAATGGCTCCACCATTAGCAGCTCCACTTTCAGCTGCCAAGGCCAGGGGTGGATTGAAGTTAGTGGGGTTCCGTGCCCAGCTTCATTTTGGCACTGCCGTCCCCAACACCCTCCCCGCTCTAGACCCAACGAAGGCAAAAAAATGTGTCACAAAGACGCAGGGCTCTGAGAAAGCAGCCACCAATCAACCTGCTACAAACAATGGTTTGATACCTTGGAATAATCATCCAACCTAACTTTTAGGTTCCATTTGTTTTAATGCAAGACCTTTTCTGACCGTCACCAAGACATTGTGACACAAAGCTTAATGCAGCTTGGTGGACAAGTTGTGACCATTTTGAACGACAGGTAGCAAGCTCCTCCTAGTCATCAATGTCAGTGCTGCCACGCTTCAAGAAGACCTTCAAAGTGTCCTTAAAGCATTTTCTTTGTCTTCCCCCAGAATGTTGGCCATTTGAGAGTTGAGAGAACAGGACCTAGTGGAGAGATGTTTATAGGCCATCCAAATACAGGGTCTAGTCCATCGAAGCTGATTTTGCAGGAGTTTTGCCTGAACGCTTTTGGAGTTGGCTTTGAGAAGGACACTAGTGTTTGTTCTACAGTCCTCCTATTGAATCCAGAAGATGTGGCAGATGTATTGCTGATGGAATAATTCTAGCACTCTTATGTGTCACTGATACACAGTTCAGGTCTCAGTGCAGTATGGGAGTGTGGCGACAACAACTGCCCTGTACATTAGAACTTTTGTTGACTTGTGGAGGTCTTTGATGTCAAAAGCTCGCTGCCATAGGCTGAACTCATGCAGCTGATCCAATGTTAGACCTTCTCGTCAATGGTGGCCTTTTGAGGGAGGTGGCTGTCAAGGTACAGAAACTGCCCAACATATTCTAGAGTTTCTCCTTCAACATATGAAAGGTGGAATATTTAGCTGACCAGGGGTAGGTTGATACATGTTCTGGCAACATTCAAGGGTGGAGTTTCTTGAATGCATGATTGAAGAGATTGAGAGTGGCTTGCGAATCTGGTGCAGAGTGGGCAAAGACACTGCATTCATCTTCAATTGTAAATCGTGTAAGTCTATGGTGGTCAGTTTAGTTTTGGCACAGAGGCGACTAAGGTAAAGAGTTTTCCATCTAGATGGTATCTAATGCTCACACCAGAAGGCAGTTGATTTTTGATGTGGTGAATAGTTTGGGGCTATCACACAGCCTTGCTTGACACCAGTCCTGATTTTGAAAGCGACTGTTTCAGATGCCCCACTCAAGACAGCTGTAGCTTGGTTTGGTAACACTCCTGTGTAGCAACTTGGGACATTTTACTATGTTAAAGGCACAAGTGCAAGTTGCTGTTATCATTGTTGATTTGAAACAGTCGTTAAATTTGACCAGCACTTGGAAGGTGTTCCTTGCATCCTCACAAACATTACTTTTTTATGATTCAGATAAATTTTATTTCAAGGGTTTGTTTGGCTGCAATTCAAAAAAACATTCAGAATAAAAAAATCTGCAGATAACTGTGTAGTCTGAGCAGAGCACAGTAGTGTTATGTAGCACAGCTGGGAGTGTAGAAAATAATACAAACATTGCTCTTTTCCCTCAGTAAAGTCAATTTCTCTATTGAGGTGTTCATGGAAGAACATCAGTGGATAAATATAATGAAGCAGAAAGGCAAACAGTGCCAGTTTAGATGGTGTTTTTCAGGCACTGTTCAATCAAACCTAAAATCATTAGTGCGCTAAGCTGTGTGCTTTATCAGGAGCAAGTGCCTATCCTATTGCCTTATATATAATCTGTGATGAACCCTAAGGTAAAAAAAGCTTACCCTTTAAAAACATAGATTTAGGCCTCAGAGGCTGAGAACTGCAGTTTGCAGTGGGCCCCAGTGGGCTCTGTGCATGCACCAACCCTGAAAAGGCCACACATATGCAGATCGCTCATTTTCGCAAACTTAGGCTTTTGCGCAGGCGCCAGCCTGAGAACGGCCACATATGTGCAGTTGGTGCATTTTTGCGGTTCCAGTCCCTGCGCACACACGCAGTTTGCTTTCTTTATACGGGTTTGGAAGCCAGCTCTGCGCTTGTGCATAAGAAGAAAAGAAAAATGAGACAGTGGGAAAAAAGGGTCAGGTGACCTAGAAGAGAAGGCCATTCTGCAGAGTGCCAGAAGAGGCAGGGTGGGAGCTGCAGGAAGCAGATCCCAAAGAAATCATCAGGGAACGGGACAGAAAGAGGTCCCAGGAAGACAGTTAAGTCAAGGGTCAAGGACAAGAATCTGAAACAGATCCTGTTAAGTGAAGTTAAAAGTAAGGAGAAGAGGAAAAGACTCCAAATTAAAGAGACAGAACTACAGGGAGCAGACTTGGGATAAAGTAGGCTTGCAAGAAGCCAGAAGATCCGAGGGGACAGCTGAAGTTTGGTGGCTCCTTACTATAGACTTTGGAGCGGTGGTGTCCTGTTTTGGCACAGCTGAATATCTGAGAGTTCTCATGGAGGGTGATATATCTGTAAAGGTCCAGTTGGTGTGAAGGAGTATTGTAATATAGTTTACCTTTTCTTGTTCATTAATTTTTTTTGTTAAAAGTTCACCAGCAGACTCCTGTGGCTCTGTTAAGTAGCCACCCTCCATGTTTGTGAAAAAAAATAAAAGTTGGGATCTATCAAGCCACCTCCCCCACCAAGTTCCCCCTCCACCCCCACCATATACGCACAGCAGCACTCCCAGAGTACAAAAGTTCCTATGACCAAAGTTCCTACCTAGACATATCATTACAGTGGCCTCTTAATTGGCTGCCGCCATAGTCCTGCCGCCCTCTGGCACAGGCTCACATTACATATTGGGTCCCAACATCGGGACTTACCTCTGGAGAATTTTAGTTATGAGGTAAGATTGGATGAGCTACAATCGTTTTCTTTGGAACAGAGGAGGCTTAGGGGAGATTGAATTGAAGTGTATAAAAATTATGAAAGGTGTAGATAGAGAGCATAGTTAGGCCTTATTCGCCTCGGTTGAAGGATCCATAACCAGGGCCATAGAGTTAGGGTGGGAGGTAGAAAGTTTAGAGTGGATTTGAGTGGAAATTTTGTCATCTAGAGGGTGGTGGGTACCTGAAACCCACTGCCTGAAAGGGTGGTAGCGGTCAAAACCCTCATAACATTTAAGAAGTATTTGGATATGCATTGAAGTGCCATAAACCTACAAGACTACTGTCCAGAAGCCGGAAAGTGGGATTAGACTGGATGGCTACCAGTCGGCCGGCAGACATACAATGGGCTGAATGACTTCTTTCCATGCTATAATTTCTATGATTCTAAGTCCGAAAGACAATTCAAGAGAAGTGGTTAGAATGTGGAACTTGCTATCGTATGGATTAGATGAAGTAAATAGCACAGATGTATTTCAAGGAAAGCTGGATGACAACTAAGAGCAAGCTGACTGGGTTAGATGAAGTAAAGTGGAGGGAGACTCATGTGGAGCATCAACATCAGTTGGACCGAACAGTTTTATTTTATGCTGTTATTTCCATGCAATTCTATGTAAAAAGCAGTCTCAGGAAAGTCTGAGATCCAATGCCACATAGGGATTTACTGAGTTTACAACAGGTGACGTCCAATTTTATTTGAGCTTAAACAGGCCATGACCACTCTGCCAACAGACCTTAGCTTGTTATATTTCAGTATAAATGAGTTGTAATTTCACATTGCAGACATACCTGATTTTGGATGCAACCTACACTATGGATATCCAACAGCAAATCTTGTTTCTCATTCTTTCATGTAAACTGAGTTATATTCTGTGCAGTAACTAAAAATAGTGACTGAATGCTCTTCTCCCCTCTTGAAATGTTCTGAGTGCAGAGATGCTCAGGTAGTACCAGAGTTATAAATACTTCAAGAACTGTCCAAATCTCCTGCCATTAATTCAGCGGAGGGGTGGACCCACATCTGGAGAAACTCAGATCTGAGATCTTCAATGATCACATGTTGCCAAAAACATAAATAACCTTATGACCCCAAAAAAGTGATCCTAGGTCAATTGAAAATTTCAAAACTGAGATCAATAGTGTTTTTTTGAGGCAGGATATTCAGGATTACAGAACCAAGGAAGAGCAGATGGAGTTAGGATAGAGATCAGCACTGAATGGCACAACAGGTTCAAGTGGCTGAATGGCCGACTTGTGTTATAAAAGCAAAATACTGCGGATGCTGGAAATCTGAAACCTAAACAGAAAATGCTGGAAAAATTCAGCAGGTCTAGCAGCGTCTGTGTAGAGAGAAACAGAGTTAACGTTCCGAGTCTGTATGACACTTCTTCAGAGCTCTGAAGGAGGGTCATATGGACTCGAAATGTTAACTCTGTTTCTCTCTCCACAGATGCTGCTAGACCTGCTGAGTTTATCCAGCGTTTCCTGTTCCTCTGCTCCCAAAGCTGAGACAAGGATTGGCGGAGTTCTTGGGGCCGAATGCATTCATACTCACCTTTGATCTATGATACCATGAAGATTATCTTCATTGAGTTTATCAGCATTAATTAACCACAGCACCCTGGTAGGAACAGTAAACTGAATCAACCTTCAGCAAATAAAGTGCACTTAAATATCCAGCTATTTAAATAACATGAGCTCTTGACAAAGCAAAACAATCTGTCCTGACAATTTGTTTTTTAAGTCGACTATTGGTGAGTTTGCTTAATCCGAGGCAGCTCCCTGCTCTTTGTATCTCCAACGGCTTTCAGCCAAACTGCTATCATCAGGAATCTAGAATGTTCTAACAGCTAGAATCGTGAGAATATATTCAAAAATATGTCTTGTAGATAAAGTTTTTTTTTTGGCCCAGTATTAGCTATCATTAGGGAAAGATAGTTTTATTTTTTTTTGCCAATTTATACTTCCAATTTCCTCCCCTCTTTGAAAGGCATCGTAAACTCCTTCACAGCTTCATAGAGCGGCAGGTCCACTCTCCTGTCCCTCGCTTAGCGAGCACTAACTGTGAGTTTCAAGCAACAGCGAATAGGTCACTCAGCCAATTTCAGAACTATTTGGATTAGTAAAAACCTAGTTCACAATCCATCACCACTGCTGCTGCCAATGTCAGGCTTCTCAAGATGAAGCAGCCCATTACCGTGCAATTCTCCATTTACCATTCTGGCTAAATACTGGATACATTAGCAGTTAGCAGGCTAGTTAATTAGCCTCATAGACTCATAGACATCTACAGCACAGAAGGAGGCCATTTGGCCCATCGTGTCCATGCCAGTCAACAAAGATCTGGCTACACTAATCCTATTTTCCAGCACTCAGCCCATAGCCCTGGAGGCTATGGCAATGCAAGTGAATATCTAAATACTTCTTAAATGTTATGAGAGTTTCTGACTCAACCACCCTTTCAGGCAGTGAATTCCAGACTTCCACCACCTTCTGGGTGAAAATACTTCTCCCCAACACCCCTCTTAGCCTTCTACCTCTTACCTTAAATCTACACCGCCTGGTTATTGACCCCTTTACTAATGGAAAACAGTGTCATCCTATCCACCCTATCCATGCCCCTCATAATCTTATACACCTCTATCAGGTCCCCTCTCAACCTTCGTTGCTCCAAGGAAAACAACCCCAGCCTATCCAGTCTTTCCTCCTAGCTCAGACCCCCCAGCCCAGGCAGCATTCTGATAAATCTCCTCTGCACCCTCTCCAGTACAATCACATCCTTCCTATAATGTGGTGACCAGAACTGCATGCAGTATTCCAGTTGTGGCCTAACCAGAGTTTTAGACAGTTCCAGCATAACCTCCCTGTTCTTGTATTCTATACCTCGGCTAATAAAGGCAAGTATCCCATATGCCTTCTTAATCACCTTACCTACCTGCCCTGCTACCTTCAAGGATAGGCACACCAAGGCCTCTCTGGTCCGCAGTAGTTTCGAGGATCCTACCATTCATAGTATAATCCCTTGCCTTGTTAGTCCTCCCCAAGTGCATTACCTCACACTTTTCTGGGTTGAATTCCATTTGCCACTGCACTGCCCATCTGACCAGTCCATTGATAACCTCCTGCAGTTTACAGCTATTCTCCTCACTATTTACCACCCTACCAATTTTCATGTCATCTGCGCACTTCTTGATCATACCCCCTACATTTAAGTCCAAATCATTTATGTACACCACAAACAGCAAGGGCCCCAACACCGAGCCCTGCAGAACCTCACTGGAAACAGACTTCCAGTCACAGAAACATCCCTCTACCATCACCCTCTGCTTCCTGCCTCTCAGTCAATTTTGGATCCAACGTGCACTTTACCTTGGATCCCATTGGCTCTTACTTTCTTGACCAGTCTGCCATGAGGGGCCTTATCAAAAGCCTTGCTAAAGTCCATGTAGACCACATCAAATGCATTACCCTCATCAACACTCCTGGTTACCCCCTCAAAAAATTCAATCAAATTTGTCAAACACGATCTTCCCTTAACAAATCCATGCTATCCCTGATTAATCCGTGTCTCACCAAGTGCAGATATATTCTGCCCCTCAGAATTCTTTCTAGTAACTTCACCACCACCGAGGTTAAACTGACTGGCCTGTAATTTCTTGGTCTATCCCTTCCTCCCTTTTTTAATAATGGGATAATGGGACAACATTAGCTGTCCTCCAGTCCTCTGGCACCTCACCTGTGACTACAGAGGATTTGAAAATTACTGTCAGAGCCCCTGATATCTCTTCCCTTGCATCCCTCAACAACCTGGGATACATCTCATCCAGGCCTGCAGTTTTATCCACTTTTAAGGCCGCTCAAACTGCTAGTACCTCTTCTGTCTCTATATTAATTTCCTCTAATATTTCACAGTCCTCCACCCTGCATCGTCCTTTTCCATTGCGAAGACCAACGCAAAGTATTCATTGAGGGCCGCACCCACGCCTTCCGGGTCCACGCACAGATTACCTTTATGGTCCCTAATTGGCCCGACTCTTTCCCTAGTTACTCTCTTGCTCTTTATATATTTAAAAAGCTCCTTTGGGTTTTCCTTTACTCTACCCACCAATGCTTTCTCAAGCACTCTCTTAGTTTTCCTAATTTCCTTTTTAAGTTTCCCCCTGCACTTTTTATACTCCTCTAAGGACTCTGCCATATTGAGCCTCCGGTATCTGCCAGAAGCTTCTTTTGTTTTCTTAATCCTACCCTTTATGTCCCTTGACATCCAGAGTTCTCCAGACCTGGTCCCCCCCTTTGTCTTTATGGGAACATATTTGCCCTGTACTCTCGCTATTTCCCCTTTGAATGCCCCCCACTGCTCTGACACAGTTTTATCTGCAAGTAGCTGCTCCCAGTCCACTTGGGCCAAATCACATCTCATCTGAGTGAAATTAGCCTTTCCTCAGTTTAGAGCTTTTATTCCTGGCCCAACCTTATCCTTTTCTACAACTATCCTAAATCTAACTGAGTTATGGTCATTACCTCCAAAATGCTCCCCTACTGATACGCCTTCCACCTGCCTGGGCTCATTTCAGAATATTAGGTCCAGAACTGCCCCCTCCCTTGTTGGGATTTCTATGTATTGGCTAAAAAAGGTCTCCTGGATGCAACTTAAGAATTTTGCTCCTTCCCTAACTTGCACACTAAAACTATCCCAGTTAATATTTGGGTAGTTAAAATCCCCTACTATTACTGCCCTATTATTCTTACACTTCTCTGAAATTTGATTACATATTTGATCCTCTGTCTCTCCTTAACTGTTTGGGGGCCAACAGTGTGTTTGCCCCTTTTGTGTTTTTTACTTCTACCCATTTGGCTTAATTTGATGATCCTTCCAAGCAAGGTATCATCCCTCCTCACTGCTATAATTGATTCCTTGATCAATATTGAAACCCCCCTTCCTCTTCTATCCCCCTCTCTATCTCGCCTGAATACCCTATAACCAGGGATGCTGAGCTGCCAATCCTGCTCTTCTTTTAGCCAAGCCTCAGTCATATCTATGATATCATACTCCAATGTGCCTATCTGTGCCCTCAGCTCGTCTGTCTTATTCCTCAGGCTCTTGCTAAACTCACTTATTTCTTATCCTGCTTATGTTTCCTCTGCCTCCCAGGCTCACTGGCTAGCATTTTAACTTCTAATTCCATCTCAGCTTCTCTCCCCTCTTAGCTACTTTTCAGGATGCCATCCCCCTGCCAATTCTGTTTAAATCCGCCCCAACAGCATTAGCGAGGATGTTAGTCCAGTTCCTGTTCAGATGTAACCATTCCAACTAGTACATGTTCCACCTCCCCCAGAAATGGTCCCAATGCCCCAGGAATCTAAAGCCCTCCCTCCTGCACCATCTCTCCAGCCACGCATTCATCTGCTCCATCCTTCTGTTCCTATACTCACTACTGTGTGGCACCGGGAGTAATCCAGAGATTATTAACTTTGAAGTCCTGCTTTTCATTTTCCTATTTAGCTCCCTAAAGTCTGCTTGTAGGACCCCATTTCTCTTTCTTCTTCTGTCATTGGTCCCAACATGGACCACGACCTCTGGCTGTTCACCCTCCCCCATCAGGATGGCCTGCAGCCGTTCCGTGACATCCTTGACCCTGGTACCCAGGAGGCAACAGATCATCCTGGAGTCACGTCTACGGCCGCAGAAGTGCCTGTCTATTCCCTAATGAATCCCCTACTGCTATTGCCCTTCCATACTTCTTCCTCTTGCCCAGAGCAGCTGGACCACCCGCCATGGCCTTTGCTCTGATTGACCTCCATAGAGGAACTGTCACTCTCACCGTTTTCCAAGGCTGAAAAACAGTTTGTGAGTGAGATGCACTCGGGGAATTCCCTCACTACCTGCCTGGTTGCCTTCTTCTGTCTGGCCGTCACCCATTCACTCTCTGCTTGCACTTCCTTAAGCTGCAGGGTGACCACATCCTGAAACATGCTAGCCATGAACCTCTCAGCCTCGTGAATGCACCATAGTGCCCCCAGCTGCCGCTCTAGCCCCAAAACCCGGAGTTCCAGTTGCTCCAGTCGGAGGCACCTCCTGCACACATGGTCATCCAGTCTGCCAGAAGCGTCTAGGGTTTTCCACATAGCGCAGGATGTGCAAATCACGGGACTGAGCTCCCCAGCCATATTTTAACTAAATAGAATATGGACCCTTGTTTTTATTTTACTCTTATTCCTACTTAAGCATAGACTAGATGCTAGATCCTCTAGATAGACTAGGTCTGCTAGGTGCTGCTGACTGCCTGTCCCAGGGTCCTCCTCTCACACTCTCCTCTAGGCGCTGCTGACTGCCTGTCCCAGGGTCCTCCTCTCGCACTCTCCTCTAGGTGCTGTTGACTGCCTGTCCCAGGGTCCTCCTCTCACACTCTCCTCTAGGCGCTGCTGACTGCCTGTCCCAGGGTCCTCCTCTCGCACTCTCCTCTAGGTGCCGTTGACTGCCTGTCCCAGGGTCCTCCTCTCGCACTCTCCTCTAGGTGCTGCTGACTGTCTGCCCTAAGGTCCTCCTCTCGTACTCTCCTCTGTACAGAAGTCTGAGAGTTGAAATGTCAATAGCTTTTTAACACTTGAATTCCCAACCCACTGAGCTGCCAGTCTTCATTTAAATTGTTTTCCCCACCTCTATTTCTTCACAGGTCTTGTGGTGCAGTGGGTTGTGTCCCGACCACAGGTTTGAATCCCACTTGTTACGAGGATGTGTTTTTCTTTAAAGATAAAATTTCTAATTTTTCTCTTCTGGTTGGATTTTGAAAAAAAATAAGGTGAAATTCCCTAAAGGCAGTGGAAACTGGGCTACAATACACAACTTGCATTCCAGAAAGTGGGATGGGAAGAAAAGATACTCAACCCTCTGGGGAGCATGAAAGGCCACATCTCCTGTTGGCTTTACGCTATCCTGAAACTTTGCAAAAGCTTCTGAGATGATGCATCAAAATGCAATTACCTGTTCTAAAACAATGACTGCAACAGGTATGGACTAATAGAATCTCTCAGGAATATATAGCCAGAAGGGCACTTTAAGGGACTATTTCACCAAGCAGGAGAGACGTCAAGAGAATACTGTACTGAAACAGGCTGGAGATGTTTCTCTCTCTCTCTCTCTCTCTCTCTCAGAAGTATTGTGCCCAGATTTGCAAAGTAAGCATCCTGAGAAGAGAAATCTACTGCAAAGCAAGATCTTTTGGGAATAAAAGATGGGAATCTGCTCCACACAATTACACCCAGGAAGACAACTGAACAAAATGGCTGCAATATGAAATCACCACATTGAGACAAGCTAAAGAACAGCTAACCGCGTGCTCCTTTGTTTTATCTTCTTCACTAACCGTAAAAAAATCTTTGGGTAGAATTTTCTGAATTCTGCAGCAGCAGGAATTGTGGCCGGTGAGGGCACTTCCATTTGTGGGGGGACACAAAAAGATCTGTTTCCTGGCAATGGGGTAAACTGTTTGAATTTTCTTCTCCTGACTTTCCAGGCAGGTTAAAGGGAGGGGTGCAGCTTCCCAATAAACAATGTCGGGAGCCCCATTTGCATGCATTAGCAGCTCACGCATTCTCATTAAAAAGCCACTTGGTGGAATTAAGTTCGCCCTCCAAATTAAGATTACCACCAGCGAGAATTTAGCACGTTCACTTTTACAACTGTATATGAGTGGCATGCACCTGGAGAGCTTCACCTCCTCCATGACTCTGAGGTCAGCAGATATTGCTTTTGCCTTCTTGGAGACCTTGCATAACTTCACTCATATCAACAGCCAGTGGCAAAAGCTGCACCAAGGCTGGATACAGGAGGCAGGCTAAGTGGGGAAATGGGTATTGGGGGGGAAAGGGTGTTCAGAGAAGTGGGGAGAGACAGTGACTTGGACGGTGGAGTCAATGGTGTCAGCGGTGGGGTGTCCTGGCGGGCGAACTCAGGGTGCTGGTGGTAGGAGGGAACAGTGACAGGAGTGGGATACAGTAGGGGGACAGGTCCAGGGTAAGAGTTTGGTAGGTGAAGGTCTCATCGGAGGAGGAGGGGTGGTTTGGTCATGGAGGGGGACTGGACAAGTGGCTTGAATAGTAGAGGGGGCAGGGCGAGGGTGGGCATGGGGACGTTAATGGGTATCAGCCCTGAGAGGAAGAAGGGTATGTGGAGGTGGATCATTTTAGGGTACAGGGTAGTGGGGAGAGGTTCAAGGGTGACAGAGGGAAGAGGAATGTTGATATTGGGTGGGTCAAGGGTGATGGGGGACAGTTAGTGGGTGACAGGGGCAGGGTACAAGGTGGTGGAGTGAGTCTGGAAGGTGACGGGCACCATTTTTCAAATGTAACCTTGACCACGCAGTTAGTCAGCAAGTGAGATCCCTTGAAGTGGGAGGAGGGTCTTTTCGGTTGGGTGGAGTTCCAGATTAGCACATGTGGCAAGAGGCACTCTACTAATTAAGGGGCAACTGGATGGCAAAGATACTCAGTTGTATTCTCCTCTCTATGGTGAAGCCCACACAGCAGCAGGTTTGTTCCCAACTCATGGGCCTCATAACACTGAAATCCCAGCAAGGTGTGGAGCTGCCATTCATTCTGTGCCATTTGCCATTGGCTGCAGTCAGAGGCAGGGATGAAGGGAGGGAGGGAGGTGGAATGCCTCCAAAGGGCACTGCTGGTGGAGGGCAGCCAACACATAACTCCAAACCTCCATCTTCCCAGGTGAATGGTCATGGCCGACAAGGGATCATGCTTCTAGTCTTCCTATGCTGCCAAGACAATGGTCTCTCTATAGAGTCTCAAGGGCAGTGGAGGAATGTCTCCATGCGCTGACATGTATGAACAGTAGTAAAATCCATCTCTGGTCCTCAAGGGTGTCCTTCACCTGAAAGGGGTGGAGTATGGATGTCATGTCTAGACAGAGGCCAGGTGAAGGGCTTAGCTTGGGCGTGCTGGCTTTGGGATGGAGGGAAACCTGTAAAGAACATGCTCACTTAATGTATCACTTCAATTTGTTCACACATCCACTGAGGCAACGATGATACAGCCTGCAGGGAACCTTGCCTTGGTAATGGCTCTCATCCAGGTGAGGAGATAGAGGGCCCGGCACAGGTTGGCACAGGTCCAGGAGGAGCAATGGCCTGAGCAGCAAGTGGCAGCGGGGTCTCTATAAGGTCAAGAAGCTGGCGAACAGGGTCCACTGCAATGGCAAAGCTAGCTATGGAAACAGACATAAGGAAGTGCT
This sequence comes from Cetorhinus maximus, assembly GCF_964194155.1. NCBI lineage: Eukaryota > Metazoa > Chordata > Chondrichthyes > Lamniformes > Cetorhinidae > Cetorhinus > Cetorhinus maximus. The sequence continues at coordinate 29,909,059 of NC_135881.1, forward strand.
TCATCTTCTTCATGTGCCTCTAGGCATGGGAAGAGAACAAAGAAAATTTCCTCATGTGTTATAAAACTCCAATTTCTCATCCAGTTCTGTTACCATAGAATATTTTTCCCCTCTGCTTTCACTGCTCTTTTTATCTTACCTTTCTCCTTTATCTTCATCTTCTGTGCTCGTCGGCTCTCCCTCCATATGCTGCAACACTACCGTTCTCTCCCTTTTATATACTGCAGCATATATTTTATATACTGCGGAATATATTTTTCTCCACTACCTATACCATGCACTGCCCCATTGTTAAACGCTTCTGTCATAAACACAAACACTGAAATGAAAAAAAAAATCATTGGCCACCACACAAGATTCATTCATCCCAATGCCAAACAATGTCTGCTTAACTGGTCCAAATACATTTCAACATTCGCATTAAAAGGTCCATGATACTGCCAGGAATATTATGTGATAGTATCCTGATAGCTATTAGCAAATATGTTAGGAAGCTGTAAAGATGATTTGTATCTTTAACAACTCCAGTATATACTGAAATATAAAACCTATTCTTTAGAGGGTGAAAAACACACACAAACAAGCACACAGTCAGTCATATACAGTCAAAAACACAAATAATTAAACCATTAAATGTAGATGTAATAATGTGCTTTATTATCTGAAACATTACGAGATTCATGAAGCAATGTTTTGCTCCAATAAACTTCCTCCAATAACAAGAAAATATTGGCCTGGAGTTTCCACATGAATTTCTACCCAGATAACAGCTTAGCATGGACCAAATGAAAATCAGATTAGTGCAAGTGCGTGTTGTGCCCGTAACTACTTTAAACTTCAGTAACCATAATTTTTTAAGCTCCTTCTGCAGAACCTTTACCTTAACCACTCGCCACCCACAAAAATGGCTGCACTCAGAATGGCTGCTACCGAAAGTGGAAGTGAAATTAAACTAACATAGTACTGTGGTGTCCTTTGGGGATTGCAGCTGAGGGCAATTCCTGGCCAGAGTAGAGCAGCTTTTGCTGAGATGTTGTTGGATCCATTGCCCTGGTTTGTTGGGGCTAAAGGATCCAGGTTGCTCGTTCATTTTTGGCGTGACCGAGTTGGTATCAAGCCAGAGAAGTTCAGTAGACCGTTCTTAGACAAAAGACATTCTATTTATTTACAAAAGGAACTCAGCAGCTACACTTGTGTGCTTACAACTCAAAACTCTGTCTTTACTCATCAGACTCTAACTCAAAACTACTGACTACAGAGGTAGCCCACACTACTCTGCTATTGGGTGTCAAGATCATGTGATCTTACATAACAACATTCGTCTTTAAGGTATATTACACATCAGATTACTACATCCCTCCTCCTTTACTCAGAAATACATTTTACAATTTTTTTCAAAATATCAAATTATTTACAAATAATTTATGAAGTCAGTCTTTCTGGGGTTTCCTTATGTGTGTAGAGCGTCTCAGCTAAACAGCTTCTGATGTTTGATCTGTAACCTCCATCGCTGTAGTTGTCTGAGCACCTGGTTCTTCAGTAGGTACCTGCAAAATCTGTTTCTTCAGCTCTTTCAGGTACAGTCAGTACTTCAGACACATCTGTACTCAGTTGAGTTCTTTCAACAGGAGACGTTGATTCAGCCATGAACACTGGTGGAATCATTTCTGGGTATTTTGTTTCTCCTCTTCTTATATGATCCATATATCTCCATATGACTCGATCTTCCACTTTCACATGGTAGGAAAGGGGTCCAGTTACTGCACTCATTTCACCAAACAACCATGTTGGTCCTTCTCTAAAATTTTTCACGTATACTTTCCTTCCTACATTAAATGCCCTCTCGTGTCCAGTTTTCTGACTTCCCTGGGTCCTTTTCACCTTCTCCCCCAAATTTGGCATAATTAGACTCAATCTCGATCGGAGACGGTGTTTCATCAACAATTCCGCAGGTGTGACACCTGTTGTTGTATGAGGGGTGGTTCTATAATGGAAAAGAAAATGTGCTAATTTAGTCACTCTGGAATCCCCAGACAATTTCTTCGAACCAGGCTATAACGTCTGCACTGCTCTCTCGGCCAGTCCATTTGAAGAATGGTGGTACAGGTGAAGTTCTCACATGAGACATACCGTTGAGGCTGATAAATCGGTGAAATTCAGCACTCGTGAATATTATTCCATTGTCTGATACGACCACTTAAGGTCGTCTGTTGATTGAGAAACTTTGTTGCAGCTTGTCTATTGTAGCAGAAGATGTCAGCGACCTCACTTCATATATGTCCATCCATTTTGATTGTGCACCGACGATAAGTAGAAACATTGTTCCCACAAAAGGTCCCACAATGTCAATATGTACTCGCACCCATAGCATTCCTGGCCACTCCCAGGGGTGTAACTGAGCTGTTGCAGATAATTTTTGTACTTGCTGACACTGAATACAACTTCTCACGAAGTTTTCTATTTCTCCATCCATCCCAGGTCACCATAAATAGCTGCATGCTATTACCTTCACTTTAGAAATTCTGGGATGTGCACTGTGACGTTCAGATAACAGTGGCTTTTATTCTTTTGGAAGAACAATCACTTGTGCTCCCCACATTAAGATACCTTCCTGGCTGGTTATTCTGTATCTTCTCTGGAAATACAGTTCCAGCTCATCAGATTCTTGTTCTTGTGACCAACCACGAAGAACTTGATGTCGCACTTTGGATAAGACTGGGTCTCGATTTGTCCAATCTTTAATTTGTCTGGCACATACCGGTGACGAAACCAGGAAGTTCAATAATAAAACAGGTTCTTGAACAATTGGAACATCCTCATCTTTTACTTGCATGGGCAAACTACCGAGTGAAGCTGCGTTTGCAATTTGACTTCCAGGTCTTTGAATGAAAGTATACTCAAAGACTGCCAAGATCAATGGTATTATTTGTGCTTCTGTGTCTTCTTCTGATGGGCATTCTTCTTTCTGGCATTGACATTATTCTCGGCCTTCTTTTCCATATTAGCCAGACTAATCTCAGATGTAAACTCGACTTGAGTGAGCTCAGTGGTTAAGTTTTCTCAAATTTCATCATCTGCCTGCTGCTTAGAAAATTCTGCCACTTTTGCCTCCAAAGCCTCTTTGATTTCACGTAGCTGATTTTTCAGCTCTTCCATCTCGTTTTTTGCATTGGTGGACTGTCTCCTGGAAAATTAAGCATTGTTGTGTCTTCTCTGCCAACTCATCCTTCATTTTACTTAGAGACGTGCAGAACTCTTTCTGTCTCTCTTCATGCCTTTCCAGAGGTACATAAGTAGACAGGAGGGAAACTGGAAGTGGGGGAAGGTCTTTTGGCAGGTTTTCACTTTACCTGTGGAATCTCTGACAAATCAAAGTTAATTTCCCTCAGCCGCCTTCATCCTATTTTGTTTGGTCTGCCTGCTACTGCCATCAAGGGTAATTTCACTGTTTGACCTCTGTCGTGTGTTGTGCCTGTACATATGCCCTTGACTTGTATGTCTTCTCCCATGTAAGTTTTCAATTTGGCATCAGTTTCTTCCAAATTTAGTTTACGTTCCCCATGATTCAGGTATTTAAAAGTATGCTGACCTATCACCATAGTGGCTGCTCCAGTATCCACCTCCATTCTGATAGGCTTCTCATTCACTGTCATGGTTACGTAGATAAGTTCTGTTCTTCCTATGTTTAAATTATATAACAAATAAATATCTGAATCTATTACTTCAGGCTTTTCAACGCTGTTAATCTCATTGGATTTTTGCTTTTGTCTGAAAGTCTGCCTGATTCTATCTTTACAATGTCTCACGAGGTGTCCATTTCGTTGACAGAAAAACATTCGATGTTTTTAAACTGTGATTCATTACAAGGTTGCCTGCTTCCACCTCTGTTACCATTATGCCATGTTTTTGCTGCTAAGTTATCTATTTTAATTTGTCTGCTAGTGGTGGCTGCTTCCCACTTCTAAGTAAAGCTTTGCACTTTCGCGCTCTTTTTGGTTGAGGTTCCCCGCCCAACATGGAGGGCGGCGCCATTTTGCGCTCCTGTATGGCTTTCGAGTCTTGTGCTGCACCTTCCATTTCCAGGGCGATTTCTGATGCCTTCTGAAAATTTACATTTGTTTCAGAAAGTAATCTCTTCTGAATCGCATCTTCATTTATGCCGCACACCAAACGACCTCTAAGCGTATCACTGATAGACGTACCAAACTCGCAGTATTCAGTTAATTGTTTCAGACTTGCCACATAACAAGCAACTGTCTCCCCTGCAGCTCTATTCCTTGAGTTAAATTTGAACCATTGCATCGTCACCGACAGCTTGGGCTGGTAATGATTCTTTACGAGATTCGCTAAGTCATCGAAACTTTTCGAATCTGGAGCACTGGGTGCCAACAAATTTCGAATTAATCCATACGTCTTACTCCAACACGTGGAAAAGAGGATCGCGCGCTTCTTCTCCCCCACAATGTCGTTCACCTGAAAGAAGAACTTCAACATAATGAGACCAGTCGTCCGAGGTCGGATCGAAAGGTTCCACTCTTCCAAATTGCGGCATACTGTGAGGGGATTGCTTCAACGATCCAAAAGGAAATTTTTCTTTACTTACAACTATTGTGCAAAGTGCAGCCCGATTTCGGTTCCTCTGATTCCCTTCATTCTTTCTTGCTTTTTACCTTGCCCTTTCATGTCTTTTCTTGCCTTTTACTCTCATCGCCAGTTTGTTGGATCCAATGTCCTGTTTTTTTGGGGCTAAAGGATTCGGGTTGCACGTTTGTTTTAGGGTGGCCGAATTGGTACCAAGGCAAAGGTCAGTAGACTGCTCTTAGAAGAAACGCATTCTGTTTATTTACAAATAGGACTCAGCAGCTACATTTGTGAGCTTCCAACTCAAAACTCCGCCTTTACTCTTCAAACTCTAATTCAAGTCTACTGACTACAGAGGTAGCCTGCGCTACCCTGCTATTGAGTGTCATGATCTAACATTACATTTGTCTTTAGGGTATATTACACATCAGATTACTACAGATGTGCTAGGAGCTAGCCTAGAGGTGCTTAATGCTGCTAGTGGGTGCCAAAGGGGTTAAATAGTACAGAGATCTTGCACCTTAACAATCACAAAAATTAGCAACACTTAGTCATGGACAATTCCAAGGCTCATTGGGGAAAGGCGACTGTCTAAGCCATGGTATACTGAGGGGCTGGAAACTGGGTAAAACACCTCAGACATATTTGACATATCATGAATATTGTGAATATTAACTGTATTTTTAAATGTAATGAGAAGAAACTGTATTGGAAGAAACTGATTTGGTTTTACATTTAATGTAATGTCAAATTTAAATGGCCCTGTAATGTACTTCTATAAAGTTTATGAATAAAATATATTTTTAGGAAAATAATCACAATAATTAGCAATGCAACAGCTATTATTAATGTGCTAATCGGTCAGAAACCTGTGGTAACTTATAGAATTTTGAATCCCCACTAATTGCCGGACAATTTGCAGTACTCAACTGTTAGCTTTGCAAAAACAGCATCTCACTCTTACCCTCCCTGTGAATTTCATAAAGTTGCTGCATTTGCACATTAATCACACATTCAACTTACCACAGAAATCTAAATCTAATAATTAATACTGCAAGTACCCTTTTAATATTGTGATAATTGTTGATCACTGCCAATCAAATTCTCTGGCACAGAAGTGAATGGTTGAAAGTGTGGAGTCTCATTCCTTCATAGAGCATAGAGACATAGAAAATAAGAGCAGGAGTAGGTTATCCAGCCCTTCGAACCTGTTCCGCCATTCAATGTGATCATGGCTGATTCTCTATCTCAATGCCATACTCCCACTCTCTCCCTATACCCATTGATGCCTTTAGAGTCTAGAAATCAATCTATTTCCTTCTTAAATATATTCAGTGACTTAGCCTCCACAGCCCTCTGTGCTAGAGGATTCCATTGGTTCACCATCCTCTGAGTGAAGAAGATTCCTCTCATCTCAGTCCTAAATGGCCACCCCATATCCTAAGACTGTGACCCCTTGGTCTAGACCGTCCAACCAGAGGAAACATCATCCCTGCATCCAGTCTGTCCAGCCCTGTCAGCAAACTTGGAAGTATTACATTTGGTTCTCTCATCCAAAACATTGATATATATTGTGAATAGCTGGAGCCCAAGCACTGATCCCTGAGGTTCCCAACTAGTCATCACCTGCTGCTCCAAAATAGACCCATTTATTCCTGCTCTCTGTTTCCTGTCTGCTAACCAATTCTCAATCCATGCCAATATATTACCCCCAATCCCATGTGCTTTAATTTGACACACTAACCTCTTATGTGGGACTTTAGCAAAAGCTTTCTGAAAATCCAAATACACCACATCCACTGGTTCTCCCTTATCTATTCTGCTGGTTACGTCCTCAAAAAAGTCATGTCAAACATGATTTCCCTTTCATAAATCCATGTTGATTTTTTTCTAATCCCATTGATATTTTCTAAGTGTCCTGTTATCACATCCTTTATAATACACTGTAGCATTTTCCCTACTACTAATGTTAGGCTAACCAGTCTGTAATTCCCTGTTTTTCCCCACCCTCCAATCTGCCAGGGCTGTTCCAGAATCTACAGAATTTTGGAAGATGACAACCAATGCATCCACTATTTCCACGACCACCTCCTTTAGTACCCTGGGATGTAGATTATCAGGGTTTGGGAATTTATTGGCTTTCAGTTCCATTAATTTCTCCAGCGCTATTGTTTTAGTAATACTAATTTCCTTCAATTCTTCCTTCTATTTTTTCCCTCTTAATAAATCTCTTTGTCCTCTTTTTCTGAATTCTAAACTGTTCCCAATCCTCAGGCTTGCTACTTTTTCTAGCAACTTGATATGACTCCTCTTTTAATCTAATACTATCCTTAATTTATTTTGTTAGCCATGGTTGGGCCTCTTTTCCTGTTGTGTTTTTGTGTCAGAAAGGAATGTATAACTGTTGCAACGCATGCAGACAAAAGCAGCACTTTCTGAAAACCTGTTTAAGCTAGTTATCTAATTAACTAGCTGCAGCTGCATGCAGAGCCTGTATCACCCCTGTTATAAAGCTGGACTAAAACTCACCTTCTCCCAACCCAAAGGGCAACTTTTAGTTAGTTGCTAAATTAAAGAAAGATTAGACTTTAGATTGAAATTAACCCTTAAATGTCCCTCTCTCACCAAATTCCAACTTAAGCACTCTAATGCAGCCCAAAGCAGCACTCCAGGTAATGAATTGGATATTGTAAAAACATCAGACTTTACAGCTGAATTTTTTTACTGTCTTTTCTTCTCTCCTGTATCCAATCTTTTTTTCTGTCTCTTTATTTCTCTTTCTGCACCTGTCTTGAAATTGAGCTCACTCTCGTTTCCAATCTTTTGTTTATATTTGTCAACCTTTCAACATTATTGATTAAAGAGATTACACTACTAAAGGCTGCAGGAAAAAAAAACTCTAATTAACTGGGTGTGAGATCCCACACTTGCACAAATTCCAGCCAATTTTGGGTAAGTCCACATAATTTTGAAATTCTGAGTTTAAGATTAGCTTCTATGATGTCTACATTAGCTACATCAGGTCCACAATATTAAATCTACTGTGCCTCAATAATTTATAAATCATAGCACTCATCCCCATAAAAACCAACAGATTCAATCATGCCTGTAGCTGAATATCTGAAATTGTGTCCTAATCTATAATTAACAAAACAATCACCATGGCAGCATTGTGAAAATGCCAAAGATAAGTTAACCAAGGCACTGGTGCATAAAGAACACATTATTACCCCAATGTCAATGTACATTTCAGCTGAAAACCAAGTGATTTGAGATTTCCAAAAATACAACTCGCAGCATGATCACCTAACTGGTTGCCTTGGTTAAGCTTCAAACCTGCAGCTAACTTAAAGTTTCAATGCATCGTGTGGTTCACAATTATGTTTTTGTTTGTGCACGAAATAAGGTTGATAACAACAACTTGCATTTATATGGCGCCTTTAAAGTCATCTACAGTCAGTAGAGCATCCACTACCACTTTACAGATGTGGTATCTACACCCAGTCACATAAAAAGACATTAGGACCAGGTGACCAAAAGCTTGGTCAAAGAGATAGGTTTTAAGGAGCATCTTAAAGCAGGAGAAAAAGCTAGAGAGGCAGAATGGTTTAGGGAGGGAATTCCAGAGCTTTGGGACTTGACAGCTGAAATATGGCCATGAATAGAGGAGCGAAGGAAATATGTTTTTCTTTTATTCATTCCTAGGATGTGGGCGTCACTGGTTAGGCCAGCATTTATTGCCCATCCCTAATTGTCCTTGAGAAGGTGGGAGTGTGCTGCCTTCTTGAACCTCTGCAGTCCATGTGGTGTAGGTACAACCACAGTGCTGTTAGGGAAATCCAGGATTTCAAACTAGCGACAGTGAAGGAATGGCGATACATCTCCAAGTCAGGATGGTGAGTGGCTTAGAGGGGAACTTCCAGGTGGTGGTTTTCCCTTGTGTCTACTGCCCTTGTCCTTCTAGATGGGGGTGGCCGTGGGTTTGGAAGGTGCTGCCTAAGGAGACTTAGTTGCTGCAGTGCATCTTGTAGATGATACGGCTGCCACTGTTGTGGAGGGAGTGAATGTTTGTGGATGGGGTGTCAATCAAGCTGGCTGCTTTGTCCTGGATGGTGTCAAGCTTCTTAACTGTTATTTGAGCTGTGCTCATCCAGGCAAGTGGGGAGTATTCCATCACACTCCTGACCTGTGCCTCGTAGATGGTGGACAGGCTTTGGGGAGTCAGGAGGTGAGTTACTCACCACAGGATTCCTAGCCTCTGATCTGCTCTTGTAGTCACAGTATTTATATGGCTAGTCCAGTTCAGTTTCTGGTCAATGGTAACCCCCAGGATGGTGATAGTGGGGGATTCAGTGATGGTAGTGCCATTGAACATGAAGGGGCGATGATTGGATTCCCTCTTGTTGGAGATGATCATTGCCTGGCACTTGTATGGCACGAATGTTACTTACCACTTGTCAAGCCAAGCCTAGATATTGTCCAGGTCTTGCTGCATATGGACATGGACTGCTTCAGTATCTGAGGAGTCGCACATGGTGCTGAACATTGTGCAATCATCAGCGAACATCCCCACTTCTGACCTTATGATGGAAGGAAGGTCACTGATGAAGCAGCTGAAGATGGTTGGGCCTAGGGATGTGCAAGGTCGCAGAATTGGAAGAACGCAGAGATCTTGGAGGTTATAGAAATAGGGAAGTACAATGCCACGGATGGATTTGAGCATGTTTAACATTGGTAAAACAGTATCAGCTCCATTTGGTTTGTGATAAGATTGTTGCAAAGCAATTTAACATTCGGGGGTAATCTTGACTTAGGTGATGGAGTAAAATGGAGTACCAGAATTATTGTTAACACCAATGTGTAAATACATTAAAATGGTTTCTGATATGTTTTCTTCATTTATCATAATTTGTTGAATCATATTCCTACCCAAACATTATGTTAAAATCAATTAATCTTAAAAACTGACATTTCATCGGAGGGAGTTTGGTCACGCTCTCGATTATGTCACACATAATTCTCTTTAGCAAGCAATATTGCAATGATATAATTTTAATTCTTCACTGCAAGTTTCATGTGCGATTATTGAGATGATAGGAAAATGTGATTTGCATTGACATTTTAAAACACATTATAATATTATAACTCTATCAGGTTAATTCTTCCATTGGAATATTTCACCACTGTCTAAAGATTTTTTATTAATAAGGTAAAACACCACAGGGAATGAGGCACAAGTTTATTTGGTGCATTTGAACATTAGAACATCTACCGCTGGGCTAATGTTTATCCACATTTCTCCCTGTCCCTGCCTCCTCTCTCTTTCTATGCTCCTCCACCACCTCTACTATCCTATTTCCCTCTTTTCTTCTCCACTTCCCCTCCCCTTTTCCTCATCCTCCTCTTCTTATCCCCCTTCATCCCCTCCTTTTACTTAATGCCTCCATGTTCTTAATCTCATCTTCACTCTCCTTTCCTCTTCTTACCTTTCCTTTCCTGCCAACTCCTCAAACTATATCTCCTTCTAACTCTTCCTTTCCTCATCATCTCCTCTCCTCCTTTCCTACATCTCACCTCTCTATTCCCACTTCTATCTCCTCTGCCCTCTGATAGCCTCCTCCTCTTTCCATGCCACCGCTTTCATCCATTTCCTCTCTGCTCACCTTCCTCTGTCCCCTTCTCCTCATCCTCCTCCTATTCTCTTCTTCCCTTTACCCAGTCCCTAATTCCCTTCTCCTATCTTCACCCTCTCACCTTCTCCATCCCACTCTCTCCTACCAGTCCCCCTCCTCCTCTCCCCTCTTCCTCTCACCTTCCCCTTCTCTCTTCTCCCTTTGTCTTCTTCCCACATCCCCAGTACATTTTATTCCTCCTGCCTCCTCCCTGTGTGCCCTTACCCATTCATTCTCTTTTCACCCTCCATCCTAGCCCTTCTCCTCTCCTTTGACTCTCCTAGCCTCCCATGCTTGACACTATTGCACAAAATGGTTCAAATAATTTTTCAATTTACATACTTAAAATGTTGGTTGCAAAGACCAAAACATTTACAGATATGAAAGTCAATCTATGAAGGTACTGAGTTTATGATCTGGTTTAGCTGAATCTTCATTCACTTTAGCACTGTCATTTCCAATAGTTGCAGGAAGCATTTTAGAGGCATGCAAAGGAGGCAGTAGTGATGTCAATTTAACCTCATTCCTGTTCTCACCCATAAAGTGGCAAACTCCAGTGGTGCTAGGTGCACTGGCGAGGATAGGGAGTACTTAAAGAGTGCATGCCTAAGTACCTGTGGAGCACAAATTATGATTGCTAAAGTAGCTGTTCTGTTTTCTGGACCATTCAGGTAGGGTCCGTATGAGGTCAAAATCTTGAAGATCATCATCAGCTGCCAAATGCTGCATAATTTTCCACTGAAATATGAATGAGCATTCAGCAGGATGGCAAAGGTGCCAAAGGTACTCAGGGAGAAGATGAGAAAGAAGAGAGGTGCAACATGGATGACAAAATAGATGGGTTGGTGCGAATCCTGTGATCAAGCACTACTCCTAGTAATAGACACCCCCTCCTGCCACTAAGCAACTTTGTTTTCCCAAAGGTTTCCCAGACATTTATCACTCCAAGAACATTCCCTCCAGGGCAATTTTGCAGCCCCTTCCCAGCAATTATTACCTTTCCACAGTCCTCCCCAATGTATGCTGCCCATAAAAACAGAAATAACATTTCAATATTTGTTTTGTTCTACTTACACAGGAACTGTGGCTTTAGCCCTTTGTTTGTGCTTCCCCTTAGTAACTCTATAAAATGTGTTTTTCCTACTTCTTAACCTAAAGATGTTTCTAAATACTCCCTGAATGAGAGTGGTAAATGACATGGCAGGTTGAGCTTAGCTGATGTGGATGTACAAACGTAAGAACGATGATGGACTGGAAAATACCCTCTCATACTTCCAGCCTGACCCATACAATTATGATACCTGGTGTATCACAATACATACATCCCACGCACTCCAAAATCCATGTGCTCTTCTGGGAGTGGTTGAAAACTAGACTAAAACCAAGGCAAATTTGGGGACAGAAAATCTGGGAAATTCCTCTTCACCCTTCCCCCCCCCCCTCCTCTTGGGCTGGACATTGCAGCTTGATGACCATTTGGTGCATAAGAGCAAGGTGACTCTGATGAAGGGTAAGTCCTCTGCCCCTACTAACAATGCTACAAATCCTTCTGTACAATCACCCAATCTGTCAAACCCAGCAATGATAGAGTGTGTAAGCAGAAAGCCAAGTGCACAATGGTGCAAGTAAGACATTGGTAATTTTGTATTCCAAGCCCCTTTGAAATAAAGGTCCAACATACCACTTGCCTTCCTATTTGCTTATGTACCTGTATGTTAATTTTCAGTATATTTTGACTATAAAGATACCCAAATACCCCTGTACTCCAGCATTTAATAGTTTGCCATCATTTAATATACCACTAATGTAATTAATGAATTAACTATTAATCAGCCTGCAGCTATGTCAGCTATTGTTTCCAATATCAAGCAACAAAAGTGATTTACATTAAAGTAAATCACAATACAATGAGTGAGTAAGTGTCAGCACCTGCCCAAATTATTCCCATTTGGAGTAAGTTCCACACTCAATTAGTCCTGTATGCTGCACTACTGTAAGTAGAACACAAGAAGAAAGCTGATAGAATCTTCCTGACCATTGCAAAATGTAGCCCTAATCATTTTCCTTCTAAACAAGCCAATAGGGGGGGTTTTGTACATAAGTGGAACTTTGAATTGTTTTATGCAAGGTGCTGTGGACAGGAGGGGGGCTAATTTAAACAGCACTAATTTCTCCTCTCATCACCCATCCATAAACAAAAAGCTGTTTTTGATTTGCCTCCCCTTTTATAAGCCAGTGGCATATTTCCCAACCCCTCAGCTTTGGTGTGATCCAATTTCTATCAATAACCCCACAACAAAGTCGAGAAAGGATGAACTCAAAGGGTTAGTTTATTTGCATGCGCTCAACACAGGAGGAGGATAGCAACATCGGCTCCTTTGCATTTTTGCAGTAAAAGAGGGATAGAGATAAGAAGATTTACAGTGCAGAGACCAAAGAAAAAGAAATATTGTTTCACATGTGTCCAGAATCCAGAATCAAAGTCCAATGAGGTATTCCTTCATGGAGGTCAGCAGGTTGAAAACTGATGCTAGTTAATTCACTTTTCCACTGGATTTGACTTCACACAAAGAGATAGACATGCAGAGATGAATCAGCCTTATAGGCAATGGCACAGAAGTTCCAGTAGAAACAGCATAGATGGGGCCAGGTATTCAACCTGGGCAGAGCCCCTTTTTTGTAATGCTGTTAGTTAGATGATAAAATGGCAGACTGTAATATTACTTGTTACACAAGCTAGAGGTCCATGTCACATGACTCCCACCTCTCCACACTGTCTTTGACCACGGCTGTATATTCCTCATCCAGGTCCCTGAGATGGTTAAATATCTCAACAGTTAAGAATTGAAAGGAAGGTTGTGGGGCCCTTTGCCCTAGCAGATTAGTAGACTCTGGTTGGCCAGCCTGGATTATGAAATGCAGATAGCCTTTGTATAGTTCTCTGTGAACTTGTTCTCCACAGCCCACAAGGCTTCGTTAGTGTCTCTTCAGAGATAACGAGGTGCAAGTTTTTTCGATACTGCCAAGGTAGCTACTTTTGTTGAGGGTCACAGACAGACATTGCTTCAGCTATTTTTAAGGTCTTTGTCCATCTTAAAATTTTAAAATTTTAGAAATAGCCATGAGGATATCTGTATCTATTTCATAAAAAATATACAGGGTGAGGTCTTAGTCCCCTCATAGTCTTCACACCCTGGGAGGAAAAAAGTGAATTCTATTTTGTTTTACTTTTATGTGGTCTTATGAAGGAAGAATAGGAAGTAAAGAGGTGTGCATTCATTCTCCCATTCACACTGGCATGTCATACACACACAGAGCAGGGGCAATGGCAGTCCCCTGCTGCATTTTCCTTTTTTTTAAAGGATTAAACCTGGGTTAGTGCATCAGCAAGGACATTGTCCAGTCCTGGGGTGTGGAATGTTTAGATGACTTGGGAAGATTCAAATCTGTCCTCAGGAGGAAGTCTATCCGGGGCCAGAGTTCTGAACTTCCTCTGCTGCGGCTCAGGCATAAGCAAAGCCATTGGTTTCATGAGTGCCCTCACAAAGGTATTACTGTGCCCTAGTGCAGAAAAACAGGCATCAATATTCTGTACATGCTCACTCCCCGGGAGTGCAGAAAAGAAATCTACCTACTGGAGCTTTGCCTTGCAACATAAAAGAACAAATGCATATAAAAAATGTTCACAGCATTTCTATGAATACTGGAAAGCATTTTTCTACAATTTCTCCTGGGTAAAATTGATTTTAGTGTCTGATTGCAGTCTTTTGGTTGCCTCTTTGTTCATACCTCTTACGTTCACAGAAAGGTGGTCTTCTAACTTTTAAAAGAAACCATCCTCCTTGGGGAGGCGGTGGTATTGTCACTGGACGAGTATTTCTGAGACCCAGGGTAATGCTCTGGGGACCTGGGTTCGAATCCTGCCACGGCAGATGGTGGAATTTGAATTCAATAAAAATCTGGAATTAAAATTCTGTTGATGACCACGATACCATTGTCAATTGTCATAAAGACCCATTGTCCTAAAAACTCATCATGCCCTTTAGGGAAGGAAATCCTTACCTGGTCTGGCTTACATGTGACTCCAGACCCACAGCAAAGTGGTTGACTCTAAATGCCCTCTGAACAAGGGCAAATAGGGATGGGCAATAAATGCTAGCCTAACCAGCAACGCCCACATCCCATGAATGAATAATAAAAAAATAATAATTCTGCATAGATGAGTGGCAGGTCAGGAGAATGGACAGAATATAAAGAACAGCAAAGAATTACTAAAAAATGAATTAAGAGGGAGAAATTAGGATATGAGAGAAAGCTACCCAGAAATACAAAACCAGATAGTAAGAGTATCTACAGGTATTTAAAAGGAAGGGAATAAGTAAAGTGAGCATTGGTCCTCTAGGGATTGACTCTGGGGAATTAATAATGGAAAATAAGGAAATGGTGGATGAATTGAACAGATATTTTGCATCTGTCTTCACTGTAGAGGACACAGAGGATAGTATTCCAGAAATAATTGTGAATTGGGAGGTGAAAGGGAGGGAGGAACTTAAAACAACTGCAAACGCTAGGGAAAGGGTACTGAGAAATTTATTAGAACTAAAAGCTGACAAATCCCCAGATCCTGATGGACTTCATCCTAGGGTCTTAAAAGAAGTGGCTGCTAAGATAGTAGATGCATTGGTTTTAATTTTCTAAAATTCTCTAGAGTCTGGAAAGGTCCCATCAGATTGGAAAATGGCAAATGTGACTCCTCCATTCAAGAAAGCAGGGAGACAGAAAGTAGGAAACTACAGGCCAGATAGTTTAACATCTGTCACAGGGAAAATGCTGGAATCCATTATTAAGAAGGTTATAGTGGGGCGCTTAGAAAATCTCAATGCAATCAGGCAGGGTCAACATGGTTTTGAGGAAGGGAAATCATGGGCTGCATCTTCCAGTCGGTGAGCGGGGAGGGGCAGGGCCTGCTTACCGACAGGTAAAATGACGCACGGTGACGTCGGGCGTGCGCCATTTAGATTTTCAGTCTGGCGGGCGTGCAGACGAGTCGGCTGCGCGCCCGCGGAACTGTCAACGGCCACTTAAGGCCTTTAAATAAGTAATTAAGCTAATTGAAGGACCTGCCCGTCTAACCTTAAGGTTGGCGGGCAGGCGAGGAGGCCAGGTGGCCTTTAGAAAAAACATAAAACCTCATCCACGGGCAGGGTGAGGTTTCATGAGGGTTTTAAAATGTTTCTGAAATGTTGAAATAAAAGAAATTGACACGTCCCAGCTCATGTGAGGGTGTCACGTGAGGGGGACATGTCAGGGATTTTTTTTCCACACTTTCACAAATTTTTAAAACTTCCAGCGATCTCCCTGAGGCGGCACTTAGCCTCAGGGAGATCAGTGCACTCTTTCGTGTGCATGTGCAAAAGAGCGCACTCCTGACTCAGGGAATCCCCCCCCACCCCCCAAGCCCCGCCTGCCCTGAGTGGATGTTAATTGGCCCGCCCACGTAAAATGCCGGCGCGCCTCCCGACCAGGGACACCGATCGGGAACCTGCCCGCTCACACCCGCTCCTGCACATCCCCCCCTGGCGGGGAGAAAGCAGTTGCCCCATGTTTAACTAATTTATTGGAATTCTTTGAGAAAGTAACAAGTAACGTGGATAAAGGAGGACCTGTGTATGTGCTGTACATAGGTTTCCAGAAGGCATTTGAGAAGGTGTCACATCAAAGGTTATTATGCAAAATAAGAGCTCATGGTGTAGGGGGGGGGTAACATATTAGCATGGATAGGGGATTGGTTAGCGAACAGAAAACAGAGGGTGGAATCGTCACAGATTTGCACTAGGCGTGGTAGCGGTTGTGAGTTGTTTTACCCACCGGCCACAATGGCGGGTTTTCACCCATAAAGTTCCATTCAGCGCGCATCCTGCCTCATTAATAATACATGCACAGGAAATACTCTGGATTGCTGGTGGGGGGGGCCTTTGATTTGCCCGCCCCACCTCAGGCCGTCAGTAATCCAGGTGCCATATTTAAATGGTGCCCCTGCGCAGAGCTAGCTCTCTCTAAGGGATCAAAAGCTGCTACAAAGTCATGGCTGCCAAAGGGAGGAAACATGCTGCCCCCAAATTTAGCGGCTCTTCCCTTGGACACCTACTGGGCCCAGTGGAGGCCACAGTCAAGTCCTCTAGCCCCCACTCTGGGCGAAAGCCAGCAAGCAACGTTGCCAATCCAGTCTGTGAAGTGGTGGCAGCGGTGGTCAGCACCTGCAAAAGAGGACAGCCACCCAGTACCAAAAGAGGATGAATGGTCTCCTCCATCTGTAAGTCACTCTTCTCATCGCTCTCAACTCACAAACTCACAAACCCATCATACATCCACAGCGATCTCACTCACTGCAGCTTCAAGGGACATCACCATTCACTCACACACACACCTTCACCTGCCCTGCGGGTTGTGTCCTCATCTCGTCCATGGCACCACTCGCCATCCACACATGCCAAGCATCCTTCTCATCTGGCCTGGCAGGTGCCCTGCTTTCACTTTCCCTCCATCTGTCTTCATGACACAGATAACACAAAGGTAAGTAGGGAAATATGTTGTTAAGAGGATATAAGGAGGTTGCAGGCAGATACAGATAGGTTGAGAGAGTGGGCAATAATTAGCAGATGGAGTATCATGTGGGAAAATGTGAAGTTGTTCACTTTGGCAGGAAGGGAAAAAAAAGAGTATTATTTAAATGGAGATTTAAATATTCCAAGGAGCAGAGGGATCTAGATGATGAGTCACAAAAAGTTAGTATGCAGGTACAGCAAGTAATTAGGAAGGCTAATGGAATGCTATCTTTTATTAAGAGAGGAATTAAACATACAAGTAAGGTTGTTATGCTTCAGTCATACAGGCCATTGGTGAGACAACATCTCGAATATTACGTGCAGTTCTGATCTTCTTGTTTAACGAAGGATGTAAATGCGCTAGAGGAGGTTCAGAGGAGGTTCACTAGATTGATACCTGGAATGAGTGGGTTGTCTTATGAGGAAAGCTGGACAGGCTGGGCTTGTCTCCACTGGAGTTTAGAAGAGTGAGGGGTGACTTGATTGAAGTATATAAGATCCTGAACGGTCTTGACAAGGTGGACGATGAAATGATGTTTCCTCTTGTGGGTGAGTCCGGAGCTAGGGGTCACTGTTTTAAAATTAGGGTGCACCCTTTTACGACAGAGATGAGGAGAATTTTTTTCTCTCAGAGAGTTGTCTACTTCTAGAACTCTGCCTCAGAAGACAGTGGAGGCGGGGTCATTGAATATCTTTAATGTGGAGATAGATAGATAGATTCTTGTTAGGCAAGGGTATATTGGGTATAGACGGGGATGTGGAAATTGAAACACAAACAAATCAGCCATGATCCATGGTGGAGCAGGCTTGAGGGGCCAAATGGTCTACTCCTGCTCCTATTTCGTATTTTCACATGTTCGTATGTTCATGCAGACCAAGCTGGCACATGACAAAAGAGAGGTCACAGACTGGTGGAGGAATGCCCAACATCAAGGTCCTCACAGACTTTGAAAATAGAGTGATCCAGCTGGCCAGCGAGGATCTGGACCGGTCCTGTGCTGACGGTGAGGTCGGTGGCGCTCAACCAAGTGAGGATCCAGCAGTGCAGCATCCATCAGACAACCATGCAGTGAGTCAGCTCCCCTGTTCTGCAGTCCCCTGCCAGGCACTAATTATCTCTCCTTGCTTTCGCAGGCACATCTGGGAAACAGCCAAGGGAGTCCATGACCCAGGTCCTCGACTCAAGCCCGAAAGACACCTCAGAAGTAGAATGTGATGACACCCAAATTGAAGATCCATCACAATGCTCACCCACACCCTCTACAAGTGCAGAGAGACACACCTTGGTCGGGCCTAGTTCGAGAGTAGCCTCCTGGACACAATCTAGTGAGCACATCGCACTGTCTGATAAACAGCAGGCGAAGGCAGGGTCATCCCAGGCACTTGGCACTCGGAGGACTGCTGGAGGTCAGAAATCTGCTGAGTCCAAGTCAGATGATGAGCCTCTGGACTTGGTCATGTCACAGTTGCTGGAGCTGCAAAGGCAAGCTCGGGAACATCAGGAAGGGATTTCCACTGCACTCCTCAGATTGCAAGGCACGACGGAGGAGTCCATCCACCTTCAGGCAGGGGTGATAGCGTCGCCATGCCAACACTGGTAGGATGGCGGCTGCCATGGAGACCTTGGTCCAGGATATTGGTCCTGCACTACTGCGCAGGCTGAACTCCGTCACTGACACCCTAGTTGGCCTCCAACAGTATCAATGCAAGAGGGATTTGGGACAGCTCGATCTCACTCCAGCTACCCCTTCTTCTCAAGGAGTCAGCCATAGGGAGGAGGACCAGCAGCTTGACACCCTCTGGCATCCACCCAGGTGATTCCAGGAATGTCCGGCTGATCCAAATCCCCGCTTCCTGTGAATCCCCGCCACAGTTCCAGCTCAACAGGCCGAGGAGATGCCCAAAGCAGGCCAGGGCCCTCCAGGTCTCAGCCCTCCAGAGGACGTCCATCAAGGTCATCACAGACAGGGCATCGCGGTCAGCAGGCTGCCCCCACCTCCACTATGGATGTCGGGGAGCACCAAGACGTAGCGGCAGGGTTAGGAAGATTAAGAAGATGCAGTTGCACAGTGGGTATTAATCACTTGTACTTAATGTTCACTATTGTAAACATACGGACTCGAAACATTAACTCTGTCTTTCTCTCCACAGATGCTGTCAGACCTGCTGAGTTTTTCCAGCATTTTTTGTTTTTGTTTCAGATTTCCAGCAACCGCTGTATTGTGGATATTGGAGGTCAGAACGGTTCTTGGTTTATCCCAAGAACGTCTCCTTGCCTATGGCTCCTTGTTCTGATGAGCAGTGCTCGTGTCACTCAGATTGAAACCTTGGTTCCTGCACAAGATAAAGGCAGGTGTCTCAGTCCAGGGCCTCTTCCCTGTGCTTTGTGCAGCCTTCAGACCAAAGTGATGCTCCAGCTTCACACACACTGGACACGTTGCTGATGCCTGCACCTCAACGGTGCTTGTCATTGCTGCCAGTATGTCATGGGCAGGTGTCACAGAGTTCTGTCATACTCTTTGTGTGTCTCAGCACCTTTGAGATGGGGCTGGCCCCCAATCCTTCAGCATCTGTGACCAGTGACGCTGTGCTTCTGAGGGGGTTAGGTGCTGAAGGCTGACAAAGGATCAGGTGCATTTAAACTTTCACGGCTGCATCTCCATGATATGACCCTGATCACTGAGCGCAAGCAAACTGCCCTCGACCAGAAAGGAGTCAGACATTCACAGAGGCAATGTGAAGGTCAATGGAGCATCTTCACTGCATGTCATCATCATCCTCCTGGAATCTAGCAACTATTAGGGCCTCCGCTGCATCTCCATGACATGAGCCTGAGCACTGAGGGTGTGTACGCTGCCACCAGCCACACAGGAGTCAAACATTCACAGGTGCAAGGTGAGGATGTCAGGACTGTCCTCACTGCATCTCGTCATCATCCTCCACGAAGCTTGTAGCCAATAGAGCCTCCCGAGAATGCCTGTCTCATCTGGTCAGTGCGATGGCCTCATCGCTGGCATCCTCGCCTTTGAGGACCTCATCACCATCATCCCCTTTGACGTCCTCATCATCGGAGGAGACTTGTAACTCTTCTGTCTCCTCCTCAGCCAGGTCCTCCACCTTTGCAGTTCTGGGTTATATAGCACGCAGCAAGCAGCGATCATGCGTGACGCCCTCGGTGGACAGTATTTCAGTCCTACACTGAACCTGTCGAGGCACCGGAACCTCATTTTCAAAATGCCTATCGTTTGCTCCGACAAAGTCCGGGTCCTGGCATGAGCCTCATTATACCATCACTCTACTGCAGCCTGAGTTCTCCCGCACAGGCGTCATCAGCCATGGCCTCTGTGGGTAGCCCTTGTCCCCAAGGAGCCAAGCCTGCAGCCGCTGTGGGCCCTGGAAGATGTCAGGGATCTGAGATCTGCTAAGGATGTAGGAGTCATGGACACTCCCTGGGAATCGTGTACAGACCTGTTGGATGCATTTGTCATGGTCACAGACCAGCTGAACATTCAGCGAGTGGAAGCCCATGTGGTTAATATAGTTGACAGCTTGTTGCCATGGAGATCAAGGTGCCAAGTGAGTGCAGTCGATGGAACCCTGCACCTGTGGGAAACCTGAGATCTGCGCAAATCATAGTGCTCCTGCTTCCTGGCTTTCCTGATCCCGGACAAAATGTACAAAATTCTGTGCCTTCGCGAAGATGGCCTCCTAGATACACTTGTGCGTGGAGGCTTGCACGATCCCGCACACATCACCTGTGGAGCCCTGGAAGGAGCCACTGGCATAAAAATTGATCACCGCGGTCACTTTCATAGCCACTGGCAGTGGATGCCCTCCATGTCCCTGTGGCATCAAATCCTGCAGCAGGTGGCATATGTGACCGACCAGTTCCCTAGACATATGCAGTCTTCGGCGACACTGGTTCTCAGTCATTTGCAGGAGTGACAAGTGCCATCTACAGGTCTAAGTCTGGCAAGGCACCTAGAAGCAGTTCAGAGATGGCTCACTCGACTGATAAGTGGGCTGGGGATATTAACCATAAGGAAAGGTTGGACAGGCTGGGCCTGTATCCATTGGAGTTTAGAAGAATGAGAGACGATCTGATTGAAACATATAGCATACTGAGGGGACTTGACAAGGTGGATGCTGAAAGGATGTTTCTCCTTGTGGAAGAGACTAGAACTAGGGGACACAGTTTAAAAATAAGGGGCGTCCCATTTAAGATGGAGATGGGAAGGAATTTTTTGCTCAGAGGGTCGTGAATCTTTTGATCCCTCTTCCCCAGAGACCGGTGGAGGCAGGGTCATTGAATATTTTTAAAGCAGAGGCAGATAGAATCTTGACTAACAAGGGAGTCAAAGGTTAGCGGGGGTAGGCAGCATAGTGGAGTTGGGCCATGATCAGATCAGCCATGATCTTATTGAAAGGAGGAGCAGGCTTGAAGAGGCAGAATGGCGGGAGGATTTAAAGGCAGATACAATCTTGGGAAGCAGTGCCTCCAGTGGGTACAGGGGACCTCACAAAAGCAATAACCCCACTTCCTGCCAGACAGCAGCCTGCTCAGACAATGCTGACCGGCTATATGCCTTGCCCTGCTGCACATTAAATTGCGGTGGTGGTGGAATGAGGCCCTCAAGTGACCATTTCTTGGCCAACAAAGGCCCTCAGTGGGTCTATGGGCAGGCGGGCTGCTTGATGCCTCCCTCACCCACCATAATAAGGGGGGCTAGTGAGGGTTGAGTGAGAAGGCAGTGGAAAGGCCACCCACTTTAATTTACAAGCCATCCTGCTTTCAGGAGGGTCCATAAAATCAAGCCCAATGTTTCAGGTCATGAGTTTTCATCTGAATAGTTCTGATGAAAAGCTGCAACTTGAAATGTTAACTCTGGCCTGAATTTTTGTGCAGATGGAAAGGCTCCAACCACGTGAAAATGCCAGCAGAGGCCTGAACCAAAGTCCCGCCCCCAAACCCAGCCTCTGCCATTTTTGGGGCGTGGAGGTGTTGGGGGATGGGGGCAAATTCTAAATGGCACATCTGCTGTTCACGTGTGATTTTGGTGAGGTGGGTATTGGAAACCCAAAGAGTGCAGTTTAGATCAGGCAAGAGCAGTTCTGAACCTTGTGGATTTGTTTGGATAGCCAGGATACACTTTTGGAGAGGTAAGGTACCCGTTTGGAAATGGACCCGGGACACCTTTGGGAGAGGATAGGCACTCTCTGGGAGAGCTAAGGCACCCTGTGGGACAGATCAGGTGACCTTTAGAATTGTTAAAAGTGAACATGATTGTGTGCAGGGAGTGCATAAAGTCATTGGAACTGTCAAAGCTGCCAAATAACTGTCAAGCTGTCAAAGAACGATCAAAACCCATTAGAACTGTCTAAGCACATTCGAACTATAAAAAGGGTCCAGGAATTTAATTATGCTGAGCTTTACATTTTATAAAGTGTTGAGTTTAAAAAAGGAATCAGTGCTTGATATTTCGCTCTGTCTGTTGACATAAGCCTAAGGGTTATCATTTTAGGATTTGTGCTGCATGATTGGTTTTACAATCTAACATTTTCACAGTGGGGTGCCTGTTAAATGAGCAGCTTGAGTGACATCTCCTAGTGGTTATCAAAAAAAAATGCTTATTTTCATAAGATGGTAGTTGAAGGAATGTCAATGTATTGAATTTTTTTTTTAAATTAGTGAGTGTGTTTCTTTAAATAGTGACATCGGCCATTGACACATTATTTTATGTCAGCATAGCTCTTGAGATTTTTTCGTGAAGAATACTGGGTGAGTTGGCATGGAGGGGGTAAGAGAAAAGGGTGGTGGGTGTGGGGCACAGGATGGCATGAATTGGCACTATGTTGGCATAGGGGCTACAAAGGGCCATGGGGATTAGTGGGCAGCATGGGTTGGCAAAGGGACTATGATGGGCTATGGGTGGGGTGAGTAGAGAGGCATAGGGTGGCATTGTGGTATGAAGGGATATGAGGGTGGCAGAGGGAATAGGGTGGCATTGGGGTATGAGGGGCAATGGCATTGGGTAGAGGGGAATATGGTGGCATAGGTGGTATGAGGGGCCATGTGGGGTGGGTGGGGGTGAGGGAAAAGGGCTGGAGGAATGTTTTTTGTTTTGTTCATTTTCTTAAATAACTTCAACAAAGTGCCGGAGCACAGAGGCAGGCCTTCTGCCCAGCCCACTGTTGCCCCGGGTGATGTCCCCAATTTGTTATGATCCCAGACAAGATATCCCAAATTGTTAGGGACCCTAATTTTGTTATGCTTCTGGGTGAGGAGGGTGAACTGGCTTCCCTTCTTTATTCAACCCCTTGGTTGGTCGCAACAAGGTTAATTTAAAAAGGATCCCTTCCCTCATAGTTACGCTTTCCGAGCCCAAATGCATTTATGATTTAGAAGAGGCCAATTTAACCGGGCCTTTTGAGTCAAAGAAAGAGTAAGTTTATTAATTACTCAAAACCTGAGAAGAAATAATAAAAATGCTAGACACATACACACAGATCAAAAATGAGAAGTTGAGTCCAAAAGTAGAAGTTAAAAGTGATATACAAATCAGTCTTTGGCTTGTCCAGGAGGACTAGATGGCGAAACATTGTGGCTGTTAAGTTGGGTGATTCTGGTAGGGCTGACTTTGGCAGATTAGCAATTGGTTTGGAGACACATGCTTCTGCAGGTTGGCTGAAGGAGCTGTCCTATTTCCTTTTTGACTGTGGCTTTACTGACTTGCCTCCAGCTACAGAGAGTGAGGAGAGACTTTTACCTGCAAGCTGCAGTGATGCCTAGTTGATGTTCTTCTGCTGTGATCCTCATAGCACACACTAGCACACCAGAACTAGCACACACAGATTAGGTCGGAACTGGCTTTTTAACCCATTTTCTTGTGTTTTCCTGGAAGGGAAAAACAAACATGTATTTCGCCCAGAATCTGCTTTCTTTTAACTCAGATCATTTCCAAATTCTGAGATATAACTCAACAGGAGATGGTTTCTGCTTAGATGGTAATCAATCTCCATTGCCTTCGCAACCACAGGAGATTAAAGCTCAGTCTTATCTCTCCCTTTCAAGTGTCTCTGTCTGAAGTAGGCTTTGACAACTTTTTAAGTGCAATATCCTATGTTCTCTCTGAACTTGTCAGTCAAGTATAATCCAAACAAGAATTTTCCAGAAAGTGGTTACATTACATTCTCAGCCAGCTTTTGCTTGTATACCTTTAAAGAAAACACATGTCTTACATAAAAAGTTTAATATATCCGTAAGTAATTCGGGGCTGTGATCCGCTGTTGTGACATCACGACCACATCCAGCAGTCTCCACACTTATTCTGGGAGCAGCGGGCCCGACTTCTAGTGCAGCTCCCCCAACCCCCCGCAAAAAAAATCCCAACTTCTGGGCCTCTACGCTCCTGACCCGAGAGCGAAAATCTGGGCCAGAGGTTTTTCCACATTACCTACACCACGTGGACTGCAGCAGTTCAGGAAGGCAGCTCACCATCACCTTCTCAAGGGCAACTAGGGAAGGGCAATAAATGCTGGCCCAGCCAACGAAGCCCACATCCCATGAATGAATAAAATTGAAAGGTGCTGCCTGGCTTGCTGAGTATTTCCAGCATTTTCTGTTTATATGTCCACAACCATTATTAACTTTGCATCAGGCCACTAAATCCTGCCTATATACGCTTGTAGCATTTGGTATTTCACATGCTGGCAGAGATGTTTAGGTTCATACCTTATTCCAAGGTCCTTTACACTGACACAGTCTTCTCTCTCTCTGTATTGACCCAGGGTTTAGCCTCCTGGCTTGACAGCCATTATGGACCTACGGATGTGCCAGTCTACGATATTACGATTGTGGTGATATATAATCGCCTGCTGCTGATGTCCCACACCACAAAATAAATGCGTAGTTTGGGGCAAAGCCACTATAATTAAAATAATTTATATTTCTGGATTCCTTAGAGAGATAATTTATATTGAAAAATTCATGCTTTATTGGCAATTTTGCAAAAACTTTGTAAAGGAAGTGTTACAGCAGAAATTTCTGGTGTATTTAGTAATGTAAAGCTCCCCTCTGTTGGATGCTGTGAGTATAACAGTGAGGGAAAATAGACTTGCAGCAGGATCTTTATATTAATATGCTACGACAAATATTTCTTGGCTGATATTCTACTTTCTGAAATTGTTTAAGTGTATGCTTGGTTGTTTATGTCTATGGGTCGCTGATAATCAGTAGACACTACTCCAGCTGTGACCACTGCTTGCGGACCAGCACTCAAAGTGACCATAAGCTGTAGGAGCAGAAGTAGGCCATTTGGCCCATTGAGTCTGTTCCGCCATTCAATTAGATCATGGCTGATCTGAAAATCCTCAACTCCACTTTCCTGCCTTTTCCCTATTTTTATACTCCATTCCCTTTGAAATAAAGGCCAACATTCCACTTGCCTCCCCTATTACCTGTTGAACTTGTATGCTAGCTTTTTGTAATTCATGCACGAGGACTCCCAAATCCCTTTGTGCTGTGACTTTCTGCAGTCTTTCTCCATTTAAATAATATTCAGCTCCTCTATTCTTCTTGCCAAAGTGCATAACCTCACATTTTCCCACATTATATCCCATCTGCCAAGTTTTTGCCCACTCACTTAATCTGTCTAAATCCCTCTGTAGACTCTTTGTGTCATCCTCACCACTTGCTTTCCCACCTATTTTTGTGTCATCTGTAAACTTGGTGAAAGTACATTTACTTCCCTCATCCAAGTCAGTAATATATATTGTAAATAATTGTGCCCCAGCACTTATCCCTGTGGCAATCTTCTAGTTACAGGCCATCCTGAAAATGTCCCATTGTCCCAACTCTCTGCTTCTATTAGTTAGCCAATCCTCAATCCATGCTAATATACTACCCCCAACACCATGAGAACATAAGAACATAAGAAATAGGAGCAGGAGTAGGCCATTCGGCCCTTGAGGCCTGCCCCACCATTCAATAAAATCATGGCTGATCTGCCCCAGGCCTCAGCTCCTCTTTCGTGCCAGCTCCTCATAGACTTCAACTCTTCAACATTTCAAAAATCTACTTACCTCTTCTTTAAATACTTTCAGTGATCTCGCCTCCACAACTCTCTGGGGTAGAGAATTCCAGACATTCACTACCCTCTGAGAGAAGAAATTCCTTCACATCTCAGTTTTAAATGAGTGTCCCCTTTTTCTGTAACTATGTCCCCTAGTTTGAGATCCCCCCACCAGTGGAAATATCTTCTCAACATCTACCCTGTCAAGACCCTTCAGAACCTTGTGCATTTCAATAAGATCACCCCTCATTCTTCTAAACTCTAATGAATAAAGGCTTAACCTGTTTAGCCTTTCTTGATAAATTGACCCCTTCAGCCCAGCAATCAGTCTAGTGAATCTCTTTTCAACTGCCTCCAACGCCAGTATATCCTTTCTTAAATACAGGAACCAAAACTGTACACAGTTCTCCAGGTGCAGCCCCACCAATGCCCTGTACAGTTGTAACAAGACTTTCCTATTTTTAAAATCCAGCCCCCTAGCAATACAGGCCAAAATTCCATTTGCCTTTTTAATTACTTGCTGCACCTGCATACTAACTTTGTGTTTCATGCACCAGATCCCTCTCTGCTGCACTTTTTTGGAGTCTCTCTCCATTTAAATAATAGTTTGCCTTTTAATTTTTCCTACCAAAGTGCATAACCTCACACTTCCCTACATTAAAATCCATCTGCCAAGTTTTTGCCCACTCACTCAACCTGTCTATATCCCCTTGCAAATTCCTTATGTCTTCATCACAACATGCCATCCCACCTACTTTTGTATCATCAGCAAATCTGGATACATTACACTCTGCCCCCTCCTCCAAGTCATTAATATAGATAGTAAATACTTGAGGCCCTAGGACTGATCCTTGTGGCACTCCAATAGTTACGTCTTTCCAACCTGAAGAAGACCCATTAATCCCGTCTTTCTGGACTGAATTTTCTGGTTGGTGGGTGAAGTGGGAGTGGGCACGGGAAAGCGCGGACCTGATCGCCGCTTGCGATCAGGTCCACGCTGCCATTTTACGTGGGTGGGCCAATTAAGGCCCGCCCAGCGTACTTCACGACTCTCGTGCAGAGCAGGAGTGGGCGGGCGGCGGCGGGCGCAGTCAGGCCGCCGGGTCCAATGGCAATCCGGCGACCTGCATAAAGCCTGGGAAAGGCTTCTCTCAATGGCTGGGCGAAGGGCTGTGCAGGGGAGCAATGAAGTTCATGCAAGTCCAGAGGGTAGGCACCAGGGCAGGCCAGGCCGGAGGGTAGGGCGGGGGGGGCCAGCGTGCCCCTCGTTTTTCTGATGACTGCCTTGCTGCCCTTCTCGAGGAGGTGGCAGCACGGCGGGAGGTGTTGGTTCCCCAGGACGGGAGGAGGAGGCCCCCCGACATGATGAAACGTGCCTGGGAGGAGGTGGCCGAGGTGGTGAGCTTTCGCGACGTGGTGCGGCACATCTGGATCCAGTGTCGCAAGCGCTTCAATGACTTGTTGCGCTCTGGCAGGGTGAGGACAATGTTGGCATTGGTCACTTAACCCAGCAGGTCGGCTTTCCCCACTGCTGCCTCCCTCCGCCCCCAAGTCTGAGTGTGGTGACTGCATTGAATCATTGACAGCCTGTGTCCTTCGCTGGGTGGGCCAGCAGATATTGCCCATGCCAAGGTCAGCCTGAGAGGGTGGTGAAGAGACGGGTTCTGCCCCTGCAGCATGTGGTACACTGAGACCCTCATTACTGTTTTGGGGGCAACCTGGAGGAGCTGCACCCAGGCGCAGTGCTGGAACTCCAGGACATGTCAAAGTCAGGGTGATGACATGCTGGGAGGGGATCTTCAAGGTGACGTGGCAATGAACCATCTGCTGCGCTCTGCACTCCACGTGCTTGCGCCTCCTTGCTATGGAAGGATATACCGTGTGGTGCCTAATGTGATGTAGGCGGGGGTTGGGGGGAGGGGGGTGGGGGGCGCGGGGGTGGAGGGATGTGGGTGGGATTTGATGTGGGGACAGGCCTAGCATCTTTGTGTGAGTGTTCGGCAGCAGCAGTGTGAGAAGACACTAGGGCCCTGCAATGTCCCACTCTGGCTGGGGTGGACCGTCCACGAAGAGAATCCAGGTACAAGTAGTACTAATCAATCCTCCTCTCTCCTTTTCAGGAGAAGAATGCACATAATGCAGCCAAGTGGGTGAGGACTGGCGGAGGGCCGGCACAGTTAGCGATTCTCAGCTGCTTCGAGCAGGAGGCCCTGGATTTGGGAGGCGCCATGCGCCCAGGTCCACTGGTGTCAGTGAGGCTGGCGTACCACTGTCAGGTATTTATGCCCAGCAGTGAGGTCACCATTGTTCTTCCGGCAGCCATGGCAGTGCTGAATGTTCAGTGATTGAAGTTTGCAACATGGCTTGACCATTGCTTATGGAAGGATGAGCACATAATGATCTGGGGGACAGGGATACACATTGACATTGTCCTCACGTTAACTGATCCACTGTCTTTGTTCTTCCTTTCAGCATCAGCGGAGCAGGGCCGGGAGGAGGAGCAGCAGAGGCCCCCTTTCATACCTGAGGGCCCTGAAGCCTCGCCAGCGTCACACCATCTCTGCCAGGCAGGCACCAGCGCAGATATTAGCACCTCGGTGGGAATTCAAAAATTGGCTAGTGTCCAGGGGCACAGTGGTGAGAGCACTTCACAGTCGCTGGAGGAGCTGGCAGAGACAGAGAATGCCCATGGCGCCAGCAGTCGGAGGACTGCAGGGGACCGGCACATGCTCAGTCGGTGCCTGATGATGTGCCTCTGGAGTTGCCCGCGACGCAGCAGGGGCAGGAAATGCGGCCAGGAGTGCAGGAGAACCTGGGGGAGATACATGAGGCTAAGCTTGGCTTGGTCTCCGTGGTGGGGGAGTCTACGTGGAAGATCAGCAAAGCAATGAGCCACATGTCCTAGCGCCATGTATCCTCCATGGAGAGAGTGGCGACTCCCATGGAGACGCTGCCCCAGGAGACCCATCAGGGCTTCCTGGGGATGTTCTCTGACCAGCAAGCCCTCACATTGGCATTAACCTCAGCTGGTCAGTGCCAGTGTGGGAGATGGTCTGGGCATCAAGTTTCCCAGCTTGGTGCCCATCCATCCACAGAGCAGGGAGGTCCGAGGCGACCTCATGTCGGCGCAGCAGCTGCCTGTCGTCTCTGAGGGCTCCTCTCAGGGTTCTCCGGATGAGGGCGGCAGCTCCTCTGCCCCTCTCCCAGTGACCGTTGCATCCGGTGAGGCTGCGACGACTGGGGAGATGGCAGCTGTGGAACTGGCAGCTCCCTCCCAGGCGGGGCCAGCACAGGCTCCACGGGCCAGAGGACGACCGCCAAGGTCATCCAGGCCAACAGGACAGCAGAGTCAGCAGGCTGTCTCAGGTACCACTCCCAGCGAGGGGGCAGCACCAAGACGTAGCACCCGGAAACGTAAACATAAGGCACCTTCGGCACACCACGGGTTTATCACTGGTGCTTTTGTGTTGACCCGAGATGAGGTCCTGATGATTTGTTCTGATTTGTAACACTATTGTCTTTTTTTTTGCATAACTTTATTTGCTTGACATATTAAATTCAGGTATTGTCACCATGGCTGAGGGTGCCCCTTTTCTTCTGTCTGTGTATGGTTTCCAAAACTGTAATGAGTGCTTCGTGGGAAATTCAGCTTTATTAACAAGGCCCTTAGTGACCATTCCTAACCTGGCAGATTTTGCACTTGGGTGTCGAGTATGGAGCCGACAGCCCAGGCTTGTCCTGGTGGTTCATCTGTGGTGTGCTAGCTGAAGGTTCATAGGATTAAAGCCTCCCACGTGTCCCTGCCTCCCTGGAGTATGCCCGGGTCAGCATCTACCCCCTCAGCATTTCCCTGTGCCTGCTCATCCTCGGACTCACTGCTGGACTCATCGTGTGCGGCCGCAGACACTGCGTCAACGTCTTCATCGTCCACAGCGTCCCCCATTTCCAGCGCCAGATTGTGGAGAGCGCAGCATGCAACCACTATCACCGAGACACGATCTGGGGGGTACTGGAGTGCACCCCCGAACGGTCCAGGCATCGGAAGTGCATCTTGAGAAGACTGATGGTTCTCTCCACCACAGCCCTTGTGGTGACGTGGCTCCTATTGTACCGCTGCTCAGCTTCTGTTCTTGGATGGCAGAGAGGCGTCATGAGCCACCTTCTGAGGGGATAGCACTTGTCACCCAGCAGCCATCCATCCAGCCGAACCAGAGCACTGAAGAGCCCCGGCACCTGGGAGTGTCTGAGGATGTATGCGTCATGGGAGCTGCCTGGGTACCTTGCACAGGCTTGTAGAATCAGCATCCTGTGATCACACACTATCTGCACGTTCATGGAGTGGAAGCCCTTCCTGTTGACGAAGGCACTGGGCTCACCTGCTGGCGCCTTGATGGCCACATATGTACAGTCTATTGCACCCTGGGCACGGGGGAAGCCAGCAATGGCTGCGAAGCCTCTGGCTCGCTGTGTCTGACTTGCCTGATCCTAACGGAAGTGAATGAAGGTCAATGCATGTCTGAACAGAGCGTCTGTAGCCTGCTTGACACAAGTGTGGACAGCTGATTGGGAGACACCGCAAAGATCACCAACCAAACCCGGGAAGGAGCCAGGAGCATAGAAGTTGAGGGCAACTGTGACCTTTAGAGCCATTGGCATGGGGTGTCCACCCACACAGTTCGCGGAGATCTCAGGCCCAATCATCTGACAGATACAGTTGACTGACTCCCTTGAGAGACGGAGCCTCCTTCGGCACTGCACCTCAAACATATTGAGGTAGCTGCCTAGTGCCTGCGCTAGTCCTCCTAAAGGTGGCTCCCCTGGAGGCTGAATGTGCACTCCTGGCCTCCTCCCCCTTCTAGCCCTCCCTTCCTCCTCAGAGGAGGTGCCTCCAGTGGACAGTTCAGCTCCCATTCCCAGGTTAAGGGAAGGCTTCCTGAAACCTGCAGGTCCAGAAAAGATTCCTCACTGCAGTGTGCTGACCTGACGGTTGTGAGTCCAGAAAAAGCAGCTGGTATGCGTTTTAAAGTATTGCAGGTCACACAGGCAAGTTTCAAAAACTTTGAAAAATAAATACGTGACAGAGCACACTCGTGACCCCACTGAGCCCTCTTATCCCATCCATGGATGAGGTTTATACAAATCTCTCCTACCTGCCTGTCCGTTGCGCCCATGCGCCGACCCAAAGATTGCACGGGTGCCGAAAAATGGGCGTCGATTAGTGAGTCAAGGGCCTTAAGTGGCCCGTTAATGGAGTCTCATTAACCTGCCTTTAGTCCCATGAAGAAGTCATTAGGACTCGAAATATTAACTCCGTCCTTTTTCTCTCCACAGTTTTCCCGTGGCTCGGGTAATAATTCCAAGAACCTTGGAGGTTCCGCTTTTTAATTTAGCTCCTAACTGTTCAAATTCTTTTAGCAGAAACCTCCTTTCTAGTCCTATCAATGTCATTGGTACCAACATGGATAATGACAACTGGATCACCACCCCCTCCCCAACTCTAAGTTCCTCTCCAGCCTTGAGGAGATGTCCTTAACGCTGGCACCGGGCAGGCAACACAGCCTTCGGGAGTCACACTCGCGGCTGCAGAGAGCAGGATCTATCCTCCTAATTATACTGTCCCCTACCACCACAACGTTCCCAATTCCTCCCCCAACGTGAAAGGCTCCCTGTACCACGGTGCCGTGGTCAGTTCGCTCATCCTCCCTTCAGTGCCCACTCTCGTCCACACAACTTGCAAGATCCTCATAACTGTTGAACAATTGCAAGGACCGAGGCTCCTCGAACACTACCCCTTGGGTCCTCATACCTGCCTCACCTGCAGTCACAGCCCCCTGTCCCTGATCACAGACAAAATCTGAGTTAACTAACCTGAGGGATGTGACTGCCTCTTGGAGCAAATGGGCAGGTAACTTTCCCCCTCCCTGATGTGGCACAATATCTGCAGCTCGGACTCCAGGGGCTGAATTTTCCCCCCACTGGGGGGAGTTGTGCAGGGGCAGGCGGGAGCAAGCGCGAACCCAATCGGTGCCCCTGATTGGATG
Organism: Cetorhinus maximus; assembly: GCF_964194155.1. Lineage (NCBI taxonomy): Eukaryota > Metazoa > Chordata > Chondrichthyes > Lamniformes > Cetorhinidae > Cetorhinus > Cetorhinus maximus. The sequence continues at coordinate 29,941,029 of NC_135881.1, forward strand.
TGCACTGCCATTTTACGTGGGTAGGCCAATTAAGGTCTGCCCAGCGTGACGCTCTCCCGGAAGCGCTGAGCGCTCCCTGTGGAAGCCGGGGGGGGTGGGCGGGATTCCCTGAGTCCAGGCCTGCGCGTGAAAGAGCACAAAAATCTCCCTGAGGCACCTCTGTGCCCCAGGGGGATTTGTTTAAGTTTAAACAATTAAATAAAGAATTGAAAATATTTTAAGACATGTCCCCTCATGTGACAGTGTCACATGAGCTGGGACATGTCAAGGAACATTGATTTAAAAGTTTAATTAATTTATAAACACTTCATGAAACCTCATCCCACCTGTGGATGAGGTTTCATGAAAAATGCAAAGGCCGCCTGGGCTCTTCACCTGCCCGTCAACCTTACAGTTGGACGGGCAGCTCATTTAATTGATTTAATTTGTTTTAAACAGACCTTAATAGGCCTTTGACAGTACAGCGGACACACAGCCAACCCGGCTGCGCACCCACCAAACTGAAAATCTAAATGACGTGCGGTGACGTCAGGACACCCACCTGTCACCCCGCGTCATTTTATGTGTTGGCGAGTGGGCCCCGCCCCCACTCGCCAACCGGAAAATTCTCCCCCAGCTCCTCAACTTGGACCCTAAGTCCCTTGAGCTCCAAACACTTCATACAGATGTGTTCGCTCCAGATCACTTTGGTATCCAGCAGTTCCCACATGCTGCAGCAGCAACACATCACCTGTCCTGCCATCAATATTGTATTTCATTTAATTTATTCATTAATTACTCTAGTATCCCCATTCTTTACACTTTATTGTAATTAATTTTTTTACACCAGTATCGATCTTATACTTGACAGGTATTTTTAAGAAAAAGACTCGAGATCTAAACACAAACTGAAGACCTTACTTTTACTTTAAAGACTAGAAATACTCACCAAGCAGCTGCTTTCCCTGCATTCGCATCATGTTAGTTCGTGACGTCACTCCGCCACTGGTCTCACTGCAGGTCAGTAGGCCTCTCAATCTGCAACTTTCATCCTCTCCCGCTCACCTCTTGCTCAAAATATACTATTATGAGCCTTAGGATGAGAATGAACCTTAATCACCTACCAGATACTTACCAATAAACCAACCTCTTCCCCTGTAGCAGAGCAAGAGTCAATTCCTGGAGGCTGAAAAAGTTTAGGCAAAAGCAACCAATCATCTCTTTCCCTTCCTCCTCTTAACTCCCTGAAGTGCTCAACTCCAGCACTCTATTGTAAGTCACACTCAAGTGCTAGGTCGCACTAAGTTGGCTACTTATATATGCCCCTAACACAAAAGGCTGATCTGAGTCACTTAGTGAGGATCCAGTTTCATCTGGTTCTTAGTTAAGCTGCTCTTTCATTGGAACCCTTGACAGAACCTTGCTTAAGGCTGGCAACTACAGAATTTAAACTCTAGATTTTAGTTTAATACCAACTACAAACTAAATTAGGTTTGTACTAAAAGGTCCGAGGAATACTCTGGTACAAAATTTCAACACTCGGAGTCCAGATGCAATATTCAAGTGGTCCCTTTATTACGCATGCGAGGAGGAAACGTTGGGCAATCCAGGTGCTTCTCCACCGAGGTTCAAATGAGCAGAGTTTATATATCTTTTACTATCAGTTACAACTTAATGGTATTAGTTAGACAAAGGCCACAGCACAATGACCCCCCGGTAGGCTGATAAATGTGTTTTTGTACAGTAATTGCAGTGAAGAGACTAAGAATTGTCCTTTTGAAGATAGCAAAGAATGTATGTTTGTTCTATACAAAGAGGTTACAGGGGCTGACTGGATGTGGTTCAAGGCTATCAGATGGTGTTAAATGGCCTTCCCCATTTCTTGATCAAGTCATCCCGTGTCTCCGCCAGTGTGTGTCTCCCATTTCCGAATTGTAAATTTACAGCTGAGTCCTTTGTACAAGTTTTTAGTTTTCATGTAAGGCTGTGATTGTCTGTGTTTGCTTTGGCACCCTAGCTGTTGGTCCTGGCTGGCACTTTAAAATAAATCCAAATTTTCTGCATCTTCAGTCCCCCCTTTTGGGTGTGTAACCGATAGGTTAAGCTAGCCAATTAATCTGCGTCCGATGGTTTTGTCATGGCTCCGGCGGTACCGTTCCGAGCAAGCCCTATTGCTATGGCATCACCGGGCCTCCCCCCAAGTTTTTAAGCTTCCTAATGTCCGAGACTCCTGCCTTTCTGGTGGTGCACGGCCACCAAGACGAGAGGCACATTAATATTGTGTCCTGTCCCAGCAGCCATTGTTGCTCCTTTAACATTATTTTTGTCCTATGTCTTACAGGTGCGACATGATGCAATTCCCCACGCCAATGCTAACATTAGTTGCACTGCCATGAGTATCTGACAGATTATTCTTATCCAGGGGTGTATATCCACATTCAGCCCCCCAGTCCCACACTTGCTGCCGCCATGTCAGATTTCTCAATTGCTCTTTCGTATCATTGATTAGCCTTTTAAACACTGCCTGTAACACGTAATACTGTTTCATCACCTTTCGTAAGTCACCTTTAATCTTTGTCAGACTTTCGGGAAGGTGGGGAATTGAGGCCTGCTTGGGTTCCTCATACTGTTCCAGGGTATCATGGAGTATGTCGGAGGCGTTGACTGAGACCTGACCCCATTGTTGGATGTACATCATTCGCGTATGTCCGATAGTAACTGGGAGCCGGGGTTTAATGCAGAAGCTGGGGGTGGTGATGTTGCAATGTAGGCTCCCATACATGTACGACCAGTTGTCACACAGTATTCCCCTTTTCCCTTGTATCTGAGCGGGTGTGATGGTTTTCTCTGTGGGTAATTTCTAACATACAACCCTCCGTTCGGTTGTACCCGCAATCGTCCAGCCCCCCCTATTCTGACTGGATGGGGGCAAATTATGAGGTTACCTTCCCTCCTGCACCCACTCAGTGATACCCTGTGTATGCCCTCATTCTAGTGTATGGCATGCATGTCTTAGGGGCAGTACCGGAGGGAGTCATTGTCTCGGATTAACCCAACGTTCTCCACTTGGTGCTGAGGGTGCGGGCCCATGTCTGCTGTGACTGAGGGGATTGCCAATACAATGCCTATCATGTTCAATTGGTTTGCAGTGCACTTCTGAATCACCGGATACACCCTGGTCATTCCTTTCAATGTACAGGCATCGATGACGCCTGGGTTCTTGGCCAACCCCTGCAACTGGGTACTGTTGATCCAGCCCGGTACCTCCCCCCTTTGGATCTGGGCCAGATTGTGTCTTAATTGCCCGGTCATCCACTGGCCATAAGCGTGGCACAGCTGGCTTTTTCGGGTGCTGTCCTCTTGTCGTTCCTCCCTTTCTATTAATTGGTTGGTGGTTTTAGCATCGGTCTCTATAACGTGTACGCTTTCCAATAGAGATGCCTCACGCTTGCCCCCTAGGGCTGCTGCCGTTTCTCCGCCCCTCGCTGCTCTTATGAGCAGCTGCCTCATGATCCCTTTAAGATTCGTGACCTTGGAGTTGATTCCTTGAATGTCGAGAGAGTTTACTAGGGAAGTCCCTCAGTTCACCCCTGTCAGTACATTGTTAACTAACCCTCTCTTCTGGTGGTGGAAAGCAGCATGTCCCCTGAATCTAGTGGCACCCGTGGTGCTGGCCGCCTGATTAATCACAGCCTTACTCAGTATTTGTATAGTTTTCATAGGGGTGCTTGGTTACTGTAATACTCAGGCAGTTGTATACCTGCCAGGTTCACAATTACCGGTACAATTTCATGTTTAACGTTATCATACAATAGTTCACCATCCGTATACAGTACTAGTCCATTCTGTGATCCAGGGGTCATGTCTGGGCAAGATAGTCTCTGTGGTGTCATTGTGTCCTGTGATAGCGGGATGGTGTCGGTCTGGGGGTCTGCCGTTGTAGTCAACTCTGCACGTTTGGGCCTCAAGATCCAATGCCAGGTATCTGTCATTCCCAAGTCCTCCTCCCCGGGTCAGTGACCCCAGTTGTTGTTGTCCCAGGGTGCAAAGGTAAATTACGGAAAATCTCTCACACATTGTATCTGGACCTGTGCCTCCTTCGCACGTGTCCAGGGTCTGTCTGAACCATCACTGATCTGGAAGCATATTGGGCCCTCATTTTTCCATCAGAGTTCCATCCCCATATGCGAGCTCTGCCCTAGTCTCTCTCCATCGCTCATTCCAATGGATAGTTGCATAAGCCCAGTGCCACACTTGAAGAGCATTGACCTTTCCATTATGACATTCACACCTCCTTTCACGCAATATCCGTCGCTGACATTCTTGTAGTATAAGGCCATACCGGCCGCTGCTTCACGGTTTACGCTCTGTATGCCAGTGGCTGCGATAGCTAGGGCCCTGGTAATGATTATCGACACCCAGCTTTTTTCCATCTTGGCGTGAAGGTTACCCGGTTATTGTTATTTCTGTAATGAAGCATACTGCTGGTGATCACCAGGGGTTAGGTCGTATATAAGAGGCAGCTTTCTCATTTTCACCACTCCTTGTGCACAGCCCACAGTGACCCTCCCCCGTAGTTGAGGATTCCCCCATTGTCTTTCGGATGGCCAGTTCTCCAGATTGGAAATGAATCCTAAACTACTTGGCTAACACAGTATGGACTGCTCGTTGCCTGTTTTCCCCCCACTGCCCGGTAATTCAATCTTTCTTACTTACATCATAACTTTTCAGCTGCGACCAGTGTTTCCACCTACCTTTTCCCTTCATATCGACGCAGGCACATGAATCGCTGGTCAAAATAATTTTGCACGGTCCAGTCCATTTTGGGGCAAAACCTGGTTGGCTCGGGGTGATTTGAACAAACATCATGTCTCCGACCTCAGCTGTTGGTAATGGGGGTCCCCCTTTTGTCCTCTCTGCTAAATCCCTGATAGCCTGTTGGTCCTTCACTTCCTGCTGTAATTCCTTTAGCCGTCCATCCAATTGCTTAATATCGTTTTTAATTTTATCTCTGATGGGTCCCATATCCTTACTTCCGGTGGATATGCTCTCTGGCAAGCGCATAGCCCTCCCGGTCATCAACTCATAAAGGGGTTTATCTTAAATCCAGCATTTTTCAGTGTCCTTAAGACTATCAGGAGAGCTCTGATGTGGCCCCTTTCTGATTCTGACGCTATTAAGATGTCATCTACACATTATAAGATTGTACTGTTGTATGGCTCTACGTTGCACTGACTCAGCGTCTCACTCGTGACCCGATGGAAGATGTGCGGTCTGTTGTGGAATCCATGTGGGACCCTCGCCCAGGTATACCGTCTCCCTCCCACTGTGAAAGCGAATTTATCTTGGGATTCCAGGTCCAGTGGTATCGACCAAAATCTGTTGGCTACCTCTAAAACTGTAAATATTTTATGTTTGGGTTTTTACAATTAAAGCACACCTCGGGTTTAGGGAAGGCTGTCGCTGTGGCCACTGTTTCAGTGGGTTCTGTAACCTCCACTGCCGACACCTTTATCTTAGTTTTCCCTATGTGGTTATCTACCCCGGTGGCCCATCTTTCTAGCTCATCATGTGTTCTTGTCTACTAGCCTGGTGTCTAGGATTGCCTGGTGGGCCAGGCTAAGGCCATCCTTGTACAATTGCATAAACTGTACATCGTCTCAGTTCAGCGCAGCACCTATACCCCCGTAGCTACAATATGCCTCAAACTTCCGATTGCCATATTCATGAGCACCCTCGCCCTTTTCTTGTTTTACTCCAGTCACTATATTCCAATTAACTGGGGCTTGCCCTAAGACTTGTGCTATTTCTACTCTAAAGGCTCGGAAATCGGCTTGCTGCTGTGCCTGGTCTGCCTGGTTGTCCGGGCACTGGGGGCACTTACTCTATCTTAATTGGGGCCACGGGATATGGGGGTGGTGATTCCCAACCCGCTTCCTGTTGTTCCTTATCCTGCTGTCTGTTCCACCAATCCGTTCCATCTACATTACGTGCGTATTGTGGAGCTACTGGTGGCTGTGTTAAAGCTGGCGAAACTGGCATGAGATTTTTTTTGCCTGTACTAGCTTTCATTTTGGGATTTGTTGGCCAACATTCTATTTACCTTCTTACTTAACTCTACGTGTCGTCTTAACATTAGGATCCGTGCTTTATCATCTTTGTCTTTTTTTAGATTATCCCACCATTTTCTCTGATCAGTGGGTGAGTCAAATGAGTTCCAATTATTCTTTATCCTTTAGACTATCAATTTCTTATTTTGTCAGCTAAATGCTCTGTCAGGGATCCCTCTGGTCCCCACTCGAGTTTGTCACTACTGGCCATCTCTGGGTAAGACGGTCGGGGTATTGTTGTCGTCAATGGTACGATTCTTACCTGGGTCCTTTCTGACCGAACTCGTTACTTGTGACTAATACCGGATGTAATTATAACAATCTATAATACAAGCGTTTCTACCCCTTGAACTATTGCCTGGAGCCTAGGTTTCGGATACGTGGGGTGCCTTACACTTCCTGGGTCGGGACGGAGTCGGATTTAGTATGAATAAAAATGTGCTCATACTGTGACTTGTCCTGGTTCCCTGTCGGTGTCCTGCGTCCTTTGTACCCTGCTAGCAGCACCAATTAAAAGGTCCGAGGAATACTCTGGTACAAAATTTCAACACTCGGAGTCCAGATGCAATATTCAAGTGGTCCCTTTATTACATACGCGGGGAGCAAATGTTGGGCAATCCAGGAGCTTCTCCACCGAGGTTCAAATGAGCAGAGTTTATATATTTTTTACTATCAGTTACAACTTAATGGTATTAGTTAGACAAATGCCACAGCACAATGACCCCCCGATGGGCTGATAATTGTGTTCTTGTACAGTAATTGCAATGAAGAGACTAAGCATTGTCCTTTTGAAGATAGCAAAGAATGTATGGTTGTTCTATACAAAAAGATTACAGGGGCTGACTGGATGTGGTTCAAGGCTATCAGACGGTGTTAAATGGCCTTCCCCATTTCTTGATTGAGCCATCCCGTGTCCCCGCCCATGTGTGTCTCCCATTTCCGAATTGCAAATTTATAGCTGAGCCCCTTGTACAAGTTTTTAGCTTTCATGTAAGGCTGTGATTGTCTGTGTTTGCTTTGGCACCCTAGCTGTTGGTCCTGGCTGGCACTTTAAAATAAATCCAAATTTTCTGCATCTTCAGTACAAAATAAAATTTAGACTTTCTTACCCAACAACTGCACACACTCAGTCCTGACAGAGTCAAGACAGTACATCATGTGAAGTGGGCTCCTTGGAGCCAGACAGGACTTGGCTGTTGGCTTGCGCTGGTGGTGCAAAAATGCCTGAGTGTTCTGACACGTGCATTTGTTGATCCCTTACTGATTCTTCATTACTTTCATAAGATATTTTTAGATACGAGTAGTATATTCTTACTGTATTACAATACTCTTCATGGGTTGGCCTAATTAATCAGCGATGTGACTGTAAAACTACACAAAGAGGTTGCAGTATACATTATTATTCTATTATGAATGACTTATTCAACATTGAGATTAACATTTGTGTTGCTTAAAGGTAAGCGCCGGATATAAAACAAATGAAGCATATGTTTTGCTATCTTTTTCAGATCTGTCATTGTTGAGATTGAGCTGAAAAAAGAAAGCAGGATATAGTCATGATTTTCATTAAGACTGCAATTGAATATATGCTTTTGCATGTGTGTAAATGGACTGAAGTCTAGAATTCTACAGTCCATCACACCTATGCCAACTCTATGAAAGAGCTTTCTACTTATTCCCCTGTCCTTTCTCCAAACACTTTAATTTTACATTTAAGAAAGAAAATTATTCCTACTGGGAATGCACCCTGGGTCCTGAGAATTCTGCTGATCTTTGCTGCACTTACTAAGGAACATTGTGCACTTGCTGAAGGACATTGGAGGAGGGTTTTTTTGGGGGGGGACTGTCTCCTTAGCCTGGCTCTTCTAGTGGCGCGGGGGCTAGGCCTATGTAAATTAGGGAAGCCCTGCTGCCTAACTGCATTTAGTTCTGGTACTGCACCTCAGGAAGGACATATTTCCTTTGGAGAGGATGCAGCACAGATTCACCATAACAAAACCAGAGCTAAAAAGGTTTAATTATGAGGGCAAGTTGCATTGGCCATTTTGTACTGGTTCAAATATAGAAGATTAAGAGTGGAATTTTCCATTCTGGAGACTAAGTGCAGTGTTGGGCGGGAAAGTTGGTGTGATTCCCACTGAGCAGCAGGACAGGTGAACATGTGCAATCTTCTGCTTTTCAACTCATTAATTATGCATCCACAAGGAGCTCCAACAAATGGCGTGGCAGGGCGGGCAGTATGTTGTCCGCCCCACCATTGCCTCATGGGTTCAAAGGTCCTGGCACCATATTTAAAGGGCACCCGGACAGCCATTCCTTGCAGCCTCAGCTCATACTCAAATGTGAGCAACCACATCCTGGGACATAAGAGGATGCTTCCAGCATTGCCTCTCGCTCAACTCTAGATAAGAGCACTGCCAGAGACACACCCACGATCAGGCCAATGCTCGCCATTGCAGTGCTCCATGTTCAGCAGCATCTTGACCTTATAGAGACTCTGCTGCCTCTTGCTGCTCAGGCCCTTTCCCCTCATGGACCTGTGCCAACCAGCCTCCAGCTCATCATGTGGATGAGAGCCATTACCAAGGCAGGGTTGCCTGCATCCTGCAATGTCAATGCCTCCTGGATGTGTGAACAAATTGAAATGAAGCGATACATTAAGTGAACATGTCCTCTACCGGTTTCCCTCTCTCTCAAAGCCAGCAGGCAAGTACTAAGCCCTCCACCTGTCCTCCATCTAGACATGGCAGCCCCACCCCACCCTTTCCAGGTAAAGGACATCCTGGAGGATCAGAGATGGATATTCCTCCCATTCATACATGAATGTGTATGGTGTCACGACACGATCATATTTTTCCACAATATTATTGAAAGCTTATGTGTGTGAGTGTGGATGGTTCTGTCTGTGTGACTGATTTAATTGAATTAGAGTCAGATAGACTGCAAGGTGGAAATTGTCAAAAGGACTGGGTGTAAAAAGTGTATTTGTAAAGCTAATGAGTGAGCTAGAGTATAAGGATCAATAGATAAGTTGTGAATGAAATTTGCATTTTAAAATACGTGGGGAGTTGTTTGATTTTCAAAGGGATGCTAGGATGTTTACAACTAACAAGATAAATAGGGCAAGGTTATTATGTTTATTTTTCCCAAAAGGAAAAGGGCCATATTGACAACATTAAATATTTTTATATTAAGGGAGAAATAAATTTCCAAAGACATGTAGAACAATGGGATTTTGCACATTAAAGAGAGAGAAACATATATAAAGGATGGAAGGCTCTGTGGGTGTGGCCATGTAAAATCATGAAAAGTGCATTGTGTGAAACAGATTTGGGAAAAGCCTCTAGTTACTCTGCAGAAGTAGTGCTGTTCCAGTAACTAAAGTTGTGTTAAAAGCCTTTAGAATTCAAGTAACTGTAATCTTAGGCATGTGTTTAAATTCTTTTCTTCTGTCAATAAATGTGTTAATTTAATTTTTAAAAATCATTAAAAGTATTAGCGGGCTCATTACTTCTGAAATCAATGCACAGATCTTCTCGTAATTAATACAAATTTCAAAACTGTTGTGATAGCGTGGCCAAGTTTCCCTCATGGGTTTGGTCCACCTGGCAAATATCACCCGCCACATCCTAACAATGGAGACATTTCTCATTGACCAGGTGATGAGAGCCATGTACAAGAAGCATCACACAGACACTTTTCCACTTCTCTATAGAGATACCATTGCCTTAGCAGCATAGAAAGACTAACTGCATGATCCCTTGTCAGCCATGCCCATTCATCAGAGAGAATGGAAGCTTGGAGGCACGAGTGGCTCCCTCCACCAGACACGTCCCTTGGAGGCACCCACCTCCCTCCTTCCCTCCCTTCTTCCTTGCCTCTGACTGCAACCAATGGCAAATGGCACAGAATGAATGGCAGCTGCACACCTTGCAGGGATCTCGATGTTATGAGACCCATGAGTCGGAAACAAACCTGCTACAATTCAGGCTTCACCATAGAGAGGAGAACATAAGTGAGAACTTGTGACATCCAGTTACCTCAATTATTAGGATGTCCCTTTAGTCGGCCACTTGTGCTGACCTTGAACTACACCCACCCTAAAATACCCTCCTTGGCCACTTCGAGGATTCCATAGCAACTGTGCTGTCAAGAACAGGCTTGAGAAAAGGGTGCGCGTAACTTTTCAGACATGCTCCACCACCTTCTACCAGCCCCCGTCACCCACAATCCTGTAAGAAGCGTGCAATCAGTGAGGGGAGACTTCGACCTGAGTGAGACAGAGGCTGAGTGAGTATACTTGGGAATTTGGTTCAAGTGGGAACTCAACTGGTAAATCTTTTTCAAGTTCAATTTTGGAGTCAGGTTTTTTTTGTCAGGTTCTGACCAGAACTAACAACACAGAATTAACAGCCTATAAGTTAAGTAGCCTAGTTAAACAGGCAACTGTCTTAGTGGTAGTTAACTGACAATCACCTAAAAGCCCTTTGCCTGAATAGAACCTAAATTAGGCATTGATAACTGTAGCAGGAAGCTCGGCTAGAGAGTGACTCATCACAGATCAATAGAAAAAAGGGACTTTTTAAGCGCATGGTCAGTGAAGGGAGACTTCAGCATGAGTGAGATAGAGACCGAGTCAGTATATTTGGGGATTTAGTTCAAGTGGGAATTTGGTGCATAGGGGGAAAGAGTTGTGGTAGGTAAGGTTTACTACAAGAAGTGTGACTTAGAATAGAGTGCTGGGAGTTGGGTAATTAAGGGAGTTTGAGAAGAAAGGGAAAGAGATGCTCTTTTGCTTTCTGCTTTCTAACTTTCTCAGCCTTCAGGAAGTGGTTGTACTCTGTTACAGGAGAAGAAGCTAGTTATTTGGTGAGTATCTGGTAAGTGACTAAGGTTTATTCTATTCCTAAGGTTCAAAATAATCTAACAACTGGTGGCAAGGTTAATAAAATATACAAAATCAAAAGTAAAATATATAATTGAATAAAATAATTAAATGGTTAATTAGAACACATGAAGGATGTCAGTCCTGGTTCATTCCTCAAGGCAATGCATTGAGCAATCAGAGTCAAACTGCCTGGTTTAAAATTTCAAACAGTGCTTGGCAGTTAACTGTCAGTCACCATTAACTGGTGTATTTTCTGTGGCAACGCCTCTACCAATCAGAGTCCACTTGCCAACCAATCAGCACTCTTTTCTCATACAATATAAAGTTGTTGTTTCCCCTGACATTGGTATTCTTGCAATTGTCCTGATGAGTGCAAGATGAAAAGCTTTGACAAAATGTTTTTTTTCAGCAATACTCAAGTTCTGTACTACCAAACGACTTCCTATGTTTTGTGTAATTACAGGAACTGTGCTTAACTTGTTAAATTAGGCTCTTATATGACACTCATCATATGCATTATTGTTATTATTCAGAGGCACAGCTATGACAGTATCTAGGTTCATTGATGCAATGTGCAAAGTAATGGAGCTGCTGGACACCAAGGTGATCTAGAGCGAACACATCTGTAGTGAGTGTTTGCAGCTCGAGGAACTTCAGTTCCGAGTTGAGGAGCTGGAGTCCGAGCTGCAGACATTGCGCCACATCAGGGAGGGGGGACGTTATCTGGACACCTTGTTCCAGGAGGCGGTCACACACCTCTGTTTAGGGAATTCAAATTTGGTTTGTGATCAGGGACAGGAGGGTGTGACTGCAGGTGAAACAGGTTTGGGGACCCAGGGGGTAGCATTTGAGGAGCCTCGGCCCCTGCAACTGTCCAAAAGTTACGAGGTGCTTGCAAGCTGTGTGGACAAGAGCGGGGACTGTAGGGAGGATGAGCGAACTGACCACAGCACCATGATACAGGGAGCCATTCAAATGGGGGAGGCAAATAGGAACGTTGTAGTGGTAGGGGACAGTATAATTAGGGGGATAAATACTGTTGTCTGCAGCCAAGAGCATGAGTGGCCAGTGCCAGGGTTAAGGACATCTCCTTGGGGCTGGAGAGGAACTTGGAGCGAGAGGGGAGGGATCCAGTTGTCGTAGTTTGTGTTGGTACCAACGACATTGATAGGACTAGAAAGGAGGTTGTGCTGAAAGAATTTGAACAGTTAGGAGCTAATTTAAAAAGCAGAACCTCCAAGGTAATAATCTTGGGATTACTACCTGAGCCACGGGCAAACTGGCATAGGGTAAATAATGTCAAGGAGTTAAATGCCTGGCTCTAAGATTGGTGTGGGAGGAATGGGTTTTAGTTCATGGGGCACTGGCACTAGTACTGGGGTAGAAGGGAGCTGTTCGGGTGGGACGGGCTTCACTTGAAACGTGCTGGGACCAGTGTCCTGGCAAATCGAATAACTGGGGCTGTAGAGAGGGCTTTAAACTAAAAATTGGGTGAAGGTTCTGGAGAGGGGATGCATTGACTTATAAAGCAAAAGGACATGGCAGCATTGCAGGGCAGCTGTTTAGGTAATGATACCCAGAGTGTGACAGGAAGGGACAGCGTGTACAAACATTAAAAAAAAAGCAGAAAATAGGGTCAAAGGGGGAAGAAATGGTAAAAAGGCAAAATTAATGGTTCTTTACTTAAATACACGTAGTATTTGGAACAAAATAAATGAATTAACGGCACAAATAGAGGTTAATGGGTAGGATCTTATAACATTATGGAGACATGATTACAAGGAGATCAAAGCTGGGAGCTAAATAGTGAGGGGTATGTGACTTTTCAAAAGGACAGGCAGGAAGGAAAGGGTGGTGGGGTAGCTTTGTTAGTATGGGATGGAATAAGTATGATTGCAAGAAATGATCTTGGATCGGAAGATGTAGAGACCATATGGGTGGAGGTAAGAAATAACACGGTGAAGAAGACACTGGTGGGAGTAGTCTATAGGCCCCCTGACAGTAGCTATACTGTAGGACAGAGAATAAATCAAGAGATAATGAGGACATGTAGAAAAGGCAGTGCATTAATCATGGGTGACTTTAATCTTCATGTAGATTGGGAAAATCAAATTGGCAGAGGTAGCCACGAGCAAGGATTCATCGGGCAGAATTTTACCCTTGGCATGCGGGCTCAGCGGGGGCAATCGGGAAGCCAACTGTCCACCACGATTTTACATGGGCGGACCAATTACGGCCTGCCCAGCGTGAGACATGGCCTTTCAATGAGTGCGAAGGGGCAGGTTGGGGTGGGGGCTTATGTCCGCCAAGCCCAATGGCGACCCGGCAGCCGATTCAAATGCGGCCTCAGCAGCCCCTGGAGGGTTGCCACCGAAGGACGCGGAAGTCGACGGCATGAATGCCGAAGTAGGTGGACACTGCAGGTGGGAGGGCAGTTTGGTGGGGTAGATGGCCCCGCATTTTTCGGATGAGTGCCCCAGTGCCTTCCTGGAGGAGGTGGCAGCCAGGAGAGAAACACTTATCCCCAGGGATGGGAGGAGGAATTCTCCCCCCAAATCACCAAAAAAGCCTGGGAGGAGGTGGCATCCAGGGTCAGTAGCCACGACATGGTGGGGTGCACATGGGTCCGGTGCCACAAGCGCTTTAACGATCTCCTGCAATCGGGAAGGGTGAGCACCGTGTTGGCATGGGTCACTTTGCAGGTAAGAGCTGCCTATGCCCCAGTGGGCCTCAGAGGTGTTAGAGTGTGCGTGCCAAATGTCAATCAGGCAGGACCTGGGCAAGGAAGTGAGCCCTGGCTGCTTGGACTGAGTGCCTTGCGGCTCAAAGGTCACGAATGGTCTGAGCCCTGCGAGGTGTTCCTCAGGTGGGGTTGGTCAGGCTGTAATGGTGCTGTAGGTACAGTGGACTAATCAGTGCTCCTCTATCCTTTCAGGAGAAACCATCCCATAACAATGCAGAGAGGTTTCAGACTGGCGGGGGACTCCCCACACCTTCTCATCCTCACACAGTACGAACAGAAGGCACCTCGGTCATGTCACCGCGGTGAGTTTGGGGTGCTAGAGGGAGGTAACAGTGCAGTGCACTGAGGTGAGAATGTGTCTTTTTGCAACCATTGCAGTGTAGTCTGTATATTGATGTGAGCATCGAACCTGAAATACCCATTGATAATGGAAAGACGAAGGCACCATGATGCAGATCTCTGTCTCATCAGGGTGCCAGGCATGCACACTGACAGTCTAATAACTTAAAACTAATGACATGGCCTTCTTCTCCCTTTTAGGCTCACCAGCAGCCCCTCGTTGTGAGGATCCTGAAGGCCCACCCCTGATCCCTGAGAACCAGCACGCTGAGTATGCACCAGCGTCACACCCTCTCTGTCAAGCAAGCACCAGCACAGATACCAGCACCTCGGTGGGCATAAAATCAGCATCTAGTATCTTTGTGCACATTGGTGAGGGCACTTCACACTCGCGTAATTTGCAGGCGAAGGCAGAGAGTGCCCAGGGCGCCGGCAGTCGGAGGACTGTCGGAGACCAGGGCAATGCTCAGTCGGTGGCTGATGTTGAGCCTCTGGAGTGGTCCATGAGGCAGCAGATGCTGGATGTCCAGCAGGGTGTGTGGGAGGATCAGACAGAGATACAAGAGGGAATGCATGCCATGGTGTACCTTGTGGAGGAGTCCATGTGGAGCATAGGCACTGTGTTGACTCTCATGGCCGAGCACCACGCGTCCTCCATGGAGAGAGTGGCAAATCTCATGGAGAGGCTCCACCAGGGACTCAATCAGGGCTTCCTGGGGATGCGCTCGGACCTTCAAGCCCTCACACTGGCAATGACCTCAGCTGGTCAGTGTCAGTGTGGGAGATGAATTGGGCATCCAGTATCCCAGCTAGGTGCCTGTCCATCAATGGTGAGCAGGGAGGTCCAGAGCATTGGCATTGGTGCACGAGCTGCCTGTCGTCTCTGCGGGCTCCTCTCAGGGCACTCTGGATGATGGCAGCAGCTCCTCTGCCTCTCTGCCAGTGATAGTGGCATCTGATGAGGCTGCTGCAACTGGGGATATGGCAGCCGTAGCACTGGCCGCTCCCTCCTAGGCAGGGCCAGCACAGGCTCCATGGGCCAGAGGACGCCCGCCAAGGTCATCAAGGCCAACAAGACAGCAGAGTTAGCAGGCTGCCGGTGCCAGTGATAGGAGGAGCACCTAGACATAGCACTCGCAAACAAAAACTTAAAGCACCTTAAGCACAACACAGCCTGATCACAGGTGATATTTGTTTCCCCAGTTTTTCTATTATTTTTATAATGGTGTGATGTAAAACACTGGTCAAGGTTATTTTCTGCTATGTTTGTTACTCAGAAGTAAATGAGATTTTTTTTTGCAACTGACCTCTGGATGCTTCATTTGCTCTGTACATGCAGAGTAAGCCAAGATGTTATGATGGACATGTGACTCCTTACACTATCTGCCTGTGCAATAAAGTTTATGTTGTTGACCAAGGAACTGGTCCTGTCAGGGATCGAGTATGGAGCCTGCAGCCCTGGCATGTGGTGATGGTTCTTATTTGGTAGGCTAGCTGAAGGAGCGTTGGATCAAAGCTTCCCGGGTGTCCCTGCCTCCCTGGAGGTTGCCCAGGTCAGCGACTATGCCCTCAGCGTTCTCCTGAGCGTGCTTGTCCTCGGACTCACAACTGTTGCCTGTGCAGCAGCGTCAAGATCTTCTTCCTCCGCTGCATCCCCCCTTTCCAGTGTTAGATTGTGTAGAGTGCAGCATGCAACCACTTTCAGTGACACACAATCTGAGGGGTATTGCAGTGCACCCCTGAACAGTCCAGGCATCTGAAATGCATCTTGACCAGACCGATGGCTCTCTCTACCATCGCCCTTGTGGAGGCATGGCTCCTGTTTGGCAAGGTTGGATGGTATTTATTTTACTGTAAGGAGTCTGACAAATAAGGCAGATGAGTTGAGGGCACAAATTAACACATGGAAGTAAGTATGATGTCATTGCTGTCACAGAGACATGGTTGAAAGAGAGGAGCAGGATTGGCAGCTCAATATTCCAGGATATAGGGTCTTCAGGCAAGACAGGGAAGGAGGTAAAAGAGGGGGCGGTATCGCAATATTGATCAAGGAATCAATTACAGCAGCATGTAGGGATGACATCTTAGAAGGCTCCTCAAATGAAGCCATATGGGTAGAACTTAAAAACAAAAAAGGAGCAAATCACATTGCTGGGAGTGTACTAGAGGCCCCCAAACAAACAGTCAGAGAAATAGAAGAACAGATATGTAGGCAAATTTCAGAGAAGTATAAAAATAATAGGGTAGTAATAGTGGGGGATTTCAACTTCCCCAACTGGGTTAGTCAGTGTGATAGGTTTAGAGGGAGCAAAATTCTTAAAATGCATCCAGGAGAGCTTTTTAAACCAGTAGAAGGTCCTACAAGAGAGGGGGCGGTCCTGGGCTTAATTTTAGGGAATGAAGCTGGGTAAGTGATAGAGAACATTTTGCAGACAGTGATCATAACTCCATTAGATTCAAGGTTGTTATGGAAAAGGACAAGGATGGGCCAGAAATCAGAGTTCTAAATTGGGGGAAGGCCGATTTTAATAAGATCAGTTATGATTTGGCCAGAATGGACCGGGAGCAGCTGCTTTTAGGTAAATCTGCATCAGAGCAGTGGGACTCATTCTCAAAGGAAATAGGCAGAGTACAGGGCCAACATATTCCAGTAAAACTAAAGGGTGGGACCAACGAATCCAGGGAACTGTGGATGTCGAGGGATACACAGGATTGGATAAAGAGAAAAAGGGAGGCTTATGGCAGATACCGAGGGCTCAAAACAGCAGAAGCCCTGGAGGAGTATAGAATGTGTAAGGGGGAACTTAAAATGGAAATTAGGAGAGCAAGAAGGGGGCATTAAAAAACATTGGCAGGTAAAATAAAGGAAAATCCAAAATTATTTTACAAGCACATTAAGAGTAAGAGGATAACTAGGGAAAGAGTAGGGCCCATTAAAGACCATAGTGACAATTTGTGTGGGGAGCCGGAAGACGTAGGTAGGGTTCTAAATTAATACTTTGTGTTGGTGTTCACGAGTGAAAGGGGCGATTTGGGTATGGAAATCAGGCAGAAGGACTGTAATATAATTAAAGAAATTAGCACAGAAAGGGAGGAGGTTCCAAGTATTCTGGCAGGTTTGAAAGTAGATAAATCTCCAGGCCCGGATGCAATGTATCTCAGGCTGTTGAATGAGGCAATGGAGGAGATAGCAGGGGTGCTGGCAATAATGTTCAATACCTCTCTGGCCATAAGAGAGGTGCCAGAGGACTGGAGGACAGCCAATGTGGTACCGTTATTCAAGAAGGGAGGAGGGGATAAACCAGGGAACTACAGGCCAGTCAGTCTAACCTCAGTGGTGGGGAAACTATTAGAAACAATTCTGAGAGACAGAATTCATCTACACTTGGAGAGGCAGGGATTAATCAAGGACAGTCAGCATGGTTTTGCTAAGGGGAGGTCATGTCTGACCAATTTGATTGAATTTTTTGAAGAGGTGACCAGATGTGTAGACGAGGGCAATGCATTTGACGTAGTCTACTTGGACTTCAGCAAGGCTTTTGATAAGGTCCCACATGGGAGACTGATAACGAAGGTAAGAACCCATGGGATCCAAGGCAATTTGGCCAATTGGGTCCAGATTTGGCTGAATGGCAGGAAGCGGAGGGTGATGGTTGAGAAGCGTTTTTGTGACTCGATACCTGTGTCTAGTGGGGTTCCACAGGAATCAATGTTGGTTCCCTTGCTGTTTGTGGTATTTATAAACGATTTAGACTTGAATCAGTAAGTTCGCGAATGACACGAAAATTGGGGTGGTAAATAGTGAGGAGGATAGCTTTAGATTACAGGAGGATATAGACGGGCTGGTCAGATGGGCTGATCAGTGGCAAACGGAATTTAATCCGGATAAGTGTGGGGTGATGCACTTGGGCAGGACAAACAATGGTAGGACCCTGGGAAGTACCGAGGATCAGAGGGACCTTAAGGTAGTAGATAAAGTGGTTAAGAAAGCATATGGGATACTTGCCTTTATTAGCCGAGGCATAGAATATAAGAGCAGGGAGTTTATGCTGGAACTGTATAAAACGCTGGTTAGGCCACAGCTAGAGTATTGCATGTAGTTCTGGAATCTACATTATAGGAAGGATGTGATTGCACTAGAGAGAGTGCAGAGGAGATTTACCAGGATGTTGCTTGGGCTGGAGAGTTTTACTTATGAGGAGAGATTGAATAGACTGGGGTTATTTTCCCTGGAGCAGAGGAGATTGAGGGAGGAGTGATTGAGGTGTATAAAGTTATGATGGGCATAGGGTATTCAGGGAGGAACTTTTCCCCTTGGTGGAGGGATAAATAACCAGGCGGCATAGATTTAAGGTAAGGGGCAGAAGGTTTAGAGGCGATGTGAGGAAGAATTTTTTCACCCAGAGGGTGGTGGGAATCTGGAACTCACTACCTGAAAGGGTGGTAGAGGGAGAAACCCTCATAACATTTAAGAGGTATTTGGATGTGCACTTGCGATGCCATGGCATACAAGGCAATGGGCCTAGTGCTGGAAAATGGGATTAGAATAGTTAGGTACTTGTTTGACCAGCACAGACTCGATGGGCCAAAGGGCCTTTTTCTGTGCTGTAGACCTCTATGACTATGTTGTACCGTTGCTCAGCCTCTGTTCTTGGGTGGCAGAGAGGTGTCATGAACCACCTTTTGAGGGGATAGCCCTTGTCACCCAGCAGCCATCCATCCAGTTGGGCTAGAGCACTGAAAACACCCGGCACTTGGGAGTGTCTCAGGATGTAAGCATCTTGGGAGCTGCCTGGGTACCTTGCAGACTTGCAGAATCTGCATCCTGTGATCACACACTATCTGCACGTTCATGGAGTGGAAGCCCTTCCTGTTGCCGAGGGCTCCTGCCTCACCCGCTGGCGCTTTGATGGCCACATGTATGCAGTCAATTGCACTCTGAATGCAGCGGAACCCAGTAATCACCACAAAGTCTCTGGCTCGCTCAGTCTGCTGGCCTCGTCCACATGGAAATGAAGGAAAGTCAATGCATGCCTAGTCAGAGCTACTGCCACCAGTTTGACACAACTGTCGACAGCTGATTGGGAGACTCCACACAGATCCCACACTGAGCCCTGGAAAGGGCCAGAGGCATAGAAGTTTAGGGCCACTGTGACCTTCAGAGCCACTGGCATGAGGTGTCCACCCACATAGTCAGAGCTGAACTCAAGGCCGATCCTCTTGACAGATGGAGGTCACTGTCTCCCTTGAGAGGCAGAGCCTCCTTCGGCATTGCACCTCAGACATATTGAGGTAGCTGCATCTCCGCCTGCAAACCCTGGCAGCAGGATAGTGGCGCCTTCTGCGGCCCCTTCTGCCTTGGACTTCCTGTTGGCCCTGCGCCCCTTGTGCCTGCACCTCTCCTCCCAAAGGTCACTCCCCTGGAAGCTGCATAGGAACACTTGGCTTCCTCCCCCTACTGGCGCCCTCTTCCTCCTCAGAAGTGGTGCCTTCAGCAGAGACCATAATCCCCATTACCAGGGTAAGGGAAGGCTGTCTGATACCTGGAAGGCCCCATGCAGTGTGTATCCTCCAGGGGCCTAGAAGACAACACTGAGTCCTAAACTGAAGCCTCTAAATGCTCTGAATGCAGCGCTGGAGTGAAATGAAGCTGTCTTGTTCACAGAAACAAGCAGCAAGTGATATCCAAAACTATTCACTATTCACTTTGTGAAGCCCACTGACTCCTCTTATCGCGTCCGTCGATGACGTTTTGCAAATTGTGGCCTGCCCATTTTGACCTTGTGATGGCCTGAAATTCACATGGGCTTCGTAAACTCTGAGTCAATTGGTTCCTCAAGGGCCTTAACTGGCCACTTAATTAATGGCAGGCATGCCTCCATCTTCATCACGCGCCCGCCTAGTGAAATATCGAGAGGACACGCGCTGACGTGGGGATGCTCGTCCGACGTCAATGCACTTTATTTAACTCACGGCTTGTCGGCCGCATGCCAAGGGTAAAATTCTGCCTATAAAGTGTATTCGGGACAGTTTCTCAGAACAATATATTGTGAATCCAACCAGGGATCAGGCTATTTTGGATCAGGTAATGTGTAATGAGGCAGGTTTAATAAATGATCTCAGAGTATAGGATCCCTTAGGGAACAGTGACCATAACATGGTTGAATTTAGCATTCAGTTTGAGAATGAGAAACTTGGATCAGAAACAACTGTGCTAAACTTAAATAAAAGTAATTACAAAGGAATGAGGGCAGAGTTGGCTGGAGTGGACTGGGAAAGGAGTTTAGCAGAAAAGACAGTTGATGTAAAATGGCAGACATTTAAGAAAATAGTTCATGACTCACAACAAAGTAAAATCCCAGTGAGAAAGAAGGATTCTAGGAAAGGGGTAAAGCAATCATGGTTAACCAAGGAAGTTAAGGATAGTATCAAATTGAAAAAAAACACACTGTGTCAAAGGTTAGTGATAAGCCAGAGGATTGGGAAAGTTTTAAAAGTAAACAAAAGATAACAAAAAAATAGAGGGAGAAAATAAACTTGGAGGGTAAACTAGCAAGTAATATAAAAACGGACAATAAGAGCTTCTTTAAATATATAAAAAGGAAGAGAGGCCAAATTGAACATAGGCCCCTTAGAGAATGAGGCTGGGGAAATAATTATGGGGAACCAGGAAATGGAAGAGGAGTTGAATAAATACTTTGCATCAGTCTTCACTGTAGAAGACACTAATAGCATTCCAAAAATACTAAATAATCAAGGGGCAAAAGGGCAGGGGGCAGGAAATAAATATAATCATTATTATTACAGAAGAAGTACTAGGGAAACTAATGGGGCTAAAGGCCAATAAGTCACCTGGACCCAATGGGTTGCATCCTAGGATATTAAAGGAAGTAGCTATAGAGATAGTAGATGCTTTGGTAATAATATTCTAAGAATCTTTAGATTCCAGAAAAGTCCCAGAAGATCAGAAAACTGCTAATGTACACCTTTATTCAAAAAGGGAGGGAGACAAAACAGATGACTATAGGCCAGTGTAGCTTAACATCTGTCATTGGGAAGATGTTAGAGTCTATTATAAAGGGTGTAATAGCAGAACATTTAGAAATGCATAATATAATCAAGCAGAATCAGCATGGCTTCATGAAATCATGCCTGATAAATCTATTAGAATTCTTTGAAGAGGTAACAAACAGGATAGATAAAGGGGAACCAATAGATGTAATATATTTGGATTTCCAAAAAGCATTTGATAAGGTTTTGCACATTAGACTACTTAATAAGATAAGAGCCCATGTGGTTGGGGGTAGTACATTAGCATGGATAGAGGATTGGCTAACTAATGAAGACAGAGAGTTGGGATAAGGGGGGTATTTTAAGGATGGCAACCTGTAACTAGTGGAGTGCCACAGGGATCAATGCTGGGGCCACAATTATTTAGAATATATATTAACGACTTGGATGAGGGAAGTGAATGTACTATCGCCAAGTTTGCGGATGATACAAAAATAGATGGGAAGGCAAGTGGTGAGGATGACACAAAGTGTCTACAGAGGGATATCAACAGGTTAAGTGAGTGGGCAAAAGCTTGGCAGATGGAATATAATGTGGAAACATATGAGGTTATGCACTTTGGCAGGAAGAATAGAGGTGCTGAATATTATTTAAATGGAGAAAGACTGCAGAAAGCTGCAGCAGAAAGGGATTTGGGGGTCCTTGTGCATGAATCACAAAAAGCTAACATTCAAGCTCAGCAGGTAATAGGGAAGGCAAATGGAATGTTGGCCTTTATTTCAAATGGAATGAAATATAAAAATAGGGAAGTCTTGCTAAAACTATAGAAGGCACTAGTTAGACCACACCTAGAATACTGTGAACAGTTTTGGTCCCTTATCTAAGGAAAGATATACTGGCATTAGAGCCAGTGCAGGAAGGGTTCACTAGGTTGATCCCGGGTATGGAGGGATTTTCTTATGAAGAGAGGTTGAGTAGGTTGGGCCTGTACTCATTGGAGTTTAGAAGAATGAGAGGCGACCTTACTGAAACATAAAAGATTCTAAGGGGGCTTGACATGGTAGATGCTGAGAGGTTGTTGCCCCTTGGAGAGTCTAGGACCAGAGGGCATAATCTCAGAGTAAGGGGTCACCTATTTAAAACAGAGATGAGGGGGAATTTCTTCTCTCAGAGGATAGTGAACCTGTGGAATTCTTTACTGCGGAGGGCTGTAGAGGCTGGGTCACTAAGTATATTCAAGGCTGAGATAGACAGATTTTTAAACAGTAAGGAAATCAAGGGGTTTGGGGAAAAGGCAGGAAAGTAGATTGAGGGTTATCAGATCAGCCATGATCTCATGGAATAGCAGAGCAGACTCAAAGGGCTGAATGGCCTACTTCTGCTCCTATGTCTTATGGTCTTAACTCTCTCCTTTAAGAACCTCCTTAAAACCTACAGCTGTGAACAAACTTTTAGTCACCCCTTCTGATCTCTCTTTCTTTGGCTTAGTATCTGATTATCTTTCAGTGAAACACCTTGGGATGTTTTTTTTTTCTCCATAGAGGTGCTATATAAATAAAATTTGTTGGTATAATAGATTAGCTTGAGGCAGAAATATGGAACCATCTTTGCTATTACTTCTCAAGAGTAAACTTTACTGCTTTTTAAT
Source organism: Cetorhinus maximus (assembly GCF_964194155.1). Taxonomy (NCBI): domain Eukaryota; kingdom Metazoa; phylum Chordata; class Chondrichthyes; order Lamniformes; family Cetorhinidae; genus Cetorhinus; species Cetorhinus maximus. Next base: position 29,963,747 of record NC_135881.1, read on the forward strand.
GATAGCTGAAGGTAGACATATGTTGCTAGAATTTTTAACAGCAGATATTTTCCTTCTACTTTGGAATTAACTAGGATTGTTCAAGCCCATATGGAGAAAATAAAGAATGCATCATCTTTGACACATTACATGAAATGGCTCCGTGCTCTCAAAACAGACACAACAACGGACTTGTTCATACCAGAATTTGACAGAATGGATTATTAATGGTTTTGATTAATGTTTTGTTTGTCATATTACTGTGTTAAAAGTTTATTATATCAGTATATGGAAAATGAAGTTGTGTGTTGTTGACTTCTCTAGCTTCATTTTGGTGGCTATTTCTTAGCCAAATTTAGCCTCCCTTCTTAAGAATGATCTTTTGAGGAAACATTTGAATTAACTGTCTAATGCAATCTGAAGTCATAGCATATTAGGAAGGCAAATGCTAGGTTAGCCTTTATTGCAAGGGGATTTGAATATAGGAGTAAAGAAGTCTTGCTGGAGTTGTACAGTCTTGGTGAAAACACACCTGGAGTATTGTGTGCAGTTTTGATCTCCTTACCTAAGGCCATAGAGGGAGGGCGACAGACTTTCACCAGACTAATCCCTGGGACGGCAGGATTGTCCAAAAGGAAAGAGTGAGGAGACTAGGCCTGTATTCTCTAGAGTTTAGAAGTTTGAGAGGTGATCTCATTGAAGTGTACAAAATTCTTCCCTGGTTGGGGCTTCTAGAACCAGGGGACACAGTCTCAGAATAAGCGTTAGGCCATTTAGAACTGAGATGAGGAGGAATTTCTTCAGTCAGAGGGTGGTAAATCTTTGCAATTCTCTAACCCAGAGGGCTGTGGAGGCTCAGTCGCTGAGTATGTTCAACGCAGAGATCGATAGATTTCTGGATACAAATGACATCAAGGGATATGGAGATAGCGTGGGAAGATGGCATCGATGGTAGAGGGGCCGAATTGCCAATTCAAGGGGCCGAATTGCCTACTCCTGCTTCTATGTTCCTATGTTATATAAAATGTAGCATAAAAGGGGAGTTTGATTGCACTAAAACTATAGTAAATGTAAATTGGAATAAGTGCAATGTATTTCTGTGTAAGTCTGTCGCTACTGATGTAAGTTACTGCAATTACCCTGCTCATTCAGAAAAATGCAAACAGATCTGTCCTAATACACAGCAGCAGGCAAAACAGTCGGATAGCAGCAGGTACCAGTGGTTAAAACTGGATGTGTGGATGTTGACAGCATGAGTTATGATTAAAATTTAAAATTTAGATGTGGAAAATCTTTGAACGCCAGCTGCCTTTTGTTGAAAAAAAGATTTTAAATAAGATGTAATGATTCTGAGTTTTTATTATTACATGTGAACTGTGAATGAACAAAACATTTGACAGATATGATTTGTCATATTCAATAATACTGCAAGAAAGTTATACGGGTTAGCAATAGGGTAATGGGCTTAAACAAAAATGGATAAGTAGTGAGAATGGATAAAGAATGTTATCCCCTAATGTTACATGAAGGAAATAAGTTGCTGAGTATCAGCATCACTTGAGGGAGATGGTGGCTTTGTGGTAATGTCACTGGACTGGTAATCCAGAGGCCCAGTCTAATGCCCTGGGGCACAGGCTCAGATCCCTCCCCATGGCAGCTGGTGGGATTTAAACTCAGTTAATAAATCTGGAATTGAAAGCTAGAATCCGTAATGATGACCATGAAACTATCATTAATTGTTGTAGAAACCCATCTGGTTCACTAATGCCCCTTTTGGGAAGGAAATCTGCCATCCTTACCCGGCCTGGCCTACATGCGACTCCGGATCCACAGCAATGTGGTTGATTCTTAACAGCCCCCTGAAATAGCCCAGCAAGCCACTCAGTTCAAGGGCAATTAGAGATTGACAACAAATGCTGGCCTTGTCAGTGATGCCCAGATCCCATGAAAGAATTAAAAACAAAAAAGAGTTCCAGTGTTCTAATGGCAGTGAGTAACAGTAGCACAATGAGTCTGTTGTATGCTGCACACAAGGATTCTGGTACCTTTATAATGTCGGAAATAGGTTTGAAAATGGAAGCTAAATCAAGCAGATTTTCTAAGCCAAGAGACACACTTTGCTTTATCTGCCTGCTGTTATTTGATTGTTGCCCCTGACAGTCTTATATTTCTGAATAAAACCTGATTCATAGTTTATAGTGTGAAACTTGGTCATTTATCAAAGAGTTTAAAATATATGGTTTATGCTACATTAGTGAAGTTATCAGATAGTATAAGGAATTTTTTGCTCGCTTCAGGCACACTTGCTTGATTTAATCCCTCTATGGACTTATTCCTTTCTATCCCGATTAGGTGTTCTGCTGCTACAACCTACACCCCACCCTCCAGCCCTACTTTTTGCATGATTTCACTATTATTCCTGATTGATCAATTCAACCTCTGTTTTGTTGTTCTCCCCAAACTTGCCAACAAATGGGGCAGAATTTTTCGCTCGACGTGCAGGTGTACACCCAACCCGCTCGACCGTGAAATAGTGGGTGATGACGGCAGGCCAGCATCCCGATGTCATCACACATGTGTGATATTTCGGTCAGCGGGCACATGCGAGAGCTGGCAGTGTGCCCCCTGCCAATTAAGAGGCCTATTAAGGCCATTAACACAGTAATCAATGGTGATTTTTCGTTGCCTGTCCAACGTTATGGTTGGCTGGTGGGCAAATTGGCCAGTCAGCCTTTTCCTTTTTGAGGAAACCTCATCCAAGGGTGGGATGAGGTTTCCGATATTAATTTAAAAAAAGATAAAAATGTTTGGACAGAATTTGCATCAGCCATATGTTCAGGTGGCTGATCCTGATGCGTGGACATTGTTTTCAGCATTTGAAAATCTTTATTTATGGCTTTTGAATTTTTCAGCTCCCTGAGGCAGTTCTCTACCTTCAGAGAGCTGTCAGTGCGCGCTCCCCTGCGCCCGTGCTGACTTCAGCACTCGCCCTCCTCCCTGCCCCCACCCCTGCAGCGCTGAGCATTCCAGCGCACCTTTCACTCTGGCTGGCCGTCAATTGGCGAGCCAGTGTGAAACCACACAGTCAGGGACCGATCGCAGGCGGAAGCCCATTTCCCGGCTGCTCCCAGGCCTGGCGACCATGCCAGCATGCCGAACTCAAAATCCTGCCCGCGGAGTAGTTGAAGCAGTTAGCATAGATGCAATTAAAGGGAAGCTAAGCAAGTGCACCACCACCTTCTCAAGGGCAATTAGGGATGAACAATAAATGCTGGCCCAGGCAGCGATGCCCACATCCCATGAATGAATTAAAAAAAAATACATGAGGGAGAAAGGAACAGAGCAAAATGGTTATACAATGAGAAGAAGTTCTGCCTGAAATATTATATAAAACTGCACACAGTTCTCAGCCAAGTTGCAGATCCATCTTGGTAGGGTATCCACTTTCACTGCAATGTTTCCACCTGTTTGGTGGACAAAAAAGAAGCTTGCTATAACTAAACATGTAAAACTGGAAGACTCCAATTTAAATAAATCTCTTGTGTTGCTTGAATGACAAATCAGTTAATGTTTGGAAATAGTAACAATGTGCTCCTTGAGATGTTAAACAGTTCCATCTATATTCATGATGTGGGAATGATATGCAGTTACTGTGCCATCGTTCAATCCCATGCCACATGTTACATCCAAACTCAAAAAACTTCTCCATCGTCAACAAGAAAAAAATGCCCATTCAACTAACGACATGGCAAACACTGCCTTCACAGCTCCTTCTCCTTTTGTTCATGGGGGTGTGAGCGTTCATTATATCAAACAGGCACTGAGTATACTCAAGGACCACCCACGAAAAGACCAATCCAGACAGAATAAAACTGCATATTAATCACTTAACCAATGGCAGCAGTGTCTTAGGCTGCTTGGCTTCTAAGCTCTGGAACTCCCTAGCTAAATCTTTTCAGCTATGTAGCTGGCTCTGCTCTTTTACAGCACTCCTTAAAAACTACTTCATCTTTCTTAATATTTCCTTACGTGGCCCTGTGTCAAATTTGTTTGATAAGACTATGGAAGCACTGAGGCATTTTACAATATTAAAAAGTACTATACAAATGCAAGTTGCTGATGCTGTTGTAATTTATTAGAATAACAGAAATCCTGAAGAACCATATAAGAATACAGCAAAACAAGGTGACCATCCAGCCCATTGTGTTTGTCTCAACTCTTTGGAATCCAAAACTCATCCACTTGCCTTGTGCTCATCCATAAACCTTACTCTGCTTCAAATACTTCTCCAATTTTTCCTGAAAAAATGCAATCATTTGTCTCTACCATTCCATGTGACAAAGTATTCCATGGTCTAACAATCTATTGAATGATTAAAACTTCTCCTAAACTCTCTCCTCACCTATTTAATGAAAATTTAAGATTAGATTTCCATTGTTCAACATCCTCCCCCAGTACTTATATTGTCACTTATATTCTCACTTGCATCAACATTTGTAAAGACTGGTGCTCAATAAGTATTTAATATCTCTGAAACACCTTAATCCTTGGTAATTAAACTCTCTCCTTCATCCTTGAACAGTCCTACCCTCCCTTTAATCATAATTTTACTTTTTCAGTCTTTATAAAACCCTTTATTATTCCCTTTAAAATTGTCCACTAGCCCCTTCATATTCCTTTTAAAAAGTCCTAATCTTCCTTTCCAGGTCCATCATCTGCCCATGGGTGTAAAACCCTTAACCAGAGATTTCATTTTATTGTTAAAACACAACGAAGCAAGGAAGAAAATTTTACATCAGCACCAGATATCCTAATAAGTATCCAATGGCCGGGATTTTCAGGTTGTCGGGCGGGCTAAGTGGGGGTGAGTGGGACCGGCCGCAAAACGGACCGCTACCCACGATCAGGCCCCGACCGCAATTTCACGCCGGCCGACCAATGAACGACGAGCCAGCGTGAATCATGCGCTGCAGCGCTCCCGAAGTGGGGTGAAGAGGAGGGCGAGCGCAGAAGTTTATGCATGCACGCGGGTGCACAGAGCTGCCTCAGGGAGCTAGAGATTTTTAAAATAAAAAATAAAGAATTTAAAAATGCTCAAAACATGTCCCCTCATGTCCCATGAGCAGAAATTAGAAATTGGTCTGAAAACGTTTTCCTTTTAATCATTGATCGAAACCTCATCCCACCCGTGGATGAGGCTTCACAAAAAATCCAAAGGTCGCCTGGCCGATTTGCCTGCCCGCCAATCATAAGGTTGACCAGACAGCAAAAAATGTCTTTTAATTATAGCCTTAATAGGCCATTTAATTGTTGGCAGGTGCGCTGCCGACACCCATGCGCGCCCGCCAATTAAAATATCACGCGAGTGCGCAGTGACATCGGAACACTCGCCCGACATCATCGTGCATCATTTTATGTCCGTTCGGATTAGGCGCACGCCCGCCTGACGAGCGAAATATTCTGCCCAATGTCACTTTCAGGCAGAATAATGAAATTGATGGAAAGGATTGTTGATATCTACACCAGCCGGTGAGCTGCTTAAATCCGTTGGCTACGTTGTAATATGCCTTTAAGGGATTTCAGCAAGACATCACTAGAAAGGAAGTGTGTCAGGCAATCCAGTTTTAGGTTCACTTTGCTTTCAGCAGAGCACAGCACATACAGAACATGCTGCAGAACTTACCGTGCCCCTGGCCAGGCTATTGAAGTACAGCTGTAACACTGACATCTACCCGACAGTGTGGAAAATTGCCCAAGTATGTCCTGTATACAAAAAGCAGGACAAATCCACCCCAGCCAATTACTGCCCCATCAGTCTACTCTCCATCATCAGTAAGCACTTGTTTAGCAATAACCTGCTCACTGTTGCTCAGTTTGGTCACCCCCAGGGTCACTCAGGTCCTGAGCTGGTTACAGCCTTGGTTCAAACATGGACAAAAGAGCGGAACTCCAGAGGTGAGGTGAGAGTGACTGCCCTTGACATCAAGGCAGCATTTAACTGAATGTGGCATCAAGGATCCCTAGTAAAACTGGAGTCAATGGGAATCAGGGAGAAACTCTCTGCTGGTTGGAGTCATACCTAGCACAAAGGAAGATGGTTGGTGGTTGTTGGAGGTCAATCATCTCAGTTCCAGGACATCGCTATGGGAGTTCCTCAGGGTAGTGTCTCAGCCCAACCACCTTCATCACTGACCTTCCTTCCATCATAAGGTCAGAAGTGGGGATGTTCGCTGATGTTTGCATTATGTTCAGCACCATTCGCGACTCCTCAGATACTGAAGCAGCCCATGTCCAAATGCAGCAAGTCCTGGACAATATCTAGGCTTGGGCTGACAAGTGGCAAGTAACATTTGCACCATACAAGTGCCAGGCAATGACCATCTTCAACAAGAGAGAATTTAACCATCGCCCCTTGACATTCAATGGTATTACCATCACTGAATCCCCCACTATCAGTATCCTGGGGGTTAACATTGACCAGAATAATATGAATAAATTGTCTAGGACAGGAAGCTGAGGTCCTTTAATGAAGGGTCACATAGTAGCTCATAAATGGCATCAATACAAAGATAACCTTAAAACATACAACAAGGTGACACAATGTAATAGGTAACTTGAAACAGCCAGGACGAAGAGCTATAGGGAAAAGGCTGTATATTATGACAGTGCATTGTTGATGAACATTATTGAATGTCATCCATTTTTAGCCTTGTAATTGGGAATTTCACTGAAGGACAGCAATGCAAATAATTTGGAAATATTAAATGTTTGAAAATACTGTCAAATATTGCATCAAACATGATAAATTATTTTCTAAATGGGCCTTTTTTCTGCAGTAGGTTGTAGTGGTGTCACATGTTTATATAGGTTTCCATAACTAGCTTCATATCACATATGCTATAATAAAATGTTAGAGTCCAAATGTTCAGTTTAGACCTTGAATAGTGGATCATTTCCAGGACATTGTTCTACATAACAACAGTAATAACAACTTATGACACTGTCACACGAGATGGGACATGTTAATAAATATGAATGAAACTTTAATAAACTTTTCAAAAACTGAGATGAAACCTCATCCCGCCAGTGGATGAGGTTTTATCTTTTTTCAGAAGCCCACTGGGGCTCCTGGCCTGCCCGCCAGCCTTATGGTTGGCTGGGCAGAGTGTTTAATAAGGTTAACTAGCCTGTCAATGGCCTCAATTGGCCATTGACAGGTCAGCGGGCAGACAGCTGATTTCGCTGTCCGCCCGCCTTCCTAAAAATTTTAATGGACCGGGATGACGTCGGGGGTTCCTCCCAACGTCATCCCGCGTCATCTTCCTGTCGGCGAGCGGGCCCCGCCCCCAAATCACCGACGGGAAAATTCTGGCCATGATACCGAGCCACATAAGGATATATTAGGCCAGATGACCAAAAGCTTGGTAAAAGAGGTAGGTTTTAAGAAGTATCTTAAAGGAGGAAGGTGAGGTAGAGCGTCAAAAAGGTGTAGAGAGGGAATTCCAGAGCTTGGGGACCTAGGCAACTGGGCAGAGGGATGCACAAAAAGTCCAGAATTAGAGGAGCGCGGATATCTCAGAGGGTTGTGGGGAAGGAGAAGATTACAGAGATTGGGAGGGATGTGGTCAGGGAGGGATTTGAAAACAATGATGAGAATTTTAAAATCAAGACATTTCTTGGCTGGGAGCCAGTGTAGGTCAATAAGCACAAGGGCTGATAGGGAATCAGGACTTGGTGTAAGCTAAGAAAGGGGCAGCAGAGTTTTGGATGACTAAAGTGTAGAATGTGGGAGATCATCCAGAAATTTCAATAGTCGGGTCTAGAGGAATGAAGGCATGAGCTGAGACAGGGGTGAAGTCGGGTAATGTTACAGAGATGGAAATAAATGATTGCGGACAATACAAAACTCGGGACTGAATCTTCGGCTCGGCGAGCGGGGGTGGGGCCCGCTCGCAGAGGCGTAAAATGACACGGGGTGGCGTCAGGCGTGCGTCCCAATGTCACCGCACGTCATTTAGATTTTCAGTTCGGTGGGCACGCAGCCAAGTCGGCTGCGCGCCCGCCAACCTGTCAAAGGCCTTTTAAGGCCATTAATTAACTAATTAAGCCAATTGAGAAAGCTGCCCGTCCAACCTTAAGGTTGGCGGGCAGGCAAAGAGCCCAGGCGGCCTTCGCATTTTTCATGGGACCTCATCCACAGGTGGGATAATGTTTCATAAAGGGTTTATAAATTAAATAAAATTTTTTCATTCAAGTTCATTGACATGTCCCAGCTCATGTGACACTGTCACATGGAGGGGGCATGTCTTAAAAATTCTCTCTTTATTAAAATTTTTGGAGCTTTAACTAATCTCCCTGAGGCAGCTCTGTGCCTCAGGGAGACTTCTTGTTCTTTCGAAAGAGTGCAGGCCGCGACTTAGGCAACTCCGCCGTACCCCCCCCACCCGGACAGGGAGCGCTCACAATTAAGGCCCGCCCACATAAAATGGCGGCACAGACCCAATTGAGGGTGCCTATCGGGTCCGCGCCTGCCCCCACACAACCCCCCCCCCAACAGGGAGAGAATACTACCCTTGGAAGCATTGTAAACTGTGAAGAGTGCAGTGTAGAACTTGCAAAGGATATAAACAAGTTGGTGGAATGGGCAAATAGGTGGCAGATGAGGTTCCATGCGGAGAAACGTGAGGTGATACATTTTGGTAGGAAGAACATGGAGAGACAATATAAATTAAAGGGCACTGCTCTAAAGGGGGTGTAGGAGCAGAGGGACCTTGGTTTTTATGCGCATGGCTCAGTAAAAGGTGGCAGGACATGTTGAGAGATCAGCTAATAAATCGTACAGTACCCTGGAATGGCACAGAGTACAAGAGCGAGGAGGTTATGTTGATCTTGTATAAGACACTAGTTTGGCCTCAGCTGGAGTATTGTGTCCAGTTCTGGATGCCAACTTTTTAGGAAGGGTGTGAAGGCATTGGAGAGAGTGCAGAAGAGGTTGATGAGAATGGTTCCAGGAATGAGAAACTTCCCTTATGAAGATTGATTGGAGAAGTTAGGACTGTTTTCCTTGGAGAAAAGAAGGCTGAGAGGCAATTTGATAGCAGTATTCAAAATCACGAGGGGTCTGAACAGGGAAACTGTTCCTACTCACGAAAGGATCGAGAACGAGAGAGCACATATTTAAAATAATTAGCAAAAGAAGCAAAACTGATATGGGAAAAAACTTTTTTACACAGCAAGTTGTTCAGGTCTGGAATGCACTGCCTGAGAGTGCAGTGGAGGCAGGTTCAATCAAGGCATTCAATAAGGAATTCGATAATTATTTGAAAAGAAACAAACAATCTGCAGGGTTACAGGGAGAAGGCAGGACAATGGCACTAGGTGAAATGCTCATTCGAAGAGCTGGTGCAGACACAATGGGCCGAATGGCCTTCTGTGCTGTAACAATTCCATGATTCTGTCTTAGTAATAGCGAGCAGAGTTTTACATTTAGCGTGCGGGGGTGGGCACGACACGCCGGAAAGTAAATTGACGCGAGATGACGATGGGCGAGCGTCCCGACGTCATCGCGCTGTCTTGTGATATTTCATTAGGTGGGCACGCACCAGAGTCAGCTGCGCACCTGCCGATAATTAAAAGGCCTATTAAGGCCATTAACGTACTAATTAACTCCAAATTTATGCTGCCCATCCAACCTAACAGTTAGCGGGCAGGCGAAAAGGCCAAGTGGCCTTTACATTTTTTAGGACACCTCGTCCACGAGCGGCATGAGGTTTCCTAAAGCTAATACAAATTAAATAAAAGCATTATTTTGAAAATAAAAACATGTCCCCTCTCATGTAACACAGTCACATGAGGGGACATGTTTCATTAACTTTTTAATAATGTCTTTAAAAAGCGCTCCTTGAAATTGAAGCGCTCTTTCGTGCACATGCGCAAAAGAGCGCTGGACCCAACTCTCCCTCCTCCCACCGCCCGCACAGGTAGCACTCAACACTACCGTCTGTGATCCATGCTAAGAGGGCCTTAATTGGGCTGCCCGTGTGACATCATGGTGCCAAGCCGATTGCGGGTAGCGATCGGCTCCACGACCACCCGCGCCTGCTCCCAACAAGCCCGGCCGACCAATGCAAAATCCCGGCCAGTATGAATATATCTCGGAAGATCATTTTGAGATTAAATGTGACATCAAGGTTGCGAACAGCCTGACTTAATCTGAGACTGTTGCCAGGGAGAGGGATGGAGTCAGTAACTAGGGAAATGGAGCTTGGAGCAGGGACTGGAAACAATGGTTTCAATCTCCCCAATATTTAAATTGGGGGAAATTTCTGCTCATCCTGTATTGAATATCAGATAAGCAGCCTGACAACTTAGCAACAGTGGAGGAGTCAAGAGACGTGGTGGTGACGTAGAACTGGGTGTCATCAGCTTACATGTGAAAACGGACATTTCAGATGATGTCACTGAGGGACAGCATAGGAGGGAACTGAGAGTAGATCCTTGGGGGATGCCAGAGGTAATGGTGTGGGAGCAGGAAGAGAAGCCATTGCAAGTGCTTCTCTAGTTATGATTAGATCGATAAGAATAGAATCAGGTGAGAGCAGTTGCACCCAGCTAGGCTACAGTAGAGAGGTTTTGGACGAGGATGATGTAGCCAACTGTGTTAAAGGCTGCAGACAGGCTGAGAAGGACAAGGAGGGAAACTTTACCTTTGTCACAGTCACATAGGACATGATTTGAGACTACAGTAAAGTCCCACTTTTCACGTGGGTTTCATTCCCAGGAAACCTCGCAAACAGTGAAATCACAAATGATGAGCATACTTTACAATGGGAGTCAATTAGATAGGTTTCAGCAATCCTAAAAATATACATGTATAAAGGATCAGGTGATGAAAAGTGTGTTTTTAACAAATTTAAAGAAAAAAATACCAGAGAAATTGTTTAGTAAAACAATAACAGTGTAAAATTTGTCACACTTAACGATACTTTACTTGGGAGTGGAGGTGGACTGTGATCAGGGATGAAATCGCAGCAACGAGGAACGCCCTCATGCGAGCAATGGCAGCCAATGAACATGCACAGTTCCCACTGCAGGAAATACATCATGGAAACCTTCCCTTTTTTTTAAAACTTCATTTAGATGGTTTTTATTATTTTTGGCTTTTTCTAAAGTTAGCTTCTATTTTTTATTTTTAAAACCACAGATAAGTGAACACTTAGGCCCACAATGGGCGATCTGGTGCAAAGGTTTTTGCACGGATAAGTGAATTTGGGGAAGAGGAAGATGCAGAAGGCAGGACTTTACTTTTTGATACTGTGGCAGGGACGGAAACCTGATTAGAGGGAGTCAAACATGGAATTCTGGGAAAAATGGGGACCAGGTTCAGGAGGCAACTACACGCTCAAAAACTTTGGAGGAATGGGAGGTTGGAGGGAGGTCAGTAATTTGCAAGGACAGTGGAGTCAAGTGTTGTTTTCTTGAGAGGAGGGTAAACGACACAAGGTTTAAAGGAGAGAGAGAGAGACAACATCTAAAGAGAGAAAACTGTTGAGAGGATCAGCTAACAGGGGGCCAGGAGTGGAAGCTGTATGATGAGCAGTTTAGCGGGAATAGGATCAGGGAGCAGGGGTTGGGTGTCATGGAGGCCACGAAGGGAGATAGGGAGAAACAGGAGAAAGATGTGAGTTCAGGTCTGGGGCAAAGGGAGCATTAAAGGATGTGTGGCCAAGTGGGGAAGATGTTTCCATTAGTAGGAGAGACTAGGACCCGAGGGCACAGCCTCAGAGTAAAGGGAAGACCTTTTAGAACAGAGATGAGGAGAAACTTCTTTAGCCAGAGAGTGGTGAATATATGGAATTCATTGCCACAGAAGGCTGTGGAGGCCAGGTCATTGAGTGTATTGAAGACAGAGATAGATAGGTTCTTGATTGGTAAGGGGATCAAAGGTTACGGGGAGAAGGCGGGAGAATGGGGTTGAGAAACTTATCAGCCAGGATTAAATGGCGGAGCAGACTCGATGGGCCGAATGGCCTAATTTCTGCTCCTATGTCTTATGGTCTTATGGGCTAGTGGAAAGGAGGGACGTGGCAGAGGCAGCTGATCATATTGTCTCAGTTGCAGAGAAGTCCATCAGTTTGTCGCACTTGTTGCTGGAGGTAAGGATGAAGAGGACTGGAGACAGGGATTTTAATGGATGGTTGCAGTAGAGAAAATAATTCCTTGCATTCCAGGATGATCCTGGAATAGCGAACAGCTTTAGTAGACGAGAACAGGATCAGCTGGTGTTTTAAGCGACCCAGCCAGATCTGGTTGTTGATGACTAAGCCATTTGCCTGCTATATCTATTTAATTCTGTGTCCTTTGAACTTACGGGAGCAGAGATGAGGGTTCTACCAGGGGGATTGGCCAGGGTGAGAGGAGGTAATGGTTTTATTGGGGACTAGGACAAAGGTGGAGGGAGGGATGGCTGAGTAAATCAGTAGCTGCAGAAATGTTGTGATGAGTGGAGGGCCAAAGGCTAGATAATAAGGATTTTGAAAGCACAGTTGTAAATGAATTGAAGGATTATTCTTTTTCAGTGTCAAATACAGAAGAAGGTAGGATTGGGGGAGTGGAAGAGGGAAGTGGGTAGCAAGTGATACGAGGAAGTGATCAGAGATGACCTTACCTATTTTTTAAAAATTCATTCATTCATCGGATGTGGGCTTCGCTGGCTGGGCCAGCATTTAATGCCTATCCCTAATTGCCCTTGGGAAAGTGAACTGTCTTCTTGAACCGCTGCAGTCCATGTGGTGTAGGCATACCCACAGTGCTGTTAGGGAAGAAGTTCCAGGATTTTGACCCAGTGACATTGAAGGAATGGTGATATATTTCCAAGTCAGGATGGTAAGTGACTTGAATGGGAACTCCCTGATGGTGGTGTTCCTGTCTGTCTGCTGCACTGTCCTTCTAGATAGTAGTGGCTGTGGGTTTCAAAGGTACTGTCTAAGGAGCCTTGGTGAATTCCTGCAGTGCATCTTGTAGATGGTACATACTGCTGCTCCTGTGCATCGGTGATGTAGGGAGTGAATGTTTGTGCATGGGGCCTGTTATGACCAATGCAGTTGGTAAAGCGGAGTTATTTAAAATTCCCAGAGGGAAACTTTAAACAACTGTAATAACCTATCATTTTAAATGTTATGTTTGAGATGCGACTCTAAATTCAGGAATCAGACCACCAGTTCTTGAGGCTTTACATTAAACTAATTGAAACATTTTATTAATTTACACAGGTTAAAAATATATATACACATGGCTACAAATTACTACTATCATAACTTTTAACAAATTCTCAAACTAATCTCCATTAAGACAACAGCAACCCATAGACTTAACCAGATTCCAGACAAAGCATTTTCACCTTCCGAATTCAAAATTAGGTTATTTTCACTGTGGAGCCAGTTGGAGGCTTGCAGCTGCCTTTTCATCTTACATTACCTTTGCTCTGCACACCCGAAAACTACTGAAGTTATACCTACCCCCACTGATTGAATTCAAATTCTCATTATCTCACCAATCCCTTTGAACTTTACCTTTTAACAATGAAACCCCATTCATAGTACCAATTCTATTAGTGATATAAACATATTGCTTGGTAGCTGCTAGAAAGGCATCAAGTTTTCACTCTACTTCTTGAATGCTCTATTCAAAAAATGCAAATGCACACTATCTCTCTTCCTTATCAAAACTAGTACCCATTAAAGCACCCAGACTAGCTAATTTAATCTAATTAGGGCACACCCTCAGACTAAATCTTTATTTCAAAAGAAAAATATTTTCCAAAATACTATATACATTAGTAGCTTCATGACAGGGCCAGTCAAGTGGGATGCTTTGTCCTGGATGGTGTTGAGCTTCTAGAGTGTTGTGGAAGCTGCACTCATTCAGGCAAGTAGGGAGTATTCCATCACACTCCTGACTAGTGCCTTGTAGATGGTGGACAGGCTTTGGGGAGTCACAAGGTGAGTTACTCGTCACAGGATCCCTAGCCTCTGACCTGCTCTTGCAGCCACAGTGTTTATATGGCTAGTCCAGTTCAGTCCTTGGTCAATGGTAACCCCTAGGATGTTGATAGTGGGGGATTCAGCAATGGTAATGCCGTTGAATGTCAAGAGGCGAATGTTAGATTCTCTCTTATTGGAGTTGGTCATTCCTGGCACACAAGTGCCAAGCAATGTTTCTTGCCACTTGTCAGCCCAAGTCTGGATATTCTTCAGGTCTTGCTGCATTTGGACATGGACTACTTCAGTATCTGAGGAGTCACGAAAGATGCTGAAAATTGTGCAATCATCAGCGAACATCCCCACTTCTGACCTTAGGATGAAAGGAAAGTCATTGATGAAGCAGCTGAAGGTGGTTGGGCTGAGGACACTACCCTGAGGAACTCCTGCAGTGATGTCCTGGAGCTGAGATGACTGACATCCAACAACCACAACCATCTTCCTTTATGTTAGGTATGACTCCAACCAGTGAAGAGTTTTCCCCCCAATTCCAATTGACTCAAGTTTTGATGGGTTCCATGATGCCACACTTGGTCAAATGCTGCCTTGATGTCAAGGGCAGTCACTCCCACCTCACTTATAGAGTTCAGCTTTTTTGCCCATGTTTGGTCCAAGGTTGTAACAAGGTCAGGAGCTGAGTAGCCCTGGCAGAACCCAAACTGAGCTTCGCTGAGCAGGTTATTGCTGAATGAGTGCTGCTTCCGATATTTGGCATGTAAGTAAGGCTGAAGCATTCACAACAATCTTCAGCCAGAAGTGCAAAATGGATGATCCAACTTGTTCTCCTCTGGGGGGCCCCAGCATCACAGATTACATTCATCAAGAAACGGCTGAAGGCACTGGATACTGAAAAGGCTATGGGCCCTGACAATACTCCGACAATAGTACTGAAAACTTGCGCTCCAGAATCTTCCGCGCCGCTAGCCAAGCTGTTCCAGTATGACTACAACACTGGCATCTACCCAACAGTATGGAAAATTGCCCTGGTTTGTCCTGTACACAAAAAGGACAAATCCAACCCAGTAGATTACTACCCCCTCAGTCCACTCTTGATCATCAGTAAACTGATGAAAGGGGTCATCAACGGTGTTATCAAACGGTACTTGCTTAGAAATAACCTGCTCACTGACGCTCAGGTCGGTTTCTGCCAGGGTCATTCAGCTCCCAGATTCCTTAGGCAGCATCTTCCAAAACGCACAATCACTACCATTCAGAAGAACATGGGGACACCACCACCTAGAAGTTCCCCTCCAAGCCACTCACTATCCTTCACTGTCGCTGGGTCAAAATCCTGGAACTCCCTCTCTAACAGCACTGTAGGTGTACCTACACCACATGGACTGCAGCGATTCAAGAAGGCACCCCAACACCCCCTTCTCAAGGGAAATTAGGGATGGGCAATAAATGGTGGCCTAGGCAGTGACACCCATATCCCATAAATGAATTTTAAAAAGTCCTCTGTTGTAGCTTCACCAGGTTGACACCTCATTTTTATGTATGCCTGGTGTTGTTTCTGGCATGCCCTCCTGCAGTCTTTGTTGAACCAGGGTTGATCTCCCAGCTTTATGGGGGATATGCTGGGCCATGAGGTTACAGATTGTGTACAATTCTGCTGTTGCTGATGGCCCACAGCGCCTCATGGATACCCAGTTGGAGTTGCTAGATCTGTTCAAAGTCTATCCCATTTAGCACGGTGGTAGTGCTACACAACACAATGGAGGGTATCCTCAATGTGAAGGTGGGACTTCATCTCCACGGTCCACAAGGACTGAGCAGTGGTCACTCTACCAATACTGTCATGGATAAATGCATCTGCGACAGCTAGATTGGTGACGATGAGGTCAAGTATGATTATCCCTCTTGTTGGCTCCGTCACCAACCACCGCAGACCCAGCCTAGCAGCTATGTCCTTTAGGACTCAGCCAGTAGTGGTGCTACTGAGCCATTCTTGGTGATGGGCATTGAAGTCACCCAGAGTGCATTCTGTGCACTTGCCACCCACAGTGCCTCCTCTAAGTGGTGTTCAACATGGAGGAGCACTGATTCATCAGCTGAGAGGGAGGTGGAAAGTGATGCAGAGGCTGTAGGTGTGGTAATCAGCAGGACATTTCCTTGCCCATGTTTGGCCTGATGCCATAAAACTTCATGAGTTGATGTTGAGGGCTCCCAGGGCAACTCCCTCCCAGGGCTAGATGGGAATGTGGAAAGCGTAACAGAAGGAGATCAGCCATAATCTTGTTGAATGGTGGAGTGGGTTTGAGGGGCTGAATAGCCTACTCCTGTTCATATATCTTATATCCCTCTGTGCCATGACTGATGGATCTGTTCTGTTGGTGGGACAGGACATACCCCAGGATATTTATTCATTGCTAGGCCCATCCCTCATTGCCTTGTTCAGTTTCCATGGTGGGATTTAGAACCTGTGTCTCCAGAGCATTAACCTTGACCTGCCAGATTACTAGACTAGTGACTCTACCACTACACCATTGCCTCCCTATAATGCAATGAGGCAAAAATTAGAAGCTAAATTATTCCATTTCCATTGTGCACTCTCCTTTATAGACAAATACTGAGTTGCAAACGCTGAAATCATTCAAATCATTTTCCTGCCTAAGTAGCGAAGCCGTAGGCCCAAATCTTCCAATCAAGGTCGGAACCTGATCAGACAAAAGAATAACCAATAGCTACCTCTGATTTTTCTGGGCAACCTTCCAAAGGAGGACCCTTCCAAGCTGACTCAACGCAGGAAACCTCGGAGGCATCAGTGAGGGGAATCCATGCGGAAGACAGGCCCTCTCTTTTTATGGCACCAGCTGCCAAATTCTGGTAACTAAAGGCTTTAAAATGTCCCAAAGCTTCTTTAAAAAGCTTTGGAGAGAAGGTAAGTAGATAAAGGGGCAGGACGGTTGAGGTAAGGAGTAAGGTGGGTGAGGTAAGTGGGTAAAGGGTGGGAGAGTCGGGGGTGCAGTCAGGGGGTTTAGTCGGGGGTGAGGTTGGGTTGAGGGGAGTCAGAGGATCATGGAGGTTGTTGGGAGGGAGTTGAATGAAGAGAGCAGGTCACGCTGAGTTGGAGAGGACCCTTGAGGGATGGTGACTTTGGGTCGGTGGGGGAGTCGGGTGGTCATGGGGAGTTTGGGGGGATCGAGGGGGCAATTATTAGGAGGGAGTCAGTGATAGTAATGCGGAGGGGGGCAGTCAGTTCTGTGGTTGCCCAGGAGTTAGGCTAGAATTATTCTGTCTAACATTTCCTGGGTAAGTACCCAGTTAAGTAAGTTGGAACCATCCAAAGTCTCTGGCCCAGATTTTAGTCCCCTGGTCAGATTTGCCAAGTCAGCTGATGTCCCAGCTTAGCAAACCCGACATTTAAAAATGTCCATCAGTGGGTCAGATTTTCGGTCAGAGGGGGAAGTGGGTGTTCTGAAACAGGAGTCGGGGTGGACGACACCAGAATGAATGTGCAGGCTGCCGGGTGTGGATGTGGGCTGGGCATAAAGCCCACCTCAACCCACACACACTCCCTATGCCCCATCCATGCCAACCTATGCCATGCTCCCCCCCAATCCCCCAAAGGGCCCCATTCCCCCATGCCCCTCTACTCACCCCCATTGCCCCATTCCCCTTATGCCAATTTAGTGTCAACTCATGCCAACCCATGCCTCCCACCCATCACCCTTTACCCTTACCCCCTCCATGCCAACTCATCTAGTATCCTTAGACAGTTCCTTGACAGCTTTGACACTTCCTGGATAGCTTTGGCAGCAAGACAGCTCCTTAACATTTCCTTAACAGCGGTTCCTTGACAACTGGGCAGTTCCTTGACAGCTGGAAAGCTCTTTAACAGTTCTTTTACAGCAGGACATCTCTTTAACAGTTCCTTGACAGCAGGACAGCTCTTTGGCAGTTTGACAGTTCCAATGATTTTGTGTGTAAAAAGCTCATGTTCACTTTTAACAAGCCCAAAGGGTGCCTTACCTCTCCCAAAGGTGTCCCAGGACCCTATCCAAAGTAGTACCACACCACTCCAAAGGGGTACCCCAGCTATCTGAACATATCCACCAAATTCAGACCCTCCCCCTTACCTATTCTATTCTGCACATTTCAGATACCACACTCCTGTTCTTCCAAAATCCCACTTCAGTGGAGGCTGCTGGTGATTGAAATGGCCAGCTGCCTCTGCAAATCATGCATGCAAGAACCCCAGCCCAACTTCACTAGCAACCCCATGAAGATGGGAAATGCTGGGTTCAGGGGCGGCACTTAGAATTTTTGGCCATTTCTGGGATTTTTGTCATGTTGGACAGCCTCTCCCTCATGGTGAAAATCCGAGCCTCTGATTCTGGCTCAGAGTAGGAGACCTATTTAGGAGGCACTGGGGAGCAGGGGAATTGCCCATTGTAAGTTTAAACTTCCTGTGCATTCCCACGGAATCGCTGCATTGGGACTTCTGCAAGGTTCTGAAGCACATCTTGAGGGGGTATGTCTGGTCTCTGACGACTGGGAGACTGGAAGGTAATTTGAAGCAGTTCCAAAGATGTATAATAGGTTGCAGACCCCTTTTCAAATGGATTAGTAATCAAGGACCCCCAGCTAAAATATAATGCAATGTTATGCTCATAACATGAAAATGGTGCACATAGAGCATGATTTAATAATACTTTTAAGAAAACAGAAATTTACTTCCAGATGTAGTGAGATGGGTGTGCCTGTTACCCACTGCAGAGTTAGTCAATCACATGAATTGGAGTGATACAAATATCCTTCCTGAGAGAATAAATGAAGAATGGGGAAAGATTTCAACGAAAAAGGCAATGATTATTACAATCAAAGCTGACCAATGAGGAAATACAAAGAATGATGCTTAGGATAGTGGGGAACATTAAAGGAATGACAAACGTTTCTATCATTGGCAGTAGGTCGGTAGACAAAAGCAATTGAGCCATTGAATGATCATTAAAGTGGCATGATATCAAATGGTAAAAGGACAGGAAATATGCTAAATGAATTCTTCTGCTCTATGTTCATGGAGGAGACCATGGACAGCCTGAGCAATGTGGAAGTTGAATTGATGGAGAGGACAAACAAGCACAACCAGAAATGGAGATTTCAAAAAATGCTGCAAAAGATAGACTACAGAAGCTAAAGGAAGACAAGGTGCCAAACCCAGACTTTGTACAAGGGCATGTAAAGAAATAATGAACTAAATCAACCATGTCCCCACCACTATCTTCATGCAATCATTAGAAACAGGAAGAGGATGAGAAAGCAGCTACACTAACACCACGAAAGGTGTATAGGGAGTGGAAAGGAACTACAGATTAGTAATAATATTCTACTTGCCCAAAGCTCTCCCACATGCATCCTGCCCCACGTCAAACCCCAACTGCCTATCTTCATAAATAAGACTGGCTATTGGTTGCCCAACATGTTAAATTCAAAATCTTTATTTTTATCAATAAAACCCCGCATGACACTGCCCCATCCTATTTTTGCAATCTCCTCCTGCCCCAAAGTCCCTCTAAAGCACAGCATGCCTTCATGGTTATGCAGAAAGCAATTCATGTTGGGAGTTAGGAGTCTTACCTTTACAACCCTGGTCTGGTCATTAAGCTTCAAGTCCGTAGTGTGATGCTGCTGACACTGACGTTCACTGCCAATTGTGCCTACTGCTGCCATGAAGGTTGTTGGAATGTCTTTCTGCTTTTTTAGTGGGAAGAGGATACTCTTTCCCATGTTGACCTCTTCCAGCAAGACCTAATCTGTTTGTCCTATTATCTCCCAAGTTGTCTTCCATTTATCTGCAGCTGAAGAGCTCCTTTCCTTTAAGAGGTGTAGGCTGCCTTTAAATATCATCAGTTAAGTCACTGATTCAGCAAACTTCCATTCAACAGCAGGAATAGTCCTGGCAGTCTGCCTTTGTAATGACATTGAAGGCTCCTGGCTAATTTGACATTCTAATCTGCACATATGATTATTGGCAGCATCAATTCTGGATCCGAAACTGAGTCCAAATGAATTTCCACCTCTTAATGTTGATAAGGGACTCATTATCCTGCTGACTCTTTACAGGCAATGAAAATACAGCTTTTAAAGAATGGCTTCACACTGGTTGCCAAAATGTGGATAATAAACTTATAAGATCATAAGAAATAGGAGCAAGAGTGTTATAAGGATCCACGCCAGTTGGTGAAGTCAAAACTAAGACAGAGAGTCTTTCTTTGCAGAGAGCATTTATTAATTTAGTGCAGAATCAACACTCCTCCCCACACCATTTTCCCAGCTATCCCCATTTATAGGTGTAAAAATACCCATCACCTGTTTAACAACGTAATTGCTATTAATATTGACAGGAGTAGGCCATTTGGCCCATCGAGCCTGCTCTGTCAAGACCATGGCTGATCTGACTGTGGCCTTAACTTCACTTTCCTGCCTGCCCCCCATAACCTTTGGCTCCCTTCTTGATCAAAAATCTGTTAACTCAGCCTTGAATATGTTCAATGACCCAGCTTCCACTCTCTGTGGAAGAGAATTCCAAAGACTAATAACCCTCTGAGAAAAGAAATTCCTCCTCATCTCGGTCTTAAATGGGAGACTCCTTAACTTTAAACTATATCCTCTAGTTCTAGATTCCCTCCCCAACAGGCAACATCCTCTCAGCATCTATCCTGTCAAGCCCCCTTAGAATCTTATATGTTTCAATAAGATCACCTCTCATTCTTCTAAACTCTAATGAGTACCAGCCCAACCTGCTCAAGCTTTCCTCAGAAGACACCCCTTCATCCCAGCAATCAGCCTAATGAACCTCCTCTGAACAGCTTCCATTGCAAGTATTTCCCTCTTCCAATGAGAAGAATAAAACTGTACACAAGTACTCCAGATGCGTGCCCCATGCAGTTGTAGCAAGACTTTCCTACGTTTACACTCTATCCCCCTTGCAATAAAGGCCAACATTCCATTTGCCTTCCTAATTATCTGCTGTAATTCAAATACTAAGATCAGTGACCTGAAACCATAGCTATATTCAATTTTACATGTTGATACAGAAATTGTGCTGGATTTAAAATCATATTGGGAAAAATTTTTAGCTCAGCGGCAGGCACGCACCCGACCCGATCAAGTGTAAAATGACGCACAATGACATTGGGCAAGTGTCCCAATGTCATCGTGCACTCGCACTATATTTCGGTTGGTGAGTGTGCGCCAGAGTCGGCAACGCATCCGCCAACAATTAAAAGGCCTGTTAAGGCCATTAGAAAGTTAGTTAAAAGGAATTTTTTGCTGCCCATCCAACCTTACGGTTGGCGGGCAGACGAAAAGGCCAAGCGGCCTTTGCACTTTTTTCGAAACCTCATCCACAGGCGGGATGAGGTTTCCAAATGCAAATAAAACTTTAATTTCTCATTAACAACATGTCCCTGCTCATGTGACGGAGTCACAATGTTTCATTACATTTTTATTTTTTTTCATACCTCTTAATCTCCCTGAGGCAGCTCTGTGCCTCAGGGAGATTATGAAGCGCGCACTCGCGAGCATGCGTGAAGGTCACGCTCGCCCTCTTCCCCCCGCCCGCACAGACAGCGCTGAGTGCTGCCGCTCGTGTTTCATGCTGGGCTGGTCTTAATTGGCCCGCCAGCGTGCAATCACGGTCCAGTGCCAATCGCGGGCGGCAGTCGGCTTCCCACTTGCCCCCGCCGAGCCCTCCTGACATGGGTGAAATTCTGCCCATTGTATCATTGGGACTAAAGAGATTTCTCTTAATGTTTTTATTTTAGCTTTACACCAGTGTGCTGGTGATATTTGAGGCCAAGCATAATCAATCTTGCCTGAACTGATTATCGCTGAGATAAAGACAGCATCTATTAATGTGAAAAGATGCAAGACCTTTAATTTATGAATATTTATGTAATTAACATCCAGATAAATCCTATTTCCAGAGAGCCAGAAAAAGTGTCCAATTTGCATTTTGAATGACATTAATTTCAATGCCGAATAATGTTCATTACAAGCATGGTTCATTATTTACCTGACCACATGGGAGAAACTAGAAAGTAAAATTAGCTCAAGGCCCCTCATTATTATTGAATAAAGTGCAATATTTCAAAACAAAATTTGGATTTTTTTCTGCAGAGCTTTCATTACTTTACGCATGAGTTAATTTATGTTTGAACAATGACATGACCTGTGCAAGCGTGACATTGTCACTTATGATGTGCTATTAAAATGTAGGAAAGAGATTCCATTTGTCAGTATAGCTAAGAATTGATAAATGTTGTGCTCTTAAAATTACGGCCGATATTTTTATTTCTTAGAAGTAATTGGAAGGTATACTTTTCAGTGTTACAGAAATGAGATAATGCTACTGGTTATAGTTTATAACTGAGTTTATTTATTCCACGAGTGTGAAAACTGCATAATCCATAATGTTACCCTATCAGTTTTAGAAAAAGAACAGTTATATGGTGCCTTTAACTTCCCCAGGACTAAGTAGGGAAACATGAGAACCAACATACGCACAGCAAGACTCCATAGATAGCAATGAGATAAACAATCTGATAATCTGTATTAATGATGTTGGTTGAAATGTAAATGATGGCCGTGACACCAGTAGAACTCCTCTTGGCCTCTTTGAATATTGCTGTGGGATCTTTTGTGTTCTCTTAAGAGAACCTCAGTTTAATGTCTCTTCAAAAAGATGGCATCTCTGACAGTGCAGAACTCCCTCCGACAGACACACTTGCTGTCCACTCATTCCTTTCTCTCCAGCCTTCTCCTGAAATCTCCATCTCAAAGGAGAACACTCACACTTACCCACAAGTGATTGCCCTCTCACTCCCATTCCTCACAGTCACCCTCCTCAAATGCCTACCCTCCACCCCCAGCAATCAGTTCACTTCTCAAGCTGCTAACTCTTGGTCCTTTCTCATTGCTGGAGAAGAGAGCCCATAATCCTTGATTCCCTTGTTGATCAAAAATCTGTCTAACTCAGCCTTGAATATAATCAATGACCCAGCCTCTACTGTCAACTGGCGAAGAGAATTCCACAGACTAACAACCTCTTGAGAGAAGAAATTTCTCCTCATCTCAGTCTTAAATGGGGAACCTCTTACTTTTAAACTGTGTCCCTTTGTTCTAGACTCCCCCATAAGAGGAAACATCCTGATAGCATCCAACTTGTCAAGCCCCCTCAGAATCTTATATGTTTCAATAAGATCACCGCTCATGAAAGGTGACCTACGCTATGCTACCTTGGAACCTTATATCATCAACGTTCTGCACTAACTCATGTCATTCACCTCCCACAAGTGCATTTCCAGAGCCAATGAAGCAGATGAGCGGGGAGCCCAAGGAGTCCTCAGAGAACGACCAGTACTCTGAGGAGGCACTGTCACATGACCTCTGTGCATTCGCCACCAATGCCAGTCACACACCGCGGCACGTTCAGATTCGCAGACAGAATAGCACAAGGTGAGGAGCACATCACATGTGAGCCAGGAGTAGGTGCTGGAGACAGGGATACAGTAGAGAATCCCTGTCAGAGGGCACGGGACACTTAAGGCTCTGCACAGCTGGATGCTGAACCGCAGGAGTCATACACTAAACAGGTACTTGTGAAGCAGCAATGAGAAAGGTGAGCACACCTGTCAGAATTCCCAGATGCAGTGTGAATCCTTGAACAGAAAATGGAGGAATCCATCTCTAGCATGAATGCAGTGATGTCTCAGGTAATTGAACTGATGACCAGCTCCATTGAAAGAGTGGCCTATCTCATGATGAGTCAGATGTGACAGGTCATCGAGTGCATTCTGTTACACAACAATGGGTAGTACACTCTGTCTGCCAGCTTACACAGCATTGATCAAAGCCTCACCATGGTGGCAGAATACCACACTCAGCTTCATCCGAGTGCTTTCTTGCTTAGCAGGGAAATGCAGGTGGACACTGAGAGGGAAGCTGGGGAAAGGGCTGATGGCAGTGGGGGTTCTTCTCAGGGTACCCCCATTTCATGGCCCTTGCCCTCACCGCATGTTGCATCCTGCTTCCATGACTGGCTCCAAACCTAGAAGTCTTCGGCCACGGGCATCTCATGCCAGAGCAGGGGAATTGGCAGCCTGCCTCTGGCTCTGCTGAAATCACAGGTGTAGCATCATGTGGAAGTAATAGAAAGTGTACAAGGGAAAGGTCTTAGCTGCACAAAGATGTTCACATGGGTGTTTATTAAAGAGTTACTGTTCCATTTGAATGAAGGAATGAGTCTATTCATCATCACGGCCTTTAAATTGTTGCATCCCACATTGACCCTGGTCATTTTCATTCCTGTGAATGAATGAGCCATCTCAATGAGGAGGTAAGGCTGTGGATGTGATGGTTGACCATGTGTTTGTGGGGTGGAAGTTTACTAGTGTGGCAGGGGAGGGATTTGTATAAAGTTTTGATGGGAAACTTTCAATGCTGCAAGCAGAGTTCTCAAGTGAAGCATGCTGGATGAGGGTGCGTGAGTTCTCTGGCAGCAGGTCTGTGGCTGCAGACACCAACAGAATTTCAGAATGCTCTTCTTCCTCCTCCAGGGATACCAGGTGCTCTATGCCTTCCTCCAATGGCAGATCTCTTTGCAGTGCCATGCCCTGTACCCACTACTACCTGGGAGACCCTTGCTGGTTGTTGATTGGCCAGCAGCTGTCTAGTCCCAGCAGCGTCAGAAGCTACAAGTAGGCAGGACTGAGACTGTAAGCAGTTAAGTGTGGGGGTCTCAAGGCGGGGGGGAGAGGTGAGACTAGGAGGGAGTGAGGTGGGCAGAGCAGGGTTGGGGATTTTGGTGGAGAGGCAGGGGGATGGGACCTTGAAAAGTAGCTCAGAAGGGAGAGAAGCTGACATGGAATTAGAAGTTAAAATGCTAGTAAGTGAGTCTGGAAGGCAGAGGAAACATAGGTTTGATAAGAAAGAAGTGAGTTTAGCAAGACAAAATGGAATATATTTTAATGCAAGAGCTTGAGAAATAAGGCAGACGAGCTGAGGGCACAGAGAGGCACGTGGGAGTATATCATAGCTATGACCGAGACTTGGGTAAAAGAAGGGCAGGATTGGCAGCTCAACGTTCCCGGTTATAGGGTATTCAAACAAGATAGAGAGGGGGATAGAAGAGAAGGGCTGGTCACAATATTGATCAAGGAATCAATTAAAGCAGTGAGGAGGGATGATATCTTGGAAGGATCATCAAATGAGGCCATATGGGCAGAAGTAAAAAACACAAAAGGGGCAAACACCCTGTTGGGTGTGCACTATAGGCCTCCAAACAGTCAGGGAGAGATAGAGGATCAAATATGTAATCAAATTTCAGAGAAGTGTAAGAATAATAGGGCAGTAATAGTAGGGGATTTTAACTACCCAAATATTAACTGGGATAGTTTTAGTGTGCAAGGTAGGGAGGGAGCAAAATTCTTAAGTTGCATCCAGGAGAACTTTTTAGCCGGTATGTAGAAAACCCAACAAGGGAAGGGGCAGTTCTGGACCTAATATTCAGAAATGAGCCCAGGCAGGTGGAAGGCATATCAGTAGGGGAGCATTTTGGGGACAGTGACTATAACTTAGTTAGATGTTGGATAGTTATGGAAAAGGATAAGCTTGGGCCAGGAATAAAAGTTCTAAACTGGGGAAAAGCTAATTTTTATTAAGATGAGATACTTGGCCCAAGAGAACTAGGCACAGCTACTGTGTCAGAGCAGTAGGAGGCATTCAAGGGGGAAATAGCGAGAGTACAGGGCAAATATGTTCCCGTAAAGACAAAGTGGGGGACAAAGTCTGGAGACCCCTGGATGTCAAGGAACATAAAGGTTAGGATTAAGGAAAAAAAAAAGGTACCAAGGGCTCATACGGCAGAGTCTTTAGAGGAATAGAAAAAGTGCAGAGGAGGTGTTAAAAAGGAAATTAGGAAAGCTAAGAGAGTGCATGAGAAAGCATTGGTGGGTACAATAAAGGAAAACCCAAAGGTTTTTTTTAAATATATAAAGAGCAAGAGAATAACTAGGGAAAGAGTA
Organism: Cetorhinus maximus; assembly: GCF_964194155.1. Taxonomy (NCBI): domain Eukaryota; kingdom Metazoa; phylum Chordata; class Chondrichthyes; order Lamniformes; family Cetorhinidae; genus Cetorhinus; species Cetorhinus maximus. The sequence goes on from NC_135881.1 coordinate 29,989,794, forward strand.
GGGCCAATTAGGGGCCATAGAGTTAATCTGTGTGTGGACCCAGAAGATGTGGGTACAGTCCTCAATGAATACTTTGCTTCGGTCTTCACAATGGAAAAGGACGTTGCAGTCATAGACACCAGGGCGGAGGACTGTGAAATATTAGAGGAAATTAACATAGAGAGAGAGGAGGTACTTGCGTGTTTAGTGGCCTTAAAAGTGGATAAATCCACAGGCCTGTATGAGATATATCCCAGGCTGCTGAGGGAGGCAAGGGAAGAGATATCAGGGGCTCTGGCAGTAATTTTCAAATCCTCTGTGGCCACAGGTGAGGTGCCAGAGGACTGGAGGACAGCTAATGTTGTCCCATTATCCCATTATTAAAAGAGGGAGGAAGGGATAGGCCAGGAAATTACAGGCCAGTCACTCTAACCTCAGTGGTGGTGAAGTTACTAGAAAGAATTCTGAGGGACAGAATATATCTGCACTTGGAGAGACACGGATTAATCAGGGATAGTTAGCATGGATTTGTTAAGGGAAGGTTGTGTTTGACAAATTTGATCGAATTTTTTGAGGAGGTAACCAGGAGTGTTGATGAGGGTAATGCATTTGATGTGATCCACCTGGGCTTTAGTAAGGCTTTTGATAAGGTCACTCATGGCAGACTGGTCCAGAAAGTAAGAGCCAATGGGATCCAAGGCAAAGTGGCACTTTGGATCCAAAATTGACTGAAAGGCAGGAAGCAGAGGGTGATGGTAGAAGAATATTTCTGTGACTGGAAGTCTGTTTCCAGTGGGGTTCTGCAGGACGCGGTGCTGGGGCCCTTGCTGTTTGAGACGTACATAAATGATGTGAACTTAAATGTAGGGGGTATGATCAAGAAGTGCGCAGATGACACGAAAATTGGTAGGGTGGTAAATAGTGAAGAGGATTGTTGTAAACTGCAGGAGGTTATCAATGGACTGGTTAGGTGGGAAGAGCAGTGGCAAATGGAATTCAAACCAGAAAAGTGTGAGGTAATGCACTTGGGGAGGGCTTACAAGGCAAGGGATTACACAATGAATGGTAGGACCCTGGAAAATACTTAAGATCAGAGAGACATTGGTGTGCATATCCACAGATCCCTGAAGGTAGCAGGGCAGGTAGATAAGGTGGTTAAGAAGGCATATGGGATATTTGCCTTTATTAGCCGAGGCATAGAACACAAGAACAAGGAGGTTATTCTGGAACTGTATAAAATGCTATTTAGGTGACAATTGGAGTACTGCGTGCAATTCTGGTCACCACCTTAAAGTAAGGATGTGATTGCACTGGAGAGGGTGCAGAGGAGATTTACCAGGATGCTGTCTGGGCTAGAAGGTCTGAGCTATGAGGAAAGATTGGATAGGCTGGAGTTGTTTTCCTTGGAGCAGCGAAAGTTAAGAGGGAACCTGATAGAGTGTATAAGATTATGAGGAACATAGATAGGGTGAATAGGAAGGCACTTTTTCCATTAGCAGAGGGGTCAATAACCAGAGGGTATAGATTTAAGGTAAGAGGTAGAAGGCTAAGAGGGGGTTGAGGAGTAATTTCTTCACCCAGAGGTGGTGGGAGTCTGGAACTCACTGCCTGAAACTCTCATAACATTTGAGAAGTATTTTGATATTCATTTGCATTTCCATAGCCTCCAGGGCTATGTGCCAAGCGCTGGAAAATGGAATTAGTGTAGTTAGATCTTTGTTGACCGACGCAGACACAATGGGCTGAATGGCCTACTTCTGTGCTGTAAACGTCTATGAGTCTATGAGGCCAGGTTGGGGGAGGTGCAGAGAACACCGGCGTGGGCAGTTCTTGTGAGGCGGGCACCCAACGTTGAAAGGTGGCCGTTGATGGAAGCGCCCCTCCTCTTTGTGACCAAGGCCTGAGCAGGGTGACCTACTGGGCTTCACCCCTGCTGCTGAACTCCTCCTGCCAGCCTGAAATATGAAGCTGGACAGGAAATGGCCCTTTGGTTGTCATTCATTTCCCACTTAAGGGCCTCAACTGGGGAAAGGGTGGGCAGGCTGGCCAGGGCATTGCCCGTCCCACTGTAAGATTGCAGAGAGGTTGGGGAGGGTGGGAGGACGGTTGTAATGCCATCTGAGGAATTTCATGGCAACCCCTGCCAGCCTGCAAACCTGCCGGTGGGGGGATGTATCCCATCTGAAAATACATTGAAAACTCCTTTTTTTGCGCTTTGTCAATGGTAAATCCCATTTTAAAAGTGTCAGCATTTACTTGCAGTACCCATCACCCCTGTAGGTGATGCTGTGATCGGCATTTATAATGGTAAAAAAAAATCAGTCACATAATGTTATCTCAAATGCCGGCACTCAAATCATATTCTCAACCTTAAACTTGGCCTGTGACCGGCAGCTACATTAGAAACCCACAGGGTGGCAGTGCAGAATAAAGGTTTGTTTAAAAAGTCTCTCAATTGCTTCAGAAATACAACCCTTTCAATATCTTTAAATCCTTAGGGCCCCACTCCCACCCTTGCACTAAAGCAGTGGCTCTCACTGTGTGGTCCGCGAGGGTCCTCCAGGTGGTCTACGGGTTGCTCCAACGTGCAAGTCACTGATGCGCTACGCCAAGGCCAAATGAGAGAACAGGCCAGAACCCTCAACCTCACCACTTGTGTGACGTCTCACAACCAGACTGGCTCCCACATGCATGGCACCAATCGCCATAAGCGCCAGCAACAACGATGTAGTTTTAGAAGCAAGATTTACGTTACTTCTGATTTTGTTCAGTTAATATAGATGGAAGATAAGCATTTGTTCCTCAGAAGAAGATTATCGAGATGATTTTAGAACATATATTAAAATGTTTTAAATAAATGTGTCCTCTTGTGCCATTAATGTTTATAATCTGAAAATATCTATATTTTTGTTTCTGGCATGAATTATTAATTTATTTATGGTATTTAATGAAAAAAATGCACATAAATTTGTTACATTTAATACCAAAAAACATAAATTATTTATAGTTTACTTAAGTTTCCCTTTAATTCCGATTTGTTATTTAGCAGCGGCAAGTGGAATTGGAGTAGAATCGGTTGGTCATCCCCAGAGTCTTTTATCCCATCTAAATGGTCGATGGACAAAAAAGGGTTTGAGAGCCATGGCTCAAGAACCAACTCCCAAATCCCTCCTCCCTCTCAAGAAGTTACAATCCTTCCTGATTTCCATAAGGTCACAGTTTTCTACTCAGCTCCAGATGAGTTTGGAATGTGCACCAGAGATGTGCGCTTGGAGTTTAACTGAAGATCTTGATTACCCCGCGAGGAACAGTACATATTAGTTCCAATTCTTCATCCAATTTATTCAGTGCAACCTTGCCCTGAGTTTCCAGACCACCACTTGCAGATTTATCTGCCATATCTCATGTTGACCACCCCAATTGCACACCTGCATAAGAACTTAGGCAATGGGAGCTGGAGAGGCCATTTAGCCCTTCAAGCCTGCTCTGCCATTTCAACAAGATCCTGGCTGATCTTCAATCTAAACTCCACCTTCCCACACCGTCCCCATATTCCTTAATTTCCTTAGCACCTAAAAGTCCATCGACCTCTGTCTTAAATATATTCAGTGACCGAGCATCCAGCTCTCTCTAGTTGATAACCTCAAAGATTCACAAACCTTTCAGTGAAAAAATTTCTCCTCATCTCAGGCTTAAGTGGCCAACTCTTCTTCTGAGACTGTGATCCCATATTATAGGTTCCATAGCCATCTAACCTATCAAGCCTCTTAAGAATTTTAAATGTTTCAACTAGATCATATCACATTCTTCTAAACTCCAGGGAATGTAGCCCTAGCCTACTCAAACTCTCCTCATAGGACAATTCCCTTCGCCCAGATAGCGGCTCATGAAGCTTCGCTGCACTCCCTGCGTTGGGGTTAGGGTTAAGGTTAGGGTTAGGATAAGCATGTCCTTCCTCACGTTAGGAGACCAAAACTGCAAACTGTACTCCAATTGTGGCCTCATCAGTGCTCTGTGGAATTTTAAAAAGAGTTTTCTACTCTTACACTCAAATCCAATTTTAACAAAAGCTAATGTGCCATTTGACTTCCTGATTGCTTGCTGTGCCCGTATGCTAATGTCCTGTGATTCATGTGGTAGGTGATGGAGGTCACTCATCTCAGCCCCAGGACATTGCAGGAGGAGTTCCTCAGGGTGGAGTCCTAGGCCCAAACATTTTCAGTTGCTTCATTAATGACCTTCACACCATCATAAGGCCAGAAGTGGGCATATTTGCTGATGATTGCATTGTGTTTAGCACAATTCGCAACTCCTTAGGTACAGAAGCAGTCCATGCCCATGTGCAACAAGACCTGGACAACATTCGGGCTTAGGCTGATAAGTGGCAAGTAACGTCCACAGCTCACCACCACCTTCTCAAGGGCAATTAGGGATGGGCAATAAATGTTGGCCCTGCTAGCGATGCACACAGTCCATGAATGAACTAAATATATGTACAAGGACACCCAGGTCCCTTTGAATGCAAACATTTCCCAGTCTTACACAATTAAAAAATATTCTGTTTTCTTATTTTCCTACTTAAGTGGTTAACTTCACACTTTGCCACATTGTATTCCAACTGACAAATTCTTGCCCACTCGCCCAACCTGTCCATATCCCTCTGTATCCTCTTTGCATCCTTCTCACAGCTTATTTTGCTACCTAACTGTACCACCAGCAAACTTTGATATGTTACTCAGTCCCATAATCTAAGTCATGAATATAGCCCAAGTACTGATCCTTGTGGTACCCAGCTAGTTATAGCCTGCCAAGCTGAAAATAGCCTGTTTATTCCTGATCCTGTTTTGTGTACAATAACCAATCCTTAATACATGCTAATATATTATCCCCAATCCCTTGAGTCCTCATTTTGTGCAACGACCTCTTGTGTGGCATCTTATTGAATACCTCATGAAAATCCAAAATATACAATATCCACCTTATCCATCTTACTAGTTACAGCCTCAAAAATAATAAATTTGCCAAATATGATTTCCCTTTCATAAATTTATGTTGCCGCTGCTTAATCACATTATGATTTTCTAAGTGCCCTGTTACCATAACCTATGTGGTTACCATAAACATAGATTTTAGTATTTTGCCTACTACTGGCATTAGACCCCAATTTTTGCTCCTCCTCCTTCTTAAATAGTGGGGCTATCTTTGCTACCTTCCAATCATTGGGAATTGTTCCAAAATAGAAGGAATTCTGGAAAATCAAAGCCAATAGATTCACTCTCTCTGCAGCTACCTCTTAAAACCGGAAGATGCAGGTCATCAGGTCCAGGGCATTTGTCGACACTTAGTCTCATTCATTTCTCCTGTATTATTTCTTCAAAAATACGGATTTCTCTAAGCTCTTCATTCTCACTGGACCCTTGGTTCCCCTTATTTCTGGATTTTTTTTGTCTCCTCTATCATGAACACAGATACAAATTATTTGTTCCTTAGTTGGTTTCTTGACATACTGATCTAGAAAACTATCTTGTTATTATTACATTATTACTGCAAATTTGGTTTGTCAATATCTATGAGGATTAAAGATCCCCATGATTACAGTAATACCCTTATTACTGTTATGACCGGTCCCCAGGCAAGGTCCCCCAATTTGTTTTGATTCCAGACAAGATATCCCAAATTGTTAACTTCCCGAACTGGACCCCAATTTTATTATGCTCCTGGATGAGGAGGGTGAACTGGCTCCCTTTCTTTATTCAACCCCCTCGGATGGTCGCAACAAGGTTAATTTAAAAAGGATCCCTTCCCTCGTGGATACCTTTTCCCAGCCCAAATGTATTTATGTTTTAGAAGGAGCCAATATAACCAGGTTTTTTGAGTCAAAGAAAGGGTAAGTTTATTAGTTGCTAAAAACCAGAGGAATAATAAATAAAATGCAGCACATATATACACAGATCAGAAATGAGAACTTGAGTTCAAAAGTAAAAGCTAAAAAGATATAGGAATCAGTATTTGGCTTGTCTATGAGGAGTAGATGGCAAAATGTTGCAGCCGTTAAGTTGGGTGATTCCGGTCGGGCTGATTTTGGCAGTTGCAATTGGTTTGGAGACACTTGGTTCTGCAGAGTAGATGAAGGAGCTGTTCTACTTCCTTTTTGTCTATGGCTTTGCTGACTTGCCTCCAGCTATAGAGAGACAGAGAGAGACATTTATCTGCAAGCTGCAGGGATGCCTAGTTGGTGTTCTTCTGCTGTAACCCTCACAGCACACACCAGCACACCAGAACTAGAACATACAGATCAGGTCGGCAGCTAGTTTTGTAACCCATTTCCTTGTGTTTTCCTGGAAGGGAAAAAACATGTCCTCCACTAAGAATCTGCTTTCTTTCAGCTCAGACCATTTTCACATTCTGAGATATAACTCAACAGGAGATCGTTTCTGCCGAGATATGGTAATCAATCTCCATTGTCTCCAAAACCACATGAGATTAAGGTTCAGTCTTTTGCATTGCATTTCTTCCATTCAAGTGTCTCTGTCTGAAGTGGGCCTTGACACATTTTTACGTGCAACATTCTATGTTTGCTCTGGACTAGTCGGTCAAGTATAATCCACCTAGGAATTTTCCAGGAAGTGGTTACTTTAAGTTCTCAGCCAGCTTTTATTTGTATGTCCTTTAAAAAGAAATGTCCTCCTTAAAAAGTTCATTGTGCCCATAAGTAATTTCGGCTGTGATCAGTTGTCATGACACTACATAAGCCTCTAATTTCCTGGTTTATTCTCTGATTACACCATAACCGCTATTAGGGGACTATAAACAACTCCCACCAATGTTCTCTGCCCCTTGTCCCAGCTCCATCTGAACTCCACTTCTTGACTTTCTGAGCAAAGATCCTTTCTCTCTACTATTTTTATCCCATCCATTATTCTCAGGGCTACCCCACTTTCATTTCCATTTTGCCTATCATTTCTAAAAGTTAAGTATCCTGGAATATTTTGTTCCCAATCGTGGTCACTTTGCAATCACGCCTCTAATGGATGTTCGAGCAAACATACGGACAAACATGCAAACATACGAATTAGGAGCAGGAGTAGGCCACTCAGCCCCTCGAGCCTGCTCTGCCATTCAATAAGATTGTGGCTGGTCTGAATGTAACTTCAACCCCAAATTCCTGCCTTCCTCTGATAACCGATCACCCCCTTGTTAATCAAGAATCTATCTAGCCCTGTCTTAAAAATATTCACCACACAAGTGTCAGGCAATGACCATCTCCAACAAGAGAGAATCTAACTATTGCCCCTTGATGTTCAATGGCATTACCATCACTGAAACCCCCAATATCAACATCCTGGGGTTGCCATTGACCAGAAACTGAACTGAACTAGCCATATAAATACTATGGCTACAAGAGCAGGTCAGAGGCTAGAAATCGTGTGACGAGTAACTCACCTCCTGGCTCCCCAAAGCCTGTCCACCATCTACAAGGCACAAGTCAGGGGTGTGATGGAATACTCCCCACTTGCCTGGGTGAGTGCAACTCACACAACACTCAAGAAGCTTGATCACTGGCTAGGCCAGCATTTGTTGGCCACCCCTAATTGCCCTTGAGAAGGCAGTGGTGAGCTGCCTTCTTGAACCGCTGCAGTCCATATGGTGTAGGTGCACCCACAGTGCTGTTAGGGAGGGAGTTCCAGGATTTTGACCCAGCGACAGTGAAGGAATGGCGATATATTTCCAAGTCAGGGTAGTGAGTGGCTTGGAGGGGAACTTTCAGGTGGTGGTGTTCCCATCTATCTGCTGCCCTTGACGTTCTAGGTGGTAGTGGTCGTGGGTTTGGAAGGTGCTGTCTTATGAGGCTTGGTGAGCTCCTGCAGTGCATCTTGTAGATGGTACACACTGCTGCCACTGTGCATTGGTGTTAAAGGGAGTGAATGATTGTGGATGGAGTGCCAATTAAGCAGACTGCTTTATTCTGGGTGGTGTCACGCTTCTTGAGTGTTGTTGAAGCTGCACTCAGCCAGGCAAGTAGAGAGCATTCCATCACACTTCTGCCTTCTGCCTTGTAGGTGGTGGACAGGCTTTGGGGAGTCAGGAGGTGAGTTACTCACCGCTGGATTCCTAGCTTCTGACCTGCTCTTGTAGCCACAGTATTTATATGGCTAGTCCAGTTCAGTTTCTAGTCAAAGGTGACCACCAGGATGTTTTGATAGTGGTGGATTCAGTAATGGTAATGCCGTGGAATGGCGAGGGGCGATGGTTATATTCTCTCTTGTTAGAGATGGTGATTACCTGGCACTTGTATGGTGTAAATCTTACTTGCCACTTGTCAACCTAAGCCTGGATATTGTCCAAGTCTTGTTGCATTTGGACATGGACTGCCTCAGTATCTGAGTGTCGTGAATGATGTTGAACATGTACAATCATCAGTGAACATCCCCACATCTGACTTTATGATGGAAGGAAGGTCATTGATGAAGCAACTGAAGATGGTTGAGCTGAGGACACTACCCTGAGGAACTCCTGCAGAAATGCCCTGGAACTGAGAATGATTGACCTCCAACAACCACAACCATCTTCCTTTGTGCTAGGTATGATTCCAACCGGTGGCATGTTCCCCTGATTCCCATTGACTCCAGTTTTGCTAGGGTTCCTTGATACCACACTTGGTCAAATGCTGCCTCATTGTCAAGGGCAGTTACTCTCATCTCACCTCTGGAGTTCAGCTCTTTTGTTCCATGTTTGAACCAAGGCTGTAACGAGGTCAGGAGCTGAGTGGCCCTGGCAGAACCAAAACTGAGCATCAGTGAGCAGGTTATTGCTAAGCAAGTACCATTTGATAACACTGTTGATGACCCCCTTCCGTCACTTTACTGATAATTGAGAGTAGATCAATGGGTAGGTAATGGACCGAGTTGGATTTGTCCTGCTTTTTATGTACAGGACATACCTGGACAATTTTCCACATTGCTGGGTAGATGCCACTGTTATAATTGTACTGCAACATCTTGGCTAGGGATGCGACAAGTTCTGGAGCACAAGTCTTTAGTATTATTGCTGGAATATTGTCAGGGCCCATTGCCTTTTCAGTATCCAGTGCCTTCAGCCATTTTTTGATGTCACGTGGAGTAAATTGAATTGGCTGGAGACTGGCATCTGTAATGCTGGGGACTTCCGGAGGAGGCTGAGATGGATAATACACTCGGCACTTCTGGCTGAAGGTTATTGTAAATGCTTCAGCCTTCTCTTTTGCACTGATGTTCTGGGCTCCCCCATCATTGAGGATGGGGAGATTTGTGGAGCCTCCTCCTCTATAATTGTCCACCCATCATTCACGACTGAATGTGGCAGGACTGCAGACTTAGATCTGATCCGTTGGTTGTGGAATCACTTAGTCCTGTCTATTACTTGCTGCTTGGCACACAAGTAGTCCTGTGTTGTAGCTTCACCAGGTTGACACCTCAGTTTTAAGTGTGTCTGATACTGCTGCTGACATGCCATCTTGCACTCTTCATTGAATCAATGTTGATCCCCTTGCTTGGTGGTAATGGTAGGGTGGGGGTTATGCCGCTGTAAGAGGTTGTGAGAGTCCCTTCAGCTTTTCACTTGCATTCGGAGCCGTACTCTGGACGTAACAGGAATGAGTGACAATGCCAAGTAATGTGTTAAAACAACAATTTTATTGAATATTGAATAATGATAATTCTAACAATAATAATGATAAGACAGATATTGTAAAGCATAAACAATAACCCCAAATTGGTCTGCTCCACAATAGGACACTAAGTTGGTAAAAATTGCCCTTGGTACATACATTACCAAGTTTCTGAGTAACTTTACAACTAACATTGGCCAGTTACTCCAATGTCCCTTCCTCCTGTAGTCTTCAGCGGTTGACTATTCCACTCGGGCTGCAGCCCCAAGTCCTGGAACCAGCGTCCCTTTAAGTCAAATTTTTGGCTCCATTCCAGCCTTTCAAGGCCTGGTTCAGACATTCTCAAAACAAGTCTCAGTCTTTATCAATTCTCCTCACAGGCACTGCAAGGCCATGCAGACTTTGCAGTATCCAAGTTGTTTCCACACCTTTTGAATATTTAATAACTTTAAATATTCAATATAGGCTTAAAAGCAAGAGCAAAGCAGAAATAAAATGCAAAAATATGAAAATGCAAAAATTAGTGGCTGCTGGCCTCAGGCCTACACCAAGCCATAAGACCATAAGACATAGGAGCAGAAATTAGGCCATTCGGCCCATCGAGTCTGCTCCGCCATTCAATCATGGCTGATAAGTTTCTCAACCCCATTCTCCCGCCTTCTCCCCGTAACCTTTGATCCCCTTACCAATCAAGAACCTATCTATCTCAGTCTTAAATACACTCAATGACCTGGCCTCCACAGCCTTCTGTGGCAATGAATTCCATAGATTCACCACTCTCTGGCTAAAGAAGTTTCTCCTCATCTCTGTTCTAAAAGGTCTTCCCTTTACTCTGAGGCTGTGCCCTCGGGTCCTAGTCTCTCCTACTAATGGAAACATCTTCCCCACGTCCACTCCATCCAGGCCTTTCAGTATTCTGTAAGTTTCAATCAGATCCCCCCTCATCCTTCTAAACTCCATCGAGTATAGTCCCAGAGTCTTCAAACGTTCCTCAAATGTTAAGCCTTTCATTCCTGGGATCATTCTCGTGAACCTCCTCTGGACCCTCTCCATGAGGTTACAGATTGTATTTGAGTACAATTCTGCTGCTGCTGATGACCCACAGCGCCTCATGGTTGCACAGTCTTGTGCTAGATCTGTTCGAAATCTTTCCCACACAGCATGATGGAAGGTATCCTTAATGCGAAGATGGGACTTTGTCTTCACAAGGAGTGCAGCGGTCACTCCTACCAATACTATCATGGATAGATGCATCTGCCGCCACTAGATTGGTGAGGATGAGCTCAAGTATGTTTTTCCCTTCTGTTGGTTCCCTCGCTACCTACCAAAGACTCAGCCTAACAGTTATGTCCTTTAGGACTTGGTCAGCTCGATGAGGTAATCAGCAGGAGGTTTCCTTGCTCATGTTTGTCCTGATGCCATGAGACTACATGGGATCCAGAGTCGATGCTGAGGACCCCCAGGACTCCCTCCTGACTGAATATCACTGTGCCGCTATCTCTGCTGGATTTGTTCTGCTAGTGGGACAGGACATACCCAGGGATGGTGATGGATGTGTCTGGGACATTAGCCGTAAGGTATGATTCCGTGAGTATGACTGCATCAAGCTTGACTAGTTTGTGAGACAGCTCTCCCAATTTTGGCACTAGCCCCCAGGTATTTGCAAGGAGGACTTTGCAGAGTCGACAGGGCTGAGTTTGCCATTGTCGTTTCTGGTGCCTAGGTCGATGCTGGGTGGTCCGTCCAGTTTCAATCCTTTTAGACTTTAGCTTCAGAGAACATTTAAGAGTCAGCCACATTGCTGTGAGCTTCAAGTCACATGTAGGCCAGACCAGGTAAGGACAGCAGATTTCCTTCCCTCAAGGGCATTAGTGAACCAGATGGGTTTTTACGGCAATTGACAATGGTTTCATGGTCATCATTAGACTTTTAATTCCCAGATTTTTATTGAATTCAAATGTCACCATCTGCCATGGATTTGAACACAGGTCCCCAGAACATTACCCTGTGTCCATGCCACTGCCTCCCCCTAGTATGCCAGATCTAGGTTACACTAAGAGTGTTAATGATTAAACAAATTAACATCAAATTAATTAAATACCATAAATGAGGCTGTTATTAGTTATTATAATAAATGCTATTTTATGGCTTTTCTAGTCTTTTTAACTTCTTAATTATTTGAATTATACTGTGCATAAGCTGAGTACCAATGTTGAATATTATAAAATAAACTGATACAGAACATATATTTCTGCACAACCTTCTGGAATAAAATATTTCAGATGCAATTGTATTTTATTGTTATTCAGGAAAACCACAACAATGTTATTTGCTTTATTCTGAATTTAAAGGATTGCATTAAACTCTAGAAAATTCAAAGGGAACAAGTCAACCCTACTTGACGCTTTTATTCTGAATAAGATTTTATATGTTAATTAAACGATTCAGTTTTATTCATTGCAGGTTCCAACTATAGGTCTCAAAGGATTAAATAATCTATTAAAAGCTCTTTGTCAGAATGTATTTGTCATTTCTTCAGGTTACAAGACCATTTGCCATTGACATAGGGTGATAGATAATTAATATAAATGGAAAAATTTGTTTGCAACTGTGTTTAACTGCAATTAAAAATTAAAACCTTGTCAAAATTTCTATACCACCAATGCATTACAACAGCATGTAAAGATTGTCATTTCTTCTTTCAATAATAATGTAAATGAACTTAATTCATTTTACAGTTCTGAAGAGTCATTGCCTCCTCTCAGCTGTCATCACCCTCATTACTTTTAAGCACCCCTAAGCTGAGACCCAGCTTGCTCTCCAGCATAAACTGCCTGTCCTGTACCAAGGTTTTTTTCTCCGTTAAACAAGCAGGGCTGTTTGCAATTTCAGGCTTGGGCAATCAGATATTCCCTTAATGGGTGAGCCTTGGTAGTTCACAGCTGGATGAGGACACTTTGGCTAGAGGACAAAAAACAGTGCATAGGCAGCTCCAATCAATCTTCTCTTTTACTGTTATCTGAAGAAGAACGTCCCCCAGGACGGTACTGAGGGAATGTTGCACTGTCAGAAGTGCCATCTTTCAGTTTAGTTCAGATGTTTAATTGAAGTTCCATCTGCCATCTTGAAGGTATTTCAAAGCAGAGTGGGGTAGATCTCTCTGGTGTCCTAGCAATATTTATCCCTCAAGCAAAGTCACTAAAACAGATTATCTGATCATTATCTCATGACTAATTGTAGGACATTGCTCTGTGCAAGCTGGCAGCCATGTTTCCAACGTTACTACAGCATCCACACTTCATGAAGTACTCCAGAGGTGAGAAAGAACTACCACTGACAGAAAGTTGAAGAGAAAATTTGTCCCTCAGGAGTTTGAAGTAAACAATGGAGCTTACAGTTACTTCCCAAAACTGAATTGACAAAAACTGCCACTGAAAATGGCACTTCTGACAGTGCAGCGCTCCCTCAGTAATGTTCTGGGTATCATTAATTCTGCTCCACTTCAGTTGAGTTTTCTGCTAAGGTATTAGCTTGAGGGAAGGAACCAAACCATACAAGCCAAACACAAACTATCATGTGATTTTGTTCAATATTATGCATGACAAATCAGTTCTTTGGAAGTTAGCTGATTCGTGAAGACCTGGCAACAATCTTTAGTGTACTATTGAATTAGATTGCACTATCCAAAAGAAAAAGAGAGTTGACTGAAACTTGTGAGGAGAACAAATCAGTCCAACAGTCCGTAAAATACAAGCTCCAATTCTTACTCAGTCCTCTCAGCCTCCACAAGGTGGACAAATAGTCATGATGGTGGTTGGGTTTGAGTGAGGTTTGTATTGCATTACCAATGTGTGTTCTGCTATTCGCCACATTAACTCAGCAAAAGGCTTGTTCAGGTGGCCTGCCCACTCCAAGCAGGAGAAACCTTACTTAACGTTCAAGAATTATGTTAATCTAAAACAATCTGGAGGCCTGCATATCGCCTAATTTGGTAAAGGTCACCTGAAGCTGCCTGGAAGGATCCAATCTCAAGGAAACAAAAACAGAAAATGCTGGAAAAACTCAGCAGGTCTAGCAGCATCTGTGGAGACGGAAAGAGGGTTAATGTTTCGAGTCCACATGATCCTTGTGTCCCATATGACCGTATGTCCCAAGGAAATGCAAGGCAGTGACTTTGACTAGTACACCGAGTGCTGGTCTGCAAATCTTCAACCTGAAGTCAATGGGCAGAATCGTCCCAGATTTGCCCCCAAGTGCGGTAGCGGGCGGCGAAAAGGACGTTATACCCGCCGACCGCAATGGTGGTTTTTCATGCCCTATCATCTCTAACCCACCTCATTAATTATGCATTCCCGGGAAACATGCCATTTCAATGGCGGGCGGGTTCTTATTCGCCCACCATGCCATCACCTCAGCACTTCATCATGCCGGGCACCATATATAAAGGGCACCACAGCCACGTGCACACCTCTCAGTGCTTCCAGCCCAGGGTGGCTACAAAGAAGACAGGGCCCTGAAGGACAAGAAAACTGCAGCCCCCGGTTTACTGACACATCCCCCAAACATACGAACAAGGAACAGGAGTTGGCATTTCGGCCCCTCAAGCCTGCTCCGCCATTTGATAAAACCACGGCTGATCAGATAGTAACCTCAAATCTGCATCCCGCCTACCTCCGATAACCTATCACCCCCTTTGCTTACTAAGAAGCTATCCACCTCTACCTTAAAAATATTCAAAGACTCTGCTTCCACTGCCTTTTGCAGAAGAGAGTTCCAAAGACTCACGACCCTCTGAGTGAAAAAATTTCACCTCATCTCCATTTTATTTTTAAACTGTAACCCCTAATTCTAGATTCTCCTACAAGAGGAAACATCCTCTCCACATCCACCCTGTCAAGACTCCTCAGGATCTTATATGTTTCAAATAAATCGCCTCTTATTCTTCTAAACCCCAGTAGATACAAGCCTAGCCTGTCCAACCTTTCCTCATAAGACAACCCACCCATTTCAGGTATTAGTCTGATAAACCTTCTCTGAACTGCTTCCAACGCATTTACATTCTTCCTTAAGTAAGGTGACCAATACTGTATACAGTACTCCAGGTGTGGTCTCACTCATGCTCTGCATAACTGAAGTATAACCTCCGTACTTGAGTATTCAATTCCCCTTGCAATAAACAATAACATTCTATTAGCTTTTCTAACTGATTGCTGTATCTACATGCTAATGTTTTGCGATTCATGCCCGAAGACACGCAGATCCCTCAGCATCTCAGAGCTCTGCAATCTCTCACCATTTAGATAATCTGCTTCTCTTCTATTCTTCCTGCCAAAATGGACAATTTCACATTTTCCCACATTCTACTCCCTTCTCCTGATCTTTGCCCACTCACTTAACCTATCTATATCTTTTTGTAGCCTCCTTATGTCCTCTTCACCATTTACTTTCCTACCCATCGTTGTGTCATCAGCAAATTTGACAACTATCCCATCCATCCCTTCAATCCCTTCATCCAAGTCATTAGTATAAATTGTAAACAGTTGAGGTCCCAGCACTGATCCCTGTGGCACGCCGCTCATTATATCTTGCCAACCTGGAAAAGACCCATTTATGCCTACTCTTTGCTCCCTGTTAGCCAGCCAAACTTCTATCTATGCCAATATGTTACACTCTATTCCATGAGCTTTTATTTTCCGAAATAACCTTTGATGTGGCACTTTATCAAATGCCTTCTGGAAATGTAAATACAGTACACCCACCAGTCCCCCTTTATCCACAGCACATGTTACTCCCTCAAAGAACTCCAATAAATTGGTTAGACATGATTTCCCTTTCACAAAACCATGTTGACTCTGCCTGATGACCTTGAACTTATCCAAGTGCCCTGCTATAACTTCTTAAATAATAGCTTTTGACATTTTCCCTACGACAGATGTTAAGCTGTAGTTTCCCACTTTCTGTCTCCCTCCCTTTTTGAATAATGGAGTTACATTTGCTATCTTCCAATCTAATGGGACCTACCCCAAATCTAGGGAGTTTCAGAAAATGAAAAGTAATGCATCAACTATCTCACTTGCCGCTTCTTTTAAGATCCTAGGATGAGTCCATCAAGACTTGTCAGCCCGCAGCTCCAACAATTTACTCCATACAACTTTTCTGGTGATTGTAATTTTCCTGAGTTCCTCCCTTCCTTCCATTTCCTGGTTTATAGCTGCTTCTGGGGTGTTACTTGTATGCTCTATAGTGAAGACTGATGCAAAATACCTGTTCAATTCATCTTCCGTTTCCTTGTTATCCATTATCAATTCTCCAGACTCACTTTCCATAGGACCAACATTTACTTTGTTAACTCATTTCTTTTTCAAACATTTATAGAAACTCTTACTATCCATTTTTATATTTCTGGCTAGCTTTCCCTTGTACTCTAATTTTTCCCTCCTGATGGATCTTTTCTTGCTGTTCCTTATATTCTGCCCAATCTTCTGGTCTCCCATCTATTTTTGCACAATTATATACTTTTTCTTTAAGTTTGATACTATCTTTAACCTTTCTAGTAAACCACGGATACTTTTGGATGCAGTGGAGGCCCACCGTGATGTCCTCTACCTCAGCTCTGGCCACAAGATGGGAGTAACTTCACAAATTCAGCATGGGAAGTGGTGTCAGCGGTGGTCAGTGCCAACACCCTACAAAAGAGGACAGCCATCCAGTGCCGTTCTGCCAGGGTAAGTCACTCTTCTCATCATTCTCAACTCACTCACACACTCACAAACATTCACAGGGATCTCACTCACTCCCAGTTGAAGGGACATCGCCATTTACTCTCTCATATACGTCTTTGTTGTCCTCATCTCATCCGTGGGACCACTCACCACCCATACATGCCAGGCATACTTATCAGCTGGCCTGGCAGATATCCTGCTTAATCTCTCCATCTCTATTCATACAGGGCAAGCTGGCACATAGCAAAAGGGAATGGTTGCAGACAAATCAAATTGGACTGTGAAAATAGAGCCATCCAGCTGGCTGACGAGAGTCTAGGCCATTCCTGTGTTGACGGTGAGGTCAGCGGAGCTCTACCAAGTTCAACATCCATCAGGTAACCATGCTGTGAGTGATGTGGCCTGTTCTGTAGTCCCCTGCCATGCACAAATTATCTCTCCTTACTTTTGCAGGCACATCTGGGTAACAGCCGACGGAGTCCACGGATCCAGGGCATCCAATCAAGTCCTGAAGAAACCTCTGACGAGAAATCTTAAGACAATTTCATTGAAGACCCATCACAGCGCTCATCCACAACCTCCACCAGTGCAGAGACACTGTTTCTCGGTCATCTGCAGGAATGAAAGGCAGCAGCTATGGACCCTGGGTCTAGCTAGGTGCTGACCAACGACAGTTCCTTCTTCCTGAGGGTGCTGCTCCTCCCTCTGCGCAGCCAGGTGCCTCAGTCGCTCTCTTCTCCATTGTCTTTGCTCTCTGTACGCCACGAGGCATACAGCTAGTTCACCAGGCTCCTTGATCCTGATGTACTCCTCCTGCAGGATGAAAGAGAGAGACGCATGGGTTCACTTAGGCATACTAAGAACCTCTCTTGGTTAAGTCTGAAGGCCCCTTAACACATCCCAGAGAGTGCTGGCCACCACTTGGATGGCCAGAGTTTAGTGCGCTGCATGGCTGCCTGAAACCTCACCCTCCTCCACTCCACTCCACCTGGCTGATTGGCCGCAGCTTTGCCCATTGGACTGCATGTTGTGCTCTCAGCTCAGGCGCAGGCATTCTCCTAACCTGTGCTGCAAAATTGCACTGTTAGCTTGAACCATGGGGGAGACTGGTCCAAACCGGGATGCTGACATTGCAAGGGGCTGTGAGCGTCTCCACCAGTGGCTGCTCCATGGCAGCTTTAGCAAGGAGATTGTATAATGTGCCCAGACGTCCAATTGTCCTGCAGACCACTAAAATGCTCATTAGTTTGCAGTCTGTGCCCGAGGGGTGAAAAGCTCTGGAACACTTGGTGGCACTTTCATGCCTCTGTGTTGCTTGAGTGGGCAGATAAGCTAGAGGCCCGACTCCGAGCATGTCAATGTGGCTGCGTCTGAGCTGTCTCATCTGTGGAGGAATGATCACTTCACACTTATCTATTTATATTTATATTTATTTCCTTAATGCGTGGCTGCTTCCCTCCCCGCCACCTTCACAACCTTCAGCCACAGGGCAGCCCTTGTCCCCCCACAGAACTTGCCTCAGCCGCAGGGCAGCCCTTGTTACCCCTCTCCAAATGTGCCTCAACCTCAGGGCAGCCCTTGCCACCCCTCCCCCAACACCCCTCAACCGCAGGGCAGCCCGTGCCACCCTCCCCCAACATGCCTCAACCTAGACGTCCAATATGTAATCCTAGTGAGCGCTGTGCAATGTTATTATGTACTCACCTGTAAGTTCTCCTCAAAGTGCAGCCCGCCAAGTGCACGCCTTATATCTACTGTTGTGAAACACGTTGGCATACTCTGATGATCCAGCGTGGTGGGGGGTGACTCCAGCAGGCTGGGCTTATAATGATGCGCAGATGTATTACAATGAAGTTCCCGACGTCCGACGGAGGGGAGCATGGCCCGACATTGATGGGCAGAGCGAACGATCGCAAACAGATTTCACAACGTCGTGAAACCGATTTTTGGCATTCTCGCCATATTGTCTGCTCACGCTACCGAACACATCTGATGCCAATGGGCAAGGAAAATATCGCCCAATGTCTTTTCCCAGTGACTACCATGGGCAATCGGAGTTTTCTGAGGCACTGATGATCAGAAACGCCAAAGACCTTCTTAGTCTATAGACCCTGGTGAGTGGAGGTGAGTGCACAGGAATTAGGTACCTACTGCAAAGCCAGATTTTAAGAGCATCCAATCTACAATGTTCTCATCCTCCTCTTCATAAAGACAAAGAAAGACTTACATTTTGTTTTAGAACCCAACCTCAGGGTAACCCAAAGCACTCTTGCAGCTGACAAAGTACTTTTGAAGTGCAGTCACTGTTGTAGTGTAAGAAACGCGGCTGCCAATTTGTGCACAGCAAGCTCCCACAAACAGCAATGTGATAATGACCAGATAACCTGTTCCAGTGATGTTAAAGCCTTCCTCTTTCATCTGCCCTGATATCTCCTTACTTGAGTTGTGCAAAATTTTGTCACTCTTATGAAGTGTCTTGGGCATTTTACTACTTTACAGACTCTATTTAAAGAGAAATTATTGTTGATTGAAGGATGAATATTGGTTTGGACATTTGGTACAACACTCCTGTTTGTCTTTGAAATAATGCCATTCATTATTTTTATGTCCAGCTGAGAGGGGAGATGGGGCCTCAGTTTAACATCTCATCCAAATGATGGCACCTCCAGCAGTGTGGCACTCCCTAGTCAGTCTAGATGTTGTGCTCCTGTCACTGGAGTAGGACTTGAATCCAGAACCTTCCGACTCAGAGTGAGCACTACCAACTTAGCCACAGCTGACAGACAGGTCATGCCATAAACATAGAGATAGTCCCAATGGGAAATCCATGTCCCTAATGCAAAGCAGAGTTAATTAATTTGATCAGTAAAGAAGCAAAGTAACACCAATTTTCAGTAGTGTCACACCATTTTATTATCTGTTCTTAGGTTGGGCAAGGCAGGATTTAAAGCCCAACTTTATTTGTCCTGAGCGTCAATGACATTGGGACTGGAATCACACATAAGCTTGTACTGGTAGGGCTGCCAAGTTTCATTCCCTGAAGGACATTAGTGAACCAGTTGGATTCTTACAGCAACCCAGTTGCTTTCCTGGTCATATTTTTCTGATGCTAATCCAGCAATTTCCAGATTTTTAAAATTAAATATCACAGCATTTTGGACAATGTACCACTGTAGTATTCAATTGTTTAATTTTTCAGTGTTTGATTGTGTGTGAATGTTGACTGTTCTCTGTGCCATTTCTGGCTTCAGAGAGAAATAGAAACTTGAAGCAAGAAGCTGAAATCATGCCAGAGCAGACATTTTAGAAGCCCTTGTAAATAAAACTCCTGTTACACGGATAGAAACTCGTATGTCAGGTTTTTGATAGACAATGGAGTCAAGGGTTTTGGGGAGCAGACTAGGGTTTCCAATTGTGATTAAGTGTATTCCTGTGGTTTCATCACATGACCTGCCCCCATGCTCCAGCCACTAGTCAGCCAACGCATCCATCCTTCTGACGCATTGCCCTCCTACGCCAACTGGAAAACAAAAAGACCAATTACCCAATTAGATGATGCTTGACTGTCAGCCAAACAGTTTTTTTTTGCCCATTTTCAATATTTTAATATTTGATAAAGAAAAACGTTCAAAGAAAATGAAGAAAACCCATCTATTTTTAATGATTTTTCTCCAGGGTTGCACATAGCAGTGTCGTGGAGATTGATCTTCAATCCCTGGAGACTCTAGACTAATTCTGGAAGGTTGGTAATGCTAGGGCAGACAGGAAAGTGGACTTGAGACCAGAACCAAATCAGCCATGATCTTGTCAAATGACGGAGCAGGCTCGAAGAGCCAAATGGCCTACCCCTGTTACTAAGTTCCTATGTTCCTTTGCATATATCGGAGGCATAAAACACAACAACCATCACACAACAAGCACTAATTTGGACAAAAGTCTAGACCCATATTGTAGAACAAATATAAATTTCCTCTAGGTTGTGTACTTGACTGAGTTGAAACAGAGGCCAGAAATTTCCTCAGGGCTGCTCCACTCATCCGCTGTAATATCATTGTAGGTGCAGTGGAAATCTCACTTATATACATTGGGTTCAATTTATGGGCAGAAACAGTTTAGAGGCAATTCTGTACAAAGTAAAAATGTGCTGAACGTGAATGCAAATCAACAAATGCAAAATTAATTTCATAAATTGAGAAAAAGATCTATTTTGAACCTAGGATCAAATGTCTTTGTGATCGCAGGTGATTGCACAATGTTCAGCATCATTCGCAACTCCTCAGATACTGAAGCAGTCCGTGTCCATATGCATCAAGACCTGGACAATATTCAGGCTTGGACTGATGAGTGGCAAGTAACACTAGTGCCACACAAATGCCAGGCAATGACCGTCTCCAACAAGAGGGAATCTAACCATCTTCCCTTGACATTCAATGGCAGTAACCATCGCTGAATCCCCACTATCAAAATCCTGGGGGTTTACATTGACCAGAAACTGAACTGGACCAGCTTTTTAATTACTGTGGCTACAAGAGCAGGTCAGAGGCAGGGAATTCTGCAGAGAGTAACAAACCTCCTGAATCCCCAATGCCATTTCACCATTTATAAGGCACAAATCAGGAGTGTGATAGAATACTCTCCACTTGCCTGGATGAGTGCAGCTCCAACAACACTCAAGAAGCTCAACACCATACAAGACAAAGCAGCCTGGTTGATTGGCAACCCATCCACCGCCTTCAGCATCTAATCTCTCCATCACTGATGCACAGTAGCAGCAGTGTGTACCATCTATAAGATGCACTGCAACAACTCACCAAGGCTCCTTGGACAGCACCATCCAAACTCGTGAACTCAACCATCTAGAAGGACAAGGGCAGCAGAAACATGGGAGTACCACCACGTGGAAGTTCCCCTCCAAGCCACTCATCATCCTAACTTGGAACAATGGCCAGGATTTTCAGTGCCTGCCGGCATCGGGCTTGTTCAGAGGCGTGAGTGGACAATATGGCGCAATCGGTGTCAAGACGGCATGAAACCAGCTCGCAGTCCCTGCTCAGCCTGCCGATGGTGGGCCACATTCTCCACCATCGGAAATCAAGAGCCTCATTGAGATGCATCAGCATATCATTATTAGGCCTGCTAGCCGGAACCGTCTCCCCTCCAGCTGGATCATCTGCTCACATTGGTAGGAAAACACACCAACGTGTTTCACAACAGCACATAAGTGGCATGTACCTGGCGGGCTGCACTTCGCTCGAGACTTCAAAGTTTGTTTGCCTACCTTGCTTAGGTCAGCATCGCAGTCATCAGCGCCAGGCTTCACAGACAGCAACACGTCACTTTTAGGGGAGCTCACGGCAAGTCTCTACCTGCCAGGTCAGCCATATGTGGGTGGCTTTTCAATGGCTGCAGGGCTAGGGCTTGCTTGGCGAAGGGGGAGAAGTGGCCTCAGGCAAGGGAAGAGGCTGCAGGATGAGGGATGTACTGGAGAAGTGGGGGCACATGTTATTCTATGTAAGTGGCCTCAAAATGGTGATGCCTGAGGAGGCAGTCTCCAGAGGAGATGAGGCCACATGGACATGTGAGGGTTTGTGTGAGGGAATGGGTGGTGATGTCCCCTGAGCTGGCAGTGAGTGAGATGCCAGTGAATATGTGATGGGCTTGAGTGTGTGAGTTTAGAGTGATGAGATGGCTGCCAATCCTTGCTGCACGGATGAGATCATTCATCCTCTATCTGCATTGGATGGCCAACCTCTTCTGTGCAGCATTGGCATTGACCACCATTGCCACCAGCTCCCAAGCCTGGTTGGTCACGCCACTGCCCATCCTGTGGCCAAGCGGGGGTAGAGGACATCGCGGCAGGCCTCCATGACATCTAAATGGCATTCCAGTGTTGCATCACTCAGCCTGGGGGCTGCAGTCTTTTTGCCTTTCATGGACATCTTCCCTGTAGTAGTCGTGGGCTAGAAGCACTGAGATGTCTGTGTGCAGCTGGGCTTTAGATATGGTGTCTGGGAAGCCGCAAGGTGCTGGCATTTCGGGTGATTGAGACCCTGCCCGCCATCGAAACGCCGTGTTTCCCGGGAAAGTGTAACTAATGCAGCGGGTTTCGGATGATCCGGCGTGAAAACCTGCCCTGGTATTAGTTTAGTAAACCTTCTCTGAATTCCTTCTTAACGTATAAGGAGACAACTGAGTGCAAATGCGGGATAAATCCGCCCTCTATCACCATTCCTTCACTGTCGCTGGGTCAAAATCCAGGAACTCCCTCCCTAACAGCGCTGTGGGTGTACCTACACCACATGGACTGCAACAGTTCAAGAAGGCAGCTCACCACCACCTTCTCAAGGACAATTAGGGATGGGCAATAAACATTGGCCCAGCCAGTGACATCCACATCCCGTGAATGGATGAAGAAAAGATCAGAAACTATCATCAGAGCCTTTTATTGAAATTGGCATAAACAAGTGTTTACATTAGTGCGTAAAATGAGAAAAAAATCTAATAAATCTTTTTTAAAATTAATAACTAATAGAAATCACCCTCATTCACACACATACGTTAACACTCCAGCAGCCCTTGTAGGCTCCGTGATTCCAGGAGCAGAAGGGTTGGGTCCCTGCCAGGAATCCATGAATATTAACTAGTGTCGCAGTCACTCAGAACGCAGTTCTTAAAGTAACAATTCATCTAAATTTAACAGGGCAAAAGTTTGGGTGGCCTTGCTTCGGGTCAATTCGAACATCGTCTGCGATTTAAAAAAATAAAAACAGTTTGGAGCTTTCAGTGATGAAGCTGATGTAAAGGCCGAAGAATGGATTATTTTCAGTAGGAATGGCTGAATGTCAAACATTATGAAAATGTCTCTGTTAGAAATACAGGCTTAGCCAACTTTCACTCAATTTTAGAAATATGCCCTTTCGATTCCAAAATAATTTCCCCAGTGGCAATGGTGCAGATGTTTCTGAATTGCCTTGAGAAATAAGCATTAGCAGAATTAAAGCATCAGAAAGAGTTCAACTGTTTGAATTCTGCTTCAAGATATCAGGGAGGTATAAAAATGCATGCTTACAATTCTCAGGTAAAATCTACTAAAGCATAGATATTGCAGTCACAGCACGTTGCCACTGGGATTTGGATGGCTTGAATGTACAGCACATGTATTTCCTGGAGAGACGACCTTGCGTGATTTCAGAGTCACCTTATTAGTGTAATTTTAACCTGCTCACGAGTAAAGTTCCCCAGGTTCAAGGAGTCTGCTGGTATTGGGTCAGGAGCTGTTGCATCCACCATTTAAAGGCAGGCTGCCCAGAACAGCAGCAAACTAGAAAATCAGCTCCTATTCAACAGAGGGAAGGAGATTTTTCAATTTGAAGATTTTTGCCTCAAGGTGGAGCAATGGAGAATTGCCCTCTTCGGGGGAAAGGGGCACCATCCCAACACGGCTATAGTGAGAAATGGCTAGATGCTGATAGAGTGAGAGAATACAGCCTGCAATCGAATATACAAACACACGGACTAGGAGCAGGTGTAGGTCACTTGGCCGTTCCGGACTGCTCTGCCATTCAATAAGATCATGGCTGACCTGACTGTAAGCCTCCCACCTACCCCAGTAAACCTTCAACCCCTTGTTTATCAAGAATCGATCTACCTCTGCCTCGAAAACATTCAAAGACTCTGCTTCCATTGCCTTTTGAGGAAGGGAATTCCAAAGACTCAATACCCTCTGAGGGAAAAATTTTCTTCTCATTTCTGTCTTAAATGGGCAATCCCTTATTTTTAACCAGTGACTCCTAATTCTAGATTCTCCCACAAGAGGAAACATCCTCTCCACATCCACTCTGTCAAGACCCCTCATAATCTTATGGGGAGAATTTTCTCCCCATCGGGGTTGGACAGGAGTGGGCGCGGGCAGGCGCGCAGCCGATCGCTGCCCACTATCAGCTACGTGACGCCATTTTACATGGGCGGGCCAATTAAGGCCCGCCCAGCATGACATGCACCTGGAAGCGCTGAGCGGTCCCTGTGCGGGCGGGGGGAGTAGACTGAGTCGGGGCCTGCGCTCTTTTGCGCATGCACGCGAAAGAGCACAGAAATCTCCCTGAGGTACAGAGCTGCCTCAGGGAGATTAGTTTGATTTTTGAAAATTTTAATAAAGAAAAAAATTTTTGAGACATGTCCTCTCACGTGATAGTGTCACATGAGGTGGGACATGTTAATGAATTTTATTAAAAATTTTTATTAAACTTTAAAAACCTTCATGAAACCTCATCCCGCCCGTGGATGAGGTTTCATGATAAGTGCAAAGGCCGCCTGGGCTCTTCACCTGCCCGTCAACCTTAAGGTTGGACGGGCAGCTCAGTTAATTATCTTAACTGATATTTAAATGGCCTTAATAGGCCTTTGACAGTTCAGCAGGCGTGCAGCTGACTCTGGTGCGCGCCCACTGAACTGAAGATCTGAATGACCCGCGGTGATGTCAGGACGCCTGCCTGACATCACCGAGTGTCATTTTACGCATCAGCGACCTGGGCCCATCCCCACACGCTGACCCAAAGATTCTGGCCTGTATGTTTCAATCAAGTCGCCTCTTACTCTTCCAAACTTCAGCGGATACAAGCCTAGCCTGCACAACCTATCCTCATAAGATAACCCACCCATTCCTGGTATTAGTTTAGTAAACCTTCTCTGAATTCCTTCTAATGTACTTACATCCTTCCTTAAATGAGAAGACCAATACTGTACACAGTACTCCAGATGTGGTCTCACCAGTGTTCTGTACAACTGAAGCATACTTTTGTACTCAATTCCCCTAACAATAAACAATAACATTCTATTAGCTTTCCTAATTACTTACTGTCCCTGCATACTAGCTTTTTGCGATTCATGCACCAGGACACCCAGATCCCTCTGGAACTCAGAGCTATGTGATTTCTCACCATTTAGATAATATGCTTCTTCTTTATTCTTCCTGTCAAAATGGACAATTTCACATTTGCTCATATTATAGTCCATTTGCCAGATCCTTGCCCACTCACTTAAGCTATCTATGTCCCTTTGTATCTTCCTACTGTCCTCTTCACAACCTATTTGACTACGTATCTTTGTATCATCAGCAAATTTAGCAACCATACCTTCGATCCCTTCATCCAAGTCATTTATATAAATTGTAAACAGTTGAGACCCCAGCACTGATCTCTGTCCCACACCACTCGGTCTTCAGCCCAACCACCTTCAGCTGCTTCATCAATGACCTTCCTTCCGTCATAAGGTCAGAAGTGGGGATGTTCGCTGACGATTGCACAATGTTCAGCACCATTCGCGACTCCTCAGGTACTGAAGCAGTCCATGTCCAATATCCAGGCTTGGGCTGACAAGTGGCAAGTAACATTCGTGCCACACAAGTGCCAGGCAATGACCATCTCCAACAAGAGAGAATCCAGCCATTGCCCATTGATGTTCGATTGCATTACCATCACTGAATCCCCCACTATCGACATCCTGGGGGTTACCCTTGACCAGAAACTGAACTGGACTAGCCATATAAATATGGTGGCTACAAGAGCAGGTCAGGGACTAGAAATCGTGTGACGAGTAACTCACCTCCTGACTCCCCAAAGCCTGTCCACCATTTACAAGGCACAAGTCAGGAGTGTGATGGAATACTCCCCACTTGCCTGAATGAGTGCAGCTGCCACAACACTCAAGAAGCTTGACATCATCCAGGACAAAGCAGCCTGCTTGATTGGCACCACATCCACAAACATTCACTCCTGCCTCCACTGACACATAGTGGCAGCAGTGTCTACCATCTACAAGATGCACTGCAGGAATTCACCAAGGCTCCTTCAACAGCACCTTCCAAACCCATGACCACTACCATCTAGAAGAGCAAGGGCAGCAGATAGATGGGAACACCACCACCTGGAAGTTCCCCTCCAAGTCACTCACCATCCTGACTTGGAAATATATCGCTGTTCCTTCACTGTCGCTGGGTCAAAATCCTGGAACTCCCTTCCTAACAGCACTGTGGGTGTACCTACACCATGGACTGCAGCGGTTCAAGAAGGCAGCTCACCACCACCTTCTCAAGGGCAACTAGGGATGGGCAATAAATGCTGGCCCAGCCAACGAAGCCCATATCCTTTGAATGAATTAAAAAAAACTAGTTACATCCCGCCAACCAAATAAGATCCATTTACGTCTGCCCTCTGTTCTCTGTTAATTAGCCAACCTTCTATCTGTGCCAGTATGTTACACCCTACACCATGAGCTTTTATTTTCCGCAATAACCTTTGATGTGACACCTTATCAAATGCCTTCTGGAAATCTAAATACAGTGTATCCATCGGTTCCCCTTTATCCACAGCACATGTGACTACCTCAAAGAACTCCAATAAATTAGTCAAACATGATTTCCCTTTCACAAAACCATGTTGACTCTGCCCAATTGCCTCAAATTTTTCTAAGTGCCTGCTATAACATCTTTAATAATAGCTTCTAACATTTTCCCTAAGACAGATGTTATGCTAACTGATCTGTAGTTTCCTGCTTTTTGTCTTCCTCCATTTTTGAATAAATGAGTTACATTTGCTATTTTCCAATCTAATGGCAACTTTCCCAAATCCAGGTAATTTTGGAAAATTAAAATCAACGCATCAACTATCTCACTAGCCACTTCCTTGAAGACCATCAGGATGAAGTCTGTCAGGACCCAGGGATTTGTCAGTCCGCAGCTCCAAAAATTTGCTCAATACCACTTCTCTGACGATTGTAATTTTCCTGAGTCCCTCCTTCCCTTCCATTTCCTGATTGACAGCTATTTCTGGGATGCTACTTGTATCCTCTGTAGTGAAGACCGATGCAAAATGCCTGTTCAATTCATCACCATTTCCTTATTTTCCATTATTAATTCCCCAGACTCACTTTCTAAAGGACCAACACTCACTTTATTAACTCTTTTCTTATTTAAGTATGTACAGAAACTTTTACTATTCATCTTTATATTTCTAGATAGATTTCTCTCATACTCTAATATTTCCCTCCTTATTAACCTTTCTGTCATTCTTTGCTGTTATTTATATTCTGTCCAAACTCCCGATCTGCCACTCGCCTTTGCACAATTATATGCCTTTTCTTTAAGTTTGATGCTATCTTTAATTTTTTCAATTAGCCATGGATAGTGGGTTCTCCCCTTGGAACTTTTCTTTCTCGTTGGAATATATCTATTCTGTGTACTCTGAAATATCCCTTTAAATGTCTGCCACTGCATCTCTATTAACTTATCCCTTAACCTCATTTCCCAGTTCACTTTATTTAGCTCTGCTTTCATTCCCAAATAATTGCCCACTATTTAATGTTTAAAATACTAGTCTTGGACCCACACTTCTCTCCCTCAAACTGAATGCAAAATTCATATTATGATCACTGCTACCCAGGGGTGCCTTCACTATGAGCTTATCAGTCAATCCTATCTCGTTGCACAATACCAGGTCTAGTATTGTCCATATGCATGTCTCTCATGTACATGCTGAGAGATTGGATTGAAGGAACCTTGATGCAGGCTTCACATGCCTCAGTGCTGTCCAGAGATCTGTTTCCCACATAGATCCCTGGACATGCTACCAGTCTGCACAGCAGTGGGTTCACAGTAGGAGTGGGTATGGATGGAACTGGTTGGATATGCCTCATTATATCAGTGTTCTATTGGAGCGATGTGCCTCACTATATCAGTGTTCTGTTGGAGGGATATGTTTCATTATATCAGTGATAGGCCAACATCTTCAAGTGTGCATTCCACGTGCAAAACCAAATTCAACATTTAACTGAATGCAGCCCTTTAAATGCTGTACTGGAACTGTCTTACACTTATCTAGAATTCCTGTACTCACTATTTTTGCGCAGGTGTTAAGCACAGGTTAGTACTTGTGTAATAATAATACATGCAAGAACACAATGCTGTATTTCAAGCATTCACAACAGCCTTCCTATCAATGGTGGTAACCTAATGAATAGATAGTTTCCTGGCCTCTGTATTTGCTCTTCATAGCTAACAACAAATGTGAGAGGAACTGTACAGGTTAGTGGTGGTTTCAATTTGGTGAACATTAGTGTCTCCCTGCCACAAACTCACCGATAGGAGGTGAATCCAGGCCAGTATTTGGGGCTTAGAAATAAAAGAGAAAGGGCTTGCTAAATTTTGTGTTATTCCAAATATGTGACCCAGTGGCCTTAGTCCTTATGTTGTCCTATAACATGTTCAGGGATCTATGTGGGAAACAGATCACTGGACAGCACTGCAGTGTGTGAAGCCCTGTATCAATATTCCCTCAATCCAGTCTCCCAGAGCGCTAAGTGTACAGTTGAGACATATTGACCAAATAAATTCCTTGTTCAATTAATTTAGCTCATGTAGCAGCAGGACACTACAATTGTCCAAAATGTTTAGCTTAGGAAGCAGGAATCAGCGAATGTTTTCAATCCTGATCCCCCGTCCAAATGGTTGCTGCACATAGAAAAGGTGGGGGAAGACTAACATTCTGTGCTCAGGTTCTTCAAAGGGGACCTTGACAGCACAAGCTTCTGACTCAGAGTGTTATCACTGAGCCAAGTTGACACTAGAAATGTTGACTGTTAAAGTTCACTTGTGAATGCTTGATGTTCAGCACCATGCCCCTGCATGTGCCACTTTTACACAGGCACTAATCTGTTTATCTTAAACAGGTTAACATCTGCATAAAAATTGTGAGTACAGATATGTAACACAAATGTATTAAGCATTAATGTGTGAACATCACTGGTTGGAATTTCTATCCTTATGAATCACTGTCGGACCAGGTTCCGTTGCTGCTGCCAGACTGGAGGGAAGTTTAACGAGCTTAAAATGTAAATGTGCTGTATTTGAAGGTTTTTGTGTAGTGTCTGCATTGGGTTGTAGAGGAGATCAAACTAATGAAGTGAACAGCCAATTGATCGTTAATTGTATATTGTGTGTTTAATTTTTTTTATTCATTCACGGGATGTGGGCTTCGCTGGCTGGGCCAGCATTTATTGACCATCCCTACTTGCCCTTGAGAAGGTGGTGGTGAGCTGCCTTCTTGAACCGCTGCAGTCCATATGGTGTAGGGACACCCACAGTGCGTAATTGTATGTAGTCTGTGGGCATTGAGTGGACTTGCGCTCCTATAAATAGGAACAGATTGAAACTGTGGTCGTGGGTTAGGAGGAGCATGTTTGCAATGTGTGTCTCTGTAAATAAACACTTATAAGTGGGTAAAGATTAGGCTCCATTTCTATCCTTCACTACCTGGCTATCAAGCATAGCACAACAATCACACTTGTGTTAAAATTCTACTGATATGTGAGAACTTTGCAAATTGCCTTTTACAAAGTTCTGGTTAAAAGTCGGCAAGGTTGCTATCAAAACATTACTGGATTCTTCTATAGCAGAACAGAACTAAAATTATAAACATAAAATAAAATTTTGAATACAAACAATTTAGAGAATAATTTAGAGAATACCCTCAAGAATAATCGGCGCTCCTACTGTCAGCTTCATGTTACCACTCATTTGGGGAGGTAATGGTGTAGTGGTATTATCGCTGGACTAGAGACCCAGGGTAATGCTCTGGGGAACCGAGTTCAAATCAAATCCTGCCATGGCACGAGGTGGAATTTGAATTAAATAAAAATCTTGAATTTGAAACCACTGTAGATTGTTGTAAAAACCCATCTCATGTCCTTTCTGGTTGCCTCTTAAATGCCCTCCAAAAAGGCCTGGCAAGCCACTCAGTTGTAACAAACTGCTACAAAGCCCCAAAAAGGGAATGAAACCAGACGGACTACCCAGCATCGACCAAGGCACTGGAATCAGCAATGGCAATCTCAGCCCTGTCGACCCTGCAAAGTCCTCCTTACTAACATCTGGGGGCTAGTGCCAAAATTGGGAGAGCTGTCTCACAGACTAGTCAAGCAACAGCCTGATATAGTCATCCTCATGGAATCATACCTTACAGATAATGTCCCACACGACCATCACCATCCCTGGGTATGTCCTGTCCCACTGGCAGGACATTGGTGGCAGCACAGTGGTACACAGTTGGGAGGGAGTTGCCCTGGGAGTCCTCAACATTGACTCTGGATCTCATGAAGTCTCATGGCATCAGCCCAAACATGGGCAAGGAAACCTCCTGCTGATTACCATGTACCGCCCTCTCCCAGCTGTTAAATCAGTGCTCCTCCCTGTTGAACATCACTTGGAGGAAGCACTGAGGGTGGCAAGGGCACAGAATGTACTCTGGGTGGGGGACTTCAACGTCCACCACCAAGAGTGGCTTGGTAGTACCACTACTGACCGAGCTGGCCGAGTCCTAAAGGACATAGCTGCTAGACTGGGTCTGCGGCAGGTGGTGAGGGAACCAACAAGAGGGAAAAACATACTTGACCTCATCCTCACCAACTAACCTGCTGCAGATACATCCATGACAGTGTCGGTAGGAGTGACCACCGCACGGTCATTGTAGAGAC
Source organism: Cetorhinus maximus (assembly GCF_964194155.1). Lineage (NCBI taxonomy): Eukaryota > Metazoa > Chordata > Chondrichthyes > Lamniformes > Cetorhinidae > Cetorhinus > Cetorhinus maximus. The sequence goes on from NC_135881.1 coordinate 30,020,664, forward strand.
GAAGTCCATTCTTCACATTGAGGATACCCTCCATCGTGTTGTGTGGCACTACCACCGTGCTAAATGGGATAGATTTCGAACAGGTCTAGCAACTCAAGGGTATCCATGAGGCGCTGTGGGCCATCAGCAGCAGCAGAGTTGTACTCGAACACAATCTGTAACCTCATGGCCCGGCATATCCCCCACTCTACCATTACCATCAAGCCAGGTGATCAACCCTGGTTCAATGAAGAGTGCAGGAGTGCATGCCAGGAGCAGCACCAGGCATACCTAAAAATGAGGTGTCAACCTGGTGAAGCTATAACACAGGACTACTTACATGCCAAACAGCATAAGCAGCAAGTGATAGACAGAGCTAAGCAATCCCACAACCAATGGATCAGGTCTAAGCTCTGCAGTCCTGCCACATCCAGTCATGAATGGTGGTGGACAATTCAACAACTCACTGGAGGAGGAGGCTCCATGAATATCCCCATCCTCAGTGATGGAGGAGCCCAGCACATCTGTGCAAAAGATAAGGCTGAAGCATTAGCAACAATCTTCAGCCAGAAGTGCCGAGTGGATGATCCATCTCAGCCTCCTCCGGTGGTCCACAGCATCACAGATGCCAGTCTTCAGCCAATTCGATTCACTCTATGTGATATCAAGAAACAGCTGAAGGCACTGGATGCTGCAATGGCTATGGGCTCTGACAATATTCCGGCAGTAGTACTGAAGACTTGTGCTCCAGACCTTGCTGCGCCCCAAGCCAAGCTGTCCCTGTACAGCTACAACACTGGCATCTACCCAGCTATGCAGAAAATTGTCCAGGTATGTCCTGTACACAAAAAGCAGGACAAGTCTAACCCATCAGTCTACTCTCGATCATAGAAACATAGAAAGTAGGAGCAGGAGCAGGCCATTCGGCCCTTCGAGCCTGCTCCGCCATTCATTATGATCATGGCTGATCATCCAACTCAATAGCCTGCTCCCGCTTTCTCCCCATACCCTTTGATCCCTTTCGCCCCAAGAGCTATATCTAACTCCTTCTTGAAAACATACAATGTTTTGGTCTCAACTACTTTCTGTGGTAACGAATTCCACAGGCTTACCACTTTCTGGGTGAAGAAATTTCTCCTCATCTCAGTCCTAAATGGTTTACCCCATATCCTCAGACTGTGCCCCTGGTTCTGGACTCCCCCACCATCGGGAACATCCTTCCTGCACCTACCCTGTCTAATCCTGTTAGAATTTTATAGGTTTCTATGCGATCCCCCCTCATTCTTCTGAACTCCAGCGAATATAATCCTAATCGACTCAATCTCTCCTCATATGTCAGTCCCGCCATCCCAGGAATCAGTCGGGTAAACCTTCGCTGCACTCCCTCTATAGCAAGTACATCCTTCCTCAGATAAGGAGACCAAAATGGCACACAATATTCCAGGTGTGGTCTCACCAAGGCCCTGTACAATTGCAGCAAGACATCCCTGTTCCTGTACTCAAATCCTCTGGCTATGAAGGCCAACATACCATTTGCCTTCTTTACCACCTGCTGCACCTGCATACTTACCTTCAGCGACTGGTGTACGAGGACACCCAGGTCTCATTGCACATTCTCCTCTCTCAATTTATAGCCATTCAGATAATAATCTGCCTTCCTGTTTTTGCTACCAAAATGGATAACCTCACACTTATCCACATTATACTGCATCTGCCATGCATTTGCCCACTCACTCAGCTTGTCCAAATCACACTGAAGCATCTTTACATCCTCCTCACAGCTCAGCCTCCCACCCAGCTATGTGTCATCTGCAAATTTGGAGATATTACATTTAGTTCCCTCATCTAAATCATTCATATATATTGTGAATAACTGGGGTCCCAGCACCGATCCCTGCGGTACCCCACTAGTCACTGCCTGCCATTCGGAAAAAGACCCGTTTATTCCTACTCTTTGTTTCCTGTCTGCCAACTAGTTTTCTATCCATCTCAATACACTACCCCCAATCTCATACGCTTTAATTTTACACGCTAATCTCTTATGTGGGATTTGTCAAAAGCCTTCTAAAAGTCCAAATAAACCACATCCACTGGCGGGGAGCATCCACTCTACTAGTTACATCCTCGAAAAATTCCAGTAATTTTGTCAAGCATGATTCCCCTTTCATAAATCCATGCTGACTCTGTCCGATTCTGCCACTGTTTTCCACATGCTCAGCTATTAAATCTTTTATAATGGACTCGAGAATTTTCCCCACTACCAACATCAGGCTGACTGGTCTATAATTCCATTTTCTCTCTGCCTCCTTTTTTAAATAGTGGGGTTATATTAGCTCCCCTCCAATCTGTAGGAACTGTTCCAGATTCTATAGAATCTCGGAAGATGACCACCAATGCATCCACTATTTATAGGGCCACTTCCTTAAGTACTCTGGGATGTAGATTATCAGGCCCTGGGGATTTATCGGCCTTCAATCCCATCAATTTCCCCAACACCATTTCCCAACAAATACTGATTTCTTTCAGTTCCTCCCTCTCACTAAACCCTGTGTTCCCCAACATTTCTGGTATGTTATTTGTATCCTCCTTTGTGAATACAGAACCAAAGTGTCTGTTTAGTTGGTCAGCCATTTCTTTGTTCCCCATTATAAATTCCCCTGTTTCTGACTGTAAGGGACCTACATTTGTCTTCACCAATCTTTTTCTCTTCACATTCCTATAAGAAACTTTTACAGTCAGTTTTTATGTTCCCTGCAAGCTTACTCTCGTACTCTATTTTCCCCTTCTTAATCAATCCCTTAGTCCTCCTTTGCTGAATTCTAAACTGCTCCCAATCCTCAGGTCTGTTGTTTCCTTGACCTCTCTGTCTCAATTTCTGATGATAGACTGTCCACCAATATCCATTACAAGCCTACCGACTCCCACAGCTACCTCGACTACAGCTCCTCACACCCCGCTTCCTGTAAAGACTCCATCCCATTCTCTCAGTTCCTTCGCCTCCGTCGCAGCTGTTCTGATGACGCTACCTTCAAAAACAGCTCCTCTGACATGTCCTCCTTCTTCCTTAACCGAGGTTTTCCATCCACGGTCGTTGACAGGGCCCTCAACCGTGTCCGGCCCATATCCCGCGCATCCTCCCTCACGCCTTCTCCTCCTTCCCAGAAGCATGATAGGGTCCCCCTTGTCCTCACTTATCACCCCACCAGCCTCCGCATTCAAAGGATCATCCTCCGCCATTTCCGCCAACTCCAGCATGATGCCACCACCAAACACATCTTCCCTTCACCCTCCTTGACGGCATTCCGTAGGGATCGTTCCCTCCGGGACACCCTGGTCCACTCCTCCATCACCCCCTACTCCTCAACCCCCACTTATGGCACCTCCCCATGCCCACGCAGAAGATGCAACACCTGCCCCTTCACTTCCTCTCTCCTCACTGTCCAAGGGCCCAAACACTCCTTTCAAGTGAAGCAGCATTTCACTTGCATTTCCCCTAACTTAGTCTACTGCATTCGTTGCTCCCAATGCGGTCTCCTCTACATTGGAGAGACCAAACGCAAACTGGGCGACCGTTTTGCGGAACACCTGCGGTCTGTCCGCAAGAAAGACCCAAACCTCCCTGTCGCTTGCCATTTTAACACTCCACCCTGTTCTCTTGCCAACATGTCTGTCCTTGGCTTGCTGCATTGTTCCAGTGAAGCCCAACGCAAACTGGAGGAACAGCACCTCATCTTCCGACTAGGCACTTTACAGCCCTCTGGGCTGAATATTGAATTCAACAACTTTAGATCTTAAACTCCCCCTCCCCCCATCCCCACCCCGTTTCTTTTTCCCCCCCCACCCGCTTTTTTTTTCAATAATTTATATAGATTCTTCTTTCCCCACCTATTTCCATTATTTTTAAATCTAAAACTAAAACCTTTAGTCTTTCCACCCCACCCCCACTAGAGCTGTACTTTGAATATCCTGTTTTCCATTCTTAATTAGCACTTTTCTCAGACAAAGACCACCACCTTCAACACCTCTTTGACCCTTTTGTCTCTGACATCTTTTGATTATTATCTGCTCACACCACACCCTCAATGTGTCTCTTCCCCCCCGCCCCCCACCCACCTTAAACCAATTTATATTTCTCCCTTGTTGAAACTATGCTGCAGTTCTGCCGAAGGGCCATGGAGGCTCGAAACGTTGACTGACTTCTTCTCTGCCGATGCTGCCAGACTTGCTGAGTTTTTCCAGGTAATTCTGTTTTTGTTTTGTTTAGGAATAAACAATTGTTGCAGTTCACCCATGCGGTCTTCGAATGTTTGCCATTGCCTATCCACTGTCATCCCTTTAAGTAACGTTTCCCAATCCATCATAGCCAACTTGTGCCTCATACCATCGTAGTTTCCTTTATTAAGATTCAGGACCCAAGTCTCAGAATCAACGAAGTCACTCTCCATCTTGATGAAGAATTCTATCATATTATGGTCGCTCACCCCCAAGGGGCCTCGCACAACTAGATTGCCAATTATTCCTTTCTCATTACACAATATCCAGTCGAGGATGGCCTGTTCTCTCGTTGGTTCCTCAATGTATTGGTCCAGAAAAACATCCCGTATACACTCCAGGAATTCCTCCTCTACGGTATTGTTACTAATTTGATTTGCCCAATCTATATGCAGATTAAAGTCACCCATAATTACAGATGTTCCTTTATTACATGTATCTCTAATTTCCTGTTTAATGCCATTCCCAACATCACCACTACAGTTTGGGGGTCTATATACAACCCCCACTAACGTTTTTTGCCCCTTAGTGTTTCTCAGCTCTACCCATACAGATTCCACATGGTCGGAGCTAATATCTTTCCTCACTATTGCGTTAATTTCCTCTTTAACCAGCAATGCAACTCCACCGCCTTCTCCATTTTGTCTGTCCTTCCTAAATACTGAATACCCCTGGATGTTCAGTTCCCATCCCTGGTCACCCTGCAGCCATGTCTCCATAATCCCGACTATATCATTCCTGTTTACGTCTATTTGCGCGGTTAATTCATCCACTTTATTGCGAAGGCTCCTCGCGGTAAGGCACAAAACCTTAAGGCTCGTCTTTTTAACATTATTTGTCCCATTCACACTATTTTTCACTGAGGCCCTGTTTGATTCTAGTCCTTGATTTCTCTGACTATCACTTTTCTTATTCCGCTTTCTGTCTTTTGTTCTTATCTTTGAGTCCCCTTCCTCTGACTTCTTGCATAGGTTCCCATCCTCAGTAAAGTAATGGAAGGGGTCATCAACAGTGCTATCAAGCGGCACTTGCTTAGCTACAACACTGGCATCTACCCGGCTATGCAGAAAATTGCCCAGGTATGTCCTGTACACAAAAATAACCTGCTCACTGAAGCTCAATTTGGGTTCCACCAGGGCCACTCAGCTCCTGACCTCATTACAGCCTTGGTCCAAACATGGATAAAAGAGTTGAACTCCCAAGGTGAGGTGAAAGTCACTGCCCTTGACATCAAGGCAGTATTTGACCAAGTGTGGCATCAAGGAGCCTGAGCAAAACTGGAGTCAATGGGAATCAGGGGGGAAACTCTCTGCTGGTTGGAGTTAAACCCAGCACAAAGGAAGATGGTTGTGGTTGTTGGAGATCAGTCATCTCAGCTCCAGGACATCACTGCTGGAGTTCCTCAGGGTAGTGTCCTCGGCCCAACTATCTTCAGCTGCTTCATCAATGACCTTCCTTCCATCATAAGGTCAGAAGTGGGGATGTTCGCTGATGATTGAACAATGTTCAGTGCCATTCACGACTCCTCAAATACTGAAGCAGACCATGTCCAAATGCAGCAAGACCTGGACTATATCCAGGCTTGGGCTGACAAGTGGCAAGAAACATTCGCGCCACACAAGTGCCAGGCAAAGTCCATCTCCAACAAGAGAGAATATAACCATCTCCCCTTGATGTTTAATTGCATTACCATCACTGAATCCCCCACTATCAATATCCTGGGGGTTACCATTGACCAGAAACTGAACTGAACTAGCCATATAAATACTGTGGCTACAAGAGCGGGTCAGAGACTAGAAATCGTGTGACGAGTAACTCACCTGCTGACTCCCCAAAGCCTGTCCACCATCTACAAGGCACAAGTCAGGAGTGTGCCTGGATGAGTGCAGCTCCCACAACACTCAAGAAGCTTGACACCATCCAGGGCAAAGCAGCCGGCTTGATTGACACCCCATCCACAAATATTCACTCCCTCCACCACCAACGCACAGGGGCAGTAGTGTGTACCATGTACAAGATGCACTGCAGGAATTCACCAAGGCTCCTTAGACAGCACCTTCCAAACCCACGACCACTACCATCTAGAAGGACAAGGGCAGCAGACAGATGGGAACATAAGACAGATGAGATGAGAGAAAGAAACAGAGCTACCTTTTCAGGTTGCTGACATTTTAGCGGATAAGTTAAAGCTGACATCAAAAAATAGATACCACAAATGAGAAACAAGAGAGTATTTCCTGAGGTCCGATGCGGCCTAGTTCTAAGGGCTTAAAATTACCCTGGCGGATGGGCTTGAACAGCAGGCCCAGGATCGGCCGGGAAACGGCCCGTGACCACGTTTGCCTCCCCCCCCCCACCCCCCCCCCCCGCAACCGACCGCGATTTCACACTGGCTGGCCAATTAACAGCCAGCCAGTGTGAAGCGAGCACTGAAAAGCTCAGCACTGCTGGGGTGAGGGGTCACGGGAGGAGGATTGGCAATGACGTCACCGCGGGCCCAGGTGAGCACTGAGGGAAAGCTCCCTGAAGGCAACGGGCTGCCTCAGGGAGCTGCAGACCCGAAAACGTTCCAATAAAGCTTTAAAAAGCAGGAAAAAAATGTCCGAGCACCACAATCAGGCACCTGAAAACATAGGTGATAAAATCGCTGCCCACAGATATTTATTTTAATTTTATTTCGTAACAGAAACCTCATCTTGGATGAGGTTTCATGAAAAATGTAAAGGCCGCCTGGCCGATTCGCCCATCCGCCAACCATAAGGTTGGGACTGGTGATGAATAATAGCAGACAATGGCGCCGTTATCGGGCTTAATTGTCCTCTTAATTGTCGGCGGGTGCGCTTCCGACTTTTGCACGCGGCCGCCAAGCGAAATATCGCTCGAGTGCATGATGACGTCGGGACACTCGCTCGCCGTCAACTTGCACGATTTCACGCCCAATTGGGTAGGGCGCGCGTCCGCCCAATCAACGTAAGATGCTGCCCCCTTTGTTTGTGGAAGTACTAAGCTGCTTAAAATGAAAGATAATCTGTTTTAGTGATGTTGATTGAGGGACAAGTGTTAGCCAGGACGTCAGGGATAACTCTCCTGCTCTTTTTCAACACACTGCCACATGATCTTTTATATCCACCCGAAGAGGCAGATGGGGCCCCAGATTAACATCTAATCTAAAAGGCAGCACCTCTGACAGTGCAGCACTCCCTCAGTACAGCATTGAGGTGTCAACGGTGATTTTTGTGCTCAAACTGTGAAGTGGGCCTTGAACCTTATGACTCAGGTGCAATCGTGCCAACAATGGAAGTCAATTGGGCAGGGTGTACAAAGGATGGCGATTCACCACCAACGTACTCTTTACTCTTGCTGAAGTTGAATTAAATCCCCACCACCACCCACGTACCACCCACCACCACCCATCCCCGACTACCTACCTTGCCACTGATGGGCAATAGACATTTTCCAGGCTAAGATGATTTCCATTGGGTAAGCATAACAAGGCATATGAATTAAAGGCGGGTGAATACAGTTGAAGTATAGATCATTATCTAATTAAAAGGCAAGAAAGGCTAAATGACCATCTCTTTTCCCTATGTTCTTATGTGCCACAGTGCCACTTTAAAGTCAACATATTTAATATTTGTAAATACTCAAAATATAATGCTTTCAGGGTAGGTGGTAGTTGTGGGAGGGTGTGGGGGGATTTAGTTCAACTACAGCAAGAAGCGTGTGGTAGTGAATCTCCATTCATTATACATCCCGTCCAATTGACTTCAGTTGGAAGGAAAATTGATTGGGGTGTTCGATGGGGTGATCGACTCACTGTCACGTGTTTTAAGCTCTCACCAAATCTGCATTTTACTCTGTCGTATATACTTTTGAAAGCAATATTCACTTATTGTGCATTGACTCAAGTGGAAGCATAGTCAGGTCACAGTACTCAGAGGGTAACAAGCGGCCGGTGATTCACAGGCAGATACGTGATCCCGAGTTGACCAGGAGTCAGTACTGGGAAACCCATTCATGATCATCTGTTGTTTTGAGAAACATATACAACAGATTTTAGGCTTTGTTAACAATGGCTGCCCATATGTCAAGGGAATATGACTGGGAATGGAAGGAAGTCATTAATAATAAATCACAATTACATGTATGTGTATGCACGTGTGTGAGTGAGCAGAAGAGATGGGATGTCGAATAAAGCCCGATATTTAAATTCCCTATCTCTAGTGCCATCTTTTGGTAAACTTTAGGAACTACAAATTATAAATTTATCAGAAAAACAACAATTCCAAGGCACAAACAATGCTGCTAAACATGGAACCAAAGAACAAATACTGTAACAAAGGAATTTTAACTGGGAGTGGGATTTACACCGGCTGGTTGGGGCGGGGTGCAGGACGGGTGGCAAACATGTGTGTGAAGCACAGCTGATTTTAACTCCAGCCTCTAGGCTGCCTACCACCTAGAATGGTGGAAGTCAGCAGCTGGTCAGCAGGTGGGACTAAAAATTCAGGCAGCAGGAGGTCGTGGGTCAACATTGAAGAAACGCTCGCTGGCAAAAAAGCTCCATCAAAAGGAAGGGTTTTCGGGAACGTTGTGCAGCATGGGAAGGTGATGAAAGGTCATAGGGGGTTCCTAAACTTGCCTTGTGTGGCGCCAAGGAGCACTCCTTGCTCTCTTGGCCACACAACGAAAGCAAAACAAGTTAGCTTAAATGGCCACTTCTGGTCCTAGAGTTCCTTCACACTATCCTCATCTGGCAAGAAAGCAGCTAATCCCCACCACCCCACCTGCCCACGCCGCTGCCAACAAACAGCCCATCAGGCTGGGGTTAAAATTGCAGTTTAGGCCCAATGACGTGTGCATAATACACATTAGCAGTAGCCATTGAGAACTTTATTTCCCATAACACCTACAATTTTGCGAAGTCTTATGTACAACTTTGAGCTTGAATTTAACCTTTAATGATTGTGTATGAAACATAGGAGGCCTGATTTCAGGCACTTTGTACTAAAAAGATTTAAAACAGATTTGGAGACGTGATTGCATTGTAGACGAAGGCTAAGTTTTAATCAGTTTCATGCTTTAAAATAACATTCCTAGAGGTGTTTTAAAGTCAGGTGCCTTCAGTTGGAGGTGGGTGTCTCCCCCACCTGCTCAAGATTGAAAACCAGAACAAAGTAAACAGGAAATCAGTTAAGTCAGCTCTTACTGCAGGGCGGGTTAGGTTAAAGCCATCCCTTATGGCTTTCGGGATCAAACATTTACAGGGGGATTTTAACCCCCCCCCCCCCCCCCCCCCCACCCAAGGATGGATGGGAAGGAAAAAAAATTAAATCTCAGACCTGACCGCAACGTGCCTCCCTTCGGTTTTGATAGAGAGGCAGGTCGGGGAGTGCAGGCAAACAATCCACTCTCAAAGGGGATGCCGATCACCCAAATCGTTTACGGTCTCTGTGTGTCACCACTTTAACAGGATTTTTTTTTAACTTAAAATCCACGGAGGCTGGGACTCCCAGGATCCTGGAATTGTGGCGAATTAAAGGTGAGGAGGGTCAGGTCGCTGCCGTTATTGCGCTGCTTGTGGGCCAGAAGAAGCAGGAGTACCTCTAGGCCCAACCAACAAAGCTGCACACGATTGTTGACCCTCCCCTACCTCTAACCAAACCATAGCCCACGAGGAGAAACTTCTTTAGCCAGAGAGTGGTGAATCTATGGAATTCATTGCCACAGAAGGCTGTGGAGGCCAGGTCATTGAGTGTATTTAAGACCGAGATAGATAGGTTCTTGATTGGTAAGGGGATCAAAGGTTACGGGGAGAAAGCGGGAGAATGGGGTTGAGAAACGTATCAGCCATGATTGAATGGCGGAGCAGACTCGATGGGCCGAATGGCCTAATTTCTGCTCCTATGTCTTATGGTCTTATGGTCATGTCTCCACAATGTCAGACTTGTCTCCTTGGCTGCCTTCCCGCCTGTTTTCAGGCTAACTGGCTGGGAGGGTGGAAACCTGTCAAAAATACTTGGGAGGCGTCTGCAGTTAATTTCAGCAGACGTCCGTAAAAACAAGTACTTCTGAGTTTCCCACCTGAAAATCCTTCCCCACAATCACCTTCACCCCCACCACCTCCAGCGCCCTCTCTCTTCCCAGCCCTGAGTAAGTGTTAGGGCCTGAGGCTACAGATCAGTCAATATAATAACGAACAAACAGGGGAGATGAATGAGCACTAATCATGGGCACTTGGCACATTCAGTCTGTTTCAGCCCGAGAGAAGATAGAGCTTTCTCTGAGTTTATAAAGGCCCCGATCCTGCAGTCAGCAGCCAAGTGGAGGCATATGCCGCTGACTGGGTTAAAAACTATATACCTACCTTCTACATTGCCTGCAGCGGGAACCTGCTCTCCCAACTGCAGCCTGGATCCATGAACAAGGTGAGTGGAGATCGAGGCCTAGTGGCGAGGCCCAACTCTGGGGAAGGCATGCCCCCTCTGACATCATGAGCTAAAGACATGCCCCTAAATGTCTGCCTCCAGCTCAATAACAGGTAAGTGTTTGCAATGATTGTGAAATTTTCATTTCACCTACCTTGAATTTCAGCTCCCCCCACACCCCCCACACCCCCCAGCATCCCTGGCTCCCTCTCCCCCAGCATCCGCACCCTCAGCACCTCCACCCCTCAGCACCACCATGCATTGGCACCTTTGGATTTGGGAACTCCCCCATCATCAACAGCCCTGGTTCCAGTCCATCATTCCCTCTGGCACCCCTGACTCCACTCCCATCCCCAACACAGCCAGGCTCTTCTCTGACAATGGTGGGACTGATGACTGAGGAGCAGAGGGTGACTGGGGAGTGGAGGATGGTAGTGGGGGGGTTTGTTGTGAAGCTGGGGTTGCAGATTGGGGATGAGATTGAAGCCTGGGGTTAGTATAATAGTATCATAGTACCCTCTTGTGGCTACTTGTATATGCATGGAAATATAGCCAAAACCACAGTAAACTGGTTTCAGTTGGTACTTGACTTTCCATATGTCACACTGTCTCTTTCCTGTTATGCAAAGATATCCCAGTGATTAAGGTGATGGAGATACCTGGGTTGCTGGGGCAGAAAGTTGAAAATTTACTCCCGAAATGTATTGCAGTGGGAACTCAAATTTCTAACTATAGTCTTGGGGTTACCATTGACAAATTTGATCGAATTTTTTGAGGAGGTAACCAGGAGCATTGATGAGGGTAATGCATTTGAAATGGTCTACATGGACTTTAGCAAGGCTTTTGATAAGGTCCCTCATGGCAGACTGGTCAAGAAAGTAAGAGCCCATAGGATCCAAGGCAAAGTGGCACGTTGGATCCAAAATTGGCTGAGAGGAGGAAGCAGAGGGTGATGGTAGAGGGATGTTTCTGTGACTGGAAGTCTGTTTCCAATGAGGTTCCGCAGGGCTCGGTGCTGAGGCCCTTGCTGTTTGTGGTGTACATAAATGATTTGGACTTAAATGTAGGGGGTATGATCAAGAAGTTCGCGGATGACACGAAAATTGGTAGGGTGGTAAATAGTGAGGAGGATAGCCATAAACTGCAGGAGGATATCAATGGGCTGGTCAGGTGGGCAGAGCAGTGGCAAATGGAATTCAACCCGGAAAAGTGTGAGGTAATGCACTTGGGGAGGACTAACAAGGCAAGGGATTACACTATGAATGGTAGGACCTTGGAAAGTACTGAAGATCAGAGGGACCTTGGTGTGCCTATCCACCGATTCCTGAAGGTAGCAGGGCAGGTAGATAAGGTGGTTAAGAAGGTATATGGGATATTTGCCTTTATTAGCTGAGGCGTAGAATACAAGAGCAGGGAGGTTATGTTGGAATTGTATAAAAAACGCTAATTAGGCCACAACTGGAATACTGTGTGCAGTTCTGGTCACCACATTATAGGAAGGATGTGATTGCACCGGAGAGGGTGCAGAGGAGATTTATCAGAATGCTGCCTGGGCTGGAGGGTCTGAGCTATGATGAAAGATTGGATAGGCTGGGGTTGTTTTCCTTGGAGCAACAAAGGTTGAGAGGGGACCTGATAGAGGTGTATAAGATTATGAGGGGCATAGACAGGGTGGATAGGAAGGCACTTTTTCCATTAATAGAGGGGTCAATAACCAGGGGGCATAGATTTTAGGTAAGAGGTAGAAGGCTAAGAGGGGAGTTGAGGAGAATTTTTTCACCCAGAGGGTGGTGGGAATCTGCAACTCACTGCCTGAAAGGGTGGTTGAGTCAGGAACTCTTGTAACATTTAAGAAGTATTTAGATATTCACTTCCATTGCCATAGGCTCCAGGGCTATGGGCCAAGCGCTGGAAAATGGGATTAGTGTAGTCAGATCTTTGTTGACCAGTGCGGACATGATGGGCCAAATGGCCTCCTTCTGTGCTGTAGACGTCTATGAGTTTATGATCAGAAATTGAACTGGGCCAGCCAGCAATGCAGGCATCCTATAAAAGAATAAAAGCACAACTCTTGATGCTGTTATAACATAGGCCTACGCTCCTGACCAGCAGCATAAGCTCCCCCAGAGCCCATTCAGGCTCATCACAACTTTCAGATTTGAGTGTAAGTCGACTCTCCTGGAGGTTGCGGTACCATCGCAACCCTCAGTTGTGATAAACATCTCAGCATCCGACACTATTGAAGATCCAGTCCCATATATACCCTATACTATGTATAGTAGGCTGCTACATTCTTAATCAATATTCAATTTAGGAAACAAATGGATTAATTGGACCCCAGGCTGAGGTGTGGGAGGGTGAACATCCATGGAGAAGAGGCACTGCCTTTTATAGATGTCACATGTGCCTTCCTGGGACTTCCCCTCACTGACTGGAAAGTTTCTGAAGCTGCATGCAAGGCCTGACTAGTGATACTGAGTCCCAGAAAAGTTTGTCCATATTATACTGCCATTATCCTTTCCCAGGGTAGGGGATGCACTGCAGACAAGCTCCTGTTCCTACACCTAATTAATAACTCAGGTTAATTTTCTATCTTCCACTGGGATATGAAAATACTTACAGCGCTCTATTCCCCTCTCCACATAACGGCAGCCCTGCTCCTGTCCTGTCTACTCATGAATCATAGCCAAGCTTATTAGGCACAGAACCAAACGTAGACAAGCTGCCAGGAAAAATGGCACAGAGAAGGAGGCTTATCTACACTGCAGCAACACAATAGGAGCAGCACTGACAGAACCTGGAGAGGCTGAACACAGAACACAGCCACACAGGAGGTGGCTGCCGGAAGGGACACCCTTGTCCCCACAGACGGTAGGAGGAGGCCACCCCACCTCACCAAGGAGGCCTGGGAGGAGGTGGCATCCCGGGTGAGCAGCCACGACGTGGTGAGGCGCACATGGGTGCAGGGCCGGAAGCTCTTCAACAATCTGCTGCGATTGGGAAGGGTGAGTGCCGTGTTGGCATGGGTCAGCGTGGACAGCAATGAAGGGTTGGCCATCCCCCATGGACCTCAGGGGTGTTGGAGTCTGAGTAGCAACTGTCAATGACGCTGGAGCTGGCCAAGGGGGTGAGCCCTGGCTGTTGGACTGAGTGCCTTGCAGCTCAAGAGCCACGACTCGGATGTGCCCTGCAAGGTGCTCCTCAGGTCGGGTTGGCCAGGCTGCAATGGCGCTGCAGGTAGAGAGCGGACTAATCAATGCTCCTCTGTCCTTTCAGGAGAAGACATCCCATAACAATATTGACAGGTCATGGACTGGCGGGGGACCCCCACATCTCCTCATCCTGACAAGCTATGAGCAGGAGGCCCTGGAGCTCAAGAGGTGGCATGCTCCTCGATCAACTGGCTGCGGTGAAGTTGGAGTGTCAGACAAAGGGAAAAATGCATTACACTGAGATGAGAATTTCGGTTATTGCAACCATTCTAGTCTCTATATTGATGTGAGCCTCAAACCTGGAGCCCCCATTGATCATTGAAGATGAGGGCACCAGGATGCAGATCTCCGTTGTCTCACCAGGATGCCTGGCATGCACAATGACAGTGTGATGACTTTAACTAACGACATGTTCTTCTTCTCCTTTTTAGGCTCACCAGCAGGCGTTCGCAGTGAGGACCCTGAAGGGCCACCCCTGACCCCTGAGGATCACCATGCTCCCCATGCACCTGCATCACACCCGCTCTGTCAAGCAGGCACCAGTGCAGACAGTAGTGCCTTGGTGGGCATAAGATCGCCATCTAGTATCTCGGTGCACATTGGCAAGGGCACTTCACACTCGCTTGAGGAGCAGGCAGAGGCAGAGAGTGCCCAGGGCGCCGGCAGTCGGAGGGCTGCTGGGGACCAGAAGAATGCTCAGTCAGTGGCTGATGATGGGCCTCTGGAGTCAACCATTAGGCAGCAGATGCTGGATGTCCAGTAGGCTGTGCGGGAGGATCTGGCGGAGATACATGAGGGAATGCGTGCCATGGTGTCCCTGCCTCACTGAAGGTTGCCCAGGTCAGCGTCCATACCCTCAGCGTTCTCCTCACCGTGCTCATCCTCAGATTCACTACTGGACTCATCATCTCTTGCCTGTGCAGCTGCGCCAACGCCCTCTTCCCCCAGTGGGTCTCCCCTCACCTGTGCCAATCTGTGGAGAGCGCAGCATGCAACCATTATTAGTGACGCCCGGTCTGGGGTGTATTGCAGTGCTCCCCCTGAGCAGTCCAGGCATCGGAAGTGCATCTTCAGCAGATCAACGGTTCTCTCTATCACTGCCTTTGTGGAGGCGTGGCTCCTGTTGTACTGTTGCTCGGCCTCTGTTCTTAGGTGGCAGAGAGACGTAATGAGCCACCTTTTCAGGGGATAGCCCTTGTCACCCAGCAGCCGTCCATCCAGCACTGAAGAGCCCCGGCACCCGGGAGTGTCTGAGGATGTAGGTGTCGTGGGAGCTGCCTGGGTACCTTGCACAGAATTGCAGAATCTGCATCCTGTGATCACACACTATCTGCACATTCATGGAGTGGAAGCCCTTTCTGTTGACGAAGGCACCGGGCTCACCCGCTGGCTCCTTGATGGCCACATGTGTACAGTCGATGGCTTCCTGGATGCGGGGGAACCCAGCAATCACTGCAAAGCATCTGGCTCGCTCAGCCTGGCTGGTCTCATCCTAACGGAAATGAAGGAAAGTCAATACCCGCCTGAATGGAGCTTCTGTCACCAGTTTGATGCAACTGTGGACAGCTGATTGGGAGACTCCACACAGATCACCCACTGAGCCCTGGAAAGAGCCGGAGGCATAGAAGTTGAGGGTCACTGTGACCTTCAGAGCCACTGGCATGGGGTGACAGCACTGGCTTGGCTGATGTCAGCACGCGTTATTTCACGCTCGAGCGGGTTGGGCACACGCCTGCCGCCAAGCGAAAAATTCCGCCCACAACGTACAACTCTCCTCCTCTCAAGAGGGGGAGAACCAATAACAAAAAGTAAGCCAACAGAGAGATAGTAAGTTGCGCCATCTGTGACACAATGCAGTGATGCTTAAATAAAATTAACATTGACAACAGGAATTTCTGGCTTGCATGGACGCAAGAAAATCCAAATCTAGAGGACTAAAAAAAGTTGGCAGCAATGTTCACTTGCATTAAGTTTTTAAAAAACATCTTTAAAACATTTTAAAGCTGTGAACTTCATTTTCAAATCGCAGAAAAAATGAGCCAGAATGTTGAGAAATACCATTGCTGTACTGATGACATATAAACAACATGTCCACACCAGCTTTGATGAACCATAGAAGGTTACAGCACAGAAGGAGGCCAATTGGCCCATTGTTTCTAAGCTAAATCATTGTTAGGGCCGCCCATTACTAACCTTCTAGCCCTGCATCTCTCTCTCTCTCTCTGCCCTCCCATAACTTCTGCTTGAAATATTTATTTTATCTTCCCTTCAAAATTGGAATCGATTTGTCCTCAGGCCCACACTGGGACAATTAATTCCATGTGTTAACATAATTAACCTAACTTCTCTCTTCACTTTCTTCCTGACGAACTTAAATTGACCTCAACCCATCAATCAAAGGAAATAACCTATTCCTATTTCCCCCACCAAAGTTCTTAATATCTTTAAAATATCTTAAAACCTCTACAAATCTTTTAAGCTTTCTCTGCTCCAATGCAGACATTCCCAGTATCTCAAGTCTCAATCCTCTCCTTGTAACTATAGTTAATCATCCATGCTATCACTCTGGTGTAACTACATTGTACACGCTCTGTAGCTTTCTGTAATGAGTAAGCTTTTCCGCCTTTGTGTTAATTAATGTAGTCATGAAATTGCTGACACCCATGTGCATTTATTTGTAATATTTAATTTTAATCTGATCTGATGTTGTTTGGTGTGGCTCAGTGGTAGCTGTCTTGTCTCTCAGTCAGCAGGTTTGGCTTCAAGTCCTATTGAGCATAAAGGTCAAAGCTGACACTTCAGTTCTATACTGAGGAAGTGCTCACTCAGAGGGGCTGATTTTTGGATGAGATGTTAAATTGAGGCCTCATCTGCCCTCTCAGATGAGTGCAAAAGATTCCATGGCGCCAAGGACAGCAGGGAAACTATCTCCAGTGTCTCGTCCCATCTTTTTTTTTATATTTCTCCCAATCTACAGACAGAAACAGACTATCTAATTACTATCACATTGCTGTGCGTGGGAGTTTGCTGTTCACAATTTGGCTGCCATGTTTCCTACATGTCAGAAACAAATAGTGACAACATTTTGAAAGCGCTGCATAGGCTGTAAAGTACTTTGAGATGTCCAGTGGTTGTGAAAGGTGCTATATAAATGCAAGTCCATCTTTTTCAGTGGAAACGTTCTCTCGCCATTCAGTGCATTTTAACATCAAGGGCGGACAATAGCAGTAAAGTAGCCCATTCAAATTTGACCAACTGAATGCGTTGTGCTGTTGATATCTGGTTTTCATTGCAAACAAGATGCAAAAATAAATTGCAAAACATAATCACCCTATCAACTCTTTATTCAGAGATCAAATAATCTTGGTTTCTATCAGTGGTTGAACTGCTGCAAAAACCTGGGCTTCCCAGTTCAGTTGCAGGTTTCTGTTTTATGTAGAGTGCCAAGCACATTTGCATCATTCCTGTAAAGAAAAGAAAGAACCTGCATTAATATGGGGCCTGATCAAATCACCAGGACATCACAAAACACTGCACAACCAACAAATACTGTTTCCAGTATTTGTTTGTGTGTCCACAAATGGCAGACAATTTGACTACAGTAAGATCCCACAAGCCATTACATGAGATGTGTGACTTGTCAATCTGCTTCCTGTCACGTCTCATTGGGGATAGTACACTGTAATATCAAGCCACACTGTTCCCCGAGCCGTGACAAATGTGAAAGGTTTGACCAAACCACCAGATTGCCCCAATTCTACCTAACGGTTTAATTTATAGGCAAACAGAGTTCGAGCACCAGTTTGTAAACTTAATAAGTAAATAACTGTTTATTGAACAAACTCTCATTAACCAGCGGCAAAGTAAAGAAATATGATTTGCCAATTTCTAACTCTATAACCTAAACTCTATCCTTTCTTAAACCCCTATACACACATACAAGGCACATAAGACACAAAAAACATGGATTTTAAGGGTGGGATAAAACAGTGCAATTGCACCAATTCCAGAGTACAGAACTCGATGGGTTGATTTTGATCCATGTCTTCGAAATTCCTTTCAGTTCTTGTTGATAGCACGAGGTGGTCTTCCAGCACTTTCAGTATTTAGTTCACTGGTCGAGCACTTGCCTTTCAATATGTCTAACAGTGATTTTCCCCTTTGCCTCTTGATAGGGATTTTCAGAGAGAGAGCAGGTTATAGAGATATGAGGAGTAAAAGCCAGGTAGCTATTACTGTAAGATTACTGGAATCTTACACACACAGGAGTGAGAAGTTATAGGTCTAGTTCCTTTCAGGCTACACTGTTCTCACATAAAACCTGGTCACCTGGTCAGGAGCCAATTAAAATATTGTTGCCAGGCAGCTCCCTTGGTCCAGGACACCTTTCTGGCACCATCCTGTCTTTCAGGGCACATTCTTTTCCAGGATTGCAACATTGTATATATCTCTCATCCTGTTCCAGTGGACATGTCTTTCAACCTGCAGCCATTGTAATTTTAATCCACAGTCCAACAGAAAATAAAAAAGATATGTTCCTTACATGCCTCCACCATTAAAAGAGATGAAATGCCATTTCAAAAATACGTTTCATCACAAGGTATATGACACATGGACAACAAAACATGAGACTTACTTACATTCATCTTCCCTGCCACTTATATAATCTTATACAATCTTCAGCATTTCTTACCCCTTTAACTTACTTTAGTATTTTACACCTGGGGCAATGCATCCGTGACCACATTATCTTTGTTGGCAATATGAACAATCTTTACAGTGAATGGTTGAAACAATAGACTCCATCTAAACAGTCTCGCATTTTGAGTTTTAAACTTTTCAATGAACGCCAACAGATTATGGTGAGTGTAATTAGTGTTTCTTTGTTATCATGTCAGATATAATTTTCAAAGTGTTGAAGAGACAGCAACAATGCTAGTGTTTCTTCTCCTACTGTACAGTACTTCCTCTGATGTTGATTTAGTTTCTTGGAAAAGTACCCCACTGGCTTTTCTATCCCTAATTGATCATCTTGTGATAGGACTGCACCTACCCCCAAGTCGCTCATATCAATTGCCATTTTAAAAGGTTTGGTAAAGTCAGGGGCAGCCAACACTGGTTCATTTATTAAGATTGCCTTCAGCTTTTCAAAGGCTGATTGGCATTCTGCTGACCATACCACTTTTTCCTGTTTGCTTAACAAATTGGTGCGAGGTATAGCTATTGCGCTAAAGTTAGGCACAAACGTCCTATAAAACCCATACATTCCCAAAAATCTCAGGATTTCTCGTTTATTTTTTGGAATGGGGAATTCCATTAGGGTGTTCACTTTTGCTGCTGTTGGCAACACTTGCCCTTGTCCTACAAAGTGACCTAGGTAAGTTACCCTTGATTTTGCAAATTTGCTTTTGGCCAGATTTATGACTAAGCCAGCCAACTGCAATTGCTTAAACAGGTCCTCTAATTGCTTTACATGTTCTTCCCATGTGTTACTATATATTACAACATTGTCTAAATAAACCACACAGTTAGGTACTTGAGCTACGACTTGATTTATAAGTCTCTGGAATGTAGCTGGGGCGTTTTTAAACCCTAACGGCATGACTAGACATTGATACAACCCACTTCATGTAACGAAGGTGGATATTTCTTTAGCCCTTGATGTTAATGGCACTAGCCAATGCCCCTTCAATAGATAAATTTTAGAAAGAAATTAGGCACTGCCAACCCTATCAATACGTTCGTTTAACCGAGGAATTGGGTACGAAACTGTCCTCGTTACTACATTCACTTTCCTGTAGTCTATACAAAATCCAGTGGATCAATCTGGTTTAGGAACCACCATTACTGGTGAACTCCAGCCAAGTTGGCTTGGCTCAATTAATTGATTGTCCAGCATATATTGTATCTCTGTTCCTGACTGAGCTTGTTTTTCTGGAGTCAACCGATAATGATGTTGTTTTATCGGCACTGAGTCTCCTACATCCACATAAGGTTTAGCTAATGTAGTACATCCAAGTGTATCACTACAAATTCCCTTATACTTCCTATGTAACCTTATTAGATCTTTCCTTGGTCCTTCCTCTAAATATGAGAATACAGTTTCTAACTGTCCCAGTATTGTCATATTGGCTAGTCAAATTATGAGGTTCGCTTTGGGCACTGTCTACTTCTCCTTCTACCTTTCCCTATTATCTCCCTCATCCTCCACTACTCCTACACCTGGCACACTTGTTTTGTCTTATCATCTTCTCTGTGATGATATTGCTTCAGCAACAGTGACATAACCATTTATTCTTCCTATGCTCAGAAGTATCTATCAGATAAGTCACTTCACTAACTCTCCTAACTATCTTGTTGGGGCCACTGAATTTCACCTTCAGGGGTTCACCTTGCAAAGATAATAATACTAATACTTCATCTCCTGCTTGGAACGTTCTAGTATTGCATGTTTATCTGCCCGTTCATTCATTTTGCCGTTAAGTGCTCTCGTGCTACTTTACATGCTCCTGTAAGTCCTTCTAGGAATGTGGAGACATAACCCAACATGGAGGATTCGTCTTCTGCTTTCGGAACTTTTCCTTAATCACTTTTAATGGGCCTTTTATTGCATGATCATAGATCAATTCAAATGGACTAAATCCAGTAGATTCCTTTGGACAATGTAAGATGAATCTCTGGTAGCAAATAGTAGGAAATCTAAATCTAATCCTTTGTCCAAATCCTTTGGGTTTTGATGGCAATAGGTCTTAATCATGGTTTTGAGAATCTGATGGTATCTCTCTAAAGCTCCCTGTGTCTGTGGGTGATAGACAGACTTTATTTGTTTGATACCCAAACTGCTGATTATGTCCTAGAAAATTTGAGACACGAAGTTAGAACCTTGGTCAGATTGTATTTCAATTGATAGGCCATAACGAGTGAAAAACTGAGTTAACTTTTCCACCACCACCTTAGCTGTAATTGTCCTTAAAGGAAGAGCTTTTGGAAATCAGGTTGTCATATCCATGATTTTAAGGATATACTTATGTCCTGCTTTTGTTTTGGGTAATGGTCCTACACAATCTACTAATACCCAACTGAATGGTTCTACAAAAACTGGTATGGATATTAAAAGTGCTGGTTTGATTACATATTGAGGTTTACCTACTACCTGACATGTATGACATGTTTTACAAAATTGCACTACATCCTTATGAAGTCTTGGCCAGGTACATTGCCTGGGTTTTCTGTATTCCTACATGTCCTGCGATAGGGATTTCATATACTACTTGCAATATCTCCTTACGCTACTTGGGTGGTACCACTAACTGATGAACAACCATCCATTCCCCATCCGCAGGTCTGTTAGGGTGTTTCCACTTCCTCATCAGAACTCCGATTTTAATGTACTAGCACTCTGGAACTCCTTCAGCCTCAGCTTCAATGTGAGCTGACTGTGCTAACTTGTTTAACTCTGGATCTGCTTTCTGAGCCTCAATTAATAAAGACATGCCAAACACTTCCTTTGAATTATCCTCATCCTTAAAGAAAGTTTTGGCTACTCTAACATCTGCTCATGGTATTACTTTGACCTCTGGTGATGGACTTTGTTTAGCCATTGCTCTGGTCACCCACCACATATGATGAAAAAATACCAGGAACTTGTTCTTGTAATCACTCCATCTCTTTAGCCTCTCACGGACTTTCTGTAATTATGGACGAAGCTATACCCTTCACTCCTGCCAAATCATTCCCCAGGAGTAAATCAAATCCATCCACAGGTAATTTCTTAACCACTCCTACAACCACCGATCCAGACAACAAATCACACTTCAAATACACTTTGTACAATGGAACCGGGATATACTCTCCACTTATCCTGTTTATTAATATTTTAGCTTACATTGAACTCCCTGAAGGTCCTTCTCCAGCAAAAGAGTTTGAGTAGCTCCTGTAAGTCTTAATATAATTATGCGTTTAGCTGCATCATTCGAGGAAAAAGGGGTTATCTTTCCTTTAGACAACAACCCTTTATATCTCTCATCTACATTATTCACTTCACCTGCATTCACAGCAGTGTTTACCTCCAGATCCTTATTTGTAGTTAAAGCTACAATTTGATCTGTGGCATTTTTTTTTAGTTTCCTTTTCGGACTCACTCTTACGAACTTCATTAAGTCCCATGGGCTTCCCCCACAACTTCCAGCATTCTGAACGAATGCGTCCCACTTTATTACAAGGGAAATACTTAGGCCTTCAAGTTTCTCATCCACCCTCAGTACCTTCCTTCCTGATCTGGGGAGGAGATCTCAAGGTATTCCCAGCTATCCATTCTTTAGCCTGGTTACCTGCCTGCCTTCCTTTCACTCTTTCACTTTCTAGCCTATTCAAATTTATGGATGTGATGGAAAAAAGGTTTAGTTTAATGGATCAGCTCATATTCGCCAGCCATTACTGCTCCCTGTCTAACAATTGCAACCCTTTGGTTTTCAACATGGATTCTTATAACAGAAGGTCGGGGTTTTTTTAATTCTTCCAAGAGAATGGTCTCTCTGGGAACTTCATAGGTAGTTTCAACTCCTATTTCTCATATCCCCCTGTCAAAACTACTTTGCTTAATCCTTTCAAATTCAACGTAATTTTGTCCAGGCTGTTTCTTTAAATTTCGAAACTTTTGTCTGTATGTTTAAGGGGCCAACTCATCTGCACTCAAAATGGTCTTTTTCAGCACACCACAATCCCTACAAACCTCCTCTGACAACGAAGCACAAATTTCCTATGCTTTACCTGTCAATATGCTCTGCATATGCAATGTCCGGTTTTCCTTTGGCCAATTCATCTGTTCAGCTATCTTCTCAAATGAAATAAAAAATGCTGCAACATCCCTTTCCTCCCCAGTGGGTTCTGATCGGGAAATAAGTCCTGCCTCATCTCCTGGTGTTTCTTTTTTAACTGTCAGCACTTTAAGCTGGAATTGTCTCTCTTTTTCTCTTTCCTCCTTTTCTAACTTCACCATTTCTAACTCCCTTTGAAATGTGCTTTCTCTTTCCTTTTCTGCCTGTTCCCTTTGGAATGCTCTCTCCCTTTCCTTTTCTTTTTCTTTCTCTGCCCTTTGTTTTTCTGCTGTCTCTAGTTCCAATTTTTTTATTTGCAACTGAATTTGAGCCCATTCTAATAAACCACCCCTTGAAGAACTCAGTCTCTCAGGTATTCCTTCCAATTTAAATTCATAGAGTCATAGAGGTCTACAGCACAGTAAAAGGCTCTTTGGCCCATCGAGTCTGTGCCGGTCAAACAAGTACCTAACTATTCTAATCCCATTTTCCAGCACTCGGCCCATAGCCTTGTATGCCATGGCATCGCAAGTGTACATCCAAATACTCCTTAAATGTTATGAGGGTTTCTGCCTTTACCACCCTTTCAGGCAGTGAGTTCCAGATTCCCGCCACCCTCTGGGTGAAAAAATTCTTCCTCACATCCCCTCTAAACCTCCTGCCCCTTGCCTTAAATCTATGCCCCCTGGTTATTGATACCTCCACCAAGGGAAAAGTTCCTTCCTGTCTACCCTATCTATGCTCATCATAATTTTATACACCTCAATCATGTCCCCTCTCAATCTCCTCCGCTCCAGGGAAAATAACCCCAGTCTATCCAATCTCTCCTCATAATTAAAACTCTCCAGCCCAAGCAACATCCTGGTAAATCTCCACTGCACTCTCTCTAGTGCAACCACATCCTTCCTATAATGCAGATTCCGAGCTGCACGCAATACTCTAGCTGTAGCCTAACCAGCGTTTTATACAGTTCCAGCATAACCTCCCTGCTCTTATATTCTATGCCTCGGCTAATAAAGGCAAGTATCCCATATGCCTTCTTAACCTCCTTATCTACCTGTCCCACTACCTTAAGGGATCGGTGGACATGCACATCAAATGCTGTGCCATCTCTTCGATTATCTCGGCCTCATTAGCTTTGGCAGGCAATCGTACTCTTAATTACTTGCCAATTCGATTAACTTGGCTCTTGGGATCCCTTGCAAAATCATTAGGGACATCTCTTCCAAGTGCAGGAAAGCTTTAGCAGTTTCCAGTGCCATCTTATTTTTAGACCATAAGATGTAGGAGCAGAAGTAGGCCATTGGTAGGTTAATTGACAGTACAAACCTGGTGTTTACTTTTGGCTTTTATTACTTACTGAATATCGGCTGGGGGCTGTTTGAAACACTTGACAATTCTTATCCCTTTTAACATCTGGTCTCACTGACACTAACTGAAGTGTCACAATGACAATCTGATTACTTGAATGCAAGTTGGAAATAAAGGTTAACATTGAGGCATTTGCAGGCATGCACACTTTGGCAGCTATGTACTTTGAATTAAAAGCCGCTCAATTTGAATTCTCTGATAATCCAAAATTTTAAGCTCTAAATTCCCATTTTGTCATTAATTACTTTGCTTAACTTGAATTAGTAGATAATCGATTTTGTTTTGCAGGAGTAGACTGTATACCCTTTGCAATCATTAAAACAGGAGGCTTGTGCCCATGTCTCAATGTGTAACAATATCCCTGAGGATCACAAAGCATGAGATAATTAGGGATGAGGAGTTCATCCATCCTGAATCACCCTTCAGTGCCTCCCTTACCAAATCTAATTCTTTCTTAAACGCATCCAGGATCTTTATCTCCCTGCCCCGAAGTCTGTTCACCATTAATCACTTGCTCCATGATAAAGGTGTCTGCCCCAAAATTACCTTCTTATTACTTTAAACCAGTGTCCCTTTGTCCTACTCAATTTAAAGTGATGTTCTGGATTTACATTTTCCATACCCGTGACTACCATGCGCATATCTTGAAAGTCACGCCTCAGATGCTTCCTTTCCTAGCTAAAACATTCCAATGCCAATAATTTCCTTGAAGGTTCCTTCTAATTATCCACTGTAGCTTTGAGGGAAGTTTAGTGTAAACCCTATTTGTGCAAAATTCCCAGCATAATTCTCTTCAGTTTTTCCTCATAGCCCAGAACTTTGACATTAGAGATTAGCTTCATGGTTGTTCTCTGCGCTGCCTCTAGTGCATAAACAACAATAATTTGCATTAGCAGTGCTAACTCTGTAAAACCTGGTAAGGTACTTCGCAGGAGGATTTTCAGACAAAATTTGTCATTATGCCAAGGAGATATTGGATTGAATTTTACAAGGGGTGATGGGACCCTGACTGGGGGTAGGGGGGGAAGGGGCAGGTGGGATTGGCTGCCTGTGTGCCCGCCACCCAATGAGGGTTGACAGGCGGGCTCCTGATGCTGCTGGCCAGTCAGAGAGCTGGCAGCTCTAAAGCCTCAACAGCATCACCCAAAGAGACGGTCGCTGCTGAGGTACGTAAGAACCTTGGGAACTAGGCCAGGTAAGTATTAAAAAAATGTTAAAAATTACTGTGCCAAGGGTCGGAGGGGGAACCACTCCAGGAAGGTCAATTGGACTGCCTACATTGCTTGCTGCCCCTTATTAGGGCCATGATGCCATCCCTTTTGGGCTGTTGCTGGGATGCCACCTCCATTTAGCTGGCAGCCTCCCCAAGCAGCACAGGGTTGCCCTGCCAGCAATGTAAAATGGTCCATAATCGGGCCTTTCAGTTGCCTGCCTCCTTGGCGTAGTTAGTCTCTCCACATCCGGTCCTGCCATCAGTAAAACACCCTGACAACAGAACGACTTTGGAGAGCCAATCTGACCCAGCTCCCCATGATTTTACCAGCCCCCATTCTCAACCTGCCTGCTGGGAGCTGCCAAAATCCTGGCTATTTGGACTGGTGCCCAGGAGCTTGATTAAAGAGGTAAGTGTTAAGAAGCATCTTAAAGAAGAAGAGAAAGCTTAGAAAAGTTCAAGGAGTGAATTCAAGAGCCTAGGGCCTTTGCAACCAAAGGCAAGGCTTTTATCAACGGATGAAAATCAGGGATGTACAAGAGGTCAGAAGTGGAGGAGCACAGATATCTCAGGGTGCTGTAGAGCTGGAGGAGATTACAGAAATAGGGAGGGATGAGACCATGGAGGAATTTGAAAATGAGGATGAGAATTTTTAAATCGCGGCATATTGGGACCAGGAGACAATATAGGGTAGTGAGCAAAGGTGTGATGAGTGCACAGGGCAAGTTAGCATATGGGCAGCAGAGTTTGGATGCACACAAGTTTATGGAAGGTGCTTAGTGGGAGGCAAGAAGTGGAGCATTGGAACAGCCTCCCTTATGTCTTGATGAACAGAATTGGATGCAGTATGCAACATGCCGCCAGACTAGAGGCATTATACAGTTTGATGGTTTTCTTCTTTGACTAAAATTCATCTCTTTTGTTTCTATAGTCCACTATTCTAAAGGCCGTGTTTTTGCTGTTAGACGGGCATGCTTAGCTCCTGCCCAAAGCAATAATCAAAGTAAAATTAATGACTTTGCTATAAATTTAATGGATAGCCTCAAAAGGCTAAAAGGGATTTAAAAAGATGAGGCACAAGGGATAGATAGCCTTAATTGGAGAAAGAGACTAGAGAGGAGATTGTGAGGCATTTACAAGCATTATAAAAGACACCAGAGAGAAACCAGTAGATTGGAAACAAGCCAAGCCACGTCCCATATTCAAAGAAGATCCTAAAGCAGACACAGCTCTAACTTTTCCCAGTTCTGATGAACTGGTAACTATATTTCTCTCTCCACAGATGCTGCCTGACGTTGAGAACTTCCAGCATTTTCTGTTTTTGTTACAGGAAACTATGGCCTGAACCTTCCGGGGAGTGGCTATCACCAAGTGGCCACTCCACTCCTGCTCATCTGCGCCACACCACAGCTCCACATTTCTGGCTGAAACGTCCAATACCGGCTTCTCCAGAAATAAGGAGCATACCTGAAACGGGGCTGCTTCTTCCTGGCGCTGGATCGTCGTGCAGAATCAAGCCACGCACCCTTTTTATGGCACTAGCTGCCATATTCTGGTAAGTAAAGAGGTGTCCCAAAGCTTCTTTGAAAAGCTACGGAAGAGTGTAAGTGGAGAAGGAGGTAAGGCGGATGAAGTAAAGGAGTAAGGAAGTAGAATGGGTAAGGTAAGTGAGTAAGGGGATTGGGTGGGTAAAGGGGTATGGGTGGGTAAGTGGGCAGCGGGGTAAGGCAGGTAAAGAGGTAGGGTGGGTGAGTAAGTGGGTAAGAGGGTAGGGTGGGTAAAGAGGTAGGGTGGGTGAGTAAGGGGGTAAGGGGGTAGGGTTGGTAAAGGGGTAGGTTGGGTGATTAATGGGATAAGGGAGGTAAAGGGGTAAGGGGTAGACCGGGTAAGGTAAGAGGGTAAGGGAATGGGGTGAGTAAGGGGGTAGAGTGTGTAATGGGTTGGGTGGTGGTGCCAGGTCAGTTCAAGTCTGGGAGGGAGTTGGGACGTCGGGGGGAGTTGCAAAGTCGAGGGGGGAGTCGGTGGCGGAGAAGTGTGAATGATTAGGAGGGGGTCAGTTGTTTGGTTACCCAGAGGTTAGGCTAGGATTTTTCTAGCTAACATTTCCTGGCTAACTATCCAGGTAACTAAGCCGAAACTATCCGATAGAGTCAGAGACTTTTTTGGAGGGTCCCAGGGGGCAGGGGAAGCAGGGGAATTGCTCCACATAAATTCAAACTTCCCAGGCAATTCCCACGGAGTCATTGTGTTGGGAATTCCGAGGGGTCCCATAATGCATCTTGAGAGGAACGTCCGGTCTCTGACTATCCGAAAAACGTAAGATCAGGGCTTACACATCCATCAGTCATATCTCCATTCTGTGTAAATTGTATAATAGCCCACATCTCATGGGTCTCACTGTAATAGGGTCAGCATGGGGCTACAGCCCATCAGCAAAGAGTGGAGAGGACTGTTAAGAAATAGGGCCACTGCTAGCACTGCTGCGGCCCTCGGGGAAGTGGTCTGGTCAGGGATGAGGAGTTGAGACAACACCAGGTCACAGGTCAGACTGGAGGCCCGGCCGGGGGCCGGGGGCCAGGGCCCGGGATTAGGTTGCAGGGCTTGGAGTCACCGGGTTTGTGGTACATGGATGTGTGGCAGAGAGAAATTTGAAGTTACGGGAGCTGGTGAGTGATTGGAAGATCAGGAGACATGGGGTATGGAGACTGGGAGTCAATGGGAGTGACTGGAATGTCTCTGGTTTGTCCTTAACCAATATTGCAGGCCCAATTTCTAGGCTGACACCTTGAAATATGTAATTGGCCTTTGAAAAGCTTAAAACATTTGAGAATATCTTGGAAAGATAAAACACTTTTAAAATAAGCGTGAAAAGGATTGAATAAATGGCTGACTGAATTTACATTTTATATGGTGTGTGGTTAAAGATTGCATTGATGTGTCTATGAGTTATCATATTCCCTGTGGTGTATGAAAGCTGTACTTCATTGAATAACTTAAGTTTCTGTACTTTTTAAATTTGATCCTATTGTTTCCCATAGAGCCTGAAAATAATTACCAACTATAATACTGGACTGAATGTGCAGAAAAGGGATGGACAATCAGCATCTCTTGATCAATGTACAGATTTTTTAAAAATTACTAAGCTATCGTTCTTTCCAATTACTCACAAATTCATTCATGTTGTGACAGAGGCTGAATAACAAAGAACAAGACAACCGGAATAAAACAATCTTCTTTCCACAAGGGAACATAACAATTGAAACAGGAATCCACCATTCAGCTCCTCGAGCCTATTCTGCCAATCAGTTAGATTGAAGCTGATTTGTACCTCAGTTCTATTTACCTATCATTGCGCCATTTTGATTGACCCACCGTCAGCAGCCTTTACGGGAGACAGAATTCCATATTTCCCCTGCCCTTTCTGCGAGAAAATATTCCCTGAATTCAGTCCTAGATGGCCTTGTTTTAATTTTAAGATTAAGGCCCCTTGGTCTGGATTCCCCCACCACAGGAAACCCTACTGCAACTCCTTATTATTTTTAACACCTCGATTAAGATCACCTCTTAGTATTCTAACCTCAAGGGAATGCAAACCAATTTTATCTAACCAGACCTCATAATTTAATCCTCTAAGCCATTGTACATTTCTAACGAACATGCACCGTATCCCCTCAAAGGCTAATGTATCTTTCCTGAAGTCCCGTATCCAAAAACCAAATACAGCATTCCAGAGGAATAGCAGGAGAGCAGGGAGAGTGGAGGGATTAAAAGAAAGGGGGATAAGAAAGTGAATGGAAGGCAAGTTGTTGTTGTTGAATAAAAGTGCTGGGAAGGATAGAATTCAGATGTCAATAAAGTATTTGGAAACAAAAGAGTGACAGAACGATCTAGATGAACTGGGTTTTCAGATTTTTTTGCGTCATCTGCATATACAGGTTGGAGCTACAGCCAGCAACGACAACTTGCATTTATATAGTACCTTTAATATAATGAAAATGGCCCCAGGCACTTCATAAGCTTGTTACCAGACAACACTTGACACCGCACCTCCTGGAATCAGAGAATGGTTACAGCACAGAAGGAGGCCATTCAGCCTGATGAGTCCATGTGGCTCTCTGCAAGAGCGGTTTAGCTAGTCCCACTCCCTGGCCCTTTCTCCATTGCCCTGTATATTTTTTTTATCTTCAAGGGTTTATCCAATTCTCTTTTGAAAGCCACGATTCAAACTGCCCCAATAATATTCTCAGGCAGTGCATTCCACACCTTAACTACTCATTGAGAAAAAAAGTTTTCTTCATGTTGCCATTGGTCCCTTTGCCAATCCCCTTATATTGGTGTCTACTGGTTCATGACCCTCTGCCACTTATAAAATCATAGTACGGTTACAACACAGAAGGAGGTCATTCGGCCTGTCGAGTTGGTGCTGGTGTTCTGCAAGATCAGTTTAACTGGTCACTCCCCCCAGCCCTTTCTCAGTGGCCTTGCAATATTTTTCTCTTCAGGTGCTTTATCCAATTCCTTTTTGAAAGCCCTAATTGTATCTACCTTCACTTCCCTATCAGGCAGTGCATTCCAGATCCTAAACATTCGCTGCATAAAGAAGTTTTTCCTCACATCACTGTTCATTCTTTTGCCAACAATCTTAAATCGGTGTCCGATGGTTTTCGAACCTTCAGCCAATGGGAACAGTTTCTTTCTATCTATACTCTGTCAGATCACTCACGATTTTAAATCTGTTCTTAAACTTCTTTTCTCTAAGGAGAGCAGTACCAGCTTCTCCAATCTATCCAAGTAACTGAAGTCCTTCATTCCTAGAACCATCCTCATAAATATTTCCTAAACCTTCACATCCTTCCTCAAGTGCAATGTTTATAATTGGAAACAGTATTCCAGTTAAGATCGAACTGGTGTTTTATACAGGTCGAAGGTCCAGGCGCCATAATTAAAGGGCACCCAGGCAGCATGCGCTATCCCTTCCACATTTACCTGGCCACTGCTCCATCCTTCCCTGCTCACCCTTCCTCCCTCCCTTGGTCATCCTCCAAGCAACTTGCACTGCCAGCACCCAGTCTCAAGGATAGTCTGGCATTTACAGATGCTCCCCAAAGAGGACAAGGCAGTGGCAACTCACTGCTAATCACGGAAGAAGTCAACCTCGCCAGGTGCATGTCACTTATGTGCAGTCGTAAAAGTGAAAGTTCTAATTTCTCGCTGATGAGGAACTTAATTTGGAGAGGGGACTTAATTCTGGTGAGCAGGCCTTTTAATGCACATGCAAAAGGACTTCCCGACATTGTTCGTCAGGAAGCTTGACCCACCTGTAAAGTCCCGAGTCAAGTTCCCATCCCGCTGTTGGGAAACTGATTTTTGGCCACAGGGCAAAATTAAGATCCCCCCGCCTGCCAAACTTCCCGCTGCTGGT
Source organism: Cetorhinus maximus (assembly GCF_964194155.1). NCBI lineage: Eukaryota > Metazoa > Chordata > Chondrichthyes > Lamniformes > Cetorhinidae > Cetorhinus > Cetorhinus maximus. The sequence goes on from NC_135881.1 coordinate 30,051,377, forward strand.
GGGACCGGAAGATCCCGCCTTTTGTCTCTACTAATAAAGCCAAGGATCTTATATGCCTTCTTACTCTACCACCTTCAAAGATTTATGCACATATATGCTAAGTCTCTCTGCTCCTTTAGAATTGTTCCCTTTGTTTTATATTGCCACTTCACGTTCTTCCTACCAAGATGTGCCACATTGTATTTATATAGCCACTGCCCCTTTTCTTCCATGGGCTTCAACTTTGCTGACAAGCTTATTATGTGGCTCTTTATCAAACACCTTTTGGAAGTCCATATGCACCACATCAACTGCATTACTCCCTCAACCCTCTCACTTTCCTCCTCAAAAATCTCAGTCTAGTTGATTAAACAGTTTGACAAATCTGTGCTGGCTTTCCTAAATTAATCTACACTTGTCCAAGTGACTGTTAACTTTAACCCAAATTATTGTTTCTAAAGGTTTTGCCACCATCAAGGTTAATCTGACTGGCCTATAGTTGCTGGGTTTACCCTTACATCCTTTGTTGACTAGGGTGTAACATTTGCAATTCTCTAGTCCTCTGGCATCATCCCTGCATCTAAAAAGGATTGGAAGATAATGGTCGGTAACTCTACATTCTCCACCCTTATTTCCTTTAGCATCCTCTGAGACATCCCATCAGATCCTGGTGACTTATCAACTTTCAGCGCAGCCAGCCTTTCTAATACCTCCTCTTTATCAATTTTTAGCCCATCCAGTATCACAACTACTTCCTCTTTCAACATGACTCCAGCAGTATCTTCTTCCTTAGTAAAGACAATTGCAAAGTGCTCATTTAGTACCATACCCTCTGCTTTCACACTTAGATCACTAACTGGCCCTACCCCTCCTCTCAGCCAAGTCTCATTTTACATTTTTGGCTGAGAGCCCAGAGAGCCAATAGAGTATTGAAATACCTGAACCCCAGGGAAAACATTGCATTATTGACAGCTCTGATTCTCTGATCTATGCTGTCAATTTCCAATGTTTATTTACAAAAGATAAAGAGGTTTCAAGTGTTGGCAGTTTTTGTTATTGATACTTTAAAGGGTCTGGGTGATTGACACTTCTATTGGCCTATAGTATTAAGGAGTTTTTTAAGAAAGTGAAAAGCTATCAGTGAATGACTTTTTTTAAAAGCTTTTTTTTTAACACATCCTATTGTCATTGTAGGGTTCATTGGTGGGTGAATGGAATTACCACAGCATGGCATGGGGTACAAGAGGGGCCATAGGGGGAGGCAGGGTCAGGCCTTGGCATGGGGAGCATGTGGGGCCATAGGGGGTGGGTGGGGGGATAGTTTGGCATGGAGGGTATGAGGGATCACAAAGGTGGGTGGAGGGCATATGATGTGGCATTGATAGGGTATGGAGAGTGTGTGGAAGAGTGAGGGGGTATGGAGAGTGAGGGGTGGAGGGTCCTTCTGTTTTTATTATAACTGGGATGAAGTCCCACTGCACCAAGGTGGGCCTTTTAAACAGCCTTCCTCAGCACCCGGCAGCCCCTGTGGCTGCCTCCAAAATGTTTCGTGGGTCGGCTGGTCCAAATGCAGCCCACATCCGCTGTCCTGGAGTGAAAATCCCAGCCTCACAGGCAGGGTCAGAGAATGTGGGTGACCATAACGTACATTAGAACTAGTTAAAACTCGTGGAGTATGAAATTGGGCAGCAGGCAATGGATTCAAATTAACTGTTTTAAAGTTATCTTACGGCAGGGTGACCAACTGTCCCATACGTTAAGGGATTCTTTAGGGTTGTCTTTTGTCCCTTATTTCCAGGGTAGCCTGTGGCAGACTGAGCCTGGGAATCTCCCCTTGACTTCATCTCTTTTTATTTATGAGCACAAGCACAGAGGCCTTTAGCCATCACCCTACCATCCACCTCCCCCCAACATACCCACTCCCACTCTTATGGTCATCAGCATTCATCCCAACCCCCACCCAACTCTTATAGTGTTAATACCAAGCCTATTCATGAAGCCAAAACCAAGGCACAGAGTTTTTCTTTATTGAGAGAGTTTATTGGCATGGAGGGTATGAGTGATCATGCTTGTTCAGCCTCACAGCTCTCCTCTCACACCTCCCCAGTGTCCCAGCTATTGCCTATTTATATGTGCTCAAAGACAATACCCATCACCTGTTTCTCTTGGCCTCAACAATTTAATTGACATGACATTAACAAGCCGTAACCATGTAATTGACAAGACGTTAACAACCAGCATCCCACACCCAACCCACCCCCCAGCCAGGGCCCATGGTCGAAATGTCCCTTATTTTATTTCATAAGAGTTGGTCACCCAGTTTTACAGTGTAAAATGGGCTGTTGCTTCATTATGAGCCCATATTGTGCAGACTGATATTGAACAAGTTCACCCTGTGATTCTTTGTAAATGCACAGTTTCCCGTTTCCAGCTTTGGAACGTTGAAAGGTTGACCACATTTGATTTATAGAGTGGAGGCTGTTGACTGACCAGACTGCATTTTGAACTTCATTTCTCAAGCAATCAGGAAATGCAGAATTTGTGATTGTTTCCAGGATTTTGAACAACCTCTCTCCCTCACCACCCCACCAAACTTCCCCCACCTCCAGCGCACCCCTTCCCCCACCACTGCCACTTCCTTTGCTTTTCAACCACAGCCCATCAGAAAACTCTCACTTTGTGATTATAATATCTTACACCTCTGTACATCTTGGGCCGACTTAATTATAACACTGAACGCATGGCAGCCGGCCTTAACTAACTTAATGTAAACTAAATTTTTTCAGATTTAAAAATTTGCCAAGTGTGAAGTGGACATATGTTGTTTAAAATATAAAAGCAGAATACATTATTTTTACTACAAAAATGCAAAAATTTCAAGTGATAGTGTGCCCCTCAACTCAACCAGGAATGCTTGTGCTGCAGCTCCATTTGGAAGGATTATGTGCAATTTGACATTGCTGCCCATTTCCCTGAGCTCAGGAATATCTGCCTCTGGCTCATACCATGGCTCATGGCACATTCGCACAGGGTGACTTCTGATTTTTTACCATACACTTTGAAATGCTATCCCATGACAGAATGAAATACTATTGTCCGTAAACTTTATGATCACAACTTAAAGTTTTTGATTTGATGGGGACAACTTCAATTAAGTTTTCTGAAGCTGATGAAGTGCGTTTCATATCAGCACATATTGTAATATACATTGAACTGATCCATAATTAGAATTGAAAGTAAGTTTACTTCTGTACTAGTTCTGGCTTACCTGTGAGCTCAGCTGAATTACCCGGCCAACGTGCTTTCTGATATAGGCTGCGCTGCATACTGTCGAATACCAATTTCACCCCAACACATACACGGTAGACAGATCATGACATAGAAGGAGAGAGATGAGCAACAGACACGGGCACGGATGGAAGTATTGTGTAGACAAGCCAAGATCCATAAAGAAAAGTCAAGGCCAAAGAGAGACAAATCGACAGAATGGAAAGAGGAACATGCAGGCCCCGAGGAAAGAAATAGTTCATAGCAACAGAATAAGAGAGACACAATGATCAGGGCTACACAAGGTTTATTAGGAGCAGCACAATCAAACTTGTACCAGTATCTTTCAATTCATGTAAGATCAGCTGTGTGGTACGTAATAATATTTTCTTGTTGCATAACTGAGTTATTCTTAACCTGTCTTTATAGTAAAGCAAATGTCAAGAAAAATTGCAGAACCAAGCGTACCCATTGTTCAACATTGGCCTGCCAACATGAACTGGGCACAGGAAAAGCTCCCTTGGCTGCAAAGGGTGGCCTTGAGGCACAATCCATGTTATACACCGGGCCTCATTTAAATTACACTGAAAGATCATAGGCACTAATACCTAGTAGCTAGGTCACCTCTCCAGGCAGCTCATCAGTGAAGCGGATTTAAATATTGGGCCGCTACATGCTGGCAATAGTCCTCAGGTAGGTTTGCATGGGGAGGTTGAGGAGGCGAGGTCTTCTGCAGGTGGATGAGGCAATGGTAGTGGTCTTTGGGACTGCTGAGAGGAGCTGTCCTGTCCTTCCAGGTTCCGTAGTCAGGCTTTTTTTTGAAAATGTACCTTTCTGTTGGGGGCCACAAGTGGTTCCTTTGTGCCTCAGTTAGGCTACAGTAGATTTGATTTTTCTGAACGCTGCAGACATGGTGCCAGCTGCATTGAGGGCAGCCAGGTTTCAGGGAGATGTCCTTCAACAGGCGTTATGGCCCCTATTTGCATATACATAGGGTCTACCGCCAGTTTCAGGCATGCACTCTGTATACCTTTAGCAATATAATAACAATGCAGTACAGATGTGAATTGCTCAAGAGCACCTGGACGCTTAGGAGCCCATTTAATGCCTGTAAAAGGGGCACGACATTGTTGAATTTCTAGAATAAGGTGCTTTTGGATGCCTCCGTGACCCGAATTTGTTTTCGGGCTTCTACTCAGTCATGTTTTATATAAACACAGTTTTCTGTCCCTTTGCCAACAAGAAAAGAATACTTGGAGATGTGGCAAACAGTAAGGATGATACTAATTGACTGCAACAGGGCAATGATAGGCTAATAGAATGGGCAGACAAGTGACAGATGGAATTTAATACAGAGAAGTGTGAGGTGATGCACTTTGACAGAAGGGATATGATAAGGCAATATAGACTAAATGGCACAGTTCTAAAGTGCGTGCTGGAAGTAAGAGATCTGGAGGCTTCATGTACAAAGATCTTTGAAGGCAGCAGAACAGGTTTACCTGAATCATTCCAGGGATGAAGAATTTTAGCTACAAGGTTATGTTGGAGAAGCCTTTGTTGTTCTCCTTGGAGTAAATGAGGTTGGGGGCAGGTTGAATAGAGGTATACAAGATTATGAATAGGTATGGATAAGGTAGACAAAGAAAAATTTCTTCCATTAGTTGATGGTGCAAGGACAAGGAGACACAGAATTAAGGTTTTGGGCAAGAGGTGCAGAGTCAATATGGTTAATGACCTGGAACTCACTGCCCACAACAGTAGTGGAAGCAGATACAGTCAATGATTTCAAAAGGAAATTGGATGGGCACTTGAAGGAAATAAACTTACAGGGATATGGAGCAGTATAAAGGGTTAACAAAAGGGATATGTTAATGTATGACATTGATGATGGTGTTCTAATAAACAACTGTTAAGCAAGTACAAAAGTCTGTCCTATAACCAAGAATCACGCCTAGAGTCCATGGGTGAGAAGGACCACCTCAGAACATGGTGGCAGCGGTAGAGACATCGATGTAAAGAATTACATTGGTGTTATTGATAGAACCACAGAGTGCAGAAAAACTTCATAGCAGCTCATACTTACAAATTGACAGAAGGAGGAGGTGAACTGGAGGGAGGTAATGATGACTGTACCCAGTAAGCAGTTCCTGCCCCTAAAACGCCCATGTCGAGGGCCCGCAGAGATGCCAGAGTTATGGAAATGCTATTTCCTTTGATATCGAACAGCATCGAGCCTTCATGCTAAAGAGCAGAAACATCAAGTCAGTTCCTTTATGCTGTAGATTCAGTAGCAGACGATGTTCTCCTGAGGAAGGAATTAGAGGAAACCAGTGCGCATTTTGAGACTGTTCTCAAAGCCTTTTACAACCATATTAGCCTGAAGTGAAACTTAGTTATAGAACAAATACATTTTAGCCAAAGGCTCCAACAACCTGGGGAATCGATTGAATTATTTCTCACCAACCTATATCCCTTAGCTAGTTCTTGTGGATACGGGACACTGAAGAACGAGCTAATCTGTGATCGCATAGTCACTGGCACCTGGGATGAGAAACTCTCCAACTTTCGGCAGACCAAAGATGATCTTATTTTAGATCAAGCTGTCCAGCATGTGGTCAGGCCGAGTTTAGAAAATTTGACTAGACTATAATTCAGCACAACTCCAAGGCTTCACATAAATTTGTTGTGACTGGGTAAATCCACAGGCAGCGGCCCAACCCATAAGAAAACCTTCCAAAGCAGGTGAAAGGGTGGGAAACTCTACACTGGCAGCCATTTAGAGACGCCTGCTTTGTGACATGAAGAATCATCAAAGATGCCAGGGTTGCCCAGCAGGAGGCACGCGGAATGCCCCCAGTGTGGGAAAACTGGACATTTCAAGCATTTCTGCGAATCCACCAACTTTAATCAAGGTAGAAGACAAGAAAATATTTATGAAACAAAATCCATCCAAGAAATTGGAAATTAAGATAAAAATGAAATTACAGAGTTCCAAGGGGAAGTTAATGGTCTTAGTCCAGACTATTGGTCAGTTATAGAGCAAGTTAAAGGCTTTGACACCAACTTTATCATTGATACTGGAGTTGGTGTTAACATACTAGCTCATGATGTCGATTGGCTTCAGCCGATACCCCTTCATCCATTAGACATCAAATTACAATGTCCAGGTGGCACACACCTTCCAACTAAGGGCAGGATTATTGCTTCCCTTTGTTATAAGGGGCGACAGATCATTGATTCTCTCTATGTTGTCCACAATCAACAAACATTTTTTTGACTGGCGATGTTGGCATGCTTCTAGGAATTCTGGAAGAAAACAGATGATGCCCAGCATTTGAGCAACTCAATGTCGTTCATGGAACAAACTTCAACTTTTATTTAGAACCAGGGGAACTTCAGCCTACAGCGGCTGAGGAAGTTTATTTAATCAGCAGCAAGTTCCTTTCTTTCACAGAGGCACCACCCACTAGATCCCAGGGAGAGATGAATCTCTCAGTTCTTCCTGAAATTAGGCCAAAGGTGGCAGATACAGAATGCAACGCGGCAGATGGTGACCATCTGCATGAAGACCTGAATTGGCTTTTTCCAGAAGAAAGCGATGAGAAAGGAACCGTTACAGCACTGAGCGATTTGTTGGAGGATGAGGTCCTCGAGGTTGGTCCATCTTTCCAATCTATAGGCACACCACGTGAAGTCTCTGATGCCTTTTTTGAGGAGTCAGCTGTGTCAATTTTTTCTCTGCGTCATTCGTCTGCAGGAAATTTGTCTTCCATTTTCCATTGAAATTCATCCCAATTTAGAAGATGATGCTGTCTTGTCTCCATATCTTCAGCAATTCTTCCCATTGCCAAGAGTGGAACAGCACTCGTTCTTTGTTCCACTGAACCCACCAATGCATTACCTAGTCTCTCTCTCATTGTCCATGAAGAGTCTTCCGGAGAGAACGCCTTGCCTAAGTCCATGTCAGAGTCCATAGAGGATCACACTGCTAAAGAGCTGGATGCTTCCAGGCATGAAAGTCAAGTGAAACCCATATTTCTGTCCCAGATGAAAATCTTCTTCCCTCTAGAGCTGTATGTCAGCACAGGAGCTGCAGCAGGATCTTTAGCACCGCTGAAACTGCGGAATCCTGTGCAGCAAACATATCTCCAAGTTATTTGTCACACATAATTCATCTTCTTTTTGCCTGTCCTATAACAAAGAACAACACCTACAGTCCACGGATAAGAAGGACCATCTCAAAACAAGCAGGAGAATGGGACTGACTGGTTTGCTCTACAGAGGGCCAGCATGGATTTGATGGCCTCCATCCATGCCATAAATTGCTCTCTGGCTCTAAAATAAAGACTTTCACTAGAAAAACAAGGACTTTGAAAGTAAATTGCATTGCTTTTATCTGATGGCTGAAGTTAAAGTTTTTTATGCAATTGGGCCCAGCTAACAGAAGCATGGCCAATTTGTGTACAGTCCATGCAGAATTGCAGGCCATTTCTCCAGTTCTTAAAGTCTTTTCTCTCTCTCTCTGTGATATCACAGCAACGCGCAAACCTTATGGCGGTGCCCCAAGCAGCAACCATAGAAATTGTGAAGCAAACTCTTCCAGTCTGTTAATTACTGAACAGTCATTTTAAGTTTTATAACCATCGTACACCATGTGAATATCTCCTCTATTTCACAGATCACAAAACTCAGTTGATTATTTCTATTAATGCTGCTGCTTTATAGTATTGAAAAAAGAAGGTTGGTAAAATATTAACTTTTCAGGCAGTAAATGTGATCATATTATTGCTGTTTGGCTTAAAGTGGAAGGCTGAGTATCTGGTTTAAAGTATTCCCAATTTCTGAGTGTAAAGAAATAAAAAACCATGTAATAAAGGTATATTGCTTTCCTGCAGAAGGTGCTCCAAAGCAGAATTGCCATTTCAGGACTCCTTCCCTCTAGAATCAATTCAGCAATATCACCATCTGCAGGAGAAGTCACTTGCCTTCCTGAACAGTTCTACACATTTCACAAGCAGTGTTCTTTTTTTTGTTTCTGGATAAGCTGCTACCAAATCCATGATTGCTATTTATATAGCACCATTAATGTTGTTAAATATCCAAAGGCAATCCACAGGAGTGTTAACTAAATTTGACACTGAGCCAATTAGGAGATAATATGGGACAGCTCAAGGAGCTGGGCTTTAAGGAGTGTATACAAGGAGGAGGAGAGAGGTGGATTGGGGGAAAGAATTAGGGAGGGAATTCCAGAGCCTAGGGCCTAGACAGTCAAAGGCATGGCGACAATTCACGGGTGAAGGAAGTCAGGGATCCACAAGAGGCCAGAATTGGAGGAATGCAGAGTTCTTTGAAGGTTGTTGGGCTGGAAGAGATTACAGAGACTGGGAAAGGTGAGGCAATGGAGGGATTTGGCCACAAGGGTAAGAATTTTAAATTGGCAAGTTTCTTCTTCGAAAAGAATGAGCCATTTGGGGCACAGGTGGCTGTTCACCATCAGTAGCGTAACCACAGCAGCTCTGGAGAGAAGAAGGCCTGGAAGAGGAGAAACATGAGGCACAATCTTTTAATTTAGCCAGGTTAGGTGTCTAATACCTGCAAAAAACCATTGCATGTTTAAGGGTCTGCAACCAAGCTGCTGGGAAATCCACGCAGGTAGAGTTTCTGTGCCTGTAACTCTCCCCACAGGCACATGCCCTATCAATGTAGACAGCTTAGGCTTCCTTTGCCAGTGCAAAGGATCAGAGATTCTGAAGCCTGTGTAAGGGAACTGCTGCAGTATCACAGCAAGGACCAAACAGCTTATCAACATACTGTATTTGTAACCTTTCAACTAATTATCCTCTCAGAACCTCTCTACCCCTAAAGGCACCAGCTTCCAGTGTTTTCTGGGCCTATCTGGGAAGAACCCCAACCTCTATTAAGAGGTCTATCGTTCCAGGATCCATGTTAACGAGCCAAGCTGGCTGCTCAGTCATCATCAGCAGCATGGCGTACTGTGGACCCTCCTAGCCTAAATATCAGATTATCATTTCTACCACTGAGTGTTATGATCTTGAAGCTACATCAAACCCAACAAGATTCTATTTACCTTAGCATCTCCCAGCCCTCACAGCAAGGGAAGTAGTCACCCGTTGGTCCTTTATAGGCACAGGTACTATGGACCAAATGTCTTCCTCCCTTATTGCAAATTCTATGATAACTGCAGATGTGAGTTCTTACTAGATTGATGGCTGATTGAAGGCAAAATATGTGTCCTGCCTGCCTCAGTTATCTCTCCGTCATGATGTCCCACAAGCACCTCTGACCAGACCTACGTAGTACTTCTTCATTGGTGATGTTGTGTCTCTTCCTGTGATGCCCAGGATCTAATGTAAGCAGTGCTGGTGAAAGACATCCAACTTACTTGACACCTTTGCCATTCTTTTCCATGTCTCACTGGCATAGATTGCGATTGGCAGTACCATGGACATGTAGAGTTGCAGTTTCACGACCATGTTGATAGTGTTGGATGCCCAGGTCATGTGGAGCCACTGGAAGACCAACGCTGCTTTGCTTATTCTTGTGTGGACATTGCTCGCTACATCACCCTCCCTAGAGATGCTGCTTCCTAGGTAAGGGAAGTGGTCGACGTTTTCGATGTTCTGTTGCCCAATGGTGATGGGAGGGCTGTGTTGCTGTCCAGTCATTATTGTCTTAGTCTTCTCGCAGCTGATGTATGGACAAACTTTGGTGCTGCCACTCTCAAGACTGGTGGTCATGTCTTGGAGCACACCTGATTCTTCAAAGAGCAAGGCGATGACGTTTGCGAAATCCAGGTTCGTCAACTGGTGGTGTTGCCACGGGATACTAAAGTTTACACCCACCATTGCCTTCCTCATGATGAAATCAATAACCAAGAGGAAAAGGAAAGGAGAGAATATGCAGCCTTGGCATATTCCTGTGATGAAGTTGAAGGAGTCTGTGGTACCCATGCTGGTGTTGACGTTGCAGCTGGAGTCACGGTATAAGAATTTGAAGATGTTAATTTACTGTTCTGGGGTGTCGTACTGTCTTGTGATATACCAGAGTGGCTGCTGATGGATGCTGTCTAAATCCTTCTTGAAATCAATGAAGCTGATAACAAGTAGATTCGGATACTCTAGGCTCTGCTCTATGGTGTTCCTGAGCATAAAGATCTCCTCGCAGTGTGATCTCCACCCCAGATACCTGTCTGTTCTGCGTGAAGGGTACCATTTACTTCTACTTTCAACCTGTTGAGGAGCACCATGCTGAAGACCTTGCCAGGCATTGATAACAGTGTCATGCCTACAGTCGTCGCAGTCGCTAGAGTTCCCTCTCTTTGGCAGCTTGACAATTAGTCCTCACCTCCAGTCATCTGAGATGTCCTCCACAGTTGAACAGGTCAGTGAGCTCTGTTGTGATGGTGTTCTTGCCATGTTTCAATAGCTCTGCTGGTATCTCTTTAATCCTAGTTGGCTTGTTGTTCTTCAGGCTCTTAATGGCTCTTTGGACCTCCGATCTGGCAATTTCTCCCAGGATGACGTTCAGCTGCTAAGGCGCAGTGCTGTCATCGAATTTGAACATGAAGCTGGTTGAGATCTCCTCAAAATGTTCCACCTACTTTGCTTTCTGGACCTCATCTGCCAATAGCGTCCTGCCATCCTTGCACTTGATTGGTACAGTGATGTTGCTTCTTTCAATAGTCAGTTCCTGTGCAATGTCTTGGAGTCATTTCAATTTGCTGCTACTTGTGCCTCCCTGCCTTTTAACTCCACCCATCCTCGTTTGTCTCTCCTGCAGCTCTATCTGGTCTTCTGTACTTCTTGTTGTCTTTGCTCAATGTTCTTTTCCTAGTCCCTCTTTTCCTTCATCAGCTTTCTTTCACTAATCAATTTCTATGTTGCGTCCATTGCTCTTTGTTGGTTTCTCTCCTCCACCTCTTGGTGATTTCTGCACTCTCCTTAATCCCTCTTTTGAAGATTTCCCACTGTTCCTCAATGTTGGCCGACCTCAATGGGACTTCAAAGCTGTTGGAATCTATGTAGCAACAGCTAGAAACTGGGAGACAAGTCCTTGTCATAGTGATAGTAGAGGGTCCAATTTTCTTTCCATACATGGCTGATGGAATCTCTCCTGGTCTTACCACCTGCCATTGGCACGTGTTAGAAGAATTTGCAGGTTGATACTCAACCTGTTTGGCATCAAGTCCTGGAGTGGGACTTGAACCTAAAGCTCCTGGTTCAGAGGCAGGGAGGCTACCCACTGCACCATAATACCTACTTCAACTATTAAGTTGTCACCCTTATTTAAATCAGCAAACAATTTTATTAGTCAAATCTGCATATAATAAATAGTGTCTTGGCCTTACTAAAATTTTGAACGACATTAGTGTTAATAAGTACAGAGATATATTTGTTCATTGTATGTGGCAATAACATTTGCCTATGTAGCAACAGTCACTACACCTAGAAAAGTAATTCATTGTGTGAAGCCCTTTGGCCTATTTTAACGTGAAACGAGGTGTGTATGCAAATTTCTACATTGACAACAGTTGAACCAATCACACAATGTTATTCAAAAATACAACGACAAATACAGGGCAGCTACGTTTCAATATACGTCAATCTTTATACAATGTTTTACAGTAGGTTACAGCATTGATATGCATCAATGCCAATGCCAGTCATCACCGTTAAGCTTGATCAAGCCCACAAACTTTCTTGCTTTCTTGTACCTCCATCATTGTCAATCAGCTCATTGTAAACTTATCAGTGAAAGGTATTTGCACAGCATTTTATTACACTCAATTCACAACGTTATCTTTATTGATTGTTAGCAGGAAGTCATTCAGAGTGAATTCGTTGTCCTACGGATCATAAAGAATCATAGAATCATAGAATGATACAGAATGTAAGAAGACCATTCAGCCCACTGCGCAAGTGCCAATTCTTTGGTGGAGTTATCCTCTGACATTTCCCTCTCTGACATTGAGCAATCTGTCCTTAGCAAAGGTTTTAGTTTCAGCCCCTTACACTCTCACCTCAATGAATTTCGAGTTTGGCACGACCCTGAACCCTTCTACTTCTGTCGCATTTGTATCCATGCCCAGTTCCTAGGCCAGGAGTCATCACCCCACACTACAGACCATTTTATCCATCCCCAGTATTCTCCCTTCATGTAGATCCCTCCCCATGGCCTCTTACCCTCTCTAGATCTTTTCATTCAGAACTGCCAGGATGACATCAATTTCTTTGCTCCCTTCACTCACTCTAACCTATTTCTCTATAATCTGGTAGCACTCCCATTTTCTCAGAATCAACCCGAACATTATCATCAAAGCTTCTAACAAGATTGGTACTCTCGTTGTTTGGCATACTGACTTCTAGCAAGGAGAGGCCAAAAGTCAACTCTCCAACACTTCCTCCTACCTCCCCTTGAATCATGACCCTACCACCAAACATCAAGCCATTGTTTCCAGGACTGTCAATGACCCCACCTCCTCCGGGAATTTTCTCTCCACAGCCTCCAACCGCAAAGAGCCCACTTCTACATCTTTCCTTAGACCCACTAACAGGACTACCCTGGTAGACCTAACATTTCAGCCTGTCCTGCCGAACTGATTCCTTTCAATTGTGACTATTTTCCTCCCCTCATCCAGTCTCTCACCACGTACATCCATGGTGTCCGTCACTTCAACAGTTTCTGATTCTTGGCGCTAACCATTTCCTTTTCACGATGGACGTCCAATCCCTCTACATGTCCATCCCCCAGCAGGATGGTTAGAGCTCTCCACTGCTTCCCTAAATGGAGGCTCAACAAGTCCCCATTCACTACCACCCTGTTGAACCTGTTCTCACATTGACTAACTTTTCCTTCAACTCCAGTCACTTCTAATGCTAGCTAATAAGTTCTTCTGCTTCTTTGGTTGTCTGCCTAAAGGCAGGTCTGAACCAACCTCCATCACACTTCAGACAAGGAGGCAGGTCCCAAATCCACCCCAGCCAGGAAGAGGATTGAACCCCGTGCTGTTGGCACCAATTTGATCTTCACCGGCCTCCAGCTAACTGAGACCACTGCCCACCCCAGGGAATCCAAGTTGTTGTGGCAACATGCACTTTTACATTCATGTTGTAGCCTGGAGCTGTGAATAACGATGGCAGAGGCTCCAATTTCGTTCCATCACAAGTTGATCCTCCAACTTCTTGACCACGTTATGAAGAAACCTCCCTTGGCCATCAAGTCCTAGTTAGGACTTCTGTGTCAGAGGCAGGGACACTGCCTATTGTGCCACAAGACCTCTTGTGCCCTAGTTAGTTATGCTGCTTTTTGTGGGATATGTAGGACATCCCTTATTCCAGTCCTACTCAAGCCCCCTCCCTCACCTCTTTTTCCTGAAGATTGATGTCTGTATCAGTGCCATTTCTTGCATTCATGCTGAACTGGAAAATTTCATCGACCCTTGTTTCCGATTTCCACCCTTCTCTTGCCTTCACTTGGTCCATCTCCAACTTTTCCCTTCTCTTCCTTGCCAGCTCTGTCACTATTTCTGGCGATAGGCTATCAACCAATATTCACAATAAGCCCCCTAACTCCCACATCCACCTCAACTACCTTTCCTTACACGCTGCTTCCTGTAAGGATTCTATTCCATTCTCCTGGTTTCTCTATCTCCATGCTAGTGTCTCCGATATATTTTCCTTTTTTACCTCAACTGAGAATTCCTCCCCACAGTAGTTGACAGGGCCCTTCACCATGTCCAACCTATTTCATGTACTTATGCTCTCACCCCTTCACCTCCCTCCCAGAACCATGATAGTATTCCTTTTTCCCTCACCTTCCACCCCACCAGCCTCTATATTCAATAAATCTTCCTTCTCCATTTCCGCCACCTCCAGTGTGATGCCAGCATCAAACATATGTTCCCATCCCCTCCCCTTGCAGCATTTCAAAGGGACCATTCCCTCGGTGACACCCCAGTCCAGCGAGTAACCACAATAGCCCCTCCTTTTTCCACAGCACCTTCCCATGCACCAGAGGAGATGCAACACCTGTCCTTTTTCCACCTCCCTTCTCACCGAGGCCGCAAATACTCCTACCATGTGAAACTTTTACTTCTTGTATTTACTTGCACTTCTTTCAATTTATTATACTGTATTCACTGCTCATGATGTGGTCTCCTCGACACCTCTACATTGGGGAGACCAAACGCAGACTGGGTGACCGCTTTGTGGAGCACCTCCATTCAGTCCACAAGTGTGACCCTAAACCTCCAGTCGCATCATTTAAATTCTCCACTTTGCTCCCACTCTGACCTTTCTGTCCTTGGTCTGCTACAGTATTCTTATGAAGCTCAACGCAGGCTCGAGGAACAGCGCCGCATCTCTTATCTGGGCACTTAACAGCCAACATTGAATTCAACAGTTGCAGGCCTTTGTGATGGTGTCTTCATGGAAAGTGTGGCCATCTGCATGAAACACCAGACATGGAAATCAAATTGGTGCATCAAGGCCTTCGTCAATGGGTTACGTACTATGAATGCCACCTTAAATAGGATTCATAAAACACTAACCTTGGGTATTCATCACCCCACTGATCTGCAACTAAGTTTTCTCCAGCTTATTGCTCGCAGGGAAATGTGTATGAGCCATGAGAGGGGGTGACGGTGAAAGGGGACATGGAAGTGGGGTTGAGCTCAAAGCGTTTCCACTTCTCACCCTTTGCTACCCTCTCAGTCAGTGCCACACTTGCACATCATGTACCGATGCCCTGTACAAATGCAGGTGGAGCAGTCACCTCACAGGCTCCAAAACCTAGAAGAAATCGGCCAAGAGCATCTCAGCATTCAGAGAAGGCATCTGAGCAGTCTGTCTCTAGCTCTGCAAGAGCCGCAGGAGTTGCGCCATGTAGAGATTCTAGGAAGAGGAAGAGTAAATATTTATAATTGTACAAGCGTATTGGTGACTTACATAAAGTTAGAAGGTTAAGCTCTGTTTAATTTTTGTGCCACCTAAATATTATTTCTTCCCACCATTTTCCCATTTTGAAGATTTTTCATTTCTGCGTGGCAAGTAGTCTTTAAAGGTGTGATGAATGGCAAGACAAGAATAGATGCTACCGGGTGCTGGGAAAGGGATGCTTGGCTATTTGTAGAGTCACTTTGTGTTGGGGTAAGGGTAGAGAGGAGTAGCTTTTGCTTGTGGCTGTCAGAGGGGTGGAACCTAAGTGAACTTCTCAATAATGAGGGCATCCCTGGGGGCAATGTGCACCACTGCTGGTGCCTTGGCCATGTTCCATCTCCTCCTCCTTAGAATCATCTGAAGTTCTGTGCTCTCCACCTAGTTCTCCCTGAGGGTGCAAACATCACTGCTGTACAATATTATGCAGAGCATAACACACCATAACCATCTTGGAGATCCTGGTTGGGGTACATTGAAGGCCATACGATCAGACCTGTCCAGGCACCTGAATGACTTGCTCAATGGCACACCTGGCTATCATGTGGCTTTCACTGTATTACTTTTGGGCCTCAGTGGTTGGGGTCCTCACTGTTGACATCAACCACCTTTTAGATGGGTATTCCTTGTCTCTGAGCAGCCAGCCACGATGTCTGGTTTGAGGTGCGGCGACATCAGGGAGGGCGGGTGAACTGCTGTAGGACAAAAGCATCACAGCAGCTGCCTGAGAATCTTGTACACATCTACACAAACATCTTTTAGTGATTGCACACCAGCTGCACATTGATGGAGTGAAAGCCCTTGCAGTTGACGGACACTCCTGGGTGATCTGGTGGTGCCTTAATTGCCACGAGCATGCAGTTGATGACTCTCCGAACTCCTGGAAGCCCCACCACTTGCTCACTCTGATTGGCGTCATTGTTGACACTGGGCAGGGATTAAAACCAGGGCTATAATATAATACACAGCTCTATCCTTTTCTTTTGATCACTACAACATATAATTGCAGACAGAGTGATTGTGAGAATGCTTCAGTTGGCATGGAAAAATTAGGCTGGGTTCCCACTCTGCACTATTCTGTTGATTTGTGCAAAGTGTGCACGTAGCAAGCAGATTGGACAAGATTAGGCTTGTCTTTGATGACCCCTTCAGTGAAATCGCCTGTCGTTTTGGGACACAGCTTTTCTGTTACTATTAATGGAGATATGAAAAAAAAATCTATCTTTGACCAGATTACCTGCCTATCTGAAAGCACTTAACAAAGCATCAGATGACATACATGACCTGAACACTACTTGGTCTCCATCCAAATGGTCTTTCATTTACAACTTGCAGGGAACATTAAGCACAGGGTCTGGCTATATGACAGAACAATTTGGAGCAGTCTGAAGCCAGACTTGCTACCCTTGAAAGAACCAGATTTTTTTTCTCAGCTCAGACAAAATAAGGACTACACCCCATTTAATCAGCTACAAATTGGCATGAAAGAATTGTTTTAACATTAATCAAAAATTGAAAAATATGTAGATTTACACAGATTTTTACAGCATAGAAACAAGCCATTTGGCTCATCAGGCCTGTGCCAGTATTTGTGAGCCACATGAGCCTCCTCCCAGCTTTACTTCATCTCACCCTATCGACATATCCTTCTATTCCTTTCTGCTTTGTACTTATCCAGCTTCCCCTTAAATGCATTTATGCTATTCATCTCAACCACACCTTGTGTTATCAAATTCCATTCTAGCCACTCACTGGGTAAGGAGGTTTTGTTGCATTTATTAGTGACAATATTGTATTTATGACCATAGTTCTGTCTTCACCCACAAGTGGAAATAAAAATATATCTGTACAACAGATTGTCCCTTTTCCTAGCATTAGGATCAATTCTACAATTGAGCCAAAACACCCTGTCGGATTCTGCTAGGTTAGGTCATTTAAATAATGTAAATAAGCCCCATTCAGATTTTTGACATGTGCGAGGAGCATCAGAATACATGTAAACTGAGAGTCCTGAATGCAGCAGATTTAAAGGTCTTGCTGCACTTAAAGTGAGGCACAGTTTTTGTTGGTTAAGACTGACTGTAAATACTGAAGATGTCTGGAGCAGAATCAGCCCCTTCAGTGAAGAGTGCCAACAGGTGTTTGGTGTAGAGGGGAAATGCCCATTTTTGGGGAATGAAGAACAGTGCAACAGTCTAGTAGCTACGTGGAGCTAAGGAACAGAATGAATGCAGCCTTTCAAAGCCAAGTGCCAAAAGCTTTCAGTACTGAGAAAGAGTGTAAAGGCAGATTTCCATAAATGCCATCTCCTGAAAGGAAAGAATGCATATTATGCACGCAACAGAGATTCAGATCGCAGCACATTGCAACATCAGCAATGCAGCCTGGAAAGAACTGGCCCTGACTCTGAAGTCTCCCACCTCCTCATTCTGATTTCAGTGAAGGTGCAGCTCCAACCAAGTGAGCAGATTTCACGCACAGGCTGCTGCTTGTTTACTCACCCACTCACTATTGTAATGTTCAATTGTTCGATTGTCCTGTGAGTCTAGCAATTGATCTATGATCACTGTGCTTGATTGGTTAAGCCTGGGACTCAGAGCTAAAGTAAACAGGCACCACAGAAGCGACGAGAAGCTGAGTTGCATGAGTGCAGACATTTTGTGATTGCAGAGACATTTTAAAACTCTTGCCAAGAAACCTGTTACACTCTTAGAAACTAGTGTCATCTCTATTGCTGTGAAATTTATAAAATATACAACAGCTATGGCTAAACTACTTGCATGTTTTCTGCTTCTGCTTTTACACCAGGTGGAATGCAAGTTGAGAATGGCAATCTTCAACTGCAATATCAAGATTCTCAATCTCTCCTGTGGTCGGAGAAGGCTGTGTACAACAATTTCAGAGGCCCTGCACTAGGAACACAAGCTTGATCAACTCTATTTCGATGAGTTTGAGGAGCAGGATAATTAGCAGCTTTAGAGGAAGGGTACAGAGGCAATTTACCAGAATGTTTCCAAGGATGAGGGATTCTGGTTACAAGATGAGGTTGGAGAAGCTGGGATTGTTCTCCTTGGAGCAAAGAGGATTGATGGGAGATTTAATGGCGGTGTATGAGTTTATGACAGGTTTAGATAAGGTAGACAAAGAAAAGCTGTTCCCATTAGTTGATAGTACAAGGGCTAGGGTATACAGATTTGAGGCTTGCGGCAAGAGATACAGGGGGATATATGACAAAATGTGTTTTACACAGCTAGTGGAAATGTACTGGAACTCTCTGCTTACAAGGTTGTAGTGGAGATGAGTAATCATTTCAAAGGGAAATTGAATGGGCACTTGTAAGAAATAAACTTGCAGTGCTATGGGGATAGAACTGCGGAATGGTACTGATTGGTTTGCTCTACAGAGAGTCGTCATGGACTTGATGGGCTGAATGGCCCCTTTCAGTGCTGTAATGACAATGACTCCATGGCGGAATTGTCTAAGAATTGCACAGTGTGGGAGCGGGCATGAAAAACGACGTTTTACCCGCCGGCCTCAATGGCAGGTTTTCACGCCGTACGGCCCACTTCCCATCTCATTAATTATGCAGCCACAGGATACACACTGTCTCGCTGGCGGGCAGCCCCTGAATTGCCCGCCACACCATTACCTCACCGTTTCCTCACTCCAGGTGCCATATTTAAACTGCAGCCGTGCGCACAGTTGTCAATGCTTGCAGCCTAGGACTGCTCCAGTAAAGACCTGGCCCTGAAAGCCAAGAAGAGTTCAATGAACCATCACTGGAATGCCTTTTGGAGGCCCAGCATGATGCCCTCCAGCCCCTCTGGCCACAGGAGGTCCAGCAACCCCAGCACCCTGGCTTAGAAGGTGGTAGTCAGCGCCAATGCTGCACAGAAGAAGTTGACTATCCAGTGCAGAAAGAGGATGAATGATTTCATCTGTGCTGCCATGGTAAGGCAACCATCTTATCACTCTAGACTCACACACTCATGAAGTAATCACACACTCACTGACATCTCACTCACTGCCAGCTCAAGGATCATCACCACTCTCTCTCTCACACACACCCTCACATCTCCATCTGGCCTCATCTCCTCTGGAAACTGCCTCCTCAGCCCTCAACGCCTTGAAGCCACTTGCACAGATCAACATGTGCCCCCACACACACCCTGGGATACCCCTCTTTCCCAGTAGAACTTCTCCCCCTTCCCCAAACAAGCTCTAGTCCTGCAGCCATTGAAAAGTTCCCACCGCCTTACGGCCGGTCTGATAGATACAGACCTGCCCATGAGTCCCCCTAAGAGTGGTGTGGTGCTGTCTGTGAAGCCTGATGACTGCGAGCGCTGCCCGAAGCAAGGTAGGTAATGCAAACCTCGAAGGACCAAGTGAAGTGCAGCTCGCCAGGTGCATGTCACTTATGGACAGTTGTGAAACACCTTGGTGTGCAATCACACTGACATGCCCGGATGACCCAGCTTTGGGGGATGATTCCGGCGAGCGGGATGCTAAACAAGATGCTAAAGTATTGCAATTAGGTTCCCGACATGCGGCGGCAGGAAATGCAGCCCGCCACTGACAGGTGGAGCCGACAATCGCAAACTGGTTTCACGACGGTGTAAAACCGATTTTTGGCCTTCTCGCCAAATTGTCCACTCACACCAAGCAACACGGCCACCGCCAATGGGAGTGGAAAATTCCACCCTATGACTTTGGCTCCTTGATCTGAGTGCAAACCACCCAGTTAATTTCAACTTTCTTTTTTGACTAGTATTTTACACTCATTCAATGCTGCTGCTTCCTTTGCCCCTTGCTGCAAGGAACTGTTTAAGCACTGTGGCTCACAATGTAGGCCAGCATGATCCTTTATTATTGTGTATGGACTACCACAAAATGAGGAAACTTGCACCAGGGAGAAGCAGGAATTATGGAATTGTACCTCATAGGAGTTAAAGCAATCACATAAAAACCAACAAAAGATGACCAAAAAAGTAAGAGGGAGGAAATAAACTTTGAGGGTAAACTAGCAAGTAATATAAAAACAGACAGCAAGAGCTTCTTTAAATATATAAAAAGGAAGAAAGAGGCCAAAGTGAACATAGGCCCCTTAGAGAATGAGGCTGGGGAAATAATAATGGGGAACCAGTAAATGGCAGAGGAGTTGAATAAACACTTTCCATCAGTCTTCATGGTAGAAGACACTAATAGCATTCCAAAAATACTAACTAATCAATGGGCAAAAGGTGGGGGGGGGTGGGGAATAAATACAGTAGCTATCATAGAGAAAAAGTACTAGGGAAACTAATGGGGCTAAAGGCTGATAAGTCCCCTGGACCTCAAAGGTTGCATCCTAGGATATTAAAGGAAGTAGCTACAGAGACAGTGGATGCACTGGTGGTAATCTTCCAAGGGCCCTTAGATTCTGGAAAGTCCCAGAGGAATGGAGGACAGCCAATGTAACAACCTTATTCAAAAAGGGAGAGAGACAAGAAACAGGTAACTATAGGCCAGTTAGCTTAACATCTGTCATTGGAAATATGTTAGAGTCTATTATAAAGCCTTTAGAAATGCATAATATAATCAAGCAGAGTCAGCATGGCTTTATGAAGGGGAAGTCATGCTTTAAAAAATTATTAAAATTCTTTGTGGAGGTAAAAGCAGGATAGATAAAGGGGAACCAGTAGATGTAATATATTTAAATTTTCAAAAGGCATTCTATAAGGTACCGCACGTAAGGCTACTTAATAAGATAAGAGCCCATGTGGTTGTGGGTAGTATATTAGCATGGACAGAGGATTGGCTAACTAGTAGAAGACAGAGAGTTGGGATAAGGAGGGCATTTTCAGGATGGCAACCTGTAACTAGTGGAGTGCCACAGGGATCACTGCTGGGGCCACAATTATTTACAATATATATTAATGACTTGGATGAGGGAAGTGAATGTACTATCGCCAAGTTTGTGGATGACACAAAAATAGGTGGGAAGGCAAGGGGTGAGGATGACACAAGGGGCAGAATTTTCTGCCTGCCAGGCGGGTGGGCCGGACCCAATCTCCGGCGGGCAGGGAGATGATCCCCGCCAGAGAAGTGGGCCCCACCACCATTTAGGTGGGCGGGCCAATTAAGGCCCGCCCAACGTGACGTGTGGCGGGAAGTGCTATGCCCTTCCTGTGCGGCCGGAGGGGGAATTCCCCAAAATCGAGAGTGCGCTCTTTCGCGCATGCGCACGAAAGAGCGCACATCTCCCTGAGGCTAAGTGCTGCCTCAGGGAGATCGCTGACAGTTCTAAAAAGATTAAAAACAGAAAAAAAATTCCCTAACATGTCCCCCTCACGTGACAATGTCACATGAGATGGGACATGTTCATAATTTACATAATAAGTTTATTAGGCTTTTTTAAACCCTACATGAAACCTCATCCCGCCAGTGGATGAGGTTTCATGTTTTTTCTATTGCCCGCCAATTGGCCATTGACAGGCTGGCGGGCCCACAGCTGATTTGGCTGTGCCCCCACCTTCGTGAAAATTTAAATGGGGCAGGATGACATCGGGGGTTCCGCCCAACATCATCCCGTGTCATTTTACGCTTCGGTGAGTGGGCCCCGCCCCCTGCTTGCCGACGGCAAAATTCTGCCCGAGGAGTCTACAAAGGGATATAGACAGGTTAAGTGAGTGGGCAAAAACTTGGCAAATGGAATGTAATGTGAGGTTATGCACTTTGGCAGGAAGAATAGAGAAGCTGAATATTATTTAAATTGAGAAAGACTACAGAAAGCTGCAGCACAAAGGGATTTGGGGGTCCTTGTGCATGAATCACAGAAAGCTAGCATACAAATTCAACAGGTAATAGGGAAGGCAAATGGAATGTTGGCCTTTATTTCAAAGGGAATGGAGTAAAAAAATAGGGAAGTCTTGTTAAAACTATACAAGGCACTAGTTAGACCACACCTAGAATACTGTGAACAGTTTTGGTCCCTTACCTAAGGAAAGATATATTGGCATTGGAGGCAGTCCAGAGAAGGTTCACTAGGTTGATCCTGTGTATGGAAGCATTTCCTTATGAGGAGAGGTTGAATAGGTTGGGCCTGTATCCATTGGCATTTAGAAGAATGAGAGGCGAACTTATTGAAACATATAAGATTCTTAGGGGGCTTGACAGGGTAGATGCTGAGAAGTTGTTTCCCCTTGTGGGAGTCTAGGACCAGAGGGCATAATCTCAGAGTAAGGGGTTGCCTAATTAAGACAGAGATGAGGAGGAATTTCTTCTGTCAGCGGGTAGTCAATATGTGGAATTCTTTACCTCAGAGGGCTGTAGAGGCTGGGCTGTTACGTATATTCAAGGCTGAGACAGACAAATTTTTAATCAGTAAGGGAATGAAGGGTAATGGGGAAAAGGCAGGAAAGTGGAGTTGAGGGTGATTAGATCAGCTGTGATCTCATTGAATGGCAGAGCAGACTCAATGGGCCGAAAGGTCTACTTCTGCTTCAGCAGATGCTCTTCATATAATCCTTTGAGAAGGTTCAGGGTTTCCTGCAAGGAATTTCTGAGGACTTGGCGCTGCTCAAATATCTTTGTTGGCATATTGTGTGGGTTAGAAACCTTCAGTGCACCGTGGAACAAGTGTCGATTTCAAGGTTTCCTGTGTAGCAGTACTGGTGTAGTGTTGAGATTGCCTACGCAGTGTGCATCACAAGCGAGACCTTGCTCCCCAGTTTACAGGTGGCTTTCACTTCTGGTTTACAGAGACTTGAGAAAGCCTTAATGGCTTCAAGTTCTTTAATGACCAATAATCTGATCCTGTTCAATAACATAGGGTGGAATCGGCTCAGGTTTTCATTAAGTTTGGTCACGGGCGGGAAAAATAACATTTTACCTGCCAGTCGTAATGGGGGCTTTTCATGCCGGATCGTCCCAATCCCACCTCATTAATCATGCATTCCCGGGAAACACGCCGGGTTACTGACAGGGCGTCCTCTTATTCACTCACCCTGCCATCACATCAGACCTTCAGTAAACTGGGCGCCATATTTAAAGGCCAGCCCTGCAAAGAGATAGCACTCTTCAAGGGATAGGAAGCTGCTGCAATGTTATGGCTGCCAAAGGGAGGAAATATGTTGCCCCCAGATTGAGCGATGCCTCCCTCAAGCGCCTACTGGACACAGTGCAGGCCCACCACAAATTCCTCTGGGCAAAGGGCAGCAAACAAGGTCACCAATCCAGCATGAGAGGCGGTGGCAGCGGTGGTCAGTGCCAACATGCTGCAAAAGAGGACAGCCACCCAGTGCAGAAAGAGGGCGAATGGCCTCATCTGTTCCGCCAGCGTAAGTCACTCTTCTCATCACTCTCAACTCACACACTCAGACCCATCACGCATCCACAGGGATCTCACACTTCAAGGGACAACACCACTAACTCTCTCACACACAGAGTCAGGCTCATATCCTATCAAATTCTCATCCGTCCATGGCGCCACTCACAACACAAACATTCCATGCAGCACCACGTGACTGACAATGGCAGGGAGAGGGCCCAGACCGGTGTTGGAGTGGCCCACATTAGGCGCCTCACTCATTCTGAGGCTCGTGCAATCGTGCTGACTGATGAGGATGTGGACGGTGCCTGCAGCGATGATGAGGTCGGCGGCGAACACCCACATACGGATCCTGCACCAGGTTATCCCTCTCTCAACACAACTGTGAGTGCTCTCTCTCCTGCTTTTGACTTTGCTGTCATGCACCAATTATCTCTGCTTTGGTTCACAGGGAGCTCTGCCAAGCAACTGACGCCCTCAGCCAGCCAGTCCCTCAGCTCCATCCAGGCCCTCACCTTCAACCAAGAGGACACCTCCTCTAATGAAGAGCTGGAAATAAACAGCCTGGATGATCAGTCACAGCCCTTACTCACACTGTCCACCAGCGCAGAGACACACACCTCGGTGGGACCTAGATCTAGAGCAGGGTCAGATTCACAATCTGGTGGCCACTGCATGGACATATATCCGCAGCAGGAGGAGGCAGGTTCAGCCGAGTGCCACGGTACTCGAGGGACTGCTGGGGAAGATGCATTTGCGAGGTCTGAGTCAGACGATGACCCTCTGGATTCGGTCTTCCACCTCATCGTGGAGAGTCAGCAGAAGGCGGGAAAACATCACGCAGGGAGCTGTTGGAAGTGCTCAAAAGAGTGTCCCGCAAGTCAGAGCAGTCCATATGCCTGCTCTCTGATGAAGTGGTGTCTACATGTGCGCGTATGAAGGTCTCCATGGGAAGAGTGGTGACGCCATGGAGACCCTCATGCAGCAGGACGTGGAGATGTGCGTAGACCATCGCAGTAGCCATGGGTGACTTCCTGTATTGGCAACGCGAGAGAGAAACGGGGTGCCTTGGCATCCCTCCAGTTGCCCCTTCCTCTCAAGGAGTCAGGCCGGGGCCCTCTGGCACCTGAAGGAAGGAGGAGCAGCAGCTGGACTCCAGTAAGGAACCTCAGAGGCTGTCCTCTCCCCCTCAGTCCCCTTTGCCTGTGACCCCCTCAACCTCGTCCCCTGTCACTGCAGAGGAAGCAGCTGGGCCACAGGAGGACAGCCAAAGCAAGCAAGGGCCCCCAAAGCCTTGGCTCTCCAGAGGATGCATGCCAAAGTCATCAGAAGCAACAGGGCCAACCATTGCACAGGCTGTCTCCACCCCTGCTGCGGATGTCAGGGCAGCAACTAGAAGTTTTAGGCCTAGAAAAGTTAAGAAATTCTGATCACGTGGTTGCACGGGTGAACACATTTTGTCAATTTATAATCTGAAAATATATTCACTTTCACTGAATAATTTGTAATGGTATCATTCAGCTTCATTGACAGGCTTCGCGAGACCTCCCAATGCATCCCCAGCCCTCCCCTGCCCCCCTTCACTAGCAGTTCAGCTGTATGCAGCTGGACCATGAGTGATTCTGGAGGGAGGAGTGTGTGTGGCAGGGCCTTTTGGAGTCTTGTGCAAGCACTCTCCCACACACGCGGAGCATTCCTCTATCACTCTCATCTCAATGTCCTGAGCATTTTCAATGCTGCCTGCTGGGGTTCTCTTACAGTTGTCCATCTGAGTTGACCTGCATCTCCGCCCACCCACTGACCACACTCCCATGCAGCACCTGTTCCTGTCCAGCATGAGGCTCCGCTCACTTTCAGCTTAGAAGAATGGTGCTGGCATAATTTGTCTTCAGCTGCCCCGTCCTTTCCACTCCCCCAGTCTTTTCCCCCATCACTGTCGACCCCTGGCATCACCTTCCACCTCCCTGCCAGAACCTTTTTCTTTTGGGGTTGTCCAGGTGAACGAGCATGTTCCCTAACTTCCCGAATATCCCACCCCATCCACATTTGCCTCCAGACCTCCTCCTCCCCACTCCCAGTGTCAATGTCTGCCTCCCTCGCCATCCCAACATCACCTCCTGACACCATTGTTTCCCACTCCAAACTTACCCCTCCCCCGACACACCTCCCTCTCCCATTCAAACCTACGTCTTCCTCTCCACCCCCTCGTCGATCATCTGTTGTAGACCACGGACAAGAAACTAATGCCCTGAAGCAGACCCACAAAGGTGACCTTCCACCTTCCGTGTGATGCTTCACGGCCTAGCCATGTCCATGAGAATCCACCCAGCATGCGATGCACGTTCCTGTAAGATCCTGTTGCTCTAAGCTCCAGCATCTTCTGCTCCTCAGACGACTGCGATTTGAGCAACGCCCTGACGGTAAGTCCTGACTTCTGCATGTCACACTTGTCAAGACTCGTTCCGCACCGGCCTGTTTCCCTGCTGACGTGGGCGGTGAATTTGACATGGGGGGGATGATTCCAGCAAGCTGGGCTTATAATGATATGCAGATGTATTAAAATGAAGTTGCTGACGTGCAGCGGCAGGAAATGTGGCCCGCTGCTGACGGGCGGAGCAGACGATTGCAAACTGGTTTCACATCATCGTGAAACCGATTTTTGGCCTTCCCGCCATATTGCCTGCTCATGCCCGCCCTGACGCCCAACGCCAATGGGCACAGAAAATTCCACCCGAAGGATGGCCAGCAACTGTAGTGTGGAGAGTGGAGAGACACAAGAGGACTTCACCATCCCGGGTGAGGGTCTTTCTATCCTTCTTTTGTAGGCCCAACAGAGAACTGCAGAACAGGTAAGTCAAGGACATCAACAGCCGAGCAATGCAGACACTGAGGGGTTGGCAATAATGGCAAGGCCATCTCAACATTAAAACAGAAAGTGACATTTCCTGCAGGCAGGGTGTCAACTGTGGATCAGCAGCATAATATCATACTTGCTCTTCCAATTGCTGTTGGCAAGTGGAAGGACCAGGAGCATAGCAAGTAGAAAACACACACCCTGCACTATCAGCAAGGATGTACCAGGGAAACGAACACTGATGCAGAGACACACATAGGGCACGGGAAACATTTGAGAAATAAAATTGGGAATCAGGGCCATCCTAACCAGTGCATTACAGAGGGAAATTTAAAACTGCTTATGGAGGTCCTCATGGTTCTGGCTTTAAGACAAAGTCCTGTCAAGCACTCCTGAATGCATCAGCCCATGTTGGCATGCATCACCTTTATCCATTGCACCCCCCCCGCCCCTCCCCCCGCCACCACACACCACCCCAACCTTCTTCCTTCTCCTCCACAGTTACATGTTCTCTTCTACAGCTTGAATGGATTTCCACACTCTGATTGGAAAAGTTGAGCAGCACATAGCAGACATAGATGGTCATCAACAATTTTCAAGTCAGATATCAGAAGCGTTGCTTTAACACCTAAATCAAATGTTTCATCAGGAGGAGGCATGCGCGACATTTCTGGTCACCCTCAGTATGAGGTTTCTGACTGATGTCAATAGAATAGAAAGCCTGATCCCTCAGGATCTCCAGTTTTGCCTTTTCCTCAAGAGTTGTACCATCACAAGGTGGTACATCATCAGTGCTGGGATATTTTATAGCCATGCGCATTATTCTGTTGTGATGGTTCAAGATTACCTACACACTGAGCTAATGAAATCTTTTACCTTCCATATACTCCAGAGATGGCTTTGTGGGTCTTACTGATGAGATCCTGTACCGTGGGGAATCAGCCACCTAGCAGAAGTGCTGCCATTACATTGAATTATCTTTTCCTTTAAAATAACGAACACATTGGCCACAATATTAACCACCAAACCCCAGCCACAAGGGAGGAGGTTGAGAGGTTTAGATGCTAAAACACAGAGAATATGTCCCCAACCCACTGACACCTTCCTGTTGCAAGTGCAGGAGATGCAACACCTTCTTTTTCACTTCCTCCCTTCTCTCAGTCCAAGGCCCCAGGCACTCTTTCCAGATGAAAGAGCCATTTACTTGTGCTTTTTTTCAATGCTCTATTTGCTGTTCATGACGTGATCGCCACATTGTGCAGACCAAAGGGAAACTGGCCAAACATGTCTGTACAGTTCACAAGTGTGACTCCAGGCTTCTGATCACCTGTCATTTAAATTTTCTGTGCCACTCTCATTCTGACCTCAGCACCCTACACCGTTCCAATGAAGCTCAACACAAGCACAAAGAACAGCACCTCACCTTTTGATCAGGTACTTTACAACCTCCTGGGCTCAATATTGACTTCAACAGTTTCAGATCATAAACCCTGCTTCCATTATTTTCCTTTTGTTCTTGTGTTTTTTTTTGTTTTCAGACAGCAGCTGTTGGTAATGGTTCTGCTTTTACACCTCTCTAGACTCACCTTTTGTTTCATTAATTGTCCCATTACCAGCCCCTTACGCCTTGAA
Organism: Cetorhinus maximus; assembly: GCF_964194155.1. Lineage (NCBI taxonomy): Eukaryota > Metazoa > Chordata > Chondrichthyes > Lamniformes > Cetorhinidae > Cetorhinus > Cetorhinus maximus. Next base: position 30,079,371 of record NC_135881.1, read on the forward strand.
CCATCCATCCTCTTTGTCACTTAATCTCTCCTGCCTTTCCCTTATCACAAACCTTCCCTGTTTTTCTCCATCCATTCCCCACCCTATCCCTGACTCTGTATTGGCTTAAACCTGGCTTCATGTCCAACCTTTTCCAGTTCTGACGCAAGGTCATGGACATGAGGCATTAACTCTGTTTCTCGCCCCGCAGCTGCTGTATGCCTTGCTGAGCATTTTCAGTATTTTTCTGTTTTTATTTCAGATTTCCAGCATCCACAGTATTTTGCTAGTGCGTCTGATTGTCTTCTTGGTCTATAATGTGATTTGCTGTATCCAAGATATCAATTTTGAATAAAATACATTTCATTAACATCGTGTAATTCTAAAAACTTACATGCACGCAGGCAATCAGAGGTTGCAGTAAGCTATCATCCATCTAAATCTGACCTCCAATTGCCAGTATAAGCTTGCCAAGCTTAACTCAGAATTGACCAGGCATAATAAGTTAAATAATTACAGTAGGTAAAATAATACCCTCAAGGGGACTTTTAAGTGCTGGAACCAATTTGGAAGCAGTTAAACGTAAAATGAAATCTCAATTTGACTTTGATCTAGCATATCTGTGTCACTCTGTCCATCTTATACTAAAGGATCTGTATGGCTTAATTAGGCATTGTCAGTGGTGGGGATGATTAGCATTATAATCCATACCACCAATAAGCAATTATCTCTAAAATGGCACTCCTGTGTCTCTCCCAGGGTCACCAGTTTTGAGGTGGGTGTGTTCAGCAGACTTCCAGCTGTCGGTTCTTACCCATTTGATACCTGACCCCTTTTTTTCAGGCAGCATATGTGGTGCAGCGATAAACGCGATGAGCTCACTTTCACATCTGTCACTCCAGCTGACCTGGAGGCAGGATGGGGGAGAGAGGCAGGACCAGCTGGATTAGTTTCAAAAATGTGGACTATTATCTTTCTGAAATGCCACTTCCATGAGAAAGTAGGGGCGGAATTTCACGGCTCCATCGCGGCAGGGGGCCAGGTCGTAAAATGCAGCGAGCCGTTCAAAAGTCCATTGACTTTGGCGGGATCGGAAAATCCCATTGGCAGGAGGGGTCGTAAAATTCCGCCCTAGGGGGTACAGTTAAAATAAGCAAAGATGTGAAGTACCTTTAATAAATAAAAACAAATTTTGTATGCATATGGGTATGCACACAGGATCAGGTCTCTACATGTACCCTCTGCCTGGCATGTGTTCACAGCAATACTTGATCTGTATACATAAGCATATTAACCCTTGTAGGCAATGGCTGCACTCCAAAAAACTTCATCTATTTTGGCACAATCACAATTTATGTTGCATAAGAGGCGTACACAAACTGGAGCTGTATTCTCCGGAATTTGGATGATTAAGGAGTAATTTGATCAAAGTTTTCAAGATATCCAGGAAAACTGAGGGTAGGTGGAAAGAAGCTGTTTACTTTGGTTGAGGAGTGTAGGACTAGAGGACATAGCCTAAAAATTAGAGCCAGGCCTTTCAGGAGTAGAGTTAGGAAATACTTGTACATCTAAAGGGTGAAAGAAGTTTGAACTCTCTTCCACAATCGACAGCTGATGCTGGGTTGCTTGTTAATTTTAAACCTGAGATTGATGGATTTCTGTTAACTAACAATATGAAGGGATATGGGGAAAAGGAGAGCATATGGAGTTAGGTCACATATCAGCCATGATCTCATTGAGTGACAGAACAGTCTGGAGGGACAAACTAGCTATTCTTTTTCCTATTTTCCTAGCAGTGCTGCCTATGCATGCAGACAATGCAGAAAACTATCTTCATTGAATTGCCATAATGGTAGCTAACACTATAAAGTGGCCATCTTCGTTCATTCATAAGTTAACTTACTGAAGCACAACCACTTTAAATGGAAACCAGGGCTCAGCAAAAACATTGTAGTAATAGGGTAAAATGAAAAACATTCACTTAAAAAGTCAACCTCTTAAATTTGCTTAATTAATGCATGTTTCTTAAGTAGTTCTGATAATTGGAAAATCACTTAACACTGCTAAACCCTCTGTTTTAAAATTGATAACTTATGTTATTATGTCTGATTCCTCTGTGAATGGTGTCCTAGTTTCATGACTGTATTGGATTAATTAACATCTCATGTACAAAAATGAAGGAGTTAACAAAATATATTCCAATCAAAGAAAATGGTGTTTCTTTGGTTTTGAAAGCAAATCGTGTTATAACTTCCTATATGTTTTTGCAACAATAATATAAAATGCATTCCTGAGGCACTTAATTAGCCTCTGGATATTACTTAAATTTATGCAACCTAAAAAGCTAGAAATTGCCAAGACTGTTTATTACAAATTAGCCATTATGCTCCTTAGTTGACTGTGATTGCTGTCTCAATGTTTGTGTAACAATACCTGTGTGAGGTATCAATATTCTTCACATTATATGAAACCAAGCTTTAAATATTACATTTCTATTTTTCCTCATTTCTATTTTTCCTTAGTTCTGATGAAGAGTCATATGCACTCAAAAGATTAACTGTATTCCTCTCCGCAGATGCTGTCAGACCTGCTGAGTTTTCCCAGCTATTTTTGTTTTTGTTTAAACATTACAGATTGTCTTTCCTAATTTTATTTGACATATTTTTTATGCATAGAGACCTAGAACTTTCCTGTCCCTACATGCTTTATTAGGAGAATTATGAGATGCAAGGCAAAGCGATCTGTCATATGTAGCACATATATTATGGTGACCTTGCATATATGTTTGTAATTCGTTTTGTACTGTACTTATTAATCTGAGGAAACCTTCAAAGATAGAATAGAATACAGTGTTAACATCAAACCATCCCAAGAAAGGAAAATGAGTCTTACCTCCCACCTCAGAATTCCCGAGTGCAATTTGTGTGGAAATAGAGAAAGCTTTTACAATGCAACCCATTCAAAAACTGAATGGAGATCACCTAGAATGATTTTACACACACCTCAAATCCTTTGAACCCGCAGATAGAGGGTACTTTTAGCACAGTATTTTAAGACTGGATTTGAACTCCAGGATGAGTGTCTATTCAACTGCGCTATGAAATCATCTATGATTATCATCAAGTTACATTGAGTCTACAGAAAAGAAACAGGTCATTCAGCCCAACGGGTCTATGTTGGATTTTATGCTCCCGATGAGCATTTATGCTCCTCACAACTCCTAAAATAGTTGTTAAAAAGCAAGAAAAATAACAATTTTAAATCTAAAAGTATATGAACTTTTTTAAAACCGTGATACTTGACTAAATTGAGTTTGGTATTGTTATATCAAGCATTACAGTAGACAAGAAACAACAACTTGAATTTATATAGCACCTTTAATGTAGTAAAATGTCCCACAGCATTTCACAGATGTTATCAAAAAAATTTGACACGGAGCCAAGTAATGTGCAATTAGGGCAGGTGAGGAGATTTTTAAGAGCATCCTTAAGAGAGGCAGAGAGGGTTAGGAAGGGAATCCTAAAGCAAAGAAACACATTATGCAAAAAAAGCACTACTTTTATTCAAAATACATTTTGTTTTAGAAAAGCAACAACTTTAACGGATACCTGTACCAAGCAGCCTGACAATTCACATAATTTTGCACATGCAAACATATGGGTGAAACCTGCCATTCACACAAAACTTAACTACCATTCTGTTGGTTTTGGATTTGACCACATTAGCAATAGAAAGCGCTAAACCGTGCTTTATTGGAGAGGAAACAGGAAATTTGGGGTAGAGTTTGTAAATGGCGTTTGTTAATGTTGCAAACACTGTGACAATTGAGTGCGTGCTCCAGTTGCGATTAAGAGCAGCTGATACCGATTGGGGAAATGTCACAGCACATAAATAGGAACTAGTTTTCGCCTGTGAGGAGGGAAACTGTGTGGAAGGGAAAAGTAGTCTCAGTTAAACTGGTTTCTGTGAATCTATGTCAAAGACAGACTGGCTCCAGCTTCTTCATTTACCAGATGCCTGCTCAGCATAATAACATGGTAGCAGAGCATTAACATCGATCTGTGGATGTGGGAGACTGAATAAGAGATTTTTGTCTCTCTCTTCTGGCAAATGTAATTCTCTGCGCAGCCTCTAGTGCAAAATGGCTGAGGCTGGAGGAAAATTCTCAAGCTTTGATTATCCACCAATTTATTTTCGGAGTCTAAACCATATGTGCAGTGTAAAAGTGTGGTGAAAATGTGGACTCGGGTTACCTCGTTATCCAAGAGGAAGCAAGGTATGGCCTTGGCTTTGTCACTACTAGGAAAAAGTAAGATTAGAAGTAAGGTATTTTCAGAGCTAGATGTAAATGACTTGGATATTGAAGAGGGATTAGCTCTTCTATTACAATTTATGGATAGGATTTACAAGAAAGATGTTCTGTTGGAAGCCTATGAAGCGTAGTCAACTTTTGATAAATTTAAGAAGACAGACAATCAGTCCTTGGAAGAGTATTATGGACTTTGATAGGCTGTATAAGTAATTGACAAAGTTTGACCTACAGATTCCTAAGTCTGTGCTTGTATTCAATTGATACAATTGATCAATAGATGGTGCACAGATTTCACATATAGACAGACTTCTGGTACTGATGGGGGTTCAATTTCATGAATCAGATTCTTTTTTAGACCAAATGACTGCTGCCCTGAAAATATTTTTGGGAAGTAATCATCTCCAGCCACTATCATGTCACAAACACACGGCTATGCAGTGATGCAAAGAATGGAGGACTCCAAGGTTGCTGAATTTCGAAACCACATAAATACTGGATGCAGGTGTCAATACAAAGACAGAGTTGCTGATAGGCAGCTAATGAGGGTCGCATCTTTTGATTTGTGGATCAAGACAGAAAGCAGGACTTGGGTGGCAACCATACGTGTATGAACCCTAGAAATGCATGTGGAATGATTAACAGGTTTTTTGCTGTGATTCTAAATATCAATATGCAGTGAATTATCCAAAGTGCAAAAATCAAGTCTTTGAGGTAACCATGATACGGACAATTCTGATGCTGAGAATGATGGTGATGACTGGCCTGAAGTAATTTTATTGGTTAATGGAAGCCTGAGTCTGGTGATGAGCGTTTTGATTGCTGATTTGTTCAACTGTGCAGTGCTGAATAGGGGTGGATTGGCCCGAATGCTACTTGGAATCTCTAGACAAGGAAGATCGGCATAAGATTAAAGATTATGAAAGCTCCATCTGCTTTATGTTTGGGGATGACAATATGCTAAAGTCTTTCAGAAGAGTGATCATCACTTGCAAAGTAGCTGGAACAAGTCTCTTCATTAGCCCTAATGTGGCCTCTAGTGAGATACCTTTACTGTTGAGCAAGTCCTCAATGAAAAAAAACGCACATGAAATTAGATATGGAAACTGACAAAGCGCTTGTATTTGGAAAAGCCGTCGATATACATTTCACTCGATCAGGGCATTACTGCACACCATTTATGAAACCAGATGTTTCTTGTTGAGAAGTCCAGGCAGTATTGTTGGCTTCAGGGGATAAGACTCTGGCTGACAGGAAAAGAGTTATTTGGGGATTATATAGACAATTTGCACAACCTTTGTGGCAGAAATGAAAAGCTTTGCTGAGGGATACTGGAGTAGTCAATAGAAAATATTAAACTCTTACTGAGCAAGTTACATCCCATTACCACATTTGTGCCAAATACCAGATGGAACAAGACCAAAGCTAGGTTAGTGGTCCAGGGTCTTGAGGAATGCTCAGGAGATAAAGAGATCAGAGTGGACTCGTCCGTAGCAGGAAAGGTAATGTTCATTTTTTTGGGCCCTTTTAGCAATGTCTTTGTGTGAACGTAAGTCAATAGACATAAAAGCTACATTTTTGCAGGGGAATCACCTTCAGAGGGAAGTGTTTCTCGAACCTTCTAAGGAGGCACCAGATGTAGAAGGAAATCTTTGGAAGTTAAGTAAGTGTGTTTATGGTTGAACAATGCTTCCAGGGTATGGTGCTTTTCAGTTAGGTCCATTTTGTTAAAGTTGGGCTCTCTACAGCTGAAAGCAAATCACGCCATGTTTTATTGATACCATGGAGGGAAACCCTCTGGCATCTTTATGGTGCAAGTTGACAACTCCTTGGTGGTACTGGCAAGTTTTAAAAATATTATCGACAGGATTAGAACGGAATTTTAGATTGAGAGTCGGGCTTCCTGGGTCTTTAAATATATTGGGTTGGAAATAAGGCAGTATGGATCTGGTGTAACTTTACATCACCAACCTTACTTAGAAAGTACTAATCCAGCACAGTCAATCATGCCAGATCCTCACAAAAAGATGCTTCCAAAGCTGAGACAGAGCAGCTGCAGAGTCTATTTGGACAATTGAATTGGCTGGGCACACAGACAAGGCCAGATGCAAGTTTTGATGTCTTAGAACTAAGTGCCATAATGAAACATCCAAAGGTCAAGGACATTTTGCAGGCAAACAAAACATTAAAAAAATTCAAGGTGGAGAAATGTGTGCTGAAATTTCCATCTATGGGTGACCCCGGGAATATAAAATTGATTATTGTTGGTGATGCCTCTCATGCAAATTTTGTGAAGGTTTTTGAGTGCAGCTGGTTTTATAATATTTCTTATGGGAGAAAATGGGAAATGTTGCCCCTTGGCTTGGGAAGCCAAGAAAATAAGGAGAATAGTAAAAAGTACTCTGGCTGCTGGAACTCTTACACTTGCTGAGGCAATTGACATGGCATTCTTTGTATCAAAGATATTAGGCGAAGTTCTATATCAAGGAGATGCCAAAGAAACCATGCCTATTGAATGTTATATAGACAATCGTTCTCTTTGGGATGACATGCACTCCACAAAATATGTGAATTAGAAGAGATTAAGAATTGATATTCCGAGTTTGAAACAAATATTGGAGAATAAAGAAATCTCCAAACATAAATGAGTAGATACAAGCCATCAATTGTCTGACTGTTTTACCAAAAGGAATGCTTCCAATGAGAAATTACCAGTAGCCTTAGAAGAAGGACATCTCACACTGTAAGTCTTGGGATTGTAAGATTTATTTCCCTTTCTTCAGGTTTTTTATTTGGAAATCTTGTCAGTAAATATGTACTTGTTATTTTTCTTTAAAGAAAGAAAGGAATCTGTTAATGTTGCAAACGCTGTAACAGTTAAGTGCATGCTCTTGTTCTGCTTAAGAGCAGTTGATTGTAATTGGGGAAAAGTTGGGGCACATATAAATAGAATAAATAAGAATAAGGAAACTGTGGAAAAGAGAAGTAGTCTGCATTTATGTTATAGTGGGTTCTGTGAATGAACCTATGTTGTAAACAGACTGGCTCCAGCTTCTTCCTCTCCCTGATGCCTGCTCAGAAGAATAACAGGATTCATCGAATTTGACAAAGTTACATATGAATTGTGAAGAGCAAGACACAGATTGAATGTTTATTAATAACCTGTAGCAAATAGTTTGATATTTTATATATTTATAATTTAAATGTATATTACAGAATTTCATAGTTTATACTAGCTATACATAAAAAATAGACCAATTTCAAAGTGATTATGTATATTCAACAAACAGCAAACAGAAAGTCAAAGAACCACATTCTTGATATAAAATTGGGATTCAAATAATAGGATGGCTGTAAAAGATAGATTATTATGGAAATAACTGCAGTATTTATTGTTCAATTAAAGAGGTGCCAAATGGTACATGATTTCATATCTATGGCAAGGTGATGTAAAATGTACAATCACTTATATTATAATGACAATAATGACTTTTGGCTCATTAGGTTCTTCTCCCTTCCAATAAAACATGAAAGAGTTTGTACACATTTTTTCCTGAAGAGAATGCACCTTTAATTCATGTGCACTTTTGAATGTTGCCATCTGGTATTTAGCACGTGGTCTGTATATATCATCACCCAACCTCTCACCATTATCTTGTAAAACATTTCCCTGTCTAACTGTTATTCAGGTTAGGCGACATAATTCGGCTTGACTTTTTAACCTGCAGTCCATGTTTAAGTATGCAGCTATGAAAGCAGTTATAATATTTTGTGAGAAAAATTAGAAAGAGAGCTTGGAACTCACATTCACTGGGAACAAGAACAAAGAAATTGTTAGTTATACATCAAACACTAAGCCTGAGATCTTATCTGTAGATAAAAGAATCATTGAGCAAAGGAACTCTATTGAAAATTACTTCAAGAATTATTAACATATATTCCACTACCATAACTTGAGTGATGCAATTGGCTGACTGAAGGCATATTTATATTGTGCCATTGCCACTACATTGACCAAGCTCAGGCCTTATACTGCTGGTTGCAAGTCTTATGTAAAACTATGGAAACCTGCTAAGACCAGTGGTCAGAAAGACCCACTAAAGACAGGTTTTCTCAGCAGCCAGCCTTAGCAAATACCTGTTAATTAACATCTAACTTTAAGCTGACTTCACAAGAACTGGACTTGGACACTCTGACAGCACTAGCACACGTCTTGCCTGTATAAAGGAAAGAATTTGCATTCATGTTGTAACTCTCACATTTTTAGCATGTTCCAAAGTCCTTCACAGCCAATAAAAATGTTTATATTTTTCTGTGGCAACTTGAATGTTAGATTCAGCCCAGACTATTCTCTCTTTGCGAATAATTCAGTCTTCTGGTCATTTTAGTTGATATTGATAAAGGTTTCTTCCCCTCAAGCACTGTTTCCCTTTCAAAATTCTGTCATCACTCTCCCCGTCATAAAACTTACCCTCGACCCATCTGTCCTTACTAAACACTGCAAGATTTCTATTCCCCCTTATTTTTCCAAAGTCCTTTAATGTGCTGTTTCATCCCAGCTGTCCACAACTCCCTATTTGAATCTTTCCACTGAGATATCTGCCCCTCTAACAGCACCAAAACAACTTCAACCAAAGCCTTGAAGAACATTCTCTGTTACTGTGACAATGGTGCATAATCCTTCCTCATTCTCCTTGCGATCCTTGCCACCTTCTCAAGGGCAAATAGGGAAGGAAATACATGTTGGTCTAGCCAGCAATGCCCTCATCCCATGAATGAATATTTTAAAAATTCAGCAGCCCTTGTCACAATCAATCACTATTCTCTTCCAATCCTTCTCCTCTGTTATCTACATTAAGGGTGGGGGAAGAGGGGGCCATTACTTGGATCTGATTATGGCCAGTGCATACATGGAAATGGCTGTTCTGGATATAGCAATGTCTGTTCTACAGTGGCCACTGAAGTCCCCCAGTATCCATTCTTTGCTCCTTCTTCTTCCTTGTCTACATATAGCCTCTTGGAAAAAGCATGTGATGCCATAGCATCATGTTCCACTAAATACCAAAAGCATTCAGTTCCACCACCTCTCTTATTGGCTTCTTGCCCTCCAAGATCTCAGATTATCATCAAGTTACATTGAAGCTCCCCTTGAAAACATTCCACCATTTCACACCCTGCTCTTCCTTTATACCATCCTTAAAACTCTGGCTGCTGAGAAAACCTGTTTTTAGTGGGTCTTTCTGACCTCTGGTCTCATCAAGTCTCCGTAGTTTTACATAGGATTTGCAACCAGTGGTATAATAAACTCCCAAGAATGTCTTGTCTTGACTCACTGGGGGTAGTGCACTGTAATATCAAGCGCCACTATTCCCCGAGCTGTGACAAATGTGAAAACCACCAGGTTGCCCCAATTCTACCTAACTGTTTAATTTAGGCTAACAGAATTCGAGGTTTGTAAACTTAATAAGTAAATAACTGTATATTGAACAAATTGTCTTCAACTAGTGGCAAAAGAAAGAAATATGAACTGCTAACTTCTAACACTATAGCTTAAACTCTACCCCCTTCTTAAACCCCTATACATACACACACAAGACACATTAGAGACACAAAACATGGATTTTAAGGGTGGGATAAAACGGTTCAATAGCACCAATTCCGGAGTACAGGATTCAATGTATTGACTTTGATCGATGTCGCCCAAATTCCTTACAGTTCTTGTTGATAATACGAGGTGGTCTTCCAGCACTTTCAGTATTTAGTTCACTGGTTGAGAACTTGCTTTTCAATGTCTCTAACAGTGGTTTTCCTCTTTTCCTTTTTACAGGGATTTCCTCAGAGAGAGCAGGTTATAGAGATATGAGGAAGAGAGATATTAGATGTTTTCTCTTTTCAGACCGGGAACTTTCTGCTGTGGAATTACTGGAATCTTCCACACATGGGAGAATGAGGTTTTAGGTCTTGTCCCTTTCAGGCTAGGAGCTTTCTGCACTGCTCTCACACAAAACCCTGGTCACCTGGTCAGGAGCCAATTAAAATGCTGTTGCCAGGCAGCTCCCTTGGTCCAGGACTCCTTTCCTACACCATCCTGTCTTTCATGGCACACTCTGTTCCAGGGCTGTAACATTGTATTTGTCTCTTACTTTGCTCCAGTGGACATGTCCTTCAAACTGCAGTCGTAGCAATTCCAATCCACAGTCCAACAGAACATTAAAAGATATGTTCCTTACAGTCTCCCTGCCTATGGCTTCTTGTTTTGATAAGCAGTGTTCATGTCACTCAGATGAACAATGTATAGGCGGCTGTCTCAGTTCAGGGCCTCTTCCCTGAACTTTGTGCAGCCTTCAGACCAAAGCGATGGTCCGGCCTCACACTCCCATATTAGTGATGCCTGCACCTTGACGATGCTTGTCATTGCTGCCAGAATGTTGTGAACTGGCATCACGGAGTTCTATCAGCACATTTAAGGCAGGGCTGGCCCCGATCTCTTCAACATCTATGACTCATGACGCTGTGCTCCTGAAGGGGTCAGGAGCTGAAGGCGGACAAAGGATCCGGTGCTTCCAAAGTTTCATGGCTGCATGTCAATGATTTGACCCTGATCACAAAGCGCAAGCGAGCTGCCCTTGGCCAGACAGGAGTCAAACATTCTCAGAGACTATGTGAGAATCTATGGAGTATCTTCACTGCATGTCATCATCATCCTCCTGCAATCATGCGAATATTAGGGCCTCCACTGTGTCTCCATTACAGGAGCATTATCGCAGAGGGTATGCGAACCAGATTGGATTCAAACAGATATATGGTGAGGATCTATGGGGTCTCCTCACTACGTGTTGTCATCATCCTCCACAAATCTAGCAGTTCTGGGGGTCCATCGAGCACGCCTGCCTCGTCTGGCCAGTATGAGGGCCTCATCCCCATCATCGCCGCTGTCAAGGACCTCCTCACCCTCATCTCTGTTGGCGTCTTCCTCATCCAAGAAGACATCCAGCTCCTCCATCTCCTCCTCAGCCAGCTCCTCTCTCCGTTGCAGCGCCAGGTTGTAAAAGGTGCAGCAGGCAATGATGATGCGTGACACCCTCAGCGGACTATATTGCAGGGCTCCACCAGATCGGTCCAGGCACCGGAGCCTCATTTTCAGCATCCTGATGGTTTGCTCTCCCAAGTGTGAGTTGCAGCATGAGCCTCATTATACCTTCACTCTGCTGCAGCCTGAGGCCACCGCTTGGGTGTCATCAGCCATGGCCTCTGCGGGTAGCCCTTGTCCCCAAAGAGCCATCCCTGCAGCTTCTGTGGACCGTGGAAGATGTCAGGGATCTGTGACTGACTGAGAATGTAAGAGCCATGAATACTCCCTGGAAACCGTGCGCAGACCTGCAGGATGCGTTTCTGGTGGACACACACCAGCTGCACGTTCAGCGAATGGAATCCCTTCCAGTTAATGGAGTTGACCGCATGTTGTGACAGTCGATGGCACCCTGCACCTGTGGGAAACCCGAGATCTGAGCAAATCCAATCGCTCTTGCATCCTGGCTGTCCTGGCCCCGGACAAAATGCATAAATTTTGTGCCCCTCGTGAAGATGGCACCTGTACCCTCATGGATGCATATGTGAGTGGGGACTTGTGATATCCCACAGAGTCACCTGTGGAGCCCTGAATGAATCCACGGGTGTAGAAATTGAGCGCCACGGTCATTTTCATGGCCACTGGCAGTGGATGCCCTCCATGCCCCCATTGTGTCAATGCCCCCCAAGTCCCCATTGCGCCACACAAAATCCTGCAGCATCTGGCAGATGTGACTGACCAGTTCCTTAGATAGGTGGTCATCTGCAGGCATGAAAGGCAGCATCTATAGACCCTGGGTGTCGCTAAGTGCCGACCAGCATGTTTCACTGTGGCTCTTCGGCAGTGTGTGTAGGAGCCCCAGATGCCCCTTCTTCCTAAGGGTGCTGCTCCTCCCTCTGCACAGTCAGGCGCCTCAGTCGCTCTCTCCTCCATTGTCTTCACTCTCTCTATTAGTTCAACATGCTCCATGATCCTGATGTACTCTTGCAGGATGAAAGAGAGAGATGTATGGGTTAGCATGGGTGTACTAAGAACCTGTCCTGGTTAAGTGTGAAGGCCCCTTGATGCATGGCGGAGAGTGCTGGCCACCACTTGGATGGCCAGAGTTTAGTGCAATGCATGACTGCCTGAAACCCCACCCTTGCCCCACTCCACCTGACCGATTTGCAGCAGCTTTGCCCACTGGACTGCATGCTGTGCTCTCAGCTCGGGTGCAGGCATTCTCCTAACCCGCACTGCAAGGCTGCACTGTTAACTTGAACCATGGGGGAGACTGGTCCAAACCAGGATGCTGACATTGCAAGGGGCTGTGAGTGCCTCCATCAAAGACTGCTCCAGCTTTAGCGAGGAGATTGTACAATGGGCACACTCGTCCAACTGTCCTGCAGTCCACTAAAATGCTCATTACTTTGCAGTCTGTGCTCGAGGGGTGAAAAGCTCTGGAGCACTTGGTGGCACTTCGATACCCCTGCATTGCTTGAGTGGGCAGATAAGCTAGAGGCCCGACTCCAGTCATATCAATGGCTGCACCTGAACTGTCTCAGTTGCATGGGAATAGTCACTTTATATGAGGTGTCTGTACTGCATGGCCACTTCCCTCACCCACCCTACCCCCCACCCTGTGTGCTTGTGTGTTACATTGAGCCGCAGTGCTGCCCCTGCACACCCCACCCCCCCACAATGCATCTCATGCTTGAAGTCCAACAGGTGACCCTATTGAGCGCTCTGCAACACTACTGTGTACTCACTTCCGAATTCCCCTCAAAATGCAGCCTGCCAAGTACACGCCTTTTATATGCTGTTGGGAAACACATTGGCGTGGGCGGACAATCCAGCAGAGGAGGACAATTCCGGCTGGTAGGCCTAATAATAATATGCAGATGTATTAAAATGAGGTTCCTGACGTCCGATGGCAGGAAACACGGCCCGCTGTTGGCGAGCTGAGCAGACAATCTCAAACTGATTTCATGCTGTCGTGAAACCAATCGCACCATATTGTCCGCTCACGCTACCAAACACACACGGCGCTAGCAGGCACGGAAAATCCCGGCCTGTGACAGAACCAAAAACTGCCGACAGCCCGAAGTGAAATAAAAGGTTATTGCACACAAAGTCTTAAAGGGACAATGACATTTAACACGGTAACTACAAGAAAAAGTGGCCATGGACAACAAATTAGAAGGCCCAGGCACATTTTTTCTATGGAAAGGGCTAAACCAGACCCAAGTGTGGAAGTGTTGGAGAAGACAATTTTAAGTTTACAGAAGAGCCACAAGATTAAGTAAGGAATCAGTTGATAAGTTGATAAGTTTTTATTCGTCTTTGGTTCTCCACAGCCAACGTATAGATCAATACTTGCAACATCTGATGAGATATTAAAAGGCTTTGACAGATACTTTAAACTCCAAGTTGTAGAGAGCGCAGGCTCTAGAAGGAGGTCTAGCAAACTCCCAATAAAATGCCAAGGGCAACAACAAGAGACCCCAGAGGGAGGGCAACTCCCAATAAAGCACCAAGGGCAACCAAAGACACCAGAGAGAGGCAACAAAAGACTCCAAAGAGAGGGCGACAGAACAACCCCAGAGAGAAGGAGACAACAGACCCCAGAGTGAGAGAGACAGATAGCAGTACAGAATGAGCAGATGGCTGTGAATGAAGAAAAACTATCTGAGGTAATTCAAAAGAAGCAAAATGTGTGATAAGTAAATGAAATTGTTCTTCAGGAAAATGTTCGCATCAGAGCTGAACTAGAAGATTTGAAGTGCAAGATTTAAGCTGAGTATATACCTTTAAAAACGTATGATAACCTGAAGTCTTCAATGAACCAAGCTGCTTGAGGTCTCAATAAACAAATTTCAGAGACAACACAAATGTATCAGGAGGAAATAATGATCCTCAATTCCACAGTTGGCAAATCAAAGCACGAGTTAGAAAAATTCAACCAGATGTAGCCAGGCAAAACAGCAGGCAGAAAAGGCACGCAAAGAAGTTGCGACCCTGAAGGACTCCTTGAAGAATCAATATGTGGCCATGGAAAAACATGAGGAGCTAAAAAGGACATTGAATATTACTTCAGAAAAAGCTGTGTTGGAACTATCAGTAGCAACGAAACGATGCACTGAAGCCCAGAGTGAATTGGCAGGAGGTCAACAAGAAAATGAACAGTTGAAAGAACAGTTGGTTGTCCATCAAGATCAAATGCAAAAGGAATGCGTAACCATTCAGCAACATGAAGAATGAAGACTGTCTTAAATGGCAGAATGGAAGCACGGTAGAAGAAACTCGAAGAGTCGTTATTGAATTATAGGAAAGCTCAAGGTGAAGCAAGTGGGCTTCACAAGTAAAGGAAAACCTGTTGAAAGGCATGTTACAAGAATCCCTTAGATCAAAGTTTATTTTTCTGCAAAGTTACGAAGAGAAGGAAAATGAATTTAACATCACCCTGAACAAACTGAACAACCAGCCGGCAGAGAAGACTCAGCGATGCTCAATGTCCCAGGAGGCAGCCGAAAGCTATAAGAAACAAGCTGAAGAGCTGAAAAGGCAGTTGAATGGAAAAGAGGAGGCACTGAAAGGAAAGGCCGTAGAACTTTCTAAGCTGTGAGCGGATAATAAAGCCATGAGTAGCACATCTACAAGTCAACATTTCACTGGAGACAGACCTGGATAACAGTGAAAGCAAAGTGAAAGACAAAGTTCTTTGTAGACAGACAAAGAAAAGACAGAATTACGATTGGAAAATGTAAATTCAATACTGAAGTGCAAGGAACTAAAAGGAGAACAATTTTTGAAAATAAAACAGCAAATAAGTGTTGGACTAAAATTGTGAAACAAGTGGAAATGAAGGTTCCACTTGCAAAATGTATTCTCCAGCAAGAACAAGGCAAATGGGACACTTGCCTTTATCAATTAAGGCATAGATTACAAAAGTAGGGAGGTCATGTTGGAGTTGTATAGAACCTTGGTGAGGCCACAGCTGGAGTACTGTGTGCAGTTCTGGTCGCCACATTATTGGAAGGATGTGATTGCACTGGAGGGGGTGCAGAGGTGATTCATTAGGATGTTGCCTGGGATGAAACATTTAAGTTATGAAGAGAGGTTGGATAGACTTGGGTTGTTTTCATTGGAGCAGAGAAGGTTGAGGAGCGACCTGATTGCGACGTACAAGATTATGAGGGGCATGGACAGGGTGGATAGGGAGCAGCTGTTCCCCTTAGTTGAAGGGTCAGTCACGAGGGATCATAAGTTCAAGGTGAGGGGCAGGAGGTTTAGGGGGGATGTGAGGAAAAACTTTTTTACCGAGAGGGTGGTGATGGTCTGGAATATGCTGCCTGGGAGGGTGGTGGAGGTGAGTTGCCTCACATCCTTTAAAAAGTACCTGGATGAGCACTTGGCACATCATAACATTCAACGCTATGGGCCAAGTGCTGGTAAATGGGATTAGGTTGGTAAGTCAGGTGTTAAAGCCAACACACTAGAGAAAAAACTTTGCTGTTGCCTAGCAACAGGGGTCCAGAGAGGGAACACACACACACACACACACACACACTCCCTGATTCCAAGAGGACTGTCTAGTCAAAGGATAGGAATCTGGGAAAGGTCCTGTTCTGTGGAAGTGAAAGTAAGGAGAAGCCGGAAGGTCCCAAAGAGGAGCTGATGGTCTGTAACTCTTTACAATGGGCACGTGAAGCAGTGGTGTACTGTTGACACAGCTGAATCATTGGGACAAAGTACATGGAAGGAAATTTGAATGCACGTGGTGATCAAAGGGAGAGGAACATCTGAAGGAGAGTTAAAACACTGGAGGTGGACCCTTGTGGAAGGCGTCTGAGGGAAAGCATCAGTTTGGGAGAAGATTCCAAAGTGAGTTCTTAGAGAGTGAATATTGGAAACCCTCGTGTGAAAGACGAAGCTCAGTGAGACCGGTTGACTCATGGTGTGGCAAGTGTCTGGGGGGAGTTGATCAGGGACCCATAGCATCTGGTCGGGGTGGCACCTGTCACTTGGTTTCAGAGTGTGATGTGTCTGACCATAGGCCACCTATTGGTTTACATGGACTGTGTACTTACTGTGAACATGAGAGATAAGATAGCTTTTGTAACTTGTGTTATCCTTACAAATCTGTACATATCTTTGAAGGTATACTTGTGGGTGAAGGAGTATTGTAATATAGTTTATCTTTCTTGGTTTAATAAATGTTTTATTCTTTTGTTAAAAGTTTATTAGCTGATTCCTGAGACTCTGTTCAGTAGCCACTCTCCATGTATCTAAACAAAAGATAAAAGTTAGTAGCTACATCTACCAAGCCGGGTTCCTCCATGGTATTTTAAGGCCAGAGTCTGCATTGCAGCTATCTGAGCTTCCACCAAAGCTGCTGTTTTGAGCACCCGGATGCAGTGTTCCTGAAGGCGACCATTCTCTCCCAAGTAAGCTGCAGAGTGCTGGCGCCATGTGTGACGACACCGCTCAAGGTAGAAGCAGGCTCCGACATATTTTTAGCCATGGTGGCAAAATTCCTTGACAAGCCTCCAATACCTGGAACAAGTGCTTGCTTGAGGCCAGAAGTTCACTTCTTATTGCTGGGCCCCTGACTCCTCCGCTGTAGGTTGCCATCAGCAGGGTTCAAGGATTACCTCAACCTCCAGCGAACTCTCTCCTGGACGGTCCCTGCAGGTACTGCTAGTTGTATCGCCACATGCAGACTCCACTACCTCACTCTCCAATCCAGCTGTGGTGTCAATCTCCATACTGGTGCTTGGGAGTGAGCTTAGCCCCAGTCCAATCATAGCAGATTGAGCCTTGACCAATATGAATGTATTTGAACAACTTATCACTGTGATCCATTTGCTTCCATAAGGAAAGTGGAATTTCAGGCCCCAAATCTTTTTTTCACTAGATTGGCCCTTTGGGAAACTCACTGGCCCCAAATTTGCTGCAACAGTATGTTTGGTGGCGCAAGGGTGTCATCAACTACGGCCTCTGCAGGTAGCCTTTGTACCCAAGGAGCCTTCCCTGCAGTTTCTGTGGACCCTGGAAGACTCCAGGTATCTGTGACCAACTGAGGATGGAGGCATTGTGCACACTCTCTGGGAACTGTGCACACACCTGCAGGATGCGTTTCTGTTGGTCGCACATCAGCTGTGCATTCAGCGAATGGAAGCCCTTGTGGTTGATGAAGTCCACCGTGTGTTGCAACAGAGATCTGAGCACCACATGAGTGCAGTCAATCACACCCTGCACCTGTGGGAAACCCGAGATCTGGGCGAATCCAATCGCTCTTGTGTCCTGGTTGTCCTGGCCCTGGGAAAAATGCACAAAGTTGTGTGCCCTCGTGAAGATGGCATCCATGATCTGATTGATGCATTTGTGGGCGGAGACTTGAGAGATCCCACAGAGGTCACCTGTGGACAGCTGAAAGCAGCCACTGGCATAGAAATTAAGCGCCATGGTCACTTTCACGGCCACTGGCAGTTGATGCCCTCCATGTCACTATGGCGCCAAATCCTGCAGTAACTGGCAGATGTGAGCAACCAGTTTCCTAGACACATGCAGTCTTTGGTGACACTGGTTCTCGGTCATCTGCAGGAATGAAAGGTGACGTCTATAGACCCTGAGTGTCGCTAGGCGCCAACCGGTGACGACTCGCTGTGGCTCTTGGATGATGTGTGCGGGAGCCCCAGCCGCCCCTTCTTCCTGAGGTTGCTCCTCCTGCCTCTGTGCAGCTAGGAGCCTCAGTCGCTCTCTCCCCAGTCTCCTTCATGCTCTGTAGGCCATCAGACATACAGCTAGTTCACCAGGCTCCATGATCCTGATGTAGTCCTCCTGACAGATGAAAGAGAGAGACACGCGGTTAGCCTGGGTGTACTAAGAACCTGTCCTCATTAAGTGTGTTGGCCCCTTAATGCTTTTCGGAGAGAGCAGGCTATCACTTGGATGGCCAGAGATTAGTGCGCTCCATGGCTGCCCTGTTTGCTTCAACCATGGGGGAGACTGGTCCAAACCGGGATGCTGACAGCGCAAGGGGTTGTGAGTGCATCCAGCAGTGACTGTTCCATGGTCAGCTTTAGCGAGGAGATTGTACAACGTGTGCAGTCCAACTGCTCTGCAGTCCACCAAAGCGCTCATGACTTTGCAGTCTGTGGGTGGGGAGTAGCTCTGGAGAACTTGGTGGCACTTTGATGCCTCTGCTTGAGTGGGCAGATGAGCTAGAAGCCCGACCCCAATCATATCAACCTGGCTGCACCTGATCTGTCTGAGTTGCAGAGAAATGGTCGCTTTCTACAGGTTTCCCAAATGCGTGACCACTTCCCTCGCCCACCCTACCCCCTCCACCCCGAATGCTTGTTCGCTATATTCAATGGCAGGGCTGCCCTTGCCCCACTCTCACAAGTCGCCTCAATAGCAAGGCTGCACTTGCCCTCTGCTCCCCCTCACCCTCTAAAGTCACCTCAGAGGCAGAGTGGCACTTAACCCTGCACCCCTCCCCCCCCACTCCACCAAACACCCCCTGGTGCCCCTGAAGCCTGCAACGGGCGATCCTGGCGAGCTCTGCAGAACGTTGCTGTGCACTCACCTCCACTTCACCCACAGTGCAGGCCACCAAGTGCACGTCCCCACCTGCTGTTGTGAAACACTTCAGTCTGCTTTCCCGCTGACGTGGGCAGACAATCCCGGGGGGGCGGGGTGCAAGACCCTGGCGGGTTGGCCTGATAATGAGATGCTGATGTATTACAATGAGGTCCCTGACAACCGATGGCAGGAAACGCGGCCTGCCGTTGGCGGGCTGAGTGGACAATTGCAACCTGACTTCCACCATCGTGAAACCAATTGCACCATATTGTCTGCTCACGGCACCTATCGCACCCGCCGCCAGCGTGCACAGAAAATTCCGCCCTTGGTGTTCATTTTCAGGTAAAGGGATATGCACTGGAGGCCATGATAATTCTTTGTGAAGCATCTTGGGACATTTTTCGATGTTAAAAGTGTTGAATGTTCATAAGCTGTTGTTTGAAATTAAGAAAACTATATATAAATAATGCTTAGCATCTTGAAGGATTATGAAATTCCATGCCCAATTTTTTTCTTTATTCTTTCATAAGATGTGGGCGTCGCTAGTAAGGCCAGCATTTTGTTGCCCATCCCTAATTGCCCATGAACTGAGAGGCTTCCTGCACCATTTCCGAGGGCAGTTAAGAGTCAACCACATTGCTGTGTGTCTTGAGTCACATGGCCTGACTGGGTAAGGATGGCAGATTTCCCTCCCTAAAGGGCATTAGTGAACCAGATGGGTTTTTTAACTTTTAAATTTTTCGAACTTTTAATTAACTGCCATGGTGAGATTTGAACCCATGTCCCCAGAGCATTAGCCTGGCCCTCTGGATTACTAGCCCAGTGACATTATCACTACCTTCCCTAGTTGCAGAAAACAAAATTTAAAATGATCAGGAGCATCTTATTAATATATTTATAGATTTAAAATACCCTGACTTATTCAGCTTACTTTGTAAATAATACTATACCTGAGCCCGAGTCCGTGGCATAAAAATTATATGACATTTTGTTGAACAGCGTGGATCCTCCAGCCTCTATCCCAAAGGACTAATTGCGTAATCCAAACTTAGTTTATAATAATAGGTGAAAAACAAAACAAAATCCATAAATGGAATGTTCAATGTCATTTCAATGAAGTTAAATTTTATATATTGTTACTAGAAAAGGACAGCAGCTCAAAATATTCACAGCAAAGGCATAAAAATATATTATTATGATTTATAATGTATTAATATGTATGGAAACTGTACTGCTTGTCATCTCTGATATTAATACTTATAAAGCACAGCTCAGCAAACACCTTGCTGTCCTTTTCATGCACTATTGCTTCAGATGACACTCTTACACTGGCAAGAAATATAGCTTCCGCACATATTAACATATAAAATATGGAGCAGATTACAGCTCCTGCTATGAAAATCAAACATTTTTTGAACACCATACGTATGTAGAACTACATATTGAGTCACTGGGGATTTGGCACAGAAAAATAAGTGCCTTGAATAGCCATTATCCATTTCTATTTGATGAATTATTGCAAGATTTATTTTTAAACCCAATCCTTGACACCAGTAATACAGTGCTGATCTTTAATTTGTGCTCCAAGCTGTCTATCTTCTTGCTCATTGCAATTTTAATATTTCAAGTACAATTCAAGCCCCCCATTTTCATGTAATTACCACACATTCTACCAAAGAAGGAAATGAATTGAGAACGTAGCCAATAAGTCAAATGCTTTGAACTTAAGTCCTTTGAATATTAATATATTAGTAATTAATATATTCATCTGAAATTCCTTTGTTACTTTAGCAAAGACATTAGCCCGCTTTACAGTCACACACTAACATTCACAGAGCCTCACTTCAAGGGGAAAGTGCTACTCCCCAGGGTATTAAACCTTAATTTGGGTGTTAAAGTTGTGTTTTTTTTTAAGGAGCACCGTCCTCTGTGAGGCATGAATTTTCAGGGAGTTTGTGCTTTTTTAAGAGTATCAGAAGTTATTTTTGACTGGTGTTAATTGTATGTCAGTTGTGTTTAATTATATGTAGGTGGAGGACATTCATCGTAGTTTTTACTTGAGCACAAATAAAGAGACACTTACTGAAACTCTGGTGTATTGAGTGTCCCAACTAGAAGACAGGAAGTAATGTGTATAATATATATATATCTACTTCAAGTGTGACAGGAAGGGGCAGAAAATATAAGCAGAAGAGTGCAGCAGAAATTAGAAACAGGATGAGTAATAATGGTAAAAAGTCAAAGCTTAAGGCTCTTTATCTGAATGCACGCAGCATTTATAACAAGGTAGATGAGTTGACGGCACAAATAGAAATAAATGAATATTAATGATAGCTATTACAGAGGTGTGGTTGCAGGGTGACCAAGACTGGGAACTCAAGATTCAAGGGTATTCGACGTTCTGGAAAACTAGGCAAAAAGGAAAAGGAGGTGGGGTAGATTTGTTAATAAAGGAAGGTATCAGTGCGGTGGTGAGTAGTGATATAGGTGCAATCGAACGCAATGTGGAATCAGTTTGGGTGGAAATAAAGAATAGCAAGTGGAAGAAATCAGGGGTGGGAGTCATCTATAGGCCCCAGAAGAGTTGCCTCACTAGGGGACATAGTTACAGAATAAGGGGACACTCATTTAAATCTGAGATGAGAAAGAATTTCTTGTCTCAGAGGGTAGTGAATGTCTGGAATTCTTTACCCCAGAGAGTTATGGAGGCTAGATCACTGGAAGTATTTAAAGAGGAGGTAGATAGATTTTTAAAATATCAGGGAGTTGAGGCCTATGAGGAGGTGGCACAACAGAGGATTTGAGGCCTGGGGCAGATCAGCTATGATCTTATTGAATAGCGGGGCAGGCTTAAGGGGGCCAAATGGCCTACTCCTGCTCCTATTTCTTATGTTCTTCTGACCTCGTCATCTTTAAAGAGATGCTAATGCTCTCTGTGACTGCCAGCAATCAAACTTCGAAGAAATACACCAACCCCCTTTGCATTTCCAAGGCAGAGCTCTGGTCAATGGAGACAGTATGTTTGCAAAGGACAAAAGGGACCCTAACTCCTCTACTAAACATCTCAGGATTCCAGATCTGGGAAAATACATCCTTTGGCCAAGACCCAGGAGAAGTGGTGTGAGATATATCACATGACCTCCCCAAGCTGCTAGAACCTGTAATATTGCCGTATGGAACTAAACCCAGGCAGTCTACCATTTATCATCTAACAGGTAGCAACACTGGGGGGAGGTGGTGGCATAGTGGTATTGTCACTGGACTGGTATTCCAGAGACCCAGGGTAACGCTCTGGGGACCTGGGTTTGAATCCCACCAATATTCAATAAAAATCTGGAATTAATAGTCTGATGATAACCACAAAACCATGACCTCTACCTCGCGGAGGCTGAGCGTCAACTCGCAGACACTTCCTCCTACCTCTCCCTGGACCATGACCCCACCACTGAACCTCAAGCCATTGTTTCCAGGACTGTCACTGACCTCATCTCCTCTGGAGATCTTCCTCCCACAGCTTCCAACCTGATAGTCGCCCAACCTTGGACGGCCAGCTTCTACCTCCTACCCAAAATCCACAAACAGAACTGTCCTGGCAGACCGATCGTGTCAGCCTGTTCCTGCCCCACGGAACTCATTTTTCGTTATCTTGACTCCCTTCTCTCTCCCCTTGTCCAGTCCCTTCCCACCTACATCCATGATTCCTCTGACACCTTACGTCACATCAACAATTTCCAGTTCCCTGGCCCCAACCGCTTCCTCTTCACCATGGACGTCCAATCCCTCTACACCTCCATCCCCCACCAGGATGGTCTGAGGGCCCTTAGCTTCTTCCTCGAACAGAGGCCCGAACAATCCCCATCCACCACTACTCTCCTCCGTCTGGCTGAACTTGTTCTCACACTGAACAATTTCTCCTTTAACTCCTCTCACTTCCTCCAAATAAAAGGTGTGGCTATGGGTACCCGCATGGGCCCCAGCTATGCCTGTCTCTTTATGGGGTATGTGGAACATTCCTTGTTCCAGTCCTACTCTGGCCCCCTCCCACAACTCTTTCTCCGGTACATCGATGATTACTTCAGTGTTGCTTCATGCTCTCGTCGGGACCTGGAAAAATTTATTAATTTTGCTTCCAATCTCCACCCCTCCATCATTTTCACATGGTCCATCTCTGACACTTCCCTTCCCTTCCTTGACCTCTCTGTCTCAATTTCTGGTGATAGACTGTCCACCAATATCCATTACAAGCCTACCGACTCCCACAGCTACCTCAACTACAGCTCCTCACACCCCGCTTCCTGTAAGGACTCCATCCCATTCTCTCAGTTCCTTCGCCTCCGTCGTATCTGTTCTGATGATGCTACCTTCAAAAACAGTTCCTCTGACATGTCCTCCTTCTTCCTTAACCGAGGTTTTCCACCCACGGTCATTGACAGGGCCCTCAACCGTGTCCGGCCCATCTCCCGCGCATCCGCCCTCACGCCTTCTCCTCCCTCCCAGAAACATGATAGGGTCCCCCTTGTCCTCACTTTTCACCCCACCAGCCTCCACATTCAAAGGATCATCCTCCGCCATTTCCGCCAACTCCAGCATGATGCCACCACCAAACAATCTTCCCTTCACCCCCCCTGGCGGCATTCCGTAGGGATCATTCCCTCCAGGACACCCTAGTCCACTCCTCCATCACCCCCTACTCCTCAACCCCCACCTATGGCACCTCCCCATCCCCACGCAAAAGATGCAACACCTGCCCCTTCACTTCCTCTCTCCTCACCGTCCAAGGGCCCAAACACTCCTTTCAAGTGAAGCAGCATTTCACTTGCATTTCCCCTAACTTAGTCTACTGCATTCGTTGCTCCCAATGCGGTCTCCTCTACATTGGAGAGACTTAACGTAAACTGGGCGACCGCTTTGCAGAAGACCTGCGGTCTGTCCGCAAGAAAGACCCAAACCTCCCTGTCGCTTGCCATTTTAACACTCCACCCTGCTCTCTTGCCCACATGTCTGTCCTTGGCTTGCTGCATTGTTCCAGTGAAGCCCAACACAAACTGGAGGAACAGCACCTCATCTTCCGACTAGGCACTTTACAGCCTTCTGGACTGAATATTGAATTCAACAACTTTAGATCTTGAACTCCCTCCTCCATCCCCACCCCCTTTCTGTTTCTTCCCCCTTCCTTTTGTTTTTTCCAATAATTTATATAGATTTTTCTTTTCCCACCTATTTCCATTATTTGTAAATTTATACCTTTTATGCCCTGTTAGTCTTTCCATCCCACCCCACTAGAGCTGTACCTTGAGTGTCCTGCCATCCATTCTTAATTAGCACATTCTCTTAGATAATATCACCACCTTCAACACCTCTTTGTTCTTTTGTCTATGACATCTTTTGATTATTTGCTCCTATCACTGCTTGCTTGTCCCTAAAACCAACCCCCCAACCCCGCTTCTCCACCCCCCACCATCCCCCACCTTAAACCAGCTTATATTTCACCCCTCTCCTAATATTACTCAGTTCTGTTGAAGGGTCATGAGGACTCAAAACGTCAACTCTTTTCTTCTCCGCCGATGCTGCCAGACCTGCTGAGTATTTCCAGGTAATTCTGTTTTTGTTTACCACAAAACCATTGCCAGTTGCCATAAAAACCCATTTGGTTCACTGATGTCCTTTAGGGAAGGAAATCTGCTGTCCTTAGTCTGGCCTGCATGTGACTCCAGACCCACAGCAATATGGTTGACTCTTAACTGCCCTCTGAACAAAGGCAATTAGGGGTGGGCAATAAATGCTGGCCTAGCCAGAGGTGCCCACATGACATGTGCAAATAAAAAAAGACCAAAAAGAGCTCTGTCCCAGTGACATGTCTGGCCCTCATCTACACTGTGAACTACTGAAACATTGGAACTTCTGTAGTTGTGCCTTCAAGACTAATTCACCCATTCTGGACTCTGGACTCACATGAAACTCATTTTTATTGCGGTCTTGCCCGGTACTCTTTTCTTTGCCTTAACACTCTTATATTGTATGAATGCAAAAGGGGTGGACATTGCAAAACTGCTTTCCTGCATTTTGTGTGTGTGAAATAGACCAACCCTCTTACTTTACCTTATCTCAAGTTTGTTGTGGGGTTATTAATAGAGGATTGGATCACTCCAAACTGAAGGGTTGGGGGAAACACACCACCACTTATAAAGGGGGAATCAGAAATCGAAAATACCTTTCTGTTTACAGACAGGTAGATAGAGGAGAAATTAAATTAAATTAAATTAATGCTTAAATTAATCGCCCTCTGTCTGTAAAATGAGATAAGTGGTATATGTTTATGTTTCACACTGTAAGTAATTGCAAGACTGAGTAAAAATTGATCCTTCACCAACTGGCGTTCCAGAATAGAGCAACCAGCAGGGAATAAAGACATGTGAGTTTTGCTGGAAATTTAAGGGTAAATTCACCAAACCTTTGCTTTCAATGAATAGTTGCGCTTGTGGGATTGCAGGTCAGGTGAAGGTTGCTGCAGTGCTCTAGTCTGCCTTCAACCTGCAATTGGTTCAAGTGCAACTATCCACTGGAAATGCAGGATCAGTAAATCTATGCCACAGTTTACCAAATCCACTCCGCCAAAAAAATATAGGGGAGGATCTTCTGGTCAGCGAGCAGGGGCGGAGCCCGCTAGTAGACATGTAAAATGACGCGGGATGATGTCGGGTGGAACTCCCGATGTCATCCTGCTTCATTTCCATTTTCAGATTGGCGGGGCCGCAGCCAAGTCAGCTGTGCGCCCGCCGACCTGTCAAAGGCTTATTGAGGGCATTTAAAAAGTAATTAGCCTCATTAATGGACCTGCCCGTCCAACTTTAGGGTTGGCGGGCAGGCCGGGAGCTGTGGCGGACTTAAGAAAAAGCATGAAACCTCATCCACGGGCGGGATGAGGTTTCATGAGGGTTTTTAAATATTGAATAAAGGTTTCAGTAAAAGTGATGGACAGTCCCAACTCATGTGACAGTGTCAGGGAAATGTTGTTATCAGTTGCTTACCATTTTTAAATTTGGAGCCGATCGCCCTGAGGCAGCACTTAGCCTCAGGGAGATCAGTGCGCTCTTTCGTGCATGCGCAAAAGAGTGCACTCTCGGTTGAGGGAATCCCCCCCACCCGCACAGGGAGCATATAGCGCTTCCTGGTGGACATCATGCTGGCCCTCCCATATAAAATTGGGGGCCTGCCCACGTAAAATAGCAGCGCGCCCCCAGTCGGAGGCACCCCTGCCCGCACCCACTCCTGCACTTCCCCCCCCGCCGATGGGGGAAAATCTTCCCTATAATTTTCACCTTGGATCAGTATTGTTAAATATCTGACATTTGTTCATTGGTGATCAGGCAAAGAAGAGAGAACTTGCATTGATATAGTACCTTTCATAACCTCAGGATATTTCACAGCTGATTAATTACTTTTGAAGTGTGATCACTATTATAGTGTTGGGAACTTCAGCAGTCACTTTGTACATGGCAAGGTCCTACGAACAACTATGCGGTAAGTAATGAGTTAATCAGTTTCAGTGATGTTCGTTGAGGGATAA
The DNA here is from genome assembly GCF_964194155.1 of Cetorhinus maximus. Lineage (NCBI taxonomy): Eukaryota > Metazoa > Chordata > Chondrichthyes > Lamniformes > Cetorhinidae > Cetorhinus > Cetorhinus maximus. The sequence continues at coordinate 30,105,864 of NC_135881.1, forward strand.
ATTTTGCCTAATAACCTGGGAAATTTGCTCTGCTCTTCTTCAAATAATGCCATGGGGTTTCTTACATCCATCTAACAGGCCAAAATGGCCTTGGTTTAATTTCCCAACTGAGAGCTAGCACATCCAACAGTCCAGCCCTCCCACAGTGCTGCACCGGAGTGTCAGCCTAGATTATTTGCTTAAATCTTCAGACTTTGAACCCATGACCTTTTAACTCAGAAACAAGTGTTCTACAACCGAGCCAAAACTGACACCTTGCAGCTGGTTTTAACTAATCTAAGACACACAAACACTTATTCTAATGAAATTCCTTTCTCTGATGTTTTAACAGATGTATAAACATATTTAATAGAAATCACACAAGGACACAAGAAATAGGAGCAGGAGTAGGCCATACAGCATGTCGAGCCTGCTCCATCATTCAATATGATTATGACTAATCTTGGGCTTCAACTCCACTTTCCCTGCTCCCCATATCCCTTGATTCCCTGAGAGGCCAAAAAATCTATCCCAGCTTTAAATGCATTCAATGATGGAGAATCCACAACCCTCTTGGGTAGAGAATTCCAAAGATTCACAACCCTTTGAGTGAAATAATTTCTCCTCGTTGCAGCCCTAAATGATCGGCCCCTTATCCTGAGACTGTGCCCTAGTATTTTAGATTCCCCAAACAATGGAAACAACCTCTCAGCATCAATCTTACCAAGCCCTTCAGAATCTTATATGTTTCAATGAGATCACCTCTTAGTCTTCTGAACTCCAGAGAATAAAGGCCCAATTTACTCAGTCTCTCATCATAGAACAAACCCTTCATCCCAGATACCAATCTACTTCACTGTACTGCTTCCAATGTAAGTATATCCTTCCTTAAATATGGAGACCAAATATGCCCACAGCACTCCAGATGTGGTCACACCAAAGCCCTATACAATTGGTTATCATGTTCTAGGGTGTATGTAGAACTGAGGATCTGAAGATTACTTATACTTTAAAATCCATTATTTTGGTATAAAATATACAAAGCAGTTCATTACCACCCAGTGAAATTCTACTATATGTCAATAGGTCAATTCAGATGAAAAAGTAATTTTCACGAGGATGCTGTCTATCCAATTATACAAAAATGTTGCTCCACCTGAAAACTGAGTAAGAGAAGGGAAGAGTTTAACATCTTAAATATACAAATGATTACATTGAATTTTCAAACCTTACCCTGCCCCAATTTAGCCTAAGATTAGGGGTAAGAGGCCCACTTTAGAAATGAATTTTAGTGGCTTTGGTGATGGTAATTGACCATGTTTTATTGGTTGTTCCATGTTTACCAAGTTTGAAGGCAGTTTGGGATCAGACCAGCCAGACCTAAAATTCAACCGGAACTGGTTCATAGAATCCTAGAAATAACTTAATGGCAAGAGTAGGTGGGGGAGCTAGAAATGAAGAAGAGATCGATGTACATGATGGACCTTCTTAAATTATAATGTCACAGAGCTCCTCATTGTGGTCATTAATCTGCAAAATCAACAGCTGCAGGCAGGCGTTAATTGTGACAGCAGAAATTTTTAAAATCTGTGCCAACGAAACAAGTTGAGGCCATCGGAGTCCTTCCAAAGGCAAAGGAACACAACAAAAAAAAGTCTTCCTGAAAACAAGTGAGTCTTTACAATTCTTATTGCTTACTACACTTAATCAATATTTTGCCTCAGTTTTCACGAGGGAGGACACTAGTACCACCCCAAGAGTAGCAGGTAGAGCAGAGGGTATAGAGAAGGAGGAACTTCAAACAATCACCATCACTAGAGAAAAAGTACTGAGCAAACTATTGGGATTAAAGGGTGACAAGTCCCCAGGACCTGATGGCCTACATCCCAGGGTCTTAAAGGAAGTGGCAGCAGAGATAGTGGATGCTTTGGCAATAATATTCCAAAATTCCCTGGATTCTGGAAAGATTCCAGTGGATTGGAAAAATGCTAATATAATGCCCTTATTCAAAAAGAGGGGAAGGCAGAAAGTAGGAAACTATAGACCTGTTAGTTTAAATTCTGTCGTTGGGAAATTGTAGGAATCCATTATTAAGGAAGTAGTAATGGGGCACTTGGAAAGTCAAAATGCAATCCATCAGAGTCAGCATGGTTTTATGAAGAGTAAATCGTGTTTGACTAATTTGCTAGAGTTCTTTGAAGATGTGACAAGCAAAGTGGATAATGGGGATCCTGTAGATCTAGTATATCTGGACTTCCAGAAGGCCTTTGATAAGGTACAAAAAGATTAATACACAAGATAAGATCACACGGAGTTAGGGGAAATATATTAGCTTGGATAGAGGATTGGCTAACCAACAGAAGGCAGAGAGTCTGGATGGCAAGCTGTAACTAGTGGGGTGCCACAGGGTTCGGTCCTTGGGCCCCAACTATTTACAATCTATATTAATGACTTGGATTCAGGGATAGAAGGTACTATAGCTAAATTTGCAGATGTCACCAAAATAGGTGGGAAAGTAAGTTGCAATGAAGAAATAAGAAATTTACAAATGGATGTGGACAGGTTAGGTGAATGGGCCAAAATTTGGCAGATGGAGTTTAATGTGGATAAGTGTGAGGTTATCCATTTTGGTTGGAAGAATAGAAAGGCGACTTATTATTTAAATGGAGAGAAACTTCAGAATGCTTCAATGCAGAGGGATTTGGGTGTCCTTGTGCATGAATCGCTAAAAGCTAGTATGCAGGTGCAGCAGGTAATAAGGAAGGCAAATGGAATTTTGGCATTTATTGCTAAAGGAATAGAGTATAAAAATAGGGAAGTGTTGTTGCAACTGTACAAGGCATTGGCGAGACCACACCTGGAGTACTGTGCATAGTTTTGGTCCCCTTACTTGTGGAAGGATGTAGTTGCACTAGAGGAGGTTCACTAGATTGATTCCAGAGATGCGGGGCTTGTTTTATGAGGAGAGATTGAGCAGTTTAGGCCTATACTCGCTAGAGTTTAGATAGATGAGAGGAGATCTAATTGAGGTATATAAGATGCTAAAGGGGATAGACAAAGTAGACGTGGAGCAGATGTTTCCCCTTGTTGGGCATTCTAGAACAAGATGCCATAGCTTTAGGCTAAGGGGTAGATTTAGATCAGAGATGAGGAGGAATTACTTTTCTCAAAGGGTCGTGAATCTGTAGAATTCACTGCCTCAGAGTGCAGTGGATGCGGGGAGGCTGAATAAATTTAAGGAGGAGATAGACAGATTTTTAACTAGTAACAGGTTGAAAGGTTATGGGGAGAAGACAGGAAATTGGAGTTGAGGCCGAAATGAGATCAGCCATGATTGTATTGAATGGTGGGGCAGGCTCGAGGGGCTGAATTGCCTACTCCTGCTCCTAGTTCTTATATTCTTATGTATACAATATCACCCTGGAACGGGAACAATTTCAAACCTTTTCCACCACAAGTTTTCCCTCAGTTCTCCATAACCTTTGCCTCACCTTGACTCAAAATGCGAGAAGGTCATGGACTTCCTGCATTCCATGTTGAGGCTGTAGGTATAATTGCTTCTGCTCCTTCTAACTGCTCCTCAACTCCTCCATCCTACTCAAGTCCTAATTCTCACTCATGTTCTCCCAACCAAGCCTCATGCACCATTTACTCTACAGTTTCTCACCCCTTTCACACTCAGCCTTCGGCCTATCCAACTCATCCATAAAGTCTAGTCCTCTCGGTCCCCTTTTGTCCAAATCCTGACTACCCAATTTCACTTCTTCAGGCCATATTTATGATACTATCAACCTAATTCTATCTTTATGCGACTGTTCTGCCTCTCTCCAATTGACACCCAATCTCATTCTTCTGTTTCTTTCATTGAACATATCAGTGTTTTGCAATTGCATTCTTGCCTTTCCCAACACTTCTTGTTTGAGGCTGTCCTATCAGACTTCCACCTTACCCAGGACACGGCGACTGCATTGGTCAAAGTTGACATCCCATGTGACTGTGACAAGGCTTCTATGTCTCTTCCCATTCTCAAATTTCTCCCAACCACTCCATTCTTTTACAACACCTTTTATCCACAGCCCATCTCCATGACACTGCTCTCTCCTGATTATACTCATACCTTTGCAATGCTGTCAATACATTGCTTCCAGCATCTTCTCCACTTCTGCCTCTTGGATCATGTATGATGCACACTTCAATGGCACACACCTCTTCACTTTACAATATCATATGATAGTCAGGTGTCAGCTTCCACATATGTGCCAAAGATACCCAGCTTTGCCTTCTGTTTCCTTCATCAAACCAAGTTTTTTAAGATACTTTTCATCTGCCTGGTCTGTATTAAGACCTGGATGAGTCAAAAAGTTCCTTCATCTTAATGTTGATAAAAGCAAACTAATTATTTTCTAGGTCCTACCTATAGTTTTGACTACAGCAATTACTTTGTCCATTGCCTCAGCTGAATCATCTCATTGTACAGCTTGATCCTTACTTTCACTAAGGAGACCATTATTTCCACCTCAGTAACATTCCTCAACTTTCCAACTCTTCCTCCTGGTGCAACTCTAATTCGGGTCTTAATCACTTTGGAGCTCAAATTTTCTTTCCAAGTTGGCTTCTCATCTCAACCATCCATGGACTGCAACTTATCAAAAAGGCTGCTGTCCATATTTTCACTCATAGAGTCCTGCACTCTCATCTCTCCCACCCCCTCCAAACTTCACTGGCTCCCCACACTACTGTTTCTGCCAGCAACCCTTAACATCAGAGACATGCTCAAGAGTCTTATAGATGCAAACATTGCGCACCTCAAAGAGTTGACATTCAGCACTGTCAATCTTCCGGAGGCACAGGAACAGCTGAGTGGCAATGATGCCAATAAAAGGTTATTGGCAAGACCATGCTGCACAAGTGGTTTTTAAGGAATCTCTGTAAGTAAGGACATCCCCTTGACTCATGCAAAGGATATGCCTGGCACTGATGAGGGATAATCACAACACTACACAGAAAGCACATTATAGTTTTTTTCATTTTACTGCCTGGGCATTAAATGTCAGCTGGGCAGAGTGCAGAGGGTATATCTGGTAGAGGACATAACCTACCCCATGCAGAACTTGCTAGAATTTGCTTCCATTAAATTCAATGGAAGAGGAATCAGACAAGTTCTGTTATGGCACATTTTCCTTTCTGCGCTTCACACAGGTAATGTTGAACACCCCAGGTGGCAAAGACATAGGTCTTCCCCTCAGTCTTGGTGAGGCAATGGTTTGGCATTTCGCACTCCTGCCTCCTCCTGAGTAGTGCATAGATAAAGGGTATGAACACTTTTAAACAGGACCACATGAACTCCTCAGATGTGATAAGCATGGTAGTAAATCATACCGAGCAGGTATTGTGTTAGAATTTTAGTGCCAATGTGGAATAAATTATACAAATTAACAATCCAGCCACAGATCATAACATTATAAGGATGGAAAATCTTGTGGGATGCATTGTTATGTGTTCCTGAACTCTCCTGTTACACAAAGTTCTATGCTTTTACACTAATTTGTAAACTCCACTCCTATGTGTAAATACACATAAAATGCATTTAGATACTACTGTATACACAGGAAATGTAGATAACTACACTCTATTTTATGTATATGTTATTTATATTGAAATGGAGTCCCAAAAAGTAGTACCTTAATCTCACTATTCCACTTATCCCACTTAGCCAATTGGTTAGTTACAAACAGGTTCTGCAAGGGAGGTCCTAATACAATAAATTAAGCTTAAACCAGATGGTCTTGTCCTTGTGATGCACTAACTTCCATTCTTCTCTGTTACTTCTTTGTCAGTTTAATTTCAGGGTTGAACAGAAGTGTTGTGTTCTTTGGGCACATTCTATAGCCACTGTCTGCCATGAGTCAGCCTTCCATTTTACCTCTTCCTCAAAGACTTATTCTTGCTAGAATGCCTGAGCATGAAAAAAATCAATGTACACTCCTTCAGTGCATGCTTTGACAAGCATCATTTTTGGGTTGAAATTATACATCATTTGGACATTGAGGGATTAATGTCCAGTCATTAATGCCTTTCACTTTAATAAAACTGGCCAAGCCACTGTTGTTTCTGATGTGTTAATGTTGAACTTTATGTGATGCTATACCCTCTGAAGCAGAGCTTCAACCATATATCGAAGGATGGGCCAAACAGCCTCCTTCTATGCTGTAGTATTCTCTGATTATATGACCAGTTGGTGGCATAGAACCCCAGAGAGGTGTCCTGTAGATACTTGGAAAGTAAAAGTGATGTAAAGACTGTGGTGACTTTCACTCCCACCATAGGATTTTTTTTACATTTATTCATGGGATGTGGCTAGGCCAGCATTTATTGCCCATGCATAATTGTCCTTGAGAGGGTGGTGGTGAGCTGCCTTCTTGAAGCATATGGTGTAGGGACACCCACAGTGCTGTTAGGGAGGGATTTCCAGTATTATGACCCAGCAACAGTGAAGGAACAGTGATATATTTCTAAGTCAGGATGGTGAGAGGCTTGGAGGGGAACTTCCAGGTGGTGGTGTCCCCATGTGTGTGCTGCCCTTGTCCTCCTAGATGGCAGTGGTCATGAGTTTGGAAGGTGCTGTCTAATGAGGCTTGGTGAGTTCCTGCTGTGCATCTTACAGATGGTACACACTACTGTGCGCGGTGGCAGGAGTGAATGTTTGTGGAAGGGGTACCAATCAAGCACGCAACTTTGTCCTGGATGGTGTCAAGCTTCTTGCGTGTTGTTGGAGCTGCACTCATCCAGGCAAGTGGGGAGTATTCCATCACACTCCTGACTTATGCCTTGTAGATGGTGGACAGGGCATGGGGAATCAGGAGGTGAGTTACTCGCCACAGTAGTCCTAGTCTCTGACCTGCTCTTGTAGCGACAGTATTTATATGGCTAGTCCAGTTTAGTTTGGTAACCCCCAGGATGTTGACAGTGGGGATTCAGCGATGGTAATGTCAAGGGGTGATGGTTAGATTCTCCCTTGCTGGAGATGGTAATTGCCTGGCACTTGTGTGGTGTGAATGTTACTTGCCACTTATCAGCCCAAGCCTGGATATTATCCAGGTCTTGCTGCATTTGGACTGCGTCAGTATCTGAGGAGTCGTGAATGGTGCTGAATATTGTGCAAACATCAGTGAACATCCCCACTTCTGAACTTATGATGCAAGGAGGTCATTGATGAAGCAGCTGAAGATGGTTGGGCCTTGGACACCACCCTGAGGAACTCCTGCAGTGATGTCCCGGAACTGAGATGATTGACCTCCAACAACCACAACCATCTTCCTTTGTGCTAGGTATGACTCTAACTAGCGGAGAGTTTCCCACTGATTCCCATTGACTACAGTTTTGCTAGGGCTCCTTGATGCCACACTCGGTCAAATGCTGCCTTGATGTCAAGGGCAGTCACTCTCACGTCACTCTGGAGCTCAGATCTTTTGTCCATGTTTGAACCAAGGCTGCAATGAGGTTAGGAGCTGAGTGGCCCTGGCAGAACCCAAACTGAGCATCAGTGAACAGATTATTGCTAAAAAAGTGCTGCTTGATAGCATTGTTGATGATCCCTTCTATTACTTTTCTCGTGATCGAAAGTAGACCGATGGGGTAATTGGCCAGGTTGGATTTATCCAGCTTCTTGTGTACAGGACATACCTAGGCAATTTTCCACAATGCTGGGTAGATGCCAGCGTGGCTAGGGGCGCGGTAAGTTCTGGAGCACACGTTTTCAGTACTATTGCCGGAATATTATCAGAGACCATAGCCTTTGCAGTATCCAGTGCCCTCAGCCATTTCTTGACATCATGTGGAGTGAATCGAATTAGCTGAAGACTGGCATCTGTGATGCTGGGGCCCTCTGGAGGAGGCCTAGATGGATCATCCCCTCAGCACTTCAGACTGAGAATTGTTTCTAATGCTTCAGCCCTATCTTTGTCCTCCGCTTAGCTGCAGCAATGGGTTATTGGTTGACAGGTATTAGAACTTAGTGGCTACATCCTCACTTAGCTCCAAGCGACTTTGCCTAACATGGATACACCTCCTTCAATGGCAGTTATGTAGCACAGTTGGCCCCCTATTCTCTTGATACTCTGTTTTTGAAATTTCCTGTAGGTGTTCTTTCACTTTCTGATACACTACAATTGTTGCTACATCTAATTTCTACTGCTAACAAGCTTACACTGTGCAAGAAACAAAATTGGCACCAATGTGGCCTCACCTGCACAGCTTGACCTGCCAGACTAACATCAGGCTTGACTAGAAAATATTCACCTTTTGAATTTATTCTCCCCTGATGTTTCTAGATGTTTCTTTCCATCTGACATCTGCACCCATTAACAAAAACGCTGCCATCCCAATGGCAGCATCGAGTACTCATCGAGGTCAAGTATTTTTTCTCTTCAGAGACTATTATTTGCTTTCAGCACTTCACCCTAAAACCACTGTGAATTACAATGCTAGTTAATTTTAAACTAACTGCCAACTAACAACCACCATCGCAGAAGCCAATCTTCAGCCAATTCAATTCACTCCACATGATACTGAGAAACCTCTGAGCACGTTGGCCATAGTAAACGCTATGGGCCCCAAAGGTATTCAGATAGCAGTGCTGAAGAAATGTACTCTGGAACTATCCAGGCTATTCCAGTATAGCTACAACACAGGCACCTAATCAACAAAATGAAAAATGGGCAAGGTTTGTCCTGCCCACAAAAAACACAACTAATCCAATCTGGCCAATTACTGCTCCATCGGACTACTCTCAATCATCAGCAAAACGATAGGAGAGGTTGTCAGCATGGTTACCTACAACACTCATTCAACAATGGCCTGCTCACCAATGCTCAATTTGAGTTCTGCCAGGACCACTCAGCTCCAGGCCTCATTACAGCTTTGGTCCAAACATGAACAAAAGGGCTGAGTTCCAAGGGTAAGTTGAGAGTGACCATTCTTGACATCAAGGCAATATTTGACGCCATGGAGCCCTAGTACAATTGAAATCAATGGGAGCCCGAGGAAAACTCTTTACTGGTTGGTGTCATTCTTCACAGAAAGGAAGGTTGTTATAGTTTTTGGAGGCCTATCACCTCAGCTTCAGGGCACTGCTGCAGAAGGCCTTCAAGGTGGCTGCATTGTCCTCGGCCCAACCATCTTCAGCTGCATTGTCAATGACCTTCCTTCTATCACAAGGTCAGATGGCTACTCATGTTTGCACAGTGTTCAGTTCCACTCACAACTCTACAGAAAATTAAGTAGCCCATGCCCACATGAAGAGGTTACCTGATTTGAGTCTTAATGGTGGACACCCAACCATTGGGATCACATCTGGAATGCCCACTGAAAAGTCCAGTTGAAGACTGTCTGGCCATATGGATGAGGAGCCTGATCCCCAAACAGAACCAACAGAGAGATGTTGCCATGACCCTCCTTGTAAGGTGTCTGCTTTCACAATAAAATGATTTGTAGTCTTGGGGAGGCACATCTGGCCTGACCAATCATACATTTGCTGACAAAACTTAGGGTTCTAAGCAGGTCTGGAACATAGAACTCCTGATGTAAGAAAGTCAAGTCCCTGCCTCCAGCCAAATCCCTCCCCTCTCCACACCAAATGACAATAGCCATGTGTAGGATGATCAATGTCTACCCTCATTAGGCCATAGAGGAATCTCTGATGTATGGTTGGGACTTGGTGTAACTGGTTCCCAGCCAGAAATACTTCAACAATAACATATAATTATAGTATCTTTAATGTAATAAAACAGCTCATGACTTCACAGGAGCACCACAAAACCAAGTAAGGCACCAAGCCACAGGTAACTAAAGGCTTGATCAAAAAGGTAGGCTTTAAGAGGCATCTTAAAAGAGGGAAACAAGCTAGAGATGCAGAGGGATTTAGGGAGAGTATTCCAGAGTTTAGGATCTAGGCAACTGAAGACACAGCCACCATTAATGGAGCAATTGAAATCAGGGATGCTCAAGAGGCCAGATTTAGATGAGCGCAGATATCTCAGAGGGTTGTGGGGCTGGAGGAAATTACAGAGATACAGAGGGGAAAGGTAATGGAGGGGTTTGAAAGTAATGATGAGAATTTTAAAATAAAGGCATTGTTTGACTGGAAGCCAACGCAGGTCAGCCCCAGGCAGAGGGATGATAGGTGAATGGGACTTGGTGCGAGTTAGGAAATGGGAAGCAGTATTTTGGTTGACCTCAGATGTATGGAAGGTGACTTGAACCCACAACTTTCTGACTCAGAGGCAAGCATGCTACCAACTGAGACATGGCCGACACCAGGTATTATGATAGTTTCCCACCAAAGTTACAGTGGGGGTATGGGAGAAAAGCTGGAGATTTAAGGAGCCAAGTTATGTAACTGGGTTCAGCCGGGCAAGTGTCTATTCATTTCCCTTTAAGGTCTGGATTTTCTTTTATTCATTCATGGGATGTGGGTGTGGCTGGCTAGGCCAGCATTTATTGCCCATTCCTAAATGCCCTTGAGAAGGTGGTGGTGAGCCACCTTCTTGAACCACTGCAGGCCATGTGGTGTGGGTATTCTCACAGTGATGTTAGGGAGGGAGTTCCAGGATTTTGACATTTAAATGGAGCCCAGAATGATGGGATGAAATTCTTATGCATATGCTGCAGGATCTGACCTGAAATTAGCTTGGAGTGTTAATCCAATTCCCCAAAGGTAACAGTGCCCTAATTTTGGACCATATTGGGAATATCAAGGTCAGAAGGATGGTTAATGCGACTACCAGAGTGGTATAAGGTGAACCTAGATGGACCCTGACCTTTTTTGTCTTGCAATTCCTATGTTCAAATGTGTAAGAAAAAAATAAATTGCATTAATACAATAGGGGACTTTCCTATTAAACTGGGGCTATGTACAATGTTGGAAAGAGGAAAGGAAACTTCAACTCTGTGAAGTAAACTAAGAATGACAGTGGGTGCCTGAAATGAGAAAGTGCATCTTTTCCGCTACCCTTCCTGTTTTCAAAAGGAGGAGGAAAACAAATGGGAAGACCAGAAAAATAAACCTTTCAAAAACAAAACAAAAGAACAAGTGGCCTACATAACATCACATAATTACAATGAGTAAATGATTACATATACTCAAAAGAAAAGGTTAGGTCAGCAACAAAGGGTGGTGACTGTCTGAAATACACTGCCTGGGAGGGTGGTGGAGACGGGTTGCCTCACATCCTTTATAAAGTACCTGGATGAGCACTTGGCACGTCATAACATTCAAGGCTATGAGCCAAGTGCTGGTAAATGGGATTAGGTAGGTAGGTCAGGTGTTTCTCACGTGTCGGTGCAGACTCAATGGGCCGAAGGGCCTCTTCTGCACTGTGATTCTGTGATTCTGCGAAAAGTCAATGAAAGATTGAAATGCATGTCATCAGTGGAGGTTTTGTTAACAGACTCATCTTCTAAGATAGGAGGGGAAGGAAGCTCCGAAGGTATAAACAAAGGAACAGAAGGGGTAAATGTTTGGAATTTCCCAATAGTATTAACCACAGCTAGGCCAACTGTGAGAAGCCCGAGAAAAAAATTTGAAATCGCACCGAAATCTTTAAATCTGACAAATGTGATAAAAGGCACATGTCTGTGCAGTTGCTAAAAGCTCGGTGCATATGGCTGGTAGTCTGGCATGTTGTAGCCATGCTGAAGAGTCTCCAAACCAAGCTACTGAATTAAGGGAGGGGGTTGAAAAGGGTAGTGCGGGTGATGTTGAGTTAATGGACTATTTCAAAAGGCATTTGATAAAAATGCCACAAAAACAAAAATGGAAGTTTTTGGGATTAAAGGAATACAAAATAGGGACAGGAAGCAGAACAGTGATAAACTTCTTGTTTTGGACTGGAGGGAAGTAAACAGTGGTGTGCCCAGGGGTCAGTATTAGGATTACTTCTCTTCTTGATATATATGAATACTTCAATAGTATTTGAAGGGGATTAGAAGAGGTATGATGATGTGGATTGGAGGTGCAGTTTGGAGGTGGGTCTGGAAAGGTGCTTAGGGACAAAAAGGAGGGATTAGAGGTACATGTGGAGGTTGGGGAGAGGGAGGGAGAAGATTTTGGAGGTAGAGGTGGCAAGATGGATTAGAGGTGGGGAGGGAGAGGTTGGGAGGTAGGGGATCTGAGGAATTGGAGGAGTAGAGGAGGTAATTGGAGTTGGAGGTTGGAAGTTGGAACTGCGGAGGGGAGGAAGGGGATTGAAGAAGCAAGAGGAGGTGGAAATTAGAGGAAGGATTTGAAGGTTGGCATTCAGGGAGGGGATTGAAGGAAGAGGCAAGGGACGGGAATGGAGTTAGAAGGGAGGGAGAGAAGTAGATGAGATAGAGGAGGGACATTGGAGATTTAGAGGAGGGAGTGAATTGGAACTGGAGGGAAGGAAGGAGGTTGAAAGAGGCAAAGGTGGAAGTTGTGAAGGAAATTCAAGGTGGAGGGAGGAGGTTGAGTGGCGAGGTCGAGCAGGGAGAGACTGAGGAGGGAGGTGGAAGTGGAGGTTGGGGGGCTTGCATGCAAATGAGGAAGGGGCATGGGCAGAACAGGGGGAAGCGAAGGGAAGGGGTGATAGAGGGGGAACGGAGGAGGGGAAGGACATTGGAGGATGAAGTCAAAGAGGGGTTTTACTGTTGGATAGCAGAAAGGAGGTTGGAGGATGGATGTAGAGGAAAGGGAGAGAGGGGCAGAGGAGGAGTTTGGAGGAGGAGGTGGAGGGGAGACAGAGTGAAAGAGGTTGGTGGAAGAGTCAATTACTAGGGAACATAGATTTAAGGTGAGAGGAGAAAACTATAAAGGTGATGTGCAGGGCAAGTTTTTTACGCAGAGGGTAGTGAGTGTCTGGAATTCGCTGCCAGAGGAGGTAGTGGAAGCAGGTACGATAGTGGTGTTTAAGAGGCAGCTTGATAAATACATGAATAGGATGGGAATAGAGGGATATGGACCCCGGAAGTGCAAAGTGTTTTAGTTGACGGGCAATATGATCGGCGCAGGCTTGGAGGGCCGAAGGGCATGTTCCTGTGCTGTACTTTTCTTTGGATGGGAGGTGGGAGGAGGAGTGAAGGTAGAGGTTGAAGGGAGGGGTGTTGGAGGAGGGATGGGAGGGAGGAGGAGAAAAAGGGATAGGAGGGAGGGAAAGGAATGAAAGGAGGGAGGAAAGTAGGGGAGAGGGGAAGGGAAGTAGGGGAGAGGGAAGTAGGGAAGTAGGGAAGAGGGGAGGGGGAGGGGGGAGGGGGAGGGGGAGGGGAGGAGAGGGGAGGGGCAGGGGTAGAGGTGTGGGGGAGGGGGAGGGGAAGGGGAGGGGGGGAGGGGGAGGGGAGGGGGAGGGGGAGGGGAGGGGGGGAGGGGGAGGGGAGGGGGAGGGGGAGGGGGAGGGGAGGGGGAGGGGGGAGGGGGGAGGGGGAGGGGGGAGGGGGAGGGGGGAGGGGGAGGGGGGAGGGGGAGGGGGAGGGGGAGGGGGGAGGGGGAGGGGGAGGGGGGAGGGGGAGGGGGAGGGGGGAGGGGGAGGGGGGGTGGGGGAGGGGGAGGGGGGTGGGGGAGGGGGAGGGGGAGGGGGAGGGGAGGGGGAGGGGGCAGTGGGGGTGGTCTAAGGAAGGGACCTGTGAAGGGTGGATGGGTAAGGAGGGAAGGGGAGGTAGAGGAGAAGGGATTGGAGAGTGAGGAGGAGATGGAGTGAGAAGGGGGAGGTGCAGGGAGGAAGATGGGAGGAGGAAGTGGAGGGAAGGATTTGGAGGAGGGAATGAAGGGGGATTGAGGTGGGTAATGAGGTGGAGGAGGGAGTATGATGGAGATGGAGGGAGAGAATGAGTTTGGAGGAGTGATTGGAGGAGGTGGATGGAGTTTGGAGGTGAAGGGAGAAGTTTTGGTGGAGGGGGGAAGGATGTGGAGGAGAGAGGCAGTTTGAATGAGGGAGTTTGGAGGTTGAGGGTGGGGGTTTAGAGAGATTGGAGGAAGTGGAGGGATAGAGGAAATCTTGTGGAGGGAGTGGAGAACGTTTGGTGGAGGTTGAGGCAGGAGGATTGGAGAGGATGTTTGTAGGAGGGAATGAGGAGGTAGAGAGAATTACTTTGGTGGAGGGAGTTTAGAGGAGGGAGTTTGGAGGTGTAGGGAGGTTAGAGCTGGAGAGAGTTTGGAGATGGAGGTAGTAATTTTGAAGGGTGAGTGAGATTGAAGGGAGAAGGTTTGGAGGTGGAAGGAGGGAGTTTGAAGTGTGTGAAATTGAAGGGAGAGGGTTTGGAGGTGGAGGGAGTTTGGGGAATGGGGATGTGGGGAAGGAGGGATTTTGAAGGTACAGGGAGTTTGGTGGTGGAAGGGTGTTTTGAGATGGAGTGAGGGTGTAGGCTGTGTTTTCAGGTGGAGGGAGGCTGTAGGGTTGTTTTGAGGCGGGAGGGAGGCTGTTCGGTATGTTTTGAGGTGGAATGAGTGTTGGGCTTGTTTTGAGGTGGAGGGAGCTGTAGGGAGTGTTTTGAGGTGCAGGGAGGGTCCAGGGGAGGATTTGAGGTGGATGGTGTTTTGAGGTGGAGGGAGGGTCTGGGGAGGTTTTGAGGTGCAGGGAGGGTCTGGGGAGGTTTTGAGGTGGATGGTGTTTTGAGGTGCAGGGAGGGTCTAGGAGAGGTTTTGAGGTGCAGGGAGGGTCTAGGAGAGGTTTTGAGGTGCAGGGAGGGTCTAGGAGAGGTTTTGAGGTGCAGGGAGGGTCTAAGGGGAGGTTTTGAGGTGCAGGGAGGGTCTAGGAGAGGTTTTGAGGTGGATGGTGTTTTGAGGTGCAGGGTCTAGGGGAGGTTTTGAGGTAGATGGTGTTTTGAGGTGCAGGGAGGGTCTAGGAGAGGTTTTGAGGTGCAGGGAGGGTCTGGGGAGGTTTTGAGGTGGATGGTGTTTTGAGGTGGAGGGAGGGTCTAGGGGAGGTTTTGAGGTGGAGGGAGGGTCTGGGGAGGTTTTGAGGTGGATGGTGTTTTGAGGTGCAGGGAGGGTCTAGGGGAGGTTTTGAGGTGGAGGGAGGGTCTAGGGGAGGTTTTGAGGCGGATGGTGTTTTGAGGTGGAGGGAGGGTCTAGGGGAGGTTTTGAGGTGGATGGTGTTTTGAGGTGCAGGGAGGGTCATGGGGAGGTTTTGAGGTGCAGGGAGGGTCATGGGGAGGTTTTGAGGTGCAGGGAGGGTCTAGGGGAGGTTTTGAGGTGGACGGTGTTTTGAGGTGGAGGCTGCTTCCTGCTGTTCTGGCCGCTGGCGGTGGGGGGCGCCGCCGGGCTCCTGTTGGCCGCTGTTGATGTGGAGCCGAGTCCGAGTGGGAATCGATCGCAAAGCCCGGAGCCCATCAGAGCCCCGTCAGTAAGAGCAGCAGCTCCGGGCGGCGGGGGGGAGGAGGAGGAGGAGGAGGAGGAAACGGGAACTCGACACTGGCCTGGCCGGCGGATAGTCCGGGGACAGACGAGCCGGGAGAACCGGAGGTGAGTGCAGGGCAGGGTAGGGGAGGGGGTCCGGGCTGGGCTGGGCTGGTCCGGTCCGGTCCGGTCGGGTCCGGTGCGGGGAGCTGGGGGGCCGCTCGCTCGGTGCGGGAGCGGAGCCGGGAACATGGCGGCTCCTCTCCCTGTCGGTGCGGGCGGCCTCGCCTCTCGGGGTCACTCCCAGCGCCGGGGAGCGGCCGGGGGCTGAGGGAGGGAGGGAGGGAGAGAGAGTGAGGCTGCAGTCGGCGGCTAGGCCGATCCCATCCGGCCTTCCACCCCCCCCCCCCCCCCTCTCTCTCTCTCTCTCTCTCTTTGTTTTAATTATTTCACTTCAGTCTCTGTGGTTGGACATTAATTCCGCCCCCCCTCTATTTTCTCTGCGAAGCCCAACTTGACGAGAAATTAATTTTTTTTTGGGGGGGGGGAGGTTGGATTGTCTGTCGCCGCCGTCCCTTTGGGATATTGGCGTGGCGGGGGTGGAAGGGGGGGTGGGGGGCGGTAGTGGTGTTTGAGGCGGGGATTTGGAGGGGGTGGTCAGAGTAAAGCCAGATTCCAGGGAGCTGTGACCATTTAACGGGGTCACTTCTCTCAGGGGTTTTGATGGATGGATTGTTCCTTGCACATTAACCATATAGTTTTATAAAGCTGGCCCTCCTTCAAATCAACAGCTTAGCCCCAGTGTCTGTCTCTCTATCCATCTCCAGTGTGTGTGTGGGGTAGGCATTGCGTTTTGAACTACCTCCACCAAAATACCTTTACTGCCCTTGTTCCTAATATCTTGGCCACACTAGTATGGCAGTTTTGGGAGCTGGGGGAGAGGAGGGGGTGGGAAAGTCAATAATTCTGTATGCAATCTTGATTTTGTTTTTTTTAAAAAGTAATGGTAAACATGGTACTTTCGTTTAAGACAAGTGCTAGTGCTTTGGGTTTTGTATACAACTGGCTGGGAATTTTACAGTGAACAATTGATATTTATATGTATGCGTGAGTTTGAAAATTCATAATACTTTACATGTGTTGTACATGCAAAGACATTTAATAGTCTGTCAGGCATGCATAGTATTGCAGAATTAAAATATAGCCTTTGGTTTCTGCTGGGCATCGTGGCCTCATAAATTAAATGGAATATATCTTGCCTGTAGTTTTGAAGTCTAGGCTACTGTTTTACTTGTTGCTGATATGCTATCCTGACTCGCATGTGCTTTTAGTTGAACTGGTGTGCAGCAATTGGTTACTCTTATAATTCTTAAATCTATCTTTGCCCCCTTCTGTTTCTCATCTACATGATGCTCCTCTGCAGTATCATACAGAAACATACTGTCAAGTTCCACCATGTACACAGATGACACCGACCTCTATCTCTCTTGACCTCTCCATCACTTCTGTATACCCACCGCCTTCTCAAAGGCAGTTAGGGATGAGTAACAGATGATGGCCTTGCCAGTGATGCTCACATCCTTTGAAATAATTTTAAGCAAAAGCCTGGAATGAATTGCAAGTTTTTCTAATTAAACACTGGAATACCCAAAGCCTGTTCAGCCCCTACCACAAACTCTTTCTTTGCAAACAATTCTGTCCCCTTCCCTAGACACTGTCTCAGGCTTTACAGAACCTTGGCATCCTATTTGACCCTGAGCTGAGCTTCCAACCCCACATCATATCCATCAGAAACAGCCCCAACTTTCACCTTCCCTTTCTGCCTCTGCTTAACAGCTGCCTATATCCTCATCTATGCTTTTGTTACCTCCAGATGCACCTATTTCTGGCTAGCCTTCCTCCTTCCACCCTTCATAAACTTGAGTTCTCAAGTTCTGTCTGTATTCTAACCTGCAGCAAATTCCACTCCTCCGTGGTGCCTACATTTGCCCCTGGTCCACCAACACAAATTTAAAATTCTCATCCTCTTGTGAAGTCCCTTCAGGGGCTTGTCCCTCCCTATCTTTGAAACCTCCTTCAGCCTTACAATCCTCCAACACTGCACTGTGCCTTTAGCTGTCTAGATGTTAAACTCTGAAATTTCCTCCCTAAATATCTCTCTACATCCTTTTTGTCTCATTACACTGAAGCACTTTGGGATGTTTACCAATGTTAGAGTTGCTATTTAAAGGTGGGCTTTGGAATCAGCCGCTGCCTGATTTGAATACAATATAACCCATTCATGTTGCAATTAATGATACATCCATCTCGGTTAGTTGCTATTCTGTTGAAGAGTCATACGGACTCGAAACGTTAACTGTGTTCCTCTCTGCAGATGCTGTCAGACCTGCTGAGTTTTTCCAGCTATTTTTATTTTTGTTTTGGTTAGTTGCTTTACGCTGATACCAATTTGAGTGTGTTACATGCAAGTAGAAGGCTGTATATCAAATGTCTCTGTTCTGCCCATCTCTCACCTTGCATTGTGCACTGCCATCAGCCAGGTAGCCCTGCAGAGAGCATCAAGTGGTGTCGCAAATCCAACTTCTCGTGTTTCTCTGACTGAATGTAATGTTAAACACCTAAACTCAACATATTTAAGGAACCACATTTAGAATCATAGCATCTTACGGCACAAATTTTCTCCAGTTCTAGTTACGATTTGAATTTGCTTACTCCAGTTTGCCATCATTGTTGATAAGTGCTTAAATTGTAAAAATTCAATAAATTATGGCTTAAAATAGATGATTAAAGTCAGAACTTGGGATTTGCTGGATTATAAAAGACCAAGTCTCATCTAGTTCACTCTGTCATCTTGGTGGTTGCAGGATACGCCAATTATTGTCTAAGTGCACAGCAGTCAGCCTTGGTTAGTTTACAACAGGCCCAAACGTGACGCAGGGAAAACCCCAGAGGTGGAGAGCATTTGGAGAATCATAAAGTTACCTGCTCCTCCCAATCACGCTACACTTACCACACACCATGTCTTGTCGTTTTAGGTCAGATATTTGAGGTGCTTTGACTCCGAACCTGCTGGATGGATTTCTATTTTTGACCATGCATTGCTATAGATTTTTCCCTTGCAAAGATGTCAAAGAATGTTGTTGCTTTCTGTCCAACAATACATTGCTTGAGAATCAAACCTTTACCAAGGGCAAAATCGCATTATGCAATCCAATGGTTTTTGTGAGTTTATGAAATGAAGGTAATAGTACAATCAAAAGGCAGGTAGATCCATTCAGGCAAAGAGGCAATCTTTATTTAACTTTACAGGTAAAATGCAACGGGCAAGGTCAGAAAAGATTTTGAAATTTGCTCTTGATTTTTGAGGCTATTATCTCAATGCGTCAACCTTCAAAAGTAGCGCTGAGGTGATGCCAGCAATACTAGTTTTATGTAATCTGCTCAAGACTAGGTATGTAAGTGTCTTTTAAAGGTTTTTATTTTTTTATAATTGTATTCATGATTTTCTTAAACTTGAAACCTTAGCTCAGAATATGCTGTATAATTGGCAGCTTTATAACATTTTGCCTTATAGGTTTTGTGTGATTCTTTGGTGCTGATTCTGCATATGGACCAGGCAATATCTGATTTATTTGGGTGTTGTGTGATCCAGCCAGTGTGTTGAATCCAGTAAGAAAGTGAACTCAGGATAAGGTACCCGTTTGTTGTATGAAAACAAAGGCTTCTGGGATGACTTTTAATTGGATTGCGTTTAGAATATTAATTTTCTGTGAAGTATATTTTGCATCCATAAATTGAGAAGTGTTTGCGTTAGTTTTACATAATGGATGTAGTAAGGAATTGGTTGGGTGAGGAGTATAAAGTCAATTGTGATTGCACAGAAAGGAGAGAATCAAGCTGGGAAGTATGTAACTCCACCAGGTGAATGGCAGCAAGGTAGGTAGTCATGTATATTTTTCAATATTAGCTTCAGGACTTGTGCAAGTCAAAAAATACTGCTGTAAATCTCATTAGTGTTGAAAAAGCTGAATAATGCATTTGTTTTTTTGATAGAATTGCATGGTGATGAGCCTAGGAATAGTGGGTTTCAAACAACGTATATTTTATTATATAACTTTCACGCATAAGAACGGGTAGACAGCAGAACTTAAAGGGATGCAATATGCGGATTGGAACATACGACTGAAGACTTCCTAAAATATGGTGGGATGAAACAGTGGAGGCAATTAAAGGGTACCTTGAAAACAATTACTGGGTGTCTGTATGTGCTTGTGGGGAGGGGACAAAAACTGTGTGGGTGAGGTGGGGGTCAGTGTTGTTGGGAGGTGAGGTCTCAGTGTTAGGGAGGTGGATATGGGGGTATGAAGATTTTGTGAACAGAATGACTTCATGTTTGCCAATGCTGACTGATTTTTTTTTAAAGTTTCAGCTTAACTCATAACTTGATACCAAATGAGCATTCAGATTGGACAGCAGCAGCCTGTGGTTTTGGAAAAGGGAGGTCATGCCCAATAGGGACCAGCAAAGAGATAACTGACCAGATGATCTGTTCTTTTTAGTGGTGCTGTTTGAGAGGTAAATATTGACCAGGATGACAAAGTATACTTTAGGAAGAAACAAAAAATGCTGGAAAAACTCAGCAGGTCTGACAGCATCTGTGGAGTGAAAGACAGAGTTAACGTTTCGAGTCCCTATGACTTTTCTTCAGAGCCTTAGAAAGAAATTGTATTGGGCTAGAAGTGTGGCTGTGCAGGTGAGGTTTCCGTACAAAATGCGCTGGGTCATGTTGACTTTAAGCTCTGTTTCAAATACAATGCATAATAAGCCTTTGTGTAACTTCCTCCCTGCAAAATAAATCTCATACTTTCCTTTGAATTCTGCAGTGATGAGCTGCCTACAGTCAATATAATACCTCCAACATTTCATGTTTAATGGAACACTAATATTTAGGATGCATAGTCCTGAATAAAGCAGTGTGTCTCTTCCTGTTAGCCAGCCTAGTTTGAAAACTGGAGGATCCTAATCATGTAAAACAACTGCCAGCTTCCTATCATGGGATGTAGAGTCTCAGCTCAGTAAGCATGATTGCAGCAGTTATGAAGGATACAAATTCTGATACTTAAAACTGGAAAGTTGTTGAGATGCTAGTACTGTATTCAAAGCTGGAACCCACTGAGTGTATTTACCTTTTGCTGTCGCAGTTAATGACATCACTTGAATTCCCCTGAATGTGTCACAACCCCATTGCATACTTACAGCTACTGTTAATTATCCATCCACTTTTTAAAATTGATTTATTTTTTGTGCCTGTGTATCTCTGGTTATCAACTTTGTTCAACATTGGCTTCCAAGGCCCAATGCTCTGGAATTCCCTCCTGATACTTTTTCACCTGCCTTCCTCTCTCCTTCCTTTAAGATGCTCCTCTAAAACCTACTTCTTTAACCAAGCTATTGGTCATCTGCCCTGATAGCTCCTTCTATGGCTTGCTTTCAAGTTTTGTTTGATAACGTTCCTGTGAAAAGCCTTGGAACATTTTACAACATTAAAGACACTATATAAATATGGATTGTTGTGTTCAAAAAGTCACTGTTGAGGAATTGAAGCATTTTTCCCCCGCCTTTTTTCCCCTTGCAGTTGTACTGACTGGGAAAAGGTTGGAATGGCAATTTTCTTTTCCTAGCCCATGTAATTATTAGCTTTCTCTTTTTTCCTTCTTTGCCCCATCCATGAAGTGCTTCAGAGGCCACTTTTTCAATGCCTTCCTGCCTGCCCTAGTGCTAGCTTGTCTGCCTGATTGTTCAGTTCCACAACCTGTGTGCTTCTCAGAAGCCCCAAGTGCTCCCTGCTCCATCCCAGGAAAGTCTGGAGACCAAGTGGACTCAAGAAATCTTGGACACACGGTGGGGGTGGTGTTTAGCACATTGAGCTGCAGAGGTACAGGAAGCTGGGAGAGGACTGGGTTTCACTATGAAGATACCAGAGGTTATATTAGAAAGTGGATTGGATTTTGAACATACTGGAAGGGGAGATGGAAAGTTAAAGGATGCTGAATGTGGGCTTGGAAGCAAATGGGACACAGGTCTTGACTCCTGTCCCACTACCGTGACTTTCCTCGATCCCACTTCAATAACCCAAGACTCACTGCATATACTTTACTGTCCATTCGTCTCTCCACTTTATGTATGCTTCACAGCCCTCATCGTGCTCCGACATCCAGGTCATGGGTACGAGCACCTCTCACAATCTTGTCCCAACATATTCCGTATTAAAAAACTTCATTCACTGCTAAATACCATGACTCAACTTTTTCATTCAATGTAATTTAATTTTTTATTTAATTCTATTCTTCACCATTTGATTTTTTATTAACTTCTTTCTTTTCACCTCGTGGCTTTTGTTTTGTGCAAAAGGGACATAATTATACACCCTATTTTACTATGCAATCATCCCCTCAAACAGCACAAAATGTACAATTGTATATAGAATTTGAGCCTGAAAGTGCCACTTAAACTTCCACAATCCTCTATCAATAATAACTTATTCAGTTAGTATAGATTAATGTCCAGATTTGTAAATTAAAATAGACAACACAATATATCCCTAGACTCACTGTGAACAATGCTACAAGAAACCTGCTGGTGTATCTATTGTTGTTCATGTCCACAGATCTATCTCACTGTTGTCACCAATTTTGGTCGTATTTTTGTGCACATTTGTGCTAACTGCTATGCGTAGTCTAGTTTCATGGAGCAATCTTCTCTCCCTCTGTCTTCTGTGTATTGGAAAAATTGTACATTGACTAAGGGGCTGTAGGCCTTGTTGTTGACAATTTACTTATGTATAATGTTCACTGCCTGACCACATAAGCTGTAATACAGGAAGTAAGGTTATTGAGTCATGCTTTTTATTTCAGCATCTTAGAATAGTAAATCCTGACTTGGGCTTTTCCTGTTTAGTCTGTAATTGGAATCCTCACTGCATAAACTGCCCAAGTCAAGCTGCCATTTTGTTTAACTTTCATTTTTTTCAATACATCACTTTTTTTTAGTGTGCAGGGTGATTGCCAATTTTTGGGGTAATAGGACACCATACTTCACCTATTCATTTTGTGGCTGCCTGATACTGTCTTCAGGTCATTACCTAATCACTGCTCAAGTCCTGCCTCCTTTTCTCTGTACTAAAGCACTGGTCTCCAGCCTAGTGCTCAGGCCTATCTATGTGACCCATTTCGGGTAGCCAAATTTGCATTGAGGCTGCATCCTACCAGCACCCCCCGCCGGCCCAGTTTAGTAGTGTTTCGGTTGTGTACTTGGTTATCCTGCAGTCGCTGACCACCTTGTTGTGCTCAGCGTCAATTACCTTTAAAACTTCTAAAATGGAGCCTTCAACCCACACCTCCATTCCACTGCTCTTTCTCCGCCATCCCCCACCATGTGCACATACTCTACCTTGATAAATAGTGTGAAATAGCAAAGTGCGCTGGTGCTGGGGGAATTGAGGTGATCTTCTGACTTAAACCAAAGAGAAATGCATGTCATCTTGCTGAAATAATATGTAATTTTAAAAACTTTTTCCTGAATTTGTGTACCAAGCCATCGTCATTAATTGGCTGCTTCATTATTTCACCATAGTTGCCTGTTTCTTTTTTGTCCGCCCCTTGACTCACTGATGTGTAAGACATCAAAAACTGACTTATAGTCGGGGAGTCCGATAAGCTTCTGCTACTGTGGATTGAAGACTTTTAACTCTTGAAGTATTTAATGTCCACTTGAAAAAGGCTGCCTATTTATTCAAAAACGAGTGCTGAGTTAAAGGTTGGGGGTGGGGGTGGGGGAGAGAAATGCACGTGATGTATTAAGAGTTATAGTGGTTGCATGAGGACAGCTGAGATTCACTGCCATCAGGGACCGTGAGACAGGAGTAAGATTTATTTTATTCAGTAATGTAAACTCGGATCACGTGCACATTATTAAAAGGAGGCCCTTAAATAGGTACTGATTTACGGCACAGTAGGGAGTGGAAAATCTCTGGCTCCCAGCTTCTAAGGACAACAGTGGCTTACACTGGAGGTTTTATTACCCAGTCTGTGTTCACCCTGGGATAAAGTTTCCACTGTAAACAAGACTGCCAAAGTGTGAAGAAAAACTGTGTGAAGGTGCATGTAAAACAAAGTAAAATGGGGTGAGATTGTGTGACAGGACAAAGCTGAGGTAAGGAAGATTAAATCAAAATAATTCAAACAAGCTCTAAAATTTACAACTTTTATTAACCTGACAGAGTAACAAATATTTATCATAAATCCCATTTTGATTTTAAAAATGTCTTGCTGTCTGTGAAACAAGGAAACTATTTAGAATTTTTAAAAGAATAGTAGCTTTGAATTTAAGAACTACTTATTCACTGTTCTCGCTCTCTGACCAAAGGATATAGCAAATCTATACTGAATGGGTTTTTTCTGCTTTCATTCAGCAGTGCCTCCAACAAAAAGGTTAGATTCCTGAGGGTGGAGGAAATACTAACAAGGTTTTGGATAAGGTTGTCACCAATCAACAAGTGCCCTTCATGCACAGCTACTTAAAGTAGTCAGTAAAATCAGTCATATTCTTGCCTCTATCTTTAGGAAATTATTTGAGAGTTGAGAATAGTAAATGAGGATTGAAAAGTAGTTTGTGTGACCCCAAGGTGACATGAACAGCTTGAGGAATTAAGGAGCCAGTCAACCAAACATCTGTTTTTGGTATATAATTACAACACATCTCTAAAAGAGACACTTGGATAATATGATGTAGAAGAAGGAAGTTAGCATGGACTAAAGGGAGGGAGATCTTGTCCAATGTATTTACTGGAATTCTTTGAGGAAATTATAACTGGATCAACACTGTGGCTACAAAAGCAGGTGAGAGGCTGAGAATTCTGCAGTGAGTAATTCACCTGCAGTGAGTAATTCACCTCCAGTGTTGTCCTTAGAAGCTGGGAGCCAGAGATTTTTCACTCCCTACTATGCTGTAAATCAGTACTCCTCAGAGCCTGTCTACCATCTGCAAGCCACGGTGATGAGTGAAGCAGCCTGCTTGATTTACACCTCATCTGCTACCTATGTACCATCTACATGATACACTGCAGCAATTCTCTAAGGCTCTTTCAACAGCAGCTTCAAGACCCACAATCTCTAATACCTATAAGGACATGGCGGGCAGCAGACACATGAGAAGCATAAGTTCACCTCAAAGTCGTGCACTATCCTGACTTGGAACTATATCACCATTCCTTTACTGTTGCTGAGTCAAAACTCCTTTCTTAACAGCTTTTATGGGTGTACCTACACCAGGTGAACTGTAGCAGTTCAAGAAGGTGACTCCCCACTACCTTCTCGAGAGCAATTAGGGCGGGCAATAAATGCTGCCCTTGCCAGTGACACTCATCCCATGAATGAATTTTTTTTAAAAAATGATCCCCTGACAGCAGAAATTCTTTCACTATGATTTAGATTTTATAGAATCATAGGATGATAACAGCCCAGAGGAGACGATTCGACCTGTCCATGTTGGCTCTCTGCAAGAGATATGAAATATTCGGCTAGCTCCGCTCCTTGCCTTTTCCCTGTCACACTGCAGGTTTTTTTTCTCTCTTCAGGTAATTATCCAATTCCCTTCTAAAAACCACAATTGAATCTCCCTCCATCTTGATCTTGGACAGTGCATTCCAGATCCACACCATTTGCTGCGCAAAAAATAAAAGGTTTTCCTCATATCGCCACTGGTTCCTTAGCCAGTCACCTGAAATTGGTGTCCTCTGGTTTTTGACTTGGATGCCATGTCACTTGAGCAATAAGCCCACAAGATTGGAAGGCATGGAATAGCCTGGCTAAACCAGAGAAAGAGAAGAGTGGTTGTGATGGAGCAGTGTTGATACAATAAGGGGCAGCTAGCTGGTTCCACAGGAATCCGTGCTGGGCCCAGTGCTACTTAGTGTTTTATGGGTGAAACTGTGAACAGAAACAAAAGCTGAATTTGCAAATTACACCACTCTTATTTTGAAAATGTGCACAGCCAAATTTGAAGAGGCAAACCAAGTTCAGAGGGCGCTGGATACAATGGAAAGGTGGGCTGATGGCAGATAGTATCTGCTGTGGTCAAATGCAAATTAAGGCGCGTAGATCAGGAACATCATCATTGGAAACGCAAACTAAGTGGATTTGGATTACAGGACATTAGATGTATCTTTCACTATTCATGGACACTTTGTTGAAATTAGCAGTAAGCAAGCGGCAATTGTAAGGACAGCAAACCAGATCACGTGTGTCAGAGGGAAAGAACACGCATCTCAAGAGATAATAAGTCTCCATAGTGGCAGAAACAAATCTGAGAAAAACGTCAAGAACAACACCAGGAACTCTTCTTTGCATTTATCGACCTGAACAAAGTATTTGACTCAGTAAATTGTGGATCTGTGGATTGTGCTCCAAAGATTTAGATGTCCAAGAAACTTGATCAAACCCTGCAATTGTTTCATGATATGACTGTAGCTGTCTTGTGTGGGAGATCTGACACCGACACCTTCAGAGCCCAGATCTGGGTCAGACAAGCCCCCATACATATACAGTCTACCTGACAGTGACATTTCATCTTATCAAAGATCAGCTGTCCTCTGATTTCAGTATTAAAAACCATCTAGATGGAAAACCCTTTAACCCCAATACCTCTGTGCAAAAACTAAACTGACCACCATAGATATACATGATTTTAAGTTTGCAGAATACTGCAGTATCATTGCTCACTCTGCACCAAATTATAAACCGCCCTCAATCTCTTTGATTCTGCATACAAGAAACTTGGCCTGTCCATGAACGTTGCCAAAACAAAGTGTATTAACCTACACCTGGTCAGCCAAGTATTCCACCTTCCATACATATTGAAGGAGAGACTTGAATATGTTTAGCACTTCCCACACCTGGGCAGCCATCTCTCTCAAAAAGCCACCATTGAAGAGGAGATCCAACACCAGGTCAGTTGTGCCAGCCCAGCTTTCTATAACCAACTGCAGTAAGTGTTTGACAACAAAGATCTCCACAAGACAAAGTCCTAGTATACAGAGCAATTGTTGTCACCACACTCCTGTACTGCCGTGAGACCTGGACCGTGTATCATCGATACATAGCACTAGAGAAATTCCATAAGCAATGGCTCTGCTGCATCCTCTGGATCCAATGGGGGAACTGTTGAACAAATACTAGTGTTTTTCTTGAAACGAGCTCCACAGGTATTCAGGCAAAATTCCTGAAAAATCAGCTTTGGATTGGAAACTGTGTCTGAATGGCCAAAAACAGTCTCCCCTGCTAGGTCCTGTTTTCTCAAATCTCAAATGGGCAACTTTACAGGGGAAGATAAAGAAAACGCTTCAAAGACACTCCAAAGGTCTCCTTGAAGCATAGCAGCA
Organism: Cetorhinus maximus; assembly: GCF_964194155.1. Lineage (NCBI taxonomy): Eukaryota > Metazoa > Chordata > Chondrichthyes > Lamniformes > Cetorhinidae > Cetorhinus > Cetorhinus maximus. The sequence goes on from NC_135881.1 coordinate 30,132,626, forward strand.
TTGACATTAATGGCTGGAAGGAGCTTGCTACCAATCGTTCAAAACGATGACAACTTGTCCATCAAGAAGTATCACAGGGTCACACCGTCTTAATGAGGCAGAGAAGTAAAGAAAAGGAATCAGATCCCACTAGCACATGGGTCATCCTGCCCCATGTGCCCAAATATCGAGAATCAGCCTGTTCAGTCACAAGAAGAACCAAGGCAGAAACTCACGACCCTGAGTAAACATCATCCTTGAATTGAGGGACCAGGGATGGTGTAGAGTTCTGTTATCTAGGCACAAAGTGCAGAAAAGGGAAACCAAGCTAATACAGAGCTTAATGCATCTCAGCTACTGGGTGAGGTTGAAGAGCCTGGGATAGTTTCCTCTGAGAGAAGAGGAAACTAAAGGAGGATGATAAAGGATTCTTTTTTTTTTAAAGCTATTCATTCATGGGATGTGGGCATCATTGGCTAGGCCAGCATTTATTGCCCAACCCAAATTGCCCTTGAGCGGGTGGTGGTGAGTTGCCTTCCTGAACTACTGCAATCCATGTGGTGTAGGTACATCCACAGTGCTGTTAGGGAGGGAATTCCAGGATTTTGACCCAGCGACAGTGAAAGAATGGTGGTACATTTCCAAGTCAGGATGGTGAGTGGCTTGGAGGAGAACTTGTAGGTGGTGATGTTCCTATGTGTTTACTGCCCTCGTCCTTCTAGATGGTTGCGGTTGTGGATTTGGAAGGTGCTGTCTAATGAGGCTTGGTGAGTTCCTGCAGTGCTTCTTGTAGATGGTACACACTGCTGCCGCTGTGCATCGGTGTGGAGGGAGTGAATGTTTGTGGATGGGGTGCCAGTCAAGTGGGCTGCTTTGTCCTGGATGGTGTCAAGCTTCTTGAGTGTTGTGGGAGCTGCACTCATCCAGGCAAGTGGAGAGTATTCCATCATACTCATGACTTGCGCCTTGTAGATGGTGGACAGGCTTTGGGGAGTCAGGAGGAAAGTTACGTACCGCAGGATTCCGAGCCCCTGACCTGCTCTTGTAGCCACAGTATTTATATGGCAGGTCCAGTACAGCTCCTGGTCAGTGGTAACCCCCAGGATATTGATAGTGGGGGATCCGGTGATAGTAATGCCACTGAATGCCATGGGGTGATGGTTAGATTCCCTGTTGTTGGAGATGGTCATTGTCTGGCACTTATTTGGCGTGAATGTTACTTACCATTTGTCAGTTCAAGCCTGGATATTGTCCGGGTCTTGCTGCATTTGGGCATGGACAGCTTCAGTATCTGAGGAGTCGCGAATGGTACTGAACATTGGCAATCATCAGTGAACATCCACACTTCTGACCTTGAGGAAGGGTGGTAATTGATGAATGAAGCAGCTGAAGATGCTTTTAATGTATTTGAGATTGCCACAAACTCTAGAATTGGAGGCACGAGAGTAAGCTAAGAACAAGGTGCATGTATCGTTTAGATTTAAGTACTTTACAAAGAAGTTGATGAACGTCTATACGGACTGCTTAGGGAGGCAGATAGATTGGAAAAATTATAAGCGGCAGTTGGATAGATTTTAGAGCGAGTGGATTATTAAGAGGTATTAAATCCTGGAAACAGTCTGGATGTATGCCATCAATACCAGGTGGATGTTTCCTCTTGTGGGAGAGACTAGAACTAGGGGACACAGTTTAAAAAAATAAGACAGACGTGAGAAAAGTTTTTTTTTTCCTGAGGGTAGTAAGTGAAATTCTTTTCCCAGAAAGGAGTGGAGGCTGTGTCGTTGAATTTATTCGGGCCGAGTTAAATTTTTTGATGGACAAGGGAGTTAAGTGTTATAGGGAACAGAAAGGAAGGTGGACTTCAAACCGCAATCGGATTAGCCGCGATCTTATCGAATGGCGGAGCAGGCTCAAAAGGCATAATGGCCTATCCCTACTCCAAGTCCTATGTTCCTATTTTCCTGATCTGTATGATCGTTGTTCAGAGACCTTCTCTCTTTTTCTTTACACTACTGAAAAGCAAGAACTTGGATTTATGTTGCACTTTTCATGTCCTCAATGTAATATTTTGAAGTGTAGTCACTGTTATAATGTAGGAAACATGGCAGCTAATTTCTGCTCAACAAGGCCCCATGAACAGCAATGTGATCATTATCTTCTTGAGTTCCCTGCATGAAGGCAGTTCCTTGGTGATAATTCGCTGAACCACGGCAAAGTGCCATGATTTTTTTTATTATTAGTAAGTTGAAGAGGCAGGCCCTGAGTCTACCTCCAGCCAGAACGGGAATGAACCCCGTGCTGTTGGCATTAATCTGATCCACACGCTAGTTGTCTAGCTAACTGAGCTAACCGGCTCCCCAGCGATGTGTTAATAACCAGATAATCTCTATTTAGATGTTGATTGAGGGATAAATATTGGCCAGAGCACAGAGGTAAACAGCTCTGTTCTTCAAAATGGTGTCAATGGATCTCTTGTGCCCACTTGAGAGGGCAGAAGGGGCTTACAATGGCAGCAATGGTGCCATGTCGCCTGGTGTGTTTAGTCAATAATGAGGCGGAACTTGAGCCCACAATCTTTTGACTGAGGCTAGAGTGCTGCTGACTGAGCCATAGCTGGCATTTGTTTTTTATTGTCATTGGCAGCGATTGTGCAGCGCTTATATTTTTTTTTGTGCAAGTTTAGTGATTTGATGCCCAGAGTAGAGGATTTCCTTAGCAACACTGCCTGGAAGTTCCTCTGTTGGCAGAAACCAGAAGTTAGATTTGGAAATGCACCCATACTGTCAAATTTCCTGCCAATCTCATCAAAATACACCCAAACATAAAAATGGGAGTAAGTCAATGTATGCAATTTGGGCTGGAGGAAAGCATCAAACTCACCAAACATTCCCTTTTTTTTAAGTATGAATATTAAAGTTTCCACTCATTCCTGCATATTTGGCACATGTGCGAATCTGCAGTTGGGGCAAGTGTTTCAATTTTTAATGACTTATGCCAAAAAAATGCAATAATAGGAACACTGTAGGTCTTGGTGCAGATAATTTTTTAAAAATTACAAAACACTCAGTAACCTTTTCCTGCTACACCTGAATGTGGTTGTAATTTTAAGCAAGCCTCTGAACAACTTCAGAGAATTCAATCAGTAGGCGACTAAAAGATTAAGGAAATTTAGGCATTTTGTAGTTTCTCATGTAACCCTAAACCCAAAATATAAGCCGCATATTTGGTTTGTTCCCAGGTTATGCAAGTCCCTGGACGCAAATGCTGAGGAAATTCAAGACTCCTCTTGTCAATTTAATGGTTTGGCTTAGGAGTCATTGCATTTGCAAACCTATTGAAATTAACATGTTGTGTGATTATTTAAATTGTTCATTTAAATTTTTGAGGTGAAGACCAAGATCCGCAGTTCATGATACTACCAGGATTGAAGAGCGTAGGAGAGATGATGAGTAAATTAAGTAGTAGTGATGTTTAAAGGTAAGATTCTGATAATGATTGAGTTTGGAAATTTTGTGAAAATTTAGCCTGGAAGCTTCTGAATTGTAGGGGAAGGGAGGAATGTGGCACATTATATTTCAAAGGTTTCATCAGATATTCCTGTGTGTCCGAAATATTTTATAATAAATGTACATTCCCAAAGTGCAAAAGTGTAGCCAATGTCTGTGAATAAGAGCAGTTTCCTGGACCCAAACATTTGTTGCTTTAGCACATACAATCCATTAAAATCCAACAAGTGCTCTTGAGGTTGGAAAGGAACATACTCTTCACAAAAAATAGGCTCTTTATCATCCACAGCTGGTTCTTCCCACTGACAAGGGAAATATATGAGATCTAGAAAAACTATTTTTTCCAGCGCTCACAATGTCAGCAAACCAGCGGGAGGCAATTACAAGACAAGAGCTATACTTGCAAATGACCTTGTGATTGACAGCTTTATTGCTCTTATTTTGTACTGTTCTGTGAATGTAGTAAGGTCATTGAGTAGTGAAAATTATCCTGGGTAACAGATGGGTAATCAATGTACGTTAATAATTATAACATCACATTATCTGCAGGATTATGATCTACCAGCGAAGTAATATAAAATACAAATGGTTGTTGCCCCCATTTTAAATCAATAATAGTAATGTAACGGGAAGAAATTTGTGACCTTATATGTAATTTCTTTCTTTCTTATTCTGTGGCCCTGTATCTTCAGTAGCTACAGAATATCCCTTCCACACATGGAAATCTCAAATGAGAATTCTCATATGTACATGACACTTGAATAACCAATGATACATGCGTATTAGAGAATTAATTAAAAAAAAACATACTTAAGATTTCACTGGAGCTAAGACCACAGAATAAACCGGAAATAGCAAGCAACGCCTGAGGCACACTGTTGTGCCAAAGACTGCTTCAAAGTTGCTTGTGCCAAAAAGTCCTGCGAAGTGAACCTCTTTATATGGCATGTTACTGCTGTAACTTGCCGTTGCTGACAAGATGCCTGTTCAACTCTAAATATTACCAAGTTGAAATAATGTTGGCTTCCCCTCTTGTTGTTGTAGCCTTCGCATGTGAAGCTAACACCAGAGTGAAATTTAAACTCCCTGCGAGTTTCGTTTTGCTTTTATGGCATTTCATACTGACTAGACACACCAGGTGACATGACGCTGCTGTTGCCATCCTGTCAACCTTTGTGGTTACTATAGTAACACTTGGCTGATTAAGCTTAAAACTAGGCTAAAATCTAAGCTGACACTCCAGTGTGGTACTGAGACAGCGCTGCACTGATGGAGGTGTTGTCTTTCAGCCAAGTTGTTTATACTGAAGTCCCATCTGTCCCCTCAGATGGGACTAAAAGATTTCATGGCACTATTTGAAAATAAGCGGGGCAGTTCCCCGCAGTATTCTGGACCATGCTTATCCCATAACTAACATCATTATAACAGATTATCTGGTCAGTATTGCATTGCACTTTGTGGGAACTTGCTGTGCTCAAATTGGCTGCTGCCTTTCCTACATTACAACAGTAATTACGCTTCAGAAGCACTTTGAGACACCCCAAGGTCATGGGTGACTCTATGTAAAGCATGCTTTCTTAATGGATTTTAAATAGAATTTACATTACAGAAGCAGGCCATTCGGCTGACCTGGCCCATGCTGGCTTTTATGTTCTATACAAATTTCCTCCAGACTTACATCACCCCCCTCTATCAACATGACCTCCTATTCCTTTCTCCTTCTGGTAAGAGTGTAGCTTCCCCTTAAGTGCAGCTCTGCTCTTCAGCTCAACTACTCATTGTGGTAGCAAATTCACCATTTTTGTCATTCTGAGTAAAGAGTTAAAGTTTTTTTTTTGTTAGGCACTAGATTTTGGTTGTAAGTGTGGCGTTGCCACCATTACAGATGCAGGGAGAGGTTCCTTACTTGATAATCTTGTGGCAAATTAACATTATTTGTCTGTTTCCTCCCTTTCCCTTCTGCTCTGGCCATTTTTCAATTCATTTTAATGGGGCAACTTTGCTTGTGGAGCACTCTTAAGACAGAGAGCAGGTGGATTTGCATCTTTACAAAGTCGCAATATTGCCAGTGATTGCATATAGGTTTCAGATTTTTTTCCTTTTATTCTGTTAAGGTGGCAGCAAGGAAAATGCTTGAAAGTTTGTACAGTAGAATTGGCAGTGTGTGGATATAAAATAGGAAACCTATTCTGCTAAATTTTATAAACTAAATCACGAACAGATGCGACAAATGAAATGCATTTTGCAGTTAGTAAATGATGCTGAAAACACCAGGTTCTCTGAAGTACTTGGCTTTCTTCTTTTGTGGCATCATTCACTAATTGGGATAAATTTCGAACAGACCTAGCAACTCAAGACTAGGCAGCCATGAGACGCTGTGGGCCATTAGCAGCAGCAGAATTGTACTCGAACACCATCTGTAACCTTATGGCCCGGCATATTACCCCACTCTACCGTTACCATCAAGCCAGGGAATCAACCCTGGTTCAATGAAGAGTGCAGGAGGGCATGCCAGGATCAGCACCAGGCATATCTAAAAATGAGGCGTCAACCTGGTGAAGCTACAACACTGGACTACTTGGGTGTCAAACAGCACAAGCAGCAAGAGATAGATGGAGCTAAGCAGTTCCACAACCAATGGATCAGATCAAAGTTCTGCAGTCCTGCCGCATCCAGTCGTGAACGGTGGTGGGCAATTAAACAACTCACTGGAGGAGGAGGCTCAGCAAATATCCCCATTCTCAATGACGAATGAGCCCAGCACAGCAGTGCAAAAGATAAGGCTGAAGCATTTATTACAATCTTCAGCCAGAAGTGCCGAGTGGATGATCCATCTCAGCCTCCTCTGGAGGTCCCTAGCATCACCGATGCCAGTCGTCAGCCAATTTGATTCATTCCACATGATATCAAGAAACAGCTGAAGGCACTGGATACTGCAAAGGCAATGAGTCGTAACAATATTCCAGCAATAGTACTGAAGACTTGTGCTCCAGAACTTGCCGAGCCCCTAGCCGAGCTGTTCCAGTACAGCTACAACACTGGCATCTACCCGGCTATGTGGAAAGTTGCCCAGGTATGTCTTGTACACAAGCAGGACAAATCTAACCCGGTCAATTACCACCCCATCGGTCTACTTTCGATCATCAGTAAAGCGATGGAAGGGATCATCAACAGTGCTATCAAACGGCACTTGCTTAGTAATAATCTGCTCATATGCTCAGTTTGGGTTCCGCCAGGGCCACCCAGCTCCTGACCTCATGACAGCCTTCGTTGAAACATGGACCAAAGCGGAACTCCCGAGGTGAGGTGAGAGTGACTGCCCTTGACATCAAGGTAGCATTTGACTGAGTGTGGCATCATGGAACCCTAGCTAAACGGAAATCAAAGGGAATCGGGTAAAACTCTGTTGGTTGGAGTCATACCTAGCACAAAGGAAGATGGTTGTGGTTGTTGGGGATTAATCATCTCCGTTCCAGAACATCACTGCAGGAGTTCCTCACACTAGTACCCTAGGCCCAACCATCTTCAGCTGCTTTATCAATGACCTTCTTTCCATCATAAGGTCAGAAGTAGGGGTGTTTGCTGATGATTGCACAATGTTCAGCACCAATCGTGACTCCTCAGATACTGAAGCAGTGCAAGTCCAAATGCAGCAAGACCTGGAAAATATCCAGGCTTGAGTTGACAAGTGGCAAGTAACATTCGTGCCACACAAGTGCTAGGCAATGACCATTTCCAACAGAGATTCTAGCTATTGCCCCATGATATACAATGGCATTACCATTGCTGAAATCCCCACTATCAACATACTGGGGGTTACCATTGACCAGAAACTGAACAGGACTAGCTATATAAATACTGTGGCTACAAGAGCAGGTCAGAGGCCAGGAATCCTGTGGCGAATAACTCACATCCTGACTCCCCAAAGCCTGTCCACCATCTACAAGGCACAAGCCAGGAGTGTGATGGAATACCCTCCACTTGCCTGGATGAATGTAGCTCCAACAATACTCAAGAAACCGGACACCATCCAGGACAAAGCAGCCCGCTTGATCGGCACCACAAACATTCGCTCCCTCCACCATCGCACAGTGGCAGTAGTGTGTACCATCTACAAGATGCACTTCAGGAACTCACCAAGCCTCCTTAGATAACACCTTCTAAACCCACGACCCCTGCCATCTAGAAGGACAAGGGAAGCAGTCACATGAGACTGCCACCAGCTGCAAGTTCCTCTCCAAGCCACTCACCATCCTGACTTGGAAATATATCGTCATTCCTTCACTGTCGCTGGGCCAAAATCCTGGAATTCCCTCCCTAACAGCACTGTGGGTGTCCCTACACCACAGGGACTGAAGCGGTTCAAGAAGGATGGTCACCAACACCATCTCGATGGCAGTTAGGGATGGGCAATAAATGCTGGCCTAGCCAGCGATGCCCACATCTCATGAATGAATAAGAAAAAGTCATGGAAGGAAGGTGGCTGCTCTGTTTTTAGATATCTGACGGTATCACTTTGTTACCATTTACTATATCAGATTGGTCCTGTGCACTATTTGTTTTCCTCTCTCCCTTCACTATATAATTTCTCCCAGAGTGAAAATTAATTTTAGGGAATTGATTATGTGCACTAGTACAGGCAAGTACACACAACCTATTGCTCAACTTTCTAGCTTTTTTTGGTGCTTCAATATGCTGCACCTATTGCTTGTACAGTGAAACCTGTAAGATGGGCAGTCAAAAAAAAAACAGACACTTAACGACAGTTTGAAATAACTTGCACTTTAACAGATACAGGCTGCACCATGAAACCATGGACACTTGCAAACTGCAGATAACTTTCAACCTACCAGGCCATTTACACCCTAAATCATGGGACGCAGCCTGATATCATACTTTTACATTATTCAAAATACCTACTATATCTGAATTTGAACACTGATTTATTTTTGTTCCTGCCTGTATCAGGTCTTTAATCCCCCTGGAGTCAGTGTCCCTAATCCCTGCTGTAGCCTTGTTGATAACGTATGGTAAAAGATGTACCAACTGCATGCAAATCCACATGACGTGTGCGCACCCTACTCCATATACTATAGTTGCCTGCAGTCTGAGAAACGTAATTGGGGACAAGTTCCACTGTAGAGGTACATCATTCTTTGGATCCAATCTAAAGTTTTTAGCATTGTTGTAGCTGATTAGGTGCTGATCATAATCTCAGCTGGTGCTTCGAGCTTGTTGGAAAAACTAGGCCAAAAAATAAAGATCATTAATCAGCATGGGTGAGGCAGCCAAACAGTCCGTGACTTGGCAATAGTTTTTTCATGATAAAACCCAAGTTTCCAGAAGTCTGACGTGTAAACATGAACTTCTTGCTGCATATGAATTCCACTGCTGTACAGCCAGAAAGTGACTCTTTTCGACAGTGTATTCCATGATATGGGAGTGGTTCCAGTGTGCTTGGTCACAATCCATTCCATCTCTGGTTTACTGCTTTAATAAATAGCTCTCCAGTTTGATCAATCATATGTTTAATGCTTCTATTGGGTGGCTGTAGTCATTCCAGAACCACCACTCCATCTCCTACCAAGTCTTCTCCGTGCAAGTGTGCTTTTGTTGTCCGAGATTGGAAACAATGATTTGCATCAGTGGTCATAGGGACTAAGGGGCATTTATAAAACTGGCTTGTTTCCGACAAGTCTCTTGCCATCAAGCAATGTAGAGGCAGCAAAAGCCCAGGGACCACGTTGCAGGTGTGCTCTGTTGCAAGGTTGTTTGTGAGTTCAACAAGTCTCTGGCCATAGTCCATCTCACTAAACCCAAGAGTTTTTGTAACTTAATCCACCTCTACAGCCACCTAGGAACGCAACAAGAACCCCTGGATGAACAGGGGGAATCTTCACTTTCTCGGTTGAGGATTTTAGCAATCAAATGCAGCACCAAAAACCATGGTGATTTTTGGCTGGGAACCTTCACGACCACCACCCCTCCAATCACAGAATCACAGTGCAGAAAAGGCCCTTCGGCCCATCGAGTCTGCACCGACACGTGAGGAAGCACCTGACCTACTTAGCTAATCCCATTTACCAGCACTTGGCCCATAGCCTTGAATGTTATGACGTGCCACCTTTTTGTCTTTCCAGTGTAAAGTTGGTGCTCTACCCATTCAACGTTTTCTGCCTCCGTTCTTCCCTCAACCAGGGCATAATGAGGACTGTCAAATCCCACTATCAGAACTAACTGTCTGAGCTTGCTTGTCACCATGGTCAACTCACATTCTGCATCTGCCGTGCAGTACTCATGACCTGCCAGTGAAATCACCTGCTAAGTTAACATGCTCTATGTCTGCTGGTGGATTAACTGCAGCACAGCAAGTTAAGCCAACCACTGTTGTTAAGTGCTTTGCTGATTATAGCTTCCCCATCCTACAGAAGAAACTGGAGAGGCAAGGCCATGCCTGGTGTGTCTGTCCCTGTGTGTCTCCCTCTTTTCTCCACCCCCTCCCCCACCCCGCACCACCTATGTCAGTAGAATAATGAATGTACAATATATCGTTTCTCTGTGTGAAAAATTACCATTGAATAAATCAGGATGAATTTATTAGTACAACACTAATATTTTCTTGTAAAATTCATGAATCAGCTCACTATCATATTAAAAAAAACATTTCTGGTTAACTGACTATCTTTGGACAAACACCCAGACTAATAGTACTGTACCCTGCAATGATTATTGCAAAAATAAGGACACCTGATGCAAGTCCCATTGCCTCAAATTTATAGGTTTCACTGTACTCAAAAGTTAGTATGTTGTAGTTGAAGGGCAGAATGAACAGACTGTAGCTAACTGTATTGCTGTTAAGAATATATAACATTTATTCAGTTTTCAATGCTGTGGCAAAGTTGATTTGTGCATTTGCTTGTTAACCAATATGACTGTTGTTATGACATGGCAGGTATTGTGTGCCAGGCAGACCAAACCCACAAGGGAAACTTCACAACAGTTTTGCAATTTGTATTTATTAAAGGAAGATTTGTACACTGAATTCAGAAGTATATGAGCCCACTAACAGCTTTAGAGATTTTGAAAAAAATTAACAAAAGCACATAAGATTACAGTTACTTAATACTATAATAAATACCAAAATTTCTAATTAACTTGACTCCCAACTACGCACCCTCTTTAAGGCAACAGTCCAAAATAGATTTTAAATTTAGATGGGCAATCCCGCAAGTTTACCACAGCACCCACACAGCAGTGGAATTCCAAAGACTTTTCTCTAACTTTTTGGTTACTGGACACAGCAGACTTCTACAAAAGTGGTTGGAGACTTTTTTCCCAAGGCTGTTTAACACTGTCCATTTAGAGCTTACATGGCCCCTCAACACAGCCTTCCATCCTTCTTTATATATGTTTTTTTCTCTCTCTCTCTCTTTAATCTGGAAATTCTATTGTTTTATATGTCTTTGGAAATGTACTTTTCCCATAATATAAAAATCTTTCATGTTGCCAATATGGTCAATACCTTTGAGAAAAATAAACATACTGCCTGGCTTTGCTTCTCTTGTTAGTTGTAAACATCCTGTTATCACTTTGAAATCTAAACAACCCCTTTACTTATCTAAAAATGCAAATTTCTTTCACACCCTACATGCTGCCCTCAATCATATTTACTCATTAGCATTTCAAATGCCTTTTGCACCTAACTTCTTTTGATAATTTCAACCTTACAGTCTATCTGACTCTAATTCAATTAAATCACACAGAACCATACACACTCTCAAACCTACTTTACAATAAACCACAATAATGTTATGAAAAATGATAGTTTCGTGATGCTATGCTTGTGAAGACTGAAAAACGTTTGCATTTTTTTGGCCTTTGTTCTTAAACATGTGAAGAATGAAATGATGTATGTGCTGCTAAATGATGGAATAAATATGATAGCTAAAAAGAACATATACAAGACAGATAAAGGCTTTTTTTTTAGGTGTAGGTTTTAACTGAGACAAAAATGATTTCCTGCCTGTTTTTGATGCTCCATTTTCCTGTTTTAGTAACTCTGGAAATTGATTGTGTTTGCCTAGAAACAGAAGTATTGCACTCTAGTCATGTCTATCCTTTGGCCATAGTTGTGAAATTGATTTTGAGTCCTCTATCATTTGTCAAACTTGGAAAGAGCTTTAGTGTAACATCTAAATGTGTTGAATTACTGTATTGTATAAATTTCATAGATTATTAAAAAACTAAAGAATTTAACCTTCTCTTGCCTTCTAAGAAGTATCTTACGAGATCAAAAGTCTGAATATTTTTTCAAACATTTAAGGTTGCAAATTCTTTTTGTATGTACGTATATAAATATTTATCACCACATGCACCTGATCAGTAAAACTTCTTGAATGGTAATTAGCTCAATTTTATCTGATCAATGCATTCATCTTGAGTCTTCAAAACAGGAGGTTTAGTTGACTTGTGATCAGTGTAATCTGTAAACGTGAATTCATCCAGACTGTTTATATTTGAAATAATGTTCATGTTTAATTTTCTACCTAATGGGGATGACGGGGAATATAATCAACCATGGTGCATGGGTGCACTGGTGACAGCACTATAATACTGTCAAAGTATTGTTACTTTCCATCATACACAATACCAGGTCAGGTGGTTTTTTTTTGCTCTTGTTTGCCAGTGTTTCCTCAATATGTACTGGTTGCAGAAGAGTTCACCTGTTCAAGGCTGCAATGTGTCTTTTGAAATGCATACCTCTATGGACCCAGTATCAAGCAGTGAAGATTGCAATAGCTGCTTTTATACAGCTGTGTAGGTGCAACAGGTGCCCACATTTGCATTGTTATTCGTGTTCTGGAATCCACCATGTTTATATTGAGATATATTTTAGAGGTTTGTGCTTCCAGTTGTAAGAAGATTGTCAATGTCCCTGGGCTTTTTCTGCACGAGAAAATTATTTTTTTTAAAAAAAGTATTTCAGGTGCCATGCAAAAGGTTTATACACAAGCAAGATAAGGGCTCCTGGATGTAGGGGGGTGGTAATATATTACATGGGTAGAGGATATTTTTAATATTTGTATGGCTGGGGAAGCAATTATAGTTCGATGTTGAGGTTAACGATCCTTTTCAGTGGCTTCAGCTGAAGCAGTGTGAATGGTTCACGTGCTGGAAGCAAAGAGTAGGGGCAGACGGAACATTTTTAAGTTGGCAGGGTGTAACCAGAGGAGTTCCGCAAGGATCGATGCTGGAGCTTTAGCTATTTACAACCTATATTAATGACTGAGACAATGGACTGAGAGTGGTGTACCTTAGTTCGCTGACAATACAAAGCGGAATGTAAGTGGTGATAAGACAGAGACTGCAAAGAGCTATACACAGGTTAAGTGAGTGAGCAACAGAGTGGCAGATAGTGTAATGTAGGGAAGTGTGAGGTTATTTGCTTTAGTAATATGAATAAAAAAAGCAAAATATTGTTTAGGTGTGAAACTTCTAAATGTTGATGTTCAGAGACATGAGTGTACTCATACAATGAACGCATGCTGGAACAGCAAGCACAGGAATGCAAATGCCATGTTGGCCTGAGAGAGGTGGATGCACAAGGTACAAAACACTAGGGCCTGGGCTCATTGGCTGAGTTGCCTGTCAGTTGGAATGGTCCACTCACCAGATTGGTTGCTTTGGACACTGTCAGACTATCTGGCATGTAGACCATCGAGATTGACAGACCACTTGGCCAATGATTGCTGATAATTAGCTGAGTAGGATGTGCCAAATTCCCCAGTCCCTCCTTTCTTGTTTACCTTGTGGACTGTTCTGTTTAGGTATTGAGTGCTGCTTTCTTCACTCTCTCTCCTCCAGACCTGCCTAGAGACTGCTGCAATACAAGGTGGTGTAAAGTTCCAAGTTCCTCTGTTTTAATTTACCCCTATAAGGCCCTTCTTTTCCTGAAGCCTCCTCCAAGTCCTCCCTCAGTCTTTGTGTTTGCGTGTATATTGCACATGCTTCCTCCACAGGCCGAGAGAGGAGAACCCAGGCTGAAAGACAACTTGCTTCTAAACCCTACTTTGCTATGAACTCCACAAGGCCGGCTTGGAAAGTGCACCATCCGAGGTAATCGCAAGGTTGGTCTTAGTTAAACTGAACTACTCAATGAAAAGTGCAGGAGGGCATGCCAGAAGCAGCACCAGGCATGCCTAAAAATATGGTGTCAACCAGGTGAAGCTACTACACAGGACTACTTGCATGCCAAGGAGAATAAGCAGCAAATGATAGTCAGAGCGAAGTAATCCCACAACCAACGGAACAGATCTAAGCTCTGCAGTTCTGCCACATCCAGTCGTGAATGGTGGTGGACAATTAAACAACTCACTGGCGGAGGAGTTTCCACAAATATCCCCATTCTCGATGACGAATGAGCCCAGCACATCAGTGCAAACGATAAGGCTGAAGCACTTGCTACAATCTTCAGCCAGAAGTGCCGAGTGGACAATCCATTCCTGCCTCCTTCTCTGGAGGCCCTCAGCATCACCAATGCCAGTCTTCAGTCAATTCAATTCACTCCATGTGATATCAAGAAATGGCTGAAGGCAGTGGATACTGCAAAGACTATGGGCCCTGACAATATTCCAGCAATAGTACTGAAGACTTGTGCTCCAAACTTGCCACGTTCTTAGCCAAGCTGCTCCAGTATAGCTACAACACTGGCATCTATCCGACTATGTGGAAAATTGCCCAGGTGTGTCCTGTACACACGAAGCAGGACAAATCCAACCCAGTCAATTACCTCCCCATCAGTCTACTCTCAATCATCAGTAAAGTAATGGAAGGAGTCATCAACACCGCTATAAAGCCACACTTGCTTAGCAATAACCTGCTCACTGACACCCAGTTTGGGTTCCTCCAGGGCCACTTGGCCCCTGACCTCATTACAGCTTTGGTACAAACATGGACAAGAGAGCTGAACTCCAGAGGCGAGGCGAGAATGATTGCCCTTGACATCAAGGCAGCATTTAACTGATAGTGACATTAACGAGCTCTAGCAAAACTGGAGTCTGTGGGAATCAAGGAAAACTCTCCGTTGGTTGAAGTCATATCTAGCACAAAGGAAGATGGTTGTGGTTATTGGTCAGTCATTTCAGCTCCAGGACATCACTGCAGGAGTTCCTCAGGGTAGTGTCCTCGGCCCAACCACCTTCAACTGCTTCGTCAATGACCTTCCTTCCATCATAAGGTCAGAAGTGGGGATGTTCACTGCAGACTGTACCAATAATTGGCATCATTCGTGACTCCTCAGATACTGAAGCAGTCCATGTCCAAATGCAGCAAGACCTGGACAATATCTAGGCTTGGGCTGACAAGTGGCTAGCAACATTTGTGCCATCGAGGTGTCAAGCAAAGATCATCTCCAACAAGAGAATCCAGCTGTTGCCCGCTGTTCAATGGCATTACCGTCACTGAATCCCCCACTATCAACAACCTGGGGGTTACCAATGACCAGAAACTTAACTGGACTAGCCATATAAATACTGTGGCTACAAAAACAGGTCAGAGGCTAGGAATCCTGCAGTGAGTAACTCACCACCTGACTCCCCAAAGCCTATCCACCATCTACAAGGCACAAGTCAGGAGTGTGATGGAATACTCCCCACTTGCCTGGATGAGTGAAGCTCCAACAACACTCAAGCTTGACACCTCCCAGGATAAAGCAGCCCGCTTGATTGGCACCACATCCACAAACATTCACTCCCTCCACTGACACAAAGTAACAGCAGTGTGTACCATCTACAAGATGCACTGCAGAAATTCACCAAGGCTCCTTCAACAGCACCTTCCAGACCCACGACTACTACCATCTAGAAGGATAAGGGCAGCAGATAGATGGAATACCACCAACTGGAAGTTCCCCTCCAAGTCACACACCACCCTGACTTAGAAATATTTTGCCATTCCTTGGCTGTCGCTGGGTCAAAATTCTGGAACTCCCTTCCTAATAGCACTATGCGTGTTTCTGCAACACATGGACGTCAGTGGTTCAAGAAGTTAGCTCATCACCACCTTCTCAAGGGCAATTAGGGATGGGCAATAAATGGTGGCCCAGCCAGTGATGGCCACAGCTCATGAATGAATAAATAAAGGTTTTTAGTTAGCTCTGCTGCTTTGCACTTTTTAATGGTCATTTTTATTATTTGCTCTTTTTAAATTATCCATTTATTGCTTTGACTTTTTTTGCTCAACAAGTTAGTTGTTTTCTTCGTATCTTAACTTTTTTTTTTGAACTTCATGTTTAACATTGTGCCAAGCCAAATCTCAGGCAGCTGCTGCTGGGTTTCTTGCTGAAGGAGAATGAGAGGCTCACAAGAATTCTGATGCTTTTTGGAGAGCTGACAATAGGGGTTATTTTTTGCTCCATTAGAATGGGGAATGTTGGAAATGCTCAGCATGTCTGGTGGCATCTGTAGAGAGAACAAGGTCAGTGACCCTTCATCTGGACTAGTGCATATCATGGAACTGAAGTGTTGAACCTGTTTCTCTCTCCGCAGATGCTGCTTGGCCTGCTGAATATTTCCAGCATTTTCTGTTTATATTTCAGATTTCCAGCATCCGCAGTACTTTGCTCTCCTATTATATGCTCCATGCTTGGCATTTGTAAGTGTGGTTAGTTTCATTTTAAAATGAGAAAATATTTATCACTCAATGTTAGGTGTATTTTTTCTGTTAACAAAGCCCATTTGTGGGAAAGAAATATATTATTGCAGGTGAATTGATTGGTGCTAATTTACAGGAAGGTTTTTGCCATTTTTAAACTTGGAAATGAAACCAGGAGTAATGCACCAATAGGATCTGTCACTATTAATTCAAGATATTCTCATTTTATTATGTAGGATTATATTTTGTTTTTGCAGTGCATGTGAGGTTCAGGCCTTTTGGATATTGCTGTCCAGATATTGCATATGGCCGGTTCAAAAAAGCGGAGCTGGTTGTATAAAAGGAATGACTAAGTTGCATGTAACTGACAAAGTCGTGGTTGTGAAGTATATCATACTGAAAAATGTGCTTTCAATTGGCTTTATGAATAGAGGCATAGAGTACAAAAGCTGAGAAATTTTGCTAAACCTACAAAAAACAGTTCAAACCCACATGAATCTGGTTCCCAATTCTGGGCACCCGAACGATGTGATGGGGAGGGTTTTAAAGGAGGAATAAGGGACCCGGACACAGGAGAGTCACCACTGCCCATGATTTCTTGCTCTGGTCCAGATTGAAGTACAGATCAAGGAAGTCTTGTTGCAATTGTTTTCTCCTTGGTCAGCTTCCCCCCCCCCCCTCCACCCCCACCACCAAACCAAGGTTCGAGGATGACTTACTTCCACTGTGCTTTGCTGGGTTCTGAGATGGCTGATAAGTCAAATGCATGATCTACAGATTCTGCCACATGCGGGAGAGATGGTGCTTGGACGATTGGATAGTTTGTATGCTCTCTACGGTGCCTTGACTTCGCCTCTGCACGTTCCCAACAAAGTCTCTCGTTGTGTTTGGTGCCTTCCTGAGTTGCAAGCCAGGCACTCCCATCAGTCAGCGGGGATGTTTGACCTCTTCAGGGACACTTTGTGGACATCCTTAAAGCATTTCCGTTGTCCTCCTGGGAGTTTGCTGCTACTGCGATTGAGTTCCAAGCAGAGCAGTTGCTTCGGGAGTCTGGTGTTGGGCGTACGAATGGCATGTTCTGCCCAGCAGAATTGGTTTTGAGTGATTAACACCTCAATGCTGAGCATGCTGGCTTGGGAGAGGACGATACTGTTGGACTTCATTCATTCGTTCATTCATAGGATGTGGGCATTGCGGGCTAGGCCAGCACCTATTGCCCTTGAGAAGGTGGTGGGGAACTGCCTTCCTGAACCGCTGCAGTCCATGTGGTGTAGATACACACACAGTGCTGTTAGGGAGGGAGTTCCAGGATTTTGACCCAGTTGCAATGAAGCATCTGAAGATGGTTGAGCCAAGGACACCACTCTGAGGAATTCCTGCAGTGATCTCCTGGAACAGATGATTTACCTCCAACAACCACAGCCATCTTCCTTAGTGCCAGGTATGGCTCCAACAAGCAGAGAGTTTCCCCCCCTGATTCCCATTGACTCTCGTTTAGCTAGGGCTGCTTGATGCCACACTCAGTCAAATGCTGCCTTGATGTCAAGGGCAGTCACTCTCACCTCACCTCAGGAGCAATGTTTGAACCAAGGCTGTAATGAGGTCAGGAGCTGAGTGGCCCTCGTGGAACCCAAACAGCGCCAGTGAGCAGGTTATTGCTAAGCAAGTGCAGCTCGATGGCACTATTGATGACCCCTTCCATCACTTTATTGATGATTGAGAGTAGACAGATGGGGCAGCAATTAGCTGGGTTGGATTTGGACTGCTTTGTGTACAGGACATATGTGGGCAATTTTCCACATTGCTGGGTAGATGCCAGTGTTGTAGCTGCACTGGAACAGCTTGGCTAGGGGTGCGGCAAGTTCTGTCTTCAGTATTATTGCTGGCATATTGTCAGGGCCCATAGCTTTTTGGAGTATCCACTGCCTTCAGCCGTTTCCTGATATCACATGGAGTGAATCGAATTGGCTGAAGACTGGCATCTATGATGCTCGGCACCCCCAGAGAAGGCCATGATGGATCATTCACTTGGCACTTCTGGCTGAAGATTGTTGCAAATGCTTCAACCTTCTCTTTTGCACTGATGTGCTGGAGTCCCCATCATTGAGGATGGGGATATTTGTAGAGCCGCCTCCTCCAGTGAGATGTTTAATTGTCTACCACCATTCATGACTGGATGTGGCAGGACTGCAAAGCTTGGATCTGATCTGTTGGTTGTGGAATTGCTTAGCTCTGTCTATCGCTTGCTGCTTATTCTGTTTGACACGCAAGTGGTCCTGTGTTATAGCTTCACCAGATTGACACCCCATTTTTAGGTATGCCTGATGCTGCTCCTGGCATACCCTCCTGCACTCTACCATTATCACCAAGCTGAGGGATCAGCCCTGGTTCAATGAAGAGTGGGGGATATGCCAGGCCATGAGGTTACAGATTGTGGTTGAGTATAATTCTGCTGCTGCTGATGGCCCACAACACCTCATGGATGCCCAGTCTTGGATTTTGAATAGGTCTAGCAACTATCCCATTTAGCAAGGTGGTAGTGCCACACAACAAGATTGAGCTTATCCTCAATGTGAAGGCGGGACTTCTTCTCCACAAGGACTTGTGTCTACCCAAGGTCATGTCTACCCAAAATGTCATGGACAGATGCATCTGTGGCAAGCAGGTTGGTGAGGATGAGGTCAAGTTTGATTCCTTCACCACCACCTGCAGACCTAGTCTAGCAGCTATGTCCTTTAGGACTCAACCAGCTTGGTCTGCACTGGTGCTACCGAACGACTCTTGGTGATAGACATTAAAATCCCCCACCCAGAGTACATTCTGTGCCCTTGCCACCCTCAGTGCTTCCTCTTAAGTGGTGTTTAACCTGGAGTACTGATTCATCAGCTGAGGGGGCATGGTGCACAGTACATGGTAATCAGCAGGATGTTTCTTTGCCATATTCGTCTGGAGTCTGTTGAGGACATGTACACCACTGTACAGCCAGCTATGCTGGGCCTGCCCTGCCAGTGGAATAGGACATACCCAGGGATGGTGATGGTGGTGTTTGCGACATTGTATGGTGTATGACTCTCAGTATGTGCCAATTTTGGCACAAGCCCCCAGATGTTAGTAAGGAGGACTTTGTGGGGTTGACAGGGCTGAGCTTGCTGTTGTTGTTTCCAGTGCTAGATGGTCCGTCCAGTTTCATTCCTTTTAGACTTGTTTTTAGCGGTTTTATATAACTGAGTGGCTGGTTAGGCCATTTCAGAAGATGTTTAAGAGTCAGCCACATTGCTGTGGGTCTGGATTCACATGTCGGCCAGATCAGGTAAGGAGGGCAGACTTCCTTCCCTAAAGGACATTAGTGATCCAGATGGGCTTTTCAGACAATGGTTTTATGGTCAGCATTAGACTTTTAATTCTAGATTTTTATTGAGTTCAAATTCAGCCATCTGTCGTGGTGGGATTCAAACCCGGGTCCCCAGAGTATTACTCAGGGATTCCTAGTATAGTGACAATACCACTACGTCACCCCCTTTTCATGCCACCAGATTTGGAGGATCTTGCAAATGCACCCCTAGTGATACTTCTACAGTGCTTTGAGGTTTGAGGTTGTCAAAAGCATATGCGAGCGCAAGGATCACTGCTGCCCGGCAAACCATGACCTTGGTCTTGGGTTTGAGATCCTGGTCCTCAAATACTGTTTCCTCAGTCGGCTGCAGGCTGAGCTGGCATATCAGAGACCAAGCTGAATTTCGTCATTGGCTGAGCGGAGGCTTCCAAGATTTTGAAAATGGTCTACATTTTCCAAGATATCACCATTGATCTTAATTAATGGAGGAAGGTGTTGTGGGAGCTGGTTGGAAGGTGACCTTAGTTGTCCAGGTTTGGAATCTCATAAGGCTTATGGCACTGAAGGAGGCCACCTGGCTCATCCTGTCTGCGCCAGCCGATAAATGAGCCACTCTGCCTAATCCCACTTTCCAGCATTTGGTCCAGGTTATGGCACTTGAGGGGCATATCCTATTTAATGAGTTGAGGGTTTCTGCCTCTATTACATTCTCAGGCAGTGAGTTCCAGACTCTCATAACCCCCTGGGTGAAACATCTTTCCTCATCTCCCCTCTAATCTTTCTACCAATCACTTTAAATCTATGCCCCCTAGTCACTGACCTCTCTGCTAAAGTAAATAGACCTTTCCCATCCACTATCTAGGCCCCTCACATTTTTGTACAATCAAATCTCCCCTCAGCCTGCTCTGTTCCGAGGAGAACAACCCCAGCCTATCCAATCTTTCCTCAGAGCTGCAATTTTCCAGTCCTGGCAACATCCTTGTAAATCTCCTCTCTACCCTCTCCAATGCAGTTACATCCTTTCTGTAATGAGGTGACCAGAACTGCACACACTACTCAAGTTGTGACATAGCTAATTTTTATATAGTTCAAGCATAGCCTTCCTGTTCTTCATTTCATTTATTAACCAAGATATAGAATATAAAAGATTCCATATGCAGTCTTAGCTGCCTTATCAACCTGTTCTACTGCCTTCAGGGACCTGTGGGCATTTGTTCCAGGGTCCCTTGCTTTCTCTACACCTTTCAATATCCTCCCATGTATTATATAATCCTTTATCTTGTTTGGCCTCCCCAAATGCATCACCTCACACTAGTTTGGGTGGTTGAAATCCATTTGCCACTTTTCTGCCCACCTGACCTGTCCATTGATATCTTCCTGCAATCTACAACAATCCTCAGTGCCAACCACGCAGCCAACTTTTGTGTCGTCTGCAAATTTCTTGATCATTCCCTCTACGTTTACATCCAAACCATTAATATATACCACAAAAAGCAGGAGATCTAGTACTGAGCCCAGCGGAACCCCAATGGAAACAGCCTTCCAGTCACAATCCATCAACAATTACCCTTTTTGTTTCCTGCCACTGAGACAATTTTGTATCCAGCTTGCTACATCCCTCTGGATCTCATGGGCTTTTATCTTCATAACCAGCCTGCCATGTGGGACCTTGTCAAAAGTCTTGCTAAAATTCATGTGTACCACATAAGCTGCACTAATCTCATCAATCCTCCCTTGTTACTTCCTTAAAAGGTTCAGGCACAACCTTCCCTTAACAAATTCATGCTGACTGTCCTTGATTAATCTATGTCTTTCTAAGTGACGATTTATCCTGTCCCTCAAAATTGATTCTAATAATTTGTCCACTGCTACGGTCAGACTGACTGGCCTGTAATTATTAGGTCTATCCCTCCTCCCCACCCCCGCCCTTTTAAGCAAAAGTACAACATTAGCAGACCTCCAATCCTCCGCTACCTCGCCTGTATCCAGTGAGGATTGGAAAGTGATGGTCAGACCTTCTGCAACTTCCTCCCTGGCTTTCTTCCACAGCCCAGGATACGTTCCATCCAGCCGGGGTGATTAATTCACTTTCAAGGAAGTTTAGTGAAAGACCCCATTTTCTCATATGCTTTACACCAGCATCATCTACATACTGTAGCTCAGTGACTGAATTTGGAATGATTTTGGTTTGAATCGAAGGCGATGTGGGCTGAACAGTTTTCAATCTATTTTGTAAATTATCTCTATGTCTGCTGGCAAGTTGTTGAAGACCAGGTGCAGTATTGAAGTGAGGACGGTGGAGAAGAGGGTTGCTTCAATGATGCAACCTTATTTGACCCCAAGCTTCATGAAATTGTACAGTTTAAGGATTTTGTGAGACCACAGCTGGAGCACTGTGTACAGTTTTGGTCTCCATATTTAAGAAAGCATATACTTGCATTGAAGGCGGTACAGTGAAGGTTCACTAAACTGGTGCCTGGGATGAGAAGATTGCTCTATGATGAGAGGCTGAGTAAAATTGGGTCAATGCCCTAAGGTTTAGTAGAATGGGAAATGATTTCATTGAACCATACAAAATTCTGAAGGGTCTTGACAGAGTAGATGCTGAAAGGTTGTTTCCGCTGGCTGAGGAATCTAGAACACAAGGAGACATAAGGAGTTAATCATTTCGGACTGAGGAAAGATTTCTTCACTCAAAGGCCGGTGAATCATTGGAATTCTCTACTCCGGAGGATTATGTATGTTCCATTGTGGAATATATTCAGAAGTGGAATGAGAGTTTTTTAAATCTCTTGGGGTATCTAGGGATATGGGAAGTGGGCAGAAAAGTGGCGATGAGGTAGAAGAACAGCCATGATCATATTGAATGGCAGAGCAGAGGGGATGTATGGCCTACTCCTCTTCCTGTTTCTTATATTCTTATGGCTTGGAGCTGCTTGGTCACTGTTTAATGCATTCTATATCTTATAGAAACAACTTGCCTTTTATCATACACGTTTCATGACCCCTGGTGTGCCACAGCGCCTTACAGCTAGAGAAGCATTTTTGAAGTGTAGTTACTGTTTTAACATAGGAAGCGTGGCAGCCAGTGGGCACACAGCAAGCTCTCTCAAACAGCAGTGTGGTAATTACTTTTTGATTTGTTTTGCTGATGTTGGCCAAGACACCGAGGGGAACTCTCTTGCTCTTCTTTGAATAGTGCAATGGGACCTTTTACTTGAATCTGAGGGGTTGGGTTGGACCTCTACCAAAACTTGGCATCTCCATCAGTGCAGTACTCCTTCAGCACTGCACTGGAATATTGGATGACGCCAGTGATATAAGGTTGCTTTGATAGCAAGCGTACCATTAAATGCAACTTTATAGGATTGGTGATCCAGCTGGTGCCAATGGAGGCACTGAGATCCTCCTTGGGCTGTAGATTTCCAGGGTGCCACTAGTACAAATGTATGACTTAGGAGCAAGAGTAGGCTACTCAGCTCCTCGAACCTGCTCCGCCATTCAATAAGATCATGGATGATCTGATTTTAACCTTAACTCCAAGTTCCTGCCTACCCCTGATGAACATTCACCCCCTTGCTTTTCAATAATCTACCTGCCTCTGCCTTAAAAAATATTCAAAGATTCTGCCTCCACTGCCTTTTCAGGAAGAGAGTTCCCAAGAGACACAACCCTCAGAGAAAAAAATTTCCTCATCTCTGTCTTAAATGAGCAATCCCTTATTTTTAAACAGTGACCCCTAGCTCTAGATTCTCCCACAATAGGAAACATCCTTTCCACATCCACCCTGCCAAGTCCCCTTGTGTCTTGATTGAAACACAAGATCCTCTCTTTCTCTTCTAAACTCCAGTGGATACAAGCCTAGCTTGTCCAGCCTTTCCTCATAAGACACCGTGCCCATTCCAGGCATTAGTCTAGCAAACCTTCTCTGAAATGCTCCCAATACATTTATATCATTCCTTAAATAGGGAGACCAATACTGTATACAGTACTCCAGATGTGGCCTCACCAATGCCCTATATAACTGAAGCATGATCTCCCTACTGTTGAATTTTCTCCCCTCACAATCAATGATATTTCATTAGCTTTCCTACTTATTTGCCTTACCTGCACACTAGCCTTTTACGGTTCATGCACGAGGACATCCAGACCCCTTTGCACCTCAGCTCTGCAGTCTCTTGCCATTTAGATTATATACTTATTTTTTATTCTTCCTGCCAAAATGGCAGCCCTTATATACAGGCCAGCAATTTGCCTATATTGGAATGGTAAAAGTCATTTAAAGCTCAGGTTTGTAATATGCACAAGAGCTGAGCATTTTGCACATTTATAGTTGTTGCTCAATTCCAAAATCTGCCTTCAACAAAAGAAACTGACGCAGTTATGGAGTCATATCAATTGAAAGTGGTGCCGTTAAAATAAAAGGAATATCAATGACTCAAATTAACTCGGGATTTCTTTAGATTAAATGATTATACCTAACATTGCCTCACTCCCACATTCATGCTTTGTATATGATTAATGTGTTCACACGAGCATGTTGCACAACATCTTTTAAAGTTCTCACACCTCAAAAGTAGGACCGTTTTTGCCTCATAGCAACAGGTGATCATGGTCACATTTAGACTGCACCAAGATTATAGTAAACATCATCGACTGCACTCCAAGCCCCATATTGCCTATCAGCAATGACAAAAGAGATCTACTAGTACTTATTTTAGAGTTTCTGCGTTCTTTTAGAACTTTTATTTGATTGGGTTAAACGGGTGGTCATTTGGCATGATCTAGGCCTTTGGATAAAACCAGCTTTGAGCCAGTTCCAACATGGTGCATAAAAGTAAAGCAATATGTACATTAAGATTGATGTGTATGTATAATCGAACAAAGTAAATAGCTTGTTGGGTCGTAACTTCAAATCTTAGTAGTGGGATGTATTTTCATTTAATCACATAAGCATTTAAACGGCTCACTATGTCTAAATCGGAAAATCAATGGTAACTTGAGAATTATGGGGTCACTTTGGAATATTTTACAGTTAAATATAACAGGACCTCCTTTGCTCTAAGCACTTTGGATGTGTTGCTTTAATACTGATGGCAAAATCGTGTTTGCTATATCTTAGTTTGGACAAATAAGACATAAGACATAGGAGTAGAAATTAGGCCATTCGGCCCATTGAGTCTGCTCCGCCATTCAATCATGGCTGATAAGTTTCTCAACCCCGTTCTCCCGCCTTCTCCCCGTAACCTTTGATCCCCTTACCAATCAAGAACCTATCTATCTCGGTCTTTAATACACTCAATGACCTGGCCTCCACAGCTTTCTGTGGCAATGAATTCCATAGATTCACTACTCTCTGGCTAAAGAAGTTTCTCCTCATGATTCCACGTGCATTACTAAATGAGCTCTCGCAGCAATAACTTGATTGATCTTTTATCAATTGTATCCTGTTGCAAATGGTTTTCGTTTGTCAATAAGGAACCTCTAATTAGCAAATAATTTACTGAGTTCTTCCTTGTATTTTGTAGGCTATTTGAAGTGCAGTAAAGAGACTGACTCCTTAATCGAATGTGCATAAGTAAGAAAGGAAGCAAAGTGCAGAATTAGGGTGGGAAGGAAGCATTACTACATCGCGATGCCTGTGTCAGGCATTAGGGTTAGGGTTAGGGTTAGTCGTGCACTTTGGAGCAGGCTACTGCAATCAAACACCATTGCAATAAAAACAGAATTACCTGGAAAAACTCAGCAGGTCTGGCAGCATCAGTGGAGAAGAAAAGAGTCGACGTTTCGAGTCCACAAACGTCGACTCTTTTCTTCTCCACCGATGCTGCCAGACCTGCTGAGTTTTTCCAGGTAATTCTGTTTTTTTTTTTGGATTTCCAGCATCCGCAGTAGTTTTTTGTTTTTACCATTGCAGTAAATGTGTTCTGCCTTTTTATGGCTTTCTGCCTGTTCCTGGCTGCAGAGAAGCAGATACAATGGCCTGGAGTTTGACGTCAGTGACAAAGGAACTGCAATTCTGCTCACTTGTTAGTTTCCCACAGAGATTTTGCAGGCTTCTCAGCGTAAACGTCCTCTAATGCACCCTCTACAGACAATTGGTGGCATCCATGAGAATATGAAACAGCTACGTTCTTCAATCAGATTGAAGAATCTTCAATGAGACCTGCTGAGTCCAAACCAGGAAGTACTGAGCAGGAAACATGAATTCGACTTAAATAATTTGTAGAACTCAAAATAAAGATTGGGAAGTACAGATCAGATTAAGGCAGAGATGGGAGGACAAACAGAAAATTAAAAAGCTTAAATCACCAATCTTGGTTTTCTTCTATGAGATTGCACACTCAGTTATTTTTTCAGGACTAGCAAAGTTGTCGGCAGTAATTATCACTTTTGCCATTTAAAATCTCACTTATTCCTGAATGCAGAGGAGCCCTAACTCTGAGCCATCTTCACAGAATCTCACAGTGCAGGAGAGGCCCTTTGGCCCATCGAGACAGCACGACATGTGAGAAACACCTGACCTACCTACCTAATCCCATTTACCAGCACTTGGCCCATAGTCTTGAATGTTATGACGTGTCAAGTGCTCATCCAGGTACTTTTTAAAGGATGTGAGGAAACCCTCCTCCACTACACTCCCAGGCAGTGCATTCCAGACCGTCTATATCCTCTGGGTAAAAAAGTTTTTTCCTCCCATCCCCCCCACCCTAAACCTCCTGCAGATCACTTTGAACTTATGTCTCCTCGTGACTGACCCTTCAACTAAGGGGAACAGCTGCTCCCTATCCAAGCCCCTCATAATCTTGTACACCTCGATCAGGTCACCCCTCAGTGTTCTCTGCTCCAACGAAAACAACTCAAGTCTATCCAACCTCTCTTCATAACTTAAATGTTTCATCCCAGGCAACATCCTGGTGAATCTCCTCTGCACCCCCTCCAGTGCAATCACACCCTTCCTATAATGTGGCGACCAGAACTGCACACAGTACTCCAGCTGTGGCCTCACCAAGGTTCTATACAACTCCAACATGACCTCCCTACTTTTGTAATCTATGCCTCGGTTGATAAAGGCAAGTGTCCCATATGCCTTTTTCACCACCCCACTAACGTGCCCCTCCGCCTTCAGAGATCTATGGACACACGCTAAGGCCCCTTTGTTCCTCAGAACTTCCTAGAGTCATGCCATTCATTGAATACTTCCTCGTCAAATTACTCCTTCCAAAGTGTATCACCTTATGCTTTTCAGGGTTAAATTCCATCTGCCACTTACCTGCCCATTTGACCATCCTGTCTATATCTTCCTGTAGCCCAAGACACTCAACTTCACTGTTAACCACCCGGCCAATCTTTGTGTCATCCGCAAACTTACTAATCCTACCCCCCACATAGTCATCTATGTCATTTATATAAATGACGAATAATAGGGGACCCAGCACAGATCCCTGTGGTACGCCACTGGACACTGGCTTCCAGTCACTAAAGCATCCTTCTGTCATCACCGTCTGTCTCCTACAACTAAGCCAATTTTGAATCCACCTTATCAAATTACCATGTATCCCATGTGCATTTGCCTTCTTTATAAGTGTCTCATGTGGGACCTTGTCAAAGGCTTTGCTGAAACCCATATAACCTACATCAACTGCACTACCCTCATCAACACACCTGGTCACCACCTCAAAAAATTCAATCAAATTTGTTAGGCATGACCTCCCTCTGACAAAGCCATGCTGACTATCCCTAATCAAACCTTGCCTCTCCAAGTGGAGATAGATTCTGTCCTTCAGAATTTTCTCCAATAGTTTCCCTACCACTGACGTGAGACTCACTGGCCTGTAGTTTCCTGGCTTATCTCTACAACCCTTCTTAGATAGCGGAACCACATTAGCTGTTCTCCAGGCCTCTGGCACCTCCCCCGTGGCCAGAGACTAGTTAGAAATTTGAGCCAGAGCCCCAAACTGTGGCTGGTAAAATTAGGGAAAATCCCAAGATATTCTGTAAGTATATCAATGGGAAGAGGATAACCAGGGAAGCCCATTAGGGACCTTGCCTCCCTCAGCAGTGTGGCACACAAATCATCCAGACCTGGAGATTTGCCCACTTTTAAACCTGCTAACACCTCCAACACCTTGTCACTCCCTGTATTAATTTGCTCAAGAACCTCGCAGTCTCTCTCCCCAAGTTCGATACCTTTACCCTCATTCTCTTGGGTGAAGACGGATGTGACATATTAGTTCAACACTCTACCGATGCCCTCTGGCTCCACCCATAGATTGCCTCCTTGGTCCCTAATGGGCCCTACTCTTTTCCTGGTTATCCTCTTCCCATTGATATACTTATAGAATATCTTGGGATTTTCCCTACTTTTACCAGCCACAGCTTTCTCATATCCTCTCTTTCTGTCCTAATTGCTTTCTTAAGCTCCACCTTGCACTTTCTGTACTCTACTGATGCCTCTGCTTCCCTTGTACCTGCTAAAAGCCTCTCTTTTCCTTCTCATCGTATCCTGAATATCTCTGGTCATCCATGGTTCTCTGGGCTTGTTACTCCTCCTTATCACCCTAGAGGGAACATGTTGAGCCTGGACCCACCCCATTTCCTTTTTGAATGCCCCTCACTGCTCCTCTGTAGATTTCCCCACAAGAAGCTGTTCCCAGTCTACCTTGGCCAGATCCTGTCTTGTTTTACTAAAATCCGCTCTCCCCCAATCCAAAACATTTTTCTGCAACTTGTCTATTTCCTTGTCCATAACAAGTTTAAATTGTACCATGTTGTTGTCCCTATCACTAAAATGCTCCCCCACCACCACCTCAGCCACCTGTCTGGCTTCATTCCCCAGAATTAGGTCCCTTGTTGGACCCTCTACATATTGACCTTAAAAGTTCTCCTGTACACATTTCAAGAAATCCACTCCATCCAAGCCCTTAACACCATGTCCATCCCAATTAATGTTGGGAAAGTTGAAATCACCTAATATAATTACCCTATTGTTTTTATACACCTCCGCAAATTGTGCACATATTTGTTCCTCAATTTCCCGCTATCTGGGGGTACATAATAAACACCGAACAATGTGGCTGCCCCTTTTTTATTCCTAAGAACTACCCACAAAGCTTCATTCGATGCCCCCTCCAAGATATCATCTCTCCTTACTGCAGTAACTGACTCCTTAATGAATAATGCAATGCCTCCTCCTCTTTTACCCCCTCGCCTGTCTCGCATGAAGATTCTATATCCCGGAATGTTGAGCTGCCAATCCTGCCCCTCCCTCAACCACATCTCTGTGATGGCTACTATATCACAATTCCATGTGTCAATCCTCACCCTTAACTCATCCGTTTTACCTGTAATGCTCCTGGCATTAAAGTAGAGGACATCCAGCCTTGCCTTACTCCCCTGAAACTTAATGCAGCTGTACTCCCTCTGACTTGATTGTTTTACTGTATTATGATGTGTCCCTATTCTGCTAACATTCTGTGTTCCCTTCCCCTGCCGAATTAGTTTAAACTCCTCCCAACAGCTCTATCAAACCCGCCTGCAAGGATGTTAGTCCCGCTCTGGTTCAGATGTAGACTATCCCACCTGTACAGTTCCCACCTTCCCCAGAAACGGTCCCAGTGATTCAGTAATCTAAAACCCTCCCTCCTGCACCAACTCTTAAGCCACATATTCATCTACGCTATTCTCCTATTTCTGTGCTCGCTAGCACGTAGCACTGGGAATAATCCAGAGATTACAACCCGAGAGGTCCTGCTTTTCAGTTTACTGCCTAACTCCCTGAATATTTGATGCAAGACCTCATCCCTCTTTCTACCTATGTCATTGGTACCGACATGTACCATGACCTCTGCTTTATCACCCTCCCCCTTCAGGATGCCCTGCAGCCATTCAGTGACATCCCGGACCCTGGCACCAGAGAGGCAACACACCATCCTGGAGTCACGTTGATGGCCACAGTAGCGCCTATCTGTTCCTCTGACTATAGAATCCCCTATTACTATTGCTCTTCCTCCCCTCCTGTACAGACAGGCTGCTTGTGGTGCCAGAAACTTGGCCCTGTCTGCACTCCCTGGAGGAACCAGTGCCCTCATCAGCCTCCAAAATGGAATACCGATTTGCAAGCACGACCTCAGGGGACTCCTGAACTACCTGCCTGTTTCTCTTGGGCTGCCTGGTGGTCACCCATTCCCTTCCTTCCTCAAGTCCCTTCACCTGCAGTGTAACCATCTTTCTAAACGTGCTATCAATGATGCCCTCAGACTCGCAGATGCTCCACTGTGTCCCCAGCTGCTGTTCCAGCTCTGATACACGAGCTTCCAGGAGCAGCAGCTGGACACACTTCCTGCACACATGCTGGCCCTGGGCACTGGAAATGTTCCCGGCTTCCCACATGGAGCACACCATAGCTTTGTGCTCTCCTGCCATGACTTATTTTTTTAAATTAAACCTTTTAAATCAATTACTCTAGGGCCATTCTTTCCTGATCCTCGTTACTGCATAATATGCAAACTATAAAACACAAAAAGACCTTAAGCTATATGCGATCAAAGTAGTAAATACTTACCTGACCTTACCCACTACTTACCAATCATTCCTCTCCCTTTTAGCCTCTGCTGCTGCAGCAGGGCAAGACCACTCTCTGAAGATTTAAGAAGTTGGATAACAAAGATAAACTGCAAAGAGCACCTCTTCCCCTCTGCACTGAATTCCCACTGTGCACCAAATTGCCAATACCCACACTCACTCTGGCTGTGCCTCACTCACGATGAGGCCTCGCCCCTGATCTCATGTGCAAGCAGTGTGGAACTAGTGGGCCAACACAGAGAGCTCACACTGTTGCAATCATTTCAATACTGAGTCTGTTGGTGAGGGCTGTAACAGTGCATCGTGTAGAGGAGTGGAGTATTTCTGACAGCAACTTCCAGCTTTCTGAATTTGGCTGTGCATGTATAGATGCCAGAAAGTCTTGTCCAATTGACCCCATAATAATGGCGAGCCGTGATAGCGTCGCCATGATTATTATTGCAAACCGGGAACCTTGAGAGCCATTATTTTCATCCCTGAGAGTTTAAATGTATATAATAAAACCATTGCAATATGATTGCAATATACAACACATGTCCAGAACCCTGCTACTTACGATGAGGCTATTTAGAAAGCATGTGATTTTGTTGATAAATTGGCCTGCCTTAACCTGTCTTCTGACCTCAGACAGAGAACCATAGATAAGTTACGGTGCAGAAAGAGGCCATTCTGTCCATCGTGTCTGCACCAGCCAAAAAGAGGGAAAAGCAACTAGCTGCTCATTTTCATCTCACTTTCCAGCACCTGGCCCCATAGCCTTGCACATTACAGTACTTCAGATACAGATCCAGGCACCTTTTTTAATGAGTTGAGCATTTCAGCCTCAACCACCAACTTAGGCAGTGAATTTCATACGCCCACGACCCTCTGGGTGAAAAAGCTTTTCCTCATGTCCCCTCTAATCCTTCTACCGATCACCTTAAACTTATGCCCTCCTGGTAATTGACCCCTCAGTTAGGGGAAACAAGTCTAACCTATCTAGGCCCCTCAACTTTGTATACTCAATTAGGTCATCCCTTTGCCTCCTCTGTCCTAAAAACAATGCTAGCCTATCCAATCTCTCATAGGTGCAATTTTTAAGTCCTGGCAACATCTTTGTAAATCTCCTATGCACTCTCTCCAGAGCAATTATGTCATTCCTGTACTGTGGTGACCAGAACTGTACACAAAATTCCAGCTGTGGCCTAACCAGCGTTTTATACAGCTCCATCGTTACATCACTGCTTTTGTATTCAATACCTCGCCCAATAAAGGAAAGCATTCCATATGCTTTCGTTGTCTCTCACTTTAAACCCCTCTCAATAACTTCCAGTTTATTACGTGTTCCCTAGCTTTGTTTGCCCTCCCCAAATGCATCACCCCTCACTTTTCCAGATTGAATTCCATTTGTCACTTCTCTGCCCACTCAACCAAACTATTGATATCGTTCTGGAGTCGACAGCTATCCTCTTCACTATCAACTACGTGGCCAATTTTTGTCATCTGCAAACTTCCCAATCATGCCTCCACATTTAAGTCTTAAATCATTTAAAAATATACAACAAACAGCAATGGCCCCAACAGTGAGTCCTGTGGAGCACCACAGGAAACCATTTTCCATTCGCAAAAACATCCATTGATCATGACCCTTTGTTTCCTGTCACTGAGCCAATTTTGGATCCAACCTGCCACCTTCCCCTGTATCCCATGAGATTTCACTTTCCTGACCAGTCTGCCATGTGGGACCGTATCAAATGTCTTACTAAAATCCATGTAGACAACATCCACTGCACTACCCTCATCAATCCTCCTTGTTACTTCCTCAAAATATTCTATTAAGTTAGTAAGACACGATCTTCCCCTAAGAAAACCATGCTGACTGCCCCTGATCAACCCGTGCCTTTCTAAGTGACAGTTTATTTTGTGTCTCAGAATTATTTCCAATAATTTGCTCGCCACTGAAGTCAGACTGATTGGCCTATAATCTTCTGGCCTGTCCCTCGCACCCTTTTTAGATAATGGTACATCATTCACAGACCTCCAATCCTCTGGGATCTTGCCTGTATCTAGTGAGGATTGGAAAATGATTCTCAGAGCATTCGCTATTTCCTCCCTGGCTTCTTTCAGCAGCCTGAGATACAATCCATCTGGCCCTAGATTTATCCAGAGATGTTTGAATATTACTGACAATTCACGCAATAGACAATACTAGAAATAAACACAGTTGCTTGTGTTTTCTAACTTTCATCTATTAGTATATTGCTCCCAGTGTTATATTTCTTGAATTTTCTCTCTCGTTTTTTCAATTTTACCCGTTTGTCCAACCCATTTCCTTTTGCTTTCTACTATTACAGACTTCGCAGTTCAGCTTTAGGTGAAAATATATGCGGAGCAGTCTGGGAATGTCCATT
Organism: Cetorhinus maximus; assembly: GCF_964194155.1. Lineage (NCBI taxonomy): Eukaryota > Metazoa > Chordata > Chondrichthyes > Lamniformes > Cetorhinidae > Cetorhinus > Cetorhinus maximus. The sequence goes on from NC_135881.1 coordinate 30,165,070, forward strand.
GACATGATTATAAAAATGTTTCTGCTAGATTTTCCTTTCACCCTAGTTCCCCCCCCCGCCGCCCCAAGAATTTCTGGAGTTGTAGCAAGTTGACACTGTTTGTGCATATAAAATGTAGAATCCAATGCCATATGGTCATTATTTAAATTTGTTGCACTTTTTGTATGCAAATTTTGCATCATATTTCCATGAGGTTCACACTTTTCTATCTATCTCCCTGTCCAGTGTATTTGCTAGCCTGTGCTCGCTCGCTCACCAAATTTGTTTTCAAGCTAGGCACTTCACAGCCTTCCGGACTTAATATTGAGTTCAACAACTTCAGATCATGAACTCTCTCCTCCATCCCCACCCCCTTTCCGATCCCCCTTTTTTCCAATCATTTATAATTTAAAAAATATATATTTTTCTTTTCCCACCTATTTTTAAATTTATTTCCATCTATTGTTTTATCTCCACCTTTTAGCCCATTTCGATCCCTTCCCCCCACCCCACCCCCACTAGGACCATCTGCCACTTGCTTGTCCTGCTTGCTATGCTTAACGTCCCCATTAACACATTCCTTAGATAATATCACCACCATCAACACCCCTTTGTCCTTTTGTCTACGACATCTTTGGCAATCTCTTCTTTGCCTCCACCTATCACTGGCCCTCTATCCAGCTCCATCTGTCCCACCCCACTTTACCAGTTTATATTTCACCTAATTTCTCTATTTCCTTAGTCCTGGTGAAGAGCCATACGGACTCGAAACATCAACTGTGTTCCTCTCCGCAGATGCTGTCGGACCTGCTGAGTTTTTCCAGCTATTTTTGTTTTTGTTTTCAAGCTCACCTGATCACCACCTGTCCCTATTAATTGGCTCATTTGCTTGAATCAGAGTACTGGTTACTCGGCGTACAGAGTATTCCAGACCAAAATCTCACATCAAATCCTCCATAGTCGTTTCCCGGATAAGCTCCTTCCCTATTATCCCCAGAATGTAGCTCGTGCCTACATTACAAACCTAATCCCTAGTTTCCTTCTGCCTGTGGCTATGCCTCAGACCACTTTCTCTCTTGACCTGTTGTACCCTCTGCCCAAGACAGAACATGTTGACTCCCACCTTTGTGCATATCCTTGGCCTTAAAAATAACTAATGGTTAGATATTTATCCATCCGTAAAGGAGCAAGTTTGAAGTTCACACACAGATATTTAGTGTGTGAAAGAGAAACGAGGTAGAAAGGAGCAGGAGCTTGCAGAAAGAATGAGATAGAACCAATGAAAGAACTAAGAGGGTATAAAGTGCAAGATGAAGACAATAAAATAAGAAAAGTGGGAGAGAAGTAGCAATACAATTATAGGAGGTAGGTTCTTTTGCCCACATGCAAAGCCATGGAAGATCACTCATTGTGTTCCATGGCATAACGCACATAGTGTAACCAGCAAAAGTTACCCGATTTAATCTTTTTGAATACAGCAGTGTTCTGCTTTGAACTTTTCTAAGTATTGTTGAGAAGCTTTTTCTTACTACGCATCTGAGAAAAGTCTGAATTATACAATTTCTAATGTACATTTAATGAGCTAAATACAATTTTGTAGGGGGTGCAAGAACAGAAAAGACCTGGAGGTGTTTGTGCACAAATCTTCGAAGGCAGGACTGATTAACAAAGCAGTTATTAAAGCATGCGGGATCCTGGGTTTTATAAAAGGAGGCATAAAAGTACGTAAGCCAGGAAGCTATCCTAGACCTATATAAAACACCAATTGAGCCTCAAACAGAAACAGAAAATGCTGGAAAAACTCAGCAGGTCTGACAGCATCTGTGGAGAGAAAAAAAAGAGCTAACGTTTCGAGTCCTTTTGACTCTTCAGAGCCAAAGAGAAGTAAAAATGTAATGAAATTTATACTTTTAAGGGGGAGTGGAGCAGGTGAAGCTGGATAAAAGGCCAGTGATAGGTGGAGGCAAAGGAGAGATTGCCAGAGATGTCGTGGACAAAAGGACGAAGGGGGTGTTAATTAATGACAGTGATACTGGCTAAATGAGGTTCTGATGGTGGCATTAAGATCGGAAAGCAGAATGTGATAACAGCAGGGCAAGAGTAAGGACTCCTGGAAAGAACAACATGAACAAGTGACAGATGGCCCTTGTGGCGGTAGGAAAAAAGATTGAAAATAGGATAAAAGGAGGGGATAAAACAATGAGTGAAAATAAATAAAAATAAGTGGATAAAAAATAAAAATTCAATGAAAAAAAATTAAAATTAAGAAATGAGAGTGAATATTGAAAAGGGGTAAAAAGGGGGTGAGGATGGAGGAGGCCGTTCATGGTCTGAAGTTGTTGAACTCAATGTTAAGTCCAGAAGGCTGTAAAGTGCCTAATCGGAAGATGAGGTGCTGTTCCTCCAGTTTGCGTTGGGCTTCACTGGAACGTTGCAGCAGGTCAAGGACGGACATGTGGGCATGAGAGCAGGATGGTGTGTTGAAATGGCAAGCAACAGCAAGGTCTGGGTCATGCTTGCGGACAGACCGAAGGTGTTCTGCAAAGCGGTCACCCAGTCTGTGTTTGGCCTCTCCAATGTAGACGAGACCGCATTGGGAACAGCAAATACAGTAGACCAAATTCACCTGAAAGGAGTGTTTGGGCCCTTAGACGGTGAGGAGGGAGGAGGTAAAGGAACAGGTGTTGCACCTTTTGTGATTGCATTGGAAGGTACCGTGGGAGGGAGATGGAGAGATGAGGTGTTGGGGTGATGGAGGAGTGGACCAGGGTGTCCCGGAGGGAACAGTCCCTACGGAATGCCAACGGAGGGGGTGAAGGTAAGATGTGTTTGGTGGTGGCATCGTGCTGGAGTTGGCGGAAATGGCGGTGGATGATCCTTTGATGCGGAGGCTGATGGGGTGAAAAGTGAGGATAAGGGGGACCCAATCATGGTTCTGGGAGGGAGAGGACAGTGTGAGAGCAGAGGTGCGGGAGATGGGTCAGACACGGTTGCAGGCTCTGTCAACCACAGTGGGTGGGAAACCTTGGTTAAAGAAGAAGGAAGACATGTCAGAAGCACCGTTTTGGGAAGTGGCATCATCAGAACAGACGCGATTTTCTGTTTTTCTTTTAAATTTCCAGCATCTGCAGTATTTTGCTTTTATCACCAGTTGAGCCTCAGTTTGAGTACTGTGCCCAATTCTGTGCGCCATGCTTTAGTAAGGACACAAAGCTTTGGAGAGGGTACAGAAGAGATTTACACAAATAGTTTGAAAGACGGAGGATTACAGTTAACGTGGATAGACTGGAGAAGCTGGGGTTGTTTTGGGGCAGAGAAGCCCATGAATTTTGATAGAGGTGTTTAAAATTATGAAGGATTGAAGTACTTTAAATAATCAGTTTTGATTCTAGTTCATCAGAATGTTATTTTAAAGCTTGTATTGTATATGCTGTGCTTTTTTTAAAAAAAAGGCTGGCAAGACGTTTTTAATCTTCCTGTGGTATGAATATATGTGCAGACCCTGGTGTGTCATTAAAAACTGCCTTTGCGCAGTCACTCATCGTGTCCCTGTCCAGACAGCTAATTTTTTGTGAATTAAGCTGTATTACAGACAACCAGTTTTCAATTAAGCTCCATAAAAGACAACCAGTTGCTTTCAAAGAAAGCAAGGCCCTTTTCGCTAACAATGTACAAAGAGCAAAGTAGCCTTCTAATCCTTATATAGTAGATATTTTTTCTTTTTTTAAAACTCGTTCATGGGATGTGAGCATCGCTGGCTAGGCCAACATTTATTGCCCATCCCTAATTGCCCTTGAGAAGGTGGTGGTGAGCTGCTGCCTTGAACCGCTGCATCCGCTGTGCTGTTAGGGATGGAGTTCCAGGATTTTGACCTAGTGACAGTAAAGGAACGGCGATATATTTCCAAGTCAGGATGGTGAGTGACTTGGAGGGGAACTTTCAGATGGTGGTGTTCCCATGTGTCTGCTGCTCTTGTCACCTTGGTGGGTTCCTGCAGCGCATCTTGTAGATGGTACACATTGCTGCCACTGTGTATCCGTGGTGGACGGAGTGAATGTTTGTGGATGGGGTTCCAATCAAGCGGGCTGCTTTGCCCTGAATGATGTCGAGTTTCTTGATGTTGTAGGAGCTGCACTCATCCAAGCAAGTGGCGAGTATTTCATCACACTTCTGACTTGTGTCTTGTAGATGGTGGCCAGACTTTGGGGAGTCAGGAGGTGAATTACTCACTGCTCTTATAGCCACAGTATTTATATGGCTAGTCCAGTTCAGTTTCTGATCAATGGTAACCTTCAGGATGTTATTGCGGGATTCAGTGATGGTAATGCCATTGAATGTAATGGGGCGATGGTTGCATTCTCTCTTGTTGGAGATGGTCATTGCCTGGCACTTGTGTAGTGCGAATGTTACTTGCCAGCCAAAGTCTGGATATTGTCCAGGTTTTACTGCATTTGGACATGGACTGCTTCTGAGGAGTTCAAATGGTGCTGAGCATTGTGCCATCATCAGCGAACACCCCACTTCTGACATTATGATAGAAGGAAGGTCATTGATGAAGCAGCTGAAGATGGTTGGGCCTAGGACACTGCCCTGAGCAAGCTCTTGCAATGACGCCCTGGAACTGAGATGATTGACCTCCAACAACCACAACTGTCTCCTTTTTGTGCTAGGTATGGCTCCAACCAGTGGAGAGTTTTTCCCCCTGATTCCTGTTGACTCCAGTTATGCTATGCTACTTGAAGCCACACTCAGTCAAATGCGGCCTTGATGCCAAGGGTAATCACTCTCGCCTTACCAAATCAGTTTTACCAATAGCAGGCACCATCCCGCACATATGCAGGAATGGTACGTTTTCAAAATTACTTCTCTACAGATCTTGTGGTGAAATAAATATAAAACTTAACTATCTAATGCCATTTCCGTTTTTTTTTTATTCTTTCATCTTTTATTTCTAGCGGGGGAGAATGATGTTTTGTTCTCATACCACTGATAGGGTAAAAGTTGAGCACTGTTTTTCCCAGACATTGATTTTTTTTGTGTGTGTGTGTGTGTGTGTTTAATATCCTGCATGGCTTTTTTTTAAACCAAATTTGAATCCTCCTTTGAGTTATATTGAACATCTACTTGTACCCAATCTCACTACAATTATAATCCATTTGCCCAACCTGCCTGTGCTGGCTCTTGGAAAGAACTACCAGTTAATCCAATGCCCCTGCTCTTTCTCCAAAGCCCTGTACTACTTCACTTTTCAGGCATATATCCAATTCCTTTTTGAAACTTACTATTGAATTTGCTTCCATGCCATCATGCTGTCAGGCAATGCATTCCAGATGATCATAACCTGCTGTGTTTTAACTGAAAGAATTCTCATCTCGTCTCTGGTTCTTTTGTCATTAGTGACATTGAATCAGCATTGTGATTCTCCTTCACATTACAAACCATATACCCGTTGTAGTTTTGTTCCCCTGGCAAGATAAGTACATGAAAAACTTGAGGCAAGACAGACTGTATAGGTCACCAGCTCACCTCGGGTGCTAATTAGCCTACTAGGCTGCATACAGTTGGACTGTTGCTTCTACCAACCAAATTTGAATGTCTCTCTCAAATCTTACAGAAAAGTAATTTAATGTAACAAATTTATTTTCAAACCTCTTGTAACAAGGATATCCAAATGTGACTTAGCTCGAGTGCAGGGAGACAGCTAGGGTTTTGATTCTGTAGGAAAGTTGATGCTCAGCTCCAGACCAGATATAAAATTGAATATTAGTAAGGAGAACTCCCAGGCATCTTTCTAGAATGATGCACCAGCAGCCCTATCTTAAATCGTTAGACAGATGGCATTATGGTACTCCAGGACTATCATAATCTTCTGCAACATTGACCACAAACCTTCCAGCCTTTGGATTTGGCACTTGGCCTAGTGCTACTCAACACTGATTCCCAGTAAGTTAGCAAAAGTATTAGGATTTGACCATGTGTTAACATTCAGCACATCTATCATATGCCTGTCTATGGTGGTCGTATGTCTGCAAATGCAGAAGCTGTATACTTAATCATAAATTTATAACTAGCAATGCTATCCTTTTAAAGCTGGACTCTGGTCAACTTTGAAAATTACACCTGCAGGTATATTCATAGGAGATTCCTCCAGACTAGATGTGATGTAGTTTGGTTGAAAATTTCTGCAAGATACTTGCTCCTGCTGGTATCTATTGTGAATGATGGGATTTCTGATGTGGGTGCCATTGTAAAATCCTTAAAGTTGAATCATCTGGTGCATTGATTTCTAAAACGTTATCCATTGTACCAAGTGTTATGATACTGTGAGGAACCATTAATGTTTAAAGAGGAATTACTGAAAAAAGAGACGTGCTATCGAAGCTTTTCTTGCACTCATCAGGACAGATACACAAGAATACCAATTGTAAAGGGAACACCAATTTACACTGCATGAGAAGAGACTACTGATTGGTTGGCAGATGGACTCTGGTAGAGGCATTGCCATGGAGAATGCATCAGGGAACAGTTAACTGCCAAGCTTTTGTTTGAATTCAAACCAGGCAGGTTGACTGTAGTCAAGGCATTGCCATAGGGAATGAACCAGGGAATGGCTGTCCCCCAAGCTTTTGTTTAGTTGGAAAAAGGCACCATGCATGGCCATGCTCCTTCTGTCTGCAAAGGACATGGCCCTGTGTGTGAATATATGAAGCTTCGAGCACGTGTAAGTGAGCCACATTGTGAGCCCAACTGATAATCCTAAATTGGTTCAGTGTAATTCTTAGCACAATCTGGATTGTTTAGCAAGTGCTGTCCCATTGCGGAATCATATCTAATGTCGGACACTGTTTTGAGTTTTGCAGGCACGGGCTGGCTGGGGTACAGTCAGTACTTCGCCTGTTGCGAACAACCAAAGGGACATGTTGTTTGATATGATCCACCAGCCATTGCGGTGTAAGGCCTACATACCTGGCACTGAAATTTATATACCATATTACTCATTTGTGTGATAGGCGGAGCGTGTTTTTGGCTTGAAGGCAGCATCCTGTTAGTGGAGGATACCACTCGTGTTGCTACTGCATATTAGCAGTGTGAAATGACTGGCTTCATCTGTTGCTCAAATATTTGAGACACCTTACCCTTCCAGGGCAATCTGAGGTAGAGTGGGCACTTTTCAGGACCAAAAGTGGCGGCCTTAGGACCATACAGGAGTTTGCGCAATATACAGCGAACAATGATCTGATAAGAGTAGCGCTTTCCATGGATTACTAATCTGAGGGAGTTCTTCTGCATCGTGGAGCAGAAGTTTGGCTAGAAAATTTGTATTCAGGTAAGTGGGTAATTTTCTGTCTGATCAGCATCGGACAAAGTGGTCCCGACACTGATCAGAAAATTTGGCACAATTTCAATTGCAGCTTCGATGTAAAGGAAAACCATTGCACGCTGACACAGATACAGTGTGAATGCACCCTTCATGTCTCTGGAATGGAACTTGAACCAACAGTCTTCTGCTCGAGGTAAACGAGCTACCATTCAAAGGCTGTAGTGAAGAATTATTGGAATTCTACCAGAAACGGTTAGCTATAGTTATGTAAAGTGGATCAAAAATTGTAACTTTACTGGAATAGAACATTTTTTAAGGGGACAATTTAATATAAATTTTCAAGATTCTGAAAGGCTTTGAGAAGGCAATTTATGATTGATTTCTAGTAGTTGGCAAATTAGTGAAAGGGGAGCATAGACTTGGAATACTCAGTGGAAGAAAAAAGAGAAGGGGAAATTAAAACCTAGAAAATGTTACCACAAATGCTGTTTATGCAGAGACTCTAATATAATATAAATGGGAATTTGCTAATTGGAAAAGGAAGAATATAAGGGAAAGATGAAATGAGATTAAAATGGGGAGCTCTGAAGCTGCAATTGTATTTTTGATAAACTACAGCTGATTTTACAAACTGAAGATGAATTATGAAACCAGTTTAAAACCACAATTCTTTTAAATTAAGTAGCCCTCTGTTTCTTATTGGCATCATTTCTTAAGATTTATAGGGTGGTTTAGAAAGAACTGAAATTAGTAGATTTGATACCTCATTTATATTTTAGGGTTTTCTGACAACGTAGTGGTTTTATAGTTGTTGCAGTTTGTGAATTATTTTCCAAGGAGGACGGATCTTATGAGCTTCCCACCCTTTGGTTCCGGCTATTTTAACACCCAATAGGTGAAAGCAACAATGTGCATTATGGGATACCCCTACTATCTATCCCTAGTAAAGTACAGCCAACCTTGTAGTTAATCTTACTGGGCTAGCAACCCAGGGCCTGGACAAATGCTCCTGAGACATTAGTTCAAATCCCATCATGGCAGCTGGGGAAATTTAAATTCAGTTAATGAGATGTATCTGGAATTAAATGCTTGTCTCATTAATAATGATCATAATCATTAGATTATTGTTGTAAAAAAAAAACGTGGTCCACTGATGTCCTTTAGGGGTAGAAATCTGCTGTTCTTACCCGGTCTGGCCTACACGTGACTCCAGATCCACAGAAATGTGGTTGACTTTGAACTGCCCTCTGAAATGGCCTAGCAAGCCACCAGCTGTCGGTGGCTCACCATCACCTGCCTAAGGATGGGCAATAAATGCTGCCCTTGCCAGCAATGCCCACATCCCAAGAATGAATAAGAAAATGGTAGCACTGACACTTCGTGTTTGGAAGAATGGTTGCCTGCAAAACTATGCATATTTTGTTGTTATACTGGCACCTTTCAGCATCCAATATGTTGCCAGTTGGCACAACAACATCAGGTTCCACAGCCATTAATGGACTAATGCTAACCTATTATCCGCAACCCTAGCAAACTGATCATCTATTATAAATATGCTGCTCAACAGTCCTTGGAGTCGCTGACTAGCTGGTTCTCTGAGCCACAGAATGGAAGTGTCTACAACACTGTTCACATGTTTTCTAAATCATTTAGTGATTCAAGGCATTGATGAAACTTATTCTGCAGTTGTAACATCGTGTGTAACTTTCCATTATCTTGTTTCTGAGTACACCATAACTGTATCGACACATAACTGATAGCTGTCTCCAATGGAAGCATGCTGGCAAAGAGAACTGGGTGAATATGGCCATAGAGCCTTTGAAGGTTCTAAATCATTTCCTGTGTGGTAGGCTCAGTCGAGCTCCGGAGGGAAATACTATCGGTGGAAAAAGATGCGTCTTTTGTCCAAGCCCAACCACAAAGTGAATTCAGCATAAAGATTTATATCCAGAAAAATAAACTTGCTAAAAGCAAAAAACTGTGGATGCTGGAAATCCAAAACAAAAATAAAAATATTTGGAAAAACTCAGCAGGTCTGACAGCATCTGCGGAGAGGAACACAGTTAACGTTTCAAGTCCGTATGACTTTTCAACAGAACTAAGGAAAAATAGAAAAGAGGTGAAATATAAGCTGGTTTAAGGGGGGGTGGGACAAGTACAGCTGGATAGAGGGCCAGTGATAGGTGGAGCTAACCAAAAGATGTCATAGACAAAAGGATAAAGAGGTGTTGAAGGTGGTGGTATCTAAGGAATGTGCTAATAGGTGACATTAAGGGTAGAAAGCAGGACGAGCAAGGTACAGATAGCCCTAGTGGAGGTGGGGTGGGGGGGAAGGGATCAAAATAGGCTAAAAGGTAGAGATAAAACAGTGGATGGAAATACATTTACAATAATGGAAATAGGTGGGAAAAGAAAAATCTATATAAATTATTGGGAAAAAAAGGTGGGATCGGAAAGAGGGTGGAGATGGAGGAGAGAGTTCATGATCTAAAATTGTTGAACACAATATTCAGTCCAGAAGGCTGTAAAGTGCCTAGTCGGAAGATGAGCTGTTTGGTATCTATGCTTTCAGAGAAACAGGTATCTGCAATTGATGTGTAATTCTTTAAACTTGTAATATCTGTCCATTAGTTTGGTATTTGGATGAGTTAAAAAGCAAAATGTGAGTGGAGACTTTACTGAGATATGTGTTTTAATTTGTATTTTGCCTTTTCAGTAATACAAAATATTTAATTCAAAACACACATTTAAATATTTTTGAAATTCTGGGCTTAGTTAATGGCCAATAATTGAGGCTATTACAGACTAATAATTATACTGCATTAGGTAACTTGTTTTACGATTTGAAAGTCTGCTGAAAACTGCTTATGGAGAGAGATATGTTTCAGGTGCAATAAATTTTAAAGGAGGATGTTGGAAAAGTTTTTCAAGTCTCATGATTAGGATCTTTTGGTTAAGAACTAAATAGTGGATTGACTCAGACTTCTACGAAAATAGATGGTTTTGTGGTTAGTTCCCCACCAATGAGGAAGCATTGCAGATTGTGCTTGGATTGACTGCAGTGAAAACTTAAGTGGTTTATATCCCTTTTCTCAAATGCAACCCCTGGGGTTTAAAGTGGAAGGTGACTAGAGTAGAATTTTAATGTTTTATTCCAAGAATAGATTTCTTAATTCTGCTTTACAATTATATTTGAGATGTTATATGCTCAATAAACTGCAAAACTGAAGCTGTTTTCTCTTGTATGAATGTGTGTCCATGCGCCCTGGCAGCCCATCAGTATCCATCAAGTGGGCATTTTTCAAGTGTGAACCTAAACAGTGACCTTTGAGAAGCTACTAAGTCAAGCATTACAGTTGAGCCTGAGCTTGTCTACCTTCGACTTACTCACTTACGTAGGCAATTAGGGATGGGCAATTAATGCTGGCCTTGTCAGAGACATCCCATATGCAAATAAAAATAATACCTTGTTGGCACCTCCACTGCTCCGTCCGTGATGTCTGCTGACTCCCGACAGACCAGGAATTGAACCTGGACTTGCGTGGCCTCATTAGCTGATCTCAAAGTTGATTGACCCTCGTTTTTCCGGCTTAGGTTAGGGCGAGGAAAGTGAGCCCCAGTGTCTTGTCTGATTGCTGTTAAGCAGCACCTACTGGAATTGCCCGTACTTTTGGAAAATACCTAACACTATATTAAAACTTCATGCCAGCAAACCCGATTGGCTATTTGCAGAAGTTCAAAAGTTCCATGGAGCCACAAAACATTTTCATGCAGTGGACCAAAATGAATACTAGGATGCAGAAAGTGGCCTTCCCCAAAGGTCACTGTTTAGGTTCACACTTGAAAAATGCCCACTTGATGGATAATGATGGGCTGCCGGTGCCCAGGAACGCATATTGAAATAGAGGATCAGCCATGATCATGTGAAACGGTGGAGCAGGCTCGAAAGGCTGAATGACCTACTCCTGCATCTATTTTTCTATGTTTCTTTCCAGTTGCATCATTCACATTGTGCATAACTGAAACTGAATTGGGAGGAAACGGCCTGCATGATTTTGCAAGCCTAGAAAGAAAGGTTCCAGCAGCAGGAGGTCAGTTTCTATCTTGCCTTTATTTCTGTTGTGATGAAACCAAATGATTATTTTGTATTTCAAGAAAAAGCGAATAGCTACAAGTACAAGTGATGACATAAAATCAGAAGTGCAGTAGTAGTAGTAGTAGTAGTAAAAAGAGTTTGCTCTTCTCTTCCTTTAATTGCACTTAATCCAAACAATTGCGTAGCATTTCTCCGCCCAGTAATGTGAAACTAGCCACAGAACTCTCTATTTTAGTACAAGCCTCTGACATCCAATTTACATGATAACACCTCATGTATCTGGCGCTGGAAACTATGCAAGTGGGCAAATAAGACTTTACTGTCTCCTTGTAGTTTAGATAGGAAAGCCGAGCTTCGCACATTTGAAGCATGCATGTTCATAGCCTTTGACTTTCGGTAACCTTTTTACCATAAAGGTCAAGCAGCAGACTGCCAGAATACATTTTAAACTTCACGTGCACTTTGAAACTTCTAAATGGGGCATGAGTTGCCCAGTCATTTAGTACTTGAACACAGCGACAAAGCACTCTTTCCCAACTTCTCCTTGGGCATTAATTTCGTGTTAAAGTTGCATATGCTCTTAGAGGCAGCAACCACTATTGATGCTAGAGGCTATTAAAGTCTTCTTGGAATGCTGCAGTAGAATTCTCATTCGAGTTTTAAGGCCTGTGATTCAAAAAACTGACAACTGACTTAGTTTTGGCTTTCAGATGTTGTCATCATTGCCTGGTGCAGTGGTTAGTAAACTGTCTATCAAATTAAGGGATTAAATTAAGGTTGTCATGCATGACAGGAAGCCAAAAATAAGTAAAGCAGGTTGTTATTTTCAAACTGGAACATACAGCTGCTTTGACTGTATGGTCTGTCTAAATGTGCAAAATTGCGTTTGGGCCTTTTTTTGTTTTTGGGATGTGAACGAGGGCAACATTCCTAATCTTGCTGAGAGGTGGTGGTGCGTCGTCTTAAACTGCTGTTTTGTTTTATTTATTTACGGGATGTGGGCATCGCTGGCGAGCTACCTTGAACCGCTGCAGTCATGTGGTGTAGGTACACCCACAGTGCAGTTAGGAAGGAAGTTCCAGGATTTTGATCCAGCAACAATGAGGATGCCAAGTGGTCTGTCCGATTTCTTTTCTTTTTATTGACTCTATAGCGGTTTCATACAACTGAGTGGCTTTTAAGAGTCAACCACATTACTGCTGGAGCCACATGTCAGCCAATCCAGACGAGGACTGCAGATTTCCTTCCCTAAAGCACATTAGTGAACCAGATGAGTTTTTGCGACAGTCGACAATGATTTCATGGTCATCGTCAGACTTTTAAGTCCAGATTTTAATTGAATTCAAATTCCACTATCCGATGGCGTCTTCTACCTCTGATATTGTCCACCTTCACCCTGGCTCAGCCCATTGCTGTTGAACTCACCATCCTGACTTGGGACTATATCACCGTTCCTTCACAGACACTGGGTGAAAATTCTGGGACACCGTCCCTAACAGCACTGTGGCTGTACCTACACAACATGGGCTGCAGCGGTTCAAGAAGGCAGCTCACCACCACCTTATCGAGGGCAATTAGGGATGGGTAATAAATGCTGGCCTAGCCAGCGATGCCCACATCTTGTGAATGAATTAAAAAAAGCTCTCATCCATGCTTCGTTAGCTCCATACTTGACTATTTCACTGCTCTCCTGGCTGGCCTTTCACCTTTTTTAGATGTCAGCTCATCAAAACTTCAGTTTTGTTAGGGCACCTTCATGCTGTGGGCCTCCTGTCGAATGCTGCCTTGCTATCAATATTCTGTTTGCCTGTTCAAATTGTAGTGTAGGTGTGGAAACTGACCCTAGGTCTTGTATGAAAATTTCTGCAAGAATATGTATAACTCACAGTTAACGTACTAAGTACTGCTTTGGATACCCCATATGGAAAGGGCATTTAAACCACAAACCATCTACAGTGTAGATTCACTGGATCAATACTCAGCTATGAGGAGAGACAAGATAATGGGACCATTTTTCACTGATGTAGAGAGATACGGGAGATTTAAACTAGATTGTTAAAATGAAGCGTTTTTGTGGCAAAACTCTTGTTGAGGGATAACTGGTGAGGGCAGGTCAACAATTTAAAATTGTCTAAGGCAAAGGGTTTGGTAAAATGTTTTTACGTGGATCTGTTAGATTTTGAGATGCTTTACCACAGGTGATTAAGGTAGATTATTTGCATTTTAAGGGAAAAAGCAGATTGATATTTGAAATGCCCTGGGACGCTTAATGATGTTAAAGGCGTTTTTTTTAAATTCTCTTTTTCATGGGATGTGGGTGTCGCTGGCTAGGCCCAACCCTAATTGCCCTTGAGAAGGTGGTGGTGACTCTCTGCCTTGAACTGTTGCAGCCTTTGTGGTGTAGATACCCCCACAGCATAATTAAGGAGGAAGTTCCAGGATTTCCGCCCAATGACAGTGAAAGAATGATGATATAGTTCCAAGTCAGGATGGTGTGTGGTTTGGAAGGAAAACTTACAGGTGGTGGTATTCCCATGCACCTGTTACCTTTGTCCTTCTAGGTGGTAGAGGTCACTAGTTTGGAAGGTGCTATTGAAGGAGCCTTGGTGAGTTGCTGCGGTGCTTCTTGTAGATGATACACATTGCTGCCACTGTGCGTTGGTGGTGGAGGCAGTGGATGTTGAAGATAGTGGATAAGGTGCCAATCAAGCGGGCTGCTTTGTCATTGATGTCAAGCTTCTTGAGTGTTGTGGGAGCTGCACTCATCCAGGCAAGTGGAGAGTATTCCATCACACTCCTGACATGTGTCTTGTAGATGGTGGACAGGCTTTGGGGAGTCAGGAGGTGAGTTACCCGCTGCAGGATTCCTAGCCCCTGACCTGCTCTTGTAGCCACAGTATTTATGTGGCTAGTCCAGTTTAGATTCTGGTCAGTGGTAACCCCTAGGATGTTGATAGTGGGGAGATTCAGTAATGCCATTGAATGTGATGGGGAGATAGTTGGATCCTCTTTTGTAGGAGTTGGTCATTGCCTGGCATTTGTGTGACACAAATGTTACTTGCACTGATCAGCCCAAGCCTGGATATTGTCATAGTCTTGCTGCATTTGGACGTGGACTGCTCCAGTGTCCAAGGAGTTGCGAATGGTGCTGAACATTGTTCAATCATCAGCAATCATCCCCATTTCTGGCCTTTATGATGGAAGGAAGGTCATTGATGAAGCAGCTAAAAATGGTTGGACCTAGGACACTACCCTGAGGAACTTCTGCAGCGATGCCCCGGGACTGAGATGATTGACCTCCAACAACCGCAACCATCTTCCTATGACTCCAGTCAATAGGCCTTTTTCTCCATGATTCTCATTGACTCCAGTTTTACTCGGACTCCTTAATGCCACAATTGGTTAAATGCTACCTTGATATCAAGAGCAGTCACTCTCACCTCACCTCTGGAGTTCAGCTCTTGTGTCTATATTTGGACCAAGGCTAAAATGAGGTCAGGAGCTGAGTGGCCCTGACTGAACCCAAACTGAGCATCAGTGAGCAGGTGATTGCTGAGTATGTGCTGCTTGATAGCACTGTCGTCAACACTTTGCATCACTTTGCAGATGGTCGACAGTAGATTGAAGAGGCGGTAATTGGCCGGGTATGATGGTACGTATAAATGCAGTTTGTGTTTGAAGCAGGGGGAAGATGGGCAAAAGGGAGAGAGGAGGGAATTGGGATTAGTTTTACATCGCTCTAGCAAAAAAGTAGGAGAATGGTGCTTTCCTGCAATATAAAGCTATTTATTTTGGATACGTCAGCTGAGGGATGGAAGGAAAGAAAATCACCCGATTACTTTGCATTTCTGTGTATTCTTCCTGGTTTCTTAGTGCAGAGTGGCAGAAATTAGAGATTTAAATGTCAACATCTTTGGGGGCCGGATGGGGGGGCTTTGGCGTGGGTAAAAGAGGGCAAGAGGAAAAAATCTTATGAGGAACTGATGCAAGAAGTGAATCCCAGCACCAATCAAAAAATGCAATTAAATGATTGTAAAAGTTTGGGGTGGAGGTGGGAGCTTGCATGCTGGAATAAAGTTGGGAAAGCAATGTACAGAAGGAGATGCCATATTCCTTTCTTTCAGCTTTGTGGAACATGTTTTGTTGCCACTGTGATATTTTCTGTCATAGAGAGATGTGCACACACAGTGAGCTGGGTGTATGCAAATGCGCACAGACTGGAGCACAGGTCAGTATGGATGGAAAAATAGTAACCCTTTGAGATCTTGCAATGTAAAGTGACCCAGGGTCCTGAATTCTGAATTCAAAATTGAAGCACAATAGCTGATGTTCGAAAGCATTGCTTCATAAAGTAAGCTGCAAGAGAGAAATACTACTATGCCAAAAGAAATGTGACCCTCGCACGATTTAGTTACTCCACCATCACCAGCTTTACTTCTATTAATCTTCACTTTTGTGAATCCACTGATGGCTCAGGCACCTTGTTTGTCGGATCAAAAATAATTCCAAAAATAATCCTTTAACTAGTCATTTGAAACAATTATGCAGTATCCTGACCTCCATTGACAAACCTGTCAGTCTTGTGCTTGGCGACTTGTCTACTCTTCACCCTATGCTTTGTTACTTTTCTTTCTGATCTGTTTGCCCAATCGGGTTGTTTTCTGATTCTGCCTTTTCCTTAATCAATTTAGACACCTTCAATTGTTTGTTCTGTTCAGTCTAATCCTCTTCAGATTTGGTTTGGTTCTGTACCTTTTTTAAGCCTTGGTCATAGAATGTTCTGTTTATACATTTTGTAGAGTGTCCTGGTTTAACTTGGTGAATTTGTTTATCTTCCCCCCACCCCCACCCTTTGTGTCAATTTTCTGCAATTTCTTCTGTTCTGTCTCCTGAGATGTCAGAGTGCATCACAGCCGATACGCATCATGTCTTACACTAAGCTCATGATCATCTCACTCATCATCCTTGTCCTTGCTGACCCACAGTGGCTCCTTGTGTTTTAACAGATTGTAGAGAGCCTTTGAAGTACAAATCTGTCCAAGGCCTTCCCCCACATGACATCATCTGTTATATCCTGCTGTCCACAGTTTCTGGCCTCCTGTGTAACTCTTTCTCCTTCTATTTCCCTCTTCACTGCCAGTGACAAGAGCCTTCAGCTGTCTTTGTCCTACGATATAAAACTATCTCACTAATCCCCTTCATCTCTCAAACTTCATCCCACCCCCCCCCCCCACCCCAATCTTTAAATGACTTCTCGCTAAACATCTTGTCAACCACACTTTTGGTCATCTCTCCTATGAAGGCTGCACCACAGTCAAAATCCTTAAGACAGTTTTTTTTTATTCATTCATGGAATGTGGATGTCACTGGTTAAGCCAGCCTTTATTGCCCACCCTAATTGCCCTTGAGCGGGTGGTGGTGAGCTGCCTTCTTAAACCGCTGCAGTCCATGTGGTGTAGGTACACCCACAGTGCTGTTCTACATTTAAAGGTGCTGTATAAATGTAAATTGTTGCCCTTTGCACTCAGTCCTCATAGATGTTTACAGCACAGAAGGGGGCCATTTGGCCCATCATGTCCGCGCTGATCAACAAAGATCTGACTGCACTAATCACATTTTCCAGCGCTTGGCCCATAGCCCTGGAAGCTATGGTAACGCAAGTGAATATCTAAATACTTCTTAAATGTTACGAGAGTTTCTGACTCAACCACTCTTTTTCAGGCAGTGAGTTCCAGACTCCCACCGCCCTCTGGGTGAAGAAATTTCTCCTCAACTCCCCTCTTAGCCTTCTACCCCTTACCTTAAATCTATCCCCCTGGTTATTGACCCCTCAACTAATGGAAAAGTGCCTTCCTATCCACCCTATCTATGTCCCTCATAATCTTATACACCTCTATCAGTTCCCCTCTCAACCTTCGCTGCTCCAAGGAAAACAACCCCAGCCTATCCAATCTTTCCTCCTAGCTCAAATCCTCCAGCCCAGGCAGCATCCTGGTAAATCTCCTCTGCACCCTCTCCAGTGCAATCACATCCTTCCTATAATGTGGTGACCAGAACTGCACGCAGTACTCCAGTTGTGGCCTAACCAGCGTTTTATACAGTTCCAGCATAACTTCCCTGCTCTTGTATTTTACACCTCAGCTAATAAAGGCCCCAAATGCCTTCTGGAACCACCTTATCTATCTGCCCTGCTACCTTCAGGGATCTGTGGATATGCACACCTACCCAGGATGCACAATCCTTACCCAGGATCCATTTGTGCATATATTGAAAAGGCGGTGTAAGGTTCAGGTCAGCAGTCCAGCTGATTTCCCCGTTCCTAATGAATGCTGAGACCAATTGGAAACACTATTTGAGGTACGTCTTCAACTGGGACCAAATTTAAGACATTTTTGTAGCTTTGTGTAGCTCAAATTTTCACTGGATAAACTCACTGGACCAGTGATGGAGAATTTGGGAGTATGCTTTTTAATACTATGTCCCTTCTAATCTCTATTGGTACCTCCATAAATATTTTAAAGCTGGAGTGGAGGGAGGGAAAGAGGAGAATTCTTACATTATGGTTTTCTGAAATCAATTTTTCTCTGACAATTTCAGAAATTACAGCATTATAATTCAGTTTAATACTCCAATTAGTTGCTATTTTTATTATGTTTGTGATTCACTTTTTTTGGATTCTTGTCCATGTGTCTCTGGCATGTCCGGTGACGGCAACTGAAACTACATCGCACTGCATCACATTGGAATTTGGAAGTAAACTCGAGTTTCCGTATGGTTTAATTAAGAAGAAACCAAATCTTCAGTGGAGTTGTTGGGCAGAAGATCACTTGATAAATGCAGCTGAGGATGACCCTGTGACTTGTCATGGCTCTTCTGTCCAGAAAGCCTCCTGTTCCACTCCGAACACCATCCAGTCACCAGTTGCCACTCGAATGACTCCACAAAGTTATTGATTTATACTGAATTATTAATCACACTTTATTCATGAAGAGCTTCCTGACGTCAATTCTAAATATTCTTTGTCATTTTGAGCATCTGCTTGTCCAACAATGTTTACCTTTATAGTAGTGTTCTGGACTTAGTTTTTCTAATGTCTATTATGTCATTTAACATCATGAAGTGCTCAGTAACTTCCCTTTCAGGGATAGAGCCTAAATTTCTTAGCTATGCCTCCTCATGACTGAAATTTATAATGTTTAAGTTTGGCCTTCTGGCTCTTTGCAAGACTGCCTTCAGAACCCTGAGAAGACATTAATAGTCGAACTAAAATTTCAAATCATTGAACACCAAACGTTATACAAGTATTAAAATCCTGAATTATCACTAATTTTTAGTTTTGTAGGAAAACCAACTGTAATTAAAGGTGTTTTATGGATCTGAAAATAGTAAAAAAAAACGAACAAATTAACAAAAATACCCTCAGACCAAGCTATTTACTTGACATTGTTCCATCTTAATTCCACCTGAACATTGGTTTTTTTTTGTAGTTTTAATAATTCACCAGCTTACACTGAGTCCCTCTTGAATACCGCAGATCCAGTTTCACTGCATTTATTAAGGCCTTCTTTCAAAGACTTGGATAAAGCCTTACTTTGGCCACTTTTTCTGAAGTATTTATATGGAACTTGTTTCTTGCTAGCCCACCCCTTGCTACCTTATCTGGCTGCTTATCACAGGCTTTCTACATGCTGCAAATGAGGAAACTTTCTTTTCCAGGCTAGTTCCCCCATATACATGTATAGGTGAAACTACGAAAACACAAGTTTCTTTTTTTGTGTTTTTTTAACCTTTTTATTCTTTTACCTTTTATCTCTACCTATATTTGGGGAACATAAAAACAAATCAAAGAAATAAGTTGCACTCCATATCTTGCAATAAGTCTGATCCTTTTGCAGCGATGTTTAGCTGTGAATACTAAATATTGACATTGACATATTGCTTCAAATACAAATAAGATTTTTAGAGATAGTTGAAGCTTACATTGAACTTAATTGAATTTCATCCCCAGATTTTTTGGTAGCACAGTCAAGTGTCAGCATTCGTCAAACTTTTCTCAATTGGGGGGAGATGGTGCTGTAGTGGTAATGTCACTAGACTTGTAATCCAGAGGCCAGACCTAATGCCTTGAGGACAAGGGTTCAAATCCCACCATGGAAGTTGGTGAAATTTGAAAATGGAATTGAAAGCTAATCTCAGTAATGGTGACCATGAAACAATCATTGATTATCATAAAAACCCATCTGGTTCGCTCACGCCCTTAAGGTAATGAAATCTGCCATCCTTACCCAGTCTGGCCTACATGTGACTCCAGATCCACAGTGATGTGATTGACTTTTAACTGCCCACTGAAATGGCTTAGGCGAGCCTCGAAATGGCCTAGGCAGCACTCAGTCTAAGGGCACTTAGGGATGGGCAAAAAATGCTGGCCTTGCCAGTGAGGCCCACATCCCATGAAATATTTTTTTTTAAATTACAGATTTGCTGCTGTTTTGAAAGCTAATTAGCGAATCCAAAATGAAATGGTGACACATTGGAGCATTAGCTCAAGGTGCTGTCCACTCTGTAGAGCCCTTGATCTCAGCTTTGCAGCTACAGTGGGTTGCAAAGTGGCTGCATGAGATGCAAAGTTTTGAGGGGGTGTTTTGGGGGAACCTGAAAAATCCGATGCCTGTGGGTGACTGGGAAGCATGGAATGTGAGTTACAACATGTCCTCAAAGAATAAACAAATGGCCTGTCTAGCATTTTTCAGAGTAAATATTGCTGTGTATCAGCCAAACTAACCAAGTAAGATGAACCACATGAATATTGAGAGAAATTTAAAGTGTGTTAGCTACCCAGCTAACGGGCAGAACAAGCTCAAGGAGCTAAATGGCCTGCTCCTATTTTATCACTCTTTCCTTATTGGTACTGTACCCATTTGAGTAGATGATGCAAGTTAATGGAGAAGATTGAGCAGGTGATGATCAGATGCTCTTGAGGCCCACCTTCTATTACCCAAAAGGTTGATGATTTAACTTGGAACATTTATCTCCAAGTCTTGAATCTCAAATTACTGGCTGTCTCAACAAGATGTGAAGTTATCTATGAATTCTAGATGTTTGATCATTTTCTGTGCCTTTGCAATCCAAGTTGAGGATTTGTATAATTGACAAAAGCACTTTGCAGCAATATTGTATCTCTCTCTTCAGACACAGCCCAACCAGCTGTTCGGATCTCGTAACTATTTTAGAGTAATGACTGCTCAATTTTGATGTAATGACAGTTCCTCCAGCCCCTGTGGCTTTTCTGTGCTTTATTGACCTATGTTAACAAAACCAGTTAAGGTCAGCTAGGTTATGCATAAATACAGAACTTTTACTGAAAAGTATTTCACTCATCTTGTGCAATGTGATTATATTTTACCTGTATATGACATATTGTGCTACATGTTGTTCAACAGCAGTTTGTGTTTATGCATTGTCTTTAATGTAATAAAGCTTCCCAAAGTTGTTTCACAAAACATTAAGCTGGATGCAGAGCAGTGGGAAGATGATTTAAGGCAGTTAGGAGGAGTATGATTTAGAGGGGGCCTTTGAGGTGGGGAGAAGAGGTAGTAATGGGTTTAGACAGGGTGTGGACCGGAGTTGGGTCCATCAGAAGGCAAGTGAGGCTTGAGACAGACTGGCATGGCAGAGCAGGTCAAATTTGAGAGAGATGATAATTGCTACTGAGGACAGTTGAAGAGAAAATACATCGAAAGTATTTTGTAACAAAATTTTAGATGAGTTTTTTTTTCTTGTTCCCTGCACAGACTTGATGATGTACAAAGACAAAGTAATGCTAAACGACAGGCTGCTGAACAATTTGGAGAAAAGCTTAATATATCAGTACTTTAAGCTAATGATAGGCTATTGAGCTGGAATTAGATAGCAGGATGCCACCCCCTCCTAGTCTGGGTTTGAATGCTCTTAGGTGATATTCTGAAAATATAATGACATTTGAAAAGTTACCAAAGTAAAAGGGATGTGTAGTAAATCTGAGAACATAAGAAATAGGAGTAAAAGTGGACCATATGGTCACTTGAAAGCCTGCTCTGTCATTCAGCATGATTATGGCTGATGTTTAACCTCATCACCTGTTTTCTCCATGCTCCCTAAATCCTTTGATTCCCTGAGAGATCAAAAATCCATCTTTCCCAGCCTTGAATATCATTAATGATGGAGCATCCACAACCCTCTGGGGTGGAGAATTCCAAAGATTCAAAACCCTTTGAATGAAGAAATTTCTCCTCATCTCAGTCCTAAATGATCATCCCCTTATCTTGAGACTGTGCCCCTGCCCTCCCCATGTTTTAGATTCCCCAGCCCGAAGAAACTCTGTCAGTGCCTACCCTGTCAAGCCTTTTCAAAATCTTGTATGTTTCAATGAGATCACCTCTCGTTCTGCTAAACTAGAATATAGACCCCATTTACTCAGCCTCTCACCAAATGACAACCCTCTCATCCCAGGAACCAATCTAGTGAACTTTTGCTGTACTGCCTCTAAGGCAAGTGTATCCCTTCTTGGGTATGGAGATCAAAACTGCACACAGTAGTCCAGATGTGGTCTCGTCAAAGCCCTATGCAATTGTAGCCAGCCAGCCTTATTCTTATAGCCCAAACTTCCATTCGCTAACACCCAGCTCCATCTCTCACCCTGGCAATAGCCTGAGATTAAGCCAGTCTATTCACAGCTTGATGCCACACTTGATCGCAAAAATGAGCTTCCAACTTCATAATCATGCCATCACCAAGGCTGCCTATTTTCACCTTGGTAACTTCGCCATGTCTTAGCTCATCTGTTGTTGAAACCCTCATTCATGCCTTTGTTACCTCCTAGACTCGACTATTCCAACGCACTCCTGGCTGCTGTCCCACATTCTACCCTCTGAAAACTTGAGGTCATCCAAAACTCTGCTGCCTATCTTCTCCTTCGTCATCTTAGCCAGTCCGTGGGATCGAGGATGACTTGCTTCCACTCTGGTCTGATGGATTCTATGATGGCTGATGAGTCCAGTGCATGGTCTACAGACTGTCGCATGTGGAACAATGGTGTTTGAAAAGTTGAGTAGATGACGTGTTTGGAGATTTGTGTGCTCTCTCCGACACCTTGACTTCGCCTCTGCATGCTCCTGACGAAGTCTCTCCGTGTGTTTGGTACCTTCCTGAATAAATCTTCTCCATTTTGGCTGGTCACAAGCCAGGGACAGCAGTGAATCAGCAGGGATGTTTGAACTCTTCAGTCTATCACCCCTGTGCTCGATGATCTACATTGGCTCCCGGTCAAGCAACATCTTGATTTTAAAATTCTCATACTCATTTTCATATCCTTCCTTGGCCTCACCCCTCCCTTATCTCTAATCCTCTCCAGTGCCACAACCCTCTGATATCTGCACTCCTCTAATTCTGGCCTTCTGTGCATAGCAATTTTAATTACTTCTTCATTTGTGGCCGCGTCTTCAGTTGCCTAGGCCCCAAGCACCGGAATACTCTCCCTGCACCTCTCCATCTCACTTTCCTTTTCTTAAGAGACTCCTTAAAACCTTTGACCAAGCTTTTGGTCATCTGACCTATCTCCTTAAGTGGCTTGGTGTACAATTTTGTTTTCTAATGCTCCTCTGAAGTATCTTGGGACATTTCATTATGTTAAAGGCACTATCCAGTCCCCTTGCAGTAAACCACAAAGTTCCATTTACCATCCTAATTGCTTGCTGTACCTGAATGCTAACTTTCTGTTCTTGTACACCCAGGTTCTTTGAACATCTTTCACCCTTTTTTCAAAATCTAGCCTTTTTAATCTTCCAAAGTGAATAACCTCTCACTTTTCAACATTATACCCCATTTGCCACCTTGTTGCCCACTCATTTAAAGTGACTATATCTCTTTGCAATCGATCTTTTATGTCCGTCTCACAACGTACTTTCCCATCTAGCTTTGTATCATCAAACTTGGATACACTACTTTGTCTCTTTGTTTAATTCATTAATGTGGGTTATAAGTAAGGGTTATGGATAGCCGATGCCCAGTACTGATTGTTGCAGCTCTCTAGCTTGCCAATTTGAAAATGCCCCATTTATCCTTACTCTCTGCTTCCTGTCTGTTAACTAATTCTCCATCTATGCTAAAAATAGCCCCAACTCCATGAGTTCTTATTTTGCAAAGTAATGTGACACCTTTATCGAATACTTCTTTGGAAATCTAGGCATGCTGCATCTACTGGCTCCCCTTTACCATACTAGTTATATCCTCAAAATTGTCAAATACTGTTTTCCCTTTCATAAGCTATGATCACAGGACAGGTTTTAATTGATAGATGCTAACTTAACTGTCTTACAAGATTCAGCACATTGATTTGCACTGTAAATTAGCTCACCAAGGATACCTTGATAGCACTTTCAAACCATAACCTGTACTACTGAGAAGGTCAGGGCAACAGATACATAGGAACACCATCATTAGCAAGTTCCCCTCCAAGCCCCAAACCATCCTGATTTAGAACTATATTGGAGTTCATTCACTGTCACTGGGTCAAAATCCTAAAACTCCCTTCTGTTGCAGCCAGGATGGGAGAAGTCTGCAATTTCTCTAGCTGCACTACCCCTCAGATCACACCATAAGTGTAATTGTTTTAATCACTAACCAATTGTTTACTTTTGCTATTGTTAGAACCAGAATGGAAGAGGCTTTAACACGGCTTCTTTCAATAAACGCAATGATTGATTTATTCTGGAACAAAACATATTTTTAAAAGCAAGTTGAAAAAGCTGGTTAACATGCAATTTGTAATCCGAAGTGTAACTATATATCCCTTTAAACACCAACACAGAGCGCACGCACGCACGCGCGCGCACACACAAGTAAGGTCTCTGCAGGGGTTGGAATTTAAGGGGAAAAACACACCTTTTGGCCAATGGAAAAAATTTGAGAAAGGATAAAGTTCAAAGATTTTGATGCTATTGATCTAGTGTTCCTGCATGCGAAGACATATTAGTAGTTGCCTGAAAGTTCTTTCCAAAGGAGCTTCGTTGTGGAGGAGAACAGCGTGGGAGCAATGCCCTTGGGATCGCTCTTTCTCTGTCTCTCTCTCTCATCTCAGTGCCTCAGGTTTCCAAATACAGATGAATTATACTAAGATGAGAATTTCTGGCTGGATACTGATAACCACACTAAACTTCAGACAAGGCAGGGAAAAAGTGAGTCGGGCAACTTTCTCCTTTTTGGTTTATCTCCAAACTGTGTCCCAAAAAACAAGTTCAAAACAAGCTCATCTCAGTCGGATGGTTTCCAGAAAATCACCAGGGCCTCGCAGCCTCTGAAACCAGTAATTTGTTTTCCAGCAATTAAAGTTCAAATAAACAAATAGTTCTTATCTTCTCGGGTGCCTTGCTGGCCATTTAGCTGAAGTCACGTGACTTCTTGGAAAAGGCAGTTTGCTCAGAGTCCAAAGTGAACTTATAACCTTTTTAAAAAAAATCCCAGAAAATATCCAAATAATTCAATGTCCTTCAAATTTAAAACAATATATATAGTTCTTAGAGATATGTATTCATAACATTTCCTAACAGTACAGTGAGTGTACCTCCACCAGATGGACTGCAGCAGTTCAAGAAGGCAGCTCACCACCACCACCTCGAGGGTGCTGGCCTTGTCAGCAACACTCGCACCTTATGTCAGAAAATTTGATCTTGCTTTTTACTGATTCTTGGATTTTATTTAATTTTGTAAATTTTTTTCACACTCCATATGCTTTTATCACTGTCAAATGAAGTGGCTGCAAGTCTGCCGGCAAAGGCTTTACACCATAGATGTTAAATTGGCCATTTTATTTACAAATTCTGACTGGATTACAGCGTGTACAACACTTCAGTTCTTCATTTCTACTGTTTACAAGTTATTCTTTTGGCAACTGTATTTCTTCATAGCACCATCTTGTGGCAAATCTGTATGAAATATATAATTCCCAACAATTTAAGTGTACCACTGCAGTAATTCATTACAATATTTAATCACCCTTTACTGAACTTTGACAGATTTCCAAAACATGAATAAAAACCCCATTGTACTTCAAAAAGAATAATTTGATTTATTCAGTCAAAATCAGTAATACATTGGGAGTGTTGCACCATATGTCACTCTTCTTTTGAATCGGCATATTCTCCATCTCACTGAGTTTAGATTAAGTCATAAACCACAGGACTAAAAGTGATTTCGGAGTCAGCTGACTTTTCTCTGCCACCGAGACCATTCTACTGTTATGCTTTTCAGTCCAGCCAACCGTTTTGACTAGGGAAATGTAATGGTTGAGTACCTATTTATTTAATCTGGCTGGTTTTACTGTTGAAGGAATTTTTCTCTACTCCACTGTTCATTTTTGATATTTGTTTCCTAGTTCCTAACTCTGCATACCCAAGTATTGCATATGTCATCATGTTTTTGTTATTTGGAGGGTGATGGAAGGAATTCCATCAGGGTTGCATAAAAAAGTGAATGACTTTCTATGGACCATTGATTTCTTGCCTTAATGCAGGGAGGTTTTTGTACCGTTTTCCAGGATATTTCACTATCATGCACAAGACTGGGAAGAAGTAATAGTGGGCTTGTAATATATTCAGGGATTTATGACATTTTAATACTTTATTGGGGAACCATATCCTCCACCACCAAGACTGCCTACTTTCACCTCTAACATCGCTGTCACTCATTGCCCCTACCTTAGCTCAACCCCTACAGAAATCCTCATCTTTGCCTGTGTTACCTCAAGATTCGACTATTTGAATGTACTCCTGGCTGACCTTGTAAACTGAAGTTCACCCGAAGCTTTTCTGCCCATGCCCTAATTCGCATCAAGTCCCTCTCGCCCATTACCTGCACCTGTTGCTAGATCTGGAGGAAATGTAGGGCAACACCTTTAATTTTAAAAAAATTCTAATTTTCAAATCCCTCCACGACTGTGTCCCTCCCTATCTCTGTAACCTCTAACGATGTGATTGCACTAGAGATTGCGCGGAGGAGATTTACCAGGATGTTGCCTGGGCTGGAGAGTTTTAGTTATGAGGAGAGATTGGATAGACTGGGGTTATTTTCCCTGGAGCAGAGGAAATTGAGGGGGGACATGATTGAGGTGTATAAAATTTATGAGGGGTATAGATAGGGTAGACAGGAAAGAACTTTTCCCGTTGGTGGAGGGATCAATAACTAGGGGGCATAGATTTAAGGTAAGGGGCAGGAGGCTTAGAGGGGATGTGAGGAAGAATTTTTTCACCCAGAGGGTGGTGGGAATTTGGAACTCTCTGCCTGAAAGGGTGGTAGAGACAGAAACCCTCATAACATTTAAGAAGTATTTGGATTGTGCACTTGCGATGCCATGGCATACAAGGCTAAGGGCCTAGTGCTGGAAAATGGGATTAGAATAGTTAGGTACTTGTTTGACCGGTGCAGACTCGATGGGCCGAAGGGCTTTTTTCTATAATGTAGATCTCTGACTCTTATGACTCTGAATCTTCCAGTTCGAAGTCAGCACTCTTCTAATTCTGACCTCTTGCACAACACAACTTTTTATAGCTCTACCATTGGGGGCTGTCTCTTCAGCTGCTTAAGTCCTATGAGCTGTAATAATCTCCACCACTACTGCTGTCCTCCTTTAAGACATTTTTTTTAAAAAAACAACCTCTTTGACCAAGCTTTGGTCAACAGTCCTAACATCACTTTGTGGCTCAGTATCGAATTTTATCTGATAACGTTCTTGTGAAGTATCTCGGAAGATTTTAATCACATTAAAGGTGCTAACTAAATGCAAGTTGTTCTTGCTAGAGTCACTGAACACTAGCAGTACACATACAAGCTTGAATACAATGCAAAAATATTTAAAATACAAACCTTAACCATCCAATTTTTTTCATTTGGTGCTAACATTGTGTTGCTTGTGAGATTTTTTTTTGTTTGACTCTGTATAATAGGGAATTGCTATGATGGATACCAGGCCAATGGGAAAAGATTATACTGAGACGCAATACTTCCCATGCCTGAACATCAGAATAGGAGATGGAACAAGCAGCATCTGCTTAGCAATAACCTAGTCACTGGCACTCAGTTTGGGTTCTGCCTGGGCCACTCACTCCTGACCTCATTATAACCTTGGTCCAAGCATGGACTAAAGAGCTTGACATCAAGGCAACCTTTGACTAAATGTGGCATCAAGGAACCCTAGCAAAATTGAAGTCGATGGGAATCGGTGGAGGGGGGGGAGCTGTGTGGTTGAAGTTATACCGAGCACAAAGAAAAGATTATTGTTGGAGGTCAATTATCTCATCGCTGCAGGAGTTCCTCAGGGTAGTGCCCTAGGCCCAATCATTTTTACACTCCATCAATGACTTTCCATCTCTCGTGAGGGCAGAAGTGAGGATGTTCGCTAATGGTTGCACCTTGTTCAGTACCATTTGCGACGACTCATACTGAAGCAGCCCGTGCCCAAATGCAGCAAGACCTGGATGCCATTCAGGCTTGGGCTGATAAATGGCAAGTGACGTTCACACCACATGACGGCCGAGCAATGACTATCTCCCCTTGGCAATTCAGAAACATTACCATTACTGAATCCCCCACTGTTATCCTGGGGGTTACTGTTGACCAGGAACTGAACTGGACTAGCCATATAAATACTGTGGCTACAAGAGCAGGTCAGAGACTGGGAATTCTGCAGCGAGTACACAAAGCTGGGTGGGAGGGTGAGCTGTGAGGAGGATGCAGAGATGCTTCAGTGTGATTTGGACAAGCTGAGAGTGAGCAAATGCATTGCAGATGCAGTATAATATGGATAAATGTGAGGTTATCCACTTTGGTAGCAAAAACAGGAAGGCAGATTATTATCTGAATGGCTATAAATTGAGAGAAGGGAATGTGCAATGAGACCTGGGTGTCCTCATACACCAGTCACTGAAGGTAAGCTTGCAGGTGCAGCAGGCGATAAAGAAGGCAAATGGTATGTTGGCCTTAATAGCGAGAGGACTCGAGTACAGGAGCATGGATGTCTTGCTGCAATTATACAGGGCCTTGGTGAGACCACACCTGGAATATTGTGTGCTGTTTTGGTCTCCTTATCTGAGGAAGGATGCTCTCACTATAGCGGGAGCGCAGCAAAGGTTTAACAGACTGATTCCTGGGATGGCGGGACTGACATATGAGTTGGTTAGGATTATATTTGCTGGAGTTCAGAAGAATGAGTGGGGATCTCATAGAAACCTATAAAATTCTATCAGGACTAGACAGGGTAGATGCAGGAAGGATGTTCCCAATGGTGGCGGAGTCCAGAACCACAGTCTGAGGATACAGGGTAGACCATTTAGGACTGAGATGAAGAGAAATTTCTTCACCCAGAGAGTGGTGAGCCTGTGGAATTCGCTACCACAGAAAGTAGTTGAGGCCAAAACGTTGAATGTTTTCAAGAAGGAGTTAGATATAGCTCTTGGGGCGAAAGGGATCAAAGGATATGGGGAGAAAGCAGGAGCATGCTATTGAGTTGGATGATCATCCATGATAATGAATGGCGGAGCAGGCTCGAAGGGTTGAATGGCCTACTCCTATTTTCTATGTAACTCATCCCCTAACTCCCCAAAGCCTGTCCACCATCTACAAGGCACAAGTCAGGAGTGTGATGGAATACTCTCCACTTGCTTGGATGAGTGCAACTCCAACACACAAGAAGCTTGACACCATCCATTGCAAAGCATCCCGCTTGATTGGCACCCTATCCACCAACTTAAACACTTATTCCCTTCACCACCAATGCAAAGTGGCAGCAGTGTGCCAACTACAAAATACACTGCAGCAACTCCTCAAGGCTCCTTCCACAACACCTTCCAGACCCGCAACCTCTACCACCCAGGACAAGAGCAGCAGGTACATGGGGACACCACCACCTGCAAGTTCCCCTTGAAGCCACTCACCATCCTCACTTGGAACTATACCGCCGTTTCTTTGTGGTTTCTGGGTCAAAATCCTGGAACTCCCTTCCCAACAGCACTATGGGTGTACCTACACCACATGGACTTCAGCTGTTCAAGGCGGCTGCTCACTACCATCTTCTCGAGGGAAATTTGTGATGGGCAATAAATTCTGGCCTAGCCACCAATGCCCACATCCTGTGAATGAATAAATAAAAAAAATAATCTTGTGCACATCCAAAACTTTGCCGCATGTATCTTAAACCCCCACCAAGTTTTCTTCACCTATCACAATTGTGCTTGGTGACCTACAATTATTTCTGTAGCCTCCTCCAGCCCTTATATGCCTTAAAGATCCCAATGCTCCTCCAATTCTGACCTCTTGCACAACCTGGATATTCATCACCCTTCCATTGGCAGGGAGAGAGAAAGTTAAAGCAATCACTATCACAAGAGGAAAAAACACTAGGAAAAGTAATGGGACTAAAGGCAGGAGTCTCCTGGACCTGATGGCCTGCATCCTAAGGCATTAAAAGAAGTGGCTGCAGAGATGGTGGATACACTGGTTGTAATCTTCCAAAATTCCCTAGATTCTGGAAAAGTCCAAGCGGATTGAAAAACTGCAAACGTAACAGAAAGGAGAGTCAGACAGAAAGCAGGAAACTATAGGGCAGGTAGCCTAACAACTAACATTGGGAAAATGTGAGAATCCATTATTAAGGAGGTAGTTGCAGGACATTTTGTATTATCATTTTCTATCAGGCAGAATCAAAATGGTTTGTGAAAGGCACATTGTGTTTGATAAATTTATTAGAGCTCTTTGAAGATGTAACCAGCAAGTTGGATAAAGGGAACCAGTAGTTGTGTATTTGGATTTCAAAAAAGAGTTTCAATAAAGTGCCACATAAAAGGTTACTGCACAAGATAAGAGCTCATGGTTTTGGCAGTGATAGTAACATGGATAGAGGATTGGCTAACTAATAGGAAACATTCGGGATAGATGGATCATTTTCAAGTTGGCAAACTGTAATAGGTGGAGTACCACAGGAATCAGTGCTGGTACTTCAACTATTTACAATCCATGCTAATGAATCTGATGAAGCGACAGACCATATTGCAGCCACATCTAGTACAAAGATTGTTAGGAAAGCAAGCTGAGAGAGGATGCAAAGAGTCTGCAAAGGGATATAGATTAAGTGGGCAAAAAATTGGCAGATGGAGTTTAATATGGAAGAATGTGGGCTTGTCCATTTTGGCAGGAAGAATAAAAAAAGCTGAATATTATTTAAATGGAGAGAAACTGCAGAGTGCTGTGGTATAGAGGGATCTGGGTGTCCTTGTACATGAATCACAAAAAGTTAACATGCAGGATTGCAAGTAATTAGGAAGGTAAATAGAGTGTTAGCCCTTGTTGCAAGAGGGTGGGAGTATAAAAGTAAGGAAGTCTTGCTACAACTGGACAGGGCATCGTCAGACCTTGCCTAGAGTACCGTGAACAATTTTGGTCTCCTTAAGGAATGGTATTCTTGCATTGGAAGCAATTTGGAGAAGGTTCATTCATCTGAATTCTGGGATGACAGGGTTGCCTTATGTGGAAAGGTTAAGTAGTTTGGACCTATACACATTGAAATTTAGAAAAATGAGAGGCAATCTTATTGAAACATGTGATCCTGAGGGGATCATTTTTTGTTTTTGTTTCAGATTTCCGGTATCTGCAGCATTTTGCCTTTATCCTGTGTTCCTGAGGGGGCTTGATAGGGTGGATGCTGAGAGGATGTTTCCCCTTGTGTCAGAATCTAGAAATAGGCCACAGTTTAAAACAAAAGGTCTCCCATTTAAGACAGAGATGAGGAGGAATTTCTCCTCTGAGGGTTGTTAGTCTTGGGATCCCTTTTCCACAGAGAGCAGTGGATATATCCAAGGCCGAGTTAGGCAGATTTTTGATTGACAAGGATTTGAGGGTTATGGGTTTGGGGGGAGGGGGGTGCAGGAGTAGGGGCAGCAAAGTGGAGTTAAGGTCACAATCGGATCAGCTATGATCTCATTGAATGACAGAGCAGGCTACAAGGGCTGAATGGTCGCCTACTGCTCCTAGTTCTTATGATCTTACGATAACCATGCTTTCCTTGCAACCTTGGCCCTAAGCTCTAGAATTTCCTCCCTAATCTCCTCTACCTTTTCTCTCCCCCTTTAAGATGCTCCTGGAAACCTATCTCTGACCAAGTTTTTGTGACTCAGTGTCAAAATTATTTTTAATTGCTTGTTAAGTGCCTTGGAAAGTTCTGCTATGTTAATTGCAAGTTGTTGTGCTATTCCTTCTAGTGGGAAGGTATGATTATGAAAATCCCTGAACTTTCGGGATGCATATGATGAGCCTACTGAACAACACTGTTCTGATGTTGGATTTCTTTAGGATCTAGTTTGGGCGTAACCAAGTGGATATTATGCTGGGTTCACTTGTTATGATGAGCCCAAGGCTTTTTTTTGTTATTACCATGTTATACAAAGTCGGGCAGCTTTCACCTTTGCATTATGCAGCTATCTTGTCCTTCCTGCTGGCTTCGAACATAGTCGTTCAGCCACTTAATGATTCAGCAGGTGGCTGCATCCTGCAGAGCAGGAAGGTGTTTGATTCCTCATATTATGATGTATTTGCTGAGCTCAGTCAGGTTAATGGTTTAGATGTTGCTATTGACCTAAAGTCTACGGAATGAGAGGGAGTAAAATCGGCCTGAATCCATGCTGCTCATGGCGCACGTGATTGGCAAGAATGTGCGTGAGCTCAGTTAGAAACCCCTTTTTGAATATCCTTCCGACATTCATTGCTGCGACTCCCAAATGAATAATTATTATTTGTGAGATACTGGAGGGTGTCTGTCCTCCATGGAACTCGATAGCAGCAAGAGGTTGACACATTCAGGATGAGACAAAAGAAAGCTTGCAAGAAAAGGAACATCATGACTCAAATCGAGCATAAATCAAGAAAAATTTTAATAAGTGAGAGCGGGCTGGTCAAAAGCATCATACGCTTCAAAGTTGCTATAGTCACTGTAGTCATGTGGGACACTTGACACCCAATTTGCATGGTCCCATAAGCAGCAATGCAATAATGACCAGATAATCTGTTTTAGTGTTGTTGGTTTGGGGGATGAACATTGCCCAGGGCAATGGTGTGCACCTTCTGCATGATCAGTGAGAGTGACAAATGCTATAGTGAGGCTGTTATGTCTGACATAGTCTCTTGCTGCTGAAAAAACAAGCCACTGAAAAACAAGCTCCAATCACTTTTGAGTTAGAACA
Source organism: Cetorhinus maximus (assembly GCF_964194155.1). NCBI lineage: Eukaryota > Metazoa > Chordata > Chondrichthyes > Lamniformes > Cetorhinidae > Cetorhinus > Cetorhinus maximus. The sequence continues at coordinate 30,197,723 of NC_135881.1, forward strand.
TTGAGCTGCTTTTCCCTTGACAGAAATGGGAGTTCTCTTGGAAATTGAATATTTTGGGCTCAAGTTTTTTAATAGCGTTGCCCCCTAGTTACTGCTTAGCGTATTTTGCAGCAGCTCGACTGAATAGGTGGTGATACCTGTGCTGCAATACTGTGCACTACATTCTTTTAAGCAATCGGGTCTTGGCAGTAGTGATACTGCTATCAGCAATGGAATTGAGGAATAATGTTCCAACATAACATCCGGGTAAGTCAGGTGAGATCTAATTCCCGGAAACAACAAACAATTTTTTCTCAAACAAATCGCAGTAGGTGGCTCGGTTAACTTTTAGCCACCTCTTAATGAGAGCCTTAGATTTTGTGCTTTTTATCATGTTCATGGTGCATTCCTGTGTGGTAGACTGCAGCTGATCTTTTGAAACCTGAAACTAAGTTTGCTATCCAGCTGTTACTGGAATTTGCTATTTATTTTCCAAAATGTGTTAAATAAAACTTGGAAAATTTATCCGCCAAATGAATCAATGCTGTAAACCACTTTCTGAAACTGGCTGACTACTTTTGACACTGGTTATTTCTTTAACTCTCATAATCAGGAGCAAAGGTATTGAAGTTGAAATTTTCCTGTTTGCTTAAACTCAATAATGGTGCTCTTTGGACACATTCTATGGTGATTTGAAGCATTTTGAAGAATTTAGCTGCTGCCTGTTAATGGAGACTGGCAGTCTGTGTTGTAATATTTGCAGTAACTGCAACTTCTATTCGTGATAAGTTATTTTGCCCTTCATGGGGGTCCCAAAATTGTAATTATTCCTGGAAAGCAATCCATATCTAATGTTTGCCTAACTGAATTCGGAATCGAATTATGATTCAGTACATTGGTAACAAAGTGTGGCCACTTTAACCTTTTGATCAGTGATTTCTGCTGTGCACTCGTCTTTTCAACAAGCTAAAGACTTGTTTGTATTTCTGCATAATATGTTTTTTAAGCCGCCTTTTATGTTGTATGTAGAGTGTGTGTGAAAGATCAAGCATGTGAATTTGCCACTTTCATGTTTTTGGGGTTCAGTTTAGAATAATGTACAACTGGATTGTGGACCTTCTTGTGTGCAGGAGGCAGGTCTGTACAGACCTGTAATGAGAAAAAGCAGTATTGGTGGGTTGTAGAGATGAGCTGTGAGAGGTCAACCTTCTTGTGACCAAAATGAATATACCCAGCAGTACTGCACATGGCTCATGCTGCCATTGTTTGCTGTTAATGCAGGGAGAGATCATTTTTTTGAAGTAGGCCTGTATGCTTCCATAATTGTTATTTTTCCCAATATAATGAGTTTTCAGACACTGAATTTTGCTAACCGAATTAAACGGAAGCTGAAAAGCACTCTGCTTAGTTGCATAAATTCGCTTGTGATTGGTTTAGATGTGACAAGTGTTATTCCCCAGGGATCTGTACTGGAGCCTCTGCTTTTCATCATATATGTCAATGACTTGGATGAAGAGACAGAGTTTTATGTATCCAAATTTGAAGATGGCACTAATTAAGAATACACATTAAGTTGTGTGAATGGGGGCAGAAAGTTACAAAGGGATATAGACTAAGTTAATGGGCAATACTGTGGCAAATGGAGTTTGATGCGGGGGAACGTGAATTCAACCACTTTGGATCCAAGAGAAACAAATTCAGAATATTTTCGAAACAGAGAAACTAGGAACCATACAGGAGGAAAGGGATTTGAATTTATGTACATATAGATAAAAGTAATCAAAAACATTAATGTAGTGTTGGCCTTTATCACAAGGAGGTTGGAATACAAAATTATACTTCTGTCATGTGGAACCTTGTTCAGACCGCATCTGAAGTACTGTGTTAAGTTATAGAAACTGCAAATATACTCCAAAGTATATTTTGGCTTTGGAGGGTGTTCAATGCAGATTCACTAGAATGACAACAGCTTAAAGCATTAAGTTATGGGGTCACTGCATAAATTTGGTATGTATTCACTTGCGTTTAGAAGGTTGAGGAGTAATCAAATTGCGTTTAAATAGTAAAAATGTTCAATAGGGTAAATGCAGAGAAACTTTTCCTCTGACAAAGAAATCCAGAACATGGTCTTAAAATTAGGACTAAACCATTTAAAAATGAAATCAAAAGGTAGTTATTCATATAGTTTAGTGGAAATCTGGAACTGTGTGGATGTTGGATCAATTGACATTTTCGAAGTGGAGCGTTTTTAAAAATTTTGCTGTTTTTTGGGTTAGGGTATCAAAGAAGCTGGAGCAGAGTCACTCAGCTTTGATCTAATAGTATAGATCTAATAGTATAGGTTCAAAAGACTAAATGGCCTATTGTTTCCTGTTTCTGTATTCCTATTTCCATTGAAATAGTTGCATCTGGAAGTAACAGAAGCATGGATCAGGATTTCAGCAGCAGGGGGAACTAAGATGGGAGTGTTCAGCAGGCAGTGATGCAGGATATAGTTTGTTACTCAAGTAGAGTAAGCAACTTCATGCAATAGCTGTCATTTTGATGCTGAAATTACATCTATAAAATAATTGTCATTTTTCAGAAATGGTGATTGTGAATGGATGGATTCTTGCAAGCCTCAAATTTTAAATGAGAATTAAGTTGCTCTGCTGAGTTTAAATTAAGCATAGTTTTCGTATTAGAAACTAGAAAATCTCTTTAGATTGGGCACAAAGATTTTTTGCTATTAGTTTCTGATAGGAAAACACAGCTGGTTACGAGGCATGGTTTTCTTCCACATACCATTAAATTGAGACTTCATGCATGACTCATAGTTATGTCAATTTTCAAATGTAATAAAAGCCATGTTTTTGGAGGTGTAACTCTATGTAACGAGGAACATATGTTACCCTTGACATTTGAGCACTGGGCAAATCCTAAGCGTGAGATTTTTGGTCATTAGGCAGCCGCACATCCAAGTTGTCAGTTCGCGCTAAGACCATAAATATGGCTAAAAGCAGCAAGTTTAGTAGTGTGCCGTTGCTTTAATCCAAGATTAAGCGGCGATGTTGGGGCAATCACTGTGCCCTAACTTTTCTGCGTCTTCCAGTCAGGACTTCCTGCCCTGGCTGCAGCGGCAATGCTTCAGCACAGCCATCCATGGAGAGTAATGGCGAAGAGTAGCACCCCAGATGAATACCCTTACTACATCACTGCCTGCTGTCCACTCCCATCTTAGTTCCCCTGCTGCTGAAATCCTGATCCGTGCAGAGGACATACCCCCTTTTTTACAATATCAGCTGCCGTATTCATGTAAGTGTTTGAAAATCCCCACGGTTTACGGTGGGTGCATGGGTGAGGTAGCCAGGTCGGGGACTGTCTGCATGGGTGGGTGGGGGTGGGTGTGTGGCAAGGGATGGGCCATTGGGTTGGGAGTGTGGAGGGGTGGGCAGTTGGGTCGGGGTGGTAGGTTAAATAATGCTGTTAATCACTGAGTTACATAGACATTAAACAGTGAAACAATTCTAGGGTAAGTAGCACATATTGTCATGAAGAGATATTAATGTGTATAATATTATTGGAAATTATTTTTAAAAATAGAATTCTAGTGGGGGGGTCTGTGCATCTGTGTGTCTTAATTGGATTAAAGATAGCTAGTCTGGGTGCTTTGTATAGTAGTTTTGAGATGTTAATCGGGTGAGCAGTAAGATAGTGTTTATTTGCATTTGTTGAATAAACCATTCAAGATTGCGGGTAAAACCTTGCACCTAGCTAGAAGAAGCCAAACAATGTGTTATTTTTTCAGCTTACTAATAAAATTGGTGCTATAAAATGGGCTTTATTGTTGGAAGAGCTGAAGTTCAAAAGACCTAGTGATACAATGGAAAATTTACATTCAAAGGGAAAGCTAGGTGTATAAAGAAAGGAGTTTGTGTGTGTGTGAGGTAAGACCTAACCAGCCTGTACGCCTCCAACCAATTTGCAAAGGAACCTCAATTGGAATTCGTAAGGCCAAATGTGCTTTGCCTGGTGTTTATTTAAAGTCTATGGGTTACTGTTGCTTTAGTGGAGATTTACCTGGGGGTGATTTAATTTGGGGATCTGTTAAGTTATTATAGTACTAATTTGTAGCCATGTGAATGTGTTTAATTTAGTTTTATGTAAAACCATGAGACACGGTGGTCTTATTCCTACTGAATTCAATGTCTGTGCCTCGAAATTACAAATTGTAAAAATGGATTATAACAGTTGTTTCAAGTTTTTCTCTGGGATTTCAACAACGTAGCCTTTACCATCAGCTGTGTCATCATAATATCTAGCCCAAGTCACCACCTCTGAGCTGAATGCCAGAGACACTCACGGACGGTCCCAGGCAATGCAAATGAGGCTATCAGAAGTTTAAATTTCCTTGCCAATTACAGTGCATATGCATGTGTCAAGACTCCCAATGGGTCTTAAAATGGAACGATGAAAGATGTATCAACGTTTGCCGCTGTTGGCATTGGGAGATATGGCCCAATGATTTTCTTCTTATGATGTTGACTCATAGTTATGAAAACGACCAGCTAGTTTTTTTTAAATCATTTTACGGGATGTGGGCTTCACTGGCTGGGCCAGCATTTATTTCCCATCCCTAGTTGCCCTTCAGCAGGTGGTAGTGAGCTGCTGCCTTGAACCGCTGCAGTCCATGTGGTGTAGGTACACCCACAATGCTGTTAGGAAGGGAGCTCCGGGATTTTGACCCAATGACAGTAAAGGAATGATGGTATATTTCAAAGTCAGAATGGTGAGTGACTTGGAGGGGAACTTCTAGATGGTGGTGCTCCCACCTATCTGCTGTCCTCGTCCTTCTAGATGGTAGCGGTCATGGGTTTGGAGGGTGCTGTCGAAGGAGCCTTGGTGAATTCCTGCAGTGCATCTTGTAGGTGGTACACACTGCTGCTACTGTGCGTCGGTGGTGGAGAGAGTGAATGTTTGTGAATGTGGTGCCAACCAAGCGGGTTGCTTTGTCCTGGATGGTGTCAAGCTTCTTGATTGTTCTGGGAGCTGCACTCATCCAGGCAAGTGGGGAGTGTTCCATCACACTCCTGACTTGTGCCTTGTAGATGGTGAACAGGCTTTGGGGAATCAGGAGGTGAATTATTCACCACAGGATCCCTAATGCCTGACCTGCTTTTGTAGCCACAGTATTTATATGGCTGGTCCAGTTCAGTTTCTGGTCAACGGTAACCCCCAGGATGTTGATAGTAGAGGATTCAGCAATGGTAATGTCAATGAATTGCCAAGGGCAGATGGCCCATAGCCTTTACAGAGAGGTGATGGTGTAGTGGTATTGGTCGCTGGTCTAGTAATCCAGAGACCCCGGGTTCGAATCCCGCCACAGCAGATGGTGGGATTTGAAAATTAAAATTAAAAATCTGGAATTAAAAGTCTAATGATGACCATGAAACCATTCTCGATTGTTGTAAAAACCCATCTGGTTCACTAATATCCTTTAGGGGAGGAAATCTGCCATCCTTATCTGGTCTGGCACATGTGACTCCAGATCTGCAATGTGGTTGAATCTTAAATGGCCTAGCAAGCCTCTCAGTTCTATCAAACTGCTACAAAGCCTCAAAAAAAGGAATGAAACCAGGCGGACCACCTGGCATTGACCTAGGCACCAGAAACGGCAACGGCAAACTCAGCCCTGTTGACCCTGCAAAGCCTTCAGCCATTTCTTGATACCATGTGGAGTGAATCGAATTGGCTGAAGACTGGCACAGTTTATGCTGGGGACCTCCAGAGGAGGCCGAGATGGATAATCCATGTTGAAGATTGTAGCAAATGCTTCGGCTTTATCTTTTTCACTGATGTGCTGGGCTCCTTCTTCATTGAGGATGGGGATATTTGTGGAGCCGCCTCCTTCAGTGAGTTGTTTAATTGCCCACCACCATTCACGACTAGATGTGGCAGGACTCTTAGAGCTTAGATCTGATCTGTTGGTTGTGGGATCGCTTAGCTCTGTCTATCACTTGCTGCTTATGCTGTTTGGCATGCAAGTATTACTGTGTTTATAGCTTCACCAGGTTGATGCCCTATTTTTAGGTATGCCTGGTGCTGCTTCTGGCATGCCGTCCTGCAATCTTCATTGAACCAGGGTTGATCCCCTGGCTTGATGCTAATGGTAGAGTGGGGCATATACCGGGCCATGAGGTTACAGATTGTGTTTGAGTACAATTCTGCTGCTGCTGATCGCCCTCAGAGCCTCATGGACGCCCAGTCTTGAGTTGCTAAATCTGTTCAAAATCTATTCCATTTAGCATGGTGGAAGTGCCACACAACACAATGGAGGGTATCCTCAATGTGAAGGCGGGACTTCGTCCCCACAATGACTGTGTGCGGCGGTCGTCACTCCCACCGATACTGTCGTGGACAGATGCATCTGCACGTTGGTGAGGATGAGGTCACGTATGTTTCTCCTTCTTGGTTCGCTCACCAACTACCGCAGACCCAGCCTAGCAACTATGTCCTCGGACTCGGTCAGTAGTGGTGCTACCGAGCCACTCTTGGTGATGGACATTGAATTCCCCCACCCATGGTACATTCTGCGCCCTTGCTACCCTCAGTACTTCCTCCAAGTGGTGTTCAGCATGGAGAAGCACTGATTCATCAGCTGAGGGAGGGTGGTATGTGGTAATCAGCTGGAGGTTTCCTTGCCTATTTTGACCTGATGCCATAACACTTCATGGGGTCCTGAGTCAATGTTGAGGACTCCCAGGGCGACTCCTTCCCCACTCTATATACCACTGCCACCACCTCCGCAGGGATGTTGATGGTGGTGTCTGGGACAATATCTGTAAAATATGATTCCGTGGGATGACTACGTCAGGCCGTTGCTTGACTAGTCTGTGAGACAGCTCTCCCGATTTTGGCACCAGCCCCCAGATGTTAGTAAGGAGGACTTTGCAGGGTCAACAGGGCTGAGTTTGCCGTTGCCGTTTCTGGTGCCTAGGTCAATGCCAGGTGGTCCGCCTGGTTTCATTCCTTTTTTTGAGGCTTTGTAGCAGTTTGATAGAACTGAGAGGCTTGCTAGGCCATTTAAGATTCAACCACATTGCAGATCTGGAGTCACATGTGCCAGACCAGATAAGGATGGCAGATTTCCTCCCCTAAAGGATATTAGTGAACCAGATGGGTTTTTACAACAATCGAGAATGGTTTCATGGTCATCATTAGACTTCTAATTCCAGATTTTTAATTTTAATTTTCAAATCCCACCATCTGCTGTGGCGGGATTCGAACCCGGGGTCTCTGGATTACTAGACCAGCGACCAATACCACTACACCATCACCTCTCCAAGCTTATCCCACACTGATGATAGAACATCATGACTAAATGCTTGCTCCCCAGCCCTCTCCTTGTACAGCCATGTAATCTTCAGGAAAGTTTTAAAAACTGTGGAACGGCACAATAATTGATTTTCAACATTTAAAATTGAATTGGAGGGTGTTGAGTGGCCTACATTTATGCATTTGAGCACCATATTTAGAGCTCTGCCGTCACCAACTTTACAACAGATGGCAAATTTTGGTGCACTATGAAAGGAACAAATTTATTCATGTCCTCTTTTTAAAGCTGATCTAGACAAACACAGAACCTTTCTGGCTTTGATCAAAAACTTAAGAGGCTGCAGTGGACACTCGGATTTAGTTGTGAAGGGATCCAATCATTATGTGGAAGAGTCAACTGCACCAAGGAGGCAAAGGGATGCTTTTACCCTGTTGTCAAGTGAAGAAGTCCCAAAGTAGATACTTATGTCGGGGAAAATATGGAGTGAAGTTCCTCAGTGCTGATGTGGAACTTATAATTTTAGCAGGAATTACTTGGTTGGATGACTTGTCAAACCGTACATTTGGAAACTCATAAACAGCCAAAGTGAAAACCTGCTTTACTTGGATAATGTAGAGGAGGCCGAAAGAGGAAAGGTTGCTCTGTTACTCTATACCTGCCCTCTCCTCAGCTTTAATCTTAACCCTATGCCTATTGAGCTACATTTTTTAAATAAAGGCCACTTATTCCTAAATCATCTGGGTAGTTTGCCCAAGAGTTTGGCTGCTGAAGTAAAATGCTTACTTTCACATGGCAGTTCATCTGCAGCTCACATGATGACCAAACATCATTTATTCCATGTTGATTTAAAACATGTCTGAAATAGTGAACTATTTTGGTCTTAATGTTTTTTTGAAAAACAAGATTCTTCTCCATACTTTCATATCTGACCAGGGACTGGTTAATAGCCATTGACCTCATAAATGGTTACTTTCTTATGATCGTGAGAAGATACACCAAAGTCTCTTTGCATTGAAGTGACAATATATGTTACCATGTACCACGTTACCTTGTCTTATTTCTTTCAGCCTCATCCCTCCTGCAAGTGATGTTAATAAAGATTCTCTCCTGATATTACTGGAGTTATAAATAACTTAGATTCAGGTATAGGGAGCAGCATTATAAGGTTAGCAGATTATACAAAACTTGCCAACATAATAGTGAAGAAGATAATCATAGACTTTGTGAAGATGTGGACGGGATGGTGAAATGGGCAGCAGCATCAATGTGGAGAAGTGTGAAATGTTGAACTTTGCAAGGACTAATATGTAGACTAATTTTGATCGGCACAATTTTGAAAAGTGTAGATGAGTGGAGAGACCTTGGTATCCAAATACAAAAATATTTATAAGTATGTTAAAAAGTATATAGAGTACTTGGCTTTATAAACAAAGGCATAGAATATAAAAGCGAAGAAATGCTGGAGTATTATAGACAATCCTGGGAACCACTCTTAGTAAGATGTAAAGGCCTATGGAAATGTATGGAGGAGGTTCACTAGATTGTTACCAGGGTTGAGGGAATTCAGTTATGTGCAGTGATTGAAAAAGTTAGAATTCTTCTTTCTGTTCCAAAGAGGTTAAGAGGTGACCTAATAGAGATTTACAAGATGGGAGGCTTTGATAGAGGAAAACGATTCCTTCTGGTGAGTGGTTCAATAACCAGGAGTCGTAGATTTAAAATGATTGGCAAAAGATTTAGACGGGAGATGTGCAGAAATGTTTTCATTTGGGTTTTTAAGATTTGGGACCCTCAACCTGATAAGTTGGTGGAAACTGATTTAACAGGGAGCTGACAAGTACTAGAGGACGAGGAACTTGCAGGTAATGGGCAAAGAACAGGGACTTGCACTTAAGCATGACGGTCCTGTCAATGAACCACTGTTGGTTACTATGATTCATTTTATAGGCTTTTATCTTGATAGTTGTTTTTTTTGAGGTGACCAGTTCCTATGCTGATCTATACCTGTGTTTATACTGTAGGTATCTGTCTTTAGGTGGTCTTAAAAATGGCCAAGGTTACTGATGCAAATATTTCTCATCTTGACCTTCCCTGGCGATGTAACCAGTCACATTATAACATTATACTGTTTATTTTGTATCACAAGAAACTAGTTTGTATGCACATCAACATAAAACAATGAGTTCAATTCAAAAGCCTGCAAAGCAGGCTTGTGTGATTTCCTCTTAAGTGGAGAATTCATAGTAGTTGAGTTTCCAAACCATGCAGTATAAATCCAGCTTTAGTTTTCCAAAGTACTTTGAATAAACTTCACAGTGGTATGCTGTAGCTGCCATATGTTCAATTTAAAGAATGCACTGGCATCTCACCAAGGTTTACACAAAGAGTACTGTAGAGATGTACTAAGAGGCTTCTTTAGTTGAACAACTAAGTTTATTTACAAAGCAGACAAAAACAAAAATTGCTGGAAAAACTCAGCAGGTCTGACAGCATCTGTGGAGAGAAAGACAGAGTTAACGTTTCGAGTCCATATGGCTCTTCAGAACTGAAGAGAAGTAAAAATGTGGTGAAATATATACTGTTTAAGGGGGTTGGGACAGGTGAAGCTGGATAGAAGGCCAGCGATAGGTGGAGGCGAAGGTGAGATTGCGAAAGATGTCATAAACAAAAGGTTGAAGGGGTGTTGATGGTGGCGATACTGGCTAAAGGAGGTGCTAATGGTGACATTAAGAGTAGAAAGCAGGATGAGCAAGTGACAGATGGCTCTAGTGGGGGCGGGGTGGGGGGAGGGGACAGTGGGAGAAAAGATCAAAGTGGCCTAAAGGTGGGGATAAAACAATGAATGGAAATAAATTTAAATTTCAACACACCACCCTGCTCTCATGCCCACATGTCCGTCCTTGGCCTGCTGCAATGTTCCAGTGAAACTCAACGCAAACTGGAGAAACAGCACCTCACCTTCCGATTAGGCATTTTACAGCCTTCCGGACTCAACATTGAGTTCAACAACTTCAGATCATGAACTCTCTCCTCCATCCTCACCCCTTTTTGACCCCCTTTTTCCAAATATTTATTTTATAATTTTTATATATATTTCCCCACCTATTTCTATTATTATTATTTTAAAAATTAATTCCATTCATTGTTTTATCCCCACCTTTTAGCCTATTTTATCTTTTCTCCCACACCGTCCCCTCCCCCTGCCCCACTAGGACTATCTGTCACTTGCTCATCCTGCTTTCTACCCTTAATGTCACCATTAGCACCTCCTTTAGGCAGCATCACCACCATCAACACCCCTTCGACCTTTTGTTCATGACATCTTTCGCAATCTCTCCTTCGCCTCCACCTATCTCTGGCCTTCTATCCAGCTTCACCTGTCCCACCCCCCTTAAACAGTATATATTTCACCACATTTTTACTTCTCTTTAGTTCTGATGAAGAGTCATACGGACTCAAAACGTTAACTCTGTCTTTCTCTCCACAGATGCTGTCAGACCTGATGAGTTTTTCCAGCAATTTTTGTTTTTGTTTCAGACTTCCAGCATCTGCAGTATTTTGCTTTTATTTACAGAGCTGCTGGATTAGGTGCAGGCCTCTAGCAAGGCTACAATACACACACTAGACTAGGAAAACTCCAGCCCTTATAAACTTCCCCGTCTCGGTGCTGATTGGCTGTTCCGACCACGTGACTATTACTCAGTAAGGCTGGTCTTAAAGCAACGATCACCACAAGTACCTTCAAGCCCCACAACCTCGATCACCAAAAAGGTCCAAAGCATCCAGTTCATGATTGCCATCACCCTCGAGGTCATATACCATTATTACATTTTCTCTGGGCCAAACCTTCGAGTTCTTATTAAATATCATCATGGGCGGCACCGTCAGCTCAAGGACTTCAGCAGTTCAAAGACTAGGCCTACTATGATCTTCAACAAAGAAGGCCAACAAATGATTAACCCATTTCCCCAAAACAAATGAAGAAAAAGTTAAGGTATTGCCATATAGCAGTCTTTCCCCTGGCTGCTGATTTATTGAGCTTTGTACTGAATTAATTGTCTCATGAATTAAAACTAGTCTCCCTAATCTTAAACTGTACTTTATACTGTGTACCTATATACAGTTCCAGAGTAAATATTTTTTAATTCTGTTCTGTATTAGTTGATTATCAATTTTTCTTGAATGGAGTATAACATAATTAGGTTCCATTGGAGTGGTTTATTGATCTGCAGTTTGCATGTTGGGCCTTGTATTTTTGACCTGTGCCTCCTGGTTCTACATTTTTTCTCATGAGAGGAAACATCCTCTCAGCATCTATCCTGTCAAGCACCCTCATTGCTGCAGGAGTTCCTCAGGGTAGTGTCCCGGGCCCAACCATCTTCAGCTGCTTCATCAATGATCTTCCCTCCATCATAAGGTCAGAAGTAGGGACGTTCACTGATGATTGCACAAGGTTCAGCACCAGTCGCAACTAAGATATTGAAGTGGCCTATGTCTATATGCAGCAAGGCTTGGGCTGATAAGTGGCAAATAACATTCATGCCAAAAAGTGTCAGGCAATTACTATCTCTAACAAGAGAAAATTTAACCATCTTCCCTTGTCATTCAATGGCATTACCATCACTGAATCCCTCACTATCAACATTTTGGGGGTTACTGTTGACCAGAAACTGTCCTGTAAATTGCCACATGAACACTGCACGTCAGAGGCTGGAAATTTTGGTAGTAACTAACTCTCCTCCTGACTCAAAGCCTGATCACCATCCACAAGGCACAAGTCAGGAGTGTGATGGAAAATTCTCCAGTTGTCTGAATTAGTGCAGCTCCAGCAACGCTTAGAAAGTTCAACATCATCCAAGACAAAGTAGCCTGCTTGATCGACTTCCGCTTGACCACTGGCTCACAGTGGCAACAGTGTGTACCATATACAAAATGCACTGCAGCAACTCACCATGCTCCTTCGACAGCACTTTCCAAAGCTGTGACCTCTACCGCCCAGAAGGATAAGGGCAGCAGACACATGGGAACAACAACACCCCCAAGCCACACATCATCCTGACTTGGAAATATACCTCCGTTCCTTCACTGTCTCTGGATCAAAATCCTGGATCTCCCTTCCTAACAGCACTGTGGTTGTACCTGCACCAGATGACTTTTGTAGTTCAAGAAGGCAACTCAGAACCACCTTCTCAAGGAAGTGAGCGATGGACAACAAAATCATGTTTGACAAATCTATTTTGAGTTTTCAAAATATATAAATGTCAGGGTTGATGAGAGGAAACCAGTAGATTAGTATATTTGGAATTTCAGAAACTATTCAATAACGTGCCACACAAGGTTGTTGCACAAAATTAGGGCTTAGGGCTCATGGGATTTGGGGTAGCATAAGCAAGAAGTGAGGATTGGTTAACGGACAGAAAGCAGAGGGTAGGAATAAATATTCTGTTTACGGGTTCGCAGATTGAAATTAGTGGAGTGCTGCTTGGGGCCGCAGCTATTTCAATCAATATCAATGACGTAGTTGAGGAGATCCATTGTAATGTATCCAAGTTTGCTGACAATACAAAGCCGGATGAGAAAGCAAGCTGAGGAAGGTGCAAAGAGGCTGCCAATTAGGCAGTTGGACAAGAAGATGGCAGGTGGAGTATAGTGTAGGGATTATCCAGTTTGTTAGGAAGAATAGAAAAACAGAATCCTTTTTCAAAAGGTGTGAGACTAGTAAATGTTGGTATTCTGAGGGAATTGGGTGTCCTTGTACACAAATCACAGAATTACCATGCAGGTATAGCATGCAATAAAATAGAATTTTAGCCTTCCTTTCAAGGGAGTTTAAGAGTAAGAAAATTCATGCTGCATTTATATAGGGCTTTGGTGAGCCCACACCTAGAGTCCTTTGTAGATTTTAGTCTTGTTATCTAAGAATATATTTGCCTCTGGGGTGTGTAACAAAGGTTCACTGGATTGATTTCTGTGATGAGAGGGCTGTCATATGAGAAGCGATTTGAGTTGAATGGTTCTATCCTCGAGTTTAGCAGAGTGAGAAGTGATCTCATTAAAATGTATAACATTCTGAGGTGGCTCGACAGGGTAGATGCTGAGATTTTAAAAAATGCCACGGATGCTGGAATTCTGAAATAAAACCAAAGTGCTATAAAAACTCAACATGTCTGGCAGCATCTGTAGAGAGAGAAACAGAGTTAATGTTTCAAGTCCAATATGACTCTTCTGCGGAACTCGTGTGAGAAGCTTTTTCCCCTACCAGAAAGGCTAGATCTTGGGGCCGTAGTTTCAGGATAAAGAGTCGACCATTTAGGACTGAGACGAGAAATTTCTTCACTAAGTAGGTTGTGAATCTTTGGGATTCTTTTCCCCAGAGGGCTGTCGATGCCATATTTGAGTATATTGAAGGTTGATCAGGAGTTTTGGGCACCGGGGGAAATCGAGGGATAGGAGGGACAAGTCATGAAAGTGGAGTTAATGTAGAAGTTCAGTCATGATCTTGCTGAATGATGGAGCAGGCTTGAGGGCTGTAATAGGAAGTCCTGCATTTATTTACTGTGTTTCGCAACATCACACCCCAAATTGGTTTACAGCCACCCGATTTCTTATGTTCTTCCTGACTGATTGCTGAGGTTGGCCTGGCTGTATGAAACATTGGCATCTTGAGTTTTGAACCCTATAATCCATTCATCTCTGCAACATCACAATCTTTTCACTTGTCCACAATCACAAAAATCATTATCTACCCCTTTGTCATCCCTGGCCACAATTTCTCTAATAACTTACTCACTGACTTTCTTGATCTCCATCCTCTGCAAATTTTAAATTCTTTTCTGCACTTGAGTCCTGCTTGCTACCAGGCCTGTCCTTTTTCCATGCTGACTCCATGTCCCAAAGGCATTGAATTGGCTAAATTGGTTAGGCCACTGCTGAAATTTTGTGTACAGCTCTGGTTACCACATTACAGGAAAGACAAAATTGTTCTGGAGAGAGTGCACAGCAGATTTACAAGAATGTTGCTGGAGCTTGAATATTGCAGCTATAAGGAGAGATTGGATAGGCTAGGGTTGTTTTCCTTAGAACAGAGGAGGCTAAGGGGTGACGTAAGTGAGGTGTACAAAATTATGAGGGATCTACCCTATATCTACTTAACATTACTGTCAGCACAAAATTCACTTCCAAACTTTTGGTGGTTTTACCCTTATTTAAACAAATAAGCCAAAAAAGGTCCTTATCTGAATCTATGCCTTCTGCAACTGAATAAATGAGCAGGGTTTAAGACCAGCATTACTACTATTGACTAACCCTGTTGTCTTTATTCTTCTAATGCAGCTCACAGTCTAGATAAGACCATGGTTCGCCTAACAAAAAGAAGGCTGTCAGACTCGCAAGTGGTCCAGCGACTCTGGAATGCTATTGAAGTCATCCGCAATCAGAAGCAAATTGCAAACTTGGACAGGATAACAAAGTATGTCCTTAGTTTAAAAACTGGGTTTTTAAATAGTGTATGGGAAATTTTGCTGAGTGGAGTTCTTTCTTATTTAAAACAAATAAACTCAACTACATTTTTATGCTCAATATAGCCAGATTCTCTTGAATACTTACCAACGTATTGGTAAATAGGAATATACTTGAATAGCTAATATTTAATTTTACCATTTTGTAAATGTGAAAAGCATTTAGATAGCAGTCCTTTACATTTTAGTATTTTATTAAACATATCAAAAGTGATCTTGCACAAAATCAGCTTTCTTTGGAGCACATTAACTTTAGGATAGACAAGCCCCCCGGGTCCTTGGACTTGGTCACCAAAACTAGAAGAAGAATTATAGCCGTTTATCTATTTGTTGCTTGCAGATCCTATTTCTGGATCTAAGCTCTATGCTGCTTTACTTCACATGAGAATCTGCCTTTTAAACATTTTTAAACTTGCTGTATCTTAAACAATCAAGCATTTATGAGCAAGGTAAAGTTGCAGGTGAAATTTAATATTGTAACTGGACAGCATTAGTGCAGTCAGCAATTAATTTGTAGAAGCTAAATGACAGATTCCATTTGTACAGTCCTGTCATGTTTGCTTTGTAAGTGTAGAAACTCAAACTTTTACCCGCTAATTAATACCCTCCGCCCTGACCCCACCAAAAAAGACGCTCTTATTTTTATCTCTCTCTCATAGTACCATTCTTTTCATTAGATTTTGCAAACCTTCTCCGCATTTTGATTTCCTGAGGAAAAGTGCAATTTATACCACGATTAGGTCAGGAATAAAAGCCATTCCCTCTTTATTATTTCTCTGCAAACTATTTTTGTGATCTTCATGTAGTCTAGAAGTGTGGAATGATGCATTTTGGTAGGAAGAATGAGGAGAGGTAAAATAAATTAACTGGTACAATTGTAAAGGGGTATACTTGAATAAATCTTGGCAGGTGGCACAACAAGTAGATATGGCTGTTTTTTTAAAAAAGCATTCAAGGCTTTATAAACTAAGACATAGGGCTGAATTTTACGGTTTGCGGTGGGGTAAAGAAGGCAGACGGGGAAGCATGTTGTCTGCTTGCTTGCTCCCCCCACCCCACCATCTCAACATGGCAAATCAAGGGTCGGACAGCCAATTAGCAGACATCTGGCAGTCAGGTAGTGTTGGGGGTGTTGGTGGGTCTGCGCCCGATGAGGTGTCTAGGATGGACATCAAGTAGGAGAGTGATTAGGTCGTAAACTGGAAGTTGGTCAAGGCCACCAATTTAAAAGCCCCCGCCCTCTCACTCTCTCCTTATTTGTTATGCAAGCCTAAATGACAGTGAAGAAGTAAAGTATACTAACATCCAAATGCTGTGGCCTACAGTAGCAGATTCTGCCGCCTCCTCATACCTAACGTAAATCACTCGCAACAGTTTTCCCACGTGTCTACAAAAAAATGGAGTGGGCAATGTAAAATTGCAGTCAGTTATCTCATTCATAAACTCAATTGCTTGTTATTTTTTTTTCCAAAATGTCTGGTGTGTTTCCAATTTCAATGCCGCCTCACCCTCTGTAATATTGGAGACTGGCAGATTGACATCAGATTGCCAACCCGACGTAATCATGCTGTATTTTGCATGGGTGGGACGGTTTGTCTAATTTGTGGCTGTAAAATCCAGTCCCGTAAAGTACAAACGCAAAGAGATTATACTGAACCTTCATTAAATTATGGCTAATCCCCAGTGTTGTGTCTAATTCCGGGCACCCTTTTTTAGGAATGATGCTAAGGCCTTGAGGAGATTCACTAGAATGGTACCAGTAATGCAGGACTTCAGTTATATGGAGAGACTGAGGAAGCTGGGATTATTCCCCTTGGAGTAGGAAGGTTAATGAGAGATTAAATACAGCTATTCAAAATTATGAAAGGTTTTGAGACGGAGTAAATACAGAGAAACTTTCCAGTGACAGGAAGGTCTGTGACCAGGAGACATGAATTCAAGGTAATTGGTAAAAGAGCCAGAGACAAGATGAGAATTTTTTTCCACAACGAGACTTGGAATGCACTGCCTGAAAGGGTGGTTGAAACAGATTCAATAATAACTTTCGAAAGAGAATTGGATAAATACTTGAAAAGAAAAAATGCAGGCTATAGGGAAAGAGCAGGAGTGAGACTAATTGAATAGCTCTTGCTGACAAAGGCACGATGCACCAATTGGCAGCCCCCTGCACTATATCATTATGAATCTAAGATCCTTTGGCCTTTGTTGTAAAACAACTTAATTAGATTGTTTAACAAATTGATTCAGTAAGGCTATTTCCCTGCCATTTATGGAAGAGCAAATTTTAAATGAAATAATCAAAACAATGTTAGCTAAGAGGGTCTAATGTTTCAGCGCATGCATGTTCTGTTGTGCTCTGTTTTGTTTTCCTCCTTTCTCCTATTCTTTCGGTAACTGCTTATCATTGGATGACCAATTTATATATCTCCTATGTTGCTCCCAACTGGGTAAGACACTGACTACCTGAAACTAATAGGCAGTTATCATTTGTATATTTATTTAAAAAAAATTCTGGTCAAATCATTTACTAATTTCTATATTTTCTCCCCATTCCTGCAGACTTCATTTACCATAGTCAGAGTTATTTACAGAAGGAGGCCAGTCAGCCTGCCGAGTTCATGCTGGCTCTCTGTTGAGTAAACCAGTCAGTCCTATTCCCCTGCTCTATCCCCATAGCCCTGCAAGTTTATTTCCTTGAAGTGCCCATCCATGCTTAGCTTATAATGGAAATCAAGAAAATAATTTCCTTTGGGTTAGATTTCAAATCAATGATATTGGGACATCACCCATATAAGTTTGCTTTTCTCGCCCCCTACCTCCCCACCCATACCCCCAACCTAGTAGAACTTGAAATAAAAATGGAAAGTGCTGGAAAAACTTAGTTCTGACAGCATCTGCGGAGAGAGAAACGGAGTCAATGTTTCGTGTCCAATGTAGCTGCTGTTCAGAGTTCCTGGTTTGAAAGCTGCATTCTCCATGGCAACACCTCCACCAATCAGAGTCCAATGACAATCAATCAGCACTCTCTTCTCATGCAGTATAAATTGTTCACCCATTACAGTTGGAAAAAATTCTTGTGAACTATCCTGATGAATGCAAGACAAAAATCTTTGATAGAATGTCTCTTTTTTTTCAGCAATTGAAAGAACTTATTTTCCATTGCCTTAGTGAAGTTCAAACTCTCAGCTTTTTAGGCAACAGGTTCAAAATCCTCTGTTTAGTTTGATTTGGGTAAGGAATTAAGTATGATGTGCTAATGGAAAATAAGAAACTCTGAACTATTTTTAAGTACCAGTTGATAAACTTTTGAATCTGATCCACAGATCCCCAGGATCTAACTAATTGAGCACAGGGAAACTACCAGCTTTTGTAGAACCATAGAAAAGTTACGGTGCAGAAAGAGGTTATTCAGCTCATCAAGTCTGCACTGCCCAAAGAGGGAAAAAAGAAACTAGCTGCTCATTTTAATCCCATTTTCCAGCACCTGGTCTGTAGCCTTGCAGGTTACAGCACTTCAGATGCAGATCCAGGTATCTTTTAAATGAATTGAGCATTTCAGCCTCAACCACCAACTTAGGCAGTGAATTCCAGACACCTATCACCCTCAGGGTGAAAAAGTTTTTCCTCATGTCCCCTCTAATCCTTCTACCAATCACCTTAAATCTATGCCCCCCCTGGTAACTGACCCCTCAGCTAGGGGAAATAAGTCTTTCCTGTCTACCCTATCTCGGCCCCTCATAATTTTTTACACCTCAATTAGGTCACCCCTTAGCCTCCTCTGTTCTAAGGGAAACAACTCTAGCCTATCCAATCTCTCCTCATAGCTACAATTTTCAAGCCCTGGCAAAGTTTTTGTAAATCTCCTCAGCACTCTCTCCAGAGCAATTATGCCCTTCCTGTAATGTGGTGACCAGAACTGTACACAAAATTCCAGCAGTGGTCTAACCAGCATTTTATACAGTTCCATTATTACATCCCTGCTTCTGTATTCAATACCTTGCCTAATAAAGGAAAGCATTCCATATGCTTTCTTGAACACCTTGTCCACCTGTGGACATGCACTGCAAGGTCTCTCACTTCCTCAACCCCTCTCAATAACTTTCAGTTTATTAAGTATTCCCTAGCTTTGTTTGCCCTCCCCAAATGCATTACCTCTCACTTTTCTGGATTGAATTCCATTTGCCACTTCTCCACCCATTCAACCAAATCATTGATATCATTCTGGAGTCGACAGCTATCCTGTTCCCCATCAACTACACGGCCATTTTTTGTCATCTGCAAATTTCCCAATCATGGCCTCCCACATTTAGGTCTAAATCATTAATGTACACAAGAAATTTTCCATTCGCAAAAACATCCATCGACCATTACCTTTTGTTTCCTGTCACTGAGCCAATTTTGGATCCAACCTGCCACCTTCCTCTGTATCCCATGAGATCTCACTTTCCTGACCATGTGGGACCTTGTCAAATGCCTTATTAAAATCCATGTAGACAATATCCACTGCACTACCTTCATCAATCCTCCTTGTTCCTTCCTCAAAATATTTCATTAAGTTAGTAAGACATGATCTTCCCCTAATAAAAGAAGGCTGACTATCCCTGATCGATCCATACCTTTCTAAGTGACAGTTTATCTTGTCTGTCAGAATTGTTTCCAATAATCCCTAACAGCACTGTGGGTGTACCTACACCACATGGACAGCAGCAGTTCAAGAACTCATCACCTTCTCAAGGGCAACTAGGGATGGGCAATAAATGCTGGCCCAGCCAGAGAAGCCCACATCCTGTGAATGAATAATATATTTTTTTAAAATTTGCCCACCACTGAAGTCAGACTGACCGGCCTATAATTTTCTGGCCTGCCCCTCGCACCCTTTTTAAATAACGGTACAATGTTTGCAGACCCTTCCAATCCTCTGGAACCTTGCCTGTATCTAGTGAGGATTGGAAAATGATCCTCAGAGCATCTGCTATTTTCTTCCTTGGCTTCCTTCAACAGCCTGGGGTACAATCCATCTGGCCCTGGTGATTTATCCACTTTTGAAGGATGCCAGTCCCTTTAGTACTTCCTCATTCACTGTCTTTATTTTATCTAATATTTCACACTCCTCTTTAACTAGAAACGTAGAAAATAAGAGCAGGAGTAGGCCATTCGGCCCTTCGAGCCTGCTCCGCCATTCATCATGATCATCCAACTCAATAGCCTGCTCCCGCTTTATCCCCATACCCTTTGATCCCTTTTGCCCCAAGAACTATATCTAACTCCTTCTTGAAAACATACAATGTTTTGGCCTCAACTACTTTCTGTGGTAGTGAATTCCACAGGCTCACTACTCTCTGGATGAAGAAATTTCTCCTCATCTCAGTCCTAAATGATCTACCCCGTATCCTCAGACTGTGACCCCTGGTTCTGGACTCCCCCACCATTGGGAACATCCTTCCTGCATCTACCCTGTCTAGTCCTGTTAGAATTTTATAGGTTTCTATGAGATCCCCCCTCATTCTTCTGAACTCCAACGAATATAATCCTAACCAACTCAATCTCTCCTCATATGTCAGTCCCACCATCCCAGGAATCAGGCTGGTAAACCTTCGCTGCACTCCCTCTATAGCAAGAACATCCTCAGAATGTCTGCATCATCTCTCTCCTTAGTGAAGACAGAGACAAAGTACTTGTTGAGAACCCTGCCGACATGTTCTGCATCAACCCACGAGTTACCATGTGCATCTCTGATAGGCCCTACCTTTTCGTTCGTTTTCCTGTTGCTCTTGATGTACTGCTAAAACAGCTTAGGATTTTCTTTGATTTTACCTGCCAATATCTTTTCGTATCCTCTCTTTGCTTTCCTAATTTCCATTTTTACTTCATCCCTGTACTTTCTATACTAACTGATTTGCAAATAGGTTTGACCCTGTTTGATTTAGCCAACTTTTATTTCACCGTTCAGAATGACGCTTATTGGCTTGTTATTTAATGATATGTAACAAGTAAAATATTTCTATTTATGAACTAAATTAAAGCCGAGTAAGTGCCAATTATTTTTGCATTTTTGTCTGCACGTTGCTTGACTTCAGACTTAAATGAAACATTTCAGGTATTGGAACTTTTTATTCTGATATCCTGTTAAATCCAACCATCTAACTTCCAGTAAGAACCTACTCCAGCTCGTATTGTGGCTATGGGGAAAATGTAATTAGAGTTAAGGGAGGTTGATAGAGGTGGGTGTGGGAGAAGCTAAAATATGTTATTAAAGATTTCAATATAATTTACACTGAATTGCAACAAGAATAACAATTTATAAAGTGTCATTAACATAGGCCTGAATTTTGCAGTAATAATGCTAGCAAAATTGTTGGCATTCACCATCTCTTGGATTCTGGAAGAAAAAGTGTGTTACTATAAAGCACAGACGAGATCTTTCTCAATTTGGTTTTTCTTTTAAAAATCCTTTCAAAGTGACTCTACACCCCAGGTGTGAGGATGGTTGAGTGACTCCAGGTGCATGGAGAGTTTCCATCATTATCGCTACACCCATCTGATGTCTAATGCTGTTATATAATCAGAGTTGGGAATTCCAGCAGATTCTCTTCTCCCTACCTGCCCCCGCCACACTGAATTCCACCAGATTGGCAGTTCCGTTATTGGTGTTGAACGTGTCGAGCTCGATCTCTGTTTTTTCTAGGAACCTGAAGTGTGAACAGTGCCATAATCTTCCATTCATACTGTTTCATTTTGCTTGTTTTGTAAACTCTTATTTCCCCTTAAATTTTCTTTCCACAAACGCTTAAAATTTCCTTCCTAGCCAGTGTATTTTGGTCAATTTAAATCTGCCTTTCACCTCCTCTACATTTCACTGCACCCCAACCCCACCCCAACCCACCGACCCAGTTTTCTTCCATAACCGGAAACATGGTTATATCTGTTTCTAGACAGCTCCTCGACACTAGACAAATGCTTTCTCAGGGTTGAACTCTGGTACTCCTAGCTTGTCAAATGAATTGTGTCCTCTAGCTTCCACCTGCTTTTTCAGCAAACTTGTCTTGTTATTCTTCCCTCTTTTTTTTGTCCAGCCCGCCCTGCCAGGTTATCTTTCCAGTTAAAATCCACTCTTCAAAGGGCATTTCTACCCCTCCTATTTTTCCTATAAAGTCTCCTAACATCCAATAAATATGGGAGGGTTGGCAAAGGTAAGGAAGAACTACACTTTAAAAAAGCACAAGTCCAATATGTTACAGTTATGTTTACCTATTGACTTTCCCGTATCTTCTGAAACGTATTTCCCTTCAAATAGTTCCTGTTTCTCCATTGATGGCAGAGTCCATAAAAAGCACTTGATCTTTTTACTTTAAACTTGTAAAGAAGAACCTGCATTTACATAGCACCTTTCATGACCTCAGGCTGTCCCAAAGCTCTTTGTAGGCAATGATTTGAGATGTAATCACTGTTATAATATAGGAAATGTGGCAGCCAGTTTCCTACCGACAGCAGTAAGATAAATGATTTTAGTGATGTTGGTTGGAGAATATTGGCCAGGACATCCAAGAGGATAAACTCTTGGATTAACACCTCATCTGAAAGACAGCACATCCAAATGTGCAGCACTTTTTCACAATGCTGTACTGATATAATCATCCAGGTTATGTAAGTCTCTGGAGAGAGCATTGAGCCTACAGCCTTCCAAATCAGATCCGAGTGCTGTCACTCAGCCATGGCTGTTGCCATTGGAGTAAAATTTTGTAAAAATGAAGTCATAGTACGCACATTGTGACACAATATTTAATTATGTTGATGTGTTGTACTTAAGTACAAAGTTAAACCATGTTTACATTGCTGGGAATCCCAAAAAATGGTTACAGCGCAGAAGAAGCATTCGGCCCGTTGTGTCCATGCTTGCTTTCTGCAAGACCAACTCACCTAGTCCCACTCACCTGACTTGTTTTCCTGTAGCCCTGCAAATTTCTCCTCTTCAGGTATTTGTCCAATTCCCTTTTAAAGGTGTATAATGAATCTGCCTCCACCATGGTCTCAGGCAGTACATTCCAGATCTTAACCATTCACTGCATAAAAATGTTTTTCTTCATGTTGCCGTTGCTTCTTTTGCTAATCACCTTAAATTGGTGTCCTCTGGCTCTTGATTCTTCTAATGAGAACAGTTTCTGTCTGTCTACTCCGTCCAGATCTCTCATGATTTTGAACACACCTCTAGCAAATCGCCTCTTGATCTCCTCCAACTGCTCCAATCTATCCAACTAATAGAAGTTCCTCATCCCTGGAACCATTATCGTGAATCTTTTCTGCACTCTCCCTAATGCCTTCACATCTTTTCTGAAGTGTGGTGCCTGGGCACAATGTTCCAGTTGTGGCTGAGCTTTAGCCAGTGTTTTATACTATTTTATACTTTAAGGAAGTAACAAGCAAGGTTGGTAAAGGGGAACCTATAAATGTGGTGTACTTGAATTTACAAAAGGCATTCAATAAGGTGCCACATCAAAGGTTACCATACAAAATAAGAGCTCATGCTGTAGGGGGTAACATATTAGCATGGACAGAGGATTGGTTAGCTAACAAGAAATGGAGTAGAGGAAAAATGGGTCATTTTCCACTTGGCAAGCTGTGGAGTGCCACACGGATCAGCGCTGAGTCCTCAACTATTTACAATCTATATTAATGACTTGAATGAAGGGACTGAATGTATGATAACTAAATTTACAAAAATAGGTAAGAAAATAAGTTGTCAGGAGGGCATAGAGTCTACAAAGGGATTTAGATAGGTTAAGTGTGTGGGCAAGTAAGTGTGTGGGCAAGAATTTGACAGAGGGAGTATATGTGGGAGAATGTGAAACTTGTTCACTTTCACGGAATGAATAGAAAAGCAGTGTATTATCTGAATGGAGAGAGACTGCCTAACTCTGGTACGGAGGGATCTATGAACATAAATCGCAAAAAGTTAGTATGCAGCTACAGCAAGTGATTAGGAAGAGAAATGAAATGTTGGTATTTATTGCAAAGGGAATAGAGTATAAAAGTAGGGAAGTGTTGCTAAGCTCTGCCAGGGCCTTAGTTTCAGCCTCCTTATTTAGGAAAGGATATAATTGTATTCGGAAGTTCCAAGGAGGTTCACTACATTGGTTCCTGGGATGAAGGAGCTATCTTATGAGGAAAGGTTGAGCAGGTTGTAGCTATACTCATTGCATACAGCAGAATAAGAGATGATCTTTTTGAAATTTATGTGGTTCCGAGGGGACTTGACAGGGTGGGCGCTGAGGTTGTTTCACCTTATGGGGAGTGTCTATAACTAGGGGATGCAGTTTAAAAATGAGAGGTCTCCAATTTAAGACAGATAAGGAAATTTAGAGTGCAGTGGAGGCTTTCATTGAATGTATTCAACGCCTAGTTAGATAGATTTTAGATCGATAGGGGAGTCGAAATTATGAGGGGCAGGCAAGAAAGTGGAGTTGAGGCCGCAATTGGATCAGCCATGATCTTATTGAATAGCGGAGCAGGCTCAAAGGGCTGAATGGCCTAATCCTGACTCTTGTGTTCTTGTATATAATTTTATCATAGCTTCCTTGCTTTTGTACTCTTATGTCCCTTTTTATAAAGTCCAGGATCATGCATGCTTTAACCTCTTTCTCAACATATCCTGTCCCCTTCAATGATTTATGCACATATGTACCCCACACTCCTGCTCAGTCCCTCTGCTCCTGCACCCACTTTAGAAATGTACCCTTTACTTTATATTGCCTCTCCTTGTTCTTTCTACCAAAACGAATCACTTCACACTTGCGATGCCAGTGTTTAAGTATTTTTAAACTAGGTGTCACAGTTATATACAGTTCCTGCCATTGCAATTGGTTTTCAAATTCAATTTTACACTGACCCCAATAGTTGTTATAATCCCAATATTAACTAAGAAACTGAATTTAAATATAAGCAACTAATAATCTCTGAATAATTCCCATTTTCGTAATGTTTTCAACAAAATTGCTTATTACAACAATTGTGGGAAATGTTGGCAATTAATTAATTGCATCCTATTTAATTTCCTTCCTTAGGCATTTGCAAAGTCCTTAAGTTACAATTAAGAAGTCTGGAAATTAGTTCTATTTTGATTTGCAGTTTGGTTGTATTTGTTACTTTGCTTTCTGCATTTTTGCAGACTAGGCAATGGAAAGTTTCATCCAGAGAGTATTGAGAAAGGAATAGATAAATTTCTGTTAAAGGTTGTAATCCTAAATTAGCCATTTTTATTAGACACTGTTTGATTTAGCAGTGATGATTGATTGTGGTTGTCTCTGTGGTTTCTCCTTTAGGTTTATGTCTCGCCTTCATAGTATGCATCCAAAGGACACCAATAGACAGCTGGGCCTTGCAGTAAAAGACGGCCTGATTGTTGAAACACTGACTGTGGGCTGCAAGGGTTCAAAGGCAGGCATCGAACAGGAAGGATATTGGCTACCGGGGGATGAGATTGTAAGCATTGTGATCATTTAGGACTGGCGCATGTATTCAGTTTAGTGGCTATTAGAACCTCAAGCTGCATTATATTACAGTATAACTGTGTGGTTAAGAATCCTCTTCTTGAGGAGCATGACTTATCAAACAATGATCTGGTGTAAAATCAGCAAGTACGGTAACACAGAGAAATAGTTTTGAATGTTTACTTAGACTGTGCCTACCTCTCTTTAGGTCATCTGAAGTGCATCATCCTGTGCTGTCGTATGTGATTTTACAACCCAAGTAAGCCTGCAAGATTGGTTACTAGTGCTGTAGGCACATCCATGGAAACTCACGGTTTTCAGTGTTCAAGACAACTTCTAAAATATACATCATGTAACAATTGACCATTTAAAAATATTGGACCTAGATTCAACTTTTATTATTTAACAAAATGTGAAGTACTTTTACCTCTTTATTAAATGTTTCCTTGGTCTTTAAAAAAAAAATACCTTTTTGCCAAAATTTATCTTGTAGTATACTGCAGCTTTAAATATTGTTTAGCCCCATTTACATATAGCTCCAAGTAAGAAGTTGTTTGACACTGATAGGGTTAAAAATTGCATGACATTTTACCACCGCCTTCCCAAGTCCATTTTGTTTGCTTTTTGCTGATGTTTTCTTTCAGCTTTTAAAGAATGCAATATGGAATAGGACTGTAAGAATCTGTGGTATAATGTTTATCTCAATGGATAATAGAGTTCAATATGACCCCTGATAATAACCTAATCTAAAACTTAACCATTGCTGGGTGATTTGAGGGTCTGCTGTTTCTGCAGATCTTTGGATAAGTGATGAGCAATGTTGACACAGTCTGGGCTTGATGGCAATACCAATTATTTAATTATCGGAGACAAGATCAGATAAAATTTTCTTTTAAATGATTGCTTTAAAATATGCCTAATTGGTTGAGACAAAATACCAGGATAATGGCACAAGCCCCTTGATTTGTAGGAAAGTATTCCAAATTTATTATGTTAATCAACTACCTGCAGCATGGGTAGAATTTCCAGCCATTGTTCCCAGCACTGGCGAGGAAAATGCCTGCTTGGCAAATAGTCAAATAGTTTCATATTTAGCTTTTATCTTTCTGCCAGCCATATAATTTTAAAAATTCATTGGGAAAGTTGTCTCTCAAAAGCAACTAAAGGCATTTAACTCACTCTGTTGCAAGTTATATTGCACTACAGGGTTGCAGATTAAATGATATACATTTTTACTGATCCTGCCCTGGTATTATTTCCAATTTATGGTAATAAAATTGTATTAAAAAAATGATTAAACTAGTTACTTTTGAGTGAGTAATTTTCTATCATTTCCTTCTCTCCTTATTAAAAGTTGCAGAAGTAGTTTGAAGGTTGAATGGTGAAGCCATTCATCTTGCAGGCCAGTGGCTTTGTTTCAGTAGAAAGCAGTTTCCTGATGCTGATCTGACTCGCAGAAGCATTAAAAGCTAGTGTTATGAACCCACCTCAGGAATTTAGTTGCGCACCACTTGGATTTTCCACTTGGTGCGGTATAACTGCAGTTTGTTACAACCCAGGTTTTAAAAGCCCTTCTTGCATTGATCTTTTTGGGAAGGTAAACTCCCTTTTAATAACGGGAGAGCTGATAATCCGGCAGCTGACTCCTAACATAGATGATACTTGGAAGCCAGCAAAATATTGCATGTGTGTACAAAGCTTGGTCAACAGACTGAAAATGACAGTGTGCTGGCCACATGCTACTTGTTCTTGGATAGTGGAGATATAGTTGATCCTTTGCCTATCTAATCTTTTGAAAATAAATTGCTAAAATGTAGTTTTAGAATAATTGTTTTAAATATCCACTAATCAGGTTTGCTGCTTTTACAGTAATTTTGTTATTGCTACTTACTAGTGGAAATCAGAACTGTTCTTGAATTGAATTTTGTTGATTGCCCAGCATGTACACGATAAAAGCCTAGGAAAAATGGAATTGTGTTTGACGAAGTGATGAACTTCAGTCCAAACTCAGGAATCATATCATATCTTTTCAATACTGATTTTGGTAACAGTTTGTAGTTTCAGCATCTTATACTTCCATAGTGACGAAGTAAAATGTTACTTTCCAGTGATGTTTGGTGGCTGTCACATATATAGCAAGCTATCTTTAAATTGTTATAATGTTTATCATTTTAAGGCTGCGCCTGACTACCTTACCACTGGCTTTTACCCTGTTCCCTAAATGTGCTGCTATTCATTATTAAACATAAAATATTAGCTTGGTGACTGTAAATTACACATCTATGTTTCTTTCCATTGTAGGATTGGAATGTAGAAGGCCATGACTGGTATTGCATGGAGTGTCACATGGCAGGAGAAGTTCTAACTTGTGATTCCTGCTTTCGTGTTTATCATCCAAAATGTCTCCCTGATGAATTCAGGCCACAGGACAGCAGTTCACATTGGCAGTGCCAAGTATGCAAGGTGAGCGCAATTGTTTTTAATTACATTTCAAATATTTAAAATGTAAATGTGCCACACATACAAATTGTGCGATTTTAAGTACGTTTTCTCAATCCCAAAGACAGTCTTGTCATCGTGTATCGAAATAAATGTTACAAGTTATAATTTTTTATGTTTGTTATGTTTAATATCATGTGTTTATGCTAACAATTCTATATAAAACTTTGCTTTGTAGCTGTGAAGTGAGCAGTGTTCTGCCTAGAAAACATGAGTTTGAATCCTATATCCTCAGTTGTTGCGGGGGATGGGGGGATGTTGCTGAGAGAATACTTAATCTCAAAAGTTGTCCACTTTCTGATTGCTTAAGTAGACCTGGTGGAAAAACTTGAGTGACAGTGATGACACCAGTAGAAATGTCTTATTATTTGCTAAGCAAGACAGCTAGAGTGGATACAAAAGATTGATGAGGGGAGAAAATAGAGCTACATTAATGATTTAATATTGTTTGTATCCTGAATTCAAAATGATACCAACTGGTTGAATTGATAAATTCCTATAATATAAATTTCTTGCAATGCATTATAATTTGGAAAATAGATGTACCAAATTGTCTTGACAGGAAATGTGTTGGTTTCATACACAGGAAGTAATTGGCAATCTGACCTCACTTGTGGTACCAAAATTAAATTATTTTCACATATCTGGATGGTTATTTAAACATCACTTTCT
The DNA here is from genome assembly GCF_964194155.1 of Cetorhinus maximus. Classification (NCBI taxonomy): domain Eukaryota; kingdom Metazoa; phylum Chordata; class Chondrichthyes; order Lamniformes; family Cetorhinidae; genus Cetorhinus; species Cetorhinus maximus. The sequence continues at coordinate 30,226,189 of NC_135881.1, forward strand.
CACTCCCTCACAGGCAAGATGCAATAAAAAAGTTTTGTAATCTTGCAGGCAAATTCCACAGCATGCTCATCCTCGCTTGTTGGCAGTTTGTGTTCTACAGACCCAGTCTCCATCTAGTGATGGTTTATGGTTTGGCAGGCTGCAGTGAGAATGCATTTCTTGCTCCAGAGCTCTGCAGTTCCCAAGCCAAGTGGATTATGAAGTAGTGAAGAGAATGTCTTGCGAAATCAGGAGTTGATGCATTTATGTAATCTTCAAAGTTCCAGCAACCTGTATTTATCGCAATATCCAAAGATATTTCACAGGGGCATTAAAGGGATTGGGAGGAAAGGGCACTGAGCCAAAGAAAGAGATTAGGAGGTGACCAAAAGCTTGGTCAAACGGGTTTTTTTTTAAGGAGAGTCTTCAAGGAGGAGAAGGAGCTGAAGAGTTGAAGGAGTGTTGGTAGAGAAATCGATTAGCGTGGGGCCTAGGTAGTTGAAGATTTAGTGGAATGAAGTGGGGGATACAGAAGAGACTGAAGTTAGAATGGAGAATTATGTTTTAGATGAGTACAGGGATGGAGTGAATGACCGTGAAGCGAATTAAACATTAGGATGGGGATTTTTAGTTTGACGTCGAGATGGGAACTCACTCTAAACAACTGAGGATCATAGTGATGGGTGAGCAGATCATGTGACAAGATGGGCTACAGAGCCAAGTTTCAGATAAGCTAAAGCTTGTGGAGGATGGAGGGCTATATGTGAGAGCATTAGATGAGTCAAGTCTGGAAATGACCAAAGCATGGATGAAGGTTTCATCTGAGGAAGGGATAGCGGCGGATGCTGTTTTGGTGATGAAAGTGCATGTTTTTTGTTACAGATATACGGTATGGGAAGCTCATCTGAGTGTAGAACAGGTTACCCAGGGAGAAGGATGGAATTGGTAGCAGAGCCAAAGACAATTTTTTTGTCCAAATGTGGAAATGGTAACGCATTCTAAACTAGATGTCAGTCAAGCAGTCATCAACACTTGGCAGCTTTCCTTTGGATGTCTGCAGGAAGTTGCATGTAGATGAGGAGGAGGGGGTAAAAGATGGATCTTTACTTGATTCCTGAGGCGATAATTAGGGTGTGGAATGTAATGCCATTGGTAGAGATAATACATCTACCATATGATGGGCAAGAGCAGATCCAATAAGAGGCTAATCACAGTGAGTTTGATAATAGAGAATAGTTGGAGCAGGAATGTGTGGTCAACCTTATTCAAGACTTCAGAGTTGTTGAGGACAAATAATGCATCACGGTTACAGAGAATGTTGTTGTGACTTTGGCTAAGGCTGCTTTGGCGCAGTGGGAAGGGCAGAAACCTGAATGGAGAGATTTAAACATACAGTTGCAGATGAGGTGGATCTGGAAGAACTTTGGAGAGAAAAGGGAAGTTAGAGATGGGGTGGCAGTTATCTTTGACAAAAGTGTGTTTTATTTTGAGTAGCAGCATGGTGATCATGGTTTTGATAGAGAGAAGGACTATGCCTGAGCAAGAACTCCTTGCAGTGTCAGCTAGCATGGCTGCCAGGGAAGAAGTTGTTTTGTTTGGAGTTTAGTGTGAATGGGATTGTAGGTCATGAGAATGAGATTAGCTTGGAGAGGACATGATGGAAGATCGGTGGGAAATTAGGGAAATGGACATTCAAGGCTACAATAGATCAAGATTGGGAGGATACTTGGATTAGTGGACAAAGGTAAGCGACAGAGACATTGGAACCGGTTAAATAACTGATCTCTACCTTGGTGAAAAAGAAATCCACTCTACGTATAAATTAATGCTCCCTTGGTTACAAAAATATTCCTCCTAAAGCAGAGATAACAAATTAACTAATTTAGCAAAGAAGCTGGAAACTACAACATCTTCTGAAATCAGGCTCCGTGTGTTTGTGGATGATATCCAATTTTACCCCACCACCACCTGTCTCGCCCTCTGTTCTGTCTCTGATTTGTTACACTGCTTGTCTGACATCCAGTACTAGATGAGCAAAAATTTCCTCCAACTAAATATTGGGAAGACCCAAGCCATTGTCTTTGGTCCCTGGCACAATCTCCATTTCCTAGCCATTGACTCGATCTCTCTCCTTGGCAACTGGTTTAGGCTTAATCATTCTCTTCGCAATCTTGGTGCCATATTTGACCGAGTTGAACTTCCAAGCACGTATCTCTCCCGGCTGAGTTCCCATTGTCCATCCTACAAAAACTTTGGCTCCTCCAATCCAATGCTGTCAGTATCCTAATTTGCACCAAGCCCCATTACTCCTGTACTCAAAGACCAGCATTGGCTTCCCCTTCTGGGAGTGCCTTGATTTTTAAAGTTATCATTCAAGTTTTCAAATAACTCCATGGCCTCACCCCTCACCCCTCCCTATTTCTGAAACTATTTCTGCACACCTCCAATTTTTCCCTCTTGTGCATCCCTTATTTTCATCACTCCACCATTGGTGGCCATGTCTTAGGGCTACTTAGGCCCTAAGCTCTGGAACTCCTTCCCTAAACCTCTCTACTTCTCTTTCCTCCTTTTTAAGTCTCTCTTGTTTAAACCTATCTCTTTTCTGTCGTATTGTAACTTGGTGCCATTTTTTTGATCGTGCTCCTATGAAGCACCTTGACATGTTTTGCCACTTTGGGATAGATTCTCCTGTTGCTTCAGCGTATGGGAGTTCAGCAAGGAGACTAGTTGTTCACCATCTAGGTTGGTGTTATCTCATACATGCTATTAAACCAGATCTTGATTTGCAGATCCAATTGGAAATATTGCATATGAAATCACTGTTAAAGGGGTGGGTGAAGGCACTGGTTATCTTTATATATTTATTGATTGGTCCTTCTATTTCTATAGTTCTGTCACTTCATTTTCCAAAAGCACTTGAAAAGAAGGATGAAAATTTTAAAATCATGATGTTGCTTGACTGGGAGTCAATGTAGGTCATTGAGCAATGTAATTATTTCAAACACATTGGGGTGATAGGGGAAATAGGGCTTGATGTGAATTAAGACATGGGCATCAGAGCTTTGGATGATCTCAAGTTTACCAACCAGGAGTGTCTTGGAATAGTCAAATCTGGAGGTAACAAAAGCATGACTGAGGGTTTCAGCAGCAGATGAGCTGAGATGGGGAAAAGTCAGGCGACAGTATGGGGGTGGAAATAGGTGGTCTTACTGGTGGCCACAAGTATGAGGCCAAGCTCATCTCCGGGCTGAATGTGATAGTAAGTTTGTGAACAGTCTGGCTTAGTCTCAGACTGTTGTCAGGAAGAAGAAAGAAGTTGGTAGTTAGGAAACAGTAGGGTGGCTGGGGGCCATTTGGTCCATCATGGCCATGCTGGCACCCTTCAAGGGCAATTTAGCTAGTCCCAACCCCCTTCCCTTTCCCTGTAGCCATGCAAATTTTCTCCCTTTGGGTGCTTATCCAATTCCCTTTTGAAAACCATGATTAAATCTGTCTTCTCCATATTGCTCAGTAGCAGCTGGAACTGTGACTACCCAAACTTATTTTGTTTTGGATCCTTCTGGCAATCAGAAAGGAAACTTTCATCTCACCTGTCTGAGTTGGCCTTAAACTCAGGCTTTAGAAATGAAAGCACAATTTGGAATTATCTCTTAGCTGTTAGTGTTGCTCCATACTGATCAGCACGTGGGCTTTGTGAGATTGGCTGATTTCTTATTCCCCATCCTGAATTGGAGTACTATTTAGATACTTCATCTAGCAGCTAGCCAAGGACCTATTCTATAACAGAAGATATTTTTTAAAAAGTTACTTCTTGAACAGTGAGTGGACCTCTGTTTGGTGAAAAAAACTCAGATGAGCTTTGAACAGAGAATTCTAAAAGGAATACATTTATTAGACTCATAGACGTCTACAACACAGAAGGAGGCCATTCGGCCCATTGTGTCCGCATTAGTCAACAAAGATCTGACTACACTAATCGCATTTTCCAGCGCTTGACCCATAGCCCTGGAGGGTATGGCAATGCAAGTGAATATCTAAATACTACTTAAATGTTACGAGAGTTTCTGACTCAACCACCCTTTCAGGCAGTGAGTCCCAGACTCCCACCACCCTCTGGCTGAAAAGGTTTCTCCTCAACTCCCCTCTTAGCCTTCTATCTCTTACCTTATAGTCCTAGTCCAGGATTCTCTTAAGGTTAACTTGCAGGTTGAGTCAGTGGTTAGGAAGGCAAATGCAATGTTGGCATTTATTTCGAGAGGACTGGAATGTAAAAGCAGGAATGTGCTGCTGAGGCTTTATAAGGCTCTGGTCAGACCACATTTAGAATATTGTGAGCAATTTTGGGCCCCGTATCTCAGGAAGGATGTTCTGGCCCTGGAGAGGGTCCAGAGGAGGTTCACGAGAATGATCCCAGGAATGAAAGGCTTAACATATGAGGAATGTTTGAGGACTTTGGGTCTATACTCGATGGAGTTTAGAAGGATGAGGGGGGATCTGATTAAAACTTACAGAATACTGAAAGGCCTGGATAGAGTGGACGTGGGGAAGATGTTTCCATTAGTCGGAGAGACTAGGACCCGAGGGCACAGCCTCAGAGTAAAGGGAAGACCTTTTAGAACAGAGATGAGGAGAAACTTCTTTAGCCAGAGAGTGGTGAATCTATGGAATTCATTGCCACAGAAGGCTGTGGAGGCCAGGTCATTGAGTGTATTTAAGACCAAGATAGATAAGTATTTGATTGGTATGGGGATCAAAGGTTACGGGGAGAAGGCGGGAGAATGGGGTTGAGAAACTTATCAGCCATGATTGAATGGCGGAGCAGACTCGATGGGTCGAATGGCCTAATTTCTGCTCCTATGTCTTATGGTCTTATGGTCTTAAATCTATGCCCCCTGGTTATTGACCCCTCTACTATTGGAAAAAAGTGTCTTCCTATCCACCTTATCTATGCCCCTCATAATCTTATACACCTCTATCAGTTCCCCTCTCAACCTTCGTTGCTCCAAGGAAAACAACTCCAGCCTATCCAATCTTTCCTCATAGCTCAGACCTTCCAGCCCAGGCAGCATCCTGGTAAATCTCCTCTGCACCCTCTCCAGTGCAATCACATCCTTCCTATAATGTGGTGACGAGAACTGCACGCAATACTCCAGTTGTGGCCTAACCAGCGTTTTATACAGTTCCAACATAACCTCCCTGCTCTTATATTCTATGCCTTAGCTAATAAAGGCAAGTATCCCATATGCCTTCTTAACCATCTTAAAGAAACTAGGAGCAGGAGTAGGCTATTCGGCCCTGCGAGCCTGCTCCGGGATTCAGTATGATCATGGCTGATCCTCTATCTCAACGCCATATTCCCACTTTATCTCCATACCCCTTGATGCCCCTAATATCCAAAAATTTATCAATTTCTTTCTTGAATGTATTCAGACCCGGCCTCCACAGCCTTCTGTGGTAGAGAATTCCACAGGTTGATAGCCCTCTGAGTGAAGAAATGTTCCCTCATATCAGCCCTAAATGGCCTGCCCTGTATCCTGAGACTGTGGCCCCTGGTTCTAGACTCCCAAACCAGGGGAAACATCCTCCTTGCATCCAGTTTGTCTAGCCCTGTTAGAATTTTATACGTTTCAATCAGATCCCCTCTCATTCTTCTAAACTCTAGTGAACTCTACCTGCCCTGCTACCTTCAGGGATCTATGGATATGCACACCAAGGTCCCGCCGATCTTCAGTACTTTCCAGGGTCCTACCATTCATAGTGTAATCCCTTCCCCCCACCAAGTGCATTACCTCACACTTGTCTGGGTTGAATTCCATTTGCAACTGCTCTGCCCACCTGACCAGTCCATTGATATCCTCCTGCAGTTTACGACTATCCTCCTCACTATTTACCACCCCACCAATTTTCATGTCATCCGCAAATTTCTTGATCGTACCCACTACATATAAGTCCAAATCATTTATGTACACCACAAACAGCACCGAGCCCTGTGGAGCCCCACTGGAAACAGACTTCCAGTCACAGAAACATTCTTCTATCACCACCCTCTGCTTCCTGCCTCTCAGCCAATTTTGGATCCAACGTGCCACTTTGCCTTGGATCCCATGGGCTCTTACTTTCTTGACCAGTCTGTCATGAGGGACCTTATCAAAAGCCTTGCTAAAGTCCATGTAGACCACATCAAATGCATTACCCTCATCAACACTCTTGGTTACCTCCTCAAAAAATTTGATCAAATTTGTCGAACACGATCTTCCCTAAACAAATCCATGCTTACTATCCCTGATTAATCCGAGTCTCTCCAAGTGCAGATATATTCTGTCCCTCAGAATTCTTTCTAGTAACTTCCCCACCACCAAGGTAGACTGACTGGCCTGTAATTTCCTGGTCTATCCCTCCCTCCCTTTTTTAATAATGGGACAACGTTAGCAGTCCTCTGGCATCTCTCCTGTGGCCAGAGAGGACTTGAAAATTACTGCCAGGGCCCCTGATATCTCTTCCCTTGCCCCCCTCAACACCCTGGGATACATCTCATCCAGGCCTGCAGATTTATCCACTTTTAAGGCTGCTAAACTCGCTAGTACCACTTCTCTCTATGTTCACTTCCTTTAATATTTTACAGTCCTCCACCCTGATGTCTATATCTGTGTCATCCTTTTCCATTGTGAAGACCGACGCAAAGTATTCATTGAGGACTACACCCATGCCTTCCGGGTCCCCCCACACATTACCTCTATGGTCCCTAATTGGCCCTACTCTTTCCCTAGTTATTCTCTTGCGCTTCATATATTTAAAAAAAACCCTTTGGGTTTTCCTTTATTCTACCCACCCATGTTTTCTCATGCACTCTCTTAGCTTTCCTAATTTCCTTTTAAGTTCCCCTCTGCTCTCTAAGGACTCTGTTGTATTGAGCCCTCGTCATCTGCCATAAGCTTCCCTTTTTTTCTTAATCCTAACCTTTATGTCCCTTGACATCCAGCCTTCGCTGGACTTGGTCCCCTGCTTTGTCTTTACCCGAACATATTTGCCTTGTACTCTCTCTATTTCCTCCTTGAATGCCTCCTACTGACCTGACACAGTTTTATCTGCAAGTAGCTGCTCCCAGTCCACTTGGGCCAAATTGCATCTCATCTTAGTGAAATTAGCCTTTCCCCAGTTTAGAACTTTTATTCCTGCCCCAACCTTATCCTTTTCCATAATTATGCTCTGCTTTTTGATAGATACAAAGATGGACCACACAGTACAGTGGTATAGTGGAAAATCTTTGAGAAGTAATATTGGATAAACATATTAATGTTGTTTTAATGACCGACTAAAGACTTAAGTTGCTTTAACCTAGCCAGAGAAATTGAGATCTCCACCATTGCTGCAAAGGATCCAAAGACTTTGTATATAGCATGTTGGAACGCTTTAAAATGTTGACAGCTGTTCAACACCATAGCCAAGTAGCTGAGGCAACAGTAAAATTTGAGCTTGCTTTGAGCTCTCATACATTTTTTATTTCACTTTTGTAAATGGACACTTATTTGGCTTTTAATAGTGCAAGAAGTAGACCATATCCAGTGTCCCCAGCATAATTACATACCTATTATCCATGCCACATTTTCTTTTGTGACAGTTATGATTTTAGCTGGTGGTTTTCCAATTCCTTCAAAACCTATGTTCATTTTATTTTTGTTTGAAATAATTACGTTGTTTGGCATTACATTACTCCCCTGTCACAAAGCATTTTCTGCTGAGTCATGGTGACCATTGTAACGCGAGATCTATTTAAATGAGAACTGAGAGTGCTACACTATTGTCCATTGTTGTTTGTTGCAGTCTTGAAGTGGAACCCTAACCCAATATATGTAACAGTAATAACTTCTACTTAGCATCTTAAACATAAGAGAGCAAGATCCCTAATTGTAGCACAGAAACAGTAATCAAACAAATATCAATAGCAAGCCAAAAGAAGGGTGCACTAGGTTGGTTGGGGGTGTGGTTGGTGACTAAAAGTTAGTCCAGTATGGTATTTAAGGAAGGTCTTAAACGAGGAGGAGGTGGAGCAACAGAGGCTTCGTGAGAGAATTCACTACATAGAGACTAAGTGGTTGAAAGCACAACCATCAATGGTTGAATGATGGGAATTTGCAAGAAGCTGGAGTTGGAGGAATACAGAGCTCTTGGGGGAGTGTAGTAGGACTGGAAAAAGCCTACAGAATTAGGGAGGAGTGAAGCCATGAAGGATTTTAGGTACAAGGATGCAACTTTAAAATTGGTGGTGTCCGGGTACTGGCAGCCAAAGTAGATTAGTGGATGAATAAGATTTGGTCTGGAATAGATGCAACAAGAGTTTTGGATAATCTTGTGGTCATTGGTTGATCTCTTTGATCCCCTATATTTGTTTGCAGCCCATTTCAAAGCAAAGGGAAGCCTTGAAATGGATAAAATGACTAATCGTAGCAATAGTAGATTGTTTTCTTAGTGTTTGGCCACTCTCATCCTGTGTTCAGTAAATTCGAAGCTGCTTTTTATTATCCTGCATACACCTTGCAAATTTGTTTCACATTCAATTATATAATCTCTTTGAAAGACTATCTGTCAGTGTTATGAATCAAATAGTATCTACCATGTGATAAAAATTGCATGTGCCTTTTGAGACTCAAGTTGATGGAAATTGAATGTCTGAGCTACTTTGCCGATTGTTATAGTAGATTAGTAAAGTATTACTCACTAACCAATTTAACTATTCTTCATAATAGAGCATGAAAAAGAAGAACACCACCAAGCAAGCTATGGGCAGATATTTGGGTTACATTGTTTCGCGCATGAAGGAAAGGGTGAGTATCTGTTTCAAGAAGTAAATGTAGTCCCATGGTTTCCAAACTACAGTAAATTAGTTATCCACTATTTTGTGCTACTAAGTTGTTTTCCCTTTTGATCTCGTACCAAAAATGACATTAAAAGATCACGAGACAAAATAGAGAGCAGAAAAATAACATTTAGCTGATGGAGGTTTGTCTATCTCCTATTCCTGCCTTCTCAACCTAGCATCCAACTGTATTTTGAATATCACCAGTGTCCTTGCACTTCATTCTTGCTAGATGTGTCAAAATGTTTTCCTATTGAAATGTTTCACATGTTTTAAATTTACTTTTCGTTAATTTAGATTAATAAAACAATTTTTGGACAATATTGTAATTTTATTTTCCCTCAGTTGGAAATGAAAAGGTTTGTGTTTTGTGGCCCAATATTAGTTATTTTTAAATTAGTTATCATTCTACTTTGGTACTTTAAAAAATTTTATTAGGAAAGTTGTAGAAGATAAACTGCATCAAATGTTTTATTTCTTCAAGTGCCACTACTTTCACTAGGTTCTGTAGGTTTTATTTATTTAGATAAATTGAAGATATTAAATAATATGATTTTGTAGTGCATGTTTCGTTCAATTCTGACATTTCAGCAGCGGTGATTCCATAATGAGGTAACCAGTGCTGGAGATGGAAGGTCATGAGTTGTTGGCTCCAACTCACTTCTTGTCACCAATACAGGGGTCAGTAGCAGTTGCAATTTGAAACCTTATCTTCCAAACCATATTAGCTGAAGATGTCCAAGCTACAGGGCAGCTTGGGATACTGAGAAAGTTAGTTATTGTAATCTACAGAGGATTGAGGTATGAACAAAGGATGTAATTACTTGGTTTCATTGTTTTCTAAAATGGAGCCATCAGCTTTTCAATGTTTTGTTTTCAGGAAATCACCTAAACATGACTTTTGAAGCATGATTGACCATAGTCACATATATTACACTTATCCTGTAGTTGGCAAGTAAGAAGGGTTTTTTAATGGAGCAGCCAGAGTAACAGCCTGGGCATCAGGATCATTTGAAATTTACCCTTTTTGTGAAGTATAATGGGAGACCCGAGGGTCACCTTGATCATGACAGTCTTATTTCCATTCAAATTCTTGTCATTTTAGCATTAATTATGGACGCATGATGAGAATTTTATTCTAGTTTTGAGGATTAATCATCTTGAAAAACCAACCTATAAAATATATTTTTGAGAAATAGGCTAATCAAGTTGAGATTGACTTTTAACTTTATGTGGAATATTGTTTATGGAATAAAAAGACCTGTTTCAAGGGTGATTTGGTAGAAATACCTGTGACATTGTAGCTATCCTATGCCAATATAACAATCAATAGCAAAAGCAAAGCTTAGATTTGCAGCTGTTTTATCGTACAGACCATTGGATCGTCGATCAAATTAGTATTGAATCACAACTCCACTTTCCAGAAATGATATATTTACACCTTGTATTAACTGAGTCTTGCACTGGGGGCAAGTCTCAACATTGTGCATAATTTGTCTGATGACTGAGCGATGATGGAAGAATTGTTTGATGGTCATTGAAAGATAGAACCTAGCTTACAGGAAGTCTTGACGTCTATTGATCAGAAAACACGGCAACCTTTACAGAAACTTGCCGCAATTGCAGTAGATGTGATGCCAGAGTGTTAGGGTTAGTAAATGGGCCAATGAAACTTTGAAACTGAATTTTGGATATTTTATTCCTTTGTAGCAGCTGAAGTCAAAGTATCAGAATTTGAAGCACTTCATGAACATTGTTTTGGAAATTTGAATTACATTGAAACATTAAAAATCTCTGATTGAAAAATCAGATAGGAAAATATCCCTTAGAGGTCCTGCTTCATTGCAATGTGCTACAATTTAGAGTGAAGGCTGTAGGGTTTTTTTTTGTATTGCTCAATTTTCTGAAAGCATTCATGGAAGAAAAATGCAAAAGTGCACCCCGAATTAACAGACCCTCAATGCATTTGAATTTGGCCTTTTCTAGCACGCATCTTGCTGCATCTGGCGAAATTAAATTAGATTTTGAATTTCAAGGGAAGATGTTCGATGTTAACTGAACTTGGGCAATGTGTGTTTGCTTTTCTAAACAAATTTGAAGCATATCAGACTTTGCAAAGATGTATGCAGGAACACTTCTCAGCCACAATTACTCTAATGAAATTGGTAATGTGATGATCTACAGAGCTACAAGCATCGCACAACCTTCTAGATATTCAAGATAGTTAAAGAGAAAGATATTTTTGATGCTTCCTCAGTTAAAGTAATTTCTGTTGTGAATTTAAGAGCTCTTACTCAGCCTCTTACTCAGCTTTTAGCCATGTTTCAGTATATTATTAGGTGTAAGTTAAGCAGCTATCCAATGAACATAATTAAAGTTTTGTTTTGTTTTAAAACTTCAGTACACTATGTATTTTAGACAAAACAGTTGCTTTGAAAATAATTGAAGTTAAATTTTACAGCTTGTAATCTTAAAAATATCTAGGGCCTAACTTTCCAGCCTCCAGATTGGTTGCATGTCATGTCTGGTCTCAGGCAAAGATGTGCATCGGGGCCCTGTGGAAGTCCTGATGTGCAGACCGACCATGGGAATTGTCCAAGAAGTTTAAACTTCCAGTGGGCAGTTCCCTTGCTCTCTGGGACCTTCTGCGAATGTCTCCAACTCTGACTCAGTTGGAAATTTCAGACAGTTCCACAGTAATTATCTGGGTGGTTACCCAGTGTTGCAGACAGGAGTGGGAGGGTTAATTTAAACAGCATTAATTTCTTATCTCATCGCCGATCCATAAACAGAAAGGTGTTTTGATTTGTTTCCCTCTTTATAAGCGGTGGTGTATTCACCAACCCCTCGGTTTTGTCGCAATCCAATTTTTTTATTAATAGCCTCACAGCAAACTCGAGATAGGATGAACTCAAAGGGTTAGTTTATTTGCACACACAAAATGCGAAAAGAGGGTTCACAACATCCCTCTTACCTTCAGATGGTAAAGCGTGGGATAGAGAAAAGGAAGATTTACAGTACAGAGACCACAGAGGAAAGAAATATTGGTTCACATGGGTTCCAGAGTCCAGAATCAAAGTCCAATCAGGTATTTCTTCATGGAAGTCGGCGGGCTGAAAACTGAAGTTGTAGAATTCACTTTTCCAGGGGTGTTGACTTCGTACGATGAGAAAGACACGCAGAGCTAAATCAGTCTTGTAGGTGATGGCACAGAACTTCTAACAGAAGCAGTGTAGATAGGGCCAGGTTTTCAACCTGGGCAGAGCTCTTTTTCTGTGAGGCTGCCAGTTAGATGGTAAGGAGCAGATTGAGATTATGTAGTTCAGCAAGGCAATATTGCTTGTTCCACAAGCTGGCGGCTCATGTCACATGACTCCCACCTCCCTACCATCTTTGACAGAGGATGTGTACCTATTGCCTCGATTCCAAAGAGCCTTAGCCATTAGAAATTGAAAGGAAGGTTGTGGGGCTTTTGTCTTAGCAGGCAATTCACCTCCCCCTGGCCCGCCTGGGTTATTGAAAGCAGATGGCCTTTGTTTAGCTCTCTTTGAAGTTGAGCTGTGCGGTCCCCAAATGATCATTAGTAGCTCCTCAGAGATAACGAGGTGAGATTTCCAAAACTGCAAAGTGACTTCTTGTGTTCTGGGGTCACAGACACAATTTCAGCCATTTTAAGGATCATTGTTCAGTTTTTTAAATTTTAGAAATAGCCATGAGGATACTTATATAAATATTTTCTTTTTACAAAAATATACAATGCGAGATCTCAGTCCCTAACACCTAGGAAATGCTAAAACAGACTAAAAACTAGTCTAACATCTGCATAATACCACAACTGACCACCCCTTCCATCCCCCAATCAGGCCTCTGACCCCCGCCTACCACCCGACCTGACTATCTGCTCGACCCAGCCGCCCACTTTTCCCCAACAACCTGCTACCCACCCTACCCCCTGACTACTTAACCACCCAACCTCACCCATTCTCACCAACCTTCAAACTGGACCTTTAGACTTGCCAGTTAGTGCTGTAAAAAGGGTGCATGTCCTGCCTTCCCCCCACCCTCCCCTCCAACTCCACTCAAGCAGAGTTTCCCAATGGATGCTGCACATTTCTGTAAAACTGGGCTCAGAAGACGACGTTAGGAATGCTCAGCAGCGTTGACCGCGTGAATTTGCGAGCACAGCAGCAATCCAACAATCATTGCCGCTGCTCAGAAGATCTGGGCCTTTCTACGTTTGAGTGAACAAAATACTTTTGTGCCCGTGTCCAAATTCTTGATTTAAGTCATAATTAAAATTGGATGGCATATTTATTAGCACTGTCTTATCATGGTTCCGTTCTTTTTCTTCCACTTCTCACACTTATTTTCCACAGTTAAATTTACGTGCCTCATACGAGGTTTCTTATTTTCAATCTCACTTGAGAAAATTCGGATCTGAACTTTTATTTAAATTCATTCATGAATTATTGCTGTTGCTGGCTAGGCCAGCAGTTATTGTCCATACCTAATTGCCCTTCAGAAGATAGTGGTGAGCTGCCTTCTTGAACCCTTGCATTCCATGTGGTTTAGGCACTCCCACAATGCTGTTAGGGAGGGAGTTCCAGGGTTTTGACCCAGGGACAACGCAGGAATGGTGGTATATTTCCAAGACAGGATGGAGGGAGGCTTGGAGGGGAACCTCCAAATGGTGGTGTTCCCAAGTGTCTGCTGCCCTTGTCCTTCTAGATGGTAGCGGTTGTAGGTTTGGAGGGTGCTGTCGAAGGAGCCTTGGTGAGTTCTTGCAGTGCATCTAGCAGATGCTACACACTGCTGCCACTGTGCATCGGTGGTGGAGGAAGTGAATGTTCGTGGATGGGATGCTAATCAAGCAGGCTGCTTTGTCCTGGAGGGTGTCGAGCTTCTTGAGTGTTGTTGGAGCTGCACTCCATCCAGGCAAGTGGAGAGTATTCCATCTTTGTGCCTTGTGAACAGGCTTTGGGAGTCAGGAGGTGAGTTACTTGCTGCAGGATTCCTAGCCTCTTGCAGCCACTGTATTTATATGGCTAGTCCAGTTCAGTTTCTGGTCAATGCTACCCCTCCAAGGATGTTGATAGTGGGGAATTCAGCGATGGTAATGCCATTGATTGTCAAGGGGTGAAAGTTAGATTCCCTCTTGTTGGAGATGGTCCTTGTCTGCCACTTGTGTGACACGAATATTACTTGCCACATCTTGGCCCCAGCCTGGATATTTTACAGGCCTTGCTGCAATTGGACATGGACTGCTTCAGTATCTGAGGAGTCGTGAATGGTGCTGAACATTCCAACTTCTAACATTATGGAGGAAGGAAGTTCATTGATGAGGCAGCTGAAGGTGGTTGGGCACAAGACACTACCCTGAAGAACTCCTGCAGTAATGTCCTGGAACTGAGATGATTGACCTCTGACAACCACAACCATCTTCCTTTGTGCTAGGTATGACTTCACCCAGCGGAGAGTTTCATCGTGATTCCCATTGACTGCAGTTTTACTAGGGCTCCTTGATGCCACACTCTGTCAAATGTTATCTTGATGTCAAGGGCAGTCACTCTCACCTCATCTCTGGAGTTCAGCTCTTCTGTCCATGTTTGAACCAAGGCTGAAATGAGGTCAGGAGCTGAGTGGCCCTGGTGGAACCCAAACTGAGTGTCAGTGAGCAGGTTATTGCTAAGTAAGTGCCGCTTGATAGCACTGTTGATGACCCCCTTCAATCGCTTTACTGATGATTAAGAGTAGACTGATAGGGCGGTAATTGGCCGGGTTGGATTTGTCCTGCTTTTTGTGTACAGGACATACCTGAGCAATTTTTCACATTGCCTGTTAGATGCCAGTGTTGTAGCTGTACTGGAACAGCTTGGCTAGGGATGTGGCAAGTTCTGGAGCACAAGCCTTCATTACTATTGCTGGAATGTTGTCAGGGCCTATAGCCTTTGCAGTATTCAGTGCCTTCAGCCTTTTCTTGATATCACATGGAGTGAATCAAATTGACTGAAGACTGGCATCTGTGATGCAGGAGCCCTCCGGAGGAGGCCATGATGGATCATCTTCTCAGCACTGATGTGCTGGGCACCCCCATCATTAAGGATGAGGATATTTGTGGAGCCACCTTCTCCAGTGAGTTGTTTAATTGTCCACCACTATTCATGACTGGATGTGGCAGGACTGCGGAGCTTAGATCTGATCTGTTAGTTGTAGAATTGCTTAGCCTTGTCTAACACTTGCTGATTATATTGTTTGGCACACAAATAGTCCTGTGTTGTAGCTTCAGGTTGACACCTCATTTTTAGGTATGCCTAAGTGCTATTCCTGGCATGCCCTGCTGCACTCTTCATTGAACCAGGGTTGATCCCCTGGCTTAGTGGTAATGGTAGAGAGGGGGGGGGGGGGTATGTGGAGCCATGAGGTTACAGATTGTGGCTGAGTACAGTTCTTTATCTGCTGATGGCCCACAGCACATCGTGGTTGCCCGTTCTTGATTTGCTAGATTTGTTCAAAATCTATTCTACGTAGCACAGTGGTAGTGCCACACAACACGATGGAGGGTATCCTCAATGTGAAGACGCGACATCATCTCCACAAGGGCAAGGCGTTCTCTCCTACCAATACTGTCATGGACAGATGCATCTGCGGCAGGCAGGTTGTTGGGGATGAGGCAAGTGTGTTTCTCCCTCTTGTTGGTTCCCTCACCATCTGCCGCAGACCCAGTCTAGCAGCTATATCCTTTAGGACTCGGCCAGTTCGGCCTGTACTGGTGCTACCGAGCCACTCTTGAGTGTTACAGTAGCTTAACTTGGCTTAGCAGAGGCGTCAGCGTTCAGGTTTCTTTAATACATTACACTTTCATATCCCATTTCAGTCATGGATATCAGCTTTTGAGCCTCCTAATCAATTTTTGTTTTGGTACTTCTATGTACCTGCTGTTACTAAATCTCAAAATCACTAATGGCTGCAAGATCCGAAAAGTATTCTAATTTATTCTGAGTCATGGAAGGTGCTCACTTATAGCGACTGCTATTTACTTGGCTGACTTGCTCCCTGGTGCATCCTGAACTCGGATCTTGACAATAAAACTTCAGGGCAGGCATTAAAAGTAAGATTTCTTCTTTAAAGTGGTAAAGTTTTTTTTTTAAAAAAGGAACTTTGATAGAGTTATGAAGGGGAAAGGGAGAACTTTTTCTCCATCCCCGCCCTTCTTTAATATTTAGATTAACCTAAGCAGGTTTAAGAATACCATAAAAGACATTGTGCCGAAGCTTTTCTTCTTGCACTCATCAGGACAATCACAAGAATACCAATGTCAGGGGAAGCAACAACTTTATATTGTAACACTTTCGAGTTATCAACAGTCACAGATTGTAACTCTTTCGAGTACATTCACAGTTCTTGGTTTCCGGGAGTGGGACATGAACCTACAACTTTCTGATTCAAAGGCGAGGGTGCTATGATCTGAGCCACAGCTGACACCTCAACTTTATATTGTATGAGAAGAGAGTGCTGATTGGTGGCAAGTGGACTTTGATTGGTAGAGATGTTGCCATGGAGAATGCACCAGTTAATGGTGACTGACATTTGACTGCCAAGCATTGTTTGAAATTTAAACCAGGCAGCTTGACTCAGGTCAAGGCATTGCCCTGAAGAATGACCTAGTGAATGCCTATCACTTATGTTGTTTGGCTGAAATGGATGTAATGTATGTAAATGTTCTTTCTGCCTGCAAAGAGCAGGGCCCTGTGTATTAATTTATGTAACTTCCAGTACAAGCAAATGTGCCACACTGCGAGCCCAACTGAGGTGACTAAGGGGAGACTATTTCTGGGGAGTTGGTGATGAAATGTCATCAATTTTAAATTGTCACTACGGGAGCCAGAAATGCCCTTAGGACAAATATCTTGATGCAGAGTTTAAGCTGGAATTGGTTGCTGCAGGTAGTAATTAAAGCAGAGATTATTGTCTGTTTTTTTTGAAAGGGGGAAATGATAAACACAATTGAAGCAGAGGACTATCGGAAGAGAACAGGGCAGTGGGATTAGTTTTAGACTGCTTCAGTGAAGACATGATTGACTGATAGGCACCCTTTTGTGCTGAAAACTGGTATGGGTCAGTGAGGAAATGAAAGGTTATTGTTAATTACTCTTATTGTCATAGTTGTCAATACAACCTTACCAGAATTAAATAATGAAGTAAACTTGCAACGCCAAACGTTTGCTGTTCTTGCTGGCACAAAATGAAACAGATTTATAATCCAGTATTTGTGCTGTCAAATCACCAGGTTTTAGCTCACTAGACTATCGATGTGAGAATTCTAATGCCGGGGTCGCCAACACGGTGATCATGAGCGACTGGTAGCTCGCATTAAAATTTGGAAAAATAACCAATAGCATTACAGGATTTAAGTCATATAGTTATTTTTCTGCCACAAGCTAAATGTTTGCCAACTTTTGTAAATGATGCTGGTGCCTGAGTCAGCGTCATGCCGTAAGTAACAACATGAGTGGCAATTGCAACCTTGTTATGGCACAGCCGATGGTAAATGCTGTGCTGCTCAAATCCCAAAGGGAAACTTGAAACAATTGTCACAACTGTTTTGCAATTTGTATATATTTCGAGGTGCATGCATTGATATCAGTAGTAATAAGACCACCGAGTCTTGTAGGTTTCTTACAAAACTAAATTAAACACTTATTAATAGAAGAAATGATTTTAAGCACATACATAAATCTACAAATTACTACTATGATAACTTCTAAATCCCCTAGTTAATCTAACTCCCAGTTACACTTTCGTTAAGGCAGCAGTAAGACACACAGATTTTAAAAGACCCAGGCAAAGTGACACGCAATACCCTTAACAGTCGAATTCAGAGTTTTTTTCTCAGCTTCAGTTCCATGTAGACAGCAGCTTGAGGCTTAGAAGCTGGAGGCTTTTCACACTTGTGTTACACCTTAGATAGCCTTCCCTTATACACAGCCTTCTATCCTTTGCACGTGTTTTCCCTTTTGAAAGCAAATTCCCATTGTTTCGCCATGTCTTTGGACTTTATCTCTCTAATAATAAAAAATTATCATAGTACCAATTTTACCAGTAATCTTTGCGAAAAGTAAACACACTGTTTCTTAACTTCTCCTGGCTAGGTGAAACATTTCACCCTGTTCTTTGAATTCAAGCTAGTCTGGTTTATTTAAAAATGTAAATGTTCCCTTCACACTTCACATTCTAAAACTTCCCCCATGTTTAGCTACTTAACATTTCAAACCTAGCTTATTTTATACATCAAAGCCTTCAGACCAGCTCCGGTTTCCCTTTAATTCAATTAAGTTCCACACGCACGCACACACAGACATAGCCACAGACCCCATTATTACTCTACAATAAATTCCAATAACATCTTGAAAATTATTATATCTTCCTCTTCAACCTGCCGTAAGTGAGGATTGACATAAGTCGAGGACCATCTGTACTAGCACAACTCTGCTAGCTAGTGTGCGGCAGGGAAAATAATCTACCCTTGTTGGCATCATGGATACAGAGGCAGGTCCATCTAAAAAAAGACAAAAGATGTACTATTTCCATCAAGAGTAGGAGAACGAGTTTTTTTGTTTTCAAGCGTTAAACATGTGGCTGTTTAACCTGCAGTGTCAGAGTTGCAGTGGGAAAAAAGAGCAATGTTGAGAGGTATTTTGCAAGGGTGCACAAGCATTTTGAGAGGGATTTTCCTACAGGAAGCAATCTGCGGTCACAAAAAATAAGTGAATTAAAAGTTGCACTGCAGAGACAGCATTCTATTTTTTAACGAAGCCAACCAAGAAAGCTAATGCGGCAACAGAGACACCTTTCAAAGTTGCTCGTTGTTTAACCAAGAACAAGGCAACATATACAGACAGTGTGATTATGAAGGGTGCGATGACTCTGATGGGCGAATCTTTATTCAAAGATCTCAGTAACAGCCCTGAAATTATGTCTGCCATTTCAGGCATGCAGTTAGGAGCAAACATCTTGGTGAGAAGGGTATCCGAATTATCGGTCGATGCGATGGAACAGCTAGAGAGGGATTTAAGTACGTGCAAGTGGTTTTCTATTAAATGTGATGAATCGGTTGACACAAGCAATACTGCGGTTGACACGAGCAATACTGCCCAGTTGGCAGTGTTCATTTGAATGATGTTTGAAGATTTCACCAATAAAGAGAAATTCTTGACATTGTTGCCTCTGAAATCCACAACCAGGGGAGTTGATATCCACAACAAGGTCAAGAATTATTTCGCCAAACAGAATGTGCCATTGGAGAAGCTAGTGTCAATGACCACCAATGGTGTGCCAGCAATGACTGGGCGTCATGCTGGTTTCATTGTGAGTTGTAAAGCAGACTCCGATTTCCCTCGTTTCTTGAACTACCACTGCTTCATCCATCAACAGGCAATTTGTGCCAGAATAATGGGATTTGATCACGTTATGTCTCCTGTTAGAATTATTAATTCGATTCGTGCAAAGGCCAAACAGCACTGAAGCTTCAAGTCATTTCTCGACTTAACCGTCAACCAAGTATGGCAATCTTTTGCTGCACGCTGAAATCCTTAGCAGGGGAGAAATACTGCATCATTTTCTTTCACTTCTGCCAGAAATCAAAGCTTTCAAGGAGTCAAGAAACAAAGATACTGCCCAATTATCAAGCATTGCGTGGCTGCTTGATTTGGCATTTCTAACAGATGTGACAGAGAAATTGAACACCATGAACTGTGAAGTGCAAGGGAAAGAGAAGACAATTGCCGAAGTGATTAGTGCAATGAAAGCTTTCAAGTCGAAACTTAACCTTTTGGTACAGCAAGTGCAGAAGAGCAAAATGCAACATTTTCCTTCTGTGCTCCAAAAGTTGCCAGAAAATGAAGCTGCTGCTGGGCTCCTGGACACTGACGAGTACCGTGATCTCCTGATCAGGCTTGGCCAAAAGTCCAACGACAGATTCAGTAATTTTGAGCAACTGGAGCCCTGCGTGATGTTTACTTCAATTCCCTTCATGGAAGTAGATGTTAGTGACATTTCTGAACAAATTAGTGTGCTGTTCAACCTTGATTTTGTCACTATGGAAGTGGAGATTGTCAGCCTTCGAAATGACATTCAGTTGAAATCAAGGCAATCTGCCACTAATTCCTGGAGTCTCTCAGGAACTGAGAAGTACATCTGCACAGCAGCAATGCAAGTGGCTTCCCTGGTTGGTTCCATCTATCTTTGCAAATCTGCCTTTTCCGAGATGGACTTCATCAAATCCAAATTTCAACGCGTCTGACCCATGAGCATCTCGATGACTCTATCAGAGTTGCCCTCTCAAGATACACACCAGATTACACAGCACTGGTGGACACTATGCAGTGTCAAGTTTCACATTGAAATAAAAGTTAAGAATCAATTTTCTTAATTTTAAACATATAATTTTGTAGTTCAACTGTAATAGCTTACAGGGGTCTCCAACCCTGGCCCTGGAGAGTCCCAATCCAGTTAGTCTTATAGGTCACCTGTTTCTAAAGACTGGGAACACCTGTCAGTTATTGATCAATGAAGCAAGTAATGTCTTCAATTAAGAGAATTCTGGTCCTTGATGGCTGAATTTAAAGGTGTTCCCAATCAGATTTTGGTCCCAAATGATCTTTAAATTACTTAATTTAACAAATCATCTGCTTAATTGATCACAATGAAATTGATCCAAGTCTTAAATTGGTGATTTAATGGTAACCTATAAAATCTGCTGGGCTGGGGCTCTCCAGAAGCAGGGTTGGAGATCTCTGGTTTAATATGTACCCTTATCAATCCATATATTTTAGTAGCTTGCTTGGGATATTTGTCATTAATCAGAAGTAGTTCTCATTAAAGAAAAGGGTGGTGACCCCTGTTCTAATGAATATCTTGTAGTTTGCAGTACTTCAATTTTTTCTTCAATTTATGTATCAGAACTCAAGATTGAGTAAGTGTTTGCACCAGAAATTTGTGTTCACTTGAATTCAACTTTCATTTTATTTCAGATGTTTGAGATTTTATTAGCACCTGGAACTTTGTGCTTCAGTTTACAAGGATACTACGTGTGTTCTGAATAAACTATTTTCAAAAACATTTGTGACTTTTTCATTTTGGTCATGTGGAATTGATTTTTTTTTAAGCGTGAAGCCATCCTACAGTTTTTGGAGGCTACGTGTTTGAAGCTGATGATATAGATGTATGAATAGAAAAATGGACCCCAAGTTACAAAGAATTACATAAAAATTACAGCAAGGAAACAGGCTGTTTAACCTATTCAGTGCATGTTGGTGTTTGTCCTTCATCCAAATAGTAATCCTGATCACCTTCCTGCCCTGATCCCATTATCTCTCAACTGCCTATCTAACCTATTCTTAAATGTTAACTTGGTCTCCACTTCAATCAAAATTTTGGTAGCCTCACACCTATGTATAAAGAAAATTATCTTTCTCTCTGCTCTCTGTCCTAAATCTCTTGCATTTAATCCCCTATCTTTATGACCTTGTTGTAGACCCACTAGTCGTTGGAAGTAATCTGTTTCTATCTATACTGTTCCACAATTTTAAACACTTCTATAAAACATTCCTTTATTCTCCTATGTTCTAAGACAACAGCCCCAACTGTCAACCCTTTCTTTTTATTTGTATTTTGACGTATCGGGTAAAATAGTGTCCTAGTGAATTGTACCCTACCCTTTGTATTACCCTGTAGTGTGGATTACAAGATAATTGTGGCTACATTAAGATTTTATGTTGATTCACTGTTGCATCTCGATTTGTATCTCCTGTACCTCCTGCAATAAAAACTTGTGCTTCAAAAGCAAGTATTCTATGCCAGGGGCATGACTTGAGTTTTGAGGTTTTTATTTCAGTTACAAATGTGGGAAATATTTTTTTCAGGCCTCAGAACTTGGTAAGAAGGGAAAGGAGAGCAAGCACCCAATGTACAGGAGATTGGTACACACACCTATAGACGTTGCCAGCATACAAGAGGTAGGTAAAGAACCAACGTAGTTAGATTCTTCTGCACTTGAGCTTTTGTTATTTGAAGTCCATGTCTATTGGCAAAAGTTTGTATGTTGGTATCAGGGATGAAGGATTCCAGTTACATAGAAAGGCTTGTCAACCTGGTGCCATTGTTCTTTAAGTAGAGAAGGTTAAGGGGAAATTTGATAAAGCTGTTCAAAATCATGAAAATTTTTACAGAATGAATAAGAAAATACATTTTCCTTGGCAGACGGGTCAGTAACCAGAGGACAAAAGAGCCAGAGGCAAGAAAACATTTTTTATGCAGGGAGTTATAAGCTCAAATGCACTGCCTGTAAAGGTAATGGAAGCAAATTCAATAATTTTCAAAAGGCACTTGGATAAATAGTTGAAGGGGACAAAAACGCTGGGCTATTTGTAAAGAGCAGGGGAGGTGGGACTAATTAGGTGACTCTTTCAAAGAATCAGCACAGGCATGATATGCTGAATGGCCTCCTTCTGTGCCATATCATTCTATAATGATGAACTGAAGCAACTGTTACCAATATTCTGGTTTTAGTGTCACCGAACTGTATGTGGCCTATGAACATAAAATAAATTTAAAAGCTCCTAAAATTGTAAAAACAATGGCCGGGATTTTCGGCCCCGACACTGGCAGGCATGGTCGTGGGCGGCACAGGAAAATTTGGAGAGCCGTTGACTTTTAATGGCTCTCCAAATTTTCCTGTCCTGCCCATAACGATGCCCACTAGTGTCGGAGCTGCAAAGTCCCGCCCAATGAAGCGGAATGCCCAGTCCTATAATATTAACCCCAAATGTTAAAAAATCTCATTTAATAAAATCCTTATAAAAACAGATATTGACTCAATTAGTCATGTTAAACTAATGACTCCATAGTGAGATTTAGTGCTCAAATGATGTCTATAATATTGTTCCATATTTCTTTGCAGAAATTGAATGAAAACAAGTACAAAAGTTTTGATGAGTTTAAAGCTGATGCCCAGTTGCTTCTTCACAACACTATACTATTCTATGGAGGTGAGATCATTTTTATTACTTAATCTGGCTTTATTTCTTTAAGCAAAGACAAGTTTTTAGACTGACAATTCAGTCACTTACCATGCCAGTGTGCTATGCAATGGAATGGCTATTTTCTTTTCATTATTCTTTGGTGGGATGTGGTATTATTGGTAAGGCAGCATTTGCTGCCCATTGCTAGGCTATTTCAGGGGACAGTTAAAAGTCAACCGCATTGATGTGGGTCTGGAGTCACAAAGGCCAGACCGGGTAAGATTGGCAGATTTTCTTCCTTAAAGGAATCAGATCGGCATTTACAACCATTGGTAGTTTCATGGTCACCATTGCTGAGACTAGCTTTATATTCCAGGGTCTTAATAATTGAATTTTAAATTCCACCAGCTTCCATGTCTCTAGTGCATCGGCCTGGGCCTCTGGATTATTAGTCCAGTGACATCACCTCGATGCCACCATCTCCCCCATGCCTAAACCTATATTAATGACTTAAGACAAAGAGAAACAGAGTAATTTATCTAAGTTTGCAAACAACATAAAGCGAGGTGGAAAGGTAAGCTGCGAGGAGAACACAGAGGCTGCAAAGTGATATAAATAGATTAAATGAGTGGGCAACAAGATGGTGGATGTCTTGGTCGCATTCGCTATTTATTGTATAGTGTGTTCAACCATAGTTTACCTGTTAGTTCACATGTAGCTCATATTAACCCTGAATGTCAGAATACAAGATAGATATTAAAACATGATCAAAGAGATAAATTGTAAGGAGTGGTCCTTAAAGGAGGAGAGAGGGAGGGAATTCCAGAGCTCTCTGCTTAGGAAACTGAAGGCAAGACCACCTGTGGTGGAGTAATAAAAATTGGGGCCAGAGTGTGGGGATGGAATGGTTGTTAGCAGAAATCTCGGAGAGATGGGCAGGTTTTTAAAAATCCCTTCCATTGTACAGTTTTTAAGTGATTAGTAGAAGGATTAGAGGGGAGATGAGGAAAACTGGGTGAAAACAGAGGTGCTAGGAATCTGGGGACTCATGCCTGAAAGGGTGGTAGAGGCTGAAACCCTCATTTCATTTAGAAGATGCCTGGATGTGCACCTGAAGCAATGTAACCTGCAGGGCTAGGGACCAAATGCTGGAAAGTTGGCTTAGGCTGGGTGCCTTGTTTTTTCAGCTGGCGTAGATATCACGGGCCAAGTGGCCGCCTTCTGTGCCATAAACTTTCTATGATTCTATGATAATGTAGGGGAGCGTAAAGTTATTCACTTTGAAAGCAAGAATAGAAAAGCAGAATATTTGTTATAAGGCATGAAACTTGTAAATGTTGATGTTTAGAGAGACTGAGAACCTATATATTTTTTTTAAAAAGTGAAGAGGAAGGAAAACATGTTCTGTTTTTTCATGCTTGCTGTCCATTATGAGGGATAGAGAAACTAGAAACTAGTGAGAGAAGTGGAATCCTCTTTAGCCACTTACGTGATCCATCCAGTTGTTGTTTCAAGAGTTACACCAGCAGACCCTGGGAGCTGTCACTTGGCTGCTATCCCAACTGAGAATGGTGTGTGGAGGAATTCAAAATAGTAAAGTGCTGTGTTAGATACTTGTCACCTTGATTTGTATTTTTCCCACATCACTTTTTCCAATTTTTGTGGCTTTTCGTATTGCTTTATTCTGTGTAGGTGAGTTACATTTCTGTAAGAATAAACAATTTAGTTGTACAGTAAAATATACTACATTCAAACTGTGATCTAAGAACATAATATTTGGCGCTTCGCGCCTGCTCGCTATCCAACAAGATCATGGCTGATCTTTTATCTCAACTCTACCTTCCCTCATTATCCCCATATTCCTTAATTCTCTTAGCACCCAAAAAAATCTATCAAACTCTGTCTTGAATGTACTCAATGACTGAGCATCCATGGCTATCTGGGGTAGCCAATTCCAAAGATTCACAACCTTTGGAGTGAAAAAATTTTTCTTCCTCTCAGTCCTAAATGGCCGACCCCTTATTCTAAGACTGACTCTAGATTCTAGAAACATTTTCTCAGCATCTATCCTGTCAAACCCTTTAAGAATTTTATGTTTCAATAAGATTGCACCTCATTCCTTTAAACTCGATGGAATATAGGCATAGTCTACTCAAACTCTCCTCATAGGACCGTCCACTCACCCCAGGAACCAGTCCAGTGAACCTTTGTTACACTTCCTCTCGGACAGTTATGCTGTTCCGAAGGAGACCAAAACTGCACACACTACTCCATGTGTGCCTTCATTTGTGCCCTGTATAATTGTAGCAAGAATTCTTTACCCTTATGCTTCAGTCCCTTTATTATAAAAGCTAACATACCATTTGCCTTCCTAATGTTTGCTGTACCTGCATGTTAACTTTGTGATTCATGTGCAAGGACACCCAAGTCCCTCTGAATGCAAACATTTCCCAGTCAATCACCATTCAAAAAACATTCTGCTTTCTTTTTCTTACCGAAGTGGATAACTTCACACTTTGCCACTGTTACAACCGGGATGGGAGGAGTGCGCAATTTATCTAGCCCCACTACTCCGCAAGTCACACCATTAGTTTAAAAGTTTAATCCACTCACCAAAATGGCCAATTATTTACTTTCATTACTGTTAGACCCAGATTAAAAGAGACTTGAGACTTTAACCAGGCTTCTTTCAATAAACTCAGAAATAATGATTGACAAACAAAACTTTTTTAAAAAACCAATTGCAGGAACTAGTTAACACACAGTTGTACTCTGGACCTCTGCGCACACACACGTGCACATATACACATACAAAAGACAAACAGGGTCTCTTTGCAAAGATGGGCTTTAGAGAATCGGTGTTATAAA
Source organism: Cetorhinus maximus (assembly GCF_964194155.1). Lineage (NCBI taxonomy): Eukaryota > Metazoa > Chordata > Chondrichthyes > Lamniformes > Cetorhinidae > Cetorhinus > Cetorhinus maximus. The sequence goes on from NC_135881.1 coordinate 30,251,908, forward strand.
AATAAAGGATAAAGTTCGCAGTGTCTCGACACTGTTGATCTGGAGCTCCCTCGTATGAAGACGGGCCACTGGTCCCAGTAGATGTCTGGAGGTTCTCACCAATGGAGTTTCACCATTGGCAGAGAATATAGCCAGGTCAATCCCTCTTCTCAGCCTCTCTGGTTTCCAAAAAACAAGAAGGAAAGTCATGCAGCTTTTACTTTCTCAGTTCAGTCCCAGCTGAACTCAAACACACAAGTTCAAAACTGAAAGCTCATCCCTGTTATGTGATTTCCAGTAACTCACTAGTATTTTGCCTTTAAACCAGTTTTTTCATCAATTAAAGTAATTGCAATGTAAACAAACACACAGCTCTCTCCTCCTCTCCCCCCCCCCACCCTCTTCAGGTCCCATGCTGATCAGGTGATTTCTTGGAAAGGCATGCTTGTTGACAGTTCCAAGGTGAACTTATGGCATTTTTTTTTTATAAAAGCCTCTAGGTCAGCATCCAAAAGTTCAAATAATGCAACGTCCTTCCAAATTTTAAAAAGAAAAAGCCAGTTCGTGATGATGTGGTTTTCCCAATACCGCCTTGTATTCCATCTGCCAGCTCATTGTCACCTGTTCTTGCCACCTCATCCAATCTGTCCATTTCCCTCTGCAGCTACTTTTCGTCCTCCTTACAACATATTAGCCCACATTATACTCCATCTGCCCTGTTGTTGGCCACTCACTTAACCTGTCTATATCTCTTTGCAGCCTCTTTGTGTCCTCTGCTCACTTTCCCACCTAACTTTCCATTGTCAGCAAACTTGGATGACCTCACCTAAGTCATTAATACAGATTCTAAATAGCTCAAGCCCAAGTACTGATCCTTGTGGTACACCAATAATTACAGTCCGCCAGCCTGAAAATGTTCCATTTATTCTTACTCTGTTTCCTGTCCATCAAACAATCCTCAATCATGTTAATATATGACCCCTAATCTCATGAATCCTAATTTTGCATAATAACTGCTTGAGTGGCACCTTATCAAATCCTTTCTGAAAATCTAAGCATACTATATTCACTGGTTCCGCTTTATCCATCTTACTGATTATATCCATCTTACGAATTATATGTGTAAAGAACATACCTTTTTATTTCTGTTGGACTGTGGATTAAAATTACAATGGCTGCAGTTTGAAGGACATGTCCACTGGAACAGTGCAAGTGATATATACAATGTTAGTGTCCTGGAACAGTGTGTGCCATGAAAGACAGGTTGGTGCAGAGGAGGAGCCTTGTCGAATGGGGAACTGCCTGGCAACATTTTAATTGGCTCCTGACCAGGTTTTGTGTGAGAACAGTGCAGCAGAGTAGCTCTTAGCCTGAAAAGAAAAAGACCGAAAACATCTCTCTCCTGTGTGTGTAAGATTCCAGTAATCCTACAATAATAGCTAGGTGACATTTTTTCCTCATATCTCTATAACCTACTCCCTCTGAAAACCCCTGTCAAGAGGCAAAGGGGAAAATCACTGTTAGAGACATTGAAAGGCAAGTGCTCAACCAGTGAACTAAAGACTGAAAGTGCTGGAAGACCACCTTGTGTCATCAACAAAGAACTGCAAGGAATTTGGGAGACATCGATCAAAATCAACCCATCGAATCCTGTACTCTGGAATTGGTGCTATTGAACTGTTTTATCCCACCCTTAAACTCCATGTTTTGTGTGCCTTATGTGTCTTGTATGTATGTGTATAGGGATTTAAGAAGGGGTGGAGTTTAGGTTGTGGAGTTAGAAATTAACAGTTCATATTTCTTTAGCCACTGGTGAACAACAGTTCGTTCAATAAACAGTTATTTACTTATTAAATTTACAAACCAGGTGCTCCTATTCTGTTAATCTAGATTAAACAATTAGGTGGGTTGATCAAACCTTTTCACGTTTGTCGCGGCTCGGGGAGCAGTGGGGCTTGATATTGCAGCGCACTATCCCCAGTGAGTCGTGACAAAGTATGGGGGCTTGGGTCAGGGATACCTTGGAACGAAAGATAACGACGATTTGGGTGTAGGTTAAGTAAGTAATAAAAGCTAAAAGTAAACACCAGGTTTGTACTGTCAAAATAAGATGGCACTAGAAACTGCTAAAGCTTTCCTGCAAGTGGAAGGGATGTCCTTGACAATTTTGCAAGGGATCCCAAAAGCCAGATTAATCGAATTGGCAAGTAAATTAAGAGTTTTGCCAAAGCTAGGAAGGCAGAGATAATCAAAGAGATGGCACAGCATTTGAAATTGGAAGGAATACCCAAGAGACCGAGTTCTCCAAGGCGTGGTTCATTTGAATGAGCTCAAGTTCAGTTCCAAATGAAAAAACTTCAGCTAGAGGCAGCAGAAAAAGAAAGAGCAGAGAAAGAAAAGGAAAGAGCATTTCAAAGGGAGCAGGCAGCAAGGCAGGCGAGAGAAAGAAAACAAGGAGGAGAATTAGAAATGCGAAAACATGATCTCCAAAGGGAAAAGTTAGCCATGCAAGAGAGAATGAAGGAAAGATACAGAGAGTACCATCTTAAAAGGCTGGATTTTAAAAAGGAGACAGACATCAGATGCTGAGGAAAGTTCTGATGATGAGAAAACCGTTAACCTAAAACCCAGTGGGGAGATGTTTAAATTTGTACAAGTTCTTCCAAAATTTGAGGAAAAGGATGTTGAAGCATTCTTTATTTCATTTGAAAAGATAGCTAATCAGGTGAACGGGCCAAAGGAAAACTGGACATCCATGCAGAGCAAATTGACAGGTAGAGCACAAGAAATTTATGGTTCACTGTCAAAGGAGATTTCTGGGGATCATGATGTGGTGAAAAAGGCCATTTTGAGTGCATATGAGTTTGTTCCCTGAAGCATACAGACAAAAGTTTCGAAATTTAAAGAAGCAGTCTGGGCAAACATGCATTGAATTTGAAAGGATTGAGCAAAGTAGTTTTGACAGTTGGATATGATCATTAGGAGTTGAAACTACCTATGAAGTTCTCAGAGACACCATTCTCTTGGAAGAATTTAAAAACTCCCGACCTTCTGAAATAAGAACCCATGTTGAAGACCAAAGGATTGCAACTGCTAGACAGGCAGCAGTAATGGCTGACGATTATGAGCTGATCCATAAAACTAAACCTTTTCTCCATCACCCCATAAATTTGAATAGGCTAGAAAGTGGGAGAGTGAAAGGAAGACAAGTAGCCAGGGTAAAGAATGGATAGCTGGGAATACCTTGAGATCTCCTCCCCAGATCAGAAAGGAAGGTACTGAGAGTGGAGGTATACCTCGAAGGCCTAAGTATTTCCATTGTAATAAAGTGAGACACATTCATTCAGAATTCTGGAAGTTGTGGGGGAAGCCCCATGGGACTTATTGGAGTTTGTAAGAGTGAGTCCAAAAAGGATACTCAAAGAAAATGGCACGGATCAAATTGTAGCTTTAACTACAAACAAGGGCCTGGAGGTAAACACTACTGTGAATGCAGGTAATGTGGATGAGGTAGATGAGAGATATCAAGGGTTTTTGTCTAAAGGAAAGATAACCCCACTTTCATCAAATAATATGCAGCTAAACCCATAACTATATCAAGGGACACGGGAGCTACTCAGACTCTTTTTTGCTGGAGAAGGACCTAGTTTTCCTTCCAGAGAGTTCCACAAAAGCTAAAGTGTTGGTAAACGGGATAAGTGGTTCCATTGTGCAAAGTGCAATTGGAGTGTGATTTGTTTTCTGGATCAGTGTTTGTAGGAGTGATTAAGAAATTCCCCGTGGTTGGAATTGATTTACTCCTGGGAATAATTTGGCAGGGGTGAAGGTTATAACTTTGCCCATAATTACAGAAAGTCCGCGAAAGCAGTTACAAGAACAAGTTCCTGGTATGTTTCCATCGTGTTTGGTGACCAGAGCAATGGTTAAACAAAGTCCATCACCAAAGGTCAAAGTAATACCCTGAGCAAATGTAGCCGAAACTTTCTTTAAGGATGAGGATAATTCAAAGGAAGTATTTGGCAGGTCTTCATTAATTGGGGCTCAGAAAGCAGATCCAAAGTTAAACAATTTAGCACAGTCGGCTCACACTGAAGCTGAGGTGGAAGAAGTTCCGGAGTGGTATTACATTAAAAACGGAGTTCTGATGAGGAAGTGGAGACACCCTCAGAATCACAATCACAGTGCAGAAGAGGCCCTTCAGCCCATCGAGTCTGCACCGACATGTGAGTAACACCTGACCTACCTATCTAATCCCATTACCAGCACTTGGCCCATAGCCTTGAATGTTTTGACGTGCCAAGTGCTCATCCAGGTACTTTTTAAAGGATGTGAGGCAACCCGCCTCCACCACCCTCCCAGGCAGTGCATTCCATACCATCACCACCCTCTGGGTAAAAAAGTTTTTCCTCACATCCCCCCAAACCTCCTGCCCCTCACCTTGAACTTATGTTCCCTTGTGACTCACCCTTCAACTAAGGGGAACAGCTGCTCCCTATCCACCCTGTCCATGCCCCCTCATAATCTTGTACACCTCGAATAGGTCGCCCCTCAATCTTCTCTGCTCCAATGAAAACAACCCAAGTCTATCCAACCTCTCTTCATAACTTAAATGTTTCATCCCAGGCAACATCCTAGTGAATCTCCTCTGCATCCCCTCCAGTGCAATCACATCCTTCCTATAATGTGGCGACCAGAACTGCACACAGTGCTCCAGCTGTGGCCTCACTAAGGTTCTATACAACTCCAACATGACCTCCCTACTTTTGTAATCTATGCCTCGATTGGTAAAGGCAAGTGTCCCATATGCCTTTTTCACCACCCCACGAACATGCTCCTCTGCCTTCAGAGATCTATGGACACACATGCCAAGATCCCTTTGTTCCTCAGAACTTCCTAGTGTCATGCTGTTCATTGAATACTTCCTTGTCAAATTACTCCTTCCAAAGTATATCACTTCACACTTTTCAGGGTTAAATTCCATCTGCCATTTATTTGCCCATTTGGGCCTCACAGACTTCCAGATGAGGAATGGACAGTTGTTCGTCAGATAGTGGAACCATCCAAATATCATAAGGAGATACTGCGAGCAGCACATGAAATCCCTATGGCAGGACATGTAAGAATACAGAAAACCCAAGCATCGATAAATGGGCATTTTACCTGGCCAAGACTTCAAAGGGGCGTAGTGCAATTTTGTAAAACATGTCAGTCATGTCAGGTAGCAGGTAAACCTCAACACGTAATCAAACCAGCACCTTTAATACCCATACCAGTTTTTGAAGAACCATTTAGCCGGGTATTAGTAGATTGTGTAGGACCATTACCCAAAACAAAAGCAGGGCATCAGTATATCCTTACAATCATGGATATGCCAACCTGATTTCCAGAAGCTCTTCCTTTAAGGGCAATTACAGCTAAGGTGGTAGTGGAAAAGTTAACTCAGTCTGTCGCTCGTTATGGCCTATCAATTGAAATACAATCTGACCAAGGTTCTAACTTCATGTCTCAAATTTTCCAGTACATAATCAGCAATTTGGGTATCAAACAAAAACTAAAGTCTACTCTCCACGCACAGACACAGGGAGCTTTAGAGAGATACCATCAGACTCTCAAAATCATGATTAAGACCTATTGCCATGAAAACCCAAAGTATTGGGACAAAGGATTAGATTTCTTACTCCTTGCTACCAGAGATTCTCCAAATTAATCTACTGGAATTAGTCTATTTGAATTGATCTATGGTCATGAAATAAGAGGCCCAATAAAAGTGATTAAGGAAAAGTTTCTAAAGTAGACAGATGAATCCTCCTGTTGGATTATGTGTCCATGTTTCTAGAAAGACTCACAGGAGCATGTAAAGTAACACAAGAAATCACGAGGTTTTTGGCAATGTGTGGGTTTTATCAGAAGTTTGTGCCTTAACTTCAGCACAATAGCTGTACCTCTCACCAATTTGTTAAGAAAACAGGCATAAGTGGTATGGTCAGCAGAATGCTAAGCAGCCTTTGAAAAGCTGATGGTAATCTTCATAAATGAACCAGTGTTGGCCTCCCCTGACTTTACCAAACCTTTTAAAATGGCAATTGATGCTAGTGACATGGGAGTAGGTGCAGTCCTATTACAAGATGATCAATTAGGGATAGAGAAGCCGGTGAGGTACTTTTCCAAGAAACTAAATCAATATCAGAGGAAGTACTGTACAGTAGCAAAAGAAACTCTAGCATTGTTGTTGTCTCTTCAACACTTTGAAGTTTATGTCCGACATAACAAAGAAACACTAATCTACACTCGCCATAATCCACTGGCGTTCATTGAAAAGTTTAAAACTCGAAATGCGAGACTGTTTAGATGGAGTTTATTATTTCAACCATTCAATGTAAAGATTGTTCGATTGACGACAAAGATAATGTGATCACGAGTGCATTGTCCTGGGTGTAAAATACTAAAATAAGTTAAAGGGGTAAGAAATGCTGAAGATTGTAGAAGGGGGAGGAAGGGTGAATGAAAGTAAGTCTTGTGTCTTGTTGTCCATGTGTCACACACCTTGTGATGAAACTCATTTTTGAAATGGCGTTTCATCTCTTTTAAGGGTGGATTCATATAAAGAACACATCTTTTTATTTCTGTTGGACTATGGATTGAAATTACAATGGCTGCAGTTTGAAGGACATGTCCACTGGAACAGTGTGAGGGATATATACAATGTTGCTGTCCTGGAACAGAGTGTACCATGAAAGACAGGTTGGTGCTGAGGAGGAGCCTGGCCTAATGGGGAACTGCCTGGCAACAACGTTTTAATTGGCTCCTGACCAGGTTTTGTGTGAGAGCAGTGCAGCAGAATAGCTCCTAGCCTGAAAGGAAGAAGACCCAAACCTCACCCCTCCTGTGTGTGCAGAATTCCAGTAATCCTACAATAATAACTAGCTGGCTTTTTCTCCCCATCTCTATAACCTGCTCTCTCTGAAAACCCCTGTCAAGAGGCAAAGGGGAAAATCACTGTTAGAGACATTGAAAGGCAAGTGCTCAACGAATGAACTAAAGACTGAAAGTGCTTGAAAACCACCTCATTTCTGGAATTTAGGAGACATCGATCAAAATCAACCCATCGAATCCTGTACTCTGGAATTTGTACTATTGAATTTTTTTATCCCACCCTTAAAATCCATGCTTTTGTGTGTCTTATGTGCCTTGTAAATGTGTGTATAGAGATTTAAGAAGTGGCAGAGTTTAGGTTACAGAGTTCAAAATTAACAGTTGATATTTCTTTCTTTTGCCATTGGTTAACAGTTTGTTCAATAAACAGTTATTTACTTATTAAGTTTACAAACCTGGTGCTCGTATTCTGTTAACCTAAATTAAACAATTAAGTGGGCTGATCAAACTTTTTCCATATCTGTCTCAGCTCGAGGAGCAGTGGAGCTTGATATTACAGCGTTCTATCCTCAGTTAGTCGTGACGTCTGCTCAAAAAACTTTAGATTTAACACCCTAGTTTTAGACATAACTGAATCACTTTCAACCTCAATATAAAAATTCCATCCTATTATGGTCACTCTTCCCTGGAGACCCCTTTACTGCAAGGTTATTAATCCTTTCTTTTTACGCAATACTAGATCTGAAAGTAGCCTATTCCCTAGTTGGTTCCTTGACATAACTATCTTGTATACCATCCATGAACTCACCCTCCCCACTAGTGCCGCAAATTTGATTTGTCCAGTCTCTATGAATATTTAAGTTCCCCATAATTACTGCATTACCCTTATTGCACACACCTCTGATTCCCTGCTTTATACTCTGCTCTACGTTATAACTACTGTCTGAGATTTATAAGCAACTCCCACTAATATTTTCTACCTCTTGCTGTTTCTTAGCTCCACCCAAACTGATTCTGCTTCTTGATTTGATGAGCCAAGACCCTTTTTTCTGTACTGTCTTTTTCCCATCCTTTTTTAACAGGGCTACCCCTCATCCTTTTCCTTTCTATGCATTTCTTCTAAAGGTTAAGCATTCTGGAATATTTAGTTTCCAACCTTTTGCCATGTTGCAATGGCTGTTAGATCAAACCTATTAATTTCTATCCGTGCTGTTAATTCATATAATGTGTAGCTTCAACAACACAAGAAGCTTAACACCCGTCCATGACAAAGCAGCCGCTTGATTCACACCCATCCTCCACCTTAAACACTTGCTTCCTCCACTACCAATGGCACAGTGGCAGCAGTGTGTACCATCTACAAGATGCACTGCAGAAACTCACCAAGGTTCCTTCGACAACACCTTCCAAATCCACGACCTCTACCACCTCCAAGGACAAGGGCAACAGGTGCATGGGAACACCACCCCTACAATTTCCCCTCCAAGCCAACACACTCTCTTGACTTGGAACTATAATCGCTGTTCCTTCACTGTTACTGGGTCAAAAGCCTGGAACTCCCTCCCTAATAGCACTGTGGGTGTACCTACACCACATGGAACTGCGGCAGTTCACCACAACCTTCTCATGGGCATTTAGCAATGGGCAATAAAATGCTGGCCTAGCCAGTGATCCCCAGATCCTGTGAACGAATAAATATTAAAAAAATCACTAGAAGGGTGTCACTGGAATGTGAAGTATTCGTTCAACACTCTACCAATCTCCTCTGGCTCCACCCATAGATTTCCCCCTTGGTCCCTAATGGACCCTACTCTTTCCCTGGTTATCCTCTTTCCATTGATATACTGATAGAATATCTTGGAGTTTTCCCTACTTTTACCAGCCAGAGCTTTCACATATCCCCTCTTTGTTCTCCTAATTGCTTTCTTAAGCTCCACCCTGCACTTTCTGTATGTACTCCACTAATTCCTCCGCTGATTTGCTTCCCTTGTACCTGCTAAAAGCCTCTCTTTTCCTTCTCATTGTATCCTCAGTATCTCTGATCATCCATAGTTCTCTGGGCTTGTTACTCCTTCCTATCACCCTAGAGGGAACATGTTGAGCCTGGACCCACCCCATTTCCTTTTTGAACACTCCACTGCTCCTCTATAGATTTCCCCACAAGTAGCTGTTCCCAGTCTACTTTGGCCTGATCCTGCCTTATCTGACTAAAATCCGCTCTCCCCCCAAACCAAAACATTTTTTTGCAACTTGTCTATTTCTTTGTCCATAACAAGCTTAAATTGTACCATAACAAAAACAAAAATACCTGGAAAAACTCAACAGGTCTGGCAGCATCTGTGGAGAGGAGCACAGTTAACGTTTTGAGTCCGAATGACCCTTCAACAGAACTAAGTAAAAATAGAAAAGAGGTGAAATATAAGCTGGTTTAGGGGTGGGGTGGGGGGGCAGAGCTGGATAGAGGGCCAGTGATAGGTGGAGATAACCAAAAGATGTCACAGACAAAAGGACAAAGAGGTGTTGAAGGTGGTGATATTATCTGAGGAATGTGCTAATTAAGGGCAGAAGCAGGACAAGCAAGGTACAGATAGCCCTAGTGGGGGTGGGGTGGGGTGAAGGAATCAAAAAAGGCTGAACTGTGCTCCTCTCCGCAGATACTGCCAGACCTGCTGAGTTTTCCAGGTATTTTTGTTTATGTTTTGGATTTCCAGCATCCGCAGTTTTTTGCTTTTATATTAAATTGTACCATGTTGCAGTCGCTATCACTAAAATGCTCCCCCACCACCACCACAGCCACTTGTCCGGCTTCATTCCCCAGAATTAGGTCCAGCACTGCGCCGTCCCTTGTTGGACCCTCTACATATTGACCTAAAAAGTTCTGTACGCATTTCAAGAAATCCACTCCATCCAAGCCCTTAACACTATGTCTATCCCATTTAATGTTGGGAAAGTTGAAATCACCTAATATAATTACCCAATTGTTATTGTTTTTACACACCTCCGCAAATTGTGCACATATTTGCTCCCCAATTTTCTGCTAACTGCCTGGGGGTCTATAATAAACACCCAACAATGTGGCTGCCCCTTTTTTATTCCTAAACTCTACCCACAAAGCTTCATTCAATGACCCCTCCAAGATGATATCTTTCCTACTGCAGTAACTGACTCCTTAACTAATAATGCAATGCCTCCTCCTCTTTTTACCCCCTCCCCCGTCTCGCCTGAAGATTCTATATCTCGGAATGTTGAGCTGTCAATCCTGCCCCTCCCTCAACCACGTCTCAGTGATGGCTACTATATCACAATTCCATGTGTCAATCCTCACTCTTAACTCATCCGTTTTACCTGTAATACTCCTGGCATTAAAGTAGAGGCCATCCAGCCTTGCCTTACTCCCTTGAAACTTAATGCAGCTGCACTCCCTCTGCCTTGATTGTTTTACTGTATTATGATATGCTCCTATTCTGCTAATATTGTGTCCCCTCCCCCTGCTGAATTAGTTTAAACTCCTCCCAACAGTACTAGCAAACGCGCCCGCAAGGATGTTAGTCCTGCCCTAGTTCAGATGTAGTCCGTCCCGCTTGTACAGGTCCCACCTTCCCCAGGGTGATAGGAAGGAGTAACAAGCCCAGAGAACCATGGATGACCAGAGATATTCAGGATACGATGAGAAGGAAAAGAGAGGCTTATAGCAGGCACAAGGGAAGCAAATCAGCGGAGGCATTAGTGGAGTACAGAAAGAGCAGGGTGGAGCTTAAGAAAGCAATTAGGAGAGCAAAGAGGGGATATGAGAAAGCTGTGGCTGGTAAAAGTAGGGAAAATCCCAAGATATTCTATAAGTATATCAATGGGAAGAGGATAACCAGGGAAAGAGTAGGGTCCATTAGGGACCAAGGGGCCAATCTATGGGTGGAGCCAGACGACATCGCTAGAGTGTTGAACGAATGCTTCACATCCATCTTCACCCAAAAGAATGAGGATGAAGGTATCAAACTCAGGGAGAGAGACGGCGAGGTTCTTGAGCAAATTGATATAGGGAGTGACAAGGTGTTGGCAGGCTTAAAAGTGGACCAATCTCCAGGTCTGGAAAACTTGTGTCCCAGACTGCTGAGGGTGGCAAGGGAGGATATCTCAGGGGCTCTAACCCAAATTTTTAATTCTTCTCTGGCCACGGCGGAGGTGCCAGAGGACTGGAGAACAGCTAATGTGGTTCTGCTATTTAAGAAGGGTTGTAGAGATAAGCCAGGGAACTACAGGCCAGTGAGTCTCACGTCAGTGGTAGGGAAACTATTGGAGAAAATTCTGAAGGAGAGAATCTATCTCCACCTGGAGAGGCAAGGTTTGATCAGGGATAGTCAGCATGGCTTTGTCAGAGGGAGGTCATGCCTAACAAATTTGATTGAAGTTTTTGAGGTGACCAGGTGTGTAGATGAGGGTAGTGCAGTTGATGTAGTTTATATGGATTTCAGCAAAACCTTTGACAACGCCCCACATGGGAGACGTATAAAGAAGGCAAATGCACATGGGCTACAGGGTAATTTGATAAAGTGGATTGAAAATTGGCTTATTTGTAGGAGACAGAGGGTGATGACAGAAGGCTGCTTTAGTGACTGGAAGCCAGTGTCCAGTGGTGTACCACAGGGATCTGTGGTGGGTCCCTTATTATTCGTCATTTATTTAAACGACATAGATGACTATGTGAGGGGTAGGATTAGTAAGTTTGCGGATGACGCAAAGATTGGCCTGGTGGTTAACAGTGAGGTTGAGTGTCTTGGGGTACAGGAAGATATTGACAGGATGGTCAAATGGGCAGATAAGTGGCAGATGGAATTTAACCCTGAAAAGTGTGAGGTGATACACTTTGGAAGGAGTAATTTGACGAGGAAATATTCAATGAACGGCATGACACTAGGAAGTTCTGAGGAACAAAGGGACCTTAGCGTGTGTGTCCATAGACCTCTGAAGGTGGAGGGGCATGTTAGTGGGGTGGTGAAAAAGGCATATGGGACACTTGCCTTTACCAATCGAGGCATAGATTACAAAAGTAGGGAGATCATGTTGGAGTTGTATAGAACGTTGGTGAGGCCAAAGCTGGAGTACTGTGTGCAGTTCTGGTCACCTCATTATAGGAAGGATGTGATTGCACTGGAGGGGTTGCAGAGGAGATTCACCAAGATGTTGCCTGGGATGAAACATTTAAATTATGAAGAGAGGTTGATAGACTTGGGTTGTTTTTGTTGGAGCAGAGAAGACTGAGGGGCGACCTGATCGAGGTGTACAAGATTATGAGGGGCATGGACAGGGTGGATAGGGAGCAGCTGTTCCCCTTAGTTGAAGGGTCAGTCATGAGGGAACATAAGTTCAAGGTGAGGGGCAGGAGGTTTAGGAGGGATGTGAGGAAAAACGTTTTTACCCAGAGGGTGGTGACGGTCTGGAATGCACTGCCTGGGAGGGTGGTGGAGGGGGGTTACCTCACATCCTTTTAAAAATTACCTGGATGAGCACTTGGCACATCATAACAGTCAAGGCTATAGGCCAAGTGCTGGTAAATGGGATCAGGTAGGTAGGTCAGGTGTTTCTCACGTGTCAGTGCAGACTTGATGGGCTGAAGGCCTCTTCTGCACTGTGAGATTCTTGTCAGGAAAGAGGTATTCAAACATTAATTATGAGAAGAATAGTCGCATGTTTGATCTCCATTCACAGATTTGGAAGAGAAATATTTGTGATAGAAAAAGAGTTGGCTGCCCACACAATAATTATGGATGAGGAAAGTCATCTACTCATAATTAATTAACATCAATTGCAGCATCCAGTTGTTTGTTAAATCATTTCAAGGTTTGCCTGTAGGACGAGTGTATCTGTAAATTTATTCCATATGTTAATCATGCTTCGTCTTAAGAATTTCCCACTGTTGGCCTAAAAATTACATTTTGCCTGTTTGAACCCTGTGCCTTCCTGCAGTTTATTGTAAAGTAATCTTCTGAGTTAACTTTTTCAGCATTCTGTGCTCTGACTCCTCCTTTATAAGCTGAAAAGATCAAACTTCTCTAGCCATTCCTCATTAATTTAAATTCCTGGCAATGGTATTCCTAGCAATGATATACAATCTTTTCAGTTCTCTCTGCATGGCCTTTAAATTGTGGACATGTCTCTCATTTCTTGGCAACCAAAATAGAACACAGTATGTGAAGTGCTGACAGATCAGAGGGCTTGATCATTACCTCCTTTGACTTGTATTCCATTGTTCTGACTATATAGTTCAACATCCTATTGATTGCTATTGGTTGGGGATATTTAGCATCAAGTCTGCTAAAACATCTAGGTCACTTTTCAGTTTTAATTATAACTGTTCATACTTCTCTTAGCCTACAAATTTCATTCTCCATTTTCTTTCCATTGTTAGGTGGTCTGTATAATATCAGTGTGACTTGCTATTTCTGCACTCAGTCCATAGTGATTCAGTTTGGTTCAGTCTTATTCTGTAATAGGCTATGATACCTCTAATCAACCTCCCTTTCTTTCCTAACTATTTTGAAAGTTTTATACGAGGCACTAAAATAAAAGCAGAATACTGTGGATGCTGGAAAAACTCAGCACGTGTGGAGAGGGAAACAGAGTTAACGTTTCAAGTCCGTATGACCCTCCTTCAGAGCTCTGAAGAAGGTTGCAGGATGTACTGTGGGTGGGGGACTTCAATGTCCATCACCAAGAGCGACTCGGCAGCACCACTACTGACTGATTTGGCCGAGTCTTAAATGACATAGCTGCCAAACTGGGTCTGAACCAGGTGGTGAGGGAACCAATAAGAGGGAAAAACAAACTTGACTTCATCCTCACCAACCTGTCTGCCACAGATGCATCTGTCCATGACAGTATCGATGGGAGTGAGCATAGCACAGCCCTTGTAGAGACGAGGTTATGCCTTCACGTTGAGGAATACCCTCCATCGTGTTGTGTGGCACTGCCACCGTGCTAAATGGGATAGATTTCGAACAGATCTAGCAACTCGAGACTGGGCATCCATGAGGTGGTGTGGGCCGTCAGCAGCAGCAGAATTCTACTCGAACATAATCTGTAACCTCATGGCCCAGCATATCCCCCACTCTACCATTACCATCAAGCCAGGGGATCAACCCTGGTTCAATGAAGAGTGCAGGACGGAATGCCAGGAGCAGCACCAGACATACCTAAAAATGAGGTGTCAACCTGGTGAAGCTACAACACCGGACTACTTACATGCCAAACAGCATAGGCAGCAAATGATAGACGGAGCTAAGCAATCCCACAACCAAAGGATCAGATCTAAGCTCTGCAGTGCTGTCACATCCAGTCATGAATGGTGGTAGACAATTAAGCAATTCACTGGAGGAGGAGGCTCCACAACAATCCCCATCCTCAATGATGGAGGAGCCCAGCACAGCAGTGCAAAAGATGAGGCTGAAGCATTTGCCGCAATCTTCAGCCAGAAGTGCCAAGTGGATGATCCATCTCAGCCTCCTCAGGAGGTCCCCAGCATCACAGATGCCAGTCTTCGACCAATTCGATTCACTCCACTTGATATCAAGAAGCGGCTGAAGGTACAGGCAATGGCTTCATTCAGTTGTGCTATCCAGTGGCACTTGATGAGAAATAACCTGTGATGCCCAGTTTGCGTTCCGCCAGGGCCATTCAGCTCCTGACCTCGTTACAGCCTTGGTTCAAACATGGACGAAAGAGCTGAATTCCCGAGGTGAGGTGAGAGTGACTGCCCTTGACATCAAGGCTGCATTTGACCAAGCATAGCATCAAGGGGCCCTAGCAAAACTGAAGTCAATGGGAATCAGGGAAAACTCTCTGCTGGTTGGAATCATACCTAGCATAAAGGAAGATGACTGTAGTTGTTAGGGGTCAGTCATCTCAGCTCCAGGGCATCACTCCAGGAGCTCTCCGGGGTAGTGTCCTCAGCCCAACCATCTTCAGCTGCTTCATCAATGACCTTCCTTCCATTGTAAGGTCAGAAGTGGGGATATTCGCTGATTACTGTACTGTACATTCGTGACACCTCAGATACTGAAGCAATCCATGCCCAAATGCAGCAAGACCTGGACAAAATCCAGGCTTGGGCTGACAAGTGGCAAGTAACATTCGCACCACACAAGTGTCAGGCAATGACCATCTCCAACAAGAGAGAATCCGACCATCCTGGTGTTCAATGTCATTACCATCACTGAATCCCCCACTCAAAATCTTGGGGGTTACCATTGACCAGAAACTGAACTGGACGAGCCATATAAATACTGTGGCTGCAGGAGCAGGTCAGAGGCTGCGGTACCTGTGACAAGTACCTCGCCTCCTGACTCCCCAACGACTGTCCACCATCTACAAGGCACAAGTCAGGAGTGTGATGGAATACTCCCCACTTGCCTGGATGAGTGCAGCTCCCAGAACACTCAAGAAGCTTGACACCATCCAGAACAAAGCAGCCCACTTGATTGGCACCACATCCACGAACATTCACTCCCTCCACCACCGACGCACAGTAGCAGCACTGTGTGCCATCTACAAGATGCACTGTAGGAATTCACCAAGGCTCGACAGCACCTTCCAAACCCACGACAGCTACCATCTGGAAGGACAAGGGCAGCAGATAGATGGGAACACCGCCACCTGAAAGTTCCCATCCAATTTACTCACTATCCTGACTTGGAAACATATTGCCGTTTCTTCACTGTCACTGGGTCAAAATCCTGGAACTCCCTTCCTAACAGCACTCTTGGTGTACCCACACCACATGGACTGCAGCAGTTCAAGAAGGCAGCTCACAACCACCTTCTCAAGGGCAATTAGGGATAGGCAATAAATGCTGGCCCAGCCAGCAAAGCCCACATCCATGAATGAATTTTTTTTTAAATTCTGAAAGTACCTCCTCTGCAGTACCTGGTCCAGTTCTCTATCACCCCAAACACCTCGTCCCCTTTGCTCAGCACTTTTCCATGCAGTCGTGGGAGATGTAACGCCTGCCCTTTCACCTCCCCTCACTGTTTAAGGCCATAAAAACACTTCTAGGTGAAGCTGCAATTTACATGTACTTCTTTCAATTTATTAATCTGTATTCACTGCTCACAATACAGTCGTCTCTACACTGGGGTGACCAAGTGCAGACTGAGTTACCACTTTGCACAAAAACGCTCAATCCACAAACATGACCCTGACCTTCGATTACTTGCCATTTTCATTCACCACTTTGCTCTCGTGGTTGCATTTTGGCTTGCCCGCAATGTTCCAGTGAAGCCCAACGCATGCTTTAGGAACAACACCTCATCTCCTGATTAGGCGCTTCAGACTGTGAACTCTATGCTGAGTCCAGAAGTTTGTGAAGTTATTGAACTCAGTCCTCCATTTTGATTTTTTTTTTGCCAAGTGCCAGTCTGTATCTTGTTCTCATGATTTTGCTTTCTCCAGAGCTGCCCTTTATTCTGTCATTTACACCTACTCTGGAACCAAGCTTTGTTTCTTTACTACAAACATTACCACTCCCTTTGTCTTTTGTTCCATGACATCTTTGTTATTTAATTCCACCCATCCTCTCAACAATTGCTTATCTTCCTTTTTGTTCTGCCAGACCCTCTCCCCCACCACCTTTTTTAAGAACATAAAACCCATCACAGTTCTACCTCTTCAGTTCTGAGGAAGAATCATATTAGATTTGAAGCAATATGATTCTTGGAGAGAAGCTCGGTTTCTCTCTCCAAAGATGCTATCAGACTGCTGAGCTTTTCCAGTACTTGCTTTCTTATTTATACCAGGCACGTTTAATTTCCTATCCTAGTCCATGTGCAGCCATGTTTATTGATGCTGTTGTATCTTGATTTTCTAATTTAGACAGAATTTCTGGTTCCCCAACTTTGTTTATTTTACTCTGTGCATTAATATGCTTGCATGTTAATTAGTAAGTCATTTCATATCCTGATTACTTTTTAAAAGGAAGAGCGAGTTTTGTTTTGTATGTCCCAATGCACTTTATAGCCAATGAATTATTTAAAGTGTATAACTGTTGTAATGTTGGGAACCACAGTAGCCAATTTGCACACACATAATGTGCTTTTGATGATATTACTGAGAGAGAAATATTAGACAGGACACCGGGATAGCTGTCCTTTGAATCCCGCCTTAGGACCTGTGAAATTAGACAGGGCCTCTAGAAACACTCTCAGTATGGCACTGAAACATCAGCCTAGTTTGTGTTTAAGTGAGGCTTGAACCTGTGATTTTTCTGAGTCGGAATGTTGCCATCAAGGTACGGCCGTCTCACCCTGATAACCACTTTCAACCATTTTCCCTCCTTATCACCTGTACATTATAATAAATGTCTTGTGTTTCTTTCAGTAGTTGACAATGTACTTTGTTTTTTGAGTTACGTCATTTTTATTTGCAGCTGATAGTGACCAAGCAGAAGTAGCCAGGGCTCTTTTCAAAGACACTTGCCATGAGGTAAGCTATGTAATCTGAAGCCAATTACTATAAATTGTTGGTCTAGCTCAGTAGCTACAGTTGGATCCACCTCTATCAGGGATAGTTATAATACAGTCACGTAAAGCCTAGGAACCAATATTGATGCTTGCTGTGGTAATGTAAAAAAAAATATGGTTTAGAACTGATTCTGGAATCTTTTAACTGGCAAGGTTCTCATCTGCATCTTGACCATTCCCAATGCAGCCAGGGCACTATTTTAATTAAATAAAAGCAAAATACTACAGATGCTGGAAACCTGAAACAAAAACAAAAATTGCTGGAAAAACTCAGCAGGCCTGACAGCATCTGTGGAGAGGAAGACAGAGTTAACATTTCGAGTCCATATGACTCTTCATCAAAACGGACTCGAAACGTTAACTCTGTCTTCCTCTCCACAGATGCTGTCAGACCCGCTGAGTTTTTCCAGCAATTTTTGTTTTTGTTTCACTATTTTAATTACTTGTAAACATTTTAAGTTGTATGCATTCTACATTAAGAGCAGATGGAGTTGGCTGACTTGCTGTTTGCAAATCGCCTAATACTAATCTCTGGAAGATGCCAAATTGCCTTGCATTAAAATCATTAAAGAATCTGTATCTTCCACACCCAATGAACCCAACAATTGCCTGATTAATTAGGTTTTTGTGTTGGCAATTGGGGTAAAGCCATCTTATGTTACTTATGCTTTGCTCGCCATTATAAGTGGATTCTTAGGTGCAAATCCTCGCTGCATTGTTCACTGTTACCAAAATAAACCTCAGTGCTGGGATTAGTGCAACTGCACGCCAGGTATCACTAGATACTCTAAGCTGATCCCAGTGTGTAATTTTAAACTTGCCTGCAAGATGAGCATTACAAGTTGATCCAACGGTTTGCATAAACGCAATAAATATAAATCAAGCAATGGCATATAACAGACAATATTGAAAAGATTAAAAGTAAAAGAACTAAAGGCAACATGAACAAAAACTTTATTACTTAGCAAGTGGTTAGAATCTGGAATGCTCTATCCGAGACTGTGCTGGAGGCAGTTTCACCACCACCTGGAAGTTCCCCTCCAAGCCACTCACCATCTTGACTTGGAAATATATCGCTGTTCCTTCACTGTCACTGGGTCAAAATTCTGGAACTCCCTCCCTAACAGCACTGTAGGTGTACCTACAGCAAAAATTAAAATGAGCTTGTAATTATCAACTAGATAAAAACAGTCATTTTTGAATAATAAACCTTTTAATTGAAGCTAGAAGCTTACCATAATGGGTGTTCAGATTTTCTATATAATTTGATAATACTGAATTGTCCAGTATGAGAGTATACTTTTCAGATGGAACTCTATTCCATTAAAAGCTTTGCTTAAAAAATGTATTTACCTTGTTCTCAAAATTGTGGATGTTATGATTCACATGCACCGTTTGCTTTCTAAACTTTCTGCATGTGTGATCAGCCTTTTCATATTTACCCTAGCTTAGTTTTATATGTTCAATATAGTTGTAATTTAAAATTAACTCCGTTCCCTCCTGCTTCCAGTACCAAGGTAGTCCTTGCTGCACCTAAGATGACCAGTGTCTCGGACTGAATATTAAAATGTACTGTTTTAGCAAAAGCTCTTAAATTTTCACATATTGTACAAATGCAAAGATTAGCAGTGTTCTGTCCAGTATTTCAAAGTAAATTCTCAAAGTGAAATGCTTGGCCTGTGACTAATATTTACACTAAAATAGTGAAAATTGGAGACATTTGAAATGGCTAAGGCAAAATTTGGAAGTTCAAAGCACAGTCATATGGACAGATTAGTATGCAACAGAAGTGAGGAGTACTTCGCTGCATTGATGAAAAATCACAGCTAACTCTTGTTTCCTGCAGCTTTATTATTCCCTTGTAAAGTTTTTCAATTTGTGATCTGATGCAAAAAAGCTAGTATTAAATAATCAGTTTTTTCATTATTTTTTGGAAAATGGACATTTCTAAGCAGCAGTTAAGTTTACTAAGAATCTAAGAGTGTGATGGGGAAATGCAATATTTCAGTATCACCAAAATTAAGTTGTCCCACTTTAAAATTTAAATCAACTTCATTCTACCTGCTTCTAATACTTTATTATGTTTTTCAGCTGGCAGAACTTCAACTGTGCAAGAACTGTTTCTACTTATCCAATGCACGGCCAGAGAACTGGTTCTGCTATCCTTGTGTAAGTGGGTGAATAAATTCTTATTTTTGAATTTTGCATTCCTCACATTGAGATATTGGTGTTGGAGATGGACCATTTTTCTAGCTCTGTCAATATTGAACCGTTTGGGGTTAGTAGACAAATTTTGTTTCAAGCTCATTCTACACTGACCCAAAATGTGACTTGTTTCCAAAGTCAAAAAAACAGATGCTACTCCAGGAGCAGAATTTTACACCTCACAGGTGCGAGTGTGTGCCTGATCCAATCGGGCGTAAAATAGCGTGAGAAGATGTTGGGCAAGCATCCCCATGTCATCCCGCACGCGTGCAATCTTCAGGTTGGCGGGCGCGTGCAGGTGTTGGAGCCATGCCCGCCATCAAATTAGAGGCTACTTAGGCCATTTAAAACACGATTGAACCCAATTTTACGTTTTCTGTGCAATTTCACGCTCGTCTCACGGGCAGACAGGCAGCCCACGTTTTGCAAAACCTCATCCAAGGGCGGGATAAAAAGGGTCAGCAGCATTGCAAGTGTGAGTAGTGAAGATTTTAGGAGAGAGTTTGCTGCTGTTTGCTTATTTGAACATGACAGCTTCACCTCAATGCTGAGCTTCATTCTTAGCGTTTCTAGGCTTCATTTCAGGACTCATTGGTGCCTCCAAGCCCCCTGGAGGATTTTGACCATATGGACTCTTTTGGGCATCAGACAGCCTTCTTGTACCCTGGTAATGGGGATTGTGGTCTCTGCTGGTGACACCTCCTCTGAGGAGGAAGAGGGGGGCAGAAGGGAGAGGAGGTCAGGTGTTCCGATACAGCTTCCAGGGGAGAGGCCTGTGGGAGGAGAGGCGCAGGCACAGGGGGCGCAGGGCCAGCAGGAAGTCCAAGGCGGAAAGAGCCACGGAAGATGCCACTATCCTGCTGCCAGAGTTTACAGGCAGCGATACAACTGCCTCAATATTTCCGAGGAGCGATGCTAAAGGAGGCTCCGCCTCTCCAGGGAGTCTGTGACTTCCATTTGTCACATGATTCGGCCTGAGATCAGCTCCAACTGTGTGGGTGGACACTCCATGCCAGTGGCTCTGAAGATCACAGTGGACCTCAATGTCTATGCCTCTTGCCCTTTCCAGGGGTCAGTGGGGGATCTTTGTGGAGTCTCCCAATCAGCTGCCCACAGTTGTATCAAACTGGTGATAGAGGCTCTGTTCAGGTGGGTAATGACCATAGGTATGAGACCAGCCAGGCTGAGCGAGCCAGAGGCTTTGCAGTGATTGCTGGGTTCCCCTGCTTCCAGGGTGCAATCGACTGCACACATGCGACCACCAAGACGCCAGCAGGTCAGCCGGGTGCCTTCGTCAATAGAAAAGGATTCCACTCAATTAACGTCCAGATGGTGTGTGACCACAGGACACAGATTCTGCAAGTCTGCACGACACCCTGGCAGCTCCCATGATGCTTATATCCTCAGACACTCCTAGGTACCAAGGCTATTCAGTGCTTGAGCCCAACTGGTTGGATGACTGCTGGGTCACGAGGGCTATCCCTTGAAAAGGTGGCTTATGAAGCCTCTCTACTACCCAAGAACAGAGGCAGAACAGCATTATAATATGAGTCATGCCTCCACAAGAGCAGTGATAGAGAGGACTCTAGGTCTTCTGAAGATGTGCTTCCGATGCCTGAACCGTTCAGGGGGAGCACTGCAATATCCCCCAGAGTGGGTATCACTGATAGTGGTTGCATGCTGTGCTCTCCACAATCTGGCACTGGCAAGGAAGAGGATCTTGAGGCAGCTCCACAGGCCACAGAGGATGAATCCAGTAATGAGTCAGAAGAGGAGCACAGTGAGGAGAACGCTGAGGGTGTGGAGGCAGACCTCTGTATCCTTCAGGGAGGCAGGGACACCAGGGATGCCTTGATCCAATGCTCCTTCAGCTAGGCTGCCAAAGATCTGCTTCTACTTCTTGCCAGGGTTGACACCTCCATCCCAGACTTCTGAAATGATCCTTTCATTTGAACCCAAAGTCTATTCAGTGCCTGTGCAATAAAGTTTGGAGCCACTCACATCCAGCATTACATACTGGCGTAGTCTGCACCAAAAAAAAAGGTGAAGCATACTCAGGCCGTTACGACAAAAACAAAATTTATCTCATTTTGATAAACAAAACATTACACAACAGAAGATCACCCCTGACCAGTCCCTCTTGTGCTCATGGTGCCTTAAACTTATGTTTGCAAGTGCTACATCTTGGTGGAGACAGCCTGCTGACTCTTGTGTCTTGTTGGCCTTGATGACCTTGTCGGTCGTCCTCTGGCCAGTGGAGCCTGTGCTGGCTGTGCCTGGGAGGGAGTGGCCAGTGCCACGGCTGGCATCTCCCCAGTCATTGCAGCCTCATCAGATGCCACGGTCACTGACAGAGGGACGGAGGAGCTGCTGCCGTCATCTAGAGCACTCTGGGAGGAGCCCGCAGAGACGGCAAAGGGCTCATACGCCAATGTGAGATCGCTTTGGACCTCCCTGCTCGCCATGGATGAATGGGCACCTGGCTAGGTTACTGGGTGCCTCACCCCTCTGCCACGCAGGCACTGACCACCTGAGGTCATTGCCTGTGTGAGGGCTTGCAGGTCTGAGCACAACCCTCAGAACTCCTGATGCTGTTCCTGGAGCTGCCTCTCCATGAGAGTCGTCACTCTCTCAGTGGAGGAGGCAATGCGCTTGGCCTTGAGGGTCAATGCAGTGCTTATGCTCCACATGGACTCCTCCACAATGGAGACCATGGCACGCATGTCCTCATGGGTCTCCTCCAGATCCTCCCACACACCACGCTGGCACCCAGCATCTGCCACCTAATGGATGACTCCAGATGCTCATCATCTGCTCGACTGAGCATCGTCCTGGTCTCCAGCAGTCCTCCGACTGACGTGCCGAGGGCACACTCTGCCTCCACCTACTCCTCAAGTGAGTGTGAGGTGCCCTTACTGCTGTGCATTGACATTCTAGCTGGGGACCTAACGCCCACCAAGATGCTGGTATCTGCGCTGGTGCCTGGTTCAGAGAGCGGCTGTAACGCAATTCATGTGAAGCTTGGTGGTCCTCTACTGTCAGGGGTAGCTCTTTGGGGTCCTACAAACGAGTGCCTGCTGGCGAATCTAAAGGAGAACAGCGACATGTCATTAGTTTAAGTCATCACACTGTAACTGTGCATACCAGGCACCCTGGTGAAACAATGGAGATGTGCAGCATGGTGCCATCGTCTTTCAATGATCAATGGGGAATCCAGTTTTGAGCCTCCACTCAATGCTGAGACTACACAAGAATGTTTGCACCATCTGAAACACTCACCTCTGTGCACTGCACTCTTACCTTCATCTGACACCCCAGCCTCTACGCAGCCGGTTGACCAAGATGTATGGCGCTTCTCCACTTCTAAGGCGTCCTGCTCAAACCTGGATAAGTTTAGAAGGTTTGGGGGGCCTCTGCTTGTCTGCAACCTTTCCATGTTGTTATGGGTCATTATCTCCTGAAAGGACAGAGGAGCATGGATTATTCCACACTATACCTGCAGTGCCATTGCAGCCTGGCCAGCCCCACCTGAGGAACACCTTGCAGGACACATCGGAGTCGTGGTCCTCAAGCTGCAAGGCACTCAGTCCGAGGAGCCAGGGCTAACCCCCCCAGGCCAACTCCGGCATCATTAACACTCAGATTTTAAACGCCCCTGATCTCCACTGGGGGGAGGCAGCCAGCCATTAACAGTTCACCGCAATGATTCATACCAACACGGTACTCACCCTTTCCGAGCGCATAGACCGTTAAACCTTTTCCAGCACTGCACCCATGTGTGCCGCACAACGTCGTGGCTGTCCTGTGCTGCCACCTCCTCTCAAGCTCTTTTTGTTAGGTGCGGTGGCCTCCTCCTTCCATCACTGGGGACAAGGGTGTTCTTCCTGGTTGCCAGGAGGACCACGAGGCGCTCGTCCGGAAACCAGGGGGCCGAGTGCCTACCTGACCTGCCCTCCTGTCTGGCTTCTCCAGTTGCATTTGAGGCCATAACTTCGGTGTTCAGAACGCTGAAAATATGTAATTCCCTGGCAGCCTTCAAGGAGCTGCCTGTGCCGTTTTTAAACCAGCCGTCAGGTTGCCATTGGACCCGGCAGCTGACAGGCCCCCGCCCCCGCCCGGCCCTTCCTGACCATTGGGAAGATGCGTTTCACGTTGGGCGGGCCTTAATTGGCCATCCAGCGTGGAATCACGGTCGAGGTTGATCACGGGCGGCGGCCCGTTTCCCAATCCGTTGCGGGCCCACAGATCCCGCCCATCAAGGGTAAATTTCAGGCTCAGTAGTGTGACATTTTCAATTCCTTGTACCTGAATAAGAGCGCCAAGTTTAATAGTGAACATTTTCGTTCTAGGAGCCTATGTTAGAGAAACTGAGTTCGCACCGCCCATTAATTACATATAGGAACCTTCCATCCAACAGAGTTTTTTGTTTCGGTTTGGTTGGGCTGAATTCAAACTCCAGTTCGAGTTGAATGGATCATATACTAATCCATTACACCATCATGCCCTTAACTTTATGTATTTAAATTACAAAGCTCTAGACATCCCAACATGGGATATCTCTTTAGGCTTCTCTGAGAGTGTAAGTTATATGTAGTTTTGTTCCATGGATTAGCACCTACTGGAAACTTGCTGGAAATGCCTTAATTTATTTTATTTGGCTGGGGGTGGTGGTGGGGATAGGAGCCTTCCACCTTGCATACCTGGGTCAGGTGAATACCCAGCAACCAGAAGGACAATGTTTTTAACCCACTTTGCCATCTTCTGACACCAATAACATTTCAATAGAAATTAAAAATCATTTCCCATATGCAGATTTAAAGATTATTAACAAATTATAGCCTAATTGCCAAAAAAACTTAATGGGTGAAATGTACAAATTGAATTGTCATATATTAAATGTTATAGAGGAGTATATTTAATACACTCACTGAAACTTCATATACTGTTGAGGACTTTTTGGCCCAAAAATCCAAGGAGAAAAGGACCAATGTCTCAGCCTAAAGCAGCCCACTCAAAGAGAGGAATTCCAAAAGCATGTCATGACCAATCTGGAATATCTTCTCACATCCAACTCAATTCCAGTACAATGGGATCAAATAAAGTCAGCTACACTTGACTGCTGTGCCCAGACCATTAGGTTTGAGCATCGTCATCACCAGGAATGGGCTTGATGAAAATGGTGCTGAAATATGTAACCTCCCAGAACAAAAGTGAGCCTTTGTCGCCTGACAGAACAATTCAAGATTACAAGTCAAAACGGCAGCATTTCTACAGCTCAAGGCTGACGCCCAAAGACAAATCCAGAAGATAAAGGACTTGGTGGGAAGAGATAGCGCAAGAGACCCAATAAGACGCTGACCAGCATGACATGCAACACTTTATCTTGAAGCCACCAGGGCTACCTGTAGACCAAGGTCAAATTATCAAAATTCCCTTTGCTCAGAGCATGATGTTTGTTATCTTATGGATGACAAAGCCACTTGTCAATACTGCAAAGAACATTTTCGACAACTCCTCAACCATGAATCCAGAGTGGCAGCTGATGCTGTCCAGGCTATCTCCCAGTACCCTGTGGTAGAATCCATGGGCAAATCACCATTGATGGGAGAGCTGCAACAAACAATCAAACAGATGAAAAACAATGCTTGCGGCCTTGAAGGTATTCCAGCTGAGATTTTTCAAAGCTGGCGGATCTTTGCTCACATCAAGACTCCATGCATTAATCCAATGGATTTGGAAGGAAAAAGAACTCCTTTCCACCCGCACACTGCTTCCCCCCCACCCCCGACTTCAGGTATGCAGCAACTGTAACCGTCTATCAAGAAGAGAGATGAACCATTCTGTGGAATGTATGGAGGTATTTCCCTCCGTCCATAGCAGGGAAATCCTGAAGTGCATTCTTCTGAATTGCTCACTTCCTATGGTTGAGGAAATCCTCCCAGAAACATAGTGTGGCTTTAGACCTTCTAGAGGAACCTCCGACATGTTCTTTGTTGCCAGACAAAACCAAGAAAAATGTCAAGAACAACAGCAGGAACTCTTCATTGCATTCATTGACCTGATTAAAGCATTTAACTCGGTAAAACGTGAGGCTCTGTGGATTGTTTTTCAAAGATTTGGGTGCCTAAGAAATTTCTTCATAATCCTACAATTGCTTCATGATGATATATCTGCAACTGTTGAGTGGGAAGTCTGAAATAGACACCTTCAAAATCTGGGCAGGGGCCAAGCAAGACTGTGTGTTACAATCTACCTGACTATGGCTATTCACCTCATCAAAGATCAACAGCCCTCTGGTGTCCGTATTAAACTGTCCAAATAGGAAACTCTTTAACCTCAGTCACCTCCATGCAAAACTAAATGGACGACCGTAGACATACAGTTTGCAGATGACTGCAGTGTCACCAGATTTGCAAGCAAGAAATTCTGTCTGTCCTTGCATGCTGCCAAAACAAAACTCTGATGTCAATCTGCAATTTAGTCAGCCAAAAATTCCACCTCCCATATATGTTGAAACAGAGACCCTGGAATATGTTGAACACTTCTCATACCTTGGCAGCCTCCTCTCTCAAAAGGCCACTATATACAGGGAGATCAAACACCAGATTAGCTGTCCCAGCTCAGCCTTCTACAGACTATGGTGGCAAGTGTTTGACAACAAAGGTCAACAAAAGTCCAAATGTACAGAGCATTTGGCGTCACCACACCCCAGTACAGCAGTGAGACCTGGACTGTGTATCAGCAACATTTAAGAGCAGTAGTGAAATTCCATCAACAATGCCTCTGCCACATCCTCCAGATTCAATGGGAGGACCGTCAACCAAATGCTAGTGCCCTTCATAAAGCCAGCTCCAATTGAATTCAGGCAAATTCCTGTCAAATCAATTTGATGGACTGGACACTGTGTCTGGATGACCGAAAAGTGTCTCCCCCGCCAGGTCCTGTTTCTCTACTCTCAAATGGTCAACATTCCGGGGAAGGCAAAGAAAACACTTGAAATACATTCTAAAGGTTTCCTTGAAGTGTGGCAGCATTAACACTAATGACTGCCACCAGTCGTTCAAAATGATGATAACTTGTTCAAGCTGCATCATGCTATGAGTCACAACGTCTTAATGATAAGGCAAAGCAGTCGCAGAGAAGGAAAGACAAAGAAGCAAATCCTGTCCTCCTGATCCCACTACCTGATGAGACATCCTGCCCTGTGTGCCAGGGGAGGGGGTAGTAACCCAGAGACCAAAGAGGTCCTGGGTTTGGATCCCACCACGGCAGATGAGTTCAATAAAAATCTGGAATTAAAAATCTAATGATGACCATGAAAAACATTGTTTATTTGTCATAAAAACCCATCTGCTTCACTAATGTCCTTTAAGGGAAGGAAATCTGCTGTCCTTACCTGGCCTGGCCTACTTGTGACTCCAAACCCACAGCAATGTGGTTGACTCTTTAATTGCCCTTGCTCAGAGGGCATGTGGAATGGGCAATAAATGCAGGTGTAGCCAGGGACGCCCATCCCACGAACAAATAAAAACAAAATGATTTATGTACGATATATTTTCAAGAAAGGAATGCAGGATCCTAGAAAGTCTAAGAGAATCCTAGAACAAATTTGGGAAGACTTCAGAATTATTTCCAATTTGCATAATTTTACTGCAATTAATACTTTACGACTACATAATTTCTGATACTGTAAAATAATTTCTGCAATTATAACAGTTTTTATTTAGAAAGCTGACATTTGACTTTGAAGTTAGGTCGGTATTTAAGCAGATCTATGGGAGATCCCTCATGCAGAACAATGTGTAAACCATTGTTTTATATACTTTTAAAATAGCTCTAATAGAGAGTGAGAGAATAGTTTTTTTTGCCCATTTGTAATGTGTTGCTCATTTAACAGCAGTTGAACAGATGAAACATTTGGGACTGTAACAATTCACATTATTGGAGCTCCCTTAATAATGCCATTATTTCTCTTCATAAATCTTCCTTGATAAGGTTTCCATTTAACCATATGTTTGAAACAAAGGATGTTGACAATAAGGAACCATTTTGCTGGTAATGAATGTGCCATTGATGCAGATTTATTAGGTACATCAAACCATTTTCAAATGACAGAAGATTGGGGAGAAATTAACAGCAAGTTTAATGTGCGTACTGTTATTAGTTTGTACGTCATCCAGCAATTTGTGGTAAGCATGAGTTCCAAATCACCACTAATTGCTGTACAATTTGTGTCACTCTACTGTTAGCCTTGCAAAAACCAGAATCAACAAAAGCCTGGAAAAAGTTGGATATTCTGAAGGGATAGGTAAGACCGGGGATCTCAACCGGGGTAAGGTTTCAGGGGTCTCCCAGAAATGCACTGCACTGCCCCAACCCTGCACAGTGCCACTTTTATCATCCAAATGACAACTCGTGAAGACTCCTTCAACAGCATCTTCCAAACCCTCAATCGCTACCATCTAGAAGGACAAAGGCAGCAGATGTATTGGGAACACCGCCACCCTCAAATTCCCCTCCAAGCCACTTACCTTCCTGACTAGGAACTATATCAGCATTCCTTCACTTTCACTGGGTCAAAAACCTGGAACTCCTTTCCTAACAGCACTGTAGGTGTACCCTACACCATATAGATTGCAACAGTTTAAAAAGACGGCTTGCCACCGCCTTCTCAAGAGAAATTGGGGATGAGCAACAAATGCTGGCGATGCTCACACCCCAAGAAAGAATTTTATAAAAACAATCTCTCACTTCCAGTCTCATTGCTTGTAAAATCCAACATTCACCAGGCTTTTTTTGACCACAGTCTCCTCGGCTTGTTCATGCATGTTCTGTGGTAAACGCAACAGCATCACACTGTTTGACTGCTTATGCGGATAGCAGCCCTTGAAAGAACATGTAAGGCAAGTGATGCAGGTCTCGGCAAAGTTTGAACAAA
Source organism: Cetorhinus maximus (assembly GCF_964194155.1). Taxonomy (NCBI): domain Eukaryota; kingdom Metazoa; phylum Chordata; class Chondrichthyes; order Lamniformes; family Cetorhinidae; genus Cetorhinus; species Cetorhinus maximus. The sequence continues at coordinate 30,280,411 of NC_135881.1, forward strand.
GCAGTGTGCTGTTTATCATCAAGGAGTGAAGTGGATTTCAGCCCTTTTCAATACATGGAAGCAGTATTTAGTCACCAGTGGCATCCACAGAAAGTTACATTTCATCCATTCCTAATGCATGAGCTTCAGAGGTCTCTTAACTTCCTTAACTTTAATTTTTGCTGAAAAAAGAGACATGCTGTCGAATTTATACTGCATGAGAAAGGGGTGCTGATTACCTTTTACCCTTTTCTCATGCAGTATAAATTGTTGTTCCCTTTGAAACTTGGCTTTTTTGCATCTGTCTTGCGTGCAAATCGAAAAGCTTCGACGGCATGTCTCTTTTTTCCAGCAATACTCAAGTTCTGTGCTACCAAGCAACTATTTCATAATTTTATAACTTCCTTTCCACAATGTAGATGTTTCTTTTTTGCTTTTCCATAATAAAGTGCCCATGTCTAACCGTTCTTGGGGAGGGATTATTGCAATTTTTAGATCCCACGTACAAGCAGGCGAAAGACTTTGGTTGTTGGGAATGTGAAATCAAAGCAGAAAATGCTGGAAATCGCTTAGCAGGTGAAGGCAGAAACAGTGTTAACATTTCAGATCGATGACTAACTAACTCTGATGAAAGTTCATCGGCCTAAAGATGTCAACTCTGTCTCACTTCACACATGTTGCACAACCTGCTGAGTATTTCCAGTATTGGAATTGAGAATTGTTGCTCAGCACCAACAAGTTTCGCATTAAGCAAAACAAAAATAGTAAATGTATATGTTTAATTGTATATGTAAATTTTATACATTAAAGATGTGTGTTGTGTTAAAGATTATGTTGTGTTACAAGGAGTCTGTGGAATTTTTAGATCACAGGCGGGCGGGGGCTGGATTCCCATAAGCAAAAAAGTTGAGAACCCCTGGGTTAAATGAAGAGGAGTGGGAGGAGGCTTGTGTGAGGTATAAACACCGGCAAGGACCTGTTGGGTGGAATGATCCATTTCTCAATTAAGGGAAAGACAAGAACTCATCATCAAACTTCCCATGAATTTCAAGAAATTGCTGCATTTGCGCAAAAAATAACGATTAAACTAGCAGCAAAAATCTAGGGCTGTTATTTAGCATAAGGGCCTTTTCAATGACAAGGTTCATCTCTGACCTTGAAAAGGAAGAACAGAACCTGTGGAGTCTCAACCCTGTAGGTAGTACATTGTTATTGTTTTTTTTTATTTTAATCTTATAGTTTTTTTCTTTCTGTCTTCTCTCCCTACCTTGATCCAATCTCCCTTTCTCTCTTTTTCTGTACCTAACTTGACTCTAGTTCACACTGTTTCCTTCCTTGTCATTCCTTTGTTTCTTTCTCTGTCCTGAAATCTTATAGGTTAAGAACTGTTAATCCCATTGTTCACCAAGGTCCTAGCTCCCACACTATCAGCTCACAATGATACAGGTTGCAGCACATTTTCAAGCTGAAGGGGAGGGGAGAAAATTCAGCATTCCAGCAAATTCCAAGCCACTGTGTTACTTGTAGATTTCTTCTGTTGAGCAGTTGGTCTTTGGATGCCGCCCTCCTTCAGGTACCATGTCCTAAGAGGCCTTTGGTGATTATGGGCCTCCATTGGATTGGTTCGTGATTATGCTTGGCAAAGTGCTGCAGTACTGCCTTCTGCAGTATGGCTGACCAGGAAACTCTCCTGCTCTTACCATCTGCCATTAGGCATATTGGAAGGATTTACAGGCTGCTAATCAATCTGTTTGGCCATGTAATGAACACACCTTCCATGGCCATCCAGTCCCAGAGTGGGACTTGAACCCAAAGCTTCTAGCCCAGAGTTAGGGCCGTTATCACTGCACCACAAGACCTCTTCGCTTAAGATGTCACTGATTCTATTAAAATAATGATTTCCCCAAGCTCCAGAGTTGTGATGAGTGCTGATACTGTTTCTAAATGCAGAACTTTTCAACACTGGAAAGACCTTTAATCATGGGTAGATGATGAGGATACTCATTTGTTCAGTCATCGTTTGGGATTTATTTAAATATCACCAATTTCATCTAATCATATCTACGACACAAGGGCATTAATCGTCAATATTTTAGCTTTTGAATGAAAAAGTACTTTGGTTCAGGCTTTTTGCCAATCAAAGGCCACTTGTGATCTCACCTTGTATTTTGGAAGTGGGCCTTCAAGTAGTAAGATACACCAAGAGTTTTAACATTATTTTACTGGGGAGGGGTACAGAATAATAGGAAGGCAGAAGAAATATCATGTACTTTTGTAAAAATGGTATGAAAATTGCATTTTTATAGCTCTGTTTAAAACTTGAGGGGATGATGACTAGAATGGCAGAGGCAAAATGGGAAAGACATGGAGGAATAAAGAGACAGTGTTGCAGAAAGTGGAAGAAAAAATATTTTGATAATGATGTAGGGGAGGAAGCGGAATTCAGGTTTGGAAGGGGTGCCAAGGTTCTACGCTTCCCAATTTAACTTGAGATGGCAGCCAAGGAGACTGAGCCAGAGCCTGGCTCTTGAAGGTGCCGATGGGAGCCAAATTTTTCTGACAGCTGGAAGAAGCCTTGGCTTATCCAAGTCTCAATAACATGCAGGCAATTTGAAAGTGTGATAATGACCTTTTAATTGATGGAGGCTGTGGTGAGATAGTACTGGTTTGTCATTCGCATTGCGGACTGCAGAAGTTCTTATCCTAGATGGAATTGTGCCTTATTAGAAGCAGTGCTGAGATCACACATATGGCCATACAAAATTACATAAAATGCTCTGTTCAGGATTTTGTTGTTAAAGAAGGGAGTTAAAAGCAAATTATCTGAACTATGTGACCCTTAATGAAATTGCAAAAGACTTAATTGCTAATTTAAGGCAAGTATTACATTTTCTGTTTTTCTTTCACCTAAGGTTCCCAATCATGAGCTGGTGTGGGCCCGGATGAAAGGGTTTGGATTTTGGCCTGCCAAAGTCATGCAACGCCAAGACAATCAGGTGGATGTGCGCTTCTTTGGGCATCATCATCAGAGGTGCGGTACTTCTTAGTTACTGTTTCTTCTAATTTGTGTTGTTTTAAAATGAAATATATATATATATATATATATATATACACAAGCTAACTATAGGTTCTTTGTTTATTTTAGCTACAGCCTTGTCGATTTATTTCCGAAATAATATTAATTCCCATTTCATTCTCTAGCCACTTTAAATAACACTCTGATGCCTTTAAGAAAAACATGTTACATTTTTATGTTACTTTTCCTGCGTTCCACATGACAGACCATTCCTGTAAGTGAATTCAAATGCGTTAAGAACGAGAGTTTTTACTTGCCGGATATCTAGTTAATTGTCGTGTGACCAGATGTTGATCAGAACACCCATGTCAGTGCATTTTACATAACTACCACCACATGGCTACCTTGACATTCTGAAAATGTCAGAACAAACAGCATCAGATTTTGCTTGAAAAAACAGAAAATGCTGGAAAAACTCAGCAGGTCTAGCAGCATCTGTGGAGCGAGAAACAGAGTTAACGTTTCGAGTCCGTGTGACCCATTTTCAGAGCACTAAAGATGGGTCATACGAACTCAACATTAACTCTGTTTCTCTCTCCATAGATGCTGCTAGACCTGCTGAGTTTTTCCAGCATTTTCTGCTTTTGTTTCAGGTTTCTAGCATCTGCAGTATTTTGCTTTTATCAGATTTTGCTTAGTCTATTTAAATTATTGGGTAGATTTATTGAACATTTAGATATATTTATGCAAGGCGAAAAAGTATGAAAGCAGTGAAGTCTTGCTGCAACTGTACAGGGCATTGATGAGACCCCCACCTAGAGTACTGCGTACGGTTTTGTCTCCTTATTTAAAGAGGGATATACTTGCATTGAAGGCATTTCAGAAAAGGTTCACTAGGTTGATTTCTGGGATGAGGGGGTTGTCTTGCAGGAAATGTTGAGCAGGTTGGACCTATTCTCATCGGAGTTTAGAAGAATGAGAGCTGATTGAAACATACAAGACTATGAGGAGGCTTGAAAGGGTCATATTGAGAGGATGTTTCCCCTTCTGGGGCAATCTAGAACTATGGGTCATAGTTTCAGAATAAAGGGTCTCCCATTTAAGATGGTGACGAGGAGGAATTTCTTCACTGAGGGTCATTAATCTTTGGAATTCTCTACCCCAGAGAACAGTGGAGGCTGGGTCATTGAATATATTCAGGCTGAATTAATCAGATTTTTAATCTACAAGGGAGTCCAGGGTTATTGGGGGCAGGAAGGAAAGTGGCGTTGAGGCCACGCTGAGATCAGCTATGATCTCACTGAATGGCTGGGCAGGCCAAATGTTTTATGCCTGCTCCTCTTTCTTATATTTTTACATAGGTTAAGAATGATAGCAAGAATACGCAATAGCTTTACAATAATTATAGACTAAATGATTCCTTGAGTTGTAGAAATCAGTTTGCTAATACTTGTTATGGTGACTGCAAAACAAAGTCAGTGATTCATCCTGCAGGTCCTTCATTACTAATTTACCGTGGAGTCTCCAGCCTACCTCGATCTCTTCAGATAGCTGTTAGTTTGGAGCAATGCAAGTTCAAAAATACTTTCAAAATCCTTTGAAGAGCAGTGGAACAAAGGAAATTAAGAATATGTATCTCAAACTCATAGAGATTCATAGCATACTTGAATTTGAATGGAATGATTTGCTTCCTTTGCGGGAGCAAGTTATTCCATTCTAATCATATTGGATGACCTGAGAGAGGACCTTTTCCAGGAATAATGGTAACAATAGCATTTCATATTAAAGCCTCTCTGAGCCCTGCTTCATCTCTGTCTGGTTTGATTTTACAGTTCTTGATGTTTGGTGATTGTCTTTTTATGCTATTATTGGTGGCTGTATAATAATGAATCCTAATCTATAAATAACAATGTAGAAAATAATCTGGAACCTCAAGAACTATATAATTCAAACAGATCAAGTCTGTGAGAGAAGACATGCACAGCAATTGGCATAATAGGACGGAAATGGGTCTACATCGAAACAACATTGAGAAGAGCAGCAGCTTCCCATCATATACACTGCCCAACATCCCTAGGGTTAACTGCATCTCTCCTCATACAAAAGTGAAGTACTGTGGAAGCTGAAAATTTGTACTAAAAAGAGAAAATTCCTAGCAGAATCTGTGAAGTGGCAAAAACAGATTTGACGTTTTAGTGCAATGACCTTTCATCAGAACTAGCAGACCTGATTACTTGAAACGTTAACTCTGTTTTTCTCTCCACAGACGCTGCCAGATCTGCTGAGATTTCAAACATTTTCTTTTTTTTTACTGTGTCTCTCCTTAGCCATTCCTGAGCCCTGCTAGTTTATCAGCTGTTGGCTATAAAGTACACATATTGCTTTATGCAGTCAGTTTCTTGGCTGCTTCTGAGCTTGCTGACTGCTGGTGGCCTGGTAACTTGGAAAAATATCATGGAAAATTTTTATATCTAAAAGAAATTTCACATCAGCAAAGTGTAACACGCAGGACTGAAGTTGGATGAGAGGGAAGAGGGTAAAAGGATAGGACTGCAAAAGAAAGGACAAGGATGAACTGGTAAGGCATGGGAGCAAGATGGAGAGCAAGCAAGCAAATGTAGAGGTAGAGTTTGCACCCTGAGGCCAAATACAAAGTGGTAAGCTACAAAATGCGAGAAAGCAGAGGAAACCAAAAGGGGCACAACAATGGGATGGGGAAAGGGTTGACTCAAGGGAGAATGAAGAGCAAGAATGGAGCCAGAAAGGCAGGAGTGGGATAAATGCAAGGCCACAAAGGGAGAGAGGGTAAATAGGGAAGAATTGAGAGATTAAGGTGAAAAGATGAAAGACAAAAATGGTGAGTGGCAGTGATGAATAGAGGAGATGATGAAAATAGAAACGGTTGAAGAAATGGGAAGGACGACTGTTAAGCAAAGAGGACAGGTGAGGAAAGTAGAAAAGAATAAGTGAGACAAGACAAAATTGAAATCAAAAGATGAAAGGATGGAGAAGCATTAAAAGGTACAGGGAGCACCAAATAGAAAGATGTGTACCAAGGAATAAATAGCAGAAATGACAATTGGTTTTAACAGATGGACGTAGCACTGTGACATGGCATAGTGGAGGGTAGTATGTTACAGTTGTGTGCATTGCAGGTAATAAAAATTCCCTTCTCAAGGGCAATTAAGAATGGCAACAAATGTTGACCTAGCAAGCAATGCCCACATCCTGTAAAAAATAAAAAAAACTGGAGCACATGAATAGAGAGTAAGTCACTGTCCGCAATACAACTATGATGCAGAAAAAACAGAGGAATGTCATGGAGGATTCAGCTGTGCTTGACAAATATTTGTTTGCACTTTATGGTGATTAAGGGGTTCTAGTTGATTTTGGGAGAGGTGAGGGCAAACATGGTCAGTGGTTAAAATAGCACACAACTTCATGTGATTGCACTAGAGAAAACGAGAAATTCAGATCCACAGAGAGAGACAATTTCTGACACCAAGTGAGGGGATAAGAAACTAAGTAAAGAGCACAAGGAGGAAGTGAGATGACAGAGAAAAAGCATGTCAGAGAAGGAAAGAAAGTAATTTGGGCATTTCAAGAGAGAAGCTAAGGTAGGAGGGAAGACAAGTTTAGACAAAGAGATAGAGCATATACAGTGTGGAGGAATGGGAAGTTCAGACACAGCTGAAGACATCAGACAATGAAACTCAGACATGGGAAAGGAGACAGAGAGAGAATGAGAATTGTATAGGCAATAAGGAGAGAAAGAAGGATGCAGAGAGAGATAAAGGAATGTTCAGACTCTTGTGATATTCAAAGCTACAAATACACAAAGAGGATAGAGAGGTGGGGGGGAAAATACTCATGAATTCCGGGTTAGAAATGATAACCAAAGATTCACACTAGGATGTAGACGAAGAGAGGGACCACTAGTACATGACATATATGGAGAGTAGGCAATTATAGGCACGCATAAGGATTGAGGTTGCTACTGATAATTTACTGTCACACACTTGTTGCGTGAGTGAGTTGCCTGTTAGAATGTGAGTACAAAAGATGAAAATAGATCATTTTGCTCCAATAAAATTAGTTATGTATATTGTGTTTAGGGATAGTTGACTTGTGCATTTAGTTTTTTGTTTGTGGGTAGGCAAACAGATTTGAGGAAGCCTCCAATTTTGTAAGTAACCTGGATGTGACCCACATTGTGACTTCACGTGAAGGAATTGAAAATTGGAGCTAAAGTACAGGACATGTGTATAAAGCAGAAAAAGTCAGCAGATCAGACAGCATCTGTGGAGAGAGAAAGAGTTAAGGTTTCAAGTTGGTGACCTCTCATTTCCAGCATTTTCTGTTTTTATTTCAGACTTTGTGTATCAAGCAGGTGGTTTATGAGAAGAGACCAACTACTCTGGTGGCAGCTTGTTGAGTCTTGAGCCACTGAGTATATAATCTAAATCTCTTATACTTAACTGCAATGCATAACATTTTAAACTCCTCCCATGCATTATAACAAAGAGATTTGTATTAGGAAAACTAAAGTTGAAAAATATTTTACTCAACGGGCCATGTTATTTTGTCTGATAGTGACAGTTGAGGATTTATCTCCATCATCAACGATAAACTTTAGTTACCACTTATAGAAATCAGATACTTGTGATCTTGGCACTGTCCACCCCCTGACTCATTCCCACATTTGGCAGGCCCTTTTTTACTGTAATTTGGTGTGTATCTGGAATCTGCACATAAAATGAAGTCCTCATTTATGCAGAATCCATGCTTGTGAAAATAATTGGCATTAATACCACTATTGTGTGTAGGATGTTTCTAACAACTCAGAATTAATTTGCACCACAGTAATTGAAAGCTGTCAGATTCCAATGGTAACTCTCCATTTGATGTCATTAATAGCATGGCATCAATGTTGTGCGTTCTTATCGTGGGCACATTAGATGCAATATTTTATGGATATGCATCTCATTGGATTCTTTTGCTTCGTAGCAATTGTGCCACTTCTCGGGCAAGCATTGATTATAATAGCATCCAAATCAGATTTTACAGAATGTGTGTATTGATTAGACTGCGTAAAGTTTGCATTCTCCAGTCCAACTTCAGCATTCATATTTATTCAAAGCCTGTGTCAATGGCCTGTGCTGGTCATTACATTCTCCATACACTTATGAAGCACTAAATTACATCTTTGACTGTTGTTTGCATGATGTAACACGTGCGAGAATGTAATCTGTAACATGAGGTTATTTCACGGTCATTCTAATATAGTGAAAACCTGACGGGATTGAATTACTGGAGCAGTTGAGAACTCAGCAGTTGATGAATAAGCATCTTCAGCATTAAGAAAACTATTGATAGCCTTGTTGAACAAACTTGACTGTACTGTTTCCATTGATTTGCCTTCTAAGTTAACTAAGGTCTTCCAGTTGCTAATTTCCATCTCTTTAGTTTGTTAATTCCATTTAAACTGCATTAGAACAAACGGATGTCAATGGCAGCTGAAAAGTCCAGAAGAAAAAGGAAATTCCACAGATAGCTCAACCTTGCTTATCACAGCCTATAGATTTAGTGTTTTACCAAATCAATATTGTGATGAGTGTCATCACTAATTAGTTAATTACTATTTTAAATTCCAGTCTGTTGTTGGATAAGATGAGTTTGGGCTTTGCCATAAGATCATAACTGGAGCTGTACTACAAGAATTAGTGCTGTTCTATGCAGAGTTGTATGGTAACCCTAATCCTATTTGAAATGCTAAATTACATGGCAATGTTCTGTTTATCAGGCAGGCCTGGTATAATGCTTGCTGTTTTTGATGCTCCCACCTGTGAAACTCTGCAAGACCCCTTCACCTAGCATCCTGTTCTTTAGATGCTGAAACACAGTTAACTATCCTTATGATCAGGATAGCTGGGACATGTATTGGGCCATGGGAAAAAATAGGCTTGATGGGTGTTTCCTCATCACAAACTAGTGCAGCATTTCTGTGCTCACTGAAACCAGAATGAGTTTAGTGAGAAACTTGATATTAAAATTACCTTTGGTTGCACCCTGTTTTGCCATTTAGAAGAGAAAATTAAATTGTGGGCATTCTTTTTATAATCTAATCAATTGTATTTCCTCATTAAACAGATTGAATGAAAATAAAGAAGATAAAGTTATAATAATGTGATTGTATTCAATTTATTCCATTGAATAAAATTCTGATGAAGGCTAGCTCACTGTGTGCTGCAATTTAATCAGCTGTTGAAAGGCCTATGAGTATAACTCTCTGTGAATTTTGATTTATTTTCTTCTTTTATGGCTGCTTGTGATGTAATTTGTTGGCTGCTCCCTAAGACAGGATGCCTGCAATCAGATACTTGCCATTTGGGAAGCCCCTGGCGCAAACTTCATGAAAATGTCTTTATCTTTTCTTTATCCTTTCACGGAATGTGGGCATCGCTGGCTAGGCCAGCATTTATTGCCCATCCATAGTTTTCTTGAGAAGGTGAGCTGCAGTTCTTGAACCGCTGCAGTCCATGTGGTGTGGGTACACCCACAGTGCTGTTAGGAAGGGAGTTCCAGGATTTTGACCCAGTGACAGTGAAGGAACGGCGATATATTTCCAAGTCAGGATGGTGAGTGACTTGGAGGGGAACTCCCATCTAAATATATAAATAAAATAACACCTGATGAAGATAAAAGTTTAGCTTAATGCTACACTAGTTAAATTGCCAGCCTCCTAAATATTATTTGTGATAGATGGACTTTTTGGTTACAGGGCATGGATTCCATCAGAAAATATCCAGGATATTGGTGTTAATGTTCACCAGCTGGCAGTAAAACGAAGTCTTGGTTGGAAGAAAGCCTGCGATGAGCTTGAACTGCACCAGCGCTTCGTCCGTGAAGGCAGGTTCTGGAAGAGTAAAGCAGAAGATAAAATGGAAGAAGAAGCAGAATCCAGCATTTCTTCCACAAGTAATGAGCAGGTAGGTTTTGCATGTAAGTGCCAATTCATTTGGTTTTCAATATATTCAGTGTCATTAGGAAGCATGCTGAAGCCTGTAAGTTACCTTTAAATGCAAGTAATGTTCCTTGATGACTTGGAGAACACCCTATGCAGGCCAAGAAGGAATCCAAGTTTGATTCTTCATCTTTGCTGAGCCAATAGGATTAATGGCTTACTCCAGTGGTTTGGAGTACAGCAATTGGCCTTTGCTTTCTGGTTAGGGAAAGGAAAAGTCAGCCAGATTGCTGTCCACTGTCCCGTCTAAAGCAATGCCAAGTGATTTCAGCATCTTATTGGATTAAAAAGTTTGCTAATACCTCTTGTCTAGACTCTCGCATCAAGAGTAATCATTTGGGTACAATGCTAATGCTTGTGTGAAAGTCACTGCCTTCAGGAGAGACAATAAAATTGTGTAGTAGAAAAGGTATAGTGATTATGGTATTGGACTACTGATCTTGAGGTTGAGTTCAAATCCTACCATAGCCAAGCTATGGAACTAAGCAAGCTAATAATTTGTCATATGGAGCTAAAAGAAAGGCCCATTAGACTTGTCAGATTATCAACATAAACATGATTCACCAATGTCCTTCAGGTAATTGCTGCCTTCTAAACCTTTTTGCCAGCTCATTTTCAACAACAATCTTATTTAGTCATTTTTGTGTTTTCTGTCACGGCTTTAATAATGACCTCAGGTTCAATAAGTTTAAGTTAAATTTCTGCTTTGTTATATCCTAAATAATGACCTGACTTTTCCTATCACTCTGTTGTCATGACTTCCTTGTATGAAATATGGATAAGCCTGACTCTGTTTTCCTCTTAAAATTCAGAATTGCCATCCTCCTATGGCCTCCCCCATTGCCCTTGCTTGGATTCACTCTCTAGCCTATCAACTCATAGAGTATCACCAGCAAGAACTTGTCTTTCCTGTCCCCATGTCGTTTCCTCTAGAATCCTCCAAGAATTTAACCTTTGTCCCCTCCAATTCATCTATCTGCTGCCCATTGCAGCATCAGCCTAAGCCTTTCACATGCACATTTGCAACTCCCAGGTCTATCTCTGTACCAGCTCTCTCAATCCTTCTGCTGTCTCTGTGCTGACATTGCCATTGTAGGATACCAGTCTTGGAAAAAGCTTGGAATTTCCACCAGTTAAACTTTAAGAAGGTTAAAGTCATGTTCTTCATCTTCTCCACAAACTCCTTACTTGCACCAGTAATCCCATTCCCTTCCTCAGCCACAGCTTCAGAATGAACTAGGCTGTTCCCAATCTTTGCATCTTTTGTCACATTGCACTTCCAACCCCATATCCTCTCAGTCCCAACTATCTCTGCATTCCATCTCTGTAATATCACCAGGCTCAGCCAAACTGTTGCTGAAACTCTCACCTATATCTCTGTCACCTCCAGGCTTAACTATTCCTATCCTCTCCCTGTTCAGTCTTCCATCTTCCATGTTCTGTACACTTCAGCTCATTCAAAACTAGCTCACTCATCACTCACGTCATTGTTGACCTGCATTGACTCCCAGTTTCCCAATGCCTCCAATTTCAAATCTGTTATTGGGAGTTGGTGCAGGATAGGAAATGGGCAGCAGAGTTATAAGTGAGCCACTGCTTGGCTGAAAGAAGATATTCAACAGCAAGAATGACTGGCCTCTGCTCCTTTTCCTTCCACATGAGGAAGCACCTGGTTTCTGCTTAGCAGTTCCTCTGGTCGGGATGGACTCAAATATCTGGAGAAATCATGGAAACAAATTTCACTGCCCACTGGCCCATCCTCATATTTGCAGAACTTGAAAACAATAAGTTGCCATAGATGCTGGAGCATAAGCAAATCTTTTGAAGCCTCAAAATATCCCTCCAAAAACGGGGTCGACTGGCGTGGGCGTAGGTAGTTGCTATTTTTGAAATGTCATCTGATTCCGACGCAAAGAGAGGGTGTGTGTTTTAAATTCCCACGCACCTTCACAACACAGTCCGTATCGCCAACTTGACCCCTTATGCCCAGTTATAAGATGCGGGTAAATAAAACATGCATTTGTGGGGAGAAAAACTGAGGCTGACTACTATTAAGTCTAGTTAAGACTTACATGTTCAGTATATGCAAAAACATTTTTGGCGCTGGAAAAATGAGGTCATATATGCTACAATTATCGTAAATATCTGAAAATGATGGATAAAACAGAAGTCAGTTTAAATTACAAAAATGTCATACAAATGAGTGATTAAGGGACAGAAGCATCCAGGGTTGGAGAAATCATCAGGAACCAAACGAATAAAACTGCTTTAGTTTCATCAACCTCAACAGAAATACTAGTTATATATAGTCATTTGGTAGCACAGAACTTGAGTATTGCTGAATAAAGAGACATGTCGAAGCTTTTCATCATGCACTCATCAAGACACCTCGCAAGAGTACCAATATAAGGGGAAAATAATTTCTACTGTGTGTGAAGAGAGTGCTGATTGGTTTGCAAGTGGCCTCTAATTGTTAGAGGCGTTGCGATGGAGAATGCACCAGTGATGGTGATTGACAGTTAACTGCCAAGCATCGTTTGAAATTTATACCAGGCAGCTTGACCCTGTTGCTAGCTGTATCATTAGAAAATTAGAATTCGGCTGTGCAGGGGTGATGTACACACAAAGAGTAATGGATCACTCTGTGCCAAAAAGCTGTTGAGGCTAGGTTAATTGAAAATTTCAAAACTGAGGTTGACGGATTCATGTTGGGCAAGGGAATTAAAAGTTACAGAGCCAAGTCAAGTAGGATGAAGAAAGTAGAACTAGGTCAGCTGGTTTAAATGTTTAAAGGATCAAGATTATATAATTATTTTAAGGAACAAGAAATTTGTACGTATTCCAGCACAATAATACAGATGAGCTATAATCAATCAAGTTAAATGGCAGAACTGACTCAAGGGAAGCTGAAAGGCCTGCTCCAGTTCCCAAATATGAGAAGTATTAATAATTGCACAATAATAACTGACTTGACTACCAGGAAATAATGCAATTGACCGTAACAGTGATTACAAGGTAAATTCTATTCAAGTGCCTCAGGATATGTCAAAAGCTCTAGAGAAAAGCTTGATATATTTCCAGAGATTACCTAAAGTCCAACCTGATATCACTACCTTGACAGCACTCCAAAGTGTTTTTATGTTGATACACTGTTAGAGCAGTTTTATTCAATATTCAAGTTGCTTTGGAGCTGCAAGATGATAGGTGAGAAAAATGATTGCAACAAAAAAATCAACTGAATCTACAGCCAGCCGTGAAATATGATGTTCAATTTATATAATTTTGGTATTCCTAGAATATAATGTTACCAGATTTTTGAGTAACGTAGATTCTTTAACCGTACAAGCTAAAAATATCGATGTTTGTTTCCAGTTTTAAATGGCTGTTTTTGGGAAGCTAGAATAAAATAGTGATGCCTTGCCTGAGCAAAATAGGAAGTTGCGTTCTGTAGGTTGCTAAATAGCAGATTTGTTGACTAAGATTATGGTTAAATAAATATATTCCTAATGTTCTATCCATACTTGGTTCTCAAATTCTGTACTTTTTCATCAGTAGCCCAATTTATTGCCAGTGTTACTGATGCAATTACAGTCCTAAATTGCTTCACATTCTTAAGTTCACAGCAGTCCAATACTGCTCTGTTTGCGCAATCAAGCCTTTACTCTCAAATTCTTCAGAGTGCCAGGACTTATATAAAAACATTAGCTGACTGCTCTCCTCACACACACAAATGTCAAAATTACAGTCAGTCATGAAAACATTTAAGCTTCCAGCATAGAAAAATAAATAATAAAATGCCATAGCAAACCTCCCAGGCTTACAACCAGCAGAGGAATAAAAGTGCAGAATACTTAAATCAAAATGGCCAGCTGCACCATTGGCATAGAATCCAAAATTATCACTTTTTAATAACCTACACAATCCAACCAGTGTTTCTTAAATTCATGTGATCTCCAATGCTGTTTGTGAAATGACCTTTAGAGCAAAAAATCCTTTCTTTGGCTAAACATAAATATGGATAGAATTCTGCTCCATGCTGTTATCTCGTATGATAAACCAAAAATTAGATTGGCATATTATTCAATGTGCCCATGCTGTCACAAGAAAGCCACAGTCCGATTAGAGGAGTCTGTTTGTTTTCTGAGTGAAGTTTCGGTGGGGAAGAAGGGTGGAAGCAAGAAAGACATTGTAGTGTATTTTTGTTACCAGGACTGTTATTTCAGACCTAATAAGATGAGACATTATAGCTGATCTTCGTGGAACATCTATATTGACATGATGTATGCTGTATTTTATAGCAGAAAAGCACACAAGAACCCAGAAGCAAGAAATCCAGACGGAATCAACATTCAGACGCCAAAGATGAAGTAAGCTTAACCAAAAATACAATGGGGCATGGGGCACTGTAATTATATCTTGTATTTGAGAATACTGAAGGTCACATGAATTGTTAATAATTGCAGTTGCTATGCAGGCATAATATGAAGTCTTTTACTTGGAGGCTGAAAAGACCAGTTACATGGAAATTGCAATGTAACAGACTGTTTTACCACACTGGTTACTGCTGCTTATCCCCCATTCAACCAGTAGTCTTAACTCATGTTTGCCTGTTCTGCCCCATATCTCTTTTATTTCACCCCTTCTATCCCATTACTTCAACCACCTGTCCAACATTGATGCTTCTATCAGTAACTCTAGTACAGTAATTATTCCACAACCTTCTGAGTAAAAACATTTCTCTTGTTCTCTGTCCCAAATCTCCTGCCTTTCATCTTGTATTCATGACCCCTTTTTCTAGATCCTTCAATCACTGGAAAGAACCTGTTTCTATCTACTCTGCCCCATCTCTCTCCTCCGCTGTCAAATTACCCCTTAATCGTTTCTATTCTAAGACAACACCCCGGATTTTCAAGTTTTTTTTTGTATTTTGACACATCAGAAAATATCTTGACGAATCTGCACTGTACACTCTTTATTACCTCAAGATCCTTCCCACAGTGTTGAACCTAAAACTTCAGTTAGTACTCCAATTGTTTGCTTAACTAAGATCTTGTGCAGATACCTCATTAATCCAATATTCTGTATATTGTGCCATAAAACTTAGTATTCTGTTAGTATTTTTGTGGCTGTAGCTATTTGAGGGGCTTCTTTTCCTGTCAAGTGAACCTGTACCCCCAAATTCTTCTGTTCGCTAACTTTCTTCCATTTAAAATATGATTTAACTAAAATGTACTGCTTCACATTTACTGAATTGAATACCCCATAATCCATAACTTTTAATCCTCTGTAATCGTTTTGTATGGCTCCTTGTCGTAGCTTTTCTAAACGGTCCTGTGTTGTAATTTCTTTTTCCGCCTCATCTCAGCATGCATGACAGTCACTTGCCGCAACGGACAACTGCCTCACTGAGACACTGTGATTGGACAAGCAATGGGGACTCTGGATTTGAACTTCTCATTGGAGATGCCAGGATCCTACCTTTCTTGCACACTCTCCCAGTCTCTCATCTGCCCACTGGACTCTTACAATCCTCCGAGACCCCTACCCCTCTGACACCTGTGGACCTTGCTCCTCACTTGTAATTCAGCATGTATGGAGTTGAAACATTTGCTTGTTTACCTCGATATAGTAAAATCTAATATAAGGTTAGAACAGTTAGAACAGTTCCATGCATTGTTCAAATACTGCTCCTCATGGTTAACTGTTTTGTTTGTAAAAACTTCTATAAAACATACAAACAGTACTAGTCAGAATAGTCAACTAGATGCGTTTGAACTTGGGCAAAGTTAGCAGTTTATGTTATGCAAACTTAGTAGGTTATGCATTGTGTGCGCTATTTTAAAAGTGCACACCAGGAAATGGAGCGATTTCGGAATCTTTATGTTTTCTATGGCTATCACAAAGAGTGAGCATTTCACCCCATCTAATGTATATGGTAAGCCAGAAAAGTTGTCTACCATAATCAAAAATTGTTGTGTAGACGTTAAAATGAATTAACAAGCTTGCTTAGACCACCGAGCTAAACCTAGCCAGTGTCTTTCCTCATGACGTGTATATGTTGTTGAACATGCGCTAAGAATTTTGTCTGCAAGGATGGAAGTGGGAGGGGAAAACATATTCAACTCTTAGTGTTTGTGCTTTTTCTCCCCTCGTTCTCAGGAACCAGAACCTGAAATTGAGGCTGTCAGTTCAAGCCAAGAAATACCTACAGTGCCACCCCAGACCGAGAAAGTTTCAATTGCAACACAAACAAAGAAGTTAAGTGCCTCCTCACCAAGAATGTTACATCGGAGCACCCAGACTAATAATGACATCCCCTGTCAAAATATGTGCCATGAAAAGTACACCAAAATATTCAACGATTTTAAGGAACGTATGAAAGCAGAGCACAAAAGGGAGACCGAACGAGTTGTGAGAGAAGCATTGGAAAAGGTACAGACCAATTTTGGCTCAAACCTTCTAACCTCCCACAACCCTCAAGATACCTGCACTCTTCTAATTCTGGCCTCTTGTGCATATATCTTATTTTAATCGCTCCACCACTGATGGCCGCACCTTCAGTTACCTAGACTCTAAGCTCTGGAATACCCTCCCTGAATCTCTCTGCCTCTCTACCTCACTTTTCTCCTTTAAGACACTCCTTAAAACCTGCTTCTTTGACCTAGCTTTTGGTCATTTGACCTAATATCTCCTACAAAAGCAAAATACTGCAGATGCTGGAAATCTGAGATAAAAACAGAAAATACTCAGCAGGACAGGCAGCATTCTGTGGAGAGAAACAGTTAACGTTTCAGGTCGGTGATCTTTCACTATAAACTCTGTGGAGCGCCTTGGGGCATTCATTACTTTAAAGGTGCTATATAAATATAAGTTGGTATTGTTACCATTGTTATTGTAGCCCATGCTACCCTCTGTGTTTCTTCTAAATGGTGTTCAAAATGGTGGCGTACTTATTCATCAGCAGCGGGTGAGTGGTAGGTGGTAATCAAGATGTCTCCTTGCCCATGTTTGACCTGATGGTATTGGACTTCATGGGGCCAGGTGTCACTTCCCCTCAACTGTGTACCACTGTGCTCTCCATCTTTGGTGAGTCTGTCCTGCTAGTGGGGCAGGATGTAGGACATATGGTGATGGAGGAGTCTCTAACGCTGACTGGAAGTATGATTTTGAGTATGACTGTTAGGTTGTTGCTTGACTCGCCTGTGGGACAGCTATCCCAATTTTGACATAAGCCCCCAGATATTGTGACTTTGTAGGGTTAACTGGACTGAATGTGCCTTGTTCATGTCTGTGGGTGTGCTTAGGTTGATGTCAGGAAGCCCATCTGGTCTTATACTTGTAATGGATTTTTGTAACAGTTTTTGATACAACTGAGTGACTTCCGAGGGCGGCTAAGAGTCAACCATGTTTCTGTGGATCTGGAGTCACATTAAAGGCTGGGATATACAGATTTTTCGTGTCTCGGGTAATTAAAGGATATGGGGAGTAGAGGGAAAATGGAGTTGAAGCCCAAGATCAGCCATGATTAATTGAATGAAGGAGCAGCTCGATGGGTCATGTGGTCTACTCCTCTTATTTCTTGTGTCCTTGTGTATAGACTCAACAAGGTAACAATGGCAGATTTCCTTCCCTAAAAAGCACTGGTGAGCCAGATGAGTTCTTACGACAGTCTGTAGTTTCGTAGTCACCAATACTGTTACTAGCTTTTTTTCAGATTCAAGTAATCAATTTAAGTAATTAAATTCCATAGCTGCTGAGGTGAGATTTGAGCTTGTGTCTTTGGATCATTAGTCCAGGTCTCTGGATTGCAAGTCCAGTAACATAACTGCAATGCTACCGCATCCCCGGAATAGATAATTGAGCAGACAAGGTAATGGAAGTGAAATATTGGGAATTATTCAAAATACAATTAGATGCCATAATAACTAACTGGAGGGAGGGGCCAAACGACATTTTATCTGATTTGTCTAAAGAAAAGAACGACTTGCATTTATATAGCACCTTTCACGCCCACAATGTCCCAAAACGTTTTACAGCCAATGAAGTACCTTTTGAAGTGTAATCACTTAGGAAACACGACAGCCAATTTGCACATAACAAGTTCCCAGATAATCTATTTTTGTGATGTTGATTGAGGTTAAATATTAGCCAGGACACCACAGAAAAACCCCCTGCTGTTCTTTGAAGTAGCCCATGGGATCTTTTACATCCACCTGAGAAGGCACCTGGGCCCTCAGTTTATCATCTCATCCAAAAGTGGGCACTTCTGACACTGCAGCACTCCCTCGGTACTGCACCGGAGTGTAAGCAATGATTTTTGTGGGTTCAAGTCCTAGAGTGGGATTGGAACCCACAATCTTCTGATTAAGAAAGTGCTGCCAACTTAGCTGCTCATACTCTTATTTTGCTGGAGATGACTGGGGAATATTTTCTGGCAAATTAGTGTTAGGATGTCTTTCAAAGTTTATTTTAACTCCTAAGTACTTTAATGTTTAATTCGTCAAGCATTATTCATTTTAAAATCTGTTGCTCTTTTGTTAGCAGACCAACCTTTTTTGGTTACTTGGAATAATATGTAGAGTGGCACAATTTTACTGGAAACGTGGAATTTCAAATCTTATGTGAAATCCTCTTTCGCTAATCAAGGGTGACATCTAGCAACCATAACAGCATAATTTTAAGATATATAATTTTAATAAGTATATAATCAGTTGTGTTTAGCTAGAATAGGTTGAACTTTTTCAATTTAACATTATCCTGTCAGCTGCTCCAAATGTACTAGCTGTACTCAAACCAGCCATAATTTTGTTTTCAGATTCCAGTTCAACAGTGTTGAAAAGTCCCCCAATGTTGTGATAATGTCCAGATGAGTAATAGTTTTATTCCTCTTTGATGTTCTGCCACCAAAATACACACACAAATGTTTTAAATAAAAAGGTTTTAAAAAGCTTTTGTCTCTTGTCATTTTCCCTATTTTCTCCCTTATTTACCATTTAACATATTATTTCACCCCTATATAATCTATTTTGCCTATTATTTCCTATGTTTAAAATCTAATGTTTTCCCATGTTACATCCAATCTGCACTTCCTTTCGGGAGATGGGTTCCATCTCTCTTAAGCATGGTTCCTGATTTGCTGCAAACCAGTTCCAAAGGATGGTTTTCCAGCCAATTAGGGGATTGGACATAAAATTTGAGGCTTTGGAGTGACCTGATCAATCTTTGATGTCTGGTAAGATGTTCTTTTGTATATAAAAAAAAGCTGCTTAACACATTTGAGGGTTTTGCATTGAACTTTCTTGAATTTTGCTCCCTAATGTCTGCAGCTGCGCACTGAAATGGAGGAGGAAAAGCGCCAGGCAGTCAATAAAGCTGTCGTCAACATGCAGGCTGAGATGGACAGAAAGTGTAAGCAAGTGAAGGAAAAGTGCAAAGAGGAATTCATGGAAGAGATCAAGAAACTGGCCACACAGCACAAGCAGTTCATCTCTCAGACCAAAAAGAAGCAATGGGTGAGTAACAAATTGACTCTGAAGATATCAACTAAACCAAGGTGATTGAAGAACTGACTTTTTTGATTGAATGGGCGATTTCAAAAACCTACCTTGATATATGAACATATAAAATAGGAGCAGGAGGAGGCCATGCCACCCCTCAAGCCTGCTCCACCACTCATTAAGATAAAGGCTGATCTGTTTGGGTTTCGAATTCCACATTCCCATCTACCCCCGATAACCTTAGATTCTTGTGAGGCAAGGGAATTAATTTACCTCCGCCTTAAAAATATTCAATGACCCAGCCTCCACCGCCTTCTGAGGCAGAGAGTTCCAAAGTTGCACAACCCTCAAGAGAAAAAAATTCTCCTCATCTCTGACCAAAAAGGGTGACCCCTAATTTTAAAACAATGCACCCCTAGTTCTGAACTCTCACACAAGAGGAAACATCTTCTCTATGTCCACCTTGTCAATACCATTCAGGATCTTACATACTTCAATCAAGTCACCCTTCACTCTTCTAAACTCCAGAGGAAACCAAGCCCAGCCTATCTAACCTTTCCTCATTAGACAATCCGCTTAATCCTGGTATCAATCTAGTAAACCTCCTCTGAACCGCCTCCGCATTTACATCATTCCTTAAATAAGGAGACCAAAACTGCACACACTATTCGAGATGTGGTCTCATCAATGCCCTATATAACTGAAGCATAACATCCTTACTTTTATGTTCAGTTCCTCTCATAATAAAGGATAGCATTCCATTCATAATTACTTGCTGTGCCTGCGTACTAACTTTTTGTGACTAATGCACTAGAACAGCTAGATCCCTCTGCAGCCTGGAATTCTGCAGCCATTCTCCGTTTAAGTAATAATCTGCTTTTTTATTCTTCCTGCCAATGTGAACAACTTTGCATTTTCCCACATTATACTCCATCTGCCATATTTTTGCTGCCCACTCAACCTATAGATATCCGTCAGCAACCTCCCTATGTCCTCCTCACAACGTACTTTCCTTCCTACCTTTGTGTCATCTGCAAATTTAGCTACCATGCTTTCACTCCCCTCATCTAAGTGTAGGTTGAGCAATTTAGCACTCAGATGGCTTGTTATTTTCATTGCCAGCAGGACCTTTTAAGCTATACGGTGTCATTTAGGCATCAATTCATGCTATAGGGGTTAGTGCAGAAATTCAGGTGGAATGATTTGATGTGACCTGCTGAAACCTTATGAATCACTCACCCCAGTTACATGGCGTTGCCTTGCACAAACAATGACACCATCCCATGTTGATACATGCATTCTCTTTCCTGTTATCATTGATAGATTAACATTCTTCTTCTCTTGTGGGTAAATTAAAGTATTTATTTTCCAACAGCACATTTCTTAAGATCTTGAATTTCCTTTGTCCAGTCATAGTTGAACCCATGTGAAATACATTGCTGATCATCACGGCCTTCAGCTTCCCATTTGCCAGGCTATCAGTTGTATCGAACTCCGTTTTAGCCAGGTTTCTATCTACTCCACAATGATACTGGAAGAGGTTGTAGTAGCGGGCAATGACAGTGACACGTAGGCATCAGTAACCTCTTCAAAAACAAGAAGAAAACGCGCCTCATAATTACTGGATTGTACAGGTTTATGAAGAGTACTTCTCTTTGACTGTTAAAGAACGAGTGGACAATATTTTTATCTGAAATAAAAACAAAGTGCTGGAAAACTCAGGTCTGGGAGCATCTATGGAGAGTGAAACAGAATTAACGTTTTGAGTCCAACATGGCTCCTTCAGATGTTTCGAAGAAGATTTGATTGTTTATATAGAGCTGAATCACAAACCTTACGAGGCAGTGTTGGATCAGTCTGAATGCAGAAATGCTTGATATTTTTGTCGGATTAGACTTGGAATGGAGGAAGCTCGCAGAGCCCCCTTGGACCCTATCATATGAATGATAGAATCCATATTGTAGAAGCTGATATGACAATTCTGGATTAATGCTTTTTGTCCTTCAAAGTCACATTCCTCAAACATACTAATGCAACATAGAGCCACGCCAATCTTTCTGCTTCTCAGCAGGAACTTTCGGACAGTCTGGAAACAGTTGTTAGCCCTGTGGGGTGCCTCTTTGCTATGATGGTCATAGTGATTTCCAAGAATCCCTCCACTAATAAAACTTAGAATCCAAAATAGAATGAAATTGCTGCAGTTCTGCAGAAAATGTAGATGTTTAAATTTTAGAATGCTTCCAGTATTTGTTATTTCTTGAAGCCAAGTGCTTTTTTGGAGATAGTTTGAAGTTAATGCAAGGTTTTCTACATATCTTACTATAAAGGATCACTTAAAGAAACTTCCTCTTGTTATATCTCAAAATGGGCTTGGAAATCAAATCCAACTTTATTCCAACCCTTTGAGATTTAAATCTGGTATATATCAAACCTCCGATAAACATGCCCCTTCTCTCTCTGCAGAACTGATGCAAATTATCACTGGCATTAGCTTCATTAGATCAGTGTCTAGCGCTGGCAATCAAACAATATTTGAGATGAGAAGATTGATCAGCCATCCAAAATGTAGAACCATAGAACACTACAGCACAGAAAACAGGCCATTCGGCCCTTCTAGTCTGTGCCGAAATATTATTCTGCTAGTCCCATTGACCTGCACCTAGTCCATAACCCTCCAGACCTCTCCCATCCAATTTATTCTTAAAACTTAAGAGTGAGCCCGCATTTACCATGTCAGATGGTAGCTCGTTCCACACTCTCACCACTCTCTGAGTGAAGAAGTTCCCCCTAATGTTCCCCCTAAACCTTTCCCCTTTCACCCTAAAGCCATGTCCTCCATGTACTTGGAGTAAGAAATTAAAATTGTTTTCCTTTATTTTCCTAGAGGTCAGACTCAAAATATCAGGTAGATTTTGCTAAAATACTATATATTAACCAAATAAAACTTTTATACAACGTTTTCCAACTTTTTTTGAATCTATGGGACTACTGGTTATAAGGAGAAAAAAATAGCCGAATGTGCCCTGAGTTGTTATCAACCAGGTAGTGGCGACCTTTAGATAATGCTCATTTTACTCGAGCTACACTTACTTCAGAAAAGTTTGTAATGTCACTGTAGGTAACATCTACAGAGTTGTTATTTGAAACAACTGCTATACTTCTTCTAAGCATAATTGTGTAGATTTATCAACTGAGAATGATGTAACATTTTGGGTAAAGTGAATCTTCTTGCCTGGTGTGTTGGGGATGCAAGAATTAAGTAAGATCCTTGACCTGTTGCTTTGTAGGGCCATTTTCACATGTTGAATGGAGGCATTCTCCACATACCAGTTTCTGAATCTCCCTGCCCCACAGTCCCTTTCTTGGAAGTATATTATAAACAGATGTTATTGTATTTGATTAGAATTATATTGCCTTTATCCCCAATTGTTACAAAAGCATTGTTGCATCAACCCATTATAGCAAGGGGGATGGTCACATGAATGATGCAGTTTCATCTTCCATTTCAAACCTATTGAAGGGGAAATATTCTCATGATTTTCCACTTTAATAACCTGAGTTCCCTTCTGTAGTTCATGAAGAGCGTATTCATTTGAAGAAGGAAAATTACTCTATAAGACTTAGAGGATTAGATGAAAGAATTATAAAACAGAAAAATATTCTGAACAAAGTGTGATCAGAATTTAATACAAGTAATTGTTATGTTTTCAGATCTGCAATGCGTACCTCCTCAATCCTTTCATTGGAAATAAATTTATTTCTGCAAGCCTTGTTGCATAACTGAAGAGCAAGCATTCTGTTGTGCAGTCCACATTACTTCTTGATCCCCACTCAATTTATAGATATTCTTTTGAAGATAGGATGCCTAAACTCCTTCTCAGTATCCCAAATCTGGAGCGATTAGTGATCTATACTTGTTTTAACTTACAACCCTCGTTTAAAAAAAAACCCGACCAAAATAGGAACTTATCAGTCTACTGCTCGTCATCAGGAGAGTGATGGGTGGAGTCACTAACGCACTTATTCACCAATAACCTCTTCACTGACCCTCAATTTAACTTCTACCTGAACCCCGCTTGGTCCAGTCTTTTACAACTTTGTTCTAAGTATTGACATAAGCTGAATTGATGAGGTGAGAGTGACTGCCTTGACAGCAAGGCAGCACTCAACCGAGTGTGGCACAAAAGAACCTTAGCAAACCTGAAAGCAGTGGGGATCAGGGGAAAACTCTCCGATGACTGGAGTCATACTTGGCACAAAGGACAATGGTTGTGATTGGTGCAGGTCAATCATCCCAGTCTGAGGGCATTGCCAAAAGAATTCCTCAATGTAATGTTTAAGGGCCAACTATCTTCAGCTGCTGCATAGGTAACCTTCTCTACATCATAAGGGGTGGGTTATTTGCTGATTGCACAGTTTCAGCTCCATTTACAATTCCTCAGATATGGAGTATGGAAGAATAGTGTTGATGTTACTAGAAAATAACAGTGTCAGCTGAACATGAATATTCAAGTCATATTATGGCAGTTTGAAAATAAGGGCCTGAATTTCACGCCCCCCCCCCCCCCCCGCCCCCCCACCCGCAGGTGGGTTTCTAGGTGGGGGGGGAACGTGAAATAGCTCAATTGGGCTTCCTGCCGGGTGCCCGCCCGCCCTGATCTCTCAGCAGTTTTATGCTGGGGAGGGTGAGGCCTTGGATGGGCCGCTTACCTTTGCCCCGATTGAGGCCCTTAGGTGGCCAATTGTTGACCACTTGAGGACCGTTTCCCACGCAGCCTCAATTTTTAGGCTGGCGGGCGTATTTCCTGGGTGGGGAGGGAAGCCCGAAAATAATTGGGCGTAAGCCTTGGATGGTGTGGCAGGGAGAGGGGGTGCCTGCATGATGCAGAAGCCCGCTTCTAACGTCAGGCACCCCCCCCCCCCCCCCGCAAAAGGTCCAGTGGCCACTGGACCATCACCATCCCCCCCACCCCCAGACTCTTCCCCCCAACATGCAACAACCACCACCACCCTCTCCACTCCACCACCACCAGGCCTTCCGTACACTCCAAGCCCTGAGACCCCGAAAACTCCATGCACTCCCAGGACTTAGACTCTGAGGGCTTCAAGATCTTTCACTCCTGTCCACTGCAGCTTCTGTGACTGCAGAGACTGGCCAGCAGTCTCTAAGGCGGGGCTTTTTTTTTTATTCACTCATTGGATGTGGGCATTGCTGGCCCGGCCAGCATTTATTGCCCATCCCTAATTGCCTGTGAGAAGGTGGTGGTGAGCTGTCGTCTTCAGCTACTGCAGCCCATGTGGTGTAGGTAGGGAGGGAGCGCCAGGATTTTGACTCAGCAACAGTGAAGGAATGGCAATATATTTCCAAGTCAAGATGATGAGTGACTCGGAGGGGAGCTTCCAGGTGGTGGTGTCCCCATGTGTCTGCTGCCCTTGTCCTTCTAGATGATACTGGTAATGGGTTTGGAAGATGCTGTCTAAGGAACCTTGGTGAATTCCTGCATTGCATCTTGTGGATGGTACATCCTGCTGCCACTGTGCAATGGTGGGAGTGAATATTTATGGATGGGGTGCCAATTGAGTGTGCTGCTTTGTCCTGGATGGTGTCAAGCTCCTTGAGTGTTGTTGGAGCTGCACTCGTCGAAGCAAGTAGAGAGTATTCCATCACTCCTAACTTGTGCCTTGTAGATGGTGGACAGGCTTTGGAGAGTCAGGAGGTGAGTTACTCACCTCAGGATTCCTAGCCTCAACCTACTTTTGTAGGCATGGTATTTATATGGCTAGCCCGGTTTAGCTCCTCCGGAGTGAGGGGCGGAAACCCCACCTCTGGCCAATTAACGCTCATTTGAGTTTGAAATGTCTGCAGGGCAGACAGTGTCTGTAGGGATGTGTTCTCCACCAACTCTTTGGCTGGCGGGACAGGAATCCCCATCCTGGCCATGAATTAAGTTTTACTGATACCTGTTATTTACAGATTTTTAGAAGCTCCTATGAAGTTGTCAGATTGTTGTGAAAGCCCAATCAATTCACTGATCTTTTGGGGAAGGAAGCCTCCTGCCATTATCCAGTATGAGCTGTTTGTGATTCCAGCCCCACACCAATGTGTTTGACTCTCTATTGCCTCTTGAAGGGGCCTAACAAATATTCAGTTGTGCTAAACTGCTAGAAGACCCACCACCACTTCCTAAGGATAACCAGAGATGGCCTTACCAGCAATGACCTCATTCAAAGAATGAATAATATATTAAAAAGGCAGCCCTTACCTGCATGCAGAAAGACCTGGGCAACACCCAGGCTTGTACTGAGCAGCAGCAAATAACATTCGAACAACACAAATGCCAGGCAGAGACCATTTCCAACAAGATTGATCCTAACTACCTCCCCTCAACATTTTAAAAATATTATCACCAAGTCTCCCACTATAAGCACCCTGTGGATCATTGTTAACCAAAAACTCAACTGGGCATGCCACATAAGTATCATGGCTGCTAGACAAGGACAGAGACTTGAGTTTTCTGCCATAAGTGGTCATCTCCTAACCCCTCAAAGCCTCTACTACCTACAAGGCACAAGTCATGGGTGTGATGGAATACTCCTCGCTTCCTTAGTTAGGTGCAGCTGCACCAACCTTCAGAAGCTTGGCACAATTCAGACCATATCAACCTGCTTAATTGGCATCTCGTCCAGTAGCCTAAATATCTACCCCACCACCATAGCTGTAGTGTATCCTATGTGCAAGATGCAAACCAATGGCCTCTTGCACCTGGAAGGACAAGGGCAGCAGACGCATGGGGACACCATCACCTCCAAGTTCCTCCTCCAAGTCACACACTGTCCTGACTTGGACACACAGCACCCCATTCTTTCATTGTCGCTGAGTGAAAATTGCAAAACTCCCCACCTAACAGCAGGATGTGGAGTACCTTCACCACGTGGGCTGCATCACCCTAGGGATAAATTCCTACTATGCCAGTGATGAGCATGTCCCAAGAATTAATATTAAGGAAAAAGACACACTCACTTGGTTAGCCTGTTAATAGCTTCAGAGTTTTTGTTGACTGCTCAGTACTCACCCCAAATGCTTCTACTTTTTTGATTTTTAAAAAAATAATTTCCTAAGAATGTACCCACATAATTTCCTGAAAAATGCCAGTGCAAATAAAATCAACTATTGAAAAGATAAAACTCTTACAGATTGCTAAGGGTAAGATTCTGTTTTGAAATAACTGAAAATGCATTTGAAGGCTTATCTTAGCTCTCTGGATTTCTAGAGTACAAGTTAATTTTTTTTAAAATGCTTAGTTGCCAGGAGATGTGTAGGAAGTGTTATAAGGGACTAGCCCTAAAATTCCCCAGTCTGACAGCTTAATTATGACAATGTATTCATGGACGAATGACACATCTGAAGCCACAAGGAAATGGCACAAAATAAGTAGCACAATTAACTGTTTGATTCCAACAGAAATGTTATTTATGTATCTTAATAATGCAAGAAGGCTGTTAGAAAATCATATGGGATCTTTGGCATTATAAACAGTCATAGAATACAAAAGCTAAACCATTACAAATCTCTGGTTATGTGTCAGCTGATTATTGTATCCAATTCTAGGCACCCAAGTTAAGGGAGAATGTCAAAGCTTTAGAGGGTGGAGAGATCATCTACCAGCGATGCAGGACTAGAGAAGCTGGGGTTGTTTCCCATAGAGCAGAGAAAGTTAAGGCGAGATTTAATAGCGTTATTCAAAAACATGAAGGATTTTGATAGATTAAGAAAGAAACTGTTTCCAGTGGCAGAAGGGTTGGTAACCAAAGAGTGCTCAGATTTAAAGTGTTTGACAAAAGAACCAGAGATGAGATGAAAATACTTTTTCTTTTGCACAGTGCGTTACGACCTGAATGCCATGCTTGAAACCATGATGGAACCAGCTCCAGTAGTACCTTCCAAAAGAAAAGTGGATCATACTTGAAGGGAAAATATTTGCAGGGCTATGAGGAAGGGCAGGGGTGTTGGACTAATTAGATAGCTTTTTCAAAGATCCAGCACAGGCTGAATGCCCTCCTGTGTTGTATCACACTGTGATTCTGGAAGTTGAATCTTTAGTATTTTGAGTAGAATTGCATTGTTGGAGGAGCTGTCTTTTGGATGAGATGTTAAACTGAGGCTGTATCTGTCTATTCAGGTGGATGCAAAAGATCCCAAGCGACTACTTGAAGAGCAGGCCAATTTTTATCTTTGACCAATATCGCCAAAACAAATCACCTGATCTTTCATCTTACCTTTTGCCAGACTTTCTGGGTAGTTTGACATGTTTGCCAACAAAAAAACAGTGACTGCACTTAAAAAATATATATATATTAATTGGCTGTGAAGAATTTGGGATGTCCTAAGTACATTAAAGTTGCTGTATTAAATGCAAGTCTGTCTTTAGTAAAGACTTGCATTTCAGAAAACCGCCCACAGAACCAGCAGTTGTTTGGAAAGTTCAGCTAACAAATAGTCCTCAACCTTTATTCAGGGAAAATAATTGGCCAATATTATTTGTCAATTGAGCTTTTTAGGAGCAAGAATAACTCACCAAATACAGAAGTAGCGTTCCTACACAAAATTTTCAAACAAAGTCAAACACCTTTAGCTCTGCAATGACTCGGTTATGGCTACATTGGAGTTCAGGTTCACCAACTTAAAAAAAAAAGTGACTGACTCAAGAAATGTGCTTAATTCAAGAAGCAATATTTGAAATGTATTAATATTTTCTCACTGTTCATCTTTGGGGCACTTATGTACATCAGAGCCCTCTAGTGGTGGTGGCTTACCATGGCACATCTTTAAGATGCCATTTTCAACAGCCATTGTATACTCTAGAAGAATACTCAGTGAAGAAATCCAGATGTAAAGTTTACAACTCCTCCTATTATATCTCATTGCTCAAGCCTGGTAAATATTCATTCAGATGTACCATGATATCATAGCCTACTGGAATGTGGGGAATATAAATATAAAATCCAGTTCTTTTAAATTGAGCAAACTTTTCATTACCAGAAACAAAATGGTTCAGAATTGTAGTTTTTATCCTTTCACAATCCACCCACCATGTCTGTAATGTGTTAGAAGGGAGGGTTTAGCCACTTCCCCTGCCTGTACTGTGTCCTTTTAACTAAAAATGCTATTGGAAATTCTTCAGGTAGTGTAAGTAATCCTCTTGTCTTCTCTCTCTCTCTCTAGTGTTACAACTGTGAGGAAGAAGCAATGTACCACTGCTGCTGGAACACCTCGTACTGCTCCATCAAATGTCAGCAAGAGCACTGGCATGCTGAGCACAAACGAACCTGCCGTCGAAAAAGATGAGAGTTCTGTCCTCCACAACAGCCATACTAAGAAACAGAGATAGTTTCCTTTTCACAGACCGTGCTGGTTTTATTTCGGAGCCACATTTCTGTGAATCTTGCTTCCCATTTGCACCAGCATTTTAATCTACAAAGCTTAGTTTCCCTACCCCCACCCACCCACCCTCCCAGTATAATCAGTTAGCCGAACCAAGTCGATCTGTGTTAATTTTAACCAGATACCTTTTTGTGTGTTTTTTAACTTCTTTTACATCAGTGGTCATATGATCAGTACTTCGGGACAGGGTTGACACAGCAGGTAATAAACCTGCTTTAAAAAAAATAACTGTTAATATTTCCCAACTCTGCTTTTTTATATTTTTCTTACGTATGCTACTTTTATTAATAAAAAAAATTGAATGTTGATCATGTATTAAAGCAGGGAAATGGGATTTCTAATGAGCTGGACCTTAGAGATGGAATGAACATTTAGTTCTGGTTTTGTAATTTGCACATTTCTTTTTTTCCTAACCCAAATGAGTCCACACGCATGTAAAATTGCCAAATACTACCTTTATGTACCAGTAGGTATGAACAGAAAAATTACAGTGAATTTTGCTTTCTGCACCAGTGTTCACTGAATATCTGTGCAGTTGTCTGTCTTGCAGTTGAATTGTATAAAATAAAATGAAGCACTTAGTTTTCTCAGCAGCTGTTAGGTTTTGGATCGTAATTAGCTATTGCTGCCTGTTTGCTTACAGTCCTTGTCACCTTAGACAGAATTATGTAACTGCATGTCAATCCATTTATAAAAGGCATTGTGATTGTGATGGGTCTGTACCTTGCTGAGTGTCTGGTACAAAACACATACCAGTAAATGTTTTGTGGTATTGCAGAAAACGGAAAATAATTTAAATATAGAATCATTCCAAAGGCTGTTTAAACATTTTACTAGTAGCTGCATGAAAGTAAGACACGTGTAACTTTGACTGTTCTGTTTTCATGTCTTGGTGACACCATTGCACCTTTTTCAAATTATGCAGTATAAACACTCTATTAAACATGACTGTGGCCTGATTTTGTTTTAAATTATCACTAAATTAACCTGCTTTGGATTGTTTTAGATGCGGCATTAAAATCAATTCATAGCTAAATACAGTTGCCATTTGTAACTCCATCATGTAA
Source organism: Cetorhinus maximus (assembly GCF_964194155.1). Taxonomy (NCBI): domain Eukaryota; kingdom Metazoa; phylum Chordata; class Chondrichthyes; order Lamniformes; family Cetorhinidae; genus Cetorhinus; species Cetorhinus maximus. The sequence goes on from NC_135881.1 coordinate 30,310,436, forward strand.
GGTTTAGCCACTCTGCACATTTATTCATTTAAGTGTGGCATCACATGGCAGTTCAGTTAGGACATGGCAAATTCTGGGCTTTTTTGTAAGTTTTTCTTACTGGCAATATATTAAATCATCTGTGTTTACATTGGGCAATAAATGTATTTCAGAGATGTACTTTGAATGTTTAACTTTTGGTGTTTATTTATATATAAATATCTATAATAAAAACAATTGGCAAGGATTGATGCAATGTCGTCTTCCCATCTGGAGAGGTGGGCCTACTTCGGTTGATAAATTGAGCAACTTGTTTAGATGTTGATCCATGTACTACTTAAGCAGCTAAATGGCAATATTTTACTGCAAATCTTACTATCCAGAACAAAGAAGTCTCCAAGTCTACTTTTTTAAGCTTTGTTTTTAATTCACTTCAAGGGTTTTTTTAATCAATTGGCTATTGATTCCAAGCAGTTTACAAGGTAAATCTCCAATTATGCTAACCTCACCTGAAATGATTTTCCTATATTTATTCTGTAGTACTAGAATATTATACTTTCTTCTGGATCAACATGCAGAGTTGCCTTATTTGTTTTTAAATCTACCTTTATACCATCTATGCTTCCCTTTCCCCCTTGAGCCCCCACATCTGGCAGTTCTGACACTGCATCTCGTGTCTCTGACCTTTTTTAATTCACTTATTGCCCAACTCTTGTTCAGAGGGCACTTAAGAGTCAACATGTAGGCCAGACAAGGATGGCAGGTTTCCTCCATTAGTGAGCCAGATGAGTTTTTACAACAATCGACAATTGTTTCAGCATTAAACTGTTAATTCCAGATTTTTATTGAATTCAAATTCCACCCTCTGCCCTGGCAGGATTCGAACCCGGCAACCCGGGCATTACCCTGGATCTTTGGGTTACTAGTTAGCGACAATGCCACTACTCTCACCGCTCTGCTGGGGTGAAATCAGGTGATGTTTCAGAGGTGGATACAGGTGGTATTAGTGATGCACAAATATGAGGTCGGAAGCACATCATGGGATTAAAGGTTGCGAACAGACTAGCTTAATCTCAGACTGTTGACCAGGAGAGAGAGATGGAGTCGGTGGTCGGGGAACAGATTTTTTTTTAGCAACTTACCATTCAGCCATTTAACTACGTTTCCTCTGATTTATGAGTCCAATTCTGTATCCCATTTGCAGGCCAATGTGTCATGTGCTGGTTGACCGAATAATTAAAATGCATCTTTACAAATTTTTCTTAACCAAATAGAGATGGAAACAATTGAGGAACAATTGTCATCCCTTAAGCCTAAGACTTAAAAACTAGAAGAAAGAAAAAGAAGAGAATGAAAAGCTGGAAAGGGAAGATGGGATATTGTGTGTAATTAGATGAAGTGGGTAAGTGCCAATAGAATGAGGAGAAATCTCATACAGATCATAGAATCACAGACTGGCTATAATACAGAAGAAGGCCATTCAGACCATCATGTCAGTCTGGTTCTCTGTTAGAGCAACTCAGCTTTAGTCCTGCTCCCCTGCCTTTTTCCCTGAAGCCCTGTAATTTTTTTTCCCTTCAGGTAATTACTCAATTCCCTTTTGAAAGCCATGATTGAATTTGCCACCACCACCACACTGAGCTAGTGTATTCCAGATCCTAACAACTCACTGTGTGTAAAAAAAAAAGTTTTTCCTTGTGTCACTGCTGATTCTTTTAACAATCACTTTAAATCTGTTTTCTCTGGTTCTTATCCCTTTCACCATCGGAAACAGTTTCTCCTCATCTGCCTGATTTTGAACACCTCTGTCAAATCTCCTCTTAACTTTCTCTAAGAACAGCCCCAACTTCACTAATCTATCTATGTAACTGAAAATCCTCATCCCTGGAATCATTCTTGTAAATCTTTTCTGCACCTTCACATCCTTCCTAAAGCATGGTGCCCAGAATTTAACACACTCCCGCTGAGGTTGAAGCAGTGTTTTAGACAGGTGGTTTGTCATAGCTTCTTTGCTTTTGTACTCTAAGCCACTGTTAATAAGGCATATGGGACCCTGGGCTTTATAAACTGTTTTCTCAACCTGCCCCGTCACCTTTAACAATTTGTGCACATGTACCCCCAGATCCTTCTGTTCCTACATTCCATTGAGAATTGTGTCCTTCAATTTATATTGCCTTTCCTCATTCTTCCTGCCAAAATGATTCACTTCACTCTATGTCCTCTCGAAGATTCACTGTTCTCATCAAAGTTCACAATAATTCCAACTTTTGTGTCATCTGCAAATTTTGAAATTGTGTTTTGTGCATTCAAGTCTAGGTCATTAATATAGACAAAGAAAAGCAGTGGCCCTAATATCAACCCCTGAGAACCTCCCTATGTACATTCCTCCAGTCTGAAAAACAATTGTGCACCACTGTTTCTTGTCACTCAGACAACTTCATATGCTGCCACTGGCCCTTTTATTCCATTGGCTTCAATTTTGCTGACAAGCTTGCTATGTGGCACTTTATCAAACACCTTTTGGAAGTCCACATACTCTATCTACATCACTTGCATTACCCTCTTCAATTCTCTGTTACTCATCAAAAATCTTGAATCAAATTAGCTGAATGCAATTTTTCCTTAACAAAATTTCCCTTGGCACAATAATAGTTAGGAAGGTAAATTGTGAAGATGACACAAGGAGGTTACAAAGGGACATAGGTGAAGGGAGAGACCAAAGATCTGACAAATGGAGTATAATGTAGGCAAATACGAAATTGTCCATTTTGGCAGGAAAAATAAAAAAGCTTAGCTAAATGGTGAGAGATTGCAGAGTTCTGAGATTGAGGGATCTGGGTGTCCTAGTGCATGAATCATAAAAGGCTAGTATGCAGGTACAGCAGGTAATTAGGAAAGTTAATAGAATGTTATAATTTATTGTGAGGGGAAATGAATACAAGTGTAGGGAGATTATGTTTCAGTTGTACAGGACATTGGTGAGACCACATCTGGAGCACTGTGTACAGTGGTCTTTTTTAAAGAAGGATGTAAATGCATTGGAAGCAGTTCAGCGAAGGTTTACTAGATGAATACCAAAAATGGATGGGTTGGCTTATGAGGAAAGGCTGGACAGGTTAGCTTGTACCCACTGGAGTTTAGAGGAGTAAGAGGCAACTTGGTTAAACCTTTAAGACCCTGAGAGGTCTTGACAGGCCGGATGTGGGGAGGATGTTTCTTCTTGTGCGAGAATCTAGAAATAGTACTCACTGTTTAAAAATACGGGGTCGCTTATTTAAGACTGAGTCGTGAGTCTTTGGAACTCTTCCTTTAAAGGTGGTGGAAGCAGAGTCTTCGAATATTTTTAAGACAGATCTAAATAGATCCTTAATTAACAAGGGGGTGAAAGGTTATTGGGGGTAGGCAGGAATGTGGTGTTGAGGTTACATTCAGATCAGCCATGATCATATTGAACGGCGGAGCAGGCTCGAGGGGCCGAGTGGCCTACACCTCCTAATTTGTATGTAAATCCATTTGGCTTTCCTCAATTTATCCACACTTGTCCAGGCGATTTTTAATTTTGCCCTGGGTTATTGTTTCTTAAAGCTTTCCCCCCACCATCATGGTTAAAGGTGACTGGCCTGTAATTGCTGGGTTGATCTTTGCACCCTCTTTTTGAACAAGGGTGTGACATATGCAGTTCTCCAGCCCTGTAGAACAATGGAAGATTATGGTCAGTACCTCCACAATTTCAATCCTTGCTTCTCTCAGTAACTTCAGATGCATCTCATCTCCAGGTGACTCATCAAGTACAGCCAGCTTTTCTAAAACTTCCTCTTCATCAATTTTTAGCTCATCCAGTGTCTCAACTACCTCCTCTTTCAATATGACCCTGACATCACCATCTTCCTTGGTAAAGAGGGATTCAACATACTCATTTAGGAGCTCAATAATGCCCTCTGCCACCATCTGTCAATCCCCTTTTTGGTCCCTAATTGGCCCTACTTCTTTTGCACCCTTGTAATATTTATATGTCTGCAGATGACTTTTGGATCCCCTTTTATGTTAGCTGCCGCTTCTCAAAATGCTATTTACTGCTTTTTTTTCACTTCCCATCTGAACTTCCTGCATTCAGCAGCTACAGCAGATTCTTTTTAACTTGATATCTCCCATAGCAACAAATCCAGCAAAAGAGAGACAGTACCAACTTGATGGGGTAGATTAAGGGAAAGTAAGTGGCAAAATATTACTGATATAACATAGAAAATGAGATCAGGCAAGATGGCTTAAAAGTTTGCAAAAAGCACAGCTAGTATTTAAGTGCAACATGTGAATGAGCCATGACTCAACAGTTGAGGGCACTAGTGATCTAGCCAGCAACTGTCAGTACTTCAATTTGCTGGAGGTTGTACTTCCCCTGTGGCTGTTTTTGTAAGGTTGGAGCACCGCAATACAGCTGTCCTCAAAGCAATTGAGCTCTTGGCATTATTCTCAAATAATACAACTTTCAGAATTGTGAGGGAAAAGTATGATAAAACACTACTGAACATTGCTGCAGGTTATATATTTGCCATTGACAAGTTCCATTGTTCATGAAAGTTCCCTTGCTGTTGTTCCAAATCACTTAAGGAAAGAGATAGAAACTCAGATGAAATCCTGCGAGCGAATGAGGTGTTTGGCTGCATCAAATCTTCGGTCTTAACAAGTTTGTGGCATGAAAAAAATCCAATCAGTTTAGCACATACAATAAATCAAGGGAAACAGGACACTATGAGCCCCTCAAGCTGGTTACAGACTTGCTCTTTGAGAACAGCGGTGCAGAATCTATCTATCTTCTTTCCACTGTTACACGAATCATTCCTGTGAGAAAACAGGGCAATTTCAGAAATGTTTTGTTGATTTTGCTGTTTTCGTTCATCCTTAACACTATTTCACTGGATGCTTATGTGCTGTTTCATCAATGGTTCCAGTTGTGATTTGCAGTTATCTTATGAAAACAAAGCTTAAGCCAAGCTGATGCAGGTGTCAAATGCGACAGCCAAAATATAGTGGGACAAAAAACACATCGGTGGAAGATTTGAATATAGTGGATTTTCTGTGGCGTTCCATGAGTCAAAATGGCAATGGTGATGAGTTGCTGGGCTTGGGAGAGGACTGGGGCTACTGAAAGGCTTGAAAAGAAAGTGTGTGTTTAAGTGAAATCATTGTTTGGTTTGTGGAAAATAAAGTTTTTGCTTCTCCAAATAAGTAAATATAATAGATTCATGACTGATCAGAGCATGTGGAGCCAGTAACAGCAAAGCAGAAAACCAACTAAATATTAGGGGGTAACTACCCAGACTGGCAAGAGGTGGAAAGTGGTGTTCAATGCAGGTTGGCGCAGGGACCACTCTTAATCACAAAGTACCTTGATGACTTGTAGTCAGGAATTGAAAGTACAATTTCAAAATTTGCGAACAGCACAAAAACGAGAGTGCCGATGGAAAACCCTACCTGAAGCACAAGTTAGAAACAAATCAAAAACAAATTTTCAATTATTGTTCCCCTTTACCAAAACGTTAAAATTCCAGTTTGTGTTGCCTTTTTGTTTGTTGGGACCAGTGCTAGTCCGGATATGGCACCTATGTAAAATTAGAAGAAAATTATGATGTACAATTTAAAACATCTGCAATTGGTTGTGTGGCTAACGTTACTTCACATCCCACACTTCTAAATAAATGAAAAATGTACTACTAGCAACTGGAAATATGCTTAACCCTTTCATGAGGATGTGGGAAGTGTTGCTGGGAAGGCCAGCATTTGTTGCCCATCCTAATTGCCCTTGAATTGAATAGCTTGCTCAGCCCTTTCAAAGAGCAGTCAACCACGCTGCTGTGGATCTGGACTCACCTGTAGGCCAGACCAGGCATGAATGGCAGATTTCCTTCTCTAAAGGATATTAGTCCTGTGCATTCAAACCCTTCATATAGATCGAGAAAAACAGTGGTCCTAATATCAATCCCAGATGGGTTTTTACAACAATCCCTGAGACTAGCTTCGTAATTCCAGATCCATTTCCAAATCTTTTGCTGCAATTTCTGCCAGTCCATCAGTAAAATTATTCAGTATTCAGATCACTGGTGTAGTTTAGAAACAGTAAGAACCTGGGGGTGAACTTTATTCATTACACTTCTTTCCCCACCTGAAGTTTGTGATCAAATCCCTCAGTTACCCTTCATTTCCTATTTTTAAGTACAAGCATTTCAGTAACAAGTTTAGTCAGAAGTCTTTCATGTGAAACATGGACAAATGAGCTGAATTACAGAGGTGAGCTGTGAGTGACTGCCTTTGATATCAAGGCAACATTTGACTGAATGGGGCAACAAGGAGCCCCAGTAAAGCCATACCTTGCGCAAAGGAAGATGGTTGCAGTTGTTGGATGTCAATCATTTCAGTCCCAGAACATCACTGCAGGAGTTCCTCAGCGTAGTGTCTTCAGCCCAACCATCTTCAGCTGCTTCATCAATGACCTTCCTTCCATCATAAGGTCAGAAGTGGGGATGTTCGCTAGTGATTACAAAACATGTTTGCAACTTCTTGGGTACCTTTTTTAAATTTATTCACGGGATGTGGGCTTCGCTGGCTGGGCCAGCATTTATTGCCCATCCCTAGTTGCCCTTGAGAAGGTGGTGGTGAGCTGCCTTCTTGAACCTCTGCAGTCCATGTGGCATAGGTACATCCACAGTGCTGTTAGGGAGGAAGTTGCAGGATTTTGACCCGGTGACAATGAAGGAATGGCGATATATTTTCAAGTCAGGATGGTGAGCGTCTTGGAGAGGAACTTCCAGGTGGTAGTGTTCCCATCTATCTGCTGCCCTTGTCCTTCTAGATGGTAGTGGTCGTGGGTTTGGAAGGTGCTGTCGAAGAAACGTTGGTGAATTCCTGCAGTACATCTTGTAGATACTACACAATGCTGTTACTGTGCATCGGTGGTGGAGGGAGTGAAGGTTTGTGGGTGTGGTGACAATCAAGTGGGCTGGTTTGTCCTGGACCAGTGTGAAGCTTCTTCAGTGTTTGTGGGAGCTGCATTCATCCAGGCAAGTGGGGAGTATTCCATCACATCCCTGACTTGTAGATGGTGGACAGGCTTTGGGGAGTCAGGAGGTGAGTTGCTCGAGTCATGATTCCTAGCCTCTGACCTGCTCTTATAGCCGCATTATTTATATGACTGGTCCTGTTCAGTTTCTGGTCAATGGTAACCCCCCCCCAGGATGTTGATAGTCGGGGGTTTCAGTGATGGTAATGCCATCAAGGGTTGATGGTTAGATTCTGTCTTGTTGGAGATGGTCATTGCTTGGCACTAGTGTGGCACGAATGTTACTTGCCATTTGTCAGCCCAAGCCTGAATATTGTCCAGGTCTAACTGCATTTGGACACAGACTGCTTCAGTATCTGAGGAGTCGCAAATGATACTGAATATTGTGCAATCATCACCGAACATCCCCACTTCTGACCTTATGATGGAAGGAAGGTCATTGATGAAGCAGCTGAAGATGGTTGGGCCGAGGACACTACCCTGAGGAACTCCTGCAGTGATGTCCTGGAGCTGAGATGACTGACCTCCAACAACCACAACCATCTTCCTTTGTGATAGGTATGACTCCAACCAGTGGAGAGTTTTCCCTCTGATCCCCATTGACTCCAGTTTTGCTAGGGCATCCTTGATGCCACACTCAGTCAAATGCTGCCTAGATGTCAAGGGCAGTCACTCTCACCTCACCTTGGAAGTGCAATTCTTTTGTCCATGTTTGAACCAAGGCTGTAATGAGGTCAGGAGCTGAGTGGCCCTGGCAGAACCAAAACTGGGCATCAGTGAGCAGGTTATTGCTAAGCAAGTACAGCTTGATAGCACTGTTGATGACTCCTTCCATCACTTTACTGGAGCACAAGTCTTCAGTACTATTGCCAGCATATTGTCAGGGCCCATTGCCTTTGCAGAATCCAGTGCCTTCAGCCATTTCTTGGTATCACATGGAATTAATCAAATTGGCTGAAGACTGGCATCTGTGATGATCGGACCTCCGGAGGAGGCCGAGATGGATCATCCACATGGCACTTCTGGCTGAAGTTTATAGCAAATGCTACAGCCTTATCTTTTGCACTGATGTGCTGGGCTCCTCCATCATTGAGGATGAGGATATTTGTGGAGCCTCCTCATCCAATGAGTTGTTTAATTGTCCACCACCATTCACGACTGGGTGTGGCAGGACTGCAGAGCTTAGATCTGATCAGTTGGTTGTGGGATCACTCAGCCCTGTCTATCACTTGCTGCTTATGCTGTTTGGCATGCAAGTAGTCCTGTGTAATAGCTTCACCAGGTTGAAACCTCATTTTTAAGTATGCCTGGTGCTGCTCCTGGCATGCCCTCCTGCACACTTCATTGAACCAGGGTTGATCCCCTGGTTTGATGGTAATGGTAGAGTGGGGGATATGCTGGGCCATGAGGTTACAGATTGTGTTTGAGTACAATTCAGCTGTTTCTGAACGCCCACGGTGCCTCATGGATGTCCAGTGTTGAGTTGCTAGATCTGTTCAAAATCTATCCCATTTAGCATGGTGATAGTGCCACACAACACAATGGAGGGTATCCTCAATGTGAAGGCAGAACTTTGTCTCCACAATGACTGTGTGGTGGTCACTCCTACCGATACAGTCATGGACAGATGCATCTGCGGCAGGCAGGTTAGTGAGATGAAGTCAAATATGTTTTTCCCCCTTGTTGGTTCCCCTACCACCTGCTGCAGACTCAGTCCAGCAGCAATGTCATTTAGGTCTTGGCCAGCTCAGTCAGTAGTGGTGCTACTGAGTCGCTCTTGGTGATGGACATTGAAGTCCCCTAACCAGAGTACATTCTGTGCCCTTACCACCCTCAGTGCTTCCTCCAAGTGGTGTTCAACATGGAGGAGCACTGATTCATCAGTTGAGTTAGGTGGTGAGGGTGCGGTATGTGGTAATCAGCAGGAGGTTTCCTTGCCCATGTTTGACCTGATGCAATGAGACTTTATGGGGGCCAGAGTCGATGTTGAGGACTCCCAGGGCAACTCCTTTCCTACTGTATACCACTGTTCTGCCACCTCCACTGGGCCTGGGTCTGTCATGCCGGAGGGACAGGACACTCTCAGGGATGGTGGTGTCTGGGACATTATCTGTAAGATATGATCCCGTGAGGATGATTATGTCAGGCTGGTGCTTGACCAGTCTGTGAGACAGCTCTCCCAATTTTGGCACTAGCCCCCAGATGTTAGTAAGGAGGACTTTGCAGGGTTGACAGGGCTGAGTTTGCCCTTGTTGTTTCTGGTGCCTAAGTCAATGCTGGGTAATTTGGTTTCATTCCTTTTTTGAGACTATGTAGCAGTTTGATACAACTAAGTGGCTTGCTAGGCCAATTCAGTCAACCGCATTGCTGTGGGTCTGGAGTCACATGTAGGCCAGACCAGGTAAGGATGGCGCATTCCCTTCCCGAAAGGGCATTAGTGAACCAGGTGGGTACTAAAATAGTCCGTGTCCGCATGCAGCGAGACATGGGCAACGTTAAGCATTGGGTTGATGAGTGAGAAGTCACGTTCATGCCATTCAAGTGCCAGGCAATGAATATCTTCAACAAGAGAATCTAACCATAACGTCTTTACATTCAATGCCATTACCATTACTGAACCCCTCACCATCAACATCTTGAGTGTCACCATTGACCAGAAACGTAGCTGGAACAGCCACTTATAAATATTTTGGCTGAGCAGGTTAGAGGTTGGATTTTCTGCAACAACTATCTCACCACCTGACTCCCAAAGGTCTTTTGACTGTCTACAAGTCTCAAATCAGGAGTGTGATGGAACATTCTTCACTTGACAGGATGAGTGTAGATCCCACAACACATAAGCAGCCCAACATCATCCAGGACAAATCATTTGATTGGCACTCCATCCACTTTAAAATTTCACTCACTGCACTGGTGCAGATGTACCATCTACATGACGAACGGCCCTGACTTTCATAGACTTTTTCGATAGCACCTCTCAAACTTGCACAGGCTAACATTTGAAGGACAAGAACAGCAGGTGGATGGGAATGCCACACCTGCAAGTTCCCTTCCAACACACACAACATTCTGACTGGGAAATACATTGTCAAAATTCTGGAACTCCCTCCTTAAAAGCATTGTGGGTGTACCTAAACCATACGAACAAATCTGAGGGATGGACACACCATCTGTGGTTAACCAGAAAGGTTAAAGGTTATACCAAACTTAAAGAAAAAGTATATAATTGTGCAAAGATAGGTGGAAGGCCAGAAGATTGGACAGAATGAAAGGAACAGCAAAGGATGACTAAAAGATTAATAAGGAGGGAAAAATTAGAGTACGAGAGAAAGCTAGCCAGAAAGATAAAAGCAGGCAGTAAGAGTTTCTATAAGTATTTAAAAAAGGAAAGAGTTAATAGAATTAATTATAGAAAGTGAGGCTGGAGAATTGATAATGGAAAACAAGAAAATGGCAGATGAATTGAACAGGTATTTCACATCAGTCTTCACTATACAAGATAAAAGTAACATCCCAGAAGCAGCTATAAACCAGGAAATGGAAGGGAGGGAGGAACTCAGGAAAATTACAATCACGAGAGAAGTGGTACTGAGCAAATTGATGGAGCTGTGGGCTGACACATGCCCAGGTCCTGATGGACTTCAGCCCAGGATCTTAAAAGAAGTGACATAGTTGATGCATTGGTTTTAATTTTCCGAAACTCCCTAAATTTGGGGAAGGTCCCATTACTTTAGAAGAGAGCAAATGTAACTCCATTATTCAAAAAGGGAGGGAGACAGAAAGTGAGAAATTAAAGGCCAGTTAGCTTAACATCTGTCATCGGGAAAATGTTGAAAGCCATTATTAAAGAAGCTTTAGCAGGACACTTGGATAAGGCCATAACCATAAGATGTAGGTGCAGAAGTAGGCCATTCAGCCCATCGAGTCTACTCTGCCATTCAATGAGATCATTGCTGAGCTGATAACCCTCAACTCCACTTTCCTGCCTTTTCCCCATAACCCTTGATTCCCTTACTGATTAAAAATCTGTTTATCTCAGCCTTGAATATACTTAATGACCCAGCCTCTACAGCCATCTGTGATAAAGAATTCCACAGATTCACTATCCTCTGAGAGAAGAAATTCCTCCTCATCTCTGTTTTAAATGGGCGCCCTCTTACTCTGAGATTATATCCACTGGTCCGAGACTCTCCCACAAGGGGAAACAACCTCTCAGCATCTACCCTGTCAAGCCCCCTAAGATTCTTATATGTTTCAATAAGGTCACCTCTCATTCTTCTAAACTCCAATGAGTACAACCCCAACCTACTCAACCTCTCCTCATAAGAAAATCCCTCCATACCCGGGATCAACCTAGTGAACCTTCTCTGGACTGCCTCCAATGCCAGTACATCTTTCCTTAGAGAAGGGGACCAAAACTGTTCACAGTATTCTAGGTGTGGTCTAACTAGTGCCTTGTATAGTTTTCGCAAGGCTTCCCTATTTTCATACTCCATTCCCTTTGAAATAAAGGCCAACATTCCATTTGCCTTCCCTATTACCTGTTGAACTTGTATGTTAGCTTATTGGGATTCATGCACAAGGACTCCCAAATCCCTCTGTGCTGCAGCCTCCTGCAGCCTTTCTCCATGTAACTAATATTCAACTCCTCTATCCTTCCTGCCAAAGTGCATAACCTCACATTTTCTCACATTATATTCCATCTGCCAAGTTTTTGCCCACTTACTTAATCTGTCTATATCCCTCTGTAGACTCCTTGTGCCATCCACACCACTTGCCTTCCCAACTACTTTTTGTGTCACCCACAAACTTGGCGATAGTACATTCACTTCCCTCATCTAAGTCATTAATATATATTGTAAATAATTGAGGCCCCAGCACTGAGCCCTGTGGCACTCCACTAGATACAGGTTGCCATCCTGCAAATTGTATTTTATTCAATTTATTAATTAATTACTCTAATATCCCCACTCTTCACACTTTATTATAATTTTTTTATACACACCAGTATCGATCCTATACTTAACAAACTATCTTTAAGAGAAAGAGAAAAAAAAGACTAGAGATCTAAACACAAACTAAAGACCTTACTTTTAAGACTAGAAATACTCACCAATCCAATTCACCAATCATCTGCTCTCCGCTTTTCCCTCTCGCGCTCTTTAATGGGCTCTCACTCTTCTCGTGTTCTCTCGCTGTTAAACACCCCACTTCTCTCGCACTCGCTCTCTTTAAATGACCACGCTGTTTCTCAGTTCAAGGTAATCAGACAGAGTCAACATGGTTTGTGAAAGGGAAATCATGTTTAATCAACTAATTGGAGTTCTTTGAAGAAGTAATATGTGCTGTGGATTAAGGGGAGCCGGTGGATGCACTGTACTTAGATTTCCAGAAGGCATTTGATAAAGTGCCACATCATAAGTTATTGCAGAAAATAAAACTCACAGTACACAGAGTAACATATTGGCATAGATAGAAGACTGGCTGGCTAACAGGAAGCAGAGAGTAGGCATAAATGTTTTTTTTTCAGGTTGGCAAGATGTAACGAATGGTGTGCCATAGGGATCAGTGCTGGGACCTCAACTGTTTACAATTTAAATAAATTACTTGGATGAAGGGATGGATGCAAAATTTGCTGATGGCACAAAGATAGGTAAGAAAGTAAGTTGTGAAGGGCACATAAGGAGGCTACAAAAATATATAGATAGGTTCAGTGAATGGGCAAAGATCTGGCAAATGGATTATAATGTGGAAAAATGTGAGATTATCCATTTTGGCAGGAAGAATAAAAGAGAAGCATATTATCTAAATAGTGAGAGATTGAAGAGCTCTGAGATGCAGAGGGATCTGGGTGTCTTAGTGCATGAATCGCAAAAGACTAATGTGCAGGTACAGCAAGTAATTAGGAAAGCTAATAGAATGTTATCGTTTATTGCGAGGGGAATTGAATACAAAAGTAGGGAGGTTATGCTTCAGTTATACAGATCACTAGTGAGACCACATCTTGAGAACTGTGTACAGTATTGGTTACCTTAGTTAAGGAAGGATGTACATGTGTTGGAAGCAGTTCAGAGAAGGTTTACCAGACTAATACCTGGAATGGGCGGGTTGTCTTATGAAGAAAGTTTGGACAGGCTAGGCTTGTATCCGCTGGAGTTTAGAAGAGTAAGAGGTGACTTCATTGAAACATACAAGATCCTGAGGAGTCTTGACAGGGTGGATGTGTTTCCTCTTGTGGGAGAATCTAGAACTAGAGGTCACTGTTTAAAAATATGAGGCCGCCCGTTTAAAACAGAGATGAGGTGAAAATTTTTCTCTCAGAGGGTGGTGAGTCTTTGGAACTCTCTTCCTGAAAAGGTGGTGGAAACAGAGTCTCTGAATATTTAAGGCAGAGGTAGATAGATTCTTGGTAAGCAAGGGGGTGATAGGTTATCGGGGGAAGGTGGGCTGCAGATTCCAGGTTATCAGATCAGCCATGATCTTATTAAATGGCGGAGCAGGCTCAAGGGGCCGAATGGCCTACTCCTGCTCCTTGTTGGTATGACTACAGCAGCTTACCACCATCTTCTCAAGGGTAAATAGGGAGGGGCAGCAAGTGCTGGCCTTGCTATAGTGAATCCCACATCCCATGAATGAATAAAATTACAGTAAACCATGAGTAAACTCCATCATTCTGCATTTGTATGGCACCTTTACTATTGTTAATCCATCCTGAGCATTTTTTTTTTGAGGAACAAATGGTCTCCAAGCAATTTCCTTCAATGGCAACTTGGTTGAAAAGAGGTTTGGGTTTTTTTAAAGTTGCAATAATTACAGGGATTTGGGAACAGAATTTTTCCAACATTGTCCACATTGACCCATGGAGCATGGACAAACCAGGGGAAAAGTAATGGGATTGCACTCAAAACACCACAGTCAGAGGAACACAGGGTGCAAGAAGAGCTAAAAGGTTGTATAAGGTTATAAAGAAGTTGTGGAGAAAGGCTCTTGATGGATATGAAGATGAGAATACATTTTAAACTTTTCCTGTTTCTCCAAACGTGAGCGGGGCAAACGGGTGTGGGGGACTCTGGGGGCAGAATATATGAGACTACATTTTGGGCAAGATGGAGGATGAAAATTAGGAGGCCAATAAGAAAACTCTAGAGAAATTGAGCTTAAAGTTTATGTAAGTATGCATAGAAGATTCAGGGGTGGGTTGGTGGAGGGGGAAGAGATGAGGTATTGGTGGAGGAAGGGAGCAAACAACCTTAGTGATGGATGATTGAAGCTCCACTCTTGATCAGACTAGGTGACAAGATCCAGCCTGAGTGCATGGCTGAGGGGGGATCCATTTGAGGTTTGGACAGCAGAGTTTCTGGTTGGGTTTGAAAACAAATGCTTTAATCTTTCTATTGTTCAAATGGAAGAAAAATGTTAGACACGAGGTCTGACAGCATGAAGGTTGTCATAGGATCAAGGGAGATGGTGGAAGGGTAGAACTAGGCATCCTGGTACATGTTGAAGGCTGAGGATTACAAGGGGCAACATGTAAATTAAGACAATAAGGAGAGGGTCTTGTGGGTTGGGGGAGGGGGGTGGCAGCAAGGGGACACTCAGGAGCTGGTGCTGATGGGTGGGAAGAGCAGTCATACTCTTGATGTGTTTACTGCAAGTAGGAAAGAAAATATATTGGGTATCCCATGGACCAGGGGAGAGGTGATGGAGAATGATGACATCCTAAACTATAGCAAGTGCTGCAGAGGTGGCGGAGGACAATGAAGGATATCAGACCAAAATCACATCCTCAGAGGATGCCTTTTTTTATATATCTATTCTTTCAAGGGACGTGGGCATTGCTGGCAAGGCCAGCATTTGTTGTCCATTCACAACTGCCCTTGAGCTGAGTAGCTTGGTAGACCATTGCAGAGGGCAGTTATAAGTCAACTAGTCTGGAGTCACACGTAGGCCAGACTAGGTAAGAGATTTCCTTCCATGGGTTTTTTCGACAATCCACAATAGTTTCATGGTAACCATTGCTGAGGCTAGCTTTATAATTCCAGATTTATTTGAATTTAAATTTCAGCAGCTGCGATGGTGGGAATTGAACCCATGTTCAGAGCCTGGGCCTCTGGATTATAAGTCCAGTGACATTACCACTATACCACCATCTCCCCAATCATTCTTGATTCGCCTAGACTGTTTTTGATTCTAAGAGTAGGGCAGGAGCAAACTGAAGGGATTGAGACAAGTAGTTTTGCAAAATCTGGACATGGATCTAGGAAGCACTGACACATTTTAATTAATGAGAAAGGGTTTTGATTCAAGATTTGGGGGGAGTATAATTTGATGGATGGGTCAAGGATGGTCTTTTTTCTTTGAATACCAGAATTTTGGTTGTTTTGAAAGGGAGTGAGTTGGCACTTGAAAGGAAATTATGACGATGTGAACTAGAATAAGGGCCAGGACAGCTAGGCATGTGTTTAGGAGTTGGGTAGGGAGGTAATCAAAGTAACATGAGGCTCCAATATGTACTAACAGAGTTGCTTTTATTTTTTATAAAACACAATTTTGTTGCATTTCAAAAATGCTAGTTGTACAATATCAGTAGCGAAAATATAGTTAACAAATGCAAAGTAATCTGACTTTACTTCAGTGTTGCTTGCAACTACACAGCACAATGGCATAGTGACTACCATCCTAGTCTAGCAATCCAGAGATTGACTGATCAAAGCAATGGCAAGGTTTGAAATGGAATCCAATAAAGCGTGCTATTTGTGGATTTGCACAAAAAAACTAACACGAGCTGTAACTTTGTTATAAAAACCCAGCTGATTCACTGTCTCCCAGGGAAGAGTCTCCCACTCTACCCAGTTTGATCTATATGTGACTAATCCGTCGTACATGACTCATAATGCTCTCTAAAGTGTTCGACTTCATCACCATCTCGAATAATAAACCAACTTCAGTGTTGCCCAAATTTGAAGTTAAAAAGCAACAACTACTTTAAATTATTGATAAACTAGCAAATTGAGTTTTTTTTGGTTACGTCTCAGTTCAAAACAGTTGACTTCACAAAGTTGGATTACTTTTTTTAAAGAAACATCTTTTTAACATTAATTTGCAGAGCTGAAGAGACAGGTCAGCAAAGCTAAAATAGTAAACAAGATTAGGACAGCAGGAAATATCAAAAGAAACATTAAGCATTTCTACAAATTTATCCAGAGAATTTAGGATAGAGGAGAGATGATGGTCCTAAAGGCAGCATGATATTAAACACTGGGCAGAATTTTACATCCCATGGGCGGGCGCACACCCAGCCCAACTGGGCGTGAAATCATGAGTGTCCCAACGTCACCCTGCACTCACGTGATATTTCGCTCAGTGGGCGCGCGCAAAAGTCGGAAGCGTGCCCACCAATTAACAGGGCAGTTAAGCCCATTAACGGCTCAGTTGTCTGATTTTCGTGGCCTGTCCAACCTTATGGCTGGCAGATGGGCGAATCGGCCAGGCGGACTTTGCACTTTTCGTCAAACCTCATCCAAGGGCAGGATGAGGTTCCTGTTATTAAATCAAATAGAAATCCGTGGACAGCATTTTTATCATCTATTTGTTCGGGTGTCTGATTGTGATGCTTGGACATTTTTTTCCTCATTTTCAAAGCTTTATTTCATGGTTTTCAAGTCTGCTGCTCCTCAAGGCAGCTCTCTGCCTTCAGGGGGCTTTCTCTCAGTGCTCGCCCGCGCCTGTGGAAACGTCATGGCCCGCCCTCCTCCCACCCCCACCCCGGCAGCGCTGAGCTTTTCAACGCGCTTTTCACGCTGGCTGGCTGTTAATTGGCCAGCCAGCATGAAATTGCACCCGGGGGCCAATCGCGGTCCGCAGTCCGTTTCCTGACCGCTCCTGGGCCCGCCTATCGCGCCCACCCGCTGAGCTGAAAATTCAAGCCATTGAAAAGATAGCAAATGTACTAAATGAGTCATATCTAGTGTTCAGGGATATCATTAAGCGCTGTCTACCCAGCAAAGAAGCTGAAATTCGAGGGGAGGAATTACTAAAGGAAAAAGAAATTTCTGATAAGATGGTCACAGATAAGCTGAGGAAGTTAAAGGCAGACCAAACATCTGGCCCAGATTAGCTTCATATGAGGATACTTGAAGCACTGGTTAGCAAAACCAATCATGTCCTTACCAAGTGTTTGAGGACCGGAAAGGAGCTGACCCAACAGCAATCTTTATAAAGGTCATTGAGGCAATTCAGGAAACTATAAGTCAGAATCTGTTGTGGGATGAAAATGATCTAACTCAGAGAAAGCAGGGTGGTTGTGATTGGAGCTGTCAATATGGTCAGTATTGGAGACATTGCTGTTTAATGCGTATATAAATGGTTTGCAGAAACAAAGCAGTCTAGCCTTGCAGGTTAAACCAATTTGAGGAAGGAAGGGTTTAACTAATGGGCATCAAGCAAGGTGAAATATAAAGAGGACCTGGAAAAATGGCCTGATAAGTGGCAAATGCATTAAATGTTGACAAAAGCAAGGGAATGAGACCAGAGAAGAGAACAAACAGCAGGAATATAAAGCAAATCGTCCAAAGACTATTGGAGAAACAGGAGGAAGATCTTAGGATATTGGTGTATAGCTCATTGAAACCAAACACAATGTGTATTGATACTGAGAAATACTAACCAGACAGTGAGATGTATAGCTAGAGGGGTAAAGCACAAATATCAAGAGCCTGTACAAGGCACTGGCATGACCATGCCTGGGGAGCTATGCACAATTTTGGTCATTATACTACAGCAAGGATATCTAGCCATTGCTGTCTATGAAAGACAACCAAATTCAAAATCACTTCAAGCCATCCAAGTAATTGTTTTCTCTAGAGA
Source organism: Cetorhinus maximus (assembly GCF_964194155.1). NCBI lineage: Eukaryota > Metazoa > Chordata > Chondrichthyes > Lamniformes > Cetorhinidae > Cetorhinus > Cetorhinus maximus. The sequence goes on from NC_135881.1 coordinate 30,328,335, forward strand.
AGGGACCCAAAGATATTATTTCCAGAATTCAAGATTCTTAAGGGAATTGATGAAAAGAACAATAACAACCTGCATTTATACAGCAACCTTAATAGCACACTGACATTTGAAGGATTGTGAAATTGAGGTGTTTTGGAACCAGTTAGATGGGCTGCAGACTTTTGCAATCATACATCTCGTATACCAGATTGTTTGTATAATATTCTGCCAACTTGTAATTTTTGGTGTTATATATCCAAGAACTGTCATAGGGCCAAAACAGCAACTATTTTCAACCTTTGTGAAAAGGATCTTGACTAATCTCAAAGAGGATGCAATTGAAGGCTACAGGAGTGTTAGCTAATAAGGGCATTGCTGGGAAATATTTACACTGAATGAAGACAGATGAGGTGTTTTCAGAGCAACAAAAATAAAAGCTTTTATTTGTTCATTTGAATATAAAACAGGCGTTATCACAGATGTACAAAGCGTACTGGTGGTTTAACATACAAGAAAGATTGCTGTCCTTTGCACAGTAAAATCCATTGTGATTGGTTGAGTACATGAAATTCTCTTACCATTCATCAGACTACACGACTCAACGCTGCTAACATTCAACTGATAAAGGGACAGTCTTCCCTTGGGTAAAGTGTCAAGCAGGATAATAATAATAATAATAATAACAAGCACCATGAGGAATCTGATCCTGTTCTGATTAGTTTTGACATTATATGATCTTCATGTACCTTCCATTTTGTGCATGTGCATCGAGTTTCATTACATGGTTTTGTTTTACTTCAAAGCACTAGGTCACAAGACAAACTGTTTTTATACATTCTAATGCATGGTTTATCTATAGTAAGTTTTCTAATAAAGGACAAGCCTTCTTTATTGCTGAGTCTAGTAGGACTCTGGATGGTTGCTTCTTCCACTCTCACAACGAAACAAGAAACCTACTTTACTACAAATAGTAAATGTTAGACTCTCTTTACAAATGGCAGGTAGCAGAGGACACAACAAACCTGGCTTTGAAAATGTATAAACCTTAGAGGTAATGTGCTAGATTGAAAGCATGGATTTAGGTCTCAGTAAAAGAAAAGCAGCATTGTTGCCACTGTTATATAGTCTACTTTACTTTCTCATTCATGACAAACATCATTTTCATACACTGGGGGATATTCAACATCCACTCATTAAGGCAGCCCATTGCGAAATGTTTTTCACACCCGACCAGACAGCTCCAAAGCTGCCGATCCACTCTAAACTGACGTATGGCCTGTTTAATCTTCAGCCATGCTGCTGTCATGTTGCAACGTACGATTGAATGCTTTTTATCTCAGGTGAGCAGGAAAAGTGATGTGTCGTTGATCTGGCTCTGCTTAACTTACACCTCCTATCAATTAACCACAAAGCAACATTTCCAAGGGCAGAGAGAAATCAACAGCAGACCAGGCTCTCTTACCATCCCAGTAAGAAGCAGATGGAAGAAGGTGTTGACAAATGGCAAACAGCTTACAGAAGGATGGGGGATGGGATTGTAACAAAAATGAAGGAAAGTTGTCAGCCACCAATTTTCTGTGTACACTGCACCCTATCAGAAAAAAATTTAAAAACCTGACATTTTAATGTAAAATATATTGTTGCAAAAAATTTAACTGTAAAAAATTAACACCTATTCTTGTACATTAGTTCCTTATATCCTATATTTTAACTCAATATTTCAAAGTGTGTTTACTGGCAAAACGGCTCTTTTGCAGCTAGTTGCTTTATGATTTTTTTCAATTCTTACAAACCCATAACAAGTTAAGAAAAAGCTTTACTATAAACACAATTAGCAGCAGTAAAAAGTTTGAAACTATCATAAATAGCTGTCAGTTCAGAATCTGAAGTCACACAGGAGCATTAAGCATGCACACATCTTAGAAAACACACAATCTACTCTGTTTAACCTGCCACATGCGGAGAGTCTAACAGCAGTGTGTGTGTGCACATGCCAACACAAAGTTATCAATGAACACCAGGCAATCTGGCACAATACAATTTTTTTTTATTGATTTTTCAAATTTTTTTAGTGCACTTTAAACCTCAGTTAATTCACAAGCATAAAGATGTCCATTGATCTTTTCACAAGCTGGGATCTTCTGATGGAAGTTGCTTGCGGGTCACTTCACGCACTGAGATACTACACCTCTGAGGTGGGCTGAGTGAATGACATGACCGTTGTTCATTTAAAAACCAGGACACCATGCAAGTAAGAATTACTGGACTTTCAATGTCTCTTCCATTGGTAAAACCATAGATCCGATGAATTACCTCGAATATAGTGTGCCGATGTGAAGCTATCCACATAAAATAATGCAACACTTTGCCTCTTATTAGCAAACACTTAAAAGAGGAAAACATTCTCAAATGTCTTTCTCTTCTTATACTTCTAAAGAGAACAAAATAAATTAAAACTGTTTTGTACATAATTACATGATATGAAGTTACTCAGTATTTTTTTCTCCTGTTTGTAGTACAATGATATCATCACACAAGCGAAAACATAACTGATACGCCTTCAGTGGCTACACCAACAATAAACACTCATATTGTTAGGTAGCAGACACCTCCTCCTGACTGGCTTATCAGGTTTGCCAAGCCCTGCTTTGAGAGGGAGTTTATGATTTCGGTGCAGCTGTTAAGGTGCTGACAGGGTGGACGTTACTCTTGTACCTCTTTATATCAAATACCAGACATAAGAAAAAAAAGAGGGGCAAAATATCCTAAACCAGTCATTTCTAGATAGAAGGTTCCTTGTTTACAACTTTTTGACAATTTTTGACCAAATCTCAAGAATTAACAATCTAAAATACTTGCTTTTGCCACAGTATGTGAATACATAAAAAGCACCCCCTTAGAGGGCAGATTAAAAAACGTAAGCAACTTCAGCTGATATAACTTAAAAATACAGAGCGCAGATAGTACACTTACTTCAAAAGCAGTTAATCAACCAACAAGCAAGAAACAGGCTCCATAATGGGCTTTTGACTTTCAAAGAGTTGTGTACGTATCATTGTCTTTGCCTGTTAAATGTCTGTGGTACAAAGGGATAGTTTCACATCTTTGTGGCGAGTCACTAGTGCTTGCAAGTGCAGGAAGTCCCTCTGTGGAGCAAGTATCGTCTATCGGCTTCTGCACATTTTGTGGTGAACACCAAGAGTTCTTTTTACATATATACATACACATAGTTAATGGAAGCCTTAGAACAAGAGGCTACATGTTGTAGGCCACATAGATCGGATCTAGTTGGTCTGCCAGAAATCCATCCCTTAAATGCATGCGTTGTTTTTCTCCACGTGAGTTTATAGGAATCACTCCAACATCAACCACAACTACTACTCCTACAATTAGGTAATGTTCCTCCAGAACCACGTTAGTGACCAAAGGAACAAGGTCCAAAGCTTCCTGTTCTGATCCGTCCAGTTCCACCACCACCACCAAAAGATTTGTCCAGGTAAACACCGCACTGGAGGAAAATAAAAAAGGAGAAATATGGAGGAAGCAGTTTATTTGGAATGAAGCAAAATATATTATATATCCGATTTAAGCTAAAAAGAAATGGGTTAACACTGATCAACAAATATTTCTTCCTCTTTAGCAGCCCCTTATTCACTACCTTGGTTCACCAGAAGTATCATTCAGCATTTGCTCATCACATTAAATAACCTTAACTACTTTTCCATGGCCATCCCTACAAGTTCCCATCCCTGACTTCATCCTGGAGCCAATCAAAATCTAGTTTGTTCATAGCAACTTATTTTTCCTTACCTAGGCAACCCTGTTTAACTTCATGTTCCACCAAATTTGCCACCATGTCTAATTTAACTCATCACAAGATTTAAATTCAATCTACCCTCCTACTATTTTCTTTCACTCTCTTTCAAGGTCCTCAAATCCTAACATTATCCAAAGCCCCTGGTGACATTCTTGTTGAAATATCCCTTCCACGTTTCTCACCCAATGTGTCGGTACCCTCACCTATATGCAAGACCACCTCCACAATATAAGGTTTCACCACTTCCAAGGACTTCATCATTAACATGCCATGACCAAACACTTATTCGCCTCCCTTGTTATCCACGTCATCTTTCTTGCCCTAACCTCTGCACCATCACCCTACATCACTAGAAACTCTGCCTCTCAGATCCCTCACTAGCACCTTTACCAACTCCCTCTCCTATCTGCATTCACCATGATTTTGTCATCTCATTTGGGCTACTCAATAACTGCCTTGCTTCCTCTTTTACCAGCTTTATCCACACCAAATCACTCTCAATTTCCCATCCTCATTGCCTCTCTTGATCACCATCTTTAATTGCTTAAACCCGAGGGCTGTAAGCTTGCACACACATGTAACATGTCTGGCCTGGATGTCTATTGCTAAATTTGTCTCAACCATCTGAAAAGAAAATCACCCCTCCCACTCCATGGCCAAATTTGATTACAGGACAAGGGTAAGTCCAAACTCCTTTTCAAATCCGTTCCATCACCATTATCTACTTCCACCTTCAAAATATTACCTACCTCTGCTGCTACCCTCCCCTTTTTTGTCACTAGAACCTTTATTCATGTCTCCAGATTATCTTTCCAAACCCTTCTTCACCAGCTTGCCAAGCTACATTATCCTTAAATTGCAATCTTGCCTTTGGTAACCTCCACGTATTTCGCCCATTTTGCATTCTGACATGGAACTGCAAAGAGACTAACATTGTTACTATATAGATCTAAGCAGTCATTCTAAATCAATGAAATGCATACCACAGAATGAGGCCATTCAGCCCATCATGCCTATGCTGGCTCTTTGAAAGAGAAGTTGTGCTTAGTCGCACACCTTCACTTTTGGTCCATAAGCTTCTCATCAAGTATCTACTCAACTCCCTTTTAAAATTAGTTATGGAATCAGCTTCCACCACCTAACCATGTGGGGTGTTTCAGATTCTAAAAACTTCGAGTGTAAAAATTTCTCTTCTCCTCTGTAAATCTCTGCCCACACCTTCCACCACAGCACAAGTAAACTAAGTTAAAGGCAAAATACTGCGGATGCTGGAAATCTGAAACAAAAACAAAAAATGCTGGAAAAACTCAGCAGGTCTGACAGCGTCTGTGGAGAGAAAGACAGAGTTAACGTTTCGAGTCCGTATGACTCTTCTTCAGAGCTTAGTTGTTTGGTAGTACAGAATTTGAGTATTGGTGAAAAAAGACATTTTGTCAAAACTTTTCCTCTTGCACTCATCAGAACAATCACAAGACTACCAATGTCAGAGGAAGCAACAGCTTTATACTGTATGAGACAAGAATGCTAATTGGTTGGCAAGTGGACTCTGATTGGTAGAGGCATTGCTATGGAGAATGGTGACTGACAGTTAACTGCCAAACATTGCTTGAAATTTAAACCTGGCAGCTTGACCCTGATTGGTCAAGGCATTGTCCTGCGGAATGAACCAGCAAATGCCTATCATTTATTTTGTTTAGCTGAAACAGGCACAATGTGTGTACATATTCTTTCTGTCTGCAAAGAACAGGTCATTGTGTATTAATATATGCAGCTTCCAGTACATGTAAATGCACCACACTGCAAGCCAAACTGACAATCTTAAATTGGTTGTCAGCGTAAGTTTTAGCACACTGAGGATTATTTAGTAAATGTTTCCCATCATAGAATCACATCTAATGTTGGACACTGTATTTTGAGTTTTGCAAGCACGAGCTGGTTGGGTACAGTCTGCACCTTGCCTGTTGTGAACAGCAGAAGGGACAGGCTGTTTGCTACAATCTGCCAGTCTTTGGGACATATGGCCTACATGTCTAGCAACACACTGACACTGAAATTCATATACCACATTACTCATTTGTGTGATAGGCACAATGTCTTTTTTGATTGACAGCAGCATCCTGTTCGTGGCGAATACTTGTGTTGCTATTGCATAGTAGCAGCGTGAAACGGCTAGCTTCACCTTTGCTCAACTTTTTGAGATACCTTGCCTTTCCAAGGTGATCATCCTTAACAAGCGTGCCCAATTTAACAAAATGCCTGTCATTCTTAATGACGAGTCCAAATTCGTATCCATTGGACTTGCTGCTCAACATGACTGGACAGCCTTACTCGAAAGTAAGCTAAAATATGCTTCTTGGACTTGTGTAAGGGCGATGAGCTGTTGCATGATATACATATGACAGGGTTTGTCCTCATTGCTTGCTGTGCCTGTGCGTGTATGAGCTGCCCAAGACACACAAAGATGATGTCCCTTTACGCCCTATCTTATCTATGACCAGTTCTGCACAGCATAAATGGGCCAAATGGCTAGGTGAATTGTTACAAGCAGTTTTGAACAAGTTTTCCAAATACACGGTGAAGGATTCTTTCACATTTGAGAAGGCCATATAGGACTTGCATATCGATAGCAATGCTGTGTCCATGTGCTCATTTGACATTGCTAGCCTATTCACCAATGTTCCAGTTAAAGAAGCCATAGATATTTGCGCTGCAGCACTATATCATGGCAGTCTAGACCCACCACCATTGCGTGAATTGGTATTCATTGAACTTATGAACTCGGCAACTCGAACAGTTGAATTCAGCTTTAAAGACACCATGTATGCCCAAACAGATGGCGTTGCCATGGGATCCTCTCTAGGCCCAGCTCTCACAAACATCGTCGTGAGAAAAGTGTCTTGGATGGGATGACATCTACCTTCCTACCCCTTACATATTTCTGATATGTGGATGATACATTTGCTATATTTAAATCCATAGCAACATGTAATAATTTCCTTGCATGTCTTAATGGGCTCCATCCTGCGCTCAAATTCACCTTTGAAATGGAGCAGTCAAATTAACTTCTTTTCCTTGACATACTAGTTGGGTTCTCTATCACTGGTCAATACAACATTGGGATTCTTACAGTTCTACATGCTAAGGTTGGCCTTATCGGCAACCTCGTATATAGGGCACAAGCTATTTGCTCAGCATGCAAGCTTGATGCTGAAATGGGGCACATCAAGACATCCTGCAGGTTAATGGCTACCCTGATCAGATCATTTCGTGCTGTATATAATGCAAACTCATGGACGGGCCAAAGGCCATCATTTTTGGCCCTGAAAAGTGCCCGCTCTACCACAGATTACCCTGGAAGGGCAAGTATCTCAAATATTTGAGCAACAGGTGAAGCTAGCTGTTTCACGCTGCTACTATGCAGTAGCAACATGAATGGTATTTGCCACTAACAGGATGCTACTGTCATGCCAAAAAGACGTTGTGCTTGTCATACAAATGAGTAATGTGGTATATGAATTTCAGTGCCAGTGTGATGCTAGGTATGTGGGCCGTATGTCCCAAAGACTGGCGTATCGTATCAAACAGCATGTCCTTTCAGCTGTTCACAATGAGCAAGGTACAGACTGTATTCACCAGCCCGTGCTTGCAAAACTCAAAACGTGGTCTCCAACATTAGCCGATGGGACAACATTTAAATAATCCTCAGTATGCTAAAAATTACGCTGACAACCAATTTAAGGCTGTCAGTTGGGCTCGCAGCGTACTTGTGTGTACTGGAAGTTACATATATTAATACACAAAGCTCTGTTACTGGCAGATAGGTAGAACATGTACACACATGTGCCTATTTCAGCTAAAGAAAATAAGTGATAGGCATTCACTGGTTCATTCCTCAGGACAATGCCTTGACCAATCACTCAAACTGCCTGGTTTAAATATCAAACAATGTTAGTTACCATCAACTGGTGCATTATCCATGGCAATGCCTCTACCAGTCAGAGTCCACTTTCCAACCAATCAGCACTCTCTTCTCATACAGTATAAAGTTGTTGCTTCCCCTGTCACTGGTATTCTTGGGATTGTTCTGATGTGTGCGAGGCAAAAAGCTTCAGCAAAATTTATTTTTTCAGCAGTACACAACTTTATTAAATGGTATATGTCATTTCCCCTTGAAGGTGATTATTCCTACCCACTTCCCTCCAATTTCAGCCACTTTTCATATCTTTGCATTTCTTGTTTCTTTTGTCACTACAAGCTTTGCATTCATCACTTATTGGCTCATGTGTTTTGCAGCTTCTTATTTAAATCTCCAGGGTTTTATATCATTTTTCTTTCTGCATATGTATATAATGCATGCTTTCTTCAGGTATAAAGCCTTTAACATTGTGCTTATTTTTTGGGTAAGAGTTCATTATTTTTTAAAGTCGTTTGGCAGTACAGAACTTAGGTATTGCTAAAAAAAGAGAGGTCTAAGCTTTTCATCTTGCACTCCTCAGGACACTCGCAGGATACCAATATAAGGGAGAAAACAGAAATTTATACTGTATGTGAAGAGAGTGACATGCCAACCAATCAGAACTCTCTTCACATACAGTATAAATAGTTGTTTTACCCTTTATATTGGTATTCTTGCGAATGTTCTGATGAGTTCAAGACGAAAAGCTTAGACGTCTCTTTTTTTTAAAGCAATAATTAGTTTTTAAAAGTTATTTTGCAAGGAAGGGAAAGAAGAGGTGGTGAAGATTTGACTTGAAATCTCATTAAAATTCTATACCCCTTTTTAGCAGGAAGATGGGTGTCATTGCAATCTAAGACAACAAAATAGCCATTTGAGAATGATCTGACCACAGTAATTAAAATTGATACAAAAATGCTAATTAACATCTCAATAGAATAGCATGAGTTATGCAATAAAGGAGTAAACTTCATGACTTTCAGAACTGTCCTATACTGCTCAAAACAAGAAAACTTCCCACTGCAAGTAAAATGTTCGCCAGGCACAGAAACACCTACCATTCAGTGATGCTCTTGTGGGCACGAATCACAGATGTTTCGATATCAATGGGGTGATATCTCATTCCCCGCAACTCCATTGCTTCATCCAAGGCACCCACAACATACAATGCATCATGTCGCTCTAACAAAACACAAATTATAGACTTCATCAAACCCATCTGAAACTTAAATTATGGACATTTTCTAACATAGAAAACAATGTATCTGAATGTCCTGAATACAATGCAAGATAAAGAAATAAATTAAGAACAGGGAAAGGTCCATCAAGTCCAATAAGAGATTTAAAAAACAAACTCTGATGATGTATTACTCTGAAAATTTGAATGTGTATTCCTGCATTCTAGTCCTTACCTCCATTTGCATCTGTAAGATCAGTCCGTCTAAGAAATCCCAAGTAACCTGTTCGGGCCCATACAGTTTGTGTGTCTCCAAAACTCAAACGTGAATTAAAGTGGTCTGATTGAAGTGATTCATCTCCATAAATGGTGAAATATCCACTAGCGTTATGAGCACTATGAACCCATATCTGTCCATTTGAGAAAAAACGTGAATCACTGCTTTGTCACAATCCAACAAAATACTTCTGTTTTGCAATTTGTCATTCAATCGCTATATTGAGTTTAACAGCTAGTTGAGAAGTGCCTTGGGACATTTTTCTATGTTAATGGCACTATGTTATGCATGTTTATATGAATGGGGAGACAGAGAAAGAAAGTATATGAGAAAGAACTTGCAGGAAATCAATGAACAGTAACTGGTACCACTGCAGCCATCATAAATTGGTCAAGATCATTTATGAACAACACCATGGAAAATCTATGAGCAAATGTTAATGTCTTACAGTTCAGTAAAAGCTAATTCATTGAAGAGAGCTTGTTTATAATGAAAGGTAGAGCATATGAAAAGGCCTTTGCTGAGACCAGTGCAATCACTGTTACATTCAGTGCATGTAATTTATGTAGTAAATAATGCACTGGGATTCTCTTTATCTGCGATCATTGATATCATAATTCAAATACACATTAACATCCACAAAATAAAGCTGCAGTAGAAATGGGAGAAATATACAGAGAGAGTTGAAGGCGAAAGTAAACCACAAATAGAGCAAGAGAAACAAGGAAGCACGTTCGAGGAAAAATTAATATTGCTAGATTGTGACATCTTCCTCAGTCTTCAAATGGGTGTTCACATTCAAGCAGAAATTTCAATGTGGAGTGGGAACATCCTTGGGTTAACAGTTCTATTAAGAATTTTGCACAGTCATGCATAGTCTATTTTATCCAGGCGATCATCCCTCACTGTACAAAATAGAAGGCTTCATTCACAGTTACAGCCTTAGTACTCTGACTTCTAAAATATGTTAAGAACCATAGAAGATTCAACAGCAGCTTATACTTATATAGCACCTTTAATGTGACAAAACATTCCATGGTGCTTCGCAGAAGTTTTATAAAACGAAGTATGTTACTGAGTCACATAAGGACATATTAGGTGAGATGACCAAAAGCTTGGTCAAGGTTTTAAGGAATGTCTTAAAAGAGGAATGTGAGGTCAGGAAGCAGAGCGGTGAGGGAGAGAATTCCAGAGCTTAATACTTAGACAACCGAAGGTGCAGCCATCCACAGTAAGTGATTAAAATCAGGGATTCGCAAGTGGCCAGAATTAGATGAGTGCAGATATTTTGGAAGGTTGTATGGCTAGAGGAAATTACAGAGAAAGAGGGAGGGCGGAGGCCATGGAGGGGTTTGAAAACAAGACTGAGAATTTTAAAATCAAGTTGTTGCTTGACCAGGAGCCAACATATGTTAGCAAGCACAGGGGTGATGGGGTATGGGACTTGGTGCGAGTTAAAACACCAGGCAGCAGAGTTTTGGATGACTTAAAGTTTATGGAAATTAGAAAATGAGACTCCAGCCAGAAGTGCATTGAAACAGTTGAGTCTAGAGATAACAAAGGCATGGATGAGGTTTCAGCAGCCAATGAGTTGAGACAGAGGTGAAATCAGGTGATGGAAATAGACAGTCTTAGTGGTGACTTGAATGTGTGGTTGAAAGCTTATCTCAAGGTCAAATGTGATACCAAGATTATAAACAGACTAGTTTAGTCTCAGACTACTGCCAGGGTGAGGGATGGAGTCAGTAGCTAGTGAATGGACTTTGGAGCGGTGAAAAAAAAAGGAAGATAAAAACAAAGAAAATAAGTAGGCCCAAGTGGAAAAATTAGAGGTAACCCCAGTTGTGGATGAACGTGTGAAGATGGAACTTCATTCAAAGAATGAGTAAACTTAACTTCCTCATTTTTCCAACTCCATGCACAGAACTCTATCAAGGCAATGAAGAAAGCAGAGGCAAACTCTTGTGGATCTAAACTGGAAGTGGGATCAGAAAATCTAACTCAAAAATAGTGAAAAGTAAATTTGGAACAGGTACCAAAGAAACATTTTAAATGAAAGAGTGAGAAGACAACACATGGAGAGGTAGGAGAATGAAGATGCCATCGAAGTGAAATCCACAGAAACATGCATAATCCTACAGAGGTGTTAAGCCAGCTTTCTCAGAAATTGTTTTGGTATAGCCATAGCACATTACCTCAATTAGAGTTGGTGTACACTGGACCTTGAATAGCCTCTGCTATGACATTGCCCAATGAAACCAGATATTTATAACATAAGGAAATTTACGTCTCAAAAGAAAATTGTTTTCAAACTGAAGAAACATGGTTCATAATTCACCTCTCCGAGGTGCGAGTCACCCAGTGGTCCTTTTGTTTCAGGATTGGCAATGATTATCCTCACTCCGGGTAGTATCTGTTAAGACAATTTACAAGGTTCAATGTTAACAAGTACAAGGCAAGAGTATCATAAAGTATGAATTTACTGTGGGCACAACTGTACATTTCACAGATGTTTATGAGGATGGCCTCTTGAATATAACTTGTACATCCAGTCATCAAATGCCCTGGAGAATGTTTCTTTGCTTCTAAAAGCCTGGATATTAATGTTTTTTATTTTGATAGCAATGAATAAAAATTGTAAGGGCAAAATACTGTGGATGCTGGAAATCTGAGAAAAAAAACAAAGAGTGCTGGAAAAACTCAGCAAGTCTAACAGCATCTGTGGAGAGAAAGACAGAGTTAATGTTTTGAGTCTGTATGACTCTTCTTCAGCTGAAGAAGAGTCATACAGACTCAAAACGTTAATTGTCTTTCTCTCCACAGATGCTGTCAGACCTGAGTTTTCCCAGCACTTCTTGTTTTTGTTGTTGAATAGAAATTATAATACTTTTGTTTTGTCTCTGGGTGACTTTGGTCAATAGCATTTTGTCTGCCTTATTGGCGAAACCTGGCCAATTGGCACTTACCTACAATATCATCAATTTTGTGCCCTTTAAGGTAAACTAGACCAGTAATGGCCAAGGAGAGTAACCCAGCTATGGAGAGTGGAAAATTCAGGAAAGTAAGCACAGCAGTGTATTTGCACAGTCGAATTCACTGGCATGGCCATGTCCTGATTTTTTTTGATGGATAAACAAGTATGGGCCCTTATGCATGGAATCAACCTTCTAGTTTTGAAATCAGGAACAAAAGAAGTAAATTCTAAAAACAGAAGTGATATATGCAGATACTGGAAACCTGAAAAACAGAAAATGTTGGAAATATTCAGTAGGTCAGACAGCATCTGTGGAGAGAGAAACAAGCTGGGCATTTTAGGTTGAAGACCTTACATTGCTTCTGATGAAAGGTCATTTACTTGTAACATTAACTCTGTTTCTCTCTGCACAGCTATTATTACAAAAGGTAACCTGCAAAATGCCTGTATTGTTTTTTTGTCGACTGCACAGAAAGTCATGTTTAAATTCATTTTTAGGCTAGAAGTGACTTTCCTAACAGAGGAAGATTTGGAGGTGCAGAAACAAAGGTCTTTAAGGGCGGGAGTGCTTAAAAACAAAAATCAGAAGGATTCTGCATTTCATAAATGGGGACTCTAAATATAAAAGGAATTAAAGTTGATTTTATACAAAATATTGATTGGGCCCCTGGGGCCAATTCTGGGTTACTGGCACCTAGTGCAAGATAAACGTGACAGCCAGGGAAAGGATACAAAAAAAAATTCACCAGGATGATACTGGGTATGAGAGATTAGAGTTTTGAAGAAAGAGTAAACATATTCAGGGCTGTTTTCACTTGAACAGAGGTGGGCAAAGGGTGGGATCTATGAGACATTTCCAAAATTATGAAAAGTTTTGTAAACTATGAAAGGTTGTTCCCATGGGTTAGTGAATTTGAAACACATGAATAGATTCAAAGTTATCAAGAATGAAGGAATGAGATGTTACTGTGTTTTGCACTGACAGGTATTAGAACATGGTATGCTTCTTCACGTAGGAACATGCAACATCATTCATTAGGGAACTGAATTAGTTTTAGAAAAGGAAAAAAATTAAAGATTGCAGAAAAATGTTCACTAGCAGAGGTGGGCATGCTTAATTTTGTTGGAACAAAATCCTGAAGCTCGGGAGTGAAAACTTATTTAATTTCACTGTTATATTTATAAAACAGCTTCCTTATGGCTCATGTATGCAAACAAGGGGATATAGATAGGTTGAGTGAGTGGGCAAAAAACTTGGCAGATAGAGTTTAATATAGGAAAGTGAGAGGTCATGTACTTTGGTAGGAAGAATCAAAACGTAGGTTATTATTTAAATGTAGAGGGACTCCTAAAAAGTGCAGCACAGAGGGGTGTTCTTGTGCATGAAACACAAAAGGTTAGCATGCAGGTGCAGCAAGTAATTAAGAAGACAAATGGAATTTTGGCCTGTATTGCTAGGGGGCTGGAGTTTAAAAATAGGGAAGTTGTGTTACAACTGTACAGGGTGTTGGTGAGGCTGCACCTGGAGTACTGTGTACAGTTTTGGTCCCTGTATTTAAGAAAGGATATACTGGCATTGGAGGCAGTTCAAAAGAGATTCACTAGGCTGATTCCTGGGATGAAGTGGTTGACTTATGAAGGACAGCTAAACAGATGAGGCCTTTATTCATTAGAGTTTAGAAGAATAAGGGGTGATCTTATTGAAACATACAAGATTCTAAGGGGGCTTGACAGGGTCGATGTTGAGAAGATGTTTCCACTAGTGGGGGAATCTCGAACTAGGGAACGTAGGTACAGAATAAGGGGACACTGAGATGCGAAGGAATTTCTTCGCAGAGGATAGTGAATGTCTGGAATTTTCTACCCCAGAGAGTTGTGGAGGTTAGATCACTGAAGTATTTAACAAGGAGGTAGATAGATTTTTGAAATATAGGGGAGAAATATGAGGAGCTGGCATGAAAGAGGAGTTGAGTCCTGGGGCAGATCAGCCATGATCTTATTGAATGGTGGGGCAGCCTTGAGAGACCGAATGGCCTTCTCCTGCTCCTATTTCTTATGTCCTTATGCTTCCCCATTATGAGATAAAGAACAATTATGAGATAAAGAACAAATGAGTGCATCTATATATGCATTGAATCAATTCCTCAGACTGTCCCAAAGGCTAATAAAGCATGAGGATGAAGAGACTTAAGGGATTAAATGTATACAACTATATCTGGAATATCTTGCAAACCACAAGGAAATGTGTGAGGAAATAGGCAAACTTCGATTAATATTCTTAGGAGCTGAACCTGATGACCGGAGGACAGTAAATGTAACTACAATGTCCAAAAAAAGGAGTGAAGTAGGAATCTTGGAATTATCGATGCTATCCAAAAGCCTTCATTGTGAAAATGGTCTGGAGCATTTTGTTACCAGCAATCATTTAAAGAGTGCTCAGGTTATAAACAGCAGACAGCACGGGATAACTAGTAATCGGTCAAGTCTCGCAAATTTACCAAATTTGCTGAGAAGGTAATTAACATAGTGTCTGAGAAAACTGAGTTGCTATAAACTATTTTGATTTTCAGCAGCTACATTGTGAAGTTTCCTACACATGAGACTTTGTGGGGAAGTTCAGACAGCAAGGAGGTTGCCATTTTAATGGCAACAAAGTGAAAGACTGGAATTAAAGCTAGCAGAACAAGAGATAAACTAAAACCATTGCTTAAGACTTTTCTTTGCTACTTTCTGCCCATTATGAAATGGGGAGTCAAACCGGTAAGATAAAACTTTTGAAACATCTGATATTACTCATCAAGCTATTTTAATGAGATTTTTGAGGAAAAAGTGAGAGATTCTCAAGCCCTCTTCCTAACCGTAACAACCCTGTAGCCGCCCTCAAATCCCAGGTAACATTCTGGTGAATCTACCTTTTCCAATGCTTTATATCTTTCACTATAATAGATAACAACTAATATTATACATAGCAGGTTTTGCAAATCATTTTACTTTGGGCAAAAATGTACAAAAGTTTTGATTGTGCAGAAATTCAACTTTTGAAGTGCAAATAATTTTAATTATAATGGAGAAGCATACTACTTAATTTCAAAGCATAAGTTAAATAGTCATCATGACTTCAATATTCCCCTCCATCATACTCGGGGCAGGCTGAAGTTTACAGGTATTATGGAGATGAAAAAAGGATTTCCCTGCCTTTGCTAGACAGATGGCCTACAAAAAAAAATATGAGAGTAAATGAGCCAGGAATATAAAAACAGATTGTAAGAGCTTTTACAAGTATATAAAAAGGAAGAGAGTAGCTAAAGTAAACACTGGTCCCTTAGAAGTAGAGAGAGGAGAAATTATCATGGGGAATGAGGAAACAGCAGAGACATTAAGCAAACATTTGGGTCTGTTTTCACAGTAGAAGACACAAGTTACATACCAGAAATAGAGGGCAACCTAGGAGCTAATAAGAGTGAAGAAATTAAGGTAATTAATTTCAGCAGAGGAAGGTACTGGAGAAACTCAAGGAACTAAAATCTGACAAATCCCCAGGATCTGATGGCCTACATTCTAAGGTTCTAAAAGAGATAGCAGCAGAGATAGTGGATGCACTGGCTGTGAGCTTCCAAAATTTCCTAGATTTCAGAATGGTCCCAGCAGATTGGAAGTTAGCAAATATAACACTGCTATACAAGGAGGGAGAGAGAAAACACGGAACTGCAGGCCAATTAGCCATACACCAGAAAAGTGCTAGGATCTATCATTAAGGAAGTTTTAACAATACACTTAGAAAATCATACTATGATCATTGTCAGCATAGTTTTACAAAAAGGGTTTGCATTCTTTAAGGATGGAACTGGTAAGGTAGATAAAGAGAAATTAGTAGATGTAGTATACTTAGATTTTCAAAAGTCATTCAATAAGGAGCTTCACAAAAGGTTAATAAAAGGGTTGTGAACCCTTGAAATCCTCAACTCTTGAGGGCTGTGGATGGACCATCAGTGAATACATTAATGTTGAGATAGAGTTTGGTCTCTCAGGGAATCAAAAGACTTAGAGAGCAGGTGAGAAAGTGGAATGGAAACACAAGATCAACCATGATCATATTGAATGTGGAGCAGGATTAAATGATCTTCTCCTCCTCCTATCTCTTATGTTATATTCTTTGGCAACAGCTCCATGTATTTCCAAGGCCTGAAAGCATTCTGGCTGTTGTTCTCTAACTACAGCTGAAAGTTCCTAAAGTTAGTTTGGAACTACCAGGTTTCTCAGGCCTATGTGTTTCTGTCTACATTTCCAGCTGTAAGTCCCTACCAGATGGTAAGTTTTCCATGGGGCGGGATGATCAAGTCATATAACTGGCTCGGCCCACCTGTTTATCGGGTAAATCTCGAACAAACTACACTTCCAGCATATGGGATGGGGTGCGGGGGGGAGCCATGATAAGAAATATAGAGTCTATATATTTTGGTCAAAATTCAAAATGAGACTCCATCTCCAAAACATACATTTACACCTAACAAGGAGGATGAATTTTACCCATCCTCCACCAAATCTACCCAATTCAGTTGCCAGGAGTTACATAACAGTGGTCCAGAAATACCTAGCTTTCTATTCTTTTCTCTGCATGCAAGATAGTTACTGGTTTCCCTTTCATAACAACACTTCAGATCAACGTATTCTCTCATATTGTTATGTCAGGGGTGCATTTCAAGAGAAAAGCAAAAAACTGCGGATGCTGGAAATCCAAAACAAAAACAAAAATATCTGGAAAAACTCAGCTCTTAACTGTGGTCCTCTCTACAGATGCTGCCAGACCTGCTGAGTTTTTCCAGGTATTTTTGTTTTTGTTGTGCACTTCAAGAGACTATGACACCGCATCAGCAGGAGAAAATAAATTAATAGGAAAGACTCTCACTTTCAAAGTCAACAAATAATAAAGACAGGTTGTTTGTGTTAAACACTGAGGCCATTAGAAGACTGGTTGGCAGAAGCTGCCAAAACACTTCTTTCAGTTCTAGCTGAAAACAACCAAAATTGATGTATTGAAGATCACCCTGCCAGCTGCATGAGCCTCACATGATATTAATTTGTGGTAGTCTCAATTCA
Organism: Cetorhinus maximus; assembly: GCF_964194155.1. Classification (NCBI taxonomy): domain Eukaryota; kingdom Metazoa; phylum Chordata; class Chondrichthyes; order Lamniformes; family Cetorhinidae; genus Cetorhinus; species Cetorhinus maximus. Next base: position 30,345,611 of record NC_135881.1, read on the forward strand.
GTTCCACAAGGACAATAAAAAAAAGGCAGAAAATAAACTAGATTGGTGATCTTGAGCATTAAGATCGCCAGTGTTCCAAACGTAAAAGTGGTGCAGTAAGGGGTGTTCATTTGCAATTCAGGTAGAGCTTATAGGGTTGTCATTTTCCATCTTGTATCTACCATACTTTATCTATAGCTACAACATCTACGCGGCTATGTGGAAAACTGCCCAAGTATTTCCTGTCCATAAAATGCACCATCCAGGGCAAAACAGCCTGCTTGATTGGCACCCCTTCCACAAACATTCACTCCCTCCACCACCAACGAACAGTGGCAGCCGTGTCTATCATCGACAAGATGCACTGCAGCAACTCAGCAAGGCTCCTTCGACAGCACCTTCCAAACCCGTGAACTCTATCCACTTGAAAGGACAAGGGCAACAGACACATGGGAACACCGCCACCTGCAAGTTCCCCTCCAAGCCACACACCATCCTGATTTGGAAATATATCACCATTTCTTTACTGTCGTTGGGTCAAAATCCTGGAACTCCCTCCCTAACAGCACTGTGGGTGTACCTACATCACATGGACTGCAGCGGTTCAAGAAGGATGGTCACCACCACCTTCTCAAGGGCAAGTAGGGATGGGTATTAAATGCTGGCCCAGCCAGCGAAGCCCACATCCCGTGAGTGAATTATTAAAAATTTGACCCAGGAAGGTTTAAAGCAAACAATCACAGCCAAAAGTGGTCAAGTGTTTCATTCCCTCTGTGGGCACATCCTTCACCTTGATGAGAATAAAACTTAATACACATTAAAAAAAACACAACTGTATGCAAACATTTAAATATTTAACTTTTTGTATTTAAATCTGACATTGCAAAGTAGAATCTGTTACTCACTTTTCCAGACTCCATTAGCGGCAGGCTGTGGGGAGATCCTCTTTCCACTAAACGGACCCTGTAAGCAACAATGGGTTAAATAAACAATGCCTTGTTTGCTGTGCGAACAGCTATGCCCATGTCGTATAACACTCTAAACTGCCACAAATATATTCAACATCCATTGCACAAGATTTCTCCAAAGGTAGGTTTAGATAATCCATTTTGAAATCAATATCAGGAAAATCAATTACACCAAACTAAAGTTCTACTGTTATTTAACAATTTACATCTCCAGGAGATTAAATTTTTCATTTACGTTTTCCACTGCTTTGGTACTCAATCACAGGAAGATGCATTCTTATCAAAATGTTTTAGAATCAATAACTCTTTTCAAGATAACTATCAGTTTTCATAACTACCGCCAGCTATAATCCATAGCTAATTATTTCTCTATCTCATATCTTGGTAATAATTGGAAAAGATAAGCATTAATTTAAATACTACACAACTTATCACATGTTGGGAGCAATTTGAAAGCTCTCATAGATGCCAATTGCCTTTTTGACTGTCCTCATTTTTATTTTCAAGAGAGTGTACCATCTTATGTACTAAATTACAACTCAGATTCTCACACCTAAAATGATTTGGGCTACTCAAGCCTAAAACTTAAATTGCAGCCACCTTTAGCCGTGAAGCCATAATTTTCAGAGCACATTTAAAATCACATATTTCATTGTTTGTTAAATGTACCATGCAATTGTACGTCTTTCAGCATTAAGCTAGAAAGCAGACATAGGATTTCCATAATTACACTTCATTCAGATTCTGTGTAGTTGCAATCATCAATAACAATGCTTTTGTTTTGCAGTGATCTATGCAATTTAAATAGCAAAGATCATGTCAAATCTTGCTTCCCACACCGCATGGTTCAGTTGATTGATTTGTTGCACGAAGATAGACTTTCCCAACAGCATGCTTGTCTGTTTTTTTGCATTGATCTTTAAAGTGCAAACTATAGTCTGGTTGAAAGTGATCAAACAAACCACAACGAAATGTGAAAGTGAATAAAGCTAAGCGGTGGTCACACAACATTCGTCTCTCCCTGAACAATAATGTTCAAATCTACTGCTTCTCCTCAAAATCTCTCAATGATTCTGTGCGGCCGACTGCATAACCCATTGATTCTGTGCAACTTGTTCCAAGTTTATGTTTTTCTGCAGCCTACTACTCAGTTTCTCCAATGTTTTTCCAACCGACTCTACAATGCTCGACTTTCTTTGCAGTTGTTGCCTAAATGTCCAATGTTTCTCTACATCCCATCTCCTGATTCTCCAACGTTTCTCTGCATCTTATTCCATGTCTCTCTAATGCTTCTCTGCATCCCATTCTTTGGCTTGCCAACATTTTTGTGCAGCCCACTGCCTGGATCCCTCATGTTTCACTACAGCCCAGTTATATTGTTATATTATTATTGAAGTGTTAAGAAATAATTATTATGCAAATGTACATCTGGGGTGCCACATTTACTGCTGCACTGCAGTCAGGCGCTGAACAACAATGTATTAGTCCACTAGCCACATGGAGAGCTGGAAGAAATAGACTCAAGGAAGTTCCAGCATTTTGAGTCTAAAAGTGTAATTAATTCAAGCTTCTTGAAACCAGAAGACATGACATGGTGGCAGCAGGTGTTTATGAATAAGGTCCCAACATTTTAAACAGATTTAATGTTGACCAAATTGGCACTAATTCATATAATAAAAGCAAAATACTGCGGATGCTGGAAATCTGAAACAAAAATAAAAATAGCTGGAAAAACTCAGCAGGTCTGACAGCATCTGTGGAGAGCAATACAGTTAATGTTTCGAGTCCGTTTGGACTCGAAATGTTAACTGTATTGCTCTCCGCAGATGCTGTCAGACCTGCTGAGGTTTTCCAGCTATTTTTATTTTTGTGGCACTAATTCATGTTGATTTTTTCTCAAAGAGAGAGAAAGCAAGTGAATCTCATGAAAATGAAATGGCTGCCACCACAGCAATGAACGCACAGCTACAGCCCATGATGAATTGGGGAGCTGATAATGTCACAGTGGTGTTTGAGAAGTTTAAACAAAAGTATAGACTGACATTCAAATAACTTTCTAAAAGGCACCAGTGAAGAGGAAAGGGTCAGCTACATGCTTCGTGGGCAGGAACAAAAGGGTTAAATTTGCTTAATAACTGGGAGATAAGTGAGGATGACAGTAAAAACTCAGACAAAATTTTTGAAAGATTCAGCACACATCTCCAGCCAAAGTCAAATCACTGGATCCACCGATATGAATTTCAAAGCCTGAGGCGGGAATCAGGTGAGTCTGTTGCCAATTTCTTAACAAGATTGAAAAGTGCAGCCAGAAAATGTAAATTCAAGGAAAAAGATCAAAGGCTGATAGGTCAGCTCATTTGGGGCTCTGCATACCCTGTACTATAAAAAATTTTGATTAGAAAGGACAAGTTCACAATATTGCACGCTGTAGACACTGCCAGAACGCATGAAGCCTCGAGTAGACAGATAAAGGCGCTGACTACCCATCTACCAAGACTACTCTTATTAAGCCACAAGGCAGCAGGGTTGATGCAGTGAAATAGCAACAAAATAATGTGCACCAGATAGCGCAAAAGATGTGTGAGAGCAGTGGATGACCATGAGTTCAGAGAGAGAAGGAAACGTCCCACATTGGGATCAAATTGTAGAAAGCTCAATTACTGGGAAAAGACGTGCAGAACAAGTAAGGAAGATGATAAAAGAGTTATCAGAGACAGAGCAATAAGGTGAGTGAGAAGGAAAAGAAACCAATACATCCATGGAGGATGATAATGAGTTTGAAATCAACTGCGTGAAATGGCTGGATGGGATAGTTTCCAGAGAAAAGAAATTCACAAAACCCTTCAGGTCAGGAAAAAGGATGAGAAGTAAGCCCACAGCCTTAAATCTGAAGCTGAAGCTTGATACTGGAGCAGAGAGTAGCATCATCCCCTCGGATGATACCAGAAAATCTTTTCTGAAAATTTGACAGAAAATGGTTATCCAAGAAAAGATGCTTTGAAACCGAGCAACATCATGGTAACAGCAAACTGATAACTGAGATTTGACAGTTAGGAACAACACAAATCAGAGGGGCACACAAAGGAAAATAGGTCAAATGTATGTTCTATGCACTGAACCAGATGGTCCTGCTATCCTGGGGCTGGAACAGTTGCGAAGAGCTGCAGCTTATCTCAGTAAACCTCGAGGTGAAGGAAGCGACACTGAGAGCTGAAGATAATACACCCATTGAAAAGTGCCCTCAATCAGAAGCAAGGGACATCTGGTACAAAGGTATCCAGAGTGTTTTGGTGAGATGGTTAAAAGCTTTGAAGATTTTGAGTATCACATTACTACTGATTCGGCAAAGAAACCAGTTATCCAGCCCCCACGTAAAGTACCAATAGGACTAAGAAGAAAGCTTGAAACAGAGTTCCAAGAGATGGGAGTAAGGAAAGTGATCGGCAGAGGCTAAAGATTGGGTAAATTCCATCATGCTAAGAGAGAATCCAAATGGACAGCCACAAACGTACCGGGAAATCAAAGATTTTAATCAAGCAATAAAAAGGATCACTACCCTATTCCAACACTGGAAGAGGTCACAGAATTTTTACAGTGCAGAAGGAGGCCATTTGTCCTACTCCCCTGCCTTATCCCTGTAACCTTGCACATTCTTTCTTTTCAGACAGCAATCCAATTCCCTTTTGAATACCTCGATCGAACCTGCCTCCACCATCCTCTAAGGAAGTCCCAGACTCCAGCTACCCTCTGGGTGAAAAAAATTTTCCTCACATCGCTTTTACTCCTTTTGCCAATTATTTTGAATCTGAGCCCTTTAGTTCTTGATGCTCCCTCGAGTGGGAACAGTTTCGCTCTATTTACCCTGTCCATACTCCTCAGGATCTTGAATACCTCTATCAAGTCTCCTCTCAGCCTTCTTTTCTCCAAGGAAAACAGTCCCAACATCTCCAATATATCCTCATAGCTTCAGTTCTTTATCCCTGAAATCATTCTTGTGAATCTCCTCTTCTGTACTCTCTCCAATGCCTTCACATCCTTCCTCAAGTATGGCACCCAGAACTGGACGCAGTACCAGGCCTAGCTAGTGTCTTATACAAGTTCAACATGACCTCCTTACTCTTGTACTCAATGTCCCATTAATGAAGCCTAAGATACTGTATGCTTTATTAACTGATCTCTCAACATGCCCTGCATCTTCAATGACTTATGTACATATATTGAGGTATCTCTGTTCCTGAACCTCCTTTAGAATTTCTCCCTTCATTTTTTACTGTCTCTCTATATTCTTCCTGCCCAAAATGATTCACCTCACACTTCTCTGCTTTGAACTTGATCTGCCACTTGTCTTCCCAATCCACCAACATGTCTATGTCCTTTTGAAGTTCAAGATGATCATCATCACAGTTGACATTTCCAATCTTCATGTCACCTGCAAATTTTGAAATCATGCCCTGCACACTAGTCTAGGTCATTAATATATATCGGGAAGAACAAGGGTCCCAACATTGACCCCTGGGGAACTCCACTACAGGCCTTCCTCCAATCTGAAAAACGACCTTTTATCATTGCTCTGTTTCCTGTCACTGAGCCAATTTCCTATCCAAGTGCCTGCTTTCCCTTCTATTCCATAAGCTAGAATTTTTCTCTCAAGTCTGTTGTGTGGTACTGTATCAAATGAGTTTTTAAAAATCCATATACACCACATCAACAGTGTTGCCCTTATCAACCTTCTCTTGTTAGCTCCTCAAAAAACTCCAGCGAGTTAGTTAAACATGATTTTCCTTCAATGAATCCATGCTGGCTTTCCTTAATTATCCTGCACCTGTCTAAGTGATTATTGAAATAAAAACAGAAAACGCTGGAAAAACTCAGGAGGTCTGGAAGAATATGGAGAGACAGCAAAAAATGAAGGGAGAAATTCTAAAGGAGGTTCAGAAACAGAGAGATCTCAGTGTATATGTACATAAGTCATTGAAGATGGCAGCATCCGTGGAGCGAGAAACAGGGTTAAGGTTTCGAGTTCGTTTGACTTCTTCAGAGTTTTTCTTTCAGATTTCCAGCATCTGCAGTATCTTGCTTATCTAAGTGATTATTGATTTTGTCCAGAACTATAGTTTCCAGAAGTTTCCCTACCAGTGAAGTCAACTGACTGGTCTATAGTTGCCAGCTTTATCTTTGCAACCCTTTTTAAACAAGGGTGTAACATTCGCAATTCTCCAGTGCTCTGGCACCACCCATTTCTAAAGAAGACTGGAAGATTATCACTAACGCCTCTGCAATTTCACACCAGCACTGGCAGGGGCAAAAGTTTTCGGCAACCATGATGCCACAAATGGCTACTGGAATGTGAAGCTTGATGAGCAATCTTCACTGTTGGCAACATTCAACACACGCTTTTGATCAGAGGTCAGAGATGCAGGAAAGCTGGCATCAAGCTAAACGCAGACAAATACATGGCGATGGTGACAAAATGCCAATTCTTCGGAATGGCGTGCACACCTAACAGAGTCAAGTGGAGTCCTGAAAAAGTCACATCTATCTCTGAGATGGAAGCTCCAAGAAGCAAGAAAGAGCTGAGAAGTTTCCTTGGGTTGATTCAGTACATGAGTTTTTTCATACCTCATGTCAGAACACACAGCAAACCTATGAGAGCTGATGAGAGAAGATGTTGAGTACCGGTGGTCAGAGTCTCAGGAAAGGAGTTTCAACACACTCAAAGTAGCAGCATGCAAGGAGACAAGTCTGTTATACTAGAGCAGAGAGAAACCTGTCATTCTGCAAGTAGATGCTACTACAAAAGGGACTGGGAACAACCTTGGTACAAGATGGAAAACTGACAGCATTCATATCCAAAGCTCTAACATCAGCTGAGACCAAATATGCCAACATAGAAATAAAGACAAAACACTGCGGATGCTGGAAATCTGAAGAAACGTCATATGGACTTGAAACATTAACTCTGTCTTTCTCTCCACAGATGCTGTCAGATCTGCTGAGTTTTTCCAGCATTTTTTGTTTTTGTTTATGCCAACTTGGAAGATAGCTTTCAGTAGTTGTGTATGGGTGTGATAAATTCCATACAAATATCTGTGGAGAGTGATCATCGTCCAATGGAGCACATCTACAAGAAAAACCTATGTAGAGAACCAGCAAGACCGCAGAGGTTACTCTTGAAGCTTCAGATTTCACTCTGAAATACAAGGAAGAGGAATGATGCTAGCAGGTGCCTGATCTCAGTTGCTGGCACAGGAGAAACATGAGATAAAAGATTTAGGTATCAAGATCTATCACCTAATAAACAGAGCACCAGCGAAACTGAGTCAAATTAGAGATGGGGCCAACAAAGGTGAAGAGTTACAAATGCTCTCTCAGCAAATGATCCATGGATGACCTGATAAAACACAGCAAACATGGCCAGCAATATGGCAGCACTGGTCTATCAGAGATGACATCTCACTAGAAGATGGTGTTTTGCTAGCCGGATCCAGGATAATCATATTCAAAACAATGCAGAAAAAACTCCTCTAAAAGATATATAAAGGCTACCTAGGAATGGAGAAACGTGATCGCAAAGTCAGATCAGCTGTCTATGGGATAGGCATCTACAAAGACATTGATAAAATGAAATCTATATGCAATAGGTGCCAGAAGTATAGAAATATGCAACAGAAAGAGGAGTACCACCCAGGCCTTAGCATCCTGTGGGAGCTGATTTATTCAGTCACACAATCAAGAATGATGTCTCATAGTTGCAGACTATTACTCCAAATTCCCTTTGTCCGAAAAGTGAAAGATTTAAGACCCACAACAATCAGAGATGGTGGCGTAGTGGTAATGTCACTGGACAAGTAATCCAGGGGCCCAAGCTAATGCTCAGGGAACATGGGTTCAAATCTCATCACAGCAGCTTGTGAGATTTAAATTCAATTAATAAAATCTGGAGTTGAAAACTAATCTCAGTAATGGTGATCATGAAGCTATTGATTGTCATAAAAACCTATCTGGTTCACTAATGCCCTTTAGGGGAGGAAATCTGCCATCCTTGCCCCGTCTGACCTACACGTGACTCCAGATACACAGCAATGTGGTTGACTCTTAACTGCCCTCGAAATAGCCTAGCAAGCCACTTAGTTGAAGGGAAATTAGGGATTGGCATCAAATGCTGGCCTTGCCAGTGATGCCCACATCCCATGAAAGAACAAAGAAAATAAAAGTACAAATCTGAAAGAATAATATGTAACAATGGAACTTAATTTACTTTCAGACAATTGAAGAAATTGGCTGGACAGTATGCATTGAACATCATGACCTCATCACCATTTTACCCAAGGGGACTTGGGTTTACAGAAAGGCATGTCCAGAGAGACAAGAGATCCCTCACAAAATGCCGAGACACAAGCATTACCTTATTGGCACTCCGATCCACACCTCTTAAGACTGAAAATTGCCTGCAGAGTTGTTAAATGGAAGAAACTCTTCCAAGAGAGATACTTCCTCCAAGACAACATCCCACTGATGCACAGGTAGAAGGAAGTCAACACTTCAGCAAATATGCTAAATCCCTGCCTGAGCTGTTGAATGGATAAACTGTACATGCACAGGATCCAATCATGAAAATCTGGAACCCAGCAGAAGTTGCTGGTGAAGCTGAGACTCCAATAGTTATATGTCACAGAGATCAAAACCGGCAAGCAAATAAGAAGGAACAGCATCCATATTCGACATACACATGAGCTGGAAAAGCAGACAAGATCATCAAAAACATCAGCGACATCACTAACCAGCAGGCCTACATCAACAGCATCACCGACAAGCGATGTACTGTCAATAAGGTCGCCAGTAAGCAACATCAAGCATGACTCCTACACCAGGGGCAACACTCAAAACATTACCTGCACAGTGTGTCAACTCATCACTCATGAGTTCAGTGATGATGCCAAATCTACAAGATGGAAGCACAGCATCCTACTGTCTAAGTGATACCGTGAATAAAGCTTTGCAAAAATAGGATAAGTTATAACAGACTCTAAAAGCGTTCAGTTTAATTATAAAAGTCAATTGTTAATCTTTAGTTAGATATAACAGAAAAAGTTAATGATTGGAACAGTTATATTGATATAGAGGCATTGTATTTTTTTAAAGGAAGAGAGGTTTACATTGTTATATTACTCAGAGTTAGGAACTAATTGTTATGTGAATGTATACCCAGGGTGCCTGGGTATATACACGTTTACTATTGCACAGGTGCCTAACGACAGTGTATCAGTTCACAGTGCACACGGAGAGCTGCATGAAATACAGTTAATAAATTTCCAGTAGTTTGAGTCTAAAACTGTGATTATTTCAAGCTTCTAGGAACCAAAAGACATTGCACCCCAGTTCCCTGGCAGTGTTGTGCAGCTCACTTCCCAAAGGTTTCTGTGCGTCCTTCTTAAATTTTCAGTATTTACAATCATATTTAAAACTTATGACTCCAAAATCAATGCTAAGAATCAGTGATAGGGCTACTGTTTTGCTTCAGTGAATCATTATTAACTTCTATGCACAAAGTGGTTCACTTAAGATCATGCACATATTCCAGAAATATTTCCATAAATGGGGCAACAAAATATGCAAGGCTAAACCACTAAACAGATAAACAACAGAAATGAGTGAAGTAAACAACAAAAGTTGATAAGGTCACACAAGCTGGAAACAAAAGCATATGGAGCAAAGCATAAAAGCAAAATACACTAAAACAGCAATAGAAAAGAAAAGGAGAAATTGTATAAATAAAAACATGAGAGAAAACATCCCTTCTGTCCTTTAACTCTCCCTACACTTCTCACAGCTGCCGATTTCCACATTAGGTCTAAGGTTTTTGTGCCCCAGCTTCTGCCAGATATACATTGTGTTTTCTTGCTTGCTTCATTAAACATTTCTTTTAAGTTAGTGCAATCAATAACATAACCACACAAATGCATGGATGGATCATTGTGTAGACATGGTATAGTTCTGGCTACACAGCAAACAGCAGTGACGACAGGAAAAGCCCAAATTCAGCGACAGCAGTTGCATTGTGGTTTATTTGAATACTTTTTACTTTAGACTTCTGATCATTAACAATGGGACGCCGTCTTACTTAAGAAAAGAAAATCTGTCACACCTGATGCTGACTCCAACTATAACAGGCATATTATTAAAAAAAGTGCCTGCTTGGAAAGGCATTGTTAAATAGTTAGCTGCATGATTACTGTAAACTATTAAATGTCAATAGGCCATAATGTTCATGGGTAAAAAATCAATGTAAAAGAGGGTTAATTTTTTGTCACCCACTGGTAAACTGACAGATGCTGCTGCTCACAAATAGATTCATTTTATTTTTAGTTTGACAAATTCTGACCGCTGCTAAAAGAGATAGCACTCTCTATAAAATGTTTCTATAAATTACCATGAAGAGTTTAGGACCAAGAATGCACTTGGATACAAATGTGGTTCTGTCACAACCACATTTTAAATGCAATTGGCTGAACACTGGATGACCAAATTTAAAACTTCAATCCCATCAAAAGTTGAGCAGATCTACCAGTTAATAATGAGAACCTACAAACAGTAGGACAGGACGATATTCATACTTCTATTCTTAGAATCACAGAATAGTTACAGCACAGGACGCAATTTGGCCCATTGTGTCCATGCTGCAAGTGCAACTCACCTAGTCCCACTCCCAACCTTTTCCCTGTAACTCTGCAAATATTTCCTTTATAATTATCCAATTCTCTTTTGAATGCCATGATTAAATCTGCCTCCACCACACTTTCAGGCAGTGCATTCCAGATCCTAACTGTAAAAAGATTTTCATGTTGCCATTGCTTCTTTTGTCAGTCACCTTAAAGCTGTGCCTTCTAGTTTTCTATCCTTCCACCAATACGAGCAGTTTCTGCCCTTGGTAAAGACAGGTGCAAATATTTTTTTTTAGTGACTCTGACATGTCCTGTCTTCACGTGTAGATCCTGTTTTTGGTGCCTAAATCGGCCCCAATTCCCCTCTTACCACCCTTTTACTATTTCTATGCCTGTAGAAAACTTTGGGATTTCCTTTTATGTTAGCTGCCAGTCTCTTCTCATACTCTCTCTTTGCTTCTCTTATTTGTTTTTTCAATTCATCTCTAAACCTTCCATATTGAGCCTGGCTTTAAATTGTATTACCCACCTGACATCTGTCATAAGTACCCTTTTTCTGCTTCATCTCTGGGCGAGATCTATTTTCACCCCATTGAAGTTAGCTCCCCCCAATTAATTATTCTTACTTTAGATTGCTCCTTGTCCTTTTCCTAAAAGTCAACCTAAAACTTATGATCACTGTCCACTAAACATTCCTCTACAGACGCATGCTCCACTTGGCCCAAATCATTCCCAAGAAACAACAATGCCTCCTTTCTCATTGGACTGGAAAATTCTCCTAATCACATACACTAGAAACTCTTGCCCCTCTCTCCTTTACACTACTATTATCCCAGTCTATATTCGGATGAAGTCCTCTATTATAACTGCTATATAATTATTGCACTTCTCTGCAATTTTCTTGCAAATTTGTTCCTCTACACCTTTCCCATGAATTGGTGGCCAATACACTACACTGAGCAATGAAACTGCACCTTTTTTAATTCCTTAGCCCTAGCCAAATAGATTCTGCCCTTGATCCCCTGTGACACCATCTCTCCCCTACACTGCAATGATCTTTTTAATCAATACTACAAATCTTCCTCCTTTCTTTCCTTCCCTATCTTACCTGAACACCTTGTATTTAGGAATATTTAACACCCAGTCCTGCCCTTCTTTGAGCCTGGGGTCTGTTATGGCCACAACATCATATTTCCACATGGTTGCCTGTACCTGCAACTCACCAACCTCATTCTGCACATTCACACACATGCACAGTAACCCTAATTTAAACTTTATCGCTTTCCTTCTTACTCTGGCACCACCTAATACGTGACTATTTCCTACTCTAGTGCTAGGCGTCTTTCCCAATTCTCTGTGCAACTTGGTGTTCCTCTCTGGTAATAGCTCCTGGTTCCCACACACCTGCCAAGTTAGTTTAAACCTTCCTCACATTGTCTAACATAAAGAATAATTATATCCTGGCATTTTGCCCTTTATGTTTTCAAATATCAGATAATGCACAAGCACTGACTTGTGAAATTCAGCACAACAAATTGTGTAATTAGATTGACGATTTCACTGATATCAAATGTAAAGAGAACAGAACAATCTTGCAAACTGCAAAAAAAGATTTGATCAAACTGGCTTATTTGTTTTTCTTTTGAAAAGGGTTTACCCACTTTCTTACCATGTCTCTCAGTCCTTTCTTCTCTAGCAATGTATATAATTCTCTGTTCAGTTTCAGGGCCCACCTTGGAATCTGTCCCACAAATATACCCCATTTGGGAGAAGAAGTCCCACCTGACTTTTCATGCAACCTTCATACATAAACTCCCAATACTCTATATTCAGTTCTCAATATTCATTTGTACTACCATAATTGTGCTTCAGTATCCTTAAATAAAGGGATTCTTATAAGCTGTTACACCTAGTTTGTAACTTGAGCCTCTTCTTTTTGAAACCCTTCAAAGTAAACAATTTATCCAGATTTAGATCAGTAAATAAGTTGCTATTTGAGCCATACATTGTTGGATATTACCCCCGTGCAAATTAAAGAAATCTCAATTTTAACTGAATTCCTTTAAAGCTCCACCACTAGTCCTGAACTTGCACTTTGCTCTAGTTTTCTCTTATCTCCTCTTATGCCCCCTCCCGAGCTTATCTTGTCCATGAGACCCACCACTTGCTCCCTTGACCCTATTCCCACTAAACTACTGACCACCCAACTTCCCCATGTTCGCTGATATTGTTAACAGCTCTTTCTTCAGGTGCTGATCAGCTCTCCTTTAAATCTGCCATCATCATCATCCCTCTCCTCGAAAAACCCTTAACTCCACTGTACTTGCAAACTACCACCCATCTTCAATCTCCTTTTCCTTCCCAAAGTCCTTGAAAACATTGTGGCCTCTCAAATCAGCTCCCATCTTTCCTGGCATTCCATTTTTAAATCCTCCAATCAGGTTTATATCTCAACCACAGTATCAAAACGGCTTTCAACAAAGTCACAAATTACATCTTATGTGACTGTGACAGAGGTGAACTATCCTTCTCTTCCTTCTCAACCTGTCTTCAGCCTTTGACACAGCTGACCACATCATCCTTCTCTAAGGTGGGAATGCTCTTAACTGGCTCCATTCTTATGTATCCAATCATAGCCAGATTATCACTTGAAATGGCTTCTCTTCTGGCTCCTGCACTGTTACCTCTTTTGTTCTCCAAGGATCTATCCTTGGCCCCTTCCTATTTTTCATCTACATGCTGCCCCTCAGTGACATCATCTGAAAGCACAGTGTTAGTTCCACATTTAGGCTGGTGGCACTGTTATGAGCAACGTAGAATTTTTAAATATATAATTTTTACATATATGTTTAAGTGTTAAGGAAAGTAAAATGAATTCAGTTTAATTTTAGATTGTTTGCAAGTCTTGGTGCCCGGGAGTCTGAATAGATTCCTGACTGAAAGGTCAGGTCTTTTGGGTTTGTTTGTATATTGATATATACATCTTTAATAAGGTTTTACAACCCCTGAAGGTAAAGAGATGGGTTAAAAGTTTAGTGATTATGGGGAGGAATGTCTGTGTCCAGGGACACAGGCACAGAAAAAAGATGGAGGAGAGAGTTCAGTGTGTGTCAGAGAGTGAAGACAGGGATTTTCAGCTCTCTGAGAAGAAAACATTACAAAGCTATTGGGACAGTAGTTGACTGAATAGTCAGTTATAGAACTCAGTAAAGTGATCAGTTTAGCCGAGATGCTACTGGAAGACTGCATTTAGAGCCTGGTTTTTTGAGTGTCTCTGGAAGGGATGCAAGTTGGGTGAAAAGCATTGAGTGAATGTTCAGGAGTTCGCTGGAAGAAAACCATTTGCAATTGTGGTGGTGCTAAGCAAATAATTTTTGTGTGTCAAGCTAGTGGTAACCCTTTCACTGGTTTATGTATCTGCAATGATATTGCTGGGGTAAAGGAATAATGTAAATTTGAAGCATCTTCTTGTGTTTGTATTGAAATCTTTCCAACCTTTTTATCTGGTGTAATACAGTTCATTTTTCTTGTTTAATAAATATTTTATTCTTGTTAAAAGTTCATCAGCACACTCTTGTGAATCTATTAAGTAACTTCACTCCATGGTTTCAAAAAAAACGTTAGGATCAGCTGGGATCGTAATAGCATCCAGCTCTACCTCACCAGCATTTCTCTTGACTCCTCCATGCTTGCTAAATTATCAAACTGTTGACTCAACATCCAGTACTGGGTTAGCAGAAATTTCCTCCAATTAAATATTTGACAGACTGAAGTTATTGTTTTTGATCCCTAGCTACTGACTCCATCCCTCTCCCTGGCAACAGATTGAGTGATTAAGCCAGTCTGTTTGCAACCTCGGTGTGGCCACACATTCATGCCATCAGTAAGACCATCTATTGTAAGGCTGGAAGAACTTAAGATAGGGAGGGGTGAGGCCATGGAGAGATTTGAAAATAAGGATGGGAATTTTAAAATCAAGATGTTGCTTGGTTGAAAGCCAATATAGGGATCAAAACCAATAACTTCAGCCTGTCAAATATTTAACTGGAGGAAATTTCTGCTAATCCAGTATTGGATTTTGAGTCAACAGTCTGATAATTTAGTAAGCATGGAGGAATCGTGAGAGATGTTGGTGAGGTAGAGCTGGATGCCATTACGATCCCAGCTGATGTTTATACTGGGCAAGTCAGGTCCAGAGTAAAACCTGGCTTGATATATCCTAATTTTATAGTGAATGATCAGGTAATGTTTTTAGTGTAGTCAGTTGAGGGAAAATGTTAGCATTTCTTTAACTAATGCTATGGAATCATTCACACCCACCCAAGAATGATAAATCAGTTTAATACCTCAGTCAAAAGAAGTTACCTCAGTTAATGCAGCTCTCAGTGCCAAATTGAAAAATTCCTATACAATATTTGAGGCTTTTCAACAATATTAGGGGTGAAAAACACCAAAGATGTACATGAACATACATGTAGGGTTATGATTGTTATTTTTTATGATGCTAATTATGTCCAACAGTGATTTGCACAAAAGCCAAATCAAACGTAGATATCATTCGTAGTAATGAACTACATTACTACAATGGGCTACGTGCATAAGCGACAGGCTACATGCAGAGTTAAGAGCTTGCACAACCAACAGATCAGAGTGAGATTCCGCAGTCTCACCATATTCATTTGAGAATACTGGTGGAAAATCAGACAATTAACAAGTGATGGACAACTAGGAATGTACAATAAATATGATCAATATCTCCGCGTCCAGGGAACAAATTTAAAAATAAAAATTACATTTCAACGAGACCGGCAACTTAGTAAAATTCTGGCCATCTCGAAGAATCAACCAAGCTACAGAATGTAGGAGCGTCCATCCATTCCCCACTGGTTAAGGATATTGAAAGTTTGAAAAGGAAAGAAATGTTAGTGGGACTCAATTTACTTTTAAAAATTCCTATCCAAGGTGTATAAGAAAGGGTGCAAGATGGCAAAATTAACTCGCTTTGCATTGTTACACTAGACTGAAAAATACCATTATAGGGCTGACATAATGCCCTATATGCCCTAATATGCTGGAAACAAATTGCTCTGGCAGCCTTACATAAATACACATGGAGCAGTAGTTTTCAATCCTACCGATTACCGTGCTATACATGCCACAACTAAAGAAACTTTATTGTCGCTTTCAAGTTTGAAAAAGAATGTAGTTGTGACTGCTTCAATTACCTGTCATGCCTTAGTGCTCTCATATCCACATAAACAGTTGTGGGATCTGGTCCTGATGTCCCCTGAAATCAACAGCATCAAGTGGTTAGGAAATAAACATTAAAAAGCAATGGTGTATTTCTTCAGAATTAAGTCAGTCTATCTCAAATTATTAGCTGAAACTTTCTGTATTACAGTTTTAACCTATTAATTCAGTTAAAATGACAGTCACAACTGCAAAACTCTCAATAATTTGGTCTCACAGGTTTAAATACATATTTAATATTCTAACATATCTTCCATCAAAGTGCAATTTGTTGCTGATTTACAGACAGTGTTTACCAGTATGCAAAAGTGTTCATTTTTTAAAAGTTTTCTGCAAAAATTATAACACAAACTATGCAAACAGAGCTAAAACCGCACTCTAACAAAAGCAGTTAACCAAATTCATGCAAGAAAATTGTGTAATAAACACTTTAACGCAGCTGAACAAATATATAGTGATATTGCCACAAGCATCAGCCAAGCTCACTAATGCAGTGTGATCCATTGAAGACTTGCTTAACATGCAATAGCAGGAAGGAAAGGTCCTTTGAAGCTCAATTCATAATAGCAGCGAAACAGTATCGGGGGAAGAGTGTAACAAGAGGTAAATATTCCCTATTCTTTATGCCACCCTAAAGCCTACTTTATGATAGCACTAAGTTGCTGTTACAATGGGTTCTTTAGTAATAACAGTATCATTTAAATATGCCAGGGTGATTCGATGTGCTTTTGAGAGTTTAAAAAATATACTTTCCAGTTCTTTTCTAAAGCTTTAAACCGTTCTTCAACACTTTATTTGGTTCAATTACAGGATTATGCGGAAGTCCATTTATATTTAAGGAATTGCCTTCAATAAATTGTTTAATTATGCCGCAATAATGCTGTCCAAATTACATAGGATTGTAATCAAATTTTGTTCCAAGACAGTTGTAGTGAACATCTGGCTCACCCAAAAAACAAACCAAGTGATCAAAATGGTCAAATATCAACTGAGGAAAAACTTATGTTTGTTTACAAGCCCTTTATGTACATGTGTGCGCATGTCCGAGGATGTGCAAACGCAAATGCACAAATGTGTATAAGCCATTTGCAAGAACAATTGTTCAATTCTGGGGGGCAGTTTCCACAGGCAATAGTATGACTTTATTCATAAATTCTCTATTTTTAGTCAAAACTCTGCATTCCAGGTACACGGGTATTGCGCGAAATACAAGTTCCAAAATTCAAGGATATTTTTAAAATGTTCGTTTCAGTTCATCACATAACCAGGGACAATTTAAGAAAGGACTGGGTAAAAGCTGAAAATACAGTGGAGCACACTGTAACTTTCCCAGATGCATCACTGCAATTCCCTCCTCACAAATAAAGTTCTTTGAAGGTTACTGCGACCCAATAATGCTAGAGTTTCTCTTAATTACTGCTAGTTTTGTTTGATGGCCTAGTCTATTCTTATGCAGCTTTTACCCTCATCAGGCAGCATAATGGACTCTCATTCAATTTCTGTCCCAAAAAGGGCTGACCATCCTCTCCTTTCATCAGCAACCTCACTGACAGAGGCTGCAGCACTTTGGTAAACAGCATTCCACACAAGTATCAGCATATACCAACAAAGAACTCTGCCTTCGCCCCTCGGCAATGTAATGTGCAGGCTGTATAAGCACCAGTCCCGTTTGATTTTCTGTTAAAATGCCGTTTCTGTACCACTCGGTGTGTGTAACTCAAGATTACCAGGGCAAGTGATTTGAAACTGCTCCCAGAAGCGCAGTATATCAATGGTATTGAAGTCTCAAACTTCCCTCCCAACAGCTATTTCCATACTATTAGGTCTTCCCAATGGGTCTTTTTGTGCACCTTTAGTCATGAGTTAGAAGTTACAGTAAATCCTGAGTTCAGAAATTCAGAATTTATAGTGTATTAGCTAGCAGGCACTCTGCTGTCCCAGGATGCCTGATAAAAGTTTGAGTTATACTGCTGTGCCATATGTCTGCAGGGTCTACATTTCAGAAGTTCCATAATTTATATTTTTAAAAAATAGGCCTGTTAAAAGAAATAAGTTCTTAATGGACATATTAAATTGGCCAGTGGGACTAACATGGCTCCAATCTGCCTGGAGTGACAGAATTAAAATCGGTGTTTACTACATGATACAGGGGCTGCTTTTGAAAATATTTCCAACAGTTTCAATGCATTTTCTAATAAGCAAAAGCTCATTACAAAAGCTATTTCAGCACTAATTGGCAATGGCATTCATAATGATTACCAGGAAATGGGTATAAGAAATGGGAAACCTGACACACAAAGGTCTTTTGAGTTTAGGGCTAAGGTGCTTTGTTGAGGTCCGGCTCTACAGCTGGCTATAGCACAACTGGCCCAGAAATGCTTGACCCAGAATCTGAATGTACGTTAAAGAAAAAGTGTTCCAAAATCCACCTTTACTATCTTCCCACAAAAAATTGGAAATCAGACCAGTACCAAAAACCACCACGGATTTCAGATCATGGTTCAAACCCTGATCTTGACTGATATTCACACTCATAGTCTTTTGCTTCATAGCCATTGCTGCCATCGCCATGGTTACACCTGGAGGTGTGCTAACTGACCAGCAGAGCAGCTGGAGATTACACATTCAGTTGTACCTCAACACCCTTCCCTACAGAGAGCCACTGAAAGAGGCAGGTCTAACTACATTGGTGATCGGTCCCCACTTCTCTTAGCTCAAGAGCAAGGAGTGCGTGGCAAAGTGAAGAAGGAAAAAAACGAGCACCAAAAAGAAAAATAAAATCTCGTAAATAAATGTCTTATTTAGGGTCACAAGTAATTACTTCCTGATGGATTCTTTGTCATATGAAAAGTTGTCTTTGTTTGATTTTTGGCAGAACATTGAGACACCATGCTATCCGCTGATAATAGAGCTCAAGTTTCACCTGCACTTTAACTTTGCTGTTGACAGGCTGGAGACTCCACAGTACTTTGCTTCCAAATTCTCTTTATCTATCTGAAAGTCAGCCAATAATTTATTGTTGCATCATCTGGCCACAAAACAACAATAAAGACTCAGACAAGCCAGTTAGCCCCAGTCTAACAAAAAAGGCTCAGAAGTATACAACACAGAATTTACCATCTTATTCAGTCTTTAGTGGGCTTTTCCCTCATAGCTATCTTTTGTGAAAAGCTCAGCAGCGTGACAGACTAGTGCTGAGTGGGGAGATCATTAAGCTAACTTTTCTTCCATTGTCCATCTGGATTTGTGATGCAAAGCCAGGATAAGAAAATGAACTGGACAAAAATCACATGGGCCAGGATCTTCAGGTCAGCGATCGGGGGTGGGAGTGGGTCCACTCGCCGATAGGGGATGACGTCGCCCCGGGTCATTTCAATTTTCAGGTCGGCGGGGGCGCAGCCAAATCAGCTGTGCGCCCGCCGACCTGTCAGCAGCCTATTGAAGCCATTTAAAAAGTAATTGAGATAATTAATGGGCCAGGCCGAGAGCTCTGGTGGGCTTCAGAGAAAGCATTAAACCTCATCCACAGGCGGGATGAGGTTTCATGTAGGTTTGTAAGAATTTAATAAATGTTTGATAAAAAGTGATGGACCTGTCACATGAGGGGACGTGTCAGGGGAAATTTTATTTTTGCAACTGCACCATTTTTAAATTTGGCGCCGATCTCCCTGAGGCAGCACTTAGACTCAGGGAGATGAGTGCGCTCTTTTGTGAAAGAGCGCACTCTCAGCTGAAGGATTCCTCTGCCTGCCCGCACAGGGAGCGCATAGCGCTTCCTGGCAGATGTCGCACTGGGCGGGCCTTAATTGCCCATGTAAAATGGCGGCATGCCCCGATGGGGGGGCGCTGATTGGAGGTGCGCCCGCCCACGCCCGCTCCTGCACTTATCCCCCCTGATGCAGGGGGGAAAATTCTTCCCACGGACACAAGAAATTGACATCCCAACAATAACAAAAAAACCTTACCATGGTTTAAACCAGTTTTCTATCTCAGCATTTTTATGCTGAGTTAAAAATATTAAAATGAAGGATTCAGAATCAAGCGACATCTTTAAAACTAACTTATTAATGAAATCCTAGCACTGTTGGTGAGCAATGAACAGGAAAGAGAGGGAGCGTGCATTAAATAACACAGACCTAACATTCCAAATCTCCAGACTCAGTTCTAGTCTGACCTGATGTTGGAAGCTGACTGTTGGGTAAATAGGGAACATGAAAATCTCCTACCTGCTTGGCCAGCTTCCCCAGCCTGTGAGGCTATAGCAGCAGGAATTACAGGAGTGAGGAGAAGAGGAAGGTAAACAAAACCAGGCAAAAATAAATGGAGGTGGGAATTATGGAAGCAGGTGTATTAAACAAGGGGCAAAGAAAGGGAAAAAAAAGTCAAAACGCACAAACGTCAAGCAAGATTAATGATGATTTTACCATTAACAGAAGAAATTAAATTGTAAAAATGACATTGTAAAATTTTAGTAAGATAAAGCAAAGAACAATTTAGAGAAACAGCTAACCTGGAAACACAGAGTCAGGGTATTAAAGATGAATTTTAGTTATAATTTTGGAAAAAAACTTTAAAAAATTTTAATTCAAAGTTTTAAAACACGTAACATCTTTTGTTGGATCAACGAAAACCTATTGAAAAATGGATTTAAAAAATAAAACCGCTATAGAATATAAGACGCTTCTTTGTCTTTATTTTCTGAATTTCTTAGTGTCAAGTAGTAGGTGCAGTACCTGCTCCCAAGCTTTGCCAGTAACTGATACCTGGGTGGGAGTGGCATAGATGACACTCACTTCTCTCCTCACCTCAAATTTCCTTTCCCTTCCTGTAAGGAAGAAGCTGACTTCTACTGAGTACTTTGCCATGATGGCACAGCTGAGATCACCAATTCACTGGCAGGAAATCGCAAGTCTAAAATCATCTTCTACCAGATTGCAGCATAGCATACTGTTATTCCCTAACGCTGTGCCATGACATAGAATTTCTTCAACATTTTCATAAACACCTTAAGTTCTGAAGAAGAGTCAGACTGGACTCGAAACGTTAACTCTATTTCCCTCTTCACAGATCCTGTCAGGCCTGCTGAGTTTTTCCAGCATTTTATGTTTTTATTAAGGGGGTGGGGGAGGGGAGAAGGCTTTGGTTACATTGGAAACTTTTTAAATTAGCCTAATTCCTCAAATACCTAGTTTTAATCAAAAGGTAATTTATAAAGTTCCTGCTTAATAATATTGAATAGTTTCATTTATGGCAGCAGTGGATGCATGATTGATTAAAAAGTTAATACTCTCCATCTTTAAACAATTACTTTCTTTGTTCCTTCTGTTATAATTTACATTTTTTGTGGGAACTTCATGACAAACTCAAGAAATAATTAATAAGAACATATGATTCCAGACATGGGAAAAGACCATTCATCTCATGACATTCATTCCATTACACCCAGCTGTGGATCAGTGAGATATATATATATATATAAAAAACTTAAAGATAACTGGTATGCATAGAAAATCACCAAGCTTCCCACATATTTAACTCAGTTCCACAAAATTCAATTGTTTCAACTTCTTTAATTCATATTTTTCTCACTTTGCAGTCGCTATTCTCCAGAATCATGAGCATGTTATGGTGATGGAAGACTGTGACACCTTTTCACTAGCCTTGTGAGCAACCAAAGGATAGCTGTGGCTTAACATCCTGTCTCACCTGACACCGTGGTCATTCCCCTTAGCAGTGGTAGAGCCTAAAAGATCCATGACTTGCTCTGTGCATCAAAGGAACAAGACTGGCATCCTCAGCATTAGGACAAAAAAAAAATATGGGCAGGGAGAATTTGAAGCAGCATTTTCCAATTCTGGAAGTTATGCAACTTTAGAGGACAATATGTTGAATGTATATATCAGTACAATGGATCTATGACATTAGGCACAAATTTTAGTACCAGGAACTGGCATTGATCAGATACCAAAGGTCAGTTGGTAATAACATTGAGAATTGTTGTGGACAGCCCATCTTTAAAAGGACAGTAATAAGTTGGAGAAAGATTCACAGAACAGGGCAAAAATGGCGGCTTAGGCCTGAATTTTCATATCAAAGCAAAAATGGAGGATGAGGCCAGAATACAGAAGCCCCGCCCCTGAATACGACACCTACCATTTTCACGGAGGCAGGACTGGGGCGAGGTTGAGGTTTATGCACATGTGTTTCGCAGAGGCAGCTGCCCATGTAAAACAGGAGTCATGTTGGATTTTCATTAGCCAAGAATGGGAAACACAACGTGCGTAGATCAGACCTGGTAGCAGCAGGTCAAAACTTTGCGCAGTCCTTTGGACAGTTGGGGTGCCCTTTTGGAAAGGTCGGGTGTCCCTTTAAATACAGTTCTGGGACACCATTGGGAGAGGTAAGGTGCCCTATGGGACTGTTAAAAATGGACATGAAAAGTGCACATAAAGAGCACATAAACTCATTGGAAACGTCAAGGGGAACTGCCAAGGTGAACTGTCAAGAATAACTTTGAAAAAATGTGTCTAAAGCAACTATCAAGCTGTCAAGGTATTTAAAACTCTTGCCCTTAAAATCTTTGAAAAAAATGTCTGCAGTGTTTAAAAAAAAAATTGCTTGCTATTTCACTCTGTCTGTTGACATAATCCTGAGGGCTATCATTCGTGGATTTGACTGATTTCACACCTTCAATTATCACAGTGGGGTGCCTTCCATTTCACAGTTCGATTAACAGCTTAGAATTTTCTGCCTCTCGGGCAGGCAGAGCTGGAGTGGACACAGATCCAATCGGCGTCCGTGCCGCCATTTTACGTGGGCGGGCCAATTAAGGCCCGCCCAGCGTCTTTGGCTGAGTAGTTCATGAGGAGATCCCGTGAATAGTGGGAGTGTGTGGGCGGTGGTGGGTGTGCACAGGCCGTCGGGTCCAATGGTGACCTGGCAGTCTGTTTAAAGGAAGGCCTGGCAGCCTCCTGTAGGCTGCCCACAATGGCCACTTTGAGGTCACACCGCAGGGGGTCGGCTGAGCTGGGCACGCTGGAGGGAAGGGCAGAGGAACAGGCCAGGCTGCAGGGTCTGCCACAGGAGCAGGGCAGGCTGCGGGTGTGGGCCAACAGGCCCCTCGCTTTTCTGATGATTGCCTTGCTGCCCTCCTCGAGGAGGTGGCAGCACAGCGGGAGGTGTTGGTCCCCCAGGATGGGAGGAGGCCCCCCCACATGACCAAACGTGCCTGGGAGGAGGTGGCGGAGGTGGTGAGCTCCCGAGATGTGGTGCGGCGCACCTGGGTCCAGTGTCGCAAGCGCTTCAACGATTTGTTGCGCTCTGGAAGTGTGAGCACCATGTTGGCATTGGACATTTAACCCAGCAGGTAGCCTTAACCTTCCCCCCGCCAAGTCTCACTGTCGTGACTGCATTGAATCATGTTGGGCATTTCTCGTACGTTGGGTGGGCAAACAGATAGTGCCCATGCTTAGATCAGCCTGAGCGGTTCATGAGGAGATGAGTTCCCCCGCTGTACCATGTGTTATTAGTCGCACATGGCTAGCCTGGGGGCAAGCTGCAGGAGATGCAGCTAGGCGCATACTCAGAACTCCAACACATGTCCTATTCAAGTGATGAGGTGGTGGAAGGGGAGTCTCAAGGTGTCGTGGCCAAGAAATATCAGCATGGTTCCTGAGGTCTGCCCATGGTGGATACTGGGTGAGTTGGCATGAGGGCAAAAGGTGGTGGATGGGGGGGACATGGGTTGGCACTAAGTTGGCAGAAGGCCTATAATGGGCCATGAGGGTGGGTGGAAAGCATAGGTTGGCATGGGGGATATGGGGCCATGGGGAGTGGGTGGAGGGCATGAGGTGGCATGGTTTGGCATGGATGAGCATGGTGAATGTGTGGAAGGGGTGAGGGGATTTGAGAGGTGAGGGTTGGAGGGCTGTGTTTTGTTTTAGTGTTTTTTTTTTAAATCATTGGCAAAGTGCTGGTGCACTGAGACAGGCCATATGCCCAGCTTGCCTCCATACTCAGCAGTGTCTGCACTCATTCCAGGGTCACCCAGCCCATCTCCCAGGGAACCCCGCCACCTTGGAACAAAATTCCCAGCTTCTGGGGCACTTTTTCCCAGGTCAGGTTAACAGAGCCAGGAAAATGTCTTGACTTGAATTCAGGCCTTAGAGTCATTATAGCAGAGAAGGAGGCCATTCAGCCCATCAAGTCCATGTTAGCTCTCTGTAGAGCAATCCAGTCAGTCCTATTCCCCCATTCTATCACCGTGCTCTAGAATTCTGCTCCATTACCATTGAATATTATATATTAAATTCTCTATGTGGGGAATGTATTCATTGAAATTTTATTGTAGGCACCTGCTGTACCTGTTATTCCTGCAGATGAGCAATTCTTTTAAAAGAGAGGCTGTGAGAGTGAGACAGTGTCCTTATTTATCACTACTCTAATTTTTAAACAGAAACAGCAGATGCACTTTGAAGTGAGTCAATAATTTCACATTTTTAGGTTAGCACTAATTACATACATGGGCAGAATTTTCCTACTGGCGTGCCTTGGCGGGCCCCGCACTCCCGCGTGTAAAATGATGCACGGTGACGTCGGGTGAGCGTCCATCATCGCGATATTTCATTGGGCGGGCACACGATGACCTCCGATGCGCACCCGCCATTAATTAACGGGCCTCTTAAGGCCCTTGAGGCACCAATTGACGGCGATTTTTCAGCATCCGTGCAATCTTCGGGTCGGTGCACGGGCGCAATGCGCAGGCAGGTAGGACACATTTGTATAAACCTCATCCACGGGCGGGATAAGAGGGCTCACTGGGGCCGCGAGTGTGCACAGTCAAGTATTGATTTTTTAAAGTTACTGAAACTTGCCTGTGTGGTCTGCAATATTTCAAAACGCATACCAGCTGCTTGGTCTGGACTCTTAACCTTCAGGTCAGCACTCTGTAGCGAGGAATCTTTTTTGGGCCTGCAGGTTTCAGGAAGCCTTCCCTTAGCCTGGGAATGGGAGCTGAACTCTCCACTGGAGGCACCTCCTCTGAGGAGGAAGGGAGGGCTAGAAGGGGGAGGAGGCCAGGAGAGCACATTCAGCCATCAGGGGAGCCACCTTTGCGAGGACAGGCGCAGGCACAAGGGGCGCAGGGCCAAGAGGCAGTCCAAGGCGGAAGGGGCCACAGAAGACGCTAATATCCTGCTGCCAGGGTATACAGGTGGTGAAGCAGCTACCTCAATATGTCTGAGGTGCAATGCCGAAGGAGGATCCATCTCTCAGGGCAGACAGTCAATTATATCTGTCAGATGATTGACCCTGAGATCTCTGTGAACTATGAGGGTGGACACCCCATGCCAGTGGCTCTAAAGGTCACAGCTGCCCTCAACTTCTCTGCCTCTGACTCCTTCCAAGGGTCAGTGGGTGATCTTTGCGGTGTCTCCCAATCAGCTGTCCACACTTGTGTCAAGCTGATTACAGACACTCTGTTCAGACGGGCATTGGCCTTCATCCACTACCGTTGGGACTAGGCAAGTCAGACACAGCGAGCCAGAGACTGGGTGGCCATGGCTGGCTTCCCCCGCGTCCAGGGTGCAATAGACTGTACACATGTGGCCATCAAGGTACCAGCAGGTGAGCCCAGTGCCTTCGTCAACAGGAAGGGCTTCCACTCCATGAACGTGTAGATAGTGTGTGACCACAGGATGCTGATTCTACAAGTCTGTGCAAGGTA
This sequence comes from Cetorhinus maximus, assembly GCF_964194155.1. Classification (NCBI taxonomy): domain Eukaryota; kingdom Metazoa; phylum Chordata; class Chondrichthyes; order Lamniformes; family Cetorhinidae; genus Cetorhinus; species Cetorhinus maximus. The sequence goes on from NC_135881.1 coordinate 30,371,194, forward strand.
CCCAGGCAGCTCCCACGATGCCTACATCCTCAGACACTCCCAGCTGCCTGGGCTCTTCAGTGCTCCGGCTTGATGGTTGGCTGCTGGGTGACAAGGGCTATCCCCTCAGAAGGTGGCTTGTGAAGCCTCTCCGCCATCCAAGAACAGAAGCTGAGCAGCGGTACAATAGGAACCACGCCTCCACAAGGGCTGTGGTGGAGAGAACCATTGGTCTTCTCAAGATGTGCTTCCGATGCCTGGACCCCTCAGGGGGCGCACTCCAGTCGACCCCAGGTTGTGTTTCACTGATAGTGGTTGCATGCTGTGCTCTCCACAATCTTGCGCTGGAAAGGGGGGACGCTGTGGACGATGAAGACGTTGACGCAGTGTCTGCGGCCGCACACGATGAGTCCAGCAGTGAGTCCGAGGATGAGCACGCACAGGGAAATGCTGAGGGGGTAGACGCTGACCCGGGCATACTCCAGGGAGGCAGGGACACCTGGGAGGCTTTAATCCAACGAACCTTCAGCTAGCACACCACAGATGGACCTCCAGGACTATCCTGGGCTTCAGGCTCCATACTTGACACCCACGTGCAAAATCTGCCAGGTTAGGAACAGTAACTAAGGGCCTTGTTAATAAAGCTGAATGTCCCACAAATCACTCATAACATTGTTGGATACCATTTCCCTGCAGAAGAAAAGAGGCACCCTCAGCCATGGTGACATGTCTGAATTTAATATTACAACCAAAGGAACTTAAGAAAACAAAATGACAAAGGTGTTAAAAAAAATCACACCAACTCATAAAGACCTCATTGTGGGTCAACACAAAAGCACCAGTGATAAACCCGTGGTGTGCCGAAGGTGCCTTATGTTTACATTTCCGGGTGCTACGTCTTGGTGCTGACCCCTCACTGGGAGTAGCATCTGAGACAGCCTGCTGACTCTGCTGTCCTGTTGGCTCAATGGCCTTGGCGGTCATTCTCTGGCCCGTGGAGCCTGTGCTGGCCCCACCTGGGAGGGAGCTGCCAGTTCTACAACTGCCATCTCCCTAGTCGTCGCAGCCTCACCTGATACTCTAGTCACTGGCAGAGGATCTGTCGCCCTCATCCGGAACACCCCGAGAGGAGCCCACAGAGACGACAGGCAGCTGCTGGGCCGAAGTGAGGTCACTTCGGACCTCCCTGCTCACTGTGGATGGATGGGCACTGAGCTGGGAAACTTGGTGCCCAGGCCATCTCCCACGCTGGCACTGACCAGCTGAGGTTAATGCCGATGTGAGGGCTTGCTGGTCCGAGCGCATCTGACAGGAAGCCCTGATTGGTCTCCTGGAGGAGCCTCTTCACAAGAGTCGCCACTCTCTCCACAGAGGATGGATGGCCATGAGGCTCATTGCATTGGCGATGGTCCGCATAGACTCCTCCACCATGGACATAGCCTCATGTATCTCCCTCAGATGCTTCCACACGCCCAGCCGCATTTCCTGTGTTGCGGATGACTCCAAAGGCACATCATCAGGCACCGACTGAGCGTGTGCCTGTCCCCGGCAGTCCTCCGACTGCTAGCGTCATGGGCACTCTCTGTCTCTGCCAGCGACTGTGAAGTGCCCTCACCGCTGTGCCCCGGGACACTAGCCCATGTTCTAATTCCCACTGAGGTGCTAGTATCTGCGCTGGTGCCTGCCTGGCAGAGATGGTGTGATGCTGGTGAGTTCCTGACTTCAGGGCCCTCAGGTGTGAGAGGGGGCCCCTGCTGCTCCTCCTCCCGGCCCTGCTCCGCTGATGCTGAAAGGAAGAGCAAGGACATTGGATCAGTTAACGTGGAGACAAGGTCAATGTGTATCCCTGTCCCCCGGATCGTTATGCGCTCATCCTCCCATAAGCAATGGTCAAGCCATGTTGCAAACTTCAATCACTGAACATTCAGCACTGGCATAGCTGTTGGGAGAGCAATGGTGACCTCACTGCTGGGCAAACATACCTGCCCGTGGCACCCCAGCCTCACCAACACCAGTGGACCTGGGTGCATGGCGCCTCTCCAAATCTAGGGCCTCCTGCTCGAAGCGGCTGAGAGCTGAGCCGGCCCTCTGCCAGTCCTCACCCACTCGGCAGCATTATGTGCATTCTTCTCCTGAAAAGAAGAGAGGAGGATTGATTCATGCCACTTGTACCTGGACTCTCTTCACGGACGGCCCACTCCAACCAGAGTGGGACATTGCAGGGCTCCAATGTCTCTTCACCCCCACTGCTGCCGAACACTCACACGAAGATGCTAGGCCTGTCCCCACATCACCACCCCCCCCACACCCCGCCGGCCCCGTCCAAATGCTGCCGACATCACATTAGGCACCACATGCTCTAACCTTCCATAGCAAGGAGGCGCAAGCACGTGGAGCGCAGAGGACAGCAGATCGATCGGTGCCAATGCCACCTTGAAGCTCCCCTCCCAGCATGTCATCACCCTGACTTTGACATGTCCTGGAGCTCCAGCACTGCGTCTAGGTGCAGCTCTTCCAGGTTGCCCCCAAAACAGTAATGTAGTCACAGTGTACCACACGCTGCGGGTGCAGAACCCATCTCTTCACCACCCTCTCAGTGTGACCTCGGCATGGGCAATATCTGCTGGCCCACCCAGCGAAGGACACATGCCGTCAATGGTTCAATGCAGTCACCACACTCAGACTTGGTGGGGGGGGTGCACCAGGGGGGAGAGCTGACCTGCTGGGTTAAGTGACCAATGCCAACATTGTCCTCACCCTTCCCGAGCGCAACAGGTCGTTGAGGCACTTGCCACACTGGATCCAGGTGCACCGCACCACGTCGCGGGAGTTCACCACCTCCGCCACCTCCTCCAGGCACATTTGGTCATGTGGTGGAGGCCTTCTCCTCCTGTCCTGCGGTATGAGCACCTCCCGCCCGTGCAGCCACCTCAAGGAGGGCAGCAAGGCAATCGCCAGAAAAATGAGGGGCACTGTGCCCCCCTCCTGCCTGACCTGCTCACCAGCAGTGCTCTGGGAAGCCCATCCACTGGTCATGATTCACAGCCTTTGAAAGGCTGCAGCAGCTTTTTAAAACAGGCCACAGGGTTGCCATTGGACCCGGTGGTCATTGCAGTCCCGCCGCTGCCCGCTGTCCTCGGGAGCCGCAATTCACGCTGGGTGGGCCTTAATTGGCCCGGCCGCGTAAAATGGCAGCGCGGACCCGATCGCAGGCAGTAATCGGATCTGCGCCCACTCCCGCACCGTCCGCCCGACAGTCAGAAAATTCTGCCCCATAAATTCTAATCTCCAACATGTGGGAGGGGGGAAGAGAAAGACACAAGTAAGAACAGGGAGTTTACACTATTCTTTCTAATTTTATTTCTTTTTTTAAATGATGAATCTCCGAAGCAAATGATATCTCACAGGTAGGAGAGGAGAGGGAAATTGACTGAGAGTGGTTGTTTCTCTGGTGTCTCAGCACCGATCCTTCAGTGGGGGTGAGTGGGCAAGGGTAGATATAAGGGTAGGGGTGAAGTCATTACAGGCCGAAGGGCTGAGTGGGTAGCTCTAAGCAGAAATGCCCACACAGGGAGCGCTTGGCCTTAATTGGCCCGCCCACGTAAAATGGCAGCACGCAGCCAATCGCCGTCAGCACCCGCTCCGACCCCCCACCACCAACCCCGGCAAATCAAGTAGGTATCATACAGTTCATGATAAAAGGTAGATGATAGGGAGGAAATGGAAAGGGAGAATTTGGTGATCCGAATGCCCATATTTTCATTCCATGTTTCCTCGCAGTTTAAACTGAATATGCCTTAAGTGAGCTCATGCTGAAATGAGTCGCATTAATAACTATGCAAAAATGAAACCTTTCTTCAATGCTTTTGAAATAGAAAACAGCTGAAGATGTCGACTGTGTTTTGTTTTGTGTTATGTTTAATTTGCCGCTTGAGGTGTTACAGAATGAAATTAGTCGAACATTGCCAGCTACCACTTTAAGTCTAATAATTGACAACGGTATAAATTACTTATTACCTTAGCTTCATTCTCTTACAAAATTTGGATCCCAACAAGTAATGTATCAGCTATGGTTAAACTATATGGGGCGGAACATAATGGGCGGGATTTTCCGCACCTGCCCGCCGCTGGGATTGTCCGGTCCTGCCACAAAGTCAACGGACTTCTGGCTGGGGTCCCACCCTCAACAGGGCAAGAAAATCCTGACCAATGTATCACAGCCTCCCTACGACCGGTAATTCTGAACAACTGGATTAAAAAGTAACTCAAATTTTTAAAGTTTTTAATTTTACCAATGCCATGGGCAATGAGTAAAATTCTGAAGTGTGATCCTATCATTCATGAGAACGTCTGTAATACAGCTGCGCTATATCAATGCTAAGCTGTAACCAACCAAATCTTACATATTTCAAATATTACATATACAAATAAACCTTCATCTCCACATAACACATACCTGACCTACCAATCTGCATTATTTGTCACTCTGAAGCAAGGAACTCACGACATAACAGCCCTGCTGCCCAGCTGGACTTAAGCAAAGCCAAAATAGATTTTGAAAAGTGCACTTTTTAGAAATAGTAGGATCTAATTATTGGGATCATTTTATATTAAGGCAATTTGGTGTCAAGGATATTACTTTAACGCCTACACAAATTGTAAACACTAAGGATTTCTAAGAATAATATTCCAGTATTGCAGTACCTGCACTCACAGTTTGGGGATGCGTGCAGGAAACCATCTGCCCGACTACTTCCATATGGCTGTTCAGTGAATTGTCTGGGGCTGGACTCTATCAATTCTAGGCAAACACTTTCCTATGTATTGGGCATGCACAATGGGATTAATTGTGGTGTGGCAGGTTCTGAAAGGGCTAATTCTTTATATTGCTCATAAAGCGTAATATGTAGAATTAGTAGAAATGAAAAAAACATTGCTAAGGAACAGAAATAGATTTTCACGCAGAAATAAAAATTAATGGCTGCTGTTTCTATGTGGTTTTACAATATTAATGTGATTGACAAAGAACTGAGCACCACTATGACTCACTGGGATGAATCTAGAGTGTAGGGGAGAATTTTATTGCAAAACTATGCTAATCCTATTGACAATTGCTGTCCTAGAAATAAGCGGGTGGGGGAAAATCCATTTAGCTGCATGAAAAAAGCACAGAAGAGAAAGGTTTTACCTGCATGAAAACAGCAAGCAACAGGGTTGCAAAAACACAGTGAACTAAGGCAACTTGCATTGCAATAAATGGTTAACACCTTTCATTTACTTGAACTCACTTAATTGCTTTTCACACAGAAAAGCTGCATCTGTAAAGCTTGACAATGACTGGGTTGTGATATTTTCTGGAAAAGCAACCTTATCAGTTTGCAAAATCAGTGGTGCAGAAAAATGCTTGAAGTTTCCCCTGATGATCTCCAAATAAATATATTGACAAAAAAATGGAAGAAGCATTTTGAAATGAAAGTCAACAAGCCATCTGGAATAACTTTCCATTTCATATGAATGATTTAAAAGTTTCACACTAATGGCTAGTTTGTGAAAAAGTGTATGATGTGCCTTTCAGATGCTTATGCGAGCATAAGGATTGCCTTACTATGTTAGAGGAACTATGTAAAAGTGAGTTGTCGATTGGTTGACAATCCCTCCCAGGAGAAGAGCTGCCCAAAAGTACCTGGCAGGAGACAGTAGACAGGGTGATTGCTCTCTGCAGTATCAAGAGGGTCAGACTGCAACAATGGCAGCAGGTCTAAGGAAAGATACTGTGGCAAAGTTACACAACAGATTCCTTCAGTAAATACCTGTCCCACTGTATGTGTCACAAAGTATATCTTTAAAACTGATTAGTCTTTTACTGCTCACCCTCTAAAGCTCTCATCCAACCTTACAGCCCTTTTCAATGTTCAATATGCACGCAGCCATTCAGCAGATATGCTGGACACAAGGAACTGTTGTTGCACTGAAATGTGACACAACAAACCGTTCCAACTACACTGTGTAGCGAAGAATGGCTTCATACATCTAGAACAGCTTTATCTCCATATTAAATGACATTGGAAAATGGCAATAGTATGTTCCTGCAAATTAATGCAAATGAGTGTGTATAAAGGCAGTAACGCATCTTAGCATCGAGGAAATGTTAATTTTTATGTCTTGAGTCTATGAGTCTATATACAAATTGCACGCCTTCATATACATTTGTTAGTTGATGCTCGCTATCAATAACGGAGGGACCGACATAAGAACAAACCGTAATTTTTTATTGCAACAGAAGGTAGAGCACTAAATCCTTGCGTGCTCCCACAACCACCTCCAGTTCTAGACTTAGTTAACCAGTAGCCTGCACTGTACAGTGATTGGCCAGTAGTGTCGCATGGTTAGTCTCATTAATTTTGCGGGTTTTCACTGTGGTACTGCTGTTTTTTCACTGATCTGTAAGTAGGGGGTGTTTCCTGTCTTTCTGTGGGGTCAAATGATTTTGCGCCTTTTGTTGCTGGTCTGTCCCGCCCAACCAGATGGGCAGCGCCATTTTGTGCATCTCTTGTAACTTCCGAATTTCTAACACCACTCTCCACGGCTGTGGCTAATTCTAATAATGTCTTACTGAAGTCTGGATTAGCTTCAGTTAGCAAACGCCTTTGAATAGTATCATCTCCAATCCCGCATATCAGTCAATCTCTCAACATGTCACCAACGGTCGTTCCAAATTTACAATGTTCAGTTAATGCCTTTAAAATGGCAACATGGTCAGCTATGTCCCATTGGAAGCTTATTCCTTGAATTGAACTTGAAGTGCTGCATTGTGACCGAGGGCTGTGGTCTCAGGTGGTTTTGTACAATTTTTATTAACTCCTCGAAAATCTTCAAGTTGGTGGGTGGGGGTGGGGGGTGGTGGTGTTAGGTGACGTGAGGCTGCAGATCAGTCCGTACAATTTGCTCCTGCATGTGGACAAAATAATAGCCCTCTTCTTTTCCTCCCCCGCGATGTTGTTAGCGGTAAAAAAGAACACTAGGCATCCGTCATACTGAGACCAGTCATCCAAAATGGGGTTGAATGGATCGACACGCCCGAGCTACGGCATCGTGAACGACTGCAAGGGGACTGCGCCTCCGGTGGGCTTCCCAGTTAATGACGAATTCATGTGTTTGGCTTACCGCGGCTTTCTTGACTGCCGTCAATCAATTCGTGTTTTGCCTTCCGCAGAGTTGCCCTCTGGGGGTCTCTATAATTTTCTGTCCTTAGCCATTTTTCTTGCATGTACCTCTTTAAGTGTATTGCCGATTTAAGAGCAGTCACCGTTCTTTTTTTTTTTAAACATCTCTGCAGCCGTTGGGCATTTCTGTGCTGTGTTTTGCACTCATTTTAGTTTTGGCAGGGTCCCTGCAATTGCAATTCTGCAGGATTTTTTTCTTTTCTCTTTTTTTTCCCCCAAAACTGCAGCACTGCTTCCAGCTTTGATTGCCAGCTATTTTATAACCTAAGTACAGATTCTCTTTCTAATCTTCTGCTCACCCGTCTTGTGGATTCTCAATCAGGGTGCTATTTTTTTGCTACTTTCATCCTCGTCGCCAGTTATATGTCTTTAGTCTATGAGTTCACTAAGTAAACTCAAATTGCATGCCTTCATGTACACATTAGTTGATGCTCACAATCAATAATGGAGAGAGACAGACACAAGAACAAACTGTGATTGTTTATTGCAACAGAAGGCACAGCACTAAATCCTTGCGTGCTCCCACAACCACCTCCAGCTCTAGACTTAGTTAACCAGTAGCCCGTAGTAGCTGTACATTGATTGGTCAGTACAGTCACATGGTTAGTCCACTTGCATTCTCTTAACGGTACATGGTATTCCACTTTACAACATTATAGCCAAAGTTAGGAAGTATCCTGGGTTTTTTGTTGTAAAATTCGTATGCATTATTCAGAAATAGAGAAATTTTGGAATAACGAATGGAACAAAAAGGGAGGGAAAAATTAAACAAAATGCCCCCTATTAGCAAAAGTGCATCTTGTTTTGTCTAATTATTGACAGCGTAAAGTTTTTAACTGACCAAACCAAGTGTGGGGGGTGGGGGGGGGCTCATTAAATCATGGAGTACGAAATACCCACTAAAACTTTCAAAATACATGCGCATTTCCCATTCTACATAACCTACAATATTAATTTGTCGATTCATTTCTAACACTAATGCACACTAAACAAAAGAGAATTTGCATTTATACAAACATACGAACTAGGAGGAGGACCAGGCCCCATGAGCCTGCTCCACCATTCAAGATGATCATGGCTGATCTGATTGTGGCCTCAACTCCACTTTCCTTCCTTATCCCTGTAACCCTTTGACTGCCTTGTCAATCAAGAATCTCTCTAATTCAACCTTAAAAATATTCAAAAAGCTAAAAGCTACTGCGGATGCTGGAAATCCAAAACAAAAACAGAATTACCTGGAAAAACTCAGCAAGTCTGGCAGCATCGGCGGAGAAGAAATCAGTTAACGTTTCGAGCCTTCATGGCCCTTCGGCAGAACTGGAGCATAGTTAGAAGGGAGAAATATAAATTGGTTTAAGGTGGGTTGGGGGGGTGGGGGGGGGGGGGGGGGGGAAGAGACACATTGAGGGTGTGGTGTGATGATTGTGGAGATGAGCAGATAATCAAAAGATGTCACAGACAAAAGGGTCTAAGAGGTGTTGAAGGTGGTGGTCTTTGTCTGAGAAAAGTGCTAATTAAGAATGGAAGACAGGATATTCAAAGTAGAGCTCTGGTGGGGTGGAAAGACTAAAGGTTTTAGTTTTAGATTTAAAAATAATGGAAATAGGTGGGGAAAGAAGAATCTATATAAATTATTGAAAAAAAAGCGGGGGGGGGGGGGAAAGAAACGGGGTGGGGATGGGGGGAGGGGGAGTTTAAGATCTAAAGTTGTTGAATTCAATATTCAGCCCGGAGGGCTGTAAAGTGCCTAGTCGGAAGATGAGGTGCTGTTCCTCTAGTTTGCGTTGGGCTTCACTGGAACAATGCAGCAAGCCAAGGACAGACATGTTGGCAAGAGAACAGGGTGGAGTGTTAAAATGGCAAGCGACAGGGAGGTTTGGGTCTTTCTTGCGGACAGACCGCAGGTGTTCCGCAAAACGGTCGCCCAGTTTGCGTTTGGTCTCTCCAATGTAGAGGAGACCGCATTGGGAGCAACGAATGCAACGGGGACCGCATTGGGAGCAACGGGACACCCTGGTCCACTCCTCCATCACCCCCTACTCCTCAACCCCCACTTATGGCACCTCCCCATGCCCACGCAGAAGATGCAACACCTGCCCCTTCACTTCCTTTCTCCTCACCGTCCAAGGGCCCAAACACTCCTTTCAAGTGAAGCAGCATTTCACTTGCATTTCCCCTAACTTAGTCTACTGCATTCGTTGCTCCCAATGCGGTCTCCTCTACATTGGAGAGACCAAACGCAAACTGGGCGACCGTTTTGCGGAACACCTGCGGTCTGTCCGCAAGAAAGACCCAAACCTCCCTGTCGCTTGCCATTTTAACACTCCACCCTGTTCTCTGGCCAACATGTCTGTCCTTGGCTTGCTGCATTGTTCCAGTGAAGCCCAACGCAAACTGGAAGAACAGCACCTCATCTTCCGACTAGGCACTTTACAGCCCTCCGGGCTGAATATTGAATTCAACAACTTTAGATCTTAAACTCCCCCTCCCCGCCCACCCCCCGCTTTTTTTTCAATAATTTATATAGATTCTTCTTTCCCCACCTATTTCCATTATTTTTAAATCTAAAACTAAAACCTTTAGTCTTTCCACCCCACCAGAGCTCTACTTTGAATATCCTGTCTTCCATTCTTAATTAGCACTTTTCTCAGACAAAGACCACCACCTTCAACACCTCTTTGACCCTTTTGTCTGTGACATCTTTTGATTATCTGCTCATCTCCACAATCATCACACCACACCCTCAATGTGTCTCTTCCCCCCCCCCCCCCCCCCAACCCACCTTAAACCAATTTATATTTCTCCCTTCTAACTATGCTCCAGTTCTGCCGAAGGGCCATGAAGGCTCGAAACGTTAACTGATTTCTTCTCCGCCGATGCTGCCAGACTTGCTGAGTTTTTCCAGGTAATTCTGTTTTTGTCTTAAAAATATTCAATGGCCCAGCCTCCTCCACTCTCTGGTAACAGAGTTCCATAGACTCTTGACCCTCTGGGGGAAAAAAATTCTCATCTCCATCTAAAATGGGAGAATCCTTATTTTTAAAACTGTGTCACCTAGTCTCTCCCACAGGGGGAAAACATCTTTCCAGCATCTACCCTGTCAAGTCCCCTCAGGATCTTAAATGTTTAAATCAGATCATCTCTCATTCTTCCAAAAACTCCAATGGATACAGGCCTAACCTGTCCAACCTTTCCTCATAGGATAACCCCCTCATTCCAGGAATCAATTGAGTGAGAACCTTTTCTGAGCTGCTTCTCATGCAATTATGTCCTTTCTCAAAAAAGATCAAAACTGTACACAGTACTCTAGATGTGGTATCACAAATACCCTATATAACTTTAGTAAGACATCCCCAGTTTTATATTCCAGTTCCCTTGCACTAAATAGCAACATTACATTTGCGTTCCTAATCACTTGCTGTACCACGCATACTAACTTCTTGTGATTCATGTACCAGGACACCTGAATCCCTCTGTACCACTGAATTCTGCAATCTCTCCCCATTTAAATAATATGCTACTTATAAAGTGCCTTTCATGGCATCAGGACATCCCAAAACATTTCAATGCCAATGAAGTTAGTTTTAAAGTGCAGTCACTGCTGTAATGTCGGAAACATTTGCACACAGCCAGGTCCCACAAACAGCAATGGGACAATGACCAACCTGTATTTTAAGTGGTGTTGACTGAGGAATACATTTTGGCCAGGGCCCAATGGGGCATGCGGCCCACTCTTGAAATAATATCACCGTCATTGGTACAGCTGGTTGCTAGACTGCCATTCCTAACTCTTCTGGTCACTGATGTATGCTGTTTTTTCAGGATATTTGCGACAACGCTTCATAGTTGACTAGCTAAGAAACTATAATATGGTGGTTACTGTGGGTGGCCTTATAAAAGAGAATGAGAAAAATATAGAACTAATGATCCTCTGCAATTTACAGGATTTCAATTGTTGCGGAATGGATACTGCAATCTTTGTGGAGAATTAAGATCAACAGTTCCCTCAGTCTTTCGTACCTTTTGGGCTGCATCTTCCGGTTGGTGAGTGGTGGGGGGCAGGGCCCGCTCACCGATGTGTAAATGAAGCAGGGTGATGTTGGGCGTGTGTCCCGACGTCACCCCGCATCATTTAGATTTCTAGTTCAGCGGACGTGCAGCCGAGTCGGCTGCGCGCCCGCCAAGCTGTCAATGGCCACTTAAGGCCTTTAAAAAAAGTAATTAAGCTAATTACAGGACCTACCCATCCAACCTTAAGGTTGGCGGGCAGGCGAGGAGGCCAGGCGGCCTTTAGAAAAAACAGGAAACCTCACCCACGGGCAGGATGAGGTATCGTGAGGGCTTTAAAATGTTGAAATAAAAGAAATTGACATTTCCCAGCTCAGACAGGTGCTTCTGTGGCCGCAAATGTGAATCAAGGATGGTATGTTGCCTCCCTGGTGCCAGGGTCCAGGATGTCACGGAGCAGCTGCAGGACATTCTGGGGAGGGAAGGTAAACAGCCAGTGGTCGTGGTACACATTGGTACCAACGACATAGGTAAGCTAAAGGATGAGGACCTGCAGGCTCAGTACAGGAAGTTAGGAGATAAATTAAAATGCAGGATCTCAAATGTAGTAATCTCAGGACTACATGGCAGCAGGATGTCATTGCTATAATGGAGACCTGGCTAAAGGAGGGACAAAACTGGCAGCTTAACATCCCTGGTTATAGAGTCTTCAGACACAATAGAGTAGGAAATAAAAAAGGAGGGGGGTAGCACTAATGGTTAAAGAATCAATTCCTGCTGTGAGAAGGGATGATATACTAAATTGGTCAACAAACGAGGCTTTATGGATTGAGCTTAGAAATAAAAAAGGGGCAGTCACACTACTGGGAGTATACTACAGACCCCCAAATAGTGAAAGGGAGATAGAAGAACAAATATGCAGGCAAATTTCTGCTTGTAAGAACAAAAGGGCAATAATAGTAGGAGATTTCAACTATCCTAATATCAACTGGGATTCAAACAATATAAGGGGCACTGAGGGAGAAATATTCATGCAGTGTGTCCAGGAAAATTTTTTCAACCAATTAGTGACAAACCCAACAAGAGGGGATGCAATTCTAGACCTAGTCTTGGGGAACAAAGAAGGGCAAGTCAGTGAAGTGACAGTTGGCGACCATATCGGGGACAGTGATCACAATTCAGTTAGATTTAGCATTACCATGAAAAAGGACAGAGATAAGGCAGGAGTAAAAGTCTTGAACTGGGGGAAGGCAAATTTTGCAGAAATGAGAAGGGACTTGGCTGGGGTGGACTGGACAATGCTGCTGGAAGATATAACAGTGGAAAACCAGTGAGAAGCGCTAAAAAGCGAGATCCTAATTGTGCAAAGTAGACATGTCCCCTACAAAAATAAGAGTGGTAATCTCCAAATCTAGACCCCCTTGGTTGTCTAGAGGAATACAGGGGAAGATCAAACAGAAAAAGAAAGCGTATGATAAGCACAAAGAACTAAGCACTGCAGATAGCCCAGACGAATATAGGAAGTGCAGGGACGAAGTAAAAAAGGAAATAAGGAAATCAAAGAGAGGGTATGAAAAAAGATTAGCAAGTAAAGTTAAAGATAACCCAAAGATGTTTTACCAATACATTAATGCTAAAAGGCTAGTTAAGGAAAAAGCGGGACCTATCAGAGATGAAGATGGAAACTTGTGTGTAGATGTAGAAGCTGTGGGAAGGGTTTTAAATGAATATTTTGTCTCCGTGTTTACAAAGGAAAGGGAGGATGTAGATATAGTAGTCCAGGAGGAACACTGCGAGATATTGGATGGGATAGTCATAAAGAGAGAGGAAGTACTCGAAGGGCTGAAATCCTTGAAAGTTGATAAGTTACCAGGGTCAGATGGATTGTTTCCAAAGCTGCTGAAGGAAGTCAGGGAGGAGATAGCAGAAGCTCCGAGGGTGATTTTCCAATCTTCACTAGATACAGGGGAGGTACCGGAGGACTGGAGAAATGCAAACGTAGTTCCATTGTTTAAAAAGGGGTCAAAGGAAATGCCAAACAATTATAGACCAGTTAGTCTTAGATCAGTGGTGAGCAAATTAGTAGAATCAATCCTGAGAGATAGGATTAACTGTCATATGGAAAGGCATGGACTAGTCAGGGATGGTCAGCAAGGATTTGTTAAAGGAAGGTCTTGCCTCACAAATTTGATTGAATTCTTTGAGGAAGTGACAAGAAGGGTTGATGAAGGTAGTGCAGTGGATGTTGTGTACATGGATTTTAGCAAGGCATTTGACAAGGTCCCACATGGCAGATTGGTCAGGAAAGTAAAAGCCCATGGGATTCAGGGTAATGTGGCAAACTGGATAAAAGGTTGGCTTTGTAACAGGAAACAAAGGGTAATGGTCGATGGATGCCCTTGTGAATGGAAGGTTGCCTCAAGTGTGTTCCACAAGGCTCAGTGTTGGGACCCTTGCTGTTTGTGTTATATATTAACGATTTGGACATGAATGTGAGGGGGCACGATTGGGAAATTTACAGATGGCACAAAGATTGGCCGAGTAGTGGATAGTGTAGAGGATAGCCATAATCTCCAAAACGATATGGATGGGTTGGTGGAGTGGATGGTCAAGTGGCAGACGAATTTTAACATAGAGAAGTATGAAGTCATACATTTAGGGAGGTCAAACAGTTACAGGGATTACATAATAAATGGGAATATACTAAGAGGGGTAGATGAAGTGAGAGATCTTGGCGTACAAGTACACAGGTCCCTGAAGGCAGCAGTTCAAGTAGACAAGGTTGTAAAGAAGGCATATGGAATACTCTCCTTCACTGGCAGAGGTATAGAATATAAAAGTAAGGATATAATGTTGGAATTGTATAAAACACTGGTGAGGCCACAACTGGAGTATTGTGTGCAGTTCTGGTCACCACATTACAGGAAGGACGTAATAGCTCTGGAGAGAGTGCAGAAGAGGTTTACAAGAATGTTGCCAGGGTTAAAAAGTGTAGCTACGTGGAGAGATTGGATAGGTTGGGGTTATTTTCCTTAGAACAAAGAAGGCTGAGAGGTGACTTGATTGAGGTACAAAATTATGAGGGGAATAGATAGCGTGGACAGGATAAAATTGTTTCCCTTGATGGAGAATTCTAGAACCAAGGGACATAGATTCAAGATAAATGGCAGAAGGTGTAGGGAACTTTTTTTACGCAGAGGGTAGTGGGTGTCTGGAATTCGCTGCCCAAGTTGGTGGTAGAAGCAGAAACTTTAAACTCTTTTTTAAAGTACCTGGATTTGCGCCTGAAGTGCTGTAAACTGCAGGGCTATGGGCTGGATGCAGGAAGGTGGGATTAGAAAGGGCACCTGGGTGTCTTCGGGCTGGCATGGGCAAGATGGGCCGAATGGCCTCTTTCTGTGCTGTAATTTTTCTATGGTTCTATGTGACAGTGTCACATGAGGGGACGTGTCAGGAATTTTTTTTCCATACTTCCACAAATTTTTAAAACTTCCAGTGATCTCCCTGAGGCGGCACTTAGCCTCAGGGAGATCTGTGCGCCCTTTTGCACACATGTGCGAAAGAGCGCACTCCTGGCTCAGGGAATCCACCGCCCCCCCCCCCCCCGCCCGCACAGGGAGTGCTTAGCGCTTCCGGGCGGACTTCACACTGGGCAGGCCTTAATTGGCCTGCCCATGTAAAATGGCAGCGCGCCCCCGACTGGGGGCACCGATCGCAAATACGCCTGCCCGTGCCCACTCCCGCACAACCCCCCCAACGGGGGGAAAATGTTGCTCTTTGTTTCCGCAACGGATAACAACAGTTGCAAGTTCATGTCTTCTGCACTTAACTCAATTAAAAAATATTCTTGATTCTGAGGATAGTAACTTTAGTTTAAATTATATATTTCCCTTTAATGCAATGAGATTAAATTAAACAGGAAAGAGAAAAGAAAATATTTTTGTAATGCTAAACAAAGGTTTGAACTACCCAAATCTTTACATTGTTACCTCCCATTACAACAGCTCACTGTCCAGGTAAGTAGCTGTTCCTTCCTCTTGCCAGCCATTTTCAAACCAAAATGTTGGGCTTTCTTAATTAACTGGAATTGACAGCAAAACTATTCTGTATATCCCTCTAGGGATGTTCACCAATAGAAGTATGTGGATTCAATAGGTAAATTACATGGATGAATTGATAGCATAAATAAAAATAAAAGGATATTATATAAGAGCCATTACAGAGACATGGTTGCAAAGTGACCAAGACTGGGAGCTGAATATTCAAAGTTTATGACATTTTGGAAGGGTAGGAAGAAGGAAAAGGAGATAAGGTAGCTCTGTTAAAGGATGAAATCAGTATAGTAGTGAGAAATTATCTAGGCTTGGAATGTCACTGGTGGAAGTAGTTTATAGGCCCCCTTAGCAACAGCTACACTGTAAGACAAGTGTAAACCAAGAAATAATGGGGGTTGTAAGAAAGATACTGCAATAATTGTGGATGATGTTAATCTTCATATGGATTGAACAATTCAAATTGGCAAAATTAGTCTTGAGGATGAGACCAGAGAGTTTATTCAGGACAGTTTCTTAAAAGAATACCGTGTAGAACCAACCAAGGAACAAGCTACTTTAGACTTCACAATGTGCAATGAAATAAGATTAATTAATGATCTCATAGTAAAGGATTCTGTCGGCAAGAGTTATCGCAACGTGATAACAATTCACAATTAGTTAGAGGGTGAGAAATGTGGTTCTGAAACTAGTGTCTTAAACTTAAATAAAGCCAATTATAAAGGTATGAAGATAGAGTTGGCTAAAATAGACTGGGAAAATAGCTTAAAAGATAAAAGAAAAGTAGATAAACAGTAACAGACATTTAAGGATATATTTCATATCTCTCAACAAGACATATTCCATGCAAAAGACACTATGAGAAGGATGAACCATCTGTGGTTAACTAAGTTAAGGATGATATCAAATTGAAAGAAAAGGCATACAGTGCTGCAAAGATTAGTGGTAGGCCAGAAGGTTGGGAAAACTTTTAGAAATCAGAAAAAGATTAGATAAAAAAAGGGAGAAATTAGAATTTGAGAGTAAACAAGGCAAAAAATAATAAAATGGACAGTAAGAGCTCCTACAAGTATATAAAGAGGGGGGGTGGGGGGGAGTAGATCAAGTAAATGTTGGTCCCTTAGGGGATGAGATTGAGGGATTAATAATAGGGAAAAAGGAAATGGCAGGAACTTTGAAGAAGTATTTTGTACCTGCCTTCATGTTAGAAGACACAAAACATCCCAAAGATAGTAGAAAATCAAAGGGGAAAAGATAGGGAGGAACATAATACAATCAGTCTCACTAGAGGCAAAGTACGAGGAAAACTAAGGGATAAAGGTTTACAAATCCCCTGGACCTGATAGCCTACATCCTGGAGTCTTAGAAGAAATGGATGCAGAGACTGTGGGAGCATTGGTTGCAAACTTTCAAAATTCCCTAGATTCTGGAAAGAATCCAGCAGATTGGAAAACTGCAAACATAACTCCCCTATTCAAGAAAGGAGGAAGACAGAAAGCAGGAAGCTATAGGCCAGTTAGCCTAACATCCGTTATTGGTCATTTGGCCCCTCAAGTCTGCTCCGCAATACAACTGGATCATGGCTGATCTTCTGCTTGAATGCCATTTTCCCCAATTCTAGATGTTTAAGGTATCCATTGATACCTTTAACATCTAGAAATCTATTGATCTATTTCTTGAACATACTCAATGACTGAGCCTCTACACATTCTGAGGTAAAGAATTCCAAAGATTCACCACCCACGGAGTAGAGAAAAGTCTCCTTATCTCTGTCCTAAATGACCCAGCTTTTATTCTGAGACTGTGTCCGCTGGTTCTAGAACACCCCAGCCAGGGGAAGCATCCTTCCTGCATCTATCCCGTTGAGCTTTGTAAAAAGGTTGTACGCTTCAATAAAGATCACCTCTCATTCTTCCAAATTCTAGAGAATACAGGCCCAGTCTCACCAATCTCTCCTTGTAGGACAATCCCGCCATCCCAGGGATTAGTCTGGTGAACCACAGCCCTCCAGGGCTATGGGCCAAGCGCTGGAAAATGGGGTTAGAGTAGTCATACCTTTGCTGACTGGTGTGGACACAATGGGCCGAATGGCCTCCTTCTGTGCTGTAAACGTCTATGAGTCTACTCTATGAGTCAAACTGCACAGAATACTCCACCTGCAGTCTGACCAAGGCTCTATACAATTGCAGCAAGACTTCTTTACTCCTGTATTCAAGTTCACTTTCAGTAAAAGCCAAAGCACCATTTGCTTTTCTAATTACTTACTGCACCTGTATGCAAGCTTTCAGTGACTTATGAAAAAGGGCACCCGGGTCCCTTCGGACATCAACACTTCCCAATCTCTCACCATTTAAAAATACTCTGCTTTTGAGAAATACTCCTCAGATACTGAGGCAGTCCATATTCAAATACTGCAAGACCTGGACAATATCCAGGCTTGGGCTGACAAGTGCCAAGTAACATACGTGCCACACAAGTGCCAGACAATGACCATCTCCAATAAGAGAGAATCTAACCATCGCCCCTTGACATTAAATGGCATTACCATTGCTGAATCCCCCACTTTCAACATCCTGGGGTTACCATTGACCAGAAACGGAACTGGATTAGTCATATAAATACTGTTGCTGCAAGTGCAAGTCAGAGACTAGGAATCCTATGGTGAGTAACTCACCTCCTGACTCCCCCCAAGCCTGTCCACCATCTACAAGGCACAAGTCAAGAGTGTGATGGAATACTCTCTACTTGCTTGGATGAGTGCAGCTACAACAACATTCAAGAAGCCTGACACCATTCAGGACAAAGCAGCCCACTTGATTGGCACCCCTTTCACAAACAGTCACTCCCTCCACAACCGACGCACAGTTGCAGCAGTGTGTACCATTTACAAGATGCACTGCAGCAACTCACCAAGGGTATTTAGATAGCACCTTCCAAACCCATGACCACTACCATCTAGAAGGACAAGGGCAGCAGATACACGGGAGCACCACCACCTGGAAGTTCCCCTCCAAGCCACTCAACATCCTGACTTGGAAATATATCGCCATTCCTTCACTGTCGCTGGGTCAAAATCCTGGAAACCCCTCCCCAACAGCACTTGGGTGTACCTACCCACCACAGGGACTGCCGCAGTTTGTACCACTTTCTTAAGGGAATTAGGGATAAGCAATAAACGTTGGCCTAACCAGTGACGCCCACATCCCATAAATGAATAAATAAATAAAATTCTGGTTTTCCTCCCAAAGTGAATAACTTCATATTTTTCCACATTTTATTCCATCTGCCATGTTCTTGCCCATTCAAGAGTAAGGTAGCTGAGAATATATACTCAGCACATAAAGACAAGGGTAAAGGGTGTCAAAGTGTAATTAAAGCAAAACATGCTGCAAATACTCAACAGGTCTGGCAACATCTGTGGCGAGAGAAACAGAGTTAAGCTTTCAGGCCCCATGGCCTTTCATCTGAACTGATTTTTCCAGCATTTTCTGTTTGTATTTCAGATTTCCAGCATCCGCAGTATTTTGCTTTTGTATTAATGTCAAAGGGTGAAGAAGTTGTCAAAAGATAATGAGCTACATAGAAGGTGCAAGCAATGAAGGCACACAGTGATACATGCAGACTACTAAAAAAACACCGATATAATCCAGCAATGAGACACAATAAGGAACTGGGCAGGGTAGCATAGGGAGATTTTCAGACTCTCAAAGAGAAAATTAGATTAAATTCAGGAATGTGACATGATCAGCTGAAGTGTGGCTAGAAGAATGGAAAGAGCAGAGAAGGGATAACAACTTGCAAAGTGATATCATATTACATATAAAGCAGTACCACATAGACATTAGGGCACAGGGGCAGGCCTGTTGGCCTAACTGGTAGATGCCAGTGTTTATGCTCCACACAAGCCTCCTCCAACTTGCTTCATCTCACCCTATCAAAATGCCCTTCTACTCTTTTCTCCCTCATTAACAAATAATACTATCCACCCAGAATCTATGGAGGGTGGGGAAGAGTGAAAGATATACCTGTACATTTTATTTTACTTTCCTTTATGCAATATTGAGTTTTGTTTCACCACAATTTCACTTCCGCAGTCTCTCACCCATTTCTAAATCGTGGAAGTGGAAGATCTGCATTATTTTTCTCCTTCACATAAACTTATTAAGAAGCTAAATTATAAACACTACCACCATTAATTACTCAAGAAGTGCAAGATATCAGCTGGCCTCCTGATTAAGTTAATATTGTATAAGATGTACAGTACTTATCTTGTGGTTCAGCTGTCTTCCTTTACCCTTTAAAACAGCACAAAGGCACACAAGTAAACACTCACTTTAGCTATGAATTCAATTACACTGAAGTGCTTTATCTTAGTACCTTGACTGTAAAATAAGGGCAAGGGCTATGCGAGTACAATATTAAATACAAATATTATTCCTAGCGCCTTAGTGATTGATCGCACAACTACTCAGGCTGATAAAACAATTTCACCTAGCATTGTACAAACAAGTTTAAACAAAGTTGCTTTTGCACAGAATGTATATATATTTTTAATCATCTACCTCAACAGGATATTAAATAACTTAAAGTTTACTCAATTTGTCAAGAAATAATTGAAAGGCATTGGCACAGCTTATGCTGCAAACCAAACCCCACCAAGGTTGGCTTTGCTGCTACTAATCCATGGAATATTTTCATTTTATGTTAAATAACCATCGTAATCATTCCTGTGTATCACTGTTAAATATTAGGCTGGTTGGTGGCGAAGCAACAGCATTTGCGCTGAACTTGAAGGAAACCATGGGCTTCCCTTTCCCCCAACGGCAGTTAAATCTGGTGTCAGGTCAGGTATGCAGCAGCAGTGCTGTCAGTGAGCTGGGTAAGCAGCCAAACATATTGAAGTATTCTCCCAGACAGCAAACCAGGAAGCCGAAAGCACTTTATTCTTCCCTTTTAATTTAAATTTTCAGACAGCAAAATAAGTGGTGATGATTGGATTTTGGTAGAAATTGAAATGTTAATATCAACAAACTTCAAAAAAGTTATGTAATTTATTAGAATGGTAAAATCTCGCATTCCACAAATATCAAATTAGCTTTTCAGGGTCAACGATGTTCAGAGGTGATTGTGAAGTCAGCACACTGTTAAAAACCCAGCTATACTGGGTAACTTTGTCAAGGTTCTTATAGTGAGACCAACATTGTAAAAGTCTAAGTTCTCATTAATTCACTGATTAGTAGGCAGACTGGGGCGGGGAGGGGAGGTGTCAACAGCATATCTCTTGGTGGAGCATTGAATAACCGATAATAACTTCTGGATTTCCACATTATGTTGCGCATGTTTGGACTCCAGAAGTTACCGTCAGATTCAGTGCAGTAAAGATGGTGAACGTTGACAGTTTCACTGTCATTATCACTGAAAAATATGGGCATTGCACACCATCCACTAAGGCTACATCCAGAATAAATGTTTTAAACCTCTTCTAGGGTACTCCAAAGGTCTAGTGTTAACTTAGATTAATATTACAAAATTCCAAATAAATTCTTAATCTATGAATGTTTAAGCTAACTAAAGGTGACTAAAGAAAACACCGAAAGATAACGTTTCAAGAAAAAATTGAGAAGGCAGAAGAAAATTACACAATTTGCTTTCACAAAACAAAAATCAATCTAAGTCTAAAAAAGACATAAGGCAAGACATAAAACCCTACAAGGTTGTAAAGATCTGTATCCAGGAACTCAAAAAAGATAGAACTATAGTTGTTTGATAGCCGTTCTCTGCCTGAACAACCATGATTTGTTTAAGTAACAACTAGCATTGAATTGCTATTCTATACAAGTCATTTGTTAAAAGAACACGGATTGTTTGAACAGGGAGCACCTGTCAAACAACACAATTTTATTCTTTTTTTAGTTCCAGAATATAGATCCTTACAACCTTGTAGATCTTTACGTCTTGCCTGGTATTTTTTTTAGACTTGGATTGATTTTTGCTTTGTGAAAGCAAGTTGTAGACATAATCAGTTTTATTGATCTAAATGCTCCCAAGTAGTTTGAAATCAGGGCTTGAAACAGCTTTGCAGCACATGGTTAGCATTGAGCTGTAATTTTCTAAAAAAGAAATATTGGCGCGGACTTTATGCTAGAAGTTAATGGTGAGGTTGTCAACGCTCAACATTGTTAAGCAGTAAATCGGACAGCAACTTCCAGTATCTGCACTTATATTGCTATTCAAGTTACACTGCTCACCCAGAACCTTCATGATACCAGTATCTCACCGAGAGATGGAGTATACAAATAAATGATAAATGTCCACTAACCAGTTAGAAAAAGTTAGGGCTTGTCCATTTAGGTATAAGTGCGTTTTTAATAATGTGATAATTACTGCCAAACAATCTCTCAGGCAGTGAAAATTAACTTTCCAACTGTGGAGTCACATTCCTTCAGCTTTTAATTATTTTGAGAAGTTTATAAAATGCATTTTTAAAAAACTTTTTCTTGTCTTTTTTACCTATCACTCTCTTTCTTAATCCCATTTTTAAAAAATCTCTACCTCGTTTTCTATACATACTGAATTAGCTATTCTAACTTACACGTCTTCATTCACAGTATGGGCACCAAAGTGAGGATTCTTCAATCTGATTGGTTCAGGAGTAAGGGAGTTGCTTGCCAAGTTTGCACAGGTCCCAAAACCCTGTAGAAGGTGCCATTTTCTACTGCCGCTGATGGTTTTGAAGGCAAGTGACTCACTAACTCCAGTGGGCAGCCTGCCTGCCATCTGCCCACCCACCCCAGGATTTAACTGGCAGCAGGAGAGGCCCATGCCAAGTGTCCACACTAGTGCGTTTCACTATGCATGTTGGCGGTGGGCGAGCGGTCCCTTATTAACAGGCCCCTGAGCCCAGTGAGGGTCCCCTACAAGGTTTCCCTCCCTCCGTGGCCTCTCAAACCCCAGATTTACATTGCTACTCCTCCTTTGTTGGGGGCTGCCAGCTTGGCACCAGGTGAGATCCCCAAACACTGCACACCTCCGTCCTGAAGAGCAGCCAGCCTCTGATCGGCTGGCAGCTCTCAAAACGGAACTTCATGATTCAGAAGGCAGATATCTTGCTGCCCAACTTTGTCATCGACAGTGCTATCAAGTAGCACCTACTCAGCAATGAGCTGCTCACTGATGCTCAATTTGGGTACTCCCAGCACCACTCAGCTCCTGATATTACAGCCTTGGTCCAAACATGGGCAAAAGAGCTGAACTCAAAAGGTGAGGTGAGAGCAACTGCCCTGGACATCAAGGCAGCATTTGTCCAAATGTGGCATCAAGGAGCCCTAGCAAAACTGAAGTCCATAGCAATCAGGAGAAAAACTGTCTGCTGGTTAGAGTCATGCCTAGCACAAAGGAAGATGGTTCTAGTTGTTGGAGGTCATTCATCTCTGACCCAGGACATTACTGCAGGGGTTTCTCAGGGTAGTACAACCATCTTCAGCTGCCTCATCAGTGACCTTCCTTCCATCATAAGGTCAGAAGTGGGGATGTTCGCTGACGATTCAACTATGTTCAGCAGCACTATGCTCACTCATGACTCCTCAGATACTGGAGCAGTCCATGTCCATGTGCAGCGAGACCTGGACAACATTCAGACTTGGGCTCATAAATGGCAAGTAATATTCATGGCACACAAGTGCCAGGCAATGGCCATCTCCAACAAGAGAGAATCTAACCATCTTCCCTTGACATTCAACGGCATTATCATGGTTGAAATCCAGCTGGTTACCATTGACCATAAAATGAACTGAACCGGCCACACAAACGCTGTAACTACAAGAGCTCAGAGGCTGGGAATTCAGAGGCGAATAACTTACCTCTTGACTCCTCAAAGCATAAATCAGGAGTTTGATGGAATTCTCTCCATTTGCCTGGATGAATGCAGCTCAACAACACTCAAGAAGCTCAACACCATTCAGGACAAAACAGCGCACTTGATTGGCACCCCATCCATCGCCTTAAACATTCACTCCCTCCATCACCGACACACAGTGGCAGCAGTGTGTATCATCTACAAGATGCTCTACAGCAACTCACCAAGGCTCCTGTGACAGGACCTTCCAAATCTGCAACATCTGACACGTAGAAGGACAAGGGCAGCAGATGCACAGGAACACCACCACCTGCAAGTTCCCCTCCAAGGCACACATCATCCTGACTTGGAACTATGTCGCCATTCCTTCACTGTCACTGGGTCAAAATCATGGAGCTCCCTTCCTAACAGCGCTGCGGGTGTACCTACAACATACGGACTGCTGCAGTTCAAGAAAGCGGCTCACCATCACCTGCTCAAGGGCAATTAGAGATGGATATTAAATGCTGGCCTAGCCAGTGAAACCAGCATCCCATGAAAGAATAATTTTTAAGAAAGCCTTTTAACAGTCAACTGGCCATTAAATGGCTGAGGGGCAGCTGGCGTTCCCCTTGGTGGGCTCCTCCAGACTTTTTAGCAAGGGGGGATAGGAAATAGGGTGTCTCGCTTAATTCAGCCCAAGGTCTTAGTGCAAGTGTAGGTGCAACGAAAGGCAAGTGTTGTTCATTCGCAGCTAACTGCAAAATCTGGGCCAATATGAAAGCTGATAAAAATAGCCTGTCATTGGAAAGAACAGAACACAAGTGACCTCGCAAACTCTTTAATTAAAATGCTTCTGAAGTCAATTTATGTCTTACAACTCCTTTAGTAAAGGGCAGCAATAGGTGAATAAGAACATAACTGCAAGAATAACTAGTTCATTTTAATTTGCTATCACACAGAGCAGATTTATAATGTGTGCCATGAGCAACAAAACTGTAAACACACCAATTATAAATAGATCTACATTTGTAAATACACTTACATGATGGAGAAAGGAAATTTCGCCATTGACTGAAATCTCTCGATGTGTTCCGAAGAATTGCTAAGCGATAATTTTACATGCATATCACCTCAGGAAACCAGCTTGCTATGTTCCTACCATGAAATCAAAACACCACAAAACTCCAATGTTCCTTTAACCTGATTTGCATGAAGCGCTCAA
Source organism: Cetorhinus maximus (assembly GCF_964194155.1). Taxonomy (NCBI): domain Eukaryota; kingdom Metazoa; phylum Chordata; class Chondrichthyes; order Lamniformes; family Cetorhinidae; genus Cetorhinus; species Cetorhinus maximus. The sequence goes on from NC_135881.1 coordinate 30,395,515, forward strand.
CTTATGACCCATATTTCACACAAATAATTTTTCCCATACGTAGAACAATTTTGTGCAGTCTATGACTGACACCGTTTGATGATCATTCGTTGGTTAATAATGCATTTGAACAACTATGGTTCATCACAGATTCAAATCTGAATGCAATGCAGAAAATTCACACCTCTGCCTTGACAAAACGATGCCCTTTTTGCTGCCATACTTAGGGTAAAACTAGTTTCACCAAAAACAAAAAACAAAATATAGATTTCTATCCAGATCCTAGATTAATTTTCTATTTCAATGACATTGGTTGGTCATTAGTCATTTCTGTCTATTAACAAGTTGCAGAATTTCTGCTCTACGTACAAGTTACTACTTCTATTGATGTGTTGCAAAGGCACTGAGGGCTAATTAATTGTATTTGAATAGCTTCAGACAAGCAACTAGAAGCTTTTTTAAATACTTCTAGGCTGTAAACATGAGAGTTGCTGACTGACATCTGATCTATGGTCCTTTATCTCTATCGTACAGATCTAAAGTGTTAACCTATCTGTCTTAATACATCAGAAAAGACTCTGCCAGCCTCGTTCCAACAAATGTTTATTTACAATCGGTTACGTCTGTATCAAATGAAAAAGCTAGGGAGAGGCTGCAGTCATACTATGACATCATTAATATACGATTACGTAAATTTCATGCTTCAAAAAAATTGCACTTTCCCAGCAAGCATAAAGCATGCAATTGCTATTAATCAGAGAGAAAAACAAATCAATATGAAACAAAAGAAAACTTAAAAGATCTATAAAGCCGGACAATTAGTCACAAACAGAAAAAGGAGTCTATCATTTTTTTACACTTTATTTACAACTGTAATAAGGACAAATATATTCACAACTGTAAATGCGTAAATTCCTACCTGAAGGCAAATAGCAAGATTCACTCTGCAGCCAAATGATGTACTAACTGCTCTTGGGTTAAGGTTCAGGTCCTTAAATAACTTAGAAAAAGACTGGGTGAGAGCAATTCGAGGGCGCTCTTCGGCAACAACAACACAGGTCCGTACTCGAGATAGATCCAATCCCCTTGTCTAAAAACAGAAAATATAAATTGGCAAAATAGTTGTTTGGTAGTACAGAAGTTGAGTATTGCTGAAAAAGATGTCAAAGCTTTTCATATTGCACTCATCAGGGCAATTTGCAACATAATACCAATGTCAGAGGAAACAACATATTTGTACTGTATGAGAAGAGAATGCAAATTGGTTGGTGAGTGGACTCTGATTGGTAGAGACATTGCCATGGAGAATGCTCCAGTGGATTCTGACCGACAGTTAACTGCCAAGCATTGTTTGAAATTTAAACCAGACAACTTGACTCTGATTGGGCAAGACATTGCCCTGGGGAATGAACCAGCAAATGCCTATCACTTATTTTGTTTAGCTGAGCCAGGCACAATGTGTGTACATGTTCTTTCTGCCTGCAAAGAACAGGGCCCTGTTTATTAATATATGTAGCTTTCAGTACATGCATATGCGTCACACTGCAAGCCCAACTGACGACCTCCAATTGGTTGCTAGCATAATTCTTAGCACACTGAGGAATATTTAGCAAATGTTGTCCAATCGTGAAATCACATCTAATGTTGGACATTGTGTTTTGAGTTTTACAAGCACGGGCTGGTTGGGTACGGCCCATACCTTGTCCATTGCGAACAGCGGAAGGGTTGTGCTGTTTGATATGACCCACCAGTCTTTAGGATGTACGGCTTACAATACCTAGCATCATACTGGCACTGAAATTCGTACACCACGTCACTCATTTGTTGATAGGCAGAACATCTTTTAGGCTTGGCGGATGCATGCTGTTAGTGGTGAGCAACACTCGTATTGCTACTGCATAGTAGCAGTGTGAAACAGCTAGCTTTACCTGTTGCTCACATTTTTGAGATACCTTGCCCTTCCAGGGTAACCTGAGGTAGACTAGACACTCTTCAGGGCCGAAAGTGATGGCCCCTGGGCCCGTTCATGAGTTTTTGGGATATACAGTGCAAAATGATCTGATCAGGGTGGCCATTATCCTGCAGGATGTCTATGATGTGCCCTATTTCAGCATCAAGCTTGCATGGTGAGCAAATGGCTTGGGTCCTATTCACAAGGTTGCCAATAAGGCCAATCTTGTAGCATGTGGATCTGCAAGAAAGCAGGCTTGCAGTAGGCCGTGGTAGAGAACCCAATGCAGATTTCTCAACTAATAGGTCAAGGAAAGGGAGTTCATTTGACTGCTTTATTTCAAAGGTGAATTTGAGTGCAGGATGGAGCCCATTAAGACATGTAAGGAAGTTATCACACACAGCTGCGGATTTAAATATATTGGCAACCAGTGCCACAAGAGGATGAATGATCTCCGTTCCACCAGAGTAAGTCACTCTTCTCATCACTCTCAATTCTCACACTCACAAACCCATTGCACATCCACAGGGCCCTCACTCACTGCCAGTTTTAAGGGACATCTCCATTCACTCTCTCACACTCACCATCATTGTCCTCATCCCGTCCATGGGGCCATTCACCACCCACACATGCCAGGCATACTTATCATCTGGTCTGGCAGGCATCCTGCTTACACTCTCTCCACCTCTATTCATGTAGGACAAACTGGCACACAAGAGAGAGAGATCGCTTATCGATGGACGAATGCCTGAAATCAAGGCCCTCACAAACTTTGGAAACAGAGTCATCCAGCTGGCTGGTGATGATCTGGACTGGTCCTGTGCTGACGTCGAGGTCGGCACTCTACCAAGTGAGGATCCAGCAGTGCAACATCCATCGGACAACCATGCTGTGAGTGGTGGGTCCTGTTTCACAGGCCACTGCTATGCACTAATTATCTCTCTTCGCTTTCGGAGGCGCATCTGCCAAACACCCAATGAAATCCATGACCCAGGGCTTCCAATCAAGTCCTCAAAGAAACCTCTGAAGAGGAATCTAAAGGCACCTTCCCTGACGTACCATCACAGTGCTCATCCACGCCCTCCACCGTTGCAGAGACACACTCCTCGGTGGGACCTAGCTTTACAGTAGCCTCGAGATTACAATCTGGCGAGCACATCACACTTTCTGATCCACAGCAGGTGGTGACAGGGACTTCCCAGGTTACTGGCACTTGGAGACAGCTGGAGGCCAGAAAATTGCGGAGTCCAAGTCAGATGATGAGCCTTTGGACTCCGTCATGTCACAGTTGCTGGAGCTGCAAAGGCAAACTTGGGAACATCAGGAACGGATGTCCGCTGCACTCATCAGCTTGCAAGGCTCGATGGAGGAGTCCATCCACCTTCAGGCTGAGGTGATAGCACCAGCATGCCAACTTACTAAGGTAGGATGGCAGCAGCCATGGAGACCATGGTCCAGTATGTCACTCCTGCAATGCTGCGTGGGCTCAATTCCATTGCTGATGCCATAGTTGGGCTCCAACAGTGTGTACGTGAGAGGGGTGCGATCCCACGCCAGCTACCCCTTCTCTTCAAGGAATCTGCCAGGGGCCCTTGGGCCCCATTGAGAGGGGGATCAGCAGGTACACACGCCGGAGCCATCCACCCAGGTGACTCCAAGAGTGTCCAGCCCATCCGAATCCCCACTTCCCGTGACCCCAACAGCTCCAGTGATCTATGGAGTGTCCTCGCTGCATGTCGTCATCATCCTCCTGCAATTGAGCGACTATGAGGGCCTCCACTGCGTTTCCACGACAGGAGCATTGTCACAGAGGGTATGTGTGCTGCCATAAGCCTGACTGGAATCAAACATTCATAGTTGCAATGTGAGGATCTATGATGTCTCCTCACTTCATATGGTCATCATCCTCCACAAATCTAGCAGCTAAAACGGCATCCTGAGCGCGCCCTCTCGTCTGGCCAGTGCGAGGACCTCATCGCCGTCATCATCACCTTCCAGGACCTTCTCACCCTCATCACCGTCAACGTCCTCCTCATCGGAGGAGATCTCCAGCCCCTGCATCTCCTCAGCCAGCTCCTCTACCCTTTGCAGCGCCAGGTTGTAAAGGGCGCAGCAGGCGGCAACGATACACGACACCCGCTGTGGACTATATTGCAGGGCTTCAACAGGCCGATCCAAGCACCTGAACCTCATCTTCAGCATCCCGATGGTTTGCCCCACCAAGTTGTGAGCTGCAGCATGAGCCTTGTTACACCATCGCTCTGCTGCAGTCTGAGGCCGCCGCACGGGCGTCATCAGCCACAGCCTCAGTGGGTAGCCCTTGTCCCCAAGGAGCCATCCCTGCAGCTTCTGTAGACCCTGGAAGACGTCAGAGATCTGTGGCCGACTGAGAACGTAGGAGTCGTGCACAATCCCTGGAAACTGTGCGCAGACCTGCAGGATGCACGTGTTGTGGTCGCACAGCAGCTGAACGTTCAGCGAATGGAACCCCCCACGCTTGACGTAGTTGACCGCGTGTTGAAACGGAGATCTGAGCGCCACGTGAGTGCAGTTGATGGCACCCTGCACCAGTGGGAAACCCGAGATCTGGGCAAATCCCAGTGCTCTTGCATCCTGGCTGCCCTGGTCCCGTGCAAAATGCACAAAGTTGTGTGCTCTTCCGAAGATAGCATCCGTGACTCATGGATGCATTTGTGGGTGGAGGCTTGTGATATCCCTCAGAGGTCACCTGTGGAGCCCTGAAAGGAGCCACTGGCACAGAAATTGAGTGCCGCAGTCACTTTCACAGCCACTGGCAGTGGATGCCCTCAATATCCATGTGGCCTTAAATCCTGCAGTAGCTGGCAGCTGTGAGCACCCAGTTCCCCAGACATGCGCAGTCTTCGGTGACACTGGTTCTCGGTCATTGCAGGAATGAAAGGTGGTGTCTATAGATGCTGGGACGAGCTAGGACTTGATTGGAAGCCCTGGGTCATGGATTTCATTGGGTGTTTGGCAGATGCGCCTCCGAAAGCGAAGAGAGATAATTAGTGCATAGCAGTGGCCTGTGAAACAGGACCCACCACTCACAGCATGGTTGTCCGATGGATGTTGCACTGCTGGATCCTCACTTGGTAGAGTGCCGACCTCGACGTCAGCACAGGACCAGCTCACTGTGGCTCTTGGGCAGCTTGTGCAGAAACCCCATATGCTCCTTCTTCCAGAGGGTGCTGCTCCTCTCACTGTGCAGCCAGGCACCTCAGTCATTCTCTTCTCCATTGTCTTCACTCTCTGTACGCCAAAAGGGATACAGCTGGTTCACCAGGGTCCATTATCCTGATGCTCGCTGAGGTTCCTGACGTCCGACGGTGGGCAGCGCCGACTGGCTGAGCAGGTGATCGCTCAGCGTTTGGCCTTCTCGCTATATTGTCCGTTCATGACACTGAACACACCTGACACTAGCAGACACGGACGATTCCACCAATTGTCAGTCAGGCTCACAGTGTGGCACATTTGTGTGTACTGGAAAGCACATACATTAATATACAGGGCCCTGTTATCTGCAGACAGGAGAACATGAACGGATATTGCACCTGTTTCAGCTAAGCAGAATAAGTGACAGCGATTTGCTGGTTCATTCCCCAAGGTAACGCCTTGATCAATCAGGGTCAAGCTACCTGGTTTAAATTTCAAACAATGTCCGGCAGTTAACTGTCAGTCACAATCAACTGGTGCATTCTCCATGACAATGTCTCTATCAGAGTCCACTTGCCAACCAATCAACACTCTCTTCTCGTATAGTATAGATATGTTGTTTCCCCTGACATTGGCATTTTCTTGTGAATTGCCCTGATTAGTGCAAGACAGAAAGCTTCAACAAAAAAAGTCTCTTTTTTACAGCAATACTCAGATTGGCAAAAGATAACTGAACAAAACATTTAACAAGGAAAAAATGGCCAGAAGTGTTTATTGATATTTTGCGGAATTTGGCAATTTTTCCATTCCAAATAACACAGTCATATACAATTTAATTAAACACATAACTGTTACCCTGTCAATGGGGCCTAAAATTTGAAGCCATTCCAACATACCCTGCCCTCCATCAGTGGGAATTTCATTTTTTCTTATTTGTTCCTAGGATATGGGCATCACTTTTCAGCCTTTTCTGTCCATCCCTAATACACCAAAATGGCTAGAAACTGGACCACATCCCGGCATAGCATAAAAGATCCCAGGATGTCCTGTGGTTATTCCGTATAAAAAATAATATATCATAAAATTATTGGAAGCTAAGGCAGCAATATATTCTAATCATGGTTGGAAGATTTTTTACGAGAGGCAATCTTACCGTAAATACTCCTGTAAAATATATACATTTAAAAAAATGGATAACTTGGTGTGATTTGTGACTTTCTTTAAATAAATTAAAACTATTTCAAAAAAACATTAATTGAAGAAGTTGTGAAGTCTACAATTGTCAGGGGTTTAAAAAGATTAAATAACTGACCTGATCTTTTTAGCTTTCTCACGCTCTTATCCAATAAGTCCTTCAAATCTATTCTCCACTTTCCTTCCGCAAATTGTTTTATTAGAATTTGCCATTTAAGCAAATCTAGCTAATTAAAATTCTGCTTAAATAATTGTGATTTTCAAAACAAATTGTAATGGCGAGTCGTCTTCTTGATAGAACTACAACACAATCAGTGCTTTCAAGAACGTTTATATGCCTTGGCAAAAAAATAACCAACGAAGTTGCACACTGATAGGAAACAACCGTACATAAAATTAGCTCTGTAACCTCTGGGTGTCTGCTCCATGAGAGTATGGCTGTTGGAATGGAATCTTCTATAACTGACCCTTGGTGAATTTTCAGTAGCTCGAGTACCCACCACATACCCCATGCTATAAAGTTCAGCTCTCTTGCCTGGACTGGTAGCAGTGTTTGGGTGGTCCCTCCAGAAAGATGATGTAGAGGTCAACGGGGGCTGTTCTAAAATGGGGGGCACCTAGGCCACAATGCTGCCCTGAACTTCCAAGTTCTCCCCGTCACACGCACGGCCGAGTTGGCTTGCTTCCAGCATGTGCCCAGTACACACTAGGTTCCAATGATGATCTGCATCATGGAAATGTCAACATTTGGGGGAGAAGTTTCCCCGTGGGCTTCTCACCCCACCATCAGGCTGAAACGTGTGTCAGAAAAAGGAACTCTGTGATTTTTCCCAGGCAGACCAATTAATGGCCAGAGGGCGGGCTCTCAAAGTTGGAGGGCCAAAAAGAGACCTTCCAGCTTGAAAAGCAAAACAAGATACAATGCAAGGTAAGTAAGGGAGAGGGATGCTTCAAAATGGAGGAGCCCTCTCTCCAAAATTTAAAGTAAAAATGGTTTTGCAGCCAGGCCAATGTGGGGGTGGGGGGGGAGGAAAGAGTGTGTCAGGGGGTGGGAGGTGTGGGCAAGTCCCTTTACAGGGAAGCCTGCAGCTTGTAAAGCAACCAGACAATTAAAGCCTCTTGGCCTGCCTGGAGCACTGGCTCTCAATCTGCTACCGGGTGCTCACCTCTCGGCAGTTAAACTTGCTCCTGCTGGTTCAATAGGCCCTTAACAAGCCTTATTGGCTGCTCACTATTTTTAACACTGCTTGCCTCTGATCTTGGCCCCTGGGGGATAGAAAAATTAAGCCCTTGGAATTCCCTCTCTCTCACATTTAACATCTATAGCTATGCTTTGGGCAAGTGTTCCACATTATTGTGCTGCTAGATGAAAAGTGATCAGTACATTAAAGCAGAGTCATTTCTCAGTTTAATATTTACATGAGAACCTGGTTGACTCAGTTTCTCAGCTTAATTACTTCAAAGTATAAAAATGTTTGTAAATTATTATACCAACTATAGTAAGTGCTTTTCAAGAAATAACCCACAACAGTGCACAATTGGCAAAGATCAGAAACCAGCCTCCAATGTTTTAATAAACCTGCAGTTTAAAACATAGCATTGAAGATTAGCAATCATAAAAATAAAAGTAATTAACCTTGAGTGATTCAGTTTGTGAGCCGAGCCCCTTTGTGCAGAGTTCCATAACGGAGTATGAGCAGAAGGTGTCTCGAACCTTATACTGACTGACAGCAAGGAGCCACAGTGAGGGATTTATCTCCAGTTCTGAAGGAGGGATGAGAATGGACTGGTGCCCTGAGTAGACACTGCAAAGAAAGAAGCCTGTATATTAAAACAGGCAGAAATACATACTAAAGCATAAACAGGATAGGTCGTGCTTGACTAATTTAATTTAATGCTTCATGAAATCAGAGTGTATAAAAAGATGTATTTTGCATGCATAGATTTTCAGGAGGCGTTTGCTAAATTGCCACTTGGCATGAAAATTACCTCAGGTGGTATTGGAGAGATCAGCTGGAGGCAGGCAGAAAGCAGTGAGTCAATGGCAAACGACTGCTTTTCCGATTTACAGATATGGATAGTGGTCTACCTCAGGATGCTGTTCTGGCACATATTTTATCTTAAGGACATGTAGATGGCAGATAAAGTTTATCACAGAGCAGTGCAAAAGAGAAAAAAGAAATTGGGGGAAAAAAAACAGGACATTATACCCTAAATGTAAGACTTAGCAGAGTAGATTGAGAGAGAAAGAAAAGGAAAGATACAGAAGATCTGTAACATGAAAGCGAATGTAGAAACGACCATAAAAAGACCAATGAAGTTAAGGTTTGACATCAAAGCGCTGAATATCAAAAAATAAGAAATGAATGCTGAATTTATGTCAGATACTTGGTTAGGCCATAGTTGGAGTGTGTGTACATTTTTTAACACCCATTATGTGAAGTATATTAACACCATAATCAGAACAAAGATATATCAGAATTATATCAGGAACAAGTAGGATTTAGCAAATCCAGTCTGCGGGCCTGCTACCTTCACCATTGATGTTGCGGATTAAAATCTCCTGGAAGGCTTTCTTTGGCCCCTGGGGCGGTGGGGGGGAGATTGATACCAATTCCAGGAGACTCCCAGCTATCCCAGGAGGGTTGGCAACCCGAGGAACAAGCAGTAATCGCTAAGAACAAAAGCTTGAAATGAACTTCTTTCGCTAGAACAGAGAAGATTAAGGGGAAATCCAAGGAAAATTTTCAATTTGTGAAAACTGTGCAGAGTGAATAGTGAAAGGGTGTTTGTGGTGGCTGATGAATCAAAGCAACATTTTACCGCATGTGGCCGTTGAGCCAGAGATTATATAATAGATTATATTATAACAGTAGAAGACGCCTTCCCTTTCTGTGCTGAAAAATTTAATGTTTTGTCACCTGAATACCGCATTCACGACCAAATGTTTTAACGTGTTTGACTCAAAAAAAAAGTCTACAATTACGATTAAATAACGTTTACATATTGTTATTCCCAAAATATAATACTTTTACACTACTTCGCTTAAAACCGAGCTGTCACTAGATGTACTTTTACTCACAAGTGTTGCTTTCATCTTCATGTCAACAGGAAAAATACTTGAAATCATTTGGTGGACCCAAATCTGGTTTTTAAGAGAAATGCTTTCATTGATAATGGAGGACCATGAAGTCCCTGAGGATTTTCCACCAGTGGTTGCAGCTGCTCGACAGTTGGGGTTTATTTACTTAACTGCTTCAATTCAGATAATGTTATTGTGTTTTGATAAATTTGCCGTTAACTAGTTTTTTTTTTTAAACAACTAGTTGGCTGGTTTGTTTGAAATCCAGTTGAGGGTGATCTATTTGCTGCTTACCAACCGTGGCAAGATTGAAGAATATTCTGACAGATTCATGTTCGGAATTGCCAGCAGGTAATGGCTGTTTGCATTTGTAAGGCAAGAAAACTGTAAACAGTGTCCTAAACTAATTAGAATTTGGAATTCAGGAAAACATTAGTCATTAGTTGCTTAGCATCACATATGTATCTAATACTAAAAAGATTCCAAAATGAGTCAATTTTATATTTGTTAATGAAATTGATGCCAAGCATCGGTTGAAAAAGCAGTTAAGTATATAAAAAAAAAGTCCTGGGTAACAGTTTTGTTCTTTTTTTTCAACAAAGTGCTGATCAAGCAAAGAAATCAATATTGTGTATAAAAAAAGTTTATTGTTGTACAATACTGGACAGTTTAAAAATTTCAAAGCTGGACGACACATGTATTATTTTTGTGCATTACAGATGGTTGGTGGATGAACCAATAAAATAAGTCTCTCACTGGTTTTGGGTGGCTTTGTCAACGAATAATGTGCCTAAGACTAACTTGAGGCAGCCTTCTCCTTCCTAATATAACCCAGCTATCTGGTACTCCATATGCATTGTCAATCTGTCCAAGGAAGTTAGTAAATAATAGTCTCATGATTAATATTATATTGAAGATAGCACTCCTTTCGTCTTTTTGATCTGCTGAATTTAAGCCAACATATTTATATAGCCTCTTTAACATAATAAAACATCCCAAGGCGTTTCACAGAGGCATTATAAAACAAAGTATGACACTGAGCCACATAAGGAGATATTAGGTCAGATGACTAAAGGCTGGATTAAAGAGGTAGGTTTTGAGAAGGAGGTTTTCTTAAAGGAGGAAAGTGAGGTAAAGAGGCAGAGAGGTGTAGGGAGGGAATTCCAGAGCTTGGGGCCAAGGTAACTGAAGGCAAAACCACCAATGATGGAGAAAGTATAATTGGAAATGTACAAGAGGCCAGAATTAGAGCACAGATATCACAGAGGATTGTTGGAGTGGAGGAGATTACAGAGATAGGGGCAAAGCAAGGCTAGGGGGGGTTTTAAAGACAGGGATAAAATTGAAATTCAATATGTTGATTGACTGGGAGCCAATGTAGGTCAGCGAGCACAGGGCTGATAGAGGATTAGGACTTGTTTCGAGTCAAGGCATGGGCAGCAAAGTTTTGCACGACTTCAAGTTCAAGGAGGGTAGGATATGAGACACCAGCCTGGAATGGATTGAAATAGTCAAGTCTAGAGATCATGAAGGTATGAATAAGGGTTTAGGCAGCACAGCAATCGAGACGGAGGCAAAGTCGATCAATGTTACGGAGCTGGAAATAGGTCGTCTTAGAGATGACATGAATGTGAGGCCAGAAGCTTAGTTCAGAATCAAATGTGACATCAAAGTTGCAAACAGACTGACTTAGTCTTAGACTGTTGCCAGGGAGTCACTGAAAAGTTGATTACAATAGAAGAGAGAAAGATACGTCCCCCAAGGCACTTGCTATGTTGAAAACTAACAGCATGAGAAAGAAATTGAACAAAACTATGAAACCATAAGCATGTAATAACAGATTCCTACTTATAGGGAGGGGTGTGAAATGATTTATATTACTGTAATAACCCAGACAATCATAAATGTACAATAGTTATTTAAAAAGATATTCATGTTGCTAGTATTAAGTATTAGTGTTAAGCATATAGGTGGATAAATTGGTCCATGCCCATTTACAGGCTGGAACTGGATTGCACACAAGTTGCACACAATATATAAATACAAATACCTTCCCCATCGTTCAACAGAAATGCTTACATTTATACAGCACCTTAAAATATTCTCATGGCATCCCAAATTTGTTTGGGGTGCAGCCAAGGTTATTATGTGGACAAAACAGCCCGCTTGATCGGAACCACATCCACAAACATTCACTCCTTCCACCATTGATGCACGGTGGCAGCAGTGTGTACCATCTACAAGATGCACTGCAGAAACTCACCAAGACTCCTAAGGCAGCATCTTCCAAACCCACAACCGCTACCATCTAGAAGGGCAAGGGCAACAGGTACATGGAAACACCACCACTTGGAAGTTCCCCTCCAAGCCACTCACCATCTAACTTGGAAATATATCGCCATTCCTTCGCTGTCGCTGGGTCAAAATCCTGGAACTTCCTCCCTCACAACACTGTGGTTATACCTATACCACAGGGTCTGCAGCGGTTCAAGAAGGCAACTCACCACCACCTTCTCAAGGGCAACTAGGGATGAGCAATAAATGCTGGCCCAGCCAGCAACGCCTGCATCCCATAAATGAATAAAATGCAGCAGCCAATTTGCACACTACAAGGCCCCACAAACAAGGTGAATGGAGATCATAATAAATAAGAGCAGATGGCCACTTGGACCCTCGAGCCTGCTCTTCCATTCAATATCATGGCTGATCTGAATGTGGCCTTAACTCCACTTTCTTGCCTGCTCCCCATAACCCGTGATCCCTTGCAGATCAAAAATCTATCGAGCTCAGCCTTAAATATATTCAATGGCCCAGCATCCACTGCTCACTGGGGAAGATAATTCCAAAGGCTAATGACCCTCAGAGAAGAAATTTATCCTCATCTCAGTCTTAACTAGGAGACCTCTTATTTTCAAACTGTGCTGCCTACTTACAGATTCCCGCACGAATGAAAACATCTTCTTAGCAGGATCCCTACCAAGCCCCCTCAGAATGTTTCAATAAGATCACTTTTCATTCTACAATATTTTGATGGAATTATTTGAGGGGAGAGAGTTGGTTTTGGAGAATGCCCTGCTTATCAAATGGGCATAGGTAAATCCTGAATCGGTAAATGAGACCTTGTCTAAAAGTTGCCACTTCCTCAGTGCTATACTGCAATTTCAGCCTACATTCTGTGCTCAATTTCTGGGATGAATAGTGGACGCACAAATTTCTGGTTCAGAGGTAACTGGATCAAGCTGTCATTAGCCTCAATGTTGCAAAGCAGTACTTGAAACAAATTGTAAGGATAGCATGAATGGTCTGACATTAGAACTACAAAGATAATTGCTACCAACAGACCTATGTTTGCATATAACAGATGATGTCTAGAACGAAAGACAGTAGGATCAACAATGTCTGAAATCTAGCCACTTTAAACCTTATATCCTGAAAGGTTCCAATAGGGATTTCTCTGGGATTATTCATTACATCCCAAGAGTGCAATCTGACATGTGTAGACATGCCAGCTACTCAGTTAGCAGAGCCTAGCATTTCATAATGATCCTGAAAGACTGCCAATTATATGCCAAATCAAAGGTAGCTTGTGCTTGGAAACCTAATTGAAGTTCATCAAACAAACTTCATTCCAGATTCTTCAAGAAATCAGAAAGAATAGAATAGTAATAATAATGGGGAGGCGATGGCGTAGTGTATTGTCGCTGGACTAGTAACCCAGAGAACCAGGGTAATAATCCCGCCACGGCAGATGGTGGAATTTGAGTTCAATAAAAATCTGGAATTAAAAGTCTAATGATGACCAGGGAACCATTGTCGATTGTTGTAAAAGCCCATCTGGTTCATTTTTGGGAAGGAAATCTGCCGTCCTTACCTGGTCTGGTTTACATGTGACTCCAGACCATGTGGTTGACTCTTAAATGCCCTCTGACATGGCCAAGCAAGCCACTCAGTTGTAACAAAGTCACAAGAAAGGAATGAAACCGGATGTGCCACCCAGCGTCGACCTGGGCACCAGAAACAACAAAGGCAATCGCAGCCCTGTCGACCCTGCAAAGTCCTCCTTACTAACATCTGGAGGCTAGTGCCAAAATTGGGAGAGCTGTCTCAGGCTTGTCAAGCAACAGCCTGACACAGTCATTACAGATAATGTCCCAGACTCCACCATCACCATCCCTGGGTGAGTCCTATCCCACTGGCAGGACAGACCCAGCAGAGGTGATGGCACAGTGGTATACAGTCGGGAGGGAGTTGCCCTGGGAGTCCTCAACATCGACTCCTGACCTCACGAAGTCTCGTGGCATCAGGTCAAACATGGGCAATCCTGCTGATTACTAGGTACTGCCCTCCCTCCCTCCTCCTCCATGTTGAACATCACTTAAGGAAGCACTGAGGATGGCAAGGGCGCAGAATGTATTTTGGGTGGCGGACTTCAATGTCCATCAGCAAGAGTGGCTCGGTAGCACCACTACTGACCGAGCCCTAAATGACATAGCTAGACTGGATCTGCGGCAAGTGGTGAGGGAACCAACAAGAGGGAAAACATACTTGACCTCATCCTCACCAACCTGCCTGCCGAAGATGCATCTGGCCATGACAGTATCAGTAGGAGTGACCACCACACAGTCATTGTGGAGACGAAGTCCCGGCTTCACACTGAAGATTCCCTCTATCATGTTGTGTGGCACTACCATCGTGCTAAATGGGATAGATTTCAAACTGATCTAACAACTCAAGACTGGGCATCCGTGAGGCGCTGTGGGCCATCAGCAGCAGCAGAATTGTGCTCTAACACAATCTGTAACCTCATGGCCCAGCATATCCCCCACAAACCATTACCATCAAGCCAGGGGATCAATTCTGGTTAAATGAAGAGTGCAGGAGGGCATGCCAGGAGTAGCATTAGGTATACCTAAAAATGAGGTGTCAACCTGCTGAAGCTGTAACATAGGACTACTTGCATGACAAACAGCATAAGCAGCAAGTGATAGACAGAGCTAAGCGATCCCACAACCAACGGATCAGATCTAAGCTCTGCAGTCCTGCCACATCCAATCGTGAATGGTGGCTGACAATTAAACAGTTCATTGGAGGAGGCGGCTCCATAAATATCCCCATCCTCAATGATGGAGGAGCTCAGCACATCAGCGCAAAAGATAAGGCTGCAACGTTTGCTACAATCTTCAGCCAGTGGATGGTCAACCTCAGCTTACTCAGGAGGTCCCCAGCATCACAAATGCCAGTCTTCAGCCAATTCGATTCACTCCACATGATATCAAGAAACAGCTGAAGGCACTGGATATTGCAAAGGCTATAGGCCCTGATAATATTCCGGCAATAGTGCTGAAGACTTGTGCTCCAGAGCTTGCTGCGCCCCTAGCCAAGCTGTTCTAGTACAGCTACAACACTGGCATCTACCCGGCTATGTGGAAAATTGTCCAGGGACAAACAGCAGGACAAATCCAACCCGGCCAATTACTGCCCCATTAGTCTACTCTCGATCATCAGTAAAGTAATGGAAGGAGTCCATCAACAGTGCTATCAAGCGGCACTTGCTTAGCAATAATCTGCTCACTGATGCCCAGTTTGGGTTCCGCCAGGGCCACTCAGCTCCTGACCTCATTACAGCCTTGGTTCAAACTTGGACTAAAGAGCTGAACTTCCGAAGTGAGGTGGGAGTGACTGCCCTTGACATCAGGGCAGCATTTGACCGAGTGTGGCATCAAGGAGCCCTAGCAAAACTGGAGTCAATGGGAATCGGGAGATAACTCTCCGCTGGTTGGAATCATACCCAGCACAAAGGAAGATGGTTGCGGTTGTTGGATCTCAGTCATCTCAGGCCCAGGACATCACTGCAGGAGTTCCTCAGGGTAGTGTCCTCGGCCCAACCATCTTCAGCTGCTTCATCAATGACCTTCCTTCCATCATAAGGTCAGAAGTGGGGATGTTCGCTGATGATTGCACAATGTTCAGCACCACTGGCAACTCCTCAGATACTGAAGCAGTCCATGTCGAAATGCAGCAAGACCTGGACAATATCCAGGCTTGGGCTGACAAGTGGAGAGTAACATTTGCATCACACAAGTGTCAGGCAATGACCATCTCCAACAAGAGAGAATCTAACCATCGCCCCTTGATGTTCAATGGCATTACCATCACTGAATCTCTCACTATCAACATCCTGGGGGTTACCATTGACCAGAAACTGAACTGGACTAACCACATAAATACTGTGGCGACAAGAGCAAGTCAGAGGCCAGGAGTCGTGCGATGAGTAACTCACCTCCTGATTCCCCAAAGCCTGTCCACCATCTACAAGACACAAATCAGGAGTGTGATGGAATACTCCCCACTTGCCTGGATGGGTGCAGCTCCAACAACACTCAAAAAGCTGGACACCTTCCAGGACAAAGCAGCCCACTTGATTGGCACCACATCCACAAACATTCACTCCCTCCTCCTATGACATACAGTAGCAGCAGTGTGTATCATCTACAAGATGCACTGCAAGAATTCACCAAAGATCCTTAGACAGCACCTTCCAAACCCACGACCACTACCACCTAGAAGGACAAAGGCAGCAGATAGATGGGAACACCATCATCTGGAGGTTCCCCTCCAAGTCACTCACCATCCTGACTTGGAAATATATCGCTGTTCCTTCACTGTCACTGGGTCAAAATCCTGGAACTCCCTCCCTAACAGCACTGTGGGTGTACCTGTACCACATGGACTGCAGCGGTTCAAGAAGGCAGCTCACCACCACCTTCTCAACTCAAGGGCAACTAGGGATGAGCAATAAAAATGCTGGCCCAGCCAGCGAAGCCCACATCCCGAGAATGAATTTTTTAAAAAAGTTTCTATCAAGCATTTATGACCATAGCTTGTTCAATTTATAAATTGGAGGAAGTGAACAAATATTTCGAATGGGAAACATTTGCCTAGGATTTCATTCACGGGTCAGTGATGGAGACTAAGGGATGGGTTTAACTATGTATTTTTCTACACTTTTAACCATGGTGGGTAATTGGGAATCTGAATGGGTAAAATATGCTTATGCACAAATATCATTATGTCAGCTCCTCACCTGCAGAGGCACCAAAGAACAAATCCAAGTCCACAGTAGGGGTCCAGGCAGATTGCTACTTCTCGGGATGGGTAAAGCTCACACTGCAGCTTTATTGAACGACACAAGGCACTAGTTGCTGCATGGGACATCTGCAGGACAAAAGGAAGCGCGCCTTATTAGAAACTCCAACTTCTGCATAAAATTGAAATTTTCCCTCTACAACTAAACAATTTGATCTAGACTTTCCCTTCACAATGGCATCAGTACAAAGATAGACACGATGGTGATGTGGAGCAAATTTTATTTTATTTTTTTTTAAAATTAATTGACCAATGCGTCTATAAAGACATTTTTGCAGAATTAATTCTCGGCAGGGGATATCTTGGTCCTCACAGAACTGTTTATCCATATAGTAAAATTAGCATCGGTCTCAGTACTGACTGATCTTTAAATTATATTTTTATTATTGCACAAATTGTCGCTATTTGAAACATAGGGTCAGATTTTTTTGTGCAGTCGGAAAACTCCATGGACCTCTAAAAATAGTGGGCGGAATGCGGATGCAAGCATCCCACTCCCATTTCTAACAGATCCCACTTTTGCCGACAGGGTGAAGGGGACGAGACGTGATTCACATTGGAGAGAAACACTAATTCAGCAGTGCTGAGTTCAAACAGATCCCGTTTTGGCTGTTCCAAGGGCCTTAACCTGCAATTTTAGTCATGAATTGACAGAGTAGACATAAGCACTCTTGAAGGGTGGATAAGTGTCTTTAACTGTCATGATCTTAAGTTTTTAAAAAAAAATCCCATGCTCTTTAAACCTGAAAAAATGGTTTAAACTGTCAGTGAGTGTTAAAACAAAACACCATCTACTGGACTGTTTTGATCCTCAGGCCATGTGGTATAGGTTGGAAAAAAAATTACCATCTGTGTCTACAGTTTCAGTAGAGCTCTTTGTTAATGTTTCCCAAGGCCTGATATTAAAGTCATTATGAATGCTTGACTGAGTTTCAAATGCCACAACTATCTCAGCAGGGGGTCTGAGTTCACAATTTAATTGACAGTTTAAAGAGGCTATTAAAGGATTAGCTGCCTTTGTTGCAGCAACTGAATAGAAGTTTGTTTGCTTTTATAAGAAATTGAACACTTCAGTAGGTTTAAAAGCTTTAATGGGTTTAATGAATGGGAGTTTTTTTCCACTATCAAATATGTATAAGAGCTGAACTCAACGTTACAAGTTTAATCTTTTGTCCTCTCCACATGGCTCCTGAGATCTGCCCATGGTGGTTCCTGGGTGAGGAGTTATGGAGGTGGCATTGAGCTATGAGGGACCATGGGGGCAAGTGATGAGTATGCATCAAGGGGCCATGAGGAGTATAAAGGACCACTGGGGGGCTGGATGTGGGGCATGAACTGGCATGGAGGGGCATGAAGGGTGAGGGACAGAGGACATAACAACTCCTAAAACAACAGTCCCATAGAACTGAGGTGGACCTTCTAAACAGCCCACCTAGGCACTTGCTCACTCCAATGGCCACTCACGATCTGCTTCTGGGGTCAGAGGGCACGACCCTATCATGCCCCTGACTACCAGGAATGAATCTGGGGTCTAAAAAGGTCCTTTAAACTGAAGCAGGTCTGCCAAGTTGGAAAATTCCCCAACTCAAGCTACCGGCCTCTGTAGCAAAAATCTGGCCCATAGTCTCATTTAAGAATTTTAAAAAATAATTTTCCTATAACATATGACTAGTAAAATTAGCATCGGTCTCAGTACTGACTGATCTTTAAATTAGACAACTGACTACTTAAAAAAATTGATTATCATGCACCATAAGATTGAACATGCACAGTGGGAGGCCAGAAGTGCCAATCAATTCCACTAATGTTGAATGACATTAGTCTTACGACTTTAGTTGCCTCAGCTTCCCAAATGGGTAGAAATTCCAGATGGGCTTGCTCCCAGATTTAACACATGCACGTGGGAAAATTTAGCCATCTGGGCATTAAAATTGCTTTGCAAAGTAAACCATTCTGTTAAAGCTTAAGATCTCACTGAAGACATGCAGTTTTTCCTCTCTCCCCTGCTCCCCACTACTTCCAAACTGACTATGTGCATTTAGGATATTTGGTTTCAAACTCCACCATCACCACAAAAATATATCCACACTTCTCATCTGAGGCAAGAAGTTTAACAATATACTATGAATATATACACACGAATCAATAAATCACAGGTGTAGGCATCCAGAAGACAGATGATATAGTACTAGAAAGCACATGGAAAGGAGTTTTGGTATATATAAATTATTGAACTATATGTAAGTACATATATCTATATTTAAAATACTAATTTCTGTGTAGTATAAAATTAAAATTTGATAGGTTAAACTAGAAATTAATCATATTTAAAAGTAAACCTCTGATGCAATAAAATGAAAACCTTAGATTCAAAAATCATGACATTTTACTTTTAAAATGACTCAATCTGCTAATTAAGAGATATTTCGATGATAGATCAAAGACCCAGCTCTCTCAATTAATTCGTTCTTCCCGTTCAGATTTGTCTAAATTATACTAACATTTTAGGATTTATAATTATCACTGAATCGACTGGGAAAAATGATTGACTACACACAATTTGAAACATCTAAAGTAGTTTAGCAATTAGTTTTCATAATTAAATTATTTTAATGTTAACAATAGAAAATCCATTAAATCTACAAAATCCAAATCATTTAAAAACATAAACATTTGAGAACAACATTAGATGGCTCAAACAGGACTTTGGGGGGGGGTGGGGGGTGTGATTAACATTAATAAAGCAGGAGAGATGGCTTTCATGAATAAAAATAGCAATAGTCTATCAAAGGACTCACATTATGAGTGAACTGATTGATGGAAATAGAGGGCAAGGCTTGTGTATATATGCCAGGTGCTCCTGTGTAAGAGTCTTCAACCTCCCAGCAGTAGTTTTTCTACATTTAATTCAAACTAAGAATTCTTAGTAGTCTGCACATAAGAAAGCCATTACATTTTACACAATGGAATTGTTTCAGCTGCAATGCAAAAGTGTTAAGTTTCTCAAGTGGGACAACCCAATTTCAATCCCAAATATCTTTATCAACATTCACACTCTGGTTTCCCCTAGGAGAGAAAGTACTGTTAAGTTTAGTGAGGTCACTTTCTTTGGTGATGGGTGGGGGCGGGAATTCCTTTGGTGCAGTGTTAAAGCATGTTTCGCCCTGAGTGACTAACGCATGGCATTGATGTTGTCTATGGAGGTCTACATGGACTAAATTATTTCATTCTTTCATTTACGAATAAGTTGGGAGAAAACAGAAAAACAGGGCAAGAATAAGGACAATGGGATTATTTCCATTC
The DNA here is from genome assembly GCF_964194155.1 of Cetorhinus maximus. Taxonomy (NCBI): domain Eukaryota; kingdom Metazoa; phylum Chordata; class Chondrichthyes; order Lamniformes; family Cetorhinidae; genus Cetorhinus; species Cetorhinus maximus. The sequence continues at coordinate 30,415,344 of NC_135881.1, forward strand.
TCCTTAGTTTAAAAAAAAGACATCTTTCTCCAACAGTTTCTACATCTGAAGTAATTTGGCAGTGGGTATGGGCGTGGGAAACTGGAGAAATAAAAATGGTGCCTCACATTAATGAGTATCTTGAGGATTGTTTCAGGTAATTAAAATAAATACAATTTTAAATATTGTGTCAGGATCCATACTAGTCACATAAGATAGCAGTCAGAGGCAAAATCTTCCATTCTGCAAGTCTGAGAGCAAACCCAGCCCAGTGATGAGTAATGCAAGTCACATGTGCACAGTGATGATGAAAGGTCACGAGAGAATTGAGATGCGGCAGTCTTAGTCCAATCTCCACGATGCAAAAGGCAAACAAGTGGAAAATGGAAGTATTTCTAGCTATGGAAGCGAACAGAAAGCCCTCAAATCTCAATGTCACTGCCTGTGCTCACACTCCGGTGAGTTGAATAGTACAGACATTGATAAGAAGTAATCAGGGCTGCAAGCAAGGCCCTCCTTTAACTATATATGCTTTTTCTGGGATTATCATATTTAATACAAAATATGATTAATTTCTCATAGATGCACAATATAAAAACTATAAATGAACGACCATGATTGTTTGGTCTGTTAAGCATTTGCTTAAAATTCACTGTGAATTTGAGTGATATTTACCAAAGTCGAAAGTTTGATTGGGAGATTCTGGCATATTAATATAGCAGTCATGAAGGAGGAAATGAAAGCAATTTCAGTGTTCAAATATTCATAGAACATTACTTAAATCATTGTGTTATATTACAGCCAGCCAACTCATGAAAATGCCACTGTTGAGCCAAAAAAGCTTTTATTTGGTTTTAAGGCAGTAAACAGCACAAAAACCAAATAGTACCATGGCACTTTCCCTGAATTACATGAATGTATTACAGCGTAGTTGTAGAGGAAAAATTATTTTGTGGTAAAAACGCTACGCTTGTTATCATGAACAATTAGCATAACTAATGGCCAAAAAGACCATCATAAACTGTACAGTTCAAAATAGGGGGCTTATGATTTTTTAAAATCATCTGTTTGTCATTAGCTTAACCTTAGCATTTAATCAGAAAAATCTGCATATATAAGTAACCTTCTAGTGATTATACACTACAAGTTATGTATAAAAAAAGCACTAAATAACTCTTTAAAGTGTTTGTTAATTTTCTGTGCTCATCCTAATGAGGAATGCTCTTGCTGAGGAATGGAGCATCTTTCTCTCTGGCCAACATGTCAGCACCTCTTGTTTGGCTTGTGCACCCAATGCTCTGCTTCAAAAAGCCAAAACCTTTGGAAAGTAGCCTTTGCTGCACAACTGTGGGTAGCATCTCTCCATTTCTTAAACCAGTCATTTTGCACGAAGTGAAATTCCCAATTTAGACCCAAAGTGTAACGTAAGTCCATAACCACCAGGAGCCGGATTGAATATTCCCCAAAATGGACAGGACCCTACAACCAGAAGTGAGTTTCAGTTCGTCAGCCTGGGCTGGATTTGACTCCACATCATAGGGGTGAAAGACTATTGTGGTAGCCTTTTTGGAACATTTGAAGTACAATATACAGCAAAAAATGTACAAATGGTAAAATCAATACAATGACTATTATTTCTACATATGCAATAAAAACACCTTTTAACTTCTTTAATGGGAGGAATTTTTCTTATGTTATTAACGACTACATGGGAAGTTTGCATACACAAAACTTTCTTATTCTCTGCACTGCCTTGTTACACACGCAAAAAGAACAAAACAATCGACACAAGATCAACCATCAAGGTGAGAAAGATCCATTTGCAATAAGCAGCTTGAAGATATCTAAACACAGAGGTAGCAACAGACAGTAATTTAAATGTCAAAAACAAATGCATTTTATTTTCCTGTATTTTATTGCAAGAACAAAGTCACAGTTCTCTGAAAACTCTAGCAGTAAGGCAGTGGATTTGTAGCCAGATGAACTACAGCGAGTCTGAGCTCTAGTGCAGATAGACATTCAAAATTAATTTGAGGTTTTGCTAGTCATTAAGCTAGTTTGATTATTCAGTAATCCAGAGGGAAGCTGTGACAATGTTCCAGCTTCATATCATCCCAGCCTGCAGGCTGTTGCAGGTAGCTGGGTCAGTCACACAAAAATACATTTCTCCTTCCCTCCCGCTATTCCTTCCCTCTTACCGAAGGAGCCAGCTGATGCTGGGATAATGTCTCACATGTGCTAATACATCACTGAAACATCTATTTTTCTTTTGTGAACCCATACAGTAATTTTTGACAGACAATTTAACTGCAGCTGTGTTCCAAATGAGCCACATCATGCATTCACCTGCAGAAACCACAAACTTTGCAGTATAAGGCACTGGATAGACATCAGGGCCAGGAACTGCAATCAATTTTATTTTTGTCCCTTTACAAACCACAGATACTGAGGCCAACGGTTCTGGCCCAACCACTTACCCTGGTGAGAACAGCCAACTCGGCATAGAACAGGGATTAGATTTTGAAACATTCCTGGTCTGTGCGATTTACATTACATTTTATAAGATTTAAAAGAATCAGTTACTCTATTTTAAAATAGGTGAAAACATATAAGTATTACAAATATGCTTATGAATACCTTTAGCACAAACATTAAAAAATGACAACAAATTCAAGGAAAAACATTGCTTGCAATACTAGCAACAAGGCTAAAATACTTGTGTGCAGACATGCTTTGTTATACATATAGCTAATAAATCCTAAGTTTTCCTATTTGCAAAGATACATTTGAAACAAAAGAGTTATCACCATTGGATTTTTAAGCCTAAATCTAACGCTGGCAACATTTTTAGACTTTATATAATAAAAAAACTCCTTTAACAGGTTTATATCAAGTTAAACCCTGCACTAATTTGTCTCAAAACTGAATTTAATAAATTATTTACATTTCACAGGTGCATCTAATATGTACCACAGTCTTATGTAGAGATCCCTGAAATGCTAGTTTTATGGTCACATAACAATGTCATTTTTTACAATCTTATTACACAGCAGTACAGTGTATAAAAAATGCATTCAATAAATTAATCATCTAGTGGGAAATGCTGGTGTAGTGGTAGCGTCATTGGATTAGTAATCATGAGGCTTATGTTCTGGGGGCATGGGTTCAGATCTCACTCTGGGAGCTGGTGGAATTTAAATTCAATTTATAAATCTGGAATATAAAGCTAGTTTCAGTAAAGTTGAACATGAAACTGTTGTTGATTGTTGTAAAAACTCATCTGACTCACTAATGTCCTTTAAGGAAGGAAATCTGCCATCCTTACCTGGTCTGGCCTACATGTGACTCCCGACCCACAGCAATGTAGCTGATTCTTAACTGCCCCCTGAAATGAACTAGGAAGCCACTCAGTTGAAGGAAAATTGGGGATGGGCAACAAATGCTGGCCTTGCCAGTAACACCAACATCCCATGAAAGAATAAAAAAAAACTATTCAGCAGATTATCAAGATCAGCATGTTAGCGCAAGAGATGGTAATATCCTTAATAGCACTGAGCAGTTAACAATCCATATTAAACTACACAAATTTTTTTTGAGATCTAAAATAATCTGGTTGGGTTGATAGAACAATGCTAGGAAAATGCCACCTGTCCTAGTTTCGTAGAACATCACAGTATTGGAATGGAATGTTGGAAAATTTCTAAAATAGGAATGCCTGATTTTTAAAATACTGATCAATTTAGTCATTTGCTTTTAGTCTTTAAAAATCAGCTTTACAAAGTTTTAAATCTTTAAAATTATTTTTCATCATCAGTGGCAAAAAAAACAATCAGAACTCTTGCCTCGATTCCAACTCTTGCCTCTATGCTGCAACATGTCTGATTTTGGTAAAAAAGTTACAATTCAAAAATAAGCTTTACAGATTTACAGTGATTAAGGATGAGAGAACCATTCTGATAGGACTTGTTCCTCAATAAGTGCCATTTCTAATAAGGGAAAGTAATTTGTAACAAAAAGGCCAATAAACATTAAAATGATCCAATGACAATTGAGAATGACAATGCCCTAAAAGTTGCAAGCCTAATTCAAATGGTTCACCAATCCTCAGTAAGATAAAACACACAGACTACAAACAATAATGAATCTTACTTATGTTATAAAGAGGCTGATAAATAATATAAAATGGTCCATAGTAATTTAGCTTAATTCATACAAATAACTAAAGCTTAAAGCTAGCTACCACACAAATATAGTATTACTTAGCTACTTAAATCCACGTCAGGGCACATATCAGGGAATAAAGTATGGAGATATTAAGCATAAATATCCCACCCCACCCCCCACACCAACCGTATCCTTCTTTCTTTTTCATCATTTTCAGTATCACTACATCATAAACCAGCTGGAGGACAAAAAGGAAACCTACTGCCAGATTTCCACCAACATCACTCTGACACATCCCTCAGAGTGGACCTTGGTGACTCTCCCAGTAGGACAAGCTTCTATTTGGCAACTTCTCTCTCTAAGCCATGTCCAGGTAAGCAATTCAGCATGGTCTACTGTAGCGTAGTGCAGCAGGTTTGGTCCAAATGTTGTGCATCCTAAATATGAGTATGCGAGCTACAGATAACTGCCCTCAATTGGATTCAAGTAACCAAAAGTTTTGAAGCTTTCCTAGGCCTATATTCCTTTTAGCTTATCTTTACTCCATTAATTCATTGCAATTATAATTCTGCAGGTTTGTTTTGGTGCAGAGACAAGATGTTTGATACAAACGCAAGCGACTTTTCATTAAGACAAAGACTCGTGAGACAGGAGACGAAAGCTTCTATATTATCTTACCTTCACTCCTGCTAGCATTCCTGTTGTAGATACACTAAAGTCAAGGTAGGCCAAAGTGTCAGGGTTGGAGGGTTTGTAAATCTGGGCAGGCCGTCTCTTTGGCAAATCATCTGAAAGGAAATTAATGCACTTTAGGAACTGGAATGCTGGACATATGGAGATCATGGGTAAGCATGCCATTATGTAACATATAATACTACATCGGAGGATGCCTTACAATAAGGCTACTGGTTACCTCCATGCTATCCCTCAAAATCACTAATGCATGTTTTTTAAAAATTCAAGTACAGGCCATCTTGTCAATGCTCTACAGAACAATACAACAGATTCTGGGTCAGCAGTTAATCAAGAGACAGTGCATATGGTACCTTTGGTATCAAGATTCCAAGTTTTGAGGGATTTTAACAACAACATATTTATATAGAACCTGTAATATAACAAAGCATCCTAATGCACTTCACAGGAGCACCATAAAGTAAAACTATACACTGAGCCACCAAAGGTGATATTAGGGAAAATAGCCAAAAGCTTGGTCAAAGAGATAGGTTTTAAGAAGCTTCTTAAAGGAATAAAGAATGGAAGAGATGAGGATTAGGGAGGGAATCCTAGAGCTTAGTGCCATGACACATGAAGGTAGGACCACCAATGGTGAAGTAATTAAACTCTGAGATGCTCAAAAAACAGAATTAGATAAGCGCAGGTATCTTGGAGGGTTGCGGGGTTGGAGGGTATTACAGACATAGGGAGAGGTGAGGCCATGAAGGGGTTAGACAACTAGGATGAGAATTCTAAAATTGAGGCGTTGCTTGACCAGGAGCCAATGTAGGCGAGCGAGCACAGGGATGGTGGGTGAATGGGACTTGGGAGCAAGTAAGGGCATGGGCAGCAATGTTTTGGATGACCTCATGTTTACAGAGGGCAGAAGGTGGGAGGTCAGCCAAGGCGGCTTTGAAATAGTTGAGTCTAGAGGTAACAAAGTCATGAATGAGTGTTTCAGCAGATTAGCTGAGGCAGGGCGAAGTAAGGGAGTGATGCAGGGTTGGAAATAGGTGCTCTTTCTGATGGCATGGATATGTAGTCAGATATGACAGGAAGATAGTTGCCAGGGAGAGAGGTGAAGCAGGGAATGGTGTTTGGAGCAGGGAACAAAGACAATGGCTTCAGTCTTCCCAGTGATTAATTGGAGGAAATTCCCGCTCATCCAGTACTCAAGGCTGATAAGCAGTCTGATAATTCAGCAACAGTGAAGGAGTTGAAAGAAGTGTTAGGAAGATAGAGCTGGGCATCATCAGCATATATGTGAAACTAAAGCTTTTGCTTTCAGATAATGGCACCAAGGGGAGTATGTAGGTGAGAAATAAGAGGGGGCCAGGGACAGATCCTTGGAGGGCACCGACTAGGACGTAATGGTGCAGGAGCAGGAGGAAAAGTCATTGCAAGAGATACTGCACTGCTCCGATTAGATAAATACGAATGGAACCAGGACCTTGTATCACTCTTCATCCACATCACTCTTCCACGCCACTCCTCCTGTAACTGCCCCTGGAAAAAGGTATTCCCCAATTCATTTATAACTGTACTTTCAAAATCTAAACTGTCTAGCCTTTAGACCTCCATTCACCACAGAGTTTGCTCAACCATACCATCATTGCCACCGTTGATGCCCTAGTCCCCAATTAAAAACCATTGTCTGCTGGCAGCCCATTCTACTACAGTACTCAGCTCCACCGCTTTAAGTCTAAGGGATGCAGACTTGAATGGATATCCACCCAGCTGGATGAAAAGGAGAGGAGAATGGCGTGGTCAACCCTGTCAAAGGCTGCAGACAAGTTTAGAAGGACAAGGAGGGTTACTTTACCTTTGTCACAAACATACAGTGTGTCATTTGTGACTTTGATAAGAGCCATTTAAGGACTGTGGCTGGGTATATAACCTAACTGAAGGATTCAAACATGGAGTTCCAGGCAAGGTGGACATAGATTTGGGAGCTGACAATATGTTCAGGGACTTTGGAGGTTAACAGGAGATTGGAGATGGGGCGCTAGCCTGCAAGGGCGGTGAGGTCAAGCGTTGTTTTCTTTTTTGCAGAGTGGATGAGAGGGAATGATTTCTGCAGATTTAAAGGAGAGGGAGTTAGCACTGGATGAGAGAGAACCAATGAAAATATTAGCTAACATGGGGAGCAGGGTGGGGTTGGGGTGGGGGTGGAATGTTGGGTGGTCAACAGTTTAGTGGGAATAGGCTCAAGGGAGCAGGAGGTGTGCCTCATGGACAAGATGAGCTCAGAAAGTGCATGAGAGGAGATAGGAGAAAAAGTAGAGAAACATGTGAACTTAGGGCAGCGGGGAGCTTTGAGGAATTGTGGTCCGGTAGGCTAGTGGAAGAAGGAAGTGAAGCAGCAAAGGCAGTTGATCAGACGATTTTGATCTTAACAACAAAGTCGTCCATTTGCTCCTCGCAATTATTGTTGGTGGTTAAGGTGGAGGAGATCGGGTAGATAGGTTGCAGTAGAAGAAAGAAGTCAGGGGTTACCCTTTGCATTCCCAGATGGTCCTAGAATAGTAAGCAGTTTTAGCAGAGCTCCATAGTGCTTTATGTGGTCCTGGCAGTGAAGGGCTAAACCAGTTTTCTGCCATATCCATTCAAGTCTGCGTCCCTTAGGCTTAAAGGGGTGGAGCTGAGTGACTTTCAAAATGGAATTGGATAAATTCTTGAAAAGGAAATAAAAACTTCAGGGCTATGCGAAAGAACAAGGAAGTGAGACTAATTGGATAGCTCTTCTCAAAGAGCTGGCAAAGACAGATAAGGCAAATGACCTCCTTCTGTGCTATATAATTCTATGATTTCCATTGTGCATCAGGAAAATCAGTGTAATATCAATCTCTATTTGCACATTTGCTCTGAATACACTGTATTAGAAAATTAATAAGTGGCAGAACAAAGTGGGTTTGAGTCATCTGTGGACTGTCAATTCCTGCTGAGATTCCCTTAAGAACTATCTGGCAGGCTTTTGCAATTCCTCAAACGAGTGCGGGAAATTACCAATAAACCATTTACTTTGTCATTTCATCAACCTTGATAAAAACAAATACAAAACATCAAAGTTTATACTTTTCCATATGAATTTAAAAACACTGAACTGGGTAAATCCCACTGATTAAATAATTGCAACATTTTAAACATTGGCTTGCAGCTCCCTTAATTCCCTGAGTTGATATGCAAGAGATAAATACCACAGATCATGGCATATAAATCGGCCTACGAAACCTCAAAAAATCCTTCCAAAAACGGGGGTTGACTTATACACTGTGTATAAAACATGAGCCGCTGGTGTTGGTGAAGGTGGTCGTTAGTTGGAATGCGGAAAAAAAACACGGGTATTTCAAGTTAAATCAATGCAACATATTTTATTGAATTAATTAATTCTACATGGGTACTTTTAACCACAATCAAAACGTCATAAAAACTGTCAAATCCATTGTCTTCAGCATCCGATACAAGGTTTACCGAATTCATTGTGTCACTTTGGCATCTTTGTAAGGATCCCACTCGATTGGATTTGGCACTTTCGGTTTCAGAGTCATCTTTCCACTGCAGTATAAGGGATTAACAGATGGGATACGCTAATTTGTGACATAGATGGTGATGTACCACTGACATTAGTGAGTTACACATTAAACACTCTCTCTCTGAGGCATCCGTGAGGCATCCATGTAAAAATACACGTGTGTTATCGAAGGAATCACAGAGTGAAGAAGAAACCTTTGAAAGCAGGTCGATAAATTTCGGGGGTATAAGGAGGCACACTGGAGAGAGATAACGATGACCATCCCTAGTGAGCAGCTCCTTCCCCTGCCCCGCCTGTTTGACTGTCTCGAGGACCCACAGAGAGGCGAGCAGTGGGAGTTATGGAAATGCCATTTTCTCCGGTTCCAAGCAGCATCAAGTCTTCACGAAGATGAGCCAAAGCTTCAAGTTAGTTCCTCTCTTTATGCAGTAGGTCCAGTGGCAGGTGATGTTCTACTATGGCAGGGTGTGCATGAGTCCTTCTTGATAGTTCTTGCAGACATGGGACACTAAAGGATCAACTAATCCATGATCGCAGAGTTGTGGGTGTTCGGGATGAGAAACTTTCCGACTTTCTGCAGACCAGTATGCGAGGCAGGCCGAGCTTAGAGCGTTTAATCGGGCTTTTGCATGTGGCGACACAGAAGCTTCACATGACTCCGTAGATTAGATAGGACCATGGGCAGCGGCCCCACCCATGTGAAAACCCAGCACGCCAACCAAAAGGTCAGGGAACTCCACACTGGCAGATATTTTGAGATACTTGCTTTGTGGTGTGAAAATCCAGCATAGATGCCAGGGCTGCCCAGCAAGGGGGTGCAGAATGCTTGCGGTGCGGCAAAACTGGACATATCAAGTGTTATTGCAAATCCAACAATTTTAATTGAAGTCGCAGACTAGCAAGTGTTTACAAAACACATTCCTTCCAAGAAATGGAAAATCCAGGAAACGATGAAGCTACAGAGTTCCTAAAGGAAATAGATAGTCTTAATCCAGGCTACTGGTCTGTTACAGTCCAAGTTCAAGGCTTCAATACTTTGTTTAAAATTGATACTGGAGCGGCTGTTACCATGTTAGCAGAGAACCTCGATTGGCTTCAGCCGATGATCCTTTATCAGTCAGACATCAAATTACAAGGTCCAGCTGGCAGTGACTTTCAATTCAAATGCAGGATTATTACCCCATCTTAGCTGCTATGGGCAACATATCATTGATTTTCTCTCTGTCCTTCAACATACAACCCTGTTAAGTGGTGATATTGGCTTACTTCTAAGAATCCTAGAAGAAACAGATGATGCTCATCATTTGAGCAACTCACTGTCTTTCATGCAACATTCTTCAACTTTTTACTCAGAAGCAGTGGAAATTCAGTCTTCAGAAGCTGAGGAAGTTTAAACACTCAGCACTAAGTTCCTTTCTTGCCTCGTCTCCATATTACTCAGCTGTTCTTCCCATTGCCCATAGCGGAGCAACTTCTTACACAGAAAAGTGTGGCTCTCTTACCACTACCTATAGAAAATATTCAATCTTCCTGAAAAATCACTGGGAAATCATCTCCGCTTCTTTTCTTGACAGTCTTATATGAAGTTGGTTGTTTTTCCCTTCATCGTTTAAGTTCATTGAATTCTCAGATCTTCAATGCCCTTTCAGTCTTTGATACAGCTGTGATAGCCTTCCCAAGAGTTGAAGATCATTCCACTTCAGAAGCTTCATCTCAGAGTCCTTCGAGGGAGCAACAAGTTCCTCAGAATGTTCCGAGTTCTTCTCTTCTGGTTCTAGAGGGTCCAAAGATCGATTCTCTTCAGTCTTCTCTTTTGGATCAGTCTTTCAATGAAAAGTCTTCATTGTCCTTGCAGTTCAGTCGCCTGAAACCTAATCTCAGTTTCTCAGCAATGCTGATAAAGTGTTGTCCTACTCTGCAGAATATGACCTACTAGATGCAGAAGAAAGCTCTCATACCTCCAAGACATCTTCCCTAAGGGCCGAGAATACTGTGGGTGCTTGAAACCCCAGGTCTGTGACTTGGAGAGGGGAAGAGTGAGAGTTGGAGTGGAGTAGAATGAGTAGTTGTAAAAAGGTAGTTACAAGAATGTTATGTATATAGTTAGACATAGGGCAGAACTGTCCCAAATTTGCACCAAGTGCGGTAGCGGGTGGGTAAAACGGTGTTTTACCCGCCGGCCGCAATGGCGGCTTTTAAAGCCATGTCATCCCAAACCCGCCACATTAATTATGCATTCCCGGGAAACACGCCATTTCCATTGCGGGTGGGCTCTCATTCACCTGCCACACCATCACCTCACCATGCCGCACACACACCTTTTCAGTGTTTCCAGCCCAGGATGGCTCCGAAAGGCAAAAAAGGCTGCGACCCCCAGGTTTAGTGACATGTCCCTTGAGGGTCTTTTGGATGTCCTGGAGACCCGCCATTCAGGTGGGTCAGGGAATTGGAGGTGCTGTGAGCCAGAGTTTGATTTGACCCACTTCAACGCGTATATGCGCATTGCTTTTCTAGTGATGATGAAAGCATTCTGATGATTTTCGAGGACCCATTCAATATGTGTTTCTCAAGATCAGGCCAGTGGCTGGTCCTTATTCTCATGGTGCATTTGGTCTTGGGCATGTCCTTCAGGGTGATTCCTTCTTCATCTATTCTCACACCAGTTTTTCACTAACACCGCACTTCCCTGCTGCAGCACAGTTATTTGAGTGAGCAAAGGTCACGACTTTAAGCTTGAAACTCACTTCGTATTTCATTCTTTTTGCCGGAGGTCCCACTTCCGTCCATCGGTCACCATGTGAGGTCTGCTCTTTGCAGGCACGTCTTAAACTCCAATGCAAACTCTTGGTAACACGCTCCGTATAACCTGCTTGATCCCATGTGCCAACTTGCATGGTTGAGGTGAAAAACCGAGGCTGACTCCTAACGTGAGTACAGCATTTCTGAGCAGAAAAGGGGTGGGGGAGGGGTCAATTTATATGCCGAACATAGGCTTAAACATGAGTTCCGGTGCAGGAAAAAATGGGATTAAACAAATGACAGCGATCTACGGTAATCTTCATTCTTCCTTGTATCACTATAGTTACAATGATGCCAAGATCTAAATGTTATAAACATAAACGTGTTACATTTATTCATCTAATCTCTCTTCCATACCTTTAAAACCTTTACACAATGCACCATGAAATAACATCTTCAGGCGATTAAAAATTCCATTCCCTTTTAAACTCAGTAACCTTTGATAACGTTCAATATTGACGATAACTATTGACTGTCTATTAAGATGCGAGGAAAATGTTGTATGCAATCAAAACCTGTTACGATAAAGTAGGGCAAATGATTAACAATATGTTTTAAAGTAAAGTACACATGGAGTGTTATGAAAAGTTGATATTCCTATCATAAGCTGTTGTTCATCATGCTGTTGGAAATAATTGAAATATTTCTTTTTATAGTTCAATTTTTAACTGCTGCTGCAAATACACCTTGGCCTCCTCAAATACAAAATACAGCTATAACGCATTATAATGCCAGAACCAAAATGTTGCAAGGTTAAATTTTCAACTTGATGTGAAGTTGTTTCATACCGTGTACATATTATTATTATATTGCCCTGATGTTTTCTCAGATGATTTAATACCTTAACAGGACATCATTACGCTTCTAACATTGAACAGTTCCACATAATTAATGAATTTATTTGTACATATGTTTAACGGCAACAAATGAATGGATTGCACAACTGAAAATAACAAATGTGCTCACACACATTAGGCTCCCATAACCCAAGTTCCACGAGTTCACAGAATCATAGAATTTTAACAGCACAGAAAATGGCCATTCGGTCCATCGTGCCTGCACCAGCTCTCCAAATGAGCATTATGACCTATTGCCACTGCCCTGCCTTTTCCCCGTACCCTTGCACATTGTTTCCATTCGAATAATCATCTAAATGCCCTCTTGAATGCCTCGATTGAACCTGTCTCCACCACACCTCTAGGCAGTGCATTCCAGGCCTGAACCACTTGTTGTGTGAAAAAGTTTTTTTTATAAAGATTTAAACTAAAGCTGGACTATGCAGAATCTGCATTTTACCCAGAGGCATTTAAAATGCATCACTGAATGTTTATGCGACATTAATTGGGATTCTCATGAGGGAAACGTATTAAACTAGAACAGAGTGCAATACACCTTTTGCATTTAGTTTCTGAACCCACATTTCCTACCTGTGTCTAAAACAGGAGGCCACGTTCTTACATCAACTGCTGCTCCTGCTTCTCGTGACCTTAGAAGTTTTACTACAAATTGCGATGTCATTATGCATGCTGATCTGCTGACCTGCAAAATAATGGATCTGTTAGTTAGGCAATGCACAGAGGCCATATGAAAGACCAAATTAATTTGGCCCGATAGTTGTGTGTTAATGTGCAAGGAAGATTTGGAGAAGAGAGGGTATTCAAATATAAATCATCTTATATATAAATTGTCTCTTTTCTAATTCTTTCCCCAGACGTGGGCATTGCTGGTAGGGGCGGCATTTATTTCCATCCCCAGTTATCGCGGTCTGATACAACCAAATGTCTTCAGAGGGAAATTAAGAGCCAACTGCATGACCCAATTAGCTCATTTTGGAGCAGGCTCTCCTGCCCTCTTACCTTCTAGCTTGCGGCCTCTCCCTGACCCTCCCAGTCACTGCGACCTCCGGCTCACAGCACCTCCAATTCCCTGACCCACCTGATCGCTGCCAACACTCTGCTCACGGCCTCTCCTGTTCTCTGACCCTCCCAGTCATTGCAATCCCCCCCACCCCGCCACCGCCCGGCTCGTGGGCGCTCTCTCTCTCTCCCCACCGGTCGCTGCTGACCCGACAGTTCATGGCCTCTCCCACACCCTGGCCTTCCCGGTCACGGCCAACCCTTCCTCTCATCGTCTCTCCAGCTTGCTGCGTACCCCCTGCAAGTTGAAGCTGCTCTTCCTGCTGCTCAGAAAGCCCTCGCTCACAGCAAGGGTTCAGGAGAGGGAAGCATCTAGCGGGACAGACAGCAAGCGGGAGGTTTAGCGAGAGGGAGGGTCAGGGAGCAGGGCGTGTGGCGAGCTGGAGGGTCGGCAAGTAGGATCAGCAGCGAATGGGAGCAGGAGAGGCAGCGAGCAGGAGGTAAGTAGAAAGAGTCAGTATATTTATTTTATATTGTTCAATGTATTCTATTTTAAAAGTTATTTTATTCACCAAAATTGGAATTTAGTAATGTGAAGTATTTCAACTTACAGGGTATAATGTTCTAATGTTTATTTTCTGTTGAGAAAGATCCAAACTACAGCTTTTACATTGGTTGTAATCGAGAAATCTGACTCGCTTAATGTTGGTCCACCTAAAGTTGCACTTTTCGGGAATGCCACTACAACTTTAAGCAGTTTTATCAATGAAATGAATACTATTAGTGCAGAGATAGGTGTCTTATTTACCACCATGCTCTCAGCAGCTGTGAAAAGGAAATTAAACATCTTTAAGGAAGCAATTTTAACTCTATAGCACCTATAATCCTGATGCAAAGCTGACCCAATATTATTGACCTGCTGGGAGCAGGTGGGAGAGTCAGGAAGCCTGCAGCAATGCAGGGAGGCGAGGCGTGTCCACAAAGTGTGGATTTCGGAGAAGAGGTCATAGGACGAAATAGGCCATGGCAGGGGCAGGGAGGAAAGGAGTTCCCGATCCAGCGGCTGACGGCAAGGAAAGGGGTAAGAGGCCCTGATGGAATAAATGCCAGGGTTGGGAAGGGGGAGAGGGGTATGAGTGGAAATTGGAGAGGGAGGATGGATGCCTCTGAGATGGGGGTGGGGAAGTGGGTATCAGAGGCCTCAGTGGGTGGATTGGGAATCAAGCTGCTCAGTGGGGAGGTATCAGAGGCCTCTATGGGGGTTGGGGGAAATCAGAAGTCTCGGAGGGCTGGGAGGTCTGATGCCTAAGGGGAGTTGGTGGTGGGGGGGGTGGGGGGGAAGAGAGACATCATGGTGTGGGGGTAGAATCAGTGGCTTCAGTGGAGGGGGGAGCAGTGGGTCAAAGACTTTGAGAGGGGAGAAGGTGGGGAGAATCGGGTATCCTGGGAGGGAGGGTTTGAAGGTCAGGGTGTGGGGGCTAGGCACCTCAAGGGAATGAGTGGAGAGAAATCAGTTGCCTTGAGAGCAGGGCAGAGGGGTAGGAAAATGCGGTGGGATTTTGGCATGGGCATGAGGAATGTTAGGGTTGGTGGAGAGGGGGCAGTAGATCCAGCAGGGAAATGGAAAAGCATTTATCTCTTGGATCCTTGCCTCCCTGTAGTTGTTGGTTTTCTGAGGCTCGAGACACCCGGGCATTCAGAGTTAAACTTAAAACATAAATGAAGCACACAACCTCATTATCTATTCCTTTCTCCCTCATGTTTACCTAGCTTCCCCATTAAAGAAACAATTAAATATTAATTTATTTATATTCCTGGTTCACAGCATAACATATTTGAAGTTTATTCTTGTAGGTTTTACCCTCAGAACAATTTTGAGGGCGGAATTTGATGGCCTTTTTGTATTCATTCACAGGACATGGGCTTCACTGGGCCAGCAGCTATTGCCCACATTGCCCTTGAGAAGGTGGTGGTGAGCTGCTTTCTTGAACTGCTGCAGTCCCTGTGGTGTAGGTACACCCACAATGCTGTTAAGGGAGGGAGTTCAGTGAAGGAACGGCGAGTCCAAGTCAAGATGGTAAGTGACTTGGAGGGGAGCTTCCAGGTGGTGGTGTTCCCATCTATCTGCTGCCCTTCGCCTTCTAGATGGTAGTGGTTGTGGGTTTGGAAGGTGCTATTTAAGGAGCCTTGGTGAATTCCTGCAGTGCACCTTGTAGATGGTGCACACTGCTGCTACTGTGCGTTGGTGGTGGAGGGAGTGAATGTTTGTGGATGTGGTGCCAATCAAGTGGGCTGCTTTGTCCTGGATGGTGTCAAGCTTCTGTTGTGGGAGCTGCATTCATCCAGGCAAGTGGGGAGTATTCCATCACACTTCTGACTTGTGCCTTGTAGATTGTGGACAGGCTTTGGAGAGTCAGAAGATGAGTTACTTGTTGCAGGATTCCTAGCCTCTGACCTGCTCTTCTGGCCGCAGTATTAAGATGGCTAGTCCAGTGCAGAGGCGAGGTTGTGATCCGGGGTTGGGCGTGGAGGGGGGGAATGGTGAGGGGTGGTGGCGAGGCCGGGGCCTGTGTGATCAGATGGGAGAGTGCAGGGGAAACCCAGATCTGATTAACTCACATCCCTCCTAAACCTCCTGCCCCTCAACTTGAACTTGTGTCCCCTCGTGGCTGACTCTTCAACTAAGGGGAACAGCTGTTCCCTATCCACCCTGTCCATGCCCCTCATAATCTTGTACACCTCGATCAGGTTGCCCCTCAGTCTTCTCTGCTCCAGCAAAAACAACCCAAGTCTATCCAACCTCTCTTCATAACTTAAATGTTTCATCCCAGGCAACATCCTGGTGAATCTCCTCTGCACCCCCTCCAGTGCAATCACATCCTTCCTATAATGTGGCGACCAGAACTGCACACAGTACTCCAGCTGTGGCCTCACCAAGGTTCTATACAACTCCAACATGGCCTCCCTACTTTTGTAATCTATGCCTCTATTGATAAAGGCAAGTGTCCCATATGCCCTTTTCACCACCCCACTAACATGCCCCTCCACCTTCAGAGATCTATGGACACACATGCCAAGGTCCCCTTGTTCCTCAGAATTTCCTAGTGTCATGCCGTTCATTGAATACTTCCTTGTCAAATTACTCCTTCCAAAGTGTTTCACCTCACACTTTTCAGGGTTAAATTCCATCTGCCACTTATCTGCCCATTTGACCATCCCGTCTATATCTTCCTGTAGCCCAAGACACTCAACCTCACTGTTAACCACCCGGCCAATCTTTGTGTCATCTGCAAACTTACTAATCCTACCCCCCACATAGTCATCTATGTCATTTATATAAATGACAAATAATAGGGGACCCAGCACAGATCCCTGTGGTATGCCACTGGACACTGGCTTCCAGTCACTAAAGCAGCCTTCTGTCATCACCTTCTGTCTCCTACAACTAAGTCAATTTTGAATCCACCTTATCAAATTACCCTGTATCCCATGTGCATTTGCCTTCTTTATAAGTCTCCCATGTGGGATCTTGTCAAAGGCTTTGATGAAATCCATATAAACTACATCAACTGCACTACCCTCATCTACACACCTGGTCACCTCCTCAAAAATTCAATCAAATTTGTTAGGCATGACCTCCCTCTGACAAAGCCATGCTGACTATCCCTGATCAAACCTTGCCTCTCCAAGTGGAGGTAGATTCTCTCCTTCAGAATTTTCTCCAATAGTTTCCCTACCACTGATGTGAAACTCACTGGTCTGTATTTCCCTGGTTTATCTCTACAACCCTTCCTAAATAGCAGAACCACTTTAGTTGTTCTCCAGTCCTCTGGCACCTCCCCCGTGGCCAGAGGGGAATTAAAAATTTGGGTCAGAGCCCCTGCAATCTCCTCCCTTGCCTCCCTCAGCAATCTGGGACACAAATCATCCGGACCTGGAGATTTGTGCACTTTTAAGCTTGCCAACACCTCCAATGCCTTGTCACTCCCTATATCGATTTGCTCAAGAACCTTGCAGTCTCTCTCCCAGAGTTCCATACCTTCATCCTCATTCTCTTGGGTGAAGACGGATGTGAAGTATTCGTTCAATCCGAGAGGTAACTATTTTATCATTAACCCGTTTCACCCATTCCTCCCACTTATCTGGTCTCCTCCACAAGGCCTCAGATGCCCCTCTCTCCACCCTTCTGAAATCCTCTCTGAGTCTCCTGATCTCTTCTGACCTCAGCCTCCGATCTGCCCTGGTCTCCTCGGCACTGCCAGACTCCATACCCCAATCACCGGCTTCCCGACTTCGTCCCAACCTCCTACCATACTCCCGATTCCCAAACCATGTGATCTTCCCCAGCTCTGGATTCAACCTTCCTGTCACAACACCCATGTCTCGGCAACACCCACGTCTCAACCAATCCCACCTCCCCGCTCCGAGTCTTCCCAACCTTATCCAGCCTTGGCCTCATCCACTCTGCAGCCTCCCTGAGCTGATCCAGCTGCAGTCTGGTACGTACCTACCCACCCAGATCAATCTGGTTGGCTCCGGCCGGGCGACAGAGACAGAAAATACTAATTAGGTCCTGCTGTTAAATTCGGCAGAACCTGCAGGAAATCCATTTTTTCCAGCCTTTAACCTCAAACAAGCCCTCTGGCTCCACTTGAACATCCAGCCATGTCACAAATCCAAAGTTGAAACTGCACGTCTTTTATGGTTAGAGATTAAATTATGCATTTGTAAATTAATTTAGTTGATGAATGAAGCATTTAATGGTACAGCCATGTTCAAAGAAAAATCCTTCCCTTCTTTCTGAATTAAAATTTACCACAAATGAACCGAGAGCTACATAATATCCCACTGTGTACCTGTCTTTGTAAAAGGTTCTGAGTGAACAGCTACAGTTCATTGAAAAGGATTTTTAAAAAAAGTTATGCCATTGAAAACAGTTATATAATTTCTATATTAATGATTAATTAAGGACAAGCCATTCTGTGAGCCTTTTCCCTGATCCTGTGCAAAACAGAAGGGAGCAAAGTAGCAATGTGTCAGCAGCAATAACATCAGGAAAGCTTCCACCCTGGATTTCTGTATTGAGAGAGTGGCAAAACTGTTAATCCAAGGGAGAATTGCAATGTTTATGAATATTTTCCCTGCACTATCCCGGGTGCAGGAATAATACAACGGTGCTGAAAATCTGCTTCGAACCTTTGCACCATCAAATCGAAGGTCTGATTAATTTAAAGATTCGAGTTTAAGTTATTTCCTCGTGCAGTACAGCAATACAGCATTTTAGGAGAAAACAAAAAGCTTCAAATTAGGTTGGCAATCCATTTAGTGCTTGTGGATCAATACATGCCAGAGAAAAATGCATTTGCTGCGAATTTCACAATACAAATGGCCTTTGACGCAACCCCAGAGTCCCCCTCCCAACTTTTTGCAGGTCTTTCTATTCATGGGCTGCTAAGGTGAAGCTGTATTAAAATGCACACAAAGCACCACAGCATGATTTACTTGTTTCTAAGACAGCATAATTGCCATACCCACATTTTGCAGCACAATACTCTATTAAGGATCAGAGTTTCTAAATAGTGCAACAGATAATTAAGATTTAAGTGAAATCTTACACTTTACCCTTTATCAAATAAGACTAGTGTCTTGCTATTTTATTTTAGATTCATAAGTGAAGTCTTGTGTCATCCGTGATGGAGAATGACCTCTACATCCATGATACATTCCATAACAATGAATTCTGGTTTGCCAAGGCTAAAGTAAATGAAAGTGTCGCTATTGTTCATCTGTCAGTTTGAAACAGTCTTTTGAGGCATCCCTTTTATTCTAATAGCAGCAGACCTGCTGTTGGAGCTCACATGCTGTGAAAGACATCCCATTTAACTTGCAACAGAGAAACTGAGCAAATATAATCCTGTGCGCACACAGTTGTCTCAAAGTTCAAAATAGTGGTTTCAATTTTCTGTTGAAGGTGTTTGCGAGAGGCTGGGGAGATAATCAAACAGAAAAAAACACATGCGTGCTTTTATCCATAAGCAATGCTCTCAACACAACAACTGATAACACTGCTTCTTCTAGCCAGGAAAATTGATAAATTTGATATTATAAAATTATAATATTGATACATGTGACATGGTGCATTAAGGGGAAGGTTAGTTGAGTTCGACGTGGTTCAGTGCTGGCACTCGGAAGGTTGTGGTTTCAGATCCCACTGCAGAGACCTGAGAGCATAATCTAGGCTGACACTCCAGTGCAGCACTGAGGGAGGGCACTGTTTCGAAGAAGAGCAGGGGAGCACTCTTGGCAAATATTTATCCCTCAACCAACATCAGTAAAACAGATTACCTGGTCATTTATTTTTAAAAATTATTCATTCATGGGATGCGGTGTCACTGGCAAGGCCAGCATTTATTGCCCATCCCTATTTTGCCTTGAACAACAACTTCTTTCATATAGCTGGGTATAAAGCAACAATTCTAATTTTACATCAAGGTGGTCAAGCCAGGATATTACGTCAGGAATGGTGGTGTGTGTCGCTATAATACCCACTTCATATCATTGAGTCGTTATGTGTTCCATGGTCTTTTATGGGTGAACACAGTTGCACACAAGAGAGTTTTTAATTTTCCATTTGTGCACCAGGTATCCGCATCTGCTATGGTCTATACGGATGTAGTTTAGGGATGCCCACAAGCATCCTGGAAGGTGTTTGTTCGTAACTTCTTGTGAGGGCCATTCATTTTTCCAAGCTTCTTCAGAATTGAAATCCCATGGCCTGAGATTGTGTGCATGAATCCAAAAGGGCTAACCTGACTTCAAGTGGAGGTGCTGGACATTGCTGAGGTCCTAGTAGCTGGGGAGGCATTTGTTTTCCTCCATTCACTGAGCTTCATGAAGAGCCGCTGTGTCGCAGTGGATTAGTGGGGGGGCGGGGGCGTGATATCTGTCAGCATAGCTGGCTAGGGTGTTGGGGTTGACTTGAGAGTTTCAGTGATGCATCTCATTGAACTGAGTGGCTTGCTGGGCCACTGGAGATGGCAGTTACAACTCAACCACATTGCTGTGGGTCTGGAGTCACATGTAGGACAGATCAGGTAAGGATGGTAGATTTCCTTCCCTAAAGGACATTAGTGAACCAGATGGGTTTTACAACAGCCGATGATAGTTTCATGGTCACCATTACTGGGACTAGCCTTCAATTCCAGATTTATTAATTGAATTCAAATCCCACCAGGTGCCATGGTGGGATTTAAACCCATACCCTAGATCATAAGGCTGGGCCTCTGGATTACTAGTCCAGTAATATTACCATTATGCCAACATCTACCCTAAATGCCTTGAGAGGGAGGGGTGAACCGTCTTCTTGAACTGCTGCTGTCCATGTGGTATAGGTACACCCACAGTGCTGTTAGGGAGGGAGTTCCAGGATTTTGAAAGACAGTGAAAGAATGGCAGTATAGTTCCAAGTCAGCATGGTGTGAAGCTTGAAGGGAAACTTGCAGGTGATGGTATTTCCATGCATCTGCTGCCTTCTAGGTGGGAGAGGTTGTGGGTTTGGAAGGAGCCTTGGTGTGTTGCTGTAGGGCACTTTCTAGATGGTACACACTGCCACTGTGTGTCGACGGTGGAGGGAGTGAATGTTTCAGGTTGTGGATGGGGTACCAATCAAGAAGGTTGCTTTGTCCTGGATGGTGTTGAGCTCCTTGAGTGTTGTTGGAGCTGCACTCATCCAGGCAAGCGGAGAGTATTCCATCACACTCCTTGTAGATGGTGGATAGGCTTTGGGGAGTCAGGAGGTGAGTAATTTGCCAAGAATTCCCAGCCTCTGGCTTGCTCTTCAGCCATAGCATTTATATGGCTGGTCCAGTTCAGTTTGTGGTCAATGGTAACCTCCAGGATGTTGATAATGGGGGATTCCACGATGGTAATGCAATTGAATGTCAAGGGGAGATGATTAGATTTTATCTTGTTGGAGATGGTCATTGTGTGGTGTGAATGTTATTTGCCACCAAGCCTGAATGTTGTCCAGGTCTTGCTCTATATGGACACAGCCTGCTTCAGTACCTGAGGAGTTGCGAGTGCTGCTCAAAATTTTGCAATCACCAATGAAAATCCTCAATTCACCATTGGAGGGAGGGTCATTAATGAAGCAGCTGAAGATGGTTAGGCTTAGGATGCTACCCTGAAGAACTCCTACAGTGATGTCTAGGGTCTGAGATGAATGATCTCCAACTACCACAACCATCTTTCGTTGTGATAGGTATGACTCCAACCAGTGGAGAGTTTTCCCCCTGATTCCCATTGACTCCAGTTTTGTTGGGGCTCCTTGATGCCACACTAGGTCAAATGCTGCCTTGACGTCAAGGGCAGTCACTCTCACCTCACCTCTGGAGTTCAGCTCTTTTGTCTATGTTTGGACAACATCATTATCACAGTGCTGCTTGCTGCTTACTGCATGCAATTTCTCTATCTCTACTAGTTTCTATTGCAAGTTGGGTGGTGTATTTCCTACATTACAATTGTGACAACATTTCATAAGTTCTTTATTGGCTATAAAACACTTTGGGACATCCTGAGGTCAGGAAAAATGCTCCAAATGTAAGTCCTTCTTTCTTTGAATGGTGGCGGCAACTGCCCACACTGCTCCGCTAGAACACCAGATGAAAGCTATGTCCCAAGGTTGTTCTCTGCTCCTCCAGCACCCAGCGGTGCAAACTTCATTACATCAGAGGGTGACCATGAAAGTCGGGTTACCAGAGACATCACTGCTGTAGTGTAAATGGGCCATAAAGTACAGCCTTGAAGCACAGGGAGGATATTGCATTGCACCAAATCAGTGTTCAACAATAAACAGACTCTGACTGACACGAATTAATGCATCCACATAAGCTGAAGGTCAGAGATAAACTATGCAAAAATTTCATAAATGGAAAATAAAGCATGGTCAATTAAGTGGGAGATTTCTAGTCACCACATTTCCAAATCACTGAACAAACCATGATCATAATTATTACGCATTCAAATGACTGTGTCCATTTTTCAGCCATTAACATTATATCCCATTAAATCATTGGGATTGGTATTCTGTACAGGAAAGCACTTTCCTACTGCTTCCAGCTACTTGCAGAACAGATTCGCCAAGACCGAAGATGAGCAATAGCTCGACATTGAAAACTACTCTTCAAATTTGTAATTATTTGCCAGCAGGAATCTACATGTCTATGAGCTAAAAAATCACTAGGTAGGTCAGCTCATGTAAATGGGAATGGCAGCCTAATAGTTTTGGTAAAGGGCAGGCAACCCAAATGCGCTGAGTTCAAAACCCAGCATAGTAATTTGTGAAACTGAATTCAATAAGTCTGATAAACTGAGCGCCAGCATTGGAAAATAATGAGAAAGCAAACTGATTCACTGATGACCTTCAGGGAAGAGATCCTGCCATCCCCACCCGCACCGCCCAAAGTATGACTCCAGTCCCACACTGGAGGCAACAATTAAAAATGTCTTGCCAGTGTGGCTCATGTCCCAAGAACAAATTTTTTTAAAGTTCTTTGTGCTATACTTGGTGTTAGATTTTAATAGAGTGGGGGGAAAACAAATGGACAAAAAAATTGCAGTGAATTGATAAGGTACACTTATGAAAGGATACAGTGGTATAATAACCTCCAGAATATCTGATCCAGGTCTCACAAACAATTTGGACATTTTTGGCCACAGTTAAATTACAAATACAGTCTCCAACTATGTCAGCACTACCCTCAACCAAATAAATTTCCACTGAAGTCAGGTAAAATTTGATGAACTAAACTAGGATTCAGATAGGTTCCAGAGTTGTGTACAATGTTGCCTATAGGCGATTTAACATTCATTTTTAACATCTTCTTGTTTTGAAATATCAAGAATTGTGACAGTGCAAAATATGAAATATCAGTAAACAAACGGCTTCTACAGTGTCACGTGGCTCAGAAAAAAAATAGGCAGGGATAGGATTGTTAACTTGTTTAAAATAAAACCAAATGGGTGAAAATTCAAACATAGAATAGACCAAAATGTTAAATCCTGACCTACCTCCACAATCATTTTCACCGTGGGTAATGTAGTAGCAATATTCTGTGGATGTGGAGGACGAACAGTTATTGGCACGCAACCTGCGTACAGGCATCCATAAAATGCTGCAATTAAGTCTATTCCTGTATGAAGGACAAGACATTTTTCATCTTAGGGTCTGCACTTTAAATTACACAACCCCATGTTACTGCAGCAGAAGCTTTACAACAAACGAAGTCATCAGGTTTTCTTTAAAAGGCACTTAATCCATCTAACATGCCAAGCTTATATTAATTATGTCCAGTTCCTCTATCGTCAGCTTTTCAGCTGATGAAATGCAGGAATTTCTTTTAATCAGAAGATACATTTTGAATGCACATTGCACTTGACACCCGATCGTTGAAGAGGAGGGAGAAGGGGCAATTACAGGGCAAAAGAAAAATGATTACACCATTAACCTACCTGGTGGATAGACCAATGCCACATGATCTCCATCCTGTAAGTGCCCCCGCTCCATCAGCATGACTGCTATTTTCTCAGCTCGTTTATGCAGCTGAAGGCATGTTAAAGAATTAGCTATTGTTCCCTAGTAAACAAACATAAAAGGTGATATTAGATTGCTTCCAAAACAGCTCAAATGATTATCTCACTTGTCATAATCAGCTAATTCCATGATTTATATTAATATTTTAGAGGTACTTTTAGGTAGAAGATTAAAGTGTTAACCTTAACATAAATGGAAACATCTGACCGAGAAACTGATAGCCAACCATGAAGTAAATGCAATTCAAACAGAGGGGGTGGCGGAGTGATATTGTCATTGGACTAGTATTCCAGATACCCAAGGTAATGTTATGGGGACCTGGGTTTGAATCCAACCACAGCAGATGGTAAAATTTGAATTCAATAAAAAAAAAATCTGGAATTAGAAGTCTAATGATGACCATGAAACCACTGTCGACTGTCATAAAAACCCATCTGGTTCACTAATGCCCTTTAGGGAAGGAAATCTGCTGCCCTTACCTGGTCTGGGCTACATGTGACTCCAGGCCCACAGCAATGTGGTTGACTCTTAAATGCCCTCCGAAACCACGCAGTTCTTAAGAGCAATTAGGGATGGGCAATAAATGCTGGCCCAGCCAACGAATATAAAAAGAAATACCTGGGGTGATTGCAACTTAAAGGGAAACTTATGTTTATTTAATGAGGTTAGGATTGGAAGTGAGAAAACTGAGTTTTTTGATTGGAAAAGGAGGGCTACACTTACATAATTTAAATCTTTTATTGAGGTATGTGGTTTCTAGATGAACTTACTGTTTCATAGGCAGCACCTTCCAAAACCATGACCACAACCATCTAGAAGGACAAAAGAAGCAGACACATGGGAACACCACCACCTGGAAGTTCCCCTCGAAGTCACTCACCACCCTGACTTGGAAATATATCGCCATTCCTTCACTGTCACTGGGTCAAAATCCTGGAACTCCCTCCCTAACAGCACTGTGGGTGTACCTACACCACATGGACTGCAGCGGTTCAAGAAGGCAGCTCACCACCACCTTCCCAAGGGCAATTAGGGATGGGCAATAAGTGCTGGTCTAGCCAGCGATGCCCACATGCCATGAATGAATTAAAAACAAAAGAAGATGAAAGCAGTTTTTAAGTAAGGAAACTTCTTGATGGATCCATCGAGTCTGGAAGAAAGGGTTGTTAACTCCATTAGGTATGTAAATTATTCATGTGTGTCCCAGAATCTAAATAAAGATTTGGTTTTGAAGGTAGGATAATTAGTTTGCTTTTCTGGTTAGAACATCCTAAAGCATGTCACGTTGCTATGGAAATAGGCTGTAGGCATGAGAAAATTTGTTTCTTTAATTTCCCTGCATGCGTTTGCTACAGGAGCAAGCAGTTCAACTTGGGAACAGGCTGAGAGAGAGTCTGCTGAGTGCTGTAAAATAGCTATAGACTTGAAGAAAAAGGGCCGTTAGAAATCAAGGGCATCTCTGAGGTGGAGGCACAAAATCAGAGTGCAATGAAGCCCACACTTGAGCTGAAGTGCCCATGTTCATGAAGTGCTTAAGGAGCAGAGGAGGGTCACTTGGCTGGAAGCTAATGGAAGAACCCCAAAAAAGCTCATGACTCAGTGGATAGCAGGACCACAGAGGACAATAGAAGTGAATTCCTGAGAACTGTGGCACTTTGGTTTTGTCCCAGAAATTGAAGGAGTCTTCAAGAACCTGATAATTAGCCAAAGACCTCCTGGGAAGTGGTGGGAATGGGGAGTTAAAGCGGAAAGGGGAAGATTCAGTTGAGGAGTTCAGTTTTAAAGTATAAGTGATTATGTTTTTTTTTTGAGTATGATGTACAATTGATAACCCAAGAAGGGGTTCAGTCAGTTGTTGCTGCTTAGTTTGACTTCTGTATAATAAAATAATTTGTTTAAACCATGGAATCTTGTGGCTTTATTCTCTCAGTAGATAACAGGGATTTCACGAATATGGTCTGAATTTTGGAATTAGGGAAAGAACATTGGAATTTGTTGATGGTACAATTTGCCATTACCCTCAAAGGTTGTGAAAGTCTCCAAGAAAACCTAGATAGATTAGCAAGAGGGGCTGAGAGGGGGCAGATAAAGTCGAATGCATAAACACTAATATTTCACAAGTAGGATTAGGGAAAATAACATTCATCTTCCATCATAGATTGTGGGCGGAATTGTCCCAAATTTGCACCAAGTGCGGTAGCGGGCGGGCAAAATGACGTTTTACCCGCCAACTGCAATGGCAGCTTTTCAGGCTATATCGTTCCAAACCCGCCACATTAATTATGCATTCCTGGGAAACACGCCGTTTCTATGGCGGATGGGCTCTTATTCACCTGCCACGCCATCTTCTCACTGCTTCATCACTCTGGGTGCCATATTTAAAGTCCAGCTGCACGCACACATCTTAGTGCTTCAGCCCAGGACTACTGCAGAGAAGATGTCCACGAAAGGCAAAAAGACTGCAGCCCCCAGGTTTAGTGACGCGTCACTAGAACGCCTTTTGGATGCCGTGCAGGTCCGCCATGATGTCCTCTACCCTGCTCTGGCCGCAGGATGGGCAGTAGCATGACTAACCAGGCTTGGGAGACGGTGGCAGCGGTGGTCAGCACCAATGCCCTTCAAAAGAGGGCAGCCACCCAGTGCCACAAGAGGATGAATGATCTCTATTCTGCCAGGGTAAGTCACTCTTCTTATCACTCTCAACTCACATACTCACAAAACCCATCGCACATCCACAGGGCCCACATTCACTGCCGGTTCAAGGGACATCACCATTCACTCTCTCACACATACCTTCATTGTCCTCATCCCGTCCATGGGACCACTCAACACCCACACATGCCAGGCATACTTACCATCTGGCCTGGCAGGTATCCTGCTCACAATCTCTCCATCTCTACCCATGCAGGACAAGCTGGCACACAACAAGAGGGAGAGGTGACGGATTGGTGGACGAATGCCTGAAATCAAGGTCCTCACGGACTTTGAAAGAAGAGCCATCCAGCTGGCCGGTGACGATCTGGACCCTTCCTGTGCTGATGGTGAGGTTGGCAGTGCTCAACCAAGTGAGGATCCAGCAGTGCAACAATGCTGTGAGTGATGTGTCCTGTTTCACAGGCCGCTGCCATGCACTAATTAACTCCCCTTGCTTCCACAGGCACATCTGCTAAACAGCCATGGCCCAGGGCCTCCAATCAAGCTCCGAAGAAAGCTCTGAAGTGGTACCCTCCTTAAAGTCCCATCACAGCGCTCACCAAAATCCTGCACCAGTGCAGGGATGCATGCCTTGGTGGGAACTAGCCTTAAAATAGCCTCGGGATCACAATCTGGTGAACACATTGCACTGTCCGAACCACAGCAGGCGGCAGCAGGCACCTCCCAGGTGTCCGGCACTTGGAGGACTGCTGGAGGCTAGAGATTTGCTAAGTCCGAGTCTGATGATGAGCCTCTGGGCTCAATCATGTCACAGTTGCTGGAGCTGCTCAGGCAAGCTCAGGAACATCAGGAAGGGATGTCCACTGCACTCGCCAGATTGTGAGGCACAATGGAGAAGCCTTCAGTCTGAGGTGATAGCGCCGGAATGCCAATGCACCGAGGTCAACACTGGTAGGATGGAGGCCACCATGGGGACCTTGGTCCAGGATGTCGCTCCCCCTGCACTACTGCGTGGGCTCAACTCCATTGCTGATGCCATAGTTGGCCTCCAACAGCATGTACGCGAGAGGGGTCCGGGGCAGCTTGATCTCACGCCAGCTACCCCTTCTCCTCAAGGAGTCAGCCAGGGGCCCTCGGACATTCATAGGGAAGAGGATCAGCAGGTGTACATCCCGGGGTCATCCATCCCGGTGACTCCGGGAGTGTCCAGCCCCATCTGAATCCCTTCTTCCTGTGACCCCAGCAGCTCCAGTTCCACAGTCGAGGAGGGTGCCACTGCTACACAGCAGGACCCCAAAAGCAAGCCAGAGCCCTCCAGATCTTGGCCTTCCAGTGGACGCCCGTCAAGGTCATCACGGACAGGGCATAGCAGTCAGCAGGCTGCCTCCACCTCCGCTGTGGATGTCCGGGGAGCACCAAGACGTAGCGGCAGGGTTAGGAAGGTTAAGAAGATGTAGTTATATAGCCTGGGCACGGATGTTAATCGTTTGTACATACTGTTCATTATTGTTAATAGACTGTCAAGAATGTCTCCCTGCCTATGGCTCCTTGTTCTGATGAGTAGTGTTTGTGTTGCTCAGATGGGAAACCTTTCTACACAGGATAAAGGCAGGTGTCTCAGTCCAGGGCCTCTTTCCTGTGCTTTGTGCAGCCTTCAGACCAAAGTGATAGTCCAGCCTTACACTCCTTGGACACATTAGTGATGCCTGCACCTCGGCAGTTGTTAATGCTGTCAGAATGTTTGGGCGGCTGTCACAGAGTTCCATCGTTCTCTCTGTATGCTCTCAGAACTTTTAAGGTGGGGCTGTCCCCCATCTCTTCAGCATCTATGACCAGTGACGCTGTGCTCCTGAAGGGCTCAGGTGCTGAAGGCGGACAAAGGATCAGATGCTTTTGAGTTTCATGGCTGCGTCTCCATGATATGACCCTGATAACAGAGCGCAAGCAAGCTGCCCTTGGCCAGGCAGGAGTGAGGCATTCTCAGAAGCTATGTAAAGGTCTATGGAGTGTCCTCACTGCATGTCACCACCATCCTCCTGCAATTGAGTGAATATTAGAGCCTCCACTGCATCTCCATGACAGGAGCATTATCACAGAAGGTATGTGCATTGCCACAAGCCAGACTGGAGTCAAACATTCATAGATGCAATGTGAAGATCTATGGTGTCTTCTCACTGCATGTCGTCATCATCCTCCACAAATCTAGCAGCTATGAGGGCCTCCTGAGTGCACCTGGCTGCCTGGCCAGTATGATGGCCTCATCCTTGTCATCTTCGAGGACCTCCTCACCCTCATCCCCGTTGGCGTCCTCCTCATTGGAGGAGACCTCCAGCTCCTCTCCCCGTTACAACCTGGCGCTGCAAAGGACGCAGCAGACGATGACGATGCGTGACACCCTCTGTGGACTGTATTGCAGGGCTCCACCAGACCGGTCCAGGCACAGGAATCTAATTTCCAGCATCCCGATGGTTTGCTCCATGTCATGAAGCGATTAACGTCTGTAATGTTATTGGAAATTATTTTTTAAAATAGAGTTTAGCTGGGTGTGTGTGTGTGTCTTAATTGGATCAAAGCCAGCTGGTCTAGAGGCTTTGATGTATAGAAAGGAGGAGGTTTGAAATGGTAATTAGATAAACATGGGGAATTTTAGAAACATCCGTGTCAAGGGGAAAATTTGCATTTTTAAATAAACCATTCAAAAGAATGGGTAAATCTTGCACCTAGCTAGGAGACGCCAAGCATGTGTTTATTTTTATCAGCTTACTAATAAAATTGGTGGAATGAAACGATGTTATTGTTAGAAAAGGTAAAATTAAAAGTCTAGTGATACAATGGAAAATTTACAAAGAGAAAGACATGTATAAAGGAGAAAGGAGATTGTGTGTGAGAGAGAGGCATTTTAAGATCCAACAAAGGTGAGAAGCCTCAAGCTGCTGTCTTCAAGGACCCAGAGCTGAAAGGAACTCATTTTGAATGCGACTGTCCAGGTTGCTTGAGTGGGCAGAGAGGCTAGAGGCCCGACTCCAATCATATCAATGTGACTACGTCTGAACTGTCTCAGCTGCAGAGGAATGGTCACTTTATATGAGGTTTCCCTAAGGCGTGGCTGCTTCCCTTGCACCCCCCCGTCCATCCCACATGTGCTTCAACCGCACTCCAAGTCGCTTCAACCACAGGGCAGCCCTTGCACCCCCACCGCTCCAGCCAAAGTCACCTCAGCTGCAGGCAGCCCTTGCACACTCACCGCCCCAGCCAAAGTCGCTTCAACTGCAGGCAGCCCTTGCACCCCCACCGTCCCAGCCAAAGTCGCCTCAACTGCAGGCAGCCCTTGCACCCTCATCGCCCCAGCCAAAGTCGCCTCAACTGCAGGGCAGCCCTTGCCCTCACCCCTAAATGTGCTTCAACTTTGAAGTCCAACAGGCAACCCGGGCGAGCGCTCCGTAACGTTACGGTGTACTCACCTCCGAGTTCCCCTAAAAGTGCAGCCCACCAAGCGCACGTCTTTTATATGCTGTTGTGAAATGCATCGGCATGTTTTTTGTGGCCTAGCCTTATAACGATATGCTGATGTATTACAATGAGATTCCCCACATCCGATGGCGGGAAATGTGGCCCACCATCGGCGGGCAGAGCGGATGATCGCAAACTTTTTGGCCTTCTCGCCATATTGTCCGCTCATGTCACCAAACACGCAGGCACGGAAAATCCCAGCCTGTAAGTGGAGTAGAGTGGCAAGCATATTCCTTGATATGCAAACACAAAGACCATTAAAGATGATAACACAAGATGAGAAGGCAACCAAAATTTTGATTCTGTCGCAGGAGGCAGAGAATACCAAAGCAAGAAGCTAATGTTGAATGGCTCAAGGCTTTATTTATGCTCCTTTTAGAGTATTGGGTACCCATGACAGAGCATATAAAAGTGATGGTAACTTTACAATGTGGATAAGCTAGGATATTACTAGGGTGAATGAAGAGAGATAATAAGATTTTTCCACTAGAGATGAGAGATCAAAGGGTGACCTGGTAGAGGTCTTCATGATTATGAAGGTTACGACATGGTAAACAGTAGTAATAGGTTATATCCAGAAAGTAACAAGAGGACATAAATTTTAAAATGATCACAGGGGGGGAATTAAAGGAGTGAATAGAAAAATTCTTGGCACTGATGGTAAATAGAATGCAAAACTCTCTGCCCCGAAAATTTGTTGAAGCAGAGTCCCAAAAACCTTTCAAAAGCTAACCAGATAGTTGCTTGAAAGAAACATTTAAAGATTCTGAAGAAGAGTCATACGGACTCGAAACATTAACCCTGTTTTTCTCTCCACAGATGCTGTCAGACCTGCTGAGTTTTTCCAGCAATTTTTGTTTTTGTTTCAGATTTCCAGCATCCGCAGTATTTTGCTTTTAATGTTTTAAGGTATTGGGAGTGAACAGAAAAATGGGATCTTGATGAGGTGACTTATGGTGAAAAGCAATGATGCAGATGCAATGGGCTAAATGGCATGTTTCAAAGTGTAATATTCAGCAATCCTAAATTCGCATTTAGAATCTTTAATTTAATATCCTGTTAGGTTGGCCTAATACTAACTATACCCATTCCCTAAAAATATCCCTTAAGCAATTTCTTGTTCTTACAGCTTTACTTCCAAAAGATAACCTCAATTTTTTTTTACAATAAAAGGTTTCATTTAGTTTTGATGAATAGAATATTTATTAAATAATGCTGAAAAATGAATTCCAAAAATTATATCTCTCAAATCCATATGACTATATTTGAGGAAATTTTCCTGTGACTTATAGATGAGATTGATGAAGATTCCATCCAATTAAATTGGTATTTTATTAATGGAAGTACGCCTGCCAAGTTGCCCATTAGCTTACTTTCCTACTTGCTGTTAAAAATTCTGATTCTGAAGGAGGCATATGCAATGGGTACCATCAATAAATGTGGCTCTCGTGAAACAGAGCATTCTGAAGCAATATCTGCTCGTTTCTTGTAGGTTTGCAATCACTTCTCTGCCAATCAAAGATTTGAAAATAATTTGCAAGGTGACCTCCATATTTCAGGCAATGGTCAAATTTGTAGTGAAAACTGGGTGAAAATGTTAGAAAACATTCTTTTCGCAACAGGCAAAAAAGAAACCATTTGCAAAAGTTACTAGATTCGATATTTTAAAAAATATCTTTCAAAAGATGTAAATTATATTTCTCAGGGTGTGGGAGACATGAGCACTGCCCTCCTTCGGTCTCCAAAGGTGGGAGTGTTGGTGGTGGATTTGTCTGAGTCCTTGGGCTTGACCCTCTGATTTTGATTATTTTCTAAAATGCATGGCCCAATCTTGACAGAAAAGATCACTTCTCATGGATTTTATCAATTTTGCTTTAGAACCGAATACCATGAATGACACTTCAATTTAATGCAAAAGTGCAGAAACTACAGGAAACCAATTTTCAGTTAATGGTTTTACTGCCACACTGAAAACTTAAAATAGATTTCCATACTGTGCAGTGTCTGCAATCCCAGCATGTACTGTTTAAAATGAGCTCTCAATACTGTGTCTGCACATGCACACTATATCTTATCAAAGAGATTACGCTTTTGTTTCTGGATTTGAAAATGTGTTTGTAAATGGCACTAACATGATAATCCTGTATTTTTTAAAACCACATCATAGCCTTCTTGTGTTCCATTATGCAAAGATATATTATCTGAGCCATCATCACAAGCCCACTAATAAAAATAAAAAGCACTGTAGAACAATGCAAACAGAGTGTAATTTTTTCTCGCAATTAAATTTTTTAAAAAGGAGTGGATTATGGGCTGTGACAACCGTAGGAATGCAGATGAAATTTACTGAACATAGATGGAATTCATTGTCAGGGCACCAATCTGAAGTTCCAGCTCTTTTCTTACTTTATTAGTTGCCTGTGCCACTGTTCATCGCCCTAAAAACCAAAGTAAATTACCAGGAGATTAAAAGCCTGAATGACAGCAGCAGTAATCAGCCATTTTGTTACTCCAGTGTGTTCCTTTGGGTTCAATGCATAATGGGCTGACATGAAGTCGTAATGGGGATGACAGGTATCTTTTGCAGTGCTGCGAAAAAAGGTTCAGCCTCCTGAACAGTCAGCCCGATTTTCTTCCCCAATCACCATCTGCTATCATCCATTTGGTGCCCAAGGTGAATTTCATCCACCGTGTGTTTTAGATCCTAAATGTTTGTAATTTTCTGCACCCAATCACCATCAGTAGAGAAGTATATATTATCAATTGCAGTCCATGGTTGGCTGAAAGACAGGCCTTTGAATGAAGCAGAGAGCTTCTATTGGTCTCAGAACTTCTTCCCTCACTGTGCAAATCAGGTTGCAAACAAATCTAGCATTCAAACTTATTTTGGCATTTTGTCACCATCTGACACAGCTCTCATTTTTAGTAGGGATATCCAAAAGTAAGAATAGCGGGCCAAATATTCAAGATAAAAAGCAGCATAATCAAAGTAGTACTAGTTTCAACATTATCAAATGATCTGACTCAATAGAGTGCAGTTGATTAACAAATTCACAGTTCTGTAATAATAGTGCATTAAATGTATAATGTATGTGAATTAGCATGTAAAACGGTCCAAATATCATCAGACAATAGCCCAACTGCTTTTCATTAACTATTGGTTAATGAAGGACTTACCCTAGAATTCAGTAGTGTGAAAAGCACGTGGTCAGGAGTAGTTTGAGCACGCCATTGTAGAACTTCAGCCAGAAACATAAACTGAAACAAAAGCATAGTGGTTAAGGCTTAATAAATGCAATCCTGTGAGATGATGATAGTGTGAGAAATTACTTTATTTTGGTGCTGAAAGCCTCTATGATTTTTTGCACAAATAACTTCTGAGAATTTGAAGGTGGAGGAGCACATTAAATCCAGCGGGCACCATACGCACTGCCTATCCACCCATACCTGTAATTCTGCGATTTTACCAGTGGCAGGGTAGGCATCATGTGGCTCACCTACCCGTGGGCAATTAATGGCGGGAGAGGCCCATGCCAAGCTCCCAGCCCAGCAGCTCTCTCTGCACGAAGAGGGGCCATTGGAAGGGACCCCAAGGTGTAAGCTCCCTCAGGTTCCCTCGGCCTCCTATGCCGTCCCCCCCCCACCAGTCCCTTCGGCCCTCCCCCAATGCCAGGTTGACCCCAGTGAGACCATTGACTCACCAGCACCGCACGCTTCCACTCAGCCTTGCTGCAGCATAGGCGGTGGCCACCACTTCTGGTGAACTGGAGAACTTCTGGCTTCTGATTGGCTGGCAGCTCTCTGAGGCAGGACTTCTTGTTCTTGAGAAGTGGGAAGACCCAATTGGCCACGGGCTCCCCCTTGACATTTTTAGTTGAGGAGGTGGGGTGGGAGGGTGGGGGCGGTAGGGGCTAGGGCACTCTATTACATGCAGCCCTAAATTACCAATCTCAATCCTAGCAGCCATACAGATAGGTGTGGGAAGCTGAAAAGCTCCAGCACTGGCACGTTATTCTATTTTGGCCGAGCCTAATGAGTAGCTTTTAATATCCACACAGTTCCCAAACCTCAAAAGAAAATTACAATTTAAGAAAGGTTAGGCATTTGTCCCTCAGCACGGTCTTTGTCAAGTGAAGCATTGGAAAACAGTAAAGCTTAGAAATCAAAACAGAAGGTGCTGGGAAAACTCAGCGGGTCTGGCAGCAGCTTTGGAGAGAGAAACAGAATTCACGGGCTGAAATTTTCACGGATCCGGCAGGTGCCCGACCCACTTGAGCATAAAATGACACGTGATGATGTCGGGCGAGCGTCCTGACATCGTCGCGCACTCGCGTGATATTTCGGTTGGCGGGCACGCGCGGGAATCGGCAGCACGCCCACCGACAATTAACAGGCCTACCCGGGCCAGTAAAGCAATGATTGAATGAAATTTTTCACTGCCCATCCAACCATACTGTGGGAGGGCAGGTGAAAAGGCCAAGTGGCCTTTGTGGTTTGTACGAAACCTCATCCACGGACAGGATGAGTTTTCCAATAGCAATTGAAAATTAAATAAAAATGTTGAAATTCCATTTATAACTTGTCCCTGCTCATGTGACAGAGTTACATGAAGGGGCATGTTTTTAACATTGGTAAGTTTTTTATTTTATAAATTTTCAGCTCCCTGAGGCAGCTCCGTGCGCCTTCAGACAGCATTCATTGCGCGCAGCCACACGCATGCGCAAACTGCGCGCTCGCCCTCCTCCCGCCCCGCCCCCCCCACCACCCGGCAGCGCTCAGCGTCGCAGCGCGCGTTTCACACTGGCCGGCCGTTAATCGGCCAACCAGCGTGAAATCGATGTCGGGGCCTGATCGCGAGCTGTGGTTGGCTTCTGTGGCAGCTCCCAGGCCCGCCTGCCGCACCCGCCCGACAAGGTAAAAATCTTGGCCAATGTTTCCAGCCCAATAGGAGTGTTCTTGTGAATGGAAGTGAGGTAGAAACTTTATGGGCTTTTATGCTGTTGAAAAAGGGGAGAGGGTCACGGATGGGGCTCGAGGGCGGGGGAGATTAAATAGCAAAGACGTTCGTAGAACAAAAGGCACATGGAGTGGTAACCGTTGTAGTAAAGAAGCTAAGCATAGGTCCAGAGTAGGTGTTAATAGCACCAACCAGAACCAATGATCTTGAACTGAACCAATCTTGAACCAGCCTGAGGTATTGCTGCAGTAAGGAAGCAAAATTCCCAAAACAAAAGAATGAAGCAGAACAAGGAAGAGGTAAAGATATGAAACAAAAGTCAGAGGTTAAAAAGGAACCTTTGGTTCATTGTGTAACCTGAGACCTCAGGCCAGTCATCCCTTCCTTTAAATTCCATATTTCTGCCCATCTCCCAAACCTTTATACACGACCAGTAGCTCCCCTCCTTTTAGACAAGTAACTATATCTATGTCTTGATGCTCATTATATGCTTATTTCTTCTGTTTATGTACTCATAAAACTGCCATTCATAAATGTATTGATGTTCTCTCAGTGCAAGAAAGGTCAAAATAAAAGTTTGATTCTTATTTTAAAACCAAAAATGGACAAAGTGTCATGCCTTGCTGATTGATTTTCAGAATAAGTCAATATTAATTTGAAAGTAATCATTTTCAAAATCAACTGAAATTTCTGTTGTAATACTGCTGGTGCACCATCTGCATAAAAGACAATCATATAAGAGTCAACATCCAGAGGGTTAACACCTTATCCTCAGTGCCCAGATGCAGTACTGGCAACATCGAATGAAGCAGAACCTTACAAATGGGATCAAGGGTTGGTCATTTCATTATAATACCCATTGGTATGTAATGGGGTAGTAGAGTTGCGACTCATCACCTGCCAATCAGAAATCTTGATGGCGTGTGCCCGAAGACCCTCGCCCAACTGCTTATCTACCGAGAAATACACTGCAAAAATCCTCAAGCTCCTTAATAAGGGAATTAAAATTTGATGAAATTGTTCTACAATCTTCAAGTCAAAGGTCTCATTTCCACCAGGCCGAATTCCTGGTTTTTTGCCCCCACCATTCCCACAGGAGAAGCCTGCCAGAAGCTAAGCATAGGTCCAGAGTAGGTGTTAATAGCACCAACCAGAACCAATAATCTTGAACTGAACCAATCTTGAACCAGCCTGAGGTATTGCTGCAGCAAGGAAGCAAAATCCCCATGAAGCAGAACAAGGAAGAGGTAAAGATTTTTTTTTTAAAAAAAACATTAATCAATGTAAAAATCTGTAATTCTGTCAAGTTCAGCTTTACATGCTGGAATTTAGCGATGGTGGCGGGGGTCCAGTCGACAGACCCGAAAGGGAGGGCTGACACTATGTTAGCTAGACCGAGGGCTGCATCTTGTCAATTAATTGGCTGCCGCCGGGGCTGCAATGCCTATTAAGAATGGCTGCCCGCCCCAAAGAACTGCCAGCCAATCGGAAGGCTGGCAGCTCAGCAGCGCCACCAGGGGTGGTGGCCATTGCTGGGGCTATACTTGGAGGATGAGGGGACACTGATAGAAGTGTGCCCTCAGAACCAGGGTACATGAGGCCTGGGAGTGTCAGCTACAGTCAGGCAGGCCCCCAGCAAGACTGGAAAGGGGTTGGGTGGTGAGGGCAGGCAGCACCTTTGCTGCTGAGATGGCCATTGCCACCATGAATCCTTTTGTGGGCAAAAGCGTGTCTGTATAGAAGTGTCCCCCCCACCATCCCCCCCACACAGAACCCAATGGGTGGCTGCCAGGGTTTACCTGCTGGTCTCCCCACGTGGTGGAGGGCCCCCTACTGCTGTTTAAATTCCAGCGGAGGCAGGAAGAGACCTTTAATTGGCCGTTGGGCAGGGGGGCACCTTCATGGCATAGCGACAATATGACAACGGGCACACCATCTCCTACTTGGGCACACCATCTCCTACTTAACCACACCATTTTAGGCCCCCCCTACCAAATCCGTCCCCAGTGTATTAGAATGGTCTGGTACAAACAGGGTAAATGTGGGACTGAGTACAGTACACAGTGATGCAAGAGGGCACATGACCTACTCCTAGGGTCAGTGTGGTGATGGCCAGAGACATGCTAAGACCTAGTATGGAGATAGCACCATAACTGTACCCTTTACTGCATAGTTGTAATTAGTTACTTGCTGTTAACCTATAGAAGATTGCAAAGACTTCTTTAACAGACATGTTCTGCAAACAACACCATCCCAACACCCAGGGGGCTGGTAAAATCCAGCCCACAGTAGTTCCAGTCACAGCTTGCCACAGAATGGTCCATTCAGACAGCGCTAAAATGCAATGGTACTCACCTTTCTACCTTGGTCATTGTCTTCAATCTGTCCTAAATCTCTTCCACTGGCCTGAGCAATCCTCTTCCCTGATACCAGATTTCCAACCATAACAGAAGCTGGACCAATCTCTTTTGAAAGCAGGAAATTCCACAAAATGTATTTCAGTAAATTGTAACCATCAAAAGACATTCCGTTTATCAATTGCACTCCTTTCTTTAATTCAGAAATTAACCTCAGCTAACATGCTTTTTTTGTTGGTATACTTGACATAGACTGCATTAAAAATGACGACTTCAAAATCTATCACTTATTTTAACTTGCTGTTTCAAAGTTACAATATAATTTTCAAACTCAAAAATGAAACTGAATTAAAAGGAATAAGATAATCTACCCTTGGCTACGTGTTGTGTATTATGACACTGGGTATTCCTTTAATTTAATCTGTCAAATATTTATATAGCACATAACTCAATATTGAGCTTCTGCCAGGAAAAAAACCTTACCTGGCTGTTTCTGTCTTGGCTTGGGCAGGTTTGTTACGCAAGTGTGCGGACACATTAACACATTGCATGGGTGGAGGGAACCCTCTAAGAAGCACTGTTTGGTTTCTGAGAGGTGTATACCACCAAGAGGAGTTTTTGGAAGAGTATTAGCTGGTACTAGAGCCAAACAATAAACCCCTACTTGATGAATACCATCGATTGCCTTTAGAAAAACAGATTGTTAAAAAGGTCATATATATATATTTATTCACACAACTATCAGGTACACAATCACACCTCTTATTGCCACACTAAGTATTTTTAAAGAGAGATATCTCTCTCTCTCTCTCTCTCTCTATATATATATATGTAATATAATAAATATATATTTATTATAAATATAATAAAAATATGCATTATTAACATACATTGAATGAATTTGTTACATAAAAGAAGAAGAGAATGCATCTGTCATACGATTGCACTTTCATACAAAATCAGTAAAATTGTTTCTATCTTGGTTTATTTACACATGAGCATTTCTTTAATCAGAGTTTGGCATTATCCAGTTATTCTTAAGAACCTCCATTAGGCTGGAAGTGCATAACATACAAGGTTTCTAGATCAGAAGCCCCAAATATAACTTCAATAAGTTATAGAGTGAAAGCTCGTAACAAATGCTGTCATCTCAAACATAGTGGTGAAGAGTATTAAAACTATGATCCGGTATACTTGATGGTTGGTGTGGTTTCTTAGATAAACAGTGGCTGATTTTAGGTAACATTTTCTCAAGAATCTTTTATCATTCTAAATGACTCTTTTTATGCTAAGTGATACTTATGAAAACAAAAATATTATCAAAGTGTTGATGAAGCTTTTGTCAATACAAGGAGTTATTATTCAAGGCTAATTTAAAAAAAAGAATTCCCAATGGTTAACAATGGGAAAGTTTCACCAGCCTATTTTCAAAGGATTCCACTCAGCACATGATCCCGCAGATAAGCAACACTGGCAAAAATATAACTGTGAACAGAGGAAGCAAGTTTATGTTAAAGCACAACTCTTTACCTTTCATTTTCTCCTCTTACTTCTACTTATCTGAAGGCAATAATTCAGATTGAAGTATAATTCTATGGGCACTAACAAAGCTGAAATACTTTGCCTAAATGGCCAATCTTGAATCATGTGTTAATGAGTGTCAGTGGGCAATTCATTGATGGGGTCATCAGAGTCATGCTCAACTCTGTCCTCAGCCAATGTCCTACCATCATACTTCCAGCAAAGATCGTTGGACTTGATAATAGAGGCATATCTTTATACCATATACACAATCTCCAGCCAATGACAGGGCTCTCAATTGAATGTCAAAACCTCAGCGACCTTTTTGCCATATTTAAATCAAATGCACTTCTGCTAATCATTCATCTTTACCTGAAGGACTCTACTCATCCACTGAAAGCTATCTTCCTCAGTAGAATCTGGTCTCTGTTCAGCAATGATTACGATCCTCTCATCATGCAAAACATTTATAGAAAACACAGCTATTCTGTTAACAGACAGAGATCAGAATCAAATTAAACTATAAGCTTGGAAAGATCACACAGTACTATAACTTTACATTCTGTAATCCAACAACAAAATTACTGAACTTCAAAACAAGTTCCTATTCATTGTAGCTATCAGTCCTTTCTTTTATTGCAATAAAACCCTAATTTTTCAAGGTTAACATGCCTTAGTTGGCCAAAGTTAACTTAAATTTGTATGAATTAATACGTGGACTTGAAGTTCTTCACACTTGGCCTGAGCATGAATTGTCTCATTATAATCCCTTACGTCCTGACAATTAAATTAATCACTTCATAGTTATTTAGAATTATCATTGCCTCTTTAGCTCAGCTCATTACTACTGTTTTTCCTCCTTTCAATACATTATGGTTTGAACCTTTACAGTTGATAATACAACCGTGTTAAATGCCAAAATATTCCATATGTGCAGGATATGGCCATTTTCTGAATGACATATTTGTAATGCATCAAAGCTCAAATTACAATTCAATTAGAATTTTATTCATTTCATTTTATCATTCAAGATTTTGTTCTATCACAGTGACGTGAAAGCAATATTTTGATCAGGTGTGTGTAATAGACAATATAGAGAAAAATGAATGCCCAGGAGTGAGTGACAAGAACAATTAGTCTGATCAATGGGGTTAAATTGAACCATGAGAGTGAAGCATAAAGTTGGCATGTAATGACTTCCACACTAGGAGATTAACAATGGTAAGAAACACTTAGCAATCGAAATATGTTCTCAATATCTTTTTCAATGGAGGTAGGGTCAAAGTAGACAGTACCAGATCAAAGCCCACTTCAAAGGAGTGTGATATTTGTAAACTAACAAGTCTCTCATCCATTGCTGATAGGAATTCTGGATCATGCAATACTGAGTTCCAAACCTTTATGGCCACCCTTCAAATGCTACCCCCATGAAATTATAAGTAACTGCATCTACTAGTGTATGTGGCAGAGGTAAATTTGAGGTCACTAAATTCAGGCTACAGGCCAATGGTTTGCTTTCTATCTGTTGAAGGCATTTTGTACCTGAAATAAAGCAGCTGCTTTGAAGTAGGATGCCTAGAGTGTAATGAATGCATGCCAGATGCAAGATTTATATAAAAAAAAACAAAGGTTGATTGAGTATAATCTAAATTTTGGCAGTCAATTATTGAAAATTCCATGCATGGTCAACTCTGGAGTTTTCTGTGTTGTTAAGCCAAGTGCAGACACAGACCTTCCTCTGTAGACAAATTTCATTGGTTCCACTGCAAGCGCTGTTGCCACAATGTCATCTGCATTGTGCCGCCGCCCACTGACAACCATCAGGCCATCCATTTTCCCCACAACAAAGACCATTCCACCAGGACCAACAAAGCCCAAGAGTCCAGTCCTGACAAACGGATATTCACTGATAGGAGCTCCTGAGCTCATCATCGGGAACATCTTAAGGGGGAGATAAATGGGGAAAATAAAATCAATAATACAGATAAATATTTACTCCCTAAAACAGTAAAGAACATTATACAATGAAAAAAATTCTTTAATAACAGGCATTTTTTCATGAAATACAAAGAAGAAATGTTAGTAACAGTTGAAACAGGTCCATTTTATTGATCAAACTCAAAAACTGTGATTTTATTGCAAACTTGTTTCATCTTGTTTGGCATTTGAGTGTACACTCTCCAGAGGGCGTCAGTGTATGCTGCTGGTCAGGAATGGTTGCCGTCTTCTATACCCTGAATTCAAGGGAACCCTGGCACTTGGGAAATGCTCTGTTGGCGTGATTCCTCTTTTCCACAGTGAAAGTAATGAACAACCTGCTCTTTGCGAAGAAAACATCAATCGCTCACTTGACGCATCTATGAGTAATGAAGTTTAATCCAACCCCACAGGGGAGAGGTTTGCAAATTGTCTGCAGCCTCCCAGAGATGGCACAGCTGTGTGGCGACTTCTTTGTGAAGCAGAGGTACTGAGTGCATGTCCGACAGGGATGCCTGAGTCAGTAAATGTTGTTCCTGAAGTGCAAATAGGTGCCTACATAATATCCAAGGTAGCATATGCCTCTCTGAGTCCTTAAGAACTTGCTTTTCTTATGCAAGTCTAAAAATACCATTGGAACTCCCAAAGAAATTCCAATTGTGACTATTTTGATTGCTGCAAATGAGATGGTAGCTGGAAGCAAGGCACTTGCAAGAAAAGAATTTCAAAGTGTTGCAAACAGAAAAAAAAGCAAGCTGAAACAGCTACAAACAAATGACCACACCAACTTTTTTTTTTCATCCATTCATGGCATGTGAGCTTGCTGGCAAGGCCAGCATTTGTTGCCCATCCGTAATTGCCCTCAAGAAGGTAGTAACTAAAAGATAAATAATGCAACATGATGCAATAAAAAGAATTGTACCCAAAAAGTAATATCTTACCCTGGAGTTTCTGCTAAGCTGCACTGCTTTTTTTCAGTACGATTTCCCCAAAATGAGCCATAGCAGTGCAAAAGAATTTTAAGGATAAATTACGTTCAGTGCAGATCACGTTTCCCCCGACTTGTGGCGCTAGTTTAAATAACATCTTGGCAGAAGCTGGCCCCCTCCGCAAAACCATCCAGGCTCTTAAATCAAATAAATCACCAGTGCAAACTTCCACTTAACTGCACTCGCTGCTGCCTTTTGCGGAGGCTCTAGAAATTAAGCAGTTTTTCCAGTGGGCGCGACGACATTTATAGGTAAGTTTTAAAATGTTCTCTCTTTTTAAAAAAAATT
The DNA here is from genome assembly GCF_964194155.1 of Cetorhinus maximus. Classification (NCBI taxonomy): domain Eukaryota; kingdom Metazoa; phylum Chordata; class Chondrichthyes; order Lamniformes; family Cetorhinidae; genus Cetorhinus; species Cetorhinus maximus. Next base: position 30,457,233 of record NC_135881.1, read on the forward strand.
ACCAACAAAGCAAATTTATTTCAAAAATCTATATTCTAAAAGGCTGATGGATTGTGCTGGTTCATGGCAAATCTTATGCGCCGAGATACGCCAGTGAGTTTGAGTAGGAACTTGAGAAAAGAAATACTTTTCAAAACCAGTACAATTTTGGACATAATCTATGCCCGGATTGCTAATTACACCCAAAGAGGAAACTCTATTTCCTCATCTTTAAGAAACCTAACTGCAGCCCAGGCCCTCCACATATCGCAGCAGCGTTTCAAACAGGATTGTAAAATAAGCTATTTGTGCATACATATATAAGAAAGATTAGGATTTGATTTAATCTTATATGATTAAAGTTTATGTTTTCTTTTGATTTATAAATAGCTTGTAGTTATGAGCAGCAATTGGAAATAATGAAATAGTTAAAATTATTAATTCCCAGGGCACTCAGGAGCTTAATCAATCAGGGCACTATTTAAGTGGCTGCTGTTTATTTTCTGCTGAGGTGCAAGATATGAAATTCATGTTGACTTATTTTTGTCAATATATTAGGAAACAAGACAGTTCCAAAAAAGGCGACAATGGTTTGTGATGATTAGCTAAACACCTGGATGGTAAGCAAATTTGGTGTTTTAACAGGAAATACCATCATTGCTGGGGTCTTGTTCACAAAAACAATTATCAGGGCATAATGAATCACCAAGGACAGACCACTTAACTAGAGGTCCATAAAAATCTGAGCCTTCCTGTACAATTTGTACTGAGAGACAAGAGTAGGACAGGTTCAATGGGTTACGTCACATGAGGGGACATGTTTTATTACATTTTTAAAATCTTTACTTTAGGCTTGGAAAAATGTTCATCTCCCTGAGGCAGCTCTGTGCCTCAAGGAGATTTGCAAGCGCTCACTCATGCACATGTGCAAAGTTTGCGCTCGCACTCCCCTCCCACCTGCACAGGCAGCGCTGAGCGCTGCCACTCGCGTTTCACACTGGACAGGCCTTAATTGGCTCACCAGCGTGAAATCGCGGTCCGGCCCCAATCACGGTCAGCTTCCCAGCCGCCCCTGCCCACCCCCGCCGAGCCCGCCCGACAAGGGCTAAATTCTGCCCAGAAAAAAGAACAATGAAGGAGAAAACAAAACACGCTGGAAAATTCCTCTGCAGCCTACTCCGATGATCAGAACTTGACCAGCAGAGGCTTGTAATCCCAACCCTCACATTGCCTATGAGAATGGCTCCTTACAATTTGCAATCAACACTCTCAGCCCTTTCTAATAGCGTCACTGCAGCTGGCTAGCATTTTAAAATCCCAATTGTCCTTTTGGTCGCTTAAAATCAGAACTGCTGAATCATCATCTCCATGGAGCAGGATGCTTTTGGTAACACAAATATTGGACTTTTTTTTAAAATAATTATAATAAGCATTTTGTTGACAAGTTAGTAAGTGGCTTCATGTTTCGTACCTCAAAAGTGTTCTTTGTCATTCCTGATAGACCGTAGTAGGATGTACCTGCAGCAATGGAGCATACACAGAGCTCGCCTATTTCGTCAGTTCTACAGAGTAAAGGGATTCCTTCTGGTCTTACAACACACATCACACCTGCAGCAAAAACATAAGGACCTTAATTCAACAACATAACCTTTTCAAACTTACAGGTCAAGCTATTCTAGTACGTCTTTACCGAGTGTGCGGCTAATAGCATTTCTGTCAAATAAGGGAGGTGGCACGGGGTAATTACATTTAGATTGTAAATCAAAAGCTAGCAGAGGCTTTCATTTGAAATGTGTGAAGGTGACTTCCTAATCAGGACTACAAAAATATTTTACTTTTTTTCAGGGCCATTACTATAGAGAATACTTAAAGTCAAGTAGCCTATACCTAAAGCTGCAATATTTAAGTAAATTCTTTTAGGTTACTTAAGTTTTTAAGTGCATTTTATAAAAATTCTTCTGATTAAATCAATGTATGGTATTATGAAATAACTACATTCAAATTATATTATAACGGTATCGGCAATTAAATCCACATAGCTTCCCAAATGAATGTATTTTTAACGAGAGGAAAGCAATTAATAAAAAGTGAGGCAGCACATGAATGAGGTATCTTTACTTACTATTCAACATAACTCAGTTTGGGAAAATTCCACCAGCTTATTTTGCAAAGTATGCATTTTTTTAAAAATTGTGGAGTAGAATACTTTTAAAGTACATTCAAGTACAGGATTCTCAGCTGGCAAATTAAACTGAAACTCTAATCTTCCCTTAACTGTTGGGGTAAAATGGAAAAGACGAACAGACTGATTCACCGCTTGTGCAATGATGCCCTGGGGGGGCGGGGGGTGGGGGGGGTGGTTACTGGTTCAAAATTTCCACATATTATTGAGCAGCAATGGTTTAAGCACAGAATAATGCTCAGTTTCAGTGGAAAGAAAATGAAGGAAGGCAGGTGTTTACGCTGTTCCCAAAGTTTTCTTGATGATAGCATCATTTCAGCAAAACCTCTGCCAGAGCCCTCCATCATTCACTAACAAAGCTTCATTAAAACACCCAACAATCCCCTCCCTGCCTCGCCCCCAGCCCCCATGCAAAAGAATGCATGTTTGCTGCATTTATACCAGTTTTTAAAAAATGTTTCAGTCTATCATCCTGAGTGTATCAGGAAATTTCAATGCAAGTTATCAACTGCAAACAAGTGCAAATTTCAGCAATTTGGACATAATTTGCTGGTTATGCCATTGCAGGAAATTCCAGCCAATTAAGGTGTTATGTAATTGGAAATGGTAAAACCAGTAAAGCATGCATTAGGATGTGCTTTACAGAGTCAAAGGGCTGGTTTTCAGCCCAACTGAACTTCATTATACCATAATGAAATGTCATAACCTGCAGGGCTATAAACCAAAAGCTGGAAAGCGGGATTAGACTGGTAGCTCCTTTTTGGCTGACACAGTGATGATGGGCCAAATGGGCTCCTCTTGTGGCATAAATTTTCTATGATGCTGGAACCAAGTCAGCCAGCTCATTGTGAATAATTATTCATAGGTATGATTGTAGCTTTGAATATTGCAGGAAGAGAACCTAATGGGTGTGGTGGAAAATTTGACCTGCAGATCCAAATAAAGGGACGTGTACTTTAAAGAGGCAAGTTGGGAAGAAAAAGGCATCGTGCCAATGGACACACAACTGGATGACCAGGAAGCAACTTATTCTGCCTGTGCGCTCTCTGGGTAGCTGTTTTAAAATGTGAACATCAATGATGTTGTACTATAGGTATAATCAAACAGGAATTCCGAAGCTGGGAAGTCTGCTGCATTATTTGGACAAATGGGGAGGAATTCTTCATTTGACAGGCAGGCTCAGTGGAAGTGGGTGGGGGCAGGCGCGGTAGCATGCAAAAGAGCACTTCAATCCCCCTGAGGCACGGAGATTATATAAAAGGTTTAAAAATTCATTTAAACATGCCTCCTCATGTGATTGTGTCATGAGTTGGGACATGTTTTTATATTTATGACATTTTATTTATTTATTTAATAAAATCTTTAGAAAACCTCATCCCGCTCATGGATGAAGTTTACTGAAAAACGCGAAGGCCGCTTGGGCTGCTCGCCAACCTTAAGGTTAGATGGGCAGCGTTCACAATCACAATAATTACATTCTTATTGGCCTTAATAGGCCCTTTACATTTTGGTGGACACGCAGCCGACTCCGGCATGCGCCCGCCGAACGAAATATCGCGGGGCTGCACGATGACATCGGGATGCTCACCCGACGTCATTTTACGCGTCGGCGTGTCGGGCCCGCCCCCGCATCCCAACTGTAAAATCCTGCCCATGGGGTTCATCCACTGGTACATTGCAATGCTCTGGCATTCCACCCCCCATCCCCTCACCCCACCATCCCTCAGAGCTACTAAACTGCAAAATAGTGAGCAATATGCCACCACTGCTTTTGTGACCTTGGTCTCTCCCCTGGTTATCTGTGCTGCTAGTGCAGGGGAATGGAAAACATACTCTGAAATGTCCGCAGAAAATTTAGTCCGATTCTTCGGGGATGCTTGAAGTAGGAGGTAGGTATGAAATATAATCCAGATAATCAATCTCACAGCAAATAATGTGAACATTATATGGGGTGCTATCAACATATATCACATGATGTAAGTAATCTATAGCATAATTTTAGAAAGTAAAAGCCAAATCTCCTGGAATTCTTTAAGGGGGTAAGTAAAGCAGCAAATGAGGACCATCCAATGGATATAATTAACTTCATTTTCAGAAAGCATTCAGAAGGAATGCCCACTTGACAATGTTAACGAGGATTAGAACATATGGAGCAACCAATGAATACCCTGCTGACTCCACTATTCTTAAATATATTGATGAGTATGCTTAGCTATTACAAAGTAATACAACCCTAATACCACCAAAACTGTGGTACTAAATGACTGGTGTAACTGAGATTGTTAGACTTGAAAAAGACATGGATGAAGCAAGCAAAGAAGCTACAAAGTTGATTTTAAATATAGACAAATGTGAGGTAATGAACATTGATACATGAAACAAATTGTACTGAAGATAGGTGTTCATTAGCAAAGATGGGAAAGGTAAAAGGAACAGAGAGTAATTATTATCCCACCAATGCAAAGTTGCTATAAGTGTAAATGGGGCTAATCAAATACTCCACTCCAACCTAACACCCTTTCATTCGAACATAAAATAGGTTGGTTTAATACTAAATAATTCATTGGCAGGAGCACAGGCAGAAAACCAAGAGCTAGTGGAGCTTCAAAAGGACACCGATAACTGGAGAACATCCAAAGAATTGCAATGGTTAAGATTCTGAGACTTACGAATCTATGCCTGAGCCCTATTCCAGGTTCTGAGCATACTTTAATGCAGCATCTAGGATATATCGCATGGTCAGAGGCACTATTTTCTGGATCAGACATTGAACAGAAGCACTATTTTGCATTTTTAGGTGAGGAATAAAGAAAGTCCCATGCTCTATTTGAAGAGCAGGGCAATTCCTTTAGTGTTCTGACCAACACAGCCTTTATCCAACACCAGCAAAAAGAAAAGGTAACGGTAAATTATCTTAAACTGCTGTTTGTGGAATCTTGCTGTGCAGAAATTGGTTGCAGCATTTGTCTACAGTATAAAAATGATCACACTTTTTTAAAAAAAAGTAATTTGTGGGGTGCACAGCACTTTGATTATCCCAAGGGCATGAAAGGCGCTCAAAAATGTCAAGACTTTCTTACGTTAGGAAGAAATAGACATGGAACTAAAGAGTTCTCATTGAAGAAGAAAGTAAATAAAGACAAATTTCAAATATCTGAATTAATAATATGGGCTGGTTAAGCCGAGTGGCCAGTTTGTAATTCCCATCTAATTCCCTGTAGTGTCAGGTAGGACATTGCTACTTGAATTGCTTTGTGACAGGATATTCAAAAGCAAAAAAAAACCTGCATTTGTATTTTGCGATAAACAGTTTGAATAAAGCCCTAATTTGATGTTTTTTTTGTAATATGTTCACTTGAACATTTGTAAGATAAATATGAATTAAGTTACGTTTACAATTTTCTAAAGAGAGGCTGATAACTATAATATCACTATCAAGTTAATGTCATACTAGCATAGTATAACAGTACGTCAAAACGATTTACATAGAAATCTTTTCGACTGAAATATATAAAAACCCAACCATCAAACTTAATGAACTTGGAATAGCATTCAAGACGCAGCATCCTTCTATAGGATCAAGGGCATTGAAAATTGTAATTACATTTGACACATGCACACCATATTTTAAAAACTTTTTTTCATAATTCACTGAATATTGTCAAAAGAATCAACACAAAATACAATTAATTTAAAACTTATCAACTTTGTCTCCGTGTTGGATTGATAAAACGGGAAGCAAAATAAGTTTATTGTATCAAGCAATACCTCCAGGCATCACCAGTCCAACATCTTGCACAGTCAGGACTGACAGTTTTTCTTCAGAGTCCACTCTTATCACCCCATAACTCAGGCCGTGCATAGAGAGCACACCTCGGCCAGGTGGCTGGTTGGTATCATCTGTCGGCCTAAAATATATTCACACGGTTAAAATATTATGAAGCTTTAAAGAAAGATTTAGAGAAGAACGTTGTTCATGTGAGAACTGATACCCAGGCAAAAATGCAATGCTTGTGACTGTTCACCATATCAAGACAAAATTGTTTGCTTAGTAAGCATTTGGCACCTAATTCAGAAATCTTGAGTTTAAATCCAAGTTCCAAATGACATTCTTAATTATAATCCCTGTACTGCCATCAAGCTCTAGATTGAATGCAATTCGGCTGTTGAGTGCTCGATCTCAGAGGGAAGGGATTTCAATTTTTTTTTCCACAAGAAAATAATAATTGTTCAATTCTATTTGTTTCATTGGGAAGTCTCCAATTTTCATTTTAATGCTTGGAATACTGAACACAACAGTATAGCTTCCAACTTTCCCATCCTTATCATCACAACATGTAGGGAAAAATGTTTCTTGCATGCCTTTGTGGAGAGCAGAACTGAATATTTCATTCAATTTCACCAAATACCATATTGGTTTTTTTGTTGAGCAATTTTGGAAAATGTGAAATATGTCCTCTTCTGCCTGATACAGAACCAAACTGACAGCAGCTGTGAAGACATCTGCAGTTCAGGTCCCCAGGCTAGAAAGACAGTTTGGGGCCAGCCAGGATAGAGGGAGGTATTAAGAGGATTAATAATGAACTACAATGAAATTAACATCTGAATTGGCTTGCCTATTGACAACTACATATTCATCTTGCATTGATTCATCATTAAAACACTTCTTGTTGCACCAGAACAGAAAAAATCCTACCTCCTCACATATTACTTACTACTTTGCATGTCAAACAGCTGAATTCCATACCTGCGGATAGCTACAGTAAGAGCTTCTGGTGAACTGGCACAAGGACAGATTACTTCAGGACGCAATCCTTTGCTTTGGAAGACATTAAGGAATGCATCACAGGAAGAAATGGACCCTAATGAACAAAATATTCATGAAATATTAGAACAGCACTTTTTAAAATTTGGGGGACCAATCTAAATCTCTCAATTCAAGTTCCATTTATGTATTTTTATTTTTACTAAGTGAGAGCTAAATGCTAGGCAACTGCATTAGAATTACTTATACAATGAGGAGGATACTTGAAGCAGTTGAAATATGCACAGCATCCCAGAGGCCCCACAGCTCTAGCTTTCTTTATAATTCTTGCATAACCAATTTCACATCAAAAAGGTTGACTCACTTAAAACAGACTCCCTCTTTGCCATAGTAGATTGCTGCAAATAAATCCCCCTACTGTGACCATTAGGAAGGCAAATGGCATGTTGGCCTATATTGCAAGGGGATTGGAGTATAAGAATATGGAAGTCTTGTTACAATTGTGTGGGTCTCTAGTGAGACCATACCTGGAGTACTGTGTGCAGTTTTGGTTTCCATATTTAAGGAAGGAAATGCTTGCATTGGAGACAGTACAGTGAAGGTTCCTGGATTGAGACAGTTGTCCTATGATGAGAGGCTGAGTAAATTGGGCCTATACTCTCTGGGATTTATGGTATGATCTCCTTGAAACATACAAGATTCTGAAGGTTGTTTACCTGGCTTAGGAATCTAGAACACGGCGGCACAGTATCAGGATAAGGGGACGATCTTTTAGGACTGATATGAATAATTTCTTCAATCAAAGCATTGTGAATCTTTGGAATTCGGGTTGGCAAGGCGTAACAAGTGGAGGTCAGTACTGGGACCTCAACTATTTACAATCTATATCAATGACTTGGATGAAAGGATCAAATATATGGCAGATAAATTTACTGGATACAAAGATAGGTGGGAAAATAAGTTGTCAAGAGGATATGAGAGGCCTACAAAGGGATTTAGATAGGTTAATTGAGTGGGCAAAAATCTGATAGGTGGAGTATAATGTGGGAAAATGTGAACTTGCCCATTTTGACTTAAGAATAGAAAAGCAGTATATTATTTAAATGGAGTGAGACTGCAGAACTCTATGGCACAGAGGGATCTGGGTGTCCTGGTACATGAATCACAAAAAGTTAGTATGCAGGTACAGCAAGTGATTAGGAAGAGAAATGAAATGCTGGCATTTATTGCGAGAGGAATCGAGTATAAAAGTAGGGAGATAAAAAAATGGGGAGAAAGTGGTGTAGTGGTAATATCGCTAGACTAGTAATCCAGCGACACAGACTAATGCTCTGGGCACATGGGTTCAAATCCCACCACAGTAGTTGGTGGAATTTAAGTTCAATTAATAAAAATCTGGAATTGAAAGCTAGTCTCAAAATGGTGATCATAAAGCTATTAGCTGGCTCATTGGTCGAGGGGTATGATTCTCACTTAGGGGTTTTCATTGAATTGGTATGAGAGAGGTCCTGGGTTCAATTCTCGGATGGGCCCTTTAACCATTTGGAGGGAGGTTCAATTGAGGCATTCAAGAGGTCACTGGATGATTATTTAAATAGAAACAATGGATTATGGGGAAAAGGCAGGAGATTGGCACTAAGTTAAAATGCTCAGAGAGCCAGTGCAAACACAATGGACTGAATGGCTTCCTTCTACACTGTAACAATTCTGTGATTCTGTGAAGTGTTGCTACAGCTGTACAGGGCCTTAATGAGAATGCATCTGGAGTATTGTGTTTTGGAGTATCCAGTTTTGGTCTCCTCACTTAAGAAAGGATATAACTGCATTGGAAGTAATTCAGAGATGGTTCATTCGACTGATTCCTGGGATGAAGGGGTTAGCTTATGAAGAAAGATTGAGCACTTGGATCTACATCCATTAGAGTTTAGAAGAATGAGAGGTGACCTTACTGAAATATCTTACTGAGGGGACTTGACAGAGTGAATGCTGACAGGATCTTTCCCCATGTAGAGGAATCTAGGATGAAGGGGCGAGGGGTACACAGTTTAAAAATTAGAGGTCTCTCATTTAAGACTGAGATGAGGAGAAATTGTTTCTCTCAGAGGGTTGTTAGCCTGTGAAATTCTCTTCTCCAGAGAGCAATGGCGTGGTCATTGAATATATTCAAGGCCGAGTTGGATGGATTTTTGATCGACAAGGGAGTCAAGGGTTATGGGAGACAGACAGGAAGGTAGAGTTGAGGCCACAATCAGATCAGCCATGATCATAGGCTTGAGGGGTCAAATGGCCTACTCCTGCTCCTAATTGTTCTTGTGTTCTTGACAGATTGCATAAACTTAGTTTGCATATGAAGTTCTAAACTACTAATCAGTTGCATATTTCATTCCTCCCTGTGGGAAATTGAAAACATCCGGTTTGGATATTTCAACTAAATTATTAGAAAGACAATAATAAATTCATTTGAATAAATGCTTACTATATTCTACAGAAGTAGGCCTTGTTAACTCCGTGTACAGAAACCTAGCTAAACAATTCACCTGGTGGAAAACTCAAATAATTATTTATATTCAACTGCCTGTGAAATTCTACATCAATACTCCAGGTTTCTAAATGCAGAAAACGTAACCCCAGTGCATGATATGTCTTAATCTCCAAAGAGCACCTCTTGGTGTACATCATTGTCAATCCTTCCCTATTTCACCCACTATTCTGGTGGCCTCGCTTAATAAGACATTCAACTCCATGCCAATTGCACCAAACTATGGCCAGAATTTCCCAGTCGGCAAGCGGGGGGGGGCCTGCTCGCCGACGCGTAAAATGACGTGGGATGATGTTGGGCGGAACACCCGACGTCACCCCGCCCCATTTAAATTTTCAGATAGGCGGGGGCTCAGCAGAATCAGCTGTGCGCCCACCGACCTGTCAATGGCCAATTGAGGCCATTGACAGGGTCATTAAACTAATTAATGGGCCTGCCCGTCCAACCTGGCGGGCATTAGAAAAAGCATGAAACCTCATCCACAGGCGGGATGAGGTTTCATGTAGGTTTTTTAAAAAGTAATGAAAGTGTATTTAAAAGTTATGGACATGTCCCAACTCATGTGACAGTGTCACATGAGGGGACATGTCAGGGAATTTTTTTTCTCTATTTTTCAGATCTTTTATTGTACAGCCAATCTTGTACCGCCTCAGGAGATGAGCGTGCTTTTCTGTGCGCATGCGCAAAAGAGTGCACTCTTGGCTCAGGGAATTTCCCCCCCACACCCGCACAGGGAGCACATAGCGCTTCCATGCGGACGTCACACTGAGCCAGCCTTAATTGGCCCGCCCACGTAAAATGGTGGCGCGCATCCGCCTTAAACTCTACCCCCCCCACCACCCCCCGCCCCTCCCCCTCCACCCCCCCAACGGGGGGAAAATTCTGCCCTGTGGGAAGCACTGTGCTAGTGAAAGTGTCAAAACCCATTTGTCAGTTAGGATCCTTGCAGTGAAGGCTTCCAATTCATCAGTTTGGGTGTGAGTGTAACCCACAACCCAGATGTGAAAGGACAATGCTGTAACTCGTGGCTCATAGATAGGATTAAACCTACATTACCAGAAACCTGTCAACATTTTCACCAGGTTTTAAGATTAGAGATGATAATTTTTGCATTTCAATTGAACATTATAATTAAAAAAAAATACTTCGGTGAGGTTATGATCCTCATTATAATCCTCATTAATGCAGTACAGTGCTTTGTAATTTCAGAGATTCCTACAGTTAAGCTCAGTATTTTGTTGGCACTTTCTATTCTCGTACAAGGGAAAAGCACTGGAAATCATAGGTGACTATTCTAAACTGCACTTGAAAACATCCTTTCCATTACTTTTGAGTTAAAATGTTGCAAACTACATACCAAACAATTTATGTTGCATTTTGTTTAAATGAAGGATTAATGAAAGAGATAGCTACTTACAAGGATTGGCTCCATCTGCTACAATTAGCATCCGTAGTGAAGTGAGGTTAATGTCTCGCTGATCTCTGTGTGCCACCAAGGCCCAATGCATGTCTCTAGACTTCACACATGCCACTTTAGCTGGAATTACATATCATTAAATCATTCTTTCCGAATTCACCCTTAATTTTAAAATAAAACCCAAATCTTAGCATTCTTATGCAGATTTGATCAGAATGCAATTTTGTTATATCAACAATCAAAATTAAAGCATGTCAAAATTAAAGGATACTCCATCAGTGAAAACATGGGAATAATACTCCGTCACATATCCTCTTTAAACAATGCCTTCTGCATAATTATCAGTACTTACCCTTATATGCATAAACTTTTTGTATCCATGAAAGGGGGTTCACCTTCATTAATGAATATGGAATACTGATAACATGCATCATGTTCATAACGCTCTGAGAGGGAAAGTAAAATACAATAAGGAAAAAATACTGCACCTAGAAATAGATGACGACCATTTTTGTTTCATAAATATGCATTTTGATTCGTAATACATTTTATCATGGTTATACTGAATCACCATTCTCTGCACAAATGTTAAGCAAATTGTCACCGGCATTATAATAATTAAGAATGCTTAGCCGGAGTAATTCAATGTAATGAAACAGTGATAGAAATGGATCTGTTTTATCGGCAGCCACTTGACATACGTGTTTTCCAAATAAAACCACATGCCAAAACATGTCATGTCATGGCCCTAGATCACAAGCTGAGGCCACTAAATATTCTGTGTTTTTCCTGATTATTGCATTAATAAATAAAATTACTTCCATCCACTTTTACCTGAAAATTAAGGGAACAAATTTAGTATCTGCATAACTAATCTCCAAATAGGTAAAATCTCTCACCAACTGGATTTTTGAATGGGAGCTGCATTTTTACAATTAAACTATTTTCCAAACTGCAGCTCATATTTCAATAAAGCAAGTAAGGTGCTTCAATAGTTAATGCCTTCTCTAAATTCTCGTACAAACATATGAAAAAGGAGAAGTAGGCCATTCGGCCCCTCGAGCCTGCTCTGCCATTCGATAAGGTCATGGCTGATCTTTTGTGTTTTGAATTCTACATTCCCATTTACTCCCGATAACCTTCGCGTCCCTCACAAGAATCTATCAATCTCCACCCTAAAAATATTCAATTTCCCCGCCTCCACTGCCTTCCGAGGCAGAGTTTCAACGGCGCACAACCCTCAGAAAAAAATTCTCCTCATCTCTGTCCTAAAAGGGCAACCCCTAATTTTAAAACAGTGGCCCCTAGTTCTGGACTCATCCACAAGAGGGAACATCCTTTCCACGTCCACCTTGTCAATACCATTCAGGATCTTATTCAATCAAGTCACCCCTCACTTTTCTAAACTCCAGTGGAAACAAGTTCAGTCTGTCCAAGCTTTCCTCATAAGACAATCTGCTCATTCCAGGTATCAATCTAATAAAGCTCCTCCAACACATTTTCATCCTTCCTTAAATAAGGAAACCAAAACTGAACAGTATTTGAGATGCAGTCTTACCAATGCCCTGTATAACTGAAGCAGAACATCCTTACTTTTATGTTCAATTCCTCTCATAATAAAGGATAGAATTCCATTAGACTTCTTAATTACTTGCTGTACCTGCATACTAACTTTTACTGACCCATGCACTAGAACACCTAGATCCCTCTGCATCTCAGAATTCTGCAGCTGTTCTCCATTTAAGTAATACCCTGCTTTTTTATTCTTCCTGCCAAAGTGAACAACTTCAAATTTTCCCACATTATACTACATCTGCTAGTTTTTTTGCCCGCTCACTCAACCTACCTCTATCCGTCTGCAACCTCCTTATGTCCTCTTCACAACATACTTTCCTATATTTGTGTTATCTGCAAATTTAGCTACCATGTCTTCATTCCCTCATCTAAGTCATTGATGTAAATTGTAAAAAGTTGAGGCCCCAGCACAGACCCCTGCAGTACTCCACTTGTCACATCCTGCCAATCAGAAAAAGACCCATTTATGTATACTCTCTCTTATCTGCCAGCTAGCCAATCATCTATCCATGCTAATATATTACTCCCTACACCATTAATACCCCACTCCAATAAAACTACTTCCAATTCTGTACACAATCTAGGAAGGTAAAATGTGAGTAAGGGGTAGAAGTGTGGGCAGCAATGAACCTGACAGTGCCTTATGTGTTGGGTGCATAACAACAGTCATTACACTTCAATATTGTTCATTGTGCCAGCAACTTTTATCATGTTAAAATGATGCACCGCAAATGCTGAAAATGCTTTACGAACAATGCATCACTTTTGGAGTGCAGAAAACATGACGTGGCTACACATACCTGTGCAATGAAATCTTTTAAACCTTCATTCCCACACTTTTCTTTTTTTAAATACTATGGCATCTATTGAAAAATCATGTATGGAGGACACAACCTTCTAGTGTGAAATGTCCACTCCGAATTCTCTCCAGTTTACCTACCAGCCATTGACATATGATAGAAAGTGATTCTGCCTACAACTCAACTGGAATCCAAACTGTTGACCAAAGATAAAATTTAATGAAGCAACTGGATATTCACATTTATGAAAATCTAAAGGCATGATAATGAAAGTTGTTTACAACTTACAATGCACAAAATGACAAGTGTAGCTGAATTACAGCTATGACTGGAGGGCTAGAAAAATGACAGCGAGTGGTGAGAAGGATGCAATGAGACTTCAAGGGGACTTGGACAGGCTAAGTGAATGGGAAAGAACATGGCAGATGGAATATAATGTGATTAAGTGTGACGTTATCCACTTTGGTAGAAAAAACAGAAAGGCAAGAGTATTTCTTAAATGGTGAGGTGTTGGGAAGTGTTGATGTCCAAGGGAGCTGAGTGCCCTCGTTCGTGAGTCACCAAAAGCTAGCATTAAGGTTTGACAAGCAATTAGGGAGGCAAATAGTATGTTGGCCTTCATCGCAAGGGGACTTGAGTACAGGGATAGAGATGTTTTGCTGCAGTTGTATGGAGCCTTGGTGAGCCCACACCTGGAGTATTGTATACAGTTTTGGTCTCCTTATTTAAGGAAGGATATACTTGCCATAGAGGGAGTGCAATGAAGGTTCACTATATTAATCCCTGGGATGGCTGGATTGTCTTATGAGGAGAGACTGAGGAAACCGGGCCTGTATTCTCTAGAGTTTCGAAGAATGACAGGTGACCTCACTGAAGCTTACAAAATTCTTACAGGGCTCAACAGGGTAGTTGCAGATAAGGTCTTTCTCCTGGCTGGTGAACCCAGAACCAGAGGGTACAGTTTGAGAACGAGGGGCAAGCCATTTAAGGCCGAGATGAGGAGGAACTTCTTCACTCAGAGGGTGGTGAGTCTTTGGAATTCTCTACTGCAGAGGACTGAACATTGAACATGTACAAGACAGAAATCGATAGATTTCTGGATACTAATGACATCAAGGGATATGGGGATAGCGTGGGAAAGTGGCATTGAGGTAGATGATCAGCCACGATCTAATTGAATGGGGGAGCAGGCTCGATGGGCCAAATAGCCTACTCCTGCTTATATGTTCCAATGTTTCAATGTGAGAGGCATGCTCAGCATTCTTTATCTGGAAAATGAGGATTTTTGAAAAGAGGTGTAATTGAAGAACATGGTGAGAACACGGGTAGTGTTGATCTCTAGGGAAATAATGACAGGCTTGTTGAACTAAATGAACTATTACTGTTTTGAAAAGTTCATGTTCTCATAACTCTCAGTCAGAAAAAGCCCCACAATCTGCTGGCAGGAGCCTTCCAACAAGTGCACCTATTGAATACAGTTTCATATCATAAATTTGCTATTTATATAGAAATATGCATATAGAAAAAGACCTTACCGTTAGAATACCATGCCACAAGCCAACATCTTTCTTAAAATCCAATACATTCACAATGGTTTCCGCTGTTTAAGATAGACAAGACTTTCTCAGTTAAAATAATGATTTTATTGGGAAAAAAACAGAGGGTAAATTCCTCTCAGTTTCATTTCAAATCTAAATGTTATGTCTTAACCTATTTGCGTGCCCCTCTAATTTTCTCTCAATACCCATCCTCTCTCCTGAAGGGAGGTGGATATTCAGAGACTGCAATTCTTTGGTACCTTAGTTAAATGGCCATGCTCTCATGTGTGAAGCTGAACACCACATCCCCCAGGGATATGATTCAATGATGGTTCCTTTACAACCAAGGGTAACCCAGTTTTTATTCTAATCTTCCTTGCATATCCACTGGCAGATACTTACATCAGGGAGAGTCACTGAATGATCAGCAATCATTACATTTTTACCTTTTTTGCCTGGGAACAATGAGGAACAAATGTAGTGGCTCTCTTGCCTCACCAATTGAGACTGGCTAACTTAATCATAAAGTAAGGATTGGACTGGGTTCGTATGGCATAGTAGAAGCACAATGTCAGCACATTGACCAGAGAGGACTGTTCCTATATATTGTGGTTCACAGTATTTGAGAGATAATGTTTGAAAATAGAAACTTCTAAAAGAATGTTCATTATCTGTTAATCCTTAACTAGAATGTTCCAGGATAAGGCTCTAGAACATAAGCATTAAAAACATAGCTCTTCAATTAAAATGAGAAGTGTTGTGCCCTGCCTCCTGATGGTGATGTAATTTCTCACATTTCATGACAAGGGTTGTGATGTAGCAAAGACTTCCAAATTTCCCCAGCACTCAATTGTTTGCATGCGCATCCCTCCACCATGAGGCAGTCAAGACACAGAATTTTAAACAAAAGCTTCCTGACAAGAGAATTAGACTAATGGCAATGATTTGTACAAGTGTTAATTTCCTGTCCGGTATGATGCCAGGCATCCTCTAACATGTCAGTATTCATGTCTGATCCTCGATATTGACGATCACCAAGTCAATCTGAGACCCACAGAGGCAACACGGGCTGGGCCCTCATGTCATCTCCACAGCTGAGGTCACTGAGTAGCAGTCACAAGTGGTAGCCCTCTTCTACCTTCCCCTCCCACACCAAGGAAATTTATCATGTTGCCCTTATGGCTTCACCTAACTCTGCACATACTAGAAAGAAACCTGGGACCTTCTGGATAAACTTGCTGGGGACTTTAATTATTCCTCAAGAATATTTATTTCCCATTTATTTTTGTAGTCATATGTACTTCTCGATTTATCTAATTCATTTTGAAGTATTAGGGATGATTTAATTTTTGTTTTGGATATTTAAGAAGACTTCACAATAATGTCAATGTTTAGAGAACATCATTGGGATTGGCAGTTTCCTGAAGAGATGCCAATTTTCTGTAAACCATTATTCATATCATAATGTGTATTTTTATTTATATGGTACTCATGCAAGTATTCTTGATTTAATCACCAATAACTGGTGAATTATAGTTAAGCTTTTGATTCATGCAGGAGGCTATGTGCATTTGCACATGATGCCAATGCATCATTAAGTTCTAGTGGTCACTCATAGAAGCAATATAAAGCACTAAACATAAATTAACTGTGCCAATTTTATTGTTCATGAATTATTGAACATTATTTTGACACCCCAGTATGTCATTCTTCATGAAAACACTGTGGCACCAGATTATTGTAAATATTTTATTAAATTTAGCAATAATAGGGACTAAAAACACACAACTGAGCCGAGAGAGGAACAAAACTGAACTAATGAAGTCTGCAATATATGTCATTCAGATATATTTCACACAAACTTTTAATACTTTCAATTAGACAAGGATTGTGAGCCTCCAGAGAGGGCATGCTACTTGAATTTGCTACTCATTACTGATTTAAGTCAACCCTAAAGATTCCAATAAGTGTCATGTTACAACTCCAAAGAAATGACTTTCAAAACTGCAATTAAAAGGCGGCTTATTTTATAGAATCTAGAAATTACACAATTCATATTTGCATAATGTTAACATCCTATATCATTGTAAAATTACCATGAGGAATGGCAACATTTTTTAAAAATCCACATTAGAAATTGCTAACTTTCAGATAGCAAGCCATTTCAGCAAGATCTTCAGATTCAGTCACAAATGGAAACAGCAGATCAGTGCGTCATTATGAACATTTATCAATGCATTTGTTGCTGGCCTGCAATTGAATCAGATCCAGACCGTATGCTCATGGTGCTTCTTATTTTGCCAATTTTCTCTCACTCCTCTCCTAAAGACATTGGTTTGGGGTTGTCCTACAGTTTCACAACACCAGTTGTCCTCTGGTGTCCTTCCAAATGGTCATTCTTTATGTGAGCTGAGCGAATATTGGAAGGCTATCAACAGTGAGGACATTACAGCTGATCCTGATCTCAACCAATATTAATGCAAGAAGCAATCAGGAATAGGAATCCAAAATAATATTCCCCTCCTTAGCCTATCAGACTAAAGTACCCAAATTGGCATTTCCCACTGTTTTTATGCATCTCCTCTACTTGAGACTGCTTTCATGTATGTGTGCAAACAATATTAAAAGTATTGGAATGTACACCATGAGATGTAAACAGAAGGAGTAATGGGAAGGGGGAAAAGAAACGAGGAGGGTTATTGCAAAAGTGTAACACATGATGGTCAAAATCAGTAAAAACTACTTTACCCAGCCAAATGATCTGCACAACTTCAGCTTATGTCCCACCAGTATATCACTATAGTAAGTTAAAATGAAACAACCAAGAATGTAAAGGGCCACCATTTCATTGCAAGGATATCAGTACCTCAGCACTTATAGAAGGGCAGAATTACATTACAGCCAATATTTTAATTAGAGCAAGAAGTTTGAAAAGACAAAGAAACTCTTACCTTCTGTATATGCACAGGCTTGAGTCAGAGCCTGACAATGAGTCAGGAGTGCAATTCGTGTCACAGTCACACCCAGCACGCTGCCATCTTTACAAGTCTTGTACTAATAATAAAAACAGACCAAAAGAAGTGAGGAGTGGTAATGCTCACATAGTGCACTGTTTTTGGAGGGTGTGTTGCCAGATTTTTTCCCCTTACATTTAACAACAATGGAAGAGTTAAGAACAAGCAATGGCCATTACAGTGATTGAAGCTCATAATTCATGTATGGCAAACTCTGCCATCACTGTATTCAATGGCATATTGTCCATAATTTTTGGCCCTTCTATGCTCCTTGATATATTATCCCCCCAAAAAATGCTCTTTCTTTATGTAAGCAAATTATCAATATTTGGTTTAGATTTACTTTTGTGCAAATCATGCTGAACAGTGCCCAAAAGGCCCCAACGAATTCTAATATAATTATTTATAATTCCCTAAACCACAACATGAATGGCATGGAAATACTTGAGTTTTTTTGCAAAATCAGTCATTTCCATAAGCAGCTAAAAAAATGAAAAATTCATCTCTAAATCTTTGGCACAGCAACTGTTTTTTATGCATCCAAGCCTCTTGGGATGGTTTGTTACATTAAAGGTGCTTTACAAAGATACAGTATCTCAAATCCAGCTATCTGAAAACCAGTGATGTCCGAAAACTGGACAGTATTTAAGCAGGCCACACAACAATACCCAAGGAGACAGGGGCAGAATTAAAAGTTTAATTCAAGCATTCAATCAACAAAAGATTAGTATTATTTGTTAGTTTCAGTTAATTAATTAACGATAAATCCATAGTAGAAGGAAAAAATCCAAATGCGCCCACTGGCCAGTGGTAAAATGAAGAACAAAATGAACGCTTTCATGCAGTAATGCGTGCCTATCCGAGTGGCTGGAGCGAACCTTGACTACACCTGATCAAACTTGGCCTGGCCCAGCCCTGTGTCACAACATGGTGGCCTTCTCACCATAAGTACCCCGCCATCGGTATCGATGGTGAATGAAAGTACTGTATGGCAGTTTCCTCTGTCACTGACACATAAGTAGCACTTATAACTACCCACAGACACTATGGGTGAATCATCCCAGATTTGCACTAACCGCGGTAGTTGGCGGGAAAACGTTTTACCCGCCTGCTGCAATGGCGGCTTTTCACGCCGTATCGTCCCAATCCTGCCTCATTAATCATGCATCCCCAGGAAACGCGCCGTCTTTCTGGTGGGTGGCCTCCAATTCACCTGTCACGCTGTCACCTCGCCGCTTCTTCATGCTGGGCGCCATATTTAAAGTGCAGCCACACGCACACTTCTCAGTGATTCCAGCTCAGGACTGCTGCAAAGATGACATTGACCGTGAAAGGCAAAAAAGACTGCAGCCCCCTGATTCAGTGATGCATCCCTTTTGGGTGCTGTGGAGGCTGTTGATGTCCTCTATTCCTTTTCTGGCCGCATGAGGGCTAGCAATATCACCAATCCGGCTTGGGAGGCAGTGGCAGCTGTGGTCAGTACCAAAAGGGGACAGCTTCCAGTGCTGAAAGATGATGAGCGATCTCCTTCGTTCCGCCAGGGTAAGTCACTCTTCTCATCACTCTTAACTCTCAAACCCATCACGCGTTCACAGGAATCCCACTCACTGCCAGTCCAAAGGACATCACCATTCACTCTCTCACACACACCTTCACTGCCCTCATCCCATTCATGGCACCACTCACCACTCACACATGCCAGGCATACTTATCCTCTGGCCTGCAGGCGTCCTGCTTACACTCTCTCCATCTCTATTCATGCAGGATAAGCTGGCACACAACGAAATAGACTGGTGGAGGAATGCCAGAGACACACACCTAGCGGTAGAGTAGCCTCAGGGTCACAATAAAGTGAGCACATCACACTGTCTGATCCACAGCAGGCAGCAGCAGGGCCTTCCCAGGTGTCGGGCCCTCAGAGGACTGCTGGAGACAAGAAATGTGCTGAGTCCGAGTCAGATGAGGAGCCTCTGGACTGGGTCATACCTCTAGTTGCTGGAGCTGCAAAGGTAAGCTCGGGAACATCAGGAAAGGATGTCCACTGCACTCCTCAGATCACAAGGCATAATGGAGGAGTTCGACGGCCTTCAGTCTGAGGTGAAAACGCCAGCATGCCAATGCACTGAGGTCAACACTATAAGTTGGCAACCGCCATGGAGGCCTTGGTCGAGGGCATCGGTCCTGCACTGCTGCATGGGCTGCACTCTATCGCTGATGCCATAGTTGCCCTCCAACAGTGTCAATGCGAGAAGGGTGCGGGACAGTTTGATCTCACTCTAGCTTCCCTTTCTCTTCAAGGAGTCAGCCAGAGACCATCGGGCACCCACAGGGAGGAGGAACAGCAGGTGCACACCACAGGCCCATCCACCCAGATGACTCCAGGAGTGTCCAGCCCATCCAAATTCCCTTTACCTGTGACTCCAGCAGCTCCGGCTCCACAGGCCGAGGAGGGTGCCGTTGCCACACAGCGGGACCTCGAAAGCGGGCTGGGGCCCTGCAGGTCTCGGCCCTCCAGCTGACGCCCCTCAAGGTCATCACAGACAGGGCGTAGCAGTCAGCAGGCTGCCTTCACCTCCGCTGTGGGTGTCAGGTGAGCACAAAGACGTAGCAGCAGGATTAGGAAGGTTAAAAAGACATAGTTGCACAGCCTGGGCACAGGTGTAAATCACTTGTACATAATGTTCACTTTGTTAATAAGCTCCCAAGAATGTCTCCCTGCCTATGGCTCCTTGTTCTGATGAACAGTGTTACTGTCACTCAGATGTGAAACCTTGGTCCCTGCACAAGATAACGGCAGGTGTCTCAGTCCAGGGCCTCTTCCCTGTGCTTTGTGCAACATTCCCAGCACACTGATGACGTGCCTTCACAGTCACTGGACACATCATTGATGCCTGCACCTTGATGGGGCTTATTATTGCTCCAGAATGTTCTGGGCCGGCATCACAGAGTTCTGTCGTTCTCTGTGTGTGCTCCCAGTACCTTTAAGGTGTGGCTGGCCCCTCATCTCATCAGTACCTGTGTCCGGTGACAATGTAGTTCTGAAGAGTTCAGCTCATGAAGGATGCCATAGGATCAGGAGAAGTTAAAGTTTCCTCGCTGTATCTCCATGATATGACCCTGTTCATAGGGTGCAATCAGCCAGACAAGAGTCTGCCATTCACATAAGCTATGTGAGGATCTATGGAGTGTCCCACTGCACATCATCATCATCTTCCTGAATTTAGGGACTATGGGCATCTGCTGTGTCTCCATGACAGGAGCCTTATCACAGAGGATATGTGCACTGCCATCAGCCAGACAGGAGTCAAACGTTCACAGACGTAAAGCGAGGATCTACGGTGTCTCCTCACTGCATGTTGTCATCATCCTCCATGAATCTAGTACCAAGAAGGCCTCCCAAGCACGCTTGCCTTGTCTGGCCACTGCAATGGCCACATCGCAGTCATCCTTACCTTCAAGGACCTCCTCACTCTCATCCCTGTTGAAGTCCTCCTCATTGGAGGAGACGTGCAGCTCTTCCATCTCCTCGTCAGCCAGCACCCCTCCCCATTATAGTGCCAGGTTGTGAAGGGCGCAGCAAGCAGCGAGGACAGTGCATGACACCCTCTGTGGGCTGTATGGCAGAGCTCCACCAGACCGGTCCAGACACCAGAACCTCATTTTCGACATTCCAATGGTTTGTTCCACCAAGGTGCGAATTGCAGCACGAGCCTCATTGTGCCTTCTCTCCGCTGCACTCCAAGGCTGTTGCACAGATGTCATCAGCCACATCCTCTGCGGGTAGCCCTTGTCCCTGAGAAGACATCCCTGTAGCCTTTGTGGACCCTAGAAGATGTCAGGGATCTGAGACCTATTGAGGATGTAGGAGTTGTGGACACTCCCTGGGAATTGTGCACAGACCTGTAGGATGCGTTTGTGGTGGTCGCGTACCAGCTGAACATTCAGCAGTGGAAGCCCTTGTGGTTGACATAGTTGACTGCTTGTTGCCATGGAGATCTGAGCGGCAAGTGAGTGCAGTCAATGGCACCCTGCACCTGTGGGAAACCTGAGATCTGGGCAAATCACAGTGCTCTTGCTTCCTGGCTTTCTTGATCCCAGGCGAAATACACAAAGTTGTGTGCCTTCGCGAAGATGGCGTCCATGACCTCATGGATGCATTTGTGCGTGGATCTCTGTGAGATCCCACAGAGGTCACCTGTAGAGCCCTGAAAGGAGCCACTGACATAAAAATTGAGCACCGTGGTCACTTTCATGGCCACTGGCAGTGGATGCCCTCCATGTCCCCAAATCCTGCAGCAGGTGGCAGATGTGACTGACCAGTTCCCTGGTCATGCGCAGTCTTCAGCGACACTGGTTCTCGGTCATCTGCAGGAATAACAAGCGCTGTCTATAGGCCCTGGGTCTAGCTAGGCGCTGACCAGTGACGGCTCGCTGTGACTCTTCAGCAGTGTGCGCGGGAGCCTCAGCCGCCTCTTCTTCCTGAGGATGCTCCTCCTCCCTCTGCCCAGCCAGACACCTCCGTCACCCTCTTCTCCTTCATCTCCACTTTCTGTAAGCCACGAGGCATACGGCTAGGTCACCAGGCTCCATGCTCCTGATGTAATCCTCCTGCAGGATGAGAGAGAGGCGCGTGGGTTAGCTTGGGTGTACTAAAAACCTCTCTCTCTGGATTAAGTCTGAAGGGCCCTTAACACATCCTGGAGAGTGCTGGCTACCATTTGGATGGTCAGAGTTCAGTGCACTGCATGGCTGCCCGAAACCCCAACCACTCTGCTCCAATTCACCCAACCGGTTGGCAGCAGCTTTGTCTGTTGGGCTGGATGCTGTGCTTGCAGCTCAGGCACAGGCATTCTCCTAACCTGTGCTGCAAGGCTGCACTGTTAGCTTGAACCATGGGGGAGACTGGTCCAAACTTGAATGATGTCGTCGCAAGAGGCTGTGAGTGCCTCTACCAGTGACTGCTCCATGGCCAGCTTTAGCAAGGAGATTGTATAACATGACCAGTTGTCCAATTGTTCTGCAGTCCACTAAAATGCTCATTAGTTTACAGTCTGTGTCCGTGGGGTGAAAAGCTCTGGAGCATTTGGTGGCATTTTCAGGCCTGTGTTGCTTGAGTGGGCAGATAGGTAAGAGGCCCCGACTCCAATAATATCAATGTGGCTGCGCCTGAACTGTCTCAGTTGTGGAAGAATGGTCACTTTATACACAGTTTCCCTAATGTGGTCACTTCTCCCCCCACCCCCGCCCCTCACATGCTTGTGCATCACCAACAACCAGAGTGCAGCCCTCGTCTCCACACTCCCCAACTCGTCTCAACCGCACTACAGCCCTTGCCCCGACACCGCACTGTGAGCCAGCCAGGAAAATGTGACTTGCCCGTGCCCTTGCCTGAATGCAAGGATGCTCAACCTTGAGGTCCAACAGGCGACCCTCAAGAGCGCTGCGCAACATTACCGTGCACTCACCTCCGAGCTCTCCTCAAAGTGCAGTGCGCCAGGCGCATGCCTTATAAATGCTGTTGTGAAACACGTCAGCGTGATCTTGGATGATCCAGCCTTGGTGGGGGGGGGGGGATGATTCCGGCAAGCTGGTATTACAATTAAGGTCCTAATGTGCAGCGACGGGAAACGTGGCCCACCATTGACAGACGGAGCGGATGACTGCAAACCGGTTTCATGACATGGTGAAACCGGTTTTTGTCCTTCCCACCATGTTGTCCACTCACGCCCTGTCATGATGCCCAATGCCAGTGGGCTCAGAAAATTCCGCCCTTCATCTTACATGACCTTTAAAATTGAAAAGAAGCAACACAGCAGAGGGAAATGGCCAGGTTCTCGCACCAAACAAGAATCATAGGGGAGGGATAAGCACATCGGAGCAGACATGTCGCAAAATGCATGAGGCTGAAGCCAACCATCACCTTGCCTCCAAAAACCGGCATGGACTCAGTCCGGAGGTTGCCGGTTTGAAACACGCTGCCTGTAAGTGCAAATTGTTGTTGTAGAAGTAGCAAGTGTAATTATAACAAAACGCAGAAAATTTAAAGAATTTAAAGGAAATAATCAGCCCAAACTTCACTGAATGTGCCAAACCATTTTGTGCTTGCTCTCTCTCCAGGTACCATGCCCTGAAAGAGTACTGGTGACCATGGACTTCTGTGTTTGTCCATGGTTGAGCTTGACAAGATACTGCAGTGGTTTGCTGTTGCCCTCTGAAGATCACTGACCAGGAAGCTCTCCCGCTCTTACCACCTGACATGGGCGTATTGGAAGGACGTCCAGTTTGATAATTGACTTGTTTGGCCACATTATAAATGGCCATCAAGTTCTGGTGTGGGACTCGAACCCACAGCTTCAGGCTCAGAGATAAGGATGTTACCCGCTGCACCACAAGACTTCCCCTTTACGCCTGCTAGGCTACGGCAGTAAGAAAAGACAATGCTTCTGATGTTACAATGGCTTATCAATTACTCTCTAACTGAAAATCAAAGAACCAATCTTTAAAGCTTCAGATTTAAAATGTTAAATTAATTGTAACTGATGCTGATCATAACCACCTCTAACATTCTGTTCAATAGTGCTTCATGGCAGGGGAGATAGTGGCGTCATGGCAACATCACTAGACTAGTAGTCTAGAGGCCCAGGCTAATGTTCTGGGGATAAGCTTTCAAATCTCACCATGGCAGTTGGTGGAATTTAAATTCAATGAATCATCTGGAATTGAAAAGCTAGTGTCAGTAATGCTGACCATGAAACCATTGTCAACTGTCGTAAAAACCCACCTGGTTCACTAACACCCTTTAGGGAAGGAAATCTGCCGTTCTTACCTGGTCTGGCCTACATGTGACTCCAGACCCACAGCAATGTGGTTGACTCTTAACTGCCCTCTGAAATGGCCTAGCAAACCATTCAGTCCAAGGGCAGTTAGGGATGGGCAACAAATGCTGACCTTGCCAGCGACACCCACATTCCACGAAAGAATAAAGAAAAATTGTCTTTGCACTGTGATATCATCAAGAATGGGAATCTTGTTTTACTGAGGCAGTTTCACTTGCAAAGATAGTCGGGCCTTGAAATAGGTTTCGCTAATAATTGCAATGTGAAGTGTCCAATTGAGGGCTGCCCATTCATTTCTTTTTGACAGTAATGCTTTTTGGAGTCTCTACTTTTCCTCTTCCCAAACCAATGCTGTGCTCACGGATACCAGACAAGAATGAAAAAGTCGAGCTTGTAAACATGCTCATGATGTTAGTCAGTTCCATTGCTTAGCTGACAGAGTAGGATAGTTTCCCCCTCTGAGCTGCAGAGCAAATACCAATTTATTGATCCTGCAATTTGTACCACTATTTAAATAACTTTAACATGTCTTAGAGATATTGAATCTTACTCATACAAATGACAAGCCATAATGCACATTCATTGATCAAGTCAATTATTTAGGAAACATTTTGTTTCTAGATTGCAGTTCCTCTCACCTCAATATATGCAGTGTCATTATTTGCATCCTTGATGTGAGGGAACCAATCCCGAGGAGGCTTAGATAGATGCTTAGATTCTGTTACAAACCACAGCAACCGTGGCCAACCTAAAATAAAATGACAAAAAGTAAAATCAGCTCATCGTTGGGTGAAGTGAGTTATCCCAAACGAAGTAAACTAGAATCTCTATCAGTGACACAGATCTTTACAGAGATTTAAGTCACAAGCTCCCTTGACATTAATAAGTTACGGTTCAGATAGCCATGGTTCCACAAAAATCCAAATCTGGCCAATTACTCTCGATCTTTAGCAAAGTGGTACAAGATGTCGTTCGGCACTTAACACAGCAAAACCTGCTCACTGATGCTCAGTTTTGGTTCTACCAGGGCCACTCAGCTCCAAACTCATTATAGCCATGGTCCAAACTTGGACAAAAGAGCTGTTTTCAAGAGGTGAGGTGAGATTCACTGCCCTTGACATCAACGTAGCTTTCAACCAAGTGCAGCATCAAGGAACTGTAACAAAATTAAAGTCAATGGGAATCAGACACAAAAGTCTCCACTGCTTGGAATCATACCTAGTACAAAGGAAGATGGTTGTAGCTGTTGGAGGTCAATCATCTCAGGCCCAGGACATCGTTGCAGAAGCTCCTCAGGGTAGTTAGTACCCTAGGCACAACCATCTTCAGCTGCTTCATCAATGACCTTCCCTCCATTATAAGGTCAGGAGTAGGGATGTGCGCTGATGAGTAAAACATTCATGACTCCTCAGATACTGAAGGAGTCCGTGTCCATGTGCAGCAAAATCTGGACAACTTTCAGGATGAGGCTGATAAGTGTGGATTGAATGTTACTTGCTACAACTGCCAGGCAATGCCCATCTCCAACAAGAGAGCATCTAACCATCTCTCCTTGACGTTCAATGGTATTATAATCGCTGAATCCACCACTATCGACATCCAATGGGTTACCATCGGCCAGAAACTTAATTGGACCAGCCATATAAAAGGTACAAGAGTAGGTGAGAGGCTGGGAATTCTGTGGTGCGTAACTCACATCCTGACTCCAAAAAGCCTATTCACCATCTATAATGGACAAGTCAGGAGTGTGATGGAATACTCTCCACTAGCCTGGATGAGTGCAGCTTTAACAACACTCGAAGTTCGACACAGATATAGATAGGTTAAGTGATTGGACAAAGGTCTGGCAAATGGAGTATAATGTGGGCAAATGTGGAATCGTTCATTTTGGCAGGAAGAGTAAAAAAGCTTATTATCTAAATGGTGAGAGATTATGGTGAGAGACTATGCAGGTACAGCAGGTCATTAGGAAAGCTAATCAGAATTAATTAGAATGTTATCATTTATTGTGAGGGGAACTGATTACAAAAGTAGGGAGGTTATGCTTCAATTCTACAGGGCGTTGGTGAGACCACATCTGGAATATTGTGTACAGTACTGGTCTCCTTATTTAAAGAAAGATGTTAGAAGCAGTTCAGAGAAGGTTTACTAGACTAATACCAGGAATGGGCAGGTTGTCCTATGAGGAAAGGCTGGACAGGTTAGGCTTGTTTCCACTGGAATTTAGAAGAGTAAGAAGTGACTTAATTGAAACCTTTAAGATCCTGAGGGGTCTTGACAGGGTGGATGTGGAGAGGATGTTTCCTCTTGTGGGAGAACCTGGAACTAGGGGTCGCTGTTTAAAAATAAGAGAGAATTTTTTCTCTCAGAGGGTTGTGAGTCTTTGGAACTCTCTTCCTCAAATGCAGTGGAAGCAGCTTTTGAATATTTTTAAGGCAGAGCTAGATAGATTCTTTAATAACAAGGGGGTGAAAGGTTATCGGGGGTAGGCAGAAATGTGGGGTTGAGGTTACATTCAGATCAGCCATGATCTTATTGAATGGCGGAGCAGGCTCAAGGGGCCGAGTGGCCTACACCTGCTCCTAATTCATATGTTCATATGTACTATCCAGGAAAAAGCTGCTCACTTGAGTGGCATTCCATCCATCAGCTTAAATATTAATTCCCTCCACTACTGGCACACGGCAGCAGAGTGTACCATCCACAAGATGCACTGCAGCAAATTGCCAAGTACCCTTTGACAGCACTTTCCAACCCATGATTTCTACTATCTAAAAGGGCAAGGGTAGCAGGCACCTTCACCTGCAAGTTCCCCTCCAAGCCTCTCTCCATCCTGACTTTGAACTATAATCACCGTTCCTTCACTGTCGCCAGGTCAAAAACCTGGAACACCCTCCCTAATAGCACTGTGGGTATACCTACACCAGAAGGACTTCAGTGGTTTAAGAAAGCAGCTCACAACACCACCTTCTCAAGGGTAATTAGGGATGGACAATAAATGCTGGTCTTGCCAGCGACACCCACACCTCATGAAAGAATAAAAAGAATCATTCAACTAGTATTTTCTTATTTTTGTACAAATGCAAGAAATTTACTTGCGGGACAAGTTTCAATACATTGTTTTATTGATATACTTGTGTAATTCTTTATCATTTAGCAAATTAGACTAATCTATTAAAATGTTTAGTTTTAAATAGAGCATTAAAACTAACTAAACCTTTAAGACTACATTTTGACGAAAGTTGAGTTCATATAATTGATAGAATGCTGACATGTCTAATATGAAAATATTTTTCCAATTGTTTAATTTATTCTTGAATTTTAATTAATACAAATTTTCCTCCACCCAATTCTTTCAGATTTAAATTTTGAACCTACAGGACCTCGAACACAAATTTTAAAACATCTAGATTATCTCAGAAATTAACTCATTTTAAATCTCACTTGGAGTCAAACACTTGCTAAATAGTCTCCTGACTGGCTATGATAACAACCATTATGCAAGTTTGAAAGATTACAAATTATCAAACATCTATGTCTAAAAATTACATAATTCAGCAGAGAAATACTTATTCTAACCTTAACTTTTTCAATTAATAGCTGCAGAAAATATTCATAGTTTGTACAGATCGATGTGTTGCAGTGCCTGTGATGTCACTGACAACATCAGCCCAGGCAGCTGTCTGCATCAGAAAGAAAAAAAGCATACAATACTGTTCTCGCTCCCTCCCACCCCTGTTCCCTTCGCCTCTCCCTCCACCCCCCACTCTTTCCTTTGACATTCCCCACTTCCTGTTCCCTCCCCTTTGCCCACCTCCTGTGTTGTCCGCCTCCCAGCACCGTTTCCTTCACTGCTCCTGCTGACTTTGTCGCTCTCTCCTGCTTCTCACTCCCTCTGCCACTCTTCCCCATTTCCTCTGCCGCTTCCTCCGCTTCTCTCTTCCTTTCTCCCTCCCTCTGGCCCCTATTGTTCCCCTCCCTTATTGTTCCCCTCCCTTATTGTCCACCTCCCGCTCCCTCTGTCGCTATCGCCCGCTTCCTCTTTCTCTCTTGCTCATCACTCCTCCCGCCCCCGTCGACCCCTCCCACATTGTCCTCCTCATGCTGCCACTCCCTCCCACTGAAACTGGAGGGAGCAGCGAAGAGAGTGGGGGGAAGTTGGGAGGAGTGGTGAAAGGAGCAGGTGGGGGTGGGGGACCGGAGGGAAGCTTCAAAGAAAGTGTGGGGTTGGATGGAATGGTGAAGCAGACAGCAGGAGGGAGCGGCGAAGATGGCGAGAGGAAGAGGGAAGATGACGGTGGGGAGCTGACAATGGACAGTGGAAGGGAGCGGGCAGCAGACAGTGATGGGTAGCAGACAATCGTGACATTAGCGGTGGGAGAAACCACACATGTGCCAAGGGATGGAGTGGGAGCCAACTCCTGTTCAGTGACAGGGGTCCCAGTGTCTGGTGTTTGAACATGTGCCAAGTGAACACCTGGACTGAGGAAGTTTTCCTTAAAACTCTTCCAGTCAAAGCAGAGACACTGATCCAATCAGTTTAGGATGGATTTGAAGCTTGGCCCCAGAGGTGAAGGAACAGTGTTCTAATCGACTCCACTAACTCAATCTCAAATTTCATAATATTACCTAAATACTCAATATATATCCATATGAGATTCAGTTACCTGCTACTTCAATAAAGGCCTTCAAATGTTTGTTTTAAATGGGTTAATATCTCTAGTAAAAGTGGACAGGAGCTTTTGATGCAAATGCTCGTACACCATCTCCTAGCACAAGTTCTAGACTTCTTTAAACATGTTTGTATGTAATAATGACTGTTGAATTCCAAATTTAATTTGACTACCTTCTATTTTTTTAATAGTGGAGTTAATAAAACTAAGAGCTACGGTTTACCGAAGAACAGGGTCATGATAAATTGTGGAAAATATACCTCTAGGCATTGAAGAAAATCCAATTTATTATTCATGAAGCTGTTACAATCACGACAATACTAGCTGGGAATAACTTGAGCTAGATTTGTCGAAGTAGTTAATCACAATAAAGTGCAGCAACATAAAAATAATAAATGTTATATTAAAAAACATGAAAACCAATTACCTTTAAACTGTAGAATCTCCCCCGTTGGGCTTTTAGGCAAACCTTTGTGACAAGCATCGCTAGTTAATGCTACAGTAACACCACAACTTCCCAAAAGAAAACCAATTTGTTGGCTTCCAGCGTCCTGGTGGATAAAAACAAGTCCATCATCTTATGTTGGTTTTAAAGTTTCAAAACCACAATTTTAGGAATGGTAGGGTTGAAATGGGAGGGGGAAAGATTGTGATTTATGTGGGGAAAAGGGAAGAAAAGGTATGTTAAAAATTAATAGCACTGGAATTTGACTTCTTCAATTACAAATATTGAATACACGTAATTATATATACAAATCATAAGTCATGAAATATTTAATGTTTTGTATGTTTGAACTCTCATATGTACAGGGATGGGCATCTAAATGACGACGTCTTTAGGCTGAATTCTCCTCCCTTTAGTGGGTAACAGTAGAACAGGAAAGCCATCATGCGAATTTATCACTAATCCACTGAAATGTCCTCACTGGCCCTTGTTTGCTATGCAGTGCAGATTTAGAACAGTTTATGGCTATAAGGGCCCCCAGGTTCTCAAATGGATCACTGGAAGTGTTGCTGGTTGAACTGAGGGACAGTTGAGGTAGTCTGGTGAGTGGGAAGCCTATTAAGAGTGATGGAAATGTGCAGGAAAATGGTAGAGACAGTCAGTGCACCTGACACTACCCGGAGGAACAGCCACACAATGAAAGAAAAGGTTCTTCGCAAGTGTGGCCAAAGAAAGTCAAGGCACTTTACTGACACACATCCACTATCATTCAAAGCCTGCACGTAGCACCTTAACTATTCTGCATTTTATCTCGCAGCATTAAGGGGTCAGAGAAATTAACTTCCGCAAAGGGGAACCCTTGCAAACACGCAGGCATTTTCCTTAAACAAATCTGGTAACTCGCCATGCCTGCTACAGAGCTACTGCCAATTTTCAAGGGCACTTGATTCAAGGAGCAAAGAACTTCCACAGCTGATCACTTCCTTAATAAAAACAGAAAATACTGGGAAAACTCAGCAGATCTGACAGCATCTATGGAGAGAGGAACAGAGTTAACGTTTTGAGTCCAATGTGACTCTTCTTTGGAACAAAGAACTTGTGATCCATGACATCTTTTGTCATTTAATCTCTCCTGCCCTCTAACATATCCCTGACCTTCTATTTTACTCTACCTGCCCCTCCCCCCTTTGTCAACGGCATAAAACCCATTACATTTCTACCACTCTCCAGTTCCGAAGAAAAGTTATATTGGACTCAAAACATTAACTCTGTTTCTCTCTCCACAGATGCTGTCAGACCTGCTGAGATTTTTCCAGCATTTTGTGTTTTTATTTCACGTCTCCAGCATCGGCAGCATTTTGCTTTTATTAACCCTTTCCCTAAATTGTCTATGTTGCCTCCAGGTAAAAGGCTGTTCTAAAACCAGCCAAACAGCTTGTCTGGTCACAAATCATAAAAGGATGGTCAGCAGGAAAAGGCCATCCAAAATGACGACCACTGAGCACTTCCACAGGAGAGTCTGCTGCTAGATCCACAACCCCAGCTGCTGCCACTTCCCTGCCAACTCCATCACAGTTTAATCTATGTGTAGAATAGAGTTATTCAGTTTTACTTTTCATATGGCATCTTACTTGTGCAAGCATAAGTAATAGAAACATCTAATCAAGAGGGTGACATGAGTTGGATAGGTTTTTATTGAGTAGGGCACTGAGCAGTAGTGAACATGAAGAGCTGGTGGTGAGAGATAGAGAGAGATAGAATGCGCACATATTGAGTGCCATTCCACTACAAGGGGTGGAGGAATGACTAATGTCAGCTCACGAACTGAGACCTCCAGATCTTAAGAGGCCCATTCTTCAAAAGAGTTATGGGTAGGGAGTATTGATTTCATGAAGGTTTGCTCACATATGGATGAAAGTTGGGCAAATCGGAGAAGTCCATCACCCACAACTAAAACACATGAAGTGAATGTTTTCACGGCCTGCAGAACACAGGGTCAAATATGGAGATGGTGGAGGAAATGGAGAGGGGAATGGGCTGGTGGTTGGGGGCATTGGGGGGAGAAGAGAGAGAGAGAACGAAAGAGAGGCTAAAAGAGAAAGACAGAGAGCGGGGAGGGGGGGTTGTGCTTGGGCTGTGGGCATCACTAACAAGACTGGCATTCCTTGCCCAGTCCAGAGTTGCTCTTAGAAGTTGGTGGTGAACATTCTTTTATATAACTGTTGCATCCTGTGTGATTTTTTCTAGTGGTTTGATGCAACCGATTGGCTTACCAGGCTAATTCAGGTGGCAGTTAAAAGTCGAACACAATTCAACTGGAGAAACCCTGAGATGGTTGCTTCTGTGTTCCAGAAAGAACACCCCAGTTACTCATCACAAATGGGAAGATGTTGTTGGAGGGGAAAATTAGGAACATGAGCAGGTATATTAACCAATACAAAGGGGATCATGGCTTAAAAGGAGTTGTCAATAGATTGATTGGAATTTTTAGCATTTTTTGTAAACATGTACTGTGCACGGTGTTTCAAGTTGGTGAATCAATCACTGTTTACTAGAAGCACTAAGCTACGGGTTGTATCCTACCGTCGCAGTCAGCTGGCTGGCTGTCATGTTCAACGTCTTCTCCCTCCTGTAATGTAACATGCTATGGGGAGGTGTGTTCTTCCATATTCTCTTCAACACCACTGTCTTCTGCTTCTGCACTTTACTTCATAGCAATATTATGTATCTAGTCTAACCATCTTCCCTTGACATTCAATGGCATTACCATCACTGAATGCCCCACTATCAACATCCTGGAGGTTACCATTGATCAAACTGAACTTGACCAGCCATATAAATACTGCAGCTACAACAGCAGATTAGAAGTTGGGAATTCTGTGGTGAGTAACTCAGCTCCTGACTTCCCAAAACCTATCCACCTATCCACCATCTACAAGGCACAAGTTAGACATGTGATGGAATACTCCCCACTTGCCTGGATGAGTGCAGCTCCATCAACACTTAAGAAGCTCAACACCATCCAGGACAAAGCAGCCCACTTGATTGGCGCCCCATCCACCACCTTAAACATTCATTCCCTTTGCTACCAATGAACAATGGCAGCAGTGTGTACTAGATACAAGATGCGCTGCGGCAACTCATCAAGCCCTCTTTGACAGCACCTTCCAAATCTGTGACCTCTACCACCTAGAAGGGTAAGGGCAGCAGATGCATGGGAAAACCACCACATGCCATTTCCCCTCCAAGACATACCATCCTGACTTGAAACTATATCAGCGTTCCTGTGTTAAAATCCTGGAACTCCCTCCCTAACAGAACTGTGGGTGTACATACACTACACGGACTGCAGTGGTTCAAGAAGGGGACTCACCATCGCCTTCTCAAGGGCAATTAGAGATTGCCAATAAATGCTGGCCTGGCCACATCCCATGAAATAATAAAATACATTTTTAAATATACAAAATAAATGCAAACTAGAATGAATGTTAAGACTCACTAGGC
Source organism: Cetorhinus maximus (assembly GCF_964194155.1). Taxonomy (NCBI): domain Eukaryota; kingdom Metazoa; phylum Chordata; class Chondrichthyes; order Lamniformes; family Cetorhinidae; genus Cetorhinus; species Cetorhinus maximus. Next base: position 30,490,500 of record NC_135881.1, read on the forward strand.
TGTATTGCAAGGTACCACCAGATTTATCCAGCCACCTAAAATGGAATTTCAGAGTTCCTATACTCTGTTCTATAAAACATCTTGTAATTGCATGGGTCTCTTTGTACTTGTAGTCCCTTGCATCAGTGGAAGCCTCATTGGGGTCATCAATCATGACTAGAGTCCTCAACAATCAACCATCTTAAAACATGGGTCTGAATCATAAGGGCTGGTGCGGTGGATTGTCACATGATGAAAGTGTTGTGGCAGTTTCCTGGCATTGACATGCAGAATAAAATGACTAGCACCACACAGTAGATACACATTAACAGAATGTAAATCTTTCCTTAACTTAAAATTGTGGCGGCTGTCTTATAGATCTTTTAATGAATGTGTCCATCAATTGTTCTTGAAGCTGTGGGAACTTTAGTCTGCAGAGCTGGGTAGCAGTTTCACTTTGTTTGCCTTTGTTTGGGAAGGATATGAATTGCATGGCCCTCCTGAAGAGAGCACCTGTGACCTCCATAGTGAAAGGGTAAGTATCGCCTGATTAATGTGGCAAAGAACACTTAGGTTGTCAGGAAGGATACAGTTGCAAAGAAATTTAGGGCAGTGGTGATGTTGTTGTCAGGTATAGTGTTGCTCTCCAGGTTGAAGTGAGTTGCAGGTTCTCACCAAGTTCCTGGCTTATTTTCCAAATAGCCTCAGAAAGTGCAGCCTTCTGAGTCACCAACCTTCAGAATCTGTAGCCTGTGATAGGTGGGTAAAATAAGCTTAGGGAAGAGACTCCCTCTAAAAATTCTAATCGAGCCTCTTTCATGTACTCCTCTTCAGTGGCAAAGCCACTAGTGATTTTGCCCCTTTCCCAAATCATTTCGAAGACAGCCAACCTGGCTTTGCAGATCCACCTCCACTTTACTCTCAGGATGCTTTATCACCTGTCTGTGGTCTCCAGGGTTCAATAACATGTCTGTGTGGTTCTTGGTTCAACCTTCAGACCAGATATGTCAACATTCCCCAGTTTCCAGCTCAGTCCCCTTCCCCACTAAGTCGGCCAAATCTAGAGTCGAACACCTCCATTGCGCTGTCCACCCCTCTTCCAATTGGAAAATCCAAGACCTGCCAATGCTTAACCTGCACCTTTTTGTAGGATGAGAATAGAGGGATCCCTATTGAGAAATCCATGTTTCCAATCCAAATCAGTACTTTGAACAGAGCTGGCTAAAGCAGGCAGCATTTATATAGTGCAACTAATTATTTGGGGTGTAAGGTGGGAAACTGGTTTAGATGTTAGCTGCATTCCTTGATCCTATTTTACAAGGAGCCATGAAAGGGCACTGATGTTTTCTTTTGAAGAATAATTCAGCTAGTTTTTTTTAAAGTAATGAATTTAACATGCTAGCCTCAAGAACTCATCTGACTTCATAAACCCCCGCCCCACCCACTCCCCCAAAACGGGAAGTAAATTGAAGGAAAATTCAGCCCAATGACTGCATCAAAACAGAAAAATAAATGTTATCAAATGTTCAGATAACTGCATAACTATCTCTGGATTGCTAGGTTGACATGAATGAACATTAAGGGAACTCGGAACCTAAGGGAAAGATGCCATTAGTCTAAACATTTCGTACCAATTATTATTTTCATGCAATAGAGATTCCTTACTTGGGAAAAAAAATTGAATCCACCAACATGATTGCATGGCTGAACAGACTGACAGACCAAAGAATTGCCCCAATGCATTCAATCTCTTCATTAAATATTTTTTGATTCAAGAGTAGATTTCCCATAGCATTACTCATTGTAAGTCAAAGCATTTGATTCTTTATAAGGACAGTCATGTTATACCATGTACCCCATTAATGTATTATTCTGCTACTAATGTGGGCCTGTGCTTAAAATGGTCTCTCCCTGTAAAATCACAAGGTTTAATTGTGCTGTGAATAAGCACATCCTGAGGCCAATTGTAGCCAAACTGCCAAGCATTACTACGTTTTCCTTTTTTTTTTAAAGATACTACATGTTCCTTGATTGCAATCTGCCAAGTTGTTAATTGCTGCTGTTCTGTGTGTATATTTAAGACAATCAGTTCATGTGTAACAATTTATGTGACTGTTGCACTAGGCCCAACACATGATGTGCATTAGTGAATCATCCATAGTACCATTCATGGCATGTTTGAGAACATATTTATATCATTCATTTCGAATAAAGCAAAGAAATGTAGGGACATAGTGATGTAGGAGACTGAGATTGGGATAAAGAAAACATACTTTGGCGGGATGTAAAAAGTCATATTTCCTAGGCATGCGTACTGGGGCCTCAGCATTTCTCCATATTTATCAATTACTTGGATGAAGGAATGGAGAGTTGTCTATCCAAGTTTACAGGTGGCATTAAGTTAGGAGACACAGTAAGTTACAAAGCGGCATAGCAGATTAAGTAGGTGAGCAAAATTGTGGCAAATGGAGTTCCAATGTGGGCAAGTGTAAGATAATTCATTTGGACCTAAGAAAGACAAATAGAATATTTTTTCAATGGTGAGCGCCTAGGAATTGTGAAGGGATGAAGATTTGGAAGACCATGTACACAAATTACAAATCGCTAGTGGACAGGTACAAAAAATAATCAGCAAGGTTAATTAAAATTTGGCCTTTATTGAAAGGGGCTGGAATACAAAGGGGAAGGAGTTATGCTTCAGTTGCACAAAGCCTTGATCAGCTCCCATTTGCAGTATAGCACTCTTTTTTGGACAAAGTACCTTGGGAGCACAAGTCTTCAGTATTATTACTGGAATATTGTCAGGGCCTATAGCCTTTGCAGTACCCAATGCCTTCAGCCATTTCTTGATAACACATGGAGTGAATCGAACTGGCTGAAGACTGGCATCTATGATGCTGGGGTCCTTCGGAGAGGGCCGAGATGGATCATCCACTCGGCATTTCTGGCTGAAGATTGTTCCAAATGCTTCAGCCTTACCTTTTGCACTGATGTGCTGGGTTCAATGATGGGGATATTTGTGGAGTTGTTATTTGTCCACCACCATTCATGACTGTATGTGGTAGGACTGCAGCACTTAGATCTGATCCATTGGTTGTGGAGTGGCTTAGCTCTGTCCATCAGTTACTCATTATGCTGTTTGGCATGCAAGTAGTCTTGAGTTGCAGCTTCACCAGGTTGACACCTCATTTTTAGGTATGCCTGGTGCTGCTTCTGGCATGCCCTCCGGCACTCTTCATTGAACCAGGGCTGATCCCCTGGTTTGATGGTAATGGTAGAGTGGGGGATATGCCGGGCCATGAGGTTACAGATTGCGGTCGAGTACAATTCTGTTACTGCTGATAGCCCACAGCAACTTATGGATACCCAGTCTCGAGTTGCTAGAACTGTTCAAAGTTTAACCCATTTAGCACAGTGGTAATGCCACACAACACGACGGAGGGTATCCTCAGTGTGAAGATGGGACTTTATCTCCTCAGGGGCTGTGCAGTGGTCACTCCCATCAATGTTGTCATGGACAGAAGCAACTGTGGCAGGCAGGTTGGTGAGGATGAGGTCAAGTATGTTTTTCCCTTTAGTTGGTTTCCTCACCACTTGCTGCAGACCCAGTTTGGAAGCTATGTCATTTAGGACCCGGCCAGCTTGGTCAGTAGCCGTGCCACCGAGCCACTCTTGGTGATGGACATTGAAGTCCCCCACCCAGAGTACAGTGTGCATCCTTGCCACCCTCAATGTTCCTCAAAGTGGTGTTCAACATGGAGGAATACTGACTCATCAGCTGAAGGGGAGGGCGGTATGTGGTAATCAGCAGGAGGTTTCCTTGCCCATGTTTGACCAAGGAAACCTCTTGCTGGACACCTTATCTCAGGATGGATATAATGATTTTTCTTTTATTCACTTCTGGAACGTGGCTGCTGCTGGCGGTTGCTGGGGATTTGGAGGTAGTGCAATGTAGATTCATCAGAATGGCACTGGGGCTTAAAGGGTTATGTTAGGAGGACAGGTTGCATAAATTCGGTTGTATTTCCTTGACTTTAGAACAGGCTTGCCCAATGCAAGGCCTGCGGGCCTCATGTGGGCCAAAAAGTCCCCCACTGTGGACCCCGGAGGCAGTTTTCAAAATGCTGCCATGCCGTACCAAGTTGGGGAGGAGGCTGGCTACTGGGACGGGTCAGAGAAGAGGCTGGTTGTTGGGCCGGGCCGGGTGGGGGAGGAGGCTGGCTGTCGGGCCAGGCGGGGGAGGAGGCTGGCTGCCGGGACGGGCCGGGTGGGGGAGGAGGCTGGCTGCCGGGACGGGCCGGGTGGGGGAGGAGGCTGGCTGCCGGGTCGGGCCGGGTGGGGGAGGAGGCTGGCTGCTGGGTCGGGCTGGGTGGGGGAGGAGGCTGGCTGCCGGGACGGGCCGGGTGGGGGAGGAGGCTGGCTGCCGGGACGGGCCGGGTGGGGGAGGAGGCTGGCTGCTGGGTCGGGCTGGGTGGGGGAGGAGGCTGGCTGCCGGGTCGGGCTGGGTGGGGGAGGAGGCTGGCTGCCGGGTCGGGCTGGATGGGGGAGGAGGCTGGCTGCCGGGTCGGGCTGGGTGGGGGAGGAGGCTGGCTGCCGGGACGGGCCGGGTGGGGGAGGAGGCTGGCTGCCGGGTCGGGCTGGGTGGGGGAGGAGGCTGGCTGCCGGGTCAGGCTGGATGGGGGAGGAGGCTGGCTGCCGGGACGGGCCGGGTGGGGGAGGAGGTTGGCTGCCGGGGTGGACTGGGTGGGGGAGGAAGCTGGCTGCCGGGGTGGACTGGGTGGGGGAGGAAGCTGGCTGCTGGGTCGGGCTGGATGGGGGAGGAGGCTGGCTGCCGGGACGGGACGGGTGGGGGAGGAGGTTGGCTGCCGGGGTGGACTGGGTGGGGGAGGAGGCTGGCTGCCGGGACGGGCCGGGTGGGGGAGGAAGCTGGCTGTTGGGATGGGCTGGGTGGGGGAGGAGGCTGGCTGTTGGGATGGGCCGGATAGGGGAGGAAGCTGGGTGCCAGGATGGGCCGGGTGGGGGGGTAAGCTGGCTGTCATGACGGGTCAGGGAGGAGGCTGGCTGCCGGGACGGGCTGGGTCAGGGAGGAAGCTGGCTGCTGATGGGGCGAGGCTGGATGCGATGGTGCTGAGGGGGTGTGGGGTGCGTGGTGAGGGTGAAGAGACTCATTGCCCGGGATGTGGGGGAGCAAGTGAGTGAGTGAGTAGGTGTGGGAGAGTGTGAGCGAGTGAGTGTGGGAGAGAGAGAGTGGGCGAGTGAGTGTGGGAGAGAGAGAGTGGGCGAGTGAGTGGGGGAGAGAGAGTGGGCGAGTAAGTGTGGGAGAGAGAGAATGAGTGAGTGTGGGAAGTGTGTGCGTTCATCTGACTCACGCACCATTGCAGGATTCCCACTCACCCTCAGCCCCACACACCAACACACAATCACACCCACTCACACAGTGGGTGAGGGTGAATGAGTGAGCATCAGGAGATTGGGAGTGAGCCAGACAAGCAGACCCTATACCCTCACACACACTCATGGTGATCTTTATTAATTACTTATTTTTTAAATGATCAATTTATTGCTTTGGTGTTACTTTATCAGACAGTTGTTTCTTTTCTTCATACCTCAACTTCATTTTGAAATTCATGTTTAATGTTGCGCTAAACCTTATCTTTCCATAATTTGCTCTTCAGCCCCTTGTGTGAGGGGAAAAAAAATGGAAACATGACCCCCAAGCGAAAAGGCTGGACAAGCCTGCTTCAGAACACTCATTTATACAGTGGCTTTAAGGCAGTAATATTTCCGAGGTGCTTCATAGAATTGCTTTCAAACAAGATTTGACATGAGCCACATAAGGAGATGTTAGGACAAGTCATGTCTAGAGGTAACAAAGGATAGCATGCGGGTTTCAGCAGATGTGCCAAGGCTGGAGTGGAGTCAGACAAAGAAGGTTGAGTAATGATCCAATTGAGATGTTTAAAATGCCAAAAGGGTTTGATATAGGAGATACTACTTCCTCTGGTGGTGGGTGAGAACCAAGGACATGAGGATACAATCTTAGATTTAGAGTTAGGCCACTCGAGCGAAATCAGAAAGCACATAGGGTTGTCAAAATCTGGAACACTCTAATCCAAAGGAATATGGATGCTGGGTCAATTGAAAGCTTCAATAATAAGAACATTAGGTTTTTGTTAGAGAAGATATCAAAAGATATGGATCAAAGGTGGTAAATGGAGTAGAGGGAAGATTGGCATAATCTGATTTAATAGTGGATCAGACTTGACAGGCTGACTGGCCTACTCCTGTTCCTACACACACTATTTGATTCCATGTCTCTTTAATATGGTAAAGACAGCCTAGCTGTTGTTGAATCAAACCAGGTAACAGCACAGAGAGCACTCAGCCCATTGGTCTGCGCTTACTCTTTTCTAGAGTGATAAAAAGTAATTTTACTGCTCTCCTATCCACATAGCTCTGTACCTGCCCCAACTCCAAAAACTTATTCAATTTTCCTTTGAAAGTTGAAGTGTTCAGTCCTTTGCTCCACAAAGTATTCCATGCTCCAACCACACAATGTATAGGAAATTTCTGAGATCAATAAAATCCAGTGGAAGTAGTTCTATTATCTCAAGTCTCTCCATAAGACCATAAGATGTAGGAGCAGAAGTAGGTCATTCAGCCCATCGAGTCTGCTTCACCATTCAATGAGATCATGGCTGATCTGATAATCCTCAACTCCATTTTCCTGCCTTTTCCCCATAACCCTTGATTCCCTTATCAAATAAAAATCTGTCCATCTCAGCCTTGAGTATACTTAACAGGTCAGCTTCTACAGCCCTTTTCAGTAAAGAATTCCACAGATTAACTACCCTCAGAGAAGAAATTCCTCCTCATCTCACCATCTACCCTGTCAAGCCCCCTAAGAATCTTATATGTTTTAATAAGGTCGCCTCTCATTTTTCTAAACTACAATGAAAACAGGCCCAACCTACTCAACCTCTCCTCATAAGAGAATCCCTCCATACCTGGAATCAACCAAGTGAACCTTCTCTGGGCTGCCTCCAATGTCAGTATATCTTCCCTTAGATAAGGGGACTAAAACAGTTCACAGTATTCTAGGTGTGGTCTAACTAGTGTCTTGTACTGTTTTAGCAAGACTTCCCTATTTTTATACTTCATTCCCTTTGAAATAAAGGCCAACATTCCACTTGCTTTCCCTATTACCTGTTGAACTTGTATGTTAGCTTATTGGGACTCATGCACAAGGACTCCCAAATCACTGTGCTGCAGCCTTCTGCAGTCTTTCTCCATTTAAATAATATTCAGCTCCTCTATTCTTCTTGCCAAAGTGCATAACCTCACATTTTCCCATATTATATTCCACCTGCCACTTTTTTGCCCACTCGCTTAACCTGTCTATATCACTCTGTAGACTCCTTGTGTCACCCTCATCACTTGCCTTCCCACCTATTTTTGTATCATCCGCAAATTTGGTGATAGTACTTCCCTCATCTAAGTCATTAATATATATTGCTAATAATTGAGGCCCCAGCACTGATCCCTGTGGCACTCCACTAATTACAGGTTGCCATCCTGAAAATGCCTCCCGTATCCCAATTCTGTTTTCTTTTAGTTAGCCAATCCTCTATTCATGTTAATTTACTACTCCCAACACCATAGACTCATCTTATTAAGTAGCCTCACATGTGGTACCTTATCGAACGCCTTTTAGAAATCCAAATATATTACATCTACTGATTCCTCTTTATCCATCCTGCTCATAACTATAATGTCCCATCCCTGCCATCAGCTTGATGAATCTATGCTGCATACTCTTTAGTACTTCAACATCCCTTCTACAAACGTCACACAATACTTTAATTCTTGTGTGTTACAATATCCTACGGTGCTCTGAACAACGATCTGATTATTACTTTTTTAAATGGGATAAAGGTGGGTGATGAAAAAATGCAGATTTGGGGGTTCACGTAAACAAGATATTAAAAGCAGCACATCAAGTGAGTAAGGCCATTAAAAAAATTCTCAACTTATATATAACCTAAGTAAGGTGGGAGTATTATGTACAGTTTTGGTCTCCACACTATCGGAATGATGTTGATGCAATGAAGAGGGTGCTGTGCAGATTTACTAGGATACCACCTGGTGTAAGAAGAAAAAATACAAGAAAAAAACATGAACAATTTGGGGCTGGTCTCTATTAGAACAAAAGAAATAACAACGTGATTTAACAGCAATATTCAAATATGTGAAGGTGATTCAGGGGTCTAGGACAACTTAACATGAACACAAGATTAATAACACAAGAGTTAAGACAGGGGGCAGAAAAACTTTCCTTTTTTTAAACCTTTACACAGAGGATTGGGAACTTTTGGAATGCACTACTAAAGCTAGTGATTGAAATCATGGATATGGGGGTGAAACTCAACTTTGGCAGGGATGCAATACTGGCAATAGCAAAGTACTGTGGCTACCACTCCCCCAGGTATACATGTAGCCGGTTTACCTTTCCACTGAAGTAAATGCACGCCCACTGATGTTAAATTTCACCCACATGTCAACATTTAAGATTAGGTTAGATTGGCATTTGTAGGAAAGAATAATAGGAAAAAAAATGGACAGCTGGGATTAGTGTGGAGGGTAAACATCAACTGGCTGATCTGAATGCCTTGTTTTTGTGATGCAGTTTCTACCTAATATTGTATTCTTGCACTTTATTCTCCTATTCATAAAATTCAAAATCTTATTAACTCTAATTTTTTCATATAGTTTTATCCAGCTGAAATCTCACTTTTAGGAAATTATGTATTTGAACTCTTGGTCCGTCAGTTTATCCACAACCTTTGGTGACTTCCATTAAGTGTATTCTCCAATTCCTTCTGCTTCCTCCCAAAATGTATTATTTAACACTTATCCACAATAATTGTGACTCCCCATTCTGTTAACCTACCTCCCTTCCAGTCATTTACACTGTTTGTCAAACTCGATTATTGTCTCATTAACAAATTTTGAGATTGTGTTCCCTATGTTCAAACCTAGGTGACTCAAATATATTGAGATCAAAAGCAGACACAGCACTGAGGCCTGGGGTACAAGAGTTCAGCCCCTTCTGCAATCCAAGTGTTCAGCCCAACTGTCAGCAAAGTTTCCATCCATGGAATTTACTCCTTTCTTTCTAATAAGTCTTTCGTGAGATACCTCAGTGAACACCTCATGAAAACGCATGTATACCACACCAGCTGCAATTCCTTGAGCTATTGAATGTCACCTCTTCAAAAATAAATTTCTACATTTGTCATTAATTAACCCATGCTGGCTACTTTTGGTTAAATCTCATTTACCTAATTTGCTCATTAATTACATCTTCATGGAAGCTGATAGCACAGCAAGAGGCCTTTTGGACCACAGCCTGTGCCAGCTCTTTGAAAGAGTTATACAATTAGTCCCACGCCTCTGATTTTTACCCCATATTGTTGTAAATATCATTGCTTCAAATATTTATCCTATTCCCTTTTGAAAGTAACTGATTCTGATTTGACTACTCTGTTAAGCAGTGTATTCCACATCATATTAACTCACGATGTAAAAAGATGTCTCACCTCTTCTATCAATTACCTTAAAACTGTGCCCTCTGATTACTGATCCTTCTGCCAGCGGGTACAGTTTTTTCATTTACTCTATAAATAGTTCATGATTTTGAATGCCTCTATTAAATTTTTCCTTAACCTTCTCAGCACTAAGGCGAACAACCCCAGCTTCTCTAGTCTCTCCATGTAACTGAAATCCTTCAACCTTTGAACTATGGATCCAACGAATTTGCCCACAATTAACACTTAGATGAACTGGTCTGTAGTTATTCTGTTTATCCTTTACTCTCTTTGTCAACAAAGATGTGACATTGGCTTCTCCAGCCCAACAGCATAATTTGTATATTTATGGAGATATGAGAAATTGTGCCCAAAACCTGTGCCATCTTCTCTCTGGCTGGTTACCACATGATTAAGACTTGAGTTCTATAATTCTTTTAGAACCTGTTCCAAAAAAGAGCCTCAGTTTAATTGGAGTATTGATAGTTTGGCGAAGGAACTTAGCAGGGTTAATGTCAACCAGGAGTTTAATTGGTCTTCGGTTTGCAAATAAACATACAATAAAAATATGATTTTCTCTTTACAAGGCACAGACATTCATGAATTACTGAAGTGTTTTCTGTTGGTGGGGGTATTTTCTATAAAGTGCAAAATACTGCACTAACTTTGTTTTTTCAAAAAAACACATGGATCTGCGCCAATTAGCCACAAGAAATTTGATTAAAATAATTTGCCGATATTTGTGACACAAAGTGTGACGCGACAGACAAGAAATGTGCACACACATACCATTTTTATTATTAAAGCTAGCAGATCTCCCATGGCGTTGCTCACGGTGAGTCGGAGGAAACGTTGTTTTATCTCCTGTAACGTACAATACATTATCAGGGCCACTGACTAATGGTGACTGAATAAGTCAAATTGTGTTTTTATTACACAGTATTATGGGAGAATTCATGTAGTTTTGGGTTTCCATAATTATTGTGTAAGAAGTATATATCAGTGTCCTTGACTACATGTTTGTTTGTATTTGCTGTTGCCTCTTACCTGTTTTAAAAAATCCCACGCTACAGAAAAAAGTTCTATGGTCGAAGATCGTGTTGTATGGATTATGTATGCCATAATTGAGGTTTGATAATGTTGGCATGGTGAATCCATCATCTGGGGAGATTAGAAGGGTGGGATGGAGTCAACTAGGGACAGAGGAATATGGTAATGAGGAATGCAGGAATTATTATAAGGTCTTTCTGGGTGGAGGGATGCTGAAGCGGTGGAGTCTTGTGTGTCCAGATATGTTGAATGAGAGTTCTGTTTTTTTTAATTCTTTCATGGGATGTGGGCGTCACTGGTAAGGCCAGCATTTGTTGCCCATCCCTGATTGCTCTTGAACTGAGTGACATGATAGGCCATTGCAGAGAGCAGTCAAGAGCCAACCACAATGCTATGGGTCTGGAGATTTGCTTCTCTAAAGGGCATTAGTGAGGCAGATGGATTTTTACAACAATCGATAATAGCTGTCATGGTCATCATGAGTGAGACTAGGCTTATCTTCCAGATTTATTAATTGAATTTAAATTCCACCAGTTGCTGTGGTGGGATATGAACCCATGTCCCCCAGAGCATTATAGCCTGGCCTCTGGGTTCCTAGTCCAGTGACATTATCACTACGCCACCATCTTCCCTATTGTGAAAGGTGGTGCTGGAATGCAAAATCACTGGGGACAGTTGCGAGATATAGGAGTGCGAGAGGTGTCATGGGGTGTGGGAATAGTAGGAGAAAAGTGGTAAGATACGACAAGGTGGTCTTGCGTGGATGTTTGGGAATGGCAGTCCTTGAGTCATGGTATAAGTATTCTTAGGTTTGGGACAATATGTCGGAATATGCATTGGTATAATGTTAGAATCTGGGGGGTGGTGAGGAGATTGTAGTCTTAATGCATTGGGAGCAAAGATCATGGGTGTGAGGATCTTGGAACTGATAAGGGGACATAGAAAAATTGGGAAAGTGATACCAGGAGGAGGGGAAAGCAATGACAGAGAAAAAGTATGAATGCTCTGGAGATGGGAGCAGGAAGGTTAGAAAAGGGCAGTTGCAGCAGTGAGCTCAGGGAACACTTATAATTAAAATAAACATAGCCCAGCATGGATTTTAACTGGTACAGATTTTTTCACTTCACTACTAATAAAAAAAACTACTTGAAAATCCTACAGTCCCTGCATCCCAGCCAACTGAGAAAGTTGAACTCCCAGCATGACCAGGAAGTAACTTAATGTTCAAGTGGCCTTGTGGACTATTTTACAATAGCACTACCCCACCTGCATCTATTTGCTTTGGATTACAGAGTTAGGGACCAAAGGTCATCTCTGCATCTGACCAAATGGGATTGCATTAACTAAAGGAAATAAATGTTCACGATTATGATGACTGAGTCCCAGATTTTCCTTGAGGGTTGTTAGTATTTTACCATGTTTAGTACCTATGTGCTCTTGCTATTAGCAAGTAGATGTGTTAAAGGTGGACAGACACCATCACAGGTTATTTGCTTTCATGCTATTAGCAAGCGAGTTGATAGCTTGTAACAGAGCTAAGGGTGACAAGGTGGATCAGCAGCGTTATGAGTAGTTATTTAGTTGATCATGATATTCTGCTTGCAGCGATTCAGTCATCATTTGTATTCTGTATGAGATAATGCTGCGGTACATAGATATCCAATCAATTTGATATCCATGGTATAGTGCTTAGGATCCAGAATATTTGTCCACCTGGTAAATGAGGACTGAATAGTCTGCATTCACTGCCTGTTTTCATGACAGGGAGAAGGAAGTTACATATCTGACTACTCTCCCAAATGGTAAAGGCTTCAATGGAAAAGAAAGTCGGGCAAAGTGTAAAACGGGCAAATTTGTTTTTGCCCGTTATGCTCTACCCACATCCCCATACCCCAATGTGCCTAACGTCTCTATCTCCTCTCCTTACTCAGCACCCCCACATATCCTCTTCTCTCCCCTTACCCCCCACCAACAGAGTCAAGATTAATTAATCTTTGTGGTTAAAAAAGGAAATTAGATATTTGCTAAAAAAAAGTTTAGATTCAGTAGTCAGTTGAAAATGGAATAAGACAAGATATGGGGAACAAGGAAGGAACTGGGATTAGACTGGGTATTCGTGTGGAGAAAAGACTTGATAAGCCAGATAGCCTGTGTCTGTATTGTAAGATTCTACAAATTTGAATATGCATTAATATGCAAAAATAAATTATACATCAAATCTAACAAGCTCTATTTGGGCACAAAAGCAAATGAGTGCAGTTTTAAATTCGTGCAAGGTTCTTTGTTACCTAGCAGAGGTTATAACGTTGTTATAGAAGAAAACAACATATGAATATTGAAATTATAAAATGCCATTCAACCAATCCAGATTGTTCAGTCATCCAGAACTTAATCAAGAATCAATTTTTCATCTTTTTTCTACCCTGAACCTCACTCTCATTACCCTTCCCCTGAATCGGCGAGTGACAGCCTTTTCTCCAAGTGGGAACAAATTCCATAAATCATCTAGTTTTGAAGAAGTTATTCCACACATTAAAGGTTAGTTTGTGGCTTCCTCAGCTTATAATCATGTCTTTTAGTTCTCTTCTCCTCGATCTGTGCAAGAACCTAAGAACAGTCAAGAATGAAAAATGCTTTTTCCACAAGCCTAACTCTTTTCGCATTTACTGTGTTTCAAATAAATGTCTCCAACTTTACTACTCTGCAAGGAAGTAATTATCACACTGAACAAAATGTTCCTAATATCGGTTTTAATTTGGCATTTCTTTGTTTCAAATGTCACGTCTTCCAGTGTTAATTTTTCCATTTCCATTTACTATTCTGGTTTTACCTTTAATACCATTTAATATACCCTTGATGTAGTTATTTCCTCTTTCTCCCTGCACAAACCATCTTACTTATAGAATGTAAATCTTGAGATTCTCCTGTTTTATAAATGGGATTCAGCCATATGCTCTTCACTGGACCCTTTCCAATGCATCTATGTTTACTTTTTTTAATGGAGTGGTGAGCAGAATTAAACAATTAAACACAGTGCTCCCAATGAAATTTGGCTGTTGCTTTGCACATCATTAAGACATAAGATGTAAGAGCTGGAGTTGACCATTTCAAGCCTACTCCACCATTAAATGAGATCATGGCTGATCTTCTACCTCAATTCTACCTCCCCTCGCTAGCTCCATATCCCTTAATTTCCTTAGCATCCAAAAATCTTATTAATCTCTTTTTTGAATATACTCAACAACTGAGCATTCTCAACTTTCTCAGGTACAGAATTCCAAAGATTCACAACCCTTTCAGTAAAGAAATTTCTCCTTATATCGGTCCTAAATGGCCAACTCCTTACTCAGAGACTGTGAACCCATGTTCCAGATCCCAAGGGAAACATCTTCTCAGAATCTACCCTTGCAAGTCCCTTAAGAATTTTAAATGTTTCCATTAGATCACCTCATTCTTCTAAACTTCTAGAATATGCCCAGTATACTTCATCTCTCCTCAGAAGATAATCCCCTCATCCCAGGAACCAGTCTAGTGAACCTGCATTGCACTCCCTCCAGGACAAGTATGTTCTTCCTTTAGTAAGGAGACCAAAACTGCACAGAGTACTCCAGGTGTGGCTTCACCAATGCCCTTTATAATTATAGTAAGGCCTCTTTACTCTTAGATTCCAGTCCTATTTTTTAACAAAAGCTAACATACCATTGCCTTCCTAATTGTTTGCTGTACCTGAATGTTAACTTTCTGAGATTCACATACAAGGCCACCCAGGTTTCTCTGAACATCAATTTCCCAGCCTCTTTCCATTCAAAAAATATTCTGCCTTTTTATTTTTCTGACCAAAATGGGTAACCTCACATTTCAATCATATTTCGTCAGCCAGGTTCTTGCCCAGTAATCCAATGGGCCAACATCACTCCGCCTTTGTTTTTGCACCTTCCTCACCACCTACAACAAACTTGGACACATTACAGTCAGTCACCCTCATCCAAGTCATTAATATAAATTTCAAATAGCTGAGGCCCAAGTACTGATCTTTGCGGTATCCTGTTAGTTATAGCCTGCCAATCTAAAATTGTCCCATTTATTCCTACTGTATTTTATCTGTACATCAACCAATCCTTAATCCAAGCTAATACATTATGCCCAATCTTATGTGTCTTAGTTTTGTGCGAATGTTTTTTGAAAATCCAAATACACTACATCCAGTTGTCCATCTTACTAGCCACATGTTCAAAACGCTACAGAAAAAGAATCTGTCAAACACAATTTCCCTTTAATAAATTGAGGTTGACTCTGCTTAATCATATTATAATTTTCTAAGTGCCCTGTTACAACATCCCTAATAACAGATTCTAGCGTTCTGCCTACAACTGATGTTAGGCTAACTGGCCTATAAGTTTGTCATATTCTCTCTTCCTCCTTTCTTAAATAGCAAGGTTATGTCTGTTACTTTCCAGTTCTTCATAACTGGTCTTGAATTTAAGGAGTTATGGAAGATCAAAACCAATGCATTCATTATCCCTGCAGCTACCTCTTTTAAAACCCTAGAATGCAGGGTTGACAGCCCCAGGGGATTTGTCGGCACTTAGCCCCATTAGTTTCTCAAGTCTTATTTCTTGAAGTTCCTCATTCTCGCTAGGCCCTGGGCTCCCTGTTTCTTCTGGATTGTTTTTGCGTCTTCTGCCATGAAGACAGATACACAAAGTATTTGGATAATATCTCTGCTATTTCCTCAGTCCCCATTATAGTTTTACCTGTCCCTTGAGGCTTTTGTATCTTAAATTAGTGTATATTTGTTGCAAATCATGCGTTAATTCTTCTATAAATGCCAGTCATTGATTGTCTACAATCATATATTTTAATATAGTTTTCCAACCTAACACCAATAAGCTTATCTCCACATTTTTCGAATTGCCTTTGCCTTTTTAGTACTGAAGTAACTGATTAATATAAAATTACAACACATAAAATAATTAATCTCAAGCTGTCCAGGAACCTGTTTCATTGTGCTTGAATATATATGCAATTACTGTTTATGGTCTGTGCACATATTATAGGGATAACTTTACATGCATTATTTAATATACACTCGGTGAGGGGTTCTCTCTCACTTATCTGTACCTATCACACAGCAATGCTGAGTTGTGTATGCATGGACTGTGAAGACATTGAGCATGCCTCCACTGAGAACACCTATGTTAGCAGGGCCACAGCAAGATAGTCTGAGGACAGGAGAATGGCAGAAGGCTGAGGGGAGGTTGGGTGGGGAAAGTATTAACAGTAAGTTTCACTATCTTCAAAGAAACGGGAGAAGCTATGAAACTGTGCAAAGGTGAGAGAGCTTGGAAACAGTTGGCAAGTACACAGCTGCGTAATTTAAAAAAAAAAGTTCTGATCTTGGGAGTTCCGATTACTTTAAGTGACAGTTAAAAGCACTTTGTTACATTTAAAATGGAATAATTTCCAGACATAATTTTACATCAGATTAGTTAATAATTTATTTATAACACTTCTGTCCCAGTGGGACATAAGCAATATGTGGGAAACAGATGGTGCGTAATTATGGTCCAATCTTTTGTAGATCAGTCGTTTTAGTTTTGAGAGCTTAATTTTTCACAAACTGAAACCAAATGCAGTAATAATGCGACAAAGCAAGAGCCTGGCACTGCAGTAGGCATTATATTACAACTTCGCAGCAAGGGTAAACCAGTGCTAACTACAGTCATCCACCTCAGCTAAACTGTCTGAAATCAAGAACACAAGTGTTTGCCTAGAATGAAAAACAATGCTCATGGAATGAGTAAGTTGTTTTGAAATATAGCAGCTCTGATCCAAAAGAAGCTACAAAATTAAAACTTGCATTTAAAATTGCAGCATCCCATAATCTAATTATTTTAGTGCTCGGTTACAAACCAGAAAATCTTGCCTGAAGACACTATTTTGTTTCAAACTACATTTACTTTTTTTTTAAGATGCAACATTCTTCCAGCATGGAGCAGCCTTAAAAAATTTAGGGTTCCAAGATAGGGGTCCTGGATCTCCCTCTAAATTAACATCTTTGGTGCCCCCCTAAACTCCGCTAGATCTCTGCTAATCACTACTGAGTTTATACACAAATTCCCTTAGCCACCCTTAAGCATCCTCTCACTCCTATTGCTCACAGAATCAAGTTCATGCCGTGCAGAAAAAGGTTCACAAAGGCCTCAAATTATACAAGAAATTAGAAAAGTTGTCCACGAGCCCCCGAAGAGGAGCAGACATGACTCTGAAGAAGTATATATTCAGTGATTCCTGCTAGAAAGTGCACAGGTTTAGTAAGGCCTCAGGTGTAGTGCACCCTATTGTAGAACAGCCTTCAAACATTCACTGGGCTTACACAATAAGAATGGACACCAGGCAGCTTCTCCCAAAAATAAAACCAAGTTTTATAGCTTGAAGCAAATTATGCTCTGGAGCAAATGTAGACCAATAGCTTTACAGTTGCATCTATCAATAAAAAACAAATTAGGAAGTAAGAAGAACTTCAGTTCAAAAAAATTCTTTCGAGTTATCAACAGTCACAGATTGCAACTCTTTTGAGTACAATCACAGTTCTTGGTTTCCGGGAGTGAGACATGAACCCACAACCCTCTGATTCAAAGGCGAGGGTGCTATGAACTGAGCCACAGCTGACACAGTTCAAGGTGCATTAGCTGAGGCTCCATAGGTCAACAAATTAAGTATTAAAGTATGCAGAACTTCATTAGGCTGCAATTACTTCCATTTAACTGTTTAGCCCATGCTGGAAGAGTACAGTTTTCCTAAATTCAGAATTCTCCTTTATTCATTTCTATAGAAGCTAATTTCTATCATGTGCACAGCTAGTTCATTATATATAGTTTAATCACCTATGCCCCTGTTCACACTACTGCAAACAAGCTTGTAATAATTTGGAGCATGTTATCGCATTTCAACTCAAGTTATCTTTAATGGTTCTACAGTAAATGTAAACAACATTTTCCCAACTTGTTGTTCACACATACTTCAGTTGTAACATACAAAGAAAGAAATTTCAGGCAAGCATTTATTAAACAGAAGTAACAATAAATATGTGGCGTTATTTTCAGAGTTTATAAAAATACGGTAAAAATATCTGAAACAGGGGTAATGTTTGATGTGTTTTAAATTATGTCAGATAATCCCAGAAAACTAATACCATTGTAAGAAATGCAAAGATTAAGGATAATTTAAGAAGGTAATGTGAAATTATGTGGATATTTCTCTGGCAAATCTATTCTGCAAAGTTGACATCAAAGGTGTTAACTTGATGCAGTGGTGTATAGTCATACTTCCAATTAACAATCATCAACGTACACAAAACATTCATCTCATCCTCTGCCAAATTCAAATTTATCCACATCAGAGCTGTGCAGAGAGCTGGCAAGTTAATCT
The DNA here is from genome assembly GCF_964194155.1 of Cetorhinus maximus. Classification (NCBI taxonomy): domain Eukaryota; kingdom Metazoa; phylum Chordata; class Chondrichthyes; order Lamniformes; family Cetorhinidae; genus Cetorhinus; species Cetorhinus maximus. The sequence continues at coordinate 30,508,547 of NC_135881.1, forward strand.
TTCAGGTGCTAATCCCTGGTCACACAAAAAGTCTGATGAAGAATCTATGCTTGAGACATTAATCTGTCTGTTATCTCCACAGATGCTGACTGAGTCACTGAGTGTTTCAGACATTTTATGCTTTTGCTTCAGACTTCAGCAGCTGCAGCTTTTTTGCTTCAAGTTTTGTTACTTTCACTTTTCAGCAGGGGGCTGTAACAATGCCTTATTCATCATGCGCTTGCATTTTAACCAGAGGGGAAAGAAACATCCTCAGAACTAAGAGAATTAAATTTTGGAATTGATAATAAACTTGTCAGAGGTCCAAGAAAGAGCTGCAACAATTCACAATAGATGCAGCGTAGAAATAATGCAAAGAGGGAAACAGTGGAAGGCTAAAGAAAGCAGGATAAGACATACCAACGTTATTTGATCTTAATGGAAGGAGTGTGAGCTCAGGCTGTTGGCCTACTTTTCCTTGTTTTGTCATCCAGCAGCAAGCTGTTAATTTTCAGAACCACCTTTTCTCATTGTAGTTTTCCTGCATTTACAGCCTTTCTTGATTAACCAATCTCCTGATTTTAACATTTTTATAACTTACTGCTTTTCATACATCTTCCATCATTTTTCATTAGTTCTAGGTTTTCAGCAGAACCTCTTTGCATATACTCTGATAAATCTTTATCTCCATGCACCACCAACCTCTCTACCACGTCCTACCTTTATTTTGTTCAGTTGCATTAAATGGGTTGTTTCATTTTCCAATTCCAGTATGACAAATAATCTACACTCAAAATGTTAAGTACTCTTTTCTCCTTACAAACGCTGACAAAGCTGCGCTTCCTGTTTTTACAGCTCACAAACTAGTCCATCTGGGAAATTAATAACTGGAATAGGGGAAATAATAATGTTAAAGATGACTTGAGTCAGATTAGATCATTGACTGGCGGTGACCTCCTACAACTGGTGAGTAGTGATTTGGATAATTAATTTCCGCACATTTTAAGGTGATTTTTGTCTGTACTTCTACGGTTATGACCAAAGAATAAAGCAGACTTACTGTGTTTTATAAAACAAAAGTCTTACCTTTCTTGTAAGGGGCACTTCAATAGGGACAGGAACTACCTCTGCCAACAGACAACCATAGAACGCAACCATAAAAGCAGCAGGATCATTGTTTGGAAAAACAAGTGCCACCTAAAGGTAAATATTAAAGACAGCTTAAAATACTGCAAAATTGTAAATTCTAATATTGAAAAAAAAGTGAATTATCAGTCTACTCCAGGTAATTTAGAACGTGCTAAACCAAATGTGAATTTAGAAAGAATAAAAAATGGTGCATTTATGTAGCAACTTTCGCATGCTCATGATGCTACAAAAAATTCACAGCTGAAATACTTCTGAAGTATGCCACTGTTGTAATACTGGAAAGTGGTGAATGACCAAATAATCTGTTTCTATGGTACTGTTTGAGAGGTAAATGTTGGCAAGACATCAGAGAATTCCTGTTTTTTTTTAAATAGTTCGAGGAATTTATTTTTTATATTCTTTCATGGGACGTAGACGTTGCTGGCTAGGCCAGCATTTGTTGCCCATTCCTAATGGCCCTTGAGAAGCCGACAGTGAGCCGCCTTCTTGAACTGCTGCAGTCCATCTAGTGCATGTACACCGCGACCATACAAGTGGGCAGATAGGGCTTCATTTTAATGTCTCATCTTTTAAAAAGTGTTAATCCTCAGGATTTGGCATCCTGGCAAGGCTGACATGTATTGCATGTCTTTAGTTCCCTTGGAAAAAGTGCGTTTTGATCCGCTGCAGTCCACATGGTGAAAATACTCCCATAGTGCTGTTAGGTGGGAGTGCCAGGGTTTTAACCCAGCAGCAATGAAGAAGCAGCAATATATGTTCAAGTCGAGATAATGTGAAACTTGGAAGGGAAGTTTGAGGTATTGGCGTACTCATGCACCTGCTGCTCTTGTCCTTCTGGATGTTCGAGGTTGAGAGTTCCGGAAGTGCTGTCAAGGAAGGCTGGGTGAGTTGCTTCAGCGCATTCTATAGAAAATGCACACTGCAGCCAAAGTCTGCCAGTGACAGAGGGAATAGGTGTTTAAGGTGGTCGATGAGCTGATTGGGTGGATCGCTCTGTCCTGCATAGTGTCAAGATTCTTGACTGTTATTGCAGCTGCAGCCATCAAGGCAGAGGAGTATTCCATCACACTCCTGAAAATGGGAAGTCTTGTGGGCAGTGGCGGAAAGTGAGTCGATCACCACAGAACACCCAGCCTCTAACCTGCTCTCATAATCATGGTGGTTATGTCGTTGAGTTCCTGTCCAACAGCAACCCCCAGGATGTTGATGGTGGAGAATTTGGTGCTGATAATGCAATGAATGTCATGGGGAGGTGATTGGACTCTCTCTAATTGGAGGCAGTCATTGCCTGGCACTTGCGAAGAGTGAATGTTACTTTTGCTTATCATTCTAAGCCTGGATGCTGTCCCAGTCTTGCTGGATGTTTGTATGGACTGCCTCATTATCTGTTGAATTGGGGATGGAGCTGAATGTTGTGCAATTATCAACTTCTTCAGATTCCCTCCTCTTGCCCAAGGTTGGATGCAATGTTATGAAAGTCCTTTCAACAGGAAGCAACAGCATTTTATGACTAGGTTTCATTGGTAAGTAAAGGATGATAATCGTTAAGGTCCCAATCTTTTCCGAGGTGACTGGCCACAAGCCTGCTTCGTCACAAGAGTCCCCTAGATGTGTCGCACATCTTGCTAGTGTATGCCTTCAGAGCCATTGTCGTTTTGTTAGGATCATCTGCTTCTTCCAGACTTCATGGGCTTAGAGGGATAATCTCTCCTATCTACATCAAGTGAAGCTGATGACAGCCTCACTTAGTTTAGCTTGTCAGCTGAGACGAGGTACAAGGGTATGCCCATTGGCACGTGCGTTAAAAGCTCCTTGGAAGCATAAGCGAGAGTTGCAGACACATGCCTTACCCACATTCAAAACCGAAATGTACAGCTGGCAATGACACAGAGGTAACAACCCTGTCACAGAAATCCCCTATATACCATATGCAATCATCAACATCCTTATTTCTGACCTTACGATTGAGGGAAGATCACTGATCAAGCAGTCGAAAATAGTTGTTTCTAAGACTGAGACAGTTGCTCTGAGGAACTCCTACAATGTTGTCCTGGGGCTAAAATGGTTGTCTGCAGTTGTTGGAAGCCAATCTGAATAACAGCACCATTCAATCATTTAGCAATTTTAATGAAGCAACATAAAAATCAAACAAAATGAGAATTTAGTCCTCAAAAATAATCAAATTAAGGAACTTCAGATTACAATAGTCATATCTATGTCTATCTATCAATTTATTTTTAGCCAGGTGTTTAACCCTTGAATTTGCAGATACAATTAACCCTCACTGTATCTCTGGGCACTCCACTCCATAAGCTCACCACCCCATGTGTGAAGTAGTTAAACCTAATCCAACTCTTGAACTTCCCTCTTCTAAGTTTAAGGCTATGTGCACTTGTAAAATTTGCTGAATATACTGGCATTATTACACATTTTAGGATCTTGAATACTTCAGCAATTTATTCCACTGATAGATTTAGAAAATATAAAAATCACAAAACAATTGAAACAGTTAGAAAAGTGATACATTCGACACTGAAAGGGCGATTTCAGTTCCCAGTCACTAAAACAGTGTGCGCCCCATGCTCACCCTGTCTCCAGGCCTGACCATTGGTTCTTGCTTCGTGCCCAGTTTATGTAGGATATTGTAGGCCACTTTCATACTCCTTGTCCACAGCTTCCCTGTTGATAAAAAGCAACGTCAATAATTTTGATTATTCAAAGGAAAAGCCAAAAATAAGCCTTGTACTTTTGCATTTCTTAAGCCAATTTAACACTTATTGACCAAATCAATGCTACACTCTACAGAAAACTGGAAGGTACATTTGCAGTCCACATCAAAAACTCAAAACACTAAACCCAAGCATGAACACTAGCAGACCGTGCAATAAGAGTAGAGAAAGGAAACAGGACTTCCCATTCTTACATTTGAAAGTTATACACCTGAAAAAGCAGATTGCCCTTCCACTATCAGAAAATACCTTGTCCTCTTAAAGCATACACACTGTCTTAAATCTACACAGCATATTTTATTTAATGGCAGGTCTTATCTGCCAAATAGAAATCACGGCACAGAAACAGGCCACTTGGCCCATTGTGTAGGAGCAAGCTCTTCCAAACCTAATCACCATTCCACTTATCCTTTTATACCATGCATTTTCAAATACCTATCCAATTGCACTTTAAATAATATTGCATGATAGGGAAAGAAATCATGATCAGGTCCTACATGCAGATTGCATCTAGCTACAGTCTGACAACATAAACGAGTGACTCATTCATTAACCATGCCATCTCATAGGAGGCGAAAAAGAAAAACAAGTCTTGTTGAAAATCCTCTGCAACTCTTTAACACAATCAAGTAAAGCTCCAGAAGAACATTACTCCTCTTAATTGTACCTAACAAATTGCCCTCTACAACTAGAAGTGTCCTCTTCACTCAGGAGCCTGTCAAGGTCCCTTTTAAAACCTTTACAAAATCCATAATCACATGTTTACATAGTGTGTTCCAAAAGATGGGACTCTCCATTAAACTTAATGCTTCTTGGCACCCAACATAACTCTGAATTTCCTCTAATCCTCTCCTTCTCAATAATCCATCCTACTTAATGCTCCACAATGTTTCCCTTTTGCAAGGAGTAAATCAGTATTTGGCTGTGGTGTGGAGAGAATTTGGTGGCCCTGGAGTGTTTAGGCTGTGCACTTTAAAGGGCTTCCATCAGGGTTAAACATATCTGATGTTGTGATGGATGACTGGTTCTACCTGCCTTCTTCCATCTCCCTGCTTGCATACTGGATCATGAGCTGGTCATCAGTCTATTAAAAAATGTTGCTATTCTTCCTTATATCAGGACTTCCAACAACAAGAACAGGCTTTCAAATAGTGCTTTTAACTTAGTAAAACATCCCAAAGCATTTCACAGGGCTGCCACAGAATCACAGAATAGTGTGGCAGAGAAAGAGGCCATTCAGTCTGTGCTGGATCTTTAGTGCCACCCTTTCCTTATAACCTGCAACTTTTTCGCCTTCAGTTATTTATCTAATCCCCTTTTGAAGGTTATTACTGAATTTCTATCCACCATACTATCAGGCAATGCATTCCAAATCCTAACTACTCATTGCCTTCTTAACAGCCTTTCAGTCATTGGAAACAGTTTCTCTTTGTTTGCTCTATCCAAACCTTTCATGATTTTATACATTTCTATCAAATCTCCTCTTAATCTTCTCTGCTCCAAGGACAACATCATCAGCTTCTCCAGTCTATCCACATAATCGTAGTCACCAATCCCCAGATGTATTCCAGTAAATCTCTTTTGTAGCCTATCGAAGGCCATACTGCAGCTGGGGTCTTCATTAAACATGAGGAATGAGAGTTTGGTAGATTCTGTGAACAGGTGGAGCTCTGCTTTGCCTGACCAGAAAATGATGTGGAGTCAGCAGTGTAACATGCCCATTCCAAAGCTAAACATTTAAGTTTAAATTTCTAATCCTCCACCACTGATGCACAATGGCAGCAGTGTGTACCATCCACAAGATGCACTGCAGGAACTCGCCAAGCCTCCTTTGACAGCACCTTCCAAATCCACGACCTCTACCACCGAGAAGGACAAGGGCATGGTGACATCACCACCTGGAAGTTCCCCTCCAAGCCACATACCGTCCTGATTTGGAATTATATTGCCATTCCTTCACTGTCACTCAGTCAAAGTCCCAGAACTCCCTCCCTAACAGCACTGTGGGTGTACTTACACCACATGGATTGCAGCAGTTCAAGGCAGCAGCTCACCGTCATCATCTCAAGGGCAACTAGGGACAGGCAATAAATGCTGGCCCAGCCAGTGATGCCCACATCTCGTGAAAGGATAAATTAAGAATTACAATATAACAGGCCTACAGCCTCTCAATCTAAGGAATTTTAAATGTGTGTGCTTTATGTTAGCTTTCAGTTCAAATGAAAGTCTCACAATTTACTACCCTGTAGTGAACTACAAGCTGTGATAACTTTTATTTATTTATTTTTAAAATTTATTCATGGGATGTGGGTGTAGCTGGCAAGGCCAGCATTTGTTGCCCACCCCTAACTGGGCAGACTTTTTAATTGACCTGACCTGTGTGGGGATCACGCAATTTGGGATTTCCCCCATTGTAGTTTGGTCGAGGTGTTTATTTGTAATAGAATTGATCTGCAAACAACTTTCTTAGTGGAAACATTAGGGGAAGAATTTTCCCCCCGTTGCGGGGGAGGGCGGTTGAGTGCAGGAGCGGGAGACTCCGGGTGCGCCTCCGATCGGGGGCGCGCCGCCCTTTTACGTGGGTGGGCCAATTAAGGCCCGCCCAGCGTGACGCCCGTCAGGAAGCGCTATGCGCTCCCTGTGCGGGCGGATGGCGGGAATCCCTCAGCCGAGATTGCGCTCTTTCGTGCATGCGCACAAAAGAGCGCACTCATCTCCCTGAGGCTAAGTGCTGCCTCAGGGAGATCGGCGCCAAATTTAAAAATGGTGAAGGGGCAAAAATAAAATTTCCCTGACGTGTCCCCTCATGTGACACTGTCACATGAGTTGGGACATGTCCATCACTTTTAATCAAACAGTTATTAAATTTTTAAAAACTCTCATGATACCTCATCCTGCCCGAGAATGAGGTTTCATGCTTTCTCTGAAGCCCGCCGGGGCTCCTGGCCTGCCCGCCAACCTTAAGGTTAGACGGGCAGGTCCATTAATGAGCTTAATTACTTTTTAAATGGCTTCAATTGGCCGTTGAAAGGTCGGCGGGCGCACAGCTGATTCGACTGCGCCCCCCGCCGACCTGAAAATTTGAATGACGTCGGAAATTCCGCCTGATGTCATCCCCTATCGGCGAGCGGGCCCCGCCCCTGCCCGCCAACCTAAATATCCTGGCCTAGGTTTATTTACAATACAGCCAGCAGCAACTACACATGTGCTTTCAACTTCATCTCCATCTCTACACTGACTGTGGAGGTAGCCAGCGCTGCTAACACTTTGGTTTACACAGATCATGTGATTTTACATCACAGGACTATTCATAAAGGTACAGTCCCAACATTTAACAAAACCATTATTACTACACCCTCCCACATGTTGTGGAGTTTTAACTCTGCAGCGTGTCACTGACGCTACTAATCAATTCCCCAACAGCAAGCCAACCTGATTGATAGGCTGGGCCTCAAGCGAGTGGGCAGCTGCTGAATGAAGGCCACAGGAGCAGCTAGGTCAGGGAAGGGAAGGGGTTGATTGGGTAGGCTGTGATCCTGGGGGCGAGGGAAGGAGGTTGGAGCCTCGTCCTGGAGAAACTCAAAGGCCAGGGGAATGGGGAGGAACTAGGGGCTTGTTGGCAGGATCGGAGATCTCAGGGGGGAAGGTTGTTTGGAAAAGGGGGCTCATGATTGTGAACGCTCCTCAAGCCTGGATCCAGGAAGTCGGCGTGAAGGAACTTATCTCCTGAGTCCACCAGATCATTGCCTTGATGAAGCTGCCAGGTTTCCAGGTTTCGCTCAGGAAATTTGGCCAACAGCAGTTAAGATTGAAAACATGCAGGATGAAAAGGCTCGCAGCCTCATTATCATATTTAAAGTTCCAACCGCCTTCCTTGCAGAGGGTAATCACCTGCCCACCTTCTGGCCTCAGAGTCAGAAATGGGCAGTTTGGAGATGGGTTTTGGTCATGGAAACACATTTTTGAGACTTTAATCCCCCACCCAATCCAAACCATCCATTTTTTAGGTTAAAATTCAGACCTATGCGTCTGATAATGCCTTTCGTGAATAGAAGGCAGGTCAATGCTATGATTCGACAAGAATTCTGGACGGATTCCATTAGGACCTTTGCATAAGGGCTTTGCCTTGTGTGTCTGTCATTAAGTAAGTTTGACTTTTGCAAAGTTGGATTTGCATAGGAGATTGCGATGAATCACATTTGCACGTAATACATCACATTAAACTCTCAAAACAGAAGTCAATTACTACGTGTCACTTAATGACATTAACAAACTAATGTCATATAATTAGCTCTATGTGCTCATTCACAAAAAAACCCAATCATTTTTAGGTATGTTTTTCTAATATCTAAACGCTCACTAAATCGAGTAGTCAGACCTTATAATAGGACATAATTGAATTGCAGTAAAACCTGAAATTTCCAAAAAGAGGAGCTAAGATATATACGTATATATTTGCATTTCAGTCACATAGAAATGAAACAAGTTGCATTTTTTTTTTAAACGGTTAGATCAATAACCTGCCAACAGATTTGAATACAAATCTTTAATAAACTTTTTTTTAATTCATTCATGGAAGGTGGGCATCGTTGTCTTGGCCAGCATTTATCACTAATCCCTAATTGCCCTTGAGGTGGTGGTGGTGAGCTGCCTTCTTGAACCCCTGCTGTCCATGTGCTGTAGGTACACCCACAGTGCTTTTAGGGAGGGAGTTCCAAGATTTTGACCCAGTGACGGTGAAGGAATGGCGATATATAAGTCAGGGTGGTGAGTGGCTTGGAGGGGAACTTCCAGGTGGTGATCTTCCCATCTGTCCGCTGCCCTTGTCCTTCCAGATGGCAGTGGTCATGGGTTTGGAAGGTGCTGTCCAATGAGGCTTGGTGAATTCCTGCAGTGCATCTTGTAGATGGTACAAACTGCTGCTACTGTGTGTCGGTGGTGGAGGGAGTGAATGTTTGTGGACGGGGTGTCAATCAAGTGGGCTGCTGTGTCCTAGATTGGTGTCGAGCTTCTTGAGTGTTTTTGGAGCTGCACTCGTCCGAGCAAGTGGAGGGTATTCCATCACACTCCTGACTTGTGCCTTATATAATTTCACACATTATCGGTAGGAAAACCCTGCATTAATGAATACCTTCAAGATAATTTTGATTGAATGGCTCTCTTAGCGTATACATAAAATAAAGATTTATCTTACAAAATATAGAACACATTCTGGAAAAAGATTCAGAAAGAAAGACAGGTCACTCAGGAAATGAATGTCACAAAAACAGGACTATGACTAATTTAAATCTCACAACCTCAAATCAGCTCTGCACACTCCTGTTGCTATTCTCTTACCATGACATAGTGATTGCTTCATCCGCAAGGAAGTCTAGAAATAGCTGCAAACAATTGGATGTTAATTGTACACCAAAGAAGATGTCATAATTACCCATATTCTACGTACTAGATTATTTCAAAGAACAACAAAAGGTTTCATGACATCAAAAACCTCATCCTCCCAATTGATGTCAAAATACAACTAACGGTTTCATAGTTCAAATAAATGTTAAAACTTCTATGACAAAGTGTTTTCTTACCATTATCTACATGAAAATACCAGTCTCAACCACTACGAACAGAGCTCAATTTAATACCTCTATGTGCAATTAACTATAAATTGTGACAAGTTAACTGCCACAAAAAAAAGATGAGGCTAAGGTGTTAAGATTCTTATTCAGCAATATATACTAATCAAATTATGAGAGATCATCTAAATGTGATTAAAGGCATTACAAATCTTTAAACCAATAATTAACTTTATAATCGATGACATTTGACAACATGGCTAGGTTTGCTGTGGTGTCAGAGATCCAGGTAACATGGCAAAAAGCAGTCAAATAAAATCAAAATACCACGGCTCTGGAGATCTGAAATAAAAACAGAAAATGCTGGAAAAACTCAGCAGGTTGGGCAGCATCTATGGAGAGAGATACACAGTTAACATTTCTTCATCCTGCCAGGCCTGCTGAGTTTTTCCAGCACTTTGTTTTTATCATATGGTAAAATAACATGAGATTCAGACCCTAACTCTATCTACTTTTGTATTTTAACAACAACTGTTTAATCTGACTTTAGCCATTAAATATTTTCCCCCCCAATTCAGTAATGCTTCTTTCTCTTCCCCTTCAACCGACATCACAGCTGTGTGCTTTCACACATATCTTTCAATTTGCTGGTGACAGTTAGTAGGGATTTTCACAAACTGTGCTACCAGGCTTGCTGCTTTCTCAGCCCAAGGAGGATACGCCTGCTGTGGGGAAAAATTAAGCACACTGACTATTTTTCTCTCCTTCCCTGCCTATTCAAGCTACAATGCTCTATCCATTCCCCACCCAACCACAAACAAAGAATTCCACCAAGCCAAGAACCAGCAAAACATATCGCATGTAGTTGACTAATGGGGTGAATGGCAGTCTCCCCTGAAACACTCACTTACTCTACCTTGGAGAGAGGTCGTCAATAACTGTAGCCCTGTGACAAGCAGCTGGGATCGCAACTTGCTCCACTGGGCAACAATGTTGCACGACTTTTAGCCCTCCCCTGCTAGAAGCAAGCGGGCATGTATCTTGAAGTGGCTGGATAGATTGTAGTATCATTATTGCATTACATTTTGCAAAACAAGTTTCACAGCTACCCGCAAAAAAAAAAAAATCCATAATACAGCGACATCCGGTTTTAAAATAGGAAAGGTTTTGAAAGAAGTATTGAGAGAGGACATGAAGCATCATGGCCCAGATCTTGCAGGTGTAATAATAACGAAATAGCAACTTCTGGCATCTACATATGCGCGGTTAAACGTGGAAATCCAGAAGTTGTTGCCCACGATTCGCTGTTCCTCCACAGGGTGCACTACTGAAGTCCTCACTGATGGAAATACACTGAAATTACTTGAATTTCTTTTTATTCGTTCATGGGATGTGGGCGCACTGGCTGGGCCAGCATTTATAGCCCATTCCTATTGTTCCTTGAGAACTGAGTAGTTTCCAAGGCCATTTCAGAGGGCCTTTAAGAGTCAATCACATTGCTGTGGGTCTGGAGTCACATGTAAGCCATACCAGATAAGGACAGCGGATTTCCTTCCCTAAAGGAAGGACTTTAGTGAACCAGATGGGTTTTTACAACAATCGACAATGGTTTCATGGTCATCATTAGACTTTTAGTTCCAGATTTTGATCGAATTCAAGTTTCCCCATCTGCCTGGGATTTGAGCCTGGGTCCCCAGAGCATTACCCTGCGTCTCTGGAATACCGGTCCAGTGACAACACCACTATGCCATCGCCTCACTTTTTAGGCTAATTTCACTGTCAAAAACCTTGAAAAAGTTATGCCTTGTTGAATGAAGTGTGCCTGGGAGTTTAACATTATATCAAGCTCATAATTACTTAACAATGCCTCTAGCTAAACAGGGCCCACAAATTTCAGTTTCCTGCAATCTGAGGCTGTTTTTATGAAACTATCACTTGCATTATCATTTGAGATAAGCACAGGCAGGGAAATGCGACTATTATTATCTCCATTGAGCCCTTGGGCACAATATATGGAACAATCTGATACTATAATTCGTGACAGATTCTGGAAGTGCAACTTAGTCAATGGAATGGGAAAAGACATAAATCCATGTTAAAAAAAAATGATATTCACTAAAAAAATATCATTTTAAATTAAATAGCATTTGCTCTTAAAAGCTTAGACTTCAAAAAATTGTCAGCACTTTGTAAAATTCTCACAACTGATCTCAAAAGGAGCCAGATTCAGTCAATTTTAAATGGAATCCGATCTATGTGCAAAACCAGATGGAACTGCAACTTAATTAAATGAAACACTGGCTTATATAAGGGCTTGCTTCACTGCTAATAATTCATCAGAATTATAGATCTCTTTGCATGTATAAAATAATCTCAGTGTATAGTAACCTAACAGAGAAAAATGAACATTCATACTTTGAATAGAGTGCCAGTCACCTTGTCTAAATGGTCTGGATTACTACAGAAATCTTTCATTAACATTCCCAGGAGGTTGAACTATTCAATGTCACATCCATGGATCAGGAAAGGCAGTAATTTTGGAGACAAAGTGGACTTCAGCAAATCTGATTTTTGGGCTGAACACATTACTCCAGGTAATGAGATATGCAACAAAAAGACCTGGACAAAAAGTCTAAGTACCGTACGTAAGGATGTAAAGCGGTTTTCCATTCGTGTCCATGGTGGTCAGGCAAGGTGCTTTTGGAGAGATGGTACCCCAACGCTGAAGAGCTGCCTCCAGGGATGGTGGCCAGTTAGTTACTACACCAAGCTGCTCTCCCCTGATGGCTAGCATCTGTGCTCCCTCCGGTCTTGGCTGGTTAGGGTCTGGCTGTTGAACTATAAGAAAATTGAGAGTGTCAGTCTTTCCGCCGATGCAATTATAATTCCTATTTGCATGTTTCTGAAACGATGATTATATTAACCTCAAAACTCAGTAAATTCTCAGTAAATTAAATAGATTTCCAGCTGTGGACCCAGACCACATAGACAAGAAAGGTTTCAGGATTAGATGACGTAGGACAATCAGGTCCAGAAACTTTGGCTGATTCTCCCCGGTGGGGAGAGCACAAGTGAATTGTAGTCTCTCTTCTGTCGCCTTGACTGAACTCATAACTAAGGACCATAGAAATATGAGTAGGCAATTCAATTCCTTGATTCTGTTCCATCATTCAATCAGATTTCTTTTTTTAATTCTTTCATGGGATGCAGTCATCGCTGGCTAGGCCAGTATTTATTGCCCATCCCTAATTGCCCTTGAGAAGGTAGGTGGTGGTGAGCCACATTCTTCAACCGCTGCAGTTCATGTGGTGTAGGTGCACTCACAGTGCTATTAGGGACGGAGTTCCAGGATTTGGACCCAACGATGGTGAAGGAACGCTGTATGGTGTGATGGGGAATTTGCAGATGGCGGTGTTCCCATGCATCTGCTGATTATAGCTCAGCTGTGCCTCAATGCCTATTTACCTGCCCTTTGCTACATATCTCTTGATGTTTGTCCAACAAAAATTAGTCATTCGCAATTGTAACGATTTCAATTGTCTTTTTGGTGAGCTACAGTACACTTCATGGACTAAATGGCCACTTAAGGGCCCCATGGATGGGTGGGTCACCCACCCCCTGTAAAATTTCAGATCGGTCAGGTTTAGGCAGGAAGGCTTTACGTGCCCCCGCACCTTCAAATCCACTGGCGGGGGATCGTAAAATCCAACCCCTCAAGAAGTACTACTTCCAGATTTCACTCGAACAGCTGAGCTCTAATTTTAAAATTAGACTCCCTTGTTCTGGATTTAGCCACTGGGGACGATGGTTTCACTCTATCTAGCCGATCAAATCACTTAATCATGTTCACACCTAAATTAGGTCACCCCATAAATTTCTAAACTTAAGGGAATACAAGCAACCCAACCTCAATTTAACCCTTTAAACATTGGTATCATTCTAGTGAATTTGTGCTGTACCCACTCCAAAGATGATAAATCTTTCCTGAGGATAAGTACACAAAACTAAATGTGGCACATAGGCTAAACTAAGACAGGAGGCCATACTATCTGTGTAGTTCAATGCCACGTTGAGCAGTGCATTCATCTACTGAACAGGTTCAGCAAACTTGAGCATTAAGTCAAGGAGGAGATAGTATGGCAGGTGACTAGAAAGAGGTAGATTTTAAGAAGAGTTGTAAGGGTTTAGAAGAAAGTGATAGATGGAAAAGTGAAGAGTTTAAGAGGGGAATTCCAGAGCTGGGTTCTAGATTATTGAAGGCCATGTTCCAATGGTGGTGCAAAGGGAGAAGGGATGCATAACAGCTCTGGTCAGAAGAACAGAGTTCTGGGAGGTTGGAGGTCATGGTGGTTGGGGACCTGAAGAAAGTTACATGGATAGGATGGAGTGAGATTATGAAAGGATCAATACATGAGGATAAGGATCTGAGGTGTCATGGGGACTGAGCGCCAAAGTAAGTCAGCAAGGACAGGGCAATAGGTGACTGGGAGCACTTGGTGAAGAAAAAGCTTGGATAGCGTTCCTTCTAATATGTGTAAACCTTACTAAGAATTTTATTATGCATTAGGCACATGCTTATATGTAATAAATTCAGTTTAGAATAAAACCAAATACTAATAAGGTTATGCTTACCTTCCAGCAACTCTTCAAAATCATCAACAAAGAATTCTCGTAAGGGTGGGCGTTTCGGTCGTTTAAGGGTGTTCACAAGCTGCTGGATCTTTGCAGAGACTCGGCTGCTTACTGGTACTCCTACGCGAAAGAGATTGATAAATGAATTGGGTTACTGAAGAACACGCTGTCGAAGAGTAGGTAAAGTTGCAGAGCTGTTCTTGATACTTAACTTGCCTTTATGGTTCTAAGCAAAATCTAAAATCAAGATGACTTCAATCGAGCATTGTCCTCTGACTGGAACAAAATGTTTTATTCTGTAGTGATTCTACTGAACAGTTTGAAATATTGGAACAGTGTGCGTTCATACCCAAGGCTGTCGTTACGAAAGAAAACTGGCTTTGCTCACTCCCCCCAAAAAATTCCATGCTAAAATCACAGTCAATCACATCTTGATGTCAATCAGCAACTCAATGCTTATTAAATTCAGTATAGTCTTCAGTAAAACCTTTGTCAATAGAAAACTATTACAGTAGCATATACAAAACTATTGTGAGAAAGGTTAGATGGACTAATGGTTTAAGATGTATCAACCCATTCTTGGCACTGTTCAGATACAATATGAACGGCACACCACATAAACTAATTGACATAAGGAGGATCAAAGCTTACAATTCCTGACAACTGGGAGCAGACCTCCCGATCTTTGATCTTGATCATGTTATTATGAGCAAGTGCAGGAGCAAAATCGGGGACAGTCAGAGAGTAAAAGAAAAACAACCACCCCAGGTTCTCGTTGACATCCTAAAGCAACACAGTCGAGACTTGGAATTGTGGACATGAAGGCAAATTGGGAGTGCTGCCCTGCTGTCTCTCCTCAAGTAATCATGCATAAGCTTTCATAATGCATGTTGGCAGCTACTCAACTGCATGGGGAGCCATAGCTGAACTGAACATTTACACAAGCACATATCTAACATCAGTCGCCGGATAGCAATCAGAAACAAGAAGTCTGGCCAATTTCTGTCTCCGTGCCGCAAGGGTACTTAATTTAGTGTCATGACTGTGAGTAGACAACATCACCAACCTAGGAACTGAAGCTGGCCTGGTCTTTTATGAACTATGCACTGTATAAACTTCCTGAGTTACCAGGGGAGCTACAAATCCCACTCTGTGACCAACCACCAAAAGATAACTGATTGTAGTTCACGCTTTATTCCCCTTATCCCCGTGAAAACCAACCCTACCCCTGAGCAATAGCTGTCCAACAAGATTCGCAACACAGGGATTTGAAAGCGTAACCCTGTGAACAATCACTGATGATTATGATTGCAGGTTCAAGGCCCAGTCAAGGGCTTGAGCCTATAATGTAGGCTGCTAATACAGAGTAGCAAGGGACAGGGTCAGGTGTTTGTCCTTCAGATGTGAGGCTAAACCAAGAGCACCTCCACTCAATTAAGGTCAACATTCAAGATTCAGTGACACTATTTGGAACAAAAGGAACTTCTACCAATATATAGGTTTCTGCCCCAAATCAACATTATGTTTTGAGGTGAGAGTGATTGCTGTTGACATCAAGGCCATGTTTGACAAAGTGTGGCATCAAGGAGCCCTAGCAAAACTGGGGCCAATGGGAATTAGGGGGAAAACTCTCCACTGGTTGGAGTCATAGCTAGCACAATGGAAGATAGTTGTGGTTGTTGGAGATCAGTCATCTCAGCTCCGGGACATCACTGCAGGAGTTCCTCAGGGTAGTGTCCTCAGCCCAACCATCTTCAACTGCTTCATCAATGACCTTCCTCCCATCATAAGGTCAGAAGTGGGGATGTTCGCTTATGATTGCACAATGTTCAGCACCATTCGTGACTGAAGCTGTCCATGTCCATATGCAGCAAGGCCTGGACAATATCCAGACTTGGCCTGACAAGAGGTAAGTAACATTCGTGCCACACAAATGTCAGGCAATGATCATCTCCAACAAGAGAGAATCCCCTTTATGTTCAATAGCATTACCAGCACTGAATCCCCCACTATCAACATCCTGGGGGTCACCATTGACCAGAAACTCAACTGGACTAGCCACATAAATACTGTGGCTACAAGAGCACGTCAAGGCTAGGAATCCTGTGACATGTAACCCACCTCCTGACTCCCCAAAGTCTGTCCACCATCTATAAGGCTCAAGTCAGGAGTATGATGGAATACTCCCCACTTGCCTGGATGAGTGCAGCTCCCACAACACTCAAGAAGCTTGACACTGTCCAGGACAAAGCAGCCTGCTTGATTGGCACCACATCCACAAACATTCACTCCCTCCACCATCAATGCACAGTAGCAGCAGTGCGTACTTATGCAATCAAGATGCACTGCAGGAATTCACCAAGGCTCCTTAGACAGCACCTTCCAAACCCATGACCACTACCATCTAGAAGGACAAGGGTAACAGATAGATAGGAAAACACCACCTGGGAGTTCCCCTCCAAGTCACTCACCACCCTGACCTGGAAATATATCGCCGTTCCTTCACTGACGCCGGCCAAAATCCTGGAACTCTCTTCCTAACAGCACTGTGGATGTACCTACACCACAGGGACTGCAGCGGTTCAAGAAGGCAGCTCACCACCACCTTCTCAAGGGCAATTAGGGATGGGCAATAAATGCTGGCCCAGCCAGTGAAGCCCACGTCCCATGAATGAATAATAAAAAACAGACTATCACAGAATCATAGAACCTCACAGTGCAGAAGAGGCCCATCCAGTCTGCACTGACAGAAGGTGAGACCTGACCTACCTACCTAATCCCACTTAACAGTACTTGGCCCATAGCCTTGAATGTTATGACATGCCAAGTGCTCATCCAGGTACTTTTTAAAGGATGTGAGGCAACTGCCTCCACCACCCTCCCAGGCAGTGCATTCCAGACCATCACCACCCTCTGGGTAAAAAAGTTTTTTCTCACATCCCACCTAAACCTCCTACCCCTCACCTTGAACTCATGTCCCCTCGTGACTGACCCTTGAACTAAGGGTAACAGCTTCTCCCGATCTCCCCTGTCGATGCCCCTCATAATCTTGTACGCCTCGATCAGGTCGCCCCTCAGTCTTCTCTGCTCCAACGAAAACAACCCAAGTCTATCCAACTTCTCGTCATAACTTAAATGTTTCATCCCAGGCAACATCCTGGTGAATCTCCTCTGCACCCCCTCCAGTGCAATCACATCCTTCCTATAATGTGGCGACCAGAACTGCACACAGTACTCCAGCTGTGGCCTCACCAAGGTTCTATACAACTCCAACATGACCTCCCTACTTTTGTAATCTATGCCTCGATTGATAAAGGCAAGTGTCCCATATGCCTTTTTCACCACCCCACTAGCATGCCCCTCCGCCTTCAGAGATCTATGGACACACACGCCAAGGTCCCTTTGTTCCTCAGAACTTCCTAGTGTCATGCCATTCATTGAATACTTCCTTGTCAAATTACTCCTTCCAAAGTGTATCACCTCACACTTTTCAGGGTTAAGTTCTATCTGCCACTTATCTGCCCATTTGACCATCCCCTCTATATCTTCCTGTAGCCCAAGGCACTCAACCTCATTGTTAACCACCCGGCCAATCTTTGTGTCATCCACAAACTTACTAATCCTACCCCCCACATAGTCATCTATGTCGTTTATATAAATGACAAATAATAGGGGACCCAGCATAGGTCCCTGTGGTACACCACTGGACACTGGCTTCCAGTCACTAAAGCATCCTTCTGCTAACTGCTCATTTTCTGGAATCGTGCTACCCACAAAATCATTGCCACATTTGCCGGTAAACAAGATGCACTGCACTTTAAAGTGATACACAGGAGCACTTTGAGGTGCTTACAATGGCAAGGGACTATAAAAATGCAATTATATCATTCTTCCAAAGTTCATCTTTAACATATCTTGAGCTCCATATCCTGGAACTGCAGTTTACAGTATAAAAGGTAACCATTTGGCACATTGTTATTCTTTTTGCGCTGACACTTTGATAAAGCAGTTCAAATCCAACACTATGCTGTCCTCTTTCCCCATTGCCATGTCTTCATCTGCTTCAAGTATTTATTTACATTAACTTAAAGGATTCAATAGTTTCAGCTATTGGCTCAGATCTTCCTATGCTAATCTCCAAACACCTGATTCCCCCACTGATCTGCTGACTACCTCACCCCCGACCAGATCCAACTACCTCTCCAAACTACTCTAACCCCCCCTCCCCCCACAACCAAGACCCAGGCCCAACTGCCCCACCACCACCCGACTAACCCAACACCCGACCTGACTAGTTCTGACCTGACGACCGACCCGACAACACACCTCACCCACTTCCCATCTGACCCACTTCACGCCCCACCCTGCCCATTCGCTCTTTGACCCACTCACCTGTTCATTAAAATTCAGACTTGACATTTAAATTTACCACACGGTGGCTGGCGCCGTAAAAAAGGGCGCACGTCCTGTCTTCCGCCCAACTCTTCTCCGCTTCGACAGGGCTCTCAGAGGGACGCTCCTGTCCCGCATTTCTGAAATAGGTGGGCTCGGAAGGCCCCAGAAGAAATGCAGAGCAGCACGAGTCGGGGACGCTTTCAAGCAGAGCAGCAATCCGACGACGTTTGCCGTTCCTCGGAAGATCCAGGCCTAAGTTATTAACTAACACTAACGCTTGTATTTAAATATCTTCATACTTCACACTACAATCCGTTGAGTGCTGGACAACGGACATCAGCAGCATTCCGAGTTTTACCTTATTATTTTTGATTAAAGTCGGTACCTGTTAAAGCTTGTGAACACAATGGTAAAGCGGGTCAACGCTTGCGATATCTGCTTTCTGCTATACGCAAGCGTTGGAGATGTACCTATTCTGTATCCCCCCCCCTCGCCACCACACCTCCCAGAGTTTTTTTTGAAACTGCTAGATATTGAAAGTAAAACGGTGAAACAATATTATTTTCTCTGCATTTTCAAAGAAGAAAAGCATTGTTTCAATGTAACAAAACACTGGCAAGAAGGCGCTGTTTGTATTGGTATTACACTGAAATTAAACACAGCTGGCAACTGTGACAAATATCAGGCATTAGTACCAAATGGTTTTTTAAATTCTGATGCAAAACCTTGGGGATCTGAATGATTCATGTGGAAACGGACAATGTCAATATGGATAGTAACTCGGTTTGTTCTACTGATGATTTTACTTGTGATCTCACTGCCCTCCGTGCATACCAATTAGTTTATTATGCAAAACATTCGTACTCCTGGGGGCAGGATAAAAGAAGTGTTCTCACGGACTTCTTTGTTTTGGGGAAACAAAGAACATTGTTTCCTGGAACACTTATTCATACTAACGGTCAGCACAAGATCCAACTTCTATCCCACCATGAAGCCACTGGTGCTGTTTTGCTATTGTGATGTGAATTTCAGGCTATGCTAACCTGAACCTACAGCAATGTTGAGGCTTTATCCTTCCTGCTTTACATTAAACATTGTAGTTGCAACGCTAGAAGTCATTTTTCTTGCTAATGTGCAAAAGAAGCTCACACATAGCTAATAAAATATGAGATGGGTGTGAAGAGTCCATTGAAAAAAGGCGGTGCTGGTTGAGCTGACTGGCTTTTTCCTGTTCACTCTGAAGGCAATTCTGCACCAAACAAACATGATGGTTTTTATCTATATAATCACTGCTGAAACATAGGGACTCATCATTTTTGAAGCTCAAAAAAAAAGGAAATACTGCAGATTGCGGAAACACTTGAAACAATAAGCATCTTCCCGCCTTTAGAGGCGGGACACAGGAACAGGAGTAGGCCATTCAGCCCCTCAAGCATGTTCCGCCACTCAATTAGGTCGTGGCTGATTTGTGCTTTCAACTTCATTTGCTCACTTTGGTTCCGGATCTCTGTGGAAACGTTCTCAGCATTTCCTGTTTTTATTCTGTTTTGAGTACCAGTCCCCGAAATACCATTTTTCACTAATTTTCCCAGTCAATGTAGCATTAACCATTTTCTTCTTCCATACCCTATCCCCTACAAAAACAGTATTCGGAAACATTCTGGAAAGAATGTATACCAGTACTTACTTGAAGTACACATGGAATATTATGCTTTGGCTCATTAAATATCCACTTTGAATCAACTGTAATATGGGTACATTAACTTAGACATTGCTATATTACCATTGTATAACTTCAGCAAAGAGCTCTCACCTAGATTTTGGTAGTTTTAAAACAAACCCTCAGAGCTCCAGGAATATACAGTGGAATGGATTGCTAAAGATTGCTGTTATATAGAACACGTTTTTGTCCCTTATTGATTGCAGCGTAATTCAGAGAAGCAGTGAGTGCCCTGTTAGTTCCTCAAGAGATCAAACTGAAGTCTGCTAACATTAAGGAAAATTGGCTTCTCCCACCACACACACACACACACACACTCACAAAGATAATCAATGATTTGTCAGGCCCAACATTTTAGATATTTCAACTACACAAGTCTCCAAGGCAGAACTTTTAGCTGTTAGTCAGTAGTTTATGTTTTGTCTTTATAATCTGGAACTTTTTTTTGACACAAGCTTCTTTTACAAGCTGCCTCCCATTTAACTTGCTTCAGCTGGCAAAAGAGCATTTTCGATTACCTATTTCTGTCTGTGTTTTCCTCAATGTCACTGTACCTGCTTAACAGGGCACAGTTAGTGATGAGATTGGGAGTCTCATTTCCCTACCTCCTTCCTCTAACATGAAGTACTTAGTTTTTGAATGGAGTTCAATCAACAGAGCAAAATAATAACAGAAGGACACAAACGAGGCTGTGTGCAGCATCTTTGAATGACTGACAGTCCTGGGCCTTGAATAATTACCCACTGGCTTGATAACAAATGCTGAAAATGTCAGAAATGGGACATTGCACGGCTAATAATTTAGATTTACTCAAATGTGAAATAAATTCAGCAAAATTCCTATTTTCTTGCTTTTTTTTTTCAGCCCTAGAACTCTTCTCATCATCATCCATCATTAGCCGGCATGCAGAATATGGCAAAACACTTGAAGTCACCTCACGGATACCAACAATTGCCTTGTCACTTCACGGAATGAAACAACAATCTTGATCTAAGTGGCTAGCTCTTAACACACAGGATTGAATGTGCTGTTATTGCCCAGAGCATCAAACATCAGTCAATTGAAAGTTATTTTGAATAAATCAATTTATTTAGTGTGCTAAAAGAGCTGACACTAGGGGGTGGAATTTCTTGTGCACTTGCGTCCAGATACATACATCCAATCAGGAAGTAAACTTGGGTACAAGTGTTTTTTATATATATTATATACATATATATATATATTTTAAATCTATGAAATATATTTAAAGGAACTTAAGAAATAGGAGCAGGGGATGACCATAAGACTCTTCAAGCCTGTTCTGCCACTCAATATGATGCTGGTTGATCTTTGATCCCAATTCCACTTTCCTGCTTAATCTCCATATCCTTGATTCCCTGAGATTCAAATAATCTCTGTATCTCAGCCCTGAATATATTCAACGACTGAGCATCCACAACCCTCCAGGTGGGAGAATTTCAAAGATTCACAACCCTCTGACTGAAGAAATTCCTCCTCATCTCAATCTTAAAAAAAAAATCATCCCCTTATCCTGAAAATGACACAATTATCCCTACTCTGCTGCCCATCCATTAACTAATCCTCAATCCATACTAATATATTGCCTTGAACCCTAGCACTTATCTTCTTCATAACCTTTTATGTGGCATATCTTTTTTTGAAAAACCATGACTTTCACCACCTAGAGGAACAAGAGCAGCAGGTGTCTGGGAACCGTCAAGTTCCCCTCCAAATCACCCTTTTTAAAAAAAATTCATGGGATGTGGGCTTCGCTGGCTAGGCCAGCATTTATTACCCATCCCTAGTTGCCCTTGAAAAGGTGGTGGTGAGCTGCCTTCTTGAACCACTGCAGTCCATGTGGTTTGGACAAATATCACTGATCCTTCGTCGTTACCAAGTTAAAATCTTGTAACTCCCTACCTAACTGCGCTGTAGGAACACCTTCAGCAATTGAACTCAAGTGGATGTGGAACACAGACCACAACTAGGGATAGGCAATTACTGCTGGTGCTGTCTGTCGTGCATATAGAGCCAGAATGAATGCAAAAAGTTATATTCCCTCCATTCCCTTTCATTTCCCCTCATCATCGTGCACCATGAACATCAAAGGTGACAACTCATGAGATTTCATCAATTTGATTCTGAATTAGGCCACAAAGATATGCAAAGAGCACACGACAAGCAGGACTTTTTGGGTGGTGGGCTTTCTCACCTCACCACTGAAAAAATCAGGGAAACACATCCCCACCGAAGTCAGCTGTCCGCTGCCATTCTGTGGAGCATTAATTGCCTTAAGGTGGGGTGTCCGCCCCACGCTGGGAGGAAGTCTCGCCTCAGAAAGCTGCCGGTAATTCTAATTGGCTGAGAGCTCTGTAGGCCCAGCAGTGCCACCGGAAGTGCTGGTCACTGTTGGGACTAGACCTAGTCCCACGAGTCTAAGTGCTGGAAGCCCAGGACAATGGTAAGTACTGGGGTGGGGTGGGGGGGGAGGAGGAGGAGAGTGTGAGGAGGGGGTAGGAGTTATGCTGGAAAGGCCAGGGGGGTGGAAACACCTGGGGACGGCGGCGGCTGACTTTTGGGGGTTAGTGCCATGATCAAGAAAGGGGCCATTAATGGAGATGACCACCACCCCCCACCTCCTGCCCCCGGTTTAAGGCCTGAGCAGGCTTACCTCTTGGCCTTCTCTCTTGTCCCTGACTTCCTCTTGCCAGCCTCAAAATGGCATCTGGATGGGAAATGGCAATGTCTCAACTGGGACGAGGGCAGGTGGGCTGCCCTAGGCTTCACCTGCATCTCTGCTAAGTTTTTGACAGTTCGGGGGCAGACATATAGGCGACTTTTACGGGCCCCCCCCTTTCCCACCTGAAAACCTGCCAGTGGGAGCCCATAATATTCTTCCCTAGCCCTCTGTCCCTACAAACAAGAATACCTTCATAGTTGCACTTCTGAGATCAGTAATTTGAAGTGTTACGAATTGTGAGTGTAAACGCCTATTTTCAACAGTGTTACATGATGTACTTCACTGTCCTGCCCCATGCACATCATTTCTAAATGGACTTAGATTCATTACAATCATTAAGAAACATGCGCTGTATTCACATTTTTGGCATGACTTCAATAAGTGTTTTACTTCATTTCATATTTGTTATGCAAAATTCTGCTGATGGATGACCACCAACTAGAAGATTCCATTTACAAAACAGCTCATAACATCATCAGTCATATACAAATTCATTATCAGTCTTAAAGGGCATTTGAAGTTGCAGCAATTATTTCTGCTAGTTCAAGCATTTAACCCTACTTCCATATTTTAACTTGAATTTCAGAATCAATTTTGAGAACATTAATACTTGTTAAATACTGAATAATGGACGGAGTACAGAATGAAGCAAGACACCAACTACAAAACTTACCATCACCAGTTTCCATTAGTTCAGCATTTCCATACTTTGGGACCGTTCTTGGTGTTGTTCCTTGGGGACGCTCAACTTGTATTGAGTGCTCTGTTGTATAAGTGGTGATATCTGGAGGTGCAGAGTGGTTTTCTAATAGAAAAAAGGTCATAGATTAGGTAAAGAACAAAATTAATAGTTTTTATCGCTGTCTTAAAGTGCAATTTGGAATTTTTATGATTACTTAAGAAACATTCGAGTAACTACATCATCTACAGGATTTTGGTGTCAAAAATTGGAATTACATATATCACCACCATCTGTTCAGCAAAGTCAATATAGCGTCAAATAATCAATGGCTTCAGATTTACTTTGATCTCTTCACACTCTTTGATCTTAGTCGTTGTCCAAAATAAGTCCTTCAAGTTTCATGAGCATCAATTTATTGACAAGTTGCCTTGCCACCAACTAGGAATGTTAAAT
Source organism: Cetorhinus maximus (assembly GCF_964194155.1). Lineage (NCBI taxonomy): Eukaryota > Metazoa > Chordata > Chondrichthyes > Lamniformes > Cetorhinidae > Cetorhinus > Cetorhinus maximus. The sequence goes on from NC_135881.1 coordinate 30,532,593, forward strand.
TAGCTCACTTTTGGAATATGGTTAAGTGAACAACACAAAAGGCTTCTTTATTGATTCATTTTCTGAGCTGGTACTGTATGAAGATGTGTTAGAGATTCTTGACCAACAGTTTCACAAAAGCTGACTCTATAACACTCGCAAGACATTCAGGTCATAGAAATATCAAAATAAGTACCTGTTGGGCTTTGCAACTTACACTGTAGGTACTTACACACTATTTCCTTTGCTTGTCTTGTATGAAAGTACAGAAAGCTTTGAATTTTTAATTTAATGATTAAAATCATTGGTTCATCTTAAGCACTGCCATATAATTGGGAAACATTTAAAGTAACAAAAAAAGGAATGAAAGTGAGATTTGTATTTTGAAAAGGCCATTTAATCCTTCACTTCCTCAAAGTTTAGCTCAATGCTGACTCTTCCACATTCAGTCCCTCCCTGTCAGCCATTTCTGGTGCAAAAGTAAAACAGGAAAGGCGGCCAAACCATGGCTTATAAGGGAAATTAGAAATAGTATTAGATCCAAGGAAGAGGCAGACAAATTGGCCAGAAAAAATAACAGACCTGAGGATTGGGAGCAGTTTAGGATTCAGCAAAGGAGGACTAAGGGATTGATTAAGAAGGGGAAAATAGAGTACGAGAGTAAGCTTGCGGGGAACATAAAAACCGACTGTAAAAGTTTCTATAGGTATGTGAAGAGAAAAAAATTGGTGAAGACAAATGTAGGTCCCTTACAATCTGAAACAGGGGAATTTATAATGGGGAACAAAGAAATGGCTGAACAACCAAATACATACTTTGGTTCTGTCTTCACAAAGGAGGACACAAATAACATACCAGAAATGTTGGGGAACACAGGGTTTAGTGAGAGGGAGGAACTGAAAGAAATCAGTATTAGTAGGGAAATGGTGTTGGGGAAACTGATGGGATTGAAGGCCGATAAATCCCCAGCGCCTGATAATCTACATCCCAGAGTACTTAAGGAAGTGGCCCTCGAAATAGTGGATGCATTGTGGTCATCTTCTGAGATTCTATAGACTCTGGAACAGTTCCTACAGATTGGAGAGTAGCTAATGTAACCCCACTATTTAAAAAAGGGAGGTAGAGAGAAAACAGGGAATTTTAGACCAGTCAGCCTGACGTCGGTAGCGGGGAAAATTCTAGAGTCCATTATAAAAGATTTAATAGCTGAGCACTTGGAAAACAGTGGCAAAATCGGACAGAGTCAGCATGGATTTACGAAAGGGAAATCATGCTTGACAAATGTGCTGGAAATTTTTGAGAATGTAACTTGTAGAGTTGATGAGGGGGAGCCAGTGGATGTGGTTTATTTGGACTTTCAGAAGGCTTTCGACAAAGTCCTACGTAAGAGATTAGCGTGTAAAATTAAAGAGCATGTGCTTGGGGGTAGTGTATTGAGATGGATAGAAAACTGGTTGGCAGACGGGAAACAAAGAGTAGGAATAAACGGGTCTTTTTCTGAATGGCAGGCAGTGACTAGTGGGGTACCGCAGGGATCAGTGCTGGGACCCCAGTTATTCACAATATACATTTATGATTTAGATGAGGGAATTAAATGTTATATCTCCAAATTTGCAGATGACACAAAGCTGGGTGGGAAGGTGAGCTGTGAGGAGGATGCAGATACTTCAGTGTGATTTGGACAAGCTGAGTGAGTCGGCAAATGCATGGCAGATACAGTATAATGTGGATAAATGTAAGGTTATCCACTTTGGTAGCAAAAACAGGAAGGCAGATTATTATCTGCATGGATATAAATTGAGAGAGGGGAATGTGCAACAAGACCTAGGTGTCCTTGTACACCAGTCGCTGAAGGTAAGCATGCAGGTGCAGCAGGCGGTAAAGAAGGCAAATGGAATGTTGGCCTTCATAGCCAGAGGATTCGAGTACAGGAGCAGGGATGTCTTGCTGCAATTGTACAGGGCCTTGGTGAGACCACACCTGGAATAGTGTGTGCAGTTTTGGTCTCCTTGGGCAGAATTTTTCCGTCGGCGAGCTGGGGGGCAGGGCCCGCTCGCCGACACAAAAATGACGCGGGATGATGTCAGGGGGAACCCCCGATGTCATCCTGGTCCATTTAAATATTCAGGAAGGTGGGGGGACAGCGAAATCAGCTGTCCGCCCGCCGACCTGTCAATGAACAATTGAGGCCATTGACAGCATAATTAAAACAATTAAAGGCCCTGCCTGTCCAACCTTAAGGTTGGCAGGTAGGCCAGGAGCCCCATGGGGCTCCTGAAAAAACATGAAACCTCATCCACCGGCGGGATGAGGTTTCATGTCGGTTTTAAAAAACTTTAATAAAGTTTCTGTGATATTTATTAACATGTCCCATCTCATGTGACATTATCACATGAGGGGGGCATGTTAATAATTTTTTTATTTTTCTATTTTTAAACTTTCAAACACTGTCAGCTCTCTCCCTGAGGCAGCACTTAGTCTCAGAGAGATGTGCGCTCTTTCGCGCACATACGTGAAAGAGTGCACTCTGGCAGTTGGGGAATCCTCCCCCCCACCCCACACAGAAAGCGCATAGCGCTTCCCGTCGAGTGGCCCGCTGGGAGGGCCTTAATTGGCCCGCCCACTCAAAATGGCGGCGGGGCCCGTTGCGGCGGCGGCTATCGGCTGCCCGTCCGCCACCGAGCCGGTGGGGCCCGCCCACCCATCAAGGGCAAAATTCTGCCCTTTATCTGAGGAAGGATGTACTTGCTATAGAGGGGGCGCAGCGAAGGTTTACCAAACTGATTCCTGGGATGGCGGGACTGACATATGAGGAGAGATTGAGTCGATTAGGATTATATTCGCTGGAGTTCAGAAGAATGAGGGGGGATCTCATAGAAACCTACAAATTTCTAACAGGACTAGACAGGGTAGATGCAGGAAGGATGTTCCCGATGGTGGGGGAGTCCAGAACCAGGGCTCACAGTCTGAGGATACAGGGTAGACTATTTAGGACTGAGATGAGGAGAAATTTCTTCACCCGGAGAGTGGTGAGCCTGTGGAATTCGCTACCACAGAAAGTAGTTGAGGCCAAAACATTATATGTTTTCAAGGAGGAGTTAGATATAGCTCTTAGGGTGAAAGGGATCAAAGATATGGGGAGGAAGCGGGAGCAGGCTATTGAGTTGGATGATCAGCCATGATCATGATGAATGGCAGAGCAGGCACGAAGGGCTAAATGGTCTACTCCTGCTCCTATTTTCGATGTTTCTATGTAAAAAGGCACTCTGCCCCTTGCAGACCCAGTTCGCAAAGGCACAGTGCCCCATTGAAACTCCTCATAGATGCTTCCTCATCTTCCAGCTCATTATAGCACTTTTCTCCTCCTCCACCCAATTCAGTCTAACATTATTTCCACCACTTCTAAACCCTCCAGTTCATTCCGACAATTACCTTCTTCCTGCCCCCCAACTACAGCTGATACTCTATATCCTCAAGCTCTCAATTCAACCTGACACTTGCCTTCCTCACCGCTCGGCACAGCATTTCTCCTAGCTTCCACTATCTACCCATTCTTCAGTCCCTCACATCAAAATTTCCTCCTACTCCCCTTTAGTACCACTCTTAAGTGAGGCCTGTCACTAATAGAAGGGATAATGTAGGCAGGTACGACAGTTCACACACAATTCTTGCCTATAATAATACGGTGGCCAGTATAATTTTCATCAGCAAGACAACTTGGGTAGTAGAAGCACTGAGAGGAGGCAACCCTGATCCACACAGTTTTTAAAACAGCAAATGGTGACATTTGGGATGGGCATCTAAAATGGTGACTGTCGATGTAAAACACTGACTGTTGCCATGCAAGTGTCATCTCCTGCTACTGCAAGATGTAATATTTTACTGTATCTGTATTTGTGGAGGATAAGGTAAGGAACTATGATGAGTAATTTAGTGAACTGTATTCAATATGTTTGCAATCAGGTTTGTCAGTGGTTACTAGGATTCCCAATGACAGTGAGTCATTTAATACAATATGTTTTAAGTCCACAATGCAAATTGAGTCTGTGTGAGAACACTGCAACTGCTGTAAAATATGCTTAAGAAGCATCATCATTCCATCAAATCAGATCGAATGGTAAGCAACTACTTGGGTGCCCTATGTTACCATGACACCAGCTGGTGGATATTAACCTTGTCAAAATAATTCCCTACACATCAGCAATCTCATCTATCAGGTCATGGAATAATCCAATCAAAGATCATCTTTGAGAGGGGGAATTTTTTTTTTAAATTTAAAAATAAGGAGATGGTACTGTTTTCAGCTGCCAGTTACAGATTTACAGTTATAGAGGAGCAATTCGGGAGAGAGCAGCGAGAGTACAAGAGGCAGGACAGGGAGAGAGGGCAGCAAGGTTACAAGAGGCGCGAGATGGAGAGAGAGCAGCGAGAATACAAGAGGCGCAAGAGGGAGCGGGTGCAGCGAGACTACAAGAGGTGGAAGAGGGAGAGGGAGAGCATACAAGAGGAGCGAGAGGGAGAGAGCAATGAGATTACAAGAGGCGCAAGAGGGAGAGAGAGCAGCGAGACTACAAGAGGGAGGAGAGGGAGAGAGTGCAGCGAGAAAACATGAGGCAGGAGAGGAGGAGAGTCCAGTGAGACTACAAGAGGCGAGAAGGGGAAAGAGAGCAGCGAGACTACAAGTGGTGCGAGAGGGAGAGAAACCAGCGAGATTACAAGAGGAGTGAGAGAGAGAGAGCAGCGAGACTACAAGAGGCGGGAGAAGGAGTGAGAGCAGCGAGAATACAAGAGGAGTGAGAGGGAGAGAGAGCAGCGAAGCTACAAGAGGCGCGAGAGAGAGAGAGCAGCGAGGCTACAAGAGTCGCGAGATGAAGAGAGCAGTGAGACTACAAGAGGTGCGAGAGAGAGAGAGACAGAGCAGTGAGACTACAAGAGTCGCGAGATGGAGAGAGAGCAGCGAGGCTACAAGAGTCGCGAGATGGAGAGACAGCAGTGAGACTACAAGAGGTGCGAGTGGGAGAGCAGCGAGGCTACAAGAGGCGCGAGAGGGAGAGCAGCGAGGCTACAAGAGGCGCGAGAGGGAGAGCAGCGAGGCTACAAGAGGCGCGAGAGAGAGACAGCAGCGAGGCTACAAGAGTCGCGAGATGAAGAGAGAGCAGTGAGACTACAAGAGGTGGGGGAAGGGAGAGCGAGCAGCGAGACTACAAGAGGAGGGGAGGGAGAGAGCAGCGAGACTACAAGAGGTGTGAGAGGGAGAGAGAGCAGCAAGGCTACAAGAGGCAGGAAAGGGAGAGAGCGCAGCGAAAATACAAGAGGCAGGAGAGGGAGAGAGAGCAGTGAGACTACAAGAGGCGTGAGAGGGAGAGAGAGCAGCAAGACAACAAGAGGCAGGAAAGGGAGAGAGCACAACGAAAATACAACAGGCGTGAGAGGGAGAGAGAGCAGCGAGACTACAAGAGGCATGAGAGAGAGAGAGAGCAGCGAGACTACAAGAGGCGTGAGAGGGAGGGAGAGCAGCGAGACTACAAGAGGTGTGAGAGGGAGAGAGAGCAGCGAGACTACAAGAGGCATGAGAGAGAGAGAGAGCAGCGAGACTACAAGAGGTGTGAGAGGGAGAGAGAGCAGCGAGACTACAAGAGGCATGAGAGAGAGAGAGAGCAGCGAGACTACAAGAGGCGTGAGAGGGAGGGAGAGCAGCGAGACTACAAGAGGTGTGAGAGGGAGAGAGAGCAGCGAGACTACAAGAGGCATGAGAGAGAGAGAGAGCAGCGAGACTACAAGAGGTGTGAGAGGGAGAGAGAGCAGCGAGACTACAAGAGGCGTGAGAGGGAAAGAGAGCAGCGAGATTACAAGAGGCGTGAGAGGGAGAGAGAGCAGCAAGACTACAAGAGGCTGGAAAGGGAGACAGCACAGCGAAAATACAAGAGGCAGGAGAGGGAGAGTCCAGTGAGGCTACAAGAGGCAGGAGAGGGGGATAGTCCAGTCAGACTACAAGAGGTGAGAGAGAGAGGGAGAGAGAGCAACAAGCATACATGAGGAGTGAGAAGGAGAGAGAGCAGCGAGGCTACAAGAGGTGGGGGGAGGGAGAGAGAGCAGCGAGACTACAAGAGGAGGGGAGGGAGAGAGCAGCGAGACTACAAGAGGTGTGAGAGGGAGAGAGAGCAGCAAGACTACAAGAGGCGTGAGAAGGAGAGAGAGCAGCGAGACTACAAGAGGCGTGAGAGGGAGAGAGAGCAGCGAGACTACAAGAGGCGTGAGAGGGAGAGAGAGCAGCAAGACTACAAGAGGCGTGAGAGGGAGAGAGAGCAGCAAGACTACAAGAGGCGTGAGAGGGAGAGAGAGCAGCGAGACTACAAGAGGCGTGAGAGGGAGAGAGAGCAGCAAGACTACAAGAGGCGTGAGAGGGAGAGAGAGCAGCAAGACTACAAGAGACTGGAAAGGGAGACAGCACAGCGAAAATACAAGAGGCAGGACAGGGAGAGTCCAGTGAGGCTACAAGAGGCAGGAGAGGGGGAGAGTCCAGCCAGACTACAAGAGGTGAGGGTGGGAGAGAGTTCAGCAAGACTACAAGAAGTGAGAGAGGCAGAGAAAGCACCAAGACTACAAGAGGCAGGAAAGGGAGAGCACAGCAAAAATACAAGAGGCAGGAGAGGGGGAGAGAGCAGCGAGACTACAAGAGGCAGGAGAGGGGGATAGTCCAGTCAGACTACAAGAGGTGAGAGAGGGAGGGAGAGAGAGCAACAAGCATACATGAGGAGTGAGAAGGAGAGAGAGCAGCGAGACTACAAGAGGCACAAGAGGGAGAGAGAGCAGTGAGACTACAAGAGGCGCGAGAGGGAGAGCAGCGAGGCTACAAGAGGCGCGAGAGAGAGACAGCAGCGAGGCTACAAGAGTCGCGAGATGGAGAGAGAGCAGCGAGACTACAAGAGGCGCGAGATGGAGAGAGAACAGCAAGACTACAAGAGGTGGGGGGAGGGAGAGAGCAGCGAGACTACAAGAGGAGGGGAGGGAGAGAGCAGCGAGACTACAAGAGGCGTGAGAGGGAGAGAGAGCAGCAAGGCTACAAGAGGCAGGAAAGGGAGAGAGCGCAGCGAAAATACAAGAGGTGGGAGAGGGAGAGAGAGCAGTGAGACTACAAGAGGCGTGAGAGGGAGAGAGAGCAACAAGCATACATGAGGAGTGAGAAGGAGAGAGAGCAGCGAGACTACAAGAGGCACAAGAGGGAGAGAGAGCAACGAGACTATAAGAGGCACGAGAGAGGGAGAGCAGCGAGACTAAGAGGCATGAGAGGGAAAGGGAGCAGCGAGACTACAAGAGGAGGGAGAGGGAGCAGCGAGACTACAAGAGGCATGAGAGGGAGAGAGAGCAGCAAGACTACAAGAGGCGTGAGGGGGGAGAGAGCAGCAAGACTACAAGAGGCGTGAGAGGGGGAGAGAGCAGCGAGACTACAAGAGGAGTGTTAGGAAACTGAAATCGGGCGTGACATCACAGGAAAATCATAAGCTGATTGGCTGGTGAGTATTGCTGCTTAGGGACTGAGTCTCAGCAACTGGAAGTTTAAAAACAATAAAAATACTAAATAATAATATGGAATAGGTGAGCTGCTGGTGAGTATTATCTTTTATTTTTAAAAAGATTTCTTACAACTAGTAACGCTGCTCATAAAAGCTCATGGTTCAGGGAGTAACATATTTTAACACGGATAGGAGGTTGGCAGAAAACTGTGTGCATAAATGGGCTTTTGTCTGATTGGCAGGATGTGACCAATGGAGTCCCACATGGGTCTGTGCTGAGCCCTCAACCAATCATCAGCGAACATCCCCATTTCTGACCTTATGATGGAATGAAGGTCATTGATGAAGCAGCTGAAGATGGTTGGGCCTAGGACACTACCCTGAGAAGCCCCTGCAGTGATGTCCTGGAACTGAGATGATTGACCTCCAGCAACCACAACAATTTCCCTTTGTGGCAAATATGACTCCAACAAGGGGACAGTTTTCCCCTTGATTCCCATCAACTCCAGTTTTGCTAGGTCTCCTTGGTGCCACAGAATCAGAGAAATGTTATGGTGCAGATGGAGACCATTCAGCCCATCATATCTGCACTGGCTCTCCAAATGTGCATTATGGCTTAGTACCATTTTCCTGCCTTTTCCCCAAACCCTTGCACATCGTTTCTATTCAAATAATCATCCAATATCCTCTTGAATGCCTCGATGGAACCTGCCTCCACCACACTTCCAGGCCGTGCATTCCAGACTCGAACCACTCACTAAGTGAAAAAGTCTTTTCTTTCACATCACATTTGCTTCTTTTGCAAATCACTTTAAACACTCGGTCAAATGTCATCTTGGTGTCAAAGTGCTTACTCTCAATTAATCTCTGGAGTTCAGCTCTTTTGATCCAAGACTGTAATGGGGTCAGGAGCTGAGTGGCATGGCAGAACCAGGACATGGCAGAACCCAAACGGAGCGTCAGTGAGCAGGTTATTGCTAAACAAGTGCCACTTGTTGGCACTGTTGGTAACCCCTTCCATCACTTTACTGATGATCGAGAGTAGACTGTTGGAACAGTAATTGGCTGGGTTGCATTTTTCCTGCTTTTTGTGTACAGGGCATGCTTGAGCAGTTTTCCACATAGCCTGGTAGATGCCAGTGTTGCAGCTGTAATGGAACAGCTTGGCTAGGGGCGCAGCAAGTTCTGGAGCACAAGTCTTCAGTACTATTGCCAGAACATTGTGAGGACCCATAGCTTTTGCAGTATCCAGTGCCTTCAGCCATTTCTTGATTTCATGTGGAGTGAATTGAATTGGCTGAACACTGGCATCTGTGATGCTGGGGACCTCCGGAGGAGGCTGAGATGGATCATCCACTCGGCACTTCTGGCTGAGAATTGTTGCAAATGCTTCAGTCTCATCTTTTGCACTGCTGTGCTGGGCTTCTCCATCATTGAGGATGGGGATATTTGTGCAGCCTCCTCTTCCAGTGAGTTGTTTAATTGTCCACCACCATTCATGACTGGATGTGACAGGACTGCAGAACTTAGATCTGATCCATTGGTTGTGGATTTGCTTAGCTCTGTGTATCATTTGCTCCTTATGCTGCTTCTCATGCAAGTAGTCCTGTATAGTGGCTTCACCAGGTTGACACCTCATTTTTAGGTATGTCTGGTGCTGTTCCTGGCATGCCCTCCTGCACTCTTCACTAAGCCAGGGTTGATCCCCTGGCTTGATGGTAATGGTAGAGTGGGGGATATGCCAGGCCATGAGGTTATAGATTGTGGATGAGTACAATTCTGCTACTGGTGATGGCCCACAGTGCCTCATGGATGCCCAGTATTAAGTTGCTAGATCTGTTTGAAATCTATCTCATTCAGCACAGTGATAATGCCACACAACACAATGGAGGATAGCCTCAATGTGAAGATGGGACTGTGGGGTGGCCACTTCTAACAATACGATGCATCTGTGGCAGGCAGATTTGTGAAGATGAGGTCAAGTATGTTTTTCCCTATTGTTGGTTTCCACACCACCTGCCACAGACCCAGTCTAGCAGCTAGGGCTTTTAGGCCAGCTCAGTCTGTGCTGGTACTACCAAGCACACTCTTGGTGATGGACATTGAAGCCTCCCGCCCAGAGTACATTCTGCACCCTTGCCACCCTCAGTGCTGCCTCCAAGTGGTGTTCAACGTGGAAGAGCACTGATTCATCAGCTGAGTTGGGGGGCGGGGGGGGGGGTAAAATTAGCAGGAGTCTTCTTTATCCATATTTGACCTGATACCATGAGACTTCATGGGTTCCGGAGTCGATGTTGAGGACTGCCAGGGCAACTCCCTCTCAACTATATACCACTGTGCCGCCACCTCTGCTGGGTATTTCATGGACAGGGATGGTCATGGTGGTGTCTAGGACATTGTATGTTTCTGTGAGGATGACTATGGCACTTGACTCATCTGCCAGACAGCTCTCCCAATTTTGGCACAAGCCCCCAGATGTTAGTAAGGAGGACTTTGCAGGGTCGACAGGGCCGAGTTTGACATTGCCTAGGTTGATGCTGGGTGGTCCCATCCAGTTTCATTCCTTATCCAATTTTTTGTAGCGGTTTGGTACAATTGAGTGGCTTGCTAGGCCATTTCAGAGCCAACCACATTGCTGTGGGTCTGGAGTCACATGTAAGCTAGGCCAGGTGAAGACATCAGGTTTCCTTCCTCAAAGGAAAGTAGTGAACCAGATAACAATCAACAATGGTTTCGTGGTCATCATTAGACTTTTAATTCCAGATTCTTATTGAATTCAAATTCTACCATCTGCCTTAGTGGGATTTGAACCCGGGTCCCCAAAGCATTGCCCTGGGCCTCTGGATTACTAGTCCAGTGACAATACAACTACGCCACCGCCTCCCCATAGTGCACCACAGGTGGCTCAGCTGCACAGCGTGTACAAGAAAGTCTAGAAGAGCAACAGTGATAGGTGATTCGATAGTTAGGGGAACAGACAGGCATTTGTGACCACAGGCGTGAATCCAGGATGATCTGTTGCCTCCCTGATGCCGGGGTCAAGGATGTCACTGAGCGACTGCAGACCACCCTGAGTGGGGAGGATGAACAGCCAGCAGTCATGGTCCACATTGGTACGACATAGGTAGAAAGGCGGATGTGGTCCTGCAGTTAGAATTTAGGCAACTGGGTAGAAAATTCACAAGCAGGGCCTCAAAAGTGATAATCTCCAGATTACTCCCATTGCCTCGTGCAAATGAATACAGAAATAGGAGGATAAAGCAGATGAATGCATGGATGGAAAGATGGTGCAGGAGGGAGGGCTTTAGATTCTTGGGACACTGTGACTGGCTCTGGGGGAGATGGGACCTGTACAAACCGGATGGGTTGCACCTAAACAGAGCTGGCACTGAGGTCCTTGCAGGGCATTTTACTCATGCCGCTGGGGAGGGTTTAAACTAACTCAGCAGGGGTGTGGGAACCATGAGAATATGCCAGGAGAAAACCAGGAGAGGAATGCCAGGATGCACAAACTACTGGGAGAAACGGATAATGCTAAAATAGAGAATAATAAATTAATAGGTGAGGTCAGGTTAAAGGAGACAGTAATATAGTCTAAATCAGGGTTACAGTGCATATATGTGAATGCATGGAATGTGGTAAATAAGATTGGCGAGTTACAGGCGCAGATTGCAATGTGGAATTACAATGCTGTGGCTATAACAGAGACCTGGCTCAAGGAAGACCAGGACTGGGTATTAAATATTCCCGGATACAAGGTGTTCAGGAAAGACTGGAAAGGAAGAAAAGGAGACCACTGCAGTGCCGGAGAAAGAGGATGTCCAGACGGACAAAGGACAGAATCTATTTGGCTAGAGCTAAGGAACAAAAAAGGTGCAATTGCATTTTTTGGTGTAGTCTATAGGCTACCAACTAGTGGGAAGGATGTAGAGGAACAACTCAAAGGAAATTACAGGGAGGTGCAAAAATTAAATAGTTATCATGGCGGACTTTAATTATCCAAATATAGACTGAGATAGTGGTAGTGTGGAAGGCAGAGAGGGGCAAGAGTTCCTAGTGTGTGTTCAGGAGAGTTTTCTGCAGCAGTATGTGCCCAGTCCAATGAGAAAGGAGGCACTGCTAGATCTGGTTCTTGGGAATTAGGTGGGCCAAGTAGATCAAGTGACAGTGGCAGAACATTTAGAGGACAGTGACCATTGTATCATAAGATTTAGGATGACTATGGAAAAGAACAAGGAACAATCCTGAGTAAGAATAATTAACTGGGAGAAACCAACATCAATGGGGTAAGAATAGATCTGGGCCGAATAAATTGGAGCCAAAGTTTGGCAGGAAAAACGGTAGCTGAACAATGAGCTAGCTTCAAAGAAGAGATAGTTCGGGCACAGTCAAGGTGAAAGGAAAAGGGAGGGCAAACAAATCCAGAGCTCCCTGGATGACAAAGGGGGTTGAAATTAAGCTGAAGGAAAAGTATGTCAGGTAGAAAATACAGTTGAAAACCAGGCTGATTACAGAGGGTTCAGAGGGGAGGTGTAACAGCAAATAAGAGAAGCAAAGAGGGAGTATGAAAAGAGAGTGGCAGCTAACATAAAACGAAATCCCAAAGTCTTCTATTGGCATATAAATAATAAAAATGAGGAGTAGGGCCAATTAGGGACCAAAAAGGGGATTTACACATGGAGGCAGAGGGCATGGCTGAGGAATTAAATGAATACTTTGAATCTGTCTTTACCAAGGTAGAAGATGCTACCCAGGCCATGGTGAAAGAGGAGGAAATTCAGTCACTAGATTGGTTTAAAATTGATAATGAGGAGATGCTGCATAAACTGCTGGTACTGAAAGTTGAGAAGGCACAGGGACTGGATGAGATGCATCCAAGAATACTGAGGGAAGCAAGAGTAGAAATTACAGAGGCACTGGCCATAATTTTTCAGTCTTCCTTAGACTTGGGGTGGTGCCAGAGGACTAGAAAATTGCAAACATTACATCCTTATTCAAAAAAAAGGATAAGTCCAGCAACGACAGACTGGTCAGTTTAATTTTGGTGGTGGGGAAACTTCTAGAAACTATAATTTGAGACAGAATTAATAGTCACATGGACAAATGCAGATTAATTAAGGAGACCCAGCATGAATTTCTTAAGGGAAAATCATGTTTAACTAACTTGCTGGAGGTTTTTTTTTGAAGAGGTAACAGAGAGGGTTGATGCAGTGTACTTGGACTTCCAAAGGCATTTGATAATGCCACACAACAGGCTTGAGGGAAAAGTTACAGCAGGAGTCAGTATTGGGACCCTTGCTTTTCCTGATAAATATTAATGATCTAGATCTTGGTGTACAGGGAACAATTTCAAAATTTGCAGGTGATACGAAACTTGCAAGTATTGTAAACTGTGAGGACGACAATGTAGAACTTCAAAAGGATGTAAACAAGTTAGTGGAATGGGTGGATAGGTGGCAGATGAAGTTCAATGTGCAAAAATATGAGGTAATACATTTTGGTAGCAAGAACAGGGAGAGATAGTATAGGATAAAGAGTACAACTCTAAAGGGGGTGCAGGAGCTAAGGAACTTGGGTGTATATGTGCATAAGTCATTCAAGATGGCAGGATAGGTTGAGGAAGCAGTTAATAAATCATACAGTGCCTTCGGCTTTATTAATAGGGGCATAGCATACAAGAGCAAAGAGGTTATGTTGAACTTCTATAAGACACTAGTTAGACCTCAGCTGGAGTACTGTGTACATTTCTGGGCAATGCATTTTAGGAAGGACGTGAAGGCATTGGAGAGAATGCAGGAGAGGTTTACGAGAATGATTCCAGGGATGGGAAACTTCAGTTACGAAGATAGGTTGGAGAAGTTGGGACTTTTCCTTGGAGAAAATGCAGCTGAGGGAGATTTAATAGAAGTATTCAAAATCATGAGGAGCCTGATAGGGTAGATAAGGAGAAACATTCCCATTGGCAGAAGGGTTGAGAACCAGAGGACACAGATTTAAGGTAATTCGTAAAAGAAGCAAAAGCGATATGAGAAAAAACTTTTTCACACAATGAATGATTAAGGTCTGGAATGCACAGCCTGAGAGTGGGGTTCAATCGAGGCATTCAAGAGGGAATTAGATAATTATTTAAAAACAAACAATGTGCAGGGTTACGGGGAGAAGGAAGGAGAATGGCACAAGGTGAAATGCTCATGCAGAAAGCCAATGCAACACAATGGGCCGAATGGACTCCTTCTGCATTGTAATAATCCTGATTCTGTGAATTAGGAGTATGCCACCAGTTAATAATTTTGGCATGATGCCTAAAATTAGGGGAGAAATGTTGGTAATATTTTCAGACACCCAGACTTCTTCCTGGCCATTGTCCACTTGTCCTTCACTACCCTATCCAATGGACCATGTTCTTTCCAAGGTCATCCAGAACTACACGTTCTGCACTCTCAGCACACAAAGGGCTGCACCACCATTGTCCTGCTGTTGTCAAGCTCCATTGGCCTCCAATGCCCTCATGAATCAACAAAAATTCTCATCTACTCTTTCAAATTCTTTAACAGCCTCACCATTCCCTACATCTGTGATCTAGCTCTATGTCCCAGTGTGCAGACTCCATCTTATCATCAGCAGCTGCTCCCTCAAGTCACTTTGTCACAATGCCTGGATTACACAGTACTTCCAACTTGTGACTTCCCTCCTCACTTTCACATGCCTTGTATTCTCTTTCTTCTCCCTGGCCATTGTCCAGTTGTCCTTCACTACCCTGCAAAATATGCTGTGACATCTCATTATAGAGTACAACTGCCACTGAAATATAATCTATTTCAAACACTCCTGCAGTGATTCATAAGCTAGAAGATTCAATATTTAAACGCAATACTTGATCTTTGACAAATTCTTCAGAAATAAAATTAATTAAAAATGACACACTAGCCGTCAATTTTATTTTGGATGTTCAACGCGCACCTTTTCTGCCAGGAATGCTTGCCTAAAACACTTGAATGCTTCTGGAACATGATTTTGATCTCTGAAGTACATTACTTCAACAATCTTCTCCAATAACAACAGCTTGCATATATGTGGTACCTCTAACATAGTAGAAGGTATTTTTCTTGTCTAATTGCCCTTCTCAAGGGCAATGAGGGATGGGCAATAAATACTGGCCTAGCCAGAGACTCCCACATCCCATAAATGAATTAAAAAAAAAAGGTTGCAAGGTGCTTCACGGTATCATTATCAAACAAAATTTGACGCCAAGCTTGACAAAGAGATGCTTGGATAGAGATGGTCTTAAGCAGCATCTTAAAGGAGAGGGAGGGAGAGAGGTTTAGAAAGAAAATCCAGAGCTCATTTCCCCTATATGCATGTATTTTATCAGTCAACAAGCTTGTATACACATACTGTTCCATTTCGTCATGCCAAAAGCTTGAATCCTATCAACAAGCTGTTTGTGATTTTTCTTCCAAAAATCCATATGTACATCTATTGCATTCCATCTATCTTTGCAGCTTCAAAAAAAGAAAATGTTAAGCATGTCAAACATGATTGCCTTTAAGAAATCTGTGCTGGCTGCCTCTAGTTGATCCATACTTTCCTAAGTGCTCACTAATTTCATCTTGATTTCAAGAGTTTGCTCCCAAACGACATTAGGCTAACTGGGTTGTCAGGGGCCAGGTCATCATTCTCTCCCTTCTTGAATAAGGTTATAGCACTGGCTACTGTCTCATCCAGCAACACAATGTACAGAATTAAGGATTGAAAAATTGTGGCCAGGTTCTCTATTATTCCCTCCTTGAATCCTTTCAACAGCCCAGAGCAGAGTGACACATTCACTTCGATTTCTGCTTATTTCTTCATAGCCAATTGCTTTTATACAACTACCTTTAAGAATTGTTCCATCTCTTCCTCTAGGATAACTACGTTCTCACTTCCACCTTCATTTGTATTTATTTAATATTTCCAGACAAGTGTAAATGTTACTGTAAATTGTAACTTTTAATTGTGTTATTTGAACCCTCATTTTGTACATTAGTCACTCAAAATAAGTGACTGGCCAAATTTTATTCCAGGAAGCAATTTGAGCGATTTCTGCGACATGCAAGTTATAAAATGAATATTAAAACTTCTATGGGGAAATTTTTCACGTTGGCGTGCAGGGGGCGGGCCCCGCATGCCAACGCGTAAAATGACGCGCGGTGACGTCGGGCGTGCGTCCTGACGTCACCGCGCGTCATTCAGATCTTCTGTTCGGCAGGTGCACACCTGAGGCGGCTGCGCGCCCGCCGATCTGTCAAAGGCCTGTTAAGGCCATTTAAAAACCAATTAACATAATTATAAACGCTGCCCGTCCAGTCTTAAGGTTGGTGAGCAGGCGAAGAGCCTAAGCGGCCTTCGCGTTTTTCATGAAACCTCATCCACGGGCAGGATGAGGTTTCATGAAGGTTTTATTAAATTAATAAATAAATGTTGCACAATTCGTAAACATGTCCCAGCTCATGTGACACTGTAACATGAGGGGACATGTCTAAATAATTTTACTCTTTCTTTATTTCAAACTTGCATTATGAACTTAATCTCCCTGAGGCACCTTAATTGGCCCGCCCATGTAAAATGGCGGCACACAGCTGATTGCGGGCGGCGATCAGCTCCGCGCCCGCCCACGCCCGCTCCCGACCGGCCCGCCCGACAGGGAGAAAATTCTCCCCTATGAGATCAACACCTGTGAAAACTTGTGAGAACAATTTAATATGGGAATCAGTATAGGAAACGTTTACATAACAAAATGTTATGTAACATTTTTCAGTGTGACCCACTTCCAAATTATGTAGTGCTACTGCGTGAATTAAAAGAGATTCCGTTCTGACTTTTAAAGCAAACTTTAAGGAGATGGATGCAGTGTTGTATCAATCAAGTACACAATTTAACAGATTCAAATTTTTACTCACAGGATTAACTGTGATTAGTTTTTTAAAAAAATCAATTGGTGGCCTTATTTTATTTTTAAAATACTAATAAACCTTTCTGTTGCACGAATTAGTAAACCAGAGTATCTATACTTTCAGCAAACGGAATGCTCCAAAAAATTCTAAACCCCCTTCATATGTTTATTTTTCCTCAATAAGGAGTACCAGAATTTTATCAATCGTGCCTATAACCAATGCAAATGGATCATCTTCAGTGTTTGGATTTTTTATAAATGGTCACAAGAATCCATGCCTTTTTTTCACTCTGGCATTATTTAGGTATGTAACATATTACATGGAATTGATCAAGATAGTGGTGGGCTATCAAAATCAATAGGAAGAATTTTCCCCCTGTTGGGGGGCTGTGCAGGGGCAGGCGGGCCCGGGCGCGAACCCGATCGGTGCCCCCGATTGGGTCCACGATGCCATTTTACTTGAGCGGGCCAATTAAGGCCCGCCCAGTGTGACATATGCCCAGAAGTGCTGAGCGCTCCCTGTGCGGGCGGGGGGCGGGGGTTTCCTGAGTCAGGGCCTGAGCTAGAAATCTCCCTGAGGCACCTCTGTGCCTCAGGGAGATTAGTTTAAGTTTTAAACATCTAAATAAAGAAAATAAAAAATTTTAAGACATCCCCTCATGTGACTGTGTCACATGAACTGGGGCATGTCAATGAATTTTTAATAAAATTTTTATTCAATTTTTAAACACTTCATGAAACCTCACCCCGCCCATGGATGAGGTTCCATGATAAATGCGCAGGCTGCCTGGGCTCTTCGCCTGCCCATCCAACCTTAAGGTCCGCGCCACCATTTTACGTGAGCGGGCCAATTAAGGAAGCGTTGAACACTCCCTGTGCGGGCGGTGGGGGTTTCCTGAGTCGGGGTCTGAGCTCTTCCGCGCATGCGTGCAAAAGAGCACAGAAATCTCCCTGAGGTGATTAGCTCCTTTCACTGATCAAATTTCTCAAAAAAACATATAGTGCTGTCCAACAGGGATGTGCAACAATGTTACATATTTTTCACAAAGAATAATTCAAACCATCTTTCCTTTCACAATATTCAATTTGTTGTTTACTAATGCTTGCGAGCTGTAACCCTCAGTTCTCCAAATGTATAATGTATAACTTTGGTATCCGCATCATTATCATTTTTTCTCATACTCTGGGGAACCTGATCAGAAGCAGAATTATAGAACAACAATAACTTGCATTTACATAGCACCTTTAACATAATAAAACATTCCAAGCTGCTTCATGGGGGCATTATCAAACAAATCAAGCAATGTTGCTAAATGCAAAATAGCAAGATACTTAGGGATGAAGATGATCATTTTGTATATTTCATTTACCCATCCATTAGAGCCCTCAGTGCAGCACCTAACTGTTGCCAAATTGTTCCAGGGTTTTGACTACATTACTCTCAAAAGGTTCCTTTCAGATTTACCTTTTTCATTTGCTGGGTTACCCTATATAACTGTCAAAGATCACCTGTAGCTGGTTCTTTTCCTGCTTGTGAACCCCAAATTTCTATAATCTTTCTTCATGACTCAAATGCAATAAAAAAAGGGAGCAGCCTTAGGACTCCTTTCTGAACTGTTTTCCATGTCTGAATGTCGGCCTTGTTCCATGTTGGCCAGAATTAGACACAGTATTCAAAGAGTGGTCTGACCACAGATCACTGGATAGTTTGACCACAACATCCCTGACTTTAATTCTACTATCTTAATGGGCTATGTTGACTGCTGTTCTGCATTGATTGGACAATTATTCAACTTATTCCTCTCCAGTTTCAAAACCATTCATGGAGCAGGTTTATCACCCAAAGATATTTTCCATTCATACATTCAGTACACGTACATAAATTGCAGCAATTTATCTTGAGCTTTTGAATCCAAATCATTACTGTAAATTATTAAACAGTGGACCCAACTTCCACTCCTCATCCTAACAAAACTCCTCTAATAACTACTTTTTGTTTCTTACTCTATAGCCAATTAATTATTCACAAAATAATCCTTAATCCCCACAGCTTGATCTGAGCAATTGGCTTTTAGTGTGGCACTTTGTCAAATGCCTTCTGGAAAAAATTATTTTTTGACTCAAGATGGCACCTGAGCAGTCAACTCCCTAAGGAAGTCCTCACTGTGCACCCCTATCCTTTCCATTCACTGCTATCCTTTGCCCTTTCTCCCCAAATCTCTTCTTCTCCACAATTTCAGTTCCCATGGCTCTAATGGGAGGTGCATCTTAACCCAAACCACAAATTAACCACCACTGCCCATTCTCAACCATCCCTGCTCTTTGCTTTAGAGCATTACACCTATTCTGAAATTTGGCTTCAGAATTCCTGGACTTATCTGGGCATTAAGACTGCGTTTCTGCACTGGACTACACTCTCAGATTCAACTGTTGGGTCCCTGATCTGTTGCTCTGTTGCATAAATTTTAAAGTAACTCTGATTAGCCTACAGCCCTTGCCCTGCACTGTTATTCCCTGCTGAGCCTACGACTGCCCTATTGTTTTTTTCAACTTCAGCTACATCTAATTCCTGGTCAGAGATTCACTTTCCTGGGTCAAAGTATATTTCTCTGCTGATCTAGATCTGAAAGTGATCTCAAACTTTGCTAATTTCTTTTTTTTCTGCCCAGCAACCAATTCTACACACTTTCTGAATCTTCACTCCCATAGAAATATACCCATTAGAGCACCCTCCAATACTCTACACTGGAGATGACATGAATTTCGTTGTCGATGTCTGCCTTTATCAAGAGCAGGTTCCTAAGGTACAGAAATTGGTCCACATGTTCCAGGATCTTGCCGTTGATTCTTAATCGACGTGTGGGGGAGATGGGGTTTGTTTTGCTGGTTGGAAGAGGACCTGAGTTTTCTGGGAGTTTAGTGAAAGACCCATTTTCTCATATGTTGTAGAGTCGTCATCTGCAATGACCTCAAGCTCGGTTTCTGACTGAGCCCACGCACATACTAAAGCTCTATGACTAAGGTTGGAGTGGTTTTGGTTTTAAATTGAAGGCAGCATAGGTTGAACAGTTTCCCATCTGTTTTGTAGATTATCTCCACGCCTGTGGGTAATTTTCTGGAGGTGCAGTACAGTATTGCAGTGAGGAAAATGGAGAAGAGGGTTGGTGTAATGACACAATCTTGTTTGTCCCCTGTTTTTACTGAGATAGGGTTTGTGGTGATTCTGTTGATGAGGGTCATGGCTTGTATGTCATTGTGCAGCAGGTGGGGAATGGCGCCAAATTTCTGAGCGTAGCCAAATTTGAGAAACTTTGAAGAACGTCAACTTCATCCCACCACTGAACCTCTGACTTCAATTCTGGATGCTTCCTATTGTCTCCTCTCTATTCCCAGTTTACTATCAGGATATATGTATCCTAACAATTGCTATGTAATCAGGCCTACGCAACTTGAGTTTTCCCTGTATCCAGTCCCTTGTGTTACTTATTTTCTATTGACCTCTCCCTGTCATCATTCCTTCTTTAACTTCCCCCCTTTCATGTACTTTGACCTCCCAAATCCATAAACTAACCCTTCAGCACTTCTTGACCTTCCTCCTCTCCTGCCACTGTGCCTTCCAGGCAAGGGGCTTAACTCCGTTTTAGATAAGCCTAAGCTTCCCTCTGTGCCTCTTTTGGTGTCCTTTGATGGGCACAGCAAGGCATTCATCACTGTCCCATCCCACTCTCTCACCAACCTTCCTGCTGGGGGATAATTGTGCCAGATTCCTTCCTGTCCAACTCACCCCTCCCACTGCTGATAATGTGTATTCTGCCAGTGGATCAGCTATCACCGTCCCTATGCATCTCCCTCCAGAATGACTGCACATGAGGGGATGTCTTAAAATTTTTTATTTTCTTTATTTAGATGTTAGAATAGTACCCCTGTCATCCCTAAGTTCATTGTGAATAATTGCCAACAGCATCATGGCCTTGATGGAAACCTGAGGGTTAATGACATATTCCTCTAAATGACTCCCCACCTGACTATCCTCTCCGCCAGTAGCCATACCCATACTGCTGCAATGTCGGTGATGTGGCTCTTATCATCAAATCACACCTTGGTCTGGTCCCTGTACTTTCACCTCCTTTCAACATCTCACTCTGATCCACCCCTCTTGCCTCACATTTAAAATCCTTGTTCTTTACCATCTATCCAAGTACCATAATTTTTTTCTCACTGATAGCGCTTCACTATTTTCCTCCTTCAGCTTGGGGGGGTGCCCGATTTCTCAGCCTTGGTGATTTCAATGTCCATCGCAATTCATCATGCTCTCACTCCTCTGAATTCACTGCTCTCCAATCCTCCCTTAATTTCTCCCTCTAGAAAAACTCCCAATATTCACAGGCACCTCCTTGACTTTGCCATGACATGGTCTCGCCACTCACATCATGTCAATCCCAGGTAAAGCCATCTCTCTGATCCATTCCTTTTATCACTCTCCAGCCACATCCCCTTTCCAATGCAACTTCCCTCCGTGTCTGCCCCTCAAAAGAACTCTCTCAATTCACATAAAACTGTCTAGACTTTGGTCCTCCATTCCGAAGGTCATTTCTGCAGCGACCAATCTGTTCAACCACACCCTCACCTCCCTTTCAAACCATTACTCTCACTCACCCTGGCCACTCCTGCATTATCTGGTCCTGCTTTCATCTGTAGGATCATTCTGGAGGCAAAGATAACCCCTAGCTTCTTTTTTCCACTGCAGATCATGTTCTTACCTCTCCCCAGTCTCTTCCACCCTCACTTCCAATGACAAATGCAAGGAAAATTCATGCACTTCTTTGATACTAAAATTGAGAACATCCAATCAGCTGCCTCTGCCGCATCTCTCCCATGCACTAGCTCATTAGGGCTAAATTAAGGCTCCCCCCTTTGCCATACATAGTTCTGACTTGTGTCTTCCTCTACTTTCTATCCGATCTCCCCTCATTCACTCTCTTGTCCATGAGGCCCACTTTCTGCTCTCGCAACTCTATTCCACAAGGAAACGAGAGATAGGAACAGGAGTAGACCATACAGCTTGTCAAGCCTGCTCCACCATTCAGTGCAATTATGGCTGATCTTGGATTCATCTTCACTCTTCTGCCCTCTTCTTGTAACCCTCGATTCCCTGAGAGAGACCAAAAATCTGTCTATCCCAGCTTCAAATATATTCAACAATGGAACATCCACAGCCCACTAGGATAGAGAATTACAAAGATTCACAACCCTTTGTGAAGAAATTTCTACTCATCTCAGACCTAAATTGTTGGCCCCTTATTCTGAGACTTTGCCCCAGTGTTTTAGATTCCCAAGCCAGTGGAAACAACCTTTCAGTGTCTACCCTGTCAAGCCCCTTCAGAAACTTGTGTGTTTCAATGGGATCACCTCTCATTCTTCTAAACTCTGGAGAATATAGGCCAAATTTACTCATCCTCTCATCAAAGGACAACCCTCTCATCCCAGTGAGCACCCTCTCATCCCAGGGACCAATCTAGTGAAACTTTGCTGTATTGCCTCCAATGTAAGTACTTCCTTCCTTAAATAGGGAGATCAAAATTACACACAGTATTCCAGGTGTGGTCTCACCAAAGTCTTGTAGAATTGCAGCAAGACTTGTTTATTCCAGTACTTCAATCCCCCACAAATATTACATTCCCTGTATTGCATGCTCTAATAATTTCTTGTTTAGTGCACTGTCCAATGATATAACTACTGATAGGGGACTGAAAACTACTCCCACCACTGTTTTGTGACCTTTGCTATTCCTAATCTCCACCCATACTGATTCTACTTCCTGATTTTCTAGTCAAGAATCTTTCTTGCTAAGGTCCTTATGTCATCCTTTATTATCAAGGCTACCCCTCCTTTTCCATTCTGCACATCATTTCAAAATGTGACATACCTTGGAATATTTATTTCCTAACCTTGATAACCTTGTACCAATGTCTCTGTAATGCCCATTAGATCTAATTCATTTATCTCTATTTGTGCCACTAAAACTTATTGCGGATGCTCCATGCATTCAGATAAAGTGATTTCAATTTTTTTTTCACTACTTACTCTCTGATGCAGTATTACTGTTAAACTCTGTCCCTTTTTGTCCCACTCAGCTTGTCCTTATCCACATTGACATACTTTCCTATTGCCTCAACTTTCATCTTTGGATTTCCAAATTTCCCTTCACCTGAATCCTCCTCCCCATCTGTTAGTTTAAAGCTATTTTCCCTAATCTGACCATAATTGCTCCTGCACTCTTATGTCCATATGTTCTGTCCCTTCCTGTCACACTCTGGTTAACATTACCCGTATCGCTACCCTGCACTATTGCCTTGTTTTTCTCTTTAAATTTCCAAATCTCCCTTCATAGGAACCCTTCCCCACACCCCCACCCCCCATTATTTTATTTAAAGCCCTCTCTATGGCCCTAGATAAAATACTCACCAGTAAGCTGGTGCCAGCACAGTTCAGGTGAACACCGTCCCAAAGGAACAGCTCCTCTTTCCCCACTGCTAGTGCCCCATGAAACGAAATCCATTTCTTCCGCACCAATCTTTGAGCCACGCATTCAACTCTGATCTGATGTGATGTACCCTATGCCAATTGGCTTGTGACTCAAACAGTAATCCAGAGGTTATTACCTTTTGTGGTTCTGCTTTTTAATTTAGCCCCTAGCTCCTCATACTCCCTCAGGATAACCTCTTTCTTAGTCCTGCATATGTTGCTGGTACTCACATGCTCCGTGGCAACTGGATCCTTCCCTTGCCACTTCAGTTTCCTCTCGATATATCCTTAATCCTGGCATCAAGCAGGCAACACAGCCTTCAGGACTCACGCTCTTGGCTGTAAAGAATCATATTTGTCCCCCTAACTATACTGTCTCTTGCTACAACTACATTCTATTTCACTCCCTCCACTTGAATGGCTCCCTGAATCAACGTCCTGTGGTCAGTTTGATCATCCATCCTGCAGTCACTGCTCTTGTCCGCGTGTGCTTCAAGCACCTCAAACCTGCTGGACAATTGTATTATACCCTCAGTAACCTTGAAGTCATCCAAAATTAATTTCCCCGTCTCAAACCTCATCAAGTCCCGTTCACCCATCATCCCTGTGATTTAATAACTGACAGTGGCTCCCTGTTAAGCAATACCTCAATTTTAAAATTCTCATCCTTGTTTTCAAATCCCTCCATATCTCTATAATCTCGAGTCACGTAGCTTTCTAAGATATCTTCTCTCTTCCAATTCTGGTCTCTTGAACATCTTTGATTTTATTTGCTCCAACATTTGCTGTCATACCTTCAGTTGCATAGGGCCCAAGATCTGGAATTCTGTCCCTAAATCTCTCCAGCTTTCTACCTCCTTTAAGACACTCCTCAAAACCTATCAATTTGACTAAGCTTTTTGCCACCTGCCATAATATCTCATGTGCCTCGGTGTCACACTTTGCTTGAATATGCTCCTGTGCAGCACCTTGTAATGTTTTGTGTTAAATGTACTATATAAATTCAAGTTTTTGCTGTTAAGTCATAGAGCTAAGCATAATCCATTTGGTTCATCACTTCCACAAAGATGTCAACGAAATTAGTCAGGCATGATCCGTCCCCTTCTGAATCCATGTTGACTGAGGTTTACTAGGTTACAACTAATCAATTTTCTCCTGATAAATTGACTCCACTGCTTCATGTGGAACTTAAGGTTAATGGGTCTGTAAGCATTGAATCAGCCCATTTGCAATTTACTTGGAACTCCCCAGTCTCCAGTGACTGGCTCAATAATTTCAATGCCTCCTATATCATCTCCCACAGCACTCAGGGATAAATATTATCTACTCAAACAACAACAACTTACATTTATATTGAGCCTTTAACATGGGAAAACATGATCATTATGAGATAAAAATTGACACCAAACCAGACAATAGGACATTTGGCCAAATGCTTAGTCAAAGAGGTAGGTTTTATTAAGCATCTTAAAGCAGGAGAGAGGTGGCGAGTTAGGGGCCTAGGACAGGAATTGCAGAGTTTAGGACCTAGGCAGCTGTAAGCATAGTCAGCAATGGTGGGGGGAAGAAATCAGGTATGTATAAGAGCCCAGGATTAGAGGGAGTCAATGTTCTTGGAGGGTTGTAGAGCTGGGGGAGATTACAGAGATAAGGACGGGCAATGCCATGGAGAGATTTGAACACAAAGATCAGAATATCCAGACATTGAGTATTTTAGGCTTCCTGAGACTGAACCAGCCAATGAGTGAACAACAGCAGGTTGTTCACTGGTTTTCTTTCTGTCCTCATTGGAAACTTATTAGCTTTTACTCTTTCTTCTCACCTTGTTGGTACAGCTGATATTGAGGGCTTGGCACATGGGTAATTACGAGCATGAACCCTGAGTTTAAACCAAGTTGAAAGCCTTCAAAGTGCAGCGAGCTTGAACACCAATCTGAGGTACACCGCTGTCTGTCACTACTTTGCTCTCATTTTTAATAGTTTCCTTCCTCCAATGTTCTATTTTTCTTTTAGCATTAGACCTTATGCCTAAACCAAAACTCATTTGCAAAACATTCAGCATGGCCCTATGGTACAAACTTTCATGTGTTGCATTATTATTTCAAGTTATAAGGGAGATTTAACTGATGTGTGAACACATTTAGCTTCCAGAAAAATATTGAGTTTAAGAACATGGATAAACTTAATCATTTTTTTGTTTTGCTTTGACTCAGAAAAATTGGCTTTGTCTCCTTTCAACCAAAATCAGCTGTCCACTCAGATTTGGGAAATTAACTCCATTCAATATTGGTCTTTGAAGGGAAAAAAAATTGCACAACTACAGGGAAGGGCAGGGGAGTGGAACAAATTGGACATCTCTTCCAAAGGCCCCAGCACATACACAATGGGCCGAATGGGCTCCTTCTGTGCTGTATGTTTCTATGACTTGGCAGAAGATAAATACCAGAACAGTTACCGAAAGTGCCATTCTGGTCGATGTGTCTGTGCTGGGTCTTTGAAAGAGCTAAAAATGTTCAGGAACCAGTTAATTCTCCTTTGTAACTGGAGATAATACTGCAATACATTTAAGTTTGCAACTCAAGGCCATGCTGAATATCTTGCATATGCATTTTGGTGGAAGTGCCAGAAACTAAACTTCAATTGAACTGACGCAGAAAATGTCATAAATTATGAGCATTTGAACAACACCCAACCAAGAAAATCTATTTTCCACATTACTTTTTCTCAGCCAGTGACAGATAATACAATACAAATACCTCAATAAAAAATCTGTAAGCTAACTGAACATACTCATTTTTGGACATATTAAAAATACAGATCTTTACACTCATAATAGCCATTCAGCATTACGTTAGTTATCAAATAGAGTTTTCAAGAAGTTTCACAGCTTTTATATATATTTTCAATTGAAGCATTCAAAAAGGAACAAGACAGTTACTTGAAAAGGAAGAATGTGCAGGGTTACGGGGAGAAGGCAGGAGAACGGCACTAAGTAAATTGCTCATTTGGAGAGCCGGTACAGGCGCAATGGGCCGAATGGCCTCCTTCTGCACTGTAGCCTGTGATTCCAAAGAAACCTCAAAGAAATATTATTTTGCTTTAAATTTCAATATTTTTAATAAGAGGCTCAGGGAAACATTTAAACATTTATTACAATGCAATCTCTCCAGTCCGAAATGCTTGGGACAAGTCATTTCTGGATTTCAGAATTACAGAGTGACAACTGGTGTTTCCGAATAATATATTTCCAGACTGGAGAGGTTACCGTGTATATGCAGTATGTGCAGCAGAATTTGTGTCTTTTTGAAAAGTGCAATGGAAATTCAGTGCTCGAAAATTGAACTGTGGCCAAAGTACAAAGGATTCATTTTCAAACATTGCTCTAAAAGGCTACAATAACAAATAAACATGCATGAGCATGGATATTGTACCAACCAATGTGCGTTTGTGTCATGACATCAGCCAGTGCATTAGCAGCACCACTTCCGCCGCTCTGTGTGGAAGAGGAAGAGTTGGTAGATGATGTGGTGGAGCCATGGATTGCTCGACTTATCCAGTGTTCCATGTTCAGACTCCCTTGGCTGGAGGAAGGGGTTCCTTGGGAGTCACCTTGCCCTGATCCCTCATCTTCTGAGCCAGAAGAGGTATCTAGAGGAAGGAAAACATCAAAAGATCAAGTTTGCTAGTTCCTCTTTAACATGCTCATATTGTATTCACAGGTCAGCAGTTTACCCTTTCTCGCTTCTCTTGTTACTCCTCGAGGGCGCTGCATCACTGAAGTAAAATGCAAATAAAAAACGGTCATCATAATCCCACTGAGTACTGAAAAATCTTTTCAGCTAAAATGCATGTACTTTCCTTCACACACCATTGAAATATGTTTAACAAATAGTTGTGGAAATGATCAGAGTATTTAAAATTTAGTTTTAAAAAGGAGATTTTTTTCCTGACTCCCATAAGAAGTTAGATATCTTATTAATCAGCTATTTTGCAATTCTTTCTTATTGTAATACAAATTGGAATTGATGTAGTGGCTGAAAAATTCTGAGTTTAGTCTGAACACTGGATCAGACATTACTTCACACAGTCATTCCCATGCTGCTTGATTGAAACTGGTTCACCTGGTCACACCAAAGGTGAGGAGTTCTGTTTTGTTTCAGGCAATTTGCTAATGCCATCATTACACGGTTAGAATAGCATTGGAGATTAAGCTTGATACTTGCTCTACAATCATAATACCATGATTTATCGCACACAAGACTGCTCCTCCAGAAGTAATTTTAAAATGCACTGCTGAATGGTTGAATTATATTCATAAATGCAACTGCAGTCCTCAAAGTGTTAATGAAGGACAGAATATGCTTGGCCAGTTAAATCCTTAAATCCGTCCACATAAACTGATCGATTGTTCTTTCAGAGAATTGGTATTTCAGCTGAAAAGCAGATATGCTAGACTCACTGGATTAAAAAGAAATTGAAATGCCATATGATCTCTTTTGCAAAAATAAGCACTGCCTTTTTGCAGGTGGTTCAGGGACTATGTATTCACAAACTCTCCTCCCCCACAGACCTTCAAAGTTCGCAATCATTCTCATTTGCATCGTGCCACTGCAATTCAGAAGTACCTTATTTTTGTTCTCTGACCAATTTCATGGCCTATTGTGCACACACAACAAAGCTAAAATGAAGCAGAATAAGGAGCCATGAGATACTATTTATAGCCCATAATGGGCTGGCTAATGACTGTGGAGTAAAATTACAATTGAATTATGGTCAGCTCCAACAGTGGGATAGAAATTGTCTTCTGAACATACTATTTTGGGTGAGTTATCAACATTCAAGTGCTAAAAGTCAGAAAGTTTTTAATTGTAAATTGGTATTAGATGCATGGATTGGACAGCTGCTAAAATGATATCACTGTGAAGCTTCCAATTTCAATTAGGATGCTTATTTCATCCAAATGCAAGTTTATAAAAGGGACTGCATAATCAATATGCTATTGCAAAATAAATAATCATGTGATCATTGTAATTTTTATTGATGGCATTGCAAAGGCGAATCAAAACATCCTCATAGGTCAACAGTTCATAAATGAAATCATGAAATTATTAGCAATGTAACAAAATGATCAGTTACCTACTGTTATGAAAATCTTCCTCATTCTTCAAATGTGCTTTAATTTCCAATAAAGATAGGATTAATAAGAACATAATAAATGGCCCCTCACACCTGCTCCATCATTTAATAGGGTCATGGCTGATCTTCAACCTTAGCTCTACCTTCATCAGTTCCTCCTTCATGCCCTATCCCCACGTCCCTTTGTTCCCTGAGATCCCAAAAATCTATCTCAGCGTTCAATATAGTCAATGTCTGAGCATCCGAAGCTCTCTGGGTTAAAAAAAATTCCAAAGACGCTCAAGCTGCTGAAGAAATGTCTTCTCATCTCAGTCCAAAATAAGGGCTGTTCCCTTATCTTGACTTTTTAACCAGCTAAGGGAAACACCCTCTCAGTATTTACCCTGTCAAGTTCTCTCAGAATCTTTATATCACGGAATCTCACAGTGCAGAAGAGGCCCTTCGGCCCATCGAGTCTGCACCGGCACGTGAGAGACACCTGACCTACCTACCTAATCCCATTTACCAGCACTTGGCCCACAATGTGGCGTCCAGAACTGCACACAGTACTCCAGCTGTGGCCTCACCAAGGTTCTATACAACTCCAACATGACCTCCCTACTTTTGTAATTCTATGCCTCGATTGATAAAGGCAAGTGTTCCATATGCCTTTTTCACCGCCCCACTAACATGCCCCTCCGCCTTCAGAGATCTATGGACACACAGGCCAAGGTCCCCTTGTTCCTCAGAACTTCCTAGTGTCATGCCGTTCATTGAATACTTCCTTGTCAAATTACTCCTTCCAAAGTGTATCACCTCTCACTTTTCAGGGTTAAATTCCATCTGCCACTTATCTGCCCATTTGACCATCGCGTCTTTATCTTCCTGTAGCCCAAGACACTCAACCTCACTGCTAACCACCCGGCCAATCTTTGTGTCATCTGCAAACTTACTAACCCTACACCCCACATAGTCATCTATGTCGTTTATATAAATGACAAATAATAGGGGACCGAACACAGATCCCTGTGGTACGCCACTGGACACTGGCTTCCAGTCACTAAAGCAGCCTTCTGTCATCACCCTCTGTCTCCGACAACTAAGCCAATTTTGAATCCACCTTATCAAATTGCCCTGTATCCCATGTGCATTTGCCTTCTTTATAAGTCTCCCATGTGGGACCTTGTCAAAGGCTTTACTGAAATCCATATAAACTACATCAACTGCACTACCCTCATCTACATACCTGGTCACCTCCTCAAAAAAGTCAATCAAATTTGTTAGGTATGACCTCCCTCTGACAAAGCTATGCTGACTATCCCTGATTAAACCTTGCCTCTCCAAGTGGAGATAGATTCTCTCCTTCAGAATTTTCTCCAATAGTTTCCCTACCACTGACGTGAGGCTCATTGGCCTGTAGTTCCCTGGCTTATCTCTACAACCCTTCTTAAATAGCGGAACCACATTAGCTGTTCTCCAGTCCTCTGGCACCTCCCCCGTGGCCAGAGAGGAATTAAAAATTTGGGTCAGAGCCCCTGCGACCTCCTCCCTTGCCTCCCTGTTTTAATAAATTCACCCCTCATTCTTCTAGACAGCAGAGTGCTGGCCTATGCTATGTAATCTTTCCTCCATAGGACAACCCTCCGATTCCAGGAATCAATCTAATGAACCTTTATTTCATGCCTGCTATGGCAAGTATACCTTTCCTTGGGTATGGAGGCCAAAACTCTATACAGTATTCCAGATGTGATCTCACAACTGCAGCAAGACTTTCTCACTATTGCACTCCAACTCCCTTGCAATAAAGGTCAACATACTATTTGTCTTCCTATCATTTGCTGTAACTGCATGTTAACTTACTGTATTTCTGGCTGTCTTCATGGGGAAAAGTGGAGAGCATCATCTGCGGATATATTCCATTGAAGAATAAGTGGAAGTACTGACCCTCCCTAAATCGGTTACCAGCTGCAGTTTCTTCAATGGCAGCAGCCCATGAATATACATACTAGCAACATAGTGGGTCCCAGCATCACCAGATCAACCAAAGGATTGAGGAGCAGGCCAGTTTGAAGAGATGGGCTTTGGGCAACATTCAGTGAATTACAGGAAACAATATTTTGGTTATTCAAAATCCATATGCAAGCAGAACTATACCAAAGTATGTCAAAACTGGAGATGTCAAATCAGCTGGGGCCAATCATTTATTTCTAAACCACTCATAACACTATCAACTCTTTATAGGCTATGAAGAAAGAAAGGAAAGAGGAACTTGCATTTATATTGTATATTTCACATTTTCAGGATGTCCTAAAATGCTTCATAGCCAATAAATTTCTTGTGAAGTCTAGTCACTGGTTTAATACAGGCAAAACCAACATCCAAATTACACTCAGCCAGGTCCCAAGAAACAGTAATCAGGTAAATTACTGGATAAAAGCAAAATACTGTAGATGCTGGAAATTTGAAACAAAAACAGAAAATGCTGGAAAAATTCAGTAGGTCTAGCAGCATCTGTGGAGAGAGAAACAGAGTTAACGTTTCGAGCCCGTATGACCCTTCTTACTGGATAATCTGTTTATCGTAATATTGGTTGAGGGTTAACTGTTGACAAATACACAAGGAGAACTTCCTGCTTTTCTTTGAATAGCGCCATGGGATTTCTAATCACAAAAATAATTTTGTCTCATTGAAAACACAGAATGTCACCTGCCTGTTATTCCTTCCATAGACCAAGTTTACACCCTCCATTTAATCAAACCTCTGTCTAATGCTGCAGTAGAAAATTACTTCTTAGCATAATGGAACTCTTAATCCATATTTGCTTCATAGATCCAATTTTTGAAGTAAAATTAAATAAACTGTTGTTCTATTCTGTGTCACACCCTACTACCTTAGCTAAGCATTAGGCATTGGCCATACCACTCCCAATCGGCTGCGCTGCTTCTTGTGGCATATTCCAATTATACTTCGAGCAATTTGTGAATTTGCCACTGCAAGCATAGCAGTCTAACGTATAAAACTGTCAACTGCAACAAATTTCAGGCCATCATAAGGATGTGAAAATTAGCAAATGAAGACTACTATGTTGCAGGTCATATTTGATGCTGCTCAAAGTAAGTTGGATGTTATGCTTTTATTAATGACCGACATGAGTATTACACCATGCTAAGATTGAGCTATGTTTAAATGTGCTATTGAGCTATGAATTCTAACTACTTTAACTTTCCTGCTCCAGGCTAATCTGCAAACTTCAATTTTAATAGTTAATAATGTGTAATTGGCCTCAGCGTGAAATAATTGCCTTTGTTTCTTCTTTTTGCACTTTTGTCAGTGTGATGGATGCTCTCAGAACTGCTTTATTTAATTAAGGGATCTTCCATGACGTTGCCACACAGTTAGTCACAGGATATGCTATAAGAACAGGAATATTACAGCATAAGGCATGCCATACTATTCTGCCACTGTGATGCAGCAATGTGTCACTGCTAAGTCCCTTTAGGAATCAAGGAATTGTTGGATGAACGGTTCATCCAGTTTACTTTACACCATTAATGGTAGTTGCATGTTACAATGATAATGAAGCTTCTGACTAATCATAGCAATTAATCTCTATCAATTAAAAAGCAAAATCTCTTATCAATTCGTCTACAGCAGAGTCACAAATGATGTAAGAAAAAACCCCAGTGCTGGAGAGCTTTGGAAACCCATGTGTACAAAGTCACCTGTTCTTCACAAACATGTTCACTTACCATATGCCATGTCTCAAATTTTTCATATATCATGTCCAAAGGTGTTACTTTTTGAAACAGAGCTATCTAATTTGCATTTGAATGAATCAATACTAATTGCTTCCATCAGCTCCCTAGGGGGTCTGTCCCATAGATTGACTATTTGTTCACTATATTATTATTTCGGCAAACAAGTTTTGAATTTACTTCCCTGCAAGGACAGACCACGTCCTCTGGCTCTCCTGTTCTGGACAAGGCGAAATAATGAAAACAGTGATAATGTTGCCTCTCAAGCTTTCCTCCCTATGAGAACATGGCCATTGAATTTCATCTGCCATTTTTCGGTCCCAAATTTACTCAAAACCCTCCTGCAGCTTGCTCTGTTCAGCTGTGGAGTCTACCACCTTCATTAGCTCTATATCAGCAGCAGGTTTAGCCACTGTGCTTGTGATTATTAGTTCCAGGTTATTTATAAAGATTATTTGCAAAGATTTTAAACAAAAGAGGTTGCAAAACAGATCCTTGTAGGACCCCACTGGTGACATTCTCTCAGGCTATTGACAATCCCTGTACCAGTGCACTCTGTGTTTCTGGCAGCCAATTATGCATTCAATATAAAATATTTCGAATGATTCCCACTTCTTTATTTTTAGTACCTACCTTGACAGTGGAACTGTAACAAAGGCTTTACTGAAATCCAAGTAGACTACATCTACTGTCTTTTCTCTGAGCAGATGTCCAGGAATCTGTATTGCCAGATGGCCTCATTATGAATGCCTAGGTGAGCTCCAAGTCCTACTAATGGATTCAACCCTGAGAGGAATGTTTAACAGCTGCAAAGGGGGCTGCTAGCTTTCTTTTATTGACAGTTTTATGAGCTTGCAATGGCTTCTCTTTCTTTTAAGTGATTTCTCAATGCCTGTTTATTTGGGTAAGATTTGGAGATATTAAGTGGATTAAAGCTTTTTTATTTCAATGGGAGTATGAATGGCTATATCTGATTGGCAGTTTAATGAGCTTATAAGAGGGGACATTTTTTTCAAGGGTATTTTGAACATCTGTTTGCTTATTGTGACAATTTCATAAGCATTTTAAAGACTTGCCAGTGTTATTACATGGCTCATTTGTTCTGTACTTAATGGATGCTGGAAGAGTGAGTAGGGAAGATGGACGAGGAGTATGGAGGGACTACAGAAGGGAATGGGTGTATGGAGATGCTATTAGCATGGAGGGGTCATGGAGAATATGGAGGGTTTTTTTATTCATTCACGGGATGTGAGCATTGCTGGCTGGGCCAGCATTTATTGTCCATCCCTAGTTGCCCTTGAGAAGGTGGTGGCAAGCTGCCTTCTTGAACCGTTGCAGTTCATGTGGTGTAGGTACACCAACAGTGCTGTTGGGAAGGGAGTTCCACGCTTTTGACCCAATGACAGTGAAGGAAGAGCGATATATTTCCAAGTCAGGATGGTGAATGATTGAAAGGGAACTTCCAGGTGGTGGTCATTCCATATATCTGCTGCCCTTGTCCTTCTAGATGGTAGTGGTCATGGGTTTGGAAGAGGCTGTTGAAGCAGCCTTGGTGAATTCCTACAGTGCATCTTACAGGTGGTCCACACTGCTGCTACTGTGCGTCAGTGGTGGAGAGAGTGAATGTTTGTGGATGTGGTGCCAATCAAGTGGGCTGCTTTGTCCTGGATGGTGTCAAGCTTCTTGAATGTTGTGGGAGCTGCACTCATCCAGGCAAGTGGAGAGTATTCCATCACATTCCTGACTTGTGCCTTGTAGATGGCGGACAGGCTTTGGGGAGTCAAGAGGTAAGTTACTTGTCACAGGATTCCTAGCCTCTGACCTGCTCTTGTAGCCACAGTATTTATATGGCTAGTCCAGTTCAGTTTCTGGCCAATGGTAACCCCCCAAGGTGTTGATAGTGGAGGGTTCAGTGATGGTAATGCCATTGAATGTCAAGGGGCGATGGTTGGATTCTCTCTTGTTAGAGATGATCATTGCCTGACACTTGTCTGGTGCAAATGTTACTTGCCACTCGTCAGTCCAAGCCTGGATATTGTCCAGGCCTTGCTGCATTTGGACACAGACTGCTTCAGTATCTAAGGAGTCACGAATGGTGTTGAACATTGTGCAATCATCAGTGAACTTCCCCACTTCTGACCTTATGATGGAAGGAAGGTCATTGATGAAGCAGCTGAAGATGGTTGGGTCGAGGACACTACCCTCAGGAACTCCTGCAGCGATGTCCTGGAGCTGAGATGACTAACCTCCAACAACTACAACCATCTTCCTTTGTGCTAGGTATGACTCCAACCATTGACTCCAGTTTTGCAAGGGCTCCTTGATGCCACACTCGGTCAAAAGCAGCCTTGATGTCAAGGGCAGTCACTCTCAACTCACCTCGGGAGTTCAGCTCTTTTGTCCATGTTTGAACCAAGGCTGTAATGAGGTCAGGAGCTGAGTGACCCTGGCAGAACCCAAACTGGGCAGTATGGAAGAGGCATGGGGTATGGCAGGGGTATACGAGTGAGAGGTGAGGACTAGGGAACCTAACAACTGTGAACAGAACTGGGTCATGGTCCCAAAAACTGGAGGTGGGCCTTCGTTTCTGCGGCCGCCCACCTCCATAGCCACCTCGGGCCTATCTCGGTAGACTCCAGCCGCCCCTGCTTCCTAAGGATGAAAATTCCATATGAAAGGTCTGACTTTTTGAAAACGGGAACATAGCTTTGGGAAATTCCCTGACTGGTGCTACCCGTCACTAAGGTGAAAATTTGGCCCTGTTTGTTACAGATCCTCAGGTCAATAAGAGGTTAATCATCAATCTGTAGATTGGCAAATCCCCTGATAAAACTGTAAAGTCTGAAGAAAATACTGGGATATTAATAACTTTCTAGTTTCCCTTAATTACTTTGTTCTTGAAGTGTACTACGTGATTCTTGAATTGTGACAGGTATATCTCAAAATGTGTATATGCACGCATATAGACACACTAAAAAAAACACTAGGATTTACAGAGCAACTGTCATATCTTCAGAATTTCCTGCGGCCAAATGGGATTAAACTCTGCTTTTTAATGACTAAAATTAAATACCGAACGCATTATTCTACTGCTAAGGTGAAATCAAGTCAGGCTGGGGAAGGTATAAATAGAACCAAATGAGGGCGGAAGAGAAGAAAATGATTAACTACATTAAAAATGATTGTGATGCCAAGCAATGTGGGGAGGGATAATGTGCTACATTTATAGTCACTAAGAATTCCATCATTAACTCAGGCTAATAAAGTTTCATTGATGAGAGTTGGAACATAACCCTACTGAAGGATTCAAATAGCATGTCAGGGAGAGTTGGGTGGCAAAGACATTCTAGGAGCTTGGAGAAGAAAGGGAGGTTAGGATTGGGCCATACTTGGGAAGGAGGCGATAATGGCAATATTGAAAGGCTCAGACACAGTACCAACTAAAAGGGAACCATTACCAATGTCAGGTAACAACTGACCGAAGAAAGATAGAGACTCAGTCTTTGGGAGGAAAAAAAAGCGTCTCACAGTTGATGCTGGAGATAATCCCCTCTCCCTACTCCAATAAATTATGATATTAGTTGTAATTCTTAAAGAGTTCTGCCACTGTTATACTGCAATTTGGATTTACCAGCTAAACCAGTAGGTGCTCTTATGTATCAAATAAAGGATTTGCATAACTAAATTTCAGGTGCATATCGTTCTAAATATTTGGAAGCAAGATACTTAATCTGCAACAAAATAAATGAAATGGTTCATTTTTTTGAAATGCCTATATGTTGAGTTTTATTTTGACTGAATCCTTCAAAATTATTTCAGCTTTAAAATATAAATGTACTGAGAACTCACAATTCTCGAACAAATGACTAAGCTGACCTGAAACATGTTTATTTACAAGTCTCACGTGCAAGGAACAGCTGGTACAAATATTTATCTTGAGTTTAAATCTAGTCCAGACTAATGGAATGAAAACCTCTTCCCTCTTAGGTCTCAATATAGCTCTTCATGTACATCACTCCATATCAAAACTGCCTATAATGTGGCACTAAACTTAACATGGATACAGCACAAAAATAGCGGCAGTAGAAAATTGGAAATGGTTAGACTGCTGTAATAAGTGCATTCTACCATAAAATAATAGGATGCAATTTCACATTCTCCATCATGCACACAATTAACTCCTAAACAATACCATGCTATCCCCAGACCTTAAAGACAGGCAGTGGTCTGCCAAATGGAGAGAATGAAAACAATTCACACAGTAATCAACCCACCTATTTACAAAATAGGTCTCGAGTCAGATATGGTGTGCTATGAGGAGGGTAGGGGCAGAGGAGAAAATAATATATAATGGGGAGGATACAGATTTTAAACAAAAGAAAATAATCAATTATTCATTGAATAAAGCAATACATCTCTGTCAGTTTTTTCTGCATGGTGAGATGGGTAGGTTGGTGGAAAAAAGATTGTAGAAACTTCCAGAAAATGTTCACGATAAATGATTTCAACTCTTCTACTTTTCTTTGTCAGCGAGTGACTTGAAAGAATTTTTAGGGAAGCTGTCACTACTTCAGTAACAAACAGTTGACGAGATCCATTTTCATTTTTAATTTAATCCAAATTAGTTTTTCAAGTGTTGCGATTGAAGAGATTTCCCATATAATCTTGCATAATTTATTGTGCACAGTTGACATAAGAGAATATCGTGTAAAAAAAATTGCACACCAGACTTTCGATGTTTTATCCTCATTTGAAATACACAGGGTTCTCAAAGTAAAAACACCAGGAACCATCTACATCCTGAAAAACTGTGGCAATTATCATAACTGCAGAATCAAAAACTTGCTTAATTGTGTTATAATTTTAAAACTTAATTTACTTTTAGTGAACTGCATACTTCATACAACTGGCTACATGAAGGCAATTCAATGTGTGGTTATAATTCAATGGAATGGAATTGTTTCAATTTACCCGGAGGTGTATAGGCATCCATTGATGTTTGCACCACCAGAGAGCGTCGTTTAGATGGCATAGGAACTGCCATTTTTCTCTCTTTATGTTTGGCAAGAGCAGCTTGTACTGCCTCTGTATGTACGTCTGAAAAAGGGAAAAGGGTACAAGTATTAAACATTATGCATAAATTTAAATCCACAGAAATATCCACTTTTGAACCCACATCACAAAGAAATCCCACGAGAAATGTATTTGTTAAAGACATACATCTTGCTTATAAATTATTAATGGATAATTATGCAACAGATCCCGATCATCATTTAATCAAGGAGAGTCTTCACACAGACAAGCCCTGCTGTACTCATGGTGTTTAAAACACGGTTGCATTACAGGGAGTAATTTAACATGTTACTTTTTCCCAATAAGATTCAGAAGTCCTGCTAACACAAGTAGAAAGGTGAACACTTCCATTTCTTTCTCTCATTAACCCTAATTATTAATTCTCCATTTGACTAGACCCATCATATTTACTAATAACACACAGCAAGCCATAACAGAAGGATATAAGTGCCGTAGAATGTAGAGCTATTTTTAAAAAATTTCTGAGCCCCCAACCACGCCTACCCAACCAAAGTGACCCTCCCCCACTTGCCATCCCAGTCGAGGCCTCTGACCCTGTCCCCCCTCCCCACACTACCACCAAAGTCTCAAATTCCCACCCCCTTTCACCTCAAAGACCTCTGACGACCACACCTGCCCGCCAAAAGCCTCTGACACCCCCAACCCACAAACAAGGCTCTTTTCCCTACCAAGGCCTCCGACCACCCAGCCCCCAATCCCCAAACAAGGTCTCTGATCATCTCCCTACTCCTTAGATCTCCGGCTCCCACCTCCGTATGAATCCTCTGACTCTCCCTGCTCAGCATGGGCTCTGTCCCCCGTCCCATACCCCCTTCCAAGGAGGACTCAGATTCCGTACCCCACCTTCCCAACCATCCACGGGGTTTGGGACCATTTACAGTTGCAATCAAGTTTATAAGAATTAATCATTAGAATATTTTCTTGTCTCATGGGACTGACAAATGGAAAATTTAATTTAGTTAGCACTGAAACAGTTTGTTTAGAGCACTAATTATTGCAAGAGTGCAATTATAAAATGGTTTCTATATCAGAAAGCCTAATTATGAAAAAAACATAACAAGTATCCTTAATTTCAAAGTTTCTATGAAGCCATCATTAATGAACAATATTTATTAACAGTTGAGAGTAATATTACTGATGTGTTATTAAGTGAACAAACAATAAACAATGGCAATGATGAATCACCTATCATCTCCCTTAAGATAGGAGAATTCGCTTGGGAAAAGAGAATTACAATCTGTTCACCCAACAATTTCACTCAAAGATGAAAAGCACAGGGACAATACCATGAAGGATAATCATATCTGGGGGCGTGGAGAGAAAAGGGAAGTAAGAGACTTCCAGAATCTTGGTGCTGTAACTTAATTGTAAGGAAGCACATTGTTAATCAAATAATAGATGGCTCATCATAAAATGCATTTCAATCTACTCAATTTGTTATACTTGTAATTCAGATACACAGACTTAATTTTTACTTTGATTGTGAGTGCTGTCAGAATTTTCCGAAGCTTGAACTGGACGTTTTGTTCTGACAAGTAAATAGTTTGGAACCACAAGAGAAACATCACAGCTGTAACAACACCAGAGTTGCCTGAA
Organism: Cetorhinus maximus; assembly: GCF_964194155.1. Taxonomy (NCBI): domain Eukaryota; kingdom Metazoa; phylum Chordata; class Chondrichthyes; order Lamniformes; family Cetorhinidae; genus Cetorhinus; species Cetorhinus maximus. The sequence continues at coordinate 30,571,103 of NC_135881.1, forward strand.
AATGCTCTTGGAGTTAGCATCACAACAACAATGCTCACTGCAGCAAACACAAACGTTTTGGAGGGGGGGACTTCTTGAGTGATGTGGGGACTGGAATAATTTCTACAGGTATAGTAACATCACAATAGCATGAAGCAGTTACAATAGTTTTGGTTGGTTCTATAACTGTAAAAATATATTCCAACTTAAATACAAACCTTGTCACTCATATAGGAAGAGTGAAAGTTGGGCTACTGTCATACCTGATCGGTAACGTTCATCTCGTGACCCTGACGACCGGCGACGGTGGTATCTGGAGGAGGATGATGGTGTGACTGGCGTTCGACGCTCTTGTGGCAGTGAAGATTCCACTCCTGTAACAAAGGTGAAAATACAATGCTCACTATAACACACTTCAAAATGTGGAACGAACCCCGTTAGCAGGATGATGATTCTGTCCCTAATCAATTTCAGTGACGGAGTACCGTTTCTGCATTTAAAGATGGTATAGCACTTAAAAGACTAACTGCCCTTCACGGAGACCAGTTTGATTTAAATTTGCATGCTTCTTTGTCAATCTATATTTTTTGTGGGCAGTTTTCTTCAAGGTCAGCAGCAAGCTGGTGGCTTCGCTTTAGTTTACCCACTCAGCTACTTTTAGTTTGCAATCTTTTTGACAATATTACATCAACAATGTTCAGTATTAGCAATAACACTGCAAATAGTTTTAATTGAAGAATCATTAAGTCATTAAACCATTAAGTCAGACAATAGGGCAAACTGAACCAAAGATTCATGATGTTTCCTCACCAGCACCAACGCTGCCTGGTTTGAATGCATAATGTCTGGGGATGTACTTCCATTGAACAAAAATTATATTTTATTTAAAGTTGCTCACACCTCTAAGAGGAAGGATGCAGAATAGAGCCAAGAAAATAAAACTAGGGAAAAAAAGAACTAGATAGGTCAAAATTGAAGTTAAAATAAAAAAGAAACAGAATGGGTAAATAAAGATGAAACTTTGTAACAGGGCAAAAGTTAAATTTTGAAACGAACTTATATTTCAGGTGTTTAAGTTAATCAAAGTTTGTGGAAAATACAAAACTTGGAAACATTGTAAATTGTGAGCAAGGCAGTGTAGAACTTTAAAACAACATAGACAATTTGGTGGAGTGGGCAGATAGGTGGCAGATGAAGTTCAATGCAGAGAAGTGCGAAGTGAGTCACTTTGGTAGGAAGAACATGGAGAGAAAATATTAAATAAGGGGTACAATTCTAAAGGATGTGCAGGAGCATAGCAACCTAGATGTCTATGTACATAAGTCATTAAAGGTGGCAAGGCAGGTGAAGAGAGCACTTAATAAAGCATACAGTAACTTAGGCTTTATTAATAGGGGCATAGTGTAAAAGAGCAAGGAGGTTATGCTGATCTTGTATAGGGCACTAGTTAGACCTCAGCTGGAGCGGTGTACACAGTTCTGGGCATCACACTTTAGGAAGGATGTGAACGCATTGGAAAGTGTACAGAAAAGGTTTACAAAAATGGTTCCAGGGATGAGAAACTTCAGTCAAGAAGATAGATTGGAGAGGCTGGACTTCTCTCCTTGGAGAGGAGGCGGCTAAGAGGAGATTTGATAGAGGTGTTCAAAATTATGAGGGGGCTGGATAGAGTAGATAGGGAGAAACTGTTCCCACTCATAAAAGGATCAAGGACGAGAGGGCACAGATTTAAAGTGATTTGCAAAAGAAGCAAATGCAATGTGAGAAAAAACTCTCATACAACGGGTGGTTCTGGTCTAGAATGTGCTGCCTGGAAGTGTGGTGGAGGCAAGTTCAATTGAGGCATTCAAGAGAGCATTAGATGATTACTTAAATAGAAACAACATGCAGGGTTATGGGGAAAAGGCAGGAGAATGGCAAGGAGTCATAATGCTCATTCCGAGAGCCGGTGCAGACATGATGGGCTGAATGGCCTCCTTCTGCACCGTAACAATTCTGTGAAGAGTTTGTGTTAATAACCAAGGACAATTTACTGTTCCAGAAAAGTACTCTTAGAACTGTAATATTACTATTAGTAATATTCTGCAACGTCAACAACTTTCCTTGAACCTACCAACAAGCTAATGAAAGAGAGTTTCCAAGACAATTGGTCAACAATCAAAATCCTGGAAATACTCCGCAGTCCTGGCAAGTCACAATGCAGTTTCCTCTACATTTGGGAGACCAAATGAAGGTTGACCTGCCACTTTGCAGAACACCTCTGCTTAATCCACAAGCATGACCCCAAGCTTTTGGTTGCTTGCCATTTTCGTTCACCACCTTGCCCTCATGCTCACATTTCTGTCCCCGACCTGCTGCATTGTTTCCATGAAGATCAACACAAGCACAAGGAAACTGTGTCTTCTGATGAGGCATTTTACAGTCTTCTGGACTCAACATTGAGTTCAAAAAATTTCAGACTATGAACTCTTGTCCCCCATTTTGATTCTTCTTTTTTTTTGCCATGTGCCAGTCTGAAACTTTCTTTTTAAGATTTTTGCTTTTGGACGGAGTTGTTCATTATTCTTTGTTATGATTCTTGGCCAGGTGCCGGGTCGTGGAGGGGGATCCGGTTAGGGACCAACAACGTTTTGTTTAAAGTTGAGAAAGGTTTGAGATTCAAGACGCTTACTAAATGAATAAAGCCAAAAGATTCCACAGATTTGGAACAAACAAAAATGAAATTTACTATACAAGCTCAGAAAGGTAGAACAATTTACAATATCTATCTTCTATTCTAACATTCAGGGTTAGTATGAGGTACATGTGAATTAACAGGCAAATTGTGGTTGGACACACACTACAGAATAAATGGCAAATGCTACCAAAACAGATTGCTTGGATTTCTCAACAACCTACCCAGGCATTTGTCGCACAGTGAGCCAATTAATCTCACTCAAACTTCACCTTTCTCACAAGGGTTTCCAATCACCCACATTCCAAGATCTTACCTTGGAATTCTCTCCAAAAGTTTCTCCCACTCGGACTGCTTCAACAATAATCCACCTCGCAGGATTTCAATCTCGCCTTTCAAGATTCTTTCCCCCCCGGATCTCAGAGTACACTCAAACTTCGCTTTCCAAGCACAATCTCAGGCCTCTGGCCATGCCAAGTAGAACATCGCTGCTCCAAAGGAGTACCTTTGCCCCAACCGCCCACAGCACGGAGTCACCAACCTTCAGCTGCCTTCTCAAATTTTCAGGGCTTCTCTCTCGACCAATTCACTTAAAGTCTGCTCCCTGCAGCTCTTCTTTAATCTGGTGCCTATTTCTCTGCACCTTTCTTTTAATGTAATGGGACATGTGTCTGTCCCCTGTCTTTAATCCCTTCCCTGGACTCCCTTTTGGGACCTCTCACTGTTCCCCTCCCATGTTGCTCTTCCTGGGAAACCTAAATAACGACGCAATGAACCAGGTCACCTGGCCTGCCTTTTTCACGCTGTTATTCTTCCCTCTTCTGCGCAGGCGCAGACTGACGAATGAAAAATAACCAAACTGCACGTGTGGCCAGTTTGCAGCCGGTGCATGAGTGAGAGACCTGAGATTTGTTGGGAATTAGAGTTCCTGACCTCTGAACTCAAACTAAAATGAATATATGTTTCATCACACCTTTTTCCTTGGAAGAAAGCAAGCTTCACTACTGTGAAGATTTTTTACAATGGCTTTATACTTTATACTGTGACCCCCACCTTGTTCTAGATCCCCGCACCCCCAGCCAGAGGAAACATCATCCCTGCATCCAATCTGTCCATCCCTGTCAGAATTTTATATGTTTCAATGAGATCCCCTCTCATTCTTCTAAACTCCAGTGAATACATGTCTAGTCGGCCCAATCACTCCTCATACGACAATCCTGCCATTCCAGGGATCAGTCTGGTAAACCTTTGCTGCAGTCCCTCTATGGCATGTATATCCTTTCTTAGGTAAGGAGACCAAAACTATACACAATACTCCAGGTGTGGTCTCACCAAGGCCCTGTACAGCCACAGTAAGACATCATTGCTCCTGTACTCAAGTCCTCTCACAATAAAGGCCAACATACCATTTGCCTTCTTAGCTGCTTGCTACACCTGCATGCTTGCTTTCAGTAATTGATGTACAAGGTCACCCAGGTCCCTTTGTACATCAACATTTCCCAATCTATCACCATTTAAATAATAAGATAAAAGCAAAATACTGCGGATGCTGGAAATCTAGAACAAAAACAAAAATACCTGGAAAAACTCAGCAGGTCTGACAGCATCTGTGGAGAGGAACACAGTTGACTTTTCGAGTTCGTATGACCCTTCATCAGAACAAAGACATATAGAAATGAAATGAAATATAAGCTGGTAGAATGGGGTGGGACAAGAGAGCTCGATAGGAGGCCAGTGATAGGTAGAGGCCAAGAAGAGACTGCCAAAGATGTCATAGACAAAAGGACAAAGGGGTGTTGACGGTGGTGATATTATCCAAAGGATATGCTAACGGGGAGATTAAGGGAAGCAAGCAGGACAAGCTAGTGGCAGATGGTCCTAGTGCGGGTGGGGTGGGAGGAAGGGATCGAAATGGGCTAAAAGGTGGAGATGAAACAATAGATTGAAATACATTTAAAAATAGGAGGGAAAAGAAAAAAAAAATAGTTGTAAAAAAATTATAAATTATTGGAAAAAGGGGGATTGGAAAGGGGGTGGGGATGGAGGAGAGAGTTCATGATCTGAAACTGTTAAACTCAATATTAAATCCGGAAGACTGTAAAGTGCCTAGTCGGAAGATGAGGTGCTGTTCCTCCAGTTTGCATTGAGCTTCACTGGAACATTGCAGCAGGCCAACGACGGACATGTGGGTATGAGAGCAGGGTGGTGTGTTGAAATGGCAAGCGACAGGGAGGTCTGGGTCATGCTTGCGGACAGACCGAAGGTGTTCTGCAAAGCGGTCACCCAGTCTGCGTTTGGTCTCTGCAATGTAGAGGAGACCGCATTGGGAGCAGCGAATGCAGTAGACTAAATTGAGGGAAGCAAGTGAAGTGCTGCTTCACTTGAAAGGAATGTTTGGGCTCTTGGACGGTGAGGAGGGGGGAAGTAAAGGGGCAGGTGTTGCACCTTCTGCGTTTGCATGGGAAGGTGCCGTGGGAGGCGGTATCATTTAAATAATACTCTTCTGTTTTTCCTACTGAAGCAGATAACTTCACACTTATCCACATCATACTGCATCTGCCATGTATTTGCCCAGTCACTCAACCTGTCAAAATCACCATGAAGCCTCTTAACTTCCTCTTCACTGCTTACATTCTCACCAAGTTTCATGTCATCAGCATACTTGGAAATATTACATTTGGCTCCCTCATTCAAATCATTGACATATATTCTAAATAGCTGCAGCCCAAGCACTGATCCCTGTGGAACCCCACTAGTCACTGCCTGCCACTCCAAAAAAGACCCATTTATTCCTACTCTCTGTTTCTTGTCTGCTAACCAGTTCTCAATCCATACCAATATGTTACCCCTAATTCCATGTACTTTAATTTTGCACATTAACCTCTTATGTGGGACTTTATCAAAAGCTTTCTGAAAATCCAAATACACCACATCCACTGGTTTTCCCTTATCTATTCTGTTAGTTACACCCTCAAAAAACACTAGTAGGTTTGTCAAACATGACTTACCTTTCATAAAATCCACGCTGACTTTATCTAATCCCGCTGATCTTTTCTAAATGTTCTGTTATCACATCCTTTATAATAGACTCTAGCATTTTCCCTACCACTGATGTTAGGCTAACCGGTCACTATTTTCCTGTTTTCTCCCTCCCCACCTTTTTAAATAGTGGGGTTATATTTGCCACCCTCCAATCTGCCGGGACTGTTCCAGAATCTACAGAATTTTGGAAGATGACAACCTGTGCATCCATTATTTCCATGGCCACCTCCTTTAGTGCCCTGGGATGTAGATCATCAGGCCCTGGGGGTTTATCAGTTTTCAGCTCAATTAATTTCTCCAGCACTAGTTTTTTAGTAATACTAATTTCCTTCAATTCCTCCTTCTCACGGGCCCTTGGTTCCCTAGCATTTCTGGTAAGTTATTTGTGTCTTCCTCCATGAAGACAAAACTGAAGTAGTTGTTTAATTGTTCTGCCATTTCCTTGTTCTCTATTATAAATTCTCCAGTTTCAGATTGTAAGGGACCTACATTTATCTTCACTAATATTTTTCTTTTTACTTACTTATAGAAGCTTTTACAGTCCGCTCTTATGTTCCCGGCAAGTTTACTCTCATATCTATTTTTCCCCTCTTAATCAATCTCTTTGCTGAATCTAAACTGCTCCCAATTCTCAGATTTGCTACTTTTTCTAGCAACTTTATATGACTCCTCTTTGGATTGAATACAAACCTTAGTTTCTTTTGTTAGCCAAAGTTGGGCCATTTTTCCTGTTGTGTTTTTGCACCAGAAAGGAATGTATAACTGTTGCAATGTACTTTGGCAGGAAGAATAGAGGAGCTGAATATTATTTAAATGGAAAAAAACTGCAAAAGGCTACAGCACAGGGGATTTGGGAGTCCTTGTGCGTGAATCCCAAAAAGCTAACATACAAGTTCAACAGGTAATAGGGGAGGCAAATGGAATGTTGGCCTTTATTTCAAAGGGAATGGAGTATAAAAATAGCGAAGTCTTGCTAAAACCATACAAGGTACTAGTTAGACCACACCTAGAATACTGTGAACAGTTTTGGTCCCTTAGCTAGGAAAGATATAAAGGCATTTGAGACAGTCCAGAGAAGGTTCACTAGGTTGATCCCAGGTATGGAGGGATTTTCTTATGAGGAGAGGTTGAGTAGCTTGGGTCTGTATTCATTGTAGTTTAGAAGAATGAGAGGTGACCTTATTGGAACCATAAGATTCTTAGGGGGCTTGACAGGATAGATGCTGAGAGGTTGTTTCCCCTTGTGGGAGAGTCTAGGTCCAGAGAGCATAATCTGAGAGTAAGAGGTCACCCATTAAAGACAGAGATGAGAGGAATTTCTTCTCTCAGAGGGTAGTAAATTTGTGGAATTCTTTACCGCTGAGGGCTGTAGAAGTTCGGTCGTTAAATATATTCAAGGTGGAGATAAACAGATTTTTAATCAGTAAGTGAATCAAGGGTTATGGGAAAAAGCAGGAAAGTGGAGTTGAGGATTATCGGAATAGCCATGATCTCATTGAATGGCAGAGCAGACTCGATGGGCCAAATGCCCTACTTCTGTTCCTACGTCTTATGGCCTTATACATCCGTACCTTAAATATTAGCCATTGCCTATCCATCGTCGTGCCTTTTAATGAAGTTTCCCAATCTATCTTAACCAACTCACGCCTCATACCTTCGTAGCTTTCTTTGTTTAGACTTAAGACCCTAGTTCCGGATCAGACTATTTGACTTTCCATCCTAATGACAAATTCTATCATGTAATGGTCACTGTTCCTTAAAGGACTCCACACAAGATTATTAATTAACCCCTTTTCATTGCACAATAGCAAATCTAGGATAGCCTGTACCCTGGTAGGTTCCTTGGTGTGCTGGTCTAAAAAACCATCTCGTACACTGTCCAGGAGCTCATCTGCCACAGTATTATTGCTAATTTGGTTCTGGTGCAGACACGATGGGCCGAGTGGCCTCCTTCTGTGCCGTAACAATCCTGTGATTCTGTGGTTTACCCAGTCTCTATGTAGTTTAAAGTCACCTTTGATTATTGTAGCATCCTTGTTACGTGCATCTCTAATTTCATGTTTAATGCCATTGCCTACCTTACCACTACTGTTTGGAGGCCGATCAACAGCTCCCACTAATTTTTCCCACCCCTTGTTGCTTCCTAGCTCCACCCAGACCGATTCTACATCGACATTTTCTGAGCCAATATCCTCTCTCACTATCGCACTGATTTCATCCTTAGCTAACAATGCCACGCCACTTCCTTTTCCTTTTTACCTGTCCTTCCTAAATATCAAGTACCCTTGGAAGTTCTCAGCCTTGGTCACTCTGCAGCCGTGTCTCCATCATCGCAATCGTATCGCACCCATTCACATCTATTTGCGTTGTTAATTCACCTATCTTATTACGAATGTTCCATGCATTCAGATACAGTGCCTTTAGGCTTGTACCTTTTTAACACTTTTACATACCTTTTTTTGTACTATGGCCCTATTTGCTGCTAGCCCTTGTTTCCTCTGACATCCACTTTTGCTTTCTGCTTTTCTTTCATTCCTATCTTTGTTTCCTTCTCTTGTGTCTCCCTGCTCAGGTTCCCATCTCCCTGCCAATCTAGTTGAAACCCTCCCCCACAGTACCAGCGAATACCCCTGTGAGGATATTGGCCCCAGTCCTGCTGGAGTGCAACCTGTCCAGCTTGTACAGTTCCCATCTTCCTCAGAATCAGTCCCAATGCCTCAGGAATCTAAATCTCTCCCTCCTACACCATCTCTCCAGCCACGCATTCATCTGGCCTATTCTCCTATTCCTGATCTCACTAGCACATGCACTGGGAGTAATCCTAAGATTACTATCTTAGAGGTCCTGTTTTTTAATTTATTTCCTAGCTCCCTATATTCTGCTTTCAAGACCTCATCCCTCTTTTTACCTATGTTGTTGGTACCAATATGGACCACGACCTCTGGCTGTTCACCCTCCCCCTTCAGAATGTCCTGCAGCTGCTCAGTGACATCCTTGAACCTGGCGCCAGGGAGGCAACAAACCATCCCAGTGTCTGCGGCCGCAGAAATGTCTATCTGTTCCCCTTAGGATAGCATTCCCTATCACTATTGCTTTCCTACGCTTTTTTCTCCCCTCCTGTGCAGCTGAGCCACCCGTGGTGCTACAGACTTGGCTCTTACTGCATTCCCCTGATAAACCATCTCCCCCAACAGTATCCAAAACAGAATATCTGTTAGAGAGGGAGATAGACCCAGGGGACTCCCACACTACCTGCCTAGCACTTTTTCTCTGTCTGACGGTCACCCATTGCCTTTCTGCCTGTGCACTCTTTACCTATGGTGTGACCACTTCATTATACATTCTATCCACAATGATCTCATGCTTGCGGATGCTCCACAGCGACTCTAGTTGCAGCTCAAGCTCCAAAACACGGGCTTTGAGCAGCTGCAGGTGGGTATCTACACACAGGTGGTCGCCCTGGACACTGGGAGTGACCCTGACTTCCCATCCATTCCCTTTTCTGGTACGACCTTTTTGATAAACTCCTCAAGCAGTCTTATTACTGTCACCGATTTACCAGTTTCCAACAATAGGCTTTCAGATCACAGAATCACGCAGTGCAGAAAAGGCCCTTCAGCCCATCGAGTCTGCACCGACACATGAAAAACACCTGACCTACCTACCTAATCCCATTTACCAGCACTTGGCCCATTGCCTTGAATGTCATGACGTGCCAAGTGCTCATCCAGGTACTTTTTAAAGGATGTGAGGCAACCCGCCTCCACCACCCTCCCAGGCAGCACAATCCAACCGTCACAACCCTCTGGGTAAAAAAGTTTTTCCTCACATCCCCCCTGAACCTCCTGCCCCTCACCTTGAACTTATGTCCCCTTGTGACTGACCCTTCAACTAAGGGGAACAGCTGCTCCCTATCCACCCTGTCCATGCCCCTCATAATCTTGTACACCTCGATCAGGTCGCCCTCAGTCTTCTCTGCTGTAACGAGAACAACCCAAGTCGATCCAACCTCTCTTCATAACTTAAATGTTTCATCCCAGACAACTCCTGGTGAATCTCCTCTGCACCCCCTCCAGTGCAATCACATCCTTCCTATAATATGGCGACCAGAACTGCACACAGTACTCCAGCTGTGGCCTCACCAAGGTTCTATACAACTCCAACATGACCTCCCTACTTTTGTAATCTATGCCTCGATTGATAAAGGCACGTGTCCCATATGCCTTTTTCACCACCCAACTAACATGCCCCTCTGCCTTCAGAGATCTATGGACACACACGCCAAGATCCCTTTGTTCCTCAGAACTTCCTAGTGTCATGCCGTTCATTGAATATTTCCTTGTCAAATTACTCCTTCCAAAGTGTATCACCTCTCACTTTTCAGGGTTAAATTCCATCTGCCACTTATCTGCCCATTTTACTATCCCATCTATATCTTCCTGTAGCCCAAGACACTCAACCTCACTGTTAACCACCCAGCCAATCTTTGTGTCATCCGCAAACTTACTAATCCTACCCCCCACATAGTTGTTTATATAAATCACAAACAATAGGGGACTGAGCACAGGTCCCTGTGGTATGCCACTGGACACTGGCTTCCAGTCACTAAAGCATCCTTCTGTCATCGCCCTCTGTCTCCGACAACTAAGCCAATTTTGAATCCACCTTATCAAATTACCCTGTATCCCATGTGCATTTGCCTTCTTTATAAGTCTCCCATGTGGGACCTTGTCAAAGGCTTTGCTGAAATCCATATAAACTACATCAACTGCACTACCCTCATCGACACACCTGGTCACCTCCTCAAAAAATTCAATCAAATTTGTTAGGCATGACCTCCCTCCGACAAAGCCATGCTGACTATCCCTGATCAAACCTTGCCTCTCCAAGTGGAGATAGATTCTCTCCTTCAGAATTTTCTCCAATAGTTTCCCTACCAGTGACATGAGACTCACTGGTCTGTAGTTCCCTGGCTTATCTCTACAACCCTTCTTAATAGCGGACCCACATTAGCTGTTCTCCAGTCCTTTGGCACCTCCCCCGTGTCCAGAGAGGAATTAAAGATTTGGGTCAGAGTCCCTGCGATCTCCTCCCTTGCCTCCCTCAGCAGTCTGGGACACAAATCATCCTGACCTGGAGATTTGTCCACTTTATGCCTGCCAACACCTCCAATATCTTGTCACTCCCTATATCAATTTGCTCAAGAACCTCTCAGTCTCTCTCCAAGAGTTCGATACCTTCATCCTCATTCTCTTGGGTGAAGATGGATGTGAAGTATTCATTCAACACTCTAGCGATGTTCTCTGGCTCCACCCATAGATTGCCCCCTTGGTCCCCGATGGGCCCTACTCTTTCCCTGGTTATCCTCTTCCCATTGATATACTTATAGAATATCTTGGGATTTTCCCTACTTTTACCGGCCAGAGCTTTCTCATATCCCCTCTTTGCTCTCCAAATTGCTTTCTTAAGCTCCACCCCGCACTTTCTGTACTCCACTAATGCCTCCGCCGATTTGCTCCCCTTATACTTGATAAAAGCCTCTCTTATCGTATTCTGAATATCTCTGGTCATCTGGGCTTGTTTCTCCTTCCTATCACCCTAGAGGGAACATGTTGAGCCTGTACCCTCCCCATTTCCTTTTTGAACGCCCCCCACTGCTCTTCTGTAGATTTCCCCACAAGTAGCTGTTCCCAGTCTACCTTGGCCAGATCCTGCCTTATTTTACTAAAATCCGCTCTCTCCCAATCCAAAACATTTTTTTGCAACTTGTCTATTTCTTTGTCCATAACAAGCTTAACAAGATGCCCAGTCAAAGCCATGCTGACTATCCGTGATCAAACCTTGCCTCTCCAATAAAAGCATACTGGTTTCTTTACATCACTTTTACATACTGCACTATCATTTTTCTTGACTGGAACATCTTCTGCCTCCTCCAAAAAGCTAGACTGTTTCCTCTTCCTCCAACTTCCCTGCGAGCTTACAGGCAGAAGTTTACTCCCCCTAATTGTCTATGTGATATATCATACCCATCTGCCAGTACTGCTGCTTGTCATACTCTAGAAACCTTATGGTCTTCCAAGTGTAACCTTATAGCTATTGGGGTACTATTTTGAAATTCTTCCATCACCATTAGCTTCCTCCGATTCTCAAAGTTTTGCTCCAACTTCAGTGATCAGTGATACCACACCATTTCTTTTTCCCTAGCAAATTCTAAAAATGTTTCAAGCAGTCTTTGAATTTCAATGGAAATACCTCAGAGGCAAATTCATAAGCATTAAATACTGCAGCTTTAACTATCTCATAACCTGAAGATTATTCTCACCATGCAAGCTTGACGCTGATACTGAGAAAGGAGCAACAAAGACATCTTGCCATGGAGACGTGGGGATGTGTGTGAAAGAGTGCGTGGTGAAGCCCCTTGAGCTGGCAGTGAGTGAGATTCCAGTGTGATGGGCTTGAGTGTGAGAGTTTAGAGCAATGAGATGGTTGCCTTACCCTGGTGGCACAGATGAGATCATTCATCCTCTATCTGCATTGGATGGCCAGCCTCTCTGCGCAGCATTGGCACTGATCACCATTGCCATCACCTACCAAGCCAGAGTGGTAATGTTGCTCCCCATCCTGCAGTCAAAGCGGGGGTGAAGGACATCAAGGCGGGCCTCCACAGTGTCCAAAAGGCACTCGAGCGAAGTATCAAAAAGCCTGGGGGGCTACAGACTTCTTGCCTTTTGGCGCAATGTCTTATTTGTAGCAGTCCTGGGTTGGAAGGAGTGAGAGGTGTGTGCACAGCTGTACTTTAAATGTGGTGCCCGGCGTGATGAAGCGGCGAAGTGATGCCATGGCAGGCGAATCGGAGCCCACTCACCATGGCAATGGCATTTTTCTGAATTTGGCTAATTAATGCGACAGATTTGGGACGAGACGGCATGAGAAACCGCCATTGTGGCCAACGCACTTAGTGCAAATCTGGGACAATTCTGCCCAGTGTCCAACATTAGATTAAAGAGGAGGCGATGGCATAGTGATATTCTCGCTGGACTAGTAATCTAGAGACCCAGGGAAATGCTCTGGGGACCCAGGTTCGAATCCCGCCATAGCAGATGGTGGAATTTGAATTTCAATAAAAATCTGGAATTAAAAATCTAATGGTGATCATGAAACCATTGCCAATTGTTGTAAAAACTCATCTGGCTCATTAATGTCCTTTAGGGAAGGAAATCTGTCATTTTTACCTGGTCTGGCCTACATGTGACTCCAGACCCACAGCAATGTGGTTGACTCTTAAATGTCCTCTGAAATGGCCCAGCAAGCCACTCAGTTGTAACAAACCACTACAACGTCACAAAAAAGGAATGAAACCAGACGGACCACCCAGCATCGACCTAGGCACCGGAAACAACAACGGCAAACTCAGCCCTGTCGACCCTGCAAAGTCCTCCTTACTAACATCTGGGGGCTAGTGCCAAAATTGGAAGATCTGTCTCACAGACTAGTTAAGCAACAGCCTGACATAATCATCCTCACGGAATCCTACCTTACAGATAATGTCCCAGGCACCAGCATCACCATCCCCAGGTATGTCCTGTTCCACCAGCAGGATAGACCCAGCAAGCGTGGCAGCACAGTGGTATATAGAATGGGGAAGGAGTTGCCCTGGAAGTCCTCAACATTGACTCCGGTCCCCATGAAGTCTCATGGTATCAAGTCAAACATGGGCAAGGAAACCTCCTGCAGGTTACCACGTATCACCCTCCCTCAGCTGATGAATCAGTGCTGCTCCATGTTGAACATCACTTGGAGGAAGCATTGAGGGTGGCAAGGGCACAGAATGTACTGTGGGTGGGGGACTTCAATGTCCATCACCAAGAGTGGCTCGATAGCATCACTACTGACCGAGCTGGCAGAGTCCTGAACGACATAACTGCTAGCGTGGGTCTGCGGCAGGTGGTGAGGGAACCAACAAGAGGGAAAAACATGCTTGATCTCATCTTCAACAACCTGCCTGCAAATGTATCTGTCCATGACAGTATTGGTGGGAGTGACCACCGGAGAGTCGTTGGGGAGACAAAATCCTGCCTTGATATTGAGGATATCCGCCATCTTGTTGTGTGGCACTACCACCATGCTAAATGGGATAGATTTCGAACAGATCTAGCAACTCAAGTCTGTGCATCCATGAGGCGCTGTGGGCCATTAGCAGCAACAGAATTGTACTCGAACACAACCTGCAACCTCATGACCCAACATCTCCCCCACTCTACCACTGCCATCAAGCCAGTGGATCAAGCCTGGTTCAATGAAGAGTGCAAGAGGGCATGCCAGGAGCAGCACCAGGCATATCTAAAAATGAGATGTCAACCTGGTGAGGCTATAACATAGGGCTACTTCCGTGCCAAACAGCATAAGCAGCAAGTGATGGACAGAGCTTAGCAATCCCACAACCAACGGGTCAGATTTCAGTTCTGCAGTACTGCCACATCCAGTCGTGAATGGTGGTGGACAATTTAACAACTCACTGGAGGAGGCGACTCCACAAATATCCTCATCCTCAATGATGGAGGAGCCCAGCACATCGGTGTAAAAGATAAGGCTGAAGCATTTGCAGCAATCTTCAGCCTGAAGGGCTGAGTGGATGATCCATCTGAGCCTCCTCCGGAGGTCCCCAGCATCACAGATGCCAGTATTCAGTCAATTTGATTCACTCCACATGATATCAAGAAACAGCTGAAGGCACTGGATATTGCAAAGGCTATGGGCCCAGACAATATTCTGGCAATAGTACTGAGGACTTGTGCTCCAGAAATTGCTGCGCCCCTAGCCAAGCTGTTCCAGTACAGCTACAACACTGGCATCTACCCGGCTATGTGGAAAATTGCCCAGGTACGTCCTGTACACAAAAAGCAGGGCAAATCCAACCTAGCCAATTACCGCCCCATCAGTCAGTCCCTATCATCAGTAAAGTTATGGAAGGGGTCATCAACAGTGCTATCAAGCAGTACTTGCTTAGCAATAACCTGCTTACTGACACCCAGTTTGGGTTCTGCCAAGGCCACTCAGCTCCTGACCGCATTACAGCCTTGGTTCAAACATGGACAAAAGAGCTCATCTCCCGAGGTGAGGTGAGACTGACTGCCCTTGACACCAAGGCAGCATTTGACCGAGTGTGGCATCAAGGAGCCCTAACAAAACTGGAGTCAATGGGAATCGGGGGAAAACTCTCCGATGGTTGGAGTAATACCTAGCACAAAAGAAGATGGTTGTAGTTGTTGGAGGTCAGTCATCTCAGCTCCAGGACATCACTGCAGGAGTTCCTCAGGGTAGTGTCCTCAACCCAACCATCCTCAGCTGCTTCTTCCATGACCTTTCTTCCATCATAAGGTTAGAAGTGGAGATGTTCACTGATGATTGCACAATGTTCAGCAACATTCGCGACTCCTCACGTACTGAAGCAGTCCATGTCCAAATGCAGCAAGACCTGGACAACATCCAGGCTTGGACTGACAAGTGGCAAGTAACATTTGCACCACACAAGTGTCAGGCAATGACCATCTCCAACAAGAGAGAATCCAACTATCACCCCTTGATATTCAATGGTATTATCATCACTGAATCCCCCACTAACAACATCTTGGGGGTTACCATTGACCAGAAACTGAACTGGACTAGCCATATAAATACTGTGGCTACAAGAGCAGGTCAGAGACTAGGAATTCTGCGATGGGTAACTCACCTCCTGATTCACCAAAGCCTGTCCACCATCTACATGGCACAAGCCAGGAGTGCGATGGAATACTCCACACTTGCATGGATGATTGCTGCTCCCACAACATTCAAGATGATTGACACCGTCCAGGACAAAGCAGCCCGCTTGATTGGCACCACATTCACAAACCTTCACTCCCTCCACCACCGTCGCACAGTAATAGCAATGTGTACCATCTACAAGACATACTGCAGGAATTCACCAAGGCTCTTTGGACAGCACTTTCTAAACCCACGACCAGTACCATCTAGAAGGACGAGGGCAACAGATAGGTGGTAACACCACAACCTGGAAGTTCCCCTCCAAGTCACTCACCATCCTGACTTGGAAACATATCACAGTTCCTTCACTGCCGCTGGTCAAAATCCTGGAACTCCCTTCCTAACAGCACTGTGGATGTACCTGCACCACAGGGACTCGGAAGTTCAAGAAGGCAGCTCACCACTACCTTCTCAAGGGCAATCAGGGATGGGCAATAAATGCTGGCCCAGCCAGTGAAGCCCACATCCCATGAATGAATAAAAAAAAAATTAGACATGATTCGACAATTGGAAAATATTTGTTAAATAATCCTCAGTGTGCTAAGAGTTATGCTGACAATCAAAGAACAGGGCCCTGTATATTAATATATATGGTGTCCAGTACATGTAAATGCGCCTTATTGCGAGCCCGATTGACTCTTAAATTGGTGGTCAGTGTAATTCTTAGCACACTTAAGATTATTTACAAATGTTGGTCAAAGGAATACACTTACAGCCAATTTACGATTGTCAATCGGGCTTGCGGTGTGGTGCATTCATGTGTACTGGAAGCTACATTTATTAATACACACGGCCCATTCTTTGCACACAGAAAGAACATGTACACATTTTTTAAAGTTCATTTACGGAATGTGGGTGTCACTGGCTAGGCCAGCATTTATTGCCCATTCCTAATTGCCCTTGTTTAGACGGCATTTAAGAGCCAACCACATTGCTGTGGGTCTGGAGTCACATGTAGGGCAGACCAGGTAAGGACAGCAGATTTCCTTCCCTAAAGGACATTAGTGAACCAGATGGATTTTTACAACAATCGACAATGGTTTCATGGTCATTGTTAAACTTTTAATTCCAGATTTTTATTGAAATTCAAATTCCACCATCTGCCATGGCAGGATTCGAGCCCATTGCACCCATTTCAGCTAAATAAGACGTGACAGCCATTTGCTCCTTCCTCAGGGCATTTCTTTGATCAATCAGGATCAAGCGGCCTGGTTTAAATTTCAAACAACGCTTGACAGTTAACTGTCAGTCACCATCACTGGCCCATTCGCCATGGCAATGCCTCTACCAATCAGAGTCCACTTGCCAACCAATCAGCACTCCCTTCACGTACAGTATAAATTGTTGTTTTCCCCTTATATTAGTATTCTCTCGAGTATCCTGATGAGTGCATGATGAAAAGCTTCGGCATTTTTTTTTCCAGCAATACTCAAGTTCTGCACTACCAAATGATAATCTGAAGATCCTTCTCCTGAAAGACTGGAGTGCACATCCATACCTTCACGCCCAAAATTCTTTGCAAAATGGGAGTCCATGTGTCCTTAAGCCACTTTAGCTTTGTAGCCACCTTTTCAAACGAAATGGAATATCTCTCAACTCTGTCATCAGTGAAGTTAGGCAATAGAAGAAGGCTCTTATGTCAAAGCTCCCAACAGGACATGATTCCTCATCCGAACTACTGGACTCTTTCATTCTGCTCCCTAAGCTTTTCTCTAGCCAATTCATGCTGTCTGATTTTTTTCTTTCTCTGCTTGAAACTCAAGCTAAAGCTTGCGCATTTCCATTTCTTTTGCTCTTTCTTTTATTTGTTCGTCTTTTTCCAATTCAAACTTTTTCAGTTCTTTTTCAAGTTCAAGTGTTTTCATTTCTCTATCTCAAATTGCTTCATCTGCAACTGAATTCTGACTAACTCAACCGAATTGCTTTCTGGATTAACTTTTTCTTCTTCCAATCTTAGATGCTGCGCTATTACCTCAATTATGTCTGATTTCTTAGCCCCTGCTTTTCTCTCCATCTCCAACTCTTCACTAGTACAATTAACCTAGCCTTGGTTAAAAGCTGCAAATCACTCAGGAATAAATCTTCCCTTTCCAGAAAAGTCTTAGCTCAAGACAAAGTCATTCTGCTTTTCAATCGGTATAGTGAAATTCACCATGGGAATCTTATAAGCCTTAACTTCAGGAAGTATCAGCACTCGTATTTGTCTTTGGATTCGAAATCCCAGACGAGCCCCTAATTTATGTTATGATCCTTGGCCAGGCCCCAGGTTGTGGGGGAGATCCGATCAGGAACTAGTAACGTTATGTTTAAAGCAGAAAGAAGTTTGAGAATCAAAAAAGCCACAAGATTCCAGGGGTATGGAACAAACAAAAATAAACTTTACTATACAAGTTCAGAAAGATTAAAACATTACAATGTTTATCTTATATTCTAACTTTCAGGGTAAGTATGAGTTACATGTGATTTAACAGGCAAATTGTGGTCGAATACCCACACTACAGAACAAACGGCAGATGTGACCAAAACAGATCCAATGGATTTCTCAACAACCCACCCAGAAATTTGTCACATTGTGAGCTAACCAATCTCACTGAACCTTGGTCTCCCCAAGGTAGGTCTCAAATCTCCATATTCAAAGATCTGGCCTTGGAATTCTCTCCAAAACTCACTTCCACTTAGAGAGAACAAGAACCCACCTCACAGGGTTTTAATCTTGTCTTCTGAGATTCTTTTCCCTTGGATTCTAAGTACATAGAATCACCTCACCTACCAAGCACAATCTCAGATCTTCAGCCGTGCCAGCAGAACACCACTGCCCAAAGGGTAACCTTTACCCCGACGGCCCACAGCATGGAGTCACCAACCTTCAGCTGCCTTCTCTCATGCACGCTTCACTTAATGTCTACTCCCTGCAGCTCACTCTTTAATTTGAAACCTTTTTCTCTTCTCCTTTCTTTTAACATAACGGGACTTATGTCCGTCCCGTTTTTAATCCCTTCCCTGGGACTTCCTTTTGGGGCCTCTCCCTGTCCCCCTCCCTGGTTTGGGACCTCTCCCTGTCCCCCTCCCTGGTTTGGGACCTCTCCCTGTCCCCCTCCCATGTTCCTCTACCTGGGACACCTACTAGATAATGGTGCCCCGTACGCAAGTTACCCGACCTGCCTTTTTCGTGCTGTTATTCTTTGTTCACGCACAGCCGTGCAGGGCCGGTCCTCAAACTGAAGAACAAAGAATAACTGATGTGCAGACGTGCGACCTGTTCCCAGCCGGCGCATGCACGGCAGACCTGAGATTCATAGGGAATCGGAGTTCCCAACCTCCAAACTAAGATAAGTATAGGTTTCATCACACCTGCCATTCTCACTCACTCTGGGCAAACACTTGATCTCTTTACTGCAACCATTAACCATTCCCTACGTTTTGCTGCATGACATTTTGTCATTTAATCTCTCCCGCCCCCTACCCTATTATAGACCTTCTCTTTCGTTCTTCCTCCCCCTTCCCCCTTTCAACGGCATATAGCCTACCACATTTCTACCTTCCTTCAGTTCTGAAGAAGAGCCTTATTCAACTGAAAATGTTAACTGTTTCTCTCTCCACAGACGCTGCCAGGCCTGCTGAGTATTTCCATCGTTTTCTGCTTTTATTTCAGATCTCCAGCATTGGTAGTATTTTGCTTTTGTTAACAGTTATGTTATGAAATCTGAACAACTCTCATGAATATTGTAACAGTTTAAAAGATAATAAAAATAAGAATAAAAATAGTTAGTTGACCTAATCCAAACTTGACTCTAAAGGTAATGAAATTTTCCGGCAATAGCTTGCAAACTCTGATCCTGCCGCCACCCCCATCTGTGTCCCAAATCTCTACCCAAGAACCAATCATCACAGATGAGCAGAATAAAGGTCAGCAGTGTACACACCCTATGTCATTGAGATTGATCACCGTCAAAACCAATAAAGTTTAGAAAGAAAAGCTCTCATTACAAAGTGATTGTAGTTGATATGGGCACGCAAAATCAATATGTGGTTAAAATGCAGAGCAAACTATCACACAGAGTAGCTGAGGCGAATAGCATAGATGCATTTAAGATAAGTTAGATAAGTACATGAGGGAAAAAGGAATAGAAGGTAATGCTGATCCGGTTAGATGAAGAAAGACAAGAGGAGGCACGTGTGCAGCACAAATACCAGAAGAGGCCAGTTGGACCGAATAGCCTATTTTTATGCTGTAAATTCTACATAAAATGCTGGGCCAAAACAGTTCTAAATCTCGCATATAAAACAGATGGTTAAAAGATCATACTGTAGCACTACACGACACTACTATAGTTGATTCTGTGCTGCAAAACACATGCATCTTCGCTAGGCAGGCTTTTGCCCCCAAGAACGGAATCGAACTAGAAAGATTTGACCTACAGGAGGACAGTTTCTACAAACCATAATCAAAAGGAGAAAAACAGCAAACTGAAAATCCAGCCAATACTTATTTTTTTTAGAAATATCTATTCTTCAGATATGAGCCAATACTAAAAAGGCTGCATGTATCATCTATCCCCAGCTGACCCTGAGCAGGTGGCTAGCTTTCTCCTTGAATTGTGGTCCTTGTGATGATGACCCATCCATAGTTTCAGCAAGGAAGTTCCAGGGTTCTTACCCAGCAACAATGAAGGAACATGTCCAACTTGGGATGGCATGCAACTTGAAGGGGAGCTAAAGGTGATAATGTTTCTAAAACCTTGCCATTCTGGTCCATCTCAACAGCAGAGTTGAGAGAAGCAAGGTGCTGCCGAAGTAACATTGATGAGTTTCTGTATTTGCATCCTGTAAATCGTACATACTGCAGTGCACTGGTGGAAGAGGGGATGGATGTTGGGTCCAGCAGCAAAAGCAACAATGAAGCAAATTGCTCTGTGCAGTATGGGGTCAATCTGAGTTTTGTTCAGATGCGAGTAGTGGATATTCCACCGCTTACAGCATTTAAACATTGTACTTGCAGACATGACAGGCCAAATGACCACCTTCTGCATTGTAACAATTCTGAGACTCTTCAAGGGGTCAGGTGGTGTGTCACTCCTTGCACTGCCCAGCTTAAACCATGTGCAAGGCCACTGTTACTCTCACGGCCATGCTGGCTGGTTGGGTTGATCCCATGGTCAATGATGCTGTTAATGTTGATGGCGGAATACTTAGCGATGGCTGTGCCTTTGAATGTCACGGGAAGTTGGCTAGAATTTGCAATGATCATTACCAACCAATTAGGTGGCACAAATGTTACTTGGTAGTTCTCTGCCCAAGTCTGGGTATTATCCAAGTCCTGTTGTAGGCTGGCATGTGCAGCTTCATTATCATTGAAATGAAGCTTTTTTATTTCTTATTCATTCATGGGATGTGGGTGTCGCTGGCTAGGGCAGCATTTATTGTCCATCCCTAACTGCCCTCGAGAAGGTGGCGGTGAGCAGTCTTCTTGAACCGCTGCCAATGTTCATCGGTGGTGGAGGGAGTGAGTGTTTGTGGATAGGGTGCCAATCCAGTGGGCTTCTTTGTCCTGGATGGTATCAAACTTCTTGACTGTTGCTGGAGCTGCACTCATCCAGGCAAGTGGAGAGTATTCCATCACACTCCTGACATGTGCCTTGTCGATGGTGGACAGGCTTAGGGGAGTCAGGAGGTGAGTTATTCACCGCAGAATTCCTAGCCTCTGACCTGCTCTTTTAGCCACAGTATTTATATGGCTGGTCCATTCAGTTTCTGGTCAATGGTAACCCCCAGGATGTTGATTGTGGGGGATTCATCTAAGGTAATGCCATTGAATGTCAAGGGACAATGGTTAGATTCTCTCTTGATGGAGAGGGTCATTGCCTGGCACTTGTGTGCCACTTGTCAGCCCAGGTCCAGGTCTTGCTGCATTTGGACATGGACAGCTTCAGTATGACTATTATAACTAAAAAAAAAAAGAGCACGTATCTCCACTCTTTTCATAGCACAATAAATATTCTACAAAATACCATAACAACCTTATTGTTCCAGGGAAGGCTTAGACTGTGAGAAGAAATTGGATCATGTAAAATGAAATGTCAAATCCTTTGTTTTCCACTTGATTCCATTCATGACCAAAGACACGAGTCTGCTGGAAACCCAAAACTCTCAAGGATACGAATATAACATTCAGATATTAAATGAAGTGGAGTATCCCACTGGCTGCTCACTGTTCAGTGTTCGCTGTTATTTTACAACCCTCCATTTATTTGATGATTGAAGGGCACTAACAGGCAAAATAATCTCAAGTCATTTAAATTTACTTTATATTGCAGAGTAGCACTCAGCATATTTTTAAAATTATGACAAACACATTTATGATTTGAATTGAAAGCTTCTTTGCAAATGCACTCTTTGATAATTAGGCATATTATTATCTGCTTAACATATTTTGCTCATGCTGTTAAATGGTCACCCTTTCTTTACAGGTGACTTAGCATACCTGGAGGTTGTGGCAAGTAAGCCCCAAGCAGTTTGGATTTCTTCTTTTCGTAACCTTTCTGTGTGATGTCTCCTGCAAATGAAAGAAAACAAACCATTATTAAATGAAAACATGCAGAATAAATTACCGTGTTGAGGTCTGTTACGTTCCATCAAAACAGCTGCTTTGGCACTTCTCATCAAATCAGCCCATCCTGGGTCATAGTCTTCTGAAATCCTTATCCACACATGTGATCATTTTGCTAAATGAAACCTAGTGCAATTTGTTTCAGCAGAACTGGGTAGGCTTGTGGTTTTAAATCCTTGCTGGCTAGTCATGAGCAGATTTTCAGAATAACACAGGCACTTTCATTAAAGTAATCAACAATGAATTATGCATTAGTTATGGGCTTGTAATCGCTGTCAAAATGAATTATCTACCAGGCCCAATCATTTCTATTTAATAAAGGTAGAAAGTTCCAGAAATAGACAGTACTTCCATCAGCATCAGAAAAGGGAAAAAAAAAGATAGGTTCATGTTTTGACTAAAAACCTTTTTAATCAGACCAGGTCTCACAAAGGATCTCTGCTCAAAACGTTAACATTTCTATTCTTCTAACAGATGCTGACAGATCTGCAATGTGTTTCCAACATTTTGTTTTCCTTTCAGTTTCCAACATTTGAATTTTTTAAAAGCATCTTTCATTAGTGGGTAATTAGATTATCATAACTCAAATCACACCCAATGTGTCAGAAAACAACCAACACTTGGGCAACTGGAGTAATATGAAAATAATGATCACAGCTATCCCAAGGAGTTCACTAGAGTCATCCAATTAACATCCAGTTTGTCATCCATTCTTGTCCGGGTCCACATGTGCTAAACTTTGACATTATATATATTTCAGTTTACCATGTATCTATTGGATATTCATAAGCACCAACATTTCTAGATGGATTTTCCATTCTGCGCCTATAATCTCATTTATGCTACTTCCTCTCTCCCTTCCCAAATAAAAACACTATGAATTTTGTTGTGAAATAATAGTGATTTTTTTCAGTCATTCTTAGGATGTGAGTGTTGCCCATCCTTAATTTCCCTTGAAAAGGTGGTGAACTGCAGCATTTCCATGCGTTGCAAGTACAGCCAGAGTGCTGCTTAGGAAAGGGGTTCCAGGATTTTGAACCAGCAACAGGAGAATACAGGATACTTCACAGTGCCTTCCAAACTACCACCTTGAAGAACAAGAGCAGAACACCACAATTTGCAAGTTCCCCTCCAAGTCACACAGCATCCTGACTTGGAAATAGATCACCTTTTACTGTCACTGTGTTGAAATCCTGGGGAGGTGGTGGTGTAGAAGTATTGTCACTGGGCTGGTAATCCAGAGACCCAGGGTAACACTTTGGGGACCGGGGTTCTAATCCCACCACGGCAGATGGTGGAATTTGAATTCAATAAAAATCTGGAATTAAAAGTCTAATGATGACCACGAAATGATTGTTGCTTGTTCACTAATGTCCTTCAGGGAAGGAAATCTGCTGTCCTCACCTGGTCTGGCCTACATGTGACTCCAGACCCACAGCAATGTAATTGACTCTTAAATGCCTTCTGAATAAGGGCAATCAGGATTAGGCAATAAATGCTGGCCTAGCCAGCGACACCCACATCCCACGAATAAAAAAAAAACTGCCTTCCTAACAACACTGTGGGTGTACCTTCATCACGTGAACTGCAGCAGAGGTGGCTCACCACCACCTTCTCAAGGGCAATTGGGAATTGGAAATAAATGCTGGCCTAGGCAGCGAAGCCCACATCCAATGAAAGAATAAATAAAAATGATCAGGTTGCTGCCGTTCTTTCAGTTACATTAATGACTGACCGGAATCAGCCATACAGTACTACCTGGATAAAGGGTATATCTGCTTTTGAATGTGTAATTTATAATTAATATTGACTGTGATTTGCTTGTTAATTCATGTTTAATTTATGTTGATTTTGGTTTGATTGTTGAAGTAAAAGTTATGAAAAAGTGAAATCTTGTCCATTTTCATTGGGGTCATTTGGTAAATTCATTTCTTTTGGCTTGTTGATTTCCATGGAGATCATAATACCATGCTATGAAAGGTAGAATCTAATTAAATTAAAGTTATCAAACTTTTTCCAAAGATGTAGTAGTTTCATTTAAAAATCTCTTCAAAATATATACTGACAAAAGTGTAAAGAAGATTTTAAAACCATACAAATAAAAAAACTAAATGACAGGTTGCTTAGCTTAATTTTTGTTTTAAATAAAAAGACACTAATTATCTTCTTCAAAGAGAGCTAGACCAATTAAATATGTGACAATCAGATTAATAATAAGTTGGTTCATAACTTCCTCTATACATAAACTGCAATGATTTTTTTTATTCATTCATGGGATGTGGGCTTCGCTGGCTGGGCCAGCATTTATTGCCCATCCCTAGTTGCCCTCGAGAAGGTGGTGGTGAGCTGCCTTCTTGAACCGCTGCAGTCCATGTGGTGTAGGTACACCCACAGTGCTATCAAGTGCTATTGCACCAACAACTATGTTTAGTCATATTTGGAAGCTATTATATAGACCACCTTGCAATGTCTTTGGTACTACCACTTAGTGCTACTGTATTAGTGCAGAGTAAAACTGCTTTCTGGTCTCCTGACCTGGATACACTGCAGAAGACATCACTCCAAATTCCAGAATGAAAAGCCACTCCAAGATATAACTTCATGTAGTACATCCACTGATCCTTAATCTTGCATTTAACTCTTTTAAAATATACAAATTTTAGATGCACAAAAATGGTGAGTTTTGCATTTTTAATTTTAAATATTTTTATTCATTTTTTTTCTGTCAAATAAGGTGCATTATCTGAAAGGGTCCAGAAAGATCAATGCATTAAATTCACACATTACTGCTCAGATTATGTATCTTCTTATATATTACTATAGATACAATCTCATGTAATTCGCATGAAAACATTTTTTCTAACCTTTACACTCTGAAAGGAACTCAAATATGCATTACCACCGGAGGGAATTAAATGAAGGATCTGAAGGAGGGAACTAACTCCTTTTGTTTTACAGTCCGTCATTCCTGCTATGGAATGTATTTGGGTTTCAGCTATCTCAGGAAATCTATTTATATCAAATTAGCTGAAAGGGCACTTTACTGCACAAGAGCTTGTAAAGATCAAATGAACTAGAGTGGCAGTGCTTTAAATATTTCATATAAATTGTGTTTTTAACTTGGTTTGGTATCTGCACAATGTGGACTGTAAACATCAAGCAACTGACAGTTTTATATATATTCTTTCACTTAAGACACCTTTGCTGTCTTTCTCAACATGCAATTGGTGGACCAATTTAGGAGTTTTTTGACACATCGACCGATTCTGATAGAAATTCATATTTAACACTTTCCATGGATTTTTCTCCAACAGATTTACCTAGGCTGGCATGAATGCAGGAAGAGGTCCGTCAATTTATTTTTGGCACTGCTTAAGCTTGCCTTCCCTTCCTTCATGATTGCTCAGGCAACAGCAATACCTTTCTTGATGTCAGAAAGGTGAAATAAACCATCCTCCCAACGAAAAATAACTTTGCAAGCTTTTTAAGGAAACGAAATGAAAGATGAAAAATTGAAGCTCCAGGAAATATTAGAGAGATTACAGATTTAATAGAGGTGTTTAAAATCATGAAGGATGGTACTGGGTTGCCAGTGGTCAAGGGGTCTAGAATGAGGAAACACAAGGTTAAACATAAAATATTTAGGATAAAGACATTTCGATTGTCAACAAACCAACCAGACTATCACTTAGCCGAAGTTGCCTCAACAGTTCCACTCCATACCCAACTGCTCACTGCCCCATTAACAAAGTCAATTTACTTCTACCAGAATTGGCTGACAAAGAGACACTATTTTCCTCCAATCCCCAAAGTCCATTCTAGAGTTCTTCCACTCCTATCCTCTCAAATCAACATGGCACTGCTTTCATCTCTCACCAATTCAGTTAAGATGGTTGTCAAGCCAGCAAATTACTTCCTATCCCACCATAAACTGCTCTTCACTTTCTCTCCTCAAACTGTTATCAGCTTCTGCCCTTTCCTTTCATTGCCATGCAGCTTCCATCAACATCTATCTCTTTCTGCTGCCTACTCCACTTCATTTTCATTCACCTCCTTCCACTGTTATCCATATTCCCTCCGACTTATAGGTACAAGAATAATGATGTTGAAATTCACTGATAAAACCAAATTAGGGAGCACAGCCAACAGGAGGACAATTCCAGGAGTAGATAGGTTAGTAGAGAACAGGTAAGTGTCAAATATTATTTCATGTAGAAGAATATGAAGTAACACATTGAGGAAATTGAAATATGCCCTAATTAGTAAAATTCTTAACAGAATGAAAGAACCAACAGATCTACTGTTACACATTACTAGATCCTTAATGGTAGAAGTGTAGGTGGAAAAGGCCATAAAAAAGGTTTAGCTATAAATGCATTTAACCTAAAGGCACACAAATGATGCTGAATTTGCAAAATGGTTAAGCCACAATGGGAATTTTGTTTGCAGTTTCAAGCACTTCATTATACGGGGGATGTTAAGAGATGAAAAGAGTAAAAAAATTCGCTGGAATGCCAGAAATGAGAGATTATTGCCATGATAGAATCTTATAAAACTGGTGCTTTTCTTTTTACTAGAATAGAAGATTACAAAGGTAATAACAGAGATTTTCAAAATTATGAAAGGTTTTGAGAGGTTAAACAGTGTGAAATTGCATTCACTGTTTTGATAACAAAAGAATATAGATTAGTGATTGTCAGAGAAGCAAGGGCAAAACAAGATGATTTCCCACCCCCCCCCCCCCTTAGATAACGTATTAGAAATGGATTTCTGGATTACAAGCAGTTATTGATGTTTCATCATCTAAAAGGGAACTAGATAAATAGTTGAAAAGGAAGAATGTAAAAGAGTACAGGAAAAGGTCAAATAAATGGAATTAGTGTAGGTAGCTCCGGTTGAAGCTCTGACACACCAGCACAGGGTCAATAGACTCCTTTCTGCGTGATTCTAAATGGCATTTTAAGTCCGCAGCCTTCAATACCGATGCAATGACATTCTGTTACAGATGATTCAGCACTAATTTGTCCAGCCATCAGAGATAAAAGACGTTTTTCCAAGGGAGAGGTCGCATTAACTGAGTGGAACATGTTTTTACTTACTCCTGTGCACAGTATCTTTCACTGCTTGGATTGTTTCACATGCAGCATGTCACCATTTGCAGGCAGACAATCCCTAGTGATTCGGTACAGAGTCTTTGCCTACATTTCTGTACAGTATGTAGCCTGCAGCGTTGGTCTCAAGCAGACATCTCTCTCTGTAGGACACCACAAGAAACCCACAAGACTAGAGTGATCAGAATTTCACTACACTACCAAGCATGAGTTAGAATTTTATTTGAGGACAAAAATATCCACTTGTCTTGTTTCACAATTAAGACAGCAAATATACCCTCCTAATCAATCTTTATTAAACTATAACAACAATAAAGCAACATTAGATTAGATTCCAGGGCTTGACCCTCATTCTGGGTTGAGTTAGCAAATCTAACTAAGACAAACCAGCAGTGGGAATTTCCAGAGCTGGTTCCGTGTCCCTGGGTCAGGAAAAAGGAAAAAATCAGCATGAGTTCTTGACCCTGAAGTGACAGCTGCCATGTGACTCCTACTGCTAAGTGTATCTGGTCAGCAAAGGTCACAATTTTTTCCATTCTTAATCCACAGTCAAACAGCCTGCTGGCAATCACAATCTCAACTCAGGCATAAATAATGGCATGATAGCTTTGGGCCATCAGCAGTCACAGAACTGAATTCCAATGAGTCATCAGTGAGGGCTAGGGATGTGGGGGTTGGGAGGGGGTTTGCGGGAGGGGATAGTGGAAGGGAAAAGAATATGCAGGGCAAAAGCAATGATAGTGCTTTGCGCTTCACATTCAATCTTACTGTGGTTTGCTTGCATGTTTCATATAAATCAGTAAAAGGTTGTCTATTGCAGCTAATTCTGAGATTCCCAAGTCAGTTCAAGACATGCAATCTAAAGCTTTCTTCACTTAACATGCCTCATAATGTCCAAGAAAAACAGGTTAGGAAGGGCCTTGGGATCCAATTTATATCCAACAAATCGGCTGACTTCAATTATGAGTCATATCCCACAGTTCATCATTATCCATTCTGTTCGCAGCACACACTAAATGAATGCACTTAAAATTAAAATGATGCAAGTCAGGCTAAATTTTAAATGAAAACGTAAATAGATGCAACTTGCAAATGGTCCAGTGATAACGCAGAGAGACTATCCCCTGTATAGCTGCTGTCTCTGTTCTTAATTCTGATACCATGCAGCAACCCTAATATCATTTGATGACATCATCATATGAAGTAACTGGGTAACAAGTTACTCAATCCATATCTAAACATTGTGAAACTCTGCCCAATGAATTGGGTGGGGGGATGTTTAGGGCAGCACTAACACTACCTGTCAGAAATGGTGGCATAGCAATACTGTCACCGGGCTGGTAATTCAGAGTCCCAGGCTAATGATCTGGGGACATGGGTTTAAATCTCACCATTCAATTAATTAATTAAATCTGGAATCGGAAGTTAGTCTCAGTAATGGTCACCATGAAACTATCAATTGTTTTAAAACTCATCTGGTTCACTAGTGTCCTTTAGGGAAGGAAATCTGCTGCCCTTACCTGGTCTGGCCAGACCCACAGCAATGTGGTTGACTCTTAACTGCTCTCAAGGTAAATTAGGGATGGGCAACAAATGCTGGCCTTGCCAGTGGCATGCACATCCCATGGATGAATATTAGAAAAAATCCAGACAACCAGAGGAGAAAGCGTGTTTAATGCAAAATGACTATTTCTCTGGTGTAATGGCTTGAAGTACCAGACAGGTTTCAACAAGAAACAGATAATCTTTATTACAGAGAGCTTTTCAGATGCTACATGCTTGAACCAGGTCCTCGACCAGAAGCCCCACCCCCCCAGATTACCTGCACTTAGGGCTCATTGGTTGGAGCCTCCAAGAAAAATCACATGACTCCTGATAGACAGTAGGAGGGGCTATACCTTCAGTTACTACATTTCCTCCCCCTTTAGTTTTTTTTACAGTTTCTATTTACAGAGAACATTTGAATACTCAACAATATATACATATATACAACTCAGGTGATTAAAGGTTAAGTCTTTGCGGCGCTTTCCTTATTCTGTTAGAGCGGCGTAGTTCCAACACTTGAGGTTCTTCCACTGGATCAACATGATCAGGAACTGCAGCACCAGATACATCATTAGAAAGTAGCAGTTCAGGATTTGGCAAGTCTACAGAGACATCGGGCATGTCTATTCTAGGTCAATCTGTCACCTCAGGGATTAATGGTGTGATGTTAGTCACAGGCGGAATAGTTGGTTGTTGGAATGTCTTTCTATTCCGAAGATGGTCCACATGTTTTCGAACAATTCTGTCTTCCACTTCCACCTGGAAGGGCAAGGGACCATTTTCCGAGACAATTGTTTCAGGAGCCCGACAAGGTTCACTTCCAAAATTCTGCATGAAAACTGTCTCCGAGAGCGAATCTGCGAGCTTTGCTTTGAATATTGAGATTCAATTTTTGATTACTCTGATTCTTCTCTACCTTCACCTCTATGTTTAGAAACACCAGACTTAACCTTGTACGTAGGCGACATTTCATCAATAATTCAGACGGCATTGAACCCATAGTTGAATGAGGCATTGTAAGATAACTGAGAAGAAAGCAGGAAAGTCAAGTTTCTAGAGTACCTTCTGATAACCTCTTCATTCCAGATTTGAAAGTTTGCACAGCTCTCTCAGCTAAACCATTTGATGAGGGATATGGTTCTGTTTTAATATGTCCGATTCCATTTAAACTCATTAATCTCCGAAACCCTCTACCGGTAAAGACTGTACCATTATCAGAAACGCCGACTTCCGATAAGTCATGTATACTAAAACAATGATGCAGCTTTTCGATAGTTGCGCTTGATGTCAGCGATCTGACTTCATACACATCCATCCATTTAGAATACACATCTAAGATCAATAAAAACATGGTACCTAAGAATGGTCCTACATAATCAATATGTAGTCTAACCCAGGGTCAACCAGGCCACTCCCACAGATGCAGTGGAGCTGAAACAGGCAACTTCTGTTCTTGCTGACAATGGAGACAGTGCTTGACCATGTCTTCAATGTCACTGTCAATGCCTGGCCACTGTGAAGTTCTGTCAAGAGTGGTTCTCGTCCTTGCGAAGGGACAACACTTGATCCCCACAATATTCCACCTTGACAAAACTGTATTTCAGGCATGGAATGACCCCTTATAGACAATAGGAGAGGCTATACCTTCAGTTACTACACTGGCTAGCAGGGCCAAAGCATAAATTAATGCCAATATATCTCTCTTTAACACTGAGGCAAATCAGAAGACTGTACTTTCCTTTTACTGACACAAAGTTTATTGGCTAGGTTTTGGTAATTGAATCAGTTAGTTCTTCTCAGTATCTGGCAGAGCCTACCATTTTATCAAAAAATGAAAACAACATCACAACAGTAATCTCCAATTTTGCAGTTTGTTAATTAATGATTTATACTTAACAAAATTCAATGTTGTTCATTACAACTCACTGCAGTCTGAATGTGTTGTTCTTCATCTTCTAACTTTAACATGGGGACATCAAAACAATAACATGGTAAAGAATGCAACCGGCCAAGAAAAATTCACTCACGCAAGTAATTAATAATCAACAAAACAGAAGGATCATAAATAAGTCCCTATTTTATCATGCATGCACTTTACCAGATGAAAGCATGAGAATTATTATTGGTGTTATATGCAACTGGAGTTAATTGCCTAACCTAATTAAAACTTTATTAAGAAACAAGTAATCTTTGGACTTTAAACTAAATCATGCCAACAGCTCCAAGCTACTGAATGCTGACCAATATTTAAAAAACAATCTTTGATTTGGGGAATGAATAAAGCCAAATACTATCATTAATGTGTGGCTAAATTCTTTATTTTGTAACTGTCCATAGTACAGCAAGCATTGCTTGGACTGGTTTAAAGCTCACATCAAAAATCTGTTCCGACTTTTGCTGGCAATTGAGGTCCTTGCTTGCAATGTTCACCAAACTATATTAGCAGAAAAACTTCAGTAAATATTCCAAATTTATTTTTTTTACATTAGTTATGTCACTGAAAGCAAAAAGATTCAAGAGCTGAAATTTGGCCAATAATAGCTTGATTAATTCCTTCAGACAAAAAAGAATAATGACCTCACGTCATGTTACTTCTGGCTTCTTCGTGGAATTAACTTAGTCACTTTCTGCTGCAATCCTTTTGTCATTCTGTTTTCATCCCAAGGGATCCCTCACTCACCATGTAGGCTGCTTTTAGCTACGAACCATCTCGGAGAGATTATTCTTCCTTCATCTCATGCACCAAAGTCAATATCACTTAGTTGACAGATGACTTAAAAAGAATAAAAAACCCCTTCAGGAAAATAGCATGATTCAGCCATTCCCAGATTTAGTATGCTGATAAAGTCACAACGTTTCGCTTGCTGTAGACCGTACATCCAGTATTTTTGGCAGTGCCCTTCAGGAACATTTTTCATCAGATCCCATGTGGTTCTTAGTTCAGTAGACCATTCACAACCCTGTCTTGCCAAATGAAATGCAGAAAAGACACCTGTTGACGATGCTGGCAGGGACAATGGGCTCTACATTTAGAATTTTACAGTATGTTGGCCTACCACATGCATTGTTCAAAACAAAACATGTCCTGTCCTTCATCATAGCTAGATCATTTCACTGTTGATAAGAAATAATATTTTGACAGGAGATAATCCTCTAATGCGCAGTTCCAGCTCAGGCGCGATTAAAGTTTACTGACGACAACTTAATCCATATGTAAAATGCACTTCTACCAGAGGCTCAATTTGATTTTAAACATTCACTCCCCCACCACTAGTGCACAGTGACAACAGTGTGTACCATCTACAAGATGCACTGCAGCAACTCGCCACGCCTCCTTTGACAACACCTTCCAAACCTGCGTCCACTACAACCTAGAAGGACAAGTACATCAGATGCATTGGAGCACCACCACCTGCAAATTCCCCTCCAAGCCACATGCCATCCTGTCTTGGAAGTATATATCTGTTCCTTCACTGTCACTGGGCCAAAAGCCTGGAACTTCCTCCTCAACAGCTCTGTGAGTGCGCCTACACCAGATGGACTGCAGGGGTTCAAGGAGGCAGCTCACTACCACCTTAAGGGCAATTAGGGATGGGCAACAAATGCTGGCCTTGACAGTGATGTTCACATCCCTTGAAAAGAACAAAAAAAAAGATATTCTTGCTGTAAGCCAAACATGGCCACAAATATGAAAGGTTTTCCTAGAACACTGCATAGGTGAACACACATACAGTCAATGTTCCCATATATGAATTGTATCCAGACATGAATCTTGTATTATCGACACACAAACACTTATGTCACCCTGTACATAGTTTCAATTTACTTATTTGCTTCAAGCAAAGGTGCCATGCAATGTATAAAACTTGCTATTTACATCAGCATTCCACTAGCATTCAATATAGCATGCCTCTAGATGGCAGCTCATTGGTTTTTCCATTATTTCTGTAAGTGAGCAACTATATGCTATCCCAGTTTTGCTTAATGCCGCAGGTATAACAGTAGATGAAGCTGCAGAGCTTCCACATCAATACTCCTGGTAAGTTCTTACAAAAATCATTTTCTAGCTGTTCTGCTCATAGGTTTTTTCCAAAAAAGGTTGCCTCATATATCTATTTACAATATGCTCCAATCAAAAGTCAACAGTGGGTTTTTCAATATTAATTGAATCGTGTTGCTTCATACATGTTTGTTTTTATTATTCGTTCATGGGATGTGGCTAGGACTGGCTAGACCAGCATTTATTGCCCCTCCCTAACTGCCCTTGTTCAGGGGGAATTTAAGAGTCACATATCGGTCAGGCCAGCGGATTTCATTCCTCAAAAGACAATAGTGAACTAGATGGGTTTTTAACAACAATCAGCAATGGTGTCATGGTCATCGTCAGACTTTTTAATTCCAGATTTTTATTGAATTCAGATTTCACCATCTGCCATGGTGGGATTCAAAGCCAGGTCCCCGGAGCATTACCCTGGGTCTCTAGAATAGCAGCCTTGCGATAGTGCCACTATGCCACCACGTCCACCACATGGCACTCCAGAAAAAGTATAACTTGGATATGCCTGCAATGTACTTAGAATTGAACAGCATTTACAACACAGAACCAGATCTGCCAATGCTTACGGTCCATTCAAGCCTCCTCCCTTCCCACTTCATTGAACCCTATGAGCATAACCTTCTATATCTGGGAACTTACCAACACTCACCTGCACCTCTTCACTATTTTGAAACCTGGGATTGCTATTTTTTTTTTAAATAGGGAGAATAACTTGACAGTTATGCCATCAAAATGTTATATATGGCTTTATTCTTGCACTGTTATGTTGCATTAAAATCCTACATTAAAGAGGTCTAAAAGATATGACTGCTGACCTCTCCTCTTTTCCTATTTAGACCTAATCATTCAAACAAGTAAAAAGTGAAAAAAACAAATTACTGAAAAATAAGTTGCGGTATAAATGAAAGACTTACCATTAACGTGTGGAATATTGTATTCATTCCACAGGTAAAGTAGCTCCAATCAAAGCTGCCCATGGTTCCTGAGAGCTGGATAAATATTTTATTATGCGCTCAGTGTCAAGCACACTATATACCACAGCAGGTGGGATAGGTGCGGCAGCATAATGGTTATGTTACTGGGTTAGTAATCCAGAGGCATAAATTAATGATCTGGAGGCAGGAGTTCAAATCCCAGTATGGCAGCTGGGAGATTTAAAAACTGCAATTAAAAACCTAGCATCAGTAATGGCGATCATTAAACTGCCAGATTATTTTAAAACCCATCTGGTTCACGAATGTCCCTTAGACAGTGTGGCCTACATGTGACTCCAACCCCATAACAATATACTTGATTCTTAACTGCCCTCTGAAATGACTAGCGAGCCACTCAGTTTTATGCAAGGAGGAAGGTCACCACCACCTTCTCAAGGGCATTAAAATGCTGGCTCTACCAGCAACATCCAAATCCCATGAAGAAATAAAAAAAGATAAATACCACAGAAAGTCTCTCGAACTTTGTTTCGTTTGGACTGTTCAGCTTAATTCTGATACAACTCTGGTACAGTCAGTAGCTGAGGTGGTATATAACAGGCAGTCGATCCCAGTTTGATACCCGAAATGTTGCAATTTATCTCCACCAGGTCAACACTTGACAAATAATGTCTATGCTCCATATGCACGTACTGATTCAGAGCAAAGTTTTCTGACATAAGCTCATTCAGTTATGAATTATTTAGACCTGCTTTATATTTTATTGAAGCTGAATGGTCGTCATTTAATAGGTCAGACAATTTTATGTCACACCAATTGCAGAACTAAATATCATAGCGATTGAGAATCATACTGAAACACTAAAAGACATTTTTACGTCAGGTTAATCATAGACTCATAGACATTTACAGCACAGAAGGAGGGCATTCGGCCCATCATGTCCACGCCAGTCAACAAAGATCAGACAACACTAATTCCATTTTCCAGCAATAGGCTAATCAGTTTTCTCTTCAGATTTTGAGAACAAAATTGCACTATAATCCACTGGGTTAAAAAAAAATCCATCTACTTCTACATATATTCTGAATGGAAATAATTCTCTCTTTTTAAGGAAGTTTTTCTTTACAGTTTGCTTATTCCATAAAACCAATCAATATAACAATTGGAGTGGTTTACTTTAAGAAGTCCTGTAATGTTAACACATGTAAACAATTAGGGGGGTCGATGGCGGAGTGGCACTGTCGCTGGACTAGTAATCCAGAGACCCAGGACTTGGGTTCAAATCCCACCATGGCAGATGGTGGATTTGAATTCAATAAAAATCTGGAATTAAGAGTCTAATGATGACCACAAAACCACTGTCGGTTGTTGTAAAAAACCCATCTGGTTCACTAATGCCCTTTAGTGAAGGAAATCTGCTGTCCTTACCTGGACTCCAGACCCACAGCAATGTGGTTGACTCGTAAATGCCTTCTGAACAGGGCAGCTGGAGATGGACAATAAATGCTGCCTAGTCAGTGAACCCCACATCCCATGAATAAAAAAAAATTCTGCTTACCCGTTTTAGCTGCTCTATATTTATTCGGCATGAAGTCAACCCTTGCTTGAAATTTTGCACATAGCTTAAATTATATAAGATGCCCATTTGTACTAAGCTATAATAAGCAGTATTTATCCCACCAAATAATTAAGATATCCAGGCTTGAATTGACAAGTGGCAATTAAATTCGTGCCACAAAAGTGCCAGGCAATGACCATCTCCAACAAGAGAGAATCTAATCATTACTTTCACTTTATACATTAATGATCTAGATGAAGGAACTGAGGGCATCCTGGCTAAGTTTGCAGATGACACAAAGATAGGTGGAGGGACAGGTAGTATTGAGGAGGCTGCAGAAGGATTTGGACAGGTTAGGAGAATGGACAAAGAAGTGGCAGATGGAATACAACGTGGGGAAGTGTGAGGTCATGAACTTTGGTAGGAAGAATAGAGGCATAGACTATTTTCTAAATAGGGAGAGAATTCATAAATCTGGAGTGCAAAGGGACTTGGGAGTCCTAGTCCAGGATTCTCTTAAGGTTAACTTGCAGGTTGAGTCGGTAGTTAGGAAGGCAAATGCAATGTTGGCATTTATTTCGAGAGGACTAGAATATAAAAGCAGGGATGTGCTGCTGAGGCTTTATAAGGCTCTGGTCAGATCACATTTAGAATATTGTGAGCAATTTTGGGCCCCGTATCTCAGGAAGGATGGCTGGCCCTGGAGAGGGTCCAGAGGAGGTTCACGAGAACGATCCCAGGAATGAAAGGCTTAACATATGAGGAACGTTTGAGGACTCTGTGTCTATACTCAATGGAGTTTAGAAGGATGAGGGGGGATCTGATTGAAACTTACAGAATACTGAAAGGCCTGGATGGAGTGGACGTGGGGAAGATGTTTCCATTAGTAAGAGAGACTAGGACCCGAGGGCACAGCCTCAGAGTAAAGGGAAGACCTTTTAAAACAGAGATGAGGAGAAACTTCTTTAGCCAGAGAGTGGTGAATCTATGGAATTTATTGCCACAGAAGGCTGTGGAGGCCAGGTCATTGAGTGTATTTAAGACCGAGATAGATAGGTTCTTGATTGGTAAGGGGATCAAAGGTTATGGGGAGAAGGCGGGAGAATGGGGTTGAGAAACTTATCAGCCATGATTGAATGGCGGAGCAGACTCGATGGGCCGAATGGCCTAATTTCTGCTCCTATGTCTTATGGTCTCTTGACATTCAATAGTATTACCACCGCTGAATACCCCATTGTCAACATCCTGTGGGTTACCATTGACTAGAAACTGAACTGGACTAGCCATATAAATACTGTGGCTACAAGATCAGGTTAGAGGTTAGGAATCCTCCAGTGAGTAACTCACCTCACCTAAAGCCGGTCCACCACCTACAAGGCACAGGTCAGGAGTGTGATGGAATACTCTCCACTTGCCTGAATGAGTGCAGCTCCAACAACACTCAAGAAGCTCAACACTATCCAGGACAAAGCAGCTCACTTGATTGGCACCCCATCCACAAACACTCACTCCCTCTACCACCGACACACAGTAGCAGCAGTGTGTACCATCTACAAGATGCACAGCAGGAACTCACCAAGGCTCCTAAGACAGCACCTTCTAAATCCACAACTGCTACCGTAGTCACAGTCATAGTGTTAAAGAGTTATACAGCACAGAAACAAGCCATTCAGCCCGTCGTGTCCGTGCCGATCAAGCATCTATCTATTCTAATCCCACTTTCCAGCATTTGGCCTATAGCCCTGTATGCTATGGTGTTTCAAGTGCTCATCTAAATACTTCTTAAATATTGTGAGGCTCCCGTCCTCTACCACCCCTCAGGCAATGTGTACCAGATTCCAATCACCCTCTGGGTGAAAACATTTTTCCTCAAATCTCTCTGCCCCTTACCTTAAATCTAGGCCCCCCCCCCCCCCCCCCCCCCCTATTGACACCTCTACTAAAGGGAAAAATTTCTTCCTATCTACGCCCCTCATAATTTTGTATACATCTACCCCTCAGCCTTCTCTGCTCTAAGGAAAACAACCGTAGCCTATACAGTCTTTCTTCATGGCTGAAACACTCCAGCCCAGGCAACATCCTGGTGAATCTCCTCTGCACCCTCTCTAGTGCAATCGCAACCTTCCTATAGACTGGCAACCAGAACTGCACACAGTACTCCAGCTGTGGTCTAACTAGCATTTTATACAGCTCCAACATAACCTCCCTGCTCTTATATTCTATGCCTCGCCTAATAAAGGCAAGTATCCCACATGCCTTATTAACCACCTTATCTACCTGTGCTGCTGCGTTCAGGGATCTATGGACATGTACAGCAAGGTCCCTCTGATCTTCTGTGCTTCCTAGGGTCCTACCATTCATTGTATATTCCCTTGCTGCGTTAGTCCTCCCAAAATGTATCAATTGACACTTCTCAGGGTCAAATTCCATTTGCCACTGCTCTGCCCATCTTACCAGCCCATCTATATCGTTCTGTAATCTAAGGCTTTCCTCCTCATTATTTACGACACCACCAATTTTCGGGTCATCTGCGAACTTACTGATCATATCTCCTATATTCATGTCTAAATCATTAATGTACTCTGCAAACAGCAAGGGTCCCAGCATTGATTCCTGTGGTACACCACTCGTCACAGGCTTCCAGTTGCAAAAACATCACATTGACCATCACTTTCTGCCTCCTGCCACTAAGCCAATTTTGGATCCAATTTGCCAAATTGCCCTGGATCCCATTGGCTCTGAACTTCTTGACCATTCTCCCATATGGACCTTGTCAAAAGCCTTACTGAAGCTCATGTAGACTACTTCAACTGCACTACCCTCATCTACACAACTAGTTACCTCCTCGAAAAATTCAATCAGATTTGTTAGACATGATCTCCCCCTGACAAAGCCATGCTGACCATCCCTGATTAGTCCCTGCTTCTCCAAGTTGAGATTAATCCTGTCCCTCAGAATTTTTTCCAATAGTTTCCCTACCACTGATGTTAGACTCACTGGCCTGTAATTATCTGGTTTATCCCTACTACCCTTCTTGAATAATGGTACCACATTCACTGTCCTCCTGTCCTCTGGCAACTCTTCTGTGGCCAGAGGGAGGATCTGAAAATTAGAGTCAATCTCCTCCCTTGCCTCACAGAGCAGCCTGGGATACATCTCATCTGGGCCTGGGGGTTTATTCACTTTTAAGCCTGCTAAAACCACTAATACCTCCTTCCTTTCAAATGCTAATTTGTTCAAGTATATCAGTCCCCCTCTCTGATTTCTACACTTACATCGTCCTTCTCCATAATGAACACAGATGAAAAGTAATCATTTAAAATCTCACCTATGTCTTCCAGCTCCATGCACAGTTTGCCACTTTGGTGCCTATTCTTTCCCTGGTTATCCTCTTGCCCTTAATATATTTATAAAATGCCTTGGGATTTTCTTTTATTTTGCCCGACAGTGTTTTCCCATGCCCCCTCTTCGCTCTCCTAATTACTTTTTTAAGTACCCCCCTACACTTCTTATACACCTCTAGGGTTTCTGCTGTTTTCAGCCCTCTGTATCTGCCATGACCCTCCTTTTTTTTCTCTTATCCAATCCTCTATATCCCTTGACATCCAGAGTTTCCTGGACTTGTTGGTCCTACCCTTCACCTTTACGGGAACATGATGGCCCTGAACTCTCACTATTTTCTTTTTGAATGACACCCACTGGTCTAATGTAGGCTTTTCTACAAGTAGCTGCTACAACTTGGCCAGGTCCTGTCTTATCACATTGAAATCGGCCTTCCCTCAATTCAGGACCTTTATTTCTGGTCCATCTTTGTCCTTTTCCAAACTACCTTAAATCTTACAGAGTAATGGTCACTATCTCCGAAATGCTCCCCCACTGACACTTCTACCACTTGCCTGGCTTCGCTCCCTAAGATTAGGTCCAGTACCACCCTTTCTCTTGTAGGACTTTCTAAGTGCTAGCTCAAAAAGCACTCCTGGATGTACTTTAAGAATTCCGCCCCCTCTAAGCCTTTCACTCCATGACTATCCCAGTTAATATTGGGGAAGTTAAAATCCCCTACTATTATTACCCTATTATTTTTGCACTTCTCCAAGATTGGCCTACATATCTGCTCCTCTATCTCCTCCTGACTGCTTGGAGGCCTATATACACTCCCAGCAAAGTGATTTCCCCTTTTTGTTTTTAAGTTCTACCCATATGGCCTAATTTTAGGAACCTTCTAAGATACTATCCCTCCTTACATCAGTAATTGATTCCTTGATCAATAGTATAATGCCACCTCCTCCTTTACACCCCCCTGTCACACCTGAAGATTCTATATCCTGGAATATTGAGCTACCAGTCCTGCCCTTCCCTCAACCATGTCTCTGTGATAGCAACAATGTCATATTCCCATGTGTTAATGCCCTCAATTCATCTGTCTTACTTGTAAGGCTCCTCACGTTAAAATAGATGCAATTCAGCCTTGCATTATTCCCTTGTGCCTTAACAGGTCTATATTTGCTCTGCCTTCCAGGCTGACTTAGTTGCTCTTCTATATTTGGCTGTGCATCACCCCCTACTGTATCTCCACTCTATATCCCATCCCCCTGCCAAATGAGTTTAAACCCCCCTCCCCCCACCAACAGCACGAGCAAACCCCCCGCAAGGATGTTGGTCCCGTTCTGGTTCAGGTGCAACCCATCACACTTATACAGACCCAACCTTCGCCAGAAACAGACCCAGTGATCCAGGAAGCTAAAGCCCTCCTTCCAGCACCAACTCTTCAGCCACACACATTTATCCTCTCTATCTTCCTATTCCTATACTCACTAGCACGTGGCACAGAGAGTAATCCAGAGATTACAACCTTTGAGGTCCTGCTTTTTAATCTGCTACCTAGCTACCTAAATTCTTGCTGCAAGACCTCATCTTTCTTTCTACCTATGTCGTTGGTACCAATGTGAACCATGGCCTCTGACTGTTCGCCCTCCCCCTTCAGAATGCCCTCCAGCCGTTCTGTGACATCCTTAACCCTGGCACCAGGGAGGCAACACACCATCCTGGAGTCACGTCTATGGCCGCAGAAGCGCCTATCTGCACCCCTCACTATTGAGTCTCCTACCACTATTGCTCTTGCACTCTTACTCCTCCCCCCTTGTGCAGCTGAGCCACCCACAATGCCGTGAACTTGGCTCTGGCTGCACTCACCAGAGGAATCTTCACCCTCGCCCTTTTCCAACACATAAAAATAGTTTTTGAATGAGATGCACTCTGGGGCTTTCCTGACTACCTCCCTTCTTCTGACGGGTGGTCACCCATTCCCTCTCTGACTGCACTTCCTTAAGCTGCGGAGAGACCACATCTAAAAATGTGTTATCCACGTAACCCTCAGCCTTGCGGATGCACCGCTGTGTCTCCAGCTGACGTTCAAGCTCCGAAACTCGTTGCTAAAGCTGGTCAACCCGGTGGCACTTCCTGCATGTGTGGTCATCCAGACTGCAAGGAGTGTCTAAGCATTCCCACATGCTGCAGGCCATACAACACAAGGGACTGAGCTCCCTTGCCATACTTTTTGTTTGTTTTAATTAAAAGACTATTACCTTAAATTTAAGCCTTGTAGAAACTATTTAGTTTTTCTTAAAAAATACAAATGCTGAGACTCTTACCTTCTGTAATGTCACTTTAAAGTGGAAAAAAACAACTTACTCACTACCTACCAATCAGTTCTCTCCCTTGTTCTGACGTTACTCCTTTCGAATTCCAGCACCGCCAAATGTATGGGTGAGAGCCGGCTCCCGCTCTTTATACAGCCACACTGCTCCGCTCCCTCACAGGTAAACTCCCGCTCTTTAGGTCCTCCTCTCGCACTCTCCCCTAGGTGCTGCTGACTGCCTGTCCCAGGGTCATCCTCTTGCACTCTTCTCTCATCTAGAAGGGCAAGGGCAGCAGACATATGGGAACGCCACGATCTGGAAGTTTCCCTCCAAGCCACTCACCATCCTGACTTGGAAATATATCGCCGTTCCTTCATTGTCGCTGATCAAAATCCTGGAACTCCCTCCCTAACAGCACTGTGGGTGTACCTACACCACATGGACTGCAGGGGTTCAAGGCAGCAGCTAACCACCACCTTCTCAAGGGCAATTAGGGATGGGCAATAGGCACTGGCCTAGCCAGCGATGCCCACATCTCATGAATGAATAAAAAAAACATGTAGTTGTGAAAATGTGTTAGCGTGCTTTTCTCGACTACATTTAAAATGTCTCTGATGTCGAATAGATCAGAGTGAGAATTCCACTCAGCATTAACAGAAAATCATTTTAAACTTTCTAGGAAAAGACGGATATATGCCCTCATATATTGTATTTACAATGACCAGGACGCAAACTGTTTCCACTTTAGTGCTTCACCAGGCAAAGTTCTTGTACCACTCCTTTAAGAAACCCTTCTTCGTATGATCTGAAGTGCAACTTGTTGAAGATATAATTCATAACGCACAAGCCTTTATAAATATAAATACCTGACTGGAGTTGATTCAAGTGCTTCTCCTCACTTTTGTACAGCAGAGAAATAGAGACACTTTCAGACTGTGAAACTAAGGCTATGCACTAGAAATCAGCTTGATTAAAAGTAAAATTAAACAGCAGCCAGAAGCCAAGCTGAAAACTTTACTTTTTCTTTCTTCCCGGATGCTGAATGCCCTGCTGGGTATTTCTTGTTTTATTTTCAGGCTTCAAACACTTGCAGATTTTTAAAAAAATAATACACAGTTTTAATCATGCTGACATACAATTCCCCATCATACATTTTCAACTCAACCAGCTAAATGTCATTACTGGTTAAAAAAATAACCTAATTGTTATTTGAATGGTTAATTGTTTTGAATGGTTGTATTACTTGCACTTGTTTGCATTGAAGACAGTTTCCTGTTCAATCAACATCATAAGAAACCATCCGCACGAGGAAAACAAGAACCTCACAAAGTCCGACGTAACATACTAAACCAAAGTTACGTGAAGGTGATAACTTTGAGTTCAAGCACAGAACATTTGAAGGCCAACGTTTTTGTATTCTGAAAGGGAAGCAGGGGGTGATGAAAAAAAAAAACCATCTCCCAGGTACGAAGAAAACCTCCTTGAACAGTCAATTCTTCACGTCGATAGTTAAGGCTTCACAGATATGAAGGTGACACACACGTCACAGCTTCCTCAGTTCCAAATGGAATCAAAAAATATAATGAGCAGCTTTCACGGGTGAAGGCCTGTTATGTATATTACTTGAAGTGGTAAAACTGACGAAGACAGACTAAACAAGGATATCCATTAACATAACACCCACTCCACCAATATACAATTAGAGGAAATTTTAAATTATAATTCTGAGGTGCCCAAGAAATCATCCCTCCCCCACAACCACCCTCCCCTGCAACACCCATTTTTAACCACTGTGCTGAAGCTCCATGGTCAGACACAGAAAATATTAACCAGTTGTTAGACTTAATTTACAGATATAATTTAAAGAGAAAAAAAAATTGTTGATATTTTGCCAAGTGTGAATTATTCAGAGATTTGTTTATTTGTTTTTGAAGTCGTATAGTTTGCGTATCTGTAAATAGTTCATTAACTGCTTCCTCTTTTTTTTTAATGTATTCATGTTATGAGTATGCCAGTGTATGGTGATGTCATTAAACATGTGATCTGGCCACCGTGGTGTCGGTCTCCCTTTACAAGTTCCTCCCAATATATAACAGATTGTTTGAAGAGGATGGGATTAAAGTACAAAAATACTTGCGTCAAACAGCAGGAGAGACTGTGATGAACAAAATAATCTAGTTCCCAGTGAGTTAACTGCGAGGATGGCAAAGATTTTGGCTGGATTATGCGAGGCCTGAGCTTCAAACTGTCTCCCCAGTGAACGGAATGGATGCCACATGGCCCTATTGTTCATCAATTTGACTAATGACACACTGGTTTCGACAAACACGACTCACCACCCCTCTCGGGGGCGCGACGTGATTCACATGCAGCAGAGAATCGAGTAATGGAAGCTGAACGATTCTTCGGGAGGAGCAGGAGGCAAGGACAAAATTTCAGGAATTTCCTCAAAATCTCTACAGTGAGACACATCTCCACTTATGCACTATCAGAGCACAACAAGGCAGCATCTTGAATGTTGCAGTATCCTCAAAATAAGTGAGAACAATGTTTGCAAAATCCCCCACTCTGAACAATGTTGATAAATTAAGGTTGGCAAAATCTTTCAAAAGCAGTCAAGTTGTCAGAAGTACGTACATGTGATCAGCATAAAC
Organism: Cetorhinus maximus; assembly: GCF_964194155.1. Taxonomy (NCBI): domain Eukaryota; kingdom Metazoa; phylum Chordata; class Chondrichthyes; order Lamniformes; family Cetorhinidae; genus Cetorhinus; species Cetorhinus maximus. The sequence goes on from NC_135881.1 coordinate 30,614,705, forward strand.
TAAGATGATTTAAAAACCATTCAGCTAACCTTTGGCAAATTGCAGCAGCAAGTTACTTTCTTGTTTACAAATATACTTAATGAATCTTACTTTCAAATTTTTGTTTTCATCCAGTGCAGTCAGGCATTTTCTCCACTATTATATCATGATGGAGAAAAAAAACAAGATCTGGCATTGTGTGTAAACTTAAGAGCGCACCAGGGTATTTGCAACCATAGCATTTAAATCTTACACTTGCGTTCTCGTACAAGGAACAGAAAAAGTTAGCATGAAGGTATGGCATGCAATTCAGAAAGTTGGCCCTTATTGCAAAAGGATTGAGTACAAGAATAAAGAAGTCTCACTACAATTGAACAAGGCTTTGGTGAGACCACACTTGAAATATTGTGCACAGTATTGGTCTCCATATTTAAGGAAGGACATACTTGCATAGGAGACCCAACAGCGAAGTTTCACTTGATTGGCCCCTGAAATGAGAGTGTTGTCCTATGATGAGAGGCTGAGTAAATTGGGTTTATACTCTCCAGAGTTCAGAAGAATGAAAGGTGACCTCATTGAAACAAGGCCTTGATAGGATAAATACTGAGATGTTGTTTCCCCTGGTTAAGGAATCTAGGACAAAGGGGCACAATTTCACGATAAGGGACTGATCACTTAGAGCTGAGATGAGGAGAAATTTCTTCACTCAAAGGTTTGTGAATCTTTGGAATTCTCTACCCCAGAAGGTTGTGGATGCGCCATCATTGAATATATTTAAGGCTGAGAAAGACATATTTTTGGTGTCTCAGAGAATCAAGGGATACTGGGAGCAGGTGGGCAAGCGGAGTTTAAACCCAAAATCAGCCATAATCAGCATGAATGATGGAGCAGGTTTGACAGGCCATATGATCTTCTCCTGCTCCTAATTCTTATGTTTTTATGTTCTACATGGCGATGTCAACATAGTGGATATATCAGGTTATCGCAGGAAAAGTGAACATTTGGACATTTGAATGTGATCTCAGTGTATCATTGTTGAACAGAAGAGGAAAGGCTGTGGTAGGTTAGTCTCTTCGCTGGTGGAGTGCACCATGAATACAGAAGCACCAAGCAATTTAAATCCCAGATTAAGAGAAAACTCCTTACAAGAATGGGCACATTTCAATGATCAGTGATGGTCTCAGCCAACAAAATGATCACCAGATTTTACGCAACCCAGTCAATACCATCACATGCTTAGCCCAAAAAGGAAACCTAACAAACCAGTTGGCAGCAGCAAGCCATGGAAATAAGGCACCCAGGCATAATTGAAAAAAAGTGAAAGAGAAAGAGGATTGTGAAAAACAGTGTCTTTTCAATGAAAAATAGCAAGCCTCAAGATCACAGCAAAAAAAAACCATGACATAGCGCAACAAACCTCTTCAATGATAGATGACACCAATCAAGACTTTTGTTCAAATCCAAAATGACCAGTACAAAACTGTACCATAAAGCTTGCACTTGAAAAGCAAGGAACTCTAATCTACAAATGTGGCAATAATTTCTACTATGTATGAAATGTTAATGGCACGGCGCTCATGCACAAACAGGCTGGTTTGGGACAGTTGTGATAGACAAACAGTGTTGGAGCTAAAGCACAATGCATCATAGCACAAAACAACATTCATTTACAATTTATGACAGCATCATCTGCCACTCAAGAATGGTACTCTTCAGCCACTCACATCATTGAAACATGGCAAAGTAACTGAACTGCCTTGTCGATCACACTGTTGTCTTTTAAGTTGGATGGCTGCCAAAAAAACTATGAATTGCATTTGTTACAGACATGAAAGAATGACCTGAAACATATAGGCTCGGATTTTCGCCACGACAGAGAGACTCTTGCGGCAAAAATCCCAGAAATGGCCGAAAATTTTAAGTTCCGCCCCCAAAAGCAGCATTTCTCCTCTCGAGTCAGCCCGGGGTTTGCTGGCCATTCAAATCACCAGCTGCTTCCACTGCAGTGAGATTTTGGGAGGAGTGTGGAATCTGGAGTGTGCAGAATAGAACAGGCAAGAAGGGTTCGGAATTTGGTGGGTGGTGCTTGCATAGCCTTTGGGAGAGGTAATGCTGCCTTTGGGAGAGGTAAGGCACTCTTTGGGGTTATTAAAAGCGAATATGATTATGCACTTTTTACATACACACTGGAACTGTCCAGCTGCCGAGGAACTGTCCGACTGTCAAGGAACCGTTAAAGAGCTGTCCAGCTGTCAAGGTGCTGTTAAAGAGTTGTTCAGCTGTCAAAGCTATCCAGGAAGTGTTAAAGCCATCGAGGAACTGACCAATGATACCAGGTGAGATGACATGGAGGAGTTAAGGGCAAAGGGTGATGAGTGTGGTTGGCATAAGGGTTTTAGAGGTCATGGAGGCTGGGGGTATGGGGCAATTGGGGTTGGGATGAGTTGGCATTAAGTTGGCATAGGGGATATTATGGTCATGGGGGCGGGGTGGGTTGGAGGCATGGGGTGGCTAGGTGGGCATGGGTTGGCATAGGTCGGCATGGAGGGGTACAGGGAGTGTGTGAGGAGGTGAGGGCTGGAGGTACATTTTTTTTTAATGTTCTGTTTTATTTATTTAAACAGAGTGCTAGGGCATAGAGGCAGGCCTTGTGCCCAGCCCGCCTCCACAGCCGGCAGCCTGCACATTCGTTCCGGGGTCACCCACTCCGACTCCTGTTTCAGCCTTCCCCCACCAATTGAAAACCCGACCTGCAGATGGACATATTTAAAGGTCAAGTTTGCTGAGATGGGAAATCGCCCAACTCAGCGAATCCAACCTGGGGGCAAAAATCTGGGCCAAACATTTAATTAGGCAGGGCAGACATGTATAGTAATAACTATTTGACAGTTTGAAGCAAGCTTGCAAGAAAGAACAAACTTCCGTTTATATGCTGTCTTTTTATCCTGAGTTCAACCTAAAGCATTTCACAATGAATGGCTTTCTGAAGTGTAGTCAGCTATTATGTAGGTAAAGGTACCAGCCAATCTGCACATAGCAGCAGTTCCACAATATAGCAATGAGCTGAATAACTGTTAATGCTGAATAATTTGTTTTGGCCTGGTCATTCTGGCTGAGGGATAAATATTCAACCAAGGCAATTGGCATTAAATATTTTACATCCACCTGTAGCTGTAATCAACATATACAATTCATCTGCAGAACAATCAATTATGAGTTCACATCATTGGCGAGATTGTTTGATCACAAAGCAAGTGCATAAAATAATGGACAAATCAACAAATTTCTTCACTGTGGTCAGTCTTCAACATCCCATTCCTCTTAAATCCTCAAAGGGCCCGTCACCTCTTAGTCTGTGCTCCTCTCTCAAAACACTTTGTTTGAATGCCTCCAATGCAACTTCCATCTTTCTCTGAAATGGCTCCATAAAAAAAGTCACAAATGATAGATACTCTCAGATGATTCAGTCAACAGTCAACCCTCCTCATCTTCCTCAGTACTCTACAGGATTCAACACGGTTGAGAATGCTATTTCCTCTGACATCTTTCTTCCCTCATCCTTTATTTCTCTTTAAATGTAGCCAGCACAGCTTTATTAATGGCTTTCGTTTCCCAACATGTCACCATTGGACCCTCAAGGGTAGATCCTCTTCAGTGATATCATCTGTAGGTACAGAGTCAGCTTTTCTATGTACATCAATGACACCCAGCTGCATTGTCCTCCAACTCACTCAACCATCTCCGTCCTGTCAGACTACTTATTCAAAATCTAGACTTGGATAAATCAGAGCAGCTCAACATTGGAAAAGCTGTCATTGGTGTCCACCAGAAACTCCAATTACTTGCCACTGATTCCACCCTTTCCGCACCATTTTCTCAATCGAAGCCTTGTGGAATGCACCAAACTGACCTCCAGAGTCATACCTTTCTATTAGAAAGATCACACCTGCAACTGCCTCCCCCATCCCTACTTCCACTCCTTTATTGATAAAAGCCCTTATACATACAACATGAGAGTTAATAACAATGAATCAATAACATGGGCTCCCCATTCCGAAAAATGTGAAATTCAAAATCTATTTCTCAGTCTTTAGATCTTTCCACAACCTTGTCCCAGCCTATCCTCAAAACATCCTCGAGCTAAGTATCTACCCCACACCCAAAACCTTAATCCTCTGCCTTTGAGTATTCCCCACTCTTTGCTTTACAGTTAGTGGCAGAGCTTTCAACTGCATGGATCCAAATCTTTAATTCCTTCTCTAAGCTTCCTTGCCTCTCTCATTTTAATAAATCTTTTCAAAATACATTTCATCAATAAAGTGCTTAATTACTGTTCCTAAAAGTTCCCGCGTGGATCAGCAATCCATTTCCTTTCTACCAATGTTAAGCATTGACATAAGTATAAGAGGGCATTTCTAGAAGAACCCAGATTGGTTGAATGTCCTCTCACCTGTAATTATCTTGTGCAGTGCCTTGGGGCATACTTTGTGCTAAAGGCCGCACATAAAAACAACGGCGTTAAGGTTCCATTTGACTAACTGTGCTTCTCCCCAGCCAGGGAAAAGATCTGACAGCAAACTGAACTACATTTGGAAACAGGTCTCCTGTTGGTATATCTTTTTGTTTTTAAATGTGTTTTAAATTTTTTAAAATTTTACATGTCTTCAGGTTTGGAGGTGAGAAATGCAAAACTTAATATAGAGCAATGGTTTATGAAACAAACAGAATGCCTGCCAAGCTACGAAACAACAAATGAAGTGAAGCTGGAAGAATTTTTTTTTAAAAAGTCCAGCCGGCTCGAGAGAAATTAACTGCAAGACTGCAGAGGGATGAAGAAAATTAAAAGGGGTTCACAGAAATGATACAAGCACCATTAACCATGGTTCTTTCTCGATATCACTCAAGTTAACAGCAGGGGATGTCAAGAGGGATATAGGCGCTTCCACGCTGAAAGAAACCGGAGGGCAAATCACATTAGACTGGTCTTGTGCATTTAGAAATAGCAAGCTCAAAAGCAATACCGACAATGGCCTAGGAGTCCACCATAAGCCAGCTGGCAGAGAAAAATGTGAAATTAAATTGAAATGACAGTCTCCTAAATTAGAAAGTCCAGAAGAGAACAGGATGATATATACCGATATAGAACAGAATGATGTATGATATAGAGTTTGATTTAACAATCTTACTGATCCAAGATTGGTATTTATTGGTCCAGACAAGTTTAAAATCCTCCTCTAGAGCCAACTCGCCTTGTACCCAATTATCGTAACCAACTGGGACTGTAATAACTTTGTACACAGGCATATATTGCTAAAGCACCCAATTTCAGGCACTGGATGGTGCTGTGCAAAAATCAAGACCATCGTGCAAAATCTCTGCAGAACACCACCTAGTGGTTGGAATAACCTATAATAACTTTTCAGTTTTGAGGTTTCGGACCACCATTGCTGGATGACTTCAGTGCCACAACAAAAGAATGCAACTTATTGCTTGACCTCGAGGAATTTGCCTTTTCCAAGAAACCTGCACAAAGGAAATTGAAGAAAAGTTGAAGCAAAAGGAAATTTTTAAAAAAGGGAAGTTTTAAAGAGATAAAAGAAAATAAAAGTAGCCATTTGTTCTGGACCACAAGGTTTTAAAACCCAAAGCACTGGTGACACATTGCAATACGTTTTGTGGAATGTTTTAAAATTAGCTGCAGCGTACACAGAGGAAGAGTAGACTGCTAAAGTAGGCAAACAAGCCAAATCAAAAATCAATGAATCAAAACTGCATTAGGCTAGTCAATGAAAATAATCAGGTATATATAAATATAACTGAGATGGAGGCTTGTAAAGTCGAAACTGGTTGGGGAATGGTCTAATACTGTCATTTGTTGATGAACATAGAATAATGAGTAATAGACTATTTTGAAAAAGGTCAGGAAGTTCTCCCTGGTGTCCTGGCTAATAGTAATCCCTCAATCAATATGACGAGAACAGATTATTCAGTCTTTATCACATTTCTGGAATTCCCTCCTTGCAGCTCTCTGCTTCTCTACCTCGCTTTCCTCCTTTAAAAGGCTTTTTAAAATCTATGGGTGGAATTTTCCATGCCCGGCAGCCTGAGCGAACAATATGGTGAGAAGACCAGATATCCTGCTAATGGACATCGGCAACCTCATTGTAATACATCCGCATATCATTATAAGGCCAGCCCGCTGTGTGAGGGCTCTAGTCAGTCCATGACTGCCTCCTGGGGAGCAAACTGAGGGTGAGCTTGGAACGAGCGAACAGTGAGATTGACCAAGGGCAGAGCGAGGTGGTAGGGTGGGAATGTGAGGGTTCCACTGTAGCGATGGAAGGGACAGCGAGGGTGGTTGGTGGGGACTCGGAGGCAGACACGGACCCTGGGGGTGGAAGGAGGAGGTCAAGAAGGTTAATGTGGATTAAGGGGGTGGGATTTTCAGGATGGAAGGGAACATTCACCTGGACATCCCCGAAGGAAAAGGGTTGTGCCTGGTACATCAAGGAGGGGAGTTGGAAGGTGATGCCTGGGGGGGGTCAACAGTGGTGGGGAAAAGGAAATGGGTGATTGGGGGAGGGGAAAAGGTGGGGGAGTGAATGAAATGGTGTATCACCACCATGCTGTCTAAATCGAGAGTGAAACGAGAGTCGTGATGGGCGCGATCAGGTGCTGCATGGGAGTGTGATCAGTGGGTGGGCGGAGATGCAGGTCAGCTCAGATGGACAACTGAAAGCGAATCCTAGCAAGCAACAATGAAAAGGCTTAGGACAGTGAGATGAGTGTGATACAGGAAGGATCCGTGTGCATGGGGGAGTGCTTGCACGAGGCTCTGAAAGTCCCTTCCACACACACACATCTCCCTCCAGAATCACTTGTTGGCCAGCTGCTCCCTCTGCAGTGACAAAGGATGAGGTTCAGGGGCTCACAGGCACAGGGGACTTGGAGGGAGAGGGCAACCTCTGAGGTTACTGAGTGGGTGACCAGAGGTGTGCAGTTGCTGTTCCTCCTCCCTTCGGGTGCCTGGGGGCCCCAGCCTTACTCGTTGAGGGGAAGGAGCACCTGCAGGGACGTCGAGGTGCCCCTTTTCTCTCTAGCATTGCCAATACAGGAATTCACCCATGGCTCTCGCAATGGAGTGCTGGTCTGCACACATCTCTGCATTCTGCCTGACCAGGGACTCCATGGCATCTGCCAACCTCCCCATGGAGGCCTCCATATGCGCACATGAGCACCACTTCATCAGACAGCAGACGGGCACACTCCCCTGAATCACATGCCACTCTGTTGAGCTCTGGTGATGCTCCCACACCTTCTGCCAACTCTCCAGGATGAGTTGGAAGGCCAAATCCAGAGGTTTGCCATCTGCCTCAGACCTCATGGATGCCTTTTCCCCAAGAGTCCTCAGAGTGCCAGGAGCTCAGCCGAAGCTGCCTCAACCTACGGCAGGCATGTGTCCATGTGGTGACCACCAGATTGCGAACTCAAGCCTATTCTAGGCCTAGGTCCCACCAAGGTGTGTGTCTCTGCACTGGTGGAGGGTGAGTATAAGTGCTGTGACAGGTTACCCAGGCTACTTATTTCCAGCTCTTCAATGAAGGAGATTTCCTCTTGGCTGGATGTGAGAATGTGGATGAAGCTGAGGGACTGGCTGGTTGAGGGTGTCGGTCACTTGGCAGAGCTTCCGGTGAACCAAGGTAAAGATAATTAGTGCATGGCAGCACAGTTAAAAGCAGGAGAGAAAGCACTCACAGTTACATTGAGAGAAGGATGATATGGTGCAGGATCCTAACAAGGGTATTCACCGCCGACTTCATTGTTGTAGCAGGCACGGTCCATGTCCTCACCAGTCAGCGCGATGGCATGCTCCTCAAAGTGAGTGAGGGGCCTAATGTGGGCCAATCCACACCTGGTCTGGGACCTCTCCCTGCTGATGTGAGCAGGCTTCTCCTTGTGGTAACAGAGGGAGAGTGCGCAAGCAGGACACATGGCACTGCGTGGAATGTTTGTGTGGTGAGTGGAGCCATGGACAGGATGAGCTTGAGAGGGTATGAGCCTGATGGGGATGTGAGGGTGTGAGAGAGAGCTAGCGGTGTTGTCCATTGAGGTGTGAGATCCCAGCGGATGTGTGATGGCTTTGAGAGTGTATGAGTTGAGTGTGATGAGAAGAGTGACTTATCCTGGAGGGACGGGCGGATAAGACCATGCATCCTGTAGCGGCACTGGGTGGCTGTCCTCTTTTGCAAGGCATTGGTACTGACCACCGCTGCCACTGACTCCCATGCTGGATTGCTGATGCAGTTGCCCCTCCTGCGGCCAGAGCGGGGGTAGAGGACATCACGGCGGGCCTCCACGACGCCCAAAAGGCGCTCGAAGGATGCAACACTAAACCGGTGGGGGGGGGCTGCTGCAGTCCTTTTGCCTTTCGGGGCCATCCTGTCTTATGTACGGCTGTCCTGAGCTGGGAGCACCGAGAGGGGAGTGTGTGGCTGCGCTTTAAATATGGCGCCCGGCGTGATGAAGCAGCAACAAGCGAATGAGAACCTGCCTGCCATCAAAATGGCGTGTTTCCCGGGAATGAATAATTAATGCAGCAGGTTTGGGATGATATGGCGTGAAAAGCCACCACTGCAGCCAGCAGGCAAAATGGCATTTTTCCTGCCTGCTACCACATGGTGCAAATCTGGGACAATTTCACCCTATGTCTTTGACCAAAGTTTTGGTCATTTGACCTAATATCTCCTTATGTCACATTTTGTCACAACCCTAGCATCTACCCAGCTATGTGGAAAATTGCTTGGCATTGGCTCAATGTCACACTTTGTTTTATAATGCTCTTGTGAAGCTCCTTGGGACATTCTCATTACATGAAACATGTTTGTTTGTTGAACCTTACAGTGCACAAATTTCCAATATTATGACTGCGACTACACTTTAAGAGTCCTGGGGTCATTAAAGGCACTATAATAATGCCCTTTTTTTTTTACTTCTCTCTTACACACACATATTATTGGCAGGAACCAAATAACAGACTTTATAAATATAGCATGCAAGAATACAATGAAAGTAGATGACAAGCTAAAACGAATCAATGATAAAGCAGTGCATATTTAAACAGTAATCAAAAATCAGCAAAAATAAATTTGGGCATTAATCAATTCTGTCAACCACTTTTTATTACTGCCAGAAAAAACAATCAAGATAATCCTCGTCTTAAATATGCCATTTAAAATATATATATAATTTTTGCCCTCTTACATTTTGTTGGCTTCCATAGAAGAACTGATTGAAAACTTGCTCATTTTCATCAGGTGCTTTGTGAGACAAGTGGGGGTCACATGACCCTCCAGCATCAAATATTATCCATCAATCTTTCACTCTACTACACTGGAATCTTTAGCTGGCCAAGATACAGTAAAATTTGCCCATTATGATCTATAAGTCAGGAGGCTATTTTACATTGAGATTCTACCATAGGTTTCCTTGCTTGAGCACTGCAGCTCATACCATACACACGATAAATAACTCATCTTACAGCTGAAGGAAAGTAGTCTTTTTTTTAAAGAAATTATTGACTACAAATCAATCAACCCTACCTGCAATCAAACATGCCATAAATTCTGCAACTGTTGAAATTTCATTTCAGTAGTGATTTATAATTTTTCAAGTAGACAAAGGCCATTTTGTTAGAAATGTACATTTTTAAAAATTCATTCATGGGAAGTGGGCATCGCTGGCTAGGCCAGTATTTATTGCTCATCTCTAATCGCCCTTGAAAAAGTGGTGGTTAGCTGCCTTCTTGAACCACTGCAGTCCATGCGGTGTAGGTACACTCACAGTGCCGTTAGGGAGGGAGTTCCAGGGTTTTGGCCCAGTGACAATGAAGGAACGGCAATATGTTCCCAAGTCAGGATGGTGAGCGGCTGGGAGGGGAACTTCCAGGTGATGGTGTTCCTGTGTGTCTGATATGCTTGTCCGTCTAGATGGTAGGGGTCGTGGGTTTGGAAGGTGCTGTCGAAGGAGCCTTGGTGAGTTCCTGCAATGCATCTTGTAGTTGGTACACACTGCTGCTACTGTACATCGGTGGTGGAGGGAGTGAATGTTTGTGGGTGAGGTGCCAATCAAGTGGGCTGCTTTGTCCTGGATGGTGTCGAGATTCTCGAGTGTTACTGGAGCTGCATTCATCCAGGCAAGTGGAGAGTATTCCATCACAATCCTGACTTGTGCCTGACTTGGACAGGCTTTGGGGAGTCAGGAGATGAGTTACTCGCTGCAGGATTCCTAGCCTCTGACTTGCTCTTGTAGACACAGCATTTAAATGGTTAGTCCAGTTCAGTTTCTGTCAATGGTAACCCCCAGGGTGTTGATAGTGGGGGAATTCAGCAATGGTAATGCCATTGAATGTAAAGGGGCAATGGTTGGCTTCTCTCTTGTTGGAGATGGACATTGCCTGGCACTTATATGGCATGAATGTTATTTGCCACTTGTCAGCCCAAGCCTGAATGTTGTCCAGGTCTTGCTGCATTTGGACATGGACTGCTTCAGTATCTGAGGAGTTGCGAATGGTGTTGAACATTGTGCAATCATTAGCGAACATCCCCACTTCTGACCTTCTGATAGAAGGAAGGTCATTGATGAAGCAGCTGAAAATGGTTGTGCCTAGGACACTACCCTGAGGAACACCTGCAGTGATGTCCTGGAATTGAGATAGCTGACCTCCAACAACCACTACCATTTTCCTTTGTGCTAGCTATGGCTCCAACCAGCAGAGAGATCCCCCCCTAATTCCCACTGACTCGTTCAGGGCACCTTGATGCCACACTTGGTTAAATGTGGCCTTGATGTCAAGGGCAGTCACTCTCGCCTCACCTCTGGAGTTCAGCCATTTTGTCCATGTTTCAACCAAGTCTGCAAGTTGAGTTGCAGTGGAGTTGAGTGGCCTTGGTGGAACCCAAACTGAGCATCAAACAGCAGGTTATTGCTAAGCAAGTGCTACTTGATAGCACTGTCGATGGCCCCTTCCATCACTTTACTGATGATTAAGAATAGACTGATGGGATGGTAATTGGCCAGGTTGGATTTGTCCTGCTTTGTGTGAACAGGACATTCCTGGGCAATTTTCCACATTGCCGGGTAGGTGCCAGTGCTGTAGCTATATTGGAACAGCTTGGCTAGGGGCATGGCAAGTTCCGGAGCATAAGTATTATTGCCGGAATATTGTCAGGGCACATAGCCTTTGCAGTATCCAGTGCCTTCAGCCGTTTCTTAATATCACATGGAATGAATCGAATTGGCTGACAACTGACATCTGTGATAATGGGGAACTCCGGAGGAGGCCAAGATGGATTACCCACTTGGCATTTCTGGCTGAAGATTGTAGCAAATGCTTCAGCCTTGTCTTTTGCACTGGTGTGCTGGGCTCCCCCACCATTGGGGATATTTGTGGAGCCTCCTCCTCCAGTGAGTTGTTTAATTGTCCACCACCATTCACGGCTGGATGTGGAAGAACTGCAGGGCTTAGATCTGATCCATTGGTTGTGGAATCGCTTAGCTCTGTCTATCGCTTGCTGCTTATGCCATTTGGCACACTAGTAGTCCTGTGCTGTAGCTTCACCAGGTTGACACCTCATTTTTAGATATGCCTGTTGCTTCTCCGGGCAGTCCTCCTGCACTCTTCATTGAACCAGGATTGATCCCCTGGCTTGGCGGTAATAATAGGGGGGTATGCCAGGCATGAGGTTACAGATTGTGGCTGAGTACAATTCTGTTGCTGCTGATGGTCCACATCGCCTCATGGTTTCCCAGTCTTGAGTTGCTAGATCTGCTCAAAATCCATCCCATTTAGCATGGTAGTAGTGCCACACAACACAATGGATGTGAAGACAAGGACTGTGCGGTGTTCACTCCTCCGATACCGTCATGGTCAGGTGCATCTGTGGCAGGCAGGTTGGTGCGGCTGAGGTCAATATATGTTTTTCCCTCTTGTTGGTCCCCTCATCACTTGTTTCAGACCTAGTCTAGCAGCTATGTCTTTTAGGACTCGGCCAGCTTGGTCAGTAGTGGTGCTACCAAGCCAATCTTGATGATGGGCATTGAAGTCCCTCTGGTGGGACGTTGTCTGCAATGTATGTTTCCGTGAGTATGACTATGTCAGGCTGTTGTTAGACTAGTCTGTGAGGCAGCTCTCTCAATTTTGGTACAAGCCTTCATATAAGGAGGACTTTGCAGGGTCGACAGGGCTGAATTTGCTGGTGTCATTTCTGGTGCCTAGGTCGATGCTGGGTCTTTTTTGACTTTTTAACATATTGATACAACTGAGTGGCTTGCTATTTCAGAGTCAACCACTTTACTGTAGGTGTGGAGTCACAGACCAGGTAAGGACAGCAGATTTTCTTCCCTAAAGGGCATTTGTGAACCAGATAGGTTTTTACGATATTTGACAATGGGGTTTCGTGGTCATCATTAGACTTTTAATTCCAAATTTTCATTGAATTCAAATTTCACCATCTGCTGTGGTGGGATTTGAACCTGGGTCCCCAGAGCATTACCCTGGGTCTCTGGATTGTCCAGCAACAATAGCACTACGCCACTGCCTCCCCCTCTATCTATGAATCAGCCAAAGTTGGCTGATCAAATGAGATATTGGGAGATTCCCCCATGAATGGCTCCATAGAACTGCATTGTCATCATGCACCATTCCTGTGAGAAAGAAATGGAATCACTAAGCCTACCGTTTAACATTTATGAATGGGGAGGAGTCATTTCACCTCCGTTCATATCAGTGGTACAATAGGCTTAGAAATTGCATTTACAATTTTCAATTCCCCAAGTGAGTTAAGCAAATTTTAGCCAACTTCATGGCCGTACATGATTAAGAGGAGGCAAAGCGCTGACTAACAGTTTGGAATGAAAGATCCATCTCAGTTTGTACATCAACACCGACTACCAGCCACCCATAGGAAGACACTGGGGAGGCCCAGCAAATGATGGTGGCTTTTCTTTTAGTTATCTCCACCTATCACTGGCCCTCTATCCAGCTCTTTTTGTCCCAACCTCCCCCCTCCCCCTTAAACCAGATTATATTTCACCTCTCTTCTATTTTTACTTAGTTCTGTTGAAGGGTCATTTGGACTCGAAACGTTAACTGTGCTCCTATCCACAGATGCTGCCAGACCTGCTGAGTTTTTCCAGGTACTTTTGTTTTTGTTTTGGATTTCCACCATCCGCAGTTTTTTGCTTTTATTTAAATGATGGTGGCTGTTTGCCAGCCTTCTCAAATAGTGTGTTTCAGGATGATAAAACAATCGAAACATGTTAAAAAAAAACATGCTGAGTAGTTATTGCCAGTTATGACTGGAAGTGGGGAGACCATAACACAACAATAATTAGTCACCAACTATCGTTTTAATAAAAAAGACAAGTCATGGCTTTATAGTTCTGGCCGACCACACCACCCCCTCTTATTCAGGTCAAAAAGCATGTTAATGCAAAATGCATTACAATTTAAATTGCTGCCTAATATCTGGAGGCTTCCACCAATGTGATGAGTGCTGATGAGCAATAACTGTGTTGCAGTATCATATAGAACTTTCTTTGTGATATAATATTACAGACATGGGCCTATGGTGTTCACATCTAATACCTGTATTGGATAATTTCACAGGGTTTGAATAGAATATAAACACATTAAATACACACTACACCCATTGGTCCAAACACATCACTACCACAGTCCAGCATAGGAAGGGCTGCTTGTGATTTCCTATTTAACCACTTCAGTCCTTCTCAATTATTATCTATCTCAGGGGCCATGAACTGAAAAATAAAGGAAACTTCTGAAGCTTAAGCACTGAGCAAGCAACTATATTTCAGTTGATATTACAAATGGTTTCAGTTGTTAGGAAATAAAGATAGTTTTATTTAGTTATATTGGTATTTATGGGTGATAGGAATGAGTTTTAGCTTTAATGTTTAAGTTTGAAATTTATTTCTATATCTGAGTGTTACGAAAGGTCAAATTGAGTTTGCTTCACTTTAAAAGGTGCTTGCATTTCTAATGAGAGTTTTAAAACTGTGGCAGCTGAGTTAAACAAACAAGAGTAGAAAAAAGTGCTGTTGCCTAGCACAGGGGTCCAGAGAGACAGGTCCCTCCCACAGCCACACACACAAAGAACTAGAAAAGCAGTTTTTGAGTTCAGTTTTGAAGACAGCTGCCAGGCAGAAGCAGCCTAGAAGGGGCAGGTAGCCAATTCCAAGCTAAAGTTGGTTGAAAGTAGCTGCCAGAGAGAGACTAGAACAAAAGGGACAGACAGCCAGTCTCAAGCTGAAGAAAAAAGTCCCGAAGAATCCAGGGGCGTGGAACAGGGGAGTCCCACGCAGAACTTGTAGTCATAGGAAGGACAGGAACCTGGGAAATGTCCTGTTAAGTGAAGTTAAGAGTGAGTGGCAGAGAGAAAGGCTCCAAGCTTCAGACTTGAAGAGCCAATAGCTGCAGAAAGCAGATGTAAAGCGAGAACAGCTTGCAAGAAGCAAGAATATCCAAGGAGACGGCTGAAGGTCTGCAACTCTGCACTCTGGGCATGTGAAGCAGTGGTGTACTGTTGACGGCAGAGTCGGTGAGAGAGTGCGTGGAAGAAAGCTTGAATACATGTGGTGACCCAGGGAGAGGAATATCGGAAGGAAAGTTTGAAAACCCTGGAGGTGAATCCTTGTGGAATGCATCCTGAGAGAAGATTCCAAGGCGAGTTCTTGGAAAGTGAAAATATGAAACCCTCGTGTGAAAGACGGAGTGCAGTGAGACTGGTTGGCTCATGGTGTGATAAGCATCTGGGGGGAGTTGAGGAGAGATCCGTAGCATCTGGTTGAGGTGGCATCTGTCACTTGGCTTCAGAGTGCGGTGTGTCTGACCACAGGGTGCCATAGGTTTACATGGGCTGTGTACTTACTGTGAACATTAAAGTATAAGATAGCTTTTGTAACTTGTTACCCTTACAAATCTGTATACACCTGTAAAGGTACAGTTGTGGGTGAAGGAGTATGGTAATATAGTTCATCTTTTCTTGTTTAATAAATATGTTTTTTTGTTAAAAGTTCATTAGCTGACTCTGGTGATGCTGTTCAGTAGCCTGCTCCATGTATCTAAACAAACAAATAAAAGTTAGGATCTATCAAGCTGGGTTCCACCCTGGGATCAGGCTTGTCCAGGGGTAACCACAGCTGGGGATCATAACATAGTTCCAATTAACATATATTTCCATAATGCAGAAATCAATTTGAAGAATGAACCTGCAATATCTAATTATAATAGATTTCCAAACAATGCTCTGTTATTGTGCAACGTTTGACCACCCTTGTGTCTTATAATGGAACTAAATTAACTGCAGGTACAGCAACCTGTACTTAACACACCAATACCTAAACTTTTCACACCCAGTTTAAGTTGTGTGTGAATTAAATTAACTAGTTATACATCACACAATAAAGCTGATGATTGCATAAATTGCATTTTTCTTTTCTGACTATTCTGATTTGACCAAAGTTTACTTTATGGCTCCCAACAGGCACACGCCAGATGGTAAGTGTTGCACTTTACATTTTGATTTTCCTGCAGCCTGCAAACCCCACCACAGGCTGTGCTTTGCACATGAACAGTGGGCAGGAGAAGTAGGTCCTATGCTATTGGTCACTACCACTAGTAGCATTAGCTCATCTAAGGTCTCCTTAGCAAGAGGAGGAGGAAAGGTAGAAAAGAGGTTTTACATTTGCCTCCTTCATCCTTAGTTTACCACTGGTTGTGGTAACCCCAGATGAGACTTCTGTTCCAGGTTCCTCCAGCTGTCCAGATACAATACGCTCAATGGTCATGCTGTGAAGAAACGGTCGGAACCCAGGAACATCACCTCCCACCTCATTATAATTCTAACATTGCTGAGGTCCATTATCATCAGGGAAAACTGATGAAAATCTCAATGAGAAAAAAAGGGCTTAAGAAATCTGATTTAATTTCTGCTATTTTGTCTCTTTACTCCACCAACAGATTATCTTGATAATTCTACAATATTTTTCCTTTCTAATTTATTTCCTGAAAGCACATTAGCCTCTCGTTTCACCCAATTATATCCTCTGATTCTAAATTCAAGTTGTCAAATTAGATTAATCAGGTAAGTGCTTCATGTTTTAGGTGAGAAGATACTCTATGAAACATCTCTAAATCAACTTTGCCAGTTACAGAATGAAATTTCAAATTAATTAATTAAAATAATTTTGATTTTGCAGAGAAAAATCTAAATATCCACCTAAATTTTTCTGTCATTCATTTTTTCTGTCATTCACATGTATGCCAATTGACAGCCAGCTCGATCTCACCATCACCTTGCTCGACCCTTCCGCTGTCACTAAATTGTGAGACTTCTTGCCCTACATCCAGTACTAGATCAGTAGAAATTTCCTCCAACTGAATACTGAGAGGACCGAAGCCATTGTCTTCTCTGTTCTCTAATCACTGGCTCCATCACTCTCTCTGGGAAGAGTCTGAAATTGAACAAGATCGTTTGTAAACCTGGTGCCATATTTGACCCCAAGATGAATCTCCAACTGCATATCTGCGCAAATAATACCGCCTATTCCAAATCCAGGTGGAGGTGCTCTCATGTGTATGTTGCCCTCGTCCTTCTAGCTGGTAGTGGTCATGGGTTTGGAAGGTGCTGTCTAAGGAATCTTGGTGAGTTTCTGCAGTGCATAAATGATACATTCTCAAAGGATTTAATTTATCATATTTACCACAGATCCAGATCGTTTTATGGCAAGGCATAAGTTATAATAATCCAGCACCAAAGGTTATTTGGCCTCAATTAATTAAATGCTAATCACTCAATATAATAAGCATTTTTTTTTTAGAAAGTACATCTTATTGCTGTGAAATGTCGACTTTCTAATGTATGCTTTTCTGAAACGTTTATATGGCCAGGAAAGGGCCGTATTAAAATAGATATATATTGACCTTGGCTCTAGAGTTTAATCTTTTGTATTCAGAATGGTCTCACTTATCAAAATATAAAATATACAAAAGACCCCTCTGCAGGGAAGACTGTGGCAGCTGCAACACTAGGCAGGCAGGGAGGGCCTTTAGGCCTACCTGGATCCGCCCTCCAGGAACCGAAACTGGCTCTCGATGCTTGCAGGAACCTGGAGGCTGACTGGAAATTCCTGGTCGGCCTCTTTCAATTGGCCTTCAGCGGCCCTGAATAAGCCATGTCGACTACCTGCCATACGCAGGTGTGTGTCCCCAGCCTCCAGTCATCCTGTCTCAGCAAAAATGATCAGGGGATGGGATGAAGCCAGCGAACTGCTACGCCAACCAGTAGGACTATTTGTAGCTCCTGCCTGCCATCAATCTTGGAGGGGTCTAAATATCAAGCTCTGAATCTTCAAGCACACCATTGCTATGCACCTTTATTATGCAAGAATCCTAATCAAAACAAATCCTCATCCAAGCATAACATATCCTTGCCAGCTAATTACATTGTTTTTATTCATTTAAGGGATGTGGGCTCCGCTGGCTCAACCAGTATTTATTGCCCCTCCGTATTTGTCCTTGAAAGGGTGGTGCTGAGCTGCCTTCTTGAACCACTGCAGTCCACGTGGTGTAGGTACACCCACAGTGCTGTTAGGAAGGGAGTTCCAGGGTTTGATCCAGCAACACTGAAGGAACGGCGATATATTTCCAAGGCAGGATGGTGTGTGGCCTGGAGGGGAACTTCCAGGTGGTGATGTTCCCATCTATCTGCTGCCTTTGTCCTTCTAGATGGTAACAGTCACGGGTTTGGAAGGTGGTGTCGAAGGAGCCTTGGTGAATTCCTGCAGTGCATCTTGTAGATGATACACACTGCTGCCACTGTACGTCGGTGGTGGAGAGAGTGAATGTTTGTGGATGAGGTGCCAATCAAGTGGGCTGTTTTCTCCTGGATGGTGTCAAGCTTCTTGAGTGTTGCTGGACCTGCATCATCCAGGCAAGTGGAGAGTATTCCGTCACACTCCTGACTGGTGCATTTTAGATGGTGGACAGGCTTTGGGGAGTCAGATGGTGAGTTACTTGCCAAAGGATTCCTAGCCTCTGACCTGCTCTTGTAGCCACGGTATTTACATGGCTGGCCCAGTTCAGTTTCTGGTCAATGGTAACCCTCAGGGTGTCAATAGTGGGATATTCAGCAATGGTAATGCCATTGAATGTCAAGGGGCTTTAGTTAGATTCTCTCTTGTTGGAGATGGTCATTGCCTGGCACTTGTGTGGCATGAATGTTACTTACCACTTGTCAGCCCAAGCCTGGTCCTGCTGAATTTGGACATGGACTGCTTCAGTATCTGAGGAGTTGTGAATCATGCTGAACATTGTGCAATGATCAGCAAACATCCCCACTTCTGACCTTATGATGGAAGAAAGGTCATTAATGAAGCAGCTGAAGATGGTTGGGCCTAGGATACTACCCTGAGGAACTCCTGCAGTGATGCCTTGAAACTGAGATGATTGACCTCCAACAATCACAACCATATTCCTCTGTGCTAGGTTATGACTCCAAATGCTGCCTTAATGTCAAGGGCAGCCATTCTCACCTCATCTCTGGAGTTCAGCTCTTTTGTCCATGATTGAACTAAGGCTGTAACAAGGTCAGAAGCTGAATGACCCTGGCGGAACCCAAACTGAGTGTCAGTGAGCAGGCTTGCTAAGCAAGTGCCATTTGATAGCACTGTTGATGACCCCTGCCACCACTTTACTCAGGCGGTGGCATAGTGGTATTGTCACTGACTAGTATTCCAGAGATCCAGGGTAATGGTCTGGGGACCAGGGTTCGAATCTCATCAAATCCTATGGTCATCTGATGATGACCATGAAACCATTGCTGATTGTCATAAAATCCCATCTGGTTCACTAATATTCTTTAGGGGAGGAAATCTGCTGCCCTTACCTGGTCTGGCCTACATGTGACTTAAGACCCATAGAAATGTGGTTGACTCTTAAATACAAAGGCAATTAGGGATGGGCAATAAATAATGACCTAGCGTCGCCTACATCCCATGAAGGAATAAAAAAAAATGATCAAGAGTAAACTGATGGGGCGGTAATTGGCCAGTTTGGATTTGTCCTGCTCAGTGTACACAGGACATACCTGTGCAATTTTCCACATTGCCAGGGTTCAGCTGCTCAAATTTGAAGCCATATCTTGTTTCAGCCTCCTCTCAAGTCCCAACAGCTAATGAAGACTCATACAGAATAATACAGGTTAGGTACAATCTGATGATGGTGTTAGTTTTTGAGAGTATGGGGAACGAAGAGTTTATGTACATGGACATCAGATCATATGCAGATGGTTCTTTTTGACATGCTACCAGTCGAAAGAGAGACTTGCATTTATACCAAAGTAGTTTACAGCCAATTAATTACTTTTGAAGTGCTTCTAAAGTACTGTTATAATGCAAGAAACGTGATAGTCAGTTTGTGCGCAGCAAGACTCCACGAACAACAACGTGATAATAACCTGATAATCTGTTTGAGAGATTTTAGGAATAAATATTGGCCAGGACACTGGGGAGAACTCCTTTGCTCTTCTACAGATTAGTGCCATGGAGTATTTTTTATCTATTTGAGAGAATTAACATCTCACCCGAAAGGCCAGACCTCAGACAGTGCAGCATTCTCTCAGTTCTGCACTGCAGCGTCAACATGCTCAAGTCTTTGGAGTGGCATAACAATCTTCTTACTCCAAGGCAAGAGCGCTGCCAGGTGAGACACAGCTGATACATACAGAAGCGTGTAAAGTGCTAAAAATCAGCTGCAACTCAGTAAAATGCAAATGACTATACACCTCCACAACATTCCAGTGGCTGAATGCTAAGGGTAGTAACCACCTTAAAAATGGGGCACTATTCGCTTAGGACCTGTGGTGTGTTTGTTTCCTTTCTCATCATCACATATTCCCTTTGAACCTGCATTTCTGTATATATTAAAATGTATTTTAATTTACTTCCAATATGCTGACACATGAGCCTTCTCTACAAAACCATGGTATTATTTTTTGCTTATTTATTTTATTCTTTCATGGGATGTGGGCAGCGCTGGCAAGGCCAGCATTTTGTTGCCCATCTCTAATTGCCTTTGAGAATTTATCATTGATCAGGCATGATTAGTTTTACAAAAGAGCAAACTCACCTCAAACCAACTTTTTATTTATTAGTAGGTAGCATTTTTAAGTAAAAATACATCTGCTATTTCCTATTGAGCTTTTTGAAACATTGGCTATTAGACAAGAACTGAAATAATTAAAAGAAACAGCGCACTTTACAATATAGCAGGGTAGTGAAAGGCTCCTCAAGTATTTACCACTGCGTTTTAGTTAACACTATGTGGATTCTTGAGGGTTAAAGTGGCTGTGCATTTCTACACCCTTCAGTTCTATTGCCAAAGCCTGCATCAAGAAGAAAAATATTTTTACCTGTTCTTCAAAATCATTACTTGCACGTTCTATCCTCAAACAACCTGACTGTATTCTCTCCAGAAGCCATTTGGTTTCATTTAAAAATACCAGTGCTAAAACTAAGACAAAGAGCAAGGTCTTCCCAGCTCCTTGGAGGCAGGTATGGGGGGGGCGAGCAAGGTAGGAAACTCCCTGAAATTGGCTTTGGGCTCCCGATAAGATCCAGCCCTCTTCCAGCTTTTCCCAGGGGGCAGCACTGAAGGTGAGTGGGAAACCCTCTTGGATCTGTTGGGTAAGTAGCTAAGTCGTTGTTGAGGTTGTTAGAAGGCAATTAGGAGCTGCTTTAGCCCTGAATCCTGGATTTCCCAGCCATGGAACCTTTTCCCAAACTCTCAGTAACTCACCAGGGTCACCAAGACAAGTGCACAGCAGAAAGAACTTTTTCAGCGAAACTGTCAAGCTGTGAAAGCTTTGATCAATTACACCGAAGAGCGCCAGAGCTAGCCATTAGGAGACTGCTGCTCAAAACGCTTTTTCTCTCAGAGTGTGCTTTCACTGCATGACAGGTGATCGCCAACTTCTTGAAAAGCACTTCAGCTGTACTTCTCTGTTACCAGACTTCAGCTTATGCAGATCCATCTTCCACCTCTGTGAGGGTCAAGAACAGAGACCAAGAGGCCAGAGGTCAAGAACTATTGTCAACCATTCCAGGAGGAACACCAGCAACACCAAATTCCTCCTCCTCAGCTGCATACCGCTCCTCAGGCCAGAGAGGGTGGACACAAACAGTTTCAAGGAAGTGAGGTCCACACACAAGGTCTAGATGGATTGTTTCTGAGGTTGCTGAAGGAAGTCAGGGGACAGCAGATGCTCTAAGGATGATTTTCCAAACTTCACTAGGTACACGGTAGGTACCGGAGGACTGGAGAAATACAAACGTAGTTCCATTGTTTAAAAAGGGATCAAAGGAAATGCCAAACAATTATAGGCCAGTTAGTCTTACATCAGTGGTGAGCAAATTAGTAGAATCAATCCTGAGAGATAGGATTAACTGTCATGTGGAAAGGCATGGACTAGTCAAGGATGGTCAGCATGGATTTGTTAAAGGAAGGTCTTGCCTCACAAATTTGATTGAATTCTTTGAGGAAGTGACAAGAAGGGTTGATGAAGGTAGTGCAGTGGATGTTGTGTACATGGATTTTAGCAAGGCATTTGACAAGGTCCCACATGGCAGATTGGTCAGGAAAGTAAAAGCCCATGGGATTCAGGGTAATGTGGCAAACTGGGTAAAAGGTTGGCTTTGTAACAGGAAACAAAGAGTAATGGTCGATGGATGCCCTTGCGAATGGAAAATTGTCTCAAGTGGTGTTCCACAGGGCTTGGTGTTGGGATCCTTGCTGTTTGTGTTATATATTAACGATTTGGACGTGAACATGGGGGGCATGATTGGGAAATTTGCAGATGACACAAAGATTGGCCGAGTAGTGGATAGTGTAGAGGATAGCCATAATCTCCAAAATGATATAGATGGGTTGGTGGACTGGACGGTAAAGTGGCAGATGGATTTTAACATAGAGAAGTGTGAGGTCATACATTTAGGGAGGTCAACCAGTTACAGGGATTACACAATAAATGGGAATATACTAAGAGGGGTAGATGAAGTGAGAGATCTTGGCGTACAAGTACACAGGTCCCTGAAGGCAGCAGTTCAAGTAGATAAGGTTGTAAAGAAAGCATATGGAATGCTCTCCTTCATTGGCAGAGGTATAGAATGTAAAAGTAAGGATATAATGTTGGAATTGTATAAAACACTGGTGAGGGCACAACTGGAGTATTGTGTTCAGTTCTGGTCATCACATTACAGGAAGGACGTAATAAGCTCTGGAGAGTGTGCAGAGGAGGTTTACAAGAATATTGCCAGGGTTAGAAAGTGTAGCTACGTGGAGAGATTGGATAGGTTGGGGTTATTTTCCTTAGAACAAAGAAGGCCGAGAGGCGACTTGATTGAGGTGTACAAAATTATAAGGGGAATAGATAGAGTGGACAGAATAAAATTGTTTCCCTTGGTGGAGAATTCTAGAACCAGGGAACATAGATTCAAGATAAGTGGCAGAAGGTGTAGGGGGGATATGAGGAAGAACTTTTTTACGCAGAGGGTAGTGGGTGTCTGGAATTCGCTGCCCAAGTTGGTGGTAGAGGCAGAAACTTTAAACTCATTTAAAAAGTACCTAGGTCTGCACCTTAAGTGCTATAAGCTGCAGGGCTATGGGCCAGGCGCAGGAAGGTGGGATTAGAAAGGGCACCTGGGTGTCCTCGGGCTGGCATGGGCAAAATGGGCCATATGGCCTCCTTCTGTGCTGTAACTTATCTATGGTTTCTATGGTCTACAGCCAGATAATCAGATTCCATGCACAAGCACCAATGCATTAAGGAGGTTCAGGTTATCATGGCAGGCTGCTGCTGACATCTGTAGACTCCTGGAAAAAGACCTCTATCCCAGTGGAACAGGTGGACAAGCATTGCTAATGGCTGTTAATGTTCCTGTCACTGGAGGGCCACCTTACTAAGTTGTGTGCTCTCTCTTCTTTTGCAAGGAGAGAAAGCAGAGAGATGAGATGAGAGAGCTCATAATGGCTTGTTGAGGGAGGAGAGAATGTCACCATTTGTAAAGGATGATTGAGTGCCATGGGCATGAGAGAGCAATAGGAGGAGGATGAGGGTGGCTCTTCAGGTGAGGATCTGAGGTGCCCGGAAAGAGAGGAATGATTGGAGTTGCAAGATGTGTTGACCTGAGGTTTGCTGTGCAGGAGATTGCTGGGAAACATGGAGCTTGGCACCTAAAAGTGTTTTGTCATTCACCTGTCATCCCTCCCTAAGGCCCTGGATCCTCTCAGTACACTGCTTGTGAGGTGGGGGTGAGGGGGTGGGGTGGGGAGAAGCCTCTGACTTACTTGGCTGGAAGAGCTCACCTCACTTTAGTCCCTCAGATCCTACAAAAATGTCACTCCTGTGGTTGCTGCAGCCTGCAAATTCCAAGTTCTGGTGAGCTTTTTTGACACTAGCCTGGTGCCTTTAGTTAGAAATCCTTCCTTTGGGAGAATGGAGGCATCATCTGGTCCTCCTTCCCTAACTGGTCAGGGAAGTGCAGAGGCAGATGTCAATTAGTTTGCTCTGGTAAAGGGCAACTGCCAGGCACAATGTGTAGAGAATCGGGTTCCCAAACTGGAAATGGTCCCGCCGCTGCGGCAAGGATTAGGGTGATATGATTCCACCATAAAGTCTCAAAAAATGCAACAGACACAATCAGAACACCATCCTCATTAGCTATTCTAGCCAAATTTGACCGTGACAACACTTTGGCTATAAGTTACAAAGTTTACAGAAAACTTTTAAAGTACCACCACAGTGAACTGATTTCCAATTTTGCGACCTAGAATCCTTCAGTACAATATAATGTCATATTTTTCGCTCAAATAATCACCAGGATTTGCCAAATTATTTCCACTGTTGATTGCTAAATACTGATGACTGTTCTTTGTTCTGCAATCTGTTTCACAATGAAAAGCTTGTAATCTCCTCACAAAAAAGCCACTTTCTCTCTACTGGTCTCCTGAAGGTAATGAGTCACGCTGTCACACTGCACCAGAGGAACAGTTGCCTTCTAGCAACTATTTGTCATGTGTCTGTTGGGCAGTGAGCCTCAGTGGATTGGTTTGACTGTGTGAGCCACTGCAGCATGGCCTTGAACTTGCCCTCACCAGCTTTTCACAAATACCAATGCTCTAGGGTGGGCAGTTAACCAATTCTGTGTCACAGTACAACACGATTCTTTCAAGTAATCACCAGCAAAAAGTTTACTAAAATTACTCAGCACTGACAAAGATTTTTTGTACTTAAAAAGTTGTTTTTTTTTAAAGGAAGTTCACATTTTCTCTAGTTGTTGCTAGGATTTAAATTGATTTAGAGTCACAATTTGGCTGTTAATACGCCTGATGAGCACCTTGGGAGGTTTTTACCGAATGAAAGGCACTATATTCATGCAAATTGCTATTATTGTCCAAATGTGGATAATGCTCGCAAAGCTAAATTTATTAGCCATCCCTAATTGCCCTCAAAAGATGATGGTTGGACTACTGTCAATTGTACAACTATCAAATATATCATGTGATATTCACATCACAAGTGCTAAGCAATGACCACCTCCAGCAAGACAGTCTAACCACCTCCCCTTGGCATTCCATGACATTGCCATCGTCAATTCCCGTCACAATCCTGGAAGTCATCCTTGGCCAGAAATTTAACTGGACCAGCCACATAAATACTGTGGCTACAAGAACAGGTCAGCGGCTGGGTATTCTGCAGTGACTCACTTCCTGACTCTCCAACATCCTTCCAAT
Source organism: Cetorhinus maximus (assembly GCF_964194155.1). Classification (NCBI taxonomy): domain Eukaryota; kingdom Metazoa; phylum Chordata; class Chondrichthyes; order Lamniformes; family Cetorhinidae; genus Cetorhinus; species Cetorhinus maximus. Next base: position 30,639,552 of record NC_135881.1, read on the forward strand.
ATCTAAAAAGACACAAGTAAAGGTTGTGATGGAATATTCTCCATTTGTCTGGATGAGTGACTCTCCAGCAAGTGAAGCTCAACATAATCTAGGACAAAGCAGCCCACTTGTTTGGCACCCCATCCAAAACCTGAAACATTCACTCTTTCTGCCACTGACAAAAATGTGGCTGCAGTACATGCTAACCACAAGATGCACAATTGCAACTTCCCATGGACTCTTTGACACCTTCCAAGCACATAACCTAGAAGGACAAGGGCAGCAGGCAAAAGAAAAGCACCACTTGCAAATTTCCTTCAAGTCACGCACAATCTTGATTTGGAAATGTGTCACTATTCCTTTATCGTTGCTAGGTCAAAAGCCTGGAGCTCCCTACCTAACAGCACTGTGGGTGTACTTACACCGCATGGGCTACAGCCCTTCAAGAAAGTGGCTCACCGCTCAAGGGCAATTAGGGATGGACAATAAATGCTGTCCTTGCCAAGTGACACTCATATTCCATGAATGAATAAGTGAAAAAATCTTCTTGCGCACTGAGGAGAGGTGCAGACTTCAACCCTGATGTACATTAATGAAGCAGAAGAATTTTTATAGAAGCTTGCATTTATACAGAGCCTTGAATGCCCCCAACGTCCTTCTCAGAAACATCATCCAACAAAATCTAACACCAAGTCACACAAGAAGTTATAAAGGCAGGTGATCAAACGTTTGTTGGTTTTGAGGAGCACCCTAAAGGGTATGAGGGAGAGAGAGAGGCAAAAAGCTATAGGGTGAGAGCTTCAGACTAGAAAGCTGAAAGCTCACCTGCCAATGGTGGGACAAAAGAAATTGGGGATGCACAAGAGGCCATATTTGGAGGAATGCAGAGTTTCACAAGGGTTGTCGGATATTACAGAGATTGGGAATAGCAAAGCTTTGGAGTGATTTGAAAACGAAGATGACAAATTTAAATATGAGGTGTTGGTGCACTAGGAGCCAATGTAGTGGGCATAGGATTAATGAATGAACAGGACTGCATGTGCGCTGGATATGGGCAGCAGAGTTATGGATGATCTCAAGTTCATAGAGGGTGAAAGGTGGGAGGCCAACCAGGAGAGCTGTGGAATCATCATGTGCGAGACTAAAAAAGGCCTGGATGAGGATTTAAGGAGCAGATGGGTTGAGGCTGGGTGAAGACAGGTGATTATCATAGAGGTGGAAATAGGAATCCAGCAGCTTTCACAATCACTTTTTCTGGTCCAAATTAACAGATGTTGTGAGTTCAATTTAATGGATTTACCAAGTTGGAATTGAACTGGCAAGTATTGATTTGCTACTCTACTCCCATAACTTTATACCCTAGCTTCATAAGTATCACTGGGCTTGCAGAAAGGGATATTGGCGTCATGACTATGAAAGCCTAGGAGGCAGCGTATTAGAAATAGAGCTCTGTGTTTGGTATTTTGTCACCTATGTTCATTTTCTTTTCTCTTTTGGAGAACGGTACAGAGTGTTGGAAGGATTTTGCAGGCTGATTAACAACCTGCTTTGAGCCACATGAACACGCCTTCCTTGGCCAGCAAATCCTGAACTGGGATTTGAACCCTAGCCTTCCGGTTCAGAGGACTCATCATTAATGAGCCTGTTAGTAGAGAACACAGTTTTTGCCTGGTAAGTGGGTTAATGTTGATTGCTTGTTTTCCTTCCTTATTTGATTTGTTATCTCTTCTAGGAGATAGTTTGGGAGTTTTGAATTGGCTTGTGTCTGGTGATTTGCAGGTTGAATTTATATAGTGACATTCACCTAACTTTGTACACTTTGCTGCTCAAGCACTGATAGCTACATAAATTAAATTAAAAGTCAATAATTAATCCTCCAGTTAAGACAACTTCAGGGAAATATGAAGTTTCATCTTTCTGAAAGACATCTCTGGGTGTAGCTCATGAACAGCACAATGTACTGCCTTTAACAAGATAAAAATCACTGATAGCAAATCCTCCAGAGTTATTAATAAGTTATGTTGCAGTATTGCAAAAGAAACACAACTTCACATTTTTTGTTAAGAGAATAATGCAAATTAATACGCTTAATTTTTTGTTTGTTACATACTGGAATATTTTGTACAGTGGCATAGCTTGGCTAGAATAAGGAATCTCCAATGCTAGAACAGTCCAACAATAGTCAACTAAATTATTCCTTTAGATGATGTTTTGTACATTGCAAAAATTTAAATTAAAAGTCTCAAAATCATTTTTGCAATTCAAGGCCATAGAATGAGTCACACTATAAATAAGGAACCATAAACTTTTGATATTCTGGTTTTGTGGTAGCTGCTATTGCCATTGAAACAACTTATCTTGCATCTTTGCTATAAATGGTAACAATATGCTGTCAGGGAATTCAAGCAAACATACAGTGAGTGCGCTTGTTGCTAATGCATTTGAGGCATTTGAATAATTTGAAGTCATTGATGCAGTGAGCATTCAGTGCACATGGTTGAGAATTAATGTCTATGCCCTTTATTTCTGTGGTACACATTAGCATTGCATCTACCTTTCATAAACATAATGTTTCAAATAATAATATAATGATAATAATACTTGAAAAAAAAACAACATTCTGTCTTGTTGGTCCAATTGCCTCACCCAATGAGAGCAAACAAGTACCAGTATGTGTTTCTATATACTTGGAACCCGAATTCGTGATTGTTGGAACTGAGAGTTCCGCAGGCCACTGCCACTCCTAAAGCAACAAAATGCATATCTGGACTGATCTTTATTGAAGTATATTCATGCTGACAAAAACAATACCATTAAAATTTTGAAAAATGCAGATTTGCATATTCCACAGTTACTGTGCAAGTGCTACTGTAATAAATAATGAATTTGTACCACAAAATTTGATTTTCATGATCATCCATCAACTAAAAAAGTAGCTTTTGATGCTACCCTTGTGGCACCTAATCACATGCAGTGAATATCTTCCGGTATTAAGCGTGCCAGGAAACTGTGTGTGTGGAAAAAGATAGCACAGGATGATGTGAAATATGATTGTTAATTGCGTTCAGTCCAATTAAATATTGTGTCACCACCATGTAACTTGCTCCACAACTGACGACGACAAAATCTCATATAGGTTGCAGCTGCAAATTTCCATTTTTGCAAATTCATTTGATAATCCTATAAAGATATTGTCAGAAATTATTTATCTGAAGAAACACTGATAATCTTCCCTTTGCAAGCATCAACTGGACTGCAAATTCAGGAGATTCACATCAAGCCAGTATAACGAGCCATGGATACAAATGAGCTTTTGGAAAACCATGACCTTACTGCATTCTGCCAAGTGAATGGGCTGAATAATATAAATATCATAATTTATATTAACTATTCACTATAAACTGAGCAGGGCTAATTGGGCTTCCAGCATTCTGCCCTGAATTAAAGAGCTGTTATAAGCGGGTGAGGAGGGATGAAACAGTTCCCATCTTTTCCCACTTCTTGTTTGATCATAACTGGGTTTTTAAACTTAAAAGGACGTTCTTATCAATTCTGTGACTGTTCAACAGTTTATGCGCTGAGACCAGACAGGTTTTCTTGAGTTCAACAAAGAAAGAGATTTGTACTTAGACCAATCTGGGAAAATAATAAAATATGCACCAACTTTCACACGCATACACACACCCAGAGAGCCCACACACAGACAGCGACACACACAGATACAGATTACAGAGGAAGGGTAGGTTGATCAAATTAGAGTCCATAAGTAAAAGGAATACACGGTCAGTGACTTGGTGAATCTGCTGGTTCAGAGGCTCCTTCGGTGCTCCTGACACTTTGAATTGAAATTGCGGCTGGTTAATTTGGTTGTTCCTCTGGAGAGAGTGGAGTTGAGCAGAATTCTGGTTTACAAAGGTCTCTGTTAGTAGATACACCTCTGGTTGATTTCGATCAGCAAACAGGGCTCAAAGCTTGCCAGGAAGGTTGGCGAGAAAGCAAGGCTCATATCTTCAGTTCGTCAGAATCTCAGCCTCAACTCTCTGCAAAACATGTCTTTTTTAACCCCCAAAAGGGGTTTGCTCATCATGTGACATGCTCTCTCAAATGTCTGGAGTTGGGGGTGGGGACGGGAGCGGGAGGAAGAAATACAAATAAGGCTGTTGTTTGTGTATTTCAAAAGGTAGCTTTATTAGCTGATGTCAGCAAAGTTACCTTAGCCATTGTCTCATGAGCCAAGTGATTGGATTGAATGCCCTGTCTCCAACAGTTGAATCTCAGGTGTTTGTCTTAATGCCTTGTTAATGACACAGGAGATAGGGTATTTCACATTCCTCAGGGGATTTAGTGTCTCTGGTGAGGTCTTCGCAGACCTGGCATGTCCATCCCAATGAAGATTGTGGAATGTGGAATGCATAGTGATGAAAATTGGGGCAGCCATTTTTCGGTCATATTCCAGTCAGCCTTTTTGGCCTCTTTTTTAAAAAGTCAGTTCTTAAACGTTTCCAACCAGTGGATTAAAATCGTTATTTAAAATAGGCACATCCTTGTGACACAGCATAGGCTTGACCATATTATGCAACTGTTGTCACCACATAATACACCCTCTGATCCAAATTGTTTTGCAGATTTTTATTAGCAATGAGTACCAGTATGCAAACTTCTGAACTCAAATGGAACAGTTTGGGAACCAACTATTCCAATACATTCCTGGCTTGCCTCCTACATTCAACCCAGAGTAAACTTGAGGTGATCCAAAACTCCTAACTGTCCTATCACCCATCACCCCTATGCTCTATGATCTACATTAGCCCCCAATTAAGAAATGCCTCAATTTTAAAATTCACATCTGTTTTCAATTTTCTCCCTGACCTCCATAATTTTCTTTAGCTGCACCACCTCCTGAGATATCTGCACTCCTTTGCAATTCTCTACCCCAGAGAGCAGTGGAGGCTGGGTCACTGAGCGTAACCAAGCATGAGTTAGACAGATCTTTGATCCACAAGTCTAGGGTTATATTGGGGGTGGGGAGTTGGGGGGTTGTGCAGGCAGGAAAGTGGAGTTAAGGCCACAATCAAATCAGCCAAGGTCTTCTCTGAATAGTGGAGGAAGTTCGATGAGCCAGATGGCCTACTCCTGCTCCTATTTCTTGTGTTTATGTTTCTACATTAATTCTGGCCTCCTGAGCATCCCGGATTTTTATTACTGCACAAGTGGAGGCCATGCCTTCAGCTGCAAAGGCCTGAAGCTCCTATACCTAACACTCTCCTTTCTCTACCTCTTTTTCCTCCATTAAGACTTCCCTGAAAATCTACTTCTGTGACCAAGTTTTTGCCCCTTCTGCCCTAATATTTCCTTACGTGGGCTCTGTCAAATCTTGGACTTAAACATTCCTGTGAAGTGCCTTGGGGGTATTATCTTAAAGGTGCTAATATAAAGGGAGGTGATGGAGTAGTGGTTTTGTCCAGAGACCCCCAGGGTAATGCTGTGAAGACCTGGGTTCAAATTCCGCCATGGCAGATAGTGGAATTTGAATTCAATTAAAATCTGGAATTAAAACGCTAAAGATGAACAATTGTTCTAAAAACCATCTGGTTCACTAATGTCCTTTAGGGGAGGAAATCTGTCATCCTTACCTGGTCTGGCCTGGCCTACACGTGACTCCAGACCCACAGCAATGCAGTTGACTCTTAAATGCCCTCATGGGTAGGGGACTTCAATGTACATCACCAAGAGTGGCTTAGTAGCACCACTATTGACTGAGCTGGCCGAGTCCTTAAATGACATAGCTACTAGACCAGGTCCGCGGCAGGTGGCGAGGGAACCAACAAGACGGAATAACATACTTGACCTCATCCTCACCAACCTGCCTGCCACAGATGCATCTGTCCATGACAGTACCTGTAGGAGTGAACACCGCCCAGTCCTTGTGGAGACGAAGTCCCACCTTCACATTGAGGATACCCTCCATTGTGTTGTGTGGCAGTACCACCGTGCTAAATGGGGTAGATTTCGAACAGATCTAATAACTCAAGACTGGGCATCTGTGAGGCGCTGTGGGTCATGATCAGCAGCAGAATTGTACTGGAACACAATCTGTAACCTCATGGCCCGGCATACCCCCCACTCTATCATTACCATCAAGGCAGGGGATCAACCCTAGTTCAATGAAGAGTGTAGGAGGGCAAGCCAGAATCAGCACTAGGCATACCTAAAAATGAGGTGTCAACCTGGTGAAGCTATAACACAGGACTACTTGTGTGCCAAACAGCACAAGCAGCAAGTAGACAGGGCTAAGCAATTCCACAGTCAACGGATCAGGTCTAAGCTCTTCAGTCCTGCCACATCCAGTCATGAATGGTGGTGGGCAATTAAACAACTCGTTGGAGGAGGAGGCTCCACAAATACCCCCATCCTCAATGATGGAGGAGCCCAGCACATCGGTGCAAAAGATAAGGCTGAAACATTTGCTACAATCTTCAGCCAGAAGTGCCAAGTGGATGATCCATCTCAGCCTCCTCCAGAGGTCCCCAGCATCACATGCCAGTGTTCAGCCAATTCGATTCACTCCACATGATATCAAGGAATGGCTGAAGGCACTAGATACTGCAAAGGCAGTGGGCCCTGACAATATTCCAGCAATAGTACCGAAGACTTGTGCTCCAGAACCTGCCACGAATCTAGCCAAGCTGTTCCAGTACAGCTACAACACTGGCATCTACCCAGCTATGTGGAAAATTGCCCAGGTATGTCCTGTACACAAAAAGCAGGACAAATCCAACCCGGCTAATTACCGTCCCATCAGCCTACCCTCCATCATCAATAAAGTAATGGAAGGGGTCATCAACAGTGATATCAAGTGGCACTTGCTGAGCAATAACCTGCTCACTGACGCTCAGTTTGGGTTCCGCCAGGGCCTCTCAGCTCCTGACCTCATTACAACCTTGGTTCAAATGTGGACAAAAGAGCTAAACTCCCGAGGTGAGGTGAGAGTGACTGCCCTTGACATCAAGGCTGCATTTGACAGTGTGGCATCAAGGAGCCCTAGAAAAACTGAAATCAATGGCAATCAAGGTGAAAACTCTCCACTGGCTGCAGTTATGCCTAGCACAAAGGTTGTGGTTGTTGGAGGTCAGTCATCTTAGCTCCAGGACATCATTGCAGGAGTTTCTTAGGGTAGTGTCCTCGGCCCAACCATCTTCAGCTGCTTCATCAATGACCTTCCTCCCATCATAAGGTCAGAAGTGGGGATGTTCACTGATGATTGCACGATGTTTAGCACCATTCATGACTCCTCAGATACTGAAGCAGTCCATGTCCAAATGCAGCAAGACCTGGACAATATCCAGGTTTGGCCTGACAAGCGGCAAATAACATTCGCGCCACACAAGTGTCAGGCAATTGCCATCTCCAACAAGGGAGAATTCAACCATCACCCCTTGATGTTCAATGGTATTACCATCACTGAATCTCCCACTATCAACATCTTGGGGGTTACCATTGACCAGAAACTGATCTGGACTATCCATATAAATACTGTGGCTACAAGAGCAGGTCAGAGGCTAAGAATCGTGCGACGAGAAACCCACCTCCTGACTCACCAAAGCCTGTCCACCATCTACAAGGCACAGGTCAGGAGTGTGATGGAATACTCCCCACTTGCCTGGATGAGTGCAGCCCCCACAACACTCAAGAAGCTTGACACCGTCCAGGACAAAGCAGTTCGCTTCATTGGCACCACATCCACAAACATTCACTCCCTCTACCACCGACACACAGTAGCAGCAGTGTGTACCATCTACAAGATGTACTACAGGAATTCAGCCAGGCTCCTTCAACAGCACCTTCCAAACCCATGACCACTACCATCTAGAAGGACAAAGGCAGCAGATAGATGGGAACACCACCACCTGGATGTTTCCTTCCAAGTCACTCACCATCCTGACTTGGAAATTCCTTTACTGTCGCTGGGTCAAAATCCTGGAACTCTCTTCCTAACGGCACTGTGTACCAACACCACATTGGCTGCAGTGATTCAAGGCGGCAGCTCACTGCAACCTTCTCAAGGGCAACTAAGGATGGGCAATAAATGCTGGCCTAGCCAGCGAAGCCCACATCCCATGAATGAATGAATAAAAGAAAATATATAAATGCAGGTTCTTGCTGGAACCAACCAGCTGACCAAGCCCAATCTAATGAGTGTATGCATGCGCACAATTCCACAAGTGTCTAGTGAGAGAGATCAGAACAGGACACTGCCAATATTTCCCCTTCTTAGCCCAGTGATGCTGAAGTTATTTGTAATGTATCCACTCCATCTCTGGTTAAAATCAAACACAGCTGAGTTCAGAATTTGAGTCTTCCCTAGTCAGCATGGCTGAGTACATAAGCATATTTACCTACTGAGCTATTAGAGGAACTTGCTAAACCAGTTTTTAAGAGTATACTCTATACTATTGCAAAGTCTTTTTAAGTATTTAATGCCAAGTTTGAAAGTTATGGAATAAAAGCTCAAAATTCCCACCATGCTAAAGACTTCTTCTGCCTTTGAGACTAGATTTGCAGAATCTATCATATTATCAATCATATTATCTCTAATCCCAGACTTCATCAGATGAAAGTCTGTACCCTCTGCCATCTTTAAGTTGCATTTACAACTAATTTTCATAGACTAAATACAGTCCACTTTGGCAATACAACTCAAAACCTTCTGTACCTTCTAAATATTTGAAACATGTTTAAAAATTGATGCAAACCTTGACACAAAGAGTTGTCCAATGGGATTAGTTTTGGATTGCGCAAACAAAATGCTATCACAAACACGATTGGCTGAAATGTTGTAAACGTCTATGGTTTTATAGCTCTTCACAAATTGGCTATCAGAACTTTGGGTCAGATGTAAATTGTTTCCTCCCCACCCCCCAGCAAGTCAACTCGTGTCTGATAAAAGAAAGATGTTTAAAGAAATTGGTTAAAACTTAATTGTTTGACTAACGGGGTTTAATAGTGATCTGTACAATACAGAGCACCGTGTTCAATGTATATTTCCAGCTCCAAATACAAAAGAAAACTTGTGCACTAATGTCAAACTGCTTTCTATTCATCAGATTATCCTTTCCATTTGGTCCACTTTCTCTGATAAATCAGTGTTTCAGAACACACAGCGCACTACCAAAACCAGAAATTATAACTTCTCTTCTGTGACCTAATCGTTATATTTTAATTAATATTTGCTTACATGTTGATATGAATTGATAATTCAGGCAGGTAACTGCCCTAACAAAGGCAAATGAAATTGTCTGCCTTATTATAAAACCCACCTCTTTATACTGTAAAAAGGCTTATAAAATTGACCATCCATTGTACAGCAACTCCATAGGTGTATTAAAAGGTCTACTGTTCAAATAAACATCTACCAGTCTTTTTGGTCTTTTAACTCCATTCCAAGACTTAAAATACAAATAAAATCTGCATTATAAATGCAGCTGCCAGTCAAAATATCTACTTCTTACCATTTAATCCCCAAGTGCACCAATTTTTATTCTGCCAATGGTTATTTACTCTACTGGAAGCACTAAATTATAGTCCTCATTCTCCTACTTTATTGCCGTCTGTGGTGGGCATCTGTCTTTGCTGATTGACAGCCCTGAGGTTCATTGGCTGAAACAAATCAGCAGTGATGGAAAATTAATGGCCTAGATATAAAATCTCAGTTTACTGGGGTTATGCCAAAAATTCTTTCCACCCCCAATGAACATGATGATACCATGGAATCCCAGAACCCTACGGTCTTGCAGTCCTCCAGAAGAACACCATCACTACAGGACAGCAAGGGTTTAGGCATTCTAATTGCACAGTTGAATCACTTACACAAATACCTTTAATTTGAGCCAAACAGTGCACAAAATCAGCAGCTAAACTGGTTACTATTGGTGCTCATGCAATCAGTAATGTCAACAGAAAACAAGCACAAGCTTCATATTGCAATAAAAAAGATCTGAATTCATTATCTACTTTTCATTTTTCTATAGGCTAGGCCAATTGTAAGTAATCCTTTCTTTCATATGCGCACTGCAAATGACACAACAAAATCCGGAGCAAGAAAAGGCCCTTTGGCTCATCAAGTCAACTCCAATGATATGTCACATTTAATCATTCTATCACAGCCTCCCCAACACAATCATCACAACCTTGAGGATTTTTTTACATTAAGAAACACCAAGTCCATTCCACATCCTCTCCCCCCACCCCTCCAAAAATGTCTTATGCTCATCATCTAAGTTACATTTTTACATGCCCTCATTTACAAAGGAATCATGTTTCCAAACACCTTTTAAGGGCAACAAAGAGCTAGTAAACAAGAAAGGGGAAATTGAAATGCTAGGATTCGAGTTTTGCAAATTACCAGGAGCAGCTGTTTAAACCTGCTCCACTATGGTTGGTCCCTGTAACTTTATGGTTTAACATGATTAATTAACTGTGATAATTATTCCCCAAAACATAAATTCTAAAATTCTAGTTAAACGCAATGAAACACGAATGTCATCTTCAATCTGAAGGACAGTTCAAGCTGGAGACTATCCCCACTATAAACAAGGATGACAACTTGCAAAACCTGGCTCTTCCCGTGCCTTTTTAAAAAACTGTTCCACTCATTGATTCAGTCTACAAGATCAGAAGTTGGATCACTCCTGATGCAACTCTCAGGAAAATAATAGCTTTCAGAAGATTCTTTTCAACTGATACAAATATACTTAGAATACCCCAATAATTTTAAATTAGTGTAACCATATAAACTGATAGTTATGAAAAGCTGCAATGCTGTACAACCCTATTAAAACATCTTACATTCAACAAAAATGCCCCTTTCAACCCATTAAGTTCTGAAGATTGTCATACTTTTATAGTAAAGATTGAGTGTTTCTGATTTTGTTTCCAATTGTTCTTACCTCTGCTTTGCAGCATTAATCCCTGACAAATCAGAGACAAGGTACAAGCAGTATCATTTATCAACAGTTATGGGTCAATTGCTACTGCAAATTGGTTTTAAACTTCACACCTTTACTGTGACCATGGTGCATTAATGTTCCTCATTCTCTGCGCAGCCTTTGACATGGCTGGTCACATCATTCTCCTCAAATCCCTTGCCTGCATTGTCCAGCTCAACAGAATTGTCTTTGCTCTTATCTATCTGACTGTCCATACAATACCTCCAGAAATGGCTTCTCTTTCTACTCCTGCACTATTATTTCCAGAGTCCTGCACGAGTCTGTACTTCCTCAACCTCCGCTACATGTTGCTAGAACACTAAAAGGTTACATATAGGAATATGCATCAGGCTGAGGATGAATCCTCTCACTGAAGTGTTCCAGGTTGAAATTTCAGCCTACGTGCAGATTTGTGACTTGACCAGTCAATGAAAGGGGAAACAAAAAGAAATGTTCTGCACCTTCTTAGCATCTTAGTAGAATTACATCTGTATTGCAATTAAGACACGTCTTTAAACGACCCAAGTATTTAAAACAGAATTCAGTACAATACCAAACATATTTTCCCACAAGTTTTTTGACAAATCGCACAAATTGATATCTTCACTAAGGGCTGTGGGTGGAAACGGAAATAAAATATTGACAGAAGATGCTAGAAATTTTAAGCAGGTCAGATAACAACTGGGGGGCGAGAAACAGAATTTAACGTTTCAGATCGGTGACCTGATTTCAGAACCGTGAGCAGAATTTTGCTCTTGTCGCGCGGGGTCGGTGGGGGCGGTCAGGAAGCCGACCGCTGCCCGCGATTGGCAGCGTACCACAATTTCACGCTGGCAGGCCAATTAAGGCCCGCCCAGCGTGATATGTGGCTTGGAAACGAGCGAGAAGGGGTGGGCGGGGGCAGGGGCATGATGTCCGCAGGATCCAATGACGACCCGGCGGCCGATTCAAAAGCAGCCTCGGCGGCCCCTCGGAGGACGCTGAAGTCTGCACAATGCAATCCGTTGCAGGTAGGCGGGAGGGCAAGGTCGGCGGGGCAGTCGGCCCCACATTTCTCGGATGAGTGTCTCGCAGCCCTCCTGGAGGTGGCGGCAGCCAGGAGAGAAACCCTCGTCCCCAAAGACCAGAGGAAGAGCCCCCCTCCCCCCCGGCCACCAAAAAGGTCTGGGAGGAGGTGGCATCCAGGGTCAGCAGCTACAACGTGGTGAGGTGCACATGGGTGCAGAGCCGGAAACGCTTCAACCATCTCCTGCGATTAGGAAGGGTAAGTACTATGTTGGCATGGGTCACTTTTCAGAACAGTTAAGAGCTGCCCATCCCCCCATGGGCCTCAGAGGTGTTAGAGTCTGAGTGGCAAATGTCAATGAGGCAGGAGCTGGCCAAGGGGGTGAGCCCTGGCTGCTTGGACTGAGTGCCTTGTGGCTCCAAGGTTACAAATTGGCTGAGCCCAGCGAGGTGTTCCTCAGGTGGGGTTGGCCAGGCTGCAACGGCGCTGCAGGTGCAGTGGACTAATCAATGCTCCACTGTCCTTTCAGGAGACAACATCCTATAACAATGTTGAGAGGTCACGGACAGGCGGGGGACTCCCGCATCTCCTCATCCTCACGCAGTAAGAGCAGGAGGCCCTGGAGCGGGACAGGTGCCATGCACCTCGGTCAAGCAGCCGAGGTGAGGTTGGGGTGCCAGAGGAAGGTAAGGGTGCAGTGCACTGAGGTGAGAATGTCGGTTATTGCAACCATTCGAGTGTAGATTCTATATTGATGTGAGCCTCGAACCTGGAATCCCCATTGATAATCAAAAGTCGAGGGCATCCTAATGCATATTTCTGTCTCATCAGGGTGCCTGGCATGTACAGTGACAGTGTTGTGACTTAAACTAATGATATGTCCTCCTTTTCCCTTTTAGACTCACCGGCAGGAGGTCGTCATGAGGAGCCTGAAGGCCCACCCCTGACCCCTGAGGACCACCATGCTCACTACGCACCTGTGTCGCACCTTCTCTGTCAAGCAGGCACCAGCGCAGATACCAGCAACTCGGTGGGCATAATATCATTGTGTAATCTATCAGTGCACATTGGTGAGGGCACTTCACACTCGCTTGAGGTGCAGACGGAGGCAGAGAGTGCCCAAGGCGCTGGCAGTCGGAGGACTGCTGGCGACCAGGGGAATGCCCAGTCGATGGCTGATGAGTGGCCTCTGGAGTCGTCCATGAGGCAGCAGCTGCTGGATGTCCAGCAGGGTGTGCGGGAGGATCTGGCGGAGATACACGAGAGGGAATGCATGCCATGGTGTCCCTTGTGGAGGAGTCCCTGCGGAGCATAAGCACTGCGCTGACCCTCATGGCCGAGTGCAATACCTCCTCCATGGAGCGAGTGGTGACTCTCATGGAGAGCCTCCACCAGGGACTCAATCAGGGGTTCCTGGGGATGAGCTCGGACCTCAGCTGGTCAGTGTCCGTGTGGGAGATGGATTGGGCACCCAGTATCCCAGCTAGGTGCCCGTCCATCAATGGTGAGCAAGGAGGTCCAAATCAACCTCACGTTGGTGTATAAGCTGCCTGTCGTCTCTGCGGGCTCCTCTCGGGGCGCTCCAGATGACGGAAGCAGCTCCTCCCCACCTCTGCCAGTGACCTTGGCATCTGATGAGGCTGCGGTGACTTGGGAGCTGCCAGTGATGGCACTGGCCACTCCCTCCCAGGCGGGGCCAGCACAGGCTCCACGGGCCAGAGGATGCCCACCAAGGTCATCAAGGCCAATAAGCAAGCAGGGTGAGCAGGCTGTCTCCAATGCTGGTGCCAGCGAGGGTGGAGCACCTAGACGTAGCATCTGCAGACTAAAACATAAAGCACCTTAAGCACAACACAGCCTTATCATGGGTGATAATTTGTTCTCCCATTTTTCTTTACATTTTTTCATGGTGTGATCAAAAAACATTAGTTAATGTTAATTTCAGCAATGTTTCACATTCACAAGTAAATGAGATGATATTTTGTGCAAATGGCCTCTGTATGCTTCATTTGTTCTGTAGGTGCAGGGTAGGCCATGTCATTATGATGGATGTGTGTCTCTGCTGGAAACATTACTGCACAGGCACAGAGCGTATGTTGTTGACCAAGGAAATGGTCCTGTCAGGGATCAATTATGGAGCCTGCAGCCCTAGCAGGTAGTGGCGGTTCTTATTTGGTAGGCTAGTTGAAGGAGCTTTGGATCAAAGCCTCCCTGGAGGTTGTCCAGGTCAGCGTCTATGCCCTCTGTGTTCTCCTCACCGTGCTCATCCACGGACTCATTGCTGGACTCATCATCTGTTGCCTATGCAGCTGCGTCAAGATGATCTTCCTCCACTGCTCCCCCACCCCCCCCACCGCCAGTGTCAGATTGTGGCGAGCGCAGCATGCAACCACTGTCAGTGACACAGGATCTTGGGGTATTGGAGTGCACCCCCTGAATGGTCCAGGCATCAGAAGCATTTCTTGGGAAGACCTATGGTTCTCTCCACCATCAAAGCCCTTGTGGAGGCATGACTCCTGTTGTACCTCTGCTCGGCCTCTGTTGTTGGGTGGCAGAGAGGCGTCATGAGCCACCTTTTGAGGGGATAGCCCTTGTCACCCAGCAGCCATCCATCCAGCCGGGCTGGGGCACTGAAAAGCCTCAGCACCTGAGAGTGCCTCAGGATGTAAGCGTCATGGCAGCTGCCAGGGTACCTTGCACACACTTCCAGAATCTGCATCTTGTGGTCACACACTATGTGCACGTTCACGGAATGGAATCCCTTCCCATTGACAAAGGCACCCAGCTCACCCGTTGGCGCCTTGCTGGCCACGTGTGCAGTCAATTCCACCCTGGGTGCAGCAGTCACTGTGAAGCCTCTGCCTGGCTGGCCTCATCCATACGGTAATGAATGAAAGTCAACGCATGCCTGAACATTGACACAACTGTGGACAGCTGATTGGGAGACTCCACACAGATCCCCCACTGAGCCCTGGAACGAGCCGGAGGCATAGAAGTTGAGGGCCACTGTGACCTTCAGCGCCAGTGGCATGGGGTATCCACCCACACAGTCGGAGCTGACCTCAGGGCCGATCCTCTGACAGATGGAGGCCACTGTCTCCCTTGAATGACAGAGCCTCCTTTGGCATATCACCTCAGACAAATTGAATTAGCTGCATCGCTGCCTGTAAACTCTGGCAGCAGGATAGTGGCATCTTCTATGGCCCCTTCCGCCTTGGGCTTCCTGTTGGCCCCGGGCCTCTCCTCCCACAGGTCACTCCCCTGGAAGCTGCATGGGGAAACCTGGCCTCCTCCCCCTTCTGCCCCTCTCTTCCTGCTCAGAGGAGGTGCCTCCAGCAGAGACCACAACCTCTGTCACCAGGGTAAGGGAAGGCTGTCTCATACCTGGAAGGGCCCACATGGTGTGAATCCTCCAGAGGCCTGGAAAGCAACACTGAGTCCTTAACTGAAGCCTTGAAATTCTCTGAACGCAGCTCTGAAGCAACATGAAGCTGTCCTGTTCACAGAAGCAACCAGCAGCAAGTGATATCCTAAAGTCCTGAGGGGCTGGGAAGCGTTGAATCTCAAAGGGACTTGGGTGTCCTTGTTCATGAGTCACTGAAAGCAGGTACAGCAAGCAATTAAGGCGGCAAATGGTACATTAGCCTTTATTGAAAGAGGATTTCAATACAGGAGTAAAAATGTCTTACTGCAATTATATAGAGCCTTGGAGAGACCATACGCACCTGGAGTATTGTGTGCAGTTTTGGTCTCCTTACCCAAGTAAGTTATACATGCCATAGAGGCAGTGCAACAAAGGTTCACTAAATTAATTCCTGGGATGGAGGGACTGTCCTATGAGGACCGAGTAAATGGACTGGGCCTTTATTCTCTGGAGTTTAGAAGAATGAGAAGTGATCTCATTCAAACATACAAAATTATTACAGGGTTCAACAGGGTAGATGCAGGAAGGATGTTTCCTCTGGCTGGGGTGTCTAGAACCAGGGGACAGAGTCTCAGAAAAAGGAGGGGGTCATTTAGGATTGAGATGAGAAGGAATTTCTTCACTTTTCGTGAATCTTTGGAATTCTCTGCCCCAGAGGGCTGTGGAGGCTCAGTCTCTGAGTATGTTCAAGACTGAGATTGATAGACTTCTACATATTAAAAACATCAAGGGGCATGGGGATAGTGTAGGAAAATGGTGTTCAAGTAGAAGACCAGCCATTCAATTTCATTGCGGGCTCAAAGGGGTGAATGGCCTAACCCTGCTCCCATTTCTTGTGTTCTTATGATCAGTTAAAATTTTCCTCGTTTCTGATTCAGAAGACGTACAGTGTAGTAAATGTGTGTGTGTTCTGGCACAGCACATCCAGGGAAATGGAGCCAGATTGCAGGGCAGGTAGAAACTTGTGTGTGCAGCTCTTTAAACTGCTTTCAGCTCTCATAATTTACAAGTCTGTTAGCAAAGCTGCAACAATTTAATTTGCACATTTTAACTAATTTGTTTTATTGAAAAATCCAACACTTGAATTTTTTTAAGTTGTATTTTATGTTATTAGCACCAGAATTGTTATATTGAAAAACTTTTTATTCTTATCTACCTTGCAGGATAGATCACCACTTTGCATGAACCACTCATCCCAATTTCCACACAGGCAGTTAAACATTTAATTCTTGCCATTTTGAGCTAATTGCTAAATTTCTGCAACCCAAAAAAAATCTGCAATTAAAAGCCAATTAATGTCTATTATGGAAATCACAAGCTTTTTAGTGAAAAACAGTTCAGTCAGGGATAAAACCATTAGCTAAGCCCTTAATGATTTATCATTTACAACACATTGCATTGAAAAATATTCCATGGCATTTCATGGAGACATAATTGGAAGCTTAATAAGGAGCTCCAATAAGTTTATTTACTGGAGGTTAATTTAAAAAGCAATATTCTTTGTAATCCATCACAGTGGAATCAGTGCACATGCATTCAACAACATGAAGACTTTACAGTCTTGGTATAATTACTATGCCAAGTGCGATCATGCATCCAAGCGTCACAGTGTCAACAGTCAGGGGAAAGATGTACCTCTTCACAAAAAATCATAGTGGTGAAACACTTACCATTGCCAATTTTGTTTTTAAAAATCAACCTGAATGTACAAGAGCTTCTGATTCATAGTCACACTGATTTTGTTCGTAAAATTAGGACAGGAAAATCTTCATCTGACTACTTGCTTTCATTGAAATGTGTGCCACCAAGAAAATAAAAGGTTTACAGCCATCCGGTGTCATTTGGCTTGGCCAAAATAATGGCCCAAATCTTCCGGTCTCCAGGTTGTCGGAAGTCCTGATGTGCTGACTATGTGGGAATTGGATGGGAAGTTTGAACTTCCGATGGGCAATTCCCCTGCTCTCCAGGACCTTCCACGAATGTCTCAGACTCCGAGTTAGAGTCCGTGGTACTTAACTGGATAGTTACCCAGGAAATGTTAAGACAGATTAAAACTTATTCTAACATCTGTGTAACTACACAAATGACCCACCAAACACCCCACTACCCACCTCCCCCAGTCAGACCCTGCCACCCGACCACACACCCCCACCACTCCAACTGGGTCCAACCAGACCCTACCACTCAACCTGACTTTCCCCAACTACCGCCCCCCTGACCCATCTGCCACCTCACCCCACCCACCTGCCAACTTACCCACCTGATCTATCTTATCAAGCTACCCACTCACCTGACCCACCTTACCCACTCACCTGACCCACGCTACAACTTTATCCATTCATTCATTCAGCCACTCACCCATTCACTTATCCATTTGTTAACATTCAAACTGGACATTTAAACTTACCATATGACGGCTAGTGCCGTGAGAGGGGTCTACTCTACTCTATTCCACTGTGACGGAACTCTCTGAAGGATGCTGTGCGCTGCATTTCTGGAAAAGCCAGTCTCGGGAGGTCCCAAAAGAAATGTAGAACAACATGGAGTGATAATCCGACGATGATTGTCAGTCTTCAGAAGATCTGGGTCAATAATAGCGAAGGAAAGGATAACATCTAAATTCGCTCAATGGTCACATCACTCTAACCGTTACTCTGGCTGTGAAAAAATGTGAAATCAATCAAATTTCCGTGACAATTCCAGTAGGCCTGTTGGTCTAAGAGTGCGCGTCTAGCTCAACCAATTGTGGTGTAATGTCAAAGGCTGAACTAGAGGATTTGTGCATTTCTAATTTTTAACTTGAGAAATGTCGTATTTGATATGATGTACCAAAATAATAATTGATAAATTTATAATCATTTACTGGCATGATAACTGGACTTCAAGAGTTAAATTACGAGGAGAGATTACACAAGCTAGGGTTGCATTCCCTTGTAATTCAGAAGATTAAGAAGTACTTTGATCAAAGTATTCAGGATATTCAAGGAACAGATAGGTTAGGTAGAGGGAATCTATTTCTGCTGGCTGGAGAATCTTGGATTGGGAGGAGGCATAGACTAAAAATTAGAGTCAGTCCTTCAGGAGTAAAGTTAGAAAACACTTCTCTACGCAAGGATTATAAACATTTGGAACTCTCTTTTGCAGATAGCAGTTGATGCTGGGTCAATTGTTAGTTTTAAATTTGAGATTGACAGATTTCTGATAACTCAAAAAGTGTTAAGGGATATGGGGGAAAAAGTTGGAATTAAGATACAGAGCAGCCAACATTTTATTGAATGGTGGAAAAGGCTCGAGGACTAAATGACCTACTTATGTTCCTATGTTCCTTCAAATCTAAGTTTTGGGAGGAAAAAGACACAAACTTTTCACCATAAAGTTTTTACCTAAATTTTCCTCACTAAGAATAGTGACCACCAGAGAAAAATAGTCACCAAAACATAAAAACTTTAGATATTAATTTTAAAAACTCTAGTTTTCACAGCATCTCTTGCATATATGGGCCATTATGTATTCTACAAATGGGTTCACTCAGATAACAATGATATGTGTATAGCGTATAACGTGATGAATAACAGAAAAATATCTATCCAATGCAATTTCCTGCAATGAAAAGCATTAACATGATAACGGGTCTGGATAACAAAGGGTGATCAATCAGATGGGTGCGCACTTTTACATGTAACTAGGTTAACAAAGATATACCAATGATCAACAACGGGCAAAGTCCAAGAAAATTGAAAGTTTCAGAAAAGCCATAGTAAAACAGATTTAATACACAAAGACAAAGAAAAGTGCACTGAACTTAATATGCATCCAAGAAAATGCACAGACACCAGTGATAATGTGGAAATAAATCTACGCTTCAAGTGCTTCAGCCTAAGCATCAAGAGACCAGTGTCAAGTAATTCATCACATTGTGTGGACATGAATCTCGACTGCTTTAACCCATGGGATACGCCTTTCCTTTCCAAATCATCCATCCATTCCAAGCAAAAACTAACACCAACTATGTAATACATCAATTCCAAAAAGAGACAGACAACTTAAGTAGCTGTTTGTATCCTAGAGGATAGATTTATACTGTAAAGACTTGAGCATTCTTTATTCATATTCTGGACAAAGGCATTTGGGCAGGGGTCGG
The DNA here is from genome assembly GCF_964194155.1 of Cetorhinus maximus. Taxonomy (NCBI): domain Eukaryota; kingdom Metazoa; phylum Chordata; class Chondrichthyes; order Lamniformes; family Cetorhinidae; genus Cetorhinus; species Cetorhinus maximus. Next base: position 30,659,087 of record NC_135881.1, read on the forward strand.
CGGGTGGAAGGTGGGGGCAGCAGGCACAGTTTACAAGTTTGCAGATGACATTAAAGATTTATCAAGAGTTCAATAAATGATCTCTAGGTGGAGATAGACATGCTGGTGGAATGGGCTTGTGTGTGTCAGATGTCTTTCAACATAGACAAGTGCACGGTGATCCATTTTCGCTGACTTGTTTGATCGGTGATGAACATGCACCTAGCACCAAGGCATCACAAGGCCCAAAGTCCAAATGGAAGATGATCAATGTCTCAGCTCTAAAGTTGCCTGAATCCAGAAAGGGAGTCCAAGTGCAGCTCACGAACAATCTGGAAAATCTGCACACATCCAACTCAATTCCAGAACTGTGGGGTCAAATAAAGTCAGTTGTATTGGACTCCTGTGTTATGGCTATTGGGCTCAAGCAACATCGCCACCAGGACTAGTTTGATGAAAAATTATGCTGAAACATGAGACCTCCTAGAACAAAAATGAGCAGTCTTCATTGCCTGGCAGGACAACTCAGGGTCGCAAGTCAAGGCGGCAGCACTTCAACAGCTCAAGGCTGACCATTTAGAACTGGGGCTGAGCACTTCAGTTTTAGATGAGGGGAAATTACTTTACTCAAAGGGTTGTGAATCTTTGGAATTCTCTGCCCCAGAGGCTTATGGATGCTCCATTGTTGAATATATTTAAGACTGGGATAGACAGAGTTTTGGTCTCTCAAGAAATCGAGGGATATGGGGAGCCATCAGGAAAATGGAATTGGGGCTCAAGATCAGCCATGATCGTATTGAATGGTGGAGCAGGCTCGACAGGCCATATGGTCTACCCCTGCTCCTACTTCTTGTGTTATTGTGCTCTAACGCCCAAAGACAAATCCCGCACTCTGGGTCCAACTACTCTGTGGTACATCCTGCCCTATGTGCCCAAAGATCTGTGGCTTAAGAATTGGCATGTTCAGTGACATGAAAGACCCATAGCAGAAGCTTGTGAGCCTGAGTAGAAGGCATCCTCAAATCAAGGGGCAGTTTCAATCTCCTCACTTGGGGATATTAAGCCCAGTCAAATCTCTAGCTGGGGTCACTCAATTGATACTTTGTTTAGGGCCTTTAGTATCAGGATAGGCTTAAGGAATTTTAAACTGTAAAACAGCAGATTTGAAGATTGGACAATTAGATTTGAATGATTAAAATGGTGAAAGGTTAGATCTTGTCCCAGTGGATCAAATATTTGAGCTAGATAGGAAAATAACGACTAGACTGCATCAGTACAAATTGCAAAAACATAAGTTATGTGCCATGATTTGTGATCTTTGTAGTGTCACTGACCTCCAGAAGAGCATAGGTGGGTTAACTTGACATAGTGATAACGGTTATCATGGAGCTCGTTTGATTACCTTTGGGAACAAAAATGAATTTCCCAAAATTTTTCAAGATCAGCCTTCATTTCTTTATTCCTCCTCTGAAATCCTGTGTGACTAACACACCATGTGAGGATGAGACAAGCTTGGAAGATTAGTTGGTCAATTCCAGTCCTTTTGCAGATACTTATGTTTTTCACTGTAAATCCTGCAGCCAACTGGAAAGGCATCAGGAACGGTTGTGCGTGTGCATTCAGTCCGCACTGAGGCCATAGGCACATGAGCAACTGATCCTGATGCCTTTCTGTTCGGTAGCAAGAGGGTCAGTGGCACACCTGCAGCTACAGAGCACCAAATCCCACTTCAGAACTCTGCTTCTTGTCCCCCATAATAAAATTATTGGGGATAAACTTGTTGAATTTGCAATGCATCGCAGATATACAAAATGGAAATAGTGACTGCAGGTTTAAGTAACAGTTGTCTAAAACAAGTTGGAAAGGCTTTGTGGGGCAATTGGTGGGTAGCTCAGTTGGCTGTTAGTGGGGCTCTTAAGCCCAGAATCATGGTCTCAAACCCACATAAGGTGATTATTTATTATTCATTTACCAAAGAATACTTTCATTTGTAGAAAATGGAATAAATATTTTTGATGGCATCTGCAAAACACCCTACTAAAAACACAATACCCCAGTGTATTTCTGGTGAGAATTTTAACAATAATGACTGGCAAATGAACAAAACAGATTCAAGACCAAGGCATACAACCAGTTACTAAAGACAACTAGGACAGGTAATGAACGTGACCTTGCCAGCATCACCCAAACCCAGAGCACATTTTTATTTAGATTTGCATATTCATGCATTTCCTGTTGCTTAATTTCTAACAACTAAGTGTTTCAATTGATCCTGTACCTGCACAGTTGATCCCCAAGGCAGTTTGCGCTATTGTGTATTTACAGTCTAGACCTGCTTAGTCATTCCACAGGTGACATACTGGGGACCATTTTGAGACATTTCCAGCCTCAGAATCTTTGAACAACATTATTTACTTTTTTCCTTGCCATTTCCCAGGACCCTCCTGCTATATCTTAAATCTCCTTTTCAGGTTGTGGCTACATCTCTGCCTCACAAATCTGGCCTTAAGCAACTGTCTACCTTGCTCCTAACATGCCCACCTCCCTTCTACCTTGGAACTGCCTGCCACCCATCCATTCCCCTTGGCTGGATGTTTTTGAAGACCTCAAGCTACCTTGCCCCATTAGTCCCTGCTGGGAATTTTAAATCATTTAATTAAACAAATAAATCCATATTTGAAAATATAAATGGTGGCCATGAAATTGTGGCCATGAGACTGTTGTAAAAACCTATATGATTCACTGATGTTCTTTCAGGAAGGAAATCTGCCATCCATGCTTGGTCTGGTTTTTACGTGACTCCAGGCCCATAGCAATGTTGTTGACTCTTAATTGTCCTCTGAAATAGCCAGTTATACAGGGATGGCAACAAATGCTAACCTTGACAGTGACACTCACATTTTTGGTCGTTTTCAAAAAGCAACGTTGTGAGATAAATGCAGCATTGCTTAAAACAAAAAAGTTTCCAGTTTTTGTAATAAATACCAATGTAACAACATAACAAGCATAACTTAAACATAAATTGACCACAGTATAGAGATTGTAATTGTTTGTAGAACTAATCTATGGTTGTGCACTAAAGTTCTCAGACTTCAATGTTTTCCCACTCTTGGTCACGACTGTAACCTTTGAGTCAAAGAGATATCGCTATTGTACACCTTCGGGCATTATTTATAATCAAGGGGAGAAATTCTGCTATCGCCAAGGATAATAACATGACAGAGTCTGGGGGCGGCACTGTAATGGTGACATCAGCTGAGGAAGTGTATTAGTCATCATCTCCTGAGAAAATGATTAATGAGGCTTCACCAGGCTCACAGCTTTGATTTCCAGTGTTATGAGTCATTGTGAGCTCATGAACAAGTTCAAGAAACAACGGATATGCAATCTAACATTTTCAAAAGTTTGCAGGGCATCTTAACTCTTATTTTCAAAAACAAAATTCAGGTATTATGAGAGAAAAGTCAGATGGAAAAAAGAGCAGACTTAATAAGTCATCTGCAAGGAATAATAAAAACGTTTGAAAACTTCAATCCTGACAAGTTTTCTGCAAAAGATGTTAATTTAAAAATTAAAATATGGGTGGTAAGGTAATATTTTTCTTGGATTAAGAGGTTCCCTCACTTTGCATTGCTTAAGTAGTACCAAATGCGTTCGTAAAGGTCACCTGACTGATGAGCATGCATTACATTTTGTGAAAATGTGCATTTTTATATGGAAAAGATCATTAGCCCTTGGGTAGTATCTTTTCCTTTTTAATTAGTATTCAATCCTCTATTAGTAAAAATATTTTCATTCACACATGACTGGATTACTGTCTTAATGGCATAAACGTGCAGCCAAGTCGCATAGAAATTTTGAAATTTTATGTTTAGTAAAAGTACATCTTATGAACAAAAGCCATTATCTAAAACCAGCAAGCCAAAGGAAAACCTATAAAGGGGCTGATAAATTACACATTGTGAATCACAGAGAGAAAGACAGGTCACCACAGCAACAGGATTCGACTCTGGGGCGGCAAGAGATCGGCTGAACACCTGCCTGCTTAACTTGATTACATCAGAGACATGGAAAGAAAACAAATGAACCATCTATCAACCTTGCAGTTGTATTTGAAGAAACCTACTGTTGACAAGTCACTGCCCTGAAAGAGTAGCTCAAAATGAAAAGGACTTTTAAAGACCCAAGCAGAAGTTGGGGTATGCAAGTCAGTACTCCACAACTTCACCTCACACTTTGTTTTCTAATGACGTCATCTCACTTGGCTTCATGACTCCTCGCTACCTCACAGGCTCGTGCCTTTATGCAGATGTACAGGTTCCTTCTGAAATGGTTGGCCACACTACAAGAAAATGCCATTCTACACCACAACTGTGTCCAGTCAAGATATTCAGAGAACCTCTCAACAAGCCTGAGCCAACCATGACTATGTAAACTTTCATGGAAGGGTTAATCTAAGGTAGACATTTGATTTCAAAAGATTATGCATTTTTGGAATTCAGGCGATAGTTTATTCTTGCCATTAAAGCAATTCAAAACTGTGATTGAACCAGTCATGATGTTAATGTTAAAGCCAATTTACATTAGTTTATAAAAAATATGACTTTACAAAGGAAAACAATGGTTTCAGCCTCAAGTTTCTTGAGGGGAAAAAAACGGTTAAATATAAATTTAAACCTCGCGGAGATAAAAGGGCACTCCCTCAAATTGCAGTGTAAAATTGGGTCTTTTTGCTCTTGCAAAGTGTGATGCAAAATTAGAAGTTCTCAAATGAACACACAGTTATCATCGAAAATGTTGCCTTTGTAGCAAATATTAAAATAAATAAGGTGATAATAATTTTAGCCTCAATGTTAACCAATGAGCTGGTGAGATAGATCAGGGAGGGCAGGGTGTACAGAATGAAAAATTAGACATGAAGACACAAGAGGGAACTGCAGGACAGTGGTGATGTCACTGGATTAGTAATCCAGAAACCTGGACTAATGCTCCAGAGACACAGGTTCAAATCCCACCATGGTAACTGGGGAATTTAAACTCAATTAAATAAGTCTGGCGATCATGAAGCTAGGATTGTTGTAAAAACCCATCTGGTTCACTAATGTACTTTAGAGAAGGAAATCTTCCATTTTTTGCCCCATCCGGCCTATATGACTCCAGGCCCTCAATAGTGTGGTTGACTCTTAAACGCCCTCTGAAATAGCCTAGCAAATTACCCAGTTGTACCAAAGCGCTACAGAAAAGCTAAATAAGAATAAACCGAACAGACCACCAGGTACTGACGTAGGTCCCAGAAACGGCAAAGGCACACCCAGTCCAATTGACCATGCAAAGCCTTCACTAACACCTGGAAACTGTACCAAAATCGGTAGAACCACCCCACAGGCTGGTCAAGCAACAGCCTAACCTAGTCATTCCCACAGAATCAGATCTTATAGCCAATGCCCTAGACTTCTCCATGACCATCTTTGGAGAGAAGATCAGTAGGATTCTGATGAAAGGTCACAAACTTGAAAATTTAATGCTCTTTCTCTCTCCACAGACCTGCCGAGTTATTTCCAGCATTTTCTGTTTTTATTTTTACTCTCCATACCTTGGGTATGTTCTGTCCCATCAGCAGGACAGACCCACCAGAGACACAACGGTATACAATCAAGAGGGAGTGGCCCTTGAGTCCTCAATGTTGAGTGAGTCTGGATCCCATGAAGTTTCATGGCATCAGGTCAAACATCAGTAAAGATACATTCTGCTGATAACTTCCCCCAATTCATTGCTCCATCTGGGTGGGGCACTTCAATGTCCATCATTGAGTGGCTTAGTAGCACCACGACTGACCTTTCATAAGAATTCTGACAAACTATCTCCTCTGATTGGGCTATCAGTGCTGATGGTCAATACTTAAAATGGTCACTAGAGGGCAAGGAGGTCAGAAAAGATGCCAGTTGAGTGAATTGCCAAACAGTATGAAATATTTTGTACCCAGTGTAGTTAAGGAAGAGACTGTTGCACCTATTAAGGAAAAAAGGGTAAGTATTTGAAGTAGAGTAAGATAAAAATCTGTGCAGCGACAACAAGGGCAGCGAGATTAGTTTGGGATTAATCTAGCATGGAGCTGGCAAAAATATAATGGGGTGAATGGCTTAGTTCTGTGTAATGAGCTTCTGTTTCTAAATGTAAAACATTTAGTATCTTAAAATGTTCAAATTTAAAAGGAAAATGGAGTTCGTACAGCATGTGATAGATGAAGAGACAAAGAAGTGTTTTAAACAGACAAGCCTTTCAGCTTTAAAAGTTCAACCCTTCATTTAATGGATTAATTGAAATAAACTATTTAAGGGTTTATTAACAATGAATGCCTTTGTTCTTAAAGCTGATTTTGTGGAAGGCAGGAGTGTCTCATTTTTAAAAGCAATTTTTCAGAAGTGCTCTCCTTATCAAACTATTCACGGGCACATGGTTTATTCAACAATTGTTATCTCTAAAGCTTCTCCTTCAGATTCAGCAGCGCACAGCCTTTTTGCATGGGTGTAATCAGCTGCACTTGTCAATCACTCGATCAACGTCAGGATTTTGTGATGAACAGCATGAAACTGGAAGAAGAATCAAGATTGGGCTCAGCCATCTTTCAAGATTTGGGTGAAAACCTGCCGAGTGGGTCTCAGAGAATTTGGAAAACTGCCATTTATAACCACACGGAACAGTGCTCAAGAGAATGTCACCTTTATCAGCGCTGGTTGATAATTGTGTGAAAGGATAAAGTTCCATTTAAAACAGAGAGCAGTTACCCATAGAATTGGCTGGTCAAGTGATTATGCTAGTTTACAAAGAAAGAGACAAACACCTATATCGCACCTTTCATAACTTAAGGGCACCCCAAAGTGTTTTACAGTAATTCTGTATTTTAGAAAATGTTAGTCAATTTGCGCACAGCAAGATCTTACTAAAGCAGGGTTCAAATTACAGGGGGAGGGGGTGGGAGCAAACAGGTGAATTTGCTTTCAAAATCCCCCAAAATGCCCAGGAAGGTTCAATCATGGAGACAAACAAAGACAGGTCATCGCCATAACGTGGAAGTGACAGAAATAAAAACAAAAAGCTAAAAGCTACTGCGGATGCTGGAAATCCAAAACAAAAACAGAATTACCTGGAAAAACTCAGCAGGTCTGGCAGCATCGAAACGTTAACTGATTTCTTCTCCGCCGATGCTGCCAGACCTGCTGAGTTTTTCCAGGTAATTCTGTTTTTGTTTTGGAAGTGACAGAATCCGTGAGGAGCTGCTCCTCCAATCACAGGCTGTTTCTCTCCCGTACTTGCTGCTGAATGAGCCTGAGAGAAACGGTCCGTCATTGGAGGAGCAACGAGAAAGCGAGTGGCGGCCACTCGCGTGAGTCTGAGCAGCAGCGTGGCGGTAGTGCCCTACCTATCCGCCCTTCACCCTGCCTATCCGGGTGCACCAAGCAGCCCCTGAAAGCGGATGTGGGGGTGAAGCACCACGTCAGCCGCAAAAGTAAAGGCACAAACGCCCGAGTGAAAAACAAACGCAACAATCAGATGGATCCAGATTATCCAATTGCGGAGGTTGGAGTTAGTGGATGTGGGGGTGTATGTAAATTAGGTCACCTGTGATGTAGTCCTCTGAGCTGTCCATCACTGAGGGCAGGAGTGGCTCTGCCGCAGTCACGTGTCTGATGGTAGCACCTCCACATCTCTCCCAGGCTATTGCTACTGCTCTAATGTTTACCATCTAAACATAGTCAATCTTTTTCTTTCCTCCTCTCCCTAACAAAATTGGACTCTGTCCTCCATTTTTTTATGCATTGACAAATTTATGCAGTTGCAAATGGAGTTTGGGAGATTTATTTGTAATAAATTAACAAAAATATCTTATTTATATATTCCAAGATTAAAGGTTTAATATAATAGATACACACAGTCTTTCATATTTGTGCAGCCTTATCGACTTGGAGGAAAATCTTAAAGGAAATCAACTCAAATGCAGAAGGTAATGTTACTATGTGACTGCATCACCTAATAAAAGAGTTAGAGAGAATGAAAAGGAACCCCTGAAAACCAAAAAGCAGCTCCCGAAAAAATCAAAAAATAGCCCTTGAAAATAGAATTATTTTGACACCCTGCACTAAAGCAATGCGATAATGACCATTTAAACCGTTCTTTTAGTGACGTTAATTGAGGGATAAATATTTGGCATGACATCAGGGAGAACTCCCCTGATCTTCAATTTTTAATCTTCAATGCAGCATATTTTCTTTTTTTTACTCATTCATGGGATGTGGGCTTCACTGGCTGGGCCAGCATTTATTACCATCCCTAGTTGCCCTTGAGAAGGTGGTGGTGAGCTGCCTTCTTGAACTGCTGCAGTTCATGTGGCAGAGGTACACCCACAGTGCTGTTAGGAAGGTAGTTCCAGGATTTTGATCCAGCAACAGTGAAGGAACGGCAGTATATTTCCAAGACAGGTTGGTGAGTGACTTGGAGGGGAACTTCTCAATGGCAATGTTTTCTGTTTGGCCTGTCCCAATTAAAAAGGAACAGTAGAGAGGGATCCTCATGCATTATGAAAGTATCTCAGTCACAGCATTTAACAGCCTGACACAACAAACAAAAGAATGCAAAAAAACAGATGCCAAAGGATGGAAAACTAGATTTGCTTCAAACCATAGCAACAAAAAAGTTGATAATCAGAAAACAAATGCTGTCAGCATTAGAATGGCGTTTTAAAGTTTTTGCAGGGAAATAAATTTAACTTTTCGTATCGAGGCATTTCCACTTTTTAAATGTTATTTTCCATAATTTGCTCATTATGCATTTGAATAACACAACAAAGTGAGGAAATGAAGCAAATAGTATAATTCATAAATAATAGAGAAATGTCAAAACAGCTACTGAAGCTTTCAAGTTAATATTCAAGTTTTCAATTTATGTTAGGCAGCAAAACATATTTTTAATACAAGAGTTGAAATGAAACACCCAGAGGGAAAAGAACCTTCTTGAAAAAAAAATAAACTGGATTAAAATAAACTGGTCTTGCAATATCACAGAATCAAAGAATTGTTACAGCACAGGAGGCAGCCATTTGGCCCATCATGTTGCACCGGCTCTCCAAATGAGCATCATGACTTAGTGCCATTCTCCTGCTTTTTCCCCATACCCTTGCACATTGATTATTTGAATAGAAACATCCAATACCCTCTTGAATGCCTCGAATGATCCTGCCTCTACCACACTTCCATGGCAAACCAAGTGACCGATTTCAAGTTTCCAACTTATTACATTTTAGCTATCAAACACTTAACATCTTAGGTGTTTCTCAAGAGCAATTAAAGGCACCAAACCTTCATAAAATTTTGTGCTTAATATAAACTGATAAAATAAGCTGACTCCCAGATGTTTTGCACAGACACTGCAAAGCGCCAGTCTGACCAGCTCCATTGTTGTTCTTAAAGAGCATGGTTCATCCTATCCATCAAAACTGAGAACAGGTGATATTAAGTTCACTTCATTCCAGTTTTGGTCCACCAGGTGCAGAGTGATACTGTGGTGTTTGGAAAGGTCCAGATGAGAGCTACAAGAATGATTATTTGCTTAATGAATCTCAGCTACTCAAAGGCTCAAGGACCTTGCTCCGTTTACTTTAGACCAGCATAGACTTAGTAACCTGATGGAAGTCTATAAAAATAATCAAAAGGGCCAGATAGCATACCTGTTTTTGGATGATCAGAGCGCCGCCTTTCAGATATAATAGTAAGCTGAGTTCCTGTCAGCCCTCTGAGCTGCATATAAAATATCCTACAGCACTAGCAGAAGAGGAGCTGGGAAGCTCTCCAGTGTCCTAGCCAGTATTTATCTCTCAACCCACAGGATTAGAATAGAATATCTGGTCATCATCATCTTGCTGTTTGTGGGATCTTTCTGTGTGCAGATTGACTGCCACATTCCCCACCATACACTGGAGTCCAACTTTGAACAAGAGTGCTGGGAGTTGGGTAAGTGAGGGAGTTAGATGACAAAGGAGAGGAGGTGCTCCTTTGCTATTTCTAATTATTACACCCTGTAGGAATTGGTTCCTCCTCTACTCCAGGGGAAGAAGCTAGCTGTTTGATGAGTATGAGTGGTTATATAATGCCTTCTATTCCTAAGATGAAAATAGTATACAAACTGGTGGTAAGGTTAATAAAGACATATAAAAAGGGAAAATAGTTAACTGAATAAAATAAGTAAGTAGTTAATTAAAGTACATTAAGGATGGCAGGACAGGTGATGTGTCACGGCTGCAGCATGTGGGAGCCTCGAGAAGCCACCGTGATCCAGGGCAGACCCATCTGCAGTTTAAGTGTTTGCGGCTCGAGGAGCTTTGGCTCAGAGTCAATGTACTGGATGCATTGGGCAGGAGGATATACCAGGAGGTGGTCAAACCCCTTCTGATTTGGTCAGTGGTAAGGGCAAGAGTGTGTGACTGTGAGTGAGGCAGCTAAGGGGATCATGAACGTAGCTCCTTTATTCAAGACTGCGGGACAGAAAGCAGGAAATTACAGGCTTAATGTCATAGGGGAAAAAATTAGAAGCTACTATTAAAGATGTTATAGCAAGGCACTTAAATAAATTGAAGGTTATCAAGCAGAGTCAACATGGTTTTGTGAGAAGGAAATCATGTTTAATCAATTTATTGGCGAACTTTGATGAAGTAACATGTCCTGTGGATAAAGGGGAACTAGTGGATCTACTGTATTTAGATTTCCAGAAGGCATTTCATAAGGTACCACATTAAAGATTATTGCGGAAAAGAAAAGCTCATAGTGTAGGGGGTAACATATTGACATAGATAGAAGAATGGCTAGCTAACAAGAAATAGAGAGTAGGCGTAAATGGGTCATTTTCTGGTTGGCAAGACGTAACAAGTGATCTGCCACAGGGATCAGTGCGAGGGCCTCAAATTTGGATGAAGGGACCAAAGGTATGGTTGTTGAATTTGCTGGTGACACAAAGAGGCAGGAAAGTAAATTGTGAAGAGGATATATGGAGGCTACAAAGGGATATGAATAGGTTAAGTGAGTGGGCAAAGATCTGGCAAATGGAGTATAATGTGGGAAAATGTGAAATTGTCCAGTTTGGCAGGAAGAATAATAAAGAAACCTATTATCTAAATTGTGAGAGATTGCAGAGCTCTGAGATGCAGAAGGATCTGAATGTCCTAGTGCATGAATCACAAAAGGCTAGTATGCAGGTACAGCAAGTAATAAGGAAAGCTAATGAACTGTTTATTGTGAGGGGAATTGAATACAAAAGTAGGTTATGCTTCAGTTATACATGGCATTGGTGAGAGCACATCTTGAGTACTATGTACAGTATTGGTCTCCTTACTTAAGGGAAGATGTAAGTGCATTAGAAGCAGTTCAGAGAAGATTTACTAGACTGGTATAGGTGGGTTGCCTTATGAGGAAAGGTTAGACAGGCTAGGCTTGTATTTGCTAGAGTTTAGAAGAGTAAGAGACAAATTGATTGAAACATATAAGATCCTGAGGGGTCTTAACAGGGTGATGTGAGGAGGATGTTTCCGCTTGTGGGAAAATCTAGAACTAGGGGTCACTGTTTAAAAATAAGGAGTTACACATTTAAGACAGGGATGGAGAGAAATTTTTTCTCTAAGGGTAGTGAGTCTTTTAAACTCTCCTCCTCAAAAGGCAGCAGAGTCTTTGAATATTTTTAAGGCAGATCTAGATAGGTTCTTGATAAGCAAGGGATAAAAAGTTATCAGGGGTAGGTGGGAATGTGGAGATGAGGTTACAGTCAGATCAGCCATGATTTTATTGAATGGCGGAGCAGGCTCAAGGGGCCTACTCCTGCTCATAATTCATATGTTCGTATGTACTTAATTGGCTGTAAAGTGCTTTAGGACACCATGAGGTTGTGAAAGAAATTACTTGAATGCAAATCTTTATTTTCTTTCTTAATTATTTCAGTTTAACAGAATGGGGAGAACCAAGGGACAAGTTTTTACCATGTTAGACCAGGAATAGACTGGATGTTAAGCAGTTGTTCTTTTCCCAGATAACTCTGAGCATCTGGAATATATTGTCAGCTAGTGAAACTCTCTATACACCTTTAAGAGGGAGCAGAACGAATTCTTGACAGGGATAGAATAAAAGTGTCTTTATAGATTTGGGCCAGGAGATCTGATGTACTGCTTTCAATCACCATAGGGCGTCAGGGAGACATTTTCCAGAGCACATTTTCTATTATTTACCCTGTATTTTTCCTCTGGCTTTGAGGAAAGAGGAGTAAGAATGGGAAGTTGGAGTGGAGAATGGGGACGGGGCAAGGAGAGGAGTGGGGCAAAAGAGAGTCAAGAGGAAGAGGGGGCAAGGTGTTAGAGAAAGAGGGAGAGAGATAGGGGAAGAGAGAGAGAGAGAATGGCAGTTCGACGGAGAGGACAAAGAGATCCTTATTTTTAGTCTTTCATGGGATGTGGGTTTCGATGGCAAGGCCAGCATTTAAGCCAGCCTTAATCTGTCCTTATGAAAATGGTGGTGAGCCACCTTCTTGATTCACTGGAGTCCATGTGGGGTAGATACACAGACATTACTGTTAGGGTGGGAATTCCAAGATTTTGACACAGCAATGAAGGAATGGCAATATAGTTGCAAGTCAAGGTGGTGTGTGGCTTGGAGGAGAACATGTAGGTGTTGGCCCTTCAATACATCAGCTACCCTTGTCCTTCTTGGTGGTAGAGATCAGGGTTTTGGAAGGTGCTGCCAAAGGAGCCTAGGTGAGTTCCTGCAGTGCATCTTGTAGATGGTACACATTGGTGCTACTGTGGTGGAGGGAGTGAATGATGAAGGTGGTGGATGGGGTGCCAATCAAGTGGGCTGCTTTATCCTGGATGGTGTCGAGCTTTTCAAGTGTTGTTGGAGCTGCACTCCTCCAGGCAAGTGGAGAGTATTCCATCACATTCCTGTCTTGTATCATGTAGATGTTGAACAGGCTCTGGGGAGTCAGGGGTTGAGTTATTCTCCACAAAATTCCCAACCTCTGAGCTGCTCTTGTAGCTACAGTATTTATATGGCTGGTCCACTTCAGTTTCTGGTCAATGATTTTTTTGGAGGATTCAGTGATGATAATTCCATTGAGTGTCAAGGTCATTGCCTGGCACTTGCATGACGTGAATGGAACTTGTCACTTATCAGCCACAGCCTGATTACTGTCCAGGTCTTGCTGCACTTGGACATGGACTGCTTCAGTATCTGAGGAGTCACAAATGGTGCCGAGCTTTGTGCAATCATCAGCGAACATCCCCACTTCTGACCTTATGATGGAAGGGAGGTCATTGATGAAGCAGCCGAAGATGGTTAGCCTTAGGGCACTATCCTGAAGAACTCCTGCAGTGATGTCCCGGGAGGTGATTGACCTCCAACAACCATAACCATCTAATTTTGTGTTAGGTATGAGTCCAACCCTTGAAGAGTTTTTCCCCTGATTCCCATTGACACCAGTTTTGCTAGGGCTCCTTAATGCAACACTCAGTCAAATGCTGTCTTGATGTCAAAGGCAGTCACTCTCACCTCACCTTGGGAGTTCAGCTATTTTGTCTATGTTTGGACCAGGACTGTAATGAGGTCAGGAGCTGAGTGGCCCTGGCAGAACCTAAACTGAACATCGGTGAGCAGGTTATTGCTGAGTTAGTGCCACTTGACAGCACTGTTGATGCCACCTTCCATCACTTTACTGACAATTGAGAGTAGACTGATGGAGCAGTAATTGGCCGGATTGGATTTGTCCTGCTTTTTGTGTACAGGACATAGCTGGGCAATTTTCCACATAGCCAGGTAGATACCAATGTTGTAGCTGTACTGGAACAGTTTGGCTGGGGGCACAGCTAGTTCTGGAGCCCAAGTCTTCAGTACTATTACCAGAATGTCGTCAGGGTCTTTGCAGTATCCAGTGCCTTCAGCCATTTCTTGATATCACACAGAATGAATTAAATTGGCTGAAGAATGACACCTGTGATGCTGGGGACTTCAGGGGGAGGCTGAGATGGATCATCCACTCAGCACTTCTGGCTGAAGATGGTTGCAAATGCTTCAACATTGTCTTTTGCACTGATGTGCTCGATTCCCCCAAAATTGAGGATGAGGATACTTGTGGAGCCTCCTCCTCCCATTAGTTGTTTCATTCATGGCTGGGTGTGGCAGGACTGCAGAGCTCAGATCTGATCAGTTGCCTGTGGGATCATTTAGCTCTATTTATTGCATGCTGCTTTCACTGTTTGGCTTGCAAATAGTCCTGTGTTATAGTTTCACCAGGTTGACACCTCATTTTTAGGTATGCCTGGTGCTGTTCCTGGCATGCCCTCCTGCACACTTTATTGTGCCCATGGAGGGACAGAACGAGCAGGGGAAGGAAGAGGCGGGAAAAGGGGGTGGGCAACTGGGAAATTTTTTTTAAAAAGGAACTACCTTGATATTACATTAATTGAAAACTTCAAATCAAAGCTAATACTGCATGACTAATATGGATTATAATTAAGCTAGAATGGCAAATTTATCGTTAGTCTTGGTACATTACACATATAAATCACTAAGTACTGCAAGAGAATTTCTGATTGGAAATAACTGTATATGCCATTCATTAGCCAAATGTATCTGAAGCCAACATGACCTACAGTAATTAGAGTTTTCTGAATGAGGAGATAATCCAATATTAATAATGCTAACTTTTTTCCACTCTAAAAATACATCTGAATTTCAACAAACAGTCATAATAAATATTCAAAAGCCATCATTTCTTTGTTACTTTCACTGTGATTAATTAATAAAGTCTCAAGAATAGCTGAAAAAAAACTTCTAACAAATGGTTTAATTAATATATCTTCAGAATTCTTAACAAGATATTTCCCAAAGGTACTCCTCTAACAGATACCTTGGGACTTTTATAGACAAGTTTTATTCATGAACCATCACTTTGAGGTTTTCAATAATTCTCAAAAATTGATACTAACGCTATTTGGGATATACCAGTGAAAAATGAACATTTCCATGGGAATTACATCACACGATGAAATAGTGATAGTGAAAACAATTTTCTTATGTTGAAAACCTAACAGCATATGCTACCAGGATTATGCTAGTGGACTAGTGATCAAGAGGGCTGGTCTAATAGTCTGGAGATCTAGGTTCAAATCCCACCACAGCAGTTGGGGAATTTCAGATAATTAAATAAATGTGGAATAAAGTTCCAGTAACACTTCGAAACTTCAAGATTGTCGGAAAAAGAATAGCTGCCTCACTTAAGTCCCTTAGGGAAGGAAACCTGAGTGGCCACTTAGCTGTATCAAAACCATGACGATGGACTGCAGCAATTCAAGGAGGCGGCTCACCACCATCTTCTCAAGAATAATTAGGAATGAACAATGAACACTGGCCTTGCCAATGACACCTGCACTCTGTGAATGAGTAAAAAACATACTCCATGGCTAGCCACACATTGTGCAATTAGATTTCCAATTGGGAGGTAACCATAACTTAACTGTAAGTTTCCAAATCAGTCTCATCTGTCAGTGTATTTATCTTATTGCTGTCCATTACAACTGAGCATCTGAAAATTATACCTTTTGCGTTTACACAGTACACCTATTTCCAACTCTTGCCTCCTTGTCCTTGACTCATTGTCCATTGATGCTTCATCCTGAGCCGTTTTCTTGGCAGTTTTTTGTCAATGGTAGTTCGCCATTGCCTTCTACTCTCAAGGGCAGGTTGAGAAGGCAGGTACCAAGTCCACCTCAGCCGAAACAGGAATTGAAACATTGCTGAACCACACGCTAGCCATCTAGCCAACTGCAGTAACTGGCTCTCTCATCAGAATGGTTTTACAGTCCTACAAAATTTCCATCTACATTTAAGTTATGTTAAAATGCTTTATAGCATAACAGGTAAATGGAACTTCACAGACCAAAAGAATTTTGGATTTATTCCAGTTCCATGATGAACTGGTTGATCTTAGACACAGCCTTTGCACTCAACGATGCACTGCCTGAAATGTCACAACCAATTTGCATACAGCAAGCTCCCACAATGTGATAATGACCAAATAATCTGTTTTTTAGTGATACTGATTGAGGAATAATTATTTGCCAGGAAAACAGGGGTAATGCCTGTGCTCTTCTTCAAAATAGTGCCATAGGATCTTATGCATGCACCTGAGGGGACAGACCCATTCTTGGTTTAAAGTCTCATCCGAAAACCAGCACCCGAGGCAATGCAGCACTCCCTCAGTACTGCATTGGAATGTCTGCCTTTATTTTTGTGCTTAAGCCCTGGTATGGGATTTGAACATGCAACCTTGTGAGTCAGAAGCTAGAGTGTTACCACCTGAGCCATAGCTGAGACCATGTTATGAGTTTATTGGAGCATTTTCATGAGAGATTAACTAACCTGAAGGCACCATGCTGTATTTCCCAACCCATAACTAGATTTTCCTGGCGTGGATGGCTTCAGATTGACTTCTGGACTAATCGCTTTAGTCACTCCAGGCTGCCTGTTAGATCTGGTATTATTGGAACCATTTCAGGTGATGGTGAAGATCTAAAATGTTATCTCTAAACAATCAAACTCTCAGAAGTTTTTAAATATCTTGGCCAAAGTTGCAACCTTGTTTTTGTTGTGCATTCACTGCAAAGAACATCACATCATTTAACTGGATACCTGCTACTTACTTCATTTTAAAAGCTGAGCTGATTTGGAGCAGTCATGGAAAAATGAATGGAATTATAGAATATATCCCCAAAGCGCTAGTATAAATCCCAAAAAAATCTCATGCAATAAAAATGCAATGCGGTTAATTCAGTGACTATAAACTAGTGGACCTAATTATAAATGAACAGAACCTTGGGATGCAAACCTTTAAATACTGGTAATAGTCATAAGATCCATTTTAATAAAAATGGAATTCATTGTATTCAGTCACCATAACTAACAATTATTTTTAACTGGGAAACAAGAAAGAGTTTGGGGCCCAATCACATCCAGATCTGTGTTATATCTGTGATTTATTTTGAAAGTGTATCTGCTTTGGTGCACAGAAGTTGTTTGGTGGGGGGGGGGGGGCTGTTCAAACTGAGGCAACTTCAAAATCTGTCTAATTATTACACAAAAGGCAAAAATTTACTTTTTTTCACCTTTAGTAAGGTTTAGAGACACACGAACTCTATGTGTGTGTGAACTGATAAAAAAAATGCTAGAATTAGCATTGCATACTTTGGTAGATCATGACTGAAAATGCAGGTCAGTACACAGAAATTATGCTTCAAATACTGAAAAATGCTGCCCAATGATTTAATAACCACAGGGTACACTTTAAATGTGAACTAAATGAAATTAAAATCCTAGGAATGGCTTCCTCAATTGTTTAGTGGATTTTCCCAGTTGAGCCATACAGAAGAGGAAGATTTCAGGTTTAAAATCCATTCTGCGCCCTGTTAGTGAAGGCCTTGGTCTGGTGATAATTCACTTCAGTTCCCCTTGATTAGCGAGGGGAAACTGGCCATGATTGTATCTCCTGCGACTCTGGCAAAAAGCACCATGAAGTATGAGTGTCAGGTGAAGACGAATCTGGAGTCAGCTGTGATCCCCCTGTGGTATAAAGGCCCACTGATAACAACATTAAGTCTCACTCATGAATGATGGCCACTTGAGAAACCCTCAGCAAGTAAGCAGCATCCACAGGACTATAAACCAACAAGGAGTTGATGCCTCAAGGAGAGGAAAGGAGGGGGGGTAAGGTTAGTGAGGAGCTGAATTTTACAAACTGAAAACATTGCATTTTTCACAAGGGTTCTATTCTTGCTTGATAGCAAGGGCATTAAGCAGATGTATTTTATAATCCACCCCAAAATCTATTTCAGATGTGTATCTCTGTTAAAATCTACACCGTAAAGTTCGGAGGAAGGGAAGGGTCAGTTCATAGCACGTGCATGGCAGATGGAATACAATGTGGAGAAATAGGGAGTTATCCACTTTGCTAGGGAAAACAAAAAAAGCAGAATATTTCTTATATGGTGAGAAACTGGGAAATGTTGGTATTCAAAAGGGATCTGATATCCCCATCTCTGATTCACAAAGTTAACATGCAGATACAGCAAATGGCATGTTAGCTTTTATTGCAAAGGGATGGGAGTGTGAGTAAAGAAGTCTTGCTGCAATTGGATAGGGCCTTGGTGGGACCATACCTGGAGTATTGTGTGCAGTTTAGTCTCCTTATCTAAGGAAGGATATACTTGCCTAAGAGGGAGTGCAACAAAAGCTCATTGGGCTGATTACTGGGTTGAGGCAATTGTCTTGAGGAGAGATTGAGGCCTATATCAGTGTTTGGAAGAATGAGAGGTGATCTCATTAAAACATATAAAATTCTGAAGGAACTTAGTAGGGTAAACAGTGGGAAGATGTTTCCTCTGATTGGGGAGTCTAGAACTAGTCAAGTTTACTGTCTACTCACAGTCACAGAATAAGAGTTCAGCCATTTAGGACTGAGATGAGAAATGTCTTCAGTGTTGTGAGCTTATGGAATTTTTTTTAAAAATTCATTCACAGGATGTGGGCTTCGCTGGCTGGGCCAGCATTTACTGCTCATCCCTAGTTGCCCTTGCAAAGGGCTGCCTTCTTGAACCACTGTGGTCCATGTGGTGTAGGTACACCCACAGTGTTTTTGGGAAGGGAATCCTCTACTTCAGAGAGCTGTGGACATTCAGGCATTGAGATCAATAGATTTTTGGATACTAAGGGAATCCAGGGAAACGAGGACAGCGTGGAAGATGTAGCTTAGATAGAAGCTTACCATGATCTTAATGAAGGGGGGCCAAATGGCCTGCGCATGCTCCTATTTCTTATGCTATCACAAAAAGCGTATTGTGCCCATAGGTATACATTACCAGTAGCATTATTAGACCTCAGTAAGTATGTACTCATCTGCTGCATTCAAGTGTTTTTTTTAATAGTAGATTCAATATTAATTATTTGTGTTACTTTGTGTGTTTGTCTATAATATACACTTAATTATTTTCCCCCTACCTTGAATGAATGGGCTGCAATACTCACACCTACTTTCTAGTGTCCAGAAGGAATACAGCTTATTAGTAAAAGAGATGAGAAACAGAATCTTCAAACCCGAGCTCTTGTTGCATTTTTGAATGTCACATCAAGTTCTGTATTCTTTCTTCACGAAGGACAAAAGAAAAATTGAGCCAACTAAATTTAGCCAAATAAAATTTTGGAACATCACCAAAATAAATTCCATCAGAATGATATGAAATCTAATTTTAGATGTAGAATAGAGACATATATATAGATTAATGTGAGTTGTCATGACATCATTAAGGCACAGCAGGAGGCCATTTGGCCTACCAAGTCTATGCCGGCACTCTGCAGAGCAGTCAGTCCCTCCTCCCACTCTATCCCCATAGATCTGCAAGTTTATTTCCTTTTAGGTACTCACCCAATTTCATTTTGAAACTATTCATCATCCCTGCTTCCACTACCATCATAGACAGCGAGTTCTAGTTCATTACCACTCCATGCATAAAAAGTTCTTCCTCACATTCCCCCTGCATCTCTTGCCCAAAACTTTAAATCTGTGTCCCCTAGTCCTTGTACCATCTGCTAATAGGAACAACTTTCCTTTGTTTAGCTCTTCTAAACCTATCATAATCTTCTACACCTCTGTCAAATGCCACCTCAATTTTCTTTGTCCCAAGGAGAACCATTCTAGCTCTCCACCAATCCTTGTAGCTAAAATCCCCCATTCCCGGAATAATTTTGGTAGATCTCCTCTGCACCCTGTCAAGGACTCTCATTTCCTTCTTAAAGGGTGGTGAGCAAAACTAGGTACGGTTTTGGACCAGCCAGAACTTTATGAAGGTTGTGTAACTTCTGACTTCAATAACTTTATTTATGGAGCCCAAGATTCCATTTGCTTTACTAACCATTCTCTCAACGTGTCCTGCTCCCTTCAAGGATCTGTGCACGTGGAACTCCAGGTCCCTCTGTGTTATTAAGTCTATATTGCCTCTTCTGATCCCATATGCAAAAGTGCATTCACCTCATACTTCTCTCTATTAAATGCCAACTGCCACTTGTCTGCCCATTCTACAAGCCTATGTCCAGTTGCAATCGATATGGATTATCTTCAATGTTTGCCACTACTCCAAGTTTGTTATCATTGGTAAATTTTGATATTTTACTCTGTATTTCAACAAATCATTTATATAAATTTTAAAAAGCAGTGGTCCAAGCACTGACCCTTGGGGACCACCACTGTCTACCATCCTCCAGTCTGCAAAACAACCATTTACCACAACTTGCTGTTTTCTATCTTGAAATCAAATTTATATCCAAGCTAAAAGTGACCCTCATATTGCACGAGCCACAATTTTGTCAACCAGCCTTTTATGTGGTACTTTGTCAAATACTTTCTTAAAATCCAGACAGACAATATCCATTGCATTCCCTCATCAGCCTTCTCTTACTTTGTCAAGGAGTTCAGTTAGGTTAGTCAAGCACCATCTGTCTTTTACATATCCATGCTAGCTCAAACCTCTCCAAGTGTCTTCTGATTTTTTTTCCTTGATTGTTGTTTCTAAAACCTTCCCATCACTGACCTTAAACTGACCATCCTATTTTACTAGGAATGTCATTACATCCTTTCCTGAATAAGGGCAGAACAGTTGCCATTCTCCAATCCTCTGGCACCTTGCCCATATCTAGGGAAGATTGAAAGATCATGCTAAGCCCTTCTGCCATCTTCATCCCCACTTCCTTTAGTGATCTGGGATGCAAACCATCCAGATCAGGCGACTTATCCACTCTAGCCTTTCGTACATCCTTCCCATCAATTTTCACCCAGCCATTACCTCCACCACCTCCGCTTTTACCGATATTTTGTCAGCGACTCCTTTCTTAGTAAACACCGATTCCAAGTATTCCTTTTGTATTCTAGTCTTGCCCTGCATCTCTAACCATCACCCTCTTTATACCTATTAGGACCCACTCCACCTCTTACTATCCACTTACTATTTTCATGCTGGTAGAAGATTTTAGAAGGCAGAAGGTTCCCTTTTATGTTGACTGCCAGTATTCTCATATTTTCTCCCTACCAATCTTATTTTCCTCCTCACCTCCCCTTTCAACGTATTGTAATTGACCTGGTTCTCACTTGAAGAATTCCCCTGGCTTGTATCTCACACCCTTTTATTTTGTTTCATCATATTCTTTATCTCCCTCATCATCTAAGTAGACCTGCTTTTGGTTTCCCTACCTTTTGCCATTGTTGGAATGTCCCTAGCCTGTACCTGAAGCATCTCCCCCTTTAAGATTACTCATTGTTCCTTAACAGTTTTCCCTGTCAGTCTTTGGTTCCATTATACCCTGGCTTAATCCCTTCTCATCCCATCGAAGATCACCATCTTCCAAGTTGGAAGGTCTACTTGAGATTGTCTCTCGCTTTTCTCCATTATTATCTGAACCTTATGATACAATGATCATTCTCACCGAAGTGTTCCCCCACAGACAATTGGGTCCACCTCATTCCCCAGTAATGCCTCCTTCTTTCTTTTCTGTGACATTACCTGGTCATAATTGAATCAATTCTGTGTATGCCGTGAAACATTAACGTATTCTGTTGATCTTGATTATTAAAAGAATATGCATTTTTTAGAAAAACTCCCAATGTATTAGCCTTGACTCAGTAGTACCACTCCCACCTCCCAAGTCAGTAAAGCGTGACTGCAAAACCAATTTCAGAGATACAAACTTCAGTGTAATAGGGCTGCATCCTGAATGTATCTTTCAAGTGAGAGGATAAACCAAGACCCTGTCTGTCTATTCAGGTGAATCAAATAGAACTTCTCAAAGATTCAAAGATGAATGCTCAAGATCTTCTGGCTTTCAGATGAGACAGCAAACCAAGTCTGCCTGTTCAATTGGGCATGAAAGAACCAATGGCACTATTTTAAGAACACCAGGTGCCTTTTCCTAAAATTCCTCAATCAGCAGCACAATAAACAGGTTATCTGATCATTTATCTCAATGGTGTTTGAGAGATTTTGTTGTGTGAAAATAGCCTATGTGGCACCAGTGAATAAACTTCAAAAGTGCCTCATTAGTTATGAAAATACTGGCACACATTAAAAGGTGCTATATAAATGCAAGTTCTTTTTGCATTGCAAAAGACACAGCAGGGAGTTGCAATACAAGTTAAAGGGTAAGAAAATAGATAGAGCTAGAAAATTTGGGGTATTTGACACTTCCTTTCACTTTAAGTGTTAGTTTCTCAAAAGGTTATCAGTAAAAATGTTATTTAACATAGGAGCCTAGTGTTCCATTGTTGTAATTTGTTTAAAATCATAACATGCTTTGATACCAAGTATTTTTCAAGGCCTCTTCCCAATGTGCCTGGGAGGCGCTTTGACCTGAATAGCTGAAACTGCCATCGTGATTATGTCATATGAAAGAGACATAATTGTATACTTGGACTTGAAGCTCATCACTTCATCCAGGTGTTTTCAAGAGAGGTTTAGAGAAAGTGAGCATGCTATAAGAACAATCATTTGTACTCCTATGTTGTCCTTTTTCAATTCATTCATGAGATCTTGGCATCACCGGAAACACCAGCATTTATTGCCCTTGAGAAGGTGGTGCTGAGCAATTCACTTTTATTGCCTTTTTTCAAGGTAACATCACTAGATTCCAGTATAACGGCAATTTATAATTCAGATGTAAACCTATAGCATCCTCACAGGCTGGAATGTATGCACACAGATCTAATGAACAATGAAAGCATTAGGGTACAACCTTACATTGAGCAAAAACACTTCAAATATACAGTTTCACTTGTTTCTGAAATCCCCGACACATGAGTGAAACCCTTGGGTCATTCGGAAATGTGGTACCTGCAAGCAGTAGCACTAGCTTTCCAATAAGCGACTAGCTTTCCAAAATAAAAAAAAAGAAAATACTGGAAAAGCTCAGGAGGCCAGGCTGAATCAGGCTTCAAGCATCCTGAGTATTTTGCTTTTACTTCTCAAAAACTGATTCACTACCCAACATGCAAATTACTTGGAGTAAATTACTGCATTGCTGCAACAACGTCCTTGTGCCCCTGTGGTCCAGAGTACACTGTGAAAGGTCGTCATCACAGTAAGCTGCAGAGTCGAAAGCTGCATGGAGCAGCAGACTGGTGAAGGTCAGGCTGGAGCTTTGGGAAGCAAACTGCTGTTGAAAACTCTAATGAGCTACACCAGGAATCACTGAGCTTATCCTCTGAAAGAGAGGGAAATCCATCATTAGTAACCCCTTTTAATATTTGTAGAAAAACTGAGTCCTTTTTTTTTTTTACATACGATTTCTTTATTTGTGAGATAACGCAGCTTTGAATAGTAACGAAGATTCAATAATTTCAAAGTTACTTTTTCACGTTATGAGGAAGTAGTGTATTACCCGGAAGAGCGATTGTGTCACTTGCAGTTCAATGGCAGGACGTGCGCCTACGTCACAAGATCATGGGTTCAAGTCCTACTCAAGACTCAAATACAAAATCTCGGCTGACACTCCAGTGTAGCACTGAGGGAGTACTGCACTGTCACAAGTGCCATCATATGGATAAAACAGAATTGAGGCTTGATGTGCCTTCTCAATTGGGTGTAAAAGGTCCCATTGAAGAGGAGCAGGGAAATTCTCTCTAGTGCCCTGTTAAATATATATCATTCAACCAACATTGCCAAGGGAGATTACCGATCATTTATTTCATTATTATCTAGGGGAGTTTGCTGTGTCTTCCTGAAGTGACTTATGTACTTACTTGGCTCTAAAGCACTGTGAAGCCTTGAAGTCATGAAAGGCACTACATAAATGCAGGTCTCTATTCTTTTCTTTTTTAAAAAAGAAAGCATTTGGACTAATCTGAATGGCAAATAGTAGAGACAAAAAGATTGAAATCATTCAAAATGAATATTTATTCACAATAGTTGAGTTAGGGCACTATGGAGATAAGCATTGACGGCCTTTTCTACTGCCTGAATTAAAAGTTGAGTTGGTGGTATATAAAATGATTAACCTGGTAAGGAGAAAGAATTTGATGATTTAGGATTCAGCCAGATTCTGTGACACTGATTCAGGAGGCCTCATAATGAAATTGGTCTTTAACAACTGATTTCAGTCATACAATGGAGGAAGAGGCAGGGCGAGCCAAGGAAAGAATGCATTACTAGTAGCTTCAGTCCCTCGAGTTCAGAAGGAAATAAATTTGCAAGGGTTCCTCTCCCATGATCATTATGTTTGGAGATCAGGTGAGGGGAGGATCAGACTTGACTCATCCACTTCCTACCATGTGAAAATAATCTGTGAATGCTCACTGTATAGATTTACTAATGATGAATGGTCTTGTGGATGGGGCACCAGAGGCTGCCAGTAGCTGTGAAACCATGCTTCAATTCAATTTCAGAAGAGGAAAGAAATGTTCTAATGAGGGTGAAGATGTGTGGTAAGAGAATGCTTCCCATTTAACTATGTTAACTCAGTTCTTTCTCACGATCAGGTTCAAGTCCTCCGACCTTGCCCCCCTGATATCAGCAATGTCCACCATTCAAATAAAATAAATGAAGAAATTTGAATTTTGAAGCAATTCCTTTTCTTTTTAAATGGTTAGGTCTACAAAAGTGAGTAGATTTTCTGTTTTAAGAGCTCAGGCACAGGCCATAGCTTTTGAGATGATACCTGCAGAGCTATAGAGTTGGTCAATTTGCAGTCCACCTTCTCTTACTGTAGCCCCCAGCAGAATCAGTGCTTCACATATTTCAAAGCTTCTGTTGATTGCTTCCTGCCGCTGGGTCATCTTGACTTGGAATTCAGCGGTTTACCATCTCCTGTTCCTACACTCCAGCAAAAAGATGGCAAGACAATGCCACTAAGAGGTAGGGTCATTTAAGTTTTTATAGGGGAAGAGAAAAGACCCTATCAAAATGGGACAATTTCATACAATTAAGGACCAAAGGTTTCTCACTTTCGGTGGACTATTGCCTGGCCTCAAAAGCTTAAATGCCCACAGCAGTGTGATGCAAGTCACAATGTAGGAAAAACGTTATTATCTTTACACAGATTAAGCAATTAAGAAAACTTCCCATGGTGTGGAAAACTGCAGGCACAGATCTGCATCCCATCACTCTCAGGTGGGTGTACCTACACCACATAGACTGCAGCAGTTCAAGGCGGCAGTTCGCCACCACCTTCTTAAGGGCAACTAGGGATGGGCAATAAATGCTGGCCCAGCCACCGAGTCTCACATCCCGTGAATGAATTAAAAAACAAGGTGCAATGCTGCAATATTCAAGAGAGTGGTCTTCAAGCAAGATGTTGGCTGGAGATCAGCTTGTGTCCAGAAACAAGTCAGTATGCCAGCTGTAGAATAAGACCATAAGACATAGAAGCAGAAATTTGGCCATTTGGCCCATTGAGTCTGCTCCGCCATTCAATCATGGCTGTTAAGTTTCTCAATCCCATTCTCCCACCTTCTCCTCTGCTGGAAAGAGACTTTCCTTGCTCTGCAGAGAGGTTCTTCTAAAACTAAGAGAAAACCTGCTTGAAATAGAACCACATACACACAATCTACTCACCCCTATAATTTACTTCCTTGGCGACCCTTTGCTACGCCACTGCTCAACTCCCAAGCAACTTGCTTACATGATTGTGTACTAGAACCTAGGTGTTTCACCACAAATCTACTCCTAGAGAAACCTAGTTCTTAAAGGGATGCAAATTCCAACATAAAATACAGGTGTTCCCCCAACCACCGAAAAGAACATCACAACACAGCAAGTGATTAGGGTCTGGAATGTACTGCTGAGAGTGTGGTGGAGACAGATTCAATCGAGGCTTTCAGAAGACAATTGGATTCCTACTTGAAGAGAAAAAAATGTCAAGGCTATGGGGGAAAAGTGGGGCAATGGGAGTAGGCAAATTGTTCTCGCAGAGAGCTGGCATAGACATGATGGGCGAAAAGCCTCCCTTCTGTAACCATTCTATATGATCTACGACACTCATGCCATCATGCCGTGGTCTACTGCAGAGCTCCAACATGCTGCTTGAACTTTGCTTTCAAAACAGTCATCTATCTTTTTACTTTCTTTCTTCTAAAGAAAGAAGAAAAAGGAAAAATCGGAGAAAGAGAAAAGGAAGGAAAAAGACTTGCATTTATGTGGAGCTTTTCACCGCCACAAGTTTTCCTCAAGTGCTTCAAAGCCAAAGGAGTACTTTTGATGTGTAGTCAGTGTTGCAGTTATTGAAATGTGACACACAAGCCCCCACCACCAGTAGTGTAATAGTGATGTTGGTTGTGGGATAAATATTGACCAGGACACCAGGGAGAACACCCCTGCTCTTTTTAAAAATAGTGCCATGAGATCTTTTACATCCAGCTGAGGGGGTTGATGGTATTTTGAGTTACTCCTCCAACAGTGCAGTGCTTTCTTAGTACTGGACTAGGGCTAGAGCCTACATTATATACTCAAGTCTCTGGAGTGGGACTTGAGCACACAACCTTCTGATTCAGAGGCAAAAATGCTGCCATTTTGCCATAGCTGATAATAGCCATGCTCACATTATGGGAAAATGTAAAATATTATTAAATTGGAGCTTTCTTACAACTAATTAGATGCAATTAGTTGTTCCTTGTGTTGTAGAACATAAAATAACAAAAGAACATGATGCAGCGCCTTTTACTCCATTTGAATTCCCAGTCTATGCAACCCTAAGGTAAAAAGTCCAGAATACAAATTATGTCTATTATCAACAAATTTAAATTTTCTTAAGTGCTCTATGAACAAAAAGTACCTTTCAAGCAAAATTATTAGCCTTCTTCCGTATGACAGAAAGGGCTCACAAATAAAATGCTTTAACGTGTGCAGAAATCTTATGCTGCATGACATTTACAACCATTTTCTTTTAATAAGAAATTAATACACAATGCATCAGACCTGCTGGAACGTACAACCATTTCACAATTGCACAAAAAATAAAATTTAAGTGCAATTATTCCCAACCAAAGAAACGCACAGAAATAAGTAACTGAATAGATACATGGCCAGATTCAAGAGCAGTACTCTCAGATCTGTTCAAACGCCCACTCAAACTCTCAGCAAGGGCAATGAATTGCATTGCATCTGTAGTAGAGTTGCAGCCACTTTGGCAATCCTCTTCAAGGTCATGACTTGGAGCATATCACGAGTATCACTACCACTCGAGCAGAATCCTCAGTCCTTGTGTGAAGGGCACAACAGCGACTGCAGCAGCACCTTAATATTCCACTCAATAGAAAACATTTATTTGAAATACAAGCAGTAAATCTTTGCACTCAATTTAGCATGCTTGCGGAACCCCTACGCGACAACAGTATTTGCCCTTCATAGGCATAAGTCTCATCAGTTGCTGAACCAGTGTTACTGTAGAAAATCTATAATGCAGCACTAGGGTCACCCACTGGTACTCCAGCCCAAAGGCTACAGGTCTCTCTGGGCCCTCAACAACAAATGCAATTAAGTTCAACAGTTTTATATGATATCATTACTCATGTATGTCTGGCAATGTGGAACTTTCCAGTCAGTGCACAAAAGGAACACACTTCTGTTTTTGTTTCATTTTATGTTCAATGGGTATTTGAACAGGGGAATGTAGAAATACAGTTCAAATTATTGGAGCATTTACTTCACTCTGTGATGCTGACGTAATGAGTGGTTGGCTGAATATTTGCCTATTTCAATCTAAAAGATAAGTAACAACTTTATTCTAAAGAACAATGTAATTTGAGTATATTTTTCATGTGGAGAAGCAGAAAGTAAAGTAGCTAAAATTTTACATGGAACCATCTAGAAATCCAAGGTATAAGCTGCAGATTGTAGAGTACTTCATTAAGTG
The DNA here is from genome assembly GCF_964194155.1 of Cetorhinus maximus. NCBI lineage: Eukaryota > Metazoa > Chordata > Chondrichthyes > Lamniformes > Cetorhinidae > Cetorhinus > Cetorhinus maximus. The sequence goes on from NC_135881.1 coordinate 30,687,031, forward strand.
AAGTACTAGATTCATACCCAAATGAGCATTGTCCATACAAACAATCAGGAAAAATGTTATTAAACCTGAGCTTGAATTATTGCAAGACAGACTGCAACATTCCCCAATATGTTAACTTCTCCCCGTCCAGAAGATGCTAATCCTATAACAAAAAGCAGTTTACCAGTTAGCAATTTCCACAAAAATTAGCGGTGACCAATCAGAATATTATAATTTACTCAGATGGACCAGAAAGCAACAGTGATATCACACTCATTATGTCAGCATCACTGAGTGAAGTTAACATATTGGGGAATGTTGCAGTGTGTCTTGCGATAATTCAAGCTCAGGTTTAATAACATTTTTCCTGATTGTTCTGTATAGACAATGCTTATTTGGGTACGAATCTAGTACCTCACTGGATGAGGTATTCTACAATCTGCAGCTTATACACTGGATTTCTAGACTGTTTCATGTAAAATTTTAGTTACTTTACTTTCTGCTTCTCCACATGAAAAATATACTCAAATTACATTGTTCTTTATGAATAAAGTTTGGTCAGTTTTCCTTTTTTAAAGTAAGCGTATACATCTCCAGTACCAGGAAGATTGCGATGTTAATTTATTAAGTCTCAACTTATTTTTTATAGTTAAGTAGATCATAGATTTAAACCATATTGCTGATGATTTTTTAAAAAAATTCATATATGGGATGTGGGCTTTGCTGGCTGGGCCAGCATTTACTGCCCATCCCTAGTTGCCTTTGAGAAGGTGGTGGTGAGCTGCCTTCTTGAACCGCTGCAGTCCATGTGGTGTAGGTACACCCACAGTGCTGTTAGGAAGGGAGTTCCAGGATTTTGACCCAGTAACAGTGAAGGAACAGCGATATATTTCCAAGTCAGGATGGTGAGTGACTTGCAGGGGAATTTCCAGGTGGTGGTGTTCCCATCTATCTGCTGCCCTTGTCCTTCTAAGTGGTAGTGGTCATGGGTTTGGAAGGTATGACTGTAGAAAGTGCAGGAACTGAGACACTAGTTAAAAAGTAGAAGTAACCCTGCTTTTGCAGCACATAAATAATGGAATAACCACTTGCTAGGAAAGAACTTGAGTATTGCTAAAAAAAAAAGACATGCTATTGAAGGTTTTCATCTTGCAACCATCACAACAGATGCAAGAAAACCAAATTTTAAAGGGAACAACAATTCACACTGCATGAGGAAAGGGTGCTGATTGTTCAGGGCATTGGCATGGAGAATGCGTCAAGGAACTATTGCCCCCATGCTTTGTTTAATTTTAAAAAGGCATAATGTGTAGCTTCTCGCAAGGATAACGAGCCACATTGTGAGCCCAACCAATAATCTTAAAATTGGCTGTTAGCGCAATTCTTAGCATACTTGGGATTGTTCAGCAAAGTGCTGTCCAATGATAGAATCACATCTAAAGTTAGATATTAGATACTAATATCCTAACCACTGGAGACTAAAAGAACATGTCCAAACATTGTTCCTTTTTTGAATTAAACAAATGTGTGGGGACAATAATTCCCTGGTGTATTCTCCATGGCAATGCTTCAACCCAAGCTGGCTTGCTAACCAATCAGCAGCCTTTTCTCATGCAGTATAAATTGTTTCGCCCTTTGAAGTTTGCCATTCTTGCGTTTGTCCTGATAAGTTCAAGATGAAAAGCTTCTGCCTTTTTTCCCAGCAATATTCAAATAATGGAATGTTAAACCAGTCCATTCCAAAAGTTGAAATAACTGCGTGGCCTTAGCGCACAGTTTGCATAACATTGCAATCCCTTTCTACAGGTAAGGGACTTCATTATTTTACTGTATATAGCTACTCATATGTCCCAGGGCATTCCCCTCTAAAAAGGTGGGCACACTACCTAGTCCATTTTTTCAGAAAGTTAAAAAAGTTGGAGAGAAGCTACCTCCAGCTTGGGGTGCTGGAGGACCTCCAGATTCGAGAGCCCACCGCTGTCCTTAATTGAACAGCGAGTCCGATCTCTGGCTACTGGTTGGCTAACTGGGGGAAAATTACTGTTCCCAAAACAGTGCAAGCTTCTGACCCCCTTTGATTATGATGGCAGGGTCCCGAAGCCTACAAGGAAAATCCTTCTGATGAGTTGGCAGCTCTAGCAGTTCAGCAGCGCTAGAACTCAGTAGCGGGTGCACTGTTGGGAACTGGAAGGAAGCCCTAGAAAGAAGATAATGGCAGCCAGAGACAGGCAGGTCCCTGGCATTTAGGGTGGGGAGGGATCAGGGAGCCTAGGAACTGCTGGGGGAGGGGTTGGAAGAAGGGGTGGAATGCTGGATTTTGGAGGGCAGGTAGGGAGGGACAAAGCGAGGGGTGACATGGAAGGGGCCACTGATGCACACAGGGCACCCCACCGATTGATGAGACTCCCCCACCCCACCACCACACTCCTCCTTTCCACCTTTACACAAAAGTCAAAAAATGTCCCAATCGTAGTTTTATTCCATATCTTCAGCTGGTGCCAGCTCGGCCCAGTTAATAGGGCTCTTGCCCTACTCAAAAGTCACAGATCTCTTTCCTATTCTAAAACATGAGCAGATAATGTATGCTGACAATTCTGTGTAGTGCTGGAGGAATGTTGCATTGTTGGAGGTGTCATCTTTCAATGCAGATATTAAATGAAGACTGCATCTGCTTGGTAAGGTGAATGTAAAAGATTAATGGCATTCAAAGAGGAGCAAGAAGTCCTCCCCGTGTCCTGAGTTTTTCCTGAACTGGTCTTTCTGCATTACCCAGACCTCCCTGTCACTTGCAATTTTAACACTCCACCCTGCTCTCATGTCCACATTTCCATCCTTGGCCTGCTGCATTGTTCCAGTGAAGCTCAACGCAAACTGGAGGAACACACCTCATCTTCCGACTAGGCACTTTACAGCCTTCCGGACTGAATACTGAGTTCAACAATTTCAGATCATGAACTCTCTCCTCCATCCCCACCTCCTTTCCGATCCCCCCTTTTCCAATAATTTATAATTCTTTTACAAATATATTTTTCTTTTCCATCCTATTTTTAAATTTATTTCGATCTATTGTTTCATCTCCACCTTTTAGCCCATTTCGATCCCTTCCCCCCGCCCACTCCCACTAGGGCCATCTGCCACTTGCTCGTCCTGCTTTCTACCCTTAATGTCCCCATTAGCACATCCTTTAGATAATATCACCACCGTCAACACCCTTTTGTCCTTTTGCCTATGACATCTTTGGCAGTCTCTCCTTGGCCTCCACCTATCACTGGCCCCCTATCGAGCTCTCCTGTCCCACCCCCTTCTATCAGCTTATATTTCATCTCATTTCTATGTCTTAGTTCTGATGAAGGGTCATACGGACTCGAAACGTCAACTGTATCCCTCTCCGCAGATGCTGTCAGACCTGCCGAATTTTTCCAGGTATTTTTGTTTTTGTTCTAGATTTCCAGCGTCCGCAGTATTTTGCTTTTAGCCAAACTTATTTGCTGTTTGTGAGCCCTTGCTGTGTTCAAACTGATTGCAACATTTATCCAGGGCCCAACAGTGATTACACAGTGGTGAAAGTTTCTCACTTTCAATTAAATAATGCTTCTTTCATGAGGAGTGTTCTGGTAACAGCCAATTTGTAATGAGTGTGTACACACTTAATCTATATTATAATGAACATTAGCCCAAAGCACAAAAACTGCCCATAATTTAGCTGTAAATGGAATCAAACAAAATCTGACTCAGAGAGGCGACAGAATGGCTGATGTGGGAAATGGAACAATGTCAAACGCCTACTCCTCTTGAGGCGGGAACCTGGAAATACACTGTTAGGACAGGTTACCTTCCCTTCGACCTGAGCTGGGTCTTGTTGCCCAGAATTATAAGTGCTTGGTTTCCCAGCCTTAAACATTCCCTTACTGACCATAAAAATCACATGGAAAACACAAACAGCTGCGAACACTTATAGCAGAGGTTATGCATGATTCGACAGTAAAGATTTAGGAAAATAGCTCAATATATTTGTTTCAAATTTTCCAGTCCACACTCCAAACTTTTTACATATACATCACCACAGCACTTGTTTTACTGTTTAAATTTAAATTAAAAACTCCAGTTTATCATAGTTGAAAGACAAAACAGCTCAAAACTCACTAGGTATCGGTGGTAGAACTCTGACCTGAGTCAGAAGGTTTTGTGTTCAAGTCCCACACCAGATACTTGAGTGTGTAATCTAGGCCACAGAGCTTGTGCCACACTGTCAGAGATGCTCTGAGCGAAATTTTAACAGGCATCTGTCCTCTCAGATGGACGTGGCACTATTCCGAAGAGGAGCAGGGGAGTTCTCTACTGTCCTGGTCAATATTCATCCGTCAACCAATAACATTAAAATAAATTATCTGGTCATTACTACATTGCTACTTGTGGAAACATAAATTGACTAATTGTGTTTCCTACATTACAAGAATGACTACGCTTCAAAAGTACATAATTTGCTGTAAAGTGCTCTGAGACATCCTGAGGTCAAGAAAAGTGCTACACAAATGTAAGTCGTCCAATTTTTCTATTAAACTTTTGGAATAATCTGGCAGGCAAAACTACATATCAGGAATCTCTCAGGCAAAGCATTTACAAATGTGATGTTATAAATAATTGTATAATTTCAAAGGTACAAAGTTTATGTTCCAATCCACCTCAATACTATGGTTTGGATGTGGTCCTGCAAAATCGCTAAAATAAAGACCAAAGATAACAAACAAGTTCTAGTACTGAACTGTGTGTGTTTTAATACCATTGAAGTGAGCTCTTTCATTTACATGTTTTTGTACCCAAGTCCATCTTGGTGGAAGAAGTACAAGTGCTGCAGCGAAACAATGTTCACTAGACCTGTAAGTTTTAGTTAACAATCTGAACATTTTGTCACGTCGGGTGCTCAGGCCAGTCCTACATTGCCAACTTTTAATGTTATGTTCACCTTTCTTTCATTCATCCTTGGGTCAGGTAATTTCTGCAACAGAAAGGATGGGCTATCTTCTCTAGGCTACCTCCCACTAACCCCACACCCTGTCACCAGGTGGTCCTGGGTTCCTACTGAGAGGTGTTTGAAAATAGTTTGGTGAAGCCATGGATAAAGATAGCGTGGTCATATTGTAGGCAAGGTTGGGGGGGGGGGGGGAAGAGAATCAAAGATCGTGAGGGGGAACAGAGAGTTAAGGTAGAAATGAAATTTTCAGTTCAATCAGATAATCCCATAATCTAGCCAAAGCATTGCTCTAATTGGACACATATATTTGGCCTAGTTTTTTTTATAGCAATACTTGCAACAGGACAGATAGACAGTTTACATTTTGAATTTTAATTGTATACTAATGTAAAATTATTCTGCAGCAATCCATTAATGTGAAAGGTAACATTAAATGAATGACAAAACTAAACTGTTACCCCATTTTCTACAGGTGCAAAGTGTCCTATTAAGTCTTGTGGCATGGTATGTACTTGCTTGCAATTTTTTAATTGCTAGCTTCTCACCACTGGTAAAATCATTTCACACTGATGACTCAAAATTATAAGTGGAAGCTTTCTTAATCCATTAAATAATTAACAAATAACTTATTGATCAATTGTCCATATTACAAAGAATTTTGAAACAACCCATTCTTGATCTAGATTATGAGTAAATATACATTGAAGTAATCTGTTGCAACATAAGTGTTGATCCCAATATTAAAAGGCAATTCTTTTTAATGAAGTAGATGGCACAGTTAACTGATGCAGTGAAAATTAACCTCAATACACTGAACAATAAACAAATGCTCTTCATTTCAATAATCCTGGTATTGAAAAAGGAAAACAAAGAGAGGATGTTATATGCACCACTGAGAGTCAAGCTGTCTAATGTTCTGATTTACCAGATGAAAGTTACAATACTGACTGAGTGAGTGAAAAAAAAACTTAATGTTGTTTCCTTCACAGAGAAGCATTTCTTGTGGTTTGGTGGCACAGCGTTAAGACACAAGAGCGCTCACAGTTCATAATCCAAAACAGTCACAGGTCAAGTCCCAAGCTGCCCATCATTCAAATCTGCCAGCATTATGTTGATTTTTTATTACTTCTTGGCCATAGAACTCAGTAGAACACCTGTTGGCAGCAATATTCTATCAAAGAAACCAGGGAAGCCAAGTAGAGGAGTAAAGAAATAATAGTAAAAGACAAATGCATCAACTTAATTCCACTTCAGATAAGTAACCACCCCCAGCAAATGGCTTCAGCTGTACATTTTAAAGACTACCTATTTTCTCTGAAGTCAAAACTCACAAAGTGTTAAATCTAAACTTCTGAAGTGATGCACTATTAAGAAACCCCAGGTGCAAAACCTGCTTGGAAATGCTGCAGCAATATTTGGTCCATAAAATGCATGTTATTTTTAAAATTCTCAGCTGAAGCCACTGATAGGGAAGGTTACCCATCTGAAATGAAGGAAAAGTGCAACTTCAGAACAAAACATTATGATAATTTCCCAGAAGTTAAAGCTCTTAATGGATCAAATTCCTCAGTGGTCACAAGTAGGGAAGACTACTTATAGTGTTTCCTTGCACTTCATCCAGGAGACACTAGGTTCAAACCTCAACATCATTGCTTGTCATAGGTAAACTCAGAGATAATCTGGCTTTTTTTTAAAATTCATTGTTGGGAATGGGAGCATCACTGGCAAGGCCAGCATTTATTGTCCATCCCAGAGTGCCCTTTAAAGAGGTGGTAGTGAGCTGGCTTCTTGATCTGCTGCAGTCTGTGTGGCGTAGGTACACCCACAGTGTTTAATCGAGAAACTTGTTACACCATTTCAGGGGGTAGTTAAGAGTCAACCACATGGCTATGGATCTGGAGTTGCATGTAGACCACACCAGGTAAGGACAGCAGGTTTCATCCGCTGAAGGACATTAGTGAACCAGCTGGATTCTTTGATAACCTAGTAGTTTCATGGTCACCGTTACTGAGATCAGCATTTCTTAATTATTTGAATTTAAATTCCTCCAGCTGCCGTGGGGAGTTTGAACTCAAGTCACTGGAACATTAGTCCAGGCCTCTGGATTAATAGTCCAATAACATTATCCCTATGCAAGCTTTCAGCTACAGTACAAGATAGAGTATTTCATTATGATTCCACAACAATCCCACCTCTTGCAGGAAGTCACAAACTACTGTCTGTCCTTGTGGTTAAAGGAGAAGGTGAAAATCTGTAATGGGCAGATTTTCTTTTATATATTTGTAGAGACAATGGATTTTCACTTGAAAATCTGAAGCTACATCAGCAGTAGAAGTTATGGGATGCTAAAATGGCCAGTTGCATTAAACCAACAGTTCACTCAAACACAAGTTCTCCAAAACATGCAATAATACAGGCTCTCTATTTGTTTGGGTTTGGAGTGGGGAATGAAAATAGAAAGAATTGTTGTTAAATTAAACAGCGAAATCGTAAAAGTCTCTGGTCAGAGAACACGGAATAGACCAAATGGCCTTTCCTTTACTGCGGACTTGGTTTCTTTTATTTCTAATCAAGATTCTAACTATATACATGCTAGGATTGTAGACAAGGGTAGACAAGTGGAGACTTAGGTAATCAAGCACAGTGCCTATCTTGCACACAGCCAGATCACACAAGCAGCATTGAAATGTATTATCAACAAAAAACAGATTCATTGGCTATTCATGTGTAAACCAGGTGGACTATAGAAAGTTCAGAGTGGAAGCGAAAAAACAAATAAGAGGGGCAAAGAGAGAGTATGTGAAAAGACCAGAAACTAACATAAAAGGAAATGCAAATAATAAAAGTGTAGTAAGAGGCGGGGTGGGCTGATTAGGGGTCAAAACTGGCATCTATGCATGAAGACACAGAGCATGGCTCAGGGACTATACGAGTACTTTGCATCTATTTTCACCAAGGAAGAAGATGTGGTCCGAATCATAGTGGAGGAGGAGGTAGTTGAGACACTGGATGTGTTTAAATCGGATAAAGGTGAGGTATTAGAAAAGCTGGCTGCACTGAAATTTGATAGATCAACGGGGTCAAGTAGGATGGACGTGAGGATGCTGAGGGAAGTAAAGGTGGAAATTGCAGAGGTATGGGTCATAATCTTCCAATTCTTCTTATACAGAGATGGTGCCAGAAACTGAATAATTTCAAATGTTATCCCCTTGTTGAAAAAGAGAATGCAAAAAAGATAAATCTAGCAACTACAGGTCAGTCAGTTTAACCTCAGTGGTGGGGAAGTTTTTAGAAACAATAATTTGGAACATAATTAACAGTCACTTGGACAAGAGTGGATTAATTAAGGAAAGCCAGTATGGATTTGTTAAAGGCAAATCGGCTTTTAACTAATTTGAGTGATTATGATGAGGTAACAGAGAGGGTTGAAAAAGGTAATGTAACGTATAGAGATTTCCGAAAATGTTTGATTAAGTGTCACATCAATAGGCTCATCAGCAAAGTTGAAGGCATGAAATAAAATGGACTGTGGTAGCATGGATATAAGGTTGGCTGAGTGACATGAAACACAGTAGTGCTGATGGTTAACAAAACAAAAACAGAATTACCTGGAAAAACTCAGCAGGTCTGGCAGCATCGGTGGAGAAGAAATCAGTTAACGTTTCGAGTCCTCATGACCCTTCGGCTGGTTGCTTTTTCAGACTGGAAGAAGGCATACAGTGGTATTCCCCAGGAGTCAGTACTAGGATCACTGCCTTTTTTTTATATATATATATATATATATATTAATGACTTAGAGCTTGATGTACAGGGTGCAATTTCAAAGTTTGCAGATGACACAAATACACAGTCTTGTGAACTGAGAGTAGGATAGTGGTAGGCTTCGAGAGGATGTGGACCGACTGGTGAAATGGGCAGATATCTGGAAGATGAAATTTAGTGCAAAGAAATATGAATTGGTACATTTTGGTAAGAAGAACAAGGAATCACAATCTAAACTAAAGCGTACAATTCTAAAGGAGGAGCAGGAACAGAGAGATCTGGGATTATATGTGTGCAAATCATTGAAGGTGACAGGGCAGGTTGAGAAATTGCTTAAAACGGCATACAGGGCCTTTATAAATCGAGGTAAGAGTATAAAAGCAAGGAAGTTATGATGAAACAGTTGTGAAACATTAGTTTGACTTCAACTAGAGTACTGTGTCCAATTCTGGGTACCGCACTTTAGGAAGGATGGGCAGGGTTGAGACAGAGAAGAGTGAGAGAAACGGTTCCCTTTGACGAAAAACTCAAAAACCAGGGGACAAAGATTTGGGGTGACTGGCAAAGGAACAAAATAGCCACGAGAAAACATTTATTTAAACCAGCAAGTGGTTACGATATAGAATGCACTTTTTCAGAGAGTGGTGGAGGCAGATTCAATTGTAGCTTTCAAAGGGGAATTGGATAAGTACCTTTTTTTTATTCATTCATGGGGTGTAGGCTTCGCTGGCTGGGCCAGCATTTATTGCCCATCCCTAGTTGCTCCTGAGAAGATGGTGGTGAGCTGCCTTCTTAAACCGCTGCAGTCCATGTGGTGTAGGTACACCAACAATGCTGTTAGGATTTCCAGGATTTTGACCCAGCAACAGTGAAGGAACGGCGATATATTTCCAAGTCAGGATGGTGAGTGATTGGAGGGGAAATTCCAGGGGGTCGTGGGATTCCCATCTATCTGCTGTCCTTGTCCTTCTAGATGTTAGTGGTCATGGGTTTGGAAGGTGCTGTCGAAGGAGCATTGGTGAATTCCTGCAGTGCATCTTGGGTACACACTGCTGCTACTGTGCATCGGTGGTGGAGGGAGTGAATATTTGTGCATGTGGTGCCAACCAAGTGGGCTGCTTTGACCTGGATGGTGTCAAGCTTCTTGAGTGTTGTGGGAGCTGCACTCATCCAGGCAAGTGTGGAGTATTCCATCACACTCCTGACCTGTGCCTTGTAGGTGGTGGACAGGCTTTGGGGAATCAGGTGATTTACTCATCGCACAGTTCCTAGCCTCTGACCTGATCTTGTAGCCAGAGTATTTGGACAGCTAGTCCAGTTCAGTTTCTGGTCAATGGTAACGCCAAGGATGTTTATAGTGGAGGATTCAGTGATGGTAATCACATCAAGGGGCGATGGTTAGATTCCCTCTTGTTGGAGATGGCCATTGCCTGACAGGAATGTTACTTGCCACTTGTCAGCCCAAGGATATTGGAAGGGGTCATCAACAGTGCTTTTAAGCAGCACTTGCTTAGACCTGGATATTGTCCAGGTCTTGCTGCATTTGGACATGGACTGCTTCAGTATCTGAGGAGTCACAAATGGTGCTGAACATTGTGTAATCATCAGCAAACATCCCCACTTCTGACCTTATGATGGAAGGAAGGTCATCGACGAAGCAACTGAAGATAGTTGGGCTGAGGACACTGTCCTGAGGAACTCCTGCAGTGACGTCCTGGAGCTGAGATGATTGACCTCCAACAACCACAACCATCTTCCTTTGTGCTAGGTATGACTCCAACCAACAGAGTTCTCCCCTGATTCCCATTGACTCCAGTTTTGCGAGGGCTCCTTGTCAAATGTGGCCTTGATGTCAAGGGCAGTCACTCTCATCTCACCTAGGGAGTTCAGCTCTTTTGTCCATGTTTGAACCAAGACTGTAATGAGGTCAGGAGCTGAGTGGCCCTGGCGGAACCCAAACTGGGTGTCAGTGAGCAGCTTATTGCTAAGCAAGTGCCACTTAATAGCACTGTTGATGACCCTTTCCATTAATTTACTGATGATCGAGAGTAGACTAACGGGTCAGTAACTGGCTGGGTTGGATTTGTCCTGCTTTTTGTGTACAGGACATACCTGGGCAATTTTCCACATAGCCGGGTCGATGCCATTGTTGTAGCTGTACTGGAACAGCTTGGCTAGGGACGCGGCAAGTTCTGGAGCACAAGTCTTCAGCACTATTGCCGGAATATTGTCAGGGTCCATAGCCTTTGCAGTATCCAGTGCCTTCAGCCGCTTCTTGATATCGCCTGGAGTGAACTGAGTTGGCTGAAGACTGGCATCTGTGATGCTGGGGACCTCTGGAGGAGGCCAAGATGAATCATCCACTCGGCACTTCTGGCTGCAGATTGTGGCGAATGCTTCAGCCTGATCTTTTGCACTGATGTGGTGGGCTTCTCCATCATTGAAGATGACGATATTTGTGGAGCCTCCTCCTCTAGTGAGTTGTTTAATTGTTCACCACCATTCACGGCTGGATGTGGCAGGACTGCAGAGCTTAGATCTGAGCTGTTGGTTGTGGGATCGTTTAGCTTTGTCTATCTCTTGCTGCTTATGCTGTTTGGCACGCAAGTAGCCCTGTGTTATAGCATTGTCAGGTTGACTCCTCATTTTTAGGTATGCCTGGTGCTGCTCCTGATATGCTCTCCTGCTCTCTTCACTGAACCAGGGTTGATCCCCTGGCTTGATAGTAATTGTAGAGTGGGGGGGGTATGCTGGGCTATGAGGTTACAGATTGTGTTCGAGTAGAATTCTGCTGTTGCTGATGGCCCACAGTACCTTATGGATGCCCAGTCTCGAGTTGCTAGATCTGTTCAAAATCTATCCCATTTATCACGGTGGTAGTGCCACACAACACAATGGACGGTATCCTCAATGTGAAGACGGGACTTCATCTCCACAACGACTGTACTGTGGTCGCTCCTACCAACACTGTCATGGACAGATGAATCTGTGGCAGGCAGGTTGGTGAGGATGAGGGCAAGTGTGTTTTTCCCTCTTGTTGGTTTCCTCACCACCTGCCACAGACCCAGTCTAGCAGCTAGGACTCGGCCAGCCAGGTCAGTAGTGGTGCTATCGAGCCACTCTTGGTGATGGACATTGAAGTCCCCCATCCAGAGTACATTCTGTGCCCTTGTCACCCTCAGTGCTTCCTCCAAGTGGTGTTCAACATGGAGGAGCACTGATTCATCAGCTGAGGGACGTGGTAATCAGCAGGAGGTTTCCTTGCTCATGTCTGACCTGATGCCATGAGAATTTATGGGGTCCAAAGTCGATGTTGAGGACTCCCAGGGAAACTCCAGCCCGACTGTATACCACTCTGCCGCCACCTCTCTTGGGTGGGACAGGCCATACCCAGATATGGTGAAGGTGGTGCCTGGGACATTATCTGTAAGACAAGATTCCGTGAGGAAGACTATGTCAGGCTGTTGCTTGACTAGTCTGTGAGACAGCTCTTCCAATTTTGGCACTAGCCCTTATATATTAGTAAGGCGGATTTTACAGGGTCAACAGGGCTGAGATTGCCGTTCTGATTTCCGGTGTCTTGGTCGATAACAGATGGTCCTGGTCGGTTTCATTCCTTTTTCGTGACTTTGATACAACTGAGTGGCTTGCTCGGCCATTTCAGAGGGCATTTAAGAGTCAGCCACATTGCTGTGGGTCTGGAGTCAAGTGTAAGGACTACAGGTTTTCTTCCCTAAAGGACATTAGGGAACTAGATGGGTTCGACAATGGTTTCATGGTCATCATTAGACTTTTAATTCCAGATTTTTAATGAATTCAAATTCCACCATCTGCCGTGGCAGGATTTGAACCCGGGTCACCATAGCATTACCCTGGGTCTCTGAAATACTCGTCCAGTGACAATACCACTAGGCCATCGCCTTCTCCAGAAGATTAAAAAAGGCGTAGGATTACATGGAAAGGGTGGGCAGCGGAACTAGCTGAGGTATTCTTGCAGAAAGCCAGCATGGACTCTAAAAGCCAAATGACCTCTTTCTGTGCTGTAACCATTCTATGACTCAATGGAAAATAATTGGCCAGGACACCGGGAGATTCAAAAATTTCCTGGAGCAAACAGGTGATGCCTTGGTTTAAGGTTTCATCTAACGTAATAATTACAGTATTGGGATATAAGTCTACAGTATATGTTTGCCATTCACTATTGAGTTCTAATTTATTACTGTGACAAAAGATGAGCATGCCATTAAATCAACCAAGTTACCACATCAAGTTCACAGCACAGGCCTCTGCTGGTGCTTTGCTAAGCTAAATGGATCAAGGGTCAAAATACCAGATGTGAAGTCATCCAGTATCAGAGAGTGGTCAGATCAATTAAAAATTGGACTGTCCAGTAAAAAACTAGACTTCTGGCCCATGCTAGGTAACACCAGAGAAGATGGGATGGTTCTCCTTCAAGCAGAGAAGGTTAAGGGGATATTTAATGGGTGTTCAAAATTAGACGGTGTTTTAACAGAGTATAGGGGGAGAAACAGCCACCTGGCAGGAGGGTAAGTAAACAAAGGAGACAGATTTAAGATAATTGCCAAAATAACCAAAGAGGAAATGGGGAGAATTTGTTTTTCTAAAAGCTGTGAGTACTGTGAAGATGCTGCCTGATAAGCAGGTCAAAAAGTAATTGGATAAATCCTTGAAAAGGTGAGATTTGTAGGATTATAGGGAAATAGCAGGGGGAGTGAGACTAATTGGTTGGCTCTTTCAAAGAGCTGGCATAGGCATAATCATTGAATGGCCTCTTTCTGTGCTGTATAGTTCTACAAGCTTCTTGTTAAACATGTACAAAGTCAGCACCAACACGTCTTCATCGCCGGACTCTTCTCATTCCAATAAACTGAAAACCCAGCACCTATTATTTTCTATGCAACTTGTTAGAAAACCAAAGGAGTCAAAAATATGGATGGAAAATGCTCTATATGTTTTTGAAGACAACACTGTCACAAATGGATACACATGATACAGCTGAAACAGGTTTGCAATACTTTTGCAATATCTTCACAACATTTATGAATCCATACTGCTTTAGCGTACTGGCAGTCAAGTCAATATTCAATCTGCCATAAATTTACTTCACTTAAAAGCAACTGGAATACTTTTTTAAAAAATTCTCTATTAACTGCAGTCTGTCACTAGTCATTGCTCACTAATCCTTACTTCACCATTTTCATATAGGATTCATGAGCTTTCAGCAGAATCACATCAGGGTAAAAAAAAAATCAGCTGACAGTATAGATTCCGTATAGGTTGCTAATCTTCTTCAAAATGCTCAACATGACAGTGGTGGATGAAGGAAAACTCAATTCATTTAAGTGTACTTATACATGACAGCATTACTACAAAGCAGCACTAGACACTGGAAATGATTTCAATTCAGGGCAACTTATTGCTTAAACCCTAAAAAGGAGTTCTCCCCCCTCCCCCGCCATCCCTACCCATTCAATAGTATAGCATTGTATTTCTCATGAGAATCAGTTTAATAATGCGTTTAATACTAGCTGTAATCCAAGTGAATCTTTTGCCACAGGACCTGCACCATGAATCCCACGTGTAGCACACGGCACATGAAGCATCATTTGCCTATTCTCCAAAAAGATCAGAAAGCCTCTTTGCTAAACACACCAGTTGTCATGCTTTAGGTTTTCCCAATTAGGCACCTTCACCTGTGAATTAAAATGTTAAACTCGCTGTAAGGTATCAAATGTATTCAACTAGATCCAAAAGCTATTTACAGCAGTGTGACAGTCCAAGGTCCTGTCAAAAACTGATGGAATACAAATTTTCTCAAGCCATTTACCCATACTGTCAGTTTACAATCTCAGTTACGTCAATGAAGAAAAAGCAGAGTAGAAATGATGTGATTGCAAAGAGGAAAGGAAGTTACTTAGCAATTTTTTTCCAATAGAAATGGGCCAACCTTCACAGGCTACATCCAAATCCGACAGCCAAACTAACAGCGATACTGACATAAGTTTGGCAATAGCACATTTGATCACCTGCTTAGATGGGAAATGACGAAAAATGAAACAGAAATATTTATTTATAAGTAAGTTATTTATTGCTCTTATTTTCATGTATTATAACCTTTGCACGTTCTACATAAACTAATGACAGAATGAAAAGTTGCTGGAGCAACAATTTTTGATCTCTCAATTCCAAGATAGTACTTTTACTCGAGCCAAATTTTAAACAATTATTTATAGTTATATTTCTCCTTAAGTCAGTCTGACATAAGAATGTCTATAAAGTTATGGAAAAATACATCTTCCAGTTTAATGTTTTGAGCAATATAAATCCAGATTGTAATATTTCTCTTCCAGGTAGTTTATTGACTGACCGATCAGGCATTTGTTTTTATTTTACCATAGATTTCCCACATTTGCAGTTTTTCTTTTCACCCCCAAATCAATGGCACGCTCTTTATGCATTGCTCTTCTATTTTTCCAGGCTTTTCTTAATCACAGAACAAGGAGTTTGGGTGAAAAAGAGAGGCCAACAGACAGATTATGGATTATTGAAGTTCAATTTCTTGCTTCATGGATTAACACCTGGAAGTCTGCTAGAGGTGTAAAGGGCTATTTTTTTTTAAGCAGAAGCTGTCACTTCATATCTGCACACAGAAATAAATTGAGACATATAATCTTTGTATGAGCTCACATTCATCATTTAGAGGTGACACTGTATCTACATTCCTGAAGGAAACTGAACAAGCTAATACCACACTGCTATAGTGGAGCTAACATTTGTACCTATATGTGTCAAATTAGCTCTGTGGGGCGACTGTTATCTAACTCAGAAGGATATAGGTTCCAAACCTTCTAGGAATGAATACATAATGCAGGTTGATATCTTAGAAAAGAACTAAGCGAATGCTAAATTGTGACAGATGCTGTTTTGCAGATGAGGCAGTGTTTTCTATCTGTTCAGGTGGATGTCAAAGTTCCAATGGCATTCTTTAAACAACAAGGGGAGCTCTCCATAAGAGGAGGCATTTCCCAGTGTCTTGATCAACAGTGTTCTCTCAACCGAAACAGATTAACTAGCCATATGCCTCGTCACTGTTTATGGGATATTGCTGTTACATGTACCTCTTTAAAAACAGTAATCAAGTACTTGTAAAGCATTTGAGGGTGCCCAAGGACACAAAAGGTGTGAAATGAATACAAGTTTTCTCTTTCTATAAATACATTTTAAGTAACTATTTTTGGTCCATCTACAAAAGTTACATTCAAAGTAGCCCAACACTTACTGAATTCCTAGGCCCAACCATCTTCAGCTGCTTCATCTATGACCTTCCTTCCATAACAAGGTCAGAAGTGGGGACATTCGCTGATGATTGCACAATGTTCAGTACCATTCGTGAATCCTCAGATACTGAAGCAGTCTATGTCCAAATGCAGCAAGACCTGGACAATATCCAGGCTTGGGCTGACAAGTGGCATGTAACATTCATGCCAGACAAGTGCCAGGCAATTTCCATCTCCAACAAGAGAGAATCCAACCATCACCCCTTGACACACAATGGCATTACCATCACTGAAACCACCCCTATCAATATTGTGGGGGAGATTACCATTGACCAAGAACTGAACTGGACTAGCCATATAAATACTGTGGCTACAAGAGCAGATTAGCGGCTAGGAATCTTGTGGCGAGTAACTCACCTCCCGACTCCCAAAGCCTGTCCAGTTTCTACAAGGTACAAGTCAGGAGTGTGATGGAATACTCTCCACTTACCTGGATGAGTGCAGCTCCATCGACACTCAAGAAGCTCGACACCATTCAGGGCAAAGCAGCCCACTTGACTAGCACTCCCATCCACAAACATTCACTTTCTCAACCACAGTGGCAGTTGTGTGTACCGTCTACAAGATGCAACTCAGGAACTCACCAAGGCTCCTTCGGCAGCTCCTTCCAAACCCACAACCACTACCATCTAGAAGGACAAGGGCAGCAGATGCATGGAAACACCACCACCTGGAAGTTTACCTCCAAGCCACACACCATCCTGACTTGGAAATATATCGCCGTTTCTTCACTGTCACTGGGTAAAAATCCTGGAATTCCCTCGCTAATGGCACTGTGGATGTACCTACACCACATGGACTGCAGCAGTTCAAGAAGGCAGCTCACCACCACCTTCTCAAGAGCAATTAGGGATGGACAATAAATGTTGGCCCTAGCCAACGACACCCACATCCTACGAATTAATAAAAAAAAGCTGAAGAATCAATGTATTGAGATAAAACTGATCTTGCTATTTTTAATTATTATTGTTGACAGTGGGAGAAGACAGTTCAAGCTTCCAGGGTTCTCGCCAACTCACAAGTAGGAAGTGCGTGAAGGCGTAAACCTGACTGAAAATGCAATATCCATTGAGCTCAAGTTGCCATCTCTCTATTTTGTCCAACTACTGGGAGAAATTCACCATTCTTGGAATGCTGTAGGCAAACACACCATTTACTACCTAAATAAATATATCCTACTTTTTTTTTACAAATTAAGCTTTGTCTTTCTGTTATACATGCTTTAATTATAATCAATGGTTTTCAAAGTGCTCGTAAATTTTAAAATAAACAGTTCAGCCCATTTGCTTCAACTATTTAAACATGAAAGGGAAACTTAGTAGACTTCTTCTAAAGTCTGAAAGAGTTCTGTCAGACCATTTCTCTGGCTGAGGCCCTTTGGGATAACCAAACAAGTACAAAACATTGTTTGAAAATATTGTGCGACAGCAAATAACAATTTCAATCTGAGCAGAAACATTAATCCATAGAGGTTTGTGATTTCACTGTTTTTCCAGCAAGAATATTCACTTCCAAAGTGGTTTACAAGGAGAAACCACTGTAGGGAAAACAAGGAGAAGTTACTTGCATTCAAACTTAGCAATAGTCATTTAGCAATAACACCTCTGCAGGAAACTAGCTCAGGCATTTTCCCACATGCTCAGAACATGGTCCTGCACTGCAGAATCCAAACTTCAGCACGAACCACCAGGTCCAGCATGTTATTGAAAACCTTTTTGAATAGCTACATAACTTATGCAGTCTATCAATTTTTTTGAATCATTATAAGTTGTGTCAGAAATATGAAAGAGAGAGGTGAGCTGTGCAAGTGTAGTCATGTGGAACTAATTAGTATTCCAGCCTCCAGACAAAATTGTTTTCAGCATCATCTTACAATTAATTAGCCACTTTTGTGTTGACTGCACTGGAGACAAAACCTATTTACATGTACAGTCAAATTAACATGCAGGGTTGTACATTTTCTAGTTATTCAAATATCTATTATCGACATGAACTATAGTTTTTTATTGAACAATTATAAATGATTCTTTGTTTCTAGTTCTAGTGAAGCTCAGAATACACATGTTCGGGGTGTGAGACACCATCTTTGGAATCATCCCACATCCTCAGATGTTTATCCATGTATGTCTTAGGTTATGAGACTCTGTACAAGATTTCCTTATGGGGCCCAGAGAAAGACTCCGATTTTCAGCTAATGGGTCTAGGACTGGGGTCGGTGGGAGGGTTGGGTTGACCTTCATCAATCTGTAGTTAAAATGGCATGTCTCTCCACATGATGTCACTAGAATTTATGATCTTGCTATTGTAATTAGACCTCTACTTTCCTGGGACAGCTGAAAAAAATAACATTGAAAATCAACCGTTAAAATGGCAACCTGAGTAAATGGTTCCAGAACAGTGCAGTAAATTCTCAACCCCATTTAACCCCCCCACGTGCATTGTTGCTGACACGCAAGCAGGGTTAAAATTGGGGTTTTAGGAGTCTCTTAAGGTCCCAACTAAGCTGTCAAGGGTGGCTAGAAATGAGTCAGAACTGGCCAGGCACACAATATACTGACTGAACCTGACGTTCTATTGGTAACTCAGTAGCATATTTATTCATAGCTCGACGTGCAACATTGGCTTTGCGCAGGGAAGTAACTTGATGAGTGGGGCCGGAAAAATTATGATTCAGTTGAAATCTTAAAGGATACAATTGCTGCATTTGATGGAGGCCTGTGGGGTTCTTCTTTTGCAAATTATCTGATACACTTGCCTAACAAAAATCTAGTGCTCTATCTTGAAAATTCCAATTGATTCAATTCACTTAAATTTCTAAAATTATTCTGTAAGATTAAACACTGGAACTCTGTGTGTAAAGGTTACTTCCTTTTACTTGGATTTTTTTTATCAAGAGTTGTTATTATATTGGGTGTTTCATGGCAGGCTAGGTTCCTGGAAAACCCTGATATGAAAATTCCACTCAAACTCCATTTCAATGACCACTGGGGAAAATTGCACAGCATCATAAATTTTCACAACATGATTAAAAAAACACACACACACAAGTTCCCAAATGTGTTGCTGATGATGCAATGGAATCACAGCATGCTCCATTTTTGGAACCAGATCCTGAAACAACATTTTTTTTGATCAGTGGCTGACAATTTTATCTGCTTGAGGGGGCATGAGGGACCCCTATGAAAACTGACACACTCTCAGGGACACCCTGCAGATATCTAGCACACTCCAGGGACCAAATATCCAAACTTGCAAACAGCAGCATCAGCTCTACAAAGCAGAATGGTGCTGTGATTTGAGACACAGCAACAGAATTATTACAGTAATAGCCAAATTCCAAAGGGAAATGAAATCTGATGAGGTTAGGAACCTCCTGCAATCTTCTCACAGGAACCCTAAGGGAAGAGGTGTTGCTTTACAGTTAGCTCTAAGGGTCATCTGGGTGTTTCACAAATCAGTACCAGCATTTTTAAAAATTGTTTGTATTTAATGTTTAAAGTTAGCACATTCATTGACATAACACAGCAATGAAATATTCTCTCTTATTCTCCCCTTGCCAATCTCCCTTCCTAAGAGCGCTGCATCAAGGTGAAGTGCAGCTCCATCACTGCTCAAAGTCCTTCAGCACCTCATCCAATTTGTCATTATTCATGTATAATCCTAGACAGTGAATGTCAGTGGGTGATTCAACCAAGGAGGTATTAAGGCAAGCACATCAGCATTTGACAGTCACACGCTTTCAATCATCTCAGCTACATCGTCTAAACTTCTTTCACGCACTGGTTGAGTACATAACAAAAGTTACTTTTCTTCACTTGCTCTGAGATCCAAATTGGCAACCCTGCAAATTCTTGCTCCTGTCTTACATACGAGCATGCATCGGAACTAGGAGTAGGCCATTTGGCCCACCGAGTCTGCTCCAACATTCAATAAGATCATGGCTGATCTGATTGTAACCTCAACTCCACATTCCCGCTTACCCCTGATAACCTGTCACCCCCTTGCTTATCGAGAATCTCACCCCCTTGCTTATCGAGAATCTATCTACCCCTGCCTTAAAAATATTTAAAGACTCTGCTTCCAGTAACTTTTGAGGAAGAAAGTTCCAAGACTGGAACTCTAAGGTGGATGTTTCCTCTTGTGGGTGAGTCCAGAACTAAGGGGCACTGTTTTAAAATTAGGGGTTGCCCTTATAGAAGAAAGATGAAGAGAATTTTTTTCTCTCAGGGGCTTGTGCGACTTTGGAACACTCTGCCTCCGCAAGTGGTGAATATATTTAAGGAAGAGGTAGATAGATTCTTGTTAGGCAAATGAATCAAAGGTTATCGGGGGTAGATGGGAATGTGGAACTCGAAACACAAACAAACCAGCCATGGTCTTATTGAATGGCAGAGCAGGCTTGAAGGGCCGAATGGCCTACTTTTGCTCCTATTTCCTGTATTCGTACATTAGCCCCTACACCATGAGTTTTTACTTTCCGCAATAACCTTTGATGTGGCACCTTATCAAATGCCTTCTGGAAATCTAAGTACAGTGCATCCACCAGTTCCCCTTTATCCACAGCACATGTTACTTCTTCCATTATCTCACTCGCCACTTCGCCTCAGACCCTAGGATGAAGGCCATCAGGACCTGAGGACTTGTCAACCTACAGCTCCAATGATTTGCTAAGCACCACTTCCCTGGCGACTGTAATTTTCTTGAGCTCCTCCCTCCCTTCCAATTCCTGATTTACAGCTATTTCTGGGATGTTATTTTTATCCTCTAAAGTGAAGACTAATGTTAAATTCCTGTTCAATTCATCTGTCATCTCCTTATTTTCCATTAATTCCCCTGACTCACTTTCTATAGGACCAATGCTCACTTTGTTAATTCTTTTCTTTTTTAAATATCTATAGAAGCTCTTATCATCTGTTTTTATATTTCTAGCTAGCTTTCTCTCGCACTTTATTTTCCCCTCCTTATCAATTTTTTAGTCATTCTTTGCTGTTTTTTATATACTGTCCAATCCTTTGACCTGCCACTTATCTTTGCACAATTTTATGCTTTTTCTTTACATTTAATTTTTCTTTCTTGTAGGAATATATCTATTCTCTATATTCTGAAATGTCTCCTTAAATGTCTACCACTGCATCTCTATTGACCTATCTCTTAACCTAATTTGCCAGTTCACTTTAGCTAGTTCTGCTTTCATGCCCTCAAAACTGCCCTTATTTAAGTTTAAAATACTGGTCTTGGACTCACTCTTCTCTTCCTTAAACTGAATGTTAAATTCAAGCATATATGACCACTGCTACCTAGGCGGGGGAGGGCCTTCACTATGTGGTCATCAATTAATCCTATCTCGCTGCACAACACCAGGACTAGTATCGCCTGCTCTCTGGTTGGCTCCAGAATGTGCTGTTCCAATAAACTATTCTTCATCACAATTGAAATCTGGACTTATCAATGGGCTTCCAACTTAACTCATTCTTTCCAGTATCTCAAAATAATGAAAAGTCTTAACTCCCCCCAATTTTTTTTTATTTTTAATCTCACCCCCTCTCCTACTACTTTCAACTTCTCTAAGGACCTTAGTCTAACCCTTTACCTTGGCTAAGGCACTTCAAAAAAAGTAAAATATGTATACGTTTCATTAAGGTGCAGAAAATAATAAGTGTCAATTGTGGTTCAGTTGGTAGCACTCGTGTCTCTAAGAATGAAGGTTGTGGGTTCATGTCCCACTCCAGGACTTGAGGACAAAAATCAAGGTTGACACTCCAGGGCAATACTGAGGAGGGCTACACTGTCAGAGGCCCTGCTTTCCCTCTCAGGTGGACATGAAAGACCCTATTTGAAGAAGAGTGGGAGAGTTATCCCCAGTGTCCCGATCAAGGTTTATCCCTCAATCAACATCACATAACCAGATTATCTGGTCATCATCACATTACTGTTTGTGGGAGATTGCTGTGTGCAAATTAGCTGCCATGTTTCCTGCATTACAACAGTGACCATGTTTCAAAAGTACCACATTGATTGTAGAGTACTTTGGGGCGACAAGGCGTAATATAAAAGCAGTTTTTTCTGTTTCTTTCATTCGTTTCCAATGGCCAGTTCACAAGTTAATCTACTCAAGAAGTTTCCTTCAAGGACCATTGATCTGAGAAAAGCCATTTTAATGTCCAGGTGCCAGATTGGAAATCTACCCCAAGGATTCAATTATATTTATGGAACTTGGATTACAATGAGCCTGGACTACTTCTCACCCTTCAAAAGCTTTGGAAATAGAAAACAATTTGGTTAAGAACATTGACTTCACGATTTACTGAAGTTCCAGCATAGTGACAACCTATTACACTGAAAAGAGTATTACTCATATGAATACTTTCACACCTCCCCAACAAGGAATTTGCATGCATGTAATGTGTGATTTCAGAATAATAATATGCTACAAACTTTAGCATATATACTATATATGCTATATACATTATAATATATATTTAGAGAGAGACAGAGGAGCATGTTCTATATTTCTGCAAAAGAAATGTAAATATTTGAAATCTCAGTTTACAGGAAATGACATGCCAGTCAGTTCTATATTGAGGCACAGGGGAGAGTTTCCCCTCATGGTCCAATAGCATTATCCAACCATAGGGAGAGTCCAGATAGATAAGTTCCTTTCACAGCTTAGAATGTCCCAAAATACGTCAAAGCCAATTACTTATTTTATTAGTCACTGTTGCTGTGTAGACAAAAAGATTAGGAAGGTCCAAGGTATGCTCGCACTTACATGCATTAGTTGCAATCAGGGCAATCACTCTGAACCAGCTCCACTGGGCAAGACATGTCATTCGTATGCTTGACACCAGACTCCTGAAACAACTGTTCTACTTGGTCACATTAGCAGACTCCCAGGAGGACCACAGAAACACTTCAGGAATGTCCTCAAAGCATCCCTGAAGAGGTCAAACATCCCCATTGACTCATGGGAGCCCATGGCTTGTGACCATCTAAAATGGAGGAGGTTTATTTGGGAAGGCAGCCAACACCTCGAGAAACTTCATTGGGAGAATGCAGAGGTGAAGTCAAGGCATCAGAGAAATGCACAAACCTCCAAACACCTCATCTGCCTGACTCTTCAAGCACCATCTGCCCTGCATATAGTAGAGTATGCAGATCACGCACTGGACTTATCAGCCATCTCAGAACCCACTGAACTGGAATGGAAACAAATCATCCTCGATCCCAAGGGGCTGTCTAAGAAGAAGGGAATTTGTAAATCAAACATATTGGCAGTAGGGATGCTACAATTGTCTTCAACATCCCTGGATTAGGGATGACGAAAATCAGACAGGATTCCCACACTTCATCATAATCCAGAAATCCTCATTGGAAATGCAACATTTTGGATGTTGGGCTAAGACAAAATCAGCCTCGGCTGTAAGCCTGGTTATCGCTGATACATATGAATAATGGTCACTTGAGAAATTTATATCTGTGAACATCAAACTTCAACAAGCATTCAGATGATGATGAAATAACATTTACAAGAATAAAAGGGCATAGGGGAATTAATTTTCTGTCCTTCAAAATTAAGTCCAACTCTTGCTTTGTATTTATAAACTCATCTGGTTAGAGCTACCTTCCCAGAAACTCTTCACACTTAAAGAGTCACTGATTTCCTAAATAGAATGGAACTTAAACAAATATCTGGAAGCATTCTGAAAACAATTGGCTGGATTCTGGACTCTTATAGAGAGAATGGGGCTATGACTAGCAGCCAGATTCCTTGGGGAAAAAATTTGGCCATGTCCTAAAAAATGTCACACACTAATTTTGACGAAGCATTTACCCTTCAGTAGAGGGCACATACCCAAAGCTTTTTTTTTTTCCCCCACAGTAGCATTTCTGTAGTAAACCAGATTCTGCACCTGCTGCTGCCAAGTTGGATTGGGAGTTAGTATTCTGCATTTCTATATTTACAATGGCCTCTTTGGTCAACTACAGGAAGATGTCTTCCACTCAAGAATTAACCATACTCAAAACTTAACTTGTATATTCCCACTCCATGCCTATGTGTATTGAGTACTCCACCTTATATTTCAATGGTGCTAACCAATCTTATCCCCAGGTTATTTCATTGATCAGTTATTTATACAAAACTATTTTTTTCCAATTATTACCACCACTATGAGGTACCACTACAGCTAAGAACACATCTATAATTGTTTTAGAGAAGGTGATCATTCTTATTAATTACAAAATGTTTTAGTTACCTATAGCCAAGGGTTCCAATAAAACAGGAACAACAAGGGTTTTTTCAGTGTACTTGTTTATTCAATACCCTGACTTGTAAATGTGAATAATGAAATGTCTCTTCCCTGGTGTTTGCACGAATGACTACTGACTAACTACCCGGGCTATATAAATCCCGGTGCAATTAGGCATATAGGCAGAGTCGGAGTGAGCATTGCTGGGAGTCTTAATGGTGAAATCACTGTGGCTCCAACTTGGCAGCTGCGTAGCTAAGTCACAATACATGGAGTTATTTTCCCCTTTCTCTTGTTTTAACTCAAAGAAATTCCTGCCTGAACGTGTAGGTTTTTTTTATTTCTAATTTTAGTACTATTAGTGATCAGAAGAGATGGTGGGACAGAGGACATGGACCACATCCTCCTGCAACTCCAGAATCATTCTGAAGGGCAAGAAAAATCCACATTTCATGGCTGGAGAGATGGTGTAGGAGGGAGGGATTCAGATTCCTGGGGCATTGGGACCAATTCCGAGGGAGGTGGGACCAGCACAAGCCGGATGGTTTGGACCTCAGTGGGCTGGGATCAATGCTCATGCTGTTGGGGAGGGTTTAAAATAGTCTGGCAGGAGGATAGGAACCTGAGGGTAGACTCAGGTGGGGCAGAATCAGCAATAGTAATGGAAGGCAGAAAATTGGTGAGTGAGTCTGGGAGACAGAGGAAACAAAAGATAGAAAATAAAAGAGTTTGGCAGTGCTCAAGGATATATACTTCAATGCAAGGAGTATAGCAAATAAAGCAGACAAGCTGAGGGCATAGATAGAAATGTGGCAGAATGATATCATAGCTATTAGAGGGGGACAGGAATGGCAGCTCAATATTCCTGCTTACAGGGTTTTCAGACAAGATAGAGGAGGAGATACAAAGGGAGTGGGAGGAATGACAATTTTGGTTAGAGAAGCAACTATAGCTTTGTGGAGGGGTCATCAACTGAGGTCATATGGATTGAGCTTAGGAACAAAAAAGGGACAGTCACACTACTAGGAGAGTACTATGTAGACCCCCAAACAGTCAGAGTGAGATGGGAGAGCAAATATGTAAGCAAAACTCTGAAAAGTGCAAACAGGAGGGCACTAATAGTAGGGGATTTTAACTACCCCAACATCAACTAGGATAGAAGCAAAAAATGCTGGGAAAACTCAGTAGGTCTGACGGCTAGCTCTGAAGAAGTCATACAGGCTCAAAATGTTAACTCTGTTTCTCTCTCCACAGATACTGCCAGACCTGCTGAGTTATTCCAACATTTTTTTGTTTTTATTTCAGATTTCAGGCATCTGCAGTATTTTGCTTTTGCCTTAACTAGGATAGTTTTGGTGTGAAAGGAATGGAAGGAACAGAATTCTTAAGTGCATTCAGGAGAGCCTTTTTGGCTAGTATGTAGCAAGTCCAACACGAGAGGGCCCAGTTCTGGACTTAGTTTTAGGAAATGAAGCTGGGCAAGTGGAGGGAGAGATAGTGGGAGAGCATTTTGGTGGTAGTGACCATAATTCAGTTAGTTATAACATAACTATGGGAAAGGAGTAAGATAGAACAGGAGTTAAAGCTCTAAATTGGGGCAAGGCCAATTTTACTAAGCTAGGGAGCGATTTATCTTTAGTGGACTGGAAACCACTTCCCGAAGATAAATCAGTGTCAGAACAGTGGGAGGCATTCAAGGGGTAAACATGTTTTCATGAAGAAAAAGGGTGGGACGGCCAAATCTAGAGCTCCTTGGATGCCAAGGGGCTTACAGGGCAAGGTAAGGCAGGAAAGGAAAGCTCATGTCAGACACCGAGAACTCAATACTACAGAAAGCCAAGAGGAGTATCGAAAGTGGAGGGGTGAAATACAAAAGGCAATTAGGAAAGCAAAGAATGGGCATGAAACAATATTGGCCAGCAAAATCAAGGAGAACTCAAAGATGTAGTGCCACACAACACATTGGAGGGTTGCCTCAATGTGAAGGCATGACTTCGTCTCCACAATGACTCCTACCAATACTGCCATGGACAGTTGCAAGTTGGTGAGGATGAGGTCAAGTTTTTTTTTCCCTTGTTGGTTCCCTCACCACTTGCCACAGACCCAGTCTAGCAGCTATGTTCTTTAGGACTTGGCCAGCTCAGTCAGTAGTTTTGCTTTTGAGCCACTCTTGGAGATGGACATTGAAGTCCTCCCACCCAGAGTACATTGCCACCAGTGGTGTTCAACATGGAGGAGCAGTGATTCATCAGCTGAGCAGTACATGGCAGTACGTGGTTTCCTTGTCCATGTTTGCCCTGGTGCCATAAGACTTCATGGGGTCGATGTTGACGACTCCCAGGGCTACTCCCTTCCGACTGTATACCACTGTGCTGCCACCTCTGCCGGTGATACTGGACATACCCAGGGATGGTGATGGTGGTGTCTGGGAATATGTGTAAGATATGATTCCGAGAGGAATCACTAGCTCTCTCAATTTTGGCACTAGCTGGTTTCATTCCTTTTTTGAGACTTTGTAGCGGTTTGACACAACTGAGTATCAGTTCAGAGGGCATTTAAGAGTCAACCACATTCCTGTGGGCTTGGAGTCACATGTAGGCTAGAACAGGTAAGGACAGCAGGTTTCCTTCCTTAAAGGACATTAGTGAACTGGATGGGTTTTTTAACAACAATCAACAATGGTTTCAAGGTCATCATTAGATTTGCAATTCCAGAGTTTTATTGAATTCAAATTCCACCATCTGCCGTGGTGGATTCGAACCCAGGTCCTCAGAGCATTACCCTGGATCTCCAACCAGTGGCAACACCACTACACCATCGTCTCCACACAACAAACTCCCAGAAACAGTAATGTGATAATGGCCAGATAATCTGTGACTTTGTGATGTTGATTGAGAGATAAATATTGGTGAGGACACCAGGAACAAATTCCCTGCTCTTCGAAACAGTGCCATAGGATCTTCTACATCCATCTGAGGGGGCAGATGCAACTTTGGTTTGACGTCTCATACAAAAGGCGACAACTCCGTTGATGTACCAATGTTTCAGAATTGCACTGAAGCATCAGCCTTGATTTTTGTGTTCAAGTCTATTCCAGACTTGAAACAATAACCTCTGACTCAAAGGCAAGAGTGCTACCAAGCGAGCCACAACTGACTAAGGGATACAACTTGCACTGATGCATCCTTAATGTAGAAAAATGTCACAGGGAGCTTAGAAGCACATTGCTTACTGCAAATTCTAATGCCAATCATTAAGCATAAGTACTTAAGGGAAACTTAGTACTGACGACACGGCTGTCGAACAAATACATTAGCACAGACAGGCAAATTTTTTTTTGCTTCTCTATTCGCAGAGTTGCTAAACAAAGTGCTCCATTTATGGCGAAATGGTGGTATAGTGGCTAATGCCCTGGGGACACGGGTTCAAATCCCACCATGGCAGCTGGTGGAATTTAAATTCAATTGATAAATCTAGAACACAAAGCAAGTCTCAGTAATGGTGACCATGAAACTATCATTCATTGTTGTTAAAAACTCCTTGAATTCACTAATTCCTTTTGGGCAAGGAAATCTGTCATCCTTACCTAGTCTGGCCTATATGTGACTCCAGACCCACAGCAATGTGGTTGACTCTTAAATGCCCTCTGAAATGACCTAGCAAGCCATGAGGGATGGGCAACAAATGCTGCCAGCAACATCCACATCCCATGAAAGGACAAAATAAAAAGCCTTGAGTCATTGAATTCCAGAGTGTCACAAAATGTTAAACTAATTGCAGACTGTGTGCATTTGGTATTACCCCTATTCCAGAAATGCAAATGCCAGGCTCATAGCATCTAATTCAGCCAAACCCGTGACTGAATGAAGTATGGATGCTGTAAAACATGTACTTGGCTGCAGAGGCCATTAAAAAGGCATTTTGAAAGCTACAGCCAAGTTCACAACACAAGTTCCACATGCCATTGTTCATTTTAAAACATGTCCATTGGGCAATATACAAGTCCCCCAATCCTTCCTTTGGCAGTCTTAACCCATTTTCAGAAAGAATATTTCATCCAATTTTAGTTTGAAAAGATCATACTTCAGAACAGGATTTGCTATGCCCAAATGTTTATTCATTCGATTTAAAACTGTTAATCAAAGTTTCAGATGTTCAGAACCTGGCTGTGCAGTTGGGCACTCTTCCTTTTATGTTGAATAGAGCCAGAAACTGAATGTCACAACCATCTCTACAGAGATTGGAGAAGCATTTTTAACAACAACTCTCATGCCAATAAATGAATTGTTAACTTCGACATTGAACTATAACTGCTTCCCCAGCCACACAAATAAAAAAAACACCAATAAAACTGAAATTTCCAAAACAGTAAATCATGCGCAATTTGCAATGTTTTCATCACGCAAACAATGTTGGTTTATAAGTGTAACCATAGCAACAA
Source organism: Cetorhinus maximus (assembly GCF_964194155.1). Lineage (NCBI taxonomy): Eukaryota > Metazoa > Chordata > Chondrichthyes > Lamniformes > Cetorhinidae > Cetorhinus > Cetorhinus maximus. The sequence continues at coordinate 30,715,792 of NC_135881.1, forward strand.
CACGATCAAAAAATCTACAATGTTTAATCAGCTGACAGTCTAATTGCAATACAATCTAAAAATGCACTGGGACCTCAATATACATCATAACGGTAAGATAGTTTCAGTAAACTATCTTCACATTCCAGGTTATACCACTTTGGAGCAAACGGCAGCACCATTTTTAAAAAATTCTTTCATGGAATCTGGGCATATGGGGGCAAACCCAGCATTTTGTCGCCCGTCTTCAACTTCTACTGAACTTGCTCGGTCATTTCATACGACAGTTAAGAGTCGACCACATTGCTGTGGGTCAGGAGTCGCATGTAGGCCAGGCCAAGGATGGCAGATTTTCTTCCCTAAAGGGCAACAGTGAACCACATGGGTTTTTATGTCAATCGACGCTAGTTCCACGGTTACCATTCCCGAGACGAGCTTTCAAATCCAAATTTTTATTAATTGAATTTAAAAATCACCAGCTACTATGGCGGGATTTGAACCTCAGGGCATTAGCCTGGGTCTCTGAATCCAGTAACATTAACATGATACCACCATCTCCCCTGGAGTAAATCTAATAATTTAACCTAAACTTTATATGTAGGAAATCTGTATTGGAGGCACTGATCCCCAATCTGCTTTAATATACATCATGGAAGTCTATGGCTCAGAACTGTTTTGGCAGAGATCTGAAAACATATCACCTGCTCCATCAACTGAAAGTGGCATGTGGCCAAGTAAGATGGAATGAGGTGGAAAAAATATTAGACTTCATATAATCCATAAAAAAGACAACACACTGAGCACATTATCATTTGCGTTCAAAGGCAGTTCATTCATTTTTCTTCTGAAAAATACTTCCAGGCCTTTCAGTATTCTCCATGAGGTTGAGTGGGCAGGCTGCTTTCTGTCTACTCTTATCCTGTAAAGTGCCATTACAAATGGATCTCAGCCTTTTTCCTCCTTCCAAGTGAGAAAAAAATGACTTCATTTGGTGTACATTAGCAAACTGCAGTCCATATGTTTATCTATTATATATAAAATGAGTAATACTTAATGGAAGACTTGGGTTACAACTTTTTTCCTCAGGACACTATTTTATCTTAGTAGCCACCTAGAATGCATTCTCTGGATAAACTCTATCAATGTTATGCATTATTTGATAGTCCTGGCATTAATGTTTGTTGATGATCTGCTCTTTAGAAATTACAAAGCTAATTCAGCATATCTAAATGATGAAATAGGAATTTCATATTGTGACTAAACTGCTCTTTACCCAGAATTCACTGCAGACTTGCCAAGGTCATTTGCTCGAGACAAGAATAATTGCTTACTATATATCAATACGTTCTTAGAACACTGATTCACTCAACAGAACCTAAAGGGTCACCTGGATAAAGCAAATTTTATTGACATGACAGAGCAACAGTACAGGAAAAAATTATAACACTATTTGCATCACTGAGCCTGTAACATGAAGTCTAACCTAACCTTCACAGTCAAAGTCAGCAGATTTCAACCATTAGCAAGGCTTTCGGGATAAACTTGTGCTCTGAGATGACTGCCTTTCTGATATTGCTTGCATAAGGGCAAGTCACTTAATGCTCCACTAACAGCATTTTAAAATGCTACAGTTTCATGGTCATATGATATTCCACCCAAAGGCAGGATGCAATGATGATTGGACAGTCAGGAAATCTTGCAAGACAAAACCTTAAGCAGTTTTTGAAAATACACCACCATGAGGAGGATTCTCTGTGGCGTGCGGTGATGCAGTGGAACTTTGTGGTATGTGGGATTTGAGTACTCTGAGTCGATCCTGGCCAATTCCAACAACTCTCCACCAGTTAATCATTATTACATATTGAATACAGGCTCCTGTTGTGGCTCCACAAGGTTAGGAAGTGGGACCAACTGACACTGCTACAGCCATTTGAAGGGTTTCAGAATCAGTTAAAGGAAGGGGTTTTCTGCCTGAAAAACATTCTGCAAAGTTGGTCTTATTCATTATATGAGAGTTTTTGTCGTGACTAGGTTTTTGCTAACTTTCGCTTGTAATCCATTTTAGCCTTTCTAATTGCCTTCCCATAGCTTTCAACAGTAACTTGCAAAGTCTTGCCAGGATATAGTATCTTTTAACGAAATAAATCTCAAGACTGTTTACAGATAGGTGAGTGGAAGCTGGACACCAAACCAGGAAAGGGAAGGTTAAGAGGATTGACCAGGCTTTTGTAAAGAGTTATAGTTTGAGGTGTCTCTTAAAGGTGCAGGGGCAAATGAATTTAGGAGAATATTGCAAGATGAGTATTTTGTTATGGTTGCCCTGTCTGCTGCCCCCGCTGTTGGGGAGATGTAAATAAAGTTAGTTCAATAATGACTGCCTGCTCTGAGCGTACATGTTAATCTTTTCTTAGTGCAATAAACATCAGGAAGATAACAATGAGGCTAGGATGTAATTTTCTTTTACATTTCATTTGAGAAATGAAGGACCGAAGAACACTGAGACACATCATTTTTGGAACTGAAGTTCCAAAATTGTGATTGTGAAGAAGTTTGACCATCTGATCATGTGTGCGCATCATGTTCAGGTACATAATAGGCTGGATTTTATGGGGCACTGTGGGCGTTTCAGAATTGTTCCGAGGACTCATTGTTCTCATAACGTTAACTCGATTTCTCTCTCCATAGATGCTGCCAGGTTTGCTGAGGTTTTCTAGCATTTTGATTTTATTTCAGATTTTTATTTTAATATTCATTCATGGGGATGTGGGCGTTGCTGGCTAGGCCAGCATTTATTGCCCATCCTAATTTCCCTTGTTCAGAGGGCTTTTTTTTTTAAAAAGAGTCAATCACTTTGCTGCAGGTATGGAGCCACATGTAGGCCAGACCAGGTAAGGATGGCAGATTTCCTTCCCTAAAGGGCATGAGTGAACCAGATGGAATTTTACAACAACAGCAATGATTTCGTGTTCATCATCAGACTTTTAATTCCAGATTTTTATTGGATTCAAATTTGGATTCAAAATTCCAAAGACCCAGATCAAACCCGGGTCCCCAGGAGAATTAGCCTGGGTCTCTGGAATACTAGTCCAGTGATAATAGCCACCGCCTACCACAAATCTCCAGCATCTGCAATATTTTGCTTGTATTTTAGTAGATCAAAGTGAGTCAGGGTCTTTGATTAAGATAAATCAATGTCACCATTAAATGGAATTGGTGGTCAAAGTTCAGAGATATTGAAAGAGCAGAGTCAAGCTAATGGAAATGGAAGGAGATACCCTGACAAAGAGAAAGAAGCCCAATAGGTTAATTGTAAGCATGTAGAAAGGAAGCTGATTCTTTTGTAAAATACACACTGGTATAAAGGAAAAACCATTTTATTTTACATGGAAATTATTCTGGCAGCATCAGTATTATATGTGTTTTGGTTGTGATTACAGTAAAAACAAATATGCAACCCAACCTGTTAAATTTCAGGTTTAGTCTTGTATTCTGGGAAATTATACACATATACATGAAAATGTAAAATAGTACAAGTTTTTTTGAAGTGGGGAGGGATTGTAGCCTTTTTTTTTTATTCATTGATGGGATGTGAGCGTCGCTGACTGGGGCAACATTTATTGTCCATCCCTAATTGCCCTCGAGAAAGTGGTGGTGAGTTGCCTTATTGAACCGCTGCAGTGCTATGTATTGTAGGTACACCCATAAGGCTGTTAGGGACGGAGTTCCAGGATTTTGACCCAGCGACAGTGAAGGAACAGAGATATATTTCCAAGCCTGGGTGGTGAGTGGTTTGGAGAGGAACTTGCACCTGGTGGAGTTCCCAGATGTCCGCTGGCCTTGTCCTTCTAGATGGTAGTGGTCATGGGTTTGGAACGTGCTCTCTAAGGAGGCTTGGTGAGTTCCTGCAGTGCATCTTGTAGATGGTACACACTGCTACCACTGTGCATCAGTGGTAGAGGGAGTGACTGTGGATGGGGTGTCAATCAAGCTGGCTACTTTGACCTGGATGGTGTCAAGCTTCTTGAGAGTTGTTGGAGCTGCACTCATCAGGGCAAGTGAAGGGTATTCCATCAAACTCCTGACCTGTGTTTCGTAGATGGTGGACAGGCTTTGGGGAGTCATGAGGTGAGTCACTCGTTGCAGGATTCCTAGCCTCTGACCTGCTCTTGTAGCCACAGTATTTATATGGCTAGTCCAGTTCAGTTCCTGGTCAATGGTAACATCCCCCACTTACTGGTGGGGGATTCAGCGATGGTAATGTCATTTAATGTCAAAGGGCAATGGTTAGATTCTCTCTTGTTGGAGATGATCATTGCCTGGCACTTGTATGGCACAAGTGTTATTTGCCACTTGTCAGCCCAAGCCTGGGTAGGGTCCAGGTCTTGCTGCATTTGGACGTGGACTGCTTCAGTACCTGAGGAGTCGCGAATGGTGAACATTGAGCAATCATCAGTGAACATCCCCACTTCTGACCTTATAATGGAAGGAAGGTCATTGAAGCAGCAACTGAAGATGGTTGGGCTTAGGACACTACCCTGAGGAACTCCTGCAGTGATGTCCTGCAGCTGAGATAATTGAACTCCAACAACCACAACCATCTTCATTTGTGCGAGGTATGACTGCAACCAGCGGAGAGTTTTCCCCCCAATTCCCATTGACTCCAGTTTTGCTCGTGTGCCTTGATGCCACACTCGGTCAAATGCTGCATTGATGTCAAGAGCAGTCACTTTCACTTCACTTCTGGTGTTCAGCTTTTTGTCATGTTTGAACCAAGGCTGTAATGAGGTCAGGAGCTGAATGGCCCTTGTGGAACCTATACTGGGCATCAGTGAGCAGGTTATTGCTAAGCAAGTGCCGCTGATAGCACTGTTGATGAGCCCTTCTGTCACTCCGCTGATGGTGGAGAGTAGACTGATGGGGTGGTAATTGCAAGGTTGGATTTGTCCTGCTTTTTGTATACAGGACATACCTGGGCAATTTTCCGCATTGCAGGATCTGAGTATTTTTTTGTATTGCCCTGTCTGTTGGGGAGGTGTAAATAAAGTTAGTTCAATAATAGCTTCCTGCTGTGAGTCCGTGTGTTGACCTTTTTTCAGTGCAATACAGAATAGAACAGATGTATGAACGTTGTGTTGCAAATGTTGAGCTAAGGGGATGTGTCAGAGGAACACTGTTTACAGAAAATATAGAGATGAACAAGACTGCAGAGGTAGGATAGAACAAGGCCAAGGAGGAATTTAAAGATGAGAATTTTAAACATAAGGGGGAGATGGAAAGCCAATGTAGGTCAGCAACAATATGGCAATGGGCAGACAGGATGTTGTGTGAAAGAGAGTGGAAGTTGGAAGATGGGCTTCAGTTAGTATCAGAGGTGTCAAATCTGGAATGGTGAAAGCAAGAACAAAGAGTTTTTTTGACCCAGAATATAGTCAATTCTGATTTGGCTACAGCCACTCTACAATTACTATCTTTTCTGTCACTGTTCTTCATTCCGATCAAGATTCTAGTTTTCCTATTTTGTTTCTTATACTCCATACATGAACATGCAAACATTTTAGCCTCGCTTCCCTTAGTTTGGCAATTGCTTTTTTATGACTTTTCAACATCATTTTTTAAAAACTTCATTTATTGTGCAAAATAGAGACAAATGGAAACAAAGAGCGCAGTGAACATGAAGAAAACCTAGAATTTTCTGCTGAATTTCAAGATGTTGAGCCAACTTTATTATTTCACATCGAAAGAAATACATTTTAAGTAAACATTTTTGGTGCAGAGATCTTTCTGGAGTCTTTGAATAGATCATTTGCAAACATAATCTACAGTACACAGTCATTAGACTTCTGACAGATGCAAGGGGCATGACTCAAATGACTTGCAAGACTTTCCACAATGTGGCAGTTCACCTCCTGCTGCCTTGGCAAGATTAAGTGAACCAGTATTGCTGTAGGTTGTTAAGATGACACAACTGAACAAGACAGATCAAAACCTACATTTAAGCCCGTTGTAACAGCACACAATTGGAATTGTAAAGGTTATTAATATTGGGAAAAACACGGTTTTTAGCAAGGAACATTCTGTGAAAGCAGCTACTGTATATATTCAACTCAATTACCTGGGGACACATTACATATTAGGGAAGTCAGACAAGGCTGGTTTATTCAAAAAGGTTAATAAATGGAAAAAGTTACCAAGAAACAGTAGACAGTATAAATGGATTCTAAACATAATTAGATGTATTTCAGAAGAGAGGGATAAAAGGATATGGTGAGAAGGCAGGTAGATTAGAGTTGAGGTCCATTAAAAAGGGTTGGCTTAACAGTCTTCTGTTGCTAAAAGTATGTTCTTATACACCCAGTCCCATAGTTGGTGCAAGACATTCAACTTTCACTAAGGATTCGCACACATTAATAAAAATTGAAACAGGATTTGCATAACATTAAAACAAGAAAGACGACCAAAAACTGACAGTTTTTAATATGCTTTGACATAATTGTCGAGTTGAAGAAATAGCATTCTTAAATTCACTGAATTAGCCCAGCAGTATTAACAATGGTACTGTTAAGCATGATTGAAGCCAAATCGATCTTACTTGATTTTAGACTGCAAATGTTCAAATCAAGTGATTTCCTCCAGTTATAAAAATACATGACTGTGCATCAGTTTCATAAATTAGTTTCAAATTGCATTGCATTAAGACTTATTGAATTACTTCTATAATATCACAAAAGAAGTCTCTCCTTTCTTCTCCCTAAAACAGTGTGGTTTATGACTGAAAAAAAATCTTTTACGCCCATTAGCTTGAATGCTACAATCAATTTACTTCCTACCAGATACAATACAAAACGAACAGATTATGCAGGGCCTGTGCTTGGTAAAATATATTTGCATGAAAGTCATAGAGCCACAGTCACAAAGGCACAGAAGGTAGCCATTAGACCCATCAAGTCCATGCTGGCTCTTTGTAGAACAGTCCTGTCAATTCCATTTGCCTGTTCTATCCCTGTAGCTCTGCAAGTTTATTTTGCTCAAGTGCCCATCCAATTTCCTATTGAAATTCATTGTTTCTGCTTCTACCTATGTCAGTAAATGTTTCTTTATATGTGCTCAAGTAACCATCCAATCAGTGCCTTACACCTGTATATACTTAACTCAATTGATACAATTAACACATTTATATGTAATATAAAAAATTCTTTCGCGTTATCAACAGTCACAGATTGCAACTCTTTTGAGTACAATCACAGTTCTTGGTTTCCGGGAGTGGGACATGAACCCACAACCCTCTGATTCAAAGGCGGGGGTGCTATGAACTGAGCCACAGCTGACACCTCTTTATATGTAATATAGATGCAATGACCATTGAACTGCCTTAAATAATGGTCAATAAAAAAAAAAACAATTTCTAATGCAACAAACTTAATTAAAAGCCCAGAGTTTTAATTCATTGAAGAATACTGCAGAAGGGACTACATCTTTTTCAGAAGTAGGGGATTGGTATAGAAATTTGTCAGACAACAAACTTTGGGAGTTGTCTATGAAAATGGAACTGACTAAAACTAAAGTTATCGCGAGGAACGGGCAGAAAAAATCACTTTTTATCAGAAGGACTTTGAAGCCTTATTTGATAATGAATGACCACTTGCCTGACAAATCCATGGATCTGGAAAGTTAGGGACTGTAGCAACTTAGAGATCACAAATCCATGGCCGACAGGACAAGACTATCAAACCACCGTTGAATGATAACTATGTTAGGTAACTGTGAAACATGCAAATCATTTAAAAGGATTAGAAAAAAGGTATAAACAGTGGGTATTCAAACAAATACTTTGTAATTCAATTATAGGTATAGTCTGACCAATTTTGATGCTTACAACTTTGTTTATTCAAATAAACTCATGGCAAAACCAGCTAATTAAGTAATTCAACATTTGCTGATGTCCAGATAGAGCACACAACAGTCAATGGAGCATATACACGCCAAGTGGAAGCATATCAGCAGAGTATCTCCAATTCCACAAATTGGCACCCAATTTACTCCACAGAAACACCCTTTAATGAATGGATTATCTGAAATAAATACAGCTCTGTTTATATTCTAAGGCTGTGGGATACACAAAGGGTTTAAGCACTTTATACTGGAAGTATTTCACCTACCGGAACATTTCCTGTACGTAAGAGGGATGTGTAATAACAAGGATACCTCTAGAGAGTAGCAAATATGCCAGGATCCAATATCCGATAAAATGAATTGAACACTAAAGTTTATGTACAAGCTGTTCAAGTATTTCTACATTATGAATACAAAACATAATGGTCTAAAATTAACACTTTAATGTAAACTCTCAATTCTTGCACAGCAAGGGGAATTTAACAGAACTAGCTAAATATGATGAGTCTACGCAAAACCACTTGTATCCTAGTACAGACTGTGTTTTGTTACTCAGTAAACTAGCCTGCTTAATTTATTCAACTGTAAAGACTAAATTCTTTTTCATTCCTTAATCAATTCAATTCCCAGTGGTAGCTTCAAAAATACCATTTGTCTCAGTGTAAACTTCTATCTCGGTGACACACTGGGTCTCAAAGTTATAACAAATTTTCACTTGTGACATTACTATGATGTACTAGGGATACTTAATGTTTTTGCGTTGCATACTCCTTTCCCATCCATTTGAAAAATGTATTCTAACTATTAAAACATCATAGGTGCAGGTAGCAAAGACCTCTTGATTGCACAGTTAAAAAGGCTTCTTTTTAGTTTAAGGTTCATAAAGGAAACATAGAAATTTAGCACAGGTCCATGGAAAACGAACACAAGGCTTTATCCTCTAATTTTTCAAAACCAAACGAACATTTTGAAAACAAATGATATTCCATACCTCTCTTTGGCATATGCTGAGCATGAGCAATAAACTATTAGTTTTATACAACATGTGCAGAATCCATGAATTGCCATTGCATTGAATAAATTCTGCATTCAACAGCATACTGTCATAAGATCATAAGAAATAGGAGCAGCTGTAGGCCATTCAGCCCATCAATAAAATTATGGCTGACGTGATTATGGCCTTAAATTCTACTTCCCTGCCTGCTCCTCCTCAAAATTCATGCCAGTGTGATGCTAGGTACGTAGGCCATATGGCCCAAAGACTGGTGGATCATATCAAACAGCATGTCCTAGCCGCTGTTCGCAACAGGCAAGGCACAGACTGTACCCAACCAGCCCGTGTTTGCAAAACTCAAAACAAAGTGTCCAAAATTAGATGCAATTACGCGATTGGACATTTGCTAAATAATCCTCAGCGTGCTAAGAATTACGCTGACAACCAATTTAAGATCGTCAGTTGGGCTCGCAGCTTGGCACCTTTGCGTGTACTGGTAGCTACATATATTAATACACTGGGCCCTGTTCCTTGCAGACAAAGAACACGTACACACGTTACTCCTGTTTTAGCTAAACAAAATAAGAGACAGCCGTTCGCTGACTCACTCCTCAGGGCAATGCCTTGACCAATCTGGGTCAAATTGCCCGATTTAAATTTCAAACTATGTTTGGCAGTTTACTGCCAGTTACCATCATTTGGTGTATTCTCCATGGCAATGCCTCTAGCAGAGTCCACTTGCCAACCAATCAGCACTCTCTTTGCATATAGTATAAATTGTTATTTTCCCTTTGTATTGGTATTCTTGCGAAGTGTCCTGATGAGTACAAGCTGAAAAGCTTAGACTTCTCTCTTTTTTTCAGCAATGCTCAAGTTCTATACTACCAAATGTCTACTTCTAATAAATTTGTCAAACATATTTTCCCTTTCACACACCATGTTGACTTTGCCCGATTGTATTATGATTTTCTAAATATCCTGCTCCTACCACCTTATTAATGGATTCGAGCATTTTTACAATGACCGACGTTAGGCTTACTAGCCTATAATTTCCTGCTTTATGTCTCCCTCCTTTCTTGAACAGAGGTGTCATATTTGCATATTTCCAATCCACCGGGACCATTCCAGAATCTAGGGAATTTTGGAAGATTATAACTAATGCATCCACGATCTCCGTAGCCACTTCTTTCAAGATCTTAGGGTGCAGGCCCTCAGGTCCAGGGGAGTTGTCAACCTTAAATCCTATTAGTGTTTCCCTCGCCCTTTGTCTCTAGTGATAGTGATTGTTTTAAGTTCCTCCCTCCCTTCTACCTCTTGATTTTCTATTATTCTTGGGACGCGTTTTGTGTGCTCTACTGTGAAGATGACACAAAATAATTGTTCAAAGTCTCTGCCATTTCCTCGTTTGCCATTATTAATTCTTCAGCCTCACCCTCTAAGGGACCAACGCTCACATTAGCTACTCCTTCCCTTTTTATATACTTGTAGAAGCTTTTACTGTTTGTTTTTAATTTAGCTAATTTTCTCTCATACTCCAATTTCTACCTCTGTTTTTAAGTCATCCTTTGCTGGGTTTCTAAAATTTTCTCAATTTTCTGGCCCACCACTAATCTTTGCAGCATTGTACATCTTACATGGGTTCAGTAGTAACACACCTGCCTCCGATCCAGTAGTTTGTGGGCTCACAACCCACTCCAGGGCTTCAGTTTGACCCTTCAATGCATCACTAAAGGATTGCTGCACTGTTGGAGGATCATCCATTGGGCCAGTTAATCGGATTCTCCATTATAGAATAGCACAGAATGATCACTGCACCAGTGCTGGCTCTTGGAAAGAGTTATCCGCTTAATCCCATCCCCCTGTCATTTTACTGTTTGTTTTTGTCTTCAAATATTTATCTGGGCTATTGGCTTTGATTTGACAGAACATTTGCACACTTTGTTACAAACTCTACTTATTGCCTGGTGAAGCTTTAGAAAATAGATATGTTGTCTATTTGTCACTTGCCCAGCATATTTCAATAATAGGAATGGAATTGCAAATAATGAATCAAAATGCCTGCTCAGCTTATATTGCAGGAAAGCATTTTTTGACAGCAAAATGGTTATCTGCTTTTCAGATTTTAATACCCTCTCCTCCTCCCTCTGCAATAAAGGAAAAAAAAATATTGTTGCAAGAGCTTATGTCACTATTTGATCAAAGAACAAGCAAAATAATGATTATAAATTTTTAATCTTGGTCAAAACTCAAAAACCATCTGCCAAATCAAAAAGTGAACTCAACTGATGGCAGCTGCAGTATTACATTGATTTTTTATTTGTTGACCTGCATATTGTAGCCAATGGCAGCAGGTGCACCTTTTTTAAATGTAAAAAGGTGAAAAATGATTGTTTCCACAACTGTCAGATCATTTCACCGTTTTGTGTCTGCTCCCCTCAATGAATTCATCCGATCTTACTTACAAATCACTTTGAAAAATTATTTATAGCAGCATCACCAAGTTAGATTCAAATTTTTGTTATGCCACATTTATTTGTGCATGTACAACATTTTGATTAAATTTTCACAACAGAAAATGTTATGGTTTAGATCAAGGGTTTGCGACGTTTTTGCTTCTGAGGTTCCCACTCATGTTATAAAAATTCCACTGACCCACATAACACAAGTATTTTTCTGTATTAAAATGAGTTATACAACAGAACAAAGAACAAAGAAAAGTACAGCACAAGAACAGGCCCTTCGGCCCTCCAAGCCTCCGCCGATCATATTGCCCGTCAACTAAAATATTTTGCACTTCCGGGGTCCGTATCCCTCTATTCCCATCCTATTCATGTATTTGTCAAGCTGCCGCTTAAACACCACTATCATACCTGCTTCCACCACCTCCTCTGGTAGCGAATTCCAGGCACTCACTACCCTCTGCGTAAAAAACTTGCCCCACACATCTTCTCTATAGTTTTCTCCTCTTACCTTAAATCTATGTCCCCTAGTAATTGACTCTTCCACCCTGGGAAAAAACTTCTGACTATCTACTCTGTCCATGCCACTCATAATTTTGTAAACTTCTATCAAGTCACCCCTCAATCTCCGTCGCTCTAGTGAGAACAATCCGAGTTTCTCCAACCTCCCCTCATAGCTAATAACCTCCAGACCAGGCAGCATCCTGGTAAACCTCCTCTGCACCCTTTGCAACACCTCCATATCCTTCTGGTAATGTGGCGACCAGAATTGCACGCAATATTCCAAGTGTGGCCTAACCAAGGTTCTATACAGCTGCAGCATGACTTCCCAGCTTTTATACTCAATACTCCTGCCAATGAAGGCAAGCATGCCATATGCCTTCCTGACTACCTTATCCACTTGCGTTGCCACTTTCAGTGACCTGTGGACCTGTACACTCAGATCCCTCTGCCCGTCGATGCACTTAAGGGTTCTGCCATTCACTGTATAATTCCTGCCTGTATTAGACCTTCCAAAATGCATTACCTTGCATTTGTCCGGATTAAACTCCATCTGCCATTTCTCCACCCAAGTCTCCAACCGATCTATATCCCATTGTATCCTTTGACAATCCTCTTCACTATCTGCAACTCCTCCAACCTTAGTGTCGTCTGCAAACTTACTAATTAGCCCAGTTACATTTTCCTCCAAATCATTTATGTATACTACAAACAGCAAAGGTCCCAGCACTGATCCCTGCGGAACTCCACTAGTCACAGCTCTCCATTCAGAAAAGCACCCTTCCACTGCTACCCTCTGTCTTCTATGACCAAGCCAATTCTGTATCCATCTTGCCAGCTCACCTCTGATCCCATGTGACTTTACCTTCTGTACCAGTCTGCCATGAGGGACCTTGGCAAAGGCCTTACTGAAATCCATGTAGATAACATCCACTGCCCTTCCATCGTCGATCATCTTTGTCACTTCCTCGAAAAACTTGATCAAGTTAGTGAGACACGACCTCCCCTTCACAAAACCATGCTGCCTCTCACTAATACGCCCATTTGCTTCCAAATGATAGTAAATCCTGTCACGAAGAATCTTCTCCAATAATTTCCCTACCACTGATGTAAGGCTCACCGGCCTGTAATTTCCTGGATTATCCCTGCTACCCTTCTTAAACAATGGAACAACATTGGCCATTCTATCCAGTCCTCTGGGACCTCACCCGTAGCCAGTGAGGATACAAAGATTTCTGTCAAGGCCCTAGCAATCTCCTCCCTTGCCTCCCTCAGTACTCTGGGGTAGATCCCATCTGGCCCTGGGGACTTATCCACCTTAATATTCTTCAAGACGCCTAACACCTCCTCTTTTTTGATCTCAACATGAACCAAGCTATCTACACACACTTCCCTAGACAAATCGACCGCTAAGTCCTTTTCTTTGGTGAATACTGATGAAAAGTATTCATTTAGTGTCTCTCCCATTTCTTCTGGCTCCACACACAGATTCCCACCTCTGTCCCTGAGTGGGCCTACCCTTTCCCTGGCTACCCTCTTGCTTTTTACATATGTATAAAAGGCCTTGGGATTTCCCTTAATCCTGGTTGCCAGTGACTTTTTATGACCCCTTTTAGCCCTCCTGACTCCTTGCTTAAGTTTCTTCCTACTTTCTTTATATTCTCCACGGGCTTCATCTGTTCCCAGCCTTCTAACCCTTACGGATGCTTCCCTTTTCTTTTTGACTAAGAAACATTATATATTGAATTATTAATTTTATTTTACTCAAAACTTGACTGCTCTTCCCCAGTTTTTCACCTCCTTAGGAGGAGGCTCTCTCTTAATTTTATCCACACTCTGACTAACCAGAGACATCTCACATAATTATCCTTTCAATTTGCAAGTTCTTTGTATCTTGAGCAAGTATTCATTAAAATATTAAAATATTGTTCTGGACACAATTCTGGGGCACAGGGTGGATGGAAGAGGGTGAAATCACACACAGATTGGAATGAGGGGGAAATCAGAAATGCAAAGAAAACATGGACACATGGAGAACTTTACTGACTGATTTTGTGATTTGATGCAGTATCACAAAATGCAGTAACAGATTTCAGCAGGACATAAACTGGTCAGACACATGCCTGACGAATTTTAATACTGAGAAGTTGTGAAGTGATAATTTTTGTACAAAGAATAAGCAGAGGTAATGTGAACTAAATGGTACAATTTTTAAAAGGAGTGCAGGAGCAGAGACACCCTGGGATGTGGGTATACAAACCTTTGAAGAGGCAGGATAAGTTAAGAAGGCTATTGAGAAAGCATATGGGATTCTCTGGCTTCATAAGTAGAGGAAAAGAATACAAAAGCAAGGGAGTTATGCTAAGCCTCTATTAAATACTCGTTAGGCCTCAGTTGGAGTATTGTGTTCAATTCTGGCCACCAGCACTTTAGGAAGAATGTCAAGGCCTTAGGGAGGGTGCAAAAGAATGATACCACGGATGAGACTCTTCAGTTAAGTGGAAAGAGCAGAAGTTGTTCTCCTTACAGCAGAGAAGGTTAAGGGGAGATTTGGTAGAAATGTTCAACATCATGAAAGCTTTTGACAGAATAAGTAAGAAGAAACTGTTTCCAATGGCAGAAGGGTCATAATCAGAAGACACAGATTTAAGATGATTGGCAAAAGAGCCAGAGGCGACATGAGGAAACGTTTTGTTTTACACAGCAAGTTATTGTGATCTGGAATGCATTGGCTGAAGGGGGGTGGATGCAGATTCAATAGAAACACTCCAAAAGAAAATAAGATTAATACTTGAAGGGAAAAAGATTACAGCGCTATGGGGAAAAAGAGCAGGGTGGGACTCACTGAATAGCTCTACGAAAGACGTGATGGATCAGGTAGCCTCTCTCTGTGCTATATCATTCATGATGTTAAATCATAATTAAATGATTGAGTTTCTGTAAATCATCTTGTGTTGATGAATCTTACTTGCCAAATTAAGATAGGAAATGACCAGCCCCGATAGAACGCTGACAAATGGGGGCAGCCCCAGATTCCCCAAGCAGGAAGAGTTGCTGACGCTCTCAACAGTATCACTGTAATGAAGCTGAGAAAGATAATTATTTCTAGGCTTTAATTGCCCAACTCTTTGTGGCCACCTAATTAGCTGCAATAGTAGAGATCTAGCTGTAATTTTGTTCATGGAGACACTTTTTGACACAAATGGCTACATGGTATTCAAGGCAATTGATGTACTACTCACTGCATGATACTTCTGTTCCTATAGGAACACAACAGTCAGCTTTTATTGCAGTGACAGCAAACTAAACATACATAAAATAACACCTTTTTTAAAAGACTTATAACACTAACAGCTAGATAGTTAAAAATAATAGTCACCTCCAAGATTTAAATGTTTGCATTAGTGAGGGTGTTCAAAACTAGGGATCACAAATTTTATTTATCAGTGACTATCTTATATAAGGAATTCAGGAGAAACTTCTTTACAGAGAGAGTGGTGAAAATGTGGAATATGCTAGTAAATAGAACAGTTGAGGTGAATATGGATTTCAGGAGAAGCTAGACAAGTACATGAGGAAGAAATGAATAAAAGAGTGGCAGTGTGAGTTAAGTAGGATGGGATAAGGTTTATGTGGAGTATAAACACCAGCATAGAACAGCTGAGAGGAGTGGTCTGTTTCTGTGCTACAATGTCTATGTAATTCTGTACAAATAAATACAGCAGAAAGGAGCAAAGATTTGTTTAATATCAAAATATAAATCAATTATCTTCCTATTTTTGAATTACAGGATGAACATTGAAGACTTACAGTCTATTTGCTTTATCATTCCATGATTTTAATGATATAGCAAACAGACTGTAATTCTGATTCCAATCTGACGTTTGTGAACCACAATACAAAACAGAAAATGGTTGATTCTCACTCAGTGTGTAGATGAGATTTCTTGAATAGGAGAACTGTTATCCTGATAAAATTTATTGCCATTATTTTATCATCACATTTGTAAAAGTATAGAATAATCTCAGAGTCATCCATCAAGTTAAAAGCTCAAAATGTTCAACTTGATGTAAAGTTTAAAAGTTAACATAACAAAGGGTATCTCAACAGTTCATGTTACAGCAGCTGATCTTGTGAACCTTCTAAAATGGCCACATGCTGGTCCTGAGGCAGGCTATGGTGTGTTTGAGAATTAAATAATCAGGTAAACCCTGTAAAATCTCTACATCCATTCAAAATTTCAGTAAGGCCTTAAGATCATAAGAAATAGGAGCAGGATTAGGCCATTTGGCTCATCTCCGTCACTTAATAATGGCTGATCTGAATACGGCCTTAAACTCCACTAAAACAAAAGCAAACTTGCTGATCCAACTTTTGACCCAAGTTGGGACCATTCATTCAATTTTAAAACTTTAGCACCATCAATGTTTGGATTACAGAACTAGGCAAACATTCGCATCTTAATCCTAATTACACAGCATATGGATCATCACAAAAACTGACAAGCAAATCAACTCCCAAGTAAGCTTCTTTCTCCCCCTCTCATTTACTCGTCTGTTATTTTACCCTCAGAGAAACAGATTCCCAAGTATCTTCTTAAAATTACCAAAATATAAAATTCAAAGCTATTATTAAGTTTGTAAGAACCTAAATTCTATACAAAATGTGTGTGGTCTTCTCAGCACACTAAGACACTGCTTAGCTTGGTTGTCAAAATTCAGAAACAATAGAAATAGCTGAAAATCAATAGGAATATATTGAAGACAATTGCAACCAGCTCAATGATAAATGGCCACAGTAGAAATGTTATTTAAACCTACAAATTCCGAAAATTTAAAGAAGATCAGGAAAGAGGAAAGACAGTTTAACATTTGAACACAGGCTCTTTATCAAAATGAGCTTTGGCATAATGCCGAATTCAGAAATATTAACTAACCTGTTATGTATTTCCTGTTTTTTTTCCATAATAAAAACAGCTTGGAAAGAATGTGATGATTCTTCTCTTCCTACAGTGAAGTGTCAGGCTCCTTAATAGGCACACTTGCCCCACAGCATAAAACACATATAAAACATGGTAGCATAGTGGCAACATGGCTGGACTCGGAACCTGAGGCTGGGGCTAATGCTCCAGAGACAAGAGTTCAAATCCCACCATAGCAACTGGGAGAATTTAAATTCAATGAATTAAATCTACCTGAAATCTCAGCAAGAGTAAACATGAATGAAACTACTGGATTCTCACTGAACACATGTCATTCACTCATGCCCTTTGGAGAAGGGGAAACCTGCTCTCCTTACCCGGTCTGGCCTACATGACTCTAGAAGCAAGCAATGCGGTTGACTCTTAGCTGCCTTCTGAACTTAACTGCCCTCTATATCAATCTGCTAGAGGAAAAGTCAAAGGAGAATAAAACAGGGCGGACCACAAAACAGCGTCTTTTCTGGTGCCTGGGTCAGTCGACCCTGGCAAATCAGCACCTGCCATGTTGAACACCACTGAACGCAGCAAGACACAACATGTACTCTGGGTGGGGGACGTCCAAGTCCATCACTAAGAGCGGCTCGGGAGCACTACCACTGACCAAGCTTGCTGAGTCCCGAGGGGCTTAACTGCCAGACTCCATGCCGTGGCAGACGGGAGAGAACCAACATGAGAGAAACACCATACTTGAGCTCATCCTCACAGTTCTACCTGTCATAAATACATCAGTCCATGACAGTATTTGCCAGAATGACCGCTGCACAGTTCTTATGGAGACAAAGTCTTGTCCACACAGAGGATGCAGTCCATCATATTGTGTGGCACTACCACCATTCTAAATGGCACGGATTCACAACAGACCTAGCAACTCTAAACTAGGCATCCAGGTGGTGCTGTGGGCCATCAGCAGCAACAGTGTCCTCCACCACAACCTGCAACTTAATGGCCTGGCATATCTCTCATTTTACCATGACCATCAAGCCTAGGGGCCAAGCCTGGTTCAATGTGTGGTGTGTGGAACAGCATGCCAGAAGCAGCACTAGGCATATCTGAAAATGGTGAAGCCAAAATACAAGACTGCAAACATGTTAACAGCTGAAGCAGCATGCTATAGACAGAGCTAAGTGAACCCAGAACCAATGGATGAGGTCAGAGCTCTGCAGTTGTGAATGGTGACAGACAATCAACCAATTGACAGGGGGCAGCAGCTCAGTGGACGATGGTTGATGAGAAGAAACCAGCTCCCAAGAAGGGAGGTAAGAAAGCCTTAAAGAAACCGGTAGTGAAGGGCGGCAAGAAGCGGCGAAAGTCGAGGAAGGAGAGTTACGCCATCTACATCTACAAAATGATGAAGCAGGTTCACCCCGACACCGGCATCTCCTCCAAGGCCATGAGCATCATGAACTCGTTCGTGAGCGATATTTTCGAGCGCATCGCGGGTGAGGCTTCCCGCCTGGCCCATTACAACAAGCGCAGCACCATCAGCTCCCGGGAGATCCAGACCGCCGTGCGCCTGCTGCTGCCCGGGGAATTGGCCAAGCACGCCGTGTCGGAAGGGACAAAGGTGGTGACCAAGTACACCAGCTCCAAGTAAAACCCCAGAACTGACTCAAAAACACATCCCATCCTCAATGATAGTGGGGCCCAGCATGCCAATGTGATTCATGTATCAGGACACCTACATCCCTCAGTACCACTGAGTTCTGCAATCCCTCACCATTTAAATTGTATACTGCTTTTCCAACCTTCCTGCCAAAGTGGGCAAATTCACATTTTCCCAAATTATTCTCCATCTGCCATATTTTTGCTCACTCACTTAACCCATCTGTATCCCTATACCTTTAGCTGTTCTTGACAATTTACTTTCCAACCTACCTTGGTGTCATCAGCAAATTTAGCTACCATACCTTTGGTCCCTTCATCCAAGTGAGATTGATTGTAAATAGTTGAGGCCCCAGCACTGATCCCTGCGGCACTCTACTAGTTACAGCTTGCCAAACCTAAAACGACCCATTTATCCCTACTCTCAGCATCCTGTGAGCTAACCAATCCTCTATCTATGCTGCCCCATACACCCGAAGCTCTTATTGTGTCGTAACCTTTGATGCTACACCTTATCAAATGCCTTTTGGAAATCCAAGTAAACAACATCTACCGGTTCCCTTTTATCAAAGTTGCTTGTTACTTCCTCAAATTATTAAATGTGACTTCCCTTTCACAAAACTATGTTGACTCTGCCTGATCCTATTGATGTATTCTAGCAATTTCCCTATGACAGATGTTAGGTTAACTGGCCTAGTTTCCTGATTTCTGTCCCCCTTCTCTCTTGAATAAAGGTGTTACATTTGTTATTTTCCAAACCACCAGGACCCTTCCAGAATTTAAGAAATTTTGGAAGATTATAACCAATGCCTCCATCTCTGCAGCCACTTCTTTTAAGACCCTAGGATGCAGACCATCAGGTCCTGGGCACTTGTCAGCCTTCAGGTCTAATAGTTTTCCCAGGACATTTTCTCTGGTGATGGTGATTGCTTTAAGTTCCTCTCTCTCTTTCACCTCTTGATTTTCAAGTATCTTTGGGAAGCTTTCTAAGTCTTCTACAGTGAAGATAGGCACAAAATACCTGTTCAACGCACCTGCCATTTCCTTGTTTTCCACTATTAATTTCCCAGACTCACTCACTCTCTCCAGAGGGCCAATACTCACTTTAGTTACTCTTTTCCTTTTTAAATACCTGTAGAACTCTTACCATCTGTGTTTATATTTCTACCTAGCTTTCTCACATACAAAAAAAAAAGAGGGTGAAATTAGAGTAAGTCTTTCCTTGCTGGTTCTTAAATCTTCCAATCTTCTGACCTAGCCTAACATTTTCAGAATTGTAAAGTGTTTCTTTCATTTTAATACCGAACCTCAACTTCCTCATTTAACCATGGATCATCCTTCTCAATGAGCTCTTCTTCCTTACTGGAATGAATCTTTCCTGAGAGTTATTAAATATTTCCTTAAAAGACTGCCACTGCATCTCTACTGCCCTACTTTAATATAGTTTCACAGTTCACAACAGCCAATTCTGCCTTCATATCCTTACAATTACATGTAGTTAAGTTTAAGACACAAGCCTTAGGCCCATATTTCACACCCTCAAACTGAATGCGAAATTCTATCATGTGAAGATTGCTGTCACCTACAGGCTCCTTTACTATGACGTTATTGATTAACCCTGTGAGGTCTAGAATAGCCTGCTCCCAAGTTGGCTCCAGAACGTACTGTTCTAAGAAAGTGTCCCAAATACACTCTATGAACTCATCTTACAGGCTATCTTTGCTGATCTGATTCACGCAATTTACACGAAGACTAAAGTCACCCATGATTAATGCAGCATCTTTGTTACAAGCCCACCTGGTTTCTTCCTGTATACTCTGTCCTACAGTGTGATTTGATCCTACAAATTTGATTGAATTTTTTGAGGAGATGACCAGGTGTGTAGATGAGGGTAGTGTAGTTGATGTAGTTTATATGGATTTCAGCAAAGCCTTTGACAAGGTCCCATATGGGAGACTTATAAAAGAGGCAAATGCACATGGGATACAGGGTTATTTGATAAGGTGGATTCAAAATTGGCTTAGTTGTGGGAGACAGATGGTGATGACAGAAGGATGCTTTAGTAACTGGAAACCAGTGTCCAGTGGTGTACCATAGGGATCCGTGCTGGGTCCCCTATTATTCGTCATTTATATAAACGACATGGATGACTATGTGGGGGGTAGGGTTAGTAAGTTTGCGGATGACACAAAGATTGGTCGGGTGGTTAACAGTGAGGTTGAGTGTCTTGGGCTACAGGACGATATAGACGGAATGGTCAAATGGTCAGATAAGTGGCAGTTGGAATTTAACCCTGAAAAGTGTGAGGTGATACACTTTGGAAGGAGTAATTTGACAAGGAAGTATTCAATGAACGGCATGACACTAGGAAGTTCTGAGGAACAAAGGGACCTTAGCATGTGTGTCCATAGATCTCTGAAGGCGGAACGGCATGTTAGTGGGGTGGTGAAAAAGGCATATGGGACACTTGCCTTTATCAATCGAGGCATAGATTACAAAAGTAGGGAAGTCACGTTGGAGTTGTATAGAACCTTGGTGAGGCCACAGCTGGAGTACTGTGTGCAGTTCTGGTCGCCACATTATCGGAAGGATGTGATTGCACTGGAGGGGGTGCAGAGGAGATTCACCAGGGTGTTGCCTGAGATGAAACATTTAAGTTATGAAGAGAGGTTGGATATACTTGGGTTGTTTTCGTTGGAGCAGAGAAGACTGAGGGGCGACCTGATCGAGGTGTACAAGATTATGAGGGGCATGGACAGGGTGGATAGGGAGCAGCTGTTCCCCTTAGTTGAAGGGTCAGTCACGAGGGGACACACGTTCAAGGTGAGGGGCAGGAGGTTTAGGGAGGATATGAGGAAAAATTTTTTTTTACCCAGAGGGCGGTGACGGTCTGGAATGCGCTGCCTGGGAGGGTGGTGGAGGCAGGTTGCCTCACATCCTTTAAAAAGTACCTGGATGAGCATTTGGCACGTCATAACATTCAAGGCTATGGGCCAAGTGCTGGTAAATGGGATTAGGTAGGTAGATCAGGTGTTTCTCACATGTTAGTGCAGACTTGATGGGCCAAAGGGCCTCTTCTGCACTCTAAGATTCTGTGATTGTGTGAGACTACTGTTATAAACAATAAACTACTCCCACAAGTGTCCTCTTACATTTCCCATTTCTTATCTCTATCCAAACTGATTCTACATCTTGCGCTTTCAAGCCAAAGTCATTTGTCACTACTAAACTAATGTTATCCTTAATTAGCAGAGCTCCGCCACCACATTCTCCTAGTTTGCTGTCATTGCAAAATGTCAAATACCCTTGAATATTTAGGTCCCAGCCTTGGTCACCTTTCAACCATGAAAGGCTGAAAGTCTCTAATCGCTATCAGGTCATACATTTTTAATTCTATCTGTGCAAACAATTCATCTATTTTATTACAAATGCTGCACAAATTCATGCACAAAACCTTTAATTCTGTCTTTTTACCATTCTTGCCAGCTCTGGCCTTATCTGTTGGTGCACTGTTAAGTTTGTATGCTCTGTCTCTTCCTGCCACACCCAGGTGATCATTACCCAAATTGTTACCCTGCTCTCTTACCTTGTCATTTCCCTTTAATTTAACATATTTCCCCTCACATGATCCCTTCCCTCCATTCTCTAGTTTAAAGCTCTCTCTACCATCCTAGATACACAATTCGCCAGAACACTGGTCCCAGCATGATTCCAGAGAAGACCATCCCAACGGTACAGCTCCCACTTCCCTACTACTGGTGCCAGTGCCAGTGCCCCTTGAATCGAAACCCTTGAATTGATGGTCTTCACCTGAACCATGCTGGGACCAGTGTTCTGGCGAATTCTATAACTAGGATGGTAGAGATAGCTTTAAGCTAAAGAGTGAAGGGCAGGGATCATGTGAGGGGAAATATGATAAATTAAAGGGAAATGGCAAGATAAGAGATCAGGGTAGCAATTTGGATAATGATCAACTGGGTGTGGCAGGAAGGGACAGAGCATACAAACTTAACAGTACACCAGCAGATAAGGCCAGAGTTTGGAAGAATGGTAAAAAGGTGCCAGTGCCCCTTGAATCGAAACCCATTTCTCCCAAACCAGTATCTGAGCTACACATTCATCTCTCTCATCTTATTTACCCTCTGTTTGTGGCTCAGGTAATAATCCAGAGAATAATACCTTTGAGGTCCTGCTTTGTAACTTACCCCCTCGCTACTGATACTCTCCCAAGCCGAACCTCTTTCCTGGACTTATATATGTCATTGGTACTGACGTGGACCATGACAACTGGATCATCCCCTCTCACTGCAAATTCCTCTCCTACCCCAAGCAAACGTCCTGAACTCTGGAACCGGGCAGGCAACACAGCCTCCCGGACTCTCACTCTTCCTCACAGAGAACTGTGTCTATTCCTCTGACTATATTGTCCCCTACTACCACAACATGCCTATTTATTCCCCCCACTTGAATGAAGGCTCCACCACTCTCCACACTCTTTTAAAAATTCTTGTTCTCTGTTTTCAGTACAGCAACACTGGTATCTACCTGACAATGTGGAAAATTGCCGAGGAACATCACATCCACAAAATGCAGAACAAATCCAATCCAACCAATTACCTACCCATCAGCCTCCTCTCGTTTCTCAGTAAAGTGATAAAAGACGTCTTTGACAGTGCTATCAAGTTATACTTACTCAGCAATTTCCTGTTAACTGATGCTCAGTTTGGGTTCCGTCATGACCACTCAGCTCCAAACCTCATTACATCCTTGGTTCAAAAATGGACAAAATAGGCTGAACTCCAGGGATGAGGAAATAGTGACTGCTCTTAGTCAAATGTGGCACCAAGGAGCCCTAGCAAAATGGAAGTCAATGGGAATCAGGGGTAAACTCTCCCCTGTTTGGAGTCATACCCAGCACATAGGAAGCTAGTTGTGGTTGTTGGAGGTCAACCATCTCAGTCCCAGGACATCGCTGCAGAAGTTCCTCAGGCTGGTGTTCTAGGCCCAACTATCTTCAGCTACTTCATTAATGACTTTCCCTCCATCATAAGGTCAGAAGTGGGGATGTTCGTTGATGATTGCACAACGTTCAGCACCATTTGCAATTCCTCAGATACTGAAGCAGTCAGTGTCCATATGCAGCAAGACCTAGACAATATTCAGGCTTGGGCTGATAAGTGGCGAATCGCACCACCCAAGTGACAAGCAATGACCCTCTCCAACATGGGAGAATACCGTCTACCCTTGAAGTTTATCAGCATTTCCATCGCTGAGTTGCCCACAATTAAAATATAAGAGAAAGGAGCTGGAGTATATGTCCCCCTCAAGCCTGCTCCGCCTTCAGTATGACATGGTTGATCTTCTGCCTCAACTCCACTTTCCTTTCTGCTCTACATAGCCCTTGGTTACTCAGAGATAAAAAAAACTTTTCTATCTCAGTCTCAAATGTACTTTACAATAGAGCATCCACAACCCTCTGGGGTACAAAATTCCAAAAATCTCTCCTCATCCTGTCAAGCTCCTGCTGAATATTATATGTTTCAATGAGAACAGCTCTCATCCTTCTAAATTCTAGAGAGTATAGGGCCAATTGACTCATCCACTCTCAGCCCAAGAGCCAATTTAGTGATCCTTCATTGTACTACATCCAAAGCAAGTATAACTTTCCTTAAATATACAGACCAAAACTGTGTACTCCAAAACATCCTGGAGGTCACCACTGACTAGCAATTTAACCATAGGCCGTAACTTCCAACTAGCGTCGGAAAGAGATGGCTCACAGGAATTAG
Organism: Cetorhinus maximus; assembly: GCF_964194155.1. NCBI lineage: Eukaryota > Metazoa > Chordata > Chondrichthyes > Lamniformes > Cetorhinidae > Cetorhinus > Cetorhinus maximus. The sequence continues at coordinate 30,739,987 of NC_135881.1, forward strand.
AAGAAATAAATGCGTACTTAGCTGCCCTTGAAAATTACCCTGACACTGCTGATTGCTGGAACTCCTTGGGGCCTGCATCGAAAGACTCCTCACAGGCCCCAGCAAAGTGCAGCTCTGGCAGATTCAAGGAGACCACGCCCCACCCCCAGCTTTTACGACATTAGCTGCCTGAGGTTTGGGGGGGGGATGGGGGGTGTGTGTGTGTGTGTGGGGGGAGAGGTAGGTGGTCAGGGGTGGGTCGGAGGTCAGGGGTGGGGGATGGGGTAGAGGTCAGGGTTGGGGGCTTCAGAGTTCTGGGGTTCGGATGTGGGGGATCGGGGGTTCGGATGTGAGGGATCGGAGGTGGGGGGTTTGTGAGGGTCGGAGGTGGGAGGTCGGGGGTTTAAATGTCAGGAGTGGGGCTGGGTGTCAGGGTGGGGTGGGGCAGGGATCGGAGTTGTTGGAGATATCAGGGGGTGGGGGGTTTGGAGGGTGGGGCTGGGATCGGAGGTTGGGGGATTGGAGGTCAGAGGGGGTGGGGATTCAGAGGTCAAAGTGGGGTTGGGTGAAGAGTCCCTTAGGGAAGGCAGAGGTACAGCGGGGGAGTCCTGTTGGGGGAGCCCACGGTGGTCAGTCTGGGTGTTTATAATAGTTAGAAGAGGTTTAATTCTTTTAACTTTTTCTGGGTGACTATTGGGATGCGATTTAAATCGTATTTTCAGATGATTGCCAAGCAGGGCAATTGTCCAGAGGAAGTTTGCGCTTCTCGGCAATTGCCATGCAAACCCCTACCAGGGAACGTCCAAGAGGGATTCCCCAGCACATCTTTGGGGTACCCCCCAAATCTGATGTGAGAGAATTCAGAAGCTATGGCCCATTGCTACAAGTGCAAGTCAGAGGGGAGTACCCCCCTCCTAACTCTCCAAAGCATGCCACATCTACAAGGCACAAATCAGGATTGTAATGGAATACACCCCAGTTGTCTGGATGCATGCGGTTCCAACAACACTCAAAAAGCTCGACACTATCAAGGACAAAACTGCCTGCTTGATCAACACCCCATGCACCATCTTAAATATTCGCTCCCTCCACCATCAGTGCACCATGGCTGCAATGTGTACCTTACACTCGATGCACTATAGCAACTTGTCAAGGTTCCTTCAACAGTGCATTCCAAATCCATGACCTAAACAACCTGGAGAAACAATGGCAGTTCATGTATGGAAACATCACCACCTGCAAGTTCCCCTCCAAGCCACACACTATCCTGACATGAAACTATATCACCGTACCTTCACTGTCGCTAGGTCAAAATCCTGGAACTCCCTCCCTAACAGCACTATAGGTGGACCTGCACCACATGTATTGTAGCGGTTCAAGGAAATAGCTCACCATCATTTTCTCAAGGGCAATTCAGGAGGAACAATAAATGCTAATGATGTCCAGATCCCATGAGCTAAGAGAGGAGTAAATAAGGTTATCTCCCACCAATGCTGGTGAGTGAGTGAGTCTATGTGAACATTAATTCGCCACAAGCTGGAGACCATCTGCTTAACAATACAAAAAATAGCATCTATGCTATTTTCTGAAAGAGGAAAAGGAAAACAAGGCCAAGAGATAGACCCTCTTTTAAAAAAAAGCTGCTGGGCTTGCCAACAGAACTGAAGGGAAAGTTTATTTTTGGATTGGCAAAAACAGATTATTCTAAGTGATTAAGTACTTCCATCACTGCAGACAAAACACTCTGTATTCCTGTTTCCATGCATGTTGTTTAAACAGGAAGCAAGAGTAAGTTCCTAGTTAATTATTGTGAATGAGGAAATCATACAGCTACTTTTACTTCAGATCAAGCAAATGCTTTTTGTATTTATTTTTGCCTACAACTCAAATAGGAAAGCAAAGATTTCCCAACAGTGGTTGTTTTAAAATAAGTAGTTGCTTTCTAATTGCAAATTTATGATGAAATGACAATTGACTCGAGGCAAGTAACTGTATAAATATGGTGCATAAATCTTATTTTAAAAATGTTTCAAGTGTAGATCTGGTTAATTCAGCAAAACACACGAAAACTATATAAAGTCAGTTCATGATGAGAAATCAGCAAAGCATAATCTTTGAGCCAAAACAAAAAAAATCAATTTTGTTAATGAAACCAATGCTTCAACTATTTACATTCCCTGCCTCCAAAAAGATCCAGTATGTATTGAATTTCATTGTTGAAAATTAGTACTAGATTTAATGATAAGTAATTTGGCAAGAAATACGACACAACAAAAACCAGTCTACTTTTTTTTTTAAAAAGTCCAAAAAGCATGAGGCACTAAGTACAGCATCACAGTTATAAAACAATATTGAGTCCCTACTTCTCAATCATGGGTGTTTAAAAACATCGGATCATGACCTCCAACACCCGCACCCTGCCACAATCCAAAGGCTTTCAAGGGAGAAGAGAGATGGGATAAAAATTGAATGGGCACAAATACTTGCCTCCAACCAAGCAAGAGTGACATATGCTAAGATTTATAACCACACTTTCTCAAGCACGGGGCCAAACAGTTTTTGCAGGGAGGGAAGATATAGGACATGCAAGTGCAGTTCACAGGGTAGAAGTGAGCACCTGCCCTTCATCATGGCAAGTTCTCTCACAGCAATATGACTTATTTCCAAGTTGCTTATGTCATCACACTGAGGAAAAAGCTTTGCCAGATAAAACATCCCTCTGAGGCTCAAAGTGAAAAACAAAATACTGCAGGTACTGGAAATCCAAAAATAAAAACAGAAATGGCTGGAAATTGATCAGCAGTCAGGCAGCATTTATGGAAAAGCGGTTTCCAATATTTCTGATTTCAGACTTTTCCTCAAGACTGGAAGATAGTTTGAAAAAAGAACAGAGCAAGAGAAGGGGAGAAAACACATGGGAAAATGATGAAAATGATCTGTGAAGTGATTGGGTGAAGAACAGGAGACTTAAATGGCAGTGATATTAGCAGAAGTAAAAGGAGGCATAATGAGAAGGATATCAGAGTCAGAGAGTGAATGAATATCAGTTGGAGGTGGGAGCGGAATAGGGAGCAAGCGAGAAAATAAAATCCTAGGTAACTGGGGTGGGGACCCCCTTCAAAACACTAATGCATGGAGCACCCACGTTATTGACCTGCTCCTTATTTTTCCACCTGGCTAACAGAACATCAGGGGCCTGTTCTGCGTGACCAGTTTTCCTCTCTTTGTAGGAAACACTGGGAATGTTGAAATCTCCACAACAAACCAAAACACAACATTTCCACGGCATTTGTATTACATTTTGTAAAAGTGCAGGACACATTGGTGTATTTGCCCGGTATAAGTGGTGGGCGATGCAAACAAGATATTTTCTAAAAATATGGGGGCAGTGTGGTGTAATCTTCATTCTCTGTCTATGCACCCTCCACACTGTCTAAATGCTCCAGTACATAGCAATCTGGTGAGCTTCACTTGTATAGTTGGAGAGTTGAACTGGGCTGAAGTATGCAGTGACAAGGTGCAAACAACTATTAGAACTGGTCAAAATAGTTGACACTCTTGACACAGTTTAATCAGTACCTTGGTTGTTAATGCCTACAGGAATAGTTAATGCAGGTTGCCTGGTGGGGAAGCAGTGGCATATTGGCATTGTTACTGGACTGGTGATCCAGAGACCCAGTGTTGAGCTCTGGGATCCTGGGTTTGAATCCCACCACAACAGATGATGGAATTTGAATTCAATAAAAAATACGGAATTAAAAGTCTGATGAACCATGAAACCATTGCCGATTGTCGTTAAAAAACCCATCTGGTTCACTAATGTCCTTTAGGGAAGGAAATCTGCTGCCCTTATCTGGTCTGGCCTACATGTGAGTCCAGACTCACAGCAATGTGGTTGACTCAAATGCCCTCTGAGCAAGGGCAATTAGGGATGGGCAATAAATACAGGCCTAGCCAGTGATACCCACATCCCATGAATGAAGTATATACATATATATTATATATATGGGTGGCTCTCTGGGGTGAGCCAGGATGGTACAACTGCCATGTTCATTCTGCTGACTGCAAGTTCTAATCGGAGTCACTTCAAATTAATACGGATTATTTTTAAAAATGTATCCCATTTTACAATCTACAAGAACAAGAACTTCATAAATATTCTGATAAAGTAAATGTATTTGAAATATCACAGCCAAGCTTTTCTCTTTTACAGATGCTGACTAATCTGCTGTTCATTTCCAGCATTTTTGATTTTTTATTTTACAAATGTGTCATAAATTTGACTCAGTTCTGGGCTGTAGATGTAAGCTCCACATTGTCGCTTTTGTCTCTGCTCTAAGCTGACAACAGTGCAGTGTCGAGGGGCTGTTATACTGAAGTAGGTCCCATCCTTCTGAAAAAAACATTAAACTGAGGTCCCTCTCTGTTTCAGTGGTTCACAGAGGTGCTAGATTTGATGAGAAATATCCCTGGTTCCAATACCACCAACAACTGTTCATTCATCTCTTCACTATTTGTGTGCACGGTTGGTGCAGAGTGGCTGGTGCTTCTGCAAGCCCAACAGTAATTCGAAGTGTGAACATCTTTTGAGAGATTTTGTTGCTACATAAATTCAAGTATTAACTAATGGGATTGCTTCCAATCAAATAGTTCCATCTGAAAATTCAACCGTCATTGCATTAAAGGAAAATTCCCTGCAGGCAAGTAAACATGTTACAAAGGTACATTGTAACTTCTCCAGTCTGGAATGCTTGGGACCAAGTCATTTTTGGATTTCAGAATTTTCAGCTTTATAGAATGGCATTACAATGCCTAACCACAAGTGAGAGAACCGGAAAACCCCTTGGGTATAAATATTTTTCTGAAACACAAAACAGCAATAAAACATTGTAATGCAATTTAAAAAAATGGTTTTGCTTCTCCAAACACTGTGTCTTCCATGTTGCCATTCCCAAAGCAGCACCCAGCTGAATGGCAAATCCGAAAGTTGCTCAAAAAAATTTGCAGGCAACTAGTGTCTCTGAACAATAGATTTCCAAACTGGGGAGGTTACAGTGTACTTCACAAACTTGAGACTAAGGTCACGGTTACTAGGTAGCAGTGATGCCTGCACTTCAAAGGCTTGAACCTACAGCAGCCACCTCAAAACACTGGAGAAGTACCAACAGTGGTGCCTTCACAAGATTCTCCAAATCTGGTGGCGAAAAGTGGTCCAACAGCAACATTCTCTCCTAAGCCAACATGCCCAGCATCAAGGGGCTCATCACTCAAAACCAGCTCAGCTGGCCAGGACATGTCACTCGTATGTCTGACACCAGACTCGCAAAACAATTACTCTACGTGGAACTCAATCGTGGCAGAAGATTCCCAGGAGGACAATGGAAACGCTTTAGTTATGGGTTTGCACTTCATTAAATTTTACTCTGAAATTAATTGATGTTTATTTTCGATAGGCAGCTGTTTAGTAATAAAAGCAGGAAATGCTGGAAAAACTCAGCAGGTCTGGCAGCATCTGTGAGGAGAGAAACAGAGTTAACATTTCGAGTCCAATATGACTCCTCTTTGGAAGATGTTTAGTATCTGACAAAATTTGGAGCCAAATTGGAGTGTTCCTACAACTTCTATAAAAAAGCAGACAGGCAAAGTTTTAGAAACTGAGAAACCAGCTAACAGGAGTTTAATTCATGTGCGGTAAGCATCTGGGATGTACTCAAAGCTTTGTAGTATTTAACTTTGATGTATCAATTACCTAGACTCAAACCTCTCATTGGATTAGTGTCCCAGGTTTTCTCAGTGACTGTGCTTTTTCAGTAATGCTACAAATTTTTAAACCCTTGACTTTTTTTAAAAATGTGTCTAACTGCAGAGGATATCTGATCTGTGTTGAACTATTCTGTAAATCTTTCTTTATCTTCATTGCACCATTAACTGCTGGATTATATTCATGCCATGCTGTGCAGCTAACCAATTATATTCCCATCTATCACTATATCCCCTTGCTACCCGATTATATTTCCCCATTCTTCTAGCCATTATGCTGCTATTTAAAATAGGAGGCAGATATCAAATAGGTCAAATATTAATCAGATGCTTCTGAACAGTAATCTCTCTTTGGTTTCTCCCCCATCTCTCCTTACACCCTGTCCAAGTTCATCTCATGCATTAAATCCACTCCCTTCTCTCCCCCATCCAAAATAACTGCTGACCAGTCAACTCCTTTGCAAGCTGGTTCCCTCTTTCTACTGTCACCACCTCCTGCTCAAAAAGCCCACCCCAAAGGGCTCTCCTTTTGTAAGTTACCATCCTATCTCCAATGACTCTTTCCTCTACAAAGTCTGCAAACACGTTTTTGCCTCCCAAATCCATGACAATTTTTCCTGTTTGAACCTCTCTAATCACGTTCTTACCCCCACTATAGCATCAAAATAGCTCAAGCAAAAGCCAGAAATGATATCCTATGTAACTGTGGCCACAGTGCAAAATCCTCCGCATTCTCCCTGCAACCTTTGCCAAGTTGATCGTTATCCTTCTCCAATACATCTTCGCCATTTTCCAGTGCAGTGCAGATAGTCCTCAGCTGCTTCCACAATTTCTTTGAATTCATTCTTGAGACGTGAGAGTCACTGACCAGGCCGGCATTTATTGTCCAGTTGTAATTTCCCTTGAGACGAGGGTGATGTGCTGTTTTTATGAACCGTTGCAGTCCATGTGATGTAGGTATACCTACAGTGCCATTTGGAAGGGAGTTTCAGGATTTTGATCCAGTGAGAGTGAAGGAATGGCAACATTGTTCCAAATCAGGATGGTGAGTGACTTGGAGGGGAACTCGTAAGTTCCCATGAGTCTGCTGTCCTTGTTCTTCTAGGCGATTGAGGTCACGGTAGCTAGAGTATCTATGGCAATTGCTTCTCATCTCGCTCCCATACTTATAATTCCAGATTCTTCCCAAATACCTATTCCTTGGCCTTCTCCTTTTCCTCTGTACCCCGAATACATTCTGCTGTACCTCCCTCCCTATCATTTCTCTCAGCATCCCCACTGTCTCTAAATTGCCAAGTCGCTTGTCCATCATCTAGTCTTGGATGATGCACAATTTCCTCGAGTTAAATACTGGGAAGACTAAAACTCCTGCCACAAACTCCATACTCTTGTCAATGATTTCACCCTGCTCTCTGACCACTGCTGCAACCTGAGCAAGACTACTTGGTGTCATATCTTGGGCAGAACTCCTAACCATGTATTGTCCACCACAAAAATGCTTACTCCCACCTCTAGAGTTTAGATGATCAAAAGGATTCACAAGAACACAAGAATTAGGAGGATTAGGCCATTCAGCCCTTCAAGCCTGCTCCACCATTTGATAAGATCATGGCTGATCTGATTGTGGCCTCAACTCCACTTTCCTGTCTGTCTCCCATAACCCTCGACTATCTTGTCAATCAAAAATCTAACCCAACCTTGAATCTGTTCAATGACCCTGCCTCCACAGCTCTCCGGACAACAGAATTGCACAGAATATTGACTCTCAAGAGAGAACAAAAATTCTTGTCTCAGCCTTAAATAGGAGACCCCTAATTTTTAAACTGTATCACCTAGTTCTGGACTCCCCCCACCCACCCATCCTCCCCATCCTCTCAGCATCCACCCTGTCAGGTCCCCTCAGGACCTTATACGGTCTGATAAGATCACCTCTCATAACTCTAATAGATATAGGCACAACCTGCTCAAACTTCCTCTATAAGGTAAACCCTTCATCCCAGGAATCAGTTAAGTGAACCTTCTCTGAACTGCTTCTAATGCAATTATATCCTTTCTTAACGAGACCAAAACTGTACACAATGCTCCAGATGCAGTCTCACCACGGCCCTGTACAGCTGCAGTGACACTTCCCTACTTTTATCTATTCCCCTTCCAATAAATGACAACATTTCATTTGCCTACCTAATCACCTGCTGCACCTGCATGCTGACTTTTTATGATTCATGTACCATGACCACCAAATCCCTATTACTTTCCTGCTTTGTGTCATCAGCAAATTCAGCTACCATACATTCGGTCCCTTCTTCCAAGTTATTAATATGTATCACAAATAGTTCAGGCCCCAGCATGATCCCTGTAGCACCCGAAAATGACCCTTTTATCACTGCTCACTACTTCCTGTCAGCTAAGCAATCCTTTATCCATGCTGAAATGTTACACCCTCCACCATAAGCTCACAGCTACAGGTTCTCCTTTATCCACCCTGCTTGTTACTTCCTCAAGGAACTTAAATAAATTAATCAAACACTATTTCGCTTTCACAAAACCATACTGACTCTGCCTGATTGTATTATGATTTTCTAAATCTATTACCTGCTTAATAATGAATTCTAGCATTTTCCCTGTGACAGATGCTAGGCTAACTAGCCTATAGTTCCCTATTTTCAGTCTCCCTCCTTTCTTGAATAGCAATGTCACATTTGCAATTTTCCAATCCTCTGGGGCCTTTCCAGAATATAGGGGATTTTGGAAAGATCACAACCAATATAACTACCATATCTGCAGCCATTTCTTTTAAGACCCTAGGATTCAGGCCATCAGATCTAGGGGACTTTTCAACCTTTAGCTCCAATAGTTTTACAAATGCCTATTCCCTAGAGATTGTGATTGCTTTAAGTTCCTCCCTCCCTTTTATCTCTTGATTTTGAAGTGCTCTTGGGGTTTTTTCGTGTCCTTTGTAGTGAAAACGGACAAAATATCTGTTCAACGCTTCTGCCATTTCCTTATTTCTCATTATTAATTCCAAGCCTCACACTCTAAGGGTTCAACACTCACTTTAGTTACTATTTTCTTTTTAAGTGCTTGCAGAAGCTCTTACCATCTAGTTTTATATTTCTAGCTAGCTTTCTCTCATACTCTACATTTTCCCTCCTGTGTTTTTTAAAGTCTTTTTGTTGGATTCCAAAATCTGTTCAATCTTCTGACTTATCACTGATCTTCGCAGTATTGTATGTATTTTCTTTCAGTTTGATACTATCCTTAACTTCCTTAGTTGGCCACAGCTGGTGCATCCTTCTCAAAGAGTCTGTCTTTCTTTCTTATTGGAATATATCTTTGCTGAGTCGTGAAATATCTCCCTAACTGCTCCTCGACTGACCTACCCTTACCTGTCTTCCCAGTTCACCTTTGCCAACTCTGTCTTCATACTCTTGTAATTGCCTTTATAAAAGCTTAAGACACTAATCTTAGACCGACACTTCTTACTTTCAAACAGAATGTGAAATTCTATCGTGTTATGATCACTGTTGTCCATAGGTTCCTTTACTGTGAGGTCATTAATTAGCCCTGTCCCATTGCACATGACCAAGTCTAGAATAGCCTGCTCCCTAGTTGGCCCTAGAATGTACTGCTCTAAGAAATTGTCCCGAATACATTCTATTAACTCGTCTTCTAGGCCACCTTTGCCAATCTGATTCATCCAACCTAAATGAAGATTAAAATCGCCCATGATTATTTCAGTATCTTTCTTAGAAGCGCCCATTATTTGTTCCTGTATACTCTGTCCTATAGTGTAGCTACTGTTAAGGAGCCTAAAAACTACTCCCACAAGTGACTTCTTACCTTTGCTATTTCTTATTTCTACCCAAACTGATTCTACACCTTGACCTTTTAAACCAAGGTCGTCTCTCACTATTGTACTGTTGCCCTTAATTAACAAAACTACCCCACCACCTTTTCCTGTCCAGCTTCCTGTCCTTTCACAATATCAGATACCATTGAATATTTCTGTCCCAGCTTTGGTCACCTTGCAACGACGTTTCTGAAGTAGCTGTCAGGTCATACATATTTATCCTTATTTGAGCTTTCAATTCATCAATTTTGTTACGAATGTGGTGTGCATTCAGATTCAGAGCCTTTAATTCTGCCTTTTTACCATTTTTGAAAACTCTTGCATTATCTGCTGGCACACTCTTAAATTTGTATGCTCTGTCTCTCCCTGCCACACTCTGGTTATCATTACCCATATCTCTACCCTTATATAATGGAATTTAAATTCCACCAGCTGCCACGGTCGGATTTGCAACCATGTCCCCAGAGCGTTAGCCTGGGCCTCTGGGTTACTAGACCAGTGACATTACCATTCTGCCACTGTCTCCCCATATTCAATAGAACAGAAACTATTTCCTTTCTCGGCAGAATCCAAAATAATGTGACAGATTCCTAAAATTCGAGTTAGAGTTAGGTCTTTTAGGAATAAAATCAGAATTAATGCACTTTTTTCACACAAAGGGCTGTTGAAAACTAAACTCTCTCCTTTAAAAGGCTGCAGATGCTAGATCAACCAAAATTTTCAAGACTGAGATCAACAGATATTTGTTAATGAAGGGTATCAAAGGTGCTTAATGGAGTTGAGGTACAGAATCGAGAGGAATCCTGTTCCTATGTTGCTCTGCAACATTGTCCATATCTGCTCCTACTTTAGCCCCGCTGAAATCTTCATCCACACCTCAAGACTCTACTGGTCAGCTTTCTATTCTCCGCAGATTTCAGTTCATCCAAAACTTTACTGCCATCCATCACCCTTGTCCTCGCTGGCCTCTATTGGTTCAGTCCTTTTGTCTTCAATTTAAAATTCTTATCCATGTATTTAAATTCCATCGTAGTTTCATCCTTCCCCAGCTCTAATGTCCCCCAGCTCTACAATTCCCCCCATATCCCTAAAGCTTTCTGTGCCTCTGGTTATGGCCCCATGCTATCACCTCTTCCTTTACACAACTACTGCCATCCACTCCTCATTCTCTGGACCCCAGACTCTGAAATTCCACGACCACCACTGCCACACCAGCCCCACCACCCCCAACCCACACACACACCACACAATTCTTCTCTGGACTTTCTCATCCTCCTTTAAGATTCTCTTTAAAAACTCACTTCTTTGACCAAACTTTTGATTATCTCCCTTAATACCTCCTCCTTTAGCTGAGGACCTGTATTCTTTTGACTATGCCTCTGCAAAGTGGCTTGGGACAATTTCCTATGTTAAGCCACAAGTTAGTGTTGTTCCTGATGATCTGATCAGATCATCATCAAATGCATCGATGCATTAATACACAAAATAGTGATTTGGCATCAACCTTTCCAGTATACTTTTGACCTCTAGATCTTCACTACCATAATGTAATTCTTTAAAACCTATCACTCTTCGAGATACCCAAAATACTGTCAGAATTTGTCATGAATGCAGCAATCAGTACCGAGGAGACAAAGTAGATTACAATGCAGTCAGGAAAACAAAACAGAATAACAGCTTGGCTCCAAATGTCTCACTGTTGTTATAGATGCTAGCCTGAAAATGGTATAATATTCTTAATTCTTTCGGTGAGGCTTGATATAATGTTTTCATAAAGCAACCCTCAACAATAATCCTGCCCCACTTTTGCTTGGTTCTCTACGAGCTTAGAGGTTGTTCGGTTCCAACATCTTCCAGTTCCGACGACAGGTCATCAACCTGAAACGCTAATTCTGTTTCTCTCTCCACAGGTGCTGCCTGGTTGTTGAATGTTTCCAGTATTTTCTGTTTTTAACTAAATTGATGTAAGTGGTTAGCTATATACCACAAAGCACCTGATCAGAATTTTGTATGTGCCATAATTAGGTCTAATTCTACAAATCAGATTTCATAAAAGGAAAAACTATGTCAAAGTGAAAAAGAACAAGTATACCTTTAAATCTCCAAAACAGACAAGGTAGTTTTCCGATAGATCAGACACAGTCTGGGACAAAGGTGGTATCCGAGAACTAGGAATTATTAATCACTATGCTAAAGGATAGCAGTGCACCAATAATACAGAAATCAATTACCTAAACAATATTTAATGTATTCAGACATTATTAATTTGGGGTTTACTCCCCATGTGAAAATGTATTTTTACAAATTAATAATCGACAGGCTAGCTGTTCTCTCATTCTATGGTGGTAATTCAAAAATGAACAGTTATAATTGGGATGGGGAAAAGGCATTGTGTGTTATGTCCTAGAAAGCACTAATTCTAAAAATAATTCATCTCAAGAAAATCATTCATCACATTTAGTGAAAGCCTGCTAATTTTGTATAACCCAGAGAAAATGGAATCATCCCATTAATCACTCCGTATTAAGCAAAATCTCTTGGTATTGACTTTAATACAATGGAAATCAATGGTTGCTGGAGATAACGAACCTAGGTGAAGACATAAGCTTTGTGGCAAAGTCATTCTTTATCATATTACTTATTTTTCCAATTACTCAATCAAGTTAGATTCATCTGGTTACTGCATTCTATGCTCACTTGATTAGTCTATTTAACATATGCTTTTTTTCCCCTCTTAAGATACATTTTAAATGGATGAAATAGTTGAAGTAAGGCTAATAGGGTATTTTCTTAAATTATAAAATGTGTGCACCATAGCATCTGGATATCACAGTCATGATGATGATGCAGCAGTAGCTCTGCAGCGTGACACAACATACGCATCCCACATAATGAATTCTTCCAGCCGAGAGGCTGCCTCAGAGAAAACAAGATGAAAAAAGCCACAGTGAGCAGTGTCATGTGTCCAGCTCTCTACAATGCAAAGCATGCTGTTCAAATGAAGTGTCCACAAACTTAGATTCACACATATTTAACTTGTTTGTACATCTCTGCCACCTCCTGCAATGCTATCTGCACTCAAATTCTGGACTGTCACACGCTCCCAATTTATATCGCTCCGCCATTGACGACCATGCCTTCAGCTGCCTCAGCCAAAAACTTTCTGCCTTTCTCAGCTCCTTTAAGACATGTGTTAAAACCTACCTATTTGACAAAGCTTTTGGTTACCTGTCCTTTTATCTCAAGTGTCTCAGTATCATTTTTTTTCATAACTTTCCCGTGAAATGCCTTGGGACATTTATGATGTTAAAGGCATGATGTGAATGCAAGTTGTTGTTTCATTATTTAAAAAAAATACATTGGTGATTTCCCTCCATTCTTCAGCTACTTGCACACCAGTCATGAGTAATCATGTCATATGTAAGACGTTGGGTTAAGGCTGTACCACAGTGCACTGCCCGGGTCACAGGAGACAGTACCTATTTTTCTGCAGGGGACGAGATTTTTAATGCACCTCAGCCGGCAACTAAAATAAAGCAGAAATGATATGCTGTCACACCAGAAAAGGTTTTCAAACTGAGCCCCTGATTTCAGCTTTCTGTATGACTGCCTGGAGCCAAGCATTTCATTTCTCAAGAACTCCGTGTTTTTCTCAAAACTTGCCACTTGAATGCTACTTTTGTGAAATATGAATAAATTCTTTTTAGCAATTAGGAGCACTGTATTCCTTGAGACAATCAATACTAGCTTTTCAAAGTTGAGATAAGAGATTATCAACAAGTTACCCACACAAAATGTTTGAAAACCAGCGTGCCCAACTCATTGTGATTATTACAAGGCTATTTTTTTTTTAAGTAATTTGATTGTTTTTATTCTCACACATTGGCAGTAATTCATAGACATGTCTAAAACTGCTTTGCGAAATGGTTACAAAAACACTGAAGATTTAAGATCGCACACCAAGTATCTACGTATACACTGAACAAAGCAGTCAGATGTGAAATACAAGCTCTCGGAGGAGATTGAACACGACTGAAAATGACTCATTTTTAGAAACACTGCAAAAAAGGGCAGTTTTAGGCATTTGTTGGCACTTGACCACTTCCTTATATAACTTCTATCTGTGACACATTGGGTCAAATATTTGGGCTGCATGAAAGAAAGGATTCAGTTTTCCTCCTTTACAACTACCAAAAGCTCTTTTATTTTTTTTTTAAAAAAAGAGGCCTTTGTGAACTGTCACTGATGTGCCAAAGTCATATGATGGAAAGAAGTGACTTATTTAGGTCAAATGGAAATCCTTCCCTACCCTCAGTCAATGAAACTCTAACACTGTACCCTTGATTTACCCCAACCTTATTCCTATATTGTTAAATAACAACTTGTTCTATTTATTTTCAGCCTGGAGACAATTGAATGCCAACAGTCTCACCAAAATAAAAATACTGCATATGAAATACTGGCTGAAATCAAACGTCAAGGTTGGCACAGTTCAGTTCACTGCTCACAGAGAACCATGACCTGCCTTTAAATCCTAAAGAATCACAACCATTAAAAATGAAATCAGTTTCTAATGGCATCAACCATCTTAAAGCTATTCTACAGGCAACAATTGGCTTGTCAAGTTGCGTGAGCAACCACCTGCCCTGACCTATAAAGTAAAATAAAGGCTTTTCCTTATTCTGCATTTTCGCGAATTTGAGGAATGAACAGCAATCTAACCTGACAGGTACACATATCTAGTGTTACAACTGCGGCACAGGGAGAAAGGCTTTCCTGGTAAGGACTGTTGTAAATCGGTTTGAAGTAATATTTAAGCATTTTACTTTAGCCACCTTTCAAATAGTTCAGTTTGGATTTCTATCTGCTGAGTAAGATAATTATACAGGTAAAAGCAAGCTGAAAACAGGAAAGCACTGGGTCTGTGAGAATTGCTGTTCTTCTTGATAACCTAATGGCCTTAAAAGGTACCAAAATGTCTAGGAAACTTAAAGCCTTGAAGAGATAAATAAGTTTTGAACTCAACATGGCTTCTTTATCTTGATATTTGTTTGACAAAACCCCGTCTTTGAATTAGACTTAGATTTGCTAATACCTTGATCTGTTAACCATATCTATACCATAAGAACACCTATATTTCATGAAGATATCTTGCTCGGAATCATTGCTAACATTTGTTCTTGATTTCCTTAGTATTTGATGGAATAGGTTAGCATGTTTATGCAAATGGTTTACAACAGGTTATATTACTGATAAAAAGAATGCAGCATTGTCCGTTTAGCTTCAACCTGTATCTGAAGGTGATGTATTATTTGTTCACTATGGAACGTAACTCCCGGGGCCCAAGAATAAGAGATGGACATTTGTCTTCCGTCTACGTGACTCTAGCCACAGAGATGGAGTGGCACCAGTGACCCTCACCCTTAGCCAATGAAAGGGGTTAATTCAGACTATTTCCTAATAAGGCACAGTTTTGCTATTGCTTCTGTGATGTAATTTTTCTGCGAAACTGTTCAACATAATGTTACTCAGAGAAGAAAGACATTGTCCGTGCTGGCAGCAGTCAAGGAAGCCTGGGCCTTTAGGGATAAGAAACTTGCACACTGTGTTCACTGTTTTTGTTTAGTATATATGACATCTTGCTCAATAAATTCTCCTTGATTCATAAATGCTAGCTGTCCATACCTTGTTAGGTCAAGCACAACTGAGGACCTCATTGTTGTAAATTAAAAATTCAGAAACGAGTGATTTTAATTAAAAGGGTTTTATAGCTCAAAACTCCAAAAACTTAGAGGTGTGTGTTGTGTTTCTCCACACAAGTTCATTAAGCAAACACTGTGGCAGAGTCCAGGATCTGTTACCTGAATCAGGCAGATTCAGTATAGAGTTTGATTGATGATTGACCAGCATGGTGCAACAATGCAAGGCTAGAGCTCTCTTGAAGGCTGAGATTGTTCCCACCTAGAAACAGAGCGGTTACAGCACAAGAGGAGACCATTCAGCCTGTTGTGTCTATGCCAGTTCTCTGCAAGAGCAACTCTGCTAGTCCCATTCCTCCACCCTATCCCTATACTCAGCAATTTTTTAATTTTTTGGGTGCTTATCCAATTCACTTTGAAGCACCCCAATGAATCTGCCTCCACTACACTCTCAGGTAGTGTTTCCAGATCCTGACCACCTGCTGTGCAAAAAAAGTTCTCCTCGTACCACCATTGCTTCTTTTGCCAATCACTTTAAATTGACATCCTCTGGTTCTCAATCCTTCTGCCAACGAGTACAGTTTCTCCCTATCTACGCTATCCAGGTCCTACATGATTTGAATACCACAATCAAATCTCCTCATAATCTTCTCTTCTCTAAGGAGAACAGCCCCAGCATCTCTAATCTATCCATGTAACTAAATCTCTCATTCCTGCATCCTCTCTAAAACCTTCACATCCTTCCTAAAATGTGGAGCCCAGAATTGAACACAGTACTCCAGTTGAGGCAGAACTAATGTTTCATAAAGGTTTATCATAACTTCCTTGCTTTTCTACTCTATGCCTCTATTTATAAATCCCAGAATCACATATGCCTTTTTTACCACCAACCTATCCTGCCATCTTCAACCATAGAACACTACAGCACAGAAAACAGGCCATTCGGCCCTTCTAGTCTGTGCCGAAATATTATTCCGCTAGTCCCATTGACCTGCACCTAGTCCATAACCCTCCAGACCTCTCCCATCCATGTATCTATCTAATTTATTCTTAGAACTTAAGAGTGAGCTCGCATTTACCACGTCAGATGGTAGCTCGTTCCACACTCTCACCACTCTCTGGGTGAAGAAGTTCCCCCTAATGTTCCCCCTAAACCTTTCCCCTTTCACCCTAAAGCCATGTCCTCTCGTGTTTATTTCTCCTAATCTAAGTGGAAAAAGCCTACCATATACCCGCAAATCTCTCTGTTCTTGCACCTGCTTTGTTTCACACTGCCTCTCCTCATACTTCCTACCAAAATCTATCACTTCACCCTTCTCTATATTTAATTTCATCTGCCACATGTCTGCCCATTCCATCAGCCTACATCCACTTGAAGTCTGTCACTATTTTCCTCACAGTTCACAATAATTCAAAGTTTTGTGTTATCCACAAATTTTGGGATTGTGCCCTGTACACCCCAAGCCTACATCATTAATGTAGGTCAAGAAATGCATAGGTCCTAATACGGATCTTGGAGAAGCCCATCTCCAGTTTGAAAAATAACTGTTCACCACTGTTCTCTGTTTTGTGTCACTAAACCAATGTTTCATCTACGGAAATACCATCACCTGCAAGTTCCTCTCCGAGTCACACACCATCTTTACACGGAACTATATGTCACTGTCGCTGGGTCAAAATCATGGAATTCCCTCACTAACAGCACTGTGGGTGTACCTACACCACATGGAGTGCAGCGGTTCAAGGCAGCAGCTCACCAACACCTTCTCAAGGGCAATTTAAGATGGACAATAAATGCTGACCATACCAACAATGTCCAAATCTCATGGGTTAATGGAAAAAAGATTAATAACATTAGTTTATTTTGGAGAGGCTAAATAAAACTTATACTTAAAAGACGGCATACCATGGTAAGAAAACATTGAGTGCATATTAATTGCAACGCATGAATACTCAGGGTTAATGAAGACATTTAAAAAAACATCATCTTTGCATTTGCAGTTAATACTGCTATCACAATCCTATACAGTATACAACAGCTTCCTCATTATCTTATAGGCAGTATACACCAGGCATGATGAACTGTGATAGCTAGCATCTAGAGTCTCTTTTGTTATGGTTACAAAGCATCGTTACTTCCTAAGCCAAGAAACAAATTACCACAAACAATATGGAATTTTAACAAGAAAAATAACATGCATCAATGAGTCTATGGTTCAGGCAATGGTTATAAATCGCTCCTTTGATAATCTGAATTTGCAACAACAGCTTTCTTACCTGGTATCAATTACAAACCATAGGAACTAAAAGATTAACAGAACTGACAGACCACTCTGATCTTCAGGTGATAATTATATAACAAAATTTATGCATTGGGATATGGATTTGATATGATATAAAATAAAGAAAGGAAATTGAAGATTTCTGGTTCTGTGATTAGAGAGACAAAGATTAGAGGCAAAACATGAACGAGACAAAAATAATTCCTGAAAATCTTGAAATGGGCCTCAGCAAGGTAAGGTGTTTGGATGGAAGAGCCTTTCTTCGTTATTATCTTCTTATTCTCTATAACCTATTTCATGATCTTGATTCAAACCAATATATGACATCAAATAAATCAATGTATTATTGCTTCTATAGATATAAAATTGTTTTAAAAAATTATTTGAGAAAAGATACTAAATCGCTCAAGACATTACAAGTGGAAAGAGGTCCGACACCATGAGCAGCTTCCTTTTCGCTTTATCGTTGATCAATGCAACCAGGATCTTTCCTATAAAACCACAGAAATTGGTCATTCAGCTGTTGACTCTATGCCTACAGCGATCCCAATGCACTTTGTTCTCTTCATGGCACTGAATCATCCCTTGCTTCAAATATCTGTCAATTTGACTTTAAAAGATGCAATGGCCTTTTTCTCAACTACACACTGTGGCCAAGCATTCAGTGCCCCAATAATCCTTCTTTTAACCTCAATGATTTCAATGTTCCTCCTATATTAGGGGACCCAAAACTGCCCACTGTACTCTTAGTGCAGTCTATCCAATATTTTGTACAAACTTATTCTCTTCAGGGTTAGGAAATGATAAGAAAACTAGATGTTGTAGGATAAAAAAATTAAATTGCACGGATGCTGCACACTGCCAGATTCAGTGAAAAGCAAACAGTAAATTCATCCTTGCCCTCTCCAAACATGCCATCCAGCATAATGTATAACAATGGGTGTCTGGGAAGGATAAAGCTTTCAGATAATATACTGATATAGCTAACGATCATTCCTCACTCCAGTTACAAACTTATATGAAAATGTCTCAACTGGTACTATTTCATCAAAAAATAAACATTAACAATTGATATGCCAGCAGTTAATGCCAGATGCGCCTTTCCAGTATTATTCCCGAATCGTCAAAACAACATGCTGAAGAAGCTCTTCATCTGAAATTATACATGCATAACATAAATAAAATCCAATTTTACACTTTGCAGCCCAGAACCCAGAAGCTATTTCATAGAACTACAAAATACTTTTTTTTTCCATTCATTTACAGGATGTGGGCATTGCTGGCTAGGACAGCCTTTATTGCCCATTGCTAATTGCCCTTGAGAAGGTGCTGGTGAGCAGCCTTCCTGAACTGCTGCATGCAGTTCCTGTGCTGTAGGTACACCCACAGTGCTGTTAGGGAGCTCCAGGATTTTGACCCAGTGACAATGAAGGAACAGCAATATATTTCCAAGTCAGGATGGTGAGTGGCTTGGAGGGGAACTTTCAGTTGGTGGTGTTCCCATGTGTCTGCTGCTCTTGTCCTTCTAGATGCTAGCTGTTGTGGGTTTGGAAGGTGCTGCCTATGGAGCCTTGGTGAATTCCTGCAGTGCATCTTGTAGATGGTCCACACTGCTGCCACTGTTTGTCAGTGGTGGAGGGAATGAACATTTGGAACGTGTGCCAATCAAGCAGGATGCTTTGTCCTGGTTGGAGTCAAGCTCCTTCAAAGCTGTCAGAGCTGCACTCATCCAGGCAAGTGGAGAGTATTCCATCACACTCCTGACTTGTGCCTTGTAGATGGTGGATTGTGGTTACAAGGAGGTCAAAGCTGGGAACTAAACATTCAGGGGTATGTGACTTTTCAAAAGGCCATGCAGGAAAGGTAGGGTGATGGGATATCTTTGTTAGTACGGGGTGGAATAAGTACGATAGCAAGAAATGATCTTGGATCGGAAGAAGTAGAATCCATATGGGTGGAGGTAAGAAATAACAAGGGGATGGCGACACTGGTAGGAGTAGTCTATAGGCCGCCTAACAGTAGCTATACTGTAGGATACAGAATAAATCAGGAAATAATGCGGACATATAAAAATGATAGTACATTAATCATGAGTTACTTTAATCTTCATGTAGGTTGTGAAAATCAAATTGGCAGAGGTAGCCACGAGCAAGAATTCATAGAGGGACAGCTTCCTAGAACAATGTGGGCAGAATTTTGCCCTTGGTGGGCGTGTGGGCCCCACCGGCTTGGTGGTGGGCGGACAGCCGACCCCCGCCACTGAAACGGGCCCCACCACCATTTTGAGCGGGCGGACCAATTAAGGCTCACCCAGCGGCCTGCCCAACAGGAAGTGCTGTGCGGGGGGAGGATTCCCCATCTGTCAAAGTGCGTTCTGCACCCTGAGACCAAGTGCTGTCTCAGGGGGATTACTGACAAGTAAAAAAGAAACCACCAAAAATAGAAAAATATTAAAATTATTAACATGTCCCCCTCATGTGACAATGTCACTCGAGATAGGACATGCTAATAAGAAACAGATTAACTTTATGAAACTTTTTAAAAACAGACATGAAACCTCGTCCCGCCAGTGGATGAGGTTTCATGTATTATCAGAAGCCCGCTGGGGCTCCTGGCCTGCCCGCCAGCCTTAAGGTTGGATGGGCAGGGTCTTTAATTATCTTAATTAGCCTGTCAATGGCCTTAATTGGCCATTGACAGGTCGGCGGGCGGACAGCTGATTTCGCTGTCCGCCCATCTTCCTGAAAATTTAAAGGGACTTTGATGACGTCGGGGGTTCCTCCCGACATCATCCCTCGTCATTTTCCCGTCGGCGAGCGGGCCCTGCCCCCAAATCACCGATGGGAAATTCCTGGCCTATATTGCAGATCCAAACAGGGGTCCGGCTATTTTGGATCTGGTAATGTGTAATGAGACAGATTTAGTAAATGATCTCAAAGTAAAAGATCTCATAGGAAACAGTGACCATAAAGTGGTAAAATTTAGCATTCAGTTTGAGTGTGAGAAATTTGGGTCGGAAACAACCGTGCTAAACATAAATAAGGGTAATTACAAAGGAATGAGGACAGAGTTGGCTGGGAAAGATGAGCAGAAAAGACAGTTGATGAACAATGGCAGATATTAACGAAAATATTTCATGACTCACAACAATGATATATCCCAGTGAGAAAGGAGGATTCTAAGAAGGGGATAAACCAACCATGGTTAACCAAGTTAGTCAAGGATAGTATCAAATTGAAAAGAAAAAACATACCACCACTAATCTTTGCCATATTGTAAGCTAGAGGATTGGGAAAGTTTTAAAAGCAAAAGATGACCAAAATAATAATAAAGAGGAAGAAAATAAACTTTGAGGGTAAACTAGCAAGTAATGTAAAAACGGACGGCAAGAGCTTCTTTACCTAGATAAAAAGGAAGAGAGAGGCCAAAGTGAACATAGGCCCCTTAGAGAATGAGGCTGGGGAAATAATAATGGGGAACCAGGAAATCGCAGAGGAGTTAAATAAATACTTTGCATTAGTCTTCACGGTAGAAGACACTAATGGCATTCCAAAAATACTAAATAATCAAGGGCAAAAGCGGGTTGGGGGGGGAGAAAATAAATGCAATAACTATCAGTAGAGAAAAAGTACTAGGGAAACTAATGGACTAAAGGCCGATAAGTCCGCTGGGCCTGATGGCTTGCATCCTAGGTTATTAAAGGAAGTAGCTACACAAATAATGGATGCACTGGTAGAAATCTTCCAAGAATCCTTACATTCTGGAAAAGTCCCAGAGGATTGGAAAACTGCCAATGTAACACCCTTATTCAAAAAGGGAAGGAGACAAAAAGCAGGTAACTATAGGCCAGTTAGCTTAACACCCGTTATTGGGAAAATGTTAAGAGTCTATTATAAAGGATGTAATAGCAGAGCATTTAGAAATGCATAATATATTCAAGCAGAGTCTGCATGGCTTCATGAAGGGGAAATCATGCTTGACAAATTTATCAGAATTATTTGAGGAGGTAACAAGCAGTATGGATAAAAGGGAACCAGTAGATGTAATATATTTGGATTTCCAAAAGGCTTTCAATAAGGCACCGCACATAAGGCCACTTAATAAAATAAGAGCCCTTGGTGTTGGGGGTAGTATACTAGCATGGATAGAGGATTGGCTAACTAATAGAAGACGAAGAGTTGGGATAAGGGGGGAATTTACAGGATTGCACCCTGTAACTAGTGGAATGCTACAGGGATCAGTGCTGGGGCCACAATTATTTACAATATATAGATGAGGGAAGTGAATGTACTATTGCCAAGTTTGCAGATGACACAAAAATAGGTGGGAAGGCAAGTGGTGAGGATGACACAAAGTGTCTACAGGGGGATATAGACAGGTTAAGTAAGTGGGCAAATACTTGGCAGATGGAATGTAACATGTGAGGAAAATGTGAGGTTATGCATTTTGGCAGGAAGAATAGAGGAGCTGAATATTATTTAAATGGAGAAAGACTGCAGAAAGCTGAAGCACAGAGGGATTTGGGAGTCCTCGTGCATGAATCCCAAAAAACTAACATACAAGTTCAGCAGGTAATAAGGAAGGCAAATGGAATGTTAGTCTTTATTTCAAAGGGAATGGAGTATAAAAATGGGGAAGTCTTGCTAAAGCTATACCAGGCACTAATTAGACCATACCTAGAATACTGTGAACAGTTTTGGTCCCCTTATCCAAAGAAAGATATAATGGCATTGGTGGCAGTCCAGAGAAGATTTACTAGGTTAATCCCAGGTATGAAGGTTTTTCTTATGAAGAGAGGTTGAGTAGGTTGGGCCTGTACTCATTGGAGTTTAGAAGAATGAGAGGCGACCTTATTGCAACATATAAAATTCTTAGGGAGCTTGACAGGGTAGATGCTGAGAGGTTGTTTCCCCTTGTGGGAGAGTCTAGGGCCAAAGGACATAATCTCAGAGTGAGGGGTCACCCATTTAAGACAGAGATGAGGAGGAATTTCTTCTCTGAGGGTAGTAAATCTGTGGAATTCTTTACTGCAGAGGGCTGTAGAGTCTGCGCCACTGTTTTTGTCCACAAAGTGCACATTCTAATTCCACACCATTGCTTTCTCCAAAACCCATTTTCAAGCAATTATCCAATTCCCCCTTAAAATAATGTATGGACTCTGTTTCAACACAACTTTTGTAGTAGAGAATTCCACACTCTTTCTGTAAAGATTCTTTTCAAAATTTCATTCTTGTGATTTTGTCAAGTGTGCTCACCTGGCTATGTTACAGAGCAGTGGAAACAATTCATCACCATTTCCCTTCTCATAATCCTGCATACTCCCAATAAAGCCACGAGCTTAGCTTTCCCAGTTTTAGTGAAAAGAGCTTTACAGGTATCTTCCAGAGTCTCTCTTCATAGCTATAAACCATCACCCTCTGGTAAAAACAAACTCTTCCGTGTTTACAGTGGTCTGTATACCTTTTTCATGATGAGTTGTCAAAACCGTATGCAATACACTGCCAACTGCAACCTATGATTTTATAGAAGTTCAAGGTTACCTCCTTATTTTTATATTCTTTGTCTTGAGGTACAAAATGAAGCATTCCATGTCTTTTATTATGGCCATGCCTACTTACAGCCACCTGTGTATCTGCACATTAACATTTTCTACTTCTCTGAAGAATTTAAAACCTTACCAGTTAAGGTAAATTTTCCCCCTTTTAGAGTCATTTGCAACACAGAAGGAGACCATTCAGCCCCATCAAACCCATGCTGTTTCCCTGGTAACCAATCCAGTCAGTCCCACTCCCCCGCTCAATCCCCATAGCCCTGCAAGTTTATTTCCTTCAAGTGCCCGCCCAATTTCCTTCTGAAACCACTGATTGCTTCTGCTTCCACCACCCTTGTAGGCAGCGATTTCCAGGACATTACCACTTGCTGCGTAAAAAAGTTCCTCCTCACATTCCCCTCTGCATCTCTTGCCCAAAATCTTAAATCTGCTTCCCCTAGTCCTTGTACCACCAGCTAATGGGGAGTGTTTTTCCTTGTCTACCTAACTTAAGTCTATCATAATCTTGTATGCCTCTGTCAAATGTCCCCTCAATCTCCTTTGCTCCAAGGAGAACAACTCAACCTTGTAACTAAAACCTCCCATCCCTAGAAGCCATCTGGTAAATTTGTACAGGGATAGTGTCTCAAAACCAGCAAACTCAGGACTGAGTCTGTGTCGGATTTCAGAGGCAAAGTGAAAGTTGGCTTTAGCCTCATGCATTGCAACATGTCAGCTCCTATGTGCTTATCCTTCCTTTATGAGACGTGTTTGTCCCTAGAGTCTGGATATTTCCCTTTGCTCTATGTCTCTTTTCATTCTACAGGTCATGTAAGATATAGTTTCCATGGGTAGGTATAGATGCTGCTTTCCTGCAAGTAACAGAGGATGCTCCGGGTTGGGACAGGCTGGGTCAAGGGTTGCTCCAACCACTCGGAGCATGGGAAATGACAGGCATGTGAGACTGCATGGAAACCTTCACTTCATTCTTCATTATACTACTGGCCAGAAGGCACATTTAGAATTTTGCCTTTGTGGTTAATTGATTAACTAAAACTAGCAGAATAATATAAATCTATTGGGGATTCAATGCTTAAGTTAAACTTTAATTATGCACTTGGCTCCATGGGGTATTCTTGCATGGCCCAGTCAAAAAAATGTCTAGTTTTCAAACATCGCCAGATTTTGGACAGCCAGATTTGAGGTACTGTACCTGTACTTGTGAAATATATTACAGAGTACTCCCATATTTTGCACCGTACTGCATCTACCATGCATCTTCCTTCACGATAGCTCTGCTATGCAGTCTTACACAACTCTGATTTGCCTGTCCCATTAACTTGGTGTCATCAAATTTTGGTATTGTGCCCTCAACTCCTCAGTTCAGATCATTTATCTGTAGAGTAAATAAAAGCACTCCCAATACAGAGCCCTGTGGAACACCACTCACCATGTCTTTCCATTCCAAGAAACTTCCTTTACCTCTGTTTTTTGCCTTAAAATGATCTCTCTAATTGTATGACAGCATGTGACTTTACCTTTGTCGTATGTGTCTTATGTGCTACCTTGTGTGGAGCGAAAGTTGCTGGGTCAAGTACATTGGCTGTAGTTTTCCTACAACTGTAAATGGCAGAGTTATCTGTCTGCTTTCAAGATTTGGGAATGAAAGTGACCATCTGGGGAGGAGCCGTCTAAAAAAGGGAAAAAAACAAACAAGCAGGGAAGCAGAAAATTTAAACTACAAAAATATGGATGGATGTTAAAATAATCTGTGACCCCAGGCAAATTTGATGGGCCATTCAATTCACATTTCAAGGTAATTACAGGCAGAGTGCAGCTCAAGTATCATTTCATGGAAATAAATCTAAACGGTAACAGTGATGATTCTTAAAAGCAGCTTATTTTTAGTATACTCACAATCACTGTCTACAGTAACTGTCAGTAGCCTTTAATAAGACAATGTATAACTTTCTGCACATTGGATTTTGTGTAATTATTGTCTTTCGTTTAAATTCAAGAGCAAAATATTATGCAATGGATTGTACAAAAATTATGTTTTTGCAAACTTTCTATAAATATATAGTGTATTAAAAACAATGTCACAAAGGAATGTTGCCTTCATAAATATGAGATAATATTGAAAGATAACAAGTATTCATTTTTACAGGGTTTTGGCAATTACCTTTAAAAGAAGAAAAGAGATAAGTGAAAAAGCCAAGAGCTTGAAAAGGCAGATTACTTACCCGGTAGTGTCTTGTTTCGCTGAATAACAAGCATCCCCATCACAATGGAAGAGTGTAGTTGCCTTGATAGATTCTGGGCCAAGCGCACACATGATGATGTCATGATGTTATAGATAGGTGGTGCCTGCCGCTGCTTTTATATTAAGCAAGAGTATCTGTGCCTTTGTGCTGTGACTTGAATGTAACTGCTTAACAATAGCCCATTTCTCTTGCCCAAAATTATATTCCCTGCAAGGGCAAGTTGGCTAAGGTTGTCATGTATGGAAGATTTATGTTAAAGGATGAAGATTCTACCAGGTAAATCATCTATCGTTCTTCAATGTTTCACATGCTCCACACACCAGGAGCAGTTCAAAGCAGTGCAATGTAGGGGTAATATCTCCATGTATTTAACACTCCCAACTGAAGAAACAGAAGGAATGAAATCCTGTCCCTACTCATCACAGTTTCTGACAACTGAGCTTTGAGACCAATGTCACGTTATCAGTACAACATTCATTCCGGACACTTGAATTTTTTGAACTATCCATGGGTTCAGGGAAATCCATACCAAAATCCACATATCCAATAAAAGTAAAGGAGTGTTGAGCCTTTGCGCCTTGAGACATGAACTTAGCCCTCAAGAAAAAAACAAAGGTGCTGATGGTTATTCACCATCTCCAGGTGCCCCCAACTTATAAAAGTGTCCTAAACTAGCCCTTAGTAGGTGCTTTCACTCATTGAAAAGAACTTCGAAATAATGAGAGCATTTGCCAATAAAAGAAAAAACAACTTTATATAACACCTTTCAAATCCTTAGTATATCCCAAAGCTGTCCATAACCACTGAAGTATCTTTGCCGTGTAATAACTGTTACCATTAGATAAATTAGAGCACAGCAAGGTGGCCCAAACATTATCTGGTCATTTACCTAGTTGATCTTTTCTTGGTGTTCTTTGACAGATAAATATTGGCCAGGACACCAGAAAATCTTCTATGCTCTTATTCAAACAGTGCCATCTGATCTTTAACATCTATCTGAAAGGCAGTCTAGCATATCATTCCCCTGCTAATGATGTACCACACCACCACAATGTTATCTGCATACATACATACATACTTGCCCAGTACTTTGGTCTGAAACTCTCTGGTCACAGATTTGTCAGTTGTGCTGCCTCTCATGCATTTGTCCTGAGCTTGGTTCCCTTGGAGTTGGTCAGGGACAAATCTATTATTGTGGAGATGGCTGTCATGACGGGCTATACCATCATGCATTGCCATCTTCAGACCAACTGAAGGTGCAGGACAGCGATGCAGCTGATCCTTATTGGTTGAAAAGATAATCTTTAAGGAGTCATACTTCTATAGTCGGTGGGGAATGTGAAATAAATAATGCTTCTTCCCTCATTCCATTTTAATTCCCTATCTCTTGCCAGACAGAATGAGGGGTCACCTTCGCTTATGGTCTCCTCAAAGTCACTCTCTAATTTAACAAAAAAAAATTCCAACTTTCTTCCCTCTTCTCCTGAAAGCTGGTGTACAGTTCCAAATGGTTTTCAAAATCAAGCCACAGTGGTGAATGGGAACATATTACTGAACTGCAGAGAGCATCAGAACAGAGCCCAATCATTGCCTTACACAAAGGAACTCAACTGATTCCTAACCTCCCTAGTTTACGGGCACAACTAGGTTGAGCCTTCTCACCACAGACCAAGGAATTGAATAAGGATTGAACCTATAATCATTGGCCTATCTGGTATCTGGCTTAGCATCACGCCTTGAGGTACATTCCCCTTTTTTCCCCATTAAAATTAGTCCTCAACTGTTTGGGGAAAAAATATTGCCCATGATGCGTTGCGTAGTCAGGAACTTGCAATATGGAAATTAGAAGCACAAGCCTAGACCCTATCACTAAGTGATGCAGCACCATAGCAAGTCAGCAATCCACCACAATAGCTTGCCCAATAAAATGGCATTTCAGAAGTTATCGGTTGTTCTCTCCTCTCTCCAATCAATGATCATAAGTCTCAGATATTTGGTAATAGCTCAGGGGAACACAAGTTGACTGCAGCTCTAACTTGCCAACAATACCAGAGGGCAGGTGGCAACAGTAAATTAGTTTTCAATAAATACATAAACAGGATATAATACAGGAAAGGTAATAAACGTGACACCGTCAGTGTTACCCATATCCTGCAAAAAAAATTCAGATGATCAGCTGTGGCACTACATTGCATCAGAGCTGGAAATTGTAAACTCAGTTTACTCTTAACTTCTACGCCTCAAGGTACATTTTCAATACTTAAAAGTATGTGAATTTTCAAACACCAAACGTATAAAACACACTGGTTCAGCCCCAACTGGAATATTGCGCACAGTTCTGGGTAAAACTCTAGGAAAGTTATGAAGGCATTAAAGAGACTGCAGAAAAGATTCGTGAGAATCATTCCAGGGATGAGGAATTTCTGTAAAGTAAAAAGATTGCAGAAATTGGGACTGTGCTCCTTGGAGAAGAGAAGGTTGAGAGGAGATTTGATAGAGATGTTCAAAATCATGAGGGGCTGGACAGAGTAAATAGGGAGAAACTGTTCCCATTGATGGAAAGATTGAGAACCAGAGGGTACAGACTTAAAGTGATTGACAAAAGAAGCAATGGCAACATGAGGAAAAGCTTTTTCATGCACTGAGTGGTTAGGATCTGGAATGCACTGCCTCAGTGTGTGGTGGACGCAGGTTCAATCAAGGCTTTCAAAAAGGGAACTGGATCATTATCTGAAAAGGAAAAAATATGCAGGGCTGCGGAAAGAAGGCAGGGTAGTGAATTGCTCCTTCAGAGGGCTAGCACTGATACGACTGGCTGAGTGGTCTCCTCCTGTGCTGTAACCGTTCCAAGATTCTACAGACAATACAAGCCTTCTTATACCAAATGAGAACTAATGAATTGCTAACTCAGAAATAAATGATGGTTTGGAAGAACAAATCTAAATACTGACCTCAACTTTATCAGTATAGCAATTTAGAGTTAATTTCTTATCAAATCCATTGACTCACATCAATCCAATCCTCTAATACATTAATACAAAGGTCTTAGAGTAATTCTTTAAAATGCTATACTCCAGTTATAAATATTGAATTAATACAGAATTAGTCCAGATAGTTGAGCACCTCAACACTAGTCTCTCAACCACATCACCAGCATACCATTTCAGTTTGGTTATTGTTTTTCATCTTCTCAGCCAACTGATAGGTTGAGCACCAAACAAAAGGACAAGCTTTTTATCTAAGTCATAAGATGAGACACCACAACACTTCATTCACCCAGTGGCCAATAATGGAATGGCATTAATAACCATCAGAGGTAAGTTAGTAGCTCAGTCCAATCTGCCATCCCAATGGGCTCGAATGATGAACAGCAACCTGCAGAGAAGGAGTTATAGGGAGGACACTCCCTTCCCCGGCTCCTCAAAAAAAATGCAAATTATTCAAGTTTTTTTAAAGATATGTAACAGTAAAAAGACAGACCCAGAAGTATATTTGTAAGAATCACTGTAATCTAAAGTTGTCAGATATGAGACTGACAACTTATCATACAGGTTTGAAATATGCCTATTGCAGCATTTAGATGGTAGGATCATAATATTGTACATCATATTTTAAATGTATGAAGAGTGCTATAATAATGCACTGTTTAGCCCAGTTAATAATTGATCAACTGTAATAAGCTGATAACGAAATTCCTTAATTGCTTAATTCCATCCTTAATTGCCTTTGTTTTCACAGCAGCATACGAGAGTTTTTTTTATTCATTAACGGGATGTGGGTAGAGATGGCTAGGCCAGCATTTATTGCCCATCCGTAATTGCCCTTGAGGATGTGGCGGCGAGCTGCCTTCTTGAACCACTGCAGCCCATGTGGTGTAGGTACTGTGATGATGGATTTTATTTTTTCTGATATTTTTGGGAATAAGGTGGCATTCTGTAAAGAAGGTTTTGTGTGCGTCTCCATGATTGATTGAACTGAGGGAAGCTAATAAAGGCAGCTTGTCTGTGAACATTTGTAATGAGAGGTTATGGTGATTTATAAGTAAATAGGTTGGATTTAAAATTTGCATCATGTGACAATTGGAGATTTGGTTTTGCAGCTGTTGAATTTCAACGGGAAGTTTAGAAGTGACAAGGAACTTTTACAACTTACAAAAGGTGTCACGGGTAAACGGGAAAGGTATATTAAACTTTATCGACTCGAAAGTCGAGGCAATAGGAGAAAATAGCAGATTTTTATATTTGGAGAAGGCGAGTTCAAGGAGGTGTGAGGGCAATGGAATTTGAGATGAAACGGAAAAAAGATATTTAAGGGAAGATGTGTAGCTGAGCTGGGGGTGGCTGTGGGGCAGAACCAACTGAAGACAACTTCTGCGTGCTGGAGTGTTGAAAAGCTGTGAAGGATTTGAATTGAAGAAAGCCACACATTTTCAAGCCAGAAAAATCCTTGTTTTCAGAAAGCAGTCCGTTTCTGACCCTTTCTTTTCGGTTTCCACATCTGAGTGGAGTGTTTGAGGAGTCATGTGGTATACCTTTATTGAAGTGACAACAATTCTTTGCCTTGTGTAATATTACTGGGTTTTTACAGTTAAAATATACAAGAGAGTTGTTGTCAAGAAGGTAGTTTGCTTGTGTGAAACAAAAACAGAATTACCTGGAAAAACTCAGCAGGTCTGGCAGCATCGGCGGAGAAGAAAAGAGTTGACGTTTCGAGTCCTCATGAGTTCTGTTGAAGGGTCATGAGGACTCAAAACGTCAACTCTTTTCTTCTCCGCCGATGCTGCCAGACCTGCTGAGTTTTTCCAGGTAATTCTGTTTTTGTTTTGGATTTCCAGCATCCGCAGTAGTTTTTTGTTTTGATCTCTGAGTTTACTTGTGTGTTTTGGCCAAGTGGGCTTTTTTAGGGGTTATGCTCAGCAAGTCTGCTCAGCAAATAACATCTGCTGCGGTTGTAACAGTACACCCACAATGCTGTTAGGGAGGGAGTTCCAGGATTTTGACCCAGCAACAGTGAAGGAACGGCGGTATATTTCCAAATCAGGATGGTGAGTGACTTGGAGGGGAACTTCCAGGTGGTGGTGTTCCCATGTATCTGCTGCCCTTGTCCTTCTAGATGGTAGTGTTCATGGCTTTGGAAATTGCTGTCTAAGGAGCCTTGGTGAGTTCCTGCAGTGCATCTTGTAGATGGTACACACTGCTGCCACTGTGTGTCAGTGGTGAAGGGAGTGAATGTTTGTGGATGGGGTACCAATCAAGCAGGCTGCATTGTCCTGGATGGTGTTAAGCTTCTTCAGTGTTGTTGGAGCTGCACTCATCCAGGCAAGTGTCTAGGGTTTAACTTCACATTACTAACACATACATCAAAAACAAAAAACAGAGCATGCTTTTTGAAGATGAAGTACTTTGTACTCGAGAAGATGACAACAATGGATGGACACTCAATAATGGATTTTTATGCTCGAATTACACAGAGACTATTACAAGATGAAGATGACAACACTATTTATGTGGTATGAAGCAAGCATATTCTAACAAACAACAAAAACAAACAAATCAAATCAAGAACACAAGTACAGCACTGAAGGACAACTCTACCCTAATTCTAATTCTGGATATGCTGAAGGATTACTCACCATTATAGTTAGATTTTGTATCAAGTTGAACAAAGGAGTTGTCAGTAATTGCGTGCAGTTCAGTTGGATGTTTGGATAACAGGGCGAAGCCATTGTACCTTGCTTCTTCGCAGCCGTGCCTAGGAAATTCCTTTGCATCACTTCCTGTGGTAGACATAAAGTTCTGTTGCAACCATTTCTTCCAATTATTGTTTTAATAGTAAATGCATTCAATCTCATAGGATCAAAGAAATAACAGTTTCAAAATGTTTTATATCCAAGTTTGATTTGCTAGTCCCAAAAAAGTGATGCATAGGAACTTCCTAAGCACAGCTCTCAATATCAATGGCATAATGCTATCACCCTAGTGCCTAAATGTCCAACTGAACTGCCTGTAATTTTTAACACTGCCAACTTTGCTTGGTTATACATTTTTAAAAAAAATCAATATTCTATAATATGTAATCAATGTTTTACTTTGTCTGCAATTATCATTTAGATAGAGTTGTCCTTTTTTAATCTTTAAAGACAAGTTTCTAACTTAAAGTTATTTATTTCAGCTTTACTCAGAGAAAAGTTAAAGTATCATTTTTTAGAGTGCTACCATCACCAGAAATGTCAAACTATGAGCTATGGCGACAATAACACGCGAGCACGCCTCATCGAACTAGACACTGGATTTGGACACGACAAAGGCACACCCAGCCCAGTCAACCTTTCAAAGTCTTCCTCATGAATATCCAGATACTTGCACCAAAGTTGGGAGGAAAGTCTCACAGACTAGAAACAGTCAAGCAACCACCTGGCATTGTCATACTCACAAAATCGTACCTTTCAGCCAATGTCACAGACTCCTCCATCAACATTCCTGTCATGCCCCACTGACAGGACAGATCACCAAGTAAAAACATAAGAAATAGGAGCAGGAGTAGACCATGGAGCCTGTCAAGCCTACTCTGTCAATATAATACAATCATGGAAACACAGTGGTATACACCAACAATGGAGTGGCTCTGGGAGTCCTCAACATTAATTCCGGACCTCATGGCACCAGCTCAAATCAGGTGAGGTAACCTCCTGCTGATTGCCCATCTACTACCTTTCCTCAACTGATGAACCAGTACTCCTCATTGCAGAACATCACTCGGAAGAGGGAAGGGCACAGAATATACTCTGGGTGGGGGACTTCGATAGCCATCACCAAGAATAGCTCAGGGCACCACAACTCTTTAGCTGGTTAACTGGTAAAGGACATAGCTGCGAGAATGGTGATTTTCACAACTATTAGCAAAGCCAGTAGGCAGTGGGTTGTTTCAAGTGTCTGAAGTGTTCTGCAATTGCTCTTCAGACAGTTCCAAGAAATCCACCCTTGGACTGTACATCCCATCTGCTGGGCATCATTTTTTATGAGCAGCCCCCCTCACCTGTGGTCTTCTGCTGCTGCTCTTCATTGTCCAAGTGTTCATAAAAAAATCCAGCAATGAAAAAACTTTACACTAAAATTCTAAACCCAAATGTAGCTGCAAAAAAAAAAGCCGAGAAGTTAAAAATGAAAGATTGTGACCCTCCACTCAAATCTAATGAAAATATTCTCAGATATTCCAAACCAGAGCTTCTAGTTCATTCAATGTTTCCCCTTAAATTTGCATTATTATAAACTGCAGCCAAAGGCTGCCAATTTACAGACATGGTGAAAAAGTCCACCTAAAAAACTATTTAAAAATTCAATAAGCAAATCCAAAACAAACAGCACTTAAAATATTTTAAGAGAAACATGATTAGACTCCTACTGATCCATTAATGTACCAAAACATTCACACAGATTGACGTGTCCATGCCAACAAACAATTACATGGCAAAGCTACAGCGATGCCCCAAAGAAAACACTGAATAGAACTAGGGAGGCAACGGTTCAATGAACCAACCTCATCCACAGTATCAGTCTGTTGTGTATCATAAGACCCAAGTATCAGCGTAGATAGCTAGTGGGCTCTTTGCATTAACTGAATACTTACATGCATGCTTTGATATGGCTCATTAATTTGAATACCGTTCACCAATTTGTTTTCATCTATATGCATGTAACTTCATTTCCGACAGTCATTTTGCCCAACTACAATCCTTCTGAGGGCTTTAAACATTATCTCGAGCATCCATCTACAAAACTTGAGAATATTTTGAAATGCATATTTTTGAGTTGAAAACCCAACATGAATACTGAAACTGTACCAAATCATTCTTGGGGTCTCCAAAACTTCACACGCTTGACTTGGGCTCCAATTCTGGGCATCCTCCTCGGTTGTTTGATTTGATAATGTACATCATCAGAACACATAAGTTGCCCACTATCAAATCAGACTAAGAGACAACCAAGGAGGCTGCTAAGAGTTGGAACCAGAAGCATAAAATGCAGTGAGTCAAAAAGGGTGTCTGTAGCTTGCACAATGTAGAAATGTTCAACATGCTGTTAAATCCAGCAAATGATTGGATAGTGACATAATACTACTGCAGGAGACAGTGGCATAGTGATAATGTCACTGGGCTAGTAATTCAGAGGCCCACGCTAATGCTCTGGGTCATGGCTTCAAACCCCGCCACAGCAGCTAGTGGAATTTAAATTCAATTAATAAATCTGGAATTGAAAGCTAGTCTCAGTAATAGTGACCATGAAACAACGGTTGATTATCATACAAACCCATCTGGTTCAAGAATGACCTTTAGAGAAGGAAATCTGCCATCCTTACCCGGCCTGGCCTACATGTGACTCCAGACTGACAGCAATGAGGTTGATCCTTAACTGCCCTCTGAAATGGTCTAGCAAGCCACTCGGTTCAAGGGCAATTAGGGGTGGGCAACAAATGCTGGCCTTGCCTTGACTCTCATGCCCCATGAAAGAATTAGTTAATGATGGTAGTTAGAAAGTGGAGGCGGTGTCATTGGCATACATGTGGAAGTTTACATGATCATGGGGCAGCATATAGGTGATGAACAGGAGCAGTGGGCATTGAATTCTGTTACTCGTACCCACTCTATCAATTCATAACTTTTAGAAAAAAAGCATTGCTGGAATATTGTGAGGGACAGCAAGATTATAATCTTCAAACTGCAGTGCTTGCTGATAAATGGGTATTTTTTTAAAAAGTATAAGAGTATGAATAAAGGTGGAACAGCAGCCAAGCAGAAACAGTGAACATACCAGGAGCCTATAATGAAGTTATGACATACAAGCTCATTTCATTATCAAGAAATATGTCACTTCTTTTTTCATTACATGAGAACACATTAGTCACAATTTATGGAATTATACTGGATTGAAACAACTAATTGAAATATTCTGAGGGTCAGGGTTTGGAAGGAAGGGTTAAGAATCCTGTACACCTTGCTGAAGTGACACTCTTGGCTCAGTAACTTTTTCCTTATTAATTAATGGGATGAAGACGTCGCTGGCAAGGCCAGTATTTATTGGCCATCCCTAATTGCCCTTGAGACAACTGTATGGCTTGCTAGGGCATTTCAGAGGGCTGTTCTGAGTTAACCACATTACTGCGGATCCGTATTTACACATGGGCCAGACCAGGTAAGGATGGCACATTTTCTTCCCTAAAGAATATTAGCAAACC
This sequence comes from Cetorhinus maximus, assembly GCF_964194155.1. Classification (NCBI taxonomy): domain Eukaryota; kingdom Metazoa; phylum Chordata; class Chondrichthyes; order Lamniformes; family Cetorhinidae; genus Cetorhinus; species Cetorhinus maximus. The sequence continues at coordinate 30,774,582 of NC_135881.1, forward strand.
AGGTGGATTTTTTAAGACATTCGGTCATTTTATTTTCACCATTACTGATGCTATTTTTATCCCAGATTTATTTCATTAACTGAGTTTGAAGCTGCCATGGTGGTATTTGACGTCATGAGCAGCATTGGTCCAGGTCTCTGGGTTACGAGTCCAAGAACAATCACTACACTATTGTAACCAAAATGTACAGGCTAACAGAACTATCACCGCTCCAAAGGTTGCGTACCTGAGTTTAATATGGCCACTTAACCAAGACTACTTATGTAGCACCGAGTGAATGCTGCATTGTTGGAAGGGGCCATGTTTCATGCTAAACTGAAACTCCACCTGCCCTCTCAGGTGGATGCAAAAAATTATACACCACTATTCAAGTAACAGGCCAACATTTATCCCACAACCAACATGACCTAAAGCAGATTATCAAGTAATTTTATCTCATTGCTATATGTGAAACCTTTCTGTGCAAATTATCAGTGTGTCTGCTTACATCACAATAGTGCCTGCATTTCCAAATGTTTTTCATTGGTTTCATAGTGCTTTGGGGCACACTGCAGTTGTCAAAATATTAATGCATGTTCTTTGTTTAATTAGTGGCTGTGCATATAGTAGATAACAGAAAAGGTGAATGAAAAGCCTACACAAGACACACTAGAAAATGATCAAAGGAAAGCAGAATGGGGGCAGCTGCTACCTTGTGGTTGCATAATTTGTGGTCTATGGGAGTAGGAGTTGACCAAAGAGAGAGAGAGAGAGCGAGAACATCATCCAGGTTAAGAACAAGAATGAATACCTCCAAGTCTTAAACTGTATTAGGGCACGGGTATGTTATTGGAACATGGGGGAGAATTTTCTCCCCGTTGGGGGGGCTGAGCAGGAGCGCAGCCGATCACCACCCACGATCAGCTGTGCGCTGCCATTTTATGTGGGCAGGCCAATTAAGGCCCGCCCAGACTGACGTGCACCCGAAAGCGCTGAGCGCTCCCTGTGCAGGTGGGGGGAGGAGACTGAGTCAGGGCCTGCGCTCTTCCGCGCATGCGCACAAGAGCGCAGAAATCTCGCTGAGGCTCAAAAATTTAAAAATAAAGAAAAAATTAAATTTTTAAGACATGTCCCCTCATGTGACAGTGTCACATGAGCTGGGACATGACAATGAACTTTAATAAAAATTTTTATCCAATTTATAAAGGCTTCATGAAACCTCATCTGAGGTTTCATGTTAAATGTGAAGGACGCCTGGACTCTTCGCCTGCCCGACAACCTTAAGGTTGGACGGGCAGCTCCGTTAATTATTTAAATTCGTTTTTAAATGGTCTTAAAAGGCCTTTGACAGTTCGGCGGGCGCGCAGCCGACTCCAGTGCATGCCCGCTGAACTGAAGATCGGAATGACGCGCGGTGACATCGGGACGCACGTCTGATGTCACCGCGCGTCATTTTACGCGTCAGCGAGCGGGGCTCACTCCCGCAGGCCAACCTGAAAATTCTGTAGGAAGTGAAGGGGCTGAACGGCATGAACATTTAAGCTATAGGAGATAGATGTCGACCAAGGTATAAAGCTGAACCTTTTAGTAAAAAAGCTTTTGAAGCAGTATCCTTTTGCAAGGGAAGCAGTGATAAAGAAAACAAGGGAACTAGAGCACAATTAATGAAATCAATTTGATCCATCACACACTATTCAGCTTGCAGTCCCAAGGAGATGCAATAGAGTATTAGAAATTCTTTTAAGGGTAGTGAAGCGGAACATACTTTTGTATAACCAATATGTTCGTCAGAAGTAGGTTTGATTTCCCCAGTGTGATGACTTTCTGATTTCAGCAACACTTCTACAGGAGAAAGAAAATGAAGAAGGAGCTGCTCCCCCAAAGCCTGTCCACTATCTACGAGGCACAAGTCAGGAGTGTAATGGAATACTCTCCACTTGTGCAGCTCCAATAACACTCAAAAGCTTGACACCATCCAGGACAAAGCAGCCCGCTTGAATGGCACCCCATCCACAAACATTCACTCCCTCCACCACCAATGAACAGTGACAGCAGTGTTTATCATCTACAAGATGCACTACAGAAACTCACCAAGGCTCCATAGACAGCATTTTCCAAACCCACAACTGCTATCATCTAGAAGGACAAGGGCAGCAGATATATGGGAACACCACCACCTGGGAAGTTCGCCTCCAAGCCACTCACCATCCTGACTTGGAAATATATCGCCATTCCTTCACTGTCACTGGGTCAAAGTCCTGGAGTGCCCTCCCTAAATGAGCTGTGGGTGTACCTACACCACAGGGACTGCAGCAGCTCGTGAGGGCAGCTCACCACCACCTTCTCAAGGGTAATTAGGGATGGGCAATAAATGCTGGCCTAGCCAGCAATGCCCACATCCCATAACTGAATAAAAAAAGAACTCATTGGTATTAGAGATAGATTGGGAGGGGGAGAAAGGACTAGAAAGGGGGGGGGACCCCAAAAGAGATCCAAAAAAAAGAGCAGCTGGAAAGGTGAAGTGAGATGACAAGCTGTTTGGAATGGTTTTACAAAAAATTGGGGATATGGCTGCATGCTCCCTTCATTGGAGGGAAGGAAAGTCAATTTATGGTCCTGTCGTCATTTAACATTGAACTACATAGGATATAGGCTCAGAAACAGGTCATTCGGCCCAAACAATCCACATCGTTGTTTCTCCACTCATTAGCACAAGCAACAAAAAGAGGGTTGACTTTGTTCTGTGACCTGCACAAGCTTGTTGCTGAAAGCTTATCTGTATAATATTCACATTGACCAGTATAAACTCTGGGAACCAATGATTTTCATCAAGTACCCTTAGGAGATTGCCCCTTTACTTTAGTAGGTTGCATGCTGGTGGTGGTGAGCCGCCTTCTTGAACTGCTGCAGTCCATGTGCAGGTACACCCACAGTGCTATTTGGGGGAAGAGTTAGAGGATTTTGACCCAGCAAAAGTGAAGGAATGGCGATGAAGTTCCACGTCAGGATGGTGAGTGGCTTGGAGGGGAACTTCCAGTTGGTGGTGCATCTGCTGCCCTTGTCTTTTCAGGTGGTAGAGGTCACAGGTTTGGAAGGTGGTGTCTAAGTGAGTTGCAGCAGTACATTTTGTAGATGGTACACACTGCTGCCACTGTGCATTGGTGGTGGAGGGAGAAGATGTTGAAGGTGGCAGATGGGGTGCCAATCAAGCAGGCTGCTTTGTCCTGGATGGTGTCAAGCTTATTGAATGTTGTTGGAGCTGCACTCATCCAAACAAGTGGAAAGTATTCCATCACACTCCTGACTTGTACCTTGTAAATGGTGGATAGGCTTTGGGGAGTTAGGAGACAGATTACTCTCCGCAGAATTCCCAGTCTCTGACCTGTCCTTGTAGCCACAGCATTTATATGGCTCGTCCAGTTCAGTTTCTAGTCAATGGTACCTCCGAAGAAGTTGACAGTGGGCGATTCTGCGATGGTAATGTCAGTAAGCATCAAGGGCAGATGGTTGGATTCTCTCTTGCTGGAGATGGTCATTGCCTGGCACTTGTGTGGCTCGAATGTTACTTGCCAATTACCAGCTCAAGCTTGAATGATGTCCAGGCCTTGCTGCATATGGGCACGGACTGCTTCAGAATCTGAGTCATCACAAATGGTGCTGAACATTGTGCAATCATCAGCAAACAACCCCACTTCTCACCTTATTATGAAGGGGAGGTCATTGATGAAGCAGCTGAAAATGGTTGGGCCTAGGACACTACCCTGTGGAACTCCTGCATTGATGTCCTGGGACTGAGACGATTCCCCTCCAACAACCACAACCACCTTCCTTTGTGCTAGGTATGACTCCAACCAGTAGAGAACTTTCCCCTGATTCCCACTGACCCCAGCTTTGCTTGGGCTCCTTGTTGCCAAATGCTGCCTTGATGACAAGGGCAGTCACTCTCACCTCTGTAGTTCAGCTCTTTTATCCATGTTTGGACTAAGGCTGTAATGAGATCAGGAGCATAGTGGCCCTGGCAGAACCCAAACTGAGCAACAGTGAGCAGATTAATGCTGAGTAAATACCGCTTGATAGGTAACTGGCGGGGTTGGGTTTGTCCTGCTTTTGTGGGCAGGGCATACCTGAGCAGTTTTCCACATTGCTGGGTAGATGCCAGTGTTGTAGTTGTACTGGAACTTGCTAAGGGCACAGCTAGCTCTGGAGCTCAGGTTTTCAGTACTATTGCTGGAATGTTGTCAGGGGCCATCGCTTTTGTAGTATCCAGTGCCTAAAAATGTCTTCAACATGGCAACTCACATACACATTCTACACACTGGAGAAGGTTGGCCTTAGCTAGAGGTCTGCCCAGTGGACATGGATCTTATATGCCACTCCCCTTGCAGTCAAATTAAACTGTGCAATCTCTTCCTGCTTTTTTTTGTTGAGACAGAGTACAACATCAATAGGATAAAAGCAAAACACAGTGGATGCTGGGAATCTGAAATAAAAACAGAAAATGCTGGTAAAACTCAGCAGGTCTGACAGCATCTGTGGAGAGAGAAACAGAGCTGACGTTTCGAGTCCATATGACCCTTCTTCAGAGCTACAGAGAAATGTGATGAAATTTATACTGTTTAAGGGGGGTGGAGCAGGTGGAGCTGGATAGAAGGCCAGCGATAGGTGGGGGCAAAGGAGAGATTGACAAAGATGTCATGAACAAAAGGACAAAGGGGGCGTTAATGGTAGTGGTAAGGGCTAAAAAAGGTGCCGATAGTGGCATTCAGATAAGAAAGCAGAATGTGATAGTAGCAGGACAAGGGTAAGCACTCTGAAAAGAACATCATGAACAAGTAACAGATGGCCCTAGTAGGGGTGGGGCGGGGGTAGGGGGCAGTGGTGGGGGTGAAAAAAGGGATCAAAAATGGGAAAAGAAAGGGGGGATTAAAAAAAAGGGGATAAAAAAATAAATGAATGAAAATAAAAAAATGAATAAAAATGAAAATAAGTGGATATGGATAAACACTTGTTCATGTTGTTCCCCCCTTAAACAGTATAAATTTCATCATATTTCTACTCCTCCATAGCTCTGAAGAAGTGTCATATGGATTCGAAATTTCAACTGTTTCCCTCTCCACAGGTGCTATCAGACCTGTTGAGTTTTTCTAGCATTTTCTGTTTTTGGTACAACATCAATAGTATTGTCTCACTCTACAAATAATCTAAATGCATGTGCTGATCACCATGGCCTGGATTAGGCAGCCAGTAGCAAACAAACAATGCTGAAACTTCCCACATATTTTAGGTGCTTGAACAGCAACTTCTCAAACCTCCGGTCTAGGGTGGCGCCCTCTAGAGGGGGCTTGTGTCATGTGCAAGCACAACAAGCAACAGTATGGCCCTTGAACCAAATGCAGAGTCCATACCAGGAAGTATGATTGAGAATATTTAATCATGTACAGAAATAAAATAAAAGAAGCATAAACACATGGGATTAAGAGAGATAAAAGAAAAAGCCAAAAATAAATGACTTTTTAAAAAATCTCCAACGATAATTAAATTCTGATGGACTGAGACTCCACATTTGAAAACTAAAATTTTCAGCCCCACAAATTTCTTGGCAGAAATTAAAACTTAGCACATTGCTAAAAATTCAATTACACCGAGTACAGGAGATGCATCTTTTTCTGGCCCACATAGTTGGTAACAAGTGGGTGAGTATAGCAGCTCATTGTTGTTTTATCATAAACAAGGCTTGTGGGGGTGCAGGGGAAATCAGACAGCAACTTTCAGATTTCCACATTTAACTGCACAAGCATGTGCTTCTGCAAGTTGCTTTCTGATTTATGCCATAATAATGTTGAACGTTGCTAAGTCACCATTATTCCATAGCAAAATCTGGGCCAATGTTACATTTTTAATTCAAGCTATTACTAAGGACTTGTTTTTCAAAAATAAAAAATTCAAAAAACAAATCCTGACATGTTGACCTAAATGTAACTATAAATATGTAGACATATAAATGCAAGTTTTCTTTATTGTTTTACACAGTAAAGCAATCTAACCACATGTGTATTTAATGCAATAAATATTATTTAAGGTTCGTAGTTATACTTACTACAAGGAAAATTCCCAATTCATCCACTGTTCATGGTAAATGTTGATGAATGTTACAGAACTCAAGAATTAATGACGTCAGTCACCAGAAAACAAGCCCAGAAATGATCAGCATTCCTCAGGGAGAAAGAAAGGAACCAGGTCCAATTTCAGATTTTCTGGTACAGTGATTCAACTTCAAAAGGAAAATGACGAGGTATAAAAATCTAGCTGGTACAAATTGTTCTTTTTCTTTTCTCGTCATCACCAAGCAAAAAATGAGTTATGCAAGATCCAATGCTGTATTTTGATTTTTTTTTAAGGCTATCACTTGAACATAAACAACTTTAAATGCACAGATAAAGCTGATTAAAATGACAGTCAGGATGAGCGCAATTAATTGATCTCCAAATAAACTGTTACAAAGCACATGTCTACAATCATTTTTAAAATGTACTGTCTTTTCCAGATTCTTTCTCCAGAACTCATTTTATTGAATGCATAGTTGTGCAGTGATTCAACTTTAATGGCTATCCTTATTTTTATGGCTGTGTATAATGACACCAATATTCCTGGCCAGAATGGAAGATTGCATACTTCTTCAATAGTGCCTGGAGACCTCCCTACTTTAAGTGACTGGGATTGGTTTTACACACACAATTTGAAAGACATAACTAACAACAACTTGCTTCTACCTAGCACCTTTAATGTAACAAAAGGTCTCCAGCTGCTTCACAAATACGCTGTCTAACAATATCTGACAGAGCCAAGGAGATATTAGATATCCTCCACTCGCTACCTTTTACTTGAAAAATAATTCTGTTTTTAATCGGGAGGCTTTGCTGTAGTTTCGCCAAGACGTTCTGTTTGCTATGGTTCACAGGGAGTCACTTTTAAATAGATTCTGTTTGCTGTAAATTAAACTGTTGTAATTCCTATCCCAAGTCCCACCTGCAACCAACTTGTTGGCTGGCACAGTGGTATTATTCATTCAAAGATGTAGGCATTAGTGGCAAAGTTGGCATTTATTGCCCATCAAGAGTTGACCTTGAAAGGCGGTGGTGGGTCTACATCTAGGGCTGATGTAGTCTGGCTAGTGAAAGTCCTCCCACAGTAGTTAGGTTGGAAATTCCAGGATTTTGATCCAGCAACAATGAAAAGACAGACAATACGTGTCCAAGTCAGACAGGAGTGTAGCTTGGAGCTGACAGTACTTTCATGAACCTACTGCTTTTGCCCTTCCAGGTAGTAGAAGCCACGTACTTGAGACACTGCCATAGGAGCCTTAGCAGGTGGCTCCATCATGTAGATAGTACACACTGCAGTCACAGTACACTGTCAGGGGAGATGGGGCTGTATTGACGCTCCCAATTTCAGCTTTGATTTCAAAGTGGTTTTGTCAAAACTAAATTTGAACTGAAGTGGATTGAATCTCCCTGGAGGAGCAAGCCTCTATCAACAATGTTCAAAAGCAAGCAACCCTAGCTCCAAAGAGAACACTACTACTCATTTGCACTGGTCCAAGCCATAGAGTACAGTTGTAGTTTAAATGGAGTTTTAAATAGTTAAACCATAACAAATTCCTTTAGAAGAAGCAACTTCAACAGTTAGCAAGGAATGAAATTGTCACTAGGTCACAAAAATGCGCGAACAGCAAAGTAAAAAATGGCCACTCAACAACAACTTGTACATAAATATAAGTTAGCTGACCTGCAGGAGTGGGGAGGGGGGAGAGTCAGATGTGGGTAAGGTTGAAGTCGGAGTTTCCTTGCACACAGAGTTTTAACTTCACAGCGTGCCTATGACATTATTAACTGGTTCCACACCCCGAAGCCAACCTGAGCACCAGGCTTGGTTTCCAGTTGAGAGGAGTGTATTTCAGCGGAGGTTACAGATCAAGGAAGGTCTGTGCCCCGGGTGGTGGAAAGTGGTGGGGGTGCTGGGGGGCGTTGGAGGAAGGAATTCAGGAATGCACAATCCCGAGGTGGGGGAAAGGAGGTTGTCAAATCTCGAGGTTGGGGATGAAATCAGAGGCCTTTGAGGGAGGTCGGTGGTAGGGAGACAGACCAGAAGGTGTAGAAGGATTTCCCTGACAGGCGCACTAAATTCAGCAGGAAAGTTCACAGGTTCCTGCTGGTTGACAGTCCTTTGCTTCAGGAACCCCAGCCATCCGCAGTTAAATATCAAATGAAGGGCAACAATGAAGTGTGCAGCCTTTTTGTAATATTTAAAGTGCCAACATGGCTGCCTGAAGCAGTTTGGTTGCCTGCCCACTGTCCTGCCTCAGTCTAAACCGGAAGTGGTCAGGCTGGAGGTGAGTTTGGGCCAGGATTCAGGTTTTCAACACATCAAACACCAATCCAAACCAAACCATCCGTTCTTTGAGGATAAAAGAGCCCCATTACATCAGGTCTATAATTCTTAAAGCAGCAACACACAAATGCTATTCTCTGGTTCATGGTTTTATTGTTATAAGAACATAAGAAATAGCGGAAGATCATACGCCCATCAAGCCTGCTCTCCCATTCACTGTGATCATGGCTGACCTTGGGTTTCAACGCTAATTTTCCACCTGCTCCCCATATCCCTTGATTCCCTGAGAAACCAAAGTCCATCTATCTCAGCCTTAAATATATTCAATGATGACACATCAACAAACATCTGTGCTAAAGAATTCCAAAGATTCATAACACTTTGAAGAAATTTCTCCTTATCTCTGACCTAAATGATCAGCCCCATATCCTGAAACTGTGCCCCCTTGTTCTAGATTCCCTAGCTAGGAGGAACAGCCTTTCAGCACCTACCCTGTCAAACCCCTTCATAATCTTGAATGTTTCAACGAGCTCACCTCTCATTCTTCTAAACTCCAAAGAATATAAACCCAATTTACTCAGCCTCTCATCATAAGACAACTCTCATCCCAGAGACCAATCTAGTCTACTTTTGCTATACTGCCTCCAATTCAAGTATTTTCTTCCTTAAATATGTAGACAAAAGTGGCACACAGTATTCCAGGTGTAGTCTGACCAAAGGCATGAAGAGGTCAAATATACCCGTTAACTCATGGGAAACCCTGGCTTGTGATCAATGAAAACAGAGAAGGCTCATTTAGGAAGGTACCAAACACATTGAGAGGCTTTGTCAGGAGCATGTAGAGGTGAAGCCAAGGAGTCGGAGAAGTGCACAAACCTCCAAACAACTCATCTACCGAACCCTTCATCACTGCCTGCCCCACATGTGGCAGAATCTGCAGATCATGAAGTGGACTCATCAGTCATCTCATAACTCATCAAACTGGAGTGGAAGTAAGTCACCCCCGATATTGAAGGACTGCTTAAGAAGGAGAAGACCATGGCTAGTGAAGCTGTGAGTAGTGTGTTGGCTTTGCTGCTCCAGGTGGTACCCAGCAGTTTCCATATGAGGTTGAGAAAACACTCACTGACAATCTATGTTCTCTGGAAGCCTACTTCAGAAAATGGAGACTTCGACCAAACACTCACAATACTGTAGCTTCAGCCTTCCACATGAACAACTCAAAAGCCAGGGAAGAACTTAATGTCCAGTTTTGTGGCTGACCACTCACCCAGAACCCAACACCAATATATCTTGGCATCACTCTTGACCATACACTGATCTATCAACAACACCTCCAGGACACCAAAAGCAAAGTCAAAACAAAGAGGATTGGCTAATGGGCAGAAAGCAGATAGTCAAGATAAATGGGGCATTTTCAAGTTGCCACAAGATCAGTGCTAGAGCCTCACTATTTATAACCAATATTAAACGACTTGGATGAAGAGACAGTTTGCTGATGATACAAAGCTAGGTGGGAATGTAAGCTGTGAGGAGGACACAAAGAGGCTGCAAAGAAATACATACAGGTTCAGTGAGTGGACAACAATGTGGCAAATGGAGTATAATGTAGGGAAGTGTGGGTTATTCACTTCAGTAGTAAGAACAGAAAAGCAGAATATTTTTTACAAGGCTTGAAACTTGTAAATGCTGACATTCAGAGATACTAGGGTGTACTCGTACAAGGAACAGAGAGCTAGCATGCATGAACAGCAAGCAATTAGGAAGAAACTGGCATGTTGGCCCTTATTGCAATGAGATTGGAAGACAATAATATAGAAGCCCTTCTAAAATTGTATCAGGCTTTGGTGAGGCCATACCTGAAGAACTGTACACAGGTCTCCATATTCAGGAGAGATATATTTGCCTTGGAGACAGTACAGCAAAGGTTCACTAGATTGGCCCCTATGATGAAAGGCTGATTAAATTTGGCCCAATATTCCCTGGAGCTTTTAAAAATAAGAGGTGATCTCATTGAAACATTAAAAATTGTCAGGGGCTTGTCAGGGGTAGACACACAGGTGGTTTCCCCCCCCACCCCCCACCACCTTGATGGGGAATCTAGAACATGGTAGCAAAGTCTCAGGATTAACGAGCGGATCATTCAGGACTGAGGTGAGGAGAAATTTCTTCACTCAGAGGGCTGTGAAGCTTTGGAATTCTGTGGCTCCATTGTTGGGTATGGGCTGAGACGGACAGATTTTTGTCCATCTCAGGTAATCAAGGGATATGGGGGGGGGGGTGGATGGGACAGTGAAATTGTGGCAGAAAATCAGTCAAGCTCGTATTGACTGGCAGAGGAAGCTTGAGGAGTCTGTATGGTCCACTCTTGGTCCTATTTCTTATGTTCTGAATATATTCAAGACTGAGATTGACAGACTTTTGGACACTAAAGGAATTTAGGGACAGGGTGGGAATGTAGAGTTTAGCCATTATCTTAACAAATGGAAAAGCAGGCTCAAGAGGCCGTAATGTCCACTCCTGCTCCTATTTCTTATGTTCTTAATTTCTATATATATTTTTAAAATTGCTTAATTCCTCCATGGCACTCTGTTCGTGCTTGGCCACTGATCCACTGAATTTCCAAGGTTTCCTCCCCCAAAATTGATCTGGGTTTTAATCTGTTTTTTACCTCTCAGAAGAACACATGACTTTATGGTGGGGTGCAGTGTGTACATATTGATATCACAGTGGTGAGAGAAACTGGATGGACCAGTGTCTTTTCTTGTTTGTTATTATTTGTATGTTTGTAAGATTCTATGAACTGCTAACATTTTCTTCACATTTGTTATAGATTTCTTTCTTTTGATTCTGACAATTTTAATTCTTAATAAACTTAGAGGGACACAGTACTTAGGAGCAAGAGTAGCCCATTCGGCCCCTCAATCCTGCCCTGCCATTTGATAAGATCATGGCTGATCTGATTGTGGCCTCAGCTCTACTTTTCTGTCTGCCCCCCATAACCCTTTGACTCCTTTGTCTATCAAGAACCCATCTAGCTTAGCTTCCACTGCTTTCTCAGGTAGAGAAATCCACAGGCCAATGACCCTCAGAGAAAAAAGTTCTCCTCATCTCGGTCTTAAACGAGAGATCCCTTATTTTAAAACTGTATCCCCCATTTGTAGTCTCCCCCATAAAAGGAAACATCCTCCAGTATCCATCCTACCAAGTCCCCTCAGGATCTTGTATGTTTTAATAAGATCGCCCCTCATTCTCTTAAACACTAATGGGTATAGACCCAACCTGTTCAACATTTCTTAATAAGATAACCCCTTCACCCAAAGAATGAGTCAAGTGAATTTTCTCTGAACTGCTTCTAATGCAATTATATCATTTTTCAAATAAGGAGACCAAAACTGTACACAGAACTCCAAATGCAGTCTCAAGACTGTACAGCTGGAGCAAACCTTCCCTACTTTTATATTCCATTCCTATTGCAATAAACTGCAACATTCTGTTTGTCTTCCTAATCACTTGCTGTACCTGCATACGTACTTTTTTGTGATTCATGCACCAAGACACCCAGATCCCTCTGTACCACTGAGTTCTGCAGTCTCTCCATTTAAATAGTATACTGCTTTATTCTTCCTGTCAAAATGTTCAAGTTTACATTTTCTCACACTATACTCCATCTGCCAAATTTTTTCCCACTCGTCTATATCCCTTTGTAGACTCTTTACCCTGTCTTGACAACTTACTTTCCTACTCATCTTCGCGTCACCAGAAAATTTAGCTACCATACATTTGGTCCCTTCATCCAAATCATTGATAAAGATTGCAAATAACTGAGGCCCCAGCACTGAGCCCTGTGGCACTCGTCTAGTTACAGCTTGCCAACCCGAAAATGACCCATTTATCCCCACTCTCTGCTTCCTGTTAGCTAACCAATCCTTTATCCGTGTTAATATGTCACCCCACAATGTATCATGTGGCACCTTATCGAATGCCTTTTGGAAATCCAAGTACACACATCTACAGGTTCCCCTTTATCCACCTTGCTTGTTACTTCCTCAAAAAACTCTAATAAATTAGTTAAACATGATTTCCCTTTCACAAAACCATGTTGATTCTGCCTGATTGCATTCTTTTCTAAGTATCATGCTATAACCCCCTTAATAATGGATTCTAGCAAATTTCCTATTACGGATGTCTGGCCTATAATTTTCTGCTTTCTGTCTTCCTCCCTTCTTGAATAAAGGTTTGCTATTTGCTATTTTCCGATGCACAAATTTGGTTGGTACATGTAGCCAGAATTTATGATTTGCAGGGGGCTTACTGGCCATCAATTGAAGGTTCAGATATAGACCGAATGGAACAATTGGGCCAGGATATTGCTTCCTTCCCTATTTAAAAAGGTATAACATTTCTGTTGTATCTAAGATAGAAGTTTTTCCCCTGTTGAGAGACAAACACTTTAGAAAGGATGTCATGGCCATGGAAAGGATGCTCAAGAGATTTACTAGAATGGTACTGGGGATGAGGGATTTCATGACAGAAAGAGTCATCAACTGGAAACATTAACTCTGTTTCTCTCTCCACAGGTGTTGCTTGACTGTATTTCCAACCTTTTCTGTCTTAATTTAATGAAGGGCTTCAGCTGTGCGGAGATACCAGACAAGCCAGGGTTCTTCCCCTCACAGCAGGGAAGGTTAAGAGGAACAAAAACAAAAATACCTGGAAAAACTCAGCAGGTCTGACAGCATCTGCAGAGAGGAACACAGTTAACGTTTCGAGTCCGTATGACTCTTCATACGGACTCAAAGTGTTAACTGTGTTCCTCTCCGCAGATGCTGTCAGACCTGCAGTTTTTCCAGGTATTTTTGTTTTTGTTTTGGATTTCCAGCATCCGCAGTTTTTTGCTTTTACTTTAAGGTTAAGAGGAAATTTGACATGGGTGTTCAAAATCATTTAAGTTTTTTGTTGAGAGCAAATAAGGAGAAACAGTTTCCAGTGGTAAAATGGGTGATAACCAGATGACACAGGTTTAAGGTAATTGGCAGAAGAACCCAAGGCAAGGTTAGGAAACATTGTCTTTTTTTAAAAAAAAGTTGTTGTGATCTGGAATACAATGCCTAAAAGGGTGGTGAAAGCAGATTCAATTTTAACATTCAAAAGAGACTTGGATAAATTGGTATTTTTTTTTGCAGGATTATGGGGAAAGAACTGGTAAATGGAAATAACTGGATAGCTTGATTAAAGCGTCAGCACAGACACAATGGGCTCCTTCTGTACCATTTCATTCCATGATTCTATGAACTTTCCAAAAACAGACCTTTAATCACAGAACAATATACACAAAACCGAGACAGTTTCATAAAACTTTTTTAAAATGCAGCAGAAGTAAAAATTAACATTGTCTTTGTACATCCATTTTTAAAAGTGGCAAGCAATACTCAAATCCAAAACTCTAGTTATACGTGTAGCCACATTTATTGCACTTGTTAGGGGGTCCTTTTAACATTGCATTTGTAAAAGGGTCCTTCTAGCTTTCCATGGTCAACAGCCAGTCAGTGAATTATCACCATACATCCTTCATGAGATAAACTTGGTAAACGTTCGGATGCAGTGATGCAGTCTCTCCCTATACTAAAATTATAGCCCTTGTCTGGGAATTAGTACCTTAGCAACCATCACCATTGAACATACAGCACTGCAGCTACTAATAACATACTTCTCTCTGAAGTTAAATGTCAGTACTATAATTGCTTTTGTCAGAATCTTTGTTTCAGATTTGGATTGCATTAATTTCCCTACTAAAACAGAAATAACTGGTTACATTTATCACAAATGACACTATCCATGCTGTTTTGCACTGACAGCAACATCACTCTGTTTCAATGCAGTTTAAATGCCAAATCTTAGGCACATTTGAATTGTGACAGCAAATGTTGCTGTGCTATCCTTTTATCCCATTCCTGCCTCCAATACATGTTAAAAAACATTTACATTAATTAACGCACATATCTCCCTTCTCAATTTCTATTATCCACATACTGAACAAAATGTACATGCAAAAATCAAGAATAAGCAAGATGCTGCACCAAAAGATAGAATTTAATACCAGTTTGCAAGAATTTATTTATTTTTTATTTGCTCATGGGTTGACAGCATCACTGGAAAGGCCAGCATTTGTTGCCCATCCCTAATTGCCCTTGCGAAGCTGGTGGTGAGCCACCAATTTGAACTGCAGCAGTCCATCTGATGTTGGAATACTCACAGTCCTGTTAGGAAGGGAGTTCCAGGTTTTTGACCCAGTGACAGCTAGTGAAGGAACAGTGATATAGTTCCAGTGGCTTGGAGGGGAACTTGCAGGTGGTGGTGTTCCCGTACTGTCCTTGTTCTCCTAGGTGGCAGTGGTGAGTGGTGTAGGTTTGGAAGAGGCTGTCGGAAGAGGCTCAGCGAGTTGCTGCAGTGCAAACTGCTACCACTGTGTACCGCTAGTAGAGGGAGTGAAGCCGGTTGCAAGCCAACTGAATTCTCCATTCGTCCCCTTTGTTCTCTCTAACCTTAGGCTCCTACACTGCTCCAATAAAGATCAAGGAAAAGCAACTCATCTTTCGACTCATGCTTCTTCTGGCTTCTCTCATTTTACTTATGGTCACCATAATGCTGGTTGATCATCATTCTTCATCTCTTCTTGTCAGTCACCCATTCCTCTTCAATCCCACTGTGTTTAAGTCTCTGGTCACCACATCTTTCATCTGGCCTTAGGACTTCCTCCTCTTCTTCCTGGCAGCCTGTTATGACGTGGCAGATGGTGTGTGACAGAACAGACCAAATCCACAATGGAAATGTGGCCATGCTGTCACAATGATTTTGCAATTTGTATTTATTATGAGAAGATGTGTGCATTGAATTCAGAGTGATGAGTTCACCAAGACCTTGAGAGGTTTTTAAAAAATTAGATCAAAATATTTATTAACAAAATATAATATCTCAAACACATACATATAACTACAATTACTTAGTACTATAGCAAATCCTAAAATTCCTAACTGACCTGACTCCCAGTTACAGCCCACTTTAAGGCAACAGTTAAAAATAGATTTTAGGTTTAAACAGATCCAGCAAAATAACACAGTGCACACTTGGCAGTGGAATTTCAAATGGATTCAGTTACTTTACATAGCAGATTTATGCACAAATGGCTAGAGGCATCTTGAAGGTTGTTTCACACAATCCTGTTAGATCTTACATGGTCTTATTCACATAGCCTTTCATTCTCCTTTATATATGTTTCTCCCTTTTTAATATGTAAATTCTATTGTTCCACACATCTTTGAAACTGCATCTTCCTCATAATATAAAAACTTTCATGTGGCCAATGTTGTCAGTAACCTTTGGGAAAAATAAACACACTCCTTAGCCTTGATTATCTGGCTAGTTGTAAACAGATTAACTTTGAAATCCAACAATCCCTTCATGTAACTAAAAATGCAAATTCCTTTCACAACTTACATGCTAAGCCAGCATCCATGTTTACTTGTTAGCATGGCAAGCACATTTCTATGCCTAGCTTCTTTTGATGATTTCAAGCTTGCAGTCTACTTGACTCCAAATGTAATTAAATCACGCAGACAGACCCCAACTATAATCACACCCATAAACCTACTTTACAATAAACCAGAAAAATATTATGAAAATTATTATACCTTTGTCACACAGTCCCAATTCCATCACTTGCCTCACTACATTTCCTCTCTTTCTCCACAAACAGATGACCATACTATTTCAATCTTTTCTTGGCTACTTTTTTTGATGCTCCAATAATCTTCACTGATCACCCCCCACCCCCCCAAAGCACTGGCTCCTGATTTTGTCCTTTCTCGTTACTCCACACACCCATCTCCGCATCCACATCTCATTAGTGTCCAGTCGTTGTTCCTCTTTTCTTGATGTTGCCCAAGTTTCCGTAATTTTGAACGAGGCCAGTCCTACAACCCCCTTGTAGATTCTTCCTTTCAATTTCAGTGATACTTTTCTATCACATAACACTCCACTGCACTTCTTCCAATTACTCTAACCAAAGCTACTCTGTTGCTTAATTTCCATGCACACACTTGCATCTTCTGCCACCACTGACCCCAGATACTTGAAACTGCTCATCTTTCCATTAATAACAGCAGAAAAGGTTGGATATACTCAGCAGATCTGGCAGCTCACAGATCTGAAACATTAACTCTGCTTCTCTCTCCATAGATGCTGCCAGGTTTGGAGTGCTTCCAGTATTTGGTTTTTAATTTCAGATTTCCAGCATTCGCAATTTCGGCACCTTTCCACTATGCACTTTTACAAGCTTAACACTGAGATTAAGGACTGTATATCTTCACCACTACTCCCATTTTCTCTTGGATAGCAAGTGCTGGTAATGGAGAATTGTTACATCAAAGTGGAGGGATGTGGGCAGGTGTTGGGGCTAGAACCACTGTTAATTCGCAAGCCACCAGGGTAGTCAATATTGCTAGGATGCACTCGCCTTTTTCCACTGTATTCTTGTGCCATATGAGCCTACTCTTTGCCCAATATTCCATGACCAGAATTTTTAGTTCAGCGGGTGGGTGCGCGATGACTTCGGCCAAGCCGCCGACGTGAACGCGCAGTTCAGTCGGCAGGTGTGTGCCGGAGCCGGCAGTGCACCAGTTGGCAATTAAAAGGCTTATTAAGTTATCGATTGACGTTAATTTTTCACTGTCTGTTCAACCGACATTTGCATTTTTTTGGAAACCTCATCCATGGGCAGGATGAAGTTTCCAAAAGCAAATACAAATAAAATAGAAACTTTATTTTTTAATTAAAAACATGTCCCTGCTCATGCGACAGTGTCACATGTGGGGACATTTCATTACATTTTTCTGCTCTTCATTATTTTTAAAAATATCTCTTCATCCCCTTGAGGCAGCTCCGTGCCACACGGAGATTATTCAGCGCTCTCTCGCCTGCATTCACATAGTTCGCGCTAGGCCTGCTCGCCCTCCTCCCCCCACCCGCACAGGCAGCGCTCAGCTCTGCCGCTCGTGTATCACGCAGGATGGGCCTTAATTGGCCCGCCAGTGTGAAATCGCGGTGAGCTGTCGATCGCGGGCAATGGTTGGCTTCCTGACCGCCCCCACCCACCGATCCCGCACGCCAAGGGCAAAATTCTGCCCCCTGTTTCCTTTCCCCTCTACTATTCTGCTGTAACCATTTACACCTCTTTTGTTGCTTTTGTCATATTATCACCATCTTTCCCTTGCACCATCATCCTCGACATTTCAATACTCCTACCCTCCATCCTATCACAGACCTTTTCCCTTTCCCTGCTCCCTTCTTTCTGACTCAGCAGTTCAGCTGAAATAAAAATAGAAAATGCTGGAAAAACTCTGCAAGCCTGGAAGCATTTGTGGAGAGAGAGAAACAGAGTTAACATTTTGAGCCCGTTATGACTCTTCATCAGACCACTGGAGACAACTCATACGGACTTGAAATGTTAAATTGCTGTTTCTCTTCCCACAAATGCTGCCAGACTTGCAGAATTTTTCCAGCATTTTCTGGTTTTTTTTCAGATTTCCAGCATCTGCAGTATTTTGCTTTGATCTTAGTGCATAAATCTGAAATGGTGGCTGTGCTATCTCTCCACAGATGCTGTCTGACCCGACGTGCATTTTCTGTTTTTCTTTCAAATTTCCAGCATTCGCAGTATTTTGCTCTTTTTGAAAAAGAACAATTAAAAAATCTTTGCTAGTTAAGACAGTAATTGTTAGGCTGGGCTGGGCACAAATTAACCTGTGGGGGGAAAGTAAGTACAATTTACAATTGTTAAAATTACGTAGTTTAAAGGCAGCAGCGTGATAATTATTTCCCCTCCCATAACTCATGACCAGGACTGGTACATGCTTTGTGTTAATTAGTTGGATTACCATTGCAATAAAAATCATTCGTGTTATAGATTTCTGCATCAGATTTCAGCTATGGTGATCATTTTGTTTTAGATATCACAATTGAAACTCATGTAATGTTTTACTAAACCCACTGAAAAAACTATGCATGAAAATAATCATCTGAAAGTGATCACACCAATTATGGTGTTTCAGGCTAATTTCCTGTCTAATTTGCTTTACAAATAAAGATAAATGAACGTCTATGGCACTATTTTGAAGTGGTACAGCAAAGAAAGTCTGCCTCAATTTATTAGCCATGATATTTGGCTGGAATATCAGGTAATAATAGGAGGGAGCAAGGGCAGAGACAGGCTGACAACAAAGGTGAAGGAGAGGATGGGTGCAAGAGGAAGAATAATTTTGGTGATTTGGAATTTTAAGTAACAGTACAATCTGGCAGCCATAAAAATTGAGAGAATAAGATCATCGACAATTTGAATTTATATAGTGCCTTTAACATAGTAAACAGGAGAGTTGCCAAACAAAATTTAGCACAGACCCAGCACAGAAGGATGATATAAGGACAGGTGACCAAGAGCTTGGTCAAAGATGTAGGTTTTAAGGAGGATCTTGAATGAAAAGAGGTTTGGGGAAGGAATTCCAGAACTTAGGGACGAGGCAGGTATGTTCAAGAGGCCTGCATTGGAGGAACGTACTTATTTCAGAGGGGTGTAGGGCTGGAAGAGGTTACAGATATAGTGAAGGGAAAGGCCATGGGAAACATATCGAGAACAAGGATGAGAATTTTAAAATTGACACAATGCTGAACTGGGAGTCAATGTAGGTCAGCAAGCACAGGAATGATGGGATAATGGGCCTTGATGATTTAGGATGCAGGCAGCAGAGTTTTGAATGCACTCAAGTTCATTAGCGTAGAAGTTGGGAGACCAGCTAAGAGAGCATCGGAATAGTCAAGCCTAAAGACACAGTCATGGACAAGGGTTATGGCAGCCAAGACAGGGATGGAGTCAGGCAATATTGGAGAAGAGGAGTAGGCGGTTCTGGTGATTGAATGGACACGAGCTCAGAAGCTCATCTCAGGGTCAAATATAACGCCAAGATGCCATTTCAGTGGAATTAAACAAGAATGATATGCTAATTCATGTAAATTAACAATGTTCTTTATAAAATGCGTATGTTTTTCTCTAACAACACAGAAGATAAATTAAACAAGCTGTTTTAAGAATTTCCATTTTACCATCTGCTGGCCTTGTAACTTCAGCTGGAGGTTTAATCATCACATTAAGTCAGATTTACTGGAGCATGCATTAATAAACAGGGGAATTCCAGGGGTTATCCTTTCAACCTGACATCATTCCCCACCCCACCCCCGCCAAAACACCTAGCTTTTGTGCAACCTGATCATTTCATTTGAAATCTCAGAGGGGCATTAACCTTTAGACTTCTCTACCCCAGACAGCATTAAAGGCTGGGTCATTGAATTTATTCAAGGCTGAGTTAAACAGATTTCTGATATAAAAGGGAGTCCAGGATTATGGGGACAGGCAATAAAGTGGAGTTAAGGCCACAATCAAATCAATGATTTTATGGATTGTGGATAAGGCTCAAAGGGACAAATGACCAACTCCTGCTCCTATTTCTGATGTTCCGATGTTATTAAATCTATCCTTTTTGCAGTTGCCTCTATTTGCACTTAATTGTCCCACTTAAGGCACAACAAAACTCAAGGTGAAGAGAGAAAGTAGTTTAGGACATGCAGAAATGCAAAGAATACAGATTTCCCCTTAACACAATATCAGAGATTTCATTTTTTTCATGGGTGGGACAACTAAATCTCAATGCTTTTGATAAAGAGCCAGTAAACCTTTATTCTGTTATATAATAGACTAAACTGCATCTGGAGATAGACCCGAACGCTCTTCCACCTGTCTGTAGTGGCTTCCCTTCTTTTTCCTGCATTACCTCTGGCGTTCCTCAAGGATTTATTCTTTACCACCTCTAATTTCTCAGCTACACGCTGCCCCTCAGCAACATCATCTGAAAGTAGTGCTAGTTTTCACACGTACACTGACGATAGCCAGTTCCACCTCACCAAACCTCTTTCAGCTCCTCCACCGTTGCTAATTTATCTGACTGCTTATCCAATGTCCAGTCGTGGATGAGCAAAAATTTCCTGCAATTAAATATGGGGAAGACTGAAGCCATTGTTTTCGGTCCCTGTTCCAAACTCTTTTCTAGTTACCAATTCTATCCCTCTCCCTGGCAATAGTATGAGACTGAACTAACTTGTTCGCAACCTTGGTGTCACATTTGACTTGGAGTTGACCTTCTGACCACATATTCATGTCATCACTAAGATTGCCTATTTTCAGCTCCTTAACATCATCTGACTTCTTCCCTGTCTTAACTTATCTGCTGCTGACACCCATATTCATGCCTTTGTTATCTCTGAACTGGACTAGGGTCCTGGCTGGTCTCCAACATTTTACCCTCCAGGAAATTGAGGTAATCCAAAACTCTGCTGCATGGGTCTTAACTTGCACCAATTCCCATTCGCCCATCATCCCTGTGCTTGCTAACCTCCATTGGATCCCTGTCAAGTAACGGCTTGATCTTAAAATTCTCAGACTTGTTTTCAAATCACTCCATGGGCCAGAATTTTTAGGAAGACAGGGTTTCCCTTACCGCCATCCGAAGAGTCGACGGTGAACACATCCCTGCTGATACTAGCTGCCCACAGCCATTTAATGCTCCAACCAGTGTCAATTGACTGGAAGTGGGACTTCCACCCCTCAAAGGAGGAAGTCCTGCTTCAGTCCCTCTCAATCAGATTGGCCAGCAACTCTTGTTCCAGCAGTGCCAGGAGCTGCAGTGGACAGCACTGGGACTACAAGCAATCCCCAGGGTCTAAATCCTGGGAGTCCAGGGCCAGATAAGTGTGTGTGTGTGTGTGTGTGTGTGTGTGTGGTGGTGGTGGTTGGTGGTGAGGAGTGGGTGGATGGGGGGCTCGACAGGGAGGGGAGGAGCGGCCAGGGGGGAGGGAGCACCCAAAGGAGCCTGGCCTTGTGGGGAGATGGGGCGCTCAACATTGAAAGGAGGCCATTGATGGAGGCACACCACCTCCTTTCCCACCCGAGGCCTGAGCAGGGTCACTTTCATGCTTCCACCCTGCCCCTGAACTCCTCTCACCAACCTGAAAATTGAGCTCATAAGTGGTCATTAATTGGCCACTTAAAGGTCTCCCCTGTGGCAAGGGAGGGCAGCCTGGTCTAGGCCTCATCCATCCCAGTGTAAATTTGCAGAGAGGTCCAGGTGGGCAGATCATCAGTGGGAAGGCTACCTGAGGAACTTTATGGGCCCCCTTCATCCGCCTACAAACCCACCAGTGCAGTACATTAAATTCTGCTCAAGGTCTCATCCCCCCCTCCCCGCCCCCTATCTCTATAATCTCCAGAGATATCTGCACTTATCTAATTCTGGCCTCTTGAACATTCCCTGCAAGGGAGGGAAAAGTTATCAATGACTCCCACTTCAGATCACTTTCCTGTGCATATGGATCTTGAGTGAGGACAGGGCTAGCTCAATTGTATTGCTCACAACAGTTGACCATCCTGCCAACACTCAATGCCTGGGCTCACACGAGGTATAGGCTCTTGGGCAGGATAGAGGAAGGCGGCTGACATTAATATAGTGTCAGCGTGATTCATTCCCTTTAAAAATGGAGAGGGTTAAAAGGAAAACTCTATAACCTTAAATTTATCTCAATACAATCAACACTACTGTTACTTTGTTTCCAATTATTCAGGTTGGCGCAGGCAGTTTACAACTACAATCTTATCACAATTAGCCTGTTTCCTTTTGTTATCTGTGTGCACAGCAAGATACATCGCGAAATGTCAACAAAACTGTTTGACAATTGCTTTCCAACTAGGTCCGATAAACCATGCAAGTTTTGGAATAAGAAATCAATAGCAATAATTTTGCAACCACTGATACAAAGTATGTGCCAAAGTTGCAAGCTAATACTATTGGTTTCTTCTTCTTCCTACCTCAAAGAATGCCAACAGGTCAACTGATAAAGAGCCAGTAAACCTTTATTATGTTATATAATAGACTAAACTGCACCTAGAGATGGACCCAAACTTGCTTGTCAATTTCAACATTATGTAGCCTGCTCTGCAACCTTAAATTAAATCTTCCAAATTCATTTAAGTCACTGACATGTTAAGCATCCAGACATCATTTTCTAGTGTGCAAAACGGTCACCCTGTTCTACCAGCAATAACATCTTCTCCACGAAAACAGTGTCGCATCCGCAGCTTTAGCTGCAAATATTTTTATGTCAAGACGCACAACAGTACAAAGGGAATTTGTTCCTCTATAATTCATAAAATGCAGGTGTTCATTAGTTATTTACCAGGAGTGTACCAGTAGGAAATTATTTCAATTAAGTTTATGCCTGTGGGCAAACTGCAAAGGCAAATTCAGATTCAGACCAAAAACAACAGCTAAGAATTTATGCTAACAGACAAATCTCCACAACAGCACAGCCAAGAATATACTGGTGAACCACTGGGTTTTTATATCTAATCTTATTGAGTAGACACATATTTACCCACTTCAGCTCATAAATATTCCAGCCAAAGTGGAACTAAGCTACAAGAACCAGGAAGGTTCCATGCTAAACTGGATTTTTATTATATTAACTATCTTAGCTATGGTGGCATTATATCTACTATATTTATTCTCAGTGCCCTGGACTGTGGAAGTAAAAAAAAATTAAAATCAGCTAGAAGTGCTGTTCCCGATTACTAACCTGTTATCTCAACTGGAAACCTCAGGAGTGAATAGGATTGGACGCAATTGTGCCAAGTTACTTAATTTCAGCCAGTTTGGACCTCATGTTGTTTCTCCACTGACAGAAGAAAATCAAAGTAAATGAGAGTTAGATGTGACTCCACGCCCACAGTAATGTGGTTGACTCTTAACTGCTGTCAAGGGTAAATTAGGGATGGGCAACAGATGCTAGCCTCATTAGCAATGTCCGCACCCCATGAATGAATCAAAAAAGTAAAGGAGGTAAGAAAATTTGCAAAGACAATAAACACATTATTTTTATATATAAAAGAGTTGGAGTGAGCTTTTGAGATGTAGGTCATTGCCAAATGGCAGCTAAACTTGCAATAAAAAGCTGATGGCCAAAAAATTACTATCATTAAGTGGCCACTTATAATCATCTGGGAAATGTCAGCATCCACTGCAGGCTACACAGCACTAAATCATATTTCATTCATTTGTTTCAGGTTGTAAAGAATCATTATGAATATGAAGATACTGTAGGTTTAAAAATTCATCTTTCAAGATGTCAATATGCTGATCTCGACTTTGGAATGCTAATATCAATACTGACAGACAAAAAGTTAGGTCTGCTTCAACGCGCAAGGTTCTTTATCACACAGTGGGCAACTTGAATCTCTTTATCTACTATTAAAATGCACCTGAAAACAGCACAGAACTTTTCAATAGTGGCAAGTCTTTTAAATATTGCATACAGTGCTACATGGGACATGGTACCCTTCCTTTGTATACTGCTTGCACAAAAAGGGCAGTGACATTACATCACATTACTTATTTATGATTTCATCATTTGGGACTGCTCTTCTTGGATCTTTCTTCCAGGGCGCTGGGTCAGCACAGCGTAACCCTAAATTCACTGCATTGGGTCACTGCAAGGCTGCATATACTGCCCAACCCAGCTGCCCTAAGATACTGCGCCATTACATTGAGCCACTGATTCGATGGTGCCCACACGTCAGTATTAGCCGAGGGGATCTGAAATCGAGAGTTTAAATTCTGTAGTTGCCAGCCTTAAGCAGGGTTTTTTAAAGGGTTCGCTGTGCTCAGCTTAATCAAGAACCTGCTGAAACTGGATCCTTATTAAGTGACTCAGATAGACCTTTTGTGGCTGGAGCATAAGTAGCCAATTTAGTGTGACTTACAATAGAGTGCTGGAGTTGAGCGCTTCAGGGAGTGGAGGAAGGGAAAGAGGTGATTGGTTGCTTTTGTCTAAACTTTTTCAGCCTCCAGGAATTGATTCTTGATCTGCTACAGTGAGACCAGTGGCGGTGTGATGTCACGAACCACAACGTGATGCGAATGCAGGGAAAGCAGCTGCTTGGTGAGTAGGATTGGTGAGTATTTCTAGTTTTTAAAGTAAAAATAAGGTTTTTAGTTTACATTAGGTCTCTAGCCATTTTTTTTCTCTCTTACTTAAAAATAGCCTGTTAAGTACCAGGTCAATACTAGTGTAAAAAAAATAATTACAATTAAGTCTAAGGAGGTAAGGAATGGGCATACTAGAGTAATTAATTAATAAATTAAATAAAATACAAAATTGGTGGCAGGACGGGTGACGTGTTGCTGCTGCAGTATGTGGAGTCTGCTGGACACCAAGGTGTTCCTGAGCAAACATGTCTGTAGTTAAGTGTTTGCAGCTTGAGGAACTTTGGATTTGAGTTGAGGAGCTGGAGTCCAAGCCACAGACATTGCACTACATCAGGGAGGGGGAAAGTTATCTGGACACTTTGCTCCAGGAAGTGGTCACACCCCTCAGATTAGGTAATTCAAATTTGGTCTGTGATCAGGGACAGGAGGGTGTGACTGCAGGTGAGGCAGGTATGGAGACCCAGGGGGTTGCATTCAAGGAGCCTCGGCACCTGCAATTGTCCAAGCGGGGACTGCAGGGAGGATGAGCGATCTGACCACGACACCGTGGTACAGGGAGCCATTCCTGTGGGGGGAGGAAATAGGAACATAGTCGTCCTAGGGGACAGCATAATTAGGAGGATAGATACTGTTCGCTGCAGCCGTGAGTGTGAGTCCCGAAGGCTGTGTTGCCTGCCTGGAGCCAGGGTTAAGGACATCTCCTCAGGGCTGGAGAGGAACTTGGAGTGGGAGGGTAGAGATCCAGTTGTCATCATCCACGTTGGTAGCAATGGCATTGAGAGGACTAGAAAGGAGGTTCTGCAGGAAGAATTTGAACAGTTCGGAGCTAAATTGAAAAGCAGTATGTCCAAGGTAATAATCTCGGGATTACTAACTGAGCCACAGGCAAACTGGCATATGGTAAATAAAGTCAAAGGGTTAATGCGTGGCTCAAAGATTGGTGTGGGAGGAATGGGTTTCAGTTCATGGGGCACTGGCACCAGTACTGGGGTAGAAAGGAGCTGTTCCAGTGAAAGAGTTTCACTTGAACCGTGCTAGGACCAGTGGCCTGTTGAATCTAATAATTGGGGCAGTAGAGAGGGCTTTAAACTAAATGGGGGTGGGGGGTGGGTGGGTAGGTTCTGGAGAGAGGATATGTAGGCTTACAAAGCAAAAGGATATGCCAGCATTGCAGGGCAGCTATTTAGGTAATGATACCCAGAGTGTGGTAGGGAGGAACAGGGTGTACCAACATAAAAGAAACAGCAGCAAATAGGGTCAAAGAGGTGAAAAAATGGTAAAAGGGCAAAATTAATGGCTCTTTGCTTAAATGATTTGGAAAGTTTTAAAAACCAACAAGAAGTGACCAAAAAAATAATAAGAGGGAGAAAATAAACTGAGGGTAAGCTAGCAAGTATTATAAAAATAGACAGTATGAGCTTCTTTAAATATATAAAAAGGAAGAGAGAGGCAAAGTCAATATAGACCCCTTAAAGAATAAGGCTGGGGAAATAATAATGAGGAACCAGGAAATGGCAGAGGAGTTGAATAAATACTTTGCATCAGTCTTCATGGTAGAAGACACTAATAGCATTCCAAAAATACTAAATAATCAAGGGCAAAAGTGGAGGAAATAAATACAATAATCATGAGAGAAAAAGTACTAGGGAAACTAATGGGGCTAAAGGCTAGTAAGTCCCCTGGACCTGATGGGTTGCAAGCTAGGATATTAAAGGAAGTAGCTACACAAATAATGGATGCACTGGTAGTAATCTTCCAAGAATCCTTAGATTCTGGAAAAGTCCCAGGGGATTGGAAAACTGTGAATGTAACACCCTTATTCAAACAGGGAGGGGGACAAAAAACAGCTAACTATAGGCCAGTTAAGCTTAACATCTGTCATTGGGAAAAAGTTAGTCTATTAGAAATACATAATATAATCAAGCAGAGTCAGCAAGGCTTCATGAAGGGGAGATCATGCCTGACAAGCTTATTAGAATTTTTTGAGGTAACAAACAGGATAGATAAAGGGGAACCAGTAGATGTAATATATTTGGATTTCCAAAGGCATTCGATAAGGTACCACACATAAGGCTACTTAATAAGATGGTGTTGGGGGCAGTATATTAGCACTGATAGGGGAATGGCTAACTAATTGAAGGACAGAGTTGGGATGAGGGGGGCATTTTCAGGATGGCAACCTGTAACTAGTGGAGTGCCACAGGGATCAGTGCTGGGGCCACAATTGTTTACATATATTAATGACTTGGATGAGGGAAGTGAATGTACTATCGCCAAATTTGCAGATGATGCAAGTGGTGACCATGACACAAGTCTACAGAGGGGTATAGACAAGTTAAGAGTGGCCAAAAACTTGGCAAATGGAATATAATATGGGAAAATGTGAGGTTATGCACTTTGGCAGGAAGAATAGAGGAGATGAATATTATTTACATGGAGAAAAACTGCAGCACAAAGGGATTTGGGGGTCCTTGTGCATGAATCACAAAAAGCTAACATACAAGTTCAACAAAGAATAGGGAAGACAAATAGAATGTTGGCCTTTATTTGAAAGGGAATGGAGTATAAAAATAGGAAAGTCTTACTAAAACTATACAAGTCACTAGTTAGACCACACCTAGAAGACTGAACAGTTTTGGTCCCCTTATCTAAGGAAATATATACTGGCATTGGAGGCAGTCCAGAGAAGGCTCACTAGGTTGATCCTGGGTATGGAGGGATTGTCTTGAGGAGAGGTTGAGTAGGTTGGGCCTGTACTCACTGGCGTTTGGAAGAATGAGAGGTGACCTTCTTGAAACATAAGATTCTTGGGGGGGGCTTGACAGGGTAGATGTTGAGAGGTTGTTTCCCCTTGTGGGAGAATCTAGGACCAGAGGGCATAATCTCAGAGTAAAGGTTCACCCATTTAAGACAGAGACTGAGGAGGAATTTGTTCCTTCAGAGGGTAGTGAATCTGTGGAATTCTTTACCACAGGGGGCTGTAGAGGCTGGGTGGTTAAGTATATTCAAGGCTGAGATACAGATTTTTAATCAATAAGGGAATCAAGGGTAATGGGGAAAAGGCAGGATAGTGGAGTTGAAGATTCAGATTAGCCTTGATCTCAGTGAATGGCGGAGCAGACTTGATAGACCAAATGGCCCACTTCTGCTCCTACGTCTTATGGTCTTATGAATTCCAGGATATTGATTCAACTATAACGAAGGAACAGCAATATATGTCAAGGTTAGGATAGTGGAAGTTAAGGGTACTTGTGTTCCATGACACTGCTGCTTTCATGCAGTGGTACAGATTGCAGGGGAGGGAGGTACCATCGAAGTAACTTTGGCAAGTTGCTGCAATAAATCCTGTAGATTATACATACTGCACAATGAGGAAGCGGGAGTGTACTGAATCCAGTGGCAGGGAAACCTATCCAGCAAACTGCTATGCCCTAGATGGAAGAACGACAATACTTCTTTCTCTGACCTACCCTCACTTGGGTCCATATTCACTTACTCAAATCAGACAGATAATCTCTACCAATGGTTTTTCTTTCCACCTTGTGTCTTCACAGGCCTTTTGGTCCATCCTTGGTTGTTTCTTTGTCCTATGGTCAGCTCTTCCCCTCTCCATCACCTCTCTCAACCTTTTCTCTACCTGTGTTGTCAGATACTTGTCTGATGACCAAGCTTGGATGAGCCATAATCTCCTCCAGTTAACAACTGGGAAGAACACAGCCTCCCTTTGATTCCCATCACAAACTATTACCAACGTCACTTGAGCCCATTCTCACTCCAGCCACTGTCTCAGGCTGAACCATACTGCTCACCAACTTGGTGTTCTATTCGACTCTAGGTTGAGCTTCTGACTCTATAACTCTATCACCGACTGCTTACTTCCAGCTCTGTAAAATCTCCTGTATCAGCCCAAGTTGTTGAAACCCTTGTCCATCCTTTCATAACCTCCAGCATGAACTGCCCTCCCAGCCTCCTCCTCTCAAAACCTCAACTCGCCCAAAAGTCTATTGCCTACAAACTATTCCAAACCAAACACTCCTTTCAAGTAAAGCAGCGCTTCACTTGCACTTCCCTCAATTTAGTCTACTGCATTCACTGCTCCCAATGAGGTCTCCTCTACATTGGAGGGACCAAACGCAGACTGGGTGACCGCTTTGCGGGACACCTTCGGTCTGTCTGCAAGCATGACCCAGACCTTCCTGTCACTTGCTATTTCAACATTCCACCCTGCTCTCTTGCCACATGTCCATCCTTGGCCTGTTGCAATGTTCCAGTGAAGCTCAACGCAAACTGGAGGAACAGCACCTCATCTTCTGACTAGGTACTTAACAGCTTTCCGGACTCAACATTGAGTTCAACAACTTCAGATCACGAACTCACTCCTCCATCCTCGCCCCCTTTTTGATCCCCTTTCTTCTAATAATTATTATATATTTTTTCATATATATATTTTTCTTTTCCCACCTATTTCTATCATTATTTTAAAAATGTATTTCCATCTATTGTTTTATCTCCACCTTTTAGCCTATTTCGATCCCTTCCCCCCACCCCACCCCCACTTGGGGCATCTGTCACTTGCTCATTCTGCTTTCTACCCTTAATGTCACTGTTAGCACATCCTTTAGTTAATATCACCACCATCAACACCCCTTTGACCTTTTGTTTATGACATCTTTGGCAATCTCTCCTTTGCTTCCACCTACCACTGGCCCTCTATCCAGCTCCACCTGTCCCACCCCCCTTAAACAGCTTATATTTCACCACATATCTATTTCTCTTTAGTTCTGATGAAGAGTCTTACGGACTCGAAACGTTAACTCTGTCTTCCTCTCCACAGATGCTGAGTTTTTCCAGCAATTTTTGTTTTTGTTTCAGATTTCCAGCATCTGCAGTATTTTGCTTTTATTTTAACCAAACCAAGTCTTCTTTGGCATTCAAGCCCACCCTCACCAGCATACATGAGCTGCTGGCTCCCCAATCTCCCCTATTTAAATTTTCATTCATATGTTGAAATCCCTCTATGACATGACCGCTCCCTTCCTTCATCTAACCTCCTGCAGCACAACATTCCTTCATCCAAAAGAACTCAAGTTACTTTTAGGTTAACATCCACATTTATTTTTCCTTTCACCTGTGAATCACCACAGGATGTTTTTTGCAAGTTTTACAATTACATTTTACTGTTGTAGCCTGTTTTAAAATTGTGTTATCCACTGGGACAAGTCGCTGCTCTTCTCAGAAGCATTATGGGATCCTTCTCAACCAACTGAACAAGTTTAATGTTTAATCTGAAAGATGGCATTTATGGGAATGCAATACTTTATTTTGATACAGCATTTGAGGGTCAGCGCAGATTAGATGCTCAAATCAAGATTTAACTGACAACCTTCTAACACAGAGGCAACAGTAACAACTGAGCCAAGATGACATCCTCCATTCCTTGTACTTTTCTTTCTATTCAAGTGGGAGAACCCTGGAAATCAAAGTCCATATAAACTGCAGGGAAGTTATTAGCACAGAAAAGGTTTTCTTCAAATTGAGAAATCAAAAGGCACAGTGTAAACAGTTTCAAGTTCAAACCAAGACTCAAAAGAGTAACAAAACATTGGGTAAATCAGGAAATTAAAACAAGGTAAATAAGCTTTACAAAAATATGGTATGGTGACCTGTTTATTTTCTAACATTTGCCAAGCTTTGAATTCTTTATTGGTAGGTTCTGTGCAAACCGGAAATTAATCCAACTTTTTTAAAATTGGAAACCAAAGCTGACAAGCCCCTCCAGATCAACCTCTCATACCATTCGGAATGGCGTCAAGAATAGCACTGGTGAAGACAGAGTTACTACCTGCCAGATTGTAGACCAGATAGTCTGTTTCTTCTGCTGCGTGTCCAGAAATTCCAAACATATAAATCACACGAGTCCTATTTTCAGAATATAAATCCCATGTTTTTCCCTATTTACTTATGCATCTCTGAATAATGAGGCAGTAGTTGCTAAGGCTTTCAACTATGCTGACCAGCCCTGAAGAAACCTTTAGACTCAAGGACTTATCCCATACCCCACCCTGGCTCAGATCAGTTTTAGACTTTGCAAAAGGTGACTGTCCTAGTCAGAGGCCACTCAATTTGATTTTCCTCTAGATGATGGGATATGCAGTACAGAGCCATCTAAAAGAGGCTAAAAACATAAATTTGAGTAAATGTTATTTCAAAAAAGGCCACATTAAGGATTTGAGGCTGGTGGAAATTTCCATAGCCAAAATGTTACGTATAACTATGTAAGAAAATAATTTAAATTGAAACTTTTCAATGGTACCACACAATGATGAACTGGTTTAACCATTTCCCTTGAGCAGCTAGTCAACCTTCAATCTGCCAGTTACAGAAATGGAATTGCATTTTTAAGCTATATACCATTTTCACTCAAGCGTCCATTGCCTGGGCCACATGTGTTTTACAGATATTTATATCCCAAGCTGTAATTATCTGTTCAATAAACGCAAGTAAATTTGTTGCAAGTTTCCTGTGACGTGGCCACATTTCAATCCAACCCAAAGCTTGCCTCTTATTTCATACCAATCTGGATGTTATGCTGATCTCGTCTTCTATTACTTTACCCATAACAGGCATTAGACTCAATCGCCTGTAGTCCTCATGACCCTTTTAAAAAGATATTGATATTATGTTAGCTACTTTCCAATCTTGACTGCACATTTGTTTCAAATGATTCCCTAAAGATAGCAACAAGGACATTTTTTAAATTATCTGTGCTAGTGAATCTTTTTCACAATTCATGAAGGTAATATAAAAATGGTACTTGGCAGTGAATCCAAATTTTTCAGAAAATGGTAACTGAAATTTTAAGACTACTATTATGCTTGATAAAATTAAGTAACATTGGTCACATGGATTTTATCAAATTTGACAAAACCTGCAGTATAAGATTATAAGGAGCAAGAGCTCCTAGAAAAGTGAAAATCAAACATCGCTATGTACAAAGAATGCAAGATATTAAAAGTATAATGGAATTTGGAATATTACATGCAGTTTTGGTCTCCTTATCTAAGGAAGGATGTTCTTGCTAAAAAGGAAGTGCAGCAAAGGTTTACCAGACTGATTCCTGGGATGGTGGGACTGACATATTAGAAGAGATTGAGTCGTTTAAGATTATATTCGCTGGAGCTCAGAAGAATGAGGGGGGGGATCTCATAGAAACCTATAAAATTCTAACAGGACTAGACAGGGTAGATGCAGGAAGGATGTTCCCAATGGTGGGGAGTCCATAACCATGGGTCACAGTCTGAGGATACGGGGTAGACCATTTAGGACTGAGATGAGGAGAAATTTCTTCACCCAGAGAGTGGTGAGCCTGTGGAATTCGCTGCCACAGAAAGTAGTTGAGGGCAAAACATTGTATGTTTTCAAGAAGGAGTTAGGTATAGCTCTTGGGATGAAAGGGATCAAAGGATATGGGGAGAAACTGGGAGCAGGCTATTGAGTTGGATGATCAGCCATGATCATAATGAATGGCAGAGCAGGCTCAATGGGCCGAATGGCCTACTCCTGCTCCTATTTTCTATGTTTCTATTTGCTTTTAGCAACTCACCATACAAAAAATGTTTAAAAAAAAACAAAGCCCAAACCTAAACATGCAATGGTTAGACGGTATTAGATTTACTCCTACAATAAATTGTTGCCCAATATAATAATCCACTGGCATTTGATTATCAGGTTAAATTTTGACAGAAGTAGAACATGGAGGTTTATCACAGAAGCATTTCCTTTAGCTAGGTACAATTATGCAGGCCAAAATCACAATCTACCCTCGCAACATAAAAGTGGTGTTTCTATCCACAAACACAACCTGAAAGCATTGTTTTCATTCCCTTTGCAGAAAATAACTGAATGTATCAATTCTGGTGACAGTTACTATGCTGGAAGTTGCTCCATATGTTAACCGGCCGGATGCTGTACATGATTGTTAATATCTGGGCATAGTCACGCGGACATGCATCATGAACAGCTTTCATAAAAATACGTTTGCAATTCTGAAATGGCCAAACACTTAGCAAACCAACTCTTCCGCACTTGCAGTGGACGGCGACATCTAAACGCCATTTGGAACAGCACTTCCTGGATTCAGATACATTGTCAAACCTTGAGTGCACAGGCTTGCAGTGAACTCGGAGCGGAACATTATAATTAAAATAAAATCAGAAAGCCACATACAATGAAAGCAATGATGTAAATGAAGGAAACAAGGAGGAAGCACCTGTCTTGTTAACACAGTAAAGAAGCACCTATCTATGGCACATCTTGGAAATGGCGAAAGTGATGATTCAGGAAGCTTACTGGCATTCATTTTATCACTTAAGCATTTTTTTTTAAACTGTCATTCCATTATTAAGACAGCCTGGCTCTCCATTTCCCAGGAATCAACTAAACAGCAGAGGAAAGTTATAAGCTATTTGTATGCTGCTAATGCTTTATGCACTATTGATTAATGTATTTTACACTGTTCATACAATTGTTCTTCCACAAATGAAAACTGTTCCACTGGGATGGAAGGAGTGCAAATAATGCAATGTCAATCCAAATTTTAGGAAAAATCCAGTTGGCGAAGATATGGTTTTCCCAACAAAACTGTAAAATAAATTCCATTTTAGTGTTACATTAGCATGGTGCTTAAGCGCACAGAACTCAAAATTACATAATGATCAACTAGATGCAATCAAAAACATGGTGCTCAAGTCAATTATGGGCTTGAACTTTACTTCAAGGCAGCATGGAGCTTTCTCAATAACGTAGTTCACAAACCACTAAATAAGCACTCATGATTTTGTATTCTGCACAGCTCTAATTATAGAGAAGGAACAGAGACTTTTAACGTTTCTGTCTTTCAACACACCCCACCCCACCACACCACCCAAATTTCATGACCTTAATTTTGCTGAACATGTGTCACAGTACCAAGCGTATTTGAGAGTAACCCAAGTGGCAGTAATCATCACATCATGTTAACAAAACTTCTCAAGCTGGTAGAAAATCTATTGTTATGAATTTAAAGGCAGTTCACTAGGCCATCCAAGTTCTTTATAGAGCTTCATTAGCTGGCTGCAACAATTATTACAATTCATGCATAACGCCAAAACTAAGATGGCTTATAAGAAAAGCAAAATACTGTGGATGCTGGAAATCCGAAATAAAAACAGGAAATGTTGGAAATACACAACAGGTCTGGCAACATCTGTGTTAAAATTTTGAGTCCATATGACCCTTCTTCAGAGCTGAAGAGAGGTAGAAATGGGATGAATTTCATACTGTTGAAGAGAGGGGGAATGGTGGTGTGCTGGAGCAGGTATAGCAAAATAAAAGATGATCAGGGATAAGTGGGAGCTCAGAAGAGATTTGACAAAGATGTCATGGACACAAGACAAGTTAAACACTAAAGGAGGTGCTAATAGAGGCATAAAGGTAAGATAGCAGAACAAGGATCAACATTCTGTGATGGTTTCTTCAATATGGTTTCCCCATCATTGGCAAATTTGTGATTTCTGTGAAATTGATAACATTATAGTACAAGTTTATCATTAGCACAATGCAAAAGATAACGCCACAACAAAAAATGTGCAGAATAAATCACTTTATTTCCCCTGCATCATGTGCAATGGAAAATGCACAATTTCTCAAGTCAAGAAAGGTTGCGACACATGATTATGGTCTCAGGTGCAAAAATTTTATGTCAGTTTTTATTACTCTTTCATGAGATGTGGGCATTGCTGCCTTGGCAGGATTTACTGCCCATCCCTAATTGCCCTTGAGAAGGTGGCGGTGAGCTGCCTTCTTGAACCGCTGCAGTCCATGCGGTGTTAGTACACCCACAGTGCTGCTAGGGAGGGAGTTCTAGGATTTTGACCCAGCAACAACGAAGGAATGGCAATATATTTCCAAGTCAGGATGGAGTGGCACTTGGGAGGGAATCTTTCTGGTGGTGGTGTTCCCATGCATCTGCTGTCCTTGTCCTTCTAGGTGGTAGAGGTCGCAGGTTTGGAAGGAGCTGTTGAAGGAGCCTTGGTGAGTTGTTGCAGTGCATCTTGTTGATTGTACACACTGCTGCCATTGTGCATCGGTGGTGCAGGGAGTGAATGTTGAAGGTGGTGAATGAAGTGCCAATCACCCAGACTGCTTTGTCCCGAATGATGTCAAGTTTCTCGAGTGTTGTTGGACTTGTACTCATCCAAGCAAGTGGAGATTATTCCATCACATTCCTGCCTTGTGCCTTGCAGATGGTGGCCAGGCTTTGTGAAGCGAGGAGATGAGTAACTCGCCACAGAATTCCCAGCCTCTGACCTGCTCTTGTAGCCACAGTATATATGGCTGGCCCAGTTCAGTTTCTGGTCAATGGTAACCCCCAGGATGTTGGTAGTGGGGGATTCAGTGGTAGTAATGTCAAGGGGAGATGGTTGGATTATCTCTTGTTGGAGATGGTCATTGCCTGGTCCTTGTGTGGCACGGAGGTTACTTGCCACTCATCAGCCCAAGCCTAAATGTTGTCCAGTTGCACATGGACATAGACTGCAGATCTGAATCATAGAAAAAATTAATTCTGTTACAATCATTCATTATATTCAGCTTCAGTTGTGGCTCATTTGGTAGCACTCTCGCCTCTTGAGTCAAGAGGTTCCAGGTTAAAGTCCCACTCTAGAACTTGAGCACAAAAATTAAGACTGACACTCTTGTGCAATTCTAGGGAGAGCAGCCCTGTTGGAGGTGCCACCTTTCAGATGAGATATTACATGGCTCTATTTTGACAAAGAGCAGGGGCTTTCTCCCTGTTGTCCTGGCCAATATTTATTCCTCAATCAACATCACAAAAACAGATCATCATCATATTTCTGTTGGAGGGAGTTTGCTGTGCACAAATTGGCTGCCATGTTTCCCCACACTATAACATTGACTACGCTTCAAAAATAGTTCAGGACATCATGCAGTTGTGAAAGTTGCTATATAAACGCAAGTCTTGTTTTATATAGAATGATAGGATTTCCGAAAAATTTGCAGGTCATTTATTTCCACAATCCTCAGAAATGCA
Source organism: Cetorhinus maximus (assembly GCF_964194155.1). Classification (NCBI taxonomy): domain Eukaryota; kingdom Metazoa; phylum Chordata; class Chondrichthyes; order Lamniformes; family Cetorhinidae; genus Cetorhinus; species Cetorhinus maximus. The sequence continues at coordinate 30,810,180 of NC_135881.1, forward strand.
TAGGCTCAAGCCTCATTATTTTCAAAACAGACACCTTACTGGAAATTAAGTTTAATTTTAAATTGCTTTACAAAACAACATATGCTCTTAACTTATAATAACTCTGAATAATTCCTTTTAAGAAGCAACAGATGTTAAATATTTAATATCCAAATGGCATTTAAATATTTCATAAATGTTGCCCAAAATGCAGCATTTAAGTTTAAAATTTATAAACCAAACCAGGATAGACTGCAGCCCATATTATGACAGGTAAAGTTTGCCTAACAATAAGTTCTTAGAATCGCAAGTCCAAAACCACAGATTGTGCTGGTTGTGGTCAATCATCTCAGCACAACAAACAATTTAAAGCGTAGCTGGATCTATTAAGAGTTGTAAAATGGTTCAAATGTACATTGTATACATGAAGTAACATCTGATTGTATGGGGCAAACTATGCTGCCAGGAACAAGCAAGCTGATAATTGCCCGTGGCCGATTAAGTTTCAAAATCATTTCAGAGGGGTCTACTCCTTTAATGTGACTGAAATTATTTTTGGCCAAAACACAGGTAGGAAACAGGAAGGAAAGCCACTTGACTTTGCATTGAAATATATGAAGAAACCCAACCCTGAGAAATGCCAATGACTTGGTCATTTAATACACTCTGCTGTGTAATTCTAAACCATACAGAGTAGCGGATCCTTGGTTAGATTCCTTAACTTATGGGGAGGTCGTTCATCTTAGCCAGGGCGGCAGTTTATGTGAGCATCCAAGGCAGGCAAGAAATCAGTGAAAGCGGAAGGAAGCCCCCTCCCTTTTGTTTTTTCCAATAATTTATATCGATTTTTCTTTTCCCACCTATTTCCATTATTTTTAAATCTATACCTGTAATGCCCTGTCAGTCTTTCCACCCCACCCCCACTAGAGCTGTACCTTGAGTGTCCTGCCATCCATTCTTAATTAGCACATTTTCTTAGATAATATCACCACCTTTAACACCTCTTTGTTCCTTTGTCTGTAACATCTTTTGATTATCTGCTCCTATCACTGCTTGCTTGTCCCTACAACCACCCCCTTCCCACCCCAACTTCTCTCTCTCTCTCTCTCCCCCCCCTCCCCGCCCCCCCACCTTAAACCAGCTTATATTTCACCCCTCTCCTGATTTTGCTCAGTTCTGTTGAAGGGCCATGAGGACTCGAAACGTCAACTCTTTTCTTCTCCGCCGACGCTGCCAGACCTGCTGAGTTTTTCCAGGTAATTCTGTTTTTGTTTAAGAAATCAGTGTTTCTGTTCCTGTGAACCCTTTTAGAAGATGTAACAATCAGCTGAGGACACAATTGCATTTAGCAGGGAAGCCTCTGGATTAAAATAACCTGACAGTACTCATCGTCTAGGCACATACATGAAGAACTGTCGAGCAAGGTAGCTAGGCATTGGTTAAACCGCTGTCATCATATCCCCAAAAGAGTCGTCACCACTAAGACGAGGAGGTAAGGAGAGAAATTTAAAAGAAAGCAGTCCATCAAGAGATGTGCTCCAAGCACACCCTCATGATCAATTTTTCAGCAAAGGTAGAAAAAGTGGGCTGGATTTTACGATCCTCCACGGCGGGGGTGGTTTTGAAGAGAGGGGGATTGTAAAATCTAGCATGTGGCTTCCTGCCATCTACCCGCCCACCCACCCAAACCTCTATGAAATTCTACAGGGAGCAGTGGAGGCACTGCCCACCCTTGAGCCTATTGAGGCCCTTAAATGGCCACTTAAAGGCCTCATCCCACCCTGCCACTATTTTACCCACAACAAGGGGAGGCACACGCTACGTGGGAAGTCCGGCAGCTTTAACTTGGGAGGGTTGGCATCAGGAAAGGAAGGGGTAGGGGGGTGGTGGCACTTCCCCAAAATCACACTTCCCCCTTTAACCTCTGTTCTCCCCCCATCCCAGGTCTCCCAAATCCAGTCCCCAACTTATCGCCAGGCCTGCCAGCCTTGACCCCAGCAAAATCCCATCCCAGTTTGCGCCCCCACCACCCCCCACCATCCCCCCCGCAGCCTGCTGCCACTTCCCTGGTGTCTGGCTCCAGCGACGGCCTCCGTAGGGAACTCCCTGCCACTTGGCACTGCTGAGACCACAGAGCTGCCAGCCATCCGATTGGCAGGCAGCTCTCTGAGGCGGGGCTTCCTGTCCGGTAGGCAGTAATCCGGCCTCCTACCTATTCACAGCCAATTGATTGTTAAATGAAAGCAGGAGAGCCGTTCACCCTGGGCAAGCTCTCCACCAACCTTTTAGCCAGCAGGGGCCCACAGCACCCCGTAAAATCCAGTCCCATGTGCCTACCGTTGGTCTTCACTCATTTCAGAGCTCTAGCTCATTAATTGACAGCAACACTGAGTAAAGATCAGAGATCTCGGACATGACTGCAAGAATTGTTAATCTCCATCTTCCATTGAGAATTATTGGCTACTTTCACATATGGGTTTCTTTCAAAGAACTATTTCTGGAACTTGTTAGTACCGCCATGGGCAAAAAAAAAGTTTTGGGGAAAGCAAATACTAAAATATATATTTTCACTACATTTGAGGAATTAATTATTAAAGTCCAACAGCAAAACAAAGTTCAAGGGAAAGGACGAAACTGAATTCAGTTTCACGTTAATTTTGAAATATGCTCTAAATTTTTTTTATCTTGTGGTTTCTTCCTTTCCCCTACCAAAAAATAAATGCAACACTTAACTGTGAATATCCTCATAATTAGGGGTATAAACTTGAAGGATCACAAGGCCACATGTTGTTATGTGGTCTTGAGCCAAAGAGTAGTTGGCAGGTTAGTTCCCTGATTCCACCGTAGAGCTGCCAACCCTCCAAGATTATCCTGGGGTCTCTAGGAATTAAAGATTAATCTCCAGGACACTAATTCAAGCAACTAAGGAGAAAATTAATTGTCCTGACAATGCTGGAAAACACTCAGCAGGTCAGGCAGCATCTGTAAACACAGGAGCCAAGTTAATATTTCAGGCTGAGGAACTTTCGTGTGAAGGTTTCCGAACTATTTCCAACATTTCAATGTTTACTTCAGATTTCCAGCAATAACAGTCACTTGCTGTTCTTTTTACAGCATGTATATATGACAAAACAATAATTGTGTTAAACATCCATTAACATAAAAAACCTAGAGACACAATTTGTATTGTCAGGATGCAGCTCCAAGCATGTAAAGAAAATCAGCTATGGGTCAGTCAATTAAAAAACATTTATATGGTGCAATCATTTTTTGAAATTAAGAAGCCTTCAGAATAATGATCTGCTTCATAGTCAGGAGTGCTCTGCAGACTGAACAAATAGGCTAAAAATTGGTTAGCCCCAATTTTTGGGTATGGGGATTGCCTACCTATGCTTGTTCAGGTCATGTTGGGCAACACTCAAACTTTGCGTATCCACCTCATCGCCCATGATTGTGGCATTGGCCTGATGCTACTGCCTGCTTCTGAATGCTGCCTGCAGCCTCTGTATAGAGCAGGAAGGCCCACCAACATCATTGCACAACATGCGTCACAGCTAGCCCGATCTTCTTAAAGGCAGGTTCAAGCTACGTTTTAAAGGGAAGCTGCACAGAAAAACTGCTGCAATGTAAATGCAAAGTAAACACCAGAGCAGGTGGAGGAGTCCAGGGTGACAGATGCAATGTTGAAGGCATGAGTGGTGGAGCTGTGCAGGAAGAGAGGTGCCATGGGTCCACAGAGTGGCCAGGAGACCCTGGAGGACCACTCTCAGAGGAGAGTGGGAGCAGGTGACCAGGAAGGTCAACTCCTGAAGGCTGGACCTGAAGATTTAGCATCAATGCCACAAGAAGTTTACCTCCCTCATGAGGGTAATCAATGTTGGCGATTGCATCTTCACATAACATTCCCTACACACCACAACACCAGTCTTTCTCACTGCTCAATGCACCACAACCCCAGCAACACTCCCTGGCACTCAGGACTCACACCTAACATCCAGATACCCCACGTTAATCACCTACCAATGCTGCCAGCCTCAAGCCACCTTTCATGCCTCCACACACCTCCAGCTATTCAGCTTTGCGCGCACATCACCCAAACATAGTGCGCACAACCACTGACATTCTGCGTACTCTCTTGCAAAGCTCAGTGGCCCATAATAGGAAACAGCAGAGCAGAACCGGTAGGGGAGAGTGTCACCTGCATCCCTAGCCCTATGGGGGAGGTGGCACTCAGCATTATGGGACCTGATGTGACGGGACCCATCGCATCTAACATCACTGAGAACATTGAGGATGGTAGCCTCTCCCTGCTTTTTGCCCGTTCTCAAATCCCAGTTCAGCCTCATCTTGCTGTCTGGCATGTTGAGCAAGCTGCTGATGGTGAGACCATCGACCTCTTCCTTCCCTCTCACGAAATTTCTTTCTCAGGAATTCCTGCTATCAGACACCCAAGAACTGCCACCTGCCCAGCCAAAAGAGCCCTGGAGGTGAATGAGCAACAGCACAGCATTAATAAATAATCCCCATCACTTGATCAGACACTCTCGGCCACCAGCTCAGATACTGCCATTGTGTGTACCTTGAAGGCTAGTAGCAAGCATGATCAACGCATAGAGTCATCTAGGCCTTCAACCAGGTCAAGGGTAAGCTCACCAGAAAGCAAGGCGGCAGATGAGCTGGATGAGGACTCTAATGGGGCAGCATAAAGGAGAGAATGCTCAATAGGCATGTGCACACCAAGACGCTAGGTGCATTAGCTGGCTTGCATGTCAGCCTTCTATCACTGTCAAGGAGCAGGGAGAAATCCAGCTTCAAATTAACAGAGAGCAGACGCAGAGCTTCCCCTCTCTGCAACATCTGCTCCATGTCTCCTGTGGTCCTGCAGAACCACACGCACAGACCACGTTGCCCACATACCAGTTGCAGCCTGTGTGGGGACAGGTCACCTATTCCTCTGGCCCCCCTTGAGGATGCAGCAATGCTCCCCTGCAAATCTAGGAACGCACTAAGCTGCCTCAAAAAACACTCCAGAGTATTACCACACAACTTACAACAGAAAAAGTTCCAAAGAAGTATCTTACCTGAAATCAAAGTATCTGGCCTTTAAATAATGCTACTGAAGAGCTCATCTTACAGCTTCACACTAATATTCTTCTTCAGTGAATGACATAGACTCTGCCTGGACATTTGTTGTCCAAACTTGGGATCCTAGCATCACATCAGTCAGTTGGGCTGTGAGATGTCAGGATAGGGGCAAATCAAGGTCTTCTGACACATGCGGGGGATGCAGCTGCATATGTCCTTAAACTCGGGGAATGCTGGGCAAGCCGAACAGCAAGTGGCCAGCTGCATGGGGGACACGATAGATTGGCACAAGGCCTCCCTTAGCAAGCATAGTTGGCATAATGCCATCAAAATCCTAGCCCAAGCTCTCGGAATATCGTTTCTAAATTGATCCAGACTTCCATTCTACGTTCTCTATTCTCTAAGTGCTGCGCCCATTCAAAATTACAAAAACACTCAAAAGTAGCCATAATTTATGTAAATACTGCAAATCTCTGGTAAATTTCTTGCCTTTTAAAAAATCTTGCAAATTGCTCATTTTCATTAAGACAGTCCCTGTACAGCACCAAGTTTATATTCAGGAGTAGTGAGTACGAGGACAGGAAACCAAAAGAACTGGCACGTAGGCAATTTGTCTAGGTGAGGTTGAAAGTGGTGGTCATGTGCTGTTAGGAAGGAGGTTCCAGGGCTTTGACCAGCAACAGTGAAGGAATGGCGATACAGTTCCAAGTCAGGATTGTTTGTGGCTTGAAGGTCAACTTGCAGGTGGTGACGTTCCCATGTAACTGCTGCCCTTGTCCTTCGAGGTGGTAGGGGTCGTGGGTTTGGCAGGTACTGTTGAAAGGAACTTGGTGAGATGCTGCAGTGCATTTTGTAGGTGGGATACACTGCTTCCACTGTGCACTGGTGGTGGAGGGAGTGAATGTTTAAGATGGTGGATGGGGTGCTAATCAAGCGGAGTGCTTTGCCCTGGATGGTGTCAAGCTTGAGTGTTGTTGGAGTTGCACTTATCCAGGCAAGTGGAGAGTATTCCATCACACTTCTGACTTGAGCCTTGTAGTTGACTTTTACGTCAATAATCAGAACATTTATCTTACAAATGAACACATTTTTCTGAGAGTTTGTGCTTTGAAGACAATTGAAATGATGGAGAGATTCCCTTGTATATTCCTGACAAGGCCAACATTTATTGCCCATCTCGAATTGCATAATGGTGGGATTTGCTAGGCCATTTCAAAGGGCAATTTAAAGTTAACCAAATTGCTGTAGGGCAGGAGTCACACATAGGTCGGACCAGGTAAGGATGGTAGGTTTCACCTCCCAGATGGGTTTTTAAGACAAGCTCATGGTTTCATGGTCAGCATTACTAATATTAGTTTTTCATTCCACATTTATTTAATTGATTGAATTCTAATTGCCCACTTGCCAAGAAAAAGCAACGTACCTGCAAATATTGGAAACCTGAAATAAAAACAGAAAATACTGGAAATATTCAGGTCAGGTTCCATCTCTGGAGAGAAACAGAATTAACATTTCAGGTTGGTGACCCTTCTTTTAAAAGAGTAAAAGAAGTTAATTTCATCCAAACTTTGCTCTTTGTATCGAGACTGCCACGTTAACGCAAATTTTAAACGACCTTTAACTTATGTTTAAAATTTCAAGTGTGTTGTGGAGGGGGAAGGAATGGGAAGCAAAGAGGGTATGAAGTAGAATTACCTAAGAAAATTTAGAAGCATGCAATAAAAGATTTGCAAAACAAAAAGAGACCATCAGAAAAGCAAAGTCAAGAATATCAATACTGGAAATTTGCAGTAAATTATTCAGCTCTTTAAATTTTCACTGGTGTCTTATTTTTCTTCCCTAGCCTTTTTTTCCCCAGGAAGTTTTCTTTCAGTAAGGTGTTCATTGATTGATGAAGTTCCAACCTCTGCCTGAGTACACAAATCAGTAGGAGGTAGCATGTTAAATAAAGTAACGCTTCCCAAGTACTGGACTTCCAGTAATCTGAACTACCAAACCTTCTCAACAATTTTACATCAGCCCCTATCAATTTCAACTCTAAATACCACCAACTGTGGTTATTTACATTTCTACTTATCCACAATAAGCCTCGTCTCTTGAGTAGTTCCAACATTTGAATGTGTACTATAAAGCACCATACAAGTCAACAGACTGAAAAGTAAACCAATGAAAGAGGATGCAGAAAAGAAAACTACATGGGTACCCTATATCATGGAAAACATCACATCAATGTGAACTTAGCAACTTGTAACTTGTCTGTCATATTATGACACAGCCGATGGTAAAGGCCGAGTTGTTCAAATCCCAGAGGGAAACTTAAAATAACTAGCATAACCGATTTTTGCAATTTGTAATTTCGAGATGCAGACTTTGAATTCAATAGGAATAAGACCGAGTCTCATGGTTTTTATATAAAACTAAATTAAACATTTATTAATTTAACAACAAATTAAACACATACACATGGCTATAATAACTTTTTAACAAATCCCCAAATTAATCACCCCCAGGTAAATCTCCACTAAGGCAACAGTAACCCATTGACTTTAAATAGACACCAGGCAAAGCACAACTGACCTTACGAATTCCAAATGAGGTTCCTTTGCAAGTTGATTGGAAGTGTAGACTGGTTAGGTCTCAGATGCCTCTACCTTACACACACACAAACTCCTTTCTTTATATACCTAGCTTTCCCTTTGAATGTAAATTTTCCATTCTATCGCTAAGTCTTTTGAACTTCAGCTCTTCTAGCAATAAAACCCCTTTCATAGCACCAATTTCATTAGCAAGCTGAAAAAATAAACATTGTTTGGCTTCTTCTAGCTAGGTGCAAGATTTTACCCGCAGTCTTGAATGGTTTATTCAACAAATGCAAATGAACACTTTACCTTAATATTTTCCTTACTGCTCACCCAATTAACATCTCAAAACTACTAGACATCAAGACTAGCTGCCTTTAGAACCATAGAAAAGTTACAGCACAGAAGGAGGCCATTCGGCCCATCTTGTCCATGCCAGCCCGAGGACACCCAGGTGCCCTTTCTAATCCCACCTTCCTGCACCCAGCCCATAGCCCTGCAGCTTACAGCACTTAAGGTGCAGATCCAGGTACTTTGTAAATGAGTTTAGAGTTTCTGCCTCTACCACCAACTTGGGCAGCGAATTCCAGACATCCATTACGCTCTGCGTAAAAAAGTTCTTCCTCATGTCCCCCCTATGCCTTCAGCCACTTATCTTGAATCTATGTCCCCTGGTTCTAGAATTCTTCACCAAGGGAAACAATTTTATCCCATCCACTCTATCTATTCCCCTCATAATTTTGTACACCTCAATCAAGTCACCTCTCAGCCTTCTTTGTTCTAAGGAAAATATCCCCAGCCTATCCAATCTCTCCTCGTAGCTACACTTTTCTAAACCTGGCAACATTCTTGTAAACCTCCTCTGCACTCTCTCCAGTGCTATTACGTCCTCCCTGTAATGTGGTGACCAGAACTGCACACCATACTCCAGTTGTGGCCTCACCAGTGTTTTATACAATTCCAACTTACTTTTATATTCTATACCTCTGCCAATGAAGTAGAGCATTCCATATGCCTTCTTTACAACCTTGTCTACTTGAACTGCCGCCTTCAGGGACCTGTGTACTTGTACGCCAAGATCTCTCACTTCATCTACCCCTCTTAGTATATTCCCATTTATTGTGTAATCCCTGTAACTGTTTGACCTCCCTAAATGTATGACCTCACACTTCTCTATGTTAAAATCCATCTGCCAGTTTACCACCCACTCTACCAATCCATCTATATCATTTTGGAGATTATGGCTATCCTCTACACTATCCACTACTCGGCCAATCTTTGTGTCATCTGCAAACTTCCCAAACTTGCCCCCCACGTTCACGTCCAAATCTTTAATATATAACACAAACAGCAAGGTTCCCAACACCGAGCCCTGTGGAACACCACTTGAGACAACTTTCCATTCGCAAGGGCATCCATCGACCATTACCCTTTGTTTCCTGTTACAAAGCCAAGCTTTTGTCCAGTTTGCCACATTACCCTGAATCCCATGGACTTTTACTTTCCTGACCAATCTGCCATGTGAGACCTTGTCAAATGCCTGGCTAAAATCCATGTACACAACATCCGCTGCACTACCTTCATCAACCCTTCATGTCCAACCCTTAATCCAATTAAGAGACACAGACCCCTACTAGATATCTATTTTTTTTTAAATTTCCAATAACATTATACACATTAATGTCTCTCCATGACCATCATGATAGCTGAAGTCGAACAAAATTTGAGAGATTTAATATTTTTAGAAGGTTGTGTGTGGGTGTGTGGGTGTTTGTGTGTGTGTGTGTGTGTGTGTGTGTGTGTGTGGGGGGAGGGGGGGGGGGGGGGGGGGGGGGGGGTAATGAAACCCAACAAATCAGTTCTCTTGAAAAATATCAGCTTCTCATCACATTAAAAAGATTGCACTTTAATCTGTCCACTTCAATGATCTTGCCTGCTAACATATTCCATAATCAGCCTTCAAGTTAAAAACCACATCTGACTTGCCTTTTTACTTCATACCCTAAGCAGCAACGCCATTCACCAATTCAAAGAATTTGCCCAGAATTGATTCTGGCAATTCCCTTCATATATCTTTGAAGTTTCAATTCTACGTTTCTTCTTTTTTCAAAAACCTTTCCTCATAAATTCCTGATAACCAGAAATTCTATAAGCGCTACTCCTTGTTTGGTAGACAGGAGGGAAAATCTCACTCTCATCCTCAGCCCTATACAGCTGTACAGTCCTAAACAATCAAGGGTTTTGCATTGGATGAAGAAAGCCTACTATAAGCTTTCTTCTGCAATGCAGCAGGGATATGGCCTGAAGTCATAACCAAATCATCATTTACACATTTTAATCTAGCATACAATGTGGGCCATACTTGGAGATTCTGTTGTTAATCTAAAACAAGTTACATGTAATACAGATCCTGAAGCTTTATACTCCACCCCTTCCCTCTTCTAGAACTCTTTCCCAGGCAGTTCTAGTACCAGAAATTGCTAGTTTCCATCTGCTGAGTCTGGATGATTAGATTTTGTGCAATGAGTCCCATCTGGTTCTGTGGTATCAATGAAAAAAATCCCCCTTGTATTTACTTTTGTGTACTTAGCACCCACCACCAACCATTTCAAGCCACATCTGCCTGCTATGGCTGCCTCTGGCTACACAGCTTTTTCTCAGCGTTAGGTAGCATGATATTACATACAATTTTCAAATCTGTAAAGTAATTCCACATGGTTATAGTTTTCTTCAATACACTAAATCAAGCACACCAAGGCACAACTTGAAGTGGGGTGAAACTCTAATCTGAATCTTCAAAAGTTTTCTGTCAACCGTTAATGTCATAGATTCAACGTGTGCCTTCAAGTTGCTGGTAGGATTTGGGTCTTTGTCACAACAGTCAAGTTAACCCATCAGAATCACAGTGCACAGCAATTTATTGTAGAGGTCTTTTCTAACTTGTACTTACCAAAACTAATCAGAAAATCATTGTTTTCTTTCAAAAATCTAGTGGGATTTTTAAATTAACCTTCATTGCAAGTTTATGTGCGAAATATTCTTCCCGAATGAACAGATGGTGAAGGACCTACATGACTTTCTATTACTAGCTACAATTCTATTTCAATGCTGCAGCAGAATACAAATTCTTGAACTGTCATTGTGAGATTTGAACTCGTGCTCTCTGGGTTATTATTCCAGAACCTGGCCTACGAATCCAGGAACATAACCACTACACCGCCGTCTTACATGCTCCTTCACTTGTTGCTTTCAAGTTACATCAGTAGAGTCTGGGAGCCAGAGTCATATGTCTTTCAATTCGAAGATGACATCTACTCAGGATCATCATGGGTCTTCATGTGACTGAGCAGGCCAATTTTCGACCTGCATACCTTTGGGCACATGGGTCAGGATGTCCCACAAGGTAGTAAAATCCGGAATGCAGGATTTTCTTCCTTTTCTTTCCTTGCTCTGCCTCATCATTAAGATGCCGTGACTCGAAGCATGCTAGAGCTTGATGGACAAGTTGTCACCATTTTGAATGACTGGCAGCAAGCTCCTCAAAGCCATTAATGTCAACGCTGCCGTGCTTCAAGGAGACCTTCAGAGTGTCTGTGAAGTGTTTTCCATGGAACATTGGCCACTTGTGAGTTGAGAAGACAGGACCTGGCAGGGAAGATGCTTTATGGCCATCCTGACACAGGGTCCAGTCCATCAAAGTTTTGACTGAATGTTTATGGAGTTGCCTTCAAGAAGAGCACCACCAAATATGGTTCTCTGGTCTTTCAGCTCATTAACTATTTGTGGGACATTGTGTTCAATGCAGCCAAGATTGTTAGCTACAGAACACAACGCTTACACTTAAAAAGTAATTCACTGGCACTGAACCATCTTGGAACATCATGAGGATGAGAAAGCAGTGTTACTTATTTCTTTCTTACTGGAGAATGCAATGGTTTAGCAAGTCCTTTTTAAAAGGACCCAATTAAGAAACTTCATTTATGGAAACTCATTTATGGATATACAGAATTAATTTCATTTGGGAATTAAAATGTTGTTGTTACTCTCCAAGAAATATATGGCCATTGAGATTTCTAAGAGCACACAGAATCACTGTCACAAATGTCATTACAATAATCCCCATAGGAAATACTGCATGTTGTGTGGTGATTTTCATTATGAAGACTTTTAGTGATTGAGGGAGTTTGAAAAGTACATATTCAGCACAGAAGAGATAGATGGACTGACAAATGTAATTGAGTGAGGTTTAACCACAACATGAACAGATTTATTGTGCATTCAGTTGCATAAGGGATTAAACATGGCATAATCAGTGTTTTTATAAGCCACGTACAGAAACTCTGACAATCACAAAATTTCTTTCAAACTAGTTGAACCTTTTTAAAGGTTGAAATATATAAAAAAACATTTTCATTATACACAAAATCTCTGCAGGCAATACCACATGGTGCATAATAATGGTAATTATGATTACTTAGAAATTAACGCATCATCTTACATTTAAATGTCAAGCCACAACAATAGGAAGTGCTCTCGGTTTGTCAAAGGACAAATATTTTTACACATTAATTTGATCATATTGGACCCAACTGCAAAATTACACTTGTTTCTAAACTTGTTAATCTGGTAGTATTCTTGCCTCTGGATTAGAAGGCTAAAGGTTTAAATCCTACAATTTGAGCACATAATCTAGGCTGACATGGAAGTGTAATACACAGTACCGGGGGAGTGCTACATGGTCAGAGATGCTGTCCTTCAGGTAAGATGTTAAACAAGCACAGGACACTGCCTAAATTACAGTCACTGCATTTGTGTGAACTATTGAAAATCCTTCAGTGAGAGTAGTCATATATAAAGTCAAGTACTAAAGCATTCACAGACCTTTAAATATTCCTAGTTCAGAAAAAAAATTAAGATTTCTTTCTATGAAGAACTTATATATTTTGAAACCCTTTTTAAATTTTTTTTCACCTTTCAGGATGGGAGCTGCATTTCAAAATTTGGAGCGCTTGACAGATATGAAAAGGTGTCACATAAATGTTAATTCTTTAAGGAAAAGGAGATTATAACAAAATAATTTGGCTAAAAAAATCATTTGCCTAAGCCTAGCTGAAATTGTACAGCACTTAGTATTAAGTAATGACTGATCATAAGCCAGGACGTTTCACATATTAAGAACTATAAAAGAGGCAAATGAAAATATAATTTGAAAAATTGATTTAATCCTTTATGGGAGCACACTCAAAAGTCTCTCAAACTCAACAAAGATGAACTAATTTTTAAAAAACAGAAGCAGACTTGACCACCCTCTCCTCTTATACTTTCTGTACAGAAAGAGTAGCCTCCTATTTTGAATTTTCTGAAGTTGCTTACTCACATCTCCATTATCTATCCTTCTCAAGTTCAGCTTCACAAATCTCTCCATGACTTAAATCTCTAAATCCCTGAATTATGCTGCTGTCTTTTCCAAACCTTCTGTAACATATCAATGTACATTTGAAGGTCGGAGACAGGTTTTCCCACTTCTTTTTTTGCCAGTCCTCAGTTTTCTGTTCATTACTGTGAATGGAAGAAAAATCACAAGCTAACACACACAGATACCCAGCCAGGATGTCCAAAGATGCACCAATAGCCTTGCTTGGACTTGTAATCAAATAACTTTGAGATGCACGTCGCTACCTGATTAGGCATAACAGCTTCACTCAGAATATGTCAGCAAATAATCAGTAATCACCCCAAATCCATAAGATCTTTCAAGTTTTGCTAATGAGCATACTTTCACAATGTAATCAAGGTCTGTATTTTTATGTGCATATTCAAATTCTTTTGAATGTTACCAGTCTTCTTTATACATATCACCTCGCCACAATGTTGGGTATCAACACCAAATTTTACAATATAATATAAAAAGTATCCTCCTTCATATCATTTACGAATAAAATGAAAAGTTAAATGTCTCAAAACTCATTTTTGCAGAACTCCATAATTTCCTGTCCTGTAGACTGAACTTTCTTCAACATATACTCTATTTCTAAATTGGTTTCAATATAATTTGGTAACATGCCACAAATTTCATTTGGCTCCATCTCAGTTAGCCTTATATAAATCAAATTTTATCAAATGTCCTCTCAAAACCCAAGTAAATCTGTTCATTTACAATTATGAGGTTTAAAAAATTGTATTTTGGGAATGCGTTTTTAAATTTAAAGTGAAATGAAGGGGGTCATGAGACCTTTTCTGGCATCTACCTGAATCAGGGAGAGAGGGGGCAGTTAGAGGTCAAAAAAGTCTCTATGGTTCACTGTGCAGGAATGCAGGCAGAAGCTTGGGCTTGGATTGAAAAGACCAAATTCATTGGGAGTTAAAACAAGGCTGGAAGAATTGCCTAGCTTAGGCTAAACGGAGAGTTTCCAGGAAAAGAAAACCTAATTGTGAAAGATAATGTTGTTGAGTAGGGAGTTAGAACATAAGAACTAGGAGCAGGAGCAGGCAATTCAGCCCCTTGAGCCTGCCCCGCCATTCATTACGATCATGGCTGATCTCATTTTGGCCTCAACTCCAATTTCCTGCCCTCTCCCCATAACCTTTCAACCCTACTAATTAAAAATCTGTCTATCTCCTCCTTAAATTTATTCAGTGTCCTGGCATCCACTGCACTCTGAGGTAGTGAATTCTACAGATTCACGACCCTTTTGTGAAAAGTAATTCCTTCACCACATGGGCAGAAGCTCACCACCACTTTCTCAATGACAACTAGGGATGGGCATAAATGTTGGCTTTGTCAGCAATGACCACTTCCCAAATGTGAAAAAAAAATTCCATAAGGCCCAGGTGTCAAAAAGACACTTCAATTCCTCAAATTTCTTCACTAACTCTTGCTTTATGACTGCTGTCACAGAATCTCAAGTCAAAATTATTGAATCTGGCACTTGTCCACGATCAACTACTATAACTGCTACTATAGTACTACAGCCACAACTTGTACTGACAGCATTTTTACCATAAGAAGACATCTCAAGGCACTTTATAGATGGTTATAAAGCGAAATTTGACACTGATCTACCTAAGGGGATATTAGGGCAGATGGCCAAAACCTTAGTCAAGAAAATATGTTTTAAGGAGCGTTTTGAGGAAAAGAGGTAGCAAGGTAGAAAGGTGGAGAAGTTGAGGGAGAGAATTCCAGAGCTTCGGACCTTGGCAGCTGAAGCCACAGCCACCAATGCTGCTGTGGTTAAATTCAAGGGTGCAAGTTATCTCAGGGATTGAGCAGCTGCAGGAGATGAGAGGTAGCCAGGAGCCAATTTAGGCCAGCAAGCACAAGGGTGATGGGTGAAATAGGATTTAGGACATGAGGAGCAAAGTTTTGGGTGACCTCAAATCTCGAGATTAAAACAAAACAGCTTCAGCAGCAGATGTGAGCTGCTTAGATGAAGGTGACTTAGGTGTAGCTTTTAACAAGCCTGATTCTCCAAAATTTCTAACCCACTCATTGACCCAAAACGTTAACTGTTCTCTCTCAGTATAGGTGCTGCCTGACCTGCTGAGTATTTCCAGAATATTCTGTTTTTATTCCTTCCTTTCAAGAACCTATTTGCAATTATTTGATATTTCCATACCACTTCTACAATTTAAGTTTCACTGTTATTTTCTTTCATTTCTTATCTTAGTTATCCTCAAGTGATTCTTGTATAACTCTGAATGATTAGTGCTTGATTGCTTCCCTTAGCGTATTTAATAGAAAATAAGTAACCAGACAGCAGTGAAAAATAGAGATTCAATGGTCACAGTTAAAGCTTCATATTGCAGAAAAAAAATCAAGACTAAAAACAAAAGAAATGCAAAAATTTATCAAAAGGCAAAATTTACTCTAGCTCAAAATGCCCAGGCTCAAGGTTTCAGTCAAGTCACTTAATATCCAAAACATCAGAGGCATGTTGTTCACAGTTGGTAGAAATGATGTAGCATGAGGACCAAAACTGACGGCTACAAATTAGGGAAACGCTGGACAGAGGCTGTGTTGTCTCCTAGCAAGAAAGAACAAGAAGTAGAAAGAAAACACAGGTGGGTTAACCTCCTGAAGCCACTCAATATTCAAACACAAAAATAAATTGCAGAAGTCAAAAAGATGTTTGCAAGAAATTGGTCCGGATAGGGGGGAAAAAAAAAGTGCATGGGTACTTGTGTACCTACATCATTAACAGTCACCACATTTCCAAATGTGATTGTGAAGAGCTTTGGGACAGAGGTTGTGAAAGGTGCTAAATAAATTCAAGCCTCTTTCTTTCCACGAATGCAAGTCTTTCCTTTCATGTACTTCCTTAGGTGAAAATACTCAGTTTATCAATTTTTATCAAGCTGAAAAACAAGCAGAAAATAAAATAATTTGAAGAAGCGTCCAATGGCTTAGATAGCATGTGCACCATTTAATGTGCTATACAGAGGCAAGAGGCTTGAATACCATTCCCTACCAGGGGCCAGGAACAAAGGCAGGCGTGGAATTACATCCCACTGGTGTGGCTGCATCCAGCCCTCAGACAATTTTCCTGGACACAGGACGGGGAAGCAGCAGAGCCACCCGTCCACACTTGGCAGGTAGCCAATTGCCCCAGTTAAAGGCCTAGTAAGGCCTCCTAATAGAGATCAAGTGGGATTTTCCAATTGGCCTCCAGGTTTCCTGACTGCAGCAGCAGCCACAGGCCGCCTTTTAGAGGAGCCCCCCCACCCCACAGTGGTGGCCCAGCTGAAATGGCCACTTCTTTAATTTCAAATGCAAAAAGTTGGAGAGGACGACTCCAATTTGAAGTGCCCCCTCCCTCATCTACCTGTCATGGCATCGCCCTGCTACTTTCAAGCTGAAATGCCTCTCATTGGCCCTCTGGCTAAGAGAGCCTGCCCGCCATCCTTCATTGGATGGTGAGCCCACCGTATGGCCATTGCTTGGGCCCTCCGAGAAAGTGCGGGCATCTGACCTCCATTGAATTCTGACAGACGGTTCAAAAACCCACAGGGAAAATTCAGCCTGAAGACTCAGTTTCAGTCTCTACACTCTGCGTGTTACCCAATCCCAGTTTGCTGGCACTGAAATCCATAATTGGTGTCACTGATCATCAGACTGGAAAGTTAATAGCGTGTGACAAAAGCGTGTGCGCAATAGTGGCTATTAAATTGATATAGGATCATATTTGGCTGAAAATTGGAGATCATTTCTCCCCACCTCCCCTAACCCACTGCTTTAAGCAAAACAGTCACAAAGTCAAGATACAATAAGGCCACCTCCACCCATTGTGTTGTACAACAGCACAAGTTTCCATCTTCAGGGAGGGATATAAAATGGAAAAAGCCAAGTCAAACTCAAGTAGAAAGATGTGCCTTTTTTGGTTTACTTAATATATTTTAAACCTAACACTCAAACAAAAGTAGCACATTTAACTACACTTAAGACACAGGTCACAAAATCTTTGACACCATAACCAATCTTTATTATGATTTTGATTCTCATTCCTAGTGCCTGGTGGAGCATATTGGAAGTGGAGATAATGAAATCGTGCAATAAAGCTTGTGTGCCAAGGGCTTGAGAATGGATGCCAAAAAGGTCTGCAATTGTCTTACCTCTCAGCCAATAATTCAAAACTGCAGGCTGCTGGAGCCAATATGTAATCAGAGGTTGAGGGTAAAATTACTTCCGTCATTGAATTCTTTCTGCTAAGTAACAGCGCCAAACCAGACCAAGCAAAGCATTTATCGACATAAAAGAGTGCCAAAGAGTTTTTTTTTTTATAAAAATAAGTGTTTAGTTTATTCACTATACAATGGATGAGGAGAGTTCTATACTGGATCTCTGATTCTAAGCAGAGCCATCGATTTATGCTTCTCAAGCTCCGTCTTCGTCTTTTTAACCAGTGTTCTGTGTTATCAGTGATCCAGTAACCAATGCTTAACCAGTGTTCTGTGCTACTAGTGATCCAGTAACCAGTGATATTCTTCTGTAAAATTGAAAATCAGAGCCTTTGGTCTTGACCAATCATGAGCAACGCCTGGTAGGCACACAATGCCAAAGGATGTATACAATATTTCTCCAACTAATTACAGCATGCGAACATGTCTTCAGCTCAAGCTAGCTCCTTGGATTTTCATCACTGTATCACCAGCCCATTATAATTCTCAATACTGTACCAGTATTCCCACTGTGGCAACCTAGGTTTTAACATCCTAAACGTAAGGCAGCTCATATTAAAATGTAGATCAATTTCATACAAATGCTTAAGCCGATTGAATGAAATTTGCTATTTTAACTGAGGTGTCATTCTATTCATTTTAGACTTGAAGGGCATAAACTTCAGTATCCTGATCTAAATTTTCACAGGTTAAAGGCAATATGTAGGCTATCACTCTATTGGCCCACCAAGACCTCAGAAGAAACCAATAGAAGAAAAAGGAGGGACAGAGTGGCATTCATAGATTCAATTTCTCTCAATTCTCTTCCCGTGCCTAAAGGCATATGAGGCAGATGAAGCTCATGCTTACGTCTGTTTCTGTAGCTTAGTTCTCCCTGGAACGGGTCACTTGCCTGAAACCACAGGCTATAGGTTGAGGGGCAACTCTCCACATCAAGCACGGCTGACCAGGAGTCACTCCTGCTCTACCGATTGTCATAGGTGTATTGGAGAGATTTTGCAGGTTGTTAATCAGCCTGTTCAGCCTCATTATGAGCACAGCTTCCTTGGCCATCAGTACCTGGGGCTGAATTTCAATTGTTGGCGGTGGGGGGGCTACCACCAGGTTTTGGTGGGCAGGCAGCAACTGACAAGGGGTTGGGGTTCGCTCAGGGCATGCCCTCTTCTCCCCACTCTCGCAAAGCACACACACCCCTTCCTTCCCACTTTTTAACCAGTTTGGTTAAAAAAAAACAGCCTACTCCCATCCGCCTGCCCACACCAACCATATTATGGTGTGGCAGCTCAGTAATAAAAATGGCAGACGGGCTGTTGATTTCATCACCCGCCTACCTACCATTTTGTAGGGAACCAGTCAGAGGTGGGCAGGAAGGTGGTGGGCTAGCCACCTCTCCCCACCGGTGAAAACACGCCCAGCGGGGTGCAGTAATAGAACCATAGAAAAGTTAGGGCACAGAAAGAGGCCATTCAGCCCATCATGTCTACACTGGCTGAAAAACTAGCCGCCCTTTCTAATCCCACGTATGTTCGTGCGTGCATTCTAATCCCAGCTCCCAGCACCTGATCCGTAGCCTTGCAGGTTACAGCACTTCAGGTATAGATCCAGGTACCTTTTCAATGAGTTGAGGGTTTCTGCCTCAACCACCAAACAAGGCAGCGAATTCCATACACCAGTTTACCATCTTCTGGAAAAAGCTTTTCATAGCCAACCCCCAGGGTAGGACTCGAACCCAGATTTTCTGGCCCCAGAGGTGGTACCGATCTCCAGATGAGATCCAGACTCCCTGTGTTCTATCATCAACATAATAAAAGCAACTTCATAGTTTGACTTTTTTTTTAACCTAATGTTAATACTACTTTAAAAATATTTTACCCGAATCCCATTGACAATACAAGGGCCCTTTAGGAAATCTGAATCACATGCCGGAGGTAAATTCTGCACAAAAGGAAGGGTTTTGAGATTTTAAAAGCAAAACACTTGCATGGAAGGTGGACTAATTAATCTCTCTTCACCGGGTTGCCAAATAGGAAGGAGCGGATGCCTGGGAAACAGGGAGTTACAGGAATTATTGCCAAGTAGTACAATCTGAAAAAAATCAAGACGGCTTGAAATGCTTTGATTGATACGCCATGTAATCATGTCTTCCAAAACAAAAAAAAGGTCTAGAAAACAAAAGCATCAACGACTACAGTACCAAAAATAAGTCCATCTCAACAGATAAGCCGAGCACTGCTGCCCAATGCTGCTTCAAGAAAAACCTTACCATTACTATTTGACAAATTGCAGAGGGCAGCTTTAGTTCAAATCAAGACCGAGTAGAATGAGCAAAAATTAAAACAGGAAATGATGCAAAAGCTCAGCAGGTCTGGCAGCATCTGTGGAGAGGAAAACAGTTAACATTTCGGGACCATACGACTCTTCTTCGGAACTTTTATTTCAGATTTCCAGCATCCGCAGTATTTTGCTTTAATGAGAATGAGCACAAGTTTGCTCAGTAACATTAAACATTTTAGCACAATTTACAAGAGTGAATGTTAACCTGGAATGCAATTATCTATCCCTCTAACTATGCCACGCAGTTTACAGCTGTTGTGGCAACAAACTAAATTCTTTTGTACAGTAAATACTATTTCACTTGGCTGGAAACACTAATGTCAGCAATGCAATTGGCATGAAGAGTCATTCCTAACAGCTGAACTTATATATAGCCATACTTGTTGAAATAACGCAAATGCACTTAGGCACAAACCATTTGTTATGCTGCTTAAATTGCAAATATTTCTACACCAGCAGTACCCCAGTTGGACAATGCTGACAATTCTGATTCCGCAAAAGCATATATAAGTTAAAATATATTTTAAATTGTGATCATCATGCATCACAAAGACATTGCGCACAGTAAACCCAGCATGAATCGGGCAGAAAAGGTTTTAGCCAAGGGCTAAGGATATGGTTTTCTATCACTCTTGGCTTATTGCCCAATATATTATCCATCCATAGATTACACTGCATGAACAGATGTTCCGGTAGAAGTGTGTTAAATAAAAAGCTCTACACACTGCAGTTTGAGTCAAGTTCTTGAAAGAGTGAAGCATATTATTTTCCCCCATTCAACTTCACTCCAGAGAATAAGACTGCACCTGATTGATGCTTTCATTTGACTATAACTCTCTCCAGTGCAATATTAGCACAGCACGAAAGATTTGGATGGGGGATGGGGGGGGGGGGGGGGGCGTGTGGAAACTATATCAGAACATCAGTCAACATCTGATAGGAAGACTGATGAGAAGAATCATTCATTTGAACACTAGCTCCACCTGAAAAATTAATCTCTCTCTCTCTCTCCCTCGCGCTTGCTGGCCTATTATGTATTTCAAGCATTTTCTGTTTAAGGTACAAAATATTTTCAGCTTTTCATTTTGCCTCATACTACTTAATTGTCTGCTTTAATGAAATACTTAGCACTCTGGTACGCATTTTACAGTGCAAGATTGACTCTAACTCCATTCTCTATTTCTTGTATATGGGTCACACAAATTGAGAGAAAAGGAAAATAACCACATCATGTGTGACAGAAAGAAAGAAAGACTTGCATTTATACAGCACTCTGCATGATATCAGGACATCCTAAAGCACTTTACAGCTGATGAACTACTTCTGAAGTGTAGTCACTGCCGAAATGTAGGAAACCTGGCAGTCAATTTCAGTACAGCAAACTCCCACGAATAGCAATGCGATCATGATTTTTAAAAAAATAATTGCTGGACTGTGATCCAATAGTTTGTTTCAAATCAAAGGGATGAAACACATTCAAAAACTGTTCTAAATAGCTCTTTTTTCCATTGTTTGACGAAGACCCTAGATGCCATACACTGTTAGTATCATCTACTTCCAGCTCAGATACAGTAAATGTCAACCTAGGTATGGACAGCTCTTGTCTAATCTGTCCCAACAATATAATTCCAACTTTGGAAGAATACACACATCCTATATCGGAGTGACAGTTCCATCTGCGACATAAGTGATCCAATGGACCTCTGAAAGGGACAATAAATTCAGTACATTTTTTGAAGTGTGGACGAAGTTAATGCTGACTGAAATCAGCTCACTAGGATTTCATATAGTTATTAGCAATTCAGACAAAAGAACAACGCTCTAACCCACGAAATCACCAAGCCCTGGAGTCAATTTTTCCTTAAAAATTGCCGAATAATTTAAATTTAAGTTTAACACTGGTGGAAATGCATTTCTTTTTGATTCACCAGTTAGAGAACAATTCATAACCACCAGGTTAATTGCAAAATGTCTTATGATCTGAAAGAATGATTCGTCACTTACTGGATGGCAAATTTCTTTAGAGCTACTTTGAATATTTTAGTATTTGTCTGAGTGGAACAGCGATTCACTTTCAGAAAGGATTGAGAGTCGATTGCAAGATCTTCTATTAGCAGTTTTAATCAACTTACTAAATCAATACAGGCAATATGGGAATTGCACTGTATACACCTTTCACCTGCTCATTGAATTCTTATGTACCAAGACGAGCAGCATTGTTTGAACAGTCTTTCATCTTTTAACTGAACAAACAAAATTAAATTGCAATCTGAGCTGACTCATCCAGGATGGCAAAAACTCATTGTGGTGGAAAACACAAACTGTACATTGTAAGAAGATTGAATTCAGCTACAATAAGGCTTTAAGGAATGGCTGCTTCAAGGATGGCTGATGTTATCCAGGGAGCAGTGGCTCATGGAGTTCCTCATGGGTTAGTCTGGGAGCCTTGTGTGTACTGCTCACTGATGCGATAGAAAACACTTCCAATAATGTTATCAAATTTTCTAGGCTATTAAATGCAGCCAGCATGCAATGTTAGATTGTTGGTAATCAAGAGGATGTCAAGATAACTTATGATCAGCTAAAGGACAGATGAATATTGAAGTGATAAAATTGAAGATAATGACATCTAAGCAGCACAGAAATCATTAAAATAAATGGACATACAGCAAATTGGTCCTACCTTAAAGTACGCCAGCACAGGGCGGACACCATTAGTACATTTGTTTTTGAGTATTACTGAAAAAAGAGACATGCTGTTGAAGTTTTTCATCATGCACTCATCAGGACAGACACAAAAATGCCAAATTTCAAAGGGAACAATAATTTATACTGCATGAAAAAAGGTTGGCAAGTCAGCTCTGACCGTTCAAGACATTGTCGTGGTGAATGCAGCAGGGAAATATTGTCCCCATGCTTTTGTTTATTCAAAATAGCTGCAGAGTCTGGACATATTCCTTTTGCCTGCTGAGGACATATGAATAAATGTGGCCTCTAGCAAGGTTAAGTGAACTACATTGAACTACAAGTGAACTAACCGATAATCTCAAATTGGTTGTTAGTGTAATTCTACCAGTCTACCTCAAATTACCCTGGAAGGGTAAAGTACCTCAAAAATTTAAGCAACAGGTGAAGCTTGCCATTTTACACTGCTATTATGCAGTAGAAACACAAGTGGTGCTTTCCACTAACAGGATTCTGCCATCAAGCTAAAAAGATGTTCTGCCTACCATGCAAGAGAGTAACGTGGTACATAAATTTCGGTGCCGGTGTGATATCAGGTACGTAGGTCGTTAAGTCCCAACAACCAGCAGATCATATCAAATAGCACATCCCTTCAGCTGTGTGCAATAGGGGCAGTACTGACCAAACTTAACCAACCCTGAGTGTGCTCAGAATTACACTAACAAATAATTTAAGATTAACAATCAGGCTCACAATGGAACTAACTTACACTTGCGAGAAGCAACATATTCATATGCAGGAACCTGCCCTCAGCAGGCAAAAGGAATATGTCCAGACATTGCAGCTATTTTGAATAAGCAAAAGCATGGGGAACAATATTTCCCTGGTACATTCGCCATGGTCAACTTGTCAACCAATCAGCATCCCCTTTTCCCATACGGTATACATTGTTGTTTCCCTTTGAAATTTGGCATTCTTGCATCTGTCCTGATGAGTGCAAGGCGAAAAGCTTTGTCAGCATGTCTCAAAGCTTCGACAGCAATACTCAAGTTCTGTACTACCAAGCGACATTAGATTTTTAAAAAAACACCTTCCTGACCACTAATGCATTGGACTAGTTTTCAATACATATTTTAATTAAAGGTAGATCTCTGTGATAGGGTAATTTTATTTCTATTATTGTTAATATTCATTATGTGTAATTATTTAAACTAACAATGAACCCAAAATGAATTTCTATATGACAATAAAGTGGAATTAATTGATCGATTAATATTCGCCTGCATGGCACTGTTCACAGAAGTACACAAGGATGCTTCCGTGTCTGGAACTGGTCAGGTGGATAGACAACTGAAATCATTCATGCTTTCCTCATTACAAAAAAAAACACAATTCAGGTCCCTAAACCAAAAGGCATGGATAGCATAGGTGTAATCAAGTTTTTCAAGTTTAACATTTCTTTTATTTTTTGATGGGATGTGGGCATCGCTGGCAAGGCTAGCATTTGTTGCCCACCCCAAATTGCCCTTGAACTGAGTAGTTTACTAGGCCATTTCTGAGGGCAGTTAACAGTCAACCACACTGCTCTGGGTCTGGAGTCACATGTAGGCTAGAGCAAGTAAGGATGGCAGATTTCCTTCCCTAAAAAGGACATGAATGAGCCAGATGGGTTTTTACCACAATCAATGGTAGTTTCATGGTCATCATTACTGAGACCAGCATTCAATTCCAGATTTTATTAATTAAATTTAAATTTCACCAGCTGCTATGGTGGGATTTGAACCCATATCCCCAAGCATTAGCTTTGGTCTGTTGTCTTGTTAACATCCGGTAGATGTTAACACTACACCACCATCTGCTCCCACCAACCCCCCACCCCCAATTTACCAGTACCTTATGACTGGGTACCAGGGATCAAACAGGTGAGGCAGGCTGTGTTGCGAAGATGCCTGGGAGTTTAAGACACGCCCACTCTTTGCGTCAGCTAGATTACATATCAAAATGGGGACCACCCACACCGAAGATTCACTTTTATACTTGGTGCATAAGTTGACCCCCAATTTTGAAAAGATTTTGAGGCTTCAAAGGTCAACTTACACAGGTATGTGTACACACACACACATACATATTGATTTCTGACTGCAGTATGCTGCATTATACTCCAAGACAGCAACATAACGTGTAAACCACAAGATCTAGTGTGACAAATATTGTCTAATTGTTCTGGACAAAATTTTTCAAATGTAGGAGACAGTAAAGTTATGGCTAGTAGCCCAGAGGTCATAAGTTCAAATTCTACCATGGCATGTTGAATTTACTAAATGTGGTAATTTGGTACCAGAAAAACTAAGATTCTAGAGCACTTTACACTCAATTAAGTCACTTTGAAGCGTAATCACTGTTACAATGTAGGAAACATGGCAGCCAATTTACACACAAGGTCCTGCAAACAACAACGTGATAACGTTCAGATAATCTATTTTTGTGATATCAATTGAGGAATAAATATTGACTTGAACACTGGGGATGGCTCCCCTGCTCTTCTTTGAAATAGTGCCATGAGATCTTATACGTCCACATGAATTAGAAGATCGTATCTCCGACAGTTCAGCACTCCCTCAGTATTGCAGTGGAGTGTCAGCCTTGATTTTTGCACACAAGCCTTAGAGTCAGTCTTGATCTCTCAACCTTCCGACTCAGAGGAGGTGAGAGGCTACCAACTGAGACACGGTTGACATGGATCGGCAATAACTATGACCTTGCCAATGTCATATGCATCCCAGGAATAAACGTTTTTAGAAGCTACTAAAAATAGCACATGATGAATGCAAGGACAAGATCATATGAGTTATTTCTAAACGGAAACACCACAAGTCCAGAG
This sequence comes from Cetorhinus maximus, assembly GCF_964194155.1. Taxonomy (NCBI): domain Eukaryota; kingdom Metazoa; phylum Chordata; class Chondrichthyes; order Lamniformes; family Cetorhinidae; genus Cetorhinus; species Cetorhinus maximus. Next base: position 30,835,398 of record NC_135881.1, read on the forward strand.
ACCAGACAGGCTGCCTGTAGTCGGGTGCAAAGTGGTAAGGAAAAAATAGCAAGTTCAACGGTGGCTGTTGTCCGCAGATTTCACATTGTATGGCAATATGCTACTCTCAAAGATTGGTTATACATTTAATATCAAATGGCTCAGATCATGTTCTTACAGGAAACTTGCTGCCCTGAGAGCTCATTTCAACTTTCCAATCAGCAGAACACTGCATTTAAGATTATTCCAGGGACAGAGAAACTAGGGTAGTTTTGAAACCACACTGTATTTCAGTGTTAGAAGTGAGCATCTATTTGACAAAGAGAAAGTGAGTGGCAGTTTTTATTATTTTGTGTTCCAATGCAAAGAGTGAAGGTGTGATTCACTGTTTTATACAGTACACTGTTCATTTACCTGTTCTATTTAAATAAGCCATCTGTTGAATTAGAGACAGTCTCAGACCAATTGAAAGTTGACTGAATATATATTCTAACAGAGGAGAATTACATGACGGCACCCAATACATTCCTGTAGCTCGTGCACAGAGTAAGAGGTCCTCATTATAATCCCTGCGTCTGCTAATAATGAACTTGGGCAGAAAAGAGTATATCTTAGTTATAGCAAACATGATCCCAGCTTAAGGGGTAACTAGAAGCACTGAACCCAAAAAAAACTCTAACTTGACACAAAGCCACAGCAGAATACTGGTACATTACAGAAATCCACTTTGCTCTTGAAAAATACCATTAACTGTTCTTCTATATGAAAGCGATTTCTTAGCATATTACATTTCTTTTGTTACAACAGCTTTGCAATTGAGTTGTCTACTTTAACAAGTGGCAATATTGTACATAAGATTATAAAAACTGGAGCATGGGGTTCATTTTATTGACAATATATTGGGGGGCCCCTTCTTGTAGATGATATTGTGCCACTGGCAGGCTTACCCACTATCCAACACCTTGAACCGTTGCGTAAACATTTTGTATCGCTCAGGATGGAGTCCCAAAGTTCTTCTTTAAATGTTAGAAGACACAATCCATCCCAGCTATTGAAACACACCAGAGGAGGAGGGTCCTGTAGGACACCGTTTTTAGCTTGGACATTGTCCTGTGCAACAGCGCTGCTTGCCAAAGAGCATTCTGTCGTTTCTTCAATAAGAGTACAGTTCTTTGCAAGTTACTCTTGGGGCAGGTAATACAAATCCTAACTGATCTGCTTCAATGTGTTGTACACCTAGGTACACAAAGGCTGATCTTTCTTTGGACCATGTGCGAGATTCATGCTGAAATATGCAGCGGATTCATTCAAATCTCTGCAGCCCAATTTCTCTGTCCACAAAGACACCACAGCCATCAAGCCCAATTTTGCCCAGCTCCAATGACTTACAAATGCATTAGCAAATCAACTTCAAAATTCAATTCAATTTAAGGCCCTCCACAGTCTTGCCCACAGGACTTGGAGAAATATTTCCTAACATATGTTTCAAGCTGCATCCTTTGTTTCTCGATCGCTGCTCGTTAGCACCCCTTCTGTACCACCACCAGAAGCCGTTCTTTCAACTTTCCTGCCAATGAACTCTCTCCCTTCCAATTCTGACTCAGAAGCTTCCTTTCTCTTCTTCCATGCCACTAGTTTTTACCCTTTCGCTCCCCGCCCACAACTCCATCAAAATTCTTTACTTGACAAGTAGCAGAAGTTGCTAATGGACTAAAAGTAAACAACATTTGTCAGGTTTTATTTAATTGCTGGAAGTGGCACTGACATACACTCTGCTCAATGTATACTTGGATCCTTCACCCAAAAGCAAATTACTTGGTGCATTTTCCAACAGTGACTTAAAATGACTGCTCAGAGAGCTACTTGAATGCATCCGATGGCCCATGTAAGATTAATTTTTTTAAGAAGTGGGAGGCTGAGAGTGATTGAAATTTGCAGTTGCTTTAGTCATCTTTCAGCTGGGATGTAAAGATAGCTGGACACTCCATCTTCAACTATTTACAACGGACCCTGGGGCAGGATTAGTGTCAGAGTTCAGGCACTCACTCTACCGAAATGAAATACAATGCAATGCAATTAATGACCCACTGACATCACAAATCAGTCTATTTAATCAATCAAAATCAAGGAGTGATTTAAAGCTTCTCTGATATCACCAATTGGTGCTATTTTTGTCAAGTCACGCACCACTTTTTGTTTAATAAAAAAGGTGTGGGAATTCCTGCTCCTCAGCACACTTGCTTTCTTATTGAGCATTTGGCTAGAAACTTTTCAAATGGGATACCCTCTCCCTCCAGAGATAAAATCTAGGCTGACATCCCAGTGCAGTAATGAGGGAGCACTGCACTGTCAGAGACGCCGTCTTTTGGATGAGACATTAAATTGAAATCCCGCCTGCCCTTTTAGGCAGACAGAGAAGGCATTATTTTAAAGAAAAGAGTGAAGAGTTTTCTCTGGTGTCCTGGACAATACTTATCACTCTACCACCATCACTAAAGCAGATTATTTGGTCATTATCACGTTGTTATTTGTGGATCCATGCTGTGCAAAAACTGGCTGCGTGCTTCCCATCTTACATAAAAAGTACTTGATCGGTTATAAAGCACCTTTGTATGTCCAGAAGTCACAAAGGGCACCACATAAATGCAAGTCTTTCTTTTATGCTTATAGATGCACCTCCTGTCCACAAACCTTACTTCCTGTTGCATTTCTCTAAACATTTATAATGGGAATTCTCATATAAAGAGTTGGTCATCATTGTGCAATTTCATACCTCCCACCACTGATGGCGTCATGGGGTGAGTCAACCTGATCCAATTATCACTATAGCTTTCTGCAATTTATCTGGGCATTCATTTTCCTTTTTTGATGTCAGGTGATTTTTTATTACCTTCCAAAATTGATATTCTTTCTCCTGTTAGCCATGCTACTGTTCTCCTATTACCCATACAGTGGCCTCTGTACCCTACGCTTCCATGCTTCCCATTCCAACAGGAAGTTCCAGCCCAACGATGCTCCCTCCACCATTAGGCCAGGATCTGCTGCCTTCTTGGTGCCACTTACACAGCCCCAATTGCCTCATCTCTCACCTTCACCATTTGACATTTCCAGTGGGGTTTTACTGCTCGGACTGGCAGCCCAGTGGCCAGGGTTCTGTCGCCTTCCTGACACTTCACGAACTGATGACAGCCCCACCTCCCGATGGCGCATCTCCTTGTTGACTACAAGCATCACCAGCCACAACCCACTAACTGATCCGAGTGGTGAAGCCCCAAAAATAAATAGGGGTGCACAACCTCTCGCGGAAAATCTGGACAACCCTCAAGCGCTTGAGGATGGGCCGAGGAGGATGTGGCCACTCGCTCCACAAGTGAATCATGATTCACGGCTCAAATTGTGACTGTGGCCATCCAAACCAGACCATCGGCCACATACCGAACTTCTGCCCCGAGAGATCCATTCCTGCTGGCATCACAATTCACATTGCGTCAGCTAAGGACATAGAATTGATCGTTAACCTCAACATCGATGTAGCTGCTTCCCAGGCCATGGCACCTTGGTTCTCAAAGTGCGAGGGCTGCTGAGAATGCATTATAAGCACCCATTGCATTTTGAGAGCTAGCTTGTCAGTTTACCTGCGAAAGTGGTATTCGTGATACTGGATAGGCCCAAGGAGGCAAATATCCTGGCCCAAGCCCATCAGTGGACCACTGGTAGGGAGTTGAGGTGGGTTGAGAAACATAGGAATAAAGTGACAGAGTAACAATTAGAAATGCAATGGGTGCTTATAATGCATTCTCAGCGGTCAAAGTACTTTGAGAACTGAGGTGCCATGGCCTGGAGAGCAGCTATATCGGTGTTGAGGTTAACGATCAATTCTACATCCTTAGCTGACGCAATGTGAATTGTAATGCCAGCAGGAATGGATCCTTCGGGGCAGAAGTTCAGTATGTGGCCGATGGTCTGCTTTGGATGGCCACAGTCACAATTTGAGCATTTCCTCGTGTTTCACTTGCGGAGCGAGTGGCCACATCCCCCTCGGCCCCACCTCATCGGGAGGTGGGACAAGCTGGACAGCCAGGGATAAAGATAAGACGGTCAATCAAGCCTGTCTCACACCATAATAATCAGACCATCGCAACTAATCCCCTTTCTGCCAGACCCCTGTGCACCCCTATTTTGGGGTAAACAAGGAAACTAGGAATAAAAACATAAAATGCTAGAAATACTCAGCAAGCCAGAGAAGCATCTGTGGCTGTGTGATCTGAGTATTTCCAGCATTTTGTTTCTATTTCAGATTTCCAGCATCTGCAGTATTTTGCATCTGTATTGGTGAAGGAGATGAGGGATTCAGGAATGAACAAGATAAACATGCTTGGGGGTGGGTCACAGGTAATAGGTTGCATGGGAAGCAGCTGGACCAGAGAGGGGAGGATGTGAGTGAAACTGATGGGATATGGCACAGCAAATAGCAGATAGGCTGTGGTGGAAGGTGGAAGGGGTACAACGGGCACTGGAAGCAAAGGGGCTGGGGGAAGCAAAAGGAGATGCAATAGCACTAAGACAAAGACACACCAAGCCCTCATCAGAGAATTGCTCTATGCTGACGATGCCACACTAACGTTCCATACTGAGGAATGCCTGCAACAGCAAATGAATAGACTCCCTCAAGTCTGTACAAAGTTTGGCTTGACCATCAGCATCAAGATGCCAACCACCATGGTCCAAGGTGTTGCCACACCACCATCTATCAGCATTGACAATGTGAAGCGGGGGGGCTGTTAATAGTTTCATATATCTAGGTACCACAATCACCAGCAATCTGTCACTTGATGCTGAAATCAACACACGTACATTGCAAAAGCTGCACCTTCTGTATGTTGATCTAGCCACTGTTCATAACCTCTTGGGAGTCCATAACTCCACAAGGACACCTGCAAGCACGATAAGATGGCAGCCAATATTGACACTGAGAATGGGGAGACAGCCGCTGACAGCCTTGAACTCCGGAGGCTGACAGTTTTGAAGGCCATTGGTAGAAGCGAGCAGAAACTAAAAGCTCAGCTTGCCGAGAAGACAGCCCAGAGAAAACGGAGGCCAGTGAATCATACACTTTCTAAGCTGATTTCCTTTGCAGCAAATGCAGAAGAGGCTGTCATGCCAGTTGGGGCTCCTGTGCCGCAGCTAGCGATCCTCATCACAAAGCTGACCACCACATGTCTTATGAGATGAAAGACTGCCACTTATAGCACTGAGAGTATGTTGGCAAACGTTAGAGACACAGCACGGCATTTCAGCTGCAACTGTGAATGACACTGAAGTGCGGCGACTCCACCTTTGCATTGCTTTCCTTGTCGTCTGAATTCATCCATCAGCCAAAATTCAGCTAGATCTCTTCATAACCACCTCCTGCCTCCCCACCATGCGAAAACTGCTTACAGGCCTGGCTAGATCATGCACCAACTGATGCCCACACTTCCCACCGCTGAAAAGAAATGATAGAACTAGTAATAAAAGACAAGAAAATAAGACACAATAAACTACAAATCAAGAGAAGAGCAGGCATTCAAGAACAAAATGACATTTTCTGAGGGTTAGCTGGATTAAAAGAAAGGGAGGGTGGTGGAGGCGGGTTGCCTCACATCCTTTAAAAAGTACCTGGATGAGCACTTGACACAGCATAACATTCAAGGCTATGGGCCAAGTGCTGATAAATGGGATTAGGTAGGTAGCTCAGGTGTTTCTCACATGTCAGTGCAGACTCGATGGGCCAAAGGGCCTCTTCTGCACTGAGATATTCTGTGATTTTATTCAATTGGAGCAATAACGCTGAATTCACAAGAGTTAATATGACCTTTGACCTGGAAACAGTACAGTAAGGAAAATTTGTAAGCTCTTCAAAATATCTGTGGATTCTGTAATTGCTTTTAAGAATGTTTGTGAAGGGCTTTTAAGAATTTGCATCAATTGTAAAGGGATCAATTCTAATCTCCTTGGATAAGAAAGAATACTGGTCCATGTGAACTGGCGACCCTTGACCTGGAAGCAGTACCACCAGGAAGGAAGTTAAGAAGGAAGTTGTGTGGCTGGTAGACACAAAGGACTACAAGCAGGAGAGCTGGAGTGTAAAGGCAATCGGCAGACACAAAGATAAAGCAGCGACAGAAAGACGAACACAGAGAATTTTTGAGAGGAGAAGCAGCAAATCACTCTCAGGAATAGGTCAGTTTTTCTGTTTGGTAGAAAAAGAGACAGGAGCTTTTTTTTAAATTATTCATTCATGGGATGTAGGCTTCGCTAGCTGGGCCAGCATTTTTTGCCCATCCCTAGTTGTCCTTGAGAAGGCATTGTGAGAGGCTCTTGGAGGCATTGAGAGAGCTGGCTAAAAAGGTCTAAAACCTGGAAAGCTGTGTGAATAGCTTAGAGACGCAAAAGAGCTGGGTGTTTTCCCAGAAGTTGCCAAACTGTGAATGTGGTAGTACTGTTTTGGTTGGTTGAAAAGGAACTCAGGAAAGCTATGCTATCAGGACTGTTGTGACCCAAGGGAGAGAGAGTTCAATGAATAGTGCTTTGCTGATGATAATCATGTATGTGAAACACAAAGGCGGAAGCTGTTGTCAAATAGGACTCTTGACCTACCCTGTTGTGAATAAAGAACAGCAAATTGTTAGGAACTAGAGATACTTTTAAGTTATATTTGTATTTGTGGGTGTTAGGAACAAGATATAGCTTTAAGTTTAATTTAGATTCTTTTTTGTGTGTGTATTCAGAAAGTTGAAACCTTGATTTGGTTTCCATTTAGAGTTTTTGTCAGATGGAGCCAGATGCAGCTTTAATGAGGTTTTACAACTCTAAGTGAAGAGATAGGTTACCAAAGGATTAGTAGTTTAGGGAAGTTAAAACAAAAAAAAAGTATTTAAAAAACTGTGCTGTTGCCTAGCAACAGGGGATGAGAGACACCTACAGAAATACAAGGAGAGACAAGAAAGAACAGTTTTTAGGTTCAATTGGTATGTGTATACCACAGAGTGAAGACAGAAAAGATCTGAGACTCTCTCTAGTTGGAAATGATGCCTTAAAGTTAATGTAATAGTGAATTTAGAGGGAGTTTTCTGGATTTCTCAAGGGCGATACCAATTGTGGAAGGACTTCTAGTATATGTTCAGAAGTCTACTGGAAAAGAAACCTCTTTGCAACTGAACCAGCTCTAGCTTTGGTGTGGAAATAGTGGTACCTCTTCACTGGAGTATTGGGTTTGTAAGGGTATCGCTGGGATAAAAGGGATAGCATGAGTTTGAATCATTTTTTTTCTTGGTGTCTGTGTTGAAATCTTTCCAACCTATTTGTTGTCTAGTGTAACATAGTTGATGTTCCTTGTTTAATAAATGTTTTATCTTTTTGTTAAAAAGTCAACAGCAGACTCCCGTGAATCTGTTTCAGCAAGTACCCTCTGCGGCTTAAAAATTATATTTAAAAAAATAATGGTCTATCAGGCCAGGTTTCATTCAGGGGTCTGACTTGTCCAGTAATAACATCAGCTGAGATCATAATATTGTGGAACTGTGCAGCTACGCAGTGCCACATGTCTGTGGAGACTGATGCGGGTGTTTGTGGTCATGTAATACGTATCTCTCTTGCATTGATAATTAAAGTGAAATTTATCCTTCTATTTGAAGGGTTATCAGCTGCCTGTTAATTCATGTTTAATTTGCATTGGTTCTAATTCATGTTAAAGTAAAAGCTACAGAAAGTGCAGTCTTGTTGGCAATTTCTTCATTTGGGGGCCTTTCAGTGAATTTAGTTATTTTGATTTACAGTTCCTCCACGGGGATCATAAAAGTTGATTTAAGGGAATACCAACTGAATATAACAGTAATTTATCTTCATTATTTTGCAACAGTGGCAAAATCATCCAGAGTTTGGAATGGCTATGAGTGAGTAATATATCTGTAATTTAAATCTCTGGCTTCAAACACAACAAACTACAAAAGGAGATTTAGTGGCTGATGAAGGTCATCTAAACAAAATTAAAATTGTTGCCCTTGGCTTACAATCTCTGTTTAAAAAAAAAATACATTACGCTCTCAAAAAATTATAATGACAGCTAATAATTCAAAAATTATATTGATTGAAGACTTCAAGGGATAACTGTAACAGAATAGTATTTTCCTACGATACAAAGGAAGGTATAATACAGAAACGTTACAGCTGGAAACAACATTCCAGGGCTACTTACAATGTAACAAACATTATTTTGTGTGTTATTGCAGGTGCCCTTTTACCAGAGATAACCTGCTAATTTTTTAGGTTTCATTATCAATATCAAGGTATCCCACGTTTGATTGTAAAAATGGATTTCATAGTAGCTTTAGGGTGCCACTAATGGATTAACAATTTTTCCTTTTTATTGCTGCCTAAGGATTGCATGTCAGGTTAGATATGTTATACCCGCACCATCCTCGGTACATACAGAAGAATGCACAGACCATTAAGCATTTATAAACTACTAGCTCACATTGTTCCAAATCTCCCCAGAGTAGTATTGAACAATGTTTCCATGGTTCCATACTCAGGATGGAGTTCCAAATCTTAAACCCTGAGCGACTAAAGGCACGTCTGCCAATCATGGGCGATTAAAAGCGGGAATGCACATGAGGCCAGAATCGGAGCAGATATTTCAAAGGGTTGTAGGCCTGGGGCAAGGCCATGGAGGGATTTGAAAACAAGGTGTGAATTTCAAAATTGAGGCATTGCTTAACGGAAGCCAACATAGATCAATGTTGTCGCCTATCAAATCTGTGCCCATCTCTCTCAGAATTGCATGTTTGAAGCTGTCCATTCAGGTTTCTGCACCTGTCACAGTATCAAATGGCTCTTAACAACAATTTGTATTCATATAGAACTTCCCAAGCACTCCGAGCATAAACAAACATAATTTGGCACTGAGCCACATACGGAGATATCAGGCCAGATGACCAAAAGCTTGGTCAAAGAGGTAGATTTTACGAGCATCTTAAAAAGGAAGAAAGAGAGATTGAGAGGTGGAGAAATTTAGGGAGGGAATTCCAGAGCTTATGGCCGCGGCAACAGCAGGCACAGCCTTGAGCAGGAATAGTGTTGAGGGAGTAAAAAGTGGGTCTCATGGACAAGGTGACCCCAGAGAGAGCATGAAAGTAGATAGCAGAGAAAGAGAAAAACATGAGTTCGGGACGAGAGCAGCAGGGAATTTTAGAGAAAGGCTAGCCAGTGGGCTTGGGGAAGGGAGGGGACTGGCAGGGCAGGTGAACAACAGTCTCGATCTTGGTGACAAAAGAGTCCATGAGGCTCCTCCCACTTATTGTTAGAGGTGACAGTGAGGAGGCAGGGGAAATAATGTTTTGAAGGTGGGTTGCAGTAGAGAAAAGAAGCCCGGAGTTATCTCTGCATTCGAGGATGATTCTCAAATCACAAGTAGATTTGGTAGAAGAGAGGAAGAGCCAATGGTACATTATGTGATCCAGTCAGATCTGGTTATGAACCAGCAGTCTACCATATCCACAAGTCTGCATCCCTTGGACTTAATCAGTCCAAGGAGCAGAGATGAGGGCCATACCAGGGGGAAAGTGGGGAATACTTTGGAATACAAGGAATGGAACTAATTAATAGCTCTTTCTGAGAGCAGGTGCAGACATGATGGGTTGAATGGCCTCGTTCTGTATGATTATAATCAGGTTATCTGGTTGTGCATTTGAAGCACCGTGATTATATTTTGCTTTATGAAAACAAAACTGGTCATTCCCAAAGTGTCTATAAGCCACACTCCTGTCCCATACCATGTCAATCAGAGAAGTTCCAAGCTTAATTTTCATTCTGGAAGCGCTCTCCCTCTTTCTGTGGCACATGCACATAAACATTGCTACATTTTGGGAGCCACTATTGGTTGAGCTCCTTCACTCAGGTAAAAACCATGTTCACAATGGAAGCTGAGAATGCAGATCCAAGGATTGAGATAGTCATGGGAAAACTGTTTGGAAATATTTCTAACATAAATTGGCTAATTTTCTCAGCAAATTTTACCAGAATCAATTTTCTTTTACATATTTGTATTATTTATACATATATTATAGTCAGTGGAACTGGCAATCAAGATGGCAGCTCAAACAAGTTTGAAAAAATAGGGTCATTCAATTGGATCATCTTTCCAGTCCATTATCCATCTTTCAAACAAAATGCTAAAACAAAGCCCAAACTGTCTGTGGAGTTGGGCATAAAAGAGCCCATGGCATTATTCAGAGAAGGATCAGGGAAATCCCCTGCTGTCCTGGTCAACATTTATCTCTCAATAATAACTATAAAAAAAACTGAACTGGCTATTTATCTCATGATCTATTTTGGATCTTGCTGTGCACAAGCTGATTGTCATTTTTTTTTGCATAACAACAATACCTACACTTCAAAAATTGACCATTAGCAGCAAAGTGGTTTGGAACAATCCGAAGATGTGCAAGGCACTATATAAGTTAGAGTTCCTCGTCCTTTCTGAGGCACATGTTGTTACTGGAAAAATTTTTGAATGATTGATCAGCTTTGTTCAGGACCCTCTCTCCTAACCAGCAAGTCAGTATTGTTATTTTGACAGTTTGTAGTTATCCAAGCCAATTAGAAAAGCTTGGTCTATTGTGCCACCTAACCATATAATATATAATTTAGCTTGTGATGCATTATATACAAGACATTAATTGCACACAGAATATTTTGTTCTTTGAGGGAAGGGCTCCAAATTAGTCTGTTCTAAATATCAAAGGTTTAAAAGTGCAAACTTTAGAACTCAATTACAGCTTCAGCTAGTTCATGAAACAAATAATGACTATGATATCAGTGGCACAATGCAAAAATGGAACTCATCAAAGCGAAACAATCCAAGTAAGAGAATTGGCTCATGAATTCCGTATACTTAGTAAGTTGGAAAGGACATTTGAAATTTACTTCAGCTTGCATGTTGAAACAATTGTACAGATTTGCAGAAGTGAAGACTTCACCCAATCTTTAATTTGGTTATTAAGAAATTAGGTAAAGGGCCAAGTTCTATATTGCAATGCATCATTGAAGGTGCAAATGGGCAGGAAGGAATATTAAATCAAGGGTGGCGAGTTGATACCAAATTTAATTAGTATTCATGCATTAGCTTTTTACAAAATATATAAGCAAGTGAAACAGTTAAACCCAAAATCAAATAGAAAATGTTTAATTTGACTTTAAACTAAACAAGAGGGATGAGGGATCAAGTTTGGGTAGAGGTAGCAATTCAAGGTATAGAGTCAAGGCAGGAGAACAAAATAGTAATATGAGAAATGAGGGTCAGAGAATGGCAGAAAGGGACAGAGAAAAAAAGCTAAGAACACATTAACAATCAAGACTAGATGATACAAAGGTAACAAAAAGACAAAACTGAAGGCTCTCTATCTGAATGCACATAGCATTCAGAACAAAGTAAATGAATTGATGGCCCACATTGAAGTAAATAAATATGATCTGATAGCAATTATGAAGATGTGGCTGCAGAACGGCAAAGGTTGGGTCCTTAATATTGACGGGTACATGGCATTCAAGAAGAATAGGAAACTAGGTAAAGGTGGAGGGGTAACACTGTTAACCAAAGAGGGCATTGGAGCAATAGTTAGAAGTAGAATCGGTTTGGGTGGAGATGAGAAATAGTAAGGGAAAGAGGTCATTAGTGGGAGTGCTCTACAGGCCCCCTAACAGCAGCCACAGAGTAGGACAAAGTAGTCAAGAGAAAATATTGTGTGCTTGAGATAAAGAGACGGCAATAATCATGGGTGATTTTAATCAACACAAACTGGAAAAATCAGATTGGCAACAGTAGCCTGGATGAGGAGTTCTTAGAATGCTTTCAAGATTGGTTCCGGAACATGCTGCTCTCAGAAACTATTAGGGAACAGGCTATGTTAGACTTGGTATTGTGTAACGTGACAGAATAAATTAATGACCTCAGAGTAAAGGCATCACTAGGTAGCGGTGACCATAATATGATTGAATTATATATCCAGTTTGAAAGGGAGAAGAGTGGGTCTAAGACTAGTATCTTAAACTTAAATAAAGGCAACTATGTGGGGATCAAAGCTGAGCTAGCTGAAGTGAACTGGGAAACTAGGCTAGAGGATAGATTAATAGAGAAGCAATGGCAGACATTTAAGGGGATGTTTCAGAGTATTCAGAATAAGTACATTCCTACTATAAAGAAAAATTCTAAAGGGAGGACCCACCATCCGTGGTTAACTAAAGATGTTAAGGAAAGCATCAAACTTAAAGAAAAAGCATACAACTCAGCAATGATGAATAGCAGGACAGATGACTGGTCAGAATATAAGGAACAACAGAGAATGACAAAGGTTAATCAGGAGAAAGAAATTAAAGTATGATAGAAAGCTAACTAGAAATGTAAAAACAGGTAGCAAGAGTTTTGACAAGTATTTTAAAAGGCAAAGAGTAAGTAAAGTGAGTGTTGGTCCTCTAGAGAGTGACAGTGGGGAGTTAATAGATAATAAGGAAATGGCAGAAGAAATGAAAATTTTGCTTCTGTCTTCACTATAGAGAATACAAAAAACATTCCAGTAATAGCTGCAAATCAAGAGGTGAACGGGAGAAAGGAACTTGGTGAAATCACTAGGGAAACGGTACTGAGCAAATTGATGGAGCTGCAGGTTGGCAAGTCTCCGGGTCCCAATGGACTACATTCTAGGGTCTTAAAAGAGGTGGCTAATGAGGTAGTTGATGCGCTGGTGTTACTTTTCCAAAATTTGCTAGATTCTGGAAAGGTTCCATCAGATTGAAAAGTAGAAAATCTAACCCCTCTATTTGAGGGAGGGAGGGAGGCAGGAAACAGGAAACTATAGGCCAGTTAGCTTGATGTCTGCCATGAGGAAGTTGTTAGAATCAGTCATTAAGGAGGTTATAGCTGGGCACTTAGAAAAGCTCAAGGCAATAGGGAAGAGTCAGCATGGTTTTGTGAAAGGAAAATGATGTTCAACCAATTTATTGGAATTTTTTGAAGGAGTAACATGAGCAATGGATAAAGGGGAGCCTGTAGACATACTGTACTTGGATTTCCAGAAGGCATTTGATAAGGTGCCACAAAGATTATTATGGAAAATAAAAGTGCATGGTGTAGTGGGTAACATATTAGCATGGATAGAAGATTGGCTGGCTGGCAGAAAACAGAGTATGCATAAATGGGTCTTTTTCTGATTGACAAGTGGAGTCCCACAGGGCTCTGTACTGGGGCCTCAACCTTTTACAATTTACATCAATGACTTAGATGAGGGGAGTGAAGACATGGTAGCTAAATTTGCAGATGACACAAGGATAGGTAGGAAAGTATGCTGTGAAGAGGACATGAGGTTGCGGATGGATAGATAGGTTGAGTGAGTGGGCAAAGATCTGGCAAATGGACTTTAATGTGGGAAAATGTAAAGTTGTTCACTTTCGCAGGAAGAATGAAAAAAGCAATTACTTAAATGGAGAACTGCTGCAAAGGCGTTCTAGTACATGAGTCACATGTACATGAATGCAGGTACAGCAAGTAATTAAGGCGACTAAGGTTGCTATGCTTTAGTTATACAGGGCATCAGTGAGACCGCACCTCGAATACTGTGCGCAGTTTTGGTCTCCTTATTTAAGGAAGGATGTAAATGCATTGGAGGGGTTCAAAGGAGGTTGACTAGATTGATACCTGGAATGAGTGGGTTGTCTTATGAGGAAAGGTTGGACAGACTGGGCTTGTTTCCACTGGAGTACAGAAGAGTGAGGGATGATTTGATTGAAGTGTGCAAGATCCTGAATGGCCTTGAAAAGGTGGACGTCAATAGGATGTTTCCTCTTGTGGGCGAGTCCAGAACTAGGGGGCACTGTTTTAAAATTAGGGGTCACCCTTTTAGGATTGAGATGAGGGGAAATTTTTTCTCTCAGAGGGTTGTGCGACTTTGGAATTCTCTGCCTCAGAAGGAGGTGGTATTGAATATTTTTAAGGCAGCAGCAGATAGATTCTTGTTAGGCAAGGGAATCAAAGGTTATCGGGGTTAGATGGGAATGTGGAAATCAAAACACAAGATGATCAGCCATGACCTTATTGAATGGCGGAGCAGGCTCAAGGAGCCAAATGGTCTACTCCTGTTCCTATTTCTTATGTTATGTTCTTATGATTTACACCAAGTTTGATTGCAATATATTTTCATCCACTATTTTCCCAGTTAGTTTGGTTTGCACCTAGCTGATTCAGCATCTTCATTTTAGATAATTCTCTCCACTGCAGACGTTACAGAAAGGTTCATTTAAATCCCCTTTCACTCTCAAAGGGTCAACCAACTGCTTAGTCTGAATTATTGTAAGGCAGTATCACAGCACAGCCATTTGTCTGCAGTTTGATTAATGTGCATGAACTTGTTGTTGGCAGGTATGTTACAAGGCATTTGTAGTGTGAAAAAAACCTGTGACTGGCATCAGTTTAAAAAAAGTCTTCTCCTTATAAGCAAAGGCCACCCACATAAGTTCTCAGAAATCACATCAGAAGGCACATACATGCAGGATAATAGTGAGTTACACAGCATTCATTTGTGTGGTTCTGATGATGTCACAAACCAACTGCAATTAAATCTGAGCATCTGATGCTCAAAATAACCCACAAGATTAAACTGTATAGAGTGCCAGCTATTACTCTCTATAGGGCACATAATACGGCTTCCAATTTTTCTTAGTATTATATGCAGTACTGTAACATCGGGGACAAGGTAATAAAATGCCTTAGAACTTGAAGAATTAACCAGTCATTTGACTGGAACTGTTACTACAGGTTTTTGCTTAGAAACAGATTACTATAAATGAACTATGCACATTATATTACACATTTTGAGGTACGTGATTTAAAGAGAGTCTTGTATGTCAGCAGAAACTAAGGAGGTCCTTCTGTGGTGCATTGTCTCACACAGCATCAGTTAGAAAAAGTAACAGAGGGAATTGGGGAATGGGGAATAAAATGCTCAGACTTTCTCTGTGCTCATGCACTCTCTTTTGGCTCAAGGCCAAGCAACACATTGTCTTCCCAGTTGCTTGGCCAGTAAATAATACATATATGTATAGAAGAGAAAATACTAAGATGTATGCGAAACACAAGAAGAGTACCTGTTGGAGGATGGGGGTGATGTTGGTGGGAGCCAGTGGAGAGTTTTCTTTTAAATCGATACTTATGTAAGTGCAAAAATCCAACACTAAGTCACTGCAGCAGAATTCTGCACTGGCAATTACCCTTAAATTTTAGAAAATGATCTTCTCCCAGTGCAAGAGACTTGCTGCTCCTACATGGACATGATAAAGCTTAACTTAGGGGACACTAACTTCAATAGCAAACCCTGATCCATCCTTCAAATACTCTGATAGTGACAAATAGCGCTTAAGAACTAAGTACTTAAGTAATAAAAGGAAACAATACTGTTTGTAAGATGGATACTTCTTGATAGCAGTCAAACATATTTAGTGCCTGAAATCACCTTGCAAAACGTATGGTAATTTGGTTTCTTGGAACAAGTACTTTCTATATCCAGTCGGGTTTTAAAGGATTTACTTACACTGGGTTTGCGACATGGATGATTATTCTTCCTATTCAATCGATGAACATTGCTGCTGTTAGCAGGTCTAACAAATATCACATCATGACTTGCATTCCTGTACCGGTGAAAGCTATACTCCAGATAACAGAAGTTCAACTAAAACAATTTCTGACTGGTGCAATTAATAACAAAACAGAAATCATTCCCATCATTTCAACTATTTTCTTAAGGCCAAAAGAAAATCATTGCACACCCTTACTTTGAATGTGAAGGGAATATTGATGGCCCTGGTCAGAATTTAGCTTGCTTTTTTCTGGGCAGTGTAAGAGCTAGGCAGCATATCCTCGACCACATATATTAAGCAATGCTCAACTGTAAGACTGCTGACATATTGCTGGATTAGTTGAACCTTTCTCAACGCTGGACTGGACAAATCAGAAGTAATTGCTATTTTCTTCTAAAAGTACTGAACATACCTTTCCAAGAGGATTCTTTAAGTGTTCAGTGGGGTCTTCTAAGTTATATCAAGTGGAAAGAAATCGAAAGGATTGTGATAACCTTGAGCTAACGCCTGCCACTCTAGTTAATTGTCAGAGGTACAAATAAATCTCTATTTTCAGCCAATTCTTTCTTCTGCTCCAATGCAGACCATGACCAATACTGGACTACAGTTCAACAATGGGCCAGAAGACTTCAATATTTCAGCTAAGTGGCTGTCTTTCAAGAATTTTCTTATATACTTATACTGCAAGCATTGGTGAGCTATCCAGCAATCCCTGTCTTCGCCACATTTCCCAGCAGGGCCAATGGATAGCTACCATCAGCCATTTCAGAACCCATAGAGCCGGAGTGGAAGCAAATCACCCTCAATCCTGAGGAACTGTCCAAGAAGAGGAGGACCCTACTTGATACACTCCAGCCCCACTACCTTTCCCAAGTCCAGGGGCACTGAAGTGAATTGGAGTGCCCCAACTAACTCCGCAGGCCTGAGGAATTAAATCAGAACTTATCTAATCAGTGATAAATTCAACAACAAGATTGGCTTGTGCTCTCTCTTCCTTCCCTCCTCCATTTAATTCACTGCATGAAGGTCAAGCACTTCCTATAAGGAGAAAAAAAACTAGAGGTAATACTGCCCTTGGGCTGAGCAGACATGCCTTTTATCAGCTGTCACAGGGGGTCACTAATGAAGTTCTCGCTACAGGTTATTTAGTTTCTCAATCAAAGTTAATGCATGACTGATGGAGATTCTGTATCTTTGTAAATAAAACAAGTACATAAAATACAAACTAGAGTGATTTCAAAACACTGGTCTTATTTCAGTTTAAGGTTTGAGTTATTTACCGCAGAACAGCTTGCCAAAATATCCCAAAGGCCACTTGTTTCAATTCCTGCAAGTCATTTTCATTCTTTTTTTATTTATTCTTTCATGGGATGTGGGTGTCAGTGACAAAGCCATCATTTGTTGCCTATCCCTAATTGCCCTTAAACTGAATGGTTTGCTAGGCCATTGCAAAGGCAGTTAAGAATCAACCACATTGCTGTGGGTCTGGAGTCACATGTAGGCCAAACCAGGTAAGGATGACAGATTTCCTTCCTTAAAGGACACTGGTGAACCAGATGGGTTTTTACAACAATCTATGATAGCTTCATGGTCACCATTACTAGTTATTAATTCCAGATTTTATTAATTGAATTTAAAATTCACCAGTTGCCATGGACTACCAGAACCTTAGTCTGGGCCTCTGCCGTAACATTACCACTATGCCACCATCTCCCCTTCATTTAATGTTTCCCCTAATGTAGAAAACAAAGAAAACATGACAGAACTGTAGTGAATATAATGCAATTGCACACTGTTAACAAGTGGCAAGATGCAACCTTCCTATTTTTCCTTAGTTCTGCTGAAGAGTCATACGGACTCGAAACATTAACTGCGTTCCCCTCCGCAGATGCTGTCAGACCTGCTGAGTTTTTCCAGGTACTTTTGTTTTTGTTATGCAACCTTCATCGTTACGGTGTCAACATGCTGGCAACACCACCACAGTATCTTCACCCTATGGACGGCAGCAGTTCAAGAAGACTACACATCATCACCTTCTTGAGGGTAAGTAGGGATGGGCAATAAATGTTAGCCTTGCCAGCAATATCTGCTTCCTGACAACGAATTTTAAAAAAAAGCTTCCCCACATGGCATGTTCCTCATTTCGTGCTGTGGGGTTTTGAGGAAGCGCTTTGCACTGGCAGAGAGGTATAGTAGTAATTTAGCCTTTTGACAGCAGCATTGGCAGAAGGTTCTGATTAGATTCTTTGGCTATCTCAACTAGTGATACTGGATGAGAACTCAAAAAGGTAAAAGATTTAAAAAGAAATACTAATCTAAAAAAGCAATACGCTATAGAAGTGACACTTTTCACCTTATGTCCTCTGAACTGTGGTGTAGCAACTTAGAATGTCAGCATTTTTTTTTAAAAAAGGAAAATGCAAATTTAAAATATAAGGTGTGAGTCTTAGGGACCCAACATCAATCATTTGTGCATTGTGGATTCTGAAACCAGCACTTGAGTGCCAAAAAAAAAAATCACACGTCAAATCATGCACCAATGCCTTTTAAACTGTCTACTCATCAATTTTCCACCGATCACTATTACGTCTTTGTCGCAATCTCCATTGTTTGAGTTTTGCTGCTGTTACTTGATTGAAAAGTACCAACTGCTATTTTCATCAACCAACCCCCACAAAATGAAATTGCAATTCTCTCAGAGAACACAAATTGAAGCCATTACATTCTCAATCTTAAAAAAAAACGCTTAAAAGCTAAGTTTGGGAAGAAGGTACTTTTAACATGATCTGTTTGTACCTCACGAAAAGCACCTAAAAAGGTTACATTTCTACGTTAAAAATATTTTAATTTTTTTGGGGATGGGGGTTCTTCCCCATGTTAACTCGATTATTTTGGACCTGCATGCTCAGGAAACAGCCCCCATTACAGCAAGAAATTACAAAGCAAAGCAAACCAAAATGACAGTCACACGTTCCCATCATGAATGATCAGGAGCTATACAAGCAAATATTGCACACACAAATCAGAATTTTCAGAGGAATCAAATAAAATGACAATTAGCAATCAAAAGATTTCTGGCCAACGTCTGCCTGGTCCAGTACCCCTATGTACTTCACACTGCATAGAATTGAAATGTTTAGCATCATCACAACTGTTCTCCCTTGACTTGACAGTGCAGTTCAAATACATCATTCAAGTTTATTCTAAATAGAAAAGTTACCTGCAACCTATTACTGGATTCTAAAGTCAAATCAGTTTACTGTCAGGGTAAACTTGTATATTGTCCCGTCCCAACCCTTCACTCATAGGTCTCCCAGCTGGTGGCTCCCGACTGTGTGGGGAACTTGGACTTCACAGAGCAGAGGAAACAAACTAAAATAAATGGTAGCTTCAACTTATTTTATAAGTCTTTCATTGATCCTTTGCATGGAGTTGTGAATGGAAGTATCTGAATAGAATTCATAATGTAAAGTAATATCCTGCTCCATGTACTGGCCTGTAGAAAGTGAACAATCAAAATTTGGTACAAGCCACAATTTTATGAATCACAAAAGGTTAGTATGCAGGCACAGCAGGTAATTAGGAAAACTAATAGAATGCTACCACTTATTGCGAGGGGAACTGATTACAAAAGTAGGGAGGTCATGCTTCAGTTGTACAGGGCATTGGTGAGACCACATCTGGAGTATTGTGTACAGTACTGGTCTCCTTACTTAAAGATGTAAATCTGTTAGAAGCAGCTCAGAGAAGTCTTACTAGAATAATACCAGGAATGGGTGGGTTGTCCTATGAGGAAAGGCTGGACAGGTTAGGCTTGTATCCACTGGAATTTAGAAGAGTAAGAGGCGACTTCATTGAAACCTTTAAGATCCTGAGGGATCTTGACAGGTGGATGTGGAGAGGATATTTCCTCTTGTGGGAGAACCTAGAATTAGGAGTCACTGTTTAAAAATAAGGGGTCACTCATTTAAGACAGAGATGAGGAGAATTATTTTCTTTCAGAAGGTTGCGTGTCTTTGCAACTCTCTTTCACAAAAGGCGGTGGAAGGAGTCTTTGAATATTTTTAAGGCAGAGGTAGATAGATTCTTGATTAACAAGGGGGTAGGCAGGAATGTGGGGTTGAGGCTACATTCTGATCAGCCATGATCTTATTGAATGGCGGAGCAGGCTCGAGGTGGCCTACTCCTGCTCCTAATTCGTATGTTCGTATGTGAATACCAGTCGGGTGCAATTCATGCCAAAATTGTCTTTATATTTTAGAAGCACAACAGAAGGGAGAGACAGCAAGTCTCCCTTTGTCACCTGGGAGCAAGTGCCAGTTAAATAAGTTAGATTCTCCAAGTTGGTTTTAGTAAGCTAAAGCCCACATTTCCACTGATTCTAGAATTGCAACACCTTCCACAGCCAACTCAGTGCAACCAACAGGTGATTTTAAAAGTAAAAAGGAGGAAAAAGAGAGAGACTAATTTATGGTACGCACTCTTCTGAGACACTGTAAATATGCCATTAGATAATCCATCAAGCAAGTAAGCTTGCAAGTTGGCAATCACAGCTAATTCCCTCATTTTTTTTCTAACATTCAGGAATGAAACAGAATTCTCATGGAATTTGTGAAACAGGAATTTTTGGCTACTTTAGATAGAATGGCCAATCCTAATGCACCTGGAACAGTGTTAATTTCACAGCACTGATGTAAGTTGATAAGCCACTGTATAGGTTGTGCAGGCAGCTGTGCTCTTCAGAAATTAGGAGCATTCAGGATGAGTACACAACACGTTGGCAAAGCCTGATCTGCAGACAGGACAAAGAAGCAGCTGGTGGATGAATTCCTGGAACTGCAAGAGTTTCTCTTTGGCTCTTCAGGGGTCATTACTACCAGGGCCTGCTGCCAAAGGTGGCAGACCATGATCACTGCAATCTCCATTATCTCATACATATGGGAGGAAGAGAAAAATTAGCTGCATGACCTCAGGAAAGCAAGCGAATTAAGGCAACAGGACTGTCACAATTAAACTTACAGCAACAATGTATATTTGCACAGAGCATTTAACAGAATGAAACATCCCAAGGCGCTTCACAGGATGATCACAAAACAAAGTACGACACAGATCCACATATAGAGATATTGAGTCATATGACGTAAATCTCGGTCATAGAGGTAGGTCTTAAGGAGAGTTTTAAAAGAGGAATGTGGAGCTGGAGAAGCAGAGAGTTTCAGGAGGGAATTCCTAGGCAACTGAAGGCATGGAACCAGGTGAGAGCAGTCCCACCCTGCTGGATGATGGTGGGGAGGCATTAAAGGTGGGTGTGATGTGGTCAACCATGTCAAAGGCTGGAGACAGATCAAGGAGGACAAGGAGAGATAGTTTACCTTTGTCACAGTCACTTAGGATATCAGTGTTTCAATATTGTGGCAGGGGCAAAAACCTGATTGAAGCAATTCAAGCATGGAGTTCAGGTAAAGATGGACATGGATTTGGGAGGCAATAACACGTTCAAGGACTTTGGAGAGGAGAGCGATGTTGAAGATGGGGCAGTCGTTTGCAAGGATGGCGGGGTCAAGAGTTGATGTTTTGAGGAGCAGGGTGATTACGGATAATTTAAAGGAGACACAGACAACACCTGAAGAGAGAGCACTATTAACACTATCAGCTAACATGGGAACCGGGGTGGTCAGCAGTTCTTTTGAGAATAGTAGGGTCAAGGAAGCAGGCAATAGGTCTCATAGACAAGATGAAGGGACATTGGAGAGAAACCAGGGAAATATGCAAGTTCAGGGGCATAGCAACAGGAAACTTGAAAGGAAGTTTGGCCTTGTGGGCTAATGGAAGGTAGGGACATGGCAAAGGCAGCTGATTAGATGGTCTCGATCTTCATGACAAAGAAATGAGGGTGGAGGAGACAGGATAGAGGAGTTTAAGGAGGTTTACAGTAGTGAAAAGAAGCCAGAGATACCTTTGCATTCCAGAATTACCCTGGAATAAATGAGCAACTGCAGATGAGAGATAGGCAGACGAGAGCAGGACACAATAGTAAACCATGTGGTCCAGCTAGCTCTGGTTTGGAAGGGTGGTGGGTAATACAAAGAGGCAATATGATGGGACCAGCAAGGCCACATGAGATGGCAAGGTTAAAGTGGTGGCCGTGAATCTGGGTTGTTAGTTTACACGGAGGGAGAGATTTAGGGAGAAGAGGGGGCAGTGGAATGAACTCAGGAGAGAGGGAGCGCATGATGAGTTGAGATGGAGGTTGAAATCACAGAGGATAAAAAAATCATTCAGTGGTGAGGCTGAGGGAGAGAAAATTAATAACTTAAGAATACATTTATGTTACTGTCTTTCACTTTAGTTACCCTGCTGCCATAATTACATAGGACATAAGGGACATTAAAAAAACCCACGACCTAACGAACAGACGGCGGGTGGAGAAAGTGCAGGAGATCCAACAGTTAGCCGACAACCAAGGTGCGAGGTTTCTTTAGCGCAGTCAAGGTCACCTACGGCCCAAGCACCAAGGCCCCATCCACTACTGGCCAAGAACGGAAAGGTGCTCATCAAGGACAGAGAGACAGTCAGCGACCGCTGGAAGGAGCACTTCAAAGATCTTCTTAACAGAGACTCTGTCTTCAACGTGAGTGTCCTCGACTCCCCGCAACATGCTAGCTACCACCATCTCAGCACAACCCCAACCCAGCACGAGGTAGAAAAGGCCATTCAACAGCTAAAGAGTAACAGGACATCAGGAGTAGATGGAATCCCCACCGAAGCACTAAAGCAGTGTGGAGAAGGACTATTGGCATAAATACATGGCCTCATCTCCCTTATCTGGAAGGAGGACAGCATGCCAGGAGATCTGTAAGATGAAGTTCCTCTACCAATCTGCCCCCTCCACACCATACCTCCCTCCCCACCCCCAGCCCAGGTTATCAAAATCCACAATGAGGCCTTGGACAAGACAACGTGGACCACTTTCCATACCTTGGGAGCTTACTGGCAATATAGACGACAAGGTTCAACGCTGCCTTCAGTGTGCCAGCGCAGCATTTGGCTGCCTGAGGAAGTGTGTGTTTGAAGACCAGGACCTCAAACCCATGCTTCATGGTCTACAGAGCAGCTGTGATACCTGCCTTCCTATATAGCTCAGAGATGTGGACTATGTACAGCAGGCACCTCAAAACTCTGGAGAAGTACCACCAGTGCTGCCTCCACAAGATCCTGCAAATCCATTGGCAGGACAGGCGCACGTCAGTGTTCTCACTCAGGCCAACATCCCCAGCATCAAAGCACTGACCACGCTCAATCAGCTCCGCTGGGCGGGCCACACTGTCCGCACTCCTGACACAAGACTCACGAAGCGAGCGCTCTACTCGAAGCTTTGACATGGCGAGCGAGCCCCAGGAGGGCAGGGGAAACACTTCAAGGACACCCTCAAAGCCTCCTTGAAAAAGTACCACCGACCCCCATCGGCATCTGGGAATCCCTGGCCCAAGACCACCCTAAGTGGAGGGAAAGCACCCGGGAAGGAGCTGAACACCTCGAGTGTCTTCGCCAAGGGCTAGCAGAAGCCAAGCATCAACAGCGAAAGGAGCACTGGGCAACCCAGGCACCGCACCCACCCGTTCCCCCTACCACCATCTGCCCCAGTTGTGACAGAGACTGTAGTTCGCGCATTGGACCCTTCAGTCACCTGAGAACTCATTTTTAATGTGGAAGCAAGTCATCCTCGACCCCAAGGGACAGCCTAAGAAGAAGAACTGCATCGGAAACAATATTCAAAGAGAGGCATAATACATAATACTGCACAATGAGCATTAATTAGATATATTAATAAAGAACACTGAATTTTCACCAAACGTAAAAGTAATCTGAAATGCACCATGCTACACATGAAAAGATACCATCAACATCACCTTCACAGTCCAGTTCAGAGCATATCTCAATACATTGTCACACAAAGTTAATTAAGTACAACATTTCAGCAGGTGAAAGCTCCAATACTGGTGCTGAAAAGGCAGTAACATATACAATATATATATTACATAATATAGTAATAATATATGACTAAATGCTGGAACCAGTGTCCTGGTGAATCATATAACTAGAGTTGTAGACAGGACTTTAAACTAATTAGTGGGGGAGGGTTCAATTGAAGGGAAGTTTAAAAAATCAAGAAGAAATGAGAGAGCAGAGGTACAGGGTAGTCAAGAGGCAAACTATACTCAAACAGGAAGGGACAGAAAATATAAGCAGAAGAGTGCAGCAGAAACTAGAACCAGAATGAGTAATAATGGTAAAAAGTCGAAGCTTAAGGCTCTTTATCTGAATGCACGCAGCATTTGTAACAAGGTAAATGAGTTGACAGCACGAATAGAAATAAATAGATATGACTTGATAGCTATTACAGAGACGTGGTTGCAGGGTGACCAAGACTGGGAACTCAGTATTCAAGGGTATTCAACGTTCCAGAAAAATAGGCAAAAAGGGAAAGGAGGTGGGGTAGTTTTGTTAATAAAGGAAGGTAACAGTGTGGTGGTGAGTAGTGATATAGGTGCAATAGATTGTGATGTGGAATCAGTTTGGGTAGAAAGAAGGAATAGCAAGGGGAAGAAGTCACAGGTGGGAGTCACCTTTAGGCCCACGAAGAGTTGCCTCATTGCAGGACAAAAAGTATAAATCCAGAAATAATGGAGCCACGTAAGGACGCTACAATTGTCATAGGTGATTTTAATCTGCGTATTGACTGGACAAATCAGATTGGCAGGGGTAACATGGAAGACAAATTTGTAGAGTGCAGAAGGGATTGTTTCTTAGAGCAATACATTGCAGAACCTACCCGGGAACAGGCTATTTTAGATCTAGTAATGTGCAATGAAGTGGGATTAATAAGAGATATCGTAGTTAAGGATCGTCTAGGGGGTAGCGGTCACAACATGGTAGAATTTCAGATTCAGTTTGAGGGTGAGCAACTCGGGTCTCAAACCAGTGTCCTCAGCTTAAATAAGTGCAATTGCAGAGGTATGAAGAAAGAGTTGTCTAAAGTGGGCTGGGAAAACAGACTAAGGGGAAAGTCAGTGGATGAGCAGTGACAGATATTCAAACAGATACTTCATAACGCTCAGCAACAATTTATCCCGGTCAAAAAGAAGGACTCAATGAGAAGGATGAACCACCTGTGATTAACAAAGGAAGTCAAGGAGAGTAACAAATCAAAAACTAAGGCATACAGAGTGGCAAAAACTAGTGGTCGGCCAGAGGATTGGGAATTTTTTTAAGGAACCTGCAGATGACCAAAAAGCTAATAAAGAGGGAGAAAATTGATGATGAAAGTAAATTGGCAAGAAATATAAAACCAAAAAAGCAAGAGCATCTACGGGTACATAAAAAGAAAGTAGCTAAAGTGAGCGTGGGAACTTGGAGGATGGACTGGAGAATTGGGAAATGGCAGATAATTTAAACCAATATTTTGCATCGGTCTTCACAGTGGAGGACACTATAAACATTCCACAGATATCAGATAACCAAGCAGCTAATGGGAGGAAAGATCTTTGAACTGTCTGTATCACAAGGGAAAAAGTATTTGGCAAACTAATGGGACTAAAGGCAGACAAGTCACCAGGACCTTATGGCCTGCATCCAAGGGTTTTAAAGGAAGTGGCTGCAGAGATAGTGGAGGCACTGATCAAAATATTCCAGAACTCACTGGATTCCGGGAGGGTCCCAGCGGATTGAAAAACCATTAATGTGACGCCCCTGTTCAAGAAGGGAGGGACACAAAAAACAGAAAACTATAGGCCAGTCAGCCTAACATCTGTCATTGGGAAAATGCTAGAGACCTTTCTTAAGGAAGAAATAGCAGGACATTTAGAAAAACTTAACACAATCAAACAGACTCAACATGGTTTTGTGAAAAGGAAAATCATGTTTGACAAATAAAGGGGAACCGGTAGATGTAGTGTGCTTGGATTTCCAGAAGGCATTCGATAAGGTGCCACATAAAAGATTATTGCACAAGATAAGAGCTCACCGTATTGGGGGTAATGTATTAGCATGAATTGAGGATTGGTTAACACACAGAAGGGCAGAGAGTTGGGATTAATGGGTCTTTTTCAGGTTGGAAAGACGTAACCAGTGGAGTGCCACAAGGATCAGTACTAGGGCCTCAATTATTTACTATCTATATTAATGACTTGGAGGAGGGAGCAGAGTGTAATGTATCCAAATTTGCTGATGATACAAAAATAGGTGGGAGGGCACGTTGTGATGAGGACATAAGGAATCTGAAAGGGGATATAGATAGGTTGAGTGAGTGGGCGAAAACTTGGCAGATAGAATTTAATGTAGGAAAGTGTGAGGTCATGCACTTTGGCAGGAAAAATCAAAAGGCAGACTATTATTTAAATGGCGAGAGATGCCAAAAAAAGTGCAGCACAGAGGGATCTGGGTGTTCTGGTGCATGAAACATAAAAGGTTAGTATGCAAGTGTAGCAAGTAATTAAGAAGGCAAATGGAATTTTGGCGTGTATTGCTAAGGGATTGGAGTTTAAAAATAGGGAAGTCTTGTTACAACTGTACAGAATGCTGGTGAGGCCACACCTGGAGTGTTGTGTACAGTTTTGGTCCCCATATTTAAGAAAGGATATACTGGCATTGGAGGCAGTTCAAAAGAGATTCACTAGGCTGATTCCTGGGTTGAAGGTGTTGCCTTATCGAGAAAGGCCTTTATTCATTAGAATTTAGAAGAATGAAGGGTGATCTCATCGAAACGTACAAGATTCTGAGGGGGCTTGACAGGGTAGATGTTGAGAAGATGTTTCCACTAGTGGGGGAATCTCAAACTATGGGACATAGTTACAGAATAAGGGGACATTCTCTGTTTACATATCACATTGTGCTCATGGAGTAAGCTCTCATGTTTCACAAATGCAGTCTAGTGTTCTCTACACTCTTCAGTGAATCATAATGCAAGAATTGAACTGCTTCTCATCCTGATGCTGTAGGTCAAGAGAAAATGTGACAATGATGAGGTTTCAGAAATAGTACCTCACTTATCAGCCGTATGCAGATGTGCACTGCAGACTGGTATAATGCAATAACAATTGTTGTGACCCAGATATAAAGCATCAGGAGAGTGGTCACCTTCGGTTCCATAGAAAGCAGAATGTTCACTCTTCGTGGTCCCTCCATGTCACTCTGAGGAGGCTGCCTAAAATAAGTGACTGCCTCCTGGGGCAGCCTCAGCCTGCTTCTGCACTGGGCCTCCTTCAGCCCCTAATAATTATGGCAGGTCTCTAACATGCTTGTTGAGTTAACTGTGGGTGGTTGTTGTGCAGTGAAGGCAGTGCCATGGCAGACCTCCATCAGGCAAACAGTAATACTGGAACCTAACGTACTGTTTTTCAACAGCTACTTCAGCTGTTAATTGCGTTAAGTAACTCCAGGTAAGCTCAATGCTCAATGGTTGGTTTCCTAAACACCAGTGAGAAACAGTACAAGTTGTCATTGCCAACTAATTGATGAAACCTTAACTGACTTACAAAGAATTTTTTTCAAAAAAATAAAATTTAACTTGTTCAGTCTTTTCAAATGGTGGAAAATCTGGGAATAATTCCAAAACCAACAAAACTGCCAGTTTCAAATTATCCGGTAGTTTTCACTTGCATCTCCATCACCGTTTCAATTAAAGAATGGCAGAATTCAGTCCCCAACACTTATAGGCCGATGGAGGCAAAAGAGTTGAAAAGATTTGAAATTATTCACAGCCTGTAGGTCAATAAGAATGCATGAAACTTGCGAGAGCTTGATCCCAAAGCAACTCTTAGTACAAAAAATGGAATCTTTTAGATTACCAAGTTTGTGAATGTGCATCATGATGATGAGTACAGCAAGCAGTTTCAAAAGTTTTCTTTTTTTAAAAAATAAACGGAGCACATGCCATCACTCAAGAATAAAAAGGCTTTTGAGAAAGCCCTGAACCAAGCTTGCCAAATCATAAACACAAACTGAGCACATTGTTCTTCAGAATGTATCTGAAAAGAGGGCCAATTGTTGCATTAAATATCAGTGACAAAGAACAGATTGCCGAATTTAAGAGTGTTGTTGGGGTCATTGATAAAGGATTACTCAAAGTTCCAAACTCTTGTGCTGCGATTCACTCATCTGAGAATAGGCCAACATTGCAATATATAGCTGTGCTTAAAACATGTGATCATCATTCTCCCCTAGTTCCATTGTGAGCCACAGGCATTAATCTGATGTAGATCAAACACATAACAAAACAGAGTGGCAGTTATCAAAATTAATGTTTAAAATATAATCCAAACAGGAAAAATAACTGCTATTAGAATGAAGCTGGTAAGATAAGCCATTGATTTTTAAAAGGATGAACAGAAAATCACTCTGGAAAGCATTATCTTTGAGATGCATCACAATCAGATATAGCAGATAGTCAAGAACTAAAAATAACCTGTCCATATATGAAATCTAAATTTATATTTTTTAATGAAGCAAAATCTTGGAATATACTGTCATAATGAAAAATAGCATAATTTCTAGTTCAATGCGTTCAGTTCTTTGAATATTCACATCACACTGAACATTAGCTCATGAGTTAAAGTTTTAGTCTGTGCATGTGTCAACTGTAAACCTCAAAATGCCAGACCCAAAATAGATTTGAGCATGAGTGGTGTTCTTGTGGTGCTGTCAGCGATCATCTGTACTTTATCAATTCTAAATGATCAGAGCAAATGGGTGTTCAACATTGTATGCACCAAGGTCTACTAGCTTTACAACAAAAGAATAAGGTCATTGTGTTCTCCGTTACTTTCCTCTCTACCCACTACTCCCCACAATCTCCTACCCCAAAGAAGGTGATGTTTTATGTGAGGCTTTGTGAGAGCAAGTTCAGCCAGGCAAGAGGGTGTTGATTGGAACTGGTTGGGATTCCTTTCAAGGAAGAACTCGAGAGCTCTCAAGAGTGTCCTGTGATGGAATGGAGATGTAGAGGAATTGAAAAGAAGATGCTTCGCAGAACGCCTCTATTTAATCTACAAGCGATTCCGAGCTTCCAGTTGCCTGTTATTTTAATTCACCACCTTGCACCCACTCTGACCTTTCTATCCTTGGCTTGCTACAGCTCAGCACAAGCTTGGGGAATAGCACCTCATCTTTCTTAGAGTTCTGTGGACTCAACAATAAGTTCAATAATTTTAGATCATAACCTCTGTCCCATTTTGTGTTTCTTTACTGGTTTGATTTTTTTCTCTTGTTCCCTTCACTTTGCATTCTGACTGCAGGTATCCTGCCATTCACACCTTCTCTAGACATATTTATTACTTGCCATTTAATCTCTCTTGCCCTCCACCATGCAAGAGACCTTTCCTTTTGCTCTTCTTCCCACCCTCCTCCCTTTCACTTGCACAAGACTGACTAAACTACCAACTTTTCCCAGTTCTGATAAAAGTTCACAAATCTGAAACATTAACTCTTTCTCTCTCTCCATCGGTGCTGCCTGATATGTTGAGTATTTCCAGCACTTTTTATTTTTAATTCAGTGCAGACCTAGGATCAAAACAGCAGCCTCTTATGGCAGAAGAGAGAGAAGCTAATGTTAAGAATTCCCCAACTGATCATTTTTAATATAAAAGGAACATCTGAAGTGTCCAAGATATCCACAAAAACTCAAGCAGAAATAAGAAGTGCCTACATAAAGCTACTGTAGACTTTTGGTCCAGATGTCAACGGTACCATAATAGCCTAAACTAAAACTTTGTGCTTATCATAATTTAAATGAACCACTGCAACATTCCCACACATTATTTTAAATACAAAACACTTTTATACTGTAATATAAAACACCATTAACTTGAAGAGAGAAGTAAAGCAGAGTTTTAAAATTTGAAACTTCTTACTCCATATCCTCTCAATCCCAATACTGTAGAGAAGGGAATCTACCCACAGGATATCATTTTCCCCTTTTGATTAAATGTATGTTATGCAGAATATGCTATGCAAAAAAAAACCTTCACTTTTTGACAAAAGCTTATGCGCCTTTGCCAATAGAATGCACTTCCAAGAATGCTAAATGTTATAACAGACAAGGACAATTTGAAGTGATTGTACATAAACAGGGAATTGCAATGATCAGATTTTGATGATACCTTCATTTTGCTTACAACATAATACACATGTTAGCCCTCTACAAAGTAAACTGAAGTGCTCCACAATAGTGCAAAAAGACAGACTATTCAGTCATACGACCTCAAGTTAAACATTGGGCTTTTTATCACAATCTTGTCATGTCCATCTCTTCCAACTCTTTGGTTAGCAGCTGTAATGGTAGCCTAATAAATACATTGGATCACCTGGAAAGCATTCAAATACAGAAAGGGAGAAAAAATAAAAACGGGAAAGGTAAGGGCATAGATGCCAATTGAATGTGCGAGCCATTAGAAGCCTGATGATTGAGAATGTTTTCAAAGGTGAACACAGGAACGAAAGAGGAGGCATAGGTTATCTGGCCGCTCGACAAGACAATGGCTGATCTGATTGTGGCTTAACACCAATTTCCTGCCTGAACCTCCCCCCGACCTTCCCCCACCATCCATAATAGAAAGATCATACACTCTTTAAGGCTTTCGTTTTATTTCTACATTGGATGCCCAAAGCTTCAGACATGGGTCAAATTAACCATTTCCTTAAAGACAATTATCATTTGTCCACAAAAAGCAAGATAAATCCAACACAGCCAATTACCGCTCCATCAGTCTACTCTTGATCATCAGTAAAGTGATGGAAGGTGTCATCAAGCCGTGCTATCAAGCGGCACTTCCTTAGCAATAACCAGCTTACTGATGCTCAGTTTGCATTTTGCCAGAGTCACTCAGCTCCTGACTTCATTACAGCCTTGGTTCAAACATGGACAAAAGAGTTGAACTCCAGAGGTGAAGGGA
Organism: Cetorhinus maximus; assembly: GCF_964194155.1. Lineage (NCBI taxonomy): Eukaryota > Metazoa > Chordata > Chondrichthyes > Lamniformes > Cetorhinidae > Cetorhinus > Cetorhinus maximus. Next base: position 30,865,988 of record NC_135881.1, read on the forward strand.
GAGTGACTGCCCTTGACATAAAGAAAGCATCTGACTCAGTGTGGCTTCAGGGAGCTCTAGTAAAACTGGAGTCAATGGGAATCAGGGGGAAAGCTCTCTGCTGGTTGAAGCCATACCCAGCACAAAGGAAGATGGCTGTGGTTGTTGGAGGTCAATCATCTCAGTTCCAGGTCATCACTGCAGGAATTGCTCAGGGTAGTGTCCTCAGCCCAAACATCTTCAGCTGCTTCATCAATGACCTCCCTTCCATCATAAAGTCAAAAGTGGGGATGTTCACTGAAGATTGCGCAAATTTCAGCACCATTCACAACTCCTCAGATACTTAAGCAGTCCATGTCTAAATGCAGCAAGACCTGAACAATATCCAGGCTTGGGCTGACAAGCGGCAAGGAACATTCACGCCACAAGCACTGGGCAATGACCATTTCCAACAAGGGAGAATCTAACCATTGCTCCTTGACATTCAATGGCATTACCAATGCTGAATCCCCCAATATCAACACCCTAGGGGTTACCAGTGACCAGAAACTGAACTGGACTAGCCATATAAATACTGTGGCTGCAAGAGCAGGTTAAAGGCTAGGAATCCTGCAATGAGTAGGTCACCTCCTGACTCCCCAAAGCCTGTACACCATCTACAAGGCACAGGTCAGGTGTGTGATGGAATGCTCTCCATTGGCCTGGATGAGTGCAGTTCCATCATTCAAGAAGCTTGACACATTCCAGGACAAAACAGCCCACTTGAGTGGCACCCCATTAACAAACATACACTCCCTCCTCCACTGATGCACTGTGGCAGCAGAGTGTACCATCTACAAGATGCACTGCAGGAACTCACCAAGCCTCCTTAGACAGCATCTTCCAAACCCACGACCACTACCACCTCGAAGGACAAGAGCAGCAGATAAATGAGAACACCACCACCTCCAAGCTCCCCTCCAAGCCACTCACCATCCTGGCTTGGAAATTTATTGCCGTTCCTTCACTGTCGCTGGGTCAAAATCCTGGAATCCCTCCCTAACATCACTGTGGGTGTACCTACAGCACATGAACTGCAGCGGTTCAAGAAGGGATCTCACCACCACCACCATCTTGAGGGCAATTAGAAATGGGCAATGAATGCTGGCCTAGTCAGTGATGCCCACATCCCATGAATGAATTTTTAAAAAGCTTTACTCTAGACAGAAGCATATGTTAATTATCACAGAAATGCAGAAATTTATGGCACAGAAGGAGGCCATTTGGCTCATCATGCCTGTGCCAGCTGAGAAAGAGTTATCCAGCTTAATCCCACTCTCTGGCTGTTGGCCCATAACCTTGTTCATCATAAGCATTTCCACGTGCTTTTCAAATGTGATGGAGGTTTCTGCCTCGATCATCTTTCCACCAATGAGTCCAGACGCCCACCACCCTCTGGGTGAAAAGATTTCTCTTGAACTCCCTTCTAATCCTTCTCGCAATTACTTTAAATCTAAATGCCCTGGTACTAACTTCCTGATAATGGAAATAAGTCTTTCCTATCCACTCTATTCAAGCCTCTATCCTATTATCCTATTAAGGAAGGCAATGCAGTAATGTATACCACAGTAATAACGTGCACATAACATATCTTTAAGTAGTATATGATTAAAAATGGCCAAAGGAAAAATTAATTTTATGCAGTTTTCATTGTTTGTTTGGGCGTCCTTTCACATATTTATGAAGCATTTCATACATATCTGTTCAACAAAGTGAACGTTGTCCCATTTTGTTTACAAAGCTTTCTTACAAGTGAAACTAAGAACTCTGATCACACAAGATCAAAAAAAGTATATGTGCTCATCTACTTTCATTATGAAATAGCACCCTTAGGAAAATGAATTAAAGGTATGCAAATCATATCCTTAACCACAGACCTTAATGCTCATGTACTGTACGTGAACATCTGCTTCATTTGTCAATGTTTCGATTAATCACTTATTTCAACAGTGCACCAGCTTTCAAAACTTCCATGCTTAATGGGTTGATTTCTTTTTTAAAGGAATTACATATTTTTGGGTGCTGCCTATATTGCTGCCTGGCTGATCCTGGACTTCCCGCTAGCAGATGGTACGTTTCCCACCAGGCTTAGACAAAGCACAAACTGTGTCCTACTAATGAGACCCTGTCACAGATTCTATTGCGAACTGCCCTGGAGCTACACCACCTGACCTGCTCACACTTCCTGCTCGTATTGAGCAAGGGCTAACATGCAGGACATTTCAAATAAAACTCTAAAATTCATTGAATGCTTTCCCCTGGTTTGCCTAAGAATGCATACAATGCTTAGCTGTCCAACCATACACAGAATCATAGTTATAGGATGCAAAAGAAAAATATTTGTGAACAATCAATTCTAAAAAGCAAGTTAATTATTCTTTCAAAAATAAGTTTATGGCAAGCATCAGCTTCCTTGAAAATTTACTGCAAATCATTTTGCACGATATACTTAAGCAATAAAAGCATAGATTTATTGCTACCAAAAACAAAAGCATGAATGTTGCTCGTTTAGCGTAATTTTAGCAGCCTCTGATTCTTTAAGTTCTACTCTTCAGCGTTCAAGTCATAAAGCACCAACTGCAAATATATATACACACACACACACACACACATTTTAAAATCAATTCTGACATCCCACTGAGATGATATCACCAGTGGAGTTCCATGACAGCACCTTCAAGGAATGGCAACACATAGGATAAACAAACGGATTCACCGTGGTCTTCAACACTTTGGAAAGGGGTCCAGGAGGGCATGGAAACATTATATCCAGTATACGATTACATTCATTTGCAAGTTGCTGCTGGCAGGGTGAGGAACTCTCCATTACTTACGCACAGATTTAACTCTTGGGATCAAAAAGATGCATCCGTTTTTTGTGGTTCAGGCCAATTCCCCACCAGATGTGGAAAAATAAAAGCTGGGACATTTGCCAATCAGAGCAAGTAATGCATGGGCCTCGCATTGAGTTGAAAGAATACAGATATGTTGCCTATTCTGAAAGAATCATCCTCCATCCATCTAAAGTCCACACAGCTGAGAAGACCCAGGTGACAACTGCTTCAGGGACAGGCCCAGTATCCCACTAAACTCCTATAGGTACCCATCGCTGGTTCAACCCAATGGAAGGCTTCACTACCTTGTAAGCCTCATGAGACTCAACTTCAACATGTCCCACCATGAACTACTCGCACACCAATATGTGGGATTATTATTATTTATAACTTTCAATGCAATGATCTGTAGTACATACTCTATACCAAAAAAAGTTGCATGTACAAACTTCTTACTAAAATTACATAAAATCTACAGCACAGAAACAGGCTTTTTGGTGCAACTGATCTTTCCTGGTGTTCAAATTCTACACAAACCTCCATCCACCTCTTCCCATGTTGTCCTCATATGCCTTTATCCCTTTCTCCCTTGTACTAACCAAATTTTAAAATGCAGTAATCATGGTATCAATGGATATTTGATAATATCTTAGCTTCTCTTTCCTGCTCTTGTCCATAATTTTTCCCTGATTTGTTCATTTTCTATTTCTCCGTGATGCACCTATTGGGCCTATCAAGGACAGTTTCCCTTGATTGTCCAACTTGCCCCATTTAATCATTTTGGAGTGAGAAAGGCAAGAATGAGATTATTCAAACATTTGTTTTTACACTCAACAACCTAATATAATTATAGATGGCAAGAAAGTTGTGGTGGTGGTGGGTGTTGTAGATCACTCAGGGAGATAGAGTTGCTGCGCCAACATGCACTTTTACATGTATGTTGTAGTCTGGAGCTTTGGAGAGTGATGGTAGAGGCTCCAACCTTCTTCCCATCACATAGCTAACCAGGAATCTCTCCCTCTGTTACCCACTGCATACATTGGAAGGATATACAGGTTGATAATCAACCTGCTTGGCTGAATTATGAATGCACCTTCCTTGGTCATCAAGTCTTGCAGTGAGATTTGAACCCAGAGCTTCTGAATTAGAGGCAGGGACGCTACCCACTGCATCACAAGACCTCTCCAAGATGATTTATTTTATTCTTTCATGGGCTGTGGGCATTGCTGGCAAGGCCAGCATTTGTTGCCCATCCCTAATTGCCCTCAACTGAGTGGCTTGCTAGGCCACTTCAGAGGGTAGTTAAGAGTCAATTATATTGCTGTGGGCCTGGAGTCATGTGTACATCAGACCAGGTAAGGATGGCAGATTTCCTTCCCTAAAGGACATTAGGAACCAAATGGGGTTTTACAATGATCGATGATAGTTGTAATGATCACCATTATTGACATTAGTTCTATGTTCCAGATTTATTGATTCAATTTAAATTCCCCCATCTGCCAGAACGTTGGCCTGGATCTCTGGATTATTAGGCCATTGACATTACCACTACACTACCATCTCCCCTCAAATGGTTGTACATACATCTATGATCTAAAACATTTGGAGTAAATTTAAACTAACACCCACTGGAAAAATGACTTAATGAAGTCAACTATCCATTTTATACACTGTCCAATGTTAACTTTTTATTGACTTCCAAGTAAAACAGTCAGCCAGTGTGATCCCATTATTTTTTCCCCACCAGGTGGAGGTTAAGTTAAAATTACCAAAAGAATTTAAAAGGATACTTTATTCCATTCTAGAGGTGATCAGATAATTCAAGTACATCACTTGTAGCATTCCACTAGACTACACATATTCAAAAATTATCTTCCACAGGTATTTTCAGACATGTCAGATTTATAGAAACTAGAAATTGATGCTTCGATGTTAGATTATTTTTACAGATTCAAAATGCTTTCCTATACATGAATGATCTTTTGTAGGTCTCGAATTACTCCCTACAATTTCAAATTCATCCATCAGGTTTATATCCTTTATTTCGTTTTCAGTTTGCCACTCAAAATGAAAAAAAGGGCACAAGCTATCAAATACAGCAGTTTGCTGCTGTTTAAAATACTGACCAATTCGGAATCCATACAGCAAGGACAATGCATTCAAGACTCAAAACTAACCAGGTTGTTTCAAAAAAAAGAGCAAAGAAAGCAATCCTGGAACTCTCACAGTCACTCAATCAAGTTTTCCTTCCAAATTAATTTTACTATTACCCACAACCTTTAAAAGATGTAAAAACTGATCTTGTAAAAGGAATCAGTACCATCATCCTGACCTCTCGAACAGCTCAGCCCCTCATACATTTCTCCCTGTAGCATGTTCTATGTACTATACACATGTACGACGGGCAAGACCAAGCGGACAAGAAATCATAGCTGCAATTTTCCCAGTACAGCCAAGTGCAAAATGACAGTTTTGGTGGGGCATTAATTGCATGTTTAATTTATACTTTTTTTTTGAGATCTATCTAATGGTGTTAATCAGAATCCATCAATAACGATTACAAATTAACACGCGCAGCTTCGATAACTCTTTTTAACCATCTTATATCATGAATGAATAAAATGGACAATAATAGCTTCATTTTATTTTTAAAAGGTGTTTTATTCTGCCTCAACAGCAACCTTAAAAAAAATGAACTGCTTCTTGATTAGGAAATGGTACAGTGTCTTCAATCCAACTCCATCATGATATCAGCATTAACTAGGCAGTGTCTTTGAAACTTGACAAATGACCAACGTGCTACCTCTGATCCACACAAAAGTAGTAATTATCCACAAGCATAGCACTAAAGTATGCCATTTAGTGTCTGTGTTTCCAAGACTACAGGAGAAAACACAATTATTCCTTCCTGCTGACTGAAGAAAAAAAATTGTCGACACACGATTCTTTTTTTTTATAAACGCACAGGAATTAACCAAGCCCATAAATTTTAGGGGGAAAAAAACAGATTTAAACGAGTCAAAAATGTTAGTGAAATGTTATCTTTAATCCTTCCTTTCTTCTCGGGATTAACAATCACAGCAGCATTTTTGTGCGGTAGTGAAAAGAAAATCACAAGCATCATGGAACTTAATTTTCTTCCTCCAACTCAACCCTAAAAATATAAGGAGTCTGGTGTTTTCAGTTCAATTAAATTGCGAGTTAGCTGAATTTATGCCAAGCCAAGACTTACTGTGATTTATTCCCCACTCAGTTCTGTAATTGTTTGAATTTCTAGTGTTGACAATTTACGTTTGTCTACAACAAAATGGGGGTCTTTATCTGCTGTTACAAAATTTTCACACATACCATTCAAACTGAGCTGTCTTCAGACCAACAAAGTATGGATGGCATGTGTTAAAGCAATGCAGTTACACTTGCAGAATTAGGCAGAAAACATGCTTTCATTTGTCCTCAGGGTGTGGGCAACGTTGATGATGCCACACTAATTCCCTATCCTTAGTTGCCCTGAGTTTGCAATGGTGCCTCTTCTCCTCAAGTCCTTGTGATCAATGTTGCTGCAAGGGACTTGGTCGGGAATTCCAAAATATTGAAGCAGAAATAATGAAGAAACGGTGATATACGTCCAAGTCAGTATTGTGCGCAAGTTGGAGGGTAGCTTAAAAGGCGATAGTATTGCCACAACATTGCTGCTCTTGACTACTTCAATGATTGATGCAGGGGAGTAACTTGCTGATTGAAGTAATTTTGGCAAGTTGTTGTCATGCATTCCTTAAATTGTATATATACATGCACAGATTGCACAGTGGTGGAGGGGAGTAATATTGAAATCAATGACAATAGTTCAATTTTAAATTTGGGAAAACTTCAAAATTGAGCATTAAAAAAGTTATACTGCAGGTAACACACGGTATTTAGAAAATATTTACAAAACTAAGTTGAAACAAAAGAGTGATAGTAAGCGAGAGAGAGTGGCGGACAGAAAGCAAAAGAGTGTGGCGGACAGAAAAAGTAAAAGAAAAGTGACAGAAAGGAGTTGCATTTTTATAGCGCCTTACATAACCACAAGACTTCCCAAAGCATTTTGCAGGCACTGAGATACTTTCAAAGTTTCGTAACTGTTGTAATTATAGGAAATATGCTAGCCAATATTTATCCCTCAATTAACATCTCAAAACAGTATCTTCCTCTGACAGTTCTGTTGGCCAAACACAAAATATGAGGCTGTGCTATGAACATCAAGGTTACAATTAGTTTTTTTCATTCCATTACAGATCGGGGGAGGAGAGCAATGCAAGGTAAAGCATGAAGTAGGAACGAAAGCAAAAGTTGTGCATTTATACACCATCTTTCCGTACAACCCAAAGTGCTTAACCACCAGTGAAGTACTTTTTGAAGTATAATCACTGTTGTAATGTAGGAATAAACTTGCACACAGCTAGTTCCCAGAAATAGCAATGAAATAAATGACCAGATTATCCGCCTTTGGTATTGGTTGAGGGATGAACATTGGCCATGACAACTCCTTTCCAGAATGGATTTACTTTGTAGGTCACAGTCATAATCTCTAACCTCTTCGAAGTAGTGCTGTGGATCTTTTCCCCCACCACCTGAGGGGGCAGACGGGGACCTGTTTAATATCTCATCCAAAAGATGACACCTCCAACAGTGCTGCACTCCCTCACTGGAGTACCAGCTTAAACTATGTGATCAACAGAACAAGCTACAGTTGAAACTCCTGTTAGTAGCCTACTGAAAGTATATCCTTGTGGATACTGGGCAAAGCCAAGATTAGCTTTAACTGTGATGAACCCATATTCCACAAACCCCCAGCCCCCTCCACTCGCAATGATAATACAGCCTTTTAACACCCTCTGCTGAGGTTCATACATTAACACAATTTATATAGGTGAGGAAGCTGCAAACACCTATGAAACCATTGGATGATCTCCCGAGAGAGGAATGGAAAAGGAGAAAAATCCAAAAGAAAATTATAGGAAAGAAATAAAACAAGTTAAACATTTAAAAAAAAGTGTTCAGCATTGTTTAAAAAAGGTCACTCTCAACAAAGCATTTACCAACTCCCCTTTGCTTAGAGAGAGGGGAAACAAGAGCAGCAATGCATCATTTTCATCATGACAATACCGCACACAATTGACATAATGATGTGTTTCAGCATGATTTACATCATTACACTACATCTGTGGAAAGCAGAGAGATTTTCCAAATACTTCTTGTGAAGATAGGGTATCTTTAGAAACCCATTTGAAAAATATAGTTATGTCAATTAATTGACTGACTACACTCTTACGAGCAATACCTACTTAATTTTTCAATTACCTGGCAAGATACAATAATGTACACTGATTAAACTTTGGAGTCTGCTCTAACAATTAGTTTTACAGTGAATGCTGGAAACTGCCCACCCCACCCCCCAATTAAGCTTTGTTTCTTTTCCTTGCCACCAAGGTCCATACGCACAATATGTAAGATTATTAAATCATTCCAAATGCAATAGCATCTTTACGTATTCACAAAGTTCAAAGAGCTAAGTACAGATAAAGGTAAGCCAATCTTTCCATAAAGATCCATGTATTCCCCCATCACAACATCGAAATATCTCTTGACTAGGGCCACAGATTTTGCTGCCACTACGCTGACAAGAGGACAATTTCAGGTATCAGTCACTTTTGTGTGGGTTTGTTTCACCTAAGTCCAGAGCTTGCCTTTGACCAGTTAATACAAATCTTGTCTTGTCTTGCACTTGTAATTTAACTCAAAGTAGTGTTCAGGGTTAATACAGAGAAATGCACAACAGATCAGAGGCACGGCAATAGATACAGCAATTACAAAGTACATCTATCAAACTGCCATGCATTATTTTCTTATCGTTAAGTCATTCTATGCTGAGGTGACCTGGTTAATATGCTTTTGAGAGTATACCCCCAGTCAAAGATGTAATCTGTTTAACAACTAAATTAAAATGTCAACATACTTGCAGAAGATTGCATTTGGTTAGTAGGGATACACGGAATTAGATTGCAAGTGTTGCTGTTTCTCAAATAACCTTGTAAATTTTCTGCAGCCCAAATCCTTATCCATGATCTTAATTCAGAATGTAAAAGGGATTTTCTTTTGAAATTTCTTAGAATTATATATTTTTCACTAAACGTTAATAATAATACTAAAGTGGCTATGGAATACAAGAGAACTGGATTAGAGCAACTACAATCTGTCTGTTGAGTAAACATATAAATAAATACAGTTGGGGAACACTATGAATAGATGTTAGTTTTACTTAATAAAGTGAGAACTTGCATTGCAATGATTTTGTCAGCAATTTTACCAACAACAAATGAAATGACAAATTAATTTAATGCAGTTTTAATGAGCACTTAAATGCTTCCAATGCTGAAATAGGAGGCCAGCATACCTCATGCTATAAATAAGTTGGGGTCCACATTCCAGCATAAAATACAATGGAACATTCACTAGCAGTCAGAGAGAAAAAAATGCATTTTTTTAAAAACAAGCTCCCTTGACGGTGCACTGAATAATCTATATTAGGGAGAGGAAATAGAATTCTGACGCAAATAAATAACTACTCAATTGGTCAGATTGATTAAATGAATTCAATCTACTAAATTCAAATACTACCTTGTTAAACTAAAATATGATGAATTTGTTGCAGCATTTCCCAGAAGCATAGAACAAAACCCACCTACAGCCTAACAGAGATAAATACAGCAAGCATGTCAAACGCAACTGAAGCTCCCTGATTGTGATTTGTTTGCACAGCTTTGGTTGGAGGAGTTGCAGATAGTGAAGAGGATTGTCAAAGGATACAACGGGATATAGATCGGTTGGAGACTTGGGCAGAGAAATGGCAGATGGAGTTTAATACGGACAAATGCGAGGTAATGCATTTTGGAAGGTCTAATACAGGCAGGAATTATACAGTAAATGGCAGAACCCTTGAGTGCATCGATGGCAGAGGGATCTGGGTGTACAGGTCCACAGGTCACTGAAAGTGGCAACACAGGTGGACAAGGTAGTCAGGAAGGCAAATGGCATGCTTGCCTTCATCGGCAGGGGTACTAAGTATAAAAGTTGGCAAGTCAGGCTGCAGCTGTATAGAATCCTGGGTTAGGCCACATTTGGAATATTGCGTGCAATTCTGGTCGCCACATTACCAGAAGGATGTGGAGGCGTTGGAGAGGGTGCAGAGGAGGTTTACCAGGCTGCTGCCTGGTCTGGGGGTTATTACCTATGAGGAGAGGTTGGAGAAACTCGGATTGTTCTCACTAGAGCGACGGAGATTGAGGGGCGACTTGATAGTAGTTTACAAAATTATGAGTGGCATGGACAGAGTAGATAGTCAGAAGCTTTTTCCCAGGGTGGAATAGTCAATTACAAGGGGACATAGATTTAAGGTGAGAGGAGAAAACTATAGAGGAGATGTGCGGGGCAAGCTTTTTACGCAGAGGGTAGTGAGTGTCTGGAATTCGCTACCAGAGGAGTTGGTGGAAGTAGGTACGATAGCGGTGTTTAAGAGGCAGCTTGACAAATACATAAATAGGATGGGAATAGAGGGATACGGACCCCGGAAGCGCAAAATGTTTTAGTTGACGGGCAATATGATCGGCGCAGGCTTGGAGGGCCGAAGGGCCTGTTCCTGTGCTGTACTTTTCTTTGCACTTTGTTCTTTCTTGCCATAATTTCTATGATTAAATTCCTTTTGCGGCTTTCTTTATGCTTGGCCTACTTGATTCCTCATCTTCATTCAAACTCTCCTTAAAGCCTACTTTTTTGACCAAGCTTTGGTCACCTATCCCAATATCTACATCATTGGCTTGGTGTCAACTTCTACCTGATCATGCTCCTGTTGGGACATGTTAAAGGCAATTTTAAAAAATGCAAGTTGTTGATATTGTCCATATTCTAACTCACACCAAGTCCCACTCAGTATTCTCTGACCTACATTATCTCCCAGTCTGGCAAAGTCTTGATTTTAAAATTCCCATCCTTGTTTCATTCAATCATTCATGACCATGCCTTCAACTGCCTTGGTCCTAAGCTTTGGAATTCCATCACTAAACCCGACTTCCACTATAAAAAGGATATAGAGGCACAGGTGAGGGTGCAGAAAACATTTAGTAGGAAGATACCAGAAATACATGGGTACATATCATCAGGAAAGCATTAGAGGTTGTGTGTCTTTTCTCTCTTGAAAATAGAGGGTAACCTAATAGAGGTCTTTAAAATTAAGGAAGTTTCGATAGAGTGGATACAGAGAGAACCTTTCTTCTTCTTGGGGAGAGCACAACTGGAGGCCATCAATATAAGATAATCACCAAGAAATCCAATAGGGAATTCAGAAGAAACTTTGTCACCCAAAGAATGGTAATATGGAACCCACTACCACAGGGAGTGGTTGAAGCAAATACTATAGATGCATTTAAGAGAAAACCAGACTAACATATGAGGGAGAGGGAATAGATGGTTACAATGGAACTCTACCATAGATTTAGTTGTGAAAAGATGAGAGAAGGCTTGAATGGGGCATAAAAACCTGCCTGGACTGATTGGGATGAATGGCCTGTTTCTGTAGCAGATATTCTATATATATATATATATAAATCTTATGCAAGGGAAGGTAAACAGCAGTTCAGATTTAATTGCTTTATACCAAGGGTTGAGAACATGTGAAATGCACTGTCAATGAAGTCAGATGATGTGGAAGAATTCAATGGAGAATGAAGGAAATAGGCAGTGGACTTTTAGAACTGGTCAGAGGAACAGCAGAATCTTTTCCAGTCCTGTACTTTTATATGTTTCACCTATGATGCTTGTACTGGCAGAGAGGGGGCAGGGAGCTGAGATTAAAAATATGCAGCTGCCTGAGCTAACAAAATGCTGTCACAGGCTCAATGGACTAAGTTGCCTACTCCCTTCACCAAAGTCATGTGGTTGTCAATCTTCTCCAAAAACTTTGACTCTAGCAACATTGCTCTGGAGTTTCAGATTTATATTTAAACCAAAAACACTAAAGTTGTTCCAGCTGTATCTCAACATTCTATACGGATCCAGTTCCAACTGCGAAGATTTACATGCTGTTCTTGTGGAACACACTCCCAGAAATTTTTAATGTCTGGAACTCCCTTCCTTATATAGAGGAAAACTTTCTGAGCCAAGCTTGTTGGAACGAAGACTGAAGGCTCAGATTGCACCTCAACACAAATTGTCCAGTTCTTTTTGAGTTGTGCTATTCCACTTGATGTATCAAAATACTTTTTTTTTCAAAAGAACATACAAGATAGGCAATAGAAATCTTAGCTTTTAAACAGAAAAGCAATACTTGACACAACCATCACATCAATTAGCAGTTGTTTGCTGTGGAATCAAAAATTCTTACTTTAAAAGGGGAAGAAAACAAAACTGAAGTCATGTCACCAATTACTATTCGCACCAGTGGTGTCATTTTTCAAAACTTTTGCTTATTTGTCCTGGAAGGGATTCTTGTCGAGTTAATTTCTATTATGATGTTACGATCAGACTAAGCGGGATGTGGATTCAGAACTTGGCGCACACAATTTCATATCAAGTTGAGACAATTCAGAGAGGTTTGTACACGACATGCATGCATTGATTTCATTCATTGATCATTGCAGGAGGCCAAGCTAAATCAACAACGCAATTACTATAGCGGGAGAGGAGCGATTGGTGGTTATGGAAGAGAGTTAAGATCTCTGATCCAAGGTAGAATTTTGGGTAAATGCTGAAATGGATAATAAGCTGTCCAAAGGCTGGAAGGCTGGGGAGCCATGGATTTGCGAAAGGATATTTGTTAAATGGGTGTGCTGGTGCTGGGGTGAGGACAGGGTCAAGGTTCAGTGTTGGAACCATTACTGCTCCTAATTCTTATCACTTGCATTCAGAAAATCAATGCATATTAGACGAACTTAAGAGTTTATACAAAATACAAAGGGCATTGACACGAAGGGTTTCAGTTCAGAAATTACAGCACAAGTTGGACAAAGTATTTACGTGAACACAACAGTGGTAGATGAAATTTTCTTCAGGAATCTGGTGTCAGACATATAGATGACACGTCCCACCCAGTGCAGCTGCTTTCGAGTGATTAGCACCTCAATGCTGGATAAGTCGGCTTGGAAGAGGACGCTGTTGGACCACATTTCTTGCCACCAGATTTGGAAGATGTTGCAAAGGCACCACTGGTGGTACTTCTCCAGTGCTCTGAGGTCCTGCTGTAGGTCATCCAAATCTCTGAAGCATGTACAAGCACGAGGATCACTGCTGCCCAATAAATCTTGACCTTATATTTGAGGAATAGGACCCCAAACCCAAGACTCTTTTCCTCAGTCGGCCTTAGGCTGAGCTGGCATAGTGGAGGATGAAATTCATCAATCATGTCTGCCTTCATCAAGAGGAGGCTCCCAAGATATGGAAAATAGTCCATATTTTCCAGGATCTTGCCATTGATCTTAATTGGTGGTGGGGGGGAAATGGTGTTTTGCTGTGGGAGCTTGTTGGTAGGGGGCCTCAGTTTTCCAGGTGTTTAGTGAATGGCCCATTTTCTCATATGCTTCAGCAAATGAGTAAACAATGACCTGGAGCTCAGTTTTTGAGTGAATGCACGCACAAGTTCAACTTGGAACTCGATCACAGCAGGAGATTCTTAAGAGAATAGAGGAAATGCTTTAGGGATGTCCTCAAAGCATCCCCGCCAATCAAGGGAGACCCTGGCTTGTGACTGAACAGAATGTAGAAGGCACCAAACACATTGAGAGACTTTGTTGTGAACGTGGAGGGAATGCACAAACCTCCAAACAACCCAATGCTTCAAGCACCACCTACCCCATGTGTAGCAGAGTCTGCAGATCATGCATTGGATTTATCAGCCATCTCAGAATCTAATGAATCAGAGCAGAAGCAAGTCAGCCTCGATCCCGAGGGACTGCCTAAGAGAAGTGAGATGAAATTTAAATGTTGATAATTGTGAAGTACTGCATATAGGAAGAAAAACAGGTGACATGTACTCCACAAGTGCTGCATTAAGTAAGTAATTAAGGAAGAAGCTGAGAGAGGAGCCTTAGTGACCTTGACACCCAAAATGTCTAAATGTAGACAAACAATCAACAAACCATTGAACCAAATGGCAAAAAGAGCAGAATACAAAAAACTGATCAGTGCCCTATTCCAAACACATTTTGAATAGTGTGTTCACTTCTTCACTGAGAAAGAAAGGAGACATTCAAAACTTGCACACATTGCAAAGAATCATGAGGCTGTTCTCTGGTATCAAAGATCTCAGTGAAGGTGAAAGACTGAAGAAGAAGGTGAAAGCTAGGGTTTTCAGTTTGATAAAGGGAGGTAATTAAGAGGTGATCTTAGCGATTTATAAGATAGTTATGGTAATGGAAAAGGTACATCCAGAGTATTATTTCAAATTAATTTGCAACTGTATGTCAATGGGGCAGAGCTTCAAACTATATGGAAGGTCAATTTAATACCAATCACATACAGTAATCAACATTTCCAGTTAGACTAGAGGAGGGTGAAAACCCTGGGATCATTTAAGTAACAATTATATGCTGATATAAGAGGAATTGTAGGGTATTTCTGAATGAGTGGATGAATTAAGACAGAATGTAACTAACATCCCCATTTTCTTTACAAATGCAACTCAATTGAAGTAGCACTTTTTTGAAACAAAAGCTGAAGCACATGTTAATTTTCCTTCCTGTAAATCATCATTGGGGTGGAAGGTTAGCAGTACAATGCTACTATATTTTTAAAAAAATATAAAATGAGGTGATCTTTGATATCAGGAGGATTTTTCCCAGATGTGAAATAGATCCACAGTAAAAGAAACAAAAGGAGCTCGATGAAAATATGGTTCGGAATTGGATTGAGGATTACAAGGGTAAGTACAGACACAGGTGAGTAAATGCTATATAAAATTTGATGGTTTTGAACAGCTGGCATGGGCAGCACAGTGGTTAGCGCTGCTGCATCACAGCTCCAGGGACCACAGGTTCGACTCTGGCCTCAGGTGTCTGTCGGGTGTGGAGTTTGCATGTTCTCCCCGTGTCCGTGTGGGTTTCCTCCAGGTGCTCAGGTTTCCTCCCACTGTCTAAAGACGTGCTGGTTAGGTGGATTGGCTACGGTAAATTGTTCCTTAGTGTGTGTGTGTGTGTGTGTTTATGTGTACACGTGTGAGAGTATGTGCCCTGTGATGGACTGGCGTCCCATTCTGGTTGTACCCCACGGCCCTGAATTAGATGAAACGGTTCTGGAAAAGGTGAGTGAGTGAGAGTGAACAGCTGGCAATATAGAAATGTCAAGCCAAGGTAGGCAATTTGTTATGGATGAATCACGAGGTGCGAGGTAGACAGATAGCTGAAATTCTGCTGCAGAGCAAGAGGAAACTTTGTGAAAAGTTTGGTTTGGAGATTAAACAAGTTCCACACTTGAAAAGAATGGGTTTGATAGCATGAATACCCCAATCTTTTTCATGCTTCACAATGTGACTCAGCTCAATAAGTCAAACAGCAAAAACAAATTTAATACATCCAAAAGATGCGTCAATGAAATTAACTTAAGGCAATCGCCAGTTCAGGGACCCATCACTGTTCTTAGGATCAAAAGGCTTCAACTGGTACAACTTGCAGGATTTTTTTTGGTTTTAGAGAACAGGATTCAAAAATAGTCAGAAGCTTTTTCCCAAGGCGGAAGAGTCAATTACTACGGGACATAGATTTAAGGTGAGAGGAGAAAACTATAAAGGTGATGTGCAGGGCAAGTTTTTTTTATACAGAGGGTAGTGAGTGTCTGGAATTTGCTACCAGAGGAGGTGGTGGAAGCAGGTACAATAGTGGTGTTTAAGAGGCAGCTTGACAAATACATGAATAGGATGGGAGTAGAGGGATACAGACCCCGGAAGTGCTAAACGTTTTAATTGATGGACAATATGATCGACGCAGGCTTGGAGGGCCGAAGGGCCTGTTCCTGTGCTGTACTTTTCTTTGTTCTTTGTTCTTTAAGAAAATGGGGAAGTCTATTATGCACTGTGGTGTAAATAAGTGATTTTGCCACATGCCATCAAGATTGTGAAAGGAACTCAGAGACCAAACGCTGATTGCCTGCTTTACTTCTTCCCACATAACCTTACAACCAGAGGCACAGTTCTCTCCCTGTATGCTTATGAGTCCAGAACAAATTGTAAACCATCCACCCCCTCCCCAAAACAAATTCAACACTCAAGAGACATCATTTCATGCCCCCACTGCTATCAGATATAAGGAAAGCACTCAGATGCATCAGAAACCACATTTAACCCAGATGTAAAGAGTCATCATCCCTGGATAATTTACTGGAAACTTCAGTCTGGATTTTGCTGTGACCGAACAGCAATCACCACACATTACATCGAAGACTTACCCACAGACTCTGTGGGCTTTTGCAGTGCCACCAACAGCGATTAGAAATCCAAAACAGCACAGTGCCCTCTTCAGGGTATCCATAACCTGTGTGAACAGGGCGAGCAATGGCATGGCTCCTCAACCAGAATGAAGAATCCTTGCTCCTTATGCATGCAGGGCTGGCACTACGTAGAGTACATTGATTCCCTGGGAGCAAGCAGTGCTACCAGTCATTACCTGCACAGCCCATGCATCTTCACATTGATATCATTGCAGAAACCCTTATGGACTGCGCAGGAGTGCTTAGCAGCTCACTTGCTCCTGGTGCATCAACATAGTCTACATGTAGTCCAAAGCACCACTCTGCAAACATTTCAGTCCACAGTGTGTAAAGCAGGATGTCAGTTAGAATATTTAATACAATGCAAAATTACTTATGAAAGCAAAAACTCCTCTAGCACTTTCTCCTCCCTTGAGCATTTCACCTTGTTCCACCCCTCCGTTTTTAAAATTCGCCCAGCCAACTTTCAAAATATTTTTGCACCAAGACAACTTCATTTCTTGCCTCCCTCAGTTTCTGTACTGAGCAACTTCTCATCCTTGACAATATCAGACTCCATCCAAATTAATAACACTCTCTTCTCCGAGCTCATAACCTTCCTATTCTCCCTTAATCTCTCCCTCTATATGAACTTCCCAAACCAAATGCATGGCCATACCCTTGACCTTCCTATCTCAGGTGATCTCACTACGGCCATCATATCAATCAAGAAAAGGCCACCTTCACAATTCACTTACAACTGCATTTTCAAAATCCTCACTGTCTGGCCTTTAACCCTACATTCAGCAGATTCTACAGCTGCCAATCTGCTCAAACACACCCTTCACTTCCATCCCCGACTAAAACCATTAGTCTTTCTCTCACCCTAGCCAATCCTCATCTCTGGTCCCTTAAGTCAGAGGGATGCAGGCTTGAACGGATATGGCAGACGGGTGGCTCAGCCATTCATCGCTAGATCTGATTGGACCACAAAGCACTCAGATCCTGCTGTCGTCCGCCAAAACTGCTCACTGTTCCTAGACCCTCCTGGACTGCAAAGATAATCCCTGTTTTTTTTCCCCTCTATTGTAAACTATTTTCTTAATCCCCTGACTGATTCCTCAAACCTCACTTCCAAAAAGTTTGAGGAGCTGTGACCATTTTTGTCACTAAGATGGAAACTATCTGATCAGCTGCCTCTGGTGCTTCTCTCCCCTCCCCTAGCCCACATGGCCAAACATTTTTTAATGCTCCCTCCTCCCCAAGCCCTGAATTTGCACCGTACTCCAGTTTCTCTCCTATCTCCAATTATGCCATCTGAGCTCATTTTGTCCACGAGACCAACTCTTGCTCCCTCAGTTTTATTCTAACTAAACTGAGCACCCAACTTAACTGCCTGGCTCCCGTTAGCTGATATTGTTAACCGTTCTCCCTCCTGAGGCACTACTCCCCACTCTTCAAACCTGTCAACACCACTCTCCTCAAGAAAAACAATCACTGACCCCTCCATCCTTGCAAATTACCTATGTGACGGTGACAAAGGTAAACTTCCCCTCCTTGTCTTTCTTGACCTGTCTGCAGCATTTGATACATTTGACCACGCCATCCTCTAACATTCCTTCCTCATCACCTAGCTGGGTGAGATTGTACCCATCTGGTTTCATTCTTATCTTTCCAGTCATAGCCAGAGAATGACCTGCAATGATTTTTCTTCCCGCCAGCACATCATTAGCTCTGGTGCCTCCAAAGATCTATCCTTGGCCCCTCCCATTTTGTATCTACATGCTATCCCTCAGCAACACAGTCCAAAACCTTTGCATCAGTTTCTACACATACGCTAATGACACCCAGCTCTACCTCACCACCATCTCTCCCAACCTTGCCATTTTCTTTAAATTGTCAGACTGCGTGTTTGACTTCCAGTCCAGGATGGGGAGAATTTCAACTTCCAACTGGGTATTAGAAGATCGAAGCCATTGTCCTCAGTCCCAACCACAAACTCCATTCCCTAACCAATGACTCCAGCCCTCTCCCGGACAACTGTCTGAGGCTGAGCCAGATAGTTTGCAGCCTTGGTGTCATACTTGAACTTTTGACCATATACCACACGTGCCAACACCAAGACCACCTACTTCTACTTCTGTAATATCATTCGACTCCACCCGCCTCAGTGTTGAAACCCTCATCAATGCCTTGGTTACCTCTAGACTTGACTATTCCAATGTACTCCTGGCTAACCTCTCACTTTCTACACTCCATAAACTTGAAGCCATTCAAAACTCTGCTGCCCTTGTCCTAACTTGCACCAAATCCATTCACCTATCACCCCTTGCTCGCTGACCGACACTGGCTCTGGGTTAAGCAACACTTCAATTTTGAAATTTTCATCCTTGCTTTCAAATCCATGACTTCGCCCCTCCCTATCCCTGTAATCTCTTCCACTCCTACAACCCTCAAAGGTATCTGTGCTCCTGTGATTCTGGCCTTTTGAGCATCCCCGATTTTAATCATTCCACCATTGGTGACCATTCTTTCTGCTGTCAAGCTCTAGTATATCCTCCTTAAGCCTCTCCACTTTTCTTGCTTCAAGACCCCCCTTAAAAGCCCTAATATCTCATGATTCATTGTCAAATTTGATGGTAATATTCCTGTGAAGCATCTTGAGAAAAGTTATTACGTTAAAAGGTGGTGTATAAATATATTATTGAAGGAAATAAAGATGGGGTTGAGAGAGATTAAAAGAGAAAGTATGAAAAATTAAGTTTTTTAAAAATCTCTAACAATTAAAAACTGAAGGAATGAGACACTACACTTACTAAAGTAAATTTTCAGTGCCACTTATACTTGAATTGACAAGCCCCAACTCTTTCTGGTGTATTGAGTGGGCACCTAGTGGATAAGTACAACTGTCACAAAACTACATTATTTTTCATAATAGTATTGTGGTATATTGTAAGGTTGGCTTGTGTGTGTGTGGTTCTGTGGGTGGCTGATTTAATTGAATTAGAGTCGGATAGACTGCAAGGTTGAAACTGTGTAAAAAGGGTATTTGAAATGCTGAGTGGGCTAGGGTAAAAGCTCAGCAGATGGGGGTGTGAATGAAATTTGCATTTTTAGCTAAGGGGTTGCTGGATTTTCAAAGAAACATGATAAAGTTTTACAACTGACAGGATAAATAGGGCAACGTTATAACGTTTATTTTTCCCAAAAGGAAAAGGCCAAATTGACGACATAAAAGATTTTTATATTATGGGAAAAGTAAAAATTCCAAAGGCTTATGGAAACAATAGGATTTACAGATTAAAGAGAGAGAAATATATTTAAAGAAGGATGGAAGGTTGTATCAGGGGTGGCTGTGTAAGACCTAAAAGATACACCATGTGAAACAGACTTGAGAAAAGCTTTTAGCCACTTTTGCAGAGGTCTGCTGTTCCAGGAACCAAAGTTGTGTTAAAAGCCTTTTGAATCCCACTGTTGACTATGTGCTTGTGGTAACCTTGCTGGATTGCCTATCTAAATTTAAAATCTATTTTGGACTGTTGCCTTAAAGAGGCTATATAGTTGGGAGTCAGGTTAATTAGGAATTTTGGGACTTATTATAATATTAAGTAACGGTGTAACTGTAATCTTGTATATGTGTTTTAATTCTTTTCTTTTCCTAATAAATATTTTAACTTAATTATTAAAACTTCTAAAGGTGTTAGCGTACTCATTACTTCTGAATTCAGTGCACAAACCTTCTCGTAATAAATACAAATTGCAAAACTATTGTGATAACGTGGCCAAGTTTCCTTTGTGGACTTGGTCAGCCTGGCAAATACCACCTGCCGTATCGTAATACAACATTATGTCCTTCATGCATTTGAACGCACAGTCTCTTTGCGAGATTTTGTTAGACCAACGCTTCTGAAACAGTGCCTCTCGGACAACAACTTCTTGACTTCCACTTTTAAGTTCTGAGTTACTTGGCCTCAGAACAATAAGGACACTATAATTGTCCTGGGTTAGGAGGGGAAAAATCAATAAAGGCTCCCAAACCTAGTTAGGATCCAGCATCCCTGATGGAACGGATGTAGACTGGGACTAGGATTGTTCTTGTTTGTGCTTCCTGTGGTCAAAAGGACTGCGGAAATTCCTTGTTGATGCTTAGGTAATAAGGAAGGCAAATGGAACTTTGGCATTTATTGCTAAAGGAATAGAGTATAAAAATGGGGAAGCTTTGTTGCAACTGTACAAGGCATTGATGAGGCTGCACCTGGAGTACTGTGCACAGTTTTGGTCCCCTTACTTGAGGAAGGATGTAATTGCATTGGAGGTGGTTCAGAGGAGGTTCACTAGATTGATTCCAGAGATGCGGGGCTTGTCTTATGAGGAGCGATTGAGCAGTTTAGGCCTATACTTGCTAGAGTTTAAAAGGATGAGAGGAGATCTAATTGAGGTATATAAGATGCTAAAGGGGATAGACAAAGTAGACGTGGAGCGGATGTTTCCCCTTGTGGGGCATTATAGAATGAGAGGCCATAGTTTTAGGCTAAGGGGTGGTAGATTTCAATCAGAGATGAGGAGGAATTACTTTTCTCAAAGGATCGTGAATCTGTGGAATTCACTACCTCAGAGTGCAGTGGATGCCAGGACGCTGAATAAATTTGAGGAGATAGACAGATTTTTAATTAGTAATGGATTGAAAGGTTATGGGGAGAGGGCGGGAAATTGGAGTTGCGGCCGAAATGAGATCAGCCATGATCGTATTGAATGGCGGGGCAGGTTCGAGGGGCTGAATTGCCTACTCCTGCTCCTCGTTCTTATGTTGTTAATGATTATTGGAAAGGTGTATGGAACATGTGGAATTGTATCACAACTAACATTTTTCAGAGACTCTTTCGAGTTACCAACAGTCACAGATTGCAACTTCTTTCGAGTACAATCACAGTTCTTGGTTTTCCAGGAGTGGGACATGAACCCACAACCCTCTGATTCAAAGGCGAGGGTGCTATGAACTGAGCCACAGCTGACACCTCAAAGAAATTGACACCAATTCCAACTTTCAAACTCTTTCGAGTTATCAACAGTCACAGATTGCAACTCTTTCGAGTACAATCACAGTTCTTGGTTTTCCGGGAGTGGGACATGAACCCACAACCCTCTGATTCAAAGGTGAGGGTGCTATGAACTGGAGGAATGGGAGGAAAATGAGTGCAAAGTGGTGTGAAAGAAACTTCTTTAAGCCAAATACTTTAATTGTGCACATGTGAACAGCATAGGTTGCTGTCTGTCCAATTTACTCCTTAACAGTGGATACCAATAGCTTCACTATTATTTGTACTTTTAATTAAAATCCAGATCTACATGTCCAACCAATCTAGTGCATCCTGTCCCCTCCCAAACTGCTGACTGTTGAAACCTCCAGGAGAAACATGTCTGGATTGTGACAGTGCAAGTTTATCACCCTGTCAGGCACTTTGATTAAGGAAGTTTCTTTCACACCACCTTACATTTATTTTACTTCTCATCTTCCTCTCTGAAAAATGTTAGCTGCTGTTAGCAGTTTCACATATCCCATATGTGCTTCCAGTAACTATTCTTATGTGAGCACTAACAAGGAATTTCAGCAGGCCTTTTGACCACAGCAAACACAAACAAGTACATTCCTGGTCCCAGTCTATATCCATTCCTGCAGGGAGTGCTGGGTCCTAAATAGTTTTGGAAGCCTTTACCAATTTTGCCCCCCACAACCCAGGACAATCATAACATCCTTACTATTCTGAGATCAACTACGTTAGAACGGACAGGATGTAACTTGGCATGTTACTGTACTATATGGATCAGTGACTCACTGGATAAAATCAGTCATCAAAAGATCCTGGTTAAATAGATTTCTACATGTGTGCATTAACAGCTGTTGACAGTGGATATCTTCCAAGACATTAGATTTAGGATTTGCCTTTAGAAGTAGAGAGTTTATTTTGAGCATTTGCAATACAGAGGATCATTCTGCTTCATGAATCATCAAAGGGAGTCAAAAATTCTTGAGCCAAACCGTAAACTGACTTCACTATTAAAATTGCCTGTCAATTAAAATCAGTGAGCATCAGAATGAGATCCCCAATATGTAGGGTTTTATTTGCCAGTCCTAAAGATACAAAACTGTTCAGTATGAGTTTAAGAGAAGCTTGCATTATTGCTCACTTTTATTTAAACAAAACCATTTCTGCCACCTTATTAAAAATAGGTTAAATTTAAAAAGAATGATGCGCACAAAATTTAAAAATGGTCAATTTAACAGGATAGATAGATAGTCCCGTTCCCCGATAACCCTTGTGCTCACTGACCTACACTGTTCGATTGGGAGCCAATTTTAAAATTCTCACGCTTTTTTTCAAAACCTTCCATGGCCTGGTCCCTCCCTATCGCTGTAATCTCCTCCAGCTTCACAACCCTCCAGATATCTGTGCTCCTTTCATTCTGGCCTCTTGTGCATTTCCCAATATTAATTGTGCTATCGTTATTGGCTATGCCTTAAATTGCCAAGGTCCCAAGCTGTGGAATTTCTTTCTTACACCTCTCCATGCCTCTATCTTGCCTTCCTCTTTTTAAGAGGCTCCTTAAAACCTTCCTCTTTAACCAAGCTTTTGATCATCTAACCTACTATCTCCATATGTGGCTCAGTGTCATTTTATTTTATAATGCTCCTGTGAAGCGCCTTGGGGTGTTTCATTGCATTAAAGGCACTATAAAAACATAGGTTGGTGTTGTAGTAGATTTGCTAATCCTGTTACTTTGCTTCTTGTAATTCGTTGATTATCACAAGATTTTTTTTTAAAAAGTGTTTTGTATCTACTGGATTAGCTTTCACGACTGGTAATGCATTTCTTCTACTTCTTACAATATTGGAAATGACAATCCCAAAAACTTGCAGCTTCTGAGTCATTATGCAGTCAATTGTTTGGAAATAATTCCACAGAAATGTTTAACAACTCTACAAGGCCACAAAAAAAACTGTGCCCTTATGAATTTACATAATTAACTAACCCCACTGCAAGTGGTCAGAGTATTACCAATTTAATGGAAGAAACACCATCCGGATCCAGAGTTACTAGATAAATGAACTATGCTACATCAGCAATATCATAATCTCCTCTTCTTCACATTTGCAGTGATGTCAAACATTGCTTTATTCATCATTCAGCATTTTCACCTGCTCCTAACAAGTCTCAAATGGCACCAAAGCTATTCTTTGTGAAGACTTTGAGCAATGTCCTTTGATGCTTTATACATTCTTCAGCTACTCAGCAAGGGTTCAGCCATGGCTGAGATCATACTATTTCTTGCAAACAACTTTGCAGCTGGTCTTGGACAGTTTCTAATTTAAGGATAGAATGCAATTCAAAACGTATGTGGTTTGAATTAGGTATCTCCAGGGAAACAAGATTCACAGACTGGCGGAGACCTATGTTCCAGTTTGAGCATATTACAGCATACCATTACTGAACTTAAAATTCAATTTTAAACCAAGAATACAACATGGTGCTATCCAGCATTGCTATCCTACTTTAGGTGAGTTTCATCTAACTTTAACAATTTGGTTACAGGGAAAAACACTTTCATTGTGTAATTGGCAGTGGTAACCTTGAGTCTACTCTGCCTATATAGAACTAGACATAGATGGGCTGCACACACATAAATAACTGAAACAAACAATGGGTCTGGGTAATAAATAGTCAAGGAAGCCCACTGAAGAAAGCAACCAGATCCATTTCTGGAAAAGGTGCATTTAGTCACAAGGTGTGTGGGGGGGGGGCATCCACAGCAGGCAGCAAGGAAGTTCAAGCCAGTAAAATCAAGTAGGAGCCAGATGCTAGGGATCAATCAAGGTAATGGTAGCTGGGAGGGAAAAAGAGGTAAAGAGGAATGACAGCACAAAATGGGGAAGGGAAGATAAATCTGTTAGCCTTAATTGGACATAAAATGAAGAAGAATGCCAGTCTGAAGTGAAATTTTAAAACACTTCACAATTTAAGAAAACAACTTTACAATCTGATTCAGCAACAAGGAATACCAATGCATATCTACAATTTCTCCAAGAAGCAAAAGAAAATACTACTTTTTTTGCCAGAATCATTTGCAATTGAGATCCAACTGCTTCTGACTGCTTTGGCCATACCAAGGAATCTTGTGATAAATGCAAGCATGACTCACCAATTTTTAAAAACCCACACACAGCAAACTGCAATTTAAAAGACAGGTAATTGTGAAGACGAGAAAGCAAACCAGCAGAGGTTGCTGGAAGCTTATAAACGTCATTGCAAGAAGAGCAATTCAAAAATCGCTGCAGCAAAATGTGTCAAACCATACACGATATTCATTATTATTTTGTAACAGAATATTTGAAAAAATATATTTTTGAAACAGCTTTACAAGTATTGCATGGTGACTGCGCCTTTAATTCAAATTAAATACTTGCTTGTTTGCATGACCCAGGCCTTCCTATTGCTTACCATTTCAACACACCACCCTGCTCTCGTGCCCACATGTCCATCCTTGGCCTGCTGCAATGTTCCAGTGAAGCTCAACGCAGAATGGGGGAACAGCATCTCACCTTCCGATTAGGCACTTTACAGCCTTCCGGACTTAACATTGAGTTCAACAACTTCAGATCATGAACTCTCCCCTCCATCCTCACCCCTTTTTGATCCCCTTTCTTCTTATATTTATTTTTTAATTTTTATATATACATATTTTGCCCCACCTATTTCTATTATTTTTTAAAATTTATTTCCATTAATTGTTTTATCCCCACCTTTTAGCCTATTTCAATCTTTTCTCCCACACCATCCCCTGCCCCTACCCCCAGTGCCATCAGTCACTTGCTCATTCTGCTGTCCACTCTTAATGTCACCATTAGCACCTCCTTTAGTCAGTATCACCACCACCAACACCCTTTTGACCCTTTGTTTATGACATCTTTCGCAATCTCTCCTTTGCCTCCACCGCTGGCCTTCTATCCAGCTCCACCTATCCCACCCCCCTTAAACAGTATATATTTCACCACATTTTTACTTCTCTTTAATTCTGAAGAAGAGTCATATGGACTCGAAACATTGGCTCTGTCTTTCTCTCCACAGATGCTGTCAGACATGAGTTTTTCCAGCAATTTTTGTACTTGTTTGTAGGGCCAAATTTTATGCATATATGAAAAAAAAACAAACTACCAACAGTTGCTATTGTAAAATAACGATTGACAAAAAGATAACTGGTTCCATTATTTCATGCAGAGAAATCCTAATTTGAAACCAAGTAGATCACCCTCTGATTGGCAGGACTGCTTGCTCTTTGTTCATTCATTGATAGCACATCATACTCTTTTTGGATCAAGATGAGGTGAAAGAAATGCAAATGCGCCCCAGGATTAACAGCAAGGATTATCCCAAATCAGCACATATGCGTAGATTAATCAACCGCTGAATCCACAGGCTGAGTTTTGGCCGCAAGATCTACACCTGCCAACCACACATTCCATTTTATAATGCTAGACAAGTGAGAAAGGAAAGGATGAAAGCTTTTAACCCTGAAATACAACTGTTGCAACTATTTACCCCCTCAGCTATACAGAAACACAGGTTCTGCTTCATACCCACATGCAAAGTACTAACATGCAAAACCCGGTGATGCAGCCTAAATATGCTGTAATACTTTTATATTCTTAATATAAAATAAAATATCTTATAAATGTGTATATTTGAATGAATATATGTGTAAATTGCTTAAATCTAGGAGCATATTATACATAGAACTGCATAGAATATGTAACAGGTATACAGGACATTCAGCCCAACCAGTTCATTCCAGCATTTAAGCTCCACTTAAGCCTCTTCCTGTCCTTTCTCATCTAACTCTATCAGCATGACCCCCCCCCACTATTCCCTTCTCCCTCATAAGCTTATCCAGCTTCTCCTCAAGTGCATCAATGCTATTTAGACCAATTACTTCCTGTGGTCACAAGTTTTAAATTCTTGTCACTTTGTGGGTAAAGACGTTTCTTCTGAACTCACTGTTTAATTTCTTGGTGATTATCTCATATTGATGGTCTCTAATTTGGCTCTTCCCCACAAGTGGACAATTTATGCATGAAAATTGACTTTGGTGCACGAACGGCTGATTGTGGGTAAAGGCAGACAAAAGACAACATTTCACAGCCTGGATAATTATGAGGTTTTAGAAACAGCTTGTGCGTTATTAGGTAAGTACCATATTAGAACATTATTCTCAATCCTTAAGCAATCTGCACAATAGAATTGTCAACATGATTGTCAGCTGTCAAACCAGTCAAGATAATCAATTTAATCGTAATTTCACAATAAAGAATAGTAGAAATTAGATACACTCATGTGGAGTTTGATTGGGAATGTCTATAAACATTTGGATAAGGAAGAAGAAATAACCTACTCAGGCATACTTTTTCCAGCATTTGTGGGCAATGCAAGCAAGGCCATGTTTAATATCAATTCCTATTTGCTAGACCACTTCAGAGGGCACTATATGCATTGAGGGAGTACTAGGTGAAAGAGAGGGATCAAAGGTCATCTTAAACCTGAAACTATTAATGTTACTTGGAATCAGCCACCTAATGTGGGAGTGGAGTCACATGTAGGCAAGGCTAGCCCTCTGGTAAACCAACAGCTTCTACGGTAATTTTTGAGGATGGTGGGGGAGGCAGGGTGGACTGAAACAAATGATTAGATTTGCTTAATTCAGTTTAGCAGTTTGCATTTGAGCTCATGACATCTGGATTACTTGTCCGGTACCTGACAGCTTCATCAGCCTATGATGTGTTGAATTTAGCTTGGCACTCAAAGTGGGAGCAGCATGTACCGTCAAACAGAGAAATCAGAAGATGGGATTGCACTGGGAGTCTCATATTATCATCACTATGGACAATTGAGTTCTATGCCCCAACGTGCTTTTTAAAAAATTCACTCTCAGGATATGCCAATCACAAGCAAGGTTCGAATTTATTGCATGTCCCAGTGTGCCCTTGGAAAGATGTAGATGGGCCTTTTTCTTGAACTACTGCAGTCCATGTGGTGAAGGTGTACCCACAGTGTTTTTAAGTAGGGAGTTCCAGAGTTTTGAACCAACTTCAAAAAAGGAATGGCAACATAATTCCCAGTCAGGATGGTGTGTGATTCGGATGGGAACTTGAAGGTGGTGGTGTTCCTATGCATCTGCTGAACTTGTCCTTCTAGGTGATATAGGTCACAAGTTTGGGAGGTACTGTCTTTGCAAGTATTATATATAAAATGTCATTATTTGAGCCCTGAGATTAATTGCTAAGTAGGTAGCCAACTTGAAATGAAATTTGATCACATTTCCTTGTTTTTCCAGAAATTAAGATCAATACGCAATTTATTCTTCAGATTTCATTTCAAAAATAAAATGTAATCATAAACAAGACAAAAAACATATACAGATACAATCCAAATAAATGGATAAACCGCCCAGGGCAGAGGCACTGTACAGGGCATTCAACAGTGTGTTATAATCTTCAAGTTTATACTTCTCAGCTGATGTAATTAGTTCACTCACAACACAATTACAATGCCAGTTTGCCAAAGCAAACTTGCAAAGAAAATAAGGCACCACCTCCAACAATAGCAAAGAAGCTGCTTATTGTAGGAAGAGTCTTCTGCAAGACCAAGCACTGAAACCCACATGAATCCCCATTCAGGACAACAATGGGTTTTGGCTTTCTTAGCCTGTATAAATTTTCTCCAACCACCATGGCGGGTCCATCAATAACCACCATTTATACTTTTAAAAGAACTGCGTGCATGCAGAAACTAACACATGCACAACATATAGCAGATAACTTTCAATGCAATGCAGGATACCCGACACAATTAGTGGAGCAAGAGATGATGTACAGGGCTGTGAGGCTGTACAATATCTGGATCGGACAGGCTTGATGCAGGTGTCTTTTCCTGTCTTGCTTCCTTGTATGCTCATATATTGCTCTACACCGTATTTAAATAACACTGCTGCCTTCTGGCAATGGAGGCGCCATCATTTCATTCTGACTGCAGGGAGGCTGAGGTCTCAGGTTAACTATGTAATATATGTATTGTTGTTCTGTGTACATTCTCCCCGAGCTGACCAGAAATTTAACTGGACTAGCCACATAAATATTGTGGGTACAAGAGCGTGTCAGAGGCCGTGTGTTCTCGGCAAGTAGCTCACTTCCCGACTCCCCAAACCTTTTCTCATATCTACAAGGTATAAGTCAGGGATGTGATGGAATACTCTGCATGAGCACAGGTCCAACAACATTCATGAAACTTGACACTATCCAGAACAAAGCAGCTTGTTTAATGTCACCCCATCCACCATCTTAAATATTCATTCCCTCCACCGCCAGCGCACAGTGGCAGCAATGTGTACCACTAGAAGATGCACTGCAGCAACTTGCCAAGGCTTCTTCGGTAGCACCTTCCAAACCTGTGACCTCTACTGCCTAAAAGAAAAGAGCAGTAAGCACATGGGAAGTCCACCACCTGCAAGTTGCCTTCCAGATCACACACAAGCCGGATTTAGAAATATCTCACCATTCCTTCGTTGTTACTGGAATCCTGGAACTCCCTACCCAACAGCACTGTGGATGTACCTACACTACATGAACTGCAGCAGTAAAAGATGGCAGCTCACCATCCCCTTTTCAATAAGTTCTGGCCTTGCCAGCGACACAGTTTTGGCCTTGCCAGCGACACCCACATCCCATGAAGGGCTAATACAAACAAACACTCTCAACACAGCGTCATAAGCAAAAAACTGTAGCTTTCTCATCATTTTACCATTAATTTCTTAGTTGAAGGATTTTTTAAAAATGAAGTAGCATCTTTAGATATGATTTTGGGATAAATTTGTTTTAAAATTAGCTGGTCAAAATTGTGTTTAAGTACTTTAAGAAATTTTAAACCCCAAAGGAGCATTTATTAGGAGTCATGTAATCGCAAAACTGTGGAACAACTGGTCTTTCCAAAGGGAGTCAAAACTTAACATATGTAAAAATAGCACATATCAAATTAGTAGAATTCTTTTGAAATTATACACCAAAGTAGATCTCAATCACAGCAAGTCTGAAACTGCAGGCTATTTTGATTCAGCCGATGTTAAACAGTGTGCAACATCTTTGGAGCACCAACCCTGCTTTCAGATCCCATAAATGGGAACAACCACAGTATTTAACAAGTGAAGAGGGTGGTCAGTAGAGTGCATATATCCACCATGCTATGTTAACTCAATGATTTTTACAATTACACACCTCTTCCTTGAGGTTTTTCTCTGCCTGGCTGATGCTCTGTAACTACAAAGCTGAAAAAAGAAATTCTTTTATTAAGATCTTTCATCTGACTGAGGGGGCTTCAGGCCATCCCACATCCAACAACCTGCTCTGAAAACTCCACTGACATTTTGACAGCTGAGACAAATTCCACCACAGCAGCTGAGAATCAACAACATTCTAAATAAAACAACCATAACATTCTAAAAAAAAAATCAATTTGCCCTATCTCTCAATGTTAACGCATCCTTTAAAAAATTCCAGGATCTGTATCAGGTTAGCATCTTTGCCAAAAACGAATTAATTCTTCCCTGTGCCATACCCTATATGTATACCAGGTTTGTTGAAAACCATCCAATAGTTCTTTAGAAATATTGTTCACAGACTAAGAAGCTAACAGACATGGGTGAAAACATTACCTCCGCCCATCTTCAGTGGTGGAGGTAATCATTTTCACTTTTTGACTCCAACATCATTGCTTTAATAAAGCACAGCTACAAGGTTAAGTCTACTGGATCCTGCCTTCTCTCAGCAATATTAGTTGAAATAAAATATAATTTATGCACAGGCAACTACACCAACAGTGTGTGTATACTCTGTACCAAGCTTCCATTTTTATTGTGTCGTTAAAATTCTGCAGATGTAAATAGTACTTGGCATACATAGTGTTGTTTTTCCATGTGCTTTTTTTCCCTCAAATTACTGAAGGATAACAGACATTGCCTGCCCACTCTATCTGAATAGTGGAATCCCAACGGATAGGTTCCTACCAGCTACACGGTAACATTCAGGAACCACTTCTAAAAGTAAAATCCGCACTTTCAGAAAACCTCTCCCTGGTGACATCTACATTTATGTTGCATTCTTCAAAATAGACCATTTACCTCTCTATGTGATTTATCTATTCTTCATTTCCCTGCATGGTTTATTACTCTTAAGCTGGCAATGCATTACAATTTATGATTTCCAGAGCTATAAAACAAATATGTTAGCCAACTGGTGAAATACTTCAACAGATGACATGATTAAAATTAAAATGAAAAAATAATTCCCAATTATAACTTTCTAAATGTGAATTTTCTATTCCACATCTTGACAATTTACTCTTGCACTACACAAAGACTTCATTTAACAATGGTTTCAATAAATCTGTAATTCAATCTATTTTTTTTTTGGTAAAAGCAAAGTACTGCGGATGCTGGAAATCTGAAACAAAAACAAAAATTGCAGGAAAAACTCAGCAGGTCTGACAGCATCTGTGGAGAGAAAGACAGAGTTAACGTTTCGAGTCCATATGGCTCTTCTTCAGAACTAAAGAGAAGTAAAAATGTGGTGAAATATACACTGTTTAAGGGGGGTGGGACAGGTGAAGCTGGTTGAAGGCCAGTGATAGGTGGAGACAAAGGTGAGATTGCGAAAGATGTCATAAACAAAAGGTCGAAGGGGTGTTGATGGTGGTGATACTGGCTAAAGGAGGTGCTAATGGTGACATTAAGAGTAGAAAGCAGGATGAGCAAGTGACAGATGGCCCTAGTGGAAGTGGGGGTGGGGTTGGGGAGGGGACGGTGTGGGGAAAAAAGATCGAAATAGGCTAAAAGGTGGGGATAAAACAATTAATGGAAATACATTTTTTTTAAATAATAGAAATAGGTGGGAAAAAACTATATACATATATAAATTTAAAAATAAATATTTGAAAAAAGGAGGTCAAAAAGGGGTGAGGATGGAGGACAGAGTTAATGATCTGAAGTTGTTGAATTCAATATTAAGTCCAGAAGGCTGTAAAGTGCCTAATCGAAAGATGAAGTGCTGTCCCTCCAGTTCGCATTCAGCTTCACTGGAACAGTGCAGCAAGCCAAGGACGGACATGTGGGCATGACAGCAGGATGGTGTGTTGAAATGGCAAGTGACCGGAAGAACTGGGTCATGCTTGCGGACAGACTGAAGGTGTTCTGCGAAGCAGTCACCCAGTCTGCGTTTGGTGTCTCCAATGTAGAGGAGACCGCATTGGGAGCGGCGAATGCAGTAGACCAAAGTGAGGGAAGTGCTGCTTCACTTGAAAGGAGTGTTTGAACGGTGAGGAGGGGGGGAAGTAAACGGGTAGTTGTTGCACCTTCTGCGATTGCATGGGAAGGTGCCGTGGGAGGGGGTTAAGGTGTTGACGGTGACGGATGAGTGAACCAGTGTGTCCCGGAGGGAACGGTCTCTACGGAATGCCGACGGGGGGGGGGGGTGAAGAGATGTATTTGGAGGTGGCATCATGCTGAAGTTGGCGGAAATGGCGGAGGATGATCCTTTGAATGCGGAGACTTTTTGGAACTTGGAGCACTTAACATAAGAATAAAAATAAAACAAGAGAGGAAATCACAAAACAATGCTCTCTACCGAATCAACTTGGAAATTTTACAATATTTAACCTCTGTAAAGCGCTTGGTTAGTCTCAAAGCTCTTAGCAATGGCAAAAGTGTTTGTGCAGCCAAATAATATGAGAGCTGAAATTATTTTAATGAAATACAGGAGAATGTCTGTTTTAGTCCATAATTAATGACGCACAAGTGAAATCATGGAGAACACACAGCTTTGAAACGTGAGATTACAGAGAATAGGCTTTCATTAGCAGATTAAAAAAAGCTCCCATCTTTTCCCCATAATTAAGTTTCAATTTCTAAAAGAAATGTCATGACCACGACAAAAAATTAACATACTGATGCTAGTAATACGCTCAAAGTACAATAAAAACATTCAGTCCCATTAACAGTATTACCAAAATCATGTTCAATGATTACTTACAATCAACACATAGATTTATGAACAGACTGAATTGCCTGTCAACTCGGTCCTCTTTAAAGCTTTGTCTCAGTTCAAAACAGGGCCAATATTATTTCCCAAAAACATCAATTTTTTTTTAAAAAATCAAATGACACAAGGCTTTAAAAAGATGGGGAATGTATTGTTTATTACCAGGGTAATGAACAATGGTAAAAAAGTTAAGCAAAAGTAGATAACTTCTCTACTTTTATAAGTTATGTAAACTTGTATCAAATCTTAGTTAGGCCACACTTAAGTATTGAGCACACTTCTGGCCATGCATATTATAAAAATGATATAGAAACACTGGTAAAGGTACAAAATGATTTACTAGGATAATACCAGAACTATGAGGTTATATCTATCATGAAAAGATGAATAGGCTGAATCTCTTTTCTCTTGAAAAGAGAAAGCCGAGGGGTGACCCAAAAGGGACGTTTAAAATTATGAAAGATTTCCACTCGAGGGGAAGATCAAAACTAGAGACCATCAATATAAGAAAGTCACCAAGAAAGTAAATAGGGAGTTCAGAGAAAAAAAATTAATTCCCCAGAAATTGGTGAAAATACAGAACTCAATACCATGGGAGTTGATGTGAATAGTATAGGTGCATTTAAAGAGACAGAGTTAGATAAGAAAGGATGGGAGGAGGCTCAAGTGCAGCGTAAACGTTGGAATAGATTGATTGCACCAAATGGCCCAATTCTGTGCTGTACATTCCATGTGATTTTATGTAAAAAAAACATCAAAGAATAACTCCCTCACTCATTGAAAGCATTTGCATTCAACAACCTTATACAGATAATTGTCCAACCTGGAAATAACCTAGCCTTTCATGATCACCAGACGTCTCAAATTGCTTTACAGTCAATTAAGTACTTTGAAGTGCAGTCACTGTTGTAATGTAGGAAAGGCAGCAGGCAATGTGCACACAGCAAGCTCCCACAAACAGCAATGCAAAAATGACTCGATACTCTCTTTTTGTGATTTTGATTGAGTGATAAATATAGACCAGGACACTGGACACTGAACTCCCCTGTTCTTCTTCAAAATAGTGCAGACAAGGCCTCAATTTAATGCCTCTTCTAAAAGACTGCACCTCTGATAGTGCAGCACTTCCTCAGTACTGCACAGGGGTGTCAGCCTTGATTTGTTCGCTCAGGTCCTGGGATGGGTCTTGCACCCAGAATGCTTTGACTCAGGGGTGAGCGCACTGCCATATGAGCTGTGGCTGAGACACAAGTGTTGCACAGGTTAGAATTAGAAAGCAATTGAATTTTTTTACTAAACATTTCAGTCACATATGATCATGCACTTCATTTCTGTGAAGTATATAAAATAAAATGTTAGAACGTACAAGGTAGTCATCATCAACTGTTGTTTTCTCAAAATGCCAGCAGCAATGTGTGTGCAGGTTGCTAGGATGTCACCTCGGTTTGATTCCATTTTATCTAGGTGGGGTTTACAGGCATTTGGACTTTATTTTGTCATGCAATTTTTCTTTGGTTATAAGCTTTACTGCTACAGAATACAAGGTACAGCACACACAACATGATTATCCAGGAAACTGATTCTGGGGAACATGGTGGCATCAGAGTACAGTGAAGCACTTGTAAGCCGACTCCGTGACTTGTGAGCTTTGGCTGTACCTCTTCAGCTTCAAGAGTAAATACATTCAGGAATTTGTTTTATCCATTGGAGTACATCACTGAGATGGGACATCCCAGCCAAAACAGATTGGGACAATGTAGAAAATCGTTGAGGGAGAAGATCAGCCATGATTTGGTTGAATGGCCTACTCCTGCTCCCATTTCCTATATTCCTGTGTTCCAAGAAAATTGGGCTCGAACCAAATTTTCCAAAATTTGCTGGCCATTCATGAAAAATGTGCCTGACACATCAGCAACATGTGTCGCAAAACTTCAAAATCAGAGTCCACTTGCCAACCAATCAGCACTCTCTTCGCACAGAGAATAAATTGTTGTTTTCCCCTTATATTGGTATTCTTGCAAAGTGTCCTGACGAGCGCAAGACGAAAAGCTTTGACACATCTCTTCTTTCAGCAATACTCAAGTTCTGTACTACCAAACAACTATAACTTAAATGTAATGCAGAAGGGAGGCAACTCATCTACCCCAAACAGAGTATAGGCTTTTTTTATTCTGTGGCAGTAGCTGTTGAAAGAGAGAGAGAGAGAGAGACCATGCAAGGGCAGGCAAGAAGAGAATTAGGAGTGAAATAAAAATTATAACACACCTCACCACACCTTTGCATGTACAATGAATTACTTCCGAAATGCAGTGACTGATGTCATGAAGGTAAATGGGAGGCAATTGCTTGGCTGGAACTTGTACGTATTGAGTACAGGTGACAAGTCTACAACCTCTTAGTTTATTTTGCTCTGTTCAGTGGTTTAAAGGTCAAACTATTCTGTCACATAGCAGACCTTTCGTTGTTTGCCACACATTTTGTTCATACTAAGTACACCCTTCATGGGCACTTCAACCAGCTAAGTCATTTCAACCACAAAATGTTAACCAAAGGAAGGCAGGAAACTTGCAGTTTTGATGTGTTCCATTTCACTGGATAGCTATTTATTCAGTTTTATTACATTTAACTTCAATAGTCACCTTCCTGTGTCTGCTGGCATATTAAGGAGGGACACCAGTTCTACCTGACCAAATCAAGCCCAGTGAGGTGCCCAATCAAGACATCACATTTCAAACTACAAATCCACCAGGCATTCCTGTAGAGCAGATATACCTAGGAAATGGTGCACATCCAAATGTTTCACAATTCATGTATGTCAGCAGTATACCGAGCAGCACTCACGTCAAAACCATTTTTTAAAAAAAAAGTGGCATTTTCTTCCTGCACTGGGATAAAAAAAAAATCCACAAATCCCTGTCTGTTCCTCATAGGGAGAACCACGTAGGCCGATACCTCACCACACTTCTAGCAGATGTTGTCAACCACTTACACAGCCGGCCTCTCAGACACAATGACTAATATGCATGATAAGCAAAATAGCCATATGGAACACAAACAACATGCAACCTTTCCCTACCATCTCCTAGCAAAATATACTCTAGTTTGCAGGCTACTTAAAGTTCAGTACTTGAAAGCCTTATCCAAATTCATCTGGTTTGTGATCAGAAAGGTTTTTTTTCAGAAAACAGTTTAAAAATAGTTCATTTTGTAAGGCAAGTCATCAACTGCAGCCTCCAAGGGCAATTCAATATTCATTGTTTTCAGAGATTCTATCACAACAGATTGCTTGGCCATTAGAACTGAAAGTCCGGGTACCCTGGCAACAGTTCAAACTAAGGAAAACCTCTATTTAAAGAAAAATAGAAACACAGAGTCAACCATGTCAGATTTATTAAGATTTATCTGTGTACTCAGAAGATTTGCAACAAAGGAACAGAGGTAGCTGTTACAACACACAGGTCAGTTAATTGGAAAGTAATTCACATTGGAGTTAACCCGCTTTTCATTAAATTGGCAGGGGATATTCATATGCTTCTACAATTTATTTGGATGTAAAAGTGCTTCCTCGAAGCAAAAGGCAGCTTCAGTTTCTAACAGTATCTTTGGTCATCAATAGATTTTTCAGAAGCACAGGATTAGAAGTGTTTGAAATGCTGCATGGAGTTGTGATAACATTTTTTTTATTCGTTCATGGGATGTGAGCATCCCTGGCTAGGTCAGCATATATTGAACATCCCTAATTGCCCTTGAGAAGGAGGTGGTGAGCTGCCTTCTTGAACCACAGTAGTCCATGGGGTGAAAGTGCACTCAAAGTGCTATTAGGGAACGAGTTCAAGGATTTTGAACCAGTGACAGTGAAGGAACAGCAAGATATTTCCAAATCAGGATGATGGGTGACTTGGAGGGGAACCTCCAGGTGGTGTTCCCATGTGCCTGCTGCCCTCATCCTTCTAAACGGTAGTGGTCATGGATTTGGAAGGTGCTGTCAAAGGAGGCTTGGTGAGTTCCTGCAGTGCATCTTGTAGACGGTACATACTGCTGCCACTGTGCGTTGGTGTTGGAGGGAGTGAATGTTTGTGGATGGGGTGCCAATCAGGTAGGCTGTTTTGTCCTGCATGGTCTCAAGCTTCTCAAGTGTTGTTGCAGCTGCACCCATCCAGGCAAGTGGAGAGTATTCCATCACACTCCTGATTTGTGCCTTTGTAGATGGTGGACTTGCTTTGGGGAATCAGGAGGTGAATACTCACCACAGGATTCTTAGCCTCTGACCTGCCCTTGTAGCCACAGTATTTATATGGCTAGTCCAGTTCAGTTTCTGGTCAATGGTAACCCCCAGGATGTTTATAGTGGGGGATTCAGCAATGGTAATGCCATTGAATGTCAAGGGCCTTTGGTTAGATTCTGTCTTGTTGGAGATGGTCATTGCCTGACACTTATGTGGCGTGAATGTTACTTGCCACTTGTCAGCCCAAGCCTGGATATTGTCCAGGTCTTGCTACATTTGGACATGGACAGCTTCAGTATCTGAGGAGTTCTGAATGGTGCTGAACATTGTGCAATCATCAGTGAACATCCCCACTTCTGACTTGATGATAAAAGGAAGGTCATAGATGAAGCAGCTGAAGATGGTTGGGCCTAGGACACTATTCTGAGGAACCTGATGTCCTGGAAATGAGATGATTGACCTCCAACAACCACAACCATCTTCCTTTGTGCTAGGTATGACTCCAACTGGTGGAGAGTTTTCTCCGATTCCCATCGACTCCAGTTTTGCTAGGGCTCCTTGATGCCAACTTGATCAAATGCTGCCTTGATGTCAAGGGCAATCACTCTCACCTCATCTTTGGAGTTCAGCTCTTTTGTCCATGTTTGAACCAAGGCTATAATGAGGGCAGGAGCTGGGTGACCCTGGCGGAACCCAACTGAGCGTCAGTGAGCAGGTTATTGCTAAGCAAGTGCTGCTTGATTGCACTATTGATGACCCCTTCCATCACTTTACTGATGATCGAGAGTAGACTGATGGGGCAGTAATTGGCTGGGTTGGAGTTGCCCTACTTTTTGCGTACAGGACATACATGGACAATTTTCCACATTGCCCGGTAGATGCCAGTGTTATAGTTGAAGTGACATTTTTACACCACAAAAAGTGGACCTACAAGCAGTTAGTTACTTAGCTCACTTAGAATGTAAGGATCTGAGCAAATGATTTATAAAATCCTCAGTATGACTACAAATATTTCTGATGTTTTCACCTCAAGATTCGTGCCCAGCGTGCCTTTTATACAGCATAATTTACAGAGGAAAGTGGCATGGTCTAAGACAAGTTACTACAACATATAGCAAGATCTGCACATGTATCAGGTGCAACTCAAAGGAATTTGCCCAAAAAGAAAATATGCACCCATTACCATCACATATTCAACTAAGAACTGATGAAATTCATCCTTTTTTTATTCATTTATGAAATGTAATTAGTAAGGCCAGCATTTATTGAATGCCATCATCCTTGAGAAGGATGTGGTGAGTTGCCATCTTGAACTGCTGTAGTCATGTGGTGAAGGCACTTCCACAGTGCTATTAGGTAGGAAGTTCCAGGACTTTGACCCAGCAAAGATGAAGAAATGCAACATAATTCCAGATCCGGATGGTATGTGACTCAAAGGGGAATGTGTAGGTGATATTCCCATGCACCTGCTGCCCTTGTCCTTCTAGGTGGTCGAGGTCAAGGGTTTGGAAGGTGATGCTGAAGAAACTTTGGCAAGGAGCTGCAGTGCATCTTGTAGACAGTACATGCTGCAGACACAATGCGTCAGTGGCAGAGGGAGTGAATGTTTAAGGTGGTGGTG
Source organism: Cetorhinus maximus (assembly GCF_964194155.1). Lineage (NCBI taxonomy): Eukaryota > Metazoa > Chordata > Chondrichthyes > Lamniformes > Cetorhinidae > Cetorhinus > Cetorhinus maximus. Next base: position 30,904,303 of record NC_135881.1, read on the forward strand.
GTGGTTAGGATCCCAATCAATTTGTCCTGGATGGTGTCAAGCTTCTTGAGCGTTGTTGGGTCTTCACTCATCTATGCAAGTGGAGAGTACTCCATCACATTCTCAACTTGTGCTTTATAGATGGTGAAAAGACTCTGCTGGGTGAGTCAGCTAATTCTGGAGGCAGAGCATTTAACCTTCTAGTAATGATAAAAGGTACTTTTACGGCTTTATTCCATTAAATACAATTCTATTATATTCCACATATTGGTCCATGTTTGCATGCAACAGCCAATTCAGGAACTAAAGAAGCAAAAATCCGTGGTAGTGTATGCATGAACACTGTGCAGTAAGCCGCACAGAACATCATGCGAAAATTTTTGTCAAGTGAATGGTACCCAAGTCTCCGTCAGGCTTGAAGCTCCTTCCAAGAGGTCTGTCTCCATCATCAACCAGAGTCCCAAAGTACTGGAGCCTCCCTGCTTCAAGCCAGGAAAAATGTCAAAACAATTCCATTCGCTCACTAGCTATGAATGTAAAACTTGACTGACTCCGAAGTATATTAACCACCTGGTATGATGTATAAAGAATGACTGTGAGGAAAGGTATCAGAGGGCAACATGCACCATATCCCTGCATGGGTCAATGCATTCACAAGAGAAAAGAAGAAAGCTGAAATTGGATACAGTGTGGTGCAGGGGAGGTGGCATGATGCGGGGGAGGTTTGGGGGGTGGGGGGGGTTAGTGGGATAAAGGATGTAGGAAAAATAAACAATGCATTCTCTAATTAAAAGTTGTAAAGACAAAGTTATTTGCTAATTTTGTCACATTTTTCACGAAAGGATTGACTATATTAATTCTGATAATGCCATCAAAATCTTAAACCAGTTCAGAGGAATGTCAATTCAAAGTTTCAGAAGTTCAAGTCCATTATTGGTGTAGCATATTTTGTTTAGAGACAAGTGAATGAAAATTATGTGCAGAAATTTCACTGAAATGCTTTGGAAGAAAGACAGGACAGCATTTTTAATAAAATAATCTCTATGCAAATTTAATTCTACTCACATGAAAGTGTCATAAACCTCGATGAATCAAAACTGTGCCAAATATGCGGAGTACTAAGGTCAACATGCAATGAAAAGGGACCGCCAAACCTCTGGCAAAAGTACCTTCTTTAATCTAAAGATATGGTTAGTGTGATTACATTTCCAATCATCAGTATTATCGGGATTAAGTAGCATTTTAGCACTGGAAAAATCAGATGGGCAAAGGTAACATAGATGAGGAGCTCATAGAACTCATGGAATGACACGTTCTGGAGCCAACCAGAGAGCAGGCTACACTAGACATGGTATTGTGCAACAAGATAGGATTAATTGGTGACATCCCTAGTGAAGGCACCCCTAGGTAGCAGCGATCATAATATGATTGAATTTTAAATTCATATTAAGGGAGAAACGAGTGCATCCAAGACTCATATTTTAAACTTAAATAAGGGCAATTATGAGGTCATGAAAGCAGAGCTAGCTAAAGTGAACTGGCAAATGAGGTTAAAGGGTACGTCATTAGAGGTTCAATGGCAGACATTTAAAGGGATATTTCAGAATACACTGAATAGATACATTCTAATGAGAAAGAAAAATTCCATGCGGAGGGCCCACCATCTGTAGTAACTAAAAAAGTTAAAGACAGTATCAAACTTAAAGAAAAAGCATATTATTAAGCAAAGACTGGCGGCAGGTCAGAAGATTGGAAAGAATATAAAGAACAGCAAAGAATGACAAAAAGATTAATAAGGAGGGACAAATTAGAGCATGAGAGAAAGCTAGCTAGTAACATGAAGAACTGATACTCAGAGTTTCTACAGATATTTAAGTAAAATAGTTAACAAAGTGAGCACTGGTCCTATAGAGAGTGCATCTAATGGAAATGGAAAGTAGGGAGATGACGGATGAATTAAACAGGTAGTTTGCTTCGGTCTTCACTATACAGGACACAAATAACATCCCAGAAATAGTTGTAAATCAGGAAATGGAAGGGAGAGGGGAACTCAAGAAAACTACAAATACCTGGGAAGTGGTATTGAGAAAATTGTTGGGACTGGCAAATCTCTAGGTCGGGTGGACTTCACACTAAGGCCTTGAAAGAAGTGGCTAGTGAGAGAGTTAATGCACTGGTTTTAATTTTCCAAAGTTCTCTAGATTCGGGGAAGGTTCCATTAGATTGAAAAATAACAAATATAATTCCTTTATTCAAAGGGAGGGAGACAGAAAGCTGGAAACCACAAGCCAGTTAGGGAAAATGTTAGAAGCTATTATTAAAGATGTTATAGCAGGGCACACAGAAAAATTCAAGGCAATCAGGCAGAGTCAACATGGTTTTGTAAAAGGGAAATCATGTTTATCATATTAGAGTTCCTTGAAGGAGTCAAATGTGCTGTGGATAAAGGGGAACTGGTGGATGTACTGTACTAAGATTTCCAGAAGGCATTTGATAAAGTGCCACATCAAAGGTTATTGCAGAAAATAGCTCATGGTGTAGGAGGTAACATATTGGCATGGATAGAAGATTGGCTAGCTAACAGGAAGCAGAGTTGGCATAAATGTGTATTTTTCTGGTTGGCAGGATGTGACGAGTGATGTATCACAGAGATCAGTGCTCAACTTTTTCAACAGGTCTCAACTTTTTCTAATTTATATAAATGACTTGGATGAAGGGACCAAAGGAATGGTTGCTAAATTTGCTGATGACACAAAGATAGGTAAGAAAGTAAATTGTGACGAGGACGTAAGGAGGCTACAAAGTGACATAGATAGGTTAAGTAAGTGGGCAAAGATCTGCAAATGGAGTATAATGTGGGTAAATGCGAAATCGTTCATTTGGCAGGAAGGATAAAAAAGCATATTATCTAAATGATGAGAGATTGCAGAGCTCAGAGAGTCAGAGGGAGCTAGGTGTCCTAGTGCATGAATCACAAAAGGTTAGTATGCAGGTCAGCAGGCAGTTAGGAAAGCTAATAGAATGTTATCATTTATTGAGAGAGGAATTGATTACAAAAGTAGGGAGATTATGCTTCAGTTGTACAGGGCATTGGTGAGGCCACATCTGGAGTATTGTGTACAGTACTGGTCTCATTACTGGTCTCCTTACTTAAAGAAAGATGTAAATGAAGCAGTTCAGAGAAGGTTCACTAGACCAATAACAGGAATGGGTGGGTTGTCCTATGAGGAAAGGCTGGACATGTTAGGCTTGTATCCACTGGAATTTAGAAGATCAAGAGGCGACTTCATTGAAACATATAAGATTGAGGGGTCTTGACAGAGCAGATGTGGAGAGGATGTTTCCTCTTGTGGGAGAATCTAAAACTAGGGGTCACTGTTTAAAAATAAGGGGTCGCTCAGTTAAGACAGAAATGAGGAGAATTTTTTTTCTCGGAGGCTCGTGAGTCTTTAGAACTCTTTTCCTGAAAAGGTGATGGAAACAGAGTCTTTGAATATTTTTAAGACAGAGGTAGAAAGATTCTTGATTACAAGGGGGGGTGAAAGGTTATCAGGGGGGTAGGCAGGAATGTGGGGTTGAGGTTACATTCAGATCAGCCATGATCTTATTGAATGGCAGAGCAGGCTTGAGGTGCCAAGTGGCCTGCTCCTAGTTCACTTGTGCCACCACCTAAGAATATGACATTCTGCCCACTTCCAATAGGCCTGGAAGAAAGCTAAATCCTACCAAAACATATAGATTATGCAAATATAAGTAAAAAATTAATCTCCAAAACTTATTTTATATTGGAGGACACAGGATTGTAAACTGTTTGGCAATAGAATGTTTTCTTTGCCATATTTTTATATTTTTAAAAGCAACTGAAATGGGTGCTTATCTCTCATTCAATCTGCTCCACACCTACTCAAAAATATTTAAATCGTACAGTAGACAATACATAAAATCTTTAAAATAGAAGCTTGCAAATAACACAAACAGAAACTGTTGGAAACATGCAGGCTGGTCAACATCTGCAAAAAGGACAGGCAAGTTGGCGTTTCAGATCAAGACCCTCTTGCTGAATTTTACTGGCAACATTTAGTTCTAATGAAATGATCGGTCCATGATTCAACTTTATCTAAACACCTCAACAATGCAAATTCAGGGTCAACAACTATAATAATACCCACAGCTTGTCAAGCATAAGGAAATCAACCAAGGAGGCCACGTTTGATGCCAATAGGACTGGTCAGGGTGCAGGCTGCTGAGAACATCAACAAATATGTGAAACATTTCTTTTATCCTTCAATCAACTCCTATTCACTCTCCTTTCCATATGAACACACGAATTAGGAGCAAGAGTAGGCCACTCGGCCCCTCGAGCCTGCTCCACCATTCAATAAGATCATGGCTGATCTGATTTTAACCTCAACCCCATTCCAGCCTACCCCCAATAACCTTTGACCCCCCCCCCTTGCTTATCAGGAATGTATCTACCACTGTCTTAAAGATATTCAAGGACACTGCCTCAACCACCTTCTAAGGAAGAGAATTCCAAAGTCTCTCAATCCTCAGAAAAATGTTTTCCTCATCTCTGTCCTAAATGGACGACCCTTTATTTTGAAACAGTAATCCCAAGTTCTAATTTCTCCTACAAGAGGAAACATCCTTCCCACATCAACCCTGTCAAATCCCCTCGGGATCTTATATGTTTCAATCATGTCGTCCCTTACTCTTCTTAATTCCAATAGATACAAGCCTAACCTATCCAGCCTTTCCTCATAAGACATACAGCCTGCCCATTCTAGGCATTAATCTTGTAAACCTTCTCTGAACTGCTTCCAGTGCACTTATATCTTTCCTTAAATAAGGAGACCGATATTGTACACAGTACTCCAGATGTGGTCTCACCAATGCCCTGTATAACTGAAGCATAAACTCCCTACTCTTGTATTTAATTCCGCTTGCAATAAATGACAATATTGTTAGTTTTGCTAATTACTTACTGCACCTGCATACTAACTTTTTGCAAATCATGCACTAGGATGACCCAGACCCCTCTGCATCTCAGAGCTCTGCAATCTCTCACCATTTAGATAATGTGCCTTTCTTTTTATTATTTGTCCTGCCAAAATGGACAACCTCACATTTTCCTACATTATACTCCATTTGCCAGATCTTTGTCCACTTATCTAACCTAGTTATATCATTTTGTAGCCTCAAAGTAGCAACTTGGACTTGGAAAAGTTCCAAAGTGCCAATAGTACTCCAGTGCCTCATCCCAAGTAGCCATTAATCACATGAGCTAAGACAGTGATTGCAGGCAAACAGTTCACTTGCGCAGACAGCTCATCCTTAACCTGCTCCCACCTAATATCCACCCATGTGAACTTTCCAGAAAGACGGTCACTAAAGAACAAAAGTAACAACCTAGATATTATTTTTACTCCTCCCTACCCAGGGTACACTACAGCAATTTCACCACCTCAGTTGAGATTAATTCTAAGGCACTGCTGAAAAAGAAATAAAATTGGGGCTAAGTCTATACGACTCCATAGTACTACACCACATATTCATAAGAACATAAGAAATAGGAACAGGAGTAGACCATTTGGCCCCTCAAGCCTGCTCCACCATTCAATAAGATCATGGCTGATCATCTTGTGTTTCCATTTCCACATTCCAATCCAACCCCGATAACCTTTGATTCTCTTGTCTAACAAGAATCTATCTACCTCTGCCTTAAAAATATTCAACGACCACGCATCCACCACCTTCTGAGGCAGAGAATTCCAAAGTCGCACAACCCTCAGAATAAAATTTCTCCTCATCTCTGTCCTAAAAGGGTGACCCCTAATCTTATAACAGTGCCCCCTAGTTCTGGACTCACCCACAAGAGGAAACAACCTTTCAACATCCACCTTGTCAAGGCCGTTCAGGATCTTGTATACTTCAATCAAATCACCCCTCACTCTTCTAAATTCCAGTGGAAGCAAGCCCAGTCTGTCCAACTTTCCTCATAAGACAACACACTCATTCCAGGTATCAATCTAGTAAAACTCCTTTGCATTTACATCCTTCATTTACTGAGTGAGCTGTTAAGAATTTTTAATATTACTTATAAAGCAAAAGTTTGAAAAATAAGTTAACTTGATCAATTTACATGGATCCAATATAAAATTCTAATGTTAACTTGCAGCACATGACATTATTTGCACAACTGTGTTTGCTTCTGATGTTTGATGGAATTATTACACTGAGGTACTAATGTGTAAAAAGTCACATTTCCAATGCTGCCATTTTCTTCTTTGAACTAGGTTGTACAACAAGGTCGAAAGGAATTCTTCTTACAATGTTAAGCTGAGTGACCTGAAGTGCAAGTGTACACAATACAATTCTAGAATCTTGCTTAATTAAATTTAAATCCCTATCCAGACTTGAACTAATTTGCATTGATTGTACTGTACTAATGAACTTTCAATTACAATTAGATCACTGCCAAAATGACTGATTTGAATTGTTTCGTGAAGAACACTTCTTGTCTGAATTAATAGGTTTATTTATTTTTAAAATCAATTTTAGATTAATTCCTCAAACCAGAAGTTTTAGGTGGAACTCATGATGCATGGTCATAATTATCCAGCCAAAATTCAGTTATAATAACATCAAAAAATGTATGAATCTTCATGAAGTGATGTAAATTAAAAACAAATCCATTCATGGATTCAATATTTTCCAAAAAAAACTTAATTTCCAACATATAAAATACGGATGAGGCAGTGATTTTAGTCAAGGGTTTCCATGGCAAGGTTAATAAGCATTCCAACATGAAATCACTTTGAAAATTGCTCCCTTGAATAGATTTTGTTCATCAACATTCTTATTTCCTTTGCTGAAGGCTGTGGCAAACACTGGCATATGATTCCATAACTGTTGTCAACAATCTGGCACCTTGCACAAGTGGCTATTCCTCCATGAAACAGATTATTTGGCATTGTGAGCATCACAACTAAACCATGATTCCATTCATAGTCAACAGACGTGAACAATAACTTGAACTCATCTAGTAGTTTTAACACTGAAAAGTGTCACAAGATACATCACAGAAGGACGATCTGGCAAAAGTGATAATGAGTCAAAGAGGACATCTAAAGAGATGGGTAAAGCTTGGTCAGGGGTAGAGATTCTTAAAAGGAGAAGGGTGGAGACAGCTGAAGCTAGACAGAGGTAGCATAGTAGAGGTAGAAAGAAGAGAGTGAAAGTAGTTCAAAAGAGAGAACAAAGAGAATGTGAGAGATCAGAGAAAAGAGAGAGAAAACAGAAGAGAGATAGAGGTGCTTACAGGAATAATGTGGAAATTAGTGGGTGTGTGTGTGTGTCAATGATCATTTGAACTTTACGTACAATTGGGATAGTCCTTTCAGTTATTAGGTGAAGTAGCTCAAATTGAGGGATTAGTAACTCCAATGCAATCACTACAGTGGATTAAGTGATAATCAACAACTAATTACCAGATAAATAACGTTATTTGTTACATAATGGTAAACACTTATGAATGCATTTAGACATGTCCAAAAAACGAGCAATTGTTTGCAGGAGCATATCAAGAACAAACTATCAAAACAAAACACCTAAAGATTGCTAGTGCTTTTGAATAAACTTGCACATGGGACAAAGCGACACAATGGCTACTGTGACCTCCTAAAAAGACAAGTGCAAGTGGATACATGCTTTCATATTCAATTGACAAGAGCGATTTTAAAAACATGTAAAATTGAAGAGCTTCCCTAAATGGATGTTATGCTTCATCCATTTCAAAGGCCCAAACATCTGATCAAAAAGGATCCAAATAATTTTTTTTTTTAAATTCACTGCTCATCCTATGCCATATATCTAAATGGTGTTTGGATTTATGCAAATGTTGCACAGCAGGTGGTGTCCATACTCCTCCTTGTTTCTAAAAACAGTGCTACTCAAAAAATAGATGGTTTTTGGATTGTCAAATTGAAAAAACATACAATGGTGATTTTCTTTGCCCCCAGCACTGAAAATCAGCAAGTAGTGACTCAGTACCCAGCACTCTAGTCATGGCAGCTCATTTTCAAATCACCACGTTCTATGAAAGTACGTGGGAAGACAAATAGGCAGGATAGCAACTGAATTAATACCAAACATAAAAAAAAAACCCATTATTCAGCTATGGTTTCCAAATAATTGATTTGTATAGACAATCTCTCAACAATCCTTTTAAATGTTCATCTTTAAATCTATGGACTTGTTAACATTAGCATTTGAAAATAAAAAAAATCAATAAATTATTTTTACTTTACATTTTAATTTTTTTTTTCCAGACTCCCTCAGTTAATTTGTCTTTTATTTAGCGGGAAATTATTTTGTGAGCTGAATTTTTCCATATTTAGTCAATAGTTTCTCAGGATGGTGTAGAGTCTACCCCACTGGCACCAGATTGCCTGCTACCTAGACTGGTCTTTTAAATTATGTACATTTTTCCAGTTCTAAATTACAGTATTGGCAATGGAAAAAAATAAATCTGTAAGTAAAGGCAGTAGGTTAAAAAAAAGATTTTTTTTAAAAAGCTGGCATACCAGTTTCTGTATCAAGTTAGAACTGATAAGGTGACTCAGCGGCCCAGTCAGAAAGTTTGTGGGTTCAATCTCCACTCCAAAGACTGCAGCACATAATCCAAGCTGACACATCAGTGCAATAACTTAGGGAGTGTTGTACGGTTGGAGGTGCCAACTTTTGGAATGAGACATTAAACTGAGTCTTCAGCTGCCCTCCTAGGTGGACATAAATGATCCCACGAAACTTTTAGAAAAAGCAAGGGACATCTTTCCATTGCCCACGCCATCAACTTTCCTTCAACCAACATTGCTAAAATAGATTTATTTCATTACTGTTTGTGAAACTTTGCTCTGTGTAAATTGGCTGTCACATTTCCTACATTAAAACATGGGCCACACTTCGAAAAGCATTTTATTGGCTGTAAAATGCTTTGGGACACCCTGAGGTTGTGAAAGGCACTAAATTAGTGGAAGTTCTTTCTTTAATAAATGAGAAAAAGTAGAAAGGTTTTTTTTTAACCAATGTATCCAATTACTACTTCTTTACTGAAAAGCTGTTCAGAATTTCACTTCAGTGAGCTTTGTAAACAATAGACTTGTTTGATTTATATTCATGTTTATATATTTCTATTTTACACTAATTGGTTGCTGAATTGAATTTACTGATAGACCTGTTGAATTGGTTGGTGTTTTAATTGGTCTTAATTGAAAATATTCATGTAAATTAAACAATAGCTCCTTCTTAAAGTACAATTCAAAAATAAGCCATTGTTTTATAAAAAGCCCAGTCAAAAGAAAAGGGGAAGAAAAGCTTTCTGCTCTTTTCACTACACAGTTTCTGTGAATGGTCCGTACATTGTCCACGTTATCTGATCAACAAACATGAGAAATCAGCAAATCTGACACATTAAAATGACACTGCAAAAAGAACAGCAGAACAGGGACTCATTTCAGTGCAATTTCCTATGCTTTTCATTGAAGTTTCACTGATGGAATATATTAAACATTTAACACAAGATGACAAGCAAGATGCTTTTGCATTCATAAAATCAAATCGGCCTTCAGCTGGTGAGAAGCAGTGTTAACAAGTATTATATATAACTTAAGAAAATATACTGCAAGGTAGGCAGTGCCCATTTAAATCCTCTCCTTCGATTCCTCCCAAGTTTAAAAGTAGGTACTGTACATTTATAACGGATCCCAGAAACAAAATAGGGTTTTCATTTGATATTATTACACCAAGACCTAATCATAGCAAAAATTTTATGTCAATCATTCTGCTGAGTTTCAGAAACATTACGCCTGTTGATACTATCAGTGCTTGTGAACCTGGCAACTATCCTTTTCTGTACTAATTACAATTTGGGCATATCCTGGTCAAAATCCTAGACCGCCCTCCGTAACAGCACCATGCACGTACCAACACCACATGGACTGCAGCGGTTCGAGGAGGCAGCTCACCAGCACCTTCTCAAAGGCAATTAGGGATGGGCAATAAATGCTGGCCTAGCCAGCGATACCCATATCCTGTGAATGAATTTTAAAAATTCTAGCTCTCTCCAATGATCACAAATCCATTGAATCCACTTAAACGTGGCACTTTTGTGCTGAAACTCTTTTTACTCCATCTGTTTCTCACCAGTCTCCACTGAATAGCCAATTAAAAGAGGCAATTGTTCCCCCCCATCAAATCATAACTTCTGCTCTCGGGAGTCAAAAAAAAATGGGGTCCCAATACTGCTTGAGGCAGCTGGAGTACCATATGCACAACACTGGTGCAACATTGTCAATGTAAACTTTCATGGCATTTTGTTGGTTGCTTGGATGGAAATCCACTCTACTGCAAGTAACATGCACGATTGGTTTCTAAACATTATTTATTCAAATGTAGTTTATCCTTTCATGAAAACAACTTGCAGCCTTTGTATGACATGGTTTAGTGTGTTTGTTTATCCTGATTGGAACTTTTGTGGAAAGGAGACAACAAGACATTTGTGTGTGTTTGAATATGCCTGCTCAACCAAGACTGAAGCACACCAGTGGCAGTGAAATGTGGCATTTCACATCCAAGGGTGTGAAACAGGGAGTTCAGGTCCCAGCCAGGTAGAACCTTGTCCGGGTTGCTTTTTAAAACTGTCCCGCTTGAGAGCTAATTCACTGCCTCGCTTGAGAGCTAACTCACTGCCTGTCTGCACGCATGCATAGGCAGGAGTGTCTCCCCAAAGAATTAGAACTTCATTTTAATGCAGGAGGAGAAACTAAAGGTTGGGTAGATTGCAAAATATCCACGGGGTCCATTCAGCATTTTACAAATGCTGGAAAAACTCAGCCGGTCTGGCGGCATCCGTGGCGGGAGAAACAGAGTTCATCTTCAAGTCCAACATTACTCTCCTTCAGAGCTAAAGCTAAAAGCTCTGAAGTCATACCGACTCCAAACGTTAACTCTTTCTCTCTCTCTCCACAGATGCTGCTGAGTTTTTCCAGCATGTTCTGGTTTGCTTTCAGGTTTCCCGCATCCGCAGTATTTTGCTTTTATCTTAAGGTTGATATTTCACCGGGTTTACTCTTCGTCCAGTGTGAAACCAAAGCAAAGCAAAACTAGTCCTGCAAGGAAATGACTTTTCTCTTCACTCTGAAGTCAGGTGTGTTCCCGACTTGGTATGAACTCACCTGCGCAGTTACACTAAACTGGCAGCGTCAATTCACCGCAGCGCATTCATTCCGATAATCTCTTCCCTCTTTATTAAAGAATAAAGCAGCTCGGCTTGACCACGAACGCCTATTTTTATTTGCTGGTACACCTGCTTACCCAATTAACCTCTCCTCGCCAGTTTCTTTCTTACTCTTCTCATTGCAGCAAGTACACATGTGGAACAGCCACAACATTGGCACAAGTCGCCGTGCAGCATATTCTGGAGACGCGGTTTATGGCGGGATAATTCTCTTCCAATGGATATTTTGCACGAAAACAACTTGAGAAAGCAAAATCAGAAAAAAAAAATCAAGGTTAATATCCACTAGCTAGATTTTGCTGGGAAGTCGAGTGCTCAACCTCCTGTGCAGAATTTGCCGTGGCATAAGCTCTCAAGGCTGCTATAAAATTTTAAATATGTTCAGGCAGTCGGGCGAAGGCGAAGTGTGGAGGTCACATATGGACAATTTCAAACCGCCAGCTAATCAGACTGCAGAATCAACGTCATTAATAACGGCTACATGTCATGTGTTTACAAAAAAATATACTGCATTTGGTATTCCTTCACTTCCTACTTGCGCCCAGTCTAACCGTTAAACATTTCAGTTGCAAGGGTTGGGACCAGTCCAACCAATACAATGTCAAAACTGCAGAGCCCATAAAAGGGTTGAAACAAACTTACTGCTTTTCCAACACTAAAATTGCTGAAGTTTACCCAAAGTGGCATGGCAAAAGCACACACACGTTCACACAAGAAATGCGTGCGAAAAGATTTGAAGGAGCGATTACAGTGTTACACCTTGATTTGAACCGCACGTCCTTAAAAGTATCGGATTTCAACAAAAAAAAACATCCGGAGCGTTTACAGTCCCCGCCAAAGTGTCAACAGCTTGGAATCTCATTCCTGGATCACAATCTCATTAACAAACCTATTTTTTTTTTTAAAAAGCGAGCCATATCAAACACATCATATTTTTGAAGCTAAAGCCGGTGAGATTCACTCAAAATGAGTGGGAATTAAAGGCGAGGAGTTACTAAAATTTGAATATGTGGCTGCACCTAATGAACGACGCACATCTGTATTCATGGAAAAGAACCGACCACCCCCCCCAAAAAAAAGGGTTAAATTGATCGGTGACTCCGCAGCTTGACCTTTTTAAGCAACTGGTCAAAGCTCCTCTGCTGTCAAGCTGCTAGTTTCTATGAATTCCAGTTTTCGGATAACACACGAAGCTATTAAGGGAGGGACATGGTAAATATCAGCCTCTTTCTAAAAGATGAACTGGCATCTAATGGATTAGATATCTGGATGCAAACACTTTCAAAGAGGGGGAAAATGTGGAGGGAGGGAGGGAGCGAGTGAGAGAGACTGCCAAAATCTACAAGTATCACGCATTAATGAGCTCGACACTCCTACACCCGTCGATCTTAAACTGGAAGAGATGAAAATAATTTCGTTATGATTCAAAGACGGAGGAGAAGCGGTTTTTTTTTTGTTTCCAAACTACGGGATAACACAAGCCTCATGTTACGTATATCCTTATCCAGACACAAAAGTATGAGCAGGAAAGCAGACTACAGAAGGGTGTTTTTGCCATCCGTGTTTTTGTTTGAAAATCTAAAACTTATTTGTTATTTCCAGCACACGCGTTGGATGTTACAAACTGGCAGTGCAAACGGCAGCATCATATCCAACACAACGCCACATCGACCTTAAAGAACACAGTGACACTAATGAGTATCTCCCCACGTTTCAGCTCTTTCCGTCATGTCAAGATTAAGTACTAGAGTATGCCGTCTCCTGCCTTCACATTTAAATTATACCGTCTGCCATCAATACACTGCTGAGATCTATTCCTAAACCGAACATCTGTTTGTTATATATTACACAACATGTACACACACTTGATTAACACGCCTCTCCACTTTAATTTTTCTTTTTAATGCTGCAATTCAAGTTTGGCTTGCACTGATGCTCCATCAATCGTTACAAATAATTCATACCAAGGGTAAAAGACTATGAATTAACGCCACGATTGCATATTCTTTTTTTTTAAAAAAAAATGTCAACGCTGCCTTGTCTTTTCCATTCCAAATCGGAAGGAGAATTTCCAATGAAATAATAGCTTCAACAACAACAACAAATCAAAGGAAAGAAGCCTTGCTTGTAGAACCGTTAACCGAGGAACAGAGCAAAGCCCAGCCCTAATATTATTTTTCCACCTCCTTCGGCTTCACCGTTTAAATGAAGTGTCAGCTGAAAGGCAACACTGTATCATCAATAAATTGCAAAGCAAACAAATAACAGGGGGTGAAATAAAAAATCAAAGTGAAGGTCTGGGCATTGACCAAAAAAAAGGTAAGAGGGAGAAAAAGCACGGAGATAGAAAAGGAAAGAAACCCATGAGACGAAAGGAGGAGAGAAAGAGAAAAGGGAAAGGAGAGAGAGAGAGAGAGAAAGAAAAAAAAATCCGCTTTTACCTTCGGATAATTCCAAATCCAGCTCGGCCAGCTTCGCCCTCACCTCGAGAGGAAGAGCCAGACTATCAATGCTGCGGTCCGCCATTCTCTCCCTCTTTGTGTCCGAGTGACGAGGCCGCACTTCAGCACTTGGCACAGGGGTAAAGGAGATGCATGGTATTATACAGGAGAGGGGGGGAATCTCCACCGCTTCACACCACCGCCATGTCTGCGTGTGCTCTATCTGTGTGTAGGAGAGAGAGAGAGAGAGGGAGGGAGGGAGGAAGAGGAGGAGGGGGGGGGGAGCAGCGCGAGCACAGCACGGCGCGCGTGCTGGAGGAAGGGGGTGGCGCGCTCGCGAGGGAGCGAGCCCGCCGGGACGGCCGCTAGAGGGAGCGCGCGAGCGCAAGGTGAGGAGGAGAAAGAGAGAGAAAAAAATAGTATGAGGCATAAAGAAACAATATGTCTGAGAGAGAGAGAGAGAGGGAAAAAAGATACTGTATGTGTGGGAGAATGTATCGTTCTGAGACAATGATACAATGTATCTGTGTGAGCGTGATACCATTTATCAGCCTGCGAGAATAAGACAGTGCATCTGTGTGAGAGAATGAGACAATGTCTCTGTGAGGGGAAGATATAATTTATCTGAAAAAGGCAGAATGGATCTATGTGAGAGAACGGTACCCGGAAGGAAACCCTTTGTATCTGTGCGAGAGAAATAAAATGTGCGTTTGTGAGAGAGGGGGCAAAATGAAGTACCTGAGAAAGAAAGATTCATTGTGTGAAATAGATGGAAAATTATGAAGGAGAAATATGTCTAAGAGTAAAAAAAATAATGTGACTGTGAGAGAACAGATACTGTGTGTGCCGAGAGAGGAAGATACAATACACAATTCACTGAGACAAAGAAAGGGTACAGTGGCTCTGAAATTACAAGCATACAAAAGCTTAATGCGTTTGCTCTATTATTGTAGCAAAGGTGTCAACCTATCATTTTAAATTAAATAAGCTTCCCACGACTAGAGAGCGAACTTCAACCAAATGTGTTTTCACGCGTTAGTATCTCACATGTAATTTTATAACGAAATATACATGTGCAAGGAAAAGAATTGTAATATATTCTGAGGCGAAGACAAACCAGAAAAAAGCAATATTTCAGAGACAGAGAAAAACACAGCATGTTTCGGAGAAAGATACCACGGTTGTAATACAGAAACAAGGAGAGGGAGAGAAATATAATGCACCTGCATGAAACAGAAAAACTATATCTGTAAAGAGACAAGTCTGAGAAACAGACATCATGATTTGAAGAAAGCAGAAAGGTACAACATCTATGTGGGAGAGAAACAATGCTTCTTAGAAAAGGATGCAGTATTCCAGGAACAAAGGGAAAATAATGTCTGCAAGATGTACACAATGAGAGGTAGAGAAATGTGCAAGGTGTTTGTGTGACACAAAGGGAAACATTACATCTGAGAAAGAAAATGGAATATGTGTGAGAGAGAAAGATGCAGATTGTCTATGCAAAACAAAACTAAGCAATACAGAGTGTAAAGGTACAGCAAGAAAAGACAATGTGAAAAAATTAAAATAGGACATGCGTGAGAAGACAACGAAAAACAATCTGCCTCACAGAGGTAGCCACAGGAGTAAGAATACGATATGGAAGGAAAATAATCAATATGACTGTGTGAAAGTTAGAGGGAAACAGCAGGGTAAAAAAAAAAAATGTTTTTGTCCAGTTTTTGGGTGCAAAATCAGCATTTCACCTACCAATTTCACAGTGGGACATCCCATACCAGAAATGCACCCAAAATGTGGGTGCCACCACATTGACTAAGGTTAACATAAGAACATAAGAAATAGGAGCAGGAGAAGGTCATTCAGCCCCTCAAGCCTGCTCAGCCAGTCAATAAGATCATGAATAGTCTGATATGGCCTTAACTCCACTTCCTTGCTTGTACCCAATAATCCTTGACTTCCTTGTCAATCAAAAATCTGTCTAACTCAACCCTGAATATATTCAATGACACAGCCTCTACTGTTGGCTGGGGGAGAGAATTAAAAACACTAATGGCCCTCAGAGAAGAAGCTCCTCCTCATCTCTGACTTAAATGGGAGACCCCTTATTTTGAAACTGTGCTCCCTAGTTCCAAGTTCCCCATGAAAGGAGACATCCTCGCAGCATCTACCTTGTCAAGCCCCCTCAGAATTTTATATGTTTCAATAAGACCACCTCTCATTTTTCTAAATTCTAATAAGTATAGGCCCTTTCCCCACAAGACAACTCCTTCATCCCAGGAATGAGCCCCGTGTACCTTTTCTGAACTGCCTCCAATGCAACTATGCCCCTGCTTAAGTAAGGGAACCAAAACTGCACATAGTCCTCTCAGTGTGGTCTCACACTTGTAGCAAGATTTCTTTTATACTCCAACTAAGGTTCTCCTTAGACATCACTGGTGGCCACCTCAGATCAACACTGTGCTCATTGAAGTATTAAAATAGGAGTCCTCGCTTGCCTAATGAAACGTTTAGGAAATTGGTGCATGGGTTAATTCGATTTACTCATTCGTAAACCCTCCCAGAAAAACATGATGTGTACACTCAAGAAGCTCGTCTAAGCAATGATATATAAATGATTCTCCATCTCCATTAAGGTAAGTCTCTGGATAGTCATTTTTGGCTGTTGGAGAATTTAAAGTCATTTTTGGTTACAATGGCTGAGCTTGGAAAACCTTTCATGCTGAATAGCTGCTGGAGATCTGACTTTTGGCTTCAGCAATACAAATAGGAGTGTTCCTGAGATTACCATAGAGACAGCCACAGCAGAAGCAATAACATCAAGCACGGACGCACAGACCTGCACAAAAAAGTAGAAAGGAAGTCTTACGGCTTGCTGGAGTTTCTCAACAGGATGTCTTACCTCAATATGATACAGAAGCAATGAATGAGGAGCTGTACCCCAGCAGAGAGACAGTCACTGACCAACATCACCTGTTGCAGCAGGAACCGATGCCAAATATAAGGGCACACAAAGCACTGCCTATGAATGTGAATGTCCTCAACTTCTATGCCTCAGGCTCATTCCAGGCTACAACAGATGGCATAAGCAAAATCAGTTAGTTTTCTGTGCATACGGCTATCAAACAGGTAACAGGTGGCCTCTTCACAGACAGCAATACATCGCCTTTCCCATACAGGCTGCTGATCAGGTGGAAAGAGCTGTCAGATTTACTTGCACCTTTCAGTTTCCACAGGTGTAAGTGCATCCATGTTTCTATGCATTGTTCCTACCAAGAAAGCCATAAGACATAGGAGCAGAAAAAGGCCATTCAGCCCATTGAGTCTGCTCCACCATTCAATGAGCTGATCTGATAATCCTCAACTCCACTTTCCTGCCTTTTCCCCATAACCCTTGATTCCCTTACTGATTAAAAATCTGAATATCTCAGCCTTGAATATACTTAATGACCAGCTTCTACTGCCCTCTGTGGTAAAGAATTCCACAGATTCACTACCCTCTGAGAGAAGAAATTCTTCCTCATCTCTGTCTTAAATGGGCACCCCCTTATTCTGAGATTATGCCCTCTGGTCTTAGACTCTCCCACAAGGGGAAACAACCTCTCAACATCTACCCTGTCAAGCCCCCTATGAATCTTATATGTTTCAATAAGGTTACCTCTCATTCTTCTAAATTCCAATGAGTACAGGCCCAACCTACTCAACTTCTCCTCATAAGACAATCCCTCCATACCTGGGATCAACTTTGTGAACCTTATCTGGACTGCCTCCAATGCCATTATATCTTTCCTTAGATAAGGGGGCCAAAAGTGACCACAGTATTGTAAGTGTGGTCTAACTAGTGCCTTGTATAGTTTTAGCAAGATTTCCCTATTTTTATACTCCATTCCCTTTGAAATAAAGGCCAACATTCCATTTGCCTTCCCTATTATCTGTTGAACTTGTATGTTAACTTTTTGGGATTCATCCACAAGGACTCCCAAATCCCTCTGTGCTGCAGCCTTCTGCAGCCTTTCTCCATTTAAATAATATTCAGTTCCTCTATTCTTCCTGCCAAAGTGCATAACCTCAAATTTTCACACATTATATTCCATCTGCGAAGTTTTTGCCCACTCACTTAACCTGTCTATGTCCCTCTGTAGACTCCTTGTGTCATCCTCACCACTTGCCTTCCCATCTATTTTTGTATCATCCGCAAACTTGGCGATAGTACATTCACTTTCCTCATCTAAGTCATTAATATGTATTGTAAATAATTGAGGCCCCAGCACAGATCCCTTTGGCACTCCATTAGTTACAGGTTGCCATCCCAAAAATGCCCCCCTTATCTCAACTCTCTGTCTTCTATCAGTTAGCCAATCCTCTATCCATTCTAATGTACTACCCCCAACACCATGGGCTCTTTTTTTATTAAGTAGCCTTACGTGCGGTACCTTATAAAACACCTTTTGGAAATCCAAATACGTGACCTCTATTGGTTCCCCTTTATCTACCTAAACAACAATGTTTTATAACAATAGTAGGTTCCACTCCGATTGTTTGGCTGATCTGTCTCCTCCCAACACACTGACTATCTTACATTTTAACAGGACTAAATTATAAGCTCCTCCACCAGCATGCTGTTTCTTGAGCCTACCCCTTCCTAATGTTCCGTAGGTCTCCCAGGCAGACCACTCTAACCTATTCAGTAAAGTGTGCATTGTGCCAATCTCTGAGCTAGTGCTTATAAAGATAAGATCAAGTGATGCTGTGTTATTCTGAGTGCCATTCTTTTCCAGCTCCTCACGCCTGGATGTTCTGAATTTTCTTCATCTGACAACAAAAAGAGGGGCAATGGTTAGAATTTTGAGTCAAAGATAAGCAGAGATAGATGAGTGTTTTCTAAAAGCAGCTGTACTTTGTCACGCACAGTGTGCGTGGATGAAATTTCAATGTGAAGGGAGAGACTTCAAGATGACCAGGAAAGACTGCTTTAGCCTTAGCACTTGCCATGTTTTTTTCATTCAAGGGATGTGGACATCGCTGGCTAGGCCAGCATTTATTGCCCATCCCTCATTGCCCTTGAGAAGGTGGTGGTTGTTAATTGTGGGAGGGAGGGTTATGGGGGCACTAGCATTTCAAGTTGTGCAAGATTATGCACAAAAGTGTTGTGAGAGAGAAGTAATGGTCTTACTTTTGCAACACTTGTAAGGTCATTAAGCTTTTTTCCTGCATTGCTGCTCTGTTCTCGGGATGATGATCCTGGTGTTGACATACACTTCCACCCCTGCTTACTAATGTCTTACAACTTTTCAGTATGTTTTCCTGGCTCTTGGCGAGAAGAAGGTATACTTCCTCCTGCTGACCTCCCCTACTAACAGCACCAATGCTGCACCTGAGAAGCGGAGAGAGCCTTGAAGTTAATCCTTGGTTTGCCATTTTTGGACGTTGTTTTCAGTCGCCTGTAATCAAAATGCCCTTCCGCTTTAAATGGCATCAAGGGGGTGCCTGATACTCCTCTCACCACCAAATAGGTGATCTTCCAATCAATGGCAATAGTAATGCTAGCAGTTCGCTTACTTAGTAATAATGAGAGTCACTGACCAATTTTGTGTCCTAATTGCCACCACATAATTAGGCATACCAATTTTGGGCCAAAAAATGGATTTAAACAAATTTTTATCCCATATCCATGTGAAAGAAGGAGCATTCACAAAAAGGAAGATGATATATATATATATATAATATATATATGGGTAAATGAAGAAACTGAGAAAATGACAGAAAATGGTCTAAAATTACTAAATACCATGCAAGAGAATAGTGGCTGTGGATTTACTAGAAATTAGGAGGAGGAAAAAGCATAATCAATAAATTCCACTGAATTTGTTGGATACTTGGCAAAAAGACAGAAACGAGGTGGATCAGGGATAGGGAAAGGCATATCCAGTATGAGAATGGACATGAGAGAATGAATGGGTGTACTTTGAAACAATAAAGGTTAGGGAGAAGGAGGAATGAGATGGAAGAATAGATTTTGTTTGCCTTCTCTATCCTTCAAGCTATGATCTGTGGCACTGAAGCTATTCAAAGGTGGGAGTATTGCCACCTATAAAAACAAGCCCTGGCATATTGATGGATAAAATCATATCTCAGATATCAGCGTACCTGGGTTTAGTTTCTGAGTTTAGCTTGTCCTCCTCATTTAAACTGTGAAACTTTGCAGGAACCACCAAAAGTCCTTGGAACGTATTTGCTGCAATTTTAATTGCAGAATCAAAGAGCAATACTGATGAGAGTCCTTGCACCAATATATATGCACCCATTTGTACCCCAGGGCCTTGTCAGCTATCTTGTCTCTTGTAAGTGAATTCAGTAAGGTTGAGGCAATATGCTCGCAAGCAAAGTTTTACTTCTTCAAATTTTAATGTTTTAAATAAAGTAAAGTACTTACAAATAAAATGAACCTGATTTGGGGAATCTATTGTGCATACAGTCCTTCTAACTCAAATTTCCAGCATCAAATGCAAATTCCATTGAACATTCATTGGTTTATATACCATTCTTGAGGCCAAATCGCCATCTAAATGCCCTTATAAGTTAAGAACTATATCTTTAAACTACAAGATAGTTGAAGAGTGGTTAAAGTTATACTATTGATTGACAAGGGTGAGACTACTTCACCTCATTATACTATTTCTTTTCAGTTTCTCAGGCCTCTAAATTGCTTTATTTGAGGGCTCTGGACTCATCCAACAATAACACATTGTAACAGGTATGGGTTCATTCACAGTCTGAGATATGATGAGCATGCAAGGTCTCATATTGCCCTGCAAGCCCACCTTTAGCATTCTAATAGAGCATGTAAATGCATAGAATTTCTGTTTTTTTAAAATACACATTAACCTTTTTTCTGCCCATGCCTCCTAATAGCCTGTACATACCAATGTCAAAATGTATAACTGAGTATGGCAGAGGAGATTTGTTTTTGTTTCCTCTACTTCACTAGTGAACCAATTTATACCATAGACTGGGCAATTCATGTAAATGTGAAAGTTACTGTAGCATTAGGCTGTTATGTTACCAGATTCTTGTAAGCCACCGTGGATGATATTTGCAAGATTAGCAGACCACAGGCAAATGACAGATACATTGCGTTGAATTCTCATCTGGTGATGGAGGGGAGAATGAGGTTGGTAATGACAAAAACATTGACATTTTTGCAGTCATTTCAAATTTGCAATGCCTTCCTGACCAGTGCTACTTTTGTGTGACCTTTTCACAGGCCGGAGAGACCTAGGGCCGTGAGCCTGCACACACCTCTTCTGAGGTCAGGGTTGTCATTGTGAGCTCCAAAGGAAATATGAATTTCCTCCCTAAACCCTGCTTTTCTCAATGTGCTGCTGTGGGTTTTGGAAGCCCTGAAGAAAAAAACACCTTGTTGGAGAATTTGTTACCAATGGGGAACCTGTTGAAGAGCGGGGAGCACTCTGACAGGTAAGTGTTAAATGTTTTGGCAGCTTCACATGTCACAATTAGATACTGTATTGTAATATAGATGTGTTTTAACTACAGTGATTCATCATAGGGTGCTGTTCTGATAAGGTAAGTTAACCATTACATTGACCACATAACTGTTGAGTTACAGTACTTTTTCCATTGAAAAAAGTTCCAGAATACATTAAAAACTATTTTAAAAATGTACTGGGAAATTCTCCTATTCATCAGAGCTCAAAGAAGAGTCATACTGGACTCATAACATTAACTCTGTTTCTCTCTCCACAGACGCTGCCAGACCTGCTAAGTTTTCCTTGCATTTTCCGTTTCCACCTCAGCAGAGGTGTATTCACATTTTGATTGACAGTTTTAAGAGGTTATTAAAAGATTATCTGTCTTTGGTGTGGTAAGTGAATAAGTATTTGTTTTTACAACAGATTGACCACTTGAGGGGGTTTAAATTGTTTTGAATGGCTCTTACGAGGAGAGTTTTTTTTCAATATGAAGTGTGTTTGAATGGCAGCTCTATTAGGTTGTTAGAATTTTTTCTAAATTTCCATTTCAAAGACATAGCTCCTGAAGTCCACCCATAGATTCTGGGGAAGTGGCTATGGAAGACACATTGGGTACATGGAGGGAGCATGGGGGTATGAGAGGGCAATGGGAGAATAAGGGGCATGGAGCGGGTATGGGAGTATGAGGAGGCATGGGGTGAATGGGCGGTGATGATGTGAAAGGTGAGGTTTAGGGGGCATAAGAATGATGGTGGTAGCTGAGCTGCTGATCCAAGAACCAAGGCGGGCCTTCTAACCAGCCCACCTGTGCACTGCATCGCAGGTCACAAAGCCTCACCCCTCCCTGCCCACGTCTCTCAGACACAAAAATATGAAATATGGTGGGAGTGGTGTTTGGAGTTGGGCTTCTGTTTCAGAAGTTGGCAGCTTCATGCATTTCCCAAGCCAGAGATGAAAATCTGGGCCCATGGGCTAGAATTTAGGTTTGGTTCATTTTTGGGCATGGGGTTTGGAATTCGCAATATGCCCAGGCCCATCCAGATTGAAGTGGGCAACACACACAATTTGTGTACCCAACTCATCTGAATCATTATGACACCAGCTGGTGAGCCTCCAGTATTGCTCTCTGCTTCTTAACGCTGTCATAATGCTGTCGGGGAGGTGGTGGCGTAGTGGTATTGTCACTGGACTAGTACTCCAGTTACCCAGGGTAATGCTCTGGGGACCCGGGTTTGAATTCCACCATGGCAGATGGTGAAATTTAAATTCAATAAAAAGTCTGGAATTAAAAGCCTAATTGTGATCATGAAACCATTGCTGATTGTCATAAAAACACATCTGGTTTACTAATACCCTTTAGAGAAGGGAATCTGCCATCCTTACCTGGTCTGGTCTACATGTAACTCCAGACCCACAATAATGTGGTTGACTCTTGGCCTCCTCAGTTCTCAAGGGAAATTAGGGATGGGCAATAAATGCTGGCCCAGCCAGCAACACCCACATCCCATGCACAAATTTTTTAAAACAAGCTCTGTGCACAGCAGTGGTGGCAGGGGGCTGGAACAGTCAGGGTGAGGGAGGCAGTGTATGGGGTGCTGTGGGAGGAGGCAAGCAGTTTTGTTTACAGACCATGTGGTCCAGGCATTCTGCTCTTCTTAAAGTCATGCTGTATCTTAAAGGGAAACTGCACAAAAAGAGTATGGTAATGTGAATTCTTCAAAAATATGAACAGCAAGGCAGACAGAATGATGGATGCAGCACTAGAGGCACTAGTTGTACAAGGGGGCAGGAGCCATGGTTCAGCACAGGAGCTAGGATGCCCACAAGGACCACCTTCAGAAGAGAGTGAAAGCAGGAGACAAGGAAGGTCAACTCCTGGTGTCTGGACCCAAGGACTGAGCAGCAGTGGCACAAGAAGTCTAACAATCCCGCTTCTGTGGCCAATGTCAGTGAATGCTTTTTCACATGACATCTCCTACCCAAAACAATGCTAGCCACTTACGCTGCTCAATGTACCACAGACCCATTACTCACCCATTAACATTCTGTGATACTCAGGACTCACAACTAACATCAAGATGCTCCACTTCCCCATTATACACCCTTGAATACTGCTAGACTCTCATTCACCTCTCGCTGCCTCAACACACCTCCAGTTCTTCAGCTATGTCAGGCACATCACCTAAACACAGTTCTAGACAATCAGTGAAATTCTCCCCTGTCTCTTGCAGGATAAGATGTGATGGGAACAAAGCAGATCTGACAGGGGACAAGGAAGCCTACATCTCCTGAGCCCTACATATAAGATGTATTCTCCGAATACAACAGGGCCCAGACCATCCAATGTCATTGAGAATATTGAGGTTAATGGCATGTTTCTTTCTCATGCCTTTTTCAACTCTCAGGTCAGCCTGACCCTGCCATCTGGTATGATGAGCAAGCTGCTGATTGTGTGACAATGGGTCTCTTGCTTCCCACCCCAGCAACCTTCCCTCATAATAACCTTCCCCTTCTGAGTTCCTGCTTTCAGACATCCAAATACTTGCCTAACCACAGGAGCCCCAGGAGGAGGAAAGAGAGCAATAACACACCACCAATGAAGAAGCCCATCATTTGGCCTGGCATTTGCAGTTCCAACTCAGATACTACACTTACCTTAGTATAGAATTAGGATCAGCATATGGTGAGACACCAGGCATGAGTGGGAGTGGGCTGCAACAAGGCCAGGGGTAAAAGATGACCCGTTTTCCAGCGCTCCAGAGGATGAGATGACAGACGCATACTGCTGCGGAGGATTCAAATGAGGATCTCGATAAGGAGGCATAAGGAAGACTGCTCTTGGGCATGCACACCAAGTCACTGACTGTATTGGCTGATCGACCAGACAGCCTCCTATTACTGTCAACAAACATGGAGGGGCCTGACCCCCACTTAGCAGACGGCATCACATAGAGCTTCCTTACTTTGTAGCCTCTGCTACATCTTCCTGTCATTCTGCAGAGTCAGAGGCATAGCCACTGCTCCTCCCATACCTTTCGCTGGCTTTGTTTGCACACCACCTGCACATCTAATTCCCGGAAAATTATTGTGTATTGCGGAAAGTAAAAACTCATGGTACAGGGGATAACACATTGGCATGGATAGAAGATTGGCTGGCTAACAGGAAGCAGAGAGTAGGTATAAATGGGTCTTTTTCAGGTTGACAAGATGTAATGAGTGGCTTACCACAGGGATCAGTGCTGGGACCTGAAAATTTTACAATTTAGATAAATGACTTGGATGAAGGGATTGGGGGGATGGTTGCCAAATTTGCTGATGATGCAAAGATGGGTAAAAAAAAAGTAAGTTGTGAAGAGGGCATAAGGAGCTAAAAACATATAGATAAGATATAGATAAGTTAAATGAGTGAGGAGAAATCTGGCAAATGGAGTATAATGTGGCAAATGTGAAATTGTCCATTTTGGCAGGAAGAATAAAAGAGAGGTATAATACCTAAATGGTGAGAGATTGCAGAGTTCTGAGGTGCGGAGGGATCTGGGTGTCCTGGTGCATGAATCGCAAAAGGCTAGTATGCAAATTCAGCAAGTAATTAGGAAAGCTAATAGAATGTAATCATTTATTGTGAGGGCAATTGAATACAAAAGGGAGGTTATGCTTCAGTTATATAGGCATAAATGAGACCACATTTGGAGTACTGTGTACAGTATTGGTCACCTTATTTATGGAAGGATGTAAATGCATTGGAAGCAGTTCAGAGAAGGTTTACCAGATTAATACCTGGAATGGGTGGGTTGTCTCATGAGGAAAGGTTGGTCAGACCAGGCTTGTATCGCTAGAGTTTAGAAGAGTAAGAGGTGACTTGATTGAAACATATAAGATCCTGAGGGGTCTTGACAGGGTGGATGTGGAGAGGGTGTTTCCTCTTGTTAAAGAATCCAGAACTAGGAGTCATTGTTTAAAAATAAGGGGCCACCCATTTAAAACAGAGATGAGGTGAAATTTTTTCACTCCTCTGTTGTGAGTCTTTGGAACTCTCTTCCTGAAAAGATGGTGGAAGCAGAGACTTTGAATATTTTTTAAGACAGAGGCGGATAGATTCTTGGTAAGCAAGGGGGCAATAGGTTATTGGCGGTAGATGGGATACAGATTTCATCTGATCCATCAGATCAGCCATGATCTTATTAAATGGCGGAGTAGGCTCGAGGGGCCGAATGGCCTACTCCTGCTCCTTGTTCATATGTTCATATGACTCAATGTTTTCTGGCAAATGCAGGAACTCACCGAATCACCCTTAAAAACACTCCAAAGTACTTTCAGACACTTCGCAATAGAAAAAGTTCCAAAAATTGAACTGACCTGAAATCAGACTGCCAGGCCTTTTAAATTCTATCGTAGGGTCCATCATGCAACTTCATGCTTCTTTTCCAAGAGGAGACAATGCAAGTGTTTACTGCACATTCATTGCCTAACTTGGGAAGCCTGGTGTCACATCAGCGATTGGGCTGTGTAACATCAGGATAATGGCAAGTCAGCGGCTTCTGGCACATGCAGGGGAGGCTCCTGCACATGCCCTAATCCTGCAGCAACACTGCACAAGCCATGTAGAAGCAGTCGGATGTGAAGGCAGATACCCATAGGCATTGCTAGAAACAGAACTATACAACTGAATGTTTCACTCTATATTTGCAAGATGTTCATCACTTACCCTGTAGAAAGGCAGTATCGCTAAACAGTGCATAGGAGATGACATCCATGTGGGCTCAGGATGCCTCACAACAACCTCATTTTCACATGAACACCCAGGTCTACCATTCAATTAATGCTCAAGTGGCTTCTGACCAACAGAAATGTTATAACATCTGTTATCCAGGAACTATCCACGATGCCCTTACTATGTGGTTATCCATGTGTTTCTCATTATTTGACAGTTCACATAGACTGAACAGATGACTTGGGAGATCAGGCTGCAGCTGTAATTAATGATCCTTATGAGATACCTCCAAACAGCAGCAGAACATAAATACTATACAATGAGGCATGTGCCTGCACTAGCATTACCGTACAGCACAGCACTGGGATGCTCAAGCAAAGCCTCTTTTATTCAGACCATTCAGGCAGGGTACATGACGCAGAAGATCAAACAAAGCAATTATTTTTCACACAGCAAAGTCCCAGAAACAACAATGAGAGAAATTGCCAGTTAATGGGTTAGAAATTCCCCACAGATGATGGTGCGAAATGGATGCTATCAGAGTGGCCGCACATTTTACCTGATGACTGCAATGGAATTGAATATCAGGCATTGTGTATAATAAATAGCTGATCCGATGTCATCCATTTTGAGTCACTGTCTGAGGCCCATTTCTACCCCAATGCGTATCTTTTGGGTGAGAGGAGTGCGGGAAGAACAATAGTGATTGAGAGTAAAATGTTGGTCAGGACAGCACAACTCCAGGTTCCTTTTTGAATACTAGTGCCATGGGACTTTTTGGCACCCTGCTGAACATAAGAGCATAAGATCATAAGACGTAGGAGCAGCAGTAGACCATTCAGCCCATCAAGTCTGCTCCGCCATTCAATGAGATCATGGCTCATCTGATAATCCTCAACTCCACTTTCCTGCCTTTTCCCCATAACCTTGATTCCCTCACTGATTAAAAATTTGTCTATCTCAGGCCTTGAATATACTTAACGACTCAGCCTCCACAGACCTCTGCGGTAGAGAATTCCACGGATTCACTACCCTTTGATAGAAGAAATTCCTCCTCATCTCTGTTTTAAATGAGCGACCCCTTACTCTGAGGTTATGCTCCCTGGTCCTAGATTCTCCCACAAGGTGAAACAACCTCTTAGTGTCTACCCTGTCAAGCCCCCTAAGAATCTTATATGTTTCAATAAGGTCACCTCTCATTCTTTTAAACCCTAATGGTAAAGGCCCAACCCACTAAACAACTCGTCATAAGAAAATCCCTCCATACCCGGTATCAACCTTGTTGAGCCTTCTCTGGACTGCCTCCAATGCCATTATATCTTTACTCAGGTAAGGGGACCAAAATTGTTCACAGTATTCTAGGTGTGGTCTAACTAGTGCCTTGGATAATTTTAGCAAGACTTCCCTATTTTTTAAAATTCAGTCACAGGATGTGGGCTTTGCTGGCTGGGCCAGCATTTATTGCTCATCTAGGTGTCCTTGAGAAGTTGGTGGTGAGCTGCCTTCTTGAACTTCTGTAGTCCATGTGGTGTAGGTACACCCACAGTGTTGTTAGGAAGGGAGTTCCAGGATTTTGACCCAGCGACAGTGAAGGAACAGCGATATATTTCCAAGTCAGGATGGTGAGTGACTTGAAGGGTGGTGGTATTCCCATCTATCTGCTGCCCTTGTCCTTCTAGATGGTAGCGGTCATGGGTTTTGAAGGTGCTGTCGAAGAAGCCTTGCTGAATTCCTGCGGTGCATCTTGTAGATTGTACACACTACTGCTACTGTACATCATAGGTGGAGGGAGTGAATGTTTGTGGATGTGGTGCCAATCAAGCGGGCTGCTTTGTCCTGGATGGTGTTGAGCTTCTTGAGTGTTGTGCGAGCTGCACTCATCCAGGCAAGAGAGGGTTCCAACACACTCCTGCCTTGTGCCTTGTAGATGGTGGACAGGCTTTGGGGAGTCAGGAGGTGAGTTACTCATTGCAGGATTCCTAGCCCCTGAGCCTCCTTTGTAGCTACAGTATCTATATGGTTAATCCAGTTCAGTTTCTGGTCAATGTTAACCCCCAGGATGTTGATAGTGGGGGATTCAATGATGGTAATGCCATTGAGCATCAAGGGATGATAGTTGGATTCTCTCTTGTTGGAGATGATCATTGCCTGACATTTATGTGGTGCGAATGTTACATGCCACTTGTCAGCCCAAGCCTGGATATTGTCCAGGTCTTGCTGCATTTGGACATGGACTGCTTCAGTATTTGAGGAGTCACCAATGGTGCTGAGCATTGTGCAATCATCAGCGAACATCCCCACTTCTGACCTTGTTATGGAAGGAAGGTCATTGATGAAACAGCTGAAGATAGTTGGGCCGCGGACTCTACCCTAAGGAACTCCTGCGGTGATGTCCTGGAGCTGAGATGATTGACCTCCAACAACCACAACCATCTTCCTTTGTGCTGGGTATAACTCCCCCTGATTCCCACTGACTCCACTTTTGCTAGAGCTCCTTGATGCCACACTCGGTCAAATGCTGCCTTGATGTCAAGGGCAGTCACTCTCACCTCACCTTGGGAGTTCAGCTGTTTTGTCCATGCTTGAACCACGGCTGTAAGGAGGTCAGCAGCTGAGTGGTCCTGTCGGAACCCAAACTGGGCGTCAGTGAGCAGCTTATTGCTAAGTAAGTGCCGTTTGATAGCACTGGTGATGACCCCTTCCATTACTTTACTGATGATCGAGAGCAGGTTAATGGGGCGGTAATTGGCCAGGTTGGAATTGTCCTGCCTTTTATGTACAGGACATACCTGGGCAATTTTCCACATTGCCAGGTAGATGCCAGTGTTTTGGCTGTACTGGAACAGCTTGGCTAGGGCATAGCAAGTTCTGGAGCACAAGTCTTCAATGCTATTGCCACAGTATTGTCAGGGCCCGTAGCCTTTGCAGTATCCAGTGCCTTCAGCCGTTTCTTGATATCACGTGGAGTGAATCAAATTGGCTGAAGACTGGCATCTATGATACTGGGAACCTCCAGAGAAGGCCGCGATGGATCATCCACTCAGCACTCATGGCTGAAGATTGTAGCAAATGCCTTATCTTTTGCACTGATGTGCTGGGCTCCCCCATCATTGAGGATGGGGATATTTGTGGAGCCTCCTCCATCAGTGAGTTGTTTAATTGGCCACCACCATTCACGACTGGCTGTGGCAGGACTACAGAGCTTAAATCTGATCCATTAGTTGTGGGATCACATAGCTCTGTCTATCACTTGCTGCTTATACTGTTTGTCACACAAGTAGTCCTGTGTTATAGCTTCACCAAGCTGACACCTCATTTTTAGCTTTGCCTCATGTTGCTCCTGGCATGCCCTTCTGCACTCTTCATTGAATCAGGGTTGATCAGCTCCTTGATGGTAATGGTAGAGTGGGGGATATGCCAGGCCATGAGGTTACAGATTGTGTTCCAGTACGATTCTGCTGCTGCTGATGGCCCACAGTGCTTCATTGTTTCCCAGTCTTGAGTTACTAGGTCTGTTTGAAATCTATCCCATCTAGCACAGTGGTAGTGCCACACAAAAGGATGGAGGGTATCCTCAATGTGAAGGCAGGACTTTGTCTCCACAATGACTGTATAGTGATCACTCCTACTGATACTGTCATGGACAGATGTATCTGTGGCAGGCAGGTTGCTGAGGATGAGGTCAAGTATGTTTTTCCCTCTTGTTGGTTCCCCCGCCACTTGCCGCACACCCAGTCTAGCAGCCAAGTCATTTAAGACTCGGCCAGCTCGGTCAGTAGTGTTGCTACCGAGCCCCCGTCCAGAGTACATTCTGCGTCCTTGTCACCCTCAGTGCTTCCTCCAAGTTATGTTCAACATGGAGGAACACTGATTCATCAGCTGAGGGAGGGCAGTATGTGGTAATCAGCAGGAGGTTTCTTTAGCCATGTTTGACCTGATGCCAGGAGGCTTCTGGAGTCAATGTTGAGGACTCCCAAGGCAACTCCCTCACATTTAAATTATATTCAGCTCCTCTATTCTTCCTGTCAAAGTGCATAACCTCACATTTTCCCACATTATATTCTATCTGCCAAGTTTTTGCCCACTCACTTAACCTGTCTATATCCCTCTGTCGACTCTTTGTGTCATCCTCACCACTTGATTTCCCACCTATTTTTGTGTCATCTGAAAACTTGGCAAAAGTGCATTCACTTCCTTCATCCAAGTCAGTAAAATATATTATAAATAATTGTGGCATCAGCACTGATCCCTCTGGCACTCAACTAGTTATAGGTTGTCTGTCATGAAAATATAATGATTTTCATAATGTTATTGTGATTTATTGTAAAGATAGGTTAATAGTGGGGTTTGGATTAGTTTCTCTGTGTGGATGTGTGTGTGAGGGATTTAATTGAATTAGAGACAGCTAGTCTGGAGTTTTGAGTGTTCAAAAAGGAAGCTAGGTTTGAAATGCTAAGTACATAAACATGATTGAAGTTTTAAAATGTGAGGTGTGAGGAATACTTGCAATTTTAGATAAACCAGAGCAGTGAATTTCAAACAGATGGTAAGGTGTTACACCTAGCCATAAGAGGCTGAGCCAAACAGTGTGTTTATTTTTCCCAAGGGTTACTTATAATATGAGTACTATGAAAAATTTATATTATGGAAAAAGTAAAATTGCAAAGATATATTGGAACAGTGGGATTTACATTAAAAAGGGAGAACCATGTATAAAGGAGATGAGGTTATATGTAAGAAGAAGGCATTCTAAGATCTAACACAAGTGTGAAAAGCCTCCAGCCTCTATGCATTAAGTTGCTGTCTACAGGAACCGAAGTTAAGAAAACTCACTTTGAATCTCCCTGTCCAGGCTATTGTGTGCTTTGCCTAGATCTGTTGAAATCTATGTTGTTGTATTGTTGCCTTAATGGAGGTGTCACTGGGATTCAGATTAATTAGGGGAGCTAGGAGTTATCATAGTAGTAATTTTTATACCTATGTATTCGCTTAAAATCTTTTCTTCTATTAATAAATGTTTAATTTAGTTTTGTAAAAAAACCTCTAAGATACGGTGGACTTATTATACTGAATTCAAGGCATGCATCTCGAAATAAAAATAAGATTGCAAAAAGAGTTGTGGCAGCTGTTTCTAGTTTCCCTCTGGGCTTTGAGCAGCTCAGCATTTACCATTCGCTGTGCCATAACATTGCCGTCCTGAAAATGCCCCTCTTACCCCAACACTTAGCAAATCCTCTATAGCCCATCATCTATCAATGCTAATATACTACCTTCAACACCATGGGCTTTTATCTTATTAAGGAGCCTTATGTGTGGTCCCTTACCAAATGCCTTTTGGAAATCCGAATATATTACATCTACTGGTCCCCCTTTATCTATTCTGCTTGCTACCTCCTCAAAGAATTCTAATAAATTTGTCAGGCATGATTTCCCCTTCATGAAGCCCATGCTGACTCTGTTTGATTATATTATGTATTTCTAAATGCTCTGCTAGTACATCCTTTATAATAGAGTCTAACATTTTCCCAATGACAGACGTTAAGCTAACTGGCCTATAGTACCTGTTTTTTGTCTCCCTCCCTTTTTGAATAAGGGTGCTACATTGGCAGTTTTCCAATCCTCTGTGACTTTTTCAGAATCTAAGGACTCTTGGAAGATTAGTACCAGTGCATCCATTATCTCTGTAGCTACTTCCTTTCATATCCTAGGATGCAACCCATCAGGTCAAGGGCACTTATCGACCTTTGGCCCCATTAGTTTCCCTAGTACTTTTTCTCAAGTGATAGTTATTGTATTTATCTCCGCACCACCCCCCCCCCCCACCACCCCCCCCAACCACCACCACCAACCGCACCCCCCCTGGCCTTTTGCCTCTTAATTAGTTAGTATTTTTGGAATGCTATTAGTGTCCTCTGCCATGAAGACTGATGCAAAGTATTTATTCAACTCCTCTGCCATTTACTGGTTCCCCATTATCATTTCCCCAGTCTCATTCTCTAAGGGGCCTATGTTCATTTTGGCCTCTCTCTTCCTTTTTATATATTTAAAGAAGCTCATACCCCCCATTTTTAAATTACTTGCTGGTTTACCCTCAAGGTTTATTTTCTCCCTCTTCAATATATTTTTGGTCATCTTTTGTTGGTTTTTAAAACTTTCACAGTCCCCTGGCTTGCCGCTAGTTTTTGCCACATTGTATGTTTTTCCTTTCAGTTTGATACTATCCTTAACTTTCTTAACATGCAAACACCACTTTGGTTTAACATCTCATCCAAATGCTCCCTTGGAAAAGCACTGGAGTATTAACTTAGATCTCAAGTGCTGTGTGAACTAATAAATAGGATACAAAAAAGATGGATTGAATTTGCGCTAAGTAAAGATAGCAGAATAAAGAAGGAGCTGAAAAAAAGGCTAATGGAGATTTAGGAGTAATTGTAAAACCAACACTTGCATGTCAAGTGTAGAGCTGTAATTGATAAAACACCAAACCATATTTCAAATCAGTAAAATACAATTTTGAAGCTGTCTCGTTTCAACCTCTGAAGGGCTCTCTACAGCCCACATTTTGAGAGCTCCATTCTGATTACCAAAGAGCAAAGGAAACAATCAAGCCCTGGAGGCATTACAGGGACAGAAGACTGCCCCTTAACACTTCATGACTGAGTTATAAAGAAAGGTCATTTGGATTCTTCAGCATTGAAAAAAACTGAATAAGAATAACTTAAAGAGCCATATGATACTAAGTAGAATAGAAAAGCTGAATGGGAATGGTGCTTTCAGTTAAACTACTACTGCTGTACAAAGGAACGTAGGTGGAAATTAGTCAAAGATCAGGGCTGATGACAAGAAGCACCTTGTCATGCAAGGAATGATCATACCTGAATAGTTTTCTTAGGGGTTATGTTACAGTGTTTCTCATCATTTTTCTTGGGTTCGTGGCTTGACTGCAGTTCCCAGAAATAGATGGGTATGAAGCCTAGTGATTACGAAGAGTTGCCAACACATCTTCTCATTGCCTTTGGCAGAAAATTAAAAACTAATCAACCATCGTGCACAGCCTAAAATTACTTTTCCAGATTTATTCATAGCTAACAATAATACACAGAAACAAATAGATCATTAAGACACCAACAGTACAATAATCACATTTGTTAATTATCTTTAATTGTGTATTTATTTGTATGCAAGAACATACGAACATTTGAACTAGGAGCAGGAGTAGGCCACTTGGCCCTTACAATCTTTCCTTGTAAGATAACCTGCCCATTCCAGGTATTAGTTTAGTAAACCTTCTCTGAACTGCTTTGAATGTATTTACATCCTTCCTTAAATAAGGAGACCAATACTGTATGCAATATTCTAGATGTCGTCTCATCACTGCCCTGTACAACTGAAGCATAACCTCCCTACTTATATATTCAATTCCCCTCGCAATAAACAATAATATTCTATTAGCTTTCCTAATTACTTGCTGTACCTGCATACTAACCTTTTGTGATTCATGCACTAGGACACCCAGATCCCTCTGCATCCCAGAGCTCTGCAATCTCTCACCATTTAGATAATATGCTTTTTTATTCTTCCAGTCAAAATGGACAATTTCACATTTGCCCACATTGTAGTCCATTTGCCAGATCTTTTCCCCCTATCTATGTCCCTTTGTAGCCTCCTTACATCCTCTTCACAACTTACTTTCCCACCTATCTTTGTATCATCAGCAAATTTAGTAACCATTCCTTTGATCCCTTCATTCAAGCTAATTATATAAATTGTAAAATGTTGAGGGCCTAGCACTGATCCCTGTGGCACTCAACTAGTTACGTCCTGCCAACCAGGAAAAGACTCATTTATAGCTACTCTCTGCTTCCTGTTAGCTAGCCAATCTTCTATCCATGCCATTATGTTACGCCCTACACATGAGCTATTATTTTCTGCAATAGCATTTGATGAGGCACCTTATCAGGTGCCTTCTGGAAATCTAAGATTAATACACCCAACTGTTGCCCTTTATCCTTCAAAGAGCTCCAATAAATTGGTTAAACATGATTTCCCTTTCACAAAACCATGTTGACTCTGCCTGATTTCCTTGAATTTTTCTAAGTGCCCTGTCACAACATCTTTGATAATAGCTTCCAACATTTTCCTTATCGCAGATGTTAAGCTAACTGGACAAGTGGTAGGCATTAACTGGGGATTCACTTGTACCCCTATAAATAGACAAAGGCTGAAATTGTGGTTACTTGGGCTAGGAGGTACATGCATTTAATGTGTAAGTCTGCAAATAAATGCTTATAAATCAAGTAAAGATTGGTTCCAGTTCTATTCTTTACCAGCTGGTGTTCTGGAACGTAACATAGTAGTGGAGAATGGTTGCCTAAAGGTAAAGGTTGCAAACTAAGAAACTATGACCAGTGGAAGAAAAAAGTGGTTATGCGGCCACGGGCTACGTCCCTATCAAAGAGGAAACAAGGGGTGGAATCATCCCAGGTTTGCACTAAGTGCGGTAGCGGGTGGGAAAAAGGACGTTTTACCCGTTGGCTGCAATGGCGGGTTTTCTCACTGTATCATCCCAATCCCGCCTCATTAATTATGCATTCCCGGGAAACACACCGAGTTGCTGGCAGGGCGTCCTCTGATTTGCCTGCCCTATCGTCACCTCAGTCCTTCACTAAACCTGGTGCCATATTTAAAGGCCGCTCCTGCAAAGTGCTAGCACTCTT
Organism: Cetorhinus maximus; assembly: GCF_964194155.1. Classification (NCBI taxonomy): domain Eukaryota; kingdom Metazoa; phylum Chordata; class Chondrichthyes; order Lamniformes; family Cetorhinidae; genus Cetorhinus; species Cetorhinus maximus. Next base: position 30,938,937 of record NC_135881.1, read on the forward strand.
CAAGAGAGAGGAAGTTGCTGCGAACCACTGGCTGCCAAAAGGAGGAAACATGCTGCCTCCAGATTTAGCAACGCCTTCTTCGAGCACATACTGGATACAGTGTAGGCCCACCTCGATGTCTTCTACCCCTGCTCTGGGCGAAGGCCAGCAAGCAAGGTCACCAATACTGCATGGGAGGCAGTGGCAGTGGTGGTCAGTGCCAATGCCCTGCAAAAGAGGATAGCCATCCAGTGCAGAAAGGGGATGAATGATCTCCTCCATTCCACCAGGATAAGTCACTCTTCTCATCACTCTCAACTCACACACTCACAAACCCATCACACATCCACAGGGATCTCACACCTCAAGGGACAACACCACTAACTCCCACACACACCCTCACATCTCCATCAGGCTCATATCCTCTGGAGCTCGTGTCCTCATTCGTCCATGGATCCGCTGGCTCACATCAGCAGGGAGAGGTTCCAGACCGGGGATGAAGTGGCCCACGTTAGGCCCCTCATTCTGTTTGAGGAGCATGCCATCGTGCTGACTGGTGAGGATGTGGGCTGTGCCTGCGGCGACGGTGAGGTCGGTGGCGAACATCCACCTGAGGATCCTGCACCAAATCATCCCTCTCTCAACGCTACTGTGAGTGCTCTCTCTCCTGTTTTTGACTCTGCTGACATGCACTAGTCATCTCTACTTTGGTTCACAGGGAGCTCTGCCAAGCGACTGACACCCTCAGCCAGTCAGTCCCTCAGCTCCATCCAGCCAAGAGGACACCTCCTCCATTGAAGAGCTGGAAATGAGCAGCCTGGAAGACCCATCACAGCGCTTACCCACACCCTCCACCAGCGCAGAGACCTCGGTGGGACCTAGATCTAGAGGAAGCTTGGGTTCAAAATCTGGTAGTTACTGCACGGATACGTGTCCGCAGCAGGAGGAAACAGGTTCAGCTGGGCTCCCTGGCACTCTGAGGGCTGCTAGGGAAGAGGCATCTGTGAGGTCTGAGTTGGATGACGAGCCTCTGGATTCAGCCTTCCAACTCACCTTGCAGAGTCATCAGAAGGCGGGGGAACATCACGCAGAACTGTTGGAAGCCCTCAACAGAGTGGCACCCAAGTTGGAGGAGTACCTCCACCTGTTCTCTGGTGAAGTGGTGTCCACATGTGCACGTATGGAGGTCTCCATGGGAAGGATGATGGGTGCCATGGAGACCCTGGTCCAGCAGAACACAAAGATGCACACAGACCTGCACTCCATCACGGTAGCCATGGGTGAATTCCTGCAGTGGCAACACAAGAGGGAAACAGGGCACCTAGAAGTCCTTCCAGGTGCTCATTCCCCTCAAGGAGTCAGGCTGGGGCTCTCAGGCACTCGAAGAGAGGAGGAGCAGCAGCTGGACACCCTGAGTCATCCACTCAGGAATCTCAGAGGCTGCCCACTCTCTCTGAGTCCCCATTGCCTGTGACCCCCTCAACCTCGTCCTCTGTCATCGCAGAGGGAGCAGCTGGCCCACAGCAGGACAGCCAAAACAAGCCGGGGCCCTCAATGCTGTGGCTCCCCAAAGGACACACGCTGAAGTCTCCAGAGGCACAGGCTGTCTCCACTCCTGCTGCGGATGTCAGGGCAGCACCTGGAAGAAGTGTTAGGTCTAGAAAAGTTAAGAATTTCTGATCACAAATGGTCCCATGGGTGAACATTTTGTCACTTTATAATCGGAAAATATATTCCCTTTCACTGAATAATGTGTAATGGTGTCTTTCAGCTTCATTTACAGGCTTTGCATGTCCTCCCCCTGCAACCCCACCCCACTTCCCCCAGCAGTTCAGCTGCACGCAGCCAGCCCATGAGTGACTTTGGAGAGAGAAACGTGTGTCTGTGGCAGGGCTTTTCAGAGCCTTGTGCAAGCAAACACGCAGATCCTTCCTCCATCACACTCAGCTCAAAGTCCCAAGCATTTTCAATGCCGCCTGCAATGCTGCCTTCTCTTTCAGTTGTCCACCTGTGCCTGGAAAAACTCAGCAGGTCTGGCAGCATCTGCGGAGAGGAACACAGTTAACGTTTCGAGTCTGTATGACTCTTCAACAGAACTAAGTAAAAATAGAAGAGAGGTGAAATATAAGCTGGTTTAAGGGGCGGGTGGGACAGGTAGAGCTGGATAGAGGGTCAGTGATAGGTGGAGATAACCAAAAGATGTCACAGACAATAGGACAAAGAGCTGTTGAAGTTGGTGATATTATCTAAGGATTGTGCTAATTAAGGGTAGAAAGCAGGACAAGCAAGGTACAGATAGCCCTAGTGGGGGTGGGGTGGGGTGAAGGAATCGAAATAGGCTAAAAGGTAGAGATAAAACAATGGATGGAAATACATTTAAAAATAATGGAAATAGGTGGGAAAAGAAAAATCTGTATAAATTTTTGGAAAAAAAGGTGGGGGGGATCGGAAAGTGGGTGGGAATGAAGGAGAGAGTTCATGATCTAAAATTGTTGAACTCAATATTCAGTCCGGAAGGCTGTAAAGTGCCTAGTTCCGAGGCAATCTCCCTGAGGCAGTGCTTAGCCACAGGGAGGCCAGTGCGTTATTTCACGCACATGCACGAAAGAGCGCACTCCTGGCTGAGGGAATCCCCCTCCCCCGCCCGCACAGGGAGCGCATAACGCTTCCTGGCGGACGTCACACTGGACGGGCCTTAATTGGCCCGCCCATGTAAATTGGTGGGGGGGGGGCGCCGATTGGAGGCACGCTTGCTTGCGCCCGCTCCTGCACTTCCCCCACAACGGGGGGAAAATTTTTCCCTATGGATCTGTACCCACATGTAGCCCTGTGACATTACCACTGTCACCATCTCCCCATCATCTCTCCACCAGCTACAAGAATATTAAATGCCTATGAGGCATGGTCAGACTTTGATAGATTTTGGAAAACAGATGGTCATTCAGTGGAAGAATACAACTTTAATAGATTGTACACAAGATTGACAAAATTCAATTTGAGAATTTCTGGATCAGTGCTAGTATTTAAATTGCTGGATCACACTACATTGTTTTATATATAGACAGGCGACTAGTTCTAACCAGTGTTCAGCTCTTGGAGAGGGAGAGCTTGTTGGATCAGATGTCTACGGTCTCAAAAAAATGCTTGGGAGATGTTCATATCATTCAACCTTCATGGAACAAACAGGGCATTCCATGGTGACATGAAGAATAGAGAACTCAATGATTGCCAGATTTTGAAACAGTCCAGATCCTAGATGCAGGCATAAACACAATGGAAGAATTAAAAACAGCCAGAATCAGTATGAAAGGACCTTGAGCAGATTTCATTCTTACAGCGAAAAGGATGTCTTGTGGAATAGTGGTAGCATCCCTACCTCTGGGCCAGAATCTCCAGGTTTCAGTCCCACTCCAGGACTCTATAGCCATGAAAGATGGGCTCAGCAGGGAGGAAAGACGTGCAGATTAACAGTGACAGGGTCGAGGGTGATGGGGAGGCTCAAGGGTAACTGAGGGGAGAGTGAAGGTAACATTGCGGGATGGGGAGGGTCAATGGTAATGGGGAAAAGTTGGTGGGTGACAGGGGGAGGGTAAAAGGTGGTGGAAACAGTTTAAAGTGAAACACACACCATGCTGAGACAGAGCCAGCTCCAGACCAAGGCAACGCCCTTGATGTCAAAGTGCAAAACATCGCTGGGGGGAGTGTCTACTCAGGTGGGTGGAGCTGAAGGTCAGCACAACTGGACAACTAAAGGGAAACCTTAATGAACATGTGGAGAATGTATGAGAGCTTTCTTATTTGCTCTTCCTCACTATTTGGTGAAGGCCACAAGGCAGCAGATGTGGCCCTGAGGGCACTCCTGGCAACGAGATCACAGCAAGGTGTAGGGCTGCTGTTCATTCTGAGCCATTGACCATCAGCTGCAGGCAGAGTTAGGGAAGAAGGGTAGGAGGGACGGAGGAGGATTAATACAAGGGGGATGCATCAGTAAGAGGCACATGATCAGTGAGAAGAAATGTCGGCCTGAGCGAGAGAGAGACCGAATGAGTATATTTGGGAATTTGGTTCAAAGTGGGACTTTGGTGCATGGGGGACAAAGGTGTTTTAGGTAAGGTTTACTGCAAGAAGTGTGACTTAGAATAGAGTGCTGGGAGTTGGGTAATTAAGGGAGTTTGAGAAGGAAGGGAAAGAGATGCTCTTTTGCTTTCTGCTTTCTAAATTCCTCAGCCTTCAGGAAGTGGTCGTACTCTGCTACAGGAGAAGAAGCTAGTTATTTGGTGAGTATTGGTAAGTGACTAAGGTTTATTCTATTCCTAAGGTTCAAAATAGTCTAGCAATTGGGGTAAGGTTAATAAAATCTATAAAAACAAAAATAAAATATATAATTGAATAAAATAATTAAATGGTTAATTAGAACACATGAAGGATGTCAGGACAGGCGATGTGTCACAGCTGCAGCAGACTAATACAGAAGGTAAAGTCGCATGGGATCAGAGGTGAGCTGGCAAGATGGATACAGAATTGGTTTGGTCATAGAAGACAGAGGGTAGCAGTGGAAGGGTGCTTTTCTGAATGGAGAGCTGTGACTAGTGGAGTTCCGTACGGATCAGTGCTGGGACCTTTGCTGTTTGTAGTATACGTAAATGATTTGAAGGTAAATGTAACTGGGCTAATTAGTAAGTTTGCAGATGACACTAAGGTTGGAGGAGTTGCGGATAGTGAAGAGGATTGTCAAAGGATACAACGGGATATAGATCGGTTGGAGACTTGGGCGGAGAAATGGCAGATGGAGTTTAATACGGACAAATGCGAGGTAATGCATTTTGGAAGGTTTAATACAGGCAGGAATTATGGTAAATGGCAGAACCCTTAAGTGCATTGACGGGCAGAGTCATCTGGGTGTACAGGTCCACAGGTCACTGAAAGTGGCAACGCAGGTGGATAAAGTAGTCAGGAAGGCATATGGCATGCTTGCCTTCATCGGCAGGGGTATTGAGTATAAAAGTTGGGAAGTCATGCTGCAGCTGTATAGAACCTTGGTTAGGCCACACTTGGAATATTCCGTGCAATTCTGGTCGCCACATTACCAGAAGGATATGGAGGCGTTGGAGAGGGTGCAGAGGAGGTTTACCAGGATGCTGCCTGGTCTGAAGGTTATTAGCTATGAGGAGAGGTTGGAGAAACTCGGATTGTTCTCACTAGAGCGACAGAGATTGAGGGGTGACTTGATAGAAGTTTACAAAATTGTGAGTGGCATGGACAGAGTAGATAGTCAGAAGCTTTTTCCCAGGGTGGTAGAGTCAATTACTAGGGGACACAGATTTAAGGTGAGAGGAGAAAACTTTAGAGGAGATGTGCGGGGCAAGTTTTTTACGCAGAGGGTAGTGTGTCTGGAATCCGCTGCCAGAGGAGGTGGTGGAAGCAGGTACGTTAGTGGTGTTTAAGAGGCAGCTTGACAAATACATGAATAGGATGGGAATAGAGGGATATGGACTCCGGAAGTGCAAAATGTTTTAGTTTGACAGGCAATATGATCAGCGCAGGCTTGGAGGGCTGAAGGGCCTGTTCCTGTGCTGTACTTTTCTTTGTTCTTGTTCTTTGAAAGCTAATAGCATGTTATCATTTATTGCATGGGGAATTGAATACAGAAGCATGCTTCAGTTGTACAAGGCACTAGTGAGACCACATTTGGAGTACCGTGTACAGTAATGGTCAACTTATTTAAGGAAGGATGCAAATGATTTGGAAGCAATTCAGACAAGGTTTACCAGACAAATACCTGGAATGGGTGGGTTGCCTTGTGAGGAAAGGTTGTACAGACTAGGCTTTTTTCTGGCACTGTCCCTTGAATATCGCTGGGTCAAAATCCTAGAACTCCCTTCTTAACAGCACTGTGGGTGTACCTACGCCACATGGACTGCTGCGGTTCAAGAAGATAGCTCAAGGGGATCTAGGGATGGGCAATAAATGCTGGCCCAGCCAGCAAAGCCCACAACCCGTAAATGAATATTAAAAAAAACACTGGAGTTTAGAAGAGTAAGAGGCAACTTGATTGAAACATATAAGACCCTAAGGGGTCTTGACAGGGTGGATGTGGAGAGGATGTTTCCTCCTGTCAAAAAATCTAGAACTAAGAGTCACTGTTTAAAAATAAGGGGTCATCCCATTGAAAACAGAGAGGAGGCAAATTTTTTTCACTCAGGGGGTCGTGAGTTTTTGGAACTCTCTTCCTGAAAAGGTGGTGGAAGCAGACTCCTTGAATGTTTTTAAGACAGAGATGGATAGATTCTTGGTAAGCAAGGGGTGATAGGTTATCAGGGGTAGGTGGGATGCAAATTTCAGGTTACTATCAGATCAGCCATGATTTTATTAAATGGTGGAGTAGGCTTGAGGGGCTGAATGGCCTACTCCTGCTCATTGTTCGTAGGTATGTATGTTCGTATGAAAGGACGAAGTTGTGACTGCAAACTTCCATCCTCCCGGGGAATGGACCTGCCTGACAAGGGCTCATGTGGTTAGTCTTCCCATTGTGACAAGGTCTCTCCATAGATTCTCGAGGGCAGTGAATGCAAGTGGAATAGCGTGAGTGAGAGGCTTCTCGCACTTGGCTGTCATCACCCTTGTCAAAGAGCAATGTGCCCATGTGCAGCCATGTATTAGGGGGAGGGAGACCCATTCTTAGTCCACCCCTGTAAGAGGTGGAGTGTGTGTGACTAGCAGCAGGAATGAATCAAGGAAACTTCCAATCAATGAAACTATCGACTGCAAAAACTATCGACAATGATTGAACACCCATGCCACCAGTGCTCACTCAATACTTCTTAATTTTCCTTACTCCACCACTACATCCAGATGCTCCCCCGACATAGGAGCAGAGTGCGAGGCAGCCTCCTTAATTACTACCATGCCCTATTTTGATGACTTTGGCGGGGATCCTCTGGAGGGCAGAGGCCTGGAGGGCGCCAGTGTGCTTTGGGTCTCCTGCTCAGGGGCAGGTGCGCCGTCCTCAGCCTGAGCAGGTGGATCTGATGGGGTCACAGGCAGAGAGGATTGGGAACGTCTGGACACCCATGTAGAATCCTGGGTGGATGTGCCCAGGTTGTCCACCTGACGTTGCTTCTCCCTTTGGGCACCCGAGGGGACCTCTCTGGCTCTTTGAGGAGAAGGGGCACCTGGCGAGAGGTCAAGGTGTACCCCCCCATCACGTAGCTATTGCGAAAGCTCACCCATGGCTACAGCAATGTGCAGGTTTGAGCGCATCTCCGGCAGAAACTGGACATTCTGCTGGACCAGGTTCTCCATGGCATCCGCCATAGTCCCCATGGAGACTTTGATGTATTTACATGTTGGGGCCACTACATCAGGTGGATGGACTCCTCTGCCTCATGCGCCACTCTTTTGAGAGCCTCTGACACATCTGCCTGATGTTCTCCTGTGTCTTGCTGCCACTTGAGCATCCTCTCCATGACAGCTTCCAGAGGCTCTTCATCTGACTCAGAGTTAGCAGAGGCCTCCCTCTTCTCCAGCCGTTCTCCGAGTGCCAGAGACCCTGGCTGTCACTGCCTCCTCCTGCAGTGGGCATGTGTCTGTGCAGTGACCACCAGAGTGTGAGCCAAGCCCGAATTTGATCTATGGAGGGTGCAGGTGACTGCTGTGATGGCTGTACGGGTAGGGAGTCATCCTTCTCCTCTTCCGAGGTCTCAAGCGGGCTGGGGCCTCACCCCCTTCCCGGTGGCACCTAGAACGGAGAGAGGGAAGAATGAGTGACTGCCTAGATTGGCTTAAAGGTGGCACTCATCAATCGCCTTGATTTTCCGGGCTTGCCTAGATTATACATGCTTCCTCATTAGATGACTGGGGGTGCCAATCTTTCCGTCGACATAGGCACGATCTCAGATCTCTCCCGCCAGCTCAACTGCCTGCTGTGCAAATTCTGTGAGGGGCCAGAGCTCAGGCATCCCCCCCTCCTGTCTTCTCTCTCTCCCTCTGGTTGTGGGCTGCCTTCTCCTGCATAAAGACATATAGATGGATTGTGAGCATGTACGATGAAAGAGCAGGTTGCAGGCTGCTAAATCTGTAGGCTGCTAACTGACCTCATGACCCCCCAAAACCCAACCACCATATCCATGTCACAAGTGAGAGGTGAGATGGAATAGTCTCCACTTTCCTGGATGAGTGCAGTTCCCAGAACACTCAGGAAGTTGGGCAGCATCCAGGACAAAGCAGGCCACTTGACTGACACCCATCCAGCACCCTCAACGTTCAGTCCCTTCACCACCTGTGCACAGTGGCAGCAGTGTACAAGATGCACCTCAGCAAGTCACCAAGGCTCCTGGAACAGCTCCCTCCAACCCCTGGCTACCTCCTCCCAGGCCTAGTGGTCAGCTGGGATGGCAACCTGTGGCTATCCCTGAGGAAGAGGACATCCCGCCTTTCCTGAACTGCCTCCAGGAGATGCCCTAGGAATACGTCACTTGAAGTGGGGTGTGGGGTGGGGGGTTGCTGCTGTGGCTTGCTGCCTTCACTGTCTCATCCTTTTCTTCTTCCCATTAGTGAAGGGCACCCGGACATAACAATGGGGTGCCCAACTTCCTGGCCACACTGCCACGAGACTCAACGTGGAACGTGCACATGCATAACTAATGAGGCGGGGAGCGCACGATTGGATTTTAAAGCCCACTCCACTCTGCGGTGGGAATTACTGCCATTTTTTCATCCCGCCACTGAACCTATCGCGGGAGGGGAAGATTCCGCCCCAGTCAGGATGTTACCATATCCCCCTAATGAAAATTAATGTTTGCTATCAGAGTGTTAGACAAATATTAATGGCATCAAGTGATAAGAATCCAAGAGGATGAAAATCAAATTAACTTAAAGTTACGCAGACAATTTGTTCACCCTATTTGTCAATGCTTAAAAATCCTGCTAAAAGATGCAGGTGTTGTTGATCAAGAGCACACGAGGCTAATCGAAGAGATTAGTGAGAAATGTGAGATTGTAAGAAGTATCAGAATGCTACCATGTCCCGTGTAAGTCTTCCATCAGCACGTGATTTTGACACGGTAGTTGCCATGGATCTAAAGGTATGGGACAAAGACAGAAATATGTTCATACTCCATTTTGTAGACCTGGCAGCCTGGTTTGGCCTTTCCACAATAGTACTTAGAAAGGACCAAAGGGTTATTATAGACAATAGCATGGAGAAATGGATAGGAACCAGTCTTGGGACACCAGTGAACTTTCTGACTGAAAATGGAGGGGAATTTGCCAATTTGACTTCAGAGTCATGTGTGAAAATATGAGCATCATGGTTATGAATGGGCAGCTGAAAGTGCTTTCAGCACTGGACTCCGTGAAAGGAATCGTGTGGTGATCGATGCAATACAGCATAAAATTTTAGCTGATCAACCAGATCTTGTCATGGGTGGCCCATGCAAAAATTCAATCCATAAGACATTAAGATGTAGGAGCAGAGATAGGGCATTTGGCCCATCAAGTCTGTTCTGCCATTCAATGAGACTATGATAATCCTCAACTCCACTTTCCTGCTGTTTCCCCATAACCCTTGATTCCCTTACTGATTAAAAATCTGTCTATCTTAGCCTTGAATATACTTAATGACCCAGCCTCTACAGCACTCTGAGGTAAAGAATTCCACAGATTGACTACCCTCTGAGAGAAGAAATTCCTCCTCATCTCTGTCTTAAATGGGCGACCCCTTACTCTGAGATTATGCCCTCTGGTCCTAGAATCTCCCACAAGGGGAAACAACCTTTCAGCATCTACCTTGTCAAGTCCCCCTAAGAATCTTATATGTTTCAACAAGGTCGCCTCTCATTCTTCTAAACAGGCCCAACCTACTCAACCTTTCCTCATAAGAAAATCCTTCCATACCCTGGATCAACCTAGTGGACCTTCTCTGGACTGTCTCCAATGCCAGTACATCTTTCCTTAGATAAGGGGACCAAAACTGTTCACAGTATTCTAGGTGTGGTCTAACTAGTGTCTTGTATAGTTTTAGCATTCCCTATTTTTATGTCCCATTCCCTTTGAAATAAAGGCCAACATTTTATTTGCCTTCCCTATTACCTGCTGAACTAGCATGCTAGTTTTTTGTGATTCATGCACGAAGACACCCAAATTCCTCTGTGCTGCAGCTTTCTGCAGTCTTTCTCCATTTAAAAAAATATTCAGCTCCTCTATTCTTCCTGCCAAAGTGCATAACCTCACATTTTCCCACATTATATTCCATCTGCCAAGTTTTTGCCCACTCACTTAAGCTGTCTATATCCTTCTGTGGACTCTTGTGTCATCCTCACCACTTGCCTTCCCACTTATTTTTGTGTCATCTGCAAACTTGGCAAATAGTACATTCACTTACTTCATCCAAACCATTAATTTTTATTGTAAATAATTGTGGCCCCAGCATTGATTCCTGTAACTGCCCCCAGGAGATGCTCCAGGCATTCCACTAGTTATATGTTACCATCCTGAAAATGCCACCTTTATCCCAAATCTCTGTCTTCTGTTAGTTAGCCAATCATCTATCCATGCTAATATGCTACCCCCAACACCATGGGCTCTTACCTTACTAAGTAGCCTTATGTGCGGTACCTTATCGAACGCCTTTTGGAAATCCAAATATATTACATCTACTGGTTCCCCTTTATCTATCCTGCTCGTTACCTCCTCAAAGAATTCTGATAAACTTGTCAGGCATGATTTCCCCTTCATAAAGCCATACTGACTCTGCTTGATTATGTTGTGTATTTCTAAATGTTCTGCTATTACATCCTTTATAATAGACTCTAACATTTTCCCAATGACAAATATTAAGCTAACTGGCCTATAGTTACCTGTTTTTTGTCTCCCTCCCTTTTTGAATAAGGGTGTTACATTGGCAGTTTTCCAATCCTCTGGGACTTCTCCAGAATCTAAGGACTCTTGGAAGATTACTACCAGCGTATCCATTATCTCTGTAGCTACTTCCTTTAATATCCTAGGATACAACCCATCAGGTTCGGGGAACTTATCAGTCTTTAGCTCCATTAGTTTGCCTAGTACTTTTTCCTCAAGTGATAGTTATACTTATTTCCTCCCTGCCCCTCTCTTGCCCTTTGATTATTTAGTATTTTTGGCATGCTATTAGTGTCCTCTACCGTGAAGACTGATGCAAATATTTATTTAGCTCCACTGCCATTTCCTGGTTCCCCATGAATATTTCCCCAGCCTCATTCTCTAAGGGACCTATGTTCACTTTGGCCTCTCTCTTCCTTTTCATATATTTAAAGAAGCTCATACTGTCTGTTTTTATATTATTTGCTAGTTTACCCTCAGTTTATTTTCTCCTCTTTATTATTTTTTGGTCATCTTTTGTTGGTTTTTAAAACTTTCCCAATCCTCTGGCTTACCACTAATCTTTGCCACATTGTATGTTTTTTCTTTCAATTTGATACTATCCTTAACTCCCATAGTTGGTTTATCCCCTTCCTATAATCCTTCTTCCTCACTGAACTATTTTCTTAAACAACTGCCATTGTTCATCCACCGTCTTTTCTGCTAAACTACTATGCCAGTCCATTCCAGCCAATTCTGCCCTCATTCCTTTGTAATTGCTCTTATTTAAGTTTAGCGCAGCTGTTTCTAACCCAAGTTTCTCACTCTCAAGCTAAATGCTAAATTCTACCGTGTTATGGTCACTGTTTCCTTTACTCTGAAATCATTTATTAAACCTGCCTCATTACACATTACCAGATCCAAAAATGGCCTGATCCCTGGTTGGAGCCACAATATATTGGTCTAGGAAACTGTCCTGAATACACTCTGAATTCTTGCTCAGCCAATTTGATTTTCCCAATCTACATGAAGATTAAAGTCACCCATGATTAATGTGCTGCCTTTTTTCACATGTTCCATTTTTTCTGCACACTTGAGTCCTTGCAGATTAAATTGTAAGAGCTTCTTCCTGGTTTAAAGGTTCTTCTGTCTCTACTCTGGATACCAACAGATGCAACAACTTGAATGAGGTTCCACCAAATGTGATACACCCCTATTAAACCACTAAGCAATAGTACATACAATAATACTGGTTGCTCAGTTTCCCTCCATGCTGGAGTCTGTCTTGGTGGTCAATCCACGAATGAATTCTCCGTGCATGACTTCTGAGTGACTGACCAAATCACCCTAACCCAATGCAGCAAAGCTGTTTCTGTGGCCTCTTTCTTTATATCTTTTTATGGCCCTGTACCATATAAGGTAATACCTGTTTTTAGCCCATTTAATTGGTTTTCAAATACATCGTTGTCTTTTCCCTTGTTCTTATGTCTTGGGCCTCTCTCCAGGCCATGTTTGAAGGAGTAGAGCCACATGTAGGCCAGATCAGGTAAGGATGCAGATTTCCTTCCCAAAAGGACATTGGTGAGCCAGATGGGTTTCTATGACAATCAATGATAGTTGTCATAGTCACCATTACTAAGACTAGCTTTATATTCCAGAATTTTATTAATTGAATTTAAATTCCACTAGCTACCATGGTGGGATTTGAACCCTTGTCCCCAGAGCATTAGCCTGGGTCCCTAGAATACTGGTTTAGTGACATTACCATTGCGCCATCATCTCCCCCACATTAGTTAATATAAAAGAAATAAAGGGCGGAATTTTACGGCCCTGTCCTGGTGGGGGTGGGGCCATAAAATGCTGCAAGCTGCTCAAAGTCCAATGACTTTGTCGGGTCCATAAAATCCTGCCAACGGGAGGGGCTGTAAAATTACACCCGAAGAAACAGTTTGCACAATATATAAGGCTCAAGTGAGACTAATTGCTAAGGGCTTTGAAGAGCCACTGGGTGATACAGGTGTTAGAGCGAACTCTCCCACAGCTGGAAAAAGTAACCTTGAAAGTTTTTTGACCACATGTATTCATGGGAGTGAAGATTAATCGACAAAAAGTTGCATTTCTGCAAGGCAGTAATCTTCAGAGAGGTGTTTCTGAAACCGCTCGAAGAGGCAGCAGGTGCAGAAGGAAAACTATGGAAACTAAACAAATGCGTCTCCGGCCTGAATGATGTTTCCAGGGTGTGATACTTTTTGGTGAGACCTGTTTTGCTGAAAATAGATTGTGTTCAACTAAAAGTAGATCCCCAATTGTTTTTTCTGGTATCATAAAGGAAATTCTGCAGCATTTTCATGATTCATGTTAAGAATCACTTATAGGATAGAATTGCAAAATTTGAGAAAGACATAATTAATAACATTAGAGAAGAATTTAAAATTAAAAGTCAGGCTTGTGGAGCCTTTAAATATATAGGTTTTGATAATTAGCCGAAAGGTCGGGAATAACTTTAATTCAAACATTCCAATTAGAGACTATATTTTCCATCCCAGTTAATTGTACTTGGTCATCACAGATCACAAGAACCATAGGACCATAGAAAAGTTACGGTGCAGAAAGAGGCCATTCAACCCATCATGTCTGTGCCAGCCAAAAAGAGAAAAAAGAAACTAACCACTCATTTTAATCCCACTTTCCAGCAATTAGTCTGTAGCCTTGCAGGTTACAGCGCTTCAGATGCAGATCCGAATACCTTTTAAATGAGTTGAGCGTTTCAGCCTCAGCCATCAACTCAGGCAGTGTATTCCAGATGCCCACCACTCTCTGGGTGAATAAGTTTTTCCTCATGTCCCATCTAGCCCTTCTACCAATCACCTTAAATTTATGCCCCCAGGTAATTGTCCCCTCAGCTAAGGGGAACAAGTCTTTCCTGCCTACTCTATCTAGGTCCCTCATAATTTTGTATGCCTCAATTAGTTCACCCCTTAGCCTCCTCTGTTCTAAGGAAAACAACTCTAGCCTATCCAATCTCTCCTCGTAGCTGCAATTTTCAAGCTCTGGCAACATTCTTGTAAATCTCCTCTGTACTATCTCCAGAGCAACTAATGCCCTTCCTGAAGTAGGAACAGGAATAGATCATATGGCTCACCGAGCCTGCTCTGCCATTCAATACGATCATGGCTGATCTAGGCTTCAACTCCATTTTCCTGACTGCTCTCATATCCCTTAATTCCCTGACAGACCAAAAATCTGTCCATCCCAGCCTTAAATGTATTCAGTGATGGAGCATCCACAACCCTCTAGGGTAGAGAATTCCAAAGATTCACAACCTGTTATGTGAAGCAATTTCTCCTCATCTCAGTCCTAAATGATTGATCCCTTATCCTGCAACTGTGCCTCAGAATCGCTCAGCATCACCCTATCAAGCCCCTTCAGAATTTTGTGTTTTCAATGAGATCACCTCTTATTCTTCTAACCTCCAGAGAATATAAGCCCAATTTACTCAGCCTCTCATCAGAGAACAACCCCCTCATTCCAGGTACCAATCTAGTGAACCTTCGCTGTACCATATCCAAGGCATGTCCTTTCTTAAATGTGGAGACCAAAACTGCACACAGTACTCCAAATGAGGTTTCACCAAAACGCTGCACAACTGTAGTAAAACTCCTTTATTCTTGCTCATGATATCAAAGCAGCATTCAACTGAGTGTGGCATCAAGGAGCCCTAGCAGAACTGAAGTCAATAGGAATTAGAGGGCTGGTTGGAGTCATACCTAGCACAAAGGAAGATGGTTGTGGTTGTTGGAGGTCAATTATCTCAGTCCCAGGACATCACTGCAGGGGTTCCTCAGGGTAGTGTCTTCGGCCCAACCACCTTCAGCTACTTCATCAATGACCTTCCCTCCATCATAAGGTCAGAAGTGGGGATGTTCGCTGATGATTGCAATATGTTCAGCACCATTTAGTTGACTGGCAATATGATCGGCGCAGGCTTGGAGGGCCGAAGAGCCTGTTCCTGTGCTGCACTTTTCTTTGTTTGTTCTTTGTTTTTAGTTGTGACTCCTCAGATACTGAAGCAGTCTGTGCCCATATGCAGAAAGACCTGGACAACATTCAGGTTCGGGCTGATAAGTGGCAAGTAACATTCACTCCACACAAGTGCCAGGCAATGAGCATCTCCAACAAGAGAGAATCCAACTATCGCCCCTTGATGTTCAATGGCATCACCATTGCTGAATCCCCCACTCTCAACATTCTTGGGGTTACCATTGACCAGAAACTGAACCGAATTAGCCATATAATTACTGTAGTTACAAGAGCAGGTCAGAGGTTGGGAGTTCTGCGGAGAGTAACTCACCACCTGACTCCGCAAAGGCTGTCCACTGCCTACAAGGCACAAGTCAGGAGTATGATGGAACATTTTCCACTTGCCTGGATGAGTGCAGCTCCAACAACACTCAAGAAGATTGACACCATCCAGGACAAAACAGCCTGCTTGATTGGCACCGCACCTACCACCTTCAACATCCTCTCCCTCCACAACCAAGTGGCAGCAGTCTACCATCTACAAGATCTATTGCAGGACCTCACCAAGGCTCTTTCAACAGCACCTTCCAAACCCACGACCACTACCATCTAGAAGGACAAAGGCAGCAGATAGATGGGAACACCGCTACCTGGAAGTTCCCCTCCAAGACATTCACCATCCCACCTTGGAAATATATCGTCGTTCCTTCACTGTCGCCCGGTCAAAATCCTGGAGCTTCCTCCCTAACAGCATTGTGGGTGTACCAACACCACATGGACTTCAGTGGTTCAAGAAGGCAGCTCACCACCACCTTCTCAAGGGCAATTATGGATCAGCAATGAATGCTGGCTGAGCCAACAATGCTACATCCCGTGAAAGAATTTTAAAGAATTTAAAAATACTCCAATCCCCTTGCAATGAAGGCGAAGATATATTTAATTTCTATCTAAAGAAGAGACCGGGTAATTGGAAAGTTTAATTTCTCAGTTGAACTGGTCGGGCACTCAGACCAGATGTAAGTGCTTAACTTCAATAGATCAAAACTATGATGAAACCTTCTAAAGTACCGAATGTTTTAAGGCAAATAGATCATTAGAAAATTAAATCTACAGAAATGTGTACTTAAATTCCCAACCTTAGATGACCAAAGAACATGAACCCATCATTTTAAAGACTCATAGGGCAGAAATTTCTGCCTTCCGGGCGGGCGGGCCCAACCCAATCTCCGGTGGGTGGGGAGCCGATTCCTGCCAGAGAAGTGGGCCCCGCTGCCATTTTACGTGGGCGGGCCAATTAAGGCCCGCCCAAAGTGACGTCCGGCAGGAAGCGCTATGCACTCCCTGTGCAGGCGGGGTGGGGGGGTGGATTCCCCAAAAGCAAGAGTGCACTCTTTCACGCATGCGCACGAAAGAGCGCACATCTCCCTGAGGCTAAGTGCTGCCTCAGGGAGATCGTTGACAGTTCTAAAAACATTAAAAATAGAAAAAAAAAAATCCTTAACATGTCCCCCTCATGTGATAATGTCACATGAGATGGGACATGTTCATAATTTACACTAAAACTTTATTAAATTTTTAAATCCCTACATGAAACCTCATCTCGCCAGTGGATGAGGTTTCTTGTTTTTCCTATTCTCCGCCGGGGCTCCTGGCCTGCCCACCAACCTGAAGTTTGGACGGGCAGGTCCTTTAATTGTTTTAATGATCCTGTCAATCGCCTCAATTGGCCATTGACAGGTCGGCGGGCCCACAGTTGATTTGGCTGTGCCCCCGCCTTCCTGAACATTTAAATGGGGTGGGATGACGTCAGGGGTTCCCCTCAAGGCCCCGCCCCCTGCTTGCTGATGGCAAAATTCAGCCCATAGACTCATAGACACTCATAGACATCTACAGCACAGAAGGAGGCCATTCAGCCCATCGTGTCCATGCTTGCCAACAAAGATCTGTCTACACTAATCCCATTTTCCAACGCTTGGACCATAGCCCTGGAGGTTATGGCAATGCAAGTGAATATCTTAATACTTCTTAAATGTTATGAGAGTTTCTGACTCAACCAGCCTTTCAGGCAATGAGTCCTAGACTCCCACCACCCTCTGGGAGAAAAAATGTCTCCTCAACTTCCGTCTTAGCCTTCTACCTCTTACCTTAAATTTTTGCCCACTGGTTATTGACCCCTCTACTAATGGAAAAAGTGCCTTCCTATCCACCCTACCTCTGCCCTTCATAATCTTATACACCCTTATCAGATCCCCTCTCAACCTTTGCTGCTCCAAGGAAAGTAACCACAGCCTATCCAATCTTTCCTCATAGCTCAAGGTGTTTTCTTGCCCATCCCTAATTGGTCTGGAATTCAATGATTTGCTAGGCCATTTCAGAGGGCAGTTCAGAGTCAGCCACATAGCTGTGGGTCTGGAATCACATCCAAACAGACCAGGTAAGGATGAAAGACTTCCTTCCCTAAATGAAATTAGTGAGCCAGATGGGTTTTTAAGACAATCAAGAATAGCTGTTATAGTCATCACTACTGAGATTAGCAGATTTTATTAATTGAATTTAAATTCCACCATCTGCCGTGGTGGGATTTGATCCCCTGTCCCCAAAGCATTAGTCCGGCCCTCTGGACATAGCCACTGCCCTGATTTTAGCTACAAAGTTAGGCTGGAGAAACTAGGGTTGTTCTCCTTGGAGAAAAGGAGATTGAGAAGAGATTTGAGAGGGGAGTACATGATTATGACAGATTTGGATAAGGTAGACAAGAAAAATTGTTCTCATTAGCTTATGGTACAAGGACTAGGGGACACAGATTTAATGTTTTGCACAAGTGATGTGGTTGAGGGAGGGGGGGATATGAGGAAGAGCTTCATGACGCAGCTTTGAAACTTACTGCCCTCAAGGTAGCTGGAGACAGAGATGATTAATGATTTCAAAAGGAAACTGGATGGGAACTTGAAGGAAATAAACTTGCAGAGCTATGGAGCGGGGGAATGAGACTGACTAATTTACCCTACAGAGAATCAGCATAGACTCGATGGACCAAATGCCCTGCTTCTCAGCCATAAATGACCCTATAGCCCAGATTTTCACCCCCAAGTCAGGTAGCAGAAGTTGGGAAATGTGCTGGCTCACCACGCTGCCTCGGGAGAAACTTATCGAAATTTTGGAATCTTGGCTTGGTGGTGGGGGGGAGGGGGTGGTGGTGGGTTAGGTCTGGTGTTCAGTCTGCTGTCCCCGGATGCAGCTTGGAGGCAGCCACAATGGCTAATTAGGTCCACCTTGGTTCTCTGTGAGTTTGCCTCAGTTGTTTTGTTTAGCTGAATATTAGGCCCTCCAGCCCTCACCCCCTACCTACTCCCCATGCTCCACCCATGCCAACTAATGCCAACACATGAGCCCACCCACCCCATGGTTCCTTACAGACCTCAGGCCATCATAATGCCAACTTTTGCCCCATCCACCCCCATGGCCGCTTACAGCTCCTTTCCTACATAATGCCAATTCAAGCCAACTCATGCCAACACACCCATCATCCTTTGCTCTTACACCATCCATGCCAACTCACCCAGTATCCACCATGGGCAGATCTCTGGAGCCATATTGAGATGAAATAAAGTAGAGGCTTAAATATCAATTACAACCTTTACTATAGTAAAAAAAAATTCCCATTCATGAAAACCTATTCAAAACACTTAAATTCGCTCAAGTACTTACTCCCTTATAAAACAGACTTTTATTCATAACCCCACATCAAAGATAGGCAATCCTTTAATAGCCTCTCTGAGCTGACAATCAAAATGTGAACTTAGGGTCCCCTACTGAGATAACGATAGATTGCAGAAAGCAGCTAAGCAGTAATAATGACATATTGATAGCCCTTGGAGTAATGTCAATAAACAGTTATTGTATTTACTACAACAGATTTTTTCAACTCTCTGCCATAGGCTGCCTACTTTTTTCAAAAAAACTAAAGGGTTGGGGATTTAAATAGCTTCACAACTTGAGATTTTTTAATCTCTCTGACACAGACAGGCTGTTTTGTTTTAGTTTCTAAAGGGCTAGTGATTTAAATAGCTTCACAGCTTGACAGTTCTTGACAGACCTTATCTGCCCTATAAGAGCCTTTACAACTGTAAAAAATCGTAGTTCCATGTTGCAGTTTAAGGCGCTTGATGCAGCAAAAATGTTTGAACTCAGCACTGAGTTTAAATGGCCCTGCTGATTTCAGATTTCCCTCATGAGTGAATCACACCCCGCCCCTTTCCCCTACCGGCAAAAATTGGGATCTGTCGGAAATGGGGACAGGGCTTCCAGGTCCGGGATCCGCCCACTATATTTAATGGTCCACAGAGTCTCCAGAATTCCTTCAAAATCCGGGCCTATGACTACTTTGGCTGCTGAAACATAGGTACTTGTGGAGGCAATGGTTATGGGAATGAGCATACTGAAGGTAGTATACTCATTGGATTTTATTTAGATAATTCTTCATTGTGGGATAATGTGCACTCCATGAATAGTGTCAGTAAGAACCAGGTTACGGAATGACCTTGCTGGCCTGAAACAAATGCTGGCGAGAAAGGAAATCTTTAAAATTAAATGGATGGATGCAAGTCATCAACTGTTAGATTGTTTTAGGAAAAGAAATGCATGTTCAAAGAAATTGTTAGGAATACTAGAGGAGTGGCCTCTCGCAATGTAATGCTTTGTACAGATTATGGATCTTTTGATTTAATTTGTTTTGAAATTTTCATTGTACGTAATCTCTCATTTTTATTCAAAGAGAGAGAATGGAACCTATATGTTAACTATATATGAATTGTGTGCAGGTATTAACTGGGGATTCACTTGGATCAGGAGTTGCAGATGTCATTAGTCGCATAATGTCAGATGTGGACTGTCTTTTTCTGGTCCCTGCCCACCTCTATGGCTTGCTGTCTTTTGTCTCATACAACCAGGGGCCCTGGCAGAAATATTTAAAATGTCCTTAGCCACGGGTGAGGTGCCGGAGGATTGGAGGGTAGCTCATGTTGTTCCGTTGTTTAAAAAAGGCTCCAAAAGTAAACCAGGTAATTACAGGCCAGTGAGCCTGACGTCAGTAGTAGGTAAATTATTGGAAGGTATTCTGAGAGATCGGATATACAATTATTTGGACAGCCAAGGGCTGATTAAGGATAGTCAGCATTGCTTTGTGCGTGGTAGGTCGTGTTTAACGAACCTTGTAGAGTTTTTCGAGGAGGTTACCAAGAAAGTAGATGAAGGAAAGGCTGTGGATGTTGTCTACATGGACTTTAGTAAGGCCTTTGACAAGGTCCCACATGGGAGGTTAGTTCAGAAGGTTCAGACACTTGGTATCCATGGAGAGGTTGTAAACTGGATTCGAAATTGGCTGTGTGGGAGAAGACAGAAAGTGGTAGTGGATGATTGCATCTCAGACTGGAGGCCTGTGACTAGTGATGTGCCTCAGGGATCTGTGCTGGGACCATTGTTGTTTGTTGTCTATATCAATGATTTGGATGATAATGTGGTAAATTGGATCAGCAAGTTTGCTGATGACACTAAGATTGGAGGCGTTGTGGACAGCGAGGAAGGCTTTCAAAGCTTGCAGAGGGATCTGGACCAACTGGAAAATTGGGCCAGAAAATGGCAGATGGAATTTAATGCGGAAAAGTGTGAGGTGTTGCATTTTGGAAGGACAAACCAAGGTAGGACATACACAGTAAATGGTAGGGCACTGAGGAGTGCGGAGGAACAAAGGGATCTGGGAGTTCAGATACATAATTCCCTGAAAGTGGCGTCACAGGTAGACAGGGTTGTAAAGAAAGCTTTTGGCATACTGGCCTTCATAAATCAAAGTATTGAGTATAGGAGTTGGGATGTTATGGTGAGGTTGTATAAGGCATTGGTGAGGCCAACTTTGGAGTATAGTGTGCAGTTCTGGTCGCCTAACTACATGAAGGATATCAGTAAGATTGAGAGAGTGCAGAGAAGATTTACTAGGATGTTGCCGGGTCTTAAGGAGTTGCGTTACAGGGAAAGATTAAACAGGTTAGGACTTTATTCCTTGGAGCGTAGAAGAGTGAGGGGAGATATGATAGAAGTTTACAAAATTATGAGGGGTATAGACAGAGTAAATGCGATTAGGCTCTTTCCACTTAGATTAGGAGAGATAAACACGAGAGGACATGGCTTTAGGGTGAAAGGGGAAAGGTTTAGGGAGAACATTAGGGGGAACTTCTTCACTCAGAGAGTGGTGAGAGTGTGGAACGAGCTACCATCAGACGTGGTAAATGCGGGCTTACTCTTAAGTTTTAAGAATAAATTGGATAAATACATGGATGGGAGAGGTCTGGAGGGTTATGGACTAGGTGCAGGTCAATGGGACTAGCGGAATAATATTTCGGCACAGACTAGAAGGGCCGAATGGCCTGTTTTCTGTGCTGTAGTGTTCTATGGTTCTATGGTTCTAACTGCAGCTACAAAGTATGGTCTGGGGGTGCTTTAAAAGAAATCCCTATAATTCATTTTGACTTTGCAACCATTGTGAGACTTAGAATCAGCATTGCACCCTGAGCTCTAGTGAAAGTTTGTATTGTAAGAGTCCCCTTTCAATTTCCCTCTTTTTAAAAACTCTTCCTGTCCTGATGTAGTTTTGGAAATGCTTCAATTGCTGCTGACTTCCTGGTGATTTTGCAGACATTGGATGCTTTTATTTTAACATATTCATTCCTTGCTTGAAATAAAAATCTAAAGAAATTCCATTGCTTTTCCCATATTCGAAAGGTTGAAAAGAAAGGCTGCCCTGAAGTGAATGTGACATGCGGCCCCTCAAGTCTCTCACTTTATTTAGAGGTCTCAGCAATAATAGAGTCATGATAGAAAGTGTAAGTGAGCACCATACTGACTCTGTACTATGGAGCAGTGTTTTATATTTGCGCCCAATAGTTTTCTTCAGGAAAAGCTTCCAATCCTGGATGTGCCACAGCGTTGATGATATAGAAGAGCCAGTTATCCCCAGGGAGTGAGACTCAAACATTGAGCCAAACTATTACACAACAGTGTACGGTTACAGAGTTCAAGTGGCAGAGGACAGCCTAGGTATCCATAATTTCTTACTGCAGTGATTGTAGACGGAAACTATGACCATGCAGATGAAACATATATATCTCACAGACTACATGGCAAACATCTAATGTCCCTCAGCAAAGGCTTATTCCTGCAACGTAGGTATTCTATCTACTTTTTGGAAGCAGTGGAATTTAGACAAGAGAAATTTAAGTTACTTCAGAAGGGTGGCTTAAACATAACATGGATTGTTTTTGGTGAACTTTGCAGAAAAATAAAAACTTGTCTTAACCAAAATTGTTCAGAAATGATGGAGAAATTCCTGGATAGGTGTTGGATAGCAATTGAAAAGAGATAATAATACCTGCAATCCTGAAAAGATATACCGGAAAAAGATAAAGGGCAGGATTTTCCCGTCGGCGAGCGGGGGGCGGGGCCCACTCGCCAACACGTAAAATGACATATGGTGATGTCGGGTGGAACTCCTGATGTCACCGCGCCCCATTTAAATTTTCAGGTAGGCGGGAGCGCAGCAAAATCAGCTGTGCGCCCGCCGACCTGTCAATGGCCAATTGAGACCATTGACAGAGTCATTGAAGTAATTAATGGACCTGCCCGTCCAACCTTAAGGTTGGCGGGCAGGCCAGGAGCCTTGGCAGGCTTCAGAAAAAGCATGAACCCTCATCCACGGGCGGGATGAGGTTTGATGTAGGTTTTTAAAAATTTAAAGATTTTAAGAAGTTATGGACATGTCCCAACTCATGTGAGAGTGTCACATGAGGGGACATGTCAGGGAGATTTTTTTTTTCTATTTTTAATATTTTTTATTGTAGATCCGATCTCCCTGAGGCAGCACTTAGCCTCAGGGAGATGAGAGCGCTCTTTCATGCACATGCGCAAAAGAGTGCACTCTCGGGTTTAGGGATTTCACCCCCCCCGCCCGCACAGGGAGCACACATATCTTCGGTGCAGACATCATGCTGTTGGCCCGCCCACATAAAATGGCGACGGAGGCGCGCCTCTTACGCACCCACACTTCAACTTCCCCACCAACAGGGGGGAAAGTCCTGCCCATAGTCTGGAGCTCCAGAGGTGCTGCTAGGAAGCAGTCTGTCCAGTAAACCAGTAAGAACCGAACGGTACTGCAAAGTGGAGTGCGCAGGAGAGATAAAAAAGAATGGGCCCGATTTGCAGGGGGTGGGAGCATAGGGATTGGGAGTGGTGAGGGGCTAGCGGGTGGTGGGCGGGGTTAACAGCAAGCTGTCAGCATTTGCTGTCATTGCTCCTCTGAATGTGCCTGCAACTTCAGGGTGTGGAGCATGCGCAGATTAGTGCAGAAATCCTGAAGTTTTGGTCTGTCGCTCAGGGCTCAGACACAGGCTGTGCTGCCTCCCCACCACATCACCCCCCCCCACCCCACTCCTGCCTCCCCAACCCCACACCAGAGTGACCAATCACCTAGATCAGTGAGAATTTCATCTTTCCTGTACTCACATTGCAGTTTCAAGCCGCTTATAAAGTTTTATCTTGTTCAGTCAAGGAAAACAAAGGGGTTTTTGATGGCAGAGTAATTAATGAAATTTGATATAAAACCAAATTATCCCTGAAAAAAATAATTTTATCATCACGGAGTGCTGTTAAATAATTAATTAGTAGGATTTTACGCTTTTTCAGCAATGATTTTTATAAATAGCTTTTCAGAATAATTTACTTGAACATTCACCCCACGCGTAGGTTCCAATCTTTAATTTGATTGAGGTAAAATGTTTTAAAATTGGTTTTATTTTACTATTTTTATTTAGCTGTTTGTGTATCTGTGAAATTCCTTTAATGTGATTAGCTGTTCGGACAACCTGACCACATCACTTTAGTTCCACACTGAATCCCCAGTAAAGAAATTTACAATCACTTGCACTGCATGGTGATATAGTTGAAATTCTCATCAGAGAGATTGCTGGATCTCTTAGGAAGACTCATTTCGTGGTCATTGGTGAGTGGCCTTTTTTTTGCCACTGGCTGCAAAATCCAGGCTCAAAACCTTGGATTTATAGAACACCTTTCATGACCACAGATTGTCTCAAAGCATTTCACAGCCAATGAAGTATCTTTGAAATTTAGTCACTTTGCAATGTAGGAAGCACAGAAACCAATTGGTGCACGTGCCTTCCAATCTCAAGTCTTAAAAGCTTGCCAATTTTATAATCAAGCTCGTTCCCCTAACCATTTGAGAAACACGGATCATGTCTCTCCTTAGTTTCTTTTATCATTGATAAGAATTGCCAGTTTCTATGAGCCACTCATTGGAGATTACAGCCACAAGTCCTTGAAGCCTCTGTCATTCTTTTACAAGACCTCTATAATTTATTAAAGTCCTTTTGAAGATCGGTTGCCCAATAACGTACACAACACTCCAAGTGCATTCTCACTGGTAATCTGTGTATAACTACACTTGAGCTCTACCCATTGCATTGATTTTTGCTTTCAATGAATGGTGAATAATTTCTGCAAATCTTTTTCCTGTAGCAACCTCTTCATTATGTACGCATGATTAATATTTCCTATTCCAATAGGTGGAAGTTAGAGTATATTAAAGTCCATGGGTGGAATTGTCCCAGAATTGCATGAAGTGAGGTAGCGGATGGGAAAAAGAATGTTTTACCCGCTGGCCGTAATGGCAGTTTTCGCACCGTATCATCCCAATCCCACCTCATTAATCATGTATTCCCAGGAAACAGGCCATTTTGCTGGCGGGCAGCCTCCAATTCGCCTGCCATGCCATCACTTCGCTGCTTCCTCACGCTGGTGCCATATTTAAAGTGCAGCTGCACACACACCTCTCAGTGCTTCCAGCCTGGGACTGCTGCACAGAAAACATGGCCCCAAAAGGCAAGAAGACTGCAGTCCCCCGATTCAGTGATAGATCCCTGGGACGCCTTCTGGACACCATTGGAGCCTGCCACAATGCCTGCTACCTCCGCTCTGGCCACAGGAGGCCCATAAGTGTCACCATTCATGTTTGGGAGGCGGTGGCAGTGGTGGTCAATGCTGCACAGAAAAGGTTCGCCAACCAGCGGAGAAAGAGAATGAATGATCTCATCCATGCCATGTGGGTAAGGCAACCATCTCATCACACACACACAAGCCCATCATACATTTACTGGCATCTCACTCACTGCCAGCTCAAGGGACATCAGCACTCACTTTCTCACACACACACTCACATCTCCATCTGGCCTCATCTGCTCTGGAGGCTGCCCCCTCAGCCCTCACCATCTTGAGGCCACTTGCACAGATCAACAGGTGTCCTCCCACACACTGTTGAAAAGCGGATGGGAAAAAGGACATTTTACCCGCTGGCTCTAATGGTGGTTTTCGCACCGTATCACCCTCCTTATGGCTGGTCTCATAAGTAGAGACTTGCCCATGAGCCCCCCTAATAGTAATGTGGTGCTGCCTGCGAAGCCTGGCACTGATGACCACGAGTGCTGCCCGAGTCAAGGTAGGCAAACAAACCTCAAAGTCCCGAGTGAAGTGCAGCTCACCAGGTGCATGTCGCTTATGTTCAGTTATGAAACACATCAGCGTGTGCCCAGAGGATCCAGTATGGGGGGATGATTCCGGCGAGCAGGACTAATAATGATATGCAGATGTATTAGAAAGAAGTTCCTGACATCTGGCAGGGGGAAGGGCAGTATGCCATTGATGGGCAGAACGGACGATTGCAAACTGGTTTCACAATGTCGTGAAACTGATTTTTGGCCTTCCCGCCATATTGTCTATTCACGCCTGACACGACATCCGACACCAGTGGGCATAGAAAATTCCGCCCTATGTGTCAGCTTAGCCCTGATTTTAAAAAAAAATTCTATCAGTCTTTTTATACTTAACTGCCATATATTTCGCTTTATCAATAAATATTATATCACAATAAGTGGCCTTCTCTATATCATTGATGAATGACCTAGAACAAATCTCCACAGATCAGCACAAGCTTTTTTTTTCTTTCAATTAGTTCTGCTTTCTCAAGTTGACCCAGTTCCCAATCAATTGGGCAGATGCGACGTACATTTTGTCCAAAATGCTGTGGGAATGCTGATCATTAGATATAGAACACAGATTTGAATACCTTTCAAATTCATCTCTCTTTGCTTTCAATCCATCAAAGGCTTTTGGTTAACGTTTGCATTAGAATCATAAGCCTTTGATGTCATGGCCAGATTAACTATTCATTGATAGATAGCACAGTACAGTTTCAAGTCATTCAGAAGACAATAAGTGTAACTTGAGAACTTGGTAGCTTATTTTTTCAATTTAACACCAGTGATTTAGCCAAAGATCAGCGTTTAGAACAGATGTATATATTGGCAATTCATTGTCACCTCAGTTTAGTCTCCCTTGGGATTTTAATTACTTTCAATCCAAAATAAAATATAAGTAGGGTGCGTTACAACTGCCTTCTCTGTTATCATCGGTGTAGGTCTTTGATGAGGTTGTTCTTAGGTCAGGATTGATAGATACTGATGGAGGCTAGGCTGTTGGTAAACTTTACCTTTTATTGAACATTCTACTAATTACATACATTACAAGACTTAGCACAAGGGTTCACATTGAACTATCTCTCAGCATACTCGATTGCATTGTGATCTTACATCACTGATGATGTAAACTGTCTATTGACAAATTTAATATTAGCCCTTTATACTACATCTCTCCCCAAGTCTCTGACTTTAAATACATTATTTAGATTATCCTACGTCTCCCCACAAAGTCTCTGCCTCCATCTCTGGTTCACAGCGATAAGCATTGTGGTGGTTTTACCAACCTCCCTGATCCTGTTCTCAGCTCTCTTAGAGGTTGCATAGGACTCAAGTTCTCTGTATTCTCTCTCAAACTCTGTACAGTAGCATACGAATCTTCAGAGACTACTGGCTCTCTGTTCAGGTTATCCTTCTGATCATCTGGATAGTTAGTCCATTCCATTCCTGGTCTTTGCCTTGTAGATACAAGTGCATTTCTATTTCTTCTCACTATTCCATTTTCAGAATCTACAAGATAAGATCACAGATGTAGGGTTTTTTGCCAAGACTTGGCCTTCGTGATCCTGGTCACGAATTTAGGCTGTTTCACCTGGTTGGAGTTCTGGTAAATCCTGCACTCTATGGCGTTGATTATAGTTTCCGGTTTGATTTTCACTATACATATTCTCCTTCTCCCTTACTCTCTCTATATCTGCTGCTTTGAGCCATGGCATAAGCGTGTGAGGAAGAACAGGAAATTGTCTTCCCATCAGAAGTTCTGATGGAGCCAAACCATTCTGGAGTAGTGTGCAACAGTAGCTGAACTGTGCCAAGTTGGTATCGTCAGTTTTCCGCAACAAAGCCTTGAACGTCTTACTCCTCTTTTGGCCTCTCCATTTGCTTGTGGATATCTGGGTGAACCTGTTGTGTGGAAAAATCCAAAGTCTTCTGTGAATTGCTGAAAGGATTTGTTTACAAGCTGTGGGACATTGTCTGAGATGTCTCGATCTGGAATGCTAAGGGCAGAATATTGCTGTCTCCGTGAGGAGCCGGGCCTAACACGCTGACGCGTAAACTGACACGCGTCATTTCAATATTTTGTTCGGTGGGCAGTGCTGGAGGCGGCTGTGCGCCTGTTGAACTGTCAACGGCCTATTAAGGCCATTAAAAAAGCTGTTAACAAAAATTGTCCAACCTTAAGGCTGGCGGGCAGGCGAAGAGCCCAAGCGGCCTTCGCGTTTTTCAGGAAAACTCACCCATGGGCAGGGTGACGTTCCCTGAAGGTTATATAAAATAATTAAATTAACTTTCCAAACTTCACAAACATGTCCTGGCTCATGTGACACTGTCACATGATGGGACATTTTTAAATAAATTTTTACTTTATTTACTAAAAACTTTTAAAATCCATTCAATCTCCCTGAGGCTAATGGCCACGCGTAATGCTGGACAGGCCTTAATTGGCCTACCTGCATAAAATGGCGATGTGTAGCCGATCGCGGGTGGAGATCTGCTCCATGCCCGCCCCCACCAGCTCCTGTCCAGCCCGCCTCCCATAGGAAAAATTCTCCTCCATGTGTGACAAAAATTTATTTTAGTGATCTAATGACTGCATCTGAGGCTGTACCGTGGTCTTCATTGAACGTCTTGTTCAACCTCAATCCATCTGGAGTAATATTCAACAACTATGAAGAATGTATGCCCCCTCAAGCTCAAAAAGAACCATTCCGAGACATTCCCACTGTCTGGACAGAACTGAGTGTACCATCAGTATCCCATTTGCTCCTGGCGATGGATTACACAGGTGATGAAGCTTGAAATCATTTCCTCCAATGATTTTAAGATCCCTGGCCACCAAATGGCATTGTGTGCACTAGCATGACACTCGGTAATGCTTAGGTGTCCCTGGTGTACTCTCTGAAGGATCTCAGGTCTGACGACTCTGGATATGATCAATCTCTCATCATAAATTAGCAGGTCATCCATGACACTGATATGTCTTTGTTGCTTTGGGATGGGATTGTTTCAATATTCCCTAATTTTTTCACATTCTTCATCTGCTTTTTGCGACTTTTGAATTTCATTCAATTTCTCCAGCTGTTGCTGGTAGAAATTTTGTGGTTAATGAGGTAAAGGACTCTACATCATCGAGGAAATTTATGTCTTCTTGTTCAGGCTTTTCAACAGGAATGTGTGACAATGCATCTGACATTGCTTGTCATTTTTCTTGCTCCATTTTGCCTATTTGTTTCTAGCTTGATGCAAGCTGCCCTTCCTGGTAATGAACTTGTGGTTCCTTCACTTCCCGTTTCTGGGAAATCTTCTGCTTGGTGTTCTCTAGATTTTCACATAGTTCTATCAGATTCTAGTACCCTCACTTCAGCATACTGGTTTCAGTCTTCTCCTGAATCCCGTCGGTATTTCTTGGCTTCCAATTCATCTACTTTATAAACGAGCTGTAGATTTGTGCAAGCTTTTTGGCTAACAGTTTTGGGATCACTCTTGGTTTTGGATCACATACAAAGTTTCTGTGATTTCTCTTCCTTTGTACCGTAGTTTAGCAGTCAACTGTCCCTTGACCTCCAGTTAAATGCCTCCTGGACCGTGGAGTCATATGGTCGATGGTTAGAGAAAGTCTTGCTTTAGTCACTGTTTTGTGTCTGAAAGAACTTAAAGCACCTGCTTCGGTGTCTAATTTATATCTTGTTTTAGGTCCGTTGACCATAATGTCTGCGGTCCAATTGTTCCCATTAGATCCTGTAATTTCTCCTAAGAATGGCACTTCATTGTCTTTTTCATCTTCAACTTCTGGCATGCTCCATGTTTTAACTTTTGTGTTAGGAGCTTTTTGCTGTGATAAACAGTTTTGAAATGTCTTCCCCTCTTTCAGGAATAGCACTCCGCATTTTTGGCGGGGCATTCTTCACGCTATTGCAGCCTTTTCCCATCACAGCGAGAACACTAAGTGATGGTGGCTACCACATTTTCTGTTTCTGAGTAGGTGCACTGCTACTTCTGTGTCCTACAAACTGCACTGTACCAGTTGTCATGAAGAGATTAATGTCTATAATGTTAGTGGAAATTATTTGTTTAGATAGAGTTTAGTGGGGTGTCTCTCTATGTGTGTGTATGTGTGTGTGTCTTAATTGGATTAAAGCCAGCTAGCCTGGGTATAGAATAAAGTAAGTTTGAAATGGTAATTAGATAAACATGGGGAAGTTTAGAAACATAGGTGTCAATGGGACAGTTTGCATTTTTAAATAAAGCATTCAAGCTAGAAGATGCCAAGCAATGTGTGTTTTTTTCAGCTTACTAATAAAATTGGTGGAATCAAAAGATGTTATTGTTAGAAGAAGTTAAATTAAAAACCTAGTAATACAATAAGAAATTTACATTCAAAAGAAAACCTAGGTATAAACAGAAAGGAGTTTGTGTGTGTAAGGCAGAGGCATTTAAGATCTAACCAGCCTGTAAGCCTACAACTGTGTCTGCAAAAGAACCAAAGTGCAAAGGAACCTCATTTTGAATTTGTAAGGTCAAATGTGCTTTGCCTGGTGTCTGTTTAAAGTACGTGGGTTATTGTTGCCTTGGTGAAGATTTACCTGGGAGTGATTAATTTGGGGATTTGTTTAAAAGTTATTATGGTAGTAATTTGTAGACATGTGCTTGTGTTTAATTTGTTGTTAAATTAATAAATGTATAATTCCATTTTATAGAGAATACCTCTTGAGATTGAGCTGCATCTCAAACATACCAAGCTCTGAAGAAGAATTATATGGACTCGAAACGTTAACTCTGGGTTTTTTCTCTCCGCAGATGCTGTTAGAACTGCTGAGTTTTTCCAACATTTTCTGTTTCTGTTTCAGATTTCCAGCATCCGCAGTATTTTGCTTTTACCAGTTGGAAATATAGGTTATGACAGCTTGTTCAAGTTTGTCTCTGGGATTTAAACAACTCAGGCTTTACCAGTTGGCTCTATCTGATACAGTCATTTTTCTCTGCAAGATCTCCTTGTTGCCTTGAATAAATACAAGGTTTTGCTTTCTAACTTCTGCCTGCTTTGTTAACTGTACTGCTTTCAATAGCATCAAATCTTCCCTCACTGCATAAAATCTAATAAAGTCTCCTCTAAGAGTCCTACAAAAATCAAATCCTGAATTAATTCATCTTTCAGGGCTCTGTATTCGCATTTCTCAGCTAGTCAATATAAATTGTTAATGAAGAAATCTATGCTCTCTCCCAGTCTTTGGGTACATCTATTGAACTTCCCTTTCTATAATGGTGTTTCTTCTTAGGGTGAAATATGTTCCAAAGGCTTCTAGAACCTCTTCATACGTCACCGTCTCTTTGTTTATGCCCTGTCTGACCATTATGTCATCTGCAGAACCTCCTATGTCATAGAGAAGGGTACTGACCTCTTCCTTGCTAGGCTCCTCTGCTAGTCCCGAAGCAGTTCTGCACCTGGTAAACCTACGATACCAGTTCTGCCACTTCTCAGCTTATTTCAGGTCTTCTATGTTGTTGAAGCACTTTGGTAAAGGTAAACTTTTCTCCATGGCTTTTCTTCACTGTATCTTGTCTTCGAGTTCTGTTGGTGTTTTTCCTGCGCTGTCCTTGTCCTGCAATCATTTCTCTTGCTGCTTCTTTCAGTTGCTGGGCTCTTTACTTGGTGCTTTTTCCATCATGTTTTCCACTGTCACCATTTGTTATCATCATTTGAGTCTTAGATGAGGCTGTCCTTAGTCAGGATTGGTAGGTTCTTCTGGAGGCTAAGCTGTTGGTAAACTTTACCTTCTATTGAACATT
Organism: Cetorhinus maximus; assembly: GCF_964194155.1. Lineage (NCBI taxonomy): Eukaryota > Metazoa > Chordata > Chondrichthyes > Lamniformes > Cetorhinidae > Cetorhinus > Cetorhinus maximus. The sequence goes on from NC_135881.1 coordinate 30,970,151, forward strand.
CCACTATATCCATTACAAGACTTAGCATGAGGCATCACATAAAAGTATCCCGGAGCACACTCTGTTGTCATGTGATCTTACATCACTGACGATATAGACTGTCCATTTACATATTCAACATTAACCTTTTATACTACAACTTCAACTGGTGTCAGCGTTCTTGCTTCCCTCTGCCTCCTGCTGGGAAGCGTGAATGGCTGGATAGGTTTGGCTGTGATTATCCAGGCTGACATTTCAACAACGTGCTGAGGGAATGCTGCATTGTTGAACGTGCAATAATTCAAGTGCGAGAACAAACCAAAGCCCTGCTCACTTAAGTCGGCATAAAAGATCTCGGCATAATTTGAAGGAGAGCAGGAGGTTATCCCTTTCAATATTCATCCTTCAGCCAGCACCTAAAACAGATAATGTGGTTACTTATTGCACTGCTGTATTCGAGAGCTTGCTGCATGCAAATTGGCTGCTACCTTAAGCAGTAACGACACTTCATTAGCACTGCACAAGTACTTCATTAGCTGCAAAGCCCTTTGCGCGGCTCTGAGGTTATGAAAGTAAATTCAAAGTAGCAAAGGCTACTGACGAGTCACCCTCCAGTAATATCTGCTGGGTTGTAGATACATGGAGATTAGAATATTTTCATTAAAATTTAAACAAGATCTTGGGTTTAGAATACAATAAGACCTGCAGAATTTTCAAAAAATCCAAACCCTTGAATGTCTTTCTTAAGACTAACCCCATAATGAAAGCCAGATATTCATGAAATAAGAACAGAATATGGTAGAAATGCTCAGCAGATCAGCCACCACCTGTGGAGAGAAAGAGAGTTAACACTGAAACGTTAACTCTGATTCCCTCCACAGATGCTGCTTGACTTGCTGAGTATTTTCAGCACTTTCCCTTCTTATTTCAGGTTTCTTGCATCCTCAGTATTTTGCTTTGGTCATGCACTCCTGGTTGGCTCAAATGTGCTGGGACTTAGCAAGCAGCTAAGAAAATACCAGGTCGGGTGGTGCTACTGGAAAGCGAAAGGCGAGGTTGGAACAGTTGTGGTGAACTGTGTCTCTTTTCACAGTGAAAGGACCAACTTTTTTAAAAGCCATTTTTAACCTGGAACCACACCTCCAAGATGGTGTCTTGTCATCAACAGGTTTCGACAAATATCATCCACGATTGATCGACACTTACTTTCTCTTGAGTCCACAACCTGACAAATGCAGGTGTTCAAAATGATCTCCAGCTTGCCAGTACTCCTTTTTGTTGCTATGGTAATTATCCTCTGCTATGTGGTCTTTTAAAATGACAATTAACCAAGTTATGTCACCATTGAATGACTTTTTTAAAAAGGGTCCTTGTTCTTCAGATATGTGGATCAGTATCAGACTATTGTCACTACATACAAATTTTCACTACAACAGGAGTCATCCCAGTTGTCATGCCTTCCACAGCTGAATAGCCTGTCAACCATCATTGACATGACTCTCACTTGAAAATTGTTGGCTTGTGTGAGGCCGATAGACCTGTACCCCAGCATGAGGCAACATCCAAGGTGGGGTGGGCAGGGAGTGTAATTTTGAATAAGACGATTAATGGGGAAAAGTCCTCTTGGCTTCAAGAACTATTTGGAATTCTGGACCAGATTACTGTTGTGCTTGACCAGGTAGTGAAATTCAGTTGATCCAGATTATTATGTTCAACCGAATCTGCCCTCTCACAGATTTAAAGAATGTTAATAACATCCCATAAATATGCAGCAGTGTTCATTTAAAACAATTCCATCCTTATCTCAATCCAGCACAGATTGTCCCATTCTTTCAAATCAAATGTTCCTTGATACTTGTGAAATGTCAGGATTTTGCTATTGAATCATGTTTAAATGTTTTAAAACAAATTGAATTTGCAAGTTGAACAAAAGACACAGACTGCAGGCATCAGATATGTGGATTAAAACAAGATCGGCCAGTTTATGGAATGTCACAAAACACTGCACATTCTGACTTGGTATAGTGACAGCCATTATCTCAAAGTTGGCACATTATCTAGGGTTACTATTAAGAACGAGTGATACTGGGGGTGAAATTCTCCTGCTTGTCTGCCAATACTCAACTGGCAAAAGATTCATGGAAACCTTAAAACAGCGGTGTGGAACCTACGGCCGTGGGCTGGATCCAGCCCACAGCAAGATTTCTAAAAAATATAGAACTATGACAGCTGTGCTTTCAAAATAGCATTTATCATCATCGTTACAAATTTGCTTTGGATAAAAGTGTCAGCCAAATCGCAATAATAATACTTAACAATATGATATTCAAATTCAGCCATTGTGTTAAAACAGCGGGCGAGTTGAACGTTTCTGTATTCTCTCTTAAAAAAACTAAATTAAGTTGATTTTTATGTGTGTGGGGCCAGCGCCTGATTTTGACTATGCGTGAATGGTCTATGATAAAAAGGTTCCCCACCCCTGCCCTAAAATAACTGGTAAAACAGTGGGAAAATGGAAAGAACCCAAAGGAAATTCATCCCCATTCTCTTCAAAATCACATGGGGGGCATTGTGGGGGAGCTGGGGTGCGGGCGGGGTGGGGTGGGGAGAAAGAATTAAGAGGGCCAAGAAATAATTAATTTGCTTTAGAGAGCACCTTTTATAACCTCAGGGGGTATCTTGAAATGCTTAATTCATATTTAATGAATTCCTTTTAGTCACTGTTGTAACGGAGGGAAGCATGACAGCAAATTTGCACAGCAATGCCCCACAAAACACAAAAAGGTAAATGGCTAAATAAAATGTTTTAATAGAGAGATAAAGGCTTGCCATGCTGTTAGGTATGGAGTTCCAGGATTCTGGAACAGTAGCAACGAAGGAGCAACAATATACCCCCTAGTCAAGATGATCCATGACTTGGAGGGGAAACTTGGAGATGATGGTGTTCCCAAGCACCTATTGCCCTTGTCCTTCTAGGTGGTGTTACTTTTTTCTTTCTTCTCCTTCAGCTCCCTGTCTGAAGGCAGGTCCTTGGTGATTATTCATTAAGCCACGACGAAATGTGAGGCAAAGAGGCAGGTACCAAATCTATCTCAGTTGTTGGTGTTGATCTGGTCCACATGCTAACCATCGAGCCAACTGAACTAACTCTTCAGCCTTTGCATTTTTAAAAGGGTCCAGTCCAAGCAAACTGAGTTGCTGGAAATGTTCCAAATCGTTGGGTTTCAGGAACTGAACTGAAAGGTGAGAAAAAATATATCTTGTAGGCTGGAAATAGATCTTGGAATGGGCTAGACTCCAGGTACCAGCTGAGTTCTCACAATCATATATCTGATAATAAACTGATAATTAGAAAGGAAGCCATGCACACTCTTGGTTACAGATCAGGGTAAATAAAAATGCAATGTTAAAACATATTTATTCTACAGATAAAAACAGAAACTGCTGGAAATACTCAGCAGGTCAGGCAGCATTTGTGGAGAAAGAAACAGAGTTAATGTTTCACATCTGTGGCCTTACATCAGAACATTGTTCTTCTACACATTATTTCAGTAACACAACTTCGTGAATTGTTTGATTTTTTTTACTTAATTTGTTATTATTTTGGACGTTGAAGATTTCCAAAGAATGATAATTAATAATATTTAATTATTTGCTATTTTTTCTTCTCCTGTATTTTCATATCGTTTTTAAATAGTTTATTTTGTTTATCTTACACACCTTAATGGGCTCCAGCCTGTGCTCAAATTCGTCTTTGAAATGTAGCAGTCAAATGAATTCCTTTCCTTTGCGTGCTAGTTGAGAAATCTGCCAGGGGGCTCTCTACTACTGTCTGCCGCAAGTCTACCTTCATCACTGGTCAATATACGTATTGGGATTCCTATAGTTCCGTGAGCTATAAGATTGGCCTTAAAGGCAACCTCATAAATAGGGCCCGAGCCACTTGCTCACCGTGCAAGCTTGATGCTGAAGTCGGGTGCTTGAAAGCCATCCTGCCACGTAATGGCTACCCTGATCAGACCATTGCTCACTGTATATCGCGCAAACTCATGAAAGGGCCTAAGACCACCACTTTCGGTCCTGAAAATTGCCCAGTCTACCTCAGATTACCCTGGAAGGGGGAAGTATCTCAAAAATTTCAGCAGCAGGTGAAGCTAGCCATTTCGTGCTGCTACAATGCAGTAGCAATGCGAGTGATGTTCACCACTAACAGGATGCTGCTGTCAAGCCAAGAAGACTTTCTGCCTATCACACAAATGAGTAATGTGGTATATGAACTTCAGTGCCAGTGTGATGCTAGGTACGTAGGCCTTCTGTCCCAGAGACTGGCGGATCGTATCAAACAGCATGTTCCTTCAGCTGTTCACAACAGGCAAGGTACCAATCGTATCCAAACAGTCCATGTTTGCAAAACTCAAAACACATTGTCCAACATCAGATGTGATTCCGCAAATAGACAACATTTGTGAAACTATCCTGAGTGTGCTAAGAATTACGCTGACAACCAGTTCAAGATTATCAGTCTGGTTCGCAATGTGGCTCACTTACTCATGCTAGAAGCTACATATATTAATGCACAGAGCTCTGTTCTTTGCAGACAGAAAGAACATGTACACATATTGCTCCTGTTCCGGCTGAACAAAATAGGCGACAGCCATACCCTGGTTCATTCCCCAGGGCTATGCTTTGACCAATCAGAGCCAAGCTGCCTGGTTTGAATTTAAACAAAGCTTGGCACTTAACTGTCAGTCATCAGTTAACTGGTGCATTATCCATGGCAACACCTCTACCAGAGTCCACTTGCCAACCAATCAGCACTGTCTTCTCAAGAAGTATAAATTATTGTTCCCTTTACATTTGGTATTCTTGTGAATTGTCCTGATGAGTACAAGATGAAAAGCTTCAACAACATGTGTCTTTTTTCAGCAATGTTCAAGTTCTGCGCTACCAAATGACTGTTTATTTTGTTATTAGCAGTTAGCTTGTAGAAGACAACAAATCTGCAACAAATCAACAAATATTAGATCTGAGGTCCAATTTGGTGCCAGCGGTCATGCTATTTGAATTCTATTTGATTTAATAGATTGCCAGGGAAATTACCTGTTCACTAGGGACAGAACCATCCCAGATTTGCACTAAGTGCGGTAATGGGCAGGTAAAACAATGCTGTTTTACCTGCTGGCCGCGTTGGTGGGTTTTCACGCCGTATTGTCCCAAATTGGCCACATTATTTGTGCATTCCCAGGAAACATGCCATTTCCATGCCGCTTCATCATGCCGAGCACCATATTTAAAGTCCAGCCGTGCGCACATACATCTCAGTGCTTCCAGCCCATGACTGCCAGGCAAGATGTCCACGAAAGGCAAAAAGACTGCAGCCCCCAGGTTCAGCGACGCCTGACTGGTACATCTTTTGGATGCTGTGGAGTCCCACCGGGATGTCTTCTACCCCGGCTCTGGCTGCCGGATGCACAGTGGCGTCATCAGCCAGGCCTGGGAGGTGGTAGCAGCAGTGGTGAGCGCTAACGCCCTTCAAAAGAGGACAGCCACCCTGTGCCACAAGAGGATGAATGATCTTCTCCGTTCCGCCAGGATAAGTCGCTCTTCTCATCACTCTTAACTCACACATTCACAAACCCATCACACATCCACAGTGATGTCACTCACTGCAGTGCAAGGGACATCACCGTTCACTCTCTTACACACATACCTTCAATGTCCTCATCCCATCCATGGTACCACTCAACACCCACACAGGCCTGGCATACTTATCATCTGGCCTGGCAAGCATCCTGCTTACACTCTATCTGTATTCATGCAGGACAAGCTGGCACACAACAAGATGGAGAGGTCACAGACTGGTGGAGGAATGCCTGAAATCAAGGTCCTCATGGACTTTGAAAACAGATCCATCCAGCTGACCAGGGACAATCTGGACCATTCCTGTGCTGACGGTGAGGTCGGTGGTGCCCTGCCAAGTGAGGATCCAGCAATGCAAATCCATCAGACAATCATGCTGTGAATGATGTGTCCTGTTTCACAGGCCACTGCCATGCACTAATTATCTCTCCTTGCTTTCGCAGACACATCTGGGAAACAGCCGACAGAGTTCATGACCCAGAGCTTCCAATCAAGCCTTGAAGAAACCTCTGAAGAGGAATCTGAAGGCACCCTCTTTGAAGTCCTGCCACAGCGCTCACTCACATGCTCCACCAGTGCAGAGACACACTACTCGGTGGGACCTAGCTTTAGAATGGCCTCGGGATCACAACCTGGTGAGCACATCACACTGTCTGATCCACAGCAGGTGGAGGCAGGGACTTCCCAGGTGTCTGTAGGACTGCTGGAGGCCAGAAACTTGCTGAGTCCAAGTCAGATGACGAGCCTCTGGACTTGGTCATGTCACAGTTGCTGGAACTGCAAAGGCAAGCTCGGGAACATCAGGAAGGGATGTCCGCTGCTCTCTTCAGATTGCAAGGCACGATGGAGGAGTCCATCCGCCTTCACTCTGAGTTGATGGCGTCAACATACTAACGCACCAAGGTCAACACTGGTAAGATGGTAGCCGCCATGAAGACTTGGTCCGGGACATCGGTCCTGCACTGCTGTGCAGGATCAACTCTATCGCTGATGCCATAGTTGCCCTCCAACAGTGTGTACATGGGAGGGGTGCCGGGCAGCTTGATCTCACTCCAGCTATCCCTTCTTCTCAAGGAGTCAGCCTAGGGCCCTAGGGCACCAATAGGAAGGAGGATAAGGCTGAGGAGGGTGCCACTGCCACACAGCAGGACCCCAAAAGCAGGCTGGGGCCCTCCAAGTCTTGGCCCTCCAGAGGATACCCGCCAGGGTCATCACAGACAGGACATTGCAGTCAGCAGGCTACCTCCACACCCGCTGTGGACGTCCAGGGAGCACCAAGGCGTTGCGGCAGAGTTAGGAAGGTTAAGAAGAATTAATTGCACAGCCTGGGCACTGGTGTCAATCACTTGTACACGCTGTTCACTATTGTCAATAAGCTCCCAAGAATGTCACCCTGCCAATGGCTCCTTGTTCTGATGAGCAGTGTTCTTGTCACTCAGACGTGAAATCTTTCTGCACAAGATAAAGGCAGGTGTCTCAGTCCAGGGCCTCTTCCCTGTGCTCTGTGCAGCCTTCAGACCAAAGTGATAGTCCAGCCTCACACTCCCTGGACACATTACTGATGCCTGCACCTTGATGGTGCTGGTCATTGCTGCCAGAATGTTGTGGGCAGGCGCCACAGAGTTCCATCATTCCCTCTGTGTGTTCTCAGCACCTTTAAAGTGGGGCAGGCCCCCGTCTCCTCAGCATCTGTGACCAGTGACGCTGTGCTCCTGAAGGGCTCAGTTGCTGAAGGCGGACAAAAGATCAGGTGCTTCTAAACTTTCATGGCTGCATCTCTATGATATGACCCTGATCACAGAGCGCAAGCAAGCTGCCCTCGGCCAGACAGGAGTCAGACATTCTCAGAGGCTATGTGAAGATCTATGGAGTGTCCTCAGTGCATGTCGTCATCATCCTGCTGCAATTGAGTGACTATTAGGGTCTCCACTGCATCTTCATGACAGGAGCATTCACACAGAGGGTATTCATGCTGCCATAAGCCAGACTGGAGTCAAATGTTCACAGATGCAATGTGAGGATATATGAGGTCACCTCACTGCATGTCATCATCATCCTCCACAAATTTAGCAGCTATGAGGGCCTCCCGAGCGCTTGCCTCGTTTTGCCTGTCCAAGGGCCTCATCCCAATCATCGTCGCCTCCAAGGACCTCCTCACCCTCATCCCCGCCGGTGTCCTCCTCATAAGGGGAGATCTCCCGCTCCTCGGCCAGCTTGTCTCCCCGTTGCAGCAACAAGTTGTAAAGGGCGCCGCAGATGACAACAATGCGCAAAACCCTCTGTGGACGATATTGCAGGGCTCCACCAGACTGGTCCAGGCATTGGAACCTCATCTTCAGCATCCCGATGGTCTGCTCCACTGAGTTGCAAGCTACAGCATGAGCTTCATTATAGCGCTGCTCTGCTGCAGCCTGAAGCCGCCGCACGGGTGTCATCAGCTACGTCCTCTGTGGGTAGCCCTTGTCCCCGAGGAGCCAACCCTGCAGCTTCTATGGACCCTGGAAGACTCCAGGGATCTATGACTGATTGAGAATGTAGGAGTCGTGCACACTCCCTGGAAATTGTGCGCATACCTGCAGGATGCACTTCTGGTGGTCGCACACCAGCTGCACATCGAATGGAAGCCCTTGCGGTTGCTGTAGTCCACCATGTGTTGTGATGGAGATCTGAGCGCCATATGAGTGCATCTCGATTGCACCCTGCACCTGTGGGAAACCCGAGATCTGGGCAAATCCAATCGCTCTTGCATCCTGGCTGTCCTAGACCCGGGTGAAGTACACAAAGTTGTGTGCCCTCGCAAAGATGGTATCCGTGACTTCATGGATGCATTTGTGGGTGGAGGCTTGTGAGATCCCACAGTGGTCACCTGTGGAGCCCTAAAAGGAGCCACCAGAATAGAAATTGAGCATCATGGTCACTTTCATGGCCACTGGCAGCGGATGCCCTCCATGTCCCCGTGGCGCCAAATCCTGCAGTAGCTGGCAGATGTGGCCAACCAGTTCCCTAGAAATGTGTAGTCTTTGGTGACACTGGTTCTTGGTCATCTGCAGGAATGAAAGGCAGCATCTGGAGACACTGGTGTCGCTAGGCGCCAACCAGTAACGGCTCACTGTGGTTCTTCAGTGGCATGTGCGGGAGCCCCAGCCTCTCCTCTGTCGTCTTTGCTCTCTATAGGCTATCAGGCATAGTTAGTTCACCAGGCTCCATGATCCTGATGTACTCCTCCTGCAAGATGAAAGAGAGAGCCACGTGGTTAGCAGGGGTGTACTAAGAACCTGTCCTGGTTAAGTGTGAAGCCCCTTAATGCTTCCTGGAGAGTGCTGGCCACCACTTGGATGGCCAGAGATTAGTGCACTGCATGGCTGCCCGAAATTCCACCTTCCTCTGTCCCACTCCACCTGACCGACTGGCGGCAGCTTTGCCCATTGGACTGCATGTTGTGCTCTCAGCTCGGGCTCAGGCATTCTCCTAACCCGTGCTGCAAGGCTGCCCTGTTAGCTTGAACCATGAGGGAGACTGGTCCAAACCAGGATGCTGACATTGCAAGGGGCTGTGAGCACCTCCAGCAGTGACTGCTCCATCGCCAGCTTCAGTGAGGAGATTGTACAATGTGTGCAGCCATCCAACTGTTCTGCAGCCCACTAAAATGCTCATGACTTTGCAGTCTGTGCTGGGCAGGGGGTGAAAAGCTTTGGAGCACTTGGTGGCACTTTGATGCCTCTACATTGCTTCAGTGGACAGATAAGCTAGAGGCCCGACTCCAATCATATCAATGGCTGTGCTTGAACTGTCTCAGCTGCAGAGGATTGGTCACTTTATACAGATTTCCCTAATGCGTGGCCACTTCCCTCGCCCCCTACCTCCATCCTGAATGCTTGTGAGCTATATTCAACAGGAGGGCTGCCCTTGACCACCCCCTTCTCCAAAAGTCTATTTTTTAATCAAAAAATATATTTTATTCATAAAATACCTGGAAAAACATTACAAAACATTTCTAAATGGCCATCACAAAAAGTACAATCATTTTCAACTTTTACACATGGATCACGAGGTGCTTCAATACAATCAATGAATATTACAGTCATTTCAATATGGTCAATACAGACAGTCAACATACATCATATTGCACTCTGTGGTGCTTCAATACAATTATGATACATTTAGTATTCAGTACATACGTTTATTGTGATTCATACAGCGCGAGGGTTCTATACCTTTCCCAGCCCCTCGATGCACTATTGCCCAACGGTCTTAGACAGCAACCTTTCCCCATTGCGCCTTTGCGGCGGCTGCCCCAGGCTTTAGTGCATCCCTCAGCACGTAGTCCTGGACCTTGGAATGTGCCAGTCTGCAACACTCATTCGGGGACAACTCTTTGCACTGGAAGACCAACAAGTTTCGGGCAGACCAAAGAGCGCCTTTTATCAGCTGCAGTTGATGTTTGTCTCGGTGTTTGTCCCTGGGAACATCCCATAGAGCAGAGAGTCTTGTGTCACAGCACTGCTTGGGATGAACCTCGACAATACCCACTGCATCTCTCTCCAGACCTCCTTTGCAAAGGCACATTCCACAAGGAGGTGAACAGCGGTCTCTTCCCCCACCACAGCCACCTTGAGGGCAACGTGCAGAGGGGGTGAGATTCCTGGCATGTTGGAAAGATCTGATGGGGTGGGGGGAGGGGGCCTTTCTCACCACCAGCCAAGCTACATCTTGGTGCTTGTTGGAAAGTTCTGGCGATGAGGCATTCTGCCAAATGACTTTGACAGTCTACTCGGGGAACCATCCAACAGGATCCACCCTCTCCTTTTCCCGCAGGGCCTCTAAGATGTTACGTGCCGACCACTGCCTGATGGACTTGTGGTCGAAGGTATTTCTCTGCATACATTTTTCCACGAGGGACACAGGTGGTACAGCACGGTCCAACTACTTGGAGCGTTCCGTGGCTGCGTGGCCAGGCCCATCCTTCGCAACATCGGGGACAGGTAGAACCTCAGCACATATTGACACTTGGCTATTGCGTACCAAGGGTCTACGCATAGCTTGATGCAGCTGCACACAAAGGTGGCCATCAGGATGAGGGCGACGTTGGGCACGTTTTTTCCCCCTTGATCTAGAGGCTTGTACCTCGTGTCCCTGCGGACACGATCCATTTTCGACCTCCAGATAAAGCGAAAGATGGCTCGGGCGATTGCCATTGCGCAGGAGTGAGGAATGGGCCAGACCTGCGTAACATACCAGCAACAGTGAGAGTGCCTCACACCTGATGACCAGATTCTTACCCGCAATGGAGAGGGAGTGTCATTCCCACATGCCCAGCTTTCTTTCCACCATAGCCACTTGCTTCTTCCAGTTTCTAATGCATGCTCCGGTTCCTCCGAACCATATCCCCAGCACCTTGAAGGGGACAAAGGATCAGTCAGCCCAGTTCCCAAAGAACATGGCCTCGCTCGTGCCACGATTTAGCTTGGCTCCTGAGGCCAGTTCAGACTGGTTGCAGATGTTGATTAGCCTGCGCACCGACAGTGGATCCAAGCAGAAGACAGCAACATCATCCATGTACAGGGAGGCTTTGACCTGAATGCCTCCACTGCCTGGGATCGTCACTCCTCTCATGCCTGGATCCTTCCTGATGGACTCAGCAAAGGGTTCTGTGCAACACATAAACAGGACAGGGGAGCGAGGGTGGCCCTACCTGACTCCAGATTTAATTGGAAAGCTTTCTGATTCCCACCCATTGATTGAAACTGCACGGCTGATGTTAGTGTAGAGCAGTTGGATCCAGTTGCAGATTCCTCCCCCAAACCCCATTTTGGAGAGCACATCCACCATGTAGGTGTGCGATATTCTGTCAAAGGCCTTCTCCTGATCCAGGCTAATAAGGCAGGTGTCCACACACCTGCCCCTGTACATAGGTAATCGTATGCCCGAGTAGCGCAAGGCTGTCAGAGATCTTCCTGCCTGGCACAGCACAGGCCTAGTCAGGGTGGATCACCAACTCCAGAGCAGGCTTGACCCAATTGGCGATGACCTTGGTCAGAATCTTATAGTCCACATTCAGCAATGAAATGGGTCGCCAATTTCTAATTTCCTCCCTTTCACTTGTAGATGAGGGTGATGATGCCTTTCCTCATGGATTCTGACATGCTGCCGGCCAGAAGCATACTCTCATACACTTCTAGCATGTCTGGGCTGATCCAGTCCCACAGAGCCGAATACAACTCAGCCGGCAAGCCGTCGCTTCTGGGAGTCTTACTCTTCTCAAAGGACTCAAGGGCCTTAGTCTTTTTAAAAAAAAATACCTTATTCATACAATACCTGGAAGAACATTACAAAACATTTCAAAATCGCCATCACAAAAAGTACAATAAGATTCAACTTTTACACATGGATCACGAGATGCATCAATACCATCAATGAATATTACAATCTTTTCAATATGGTCATTACAGACAATGGTATTGGAGTTATCAACATACATCATGTTGCACTCTGAAGTGCTTCAATACAATTAGTATTCAATGCATACATTCATTGTGAGCTGTACAGCCCGAGGGGCTCTCAACAGTTCCCAGCCCCTCGGTGCATAATGGCAGAAAGGTCTTAGACAGCGACCTTTCCCTTAGTCGCCTCAATGGCAGCGCTGCCCTTGCCCACCCCACCCCCCAACGTCCTTCAAACTTGAAGTCCAACAGGTGACCCTGGCGACTGCTCCACAACATTACTGTGTACTCACCTCCAAGTTCCCCTCAAAGTGCAGCCCACTAAGTGCACGCTTTTTAGGTGCTGTTGTGAAACACATTGGCAAGTTTTCCTGCCGATGTGGACGGATGATCCAGTGGGGGCGGGAGGGGTGGATTCCGGCAGCTGGCATAATAATGACATGCAGATATATTATCATGAGGTTCCCAATGTCCTAAGGTGGGGAACACCGTTGGCGGGCTGAGCGGACGATCGCGAACTGGTTTCATGCCGTCGTGAAGCCGATCGCGCCATATTGTCCACTCACACCATCGAACATGCCTGACGGCAGCGGGCACGGAAAATCCCTGCTGAACGTTTACAATTGAAACAAATCAATACTGACAGGAAAAGAAAGGATTGGCACAACTTCAGCTTTGTGTTCATCAGGTCGCAACAGGGAAATCAAAGATTCTTCTAAACATCATATTGCTTTAGCATTAGGTTCTATGTAGTTTCTTTTTATAAATCAATTTGTATAGTATATAGCACATATTACAGTCAGGCAAAGCTCTAGACTGAGTTGAAAATGAAACCATTAGGCACGATCCAGGCTGCTAGCCCCTTTTATTTGTCAGATGACTCATTGAGTTCAGGATTTCAGGTTTAGGTTTCTGCTTAGGTCTTCTTAAATCTATATCCTTTGATTGTTGCTCGCTCATTCCACCTGTCCAATGCATCAGATTAGCTTCACATTCTCCCATACAAAAGCAAAGTTCACAGTCATTACAGGAAGTGGAAGCTACACCAATGCTCAAACACTACATTAAGTGCTTTTCACTCATTTCGCACAGCAATGGATATCAAGTTACTTTCAATAACACTTTTTATTATCTCGATTGAATCTGTGATTCTGTGGTAGCTGTTTGCATCTTGCCTACAAGAATATTTCCTAAATTCATTTGATACAAAATTAGTCAGCAAAGGAAAATGAATCAATATACAAGGTGAACATGATTTTAGTCAAATAATATGAGGATTGTTTTCTTTTGGGGTGATCATTTAGGCACTTTTGACAGAATAACTAGTAGGAAAAAGGACATGGACAGTATCATTATAATAAAATTATTATCATAATAAATGTTTACAGGCCTCAAAAAAATACAATTTTCAAGACTGAATAGTTTGAACTGTACAATCATTCTTTCTTACAATTTATGTAAAACATGTTTGTATGTAGCCTACAACCCTATTTCTAACTTTGATTCAGTGAACTTTTCTCCCAGAGGGTTGAACTGTTAACATAGATATGTTTCAAGTATACCCTATATGATTGTATTTTGTTCAACATTTTTGTGTCCTGAAATATGCAAAACCTTTGGTTTTAGATTTGTGTAAGGGTTTAAAACTTTAGGAATTGGATTCCAAACTAAAACACAATTTGAGCACAGGTGGAAAATTGTCAGTTCACGGCTCAGTTGTCTGTTTTACAGACCAAAGATTCGCCTTTCAACTGAGTTCAGTTGAAAAAACAAATGGGGTCAGTGGAGAACATGCGGTCAATTCACAACTGGCAGGTTTCCGCTAATGCCCAAAGTGAAAATTACCCCACCACAGGAGAGTTTCCCATTCCCTTGTGGACTTGGTCCATAATCTGTTTATACTCATGTCCTTGCTGTATTCCACAGAAATTTAACAATTGATAGCTTAAGTGAAAAAGTAAATTATTTTTCATATACTAAAAAGAAAAAGCAACCAAACTGGAAACAAACACTACCCGAATGCATGCAACATTCGCAACAAGGTAGATGAATTGACGGCACAAATAGAAGTAAACAGGTATAATCTAATTGCCATTGTGGAGACATGGCTACAGGGTGGCCAAAGCTGGGAACTGAATGTTCAAGGGTATTCAACATTCTGGAAAGATAGGCCAAAAAGAAAAGGAGGTGGGGTAGTGCTGTTAATAAAAGATGACATTAATGAGAGGAGATCTTAGATAGGGAGATTAAGATGTAGGTTTAGGTGGGGCTAAGAAACAACAAGGAGCAGCAAACTTTGGTGGGAGCTATTTATAGGTCACCAAACGTAGTGGTAATGTAAAGCACAGTATAAATCAGGAAATTGTTCATGTAACAAGAGTAATGTAGTAATAGTGGTGCACTTCAATATACATATAGACTGGATAAATCAAATTAGCACTAATGTTGTGGAGGTCAAATTCCTGCAATGTTTACAAGATGGTTCTCTAGAATGGTATGTTGAGGAACCAAATAGGAAATGGGCTATTCTCAATCTAGCAATGAGAAAAGTCTAATTAATAATCTTGTTGTAAAGGAGCATTTAGAGAAGAGTGACCATAATATGATGGAATTTTACATTAAGTTTGAAAGTGATGTATTTCAATCTGAAGCTAGGCTCTTAAATCTAAACAAAGGAAACTACAAAGGTATGAGGAGGAAGTTGGCTGTGGTAGTTTAGCAATCTACATTAACAGTTATGATGGTAGACAGGCAACTGCTAGCATTTAAAGAATTAATACAACAAGTACACATTACTTTGAGGCACTAAAACCCAACAGGAAAAGTGATCCAACCGTGGCTAACAAGAGAAGTTAGATTGTATTGGATCAAAGAAGAGCTTATAAAGTTGCCAACAAAGTAGTAAGCCTAAGGATTGGGAGCTTTTTAAAATTCAGCAAAGGAGGACCAAGAAACTAATAGACTTTAAAACCTTCTATAGGTATATAAAAAGGAAAAGATTAGCAAAGTGGGCCCATTACAGGCAGAGAATGAAGAATTTATAACGGAAAATAAGGAAATGGCAGAGAAACTAAACAAATACACCGAGGAAGATACAAAAAAACATCGATATGGATTGTGAATTGCTGGGGCCCAAGCACTAATCCTTGCAGTACCCCTCTGGTCACAACCTGCCAATCTGAGAATGATCTGTTCATGCCTACTCTCTGTTTTCTGACCATCAACCAATCCTCAATCAATGCTAGTATATTTCCCCAATCCCATGAGCTCTAATTTTGTTTACACAGCTTGTGTGTGGGACCTTATCAAAAGCCTCTTCTGAAAATCCAAATACACCACATCCACTGGTTCTTCCTTATCTATTCTGCTAATAAGATCCTCAAAGAAATTCCAACAGGTTTGTCAAACATGATTTCCCTTTCATAAATCCATGTTGACCCTACCCAATCCCACCATTATTTTCTAAATGCCCAGTTGTCACACCCTTGAGAATAGATTCTAGCATTTTCCCTGCTACTAATGTCAGGCTAAAGGTCTGTAGTTCCCTGTTTTTTACTCTCCCTCCTTTCTTAAATAAATAATTTATGAAAGGGAAATCATGTTTGTAAAACCTGTTAGAGTTTTTTGAGGATGCAACAAGCAGCATAGATATGGAGGGAGCAGTGGATGTGGTGTATTTGGAAGGCTTTTGATAAGTTCCCACACAAGAGTCGGTAAACAAAATTAGAGCACATAGGATTGGGGAGGTGGTGGCATAGTGGTATTGTCACTGGATTAGTAATCCACAACCCCACAAAATCTGGAATTAAAAGTCTAATGATGACCATGAAACTATTGTTGATTGTTGTAAAAACCCATCTGCTTCACTAATGTCCTTTAGGGAAGGAAATCTGCTGTCCTTACCTGGTCTGGCCTACATGTGACTCCAGATCCACAGCAAGGTGATTGACTCTGAAATGGCCTAGCAAGCCACTCAGAATCTTTACAGTGCAGAAAGGAGGCCTTTTGGCCCATCAAGCCTATACTGGCTCCCTGAAAGAGCATTCTACCTCGTCCTACTCCACCACCTTATCCCTATAACCTTGCACATTCTTTCTTTTCAGGTAGAAATCCAATTCCCTTTTGAATACCTTGAATGAACCTGCCTCCTGCATCCTTTCAGGAAGTTCATTCCAGACTCCAACCACCCTCTGGGTGAAAAAGATTTTCCTCACCTCACTTTTACTCATTTTGCCAATCATTTTGAATCTGTGCCCTCTAGTTCTTGATGCCTTGAGTGGGAACAGTTTCTCACTATTTACCCTATCCATACCCCTCAGTATCTTGAATACCTCTATCAAGTCTCCTCTCAGCCTTCTTTTCTCCAAGAAAAACAGTCCCAACTTCTCCAATCTATCCCTGGAATCATTCCTGTGAATCTCCCCTGTACTCTCTCCAATGCCTTCACATCCTCCTCAAGTTTGGTGCCCAGAACTGGATGAGGTACTCCAGATGAGGCCTAACTAGTGTCTTATACAAGTTCAACATGACCTCCTTATTCTTGTACTCAATGCCCCTATTAATAAAGCCTAAGATATTGTATGCTTTATTAACTGCTCTCTCAACATGCCCTGCCATCTTCAATAACTTATGCGCATAAACAGCGAGGTCCCTCTGTTCCTGTACCTCCTTTTGAGTTTCTCCCTTTATTTTGTACTGTCTCTCCATAATCTTCCTGCCAAAATGAATGTACTCAGTTGTATCAAACTGCTAAAAAGACAATAAAAAGGAACGAAACTGGATGGATCACCTAGCATTGACCTAGGCACCGGAAACGACACAGCAAACTCAACCCTGTCAACCCTGCAAAGTCCTCCTTACGAACATATGGAGGCATGTGCCAAAATTGGGAGAGCTGTCTCACAGGCCAGTCAAGCAACAGCCTGACATAGTCATACTCACGGAATCATAACTTACAGATTATGTCCCAGACATTATCATCACCATACCTGGGTATGTCCTGTTCCACTGGCAGGACAGACACAGCAGAGGTGGTGGCACAGTGGTATACAGTTGGGAGGGAGTTGCCCTGGGAGCCCTCAGTATTGACTCTGGACCACATGAAGCCTCATGGAATCAGGTCAAACATGGGCAAGGAAACCTCCTGCTGATTAGCATGTACCACTCCACACCACCCATCCATCCACCCTCAGCTGATGAGTCAGTACTCCTCCGTGTTGAACACCACTTGGAGGAAGCACTGAGGGTGGTAAGGGCACAGGATGTACTCTGGGTGGGGGACTTCAATGTCCAGCACCAAGAGTGGCTCAGTAGCACCACTACTGACTGAGCTGGCCAAGTCCTAAATGACATAGCTACTAGACTGGGTTACAGAAGGTGGCAAGGGAACCAAGAAGAGGAAGAAACATACTTGACCTCATCCTCACAACCTGCCTATTGCAAATGCATCGATCCATGACAGTATCAGTAGAAGTGACCACCACACAGTCCTTGTGGAGACAAAGTCCCATATCTACATTAATAATACCCTCCATCTTGTTGTGTGGCACTACCACCATGCCAAATGGGATAGATTTTTAACAGATCTAGTAACTCAAGACTGGAAAATGATAGGGCACTGTCGGCCATCTGCAGGAGCAGAATTGTACTTGAACACAATCTGTAACCTCATGGCTCAGCATATCCCCCACTTTACCATTACCATCAAGCCAAAGGATCAGCCCTTGTTCAATGAAGAGTGCAGGAGAGCATGCCAGGAGCAGCACCAGGCATACTTAAAAATGAGGTGTCAACCTGGTGAAGCCACAACACAGGGCTACTTGCGTGCCGAACAGCATAACCAGCAAGTGATAGACAGAGTTAAGCGATCCCACAATCAATGGATCAGATCTAAGCTCTGCAGTTCTGCCACACCCAGTCGTGAATGGCGTGGACAATTAAACAAGTCACTGGAGGAGGAGGCTCCACAAATATCCCCACCCTCAATGATGGAGGAGCCCAGCACAGCAGTGCAAAATATAAGCAAGCCTTTGCAACAATCTTCAGCCAGAAGTGCTGAGTGGATGATCCATCTCGGCCTCCTCTGGGGGTCCCCAGCATCACAGATGCCAGTCTTCAGCCAATTCGATCCATGTGATATCAAGAAACAGCTGAAGGTAGTGGATACTGCAAAGGCTATGGGCCCTGACAATATTCCAGCAATAGTCCTGAAGACTTGTTCTCTAGAATTTGCCGTGCCCCTAGCCAAGCTGTTTCAGTACAGCTACAACGTAGGCATCTATCCGGCTGTGTGGAAAATTTATTACAGGTATGTCCTGTACACAAAAAGCAGGACAATTCCAACCTGGCCAATTACTGCCCCGATCAGTCTACTCTTGATCATCAGTAAAGTGTTGGAAGGAGTCATCAACAGTTCTATCAAGTGGCACTTGCTTAACAATAAACTGTTCACTGACGCTCAGTTTGGGTTCCGCCAGGGTCACTCAGCTCCTGACCTCACTACAGCCTTGGTTCAAACATGAACAAAAGAGCTGAACTCCAGATGTGAGGTGAGAGTGACTGCCCTTGACATTAAGGCAGCATTTGACTGAGTGCAACATCAAGGAGCCCTCGCAAAACTGGAGTCAATGGGAATCAGGGGGAAAGCTCTCCGTTGGTTGGAGTCATATCTAACACAAAGGAAGATGGTTGTGGTTGTTGGAGGTCAATCATCTCAGCTCCAGGACATCACTGCAGGTGTTCCCCAGGATAGTGTCCTAGACTCAACCATCTTCAGCTGTTTCATCAATGACTTTCCTTCCATCATAAGGTCAGAAGTGGGGATGTTCGCTGATGATTGCACAATGTTCAGCACCATTCACAACTCCTCAGATGCTGAAGCAGTCCATGTCCAAATGCAGCAAGGCCTTGACTGACATCCAGGCTTTGACTGACAAGTGGCAAATAACATTCGTATCACACAACTGCCAGGCAATGACCATCTTCAGCAAGAGAGAATCTTACCATCGCCCCTTGACATTCAATAGCATTACCACTGCTGAATTTCCCACTATCATCCTGGTGTTACCATTGACCAGAAAATGAACTGGTCCAGCCATATAAATACCATGGCTACAAGAGCAGGTCAGAGGCTAGGAATCCTGCAGGGAGTAACACACCTCCAGACTCCCGAAAGCCTGCCCACCATCTACTAGGCACAAGTCAGGATTTTGATGGAAGAGTATCCACTTGCCTGGATGAGTGCAGCTCCAACAACACTGAAGAAACTCAACACCGTCCAAGACAAAACAGCCCACTTAATTGGTGCCCCATCCACCAACATTCACTCCCTCCACCACCGACGCACAATGGCAGCAGTGTGTACCATCTACAAGGTGCAATACAGGAACGTACCAAGGCTCCTTAAACAGCACCTTCCAAACCCATTACCACTACCATCTAGAAGGACAAGGGCAGCAGACACCACCGCCTGGAAGTTCCCCTCAAGCCACTCACCATCCTGACTTGGAAATATATCGCTGTTCCTTCACTGTCACTGGGTCAAAATCCTGGAACTCCCTCCTGAACAGCACTGTGGATGTACCTACACCACATGGACTGCAGTACCCCAAGAAGGCAGCCCACCACCACTTTCTCAAGGGCAATTAGGAATGGGCAATAAATGCTGGCCTAGCCAACAATTCCCACATCCCATGATTGAATAAAAAAAGTACTGACATAGATTGAGAATTGGTTAACGGACAGAAAACAGAGTGGGAGTGAATGGGTCATTCTCAGGTTGGTAGGCTGTGACTGATGGGGTACTGCAGGGGTCAGTGCTTGGGCTCCAGCAATTCACAATCTATATCAATGAATTTGATGTGGGGACCGCATGTAATATTTCCAAATTTGCTGATGACACAAAACTAGATGGGAATGTGAGTTGTGAGGAGGATGCAAAGAGGTTTCAGGGCGATTTAGATGGGCTGAGTGGAATATAATGTGAAGTTGAAAAATGAATCCACTTTGGTTGGAAAAACAGAAAGGCATAGTACTTTTAAATGGTGAGAGATTGGGAAGTGTAGATGTCCAAAGGGATCTGGGTGTCCTTGTTCATGAGTAACTGGAAGCTAGTATGCAGGTGCAGTAAGCAATTAAGAAGACAAATGGTATGTTGGCCTTTATTGCAAGAGGATTGAGTACAGGAGGAATGATGTCTTTCTGCAATTATGTACAGCCTTGGTGAGACTACACCTGGAGTATTGTGTTCAGTTTTGGTCACCTTACCTAAGGAAAGAAATATTTGCCATAGAGGGAGTGCAATGAAGATTCCAGGCTGCTTCCTGGGATGCCGGGATTGTCTTTTGTGGAGAGATTGAGCAGATTGGGCCAGCATTCTCCAGAGTTTAGAAAAATGAAAGGTGATCTCATTAAAACATATAAAATTATTACAGCACTTGACAAAGTAGAGCAAGAAAGATGTTTCCCCTGGCTGGGGAGTCTAGAACCAGGGAGACAGTCTTGGAATACGGAGTAGGCAATTTAGGACATATGAACATATGAATGAGGAGCAGGATGAGACCATTTGGCCCTTCAAGCTTACTCCACATTCCATAAGATTATAGCTGATCTGATTATAACCTCCCACCTACCCCTGATAACCTTTCACCCTCTTGTTAATCTGCCTTAAAAATATTCAAAGACTTTGCTTCCACCGCCATTTGAGGAAGACTTCAAAAGACTCACAACCCTCAGAGAAAAATTTCTCATCTGTCTTAAATGAGTGACCCCTTATTTTTAAACCTTGACCCCTAGTTTTAGATTCTCCCACAAGAGGAAACATCCTCTCTGCATCCACCCTGTCAAGGCCCCTCAGGATCTTAAAGGCTTTGATCAAGTTGCCTCTTACTCTTCTAAACTCCAGTGGATACAAGTCTAACCTGTTCAACCTTTCCTCATAATACAACCAGTCCATTTCTGGCACTTATCTAGTAAACCTTCTCTGAACTGCTTCAAATGCATTTATATCTTTCCTTACATAAGGAGACCAATACTGTACATGGTTCTCCAGATGTGGCCTCACCAGTGCCCTGTACAACTGATGTTTAACCTCCCTACTTTTGTATTCAATTCCCCTCGCAATAGACAATTACATTCCATTAGCTTTCCTAATTACTTGCGGTACCAGCATAGTAGCCTTTTGTGATTCATGCACTAGGGCACTCAGATCACTTTGAATCTCACAGCTCTGCAATTTTTCACCATTTAGATAATATACATCTTTTTTATTTTTTCGGCAAAAAGGACAATTTCACAAGTGCCCACATTATACTCCATTTTCCAGGTCTTTACCTACTCACTTAATTTATGTCACTTCGTTGCCTCCTTATGTCCTCTTCACAATCTACTTTCCTACTTATCTTTGTGTCATCAGCAAATTTAGCATCCATACCTTCAGTCCCTTCATCCAAGTCATCTATATAAATTGTAAAAAGTTGAGGCCCCAGCATTGATCCCTGTGGCACACCACTCGTTACATCTTGCCAACCTGAAAAAGACCCATTTATGGCTACCTTCTATTTCTATTTAGTTAGCCAATCTCCTATCCATGCCAATATGTTAACCCCTGCACCATGAGTTTTTGTTTTCCGTAATAACCTTTGATATGCCACCTTGTCAAATGCTTTCTGGAAATCTATGTACAGTAAATTCACTGGTTCCCGTTTATCCACAGCGAGTCCTTCAAAGAACCCCAATAAATTGCTTAAACATGATTTCCCTTTCACAAAACCATGTTGACTCTACCTGATTGCCTTAAACTTTTCTAAGTGCCCTGTTATAACGTCTTGAATAATAACTTCTAACATTTTCCCCATGACAGATGTTAAGCAAAGTGGCCTGTAGTTTCCTGCTTTCTGTCTCCCTCCCTTTTTGAGTAAAGGAGTTACATTTCATATTTTCCAGCCTAATGGAACATTCCCCAAATCTAGGGAATTTTGGAAAATTAAAACTAATACATCAACTACCTCACTAGCCACTTCTTTCAAGATCCTAGGATGAAGTCCATCAGGACCCAGGGATTTGTCAGCCCACAGCTCCAACAATTTGCTCAATACTGCTTCTCTGGTGATTGTAATTTTCCTGAGTTCCTCCCACCATTCCAGTTCCTGATTGACAGCTATTTGTTGAATGTTACTTGTATCCTCTATAGTGAAAACCGATGCAAAATGCCTGATCAGTTCATCTGCCATCTCCTTACTTTCTATTATAAATTCCGCAGACTCAATTTCTATAGGACCAACGCTCACTTTGTTAACTCTTTTCTTTTTAAAATATCTATAGAAACTCTATATTTCCAGTTAGCTTTCTCTCGCACTCTAATTTTTTCCTCCTTATTAATCTCTTGTCATTCTTTACTGTTCTTCATATTCTCTCCAATCTTCTGACCTGCCATCTTTGCACAGGAATTTCTTCAATCAAAGGGTGGTGATGTTTTGGAATTCTCTCCCCCAAAGGGCTATGGAGGCTGAGTCATACATTCAAAACAGAGACCAATAGATATCTAGAGAACAAAGACATTAAGGGATATGGAGCTATGTAGGTTAATGGAGTATGTTAGGCAAAGTCCCACAAAAGGTTAACTGTAATCGTCTATGATGTCATAGAAGCAAGTGAAATATATTCATGTGACCTGAGAGTCTAGGAGAAAGAAGCATGGAAAGAAGCTCGTGTAAGGAATGTCCTCATAACTGTAAGTATGTTACAATAAATTTTGAGTGTTTGCAGCTGGAAGTCTTCGGGAGTTATTGAAACTACTCCAACCCAAGAACACTATTTTATATGGTGGTAAGCGGTAACAAAAATGGCGATAGAAAAATCTCTACCTCTACTGGAGAGTTTCAAGAATGTCACAGGCCTAATTCAAGCTGAAGCGTGGCTAAAGTAGCACAGGAGATTCGCTCGATTTTACACTGCATTGGGTCTTACAGTGAATCCAGAGTGCGAGCGTTTCAGTACACATCTGTATGCAACGGGTGAATGTGCGGATGACATTTTAGTTACCCTGGGGATCGATGAGAGTAAAACCCCATATGCATTGGAGGCATATCTCAATCTCTGCAAGGGCACCATCATGGAATGCGTAAAGTTCAATAAACATACCAAAAGGCTTGGGGAAACTATCAATGCATTTATTAATAATTTGCACCAATTAGCAGAAGACTGGGTGTCTGTTAATCTGAAAGACAAGCTAATTCACGACAGAATAGTTTTTGGAGTAATGGATGATGCATAATCAGATCATTTCCAGTCCTGAGCTGACTTGATGCTGGCGAAGGTCATTCAATTAAGCAGACAGGCAGAGGTCAACAGGTAAAACCTGAGAGTCAGAGGAGAGAGAGAGATAGCCCAAATCCCAACTCAAGGTAACCGATACAGTTGAATTCGTCAAGCATAAAAAAGGGAAAATAGAGAGGAGAGACATGTAGCATGAAAAACTATTAATGGCAGCAGCCCAGACTAACTATTGCTGGTGTGGAAGAGAAAGGCATGGGCGTGGGAACTGCCCTGCAAAAAATGCACAATGCCATTGGTGCAAAAAGATGGGGCATTTTCAGGCAGAGCACTGAAAAAAAAAGCTTTCAAAGGAAACAGAGTCCATGAAGTTGAAGATCCACAAGACTTTGAGATACCCTCCTTCAGATTGATTAAAGACTTAAGCAGGAACTATTGGAGTGCAGAAATCCTGGTAGAAGGTCACAGGACACACCTTAAATTAGATACTGGAGCAGCAGTTTCAGTTCTTTCAAACACTGAACCATGGTTAAACAAGAGAGTTCTTCAATCATCCAACAAAAAACGACATGGACCAGGAGGAACAGAGCAGAAGGTTCTGGGAGAATTAACAGCTGCTTTAAAGCACAGAGAGAAAATAATTACTGAAGTACTGTATGTAATTCAAGATCAGAATTGTTCACTTTTAAGTAGAAAGCCATGCATGGAATTGAACCTAATCCGTAGAATAGAAAAATAAAGAATGGTGAACGTTAATCAGGAGATTTCAGAGCAGAATTTGCGAAGTTATTTACAGTATTGGGGGAACCAAAAACAGAGTATCTTATAACACTAAGCCCAGAAGGGAAACCAATATGTTTTTCTACACCCAGAAAGGTTCCACACCCTTTACTTCCAAAGGTAAAGAAAGAGATCGACTCAGTTGTAAGACAAGGAGTAATTTCACCTGCAAAATGGCTAACAAGTTGGTGTTCAGGGATAGAACAGTAGAGTAAAGGGTTCAGTCTACTGAAAGCTTCTGACTATGTGAGTAAGGAGCTATGTCACACTGATGTCACTCACTGAAAGAAGAAAGGCATCTTAGAGAGTAGCTCCAGCTACAGCATGGTTAGTATGTAAATAAATATGTTTCCAATAAAAGACCATTGGTCTTCAGCAAGATTGCTTCTAGAATATTATGCTAACAAATTCCGAGATAAAAACATGATTACAGAAGTACCAGTTCCGAAGCCAAATATTACCATAAGAATATATGTTGATCTCACACAACTCTACAAAACTGTGAAAAGAGAAGTCCGTCCAATGGTATCAGTAGATAAGCATTTAGCAAAATTAAGGAAGAGCTCAATATTCTCTAAATTTGATGCTAACAGAGGATTCTGGCAAATATCACTAGAAGTGGGGTCCAATCTTCTCACAACTTTCATAGCATCATTTGGAAGTTTCTGTTTTAACAGATTACCCTTTGGAATAACATCAGCTCAAGAGATCTTTCAAAGAACA
This sequence comes from Cetorhinus maximus, assembly GCF_964194155.1. Classification (NCBI taxonomy): domain Eukaryota; kingdom Metazoa; phylum Chordata; class Chondrichthyes; order Lamniformes; family Cetorhinidae; genus Cetorhinus; species Cetorhinus maximus. The sequence continues at coordinate 30,994,984 of NC_135881.1, forward strand.
ATGTCAAATCTTTTAGAGGGCTTACACGGAGTTGAGCATGACATGAAAGTGAGAGCGGTGCTGAGAAGACTAAAGAGGGAGGATTGGCACTCCACAGTAAAAGCAAATTTTCACAGCCAATAATCAGGATTCTTGGTCACATAATGTGTGCACCAGCAATAAAGTTTGATCCATGGAAGACCAGAGTCATAAAAGAATTTCCAGCTCCAAGTGACAATCACAGGTTCATGCAAAGGTTCATGGGAATGGTGAATCAAGTGACAAAGTTTCTAAAAAAAAAATCTTAGGAGCTCAAAAAGCCACTTCAGCAGTTGTTGTGCCAAGAAAATGAATGGTGTTAGGAAAAAGCACATCAGAAATAATTTGAAAAAATTAAAGGCGAGGTTGTTGTCATCAGAGATAATAACACTGATACCTGGGACATGAGAGCTATCTTATGAGGAAAGGTTGGACAGGCTGGGCCTGTATCTATTGGAGTTTAGAAGATTGAAAGTTGATCTTATTGAAACATATAGCATACTGAGGGGACTTGACAGGGTGAATGCTGAAAGAATGTTTCCCTTTGTGGGACCGACTAGAACTAGGGGACGCCGTCTTAAATGGGAGACCCCTTATTTTTAAACTAAGATGAGAAGAAATTTTTCTCCTCAGAGAGTTGTAAATCTTTTCCCCAGAGTGCAGTGGAGGCAGGGTCACTAATTATTTTTAAGGCAGATGTAGACAGAAGATTCTTGACTAACAAGGGAGTCAAAGGTAATTGGGGGTAGGTGGAATGTGGAGTTGAGGCCGCAGTCAGATCAGCCATGATGTTATTGAATGATGGAGCAGGCTTGAGGGGATGAATGGCCTGCTCCTGCTCCTAATTTGTATGTACGTATGTATGCACATTATGAACTGGAGTTACCTACAATTATTGCAGTGGACGCATTGTCTACAGTATTGGGCGCAATACTTTTTCAGATACAAAGAGATGGAAAACAAAGGCCAGACAGTTATGCGTCACGGTCATTAGCAGATACAAATAGATACGCAGTAATCGAAAAGGAAGCATTCGCAGCCACGTGGGCTTTTAGCTGACCATGTGTTAGGTCTTCGCATTACGATAGAAACAGACCATAAAACCTTTAGTCACACTATTAAATTCGAAAGAGCTTGCAGCAATGCTATCAAGAGTTCGAAGATTTAAATTAAGATTGATGAGGTTTGATACTCATATGGTATATGTTCAAGGGAAACAACAGTTCACAGCAGATGCATTATCACAGATTGAAACAGAGAAGCCAGAAAAATACAGTCTTGAATTTGTGGAAGAAGCTGAGGAGTTTGCTATAATGACAGTCCATACATCACCAGCAACTACACAACGATTGAGTGAAATCAAAGAGGCTCAAAAATCAGATGAAGAATGTAAGCAGGTCAGAAAATTTTGTATTAGAGGGTGGCAACATATATACCATATAGTCCTATCTTGAGACCACATTTCAAGCAGAGAGCACATCTGACAATGATCGATGGCTTACTGGTGATGATAGAATAGTAATCCCAAGAGCATTGAGACTTGAGATCTTACAACACCTACATCAAAGTCACTAAGTCATTACCAAGAGCAGAGCTAGGACATGGCATTTGGTTTGGTGGTCAGGTCTCTCAAAGTCATTGGAAGAAATGATATCCAGATGTACCACATGTACAATTCACAGAACGAGAACAATATCAGATCTTCATCAGGGAGAAGAGATTTGGATCAGAGGTCAATCGAGATTTGGAGAAATAGTGGAGAAATCACCACACCTGAGATCTTACATTGTCCAGACAGAACAGGGCACAGAGAAGAAACAGAAGAGCATTGATTGATTTTCACTCTGTTGCTCAATTACAGAGAGCTGAGATGTCACAATCATCAGAAATGAAAGACGACACTGAAGCAGGTGATCCTGAACCATGTAGTAGTTGGAATTCTGTTCAACAGTGCCCAGAGGACCAACAGTAGAATGAGGAGTATAAAAGCAAAATGCTGCGGGTGCTGGAAATCTGAAACGAAAACAAAAACAAAAAACGCTGGGAAAACTCAGCAAGCCTGACAGCATCTGTGGAAAAAAAGACAGAGTTAATGTTTTGAGTCCGTATGACTCTTCTTCAGAGCTGGAGGGAAGTAGAAATGTGGTGAAATATATACTGTTTAAGGGGGGTGGGGGGCGGAACTGGTGAAGCTGGATAGAAGGCCAGCGATAGGTGGAGGCAAATGAGAGATTGCAAAAGATGTCATAAAGAAAAGGTCAAAGGGTTGTTAATAGTGGTGCTCCTGGCTAAAGGAGGTGCTCATGGTGACATTAAGAGTGGAAAGCAGAATGTGATAATGGCCGGACCAGGGTAAGCACTCTGGAAAGTGACGGATGGCCCTAGTGAGGGTGGGGTGGGGGGAGGGGACGGTGGTGGGAAAAAAGATCGAAAAGGCTAAAAGCTGGGGATAAAACAATGAATAAAATGGAAATAAATTTAAAGTATAATAATAATGAAAATAAATGGGAAAAATATAAATAAATAAAATTTTAAAAATAAAAATTAATAAGAAAACAGGGGTGGGGGGGTGGGTGGAATCGGAAAGGGGTGGGGATGGAGGAGAGAGAGTTCATGGTCTGAAGTTGTTGAACTCAATGTTAAGTCTGGAAGGCCTTAAAGTGCCTAATCGGAAGATGAGGTGCTGTTCCTCCAGTTTGCGTTGAGCTTCACTGGAACATTGCAGCAGGCCAAGGACGGACATGTGGGCATGAGAGCAGGGTGGTGTGTTGAAGTGGTAAGCGACAGGGAGGTCTGGGTAATGCTTGCGGACAGACCGAAGGTGTTCTGCAAAGCGGTCACCCAGTCTGCGTTTGGTCTCTCCAATGTAGAGGAAACCGCATTGGGAGCAGCGAATACAGTAGACCGAATTAAGGGAAGTGCAGGTGAAATGCTACTTCACTTGTAAGGAGTGTTTAGGCCCTTGGATGGTGAGGATGGGGGAAGTAAAGGGGCAGGTGTTGCACCTTCTGCGATTGCATGGGAAGGTGCCATGGGAGGGGGTTGAGGTGTAGGGGGTGATGGAGGAGTGGACCAGGGTGTCCTGAAGGGAACAGTCCCTACGGAATGCCAACATGGGGGGGGTGAAGGGAAGATGTGCTTGGTGGTAGCATCATGCTGAAGTTGGCGGGAATGGCGGAGGATGATCCTTTGAATGTGGAGGCTGGTGGGATGAAAAGTCATGAGAAGGGGGAACCGATCATGGTTCTGGGAGGGAGAGGAAGTTGTGAGGTCAGAGGCACATAAATTATGCAGCATGCTGGATTGCCCACCATGCTGTTACCTCACTGCTTCCTCACGCTGGACGCCATATTTAAAATGCAGCTGTGCACACGCTTCTCAATGCTTGCAGCCCACTGCTGCAGTGAAGCCCTGAAAGCCAAGAAGAGTATCGGCTCCCAATTCAGTGATGCATCCCTGGGACGACTTCTGGATGCTGTGGAGGCCTGCCACGAAGTCCTCTACCCACGCTCTGGCTACAGGAGGTCCGTTAGTTTCACCACTCGGCTTGGGAGGCGGTGGCAGAGGTGATCAGTGACAATGCTGCACACAAGAGGTCGGCCATCCTGTGCTGAAAGAGGACGAATGATCTCATCCATGCCACCAGGGTAAGTCAACAATCTCATCAATCTCGACTCACCCACTCCCAAGCCCATCACATATTCATCGGCATTTCACTCACCCCCAGCTCAAGGGACATCGCAACTCACTCCCTCACACTCACCCTCACATCTCCGTCTCGCCTCATCCCCTCTGGAGACTGCCTCTTCATCCCATCCATGGCACCACTCAGCACACACGCACGCCTGGCATCCTTCTCATTTGACCTGGCAGACGCCTTGCTCACACTCTCTCCATCTTTCTTTATGCAGGACAAGATCGTGCACAATCTTACATGAGGTCCCAAACCTGGGGTGGAGTGCCGGATATCAGGGTCCTCACTCCGTTCGAGAGTTGCGCATTGGAGCTGGCCGAAGAAGACACTGACCATTCCAGCGGCGATGATGAGGTCATCAGGGAACAGCCACGTGAGGATCCTGCATCACATGATCCCTCTCTCAACAGTGGAGTGTGCAGCTGGCCCTCAGCAGGACACCCAAAGCAGGCTGGGGCCCTCCAGGGGATGCATGCTGAAGTCATCACAGACAAGGTGTCGCAGTTAGGATGCCTCCACCTTTGTGGTGGATGTTGGGGAAGGCACCAAGACGTAGCGGCAGAGTTAGGAAGGTTAAGAATATGTAGTTTCATAGCCTGGGCATGGGTGTTAATCACTTGTATATAATGTTCACTATTATAAATAAACCCCCAAGAAAGTAGCCTTGCCTATGGCTCCTCATTATGATGAGCAGTGTTCGTGTCATTCAGATTTGAAACCTTGGTTCTTGCACAAGATAAAGGCAAGTGTCTCAGTCCAGGGCCTCCTCCCTGTGCATTGTGTAAACTTCAGACCAAAGTGATGGTCCAGCTTCACACTCACTGGACATATTAGTGATACCTGCACCTCAATGGTGCTTGTCATTGCTGCCAGAATGTCATGGGCAGGCATCACAGAGTTCCATCATTCTCTCTGTGTGTCTCAGTGCCTTTGAGGTGGGGCTGGCCCCCTGTCTCTTCAGCATGTGTCTAGTGATGCTGTGCTCCTGAAGGGGACAGGTGCTGAAGGCTGACAAAGGATCAGGTGCATTTAAAGTTTCGCGGCTGCGTCTCCATGATATGACCCTGATCACAGAGCGTAAGTGAGCTGCCCTCATCCAGACAGGAGTGAGACATTCACAGAGGCAAAGTGAAGATCTATGGAGTGTCCTCACTGCATGTCATCATCATACCCCTGGAATGGAGTGACTATTAGGGCCTCCACTGCTTCTCCATGACTGAGCCTGAGCACTGGGGGTATGTGCACTGCCATCAGCCACAGAGGAGTCAAATGTTCACAGGTACAAAGTAAGGATGTCAGGACTGGCTTCACTGCATCTCGTCATCATCCTCCATGAATCTTGAGGCTATGAGGCCCTCATGAGTGTGCCTGCCTTGTCTTGCCAGTGCGATGGCCTCATCGCCGTCATCCCCTTCGGCGTCCTCCGCATCGGAAGAGATGTGCCACTCTTCCATCTCCCCCTCAGTCAGGTCCTCCCCCTGTTGCAGCACTAGGTTGTGGAGCATGCAGCAAGCGACAATGATGTACGATACCATCTGGGAATGCATTGATCCTCCGGACCTATCGAGGCACCGGAACCTCATTTTCAAGACGCCCATCATTTGCTCCACCAAACTGAGTCATGGAATGAGCCTTGTTATACCATCGCTCTGCAGGAGTCTGAGGCTGCTGCACGGGCCTCATCAGCCACGTCTTCCATGAGTAGCCCTTGTCCCTGAGATCTAAGCATCATGTGAGTGCAGTTGATGGCACCCTGCACCTGTGGAAAACCAGAGATCTGCACAAATCCCAGCGTACTTGTTTCCTGGCTTTCCTGATCCCTGGAAAAAAGCACAAAGTTCAGTGCCTTCCTGAAGATGGCATCCGTGACCTCCTGGATACACTTGTGCATGGAGGCTTGCGAGATCCCTCACAGGTCACCTGTGGAGCCCTGGAAGGAGCCACTGGCATCAAAATTGAGTGCCACAGTCACTTACGTAGCCAATGGCAGTGAATGCCCTCCATGTCTCCAAGGCACCAAATCCCACAGCAGGTGGCGTATGTGACCAGTTCCCTGGACATGTGCAGTCTTCAGCAACACTGGTTCTCAGTCATCTGCAGGAATGACAAGTGTCTGTGACAGTGACAAATGTCTATAGCCCCTGGGTCTAGTGTAGTGCCTACAAGTGATGGTTCTCTGTGGACCTTCAGCTGTGTGTGCCGCCCTTCATCTTGAGCGGTGACCCTCCTTTTGCTGATCCAGGCGACTCCGCCATGCTCTTCTTCTCTGCTCTCTGTAAGCCATGAGGCATAGTGCTAAATCACCAGGCTCCATGATCCTGATGTTCTCCTCTTGCAGGATCAAAGCAAAAGACACATGGGTTAGCATATGTGTCCTAAGAACCTCTCTTGGTTAAGTCTGGAGGCCCCTACATGCATGCCGGAGAGTGCTGGTCACCACATGAATGGCCAGTGTGTCAAATGCTTCATGGCTGTCCGAAACCCCACCCAGCTCTGCCCCACTCCACTTGACCAATTGATGGTAGTTTTGGCCACTGGGCTGTATGCTGTGCTCTCAGCTCAGACGCAGGCATTCTCCTAACCTGCACTGCAAGGCTGCACTGTTAGCTTGAACCATGAGTCTTTATAAAGACATTGCAAGGGGCTATGAGCGCCTCCACCAATGGCTGCGTCATGGCCACCTTTCGCAAGGGGATTCTACAACTTGTCCAGTTGGTCAATTGTTCTGCTGCCCCTTAAAACACAAATTAATTTGCAGTCTACGCCCGAGGGATGAAATGTTCTGGAGCATTTAGTAGAACTTTCATGTTTTTCTGTTGCTTGAGCGGGCAGGAAAGTTTCAGAGGCCCGACTCCATGCATGTCAATGAAGCTGCTGCTGAATGGTCTCATCTGCGGAAGAATGCTCACTTTTGATAAGCTTTTCCAAGTTTCCAAGCTTTTCCAAGCCACTTCCCTCACCTTCTCCCCCCGCACCCCCCACCCCACCACCCAGCATGTGCTTGTGTACTTCCTTCCCCCCCCCCCCCCAACCACTGATTGCATGGCGCCTCTTCCTTGACGTCCTTTGGGCAATGCTCGCAAGTGCTGTGCAATGTTGTGTGCACTAACCTCAGAGTTCCCTTCAAAGTTCAGGTCACCAGGTGCATGCCTTTCGAACACAACCATGAAGTACACCATTCTGAAGTCACACCGACGTGTGTGGTAAATTTGACATGGGGGGGATGATTCAAGTGAGCAGGGATTATAATGAGATGCTAAAGTGTTGAAATTAGGTTCCCGATGCACTGCGACAGAAAACGTGGCCTGCCATTGACGGATGGAGCAGATGATCACAAACTGGTTTCACGATGTCATAAAACTGATTTTTGGCCTTCTCGTCATATTGTCCACTCCTGCCTGCCATGGCACCCACCGCCAATGGGACCGGACAATTCCGCCCTAAGCCCCACAAAGGGTTAACTGTAATAGCCTGTGATATCATAGAAGGAAATGACATGTTCTCATGTGCTCTGAGAGTCTAGGAGAAAGCAGCGTGGAAAGAAACTAGTGTAAGGGAGTGTTTTCATAGCTGTAAGTATGTTACAATGAAGTTAGAGTGTTTGCAGCCTACAGTCTTCAGGAGTTACTGAAACTATGCCAACCCAACAATACAGTAATATAGGGTAGTCCAGGAAAAAGGCATCAAGTTCAAAAATCAGCCATGAATGGCTGAATGGCGGAGCAGGCTCAAGGGGCCAAGTGACCTATTCCTGCGCCTATTTCCTATGCTCCTATGTCCTTAAGAATGCTACCAACTGAGCGACAGCAAAGGTTAAGAGGAATCAAAGAGTTGAGGTTTAAGGTGGAGAAGGTGGTGGCAAGGCAGAAGTATTTAGGGAGTGAATTCCAGAGTGTGGGACCTAGATGGCTGAAAGCACACTGCCAATGAGATGAGGCGAGACGAGGGCAGGAATGCACGGTAGACCAGATTCCAAGGAACACAGAGTTCTGTGGGTTATAGTGCTAGGGTTTGGAGAGATTTCAACGCAAAGATGAGAATTGTAAATCGGACCAAGAGTGAGGAAAATGGTGGTGGGTGGGTAAGACTTAGTACAGGACAGGATTTAGGCAGTAGAGCTGTAAGTGAGCTGATGTTTATGAAATGTAGTGGATTGCAGTCTACCAGGATTTGAGGAGTTGAGTTTGGAGAGGACCAAAGTATGGATGAGGGCTTCAGATGGACTGAAGCAGGAGTTGGTTGGGGGGTGTGGGGAGTCAGGGGGTAGGGGTGGGGGGTGGGAGAGCAGTGCGCTGGGGGGAGGTGGTGGTGTCACAGAGGGAGAAATAGGTGGTATTTATGATGACAACCAGAGAGATTAGAAACTTAGCTCTGGGTCAAATAGAATGGCAAGATTGTATATAGTCTAGTTTGATTTAAGACAGTGGTCAGGAAGGCAAACAAAATCAATGGCAAGGTACAGTGTTTGTGATGAGGGCCAAAAGCGATGGGCAGGATTTAATGCCCCACCCCATGCCGGCAAGTTTGGAGGTCATGGGGGGCATTTAATCAGGCAAGAGGGTTTCGGGAACTTGTCTTTGAGCCTCTGCCTGTTTAAGTCCGGGACAGAAAGGTTCGTGGATGAACTTATCACCCTGATACTAATTGAAGCCATTAAGTGGACAATTAATGCCTACTTAAAGGCTTCATGCCGCTGCTGCTGGTATTCAACCAGCAGCAGGTGGGGGTCTTGCCATGCGAGATATGCAAAAAGCAAACCCTTGTCAGGTTTGCTTACTGGGCCATTTCAGAGGGCAGTTAACAGTCAACCACGTTGTGGGTCTGGAGTCATATGTAGGCCAGATTGGGGAAGGGTGACAGATTTCCTTCCTTAAAGGACATTAGTGAACCTACATGATCTGTTCAAGTCCTGGTGTGGAACTTTAACCCATAACCTTCTGATTCAGAGGCAACAATGCTACCTACTACTTAGACAAGGCTAATAGTGTTTAAAAAATGAGAAACATAGCAAGACCTAGACCACGGTGTCTTAATACAATGGCTAATAGGAACCTAATGGATAAGCAGAAAAATTCAAAGAAATCAAACAATAGTAAGAATTGTGATTCATGCAAAAGGCAACCGTTCACAGCTGAATAAAATATTGCAAAATGTAAGAGCAAATTTGAAAGAAAAATTATAAAGGACAGTGAGGGAATCCCCAAACACATTTTACAAGTATATTAATAATAGAGGTAAAGTTTAAAAAAAGTTAGTACATTCAAAGATAAGGTAAGCAAGGCATTACAGTATTAAAGATATGTTGAATGGATTCTTTGTATTTTCACATAGGACTGTAAACAATTTCCAGTCTCAGTAAATGAGACTGTGACCATAACAGGAAAAAAAAAATGGACAGAATGTATTACTCAAGATCATGAAGAATTAAAAATCCACAAGAAAGTTTACAGGGTCAAATGTGATATTATATGGAATTACAGAATTTAAACAGGCACAGGCATTCAGCCCAAACAGTCCATCTATGTTGCTGTTTATCACTCACATGAGTCTCGTCCCACCTTATTTCAATTTCACCCTATCAACACATCCTTCTATTCTTTTCTCCCTCATATATTTATCAAAGATCTGTTACAGACCCTGATGGGAGAAGCGCACAGTTAATTCTAGCCCCACTTGTCCAAAGGTCACAACAATATTTTAATGTTTAATTCACTCACAAAACTAGCTAATTGTTTATCTTTGATACTGTTATTCCCAGCATAAAAAGACTACACGTTAAAAATAAGTTAATGAACTGGTTAACATACAAGCTGTAGTTTAGAAGTATAACGATTTTCCCCTTTCTTTAGAAAACAGATATTTAAACCCCCATACACTTACACACAAACACAAAACAGGACAAAACAAACATAGTCCCCTGCAGTGGCTGGAGTATGGAACATTTCTTTTAAAAGGATAAAATTCAAAAAGATCTCAATGCTGTTGATCAAACAAAGTTCTGGTCACAATAGATCTGGAAGTTCTTTCAGATGGATTTATTAATGAAACTGTCCTTGCTAGCTCTTACTTATCACAAGTTTGCAGACTTTCAAAAGAAAACAGACAATTTATTGCGATGAAATATTTCTGAGGAAGGTTTAATCACTTTAGACTGCATGTAACACAAAGGTGGAGGGACATACATACACAAGCACACTCACAGAGTTTTAAAGACTAAGACGTTCAAAGAATACTTTGCTTAGGCCAGGTGTTTTTAACCAATCAGCAAGAGCCTTCAGCCTGACATTTCTTTGTTAACTTAGATATACAAAGTATCTCTTCCCTTTCCAGGTGTTCCCCGCTGGACATCTATCTTGGCCCATGGTTTCTTAAAGAATAGCATAGTTGCAGCCCCAAACTAATATTGAATCAGGAGGAAGAATGTCCAAAATTCAATGTCCTTTAAATTTTACAAAAACGGGTTCCTCACAGGTCCCCTTTAAAAATATTTGTGTTATACACCTCAACTACTTCATGTAGCAGCAAGTTCCACAGTCTCACCACTGAGTGTCCCATAAATCCCAAAGAATTAAGAAATTTAGAAATGCATTGGCTGATATTGCCCAGAAACCCATTATTCTGTAGTAGTTTTTGAAGACTGAAAGACAGAAAATATAGTTCCAGTATTCAAACAAGAGGTGAGGCATGAATTTAATAGTCACAGGCCACTTAGCTTAATATCAATAGTGAAGAAAATGCTTAAAGGCGTTCTCCAAGATGCTATAAATGAATATCTAAAAATGGACAGTTATCATAAGAAGCATTTAGTGTGATTTTAGAATTAATAGATCATGCCTTAAAAATCTACTGGAATTCTTTGAGGAAGTAAATTACCTGGTAGATGAGGATAATACACTAAATGGTAGCTAACTTGGATCTTTAAAAGTCATTTAACATAATTTCTTATGTAGAGTTTGTCAGGAAGGTAAGGTTCATGGGGAAGATAGCAAATTTTCTAAATGGGTTGAGAACTGATTTACAGAACAATGAGAGTGGTAATAAATGGACAATGCCAACTTTGGGAAGAAATAAACAGTGCTGTTCCAAAAAAGTGACCAATTATATGGAACAGGATCTTGATGGCAATATGATTAAATTTGCTGATGGCACAAAATTCCATAAACAGATAATGAGTAGAAAGGAAATGCAAGCAGAAAATGTAGGAAGTACTCCAAAGGTCAGGCAGCATCTGTGGAGAGAGTAACAGAGTTAAAAATTCAAGTTGATGACCTTTCATCAGAACTGAAAAATGTTACAGATGCTGCCTGACCTGCTAAGTGTTTCCAGCATTTTCTGTGTATATTTCAGACTGCCAGCATCTGCAGTATTTTATTTTAGTATGAGCAGAGAAACCTGGGCCAATTATACAGTTGAGGTAAAATGTAGAGATGGATTTTAATGTGCATTATTGTAGGGCAATGTATTTGGGAACAGATAGTAGCAAACATATATTAAATTGAAGTTTTTTAAAAATTCTTTCATGGGATGCAGGCGTTGCTGGCAAGACCAGCATTTATTGCCCATCTCTAATTGCCCTTGAGAAGGTGGTGGTGAGCTATCTTCTTGAACCACTGCAGTCCATGTGGTGTAGATACACCCACAGTGCTGTTAGGGAGGGAGTTCCAGGATCTTGACCCAGCGACAATGAAGGAACGTCAATATAGTTCCAAGTCAGGATGGTGTATGGCTTAGAGGGGAACTTAGAGGGTGGTGGTGTTCCCATGCATCTGCTGCCCTTATCCTTCTTGGTGGTAGAGGATGCATGTTTGGAAGGTGCTGTTGAAGGAGCCTTGGTGAGTTGCTACAGTGCATCTTGGAGATTGTACACACCGCTGACACTGTGTATCGGTGGTGGATGGAGTACCAATCAAGCAGGCTGCTTTGCCTTGGATGGTGTTGAGCTTCTTGAGTGTTGTTGGAGCTGCACTCATCCAGGCAAGTGGAGAATATTCGATCACACTCCTGACTTGTGCCATATAGATGGTGGACAGGCACTAAGGGGTCAGGAGGTGAGTAACTCTCCGCAGAATTCCCAGCCTCTGACCTGCTCTTGCAGCCACAATGTTCATATGGCTAGTCCAGTTCACTTTCTGGTCAATGGTAACCCTAGGACATTGAAATAGTTGAATAGAATCAGAATTGTTACAGCACAGGAGGAGGCTGTTGGATCAATCACGTCTGTGTCAGTTCTCTCCAAGAGCAACTCAGCTAGTCCCACTCCCCCGCCTTTTCCCTGTAGCCCTGCAAATTTTCTCTTCAGATATTTATCCAATCCACTTTTGTAGGCCTCCATCACACTCTCAGGGAGTGCATTGCAGATCCTAACCACAAGCTGTGTAAAAAATGTCTTCCTCATGTCAAACGGTGTTTCTTTTGTTAATGGCCTTAAATTGTTCTTATCTAGTTCTCGATCGTTCAGCCAATGGAAATAATTTCTCCCTATCTACTTTGTCCAGACCCCTCATGATTTTGAAATGAAAGAAACCGGATGGACCACCTGGCACCAGCCTCGGCACCGGAAACAACTGCAAACCCAGCCCTGTGGACACTGCAAAGCCCTCCTTACTAGCATATGGAGGATTGTGCCAAAATTGGGAGATGTGTCCCACAGACTAGTCAAGCAACAGCCTTACATAGTCATACTCATGGAATCATAGCTTTCAGATCATGTCCCAGACACAAATTAGCATTGAAAGGGAGGAGGTATTAACGGTTTTAGCGGGCTTAAAAGTGGATAAATACCCAGGCCCAGATGAGATGTATCCCAGGCTGCTATGTAAGGCAAGGGAGGAGATTGCAGTGGCTCTGGCACTAATTTTCAAAACCTCTCTGGCCACAGGAGAGGTGCCAGAGGACTGGAAGACAGTGATTGTGGTGCCATTTTTCAAGAAGGGTAGTAGGGATAAACCAGGTAATTACAGGCCAGTGAGTCTAAGATCAGTGGTAGGGAAACTATTGAAAAAAAATTCTGAGGGACAGGATTAATCTCCAATTGGAGAGGCAGGGATTAATCAGGGATAGACAGCATGGCTTTGTCAAGGGGAGATCATGTCTAACAGAGTTGATTGAATTTTTCAAGGAGGTGACTAGTTGTGTAGATGAGGGCAGTGCAGTTGATGTAGTCTACATGGACTTCAGTAAGGCTTTTGACAAGGTTCCGCATGGGAGAATGGTCAAGAAGGTAAGAGCTCATGGGATCCTGGGCAATTTGTCAAATTGGGTCTAAAATTGGCTTTGTGGCAGGAAGCAGAGGGTGATGGTCGAAGGTTATTCTTGCAACTGGAAGCCTGTGACGAGTGGTGTACCACAGGGATCGGTGCTGGGACCCTTGTAGTGTACTTTAATGACTTAGACGTGAATATAGGAGGTATGATCAGTAAGTTTGCAGATGATACGAAAATTGGAGCTGTTGTAAATAGTGAAGAGGAAAGCCTTAGATTACAGGACGATATGGATAGGCTGGTAAGATGGGCAGAGCAGTGGCAAATGGAATTTAATCCTAAGAAGTGTGAGGTGATCCATTTTGTGATGACTAACACAGCTAGGAAATGCACAATGAATGGTAGGACCCCAGGAAGTACAGAGGATCAGAGGGACCTTGGTGTACATGTCCATAGATCCATGAAGGCAGCAGCACAGGCAGATAAAGTGGTTAAGAAGGCTTATGGGATACTTGCCTTTATTAGGCAAGGCATAGAATATAAGAGCCGGGAGGTTATGTTGGAGCTGTATAAAATGCTAGTTAGACCACAGCTGGAGTACTGTGTGCAGTTCTGGTTGCCACACTAGGGGAAGGGTGTGATTGCCCTGGAGAGGGTGCAGAGGAGATTCACCAGGATTTTGCCTGGGCTGGAGCGTTTCAGCTATGAAGAGAGTCTGGATAGGCTAGGGTTGTTTTCCTTAGAGCAGAGTAGGCTGAGGGGGGCCTGATAGAGGTATACAAAATTATGAGGGGCATAGATAATGTAGATAAGAAGAAACTTTTCCCCTTAGCAGAGGTGTCAATAACCAGGGGGCATAGATTTAAGGTAAGGGGCAGGAGATTTAGAGGGGATTTGAGGAAACATTCTTTCACGCTGAGGGTGGTTGGAATCTGGAATCCACTGCCTGAGGGGGTGGTAGATGCAGGAACCCTCACAACTTTTAAGAAGTATTTAGATGAGCACTTGAAACGCCTTGGCATACAGGGCTACAGGTCAAGTGCTGTAAAATGGGATTAGAATAGATAGGTGGTTGATGGCTGGCATGGACACGATGGGCTGAAGGGCCTGTTTCTACGCTGTATAGACCAATGACTCTATGACCCCAGTATTACCATCCCTGGGTATGTCCTGTGCCACTGGCAGGACAGACCCAGCAGACATAGCAGCACAGTGGTATAAAGTTGGGAGGGAGTTGCCATGGGAGTCCTCAACATCGACTCTGGCCCCCATGAAGTCTCATGGCATCAGGTCAAACATGGGCAAGGAAACCTCCTGCTGATTATCACAAACCGCAGCTGATGAATCAGTGCTCCTCCATGTTGAACACCACTTGGAGGAAGCACTGAGGATGACAAGGAGGCAGGATGTACTCTGGGTGGGGGGCTTAAATATCCATCACCAAGAGTGGCTCGGTATCACCACCACAGAATGAGCTGGCCAAGGACATAGCTGCTGGACTGGGTCTGTGGCAGGTGGTGAGGGAACCAAGAGGGTAAAACATACTTGATCTCATCCTCACCAACCTGCCTGCTGCAGATGCATCTGTCCATGACAGTATCAGTATGGTGACCACTGCACAGTTATTATGGAAACAAAGTCCAATCTTCACACTGAGGACACCCTCCATCGTGTTGTGTGGCACTATCACTGTGTTAAATAGGATAGATTTCAAACAGATCTAGGAACTCAAGACCAGGCATCCATGAGGCACTGTGGGCCATCAGCAGCAGAAGAATTGTACTCAACCACAATCTGTATCCTCATGGCCTGGCATATCTCCCACTCTACCATTACCACCAAGCCAAGGGATCAATACTGGTTCAATGAAGAGTGCAGGAGGGCATGCCAGGAGCAGCACCTGGCATACCTAAAAATGAGGTGTCAACCCGGTGAAGCTACAACACAGGACTACTTGAGTGCCATAACAGCATAAGCAGTGGAGGGTTTCCCCTTTTCCCTCAGGGACCCTCCCCACACTCAAGTTCGGGACACCAGATTCACAAATGGGTGGCTTGAACAGAATGACCAGCGAGAAAAGTTTCTTCTGATAATTCACAATTGCTTTATTGAATCACCCACAACCCTATCGTACAAAACCTCAAAATTTAAAACAGCCCGTTCCCAGTACCCAACACGAAGTCGCCACGACTCAAGCTTAAACTTACATAAATGCTAACTCCATACACAGGCAAAATATCACGTCTTGTCCTGAAACCTTAAGGAAAAAACCCTCAGATCAATATCACCAATATATGGCTGAAACAAGTTACACGGTACCAGCAAAAAAAAAGCACCAAGTTTTTGCCCCAAACCTTCACGAAATCCTCAGACCAATATTGGATGGTGCCGAGGATGAGTCCATTTTAATGGGGAACAACATTTTAATTGGCTCCTGACCAGGTGACCAGAGTTTGTATGAGGCAGCGTAGCGCCTAACCTAAAAAGGAAAAGACCTAAAACCTCTTGTTCCTGTGTGTGTCAGATTCCAGTAATTCTACAATAATAGCTATCTGGCTTTTTCTCCTCATATTTCTATATAACTGGCTCTCTCTCTGAAAACCCCTGTCAAGAGGCAAAGGGGAAAATACCATTAGAGACATTGACAAGCAAATGCTCAACCAGTGAACTAAAGACTGAAAATGCTGGAAGACTTTAACTTCTCTATTGTATGAAATGTATTGGATGACCATTATTTAGTTTACTTCACCTAAACACCAATCAGTCTTTCATTTTTCTTAACGTTAAGCTAAGATCTATTTATAATTGGGTGTTATTTTAAGAACAGACGAGTTGATGTCATTGTGCAAACATTTTCTTCATGATTACTGTCTTGTAGTGAAATCTATACAGTAGACTAAATTGGATTTATTCATAGTTAATCAGCAAAAAAAAAACTGGGACCATCTTTTGATACTTATCCTTAATTGGGATTTCAAAGTTACTCCTCTAGATGAAGCTGGATAACTTGCTGTTGGAGCCTGTGACCACTGGGATTGCATCTATGACTTTAAGTGTAAGTGGTTAAAACCAAGTTCTGAGAAAGGACTTGACACCCAAAATTTAATCCATCCTCTCTTTTCAGATGTTGACTGACTTGCTGCATATTTCCAGCATTTTCTGCTTTTGTTTCAGATTTCCAGCAATTGCCATTTTTTTCTCTTTATAGAATTAATTTATCAATGCAATGGGAGGGAACTAATGAGAATGTTTTTGTCACTATCTTTCTGCATAAACTCATTAACCTATACAGTATAATTAGGCATCTAAGGAGAAACATTCTGATTCTATCACTTGCTGTTGTTAGACCTTAAATGTATTCAAGGAGAGCGGATGAAAGTGATTCCGAATGACTGTACCAGTTCTAATAACTTGACTCAGCTAATAGCCTAGGGAGGTTATGATTCAAGTGGGCATAATTTATAATCGCCATCTAAGTTAGCGCTAATGTGACTTTAATAATAATTTTCTCGGTGAGCACAAAAATGTTTCCAGCAGTGAGTGCAGTTTTCCATGCCATTATTTGAATATTTATATGAGAATTCACCCAGGGTGGCACCCGAAACAATAAAAAACGCAAAACACAGAATGCCGGAAACCTGAAATGAAAATAGAAAATGCTGGAAATACCCAGCAAGTCAGGCAACATCAGCAGAGAGAGAAAAACAGAGTTAATGGTTCAGGTCGATGACCTTACATGAGAAGATCTGAAATGGATATCTCACTCAAATGCTCCATATGGATGGTTAATAGAAAATAGGACAGCATCTGAAATTGGAAATAAATCCCCATTATTAGACACGGATAGTGGCTTATTATATTTCCTATGAATTCCTAAATCAATACTTAAAATTGTTTTTCAATGAAGGCAACTATACTGAATAATATGAGAATAAAAGTGTAAGCTTCCTGAAGGTTCAACTGGTTTAGTCAATGCAGATGATTTTACCTCTACCCACTTGTCATTGCAATCTTAACTTCCCTCAAGCTGCAGGAATTTCCCCTCTCTCCCCACACCCCACCCTCAATTTTAACCTGCGCTCCTTCTGGAAGGGAAATTGGTCAGTGGGCCTTATTCTGCCATAGGCGGCTGGGAGGTTCCTTCATCAGCACGGTTTCTTTCTGGAAACACGCTGGAAGTTCAATCCAAGCCAGTGAGTAGCTGAGCTGCAAAAAAAAACAGTGATTCTCCCTTGCTCAATCCTCGTGCTATGCTGCGTTAGCTGATCTCAGTAGAATGTTTGCACAGGGCATTACAATTGGCTTCAACTGCCCTGTGATGGGGAGGGAGAAAAGTAAACGAGCCAAGTTTCTGATCAATAACCAGCTGCTCGACTCCTTGCTGGCTCCAGATTGCCCTCTGGTACCTTACCCAAGTGGTCATTATTCATGTGCAAGCCGTGGAGGAGTGGCAAGCTATGCAACATGGCATCAGTCGAGCTTCATCCAAACCTTGGCTGGTATCCACACAAGTACTTCCAGCAGTCCAACAATCTGAATCTTCCCCTCCTGAATCCTAGGCTGCCAAAAAAAACCAATTAGTCCTCCTACCACCATCCTAGCTGAGATCATATAATAGTACAGACAAAGGATTCAAACTGGAACCATCCTGGCCTGTACTAGTCTGCACATCCCTAGATAGACTCACTGAACCACTACGTTATAACATGTCATAACAGATTCTCCAAGTGGTAAATAAAAATCAGAGGACAAGAGCAGGAAAATGATGTCCTTTCCTGGGGATGGCTATTGCAAGCACAGTGATCTATCAGTTCCATTATTTTCAATAATAGTAAACATCCACATACCTGTAATTAAACACCCAAAACAAAGACAATGCCAAAAGGAACACTAAAATAAACACAACCTGATTACTTTTACTGATCAGCTGGATGAGTTTCATAACAGGATTTGTAGCTCAGGTGTGATGTCTTTATGACCAAGATATGTTCTCAGTCACAATAAAATACTGAAGTGTGTGTGTACCTTTGTGGTTTATTGTAGTGTCTAACAGATCTTTACCGTAATGATTCATAGTGGGGTGCAGCAGCATCAATCCTTCCAGTGGCTAATCAAGGAACACTGTATAAAGGTCAAGAGCACGAGTTATCATTGAATTTTCCTTCCCTTGGTTGGTGTTTTGAAACTAACAAGTGCATTAATCATGACAGCAATTAGGAGCATTTATCTCAGCATAGATAAGAGATCAAACCTGAACTTCCTGGTCTATGTACTCAATATCACACCACATTTTGTATTTACCCACTCAGTCTTCGCTAGCCATTATTTTCGAAAATGAGAATACTAAATAATTGAAATCTTTCTATTTTTCTGTGTACTCTAAGTGATAATGATGTATTGGATTACAATTCTTGAAATGACATCCCAATGCCTCGATGTTTTCCATTAAATATCCTGTTACTGATGCTATTGGTCTGTTATATAATTGTGCTGCTATTTCCGCAGATCAAGCAAGATCATGTTGGATCACATTGTGCGTGGGATCGAGGGGGGGAGAATTTAAGGCTAATGCCTATAATATGCCAATATGGCAATGGAGTGTCTTATTAGTGATTTTATTGATGCAAATGACAGAGTGAATTTTATGGCCCTCCACCAATGTACTTGAAGGCTGGGGTATGTAAAATACAGTGGGTTTCCAGTCCACTGCTTTCCTGCCCACCCCGACATGTCAGGCAAGGATGCCAGTCCGTCCCACCCTTAGGCTCATTGAGCTCCTTAAGTGGACAACCAACTGCCACTTAAGGGCCTCATTCCGTGTGCGCCGCCATTTTTCAATCTGCAGGGTAAGCTAGGGTCATGGCTAACAGCTCAGCCGCTTGCAATGCCCGGACAGCCACCAGGCAGGATCCTTTGTAGGCCCCTGTGATAATAAGGGGCACTCGCCCAAGATTGTACCGCACTTTTTTCCCCTCCCCTTGGTCCGTCTAACCCACCACGCAGCCCCCCCACCCCAACCCCCCACTCCCCACTCCCCCCCACCCACTGCCAACCTCGGGTTTTTCAGCCATGCCCGCCTGAAATCCCCAGGCTTGCCTCAAGTCCAGGACACATCTTCCCTTCCTCCTTGGGGCTGCTCGTAGTCCCATCAGTGGCCACTACTCTGTCCTGACGCTGTTGAGACTACAGAGCTGCTGGCCAAATTGCACCTTTACAATTGTAACCAAGCTTCAAAAATGCTTAATCAGACGTGAAGCACTTTGGGACATTCTGAAATCGTGGAAAGCCGACTGCCGCCCGTGATCGGGGCCGGGCATCGATTCACACTGGTGGGCCAATTAAGGCCTGCCCAGCATGAAACGTGGCTCGTCACTGGCTGGGAAGGGCCAAGTGGGGGCAGGGGCCTGTTGGTCACTGGGTCCAATGGCGGCCTGTTTAAAAACGGCCCAGGCAGCCCCAGAAAGGCTGCCAGGGAAGGACGTCTGTCTACCGCTGCAAGGATGGCGTCTACAGAGTGTCAGCAAACGCCAGGAGGGAGGACACGTTTTTCCAAATGAGCGCCTCGCTGCCCTCCTGGAGGAGGTGGCTGCCTTGTCCCCAGAGATGGGAGGAGGAGGCCACTGCACCTCACCAACAGGGATGGGAGGAGATGGCAGCCTGGGTGAGCAGCCACGACATTGGCGCAGTACCAGAAGCCCTTCAATGACCTGCTGCACTCAGGAAGGGTGAGTACTGTGTTGGATGGGTCAGTGAGTTGAAGTGTTTTGGTCTGGCCATCCCCCCCCGTGCAGCTCAGGGGTGTTAGAGTCTGAGTGCCAACTGTCAATCATGCTGGCGCTGGCCAAGGGGCTGAGCCCTGGCTGCTTTGACTGAGTGCCTTGCGGCTCGAGGGCCACGACTCAGATCTGCCCTGCAAGGTGCACCTCAGCTGGGATTGGCCAGGCTGCAATGACGCTGCAGGTAGAGAGTGGACTAATCAATGCTCCTCTGTCCTTTCAGGAGGAGACATCCCATAACAATATTGAGAAGTCGCAGACTGGCAGAGGGCCGTAGCACCTCACTCTCTCCTTGGAGCTCGAGAGGCACCATGCACCTCAGTCAAGCGGCTACAGTGAGGCTGGGTTGTCAGATGAAGTTAGGAGTGCAGTGCACTGAGTGCAATCTCTTCATTGATGTGAGCCTCGAACCTGGAGTGCCCATTGATTATTGAAAGACGAAGGCACCATGATACAGATCTCCATTGCCTCACCAGTGTGCCTGGCATGCACAGTGACAGTGTGATGACTTTAACTAATGACATGTCCTTCTTCCCCCTTTTAGGTCACCAGCAGATGTTTGCTCTCCAGACCCTGAAGGACTACCCCTGACCCAGAGGACCATCATGACCTCTAGCACCTGCATCACACCTGCTCTGTCAAGCAGGCACCAGCGCAGATACCAGCACTTTGGTGGGCATTTGTTCGGTGGATAGTATCTCGGTGCACATTGGTGAGAGCACTTCACACTTGCTTGACGTGCAGAGAGTGTCCAGCAGTCAGAGGACTGCTGGGGACCAGGACGGTGCTCAGTTGAAGGCTGATGTTGGGCTTCTGGAGTCTTCCATTAGGCGGCAGATGCTGGACATCCAGCAGGGTGTGGGGGAGGGTCTGTTTGAGATCCAAGAGTGTATGCGTGCCATGTTCTCTGTTGTGGAGGAGACCCTGCAGAGTATGAGCACTGCGTTGACCCTCATGGCCGAGCGCAATGCCTCCTCCATGGAGAGAGTGGTGACTCTCATGGTGAAGCTGCTTCAGGAACAGAATCAGGGGTTCTTGGGGCTGCGCTCGGACCTGCAAGCCCTCACACAGGCACTGACCTCAGCCAGTCAGTGCCCATGTGTGAGATGGATGGGGCACCCAGAATCTCAGCTAGGGGCCCGTCCATTAATGATGAGCAGGGGGTCCAGAGCAACCTCACATTGGCTCACGAGCTGCCTGTCATCTCTGCGGGCCCCTCTCAGGGCGCTCCAGATGATGGCAGTAACTCTTCCGCCCCTCTGCCAGTGACCATCACATCTGAAGAGGCTTCGATGACTGGGGAGATGCCAGCCATGGCACTGACCAATCCCTCCCAGGCGGGGCCAGCACGGGCTCCACTGGCCAGAGGACGACCGCCAAAGTCATCAAGGCCAACAGGACAGCAGTGAGAGCAGGCTGCCTCCAATGCTGGTGCCAGCGAGGGGTGAGCACCAAGATGTAGCCCCTGTAAACCTAAATTTAAAGCACCTTAAGCATAAGAGGGACTGGCCACGATGTGAGTACCAACACTCAATAGTCTTTCTGACTATTTGAGTTCAAACATAAAATTACATTTGCTTTTGTGTTATTGGCCTGAGTATGCTTCATTTATTTTGTAGGTGCAGTATGTAATGCTGGACATTGGTGGTTCAAACCTTTATTGCATAGACACTGTGTGTATCTTGGTGGCCAAGGAAAGGGTCATTTGTGTGATCCACGATGGATGTGGCAGCCCTGGCATGAGGTGGTAGTTCTTATTTGGCAGCCTCGCTGAAGGAGCGTTGGATTCCTGAAGGTTATCGCGGCCTGGCTCCATGACAACCTTCTCCTCAATGTTCTGACTCACTACTGGATTCATCCTCTGTGGCCTGTGCAGATGCGTCAACATCCTCTTCCTCCAGTGGTCCCCTCCTTGCCAGTGTCAGGCTTTGGAGAGCGCAGCATACAATCACTATCAGTGACACCCGCTCTGGGCAGTATTGCACTGAGCCCCGAATGGTCCAGGCATCGGAAGCGCATATATGATTCTCTCTACCACCGCCCTTGTGGAGGCATGGTTCCTGTTGTACCGCTGCTTGGTGTCTGTTCTTGGGTGGCAGAGAGGCGTCATAAGCCACCTTTTCAAGGGATAGCCCTTGAAACCCAGAAGCCATTCATCCAGCTGGCTGGAGCACTGAAGAGACTTGGCATCTGGGAGTGTCTGAGGATGTACGCATCATTGGAGCTGCCTGGGTACCTTGCACAGACTTGTAGAATCTGCATCCTATGGTCGCACACTATCTGCACGTTCATGGAGTGGAAGCCCTTCCTCTTGATGAAGGAACTGGCTGCCCCACTGGCACCTGGATAGCCACATGTGTGCAGTCGATGGCACCCTGAATGCAGGGGAACCCAGCAATTACTGCAAAGCCTCTGGCTCACTCAGCCTGGCTGGCCTCATCCATATGCTAATGAATAAAGGTCAATACCCACCTGAACAGAGCTTCTGTCACCAGCTTAGCGCAACTGTGGACAGCTGATTGGGAGGCTCCACACAGATCCCCCAATGAGCCCTGGAAAGAGCCAGAGGCATGGAAGTTGTGGGCCACTGTGACCTTCAGAGCCATTGACATCGGGTGTCCACCCATACTGTTAGAGCTGATCTCAGGCCCGATCATCTAGCAAATGGAGGTCATGGTCTCCCTTGAGAGGCAGAGCCTCCTTTGGCATTGCACTTCAGACATACTGAGGTAGCTGCATCGCTGCCTGTAAACCCTGCCAGCAGGATAGTGGCATCTTCTGTGGCCCCATCTGCCTTGGACTTCCTGCTGGCCCTGCGCCCCTTGTGCCTGCGCCTCTCCTCCCACAGGTCCCTCCCCTGGAAGCTGCACAGGGACACTTGGGACTCCTCTCCCTTCTGCCCCTCTGTTCCACCTCAGGGGAGGCTTCTCCAGCGGAGACCACATTCCCATTGCCAGAGCAAGGGAAGGCTGTCTGATACCTGGATGGGTCCACACAATCTGAATCCTCAAGGTGCCTGGAAGACACCAATGAGTCCAGAAATGAAGCCTAGAAATGCTAAGAATGAAGCACGGATCAGAGCTGCCAAGTCTCAATAAGCCACCAGCAGCAAACTATCTCCAAAACCTGTCAATACAATGCTGCTGACCCTTCTTATCCTGCCCTTGGGTGAGGTTTTGCAAATTGTGGCCTGCCCACCTGCCCGTTTTGCCCATGCGACGAGTGAAAGCTCGCATGGGCAACGTTAAATCGCCATCAATTGGGTTGTTAAGGGCCTTATCTGGCCTGTTAATTAATGGGAGGTGCAGCTCCAGCTCCCGCACGCGCCCGCTGAGTGAAATATCACGCAAGTGCGCAATGAGGTTGGGACGCTCGCCCGACATCATCGCGCGGCATTTTACGCTTGAGCGGGTCGGGTGCGCGCCTGCCCACTTGGCAAAAAATTCTGCCCAATATCAAACATCTAAGAACAAACAGATGACCTTTTCCTGGAATTTGACTGTAGTCACTGTACCTACCTTGCACGTCTAATTGGACAATATAAGCTGACTGCATCCTCCCTCCACCCAAGATGTTTCTACTTGGTGCTTACCAAAATAGTAACAGTGACATTGGAAATATACGGTGTGGGAAAGTTATAGCTATGAACTGCCCATTCTGTCATATGACATTGGTACAACGTATTAATGTCTGCAAGACACCTTTAATTAAAAATGTTGAGAGTTTTTCTTAAGTTAATTAATGCTCATAACTAGTGATTAAAATACAAGTGTTCTTAGTAGTGCATGTAACGGACCCACAAAACATTGACCATAGGTAAATGAGAAAATTACATCAGCAGGCTACTGCAACAGGAGCAAATTTAAGACAAATGTAGTTTTTGCAGGCATGTCTGTGAATCAGAAGATTAATAAAGCTAGTTCAGCTTTCTTCTTAGCGCACTGCTCTTTTCACCAATTTTCTCCTTGTGTGTTCTGAGGTTGCAGAGGAATCATTCCACAGTCACCAGTTTGCTTTTCTATATCTCAACCAAGATGCCATTCTTCATGTCTGATGAAGAATGAACATTCAAAAGTATGAAGGATTTTGAGAGATAAAGCGATAAGGAAAACCCATTTCTGCTGGCAGGAGGACCAGAGGACCAAGTGTGAAGTAATTAGCACAAAAAAATAGAGGGGAGATGAGAAGAATTCTTTTTACACAGTAAATTACAGGTGTCTGGAATGTACTACCTGAAAGGATGATGGAAGCAGATTCAATAGGAACTCTCATAAGGATAAAAGCAAAATACTGTGGATGCTGGAAATCTGAAATAAAACCAGAAAATGCTGGAACTCGGGAGGCCTGGCAGCACCCGTGGAGGGAGAACCAGAGTTAACGTTTCGAGTCCGCTTTGTTTCCAATGTTTTCTGTTTGTATTACTGTCCAAAGGAAAATAGCTAAATCTTTGAAAAGAGGAAAGAAAAAGTATGCAGGCCTATTACAGGAGCAGTGAGTCTCGTGAGACCCACACTTTCAAAAAGCCAGTACAGACATGATGGGCTGAATGGCCACGTTCTGTGCTCCTCTATGATTCTGTGTTTGCAGGCTGCATCTCAGCAAATCCAATCCTGCACTTTCCAGCAGGGAGGGTCACAGAATAGTGATCAGGTGGACCTTTAGCAGATCTTAAATGAAGCTTCAGAGATTTGAGGCTTATTTTAGAATCTGACTGCTCTCCTTGCTGGAAGTTTGCTTGTTCAGCATTGACTGGAGATCAGTCCGTTCTAGGGTAATCCAAATTACCAGAGTGCAAGAGGACTAGCTGCCTCAAATAGATATAGCCTGGAACTGGTTAATTTACACGTTTAGGTGCTACCTATCAATTCTAATTATTATGTGACAAACATGTTTTGTATATGATTAAAGATGAATATGCACGAGTTTGACCTAACTGTGATTTTCCACATGGTGAGTGTAACTGTGTCACTGGGGAGAAACACTTCCTGCAGAGACTACAAATAGATGCAGAAAGAAATGCATCTTTAATCATTTATACTTCATGTTTTCCATCGTGGCATGGTCGAGGTCAGCAAGTGAAGGCAAACATTTACATTTCAACTGCAATGTCAGTGCAAAGCGGTTTTACTTCACGTCAACCCTGAACAAGTGTAAATCCAGGTTCAAATCAGACCTGATCTTGGATTTATACTGCATTTTCTTGCCATCAGTGCAAATAAAAACTTATTTGTGCCAACAGTAAAGCTGTAGTGTAAATGTCACTGTAAGTCTGATAGCTCGGTGCTATGAGGCATGATGCAGTGCATATTGCCATAGCAACTGATGAGCATGGCTATATCTGAAGATTAAATATACACAGGTGATCAAGTAACTTGAGCAGCAGAACACTGCATACCATATACTATATACCATTCAAATCAGTGGCAACCATGACCATTATTTGAAATTGCACCACTCTAGTGGTAAATTTAGTTCATCTCATTTGTACCACGGCATGGAGGTTTTTAGGTAGAGTCTGTCTCCAAAAGGGACTCCCATCTTCCAATGTATTCTTTGTCAGTGGAGCATAGAAACCAGTTGTGAAGACATGTGTGACCAGTACAGCCCATATTTCAAGTTAATAATAGAGCAAAAATAAAAGTCACAGGGCATGAAATTTAATGGCGGTAAGAGATAGTGGGTCAGTCGTCTGTTATATACCCCCACTCAATTTTTCTTTCCATCAGTCTATTCACATCCAGTTATTCCCCAAAAAAATCCACCTACCCCCCCAAATTTTTCATCCTATCTACTCTTCATTCAGCTCCACCCCCTTTAATACGGCACAACTTGATTTTTGCAACAAGTCTCTGGTTTGACACGATCATATTTTGGAATTTTTTGAGAAGTTTTCCACAGAATGGATTCGGGAGAAAAACATTACTGATCCTATTTTTTTTTTGGCTGATCAGGGTGATATAGGATAGTGAGTGAGATATAGGCTGGCAGGCAGGCTTTTTTTCGTACAAGGTTGCTGCGTAGGCAGTCAGATTTCTAAAGAGAAAAGCTGCAGTGATTTTTACTAGTACTAGAGAAATAGTCAGAAGTCATCTTGTTTAAATAGGATGAGCCACAGACGTAGAGTGATGCATTTTGCATGAGGTGAAGACAAGTTATGCTCATTGAACTAAGTGAATCTGATCATAATAGTGCCTCTATGTTCATTAGCTGTGAAAGAATTGGGTAGTGGTACGTCACTGGACTAGTAATCCCAAGGCCCAGGTTAATGGGCTCAAATCCCACCACAGCAACTGGTGGAATTTAAATGCAAAATTTAAAAGCTAGTCAGTAATAATGACCATGAAACCATTGCCAATTGCTGTAAAAACCCATCTGGTTCACTAATGTCCTTTAAGGGATTCTTGACCCGCAGCAATGTGGTTGACTCTTAACTGCCCTTTGAAATGGCCTAACAAGTCGCTCAGTTCAAGAGCAATTAGGGATGGGCAACAAATGCTGGCCTTGCCAGCGACACCCACATCCCGTGAAAGAAGAAATTAAATTAAAAATTAAATAAAACAATTGGATGAGTAATCAATCCTGTGGTCTGGACTAATGCTCCAGAGGCATGAGTTCAAATCCCACTATGGTAGCTGAGGAATTTAGATTCAATTACTTAATCAAAATTTGTAATTAAAAAGCTAGCATCAATAACGGTGGCTATGAAGCGACTGGATTGTCATAAAAATCCAGCCGGTGCACAAATGTCCTTTAGGGAAAGAAACCTGTCCTCAATATCCAGTCTTGTCAACATGGGACTCCAGATCCACAGCAATGTGATTGACTCTTAACTGTTGTCTGAAATGACCCAGTAAGCCGCTCAATTGTATTTGAGTAAGCAGCTCACCACAATTCTCAAGGGTGTTTAGGGATGGATATTAAATGCTGGCTTTAACATCGATGCTCACACCCCATGAATGAATAAAAAAAAGGCCCTAGATGTAGATATAAGGCAACGCATGAATAAATTTCCATAAAAATAAGTTGCTTAGATCACTTAGGAAAATGATTGATGCCACCGAAGCAGAGAATGTAGGGTGCAGACCAAATTTGTATCGAGCCCCTTAGCAATCAGCTGGTAAAAATCCATACATGAAGACATTCATACATCAGTGCTGACTGCCCAAATTAGCCCAGATTTTTCCACATGTTCACTAATTTCTTCCCACGTTATGGACTCTAGAAATTTACCTGCAATCTCATTTTATCGAAAGCAAAATACTGAGGACGCTGAAATCAGAAATAACAGAAAGTGCTGGGAAGTATTCAGCAGGCCAGGTTGCTCAGGCAGCATCTGTGAAAAGTGTCACAGGTCATCAACCCGAAATGCTAAGACAAAAGCAAAATACTGCGGATGCTGGAAATCTCGAACAAAAACAAAAATACCTGGAAAAACTCAGCAGGTCTGACAGCATCTGCGGAGAGAGATACAGTTAACGTTTCGAGTCTGAATGAAGAGTCATTCGGACTCGAAACGTTATCTGTATCTCTCTCCGCAGATGCTGTCAGACCTGCTGAGTTTTTCCAGGTATTTTTGTTTTTGAACCCGAAATATTAACTATGTGTCTCTCTTCACAGATGCTGCTTGACCTGCTGAGTTTTTCTAGCTTTTCCTGCCCTTAAGTTTATCAGAGCTATATTTGGCTGATTAACCCTTGCCCCTTCAAAGGTACTGGAACAAATAGTTCTATTTTAGTTGATCATTCAGGGACTGTTGGTTTACCAATATTAAGAAATTCCTATTTTCTTTTTGACATTACACACTGGAGCCCATGTGCCTCAACACATGTAAGATGGGTGTTCCAACATGTTAGCCTCAGTGTACACATGTGATGGTCCATGTGTTTTTGGGGGAAAAAAAAACGAGTTTATGTTGGGATCATTGTCCTTTTAAGAACAAGGTTTTTCTGGAAGATAATTTCTTGCAAAAGGTAACATGCTTCCAGTAACAGGTCATATGACCAAGCTGCCTGGGAGATAAATAATAGTTTTAAAAAAGGATAAACAAGAAGTTAATTGCAGGGGAGTAGGTTCCTGTATGTGGTTCAGTTTTCCAGCAGGTTATTTTAGAACAGGCTCGTCCAACCCTTTTGCATGGGGGCCACATTTCAATCTTTCTCGCAGTCCAGGGTTGGGGGGGGAGGGGGGTTGCAGCATGTGGTGTTGGTGGCGGCTGATGAGAAAATTTTGGAAAGATAAAGTTTTACATAACATGAAACGTGAATTTCAATAAAAAAGCTGACGTATGAAAAGAAACAACTTGTTGAATGAAAAAAAAATGTCACAACAATCAAGTGATCATTTAAAAAATGATTAATAAATGAAGACGTCCATTAGAGTGTGAAAGTGTGAGAGTGGGTGTGTCCAGCTCACTCCCAGTCTCAGGACGTTTAGTCACTCACCCTCACCCCTTGTGAGAGTGCCTGTTGGTGTGTGGGGGTGAGGATGAATGAGAACCCTGAGATTGGGAGTGAGCCAGACACACACTCCCCTGCCTCTCACCTTCTCACACACACCCTCACTCAGCCACCCTCTCTCCCTCAGCCATCTTCCTACTCACTTATTTACTCACCATCACTAAATCAACTGGGATGAGGGTGGAGCGTGGAAGAGAGACCTGGAGCAAGGTCAGAGGCCTAGCGGCATCCGAACACGACAGCCCGCTGAGGGGAGGGCGGAGAACTGGGGGGAACATGGGGAGGACCAGGGAAAGCCAGGGGAATGCAGCTGCAGTTGGGCCAGAGCACCGGGAGTTGGGGGAAAGTGGCCGGAGCCACGGGAAGGCGTGGTGAACAAAGGCCCTGCACGGCCTAGAGCCTCTCGCTCTATTTTCACAAACTCGCAGTGTCAAGTTGTTGGATCCCATGGATCCTCATCCACACGCTTGCTGAAAGTGGTGGCCGATTTGGTACTATAGATAGAGTTGATCAGCAGACACTTCTTATGGTGGAAACTTCATGTTTATTTACAAAGGTACTCAGCTGCAATGACATGTGTGCTCTCACTTCAAACCCTATCTCCATATGACTGATTACTAACTACAGAGGTAGCCCACGCTACTCTCCTATTGGTTAGTAAGGATCATGTGATCTTCTTTTATAACATTCTCCTTAAAGGTATATTACACATCAGATAAGACCATAATTATTACATCCTTCCCCCTTTACTTGGAAATACATTTTATATTTTCCAAGTACAATTTTCTCAAGGTAGCAAATGATTTACTCTGCTAAGTAATTTACAAGTTCAGTCTTTCTGCGGGTTTCCTTATGTGTGTAGCATCACTCAGCTCTCCAACTTCAGATGCTTTGTCAGGAACCTCTTTTTCTGGAGTCGCCTGAACATCAGGAGTTTGGTGGGCATCTGCAGATCTGTATCTTCAACTCCCACAGGAACATCAGACACATCTCTACTGGGTTGAGTTCTCCCAATAGGAAAAATTGACCCGGTCGTGAACACTGGTGGAATCAATTCCTGGTGATTTATTTCTCTCTTCTTTAGATGATCCACATGTCTCCACACGACTCAGCACCCCCCACCTTCACATGGTAAGATAGAAGTCCAGCCACTGTACTTATTTCACCCGGTAACCACTTTGGTCCTTCCCCAAAGTTTTTCACATATACCATCTCTCCCACAGTAAATATCCTCTCAAGACTATGCAGGTCGTGCCTAGTTTTCTGACTTCCATGACTCCTTTCCATCTTCCCTCCTAAATTTGGCATTATTAAGCTCAATCTCGTCCTGAGAAGACGTCTCATCAATAATCCTACAGGTGTCACAGCTGTTGTTGTGTGAGGGGTGGTCCTATCATGAAAAAGAAAGCGTGTTAGCTTGGTTGCTACGGAATCTCCAGTTAGTTTCTTCATGCCTGCCTCGAACAGCCCTTTCAGCCAGCCCGTTTGAGGATGGGTGGTATGGTGAAGTTTTCACGAGTGATACCGTTGAGGCTAATAAACCGTTAAAACTCAGCACTCGTAAATGCCGTGCCATTATCAGAAACGACTACTTCTGGTCGTCCATTAATGGCAAAGCTTTGACGTAGCTTCTCAATTGTAGCAGGAGACGTTGGTGACCTCACCTCATATATGTCCATCCATTTTGAGTGGGCATCGACAATGAGCAGAAACATTGTTTCCATGAAAGGTCCCACATAGTCAATGTGTAATTGCAGCCATGGTCTTCCTGGCCACTCCCAAGGGTGTAACGGAGCAGTCGCTGGCAACATTTGCAGTTGCTAACATTGCACATAATTCTTCACTAAACTCTCTATTTCTCCATCCATCCCAGGCCACAACAGATAGCTGTGGTCTTCATTCGGGAAATTCCTGGATGTGCACTGTGTAGTTCAATTAACAGTGGCTCTCTTCCCTTTGGAGGAACCATCATTCGTGCTCCCCACAATAAGTTACCATCCTGGCTGGTTATTCATGTTGAAGTACAGTTTCATTTCATCAGATACAGGCTCGCATCAACTATGAAGCATTTGTCTCATATTGAGATAGGACTGGGTCCCGACTTGTCCAGTCTCTGATCTGTTGAGCACATACCGGTGAGTAATCTAAGAAATTTAGCAGTAAAACAAGTTCCTGTGGAACTGGGACGTCCTCATCATTTCCTTGTAAAGTCAAATGACTAAGGGCATCGGCATTTGCAATTTGATTTCCAGGCCTATGTACAAAACTGCACTTTTATGCTGCCAGGATTAAAGCCTTATTTGTGTTTCTGTGTCTTCTTTCTACGTGACTTCTTCTTTCTAGCGCTGACTTTAATCTCGGCCTTCTTTTCAACTTCCAGACGACGCTCAGAGGCAAGCTCGACTTGAGTGAACTCAGTTGTTGGGTCTCCCAAAACTTCACCAACCGTCTGCTTCTTAGAAAAATCTACGATTTTTGCCTCCAAAGTCTTTTTGGCTTCACGTAGCTGATTCTTCAGCTGTTCCATCTCTTTTTTGGAAAATTGAGCATTGCTGTATCTTCTCTGCCAACTCATTCTTCAGTTTTTTTCAGAGAAGTGCTGAATTATTTCTGTTTCTCTTCATACTTTTCCAGAGGTACAAGCTTTGACCTGAGGGAATCTTGCGTTGTGTGAAGGTCTTTCAGCAGGTTTTCTTTTTCCTTTCGAAGGTTGCTCACCTCGTCTCAAACTCTGTCATTAAGCATGGTCTCTTTGAGTTCCTTCTGCTGTTCTTCCATGTTTTGGCTTAAGACAGCCTGCGTTTCTTCAGGTTGTTGAGTCCTTACACACTCCTTTTCCAACACTTCCATTTTCCTTTTGTAATCTCAGTGGCCACTCAAGGCTGATTTCACTTAGCCAATTTCACCCTAGGAGTCTTGGTCCTCTGCCTCTCAATACCAACACAGGTAACTTTACCGATTGGCTTCCATATTGGACAGTTACTCTGCTTATGCCTTTTATGTGAATGTCTTCA
Organism: Cetorhinus maximus; assembly: GCF_964194155.1. Taxonomy (NCBI): domain Eukaryota; kingdom Metazoa; phylum Chordata; class Chondrichthyes; order Lamniformes; family Cetorhinidae; genus Cetorhinus; species Cetorhinus maximus. The sequence goes on from NC_135881.1 coordinate 31,026,142, forward strand.
CCCGTGTACGTTTTTAGTTTGACAGCAGTTTCTTCTAAATTTAAATGATGTTCACCATAGTTCAGGTACTGAAGGCATGTTCCCCAATTACTGTAGTGGAAGCTCCTCAAGATATTCAGTGAGTTTTCTTAGCTTCGATTCCTGTGGGCAGCAGATTGATGCATAAAGGTTGGAGGCTTTTCATTCTTGTATTAGTCCTTACACATAACCTCATCTCCTTTATACAGGTTTCTTCAATTATAATGTAAATTCCATTGTTCCAATATGTCTTTGCAACTTTACTTTTTCCATAATATAAATCTTTCAGAGTACTCATAATATCAGTAACCCTTGGGAAAAATAAACACACTGTTTGACTTAGCTTCTTATGGCCAAATGTAATATCCCATCATATCTTTGAAATTCAAACTACACTGGTTTATCTAAAAATGCAAAATGCAAATGTTCCTCACACCTCGCATTCTAAAACTTCAGCCATATTTACGTATTTAGCATTTCAAACCTAATTTGGTGGTAATTTGTAGACCTATGTATGTGCTTAACATGCTGGCAGCTGAAAAAAAGAGTCACCATAAAGACTTATTTCCAGGTCAGAACTTGGTGGGGAGATGTTTAAATTTGTACAAGCTCTTCCAAAGTTTGAAGAAAGAGTTGTTGAAGCATTTGAGAAGATAGCTAAACAGATGAAATGGCTACAGGAAAACTGGACATTGTTGTTACAATCCAGGTTGGTGGGTAGAGCACATGAGGTTTATGCTTTACTGTCAGAAGAAATGTCGGTGAACTATGACATGGCAAAAATGACTATTTTGAGTGCACATGAGTTGGCTCCTGAAGATTACAGGCAGAAATTTAGCAATGTGAGAAAACAGCCTGGGCAAGCTTATTTTGAACTTGAGAGAGTAAAACAAAGTAATCGTGACCAGTGGATATGGGCATTAAAGATAGAGATGATATATGCAGCTCTTAGGGAGGTCATTCTTTTGGATGAATTTAAAGATTCAATTCCTTCGATAGTGAGAACTCATGTGGAGCAACAGAAGCTTGAAATGGTAAGGCAAGCAGGAGAGATAGCTGATGATTATGTTAGTTCATTGAGATAAATATTTTTGTCACACTTTTAAATCTGAGGAGGATAGAAAGTGGGAAGGTGAAAGGAAGATGGGCAGTCAGGGAAAAGAGGGAGTAGGTGGAAATTCTCAGAAAGTATTTTTCCAGAATAAAAAGGAAAATGCCGCGGTAGAAGTGGCAATGGAAAATTGAAGTGTTTTCATAGTAATAAAGTTGGACACATGATGTCAGTGTGTTGGAAATTACAGAGAAAATCTGTTGGGATTATTGGGGTGCAGAAAAGTTCTGGAAATAAAAGTACTGTGGGTTCTGAGGTTCAGGCGCAGGAAAAACAATGGTTTGTGTAAAACAGGAAGAATCAGTGATAGGTAAAGATGTGTGAATGTGTTCACAATTTACCCAAGGGAGTTCTGAGGAGCAGGTTGCAGAAATGTTTAAAGATTTTGTATGTGAAGGGAAAGTCTTTCCATGTGTACAGGGTAGAGTATATAAAGATGTTAAAATTTTAAAAGGCACAGGGACTAGTTAATCCTTAATATTGTGGGGTAGTGACATTTTTTGTTCAGAGGGAGTATAGCAGGAACAGGCGATACAAAGTTGTGTTCCTGGAGATGCTAAACCTGTTCCATTGTGGAAGGTAAATTTAAAGAGTAAGTGGAAAATGGGTGATGTGATTGTTGGAGTGGTGGTAAAATTGCCCACTGCAGGGGTTCAATTTATTTTAGGTAATGACATAGCTGGGTCACAGATTTGGTAATGCCTATAGTAGCTGAGCAGCCTGTAGAAATGTCTTCAACTGAAGTGCTGCAGAGAGAGTATCATGGATTGTTTCCAGATTGTGTGATAATGAGATCACAGACTCACTGTTGAAACAAGAACAACAGGAAGGTAAAAGGCAGAGAGAAGGTGTGGATGTCCAATTAGCTGACACTGTTTTTGCTAAGATTGTTCAGGAAGAAAGAATGGAGGATAACATAGCAGAGGTATTTACCTCAAGGCAGTTGGTAGAGTTACAGAAAAAGGATCTGCAAATATGATAGTCATATCAAACTGCTTACTCAGAAACAGGAAGAATGTATTCCAGAATGTTATTACCTTAAAGGTAACATTTAGATAAAATGACAACCTTATCATGTTTCAGCAAATGAAAGCTGGAGGGAAGTACATCAGATTGTACTACCATTTGGAGATAGAAATGAGATTCTGAGAGTAGCTCATGAAATTCCAATGGGGGGACTTTTAGGAATTAGAAAGACACAGGCAAAAATACAAAAACATTTTTATTGGCTTGGATTGCATAGGGATGTAGTCAGATCCTGTAGAACATGTCACAAATGTCAGGTGATAGGGAAACCACAAGCAGTGATTAAGCCGACACCTTTAATTCCAATTCCAGCATTTGAAGAACCTATTACTGGGGTCATGATTGGTTGTGTAGGACCCCTGCCCAAGACTAAAAGTAGAAATCAGTGCTTACTGACAATAATGGATGTGTCTACCAGGCTTCCTGAAGCAATACCTTTAAGAAATATTACAACAAAGAGAATTAGGGAAGAGTTGACTACATTTTTTTTTTACAAGATATGGTTTTCCTAAAGAAATACAATCAGATCAGGGTTGAAATTACATGTCACAGCCGTTTAAGGAAATAATGAACAGTTTGGGGGCAAAACAGTTTAAGTCAACAGTTTACCATCCTGTATCACAAGGGGCTTTGGAAAGATGGCATCAAACTTTAATAATTATGATGTGGGTGTATAGTCAGGACTATCTACAGGATTGGGCTGGGGAGTTCCATTCTTGTTATTTGCTATTAGAGATGCTCCTAATGTATCAACTGGTTTTAGTCCTTTTGAACTAGTTTATGGTCATGAGGTAAGGGGACCACTGAAATTGATTCATGAGAAATTGGTGGGTCAAAATTCAGAAACTACTCTCCTGGATTATGTATCAAATTTCAGAGAAAGATTGGACAGAGTATGTGTGTTGGCTAGGGAACATTTAAAAATATCACAGCAAGTGATGAAAGTGAAGGCAGGTAGGAAAGCTATAGCTCATAGTTCTGTTGCTGGGGGAAAGGTGCTAGTTTTGTTACCAGTACTGGGTGACTCACTAAAGACAAGGTTTAGTAGGCCTTACAAGATTGAAAAGAAGCTGAGTGAAGTAAATTATTTAATAAATACTCCAGAAAGAAGAAAGAAGCAGAGGGTGTGTCATGTAAATATGCTTAAAAAGTATTTTGAGAGGGGAGAGGATCAAAATAAGATATTAGTGGCGGTAGATAAAGAGAAAGAGGTAGAAATGCAGGATTCTGAAATTGATTTTCCTCTAATCAAATTGGATAATGAGGGGGTACTTGAAAATTTAAGTGTAATGTTGAGTTACCTTCCAGACAAGTGTCAAAGTGATTTGAAGAAGTTATTACAATCACACAAAGCTAGGGGAGGACAAATTTAGCAATACTTTGTATGTGTGGAAGTTTCATCTTCGATAAAGCAACATCCTTATAGATTAAATCCGGCAAAGTTATCACAAGTACAGGAAGAAATTGAATTCATGCTTCAAAATGACATTGAGTCTACTTGCAGTAATTGGAGTTCACCTATTGTGCTGGTACCAAAACTGAATGGAACACAAAGACTGTGTGTGGACTATTGAATGGTGAATGCAGTGACAAAAGCAGATTCATATCCTATACCATGGTTGGAAGATTGCATTGAGAAAGTGGGACAAAGTTTATCACAAAGATTGACTTGCTAAAGGGTATTGGCAAGTACAGTTATCAGACAGAGCAAAAGAGATATTGGCTTTTGTGATCCAAACTGACTATATCAGTTTAAAGTTATGCTGCTTGGTGTGAAAAATGCACCTGCAACTTTTTAATGATTGACAAAGTAATTGCAAGACCGAGCAATTATGCTGCTTATATTGATGACTTGATAGTTTTCAGTCAATTCTGGGAGGAGCACTTACAACATCTAGAATAATTATTTAATCAGGTACAAGGAGCTAATTTGTGATGAACTTGGCTAAAAGTGAATTTGCAAAAGTGCAAGTTACATATCTAGGTCATACCATTGGACATGGTAAGGTGGCTCCAAGAGATGTGAAAGTCAAGGCTATTGTGGCTTTCCCCGTGCCTGCAAGAAAATGAGATGTTTTGAGATTTCTGGGCATGAATGGGTTTTACCGGAAATTTGTACCAAACTTTAGCAATGTGGCTGCTCCATTGACTGAACTATTAAAAAAGAACAAGGAACTTGACAGTTTGAAAACTGTATTGATTACAACACCAGTTTTGGCAGTACCCAATTATGCCAAGCAATTTAAGTTAGCTGTTGACACAAACTATATAGTCATTGGGGCAGTATTATTACAAGATTATTACACTAGAGTTGAGAAATCAATAGGGTATTTTTCACAGAAGTTGAATGCACAACAGAGAAGATATTCAATAATCGAAAAGCAGACTCTAGGTCTGGTGTTATCATTGCAGCATTTTGAGATTTACGTTGCAAACAATTTGTTGGAAACAATTGTTTATACAGACCACAATCCTTTAAAGCTTCTGGACAAATTTTGTTACAAAAGTGCAAGGCTATTCAGATGGAGTTTATTACAGCAACCATTTAATCTATAGATTACATATGTGGCTGGATGAGGAAATCTGAATGCAGATGCATTGTCAAGAGTTTAAAACTGATAGGGGAAAATTGGACATTTAAAAACCTGGACACTGGATTGGAATAATTTCTGTTGATACCAAGAATTTGTATATATATTATGTTAATGCATGCATCTGATAGTGTAATAGTGTAAGTATAGGAGGTAGTGTAAGATGGGTTGAGAAAATGAAGCCATCCTTTTAAATTATGATGGTTCATTTTCCAGTAAGGAGGGGGTTGGTCATAAAAATAATAATTTTCATAACATTATGATTTATTGTAAAGGTAGGTTAATAGTGGGGTTTGGATTAGTTTCTGTGTGTGGGGGTTTTAATTGCATTGCTGAAAACTAGTCTGGAGTTTTTGAGTTATCAAAAGAGAAGCTAGATTTGAAATGTTAAATACGTAAACATAGCCAAAGTTTTAGAATGTGAGGCGTGAGGAACATTTGCATTTTCAGATAAACCAGAATCATGAATTTCAAAGAGATGGTAAGGTGTTACACCTAGCCAACAGGGGCTAAGCCAAACGTGTATATTTTTCTCAAAGATAACGGATAATATGAGTGCTATGGAAGACTTATATTATGGAAAAAGTAAAGTTGCGAAGACATATTTCAACAATGAAATTTACATTAAAAGGGGAGAAACATGTACAATGAACATGAGGTTGTGTGTAAGGAGGGTGGCATTCTAATATCTAACAAGTGTGAAAAGCCTCCAACCTGGATGTATCAAGTTGTTGTCCACAGGAACCAAAGCTAAGAAAACTCATTGTGAATATCCCTGCCCAGTGTATTGTATGTTTTGCCTGGGTCTGTTGAAATCTATCTTGTTTTACTGTTGCCTTAACAGAGGTGTAACTGGGAGTCAGATTAATTGGAGGAGTTAGGAGTCATTATAGTGGTAATTTGTAGACCTATGTATGTGCTTAAAATATTTTCTATTAATAAATGTTTAATTTAGTTTTGTAAAAAATGTCAAAGACTCAGTGGTCTTATTATTACTGAATTCAAGGCACACATCTCAAAATAAAAATAAAAATACAAATTGCAAAACAGTTGTTGCAGCTGTTTTAAGTTTTCCTCTGGAATTTGAGCAGCTCGGCATTTACCATCCACTTTGCCATAACAAACACACTACCTGGAAGTTCTCTTCCAAGCCACTAGCCGTCCTGACTTGGAAATATATCGCCCATAGTCACAAGGGGCATTAGAAAGATGCCATCAAACTTTAAAGACAATGATCAAACCTTAATGCTTTGAATGTCCAGAGGATTGGGAAGGGAAAATTTTGTTATTATTGTTTGTAATTATGGATGCACCTAATGAGTCAACTGGCTTCAGTCCCTTTGAGTTTGCCTATGAAATAAGAGGACAGTGTAAATTTATGAGAGAGAAAATTATGGATCAGGAAGAGGAATTTATTCCTTTAAACTACGTGTCCAAGTTCCGAGACAGATTATCAAAAGCACCTGTGGTTGCTTGAGAACACCTCAAGGTTTCTTAGTAGGTAAAAAAAACAAGCAGTTAAGGCAGCTGAAGAACGCACTTTTAAACCTAGTGTAAGGTGTTGGTTCTGTTAACTATGCATGGTGAACCATTGAAGGCTGACCTTATTCAGTTAAAAAGAAACTTAATGAGATAAACTATGCTATTAATACGCCAGGTAGAAAGAGAACTCAGCGACTGTTGCAAATATGCTGAAGTTATATTCTCACAGGGAGGAAAACCAATGAGTGCACTTCAGGGAGTAAAAAAGAGAGCGATAGAACTGCCTGAGGTTTCAGATGATGAGACAGAGACTGAAAGCTTTCAAATCAAACCTCCAGTAATGAGATTAGCCAATATGGAGGTGTTAAGAATTTGGATGAAATATTACACCATCATCCAGAGGAATCTTGGGGTGACGTAGTAAAATTGCTAAAAAGAAAAATGAGCCTGCTGTAGCAATGGCAGGATGAACTTCCTTAGCTATGCATTTGTTGTTGTGGGAAACACTCCACCCATTAAACAAAACCTTTAAACTGTACCCTGAGAAATTGGCTCAAATCAGTGAAGAACTCACCATGTTGGGAAATGAACTGAGTCAAGGAAATTTGGTGTTCATCAGTTGTACTGGGACAAAAGCCTGACAGAATCCAAAGATTTTGCATTGATTATCGTAAAGTGAATGCTGTAACAAAAACTGTTTCTTATCCTCTGCCTCAAATTGATGGAGTGGGAAACTCTGAGATTGACTTATTAAAACTATATTGGCAAGTGCCACTAACAGACCTAGACGAGGATATTTCTGCTTTTGTAACCCCAGGCTGCTCATCTAAATGTAAAGTGAAGCTATTTGGGATGAAGAATGCATCAGCTACTTTTCAAAGAGTAACAAATCAAGTTATTAATGGACTACCGAACTGTGTTGTCTATATCAATGATTTATTGCTCTACAGTGACACTTGGAAAGACCATGCAAAACACCTCAGTGCACTATTCAGGAGACTACAAAAAGCTGACTCAGTGATAAATTTGTTGAAAAGTTAATTTCCCAAGGCTAAAGTCACTTATTTGAGGCAGGGTTGAGTGTAGCCCAGGCAAGCTAAAGCAGAAGCAGTTATGGATTTTCGTGTTCCTAAAACTAAATGAGACATACTGCGGTTCCTTAGAATGTATGGATTTTACAGGAAGTTTGTCCTGCATTTCAGCACTGTAGTCATTCCATTAACAAACTTATTGATGAAGAAAGTCTTTATTTATTCTTTCATAGGATGTACGCATCGCTGGCAAGGCCAGCATTTGTTGCATATCCCTACGGCCTTGAACCAAATGGCTTGCCATACCATTTCAGACTGAAGTCAAGTCAACCACATTGCTGTGCGTCTGGAGTCACATGTAGGCCAGATCATGTAGGATGGCAGATTTCCATCCCTCAAGAACATTAGTGAACCAGATGGGTTTGTACAACAATCGATAATGGTTTCAAGGTGACCTTTACAAAAATAGCTTTTCAATTTTATATTATTAATTGGAGTTAAATTCCTCCAGCTCTTATGGTGGGATTTGAACCTTTGCCCCCAGAACATTAACTTGGGTCTCCAGGTTACTAGCCCAGTGACATGAACATTATGCCACCATCTCCCACAGAATACGACTGGATAGGGTTTTGTCTGACTGCCTTCCAGAGATTGAAGCTCGTCTTAATAATGAGTGTCTTGGCTGCTCCAAATTTCAACAAACTATTCAAGATAGCAATTGATGTCAGTGATGTGGGAGTATTGTTATTGCAAGATGATAATGACCATAAGACAGAGGAGCAGAAATTAGGCCATTCGGCCCATCGAGTCTGCTCAGCCATTCAATCGTGGCTGATAAGTTTCTCAACCCCATTCTCCCGCCTTCGCCCCGTAACCTTTGATCCCCTTACCAATCAAGAACCTACCTATCTCGGTCTTAAATACACTCAATGACCTGGCCTCCACAGCCTTCTGTGGCAATGAATTCCATAGATTCACCACTCTCTGGCTAAAGAAGTTTCTCCTCATCTCTGTTCTAAAAGGTCTTCCCTTTACTCTGAGGCTATGCCCTTGGGTTCTAGTCTCTCCTACTAATGGCAACATCTTCCCCACCTCCACTCTATCCAGGCCTTTCAGTATTCTGTAAGTTTCAATCAAATCCCCCCTCATCCTTCTAAACTTCATTGAGTATAGACCCAGAGTCCTCAAACGTTCCTCATATGTTAAGCCTTTCATTCCTGGGATCGTTCTCTTGAACCTCCTCTGGACCCTCTCCAGGGCCAAAACATCCTTCTTGAGATATGGGGCCCAAAATTGCTCACAATATTCTAAATGTGGTCTGACCAGAGCCTTATAAAGCCTCAGCAGCACATCCCTGCTTTTATATTCTAGTCCTCTCGAAATAAATGCCAACATTGCATTTGCCTTCCTAACTACTGACTCAACTTGCAAGTTAACCTTAAGAGAATCCTGGACTAGGACTCCCAAGTCCCTTTGCATTCCAGATTTCTGAATTCTCTCCCCATTTAGAAAATAGTCTATGCCTCTATTCTTCCTACCAAAGTGCATGACCTCACATTTCCCCACGTTGTATTCCATCTGCCACTTCTTTGCCCATTCTCCTAACCTGTCCAAATCCTTCTGCAGCCTCCCCGCCTCCTCAATACTACCTGTCCCTCCACCTATCTTTGTATCATCTGCAAACTTAGTCAGAATGCCCTCAGTTCCTTCATCTAGATCATTAATGTATAAAGTGAAAAGTTGTGGTCCCAACACTGACCCCCGCAGAACTCCACTAGTCACCGGCTGCCATCCTGAGAAGGACCCCCCTATCCCCACTCTCTGCCTCCTACCAGATAGCCAATCTTCTATCCATGCTAATACCTTGCCTCTAACACCATGGGCTCTTATCTTACTGAGCAGCCTCCTGTGCGGCACCTTGTCAAAGGCCTTCTGGAAGTCCAAGTAGATAACATCCATTGGCTCTCCTTTGTCTAACCTACTCGTTACCTCCTCAAAGAATTCTAACAGATTTGTCAGGCATGACCTCCCCTTGATGAAACCATGCTGACTTTGCCCTATTTTACCATGCACTTCCAAGTATTCTGAAATCTCATCCTTAATAATGGACTCTAAAATCTTACCAACGACTGAGGTCAGGCTAATCGGCCTGTAATTTCCCGTCTTTTGCCTCACTCCCTTCTTAAACAGGGGGGTTACATTAGCGATTTTCTAGTCCTCTGGGACCCTCCCTGACTCCAGTGATTCCTGAAAGATCACCACTAACGCGTCCACTATCTCTTCAGCTATCTCCTTCAGAACTCTGGGGTGTAATCCATCGGGTCCAGGTGATTTATCCACCTTCAGACCTTTCAGTTTTCCTAGCACCTTCTCCTTGGTAATGGCCACCATACTCACCTCTGCCCCCCGACTTTCTTGAACTTTAGGGATGTTAGTCGTGTCTTCCACCGTGAAGACTGACACAAAGTACCTATTCAGTTCCTCCGCCATTTCTTTGTTCCCCACTACTACTTCTCCAGCGTCATTTTCCAGCGGCCCAATGTTCACTTTTGCCTCTCTCTTACCCTTTATATATCTAAAACAACTCTTGCAATCTTCTTTTATATTACTGGCTAGTTTACCCTCATATTTAATCTTCTCCCTCCTTATTTCTTTTTTAGTTGTCCTCTGTTGGTCTTTGTAGGCTTCCCAATCCCCTGGTTTCCCACTGCTCTTTGCCGCATTGTATGCTTTCTCTTTAGCTTTTATGCTGTCCCTGACTTCCCTTGTCAGCCATGGTTGCCTCGTCCTTCCTTTAGTATGCTTCTTCTTCCTAGGGATGAATTTTTGCTGTGTCTCCCAAATTACTCCCAGAAACTCCTGCCATTGCTGTTCCACTGTCTTTCCTGCTAGGCTCATCTCCCAGTCAATTCTGGCCAGCTCCTCCCTCATGCCTCTGTGGTTGCCTTTATTCAACAGTAATACCGTTACATCTGATTCCAGCTTTTTCCTCTCAAATTGCATGGTAAATTCTATCATATTATGGTCACTTCCTCCCAAGGGTTCCTTCACCTAAGCTCCCTTATCAAATCTGCCTCATTACACATCACTAAATTTAGAATTGTCTGTTCCCTAGTGGGCTCCAACACAAGCTGCTCCAAAAAGCCAACTCGTAGACATTCTACAAATTCCTTTTCTTGGGATCCACTACCAACCTGATTTTCCCAGTTTACCTGCATATTGAAATCCCCCATGATCACTGTAACCTTGCCTTTCTTACATGCCTTTTCCATCTCCTGGTGTATCTTGTGCCCCACATCCTGATTACTGTTCGGAGGCCTGTACGTAACTCCCATTATGGTTTTTTTTACCTTTGCGGTTCCTCAACTCTACCCACACAGATTCTACATCATCTGACCCTATGTCATTTCTTGCTATCGATTTAATTTCATTTCTTACTAACAAAGCAACCCCACTCCCTCTGCCGACCTGCCTATCTTTTCAATAGGATGTATATCCTTGGATATTTAGCTCCCAGTCCTGATCCCCTTGCAGCCATGTTTCCGTGATGCCCACCACATCATACCTGCCAATTTCAATCTGCGCCACAAGCTCATTTACCTTATTTCATATACTGCGTGCATTCAGATACAACACCTTCAGTCCTGTATTTACCGTCCCCTTTCTCATTGTCATCCCTTTATCTGATGTGCTTGAAGTTAGATTCCTAGCCCTTTCCAAACACTCTGTCCTATTTTGTGTTCTGGGGACTTTAATAGCCTCTCCTGGGCTCTCTTTTCAGTTTTTTCATAATTTTCCATGAAGTTGAATCCACCCCCCCACACGCTAACCTGCTGCTTTGTTTCCCATTAGTCATACTTCTTGGAGTTTTACCCTTCCCTCCCCCACCACTTTCTAGTTTAAAGTCCTATTGACCACCCTATTTACCCTTTTCGCTAGAACATTGGTCCCAGATCGGTTCAGGTGGAGACCGTCCCAACGGTACAGATCCCTCCTGTTCTAATACTGATGCCAGTGCCCCACGAAATGGAAGCCCTCTTTCCCGCACCACTCCTTTAGTCACGTGTTTACTTCCCTTATTCTCGCGTCCCTATGCCAATTTGCAAGTGGCTCGGGTAGTAATCCAAAGATTATAACCCTTGAGGACCTGTTCTTTAATTTAGTTCCTAGTTCCTGATAATCCCCAAACAGGTCCTCTTTCCTAGTCTTACCTATGTTATTTGTCCCGACATGGACCACAACAACTGGATCCTCCCCCTCCCTCTCCAATATCCTTTCAAGCCGGTCAGAGATGTCCCTCACCCTGGCACTGGGCAGGCAACATACCATGCGGGACTCTCGATCCGGCTTACAAAGGATGCTATCAATTCCCCTAATTATAGAATCCCCTACTACTACCACTTGTCTTTTTGCTCCCCCCTCTTGAATGGCCTCCTATGCCATGGTGTCGTGGTCAGCTGGCTCATCCTCCCTACAGCCCTGTTCCTCATCCACACAGGGAGCAAGTACCTCGTACCTGTTGGACAAGGTCAAGAGCTGAGGCTCCTCTGTTCCTGAACACAGGATCTCTCTACCTGCCTCACTTGCAGTCACACCCTGCTGATCCTGACCACTGACCGAACTGGAGGTACTTAATCTACTGGGTGTGACCACCTCCTGAAACAAAGCGTCCAGGTAACTCTCCCCCTCCCGGATGTGCCGCAGCGTCCGGAGCTCGGACTCCAGCTCATCAATTCTGAGCCGGAGTTCCTCCAGCAACCAATACTTGCTACAGATGTGGTCTCTGCAGCTCGCAATGGGATCTGCGAGCTCCCACATCATACAGCTACAGCACATCACCTGCCCAGCCATCTCGACTTAGGTAATTAGTTTATTAATTAGCTTTGCAGTGTATTTTTTTCAAATCTGGTGCAAATTTCCTACCAATCAATCAGGTCATAGCTTTCCTGTGATGTCACTTTTTCAGTTTTGGCTTCAGTTACTCTGTGCCCTGAGGTCACTGCTCCAGTTCTCCTCCCTCCGAATCTGCTCCCAGGATTTACTCACCAATCAGCTGCTTTTTCTTTAAAATCCACATTCAGAACAGTGTCCCTCACAGGTCTGGTGCATTCCTGAAGGCACTGCCTCTTCCTCTCTCTTTTTTAGGTTTGAGAAGGAGGGAGGGATGGAAACACTACAGCAATGTAATGTTTGGGGCTATTCAGTTCTTTGACAGTGGGTCCTCCTTGATTCCCTCCAGAGTAGCGGTGACTTCTCCCAGAATTTTTTTTTTTTTTTGTAAAAATATACTTTATTCATAAAATATCTTCAATCACATTCAAAACCATTTCAAAAACAACATTACAAGGGTACAATCCAGGTTAAACCTTTACAAAATGTATCACCAGGTGCATCAGTACAAACAATATTACAATCATTTACAGCCTTTCATTTTGATCTGTACAGGCCGAGGGGCTCTAAACAGTTCCCAGTCTCTCGGTGCGCTGTGGTAGAAAGGTCTTAGACAGCGACCCTTCCCCATTGCGCCTTTGCGGCAGCTGCCCCAAGCTTTAGTGCGTCCCTCAGCACGTAGTCCTGGACTTTGGATTGTGCCAGTCCGCAACAATCGGTCGGGGACAACTCTTTGTGCTGGAAGACCAACAAGTTTCGGGCAGACCAAAGCGCGTCTTTCACCGAGTTGAATATCCTCCAGCTGCAGTTGATGTTTGTCTCGGTGTGTGTCCCTGGGAACAGCCCGTAGAGCACAGAGTCCTGTGTCACAGAACTGCTCGGGATGAACCTCGACAGCAACCACTGCATCTCTCTGCAGACTTTCTTTGCAAAGGCACAATCCACAAGGAGGTGAACAACGGTCTCTTCCCCACCACAGCCACCTCGAGGGCAACGTGCAGAGGGGGTGAGCCTCCTGGCGTGTAGGAAGGATCTGACGGGGAGGGCCTTTCTCACCACCAGCCAAGCTACGTCTTGGTGCTTGTTGGAAAGTTCTGGCGATGAGCTATTCTGCCAAATGACTTTGACAGTCTGCTCGGGGAACCATCCCACAGGGTCCACCCTCTCCTTTTCCCTCAGGGCCTCTAGGACGTTACGTGCTGACCACTGCCTGATGGACTTGTGGTCAAAGGTGTTTTTCTGCATAAATTTTTCCACCAGGGACAGGTGGTACGGCACGGTCCAACTACTTGGAGCGTTCCGCGGCAGCATGGCCAGACCCATCCTTCGCAACACCGGGGACAGGTAGAACCTCAGCACGTAGTGACACTTGGTGTTTGCGTACTGAGGGTCTACGCACCGCTTGATGCAGCCACACACAAAGGTGGCCATCAGTATGAGGGCGATGTTGGGCACGTTTTTTCCCCCTTTATCTAGAGGCTTGTACATCGCGTCCCTGCGGACACGATCCATTTTCGACCTCCAGATAAAGCGGAAGATGGCTCGAGTGATCGCCATCGCGCAGGAGTCTGGAATGGGCCAGACCTGCGCCACGTACAGCAACAGCGAGAGTACCTCACACCTGATGACCAGGTTCTTACCCGCAATGGAGAGGGAGCGTCGCTCCCACATGCCCAGTTTCCTTTTCACCATAGCCACTCGCTCCTTCCAGTTTCTAACGCATGCCCCGGTCCCTCCGAACCATATCCCCAGCACCTTCAGGCCGTCAGCCCTGACAGTGAAGGGGACAAAGGATCGGTCAGCCCAGTTCCCAAAGAACATGGCCTCGCTCTTCCCACGATTTACCTTGGCTCCCGAGGCCAGTTCGAACTGGTCGCAGATGTGCATCAGTCTGCGCACCGACAGCGGATCCGAGCAGAAGACGGCGACGTCGTCCATGTACAGGGAGGCTTTTACCTGAGTGCCTCCACTGCCTGGGATCGTCACTCCTCTTATGCCCGGATCCTTCCTGATGGACTCGGCAAAGGGTTCTATGCAACACACGAAAAGGACAGGCGAGAGAGGACAGCCCTGCCTGACTCCAGATTTAATCGGAAAGCTATCTGTTTCCCACCCATTGATTGAGACTGCGCTACTGATGTTAGTGTAGAGCAGTTGGATCCAATTTCGAATTCCCTCCCCAAAGCCCATTTTGGAGAGCACATCCCCCATGTAGGTGTGCGATATTCTGTCAAAGGCCTTCTCCTGATCCAAGCTGATGAGGCAGGTATCCACACCCCTGTCCTGTACATAGGCAATCGTATCCCTGAGCAGCGCCAGGCTGTCAGAGATCTTCCTGCCTGGCACAGAGCAGGTCTGGTCAGGGTGAATCACCAATTCCAGAGCGGATTTGACCCGATTGGCGATGACCTTGGACAGAATCTTATAGTCCACATTCAACAGTGAAATGGGTCGCCAATTTCTAATTTCCTCCCTTTCCCCCTTGTGCTTGTAGATGAGGGTGATGATGCCTTTCCTCATGGATTCTGACATACTACCGGCCAGGAGCATACTCTCGTACACCCCTAGCAGGTCTGGGCCGATCAAGTCCCACAGAGCCGAATACAACTCCGCCGGCAAGCCGTCGCTTCCGGGGGTTTTACTCTTCTCGAAGGACTCAAGGGCCTTAGTCAGTTCATCAGGAGTTAGCGGTTTGTCCAGGCTGTCCCGCATACTGTGGTCTAAGACCTCCGTGATAGAGGACAGGAAGGACTGGGAGGCCGTGCTGTCCGTGGGCTTCACGTCATACAGTCCGGCATAAAAGGATTTGCTGATCCTCAGAATGTCGGACCGTGATGACTTTACTGAGCCGTCTTCTTCCTTCAGGCTGCTGATCACAGAGCGCTCTCTGTGTACCTTTTGGAAGAAGAAACGTGAGCACGTCTCATCCTGCTCCACGGAGCGGACTCTGGAACGGAAGATGATCTTGGAGGCCTCCGAGGCAAAGTGCGAGGCTTGCTGGCCCTTCACCTCTTGGAGCTCCTCCTTGACATCGACCCCCATCGACTGCAGCCGGAGCAGATTCTGCATCTTTTTCTGGAGTCGGGACGTTTCCCTCTGTTCCTTTCTAGCTTTCTGGGTGCCTTTGAGGATGAAAAACCTCTTGATGCTTCCCTTGATCGCTTCCCACCAGTGTGTCAGGGACTCAAAGAGGGGTTTCACGGTTCTCCAACCTTTGTAATCCCTCTTGAGCTCCTCAATGTTCTCTGGGGTCAGCAGTTGCACATTTAGCTTCCATGCCCCCCTGCCCACCCTCAGGTCCTTCTCCAAGTGGCAGTCCGCCAGTAGGAGGCAGTGGTCAGAGAAGAACACCGGCTTGACCTCGGTGGATCTGACTGTGAATGCACGGGACACAAACAGGAAGTCTATCCTGGAACGAATGGACCCGTCTGGCCGCGACCAGGTGTATCTACGCTGCGCTCCATCTGCAGGGTTGCTGAAGACGTCGTGCAGCTTGGCATCCTTAACTGTTTCCATCAGGGATCTGGACGTAGCGTCCAATCTGCTGCCGGCCCTGCCGGATCGTCCAGCCGCATCGATGATGCAGTTGAAGTCACCGCCCAGAATGACCGGCCTGGAGGTCGCCAGCAGCAGTGGGAGCTGCTGAAAAACCTCCAGCCGCTCAGCCCCTTGTGCCGGGCCATACACGTTAATTAACCAGAGTGGAGCGTTCTTGTACATTACGTCTGCTACGAGGAGTCGCCCGCCCACCACCTCCTTAACCTCGGAGACGGTGAAGTTGCCTCCCCGCAGCAGAATACCCAGGCCAGAGGAACGAGAGTCGTTTCCGCCCGACCAGATCAATGGCCCATGGGACCACCATCGTGACCATTGCCTGTAGGAGCTGAGGTGCGGTATCGCACACTCCTGCAGAAACAACAGGTCAGCTTTGACCTTGGCTAGGTAGTCCAAGGTCGCAACACATCGCGTAGTAGATTTAATGCTACGCACATTTATGGATACAATCTTTAAACCCATTTTAAAGCATTTATTCTCCTACCAAACCCACTGTCTCTGAGAGTCCCAGACCTTTAGTCTGCTCCTTCATACCCGTAGTGAGCTCAAATTCCTTCACTTTGGATGGGCTGAGGTAGATCTCCTTGGCCGTGTTCTGCTCCGGTGGCATCTGGAGGTTCACGTAGAGAGTGGGTTTTGAGATGACCTTTGCTGGAGAAGCTTCTCCAAAACTCACCCCCTCTGGGGTGTTGCTGTTCCCGGCTTCCTGGAGCTGGGGTGCGATGATTGCCTCACTGCTCCCAGATTCCAGGGGCTGTGGTGCACTGGCCTCCTCAGGTTGCAGGCAAAGTTGGGGTGCGCTGGTCTCCTTGTTGTCTCCAATTTTCTGGAGCTCGGGTGTCTCGTCCTCCAACGCCCTGGAGCTTTGCCGCCTCTTCTGTCGGTGCCGCTCTGGCACTTCATCATCCGAAGAGCTGCTGCCCTTGTCATCCGTGTCGGATGGGAGACGCCTCTTGCCGCTTCTCTGGGAAACGCCTTTGCTTCTTCTTCGCTCCCTCTTACTTTTCTTGTTCTTCACCGTCCGCCACTCCCCCTGCTGCTTTTCCACTGCTGCCTCCTCCTCCATTGATTCGCTGTCCTGAGGACTGGGAGGTTCAGGGGGTAGTGCTGTTGATTGGCTCTCTGTTGCCTCAATCTCTTTCTCCACCTTGTCTCTCTCTGTGTCCTCCTTTGTCCCGTTGAGCTCCCTGGGGGCCTTGGTGGTTGGAGTGACACGAAACATTTCTTCTGCTTCCCCCTGGTCGGCTTTGGCTGCCTGTGCGTAAGTACGGCAGCGTTTGGGGCAGGTCCTGTAGAGGTGACTTGCCTCGCCACACAGGTTGCAGCACTTGGCCTGTTTGCAGTCTTTTGTCTGGTGCCCTTCCTGTTTGCAGATCTTGCAGAGGGAGGCGCTGCAGTTGGCCGCCACATGACCAGCCTTGCCGCATGAGCGACAATGCTTGGGTTGCCCAGCGTAGACCAGGTAGCCCCGGTTTCCCCCAATAGCGAAACTGGAGGGAGGGTGGAAAATGGCTCCCTTACCATCGGTCTTTAGCGTGACCTTAAACAGGCGTTTGCCTGTCCAGATCCCCAAGTCGTTTCGAATCTCGGTGCCGCTCCCCACCTTATCGAAGTACCTGGTGAGGAAGGTGACCACGTCGGCGACAGGGACGAAGGGGTTGTACACATGCACCATCACCTCACGTTCCCATTGCAACGGCAGAGAAAAGTGCGGCTCCGCCGTCAGGATCTTCATCTCCGGCAGGTCTCTCTTCTCCTCGAACACCCTCAGGAGCCGGACGCAGTCTGCCACCCGCTTGAACGTCACGTCAAAATAACCGCCTTTGCGGGAGTCATGCAGGGTGAAGATCTCCGTAGCTTGGAAGCCGCACGCCTTCAACAGGATCCTCCTGGTGAAGAAGCCCCGATCCATAGGTGATCCTCCTTCGCTGTGGTTCACCGTGACTCGGACGGTGATAGGTAACCCACGGTATGGATTTGGATTGCGATTGGTTATCGCCCTTCCATCCCGACCTTGCCTTGGCAGGACCATGGTGTCGCCCCTGCAACACTTGATCTTAGCCAAAAGGCCGCAAAGAATTTTTTCTTTTTTTTTTGTAAAAATATACTTTATTCATAAAATATCTTCAATCACATTCAAAACCATTTCAAAAACAACATTACAAGGGTACAATCCAGGTTAAACTTTTACAAAATGTATCACCAGGTGCATCAGTACAAACAATATTACAATCATTTACAGCCTTTCATTTTGATCTGTACAGCCCGAGGGGCTCTAAACAGTTCCCAGTCTCTCGGTGCGCTGTGGTAGAAAGGTCTTAGACAGCGACCCTTCCCCATTGCGCCTTTGCGGCAGCTGCCCCAAGCTTTAGTGCGTCCCTCAGCACGTAGTCCTGGACTTTGGATTGTGCCAGTCCGCAACAATCGGTCAGGGACAACTCTTTGTGCTGGAAGACCAACAAGTTTCTGGCAGACCAAAGCGCGTCTTTCACCGAGTTGATGATCCTCCAGCTGCAGTTGATGTTTGTCTCGGTGTGTGTCCCTGGGAACAGCCCGTAGAGCACAGAGTCCTGTGTCACAGAACTGCTCGGGATGAACCTCGACAGCAACCACTGCATCTCTTTTTTTTTGTAAAAATATACTTTATTCATAAAATATCTTCAATCACATTCCAAACCATTTCAAAAACAACATTACAAGGGTACAATCCAGGTTAAACTTGCTTCAGTCACTTCTCACCAGTGCCCTCTGTTGGATGCTCTTCCTCCTGTTGAGTGCAAGAGTCCTTCTCCTTGATTCCCTCCTGAGTCGCGCTGGCTGCAGTGACTTCTCCCAGAATGCTTCAGTCACTTCTCACCAGCGCCCTCTGTTGGATAATACTAAAAGATAATGCTAACAGAGCATCCAGTTATTTCTTGAGAACACCTAATCCTCATCGACCAAAGTACTGTACAGTTGAAAAGAAGCGTTAAGAGCTTTGGCTCTTCAACGATTTGAAATATACACTTTCAGAAATGCCTGACAGACTGATCTACATGGACCATAATCCACTAACATTTTTTGGAGGCGTTATGGACCAAGGATCTCATTTTGTTTCCATGGAGCCTGAGGCTACAATCAGTTACAATAAAAATTGTCCACATTGCAGGTTGAAACAACATACTTGCAGAGGTTTTATTGCACAATGTTCAGCACCATTCACGCCTCCTCAGATACTTAAGCAGCCCATGTCCAAATGCAGCAAGATCTGGAAACTATCCAGGCTTGGGCTCACAAGTGGCAAGTAACATTTGCATCACACTAGTGCCAGGCAATGGCCATCTCCAGCAAGGGAGAATCTAACTATCACCCCTTGACATCCAATGGCATTACCATCACTGAATCCCCCACTATCAACATCCTGGGGGTTATCATTGACCAGCAACTGAACTGGACTAGCTATGTAAATACCGTGGCTACAAGAGGTCAGAGGCTCAGAATCCTGCAGCAAATAACACCTCCTGACTCCCCAAACCTGTTCACCATCTACAAGGCTCAAGTCAGGAGTGTGATGGAATATTCTCCACTTGCCTATGTGAGTACAACTCCAACAACACTCAAGAAACTCAACATCATCCAGGAAACAGCAGCCCGCTTGATTGACACCCCATCCATAAACATTCACCCCTCCACAACCGACACAATGGCAGCAGTGTGTACCACCTACAAGAATTCACCAAGCCTCCTTAAACAGCACCTTCCAAACCTTCTCAAGGGAAGTTAGGGATGAGCAATAAATGCTGGCCTGGTCATATATCCCATGAATGTATAAAATAAATCCAGGATTTGGCTATTTGTTTTACTAACTCGTAACTGTATAAGGGAGACATATAAATTTTATGCCAAAGGTTTTGGACATAATCTCGCCATCTATTTAAATGCTATCATCTTTTGATCAAGGATCCGGGATGGCAAGAGCGATGACAAAATTTCAAAAAGCGAATTTGAGCTTGCGTTGGAGCACATTAATATGCTTAACAACTTAAATGTTTCATCCCAGGCAACATCCTGGTGAATCTCCTCTGCACCCCCTCCAGTGCAATCACATTCTTCCTATAATGTGGCGACCAGAACTTCACACAGTACTCCAGCTGTGGCCTCACCAAGGTTCTATACAACTCCAACATGACGTCCCTACTTTTGTAATCTATGCCTCGATTGATAAAGGCAAGTGTCCCATATGCCTTTTTCACCACCCCACTAACATGCCCCTCCGCCTTCAGAGATCTATGGACACACACACCAAAGTCCCTTTGCTCCTCAGAACTTCCTAGTGCCATGCCATTCATTGAATACTTCCTTGTCAAATTACTCCTTCCAAAGTGTATCACATCACACTTTTCAGGGTTAAATTCCATCTGCCACTTATCTGCTCATTTGACCATCCCATCTATATCTTCCTGTAATAATTGGTAAGCATCATTGATTGCCAACCTAAGGTTTAATAATGTTTAATACAATGGGGGAATCAACCTTGGCGTGAGTGGACAAACATCCCAGAGGTGATGTTAACCAACCCAGAGAATGCTAAAGTGCTAAAAGCTAATTGGCGATTCCTTTTGAACAGTATGCAAATGACAGTACTAGGGCAGATTTAAATAGCAAATTTAGTAGTTTGACTGAAACAGTATGCGTCACCCTGAAAATAGGGGAATAAATTATTTAATGCACTTTGAAATAGCAATCTGATCCTTTCTACAGTGCACTCAGAGGCCCTCACTGATAAAAATCTGGCTGAAAATCAGTTTCATAGGGTACATTTTCCAAACTTTAGAAAACTTGAGGTTGAGATGTTACAGGGAAATAATTTCAATCTCAATAAAGTGTTTTTAAGAGTGAATTTGAGGGTAGACTGACAGCTCATCACCAGTGTGGAATTGTTGCTCTGGGAAAAAAATCTAGTCAGCTGTCTCTTATGAGGTCATTAGTTCTGCAATAATGCTTGTGAATAGCAACCACTGATGCAATGCTCAATAGCAGCTGAGTTAACATGTAACGGTGACTTAACTCTCTAGCTGATAGGCACTTTATGTTCAGCACATTAAGGACAGCAATGAATGGCTGCATCTGAGGTAACATGAGCAAGAGTACAGAACTGCAATACTATAAAATTAGAGGAATGCAGCAAGAGTAAATGAGACCCACAACCATGCACTGGCGCCAGTTTAGTTTATTCATATGCAATTACATACAGCAACACATTTGAAATTTAAATTAAAATGATTGCCCTAAAACTACACTGCTCTTATGTCAGTATCATCGACTAATCTTCAAAAGGATGAAGCTCTCACTGTTGCTCTGTAAAATTCTAGGAAGTGCACAAGGGCAGCAAAGTGGGTGCAATTGGCTTTTCTAATGTGATGAGGCATCTCCTTCCTCTGCTTGGTGTAGCTCCTCTCCAGCAGCTTGGTATAAGATTGCCACATGGTCCAATCAGGCCCCGAGCTGCGCCCAACCCTAACTTCTAACATCACCTTGGCATACCAATAATGTCAAAAGAGCACTGCAAAAGAAACCAAAAAAATCAATCAAAACTTCAACTCTAAGAAATGAGGAGCACGTTTTGACAAGTGGAAGAATCAATGCATCAGCTTAGAGCGAGGGCAGAATTTTCCCAGCCCGCTGGTGGCGGGCATGATAGGTGGAAAATAGGGCGACGGTGTGAAGGCAGGTCATGATCGTCTGCTCAGCCTGCCAACGGCGGGCTGCGTTTCCCACCATCGGTCGGCGGGGAGCTAACTGTAATACATTCGCATATAATTAAAAGGCCATCCCGCCAGGCTCTTGGAACCCCATCGTATCGTCCGTCTGTCCACATCAGCAGGAAAGCAGGCTGACGTGTTTCACAACTGCACACAGACAACGTGCACTTGGCGGTCTTCAGTTTGGGGGAACTGAGGTGAGTGGGCAGCAGCGTTCTCCACAGCTCACCCGTTGTTTACAGGCCTCAGGGGCACCGGGGGGTTGGGGGGGGACGACTGATGCCTGGTCCCAGAGGCGACTGCTGGTTGGATGGGGAGTTGGGGGAGATGGTTTCCAGGGGCAAGTGCTGGCCAGCCTTGGAGGCGACTGCTGAGGGAGGGAGCAGGGGGTCAAGTGCTGCCCAGGCGCTGCATCCTACACACAGGCACTGGGGGGCAGGGTAAGCGAGCCACACATTACGGACAACTGTATAAGCTGGCCCTGCCTCAGCAACTAAGACAGATCAGGCACAGCCACAGTAATATGATTGAGGTCAGGGTCCTAGTCTGCCCGTCCATGCAATCAGTATGGAGGCACCAAAGGGCCACTAAGTGCTTCATACCTTACCTTACCCCGCCCGCTGCAAGTACCATTGGATTCACCCTGATCCCAGGATTCCCACAGGTGCAGGGTGCGATTGACTGCACTCATGTGGTGCTCAGGCCTCCATCGCTACACTCACTGGACTTCATCAACCGCAAGGGCTTCCACTCACTGAACGTGCAGCTGGTATGCGACCACCAGAAACACATCCTGCAGGTGTGCGGACGGTTTCCAGGGAGTGTGCACGACGCCTACATCCTGAGTCGCTCACAGGTCCCTGCAGCCTTCCAGGGTCCACAGAGGCTGCAGGGTTGGCTCCTCGGGGACAAGGGCTACCCACAGAGGCTGTGGCTGATGACACCTGATGACACTCAGACCGCAGCAGCTCGCAAATTGGTGGAGCAGACCATCAGGATGCTGAAGATTCGGTTCCGGTGCCTGGACTGGTCTGGCGGAGCCCTGCAATATAGTCCAGAGGGTGTCACGCATCATTGTCGTCTGCTGCACCTTTTACAACCTGGTGTCGCAACGGGGGGAGGAGCTGGCTGAGGAGCTGCACGTCTCCTTCGATGAGGAGGTCGCCAACGGGGATGAGGGTGAGGGGGTCCTCGGTGGTGACAACGATGGGGATGAGGCTGTCGCACTGGCTAAATGAGGCAGGCGCTAGAGGAAGGCCCTCATAGCTGCCAGATTTGTGGAGGATGATGACGACATGCAATGAGGTGTCCCCATAGATCCTCACATCACAGTTGTGAACGTTTGACTCCAGTCTGGATTACGGCAGCGCACATACCCTCTGTGAGAATGCTCCTGTCATGGAGATGCAGTGGAGGCTCTAATAGTCACTCAATCGCAGGAGGATGATGACAACATGCAGTGGACACTCCATAGATCTTCACATAGCCTCTGAGATTGTCTGACTCCTGTCTGGCCGAGGGCAGCTCGCTTGTGCATCATGATCTGGGCCATCTCAGAGGCACAGCCATAAAACTTCAGACGCATCTGATGTTGTGTCCGCCTTCAGCACCTTAACCCTTCAGGAGCTCGTGCACAGCATCACTGGTAACAGGTGGTGTGATGGGGGCCAGCCCCACCTTAAAGTGCTGCTGCATTCCTGTGGCTGTTCCCGCTGCTGTGGGATTTCCTGTGGCTGTTCCCGCTGCTGTGGGATTTCCTGTGGCTGTCCCTGCTGCTGTGGGATTTCCTGTAGCTGTCCCTGCTGCTGTGGGATTTCCTGTGGCTGTTCCCGCTGCTGTGGGATTTCCTTCTAGCCTTCAACTGGAGCAAGAAGACTGCTACCAAAAAGGCTGCTGCTGCTATTACAACCTGCTACTGCAGGGCAGAACCTTGTAAGGCCTAGCAAGGCCTAAAGAACCTGGAAGTGGGAGTTTAGGGAGAGCTGGAGGGAGAGGGCCAAACTCCAGACGGAGGGGGAGGGCTTTTGCTGCAAGAGGTGGGTGCCTGGGGAAGAAAAGAACTGCCTTTTGTCTGTCTGGTTGTCTGCAGAGGGAGGAATAGAACATCCAAGCAGGGATGGCCTTGAGAGACTGAACTGAGACTGAGGGGAAGACCATCTATACCCTACTCTGCCCTCCCTTGTCTCGTCTGGACTAGCTAGCACTGCCCAGAGCCAGCTGCATCTACAGACATTTACCATTGTTCCTGAACTGTGCCAGGGCAGTGCCAGCTGCCTAGGCGAAGACTCCTCCCCCTGCAGTGGAACATTGGAACCCCCAATCTCCACCCCCACCCCCAGCCACCTCAAGAAACCTTCCCACCTTTGTCCCGTCTCCCCCTCCCACCCTCCCCTACTCCCACTTTCCCTTTGCTCTGTTTGTTATGTATATTTTACCTGTACCGGGCTGGGTGTAGCCCTCCCCGATGGCGGTGACAACATCTTCGCCAGTGGCTGGGCCTGCTCGGGCCACCTATGCTGGGGCACTGGCCTCTTCGGCCCCTGGATCTCCTGTGGCCCCATCTCCATTTAAATTGCTGACAGGTCAGCTTGGGGTGAAGTGCTACACCCTCCCCACAATGACCATCGAGGCCTACATAAAGACTCCTGACCGGTGTTGTCAGCCCCTCAGCCATACTCGCCACCTCGAAAATGTAGAGGAAGGCCGCATTCTTTCCAAAGGGTGAGCGGGCGGTGCACCTCACCCTCGAAAAGGGGCTCGCGGTGGATGGGACGTTCCTGGTGGTAGACCCTCTGGACCCCACCGCCCAGAGGCTAATACTATCAAACATCCCGCCCTTTGTCCCTGATGGGCTCCTCCCCCACCCCCACCTCTGTCTGTGGGAGGTGAGGTCAGGGATGGCGCCGATCCCACTCGGCTTGAAGGTGGTCAGCCTCCGTCATGTACACTCCTTCCGGTGCCAGGTGTTCGTACGCCTGGCCTGCGTGGAGTACAACGAGGGGGGTTTTGATGTCAAGTTCAAGGGAGCCACCTGCCATATTTTTTGGTCAGTGGATGGCGTGCGGTGCCACGCCTGCAAGGGGGTGGGGCATGTGAGGAAGGACTGCCCCCTCCTCCAAGGGCGCCAATACCATCCAGACAGCCGCAACTGGCACCGCTGCTCCTCCCCTCGCCACCGCTCCATCTTCCTGCCCGCAAGGGGAGTTGCCGTCGGCAGCCACCGCCATCTTGGCTGCCGGTGAGGAGGGGGGGAGAGACCCCACTCTGTAAGAAGGCGTGAAGGAAGATGGTCACCCCAGACCCCTCAAACCCACCCTGATTTCCAGACACAAGGTCCCCGGCTCGGGGGAGACAAAAATCATCCAGCCCCGGCGTCGTGTCCGCGTGTGCTCCCGGGCCCGTGTGTGCCTCAGCGCCATGTGCTGGGCCCGGCATTGTACCCACGTGGGTCCCCGGGTCCGGTGGCGTTGGGGCACGCGACCCCGAGTCCGTGGACCTATTAAAGAGGGTGGACCCGCCCAAACCCCAGAGGACGGAGTGTCCGGAGGGGCTGGACAAGGCGGCAGGGGCCTCGCAGATGGAGGTCTCCCCAGCCCCCAGCTATCCCGGAAAAGACGCCACCCCTCGGAAGGGGAGGACCTTGCGGCTCACGAGGTCAGATGTGTCCCTTCCCCCCCACCCCCACTGAAGTGAAGTGGTGGTGGCGTCTCCGCCCCTTAATTCCTTGCTCTGCCCTCCGGGGCGGGGGTAGCCCAAACCCCCCGTTCACTTTGCTGCCGTCTCCCTGGCAGGGCCCCCTCGGGTGCCGGTGAGCATATCGCCCCATGCGGTGGTGCACCATCCCGACCCACCTTGTGCCAAAGTGCCATCTGGCCTGCCAGGGGACTGCAGCTGTCCCTTCATGGCCCCCACCGCTGGGTCATTGGGTGGCAGTGGCAAGGAGGGCCCCTCCCAACTTCCAGCACCAGGCACCTTCGTGCCAGGTCCAGAGATTTTTCTGGACTCACCGGGCAACCCGGTGCCTGGTGGTGGGGGTGGGGGGGCGGTGGGGAGCAGGGCTCTGAGCCCCCACCACCCTTTGGCCCATATCCCCAAGAGGAGACCGGAGAGGACCCCTCTGCCCTTGATTCTGGGGGTGGGATCGAGCTGGAGGTGGAGCTGACTGGCAGCTCTGAACCAGGCCCCGTACTCAATACGGGGGAGGGGTTAGAAGCTGGAGGCAATGACCTGGAGGAGGAGGGGGTTTCGGTGGTGAGCAACAGGGACGACTTAGAGTCATTGTCGGGTGAGGTGGTGGGTCCCCTGGTGCCCCCCATTGATTCACCCCTCATCCCTTTACAGGAGCTCCAGGATGTTTAAGTGAGTAATCGTGGTCGCTGAGACAGGGTCCAGTCAGCCCTGGATTGGTGGCATTCTTTTCCTTGTGTTCTGGTCCGCCCACGGGGCTGGGCCGGATCAGAACGCCAAGAGGAGGGTCCACATTAAAATAATCGTCTCCTTCTTACACTAGGCATGGTGATGGTAGCACATACTCCTGGCAATGAAGACTACTATAGCCAGCCTCACCATCCACGGCAGCAGGGACGCACAGCGCAGGTTCCAGAACCTCTCGGCCCTCAGGGACGGGGAGTATGTGGTGAGCTTCCTGCAGGAAACCCATACCGTTCCGGGGGATAAAGCCATATAGCTCCTGGAGCGGCGAGGGGGGGGTCTACATGAGTCACCTAAACTCCAATTCTGGCAGGGTGGCTATCTTCTTGGCCCCACATTTTCAGCCGGAGATCTTGGGGGGTCAAGGAGCCGGTGCCCGGCCGGATGCTGCACCTTACTGTGCGCCTGGGGGGTGCGGCGCTTCACTTTGTGAATGTGTACGCTCCCCTGGGTGCGCAGCAGCAAGCGAGCTTCTTTGAGGAAGTGTCCACTCATCTGGGCTCCATCGACGCAGGCGAGTGCATCATCCCCTGGGGAGGCGGGTGTGGATGGATTTCAACTGTACCCTCAGGGCCAGGGACCGTCACGGTGACCAGTACTGCTCCCTAGGTGTGAGTGAGTTGCGGGACCTGGTCGGGTCCTTCGACTTGGTGGATGTCTGGCGAAATCTCCAAGTTGATTCCAGCGTTTTCACATTTGTCTCACCTGGAGTCGGAGTGTCCAGACTCAACTGCCTTTGCGTTTCCAAGGCGTTCGTATCCTGCATTCTGTCGGCTTCTGTGCAGTGAGTGCCGTACACAGATCACCGTCTGGTGTGGGCGGAGCTCGCTCCGTTCTGCGCTCGGACGGGGTCCGCGTACTGGCACTTTAACAACCTGATGTTGGAGGACGAGCGGGTCCTGGACTCGTTTCATCATTTCTGGGCCGGCTGGAGAAGGAAGCGGGGAGGCTTCCCCTCCTTGAGGCTATGGTGGGATGTGGGCAAGACTCATGTCCATGTCTTCTGTCAGGAGTACACGAGAGGGTCGATAAAGAGGCGGAAATCCAGGGTTGAGGAGTTGGAGGAGGAGGAAAGCTCGACTCCCTTATAAAAGTCTGGGGGAGCTTTAGATTTCTGGGACATTGGGACTGTTTCTGGGGGCAGTGGGACCTGTACAAGGCAGACAGGGTGTACCTGAACCGGAATGGGACCAACATCCTTGTGGGGAGGTTTGCTAGCGCTGTTGGGGAGGGTTTAAACTAACTTGGCAGGGGGATGGGATCCTGAGAGGAGGTTCAGCAGGGAGAGATGCACAGCCAAAATTAGAAGAGAGAGCAAGTGAGTCTGGAAGGCATAGAAATTATAGGCCAGTTAAGGCACAAGGGAGTTTGGCAAGGTTGGATAGTATTTATTTTAATGCAAGGGGTCTGACGAATAAGGCAGATGAGTTGAGGACACAGATTAACACATGGAAGTATGATGTCATTGCTGTCACAGAGACATGGTGGAGAGAGGAGCAGGATTGGCAGCTCAATGTTCCAGGATATAGGTCTTCGGGCGAGATAGGGAAGAAAGTAAAAGAGGAGGGGGTATTGCAATATTGATCAAGGAATCAATTACAGCAGAAAGGATGGATGACATCTTAGAAGTGTCCTCAAATGATGCCATATGGGTAGAACTTAAAAACAAAAAAGGAGCAATCACATTGCTGGGAGTGTACTGTAGGCCCCCAAATGGTTAGAGAGAAATAGAAAAGCAGGTATGTAGGCAAATTTCAGAGAAGTGTAAAAATAATAGCATAGTAATAGTGGGGGATTTCAACTTCCCCAACATTAACTGGGTTAGTCGTAGTGTGATAAGTTTAGAGGGAGCAGAATTCTTAAAATGCATCCAGGAGAGCTTTTTAAGCCAGTACGTAGAAGGTCCTACAAGAGAAGGGGCAGTCCTGGACTTAATTTTAGGGAATGAAGCCTGGCAAGTGGTAGAGGTATCAGTGGGGGAGCATTTTGCAGATAGTGATCATAACTCCATTAGATTCAAGGTTGTTATGGAAAAGGACAAAGATGGGCCAGAAATCAGAGTTCTAAATCTACAGAGGAGCAGTGGGGGGGTGTTCAAAAAGGAAATGGGGAGGGTACAGGCTCAACATGTTCCCTCTAGGGTGATAGGAAGGAGTAACAAGCCCAGAGAACCATGGATGACCAGAGAAATTCGGGTTACAATGAGAAGGAAAAGAGGCTTTTAGCAGTTACAAGAGAAGCAAATCAACAGAAGCATTAGTGGAGTACAGAAAGTGCAGGGTGGAGCTTAAGAAAGCAATTAGGAGAGCAAAGAGGGGATATGAGAAAGCTCTGGCAGGTAGGGAAAATCCCAAGATATTCTATAAGTATATCAATGGGAAGAGGATAACCAGGGAAAGAGTAGGGCCCATAAGGGACCAAGGGGGCAATCTATGGGTGGAGCCAGAGGACATCGGTAGAGTGTTGAATTAATACTTCACACCCATCTTCACCCAAGAGAATGAGGATGAAGGTATGGAACTCGGGGAGAGAAACTGCGAGGTTCTTAAGCAAATTGATATAGGGAGTGACAAGGTATTGGAGGTGTTGGCAGGCTTAAAAGTGGACAAATCTCCAGGTCCAGATGATTTGTGTCCCAGACTGCTGAGGGAGGAAATTGCAGGGGCTCTGACCCAAATTTTTTAACTCCTCTCTGGCCATGGGGGAAGTGCCAGAGGACAGAACAGCTAATGTGGTTCCACTATTTAAGAAGGGTTGTAGAGATAAGCCAGGGAACTACAGACCAGTGAGTCTCATGTCAGTGGTAGGGAAACTATTGGAGAAAATTCTGGTGGAGAGAATCTATCTCCACTTGGAGAGGCAAGGTTTGATCAGGGATAGTCAGCATGGCTTTGTCAGAGGGAGGTCATGCCTAACAAATTTGATTGAATTTTTTGAGGAGGTGACCAGGTGTGTCGATGAGGGTAGTGCAGTTGATGTAGTTTATATGGATTTCAGCAAAGCCTTTGACAAGGTCCCACGTGGGAGACTTATAAAGAAGGCAAATGCACATGGGATACAGGGTTATTTGATAAGGTGGATTCAAAATTGGCTTAGTTGTAGGAGACAGAGAGTGATGACAGAAGGATGCTTTAGTGACTGGAAGTCAGCGTCCAATGGCGTGCCACAGGGATCTGTGCTGTGTCCCCTATTATTTGTCATTTATATAAACGACATAGATGACTATGTAGGGGGCAGAATTAGTAGGTTTGCGGATGACACAAATATTGGTCGGGTGGTTAACAGTGAGGTTGAGTGTCTTGGGCTACAGGAAGATATAGACGGGATGGTCAAATGAGCAGATAAGTGGCAGATGGAATTTAACCCTGAAAAGTGTGAGGTGATACACTTTGGAAGGAGTCATTTGACAAGGAAGTATTCAATGAACGGCAAGACACTAGGAAGTTCTGAGGAACAAAGGGACCTTGGCGTGTGTGTCCATAGATCTCTGAAGGCGGAGGGGCATGTTAGTGGGGTGGTGAAAAAGGCATATGGGACACTTGCCTTTTTCAATCGAGGCATAGATTACAAAAGTAGGGAGGTCATGTTGGAGTTGTATAGAACCTTGGTGAGGCCACAGCTGGAGTATTGTGTGCAGTTCTGGTCGCCACATTATAGGAAAGATGTGATTGCACTGGAGGGGGTGCAGAGGAGATTCACCAGGATGTTGCCTGGGATGAAACATTTAAGTTATGAAGAGAGGTTGGATAGACTTGGGTTGTTTTCGTTGAAGCAGAGAAGACTGAGGGGTGACCTGATCGAGGTGTACAAGATTATGAGGGGCATGGACAGGGAGCAGCTGTTCCCCTTAGTTGAAGGGTCAGTCACAAGGGGGCATAAGTTCAAGGTAAGGGGCAGGAGGTTAAGGGGGAATGTGAGGAAAAACTTTTTTACCCAGAGGGTGGTGACAGTCTGGAATGCACTGCCTGGGAGGGTGAGGGAGGCGGGTTGCCTCACATCCTTTAAAAAGTACCTGGATGAGCACTTGTCACATCATAACATTCAAGGCGATGGGCCAAGTGCTGGTAAATGGGATTAGGTAGGTATGTGAGGTGTTTCTCACGTGTCGGTGATGGGCTGAAGGGCCTCTTCAGCACTGTGATTCTGATTCTGTAAATTGGGGGAAGGCTGATTTTAATAAGATCAGATATGATTTGGCCAGAGTGGACTGGGAGCAGCTACTTTTAGATAAATATGTGTCAGGGCATGGGACTCATTCAGGAAGGAAATATGGAGAGTACAGGGCCAACATATTCCAGTAAAGATAAAGGGTGGGACCAACAAATCCAGGAAACCCTGGATGTCGAGGGATATACAGGATTGAATAAAGAGAAAAAGGGAGGCTTATGCCAGATACTGAGGGCTCAAAACAGTGGAAGCCCTAAAGGAGTATAAAATGTGCAGGGTGGGGAAAAAACTTAAAAAGGAAATTAGGAGAGCAAAAAGGGGGCATGAAAAAACACTGGCAGGTCAAATAAAGGAAAATCCAAAGTTATTTTACAAGTACATTAAGACTAAGTGGATAACTCGGGAAAGAGTAGGGCCCATTAAGGACCAAAGTGGTAATTTGTGTGTGGAGCCGGAAGATGTAGGTAGGGTTCTAAATGAATACTTTGTGTCAGTGTTCACAAGTGAGAGGGATGACGTGGGTATGGAAATCAGGCAGAAGGACTGTGATATAATTTAAGAAATTATTATAGAAAGGGAGGAGGCTGTAAATGGTCTGGCAGGCTTAAAAGTAGATAAATCTCCAGGCCCGGATGAAATGTATCCGCGACTGTTGAGTGAGTCAAGGGAGGAGATAGCAGGGGCGCTGGCAATAATTTTCAATGCCTCTCTGGCCACAGGAGAGGTGCCAGAGGAGTGGAGGGCAGCCAATGTGGTACCGTTACTCAAGAAGTGGGGGGGGGGGAGGGATAAACCAGGGAACTACAGGCCAGTCAGTCTAACCTCAGTGGTGGGAAAACTATTGGAAGCAATTCTGAGGGACAGAATTAATCTACACTTGGAGAGGCAGGGATGAATCAAGGAGAGTAAGCATGGTTTTGTTAAGGGGAGGTCATGTCTGACCAATTTGATTGAGTTTTTCAAAGAGGTGACTGGGTGCTTAGATGAGGGCAATGCATTTGACGTAGTCTACTTGGACTTCAGCAAGGCTTTTGATAAGGTCCCTCATGGGAGACTGATAACGAAGGTAAGAGCCCATGGGATCCAAGGCAATTTGGCAAATTGGATCCAGAATTGGCTGAGTGGCAGCAAGCAGAGGGTGACGGTCAGGGGGTGTTTTTGTGACTGAATGCCTGTGTCCAGTGGGGCTCCACAGGGATCAGTGTTGAGTCCCTTGCTGTTTGTGGTATATATAAACGATTTAGACTTGAATGTAGGAGGGTTGATCAGTAAGTTCACGGATGACACGAAAATTGGTGGGGTGGTAAATAGTGAGGAGGATAGCATTAGATGTATACGGGCTGATCAGTGGCAAATGGCATTTAATCGGATAAGTGTGAGGTGATGCACTTGGGCAGGATAAAAAAGGCACGGGAATACACAATGAATGGTAGGATCCTGGGAAGTATCGAGGATCAGAGAGATCTTGGCATGCATGTCCGCTGGTCCGTTAAGGTAGCGGGGCGGGTAGATAGGGTGGTTAAGAAGGCAAATGGGATACTTGCCTTTATTAGCCAACACATAGAATTTAAGAGCAGGGAGGTTATGCTGGAACTGTATAAAACGCTGGTTAGGATATTGCATGCAGTTCTGGAATCTGCATTATAGGAAGGATGTGATTGCACTAGAGAGAGTGCAGAGGAGGTTTACCAGGGTGTTGCCTGGGCTGGAGAGTTTTAATTATGAGGAGAGATTGGATAGACTGGGGTTATTTTCCCTGGAGTAGAGGAGATTGAGGGGGGACCTGATTAAGGTGTATAAAATTCTGAGGGGCATAGATAGGATAGACAGGAAGGAACTTTTCCCCTTGGTGGAGGGATCAATAACCAGGGGGCATAGATTTAAGGTAAGGGGCAGGAGGCTTAGAGGGGATGTGAGGAAGAATTTTTTCACCCAGAGGGTGGTGGGAATGTGGAACTCACTGCCTGAAAGGGTGGTAGAGGCAGAAACCCTCATGACATTTAAGTAGTATTTGGATGTGCACTTGTGATGCCATGGCATACAAGGCTATGGGCCTAGTGCTGGAGAATGGGATTAGAATAGTTAGGTACTTGTTTTTCTGTGCTGTCGACTTCTATCACTCTAGGACTCTATGCAGTGAGTGAGGGCCCTGTGGGTATGTGATGGGTTTGTGAATGAGAGAGTTGGGAGTGATGAAGAGAGCGACTTACCCTGGCGGAACAGAGATCATTCATCCTTTTGTGGCACTGGGTGGCTGTCCTCCTCTGCAGGGTGTTCGCGCTGACGACCGTCGCTCCCACCTCCCAAGCCAGGTTGGTGGCATTGCTATTGATCCTGCAGCCAGAGTGGGGTTAGAGCGAATCCAGTCAGGCCTCTACGGCATCCAGCAATCACTTGAGGGACCCATCGTTGAAGCGGGGACTGCAATCTTTTTGCCTTTGCTGACCATATCTCCTGGACAGCAATGGTGAGCTGGTGGCGGAGTGCGCTTTGTTGGTGGGCTGCCTTTTAAAGATGGCGGCCAGCGTGATGCAACAGGGTGATGGCGAGCGGGCAAATGAGAGCTCGCCTGCCATGGAAACAGTGTGTTTCCTGGGAATGCATAAATAATGAGACGGGCTCGGGCAGATAGAGTGTGAAAATCTGCCATTTTCATTGGCGGGTAGCACTCCACTTTACCAGCTTGCTACCGCACTTAATGTAATTCTGGGAAAATTCCGCCCTCAGACTTTTCAGGTGTGAAATTGGAAAAATACATATATGCAATGGGTGGTTGGAGTTTGCAACACTTCTGCAAATAAGCAATTGATATTAGATCAATTGTTAATTTAAAATCGGATATGGATAGATTTTTGTTAACCAAAAGGTATTATGGAATATGGAGCAAAACCGGGTATACTTAGTCAAGTCTCAGATCAGCCATGAGCCCACTGAATTACTGGAGGTTTGACAGGCTAAATGGCCTACTCCTCTTGCTGTGTTTCTAGTTTGCTTCACTCTCACCTTTGAATCACAAGGTTCAGTGTCCATTCCAAGACCCAAGAACCTAATCTCTGACATTTCAGAGATGTATGTTGCTTGTGGCTGGCTAAGGAACACTTGCAAAGACATAGATATGTCTGAACAATAACTGGTTTATTGGATGAACATATCTATTTACAGATATATCAGGCTACAGGTATTACTCAGTCTAAGCCATGAGTTTTCTCCTCTTGACTCTTGCCTCTTACATCATGTGGGTGGTATTGTTTCTCCAGTCCCACACATCAGCACAGTTTCATCCCTGAACACCCTAATACTACACTGTATTGATCATAGGTGTCACCTTTTATGAAGATTAGTTGAAATATTGTGCCGTACATGTGCATTCCTACCTGAACTTAGAATTAAATAAAACACTAAAAATAGAAGAAATACTGTATTCAAATTAGATAACACACACCAGTCTCTTTCTTCTTAGACAGTCTCTCGGGATTGAGGATGACTTGCTTCAACTCCGGTTCAATATTCTGAGATGGCTGCTAAGTCTAATGTGCAACCTCCAGACTTTGTCACATGCAGGCAGGTGTTGCTTGCAAGGTCAGCAAGAGGAGTTGCTCAGAGGTATTTCCACACCCTCCATCACCTTGACTTAAAGAGAGATTTTGTCAGGAACATGCAGAGGCTGCGTTTGGTGCCTTACCAAACAAACTTTTTCCTATTTTGGTCGCTCACCATGAGTTGGGGGGAGATGTTTTAAGGACCCTCTTCAAGGATGCTTTAAGGACATCCCTAAAATGTTTCAGTGGGGGTGGCTATGAGTGATTTACAGCCTCGATGCTGATCCTCACCTTCCTGCAAATGGCTACCAGTGATTTTAAAATGGCTTCTGCCTCACCTGCTGCAGACTTGAACAAAGGCCAGACTTGTGGGAGCTCCAACATTAATCAGACAGTTGCAGAGTCAGCTGCCTGAAGGGTACACCCTGTACTTCTCACCCAAACAAGGAAAGCAATTTTACCTTACCTGTGTAAAGTAGCAAATACCTCTCTCTCACACACAGACTACAATTGCTTCTGTGCCTCACCCACAGCAGGCACTCCTGAGGCTCAAAAGTTGAAATCAGCTTTTTTTTGGGCCTTTCTCCAGGGATGCACAGCACAGGCTTCAGCTTTTGCTTGCAAAAAAAAAACCTCTTGCTTTTCAGAACTTTTTTTTTAAACAAAGCCCTGGAGACAAAGGTCCCTCGAGTGCAAATACGTTTCTTCACAATGGCGCCGATTGGGTCAGGGGACCAGACATCAGATGAAGATTTAACGAGCCGACGCGTGAAGACGACGCCAACAGCGATGTCGCGCAACAACGTAAAAATGAAAATCGTGACATAATTCAGAGAAACAGGGCCTGAAAAAGAACTGACTTTAAAATGAAATGATGTTAAGCGGGGCAACTTAAAGGGAGGACTTACTGTAAATTATAACATTCGAGTATGACAGTACTCAGGTTATGTTTTATGGTGATAATTAGCAAATGGGGATTCCCTTGGCCCTTGTCACTCTCGTGTGTGCATTTCGTAATTTAGCAATTGAAATACAGGATAAAGTGCGTTTTAGGCAATATGTCTTTAAGGTAATTTAATAATACATGAACTTGTATTCCGATAATTCGAACAATTCTCAGTTCTGATTTATTGGGGCGGGTGGGGAATCTCTGAAAAGACAAAACAAATTTTAAGCGAATGAGAAAATGTTCATGCATTACAGAAGAGTCGACATTTATACTGCTTTAAATCATTCATTGCTTTCAGCATGGATGCAATGCTGGTTTCCAAATAGTATTACACTGTGCTGGAAGACTGGGGGAGGGAAGCAGGGAAAGAGCATTACCGGAGTTCAGTTTCAGGACACTGATATTCTGAAATTTGATTGTAGAGCTAAAAGCCGTGTTTCAAAGGGCGACATCTTACATGGCAAAATAAGGTGCAGTACCTAAAATATTTGATTCGTGATCAGGAAAGGATGAGTGCTTTCCGAACCAATTCATTCCACAATTTATTTGACAGATGCTGTGCAGCATATTGCCGAAATAGCAAGAGTAACAAAAAGCATAAGATAATAATGCATCGACTGGGGTTGTGGGGTGGGGGGTGGAAGATGGCACAACATTCAAACTAAGTGGTTATTTCCCAGGAATTAACAATTAACATTATTCCATTACCGGGTATCTTAGGCTAACAAATGGAGAAGTTGGTATCCATTAAGAGCTAGATGGACCGCAATCCTCCTTATGCAGCAATGGGAATTAACAAACCATTGATCATGATTAAATGCGCCACCTCTAACTTTACTTCAGTAGAAGGCAATGATAAGCTCCAAGTTATAAATTGAATTAGAATAGAAAGCTGACTGCTAGTATTAACAGTGCAATTTCTAATTTGGTTCTATATACATTAAGATTTGACATTAAAATTTGAGTGATTTTGTTTTGGATAGTTATAACTTGTGGAACTGGAAACAGACATGTACACAGTTGTGTTAGAGTCTAAAACATCCAGCATCCGCGGTTTTTTGTTTTTATCTCTGTGTTAAAGTCTAAATGCAGATGAGATTTTAATCTAGTTTAGATACGCAGCAGTATTGAATATAATTGTACATTTGATTATAAAAGTTTCCACATTTTTCCAGTGAAAATATCATTGCGCCAACTGGGAGTTTTTCTGAAATTACATTTCATTTGCCCAATATATAATCCTTTTTTCCACAAATGGACATCCCAATAGAAACAGAAAATACTACAGAGCCAAAAAACTGACAGTGAAATATGTTGCTTCAACATTCTCTTGTTCCAGTTTTTCCTTTGTAACAGCACACTTGGCTAATACAAATATCTGGCTGAAAATGGCAGTAAAAGTTAGATAAGCGTACAATCTTAATTGCAACTTATCCTCCAAAATTTGATACACCTCAAAATTCTTGAATTGAACTTGCCACCACCTTAAAAGGAGTCAAGTGGAATTCAGAGTTTAGTCAAGCATACCTTGGCTATGCGATAATAAGTAGGATTAAGATATGGCTACCTGGTGGTGAAACAGCGCTGCACTAAGGTGGTCTGCACACGAGATGAGATGAATTGTGAGGCGGAGTTGCTAATTAGGTATCAGCTGTGGCTCCACAGTTGAACAGATTCAGAAGATTGTGGGTTCAAGCCCAACTCCAGAGACTTTAGCACGCAGGCTGACATTTCAATGTAGCAGCGAAGGGAAGCTGCACAGTTGGGTGGTACAAAGGAAATTGGAGCAGGAGTAAGCCTGCTCCGCCATTCAATTAGATCATGACTGGTCTTCTACCTTAATGCCATTTTCCCCACAATATCCTCATTTCCCTTGATGTCTTTACCATCAAGAAATCTTTCTATCTGTATTGACCATACTCAATGACTGAGCCTCCACAGCCCTCTGGCGTAGAGAATTCCATAGATTCACCATCAAATTCCTCATATCGGTCCCAAATGGCCTCTTATTCTGAGCGTGTTCCCTGGTTGTATACCACCACCCCCCAACCTCCCACCCCCAGGCAAAGGAAACATCCTCCCTGCATCTAACCTGTCTAGTCGTGTAAGAATTTTTGTAAGTTTCAATGAGATCACCTCTCATTCTTCTAAACTGTAGAGAATACAGGCCTAGTCTCCTCAATCTCTCCTCATAGGGCAATCCCACCATCTGAGGAATCAGTCTGGTGAATCTTTGCTGCATTTCCTCTATACTAAGTAAATCCTTCTTTAGGTAAGGAGGCCAAAAGTGCATACAATACTCCAGGTGCGGTCTCACCAAGGCTCTATACAATTGCAGCAAGGCTTCTTGACTCCTATACTCAAATCCTCTTGCAACAAAGGCCAACATACCATTTGCCTTCTGCACCTGCATGTTAGCTTTTGGTGGCTCATGAACAAGGACACCTTGTTCCCAAAGTTCCCTTTGGACATCAACGCTTCCCAACCCCTCACCGTTTAAAAAATACTCTGCATTTGTTTTTTCCTACTAAAGTGGATAATTTCACATTTGTTCACATTATATTCCATCTGCCTTGTTCTAGCCCACCCGCTCAACCTGTCTAAATCCGCTCGATTTAGAAGGAATTTGATAGGGTTGTTGTGGGCATGTTTCTGCTTGTGGGAGAGTCGAAAACAAGGGGACCATAAATATAATAATTGCAAATAAATTTGATATGGCATTCAGGAGGAATTTTTAACCAGAGTGATTACAATATTCCTAATTTGAGGGGCCTATCCCATGAAGAAAGCTCGAACAGGCTGGGCCCACACTCTCAGGAGCACAGAAGAACGAGAGGCGATCCCATCAAAACACCAGATTCCAAGAAGTCTTGACAGAACAAATACCAGAGGATGCCACCACCCGCAGGAGAGACCAGAACCAGGGGACACAGTTCAAGAAAACGTCTACTGTCCAAGACGGAGACTAGGAAAACCCACCTCCCTCAAATGGTCAGTGTGTGGCATGCTCCTCCCCGGAAAGCAGCAGACGTCAGGCCACCGAACTTAATCAAGGCAGAGCTACAGATTCCCGACAGACAAGGGAGTCAAGGGCCACAGGGGGCAGGCAGCAAAGTGGAGCTGAGACACAGCCAGATCAGCCACGAATTGAAAGGCAGAGCAGACTTGAAGAGTGCCATCTGTCAGCTGTGGTGTTAAACCAAGCCCTTCTGATGTTGAGGAAAAGGTACCTTGGAATTAATTTAAAGAGCAGAGGAGTTCTACCTGATATCTTAGTCAATATTTATCCCTCAAGCAAACCGCAGATTATCTGATTAACACATTGCTCTTTGTGAGATCTTGCTGCTGCAGCACTTATTATATTACAACAGCAACTACACTTTGTTAGTACTTAATTGTAAGCTGTAAAATGCTCTTGGAAATACTGAGGTTATTAAAGCTGCCATACAAATGCAAGTATTTCTACTTAACTGCCGGCAATTAGAGTTTTTCCCTGAAAGGAACATGATGGGTCATTACGCCTTGTTGCATAGCTATGTGGCTGAAGGTCAAGGGCAGAGAGTTCTTTCTCACCATGAAATGATTCATGGAATACTTAGGGCAACATTTTCCCCCTGTCCTTGGTGGGGTGGGGGGGGTGGGGTGCACTGCCATTTTACGTGGGCAGGCCAATTAAGGCTCGCCCAGCGTGACATCCACCAGGGAGCGCTATTGCTCCCTGTGCAGGGGGTGGTGTTTCCCTCAGCTAGGAGCGCACAGATCTCCCTGAGGCAGAGTGCTACCTCAGGTAGATCGGCTCCAATTGAAAACTTTAAATAAAAGGTGATTAAAAAATTTCCCTGCCATGTCCCCTCATGTGACAGTCACATGTGTTGGGACATGTCCATAACTTTTATTGAAAAATTTCATAAAAATTTAACTACCCTCATGAAACCTCATCCTGCCCGTGGATGAGGTTTCATGTTTTTTTCCGAGGCTCACCTGGGCTCCTGGCCTGCCCGCCAACCCTAAGGCTGGACGGGCAGGTCCATCAATCATCTTAATTCGTTTTTTCATGGCCTTAATAGGTCGTTGACAGTTTGGCAGGCGCACAGCCGATTCAGCTGCGCGCCCGCCCGACCATCTAAATGACCCGGGGTGACGTTGAGACGCACCCCCGTGTCATTTTACGCATTGGTGAGCGGGGCCTGCCCTCGCTCGCTGACCGGAAGGTGCTGCCCTTAATGTAGGAACTATTTTGTTAAAATACCTCAATGCACATTTTGATGGCTCCTTATAAGCATAAATTTTTCACCGTGAATTTTATCAAGGCCATGATTTAAATTTTCTACTTTTTGTGTTGCTCATCCTAGTTATTTTATTTCTATTTTATGACTGATGGAGGGGGCATGAAACCTCACTGCAAGCATTTTGGACCTATGTACCCAAGTTAACAAAAGCAGCCTATACTCAAACCAATACTTCAAGTGCAACAGTTGGAGTGGCTAGAGTAAATCTTTCAATTTTAGTGAAGCATCAAGGGTAGAGTACTCAATTATTTAAGGGGACATAAAAGACACCACTCCCCACCCCAAAAGCACATCTTACCACTTGATGTATTGTCTTGGAGCATTATTTCTAGTGACTTTTTGTCCATTTAAACATCTAAAAGTGTTTCACACAAATTGTTTTGGAAATGTACTGAGCTAAATAGGCAAATGCTAGAACGTCAACGATGTTACACAAACAGAAAATCAGACAACTCACCAGATTAGGGGTTTTTTGGGAGATGTTTGAGGGCAAGCCACACCCCCTATCAAAACAGGTGTGGGTAGGGGGAAACAGTGTCCCACAACTCTCACTTATGACTCCAAGTAGCTGGTTATGTACACCAGCGGCCATACCCTAGGATCTCATCTTGGCAATCATAAAAAGCTAAGTGAGGGGGGCCATCAGCTTCAGCAGGTGTGGTGTGGAGGTGTTGCCCCTTCTAATGTGCACAAAGACTGGGAAAATCAGAAGAGACAGAAGTGCCCAACAAATTAGTAGAACAATGGCTCAGAAGGTGTAGACCAGCAAGGGCACAGTCATGATGCCTAGTAAGGCAAATGTAGCCAGTCACCTGAGAGGAGTTTGGAATTTCACAGTGCAAGATCCATAGTTAGTCATGGAAAGTCATAGCTGAAGAATACGAGATACAGAAGAGGTCGAAGCCCCTGCAGCTGATTCTGTTGGTTAATAGTGAGGGGGAAGGAGAAGCCCTTGCCAAACGAAATAACCAAACTTATGACGAAGTTGACCTAGTTCAAGTCTATAAGTAAACAACATAGATAAGCTTCATAGACTAGGAAAATGCATTCAATCCCGCTTATTACCAAAAGCTAACAGATCTGCTGCTGAAATTGACAGTAAATATGAGAGATTTATCTAAAGCCTATAGTGGGACCAAATAGCAAGCATCAGGTTAGAAGGTGGACAATCAGACATGTTCCATGTGAAGTGAAGAGGGAAACTCGACAAGGGTGTGTACTCTCGCCAAAATTATTCAATCTGCACACAGAAAAGCTAGTCAGAGAATCAGACTTCTAGGGCGAAAATTGGAGGCAAGATCATAAGCTTGTGGTACACTTTTGAGAGTGCTACTTGCAGAAGAGACCCCACAAAATATCAAAGTAAAATCCACAAGTTTAGAATATGGATTGAGTGTGAATGCTCACAAAGACAAAAACAATGGTGGTTAGAAGGAATATATTAGAAGAAACTAGAGTGAAGGTTCAAGAGGATGGTGTCACACTGGAACAAGTAGATATGTTTTGTCTATTTAGGACAAATAGAAGATGGTAGATGCGATGCCAAAATTAGTACGAAAGAGAAAGCCAAAAGTAAATTTAGGGTGAAGGATATGTTAACAAGAAAACTCAAGCTTGTGACAAGGAAGAAACTCGCAAGATGCTACATCTTTTCCACTTTCCTATATGCCTCAGAAACTTGGACAAGGAGGAAATATCTGTGGAATAAAATAGAGGTCATTGAAATTTGGATGTTAAGGCGTATGTTAAAAAAAATCCATAAAAAGAGCCTGAGACAAATGAAGAGGTGCTTAAAATAGCAAGGATAAAAAGAACTCTCAAAAGTGACATCCAGAAAAGAAAATGTCAGTATTTTGGCCATTTGGTTAGAGTGAAAAGCTAGACATCTCTTCTAGAGGGCAAAATGGAGGTCGATAGAAAGAGGGGTCGACCTAGACATAGTTGGATGACGGACGTCACAGGGAGGATGCTGACAAACTATAGTGGACGTGTGATGATAGCGCAAGACAGATGAGTGTGTGACATACCATGATAGCAGATCTCCTGGTAAGAGTAGCTACAAACAGCAGCTGCACCAGGTTATTAACCTAGTTTTGAAAGTACAAGTTGAGGGAGGACATTGACTACGGTACTGGAGGGACGCCATCTTTAATATATTTAATGTCCACTAAAACAAGCTGGAGCGTGTTCAGTTTAATGTTCCATTCAAAGGACGAAACATCAAACTGAGTTAATACTTCAGTGCCGTACTGAAATAGCTTAAATTTTCAGTTCAAACCCCAGTTTGAGAGTCATAAATTCTGGCTCAGGATGAATGATAAATGTGAAGAAAATGATCTAGAGTTATTGAGGATCCATTTATGAAACCCTCAG
Organism: Cetorhinus maximus; assembly: GCF_964194155.1. Taxonomy (NCBI): domain Eukaryota; kingdom Metazoa; phylum Chordata; class Chondrichthyes; order Lamniformes; family Cetorhinidae; genus Cetorhinus; species Cetorhinus maximus. Next base: position 31,067,335 of record NC_135881.1, read on the forward strand.
TCCTTGGTTGTAGTAAAAAGGGAAATATAATAGTGGGTAGCATTAGTAGAGGCATATAGTGCAAATGGAAAGCAGTTCTGTTGCTGTTTAACAAACGTTTTCAATTTGAAGTCCAGGAGATGATCAGAATTCTGTCCATCTCCGCTTCAGCAGAATATGCCAAGAATTGCGTCCTGTATTGTTTTTTTTCTTGGCTGATTTATTAGTACATGATTTCTGTTGTGTTACAGCTTGGGCTTTCTCCCAGCATTTCATTTCGACTTGCATCAAAGTCTCCTACGGACCAAAGCTTGTGCCCTTGTGCATGCTGTAAATGTGGCATGTGCCAAAAGACCAGCAATTACCTCAACTACAACACAAGGCACAGTTCGCATTGGATACTTACCACATCCCTCCTCAGTCCAGAAGACGGGGTATACGTTTATTGGTTTTATGTTCAGTTTAAAACAAAGTCTAATTTAGATCAAAGAAAGATGGCAGTGAAAAAGTATACTGACAGCACAAATACTTAGAAAAAGGCCACAAAGGATTAAAATACTATTTTCCATAATGTTTTTGCAATTTGTAATACAATAATACTTTGGGATGGAAGCCTTATGTAGATCTTCATGATGCATTGCTGAATGTGCATAACATGCTATGTCAATCCCAGAAACTAAAGAGAACTAATAGTATTTTTTAAAAATCTGTAGCATATGTTCAAATACAACATCAAAAGACCGCTTGACAAAATTCAGAAGAATAGTTGAATTTGTTTTCATTCCATGACAGCTATATCCAAGGCTTTCTGATGCTTCAAACATTTGAACTTATTCCTCCTTAATGGTCCACCGTGTAAGATGCGATGCATTCACTAGTTATTCCCATTGCTGTTAAGTGTTAATTTTGAAGCCTCATTGGCCTCATTTGGAATCTCCAAATAAAACTCTCATTGCTCTCAGAAAATAATTCAATTAGCAGTTAAAAACCAGAACCTGCATCCAAGCGACTTCCAACTCTTAAGACAGCTCCAATCTCCATTTTAAAACTTTAGGGAAAGGTAGCCTCCATCTTAAATCTAGCAAATGCCCAGAGTGTGTTCAGCCACTGTAGCCAAGATCATAAAAATATACAGAAATCTCAAATTATCAAACCTGTATACTAATATTTGCTAGCAGCTTTCCATATAAAAAATGTTTGAAAACTATGCTATATGAAACAGTTAGTTTCTATTTTGAGCCCTGCTTGCAGTTTTCGTCATATGGATCACAGGAAAAACATTACTGCACTAGATAGAATATCGAAGCAAGTAACAAAGATGAATCCAGCTGTCAGCAAATCAAGTTATGAGAACAGACTGAGATGATGAGCTTGTTTTCTTTGAAAGACAAAAACTTCAAGAGTCTACTCAAAATTAAGGTTTGAGGTGACTTGACAAAATTGCTAACTGGATGGAAGGATTCAAACACTAAAAGAGGCTGGAGAGTTACAAGAAAGGCCAGACAGAATTTACTAGAAAAGGGATAAGTTACTGGGAAAAGCCCTTGAAATAAACTTAAATGCAAAGAGGTAATGAGATGATTTTCTAGACTGAAGTCATTAGGGATATGGCAAGTGGAAATTATATAGTAAATTAAGTCTACTAGTGCTCTGGAGTTAAACAAAGGTAACTACATAGGTATGAGGGCAGATTTGGCCCTAGTGGACTGTGCAGGAAGACTACAAGGTAGGACAGTTGATGAACAGTGGCAGATATTTAAGGGGATATTCATTTGCTCCCAAGTAAAATATATCCCAATGAGGAAGAAAGATGGTAAGAGGGGGAAAAAAGCATCCATGGCTAAGCAGGGAAGTTAAAGATAACAAAGGCAAAAACTAAGGCATACAAATTTCAAAGGTCAGTGGCAGGCTGGAAGATTGGGATACTTTTAAAGATCAACAAAGGGTTACTAAAAAAATAAAAAGAGCAAAGTTAAATAAAGAAAACTAGCGCAAAATGTAAAAACTGGTAGCAAAAGCTTCTACAAGTATATAGAAGAGAGTAGCTAAAGTGAATGTTGATTCCTCGGAGGACGAGACTGGGGAGTTAATAGTGGGGAAATGCAGAAATGGCAGTGACGCTTAGTCAATATTTTGCATCAGTTTTCACAGTGCAGGACACTAGTACTACCCCAATAGTAACAGGTAGTGCAGAGGATATAGAGGAAGAACTTAGAACAATCACCAGCACTAGACAAAAAGTACTGAGCAAACCATTTCTTTGAAGATGTGACAAGCAAAGTGGATAATGGGGAGCCTGTAGATGTAGTATATCTGGACTTCCAGAAGGCCTTTGATAAGGTGCCGCACAAAAGATTAATACACAAGATAAGATCACACGGAGTTAGGGGTAATATATTAGCTTGGATAGAGGATTGGCTAACCAACAGAAAGCAGAGTGTCAGGATAAATGGGTCTTTTTCTGGATGGCAAGCTGTAACTAGTGGGGTGCCACAGGGTTCAGTCCTTGGGCCCCAACTATTTACAATCCATATTAATGACTTGGATTCAGGGATAGAAGGCACTATAGCTAAATTTGCAGATGACACCAAAATAGGTGGGAAAATAAGTTGCAATGAAGAAATAAAAAATTTACAAATGAATTTGGACAGGTTAGGTGAATGGGCCAAAATTTGACAGATGAGTTTAACGTGGATAAGTGTGAGGTTATTCATTTTGGTCGGAAGAATAAAAAGGTGACTTATTATTTAAACGGAAACTTCAGAATGCTTCAGTGTTGAGGGATTTGGGTGTCCTCGTGCTTGAATCGCTGAAATCTAGTATGCAGGTACAGCAGGTAATAAGGCAAATGGAATTTTGGCATTTATTGCTCAAGGAATAGAGTATAAAAATAGGGAAGTGTTGTAACTGTACAAGGCATTGGTGAGACCGCACCTGGAGTACTGTGCAGAGTTTTGGTCCCCTTACTTGAGTAAGGATGTAGTTGCACTGGAGCAGGTTCACTAGATTGATTCCAGAGATGCGGGACTTGCCTTAGGAGGAGAAATTGAGCAGTTTAGGCCTATATGCATTAGAGTTTAGAAGGATAAGAGGACATCTAATTGAGGTATATAAGATGCCAAAGGGGATAGACAAGGTAGACGTGGGGCGGATGTTTCCCCTTCTGGGGCATTCTAGAACGAGAGGCCATAGTTTTAGGCTAAGGGGTGGTAGATTTAAATCAGAGATGAGGAGGAATTACTTTTCTCAAAGGGTAGTGAATCTGTGGAATTCACTAACTCAGAGTGCAGTGGATGCCGGGACGCTGAATAAATTTGAGGAGATAAACAGATTTTTAATTAGTAACAGGTTGAAAGGTTATGGGGAGAGGGCGGGAAATTGGAGTTGAGGCTGAAATGAGATCATCCATGATCGTAATGAATGGCAGGCAGGGCAGGCTCGAGGGGCTGAATTGCCTACTCCTGCTCATTGTTCTTATGTTATGTACCTGATTGTGTTTTACCATTCCTTGAAATTGACTATTTATGGAGCTGAATACTTGAAACATTTTTTGTTTGCCACTTCTGGTAATACAAGTCTTTGCTCCTGTTCATTCTTCGAAATTCTTCAATCTATTCAGTGCGTGGTAAGTAACTTTTGCTAAAGCACAACATGGAACACATTATACAAAATGATAATTGTATGTTTCCCATCAAAATTAAAAGAACTGGATTTAAATATTATTTCATTAAGAGATTAGACTCAACACTTGTGCAGCATTAAATTCTAATTGCGCTGGTGTATATTTGTGAAAACGTTGTCCAATTGAACAACTAAAAAACCTTCTCCTCTAATGGACAAAATAAAATATAATTGAGCCTTCATTAAAAAAAAAAGCTGCCAGTCTAAAATGAAGTATCTTTCTGCAGATCCATACCTACAGTAAATCTCTAATACAGAACTTTCCTGTCCTTGCAAGGGTCACTGGGTAGCAAACAGGAGAAGGCTCTCATCAGTAACACTGATGACTCTCACACCCTTTCTACCACACCAATTTAAAGCAAGTGCACCCACCGATAACGTTTGGTTCAGTATGTATGAACATGATTGGCACGGTGTGATGTTAGAAGAACTATTGCTGGTCTCATTCATAATACAAACCTTTTAATAGAGTTATCACAAGACATGCACCACCCCAATTTGCTCTTTCACCACCACTGGACGCATACCATGGAATTACCCAACACCACTGTCACACCCATTTATTACCTTTCTTTACCCATCACTATTAGCTCTAAATGTATTGTAAGTGTATATGTAAATGAATACATTAACATGATCGGCAAAAACAGAGCTTATTGCAAGGAGCAGCACAAGACCATGGAAGGTCAGCATGCATTTCAGAGGAAAACATGTACAAACACTATGGAAATATCTTACCGACCACTTCCAGTTATGAGCAAGTGATTTCTCACTTCCCGTGAGCCACATAACGAGGCAACATATTGTGCAAGATTTCTCTCACTGCTCAGGCACTTAAGGTGGGATAGGCAATGTTAGGTTGGAATTTGTTTCATTCTGGCTTGCCGGAAGCTAGTGCACGTCATCTTTTAGATTATTTAATTCTCAGTACAATTTAAATCAAGCCCACAGGCTACAAGTCATCGCCACTGTACTTATTTATGGAAGCAAGCAGATTCCTTTTTACTTCATAGCGAAGGGAGGTTGAAGCAAACATTTACTGAACTATTTACTTTTGTAAATTTCTGGCAGGCATTACAGATTATACTTAAGTGCATGTAATTTCATGAGTTACACCTGAAAACAGGCTGAACTGAAGTGGCGGAATAGCATGACGTTACAATACTGCAGTATTGCAGTTTGTGGGTATGAGGCAAATCAGCTCATGGTAAGACTTGTTGTATATTCAGGTTGAATATACCAAGTTTTATTTTTTAAAATGACAACACTACTTCATGGTACCTTTTACAGCAAGCTCAATTTTTTTTAAGAATAAAATGTTCACTTAAATGCTAAAATTCTGGAGAAAAGTGATGGAAATTAAACCTGACAAAGCACTCGCGCTTCATTTACTTTGTATCTTTGTGGTTCTGCAAATGTTGTTTTTGAACTTAATTATGAATCAACAGAAAAAACAACCTGAATGACTAGTTATTTTAAAAAAGGTTCAAAAACAGGTCCTTCATGTAACACCAACCTTGGATCAAATTGAAGTGCAGAAGGCCTTACATATCAGCAAAGAAGGTGGGGAGAAGAAAGCAGATCTGACAGCACACACTGACACTAAAGATGTGAATAATTATAAATTGGGACACCTGCTAGCGTACTAAAAAAAGAAAAACTAAGTAGACCAAACTGGATGCTCTCTGTAGTGCCAGATGAAAGAACCACACTCAAGATTTCAAGTCTAATTGATGCCACACTCAAGGCAGAATCTGCAGGAAGAACAGTTTTAAAAAAGTGTAAAAGCAGCTTCACCCCTGCACAAACTAAAAGTAATCTGACTGTGCTCAGTGTTGACACTGGATGCCAAAATTGGAAAAAGACCAGTCATTCCTTAGCACTGACATCCTCCCCTTCAGGGCAAAAAAAATTCACAAAACATTCAAATCTAAACCTTGCAAGTCACACTGGTTGCGAAAACACATGTAGGGTTTCATTGTGAATTTAATAATGAATGAGCTCGGGTACCCCAGACCTTTATTGAGCTAATTTACACATTACCAGTGAAGCAAAATGATTTGCTTTCATTTAGGAGATTAAGGGCCGGGCTGTGCCAAGTATTCCAATTTTGTAGTTACAGACAATTGCATCAGACTTGATGCAACGAATTTACAACTGAAGCCAGAGGTACTGACTAGAGCAGTGAACATATTAACAGACCTCTATCAACATTCTGGCACTGACAGAAACCCAGCTCGAGTTTCATTTCCTCTCAGTAAAGCTTCCCTGCCTGGCTATACATTCCATCACTTGTACTACTAGTGGTGGTAACTTATCAAGTTTTACTTTGCCTTCCCTCTGAAGATTATTGAGGAATATTGGCCATGATACCAGTAAGAACTCCCTGCTCTTCTGCAAATTGTGCCACAGAATAGCAGACAGGGTCTTGGTTAAATCTCAACCCATAAACAACTCCTACAACTGTGCAGCACTTGCAAATGCAGCTGCTGCTGTACAGGGGAAGGAAAGAATGGTGAAATAGGATTAGCACAAGTGCTGCATATGTTTATTCCTTTCTATGCCTCCAGCTTTTTCTATGTGATGATATTTGAATTGTCGATGGATCAGCCTTGCACTGCAGCATGATCATATGGCTGTCAGCTGAAGCCCCAACTCAAAACGGTGGACACTATCACATAGATATGTTATTACAGGCAGTCGAAAGATTATTTGAAGAGGTCGGTTGTATAAAGTGTTTTAAAGGAGAGAGGGGTAGACAAACAGAGGCTTATGGAGGGAATTCCTGGGCATTGGTGATAGCCAGCTAAAGGCAAAGATGCCAAAGGTGGAGCGATGAAATTAGTGATACACAAGAGGTCAGAACATAGGCCACAAGTACCAATGACTGGCGAATCTTATAAAATGGCACACCTCTCGGTTGTTCAAAACAGGCAGAATACAGATTGTACTCAATCAGCCAATGCTTGCAAAACTCAACATAATGTAACATTAGGTGATTCAATGAGTAGATAGCACTTGATGAACAATCCTAAGTCGCTAATTTAAACTAAACCAAGTTAAGATTCAGTTGGGCTCACATGCTTGCTAGGTGAAAAGCTTTGATAGCATGCCTCTTTATTCAGCAATACTCAAATTTAAAGTTAGAAGAATATTTAATGCAAAACATGACCCAAGAAACCATTTAGTTTTGGCTTGATAATTGAATGAAGATACTACATTGCATATCACCTTCCTTTATGTACATGAAAAATGGAGAAATGTTAACTGCAGAATAAGTTTGTCACTTACCATTACACAATTTTTTGGAAACAATTCCAAAATTAAATATTCTGGAACTTATGATTTAAGTATTGATCACTGCAAATGATCAATTTCCAACAATCCGATATTTACCTTTTACTAATGTGTCTTTGCATCAGTCACTGTTTATTTTCTACAGTTCCAGATGTTTCTTTTCTATATCATTTGCTGTCAAAGAGGCCCCCAATCAGTCATTTCATTTCAAAGCTTAAGAATGCAAGTTCTCAACTAATTGTTCCTTGTTGACAACTTCCTAGATAGTCAGTTCCACTATGGGCTAGCAGTAACTAATATGTTAAACAGTAGAAACATCCAAAAATGCATGTATTTTACTAAAGATTTATATTGTGGTACAGCAGAAAGACGAAATAGAACGATTCTTCTTGAGGAGTCAGTATTATTCATATTGCAGAGAACACTAAAACAGCAAATTCACTTTACAATTGCTAACTCAATTTATTTTTCATAAGCTACATTTTCAAATGAGACAGTTTTGCATTGTGACACAAAAAGAAAAATTAAATTACCAATAGTTTACATGTAAGCTTGATTCCAGTTTGTATCGCAGCATTTTAAGACAACAAAACAAAAAACCCTCAATGTTTCCAATAGATTTCTACTCCAAAGCAGGTTCTGCCATTACCTCCCCTTAAAATCCTCAATTGTCCACTGTTGTTAGTGTAATTGGTTACAGTACACAAAATTGCAACAAGCCGAAGTAAATACAGCAATAGGCGTCATCATGGCCATCTCCTGCTTTTTAAAACTGCATTACATGCAGACAGACAAAAAGGGGTCATTATGATTGGCTGCAACAGTTTAATGTTAACAGCTCAGTGACATCAATTGTATAGTACTGTTGCGGCGTTCACAATACATTGTGTAGTTTGTTATCCTATGTAACTTTACTGAGGTACAACATATAAACAGGTAGCTGTTTAATGTTGATAGATTCACTCATTTTTAGTGCTTTATCCACTGTTTCAATTGTCCTACCTAGATCAAGTTTATGCCAGTGTGCTTTGACACAGCAACTTACGCAGACCTGACAGTTAAACAATGCAATTTCATATTCAGCTGCTGTCATGGAAATAACAGTACCCACTATAACCTCCTGATCAGAGACTGTCAAAGTTCCCTGCTCCAGTAACAGAAATCAAGTAATTGTGTGCCCTTCACTTAAAAAAACAGCAAATAATTAACAGTGCACTCACACTTATAGCAGGATGCTGAACATCACAATAAAAAAATGTACCAGTTGGCTACAAGATAATGAACTGGTTGTGTGATCAGCAATTCTTACCAGATGCAGCTGTTGATCACCATACTTTCAGCAGCCAAGCAAATTAACCCACAGTTGACTTTAACCCAATACAAGTTGTCAAACTGCTGCACACACTGGCACCAGGGGAAAAGAGAGTACTTAGTAAAAGAAGAATGCAATGGCACAACAGCTTTAGTTATTTTCTACCATTCAATTATATTAAGTTTATACATAATTTCATCCTGTTTGACGTGTGCATTTTTTTAAAGTTACCTGAGATGTTAATTAAGATTTAAAAATAATGATGCAAATCAACAGGCTGACAGAAGTTTTAGAACCTGTTTTATTAGTAACCAGGTTTTTTTTTTTGGTGGGGTTTGGGGGAGACAGGAAGGAAACAAAAGAAAGGAGAGAATTAATGGGAAAAGGCCATTTATTTTACTGTTGCATTTCCCCAATTTCCCCTTTTGCAGTGAAGGCAGAATCAGTTCAGCACATCAGAAAAAAATATCCAGACTACAACACTTAATTTTTTTTGCTACATCCAGCTCAACAGCAACATTGAGGATATGCCAACAATATCAATATTTTTATATCAGTTTTTTTTAAAGGTACCTTTTATATGTTCTGATTATTTACAACTGTACAAGCAAAGCACACACTTCCAAGTGCACAAGTTTAATACAGTATTGACTATTTTTGCATTTACAGGGTTTTTAACAATCTGAAAAAAGGATCCAACTTTTAAGATCTTTCATAAATTATATTACAAAAAAATGCTATTTACTGCTAGTTCGCACACATCTGATTTACCCAGTAAGACTAGTGACAGTAGATGTAACTGAGTAACCTTATCTTGCCCATTCCAACCCTCCAGGGTCAGTTTATAGCAACATCTAAATCTGTCTCGTACAAAAGTTAAGGCAAAGTCATTTTCAAGTTTAAAATGAAATTCAAGTTTCTCATTTTGACACTGGATGGAAATTAATTTATAGCATGAAAAGAACACAGTTGTTGAAATAATAATACCCTTTATGGAATAACTTACCCATTTTCTCCTATGACCAGCAAGTTTGTGCCTAGTGCTGTACTGCTTTCTTTGTCTGAAGCAGTTATATTAGTCTGGGTTACTATGACTACTAGCCATAGGAATTGTTAAAAAGCCAATACTTTCTTCTTGTGTAGCAAAACAAGAAGCATCCACATATCACCTGCAACGTTAGTAGATGGTAGTAGACTCAGTGCACTCTTGTCCTTCGAAATTATATATTTTAAAAAGAAAACTCAGCAACTAATCTAACATTTTCCACACAGCAGAGATGAATCGCTATTAGAAAAAAAACTGGCAAGACAAAAACATTGTGAAAATTTGGGGGAATTCCACTCCCAAACTTTAATTCTCACCCCATTTCAAGTACTCTATAAAGGTACCAAATTACCAAAAGGTGCCAGTGTATTGACTGGGAGTTTCTCTTTAAAGAAAAAAAGCACTTGGAAACGAGCATTAAAAAATAAAGAACCATCGCCACCTACTTTAGAGCACAGAGGTACGTAAACCAGTCTTTTGTAGTGATTCATAATCACTGTGTCACACATTAGACAGAAGCCCTACCCTTATCCATAAATCAACAGGCCGCTTACTATTAACAGTGCAAAAGTAAACTCTGAAGCATCAAGATCAATGGAAATCTACCCAAAACAGAAAGGAAAGAAACTAGAGAGCTTTTTTTCTGTTAAATCTACCATCCAGGTTATGACTCCAACCACTTCCCACTAACACCTAATTAATGGGTTTGAGATCTGTTGTACTTCAAGCCACTACCCTCTAAGTTAAAAAAAAATTAAATGTCAGTATTCACACACTGATCATATTCCGTGCTAAATAGATCTGTGGAACATAAAACCACCTGCAACACTGCTTGGAAGTAGATCCAATGTCCACTGCTTCCCATTTTATCTTTGTGTAATTACAGCAAACAAAATCACACTGAACAAAAAACCACATTCTGGCCCACAGCTTGTGCCAGTTTGCTGATCATGGTTCCATTTATTCCCCCCACCTTTAAATGGGCAAAGAATCTTTTCCCAATCTATAACTGAGCAAGAGATTAAGTTACAGTAGACATTACACAACATTTCACCAAATACTGAAAAGTGGTAGCCTAAGGCAAGTAGTATTACACTCTCACTCAATACAAAAAGTGCTTTTTGTTGCCTTCAAGCCCTTTTCCAGCAACCCATTATTTCAACAACCTCTGTGCTCTGATTGGAGACTTTGGGGGGGAGGGGGGAATTTACACTTGAACAGACCAGACCTTTTAATCAATGCCACAATTTCTGCATCTTCAGTTGGGTGATTTTGGGGGTGTGTGCTGCTCTTTATTTGTACGCTTGTTGATGCCCTGAGGGGGTGTTCTGCGACCCGATTGTCTTCGCTGGTCTCTAGGCTTCCCTGGGTTTGCCTTTCCAATAGATAGGTCTTTATTTTTAGACTCTTTGTCGACTGGGTTTTCTGGAACTTTTTTGTCATCTTTGTTGCTGACTGCAGTGTTGGGTTTTTGCTCCTTCTGTGGCTGTAGTGTTAGAGATTCTTTAGCACTTCTCTGGCAAATCTCAGCATAACTAGGTTTTCGAAGTTCCTGTGGAAACACAATCCATCAGTAACACATTAAAATAATTTGCATTATTCATACAAGACTTTGTATGGTTTAAATTCATTAGCAATTAGCATGTCTTTAATTCTTTAAAGCATTTCCTGTATCCAATTTAGTTCATTAAAGTGATACAAGCTCCTTTCTAAATGGAAGACATGGGACAATGTTAACACTTAGCAATTCTAGAAAGAACTTGCATTCGTGACCTCAGGATGTCCCAAAATGCTCTAAAGCCGATAAATTACTTTCGAACTGTAGGCACTGCTGTAACATAAGGAAACACTGCAGAAAGGATTCACAAACACAATTTTATTGCTGCTCTTAGATCTTTAATGATACTTCTCCTGGGTAGCATTTCTTTAGGTTCATTGTGAATGACAGTTTAATTGTGCTAATTAAGAATCTTGTATCTGAAACAATGAGGATGTTTGCCATCATTACCATAGTACTCACATACAACGTTATGCCAGAATCTGTGTCCCCTAAGGTAGCGGGACAGGTAGATAAGGCGGTTAAGAAGGCATATGGGATACTTGCCTTTATTAGCCAAGGCATAGAATATAAGAGCAGGGAGGTTATGCTGGAACTGTATAAAACGCTGGTTAGGCCACAGCTAGAATATTGCGTGCAGTTCTGGAATCTGCATTATAGGAAGGATATGATTGCACTAGAGAGAGTGCAGAGGAGATTTACCAGGATGTTGCCTGGGCTGGAGAATTTTAGTTACGAGAAGAAATTGGATAGACTGGGGTTATTTTCCCTGGAGTAGAGGAGATTGAAAGAGGACATGATTGAGGTGTATAAAATTCTGAGGGGCATACATAGGGTAGACAGGAAGGAACTTTTCCCCTTGGTGGAGGGATCAATAACCAGGGGGCATAGATTTAAGGTAAGGGGCAGGAGGCTTAGAGGGGATGTGAGGAAGAATTTTTTCACCCAGAGGATGGAGGGAATCTGGAACTCTCTGCCTGAAAGGGTGGTAGAGGCAGAAACCCTCATAACATTTAAGTAGTATTTGGATGTGCACTTGCGATGCCATGGCATACAAGGCTATGGGATTAGAATAGTTAGGTATTTGTTTAACCAGCACAGACTCGATAGGCCTTTTTCTGTGCTGTAGACCTCTATCACTCTATGACTCTATAATCTTACACCGCTCGAAGATGGAACATAGGTTACAGAATGATGAATGACAGGTTTGTACTTATATCGTTCCTTATTATGTTGTTCAAGAGCTTTCAAGCTCATGTGTAATGGGCAAATGTGATGCCATCTTGCAGACAGCAATTAATTTCATATACAGCAATGTGATGAATAAACAAATGCTTTGGTGATGTGAGAAGATGGGTAAATTTTGGCTACAATACTAGAACCTCTAGCTCTTTACATAGTGTCTCAAGAACCTGCCCCTACCCATGCTGGTGCAGGTTGGTATTTCTTATTTAATGAAAAATCCCAGTTTTCCCAAGACATTTAATACTTGTGCCCCTCTGTTGATCACTACCTTGACATGGGGAGGCGGAACTCTCCGACAATCCCTTTGAGAGATGCTGTCGGGAGTTCCTGCCTCCTGGTAGGGCCATCCATAGTGACAAGGTCAGGGGGAGGTGCCAGACAAATTGCAGTCTGAAAATTCCTCAACGGCAGAATGGACAAAGACTGTGCATCTCACCAGCTGCGAAAGTGCAAGGAGGCTGCAGTGGCAAGGTAGTCCTGGTCATGTCACTGAAATCTGACCACCAACCGTTAAGATTGTCCATACAATTACAGAAGATCCCCTATGTTAAAAGTCACGCGCAGGCTGCTACTAAGGTCCAACTGCCAAGTGTCCTGGCAATGGCGAATTTGGCAACAGGGACAGGAATCAAGAATCTGTACAGAGGCGACAGATGCACAAAAGGACACCTGTATTGGGACAGAGGTGCCTTTGGGCAGCAGCATCTGTGATTGAGCAGTCCTCTTCATGATATTAAAAAAAACCCTCTTCTCAACCCTAATGGGGAGGGGACTAGAAAAGATGCCCTTAAAAAAAAGGCTGAATTACTCTCTCCAGGCCCTGTGGAATTAACCATCTTCGTTGTCAAAGAAAGAAAACGTTGCATTTTTCAACTTGGAATCTGAGAACACTCATTTATGGATAATCTCAATAGTGACCGTTTGGAAAGAAAAGCTTCAATTGTATCACATGAATTGTCAAGATTCCAAATTGATTCACATTACCGCTCTAAGAGCCGGGTTCCTGGGGAAGGGCAGCTGAAGGAGCAAGCAGTGGGATATAACTACTGGAAAGGAAAGGCTGACCCTCATGTCCAGGGTTGGTTTTCCCACCTGGACTAGGTTCTTGAATGCACTGCTAGAACTCCATTTGTCTAAAATGAAAGACTGATGACACTTCAACAGCTCAGCTGTAATCAACATGCCACTGCATCAGCAGTTATGCCCCGACCCTCGACTCCAATGAAGGTGTTAAGGAAATGTTCTGTCCTGACTTTGAAGTCCTTGCTGCCATCCCTAAAAAAGATCATTCTTCTGGGGGTCTTTAATGTCAGGGTTGGCCATGCCTCTATGTCAGGAGCTGAAGCATTGGGGAAAATGCAAGGTGGGAAAAGCAAATGTAAATGGAGTCCTCCTGCTGACAGTGTGTTCAGCATGGCCTCATGATAACAAACACCCTCTTCTGCCAGGACAAACAAAACCATATGGAGACACCCTAGATCAAAGCTTTTGCACCTTCTGGATTGTCATTGCTCAGGTAGCTGGGTCAAAATCCTGGAAATCTCTCCCTAACAGCACTGTGGGTGTACCTACAACACATGGACTGCAGTGGTTCAAGAAGGTTGCTCACCGCCACCTTCTCAAAGGCAATTGGGTTGGGCAATAAATGCTGGCCTAGCCAGCCATGAAAAGAATAAGGTGGTCCAGGATCCAGGTGATACCTGCATCATTCGATCTATGTGGGGGACTGCTGCCTGAACAGATTACAGGCTTGTTCAATCAGTATTGATGAACATCCACCTAGCACCAAAGCATCACAAAGCCCAAAGTCCAAGAGGAAAAAGATCAATATCTCACACATGAAGCAGCCTGACCAAATAGAGGAATTCCAAATGCAGCTCATGACTAATCTGGAAAATCTTCACACATCCAACTCAATTCAATTCCATTCCAGAACAGGGGGATAAAATAAAGTCAACTGTACCCATTGGGTTCGAACATTGTCACCACCAGGACTGGTGTGATGAAAACTATACTGAAATATGTGACCTCTAGAACAAAACTGAGAAGCCTTCATTGCCTGGACAACCCAAGGTCAGAAGTCAAGAATGCAGCTTTCCAATGGATCAAGGCAGGCACCCAAAGACAAAGAACATGTGGTGGAAAGAGAAAGCCCAGGAGATCCAACAATATGCTGACCATCATGACACGTGAAGCTTTTTTGAAGTCATCAACAGACCAAGGTCAAATGGACAAAATCCATTTCGCTTACTGGATGGTGTCCCTCTTCTTAATGATGACAATGCCATCCATCAATTCTAGGAAGAACACAGGAAGGAGAAGGCCATTCATCTCCTCGAGCCTGCTCCACCATTCAATAAGATCATGGCTAATCTGTTGGTGTTTCGAATTCCACATTCTCATCTACACCCGATAACTTTCGATTCCCTTGCCTAACAAGGATCTACCTCCGCCTTAAAAATATTCAATGACCCTGCCTCCACCACCTCCTGAGGAGTTCCAAAGTCACACAACTCTCAAAATTTCTCATCTGACCTAAAAGGGCATCCCCTAATTTTAAAACAGTGCCCCTTAGTTCTGAACTCACCCCGAGGGGAAATATCTTTTCCACATTCACCTTGTCAAGACCATTCAGCATCTTATATGCTTCAATCAAATCACCCCTCAATCTAAGTTCCAGTGGAAACAAGGCCAGCCTGTCCAACTTTTCCTCATAAGACAACCCGTTCATTGCAGGTAATCTAGGAAACCTCCTCTGAACCGCCTCCAATGCATTTATATTCTTCCTTAAATAAGGAGGCCAAAACTGCACACAGTACTCGAGATGCCAAGTTTGTGGGTGACACAAAAATAGGTGGGAAGGCAAGTGGTGAGGGTGACACAAGAGGTCTACAGATGGTTATAGACAGGTTAAGTGAGTGGGGAAAAACTTGACAGGTGGAATATAAAGTGGGGAAAATGAGAGGTTATGTGCTTTTGCAGGAAGAGGAGAGGAGCTGAATATTATTTAAATCGAGAAAGACTGCAGAAGGCTGCAGCACAGAGGGATTTGGGAGTCCTTGAGCATGAATCCCAAAAAGCTAACATACAAGTTCAACAGGTAATAGGGAAGGCAAATGGAATGTTGGCCTTTATTTCCAAGAGAATGGAGCATAAAAATAGGGAAGTCTTGCTAAAACTAGTTAGACCACATCTCGAATACTGTGAACAATTTTGGTCCCCCAATCTAAGGGAAGATATACTGGCATTGGAGACAGTCCAATGAAGGTTCAGGTATGGAGGGATTTTATGAGGAGAGGGTGAGCCTGTACTCATTGGAGTCAAGAAGAATGAGGGGCGGCCTTATTGAAACATAAGGTTCTTAGGCGGGGTTAATGGGTCAGATACTCAGAGGTTGTTTCCCTTGTGGGGCAGTCTGGGACCAGAAGGCATAATCTCAAAGTAAGGGGGGACCCAATTAAGACAGGGATGAGGGGGAATTTTTTCTTCTCAGAAGGTACTGAAGCTGTGGAATTCTTTACCACGGAAGGCTGTAGAGGCTGGGTCGTTAAGTATATTCAAGGCTGAGAAGTCCAGGTTTTTAATCAGTAAGGGAATCAAGGGTTATGGGGAAAAGGCAGGAAAGTGGAGTTGAGGATTATCAGATCAGCCGTGATCTCATTGAATGGCAGAGCACACTCGATGGGCCGAATGGCCTACTTCTGCTCCTACGTCTTATGCAATCTCACCAATGCCCTGTATAACTGAAGAATAACATCCTTGCTTATGTTCAATTTCTCACGTAACAAAGGATAACATTCCATTGCCTTCTTAATTTCTTGCTGTACCTACACACTAACTTTTTGACTCATGCACTAGAACACCTAGATCCTTCTACAACTCAGAATTCTGCAGTTGTTCTCCGTTTAAAAAATGCCCTGTTTTTTTATTCTTCCTGCCAGTGAACACTTCACATTTTTCCACACTATATTCCATATGCCAGATTTTTGCCCACTCAATGTCCATCTGCAACCTCATGTCACCTTCACAACATATTTTCCTACCTATCTTTATCACCTGCAAATTTAGCTACTATGCCTATACTCCCCTCATCTGTCATTGATATAAATTGTAAAAAGTTGAGGCCCCAGCAGACACCCCTGCAGGACACCACTTGTCACATGCTGCCAATCAGAAAAAGACCTATTTATGGATACTCTTTTCTGCCAGCCAATCTTCTATCCACGCTAA
The DNA here is from genome assembly GCF_964194155.1 of Cetorhinus maximus. Lineage (NCBI taxonomy): Eukaryota > Metazoa > Chordata > Chondrichthyes > Lamniformes > Cetorhinidae > Cetorhinus > Cetorhinus maximus. Next base: position 31,083,682 of record NC_135881.1, read on the forward strand.
TATGTTACCCCCTATGCCATGAGCTTTTATTTTCCGCAATAGCCTTTGATTTGGCACTTTATCAAATGCCTTGTGGAAATCGAAGTACAACAGGTCTACAGGCTACCTTTTATCCACTGTGGAAGTTACTCCTTCAAAAGAACTCCAATAAATTGGTTAAACATGATTTTCCTTTCACAAAATCATGCTGACTGTTCCTGATTACCTTGAGTTTTTCTAAGTATCCAGCTATAACTTCTTTAATGATCGATTCCTATAGCTTCCCCACGACAGACGTCAAACTAACTGACCCAGTTTCATATTTTCTGCTTCCCTCCCTTCTGGGATGGAGGGGGTTATATTTGCTACTTTCCAATCTGATGGAACCTTTCCAGAATCAAGGGAACTTTGGAAAATTAACACCAACGCATCGACTACCTCATTAGCCACCTCTTTTAAGACCCTAGGATGAAGTCCATGTGGACCCAGAGACTTGTCAACCCACAGCTCCATCAGTTTACTCAGTATTGCTTCCCTGGTGATTGTAATTTCACCAACTTCCTCTCTCCCTTCCACCTTCTGACCTGCAGCTGTTACTGGAATGTTTTTTGTATCCTCTATAGTGAAGACAAGCAAAATATTTCTTCATTTCATCCGCCATTTCCTTATTATCTATTAACTCCCCGTTCTCACTCGAGGACTGACACTCACTTTATCCACTCCCTTCCTGTTTAAATACCTGTAGAAACTCTTGCTATCCGTTTCTATATTTCCAGCCAGCTTTCTTTTACCCAATTTCTTTTTCCTGATTAACCTTTTAGTCATTCTCTGCCATTCTTCATATTCTGACCAATCATCTGGCCTGCCACTCATCTTCAAATAATTATGTTTTTGACTCAAATTTGATGCTTTCCTTAACTTTAGTTAACCACGGATGGTGGGTCCTCCCCCTAGAATTTTTTAATAGTAGGAATATACTTACTTTGAGTATTCTGAAATATCCCCTTAAATGTCTGCCACTGCTTCTTTATTGATTTATCCTCTAACTTAGTAACCCAGTTCACTTCAGCTAGCTCAGCTTTCATTCCCACATAGTTGCCCTTAAGTTTCAAGTACTAGTCTTAGACCCACTCTTCTCCCTTTCAAACTGGATGTAAAATTCAATCATATTGTGGTCATTGGAACCTAGGAGTGCCTTTACTCTGAGGTCATTAATTAATCTTGTCACATTACACAATACCAAGTCTAAGATAACCTGCTCTCTGGTTGGTTCCAGAACGTGCTGCTCTAAAAAGCTCAAAAGCATTCTATGAACTCCTCATCCAGGCTACTACTGCCAATCTGATTTTTCCAGTTTATGTAGATTAAAATCAACCATGATTATTGCTGTTCCTTTGTCACAAACACCCAACATTTCTCCTTGTACACTTTGTCCTACATTGTGGTTACTGTTAGGGCCCTGTAGACCACTCCCTTCCCCTACTATTGCTCATCTCCACCTAAACCGATTCTACATCCTGATCTCCTGAACCAAGGTCATCTCTAACTATGGCACCAATGCCATCCTTGATCAACAATGGAACCCCTCCACCTTTAGCTAGCTTTCTATTCTTCTTGAATGTCACATACCCCTCGATATTCAGGACCCAATACTAGTCATCCTGCAGCCACATCTCTAATGGCCATCAGATCATATTTATTTACTTCAATGTGCGCTACCAATTCATTAATTTGTTACGACTGTTGCTCGCAGATAGAGCTTTTAGTTTTGTCTTTTTGTTATTTGTAACATGTAGTCTTGACTACTGGTATTTCCTTAGGTTTTTTTTCTGTCCTTTCCTGCCATTCTCTGACCCTCATTTCTCATATTTTGCTCTCCTGTCTTGACTCTACCCCTTGATTTGCTACATCTACCCAAGCTTGATCCCTCACACCCTTTGTTTAGTTTAAAGCCTTCTCTACTTCCCTAGTTATGCGGCTTGCTAAAACACTGGCCCCAGCATGGTTCAGGTGTGGGCCATCCCAACGGTACAGCCCCTGCTTTCCCCAGTAACGATGCCAGTGCCCCACGAACCAGATCCCATTTCGCCCAAACCAGTCTTGAGTCACACATTAATTTCCTCAATCTTATTTGCTCTATGCCAATTCTCACATGGCTCATGTAATAATCCAGAGATTTGAAGTTTCTTAATTTGGTGCCTAGCTCTTCATAATGACTATGCACAACCTCTTTCCTTGTCCTGCCCATGTCATTGGCACCTATATGGACCACAACAGCTGTATCCACCACCGCCCCCCCCCCACTGCAAGTTCCTCTCCAGCCCTGAGCAAATATCCCAAACCCTGGCACCAGGCAGGCAACAAAGCAGTCTAGATTCTCGCTCTTTGCTGCAGAGAACAGTGTCAATCTCCCTCACTATACTGTCCCCTGCGGCCACTACATTCCTTTTTGCTCGTCCGACTTGAACAGCTTCCTGTACCATGGTGCCCTGGCCAGACTGCTTATCCACCCTGCAGACTTTGCTTTTGTCCACAGGTAGCAAGCACCTTATACCTGTTCGACAATTACAAAGTCTGAGGCTCCTCAACTACTGTCTGCTCGGTCCCCTTACCTGCCTCACCCACAGTCACATCCTCCTGTTCTTCACCACTGACCGAAACAGATGACCGTATTCTAAGTGGTACGACCTTCTTCTGGAACAAATTGTCCAGGTATTTCTCCCCCTCCCTTATGTTGTATCTGCAGTTTGGCTACTGGATCAATAATATAGGCCTGGAATTCCTCCAGCTGCTTACACTTTCTGCAGACTTGTTCGTGATGGGTCGCCTTGGCCTCCAAAAGCACCCACATGCCACAGCTGCGACATAACACCTCCTGCCATTGTTACATTTTTCAGTTAATTTAATTACTTCAATTAACTTAGAATACTTCCTATGCATCCTACAATTTACTGTGCTCATTAAAAACAAGTACCACCTAGAACCCAGTTATACGTTGCTTAATTACACAGGTGTGTGTTTTAGGTATGTATTTTAAAGTTTTATTTATTTATATATTTTTATTTATTTTAATTAATAAACCCTACTACTCCCTGAAAACTTTACTACTGCTATTACAAAACCTATGAAGAAAACTTCAGTTACCAATAAATTGTATCAGTATTTTAAAAGATAAACTAGCCAAACAAGTAAAATACTCATCAACCACTTATCTAGTTCCCCAAGACGTCACTTGATTTTCCCCAAATCTGGTCAGTCCACTGAGACCCAGACCACCACCAGCAAAAGCTAGCTCTTTTTGAAGTCCTGGCTTCTCTCGCGCTCTTACCCCAACAACTCCCCAACTGTAAATCCACAGTGACAGCTGACAGTCTCCAGGCTATTCCCAGTACCCTGTGGTAGATTCCATGGGTGAACCACCAATGGGAGAGCTGCAACAAGCAAATGGATGAAAACCAAAGCCAGCGTCCCAGATGATATTCCAATTGAGGTCCTCAAAAGCTGGTGGGAATTTTAAAAAAAAAATTCTTTCACAGGATGTGGCAGTCACTGGCTAGGCCAGCATTTAATGCCGATCCCTAACTGATCCCAAGCGGTGTAGGTACATCTACAGTGCTGTTTGGAAGAGGGTACCAGGATTTTAACCCAGCGACAGTGAAGGGATGGCCATATAGTTCCAAAGTCAGGATGGTGTGTGGCTTGCAGGGGAACTTGCAGGCAGTGGTACTGCCCTTGACCTTCTAGGTGGTAGAGGCAGCAGATTTGGAAAATGCTGTCGAAGGACTTTTGGTGAGTTGTTGCAGTGCTTCATGTAAAATGAATACACTGCTGCCACTGTGCACCAGTGGTGGAGGGAGTGAACATTGAAGGTAGTGGATGGGGTTCAAGCGGGCTACTTTGTCCTGGATGGTCGAGCTGCTTCAGCATTGATGTAGCTGCACTCATCCAGGCAAGTGGGCAGTATTCCATCACACTCCTGGCTTGTGCCTTGTCGATGGTGGGCAGGCTTTGAGGAGTCAGGAGGTGAGTAACTCTCCGCAGAATTCCAAGCCTCTGGCCTGCTCTCGTAACCACAGTATTTATATGGCTGGTCCACTTCAGTTTCTGATTAATGGTTACCCCAAGGATGTTGATAATGGGGGATCCAGCAATGATAATGCCATTGGGGATGGTTAGATTCTCTCTTTGTTGGAGATAGTCATTGCATGGCACTTACAGCACATATGTTACTGGTCACATCAGCCCAAGCCTGAATATTGTCTTGCTGCATATGAACAAGGACTGCTTCAGTATCTGAGTCGTAGTAAATGGTGCTGAGCATTGTTCAATCATCAGCACACATCCCCATTTCTGACCTGAAGGTCATTGATGAAGCAGCTCAAGAAGGTTTGGCCTAGGACACTACCCTGAGGAACTCCTGCAGTGATGTTCTGGGGCTGAGATGATTGACCTCCAAAAACCACAACCATCTTGGTGCTAGGTTTGACTCCAACCAGTGGAGAGATTTCCCTCTTATTCCCATTTACTCCATTTTTGCTAGGGCTCCTTGATGTCAAGGGCAGTCACTCTCACCTCTGGCATTCAGCTCTTATGTCTATGTTTAGACATCAAGACTCTATGCACACATTCCAAAGATTTAGGAAGGAAAAGATCTCCTCACCGACACCCCTGAACCCATTTCAGGGATGTTGTGACCATCTTCAAGAAGGGAAATAAATCATGCTGCGGAAACTGGAGGTGTTTCACCCTTGTCCACTGCGGGGAAAATCCTGACATGCATTCTTCTGAATCACCTACTTCCGGTGGCTGAGGAAATCCTCTGAGATAGTGTGGCTTTAGACCTTACAGGGTAACCTGTTGTAATCTTTGTTGCCAGGCAAATCCAAGAAGAATGTCAATAAAACCACCAGGAACTCTTCATTGCATTAATATAAATAAAAAGCAGCATATTATCTGAACTGAGAGTTTGCAGAGCTCGGAGGTTCAGAGGGACCTGGGTGTCCTCGCGCATTAATCACGAAAGGCTACTATGCAGGTGCAGCAAGCAGGAAAGCTAATAGAATGTTATCGTTTACTGTGTGCAGCCAAATACAAAAGTAGGGAGGTTACGCTTCAGTGCAAGACACTGGTGCGACCACATCTGGAGTAATGTGTGCTGTATTGGTCTCATTTAAGGTAGGATGTAAATATTTTAGCAGTTCAGAGGCTACTAGGATAAAGGCATAAGGCGACTTGATTGAAAAATACCAGAAGATCCTGAGGGGTCTGACAGGGTGGATGTGAAGAGGATGATTCCCCTTGTGGGAGTTTCTAGGACAAGGGGCCACTGTTTAAAAATAAGGGATCGCCCATTTAAGACAGGCGAGGAGAATTATTTTCTGAGGGTGGAGTGCCTTTGGAACTCCCTTCCTCAAAAGGTAATGGAAGCAGAGTCTTCGAATATTTTTAAGGCAGAGGTAGGTAGATTCTTGATAAACAAGGGGATGAAAAATTATCTGGGGTAGGTGGGAAGTTGCAATCAGATCAGCCATGATCTTATTGAATGGTGGAGCAGGCTCGTGGGGCTGAGTGATCTGTTTCCTGCTCCTAATTCGTATGTCCATTCAATTAACCTGACCAAAGTGTCTGACAGTAAATTGCGAGGCTCTGTAGATTGTGCTCCAAAGATTTGGGTGTCCTCAACAAACTTCATCACAATCTAGCAATTGCTTCATGATATGACTACAACTGCCTTGAGTGGGAGATCCGAAACAGACACCTTCAAAATCTGGACTGTGTTCAAGCAAGGCTGTGTGATAGCTCCCCATACTATTTACAATCTATTTTACTGAGCTGCATCCTCAGTATTCAACAGGAGGACCATTGAACGAACACTAGTGTGTTTCTCAAAGGCAGCTCCACAAGCATTCAGGCAAAACTCCTGCAAAATCAAGTAAATGGACTGGACACTGTCTGGATGGCTGAAAAGCATCTTCCGCTGCTAGGTCCTGTTTTCTCAACTCAAATGGCACATGCTCCAGGGAAAGCAAAGCAAACGCTTCAAAAACACTCTGAAGTTCTCCTTGAAGCAGAGCATGTGTTGACATTAAATGGCTGGGAGAAGCTTGCTACCACTTGTTCAAAATGACTTGTCCATTATGAGTCATCATGCTTTAAGTCACAAGATCTCATTGATGAGGTAAAGTAGGAAAGAAAAGGAAAAAATCCTGCATTCTGGATCCTCCTATCTTGTGGGCCATCCTACACAAAGATCTGTGGGTCATTATTCAACCTGTTCAGTCACAAGACCACCCACGGCTGAACCTCATGATCTCGAGTAGAAGTCACCCTTGAAACGAGGGATAGCCCTTGCTCAACTGTGCTACTCAATTCATTAAGGGCTGCATAAAGATGTTTCAGTGAAAAGCCTCAATTCAGCTCTTCAGATACCACAGCACAGGATCTGGGTTGGCACTTCACTCTACAGTAATGAGGGAACACTGCACTGTCAAAGATTGCATCTTTCTGATAAAACATTAGATCAAGATTCCATTTGTTCTCAAATGGGCACAAAAGATCCTGTGACACCATGTGATGAACATGGGATTTTTTCCAAAATTTATCTGAAACAGATCAGGCTTTTTTATAGGAACCTGCTGTATGCAAATTGGCTGCCACATTTTCCTGCATCACTTCAATAATACTTCATTGGCTGGTATCTTGGGACACATTCAGGGCTTGGAAAAAAGTGTTATATTAAAAAGACAAATTATTCTTTTGAGAACTGCTACTGCGCAAATTGTTTAATAGTAAATAATATACGCTCATATAAAGTCACAAATCCCCATTTATTCCCTTCTGCACTGTGTCCTGGTACCTTGCACCAAAATTACTTCCCCTCCCACACCCCACTCTACACAAGTGTATTCCTTGACAAATACTCCTCAATGAAGTTAATTCCTTTCTCACCATTTTAATTATTTCAATATTACATGAGTGAAGTAGTCTCAAATCAATATAGCACAATAAACACTTCCAATAGTGACTGAAAGCTCATAAATGCAACCAGGTTTTTAATAAGTCATCAGTTTTTCATGCAGTGTATTTTCCTGTGAACACTACATGATGCATGCATTAATCCACACCTGCTGGCTTTTAAAAAAAAAATCAGTTTAACCTCAGTAAAAACAACCAGTTTAGAATTTACTGCTCAAAATAGTGAGACAGCAAGTGCCTAAATATAAACAAACTCCAGGAAAGGAAAGCCAAGAATTGTTTGAGCCTTACCACAGCATCTCCTATTTCATTAGGCAGGCATTAGAAGCAAAAAGGATTGGGCAAGTTGTATTTTCATTGTATGAATTTTCTTCTTGCACTCCCAGCAAACACCATTGCATGCTCTCCTATTTAAAGGAGTCCTCATACAATTGCAGAGGTGCAAAGCTTTGTATCAGGAAGGATCACACCGCATGCCAAATGAATAATATTGAAAAAAATTCTCTTGATGTGGGTATCCCTGGCACAGACATTACCTACCCCTAGTTGTCCTAATACAACAGAGGGTGGCTTGTTAGGCCACCTCAAGATGCAAGTTAACAGTCAACCACATTGTTGTGGTGCTGCAGTCTCAGCTTTTCCAGGTCACGCCTTTCTTCTCTAACACAAATTTAGCAAACCAATTTGGTTTTTAAATGACAAATCGACAAATCTTGGTCACTTCTACTGACATCAGGTTTTTTTCTTCTAAAATGAAGCTGAGCTCAATTTTCAAACTGGGATCCTGAATTGTGTTTACTGAGTTAACAGTGCTCTGTACCACTAGTCTAACATAAGCACTGCATCATTATACCCTCAATTTGATTTTTGTATTGTACCAGTGAAACTTTGTTTGTCCAGGAAGGGATTTATTTAATTTTATATTGTCACTATAGTAAATTTTGTTCACTTGCCATTCACCTCTCCCCCAACAAAACACACAAGTTATTCAGGATCTAGAGAGAGATATAGCTGGAATACCAAAGCGGTTAACAAAATGAAGTCTTCCACGTGCTATTTTTAGACAACGGGAACTGTCCGCTGCCATCAGATATGCACATTGTTAATATTTGAACGGCTTTCATTCATTGAGCACAGTGTGGAGTCTTAGCTATACAGATTCTGTAAGTACAAGGAAAGATGCTTTCCATGGCTGCTTGTTTGGGGGCGCCGGGGCGGTGGTGTCAGGAATAACTTGTACTGGTTTTGAGTTCAAAAGCTGGCAAGAATCAGACAGATCTTTCTGGTTGACTGTCAGTCAGTCCACGATACTGACTAGTAAAGTGAAGTATGCCACATCAACAGTGCAGCATACGTACTTAGCTTTTAATGCTACAAAGACTGATAGGAAATGGGTAAAGCTCATGAAAAGATGCAGTCATGTACTGGCAGCATGTACAAGACCACGGAACTCAGTTACATAATGGAGGAGTCTAATTATTATGGCCCATAGCCTTAGAAAAGTCTACTTCACAGAAAAGCTTTGTCTGTTGAATTAGAAATGTAGAAACGTAGAAAATAGGAGCAGGGGTAGATCATTCAGACCTTCAAGCATGCTCCACCATTCAATATGATCAAGGCTGATCCTTCAACTTAATGCCATACTCCCGCTCTCACACTAAAATCCTAGTCCTCAGTACAATCGCCCATATTTTAAAAAGACTTGGCTCCCCTTTCATCATTTCACGATATCCACCCAGCTAGCCTGCCTCAATACTCAAGTGGCACCGCCACTGCCTAATTCATCTCAAAATATGCAGCAAAATTTCATAACATCTCCCACAATATAACTATGTTCTAAAAACCTAATATGTTAGCTAGAAAAATCAACGTCACTTTAGGATATAAAATGCGTAGCACTAATTGACAACGTAAAGCAATGTGCTGGAACTACACTATACGCAAGGTGCTAAATTTAGCAGTCCTGGCATCTTCATGCACCTTACTTTGAAAATTAGTGTGGAACGCATGCATAATTTGAACAAGCATCTAGACACATTAATCAACCTTTGAGATTTTTTAAAAAGCAAATGCAAGATTTACCTAATGAATTAGTGATTACAAAAATATGCACAACGCTTCACCAAACCATTTTTTCCCCCCTTAAGCCAGGTGACCAAATTCTGACTGCTCAAGTCTTCTACGAGTTTAAAACAAACCTTGAAAATGCAGACAGGCAGTGATACAGTTCAAATTGTTTAAACATCTTTAGTAGAAATCAGTTTTAGAGGATTAACATACCTACAATTGCCTTATCACAGTTACTTCAACTGAGAAGCACTCAGCTGATAAGATTGCCTAACCAATACAATGACCTTCATTCTTTGAATGATATGTGTCTTCCACATGCTGTAGCCTAGCTTGATAACTCCTGGGAAACCATGTGCTGAGTATGCACATGTCATTGATATTGCAAGCATGCAATTTTGCACACTATTGTCTGCTCAACATGGCCAAATTGTTCCAAGGTGAAGCAAAACACCCAACAGAACAAGACCCTAAAGCAAAACATGTCCAAGGCCTATGGAAAACCGTATGTTATGATGAATATATTATTTGAAAATTGAAGACTGAGCTACCATGTTGGTAATCTATCCTGCACAACATTCAAGAGCATACCTGAATACAGTTATGTCGCCGACATATTGCCTATCAGTTGTCATGATTCATCTGCCAAGATTATACTGTCTAGATTTAATTGCACTGTAATGTCGTGAAGGAGAGGAATACTTCCTGTAGCAATCTACGCTATTAAACTAGAACGCAATTTCATCCAGAAAGCATAGATGGATTAACTTTCATCAACCCCTCATCCAAACTTTCTCTCTACAATACAATAGTTACAATGTTTTCAGTCAATCAGTTGTTTGCTTTGGGCTTTCATACCATTGAAAATAATGTTTCAAGCTAAATTGCTCTGTATGCAAAACAACTTGGGGTTCTGAACATCTACATGGGAGAAAATTTACTGGGAGTGGTAATGTTACTGAATAATCCGGAGGTTTGGACTCATGATCCAGGGACATGAATTAAAATGCTACCTGCTGGGCAGTTTCAGTTAATTAAATAAATCCGGACAAGTAAATAAAGCTACTATCACTATGTGATTGATGCAGAAACCCATCTTGTTCAGTAATATCCTGTAGGGAAGGAAATCTGCCATTTTTCACTAGTCTGGCTTAGGTGACTCCAGACCCACAGCATTGGGGTTGATTTCCAACTTCTCTCAGAAAAGGTCCATCAAGTCACTCAGTTACCAAGGTTGAGTAGTGATAGGTAATAAATGAGGGCCTTGCTAGCCACATCCACATCCCATGAATGAATTAAAATTAGGTCACAGTTCTGACAATGTGGATAAAATAATGCAACCAATTTCTTGATCCAAATGAAACTGGGAAGCAACCTTTAGGATTTTAAAAAAGCCTCAAGCACTGTTTAAATGCCAACTCAAATTCAGTTGATTCACATGAAAGGTTGCTAATTACATGACTCTGCTATACACCTTTTCATGTAATAACGAAACCCACACTGGGAATTAACTTGACATATTCCTAAATCGGGCTGTGGCAATATCCAATCATGGCCTACTCTTATACTTGGTTGAAAGATGGAAGTGGTCTCAACATCTACCTGAACAGAATGTGTGGACCATCATGTGTAGCTTCACAGGATGTATGAATAAATTAGACTTGTTTTAAAATTGTGAATTTGCACAGATTTAAAAATCATAGGCTGTAATCTTAGGGATTTGGTGTGAAGGAGTGGGGGCAGTCGGGGGGGGGGGGGGGGAGGGTGTAGATTGGAATACACTAAAAGTGGTAATGGGGACTGCAGACCAATTAGAAGTGAAGGTGAGATTATAATAGATAAGAAAATAGTAGACTATGAGTGAGTATTCATGAGTTTTTACAGTGGGGGAAGACAACAAAATACCAGTGCTGCAAGGGAGCCTAAAAGTCAAGGAAAGAAGCTTAGTCCAATGGAGAAAATAATGGAACTTATGATAGGCGATTCTCCAGAACCTGAAGGTTTCCACCCCAGGATCCTTAAAGTAGGTAAAGAAATTGAAGATGGTTTAGTTATTATTTTTTTAAAACCCAGATTCAAAAGTTGCTCTCTTTAGCTCTGAAGAGTCATATGAACTGGAAACATTTTTCTCACCACAGACGCTGCCTGACTTGCTGGGTTTTACCAGCATTTTGTTTTTTATTTCAAAAATTGCACCTTTGGACTGGAAAATTGCAATGCTACTTGGTTGCTTAGGACAGGAGAGAAAGTTATCAGGTAATCTTTGGCAGTCCCTCAGGATCAAGAATGACTTCCACTGGTGATGGGTTCTGAGGTCTGCAGACTGTGCTACATGTAGAGCAGGTAGTTCTTGAAGAGTTGGGTAGATGGGCCTTGCCAATAACACCCATAACCAATGAATGAATTAAAATTAGTTTACAGGAAGTTTGTGCGCTCCAATGCCCAGGCTTCACCTCTACTTGTTCCAGAAGTCTGTGTTTGGTGCCTTCCTGCACAAGCCTTCCCCATTTTGGGTGGTCACAAGCTAGAGTCTCCCATGAGTCAATGGGTTTGGCCTCTTCAGGGATACTGGGAGAGCATTCTTAAAGCACCTCCACTGTCTCCTACTGTGATCAAATTCTGAATTGAGCAGTTGCTTCAGGTCTCTGAACGTGTCCTGCCCAGTAGAACTGGTTCTGAGTGATTAGCGCTTCAACGCTGAACAGGTTGGCTTGAGGGGGAACAATGCTATTGGGCAATCTTACTTGCCACCAGATATGGAGCATCTTGTGAAATCACGACTGATGGTACTTCAGTGCTTTGAGGTGCCTGCCGTAGGTTGTCCAAGTCTCTGAAATATATAGGAGCAGAGGTCAAAGTCGCCCAGGAAACCATGACCTTAGTCTCAGTTGAGAGTTCCTGGTCCTCAAATGTTCTTTTCTTCAATTGGCTGCAGACTGAGCTGGCACATTGAAGGCGATGGTGAATTGTCATTTATGACTGCCTTTGTCAAGAAGAGGCTCCCATGATATAGAAAGTGGTCCACATTTTCCAGGATCTCACCAATGATCTTAATCAAAGTGGGGGTGAGAGTGTGTTTTGCTGTGGGAGCTGGTTGGAAGAGGACCTTCATTTTCCAGGTGTTAAGTGAAAGGTCCATTTTCACATATGCTTCGGAGTGAGTACACAAACGTCATCTATATACTGAAAGTTCCATGTTGGAGTGGTTTGCGTTTTGAAGGGTAGCCTAGTTTACTGTCTGTTCTATAGATTATCTCCACATCAGAAGGTAATTTGGAGATGAGATGCTACATTGCAGCAAGGAAAGTGGAGAAGAGTTGCTGCAATGACACAGCCTTGTTTGGCCCCAGTTTTCACTGTGGTGGTCCAACAGTTTCCATCTCACTGTGGAATAGGCAGAGGATGGTGACAAATTTCTGAGGGTAGCAAAATTTGAGGAGGATACTCCATAAACCTTCATGGTTGACAAAGTTAAAAGCTATTGTGAGGTCACAAACGGCCATGTTCAGTGGTTTCTGTTCCCTACACTTCTGCTGCGCAGCGAAGATCACGTCTGTGGTGCCTCTTGATGGGTGCAAACTGCAGTGAGACTCTGGAAGGAGTAACTCGGCCACTGGGAGGCGGCGGTGGTTGATGAGTATCCTTGCAATGATATTCCCTGTGGCCAACAGGAGGAAGACTCCTCATACAGGTTTGTCAACTTATCAATTACTGGAATCTCAGATGAGAACAACTGAACACAATACATTTTTTCCTAATTTATTCATGGGATGTGGGCATCGTTGGCTCGACCAGCATTTACTGCCCATCCCTAATTGCCTTCAAGGTGGTGGTGGTGAGCTGCCTTCTTGAACCGCTGCAGTCCCTGTGGTGCAGGTACATCTACAGCGCTGTTAGGGAGGGAATTCCAGGAGTTTGACCCAGTGACAGTGAAGGAACAGCGATATATTTCCGAGTCAGGATGGTGAGTGGTTTGGAGGGGAACTTCCAGGTAAATTCCCATGTATCTTCTACCCTTGTCCTTCTAGATGGTAGTAGTCGTGGGTTTGGAAGGTGCTGTCTCAGGGGCCTTGGTGAGTTCCTGCAGTGCATCTTGTGGATGGCACACACTGTTGCCACTGTACCTCAATGGTAGGGGAGTGAATGTTTGTGGATGGGGTGCCAATCAAGCAGGCTGCTTTGTCCTGGATGGTGTCGAGCTTTGGCGTATTGTTGGAGCTGCACTCATCCAGGCAAAAGTGGAGATTATTCCATCACACTCCTGACTTGTGCCTTATAGATGGTGGAAAAGCTTTGGGGAGTTACTTGCCACAGGATTCCTAGCCTCTGACCTGCTTTTGTAGCCACAGTATTTATATGGCTAGTCCAGTTTCTGTTCAAAGGTAACCCCTAGGATGTTGATACTGAGGGATTCAGTGATGGTAATGCTATTGAACGTCAAGGAGGCGGATGGTTAGATTCTCTCTTGTTGGAGACTGTCATTGCCTGGCACTTGTGTAGTACGAATATTACTTACCACTTGTCAGCCCAAGCTTTGGTATTGTCCAGGTCTTGCTACATTTGGACATGGACTGCTTCAGTATCTGAGCCGCGAACGGTGCTGAACATTGTGCAATCAGTAAACATTCCCACTTCTGACCTTATGATGGAAGGAAGGTCATTGATGAAGCAGCTGTAGGTAGTTGAGCCTAGGACACTACCCCGATGAACTCCTGCAGGGATGTCCTGGAACTGAGGTGACTGACCTCCAACAACCACCACCATCTTCCTTTGTGCTGGGTATGACTCTAACCAGAGTTTTCCCGCTGAATTCCATTGACTCCACTTTTACTAGGGCTCCCTGATGCTATCAAAAGCTGCCTTGATGTCAAGGGCAGTCACTCTCACCTCTGGAGTCCAGCTGTTTTGTGCATGTTTGAACCAAGGCTGTAATGAGGTCAGGAGCTGAGTGGACCTGGTGGAACCTAAACTGAGCATCAGCGAGTAGGTTATTGCGAAGCAAGTGCCTCTTGATATGACTGTGATGACCCCTTCCATCACTTCACTGATAATCGAGGGTCGGCAGAAGGGGTGGTACTTGACCTGGTTGCCAGTACAGACACGATAGGCTGAACGGTCCCTTTCTTCACCGTAGCTTTTCTATGGTTCTTTGGATTTGTCTTGATTTTTGCAGACAGGATTTAACTCAGCAATTTTCCACATTGCCAGGCAGATGCCAGGGTTTTAGCTCTACTGGAACAGCTTGGCTAGGGGCACGGCAAGTTCTGAAACACAAGTTTTCATGACTACTGCCAGAATATTGTCAGGGCCCATTGCCTTTGCAGTACCCAGAGCCTTCATCCATTTCTTGATATCATGTGGAGTCGAATTGGCTGAAAACTGGCACCTGTGATGCTGGGGACCTCTGGAGGAGGCTGAGAGGGATCATCCACTTGGCACTTCTGGCTGAAGATTGTTGCAAGTGCTTGAAAGCTTATTGGAGTTGCCACAGATTTCTGGCAGTTAGGTTATGATTGATTAGTAAACAACTGAATTTCGATGAGGTGATGAACATGGTGGACCTAGGCAATTTAAGAATGAAATCAGAAAGCACTTCCTCACACAAAGGGCAATGGAAATATGGAATTCACAGTCCCGAAAAAGGCAATGTTGCATCAATTGAAACTTTCAAGACTAAAAGCAATAAGTTTGAGAGATAAGGGTACCAGAAGAAATGGAACCAAGGTGGGTAAATGGAGTTCATGCACAGATCAGTTGTGATATAATTGAACAGCTTACTCCTGCTTTATGACACATGGACAGCCAGTCAACCTACTAGATTAGGAAAGGTGCCAGGTCTAGCAAAGGAAACTTGCTCAACCCAAGCAGAAATTCAGTCAGAATTTGAATACTGACCAGGTAAAGTTAAGCAAATCCATGAACAGTGTGACATTTCTTTATTTCAGCTGAGGGTTCTAGAGTTAGCTATGGTCAAATCACATTCAACTGTTACTGCATACATACATTTGCTATGAAAAAGCAGCCTAACAATTTGTATCAGGCATCATCATTCTAGTGTTTTCAGTGCACCTTTGTAAAGAAAAAAGGAAGCAATGCACAAAAGATACGTGCAGTAAGACATGTAGGTTATACCACAAAGGGATTTTACTGTTACACCCCTGGATTTAAGACAGTTCTAGCATACATCTGAAAGCAAGATGCTCAGGTCACGTACAGGGTGACCCAAAATCTACAAGACCCCCAACATTCAAGAATGTGCAAGGTTTGTTTTCTATTAGTTTAAATTTAAAATTATGGTTGATTTCATGGACAAAGCCAAAAACAGGTTTTTTTAAAGAGATTAATAACATGTGGGACAGCCTGGTTCTACCATTGCAGTTCTTAAGTACACTTTTGTGCTTCAATAAGAATTGAGCATTAGCTTTCAGTCTTGTATCATGTTTTCAGCCAGGCAATGTTATGTCAATTCCTCTGTTTCACTTTGTTAATTTAAAGCTGCTCCTATCAATGCAACATCACCTCATCAGCATGTAGACATTGACCAAAATAAGTTGGAAAATTAGGCTGTGGAAAACATTTGGACGTAGTCAACAAAGTTTAAAGTGTGGAATACCTGAATGCAAAATTTGGCAAGACTTGGATCAAAAAGCAACTACTCTTAACATCACAAGTTGCTACATAATTACATAATAAAAATCAATTCCCTTTCTCCCAAAGAAACACTTACTGTGGCTGCTCCATTGACTTGTACTGATTTACTTGCAGTAGAAAGAGGTGTAGTCAGTCTTTCCAAAGGAGTCTGTGTTTCTCTTTGCTTGGTTTCTTGGCTCTTTGTTTCACTATTAAAAAAAGGCCACAAATGTAATTCTTATTTTTATGAACATTGTCTATGAAAATTCTTGCTAAAACAAATTCTTGTTCAATGTCACGAAGTGACACCAGTGCAGACTACTGCTGTCCCTTGAACTGCAGAGTGTTTACAATTTTCTGGTTTCAGTGAAGTGCTCAAGACACACGTCCATGACAATAGCCTGCTCAGGTGACAACAGGGTCCTACACATGCACCCTACCCTATTCTAATTTTTCAATTTTATGTTAGGTACCTTCCCTTCCCAGAAGTGAAAGGAAAAGGGCAACATAATTATATGCAGAACAGCAACAATGGCCTTCAGTTTTGGGCCCGGAACCTCAGGAAGGTTTGGCCTTGAACAGGGTATAGTTCAGATTCACCAGAACAAAATGGTTAAATTATGGGTGCAGATTTCAAACTTGGCTAGTGTTTCTCAAGTTTAAGAGGTTGAGGAGTGATGTTATCCTTGTATTCTGAAGGGATTGGATAATGTGGATTCCTCTGAACTGCATTCTACGGTGGGAAAAAAATTGGGTAATACAGGAAAGAAATCAGGAAGCACTTCACACAAAGTAGTGAAAATATAGAACTTGTCCTTTCAAAAGGCTTTGGATGCTAAGTTAATTGAAATTTTCAAGACCATGATCAATTTCTTCATTTGATAAGCATAGTAAGGATATGGAACCAACTTGGGCAAATAGAGTTGAGGTACAGATCAGCAATGGTCTAATTATTAATTAGCAGAACTGCCTCTGACCTGAATAGCCTGCCCTGGTTCCAATGAAGTACAGGTTTTAACAGTCAAACACTAGAGGGAAGATTATCAAAGGATCACAAAACTAGCTTGGTTGGTCTTCTTTCTTTCTCAGAGAAAATGCTATTAAACTAGTTTTCTCTCTGAGTATGGGAGAAACCAAACACAAGTAAATTGAAGTAGCTGTTCACATTGAAGGTTGTGAAAATTCAATTATTTTAAACCTCTGCTGCCAAATCACATCCTGGACAGGCTACAACTCAATAAATTAGTTCCTTCAATTGACAGTGCAAATCCTGTGTTTGCTTCCTTGTTATTTCAACCATTGCTTTGTTCAGTATTGAGTTCAAGCACCTGACTTACCCAAAACAACTTGGCCTTCAGGGATACTGAAAATATCCTTTAAGATACGAAAGCTAAGAGAGTTACCCTTTGCTGACTGCCAGTGGAGTGGCAAATTGACATGCTTCCTATTTACTGATGCAATATTTATAAGTGGGTCCATCTGCCACGGACAACTTGTTGTTGGGCCTTGGTAAAGACCAATTCCAGAATAAAGATGACTGGTTTGACTGCTATGGGGAAGAGTAAGAAAGATATCAATAGGTTACCTAGGAGCTAACTCAACTGGAATTCTTCGGCTTTTTTTGATCTGGAATAGGCAGATAGTTGGCTGATTGCAAAGGTGGAGCTTGTGGAGACTGATGTTGGAGTTGGTACTCAGGACACACACTGTGCACACTTAATGAACATGGTTCACCTTGTGCACCTAATAATAAAGTTCAAAAACATTGGAGTGAGTGATTCTATTTCGTATTGGGCCCAGGGAGTCACCTTTACATCAAACCTTGTTCTAAATTTCATATTTCAGGTTGTATGATGATAGAAGACACCCCTAAGAAAATCTATTACCAGAAAGTATGCATGCCACTGAAGACAGGTTTGAAATCAAAGAAACTAGACAGGACTAAAAGAATCTTCAATTATGAAGAAAAAGACAAAGGTTCAACATGTGCTAACAACTGGAGGGAAAGGATCTGTTAGCTTTTTAAACAAAGGAATAACTCAATTAAAAGCTAAAATGGCTGACCCTGAATGAAAACAAGCCTTTACTGAATGGCCACAGGACATGCATTGTCAGTCTTGTTGCATTTAATTATGCAGATTGTATTTTTTACCGTTAGTACAGTGCACATAAAAAATTTGTTCATAACAGATATAATTGAGGCTTCTAACTGGTGCACTGAATACAAGTAGTGCATGCTTTTTGGAAGGAAGAAGCCAGCAAAAGAAGCTGATCATTGGCACCACCTGCTGGAAATTTAAGTTAATACAGGAGGGAGAACACATTATGCTGGACAGACTTTGCTTAAGACAGGGGTAGAAAGCAGTAGGACAATGCAAAGGAAACTATACAAATAAGTAACACCAAAGATTGACAGTCAAAAGCTGATGCCATCCATTACAATCAGTTAGAGGCCAGTGAACCTCTCAATATAAAGTGGGTGAAATTTGAAATCTCAGGTATTTATTAAAGAGAATAAAGCCACAAGATTGACAGCTTTAAACAAAAAGAAATTTTACTTTACAGGAGTCAATAAAACAAACAGTGAATACTATCTATCTTATACTCTAACATACAGAACCAACATTTAGTTAACAAGTCCATCGAAAGATAGGTACATAAAAATGCTCTCATACAAGTATCATTGGTATCCACTACCAGAATTTAAATAACTTACTTGATTTCTGGAGAACAAGGTGGTGAAGGGGAGCCCTCAGAACTCACTGGCAGTGCAGTTGGAGATATGGATGGCAGTGCCTCCCGTGGTATTCCCGAAGGTATAGTGTTAGTGCTTGCATCAACATTTATACTCTAAAATGAAAGTGATCAGCATTACAATCTTGGTTACTTTAGTCCAGAGATCTTAGTGGGCATACAGCAAGCTGACTTCAGTCAAGAAATATTATAAGGTGCCATTGTCTTAGCAGTCATAATTCTGCTTGGAATATAGTTCCAAACATTAACCTCAATTCCAATGCAATCCTCTTTCAACTCGTAACTGTACTTCATAACTGTCTTGCACAAGTGCTGTGCTGAGAACAAATCTGTATTCAATTTCCTTCTATTAAGATTGCAAAATACTGATATCAAGTCACAAATAGCTTGCTCAGATATGGGAATGCCCATCCTAGTCACTGCCAATTTTCTATTTGGAGAATGGATGGTGGAGTTAATTATACAAATTTTGATGCTTGTGAATATACACTGACTGTCAATACATGATCTGTTCAGTTAAATCTACTTGTGCTTAAACATGGTTTTAACTATAATGAATGTACACAATCTAGGTTCTCAGGAACGCGACAGCGATTTAAGCTCAAACTCAAGAATGATAAAATTAGTACAGCCTCAGTCTGAGTAACACTTTTCATAAGAAAAGGGCTTGCATTTGGATAATGCCTCAAAATTTTTAGAGGCAGTGAGACACTTTTGAAGCATCATCATTGTTGTAATATAGGGAAAAGCAGCAGCCAATTTGCACAGTCAGTCTACAAATGTCAATGAAATACTGATCAAAATCTGTTGATCATGTTGGTTGAGGGATATAGATTGCCCATGAAACCAGAATTCTTCTGCTTTTCTCAAAACTGCTATTTTACATTTATTTAAAGAGTAGATGGGATCTCTGCTTAAAGTCTCATTTAAAAACGACAGCATTCTGTTGGGAGGCAGGTAATACAGAACTGTTATGAACTACCCGAACCTGAATTCCGTTTCCTTACCCATATTCACTCATTAACAAGACACTTCCTTCCATTTCTCCTGGGATACCTTGATGCTTTCAACTTGAGACTCACTCGTCAATATCATCTCACTTGGCCTAGTCAATTCAACCCTGAACAAGCCATAACTCTTCAAAAATACTGCAGACCATGTTCTCATCTCAAAGTCCAACATTCTCATCACCTCAATCCTCTCCAAGCTCAGTGTCCAATGAAATGATTTAATTAAGTCTCACCCTTTATTTCAAATCCTCCCGTGGCTTTCTCCACACCTACATGAAATGATTCCCTCTTAAGTCATGCACCTACTGCTCCTTTAATATCAAGCTTGTCTTGTCCACAAGATTGGTAGACAATCATTTAGTCACTGGGCCTATTGATCTCTCTGCTTTATTCCTTCTGCCTTGCCACCTCCCCCACATCAAAATGCTTCCTCAAAATCCTTTTGACCTTGCCTTCAATCTTTATTGTGGCAGTGCTCTAATTCCATTTGCTGCCTTTCCATTCAGCATCTAAAATTGCTCAATGCAAATGGAGAATGCTTGAGATGCCTGGTGTGTGAATACAGAAATATAAATTAGTGCAGTGATGTTTCAGGGTAAGACCCTCCAACTAAATTAAATAGCCTGTTGTCAAAGAGAACCAAAGGTAGATGCAGACTGCCTCTTGGGAGTCATTATTCTTGTATAGCTCAGAGTTGCCTTCGATCCAAAGCTAGCCTTCACCTTCCAGGTAACCGACATACCACCTCTCTATACAAATAATTTTCCATACAGTTTAAGCTATCAAATGGTTCAGGACGTGGTATAGGGATAGACTTTAGGTAGAAGTTGAAAGAAAAATACTTCCAATGATATTAGTTCTGGAACTCTGCAAAAACTTGCTTGGCAAGCATGTATATCACCCCTCAATCTAGATTTCCTCTGAATTCTTGGGCTGAAATCACGCTGAACTGAATCATGTACCAGACCTGACTGATTTCTCACCTGGTTAGAATTTATATCATATTTAACGGAGCTTTACCTTTCAAAGCAATAACAGAGTTTATAATGAACTATTCCATGACTCTATTTAAATATGATGGATGGTCTTCAAAAGCAGAACCAATTACCACAATACCTGTATTATCTGAGCCTTCTCTTTTGGAATTACTTTGACCACATTTGATAGTCTGTTTTCAAGAACCTCTTCAGTCTTCAGGTTGCCTGCAGCTCCAGGCAAAGGAGGAAAGTTGGACAACCCTAGTTCAAAGTTAGGTGATGGCGGCTTTGGCGGAGGAGGGGACTGTGTCTGGGACCGCTGCCAAAAAAAATTAGTAGTTTTAAAATAACAGTTTCCCCTCTGACATTTTTTTGGAAAGCACTCAAAATTGATCTCAATTTACATGTCCAGGAATGCACTAACCCATGTTACTAGATGGGCATGAAAACAATTAGAAGGTTCCAAATGGCTGCTATTAGGCCTTAAGAATAAAGTACATCAGTGTTACATTGAGCTTTCCCTCACAGGGTACAAAAGATTGCTAACATGCAAACCTGATGGTGGCAATAACAGCAAATTTCAAACATTCTGTGCAATGTTAAAACAGCAAAATCAAACTTATTGGAATACCACCAATGTGGCAACCAATTTGTGCACAGTACACTTCCATGAACAGCAAAATGATAATGACCAGATAATTTATTTTGTGATATATCTGAAGAAGTAATTTTTAAACTTCAACTTGATCTGTTGTGTGAAATATTCCCCCTCCCTCCTCTGGCTTAGAGAGGGGTAAAAGCAACCTTGATTCAAATACATGCACCTGACAAGGATGTTTCAATGATCAGTATTTTGTAGGCGCATGTTAAGTTGGTGACATGAGTCTGAGTACACAACAAAATTAACTAGACAGAAGCGTGTGTGGCGTGAAGGCCCACCAGAAATAGAAAATAAAAGCATAGGATTTTGATCTCCCAATACAATGTACTATCCAGAGCAAAAACAGGCAGTTTGAGCCCTAAATGAGTCTTTCTGGCTATGTACTTGTATAATTTGCATTCTTAGCTAGCCTCCTATGTGAAACTCAGACCAATTTAATATAACAAATGCTTACACACTAAACATTGAATTCAGAAGGTAAAGTTTTTCAATTTTTGTTCTGTCACTAATTCTAACTATTGTAACTAATATTCCCATGCATATTTTTGGAATCTAAAACATTTAATGGTGTGGGTGTGGTGAATGCATAGTTCCTGGTCCTGTCTTCAATTACCTTGCTCCTGGTGGGTAAATACATTGCCTCTGCTCTATGTCCCTTCCTGCAGTGAAGATATTTGGCAATACACATTACATAAATATATTAAAAAGTTTCTGCCAACTTGGCTTTATTTTGTTAATACATGTTACAGCTTACATCTCAATGGATTACTTAGTATTTGGAAACAAAAGTAGATTTTGCATAGCTTTGATCAAGGTATTGTCAGTTGATATGCTGCTTTATGATGGGCATTTTATGTAACCTTCATTCTATTAGGTAGTGTTAATGTCTTGACAGGCATTTCCTGATTGGCAAAGGGCCGACCTGAGCAGTGATGCCTATTCCTTTAAGCTGCATAGGGGAAATCTAACGTTTTACTGACTCAACAATGGTGGATGAGGAGTTTGAAGGTAGTGCTGAAAGAGCACTGCAAAAAAGGCACATCTAGAAGTAGGTTAATTGGCTCTGTCACAGGAAGGGTCTAAAAATACTGTCCTTCCTCATGATGCTCTTGGTTGACAGTGGCTTTTAAAATCTGCAGCTTCTATCCTTGGAGGAAAGAAGCAACCATTTAAAAACACTTAAAACGTTATTGTGATTTATTGCTCTTATGAATATAGATCAGAGCCATTCAGGTTCAAATGCGTTTATGCAGTCATTATTGCATGGAAAGCACAAAGATAACTAAGGGAGTAATAAAGAGGGAGAAATTGGGATGAGAGAGAAAGCCAGCAAGAAATATAAAAACAAACAGCAAAATCTTCTACTAGTATATAAAAATGAAGGGTAGCTGAAATGAGTGTTGCTCCCTTAAAAGGAGGAGACTGTGAAATTAATGGGAAACAAGAAAATGGCAAAGTGTCATAGGGATCACTACTGGGACCTCAACTATTTAAGAACCATATTAATGACTTGGATGAAAGGATTGACTGCGTTGTAGCCAAAATAGCAGATAACAAAGACAGAAAGGAAAGCAAGCTGTGAGGGGGGAATATAGAGAGTTGGCAAAAGGTTATAGACAGGCTAAGTGACTGGGTACAAATTTGGAAGATGGAATTTGACATGGGAAAATGTGAGGATGTCCACTGTGGCGGGAGGAATAGAAAGAAGTAGATTATGTAAACGAAGAGACACTGCAGAATGCTGCAGTATGGAGGGATCTGGGTGTCCTTGTAAATGAATCACAAAAAGTTAACATGCAGGTACAGCAAGTAATTAGGAAGACAAATGGAATTTTGACCTTCATTGCAAGAGAAATTGAATATACAAGTAGGGAAGTGTTGCTACAGCTGTACAGAATAGTTGGTGAGACCATATCTCAAGTGCTGCATACAGTTTTGGCCTCCTCAGCAAGAATGTGCTTGCATTGGAAGCAGTTCATAGAACATTCACCTTACTAATTCCTGGATTAACGTGGTTGTCTTATGAAGAAAGGCAGAAAAGATTGGGCCTATACTCATTGGAATTTAGAAGAATGAGAGGTGATCTTATTCAAACAGATTCTGAAGGGACCTGACAGGATAGATGCTGAGAGGGTATTGTGTCTCATGAGGAAATCTAGAACTAGGGGGCACAGTTTCAAAATAAGGGGTTTCATTTAACAGGGGGTGAGGAGGAACTTCTATTCTGAGGGTCATTAGTCTTCAGAATTCGCTGCTCCACAGAACATTGCAGGCTGGGTCACTGAATATATTCAAGGCTGAGTTACACAAATGTTTGATCTACAAGGGAGTCAAGGCTTATGGGGAGCAAGCAGGAAAGTGGACTTTAAGGCCACAATCAGATGAGGCATGATCTTATTGAATGGCAGAGCAGGCTTGATGGAGCAAATGAGGCAAAGATCACTACACCTTTAAAGAAAATATGGATTATTTCCTAAGCAGAAGAGACTTGGGGCCATACTTGCTATGCCAATGGCAAGCTGTCAGAATTCACCATCATTGGACTGGAGGCACCTAGTACCTTGCAGAGTATCTCTGCTCTCGTGTGTAAATCTGAAAGCTGCAGTGGACTGTTCTATGCTCCTCCAAAGGCTTCACTATTGCACATGCTGGCATCAAGGTTAGAAAGGAAGAAATGGCACTGGAGAGAATTTAGGCTGACTGCCCATTCATAACTAAGTATTTTTGCTACAACATTTGGAGTGTTTCATTTGGTGTTTCCAGGCAGAAAGAGCCTTCCGAGTCACTTTACAAATAATCAAAATAACCGGCCAATAAGGACAATGGCAATTCAAAACAACTGCAGGGAGAATCTGATTTTTTTAAAATTAGAGACTGCACTTTATTCTGATAAAAAAATGTATTTATGATTCTTTGAATGATTCTGAAATTTATTATTTTGCTCTAATTACTTTTTAAACACTAATTTATCCTGCAGCAGTTTACTTTTGACAGAATGAGTAAAGGAAGTGGCTGCAGAGATAGTGGAGCCATGGTCTAAATATTCCAGAATTCACTGGATTCCAGGAGGGTCCCAGCAGATTGGAAAACCACAAATGTGACGCCCTTGTTCAAGAAGGGTGGGAGACATAAAAAAAGGAAACTATAGGCCAAAGTCAGCTTAACATCTGTCATTGGGAGAATGCTAGAGTCCATTATTAAGGAAGAAATAACAGAGCATTCAGAAAAGCTTAACGCAATCAGTGTCAGCGTGGTTTCGTGAAAGGGAAGTCATGTTTGACAAATTTGCTAGAGCTCTTTGAGGATATAATAAGCAAGGGGAACGGGTAGATGCACTGTATTTGGATTTCCAGAAGGCACTCGATAAAGGTGCCACATAAAAGGTTATTGCACAAAATAGGAGCTCACCGTATTGGGGGTAACATATTAGCATTGATTGAGGATTGGTTAACACACAGAAGACAGACGGGATTAATGGGTCTTTTTCAGGTTGGAAAGGTGTGCAGTGGCATGCCACAGGAATCTGTGCTGGGTCCCCTATTATTCATCATTTATATAAACGACATAGATGACTATGTGGGGGGTAGGGTTAGTAAGTCTGCGGATGACACAAAGATTGGCCGGGTGGTTAACAGTGAGGGTGTGTGTCTTGGGCTACAAGAAGATATAGACAGGGTGGTCAAATGGGCAGATAAGTGGCAGATGGAATTTAACCCTGAAAAGTATGAGGTGATACACTTTGGAAGGAGGAAGGAGTAATTTGACAAGGAAGTATTCAATGAACGGCATGACACTAGGAAGTTCTGAGGAACAAAGAGACCTTAGCGTGTGTGTCCATAGATCTCTGAAGGCGGAGGGGCATGTTAGTGGGGTGGTGAAAAAGGCATATGGGACGCTTGCCTTTATCAATCAAGGCATAGATTACAAAAGTAGGGAGGTCATGTTGGAGTTGCATAGAATCTTGGTGAGGCCACAGCTGGTGTACTGTGTGCAGTTCTGGTTGCCATATTATAGGAAGGATGTGATTGCACTGGAGGGGGTGCAGGGGAGACTCACCAGGATGTTGCCTGGGATGAAACATTTAAGTTATGAAGAGAGGTTGGATAGACTTGGGTTGTTTTCGTTGGAGCAGAGAAGATTGAGGTGCAACCTAATCGAGGCGTACAAATTGAGGGACATAGACAGGGTGGATAGGGAGCAGCTGTTCACCTTAGTTGAAGGGTCAGTCGCAAGGGGACATAAGTTCAAGGTGCGGGGCAGGAGGTTTAGGGGGGGGATGTGAGGAAAAACTTTTTTACCCAGAGGGTGCTGACGGTTTGGAATGTGCTGCCTGGGAGGGTGGTGGAGGTGGGTTGCCTCATATCCTTTAAAAAAGTACCTGGATGAGCACTTGGCACATCATGACATTCAAGGCTATGGGTCAAGTGCTGGTAAATGGGATTAGGTAGGTAGGACAGGTGTTTCTCACCTTGTGTTGGTGCAGGCTCGATGGGCTGAAGAGCCTCTTCTGTGTTGTGATTCTGTGAAAGATGCAACTAATGGAGTGCCACAAGGATCAGTACTAGGGCCTCAATTATTTACTATCTATATTAATTACTTGGTTGGGGGGGGCAGGGCAGAGTGTCATGTATCCAAATTTGCTGACGATACAAAGATAGGTGAGGGGGCATGTTGTGATGAGGGCTTAAGGAATCTGCAAGGAGATATAGATAGGTTGAGTGAGTGGTCGAAAACTTGACAGATGGAGTTTTATGTAAAAGGTGTGAGGTCATGCACTTTGGTAGGGAAAAATCAAATGGCAGACTATTATTTAAATGGAGAGAGACTCCAACAGTGCAGCAGAGGGAGATCAGGGTGTTCTTGTGTATGAAACATAAAAAGTTAGCATGCAGGTATAGCAAGTAATTAAGGCAGCAAATGGAATTTTGGCCTGTACTGCTAGGGGGTTGGAGCTTAAAAATAGGAAAGTCTTGCTACAACTTGCTCCAAGGGTGTTGGTGAGGCCGCACCTGGAGTACTGTGCACAATTTTGGTCCCTGTATTTAAGAAAGGATATTCCGGCATTGGAGGCAGTTCAAAAGATATTCACTAGGCTGATTCCTGGGATGAAGTGGTTGACTTATCAAGAACGGCTAAACAAGTTAGGCCTTTATTCATTAGAGTTTAGAAAAATGAGGAGTGATCCTATTGAAATGCACAAGATTCTGAGAGGACTTGGTAGGGTAGGTGTTGAGATGTTTCCACTAGCGGGGGAATCTCAAACTAGGGGACAAAGTTACAGAATAAGGGGACACTCATTTAAAACTGAGATGCGAAGGAATTTCTTCTCTCAGAGGGTAGTGATTGTCTGGAATTCTCTAACCCAGAGAGTTGTGGAGGCTAGATCATTGAAAGTATTTAAAGAGGAGGTAGATAGATTTTTGAAGCATCAAGGAGTTGAGGGCTATGAGGAGCTGGCATGAAAGAGGAGTTGAAGCCTGAGGTAGATCAGCCATGATCTTATTGAATGGCAGGCAGGCTTTGAGAGGCTGAATGCTCTACTCCTGCTATTTCTTAGATTCTGTGGATGTGCCTTCTATCCACTTCACGTGATATGTCCTTTGCATCCAGGTTAGAGAAAGCCATGTTGAGGTCCACGCAGTGAGGAAATCCTCTCTCGAGAGCGAAATTCTTGTCCCACCATAGTGTTAGGCAAGTTTGTTCTTTACTTCAAAATCAGCGGAGAGTGCCGTCACTTTGCCACTGATTGCAAAATCTGGCCACCGTTTTGGAGCAAGCAAAGTGACATTTGGTTCTGGTTCAATCCAGCAGAAAACTGCCAAATACATGTGCTGAATGACCTATTTTTGTGCTATAAACCTCTTGAATTTTCGGACAATTAGAGTTCAAATAAAATTGTATTTTTATTTAACTACTCAAAACCCCAGAGCAACAGAATTCAAACAAAGTTTAAGTTTCTCTGCAAGTTGCAGACACAAGGAAAGTTAAGAGAGTCTCAAACCATTTCCAAATGGTGAGGACCCAAATTTAAGTGTGGATAAGCTGCCAAACTCATACTACGCACCTTTATCTAGAGGCTATATTTCAGCAAGTTATGAGAACTTCACTCTGCATCCAGCTTAAACGTTTCTACATTAGATCAAGTGTAATGTCGATCAACGTTGCCCAAAACAGAAAAGTAGCTCTATCTCAAGCGAGAAAAATAATCTCAAACAAACCAATTCAACGTGGCCAATTTTAAAATGAGTTACCTGGGGGAAAAAACCTGTCACGTTTATAACAAGGTGTCGACAAGCTGCTCACAGGTTTTAAAATTCAACACTAAACTCCTGACTGTCTGTGCAATCATCAATGAAATAGGAGGGCCTATTTATTTATAATGACACACGTTAAGAGGAGTTAGTAATTGGGGGTGACAGTGGCATGGTGGTCATGTCACTGGCCGAGTAATCCAGGGGCCCAGGTTAATGCTTTGAGGGCATCGGTTCAAATCCAACCATGGCAGCTCTTTCTGTTATTCATTCAATGGATGTGGGCTTCGCTGACTGGGCCAGCATTTATTGCCCATCCCTAGTTGCCCCTGAGAAGGTGGTGGTGAGCTGCCATCTTGAACAGCTGCAGTCCATGGGGTGTAGGTACACCCACAGTGCTGTTAGGAAGGGAGTTCCCAGATTTTGACCCAGTGACAGCGAAGGAACAGCGATATATTTTCAAGTCAGGATGGTGAGTGACTTGGAGGGGAACTTCAGGTGATGGTATTCCCATCTATTTGCTGCCCTAGGTGGAAGTTAAATGCAATTAATTAATAAAAATATCTGGAATTGAAAGCTAGTGACCATGAAACTACAAAGTGTTGCAAAACATCTGGTTCAATGTCCTTTAGGAAAAGAAATCTGCCATCTTTACCTGTTCATAGTCAGGGGTCAGTACTATAGTTACCCAGTAGTTACAAGTGGTTATAATTCTTCTAACTTTTCTTGGGTAACTATTCTGGTAAGAAAGTCAGAGCCACCCAGGATTTGAATTGGAGTCTTGGGTGTCTCCTGCTGCAGGGTGATTGCCCCTCAAAAGTTTGAACTCAAGCAGCCTTTGCGGCAGCGTCCACGGCACATTATCTGGGGTATCTCCCAGGTACGACCTTCTGGATCCGAAGTTATGGCCCAGACATAATCCAAGTGGCTAAAAAGGTTACATACACTTGAGACAGCACAATGTGATCCCTGAAGTAGTTGTATTTTGAAATTTCTAACATCTTAACTGACCCTAAATTATAGAAGATTGGAGAGTACTCAAAGTAACACTACTTAAAGGAAAGGGATCAAAGTATACCAAGAGGTGTACTAACAAGTAAGCTTCTTTTGGAAAATTTATAATCTCATCACACACATTTGCAATATTTCAGCAAACCTCTCTGGGCCAAATTCATAGTCAGGTCAAAGCTGCAGGAAGCTTTCAAGTCTAAGGAGCGTACCCATGTTATTTTATTATGCAACTTGTCTGACAGCAGTTTTAAGATTAACACTGCTCAATGTTTCCAGATAGTAAATAGTGAAGCTGATTGGAATGTAGGTTGGAAACTGGTGCAAACCTTTCGCATACCACATTGGAGACAAAACCATATTAATGTTCACAAACCACTGGAACTGCTTCCACCCCTCTCAAGTTCAGATTGTGTTTCGGATGGGATAGTTGAGTTACACCATAGGGCTATAAGCTGCAACCAGCATTCGGAGCGGAGTCGGAGAGCTAAAAGAGCGCGAGAAGGGGCGAGACCAAGAGCAGAGCCGCAGAGTTAAGAGAGGGCAATAATAGAAGGACCAGAGGGGAAGTGAAGAAACTAAGAAGAAAAGCAAGGAGAGTACATGAAGAGAGACTAGCAGCAAATATAATAGGGAATCCCAAGGTCCTCTATAAGAAGAAACGGGTGGTAAAAGAAAGAGTAGGGCTGACTTAGGGCCAAAAAATGGAACTTGCATGTGGAGGCTGGAGAAATAGTGGCGGTGTTGAATGAGTACTTTGCATCTGTCTTTACAAAGGAACAACTTACTACCCAGGCCAATGTGAGATAGGAGGTAACTGATACACTAGAAGAACTTATAATCAAGAAGGTGGTCGTGTTGGAAAGGCTATTTTTACTTAAAATAAATAAGGACCGGATGAGATACATCCGAGGGTACTGAAGGAAGAGAGAGTGGAAATTGCAGTCTTCCTTAGACACAGAGGAGGTGCCAGAGGACTGGAGAACTCTGTACAAGGGTATAACATTCACAAAGGGGTGCAAGGATAAAGCTGGCAACTCCAGGCCAGTCAGTTTGACCTCAGTAGTAGGGAAACATATGGAAACTAAAGTACGGTATAAAATCAATAGTCACTTAAACAAGTGCAGGTTAATTAAGGAAAGCCACCATGGATTCTTCAGGGGAAAATCATGTTTAACTAACTTGGAGGTTTTTTTTGAGGTGGTAACAGAGGAGGGTGATGAAGGAAACGCAGTTGATGTAGCATATATGGATTTTCAAAAGGCATTTGATACAGTGCCACACAACAGACTTGTGAACAAAATTCTAGTTCATGGAATAGAAGGGAAAGTAAGCACTTGGATAAGAAATTGGCTGAGTGACAGGAAACAGGGAGTAGTGATAAATGGTTGTTTTTCAGATTTGTAGTGGAGTTCCTCAGGGGTCAGTGTTGGGACCCTTCCTCTTCCTGATATATACTAATGACCTAGACTGTGGTGTGCAGGGCATGATTTCAAAATCTGCAGATGAAACGAAGATTGGAAATGTTGTCAACTGTGATAGGGATAATCTTGAAGGGCATAGACATGTTGGTGGATTGGGCAGACAAGTGGCAGATGAAGTTCAATGCAGAGAAGTGCGAGGTGATTTGTTTTGGCAGGATAGATATGTTAAGACAGTATAAAATAAAGGGAGAGCCTCTAAAGCAGATGCAGGAACAGAGGGGCCCCATAAGTCATTGAAGATGGCAGGGCATGCTGAGAGGGCAATTAATAAAGCATATAGTATCTTAGGCTTTATTAATAGGATTATTGAGTATAAGGGTAAGGAGATCATGTTGAACTTGCATAAGACACTAGTTAGCCTTCATCTGGAGTACTGTGTCGAGTTCTGGGCGCCATATTTGAGGAAGAAATGTGAAGGCATTGGAGAGAATACAAGAGGAGATTCACAAGAACGATTTCAGGGATGATCTCAGGGATGAAGGACTGTAGCTATGAGGATAGATTGGAGAGGTTGGGGCTGTTTTCCTTGGAGAAAAGAAGGCTGAGAGGAGACTTGATAGAGGTATTCAAGATCCTGAGGGGTATGGACAGGGTAAATAGTGAGAAACTGTTCCCACTCGAGGGTGCATCAAGAACTAGAGGGCACAGGTTCAAAATAATTGGCAAAAGGAGTAAATGTGGAGAGGGGAAAAAAATTTTCACCCAGAGTGGTTGGAGTCTGGAACAAGCTTCCTGAAAGTGTGATGGAGGCAGTTTCAATTTAGGTATTCCAAAGGAAATTGGATTGCTACCTGAAAAGAGAGAATGTGCAAGGTTACAGGGATAAGGAAGGAGAGTTTGACTAGGTAGAATGCTCTTTCAGAGAGCCAGTGCAGACTTGATAAATTAAATGGCCTCCTTCTGCAGTGTAAAGATGCTGTGATTTACATAGTGGCACTACATAATGCTCTACCACATGAAAGCTCAATGACAGTCAACGTTTAAAACTTCAATATGAAAATTTCATACCATAAACTTGTCTTCCCTTTTCTTCCTGTATCCATACGAATTCTTCCTGGATAAAAAAATAAAATTCCATAAAGACTAATATTCAGGGAAAACAAATCACTAACTCCGATGTTTCTCTCACCTTCTATACATCCAATCATAAATGATCAATCTTTAAAGGCATGCTTTGCTTGACAGAGCAAGTTAGCCAAATTACTCTTCCCTAGATCCCTCGATCCATCCCATTGTAGGTCAGGAGTTTTAAAATCACTCATTTATTCTGGAAATTTTATATGGATGATATTTGATGGGGGGTGGAGATGGGAGAGGGGAAGAACAGGGATGAAAAGACAAACTAAGACAAAATGGCAGGGAATCACAGGATGACCAGCAGTAAATTCAGATTTTCTTGTACAGCAATAATCACATCTTATTTAGCTAAACATCTTTAATAAGATGTCTGACGAAAGGTGAAAGGAGTCGATCCTTGCTGTTACGTTCTTATTTCAGTTATTTCGACTCACCTTCCTCGGCCCATGCTGGGTGATGAATCAGCATTGATTTGCTCTGACCTTCCAATCCCAAAATCTCTCTTATAACCTGCATTGCTATGGATCCGTGTCCTGTTGGGTCCAGCCGGTCGCATCTGAGGACTTCGAACACCATTCAATAGACGGTCCGTAGAAAAATTAAATATCGTTGGGCTCTCTAAAAGTCCTGGTCCACGATCTGTATTCGGCAATGTGGGGCGTAGATGGGATTTGCTGTGGTTCCTATGAGAAGTGCAAATTAATTATGCTTATCTAGAGGAAGGCCAATCATTTTAAGACCACAAATAGTGATGACATTACCAGTTATAGGAAGGATTTAAAACATTGAAATCCATAGGATACAGTACATTGCTGCCAGCGCAATTTTGGAAATACTACAAAGGAGGATTGGTAGGCAGTGCAAAATTGGAGGATTAAGAGTGTTTTCTACAGAAAACTCCATGCCTGGTGAGTATGAGAGGTGCTGCAGCTAGATTAACATGTTCCTATATAATTTCTGGTCCTGGCCTGCACTAATAATAACCAAACTTGTCCGAGAGTCGAAGGTCATTACTCACATTGAGGATTCAGATCAACTCTCTTGCATGAATTACTGCTTGCAGCAGGATGAAACAACCCATTGCCATAAGAGTCAACCCATCCTCAACACATCTTAATTAAGCATTCATGAGGTTATAGCCAATTGCAGGTTGACAGACAAGGCTCCACCCAAAGCTGCATAATTGCCCAGCAATTTAACTTCTTTCCTGCAGAGCTATATATAATAAAACTCCCTTCACTAGGTATACTAGAGGCACTAGATGTACCAAAAGGCAGAGGAACAACCCAGTCAAAGATGGGAAACTGGAGCGGACCATCTGTTATTGGCACAAGGGCAGCATTTAAAGCAATAGTCTAACGAAACGAGATTGATCTGCGGGATAGCCAGAGCCTTTCACAAAATTATTGCAAAGTGGATGTACCTACATCACATGGATTGAAGTGGTTCTCAAAGGCAATTAGGAATGGGTGACAAATGGCCTTGTCTGCAACACCCACATTCCCCCAAGACTACAAATTTCACTCACCTAAGCTTCCTCATTCTGCATTTTGCTAATGTTTGGTCTAAGTGATTAACTCCATGTAGAAGCACCTGGTTTCCTTATCCTGCTGCTATTACTTACTGGAACTAAACTCAAAATCAGCAGCACATAATTCTGTAACACTGAATATTGGAAGCTTATGTACAATGCCACCTTAATGATCACTGCAATGTTAAGACTGTTAGAAGTTGGTGCTTACGCAACTTGCACCCA
The DNA here is from genome assembly GCF_964194155.1 of Cetorhinus maximus. NCBI lineage: Eukaryota > Metazoa > Chordata > Chondrichthyes > Lamniformes > Cetorhinidae > Cetorhinus > Cetorhinus maximus. The sequence goes on from NC_135881.1 coordinate 31,116,311, forward strand.
ACCACATTATAACCAAGCTAAAAATGCACTGAAGTCCGAGTTAGATCTTAAAAATGCAAGACAAATGTATTTTTACATCTTATCTTAATTGCTACTTGTAGGAAAAAAGGCATTGCTCAGATGTGAACCAAGTGAACTGTTGAAATATTTTGAAAAGATGTGTGATACTATTGCTAGATTTCTTCTGCTTATGCACGCTTATGACGAAGAACAGTTCGTCCACCTACAACTGCTCATGCACTGTGCTATCGTTTTCATTAACGTAACAAAAGTGCCTCTTGTCATGTACCCGAAAGACCCTTTTCTTTCCTATTTGAACTGGCAGTTCTGCCATTTTTGAAGTCAAAGCAATGATGCAATTACACAAATAAAATCTGTTAGGTTAGTTATCACATTTGTAATATACCATCACAAAATTAAGAAATCTAAAAACCTCCATGGTTTGAGATATTGTTTTCATTTTACGCTGCTCCTACTACTGGTGACATCTTCAACCACCAAAATGACATTAAGTCACTGTCCAAATGCTCTCCAGATACAACCCAAATATGGAACAGTAAAACTGTACTTGGGAAATTTACCCCACAGATTAAGTAGCCAGAGTTTAAACATTTTATACACCCATTACTTGACTGAATATCCAAATGAAAACTCTATGATCGCTATTATTTTGACTTGCATAACTCTCACAAAAGGGAGACATAGATCTTAAGTTTCACAGAAAAGATTCCACTTAAACTAAAAACTTCAGTAATTCAGAATGGGACATAGCTGCATAATAACTACAACAACATAACTGGGGTCTTCATGCACGAATCGCAAAGGGCTAGCATGCAAGTTCAGCGGGTAGTAGGGAAGACAAATGGAATGTTGGCCTTTATTTCAAAGGGAATGGAGTATAAAAATAGGGAAGTCTTGTAGAACTATACAAGGCACTAGTTAGACGACACCTAGAATACTGTGAACAGTTTTGGTCCCCTTATCTGAGGAAAGATATACTGGCATTGGAGGCAGTCCAGAGAAGGTTCACTAGATTGGTCCCAGGTATGGAAGGATTTTCTCATAAGGAAAGATTGAGTAGGTTGGGCCTGTACTCTTTGGAGTTTAGAAGAATGAGAGGCGACCTTATTGAAACCTATAAGATTCTTAGAGGGCTTGACAGGGTAGATGTTGAGAGGTTGTTTCCCCTTGTGGGAGAGTCTAGGACCAGAGGGTAAAATCTCAGAGTGAGGGGTTGCCCATTTAAGACAGAGATGAGAAGGAATTTCTTCTCTAGACGGTAGTGAATCTGTGGAATTCTTTACCACAAAGGGCTGTAGAGGTTAGGCCATTAAGTATACTCAAGGCTGAGGTAGACAGATTTTTCATCAGTAGGGGAATCAAGGGTTATGGGGAAAAGGCAGGAAAGTGGAGTTGAGGATTATCAGATCAGCATGGTCTCATTGAATGGCAGAGTGGACTCGATGGGCTGAATGGCCTACTTCTGCTCCTACGTCTTATGCTCTTAAAAGAACATAGGAACCAGTATTCGGAAGGTAAAATGTTAAGTGGCTTTGAATAAAACGAGATAAATCTACAGAAATGACTTGGATTTTAAATACTGTGGCAACACAATGGGGAGAGCCATGGAAATGAAACAGCTAGAAATCTTTGCAAAATGGTTAGCCATTTTGGAAAATGAAGTTTAATACTTCAGGAATTTGAAACAGTGCACTGTGTACACAGAAAACTGTACATTATAATTAAAGAATGAGTGGAATGAATTAGAATTGAGATATTCCACTATTACTCCCAAACACGCACTGTGTAGGCATCATTTCAAATTTTAAAATTACTAAAATGCTCAGTTATACAGCCAGAGTGGCAGCAATTCTGTCTGTAGAAATAGTAAGGTTTTACAATGTACTGATTGCACAACAATTAGAGCATTGTGTTCAGTTCGGACCATACCACAAAAAAGGTACAAGTGTTGGAAAAAGTTCCCAAATGTGAAGGAGCTGAGATTTAAGGAAATATTTATTCTTAACATCCAAAGTAATGCATAATACTGTAATGATCTTAAGCCATTCTTGCCTAAGTTGCCTTTCTCCTCAACTCTTGGCTCCTTGGGAGGCAGTCGGAAACAAAATCCAAGCCTCCAGCAATATCTGTAATTAATAAAAAGGTATGCAAATATAACAGGATGCCCCCTCCTCCTTTTGCATATTATGAAACAGCCCCTTTCCTTTTTGCATTTCTCTCCACACATTAGGGAGGCTGTAATTGCTTCTAATCTAGATACTCTTTATTTTAAAATCAGCTTTCAAAAGAGATCTTACCTGTTTCTAGGATTATATTGTCTGAGTGAGGCCAAAGGGGCTGTAGCAGATTTGAAGTTTGGAGCTGCAGTAAATCCATTTATGAAACCAGCATTTGGGAATGGAGATACCTACAAAAATTGAATTTATGCTGTTATATGCAAATAATATTTTAATACATAAAAAATGACAGCCCAATTGTTGAAAATCAAAAATCCAGTGTAGTGTTAATTCTACATATATGAAATCCAAAAGGAACATTCCAGAAGTACATAAATTCCTGCGCATGTTTTTCCATTGTAACAGAGTTTCAAGAGTGGATTCCTAATCAGGTTAGGTAATTTAAGCCAAACTGAGTTCCAAGTCATGCCATTATTGAAATAAAGATGCTACTATTCTTAATGTCCAAAAAGCATGGATTAAGAAATTTGCAGTCAGGAAACCACTGTTGTACTTTCAATGAGGCACTTTCCAACTTCATCTAAAACCATAAAGACAAATTAATGTGGTTTTGAGAATATAGGGCATGTTGCACAAACCTACGAAATCTTGAAGGGCAAATATATTTGTAGGCATGAGCAATCCAGTGAATAGAACCTGATTGGATTTTGAGAAAGATTTGAGCAATAAACTGAATAAAAAAGGGGGGTTGAATAAATCAAGTTACTTTGCTAACTTAACAAAAAATGGTTATAAACAAAAGTTATGGAAGAGACAGCAATTAGCAGTTTCCCACAGGAATGTGCTCCGCATGCACTGTTTAGCGCATGCGTTGCTTTGGCCATTACTACAACACATTGTCTTAACAACCAAGTCATGTGGCTTACAGGGTTAAGAAGAAAGATACTGCAATAAACGTGTGTGATTTTAATCTACATATAGATTAGACAAATCAGAAAGGTAGCCTGGGAGATGAATTCATAGCATTTTCAGTATATTCTAGAGCCAGAGAGGTCATACTGGACCTGGTAATGTGCAATAAAACAAGAGTAATTAATGACCTCACAGCGAAGCAGCTTTCAAGTAGCAGTAATCATAACATGGCTGAATTACACAGTTTGAAGGTGTGAGGAGAGCCTAAGACAAGTGTTTTAAACTTAAACACAGGCAATTACAAGGGTGTGAAGAGGGAAATTAGGTTAAATGATAGGACAGTAGAGAAGCAATGGCAGATGTTTAAGGAGGTATTTCATAACTCAGCAATGAGAATGGAGGCACCATCCGTGGCTTATGTAGTATCAAATTAAAAGAAAAAAGCATACAATTCTGCAGTCATCAGTAAATAAGATTAGCCAGGGTTTAAAACCAGAGAAAAAAATGAGGATGGAGAAATCTGAATGAGAGAAAGCTAGCTAGAAATATAAAAACAGGCAGTAAGAGTTTCAACAAGTATTTAAAAAGGAAAAGAGTAACTAAAGGGAGTGTTGGTACTCTAGTGAGCAGGATTAATAATGGGAAAAAGGAAAAGGCTGAAGCGTTGAACACATACTGTGTGTCTGTATTTACTGTAGAAGACAAAAAACATCCCAAAAGTGCCTGCAAATCAAATAGTAAAAGGGACAAAGGATCTTAAAGCAATTGCCAGGACAAGGTCCTGAAAAAAAAATGTACCAGAACCTCTCAACAAGATAGCCTGCGCCCTACGGTCTAAACCAAGTGGCTGAGATTCAAGAAAGGAGGGAGACAGAAAGCAGGAAATTGCCAGCCTGTTAGCCTAACATCTGTCATAGGGAAAACGCTAGGATCTATTGAGGTTATAGCAGGAACTCAGAAAATCTTAATGTAATCAGGCAGAGCAAATGTGGTTTTGTGAAAGGGGATGTCCGGGGTTGTCCCATGGGGTCAGTCTGGGTCTTTACAATAGTTACCCAGAAGTTAGAAGAGGTTTTAATTCTTCTAACCTTTTCTGGGTAACTATTGTTATAACCCTGGCAGAACTATCCGAAGTTTGCGATTTAAAATCACATTTTCGGATTTATTAGAGTTCTTGAGGAAGTAACAAGCAACATGGATAATGGGGAACCTGTAGATGTGATGTACTTGGGATTTCCAAAAGGAACTTGCAACATCAAAGGCACAAAATAGGAGCTCGTGGTGTAGGGAGTAACACATTATCATGGATAGAGGATTGATTAGCAAACAGAGTAGGGTTAAATGGGTAATTTCTGGCTTGGCAGACTATAACTAGGGAGTGTCACAGAGTTCAGTGCTGGGTCTCAACTATTTAACAATTTACATCAATGACTTGGATGGAGGGACCAAACGATTGGTTGCTAAATTTGTTGATGACACAAAGACAGGTAGGCAGTAGATTGTGAAAAGGACATGGAGTCTGCAAAGGGATACTGATAGTTTAAATTAGTGTGCAAAAATTTGGCAGATGCAGTATAACATGAACATACAAACATAGAAACTAGGAGGAGTAGGCCATTCGGCCCTTCGAGCCTCCTTCGCCATTCAATATGATCATGGCTGATCCTTTCTCAATGCCATATTCCCGCGCTCTCTCTCCATACCCCTTGATGCCCCTATATCCAAAAAGTTATCAATTTCTTAAGAGGGTTAATTAGGAGGAGTTAGCCACTCGGTCCCTTGAGCCTGCTCCGCCATTCAATAAGATCATGGTTGATCTGATTGTAACCTCAACCCCACATTTCTGCCTACCCCTGATAACCTTTCACCCTCTTTTAATCAAGAATCTATCTAAGTCTGCCTTAAAAAATATTCAAAGACTCTGCTTCCATCACCTTTTGGAGGAAGCGTGTTCCAAGGACTCACTACCCTCAGAAAAAATTTCTCCTCATCTCGGTCCTAAATGAGCGACCCCTTATCTTTAAACAGTGATCCCTAGTTCTAGATTCTCCCACAGGAGGAAACATCCTGTCCACATACACCCTTTCAAGGCTCCTCAAGATATTAAAGGTTTCAATTAAGACACCTTTTACTCTAAATTCAGTGGATACAAGCCTAACCTGTCCAGCCTTTCCTCATAAGACAAGCCACCCATTCCTGGTATTAGTCTAGTAAATGTTCTCTGCACTGCTTCTAATGCATTTACATCCTTCTATAAATGAGGAGGCCAGTACTGTACACAATGCTCCAGACGTGGTCTCACCAGTGCCCTGTACAACTGAAGCATATAAACTCTACTTTTATAATCAATTCCCCTCACAATAAATGGTAACATTCTATTAGCTATCCCAATTACTTGCTGTACCTGCATACTAGTCTTTTGTGATTCATACACAAGAACACCTAGATGCCCCTGAATCTCAGAGCTCTGCAATCTCTCACCATTTAGATAATAAGCTTTTTTATTCTTCCTGCTAAAATGGACAATTTCACATTTGTCCACATTATACTCCATTTGCCAGATCTTTGCCCACTCACTTAGCCTATCCATACCACTTATGTCCTCTTCACAATTTACCTTCCCACCTACCTTAGTGTCATCAGCAAATTTACCAACCATACCTTTGGTCCCTTCATCCAAGTCATTTATATAAAATGTTGAGGCACCAGCCCTGATCCCCATGGCACACCACTCGTCACATCCTTGCAACCAGAAAAAGACCCATTTATGCCAACTTTGCTTCCTGTTAGCTGGCAAATCTTCTATCCATGCCAGTGTTTTACCCCCTACACACCATGAGCTTTTAATTTTTGCAATAACCTGTGATGTGGCACTTTATCAAATGCCTTCTGGAAGTCTAAGTACAGTACATCCCCCTTTATCCAGAGCACATGTGACTCCTTCAAAGAACTCCAATAAGTTGGTTAAACATGATTTCCCTTTCACAAAACCATGTTGAGTCTGTCTGATTGCCTTGAATTTTTCTAACTGTCTTGTTATAACGTCTTTAATAATAGCTTCTAACATTTTCCCCATGATAGATGTTAGGACTGGCCTGAAGTTTCCTGTTTTCCGTCTCCCTCCCTTATTGAAAAAAGGAGCTATATTCGCTATTTTCCAATCTAATGGAACCTTCACCAAACCTGAGGAATTTTGGAAAATTAAAACCAATGCATCAACTATCTTACTAGCCACTTCTTTCAAGACCTCAGGGTGAAGTCTATCTGGACCTGGGGATTTGTCAGCCTGCAGCCCCAACAATTTGCTCAATACTACTTCCCTGGTGATTGTAATTTTCACCGAGTTCTTCCATCCTTTCCATCTCCTGATTTACAGCTAATTCCAGGATGTCACTTGTGTCCTCCAAGTGGGAGAATGTGAACTTGTCCAGTGGCAAGAAAAATAGAAAAGCAGCATATTATAAAGAGAGAGATTCCAGAGCTCTGGCACAGGTCTGTGGCACATGAATCACAAAGTCAGGTACAGCCACTGGCAATAGCATAGTGGTATTTTCACTGGGCTAATGATGACCATGAAACCATTGCCCATTGTCATAAAAACCCATCTGGTTCACTAATGTCCTTTAGGGAAGGAAATCTGTCATCCTTACCTGGTCTGGCCTACATGTGACTCCAGACCCACAGCAATATGGTTGACTCTTAAATGCTCTCTTGAGGCCAACTGGGGATGGGTAATAAATGCTGGCTGAGCCAGCGACGCCCACATCCCATGAACGAAAAAAAAAATTTGGACGGCAAATGGAATGTTTACTCTCCCCTCCCTTTTCCAAAACACAAGTATAAAAGTTGCAAAGTTTTGTTATAGTTGCACAGGGCATTGGTGAGACCACAACTGTACAGTTCTGATCTCCTTAAAGATATAATTTCATTAGCAATTCAGAGAAGGTTCACTTGACTGAATTCCTAGAATGAAGTGGTTAGCTTATGAGGAAAAAAGTTGGCCTGTATCCATTATAGTTTAGAAGAATGACAGGTGATCTTATTGAAACCTAAAATCCTGAGGGGACTTGACAGGGTGGATTCTGAGAGGGTGTTTCCCCTCTCAGGGGAGACAAGAACTAGGGGACACAGTTTAGGAGTAAGTGGTCTCCCTTTTAAGATGGAGATGAGAAATTGAGGGATTTTTTTGACTCATTCATGGATGTGGAATTCTTTTCCCCAGAGAGCAGGGGAGGCAGGTTCATTGAATTTGAGTTAGATTGACTCTTGTTAATCAAGAATCTAAGGTTATATGAAGTAGAGAGGAAAGCAGAGTTGAGGTCACAACCAGATCAGCCACGATCTTATTAAATGGTGGAACAAGTTAGAGAGGCCGAATGGCCCACTCCTGTTAATTCTTTTGGACAGATATTCTTTTTTTTTTCTTTCATGGGATGTGGCCATCACTAAGTCAGCATTTTTATTGCCCACCCCCAATTGCCCTTGAGAAGGTGAGCCACCTTCTTGAACCACTGCAATCCATGTAGGTACACCCATTGTGCTGTTAGGGAAGGAATTCCAGGATTTTGACCCAGCAACAGGAGGAAACGGCGATATATTTCCAAATCAGGATGGTGAGCGGCTTGGAGGGGAACTTGCAGGTGATGTTCCCATGCATCTGCTGCCCTCTTCTTTCTAGGTGGTAGAGGTTATGGGTTTGAAAGGTGCTGTCTATGGAGCTTTGGTGAGTTGCTGGATTACATTTTGTGGATGGTACACATCACTGATACAGTGGAGGGAGGGGATGTTGAGGGTGGTGCATGGGGTGCCCATCAAGCAGGCTGCTTTGTCCTGGATGGTGTTGAGCTTCAAGTGCTGTTGGAGCTTGGAGAATATTCCAACACACTCATGACTTGCGCCTTGTAGATGGTGGACAGGCTTTGGGGAGTCAGGAGTGAGTTATTCTCCGCAGAATTCCCAGCCTCTGACCTGCTCTTGTAGCTAGTCCAGTTCAGTTTCTGGTCAATGGTAACCCTCAGGATGTTGATAATGGGGAATTCAACGATAGTAATGACACTGAATATCAAGGGGCAATGGTTAGATTCTCTTGCTGGAGATGGTCATTGCCTGGCACTTAAGTGGCAAGTAATATTTGTGCCCGATGTCAGCCCAAGCCTGGATATTGTCCAGGTCTTGCTGCATTTGAACATGGACTGCTTCAGTATCTGAGGAATTGTGAATGGCACCGAACATTGTGTAATCATCAGTGAACACCTCCACTTCTGACCTTATGATGGAAGGAAGGTCATTGATGAAGCAGCTGAAGATGATTGGGCCTCAGACACCATCTGAACTCTTGCAGTGATATCCTGGGACTGTGTTGATTGACCTCCAACAACCACAGCCATCTTTCATTTGTGCTAGGTATGACTCCAACCAGGAGTGTTTTCTCCCAGATTTCTTTTAACTCATTTTGCTAGGGCTCCTTAATGCCATACTCAGTCAAATGCTGCCATGGTGTCAAGGACAGTCACTCTCACCTCACCAGTTCAGCTCTTCTGTCCATGTTTGGACCAAGGCAGTAATAGGTCAGGAGCGGAGTGTCCCTGGCGGAACCCAAACTGAGTAATAATCTGCTCACCGATGCTAAGTGCTGCTTAATAGTGCTGTTGACGGCCCCTTCCACCACTCTGATGATCAAGAGTAGACTATTAGGGCAGTAACTGACCAGGTTGGATTTATCCTGCTCTGTGGACAGATCATACCTAAGCATTTTTGCACATTGCCAGGTAGATGCCAGTGTTACGGCAGTACTGGGACAGCTTGGCTAGGGGCACAGTTAGTTCTGGAGCACAAGCCAGGGCCTCTAGTCTTTGCAGTCTCCAGTGCCTTCAGACATTTCTTGTTATCATGTGGAGTGAATCGAATTGGCTGAAGACTGGCATCTGAGAAGCATCTGCAGGAGGCAGAGATGGATCATCCACTTCTGGCTCAAGACTGTAGCAAACACTTCAGCCTTATCTTTTACACTCATGTGCTGGGCTCCGCCATCATTGAGGATGGGGATATTTGTGGAACCTCCTCCTCCAGTGAGTGGTTTAATTGTCCACCACCATTCATGACTGATGTGGCAGGTCTGTAGAGCTTAGATCTGATCTGTTAGTTCTGGGATCGCTTAGCTCTATCACTCACGCTGTTAGGCATGCAAGTAGTCCTGTGTTATAGCTTCACCAGGTTGACACCTCATTTTTAGATATCCTTGGTGCTGCTCCCGAAATGCCCTCCTGCACTCTTCATTGAACCAGGTTTACTCTCCCGGTTTGAAGGTAATAGTAGTGGGGCGTATGCCAGGCCATGAGGTTACAAATTATGGTTGTATGCAATTCTGCTGATGGCTCAGGGCACCTAATGAATGCCCAGTTGAGTTGCTAGATCTGTTCTAAATCTATCCCATTGAGCACAGTGCTAGTGCCACACAACATGGAGGGCATCTTCAATGTGAAGTTAAGTACTGTAAGCTAGTTAAGTACTGACATGGGGCATTCAAAAAGATTTGTAAAAGCCATGGAATGAGATGGATTTTGTCAGATAGAAGACAAAACAGGTGTAAACAACGGGTAGAGGCCCATTAACAAACTATCGTTTTGGGTATTCAACCCTCATAGCAAAACATGCTCTAGGACATGGATTTATCTTTGTTACATTTTGTTCCAAGTTAGGAGGAGCCAAACACATGTTTACATTGCAAAAACATTGAGACATTATCCATGTCTTGAAAATGAGATGCACATTTCTTGGAAAAGCAAGTTACTGCAGCTAGACAACTGCAGGATTTGAAGGCAGAGAACAAGTTCACAAGCCTCAAGCCCAGAAATTAGAACTCAATAGAAAGTGATGTCCATGATATAAAGTCTTCGTAAAAACCATGTATGTCATAATCACTTAACACCTTAAAAGTTCCACATAAAATTGAAGGAGGTAAGGTAAAAAAAATTTAAAACGTAATAAATCTTCTAAAAAATACAATGCTTCTCTTGGGCTTAGGGGAAATGCCGTTGTGGTTCATTATAGTAGGTTTTAGCACTAGGTGTCTATTTTAGAATTTCAATTATATTGTGGATCAAATAAAATGAACGATATTTTCTTGGATACAACTGTCAGTAAAACTAGGTTTTAAGCCAGTATTAAACAGATGCTGGAAATGTTCTAGAATGTGCATTTCATGTGAATTAAGAATGACCTAGTAGACCACTGAACAACTTGGTTTAATAGATGCCCTTTGGAAACTGGTCAGTGTACCTATAGGCAGCAATTGGAAACCCTGATCCAACAGTTGTCTTCAATAATTGGGTAATTGGATGTGATATTCTGCTTCAATTTGAATAGATCCCTTGTGGATGCAGCAGGATCCTCCAATTAGTTCTGGTGACGTTGAAGAAACATAGTTTGAAGGACTAATATAAGGGGTTACCAGTATATATTTCCGCACTGTCAGCTTGTATCTTTCGATTTATCCCTGTTATTAAGGAGAAAATGGAGGATATACTATTGAAAATTTGCAAAGAAAAGTAAATGCCATAGCTTCAAGGCTGACATGAATTGCCATTCGGAAGGGTTAGCCGATCCATCTTCAAAAGGTGCCCAACTCCTGGAAGTGAATTTAACTAAATTTGGATCTTCCACTCAAGAGGCATGAATAGCAAGACAAGTTAATAGCAGGCCACTATTATGACTGCCTTTCCTGGAGTGAAGCAATAGTGACTCATACTAGTGCGCTAGTTGGACTGCAACTTAGTAAATGGAGTGGGAATCAAATTCACTCAGTGGTCATTGAAACTCAAGACCATGTGCACTGATGCAAAGGCAAGAGAGAGTGGAAAATGATTATTATGGGAAGGCAAGATACAAGAGAAGCGAAATTATGCATGTCTAAGAATTGTCACAATGAGGCAGCAAGTATTAGGGCAGGACTTTTAGTTTAATTCAGACAGCTTTTTGAGAATTAAGAATAAGAATATTTTGAAATCAATGAAGTACAGAATGCACACTGGGGTTGACAGATCAAAGGCAAAGCAGGGAGATAAATAACTCACTTGAGCCCACTCCCTACAATAAAGCAAAACTACACTATGCATTCTATGCACCTCAAGTCTCTCAAGATGCAACCAGAAATATAAATTTCCCTCATCCTTTAAACCAAGAGCCTCTAATTAATAGCTAAGTTTGCTGTCTTTGTGTTATGCAAAGAAAGGAGAGCTGCACTGCTTTACAATATCCAAGAAAACTGTTTCTATCTGATGTAGTTTTCATTAATTGTGCAACATCCATCTTAGCTTACTCTTCAATATTAATCTATCAGCAAGCAAACTGCAGTTCTACCTTCAAATAAGCAGATAATGTAGTATTGATTTTTTTGTATCTGGGTATTCATCAGTGCTTTCATCTTACAACTTGGCAGCTGCCACAGGGCCACTCGGCTGCCAATAAGCTAAAATTTCCATGTTTCTGTTACAGTTAATTGACTCACTAGCAATGCACTGAATAGGACTTTGATATCAAAAACTAGATAAAGTTCTGAAGGATACAGGTAAGAAGCACAGCCATATTTCTTGGGAAAGTGGGAGAGTGACTCATCAAGTTGTCTTTCAAACCACACAACAGAAACTGCATTCTGACTGGACTTCTATACATTCAATGCCCAGCGTTAATTACATCTGCCAATTTCTGCAGAGGCGGACAAACAACTCAGCAAGTCAATCAATAACTGCCCCTCATTCAAGCAGTCCTGAAGATAAAAATTGCAGGTGGACTATTTGAACTATGTTTACCAAATAACAAAGTGAAATAAGCTTGGAGACAATTCTAGTTTTAAATCTGTATTCAGTGCAGAGACATGTTTTTCAGGTCTTCCAAGCAGCAAGCTGCTTGGTTAGCAATGCTGCCAATGCACAGTTCTATAGTAATTTGGAAGCTAGGACTTTTTCCACTTAGACAGCAAACAACACGACTTGGATTTATTTAGCGTCTTTCACAATCTCTGAACGTCTCAAAACTCAGCACTTTTGAAATACAGTCATCGTTGTAATGTAGGAAACTGGCCAAAAATCACTTAAGACCTTGCCCCCAGAAACCATATTCGAATGCCTTCGCACCTGGTGCGATACAAAACTTTACCAAAGTGAAGAAATTAAAGCTGGCAGAAACTCTCAAAAGATTTAAATTGGTAAGTATGCCTACACTTCAGTTCATTTTCGACTGTCAAGATAAATGTGTAACATGTGCACTGTAAACTAAGGGAAACTGAAAAGTCCTGAGCTTAATCCCCAATATATTTGTGTATTAACATGCTGCTGTTTGGTGGGGAGGTTCCCAAGCTCAAGTCAGGCGACTAATGGAGAGACTATGTGCCTCTGACCTTCCCCCGAATGAGTCACCAATGTACTTGCCAGTGTCTGGTTCAGAGCTGAATCGCAGACATTTGGATGGAGGCCACATGTGCATTGTGAAGAAGTGCTGCATGGAATGGAAGCGTTAAACAATTGAGGGCTTTTTTTTAAAATTAAAATTGTTCACAGCACACGGAGACCAAGCAGCAAATTGTCTACCTGTCCCTCCAGCTAGTGAATAATAGGCCATCATGTGAAACCAAAGGACGAAACACCTTTCTCCCAAAATATGTCAAGTCAGAAAAATGATACCATATCCTCTATGGATGACGGATCGGTTCTGTAATAAAACTCAGATGCTCTACCTTCCTATAGAAAGTTTCAAAACCAAGTGTTTAAGTAGCTCTAATGTTCTTCAATAGTCAGCATTAAGCAATCACAAGTTTATAAAAGCAGAAATTAGAGGCCTCATTTTGCAAGAACAATTCCATTACGAGTTTTTATAACTTTTGTCAAATAAAAAGGCACAATAAATTCAAGAGGATTCTAAAAAGGTCAATAGTTAACACACAATTTGCATACTATGAGCACAGCAAGATCAATTTTAAAAGTGATGAAATGATCAACAGTTTGAAAAATTTCAAGAACATCACACTTACCAATGTAGGATCCAGGTAGCTATGGGTTGCAGACCAGGACTGAGGAGTAAGGAGGCTATAAAGTGGAAACTGTTGGGGGCTGTATATTGGAGGCACATAAAATGATGTGTACCTCTGCTGAGTGTATAGGTTCATATCAAGAGGTCTGTAACCATTCTTTGGTAGAAAAGTGTTGATAGCCATTGGCTTTGCTTTAATCCTTGCCTGCAACAAAAAAATAGTCCATTCAACTTGAAACTTGACAGTACACTGTTGAAAGAATCAAGTAACTAAATCAGTGTTCAAGCATTATTCAATTTTTACCTTTATAGGCTTCCCCTGGAAGGTTTTTACTTCTTCTCGAAGGTATCTGTAAGCCTGGCCAAAATAGGTGGCATGTCAGAGCATAATCAAAAATTGGCCACTCATTTTCTAACACTAAAAATCTGGTGCAGTGATTAAGGATAAACTACAGAAATGTATACAAATCTTCAGTTAAAATGCCAACTGTAGGTGTTACTGTAGGATTGCTACTCCACTTAAATTAGAAAGTTTCACATTAGAAAGGATCCAACCATCACCCCTTGATATTAAATGGCATTACCATCACTGAATCCCCCACTATCAACATCCTGGGGGTTAACATTGACCAGAAACTGAACGGCACTTGCCATATAAATACTGTGACTACAAGAGCAGGTCAGAGGCTAGGAATCGTGCAACGAGTAATTCGCCTCCTGGCTCCCCAAAGCCTGTCCACCATCTGTCCACAAGGCACAAGTCAGGAGTGTGATGGAATACTCCCCGCTTGCCTGGATAAGTGCAGTTCCTAAAACACTGAAGAAGCTGGACACCGTCCAGGACAAAGCAGTCCACTTGATTGGCACCACATCCACAAACATTCACTCCCTCCACCACCGATGCACAGTAGCAGCAGTGTGTACCATCTACAAGATGTGCTGCAGGAATTTACCAAGGCTCCTTAGACAGCATCTTCCAAACCCACGATCACTACCACCTAGAAGGACAAGGGCAGCAGATAGTTGGGAACACCACCACCTGCAAGTTCACCTCCAAGTCACTCACCATCTGACTCAGAAATATATCGCATTCTTTCACTGTCACTGGGTCAAAATCCTGGAAAACTCTTCCTAACAGCACTACGGGTGTACCTGCACCACAAGGACAGCAGCAGTTCAGGAAGGCAGCTGACCACCACCTTCTCAAAGGCAACTAGGGATGGGCAATAAATGCTGGTCCAGCCAGCGAAGCCCACATCCCGTGAATGAATAATAAAGAAAAAGTAGGTTGCTGATTAGATATATAAATTTAGCAGTGTAGCCACAAACAACTCAAGATATTGATCTCACAATGGAAACAACTTTTCCATGCATAGTAAAACACTGCTGGGAGCACAGTTATCCAGTGTTTTTTTTTAATCCTCCATGGGGTACAAGCATCACTGGCAAGGCCAGCAGTTATTGCCCATCCCTAATTGTCCTTGCTAAGGTGGTGGTGAGCTTTTGCCTTGAACTGCTGCAATACATGTGGCATGGGTACAGCCACAAGTGCTGTCAGGGAAGGGGTTCCAAGTTTATCACTGTTCCTTCACTCTTATTGGGTCATTGCCCCAAGACAGGATGGTGTGCAACTTGGAGGGGAGCTTCCCCTGTGTCTGTTGCCCTTGTCCTTCTATTTGGGTAGAGGTCATGGGTTTGCAAAGTACTGTTGAAGGAACCTTTGGCTAGTCACTGCAGTGCATTTTGTAAATGATACACAATATATCCAGTGTACCAGATGAATACCATCAGTAAATAAGGGCTGCACACAGAACATATGCCCTACCAATATATTCAATACAGTTTTGAGTGTACAATCCAAAACTATTACCTTCAGAAGCTTCGCCACCAGCTATACTTGAAGTTCTTGTTACTTCAGGAAAACTTAAGCAGAAGTTTTAACTGAAGGGCAGACTGGCTCAGTGAAGTTAACAAGATGCATTCACAATCACAAACAAGCTCAGCATACTCTGCTAACAGGCATTCAGCCAGGGTCATCTGATTATTTCTCAGGTGTCAACTCAGTTTCCATATTGTTATATTTAAAAGATATAAATATTTGAAATTGAAATTAAGCTTAGTTCATTATTGGAAAACTTCTTATAAATGGTGCAAATGGAAACATTATTGTAAACAAAAATAAAGATCAACAATTATATTTACAAGTTGTTTATTCATGAAGTTAAAATGGTTCAAAGGATTGTTTATATTTTAAACTTACAAAAGGCTTTGTAATTACCGCTACAGATTTTAGGGTGAAGTGGGGACATTTAATTCTTTTGCAATTTCCTTTTGTGTAATACTACGTTTTAATTCCAGGAGATTAAAGACATTTCATATCAAGCACCCAATGTCAACATTGAGCACCCTTTAGTAAGGCACAGTACATATTGATGCAGAATGAAGTGCTCATCTGTCTCAGTTCAAAGAGCACCCTCTACTGCATTTGCCTAGTATCACCCCTTTCCAACTTTTTACAGCCACCTTTGTCTACCTTTTCTGAATTATCAATTGTTATGCTGTAGACTTGCTTTCAACTAGATCGAAATAGCCCAAATGTATTCTACATACAGTCATCACAAAAAACACACGTGACTTTTGTGCCTTCAATCTCGGCTCATTTTCAACCTGGATCCCAGAAGTCAAAATGCAATTGGTCAAGACACAACCAAAGTTTAAAAGAATCTTATAAGTCAATGACCAGAACTTAGTGCTGTCCTGGAAGCATGTGCAGATGTACAAGTAATTAAACCAATAAAAAGCCTGACAAAATCTTGATAAGAATAACTGGCTTTACCTGTTGTGCATCAGCCTCTGATTCAAAGGTGATAAACCAGTTGTCATTGTAGGCAAATTCACAACTCATGAACTTTGGGAAATTTTCTCCTTTGAAGAGTGCTTCTACCTCCTGGAAAAAGAATCAGCTGGTTGATTATGGTGCATACATATTTCATGTAGGGAGGTTCTACCTATAAACATTCATTTCTCCCAAAAAAAGGACACAGTCCCTGTACAAATACTCAAGAATATGCACCTCATTTTAATCCCAACCACTTGGGGGAGAAGCACATATGTAGCCTACGCTTAGCACTGCCCTTGCACCGATTTCTTAATTTAGTGTGCCAGTAGTGGAGCAATAACTGGCTCAAGTCAATTTACATAATTACATGGGTACAGAATTCCACAAAATAGGAGAGCCGACAAGTCTGCACAGCAGTAATTACAGCAACCAACAAAACCACTGTTACGTTCTTTGTACGGTTATCCTTTTATGTCAACTAGTTTCAAAAAGTTTAGGATCAAAAATCCAAATTCTTGGAGATCAAGTCTTCAATTATGGTCGAAGGGACTGTTCTGCGGTTTAAGATGATCATGATTTATTGAATACTGCTGCCTAGCAAAAGGGAGAAAAGACTTTTCAAATGTAGGAAAAACCATTTTAACCTAATAAGTAGCAAGCGCTAAATCTTGAGTTTTGCTCCAATTAGACCTTCAACACATTATCTACAGGGGTTGGATACTGTGGAACTATAACATCTGGAACAAGCTAAATGCTATTTATGCCAAGTAGAACTGCCTTTATCCAGTTGAACTAAAATATTCACCAGCCTGCTATTATTCCCAGTAGAGTGTATTTGTCCAGGTGTGATTCATATCTTCAAAAATTGTGTAATTATTGCAGTACTAATGTACAAGTTTAACAAAGATCCTGGATTCCTCTCATGGATCTGCTTGCAAGAGGTCATCATTACAGGACTTGTGAGACCAAGCAGCTGGATCTTGATTTAATAGATCAGCTTAGTCTTCTGTCTGCTGACTATGCTGTTAATGTTCCTGAAGATCTTGCTTACGTAAATTATGCTGGATCTGCTTGTTTGTCATTGCACTGGATCTTAGACTAACTTCTGGGTTCCATTGTTGATAAATAAATTGTGCATATCTTCAAAAGTTAAAATTTTTCACATTCAACTGAAAAGGAGTTACTTTAAATAAGTTTTTGTTTAGTTCTTACCTCAATGGGTGTTGACTCTGGTACTTCCCGCAGAATTACAATGCAGCGGTTTTGATTTGGCCTGACTTTCTCTCCCTTTTCATCCACTTGGACCAAAGGCAATGCTAAATAAATTACAGGATATTTTCAGCAATAATTCTTTTCAAAATACTGCTTTTTATATTAAATGCAACGCAAACTTACATCTCAAAACTTCAATAATCAGGTCCACATCGGTGCTTAGCTTCTTCACATGGTCAAGATTTGCTACAGTCAGTATTGGCACATACTGGTCACTATCCATTTGGGAGACCAGGTACATATCAGTGGCCAGATTTTCTCTGGGGAAAAAAAAAGACAATTTAATGTGAACAACCAGATTTTCAATTAGAACTTAGAAATGGGTATAAATTTATGTCCCTCAAGTCTGTAAATTTTAAACGGTAATGTTCAAGTTTTGTACGCCTAGACGTATTGGTGACCACCTGCCCAGGGGGAGGTCCTCTGTTCATTCCTCCACACCATGTGGTCCTGCACCTTCAGGAGATGCTTGGAAGAGACTCCCATTTTCAACTTCAATGGGCAACGTGACAAGGGAAAAGAACACAAGGTGGCTTCCTATTCCCTTCCTCATGTGTGTTTGAAGGAAACACAAGTCCTCTTTCCCAAAGATCCTCCACCTCCACAAGGCTGTGGGCCAAGTGCTGGTAAATGGGATTAGGTAGCTAGGTCAGGTATTTCTCACGTGTCAGTGCAGACTCGATGGGCACCACTGCCAAAATTCACTGGTTCCACCGCCATCAGCTTTAACTTAGTTATGGGACCTTACCTGGAACGACTAGAACAAGCCCCCCCCCCCCCCCCCCCCCCCATGTCTCAAGTTACATTGCTACCCTATGCCCAAATACCTGCTTAAAATGCTCTAGCGAGCCATTTCAAAATAGAGGGTAAAGCCTTAGCTCCTCTGATTGGATGGTAAAGTTACAACTTGACAGTAATTAACCAAACAGATCAGAGTTATGCAGGATCAATTCCTGGTTATTCATCTGAACCAAGACAGAAATTGGGCACAATTAACGTCTAGAGCCTTGACCTTAGGAGAATAAAGAACATAAGCAAGCATTTCTAATCACAGTCTCTTGACATAACACATGCAGAATTGAGATAGGTGGTGGACTGGGTTTGGCTTTCACATTTCATGAATACATGATTGGTGATGTCTGCATTCAGATGTACTAAGGAGCTGAATCTTCATTCAGTTAATTGGCTGGGGTGCTAATATCTACCAACCAGAACTTTGCTGGAGCTTCTAGCCAGTCATTGCTGCCCCTCCACCTGCAGTCAGCCCTCATTCTCCAACTTGTACTAACTTCAGGATCTTTTTGTTTATGGATTTAAAATCTGTAAGCTTCCAACAGGTTCTGGGGAGGAGAAAATTCTTAAGCATGCAGACCTTTTTCTTAAAAAAAGGGTGACACAATTGGTTCAGGTATATCCACTCACGTATTTGTTCACAATGTTAGATGTCTAAGCATGAAAATATCCATCACTAATGTGATTTCTGGCAATTTAAGATACTTCATTAAAGCTTTATATGCAGAATTTGTACAGCATTTTTCAGATACTGAAAATTTGTTGTTTTAGCAAGCTTATGGGGAAAATCTGCAATAGTAGAGATGACTTGAACATAAGATAAATTTTATATCAAAGCAAAATTCAGAAAAATTACAACTCAGGACTCACCGAGACAAACAGAACTCCAGTGTCTTTTTCAGCAGCTCTCGAAGGTCTTCTTGACCAACTGTCTCCTGTTCCAATAGTGTCTGATCTCCTCCTAAAAAAAAACCCAAAAAAACAGTTTCTTCAGGAAAATGCACTTTCACACATCATCAGACTTTAAATTAGTCTAATGCAGTGCAACTCATTAATCTCTCCCATCCAGGTTCATTGTTCAGCTTTCACTGACAGCAAACAGGTAAATTACAGGAGTATAGCATCCAATGTTACAAAGCAAATTTACAAATTAAAATCCTACCAGGAGGGGCAATCCAATACAGCAACTAGTCTGTGCAAATGTCTGCCAGTTACAAGTTGCAATAGGAGGGAATTTTACTACATATCTAACTTCAAAGGCTAATTAAAACTTAAAATGTCTTGAAGGAAATTAAAGGAAAAAAGTCTGAAGTGAAGTAACATAAAACTATAACATTTAAATATGGTGAAACAATTGAATAAGTAACTAGTACTAACTCACTAGGGAGTAGCGCATGACACCCCAGACTACTGCTTGCACATTGATGTTGAATTCTGTTGTATTTGGGGAAAAATAAAAGAAACAGACAGACTGCTGCGGATTAAACTTCAAATATGTTCCCATGTATGACACAGCATTATTCATCAAGATGAAAGCCTACAAAAAAAAACTTTTCAAACAGCAGTACACATTTGAGATACAAATCTAGAACTGACAAACTCAACCAAAAAGCTTGCCCCAGCAAAATATTTGAAGTTAATTAGAATAGTGCCCCCTAACATTAGAATTAATTATCTCAGGTTAATTGAGTGAAGTGTGCAAGTGTTGAAGGGCAAGAAGTTGCACCAACAATTCAAGACAACGTGCAATGGTTGAAATCAGCAATACATCCTTGCACACGCAATGACATCATAATATTTATGGCACCAAGCTGTCTTTTCAAAAGGTTAATTTAGATTGTAACCTGGCAAGAAGAAACTTAAGCATAACCATGTCGTGTAAATAATCGCCATATGGTATATGTTACCAAGGAAAGCATTGAGGCCAGCGTGCTCCATGCATTCTTTTTGCTGTTCACTTTAGTTTGAAGTGAACATAAACTGAGACATGCTAGCCAAATCAGAAATCCACTGCTCATTAAAATTGGCAAACATCACAATTAAAGACAGATGATAGTTATTCCAACTGGCCCTGTATATTATTCCAACTGGCCCTGTATATTATGAGAAATGCAAACAATGTAGTATGCTGCATGCTTTTGTAAAATGAGCCCAACCCTTGATAATTAAACTGCAATACTCTTTTTTTTACCTGCCTGTCTGGTTCCATGCATTGTCTCATATTCTGAGTAGAAAGAGTCAGAGCACTGGAGTGTTACAGTATCCAGATCTGGTTGTTCAGCGGAAGGAACCGTCAGGGAGGACTCCTGTGATGGACTTTGAAATGACTTGCCAGCATCACCATTGGTCTCAAATCCTGTCAAAAGCAGAAAAATAAAAGATTGGAAAAAACCTTCCTTTATCACCTACGTCAGATTAGAACACTAAATTCCGTCTTTACCACCACACTCACCTCCCCCCGACCCCAAAATGTTTGGCATTTTAATGGGCAGTGGAATTCTATGATTTGGCTAGCATGTCTCAGTTAATATAAAAGCAAAAAACTGCAGATGCTGGACATCCAAAACAAAAACAAAAATACCTGGAAAAACTCAGCAGGTCTGGCAGCATCTGCGGAGAGGAACACAGTTAACGTTTCGAGTCCGAATGACCCTTCAACAGAACTAAGTAAAAATAGAAGAGAGGTGAAATATAAGCTGGTTTAAGGGTGGGTGGGACAGGTAGAGCTGGATAGAGGGCCAGTGATAGGTGGAGATAACCATAAGATGTCACAGACAAAATGGCAAAGAGCTGTTGAAGGTGGTGATATTATCTAAGGAATGTGATAATTAAGGGTAGAAAGCAGGACATGCAAGGTACAGATAGCCCTAGCGGGGGTGGGGTGAGGTGAAGGAATCAAAAAAGGCTAAAAGGTAGAGATAAAACAATGGAAAGGAAATACATTTAAAAATAATGGAAATAGGTGGGAAAAGTAAAATCTATATAAATTATTGGGAAAAAAAGAGGGGGATCGGAAAGGGGGTGGGGACGGAGGAGAGAGTTCATGATCTAAAATTGTTGAACTCAATATTCAGTCCAGAAGGCTGTAAAGTGCCTAGTCGAAAGATGAGGTGCTGTTCCTCCAGTTTGCGTTGAGCTTCACTGGAACAATGCAGTAAGCCAAGGGCGGACACGTGGGCATCAGAGCAGGGTGGAGTGTTGAAATGGCAAGCAACAGGGAGGTCTGGGTCATGCTTGCGGACAGACCAAAGGTGTTCTGCCTAATCTGTTCAACTTTTCTTCATAAGACAACCCGTTCACCCCAGAAATGAATCCAGTGAACCTTCTCTGAACTGCATCCAAATCAATACTGGGCACGACTAAATTTCTCACGCAGCACCATACATTCACATGGCCAGCTGATAACATTTTTAGAAGTAACTACAACAACTAACTTCTGCTTTGTCATGCATTCATGGATGAGTTGGAAACGCCAAAACTATTCTCCTTGGTCTCCACCAGAAACTCTGTTCCTTAGTTTACAAAACCATAAGACGTAGGAGCAGAAGTAGGCCATTCGGCCCATCGAGTCTGTTCCGCCATTCAATGATCGGATTATCCTCAACTCCACTTTCCTGCCTTTCTCCCATAACCCTTGATTCCTTTACTCATTAAAAATCTGTCTCTCTCAACCTTGAATATACTTAATGACCCAGCCTCTACAGTCCTCTGCGGTAAAGAATTACACAGGTTCACTACCCTCAGAAGAAATTCCTCCTCGTCTCTGTCTTAAATGGGCGATCCCTTACTCTGAGATTATGCCCTCTGGTCCTCGACTCTCCAACAAGGGGAAGTAACCTCTCAGCATCTACCCTGTCAAGCCCCCTAAGAATCTTATATGTTTCAATAAGGTCACCTCTCATTCTTCTAAACTCCAGCGAGTACAGGGCCAACCTACTCAACCTCTCCTCATTAGAAAATCCCATCATACCTGGGATCAGCCTAGTGAACCTTCTCTGGGCTGCCTCCAATGCCAGTATATCTTTCCTTGGATATGTGGACCAAACTATTCACAGTACTCTGATCTAATTAGTGCCTTGTATAGTTTCAGCAAGGCTTCCCTATTTTTATACTCCATTCCCTTTGAAATAAAGGCCAACATTCCATTTGCTTTCCCTTTTACCTGTTGAACTTGTATGCTAGCTTTTTGATTCATGCACAAAGACCCTCAAGTCCCTCTATGCTGCAGATTTCTGCAATCTTTCTCCATTTAAATATTCAGCTCTTATATTCTTCCTGCCAAAGTGCATAACTGCACATTTTCCTACACTGTATTCCATCTGCCAAGTTTTTCCCCACTCACTCAACCTGTCTCTATCCCTTTGCAGACTGTGTCACCCCCAACACTTGTCTTCCCACCTATTTTTGTGTCATCCGCAAATTTGGCGATAGTACATTCATTTCCCTCATCCAAGTCATTAATATATAATGTAAATTATTCTGGCCCCAGCACTGATCCCTGTGGCACCACACGATACCATCCTGAAAATGCTCCCCATATCCCAACTCTTGTCTTCTATTAGTTAGCCAATCCTCTATCCATGCTAATAAATTTCCCCAGCATGATTTTCCCTTCCTGAAGCCATGCTGAGTCTGCTCAATTATATTGTGTATTTCTAAATGCTCTGCTATTATGTCCTTTATAATACTCTAACATCTTCCCAATGACGGATGTTAAGCTAACTGGCCTATATAGTTACCTGTTTTTTGTCTCCCTCCTTTTTTGATTAAGGATGTTACATTGGCAGTTTTCCAATCCTCTAGGGCTTTTCAGAAGGTAAGAGTTCTTCGCAGATTACTACCAGTGCATCCACTATCTCTGTAGCTACTTCCTTTAATATTCTAGGGTGCAACCCATTAGGTCCAGGGGACTTATCTGCCTTTAATCCCATTAGTTTTCTTAGTACTTTTTCTCTACTGGTCGTTATTGTATTTATTTCCTCCCCCCACCCCCACTTTTGCCCCTTGATTATTTAGTATTTTTGGAATGCTATTTGTGTCTTCCACCGTGCAGACTGACACAAAGTATTTATTCCACTCCTCTGCCATTTCCTGGTTCCCCATTATTATTTCCCTAGCCTCATTCTCTAAGGGGCCTATGTTCACTTTGGCCTCTCTCTTCCTTTTTATATATTTAAAGAAGCTCATACTGTCCGTTTTTATATTACTTGCTAGTTTACCCTCAGTTTATTTTCTCGCTCCATTTTTTTGGTCATCTTTGTTGGTTTCTAAAGCTTTCCAATCCTCTGGTTTACCACTAATCTTTGCCACATTGTACGTTTTTTCTTTCAATTTGATACTATCCTTAACTTCCTCAGTTAATCATGTTTGGTTTATCCCCTTCCTAAAATCCTTCTTCCACGCTGGGATATATCTTTGTTGAAACATGAACTATTTTCTTAAATGTCTGCCATTTTTCATCAACTGTCTTTTCTGCTAAACTCCTTTCCCAGTCCACTCCAGCCAACTCTGCCCTCATTCCTTTGTAATTACCCTTATTTAAGTTTAGCACAGTTGTTTCTGACCCAAGTTTCTCACTCTCAAACTGAATGCTAAATTCAACCATCTTATGGTCACTGTTTCCCGGGGGTCCTTTTATTCTGAGATCATTTATTAAACCTGCCTATTAAACATATTACCAGATCAAAAATAGTCTGACCCCTGGTTGGATCCACAACATATTGTTCTAGGAAACTGTCCCGAATACACTCTAAGAATAGTTGCTCGTGGCTACCTCTGCCAATTTGAAATTCCCCAATCTACATGATGATTAAAGTCACCGATGCCTTCATTATCTCCCGATTTGTTCTCTGTACCACAGTATAGCTGTTAGGGGGCCCATAGACTACTCCCACCAGTGTCTTCTCCCTCTTATTTCCTCTTGTTATTTCTTACCTCCACCTATATGGATTCTACATCTTCCCATCCATGGTCATTTCTTGCTATCGTACTTATTCCATCTCTTATTAACAAAGCTACCCTACCACCCTTTCCTTCCTGCCTGTCCTTTTTAAAAGTCAAATACCCCTGAATATTTAGTTCCCAGCTTTGATCTCCTTGTAACCATGTCTCCATAATGGCTATAAGATCATACCCATTAACCTCTATTTGTGCCGTTAATTCATTTATTTTGTTCCAAAAACTACGTGCATTTAAGTAAAGAGCCAGTAATTTTGCCTTTTTACCATTCCCCCCCCCCACCCAATACCCAATCATTACCCAAATAGCTGCCCTGCAATGCTGCCATACCCTTTTGCTTTGTTAGCCTACGTATCCCCTCTCCAGAACCACTAGCCCCAGCACCCCCACCCCCTCCATTTAGTTTAAAGCCCTCTCTACAACCCTAGTTATTCAATTCGCCAGGACACTGGCGCCAGCACATTTCAAGTGAAACTCGTCCGACCAGAACAGCACCCTTCTACCCCAGTATTCATATGCCAGTGCCCCACGAACTGAAACCCATTCCTCCCACATCAATCTTTGAGCTGACTCAATGGCAAAGGAAGAGGGATAGAGGGGGAGCCAGGCTGGTTGCAGCTATGGCATCCATTTTGACTGAGCTGCTGACCCCAACTGTGCCATCACCAACTATGTATTCAACCTCTATGTTCTTGCCTCAAAACTCGTTCTGCCAAAATCTTCACCTAAACCTTTGTTGCTTCGAGACTCAACTTTCCAATGCTTTCCTGGCTCAATGACAAATTTAGTGGGCACAGCAGACTAATTCCTGTAGTAGGATAGATTGAATGTGCAGAGATTCGTGTTGTAAAATCCAGACTTACCTTGCAGTTTGGAGCAGGCTGCACGTGTACAAATCAGCATCAAGTTCTTTGAGCCAACAGGCCCAGCACACCACGTAAAGCAAAAAGGGAAAACAGCTTTAAAACTTGAATCATGTCTTCAATGGCGCCTCACTCCCAGTCACAGAGTCCCAGGCTGGGAACAGGGAGAGGACCCAGTTAAATTTAAAAGCAGGAAAAGTGCTGTGGTCAGCATACTAAATGAAGAGGGCTCAGGAGAAGCCCTGGCAAATTAACAGGGCAGAAGTCTGGTGACTCCACCTCCATGCTGTGGGATGCCAAGGTGAAGGTACCCCTTTGGAGTAGTAGTGTTCTCCTTGGAATGGCCAAAGAGTTGAAGTTGTGCTTGTGAGTTGGTACTTGAATGCAGATCCAGGAATCCAGGGGAATGGAATCTCAGGAGATGAGATTGAAACCCTGCGAGGTGAGCCATCGTTGAGTCCGCCTGAGTTGGAGCGACTTGGAGGCAGAATTCCAAAGTGAGATCTAAGGTGAAGACTGTAACCCCTCATATGAGTGTGTTTCAACGAGATTGGTTGATTCTGTTTACTGACGTCTGGGTGGGTTGCTGCGAGATCAGTGAACTCTTTTGGTCAGATCTGCCACTTACGCAGTGTAGTGTGTTTGACCATAGTTTGTCTGTTAATTCATATGTACTTCAAATTAATCCTTAATGTTCGAGTACAAGATAGATATTGTATATTGTTTCATCTTTCTGACTTTGCATAGTGAAAGTTTTCATTTTTGTTTGCTCAAAACCCATGGAATTTTGTGGCTTTATTCTATTAGCGACTGTCTTGATTCTCAAACTTTGTCGACTTTAGGTGCAGGTGTAGACCATAAGATCCTCCAGGAATATTCTAATATTTAATATAGTCATGGCTGATAATCTATATCAGCTATATGTTCCTGCCCTCTGCCCACATTGCTGAGTCTCAGGCTTGAATATACTTAATGACTGAGCACCAAAACCCTCCTGGGGAAGAGAATTCCAAAGATTTTTCGCAACCTTGAGTGAAAAACGCTCTCATCTTGGTTCTAAATAGCTGGCCCCTTTGCGTGAGACAATGGCCCCCATTTCTAATTTGTTCAGTCAGGAAACACCACCTCTCAGCATCTAACCTGTCAAGCTCTCTCAGAATTTTGTGTTTTAATGAGACCCACCCCTCGTTCTTCTGAACTCGAGATCATAGGTTCATTCTACTCAATCGCTCCTTGTAGGACAGTTTTCTCATCCCAAGAATCAATGTTGTGAATCTTCGTTGCAGCCCCTTCAAAGCAAGTATATTCTTAGAACAGAAAGGGTTAAAGGGAGATTTAAGAGCGGTGCTCAGCATTGAGACCATAGTAATACCATAAGACATAGGAGCAGTAGGCCATTCAGCCCATCGAGTCTACTCCAACATTCATCGAGATCATGGCTGATCTGATAATCCTCAACTCCACTTTTCTGCTTTTTTCCATAACCCTTGATTCCCTTACTGATTAAAAATCTGTCTCTCTCAGCCTTGAATATAAGTAACAATCCAGCCTCTACAGCCCTCTGCGGAAACAAATTCCACAGATTCACAACCCTCAAAAGAAATTCCTCCTCATCTATCTTAAATGGGCAACCCCTTACTCTGCGATTATGCCCTCTGGGTCCTAGACTCTCCCACAAGGGAGAAATTACCTCTCAGCATCTACCCTGTCAAGCCCCTTAAGAATCTTACATGTCTCAATAAGGTCGCTTCGCATTCTTCTAAACTCCAATGAATACAGGACCAACCTAAATCAACCTCTCCTCATAAGAAAATCCCTCCATAACTGGGATTAACCTTGCGAACCTTCTCTGGGCTGCCTCCAACGGCAGCATATCTTTCCTTAGATACGTGGACCAAAACTGTTCACAGTATTCTAGGTGTGGTCTAGCTTGTGCCTTGTATAGTTTTAGCAAGACTTCCCTATTTTCATACTCCATTCCGTTTGAAATAAAGGCCAACATTCCATTTGCCTTCCCTATTATCTGTTGAACTTGTATGCTAGCTTTTTGGAATTCGTGCACGAGGATTCCCAAATCCCTCTGTGCTGCAGCTTTCTGCAGTCTTTCGCCATTTAAATAATATTCAGCTCTTATATTCTTCCTGCTAAAGTGCATAACATCACATTTTCCCACATTATATTCCATCTGCTAAGTTTTTGCCCACTCACTTAACCTGTCTATATCCCTCTGTAGGCTCTTTGTGTCATCCTCACCACTTGACTTCCCACCTATTTTTGTGTCATCTGCAGGCTTGGCAATAGTACACTCACTTCCCCCATCCAAGTCATTAATACATGTTGTAAATCATTGTGTCTCCAGCACTAATCCCTGTGGCACACCACTGGTTACAGGTTGCCATCCTGAAAATGCCCCCCTTATCCCAACTCTTTTTCTTCTATTAGTTAGCCAATCCTCTATCCATGTTAGTATGCTAACCCCAACGCCATGGGGGGCTCTTATCTTATTAAGTAGCTGTGTGGTACCTTATCAAACGCCTTTTGGAAATCCAAATATATCACATCTATTGGTCCCCTTTTATCTATCCTCCTTGTTACTTCCGCAAAGAATTCTAATAAATATGTCAGGCATGATTTTCCCTTCATGAAGCTATGCTGACTCTGCTTGATTATATTATGCATTTCTAAATGCTTTGCTATTACATCCTTTATAACAGACTAACATTTTCCCAATAACGATGTTAAGCTAACTGGCCGATAGCTACAAGTTTTTTGTCTCCCTCCTTTTTTGAATATATTACATTGGCAGCTTTCCAATCCTCTGGAACTTATCCAGAATCGAAGGATTCTTGGAAGACTGCTACCGGTGCATCCACTATCTCTGTAGCTTTAATATCCTAGGATGCAATCCATCAGGTCCAGGAGTGTTAGAAGTGTAGATAGGGACAAAGATTCCTCCCTCGGCAAGAGGGTTGGTAACCAGAGGAAACAGATTTAACCTAATTGGCAAAAAAGCCAGAGGGGAGATGAGAATTTTGATTAGGCAGTGAGTTATTTATTATCTATGAAGTATAATGTGGGCAAATATGAACTTGTTCACTTTGACAGCAAGTAAGAAAATCAGTATACTATTTAAATGGAGAAAGTTTGCAGAACTCGGTGGTACAAAGGGATCTAGGTGTCCTAGTACATGAATCATATCAATTTAGTATGCAGGTACAGCAGGCGATCAGGAAGGCAAATGGAATGTTGTTTCTTGCAAGGGGAATGGAATATAATGGAAGTTTTACTGCAGCTGTACAGGCCATTGGTGAGACCACATCTGGAGGACTGTGTGCAGTTTTAGTCTTATATTTAAAAAATGGTGGAGATGGAGAGATCAAGTAGGTGACCAAAAGCTTTGCCAAAGAGATAGGTCTTAGGATGACAGAGGGGGGTTTAGGATGGGCAAATCCAGAAAAAGAAACAAAATTTGGAAATTCAGGTCAGATAGCATCTGTGAAGAGAGAACTGTTAACCTCTCAGATCAATGACCTTTCATTAGAACAAGATTCTGATGAAAGGTCATTGACCTGAAATGTTAACTGTTCCTCAGTTCACAGATGACCTGCTCAGTATTCCAGCTTTGTGTTTTTATTTCAAATTTTCAGCAACGACAGTATTTTCATTTTGTTTTAGGGAATTCCAGAGCTTGGGGCATAGTTGTCAGTGGTAAAAAAAAAAAAGTTGGCACGCTCAAGAAGCCAGAATTGAAGCCGAGAGATCTTGCTGTGATGTGGAGCTAGGAGGAAGTTAGAGATGGGAGGGATGAGGCCATAGAGGGATTAGAAATTCAGGACACAAATTTTAAAATCAAGACATTACAGGGCCAAGAGCCAATGTAGGTCAGCAAGCACAAGTGAAAGAAACCTGATGCAAATTAAGATACAAGCAGAGTTTTGGAACAGCCTTTAAATACAGAAGGCACAAGGTACGTGGTCATCCATGGAGAAGTGTGAAGTTGAGTCTAGGAGCAATGAAGGTTTAGATGAGGGTTTCAGCAGAACAAGTCTTGAGGCAAAGGTGAGTATTGAGGTTGAATAGATAGTTGGTGATGGCACAGTTGGGGTCAGCAGCTCAGAGTCAAAAAGGATTCCATGGATGTGAACAGTCTGGCACCCCCTCTATCCCTCTTCCTGGCCACTGAGTCAGTAAGATGGTTGTATTGGAGAAATTAATGGGACTGAAAGTTGATAAGTCCCCAGGACCTGATATTCTGCATCTCAGAATGTTGAGAAGTTGCTATAGAGATAGCGAATGCATTGGTGATCATTTTCCAAAATTCGATAGATCCTGGAATGGTTCCTGAAGCGTGAAAGGTAGCAAATGTCACCCCACTATTTAAAGGGGGGGGGGAGAAGAGAGAAGTTGGGAACTACAGACCTGTTAGCCTTACATCAGTAGTACGGAAAATGCTAGAATCTATAATGTGATAAATGGATACTTGTATAATCATGATCTGATTGGACATAGCATGGATTAACGAATGGGAAATCATGTTCGACAAACTTGGAGTTTTTTGAAGATGTTACGAACAAAATTGATAAAAAGGAGTCGATGGACATGGTATACTTGGATTTTCAGAAGGCTTTTGATAAAGTCCCCCGCAGGAGGTTGATTAGCAAAATAAAAGCACACGGGATGGGAGGCAATATACTGGCATGGATTAAGGGTTGGTTAACAGGCAGACAACAGGAGGAATAACAGGTCATTCTCGCATTGGCAGGCTGTGACCGGTGGAGTACCACAAGGATCAGTACTTGGGGCCCCAGCTATTCACAATATATATCAATGATTTAGATGTGGGGGCAAAATGTAATATTTCCAAATTTGTGGATGGTACAAAGCTAGGCGGGAATGTTTGTTGTGAGGAAGATGTAAAGCAGTTACAGGAAGATTTGAACAGACTTAGTGAGTGGGCAAGAACATGGCAGATGGAATATAATGTGGAAAAATATGAGAGGTTATCCACTTTGGCAGAATATTTCCTAAATGGTAAGAGATTAGAAACTGTAATGTATAAAGGGACCTGAGTGTTCTTGTCCATAAGTCACTGAAAGCTAACATGCAGGTGCAGCAGGCAATAAGGAAAGCTAATGGAATGTTAGCCTTTATCGCAAGAGGATTTGCGTACAGGAGTAGTGAAGTCTTGCTTCAATTGTTTAGAACCTTGATTAGATCGCACCTGGAGTAGTGAGAGAAGTTTTGGTCCCCTTACCTCAGAAAGGATATTATTGCCATAAAGGGAGTACAATGAAGGTTCACCAGGCTTGTTCCAGGGGTGGCAGGATCCAGGTTAAGCAGGGAGATTGGGGAAACTAGGCCTGTATTCTCCAGGGTTTTAAAGAATGAGAGATGATCTCATTGAAACCTCTCAAACACTTAAAGGAATTGGCAGGGTAGATACAGGTTTCCCCTGGTTGGGGAATCTAGAACCAGGACACGAAAGGGGACACCACTTAGGACCGAGATGAGGAGAAATTTCTTTACTCGGAGGGTTGTGAATCTTTGGAATTTTCTATCCCAAAGGGCCGTGGAAGCTCAGTCATTGAATATGTTTAAGGTAGAGATTGATAGATTTCTGATTAACAATAACGTGAAGGGGTTTTGGGATAGTGTGGGTAAAAGGCATCGAGTGTTTGATCAACCGTGAATGTACTGAATGGCAGAGTAGGTTTGACGGGCTGAATGGCCTTCTCCTGTTCCTATGTTCCTAAACTAAGGAACAGAGTTTCTGATGGAGACCAAAGGCATTGGCTTCGGCACTTCCAACTCATCCAATATTGGATGATTGACAAACAGCATGACAAAACAGAGGTTAGTTGTAGTTGTTACTTCTAAAATGTTATCAGCTGGTCATGTTAATGTCTAGTGCTGCATGAGAGTTTTATTTATTGTAAAATTAAAATCACCAGAACATTCCATACCTTCTGGGCAAGTATCAGGAGCCCCCAGTTGTTCTTCCCAAGTTTCACAGGCATTGCTTGCAGCAGCATCCAGATTTAGCACATGATTTGCCCAAACTTTGGCATTAGGATTCAGCTCCGAAACCTTGGCTGACTCCTGCCAAAACAAGAAAAGTTCCACTTAAAAACTCAGGCATACCAAATTTTACTAAACGCACAAGTTAAAATTCATTCCAGAAACAGTTAAAGTAAACCTACAGTCTTGGACGAAGTGTTGCAGCTACAAAATTGTGCACAAAAGCATGAACTTTTGAATTACTCACTACAGTACTCATTTGACATTTTTTTAAACTAACTACTTACTGACAACTTCCTTAAAGCAGTTAGACACGACACAGGAAAGCAGATAACACACCAAGTATTAATGGGAGACATGTCCAAAATCTTGGTTTAAGAGATGGCTTTTCGGAATTCAGGGAGGCCATTGCAGAAAGCCTTGTAGATGGAACTCTGCAGGGTAGATCTGAAGCACCCAAGGGTCTATCAAGAACCAGAGACTTACAGCAGATAGGAACAAAATTATCCCAACCATTCCATGCTCCCTCTTTGGTAGGGTGATGCAAATCTAATTCGACTGCACTATTCCTTGCCAGTAATTTCCTCTGCAAATTTTATCTATTCTTCCTTTAAAAGAAGCATTGGTCTCTGCTCCAATCAATCATATGACAAAGCACTCCATGCTCTAAACTTGTGTAACATACTTTTCTTATTTCTCTCCACATTGATGCTCATCACAGACTCCCAAATGAGAGGAAACAGCCTTTCCACCTAACTCCTTTCATCTGCTCTTAACTTTCTCTACTTCAATGGAAATAGTTCCAATATCTCTGAATAAGGGTCAAGAAGGACTCAAACATTAACTCTGTCTCTCTCCACAGGTGCTGCCAGACCTGAGTTTTTCCAGCATTTTGTGTTTTTCAGGTTTCCAGCATCTGCAGTATTTTGCTTTAATCCAATCTCTTAAGTCTCGTCTCAACTTCATTTCTTCGCCCTGATATTACCCTACATAATTACATTAAGCTATCCAAACCTAAAATTTGCTTTATACAATGAAGCATTGAAAATAACACTAATACATCCAATAAGGAAATCAGGAGAAACTTTATTCAGTATTGAGGAGTGGAATGCACTACCTCAAGAGTGTGGAAGGTAATTAACATAGATGCTGTTAAGATAAAGTTAGGGAAACAGGAGAGAGAAAGGAATAGAACAATATGTCTACAAGGTTAAATAATCTAAGGAAGGAGGAGGCTCATGTAGAATAAACACCTGCATGGAGTGGTTGAACTGGTTGGGTTGAATGGCCTGTTTCTGTGCAGTAAATTTAATGTATTATTATTCCCAAGGCAATTAAACTTTACTTATCTCTCATACAGCCAGCTTTAACTATAAGTGCACCACTTCCAAGCCTACTCCATTGCAAGAAACACATATTGGGAGATGTGGTCAGGGAAGTAAAGGAGGGAAGGTGGAACAGAGCTTCAAATCTCAGATGCAAAGTCATCTACTACACCCTGCACAGAGTAAAGGAGGGGTGTGGAGAGGGGGTGAAACAGTAATTCTCGATGTAGTCAACCCAGCTCTGGTGCAAGAATAACCAAACTAGTTGCATACGGGATGTACAAACTTAGGGTGTAAGGCTAATAGTAGTAGGTACAAGAAACAATGAACACAGGTGAGGGAAAAGGTGGCTCTGACAGCTGGAGGGCTAGGAGAGGAAAGAGTTGGTAGTTCGAGTTAAAAATCAGTGGAGTTGTGGCAAGAAAAAGTCTGATGCCTCCCCCAGTAGAGGGCAGCAAACCACAGTCTCACACAAACCTGTATGAATGGTAGTCTATTTTTTTTTCTTTAAATTCTTTAAGACTGGGCACTCATTTTCTTTCCAATATTGGATTCCTTACACTCAATCTTGCTTATTTCTGTGGTGCACTTTTACAGGTTGCATTCAAGCTCAGCAAAGCCTCTCTTGCAAAGAGACAGCACAGTCATTGCTAAACTTTTCAGCCAACACAAGTGGTATGCTTTATTGTAAGCAGAAAATAGACATGTAAATAGATAAGCTCTCAGGTCACAATATACAAACCAAAGCAATTCTGCATTTGATGTGCTGACAAATTTAAGTTGCAATGTCACACAGCATTTTTTTTTTGCTATTCACTATAAAATTTCAAACAAACTTAAGGATAGTAAACTTTCTATCGACAATAAAAAGTGCTACTAGTAGTACACAGCCAGAGATATGTGAAGTTCTAGATATGCTCTTGAGCAGTCTCTGATTGTCAAATTTTGCATGTCATGCAAATTGTATCTTTCACTAAGCACAGAAAGCTTAAGAATCAATGACAGCAGACCAAAACAAAATGATTGGGATCCTCACCAAGAACTGATGCACAATAGTTTTCAATCTCACATCGAGACCCAAATCTCCATACTCTATTCCACTGCAACCATGCACTTGATGGTAATGCAATGGTACATTTGTGACGGCTTTAGCAAAACCTCTTTGGTATTCATGAGCATTGTGCTGTTCCAATGAGTTAAGAAGGCAACTCAGCACCTTACACAGTTAATTTACACAGGGCGTTTTACAAACTTTACATTTGTCTATTATTCTGTATTGTCCTGGCATGGTCAGCTCACCCATCACTATAGTTTCTAAATTACTGCTCACCTAGGAGCTGTGCAGCAAAGCAATTTATATGTCTACATACATAAATCAAAAGGTAGTGCAGAGCCCAAGTATAAAGGAATATTGGCATCTATCTTAGGAGTTAGAATTCAGCCACTAGGAAGTGACACTATGCTTGACCAGAGCATTGTTCAAACTCCATCTGGAATTCAGCATGCAGGCTGTACACAAAAGCTCAGGTATCACATCTTAACCTTGGAAGTGATGCTGCAGAAATTCGCTGGAATGATACCAGAGCTCAAACACTTGAACAATGAAACAATTGCAATAATTGGTTTGGATTCCCTCCAGTTTAGATGGTTGAAGGTAATCAAGGTACTTAAAATAATGATAAAAAAAACAGCCATCATAATCCTTTGTCTCAAGGACGATTCTTCCTTGTAGATGGCTAGTTCAGTGTTGTCATTGAGATGTTGGTTATGGGTTTGCAGATGGCTCATAAGGCCTATCTTGGTCTTACAGACACTCCCAAAGAGTTGGCAAGAGGTGGTAGTGGATTGTTGACTTAAGCAGCTGCACTCTTCCGTCTTTCTTGCTGTTCTCTCAGTGGCTGATGACGTTGAGTGGATGGTCTTAACACCATTTTTGTTGGTCATGATTGGGAATCCATCTCCCCCATGTGTTGTTTGAGAATGCCTTTGAAACATTTCGTTTGAATCGGTTCCGAGGCATAGCCCTGACCTTCAGAAGAAATACCTCTTCAGCAGTGCCCCCTGGCCCACAATTCTCCAAAAAAAGAACAACTTGATTTACAAAATCCTTCTACAAGTTTGATGTGGTTCTAGGGCCTTGATATGGAATCTGCAAATTGACCAAGCTTCAGCACCATAGAAGCACAAGAATCACTGTCTTATTAAGACTTTGGATTTAATGTTGGATTTAATGTTGGGTCCAATATCATGATTCTAAAAAACGCAATAATATAACTAACATTGGGTCTGGTGGTGTCTCCCTTCAATGTCTGCTTTTTGGAATAGATAACTTTCCGAGATGTGACAAGCAAGGGACATTGCAATGGATCGCAATCGAAGGTGTTGGAATTGATATATTTAGTGTTGGGCAGTAGAGGACTTTGGTCTGATATTCAGGGCAAGTCCCATGATCTTGTATTTACCGAAGCTTATATCAACTGTTGTAATACTTCAGATTGAGCACTGACTTGTGCCATCCGCACAGCACTGTTCTATGACAGAAATGGTTGTCTTGGTTTTGACCTTCAGCCAGTTGAGGTTGAAAAGTTTACTATCAATGCAATAGGTTATAACTACACTCGGGGGCAGCTCGTCAGGGGCAAGTTGCAGTGTTGCTCCAAGAAATATTGCAAATGGTGTTGGAACAACAAAACACCCCAGTTTGATGCCCATTTTGACAGGAAATGGGTCTGTGGTGAAGCCATTGCATTGTACTATTATCTGCATATCGTCATGTCAGAGAAAAAGTGATGCTTCTGTACTTAGCTGGACATCTATAATCACTGTAATATCTTCTGAAGTGCAGTTCAATTAAATGAGGCAAATGCAATCAAAGAAAGCATGCTATGAAGATCATGCCAATTGTTCCTCTAGTGGGTTGGGAGCCAGACAGGAACTCTGAAAGGACTTCCTCCACAATTGGCGAGAGACGATTAAGTGACCTACAGGACTTGGCCTACAGTCGGGAGTCATGTAGTTGTTACTGTTTGATTGTAATCATCATAGTGTCTCTAAGGTCACTTAAATTTCCTCATTCTGGCAGGGCTCCACAAATGGGGTGTGTATCCGAGGGCTCAGTATGGTTCATCCCTCTTCAACAGGGAAATTGTCAGGACCAGAACCTTGTTTTTACATCTGGCTGACAACGGTTATCATTTTGAAGGTTTGATAATCTTTCAGCGTAGTTCTACAGTAGATGCACATCCACCATGGAGCTCCAAGTAGTTCTACAAAGTGCTCTTTGTAGAAGAGTATCGACTCTGTCTCTGAAGTATAATGGAATATTGGCATCTAGTGCTTTTTCTTCATTTTCTGATTTTCCTGCCCAACCCATCTTCTGACCTTATCGTTTCCCAATTTTTAAGTTGCTGGTTCTCTGGCCTCAATAACTCTCTCTCTCCAGCTTTGGTGCCTATTTTGGCCTGTATTTGCTGAAATATGGGGTGCTACATAAGTAGTCTAGAATGTTTCGCCAATATCTCATTTAAGCCCTGTCATGTCTCAACTGGATTTCCTTGTGATCTAACTGGATATGGTGCATTTTGCACGTATCCCAATGTGCATTTCTCTAATCTCTGAAGGCAAGATTGAGAAGCACTTGGATATCCACGGCCAGATATGAATCATTAGGCTATAGTAATACTTGTCATCTTTGGATCTTACTGGTGTTGATCCATGTGTCCAGAACCCATGGATCTCCCTGGCTGTTTTGAAAAAGACTTGTGTGTCATGCATATCAGTAAGGTGTTGAATTTTCTCAGCCTTCTCTGCCTCCGATTTGTTCTTCAAATTGTAGGATCAGCTATGGCCCAATTTAATGGCAAGGAGGAGCTAATGGCCTATTCTTATGCTATCATCTCCTGCTCTATTGTTGGAGGCTAACTTGTCAAGTGCTACCTTACCGCATTTCTCAGGAAATACTTATAAAACCTCACCAGCTCTCCTTCACAGCTCATCAAAATCTTCAATGAGGTAATCACATCACTCCACCCATCAATGCTCAGCTCCTCCTCCACTCCTTGTATTTTTCTACAAGTGTCACTACAATCAACTTGTCATTTTATAAAGTATATTGGTACGTATAAATCATGTTCAAACACAAGCTAATCTCTGCCTTGCTCTTTTTTGATTCAAACACTCAATGTTTCCTTAAAGAAGGAACGATCTTAGCCTCAATACCAACCTGGGATCAGCATTCCATATTCCAAAACCCACTGTGCAAATAAATTTGTCCCAACTCCTTACTTTGTGGTATTTTTTCAATTCATGACTCCTCATTACCGAATCCCAAAAAGGAAATATTGCCTGATTCATGCTATTAAAACCTTCATAAATTTAAAAAACTTGGAAACGCATTGAGTTTTTGTTTGCGGAAATAGTCTCAGTATCTAGCCTTTCAACTATATCCGGGTGAATTTCCACTGTATTACTTTCTTGTCCTTTCTTCAATGGAGTGTTTCAACTTGCGCCATGCCCTCACCAATGTTTTGCACCTGTTAATTTCTTCACTTTTCTACTCCATGCCCTTAATAATGAAGCCCAAAAATGCTGGTCTTTATGGCTTCATCTACCTTAACTTTCAGGGAATTACTTTCTATATTACTTGATGGTTCCCCAGTTACTACATAAAATGCTACAGTATGCCAGGGGGTGAGACTATGAAAAGGCAAGCAAAGCAAGAGTGAAATGTCCCACACACCACTGTTGGAAAAGTAAAAAAAGGGTAGACAAATTATTGGGGACAGTGTCAACCGTTCCACCACCAAAAATAGAGAAAAAGGATGGCGGAACAGGTCATTAACCAAAAGAGTACAATGTGTAAACTTAGGGCCAGCAAAAAAACAAATGAGTCATGAAGGAAATTAGATGTTTTGATAATGTTCTCTACTCCCCACTCCACATTTCCAGGAGAGACACAAGATTGAGCTAAGTGCTTTAACGGCTATTCAGTATTTTCCCTTGATGTCTGAAATAATGTTGCTTAATGATTCATATCTGGCCTCAGCTATCCAAGTGCTTCTTAATCTTGCCTTCAGAGATTAGAGAAATGCACGTTGGGATATGTGCAAAATGCACCACATCCAGTTCGATCACAAGGAAATCCAGTTGTGACATGACATGACTTGACTTAATAAGATATTGGCAAAACACACAGACTACTTATGTAGCACTACCATATTTCAGCAAATACAGACCCAAAATAGGCACTAAAGCTGGAGAGAGAGATTTATTGAATCCAGAGAACCAGCAACTGGCAAAAATTGGGAAATGATAAGAAGCAAGGTCAGAAGATGGGCTGGGCAGAAAAATCAGAAAATCCACTGATTTGCAAACAAGG
Source organism: Cetorhinus maximus (assembly GCF_964194155.1). Lineage (NCBI taxonomy): Eukaryota > Metazoa > Chordata > Chondrichthyes > Lamniformes > Cetorhinidae > Cetorhinus > Cetorhinus maximus. The sequence continues at coordinate 31,153,888 of NC_135881.1, forward strand.
TTTCTAAAAGGAGGGGGGCGGTGAAGGGCAATAAGTCATCAAGGGTCAAAACAAAAACAAAATGTAGGTTGAATATTCACTTAAGTTCGCCCATGCCGATATGGCACAAATTAATATTTTTTTTAAATTCCAGTTATTAGTTGAGGGTGGTGCTAATTTGGGCTTTGACTCAACAGTTGTAAGTGGAAATCTTGCCCAATTTTCCTGGCCTTCCAGAGTCCCTGGTCATGAAGACTAAACTCAGCAATTCACTGCTTCATTAACCATTATTAATAAACTCAGTATGCACCAGTGGTGAAATCCAAAACTATCCAAAAGAGAAAACAAAAATTGTTGTGACAAAGTCTTAACTCAAACTTGAGAAGTTTGAGAAGCCAGTCTTTTTCAAAAGGTTGGTTGCGCTTCAAAATTGCTGCAAACAGATTTTTAAAAAATGAAAAGCTTTAAATGTTGAAATTCTGAACATCAAAACAGAACAGAAAATAGAGAACTGTCAGTACCTAAACAGACAACACTGACTGACTTGAGCGTACACCCTAATTACACAAATCTTTGTGCTTTATGCACAGGTTCAGATCTTCAAGCAGTTACTTAAATCTGCTTCAACGCTGCTTGAATACAAGGTAGATCATTTCAGTTGAAGAAAAAGTCCAATATTTAAAAATTACTAAGTAAATGTGATAGTTCATCTTTCATTTTACTTCTAAAAAGTAAGTTGGATTTATTTCATTGAAAAGGAAATGACAGTTTCCCAGACATTGAGTTTAAGATGGAACGACAAGATACCACCTTTATTGCTTCTGAACTTACTGATTGAGGCCTATTTAATTTGTAGGGTAGCTTAGTGGGTATAGTCTGGAAAATCAGCCCAGACGTTAAAGATTTAAATTCCACCTTTGCATTAAATAAAATCGGGAGGCAAACTGCCATGAAAGGTGCCTCATCTGACCTATATGCGACTCAAAAATTAAGACAGCCAATTTTCTCTCTCATACAAAAGTTACCATTTTAGCTCAGTCATAAAGGTGTATCAAATAGGTAGCATTTGAAAAATACTCACAGTCTGGTCACAATTGTTGAGCCAATTCCAACAATCAGTGGTTTTGGATGCTAAAAGGCGGTATGGATGCACCCCAATAAGGCTTTTGGTGATATCAACATTCTTTGATACAACTGATTGGGCTACATCATTTTGTTGTAGGTCAACCTCTTTAGCAATTCCAGTGAAGCTGGTGTTCCATAAGTAACCCGCACGGCTGTCTACATTTATCTTCAGCTGTTCAGGAAATATGCACTCAGCTACATCTTCAAACATTGTGTCAATTTCTGGATTGATAGTCCATGGTGGCCTTACGCCACTTTCTAAATTATGATCTATTTTAAGTTCGTCTCCAGACAGTCTCGAAATGACTGCCGTCACATCCACACATCTCTCATTGCTTCTACATAGTACATCTGATGAAGATTTCTCTTTTACATCATTGATTATGATTCCAGCTAAGATAGGAGGTATTTCATATGAAGGAGTTGATGCATATTGATCTATCTGATCTTCAAGACCATTAACAATAATTTCACATGATTCTGTTGATGTATACAATTCAACAGCCTCTGCCTTTTTTGCAGCATTAGTCAAAGGAATGCTCTTTTCCAGTGCTAGGGCATTCGCTTGTGAACACTTCCCCTCCTTTGTTTCAATTGTGGGTCGATTCTTGGACTTATCCAATAACTCTATGGTTATAGAGTATGTGTCAAGCATGACTTGCTGAACGTCATTTTGCACAAAGCACAAAGTAGGATTATGGGGCTCATTTGTAATCCAGTCAGCATCAAATGTTTTTTTCAAGGCTTTAGTCTCTTCATTACAACATTCTGAGAGATGCCCATTTACAAAGCTAATTCTGTTCTCAATCAGTGGATGGATATTTTGCAGAGTCTCTAAACCTCCAAGTGTTGCATTTGGAGTGGATGAAACTTGCCTATATGTAGAAAGATTTTGAATCTTTTCAGTTTTTCCATTCAATAAATTTTCTTTATCACCTTTCAGACTGTCAGTATATTGTTTTAAGCAGATATCAGCATTGTTTTCTACAGCAGAGAAATTACTGATGGTAAATTCAGTTTCACTGCTTGCTTCTGTATTGTCAGCTGAAAAATCAACAGCAGAATACTGATTTTGTTTACTAAACTTCATCTCTTTATCCTGTTGATTTTTCAACTTTGTTTCTGTAGCTGGTCTGACCTCAGAATCCCAGATAGCATCGTTAGTAAGCAAAATATTTCTGATTTCATCCACTTCTGTTCGAGCAACACCAGCACTGCAGCCAATGTCAAACGGCCGAGAGATAAATGTATTATATATTTCAATAACGGAATCTTGTTCAGCTGAAAGAAGTCTTGAATTTTCCAATACAGTTTCCTCACACGCACAGGGCACTTGCAAATTGAGATCAGCTTGCACAATATCATCAATGCACAGTGATACAAGTTTTCCGCTATTTTGGTTACCACCACGTCTTTGATTGAGTATCTGCTCCTCAATGGCAGAATTACTGATATAAGCTACAGCATCTAACTTCGAACAAGAACTGGATTTCAAACTCTTCCCTCCCGCTTTCATAGGCTCAAATACTTGTTCAACAGAAGGTACAGATAAGGGTTGTAATGAATTTATATCCGAATATTTATCTTCCAGAGGTTCCAGATACATAGTGACATTATCTAACCTAGTCGCTCGATCCTGTTGCAGTCCAGTCTCATTCATCTGACTGGTAAACTCTGTTTCCAGTAAAGTAGTTGGTGCACAGACTACATCAATAGGAATTAGGTTACCTTCACAACATCGATTGCAATAGCCCAACTTTGATTTAGAGTTTAAAATTGGTATTCTTTCTATCAGAGAATGGTCAGACAATGAATTATTCAACTTTGGCAGCACTGCTTGCCTGATTATGGAGGAGTCAGAGATAATACTTTTGCCACTTCTTACTCCATCGTGCTGTTGTGCAGCTGTGTTTGGACACATACTTTTGGATTCCAACACATTCAGCTTGCTTTGTTGATATTTATCAACTCCTGTCCCTTCAAATTTAGTGCTATATTTTGCAGGGGACTTTCTCTCTTCTTGGTTTGCCTCACACAGGTGGGAGCATTTGGCATGATTGTAAATATTTGCATATTTTGGAGCACAAGTGTCTGAACTAATGAAGTCAGTTACTTCAGTCAAGTTCTCAGAAAGTGAAGACTTTACATGGCTGTGTTTCTTTTCACCACTGGGTTGAGTATTAAGATCAATACTTTCTGCTTCATTTTTGGCCGTTTCTGCAGACAGGAGATTTGATTTTGGCATTAGTAATATGGTAGCTTGTGCATCAGTGTATACTTGAGTGGAAAAGCCATGCTTCTTCACCGTGTCCACATCTACTGTCATCGATTGTGCTACTTGAACTACATCCTGATCAGAAACAGCTGCTGTGCTCAAAGCACAGCATCTTGAAAAATCCACAGCAGTATCAACAGACCGTGTTAGGCTTTGCTTTCTCTCAGCTGCAACAGCTGAACAGTACGGATCTGAAGCAATTTGATTATAAGGAAAAACAGGTGCCCCTTCACCATTTTCTACATCCTCCAGATCTATTGTGCAGATACTATAAAAATCTTTGGTTCTCGATTTAATATCTATTTCAAACGAAAAGTTACTGGTATCCAAGAAATGTTCTTGTGTGTTATGCTGAGTTGCAATACATTGAATTCCCTCAGCCTTGCTATTTTTACCATCATTTTCAACCTCTACCATCAGTGGCAGACATGCAAGTTCTTGCTGCTGTGAATGAGAATTCTCAAAAATCATCTGGCAACTTGCCAAATTTGCACCATTTAAGCAAACCTTCTCCTCAGGGTGCACAAGCACAACCTTATCCTCTGGATGATACCGGCCCAATTGAGATGGTGCACCGTGAACAACATTTTCAGTTCCTTGTCGCTCAGATTTTTCATCCATTTTAACAGGACTGCATGACGTTCTGTAGTTCTTTTTCATATGTTCCTTGCCTTTAACATCCAAGACTTTTTCCTTCAATGGATCAATAGGCTTCCATATACTGCCTATTTGTACATTTGACATAAGATCATTTGTCAGGAACTCTTCACTAACTTTGCTTAGATTTTCAGCTTGCTGCAAACACGTTTGACTATGGTAAAAGGGTTTTTTCGTCAGCAAAAGCCAGATCGTGTGTCTGCTATTTTTCAACCATCCTTTGTGGGTATCCACACTTGAATTTACAGCCTTCAGCTTGCCATATTCTTGAGCCTGTTCGTCCAAGTTCCCATTCTCAGTCTTCACCTTAAGTATTGACCCTGGATTCTGGAACCAGTTTTCAATATCTGTTTCATTTCCTGCACTCGGCAACAAACTTGTTCTTTCAGTGACAGTTCTGGTCAGCAAAGGATTTCTCTCTATACTGAAGCAGCAACCCATAGTGAGGAGTTACTGCGACAATCCTTCACACTACAAAGTTTAGAGTGCTATGAAACAAACTTCCAACTGGCTTAGCCAACACCCACATACCAAAAATAGCATCTTTAAGGCTGTTTAAAAATTCATGTGCTACTGCCACTCAAAACTGCATAGCACAGCTGGGTTAACTCAGTCCAAAACTAATAGATTTCTACCTAGTGCTGTTACATTTTACAATGGAGGTATATTTGTCATTAAGCCTGCATTCAGCAACTACTACAATTACAATCTTAAGCAAACTGCTGGCATTCCAGATTTTAATTTTGAAACTTTCTCCTCCCACCATACCCAGCCTAAATTATGGCTTAAACACTGAACCAAGAATCAACAAAAAAAGATGTCAAGACAGCATTAGTTTCTTCTACTACATTTTTTATTAAAAAATCATGCTGATCCATTTATATGACTAAATTATTCTTATTTGGCCTTGCTGTCTAAAGGAGCATGAAATGGAGCTATGCTTATAAGTTTATTTTCTGTAGGGGAAAAAAAAAACCTCAATTTTCAGCCGGTTTCAGATTTCAGTTTAGACCATAATCAAAATATTGCACATTAATTTCCTGGACGAGCACCACCAAAGTTCTTTAAAAAAATGCAAGAAAAGACACAATAAGTTATTACCTCAGGATAGCAGTAACACAATAATAAACTCAAAAGCAGAAGCTTGTAACAGTCAAACAGCCAAAGTAATCTTAACTGATCAACAGCAGCATTACCAAGAATGGAGAATTGTAGTAGAAGTCTCAAGTTTTCCCTTCATTCGTCTGTTAATGCTAAGCTTGCTCAGGATTAAGTATCAAGGTATGAAGTCTACAACAGGTAAAGACCCAAGCATGGCTGTTGTGGCTCTAAAGGATCAGCTTAAACTAGAATTTAGGGTAAGTGATCCTCATTCAGACAAATTAAAAAACAATCCAGGAAAATGAGTACACATAGGGCAGACACAGGTTCAGCCAGGGCAATATGCACTCCCCCACCAAATGGCCATTCCAGATTGGAACCAGCATAAACAAGAGACATCTATTTAATTGCAAAAAGTAATGCCAACAAAACAGACATTCCCGGTTTCATTTTCATAAGTCCACCTACCACCACCTTAAATGGCAACATTACCACAGCAAAAATTTCAAATAAACTTCAAAGGATTGATCAACTCTAAATCAAATGAACAAAAAACAGCAGGTTCTGAGTATCTTAAGCATTTATACATCTGGTGCTATTAAGAAAATGCACAGAGAAAGGCCCCAAGCAGCACTCAAACTTTGCTCACCCAGCAACAGCCAAACTTCGCTCACCCAGCAACAGCCAAACTTCATCATGAAAGTTGCTGAGCAGTCACCCGGTTAGAAAAGTGAATATATTTCTGCAACTGGTCATTGGCAATGTAAAACTTCGACTACACAAATCCCAGCTTCACAGCATAGTCTTCTAGCAATTCAAAATATCTGTTCTAAAAGGTAGTATGGGTAATGAATATTTCAATGTCAAACACATATTGTGTATATTCATCCACTTAAGCAAGCTGCATTATGGAATTTGACAGTAGAGAGAAAAATTGCTCCCTTTGGTGGTAGGATTGAGAATGAGGGGGCACACATTTAAAGTAACTGGCAAAAGAAGCAAAAAGCAAAACTTTTTCACAGGAAGTGGTTATGGTCTGGAATGCATTGCCTGAGTGTGGTGAAGGCAGGTTCAATCGAGACATTCTAAAGGGAATTAGACTGTTATCTGAAAAGGAAGATTGTGAAGGGTTACAAGGAGAAGGCAGGGCAATGGCACTAGGTGAATTGCTCATTAAGGAGGGCTGGCGCAGACATGGGTTGAATGAACTCCACCTGCACTGTAGAAATTCAGTGATTCTGCGAAGTCTGTTCCCGATGTCCCTTTCCAATTAAACCTGCGGGAGGGAGAGAGGGAGAGAAAGGGGGGGAGGGAGAGAAAGGGGGGGAGGGAGAGAAAGGGGGGGAGGGAGAGAAAGGGGGGGAGGGAGAGAAAGGGGGGGAGGGAGAGAAAGGGGGGGAGGGAGAGAAAGGGGGGGAGGGAGAGAAAGGGGGGGAGGGAGAGAAAGGGGGGGAGGGAGAGAAAGGGGGGGAGGGAGAGAAAGGGGGGGAGGGAGAGAAAGGGGGGGAGGGAGAGAAAGGGGGGGAGGGAGAGAAAGGGGGGGAGGGAGAGAAAGGGGGGGAGGGAGAGAAAGGGGGGGAGGGAGAGAAAGGGGGGGAGGGAGAGAAAGGGGGGGAGGGAGAGAAAGGGGGGGAGGGAGAGAAAGGGGGGGAGGGAGAGAAAGGGGGGGAGGGAGAGAAAGGGGGGGAGGGAGAGAAAGGGGGGGAGGGAGAGAAAGGGGGGGAGGGAGAGAAAGGGGGGGAGGGAGAGAAAGGGGGGGAGGGAGAGAAAGGGGGGGAGGGAGAGAAAGGGGGGGAGGGAGAGAAAGGGGGGGAGGGAGAGAAAGGGGGGGAGGGAGAGAAAGGGGGGGAGGGAGAGAAAGGGGGGGAGGGAGAGAAAGGGGGGGAGGGAGAGAAAGGGGGGGAGGGAGAGAAAGGGGGGGAGGGAGAGAAAGGGGGGGAGGGAGAGAAAGGGGGGGAGGGAGAGAAAGGGGGAGGGAGGGGGTGGGGGAGGGAGGGAGAGAAAGGGGGGGAGGGAGGGGGTGGGGGAGGGAGGGGGTGGGAGGGGGAGGGAGGGGGGGGGAAGAGGGGGAGAGACCGAGCACAGACAGGGTCTCAGTTTAATGTTTCATCCAAAAGAATATTTTGTTCAATTGGCCGTGTTACAATGTTTCCTGCCAAATACGTGATTTGCAGTAAATTAAAACAAATACTGCAGATTCAGAATCTGAACTTAAATGCAGCAGGAACAAATGATATAAAGACCTCTGGCAGCTGGTAAGGGCCATGCGTTTCAGACAGTTGTGCAATTAGCACAGACTGAGTTTAAAACCAGGTTCTAAACGATCAAAGTTCTAAATCACTACAACGCCCATCCTTTTCCAGATGACTTTCCAACATGATCACCATCACAAAAGCTGCATTCAGACCAACAGGTCTACTACAAAAATGCTGCAGCAACTACTGATAACTAATTGGCAAGCAGAACTTTAAGGATAACGAGCCCGAGAAAAGAGTTTTGCACAAGCCTCAGATGCAATGAACTCCTGATTTTGGCACATACCTTACAGCTTCATCTTCCTTCTCACCCCATTTCCTGCCAGACCTGAATGTTTAATGACACTATACACTGGGTCAAATGAAAATAAATTCCTATTTACCTGTTATCTTAACCAGCGCACTAAGATCCAGTAATTTATTTTCAGAATTAAAAGCACTCAGCAACAAGCTGGAAATCCAGCTATTTTCATTTTGCATTAAAACAAAGGCAACCAGAAAGAGGTATCTGATTTGCGTTTGAGACTTATAATTGACCCGAGAATTGCAAAGCCAAAGCATTAACCTGCCCTTTGTCCAAATGTTGATGGATCTGCTTTGCACCTCCTGTATTTAGTGTTTCAGTTTCTATCATAATTATGTTGATCTGAGTGATCAAAATAGCATAATTAGAAACATATGTTTCTAGCAACTTACCAGAGGGGAACTGTCGACAACTTCTTGCACTTGCTGCACCTGCGGTTCAGCCACAACTTTAGTGTCCTGGTCAGAAGTCATGAGCCGTCTGCTTTTTGGCTCCGTAGAGAGAATTTTGCTTGTCAAAGAATCTGTAAACCAAAATATAGATGAGCAACTGTCTCAGGTTTACAAATACATTTAAATAGGATTTAATATTGAATTTTAATCAGACATTTCTTTTTACATTCTCATTTCTTTATGAAAGCAATGAGGGACCAGTGCAAATTCATTAGAAAGTCAGTGATAAGCTGCTGATATAAAGACTTGAGAAATTGGGACATTTTCCACTGTAGATAATGGGCCGAATCTTCCGTGGAGTGGCAAGCACCCCTGGATTGCCATTCCAATATTCCTACCAAGCTCTGGAGCACCACATTTCTCACCTGGATTTCTGACCCAGGTCTGCTGAGAAGCATGGCAAATGGCTGCTCCTGGAGTCCTGCAGTATAGTCTAGGAATCTCAAATTAAACAGCACAAGAGACCATTTGGCCCATTGTGTCTGCACCAGTTCTCCAAATGAGCAATATGGCCTAGTGCCACTGCCCTGCCTTTTCCTCATACCCCTGCACGGTATTTGAATAGGCACAATGTAAAGCCCCCTTGAATGCCTCAATTGACAGGGGTTGTTGGAGGAAACAAAGTCACAACCTTTTTATGGCACTAGCTACTGTACAAATTGTCTGTGTCACTGACAAGCTAGGAGAGAAGGCACGTGGGTAGGTGAAGGGGTGGTCTGTAGTGTAGTTACCAAGGACCTAGAACTGGTTTTAATCCTTCTAATTTTTCCTAGGTAGCTATTCTGCTAATAAAATCAGAACCATCCAAAGTCTGACTTTAAACCGGAGTTTCAGAGAGTTCCAGACGCAGGGTAATTGCCCATTGAAAGCTGAAACATCCCGGGCAATTTCCACGTAACCCTTGCGTGGGGAGGCCTAAGAGGGGTCCCTCGACACATCATCCACAGGACAACCATCCAGAAAACGGATGACCTGGGTCAATATATTGGGGTATTACCTGGTTCAAGTCTTTTTAGTGATGGGTTGCTTTTACTAATCAGCAAAATGGTAACGTAGTCATAAATTTAAAACGTTCAAAATTAACTGAGAAAAAACTGTTGCAATGTGGAATTCTCTTTGTTACAGCAAAGTCCATTAGTTATCAGGAAACCTCAGTGTTCAGGAGGAATATACTGCTATGGAAAATGAGCAGAGTGGCTAGGTTATGGACAAAATGCTGATGAGGCTTAAAATGGACAAAAGAACTTAAATTTATTTTGTCTTTCATAACAACAGAATGACCCAAAGCATTTCACCAAAGTGGTACTTGAAGTGGTGTCACGAACGTAATGCAGAAAACATTTTTTTTTAATCAATTCATTCATGGGACGTGGGCTTCGCTGGCTAGGCCAACATTTATTGCCCATCTCTAGTTGCCCTTGAGAAAGTGGTGGTGAGCTGCCTTCTTGAACCGCTGCAGTTCATGTGGTGTAGGTACACCCACAGTGCTGTTAGGAAGGGAGTTCCAGGATTTTGACCCAGCAACAGTGAAGGAATGGCGATATATTTTCAAGTCAGGATGGTGAGTGACTTTGAGGGGAACTGCCAAGTGGTGGTATTCCTACCTATCTGCTGCCCTTGCTCTTCTAGATGGTAGTGGTCATGGGTTTGGAAGGTGCTGTTTAGGGAGCCTTGGTGAATCCACAGAGTGCATCTTGTAGGTGGTAGACACTGCTGCTCCTGTGTGTCAGTGGTGGAGGGAGTGAATGTTTGTGGATGTGACGCCAATCAAGCGGGCTGCTTTGTCCTGGACGGTTTGCAGCTTCTTCAGTGTTGGAGGAGCTGCACTTATCCAGGCAAGTGGGGAGTATTCCATCACACTCCTGACTTGTGCCTTGTAGATGGTGGACAGGCTTTGAGGAGTCAGGTGGTGAGTTACTCGTCACACGATTTCTAGCCTCTGACCTGCTCTTGCAGCCACAGTATTTATATGGCTTGTCCAGTTCAGTTTCTGGTCAATGGTAGCCTCCCCCAGGATGTTGATAGTGGGGGATTCAGTGATGGGAATGCCATTGCACATCAAGGGGCGATGGTTGGATTCTCTCTTGTTGGAGATGGTCATTGCCTGACACTTGTGTGGAGGTGTTGGCAGGCTTAAAAGTGGACAAATCTCCAGGTCTGGATGATTTGTGTCCCAGACTGCTGAGGGGGGTAAGGGAGGAGATCGCAGGAGCTCTGACCCAAATTTTTAATTCCTCTTTGGCCACGGGGGAAGTGCAGAGGACTGGAGGACAGCTAATGTGGTTCTGCTATTTAAGAAGGGTTGTAGAGATAAGCCAGGGAACTACAGGCCAGTGAGTCTCACATCAGTGGTAGGGAAACTATTGGAGAAAATTCTGAAGGAGAGAATCTATCTCCACTTGGAGAGGCAAGGTTTGATCAGGGATAGTCAGCATGGCTTTGTCAGAGGGAGGTCATACCCAACAAATTTGATTGAATTTTTTGAGGTGGTGACCAGGTGTGTAGATGAGGGTGGTGCAGTTGATGTGGTTTATATGGGTTTCAGCAAAGCCTTTGAAAAGGTCCCCCATGGGAGACTTATAAAGAAGGCAAATGCACATGGGATACAGGGTAATTTGATAAGGTGGATTCAAAATTGGCAGGTTATAGGAGACAGAGGGTGATAACAGAAGGGTGCTTTAGTGACTGGAAGCCAGTGTCCAATGGCATACCACAGGGATCTGTGCTCGGTCCCCTATTATTCGTCATTTATATAAATAACATAGATGACTATGTGGGGGGGTAGGATTAGTAAGTTTGCGGATGACACAAAGATTGGCTGGGTGGTTAAGAGTGAGGTTGAGTGTCTTGGGCTACAGGAAGATATAGACGGGATGGTCAAATGGGCAGATAAGTGGCAGATGGAATTTAACCCTGAAAAGTGAAAGGTGATACACTTTGGAAGGAGTAATTTGACAAGGAAGTATTCAAATGAACAGCATGACACGAGAAAGTTCTGAGGAACAAAGGGACCTTGGCGTGTGTGTCCATAGATCTCTGAAGGCGGAGGGGCATGTTAGTGGGGTGATGAAAACGGCATATGGGACATTTGCCTTTATCAATTGAGGCATAGATTACAAAAGTAGGTAGGTCATGTTGGAGTTGCATAGAATCTTGGTGAGGCCACAGCTGGTGTACTGTGTGCAGTTCTGGTTGCCACATTATAGGAAGGATGTGATTGCACTGGAGGGGGTGCAGGAGAGACTCACCAGGATGTTGCCTGGGATGAAACATTTAAGTTATGAAGAGAGGTTGGATAGACTTGGGTTGTTTTCATTGGAGCAGAGAAGATTAAGGTGCAACCTAATCGAGGCATACAAGATTATGAGGGGCATAGACAAGGTGGATAGGGAGCAGCTGTTCACCTTAGTTGAAGGGTCAGTCACAAGGGGACACAAGTTCAAGGTGAGGGGCAGGAGGTTTTGGGGGGGGGGGGGGTAATGAGGTAAAACTGTTTTTACCCAGAGGGTGGTGACGGTCTGGAATGCGCTGCCAGGGAGAGTTGTGGAGGCGGGTTGCCTCACATCCTTTAAAAAGTACCTGGATGAGCACTTAGCCTTGAATGTTATGACGTGCCAAGTGCCAAATGCTGGTAAATGGGATTAGGTATGTAGGTCAGGTGTTTCTCACGTCGTGTTGGTGCAGACATGGGTTGAAGGGCCTCTTCTGCACTGTGAATCTGTGAATGTTACTTGCTACTTGTCAGCCCAAGCCTGGAAATTGACTGTTTCAGTATCTGAGAAGTCACAAATGGCGCTAAGCATTGTGCAATCATCTGCAAACATCCCCACTTCTGACCTTATGATGGAAGGAAGTTCATTGATACAGCTGAAAATGGTTTGACCAAAGACAGTACCCTGAGGAACTCCTGCAGCGATGTCCTGGAGCTGAGATGACTGGCCTCCAAAAACCACAACCATCTTCCTTTGTGTTGGGTATGACTCCAACCAGCAAGCACTTGAAATTCCATAGCATACAGGGCTACAGGTCAAGTGCTGGAAAATGAGATTAGAATAAATAAGTGCTTGATGGCCGGCAGACAGGATGGGCCAAAGGGCCTGTTTCTGAGCTGTGTAACTATGACTCTATAACCTCATAGCCTTATGACTCAATTTAAGATATGGGCACCACTAGCAATCAATGTTCAGCATTTATTGCCCATCCTTAGCGGCTGAGGACAAAATACACTTATATTCACCATTGTGCAATTCTAGAAGAAAAAAAATCTTTGGCTACAATAGCGCATTTCAAATTATCAATATGGTTATTTCTCCCACCACACCCAGCATTCCAAATGTGTTAACAGCGTAAACAGAATAAAAAAGGTTAAACACAAAGGTTAAATACAAATGACAGCAACTTCTGTTGCAGGCTGCAAATCTTCAGTTATTTCTTAACCACTCTCTACCCACTAATTCTAAGGAGATTATGGGATAACAGGGGCAGTAGCAGCATGGATAAAACAGACTAAGAAATAGAAAAGTTGTGGTAGCCGGCTGATTTTCAGACTGGAGGGAGGTATGAAGTAGTGTTCTCCAAGGTTCAGTACGAAGATCATTGTTTTGATGTATTGGGCACAATTCTGAAATTTGAAGATGACAAAGCTTGGCAGTGTAGTGAATAGTAAGATAGTAATAGACTTCAAGAGGACAGACAGGCTGGTGGAATGGGTGGATACAAATGAAATTCAATGCAAAGTGAGAGATTATGCGTTTTGGTGGGAGGAACAAGGAAACAGCAAACTAAATGCTATTTAAAAGAGGTGTAATAATAGACACATGGTCGGGTGTTTGTTTGGGGGTGGGGTGGGGGGGGGGGGGGTGGCGGTTAGTGGTGGTAGGAGATTATGCCTGTGCTCAAACCTTGAGGATCTTGAGCATGTTAACAAAACAGTTCATGAAGCATATGGAATCCTTGGAAGTTACGCTAAACCTATATCAAACACTAATTTGACCTCGGCTGGAGTACTGCATCCAATTCAGTGGCACCTCTGGCATGAAGATTTGGAGAGGGTACAAAGGAGATTTACTAGAATGGTTCCAGGGATGAGGGATGAGTGATTTGGACAGACTGGAGAAGCTGGGGTTGTTCTCACTAGAGCAGAGAAGGCTAAGGTGGAGATTTGACAGGTGCCTGGATATTTAAACCATATCATGATTTGAGTAAATCAAGAGAAACTGTTTCTAATGGCTGAACAGTCGATAACTGGAGGACACAGGTTTAAGCTGAACGAACCAGAGGCGGCTACTTTTTAAAAGCAGCAAATAGTTGGGATTTGGAATGCACTGCCTTTTAGGCTAGTGGATCAGATTCAGAAGCAGCCTTCAAAAAAAAAAAGCGGAAAATTGGATAAACATTTGGGAGAAAAAAGTTGCAGGGTTATGGGAGACACATGGCTGGGTGGGGGGAGAGAAGAGGAGATGCTGAGACCAACTGAATTCCTCTTTGAAAGAGAATGAGCTCATTGAATATGAAATAGTACACTGCAGAAGGATGCCAAAGGCCATATACTGAAAGCCATATACTAACAGCCGAAGGAGATGAGTTTCTGGCCAAGATAAATAAGACAATAAGGAAAATTAGACAGTTACATGACTGAATAAGCATGGCTTTCTTTAAGAGTCTATCACCAAAAGGCATCCACAATTGCATTCTTCCACTTCAAGAACTTAATCTGAATACAGCTCAACTTAACGCAGTAAAAATATACTCCCAATTATAACTGGAAAACAGTCCAGGTCCAGGTCAAATAGCATGATGGGTGTTTGCTGGGGGAAGAACAAAAATAAACCACTTATCCTGTAAAGAAAGCAGAGGCAAGAAGAAAGATTGCTACAGGTGTGTTGGCAGTCAATAAGTTCCTTCGCTGACCTCCATGTGGAACTAAATTCAGACACTTTCATTTTCATTCCATTTCAAGAAAAATGATCTTATCCTCATCTGAACATTCCACCTGAAGCAAACTCTTCCTCTACAGGATGCTTTACTATCATTTTGGCAGGAAGAATAAAAAAGCATTATCTAAATGGTGAGGCATTGCAGAGCTACTGCATGAATTGCAAAAGGCTAGTATAGCAAGTAATTGGAAAGCTAATAGAATGCTATTGTTTATTGCAAGGGGAATCGAATTCAAGAGTAGGGATATTATTCTTCAGTTATTCAGAGTATTGGAGAAGCCACATCTGGAGTACTGTACACAGTATTGGTCTTTTTACTTAAGGATGTAAATGCATTAGAAGCAGTTCAGAGAAGGTTTACTAAATGCATACCTGGATTGGATGGGTTGCCTTATGAGGAAAGGTTGGACAGGGTAGGCTTGTATGCACTGGAGTTTAGAAGACCATAGGGGAGGTGACGGCGTAGTGGTATTGTTGCTGGACTGGTAATCCAGAGACCCAGGGTAATGCTCTGGGGTCCTGGGTTCGAATCCTGCTGCAGCAGATGGTGGAATTTGAATTCAATTAAAAAAAAATCTGGAAGTAAAAGTCAAACGGTGACCATGGAACCATTGTCAATTGTTTAAAAACCCATCTGGTTCACTAATGCCCTTTAGGGAAGGAAATCTGTTGTCCTTACATGTGACTCCAGACCCACAGGAATGTTGTTGACTCTTGATTAGATAAAGAGAAAAGGGGAGGTTTATGGCAGATACCGAGGGCTCAAAACAGCAGAAGCCCTAGAGGAGTATAGAATGAAAATAAAAAGGAAATTACGAGAGTAAGAAAAAGGGGGCATGAAAAAACATTGGATTTTCCTTTATTTTACCAGTACATTAACAGTAGGAGGATAACCAGGGAAAGAGGTCCATTAAGGGCCAAAGTGGTAATTTGTGTGGGGAGCAGGAAGACGTAGGTAGGGTTCTAAATGAATAGTGTGTGTCGGTGTTCACAAGTGAGAGGGACGATGTTGGTATGGAAATCAGGCAGAAGGACTGTGATGTAAATTAAAGAAATTAGCATAGAAAGGGGGTAGATGCTAAGTGGTCTGGCAGGCTTAAACATAGATAGATCTCCAGGCCCGGATATAATGTATCCCAGGCCGTTGAGTGAGGCGAGAGAGGACATAGCCGGGGCGCTGGCAATAATTTTCAATACCTCTCTGGCCACAGGAGAGGTGCCAGAGGGCTGGAGGACAGCCAATGTGGTACCATTATTCAAGGAAGGAAGGAAGGGAACCAGGGAACTACAGGCCAGTCAGTCTAACCTCAGTGGTGGGGAAACGATTGGAAGCAATTCTGAGGGACAGAATTAATCTACACTTGGAGAGGCAGGGATGAATCAAGGACAGTCAGCAGGGTTTTGTTAAGGGGAGGTCATATCTGACCAATTTGATTGAATTTTTTGAAGAGGTGACTAGGTGTGTAGACAAGGGCAAAGCATTTGACGTAGTATACTTGGACTTCAGCAAGGCATTTGATAAGGTCCCTCATGGGACACTGATAACAAAGGTAAGAGCCCATGGGATCCAAGGCATCTTGGCAAATTGGATCCAGAATTGGCTGAGTGACAGGAAGCAGAGGGTGATGGTCGAGGGGTGTTTTTATGACTGGATGCCTGTGTCCAGTGGGGTTCCACAGGGACTGGTATTGGGCACCTTGCTGTTTGTGGTATATATAAACGATTTAGACTTGAAAGTAGGAGGGTTGATCAGTAAGCTTGCAGATGACACGAAAATTGGTGGGGTAGTAAATAGGTGAGGAGGATAGCCTTAGATTACAGGAGGATATAGACGGGTTGATCAGTGGCAAATGGAATTTAATCCGGATAAGTGAGAGGTGATGCACTTGGGCAGGACAAACAAGGCATGGGAATACACAACGAATGGTAGGACCCTGAGAAGTACCGAGGATCAGAGGGACCTTGGTGTGCCTGTCCACCGGTCCCTTAAGGTGGCAGGACAATAAGGTGGTTAAGAAGGCATATGGGATACTCACTTTTAGTAGCCAAGGCACAGAATATAAGACCAGGGAGGTTGTGCTGGAACTGTATAAAACACTGGTTAGGCCACAGCTAGAGTACTGCGTGCAGTTCTGGAGTCTGCATTATAGGAAGGATGTGATTGCACGAGAGAGAGAGAGAGAGAGAGAGTGCAGAGATTTGCCAGGATGTTGCTTGGGCTAGAGAATTTTAGTTATGAGGAGAGATTGGGTAGACTGGGGTTATTTTCCCTGGAATAGAGGAGATTGAGGGGGGATATGATTGAGGTGTATAAAATTCTGAGCGGCATAGATAGGGTAGACAGGAAGGAACTTTTCCCTTTGGTGGAGGGGTCAATAACTAGGGGACATAGATTTATGGTAAGGGGCAGGAGGTTTAGAGGACATGAGAGGAAGAATTTTTCACCCAGAGGGTGGTGGGAATGTGGAACTCACTGCCTGAAAAGGGTGGTAGAGGCAAAAACCCTCAACATTTTAGTAGTATTTGGATGTGCACTTGCGATGCCATGGCATACAAGGCTATGGGCCTAGTGCTGGAAAATGGGATTAGAATAGTTAGATACTTGTTTGACCGGCGCAGACTCGATGGGCCGAAGGGCATTTTTCTGTGCCGTAGACCTCTACGGCACTATATAAACAAGTTTCTTTAGGAGGAGGAGCTAGAAACAAAATTGACAGAAGGTGCACAACACCCCGCCAGTCAGTTATGATAGAGCTGGCTTAATACACATGGATAATAACATCCCTGGAGCTTCGCTGGAACAGGGTAAGCCAGAGCCTGAAAGGTTAGTGATAAAAGGAACTGAAATAGCAAGTTTGGAGGAATTCACAGGACAAACCAAGCTGAGCATTTTGCAAAGCAGCCAACAATTAAGCATGATTCTGGTCTCAATAATGGCTTTGGAACTTCAGCACAACTATTGCACCCACTTACAGTTCAGCAGAAACTGCAAGCAGTGTGCAAGTTGGGTTCCCATTTTGGAGTAAGGAGGGGGGTGAAAACACATCAGTACGTGGGGTGATGCTATTTGTTTGCGTTTTCCACCCCCTACGTTCTGTTCCAATTTAAAAACTCTGCGCATCCGTAACTTCCCATTTTAACAATGGGTCCACATATAAAATATCAATTTGTCAGCTTTCTCCATACAAACTGAACTCGTTTCCAACATTTTCAGTTTTCCATCAGATTTCCAATGTTGCTTTTTATGATGAATATTGAACCTTTTGGGAGCCTCCTCTGTTTGGCAACAGGCTGAATATGCACTTAATGCCCAGTTATCCCGGTTTGTGGACTGCGCTGCGCGTGTACTCTCTTCCTTTCAGCACAGGATTCTTTGCGAAATATTAACTTGACAATTTTTTTCAGAAAATTCCCAAAAATCAAAGTATAAAACAGATCTTACTTGGAAGCGTTACAATGTGAAGTCTAATAACCCTGAATAAACTGGCTTAGAGGAAACTCTAAATAGAGGTCATGGTAGCATGGACACATGCACAAAGTAGAATGCCCCAAGAATCACTTGGAGTTATTTCTAACTTACATACCCTATATGATGGATTGAAGGGAGGTCTTGTAGCATAATGGGTAGCATCTCTGCCTGAATTAAAAACACCAGGTTACAGGTCCACTCCAGAACGTTTTATTCATTCATGGAATGTGGGCATAACTGGCTAGACCAGCATTTATCACCCTTTCCTAATTTCCCTCGAGTAGGCAGCCTTCAAGAACAATTAGGGATGGGCATAAATGCTGGCCTAGCCAGGGATGCCCACATCCCAGGAGTGATTTTTTAAAAAGGTTTTGGAGTGGGGCTCCAACCCGGATCTGGTTCAGGCAGGGACACTACCCATTATGATACTTGATAGCCACAGAAGGTGCATTCATAACATGGTCAAACAGGTTGATTATCAACCTGTAAATCCTTCCAACACGCCTATCTTAGGCAGTAAGAGGGGGAGGCCTGGTCATCCATGCTTGATGCAAACTGGTGCCCCTCAAGTTATAGCCTCTACCGACAGGCTAGTGACCTGTTCCACAAAAAACAATGGAAACAGATGTAAGCACGTGCTTTGTCTGTCTTATATGCTCCTAGGTATGGGAAGCGAACAAAATAAAATAAAGTATTGGATTTAAATAATTTTTCAGGTTGAATTAAATTCATAGGACATTAAAATTAGAGAACGAGTTGCGATATTAAGCAAAGTAATTACAGAGCAAGCTTAACAAAATTTGCTAGCAAGAACCAGGGCAGATGAAATCAAGTAGTTACGTGAATTCAGAGACAAAAATTAAACAAGCGACATAATAAAATGGTGAACTGGGAGAGACACTCAAAGATTGGGATGTCACTTGCCACGTTTAGGCATTATGGAGTAAATAGTAGTAGCACAGAATACTGAGCTATATTACCTAATGAGGGAATCATGCTGAAGTTTAGTGTTCTGGCCAAGTTGCAACCTACAGGGAGGGTGTCATCCAAAAAGATGGCATTTTCAACAGTGCAGCACTTCAGGTATTAGCCTAGACTGCGTGCTTTGGTCACGAATGGAAGCTTGAATCCACTACTTTCCCATGCAAAGATGTCCACATTTGCATTAAGCCAAGCTCTCTTAATCAGCCTTTTCCCAAAGAGCTGCACAGAAAAAGGGCTACAAAGAAAGCTAGGTTCAGTGCAGGCCTTTGAATGAAAAGGTAGTGTAATTGAGACCCCTCCATGCAGGAGTTGAGCATGCAATCTAGACTGGGAGATCAGTAATTAGGGTGTGTTACATTGTTGAATGAAAAGTGCCATTGACAACACTTCAAAAGTACTGATTGGAAGTAAAGTGCTTTGGAGGTCTTGCAGTCATGATAGGCACATGAGAAGTATGAAGTTTTTTTTAAAATTTAGATTCTAGCAAATATAAACACTGGCCATGTTCACAATCCAGTAATCAGTTTACATTTCAGTAGAATACAAACTATTTAAATTGCCCAGTCAGCTAAAGAAAGAATGGCAAAAGAAGAAAGGAGGCGATGGACTAGTAATCTCGAGACCCAGGGCAATGCTTGGGGGACCAGGGTTCGAATCCCACCATGGCAGATGGTGGAATTTGAATTCAATAAAAATCTGGAAGTAAGTCTAATGGTAACCATGAAACCATCGCTGATTATTGTAAGAACCCATCTGGTTCACTAACGTCCTTTAGGGAAGGAAATCTGCCGTCCTTACCTGGTCTGGCCTACATGTGACTCCAGACCCACAGCAATGTGGTTGACTCTTAAATGCCCTCTGAACAAGGGCAATTGTGGATGGGCAATAAATGCTGGCCTAGCCAGTGACATCCACATCCCATAAATGTAAAAAAAAAAGCTCATGTCTCAAACTTGTCAAAACTTTTATCACACTAAATCGCAAACATTTTGGAAATTCTGCACTATAGTATTTTAACACATCTAGGGGCAGATTATTACACATCATTACTCCATTTAATTCCAATAATGGCTCTACAAAATTAAACACTTCATTTGAAGAGATTCAAACCAAAGGTTTATTACCCACTCTCCTTCCAATACAAACATGTTATCCAGTTTCACAGCAACTACAATTTGCATTCATATTGCTTATTTAACTAGATTCAAAGTTACTGTAGTAACAAAGAACAGTTTATCCATATTATGTTGTCACCTTTACATGCTGATAATAAATATTTAGAAGATACCCAAACTTATTCCCAATGATGTTCCACAATCAGTTAATTTCATCAAACCACTTATCCTTGTGACTTTGAATTATGATTTCTAATTTTTAAATATAAATTTACACATTGACTGAATCCACCACTAGATAAGTTGTGGAGGACAGTCTGCAAAGGGACATAGCTTAAGTGAGTGGGCAAAAATTTGGCAGATAGAGTATGTGGGAAAATATGAACATGTCCATTTTGGCAGCAAGAATAAAAAAGCAGTATATTAATTAAATAGAGACAGATTGCAGAATCGGTGGTGGAAGGATCTCGGCATCCTGGTACATGAATCACAAAAAGTCAGTATGCTGGTACAGCAAGTAGTTAGGAAGATAAAATGTAATATTATTTATTGCTAGGGAATAGAATATAAAAGTAGTAAAGTTTTACTGCAGCTGTACAGGGCCTTGGTGAGATCACATCATGAATACAGTGTGAGAAATGGATTTTAAATATTTTTGGGGAATAGTGTGTTATTTTGTGAAGGAAGCTGTGCATGTATGATTTAATTAAGCTGGGCAGAGATTAATAGGAGGCAGGTTGTTTGGGAAGTTTAAAACATGAAAAAGGATAGAGTTGTTAGGTTTGAGGTACAAGTAAATAGCTTGGATCTAATATTTGCATTTTTAGATAAGTGCAGAGTTTGTTTAAATATCAAAGGAAGTCAGAGGCGACAAGAAACATGTTTGCATCTTGGTGTTCCGAAGGTAAACAGTAGGGGGATGTTATATTTTATTGACAAGATAGAAACATGAAAGATCTTATGTTTGGAAGGACTAGAGTTTCAAAGAGGTGTGAGAATCGGAGATGAAAGGGGGGAAAAGGGGTACTGTAGCTGTTGAGCTGGAGCTGAGTTGGGAACTATGGCTCTGGGCTGGGAGAAGATGTAGCTTGAAGCAGCCATCCTGTCAAGCCAGAAAAGTCTTGTAAAACTAATTTTTAACTGTGCAACTGCAATCTTGTGAGCTTAAGTTTCCTTTTACTCTTGTTAAAACTTTAACTTTTAATTTTTAAAAATCGCAAAAAAGTGTTACTGAACTTCTTGCTGCTGAGATCAGTACGGCATCTTCTCGTTTACAGAATATAAAAAAGGGAATGGCCTGTAAGCCAAGATTCCCTCTGGGATTTGATTTGTGCAGCAATTAACATCGGCTGCAGTCATAACAACTGTGTATAAGGGTATAAATGCACTGAAAACTGTTCAGAGAAAGTTCACTTGATGGATTCCTGGGATAAAGGTATTGCTTTATGAAAAAATGTTTGGGCCCGAATCCATTCGAGTTTAGAACAATGAGAGGTAATCTTACGGAAAGATCCTGACGGGACTTGACAGGTGGATGCTGAAAGAATATTTCCCCTTGTGGGAGAGTTAAGAACTTGGGGAAAGTTTAAAAACTAAGGATTTCCCATTTAATACAGATAAGGAGAATTTTATTCTCTGAGGGTAGTCTGTGGAATTCTCTCCCCCAGAGAACAGTGGAGGCAGGGTCATTGAATATTTTTAAGGCTGAGTTAGATACAGGAAGAGAGAGGTCACAATCAGATCAGCCATGATCTTATCAAATGGTGATGAAGGCACATAAAGGCCAAATAGCCTACTCCTGCTCATAATTCATATGACCATATGCAGATGTGCAAGAAAAACCCCTCCTAGTTTGATTTGTTTGCCAATGCTATGATTTATGTCCTCTAATATTAAGGGAACGAAAAAAAATTCACTCAGACATTCTGTCCCCTCAAAGCATCACAACCCAATTGAAGGCAGATGTGTCATAATCAGCAAAATGATTGCCAGACCTGCTGAGTTTTTTCAGGTATTTCTGTTTTTGTTTTGGATTTCCAGCATCCACAGTTTTTTGTTTTTACCCATGAAATCTTCATTATGTAGATGGTCAATTAACTGGAATCCTTTTCCACTTTTTAAATGGTCAGTTTGTTGTTGCAATGTGCAAATATTGCAACTACTTAAAATTTATCTGCCAATCCTTAGTCCATCCCTTTAAATTGATGAATTTTTCTGAAGGATGTCTTCTTTGTGATTTAGCTGTACAGCTTTGTTTTCCTTTAGTATAAAATTACCACAAATGAATGATAGGTCACTAGAGTAGGTCTAAATGCTCCTTAGTTCTTGTTCTTCTCCCCGATTACTATCTCAGCTTTCTCACAAAAAGGCAATCAAATACAGCCAGCTGATCTTGCCACTCATACATGAGCCTCAACATTCTTCATAAGCCTTGTATGTGGAAACTAATCAAGTGACTTGGGATAACAAAGTCAGTCAATTTTATCCTCCAGATGTAACCTGCTGCTTCTACTTCCATGCTGTTCTTGAATCATTTCAGTGTGGCTCAGCTGGCAGCAGTCACTTGAGTCAGAGAATAATAGGCTCAGGTAGAAGAGAATCAATTCAGTTATGGATTTCATCATGGATTCCTGCACAGCAAGAATGTTGAATCAGTGTTGAAGATGCTAAAATTTGTATTTGTTGGTTTCCCATTATTCCAGTAAGTTTACAGCATCAGTCCTGAAAATATTAGTTTTACTTTGATAGACAAGGGAGTCGAGGGTTATCGGGGAAGATAGGAAATTGGAGTTGAGACCACTGTCAGATCAGCCAAGATCTTATTGAATGGCAGAGTGGGCTCGAAGGACTGAATGGCCCACCCCTGCTCCCAAGTCCAATGTTCCTATGTACTCAGTACTCGTCTGATCATACATAAACAGCTTTAAGAACTACCGCTGATTTTCAGTGAAGGTTGCCAATTTATTCCTGGGGAAAAAAAATTCTGAATGTTTGATCTGTGCCCAGAGATATTTAATTGCAGAAACATAGTATTGAGGGGTGTAATAATTTCCACATACTTAAAACAGAATAAATTAACAAATGAATTGGCATGGTGCCTTTCTTCTCAAAATCCCAAAACATTTCGCTGACGATATAATCAATGAAGTACTTTTGAAGTATCGTCATTGTAAAGTAGGAAACAAAGCAGTCAATTTGCACACAAGCTCCCATAAACAGTAATGTGACAACGACCAGATCAACTGCTTTTGTGATGATGATTGAGATAAATATTCACTAGGACTCCAGGGATAACTCCCTTGATCTTTTCTGATTAAAAAAAATGCAGTGGAATCCTTTACATCCACCTGAGGGGGTTGACTGGGCCTCAGTGTAATGCTTCACCTCCGAAAGTACCACACACTCGATACAGCACTGGATTACAAAAATCAAAGCTAACCATCAAGTTCTGAAGTGGGACTGGAGGCCACGTTTCTCCTCAATAGGGGCGTAGATATTATTTTCTATGTCTAATTTTGTCACAATGGAACCTTCAAAAAACATGTGCGCTCTGGGTTACACTGGCAAATCAGGTTATGTGCTCAAGTTTGCAGTTGGACTGGAGCTCATGACTTTCAAACTCGAAGAAACTGTACTTAAAAACAAGAGTGGAACTGATATTTTACAATTGCAACTGGACAGTACAATATGCAAAAACATTCTATTTCCCCTGCTGACTTCAAACCTAAGCTTGAACAACACAGGATCAAAGCCTAGATAGAACTCTAAATATTTGCATCCTTTAGAGTACACATTCACATATACCCTTCACCTCCAATGAAGGTCAACTGACTCAAATTTTGAACTCTAGCTTTATTCCAACCAAGTGCACATTCCTGTTTGAAGTTTCAATTTCAAAATCCCCCCTCCATATTACTGAAATTACAAAACCACTCCCAAAAATTGCCTGAAGCAAAAAGTCATTTTTAGGAACAGAGAAAGTTGCAAATCAAGTTGCACTTTAGAACTTGAGCATACAAAATGGAGGCAGCCAAGAGTATACTACAAAAGCAGCACGAGATCACTGGAAACACCAACCTTTAAACTGGACATTAAAATGGACATTGCCTCTTTCTGCTCACATGTTGAAGATGTGGCTATTTCAAGAGTAGCAGGAGTCATGTCCTGCTGAACAATGTTCCCTCAAATACACAAACACATTAACTAGAGTTCATCTTAAGTGATGCATGTGGGATTCTGATATGCAAAAGATGGCTGAATTGTCGCCTATCTTCTGTATATGCTTACAAGATGATCAGGCTTCACTGTGGTGCCGGAGCCAAACTGCATTTATTGTTCAGACTTGCTCAACAAATAGCTGGTACTTTCAATGCCTAAACTGCCTACCTAAAATTCCAGGAATCTCTATATAAAACACAAATTTCAAACTTGTTCAGTTTTACTCCTGAGGCTTGCCCAAATTCTAGCTCTGGGACTCAGGACAGAGAAACTCCAAGGACCATGTAGAAGAAGCAGCTATGCCCTCTGTCAAAAAATGTCTAAACCCAGAACTGTTCATATAGCAATTTTGTTAACCACCTTGAAAAGTTAGCAGACAATTGGAATTGCATTTTCCCAACTCCATCACCCATGGCACATCAGAAACAATGGACTCAATACGGAATCATACAGGACACTGGACCAAGGGCCAGCAGCTTTTTTTTTTAAACCCAAAAAGGCTTTTTAACCAAATTTGCTTAATCTAAAAACTATTCAGAGCTGAACGACAAATTCCAGAATTTCTAAACCACATCATTGAAGGTGGCATTGAGAGGGTGCAGAAGAGAGTCACATCCTGAGCTTTATCAATAAACTGACAGTATAAAGGCAAGGTAGTTACAGTAAACAAAACATTGGTTTGGCCTCAATTGGAATGCTGCATCCAGTTCTCGGCACCACACTTTAGCAAGGGTGTTAAGGAATTAGAGAGGGTGCAGAAAAGAGTCACAAGAATGGATCCAAGAATGATGGACTTCAGTTAAGTAGATAGATTGGAGAAGTCAGGGCTGCTCTCCTTGAAGAGGAGAATGGGTTGTGGGAAGGTTTGATAAAGGTATTCAAAATCTTGAGCAGTCTAGACCAAATAGATAGGGAGAAACTATTCCCATTGGTGGGAGGATCAAGAACCAGAAGGCACAGATTTAAGATAACTGGCAAAAGCAAAGTCAACTGGAGGAAAAACTTTTTTGCTAAACACAGCGAGTGGTTCGGATCTGGAATGCACTGCCTGAGAGTGGAAGCAGGGTCAATTCATATTTTCAGAAGAGAACTGGATCATTTTCTGAAAAGTAAAAATTCAGGGCTACAGAGAAAAAGCAGGCAAGTGGCACTCAGCAAATTGCTCCATCAGAGGGCCAGCACAGACACAATGGGCCTAATGGTCGCCTTCTGTGCTGTAACCATTCTATGATTCTATTCCATGATTTCTGAATTTATCAAGAGAAACAAAAAAGATTAAACTGGACTGAACACTAAGCTATTTCATTTTTGATGTTTTGTCATTCAAGACATCTTTAAAACGTAGAATTCAACCAATTTTTTCAGTCCTTGATTCTCGCAATAATAAATAGAATAAGTACTTGCCCCAGCTATGTATTAGAAACAATAATGTTCACAACCATAAAATCTGTTCCTTGAACCAACGGCATTATTTTTAACCGTGGCAGAGCTATACCATACAAACAAATTTACACCACATTGTTTAAATAATCATGTAAACCCACAAGAAAATACACCTCTTACTTTTCTTCACCTAATTTTCTTCAGCTTTTTTCAAGTTAATGTGATCCAACTGGAAAAGGTTGGAAACAGCAAATGGGATACTGAACATCTGAAGGCTGCAGACCCTGCCCTAGACCACACATAGGCTACTTTATTGTCCTGCAATATTCTAGTCCAGAAAAAACATAACTAGGAGCAGGAGTAGGCAATTCAGCCCCTCGAGCCTGCCCCGCCATTCATTACGATGACTGATCTCATTTCAGCCTCAACTCCAATTTCCCACCCTCTCCCCACAACCTTTCAACCCATTACTAATTAAAAATCTGTTTATCTCCTCAAATTTATTCAGCGTCCCGGCATCCACTGCACTCTGAGTTAGTGAATTCCACAGATTCAGGATCCTTTGAGAAAAGTAATTCCTCCTCATCTCTGATTTAAATCTACCACCCCTTAGCCTAAAACTATGGCCTCTTGTTCTAGAATGCCCCAGAAGGGGAAACATATGCCCCACGGCTACTTTGTCTATCCCCTTTAGCATCTTATACACCTCAATTCGATGTCCTCTCATCCTTCTAAACTCTAGCAAGTATAGGCCTAAACTGCTCAATCTCTCCTCATAAGGCAAGCCCTGCATCTCTGGAATCAATCTAGTGAACCTCCTCCAGTGCAACTACAACCTTACTCAAGTAAGGGGACCAAAACTCTGCACAGTACTCCAGGTGCGGTCTCACCAATGCCTTGTACAGTTGCAACAACACTTCCCTATTTTTATACTCTATTCCTTTAGCAATAAATGTCAAAATTTCATTTGCCTTCCCTATTACCTGCTGTACCTGCATACTAGCTTTCAGCGATTCATGCACGAGGGCACCCAGATCCTTCTGCACTGAAGCATTCTGAAGTTTCTCTCCATTTAAATAATGTCGCCTTTTTATTCTTCCGACCAAAATGAATAACCTCACACTTATCCATGTTAAACTCCATCTGCCAAATTTTGGCCCATTCACCTAACCTGTCCACATCCATTTGTAAATTTCTTATTTCTTCATTGCAACTTACTTTCCCAACTATTTTGGTGTCATCTGCAAATTTAGCTATAACACCTTCTATCCCTGAATCCTAGTCATTAATATAGATTGTAAATAGTTGGGGCCCAAGGACTGAACCCTGTGGCACCCCACTAGTTACAGCTTGCCATCCAGAAAAAGACCCATTTATCCCGACTCTCTGCTTTCTGTTGGTTAGCCAATCCTCTATCCAAGCCAATATATTACCCCTAACTCCGTCTTATCTTGTGTATTAATCTTTTGTACGGCACCTTATCAGAGGCCTTCTGGAAGTCCAGATATACTACATCTACAGGATCCCCATTATCCACTTTGCTTGTCACATCTTCAAAGAACTCTAGCAAATTAGTCAAACACATCAAACATGATTTACTCTTCATAAAACCATGCTGACTCCGATGGATTGCATTTTGACTTTCCAAATGCCCCATTACTACTTCTTTAATAATGGATTTCCCAACGACAGATGTTAAACTAACTGGTCTATAATTTCCTACTTTCTGCCTCCCCCGCTTTTTGAATAAGGGCATTAAATTAACATTTTTCCAATCCACTGGAACCTTTCCAGAATCCAGGGAATTTTGGAATATTATAGCCAATGCATCCACTATCTCCTCTGCCACTTCCTTTAAGACCCTGGGATGTAGGCCATCAGGTCCTGGGGACTTGTCACCCTTTAATCTCAATAGTTTGGTCAGTACTTTTTCTCTAGTGAGGGTGATTGTTCTAAGTTCCTCCTTCTCTATGCCCTCTGCACTACCTGTTACTATTGGGGTGGTACTAGTGTCCTCCACTGTGAAAACTGAGGCAAAATATTGATTAAACTTCTCTGCCATTTCTGCGTTCCCCACTATTAATTCCCCAGTCTTGTCCTCCAAGGGACCAACATTCACTTTAGCTACTCTCTTTCCTTTTATATACTTGTAGAAACTTTTGCTATCAGTTTGTACATTTTGTGCTAGTTTTCTTTCTTAATTTACCGTTGCTCTTTTTATTATTTTTTTCATAACCCTTTGTTGATCTTTAAAAGTTTTCCAATCTTCTAGCCTGCCACTGTCCTTTGCAATTTGGTATGCCTTAGTTTTTGCCTTTAAGTTATCTTTAACTTCCTTGCTTAGCCATGGATGCTTTTTCCCCCTCTTAGGGATATATTTTACTTGGGAGGAATTGAATATCTCTTTAAAATCTACCACTGTTCATCAACTGTCCTACCTTGTAGTCTTCCTGCCCAGTCCACTAGGGCCAAATATGCCCTCATGCCTATGTAGTTACTTTGGTTTAACGCCAGAACACTAGCGTGGGACTCAAGTTTCTCGCTCTCAAACTGAACTTGAAATTCTAGCATGCGATGATCACTCTTCCCTAGAGGGTCCTTTACTAGGAGATCATTAATTAATCTCATCTCATTACACAAAACCAAATCCAGAATAACCTGCTCCCTGGTTGGTTCCACAACATATTGCTCCAAGAAACAATCTCTAATACACTCTATGAACTCTCCCTCAAGGCTACCCTTGCCAATTTGATTAGTCCGGTCTATATGCATAATAAAATCATCCATAATTATTGCCCTGCCTTTCTTACATGCTCCCAGTATTTCCTGGTATATACTGTGCCCTACTGCTAAACTACAGTCTCAAACCATGTTACATAAAAAGTGATATGATTCTTTGGACAAGTTATTCATTGAATAAGTTCACATGTTTCAATGCTGCTCTATAATTGCATTTATAATAATTAATAATAATTAGAAAAACACAAGCCCACAAAACAGCAATGAAGCTGAATTCACTCCAAACACTCCCTAGTCATTTTTCAGTGGTCTCGAGCGAAAATGACAAATGGGAACAAAACAATAGCACATACCATCTAGGTTATGTGGAACAGTTACTGCATTTAATAGGACTTAATCTGTCAAAAGCTCTAGAGAACTGGCACAATCTCAGTTAAATCTGCGCAGCTACAGTTTCCAAAAGGGTGAATTAGCCATGACAGCAGTTGTATCTTTAAAATCCCAATTCCCACCAATTTTTCATATCCCTTGCTTCACAAATAAATGCCCACCAACTTTTTAAACAATTAACAGCATCAATGGGATTCTAAGGCAGTCTACTCCAGACTCAGCAAGTGTCATTTATAATCAAGAAATTTAGCACGAAAATATGGAAGCATACATGTGCTGCTCCATCTCAGAGCAATTTCTGGGTATCCTTTAATAGGATTTGAAATATTTATCTAATTACCTCAATGTCAGCTACAAGCTTTCAATAGATACTTATGGTGCTGAATTCACCATTTTAAACTTTACCCACTGTTCACCAGCACCCACTGTTCACCAGCACCCACTGTTCACCAGCACCCACTGTTCACCAGCACCCACTGTTCACCAGCACCCACTGTTCACCAGCACCCACTGTTCACCAGCACCCACTGTTCACCAGCACCCACTGTTCACCAGCACCCACTGTTCACCAGCACCCACTGTTCACCAGCACCCACTGTTCACCAGCACCCACTGTTCACCAGCACCCACTGTTCACCAGCACCCACTGTTCACCAGCACCCACTGTTCACCAGCACCCACTGTTCACCAGCACCCACTGTTCACCAGCACCCACTGTTCACCAGCACCCACTGTTCACCAGCACCCACTGTTCACCAGCACAAACTGTTCACCAGCACCCACTGTTCACCAGCACAAACTGTTCACCAGCACAAACTGTTCACCAGCACAAACTGTTCACCAGCACAAACTGTTCACCAGCACAAACTGTTCACCAGCACAAACTGTTCACCAGCACAAACTGTTCACCAGCACAAACTGTTCACCAGCACAAACTGTTCACCAGCACAAACTGTTCACCAGCACAAACTGTTCACCAGCACAAACTGTTCACCAGCACAAACTGTTCACCAGCACAAACTGTTCACCAGCACAAACTGTTCACCAGCACAAACTGTTCACCAGCACAAACTGTTCACCAGCACAAACTGTTCACCAGCACAAACTGTTCACCAGCACAAACTGTTCACCAGCACAAACTGTTCACCAGCTTTTGGACCCTTCCTTAACCTTCTTTACTTCATTGAATATAGCAGTTTTAAATCTCATTGATCTTTGCATCCTTGGCATTAGCGTCTTGAAGCATGATGCACCTTTCTCACGCGAATATTCTTTGAATGTGGTGTCCAAAATTTCCAAGTATTTCATCTGTAGCCTAACCTATTTTAATATAAAAACAAGTAATGAATCAATGTTCATATACATAAAAAACAAACTGAGACATTGTGCCCTTTTCACTTTCAGATTCATGCAGCAGCACTCAAATCATTCTGTTCCTACACAATTTTATGGTGTGGTTCCATTCTTCACTGTTAGAAATTACTAGTTCACTAATCGATATTGATTTAAGCTTGCCATATTTTCACACTTCACTAAGCAATTTCTCCCTTAGTAACCACATCCTTCGGTTGGCATGCTCCTTATTTCAACATTGTCAAATTTTGATACAAAATTCTCTCTGGTGATGTGCAAATCAATTATGTACATGAAAAGAGGAGCTGTCTTAGCACAACCCTGAGATGTCACTTACCAATCTAGAAACATCCACTATTTTAGTCTTCTCTATTTCCTATCCTTCACCATCTCTCTGCCCACACCACTACCTCCCCTTAATCTTGACAGGACATCTCTTTCACAGCATTCTCAAAGTCCTAATATATTGCATCCACTGAATTCCCATTCCATGCACACCAAGTCATTTCTGTAAGGAATTTAATTAAATTGGCCAAACACCAGAACTTACATCTTTTTAATAAGGTTATACATGGTAAAGATGACCTGGTAAACAGCATAAAGCCATAACATCATTCTACCTAATGTATCTTGACATGACCATCATTCCACCTGCTCATGAGCACATTTGTTGAGTCAGTGTTTTTCAAGTATTGACTAGTCAATAAAATAGTGTTTAACATAAGACAGGTTTTAGTTCAAAATTAGCAATTTAGAAAGGTAGCTTACGTCACCAAATTAAATCTTCACTTAGTCAAGAAAAGGCACCAGTACCACCACAGGGCTGAATTGCAGCAATTTCCTACAACAGAACTAATTTTGTTGAGTTACTGCACTAACAGCCTGTCATAAACTGATTTTAGAATGTCCAAAGAGTCTCTATTACCAGTTTAAGTATACAAACTGCCAACACAAACATCCAGATATCGTTTCCCCATTTAAGTATGCCATTCAAAGTGCATAAATTGGAGAATACAGTGAATGAAGAATAAAGCAAACTGGCTCAGGTACATGCTGGCCCTCAGTGACATTACTCAAAATCATGCAGTCAGTACACAGACACTACCCAGTTCAAACTCTCCATCCCTCCAGTCTCTTAAGTCGTCTGTCTTCCAATATTGGATCAGCAGAATCTCCCCTAAGTTAATATTGGAAAGACAGAAGCCATCACCTTCAGCACTGGTCACAAACTCTTTCATCACCACTGACTCCACCCATTCTCTGGCAACTGTCCGAAGCGAAACTGTTTTGACCCAGAGATGAGCTTCCCAACATAATCTGCTCCACTTCTTTCTTCCTCTACGACATTCCTTATAAGCTACTTTGATCAAACCTTTGGTCATGTGGCCTAATATCTCTATGAAGCTCAGCATCATATTTGTTTCATAACGCTTCTGTAAAGCACCTTTAATGTAATGAAACATCCAAGGTGCTATGCAAATCTAAGCTCTTGTAGGTGAATAAATATTGGATGACAAGATCAGGGCAATCCATACCGGTAAACTGGGTTAGCAGTCCATTTCAAAGTAAGTACAGGTATATTAATGAGCAGGCGCACGTCTGTGTATAATAAAACCAATAACCTGATAACTGATAAGACTTAATACATTGGAACCATGACATGCAGTATGCAACATTAAATTTGGACCCATCTCCTCCCCCATCACGATACCAGCTGTAAACAAGTATTAAACGCAAATCAGGGCTGTCTTAACTTCATGAAGGTGGGGGAGGCACAGTGGCAGAAGACAGGAAAATCCTAACAAGTAGCTGCCCCCAGCTGTTCAAGTATCTCCTGGCAACCAACTAATGACAATAGCTGCCTCGGGGAAGAGTCAGACATTAGGTTAAAATATTAAGTTAGCGAGAGAAAAGAATTATGCAAATCAGATCAACAGATGACAAAATAGCTTGCTATAAATTTGGAGCATCTGGATACACAGTCACTGCAGACTTTCTGGGAATATTTGCAGTGGAAGGGCTCTAGTTAATCTGAAGAATACATTTCCTGAAGCCTTCTGAAATTAATTCAATTAAGATCAATTACAGGCTCAAAAGGTTGACTTGAGATTTGCACGAGTCCTACAGAGTTGAACTTGCAATGAATATCAGACAATAGGCAGAGAGCAAGTGTGCTGTCCTTTGCAGAGCAGTGAAATGTTATTAATCAGCTTTTAATTCAGCCGACAAATGCCCTTTGCAAATTTCGAAAAGTCATGGATTCCTGAACTTCCCAGTACTAATTCAAAGTCTCCAAAAACCTAAAATTTAAGAATCATAGAATGATTACAACCAAAGGAGGCTGCCATTCAGCCCATTGTAACTGTACTGGCTTTAAGAGCCATGTCTGGCTGAGGAACAGTCTTAAAACCTTACACACCTTAGCACAAATCACCGAATGGTACAGCACACGTCTGCCCTATCACACTTGTGCCAGTGTTTTTGTAGAGCTACCTAGTCTCACTTGCCTGCTCTTTCTCCACAAACCTGGAACTTCTTTCCCCTTCAAGTATGCAGACAATTCTTTTGGAAATTACGATCAAATCTCCTCCTACCACCTTTCATCTGCTGCATTCTAGTTCACTTACTCAGTGCATAAACAAACAGGTTTTCTCATGTCACCTCTGGTTCATTTGCCAATCACGAAGCCTGTGTCCGCTGGTTACTGTCCTCACTGACACTGGAAATAGTGAAGAGAAACTAAAACAAGATTTTGAACACATACACCAAATCTCTCTCATTCACCTCTGCTCAGAGAATAATCCCAGCTTCTTCACACTACAAGTCCCTCACCCTGGTACAATTCTATGAACTTTCCTCTAAACCTTTTCCAAGATCTTGATATACTTCCCAAATTCACCAACTGAGGGCTACAGTGTATTATAAAGGTCTAGCATAACTTCCTTGCTTTTATACTCTTTTGCTCTATTAATAGAGCAGAGGATCCTGTATTCTCTCGTCAAAAACAATCTGCTCAACTTGCCCTGGCACCTTCAAAGATGTACATGCACCTCCATGAATGTTCCTGTACCCCTTTTAAAACTGCACCATTTGTCTTATATTGCCCTTCCTGATTTCTTGCTAAATCTTTCTGCATTAAATTTCATCTGCCAAGTGTCAGCCCATTTCACCATTTTATGCCTTCCTGAAGTCTGTTCCTATCCACCTCATTGCTTGCTATGTTTCCATGTTTTGAATCATTGATTTGCAAACTTTGAAATTATTCCCTGTATATCCAAGTCCAGGTTATTAATACTGTCTATATATAACAGCAGTGGTCCTAATACTGACCCCCAGGAAAGGCCACTGCATATTTCCCTACGCTCTAAAATAGCCGACCATTTACCATTACTTTCTGCTTTGTCACATACAGGACACTTGCCATTTAATCCCACGGGCTTTTATTTTGCGAAGAAGTCCAGAATATGGTATTTTATCAAATGCCTTTTTTTCAAATTCTCCTCTTGACTTCAAACAACTTTATCAAGAAAAATAATTAAACAATTAGATTGCAAGTGTAGTGTCCATTGCAGACCAATTGGCCCGTTGTTGCCAGGTCTTTTTCTTAATGTATACATATGAGTACAATCGTAATCCTCCAGTCCTCTGGCACTAGCCCCACACTCAAGGATTGTACCATTGTAGCATGAGCCTCAGCAATTTGCAGCCTTTCTTCCCTCAGTAACCTAGGATGCATCCCACCTGGATTGGGTGACTTTTCACTGCCGACCTTTCAAGTTCCTATCTTGCTATTGCCTCCTCCTTTACTGCAACACTGGCAGCATGCTACTGTCTAGTGATGACAGAAACAAAGTACTTCATTACCAACTTGGCCATGCCCTCCACCTGCACAATGATCCCGAAATAGCCCCACCCTTCTTTGCCTACCCTTGTATTTTCAATCCAGGCTTTTGCATTCCCTTTCATGTTACCTATTAATCTATTGTCAGTCTCTCAACTGGCTCTTCATTCCGTTTAAATCTCCCCCTGCTTTTTATATTCAGAAAGATTCTCGACTGTTTTGAACCATACAATTGTCTTAAGTTTTCTTCCGCTTCCTCACTAACTTCTACATCTTTAATTATCCATGGAGCTCTCGCTTCAGATGCCCTTTTCACCCTTCAGAAATGGCAAGGATGTGTCTGGGCTCTAACTGTGTCTGTCGGGCAAAGGACTAATTCCTCAACCACATCTTTGCAAATATAATTACTAACCAGACCATTCCCCACCCCCCACAATTTGGAAGAACTGGATGATTTAAAAACATAAACCAAGGCTGGTGGCACTGAAAATCTGTGTAACCATCTTTCATCCTCAACACCCTATCAAAACTTTTGGTACACTTTTTTTTATTCACTCGTGGGATGTGGGCGTCACTGGCTAGGCCAGTATTTATTGCCCATCCCTAGTTGCCCTTGCTCAGAGGGCAGCTAAGAGTCAACCACATTGCAGTGTGTCTGGAGTCATATGTAAGCCAGACCGGGTAAGGATACTATGTGCAGCTGTTCTGTTAATCTAACCAATACCTTGTTCTTGTTTATTTCTTTCAAGACTATTTCTCATCCTTTTTCTCTGTTCATATTTATTTGTGCAGTGACTGCCCCTTCTGTTACCCCAACAATCTCTGCCATCTGCTGCCTTTTTCTCCAAGCGATTGCTCAACTCGGCCATCCTCCGATTAGTGCACAGAAATCTAAAAAAGAGGTCATTCTGCCCTGAGCCACCTATCTGGTATCTTTCACTTCACAAATCTGTGCTGGTTGGAATGAAGATTAGTCAGACGAGTACTTAAATATATAAATTAAAAAATATAATTCTCCATCAATTCAGGAGCATGGGTAATTATGGGACAATTATTGTGCTGCAGCACAACTGGACAAAAAAAAGTTGGTTTATGCAATATAACTGGTGAACAAAGGGTAGAAAGTAATCAAGTAGAGAGAAACAATAGAATTTACAATTCAAATCACATTATGCAAGCACAGCCCAGGATAATGGAACGTTAGGCCAAACAGTGCCAAACCAAAGGAACTCTTCATCACTGAAGGGCTGAATCCAATAGAAATGTGAGTCTTTTGTGCAGTATTGATCAAACTGATTTAGATGTTGCTGGTATTTATGAATTATGCAAAATTATTGCAGGTATAATTGCTCAATTACTAGATTTCACAACCCACAATGCCTCCTGCTGCCACAGACTCAAAGTATGCAGCCTTTCAGGAAGTCTTTCTCCCAGCAACCAATTTAGTTTTACACAAAACAGCTAGTTGATTAGACTGCCAGCTCTTGTTCCAACTTATTTAATTGTAGGCCAGTTTTAAACTTAAGCATTCAGATAAGTTTAAGGTAAACTTGCGTTTACATAGTTACTTTCACAACCTCAGACATCAAGGCCTGTTACAGCCAATGAAGTACTTCTAAAATGTAGTCACTGCTGTAAGAGAGGAAATGCAGCCAATTTGCACAGCAGACTCAAGTGGTAATGGCTAGATAATCTGTCTCTCTGATGTTGATATAGGGATAAGTATTGGCGAGTATGCCAGGAGTAACACCCCTGCTCTTCTTCAAATAGCACCATGGGGTCGTTTATATCCATCCTTGAAGGCAGATGGAGCTTGGGTCTTATACCCGATTTGAAAGACTTCACACCTGACAGTGCAGCGCTCCCTCAGTACTGTGCTGAGTACTGCATACTCAGTATGCAGTATGAGTATGAAGTGCCAGCCTTGAACCTTCTTACGCAGAGGAGAGAGTGCTACCATTGAACCACTGCTGACACTCACCCAAGCACCATCAGGTGGTTTTACATATCAGTAAAACATTTTTCCATCACCTGAAACAGCATTCGGTGGCTGCAGACAAAAATAAAAGCTCCTTAAAAAGAAAGACGATTCCAACATTCGTGGTGGTTGGGTTTAGGAGAGGAAGAGGAAATTAACAGGTTAAAAGGAGAATGTCATTACATGTATACATAAATAGTTTCCATTATATAGACAGAAATTAATAATCAAATAAGATTGGCAAGAAATGCATGCAACTT
The DNA here is from genome assembly GCF_964194155.1 of Cetorhinus maximus. Taxonomy (NCBI): domain Eukaryota; kingdom Metazoa; phylum Chordata; class Chondrichthyes; order Lamniformes; family Cetorhinidae; genus Cetorhinus; species Cetorhinus maximus. Next base: position 31,189,702 of record NC_135881.1, read on the forward strand.
TACGGACATATAAAAACGTTACTATACAATCAAAGCATATCAAAGCAAATTATCAGCTATAAAAGTGGACTTTTCCTGAATCTGATGAACACTGTAGAACACCAAAACTACTGAATTCAGGAATTAAATATTGCTCCCCTGTAGTTAATTCCACCATAAGCTCTGCAATTATGTAGCTTGTTGTGTTGTATTTAATTATCAATTTCACACATGTAGTAGTTTGTAAGTAATCCATAACTTCAGCAGACCACTAAGATGGCTTTCTGGGCAAAAGAAACACTGGTGCACTTGTGGCTGCAGCTCTGAATTTGATGCCAACACAAGGTGAAGCAGAGTAAAATGAATGCTGCACAGCAGTAAGCTGTTACACTTGACCAAAAATACTGGCAAGTTTTTCAGTATTTAAATGTTGTTCACATTGTTGAGTTTTTTAAGAATTAAGAATTAAAGAATTTTTTTTTTAAAAAGTCTGCACTAAGCAGAATGGGTGATAGTGACTGAAAAATGATTCTGTCATCTCTGGAGCTGGACTTGAAGGAAATGCAAACTGGTGTCTGGAGTCCCAGTAAAATGGACATTAAATCCAGCTCCTAGAAAGTGTATACAACCACTCCTAATTTGGCAATTCTAACAAGGCCATAACAATGGTAGTAAAGTAAATGGGAAATGTTGTGATGACCATGGACTGCTACTTTGAGAAAGGGCTATCAAACATTCGAGGCTGAAAGAAAAGAGCATTTTGCTACAGATAGCTATTATACTTCAGCCAGGTGTTCTTGATATTGTCACTGGATGCTTGCAATTAGATTGTGCCCTATTTGCAGATGACTTGTTCCATGTAAAGATTATGAAACAAGACATTTATGTACAACGCGCACCTGCACAAAAAATATATTTTGCTATACATAATTGTACATATTTACATGTAAATGCTACAACTGATACAAATGAAACTGGGATGGGGGAAAGATGTTTATCAGCTGTAACATTATGGCCAGAATCTCACATCCGTTTGATTTGTCTATCTTCAGGTTTTTACACCAGAACCACAATACTCATTATTGAGTGGCCTTGCTGTCCTGACAATAATGATCGCTGGAAGAAAAGGCACACAATAGATGCCGAGAATATAAAAGAGAAAAATTAATTTCACAGTAAAAAGAAATGTTATTTTACAGTAGTAAAACAATTAAATAGCTTTAGACATTTTGTCCTATCACTACTTTTATTTTCAAACATATGATCCATGGATCTTAAGGGCACAGAGCATTTACAACTCAAGGTTTGATTAGATTTTATGTAGTTTTAACTGTGTTGCTTCTTGTGTATTGAGAATACCATCTCATCTCTGACAGCAAATTTGAAGCAACAATTCCAGAAATAGTTTAGTTTCCCATCCACATACACACTTCTGGAAGCATTAAAAATCGATACTTGGCCCCTCCTATGTCTCTACGCTGCCCGAGTGCCGTCATGCAAAGGACATGGGTGTCAGCTTCCACGCATATGCAGTGATATCTAGCTCTACCTCCTCATTAGAGTCTGGCACAATCTGCTTTCACACTTGTGGCACCCAGTTCTTGCATAACACAAATTTCCTTTAGATACAGATCAGGAAGACTAAAGTCCTCAACTCCCATGAAATTCCATACTTCTGTCACTGAATTTTATCACCCTCAAATGTTGTGACAAACTATCTACACCTTGACATCCTTATTGAGCCTGAGCTGAACTTTCAACTCCATGTTCTCTCAAAAACTTGTGCTTATATCGTGCCTTTAATGTAATAAAACATCCCAAGGCATTCAGGGGAGGGGGGAGACATGGAGGGATTTGAAAACAAGGATTACAATTATTAAAATCAAGATGTTGCTTGGCCAGGAGCCAATGTAGGTCAAGAGCACAGGAGTGATAGGTGAACAGGACTTGGTGCAAGTAAGCTCAAAACCTGCAGTTTTGGATGCCCTAAAGTTTACTGAGAGTAGAGAGGGAGGCCAGCTAGGAGTGCACTGAAAAATCAGGTCTAGAAGTACCCAAGTCACATAAGAGGGTTTCAATAGATGAGCTGAGACAGGGGATGCTGTGGAGGTAGAAACAGGTGGTGGCACGGATGTGGTCAGAAGGTCATCTCAGGGTCAAGTGTGACACCGAAGTTGTGAAGTCTGGTTTACAAACAGTTGCCAGGGCAAGGGGGATAGAGTCGGTAGCTAGGAAACAGGCCAAAAACAACACAAAGACCATCTATTCCCAGCACTCGCATACACCTCCACTGCTGCAAGAGCCCTATGATTCTGAAAACACATGCCATTGTTACTTCCAGACTATTTTAATGCTCCCTTGGTCAGCCTGCCATCCTGTTAACCCACTCCACCCGCCCCCCACCCCCCACCCCCCAACATCCACCTTGAAATTTGTTGTCCCCTCCATTATCTGTGTAACCCTCTGCCACCTTATAATATCCCATTATTCCATATTCCTCTAACTGGCATCTCAGAAATCTTTTCAATTGCAGGCCGGCAACTATTATTTTCTGAAATTGTGCCACAGACCAAGTTGGCCCTCGCCAAATTCACCAATGCAGTAGCCAGGATACGAAGAGTTAGGTAGCAAGGAGGAAAATAAGAGATTTGTGCTGCTTCAGCAGCAACCGTCATCACAGAGAAACAATAAGAACAACTTCCGAGCCATTCTAAAGTGAACAGCCATTTAAGCAATGTATTAAGCAATGGAATCATACAATGAAGGTATTGCAACCATCAGGTGGTGATTGGAAGAGATACATACCATTGAAGGAAATGCTGCCCGCAGAATGAAAAAAAACTGGAAACACAATATGGGCATACACAAATGCTGCCCGCAGAATGAAAAAAAACTGGAAACACAATATGGGCATACACAATAAATAACTTCCTGTTTAGGTACAAACTCAAGTCAAGGATGCTGGAGCCAAATTCAGTTCATTTTTCTAGAGAAAAGGAGTTCCCCATTACAGCACTAACTTGTTCTTTAAAGGGCTCCAGAATTTATCTCCACCACCCGAGGCCATTGGAGGTCAATATCCTCCTACATTGATTTATACAAAGTATGTCAAAAACTGATTTCCACTTGCTGCCAAATCAGTAACCAAAGAATTGGTTGGTGATAAAGCTCAAAAGAATGAAAAAAAGATGATTTCATTTCAAAAAACTGTTTGGACTCGGCATCCTGGCAGAAAGGGGTGAAAGCAGAAAACAACAGCTTTTGAAAAAATCTATTATTGAAATATTCAAGGGGAAAATACACAGGAATTTCAGTAAATGAATAGGTCTTAATGCAGCGGGCTGAAAGGGTTCCTTCAATACTGTAAAACTAATCAAAACATGGTGAAGGCGGCGGGGGGGATGGAAAAGAGAGGCAGGGAAGAGGAGGGAGCAAAGCACAATTTCATTCCAAAACTACAGATGCAATCATAATATTTATCACCAGAAAGCATTGAAATGCTACAAAAAACACATAGCAATCTTCTGAATAAAGATTCAATTGAGGAGAGCATATGGAATCAAAGTCTATACCTCACATGCATCACATGGGGTTGTCACTCACTTTCAATATTAACATTGCAAAGTACTTAGAATTAATGCCAAGTACAGTGCATAGTATAGATCACCTTATTTAAGGAAGGGTGTAAATGCGTTGGAAGCAGTTCAGAGAATGTTTACGAGACTAATACCTGGATGGGAGGGTTGTCTTATGAGGAAAGGTTGAACAGGCCAGACTTGTATCCACTGGAGTTTAGAAGAGTAAGAGGCGACTTGAATGAAACTTAAGATCCTTAGGGGACTTGACAGGGTGAATGTGGAGAGAATGTTTCCTCTCATGGGAGAATCTAGAACTAGGGGTCACAGTTTAAAAATAAGGGGTCACCAATTTAAGACCGAGATGAAGGGAAATTTTCTCTCTCAAAGGGTAGAGTCATTGGAAATCTCTTCCTCAAAAGGCAGTGGAAGCAGAGTCTTTGAATACTTTTAAGGCAGAGGTAGATAGATTCTTGATAAACAAAGGGGCAAAAAGTTATTGGGGGGAATGTGAAGTTGAACTTACAATCAGATCAGCCATGATCTTATTGAATGCCAGCGCAGGCTCGAGGGGCCGAGTGGCCTACTCCTGCTTCATATGTAGGGCACAAGATACCAACCAAGGTAGTTAGATAAGCAGGCATCTGCAATGGAATATCCACTGCTCTCATCTCAGTGATTACATATTCAAGTCTCAATTCCCTCACTGAAATCAATTCCGAGATTCCTGAAATCAAACAGAAACCAAAAGCTGAAGTTGGCCTACATTTAATACATAAAGCGCATTTCAAGGGAGTAACACCCCAGACTTAAAGACAAGCCATTATGGTGACATCAAGCCCTTGACAGCTGCCAAACATAAACATGAAAATTTACTCCCAAAAATGCAAATTAACTCCTGACGCCACGATGCAAGGCTTTATTAATCTTCAGCCTCACCAGAAACACCACCTCTCCTCCACCCACCAATACAATTAGTATTTGTATCGTTAAAAAAAAACTTTACAAAGCACTTTTATTGTTCAGTTCTTTGGATTGTAGCATTCAAGAAAAGCTCATCAATCCAGCACATTTTGATTTTTGCTGTGGTCTGATGGCTGCTATCATTCCAAATCGTTGAGGCCAGCAGATTACAACTCACCGCCACCTTCTCAAGAGCAATTAGGGATGGGCAATAAATGCTGGCCTAGTCAGTAATGTCCACATTCCATAAATGAATTTTAAAAATTACATCTGTGATTCTAGTGAAAAAATCAGTTGCAAGTTTGCATACAGAGGCAGGAAACTTGCTCAGAACCTTGCTGCAACTCCCATAAGAGGGTGCTGGGCTATTTGATCTTTAATATTAAAGACTGGCCCAAGTACTATGAACCACATATGACTTAAGTTCTCTCAATACACGTTCAGTTACTTCCCTACTGCAACCTGCCCCCACTACACAACTCCTGCCTTCTCTTGAAGGTGCAGAATCTTGCAACAGTGCACAAAAGTACCAAAAGTACTAGCAGCTCTTTGGCAGTTCACCCAAGGAACCAAGAGCCTGGCTAGCAAGCATTACATTTAAGCCTGGCCCTCATTTGATAACCAAACCCTTTTTTTAAAAAAATTCGTTCATGGGGTGTGGGTGCTTGTTCAGCATTTATTGCCCTTGTTCAGAGGGCATTTAAGAGTCAACCACATTGCTGTGAATCTGGAGTCACATGTAGGCCAGACCAGGTAAGGACGGCAGAGTTCTTTCCCTAATGGACATTAAAAAAAACCCATCTTGTTCGCTAAAGTGATAGATGGGCAATGGTTTCACGGTCATCATTAGGCTTTTAATTCCAGATATTTTATTGGATTCAAATTCACCATCTCCATGGTGGGATTTGAACCCGGGTCCCCAGAGCATTGCCCCTCGGTTTCTGGATTACCAGTCCAGTGACAATGCCACTACCCTACCACCTCCCTTTGGAATACACGGCTTTACCCACGGTTAGCCCAAAAGTGCTGAAACCAATTGTGAAATCCTAATTAGCCTTTAGCTGAGATTACCTAATTCACCTCAGAATAGGAGCTAAGCCTGTCCCTTTCAGGCCTTGACCGTTTATACAGTATTGACTGAGTGGTGTCTTTAACTCAGTAACCCATAAATCTTTATACATCTGAATCCTTAAGTAAAGAGCTGTCTTGTCATTATGAATTTCTCCTTTAGGTATAAACTTGTGGGTCAAATTTTTCTGGCAACAGTGGATGTCCATGCAAATGCTGACTGTCATGAAGAACGACCGATATCTGATATCTGTTAGACTCCATCGTGTCTAAGTAACAGATACGAACTCCTAGTTTTGAAGTGCTTGGCACTTATCTTGCACAGATGGACAGGATACAAAAAATTGGTCATTTTGCAGGCAATTTCTCTGAGCTATAACCTCAAACCTCCCTCCAATATATTTTAGTACCTGGCGTCAGTTTTAGTTGCGATCTCGTCACTTTCTGACTTAATTAATTCCATGCCTACCTACTTAAACCTACATCTGACCAAAAGCTTGGTTATTTGTTCCAATATCCCATGTTCTCAAGTGTCAAATTGGGAGACAATGGTATTGTGATAATTCCACTGAACTGGTAATCCAAGGGCCAGGTTAATGATCTGGGAACATGGGAACAAATCCCACCATGGCAGCTGGTGGAATTTAAAATCAACTAATAAAAGCTGAGATTGAAAGCTAGTCTCAGTCCAATGGTGACCATGAAACCATTGTTGTAAAACCCACCTGGCTCACTAACGCCCTTTAGGGAAGGATATTTTCTGTCCTTACCTGGTCTGTGACTCCAGATCCACACAATCTATACAGCACAGGGGGACATTTGGCCCATCATGTCTGCACTAGCTCTCCAAATGGGCAACTCACCTAACACCATTCCCACCTTCTCCCTTTCAGATAAAGGTCTAATTCTCTTATAAATGCTTCAAACGAGCCTGCCTCCACCATAATCTCAAGGAGTGCATTCCAAACCCTGACTACTCGCTGCATGAAAAAGTTCCTCCACTATCACCCGTGTCTCTTTTACTAATTACTTTAAATCTGTGCCCTCTCATTCTTGATCCTTTCATGAGTGGGAACAGCTTCTCCTTATCTACTCTGTCCAGACCCCTCATGATTTTGAATACCTCTATCAAATCTCCATTAATATAGTTGGCTCTCAACTGCCTTCTGAAACAGACTAGCAAGTTGCTCCGTTCAAGGGCAATTAGGGATGGGCAACTAATGCTGGCATTGCCAGTGGCACCTACACCCCATGAAAGAATACATTCTAAAAACATTTTGATAATCACCCCAATGAACTGTTCGAGGACATTTTGCTAGATTCAAGGCACTGCGGTTAGAACTTACCTAAACTGTTTGTGTCCTTTCTCCTCCTCCCTATCTCTTCACAATGTTGAAATTAAGCAATGCTACAGTCTCTTGCTCAAATACATTTATGGGATTATAAAACAAACTCCTTTTATTCCTCAGACATTCGTCCTATAATCATGTTTTTTAAACCAAAAAGTTGGGTAACCAGTATTTCCCCGATTTCCTTTTCAAATTTGTGGTATCCTGCTTTCAGTATAAAGCTATGGTCCTCTAATTTCTAAATTCCATTTAAGGCCATTTCTGACAAAAGCACAATGAAACTAGAAGTTCCGCACTATTTTCTCAATCATTGTGAACAAACTTCATGAACAAGTGATTGGGTAATTTACCTGTGTAACATCAGACAAGGAGGTATATACCAACGCTTGACTAACATTTCTGCATACCAGATAAAATACGTACCTTTATATGCCAGAACCTTATTAGATTACGATCTTGTATACATCTCCAGGTCCATAAGGAGACGTGTTCTATTTATTCAACTTTGCACAAGCAATAGTTGCCAGTATGCAAACTGCTTATCAATATATCACTTACGTATCACATCTTTAAAGGTAATGTAATAGAACATCCCAAGGCACATCACAGGAGCAAACTAAATTTGACTGGCTAAGTTTTTCTGGCATTTTCCATTTCTATGTCAATATACCATTAGACCCACACAAGGGAATTGCTGTGCTTAACTATGTTTGCTGTACATTGATAAAGAATGTTTGCATTACTAATCATAAATTTTCAATTATGATCACAATTGCACAAAGTGCCGTGACGCTTAAATTTAAACAGTTCTTTCAAACCAAAAAAATTAGCTCGAGAAGTGTAATAAAATCCCACAAGGTTACGAAGTAAAAAAATTACAATTTGACTTGTTCTGGCACTACGCATTTTTATTACAAAATAGTCAGTTTAGTTTGGAACGCATTTTTAATGCACGTTTGCTTGGTGTTGATAAAAGCATTTCAGAGGCCTACCAGATCCAAAATGTAGATATATAAAAAAAAAAGCGTTGTCAAAAATGAAGACCCTGCTTTACACATTCAGCAAAAATCTTCAGGCTTGTTTTTTTTCCCCGAAAAGTTTAAAAAAAAAATCGCTCAACTGCTTCATTATATAAAGAGAACAAAGTGTTAAAACTCAAGTAGGCCAGAAGCCTACATATAGTGTCCCCGGAAACTTTTTTTGCAGCGCATCCCTAGCAGCAACAGACGCAGTGCGGTCTGGTAGTTAGCTGACACAGCTGTGAATCTCGCTGACATTTTTTTTGTGTCGATGGGGCAAGCTCTATCAACTTCAGTGGACAGCCACCCTTTATGAGGACGTTAAATAGTTGCTAAATCATACCGCCCAAGACGCTTGAGCTGATCTAATGGCATCACTACCTGCGCTTCATACCCCCCCCCCTCCCCCTACACCCCACCTTCTTCCCCTTTCCGGGTTAGAAAAGGAGGAAAAGAAAGTGACAATGACGGCTGCACAAAATTCTTGATCTTGGAACTTGTGGACGAGGTAACTGTCGACACTGAAAACCACCCACCCACCCCCCAAAAATTAAAATACCGATCACATCATCATTGACAAAACTCGGAATAAAATGCAACGAAAGACTGGGGATCCCCAAAACTCGTGAAGATAATGCGTCACCTCTTAGACACATAGTGAAATTTTAGAAATGAAATATATGAAAAAAATACAGCCCGTGGATTCATTTCCCTCTTCTTTAATGGTGGTGGTTTGGAAGAGGGGTTGGGGTTGGGTTGGGGGGGGGGGGGGGGGGTGGTTAGTTCGAGCCATTCATGTTGGAGGGAAGCACATGTTCTTCATGGAGTCCATGCACAAACAGCAACCCGCCTTCACCCCACCACCCGCCGCGCAGGCATGGACTAAACCCGCCAGATTAAAGCGCACACACATACACACACACACACAAACAACAGCTTGAGCCAGGCCTGGGGCCTACGAGCTTAGCTGTGCCCTTTTTCCCAAAAAAAAATCAGCAGCACTTTTCCAATCCAGGCTTTAGCCTAACACGCCCTCCACTCGGCTTCAAACAAGGCACAGTCTGAGAGAGACAGAGAGAGAGAGATGCGTTATCCCCCACCCCAGGCCCACAGTCAGCCGCCTGCCGCTGCTGCAAACATGGCGGCCACCATGTCTCTCGCTCTCTCTCCCGCTGCCCCGGGGGCCGGGCCTCAAGGCCCCGAGGCCAGGCTTGAGACAAACCCACCTCCCCCCCCCACCACCACCACCACCACCATTGCTGCCCCACAACCCGCATCAAGCGGCCTTCTCACCTGCCCGCCGCTCCTGCCTTCACTTGCTCGGGGACGCCGATTGATCCTCTCTCCCGGTCAGCGGGGAAACAACAAGCAGCAGCGGGGAGGAGGAGGAGGAGGACGCCGCGGCCCCGGGAATCTCTCTCTCTCACACACACACACACACTAACTCCCCTGTCTGAGTGAGAGCCCGGCCTGAGGGCAGCACTTGAACAGACGCAAACTCGAGCAATTGTGGGTTTTATTTATCCCCTTGCCTTTGAGGCCTCGACGATATGGCTCGGGCCTTGCCGCCGTTTAATCCCAATCAGCTCCGGTTAAAAGCTCTTCGTCGTCCGATCTCTCTCCTGGCGGAAGGGGGGGAGGGGGGGGGAGAGAAGGGGGATGGGCAGCTCCTAGCGTGGGGGGAGGGGCAACCCAAGGCCGCGCCGGAAGTCCCGCCCTTTTCTCCTCCTCCCGGTCTCACCCGTTGACTCCACCCACTGACGGCCAGATTCCGATTGTGCTCCCTGCCTGTCAATCATCGAGGTTCCCGCCCGCCGACTTGGATTGTTCGCTCTTCCTATCAATCAGCAAAGTTCCCGCCTACAGCCCGCGCCAGCTTCGATTGTCCTCCCTGTCTGTCAATCGAGGTTCCCGCCCCCACCGACCACTAGCTTCGATTGTCCTCCCCGTCTGTCAATCATCGAGGTTCCCGCCCCCACCGACCACCAGCTTCGGTTGTCCTCCCTTCCTGTCAATCATCGCGTTTCCCGCCTCTCCCCTTTTTAATTAATGGGAACCAGGCGATTTGTGGTCGAGCTGCTGTTTATTACGCGCCTTTGAACCTGTGTACGTGTCTTTTGCCTCCTTTTTAACCGAAATGAAAACATCGTATTTTTTCCATTGCATTTGAAAGTTATATTTGCATGTATTGTATATTAAGGTATCTTATGTATACCTTAGACGCGACATGACAATGAATGTTGGTTTCGCAACCCTGGGGAGCCGTGTGGTTGTAGACGTTCTCTGGCCATACGGAACACTCCTGAAGCTCCTCTGAACTGATCAGAAGAACAAGAGTGTTTCATTCCCGAACCTGCTAAAGAAAACGTCCACTGGCCAAATGCTCGGTTCGTTTTTTATTAGGATTTTTTTTTTAAAAAAAACAGAACCGAATGATTGCTGGGCAACCACAGGTGTGCCCCGAGCTACTTTGGACATAGTGACGTACAAGAGGTGATAGACGATTTCGCATTTGTTTTAAAAAAACACACAGTTTTTCCCGCCTTCTTCCCGTGTGCCGCAGTGCGTAAATGACGCTTGAGTGCACCTGGAAATGAAAGCAGTCGGTCTCGCACATCATTGCATTGCTCCCCGTGTCTGCAGCCGCCCCGCCAGTGCACGAAAAATTGAATGAATGTAAGAAGCGGGAGGACGGGGATTGCGTCACGGACAGGGCGCGTGTAACACCCCATCAGCTGGAGAAGCTACAAATCTTGTCCCAAATCGGCAGCCGAGCGCAAATCTCAACGTGCGAAACTCCTGTCATTTTCTCCGCGCTGGTTTGTTACCTGGATGTCAGACAGTTGTAGATTTTTTTAAGTCTGCCCGGTAGTTTTGCTGTGAGCCTTTTAAAAATATGCGAGGGGCAGGGGAAACAATTATTGGCAGTCAATTACACACACACACACACACACGCGGCGCGCACAAAAAAACTTTTGATTTCGTCGTTCATGTTACGAAGTGCTTTGCAGCAAGTCCCACCCGCAGCGATGAAGTGAACGACCTGTTAACGTGCACTTTGTGGGTGCTGGCAATAGGTTATCCGCCTTAGTCTTCGGCCAAAGAATTTTCACAGGGGGTGCACAACGATGGTCACATTAGTTAAGGAAAATCCCTTGAACTTTTTGAACCGACTTCTTAGAGGTCATGGAAATTAAGGTTTGTCGAATATTGTTCCAGTCCTTAATTGGTGACTCTGTTTCTATCTCCACAGATGCTGCCAGACCTACGAGTATGTTTTGATTTCACATTTGCGGCAAAAATATTGATGGGCGCACTGGGAAACCACAGCTGCTCTTTGAGTGATCCAGTGAACATCGGGATTTGAAACCTAGGCAACTGGTTTGAATCTCGAAACACATGCCGCATTTCTGGTGGCAAAGAAGGACAACCATTTAAGTTAGATAATGACCCCAACCTCCCACTTCCCCCACTCTCCAACACCCTCTTAACTTCAAACCCTCTACCCCGCCAAAATTGCAGGGATTTCACTTATCATTTTTGAACCAAGAACACCTTCTTGGCAGTTGCTGCTGCTGAACTTCAGACAGCTTTGCGGTTTTGTGGCGGGCTTTTAAAAAAAAAATCGGAATCACGAAGCTGCCCGAAGTTCAAAAGCCGCAGTGCAGCAACTAGTGAAATTGACCTGATAGATGGGCTTTTAAAAAAAACCCAGAACTCTCAGCCTGAAGGTTTCTTTTTTTTAAACTCTTTCTTCAAGGTCTGAAGCTCTGGCTGGATGACTTGAGAACTCCATTTAAAACACCGCGCATGGGCACTGGAGTTTGGCACTGTATCCCTCTCTCTCGGACCCATCTCTTTTAGAACCCTAGGGTGCAGGCCATCAAGTCCTGGGGACTTGTCAGATTTTAGTCCCTCAAGTTTTGCCAATACTATTTCTCTGCTGATATTAATATCCTTAATTTTCTCATGCTTTTTAGGCCCTAGGTTACTGTGTAGTTCTGGCATGAAACTTGTGTCTTCCACTGTGAAGATAGACACAAAATATGTTCAATGTCTGTTATTTCCTCATTCCTCATGATAATTTCCCCTGTCTCTGATTCTAAGGGGCCAACATTTACTTTAGCTGCTCACTTATAATATATACTTATAAAAGCTCTTGCAATTTGTTTTTATATTTCTGGCTAGTTTACTCTCATTCTATTTTTTCTCTTTTATCAACTTTTTGATTGCCCTCCGCTGGTTTCTAAAGTACTTCCATTCCTTAGGCTTGCAACAGAGTAAACTACTTCTTTTAATCTAATACTATCCTTAACTTCCTGAGTGAGTCACAGATGGGTTTTCTTGTTGAGTTTTTGTTTTTCAATGGAATGTATTTTTGTTGAAGATTTTGAATTGTTTGTTTAAATGTTTCCCACTATTCATTTACCTCCATACCTTTTAGTCTATTTACCCAATTAACCTGAGCCACTTCTCCCCTCAAACCTATCTAATTGGTTTTGTTTAAGTTTAAGATTCTTCTTTGTGATTGGCATATGTCACTTTCAAACTTAATATGGAATTCAATGGTATTATGATCACTATTTACCAGAGAATCTTTTACCACAACATTACTAATTAACCCTGCTTCATTACACAATACTAGATCTAAGGTAGCTTTATCCCTAGTCAGTTCCACAATGTATTGCTCCAAGAAGCTGTCACAAAAACATTCTACAAACTAGACCATTCTTGCCAATTAAAGTCCCCCACAATTATTACATTGCCTTTGTTACAAGCTCCAATAATTTCTTGATTAATGCTTTTCTCAATGGTATAACTACTGTTATGCACCTATAAACCTCGCCTATCAGTGTTTTCTGACTCTTGCTACTTCTAATTTCCACCCATACTGATCTTCTAAGGCCAGATCCTTTCTCACGAGTCTCAGAACCCATTGAACTGGAATGGAAGCAAATCATCTTCAATAGCGAGAGACTGCTAAGAAGAAGGATGGATGAGCACGCACATTCTTTTCAATTAAAAAATACAAATCATTCTTATTTTGCCACCAACCTGCTTGCTAAAGTGTCAATAAATTTGCCTTTGCAGTTCAATTATCTGAGGTTTCAAGATAAAAAGGTATGTAATAAGGTACTTTAAGATGAAAACTCTAACAGCAAAATAACTAATAATTATAAAGCACCTTCAATCTAGTAAAACATCCCAAAGTACTTCACAAGGAGGCAAAATGTGACCATAAGCCACAAAAGGAGGCATTAGGCAGATACCATAAGCTCGGAGAAATGGGTAGGTTTCTAATAAGTGGCACAAAGGATGAAAGAGAGGTATAAAGGCAGAAAGGTTTGGAGAGGAAACTCTAGAGCTTAAGACCTTGTTAGCTGAAGGCATAGCTGCCAATGGTAGAGCAATTAAAAACAGGGATGTTCAAGAGACCAGAATTAGTGGAGTGCAGATTGTTACAATCCTGTAGAGACTGATAACTTTTAAATCGACTAAACACTATTTCAGTAGGCAGTTTATACTCCAAACTATGGAAAAGATCCCTCATTTAACTTTCCAATAACGGAAAATCCCCTTCCCTGTTATATTTTGTCTCTTTGTACTCCAGAAACCAGTACGAAGCCATTCTCAGCTCCCAATGGCTTGCTTTTGTTGCGGACAGCAAGGGGTTTAATTTAAACCGGCCATCATTTCACCTCTCACCACCCATTCATATACAGAAAGGTGTTTTTGATTTTTAATTTCCCCCTTTATAAGTGATGACGTATTTTCCCCAACCCTTTAGATTTGGAGTGATCCAATCCTCTATTCATAACCCCACAGCAAACTTGAGATAGGGTAAAATCAGAGGGTTTGTTTATTTTACACACACACAAAATGCGGGGAGGGGGAGTCGCTACATAGCCCCAGTACATTCCCACCATAAAAAAGGGATAAGGGAAAGAAAGAGATACAGGGCAAAAATCACAGACAAAATAAGAATTATCGTTTCACGTGAGTCCAGAATCAAAATTCCAATGTTATATTCCTTCAGAGAGGTTAGCCGGCTGAAACTAGTGCAAGGTGATCCATTTTCCCAGTAGCACTGACTTCCACAATGGGAGAAACATATGGAGATAAAGACTGGTGTTCTCCCTCGCTCTCGCTCTCTCTCTCGCTCTCTCTCTGAGTCCTGCAGACCGACTGTCTCTGTCAGGTTCAGTGATATCTTAAAGAACTCTAACCCAATCTTACAATGGAGTTTAGAGGACATTTCCATGATAATATGAGTCACAGGGGCTTTGTTTATAGATAAAATGCTAATTAGCTAACTTTTACACCCCCAACTCCACTCTATCTTGAAATTAAATAGACAGTTTAAAGTATAATCATTTATAAAACCTGACATTCCTAACAACTCCCTGTGAGACTTGGCGACTAATAGCTTATCGATAGTCAGTACAGATGCTCATGCCACTGTCAACAGGTATGAACATCTTGCACCTTCTTCCCAATAAATCAACCTGGGCCCCCCCTTTAACCTGTAACAACCAAGCTATCCAAACTTCTTGTCGGGCAGAATTCAGAGCAGGTCACATGATCCCCCTTCAATCCTTGACTTTACCCTCAATTAAAGAGACAGTCCCAAAACACAACAATTTTATAAACTTGCATTTGTAACAAAGTATCCTGAAGGCTTGTAACACAAGAAATAGGAGCAGGAGTAGACCATACAGCCTGTCCGTTATTCAATACAATCATGGCTGATCTTGGGCTTCAACTCCACTTTCTGGTCCATTCACCATCTCCCGCAATTCCCTGAGAGACCAAAAATCTGTCTATCCCAGCTTTGAATGTATTCAATGGTGGAGCATCCACAGCCATCTGGGGCAGAGAATTCCAAAGATTCACAACCCCTTGAGTGAAGTAATTTCTACTCATCTCAGTCCTAAATGATCAGCTCGTTAGCCTGAAACTGTATCCCCATGTTTTAGATTCCCCGGTCAACAGATACAATCTCTCAGAGTCTACACTATCAAGCCCCTTCAGAATCTTGTACATTTCAACTAGATATCCTCTCATTCTTCTAAACTCCAGAGAAAATTGACCCAATTTGCTCAGCCTCTCATCATAGGACAGCCCTTCATCCCAGGGACCAATTTAGTGAACCTTTGCTGTACAGCCTCCAATGCAAGTATATCTTTCTTTAAATATGGAAACCAAAACTGCACACAGTATCCAGATGTGGTCACCAAAACCTTGTCCAATGGAGGAAGATTTCTTTATTCTTCTCCTCCAATCCTCATGCAATAATGGCCATTATGCTACCTGCCTTCCTAATTCCTTGCTGTACTTATGTGTTAACTTTTTGTGTTCCTTGTACAAGCATACCCAAGTCTCTTTGAACATCAACATTTACAGGTTTCTCACCTTTTTAAAAAGATCAGTTTTTCTATTCTTTCAGCCAAAAGCCATAATTTTGCCTGTTCACTTAACCTATCTATATCTCTTTGCAGCCTCTTTGTCCTGTCCACAGCTTACCTTTCCACCTAGCTTTGCATCATCAGCAAACTTAGATGCATTACAAAAACAAAAATACCTTGAAAAACTCAGCAGGTCTGACAGCATCTGCGGAGAGGGACACAGTTAACGTTTTGAGTCCGTATGACTCTTCGGATTTCCAGCATCTGCAGTTTTTTGCTTTTATCTTACATGCATTACTCTCTGTCTCTGCATCCAAGTCATTAACATAGGTTGTAAATAGCTGAGGTCCTAGCACTAACCCTTGTTGTACTCCACTACCTGCCAACTTGAAAAAGTCCCATTTATGTCCACTTTCTGCTTCCTATCTATTAGCCAATGCTCTATCCATGCTAATATATTACCTCCAACTCCACGTGCACTTACTTTGTCTATTATCCTTTGTGTGGCACCATATCAAATGTGTTTTAGAGCATTATATATTTGGTGGTTCCCCTTTAGCTTACTAGTTACATGCCCAAAACCTCCAGTAAAATTGTCAAACAGGATTTCCCTTTTGTAAAACCATGTTGACTTGTTCTCATCATGCTAGAGTTTTCTAAATGTATTGTTAAGACTTCCTTTTTCATACATTCAGTATTTTTCCAACAGCTGATATTAGGCTATCTGGCCTGTCATTCACTGTTTTCCCTCTTCCTCCTTTCTTGAAAAATGGAGTATTATTTGCCAACTTCCAATCTGATGGACCGTTCTGGAATTCAATGAATTCTGGAAAATCACAGCCAGTGCATCCACTATCTCTGCAGCTATATCCTTTAGAACCAGGCCCCAGGGGTTTGTCATATTATAGTCCCTTAAGTTTTGCCAATACTTTTTCACTGTTGATATTAATTTCCTCACTTTTTAGCCCCTGCTCTATATGAAGATTAAAGTCACCTCCAATTATTACGTTTTCTTTTTACAAGCTGCAATGAACTTATAAACTAGTCCCATCAGTGCTATTTTTAATTTCTAGCCACACTGATTAAATTTCATGATCTTCTGAAGCCAGATCCTTTCTCACTAATGTCCTTATGTCATCCTTTACTATAAGGGCTACCCCTCCTCCTCTGCCATTTCATCTGTCTTTCCAAAATATCGTGTCCCCTGGAATATTTATTTCCCAACCTGGATCATCTTGTAACCATGTTTCTGTAATGGCAATTAGATCTAAATAATTTACCTCCATTTGTGCCTTTAGTTCATCTATCTTAATGCAGATGCTTCATGCATTCAGATAAAGAACTTCTAATTTCATTTTTTACTGCTATTCCCTGCAATGACCTTATTCATTGATGTACAATTTTTGTTAAACACTCTGACCCTTCCTGTCCCATTCTTCTTGTCCTTACCCACATTGTTACACTGTTCCGATGCCTTGACCTTTCTCTTTGGATTTCTAAATCTCCCTTCACCTGAACCCTTCCTCACCCCTTTTAGTTTAAAGCCTGCTCAACATCCCTAGTTAAATGATTGGCCAGGATGATTGTAAGGGGCCTGCAAGGTGATTACACTTGAGTGAGATGGAGGCCGAGTGAATAGTGAATTAGGCTCACATAGGAATTCAGTGCACAGGGAAAGAGGTGTACCGTACATAGGAATTATTCTAAATTACTTAAGAAGGTCATTAAATTAAGTTAACTAAATAACGTAAGTAACAATGGCAGGACAGGTGTAATGTTGCAGCTGTGGAATGTGGGTGCTGTTGGACCCCAAGGTGATCCATGACAAACACATTTTCGGGAAGTGTAAGCAGCTAGAGGAATTCCGGATCAGGATTATTCATCTGGAGGCTGAACTGCAGGCAATAACGTAGCGGGGAGAAACACCCGGATACTTTGTTCCAAAAGATGGTCTCACCCCTTAAAATAGGGTCATCTGTTTTGGTCAGCGGTGAGGGACAGGAGGATGTGACCATGAGTGAAATAGATAAAGGGGCTGAACAGACAGTAATGGAGGAGCCTCAGATGTGGCAACTGTCAAACAGGTTTGAAGTGCTCACAAACTGTGTTGACCAAAGCGAGGTCTTCAAGGTGGATGAGCAGGCTGGCCATAGCACCATGGAACACGAAGCTGTTCAACTGGGGCGGGGGGGGCCGGGGGGGAGGTGGCAAACAGAAATGTAGTGTAGTAGGTGACAGTATAATGAAGGGAATTGACACTGTTCTCGGCAGCAAAGAACGAGAGTCCAGAAAGCTTTGTTGCCTGCCCAGTGCCAGGGTTTGGGACATTTGCTCAAGGTTGGAGAGGAAATTGCAGTGGGAGGGGGAGGATCCAGTTGTTGTGGTCCATGTAGGTACCAATGACATGAGCAGGACAAGGAAAGAGGTTCTGCAGAATCAGTATGAGGAGCTAGGTGCCAAATTAAGAAGCAGAACCTCAAATCTCTGGAATATTATCTGAGCTGCATGCAAATTGGCATAGGGAAAATAAGATTAGAGAGATGAATGCGTGGCTGAAAGACTGGTGTGGGAGAATTGGGTTCCAGTTCGTGGGGTACTGGCATCAGTACTGGGGAAGTGGGGGCTGTACGATTGGAACAGTCTATACCTGAACTGTGCTGGGACCAGTGTTCTAGCGAGCCACATAACTGGGGAAGTAGAGAGGACTTTAAACTAAACAAGTGGGGGTGAGGGTTCAAGTTTGGGTAGCTGTAGTAAATCAAGATATAGACTCAAGGCAGGAGAGCAAAATAGTAATGAGGGTCAGAGTTTGGCAGGAAAGGACAAAGAGAAAAACGTAAGAATGCAGCAAAAGTCAAGACTAGATTTTGCAAAGTTAACAAAAATACAAAACTAAAGGCTCTGCACCTGAATGCGTGTAGCATTCATAATAAAATTATTATAAATAAATACGTAAATAAATTAATTGAAAGTGCACATTGAAGTAAATAAATATGGTCTGACAGCCATTATGGAGACATGGCTGCAGGACGACAAGGATTGGATCCTGGATATTGAGAGGTATATGACGTTTAAGAAGAATAGGAAGCTAGGTAAAGGTGGAGCGGTAGCGCTGTTGATCAACAATGGCATTGGTGCAATAGCTGGAGATGACCTTGATTCAGGACTTCAGGATGTAGAATCGGTCTGGGTGGAATAGTAGGGGAAAGAAATCACTAGTGTGAGTGGTCTATAGGTCCCCTAACAGTAACCACAATGCAGGGCAAAGTATACAAGACAAAATATTGGGTACTTGTGATAAAGGGACGGCAATAATCATGGGTGATATTAATCTACGTATAAACTGGAAAAACCAGATTGGCTGTAGTAGCCTAGATGAGGAGTTCATAGGATGCTTTTGAGATAGCTTCTTAGAGCAGCACATACTGGAACCAACCAGAGAGCAGGTTATATTATACTAGGTATTCTGTAACGTGACAAGATTAATTAATGACCTCAGAGTAAAGGCACCCCTCGGGAGCAGCAACCGCAATATGATTGAATTTTATATCCAGCTTGAAAGGGAGAAGAGTGGCTCTAAGACCAATACTTTAAACTTAAATAAGGTCAACTATGTGGGCATGAAAGCTGAGCTAGCTGAAGTGAACTGCGATACTAGGTTAGAGCAGAGATAAATAGAGAAGTAGTAGCAGAAATTTAAAGGGGTATTTTAAAATACTCTGAATAAGTATAATCCTACTATAAAGAAAAATTCTAAGGGGAGGACCCACCATCCATGGTTAACTAAAGAAGTGAAGGAAAGCGTCAAACTTAAGGAAAAAGCATATAACCGCATAAATGAGTGGCAGGTCAGATGATTTGTCAGAATATGAAGAACGGCAGAGAATTACTAAAAGGTTAATCGGGAGAAAGCAATTAGAGTGTGAGGGGAAGCTAGCTAGAAATGTAAAAATTAATGGCAAGAGTTTCTACAGGTATTTAAAAGGGAAGAGAGTAAGTAAAGTGAGTGTCGGTCCTCTAGAGAGTGACAGTGGTGAGTTAATAGTAGATAATAAGGAAATGGCAGGTGAAATTAACAAATATTTTGCTTCTGTCTTCACATAGGGGATACAAAAATATTCCGTAATAGCTGTATATCAGGAGTGGAAGGGAGGGAGGAACTTGGTGAAATTACAATCACTAGGGAAGCAGCACTGAGAAAACTAATGGAGCTGTGGGCTGACAAGTCTCCGGGTCCTGATGGACTTCATCCTAGGATCTTAAAAGAGGTTGCTAATGAGGTGGTAGATGTGTGGTATTAATTTTCCAAAATTCCCTAGATTTTAGAAAGGTTCCATCAGACTGGAAAGTAGCAAATATAATCCCTGTATTCAAGAAGGGAGGGAGGCAGAAAATAGGAAACTAGGCCAGTTAGCTTGACATCTGTCACCGGGAAGGTGTTAGAATCGATCATTAAGGAGATTATAACTGGGCAATTAGGAAAACTCAAGATAACCGGGAAGAGTCAACATGGTTTTGTGAAAGGGAAATAATGACTTGAAATTATGTTTAATTTATTGGAGTTCTTTGAATAAGTAACATGCACTGTGGATGAAGAGAGCCTGTGGACTAACTGTACTTGGATTTCCTGAAGGCATTTGATAAGGTGCCAAATAAATGGTTATTGTGGAAATACAAGCTCATGGTGTAGGGGGTAACATATTAGCCTGGATAGAAGATTGTTAGGCTGACAGAAAACAGAGAGGATGCATAAATGGGTCTTTTTCTGATTGGCAGGATGTGGCGAGTGGAGTCCCACAGGATTCTGTGCTGGGGCCTCAACTTTTTACAATTTATATCAATGCCTTAAATGAGGGGAGTGAAGGCATGATAGCTAAATTTGCAGATGACGCAAAAATAGGTAGGAAAGTATGTTGTGAAGAGAACATAAGGGGGTATGCAGACAGATATAGTTAGATTGAGTGAGTGGGCAAAAATCTGGCAGATGGAGTATAATGTGGGAAAATGTGAAGTTGTTCACTTTGGCAGGAAGAATAAAAAGCAGAGTATTACTTAAATGGAGAATGGCTGCATAATTTCGAGATTTAGGTTTTCTAGTGCATGAGTCGCAAAAGTTAGTATGCAGGTACAGCAACTAATTAAGAAGGCTAATTGAAGGATATCCTTTATTACGAAAGGAATTGAACATAAAAGTAAGGATGTTATGCTTCAGTTATACAAGGCGTTGGTGAGACCGCATCTCGAATAATGTGTGCAGTTTTGGTCTCCTTATTTAAGGAAGGATGTAAATGCCTTGGAGGCAGTTCAGAGGAGGTTTACTAGATTGATGCCTGGAAAGAGCGGGTTGTCTTGAGGAAAAGTTGGACAGACTAGTCTTGTTTCCACTGGAGTTAGAAGAGTGAGAGGTGACTTGATTAAGTATACAAGCTCCTGAACGGTTTCGACAAGATAGACGTAGAAAGGATGTTTCCTCTTGTGGATGAGTTCAGAACTCGACGGTTTTAAAATTAAAATTTAAAATTAGGGGTCGCCCTTTTAGGACAGAGACGAGGAGAATTTTTTTTTCTCAGAAGGAACTTTGAAACTTTCTACCTCAGGAGCCAATGAGGGCGAGGTCACCGAATATTTTTGAAGTGGAGGTAGATGTAGATTCTTGTTAGTCAAGAGAATCAAAGGTTATCGGGGGTGGATGGAAATGTGGAATTCAAAACACAAACACATATGCCATGATCTTATTGAATGGTGGAGAAGGGGCTGAATGGCCTGCTTCTGCTCCTATTTTGTATATTCATATGACACTGGGCCCAACCCGGTTTAAGTGTAGCCCAGCCCAACGGAATAACTAATTCTTCCTTGAGTACTGATGCCAGTGCCCCATGAATTGAAACCCCTTCTTCCCACACCACTCCTTGAGCCAAGCATTTATTTCTCTAATCTGCTTGACCCTATGCCAATTGGCACTTGGCTCAGGTAACAATCTAGAGATCATTACCTTTAATGTTCTGGAGCTGATGGTGTCGTGGTGTTTTCAGTGGACTAGTACTCCAGATACCCAGGCTAAAGCACTGGGGACTTGGGTTCCAATCCCACCACAGCAGGTGGTGAAATTTGAATTCAGTAAAAAAAATCTGGAACTAAAAATCTAACGGTGATCATGAAACCATTGCCGGTTGTCGTAAAAACCCATCTGGTTCACGAATGTCCTTTAGGGGAGGAAATCTGCTGTCCTTACCTGGTCTGGTCAACATGTGACTCCATACCCACAGCAATGTGGTTGACTCTTAAATGCCCTCTGAAATAGCCCAGCAAGCCACTCAGTTCAATGGGCAATTAGGATTGTGCAATAAATGCTGCCCCAGCCAGCAACACCCACATCCCATGAACGAATAATAAAAAAAATTGGACTTAACTTCTCAAATTCTCTTAGCAGAACATCATTCCAGGTTCTACCTATGTTGTTGGTTCCCACATGGACCACGACAACTGGATCCTCTCCCTTCTGCTCCAAGTTCTTATCCAGCAGCGAGGCGATGTCCTTAACCCTGGCACTGGGGTTAACCCTGGCACTGGGTTGTAAGGCTAGAGGTGAATACAGAAAAAGGGAGGGGCCAGGCTATGGAGAGATTTGAAAACAAAGATGGGAATTGTAAAACAAGGTGTTCTTAAGTGAGAACCAATGTTGATAATCAAAGCATAGAAGTGATGGATGAACCAGGATGTGGTGTGAATTGGAACACGGGCAGCAGATTTTGGTTGACCTCCAGCTTAGATAAGGAGGCATGGATGAAGATCTCAGCAGCAAATGAGCTGGGGAGGGAGGTGCAGAGTTGGTCGGTGGTACAGAGGTGGAAATAGGCAGTTGTAAAATGGCGTGGACATGTGGTAGGAAGCTCAGCTCGGTCAAATGCAGCACCAAGGTTGTGTAGTGTCTGGTTCAGTCTCAGACAGTTGCCAGTGTGAGGGATGGAGTGAGTGTAAGCAGGATGCCTGCCGGGCCAGATCATAAGTATGCCTGGCATGTGTGGATGGTTCTGTTGAAGGGTCATGAGGACTCGAAACATCAACTCTTTTCTTCTCCGCCGATGCTGCCAGACCTGCTGAGTTTTTCCAGGTAATTCTGTTTTTGTGAGGGATGGAGTTGTTGGCTGGGGGAACGGAGTTTGTCGTGGGGACCAAAGACAACGGCGTTGGTCTGCCCAATACTTAACTGAAGGAAATTCCTGCTTATCCAAAACTGAGCAGACCCTTGGTTCAATTGAGAAATGCATCTTTGTCCAGAAAACTAAGAGCAACTCACTTCTAAAAATAAATTTGTGTCTACTGTAATTTTTCACTAATCAGGGACCACTTCACCTGACAAAACTGTCTCAAAGTCCATCTGCATCATTTGTGTGAAAAATGATGGTGTTTAAGACATAGGGCTTCATTTCACAGCGTGCAGGTGAGCACACAATACTCTCGATATGCCATAAAAAAGAGCATGATGACATTGGGAGGGGATCCCAACATCTTCGCGCCACATCGCAATATTTCAGAAGCCAGGTGGGCCCAAAAGCAGCCCATGTCCAAATGCAGCAAGACCTGGACAATATTCAGGCTTGCACTGACAAGTGGCAAGTAACATTCACGCCACACAGGTGCGCCAGGCAATGACCATCTCCAACTAGAGAGAATCTAACCATCGCCCCTTGACAGTCAATGGCATTACCATCACTGAACCTCCCACTATCAACATCTTTGGGGGTTACAATTGACCAGAAACTAACCTGGACTAGCCATATAAACACTGGGGCAAGAGCAGGTTAGGAATCCTGCGACGGGTAACTCACCTCCTGACTCCCCAAATCCTGTCCACCATCTACAAAGCACAAGTCATGAATACTCTCCACTTGACCGGATGGGCGCAGATCCAACAACACTCAAGAAGCTTGACACCATCCAGGACAAAACAGCCCACTTGATTGGCATCACATCCATAAACATTCACTCTCTCCACTACCAATACACAGTGGCAGCAGTGTGTACTATCTATAAGATGCACTTCAGAAACTCACCAAGGCTCCTTAGACAGGATCTTCCAGACCCACGACCACTATCATCTAGAAAAACAAGGGCAGCAGGTACACGGGAATACCACCACCTGGAAGTTCCCCTCCAAGCCACTCATTATCCTGAATTGGAAATATATTGACGTTCCTTCACTGTCGCTGGGTCAAAATCATGGAACTCCCTCCCTAACAGCACTCTGGGTGTACCTACACTATATGGACTACAGCGGTTTAAGAAGGCAGCTCACCACCACCTTCTCAAGGGCCATTAGGGATGAGCAATAAATGCTGGCCTAGCCAGTGATGCCCACATCCCATAAATGAATTAAAAAAAGTTGACAGCCCGCCCAACGTCAATTAAAGGCACAATTAAACTAATTAAAGAGGCAATGCACTGCAATTTTAAGCCACCCATGCGGTTTAATGGTTGGCGCATGGGCTGCACTGGCAGGTGGGTCTTCACAACGAGCACTTCCTCCAACCACGGCAGGATGTAAGGCTGCAGAAGGAACAAAGTGTTTGAAGGTAGGAGTTTATATTCATTACCAAAGTTTTGACTTCTTGGAGTTTTGTCTCATTATTTTCAGGCCCATTTTGTTAAAATTCACACACAGGCCGTAACATCAGTCAGTCTACACCTCAGCAATCCAATTGCTTAAATATGAGGATTGTTCTGTCAGGTGGAGGCTCTTCCTCAGATGGAGAAGAAAGGAGAAGAGGTGAGAGGAAGCCAGCTGGCCGGGGACAGCATCAAAGCATCTGCCTGCAAGAGCAAGCAACCCTTGAAGAGGCTGAAGGCCAGTGAGGCTTGTGAAAGAGAAGGCAGAGTTAAAGGAGTAAGATCCAACTACCTGGACATGACAGAGGTGCAGTGCAGGAGAAGGATCTGCCTTTCAAGAGAGATAGAAACTTCCATCTGCAAAATGATAAGATGAGATAGCATCAAACTGTGCTGGGGGAAGCACCTCTGCCTTTTGTGACTATTACCCTAAATTTTCACGCATCAGATTAATTCCAGGGTCCTGTTTAGGTTCTCTGCAGTGTGTCACAGTCCACAGCATACCACTGCATAAAGCTTGTCGCAAACACACTCTTTAGGAAAGTGAACACCTGTATGAAGTTCACAACAGATGAAGAGAGCCTGGCAGAGTGTGCAAGCGGATTTGGGACAATTGCTGGCTTCCCAAAGATTCAAGGTGCCAATGACTGCACCCATGAGGCGATCAAAGCACCTGCAGGAGAGCCAGGGGCTTTGTGAATTGTAAAGAACTCCACTCAACATCCAGTAACATAGGACATAGGAGCAGGAGAAGGCCATTAGGCCCCTTGAGCCTGCTACACCATTCAATTAGATCATGAATAATCTTTTACCTCAACATTTTTCTGCA
Organism: Cetorhinus maximus; assembly: GCF_964194155.1. Lineage (NCBI taxonomy): Eukaryota > Metazoa > Chordata > Chondrichthyes > Lamniformes > Cetorhinidae > Cetorhinus > Cetorhinus maximus. The sequence continues at coordinate 31,214,497 of NC_135881.1, forward strand.
CTATCCCATCTCCCTTGATGCCTTTACTATCCAGAAATCTGTCAGTCTCTGTCTTGAACATACTCAGTGACTGAGCCCCCTCAGCCCTCTGGGGTAGAGAATTCCAAAGATTCACCACCCTCTGAGTGAAGAAATTCCTCCTCATCTCAGTCCTAAATGGCCTCCCTCTTATTCTGGGACCGTTTTCTAGACCCCCTCAGCCAAGGGAAGCATCCTTCTTGCATCTACATTGTCAAACCCTGTAAGAATTTTGTATCTTTCAATGAGATTGCCTCTCATTCTTCTGAATCTAAACTCTAATGAATACGGGCCCTGTCTCCTCGATCTCTCCTTATAGGATAATCCCATCCTCCCAGAATCAGTCTGGTGAATCTTTGTTGCACTTCCTCCATGGCAAGTATATTCTTAGGTAAGGAGACCAGAACTGTGTGCAATACACTAGGTGCAGCCTCACCAAGACTCAATACAATTGCAGCAAGACATCTTTAGTCCTGTATCCAAACCCTCTTGTAATAAAGGCCAACATACCAGTTGCCTTCCTAATTTCTTGCTGCACCTGCATGTTAGCTTTCAGTGACTCATGAACCAGGATACCCTGGTCCCTTTGGACATCAACGCACCCCAATCTCTCACCATTTAAGAAATGCTCTGCATTTCTGTTTTTCCTACCAAAGTGGTAACTTCACATTTTTTCACATTATATTCCATTTGCCATGATCTTGCCCACTCTAAATCCCCCTGAAGTATCTTTGCATCCTCCTCACAATTCACATTCCTACCTAGTTTTGTGCCATTAGCAAACTTGGAAATATTACATTTGGTCCCCACATACAAATATAGATATAGATTATGAACAGCTGGGGCCCAAGCACTGATCCTTGCTGTACCGCACTAATCACAGCCTGCTAACCTGAGAATGACCCATTTAATCCAATCCCTGCTTTGTCTGTTCACCAATTCTCGATCCTTGCCAGTATTTCCCCCCTATCCCTTGTGCTGTAATTTTGCTTACTAACCTGTGTGGGACCTTATTGAAGACCTTCTGAAAACCCAAATACGTCACATCCACTGGTTCTCCCTTATCTATTCTGCTAGTAATATCCTCAAAAAACTCCAACAGATTTGTCAAACATGATTTCCCTTTCATAAATCCATGTTGACTCTGCCCAGTCCTACCATTATTTTTTAAATGTTCAGTTAGCGCATCCTTTTTAATAGAAATATTTAATAGAAAACAGGATCAGGAGTAGGCCATTCGGCCATTCAAGCCTGCTGCACCATTCATTATGATCATGGCTGATCATCCAACTCAATAGCCTGCTCCCACTATCTCCCCATATCCTTTGATCCCTTTCGCCCCAAGAGCTATATCTAACTCCTTCTTGAAAACATACAATGTTTTGGCCTCAACTACTTTCTGTGGTGGCGAATTTCACAGGCTCACCACTCTCTGGGTGAAAAAATTTCTCCTCATCTCAGTCCTAAACGGTCTACCCCATATCCTCAGACTGAACTCCCCCACCATTGGGAACATCCTTCCTACCCTGTCTCGTCCTGTTAGAATTTTATAGATTTCTATGAGATTCCCCCCATATTCTTCTGAACTCCAGCAAATATAATCCTAATCCTCAATCTCTCCTCATATGTCAGTCCTGCCATCCCAGGAATCAATCTGGTAAACCTTTGCTGCACTCCCTCTATAGCAAGAACATACTTCCTCAGATAAGGAGACCAAAACTGCACACAATATTCCAGGTGTGGTCTCATCAAGGTTCTAGCATTTTGCCTATGACTGATGTCAGGTTAACATTGCTGTAGTTCCCTGTTTTCTCCCCACCCCTTAAATAGTGGGGTTACATTTGCAACCTTCCAGTCTGCAGGAGCCATTCCAAAATCTGTAGAATTTTGGAACATGACCACCAAGGCATTCACTATCTCTACAGCCACTTCTTTTAACACTCTGAGATCAGGATCATCTGGTCCAGGGGATTTATCAACTTTCAGTCCCATAATTACTCTAGTACTACTTTTTTACTAATATTAATTTCTTTCAATTCTTCATTCTCATTAGTCCCTTGGTTCTCTATTTCTGGGAGGATTTTTTGTCTATCTCCCCTGTGAAGACCCAGATTTTCACTAAGTGCGATAGTGGGCATGAAAAACAACATTTTACGCACCAGTTGCAATGGTGGGTTTTCGCGTTGGATCATCTGCTTCCCATCTCATTATTATGCAGCCACAGGAAACACACCGTCTTGCTGGCGGGCGGCCTCTGAATCACCCATCACTCCATTGCCTCACCATTTCCTCACTCCGGGTGCCATATCTAAACTGCAGCCATGCATACAGTTCTCAATGCTTACAGCCCAGGACTGTTCTATTGAAAGCCAAGAAGAGTTCAGTGACCAGCCACTGGAATGCCTTTTGGAGGATCACTGTTGTGTCCCCCATCCCCGCTCTGGCCGCAGGACGTCCAGCAATCTCACCACTCTGGATTGGGAGGCGGTGGCAATGGTGGTCAGTGCCAATGCTGCACTGAAGAGGTTGGCCATCCAGTGGAGAAAGAGGGTGAAAATGAACCTCGAAGTCCCGAGTGATGTGCAGCTCGCCAGATGCGTCGCTTAAGTACAGTTGTGAAACACGTCAGCGTGGTACCCAGATGCTCCAGCGTGGTGGGATGATTCCGGCGAGCAGGGCTTATAATGAGATTCTAAAGTATTGAAACTAGGCTCCCGACGTGTGGCAGCAGGAAGCACAATCCGCCATTGACGAGTGGAGCGGACAATCGCAAACTGGTTTCACAACGGCGTGAAACCGATTTTTGGCCTTCTCGCTATATTGTCCATTCACACCTGCTATGACGCCCGCCGCCAACAGGACCGGACAATTCCACCCAAAGTATTTGTTTAGTTTCTCTGCCATTTCCTTATTCCCCATTATAAAATTTCCTGTCTCTATCTGTAATGGGCCAACATCTGTCTTGCCTTTGTTCACGCTCAGTTACTTGCTGCAGGTTGCAGGCATCCAATCTTCATAGCACAAGAACAACATGTAATGTTCAAGATCAGTTTAATAAGGTAATGTGGAACAACAAAACACAAGTTAAACAACTAAATATATCACCCGTGATTGCTCTCTGTGTTTGTAGTGATTTTTTAAAACCATTTACGAGTGCTTCGTCTTGGTGCTCCCCCATCACTGGCAGCCGCATTGGAGGCAGGCCGCTTACTTGGAGGCCTCGTTCGCCTGGAAGACTGGTGGTTGTCCTCTGGTTGCTGGATGCTGGGAGGGCCCTGACTGGGCGGGAGATTCCTGCACAGTAGCAGGACACTCCTCAATCATTGTGGAATCCTGAAGCGATACTGTCACTGGCAGAGGGGCGGAGGAGCCGCTATCACCGTCAGGGGCCCCCAGATGCAGACAGCTGCTGCTCATCCGCCAACATGAGACTTGCTTGTACTTCCCTGCTTATTATAGATGGACAAGAACCTAGCAGAGACACCAGATGCCTCACCCATCTCTCACACTGGTAATGCCCTGCTGAGGTCACTACCAGTGTGTGGGCTTGCAGGTCTGACCGCAACCCAGAAGCCCTTGATTAAGCAGTGGAGCTGGCTCTCCATGAGAATTGCCAATCTCTCATTGGAGGATGTTGTGCATTCAGAGGAGTGGATGACCGCAGTGCTCATGGCCCTCATGGACTCCTCCATTGTATGAACCAGGGTAAGCATGCCCTCTGGAAGATCTGCCAGACCTCCATGAAACTCCCGCTGGACATCCAGCATTTGCTGCTTGATGGATGAATCCAGAGGCTCGTCATCTGCCTGGGACTCAGCATCTTCCCAGTCTCCAACCCTTGTCCAACTGTCAGCATCCAGGGAAATGGTAGTGTCTGACAGCTGTTCAGGCGATTGTGATGTGCTGCATCCAGTCTGGACCGATGCGCCCAACCCCATCAAGGTGCCATTATCTGAGGTGACGTGAGGATGTGGCCGTGCAGCATCAATGGATGCTCCTCCTCCAATGTCAATGGTAGACCATCTGGATTATCATTCTCTCTGGACAATGAGCCACTTGATGGTGGAAAGTAGCAGTGGGTATACATGAGCATTAAAGAGGCAGATGAACTAGTTGCTATAGCATCGTACTTATGGGCATGGCACACTTCGCAAATATAATGATGCAGGATATCAAAAGACCAGTCACCATAATCTTGTATTCACTGCCCCTGAGCCCTTCATATCTCATGCCCACCCCCCTGTCGAAATTGTATTCCCTTCACTCTCACCGTCCTCAGAAGCCCCTGCCTCTCCTCGACCAGGACACCTTGCCCCCCCCCCGCTCGCATGCCAACTCTAGATTGTCCTCTGCCCTTGGCGTCAGTGCTGCCAGATTTGGGACTCCATCACCTGTATGGTTGTGTTCTTGCACATTGTGCTTCCCCTTCTCCTGTGAAGACAACAGCACATTCATGAGTCCCTATTCTAAATGGCTGAGATGTACATGCTCCTCCCCAACGTCGCAGGTCCATGTGCCCAATACATTGCAGTACCTTTCCTCTTTTTGGTGTGCTTGCCATCCTACCTAAACAGCCTTGCTGGCCACAAATTTCCTTTGCCACCAAGAGCTATCTGTGTACTGCCTTCCAGCCCCACCAAGTGCATACCCATCCATATACATTCATTCCAAATGCCAATTGGCTTCCTTAATCACCCTTGTAGAGTGGAGAAGGTCATTGACCCTTTTCCGACACTGCACGACCCCACAGCTGCTGACTGTCTCTGCCACCTCTGTCCAGGCTTTCTTGGTTGGATAGGGAGGCTTCCTTTTCCCACCGCTTGGCTCCCATCAATCACTGACTGCCTGCAGGTAGGAATGCAAACAGTCATCAGAGAACTGAGGAGCCGTGCCCATACGTCATTTGCATTCCCACTAGCTGGGCTTTGTCCTCTGGTCGCTACACCTCAGCTCCCTCACTGAGGTGGTCCTGCCTGTGCTGCTGGATAGAGTGAATGGCTGTCACTGCAGAGGGCCCTGCAATTACAGACAGTTCCACAATCGTTGTTTCCCCTCCCCCAGCATCATTGTACACTACTGGCGGCCCTTTTAAATGCCCCACCAGCAGCAAGCTCAATGGAAGAGCCCGCCCTGCTCCCCAGCACAGCTCTCAACAAACGCCTTTCCTGCTGGCCGGCTGTTAATTGGCCAGCCAGGACGTCACAAGACGTAAAGAGCGAGACTTCAGTGAGCAGAGCAGGGCCTAAATTTAAGGAAATGACCTTTCATTAAAAACAAACAAAAAGTATGGCAAGAGAGTTCAGTCCTGTGTGTGTATGTCCTGCAGCACGTGGGAATTCTCAGACACTTCTTGCAGTCTGGAAGACCACGTGCAGGAAATGCCACCGGGTTGACCAGCTTGAGCAACGAGTTTCGGAGCTTGAGTGTCAGCTGGAAACACAGCGGTGCATCCGCGAGGCTGAGGGTTACGTGGATAGCATGTTTTTAGGTGTGGTCACTCTGCAGCTTAAGGAAGTGCAGTCAGAGAGGGAATGGGTCTCCACCCGTCAGAATAAGGGAGGCAGACAGGTAGTCAGGAAAGCCCCAGAGTGCATCTCACTCAAGAACCATTTTTCTGTGTTGGAAAACGGTGAGGGTGAAGGTTCCTCTGGAGAGTGCAGACAGAGCCAAGTTCATGGCACTGCAGGTGGAAGAGCAATAGTGGTAGGAGACTCAATAGTGAGGGGTGCAGATAGGCGCTTCTGAGGCTGTAGACGTGACTCCAGGATGGTGTGTTGCCTCCCTGGTGCCAGGGTTAAGGATGTCACAGAACGGCTGGAGGACATTCTGAAGGGGGAGGGCAAACAGTCAGAGGTTCTGGTTCACATTGGGACCAACGATATAGGATGAAAGAGGGATGAGGTCCTGCAACAAGAATTTAGGGAGCTAGGTAGCAGATTAAAAAGCAGGACCTCAAAGGTTGTAATCTCTGAATTACTCCCTGTGCCATGTGCTAGAAAGTATAGGAATAGGAGGATAGAGAGAATGAATGCATGGCTGAAGAGATGCCGTAGGAGAGAGGGCTTTAGTTTCCTGGATCACTGGGTCTGTTTCTGGCGAAGGTGGGGTCTGTACAAATGTAACTGGTTGCACCTGAACTGGAACGGGACCAATATCCTTGCGGGGATGTTTGCTAGTGCTGTTGGGTGGGGTTTAAACTAATTTGGCAGAGGGATGGGATACAGAGTGGAAGTACAGTAGGGGGTGATGCACAGCCAAATATAGAAGAGAAACTAAGTCAGTCTGGAAGGCAGAGCAAATATAGACCTGTTAAGGCACAAGGGAATAACGCAAGGCTGGATTGCATCTATTTTAACACAAGGAATCTTACAAGTAAGACAGATGAATGGAGGGCGTTGATTAACACGTGGGAACACGTGGATATTGTTGCTATCACAGAGACATGGTTGAGGGAAGGGCAGGAATGGCAGCTCAATATTCCAGGGTATTAGAATCTTCAGGCGTGATTGGGGGTGGGGGTGGGGGGGGGTGGGGGTGGTGAAAAAGGAGGTGGCATTGCACTATTGATCAAGGAGCTAATTACTGCAGTAAGGAGGGATGGTATCTTAAAAGGTTCCTCAAATGAGGCCATATGGGTGGAACTTAAAAAACAAAAAGGGGGCAATCACTTTGCTGGGAGTGTATATAGGTCTCCAAACAGTCAGGAGGAGATGGAGGAGCAGATATGTAGGCCAATTTCAGAGAAATGTAAAAATAGTAGGGTAGTAATAGTAGGGGATTTCAATTTCCCCATATTAACGGGGATAGTCTTAGTGTGAAAGGCTTAGTGGGGGCGGAATTCTTAAAGTGCATCCAGGAGAGCTTTTTGAGCCAGCACTTAGAAAGTCCAATAAGAGAAGGGGCGGTACTGGACCTGATCTTAGGGAGTGAAGCCAGGCAAGTGGTAGAAGTGTCAGTGGGGGAGCATTTCGGGGATAGTGACCATAACTGTATAAAATTTAAGATAGTTATGGAAAAGGACAAAGATGGACCAGAAGTAAAGATTTTGAATTGGGGGAAGGCCGATTTCAATAAGATAAGACCAAAGTGGACTGGGAGCAGCTACTTTAAGGAAAGTCTACATCAGACCAGTGGGAGTCGTTCAAAAAGGAAATAGTGAGAGTTCAGGGCCAACATGTTCCCGTAAAGGTGAAGGATAGGACCAACAAGTCCAGGGAACCCTGGATGTCAAGGGATATAGAGGATTGGATAAGGAAAAATAAGGAGGTTTATGGCAGATGCAGAGGGCTGAAAACAGCGGAAGCCCTAGAGGAGTATAGAAAGTGTAGGGGGGGTGCTTAAAAAAGTAAGGAGAGCGAAGAGAGGGCATGACAATACACTGGCGGGCAAGATAAAGGAAAATCCCAAGGCATTTTATATATATATATATTAGGGGCAAGAGGATAACCAGGGAAAGAGTAGGGCCCATTAGAGACCAAAGTGGCAATCTGTTTGTGGAGCTGGAGGACATAGGTGAGGTTTTGAATGATTACTTTTCATCTGTGCTCACTGTGGAGAAGGACGATGTAGGTGTGGAAATCAGGGAGGGTGACTGCGATATACTTGAACAAATTAGCATTTTAAGGGAGGAGGTTTAAATGGTTTTAGTGGGCTTAAAAGTGAATAAATCCCCAGGCCCAGATGAGATGTATCCCAGGCTGCTCTGTGAGGCAAGGGAGGAGATTGCAGGGGCCCTGAGTCTAATTTTCATATCCTCTCTGGCCACAGGAAAGGTGCCAGAGGACTGGAGGACAGCGAATGCGGTACCAATATTCAAGAAAGGTAGTAGGGATAAACCAGGCAATTACAGGCCAGTGAGTCTAACATCAGTGGTAGGGAAACTATTGAAAAAAAATTCTGAGGGACAGGATTAATCTCCACTTGGAGAGGTAGGGATTAATCAGAGATAATCAGCATGGCTTTGTCAGGGAGAGATCATGTCCAACAAATTTGATTTAATTTTTCGAGGAGGTGACTAGTTGTGTAGATGAGGGTAGTGCAGTTGATGTGGTCTACATGGACTTCAGTAAGGCTTTTGACAAGGTCTTGCATGGGAGGTTGGCCAAGAAGGTAAGAGCCCATGGGATCCAGGGCAATTTGGCAAATTGGATCCAAAATTGGCCTAGTGTAAGGAGGCAGAGGATGATTGTCGAAGGTTATTTTTTGCAATTGGAAGCCTGTGACAAGTGGTGTACCACAGGGATCGGTGTTAGGACCCTTGCTGTTTGTAGTGTACATTAAGAACTCTGAAGAAGAGTCATACGGACTCGAAATGTTAAATCTGTTTTTCTCCCCACAGATGCTGTTAGACCTGCTGAGTTTCTCCAACATTTTCTGTTTTTGTTTAAGAAAGGATGCACTGTTGGACCTGGTTCTTGGAAATGAGGTGGGCCAAGTAGATCAAGTGTCAGTGGGGAAACCTTTAGGAGACAGTGATCATTGTATCATAAGGTTTAGGATAACGGTAGAAAAGGACAATGTGCAATCCAGAGTAAGAATAATTAACTGGGAGAGACCCAACTTCAATGGGACAAGAATGGAGCTGGGCCAGAACCAAAAGTTGGAGAGAAAAACTGTAGCCGAACAATGGGCTACCTACAAAGAAGAAATAGTTCGGGCACAGTTAAGGTATATTCCCTCAAAAGGGAAAGGTAGGGGATAGAAATTAAGGTAAAGAAGAAAAAGTGTGCTTATGGCAGGTGTCAGGTAGAAAATATAATTGAGAACCAAGCGGAATACAGAAGGTTCAGAGGGGAGGTGAAAAAGCAAAGAAGAGAAACAAAGAGGGATTATAGTAAAGGCTGGCAGCCAACATAAAGGGGAATCCCAGAGTCTTCTATCGACACAGAAATAGTAAGAAGGCAGTAAAAGGAGTAGGGCCGATTAGGGACCAGAAAGGGGATTTACACATGGAGGCAGGGGGGGCATTGCTGAGGTGTTAAATGAGTACTTTGCATCTGTCTTTACCAAGGAAACTGATGCTACGGAGGATACAGTGACAGAGGAGGAAACTCTGGGCAGAATATTTCGCACCTGCTGGCATCGGGCGTGCTCAGCGGTGTAAACGGACAATATGGCAAGAAGGCCAGAAATCGGTTTTACAACCTCATGAAGCCAGTTTCCAATAGTCTGCTCAGCCCACCGATGGTGGGCAGCGTTTCCCGCCTTCGGATGTTGGGAACCTCATTGTAATATGTCTGCATATCATTATAGGGGCAGCCCGCTGGACTCATTCCCCCACGCTGGATGGTCCGCCCACGTCGGCGTGTTTCACAACAGCATATATAAGGCGTGCACTTGGCGGGCTGCCGTTTGAGGGGAATTCAGAGGTGGGTGCACAGTAATGTTGTGCAGCAGTCACCCGGGTCGCCTGTTGGACTTCAAGGTCTAAGTGTTGCCGGGGGGGTGGGTAAGCAAGGGCTGCCCTGCGGTTGTGACTTGGGAGTGGGGGCAAAGGCTGCCATGTGGTTGAGGCAACCTGGGGGTTTGGGCAAAAGCTGTCCTGTGGTTGAGGCGACTTGGAGGTGGGGGAAAGGGCTGCCCTGCAGTTGAGGCGATTTAGGGTGGGGGTAAGGGCTTCCCTGTGGTTGAAGGTAGTGCACAAGCACATGCATGGTGGGGACGAGGGAAGCAGCTATGCATTACGGACACCTTGTATAAAGTGACTATTCCTTTGCAGCTGAGGCTGTTCAGACGCAGCCACGTTGACATGCTTGGAGTCGAGGGTCTAGCTTATCTGCCCACTCAAGCGACGCAGAGGCATGAAAGTGCCACCAAGTGCTCCAGGACACAGACTGCACACTAATGAGCGTTTTAGTGAACTGCAGAACAGTTGGATGATCGGGCGCATTTTGGAGCAGCTAGCTGTGGAGCAGTCACTTGTGTAGGCGCTCAAAGCCCCTTACAATGTCATCACCCCAGTTTGGACCAGTTTCCCCCATGGTTCAAGCTAACAGTGCAGCCTTGCAGTGCAGGCTAGGAGAATGCCTGTGCCAGAGCTGAGAGCACAGCATGCAGTCCAGTGGACAAAGCTGCCGCCAATCGGTCAGGTGGAGTGGGGCAGAGGTGGTTGGGGTCTCGGGCAGCCATGCCGCGCACTAAACTCTGGCCATCCAAGTGGTGACCAGTACTCTCTGGGATGCGTTAAGACTTAACTAAGAGATGTTCTTAGCATACCCAAGCTAACCCACACGTCTCTCTTTTCATCCTGCAGTGGGAGTATATCAGGAGTATGGAGCCTGGTGAACTAGCTGTACACCTCATGGCGTAAAGAGAGTGGAGACGATGGAGAAGAGAGCGACGGAGGTGCCTGGCTGTGCAGAGGGAGGAGCAGCAACCTCAGGAAGAAGGACCATCTGGAGCTCCCATACATGCTGCTGAAGAGCCACAGCAAGCTGTTGTTAGTTGCCGGCTAGTTAGACCCAGGGTCTATAGATGCCACCTTTCATTCCTGCAGATGACCAAGAACCAGTGTCGCCAATGACTGTGCATGTCTAGGGAACTGGCCAGTCACATCTGCCAGCTACTGCAGGATTTGGCCCCACAGGGACATGAAGGGCATCCACTGCCAGTGGCCGTGAAAGTGACTGCGGCGCTCAATTTTTATGCCAGTGGCTCCTTACAGGGCTCCACAGGTGACCTCTGAGTAAGCCTCCACCCACAAATGCATCCATGAGGTCACGGATGCCATCTTCGCAAGGGCACACACCTTTGTGCATTTCACCCGGGACCAAGAAAGCCAGGATGCAAGAGCGATTGGATTCACCCAGATCTCGGGTTTCCCACAAGTACAGGGTGTGATTGACTGCACTCATGTGGTGCTCAGATCTCCGTTGCAACAAAGGGTCAACTATATCAACCGTAAGGGCTTCCATTCACTCAATGTGCAGCAGGTGTGCGACCACCACAAATGTATCCTGCAGGTCTACGCACGGTTTCCAGGGAAAGTCCATGACTCCTACATTCTCAGTCAGTCACTGATCCCTGACATCTTCAAGGTCCACAGAGGCTGCAGGGTTGGTTCCTATGGGACAAGAGTTAGCTGCAGAGGACGTGGCTGATGACACCCGTGCAGCGGCCTCAGACTGCAGCAGAGCGAAGCTATAACAAGGCTTATGCTGCAACTCGCACCTTGGTGGAGCAAACGATTGGTATGCTGAAAATGAGGTTCCAGTGCCTGGACCGGTCTGGTGGAGCCCTGCAATACAGTCCACAGAGGGTGTCATGCATCGCTGTCACTTGCCGCATCTTTTACAACCTGGCGCTGCAACGGGGCAGGGAGCTGGCTGAGGAGGAGATGCAGGAGCTGAAGGTTCCTCCAATGAGGAGGACTTGAGGAGGATGATGAGGGTGAGGAGGTCCTCGAAGGCGAGACTGATGGCGATGAGGTCCTCGCACTGGCCAGACAAGGGAAGTGCCTTCGATGGACATCATAGCTGCTAAATTTGTGGAGGGTGATGAAGACATGCAGTGAGGACATTTCATAGATATTCACATAGACTCTGTGAATGTCTGACTCCTGTCTGGCCGAGGGCAGCTCGCTCATGCTCTGTGATCAGTATCATATCGTGAAGATGCAGCCATGAAACCTTTAAAAGCATCTGATCCTTTGTCCGCCCTCAGCACCTGACCCATCCAGGAGCACAGCGTCACGGGTCACAGATGCTGAAGAAATGGGGGCCAGACCCACCTTAAAGGTGCTGAGAGCACACAGAGAGAATGACGGACCTCTGTGATGCTGCCCATGGCATTCTGGCAGCAATGACAAGCACCGTTGAGGTGCAGGCATCACTAATATGTCCAATGAGTGTGAGGCCAGACCATCACTTTGGCCTGATGGTTACACAAAGCACAGGGAAGAGGCCCTGGACTGAGACACCTGCCTTTTATCTTCTGCAGAAAGATTTCACATCTGAATGACATGAACACTGCTCAATAGAACAAGGATCCATAAACAGGGAGACATTCTTGGGAGTTTATTTACAATAGTGAACATTATGTTCAAGTGATTAACACCCATGCCCAGGATGTACAACTACATCTTCTTAACCTTCCTAACCCTGCCACTACACCTAGGTGCTCCCTGGACTACCACGGCGGAGGTGGAGGCAGCCTGCTGACCATTACACCCTGTCTGTGATGACCTTGCTCAGGTTCTTTGCAGGGCTGATACCTGGAGGGCTCCAGCCTGCTTTCGGGGTCCTGCTGTGTGGCAATGGCACCCTCCTAGGCCTGTGGAACTGGAGCTGCTGAGGTCACAGGAAGAGGGGATTCAGATGGACCAGACACACCAAGAGTCACCTGGATGGATGGACCCAATGTGTGCATCTGCTGATCTTCCCCCCTATTGGTGCCCGGGGGCCCCAGGCTGACTCCTTGAGGAGAAGGGGAGGCTGCAGTGAGATCAAGCTGCCTCACACCCCTTTTATTTACACACTGCTGGAGGCCAACTATGGCGTCGGTGATGGAGTTGAGCCCACACAGCAGTGCAGGAGTGACGTCCTGGACCAAGGTCGCCATCCTACCAGTGTTGACCTCGGTGTGTTGGCATTCCGGCGCTATCACCTCAGACAGAAGGCTGACGTCTCCTCCATTGTGCCTTGCAATCTGAGGAGGGCAGCGGACATCCCTTCCTGATGTTCCCGAGCTTGCCTTTGCAGTTCCAGCAGCTGTGACATGACCGAGTCCAGAGGGTCAACATCTGACTAGGACTCAGCAACGTTCTGGCCTCCAGCAGCCCTCCGAGTGCCGGACACCAGGGAAGTCCCTGCTGCCACCTGCTGTGGATCAGACAGTGTGATGTGCTCACCAGATTGTGATCCTGAGGCTACTCTAATGCTAGGTCCCACCTATGCGTGTGTCTCTGCACTGGTGGAGGGTGTGGGTGAGCGCTGTGACGGGACGTCAAGGAAGGTGCCTTCAGATTTCTCTTCAGAGGTTTCTTCGGGGCTTGATTGGAGGCCCTGGGTCATGGACTCCATCGGCTGTTTGACAGATGTACCTGCAAAAGCAAGAAGAGATAATTAGTACATGGCAGTGGCCTGTGAAACAGGCCACATCACTCATAGCATGATAGTCTGATGGATGTTGCACTGCTGGACCCTCACTTGGTAGAGCACCGCCGAATCACCGTCAGCACAGGACCGGTCCAGATCCTCGCTGGCCAGCTGGATGGCTCTGTTTCCAAAGTCCGTGAGGACCTTGATTTCAGGCATTCCTCCACCAGCATGCGACCTCTCCCTCTTGTTGTGTGCCAGTTTGTCCTGCATGAATAGAGGCGGAGAGAGGACGCCTGCCAGGCCAGATAATAAGTATGTCTGTCCTGTGTGGGTGTTGAGTGGTCCCATGGACGGGATGAGGACAATGAAGGTTTGTGTGGGAGAGTGAATGGTGATGTCCCTTGAACCGGCAGTGAGTGAGGGCCCTGTGGATGTGCGATGGGATTGTGAGTGTAAGTTGAGAGTGATTAGAAGAGTGTCTTACCCTGGCAGAATGAAGGAGATCATTCACCCTCTTGCGGCACTGGGTGGCTGTCCTGTTTTGCAGGGCATTGGCACTGACTACAGCTGCCACCACCTCCCAAGCCGAATTAATGATGTTGTTGCCCATCGTTGCGGCCAAAGCGGGGGTAGAGGACATCATGGTGGGCCTCCATTGCATCCAAAAGGCACTCAAGGGACGCATCATTGAACCTGGGGTCTGCAGTCTTTTTGCCTTTCTTCTATGCAGCAGTCCTGGGCTGGAAGCACTGAGAGGTGTGCACGCGGCTACACTTTAAACATGATGCCCGGCGTGATGAAGTGGCGAGGTGATGGCGTGGCAGGCGAGTGAGACACTTCCCACCATGGAAATGGCGTGTTTTCCCGGGAATGCGTGATGACTGTGGTGAGTTTTGAACGATACAGCATGAGAAGCCGCCATTGCGGCCGGCAGGTAAAACATCGTTTTACCTACGCACTATCGCACTTAGTGCAAATCTGGGACATTCCACCCTCTGTCACTAGAAGGGTTCAAAATTGATAGGAAGTGTTGGATAAACTGTCAGTACTTATGGTTGACAAGGCACTAGGACTGGATGAGATGCACCCAAGGATGTTGAAGGAAGTAAGAGTGGAAATTGCAGTGGCACTGGCCATAATCTTTTAGTCTTCCCTAAACTCAGGGGAGGTGCCAGAGGACTGGAGAATTGCAAACATTTACACCCTTGTTCAAAAAAGGTTGGAAGGATAAGCCCAGCAATTACAGACCAGTCAGCTAAACTTCAGTAGTGGGGAAGCTACTAGAAACAATTATTCGGGATAGAATTAGTAGTCACATGGAACAATGTGGGTTATTAGGAAGAGCCAGCATGCGGCATGGATTTCTAAAGGGGAAATCATGTTTAACTAACTTGTTGGAGTTTTTTGAAGAGGTTAGATAGAGGGTTGATGAGGGTAATACTGTTGATGTGGTGTACATAGACTTTCAAAAGGTACTCAAAGCAGTACCACACAACTGACTTGTGAGAAAAATTATAGCTCATGGAATAAAAGGAACAGTGGCAACATGGATTCAAAATTGGCTGAAAAATAGGAAACAGAGGGTAATGGCCAATGGATGTTTTTTGGGCTGGAGGAAGGTTTCCCCAGGGATCAGTATTGGGACCCCTGCTTTTCCTGACATATATTAATGATTTATATCTTGGCGTGCAGGGTACAATTTCAAATTTTGCGGATAATACAAAACTGGGAAGCATTGTAAACTGTGAGGAGGCAGTACAGAACTTCAGAAGCACATAGACAAGTTGGTGGAGTGGGCAGGTAAGTGGCAGATGGAGTTCAATGCGGAGAAGTGTGAGGTGATGCATTTTGTGGGAAGAACATGGAAAGACAATATAAAATAAGCAGTACAATTCTTAAGGGGGTGCAGTAGCAGAGGGACCTGGGTGTTTATGTACATAGATCATTGAAGGTGGCAGGACAGGTGGAGAGAGCTGTTAATAAAACATACAGTATCCTGGGCTTTATTAATAGGGGCATAGAATACAAGAACAGGGAGGTTATGCTGAGCTTATATAAGGCACCAGTTAGACCTCAGCTGGAGTATTGTGTACAGTTCTGAGTGCAGAAGAGGTTTACAAGAATGGTTCCAGGGATGAAAAACTTCAGTTATGAAGATAGATCGGAGAGGTTGGAACTGTTCTGCTTGGAGAGGAGAAGGATAAGAGGAGATTTGATAGAGGTGTACAAAGTCATGAGAGGGCTGGACAGAATAGATAGGGAGAAATTGTTCCCGCTCGATTGAGAACTAGAGAGCACAAATTTAAGTAATTTGCAAAAGAAGCAAACACAATGTGAGGAAAAAGCTAAAAGCAAAATACTGTGGATGCTGGAAATCTAGAACAAAAACAAAAATACCTGGAAAAACTCAGCAGGTCTGACAGCATCTGTGGTGAGGGATACAGTTGACGTTTCGAGTCCGTATGACCCTTCATCAGAACTAAGACATAAAGAAATGAGATGAAATATAAGCTGGTAGAGGGGGGGTGGGTGGGACAGGCAGAGCTCGATAGAGGGCCAGTGATGGGTGGAGGCCAAGAAGAGACTGCCAAAGATGTCATAGACAAAAGGACAAAGGGGTGTTGACGGTGGTGATATTATCTAAAGGATGTGCTAATGGGGACATTAAGGGTAGAAAGCAGGACGAGCAAGTGGCAGATGGTCCTAGTGGGGGTGGGGCGGGGGGAAGGGATCGAAATGGGCTAAAAGGTGGAGATGAAACAATAGATCGAAATAAATTTAAAAATAGGAGGGAAAAGAAAAATATATTTGTTAAAAAATTATAAATTATTGGAAAAGGGAGGGACCGGAAAGGGGGTGGGGATGGAGGAGAGAGTTCTTGATCTGAAATTGTTGAACTCCATGTTAAGTCCGGAAGGCTGTAAAGTGTCTAATCAGAAGATGAGGTGCTGTTCCTCCAGTTTGCATTGAGCTTCACTGGAACAATGCAGGAGGCCAAGGACAGACATGTGGGCATGAGAGCAGGGTGGTGTGTTGAAATGGCAAGCGACAGGGAGGTCTGGGTCATGCTTGCAGACAGACCGAAGGTGTTCCGCAAAGCAGTCACTCAGTCTGCGTTTGGTCTCTCCAATGTAGAGGAGACCGCATTGGGAGCAGCGAATGCAGTAGACTAAATTGAGGGAAGTGCAACTGAAGTGCTGCTTCTCTTGAAAGGAGTGTTTGGACCCTTGGACGGTGAGGGGGGGTGAAGTAAAGGGGCAGGTGTTGCACCTTCTGCGGTTGCATGGGAAGGTGCCGTGGGAGGGGGTTGAGGTGTAGGGGGTGATGGAGCAGTGGACCAGGGTGTCCCGGAGGGAACGATCCCTGCGGAAAGCCGCCGGGGTGGGGGTGAAGGGAAGATGTGTTTGGTGGTGGCATCATGCTGGAGTAGGTGGAAATGGCAGAGGATGATCCTTTGAACGCGGAGGCTGGTGGGATGATGAGTGAGGACAAGGGGACCCTATCATGGTTCTGGGAGGGAGAGGAAGGTGTGAGGGCGGATGCGTGGGAGATGAGCCGGACACAGTTGAGGGACCTGTCGACCACTGTGGGTGGAAAACCTCGGTTAAGGAAGAAGAAAGACATGTCAGAGGAACTGTTTTGGAAAGTGGCATCATCAGAACAGATGTGACGGAGGCGAAGGAACTGAGAGAATGGGATGGAGTCCTTACAGGAAGCGGGGGTGAGGAGCTGTAGTCGAGGTAACTGTGGGAGTCGGTAGGCTTGGAATGAATATTGGTGGACAGTCTAACTGTTTCACACAGCGAATGGTTCGGGTCTGGGATACACGGCCTGGAAGTGTGGTGGAGGCAGGTTCAATCGAGGCATTCAAGAGCACATTAGATGATTATTTGAATAGAAACAATGTGCAAGGGTATGGGGAAAAGGCAGGAGAATGGTACTAAGTCATAATGCTCATTCAGAGAGCTGGTGCAGTCACGATGGGCCGAATGGCCTCCTTCTGCCCCGTAACAATTCTGTGATTCTGTTTTGTTTTGGGAGTTAGAACTACATTTCATTTAAAAGCACTCGGTGAGCCCTGGAACGTTACGTCATCATGGAGATGAATGGAGCTTAAGAAGGTTCTAGGGTTTCAATTTATCTGGGTGTTTGCTGGAGGAGTGAGTGTTCTGCAGCAGGGAAAAGGCCATATTGAAAAGGTGCTGTTGTTAGCAGGCTCCAGGCAGCAAAAGTGTTGCTGTTAGCTGGTTCTGTATAGTTGGGGCTCAGGAGAACTCCCAGCTCATATTACCCCTGAACGTTAGCACAACAGATAGATATTGTAAATTGTTTTATCTTTTCACCTTGTAAAGTTCATTTTTGTTTGTTCAAAACCTGTGAAATCTTATGGCATTATTCTCTTAGCAAGTGTCTTAAATCTTAAACTTTGTCTACTTTAAACAAAAAGTTTGAAAAACTCAGCAAGTTTTTGTTTCAAATTTCCAGCATCCGTAGTATTTTGCTTTTATATTATGCACAAAAAACTTCGTGGTCTGGTCTAGGATCACAATAGTCTTCCTGTGACTGAACAGGCCAATTCTCAACCTGCAGATCTCTGGGCACATGTGGCAAGATGTCCCCCGAGTTAGTGGGATTCGCTTTGTTTTCTTCCCTTCTCTGCCGCCACTCTGCCTCATCATTAAGGTGTTTGGACTCAAAGCAAAATGGAGCTTGATGGACAAATTGTTGCCAATTTGAATGGTTGATAGCAAGCTTCCCAAAGTCATTCATGTCAATGCTGCCATGCTTCAAGGAAAGCTCCAGAGAGTATTTGAAGTGTTTTCTTCATCCTCCCCGTACCACTGTCCATTCGAGAATTGAGAAAACATGACCTGGCTGGGGAGATGCTTTTCGGCCATTCAGACACAGTGGTCAGCCCATCATAGTTGATTTTGCAGGAGTTTTGCTGAATACTTGTGGAAGTGGCTTCAAGAAGGACACCAGTGTTCACTTGACGGTCCTCCCATTGAATCCGGAGGTTGCGACAGAAGCATTGCTGATGGAATTTCTCGAGTGCTCTTACATGTTGTTGATACACAGTCCAGGTCTCACTGCAGCACAGGAGTGTGGTGACAACAACTGCTCTATGCATGAGGACTTTTGTTGACTTGTGGAGGCCTTTGTTGTGAAATACCCGCTGCTGTAGTTTGTAGAAAGCTGATACACTGTTGAATCTCCTCACCAATGGTGAGCTCTTGAGAGGTGTGGCTGCCAAGGTATAGGAAGTGCTCAACACATTCCAGGATCTATCCTTCAACTTATATGGGAGGTGGGATATTTGACTTTCCAAGTGTGGGTTGACGACATCCAAGCAGAAGCCAAGTCTCTTGTATGTAGAATTTTAGAATTTGAGTGTGGTTTGAAAACCTGGGGGAAAGTGAGCAACAGCACTGCAGACATCTGCGAACTGTAGATCATGTGGTCAGTTTAGCTTTGGCACAGAGGCGATTAAGATAAAAGAGTTTTCCATCCAGGCGGCATATAACGCTCACACCAGAGGGCAGTTGATCTTTGATAAGATGAACAGCCATTGTGAGGTGGATTTTTTTGTTTTTTTTATTTATTCACGGGATGTGGACTTCGTTGGCTGGGCCAACATTTGTTGCCTATCCTTAGTTGCCCCTGAGAAGGTGGTTGTGAGCTGCCTTCTTAAACCGCTGCAGTCCATGTGATGTAGGCACACCCACAGTGCTGTTAGGGAGGGAGTTCCAGGATTTTGACCCAGCGACAGTGAAGGAACGACGATATATTTCCAAATCAGGATGGTGAGTGACTTGGAGGGGAACTTACAGGCGGTGGCGTTCCCATTTATCTGCTGCCCTTGTCCTTCTAGGTGGCAGTGGTTGTACGTTTGGAAGGTGCTGTCCAAGGAGCCTGGTGAATTCCTGCAGTGCATCTTGTAGATGGTACACACTGCTGCTACTGTGCATCAGTGGTGGAGGGAGTGAATGTTTGTGGACATGGTGCCAGTCAAGCGGACTGCTTTGTCCTGAACGGTGTCCAGCTTCTTCAGTGTTGTAGGAGTTGCACTCATCCAGGCAAGTGAAGAGTATTCCATCACATTCCTGACTTGTGCCTTGTAGATGGTGGACAGGCTTTGAGGAGTCAGGAGCTGAGTTACTCGTCGCATGATTCCTAGCCTCTGACCTGCTCTTGTAGCCACAGGATTTATATGGCTAGTCTAATTCAGTTTCTGGTCAATGGTAACCCCCAGGATGTTGATAGTGGGGGATTCAGTGATGGTAATGCCATTGAACATCAAGGGTCGATGGTTGGATTCTCTCCTGTTGGAGATGGTCATTGCCTGGCACTTGTGTGATGCGAATGTTACTTACCACCTGTCAGCCCAAGCCTGGCTATTGTCCAGGTCCTGCTGCATTTGGACATGGACTTCTTCAGTATCTGAGGAGTTCTGAATGATGCTGAACATTGTGCAATCATCAGTGAACATCCCCACTTCTGATCTTATGATGGAAAGAAGGTCATTGATGAAGCAGCTGAAGATGGTTGGGCCTAGGACACTACCCTGAGGAATTCCTGCAGTGATATCCTAGAGCTGAGATAACTGACCTCCAACAACCACAACCATCTTCCTTTGTGCTAGGTATGACTTCAACAAGTGGAGAGTTTGCCCCCTGATTCCCATTGACTCCAGTTTTGCTAGGGCTCCTTGATGTCATACTTGGTCAAATGCTGCCTTGATGTCAAGGGCAGTCACTCTCACCTCACCTCGGGAGTTCAGCTCTTTTCTCCATATTTGAACCAAGGCTGTCATGAGTTCAGGAGCTGAGTGGCCCTGGCAGAACCCAAACTGGGCATCAGTGAGCGGGTTATTGCTAAGCAAGTGCCGCTTGATAGCATTGTTGATGACCCTTTCCATTACTTTATTGATGATCGAGAATAGACTGGGGCAGTAATTGGTTGGGTTGGATTTGTCCTGCTTTTTGTGTGCAGGACATACCTGGGCAATTTTCTACATAGCCAGGTAGATGCCAGTATTGTAGCTTTACTGGAACAGCTTGGCTAGGAGCACGGCAAGTTCTGGAGCACGTCTTCAGTACTATTGCCGGAATATTGTCAGTGCCCATCATCTTTGCAGTATCCAGTGCCTTCAGCGATTTCTTGATATCACGTGGAGTGAATCAAATTGGCTGAAGATTGGCATCTGTGTTGCTGGGGACCTCCAGAGGAGGCCGAGATGGATCATCCACTCAGCACTTCTGGCTGAAGATTGTTACAAATGCTTCAGCCTTATCTTTTGCACTGCTGTGCTGGGCTCCTCCATCATTGAGGATGGGGATATTTGTCGAGCCTCCTACTCCAGTGAATTGTTTAATTGTCCACCACCATTGTAAATAGTATGGAGGCTATCACACAGCCTTGCTTGATCCTGGCTTGGATTTTGAAGGCATCTGTTTCAGATCTCCCACTCAAGACAGTTGGAACCACATCATCAAGATTCACAATTCACAGAGCCTCCTGATTTACAGAGTCAAATGCTTTGATCATGTCACTGAAAGCAATGAAGAGTCTTGTTCTTGACATTTTTCTTGGATTTGTCTGGCAACAAAGACCATGTCAGAGGCTCTTCTGGAAGGTCTAAAGTCACACTGAATCTCTGGAAGGATTTCCTCAGCCACATGAAGTAGGTGATTCAGGATATGTCAGGATTTTCCTGCTATGGGCAAGAGGGAAATACCTTGATAGTTTCCACAGTGTGATTGGCTTCCCTTCTTGAAGATAGTTACAATTGTCGCATTCCTAAAGCCAGGACATGGTGGGGGGTGGGGACGGTGGTGGGGGAGTTCTTTATCCTCCCAAATCCGTAGGATGAGTGCCGGAGTCTTGATGTGAGCAGAAGCCCAGCAGCTTTGAATACCTCAGCTGGAATGCCATCCGGGCCGCAGGCTTTGTTGTTTTTTTCATCGACGGTGGTTCACCCATGGATTCTACAAGGTACTGGGGGATAGCCTGGAGAGTATCAGCTGCTACTGTGAATTCATGCTTGAGGTGTTGTTGAAAATGTTCTTTCCAGCTTTGATGGGAGGGCACTGTCATCCTTAAGAAGAGAGACAGCATCCTGTGAGGAAAGAAGATTTTGTCCATTGACCTTGATCTATAGATAAAAGCAAAAAACTGCGGATGCTGGGAAATCCAAAACAAAAACAAAAATACCTGAAAAAACTCAGCAGGTCTGGCAGCATCTGCGGAGAGGAGCACAGTTAATGTTTCGAGTCCGAATGACCCTTCAACAGAATTAAGTAAAATTAGAAAAGAGGTGAAATATAAGCTGGTTTAAGAGTGGGGGGCTGTAGAGCTGGATAGAGGGCCAGTGATAGGTGGAAATAACCAAAAGATGTCACAGACAAAAGGTCAAAGAGCTGTTGAAGGTGGTGATATTATCTGAGGAATGTGCTAATTAAGGGTAGAAAGCAGGACAAGCAAGGTACAGATAGCCCTAGTGGGGGTGGGGTGGGGTGAAGGAATCGAAAAAGGCTAAAAGGTGGAGATAAAACAATGGATGGATATACATTTAAAAATAATGGAAATAGGTGGGAAAAGAAAAATCTATATAAATTATTGGACAAAAAAGGGGGGGGAAATCGGAAAGGGGGTGGGTATGGAGGAGAGAGTTCATAATCTAAAATTGTTGAACTCAATATTCAGTCTGGAAGGCTGTAAAGTGCCTAGTCGGAAGATGAGGTCCTGTTCCTCCAGCTTGCGTTGAGCTTCACCGGAACAATGCAGCAAGCCAAGGACGGACATGTGGGCATGAGAGCATGATAGAGTGTTGAAATGGCAAGCGACAGGGAGGTCTGGGTAATGCTTGCGGACAGACTGAAGGTGTTCTGCAAAGCAGTCACCCAGCCTCCGTTTGGTCTCTCCAATGTAGAAGAAACCGCATTGGGAGCAATGCATGCAGTAGACTAAATTGAGGGAAGTGCAAGTGAAATGCTGCTTCACTTGAAAGGAGTGTTTGGGCCCTTGGACGGTGAGGAGAGGGGAAGTAAAGGGGCAGGTGTTGCACCTTCTGCGGTTGCATGGGAAGGTGCCGTGGGAGGGGGTTGAGGTGTAAAGGGTGATGGAGGAGTGGACCAGGGTGCCCCGGAGGGAACGATCTCTGCGGAATGCCGACAGGGTGGGTGAAGGGAAGATGTGTTTGGTGGTGGCATCATGCTGGAGTTGGCGGAAATGGCAGAGGATGATCCTTTGAATGCGGAGGCTGGTGGGGTGATAAGTGAGGACAAGGGGGACCCTATCATCTTTCTGGGAGAGAGAAGAAGGTGTGAGGGCGGATGCGCAGGAGATGGGCCGGACACGGTTGAGGGCCCTGTCAACCACCGTGGGTGGAAAACCTCGGTTAAGGAAGAAGGAGGACATGTCAGAAAATACCTGGAAAAATTTATTAATTTTGCTTCCAATTTCCACCCCTCCATCATTTTCACATGGTCCATCTCTGACACTTCCCTTCCCTTCCTTGACCTCTCTGTCTCAATTTCTGGTGATAGACTGTCCACCAATATCCATTACAAGCCTACCGACTCCCACAGCTACCTCGACTACAGCTCCTCACACCCCGCTTCCTGTAAGGACTCCATCCCATTCTCTCAATTCCTTCGCCTCCGATGCATCTGTTCTGATGATGCCACTTTCAAAAACAGTTCCTCTGACATGTCCTCCTTCTTCCTTAATGAGGTTTTCCACCCACGGTGGTTGACAGGGCCCTTAACCGTGTCCGGCCCATCTCCTGCGCATCCGCCCTCACACCTTCTTCTCCCTCCCAGAAAGATGATAGGGTCCCCCCCGCCTTATCACCCCACCAGCCTCTGCATTCAAAGGATCATTCTCCGCCATTTCCGCCAACTCCAGCATGATGCCACCACCAAACACATCTTCCTTTCACCCCCACCGGCGGCATTCCGCAGGGATCGTTTCCTCCGGGACACCCTGGTCCACTCCTCCATCAGCCTCTACACCTCAACCCCCTCCCTCGGCACCTTCCTATGCAACCGCAGAAGGTGCAACACCTGCTCCTTTACTTCCCCTCTCCTCACCATCCAAGGGCCCAAACACTCCTTTCAAGTGAAGCAGCATTTCACTTGCACTTTCCTCAATTTAGTCTACTGCATTCGTTGCTCCCAATGTGGTTTCCTCTACATTGGAGAGACCAAACACAGACTGGGTGACCGCTTTGCAGAACACCTTCGGTCTGTCCGCAAGCATTACCCAGACCTCCCTGTCGCTTGCCATTTCAACACTCCACCCTGCTCTCATGCCCACATGTCCATCCTTGGCTTGCTGCATTGTTCCAGTGAAGCTCAACGCAAACTGGAGGAACAGGACCTCATCTTCCGACTAGACACTTTACAGCCTTCCAGACTGAATATTGAGTTCAACAATTTTAGATTATGAACTCTTTTCTCCATCCCCACCCCCTTTCTGATTTCCCCCCCACTTTTTTTTCCAATAATTTATAGATTTTTCTTTTCCCACCTATTTCCATTATTTTTAAATGTATTTCCATCCATTGTTTTATCTCTACCTTTTAGCCTTTTTCGATTCCTTCACCCCACCCCACCCCCACTAGGGCTATCTGTACCTTGCTTGTCCTGCTTTCTACCCTTAATTAGCACATTCCTCAGATAATACCACCACCTTCAACAGCTCTTTGACCTTTTGTCTGTGACATCTTATGGTTATCTCCACCTATCACTGGCCCTCTATCCAGCTCTACCCCGCCCCACCCTTAAACCAGCTTATATTTCACCTCTTTTCCATTTTTACTTAGTTCTGTTGAAGGGTCATTCGGACTTGAAACATTAACTGTGCTCCTCTCCGCAGATGTTGCCAGACCTGCTGAATTTTTCCAGGTATTTTTGTTTTTGACCTTGATCAAAAAAGTTTGATGTCATGATGGCCTGCACATTGTTGGATTTCTTGGGCTTCATCTTCCCACCACTTGACCTTTATCTTCTGCCTTTGCCTTTGGGTGTTAGACTAAGCTGTTGGAATGCTGTTTTCTTGACTTGTGACCTTGGGTTGTTCAGGCAATGAAGCCTGCTCGTTTTTGTTTCAGGAGGTCACATATTTCTGCATCATTTTCATTGAACCGGTCTCCATGACAACAGTGCTGAAACACAATGGTTTGGACACAAGAGTCATAAGAACATAAGAAATAGGAGCAGGAGTAGGCCATTCACCACCTCAAGCTTGCCCCGCCATTCAATAGGATCATGGCTGATCTGCCCCAAGCCTCAAATCCTCTTTCGTACCAACTCCTCATAGCCCTCAACTCCCCAATATTTCAAAAATCTATCGACCTCCTATAAGGCCATACCACATAGGAGCATAAATTAGGCCATTCAGCCTATCGAGTCTGCTCTGCCTTTCAATCATGGCTGATAAGTTTCTCAACCCCATTCTCCCGCCTTCTCCCCGTAACCTTTGATCCCCTTACCAATCAAGAACCTATCTATGTCCTCTTTAAATACTTTCAGTGTTCTAGCCTCCACAACTCTCTGGGGCAGAGAATTCCAGACATTCACTACCCTCTGAGAGAAGAAATTCCTTTGCATCTCAGTTTTATATGAGTGTCCCCTTATTCTGTACCTATGTCCCCTAGCTTGAGATTCCCCCACTAATGGGAACATCTTCTCAACAGCTACCCTGTCAAGCCCCTTCAGAATCTTGTACATTTCAATAAGATCACCCCTCATTCTTCTAAACTCTAGGGAATAAAGGCCTAACCTGTTTAGCCGTTCTTGATAAGTCAACCCCTTCATCCCATGAATCAGCCTAGTGAATCTTTTTTGAACTCCAATGCCAGTATATCCTTTCTTAAATACGGGGACCAAAACTGTGCACAGTACTCCAGGTGCGGCCTCACCAACACCCTGTACATTTGTAACAAGACTTCCCTAACTCGAACCCCATGGGCCAACATTCCATTTGCCTTCTTAATTACTTGCTGCACCTGCATGCTAACTTTTTGTGTTTCATGCACAAGAACACCCAGATCCCTCTGTGCTGGAGTGTTGGAGTGCTGTGTTGGAGTCTCTCTCCATTTCAATAATAGTCTGCTTTTTGATTCTTCCTACCAAAGTGCATGACTTCACACTTTCCTACATTAAACTCCATCTGCCAAGTTTTTGCCCACTCACTCAACCTATCCATATCCCCTTGCACATTCCTTATGTCTTCATCACAAAATGCCCTCCCATCTATTTTTGTCACATCAGCAAATTTCGATACATCACACTCTGCCTGCAGCATGTGATTAATATAGATAGTAAATAATTGAGGACCTAGGACTGATCCTTGTGGCACTCCACTAGTTACATCTTTCCAACCTGAAAATGACCCATTAATCCTGACTCTCTGAATTCCGTGTGTTAACCAATCATCAATCCATGGTAATACGTTACTCCCAATACTGTGAGCTCCTATCTTGTGCAATAACCTTTTATGTGGCACCTTATCGAATGCCTTCTGGAAATCTAAATACACTACATCTTTGTCAACTCTGTTTGTTATATCCTCAAAGAACTCTAGTAAATTTGTCAAACATGATTTCCCTTTCACAAAACCATGTTGACTCTTTGATTGTGTTAAGCTTTTCTAAATGTCGTGCTATTTCTTCCTTAAGAATAGACCCTAGCATTTTCCCAACAACAGATATTAGGCTGACTGGCCTATAGTTTCCTGTTTTTTGTCTTCGTCCCTTCTTGAACAGGGGCGTCACATTAGCAGTTTTCCAATCTGCTGGGACCCTCCCAGAATCCAATGAGTTCTGGAATATTTAATTCCTCTCTCGCCACAGGGGAGGTACCAGAGGACTGGAGAACAGCTAATGTGGTTCCACTATTTAAGAAGGGTTGTAGAGATAAGCCAGTGAACTACAGGCCAGTGAGTCTCATATCAGTGGTAGGGAAACTATTGGAGAAAATTCTGAAGGAGAGAATCTATCTCCACTTGGAGAGGCAAGGTTTGATCAGGGATAGTCAGAATGGCTTTGTCAGAGGGAGGTCATGCCCAACAAATTTGAACGAGTTTTTTGAGGAGGTGACCAGGTGTGTAAATGAGGGTAGTGCAGTTGATGTAGTTTATATGGATTTCAGCAAAGCCTTTGACAATGTCCCACATGGGAGACTTATAAAGAAGGTAAATGCACATGGGATACAGGGTAATTTGATAAGGTGGATTCAAAATTGGCTTAGTTGTAGGAAGCAGAGGGTGATGACAGAAGGATGCTTTAGTGACTGGAAGCCAGTGTCCAGTTGCGTACCACAGGGATCTGTGCTGGGTCCCCTATTATTCGTCATTTATATAAACGACATAGATGACTATGTGGGGGGTAGGATTAGTAAGTTTGCGGATGACACAAAGATTGGCCGGGTGGTTAAGAGTGAGGTTGAGTGTCTTGGGCTACAGGAAGATATAGACGGGATGGTCAAATGGGCAGATAAGTGGCAGATGGAATTTAACCCTGAAAAGTGTGAGGTGATACATTTTGGAAGGAGTAATTTGACAAGGAAGTATTCAATGTACGGCTTGACACTAGGAAGTTCTGAGGAACAAAGGGACCTTGGCGTGTGTGTCCATAGATCTCTGAAGGCGGAGGGGCACGTTAGTGGGGTGGTGAAAAAGGCATATGGGACACTTGCCTTTATCAATCGAGGCATAGATTACAAAAGTAGGAAGGTCGTGTTAGAGTTGTTTGGAACCTTGGTGAGGCCACAGCTGGACTATTGTGTGCAGTTCTGGTTGCCACATTATAGGAAGGATGTGATTGCCCTGGAGGGGGTGCAAAGGAGATTCACCAGGATGTTGTCTGGGATGAAACATTTAAGTTATGAAGAGAGGTTGGATAGACTTGGTTTGTTTTTGTTGGAGCAGAGAAGACTGAGGGGTGACCTGATCGAGGTGTACAAGATTATGAGGGGCATAGACAGGATGGATAGGGAGCCGCTGTTCCCCTTAGTTGAAGGGTCAGTCACAAGGGGACATAAGTTCAAGGTAATGGGGGGGAGGTTTAGGGGGGATGTGAGGAAAAACATTTTTACCCAGAGGGTGGTGACGGTCTGGAATGCACTGCCTGGGAGGGTGGTGGAGGCGGATTGCCGCACATCCTTTAAAAAGTACCTGGATGAGCACTTGGCACGTCATAACATTCAAGGCTATGGGCCAAGTGCTGGTAAATGGGATTAGGTAGGTCAGGTGTTTCTCACCCTGTGTTGGTGCAGACTGGATGGGCCGAAGGGCCTCTTCTGCACTGTGTGATTCTATGATTCTGTGATATTTCAACCAATGCCTCCCGCTATCTCTGCAGCCACTTCCTTTAAAACCCTTGGATGCAGGCCAACAGGTCCTGGCGACTTGTCTGCCTTTAGTCCCATTAGTTTGTCAAATACTTTGTCCCCGGTGATAGACACTGTTACAAGATCTTTCTTCTCATTAGCTGCTTGCTTATCTGATATCTTTGGGATGTTTATAGTGTCCTCCACCGTGAAGACCGATGCAAAATATTGATTTAAATTATCTGCCATTTCCCTGTTCCCCATTATCAATTCTCCAGTCGCATCCTCCAAGGGTCCCACGCTCACTTCAGTCATTCTCTTTTTATATACCCATAGAAGTTCTTGCTGTTTGTTTTTATATTTCTTGCCAATTTACTCTCATAATCAGTTTTCTCCCTCTTTATTGGCTTTTTATTCATCTGCTGCTGGTCCATAAAAAATTCCCAATCCTCTGGCCTACCACTAGTTTTTGCCACTTTGCATGCTTTAGTTTTTGATTGGATACTCTCCTTGACCACCTTTGTTACCACGGGTGGTTCATCCTTCTCATCGAGTCCTTCTTTTTGACTGGGATAAATTTTTACTGAGCGTGATGAAATATCTGCTTAAATGTCTGCCACTGCTCATCCACTGACCCTCCCCTTAGTCTATTTTCCCAGCCTGCTTTAGACAACTCTTTCTTCATACCTCTGCAATTGTCCTTATTTAAGCTGAGGACACTGGTTTGAGACCCGAGTTGCTCACCCTCATACTGAATTTGAAATTCTACCATGTTGTGTCTGCTACCCCCTAGAGAATCCTTAACTACAATATTGCTTATTAATCCCACCTCATTACACATTACTAGATCTAAAATAGCCTGTCCCTGGGTAGGTTCTGCCTTGTATTGCTCTAAGAAACAATCCCTCTACAAATTCGTCTTCCATATTACCCCTGCCAATCTGATTCACCCAGTCAATATGCAGATCAAAATCACCCATGACAATTATAGCGCCCTTCTTACATGCCTCCATTATCTTCTGATTTATACTTCGTCCTACGGTCAGGCAACTCTTTGGGGGCCTATAGACAACTCCCACCCATGACTTCTTCCCCTTGTTATTCCTCATTTCCACACAAACTGATTCCACGTCACAATCTATTGCACCTATATCACTACTCACCACTACACTGATACCTTCCTTTATTAACAAAGCTACCCGACCTCCTTTTCCTTTTTGCTTATTTTTCCGGAACGTTGAATACTGAGTTCCTAGTCTTGTTCACCCTGCAACCACGTCTCTGTACTAGCTATCAAGTCATATTCATTTATTTCTATTTGTGCCATCAACTCATATATCTTGTTACAAATGCTGTGTGCATTCAGATAAAGAGCCTTAAACTTTGACTTTTTACCATTATTACTCATTCTGGTTCTGATTCCTGCTGCACCCCTCATGCCTATATTTTCTGCTCCTTCCTGTCACACCTTGATTATTATTCGCCTCTTCACTACCCTGCGCTTCTGCTCTCTCGTTTCTTCTTGATTTTTTAAATCTCCCTTCAATTGAACCCTCCGCCCCACTAATTAGTTTAAAATCCTATCTGCAACCCTAGTTATACAATTCACCAGGACGCTGGTCCCAGCATGGTTCAAATGAAGCCCGTCCCAACACAGCAGCTCTCTCCTTCCCCAGTACTGGTGCCAGTGCCCCATGAATCGGAACCCATTTCTCCCACACCAATCTTTGAGCCACGCATTTACCTCTCTAATCTTATTTACCCAACGCCAATTTGCACATGGCTCAGGTAGTAATATGGAGATTATTACCTTTGTGGTTCTGCTTTTTAATTTAGCCCCGAGCTGCTCGTAGTCCCTTAGCAGAACTTCTTTCCTAGTCTAACCTATATCATTGGCACCTACGTGGACCACGACAACTGGATCCTTCCCCTCCCACCCCAAGTTCCTCTCCAGCCCAGAAGAGATGTCCTTAACCTTGGCACCAGGTAGGCAACACAGCCTTTAGGACTCTGACTTTGCTGCAGAGAACAGTAGCTATTTCCTAACTATGCTATCCCCTATTACTATTACATTTCTCTTTTCTGAATGGCGCCCTGTACCATGGTGCTGTGGTCAGTTCGCTCATCCACACCAGGAGCAAGAACCTCATACCTATTGGACAAGGGCACTGGCTGAGTGTCCTCCAAAGCTAAATTTTGAATCCCCATACCTGCCTCACTCACAGTCACATCCTCCTGTCCCTGACCACAGCTCAAATTTGATGTAATTGATCTAAGGGGTGTGACTGTATCCTGAAACAGTTCCAGGTAACTCTCCCCCTCCCTGATGTGTCAGTGTGTCCGCAGCTTGGACTCAAGCTCATCAACTCTGAGCCAAAGTTCCTTGAGCAGCCAACACTTGCTGCAGACATGGTCACCGTGGATCACACTGGTGTCCACCAGCACCCACATACCACAGCTGCAACACATCGCCTGCCCAGCCATTTCTATCCTATTTAATTAATTCATTTGGATGATAAATATTTTAAAAGTGAATTTCTTAAATGTACTCTTCAGCTGTACTAATGTCTCCTGATTTAACCACTTGACCAATCAAAAGAAACACGGAAGAGATATCCACCAATCACCTACCTGTTTACCTCTGATGTCACACTTCGGCTCTGACAGTTAGAAACAGATCCTCCTTTTTCACTCTCCTCTAGTGCTGCTGACCACCTGTCCCAGGGTCCTCCTCTCACACTTTCCCCTCGGTGATGCTGACTGCCTGGCTTGGGGTCCTCCTCTCACGCTCTCCTTTACATGCTGCTTACTGCCTGTCCCAGGATCCTCCTCTCGCACTCTCCTCTAGTACTGCTGACTTTATTTGATCCCATTGTTCTGGAATTGAGTCGGATGTGTGAAGATTTTCCAGATTGGTTGTGAGCTGCACTTGGAATTCCTCTCTTTGGTTGGGCTGCTTTATAGCTGCCTTTTCTCTCTCTTGGACTTTTGGGTTTTGGATGTCTTGGTGCTAGGTGGATGTTCATCACTGATTGAACAAGTCAATTATCTGTCCAGCACGCATCAGTCCCCAACATGGATCAAGTGATACAGATATTACTTAGATATTTAACTCCAACAATGACATAATCCAGAAGGTGTCAATGCTTTGATCTAGGATGTGGTTTTGTATTTGTACTTCTGGTGGAAATGGATATTTGTTATAATGAGGCCATACTAAGCACACTTTGTCAGCAGGAGAACATCATTTGCATTGGCTTTTCCCACTCTGTTTTCCCCAATGGTTCCTCATGTAGCAGAGCTAAGACCCCACACTATATTTTTATGAAATATAAATATGAACATGGCTACTTCCTAAAATTTTTAAAACAGGACAAAGATTTTAAAAAGGGTAAATCTATGTCTACCTGTAACCCTGAGCAAAAGGAACTTTCTGGCTATTACCTTCGAACAATAGGAGCTAAGCTAACAGCGTTGAAGAATTTTGTTACCTCTGAAAAGATGTTAACGACCCTGTGACTGCAGAGACCAAATTCAAAGGGAATTATACAAAGGCCATCTACATTTCATAAGCCAAGCCTGACCAACGGAGGCTACTAGTCAGCTAGGACAAAGGGCCCTGCATCTCTCCTTTCAAATTCTTAATGGTTGAGCATTAACAATCTCAAGAATCCAGACAAAGGAAGGTACATCCTTTCTCAATGCCAAAGTGTGCAGGTAGGAGTCATGTGAAATGACCCCTTAGCTGGAAGAATCAGTTACACTATCTTACTGTACTGCCAATCTGCCTGCCATTTCACATCTAACAAGTAGCAGCTCAGATAAAGGGCTCTGTCCAGGTGAATACCTGGCCCTATTGGAACTTCTGACCTTCTTTACCAGCGCCTACAAAACTAATTTATCTCTATGTGCCTGTCCAATCATGGAAGTCACCTCTACTGGAAAAGTGAATTATCCAGCATCAGTCTTCAACCTGCCGACCTCTGTGAAGGAATACACCACTGGACTTTCATTCTGGACCCTGGACTTACGTGAAACAATAATTCTTTATTCAGTGGTCTTTGTCCTGTAAATTTTCCTTTCTCTATACCTTTTCTTTTATTGTATAAGTGACAAAAGAGGCTACATTGCACCCCTCCTCTCATGTTTGAGTATGTGCGAATAAACTACTTCTTTGAGTTTACCATATCTCGTGTTGGCTCTGGGGTTATTCATAGAAATTGAATCACACCAAAACTGAGGAGTTTGGAAATATACCATTACTTCTAAAGGGGGAAATCAAAATCAAAACACCTTTCTGTTTACGGACGGGTGGTGAGAGGAGAAATCAGAGCTGTTTAAATTAAATCTCCTCCTGTCCATAACATTCTCCAGACATCAGAGGCCAACCCTGGCATTAAAGTCCCCCAGAAGCATGATCTTTTGGGATGGCAGTGAGGACCCCATCAAGGTCAGAATAGAACCTTTCCTTAACATCTTCATTGGAGTCAAGGGTCAGGGCATAAGTGCTGATGGTGGTGGCATATTGATTACGGTTGAGCTGTAGGTGAAGTGTCATGAGTCTTTCATTAATACAACTGGGGAGTTCTGGCAGTCATCCAAGATCCTATTCCAGTTGGCAAAACCAACTCCATGGACATGAGGGTCACTGTCAGCCTTTCCTTTCCAGCAGAAGGTGCATGCCCTGCTTGTTGCTTCAGCTGCTCCTTTCATAGATGTCAGTGGGCATCACTGAGGGCAGCAGTGTCAATTTGGAGTCTGACAGCTCACATGACACAATTGCAGTTCCTCTTTCCAGATTGTCTTGAGATTACCCATGAGTGTTGTAATATCAATATTTAAAGTTTTCTTTCTTTGACTGCAAAGGTGCTGATTATCCAGGAAGTTGATGTAACTGGTTTCTCCACCTAGGTGGTCATTCCACATGACTCCCACCTATCCACTTTGACTTTGACAAAGGATGAATCTTCCTTTGTCTGGTTCTTCAGATTGTTAATGTTCCCCAGCCAGGTGAAAATGGGACAGCCTATTTTTGGGGCAGCTTTTCTAACCCCTGTCGCATTTGGGGTGAGCAGAAGGTTTCCTAAAGAGCACTGCTCAGTCACAGATGCTGCTGCCCAAAAACATCACTGTCCCAGCACAGGTGTCCAACAACCTTCATGCATCTGTTGCCGCTGTGCAGATTCTTGACTAGGGGCTCTCAGGCTCATAGACCTGTCCCTGTTGCCAATTCTCCATCGCCACAGGCCTTGCAAACGGACCCTGAGTTGCACATGACTTTGTTTAACGTGGGGACCTTGGGACGCCATCATTGTCCACAGGATCTTAACCAGTTGGTAGTTGGATTTTGGTGACGTATCAAATGACCAGGATAAACCTCCTTCTGCCTTCGCTGCCAATGAGACACACAGTCTTTCTTCATCTGATGTGTCTTTGAGGACTTTTTGGACCGCACCTCCCCCCAACCTTGCCGCCGTGGGTGGTCCTACCAGAAGCAAGGACCTCCCAACTGCATCGCTCGAGGGAACATTGGAGCGCACATGCCTCTTCACCAGGTCAAGGTAGGGATCTACAGAGGGGCTTTCTTTACTAATACTTTATTGTTCTGCTTTTTATCTTTCTTTCTTTTAATCTACACAAGTCACAGCATCATCCAAAAACTAATCAAATATCTTCCCAAGCAATTGGTCACAGTACAAACTTATTGAAACCGTGAGAATTGGATATCTTTCCAAATGCAGGTAGAAGTTACTCTGTTAACATAACAAGGGCAAAGCATTAGTCATTTATACGTAATCTATTGTGTTGTTCAGAAAATGATTCAAATGGATCAGATGTAAAGCTGTTGTTTATGCCTCAGCATTAAAGTAACCAGCTGCAGAGGGGAACAATAATGAGAATAAGGGCAGAATTGTCCCAGATTTGCAATAAGTGCTCTAGCGGGCAGGAAAAAAGATGTTTTACTCATAGGCCGCAATGGCGGCTTTTCACGCAGTATTGTCCCAACCCCGTCTCATTAATCATGTATTTCCGGGAAACATGCCATTTTGCTGGCAGACAGCCTCCGATTCGCCTTCACCTTGCTGCTTCCTCATGCTGGGAACCATATTTAAAGTGCAGCCACGTACACACCTATCAGTGCTTCCAGCCCACGACTGCTGCACAGAAAACATGGCCCCAAAAGGCAAGAAGACTGCAGCCTCCCGATTCAGTGACACGTCCCTGGATCACCTTTGGATGCCACGGACTTCCGCCTTGATGTCCCCTACCTCCGCACTGGCCACAGGAGGGGCAGCAACATCAGCAATCCGGCTTGAGAGGTGGCAGCAGTGGTCAGTACCAATGCCCTGCAAAAGAGGACAGCTGCCCAGTGCCGAAAAAGCATGAATGATCTCTTTCGTTCCGCCAGGGTAAATCACTCTTCTCATCACTCTCAGCTCACACACTCACAAACCCATCGCACATCTGCAGGGCCCTCACTCACTGCTAGTTCAAGAGACATCACCATTCACTCGCTCACACTTACCATCTGGCTTGGCAGGCTTCCTGCTTACACTTTCTCCATCTGTATCCACGTAGTTCAAACTGGCACTCAGCAAAAGGGAATGGTTGCAGACTGGTGGAGGAATGCCGGAAATCAAGGTCCTCACGACTTTGAAAGTAGAGTGATCCAGCTGGCCAGCGAGGATCTGGACCAGTCCTGTGCTGACGGTGAGATCAGTGGTGCTCAACCAAGTGAGGATCCAGCAGTGCAACATTCATCAGTCAACCATCCTGTGAGTGATGTGACCTATTTCATAGGCCACTGCCGCGCACTAATTATGTCTCCTTGTTTCTGCAGGAAAAAGCCGAGGGAGTCCACAACCCAGGTCCTCAACTCAAGGCTCGAGGACACCTCTGAAGACGAATCTGCTGAAACCCTCATTGAAGACCCGTCACAGTGCTTACCCACACCCTCCACCAGCGCAGAGACACACACACCTCAGTGGAACCAAGCTTTAGAGTAGCCTCGGGATCACAATCTGGTGAGCAAATTGGGCTGTCTGACCCACAGCAGGTGGTGGCAGGGACTTCCCAGGTTTCCGGCACTCGGAGGACTGCTGGAGACCAGAAATCTACTGAGTCCGAGTCAGGGGATGAGCCTCTGGACTCAATCATACCTCAATTGCTGGAGCTGCAAAGGGCAGCTTGGGAACATCAGAAAGGGATGTTCGCTGCACTCCTCAGATTGCAAGGCATGATGGAGGAATACGTCCACCTTCAGTCTGAGGTGATAGCCAGCATACCAACGCACCAAGGTCAACACTGATGGGATGGTAGCTGCCATGGTATCTGCGCAGGCTGAACACCATCGATGACACCATAGTTGGCTTCCAACAGTGTCAACACGAGGAGGGTGCAGGGTAGCTCGATCTTTCCTTGATCCTTCCCTCTGCGCAGCCAGGCATCTCCTTCTCCTTCATCTCTGCTCTCTGTATGCCATGAGGAATACAGCTAGGTCATCAGGCTCCTGCTCCTGATGTACTCCTCCTGCAGAATGAAAGGGAGAGAGGTGTGGGTTAGCATGGGTGTACTAAGAACCCGACTTCATTAAGTCTGAAGGACCCTCAATGCATCCCAGAGAGTGCTGGCCACCACCTGGATGGCCAGAGTTTAGTGTGCTACATTGCCCCCGAAATCACACTCCGCCCCACTCCACCTGACCATATGGCAGCAGCTTCACCCACTGGACTGGATGCTGTGCTCTCAGCTCAGGCACAGGCATTCTCCTAACCCAGACTGCAAGGCTGCACTGTTAGCTTGAACCATGGGGGAGACTGGTCCAAACCTGAAAGATGATGTTGGAAGGGGCTGTGAGCGCCTCCACCAGTGGCTGCTCCATGGTCAGCTTTCGCAAGGAGAATGTACAACTTGCCCAGTCATCCAACTGTTCTGCATTCCACTAAAATGCTCATTGGTTTGCAGTCTGTGCCTGAGGGGTGAAAATCTCTGGAGCATTTGGTGGCACTTTCAGACCTCTGCGTTGCTTGAATGGGCAGATAAGCTAGAGGCCCGACTCCAATCATGTCACTATGGCTGAGCCTGAATGTCTCAGCTGCGGAGGAATGGTCACTTTATACAAGGTTTCCCCAACATGTGGCCACTTCCCTTTGCACACCCCCTGCATGTGCTTGTGCACTACCATCAACTGCTCTTGCCCCCCTCCCTTGCCAACTCGCCTCAACAGCAGTGCAGCCTTTGCCCCTCCCCCAACTCACTTCAGCTGCTGTGCAGCCCTTGCACCGGCACCGCACTGTCAGCCAGCTGGGAATGTGCGACTTGCCTGTGCCCCCACCTGAACGCGCAGCGCCTCAACATTAAGGCCCAACAGGCGACCCTCTCAAGCACTGCGCAACGTTACTGTGCACTCACCCTCCGAGTTCCCCTCAAAGTGCAGTTCGCCAGGTGCATACCTTACAAATACTGTTGTGAAACACGTCGGCGTGATCCAGCCTGGGGGGGATGATTCCGCCGAGCTGGGCTTATAATGATGTGCGGGTGTATTACAATGAAGTTGCCGATATGCGGCAATGGGATATGCGACCCGCCATTGATGAGTGGAGCGGAAGATTGCAAACTCGCCTTCACGATGTTGTGCAACTGATTTTTGACCTTCCCGCCGTTTTGTCTGCTCATGCCCACCATGATCCCTGATGCCAGCAGGCACGGAAAATTATGCCCTAAGTTTTAATGTGTGTAGGGAGTATGGGGCGGGAAAGCACCAATTTTAAGAGGCCAAGACTCACATTTGAACAGCATTGGAACAATGGGCAGCACTGTCCCAGATTTGCACTAAGTGTGGTAGAGGGCCGGATAAAGGACGTTTTACCCGTCGGCCACAATGGCAGCTTTTCACGCCGAATTGTCCACTTCCTGCCTCAATAATTATGCAGCCACAGGAAACATGCCAACTCCCTGGCGGGCGGTCTCTGAATCGCCCGCCATGCCATTACCTCACCGTTTCCTCACTCCGGGTGCCATATTTAAACTGCAGCCGTGTGCACAGTTCTCAATGCTTGCAGCCCAGGACAACCCCAGTGAAGCAATGGCCCTGAAAGCCAAGAAGAATTCAGTGAACCGTCACTGGAATGCCCTTTGGAGGCCCGCCATGATATCCTCCACCCCGCTCTGTCCACAGGAGATCCAGCAATCTCTGTACTCCGGCTTGGGAGGCGGTGGCAGTGGTGGTCAGTGCCAATGCTGTACAGAAGAGGTTGGCCATCCAGTGCAGAAAGGGGATGAATGATCTCATCTGTGCCACCAGGGTAAGGCAACCATCTCATCACCCTAAACACACACACTCACAAGCCCATTACACATTTACTGGCATCTCACTCACTGCCAGCTCAAGGGACATCACCACTCACTCTCTCTCACACACCTTCACATCTCCATTTGGCCTCATCTCCTTTGGAGACTGCCTCGTCAGCCCTCACCATCTTGAGGCCACTTGCACAGATCAACATGTGCCCCCACACACACCCTGGGATACCCCCCTTCCCCAGAACAACCCAAGCCCTGCAGCCTCTTCACCTGCCTGAGGCCTCTTCTCCCCTTCCCCAAGCAAGCCCTAGTCCTGCAGCCATTGAAAAGCCATCCCCGCTTTACGCCTGGTCTGGTAGAGACCTGCCCATGAGCCCCCCTAAAAGTGATATGGTTCTGCCTGTGAAGCCTGATGCTGATGATCACGAATGCTATCCGAAGCAAGGTAGGCAAACAAACCTCAAAGTCACAAGTGAAGTGCAGCTCACCAGGTGCACATTGCTTATGTACAGTTGCGAAACACGTCGGCATGATTCTGGATAATCCAGTGTGAGGGGATGATTCTTGTGGGCAGGGGTTATAATTATATGCAGGTGTATTGCAAAGATGTTCCCTACATCCGGCGGTAGGAAATGCAGCCCGCCATGGATGGGTGGAGCGGACGATCGCAAACTGGTTTCACGACATTGTGAAACTGATTTTTGGCCTTCTTGCTATATTGTCCGCTCACGCCTGCCATGATGCTCGGCGCCAACGGGGATGGAATATTCCGGCCTATGTCTGGCATGTTGCGTTTCCAGTGTTTCAACACTCTGACAGCCAACTTAAACAGGCGTTGAAACCTTTGCACATGTTAGTGAGAGGCCTAACGCCTGATTCGTGACTCATCTCTAAAATGCAAAAACACTGACATGCGGGTTCGTCTGCAGACTAACTAGCAAGCCATAAAATCACCAGCACAAAAGTAGGGCTGGAGCATATTGCAGATGTAGGGAAGACTGAGGCTGTGGAAAGCTTTGTAGTGAAGTACAGGATTGCATAAGGCATGGGGTGTCAGTCGTGTTTGGCAAGGGCAGAGGTAATAACAATCTTTTCACTTGGAAAAGTAGTTCATTGTGTGAAGAGCTTAGGACGTTTCAATGTGACACTTAAAATGCAAGGACAATTTATTTATTATAGATAAGAATCCAAAATGGTCTTAAGTATTATAAAAAGGTGAATGTAAATAGGAATAGAGCCAACTGCTTTGCAATTAGTTACAGATGATCTGATACCATTCACATGTTGCATATGCAACCCAGTGGAAAAAATGGTCAGTCCACAAATGTGATATGCTTTCAGCCTCTCTATTTAGTTTTCATACAGTCACACTGGAAGTTGCCTAGGCAAACTATTTACTAGTTCATCTTCCATGGTGTTGCTCATGTACAAAAATTAAAATGTGAGCGGAAGTCCCTTCCGACTTGTTTTCACTTTAATTCCATCTGGCTATTTCTTTTGTTTGCCTTTCATCCTTTTCTACCTTCATTATTTACCTTTCTGCCTCTAGAGCACTTTCTCTATCGTCTCTATGTGAACTAATTTACCTCCCTAGTTTCAGTGACCTGTTGAGGGGAAGGTTCAGAGAGGAATTTCACAGATTTTCCACCCCCACACCACCCCTCCAAATTTGCCCTGGGTTGTTCATCTGTGTTTTTTTTGCCTTTCCCTGGAAATTACATGATTATGGGTGGTTTAGAGAATGTATTTATCAAACTATGGGTCATGACCCCCAGTGGGGTGGCAGAGATATTATTTGGGGTCACAAGCTCCCACTCTTCCGAGGTAGCAATGGTAACTGTGGAAAGAAGAGTACCCGGTCCAGATGTTCTGGCTGGATAGCTCTGGACCACTGGATCAATGCCACCAAGGAGCAAGGGGCAGATGGTGAGCCCAAAAGTGCTCTTTAACTTTAGAAAACCCGTTTGGCAGTGAGTGCCAAATGGGCCCAGGATGTTTGTGCGCTGACTTGGCACAGCCAGAGGTAGGTAAGTGTAACTCAGTCACTGACTGACTGAGGTGTCCAGAGTGCGGTAAAAACTGGGAAGTCATGTGGCTAAGCCAGAAAGGTGAGTGGCAGCTTCAAACATTGCTGTGTTTCTGCTCCTGTCTGCCCATTGTACAAACTCCTTACCCCGACGACTTTGTTTCGCAGGCACTGGCAACCAGACCAAAAAGTGGGGAGAAGAGCTGATTACAGTGTGTGTGGGGGGGATGGGGGAGAGGGGATGATCTCAGTGAGTGGGGGGGTGGGGGAGAAAGGGGGCTTTCAAGAGGAGGTAAAGAGTCTACAAAGGGCTATAGATAGGCTAATTGAGTGGGCAAAAATTTGGCAGATGGAGTATAATGTGGGAAAATGTGAACTTGTCCACTTTGACAGGAAGAATACAAAAGCAGTAATTTTATTTAGATGGAGAGAGGTTGCAGAACCCTGTGTTTCAGGGGGATCTGGGTGTCCTGGTGCATGAATCACAAAATTTGGTATGCAGGTACACTAAGTAATTAGGAGGGCAACTGGCATGATGGCATTTATTGCAATGGAAATGGAATATAAAAGTCGGGAAGTTTTACTGCAGCTGTATAGGGCCTTGATGAGACCACATCTCACGGAATAGTGTGTGCAGTTTTGGTCTCTTTATTTGAAAAAGGATATAATTGCATTAGAAGCAATTCAGAGAGGTTCACTTGACTCATTCCTGGGATGAAGAGCTTATCTTATGAAGAAAGGTTGAACAGGTTGGGCCTATACCCATTGGAATTTAGAAGGCATTCGATAAGGTGCCACATAAAAGGTTAATGCACAAGATAGGAGCTCACCATATTGGGGGTAATGTATTAGCATGGACTGAGGATTGGTTAACACACAGAGACAGAGAGTTGGGATTAATGGGTCTTTTTCAGGTTGGAAAGATGTAACTAGCAGAATGCCACAAGGATCAGTCCTAGAGCCTCAATTATTTATTATCTATATTAATGACTTGGAGGAGGGGACAGAGTATAATGTATCCAAATTTGCTGCTGATAGAAAAATAAGTGGGAGAGTATGTTGTGATGAGGACATAAGGAATTTCAAGGGGATATAGATAGGTTGAGTGAGTGGGCAAAAACTTGGCAGATGGAGTTTAATGTAGGAAAGTGTGAGGTCATGCAATTTGGTAGGAAAAATCAAAAGGCAGACTATTATTTAAATGGAGAGAGACTCCAAAAAAAGTGCAGCACAGAGGGATCTGGGTGTTCTTGTGCATGAAACACAAAAAGTTAGCATGCAGGTGCAGCTAGTAACTAAGAAGGCAAATGGAATGTTGGCCTCTATTACTCGGGGGTTGGAGTTTAAAAATAGGGAAGCCTTGTTAAAGCTGTACAGGGTGTTGGTGAGGCCGCACCTGGAGTACTGTGTACCGTTTTGGTCCCCGTATTTAGGATAGGATAGACTGGCATTGGAGGCAGTTCAAAAGAGATTCACTAAGCTGATTCCTGGGATGAAGGGGTTGATTTATCAAGAATGGCTAAATAAGTTAGGCCTTTATTCATTAGAGTTTAGAAGAATGAGGGATGATCTTATTGAAACATACAAGGTTCTGAGGGGGCTTGACAGGGTAGATGTTGAGAAGATGTTTCCACTAGTAGGGGAATCTCGAACTATGGGACATAGTTACAGAATAAGGGGATACTCATTTACAACTGAGATGCAAAGGAATTTCTTCTCTCAGAGGGTAGTAAATGCCTGGAATTCTCTACCCCAGAGAGTTGTGGAGGCTAGACCACTGAAAGTATTTAAAGAGGAGGTAGATAGATTTTTAAAATATCAGGCTCCTGTTTCTTATGTTGTTATGAATGAGAAGTGGTCTTGCTGAAACATATAAGATCCTGAAGGGACTTGTTAGGGGGGATATCTGAGGGATGATTCATCTTCAGAGGAGACTAGATCTAGGGGACAGAGTTTAAGAATAAGTGGTCTCCCTTTTAAGGCAGAGACGAGGAAAACATTTTTCTCTCAGATGGTCATTAGTCTGTGGAATTCTCTTTCCCAAAAAGCAGTGGAGACTAGGTCATTGAATTTATTCAAGGCTGAGTTAGATAAACTTTTAATAGACAAAGGGAGCCAAGGGTTATGGGAGGCAAACAGGAAGCTGAAGTTGAAACCACAACCAGATCAGCTGTGACTGGGAATCATGCATGCATGAACCCCAGCCCGACTCCAGTCCCACCCCCATGGAGAACGGAAATACCGGCTTTGGGGCAGGTCTTAGAATTTTCGACCTGCTGGTGGAGCAGGTTTGAAGGGCCGAATTGCCTTCTCATGCTCCTAAGTCTAATGTTCCTATGAATACTGTGTGTGTGTGACGGGGGGGGGGGGGGGGGGGGGAGAAGGGATGATTACTGTGTGTGTGTTTTTGTGTTTGTTTGTGTGTGTGTTTGTGTTTGTGTGTGTGTGTGTGTGTTTGTGTTTGTGGAGAGCGGCTGATTACAATGTTGCGGGGGATAGAGGGAGTTTTCTGAGTCTTCTGTCATTGGGAAATATGAAATTTTAATCCTCAGTAGAAAATTAAAAGTTTATTTAATTTATCTCAGATTAAAATCAATGATGTCAAGATAGCCTCGGGAAACTTGGTGTAATGTTGCTAAAGATCAGTAATGCTGAAGGCAAATCTGATCATCAATAGAATGTTGTTTCTTAGCCAAGGTCTCAGGTGAAGTAATGCACTGGTGAGTCCATAAAATAATAACATCTTTACAAAGTGATTTAAAAACACATTGACATATT
The DNA here is from genome assembly GCF_964194155.1 of Cetorhinus maximus. NCBI lineage: Eukaryota > Metazoa > Chordata > Chondrichthyes > Lamniformes > Cetorhinidae > Cetorhinus > Cetorhinus maximus. The sequence goes on from NC_135881.1 coordinate 31,255,995, forward strand.
GATATGATGTTGAAGATGCAAACTGCAATAATTATGTTCTGAATGTTACTATGTTGCTTTATTGCTGTTTTATTTTGGTTGGTTATCTGGGGTCAGATTAATTTTCAGTTATCAAAATGTGATCACATTGAAAAATAGTTGGGGAAGCACTGGTATTTATTATGATCACAATTATGTGGACAGGCTGGATGGAGCAGAAGTTTGTACATATTATTTTTCTTGGTCTTTGAGCCTGAAATTGGATTTTGGGCAATAGCACTTAATAGGCTATAGCAAATTTGCTTCCTGTTTTACTCCTGTCTGAATTTTATTTTCCATTGACAACGGGCAACAGGGAGTCAATGCAAAGATGAATGTTTCTCCGTCATGCTGAAAATCCCGGAAATGGCCAGAAATTCTAAGACCTGCCCCCAAAGCCGGCATTTCCTATCTCCATGGGGTTGGGACTGGGTTCTGGCTGGGGTTCTTGCATGCATGGTTCACTGAGGCAGCTGGCCATTTAAATCACCAACTGCCTCCACTGAAGTGGGATTTTGGAAAAATAGGAGTGTGGAATCAGCAGTGTGCTGATTAGAATGGGTAAGAGGAGGTCTGAATTTGATGGATTCATTTGGATACCCCTTTGGAGAAGTAGGTACCCATTTTGGATAGGGCCCCAGGCCACGTTTGGGAGGTAAGGCACCCTTTGGGATTGTTAAAATTGAACATGATTATGCACTTTTTATGCAAAAACTCAAAGGGAACTGTCAAGGAACTATAAAAGAGCTGTCAAAGAACTGTAGAAGAGTTGTCCAGCTGTCACAGAACTATCAAGCTGTCAAAGAGCTGCCCAGCTGTCAAGGAACCTTAAAAGAGCTGTCCAGCTGTTACAGCTGTCAAACCTATCTAGGAAGTGTCAAAACTGTCCAGGAATTGTCAAAGATTTCAAGGAATTGTTCAAGGATACTAGGTGAGTTGACATGGAGGGGGAAAGGGCAAAGGGTGGAAGGTGGAAGGCATGGGTTGGCATAAGTTGGCACTAAGTTGGCATAGGGGATATGGAGGCAATGGGTGGGTAGAGGGGCATTAAGTTGGCATAGGGGTATGGGGGAAATGGGAGTGGATAGAGAGACACCAAATTGGCATGGGAACAATGGGAAGTGGGTAGAGGGTTGGCATAGGTTAGCATGGATGGGGCACACATAGTATGCGTGGGATTCCGGTGGAGGGGTATGGGCTAGAGGTATGTTTTTTGTTTTATTATTATATTTTATTTATTTAAACACAATGCTGGAGTACAGAGGGAGGCCTTGTGCCCAGCCTGCCTCTGCACCTGCAGCCTCCGTATTTGTTCCAGGTCACCCACCCCGACTTTTCTTTAGTCCACATCCCTCAACCAAAATTCTGATCGCTGGAAGGACATTTTTAAAGGCTGGGATTGCCGAGCCAAGAAATCTCCTGAATTGGCAGACCTGACCCAGGGATAAAAGATCTGGGAATAAGAAAGACGACAGTGAGACACCTCTACTGGGGAGAAGGTATTGTAAATGTGGATTGGAACAAAAACAATTTGTCTTTGGTTATATTTGGTCCAAGATGTTTTGCATTAAAAGCGGCATCAGCCTGCTGTTTTTCGAGGACGTGTTTAGGGCAGTGGTGTGGTGGTATTGTCACTGGACCGATAATCCAGAGACCCAGGGTAATGCCCTGGGGACCTGGGTTCGAATTCCACCATGGCAGATGGTGGAATTTGAACTCAATAAAATTCTGGAAGTAAAATGATATCCATGAAACATTTGGCGATTGTCATAAAAACCCATCTGGTTCACTGATGTCCTTTAGGGAATGAAATCTGCCCTCCTCACCTGATCTGGCCTACATGTGACTCCAGGTCCACAGTAATGTGGTTGACTCTCAACTGCCCTCTGAAATGGCCTAGCAAGCCACTCAGTTGTATCAAACCATTAAAAAGTCAATAAAAAGGAATGAAATCGGATGGACCACGCATTGACCTAGCCACCGGAAATGACAAGTGGAAAAACAGCGCTGTCAATTCTGCAAAGTCATCCTTACTATCAGGGGGCTTGTGCCAAAATTGGTAGAGCTGTCTCACAGACTGGTCAAGCAACAGTGGAATCATACCTTACAGATCATGTCCCAGACACAACCATCATCATCCCCGGGTATGTCCTATCCCACCGACAGGATAGACGCAGCAGAGGTGGTGACACAGTGGTATACAGTTGTGAGGGAGCTGCCCTGGGAGTCCTCAACATCGACTCCAGCCCCTATGAAGTCTCATGGCATCAGGTCAAACATGGGCAAGGAAACCTCCTGCTGATTACCACATACCGCACCCTCACCACCCAACTCAATTGATGAATCTGTGCTCCTCCATGTTGAATGCCACTTGGAGGAAGCACTGAGGATGGCAAGGGCACAGAATGTATTCTGAGTGGGGGAGTTCAATGTCCAGCACCAACAGTGGCTCGGAAGCACCACCACAGACCGAGCTGCCCGAGTCCTAAAGGACGTAGTTGCCAGACTGGGTCTGTGGCAAATAGTGAGGGAACAAACAAGAAGGAAAAATAAACTTGACTTCATCGTCACCTCCCTCCATCATGTTGTGTGGCACTCCCGCTGTGCTAAATGGGATAGATTTCGAACAGATCTAGCAACTCAAGACTGGGCATCCATGAGGCGCTGTGGGCCATCAACAGCAGCAGAATTGTACTAGAACACAATCTGCAACCTCATGGCCCAGCATATCCCCCCACTCTATCATTACCACCAAGCCAGAGGTTCAACCGTGGTTCAATGAAGAGTGCAGGAGGGCATGCCCGGAGCAGCACCAGACATACCGAAAAATGAGGTGTCAACCTGGTGAAGCTACAACACTGGACTACTTGCATGCCAGACAGCATAAGCAACAAGTGATAGACAGAGCTAAGCAATTCTACAACCAATGGATCAGATGCCACCATTTGACCATTAATGATCAACCATTACCAGTTGTGAATGATATGAACAATTAAGCAACTCAGTGGAGTAGGTGGCTGCACAAATATCAATGATGCAGGAGTCCAGCACAGCAGTGCAAAAGATAAGGCTGATGCATTCGCAACAATCTTCAGCCAGAAGTGCCAAGTGGATGATCCATCTCAGTGTCCTCCAGAGGTCCCCAGCATCACAGATGCCAGTCTTCAGCCAATTTGATTCACTCCACATGATATCAAGAAACAGCTGAAAGCACTGGATACTGCAAAGGCTATAGACTCTGACAATATTCCAGCAATAGTACTGAAGACTTGTACTCCAGAACTTGCTGCACCCCAAGCCAAGCTGCTCCAGTACAGCTACAACACTGGCATCTACCCAGCAATGTGGAAAATTGCCCAGGTATGTCCTGTACACAAAAGCAGGACAAATCCAAACTGTGCCAATTATCGCCCAATCAGTTTATTCTCAATCATCAGTAAAGTGATGGGGTCAACAACAGTAAAGTGAAGGGGTCAACAACAGCGCTATCAAGCAGCACTTGCTTAGCAATAGCCTGCTCACTGATGCTCAGTTTGGGTTCCACCTGGGTGATTCAGCTTCTGACCTCATTACAGCCTTGGTTCAAACATGGACAAAAGAATTGAACTCCAGAGGTGAGGTTTGAGTGACTGCCCTTGACATCAAGGCAGCATTTGACTGAGTGTGGCATCAAGGAGGCCTAGCTAAACTAGAGTCAATGGGAATCAGGGGGGAAACCCTACACTGGTTGGAGTCATACTTAGCACACAAGAAGGTGGTTGTGGTTGTTGGAGGTCAATCATCTCAGTTCCAGGACATCACTGCAGGAGTTCCTCAGGGGTAGTGTCCTAGGACCAACTATCTTCAGCTGTTTCACCAATGACCTTCCTTCCATCATAAGGTCAGAAGTGAGGATATTCGCTGATGATTGCACAATATTCAGCACCATTCATGACTCCTCAGATACTGAATCAGTCCATGTCCAAATGCAGCAAGACCTGGACAATATTGAGGCTTGGGCTGACAAGTGGCAATTAACATTCGCGTCACACAAGTGTCAGACAATGACCATCTCCAACAAGAGAGAATCTAACCATCGTCCCTTGACATTAAAAGGCATTACCATCACTGAATACACCACTATCAACATCCTGGGGGTTACCATTAACCAGGAACTGAACTGGACTAGTCATATAAATACTGTGATTATAAGAGCAGGTCAGAAGCTAGGAATCCAGCGGCGAGTAGCTCACCTCCTGATGCCCCAAAGCCTGTCCACCATCTACAAGGCACAACTCAGGAGAGTGATTGAATACTCTCCACTTGCTTGGATGAGTGCAGCTCCAACAACACTCAAGAAGCTTGATACCATCCAGGACTGAGCAGCCCACTTGATTGGTCCCCCTTCCACAAACATTCACCCCCTCCACCACCGACGCACAGCAGCAGCAGTGTGTACCACCTACAAGACGCACTGCAGAAGCTCACCAAGGCTCCTTATTCAGCACTTTCCAAACCCATGACTGATACCACCTGGAAGGAGAAGGGCAGCAGATACATGGAAACACCACCATCTGGAAGTTCCCCTCCAAGCCATTCACCATCCTGACTTAGAACTATATCGCCATCCCTTCACTGTCACTGGGTCAAAACCCTGGAATTCTCTCCCGAAGAACACTGTGGGTGTACCTACACCACAGGGACTGCAACGGTTTCAAGAAGGCAGCTCACCACCACCTTCTCAAGGGCAATTCGGGATGGGCAATAAATGCTGGCCTAGCCAGCGAGGCACACATCCTGTAAATGAATGAAAAAAAACCATTTATCTCGTTTCGTGGCAGGGTTACTTTTGGCCTATCCACGTAGCAAGCTGCAATACAAATAGTACTTATCACGCTCAGGTTAATTGAGAATACTTAGTGTCAAAAGTCCAACTGAATCACCTGATAGTTGAATGAATTAAGCTCTGATCTTGTCAATTTACAATGTATCTTTCTGGTGTTTCGCATTCTTGACTAGTTCCCTAAAATATAGGCCATAGCTTGTTACAATGGCAGCTTCTATAAGGCCATTATATGTGAACAGCAATGTAAAAACATAAGGTCAATCTTCACTCGATCTGCCCTGAGAAAACCGGACACGTGTCATGTTGAAGTTGCCGGCTCTTCCTTCAGGTTCTGATTACAACCTGCTCATTTGAGCAGCCGGAAAAAGTTCCAGGCACAATTGTTTTGATTCAAACTAGCCAGTGACGCACATCTCCCATAAATGAATAAAAAAAAAACAGGTCTTGTTCATCCATCACCCTTGTGGGCCCACCTTCGGACTGCTCGTTAACTGATCGGCAACAACAAGAACATTGACAAAGTGGCACTGGTGGGAGCGCGAGTGCTGTATTTTTGAGAGAGGTCAGCAGAGTTGTACACTGTGAAGCCACTGGCACTTCCCCAGGATGGCATCTCAGGAATCCAAGCAATTCATTGGATTGCTGGACTGCAGTAAGAACCTGCACTTCCCTATGAGCCCTGTATCTGGCAGCAGTCTGAGTCATGCATGGCTTGCATGACCTCAGTCTGAGCTTTCACTACAGTACAGAGGCACTGCATCACAGATATGCCTCCACGTACTCGCATGGAATTGGCCAACACTCCCACATTGGAAATGATGAGCTCCAATCTCTGCATGAAAACCCTGTGTCAAGTTGGAGACCGACTGCTCCATGCTCCTTGACAATGACAAGAGGCTCTGCAGCAGGTCTGCCAATGCAACAAGAAACTCTGCGCACAGCCATCAGCATTCTCTTTTATATACCATCTCACCAGAAATAGAGTGTAGCCTAGGGGCTAATAAGAGTAAGGAAATTAAGGTACTAAATATCAGCAGAGAAGAAGTACTGGAGAAACTCAAAGGGCTAAAATGCAACAAATTCCCTGGATCTGATGGCCTACATCCTACGGTTCTAAAAGAGATAGCTGCAGAAATAGTGAGGTGTGCTGGCCATGATTTTCCAAAATGGCCCCAGCGTCTAGGAAGTCAGCATACACAACACCGCTATTCAATAAAGGAGGGAGAGGGAAAGCAAGAAAGTTAGCCTGACATCAGTCATCAGGAAAACACTGGAATCTATTAAGAAAGACTTAACAATGCACTTAGAAATGCATAGTGTGACTAGAACAAGTCGAAATGTTTTTACAAAAGTGAAATCGGTATCTGACAAATTAGAGATTTTTGAGGATGTAACTAGTCGGGTAAATAAAGGGGAACCAGTAGATGTAGTATACCTAGATCTCCAAAAAGCGTTCGATAAGGTGCATACAACAGGTCAATAGGCAAGATAAGGGCTCATGGAGTTGAGGATGATATATTAGCATGGATAGGGGTCTGGCTAATGGACAGGAAGCAGAGAATAAGGATAAGTGGAGCATTTTCAAATTGGCAGGCTGTGACTCATGAGTGCCGCAAAGATCAGTGCAGTGGCTTCAGCTATTTACAATCTATATTAATTGCTTAAATGAAGAGACAGAATAATGTAACTAAGTTTTCTGATGATACAAAGCTAGGTGGGAATGCAAACTGTGAGGTGGACACAAAAATACTGAAGAGATATAGACACATTAAGTGAATAGGTAACAAGGTGTGGAGTATAATGTGGGCAAGTGTGAGGCCTTTGGTTGTAAGAGCAGAAAAGCAGAATATTTTTTATACAGAGTGATATTGATGTTCAGAGAGATTTGGCTGTTTTTTTAATTCTTTTTTTTATGGGATATGGGTGTTGCTGGCAAAGTCAGCATTTGTAGCCCTTCCATATTGCCCTTGAGCTGAGTGGCTTACTAGACCATTTTAGAGGGCAGTTAAGAGTCAGTCACGTTGCTGTGGGTCTGGAGTCACATGACAGCCAGACCAGATAAGGACAACAGATTTCCTTTCCTAGAGGGCAGGAAAACACTCCTGATGAGTTTTTTTGACAATTAACTTTATGGTCACTGTAACTGATACTAGTTTTCAATTCCAGATTTATTAATTAATTGAATCTAAATTCACTAGCTACCATGATGGGATTTGAACCCATGTCCCCAGAGCATTAGCCTGGGTTAAATGAATTACTAGCTTAGCAACGTTTCCACTACTCCACCATCTTCCCGAAAAGGTGTACGGGCCTTTATTGCAAGGGGATTGGTGTACAAGAATAAAGCAGTCTTTCTACAATTGTACAGGTCTCTAGTGAGACCACACCTGGAATACTGTGTGCAATTTTGGGCTCCATATTTAAAGAAGGATATACTCGCATTGGGGGCAGTACAGCGAAGGTCCACTAGATTGTTCTCTGTGATGAGAACGTTGTTCCTATGATGAGAGGATGAAATGTGGTCTATATTCTCTGGAGTTTAGAAGAATTAGGTGATCTCCCTGAAACATTCAGGTTCTGAAGGGGTTTGACAGGGTAGATACTGAAACATTGTTTCCCCTGGCTGAAGAACCTAGAACAAGGGGGCACAATTTCAGGATAAGGGGTTAATCATTTAGGACTGAGATGAGGAAATATCTTTTCACTCAAAGTGTTGTGTATTCTCTACCCTAGAGGATTGTGGATGTGGCATCATTGAATATATTTAAGGCTCAGATAGACATATTTTTGGCCTCTCAGGGAATCAAGGGACATGGGGAGTGGGCAGGAAAGTGAAGTTAAAGCCCAAGATCAGCCATGATCATATTAAATGGTGGAGCAGGCTTGATGGGCTATATGGTCTTCTCCCGCTCCTATTTCTTATGTTCTTATGTTTATGTGTGCCCTTTTGTCCTGCTAGATGAAGGGAAGAATGTCAGTGTGTTACAATGTATTAGCGTCATGTGCCTGCCTTAGATAACTAGCTGGAGGTATATGGAAGCAGTGAGAGATGGGTGTGAAGCTGGTAGCATTGATAAGTATGTGAGGGTAAGATGGAGTTCTTTGAATGTTCGACATGAGTCCTGACTGCTGCTAGGTGAATGATGGGTGTGTGGCACATTGAGCAGCATGAGAGATTGATTGTGCAATGGGTAGGAGAGGTCCTTTGAAGACGTATTCACTGACCCTAATCACTCATATGGCAATGCAGACAGGTCCTCAGAGCCAGATTTTGAAATTGACCTCCCTTGCCACATGCACCCATTCCTTATACAGGGTGAACTTTCAAGGACTCCTGGCCACTTGTGGAGACTTGGCCTCTCTCCTCCTATCAACCTTAATCACCAAGGCCTACGAGGCTGCATCTGGAAACCCGAGAGCCCTCCCCCTGGTTTTTTACTCTATTTGCTGTTCCCATCCTTCTTGCAACGTCTTCCAGGCTCAATTGCATTTGTTCTTGTAGCATGAGTGCAGCTTCGCTTTAAAAGGGGAAGGCAGCCTTTAAGAGGTGCTGGTTAGCTGTGTGTCATGTTAACCACACATGTACCTTGGCCCCTTGCTGAATGCTCAGCCAGTCAGCAGTGTGTTTTGGGTTGGGCTGCCTGGTGCAATCATGTTGATGAACAGGCATCACAACGTGCTTCAATGGGAGTGGGCCTAGGATAATCATGCAATGTTCCCACATCTGATATCAGTCCTAATCCAATTTTTTATCCCTTACCTTTTATTCTATGATTTACATTTAGGATTTTGATTAATGTGCAGAATAAAATGTCAAATGTCCGTGAGATTTAATTGCAGAACCGTCTCACTGGTGTGAGCCATTTTCCCTACGAACCATCAAGTGAACTTGTTCTTAAGCTAAGTATTTATTGGAACGTTAAATATGGTTAGGGAAAACCAGCTCCTATTATATGTCATTCAACAATGTCAGTCTGAAATGATTGTTCCAGTTAATCAATAATATTTCAATTGGTAAGGAATCTGACAGATTTAATTCCTGGGAAATATTTTGCACAGTGTCAAAGCCACTGATCTGCCAATGTTGTATGAACTCCATAAAATGTTCAGAATCACCAATATTAATCTAAATGTGCCCATTGATTGGCAAACCCTCTGCAGTGCATGAGAAGACAGTGCTAATGATCTTGTTTGAAAATAAGAGTACTTTTGCATGAAAGGATATTTTCATCAATTAAGGTAACTTGAAAAATTTATGTACCCGGATTATTGCTGCTAAATCTCTTGCCTGCTTGCCAGACTTCATCACTGTCACTGGAAATACATTAATGAGTTAAAGTGGAACAGAATTAAATTGTGATTCATGAGATAGATCAGGAACGACACAGCTGTTCCTGCATAACAAAATGTGACCAGCACTATGGGCTTCATTTATTCAGACAGCTAAAGAAAAAAAATAATTGTGTTTCAAAGGTTACTCCATTGCCTCATGTGTTGCTATGCTGAATCAAGGTCATTTATAACCATAGAATTGTAGAAATTACAGTACACAGGAGGCCATTCAGTCCATTGCACCAATGTCAGTGGTAGCTCTTCAACTGGACTTTCTTACTCGAATTACGTTTCTTTGCTGTTTCATATTTGTTATGATCCTCGTAGAGACTGATAACTTTTAAAAAGAAATTCAAACTTGCAGTAAATGGCTGAAAGGATCACACGACAAGATTTCAGCTTTAAAATCTTTACTGTCACACACAAACTAAAAGCAAAATTGACTAAACACGACATCAGTAGGCAACTCATACACTACACTACAAAAAAAGATCCCTCCATTTAACTTAAAATGATTGAAAATCTCCCCCTATGGTTATTCTTTATTCTGTCCCTTAAGTTGATACTTCATTTTCCAGGAACCAGCCCAAAGTGATTCTTAGCTCATTTTCTTTTCCCAGCCAGATAATTTCTAATTCCTGAACTGACTTTTACGGTGTGAGTTAACCCTGAAATTCCTTCCTCCAGCCAAAATTATGTGACTAACAGTCTATCCACTGTCAGCACAGCCACTCTGGTCATTGTCTAAAAGTGTGAATATCTTGACCCCTTTCAACCTCTAACAAGCAAACTGTTGTAAGATTGTTTGGTGTCTCACTAAGAGTCCTGGAGGCTTGTGTGGTTGAACATAAAGGTGCTATCTTCATGCTGAATTCTCTCAGACTCTCTCTGCACACAGTCTGCCATTATGTGACTCTCCACATTGTAATGTGTGTGGTACTGTTTTCCCAGTCCTACATTCACCTTTACTAACCTGAACATCCTTATCTGCACCTCCCCCCAAGTCCTTACCCAAATATATTTACAGTATAATATTTCCATGCTACCCCTTCTCCTCCCAAGTCTGTGACTTTAGAAATTCAGATGGTCTGGAGGCTTTATGATTTTTCCAGATCTCGTTCTCCTCCCATTCGGAGGACTGATAGTCTCAGTTGCTTCGGGCTGACGTTGGGCGGAATTTTCCATGCCCGTTGGGGGTAGGCATGATGGGTGCGATGGGCGGGCAATATCGCGCGATCAGTTTCACAACGGCGGGAAGACAGGCTGCTCAGCCCATCGACGGCGGGCTGCGTTTCCCGCCATCAGTCGGGAACCTCATTGTAATACATCAGCATATCGTTATCAGGCCATCCCGCCAGGCACTTGCACCCCTGTTGGATCATCTGTCCATGTCGGCGGGAAAGCACGCCGACGTGTTTCCCAACGTGCCATTGGCGGCCTGCACTGTGGGTGAACTGGAGGTGAGTGCACAGCAATGTTCTGCAGAGCTTGCCAGGGTCACCTGTTGCTTTGCAGGCTTCAGGGACGCCTGGGGTTGGGGGGCAGGGTGTCAAGGTTAACTGCCTCCCTGTCTCAAAGGCGACTTTTGAGGGTGAGGGGGAGCGGGGGGCAAGTGCCATCCTGCCATTGAGGCGACTTGTGAGGGGGTGCGAGTGCAGCCTTTGCTGTTGAGGCGATGGTGGTGGGGGGTGGCAAGGGCAGCCCTGCTGAGGAGGTAGGGTGGGTGGGTGAGGTAAGTGGCCATGCATTTGCGAAACCTGTAGAAAGTGACAATTCCTCTGCAACTGAAACAGTTCATTGATATGATTGGGGTCGGGCTCCTAGTTTATCTGCCCACTCAAGCAACGCAGAGGCATCAAAGTGCCACCATGCTCTCCGGAGCTCCCACGCGCACCCCTCCACATGCTGCCCCCCTCCCCGGCACAGACTGCAAATTTGTGTGCACTTTAGTGGACTGCAGAGCAGTTGGACTGCACACGTAGTACAATCTCCTCACTAAAGCTGACCGTGTAGCAGTCACTGGTGGAGGCACTCACAGTCCCTTGTAATATTAGCATCCCGATTTGGACCAATCTCCCCCACGGTTCAAGCTAATAGGGCAGCCATGCAGCACACTAATCTCTGGCCATCCAAATGGTGCCCAGCAGTCTCCAGGGAGTGTTAAGGGGCTTTCACACTTTCATCCATCAGGAGGAGTACATCAGGGTCATGGAGCCTGGTGTATGCCTGATGGCCTACAGAGTGCGAAAAAGACAGAGACGAGAGCAACTGAGGCTCCTGGCTATGCAGAGCAGCAACCTCAGGAAGAAGGAGCGGCTGGGGCTTCCGCACAAGCCGTCAAGAGCCACAGCGAGCTGTTGCAGGCTGGCGCCTAGCGACACCGCCTTTCATTCCTACAGATGACCGAGAATCAGTGTGTCACCGAAGACTGCGAATGTCTAGGGAAATAGTCGCTTACATCTATCAGTTACTGCAGGATTTGGTGGCACAGGGACATAAAGGGCATCCACTGCCAGTGGTTGTGAAAGTGACCATGGCACTCAATTTCTACGCCAGTGGCTACTTTCAGGGCTCCACAGGTGACCTCTGTGGGATCTCACAAGCCTCCACCCACAAATGCATCCATGAGATCACAGATGCCACCTTTGCGAGGGCACACAGCTTTGTGCATTTTATCCGGGACCAGGACAAACAGGATGTATGAGCGATTGGATTCGCCCAGATCTTGGGTTTCCCACAGGTGCAGGGTGCGATAGACTGCACTCATGTGGTGCTAAGATCTCCGTGGCAACACATGATGGACTACGTGAACCGCAAGGGCTTCCATTCGCTGAATGTGCAGCTGGTGCCAGACAGGAATCAGACATTCTCAGAGGCTGTGTGAAGTTCTATGGAGTGTCCTCAATGTATGCAATCGAGTGACTATTAGGGCCTCCACTGCCTTGCCTTGACAAGATCATTCTCACGGAGGGTATTCATGCTGCCACAAACCAGACTGGAGTCAAACGTTCACAAATACAATGTGAGGATCTACGGGGACACCAGAAACGCATCCTGCAGGTATGTGCAAGGTTCCCAGGGAGTGTGCACGACGCCTACATTCTCAGTCGGTCACAGATCCCTGGAGTCTTCCAGGGTCCACAGAAGTTGCAGGGATGGCTCCTTGGCTACCCACAAAGGCTATGGCTGATGACACTAGTGCGGTGGCCTCAGACAGCAGAATGACGGTACAGTGAGGCTCAGGCTGCAGCTCGCACCTTGGTGGAGCAGACCATCAGGATGCTGAAGATGAGGTTCCAGTGCCTGGACTGGTCAGATGGGACCCAGCAATCTGGTCCACAGAGGGTGCACACTTTACAATCAGGCACTCCAACGGGGAGACGAGCTGGCTGAGGAGGAGTTGGAGGAGGTGCACGTCTCCTCCGATGAGGTGGACGCCGAAGGGGATGAGGCTGAGGAGGTCCTTGGAGGCGATGATGACGAGGATGAAACCCTCGCACTGGCTAGACGAGGCAGGCGCACTCGGGAGGCCCTCATAGCTGCTAGATTTGTGGAGGATGATGATGACATGCAGTGAGGTGTCCCCATAGATCCTCACATTGTATTTGTGAACGTTTGACTCCAGTCTGGCTTGTGGCAGCATGAATACCCTCTGTGAGAATGATCTTGTCAAGGCAAGGCAGTGGAGGCCCTAAAAGTCGCTCGATTGCATACATTGAGGACACTCCATAGAACTTCACACAGCCTCTGAGAATGTCTGACTCCTGTCTGGCCGTGGGCAGCTCGCTTGCACTCTGTGATCAGGGTCATATCATAGAGATGTAGCCATGAAACTTTAGAAGCATCTGGTGCTTTGTCCGCCTTCAGCACCTCAGCCCTTCTGGAGCTGCTGCACAACGTCACTGGTCAGATGCTTATGAGATGGGGGCCAGCCCCTCCTTAAAGGTGCTGAGAGCACACAGAGAGAATGAGAGAACGCTGTGGCGTCTGCCCACTACATTCTGGCAGCAATGACAAGCACTGTTGAGGTGCAGGCATTAGTAATGTTTCCAGGGAGTGTGAGGCTGGACCATCACTGTGGTCTGAAGGCCACACAGAGCACAGGGAAGAGGCCCTGGACTGAGACACCTGCCTTTATCTTGTGCAGAAAGGTTTCACATCTGAGTGACAAGAACACTGCTCATCAGAACAAGGAGCCATAGGCAGGGAGACATTCTTAGAAGTTTATTGACAATAGTGAACAGTATATACAGGTGATTAAAACCCGTGCCCAGGCTGTGCAACTAGTTCTCCTTAACTGTCCTAATCCTGCCGCTATGTCTTGGTGCTCCCTGGACATTCACAGCGGAGGTGGAGGCAGCCTGCTAACTGCGATGCCCTGTCTGTGATGACTTTGGCGTGCGTCCTCTGGAGGGCCAAAACTTGGAGGGCCCCAGCCTGCTTTTGGGGTCATGCTGTGTGGCAGTGGCACCCTCCTCGGCCAGTAGAGCTGGAGCTGCGGAGGTCACAGGAAGTCAGATTGGCCGGACACTCTCAGAGTCACCTGGATGGATGGGCCCGGAGTGTGCACCTGCGGATCCTCCTCCCTATGGGCGCCCGAAGGCCCCAGGCTGACTTCTTGAGGAGCAGGGGTAGCTGGAGTGAGATTGAGCTGCCCGGCATCCCTCTTGCACACATACTGTTGGAGGCCAACTATGGCATCAGTGATGGAGTTCAGCCCACGCAGCAGTGCAGGAGCAAAGTTCTGGACCAAGGTCTCCATGGCCGCTGCCATCCTATCAGTGTTGGCCTCGGTGCGTTGCAATGCCAGCGCTATCACCTCAGCCTGAATGCGGACGGACTCCTCCATCGTGCTTTGCAATCTGAGGAGTGCAGCGGACATCCCTTCCTGATGTTCCTGAGCTTGCCTTTGCAGCTCCAGCAACTGTGGCATGACAAAGTCCAGAGGCTCATCATCTGACTCGGACTCAGCAAATTTCTAGCTTCCAGCAGTCCTCCTCGTGCTGAAAATCTGGGAGGTCCCTGCTGCCGCCTGCTGTGGATCAGACAGTGCGATGTGCTCACCAGATTGTGATCCTGGGGCTACTCTAAAGCTAGGTCCCACCGAGGTGTGTGCCTCTGCGCTGGTGGAGGTTGTGGGTGCGCGCTGTGACGGGACTGCAGGGAGGGTACCTCTTCAGAGGTTTCTTCGGGGCTTGACTGGACACCCTGGGTCACGGACTCTGTTGGTTGTTTGGCAGATGTGCCTGTGAAAGCAAGGGGAGATAATTAGTGTATGGCAGTGGCCTGTGAAACAGGACACATCACTCATGGCATTGTAGTCTGATGGATGTTGCACTGCTGGATCCTCACTTGGCAAAGCACCGCCGGCCTCACCATCAGCATAGGGACAGTCCAGATCCTCGCCGGCCAGCTAGATGGCTCTCTTTTCAAATTTCTTGATTTCGGGCATTCTGCCATTGGCCTGCGACCTCTCTCTCTTGTGTGCCAGCTTGTCCTGCATAGATAGAGATGGAGAAAGTGTAAGCAGAATGCCTGCTGGGCCAGATGGTAAATATGCCTGGCCTGTGTGGGTGGTGAGTGGTCACATGGACGGGATGAGGACAATGATAGTGAGTGTGAGGGAGTGAATGGTGATGCCCTTTGAACTGGCAGTGAGTGAGGGCACTGTGGATGTGTACTGGGTTTGTGAGTGTGTGTGTGTGTTGAGAGTGAGGAAAAAAGTGACTTACCCTGGAGGAGATCATTCATCCTCTTGAGGTACAGGGTGGCTGTCCTCCTCTGAAGGGCATTGGTGCTGACCACCGCTGCCACCGCCTCCCACGCCGGATTGGTCATATTGCTGCCCATCCTGCAGCCAGAGCAGGGGTACAGGACCTCCACGGTATCCAGCAGTCACTCGAGACCCGTCATTAAACCGGGGCGCTACAGTCTTCTTGCCTTTGAGGGCCATGTCTCTCAGGCAGCATTGGTGAGCTGGAGGCAATGAGCGCTGTGCTTAATGCTGGTCTTTAAACATGGTGCCCAGCGTGATGCAATGACAGGGTGATGGCAGGCGGGCAAGTGAGGAGCCCGCCTGTCATGGAAACACTGTGTTCCTCGGGAGTGCATAAGTAATGAGGCGGGCTCAGGATGATACGACATGAAACTCCGCCATCGCCGTCGGCGGGCAGCATGCCGTTCAACCCGCCCGCCAATGCACTTAGTGCAAATTTGGGAAAATTCTGCCCTTTGTTGGTTCAGAACTATGCTACTTGCTGTTTCAAATACTCGGATTTCAACATCTGGTTAATTTCTTGCGCGCATTAGTGTTATGTTTTTCTTTGTTGGCAATCCGTCCTTTTTGATTGAATGCCATTGGCTTATCCCATTCCTTCTGAAGGGAAGGTTCACTCTGTTCATTCATAGAGTGGACTCGGGCTTTCTTTTTCCATTGGGTCTGCCATTTTCTTCCTGGAAGTTGATGTTTCAAAAATGGAACCTTCATTCCTACGTGTTTCACAATTTCACCCAAACTTTTGTTTACCCTCTTATTTCCCAGTTCTTTTTCAAGCTGATTAATCTTTTCATTCAGCTCAGCAACTACTCTGGTGAGTTTAGTTGTCTTTGCTTCAGAGTTATCTGTGGAACCCTTCGACAAACTTAACATTTCACCTGGGCATTCAGTTCCTTTCGGAGTCTTTCTTCCATGGTCACTGACTGCTCCTTAGACTCTTTCAATTCACTCGTTAGATCCTCAATCTGTTGCTTAGAATTTTCCTTATCTGCTTTTAAAGTCTTGATTTGCTCCTCCATACTGCACATCTCATTTTTCATGTTCTTCAGATTGGACCAAGGTTCAAGAATTTCATTGCTCTTTTCATGATGAAGTTCCAACACTCCCTCAGTTTTGTTTGTTAATTCTGTATTCAACCAACTGTTCAGATTCATCAGCAATTCCTTTTCCTGTTCCAGGCATTTTTTTATGATACTTGAAGTTCATCAAGTTCTAATTTTCCATTAGCAAACTCATCTTCCGTATGTGCAAGTTGGTTCTCTACACTGAACAGATTTCCCTTAGCAGAGCTGAATTCTTCTGTGCTATTCTTCAAGCTCACATTTTAAAATTTTACTTCTGTTATTTGGTTCTGAGACTCTTCGTGCTCCTTTGTGAGAACTTCTACTTTCTCTTACAATTGTTCAACTTTTTCTTGACATTCTAGGTTCTTGATTTTCATTTCAGCCATGTCATTTTTAAGCAACTCAATGGTTCTCAGTAAGTTTGAGGCATCCAATACTTTTCCTTCTAGTTCCTTAATCTACAGCATTGCATTTACATTTTTGGATCTTATTTCTGTCTTTTCTTTCTCTGCCTGCAGCACAGCTTTGTCCTTGTCCTTCATTTTGGTTTCACTGTTGGCCAGGTCTGTCTCTGGTGTAGTCTTAACTTATTTCAGTTCTGTCATTGTGCTACTCATGGCTTCAGTATCCGCTCACAGCTTGTAAAGCTCTACAGCTTTTCCTTTCAATGCCACCTATTTTCTATGCAGCTGGTTCTTCAGCCTAACAATATCCATGTTCATCTTCTCTTTCATTTGGATATGCTGCAAATAGAGAACTCTTTTTCTGACTGTAAAATTGGGGCTGCAAGTTTTCTACATTTTGTTGCTCCTGTAAATAAGAATTCTTCATCTTTTCCTGTGCCCCCTGCAGTCTTTCACTTTGCATTAACAAACCTGTTTTCCATTTCTTCATATGTATCTTTGGAAATGTAATGATTTTCCAAGTTTTCTTACAAATGTCCAACTGTTTTCTTCAGCTCTGTCATCTCTTTCTTATCAACCCCTTGGCTTCCTCCTGGAATATTGAACGTCGTTGAGTTTTATCTGCCAACTGGTTCTTCAGTTCGTTCAGAGTGACATTAAACTCAGTCTATGTAATTTTACAGAGGAACAAACTGCAACCTGAGGGATCCTTGAAGCATGTGAAGGTCCTTCAACAGGTTTTCCTTATCTTTGTGAAGCTCAATTGCTTCATTTTGAGTTTTCTTGTAATTCAACAGAGTCTTCTCGATTTTTTCCTGCAGCTCCTCCATTCCGCTGTTCAAGGCAGTCTTCATTTCTTCATGCTGCTGAAGGATTGTGTACTCCTTTTGCATTTGATCTTGCTATGGCATGACTGATGGTAAATGGCAAGCTTCCCAAATCCTAGAGGGAAACTTGAACCAGCTACCAAAATAGTTTTTGCAATTTGTATGGTATGAGATGAGGTTCTGAAACCAGGAAATTATGTCCCCAACTACTTATTATGATTTTATAGTAAAGCAAACATTTACTAAAATAATAAAGGAAAAAAAAACACTTAAGCACAGAATGGCTTTACACAGTAAACAGTAAGTTAAAACAGTTCCACAAGATCTTAATTTAACTATCTCCAGAGCTGTGTTTACAGTCTTTGGTGAATACAGTGACAAAAGTGGATTCATATCCTATACCATGGTTGGAAGATTACATTGAGAAAGTGGGACAATCAAAATTTAACACAAGGATTGACTTGCTAAGAGGACATTGGCAAGTACCGTTATCAGAGAGAGCAAAGGAGACAGTAGCTTTTGTGATGCCAGATGGACTACATCAGTTTAAAGTCATGTCGTTGGTATGGTATGACAAATGCACCTGCAACATTTCAAAGGCTGACAAACAAAGTAATTGCAGGACTGAGAAATTGTCCTGTTTATATTGATGACTTGATAGTTTTCAGTCAAATGTGGGAGGAGCATTTACAACATCTGGAAGAATTATTTAGTTGACTACAAGGAGCTAATTTGGTGATGAACTTGGCTAAAGGTTAATTTGCAAAAGTGCAAGTTACATATCCAGGCCATGCCATTGGGCATGCTAAGCTGGCTCCGAGAGATGTGACATTCAAGCTATCATGGATTTCCCTGTGCCTACAATAAAACAAAAAGTTTTGAGATTTTTGGGCATGAGTGGGTTTTACCAGAAATTTGTACCAAATTTTAGCATTGCAGTTGCGCCATTGACTGAACTATTAAAAAAGAACAAGAAGTTTCAACGGACACTGGAGTGTCAGAAGTCATTCAATAGTTTGAAAGCTGTATTAACTATGACACCAGTTTTGGCCAAGCAATTTAAGTTGGTCGTTGACCCAAGCGATATAGGCATTGGGGCTGTACTGTTACAAGAAGATGAAACTGGAATTGAGAAACTGATAGGGTATTTTTCACGGAAGTTGAATGTACAACAGAGAAGATAGTCAATGAGCAAAAGGAGACTCTAGGTCTGGTGTTACCATTGCAGCATTTTGAGATTTACATTACAAAGAATTCGTCAGAAACAATTGTTCATACAAACCACAATCCTTTAAAGTTTCTGGACAAATTTCAAAACAGAAGTGCAAGGCTGTTCAGATGGAGTTTATTAGTGCAACCATTTAATCTAAAAGTTATACATGTGGCTGGACGAGAAAATCTAATTGCAGGTGCATTGTCAAGAGTTTCAAGCTTAAAGAGAAGATTGGACATTTAAAAACCTGGACACTGGACTGGAAAGATTTCTGCTAATACTAAGGATTTGTATATATATATTGTGTTAATGCATGCATCTGGTAATGTAATAGTGTGAGTTTATAGATAAGTATAGGAGGTAGTGTAAGATGGATTAAGACAATGAAGCAGTCTTTTTAAATTATGATGGTTCCTTTTCCTATAAGGAGGAGGGCGTCATAAAAATATAATAATTTTAATAATATTATTATGACTTATTGTAAAAGTGGGTTAATAGTGGTGTTTGGATAGTTTCTCTGTGTGTATGTATGTGCGCGATTTAATTGAATTGGAGACCGCTGGGTCTGGAGGCTTTGAGCCATTAAAAAGAAGCTAGGTTTGAAATGCTAAATACGTAAACATGGTTGAAGTTTTAGAATGTGAAGTATAATAAAAAATTGCATTTTTAAATAAATTAGGGTAGTTTGAATTTCAAAGAGATGGTAGGATGTTACACCTAGCCAGAGGAAGCTAAGTCAAACATTGTTTATTTTTCCCAAAGGTCACTGATAATATGAGCACTATAAGAAGATTTATATTATGACAATGGTAAAGTTCCAAAGACATATAGGAACAATGTAATTTGCATTAAAAAGGGAGAAACATGTATAAAGGAGATGAGGCTATGCATAAGAGAGGAAGGCATTCTAAGATCTGACATAAGTGTGAAAAGCCTCCATCCTCTGTGCATCAAGTTGCTGTCTACCTGAACCGAAGCTGAGAAAACTCACTGTGAATTCTACTGTCCAGGGTATCGTGTAACTTTGCCTAGATCTGTTTAAATCTATTTGTTTTTACTGTTGCCTTAATGGAGGTGTAACTGGGAGCTAGATTAATTTGGGGTTTTAGGAGTTATTTTGGTAGTAATTTGTAGACCTATGTATGGTGCTTGAAATCTTTTCTTTTGTTAATGAATGTTTAATTTAGTTCTCAAAAAACCCCTGAAGTTATGGTAATCTTATTACTTCTGAATTCAGGGCATGCATCGTGAAATAAAATACAAATTACAAAACAGTTGTGACTGTGGATTTGATCTACCTGGCACATATTATCACATTAGTGAACTAGAACCAGGTTTTTATGACAACTGACAATGGTTTCATGGCCATCGTTAGACTTTTAATTCCAGATTTTTATTGAATTCAAATTCCATCATCTGCCATGATGGGATTCAAACTCCGATTCTCAGAGCGTTCCCCTGGGTTTCTGGATTATTAGCCCAGTGACAGCACCACTACGCCACCACCTCCCCCAATTGTTTATTGTCTTTTTGACCTCTTGCCAACTTGTGCTGTGTTTCAGTGCATTGCTTTGTCGCTACTGATAGTTCCAATGCAGCTTTTTATGAAATAAATAGTATCTTTTTTAACTCCTCATGTTTTCCCAGGGCCAAGTATTGATTCTTCAAAGAGTCTTTCAGGGCAGTGATTGCTTTGAGTACTTTTTCTGCCTGCTGTTGTGCCTGGCTGTACCTCTGGTTCAGTTCTTCCAAATCAGGTTTTATATGAACATTTGCTTGTGGAATTGCTTCATTTTCATTTTGTTGCTTTTGGGTTACATCAATTCTATGTTTACACCTTTGAGCTGCTTCTCAGCCACTTCTTTCCTCTGCACTAAACTCTTCAGCTTATGCACTTCATTGTGTGGACACAGTCTGCGATCACTTTATGTTTTACTTGGGTATTGTCTCCCTCGACCTGGAGTCTCATTGCCCTTTTAGTGCTTTATTGTGGGTGTTCTATAATTTCTTTTAAGGTCTGCACCCTCCACAATTTAAAATGCTTGTCAAGGGCTCTCAATACCTCACCAAATGTGTTTGAGGATACATCTATACCTTGTCCTATGATTACCTTGTTGGCAAATTCACCAAATAAGTACAAGAATGTATTAACTCATACTTCCTGTACAAGATTTAAAAATCCTGTATTCCTGTGATTTAAAAAAATTATTTTCCAGAATAATCAATTTTGCATCTGGTTTGGCCCTTGCATTAGCTCAAATTAGTCTGATAATTTACTATCCAAGGTTGTCTTTCATGACAGGGGAGTACGGCTTAAAAATTTTTTTTAAGCTGGTGATGCAGTAACTTTTTTTCTCTCTCCTTCCCGTGCTTATCGGGTTTCAGCAGGCTCCCGTTGCAGTCTTGAAGCCATCTTTAAAACTTTGTGATTCTACAAGAAACCTAACAATTTTGGCCCATGATTTGCTTTCCTGGGCTTGGAAATCGATTTGAAGGTGATTTTTTTTTGTTCTGCCTTCTGTTTTAAAGATTTTCTTCTTTTGAGCTTAGCCGCCACATGGTATGGCACTGACTCCAGCCCCAGCTGCAGAGTTCTTTCAGCTGCACTAGTTAAACAATTGATCTTCTCTGCCTGATTTTTTTCCTGGGTTATTTTTAAAAAGTTAGCTCAGCCTTTTTCTGAATTTTGCTCACCCTTTTGTGATCTGGCTAGGTCCTTTAACTGTGCATTCGATCAGGTTTGGCAATGGACCTCCACGTGATCTGGTAGAGTCCTTCTAAGCTGCACAGTGGATTTTTCTTCTGCCTTTCAGCCTCCATGCCCGTGGAGCTTTTTTAAGTGATCTCCAATTGTGTCTTTGATTTAGGCACACTTCACTCAGTTCAGACTGCACTTTCTTTATTTTTTCATTCTCTAGGATTTCAGGGTCCTTCACCAGCTTGGGGATTTCTGAGTCCTTCACTTGCTGCCACCATGTTGTCAGGTTGTTTGGTGTCTCATAAGAGGTCGGGGGTCCTGTGTGGTTGAACATAAACCACTTATCGTTAACACACAACTATATACATATCTCCACAATAAAGCCCTAAATAGGTGCTAACTTCATGCTGACTTCTTTCAGACTTTCTACACTCAGACTACCATCATGTGACTCTCTACATCATAATATGGGCGGCACTGTTTCTCCAGTCCCACATTAATCCCAAACCACCCAAGTTTGTTGTCAGCAGAATTCAGAAAATGTCACATTCCCTTCATTCCTCCATTTTACCCTCAATTAAAAACACGGTCCCAAAACGTAGCTATCTTACAAAACCTCATATTTGTAACATATTATCCTTTTATCGTCTTTCTTTTCAAATATTTATTAATTCCCTTTTTTTAATTTTGACATATACAGCAATCATCATGCATGAATTGTGGGACACAACCACTTAACTTGTCATCTATTACTGCATGCAGATTAAAATCGCTGAGCCGATGTCACCCACAGGTAAAAACAACAGTCAGGGTGAGGAGAGAGTGGGGTTGACTTTTCCTACTTGCCTGTCATAAAGATATCGTTTGACCCTGTGTTTGTCCCTGTGGTAATTTGTGAGAGGCGGAGGACCCGATCTTCACAAGAGAGCTGGTCAGACTTCATGGGGGGAGGGTGGGGAGGGTGTTGGAGGGGCCAGATGATATCATGGGTCTGCAACAGCAGCAGATATAAGAGAGAATCTCTGGTGGGGTCTGTTAATGCCCCGAGAGGGATTGCACAGCCCCCTTCCAATAAATCCCGAAGGATTGCCTCCTCCCACCCATCAGCAAGTTGGAGATAACAGGTGGTCACTGCATCCAGTATTCAACTGAGGAAAACAGTAGGAAACATGTCTGACGTCCAATTTCCCTTCTTTACATTTTGCACATGGGCAGCGACGTTTTAGGCTGCCAAGCAAATGAAGCAGGAATTTTTTGCTTGCCTGTGCTGATATCCAGAGAAGGATTGGTTGCAGATGGGAAACCTAATGAGGGAGAAAGAAAGACCTGCATTTATAGAGCACCTTGCATGACCTCAGAGCACTGAAAGCACTTTATGACCAATTAAATACTTTTGAAATGTATTCAATGTTGTAATGTAGAAATCCAACAGCCAATTATGTGCGCAGCAATGTCCCACAAACAGCAATAAGGTAAGTGACTAAATAATCTGTTTTTTTAGTGATGGTGGTTGAGGGAAAAATATTGACCATGACACCAGGAAGAATTCCTCTGCTCATTTTTGTAGTAGTGCCATGGGATCATTTACATCCATCTGATGGGGCATGCGGAGACTTCATTTAACATTTCATGTAAAAGACAACACCTCCAATAGTGAGACACTCTCTCAGTATTGTATTAAACTTGTCAGTCTAGTTTAAGGGCTGATGTGGGACTTGAACCCAGAACATTCTAATCAGAAAGTAAATGTGCCACAATTGAACCACAAATAACTAGCTCATGTTGGCACCAGCAACGGCCTGAAATAGGCCAAGAGTTGGAACTTCACAGAACCTAAGCCTTAGGGTTCCAGGGTTGGGTTATAAGAAGGAATGACATGGAAAATATGGGGTGCACACTTCTTAAGAAAAGGAACATAAAATTTGCATTTGGATTTTTAACTCAGGAACTTAACATAAATAGACTCTTATCTCAGGCAAAATCAATTGTAACATCTGAACTTCTCCTGGGTACCTTCATCCAACTTGTAGAGCCAGAGAAAATTGGAAGAAAATATCTTGATATCAATATACTGGAATATCTTTAAATCTGTTTAAGGATAATAAATGAAATAACTTATCAAACATTCACTAGCTTTATGAATCCACTTAAAAGGTTAAAAAGCTTATCGAACAAGGCATATTTATTGAGGATCTGTGCCTTCCATTAACATAAATTTGAAGAAGAAGCTTCTTTTATTCTTCTGTGTTTTGGGGATTGCTTCATGCAGAATCATTCAAACAAAATTCCCCATGCACGAGTTTTAAGAACAAAAGTTCATGTTGTGTCAATAAGACCTAGATTTACAATTGCCAGCTTTGCTACTCTTAGTTTTGATTAAGGATGAGGTGTAGGAAAATCATTTAGAATCACAGATTGATACTGCACAGAAGGAAGCTATTTGCCCCATTATATCATCATAATACAGTAAAACAATCAAGTCAGAGAGAGTACAGCTGCAATAAGCTTCAAGGGAGTAAGGCAAGGCTGGATGGCCTCTACTTTAATGCCAGGAGTATTACAGGTAAAATGGATGAGTTAAGGGTGAGGATTGACACGTGGAATTGTGATATCGTAGCCATCACTGAGACGTGGTTGAGGGAAGGGCAGGATTGGCAGCTCAACATTCCGGGATATAAAATCTTCAGGTGAGATAGGGGAGGGGGTAAAAGAGGAGGAGGCGTTGCATTATTAGTTAAGGAGTCAGTTACTGCAGTAAGGAGAGATGATATCTTGGAGGGGGCATCGAATGAAGCTTTGTGGGTAGAGCTTAGGAATAAAAAAGGGGCAACCACATTATTAGCTGTTTATTATAGAACCCCAGATAGTCAGCGGGAAATTGAGGAGCAAATATGTGCACAATTTGTGGAGATGTGTAAAAACAATAACAATAGGGTAATTATATTAGGTGATTTCAACTTTCCCAACATTAATTGGGATAGACATAGTGTTAAGGGCTTGGATGGAGTGGATTTCTTGAAATGTGTACAGGAGAACTTTTTAGGTCAATATGTAGAGGGTCCAACAAGAGACGGTGCATTGCTGGACCTAATTCTGGGGAATGAAGCTGGACAGGTGGTGATGGGTGAGCATTTTAGCAATAGCGACCACAACATGGTACAGTTTAAGTTTGTTATGGACAAAGAATTCGACAAGTTGCAAAAAAAATTTTGGATTGGGGAGAGTGGATTTTAGTAAAATAAGGCAGGATCTGGCCAAGGTAGACTGGGAACAGTAACTTGTGGGGAAATCTTCAGAGGAGCAGTGGGGGGCGTTCAAAAAGGAAATGGGGAGGGTACAGGCTCAACATGTTCCCTCTAGGGTGATAGGAAGGAGTAACAAGCCCAAAGAACCATGGATGATCAGAGATATTCAGGTTACAATGAGAAGGGAAAGAGAGGCTTTTAGCAGGTACAAGGGAAGCAAATCAACAGTGGCATGAGTGGAGTACAGGCAGAGCAGGGTGGAGCTTAAGAAAGCAATTAGGAGAGCAAAGAGGGGATATGAGAAAGCTCTGGCTGGTAAAAGTAGGGAAAAGCCCAAGATATTCTATAAGTATATCAATGGGAAGAGGATAACCAGGGAAAGAGTAGGGCCCATAAGGGACCAAGGGGGTAATCTATGGGTGGAGCCAGAGGACATCGCTAGAGTGTTGAATGAATACTTCACGTCCGTCTTCACCCAAGAGAATGAAGATGAAGGTATAGAACTCGGGGAGCGAGACTGCGAGGTTCTTAAGCAAATTGATATAGGGAGTGACAAGGTATTGGAGGTGTTGGCAGGCTTAAAAGTGGACAAATTTCCAGGTCCAGATGATTTGTGTCCCAGACTGCTGAGGGAGGCAAGGGAGGAGATTGCAGGGGCTCTGACCCGAATTTTTAATTCCGCTCTGGCCACGGGGTAGGTGCCAGAGGACTGGAGAACAGCTAATGTGGTTCCGCTATTTAAGACGGGTTGTAGAGATAAGCCAGGGAACTACAGGCCAGTGAGTCTCATGTCAGTGGTAGGGAAACTATTGGAGAAAGTTCTGAAGGAGAGTATCTATCTCCACTTGGAGAGGCAAGGTTTGATCAGGGATAGTCAGCATGGCTTTGTCAGAGGGAGGTCATGCCTAACAAATTTGATTGAATTTTTTGAGGAGGTGACCAAGTGTGTAGATGAGGGTAGTGCAGTTGATGTAGTTTATATGGATTTCAGCAAAGCCTTTGACAAGGTCCCACATGAGTGACTTATAAAGAAGGCAAATGCACGTGGGATACAGTGTAATTTGATAAGGTGGATTCAAAATTGGCTTAGTTGTAGGAGGCAGAGGGTGATGACAGAAGGATGCTTTAGTGACTGGAAGCCAGTGTCCAGTGGCGTACCACAGGGATCTGTTGCTCGGTCCCCTATTATTTGTCATTTATATAAACAACATTTATATGTGGGGGGTAGGATTAAGTTTGCAAATGACACAAAGATTGGTCGGGTGGTTAACAGTGAGGTTGAGTGTCTTGGGCTACAGGAAGATATAGACGGGATGGTCAAATGGGCAGATAAGTGCCGTATGGAATTTAACCCTGAAAAGTATGAGGTGATACACTTTGGAAGGAATAATTTGACAAGGAAGTATTCAATGAATGGCATGGCCCTAGGAGGTTCTGAGGGTCAAAGGGACCTTGGCGTGTATGTCCATGGATCTCTGAAAGCAGAGGGGCACGTTAGTGGGGTGGTGAAAAAGGCATATGGGACACTTGCCTTTATCAATCAAGGCATAGATTACAAAAGTAGGGAGGTCATGTTGGAGTTGTATAGAACCTTGGTGAGGCCACAGCTGGAGTATTGTGTGCAGTTCTGGTTGCCACATTATAGGAAGGATGTGATTGCACTGGAGGGGCTGCAGAGGAGATTCACCAGGATGTTGCCTGGGATGAAACATTTAGGTTATGAAGAGAGGTTGGATAGACTTGGGTTGTTTTTGTTGGAGCAGAGAAGTCTGAGGGGCAACCTGATTGAGGTGTACAAGATTATGAGGGCGATGGACAGGGTGGATAGGGAGCAGCTGTTCCCCTTAGTTGAAAGGTCAGTCACAAGGGGGCATAAGTTCAAGTTGAGGGGCAGGAGGTTTAGGGAGGGATGTGAGGAAAAACTTTTTTACCCAGAGGGTGGTGACGGTCTGGAATGCACTGCCTGGGAGGGTGGTGGAGGCGGGTTGCCTCACATCCTTTAAAAAGTACCTGGATGAGCGCTTGGCACGTCATAACATTCAAGGCTATGGGCCAAGTGCTGGTAAATGGGTTTAGGTAGGTAGGTCAGGTGTTTCTCCCGTGTCGATGCAGACTCGATGGGCTGAAGGGCCTCTTCTGCACCGTGATACTGTGATTCTGTGATATCTGTGCTGGCTGTTTGAACGATCGAGTCAATTAGTCCCAGTCCCTTATGCTTTTCCAATAGCTCTGTATTTTTCCACTTCAAGTATTTATGCAATTCTCTTTTGAAAGTTACTATTGAATTGGTTTCCATCAATTGGAGGGCAATACATTCCAGATTAAAATGCATAGCGTAATTTTTCCCCTGACTTTGGGCTGGGTTTTCACTTCCAAAGCTCCTTTCAACTCCAGAAGGGGATGCGTGCGGGATGGAGTTAGGCCCGCTGCCCCTGGACGCAGATCAGAGGCGGCCACAGTGGCTACTGAGTAACAATGTGGACTGTTTAAAAGGTCCTCCTAGAGTCTCTGGGACTTCGTCCCCCTGTTTTGTTAAATATTAGGCCCTCTAGCCATCACCCTCACACCCCATCATCTCGCTACCCATTCCCCATGCCCCATCCATGACAACCTTTGCCCCCACAACCACCTCTATGGCCCTTTATAGCCCCTATGCCAACTTAACACCAACTCATGCTGACCCCAGTCCCCCCACTCACTACCCTTTGCATTTACACCCTCCATGTCTGCTCATCCAGTATCGACCATGGGCAGACTTCAGCAGCCATGTTGAAATGAAATAAAATAAAAATCTGAATATCTATTACAACTGTTGCTGTAATAAAGAAACACTTCCATTCATGAAAGTCCATTCAAAACTTTAAAAGCACCTCAAGTACTTAATCCCTTATCAAAACCAATAGACTTGCATTCATAACCCCACATCAAAGACAGCTAATGTGTCCTCCATAAATTCATGACTGCGGGATAAGCCAAGGCTGGGAGAGGAGGGTGCACATGGTGCAAAAAACAAGGCCCGCGCTCTAAGGGGGTCCACCCTGGACTCCCTTCTTCAAAGGGACACAATGAAGGCAACACTCATGTGCCTGATAACAAGGCAGCATTGCAACATGCTGCCGCCTGGCTGTGCACAGGCACGAACGATGTCGTTTCTGGCTGGGCAGTACAAGTCTGAGACATTTGTTAACTGGTTGGCTCAAAGCATTTGCCCATCTGTGAGTATTTTCATCCATTTCTCTGCCACTCCATCTAGCTCCAGCAGCTGCACTGCGCATGCTCCAGTCAGAGCCTGGCACTGCTCTAGAGCAAGGAACTCCTGCAAAGACACTGAGGCACATTCTGTCGATATTGTAAGGTCGATATTGTTGAAAGGAATGCTATGTTTTGTGATTGGATTACGATTTAAGCTGTAGTGTCAAGAGGAGACGGTGAGTGAAGGGGTGGGGATTATGGGATGGCAAAGACCATAGAAAAGCCACTAGAGTCTGTCAGTATGTTGTTGGGGAAAGGCTGAAAAGAAAACTGGGAAAATTATCCCTCAGCTCAGTCCAAAGGGATTCCATCTGGAATCCTTTTGTATTTAAATTACGTGCTTTAATGCTGCCATACTAGGGTTGACATCTATCCTAGTGACTTGTTCTGCTGATTTTACAACAGATAGGTATATATTGCTGGAAGCTGCCAGCACCCCTAGCACTCAGTGTCTATCTTGGGTGCTCATCACATCAAGGAAGGCAGAAGGAGCAGTTAGCAACTCTTTCCACTTATGGGGCTACCAGCAATAAATGTATTTTTTTATTGGCAGCCCTTAACTGGATTGCGTTCTTGTTGGGTTGAAGAATGGCAGTGAGGGATCCAGGCTAAGATACTTTGGAAAGCTGGGAGTTTGACTTACCTCCGTGCATTCAGCACACTAAGTGTCTACCAGATCCCAGGTCCAGGACGAGGAAACGCCCAGCCTCTGAGTCCCCTTCTCTCTGGCTATGCAAGTCTGCATAGCACAGATTTCCATGGGCTTGTTGTAATAAATGGATTCAAGGTATTTGGACATCCATAAGACCATAAGACATAGGAGCAGAAATTAGGCTATTCGGCCCATCAAGTGTGCTCCGCCATTCAATCATGGCTGATAAGTTTCTCAACCCCATTCTCCCGCCTTCTCCCCGTAACCTTTGATCCCCTTACCAATCAAGAACCTATCTATCTCGGTCTTAAATACACTCAATGACCTGGCCTCCACAGCCCTCTGTGGCAATGAATTCCATAGATTCACCACTCTCTGGCTAAAGAAGTTTCTCCTCATCTCTGTTCTAAAAGGTCTTCCCTTTACTCTGAGGCTGTGCCCTCGGGTCCTAGTCTCTCCTACTAATGGAAACATCTTCCCCACGTCCACCCTTTCCAGGCCTTTCGGTATACTGTAAGTTTCAATCAGATCCCCCCTCATCCTTCTAAACTCCATCAAGTATAGACCCAGATTCCTCAAACGTTCCTCATATGTTAAGCCTTTCATTCCTGGGATTGTTCTCGTGAACCTCCTCTGGATCCTCCCCAGGGCCAGCACATCCTTCCTGAGATACGGGGCCCAAAATTGCTCACAATATTCTAAATGTGGTCTGACCAGAGCCTTATAAAGCCTCAGCAGCACATCCCTGCTTTTATGTTCTAGTCCTCTCGAAATAAATGCCAACATTGCATTTGCCTTCCTAACTACCGACTCAACCTGCAAGTTAACCTTAAGAGAATCCTGGACTAGGACTCCCAAGTCCCTTTGCACTTCAGATTTCTGAATTCTCTCCCCATTTAGAAAATAGTCTATGCCTCTATTCTTCCTACCAAAGTGCATGACCTCACACTTCTCCATGTTGTATTCCATCTGCCACTTCTTTGCCCATTCTCCTAACCTGTCCAAATCCTTCTGCAGCCTCCCCACCTCCTCAATACTACCTATCCCTCCACCTATCTTTGTATAATCTGCAAACTTAGCCAGGATGCCCTCAGTTCCTTCATCTAGATCATTAATGTATAAAGTGAAAAGTTGTGGTCCCAACATTGACCCCTGCGGAACTCCACTAGTCACCAGCTGCCATCCTGAGAAGGACCCCCTTATCCCCACTCTCTGCCTCCTGCCAGACAGCCAATCTTCTATCCATGCTAGTACCTTGCCTCTAACACCATGGGCTCTTATCTTACTAAGCAGCCTCCTGTGCGGCACCTTATCAAAGGCCTTCTGGAAGTCCAAGTAGATAACATCCATTGGCTCTCCTTTGTCTAACCTACTCGTTACCTCAGTACTGCCCTCAGGGAGTGTAGCTCCCTCAGTAGTGCCCTCAGGGAGTGTCGTGCTCCCTCAGTACTCCCCTCAGGGAGTGTCGTGCTCCCTCATTACTGCCCTCAGGGAGTGTCGAGCTCCTTCAGTACTGCCCTCAGGGAGTGTCGTGCTCCCTCAGTACTGCCCTCAGGGAGTGTAGCGCTCCCTCAGTACTGCCCTCAGGGAGTGTATTGCTCCCTCATTACTGACCTTCAAACAACATAGCACTCCCTCAGTACCACCCTCAGGGAGTGTAGTGCTCCCTCAGTACTGCTCTCAGGAAGTGTAGCCCTCCCTCAGTACTGCCCTCAGGGAGTGTTGCGCTCCCTCAGTACTGCCCTGAGGGAGTGTAGCGTTACCTCAGTACTGCCCTCAGGGAGTGTAGCTCCCTCAGTAGTGCCCTCAGGGAGTGTCGTGCTCCCTCAGTACTCCCCTCAGGGAGTGTCGTGCTCCCTCATTACTGCCCTCAGGGAGTGTCGAGCTCCTTCAGTACTGCCCTCAGGGAGTGTCGTGCTCCCTCGGGACTGCCTTCAGGGAGTGTGGCACTCCCTCAGTACTGCCCTCAGGCAGTGTATTGCTCCCTCATTACTGACCTTCAAACAACATAGCACTCCCTCAGTACCACCCTCAGGGAGTGTAGTGCTCCCTCAGTACTGCTCTCAGGAAGTGTAGCCCTCCCTCAGTACTGCCCTCAGGGAGTGTTGCGCTCCCTCAGTACTGCCCTGAGGGAGTGTAGCGTTCCCTCAGTACTGCCCTCAGGGTCCAAACAGCTGGAAGCAGTATCAAGCTATTTCAGTGCTGAAATCTAGTTCAGGTCCTTCTATTCATTCAGCTACCATTATGGTTTTATTTTAACGTGACGTGGTATTTCCCTTGAGCCCTTAACCTTGAAGGCAACCAAAACAATGTCACAACATTTGTACTAAGTTAGGCCAAGGACCTGGTTTTCAATTAGCTAGTTTTTAAAACTATTATTATAACTGAATTAAAGGATAACCACCAAAGTGAAACTAGACAGAATAGTTAATATTTGCTACCGTTCCCCTTGTATGTTAACTCTTCCATCAGAACATCTAAGTGTACTTTGAAAAACCTTAATTTCAACCCCCCCGACTTAACCTGTTTGGACTCTCCACTCTTAAAGAAGTGCGATCTGTGTTTTCTTTCAATTTGCTTTTAGTTAATTATTTTATGTCCTCTAATTCTTGTTTCTTCGCATGCATCGCAATAACAATCTGTCCACACCTTATCTATAGTAATGAATATTTTATATACTTCAAGGAGGCATTATTCCCTTTAATCTTTTCTCTCCAGACTGTAAAGCATAAGCCTCTTTAATCTTTCCTCATAGCTTATGCGCTCAGATTTGGTCCATCAATGGGTGAGCACAGCCTTTGTGGACCAGTTATGATGAGTACAGTGGGCTTGCTTAAGAATTCTCACTCTGATGTCAGCTTTTCCCTTGTCAGCAATTTACTCCATGCAAAGATTGTTAAGAGTTAGTGTATGGTAAATAATTAAATATAAATATAATTTTACAAAGAAAGCGAGGTGATGGGTGGGAGCAGGTTGGGGAGGGTGTGCGGGTTTCCTCCTCAGGCTGCTGCAGTCACCATCACTGATAAACACTCCTCTGGCCATTGATGGATCCTAACCCACCCCACCCCCCAGGCCTCTGCGCCTGGGGAGGTTGGAGATTGAGAGAGGGTGTGACTGAATTTATCCCTGTGCGATCCACCAACCTTAATTAATGTGTTGGAAGCATCTGGAGCAAATGCACAGAGGCTTTCCCCTTTAAAAGTGACTTGTACGTTCGGGAAGGAGTAAGTGTTCGGCCCTGTTCCTCCTCACCGCTGGGAGGAGTGCGGCGCTGTTCCTCCTCGCCGCTGGGAGGAGTGCGGCGCTGTTCCTCCTCGCCGCTGGGAGGAGTGCGGCGCTGTTCCTCCTCGCCGCTGGGAGGAGTGCGGCGCTGTACCTCCTCGCCGCTGGGAGGACGGATTGAGCTGGGCCATCTTGCCGCCGCTGGGCCGTGGTGGCTCCTCCTCCCATCCCCCCCCCTCCTCCTCTCCCCGGGTGGATGGTGTGGAACTCCGAGCGGCCATGGCGCTTTACAACTTCAAGAAGATCACGGTGGTGCCGACCGCCAAGGTGGGTCTTTGCGGCTCAGGGCTGGGCGGTTGTTTGACACACTCGGCTGTGCGTTAGACACATTGAAGGGTCGGCTTGGCGGCTGGTCCGCGGGGAGTAACTGGGCTGAGGGCCGCGGACACGTGTCTCCCCCCTCAATACCCGAGCCGAGTGCGGCCCCAGGCTCCGGGGATCGGGGATTTTTGGGGGGTGGGGAGAGAGAGACCCGGAGAGGGGGGTGGGGCAATCATTGATCAGGTTATGGTTATTATTAATGCGTTCGAGTTTGAAACTCCCTTCCCCCAGGAAACAGTCTTTATAAACTGTTGATAGTTGTCATTGGGCGAACTGCGGGTTTTCATTTGGGATATTTGTTTAAAGTTTATACGTTTTTCATTTCCCGGTACTGTTGGTAGTGGAGACATTTTTCATGCTCAGAATAACTGCACTCTTTCCCCCCCCCCCCCCAGTTAATTTCCCTTCAGCTCCGTCCTCCGGTTAAAGGGACGCCCTCCAGTTGTTGGAAAAGCCATGAGGGCTGTCACAAGGCTCCTCCTCCTCCTCCTCCTCAGGCTGTTGAGGCAATCTTCAGCTCGCTGCCTTATGTTGGTTTTCACTGCCCAGCTGAATGACATTTTTTTTAAGTAGCTGCCAGTCCGTCATTTGCCAAAATGATATATTCCAGAAAGCAGATTTAATTTTGTTCTGCCTTTTCTTTTTCATTTTTCAAAAGAATACATTGGGGCTTGACACCGAGCAGCTGGGGAAGCTAGAGCACAGGGTCACAGTTTCAGGATAAGGGGACGATCCTTTAGGACTGAGATAAGAAACTACTTCACTCCAAGGATTGGAATGCTCTACCCCAGAGGGTTGTGGATGTCCCATCGCTGAATGTACTGAAGGCTGAGATAGATTTTTGCTATCTCAGAGAATTAAGCGATACGGGATGTAGGCGAGAAAGTGGAGTTGAAGCCGAAGATCAGCCATGATCGTATTGAATGGCGGAGAAGGCTCGATAGGCCATTAGGTCTACTGCTGCTCCCATTTGTTATGATCTTACATTTTCATTGTAGAAGTTGGATGAAAGAATATTGTGTATTTGGACTTAAAACATTTACTGCCCCAGGAGTAATGATTTTGATGACATCAAAGAGATGTCTAACTATTCCACTTTTGTAAAATGCAAAACGAACCTAGTGATCATAAGGCTAAGAAAATTATTGCAACCACAACTACCTTGTGGCTAACTAATTTTCAGGTGTATTTTTATATTTAAATGGAAAATGATTATAGTTATGTCATGGATGTCTGTACAGTTCTAGTGTAACAGATCAGCATTAGTTATGTTATGATGTTGATGAAATGTGAATTTTGAATCAGTAAAAACTTCCATGATCAGGCACAGCAGGTAGTTTGTAACTTAGCTTAAGGTTGTATCAGTGCTGTGTTTCAGGGATGCAAACCTGACTGGAGAGTCAAACATGGATTTTCAGGAACAGATGTGGGAAGTTAGGTCGTTGGCAGCTGGTAGGAATAGGGTCAAGGGACAGGAGGTGTAGGTCTTAGGACACGTTTAGATAGACTATGAGGGGCATCATGAGAAACTGGAGAAATACTCTCATTCTACACCCTCTGTAAACTTCAGCTCATCCAAAATTTTGATGACTGCCCTGTATGGTACCAAGGTTTGCACACTCATCACCTCAGTTTTTGCTGACCTATTAAGGCACTGTTCATAGCAGCTTAACTTTAAAATTCTCATCCTCATGTTTAAAACCACCTATCTCTGTAACCTCCAAAAAGGCTGTATTTATTGTACTGCAACACCAGGAGCACACTTCCTGTGCATGTGCAGATGCAGTGTCAGCATCAGGCCTTTTAAAGTGAGAGATGCTTTAAGTGCTTTCTGTCACTGAACTATACATTTTTGCAAGCTGGTGTCTTATAACTGTCACCTTTGCAACCATATCAGTTAATACTTAAGAGGGCAACCATTTTCACAGTTAGATTCTTAAAATGGCAGAAATTGATATTTTCTTTCCCCAGCAACCAATTAGTTTGGATGAGAACCAGCCTTGGAAATTAAAACTATCTTCTTTTAACTGTGGCGTATTACCATTGGTAAATTACCATTTGGGGGAGGCGGTGGCATAGTGGTATTGTCACTGGACTTTTATTCCAGAGACCCAGGTTTGAACCCTACCATGGCAGATGGTGAAATTTGAATTCAGTAAAAATCTGGAATTAAAAGTCTGATGATGACCACAAAACCATTGCCGATTGTTGTAAAAAACCCATCTGGTTCACTAATGTCCTTTAGGGAAGGAAATCTGCCGTCCTTACCTGGTTTGGCCTACATGTGACTCCAGGCCCACAGCCATATGGTTGAGTCTTAAATGCCCTCTGAACAAGGGCAATTGGGGATGGGCAATAAATGTTGGCCTAGCCAGCGATGCCCACATCCCATGAACGAATTTTTAAAAATCAATTAAAAAAAAAGTATTTTGAACAAAATACTTGAGAAAATTATTAGTCAATGTGGAGCTCAAAACCATAACCCTGGGATTAAGAGTCCCATTATCTATCAAGTGAGCTAACTGTGCTGTGTAGGAACTCCCTGCACAAAACCTTTCCAACTTGTTCCAATAAATCAGAAGGAAAAAAAATGTTTATTGGTTCAAGTTGTCATATTAAACTGGCCTGGGAATGAAATGGCACGCACCCGCAATCTTGCTGGGAGAATATGCGCATGAGTTGACAGCCGCAGTGTGGGTTGAGTTCACTTGTGCAACTGTTCCTTATACCTTTACAGTCAGTGACAGGAGTTACGGTGCTCTTAAAATCCACCCCCAAACGCTCCTTCCTCTGGCTTTGGCCTCTTTTTTGCTTTTGCACTCCCCCGAGCCTCCTCCAAAGTCCCACCATTAATAGCTGCGGTTTCAGCTCCCTAATTACCACTCATGGCAATGAATTCCCTAAATTCTGCTGCCTCTCCCCCTTAATATGTATCTTTAATTATGGTATTGATCGCCAACGTCTATTTTTTCCTCCTTTGATGTTCATTTTCTTTCTGATTTCACTTCTGAAAGACTTGGGGATGATTTGCTATATTAAATGCATTGAAAACAATATAAAGCTAGAACCATAGAACCAAACAAAAGTTACGGTACTGAAAGAGATCACTCAGCCTAGCCCAGCTGTGCAAAAGTTGGTAAGTGTGAGCATCCCTCTAATTTGTCGTATCACAGCCCTGGTTTCCCATGCTGTATTTCCAATTCCAGCTGAACTTGTTTCGGGTGATTTTCAACTCGCCCTAGAAAAGATTCCTAATACAAAATATACAGCATTGGCTGATACAAAATGCTGAAGGCACATTACTGCGCCTTACGCAGGCATCTACCCGGCAATATGGAAAATTGCCCAGGTATGTCCTTCCCACAAAAAGCAGGACAAATCCAACCCGGACAATTACCGTCCCATCAGTCTACTTTTGGCCATCAATAAAGTGATGGAAGGGGTCATCAACAGTGCTATCAAGCAGCACTTGCTTAGCAATAACCTGTTCACTGACGCTTCGTCTGGGTTCCGCAAGGATCACTCAGCTCCTGACCCCATTACAGCCTTGGTTCAAACATGGACAAAAGAGCTGAACTCGTGAGGTGAGAGTGACTGCCCTTGACATCAAGGCAGCGTTTGACCAAGTGTGGCATTAAGGAGAGCCCTAGCAAAACTGGAGTCAATGGGAATTGGGGAACACTCTCCAGATGTTGAAGTCATACCGGGCACAAAGGAAGGTAGTTGTGGCTGTTGGAGGTCAGTCATCTCCGCTCCAGGGCATCACTGCAGGAGTTCCTCAGGGTAGTGTCCTAGGCCCAACCTTCAGCTGCTTCATCAATGACCTTCCTTCCACCATAAGGTCAGAAGTGAGGATGTTTGCTGATGATTGCACAATGTTCAGCACCATTCGCGACTTGTCAGATACTGAAGCAGATGCAGCAAGACCTGGACAATGTCAAGGCTGGGGCTGACAAGTAGCAAGTAACATTTGCGCCACACAAGTGCCAGACAATGACCATCTCCAACAAGAGAGAATCTAACCATCATCCCTTGACTTCAATGGCATTACCATTGGTGAATCCCCCACTGCCAACATCCTGGGGGTTAACATTGACCTGAAACTGAACTGGACTAGCCATATAAACATGGTGACTACAAGATCAGGTCAGAGGCTAGGAATCCTGCGGCAAATAACTCACCTCCTGGCTCCCCAAAGCTTGTCCACTATCTACAAGGCACAAGTCAGGATTGTGATGGAATACTCTCCACTTCCCTGGCTGAGTGCAGCTCCAACAACACTCAAGAAGCTCAACACCATCCAGGACAAAGCAGCCTGTTTGATTGGCAAGGTGCATTGCAGGAACTTACCAAGCTTCCTTCAACAGCACCTTCCAAAGCCACAACCTCTATCACCTAGAAAGGCAAGGGCAGCAGGTGCATGGGAACACCACCACCTGGAAGCTCCCCTCCAAGCCACTCACTCTCCTGACTTGGAAATATATCGCCATTCCTTCACTGTCGCCTAGTCAAAATCATGGAACTCCCTCCCTAACAGCACTATGGGTATACCTGCACCACAGGACTGCAGCGGTTCAAGAAGGCAGCTCACCACCACCTTCTCAAAGGCAATTAGGGATGGTCAACAAATGCTGGCCTAACCAGCGACTCCCAGATCTCATGAATGAATTTTCAAAAACCTCATTTTAAAGGCTCAAGGCACCCTCTTCAGGTTGTTTTCATCTTGTTTAAGAAGTGAAGTTTGCATTGCAGTTAGAAATTGTATGTTGGCAGATTTCAAGATGCACTATGTCAGTAATTCCAAAAAATACTGAAATACTGTTAATGTGATAATTTTAAGGAATAACATACACATTGGACTGGTCAAAATATTCTGCCTTTTTCATTCAGGATTTCATTGACTTGACGTTGTCAAAAACCCAACGGAAGACACCAACTGTGATTCACAAAAACTATCAAATCAATCGAATTCGTCACTTCTATATGCGAAAGATTAAGTTTACTCAACAAAACTATCATGATCGCCTCAGCTTGATTCTGACTGATTTTCCAAAACTTGATGTAAGTTGTTGTTGTGTGGCAGCTTCAAAATAATGCTGAATGACACCTTATTTTACTTTAGATATAAATAATTTAAGTTACTTTTCTTTCAACATATCCAGCTAATACTTATGGAATTGATGTGTTGGCCATTCATAGCTTTTCATTCAGTGAAGGGAAGCTAAACTTCTGTATGTTAAATATTTGAGAACTCACTGATGGGTGTTCATGTTGATTTTTGATGTAAAATGGCTTATTTTTGGGAATCCTGGGTGTGAAATACTACTGCCAATATTTAATATTCTTCTGTTCCATATAGCCACAATACTTGGTGAAAGTACTTCAGATGTGATTGTGGTCATGGTTAACCTAGTGCCTGCACAGGTGTGATTGGCCAAAAGACATTCTGCTGTGCTGTAGCTTTCTATGAGTCTAATAAACAGTTTATTTTAATTCCATTGAATACACAGCTATTTCCTGCTTAAATTTTGTCCACTGTATTTACATATACATGCTTGATGATTTCCACCAGAACGCCACAGATTCCTGTGTATTATTTTATTTTAAACAAAGTAAATAAAGTTGCCTTGTCAGTTGCTGCACAGTCCAGACAGTATTGGCCTGACAATCCAGTCCACATGCAAAGCTGATCTCAAGCATATGTGTCGAAATTGGGTGCAGTCATGCACGTGTTAAATGCACAATGTCAATGTGCAGTGTGTTTGGGTGCAATACACGTGCATCTGTTGACAAGATTTTTAGCATGAAAGATTTTTGATTCTCATTAAAAATCATGAATGTGTAAGGTAAGTTTTTCATAATGCTTATTAAGTCTATAACCAGTGGGTGATATGACAGATGATGTCAGTGAATGGGATGGCATTCAATCCTGTAGTAATGCATTTTGCTTAGTTGTGATGATAAAATTGGAGAACTTCAACTTAAAAATCTCCAGTAAATTGGCTCAAACCTTACTCTGTACTGAAAATCTCCATTATTTCAAAACATAACTTGTCAGATAATACTAATTGAAATTTGATTTAAAATGATCTGTTTGAAAACATTGAAGTGTTGAAAATGAATTGCACTTTGAAGAATGGTCAAACCTTGTTTTTTTTGCAGGACATCCACCCTTTTTATGCTGATTTGATGAATGTTCTGTATGACAAAGATCACTACAAGCTGGCATTAGGGCAGATTAACATTGCAAAGAACCTCATTGACAAGTAAGATTTATATTCATTTCTGTTTGTTTAATGCTTGTTATCTAAAATGGTTGGATTGCTGTAATGACTACCAGAGACCTGGATGTGAAGGGTGCTGGGCTTCAATCTTGAGCATGCAGGTTTAATTCCTTGAGTCAAGTGATGCTTGAAATCTCTGTTCCAGAAAAATCCTTTGTTAAACTTTGCAGCTGTGTTCCATCTCAACAAAGAAAAAATAATCACCTCACATGACTGTTCAGGCGATGAAGCACAGCTTCAGTTTGCTTGCTGATGGTTGTGACAGTTTGTAATTCAGATAATCCGCAATTTATTATTTTAAAAGGAGAGCTAGAAGTAATAAGGAAGCAAAATCAAAGTAATTTTAAAACCTTAATACTTCCAGTACTTTAGATCAGATGTCCCATTCCATGTTTGTATGAAAACATGTCCAAAGTTTATTTGGTTGTATCTGTGATGCGGTTGTGCCCCGTTTTGTTTTACTCTGTCACTTGGCTTGCAACAGCCTTCCAAGTAAGCCAACTGAACCTGCCTTTTTGAAATTTGCACCTACCTCCACAGTGGACTATAGGAACCAGCAGGAAGAAGAAATAAGAATAGGCACTAGATGTTGAAGTTGGGCTATCTTGGGTTACGTAGAAAAAAAACCCATAAAAATAACACAGTAAATATGGGGGATGCCTCAGCAAGCAGAATTGACAAAATTGTTAAATAGTTATTTTAGCAGCTTATGTTGATAATTACTCAACTTTTGGATGAGTAGCTTTATGTCGCAGTACTGGGTTTTTGTGTTACTGTTGCAAAATCTGAAAAAAAATCCAGTGGGATGTTCATTTATCTAACCCAGGCTTGAGATTCTGTACATTTAACAAATTAAGTGCCTTAGGAAGTCCTATTACATTAAAGGTGTTATATGATACAAGTTGTTGCAAGCGATGGAGTAATGCAAATGTTTTTAAATGTGTCAATTTGTTGCCCCATGACTAAATGAATTGTATTTAGCGATGAACAGCTTAGATTAGATCTGTCAAAGATTGTTTTTGATCTATTCCTGATATTTTTCTTAAGAATTCCTTTCAGAATATTATATTCCTATGTTTGGTTGAAACTAACTGAAAATCTAATTTTTAACTAGTGTTGCTAAGGACTATGTGCGTCTGATGAAGTATGGCGATTCTCTGTACCGATGCAAACAGCTGAAGCGTGCGGCACTAGGGCGCATGTGTACTATTCTCAAACGACAGAAACAAAGTTTGGAGTATTTGGAACAAGGTAAGTGACAGACTTTCACGTACTCATTAATTAGGGGTCAAGAGAATTTTGTTTAGAGATTTTTGAGATGACTTTCAAAACCCATAGAATATGCATCTGAACACTTCTCTTTCAGTGCGGCAACATCTTTCTCGTCTGCCATCTATTGATCCCAACACGAGGACTTTGTTGCTATGTGGGTACCCTAATGTTGGAAAATCCAGCTTTATTAACAAGGTGAGTTTTTTTTAACTAAAATGGTGCATATAACTAACTTCCAATTTATTAAATAAGTAGCTTGTAGTAGTCATTCAGAAGCTGCTCTGGTTCTTTTGAGAAGTTTGTTCAGTGCAATAACAGTGTTATCTTAGGGATGGTTTAATGTCTATGGAGCTTGACATCAAGTTTGTAGCCATACTACATTTATGATCCAAAACTGGTAGCTGTAAAATAGTGTCATCAGGCTATAGTGCAAACGTACATTTGCTTGCCAGGCAGATTTACTTTAAGCTTTTTTTAAATTCATTCATGGGATGTGGACGTCACTGGCTAGGCCAGCATTTGTTATTTGCTGCCCATCTCTAATTGCCCTTGAGAAGGTGGTGGTGTGCTGCCCCCTTGAACCGCTGCAGTCCATGTGGTGTAGGTATACCTGCAGTGCTGCTCGGGAGGGAGTTCCAACATTTTGACCCAGCAACCGTGAAGGGACAGCGATATATTTCCAAGTCAGGGTGGTGAGTGGCTTGGAGGGGAACTTCCTTGTGGTGGTGTTTCACCTGTCTGCTGCCCTTGTCCTTCTAGATGGTAGTGGTTGTGGGTTTGGAAGATGCTGTCGAAGGAAGCTTGGTGAGTTCCTGCAGCGCATTTTGTAGATGGTACACATTGCTGCCAAGGTGCATCGATTGTGAAGGGAGTAAATTTTTGTGGATGGAGTGCCAATCAAGCGGGCTGCTTGATTGGCACCTCATCCACATGTTAAGTATCATTGAGTGGGAGCTTTCTTTTTCCTGTGTTATTATTGACTCCCATTGGTCTCATTCAGCCCTATCTCTGCATTCATCTCCAGGCCTATGACCCAGCATGCAAGCTTTTCCAATTTTGGTCTGTCAGTCATAAGTTTGGTTCAGTTAGTGGCATTTCAATCCAAGTCAAAAGGTTGCATGTTCATATTCCACTCCTGGACTTGAGCAGATTAATTTAGGTTGATAAGTCTTTAGTGCAGCATTGAGGGAGTATGAAATCATGAAGGTGTGTTGTTTTATGGATGGGTTGTTAAACCAAACTTCCACCGCCTCTTCAGGCGGACTTAAAAGGTCCCATGATGAAGAGCAGGGAGTTCTACCAAGTTGCTCCAGTGAACAAACCACCAGAAAAACAAACTGGACATTCACCTCATTTGCTGTTTGTGGGACAATAGCTGTCTAACTAAAAACTAATTACACTTCAAAAGTATTTAATCCTTATCAAGATCTCAGGGTGCCTCTAAGGCACTAAGCCAAATATGAGTTTTTTATTACCCCCACACCTTCATTTTGATATTTCAGATTCTTGTATTAAAATCTTGTATTTAAAAGGATGGATATATTAACTAATTCGATGTTTGCTTACAGATTACTCGGGCAGATGTTGAAGTACAACCCTATGCTTTTACCACAAAGTCATTGTTTGTGGGACATATGGATTACAAGTATCTGCGCTGGCAGGTTAGTATTTGCGAACTTATAAAATACGTAAAATATTTTACGCTATAAACAATCACATCTAGCATAAAATCCTAATATGTATATTGTACTTTAAAAGTGTACTGTGAAAGTTCATACATAAATGTGTGGTTGAATTCGTTAACTTTTCCTATAAATGTAAAGCATTAAGGTTACCAGTTTCCTGCTGTTTTTCTGACCTCAAGGAGGAGTCGGATGTAGAAAGCTGCCAATCTATAGAGAAACAATGATCCTCTAATTGACTTTAGGCTGTCGCTCTTTACAGCAAATAGAGGGACCTTGAAGGGACAGACATCTGTTTTAATTTCAGCATAAGTTAGTGGTCTAAACTTGGAAAATAACATCACAATAATACAAGAAAATTGCTAACAACATAAATATTTTAAGGTTGTAACATTTCCCAGGTTCATAAATGTATTGGAACAGTTACATCAAAGGACGGAGAACAATCAAATCTGAATATATTTAACTGGAGGAGGTCTAATTTCATGAATTGAAAGGGTATGTGGCCCAGGTGGTTTGGAATCAAAGAATGGCAGATAAAACAGTTAATATGCAATGGGGGGGACTGCAAGGGGAAGATATCTCAGGTATAGACAAATTCCCAAAAGGGGGAAAGGATTGACATCCAAAACTAGAACTCTCCGGACCACTAAAGCAATGGAGATTAAAATGAAACAGAAATAGGAGGCTTATGAGAAGCGAAACACAATACAGTAGGGAGCCAATGCTAAATACATAAAGTACAGAAGAGAATTGGAAAAGGAAATAAGTGGGAGACCGAGTGTGTATAAGAATAGTTTACTGGATAACATAAAAGGAAACCCAAAAATAATTTTTTAATAAATATATAAATAGTAAAAAGGTAGCCAAGGGAAGATGGGCTGATTAGGGACTAAAGAGATCATCTTGTGGGGACAGGAGGCATGGCTGAGTGCTAATGAAGAGGCTGCTTTTAAAAAAAATTCTTTCATGGGATGTGGGTGTTGCTGGTAAGGCCAACATTTGTTGTGCATCCCTAATTGCTCTTGAGTGTAGTTAAGAGTCAACCACATTGCTGTGGGTCTGTAGTCACATGTAGGCTAGACTAGGTAAGGACAGCCAAGGCCCTTAAGGGATGGGCTTTTGTGATAATAGTTCCATGGTCATCATTACTGAGACTAGCTCTCAATTACAGATTTTTTTAAAATTAATTAATTGAATTTAAATTCCACCAGCTACCAGTGGCGGAACATAAACCCTTGTCCCCAGAACATTAGCCTGGGCCTCTGGATTACTAGCCCAGTGACATTGCCACTATGCCACTGTCTTCCCAATCTCACTATATAAAGGTGGAGGTGGAAGATAAATTCAACAGGATAAAATTGGATATAGTTGAGGTACTTTAAAGGTTGAGAGCGCACTCAGTAGAAAGGTCACCTGGATACAGTTTGGAACACATCCTTGATTGCAGAGGGAAGTAAGGGTGAAGTAAGCAAATGCTCAGCCATAATGTTCCAATACCCTTCAATATGGGAGCAGTGCCAGAGGACTGGAAGATTGCAAATTTCATATCCCTGTTCAGAAAAGAGGGGAGATGGACATGAAGGCAGCTACAGGACAATCAGTCTAATGTTGGTGGTGAGGAAATTAGGGACAAAATCTGATACAAAGATTAATTATCACTTGGAAAAATGTGTTAAAAGTGACAGCCAGCACAGATTTGCTAAAGGTAAATCACATTTGTTTATTTAACTTGAGTTCTTTTGAAGTAGCGGAGAGAATTGATTTGTGCAGTTGATTGTGTGGGCTTTCAAAAGGCACTCGATAAAGTGCCACTTAATAGACATAGTCATTTGGTGTACAGAGCTTGAGTATTGCTGAAAGAAGACATGTTATTGAAGCTTTTCATCTTGCACATTCACAAAAATATCAAATATAAAGGGAACAAGAATTTATACTTCAAATTTATTAGAATTCTTTGAGGAGCTAACAAGCAGGATAGATAAAGGGGAACCAGCAGATGTGATGTATTTAGATTTCTGAAGGGCATTTGATAAGGCACCACACAAGGCTACTTAAGTTAAGAGCCCATGGATTTGGGGGTAGTAAATTAGCATGGATAGAGGATTGGCTAACTAATAGAAGACAGAGAGTTGGGATAAGGGAGGCATTTGCAGTATGGCATCCTGTAACTAGTGGCGTGCCACAGGAATCAGTGCTGGGGCCACAATTATTTACAATACATATTAATGACTTAGATGAGGGAAGTGAATGTACTGTCGCCAAGTTTGCGCATGACACAAAAAATAGGTGGGAAGGCAAGTGGTGAGGATGACATGAAGCATCTACAGAGTGATATAGACAGGTTAAGTGAGTGGGCAAAAATTTGACAGGTGGAATATCATTAGAGAAATGTGAGGTTATGCATTTTGTCAGGGAGAATAGAGGAGCTGAATATTACATGGAGAAAGACTGCAGAAAGCTACAGCACAGAGGGATTTGGGAGTCCTTGTGCATGAATCCCAAAAAGCTAACATACAAGTTCAGCAGGTAATGGGGATGGCAAATAGAATGTTGGCCTTTATTTCAAAGGGAATGGAGTATAAAAATAGGGAAGTCTTGCTAAAACTATACAAGACCACACCTAGAATACTGTGAACAGTTTTGGTCCCCTTATCTAAGGAAAGATATACTAGTATTGGAGGCAGTCCAGAGAAGATTCACTAGGTTGATCCCGGGTATGGGAGGATATTCTTATGAGGAGAGGTTGGGTAGGTTGGGCCTGTAATCATTGGAGTTTAGAAGAATGAGGGGCGATCTTATTGAAACATATAAGATTCTTAGAGGGCTTGTCAGGGTAGGTGCTGAGAGGTTGTTTCCCCTTGTGGGAGAGCCTAGGACCAGAGGGCATAATCTCAGAGTAAGGGGTCGCCCATTTAAGACAGAGATGAAGAGGAATTCCTCCTCTGAGGGTAGTGAATCTGTGGAATTCTTTACTGTAGAGGCTGGGTCGTTAAGTATATCCAAGGCTAAGATAGACATTTTTAATCAGTAAGGGAATCCAGGGTTATGAGGAAAAGGCAGGAAAGTGGAGTTGAAGGGTATCAGATCAGCCATGATCTCATTGAATGGCGGAGCAGACTCAATGGGCCGAATGGCCTACTTCTCATATGTTTTATGGCCTTATGAGAAGAGAGTGCTAGATTGGTTGGCATGTGGACTGTGGTAGAGGTGTTGCCATGGAGAATGAACAATAGATTTATTAGCAAAATTGAAGTCCATGGGATGGTTAAAAGGACAGTGGATATGATCATAAGATTGTGTGAAACCGACTAAGCAGAAAGTAGTGTAGAAGCAGAGAGTCGTGGAGAAAGGTTGTTTTCCAGGCTGACAGGAAGC
Source organism: Cetorhinus maximus (assembly GCF_964194155.1). Lineage (NCBI taxonomy): Eukaryota > Metazoa > Chordata > Chondrichthyes > Lamniformes > Cetorhinidae > Cetorhinus > Cetorhinus maximus. The sequence goes on from NC_135881.1 coordinate 31,300,523, forward strand.
GGGTAGAGATCACGTGAGCGGAGATATGATAAATTAAAGAGAAAAGACAAGATAATAGAGCAGGGTAGTGATAGGGGTAATGATAACCAGAGTGGCAGGAAGGGACAGGGAAGGGATCAAATGTATGGTAGCTAAATTTGCTGATGACACAAAGGTAGGTAGGAAAGTAAGTTGTCAAGAGGGCATAAACAGTTTACAAATGGATTTCGATAGGTTAACTGAGTGGGGAAAACGTTGGCAGGTGGAGTATAATTGGGAAAGTATGAACTTGTCCACTTTGGCAGGAAGAATGGAAAACCGTTTATTATTTAAATGGAGAGAGATTGCAGGTATAGAGTGAACTGGGTATTCTGGTACATGAATCGCAACATATTAGTATGCAGGTATAGCAAGTGAATAGGAAGACAAATGATTATTGCAATGGGAGTCGCATATAAAAGCAGAGAAGTGTTGCTACAGCTGTACAGGGCCTTAGTGAGATGGCATCTAGAGTACTGTGTACAGTTTTGGTCTCCTTATTTAAGAAAGGATGTAATTGCATTAGAGGCAGTTCAGAGAAGGGTGACTGATTCCTGGGATGAAGGGGTTATCTTATAGGGAAAGGTTCAGCAGGTTGGGGCTGTACCCATTGGAATTTAGGAGAATGAGAGGTGATCTTATTGAAACAGAAGATCCTGAGGGGATTTGACAGGGTGGATGCTAAAAGGTTGTTTCCCCTTTTTTGGGGAGTCCAGAACTAGGGGGGACGGTTTAAAAGTAAGGGTTCTCCTACTTAAGACAGTGAAGAAATTTTTTCTGAGGGTTGTTAATCTGTGGAATTCTCTTCCATAGAGAGCTGTGGGTCATTGAATATATTAAGGGTGAGTTGGACAGATTTTTGATCAAGGGAGTTGAGAGTTATGGGGGATAGACAGGAGGAGTAGAGTTCAGGCCACAATCATGGCAAAGCAGGTTCGAGGGGCCAAGTGGCCGCCTCTTCCTAATTCTTGTGATCTTGTATGCAGGATCGATATTGGGATCACTGCTTTTTTGGTATATATTAATATCCTGGATTTGGGTAAATATAGCATAATGTCAATGTTTCCTGATGTCACAAAACTTGGACATTGAGGAGGATAGTAATAGACTTCAGGAGGACATAGACTAGTGAATGAAGCAGACACATTGCAGATAAAACTAAATGTAGAGAAATGTGAAGTGGTGCATTCCTTGAGCCCTCTGGATGTCCAGGAGCATATAAGGTAAGATAGAACAAAAAAGGCAAGCTCATGTGAGATACTGAGAGCTGAACGCTACCGTAAGCTTAGAGGAATATAGAAAATATAGGGGTGAAATCAAAAAGCACTTAGGAAAGCCAAGAGAGGGCATGAAAAAATAGTGGCAAGTAAAATCCAGGAAAACCCAAAGATGTTTTAAACGTCTATGAGGAGCAAAAGGGTAACAAAGGAAAGAATACGGCTGATTATAGGCCAAAAGGGTAACCTGTGAGTGGAGGCAGAAAACGTATGAATATTTTGCCTCTGTCTTCACAAAAGGGGGACAAAGCGCACATTGTAGTTGAGGAGGTGTGTGAAATATGGGATGGGATAAACATAGTGGAAAAAGAAATATTAAGGGGATTAGCATATTTGAAAGAAGGTAATTTGTCAGGCAACGGTGAAGTGTATTCTGTTAAGAAAAGCGAGTGGAAATAACTGGAGGCTCTGACCATCATTTACCAATCTTCTGGGTACAGATGTGGCACTGGAGGACTGCCAACTTTTTACTGTTGTTTATGAAGGGAGAAAGGGGTAGACTTAAGTAATTACAGGCTGGTCAGTCTAACCTCCGGTGGGCAAATTATTGGAAAAAATGTGGAGGTACAATGTTAATTGACATTTGGAAAGGTACAGATTAATTAAGGACAGTCAACACAATTGTAAGGGAAGGTTGTGTCTGACTTTTGAATTTTTTGAGGAGATAATAAACAGAGTTGCTGATGATTGCATGTTTACTAGAATTTTAGCAAAGCTTTTGACAGATCGGTCAGAAAAGTAAAAGCCAATCAGGCCCAAAGACAAGTGGCAAGTTGGTTACAAAATTGGCTCAGTGGCAGGAAACAAGGGGTAAAGGTCAATGGCGTTTTTGTAATTGGAAGGCTGTCTCCAGTGGATTTCCGCAGGGCTCAGTACTAGTTCTTATTGCCATGCTTTTCATTCTGTATATCAATGATTTAGCCTTAATGTAAGGGGCAAAGTTCAGATGTTTGCAGATAGTACAAAAATTGACTATGTGGCTGATACTGAAGAAGAAAACTGCAAGCTGCAGAAAAAAACTGGAGACTGCAGAAAGTTATCAAGATCTGATCAGGTGGGCAGAAGAATGGTAAATGGATTTCAGTCTGGAGAAGTGTGATTAATGCATTTGGGGAGGGCAAACAAGCCATTGGAGGGATCTTGAATTGCATGTCCACAGATCCTGTAAGATAACAAGACAGGTAGATAAGGCAAATGGGATGCTTTCCTTTATGGGTTGAGGTACAGACTGAAGGCAGGAACTGTATAAAACAATAGGTGACAGCTAGAGCACTGTGTACAGTTCTGTTCACTACTGTGGGAATGGTGAAATTTAGCTATGAGGAAAGATTGAATAGGCTGGGGTTTTGTTCCTTGGAATAGGGATGATTTTGGCTCAGGGGGATTTAATTGAGTCTATATAGAATGGATAAGAAGGACTTATTTCCCTTAACAAAGAAGTCAATAACCAGGGGACATAGATTTAAAGCAACTAGTAAAAGAATTGGAGGGATGTTGAGAAATTTTTTCACCCAGTGTGGTGAGGTCTGGAACTCATCGCATGAAAGAAAGGTCCAGACAGAAGCCCTTATTGCATTTTAAAAATACTTGGATATGCACTTTAAGTAGTGCTGTGACCTACAAGGCTGTGGACCAAAGCAGGAAAGTGGCATTAGGCTAGATAGCTCTCTTTTTGGTTGTGTGCATATAATGGACAAATGGCCTCTTGTGCCAATTATTTCTAAGATTCTATGATTTTGGTAGGAAAATGAGAGGGGGCAATGTAAACTAAATGGTGCAATTTTAAAGAGGGTGCAAGAACAGGAAGGCCTGTGGGTGTATGTACACAAGTGTTTGAAGGTGACAGGACAAATTGAGGTGGCTATTAAAAAAAGCATACAGGTTCCTTGGTTTTATATCTAGGTAGAATACAAAAGCAAAAAGTTATACTAACCTTTAAACGACACTGATTAGGCCTCAGCTGGAGTATTGTGATAATTCTGGGCACCACATGTTAGGATGGATGTCATGGCCTTAGAGTGCAGGGGAGATTTACTAGAATAGTACTAGGAGCAAGGGACTTCAATTACATGGCAAACCAATAGAAGGTGGAATTCTCATCCTTAAAGCAGCAAATATTAAGAGAAGATTTAATAGTGGTGCTCAAAATCATGAAGGGCTTTGATATATCAAGTAAGGGGAAACTGTTTCCAGTGCAGAAGGATTCGTAACCAGAGGATGCAGATTTAAGGTAATGAGCAAAATAACCAGTGGCGAGGTAAGAACATTTTCACAATGTACGCAATTTACAGATTAAATTTAAATTTGAAATTGCAATTGTTATGACCTTAAATAGACACCTGAAAGAGCGCTGGAAGCAGATTCAATATAACTTTCAAAAGGGAGTTGGATAAAGACTTGGTTGGGGGGGTGGAATTTTGAAGGCTGTCAGTAAAATGCAAGGGAGTGGGACTGATTTTCTAGTCTATTCTCGGGCATGGTGGGCCAAATTTCTGCGCTGAAAGATTCTAATGATAGCTATTGCAGGTATGTTTTAAAATTAATTTTAGTTTCAGCAGGACTGTGTATGTGTTAAACATTAATTATGCCATGCTGCCCTGATGACTTAGTAGTGAAATCTACCTCTCAGCCATACAAACCAAGAAGACCCCAACATGGTTCACGGCCTGTGCTGAGTTAACAGATCCCCGTGGAATTGATGCAGAAGTGATGCAACTGATCAACTGATTTTGTTTGATTAAAGGGACACAGGTTCGAATAGCAAAAGGTAACTTTGGGTCTTATATTCAGAGAGTGAGCAACATTTGGAATGGATTCCTGGGCAGAATGGTGGAAGAAAAAGGTTTGGAATCAGTTAAGCAATAATTATATGCAGCATTGGGGACGAGGTGGGGAAATGTCAGGTTCTTTTCTATGGATGAATTAAGATGGGCAGCATGTCCTGCCTCGTCTGCTGGGATCTTGTGGATATTGTGTTCAGTTCTGGGCAGTTCACCTCATGAAGAGTGATACTATGAATGGATTTAACTATGTTGAGAGACTGAGTAAACAGGTTATAAGACTTGGAGCTAAGGAAATTGAAGTATTTAAAATAATGAAAGGAATTGATTGATTAACTGAGGAACAGCCCATTCATCCTGAGCAGGAAAATGCATTTTTCTCACATGAAGGATGGTGAGAAAGTGGAATGTACTGCTGAGAAATTGCAGAGGCCGAATAAATCAGGCTTTCAAAAGGAGATTGAAAGCAAGAGCAATAAGAAACAGAGAATTGGAGATAAAAAGTCAGAGCTTGCATGGCTGGCAAAATGGCAGTGAGCTCAGTAGGACAATGCAGGCCTCTCAAAATCATGTAAGCTGAATGGCCTACTCCTATTCCTAATTTTGGATTTGCAATCGTTCTAACACTGTCTTTTCATTAATCAAAATGTTCCATCCAGTGGGGATTAGACTCCTATTGCATTTGCTTGGAGTGAGATTTTGATGCGGTAATGAGGGGTTGTTACTGGGAAACTGTCCTGCATAACTGGAAATAATTTCTGGCTTCGGAGACCGTGTTACAAATTGATTAATATTTTTAACATAGCAGTTACTTAGCGACAATCTGTTTTTCCCCTCAGGATTTTTTCCTGTGTTTGGTTGCTCTAAGAAATTCTGCTTGTGCTGGTTCACAATGAGACATATTCATGCTTTGTATTAATCAGAGTGCTCTGTACAAATCGGTGTGAAGAGAATTTTTCATGGCGTCCTCTTTTATAAAATCCCAGAATCTCATTTTCTACTAAGCACAGTTTTTATACGTGTTTATTGAAATGGTTATAACTAGAGTACTATCAATGTGCTTTTATTTAGTGTCTAATATGATTGTTGTTTAATGGTAATGTGTTGACATGTTCAATGCTGTAGTCAATTTTCAAATGAAAAATAAAACATTGAGGAAAGGCTTGTACTAAAAATGATAGTTCTCCTGGATTAGGTAGTTGATACACCTGGTGTTTTGGATCATCCATTGGAGGAGCGGAATACCATTGAGATGCAGGCGATCACTGCACTGGCTCACCTCCGTGCTGCTGTGCTATATGTGATGGACGTGTCAGAACAGTGTGGTCACAGTGTGGAGGCACAGCTGGAGCTCTTCAAAAATATTCGGCCTCTCTTTGCCAATAAGGTAAAGTCCTCGTTTGAACATTTAATATTTAGTTTAAACTTTAAATTATTTCATTGACCATTTCATTGCTGTTTGGGGGAGCTTGCTGTATGCAAATTGGTTGCCATGTTTCCTACATTACAACAATGACCACACTTACAAAGTAATTCATTGGCTGTAAAGTGATCGAGACATTATGATGTGAAGGCACTATATAGTACAAGTTTGCCTTTCTTTTTAATCTAGTTGCTCTCACTTGACTTTTCACTTCATCTCATTACCTATGATGCAGATACATTTGGGTCAATTTTTGTTAGAGCAGAAATGCTTTGGTAGAGTTTAAAATTTTGCTGGTAAACAGTTCAGTGGTTGAAGGCACGTAATTATGATTAAATGAAAAGGATTTAGGACAGATAACCCATAGAGTTGAGGTTGTGGAATGCACTACCATAATTGGTGATTGTGTTAACTTTAGAATGGATTCTTTAGTGGTTGAAGGAAAGGGAATAAAGATATTTGCAGGAAAGTGGGGTTAAGACTACCACTCTAGAGGAGGATAAATATGGCCCCCACCACTTAAATCACCTTTAGGGTTGCAGTTGCATAGCGATTATGTTACTGAATTAGTGATCCAGAGCCAGAAGATCAAATTCCACCAAGGAGCTAGGTAACTTAAATTCAGTTAATATTTTAAATCTGGATTTAGAAAGGTAATAAAAGTAATGATGATTGTGAAAATACTGGACTGTTATAAAAACCCACCTAATTCACTAATATCTTTTAAGAGGAAGGAAGCCTGCCGTCCTTACCCAGCCTGGGCTATGTGTGACTCCCAAGCATCGGCAATATGGTTGACTCTTAACTGCTCTTTGAAGTGCCCTAGTGAGCCACTCAGTTCTACCAAGCCATTGTGACAAAGAATGCTAAGTACCACACCGCCTATAGTGGTTCAAGAAGGTGGCTTACCACCAGCTGCTGAAGGGCTGTTATGGATGGGTGATAAATGCCAGGGACACCCAGATCCTGTGGATGAATTTAAAAAAATATAAATAACTCATTCTGGGTTGTAAATCATTATAATTCTATATCTGACCTTTCAATCGATGTATCTGTTTGGAAGAAAGTTGGCTTGCTTCATTTTACTGATTTACTTTATTGTTTCAGCCCCTTATTATTGTTGCAAATAAATCTGATGTGAAGAAGATAGATGAACTTACCGAAGAACAGAAGGTCAGTACTGTTTTTGGGTGATGGTGCGGTGTTAAAACCAACATTTACTGCATATTTGCACCCCCTCTGGATAGTAACTGTTATACACCTAAGCTAAGTTCATTTTAATGAAGCATACCCGTAGGGTAATGGCCTTATCCTATCCTTAGCATATTACTGTAGGCCCATATTGTTTTTGAATTCATTCATGGGATATGGGCTTTGCTGGCTGGGCCTGCATTTATTGCCCATCCCTAGTTGCCCTTGAGAAGGTGGTGGCGAGCTGCCTTCTTGATTTGCTGCAGTCCATGTGGTGTAGGTACACCCACTGCTGTTAGGGAGGGAGTTCCAGGATTTTGACCCAGCAACAGTGAAATGGCGATATATTTCCAAGTCAGACTGGAGACTGACTTGGGGGGGGACGTCTCGGTGGTGGTGTTCCCATCTATCTGCTGCCCTTGTCCTTCTAGATGAGAGTGGTCGTGGGTTTGGAAGGTGCTATCGAAGGAGCCTTGTTGAATTCCTGCAGTGCATCTTGTAGATGGTATACACTGTTGCTACCAAGGGTTGGTGCTGGTGTGTGTGGATGTGGTGCCAATCAAGTGAGCTGCTTTGTTCTGGACGGTGTCAAGCTTCTTGAGTGTTGTGGGAGCTGCACTTATCCAGGCAAGTGGGGAGCATTCCATCACACTCCTGACTTGTGCCTTGTAAATGGTTGACAGGTTTTGGGGAGTCAGGAGGTGAGTTACTTGTTGCAGGATTCCTAGCGTCTGACCTGCTCTTGTAGCCACAGTATTTATATGGCAAGTCCAGTTCAGTTTCTGGTCAATGGTAACCCCCAAGATGTTGATATTGAGAGATTCAGTGATGGTAATGCCGTTGAACATCAAGGGGTGATGGTTGGATTCTCTCTAGTTGGAGATTGTCATTGCCTGACACTTGTGTAGCACAAATGTCACTTGCCACTTGTCAGCCCAAGCCTGGAAAATGTTCAGGTCCTGCTGCATTTGGACATGGACTGCTTCAGTGTCTGAAGAGTTGCAAATGGTGCTGAACATTGTGCAATCATCAGCGAACATCCCCACTTCTGACCTCATGATGGAAGGAAGGTCATTAATGAAGCAGCTGAAGATGGTTTGGCCGAGGACACTACCCTGAGGAACTCCTGCAGTGATGTCCTGGGGCTGAGATGACTGATCTCCAACAACCACAACCATCTTCCCTTGTGCTAGGTATGACTCCAACCAGCGGAGAGTTTTCCTCGTGATTCCCATTGACTCCAATTTTGCTAAGGCTCCTTGATGTCAAGGGTAGTCACTCTCACCTCACGTCAGGAGTTCAGCTCTTTCGTCCATGTTTGAACCATGGACAAAAGAGCTTTTATATTATTTCACCGTCTAATTTAAAAACAAAAGCATACAAACTTTTTATTTGGCATCTTGATTGAAAATATTTTCCTGCTAATTAAAGCGTTTTGTGCATACTTGCATGTCTGGTTTGGTCGTGTAGTGGTTATGTTATAGGGCTAATAATCCAAAGTGCTGGGCTCATAATCTAGAGAATGTGAGTTCAAGTCACACCATAGCAGTTTGAAAATTTAAATTCAGTTTTTTTAAAGCTGGAAATAAGTAGCTAGTATCAGTATAACTGACAATGAATTGTCATAAGAAACAACCTAGTTCATTAATGTTATTTAGGGAAGAAAACTTATCCTTATCCCTGTCTGGCCTATATGTGATGTCAGACCGCAACCAGTTTCTCCTCTGAGACAGTTTCTAAAAAGCCCTTGAAAATGTCTGGGGAGGTTTACTTGTCTGACTTTTTTTGTAGTGGCCTTTGGGATGTGCTCTCAGCATTTAAGAAGCTGTCATCCACATTTGTATCCAATTTCATCTTTAATCAAATGCTGCTTAAAGTTAACCATCTCTTGAAGGCTGTGTATTGATGAGTCATGGTGTATGATCTCATTGAACTACCATGGCTATTTAATTACAATTTTGCTTTTTCTGTTCTTGCAGAAAATCTTTGCAGATTTTGTGGCGGAAGGAATCACTGTAACAGAAACAAGTACTTTGACAGAAGAGGGGATCATTAAAGTTAAAACTGAGGTGTGTTTTTCCCTCTGAATTTCTCATTTTGGGTTATAACATTTACACAGTAACTAGCAGGGTCCCAATAGCAGAAAGAATAGCTTTACTGTTGAGTTTTTTTTGCTACAAGAATGATACAATAACAAAGTTGGGTGTAGTATTATTTGGAAAACTAACTTTTTATTGAAAGCAGAATGCTCTGAGTCATACGGACTCGAAACATTAACTCTGTTTCTCTCTCCACAAATGCTGCCAGACCTGAGTTTTTCCAGCATTTTTTGTTTTATAACTTTTTAACTGTACTGTGATGTTGGTGTGCTTATTGAAGCTCAGAGGATGCTTCAACTCAATTATAATTGAATACTCTTAGGTAACTTATCCATGGTGTAAAAGGCACCCCCTCCAATCCAGCAACTACCGCATAGGCCAGTTGAAGAGGAGAAGTTACAATCCCCGATCATACGGCGACCACAGAGACTCAGGCTTCCTTTAACTGTTTTTATTCAAGCATATGCAAGGGAGCCGCAATCATTCCTAAGAATGGAGACCCAGCTCCCAGATTGATTATATTTCATTACTTTTGTACTTTTTCTTATCATAATACATTTGAGTACATTTGAATACATCCAATCGGTAACCGACACACCGGTCTCATGTTAACTATCCTATTGAGTACATAAACATGTGATTTTGCTAACCAATTATTCTAAAGGAGGTATACATAATTATATTATCCAATCAAACTTTAAATGCATGAGCAAAGACCTTGGTTCTCACAGCTCAAGACTGTTTGTGTTTCATCAAAGCCCCCTCTTTGTCTCTTGTATGTCTTCCCATATCTAAGCTAAAGCCATCTGCCCCTTCCCTATGTGAGAGTGGAGTGCACTTAATCTGATTTATGTCCTGCTTGTGTCTCTGGCCTGACTCTCAAGGCTGTGCAATGTTCATCTGGTAATCTTCAACTCTTAATATGTTTAGCAGGCATGTCTGCCTGGAGATTTTAAGGGTTTTTCAGTAAATTCTTACTGTATTTTCTTTTAGCATTTTTAATTTCCCCCTAACCATGGGTATTACAATCCGAAGAAAGTGCTTGAGCTGGAGACTTGCTACCTCACTAGCTTTGCTGTGAGGAGGGTGAAGCGACCTGACCTGAGAGGGGAAGGGAGATAGAGCTGTTAAACTTATAAGCTGAGTGGCAGCAGGATTCCAAGTAGAATTGTAAGAGCAATTCAAGAGTTGCTGTTGTTATTTCCAGTTGACTTCTGGAAAATTGGAGTAAGCTGTGTCCAACTATCTGATCTACCAGGTTAATTTAAATTAGTAGTCTAAAGTCTTGCACCCTGCAGGATGGAGTTGTGTTTTTATTGTTCAAGGATTTGTTGTTTAAAGAAATGCAATCTTCAATTTGTTAAAACTGATCCACAATTTACATAATGTTATTAGGCATGTGATAGGCTACTTACTCATCGCGTTGATAGCAAAATGAAAGGCAAGAAGGTGAATGATTTACTGAACAGACTCCATCTAGCTGTTCCATCAAAGAGAGATCAGAAGGTGAGTTAAAAGTATTGCTCTTTTCTGTTATATCACATGCAGTAAAGATTTCTTAATCATGTGTTGTGCAACAGCCTTGCAATATCAATTTTTAAACGGGTGGCTTAATTTTATGGAGAAGTGAACTGCGATTGCAGTCATGATTCCTGCCCCTGTTTTCTTCCCACCACCAGTATTTGAGTTTGATATGTTTTACTTTTGGATAATGTAGCTTTTCCATTTAGTTTCCAAAAGTATGATTTTTGATTTTCATAATATAAGATACGCTGATGATGCCGTTCTTATTGCCAACTCTGAGGAGAAACTGCAAAAGGTTTTGGATAGAGTAGTGAGTGAAAGTGGGAAGAAAGGGTTGAGCATAACTTGTAAGGAAAGAAAATGTCTAGTTGTGTCAAAAAGAAAACCGTACGAGAATGCAAGATCACAGTGGAGAACGAAAAGATCAAACAGATAGACAAATTTTGCTACCCAGGAAATATGTTAATATCAGACAGAGCGAGCAAGAAATAAGATGAAGGATTGGAATGGCTAAAAATGCACTTTCAATAAATGATAAAGATTATGATCAACACAAAGTTAGCCATGAAAACAAAACTGAGGATCCTGGAGTGCTATATCACACCAATTTTGACATATGAAAGCAAGTGTTGGAGGATCAGCGAAGCAATGCAGGAAAGAATTGAGGCTGCAGAGTTGTGGTTTTTGAGGTGAATAATGAAGGTATCTTGGATGAGTCACACTGCCAATAAAAAGGTGCTAGTAAAATCTGAGACCAAAAGTACTCTGCTGACCAAGACCTGGAAGAGACAATTGGAATTTATTGAGCACGTAATAAGAACTTAGGATTTAGAAAGTCTGGTACTAATGGGAAAGATTGATGGTAAACGAGATTGGGTAGACAAAGGACGGCCTTTTTAAAGAGCCTCATGATCTTAATGAATGTATCACCAACGAAGATGATCCACGCCTCTAGAGTAAGGTTAACATGAAAGTCCATGGATGCCAATGCCCTCTTAGGGCATAGTACCTGGAGAGAGAGAGATTTTTGACACTATGTACATGTTCGAGAATGGTTTTACCATAGGATTCTCAGGTAATTCGTCCAAATGGCATTTCTTCCTATCTGGGCCTAGATATTTAATGGGCTGTCTTCGTGACAAAGTCATCATTTTGTCTCCATTTGGTGTTCACACTTAAGTATTTCCAAGCGGGATCACTGCAGAGCAAGCTGTAGGAGATATCTTTCTTTTCTTATGTTTTCATTATTTTTCTTTTTTTCTTGCTTGAAACTGGGTCCCCTAGGTCTCTGGATTATTAGTCTAGCAACAATACCACTACACCATTGCCTCCCCTTGGGAGGGGGCAATACCACTGCGCCATCGCTTCCCCCTGGCTGAAGTGCTACAAATGAGGATTGACCCAGGAGCTATCTTGTGCTAGGTGGCTTATACTGTACAATTGAGTACAATGATGCGCTATTGTTCCTGATTTTTCTTTTTTAATGCACAGTGACACTTTCCCAGATTATAGTGCATAACTTTGTGTTTTCAGACATCTCTGGTTAAACCTGTGTCAAAGAATATTATGTTCTGTTTTGTCTTGTCCATTTTTTTTAGGAGAGACCGCCCTGGATACCTGAAGGAGCTTCCAAACGCAGAAAAATGGAGGTTGATGTGCCAAAACGTAAATCGGTTAGTGAAGATTTAGGCTGTAAGCAATTGATCCAAATTTCTGTCATTGCTTTGTTACCTAAGATCCTATCTTTGACAGGAACGGGACTTGGAATTGGAGATGGGTGATGATTATGTCCTGGACCTCCAGAGTAAGTAATTTTCTGAAATATTCTGTTACCTAACTGGCACGTTCCAACAAATAAGATAATAGCTGTTAAAATTAAAATTGATGTTTTGCGCCTTTAAGCAACTTTATTCTCATTAAAATTTATGCATTGTGCTCTATTAAAGGATGGCCTCCAATAGGTGGATATAAGGTGACCAAAGCTTTAATGAGGGGCATATGCAAAAGATAATTTTCAACGTTGATTTTAGGAAGACATGTATGGTAATTTGTTAATAGGGGAATCACGAAGAAGAGTGTAAAGAAAGGCAACTTTTGTATGTTCTATGCAGATCTATAATTAATCACTTATGACTTGCAAGTACAACAAGACTGTAACTCCTGCTGCTGACCAGAAAGGTGTCAGGAAGAGCTGCGCATGTGCACTCGGCCCACACTGCGGCCACTGGCCCACTGCAATTCTTCCTGATGCCTTTCCGGTCAGCAGCCGGAGTTCAGAATATGGGGTTCCAGTGAGTTTGTTCTCCAATCCATTGGTAAAACTACTTCGCAGCAGAACACAAGAGTACCCAGGTGACTGGAGTTTGAATTCTGACCTGTCTCCTTGCTGATAGTACTGCTGCGGTCATACTGCTGCTGAGTTATCAAATCTTTACATTCAGTAAATAATATCTGTTCACTCTTTAGAATACTGGGATTTGGTGAATGAATCTGAGAAGCAAGATCTGGTCCCTGAAATATGGGAAGGTCATAACGTAGCTGATTACATTGATCCTGAAATTATGAAGGTGAGTTAGAATTGAATTCTACATTTTTATTTTAATTGGTTTGGTGTTTTGACAAGTAACTAGAACTTTACTGAGTGAGTAATTTCATGGACCATTTGAAAACATGAACACTGCAGTACTGTAAGTCCTCGCTTATCATTGCCTCATTTAACATTGTTTCACTTTAACATTGTGAATAAAGCACTGTCAGCATATCTGTTTAACATTGCCAGTTTTACTTAACCGTCGTTTGCCACAGACTTCCTCTTCTGTGGCCTGCCTGCTCACAAAACCTTACGCCCAGTGCTTCCATGTGCCCCTTTCCCACCCCCAGCCCCTACTCCTGGGCCTCACCTCCTGCCCCTGCTCCCGGTCCTCGAGTCTGTTCTTCTACTCGTGGTTGCTCATTCTGTTGCTTCCTCCACTCCTGGCTTCACCTCTGGCAGAAGCTGGTTAGTGCAAATAGTTCTGGGACTTCAGATGATAACTGCACCAGCCAGCTTCTGCCACCAGTCAGAGCCTGGTCAATCTAAAATTACTGTACAGCACAGGAAGCTGTATAGTGTGTGTATTTTTTTGGATATTGTATTGTGTTTATTTTATATTTAATGTATTTTATTTTGCAAATTTGTTCAGCTAGGAATGCACAGTGCTGCACATGTATGGTACAGTATTTCAACTTATACATCATTTTTCTGAGCAAGAAATGTCCAAAGGAACCTAGCTCTGGTTTTAACATTGATTCCTATGGGAAGCTATGACTCACTTAAAGTTGCAATTTTCAGGAATGCAACGACAACTTTCAAGTCAGATCTTAGTTTTTATTTTGCTATATATTGTGGCTTGGAGCTTTTTCCAGTCATCCGTACATGCTTTAAATTTTGTTAGTATTTTACACTCTGAATACATTCACAGTGATTTAATTTGGATTACTCTGAATTTTAATTAATGGGATTCAATCACAGTTGCACTGATCCCCTTTAGGTGAATATCCTGAAGATCTGATTGCGGAAGAAGAATTAAGTTCATAGCTCAATATTTATGTTTTACAGCAATGTCGTCACAACTAGAACTGGGCTTTGCCGCATGATGAAAGGAGAATGTGTAACTACTAATGACACCATTAATGATCTTTTGCCATTTAAAATTAAAATGAGCTCATGCATTTTGAGCAGTTTAAACACTTCTTAAAAATCAGTTTCTCTATAGTTCTCAACCTTGACACTTGTTTCCGTGGCATTAAGATTGTGGAGATAGACAATACATTTCAAACTTTCAACTCTCCCATGGCATCTCACTCAGAATAGGAAAAAACATAGAATAATAGAATCTTACAGTGACAAAGGAGGTCATTTGGCTCAGGAGGTGTCAGGAAGAGCTTTATAATCAGTCCTACTTTTTACTCTTTCCCTGTGGCCCTGCAAATGTTTCCCCTCTGAAGCATCTAATTTTGTTTTGAAAGTATGTATTGAATTTACGTCTACCATTTGTAGAAGTAGAGCAATTCAGATCATCATATCTTACTGTGTTTTTTAAAAAAAAAAGCCTTGATTTTCATTTGTTGAGCCTTCATGCTGCAGAGGGCTCTCTGTGCCTGATGAAACAAACCAACTGTTACTGTTTATTGAATTGTCCTTATATTGCTGGTGAATTAACCTAATGATTTTTGTGGTGCAAAATACACGGTTACAAATGCCTAGTGATGTCTAATGCTATACCTTTATTATCAAAAGTGCATTTTGGTGTAATTTTTTAATGCACGTCGGTTCTCGGTGTTAACCTATTTAGGAGTTGGGTGTCCAACTTTTTAAAAATGTAAATACCCCTTTTCAGAAACTCAAACAGCTGGAAAAAGAAGAAGAACTAAAACAAATAGCAGGTGAATACGATTCAGACTCTGAGAGCGAGGATGAAGAAATGAGGGACATCAGACAGTTGGCAGTTCAGATAAGAGAGAAGAAAAAGATGCGAATCTTGATGTCCAGAGAGAAGCAAACCAAAAAAGGTCCCAAAATGCCAAGAACTGCTAAAAAGGTAAGTACTTGTGTGTGTGTGTGTGTGTGTGTGTGCGTGTGTGTCTTGTTTTTTAAGTATGGGTTCTTGCATAACATGCGTCTTAAATTGAATTGTTCAAGTTCCTGTGTATGCCAGCATATCAGTGATCACTTTCAGTTTCCCCACCTTAAAATAATTCCTGTGATCATCTGAGTTTACAAGACAAATGGAATTGTCATTCCAAATTTCTAGCTTGGATTTGGATCCAGTACCATGTCCAGATGTGACCAAGAGTATTACCTCTACTGTTGTATTTGCAGTCTTTCTGAGTCAACTTGCCTATATGTAATAAATTCTACATGATTTTGAGCTGTAAATGTATACCTCTTGATAACAAATTGAGATAACCAATATAATGAATGGCCATTAAATGTGTTAGAGAGGAGACAGCCCAATTATTTTATTATGGATGGTTATTGAGTAATGAATTGGTTTGCAAAGGTCAGTGTCATGGCCTGCTGCACTACATGGTTCTTTGACCATTGTAACATTAACTTTCTAAAACGAAGGAAAATGCTGATGGACAAGTTGGGTGACAAGAAAGAGCATCCTTATGTAAAGTTGAAAATAAATCTCTAACTTTTTCTATTTTTACAGATCGAACGAAAAACTTTGGAAAAGGAGATGGGATCACTTGGTTTGGATATGGACAACAAAGATGAAGTAAACTTATTTTTTTAATAAATATTATTTATAATTGAATAGTTCATTTCAAAAAGAGAAAAACTATGACCGCTACAGTGAAGACCAAGACCAGTGTATATCTGTGTTTACATTGTGTTGTGGTTCTTGTAGAGATGCCCTGTGGAAAATGTGGTGCTTCCTTCCAAGAAGGCAGGAGAAATATGAAGAATCCTTTTCTTTCCCCTCCTTCCCCACTCCAGTTTAATCTCCAAAGACTTCTGAGCAGCTGGGCAAGTGATTGATGATTCACGTAGTTGCTTTGTCCCAGATATGAAGGAGGCATCACCCTTGGTTGGAGAATAGCTTGTGGCACCTGTCTGAAAGTTGCAACTAAAACTTACCTAAATTATGTCATAAATATGAAAAGCAGTGCAATATGACTGTTTGCTTTGAATTGACAAAATATAGTTAATATGGTTCTGTATACTAATGTCTTGTTCACAGGCATATTAGTTTCTAATTGCATTATCTCATTACTAGTGGAGCCGGGATATTTTGATGCAGATAGTGTCAGAGTAATTAATAATGCAGATCTGATAATGACTGGCAATTATGTGCGGGGCAGCAGGAATTGCAGATTTTGTCATTATGGCTGTCATTCTAAAGATTATCCCCTGAACAACAGAATTTGCCTCAGGACTTATTGATAAATATACTGCAAGCATTGAAAGAAAATTGTCAAGATGAGGCAATTTTATCTCATTTTGAAATGCAATAGTGAAGTTTGACGGTCACAGACTGTGCCCTTCATTGAAAGTAGTGGCGGTTTGGAAGTTGTCTTAACATGAGATTCCTTTGATTATATTACAATAATGTGCCATGTCGTTATCCTAGGCCAGACCCCCAAGTTCTTGATATGATCCGGTTAGGGACTAATAACTTTTTGTTTAAAGTAAACAAAGTTTGAGGTCCTAGACACTTGCTTAAAGAATAAAGCCACAAGCCACTGTTTTTGAACAAACCAAATAAACTTTACTGTACAAGGTCCGACATAAAACAATTTACAATACCTGTCTTATACTCTACATTCAAGATTAATTTGAGGTAAATGTGAATTACAGACAATTGTGGTCTAACACCCACACCACACATTAAATAGCGAATGCAACCAAGACAGATCCCATGGATTTCTCAGCAACCCACCCAGACATCAGTAAGCGCTGTGGGTTAGCCAATCTTGTTGAACCTTTTGTCTCTCTCATGAGGGATTCCAGTCTTCACCTTCGAAGATCTAACTATGGAATTCTTTGCAAAAGTCACTCTGACTTGGACTGTATCAATGAATACACACACTACAGGGTTTCAGTCTCGTCTCCCAAGAGCCCGTTCCCCTGGATTCTCGAGTCTGCGCTCCAACACCAACTCACAAGCACAACTTCAGGCCTTCGGCCGAGCCAAGCAAACATTACTGCTCCAAAGGGGTACTTTTGCCCCAACGGCCCACAGCATGGAATCACCAACCTTCTGCTGCCTCCTTTGATTTTCACGGCTTCTCCTGAACCCTCATTACTTAAAGTCTGCCAACTGCAGCCCTTTTACTACTGGAAGCCTTTTTCTTTGCTCCTCTCTTTCTTTCTGGGAGCTCTTCCTGGCCCCATTCCCTGTCTCCTGTCTGGGACTCCCTTTGGGACTTCTCGTTGACCAATCTGGGACTCTTCTCCGATGTGGTGCCCTACTGCTGGGTCACATGATCGGGGTTTTTGAACCGTTTTGTTTTTATGCAGACGCACTGGGCCCATCCTCGACCCTAAGAACTAGTGCAGCCTGCTCTTGTCCTGCGCATGCGTGGGAACCCTTGGGACCTGTCGGGACTCGTAGTTCCAGGCACCGCTCCCCACCCCCCTCTCCCCCTCCCCACACCCCAACCCTCACTCAACAAGAAGGTAAGCTGGATCTAGTAACACTGTAGAAAGTCCTTTAAAGTTACATATTTAAATTAGGTATCGCAAATATAATGAAAGTGATAACTTTAGTTTTTTAAATACATTCAATTATAATATTTTATAGGCTGTTTTAGTGCTCAAAAGCTGCTTAACTGTGAATTGTACTCTTCTCCCACACTGTTTAGACACACTATGCACAGCAAGCTCGACGATCTAGAAGTGTCACTAGAAAACGTAAACGTGAAGAATCTCAACCGCCAACATCTCAAGTTCGCAGCCGCAGCACTTCACGCACTCCGCGTGATCTTTCTGGTGTACGTGATGAAAAGGTTTGTTTCCAATTTGCAACTAAATTGCTGTCTTGAATAATAAATTGTAAAGAATCAAAATGCTACGGTTCATCTCAATTCCGCAGGAACAATAGCATTGAGTCACTTTGAGACAGTCACCAGTAATTTTGTGTACGTTTCTGCAAGAAAAGTTTGCTGAAAAGTGATCATACTTACAAAGCACTGGAAGACTGTGAGCCAATAGTGATTAGTTTCTTGGATGGAATTTGATCATTTTGTAATTGGGACTTTGTCTCTTTAATATTCCTTAACAGAACTTGAGGTGATTTAATTGTTTGCAGAAGACTGGCATTTTTATGTCTTGTATTTTCTTTGCAAGGAAAATGAAGGTTTAAAAAGCCTATCTGTATTGGCCAGAGTCAAGTCCATGGCACCACAGTTGGCTCAGCTGTACAAGGGGACACATAGAAGACTGGAAGAGCAATAGTGATGGAAATTCGATAGTTAGGGGGACAGACAGGTGTTTCTGTGGCCGCAGACGTGATTCCAGGATGGTGCGTTGCACCCCTGGTGCCGGGGTAAATGATGTCACTGAATGGCTGCAGAGCACCCCGAGGGAGGGTGAACAGCCAGCAGCCATGGTCCACATTAGTACCAACAAAAGATCCACTAGGAAACAGTGACCATAACATGATTGAATTTAGCATTCATTTTGAGAGTGAGAAACTTCAGATAGAAATAACTGTGCTAAACTTAAATAAGGGTAATTACAAAGGAATGAGGGTAGAGTTGGCTGGAGTGGACTGGGAAAGGAGTTTAGCAGAAAAGATAGTTGATGAACAATGGCAGACATTTAAGGAAATAGTTCAAGACTCACAACAAAGATATATCCCAGTAAGGAAGAAGGATTCTAGGAAGTCGATAAACCAACCATGGTTAACCAAGGAAGTTAAGGATAGTATCAGATTGAAAGAAAAAACACACAATGTGGCAAAGATTAGTGGTAAGCCAGAGGAGCCAACAAAAGATGACCAAAAAAAAAAATAAAGAGGGAGGAAATAAACTTTGAGGGTAAACTAGCAAGTAATATAAAAATGGACAGTAAGAGCTTCTTTAAATATATAAAAAGGAAGAGAGAGGCCACAGTGAACATAGGCTCCTTAGAGAACAAGGCTAGAGAAATAATAATGGGGAACCAGGAAATGGCAGAGGAGTTGAATAAATACTTTGCATCAGTCTGCGCGGTAGAAGACACTAATAGCATTCCAAAGATACTAAATATTCAAGGGGCAAAAAGTTGGGGCGGGTGGGGGAGGAAATAAATACAATAACTATCACTAGAGAAAAAGTACTAGGGAGATTAATGAGGCTAAAGGCCGATAAGTCCGCTGGACCTGATGGGTTGCATGCTAGGATATTAAAGGAAGTAGTTACACAGATAGTGGATCCACTGGTAGTTACCTTCCAAGAATCCTTAGATTCTGGAAAAATCCAAGATGATTGGAAAACTGCCACTGTAACGCCCTTATTCAAAAAGGGAGGGAGACAAAAACAGGGTAACTATAGGCCAGTTAGTTTAACACCCACCATTGGGAAAATGTTAGAGTCTATTATAAAGGATATGAACATAAGAAATAGGAACACGAGTAGACCACTCGACCCCTCAAGCCTGCTCCACCATTCAATAAGATCATGGCTGATGTTGTGTTTTGATTTCCACATTCCCATCCATCCCCGATAACCTTTGATTCTCATGCCTTAACAAGAATCTACCTACCTCTGCCTTAAAAATATTCAATGACCCACCACCTTCTGAGGCAGAGAATTCTGAAGTCATACAACCCTCTGAAAGAAAAAAATTTCTCCTCATCTCTGTCCTAAAAAGGCGACCCCTCATTTTAAAACAGTGCCCTGTTCTGGACTTACCCATGAGAGGAAACGTCCTTTCAACGTTCACCTTGTCAAGGTCGTTCAGGATCTTGTATACTTCAATCAAATCACCCCTGATTCTTCTAAACTCAAGTGAAAACAAGCCCAGTCTGTCTAACCTTTCCTCATAAGATGACCCACTCATTCCAGGTATCGATCTAGTAAACCTCATTTGAACCACCTACAATGTATTTACATCCTTCCTTAAATAAGGAGACCAAGACTGCACACAGTATTTGAGACGTGGTCTCACCAATGCCCTGTATAACTGAAGCATAACAACCTTACTTTCATGTTCAATTCCTCTCATAATAAAGGATGGCATTCCGTTAGCCTTATGTAATAGCAGAGCATTTAGAAATGCATAATATAATCAAGCAGAGTCAGCATGGCTTCATGAAGAGGAAATCATGCCCGACAAACTTATTAGAATTCTTTGAAGAGGTATAACAAGCAGGATAGATAAAGGGGAGCCAGTAGATGTAATATATTTGGATTTCCAAAAGGCGTTTGATAAGTTACCGCACATAAGGCTACTTAATAAGATAAGAGCCCATGGCATGGGTAGAGGATTGGCTAACTAATAGAAGACAGCAAGTTGGGATAAGGGGGGCATTTTCAGGATGGCAACCTGTAATTAGTGGAGTGCCACAGGAATCAGTGCTGGGGCCACAATTATTTACAATATATATTAATGACTTAGGTGAGGGAAGTGAATGTAGTATCGCCAAGTTTGCGGGCGACACAAAAATAGATGGGAAGACACGTGGTGAGGATGACAGTCTGCAGAGGGATATTGACAGGTTAAGTGAGTGGGCAAAAACTTGGCAGATGGAATATAATGTGGGAAAATGTGAGGTTATGCACTTTAGCAGGAAGAATAGAGGAGCTGAATATTATTTAAATGGAGAAAGCTGCAGCACAGAAGGATTCGGGAGTCCTCGTGCATGAATCCCAAAAAGCTAACATACAAGTTCAGTAGGTAATAGGGAAGGCAAAAGGAATGTTGGCCTGTATTTCAAAGGTAATGGAGTTTAAAAATAGGGAAGTCTTGCTAAAACTATACAAGCCACTAGTTAGACCACACCTAGAATACTGTAAACAGTTTTGGACCCCTGACCCAAGGAAAGATACACTGGCATTGGAGGCAGTCCAGAGAAGTTCACCAGATTGATCCTGGGTATGGAGGAATTTTACTATGAGGAGACGTTGAATAGGTTGGGCCTGTACTCATTGGAGTTTAGAAGAATGAGAAGCGACTTTATTGAAACATATAAGAGTCCTAGGGGACTTGACAGGGAAGACGCTGAGAGGTTGTTTCCCCTTGTGGGAGAGCCTAGGACCAGAGGGTATAATCTGAGTAAGGGGTTGCCCATTTAAGACAGACATAAGGAGGAATTTCTTCTCTGTGAGTAGTGAATCAGTGAATTCTTTACCTCAGAGGCTGGGTGATTAAGTATGTTCAAGGCTGAGATAGACAAATTTTTAATCAGTAAGGGAACCAAGGATTCTGGGGGAAAAAGCAGGAAAGTGGAGTTGAGGATTACCAGATCAGCCATGATCTCATTGAACAGTGGAGCAGACTCGAAGGGCCGAATCCAGCATTACGCCATCTGTGCTCATGTCTTTATTTTGGCCGCACTCACAAAGTATATTGACTAATTTTGGCATTGCCATTCATAGTGCACTAGAAATGGCACTGACTGCCTGAGCCACCTCTCTCCAATCCAGTCCATGGAGTTCCCATCTTCAATGTGAAGAGCCTATCTCCCCTTACCCAACATTACCTATATGGATGATTCTGAGATTTTGGGGGCTTTAGATTTGATTATTCTAGGTAACAGATACTTATAGAAATTAAAATCCTGGTCATTTTTTAATATATCCTGATAGCTTATACCTCTATTACTTGGCCATTTATATGACCAGTGCCAGGAACTTTTGACTATTCCAACACACTCCTGGCTAGCCCCTATGTTTTACCTTCGCTACATTTGAAATCATCCAAAACTCTGCTGCCGGGTCTTTACTGGCACCAAGTCTCATTCATCCATTTCCCCTGTGCTTGCTAACCAACATTGGCTCCCAATCAATCAACACCTTGATTTTTAAAATATTCATTCTTGTTTTCAAGTTCCTCCATGGCCTCACCCCTCCCTTTCTTTATAATCTCCACCAGACCCACTACCCACTGAGATATGTGATCATCCAATTTCGGTCTTTTGAACATCATTGATTTTAATTGCTCCACCATTGGTGGCTGTGCCTTCAGCTCCCTAGCCTAGCCCCTCAGCTCTGGAATTCCCTCCCTAAATTTTGCTGACTCTCATCCTCTCTTTCCTGCTTTGAGACACTTCTGAAAATCTCTTTGACCAAGCTGTTGTTGCCTTAATTTCTCTGGCTCTGTGTCTTAATTTTGCTTTAGTCTTCCTGTGAAACGCCTTGGGATATTTTATTATGTTGAAGATGCTAGAGAAATATAAGTTGCTAACAGGGTCTTCCTTTTTTTTTGTATTTTTTTGATTTAAACATTTTTGTTCTGCTTAGATGCTGAAGAAGGTTAAGAAGATGATGAAGAACTCCCAGCAGGACATGAATCGCATGGGCAGGAAAGGAGAAGCTGACCGACATGTCTTTGACCTTAAACCAAAGCATCTTTTTGCTGGCAAGCGAAAAATGGGTAGTACGGACCGTAGATAAACTAGACTCTAGGCTGCAGGACTGTTGTGTTCAATTGTAAACCGTCAGAAAAGGAGTTGATGCATCTTGAGTAACTTGTAATAAAAGGACAGAGTAATATCTCATTGAGACGAGATCTTGAACATACAAGATGCTTGTCAAGAATGTAATTGTGGCTTTTGTGATTTGAAAAGAAAATGAATTCAGATGTTAAATTCAAGAGTTTGATTGCTTATTAATGAACATGTGTTTTGTGACCTCCACTAAAAAAAATATGTATAAGAAACGTGTTTCAAAGCAAAATTACAATGTAATTTAGGAAGGTGTAATAGAATACTACTTTAAAAAGTCTCAAATGCTATCAAGTGTTCTCATTTGATGGCAGTTTGATATTCTGAATCGAATTCTAGTAACGTGAATTGTAAACAGAATCATCAGTCCTTGCATTGGTAACTATAAGATTTCTTTTTGTGTTCATTGAATGGACTTGACTTGGGTTTATTATTTGGTTTATAATTGCACGATACCATAGTCCAGACTGCCATCAGTATATAAGAGTCCAGAAAGACCAGGTATGCTTGGGCGTTCGTCGGTTTAAAATGTCTTTACCTTGCTGCCCTGTTTATTTATTTCAGGTCAGTTTTTGTATTGTTTGGATCATTTTTAGAGATCTTTGTCTTCTACAATACAGTATTTTGAGTTTTTTTAAATTGTAAGCACACCTAGCCTTATACCTTTTGGTGGAGGATAATTTTCCCACATTTTAAGAAAACTGTTTTCTTTGGTACTTGTGTCATTAAGTGATTGTTCCCTCAAGTATTTTTCCTTTTGTGATCTCTGCAACATGAAATGAGATTGCACCAAGCTGCTGAAGCCTTTCCTTTTTTAAAGGAGATGAAAAATAAATTATTTGATTTTTACTTGGTGCATTTTCAAAGGTCGAACTGGTTAATAAGTTAAGTATACATCCAATACATATTAAGATGTTTTAATCCTTAAAATACATTTCAGGTGTTGTTTCAGAAGGAACACTATTAAATCCTGTAAACGTCATGAATGGTATTGCTGTTATTCATTCAGAGCTTGCATTTATGTATTCTTTCAGTAGTGTTACAAGAAACCAGAATATTATTGCTCTGAGTTGACCTTTCCAACTCACTTTTGGCTCCGGTAGTGATATTCAACAAGTGCAGTCATTCCATCTCTTGTAGCTGAAGATGATGGTTTGGGTATTGTGTGGCCATAGTGGGTTTTTCTTTCCCTTCCCCTTTTTCAATCTTTCATGCACCATTCTGTTGCTCTCAAAAAGAAGTATTGCTCAAGTTTCAAATTTGCTGTTATATTGAGTTTCCCCCCACATTTTAATGCTTAAAATATATTTTGAGTTTCTGCTGTGGGATGTAGTGACCTTTTGTATAATATCTTGATACTTCATCCTGTGGAAAAACTGACCAGTGTAACTGACGAATGGAACAGAAAATAGAGGCTGTTTTAATGCTTAATTGGTTTCACATCTGCAACAGAAGTCTTAATGCCCAAAGCATTATATATATTAGCCATGAGGACATTAGATGATTATTTGAATAGAAACGATGTGCAGGGGTACATGAAAAAGGCAGGGCAGTGGCGTTAGGTCATAATGCTCATTTGGAGAGCTGGTGCAGACACATTGGGCCGAATGACCTCCTTCTGTGCTGTTAAAATTCTGTGACTCTCACCTGAGTTGGAAGGTTGTATTTTCGTGTCCCACAGCAGAAGCACAAAATCTATGCTGACAGAGAGAGGCGATAGCGTAGTGGTACTGTCACTGGACTAGGGTAATGCTCTGGGGACCAGGGTTTGAATCCTGCCACGGCAGCTGGTGGAATTTGAATTCAATAAAAATCTGGATTCAAAAGTTGAAACCATTGTCAATTGTTGTAAAAACCCATCTAATGTCCTTTAGGAAGGAAACCTGTTGTCCTTACCTGGTCTGGCCTATATCTGACTCCAGAGCCACAGCATTGTTGTTGATTCTTAATTGCCCTTGGAAATGGTCTAGCAAGCCACTCAGCTGTATCAAACCGCTACAAAGTCACAAAAGAATGAAACTGGATGGACCACCCAGCTTCGACCTAGGCACAGGAAATGACAACAACAATCTCAGCCCTGTCGACCCTGGGGGCTAATGCCAAAATTGGGAAAGCTGCCTCACAGATCAGTCAAGCAACAGCCAGATATAGGCATCCTCACGGTCATATCTTACTGATCATGTTCCAGACATCACCATCCTGGGACAGACCCAGCAGAGGCGGCAGCACACTATAGAGGCGGTAGGGAGTTGCCATGGGAATCATCAACATCGACTCCTGGACCTTATGGCATCAGGTCAAACATGGGTAAGGAAACCTGCTGATTACTATGTAACAGCCTCCCTCAGCTGTTGAATCCCTCCCTAACAGCACTGTGGGTGTACCTACACCACAGGACTGCAGCGGTTCAAGAAGGCAGCTCACCACCACCACCTCAAGGGCAACTAGGGATGGGCAGTAAATGTTGGCCCAGCCAGCAAAGCCCACATCAAAAAAAAGGTAAAGTTCCAAAGACATATGGGAACAATGGGATTTACATTAAAAGGGAGAAACATGTATAATGGAGAGGAGGCTGTGTGTCAGGCAAAGCATTAAGATTTACCAGAGGTGTGAAAAGCCTCCAGTATTTGCACAATAAGCTACTGTCCACAGATACGGTGGGAAAAGCCACTCAGAATTCTACCATCCAGGGTATTGTGTTGGCTTGCCTGGATCTGTTTAAATCTATTTTTACTGCTGCCTTAATGGGGGTGTAACTGGAAGCCAGGTTAATTAGGGGTTTTAGGAGTTATTATAGTAGAAACTTGTGGACCTATGTGTTTGAAATCTTTTCTTTTGTTAATAAATGTTTAATTTAGTTTTCTAAAAAAATACCTGTAGTCTTGTTAGACTTAATACTTCTGAATTCAAGGACAACACATCTTGAAATAAAATACAAATTTCAAAACCGTTGTGACCGCATGATCACGTTTCCCTCGTGGATTTGATCCGCCTGGAACACAGCATCTGCCACATCATAACAGTGCTCACATCCCAAGCTCCAATGATTTGATTGCTGCATAATTAATTTGTTTCAAGGGGTTTGAATTTCTCTGCCTTTCAGGGTAGTAATCTAGGCCAATGACTGGCTAGTGCAGGCCTCCTCTCAACAAAATGGTGTCTGAGATTTACCACTCTGATGACAACTGAAATGTGGCCTCTGGCTAGAAATAGAGAAATACCAAGTCATCTTAAGGTTTCTTGTTTAGCATTTTTTCCTCCCTTCTCTACCCTACCCCTCCCTGCCCATTAGCTTCCAGGGTTTTAAAGCAGTCCAGCAATACAAATCTATCCACAGTCAATAATTCCAATCAACAGGAATACTTGTGAGCAGCACTTCAGTCTTATGGCACAAACACATGTCTGACACTGAAAACAAATTGCTTCAACATAAACCTAAATTACTCTCAGCCAGCAACCATGCCAACAAATCTGCATATCGAGACAAGTACACAGAATCACAGTGCAGAAGAGGTCCTTTGACCCATCCAGTCTGCACTGACACGTGAAAAACACCTGACCTATCTACCTAATCCCATTTACCAGCACTTGGCCCATAGCCTTGAATGTTATGACATGCCAAATGCTCATCCAGGTACTTTTTAAAGGATGTGAGGCAACCCGCCTCCACCACCCTCCCAGGCAGTGCATTCCGGACCGTCATCACCCTCTGGTTAAAAAAGTTTTTCCTCACATCCCCCTAAACCTCCTGCCCCTCACCTTGAAATTAAGTCCCCTCGTGACTGACCCTTCAACTAAGGGGAACAGCTGCTCCCTATCCACCCTGTCCATGTCCCTCATAATCTTGTACACCTCAATCTTTTCTACTCCAAGGAAAACAACCCAAGTCTATCCAAACTCTCTTCATAACTTAAATGTTTCATCCCAGGCAACATCCTGGTGAATCTCCTCTGCACCCCTACAGTGCAATCACATCCTTCCAATAATGTGGCAACCAGAACTGCACACACACTACTCCAGCTGTGGCCTCACCATACAACTCCAACATGACCTCCCTACTTTTGTAATCTATGCCTCGATTGATAAAGATGTGTCCCATATGCCTTTTTCACCACCTCACTAACATGCCCCTCCACCTTCAGAGATCTATGGACACACACCAAGGTCCCTTTGTTCTTCAGAACTTCCTAGTGTCATGCCGTTCATTGAATACTTCCTTGTCAAATTACTCCTTCCAAAGTGTATCACCCTACACTTTTCAAGGTTAAATTCCATCTGCTACTTATCTGCCCATTTGACCATCCCGTTTATATCTTCCTGTAGCCCAAGACACTCAACCTCACTGTTAACCACCCGGCCAATCTTTGTGTCATCCGCAAACTTACTAATCCTACCCCCCACATAGTCATCTATGTCATTTATATAAATGACGAATAATAGGGGACCCAGCACAGATCCCTGTGGTATGCCATTGGACCCTGGCTTCCGGTCACTAAAGCATCCTTCTGTCATCACCCTCTGTCTCCTACAACTAAGCTAATTTTGAATCCACTTGATCAAATTACCCTGTATCCCATGTGCATTTGCCTTCTTTATAAGTCTCCCATGTGGGACCTCGTCAAAGACTTTGCTGAAATCCATATAAACTACATCAACTGCACTACCCTCATCTACACAACTGGTCACCTCCCCAAAAAATTCAATCAAATTTGTTAGGTAACAAAAATATACAATGGATTTACACAAATATGCTCAATTCTGCAGGAATTAAATATAGTTAGCTCATTAAAGGAAGTAACTTGGCACAATTCCATATCCTCCGAAAATGACATGGATTAGAGGCAAAGGATGAAAACCAACTCAGCTGGCTGCAAGGGTCCTGCATGAAATGCACTGGTCTCAACCCACTCTGGGTGAACTGGATGTGCAGTAAAAACTATCCTTAATTTTGTATTCTTAACGAGCACAATAATGGTGGCATGTGGAAGTATTTACTGGTGCAAGTAAAGGAAGTTGTATTGAACTTTACTTGGTAGTTGACTATACCATGCCTCACCTGGCAATGTTTACTTCTGGCATTAGGTGTTTGAACCAAAAAAATATTTTTTGCCCCATTTCCGTGGTTGCTTTGATATGCACAGTGGTAATTCATTAGTGCATCGACTTCATTGTACTCAGGTTTGATAACTGTTTCCATTCTATTATTAGGTACAATTTCATAGTTTATTTTAAACAGTATGAAAGTGTTTTTCTCAAGTGACAAGTGAGAAAATAATTCAAATGGTGATTCTTGATGTTCCATTACAGTTAATTGATAAATGTATATATTAAAACAAAATGAACTTCATGTAGAGATAATACCTAGCAAAAAAAATTGGACATCAAAATACAACCTTAGCGCAAGATTTGTCTATTTCTCCTGGTTGAAAAATAAATATTGGTCTGGAAGTAGAGAAAAAAAAAGGTCAGTTCTAAGTTGACTGCGCAGAATTACAAAGACTTAAATATATCAGCCTCCAGTCTCCAAACATGGCCTGTGAAATCACCCAATGGATAATGTTGTCATTGAGGGGAGGAACAGCAGAGTTAGTAAACTTCAAAATAATGTTTGCCTAAATGGCACTAGTTTAATGTTATTTACATTCAGATGGTTTCTAAACAGAAGTTTGAGAGAAAAAAAAATCAGTAATCACTATTTCACATGTAACATTGTACAAATAATAAAACAACCCCATTTTGAGAAGCATTTCCCCTTCTTCAGTTGGGCTGCTTACTGGAAATTTTTAACTCGAACATCCATTTTCTTGACATTACTTTGCAAATTGATTATAGTGAAAGCTTTAACTTATGCAAGGTTAGTTCTTTGTAAGACAGTTGCTCCACTCAAAATCAAAAGCATTCTACATTCGGTGAATTTTCTCATGATTTATGAACTGCTTCAGGTTATGTAGACTGTCCCACCACGTGAATAGAAACTTCTCAGCAATAAGTTTGAACCATGGTGTGATTTTCACTTCGTTGTTCTCTGCCTTTTCCAACAGGTTCTTGAGTTCGTCTTTAGTCACATAGCAGTGACTTTGTATCTCATTGGGGTCAGGTTTCAAAGTTACATCCTTCTGTATGAAAATTATGTAATCAATTTCATGTTCTCCCCAGATCCCATCAGACTGAGCCTTGTAGTGAATACGGGTCAGGTAGTTCATCTCTTCCAGAGGAACCTGGCATCAAAAAGAGTTAAATCAGCAGCAAATTCCCAAAACAGAAAATTAGATGGCTCACCATATATGGCTGCAAACTCCAGGCTCACTTCCAATTGGCCAATATATACTTAAGGTTCATTTTCATGCCCGACCACACCACAAGCCCACAGTGGTGATAGGTAGTTTGATCAGCCACTGGTGCCTTCCCCAGCTCTGTAAACACCTGCTACAGATAAGTAGCACTAAGCTGTATAAAGAACACAAGGTGAACCCTCAGTCAAACTAACAGTCAATGACACTGGTTAATTTTCAGCTTGTTACCCCATGAAATGAACAACTCCACTGACCTATTGCACAGCTTACCAGCAGGCAGAAGTGCACCCATTGCATGCCATGAGAAGAAACTGCTGCCAATTGTCATTAAAGATCGAGGGGTGGAGAGAGGTTGTAGTGGCTCCTCTCCAACATAAGCAGAGGTATAAAAAAGTGCACAATTTAATGAACTGTACACCTGGGTTTTTAATCGCATAATGAAATTGAAAAATTTCATGCTTCAAAGATGCTGATTTGGAAAACCCCTTGAAACTTCGGACATTTTAGGAGGGCCACAGACTCACAGCTGAGAATCCCTGGTATACTTCAAGGCAGTATATCTGTTTATTCCCTTTTCATGTGCTTGTCCTTTGAAAGCATCCAAACTTCGTCTGAACCACATTCTAACTTCTGAGTAACTTCTAACTTCACCCCATTTTCCTGTTGGATATCTGAACAATTCTTCTTTACGGCTCCTAGTTTTGGCTTCTCCCATAAGTGGAAACATTACCTCCATGTCTAGCCTGTACAGCCTATTGATAATTTAAAAGATCTGAAGAAATTTCCAAGTCTTCCCTTTTATAAAGGCACACAGACACAAACGCCACTTCAAAGATTAAGCAGTTTTTGAAGGCATCCTTATCATAGTATGACTGGTGAACTTACCTGCAGGATGTATACACTATACGTAGAGCTTATTACATTCAGTTTCCTGTAGGCTTATGTGATGTGATTGTGATTAGCTTGTGATTGTGGTGCGTCTTTTACCAACAGTTGGTGTCACACAGAGCAAGGTTGTAATGCCAAAACCAGATCAAATAAAAAAATTACACTCGGTGCTTATAATATAGAAAATCGTCCCAAGATGCTTTGATGACAGGTCATTTCACTATTACCCACTGATTTCAGTGAGTGAAGGGGCAGGTGAGATGACAGTCCTATCAACTGACAGGAGTCAATTCTGTGTAGTTTATGGGACAAGCAGTACAGATCTAACTGCTATGTGTGTCAAGTATTTAAAGCTATTAAATCAGTCAGTCAGGTAACTTACACTGAAACACCAATTAGTTTCAGAAACACTGCCATATTTAACAGTAAGCATTTACAAATCAGTTGTATTTAGTTTCCAATAGCAGAATCCATTTTATACAAGAAAAAAAATTACAATCTGCATAGGGGCTACAGGGTTAGCAGTCTTGCTTATTAGAACAGTGTCGCAAATGTTTAATTGCAGTATTATAGATTTTTAAGAACAACTTTTAAAAAGGTACATTTCAAACCTTTAAATGGAGGTTAAAGCCCTTTCCAAAATGGAAGTATGGACAGACATCCTGGCACCTTTGTGTTTGTTCAAACCTCATCATACTTTTATCTACAGAGCTGGTTGAGTAATTAAAATGCAAAGATTCCTTCAGGCATAGCCACCGAATCCTCTAAAATGTGTGAAAACCCCTTGGCTTCTGAGAAAACAGGAGGCAAGAAGGGACTTCAATGAATTAACACCTTTGTCTGGAGGAACAATGATTCATCCAAATTAACTTCACAGCCATTTTGTTTTGACTGTGAAAGCCATTTTGTGCAGAACTCACAGGAATAACTCAAGAGACAATACGAGAGGGTTCATGTCCAAGGGAGAACAAACAGAAATGTATCCAGAAATAAACTCTGGCTCTGCTGAAAAGAATCTAAACAATCTTCATGTGCTGTAACCACAGAACTAGTGAGGAACAAGAAACTTCTCTCCCCCAAAACTGAGTCCACCTGAAGAGACAAATACTGACTAATGCACTACAAAAGCCATCACAGCTGCTGAACAAAACGCTTCACTCCAGACAACCAACCCTTCAACTGCAAGCTACAGGCCTGCAACAATATCTTAAAAGGACTGTGCTGAATTTCATCTTTAAGAGTATCTTTTAACCTTCGTTGCATTTAAGCTTTGCATGTATTCAATTAATAAATTATTTTTACTTAAGTATCTGATGGTAATTTTGTAATAAACAAACCTTTATTTTGTCTAAGACTAAAGCTTTACTGCTGGTTAATTTTAAACTGAATCACTTGGAAATTAAAAGGGGGCTACATACAAATTCCTAGCTCATGGACCACTTTGAGGAAGTATCTTTTACGTGGCCATGACCATAGTCTTTAACATTTGAGACTTGACCCAATTAGTTCTGATGCTTACTTAATAACGAAGATTTCTCACCTGTTGAACAGGTATTCCAAACTCCTCTTTTAACCTGCGCTGGGCAGCTTGTCTGACACCAATAGCATCTTTCTCCTCTATTTCTGTTGCAGTGCTGAGAGGGTGACTACAGCAAGTGTTTGTAAAACAACCTAAAAAACACATCCTTTTAAAATAATGATACATTTGAATATATTGTTATGCCAAGATTGACATAAACACAAGTTTCTACTTCCATGGTGACTGGCTGACAGCCAGCCCCTCGACCTTCAATTACTCCAATTTAGCACAAACCACGTCCCCTATCCCCCCGACCCCATTTGCCTGTCAAGCGGAAGGGAGGGGGAAGAGACTTGCAGCTTTCATCCACTGTGGCTGAATAGAATGGGTCAATGGTCTGGAGAGAAACGCAGACCCTTCCAGAAGTGGCATCGTGCACTATTTACCAGTAAAAAAAGGGAGGGACACACTCAACAATCTTCACATAAAACGTTACATTAAATCTTTTGTACTGGTATTTATATCTGGAAAAAGAAATGAATGATTGCACAAAACCAAAAAAACGTTATAAATAAAATTTACATCAGCCTTGGTCAGTGGTAGCATTCATCCCTCATCAAGCCTCACTCAATCCAGGCAGAGATAGTGTACTGCTGAGGGAGGTCTAGTTTATCAGCACTGTGATACAGTTACATCAGCAAAAGATGTTAGCGTTCACACTGGTACACATCCGGATCCAGCAGGCATGTTAGGGAGGGATGGAAAGTGGAGAATGATTGATTCTGTCTTCCAGATTTACTGCACAGAATTGAAAGAGAGAATCAATCATCCTTAACCCTATTGCCAGTCAGAGTCCAGGCTGATTTCTCTATATTTCACCATCCAGACATGATACTTGGACAATCTCCAGAAAATAGAGAGAGGGGGACAGTCAGAATGGTGCAGCACAGGAAGAGGCTATCATGCCTATGCTGAGTCACATTCACCATAGGCCTACAAAATTTTCCCTTTCAATTATTTATCCAATTCACTTTTGAAAGTTATTACTGAATCGGCTTCCACTGCCTTTTCAGGTGGTGCTTTCCAGATCAATTTGCAGCGTAAAAAGTCACTTCATCTCATGCTTGTTCTTTTCTCAATTACCTTTTACCCCGAAACGCTTTGCAAGTTCCCCTCTTGTGTTCCACTCTCACCCAGTATTTTTAGTGTCTTTGTTTGCTGACAGAACACACCGTTTGCCAGTATAATGGGTGAAGGCTGCAGCATTGCTCCACTGCACCATCCCCAGGGATGATGGGAAGTTGAGGTAAATAGGCTATGATCTAGTTGAATAGCTTACTCCCATTCCTAACTTCCCATGCTTCATATTTCCCCACTTTCTTCATTCAATCACATCCAAGCATAGAACAGGTTTGAGGGGCTGAAAGGCCTATTCCTGTACATTTAAACATACAGACTTGCATCATTATGGTGCCTTTCGTAACCTCACAACTTGCCAAAGTGTTTTAAAGCTAAGATAAAAACTTTTGAAGTGTAGTCACTGTTGTAATGCAGGGACAGCTAATTTGCACACAGCAAGCTCCCACAACAAACATAATGACTAGATAATCTGTTTTTGTGATGTTGATTGATGGATAAATATTGATCAGGACACTAGGGATAACTCCCCAGTTCTCCTTTCAAAATTCTGCCTTAGGATCTTTTACATCCACCCGATAGGGTAGATGGGATGTTGGTTTAAAAACTCAAGCGAAAGACGGTATCTCTGGGCAGTACAGCACTTCATCAGTACTGCACCAGAGTGTCAGTTCTTCATTTTTTTTTGCTCATGTCCTAGAGTGGGACTTGAAACCAGAGCCTTCTGAATCGCGGCCGGGGAGGGGGGGGGCGACGATGCGGGGGAGAGCAAGAGTGCGACCAACTGAGCTATGGCTGACATTTGGATTAGAATAAACCAAAGCCCTAGAAATCCTTGTGATCGAAAGTAAAATAAACAAGGGTCAGGGATTTTCTTTGCCAATGAGCAGGGATCTTAGAGACAATAATTTTGTCTTGGTAAACACAGCAAAAGTAAATACTTTGTACCTGGGAACGTGATCTTTGCATCAGATCTCTGTTGCAGCAGAAGTTTCCCCTCATTATTGAAGATGAAGACACTGAAAGCTCTGTGCAGTAAGCCTGGAAAACCAAAGATTTGTTATCCTTAACCTTTTCACTTTAGTAGCTAGTTCCACCACAGCCGAAAGCATCACCATAACTTGTATTGACTTTTCCAGCAACTGCAGTTACAATCATTTAATATTACAAGGGAGTAGGTTTAAAGAAAATAGGAGTTTAAATAATTAATCCCAACAGTTAACTGTCTATCTTTAAATATTTGGGAAAAAGTGGGTGTACAAGATTTAATGCTTGGAGATAAATGTGCAGACTTAATATCCTATTATAAACTATTCTTCTGCTAATGAGCTGGGATCTTAAAGACAAAATAATTTTGTCCCACAATAATCCTTTTTGTTAATTACGATGGTCTGTGCAATTGTAAATTTTCTTCTCTTGTTCCTGTCAAGTTTCAAACACCCACACCATTGAAATCACGATTCATGATAGTCTCCCCTCCCCCTCATTGTTGCCAGGTCATCAGACTTCTTGGCACCAGCCAATCAACGTCTTCCTGAATGAGCTCATTTGTTCACTTGTTAACTTTAAGGAAACACGGTTCGATGCTCAGAAGGGTTATGAAGCTCTTTTCACCCAGTCATCAACAAAAGTTAGAGGGGAAAGATGGAGATGGATCCCAAAACTGTGTGTGTGGTGTGTGTGTGGTGAGAGAGGGGCCGCCGGAAACCTATCTAACAGACATAAGCACGTTCCAATCCTTTTCTGATCTTGAGTAAGCTGCAGCATGTGGGATCTGCTGGACACCAAGGTGATCCACAGTGAACACATCTGTCATAAGTGTTTGCACCTTGAGGAACTTCGGATCAGAGTTAAGGAGCTGGAGTCCGAGCTGCAGGGAGGGGGAAAGAGTTACTTAGGCACTTTGGTCCAGAAGGTGATCACACCCCTCAGATTAGGTAATTCTTTGGTTTGTGATCAGGGAGGAGGGTGTGACTGCTGGTGAGGCAGGTATGCGGACCCAGGGTGTATTGTTCGAGGAGCCTCAGCTCCTGCAATTGTACAATAGAGTGTCCAGAGTTAACAGGCTGTGCGGACGAGAGCAGGGACTGCAGGGAGGATGAGCGAAGTGACCACGACACCCGTGTTACAGGGAGCCATTCAAGTGGGGGGAGGAAATAGGAACATGGTAGTGGTAGGGTGCAGTATAATTAGGGGGACTGATATGTTCTCTACAGCCGTGAGCATGAGTCCTGAAGGCTGTGTTGTCTGCCTGGTGCCAGGGTTAAGGACATCTCCTCAGGCTGGAGGGGAACTCGCGAGTCGTTGGGGAGGGATCCAGTTGTCAACATCCACATTGGTACCAATGACATTGAGGAGGACTAGAAGGGAGGTTCTACTGAAAGAATTTGAACAGTTAGGAGCCAAATTAAAAAGCAGAACCTCCAAGGTAGCAATCTCAGGATTACTACCTGAGCCACGGGAAAATTGGCAAAAGGTAAATAAAGTCAAGGAGTTAAATGTGTGACTCAAGGACTGGTGTGGGAGGAATGGGTTTCAGTTCATGGGGCACTGGCACCAGTACTGGGGTAGAAGAGAGCTGCTCTGGTGGGACGGGCTTCACCTGAACCGTGCTGGGGCTAGTGTCCTGGCGAATCAAATATCTAGGGCTGTAGAGAGGGCTTTAAACTAAATAGATAGGTGTGTGGGGGAGGAGGGGGGTTGGTTCTGGAGAGGGATACGTAGGCAGAATTGCAGGGCAGCTATTTAGGCAATGAGACCCAGAGTGTGACAGGAAGGGACAGCGTATCCAAACAAAAAAAAAAGCAGTAAACAGGGTCGGTGGGGGAGTGGAGTGGGGGGGGGGGGGGGGGGGGGGGGTGGGGGGGGGGGGGGGGGGGGACTACTTGGAGCTCCATGGTGGATGTGCACCTACTGTAGAATTACGCTGAAAGATTATCAAACCTTCAAAATGATAACCGTTGTCAGCCAGATGTAAAAACACAGAATGGAATGATAAAAAAAAGACCATCAAAGCCAGCAAGTCTGTGTCAGTGCTTTTCCTCCACACAGTTTCCATCTAGTCTCCCATTCTCCAGAGAAGTCAATAAGAGATCCATTTTCTCTTATGGAAAAATAGCCTACTACTAAAATAGTGACTTAACAGTTATGATTATAAGAGCAAGATACCCAACACAATCTTCATGATAGAGAGGGCCTGGGTGGCAGGCATTTCATGAGCAAAATAGCTTCCAGGCTGCGCTAGCTGTTGCCCTTCCCTGGAGGTCCAGGAAATGGTAAGACATGGAGAGATTAACCATCATTTAGTAACCTTATTAAAATTTATGTTAAAACTGAAACCTGAGACCTGAAATACAAAATGGAACTAGAAATACTTCATTTACCTTTATTGATGTTCTGGTTAAGGTGGCAATTTTTCTTAGTGTCTGCCCCAATTCTTTTATCATTTTCATCAATCAGGATGCACATTTCAGCCAATAGCTGGACCTGCTTTTCATCCAGATTGTCCATGTTGATTTCTGGCATTGTTGCTATATTCCTACTTCCAATACACCTGATAATAGGGGAATAAATAAAGCTATGGAAGAAGTGTACTTCAAGTGTTACGTGACTCTAACAATTTCAACATGCATATATAAAACAATTGTTTCAAAATTTCACTGGAGGAATTAAGAATTTTCATGGTTTATATTAACATTAGATGAATTGAGATAATCAAAAATTAAGTTTAGTTTCTTCTGTAGCAAATTCACTTCATGACAATACTAGAGACTGCACAAACCACTCAGAGAGAGAGAGAAAGATTATAAAACGCTAAATGACTACTTAAAAAGTCACACTTATCCTCCTGGTAAGAGAACAACTTCTGGCTGGCCTAAAAGAGCAGCATACTCTGCCAGAAACTGCAGCCCACTGGTACACATTTATATTAGACATCAGGAGACTGATGCTCATGAGCTAGCTCCCTTTTCCTGGCAGTATAAATCACAGACCTCATTTTTCTACTGGGAAGAAACACATTTCCAATCTAATCAGACTTCAAAAGATACTAACTGCACAGTCACAAGCAGCAAATAATGGCAAGTGGAGGCCAATGCAGCTGGTTTGAAAGTCATAACTCCAGAATGCAAGGAAGTTAAAGCAGAAAATAGTCACCAATAAATCCAATAGGGAAGCCAGGAGAATCTTCCTTACAGAGAGAGTGTGGGGAGAAGATAGCACTCACTACCACAAGAATATTTAAATATTTCATGCATTTGAGATAAACAGCACAGATATACATAAGGAGAAAGCAAAATGAGGAATAAAGGAAGTGGTTGCTGATGAGGTTAGAGGAAGGATGAGTAGATGCCTATCTGATCTAGTTGGGCAGATTGGTCTGTATCTGTATAGTAAATATTTTGTATGAAACTACATACCAGGTATTCATTCAAATTACAGTCCATGCAAGTTAGTGAGTTTTGCCAATCCAGCCCACAAAAACAAGTAAAACCCCATAATTTACTCCTTTACTAGAAGTGAAGCAGCGGGGGGGGGAAATCAGAGGCTTAAAATAAACTTGAGTCTGATGATTATGCGTTACTGCCGAAGTGGTCAACATGGAAAGATATCATGACACTTACCCGGAATGCAAGTGCAATAACAGACGGCCGCTCTCACAGGCTGGTAACGCCGCTGATCGCCTTGACCACAGGCTCCCACCTTGCCGCGCATGCGCCAGCGCCGCCCGCAGCATCGTCCCAACCGACCTCAACCAACCGGCTTGTCGCCTTCAGCAATCTTTCGATGGGCCGGCCAATCAGCGGGAGGTGGTTCGAGAGTCTCCCGGGCGGCGCGCAGGCGCAGGCGCGAGACGGGAAGGGTTTTGCGTCGGTTTTCCCCCTCCCCGCCAGCTGGCGGACTTGCGCACTGAGGCACTGGCACGCGCGCTGGAATGTTCCCCGGTGAATCGAACCCGAGGACAGCTCCGTATCAAATCAACAAGGGGCGTGTTCTCAGCCTGTATCCAATTCGGCTCACGGCCCGAAACCACATCCTCCGCCGATCCTTTCCTTCGTCTACCTTCCGTGGGGCAGCGCAAACAGCTCTTACACCCTGTTCCTCTCTATCGCATTCCTTTAAGCCACCCTTCGCCTACGTACTGACGTTCCCCCGTTTTACTGTGTCCCACCCACTGTGGGAACGTGATCTTTACGCCTTGCTCTCATTTCTACCAGTTCCGTATTCCGCTTGCAATTATTTGAAGCAGCCCAAGAGTGCGGATGTTTAGCACTTTGCTTGGTGTGTTCCTACAGCTAACGTTCAGCCCAATGGCAATGCGTTTAGACAGTTATGTTTTCGAACAACAATTAAGCAAAAAGCAGGAACATTTGGAAATAGAAAAGACAAAGTTTCAGGACAACGAGCAGAATTGGCTTGTATGACCCCCCCCTCCCTCCCTCCCTCGAGCCTGTGCTGCCACCCCATAAGATCATGGCTGATCTGATCTTGGTCTCGGTTCCATTTTTTCCGCCTGTTCCCCATATCCCTACAGTTCGATAATCTGTCCACTCCAGCCTTGAATGCAACGCTGCAGCCTTCACTGCTCCCTCGAGTAGAGAACTCCAGCGATTAATGACTTTAAAGAGGAAAAATTACTCTGCCAGTAGGCTGTTTACTTTCAGATTGGCACATATGCAGGATCACAAATACCAATATCGTTGAGGTAAAAGCATCGAACTCTAATGCAGTCACCAAAATGATAGTACAATACAATGAGACGAGATGGCCCAGAGGCTCCCAGCCACCAGAGGGCGATAGGCGTGACCTCTAAATCTATGTTCCCTGCTTAAGGGCCCCTCAACCAAATGGAATAGGGCCTTCCTATCCCCTCAATTTTATACACCAATTGTGTCTCCCCCTCAGCATTCTCAGTTCCGAATAAAATAACTTTCACGTATAAGGACAGAAGTCTTCAACAGTGTTGACTGTCCTCTTTAGCTCTGAAGAAGAGTCATGTGGATTCGAACCATGAACTCTTTTTCTCTCTCCACAGATGTTGCCAGACCTGCTGAGTTTTACAAGCATTTTCGGTTTTTATTTCAGATTTCTAGCATATGCAGTATTTTGCCTTTAGTCTTCATCAGTGTGTCAGTGAGAGTCTTGATTGAATTGGTTAGAAATGGTAGCCTACAGTGCTTGCTCCATGGCAGTCACATGACTATGGCCAGCCATGTAGTTTACTGGTAGTATACTTCGTAAGATTGCAATTGCAAAATGTAAATATCCCCCATTTCATAGTCAACAAAAGATACAAACGTTTCCCTACTGGTGACATAGTAGTATTTTCACTGGACTGCTAACTCAGAGACCCAGGGTAATGCTCTGGGGATCCAGGTTTGAATCCCACCATGGTAGATGGTGGAATTTGAATTCAATAAAAATCTGGAATTAAAAGTCTAATGATGACCAAGAAATGATTGTCGTAAAAACCCATCTGGTTCACTAATGTCCATTAGGAAGGAAATCTGCTGTCCTCGTCTGGTCTGGCTTCCATGTGACTCCAGATCCACAGCAATGTGGTTGACTCTAAAATGTCCTCTGAAATGGCCTAGCAAGCCACTCAGTCGCATCAATCCGCTAAAAAGTCAATAACAGGGAACAAAACTGGACAGACCACCTGACATCGACCGAGTCACTGGAAACGACAATGGCAAACCCAGCCCTGCAAAGCCCTCCGGGAGCTTGTGCCAAAATTGGGAGAGCTGTATCACAGGCTAGTCAAGTAACAGCCTGACATAGTCAGACTCATGGAATCACACCTTACAGATCATGTCCCAGACACCACACAAATGACAGACAGAGCTAAGCGATTCCACAACATATGGATCAGACCTAAGCTCTGCAGTCCTACCACATCCAGCAGTGAATGGTGGTAGACAATTAAACAACTCACTGGAGAAGGAGGCTCCTCAAATATCCCCATCCTCAATGATGGGAGAGCCCAGCACGTCAGTGCAAGAGATAAGGCTGAAGCATTTGCTACAATCTTCAGCCAGAAATGTCAAGTGGATGAACCATCTCGGCCTCCTCCGGAGGTCCCTTGCATCACAGATGCCAAACTTCAGTCAATTCGATTCACTCCATGTGATATCAAGAAACGGCTAAAGGCACTAGATACTGCAAAGTATATGGGCCCCGACAATATTCCGGCAATAGTGCTGAAGACCTGTGCCCCAGAACTTGCTGCGCCCCTGAACTTGCCGCGCCCCTAGCCAAGCTGTTCCAGTACAGCTATAACACTGGCATCTACCCAGCAATGTGGAAAATTATCCAGGTATACCCTGGACACCAAAAGCATTACAGCCCCATCAGTCTACTCAGCTCCTGATCTCATTACAGCCTTGGTTCAATGAGCTGAACGCCAGAGGTGAGGTGAGAGTGACTGCCCTTTACATCAAAGCTGCATTTGACCCACTGTGGCATCAACCAGCCCTAGCAAAACTGGAGTCAATGGGGATAAAGGGGAAAACTCTCCACTGGTTGGAGTCATACCTAGCAATAAGGAAGATGGTTGTAATTGTTGGAGGCCAGTCATCTCAGGTCCAGGACATCACTGCAAGAATTCCTCAGGTTAGTGTCCTCGGCCCAACCATCTTCAGCTGCTTCGTTAATGACCTTCCTTCCATTATAAGGTCAGAAATGGGGATGTTCACTGATGATTGCATAATGTTCAGCACCATTCGCAACTCCTCAGATAATGAAGCAGTCCATGCCCAAATGCAGCAAGACCTGGACAACATCCAGGTTTCTGTCCATCTAGCTGATTCTGAGCATCCTCCAAATGGCAAGTAACCTCCTCGTCTTGCCCCATAGTGATATTATGGCTTGCGCTATGATTAGCAACCCTCAGTCAACAAGGATGCTACATGGAGAGAGAGGAAGAGAATCCGCATCATTGTTGTCATTATCACCATAGCCTTAGTGGGCCGTTGGCATTGTCTTGCTCCTTTTCTGGCTTCCTTCAAGCCTTCCTCAGTCCACGTCTCAATATTATCCATTCATCTAATTTTTCTTCTTCCTCTTCTTTTTACCCTCAATTTGTCCTTCAATTGTTGCCAGGGCAAGGCTATTGGGTTTTCATCCCCAGTGTCCACATTTGGCTATCAAACATACGAATTAGGGGCAGGAATAGGCCACTCAGCCCTTTGAGTCTGCTCCACCATTCAATTAGATCATGGCTGATCTGACTGTAACCTCAACTCCACATTCCTGCCTACCCTCATAACCTTTCATCCCTTTGCTTATCAAGAACCTATCTAGCTCTGCCTTAAAAATATTCAAAGTCTCTGCTACCACTGCCTTTTGAAGAAGAGTTCCAAAGACTCACAACTGTCTTAGAGAAAAAAAAATTCTTCTCATCTCTAAGTGGGCGACACATTATAAACAGTGGGCCCTACTTCCACAAGATTCTTCCACAAGAATCAACACCCTCTTCACATCGACCCTGTCAAGACCCCTCAGGATCTTTCTCTCTCTAACTGTACTTAGCAACACTTTTGATTCCCGAACTTCTACTTTTGATCTAACACACTCATCTGTCTTTCTGTCCATCTAGCTGATTCTGAACATCCTCCATCAAATCCACGTTTCAAAAGCTGTTATCCTCCTCGCACCCTTTCTTCAGACTCTACTCTCACATTCAGAGACTGCAACACTCCCCATTAGTGACTGTATTAGCAATTTTCTCAGCTTCATGTTGATGCTTTTGGACTTCCAGATGCTACTTAAATCATTGGTCATGCCCCTTGCTGTGGCTAATCTAATCTGGATTTCATTCTTGGATGTAATTTAGGTGTTTATCATCAAGCCAAGGTACTTGAATTTGTATCTACCTTGGTGCTTCTAATCTTGACGTTTCCATTGCTATTTAAAGCCATAGTGGCCTTTGCCTCATTTATGTTAAGTCCCAAAGACTCACTGTGTCTTTTGACTGCTGAAGTCTCGAGATCTTCCTTTGTTCCGGCAATGAATGCGGTATCGTCTGCATTCCACATAGACTACATCAAATGCACTACCCTCATTGACCCCTCCTTGTTACCTCCTCAAAAAAAAACAATCATGTTATAAGTGTGAATTGATTCAGTTTGGTAGATAGAATGGGAAAAGGGAATATAAAATAAAATGTGCAATTCTAAAATGGGTGACGAGCAGACGGACCTGGGGATTTGTGTACAAATCATTGAAGGCGACAGGGGTGGTTGAGAGTGGTTAACAAAGCATATGGGATCTTGGGCTTTATAATTAGAGGCATGGTACCTCAGAGGGGCATTATAAAACAAAATGTGATACTGAGCCACATATGGAGATGTTAGGTGAGATGACCAAAAGCTTGGTCAAAGAGGTAGGTTTTATTGCGTACCTTAAAGGAGGAAAGTGAGATAGATGGGAGAGTGCCGCAGGGAGGAAATTCCAGAATTTAGGGCCTAGGCAACTGAAGGTATGACCACCGATGATGGACTGATTAAAATTGATCATTCTCAAGAGATCTGAATTAGATGATCATAGATATCTTAAAGGAATGTGGATCTGGAGGAGATTACAGAGATAGGGAGCGGTGAAGCCATGAAACAATTTGAAAACAAGGGGATGAGAATTTTAAAATCAAGATGTTGCATGACTGGGATCCAATGTGGGTCAGTGAGCACAGGGTGATAAGGGGAATGGGATTTAGTGCAAGCTAAGACATGGGCATAATTTTGTATGGCCTCAAGTTTATGGATGGTAGAATGTGGGAGACCAGCCAGGAGTGTGTTGGAAAAGTCAAGTCAAAAGGTAACAAAAGCACAAATGGAGGTTTCAGCAGTAGATGAGTTGAGACAGGGGTGAAGTTGGGCAATATTGCGGAAGTAGAAATAGGCAGTCTTAGTGATGGTGCGAATATGTGGTCAGTAGCTCATCTTGGGGTCGAATATAATACCAAGGCTGCGAACAGACTGGTTTAATATCAGAGTGTTGCAGGGAGAGGGATGGAGTTGGTAGCTAGGGAAAGGGGTTTGGAGCAGGGGCTGAATTTTTTTTTCTGGGGTCTTGGGGGTTATTGTTCACAATAACACTTGCCATGCGATAATTAACTATCAGTGACAATATTCATGAGAAACAGTTAATAAGAATAACAAGCTCTTCTTTACAAGGTTAAAGAGAGAGTGGATTTGAAAAGAAACAGCAAAGCTTATTTTTTTACCCAGTGAAGATTAATGGGGCAATGCTATCCATTTCTCTGTATGTCTAATACACAAATATATCGGGCAGAATTTTGCCCTCTTTGGGTGGGCTCAGCGGGGGCAGGTGTCGAATCTGACTGCCGCCTGTGGTCGGGGCCCGACTGCGATTTCACGCTGGTGGGCCAATTAAGGTCTGCCCAGTATGAAATACAGCTCGTCACTGGCTGGGAAGGGCCAAGTCGGGGCAGGGGCCTGTTGGCCGCTGGGTCCAATGGCAACCCTGCAGCCTGTTTGAAAAAGACCCAGGCAGCCCCAGAAAGGCTACCAGGGAAGGACGTTGCAAGGGTGGAGTTGAGTGCAAACGCCAGGCAGGAGAGCAGGTTGGGTGAGCACTTGGCCCCCCCGTTTGTCTGACGAATGCCTCGCTGCCCTTCTGGAGGAGGTGGCTGCCAGAAGGGGCACCCTTGTCCCCAGAGATGGGAGAAGGAGGCCACCGCACCTCACCAAGAGGGCATAGGAGGAGGTGGCAGCCCAGGTGAGCAGCCACGACGTGGTGCGATGCATCTGGGTGCAGTGCCGGAAGCGCTTCAATGACCTGCTGCACTCAGGAAGGGTGAGTACTGTGTTGGCGTGGGTCAGTGAGTTGAATTGTTTTGGGCTGGCCATCCCTCCGTGCAGCTCAGCGGTGTTGGAGTCTGAGTGCCAGCTGTCAATGACACCGGCGCCGGCCAAGGGGCTGAGCCCTGGCTGCTTTGACTGAGTGCCTTGCAGCTCAAGGTCCACGACCTGGATGTGCCCTGCAAGGTGTTCCTCAGGTGGGGTTGGCCAGGCTGCAATGGTGCTGCAGGTAGAGAATGGACTAATCAATGCTCCTCTGTCCTTTCAGGAGAAGACATCCCATAACAATATTGAGAGGTCATCGGCTGGCGGAGGACCCCCACGCCTCCTCATCCTCTCCCAGTACAAGCAGGAAGCCTTGGAGCTTGAGAGGCGCCATGCACCTCGGTCAACCGGCCGCGGTGAGGCTGGGGCGTCAGACGAAGCTAAGAATGCAGTGCACTGAGGTGAGAATTACGGCTTGTGCAACCATTCTAGTGCAGTCTCTCCATTGATGGGAGCCTTGAACCTGGATTCCCCATTGATCATTGGAAGACGATGGCACCATGATCCAGATCTCCGTTGTCTCACCAGGGTGCCTGGCATGCACACTGTCAGTGTAATGACTTTAACTAATGACATGTCCTTCTTCTCCCTTTTAGGTTCGCCAGCATGCACTCGCTCTCTGGGTGGGAAGGGCCAAGTCGGGGCAGGGGCCTGTTGGCCACTGGGTCCAATGGCAACCCTGCAGCCTGTTTAAAAAAGACCCAGGCAGCCCCAGAAAGGCTGCCAGGGAAGGACGTCTGTCTGCCGTTGCAGGGGTGGAGTTGAGTGCAAACGCCAGGCCACCCCTGACACTGGGGAATCACCATGCTCCCCAAGCACCTGCGCCACACCCACTCTCTGAACCAAGCACCAGCACAGATACCAGTGCCTTGGCGGGCATTAGTTTGGCAGCTAGTATCTCGGTGCACATTGGTGAGGGCACTTCACATTCGCTTGAGGTGCAGGCAGAGGCAGAGGGTGCCCAGGCCGCTGGCAGTTGGAGGACTGCTGAAGACTAGGACGATGCTCAGTCGAAGGCTGATGATCAGCCTCTGGAGTCATCCATTAGGCAGCAGATACTGGATGTCCAGTGGGTGTAACATAGAAACATAGAGTGGGCCATTCAGCCCTTTGAGCCTGCTCTGCCATTCAATATGATCATGGCTGATCCTCTATCTCAACGCCATATACCAGCTTTCTCTCCATACCCCTTGCTGCCCCTAATATCCAAAAAATTATCAATTTCTTTCTTGGATATACTCAGTGAACTGGCCTCCATAGCCTTCTGTGGTAGAGAATTCCTCAGGTTGACCACCCTCTGAGTGAAGAAATTTTTCCTCATCTCAGTCCTAAATGGCCTACCCCGTATCCTGAGACTGTGGCCCTGGTTCTAGACTCCTCAACCAGGGGAAACATCCTCCCTGCATCTAGTCTGTCTAGC
The DNA here is from genome assembly GCF_964194155.1 of Cetorhinus maximus. Lineage (NCBI taxonomy): Eukaryota > Metazoa > Chordata > Chondrichthyes > Lamniformes > Cetorhinidae > Cetorhinus > Cetorhinus maximus. The sequence goes on from NC_135881.1 coordinate 31,345,094, forward strand.
CCCGTTAGAATTTTATATGTTTCAATCAAATCCCTTCTCATTCTTCTAAACTCTAGTGAATACAGGCCCAGTCAAACCAATCTCTCCTCATATGACAGTCCTGCCATCCCTGATATCAGCCTAGTGAACATTCGCTGCATTCTATCTATGGCAAATATATCCTTTCTTAGGTAGGGAGATCAAAATTGCACGCAATATTCCATGTGCGGTCTCACCGAGGCCTTGTATAACTGCAGTAAGACATCCCTATTTCTGAAGTCAAATCCTCTTGCAATGAAGGCCAACATACCATTTGCCTTCCTAATTGCTTGCTGCACCTGCCTGTTTACTTTCATTGACTGGTGTACAAGGACACCCAGATCCCTTTGTACATCCACATTTCCCAATATATCACTATTTAAATAATACTCTGCCTTTCTCTTTTTCACACCGAAGCATAAAACTTAACATTTATCCACATTATACTGCAATTGCCATGTGTTTGTCCACATACACAACTTGTCTAAATCGCCCTGAAGCCTCCTTGCATCATCCTCACAACTCACAACCCTGCCCAGTTTTGTGTCGTCAGCAAACTTGGAAATACGGTATTTGGTTTCCTCATCCAAGTCATTTACATACATCGTGAATAGCTGGGGCTCAAGCACTGATCCCTGCAGTACACCACTAGTCACTGCCTGCCACCCGGAAAAGGACCCACTTATTCTCACTCTCTGTGTCCGATCTGTCAACCAATTCTCAATCCATGCCAGTAAATTACCCCTGATCCCATGTGCATTAAATTTTGCCCATTAGCCTCTTATGTGGGACCTTATCAAAAACCTTCTTGAAATCCAAATACACCACATCCACTGGTTCTCCCTTGTCTATTCTACTAGTGACAAGTTACATTCTGCTAGTTACATTCTACTAGTTACACTGTGTGGGAGGATCTGGTGGAGATCCAAGAGGGTATGCATGTTGTGGTCTCCGTTGTGGAGGAGTCGCTGCAGAGTGTGAGCACTGCATTGACCGTCATGTCCAAGCGCAATGCCTCCTCCATGGAGAGGTTGGCGACTCTCATGGAGAGGCTGCTCCAGGAACAGAACCAGGGGTTCCTGGGGCTGCACTCAGACCTGCAAGCCCTCACACAGGCAATGACCTCAACTGGTCAGTGCCCATGTGTGAGATGGATAGGGCACTTAGTACCCTAGCTAGGTGCTTGTCCATCAATGGCGAGCAGGGAGGTCCACAGTGACCTCACGTTGGCACATGAGTTGCCTATCATCTCTGTGGGCTCCTCTCAGGGTGCTCTGGATGACGGCAGCAGCTCCTGTGCTGCTCTGTCAGTGACTATGGCATCTGATGAGACTGACAACTGGTGACATGCCAGCCGTGGCACTGGCCGCTCCCTCCCAGGTGGGGCCAGCACGGGCTCCACTGGCTAGAGGACAACCGCCAAAGCCATCAAGGCCAACAAGACAGCGGAGTCAGCAGGCTGCCTCCAATGCCGGTGCCAATGAAGGAGGAGCACCTAGATGTAGCACCTGAAAATATAATTTTAAAGCACCTTAAGCACAAGAGAATCTGGTCACGGGTGATCTTTTGTTCCCCCATTTTGTTTCTCTTTTTTTAATGGTGTGACGATCAACACCAGTGTTTTTTCATTCAAGACTATGTGACTTCCAACATAAAATTATATTTGCATTTGTGTTATTGGCCTCAGTATGCTTCATTTATTTTGTAGGCTAGGGTATGCCAGTATGTAATGTTGGACGTGGGTGGCTTGAAACTTTATTGCACAAGCACTGAGTGTATCTTGGGGGCCAAGGAAAGGGTCATTTCTGTGATCCAAGATGGAGGCAGCAGTCCTGGCATGAAGTGGTAGTTCTTATTTGGCAGCCTAGCTGAAGGAGCGTTGGATCAAGGCGCCCCTGGTGTCCCTACCTCCCTGGAGGTTACTGAGGTTTGGCTCCATGCCCTCAGCGTTCTCCTCACCATACTCCTCTTCCGACTCACTACTGGATTCATCCTCTGTGGCCTGTGCAGGGCATCAAGATCCTCTTCCTTCAGTGGGTCCCCCTTTGCCAGTGTCAGATTGTGGACAGAGCAGCATGCAAGCACGATCAGTGACATCCGTTCTGGGCGGTATTTCCCCTGAACGGTCCAGGCATCAGTAGCTCATCTCGAGAAGATCTATGGTTCTTTCTACCACTGCCCATGTGGTGCCGTGGCTCCTGCTGCACCACTCCTCCACCTCTGTTCTTGGGTGGCAGAGAGGCATCATGAGCCACCTTGTCAAGGGATAGCCCTTGTCACCCAGAAGCCATCCATCCAGTCGGCTGGAGCACTGAAGAGCCTCCGCACCTGGGAGTATCTGAGTATGTAAGCATCATGGGAGGTGCCAGGGTACCTTGCACAGACTTGCAGAATTTGCATCCTGTGGTCACACACCATCTGCACGTTCATGGAGTGGAAGCCCTTCCTGTTGATGAAGGCATCTGGCTGACCCGCTGGCACCTTAATGGTCACGTGTGTGCAGGCGATGGCACCCTGAACGTGGGGGAACCCAGCAATCGTTGCAAAGCCTCTGGCTCGCTCAATTTGGCTGGCCTTGTCCATATGGAAATGAAGGAAAGTCAATACCCGCCTGAACAGAGCTTCCGTCACCAGCTTGACACAACTGTGGACAGCTGATTGGGAGACTCCACACAGATCCCCCACTGACCCCTGGAAGGAGCCTGAGGCATAGAAGTTGAGGGCCACTGTGACCTTCAGAGCCACTGGCATGGGGTGTCCACCCACACAGTCGGAGCTGATCTCAGGCCCGATCATCTGACAAATGGAGATCATGGTTTCCCTTGAGAGGCAAAGCCTCCTTCGGCATAGCACCTCGGACATGTTGAGGTAGCTGCATTTCCATTTGTAAACTCTGGCATTAGTGGCGTCTTCTGTGGCCCTATCCGCCTTGGACCTCCTGTTGGCCCTGCGCCCCTTGTGTCTGCACCTGTCCTCCCACAGGTCCCTCCCCTGCAAGCTGCATAGGGACACGTGGCCTCCTCTCCCTTCTGCCCCTCTGTTCCTTCTCACAGGAGGTGCCTCCAGTGGAGACCACAATCCCCATCGCCAGGGTGAGGGAAGGCTGTCTGATACCTGGAAGTGTCCACACAGTCCGAATCCTCAGGGGGCCTGGAAGACACCAATGAGTCCAGAAATGAAGCCTGGAAATGCTAAGAATAAGGCCCTGATCAGAGATTAAGCTGATAAGTAAGCTGATGAGCCACCAGCAGCACCTCCAAAACTCCTCACTGCTCACATTGACAACGCTGCTGACCCTCCTTATCCCGCCCGTGGGTGAGGTTTTGCAAATTGTGGCCTGCCCGCCCGCCCGTTTTGCCCGTGTGATGAGCGAAAAATTGCACAGGTAACGTTAAATCGCCATTAATTGGGTTGTCAAGGGCTTTAACTGGCCTGTTAATTAATGGCTGGCGAGGTTCTGACTCCTGCATGTGCCCGCCGTGTGAAATGTCGCATGAGTGCGTGATGACGTTGGGACACTCGCCTGACATCATCGCGCGTCATTTTACACTCGCGTGTCCTCCTGCTCAGCGAAAAATTCTGCCCATTGTGTTTATTTGGACTTAATTGATTCAATGAACAGAGAAACTGACAAACTTATATTTCGGTACGGGAATCAAACTACTTACAGCACAGACATCAGATGTTTTGTGCATTAATAGGTATAAAAATTGATAGGGAGAGAGGGGAGGAAGGGATGGGAGGGATCTTTTAAAGAGATCAATGGTAGGTTGGCTCTCATTTTCCTTGGACCACCTCCCTCACAAAGAAAGAAACAACTTGCCTTCATACAGCGCCTTTCATCATCTCAGTAAGTTCTAAAACAATTCACAGCCAATTGAATACTTTTAAAGTGTATTCACTATTGTTTATTACACAAATGCAACAGAAAATGGGCACGTGAGCAAAATCGTCAAACCAGAAATGAGATAAATGATCGATGCTCTGAACTAGTGGTATTGCTTGGGGGATAATTGTGGCTTGTTCTTCTTCAAATAGCGCCATTAGAATCTTTTATGTCCACCTTGATAGTTTGCTCAGTCAGCGGGGTGAGAGGCTGGGGGCCGAAAACTTGTTTAGTGGGTTAGAAGTCAGTCTGTGACAAAATCCGTCTCTGTTGGAGGAAGGTGAGGGACAAAAAAATTGTGATGGTCAGAATATTTTGGGTCTGGAGGTTTGGGGGTGAGGGAGGTGTTGGTATTGGGAGAGGAAGATTTTGAGAGGGATGATGCCACAAATCTTGTTCAGTGGCAGAGGGTAGGATTGTGGGTCAAAATCTTGTTCAAAGTGTTGGGGTGAATGATTTGTGGGTGCAGAGGCTGCTCAGTGGGTAGGGGGGGCAATAAGGTTGAAACCTATCAATGGGAAGGTTGACACCCAGAAACCAGCTCAGGAAGGGGAGGGAGCAGAGTTGGGAGTCATTTCTTCATTGGTGGTGAGGCAACTGAGCACAAAATGGAGAATGGTTTCAAAGTCAAAAACTTGATTGTTGACTGGGTGGAGTGGTGAGGGGCTAGGTGGTGCATGAGGTATTGTGATTGCAGCCTGTACACTTGAATATAGAGTTGGGAATTTGAGGGCTTATATTTGTTTGGGCAGGGTGTTGGGGCGATTGAGCTTGTAATGTTGTTTGGAAGGAGTTGAGGTGAAAGTCTTGCAGGATTTTTGGGGGAGTGCATGTAATCGATTGAGGACTGAAATCTTATTTATTAGTGGTGGTGGGTGGGTCAGAAAATGCTGTCCATAAAATTGGTGCATGGTGGACAGAGCAGGGCAGGGTGGGGCAGTGTAAAGAACGTTTTTTTTCTTGGACTATGACTTTAAGATTGGACTATGGCTTTAACAACTACCATGGCTGCAGTTTAAAAGAGATGTTCACTGGAGCAGGAAGAAGAAAATCTACAATGCTGCTATCTCCTGGAATAGTATGTGCCAGGTTTGGACAGAATGGTGCTGGAAAGGAGACCTGGTTTAAGAGGGAACTGCCTAGCGATGGCATTTTGATTGACTCCTGACCAAGTGGCCAGGTTTTGTGTGAAGATAGTGCTATAGATCAGCTCCCAGCCTGAAAAGAGGAAAGACATAAGAACATAAGAACTAAGAGCAGGAGTAAGCAATTCAGCCCCTCGATCATGGCTGATCTCATTCCGGCCTCAACTCCAATTTCCCGCCCTCTCCCCATAACCTTTCAACCCGTTACTAATTTAAAAAATCTGTCTATCTCCTCCTTAAATTTATTCAGCGTCTCGGCATCCACTGCGCTTTGAGGCAGTGAGTTCCACAGATTCAGGACCCTTTGAGAAAAGTAATTCCTCCTCATCTCTGATTTAAATCTACCACCCTTTAGCCTAAAACTATGGCCTCTCATTCTAGAATGCCCCATAAGGGGAAACATCCGCTCCACGTCTACTTTGTCTATCCCCTTTAGCATCTTATATACCTCAATTAGATCTCCTCTCATCCATCTAAACTCTAGTGAGTGTAGGCCTAAACTGCTCAATCTCTCCTCATAAGACAAGCCCCACATCTCTGGAATCAATCTAGTGAACCTCCTCTGAACTGCCTCCAATGCAATTACATCCTTCCTCAAGTAAGGGGACCAAAACTGTACACCGTACTCTAGGTGTGGTCTCACCAATGCCTTGTACAGTTGCAACAACACTTCCCTATTTTTATACTCTATTCCTTTAGCAATAAATGCCAAAATTCCATTTGCCTTCCTTATTACCTGCTGTACTTGAACACTAGCTTTCATGCAGGAGGACACCCAGATCTTTCTGCACTGAAGCATTCTGAAGTTTCTCTCCATTTAAATATTAAGTCACCTTTTTATTCTTCCGCCCAAAATGGATAACCTCACACTTATCCACATTAAATTCCATCTGCCAAATTTTGGCCCATTCAGCTAACCTGTCCATATCCATTTGTAAATTTCTTATTTCTTCATTGCAACTTACTTTCCCACCTATTTTGGTGTCATCTGCAAATTTAGATATAGTACCTTCTATCCCTGAATCCAAGTCATTAGTATAGATTATAGATAGTTGGGGCCCAAGGACCGAACCCTGTGGCACCCCACTAGTTACAGCTTGCCATCCAGAAAAAGACACATTTTTTCTGACTCTCTGCTTTCTGTTGGTTAGCCAATCCTCTATCCAAGCTAATACATTACCCCTAACTCCATGTGATCTTATCTTGCGTATTAATCTCTTGTGCGGCACCTTATCAAAGGCCTTCTGGAAGTCCAGATATACTACATCTACAGGATCCTTATTATCCACTTTGCTTGTCACATCTTCAAAGAACTCTAGCAAATTAGTCAAACACAGTTTACTCTTCATAAAACCATGCTGACTCTGATGGATTGCATTTTGACTTTCCAAATGCCCCAATACTACTTCCTTAATAATGGATTCCAACAATTTCCCAATGACAGATGTTAAACTAACTGGTCTATAGTTTCCTACTTTCTGCCTCCCCCACTTTTTGAATAAGGGCATTATATTAGCATTTTTCCAATCCACTGGAACCTTTCCAGAATCCAGGGAATTTTGGAATATTATAGCCAATGCATCCACTATCTCCGCTGCCACTTCCTTTAAGACCCTGGGATGTAGGCCATCAAGTCCTGGGGACTTGTCACCCTTTAACCCCAATAGTTTGCTCAGTACTTTTCTCTAGTGATGGTGATTGTTCTAAGTTCCTCCTTCTCTATACCCTCTGCACTACCTGTTACCATTGGGGTGGTACTAGTGTCCTCCACCGTGAAAACTGAGGCAAAATATTGATTAAGTGTCTCTGCCATTTCTGCGTTCCCCACTATTAACTCCCCAGTCTCATCCTCCAAGGGACCAACATTCACTTCAGCTACTCTCTTTCCTTTTATATACTTGTAGAAGCTTTTGCTATCAGTTTTTACATTTTGCGCTAGTTTTCTTTCATAATTTACCTTTGCTCTTTTCATTATTTTTTTAGTAACCCTTTGTTGATCTTTAAAAGTTCCCCAATCTTCCAGCCTGCCACTGACCTTTGCAATTTGGTATGCCTTAGTTTTTGCCTGTATGTTAACTTTAACTTCCTTGCTTAGCCATGGATGCTTTTTCCCCCTCTTACCATCTTTCTTCCTCTTTGGGATATATTTTACTTGGGAGGAATTTAATTTCTCCTTAAATGTCTGCCACTGTTCATTAACTGTCCTATCTTGTAGTCTTCCTGCCCAGTCCGCTAGGGCCAAATCTGCCCTAATGCCTATGTAGTTACTTTTGTTTAACTCCAGAACACTAGTTCTCACTCTCAAATTGAACTTGAAATTCTAGCATGCTATGATCACTCTTCCCTAGAGGATCTTTTACTATGAGATCATTAATTAATCCCATCTCATTACACAAAACCAAATCCAGAATAACGTGCTCCCTGGTTGGTTCCACAACATATTGCTCCAAGAAACAATCTCTAATACACTCTATGAACTCTCCCTCAAGGCTACCCTTGCCAATTTGATTAGTCCGATCTATATGCATATTAAAATCACCCATGATTATTGCCGTGCCTTTTTTACATGCTCCCAGTATTTCCTGGTTTATACTGTGCCCTATTGCTGAACTATAGATTACTCCCACCAGGGACTTCTTTCCCTCGCTATTTCTTATTTCTACCCAGACTGACTCTACATCTTGCTCTCCAGTGCCTATATCATTCCTCACTATGGAACTAATCTCTTCCTTTACTAACAAAGCTACACCATCTCCTTTTCCTTCCTGCCTATCCTTCCGAAACACTGAGTACCCCTGGATATTCAACTCCCAAACCTGTTCTCTCTGTAACCACGTCTCAGTAATCGCCACCAAATCATACCTATTTATCTCTATTTGCGCTGTTAACTCATTAGTTTTATTCCGAATGCTACACGCATTCAGATACAAAGCCTTTACGTTTGCCCTATTGTCAATTTTCCCTATTATATGATTCTTTGGTGCAATATGGCGTTCACGCAGTCTGTCCGTTCCTTTCACTTTTTGGTAACAATCAGCCTCGTCACTAACCTGCACTCTTACCCTCTCCTTAAACTTTGATTTTTTATATTTCCATGCAACTGAACCCTCCCCCCCAACTATTTAGTTTAAAGCCCTATCTACAACCCTCTTCCCAGACTGCTTTACAGCGAAGGTGACTGCAGAGGACACACTTCCCAGACCTGAAACCTCTCTCTCTCCTGTTTTTTTGCAAGACTCCAGTATTCTGACCATAGTAACTAACTGGCTATTTCTCACATCGCTGTATCCTATTTTCTTTGAGAAACCCCTGTCAGGAGGAAAAGGGAAAAAATCACCCGTAGAGACATTAAAAGCAAGTTTCAACCAGAGAACCACAGACTGTAAGTGCTGAGAAACCACCTCATGTCAGCCACAACAACCTGTAAGGAATTTGGAAGAAATCAATCAAAGATAACCCATCTAATCCTGAACTCGGGATTGGTGCTATTGAGCTGTTTAATCTCACCCTTAAAATCCATGTTTTGTGTGTCTTATGTGTCCGTGTGTTTGTGTATAGGAGTTTAAGAAGGGTTAGAGTTTGAGTTATAGAGTTAAAAGTTAGCAGTTCATATTTCTTTTGCCACTGGTTACAGACAATTTGTTTTATAAACAATTATTTACTTGTTAGTCTTACAGACCTGGTGCTCGTATTCTTTTAGCCTAAATTAAACAGAGGTAGAATTGGGGCAATCTGGTGGACTGATTAAACTTCTCACATTTGTCTCGGCTCTGGGAAGCAGTGAGGCTTGACACTATGGCGCACTATCCCCAAGGAGTCATCACAGGCAGGCTTTGAAAACTTGTTCAGTGGGTGGGGGTTTGGAAACTTTTCAGTTAGGAGCTGACTTGTACCACAAGATGTGACCCTTTTGTAATTCATCAGTCACATAACTTTGTCTAGAATCACCACCTACAGATAGAAACCCTTTGGAGCCTTGAGACCACTGAATATTTCCAATAATTAATAGATGGCAAGATGAGTAAACATTATTCATGTAATTTTTAATATAGGCTATAACTTTTACTGGTTACTGATAATTAAAGCTAGTCTCTAAATTAAATAATAATAAAATGGAAAAATAATTATCATATTAATAATTGGGAATAGCATATGAGGTACACTTTGTAGTATAAGGGTATCTGGCATATCAAGGGTTAATGTGAGACTGGGAAACAGTACTGCCCACAGTGTGATGTAAAGAGACAAATGACCTGAGACCAGGGGTCAGTTGTGGACTGGACAGAGACCTCTGTAAAAGCAAGTATGGGGTTAGCTCATGTGTATGTACATAGTTATGTGTTATCACTTAATGTTCAACCATACAAGATTAAGAACCTCTTTGTGAGACCTACTGAACATACAACATACAACACATTTGGCATCATGACATGAAGAACTGTTATAAGCGGTGTAAATGCTATTGAATAATGTTAAATTTTCAAGTGCTTGCCTTTCAATCACATTGGATGATTCTAAGGTGAGTGGAGAAAAATGATGTGGAGAAGAACCTGAGTTGTATAACAGAAATTAAGAAAGAAAGAACTTGCATTCATATAGCACTTTTCACAACCTCAGGAGATCCCAAAGTGCTTTACAGCTGTTGTGGTCACTTTGACAAACAGACCACAGGAGGCTCAGGTACAGGTCACGATCGTTTATTCGAGCAATTGCAAGGAGAGAACCATCTCAATGCAGCTTGAGACAGTACTCTGCTAAATTACAAGTGTTCAACATATTTATACATTATTGGTCACGTACAAGAACAGTTTCCAGATTCTGATCTCGTCAACATGTAGGTTTACATTAAACAGACATCTCTGGTAACAGGTACATGCATCGTATGTCCCTATTTTCACCCAGGCAGAGACCTTCCCTCCCATCTAAGCTGGGACCATCTATCCTTCCCCTATCTGTTGAAGAGCACACTTAATCTTGGTTGTTTTCCAACCTAAGTCTCCAGTCTAACTCCCAGGACCTTGCTAGTGATTGCAAACCCTGAGGGTGTACAAAGTTTGAGAGTGTATAAGGTTCATCTGGCTTAACTGTTTAATTGTTGATTTACTGGTCTGCGCTGGCCTGCCTATAGATTCTAATTTAAGTAATTCATTCCCTTATAATGAATTCTCCCTTACCATAAATTCTCATTTACTTTCTTCCCCCTAACACAGCCAATTAAACATGAATTAATTGAACTGTAGTCACTGCTGTAACCTAGGAAACAGAACAGCTAATTTTCACACAGCAAGACACCATAAACAGCAATGAGATGTTAACTAGGTAACCAATTTTAGTTACAGTGGTTGAGGGATAAATATTGGCCAGGATCCTGGGTTCCTTTCAAATCCTTCTGTGGGATCTTTGATGTTGATCTGAAAGAACAAACTGGGCTTTTATTTAACATCTCATCCAATAGCGCCTCTGAAAGAATGGCACTCTCACAGTACTGCACTGAAGGGTCAACCTAGATTATATGCTCAAATCCCTAGAATGGGATTCAAATCCACAGCTTTCTGACTCAGATAAAAATGCTACCACTGAGCCAAGATTGTCTTCTCAGCTTCAAAGGCTTGTGTACATACAATCCCAGTTCTTTATTCCTTCATTTTCTTTAAAATTGTACACTTTGGTTTATGTTGTCCCTTCTCATTCTTCCTCCTAAAATGAAGCACTTGCCACTATTCTGCATTAAATTTCATCTGTCAAGTTTCCGACAATTTCACCAGTCTTTGTATTTGCTTTTGAAGCTTGCTTCTATCCTCCTCATTGCTTACTACATTCCTTGCCCCTATAGCCAAGTCCTGGTCATTAGTGACCCGGATTTTGTGGTAGTAGTAAAGCTGTCAGCATTCACCGCCATTACTCATCTGAAATTGACAGCAACGCTGTAGTCCACACATGTGCAGTTAAAACATGGAAATCCAGAAGTTGCTTATACAGTTCTGCAGAGAGTGTGCTATTGATGATTCCCCCAAGACTGCAATCAATTGGAAATCGATGAACCGATAAGTTCTTCCACTCTTACACTCTTAGTATCGTTGTAAAAATCCTTGAGAAAGTTACACCTTGTTGAATGAGGAGCAGCTGAGTTTTTAACTGCATACTAAGTTCATAATTACTGCTTAACAACCTCACTGACCCTGAAAGGAGTAATTTTATATTTGCTGAATGTCAAATTCTATATGTTAAAGTTTAAAAAAAATTATGATAGCTTATGCTCTACCTTAATCCCATGTGTACATCTTAATAATTTATTTTGCTATCTGTAAAAATTTAAGATTAAAATGGAAGAGATTCAGGGTTTTTTAATTTCCTGATTTGCCGCCTGGGAGAGTACATCAATGTGATTGGCTGCTTACCCTGCTTGATGAAATCACTGCTGCTGGATGCATGGTGACTCCCTTCACTTGGTGCCAGAAACAAACTCATCAGGAAAGGGGAAGTCCATGCCACAGGGGTCGCTAGGTCTTTGTGGGTTGCTCTCTTTGAGGTCAGTGGTGAGCACCTTTGCTCTGTTTCTGACCACAAAATTCAATATGCATCAGAAAGAGTTGTGGTTCTAATATCCACCCCTGGGGACACTGCTGTACAGATTTCTCATGTCTGAACAGCCACGGTTCTCTTGTTTGTGTCCCTTAGCAAATTTTGTAATTAAAATGTTAAATCACTGTTCTGACCACTTAGCAGGCAATGAATGCACTTCCATTTTCAATTTCATAAGAAATTGATCTGCTTAAAATATATTTTCCATGAATTTTAATTATAATTGCCTGATCCAACACCCCTGACTTAATTTGAAGTAATATTCCCGAGTTTACCTGACCCGTAACATTAAATATTTCATACACCTTGATGTGTTTCCTTCTCTTGTCTTCTTTATAGACAACAGAATTTCAGTTACTCTATGTAGGGTGCCAGTTTACCAAATAAATGATTAATATTCAATGCTAACTTGGAACCATATCGCTGTTCCTTCACTGTTGCTGGGTCAAAATTCTGGAACTCCCTTCCTAGCAGCACCTTGGGTGTCCCTACACCACATGGACTGCAGGTTCAGGGAGGTGGCTCACCATCACCTTCTCACAGGCTATTACGGATGGGTAACATATGCTGGCCTAACCAGCTACACCCACATCCCTTGAAAAACAAATGATGCAAGGAGAGCATAGCATTCGATTTGGAGCACCATAAATATCTAACAATGTGCACAGAAACAGGAATGGATGCATTCATCCTGACATGTGGCACAGCTTTTTTTAAGATTTTAAAACTTCATTTTTGATTCTTTAAAATGTCAGATACCAGATGTATTTGTGAGCATTTCCTTTCATTTTCAGGTCAGACTTACCTACTTGTGCACCTGAATCCTTCAATAAAATTAAAGCCGAATTGTTACCCTCAACCTTCTGTTTTAATAAGTTTCTTGAAATGCTCAATCATTACAATATTGAGTTTCTCATTTTTAAATATTTTGCTCCTGAATTAAAATGAATATGTAACTGTGTTCCATTCCAACTATCATTCCGTTTACTTAAGTGTGATGCGTGCCTACCCATACGGCTTTCATTTATGGTGCAATATTGCAAATGAAACAGGAACCAGTTGTATGGGAGGAAAATGAGTATTGATATCAATGCGAGCCATCTTTCGCTTTATCTGGAGGTCGAGAATGGATCGTGTCTGCAGGGACGCAATGTACAAGCCTCTAGATAGGGGTGGAAAAATGTGCCCAAGATCACCCTTATCCTGATGGCCACCTTTGTGTGCGGTTGCATCAAGCTGTGCGTAGACCCTCGGTATGCAAACACCAAGTGCAGAATTTTGCCCTTGATGGGTGGGTGGCCCCCACTGGCTCGGCGGTGGGCAGTCAGCTGATCGCTGCCGCTGAAATGGGCCCCGCCACCATTTTGAGTGGGTGGACCAATTAAGGCCCGCCCAGTGGGCCACCCGACGGGAAGTGCTATGCGCTTCCTGTGCAGGGGGTGAGGGATTCCCCAACTGTCAAAGTGCGCTCTTTCGCACATGCGCGCGAAAGAGTGCACATCGCCCTGAGACTAAGTGCTATCTCAGGGAGAGCACTGAAAGTGTTATAAACTTAAAAAATAGAAAAATAAAAAAATTATTAACATGTCTCCCTCATATGACAATGTTATATGAGATAGGGCATGTTAATAAATATCACATAAAGTTTATTAAAGTTTTTTAAAACATACATGTGGATGAGGTTTCATGTTTTTTCAGAAGCCCGCTGGGGCTCCTGGCCTGCCCGTCAACCTTAAGATTGGATGGGCAGGGCCTTTAATTGGCTTAATTATCCTGTCAATGGCCTCAATTGGCCATTGACAGGTTGGCGGGCGGACAGCTGATTTCGCTGTCCGCCCGCCTTCCTGAATATTTAAATGGTGCGGGATGACATCGGGGGTTCCTCCCGACATCATCCCGTGTCATTTTCGTGTTGGCGAGCGGGCCCCGCCCCCAACTCGCTGACGGAAAAATTCTGGCCCAAGTATCAATACGTGCTGAGGTTCTACCTGTCCCCGGTGTTGCGAAGGATGGGTCTGGCCATGCTGCCGCGGAATGCTCCAAGCAGTTGGACCGTGCCGTACCACCTGTCTCTCGTGGAAAAATTTATGCAGAGCAACACCTTTGACCACAAGTCCATCAGGCAGTGGTCAGCACGTAACGTCTTAGAGGCCCTGTGGGAAAAGGGGAGGGTGGATCCTGTGGGATGGTTCCCTGAGCAGACTGTCAAAGTCATTTGGCAGAATGCCTCATCGCCAGAACTTTCCAACAAGCACCAAGATGTAGCTTGGCTAGTGGTGAGAAAGGCCCTCCCCGTCAGATCCTTCCAACATGCCAGGAATCTCACCCCCTCTGCACATTGCCCTCGAGGTAGCTGTGGTGGGGAAGAGACCGTTGTTCACCTCCTTGTGGATTGTGCCTTTGCAAAGAAGGTCTGGAGAGAGGTACAGTGGTTTCTGTCAAGGTTTATCCCGAGCAGCTCTGTGACACAGGACTCTGTGCTCTACGAGCTGTTCCCAAGGATACACACCAAGACAAACATCAACTGCAGCTGGAGGATCATCAACTTGGTGAAAGATGCTCTTTGGTCTGCCTGAAACTTGTTGGTCTTCCAGTGCAAAGAGTTGTTCACGACCGAGTGTTGCAGACTGGCACATTCCAAGGTCCAGGACTACGTGCTGAGGGATGCAGTAAAGCTTGGGGCAGCCGCCGCAAAGGCACAATGGGGAAAGGTCACTGTCTAAAACCTTTCTGCCATAGTGCACCAAGGGGCTGGGAAAGGTATAGACCCCTCGGGCTGTACAGCTCACAATAAATGTATGCATTGAATACTAATTCTATTGAAGCACCTCAGAGTGCAACATGATGTATGTTGATAACTCCAATACCACTGCACTGCCTGATTGTCTGTAATGACCATATTGAAATTATTGTAATATTCATTGATTGTATTGAAGCACCTCGTGATCCATGTGTAAAAGTTGAATCTGATTGCACTTTTTGTGATGACGATTTTGAAATGTTTTGTAATGTTCTTCCAGATATTTTATGAATAAAGTATATTTAAAACAAGAGTATTGATATTTAAGGGGCTATTCTATAGGCCGGCAACATCCAAGTTCATTCTCTATCCTCTGCTGAGGTAGCTATAATCCCAAATCAGAACAGTGGGTACTGTCAGAATTAGAATGTATGGGTCAGTGATTGGAATAAAAATCATCCAGATTCCCGACTAATATTCTCTATCCCATTGATTCCTACTGGAAGCGTATCTACTGTGGGGAGATGGGATCAATGGCATCTGTGATATCCCTAAGCGTTGAATAGGTCCCTGGCACTGACTGCCTTGGCTTGTACACATTTAAAACTGAGTCTGGCTGCAATTATGGTAGGGGGTTGGGCTGGAGTTTAACTGACACCTCTAACCGGGCGGGGGGGTGGGTGGGAGGGGGATGGATGCATAAAGTTGAGCATTTTAAATCAATTAAATGATATTGCGTTGCATGCAATCAGGGGAAAGACAAATTATCGATATAGATTTAAAATTAAGTCGGTAAATGGACAGAGATTAAGGTATCAGTTAAACTCCAGCCCAACCCCCTGACCCATACATTCTGATTCTGACAACGACCCCCTGTCCTGAATTGAGACATATCTGGAATATAGATTTGAGGTGATTAGTAAGAGAGCTAAAGGCGACATGAAGAAAATATTTCTTTTTGAATGCACTGTGTGGTGGAGGCGAATTCACCGGCGGCTTTGAAAAAGGAATTGAATAATTAGCTGAATGGAAAATAAAATGCAGGGTCTCTGGGGGAGGGGTATGGGCGAGAGAGGAAAAAGGCATGGTTGAGTTTTTTTGGAGTGAGCTAGCAGGGAGAGGAGGGGGCGAGTAGCCAGCTTCTCGTGCCGCTGGGACGCCATTCTCATTGGTTTGGAGGTGGGCGGGGCCAATCTCATTGTTGTGATGACGTAGAGCTCGTATCCAAGCGACGGGCCGCCCCAACAAAGGAGGCGCGCAGGCGCAGGAGGTGGAAGGAGCGAGCGACTCTCATTCACCATGGCAACGGCTGGTTTCCAGGCCAGAATCACTTTACTATGAAATATATCTCAATATAAAATCTACCCTTTTGCGGTCTGCTGGTGGCGGTGGTGGGTGGGGGGGAGGTGGAGGAACGTAAGGATATTATTAATAATAAAAAGAGAGAGAGGCAGCAGCTTGCCCCTCCCCCCCTCCCCCCTCACATAGGGGCTGGGCCCGTCACCCGGCAACCGGGAGCAAAGCGATGAGAAGAGACTGAAGGATGATACCGAGCAGCTCTGGCGTTTTGACCCTGGCTTCGTGCCTGTTGCTTTGGCGCTGCTCGGCAGCCAGGAAGACGATGGTGGTGCTGCACCACAACGGCTCGAGCGACATGCAGCCGACGCTCGAGGGGCCGCACGCCACATGCCCGGAGCGGTGCCGCTGCTACATCAACATCCTGTCCTGCCACCCGCCCATGCCGGTGGGCTCGCACAACCACGACTCGGCCACCGACCTGGGGGAGCCGGGCACGACCGAAGCCAGCAGCAGCAGCAGCAGCAAATCGCCGCACTCCAAAGACCTCAACACCACGGCGGGGGAGAGCATGGACCTCCTCACTGAAGTACCCCATGGGATCAGAGGCACCATGTCTGGCAATGTCCTGACACCATTCACTGTATTGTAGGTTTTAATATCCACTTACTTTTCGTAAACGTGTTGCTCATGAGCCATTAAAAGTTAGCATGCAGGTGAAACATCAATAAAAAAAGGCAAATGGTATCGCAAGGAGATTTGAGTACAGAAGTAAAGATACCTTGCTGCAATTGTACCGAACCTTGGTGAGATGGCACCAAGTATTGTATACAGTTTTCACCCCTTTATCTAAGGAATGATATACTTGCCATGGAGGCAGTGCAATCGAGGTTCACCAGACTAATCCCTGGGATAGCGGGATTGTCTTGAGAGATTGAGGGAATTGGGCCTGTATTCTCTAGAGTTTCCAAGAATGAGAGGTGATCTCATTGAAACTTACAAAATTCTTACAGTGTGTTACAGGGTAGGATGACAGGGTAGGAAGGATGCTTCCCCTGGCTGGTGAGAACCAGGGGGACATAGGTTCAGAATAAGAGGTAGGCCATTTAAGACAGATTTGAGAAGGATTTCTTCACTCAAAGGGTGGTGAATCTTTGGAATTTTCTACCCCAGAGGGCTGTGGAAGCCCAATCATTGAGCATGTTCAAGACAGAAATGGATAGATTTCTGGTAACTAATGACATCAAGGGATATGGAGATAGCGTGGGAAAGTGGCATTGAGGTAGATGATCATGGTAGATGACCATGATCTAATTGAATGATGTGGTAGGCTCGATGGGCTGAATGGCCTACTCCTGTCCCTATGTTCCTAAACTAGGGTTGACAAGTTGTTTCTTTTAGCATGATTTAAAAAAAATCTGGCTGTTTAGATGTGTTCTAACAGCTACTTCTATAATGCACATTTTGTGTGCATTGTAGGAAAAGATCATGCAACCCATCCAGTTTACTTCATTCTCATTGACTCTGTTTCATCCTATGATGTAACATAATTTCTGTGCCCAAATATGGTGAATTGGAAAACAACCTTAAATCATATTATCATTTATGTAGCCAGTTTTATGTTGATTAGAAGTAGTTTTGTGTAGTCCACAAAAGTAGCCATTTAACTCTGGAAATTATGGAGTGTTCTAAAGCCCTGAGGTGTGAATCCAGCATGAATACTTCCATTAAGTTAACTTTTATGGAACTGTGGTGCCTTATCACCTGGATATAGAGTTTTCAGGCGGGATAGATCGGGGAGTAAAAAAAATTGGGGGTGTAGCATTATTGGTGAAAGAATCAATTACAGCTGTGAGAAGGAATTGATATACTAAATGAACAGTGTGAAGGGCACAGAGGACACAAAATTCTTGAGCTGCTTTCGAGAGAACTTTTTTAGTCAGTACATAACTAGCCCAATGAGAGGGGCACAAGTGGATGAAGTAGCAGTGGGGTGTCATTTAGGAGATAGTGACCATAATAGATTTAGCTACATTTAGCATCATAATGGCAAAGCACAAAGATAGAACAGGAGTAAAAGTTCTAAATTGGGGAAAGATAAATTTTACAAAGCTGAGAGGTGAACTGGCAGTGTGGCTGCCTCTTTTTTAATTCTGAGCTCAACTCATAAGGCCTCATTTGGCGAAAGTGGGCTGGATACAGCTACTAGAAGGGAAAATAGTGTCAAATTAGTGGGAGACATTCAAAAGCGAGATTCTACAGGCACAGTGTAGACACGTTCCCACAAAGAAAAAGGATGGTGCTGCCAAATCTAGAGCCCCCTGATTTCCAGAAGAATACAGGGTAAGATGAAGCAGAAAAAGAAAGCTTATGACAGTCACAAAAAGCTTAATACTGTAGAAAGTCTAGAGGAATAAAGGGTTAAGTAAAAAAGGAAATTAGGAAAGCAAAGAGAAGATATGAAAAAATGTTGGCAGGTAAAATCAAAGAAAACCCAAAGATATTTTACTAGCATATTAACAGCAAGAGAATAACTAAGGAAAGGGTAGGGCCTATCAGAGAAGTATGTGGTAACTTATGCGTTGATGTTGAAAATGTGGACAGGGCCCTTGATGATTACTCTGTGTCTTCCTTCACTAAGGAGAATGATGATGCAGACATTCTTGTTAAAGAAGAGCAGTGTGAAATATTATATACAATAAGCATAATGAGAGAGGAAGTACTGGAGGGACTGACATCCTTGAAGATGGATAAATAACCAGGGCCAGATGGATTGTATTGCAGGCTGTTAAAAGAAGCCAGGGAGGAAATAGTGGATGCTCTGAAGATCATTTTCCAATCCTCACTGGATACAGGCGAGGTACCAAAGGTGTGGATGTCTGCGAATGTGTGCCATTATTTATAAAGGGTGCGAGGGATAGGCCAGAAAATTATAGGCCGGTCAGTCTGACTTTGGTGGTGGGCAAATTATTGGAAACAATTCTGAGAGATAGGGCAAACTGTCACGTAGGCACGGATTGATCAGAGATAATCAACAAGGTTTTGTTAGGGGAAGATCGTGTCTTACTTCCTCAAAAAATTCGATTAAGTTAGTAACAAGGAGGATTGATTAGGGTAGTGTAGTGGATGTTGTCTACATGGATTTTAGTAAGGCATTTGACAAAATCCCACGTGGCAGGCTGGCCAGAAAAGCGAGATCCTATGGGATACAGGGGAAGGTAGTGAGATGGACCCAAATTGGGCTCAGCGACAGGAAACAAAGGTTAATGGTTGATGGATGTTTTTGCGAATGGAAAACGATTTCCGGTGGCATTCCACAGCGCTCAGTGTTGGGGCCCTTACTGTCTGTTGTATATATTAATAATTTGGAGTTAAATGTGGGAGGCATGATCGGGAAATTTGCAGATGACACTAAAACCAGCCTTGTAGTTGATAGTGAAGAAGACATTGAGTTTAGTTCATATTTTATATAGTTTACTGTTGTTCGGTCCCTTATTTTCAAACAATCCCCTTACTCATTTCCATAGCTTGTTCAAACATCTTTCTCCCTGTACATACATTGTGCATCAAGATGCAAGGATGCCTTGTTGCCAGTTTCAAACCACTTGCTTCCAGATGAGATGAATCCACCAGACAAATCTCAGGCCAACTAATCATTCATTCTGCTACAAGCATCAGTTTGGACCAAATTGCTTAAGTATACGTTCTGAGATTGTATTTTAAGAAGTTAAACTGGGCAAGCTAAAAGATGATCCTGAACAATCGTTTTGATTCTATCTGCCAACTTATAATTTAGATCTATGTCACACGCTTATTACTTGGCTATGGCCATTGTTCATTGTTAGACCTGGGCAGTTGTGAATCTTTGGAATTCTCTACCCCAAAGATTTGTAGATGCTCCATAGTTCAATATATTTAAGGCTGGGACAGACAGATTTTTGGTGTCTTAGGGAATTGCAGGATATGGGGAGCGAGCAGGAAAATAGAGTTGAAGCCCAAGATCAACCATAATCGTATTGAATGGCGGGCTGATCAGGCTCCATGGACCATGTGATCTACTCCTGGTCCTATTTCTTATGTTCTTATGGGCAGAAAGGCAGGGAGTAAAAGACACAAGATAAATTTCATAACAGATCTGCTTAAGTAAAACTGTCAAGCATTTTACAAGAGAAAGGAGTTATAAAAGTAACCTTTTTCTGAATGTATAGTTAATGACTGGTAGAGAATTTTTCAGCTTCTCATGTCGCTGTTGCTTCCTTTGCTAATCACCTTGACCCAAATCTTCCAGTATTGGATTGTTGGAGATTTGATGCAAGCTGAGAGATGGGTGTCAGGACCCTACAGAAATCCTGACGATGCACGGAAATTGCCTGGGAAGTTTAAACATCAGATGGGCTGATTTCTGTTGCCTGATACCCTCCGCTAAAGTCTCCAACACTGAGTTCAGTGTCAGAGAGTTGGGCCTGTGTGTGGGACTTGTCTGCATACCTGGAAATGTTACGCTGGTTAAAAGCTGGTTTAACTCTGTGATTAGCCAGCGAAATTGAACTGAGCACCACACCTACCGGCCCCCCCACCCCCCACCAATCCGACCCGGCTACCACTTGACCACCCACTTACTCACTGAAAGCCCTTAAAGTACATACCTGAATATGGCTGCTACTGTTGTGAAAATGTTGTCTTCATTCGTCTTTTCTTGCACTTGATGGTCTTCCCTGTGGATGTCTGTGCTGACCCTTTGACGCTTCAGCTGGGATCGGAAGCCCAAGGTGAAAAATCATAAAAGGGTTTGGTGGCAGAAATCTTTGCGGGCATTGTCAGTGTGTGCAGTGTTGATGCTGGGCCTATAAAACAATGCCTTTTGGCTCTCTCTCGATCGTTCTGCCCAGAGGAACAGTTTCTTGCTATTGTCCGTCCAGACCCCTCATAATTTTGAAAACCCCTATCAAATCTCCCCTTAATTTTCTCTTTTCCAAGGGGAACAGCCCCAGCTTCTCCAATTAGTCCATGTGTCTGAAACTCCTCATCCCTGAAACTATTCTTGTGCGCCTTTTCTGCACCCCAGTAATGCCTTCACATTCTTCCTAAAGTATGGTGCTCAGAATTGGACACAATACTCCAGTTGAGGCCAAACCAGGGCTTTATACGTGTTTGAATTGATTTTTTTCTTCTTTACTACAATCTCAGAAGTATTTGAGATTTCCAGTTTTCTCAAATGAAGAGGAGTAGTTTGAAGAAAAGTCTTCCCATCTTTTCCTTACCAGAGTGCATAATCTCAGAGTAAGCGGGCGCCAATTTAAAACAGAAATGAGGAGGAATTTCTTCTCTCAGAGGGTAGTCAATCTGTGGAATTCTTTATCAGAGGGCTGTCGAGGCTGGGCCGTTAAGTACGTTCAAGGCTGAGATAGACAGATTTTTAATCAGTAAGGGAATCAAGGGCTATGGGGAAAAGGCAAGAAAGTGGAGTTGAGAGTTATCAGATCAGCCGTGATCTCATTGAATGGTGGAGCAGTCTCGATGGGCCGAATTGCCTACTTCTGCTCCTACTTCTTATGGTCTTATTCTCTTTTATTTATCACGTCTATTATTTCATAGCTGCACAAAACGCACACCCATTGGTCAAATACTGGTTTCCTTTTGGAGCTGAATTCTGATCAAGGATAATAAGGATAAGTTTGTTTCTTTTGCATCATTTGTATCATGAAAATGTATTATAAAAACTCTGAAACATCAATCTTAAATTCTTACTGACGGTTTTACTGTTTTCAGTCACAGCAAAGCTGTCACCTGATGTGGGGATTTTCCTGGAATAATATTGAACCCTAACTTTGCTTTATATTTAATGATTCAGTACTTTGTGAATCTTTATTGGTGTAGGTGAGATATTGATCATCCCAATATGGGAAGAAAAACAATAACTCACTCATGATAATTCACAGTTTATTTTTCAACATTACTTTCCTCGACTTTAGATCCCTTTCAGAATGCATATTGCTTGCAATAAGAGTGCAAAGATGACCTACTCCTGGGCTTTTATATGCAGTAGATATTTAGATCCCAAAGCATGAATTGAAGAATAATAGGGAATTCACCATGTATCCTAGTAAACAATCCTCCCTCAAACAACCGTATCAAAAATAGATGAATTACTTATACAAAACCAAAAATCTGCAGATGCTGGAAATCTGAATTAAAGCTAAAAATGCTGTAAATACAAAGCAGATCAGGCAGCATCTGTGGAGAGAAACGGAGGTAATATTTCAGGCTGATGATCTTTCATCAGAGCATCCTGTTCTGATAAAAAGTAATTGACCTGAAACGTTAACTCTATTTCTCACCTGACCTATAGATGAATTACTTACTTCATTTATGGTGTGTGGGACTTAAATGTGCACAATTTGCTTATAAATGTTTACTTTTTCTTGCTCCACTACAGAGGTCTAGATTGACTTGACTGTGGTATTAGGGTCTGGCACATATAGGGTTAATGTGGGACTGAGTACAGTACTGCCTGTATAGTGATGTAAACGAACACATGACCTGCACCTAGGAGTCAATCAAGTGTTGGACAGAACCGTGTGCACAAGCAAGCATGGAGACAGTTTCTAGTTTGAACCCTTTACTGGAGATGTGTACATAATTCTTGTAGTTAATAAATACATACAGTTAACCTATTTAAGACTTCATTAAGACCCACTGAATGGTATCCAACACCCTACAACCTAGTGGCAGTGAATGGGAAAACCCAAAACCTCTCAAAAAATGCAGAGAGAAACTAAAATCCTGAAAGATGAAAGCATTCCGACCCAAAACCTCTCAAAAAATGCAGAGCGAAACTAAAATCCTGAAAGATGAAAGCATTCCGACTTGAAGAAAAGTTCGAGAAGCAGATGTGCAGAGGAAAAATGCCAGGGAAAAGCTCTAAAGAAAGGCTTGAAAGCTGAAGGTAGAAGTTTGCGGTTCCTCACTGCAGCAAAAGACTCTGTGGGATTTCTAGGGGCTCCAACTTCAGTTCCCAGAGTGCAGGGTCGGCAGACCTAGCAAGGGTGAGCTAAAACTTTCAAATTCCAAAAAAGCAAGCCCTGAGAAACTTTAAATAGTTCAATGGTCAGAAATTGCTGTTTATAAACTCCACCAGAAACCCCAAATTCTCAAGCTGGCGCTTGAACACCCAAACTCACTCGTAAAGGGAAATTAATTAATTGATTGACTAATTAATTAATTTGGAAGAATCACGACTAAAGAATCAGCTTTAAAGGCCACCAAAGGCCAAGATTTGATGGTTTTGCAACCCTAAAACATAGCGCTGAAACTGAAAAGCCTGTAGCTAGTCAATCCAAACAGCTATTGTTTAAATTTTTTTCAGGGCTGAGTGTGAGCACCATTACAGCAGGATCCCAGCAGGGCTGGCAGGTCTGGGTGAACCCTTTGTCTTCAAATGAACAGCGGTGTCACCTTGAATATCAGCAACTTCTTAAGGCTGAATTAACCATGGATTAAAAATCCAATTTACCAGATCAGCTTGGACTTATCCAAGGCCCAGATCAATCACATAATTGAGGATTTTGAGAAAAAGATTCCTTAGATACATGGTTGTTTTAGGCCTCGATAAAAAGACAGCAGCTAAGCAAGTTAACACACTCTCTTTACTCAGTAGGTCTGATAGCGGATGACATTATTGCTAGACAAAGAATCAACAAATTATCTGCTAAATTGCAAGAGGTACTAAAATCATTCTTTGTTTAATTTAACCCAGAAGTAACAAAATCCTTGAAAGGTCTAAAATTAATAAACTTGTCCAGCATCTAGGAGAACCTGTTGACTCATTCATTAATGATCTGTGTAGGATGGCTGAAGGCTGCGAATACGAGACCTAAAATCTGAATTTATCAGGGATGGAGTAGTTGTAGGAGCAGCAGAAGACACACACTCAGACATGCAAGCAAAGGCGAATCTAACCCTCGAGAAAGTTATCCAAGTTGTTAAGCAGTCTGTACTCCATGTGCAGCACAGGTCCATTGTAAGAGCAGAAAGTAAACCGTGGTACAGTCCAGTTAGTTAAACAGCACAGAAACAGGGACATTCTAGGTCAAGGGAAGCAACACCCTAGCCGACTAGTAAAGCGACCATGCCAGCGCTGTGGAGCAAAGTGCCCCCAACAGGCGAGATTAATGTCCTGCAATTCCAGGCCAGTGCTTTCAATGTAAAAGAATTGGACACTTTGGCAAACTGTGCAACGCCAAAACATCTAAATGCGTGGAAGACCCAAAGATGATTCAAGAAGTTGAGACTGCACACCAAGAAGACACACAGCCATGCTCCTTGAGTGAGGCCAAAAGTTCTGGATTTTCATATTGGAGTTCGAAAAGTTCGGCTAATGGCCATCCCGCAAACTTGAAATTGAACACGGGAGCCAGTGTTACGGGCCTATTAGACAGAGAATCATGGCTAGTGACCCAAGGGCTGATGCCACCCATGACACAAAGGTACAAAGCTTCAGTGAAAGGCACCCTGCAGGTGACATTGAGGTACAAGGACAAAAGAATCTGAAACTATTCACGGTCCACAACCGGGATTGTTTGCTACCAAGCCACAAAGCCTGTGTCGAACTTAACCGTCAACGTAAAAATTGACGAGGTCAACCAACAAAGGCCTGGCTCCAAGTATAAAAGTGAATTCCTGAAGTTCTTTACAGGGCTGGGGCGATTGAAAAATACATACAAGATCAAACTAAGGAGGATGCTAAACCCGTGTGCCTGTTCACGCCATGAAAGATTCCCCACCCACTCATGAAACAAGCTGGGTGAGATGACAAACATGGGATTCGCTTTCCCAGTCACACGATGACCTGCCTGGTGTTCCGGGATGGTTCCAGTCCCAAAACCTAACTGGTCTATCCGTATTTGTGTCGACCTGGCACAGCCCAATAAAGCCATAGCCAGAGAAATGCATCCATGTCCTCAGTGGACGAAAGCCTGACTAAACTCTCGAAGAGCATGGTATTTTCAAATCTGGGAGCTAACAGAGGTTTTTGGCAACTTCTCCTTGATGAAGAGTCCAGACTGCTGACCACATTCGTTACCCAATGTGGCAGATTCTGCTTTAACCGTCTGCCATTTGGAATCAGTAGTGTGCCAGAAATATTTCGACATACGGTTTTGGCCATTTTGCAGGACATAAAAGGGCTCATTTACCACTTGGGCGATGCATTGGTTCATGGTACAATGGTGCAGGAACATGAGAAGAGACTTGCAGCAGTCTTAGAGTGCCTGCAGGAAGCCGGACTGATGCTGACTGAGAAATATGAGATCTCCAAACCATCATTTCGGTTCCTGGGCCATATCGTCAACAGTAAAGGTATCATGGTGGACCCACAGACTACTAAAGCTATTAGTGAGTTCCCAACCCATCCTTGATTTCAGACCTCCAGCGATTTCTTGGGTATGTTGAACCAGCTGGAAAAACTTTTACCAAATTTGGCACGTCACAGAACCTTTGAGGCATCTGCTTAGGAAACACCAGGCATAGTTTTGGGATTCGCATCAAGAGCATGAGCAAGAACTCACTTGCATCAAGGCGATGCTGTTCTACACTGACATTCTACGACCATCCCTGCCAACTACCATAGCAGTGGATGCTTCGTCACGTGCATGCGAGAAGTTTTCAGAGCATATCATTGGCCTCAAGGTCTCGATCAAAATAGACCAGAATGTCTAGTCTCATTATTGGATGAAAAGGAACAAGCAAAGATGCCTTCCAGAATCCAGAGATTCCACCTACATCTCATGAGGTTCGCCTACAAAACGGTATACATCCAAGCTAAAAACCAAGCATCAGCAGACACAATTTCCAGGGCCACATAGGCCTTCTGACAAAACAGGATGTCAATATCAGCGAAGAGCTGGAATCGCACTCCTAATTGACAAGGAGACATGTGCCAACAACCACAAGTAAACTCCAATAGACTCGCCAGGAACACATGCGTGATGAGGAGTGTGCCTGCATCTGTCGCTGCTGCCAACAAGGGTGGCCACAACAGAGACCAAGTGGTAGTGCCATGATAGCTTGGCTTGAATAAGAAGAACACTTTACAGCCATAGATGACCTCCTGGTCTACAATGAGCGGCTGGTAATCCCAGTTTCCCTTCGGCTGGAGACCCTTCAAAAAATCCACCAGGGCAACCTGGGTATCACCAAGTGCAGGGCAAGGGCCCAATCTACTGTCTGGTGGCCAGGCTTTTCCAGGGCGATTGAGAACATCATAGAAAGCTGTTAAGTGTGTGCACTGCACAGGCAGGACCAAAGAGAGTCCCTCATCCCCACACAGTTTCCTACCAGACCATGGGAGAGGCTGGGCATTGACCAATTTGTCTTCAACAGTAAATTATTCCTAATAGTGGCGGATTACTTTTCCAGATGGGTTGAGGCGAAGCAACTATATACGACTACCACAGAGGCAGTAATTAAGGCACTGAAAGAGATGTTCACAAGCCATGGCATCCCGGACGAGATCATTTCTCGAAGGGAACCTGGGATTACCAGGTCAGAGGCTAGGAATCGTGCGACGAGTAACTCACCTCCTGACTCCCCAAAGCCTGTCCACCATCTACAAGGCACAAGTCAGGAGTGTGATGGAATACTCCCCACTTGCCTGGATGAGTGCAGCTTCCACAACGTTCAAGAGGCTTGACACCGTCCAGGACAAAGCAGCCCGCTTGATTGGCACCACATCCACAAACCTTCACTCCCTCCACCACCGACGCGCAGTAGCAGCAGTGTATACCATCTACAAGATGTACGGTAGGAATTCACCAAGGCTCCTTTGATAGCACCTTCCAAACCCACGACCACTACCATCTAGAAAGACAAGGGCAGCAGATAGATGGGAACACCATCACCCGGAAGTTCCCCTCCAAGCCACTCACCATCCTGACTTGGAAATGTATCGCCGTTCCTTCAATGTCGCTGTATCAAAATCCTGGAACTTCCTTCCTAACAGCACCGTGGGTGTACCTACACCACATGGATTGCAGCTGTTCAAGAAGGCAGCTCACCACCACCTTCTCAAGGGCAACTAGGGCTGGCCCAGTCAGCAAAGCCCACATCCCGTGGATGAATAAAAAAGAAAATTTTGATAACGGCCCATAATTTTCAAATGAGTACTTTGCGCAGTTTGCCACCACATCCAGCATCCACCACCGTACCAGCTCCCCGAGATACCCTCAGTCAAACGAGAAGGCTGAAAGAGAGGTCTGCACTATAAAAGCCCTCCTAAAAGAAGAATGAGGACTTTTCCACAGCACTGCTAACCTACAGGTCCAGCC
This sequence comes from Cetorhinus maximus, assembly GCF_964194155.1. Lineage (NCBI taxonomy): Eukaryota > Metazoa > Chordata > Chondrichthyes > Lamniformes > Cetorhinidae > Cetorhinus > Cetorhinus maximus. The sequence goes on from NC_135881.1 coordinate 31,372,085, forward strand.
TGTTACAATGTAGCATGGCCCCATCTGAACTCCTGATGGGTAGGGTTTTTAACTAAGGCTACCAGGGTTGGTAACCAAGGATTACCAGGACATCCAAGCAAGAGAGCAGTCCTACAGGCAGAAGCAGGTGACTGCCTACAACAAAAGGTATCGCACCAGGCACTTAAAAGGATGACCAGATCTGGATTAAAGACCTCGAGAGAGAGAGAGTGTACAGGAGGAGCCTCCTCCTCATCCCTAGAATGTTCATTCCCACAGTATAGTGGAGAGACATCGAGGAAGATACCCAAATGCCAGGACATCCTCCAAATCAACAGAGTTTACCTGTAATGACAGAGCCTATCACCCCTCCCACAGAAATGTGAATGTGATATGGAAGGGTTATAAGTCCTCCAGACCTCCTGAACATATGAACTCAGAGGCTTGAAGGGGGAGATGTAAATACATGGGGTAAGCTAGAATAACTTGAAATACATTGAATAAAGACTTGCTGGAGGTGTAGTATCAGGGTCTGGCACATATAGGGTTAACATGGGACTGAGGACAGTACTGCCCACACAGTGGTGTAAGAGAACACATGACCCACACCTAGGGACCAGTCTGGTGTTGGACAGAGCTGTGTGCACAAGCAAGCATGGAGACAGCTCCTAGCTTGAACTCTTTACTGTATATACGTACATAGTTCTTGTAATTAATAAATATAAACAGTTAACCAACTTAAGACTGCAAAGGCTTCATTAAGACCTACTGAACGGTATCCAACACCTTACAACATTGACCTCCAACTTTTCTTCTCTCCCATGAGGGCCATGTTGTTAGTTTATGCCTTAACCAAGATGGCACAACAATATATGGGGAATTGCAGGCATTCACCTTTGTCCTTGCATACCACTGCCCCATCTCCAATCTGTCCATCTTAAGTCCTTAATCGTATGAACATATAAATAAGGAGCAGGAGTGGGCTATTCGACCCCTCGAGCCTGCTTCACCATTTAATAAGATCATGGCTGATCTCATAGTAACCTCAAACCTGCATCCCGCCTACCCCCAATAACCTATCAACCCTTACCAAGAATCTATTCACCTCTGCCTTAAAAATATTGAAAGACTTTGCTTCCACTGCCTTTTCAGGTGGAGAGTTCCAAAGACAAAACAGTGGTCCTAATGTCGACCCCAGAGGGGTTTTTACAACAATTCCTGAGACTAGCTTTATAATTCCAGACTTATTAACCAAATTTAAATTCCGCCATCTACCATAGTGGAATTTGAACCCGTGTCCCCATAGTATAAGCCTGGGCCTCTGGATTACTAGTCCTGTACATTATCATTATGCCACCACGCCCCCTCATGTTGTTACCTCCCACATCTGAGCCCTTCTTTCCCACAACTCCGTTTGAGTCTCTTCAATTAGATTTATGTCCCTCCCAGAGGTCATAAACAGCTCTAACCAGAATCAGAAAGGACATCCTCTAAGAATGTGACCAAGGTAAGTTATCCTACGTACAAACAGAAAATGTAGGAAATACCCCGTTCAGGTAGCATCTGTGAAGAGAGTTAATGTTTCAGGCCTTTGACCTTTTATTAAAACTGGCAAAAATTGGGGTGTCACTTTTTATGTTTGATCAGGTGAATGTTATTCCATAGATGCTGATTAATCTGCAGTTTTTCACTAGTGGGGACTATGTAGAGGAACTAATTTGCAAGGAAATTACAGAGAAGTGCAAGACTTATAGACTAGTTATAATGGTGGACATTACTACCATCCCCGTCTATATTCAAATAATGGCTGTAAAGGGCAGAGAGAGACAAGAGTTCCCAGAGTATGTTCAGGAGAATTTTCTACTGCATTAAGTTTCCAGTTCAATAAGAAAGATGGCATTGCTGGACCTGGTTCTCGGGAATGAGTTGGGCCAAGTTAATCGAGTGCCAGTAGGGGAACATTAAGGGGGCAGTGATTATAAAGTTTAGATTGGTTATGGAGAAGGATAAGACCCAATCCAGAGTATGAATAATTAATTAGGGGAGAGTCAACTTCAATGGGGTGAGAAAGAATCTGGTCCAGATAAATTGGAATCAAAGGTTGGCAGGCAAAACTGTAACGAAACAAGTCTGTGTTTATTGGTGCTGTAATACTGCAGGACCATATTTTGTCTGCCTCAAAGGTACACATCACAGATAAGACCTCCTGATATATCTGTTCTTGAATGCCTTTGCAATAGTCTGTTCACATAGGAAGTTGTGGTTGTTTACTCCAAAGCTACTTTAGTTGTATCATGCCTTGGCCAGACCGTGCAGGGGGTGGCTGAAGTGACTAGTATAATTGCATTTAAGAGGAAACTAGACCAGCATATGGGAGAGAAGGGAAATAGATGGTTACAATGATAGATTTAGATGAGAAAAGATGGAGGGAGGCTCAAGTGCACCAGAAGTACCAGCATGGACTTTTAAAAAATTCTTTCACAGGATGTGGGCTTTGCTGGCTAGGCAGCATTTATTGCCCATCCCTAGTTGCCTTTGAGAAGTTAGTGGTGAGCCACCTTCTTGAACTGCTGTAGTACATGTTGTGTAGGTACATCCACAGTGCTGTTATGAAGGGAGTTCCAGGATTTTGACCCAGTGACAGTGAAGGAACGGCGATATAGTTCCAAGTCAGGATCGTGTGTGGCTCAGAGGGGAAGTTGCAGGTGGCGGTGTTCTCATGCATCTGCTGCCCCTGTCTTTTTAGGTGGTAGAGGTCACAGGTTTTGAAGGTGCTGTTGAAGGAGCCTTGGTGAGCTCCTACAGAGCACCTTGTAGTTGGTACAGTGCTGCTACTGTGTGTTTGTGGTGGAGGGAGTGAATGTTTAAGGTGGGGGATGGGGTGCCAATCAAGAGGGCTGCTTAGTCCTAGATGATGTTGAGCTTTTTGAGTGTTGTTGGAGCTGCACTCATCGACAAGTGGGGAGTATTTCATCACACTCCTGGCTTGTGCCGTGTAAATTGTGGACAGGCTTTGGAGAGTCAGGAAGTGAGTTTCTTGCCGCAGGTATCCTAGCCTCTGACCTGCTATTGTAGGCACAGTTTTTATATGGCTGCTTCAAGTTGAGTTTCTGGTCAACGATAACCCCCAGGATATTGATAATGGGTGATCTTTCGAAGTGAAACAGAGTTAACGTTTCAGGACAAAGACCCAAGGGGTCATTGAGCTGAAAAGTTAATTCTGTTTTTCTCTTCACAGATGCTGCCAGACCTGCTGTTTATTTTCAGCATTTTATCTTTTCATTTTAGATTTCCAGCGTCCACAGTATTTTGCTTTTGTTTTATGCCAGTCCCTTCAAGCCATAGAACTATAAAATACAGTCATGTATCCTTCTCTGTTTCAAATATTTATTCGCTTTGCCTTGAAATGAAAGTAGTATGAATGTTCCCTGAATACTTAGAGGATATGCACTAAGTTACTGTGTAACATGCTCTGGGCAATTTACTCATAGAGCTATATAATGAGAAAAAGAAAGAACTTGTATTTATAAAGTGCTTTATTTTATAAGGATGTCCTAAAGTGCTTTACACGTGATGAACAATTTTTTAAGTGCAGAGACTATTATTGCTAGCAAACAATATAAGATATTAAGTGGTTTAGAAAACATTAATCCTGAATAATATTTCATGTTAAACAACTGCTAGACAAAGCAATATAGGTAGATTGGGAAAAGGAAGCCAGGAGACTGGAAGCACTTATTGACATAAAGAGTGACTGAAAGTGAAATGGTCTTTCAGATAGGTTAGTGGATGCAAAACAAATAATTTAAGTTGCAGTGGGTACTGTAGTGTGCTATGGAAAGATGGCATGGATGGGAAGTATTTATACAAAGGCATGTACAAGTGATGGACCCCAGTTATTGACCTTCAACAAGAATTATGCTCCTTACTCTCTGAAATATACTCACAGAAATGTTTACTTTTTATGCATAGGAAATACGAGTTCTATGTCTTTATAATGGATATAAAGTGGCTCAATTTTGTGATGTATCTATGGGAGGGAAGATAAGTCCTTAACCAGTGAGATGTGCAAAATCAAGGTTATGACATGCAAACATGCCTCAGCACTCCAAAAGGTTGGTCACTTCTGCCACCATGAACAGAATTCTTTTCAGTTTTCAAACAAATTTGGTGCCCTGGTAGCCTGGTAGATTAGTGAGTCAAATAGTGTGATAGTAAGTCATGCAAACCAAGAATAACCCAGATTTGAGCCTTGGTGTTTGCTAAAGTGGTGGTGGAGGGAACCACAACAACTTGTAATTACATGGCACCTTTATCATAAAAAATGCCCGAGGGCACTTCACAGAGGCATTATAAAACAAATATGACACCAAGCCCATTAGATATTAAAGCAGATAATCTAAAGCTTGTTTAAAGGTTTTAAAAAGGTTTCTCAATGGTGGAAAGCGAGGTAAAGAGGGTGAGAGATGTGGGAAGGGAATTCCAGAGCTTAGGGCCGAGGCAGCTGCAGGCATGGTCACCAATGGTGGAGAAGTTAAAGTTGGGGAGAGTCGAGAGGCTGGAATTCGAGGAGCACAGATATCTTGGAGGGTTGTAGTGCTGGAGAACATTACAGAGATGGCCAGGGACCAGGCCAGGAATAGAGTTGAAAACAAGGATGAGAATTTTAAAATTGAGGTGTTATTTAACCAGGAACCAGTGTGGGTCAGTGAGCATAGCGGTGATGGATGAACAGCACCTGGTGTGAGTTAGGATACGGGCAGTAGAGTTTTGGATGATTTCAAGTTTATGGAGGATAGAATGTGGGAGGCTGGTCAGAAGTGTTTTGGAAGGCTGGAGGTAACAAGTGCATGAACTTTCAGTAGCAGAAGAACTGAGATGGGCAGAGAGGGTGATGTTACTGAGGTGGAAATAGGCGGTCATGGTGATGGCATAGATATGTGGTTGTGAACTCCTCTTGCGGTCAAGTATGATACTGAAGTTGCAAACAGTCTCGCTCAGCATCAGTCAGGGAGAGGGATATGATTTTTGGCAAGAGAGGGCACTTTGGAGCAGGGGCCGAAAACGGCCGGAATTTTCCGAGCCCGCTGGCAGTGGACGTGATAGGTGGTGTGCGTGGAAAATATGGCGGGACCCACTTCACGATGGCGTGAAGGCAGGTTTTGATATTCCGCTCAGCCTGCCGATGGTGGGCGCGTTTCCTGTCATTGGTTGGCGGGAACCTAACTGTAATACATTAGCATATGATTAAAAGGCCATCCTACCAGGCTCTTGGAACCCCGCCGTATCGTCTGTCCACATCAGCGGGAAAGCACGCCGACGTGTTTCACAACAGCACACAGTGCACTTGGCGGCCTTCACTTTGGGGGAACTGAGGTGAGTGAGCAGCAGAGTTCCCCACAGCTCGCCCATTGCTTACAGGCCTCGGGTGCCGTGGAGTGGAGGAAACTGATGCCTGGCCCTGCAGGCGGCTGCTGAGGGGTGGAGAGTGTCTGGGGGCAAGTGCTGGCTGGCTTTGGGAGCGACTGCTGAGGGGGGGGGTGGGTCAAGTGCTGCCCTGGCTCTACATACCGTGCACAGGAAATCAAGATGGGGGTGCAGGGTAAGTGAGGGAAGTGGCCACGCATTAGGGACACCTGTATAAACTGACCATGCCTCTGCAACTAAGACAGATCAGGCGCAGCAACAGTGATATGATTGGGGTCAGGCTCCTAGTCTGCCCGTCCATGCAAGCAATGCAGAGGCACCAAGGGACCTCCAAGCGCTCCATACTTTAACCCACCCGCCCCCCAGCACAGACTTCGAGTCCGCCACCACTTTATTAGACCCCAGAGTAGTTGGACTGCACACGTTGTACAATCTCCTTGCTAACGCTGGCCATGTAGCAGTCACTGCTGCAGGTGCTCACAGCCCCTTACAATCTTAGCATCCTGGTTTGGATCAGTGTCCCCAGTGTCGCAGGTTGACAGGGCAGCCATGAAGCACAGTCATCTCTGGCCATCCAAGGGTGACCAGCACTCTCCGGGAAGCATTAAGAGACTGCCACACAGGGCCAGGAAAGGTGCTAAGTACTGCCATGATAGCCACGTCTCTCTCTCTCTTTCATGCTGTAGGAGGACCACATCAGGATCCTGGATCCTGGTGACCTAACTATATGCCTGCTGGCCTACAGATACCGTAGAAGATGGAGGAGAGAGCAACTGAGGCACCTGGCCGTGCAAAGGCAGGAGTAGCAACTCATGAAGAAGGGGCAGCAGGGGCTCCAGCACACGCTGCCTAGGAGCTACAGCGAGTTGTGGCTGGTCAGCGCCTAGCGACTCCCAGGGTCTATAGATGCTGCCTAACATTCCTGCAGATGACTGAGAACCAATGTTGTCAATGACTGCGCAGTCTAGAAAACTGGTGGCTCACATCTACCACTTACTGTAGGACTTGGCGCCAAGGGGACATGGACACTGCCAGTGGCTGTGAAAGTGACTGCGGCACTCAATTTCTATGCCCGTGGCTTCTTTCAGGGTTCCACAGGCGACCTCTGTGGGATTTCACAATCTGCCACCCACAAATGCATCCATGAGGTCATGGATGCCATCTTCTCCATGGCTCGCAACTTTGTGCAATTCGCCCAGGACCGGGACAGTCAGGTTGCAAGGACAATTGGATTCGCCCTGATCTCGGGATTCCCACAGGTGCAGGGTGCGATTGACTGCACTCATCTGGCGGTCAGGCCTCCGTCGCTACACTCAGTGGACTACATCAACCGCAAGGGCTTTCACTCGCCGCATGTGCAGATGGTATGCGACCTCCAGAAATGCATCCTGCAGGCATGCACATGGTTTCCAGGGAGTGTGCACGACGCCTACATCCTGAGTCGCTCGCAGATCCCTGCAGTCTTCCAGGGTCCACAGAGGCTGCAGTGTTGGCTCTCTGAGGACAAAGGCTACCCACAGAGGCCATGGCTGATGACACCCGTGCGGCGGCTTCAGTCTGCAGCAGAGCGACACTATAATGAAGCTCATGCAGCAGCTCGCAACTTGGTGGAGCAGACCGTTGGGATGCTGAAGATGCGGTTCCGGTGCCTGGACCAGTCTGGTGGGAGCCCAGCAATCCAGTCCACAGAGGGTGTCACGCATCATTGTCGTCTGCTGCCTGGTGCTGCAAAGGGGTGAGGAGCTGGCTGAGGAGGAGGTGGAGGAGCTGCAAGTCTCCTCCGATGAGGAGGATGCTGACAGGGATGAGGGTGAGGGCGTCCTCGGTGGCGATGACGATGGGGCTGAGGCTTTTGAACTAGCTAGATGAGGAAGGACACTTGGGAGGTCCTCATAGCTGCCAGATTTGTGGAGGATGTTGACAACACAGTGAGGTGTCCCTGTAGATCGTCACATCGCAGTTGTGAACGTTTGACTCCAGTCTGGCTTATCGCAGCGCCAATACCCTATCTGAGAATGCTCCTCTAATGGAGATGCAGTGGAGGCCCTAATAGTCACTCGATCGCAGGAGGATGATGACAATATGCAGTGAGGACACTCCATAGATCTTCACATAGCCTCTGAGAATGTCTGACTCCTGACTGGCCGAGGGCAACTCGCTCACGCTCCATGATCAGGGCCATCTCAGAGACGCAGCCATGAAACTTTTAGACGCATCTGATGCTGTGTCCACCTTCAACACCTCAACCCTTCAGGAGCTGGTGCATGACATCATTGGCTGCAGATGCTGGTGTGATGGGGTCCAGCCTCACCTTAAAGGTGCTGAGAGCACACAGAGTATGAGAGAGCTCTATGGTGCCTGCCCACTACATTTTGGCAGCAATGACCAGCACTGCCAAGTTGCAGGCATCAGTAATGTTTCCAGGGAGTGTGAGGCTGAACCATCACTGTGGTCTGAAGGCAGACAGAACACAGGGAAGAGGCCCTGGACTGAGACCACCTGCCTTTTATCTCGTGCAGAAATGTTTCACGTCTCAGTGACAAGAACACTGTTCATCAGAGCAAGGAGCCGTAGGCAGGGAGTTTAATGACAATAGTGAACATTATATACAAGTGATTAACACCCGTGCCCAGGCTGTGCAACTAATTCTCCTTAACTGTCCTAAACCTGCTGTTACATCTTGGCGCTCCCAGGACATCCACAGTGGAGGTGGAGGCAGCCTGCTGACTGTGACGCCCTGTCTGTGATGACTTTGGCGGTCATCCTCTGGAGGGCTGAGACTTGGAGGGCCCCGACCTGCTTTCGGTGTCCTGTTATGTGGCAGTGGCACCCTCCTTGGTCTGTGAAGCTGGATCTGTGGAGGTCACAGGGAGAGGAGAGACAGATGGGCTGGTCACTCCCAGAGTAACCTGGGCGGACGGCCCCAGAGTGTGCACCTGCTGATCCTCCTCCCTATAGGTGCCCGAGGGCCCCTGGCTGACTCCGTGAGTGGAAGGGGCAGCTGGAGTGAGATCGAGCTGCCCAGCACCCCTCTCGCGTACACACTGTTGGAGGCCAATCACCGATGGAATTAAGCCCGTGCAGCAGCGCAGGAGTGACACCCTGACCAAAGTCTCTATGGCGTTTGCCATCCTGCCAGTGCATCGTGCATTGCAATGCCGGCGCTGTCACCTCAACCTGAAGACGGATGGACTCCTCCATCGTGCCTTGCAATCTGAGGAGGGCAGCTGACGTCCCTTCCAGTTGTTCCCTAGCAGTTCCCTTTGCAGCTCCAGCAACTGTGACGTGACTGAGTCCAGAGGCTCGTCATCTGACTCGGACTCAGCAACGTTCTGGCCTCCAGCAGTTCTCCGAGTGCTGGGGACCAGAGAAGCCCCTGCCTCCGCCTGCTGTAGACCAGAAAATGCGATGTGCTTACCAGATTGTGATTCTGAGGCTACTCTATAGCTAGGTCCCACCGAGGTGTGTGTCTCTGCGCTGGTGGAGGGTATGGGTGAGCGCTGCAATGGGACTTCAGGGAGGGTGCCTTCAGATTCCTCTTCAGAGGTTTCTTCGGAGCTTGCTTGGAGGCTCTGGGTTGTGGACTCTGTCGGCTGCTTCCCAGATGTGCTTGCGAAAGCAAGGGGAGATAATTAGTGCATGGCAGTGGCCTGTGAATGAGGACACATCACACATGGCATGGTTGTCTGATGGATGCTGCACTGCTGGATCCTCACTTGGTAGACCAGCGCCAACCTCACCATCAGCACAGGACTGGTCCCGGTCATTGCCAGCCAGCTGGATGGCCCTGTTTTCGAATTCTGTCAGAACTTTGAATTTCGGCAACCCTCCATCTTTCTGCGACCTTTCCCTCCTGTTGTAAACCAGCTTGTCCTGCATGGATAGAGATGGGGAGAATGTATCAGGATGCCTGCCAGGCCAGATGATAAGTATGCCTGGCCTGTGTGGGTGGTGCGTGGTCCCATGGACGGGATGAGGACAAGAGTGAAAGAGTGAATGGTGATGTTCCTTGCACTGGCAGCGAGCGAGGGCCCTGTGGATGTGTGATGGGTTTGGGAGTGATGAAAAGAGTGACTTACCCTGGCAGAACAGAGGCAATCATTCATCCTTTTGCGGCACTGGGTGGCTGACTTCCTCTGCAGGGCGTTTGCGCTGACCACCGCTGCCACCGCCTCCCAAGCCGGGTTGGTGGCATTGCTACCCAGCCTGCAGCAAGAGCGGGGGTAGAGCTCATCCTGGCGGGCCTCCACAGCATCCAGCAGTCGCTTGAGGGACTCATCGTTGAAGCGGGGGGCTGCAGTCTTATTGCCTTTGCTGGCCATGTCTCCCAGGCCGTGGTGGTGAGCTGGTGACGATGAGTGCTTTGCTGGCGGCTGCCTTTTAAAGATGGCGGCCAGTGTGATGCTACAGAGGGGTGATGGTGAGTGGGCGAATGAGAGCCCACCCGCCATGGAAACGGTGTGTTTTGTGGGAGTGAATATATAATGAGGTGGGCTAGGGAAGATACGGCGTGAAAACCCGCCATTTTCATCGGTGGGTAGGACTCCATTTTACCTGCCCGCTACTGCACTTAGTACAATTCTGGGAAAATTCTGCCCAATGGCGTCCCAATATTTAATTGGAGGAAACCTCTGCTTACCCTCTATTGGATGTCGGATAAGCTATATAATATTTTAACAACGATGGAGGAGTCAAGAGAGGTAGTGGTGAGGTAGAGATGGGAGTCGTTGACCTACATGTGGGAACTGATGTCATTGTTTCGGATTCTGTCGCTGAGAAGAAGCATGTAGTTGAGGGACGTGGATAAGAAGCTTAGAAAAAAGGAAATTGACTTGGGTACTTGATCCTGATGACTATGCAATCACCCTTGCCGGAAAATGTACATATGTGAATGTTGGATGAATTGAGGATTAAGTTTGACAGTGATGCCTAATAATGAAATAGCTTGTGAATATTCAATTGGGGGAATTTTAACCTCAAAAACCAAGTGGGTTTGGATTGGTGGGGGTCTAGTTAAAAGTCTGAATCTTGACCTCCAACCCATCCACTAATGGTTTTAAACAGGGGTCAGTGTGCAACTACTGCGCTCCAAGGAGATGGGGTAATGCTTCAGATATTATATGAATATAAGAAATAGGAGCAGGAGTAGGCCATTTGGCCCTGCCATTCAATAAGATCGTGGCTGATCTGCCCCAGGCCTCAACTCCTCTTTCGTGCCAGCTCCTCTAGCCCTCCACTCCCCTACATTTCAAAAATCTATCTACCTCCTCTTTAAATACTTTCAGTGATCTAGCCTCCACAGCTCTGAGCTAGAGAATTCCAGACATTCACTACCCTCTGAGAGAATAAATTCCTTCACATCTCAGTTTTAAATGAGTGTCCCCTTGTTCTGTAACTATGCCCCATAGTTTGAGATTCCCCCACTAGTGGGAACATCTTCTCAATATCTACCCCGTCAGGCCGCTCAGAACCTTGTCTGTTTCAATAAGATCATTCTTCTAAACTCTAATAAATAAAAGCCTAACCTGTTTAGCCGTTCTTGATAAGTGTTAACCCCTTCATCCCATGAATCAGCCTAGTAAATCTCTTTTGAACTGCCTCCAATGCCAGAATATCCTTCCTTAAATACAGGGACCAAAACTGTACACAGTACTCCAGGTGTGGCCTCACCAACAATTGTAACATGACTTCCCTATTTTTAAACTCCAACCCTCTAGCAATACAGGCCAACATTCCATTTGCCTTCTTAGTTACCAGCTGCACCTGCATGCTAACTTTTTGTGTTTCATGCACAAGAACACCCAGATCTCTCTGTGCTGCACTTTTTTTTGGAGTCTCTCTCCATTTAAATAATAGTCTGCCTTTTGATTTTTCCTACCAAAGTGCATGACCTCACACTTTCCTACATTAAACTCCACCTGCCAAGTTTTTGCCCACTCACTCAACCTGTCTATATCCCCTTGCAGATTCCTTATGTCCTCATCACAACATGCTCTCCCACCTGTTTTTGTATTGTCAGCAAATTTGGTTACATTACACTCTGCCCCCTCCTCCAAGTCATTAATATAGATAGTAAATAATTGAGGCCCTAGGACTGATCCTTGTGGCACCCCACTAGTTACGTCTTTCCAACCTGGAAAAGACCCATTAATCCCAACTCTCTGTCTTCTGTGTGTTAACCAATCCTCAATCCATGGTAATACGTTACCCCCAATACCGTGAGTTCTTGTGCAATAACCTTTTATGTGGCACCTTATCGAATGCCTTCTGGAAATTCAAATACACTACATCTACCGGTTTGCCTTTATCAACCCTGCTTGTTATGTCCTCAAATAATTCTAGCAAATTTGTCAAACATGATTTCCCTTTCACAAAACCATGTTGACTCTGTTTGATTGCATTAAGCTTTTCTAAGTGGCCTGCTACTTCTTCCTTAAGAATGGTCTCTAGCATTTTCCCAACGACAGATGTTAGGCTGACTGGCCTATAGCTTCTTCTTTTTTGTCTCCCTCCCTTTTTGAACAGGGACGTCACATTAGTAGTTTTCCAATCTTCTGCCCAGAATCCAGTGAGTACTGGAATATTTCGACCAATGCCTCCACTGCAGCCACTTCCTTTAAACCCTTGGATGCAGGCCATCAGGCCCTGGTGACTTGTCTGCTTTTAGTCCCATTAGTTTGTCAAATACTTTGTCCCTCGTGATTGAGACTGTTACAAGATCTTTCCTCCCATTAGCTCCTTGCTTATCTGGTATCTTTGGAATGTTTATAATGTCCTCCACCGTGAAGACCAATGCAAAATATTGGTTTAAATTATCTGCCATTTCCCTGTTCCCCGTTATCAATTCTCCAGACCCATCCTCCAAGGGTCCCACACTCACTTTAGCTACTCTCTTTTTATATACCCATAGAAGCTCTTGCTTTTTGTTTTTATATTTCTTGCCAATTTATTTTCATAATCAATTTTCTCCCTCTTTATTAGCTTTTTAGTCATCCACTGCTGGTTCCTAAAAAAAGAATTCCCAATCCTCTTGCCTACCATCAATTTTCACCGCTTTGTATGCCTTAGTTTTTGACTGGATACTCTCCTTGACCACCTTTGTTAACCATGGGTGGTTCATCCTTCTCATCAAGTCCTTCTTTTTGACTGGGATAAATTTTTGCTGAGGGCTATGAAATATCTGCTTAAATGCCTGTCACTGCTCATCCACTGACTTTCCACTTAGTCTATTTTCCCAGCCTGCTTTAGACAATTCTTTCTTCATCCTCTGTAATTGCCCTTATTTAAGTTGAGGACACTGGTTTGAGATCCGAATTGCTCGCCCTCAAACTGAATTTGAAATTCTACTCATTATAATGAGACTGCATGCCCCATTTTAATTTTAATTCTGGCTAGCTGGATTTCCTGGGCCTCTGGAAACCCATCTGTTAAACTGAAACAAGCGATTGTTGGATCAGTAGGTAAGTGCCTTTCCCCTTACCTGCTGACCCAGCGTGCCTGCCTGACCAATCTTCCCTGTGACTAAACAGCCCTCTCCCACCACTGACCAACATTCGGCCTAAGATGTGCATGGATGCGCAGTAACCTGGCAGCAACAGGCTGTTTTTGTATTGTCACCTTTCAAGATATTGCATGTGTGGGATTTAAAGGTATTGTGCTTTGAAATAAACAGGCCACGCACAACGAAAAAAATTAGGAGGGGCAATGCTGCTGACTCTTCCAATCTTCCCCAAGATCCCTCCAATATTCCAGCCCCACCCCCACAACACAACCCTGTGCACTAAGACCTTGGACCCCTGAGGCTTGGCTGCTTGTGGGGATGTGCCTCAGGGCTTCCCTAGCAGACTGGAAGCCAAGCTTGTCAGTCAGAGCTGCTTCTCGGTGGAGAACCTAGCAGTGATGTCATGCACATACTGTGGAATTGCTCAAACCCGTGGAGTGCAGGGCAACCCAGTAAGGCATGTTTTATAAGGAATAAAATACCTTTTGTGATAAGATAATTTTGAGATTTGTGGCATTTGAGAAATGTAATAAATTAAGCTAGTAAACTCTTCAACTGCTTTTATTCAGTACTGATGTTTGGTCTGGGCTGTAATGTTTTATTGTATTTATTTTCACTTTAGGGATTTTCGAGATAACAACGTTTCATTTATATGGAAAGACAACTGGTCATTTTATCCGAGTGCAGAATATCTGTGAGTATACTTGTGAGTTGCATTAATAATAAAATTATTTAGCAGGTTATTTAGCACTATCCATAGATAACTAATGAAGTTAAAGATAGTATCAAATTAAAAGGAAGAACTTATAATTCTGCAAAGATGAGTAGCAGGTCAGAAGATTGGACAGAATCTGAAGAACAGCAAAGAATGGCTATAAGATTAATAAGGAGGGAGAAATTAGAGTACGAGAGAAAGCTAGCTAGAAATATCAAAACAGATAGTAAGAGTTTCTACAGGTATTTGAAAAGGAAACAATTAAGTAAAGTGAGCGTTGGCCCTCTAAACAGTGAGAATGGGGAACTAATAATGGAAATAAGGAAATGGTGAATGAATTGAACAGATATTTGTGCTTGTCTTCACTGCAGAGGATAAAAATAACATCCCAGAAGTAATTGGGAATTAGGAGGTGAAATCAAGGAAGGAACTTAAAACAATTATAATCACCAGGGAAAGGGTACTGAAAAAAATAATAGAATGACAGGCCCCCAGGCCCCGCTGGACTTCATCCTAGCATCTTTAAAGAAGTGACCGCTTTGATAGTGGATGCAATGGTTTTAATTTTCCAAAATTCCCTAGATTCTGGAAAGGTTCCATCAGATTGGAAAATAGCGAATGTGACTGCTCTGTTCAAGAAAGTGGCGGGGGATGGGAGTGGGGGAAGACTGAAAGCAGAAAACTACAGGGAAATTGCTGGAATCTATTATTAAGGAGGTTATAGTGGAGCAGTTAGAAAATCTCAATGTAGTCAAGTAGAGTTAACATGGTTTTGTCATAGGGAAATCATGTTTGACTAATTTATTGGAGTTCTTTGAGAAAGTAACAAGCAACATGGATAAAGGGGAACCTGTGGATGTGCTGTACTTAGATTTCTAGAAGGCATTTGACAAGATGCCACATCAAAGCTTACTATTCAAAATAAGAGCTCATGGTGAAGGGGGTAACATATTAGCTTGGATGGAGATTAGTTAGCTAACAAGAAACAGAGAGTAGGCATCAATGCATCATTTTCGGGTTGGCAGGATGTGATGAGTGGAATGCCACGGGGATCAGTGCTGGGGCCTCAACTATATACAATTTATATCAGCGATTTGAATGAAAGAACCAAATGTATGGTTGCTAAGTTTGCTGATGACACAAAGATAAATAGTGAAATAAGTTAAATAGTAAAATAAGTTGTGAAGAGGACATAAGTACTCTGCAAAGGGACACATAGCTTAGCGAGTGGGCAAAAATTAGCAAATGGAGGATAATGTGAGAAAATGTGAACTTGTCCACTTTGGCAGGAAGAATAGGAAAACAGCATATTATTTAAATGGAGAGAGATTGCAGAACACTGAGGTATAGAGGGATCTGGATACCCTGGTACATGAGTCACAAAAAGTTACTATGCAGGTACAGCAAGTGATTAGGAAGACTAATGGAATCTTATTGTTTATTGCAAGAGGAATGGAATATAAAAGTAGAGATGTTTTGCTACAGTTGTACAGGGTGTTGGTGAGACCACATTTGGAGTACAGTGTACAATTTTGGTCTCCTTATTTAAGAAAGGATATAGGACATATAAATGCATTAGAAACAGTACAGACAACGGTCACTCGGATGAAACCTGGGATGGGGGTTGGAGGGGTTATCTTATGAGAAAAGGTTAGACAGGCTGGACCTGTATCCATTGGAGTTTAGAAGAATGAGAGGTGATCTTATTGAAGCATATAAGATCCTGAAGGGACCTGACAGGATGGATGCTGAAAGGATGTTTTCTCCTTGTGGGAGAGACTAGAACTAGGGGACGCAATTTAAAAATTGGGGGTTTCCCATTTAAGATGGAAATGAGAAGAATATTTTTCTCTGAGGATCGCGAGTCTTTAGAACTCTCTTTTCCAGAGACCGGTGGAAGCAGGGTCATTGAACATTTTGAAGGCAGGGGTAGATATATTCTTGAACAGCAAGGGAGTCAAAGGTTATTTGGAGTAGGCAGAATGTGGAGTTGAGGCCACAGTCAGATCAGCCATGATCTCATTGAATGGCAGAGCAGGCTTGAGGGGCCGAATGGTCTACCTCTCCTAATTTGAATGTTTGTATGTAAGTTAACTTCTATTCTTTGTTCCCTAACTTTGCCCGATTGTCAGCTTAATAAATCAACACTATCTGTACGAGAGTTGGTGGTTAATAAAAAATCAAGATTAATATTTTTCAACACAGGGTTATTTGCATTGACTTTATTTTGTATCAATTGATTTAATTTCACCTGACACTGAGAAGCAGCTGCGGATATTGGATACAGAAAAAGTTTTGGGCTGTGACAACATTCTCGTCGTAGAGCTGAAGACCTAACCAGAATTATCACCTCCCCCAACCCCTCTCCCAAGCCCTAAGCTGAGCTGTCCTGGAACAGTTGCGATATTTCACATCCAACAAGGTAGAAAAACTTTCCAAGTATATCCTGGAAGTAACAAAGCCATTTCAAGGCTTCTAAGACGGGCAGACTGAGTTGGGTATGGAGGCAGGCAGTGTTACAAGGGTAGCAATACAGGGTCTTCGTGATGGAGAGAATGTGGAGTTGGAAGCTTAGCTCAGATTTGAATAGAATGCCGAGGCTTGAAACCATCTGATTTCATTTGAGAGTAAAACGCAGATTGGGATGAAGTTATAGAGTTTGTTGTGGAGTGGGTGGGGTGGTGGGGTGTGGGTGGGGCTTCAGTTTTCCCAAAAGTTTAAACTTAATTAGTATTAGAGGCAAGTGGGCAGAACACTATAGATGCTTCGGAGCACCATGCAGGAAGCCCTGAGTTCTCCAAACTTCATGATATGCAGTCACTGAAAATATGTCTCCCCCTTGCATCACTATGGAACAGTTTATCTGTATTATTTAGTGCAGTTTAACCATGAAATATTTGAACTTGCCTCATTTAACCTCTTTTTCATTCTTTGTCATTTTTTTTCTTTTTTTTGTTTTCACAGTCACTTGGTTGCTAACTCTACTATTATGTACCTTTTCTTAATGGCGAATTTTATTTATTTCTGTATCAAGAAACATTTTAGAGTTCTTAGTTCAGTGATCTGGTTGCTCTATTTGGCTTTCCAACAAAAGGCCACCATTTGGGTTCAAATAGTAATAGAAACCCATTTTAATTAAAAAAAGAACATTGCAAAGTGCTTTAATTGAGGGAAAAAGAAGAAAGTAAGTAGACAGAAGGAGTAAAAGAGTGGATGCTAAATCATAGTACGAGAATTTGTAGAGGCCACCAAAAATTTGTTTGACAAGGTGGACTTTGCGAGATTTTAAAGGAGGCCAAAGGGTAGGGAATAGGGTGGTGTGAGGATCTGGAAACTTTTTCAGATGAGCATTTTAACCTTAATGCAATGGGAGTCAAGGAGCTAGGAAAGCTCAGTGTGGGAAGGAAGGGTGGGTAGGAAAGCCAAACAGAGCAACCAGATCATTGAACTAAGAACTCTAAAATGTTTCTTGATACAGAAATAAATAAAATTCGCCATTTTTTAAAAAAGTACATAATAGTTGAAATGAACCATTTTAAAGTAGTTGAATTTTGGATAAGTTGAAATTTATAAAGGATGGGAGGTCAGCATGGAGACTATTGGTGAAATTGAATGTAGAGGTGACAAATACACATCGGCCTGAATTTGATTCTCAGGGTGCACCCGAAGTCGTCGCAGCTGGAAGCGGATGTAAAACCCGCTCCCGGCCAAGGTTGCACTGTGAACACGATCTTGTGCTGAGTGGCCAATTAAGGCCAGCTCAGCGTAAAACGCGACTGCCGGATGAATTTTCCGTGCATGGCGGCGGAAACGCATCCAGTACCGGGTCAGGGTATTCAGAAACGGAAGAGGAAGCTCCCTGAAGGCTGCCAGGAGTTGTGGGGGAGACTGAGGGAGCTGTCTGAAAGCTGTTCAAGAAGTGCAGTCATGGTCTCAGCACCTGGAGGTCATGGAAGGCGGGAGGGGAAGTTGGGCGGGCGCTCTGCCCCCTGTTTCTCAGATGAGTGACTGGGAGTGCTGTTCGAAGTGATCAGTGCCAGGCATCTTAATGCCCAGGGATGGCAAGAGGACGCCACCCCACCTGACCAGGAAGGCCTGGACAGATGTTGCCGCCCAGGTCAGTGGGCACGACATGGTACACCGCACGTGGATTCAGTGTTGCAAAAGACTCAATGATCTGCTGTGGTCAGCAAGGGTACGTGCAGAAATGGCATGAACCTGTGTGGAGAACTTTAGTCAGGTGTCTGTTTCTTGGAACGTTCATGGGTCTAAGGGTGTGTATGCCAACTGGCACTTAAACCTGCCCTGCCAAGGCTGGGATGTCAGCACAACTGGCCTCAGTGCATTGCAGAGTGAGATGTGCCATGGCCTGCCTAATGCCCAGGTGGGAGGGCGAGTGGGAACCAGGAAAGGACCTTTGGGGAGATGCAGCAATAATGAGGCTATTTTCCCTGTCAGGAGAAGCGGAGTCATAATGCCACAGAGCGACGCAGAACCGGTGGAGGAGTGCCAAATCCGTGCTTCTGCACTAAGTGTGGGAGCGATGCACTGGAGCTTGAATGCCACTGGCCAGCTCGCTCCTCCGGTCACAGTGAGGCGAGGGTCTCGGATGAAGGTAAGAGTGCAGGGGACAGATGCGCGTGCGGTTGGTACTGGAAGCATAACGGGCCCCTCTCATCAGAAACTGAACTGTTGTAGCCAGAGAGCCTATTGAAGCTCCAGTGCAGATGGCACCATGCAGCAGGTCTCCACTGTCTCCTCAGCCTTCCTAGCACGCATAGTGACTATGGTGATTGAATGTACTGATCTTTTGCCTTCCTCCTGCAGATGCGGCATCCGCGGGAGCCACCGATGACCCTGAGGACCCCCCATTGAGCTCTGAAGAAAACAGCATACCTGCACCAGCGTCACACACTCTCTCTGAACCAAGCACCAGTGCAGATACTCACACATCGGTGGGCATTAGGTATTCGGCTCCGCGGGTAATGCACAGCGGTGAGGGCACATCACACTCACATAAGGAGCTAGCAGAGGTGGAGAGGTCCCAGGGAGCTGACATTGGGAGCACAGCTGGAGACTCAGCCCATGCTGTGTCCGAGGCAGATGATGAGCCTCTGGAGTCGCCCATCAGGTGGCTTGCTGGGTGTCCAGCGGGATGCGTGGGGAGAACTGGAGGAGATCGATGAGGGTCTGCGTGCCATGGTCTCCGTCATGGAGGAGCCCATGCGGAGCATGAGTTCTGCATTGGCCCTTAACACCGGCCACACAGCCTCCTCCATTGAGAGACTCCCATGGAGAGGCAGTTTCAGGAGCAGACTCAGGGGTTCCTAGGATTGCATTCGGACCTGCAAGCCCTCACACAGGTAGTGACCTCGATGTCACTGCCATTGTGAGAGGTGGATGAGGCACCTAGCCTCCCTGCTAGGTCCCTGTCCATCAATGGTGAGCAGCGAGGTGCAAATGTACCTCACGCTGGCAGTGAGCTGCTTGTCGTCTCTATGGGCTTCTCTCAGGCTGCATTGGACAAGGGCACCAGCTCCACCCCTCTGCCAGTAGCCGCTCTATCTGATGATGCCGTGATGACTGAAGATGCCCAGCTATGGGGCTGGATGCACTCTCTCAGGCGGAACCTATTCAGGCTCCGGCCGTCAGAGGACAACCGCCAAGGTCATCAGGGCCACCAGGGTACCAGAGTCAGCAGGCTGCCTCTGACGCCACTGTCAGAGAGTCGGGGACACCAAGGCACAGCACCCGCAGACGCAAGTTGAAGGCACCTTGAGCGCAGCAGGGGCGTGTCACAGGGTGACATTTTTTGTGTTAATTATTTTGACTCTTGTGTTAGGGATGGAGACTTTGTTTATTCTTTGTTGTTTATGTTAAGTACCATAAACATTTATTTGACTTAAATAGGCTGTTAGCTATATGAACAGGTGCCAGATGCAGCACAGGCTTGTAAAAGCATGGTGTTGTGTGGTGCTAGCATACTGGGGTGGGTTCTCATTTATTGATTGTTAGCAAAGAAAACAGCATCATTGGCTTGACGAGGCGTCAATGCCTTGGATGCCTAGCAGAAGGTTCGCTGCATTAAAGTATCCCTGGTGTCCCTGCCTCCATGAGGGTTCCTGTCCTCACCCTGTGCCTCCTCAGGCTGTTCCTCTGAGCCATCACTTGAGTCATCCTCCATGGCCTGTGGAGCTGCCTCGCTATCCTCAGCTGCCAGTGGGTCCCCCCTTGCCAGAGTCAGGTTGTGCAGGGCGCAGCATGCGATGACAATGAGGGAGACACGCCCTGGAGGATACTGCAATGCTCCCCCTGACTGGTTCCAGTATCTGAAGCGCATCTTCAGCAGCCCGATGGTCCTCTTCACCACCGCCCTTGTGGAGGTATGAATCCTGTTGTATCTCTCCTCGGCCTCAGTTCTTGGGTGACGGAGTGGGGTCATCAGCCATTTCTTCAAGGGGTTGCCCTTTTCACCCAGGAGCCATCCGTCCACTCGTGCAGGAGCCATGAACAGCCTTGGTAACTGTGAGTGCCGTAAGATGTAAGCATCATGTGAGCTTCCAGGGTAATGGGCACAAACTTGGAGAATCTATGTCTTGTGGTCACAGACGATTTGAACATTCATTGACTGGGGACCCTTTCTGTTGACAAAAGCTCCAGGCTCACCTGCTGGTGCTTTGATGGCCTTGTGAGTGCAATCTATAACACCATGGATGCGGGGGAACCCAGCCATCATAGTGAAGCCTTGTGCTCTCTCCGCCTGATCCACCTCATCTGCCTGGAAGTGGATGAACGTGTGGACGTCTAAAGATAGCATCAGAGATAACATCAGTCATGAGCCTGACACAACTGTGTGCAACTGATTGGGAAACGCTGCACAGATCCCCCCACTGAGCCCTGAAAAGAACCGGAGGCATAGAAGTTGAGGGTCACTGTGATCTTCAAAGCCACCGGCATGACGTGTCCACTCACGAAGTTGGAGGCGATTGCCAGAGCTATCATGTGACATATGGCTTTCACTGTGTCCCTTGAAAGGCAGAGTCTCTTGTGACATTAGACCTCGGACATCTGGAGATAGTTGGAGCATTGCCTGAATACTCTAGACACTGCATAGTGGCGCCTTCGGCATGCCCTCCTGCCTTGACCTCCCTGCTGGCCCTGTGCCAACTGAGCCCTTGCCTCTCCTCTTAAAGGCCTGATTCTGGGATGCTGCCCACGCCCACCTGGACTCCATTCCCTCCTGCCTCCCTCTTCCTCTTCAGAGGAGGTTCCATTGGTGGAATACACTATTCCCATTAGATGGGATGCAGAGGAGCAGTGCCTTGAAAATGAAGGCTCACTGTGCTGCAATACTCAGGGGAACCTTCCAGGGAAGATGACCTGAGATGCTGAAAGGCAAGCTTGACTATCAAACGAGATGCCAAGAAACTCTGGGGCAACTCTGTACTCACACAGCAAAGGACTGGCAATAACCGAGAAAGTGCTGCAGCTCTGGGAGCCTTTTATCCCACGCGTGGATGAGGAAATGATAAAAATGTGAAATCTGCACACCCGTTTTGCCCGTGCGAAGAGCTAAAAATCACATGGGCAACGTAAAATCACAGTCAGTAGACCCTTTAATTGTCAGTGGGCACTGCCCTGACTCCCGTGCATGCCTGCCGAACTCCATATTGCACACATGCGTGATGATGTCTTTTCACGCGATCTTACGTGTGTTCACGGAACACAAAATTCATGCCATAAGGGTTTCAGCAGTAATATGGATGCGGAAAGGGCTGTGGTGGAAATTATTATGATGGAAGTAAGCCGTATCAGTGATGGACATTTATTTATTTATTCATTTACGAGTTGTGGGTGTCGCTGGTGAGGCCAGCAATTATTGCCCATCCCTAATTGCGCTTGAGAAGATAGTGGTGAACTGCCTTCTTGAACTGCTGCAATCCATGTGGTTTAGGTGCACCCACAGTGCTGTTAGGGAGGGAGTTTCAGGATTTTTACTCACTGATAGTGAAGGAACAGTGATATATTTCCAAGTCAGGATGGTGAGTGGCTTGGAGGGGAACTTGCAGGTGGTGGTGTTCCCATGTACCTGCTGCCCTTGTCCTTCTAGATGGTAGCAGTTGTGGGTTTGGAAGGTGCTGCCTAAGGAGCCTTGGTGAGTTTCTGCAGTGCATCTTGTAGATGGTACACACTGCTGCCACTGTTTGGTGGTGTAGTGAGTGGATATTTGGGGAAGGGTGCCAATCAAGCGAGCTGCATGATGGAGGGGTTAAGGGTCAGCTCAAGGTTGACTGATTTTGCATCTTCGTGTTCAGCCTGAGAATGTGAGCAGGGACAAAATTGGAGTCAGATTTCAACTTTCCCAATGTTCAGTTGAAGGAAATTTTGACTCACCAATATTTGACGTCGGACCAGCAGCCTAACAACACAAAGATTGTTTTAGAGTGAGGGAAGTGTTAATCAGCTAGAGCTGGTATCATCAGGACAAAATGTGAAAGCTGAGTTTGAAGTATTATAACTAACTTGTTCACTTTTAATTGTAAAGCTTTCTGCTTGTTGGATGTTAGGAGCAGCTTTATGGTCAATACTCAAGTGTTTTGTTCGGTGGCCTTCATTCCCACTTGTATACAAGTCCATTCATAATCTCCTCCAGTCAATTGCCCTGCCAAGTGGATTGTTAATTTAGTTCCTTTCCTTAGTCTTATTTTGTTAATTTCGTGACTTAAAATAGCAGACCTTCATATGTTCTGGAAATGTTATTGTTAAATTGCATTAGGTCTTTTTATAACTATTTGGGATATAGTCTAATTGTATGCCTGTAGGAATTTTTAAAATGGGCTTGTATTTTTGACAAGTATAAAAATGTATCATAATCAATTGAGCCTTTGTTTTCATTCTGGCTTTGTTTATTTTAGAAATTTGGTTGCTTTTATTGGCCTCCATAAACGTACACACATCTCCAAGCTTTTGCCAAAGGACTTTTTCATTTATTTTTGAATTCAAGATTTTCTGAAAGCATCATATTTGGAACTGATTGTTGCTAGCAGTGTTTTAGTCTATTATATGAACTAGAACAAGAAAGAAATTTGACTAGACGCACTAACAATCCTCCTAGGAGTCACTGTAGCCAGTCTATTACAGAAAATACTTTGTCCATAACTATAAAGCTTCTGGATGAACAAAAATATTTATCAGGATCTACTGTGTATACTTACTGTAAACAATACAATATAAACAATACAATTAGGAAAAAAGCTTGAAAAATTGGGCCTTTTTTATTAGTACACAAATTATACAATAATATGATGGAAGTGTTTAAGTTACAAAAAGATGGATGATTCAGGGTAGGAAGAAGCAGATTGTTTCCAGTGGTTGATAGGCTAGGAGTTAGGAGCCATAAATACAAGATCGAGTGTAAGGAAATGAAAATAGTCGTTTGGAAGTACAGAACTTGAGTGTTGCTGAAAAAAGAGACATGTTGAAGCTTTTGGCTTTGCACTCACTAGCACACTTTGCAAGAATGCCAATCTAAGGGGAAAACAACAATTTATACTGTATGTGAAGAGAGTACTGATTGGTTGGCAAGTGGACTCTGGTAGAGGCGTTGCCAGGGAGAATACACCAGTGATGGTAACTGACAGTTAACTGCCAAGCATTATTTGAAATTTAACCCAGGCGGCTTGACTCTGATTGGTCAAGGCATTGCCTTGAGGAATGAGTCAGTGAATGGCTGTCAATTATTTTGTTTAGGCGCATTGTGTGTACGTGTTCTTTCTGTCTGCAAAGAATAGGGGCCTGTGTATTAATATGTATAGCTTCCAGTACACGCAAATGCAGCACACTGCCAGCCCAACTGACAATCTTAATTTGGTTGTCAGCATAATTCTTAGCACTCTGAGGATTATTTAGCAAATGTTGCCCAATTGCGGAATCCCATCTAATGTTGGATACTGTGTTTTGAGTTTTATAGGCACGGGCTGGTTGAGTACGGTCTGTACCTTGCCCATTGCGAACAGCGGCTGGCACATGCTATTTGATATGATCCGCCATTCCTTGGGACATATGGCCTACATACCTAGCACACTGGCACTGAAACTCATACACCACATTACTCATTTGTGTGATAGACAGAACGTCTTTTTGGCTTGACGGCAGCATTCTGTTAGCGGCGAATACCACTCGTGTTGCTACTGCATAGTAGCAGTGTGAAACAACTAGCTTCACCTGATGCTCAAATTTTTGAGATACCATGCCCTTCTAGCGTAATCTAAGCTAGATTGGACACTTTTCAGGGTCGAAAGTGATGGTCTTTGGCCCGTTCATGAGTTTGCATGATATACAGCGCGAAATGATCTGATCAGCGTAGCCAATACCCTGCAGGGTGCCTTTATTGTCCTGTGTTTCGGCATTAAGCTTGCATGTGATTCCAGACCCACAGCAATATGGTTGACTCTTAAATGCCCTCTGAACTAGGGCAACTAGGGATGAGTAATAAATGCTGGCCTGGCCAGTGACACCCACATCCCATGAACGAATAAACAAAAAATGGTGAGCAAATGGCTCAGGCCCTAATCACAAGGTTTCTGATAAAACCAATCCTATAGAGTGCATAACTAAAAGAATCCCAATGTGTATATTGGCCAGTGAAGGTAGCAAACGTATTATCCACATATTGGAAATATGTGAGGGATAGGAGATTAGGTGTCATTCCATCGAAGACACGTTTCTCATGGAACCCAACTAGGATGTTTGCAAGAGCTGGGCCTAGAAGGGATCCCATGGCAACTTTTGGTTTGGGCATATATGGTATCACGAAAACTGAACTAAACTGCGCAAGTTGCCAAGTTCATAAGTTCAATGAATACTGATTCATGCAGTGGTGGCGGGTCTAGATTGCCATGATGTAGTCTGCAACATAAATATCTATGGCTTCCTTAAGTGGAACATTGGTGAATAGGCAGCAATGTCAAATGAGCACCTGGACACCACCACCTGAAAGTTCGCTCCAAGTCACTCACCATGCTGACTTGGAAATATATCGCCATTCCCTCACTGTCGCTGGGTCAAAACCCTGGAATTTCCTTCCTAACAGCAATGTGAGTCTACCTACGCCATGTAGACTGCAGCGGTTCAAGAAGGCAGCTCACCATCACCTTCTGAAGGGCAAGTAGGGATGGGCAATAAATGCTGGCCCAGCCAATGAAGCCCACATCCTGTGAATGAATGAATAAGAAAAAGCACAGCATTGCTATCAATATGCAAGTCCTGTACGACCTTTGCAAATGTGAAGGAGTCCTTCACCATGTATGTGGAAAACTTGGTCAAAACTGGTTGTAACAATTTGCCCAGCATTTGGCTAATTCATGTTGTGCAGAATTGGTCAGAGATAAGATAGTGCATAAAGGAACATCACTTTGGTGTGTTCTGGGCAGCCCGTACATACGCAGACATAGTGAACTGTGAGGATGAACCCTGTCGTATATCAATGCGTAGCTCATTGCTTTTACACAAGTCCAGCAAGTGTTTTTATTTTAGCTTACTTTTGTGCAAGACTGTCTGGTCATGTTGAGCAGCAGGTCCAATGGATACGAATTTGGATCTGCCATTAAGAATGGTGCGCATTTTGTTGATAGAGTCACGTTTGTTAAGGCTGACTATTCCTGTCCCTTTTGTCAGGTTTACTGGTCTGTATGTCCGGATTGGTCTTAAGGCCTCACAACACTGTAAGACATTCGTGTTGAATGTGAAAGTCAGATAGGTCGTTCGGAATCCCACATTATGCATGCGCTAGATCTGCTAGGCGCGCTTTCAAGGATTCAGTATCTTCAGTGGATGCTAGTTTGTGGTGGGATAGTTGGGAGTACAGGAGTTCGAACTCAACAAATGCCTCTCCCCGTTTGATTTGGGATGAAGGCACACCAAAATTGAAATCATGCGCAAGAACAACTCTGCTTTCTGAGAATATATGGTCAGAGAGATTTGTTATACGTTCAGTGGCATCATTAATTCCGCTTCCGCTTAAGACCAAGTGCATTGTAGGGCACAGTGTAAATTAGTAACTCTGTTACCAATCTATTCAGCCTCATCTCTAATTGATCATGGCACTGTGTCTCACTTTAGCATTATTGATTCGTTTGGAAATATTGTGGGATTCCGAACGATTGTCTAACTTTTCACATGCAACATGAACATTTTAGTGTGCGAGGCCTCAAGAACAACCTGGACATACACATCAGTAAACCTGACAAAGGGACGGTAATAGTCACCCTCAACAAGCATGACTATATCAACAAAATGCATGCCATTCCTAATGACATGACCAGTCAGGGTTAAACTGCCTGATTTAAATTTCAAACAGTGCTTGGCAGTTGACTGTCAGTCTCCATCACTGGTGCATCCTCCATGGCAACACCTCTGCCAGAGTCCACTTGCCAACCAATCAGCACTCTCTTCACACACAGTATAAATTGTTGTTTTCCCCTTATATTGATATTCTTACAAAGTATCCTGATGAGTGCAAGACGAAAAGCTTCGACATGTCTCTTTTTTTCAGCAGTACTGAAAATGAAAAGCAGGAGATCCTTGTTATAGAAAGAGTTGAGGCTGTGATATTCACTTCCAGTTAGTGCATGAAGCAGAAATTATGTTAAGATTCAAGATTGGATGGATGGATGGATGAAGGAAATGGGGTTGAAAGGATACTGGAACATGTTGGGTAAATGTGATTAGGACTATTAAATGGAGAGTAAACCAACATGGACTGCTTGGGCTGAATGGCTTGTTTGTACGTGTTGTAATTTCTATGTACTTCAAAACCAAATAAATCCTTTAATTTTTTTTAAATACAGAAAACGATGGCATACATCAAAAAGCAGTAAAGCATACTATTTTAATTGTTACAAGAGTTATCCAATGAGCTTAGTTGAAGTTGTTAATCTTGTGCTCCTATTGTTTGTTTGAGTATGCCTGTTTGATCCATCTGCTAGGATCCTACGTAAATTCTTTGTTTAAGCCATGCATGTGTTCTTGAAATTGTACATACATCTATAATAGTGATGTAAAAGCAAAAAGGAAGGAGGGAAGAACTGACCTTGCAGTAGGATAGTGTGCAATTTTGGGACTTGGATCAAATCTAGCCTGATTAATTGGTTGAAGATGTTGGGGTGGGATTTACCTCCTTATCCCCAGTGTAAACAGAATATGTCAGATCTAAAATCGACATGATTGATTAACATACTGCCTGTTCTGTCATTGTTTGTATTACAAAGCATTAATGGCACAGAAGCAGACCATTTGGGCAATAGGCCTATGCCAGTGTTTATGCTCCGCATGATCCTCTTCCCACCCCTCTTAACCCCATTACCATTAACACATCCTTGTTCTTTTCTCCCTCATGTGCTTATCTGGCTTCTGAAATGCATCTGTCCTGTTTGCCTCAACTACTACTTGTGGTAAATTGTTCCATATTCTAAACACTTTCTGGTTAAAGAAGTTTCTCATATTTAGGGGTAACTATCTTATATTTATGGCCCCTGGCTCTGGTCTCGCACAAAAGTGGAAACATCTTCTCTGACTATCAAACTGTTTCATAATCTTAAAAACCTTTTATCAGGTCACCCTTCAGTCTTCTCTGTTGTAGAGAAAACTGGTTGAGGAGCTTGTTCAACCTTTCCTGATAAGTATGACTTCCTTGGTTTGCTCTATTTGTTTTGAAGCTTTCTGCTAGGTGGCCCAGACTCCAGCGTAAATCAGGCCAGACCCTTGAGTCAATACAGTTTGGAGGTCTTCTGTATGTGGAATCTAGATGCAATTTTACTAGCTTACTGAGTTCCACAGTGTGTGCTGTAGAAATTCTGCTCATTTAAAAACCTGGTTGAAGGAGTAAGTGGACAAAAAGTCAAAGGTTAGAGTTATTTTTTAGGTCCAGGAGTGTTCCTGGAGCTGGACAGAATGTGGGCTACCACCCCCCACCGCCCCACAGCATTCCCATGAACACACCAATCCATGGACCTACTTTTGTGGTTTAATCAAAGCTTAATGCATGTTGCACATTACTTTTCAATTCTATCCTTCTAGAAATAAAACTCAGTGCTTGGTTTGCTTTTTTATGGCCTTTTTAACCTGTGGCGCAGCATTTAGTGATTGGTGTATTTGTACTCCAAGATCCCTATACCCAACCTAGACTTCCTTCCAAAATGTAGTACCTCACATTTATCTATGTTGAACTTCTTTTGCCAATTATTTGCCCATTCTGAAAGTTTATTAATGTCCTCCTGTAATTTGTTGCAGTCCTCCTCATTATTGACTATCCCATTAATGAAGCAGCTGAAGGAAGTTGGGCTTGGGACAATGCCCTGTGGAACTCCTGCAACAATGTCCTGGGGCTGAGATGATTGGTCTCTAGCAACCACAACCATCTTTTTTTGTGCCAGGTATGACTCCATTCTTGGAGAATTTTTCCCCAATCCCAGTTGACTTCAGTTTTAGCAGGGTGTCCCAGTTCTTCAAATGCTGCCTTGATGTCAAGGGTGGTGATTATTGCCTCACTTCTGGAATTTCCCTCTTATGTCCATGTTTAGACAAAGGCTGTAATAAGTTCTAGAGCTGATTGTCCATGGCGAATGCAAATTTAGGAGTGATGGGCAGCCTATTGTAAGTGTTGTTGTATAGCATTATTAATGGTTGCTTCCATCATTTTGCTAATAATTGGGAGTAGATTTATTGGGCAATAAATTAGCAAGTTTGAATTTATCCTGCATTGTGTGATAAGACATGCCTAGGTGATTTTTCACCTGGTTGGGCAGGTGTTCGTGTTGCAGCTATACTTGAACAGATTGGTTAGGGCCTAGAGCACAGATCTTCAGCACAGCCAGGATGTGTCAAGGTCAGTTGCTTTTGGTCCACCTCACTTGGCCTTTCTTGGAGCAAGCAAAATTAATCAAATTGGCTGAAAACTGGTGTTTGTGATGCAGACTTAGGCAGTGACAGAGACAGATTGGACACTGCACTTCTGGCGAAGGATGGTTGCAAATTCTTAAGCTTTATGTTTTACCCTTAAGTGCTAGGCAATACCATTGTTGATGATGGTGTTATTAATGGAGCAGCCTCCTCTTGTTGGTTGCTTGATAGACGGGCAGTCACATGTGGGCTTGATTTCTTGGTTGTGAGATTTTTTAGCTCTGTCTATGGCATGTTGATTTTGCTGTTTAGCTTACACATAGTTCTGTCTTGCAGCTTCACCAAGTTGGTACCTTCTTTTCTGGTATGGCTGCTGCTGTACCTGGCATACTCTTCCGCACTCTTCATTAAACCATGATTGGTTATCCGACTTGTTGGTGATGGAGGAGTGAGGGTTATACCATCCCAGGAGAGTTTACAGATTATGTGGTATTCAGTTCTGTTGCTGCTGATGGCCCAAGCACTTCATGGATGTCCAACTTTATGCTGTTTGATCTCAGACCATAAGACCATAAGACATAGGAGCAGAAATTAGGCCATTTGGCCCATCGAGTCTGCTCCGCCATTCAATCACGGCAGATAAGTTTCTCAACCCCATTCTTCCGCCTTCTCCCTGTAACCTTTGATCCCCTTACCAATCAAGAACCTATCTATCTCGGTCTTAAATACACTCAATGACCTGGCCTCCACAGCCTTCTGTGGCAATGAATTTCATAGATTCACCACTCTCTGGCTAAAGAAGTTTCTCCTCATCTCTGTTCTAAAAGGTCTTCTCTTTACTCTGAGGCTGTGCCCTCAGGTCCTAGTCTCTCCTACTAATGGAAACATCTTCCCCACGTCCACTCTATCCAGGCCTTTCAGTATTCTGTAAGTTTCAATCAGATCCCCCCTCATCCTTCTAAACTCCATCGAGTATAGACCCAGATTCCTCAAACGTTCCTCATATGTTAAGCCTGTCATTCCTGGGATCATTCTCGTGAACCTCCTCTGGACCCTCTCCAGGGCCAGCACATCCTTCCTGAGATCTGGGGCCCAAAATTGCTCACAATATTCTAAATGTGGTCTGACCAGAGCCTTATAAAGCCTCAGCAGCACATTCCTGCTTTTATATTCTAGTCCTCTCGAAATAAATGCCAACATTGCATTTACCTTCCTAACTACCACATCAACCTGCAAGTTAACCTTAAGAGAATCCTGGACTAGGACTCCCAAGTCCCTTTGCACTCCAGATTTCTGAATTCTCTCCCCATTTAGAAAATAGTCTATGCCTCTATTCTTCCTACCAAAGTGCATGACCTCACACTTCCCCACGTTGTATTCCATCTGCCACTTCTTTGCCCATTCTCCTAACTTGTCAAAATCGTTCTGCAGCCTCCCCGCCTCCTCAATACTACCTGTCCCTCCACCTATCTTTGTATAATCTGCAAACTTAGCCAGAATGCCGTCAGTTCCTTCATCTAGATCATTAATGTATAAAATGAAAAGTTGTGGCCCCAACACTGACCCCTGCAGAACTCCACTAGTCACCGGCCGCCATCCTGAGAAGGACCCCCTTATCCCCACTCTCTGCCTCCTGCCAGACAGCCAATCTTCTATCCATGCTAGTACCTTGCCTCTAACACCATGGGCTCTTATCTTACTGAGCAGCCTCCTGTGTGGCACCTTGTCAAAGGCCTTCTGGAAGTCCAAGTAGATAACATCCATTGGCTCTCCTTTGTCTAACCTACTCGTTACCTCCTCAAAGAATTCTAACAGATTTGTCAGGCATGACCTCCCCTTGATGAAACCATGCTGACTTTGCCCGATCTTACCATGCACTTCCAAGTATTCTGAAATCTCATCCTTAATAATGGACTCTAAAATCTTACCAACGACCGAGGTCAGGCTAATCGGCCTGTAATTTCCTGTCTTTTGCCTCACTCCCTTCTTAAACAGGGGGGTTTCATTAGCGTTTTCCCAGTCCTCTGGGACCCTCCCTGACTCCAGTGATTCCTGAAAGTTCACCACTAACGCCTCCAGTATCTCTTCAGCTATCTCCTTCAGAACTCTGGGGTGTAATCCATCTGGTCCAGGTGATTTATCCACCTTCAGACCTTTCAGTTTTCCTAGCACCTTCTCCTTGGTAATGGCCACCATACTCACCTCTGCCCCCCAACTCTCTTGAACTTTGGGGATGTTACTCATGTCTTCCACCGTGAAGACTGACGCAAAGTACCTATTCAGTTCCTCCGCCATTTCTTTGTTCCCCACTACTACTTCTCCAGCGTCATTTTCCAGTGGCCCAATGTCCACTTTTGCCTCTCTCTTACCCTTTATATATCTAAAAAAAACTCTTGCAATCTTCTTTTATATTACTGGCTAGTTTACCCTCATATTTAATCTTCTCCCTCCTTATTTCTTTTTTAGTTGTCCTCTGTTGGTCTTTGTAGGCTTCTCAATCCCCTGGTTTCCCACTGCTCTTCGCCGCATGTGAAACTGATAGCAAGTTCTATTGTCTGCTTATGTGCAGTTAACTGTGGAAATGCAGAAATTGCTGTTAGTGAGTCCCTGCTCTGTCACAGGGTACACCATTGAAGTCCCTGAAATCTGAGAAATCACTTGAATTCATGTGAACCTTTGAAAAAGTTATGCTTTGTTGAATGAGAATGTAACAGGTTTTTAATGGCATACTAAATTCATAATTATTGTTGAACAATCTCTCTGGTCCTGAAAAAACTTTTATATTTATCAAATTTCCATTATGATGAATTTTTAATTTTTAAAAATGTTTGCATATTTTACCTTTTACCTTAATTCCAGGTGTATGTCCAAAACTTTATTTCACACTCTGTAAAATGATTATAAAGAATCACCAGTGGTTTTTAACTCCTGGTCTGCCCCTCTGAGAATTTCTCAATGTGACTGGCTGCTTAGTCTGTTTGATGACTTCATTGTTGCTGGATACTAGAGATCATCTTGAGCTGATGCTGGACTAAAATTAACAACTGGAAAGGTGTAATGCACACCATCAAGACCCTTAGACTTTGTGAACAGCTTTCTTTGAGGTGAGCGGCAAGCACCATCGCTTTTCTGCTGAATGCAAAGTCTGAGCCATACTCTCGATAACTGCAGGAGTTTTATCTCTAAAGTATGAGGCAATTGACTATGTAAGGTATCTTGATTGCAGGCGTAATGTGTTTAAACTCTGTAATGATTCCAGTGCAAAGATCTGCGCAGAATTTCCTTGGTGCTCTCCCAATCAGCTAATTTAACTTTGGCAGAAGGTTGGCAGAACCCTATTTTCATGTGTATCTGGGGTAATGTGTATCTTTTGCTCAAGGAGTTCTCTTGAGTAAATTTCCAGTGTTGGTTTTTTCAGCTCCAGGAGTAAATGCCAGGATTTTAAAAAAAAATAGTAGTTGAAAAGCATTTTATAGTATTTGAATATTTCTCTCTATCACTCACCCTTTCAAGCTGCAAGCTTTGGCGATCAACTAGTTTTATAGAGCTAAAAGTTAATACAGTAACTCTGAATGCCACAGGTGAGTTTTGATACTTTTTAGCATGATTAAAAACCACCCTGTTAGCATGAAGCTCATTCTAAAATGTATTAACTTTCAGAAATTTAAAAGGGAATCGTATAACGGATCTGATTCCGGAAACTTTTGAAGGTCTCTCACATTTGAAATACTTGTAAGTTTCAAACTTTACTTACTGCTTTTGATGATTCATGAGCTTTAGTGATTTTTGGCTTTTGCTTCCCAACAAGATGAGGCTAGCTGTGTATCTTGCTTAAATCTGCTTGCTACGAGTAAGATTTTTTGCCCAAATAGCTAATTGTCACAGATTGTTGCATCTCTCAGGGAAAAGAATACTACATGTGCCATGTGAGTCTTGCTATTCTACAACTCCTGCCAGTTAATTATCAATTAGCATGAATAGTAATTGAGCAGTCATTGTCTGAGGTTGCCTTATTTCCTAGTTGAAAGAGATAACATAGAACTAAAATATTAAGTGAGTAATGAAAATGAAAATAAATTATAATACCTCTCTACAGAAGAATCTATGAACAATGGTGGTTTGATCGTGCAGAGTTTTCACCTCTGGGACCTGGTACAAATCCAGCACAGGCTTGTGGGTGACTAGAAAACTAATTGGTATTAAACTGAGTCTCACTCGAGCTCACAATGCTAGCTGAGGTGAGAAATAGAAAATTCATATTGCAGCAATAGGTATAAGATGCTGTGATTAAGGTACATCGTTGATGCAGTGTGTGGAAAATATTTGGCCATTCTTGATGCAAACAACGGCAGTTATACATTACAGAAGCCGTTCCTATCGCCATTACCTGAAATTCTTGTCATTGTACATGCAAAAATTTAAAAAATAAAATAATAAGAATGTATGAATAAAAAAGGCCAATTCTGTACATATCATTTTACTCATGTATATTCTTTCAACATTTTAAGAATAAAGGTAAATGTTTTGTAGCAGTATACTCAGATCTATGTAGTGAAATATAGCGTACTATAATATTACATAGATTACATAGAATGTACAGCACAGAAACAGGCCATTCTACCCAATTAGTTGGTGCTAGTGTTTGAGCTCCACGTGAGCCGCCTTCCCCCTCTTCAGCAAAACCTATCAGCATAACCTTCTATTTCTTTCTCCCTCATGTTTATCTAGCCTTCCCCTTAAGTGCATCCAATGCTCTTTGTCAGAACTGATCCTTGTGCGAAGGATAATATAGGAATCATTTTCATATGGACTGGGCAAACCAAATTTACAGTAATAGTGTGGAGGATGAGATCATAGCGTGGATTCAAGGTGGTTTTCTAGATCATTATGTCAAGGAATCAATTAGTAAAAAGGTTACTTTGGATTTAGTATTTTGCAATGAACCAGAGTTAATTAATAACCTTATAGTCAAGAAGCCTCTGGGGAAAAATGATCATAATAGGTTAGAATTTTAAATAGGGTTTGAGAGTGATTTAATTAAGTTCGAAACTGGGGTCTTAAACTGAACAAAGCAAATGATCTAGATATGAGGAGCGAGTTTGCTAAAGTAGATCGGGAAACTAGATTAAACTTGGATGTTAGATAAGCAATGGCAAATGTTTAAAGAATTAATTCATAATTCACAGCAATTATACATTCTCTTAAGGTAAAGCAGTCCAACTGTGGCTAACAAGAGAATTTCAAGCTAGTATTGGATGGAAGGACATAAGGATTATATGTAAAGGCTGGAGTACTAAATGTAAAGGATTATAATGTTGCCAAAAAGAGTAGCGACCAAGAGGATTAGAAGGATTTTAGAATTCAGCGAAGGATGACCAAGATATTGTCAACGAGGGAGAAAATAGCATTTGAGAGTAAACTAGGTAGAGACATAAAATTAGGTTGTAAAAGCTTCTATAGGTATGTATAAAGGAGTAGATCGGTGAGAGTAAACATAGGTTCCTTAGAGGCAGAGACAGGTGAAATGATAATGGATAATAAGAAAATGGCAGAGATACTAAACAAATACTCTTTGTCTATCTTCACAGTAGAAGACACAAAAGAAATTCCAGAAATAATAGGGAACCAATGGTCTAGTGAAAATGAGGTGCTTAAGGATATTATTGTTAGTAAAGGTTGGTACTGGCGAATTAATGGACTAAAAGCTGTCACATACCCTGGGCTTGAATCAACACTCATAGGTTTTAAAAGAAGTGGCTACAGAGATGTACAGGAATACATTGGTTTTGGTCTTCCAGAATTCCCTAGATTGTAGACCCTAGAGACCCTATGGATTAGAAGGTGACAAATGTAGGTCCCTTTTTGAGAATGGAGTGAGAAAGAAAATGGAGAATTACAGGCCAGTTAGCCTAACATCAGTGACCAAAATACTAGAATCTATTATTAGGAACGTGGTAACAGGGCACTTAGAAAATCATTAGATGAGGCAGAGTCGATTTGGATTTATGAATGAAAAATCATATTTGACAAATCACTAATAGGGTGAATAAGAGGGAAGCAGTGGATGTAGTGCATTTGAATTTTCAGAAGGCATTCAATAAGGTGTTGCACAAGAGCATAACAGACAAAATTAGGGTACATGGGAATGGGGGAAATGTATTAACATGGATTGAGGATTGGTTAATAGATAGAAAGCAGAGTAGGAATAAAGGGATCATTTTGGGTTGACAGGCAGTAACTAAAGGGCTACCGCAAGGATCAGTGCTTTTTTATTATTCTTTCATGGGATGTGAGTGTCACTGACAAGGTCAGCATTTATTGACCATCCCTATTTGAAGATGATTGGACCTAGAATACTCCTTGAAGAACTCCTACAACAATGTTTTGGGACTGAGATGATTGCCTCCAAAGACCACAACCTTTGTGCTAGGTATTTTGACTCCAACCAATGGAGAGTTTTCCCTGATTCCCATTGACTTCAATTTTGCTAGGGCTCCTTGATGCCACACTTGGTCAAATGCTGTCTTGATGTCAAATCACTCTCACCTCGCTTCTGGAATTCAGCTCTTCTATCCATGTTTGAGCCAAGGTTATAATGAGACCTGGAGTTCAGTGACCCCGGCAGGACTGAAACTGAGCATCAGTGAGCAATTTATTGTTGAGTAAGTGCTGCTCTTTAGCATTGTCAATGAGACCTTCCATCACTTTGTTGATGGTTGAGAGTAGATTGTTGGGGTGGTAATTGACCAAATTCGACATATCCTGCTTTTTCTAGGCAGGACATAGCTGGACAATTTTCCACATTCTAGGGTAGTTGCCAGCATTGTAACTGTACTGTAACAGCTTGGCAAGGGGCATAGCTGGTTTTGGAGCACAGATCTTTAATACTACAGCCAGTTTCCATTGCTTTCAGCCGTTTCTTGATATCACATGAAGTCAGTCAAATTGGCTGAGGAGTGGCATTGATGCTGGGAACGTCAGGAGGAGGCCAAGCTGGATCATCCACTCGGCACTCCGGGCTGAAAATGATTGCAATTGCATCAGCCTTGTCTTTCGCACTAACGTGCTTGACTCCACCATCATTGAGGATGATGACATTTGTGGAGTCTTAATCTTCTGCTATTTGTTTAATTATCCATGTTCATTCACAACTGGATATGGCAGGACTGCAGAGCTTTGACCTGATTCATTGGTTGTGGGATCTCTGAGCTCTGCCTATTGCATGCTTCTTCTGCTGTCGAGCACGCTTGTAATCTGGTGTAAATTCACCAGGTTGGCATTTCATTTTTAGATATGTCTGCTGTGGCTCCTGCATGCTTTCCTCCGCTCCTCATTGAACCAGGGTTGGTGCCCTGTCTTGATGGTAATGGTATAGTGAGAGATATGCCAGGCATGAGTTTTACAGATTATGATTGAATACAATTCTACTGCTGCAGATAGCCCACAGCGTCTCCTGGATGCCCAGTTGAACTGCTGTGTGGTGACCAATCCAACCAACGCTGTCATGGGCAGATGCGTCTACAACAGATAAATTGGTGAGGATGAGGTCATGTAGCTATTTCCCTATTTTGTTGGTTCTCTCACCACCTGCCACAAGCCCAGTTTGGTAGTTATGCCCTTCAGGGCTCAGTCAGCTTCCATTCTCTTGGGCCTAGCTATTTACATAAGAATATAACAATCAATCTGTATCAATGATTTGAGATGAGGAGACTAAGTGTAATGTCTCCAAGCATGCTGATAACACAAAGCTAGTTGGGGAGGAAGCCAAGAGGCTGTAAAACAATTTAGACAGGTTTAATGAGTAGGCAAGAATGAAGCAGATAGAATCTAATGTGGAGAAATGTGAGGTTGCTACTTTGGTAGGAAAAGTAGAGAAGCAGAGCATTTTTTTAAATGTTGAAGGACTGGGTGTCCTTTTGTACACAACTCACAGAAAGTTAATACAAAAGTATAGCAAGCATTCAGGACCACAAGTGGTATGTCAGCCTTGATTACAAAGGGTTTGGCATACAAGACTAAAGAAGTCTTGCTACAATTATACGGGGCTTTGGTAAATCTTCACCTGGAGTTTTGGTTTCCTTCCTAAAGACTGATATATTTGCTTTGGAAGGGAGTGCAGTGGAGGTTCGCCAGACTGATTCCTGGGATGAGGGAATTGTTCTGTGAGGAGAGATGGAGTAGACTTGGTCTTTATCCCTTAGAGTTTGGAAGAATTAGAAGTGATCTAATTGAAACATAAAATTCTGAAGGGGCTTTACAGGTCAAATGCTAGGAGGATGTTTTCCCCTGGCTGAGAAATCTAGAATTAGCAGTCAATGTCTCAGGATAAGTGGCCAGCTGTTTAGGTCTGAGATGAGGAGAACATTTTTCATTCAAATGGTTGTGAATATTTGGATTTCTGTCCCCAGAGAGCTGTGAATGCTCAGTTGTTAAGTATATTCAAGTCAGAAATCGCTAGATTTTTGGAAACCAAGGGGATAAGGGGAAAGTGCAGAAAGGTGTACTTTAGGAAGAAAATGAGTTTTGATCTTATTGAATGGTGGAGCAGATTCAAATGGCCTACCTCTACTCCGACATCCATGACTCTTCCAATGCCATCTGTCACTTCGACAGTTTCCAGTTTTCTGGCTCTAACTATCTCCTCTTCACTATGGATGTGCAATTTCATTACACCTGTATCCCCCACCAGGATTGTCTGAAAACTCTCCATTTCTTCCTTGAACATAGCCCAGCCAGTTTCCATCCACCACTACCCTCCTCCTCTTCCTGGCTGAAGTTGTTTTCGCAGTGTGCAACTTCTCCTTTAACTCCACTTGCTTCCTCCAAAGAAAAGGTATTGATTTTGGCACCCGCATGGGATCCAGCCACACCTGCCTTTTTGTGGGATATGTGGAACATTCCCTGTTCTAGTTCTACCTGGAGACCCTCCTGCATCACTTTATCCTGTACATTGATGACTCGTTTCCCTCTCTTGCGCTCTGCTTCCTATTTCCACCCTTCTGTCACCTTCACCTGGTCCATCTCTTCTTCCCTTCCTTGATTTTCTGTCCTCATTTCTGGGGATGGGCTATCAGCCAAAATTCACTATAAGTCCACTGACTCCCACAGCAACTTGACTACACTTCTTCACACCCTGATTCCTGTAAGGACTTCATTTGATTCTCCCAGTTTCTCTTTCTCTATTGCATCTGTTCTGATTATGCATCCTTGCATACCAGCACTTCCAATATATCTTCCTTTTTCCTCAACCGAGGATTCCACCCACCATGATTGGCAAAGCCTTTAATTATGTCTGTTCCACTTCTTGCACTTCTCTCACCCCTTCTTCTCCCTCCCAGAACAATGATAGGATTCTCCTTGTCCTCAGCTTATACCTCACCAGTCTCTGTATTAAATGGAACACCTCCATCATTTTTGCTGCCTCCAACATGAAGCCACCATGAAAACATCTTCCCTTCCCAGCCCTTTCAGTATTCTGAAGAGACTGTTCTCTCCATGAAACCCTGGTCCACTCATCAATCACCCCAACAACTCCTCTCCTTCCCATGACAACTTTTCATGCAAGCGCAGGAGTTGCAACATCTGTCCTTTTACCTCCTGTCTCCTCATCATCATCATCATCATCCAAGACTCCAAACACTTCTTCCAGGTGAAACAGAAATTTACATATATTGTTGAAAAAAAGAGACATGTCTAAGCTTTTCATCTTGCACTCGTGAAGACACTCGCAAGAATACCAATATAAGGGGGAAAACAACAATTTATTTTGTATATGAAGAGAGTGCTGATTGGCTGTCGAGTGACATTGCCATGGAGAATATACCACTGATGGTGACTGACAATTAACTGCCAAGTATTGTTTGAAATTTAAATCGGGCAGTTTGACCCTGATTGGTCAAGGCATTGCCCTGAGGAATGAATCAGCGAATGGTTGTCACTTATTTTGTTTAGCTAAAACAGGCGCAATATATGTACATGTTCTTTTGTCTGCAAAGAACAGGACCCTGTGTATTAAAATTTGTAGCTTCCAGTACATGCAAATGTGCCACATTGTGAGTCCGATCGACAATCTTAAATTAGTTGTCAGTGTAATTCTTAGCACATTGAGGATTATTTAGCAAATGTTGTCAATCACGGAATCACATCTAATGTTGGACACTGTGTTTTGAGTTTTGCAAGCATGGGCTGGTTGGGTATGGTTTGTACCCTGCCTGTTTTGAACAGCAGCTGGGACATGCTGTTTGATGCGATCTGCCAGTTTTTGGGACATATGGCCTACATACCTAGCATCACACTGGCACTGAAATTCAGATACCACATTACTCATTTGTGTGATACACAGAATGTCTTTTTGGCTTGACAGCAGCATCCTGTTAGTGGCGAATACCACTCGTGTTGCTACTGTATAGTAGCAGTGTGAAACAGCAAGCTTCACCTGTTGCTCAAATTTTTGAGATACCTTGTAATCTGAGGTAGACTGGGCACTTTTCACGGCTGAAAGTGATGGCCTTTGGCCCGTTCATGAGTTTGCATTATATACAGCGCGAAATGATCTGTTCATTATCCTGCAGGATGCCTTTGATGCATCCTATTTCAGCTCCAAGCTTGCATGGTGAGCAAATGGCTTGGGACCTATTTACAAGGTTGCCGATGTGACCAATCTTATAGCATGTGGAACTGTAAGAACCCCAACACGTATATTGACGTGAAGGTAGGCTTGCGATAGACCGTGGTAGAGAGCCCCCTGGCAGATTTCTGAGCTAGTACGTCAAGGAAGAGAGTTCAGTTGACTGCTCCATTTCATAGGTGAATTTGAGTGCAGGATGGAGCCCATTAAGACATGTAAGGAAATTGTTGGATGCAGCTGCGGATTTAAATATGGCACATCATCCACATATCGTAAATATGCAAGGGATAGGAGGTTAGGTGTCATTCCATCGAACACAGATTTCGCATGGAACTCAACAAAGATGTTTGTGAGAGTTGGGCCTAGAGGGGATCCATGGCAACACCATCTATTTGGGCATACATGGTGTCATTAAAACTGAACTCCACTGTGAAAGTTGTGGAGTTCATAAGTTCAGTGAATGCTGATTCACGCAATGTTGGTGGGTCTAGATCGCCATGATATAGTGCTGCAATGCAAATGTCTATGGCTTCCTTAAGTGGAACATTGGTGAATAGCCTAGCAATGTCAGTCACGCAACTGGACAGTGTTGCTATCAATATGCAAGTCCCATATGGCCTTCGCAAATGCGAAGGAGTCCTTCACCATGTATGTGCTCAAAACTGGTTGTAACAACTCACCCAACCATTTGACAAAGTCATGTTGTGCAGAACCAGTCATAGATAAGATGGAGCGTAGGAGGACATCACTTTTGTGTGTCTTGGGCAGCTCTTACCTATGCGGATGTAGCGAACCGTGAGGGCGAACCCTGTGATATATGTCACGTGGTAGCTCTTCGCTCTTACACAAGCCCAGCAAGCGATTTTTTAGCTTACTTCCCAGCAAGGCTGTCTGGTCGTGTTGAGCGGCAGGCCCAATGGATACAAATTTGGACCTGTCATTAAGAATGGAGTGCATTTTGTTGATATAGTTTAACTCCAAATATGGGTAAGTTCAAAATGTGAAAAGGGATGCATGGGTATTTTTGATTTTTTTTCTAAATTTGGGGGTGGAAGCTGCTATTTTTGAAGGAAGAGTAATGGGAGAGATGTTGTTAAAGGGAGGGTGGTTGGGAGAGACATGTTGCTGATGACAGCCTGCATTTCCATACTGCTTCTTGTATGTATGAAGACATCTTTGCATAGAGCAGAAAATCTGCACATTATCTCTGCATTCACAGCATTTTGAGAGAGAGAGAATTCCAGATTTTTGCTACCCTTTGTGTTGGGAAAATTGCTTCCTGATTTTTGTTTTGTCCCTGATTGGCCCAAGTCTCATTTTTAACTAATGTTCTCTTGTTCTTGGTTTTCTCCACCTGCAGAAATAGTCTTTCCAGATTTATCCTATCAAGTTCTTTCATCATTTTTTAAACTCTTCCATTCAATCATCCCTTAATCTTTTACACTCAAGGAAATATAAACCTTTAATTTAATTTGTTTAATCTCTTTCAAGATGGATGAAATATACGCCCAAGCACCTGGGGATATTATCTGATAAACTAACAATTTAGCCTAAAGCAAACTGCGTCCTTTATTAGTTGAGTAGAATAATATATAGCATGATGCTTATGATCTATTAAATTTATCAGTTTATGGAGGAAAAGTATGAATGTTGATGGCAAAATTCCATTTTCCTTTGCTTAGTTTGAATGTTTAATATCCAATTGTGTTGAAGCTGCTATGACAACAAAACTCTGCTATGCTTTGGTGATGATAAAGCTGTCAGTAATAATTACATAGGAATGGAAGTAGGCCATTCGGCCCCCAAGTCTGCTTCGGGTTAGATTTTGGCCTGTCTGAACCATAATTCCATCTACCTGCCTTGGTTCCATAATCCTTAATACCCTTGCCTAACAAAAATATGTCAATTTAATTTTAAAATTTTCAATTGGACCAGCTGAAACAGCTTTTTAGGGGAGGGAATTTTAGATTTCCACTGCCTTTTGTGTAAAGAAGTGCTCTCTGACATCATCCCTGAAGTTGTTTTAATTCTAATTTTAAGCCTCTGAAGAAGGGCCATACAGACTTGAAACGTTAAACATCTGTTTCCCTCTCCACAGATGCTGTCAGACCTGCTGAGTTTTTCCAGCATTTTCTGTTTTTATTTAAGGTTCTGCCCCTTCTTCTGACCACCCCCCTCTAACCCCCCCGGCTAGAGCAAATATATTTTCTGTACTTACCTTATCAGTTCCTTTGGCCATCTTAAGAACCTCAATTAGTTAAACACAATCATTTGAGATTCAAGCCTAATCTATGCAATCTGTCTCCAGAATTTAACCTTTTTAACTTCAGCTTCATTCTGGTAAATCTGCACCGCATCCCCTCCAAGGCCAATAAATCCTCTTGTAATTTTAACTTATTTCAGGTTAGCACTATCTTTTCCTTACTGTTTCATATGTATCTATATGTTGTTCCAATTCCATATTAGACTAAAACACTTCAGTTCCTCTTTTTAGGATTTACTTTTATCTCTATGAAGAAACTGCAAATTTAATCATTTGAGTTAAATTTAGCTCAATGCTTGAATTTTTTACATGCAACAAAGGTTCCCTTAGATATTTTGCTTGGGTTCAAGGCTAACTACTTACAAACATAAAGGCACATCAAGTCCATGGCAGCTCTCTGTAGAACAATCAAATCTGTCCCATTCCTCTACTTTATGTCTGTAGCCCTAGAAGTTTATTTCCTTCAAGTTACTGTGTAATTTGCTTTTGAAATCATTGATCATCTCTGTTTCTCCCACCCTCTTGGGCAAAGAGTTCCAGGTCATTATAACTTGCTGCACAAAGAAGTTCTTCCTCCCATCCCTGCATCTCAAATCTGTGTTCCCTAATCATAGTACCATCAGCTAATAGGGACATGTCTACTTTATCTAAACTGTCAAAATCTTGTACACCTTTATCTGATCTCCTATCAACCTCCTTTACTCCAAGGAGGACAATTCCAGCCCCTCCAACCTAGCTTTGTAGATAAATTCCCTCATCTCTGGAACCATTCCAGTAAATCTCCTCTGCACCTTCTTAAGATCTTTGCATTTTTCCTAGTGTGGTGACCAGGACTGGCCACAATGCTCTAGTTATGGCCTAGCCAGAGCTTTATAAAATTTAGCATAACTTCCCTGCTTTTGTACTCAATAGGTCTATTTATGAAGCCTAAGATCCCATATGTTTTGCAATACTACCTTTTCACTCTACAGCTCCTATTCATTTAGACAGGATGGAGCAAGAAGCATTTGTGAGTAAAGCAAGTCCTTATTGGACATTTTACGAATATTTATTTCTCAGTATAAAAACAAATGGAATGAAAGAAGATCTCTTTTTTTGGATGATCTGCAAAAGACCCCATTAAGTTGTGGAATGCTGTTTCCTGAAGTAATATTGTTGCTTTTATTATGTCTATTTCTGTACAGTATAGACACAATGACCACTGAGCTGCTTGCTTTAATAAATGGCCAATAAACTATTTCTAATGCAACTCAATTTAAAGCAGAGAGCTTTAATTAGTTAAGTTCTACAGAGGGAACTACAGTTTTTTTAGAAGTGGGCTATTGGTATAGAAAATTGTAAGACAACAAGTTGGGGTGTTTTCTATGGGAGAAAAAGGGATTAACTAAAACTGAAGTAATCACAAGTTGGGGAGTTTTCTATGGGAGTAAAAAGGATTAACTAAAACTGAAGTAATCACATAGAATAGGCAGAAAATCTCACTTTGTTCAGAAATTCTTGAAGTCTAGATAATGAATCTTGGCCAAGAAATCCGTGATCTGGAAAGTTAGGGAGCACAAGCCTATGGCTGACAGGACAAGACTGTCAAATCAATGTTGAATGATAACTATGTTAGGTAACAGTGAAACATGAACATTGTTATTATTAGTAAAAAGGGATTAAAAAGTGGGTATTCAAACAGATACTTTGGAATTCAATTATAGTTTGACCAACCTTGATGGTTATTACATTGCTTATTCAGCCAAACTCAAAGCAAGACCAGCTATTTAAGTAATTCAACATTTGTTGATGTTCAATTAGAGCACACAACAATCAATGGAACATATATGCTCCAAGAGGAAGCATATTGACTATTCTTCCATGGAATAGCAGCTCACTGTATTCCCCAGAAAAACCTATTACTGAATAGATTGTTGTGATCCTAGACTAGACCGCCATGTTTTTGATAAGATCTGGCTAAGCACCAATAATGTTATGTTTAATGTAGGCAAAGTTTAAGATTCAAGATATTTGCTAAGAGAATAAAGCCACTAGATTCTACTGGTTTTGAACAAACAAAAGTAAACTTTACTATACAAGTTCAAAAAGAAAACAATTTACAATATCTATCTTATACTCTAACATTCAGGGTTAATATGAGGTGAATTAACAGGCAAACTGTAGTTGCGCACATCACGCTACAATAAGTAGCAAATGTGACCTAGATAAAAGCCTGGATTTCTCAGCAACCCACTCAGATGTCAGTCAACCAAACTCATTGAAACTCTGTCTCCCTCACGAGGGACTCTAAACTTTTCACTTTTGAAGATCAAACCTCTGCATTCCTTCAAAACTGCTCCAACTCAGACTGCCTCAATGACTGCACCATCTCCCAGGGTTTCAGTCTCATCTCCCAAGACTCTAGCCTGGATTTCCAAGTCTGCACTCTAGCCTGTACTTATTGGCACAATTTTGGCTCTTGAATAGCCGGCGAGCTTCACTGAGCTGGCACTGCCCCTGGATTTCACCAAGCTCCAATCTCCCCAGCTACAACTATAAATGGCTCCCAGGGCTTCTTCTGATGCCTATCCCTTTCTAGCACAGAGCCAGTGACCTTCTGCCACCTTCTCAGCTCCCCAGGACCTCTTGTGAGCCCTAACTGCAGAGAGCTATTAAATGACTCCTGGGATTTCTCCTGAACCCCAACTACACAGAGCCAGCTAACAGAAACATTTTTGCTGCCTGGAGCTTGCTAACAACAGCTCCTTTTTGTTATGGCCTTTTCCCTGCTGCAGAACACTCATTCTCCCAGCAAACACGCAGATAAATTGAAAACCTTCTTAAGCTCCACTCGTCTCCATGATGATGTAGCCTTCCAGGGCTCCCTGAATACTTGTAAACTAATTGTCCTTTTAACTCCCAAAATAAATCTCTGGGCTGCATTTCTTTGCAAGCAGTGTAGACACCTTGTCTCCAATTATCCAGTCAAGTAAGCCCACCTGCTGTTTTATGATCTTGCCTTTCTCACTGTTAACCCCTTAAGTCAAGTCAATAGTTTTCAAGCTGCTTTAGTTCATTTATCCCGTTTTCTGCAGTTGAAACTTAATCATCTTAGAACTAAAAATTACCTCTAAAATATTACTATGAACCATGATCTACGTATTTATAA
This sequence comes from Cetorhinus maximus, assembly GCF_964194155.1. NCBI lineage: Eukaryota > Metazoa > Chordata > Chondrichthyes > Lamniformes > Cetorhinidae > Cetorhinus > Cetorhinus maximus. The sequence continues at coordinate 31,416,643 of NC_135881.1, forward strand.
CAGGATTATCTGTAATAAGTACAGCTCTGTTTATAATCCAAGGCTATGGGGTACACAGAGGTTTAAGCACTTTACATTGGATGTATTTTGCAGACAGGAACATTTCTTTTACATTTGAGGATGTGTGATAACAAAGTTTACTTTCAGAGAGCAGCAAATGTGCCAGGATCTAAACTTGATCCAATATCCATGTTAGGAAATAGAGACAATTTAAGTAAATTACATTGGTATTTGTAGGTGTTAGGAATGAGTTTTAGCTTTAAAGTTTAATTTTGATTTGTATCTCTGTATCTGTGTTGTAAGAAAGGTCAAATTGAGTTTTAGTTTCAGTTTAAAAGGGTGCTTGCATTTGTAATGAGTTTTATGACTCCAAAGGAGAAGTTAAACAAATATAACAGTAGAAAACTGGCTGTTGCCTCGCAACAGTGGGCCAGAGAGGCAAGTCCCTCCCACAGACACACACACCTGAAAAGGATAGATAGCCAGTCCCAAGCTAAAGAAAAACCCCAAAGTCCAGGGGAGTGGAAGAGGGGAAAGTCCAAAGCAGACCTCCTGGTCAAAGGAAGGACAGGGACCTGAGAAAAGTCCTGTTAATAAAGTTAACAGTGAGGGGCAGAGAGGCTCCAAGCTTCAAATTTAAAGAAGCAAAAGATGCAGAAAGCACATTTAAAGCGAGAACAGCTTACAAGAGGCAAGACGGTCCAAAGAGACAACTGAAGGTCTGTAACTCTTTGCTATGGGTTTGTGAAGCAGTGATACTGTTGACGGCTGAGTCGATGAGAGAGACTACATGGAAAACAGCTTGAAGGCATTTGGTGACCCAGGGAAGAGGAACATCAGAAAGAGAGTTCAAAACCCTGGCGGTGAACCCTTGTGGAAGGCGCCTGAGAGAAAGCATTGGTTTGGGAGAAGATTCCAAGGCAAGGTCCTTGGAGAGTGGAGATTGGAAACCCTGGTGTGAAAGATGGAGTGCAGTGAGACCAGTTGGCTCATGCTGTGACAAGTGTCTGGAGGGAGTTGAGGAGAGATCCATAGTATCTGGTTGCGGTGGCATCTATCACTTGGTATCAGAGTGTGGTGTGTCTGACCACAGGGTGCCATAGAGTTACATGGACTGTGTACTTACTGTGTGCATTAGAGTATAAAGTAGCTTTTATAACTTGTGTTATCCTTACAAATCTGTATATAACTGTAACAGTATAGTTGTGGGTGAAGGAGTACTATAATATAGTTAATCTTTTCCTGTTTAATAAATGTTTATTCTTTTGTTAAAAGTTCATCAACTGACTCCTGTGACTCTGTTCACTCTGCTACTCTTCATGTATTTAAACAAACAAATAAAAGTTAGGATCTACCAAGCTTCCACCCTGGGATCAGGCTTGTCCAGGGGTAATCTCAGCTGGGGATCATAAGAATTCAATAAAATTAACTAAACACTGAAAATAATTTTAAAGTTGATCAAGTATTTCTATGTTATGAACACAAAACACACTGGTCTAAAACTAGCACTTTCATGTAAACACTCTTCTTTCACAACAAGGAAAATTTAACAGAGCTGGCTAAATATGATGAGTCTACTTAAAACCACATACCCTGGTACAGACTGTGTTTTGTTACTCAGTAGTCTAATTTTCATCATTTATTCAACTGTAAAGACTAAATTATTTTTCATTCCTTAATCAATTCAATTCCCAGTGCTAGCTTCAAAAATACCATTTGTCACCGTGAAAACTTCTATCTCAATGATACACTAGGTCTCTGAAAGTTATAACAGCTTTTCACATGGTGACATTACTATGATGTACCAGGAACACTGATGCGTTTGTGCTGTTTTCCCCTTTCTCATTCATTTGAAAAATGCATTAGAACTTTAGAACTCCATAGGTGCAGGTAGCGAAGACCTCTCGATGGCACAGTAAAAAAAGGTTTCTTTTGTTTGGGGCAGAAATGAAACATAGAAATTTAGCCTCAGTCCATGGAAAAATGAACACAAAGCTTCACCCTCTAATGAAGTGAAAATCAGCATTTCCATAGCTTGTTCCCTCTGAGCCACGGTGTGCTTTTATAGACTCAATATATGGTAATGTAGAAAGCTTAAGTGTTGAACTAAAATCGTTACAACTATTTAGAATACAGGATATGTTATGCCCCATCCTCATAACCTAGTCTGGGTCAAACAAAACTATATCTGTGGTTTGGGCCATAAATTACTGATCAAATTTGTTAAAATCCTAATTAATATGCAAAAAAAACAGATTAAAGTACTTTACAGAACATATCAATTCCAAAATTAATATCAATGTAACCCATTTACAGTATTATAGGAGAGGAGGTAGCATCCTTTTGCAAAATCACTATATGAGATTGTTCACCTCTTTTGTACATTTTCAGCTTGCCTTTTTCTCGATGGCTTCAGAAGTGGCTACCTAGGAACACATTGTCTCATTTTTATCTTTCTTGGCCTTTTTAAATTTGATTAGGAACAAAGGAAATCAAAAATGTGCACCTCAATAAAAACTAGCATTTGGATATTTCAAGATACACAGGATATCTGCAGTTACGGGAACTACCCTGGGAGTGTCAGCACTGTTCATCTAATAGGGGTCAGACACAAGCCCGTTTGTCAGCTGATTGTAAATAATTTAGTCATAACAGATCATCTGCAGAATAAGGACAACTGGTGACAACTGAAATCACTTTGGAAATGACATTTATTGACATATTAGAAATCAATAGATATCATCCTCTTTTGCCTTTAAGATTGAATACAGTGGTGTAATAAGACATGAAGCTTCCAGATATTTCTCTCTTTTAATTTAACACAAAAGAAAAGTACTGTGGATGCTGGAGGTCTGAAATAAAAACAGGAAATACTCAGCAGGCATGGCAACATCTGTGGAGAGAGAACAATGGAGTTAACACTTCACATCAATGACCTTTCAACAGGGATGAGTCATTGACCTGAAGAACTTGGCAGGATTTTTGGATGGCGGGGCACTGAGAAAGTCGACAGGGAATGCATCCCCGACAATGCTGGCAGGCCTGCTGCTATTTAATGCTCCATGGAGATGGGATTTCCACCCTCATGGAGGAAAACCTGCTTTGGAGAGTTGCTGGCTAATTGGGTTGGTTGGCAGCTGTGTATCCCAGCAGCACTGGCGGGAGCAGTGGCCATTGCTGGGGCTACATCTGGTCCCTATGAGTCTAAGTGCTGGGACCCCCAGGTCACAGATAAATGCGGGTCTTGTGGCGAGGAACATAGAAGCATAAGAACAGATGGGCAAAGATAGCCTAGATGAGGAGCACATTGAATGTTTTCGGGATAGTTTCATAGAACAGCATGTTAGGAGCCAACCAGAGAGCAGGCTATACTAGACCTGGTGTTGTGTAACGAGATTGGATTAATCAATCTCATAGTGAAGGCACCACAATATGATTGAATTTTACATTCAGCTTGAGGGAGAGAGGAGTGTGTCTGAGGCTAAGTTTTTAAACTTAAATAAGGACAATTATAAGGGCATGGAAGCTGAGCTGGCTAAAGTGAATTGGCAAATTAGGTTAAGGGATAAGTCATTAGAGATGCAGTGGCTAATGTTTAAAGGTATATTTCAGAATGCACAGAATAGATACATCCCAATGAGTAAGTAAAAGTCCAAGGGATGGACACACCATCCGTGGTTAACTAAAAAGGTTAAAGATAGTATCAAACTTAAAGAAAAAGCATATAATTATGCAAAGACAGGTGGCAGGTCAGAAGATTGGACAGAATATAAAGAACAGCAAAGAATGGCTAAAAGATTAATAAGGAGGAAAAAATTTAAGTATGAGAGAAAGCTAGCCAGAAATATAAAAACAGATAGTAAGAGTTTTATAAATATTTTAAAAAGAAACAAGTTAACAAAGTGAGCGTTGCCCCTATAGAAAGTGAACCTGGAGAATTGATAATGGAAAACAAGGAGACGGCAGTTGAATTGAACAGGTATTTTGCTTAAGTCTTCACTATAGAGGATACAAGTAACATCCCAGAAGCAGCTATAAACCAGGAAATGGAAGGGAGGGAGGAACTCAGGAAAATCACAATCACTAGAGAAAGTAAGTGGTACTGAGTAAATTGTTGGAGCTGTGGGCTGATAAGAGCCCCGGGTCCTGATGGACTTCATCCTAGAGTCGTAAAAGAAGTGTCTGGTGAGATAGTTGATGCATTGGTTTTAATTTTCCAAAACTCCCTAGATTCGGGGATTGTCCCATTAGATTAGAAGATAGCAAATGTAACTCCATTATTCAGACATAAGGAGGCTACAAAAAGATTTAGACAGGTTAAGTGAGTGGGGCAAAGATCTGGCAAATGGCGTGTAATGTGGGAAAATGTGAAATTGTCCATTTTGGCAGGAAGAATAAAAGAGAAGCATATTATCTAAATATTGAGAGATTGCAGAGCTCTGAGGTGCAGAGGGATCTGGATATCCTAGTGCATAAATCACAAAAGGCTAGTATGCAGGTACAGCAAGTAAATAGGAAAGCTAATAGAATGTTATCATTTATTGCGAGGGGAACTGAATACAAAAGTAGGGAGGTTATGCTTCAGTTGTACAGGGCACTAATGAGACCACATTTGGAGTACTGTGTACAGTATTGGTCACATTTAAGGAAGGATGTAAATGCATTGGAAGCAGTTCAGAGAAGGTTTACTTGGAATGGGTGGGTTGTCTTATGAGGAAAGGTTGGACAGACTACCCACTGAAGTTTAGAAGAGTAAGAGGTTGACTTGATTGAAACATATAAGATTCTTAAGGGTCTTGACAGGGTGGCTGTGGAGAGAATGTTTCCTCTTGTGGGAGAATCCAGAACTAGGGGTCACTGTTTAAAAATAAGGAGTCACCTATTTAAAACAAAGATGAGGTGAAATTTTTTCACTCGGAGGGTTGTGAGTCTTTGGAACTCTCTTCCTGAAAATGTGGTGGAAACAGAGCCTTTGAATATTTTTAAGGCAGAGGTGTATAAATTCTTGGAAAGCAAGAATAAGTGGTGATAGGTTATCGGGGGTAGGTGGAATGTAGATTTCAGGTTACTGTCAGATCAACCATGATCTTAGTAATGGCGGAGAAGGCTTGAGAGGCTGAATGGCCTACTTGTTGTTCATATGTATGTTCGTATGTTCATATGTAATATGGGAAATAAGAGCAGGAGTAGGCCATTTCTCCTCGAGCTTGCTCCACCTTCATGTGGATCATGGCTGATCATCTACCTCAAGCTGCACTATCCCCATATCCCTTGATATCTTTTAATATCTAGAAATCTATCGATCCCTGTCTTGAATGTACTCAATAGCTGAGCCTCCACAATCCTCTGGAGCAGAGAATTCCAAAGATTCACCACCCTCTGAGTGAAGAAATTCCTCCTCATCTCAGTCCTAAATAGCCTCTTATTCTGAAACTGTGTTCCCTGGTACTAGACCTCTACAGCCAGGGGAAATATCCTGCACCTAGCCCTTTGAGCCCTGTAAAAATCTTGAATGCTTCAATGAGATCACCTCTCATTCTTCTAAACTTGAGAGAATATAGGTCCAGTGTCCTCATAGGACAGCACCGCCATCCTAGTGATCAATCTGGTGAACTATTGCTGCACTCTGTCTATGGTAAGTATATCCTTCCTTTGGTAAGGAGACCAAAACTCTGCATAGTTCTTCAAGTGCAGTCTCACCAAGGCTGTATGCAATTGCAGCAAGACACCTTTACTCCTGTATTCAAATCCTCTTGCAATGAAAGCCTTTCTATTGCTTGCTGGGTCTGCATGTCAGCTTCCAGTGACTTATTAACAAGGAAACCCAGGTAGGTCCCTTTGGACGTTAACACTTTCACCATTTAAGAAATACCCTGCATTTCTGTTTTTCCTACCAAAGTGCATAAATTCACTTTTTTCTCACATTATATTCCATCTCCATGTTCTTGCCCACTCACTTAGCCTGTCTAAATCCCCTTGAAGTCTCCTTGCATTGTCCTCACAACTCACAATGTGTCATCACAATGAATCTAACCATTGCCCCCTGACATTCAATGACATTACCATCGCTGAATCTCCCACTATCAACATCTGAAGGGTTAGCATTGACCAGAAACTGAACTGGACTAGCCATATAAATGCTGTGGCTACAAGAGCAGGTCAGAGGCTAGGAATCCAGCCACACGTAACTCACCTCCTGACTCCCCAAAGCCTGTCCATCATCTGAAAATCACAAGTCAGGAGTGTGATGGAATACTCTCCACTTGCCTGGATGAATGCAGCTCCAACAACACAAGAAGCTTGAACACAGGACAGCCTGCTTGATTGGCACTCCATCCACCACTAACACACAGGAGCAGCAGTGTGTGCCATCTACAATATGCACTGCAGGACCTCACGAAGGCTGGTTAGACAGCACCTTCCAAACCCACGACTGTCACCATCTAGAAGGACAAGGGCAGCAGACCTAGGGGAACACCACCACCTGGAAGTTCCCCTCCAAGCCACTCACCTGACTTGGAAATAGATCACCTTCCTTCACTGTCACTGGGTCAAAGTCCTGAAACTCCCTCCCTAACAGCACTGTGGGTATCCCTACACTCGATGGACTGCAGTGGTTTAAGAAGGCAGCTCCCACCACCTTCTCAGGGGCAATTAGGGGTTGGAAATAAATGCTGGCCTAGCCAGTGATGTCCACATCCCATGAATGAACAAAAAAAATTGGCAAACTTGGAAATATTACATTTGGTCCCCGCATCCAAATCATTAAAAAGACAGCTGGGGGCCAAGCATTGATCTTTGCAGTACTCAACTGGTCACAGCATGCCAACCTGAGAATTACCTATTTTTTCCTACTCTCTGTTTTCTGTCTGTTAACCAATTCTCAATCCATGCTAGTATATTACCTCTAATCCCATGTGCTCTAATTTTGCTTACTAACCTCCTGCGTGGGACCTTAGTGAAAGCCTCATGAAGATACAAATACATCACATTCACTGGATCCCCCTTATCTGTTCTGCTCATTACATACTCAAAAGACTTGTCAAACATGATTTCCTTTTCATAAATCCATGTTGATTAGAAGCATAGAAACATAGAAAATAGGAGCAGGCGTAGGCCATTCGGTCCTTCGAGCCTGCTCTGCCATTCATCATGATCATGGCTGATCATCCAACTCAATAGCCTGCTTCTGCTTTCTCCCCATATCCTTTGAGCTCTTTCGACCCAAGAGCTATATCTAACTCCTTCTTGACAACATACAATGTTTTGGCCTCAATTACTTTCTGTGGTAGCGAATTCCACAGGTTCACCATTCTCTGGGTGAAGAAATTTCCCCTCATCTCAGTCCTAAAGGTCTACCCCATATCCTCAGACTGTGACCCCTGGTTCTGGACTCTCCCACTATCAGGAACATCCTTCCTGCATCTACCCTGTCTAGTCCTGTTAGAATTTTATAGGTTTCTATGAGATCCCCCCTCATTCGTCTGAACTCCAGAGAATATAATCCTCACCAGCTCAATCTCTCCTCATACGTCAGTCCCGCCATTCCAGGAATCAGTCTGGTAAATCACAGAATCACACAGTGCAGAAGGATCCCTTCGGCCCATCGAGTCTGCACGGACACGTGAGAAACACCTGACCTACCTACCTAATCCCATTTACCAGCACTTGGCCCATAGCCTTGAATGTTATGACGTGCCAAGTGCTCATCCAGGTACTTCTTGAAGGATGTGAGGCAACCCGCCTCCACCACGCTCCCAGGCAGCGCATTCCAGACCGTCACCACCCTCTGGGTAAAAAGGTTTTTCCTCACACCCCGCCTAAACCTCCTGCCCCTCACCTTGAACTTGTGTCCCCTTGTGACTGACCCTTCAACTAAGGGGAACAGCTGCTCCCTATCCACCCTGCCCATGCCCCTCATAATCTTGTATACCTCGATCAGGTCACCCCTCAGTCTTCTCTGCTCCAACAAAAACAACCCAAGTCTATCCAACCTCTCTTCATAACTTAAATATTTCATCCCAGGCAACATCCTGGTGAATCTCCTCTGCACCCCCTCCAGTGCAATCACATCCTTCCTACAATGTGGCGACTAGAATTGCACACAGTACTCCAGCTGTGGCCTCACCAAGGTTCTATACAACTCCAGCATGACCTCCCTACTTTTGTAATCTATGCCTCGATTGATAAAGGCAAGTGTCCCATATGCCTTTTTCACCATCCCACTAACATGCCCCTCTGCCTTCAGAGATCTATGGACACACACACTAAGGTCTCTTTGTTCCTCAGAACTTCCTAGTGTCATTCTCTCTCCCTCTTTTCTTAAATAGTGGGGTTTCATCCAATCTGCAGGAACCACTCCAGAATCTATAGAATTTTGGAAGATGACCACAAACGCATTCACTATCTCTACAGCCACCTCTTTTAACACTATAGAATGTAGATCATTAGGTCTGGGAATTTATCAATTTCCAGTCCCATTAATTTCTCTAGTACTATTGTTTTATTAATACTAATTTCTTTCAGTTCCTCATTCTCACTAGTCCCTTAGCATTTCTGGGAGGTTTTACATATCTTCCTCTGTGAAGACAGACACAAAGTATTTGTTTCATTTCTGTGCCATTTCCTTATTCCCTATTATAAATTCCCCTGTAGGAACTCTGGTTTTGTGTCCAGCACTTCACTTGTAGTGAATTTTAAAACTTGGTCAGTTTTGTCTTGTTTATCAGCAGTTAACCCTGCATGAGTTTCACTGCTATTCCCCTTGCGATCTCTACAAGTATTGCCTGTTTTGGGTAGGTTCTCCTCTCTTCCTTTGGGAATGGGCATTCCCATAACTTGTTCCATGTTCCCTGGAACACGTCTTCCCACAAGTGGATGTTCAGCTCCTGTTGTACTCCCTTGTGGCTCTTCAACTGATTGGGCATTATTCTCACTCTTTCTTGGTCCATTTCGGAACTTCCCTGGTCTCCATTTAAATCTGCCATGAAGGTGCCTGCTAAACAGACCACTGGCTCCCTTCCTTCATCCTTTTTAATCTTTACAGACCCTTCATGGACCCCTTTTACCCCTGCTGAGCCTGGCTTTGGCCCTTTTAACTTCCCCAGTTTTTATTTTTACTCTTTTTATTGCTGCGGGCCTGGTTTGAACCCTTTTAAATTCAGATGGCTGTTCCTTAGCTACTGCAACTCCCACGGATTCTATCCTGACCTGTTTTACTTCTGCTGGTCTAGCCTTTTGAAGTTCTAATAGCGCTTCCTCTAACTCTCATGGGTTCCGCTGCCCCCTGTAGGATGTCCAAACCTGTACCTTACAGATGCCTAAAGGCTTTCTTCAGCCTTTTCAACCTCTCTAGACTGTCTCTGACCTTTTGGGAGCACAATTCTCCAGCCTGCCTTGTCTGCCTCTCTCTCCCTACACAGTTCATGTAGTCTTATTTCCCTTTCTTGCTGTCTTCTTTGGAATTCTCTCTCCTCCTTCAGTTCCTGCCTTTCTCTTTTTACCTTTTCTCAAATTCCAGTTCCAATTTTCACTGCTCCAATCGTAATTTCTCTACCGTTAATTTATCTGTTTCAATGTCCTCAACTTCCACCTCTACATGTTTCGCCACCCGTTCTAAATTTCGGTTTTTCTGGCTTTTGGTTAAATGCCCTTAACTTCTCGGCAGTTATCTCATCCTGTTCTATGAAAGCATTGACATTTTAGCACTTAGTATTACAGATCCAAGAAAACCTTTTGCAGTTTTTAAATCATTTTTGAAGGGACAATTTACTTTAATCGTCAGTCTGTGGAAACAAATTCCAATACAAGCTCTGGTTTTGTTATGACCAGGTGAAAGCCACCATAGTCCGAGAGGACCATAGGCTGCTCTCTCATTAGAGAGAGAGACGACTGGTGGTGAGTTTAACCTGAGGGTCACCATACCTGAGAATGAGAAGGCGTGGTCTTCTTGGATGACCTCAGCCCGTACAGGAATTGAACCCACACTGTTGGCATCACTCTGCATCACAAACCAGCTGTCCAGCCAACTGAGCTATGACTGGTGAGAAGGAGTGAACTGGCTCCCTTCCATTCTGCCTCCTCGGTTGGTCACAACAAAGGTTTAGTTTTCTTTTTCATGAGGATATGTCTTTTTCAAATCAGAATGTATTTAACTAGTTATGCAGTGAGCAATAAGGAGCCAATCAAAGAAAGTTTTCTTGAGTTAAAGAAAGAGAATCACTAAACCCAAGGGGAAAAAAGTAATAAAAACATGACGTCACATGCACATGGTATCAGAAATAAGGGAAGTTAGACTCCAGTAAAAAAAGTTAAAAGAATATATGTTTTTTATATTCATTCATGGGATGTGGGCTTTGCTGACTGGGCCAGCATTTATTGCCCATCTCTAGTTGCCCTTGAGAAGGTGGTGGTGAGCTGCCTGATTGAACCACTGCAGTCCATGTGGTGCACCCATAGTTCTGTTAGGAAGAGAGTTCCAGGATTTTGACCCAGCAATAGCGAAGGAACGGTGATATATTTCCAAGTCAGGATGGTGAGTGACTTGGAGGGGAACTTCTAGGTGGTGGTTTTCTCATCCAGCTGCTGCCCTTGTTCTGGTAGTGGTCGTGGGTTTGGAAGGTGCTGTCGAAGGAGCCTTGGTGAATTCCTGCAGTGCATCTTCTAGATGGTACACACTGCTGCTACTGTGTGTTGGTGCTGGAGGGAGTGAATGTTTGTGGATGTGCCAATCAAGTTGGATGGTGTCAAGATTCTTGAGTGTTGTGGGAGCTGCACTCATCCAGGCAAGTGGAGAATATTCCACCACACTCCTGACTTGTACCTTGTAGACGGTGGACAGGCTTTGGGGAGTCAGGTGGTGGGTTACTCGTCACGCTATTCCTAGCCTCTGACCTGCTCTTGTAGCCACAGTATTTATATGACTAGTTCAGTTCAGTTTCTGGTCAATGGTAAGCCCCCAGAATGTTGATAGTGGGGAATTCAATGATGGTAATGCCATTGAACATCAAGGGGCGATGGTTGGATTCTCTCTTGTTGGAGATGGTTAAGTGCCCTTTGATTTTCCTTGAGGTGTAGACTTTAAACGTTGCAGCTGATTTAGGTTAGCTGGTTTCTTTGATGCAGTCTGATGTAGGAGATGTTGAAATTATTGAGATCTCGGTTCGCTGGTAGGTTTCTGATTATTGGCTTCTTGAATCAGGTGACGTACTTTTTCCAAAAGAGAGAGAGAGAACAGCTTTTCAGCCTGTTCCTCGGCTGAAAACTTTCTTGACACTCCCTGTGTCACTTGCAATCTGTTTGCAGTAGCTGCAGCCTAATCTGTTATACTTTACCCATTGTCTATTTCCAGGGGGTTTTGGATGGGTCTGCCTGTGGCAGCCATTGTTTCAATATCCAGCACTTTGCATTTTAATGTCTTTTCCTTAGACCATGACATGGATCATCGATGGATCTTTGAATTATTGGAAATGACCCTCTCTTTACACTTCCCTGAGGATGTCTTTATACTTTTTCACTTTCACCTTGGAAGGTGGCCTTCCATTTTTAAGTAATTTGTTCTGTCTCGTTTCAAATTCCAAAATTTCCAGTCAGTTGAAAGTTGAAAAGTCATATTTTCAAAAATAAAGGACCTTGTGACACTTCGCGTTTTCCTTTGTTTAGATAATATAAAATTCCATCATAGTATGGTCACTCTTCCTTAGAGGCTCCTGCACAATGAGATTATTAATTAGCCCTTTCTCATTGCACAATACTAGATCTAAAATAATCTGTTCTGCAGTTGGCTCCTCAACATATTGTTCTAGAAAACCATCTCGTATACATTCCAGGGATTCATTCTCCTCAGCATTTGTGCTAATTAGGTTTACCCTGTCTATAACATAGGGAATAGGATGGGAGGTCCCAGGGTGCGAGGAAGGTCGGGTTGTCAGTTTGGAAAGGCCTGGGGATGGGGGAGCAGCTGATGGGTAGCAAGCCTTGGGGGGAGGTGGGGGAGAGGAGGAGAGGGGAGTGGGGGCCAATTTGGAAAGTAGGCCCATGAGGGAGGGCTTCCTCTTTCCTGGCTAAGGCCCAATCAGGCTTCCTGGCTTTCCCCGTCCCTGACCACCTCCCACTGACCTCGAAATTGCAATAGGGTAGAAAGCGACCTTTAAGTGACCACTAATTGGCTACTTTAAGGTCTAAATTGGGGCAGGGATAGGTGGGCTGCCCTAGGCCTCACCCATGCACCATAAAATTGCAGATGAGTTTGGGGCAGGTGGTTAGGTGACAGGAAGGTCACCCAGGGAATTTTTCAGGTCCCGCGCCTGCAAACCTGCCAGTGGGAAGGCCATCCAGTGAATTTTGCGGGTCCCCCCACCCCGCCTCCAAATCTGCCAGCGGGGTCAATAAAATTCTGCCAATTAACTCTGTTTTTCTCTCTCTCTCTCTCTCTCTTTTGGCTGCTGAGAGATGATTTCTGCCAGTGGGGAGTCTAAAACCCAGGGGCACAGGCTTAGGATAAGGGGCCAATTATTTAAGACTGAGATGTGGAGAAATTACTTATCTCAAAGGATTGTGAATCTTTGGAATTCTCTGCCCCAAAGGGTTTGGATTCTCCATAGTTGAATATATTTAAGGCTGGGATAGGCAGATTTTTGGGGTCTCAGGGAATTAAGGCATATGGGGAGTGGGCAGGAAAATGATCATACTGAGTGGCGGAGCAGGCTCGACGAGCCATATCGTCTACTCCTGCTCATATTTCTTGTGTCCCCTCCACAGATGCTGTCAAACCTGCTGAATTTTTCCAGTGTTTTTTGTTACTAGTTTTTTAAGCTAACTTAGCTAACTCTGAAAGAATAAAAATACACCATGGTCAAAATGTTCCAAAAGAGTTTTACGGAAGGCTGTGTGAGATCTGCTACTATATACATAACATCTTTTTTGTGTCTGATGTGTCTGTCACTTGAAAGTATTGCATATGCGAAGTCTGTCACACATACTCTTGATTGCTTTGTAAATATATTTACATTTATCTCACCAACAAATCATTAAAAAAATTAGCCCATAATTTCTTGATAGGTTATGTGACTTTGCTAATTTAGCCTCTCCAAGGGGGTTCACAGCAGCTAGATCCAGAGAAATTTTCCATAGCAACCTCGTTTTCTAATTGACCTGAAGGTGCACCCATCTGGAAGAATTTGTTTTCTTAAAGCAATAAGCTACACTATGGTATTATGGGAATTATTTTTGCCACATTGTTTTTTTTTTGCCAGAGCCTGCTGTGTGCAATGTGATAACGACCAGATAATCTGTTTTTAGTGATTTTTTAAAAACATTCTTCTATGGGATGTGGGCGTTGCTGGCAAGGCCAGCATTCGTTTCCCATCCCTAATTGCTCTTGAACAGAGTAGTTTGCTGGGTGATTTTAGAGGACAGTTAAGAGTCAACTGCATTGCTGTGGATCTGGAGTCACATATAGGTCAGACCAGATTTTCTTCCCTAAAAACATTAGTGAACCAGATGGGTTTTTAAACAACCAATGATAGCTGTCATGGTCATCATTTACTGAGACCAACTAGAGATTGGAAGACAGCTGTGGCTCAGTTAGTAACACCGTTGCCTCTGAGTCAGAAGGTTTTGGATTCCAGTCCTACTCCAGAGACTTAAGCATAAAAATTTAGGTTGACAATCCATGGAGTGCTGAAGAAGTGTTGCACTATCAGAGGTTTCCTGATTTGCTGACTGAAATCCTACCATGGCAGATTTGAACCCAAATCTCTAGAGCATGAACCTCGGTCTCTACCAGCCCAGTGACATTACCACTACGCCTCTGTCTTCCTCTGATTTGAGGGATAAATATTAGCCAGAAAATGAGATAACACCTCTGTCTTCAAAATAATGTCACAAGATCTTTTGCACCCACCTGAGAGCAGATAGGGGCTGCGGTTTCATATCTCATCTGAAAGATGACACCTCTGACAGTGCAACACTTCTTCAGCACTCCATGGAGTGTCAGCCTAAATTTTTATGCTGAAGTCTCTGGAGTAGGACTGGAATCCAAAACCTTCTGACTCAGAGGTAAAGGTGCTACTAACTGAGCCACAACTGTCTTCCAGTCTCTAGCAAATTTGAAAAATAATCTCTCACTGAACTTGCAGATACCACCATATTTGATTATATGCAGTGTCATTTTGTTGACCTCCTTTGGTATGTAAAGATGAGGGAATTCAGAAGATAGATGGATAAAATTATAGATTAGTTCTCCTCAGTAAGGGGTGCACGTTCAGGAGATTACACCTGAGTGAGATGGCGACCGAGTGAATAGCAAATTAGGCTCACGTGGGAATTCAGTGCATGGGGAAAGAGGTGCTTTAAGTAAGGTTTATTGCAACTTGTAAAGTGTGATAGGCAGTAGTCGGATTTACCAGTACCAGTAAAGATTATCAGTAGTTGTAAGGTTTATTAAGTTAAGGCCAAGTAAAATTAATATAGGTAAACCAAAGCAAAATAAAGTTAACATAAGTGAATTAAAGTTAAGAGATGGGAGGGCAGCTCAGTCGGATGGAATGCCTGTCCTGTAGTATGTGTGAAGTCGTGGATACTACTGGTGACCTAGATGACCACATGTGCAGGAAGTGTCACCAGCTGCAGAAACTTGAGCTCCAGGGCCTCAAATTTTCCCGTGTTGGGCAGGCTCGGTGGGAGTGGATGGGGGCAGTCGTGGAGCCGACCGCCATTTGCGATCGGCTCTGCACCGCCATTTTAAGTGGGCAGGCCAATTAAGGCCCGCCCAATGTAATACGCGAGCAGTAGCACTGTGTGCTACCTGTGCGAGCTGGGGGAGGAGGGAGAATCGGGGCCAGTGCTCTTTCATGCTTTAATCTCCCTGAGGCACAGAGCTGCCTCAGGGAGATTGAAGCGCTTTTGAAAAAAATAAATGAATGTCATAAAAATTTAATGAAACATGTCCACTCATGTGACTGTGTCACATGAGATGGGGCATGTTTTTATTTTTCAGAAAAACTTTTTATTTAATTCGTAAAAGCTATAGGAAACCTCATCCCGCTCTTGGATGAGGTTACCGAAAAAATGTAAAGGCCGCCTGGCCTTTTCGCCTGCCCGCCAACTGTAAGGTTGGATGGGCAGCGTAAACTTGAAATTAAATACTTTGTTAATGGCCTTAATAGGCCTATCAATTATCGGCGGGTGCGCAACCGACTCCGACACGCGCCCGCCGAACGAAACATCACGAGACAGTGTGATGACGCTGGGACACACGCCCATTTTATGCGCTGGTGTGTTGGGCCTGCCCCCGCACGCCGACCGAAAAATCCTGGCCCAGGTTTCAGAGCTCAAGTGGTGGCTGGAATCACTGTGGTGCATCTGCGAGGCTGAGAGCTACGTGGATAACACGTTCAGAGAGGTGGTCACACTGCAGGTTAGGAGCATGGTGGCAGAAAGGGAATGGTTGACCGCCAGGCAGTCCAAGAGATGGTGGTGGTGAGCTGCCTTCTTGAATCACTACAGCTCATGTGGTGCAGGTACACCCATAGTGCTGTTAGGGAGGGGTTTCCAGGATTTTGACCCAGCGACAGTGAAGGAACAGTGATATATTTCCAAGTCAGGACAGTGAGTGGCTTGGAGGGGATCTCCCAGGTGTTGTTGCTGTTGTTGGGAGGGTTTAAACTAGATTGGCAGGGGGATGGGAACTTGAGAGGGAGCTCAGATTTGAGGAAACAAAACTGGTAAAAGGAAGTAGAAAAGTAGAAAGCGAAAATGAAGAGAGACAGAGCATTGTCAAGCATCAAATAGGATCAGAATAGAGAATAATGTTAAAAAAGCAGTATTAAAGGCACTCTACCTGAATGCATGTAGTGTTCGCAAAAAAGTTGATGATTTGAATGCTGAAATTGAGATAAATGCTATGATTTAATTGCCATTACGGAGACATGGCTGCAGGGTGACCATGTAGGAAATGAATATCCAAGGATATTCGGCATTTTGGAGGGATAGGCAAAAATGAAAAGGAGGTAGGGCCGCACTCTTAATAAGGGATGTGATCAGTACATTCATAAGAGAGGATCTTAGATCGAAAGAGCTAAGAAACCGCCAGAAGCAGCAAACATTGTGGGAGTTGTTTAATAGGCAACCAAACTGTAGTGCTAATGTTGGACACGGTACAAATCAGGAAATTAGAGATGCATGTAACGTGGGTAATACAGTGATAATGGCGTGACTTCAATTTACACATAGACTGGGTTAACCAAATCAGCACTAATGTTCTGGAGGAGGAATTCCTGGAGTGTGTATGAGATGGGTTTCTGGAGCAGTACGTTGAGGAGCCTACTAGGGATTGGCTATTTTTGATTTAATATTGTGTAATGAGAATGGGCTAATTAATAACTTTGCTGTAAAGGAGCCTTTGGCAAATAGTGACCATAATATGATAGGATTTTGCATTAGGTTTGAATGCAATATAGTTGATTCTGACACTAGGGTATTAAATCTGAAGAAAGGAAATTATGAAGGTATGAGGGGAAAGTTGGCTATGGTGGATTGGGAAAATACACTAGAAGATTTGACGGTAGACAGGCACTGGCTACTTTTAAAGAAATACGTATGGTCTACAACAGACATACATTCCTCAAAGGCGTAAACACCCAAAGGGAAAGGTAAATCAACCGTGGTTAATGAAATAAGTTAAAGATTGTATTAGATCAAAGGAAGTGGCTTATAAGGATGCCAGAAAAAGTAAGGATTGGGAGCAATTTAGAACCCAGCAAAGGAGGACCAAGAAACTGACTAAGAAAGGGAAACGAGAATATCAGTGCAAACTGGGAAGGGACATATAGGCAGACTATAAAATCTTCTTTAAGTACGTGAAAAGGAAAAGATTATCTCGGACAAATGTGGGCCCATGGCGGAGAAACTAAGCAGTTATTTTGCAATTGTCTTTATGGAAGAAGATACAGATAATCTCCCAGAAATACTAGGTGCTCGAGGAACTTGTGAAACTGAGGAACTGATAAATTCCCTGGACCAGATGAGCTCCATCCCAGAGCGTTGAAGGAGGTGGCTAGAGAGATAGTGGATGCATCGGTGGTTATCTTTCAAAATTCTAAAGATTCTGGAAAGGTAGTAGGGAAAATGTTAGAATGATTATAAAGGATGTGATAACTGGACATTTAGAAAAGAATGGTAAACTTGGGCAGAGCCAAAATGGATTTATGAAAGGGAAATCATGTTTGACAAACTTGTTGGGGCTTTTTTGAGGATGTTACTTGTAGCAGAGATAAAGTATAACCAATGGATGTGGTATATTTGGATTTTCAGAAGGTTTTTGACGAGGTCCCACACAGGAGGTTAGTAAATAAAATTAGTGCACATGGGATTGGGAGAAACGTACTAGTATGGATTGAGAATTGGTTAACAGACAGAAAGCAGAGAGTAGGTATAAATGGATCATTCTCAGGAGGCAGGCTATTGCTAGTGGGATACCAGAAGGATCAGTGCTAGGTCCACAGCTATTTACAATCTTTTTAAATGATTTGGATGTGGGACCAATTGTAATATTTCCAGATTTTCTGATGACACCAAACTGGGCAGGAACGTAAATTGCGAGGAGAATGCAAGGAGGCTTCAAGAGGACTTGGACAGGCTATGTGAATGGGCTTGAACATTGCAGATGGAATATAATGTGAATAAGTGTGAAGTTATTCACTTTGATAGAAAAAAACAGAAAGACAGAATATTTCTTAAATGGTGAAAGGTTGGAAAGTGCGGATGTCTAAAGGCATCTGGGTATCCTTGTTCATGAGTGACTAAAAGTTAGCATGCAGGTGCAGCAAGCAATTAGGAAGACAAATGGTTCATCGCAAGGGGATTTGAGTACAGGAGTAAAGATGTCTTGCTGCAGTTGTTTAGAGTCTTGGTGAGATCTTACCTGGAGTATTGTGTACAGTTTTTGTCCCCTTATCTAAGGAGGGATATACTTTCCATAGAGGGAGTGCAACGGAGGTTCACCAGATTAATCCCTGGGATGGCCAGATTGTTTTATGAGGAGAGATTGGGGAGACTGGGTCTGTATTCTCTAGAGTTTTGAAGAATGAGGGATGACCTCACTGAAACTTACAAAATTCTTAGAGGGCATGACAGGTTGATGTAGATAACATATTTCCCCTGGCTGGTGAGTCTAAAACCAGGGGACATAATCTCAGGGCAAGGGGTAGGCCATTTAAGACTGAGGTGAGGAGGAATTTCTTCACTCAGAGGATGGTGAATCCTTGGAATTTTCTACTCTAGAGGACTGTGAAAGCTCAATCACTGAGCATGTTCAAAACAGAAATTGATAGATTTCTGGAGACTAATGACCTCAAGGGATATGGAGATAGTGCGGGAAAGTGATGTTGTGGTAGATGATCAGCCATGACCTAATTGAATGGCAGAGTAGGCTCAATGGGCTGAATGGCCTACTCCTGTCCAATGTTCTATGAAATCCCTTCTACGATTTCTGCTCCTCCTCCATATACAGCCCATACTAGCTGTAATATTTATATCTGAGCTCAGTATACACCTATGAATGTGTGTGTTGCATCTACTGGAAAAGAAATAGATATTGACCATTCATATTCTTCAAACTCCTGTGTGCGTTTGAAGTATTTAATTGCTAATCATGTTTTTGCTCTTGGTATTTGTGCAGTGGGCTAATGAGCCACCTGTTTTATGGAACTGTATATTCCTTCATGTTCTTCTTTTTTTATGCCACAGGTTTTTATCTTATAATCAGATTAGGTTTATTGCAGATTATATGTTCCAGCCTACTCCAGAAATTGAACTTATGTAAGTTTAATTAAAGAATAAAAAACAAATTAAACCATGCTTTGATACAAAAGACTACATATTAAAATGCATCCTTTCTTTCAAAAGTGATATCAGCAACAACCATTTGTATGCAGTACAAAGGAATCTCTTTAGGACAAAGCATGGATTACCTTTCCTGAAGGTCTTGTAAGTAATTTGTCTTTTTTCCAGTTTTTTTTTTCCCAAAAATATACTTAATTCATAAAATTTGTAAAAATACATTACAAAACATTTCAGCTTAAAAATTACAGAAAGTGCAATAAAATTCAGTTTGTCTTCCTACAGCATGCTCTACTCTTTGATGCCTCAATACAATTGTAATACTCTTGACATTTATAATGTACATTCCATGTCAGGCATACAGCCCGGGGCAGAACAATTCAATTGGAAAATTACAGAGAGTGCAATAGAATTCAACTTTCTGTATAAAGCATGTTTCATTCTGGTGTGCCTCAATACAATTTCAGTACTGTTAATATTCAGAATGTAGATTCACAGGCATATAGCCCGAGGGGTTTTATACAGATTCTAGTCCTTCAGTGTACTATGGCTGAAAGGCTTTAGACAGCGACCTTTTCCCATTGTGTCTCTGCGGCAGCTGCGCAAGCTTTAGTGCGTCCTTCAGCACGTAATCCTATGAAACTGAGTTAACCCTGCATGACAAGCTCAAGACAGGCTGGTCTCCAGTGCCTAGAGTATTGTTGATGACTGGCCAATAGAACCTGGAAAAATAACTACTCTACTCCTGCACGTAGGGTGGTCCTGGTTGGACAAGTAATGCAAACTTCTAGCTATTTTCCTGGTATGCTAAATGATTTTAACTAATTGAACTCCTGAACATATTTATGCACACAGCAGATTCCTAATTCATTGCTCTTGCTGGATGAGCAGAAATTTCCTCCAGATAAACATTGGGAACAATGAAATGTTATTTATGGTTCCTGCTACAAACGCTGTATCCTAGCTACCAATTCCATTCCTCTTCCTGGCAACTGTCTGAAGCTGAACCAGACTGTTTGTAACCTTGGTCCTGTATTTGACCCCAAGATGAGCTTCTGAACACAGATCCATGCTATCATCAAGACCACCTATCTCCATCTCCATAACATCATCCAACTCCACCCTGGCTATCACTCATCTGCTGCAGAAACCCTCGTCCATGCCTTTGTTACCTCTTGACTTACCAATTTCAACGCTCTCCTGGCCAGCTTTGCATGTTCCATTCTCCATAAAGTTAAATTCATCCAAAACTCTGCTGCTCGTATCCTAACTCGCCCCAAGTTCTGTTCACCCATCATCCCTGTGTTCACTGATTTACCTTGGCTTCTGGTTTGGGAACACTTCAATTTTAAAGTTCTCATTCATGTTTTCAAAGTCACACCATAGTGTCATGCTCCCTCACTTCCTCCAGCCCTACAATCCTCCGATATTACTGCACTCCTATAATTCCTATGCTTGAGCATCCCTTATTTTAATTGCTCCACTATTGGCAACCATGCTTTCAGTCGCCTTGGCCCTAATCTCATAATTCCCTCCTCAATCCTCTCTGCTTCTTTCTCCCTTTATGATGTCCCTTAAAACCTACCACTTTGACCAAGCTGAATATCTCCTTATGTGGTACAGTATCAAATTTTGTCCCTGTGAAGCACTTTGGGACATTTTACCATGTTATAAGCTCTATATAAATGCAAGTTCTTGTTGCCAATCTCTAGGTTTACTTTTCTTAAGAGGAAAATCTTGGCACTCAGAAACTTTGTCTGAGTGGATTTTTCAGCCACTTCTGGCTGAATTTTACTCTAGATTTCAGGACGTCAAGGTGAAAAGTGGGTTTCAAGCCCGTACTTGCTGGCAGCGGGACCTGCTGGGCACTTTACCATGGCAGCCATTGGCCACCTGTGGGCCTGCTGTTCAGGTAAGGTGGCGGACAGGTTCCTGATGCTGCTCAACCTGATGAGGCTACAACACAGGATGACTTGCATGCCAAACAGCAGAAACAGCATGCGATAGACAGAGCTAAGAAATCCAGCCACCAAACCTAAACTCTGCAGCTCTGCCACATTCAGTCGTGAATGGTGATGGACAATTAAACAACTAGTGGGAGGAGGAGGTTCCAAAAATATTCTCACCCTTAATGATGGAGCCCAACACATCAGTGCAAAAGAGAAGGCTGAAGCATTTGCAGCTATCTTCAGCCACAAGTGACAAGTGGATGATTCATCTCAGCCTCCTGCTGAGGTCCAAAGCATCACAGGTGCCAGTTTCAGACTGTTCAATTCACTGCATGTGATATCAGGAAACAGCTGAAAGCACAGGATACTGCAAAGACTATGAGCCCTGACAACATCCCGGTAACTGTACTGAAAACTTGTGCTGCAGAACTACCTGTGTCTTTAGCCAAGCTATTCTATATACCCACAACACTGGCATCAACCTGACAATGTGGAAAATTGCCTAGATGTGTCATGTCCACAAAAAACAGGACAATCCAATCCAGCCAAGTACCACCCCATCAACATACTCTTGATCATCGGCAAAGTGATGGAAGGTGTCATCAACAGTGCTAAAATGGCATTGGCACAGCAATAACCTGCTCACCAATACCCAGTTTGGGCTCCACCAGGGCCACTCAGCTCCTGACCTCATTACAGCCTTACTCCAAACATGAGCAAAAGAGCTTAACTCAAGAGGTGAAAGTGACTCCCCTTGACATGAAGGCAGCATTTGACCAGGTGTGGCATCAAGGAGCCCTAGCAGGATTGAAAATGATTTTTGGAGGCCAACCATCTCAGTTCCAAGACATCACTGCGGATGTTCCTCAGGGTAGTGTCCTTGGCCCAACCATCTTTAACTGTGTCATTAATGACCTTCCCTCCATCATAAGATCAGAAGTGGATAGTTTGCTGATGATCGCATATTGTTCGGTACCATTTGCAACTCCTCAGATACTGAAGCAATCTGCATCCATATGCAGCAAGACCAGGAAAACATTTAGGCTTGGGCTGATAAGCGGTAAGTTACATTCGTGCCACACAAGTGCCAGGTGTTGACCATCTCCAACAAGAGAGAATCTAACCAACTCCCTTGAAATTCAGTGGCGTTACCATTACTGAATCCCCATTATCAACATTCTTGGGGTTACCATTGACCAGTAACTGAACTAGAACAGCCATGTAAACACTGTGGTTACAAGAGCAGGTTAGAGGCTGGCAATTCTGTGGTGAGTACCTTGCTTTCTGACTCCCCATAGCCCGTCCATCATCTACAATGTACAATTCAGGAGTGTGATGAAATACACTCTCCACTTGCCTGGATGAGTGTGGCTCTAACAACGCTGAAGATGTTCAACACCATCCAGGACAAAGCAACCCACTTGATCAGCACCCCATCAACCACCTTAAACATTCTCTGCCTCCACCACTGATGCACAGTGGCAGCAGTGTGTGCCATTGGCGAGATGCATTGCAGCAACGATCACCCAGGCTCCTGCAACAGCACCTTCCAAATCCGTGACCCCTACCACATAGAAGGACAAGGGCAGCAGGCACATGGAAATACAGTTTCCTTCCAAGCCACACACGATCCTGACTTGGAACTATATCGTTGTTCCTTCACTGTTGGTGGATGAAAATCCTGGAACTCCTTTCCTAACAGCTTTGTGAGTGTACTTACACCAGATGGACTGCAGTGGTTCAAAAGGCAGCTCACCACCAACTTCTCGAGGACAATTAAGGATGAGCAACAAATGCTGGCCTTGACACTGATGCCCATATCCCATGAAAGGATTAAAAAAACATTGTGGTGGATTTTTTTTTTCAGATATCTAGCTGACCAAAAAAAAGTCTGCAGAGAGCCACTCTGAACAGCACCATTATGTCACATGAGTTCTCTCTTGCCACAAGAGAGAACTCATGTGACATAATGGTGCTGTTCAGAGTGCCCAATGCATTTGTAATTATCATTTAAAATGATCATTTAAATTATCATTTAAAATGAAATAATTAAATATGATTTTATTTCTGTTATCTTCCTTGTACCAGTGCATTCACTGAAATGGGCTTGTTCTAAAAATGGAAAAAACATTGTATCTTTAAAAATATCTTGTTACATTAGGACATTGCATCTATTATGTTTCAACATCAAACCTAAGTGTAAAGACATATATACATAGCGCACAACTTTTTTTTCTAGAAACATGACTTTAGGAACATTATGGGCCAGATTTTTACGATCGATGCTGGTGGTTTGTCAGGAAATGTCCTGATTTGCCGGACCCGCTTTGGTAAAAGTGCCCCGATATGCACAATTTTTGTTCTGGGAGCAGGGAGGAGGGGGGCGTGGATTGGAGTTGGGCCTGCTGACTTTGGAAGCAAAGCGTAGGCAGTCATGGGGCGGGGGGTGGGGGAGTACTGAGGCAAGCTGGTTAGGCCTCTTGTCCTCATCCTGCACACCCCCTCACCCACTATCTACCCCTTCAATGCCCCCTCATAGCCCCCATGCCAACTCAATGTGAGCTCATGCTTCTCACCCCCATAGCCCCCAAGCCGCCTCCATAGCCATCATCCAATATCCACCATGGGTAGACCTCAGAAGCCTTGTGGAGATGGAAAAGAAAATAAATTTCTAACAATCTAATACAGCCCTTATTCATGCACCATTGATCGTGGAAAATAATCTCCCATTATGAAATGCATTTAAAGCTTTTAAATCTCCTCAAGTGGTTAATCTCTTAAAAACAAACTTCTATTTATATCCCACATCAAAGGCAACTAATCATTTAATAGCCTCTTTAACTGTGAATCAAACTTTGAATTCAGACACCCCCCATCGCTGCTGAGATAATTAAAACTCAGCCAGGCATTCAGAATGACATAATAGCTCTTGGGAAAATGTCAATAAAAGTTCAATTGACCAGGTTCTATTTTTTTTCTAACTACACCAAATGGCATGTCAATCAAAGCAGTCCAGCAGAAGGTTTTTAAAATTCTCACTGAAGAGTGGGACATTTAAAAAAAAACTTCAGATCTTGACAATGAAACAGACCTTATCCACCCTTCAGGACTTTATATGTTTACTTCATCAATTTGCAACTCCCACACCATATTTTAAATGTGCTTATAACAGCCAAAATGGGGCTAAAACTCATCACTAAGTTCAAATGGCCCCAAAGCGTTTTCCTCCTGTGTGATTCCCATCCTTCTCCCTTACTCCTACTGGCAAAAATTAGATCTTCACATTCACTCCCTCTACCACTAATGCACAGTAGCAAGATGCAGCAACTCACCAAGGCTCCTTCAACAGCACCTTTCAAACCCGCAACCTCTACCATCAACAGATGCATGGGAACATCACCATCTGCAAATTCCGTACAAGCCACACATTATCCTGACTTGGAACTATACCGCTGTTCCTTCACTGTAGCTGGGTCAAAAATCCTGGAACTCCCTTGCTAACAGCATTGTGGGTGTACCTACACCACATGGCCTGCAGCGATTCAAGAAGGCAGCTCACCATCACCTTCTTAAGGGCAATTAGGAATGGGCAATAAATGCTGGTCTAGCCAGTGATGCCTACATGCCATGAATGAATAAATAAAAAAAACTTTATGCAATACCAAAAAAACTTGATTTGGTTTATAGTAAATCATCTTGAGCTAAATCCCTGTAAACGATTATCTATTGAATGATTTCAAATAAATTTATTGATGCTATGTTAATTATCATGTTTTAAAATAAACAGGATAACTATCTAAATAAGAAAGTTACAAATGTAGAGAAAAGCAAATGCTATGTCGATCTTGATGGTTCCCAAGAAAAAGTAACCATGAAACCATCAGACAAAAGAAAGTTCAATTATGTAGCATTTCCAGGGTATCATAATGTGCTTCACAACCAATGAATTACTTTTTGAAGCATGGTCACTGTTTTATAGACAAATGCAGCAAATTTGCATACAGCAAGGCCCCCCAAGCAGCAATGAAACAAATGACCAGTTAGTTTGTATCTTATGGTGTTAGGTGAGAAAGGAATGTGGGTCAGGATATTAAAAGAACTTCTTGCTCCTTTCAAAGTGCCATGGTATCATTTGCATCCACTGAAGAGGTAGGCAAGACCTCAGTTTAAAGTCTCACCCAAAAGACAAAACCTCTGAGAATGTAGCATTTCTTAGTCCTGCACTGAGGTGCCAACCTAGATTACGTGATGATGTTCTGGACTGGACCTTGAAGGCGGTGGTGTAGTGGTATTGTTGCTGGACCGGTAATCCAGAGACCCAGGGTAATTCTCCAGGGACCGGGGTTCAAATCCCACCACAGCAGATGGTGGAATTAAAAGTTGTCTTAATGCCCTTTAGGGAAGGAAACCTGCTGTCCTTAGAATTACCTGGAAAAACTCAGCAAGTCTGGCAGCATCGGCGGAGAAGAAATCAGTCAACGTTTCGAGCCTCCATGGCCCTTCGGCAGATGCTGCCAGACTTGCTGAGTTTTTCCAGGTAATTCTATTTTTGTTTTGTTTTGGATTTCCAGCATCCGCAGTAGCTTTTAGCTTTTTGTTTTTAACTTGCTGTCCTTACCTGGTCTGGCCTATATGTGACTCCAGACCCACAGCAATGTGGTTGACTCTTAAAATGCCTACTAAATTGACCTAGTGAGTTATTCAGCTCAAGGGCAATAAATGCTGGCCAAGCCCACATCCCACAAACAAATTTTTAAAAAGCGATACAGCACCACTTATCAACTTGTTCCTGCACCTGTTGGCTGTTGCCATTTCCCAATGGCGGATTGGCCAGATTACCTGTCTATTTCAGGTGAGACCACTTTAATCAAGTTCCTATGCCACTTGGAGAACCCTGATGCAATTTTGAGGTATCAGTGTGTGGAGCATGGACATTGCATTCTGTTCCCATTAATACTATGCTTTCAGTGTTTTAAAAGGGTTGCTGTAAACTGCTCACAAAACAGTCATAGATATTTTTAAAAATACTTTGATGTGGCAATGAAATACCCTTTCCTCCTACCTGACTAGCAGGTTGCTTAAGAACATAAGAAATTGGTGCAGGAATGGGTTATACAGCCCCTCAAGCCTGCTCAGCTATTCTGTAAGATCTTGGCTGAACTTCTACATGAACTGAACCAAGCTAACAGTTATTAATTCAAAGATAACTATTGGTTTAGGATTTATCATGTTGGATGTAATGTTTTATAGGTATTTTGGCATTTTGCTTTATGAACCTTAGAGTTGTAAGGAGGAGTTAGCTTTAATTTTACAGAGAAGAAGGGATGGGAGGGTTGTTTTTTCACTCCATAACTTTGGAAGAAAAGTTGCAGCAATTTTGGAAGACTTTTGGTAGAAATCCCATGGTGTGGGATATATAGGTTTCATTTGATGTGAACACTGCGACAGGGAGGAACTGCAGAGTTGGGATGGGCTTCATCTGAACCGGTCTGACAGCCAGCAGAAAGGATAAATAGGGCTGTCACAAGGTCTTTAAACTAGTAAATGGCAGGAGGTGGAAAAGGTAATATAAGTACTAATTCTAAATCAATTGAGAAGGAAGAGTGTAGAGTAGTAATTATAAATTGTGTATTAGACACTACTGACAAAAGAAAAATTAAATTATGTAAAACCATTAAACTACGAGAGGGAAGTAAGAAATGTGAGTAAAACATTAGAGCAGAAGAAAAACAGAATTACCTGGAAAAACTCAGCAGGTCTGGCAGCATCGGCGGAGAGGAAAAGAGTTGACGTTTCGAGTCCTCATGACCCTTCAACAGAGCAGAAGGACAGGTTAAGGTGTGTGGCCCAGAAAAACATTCTTTATGTAACTGCATGGAGAATAAGGACCAAATTGAACGAATTGCAGACGGAAATTCAAATTAGAGGGTATGACATGGTGACCATTAAGACAGTCCGGAAGACAGTCAGGACTGAGAACTGAATTTTCCAGGTTATAAGGTCTACAGGAATGGTAGGGGAAATGGTAGAGGGGAGAGAATAGCCTTAATGATTAAGGATAAAATAATTTCAATGGTAGATGATCTAATGAAAGGTAAGCAGCTAGTGGAGACTTTATGGTTAGACTTAAGGAGTAGAAAAGGATTTAAGATTGCATTGGGTGTTGGTTACAGACCCCCCACTCCCCCCCGCACCCAACCCCTACCATACCCCAAGTAACATTGGTGAAGTGGAAGAATTTATAAATGCCAATGTTAGACAAGCGTATAGTGGGAAAAAAGCAAATTATTGTAGATGCTGGAAATCTGAAATAAAAACAGAAAATGCTGGAAATACTCAGCAGGCCTGGCAGCATCTGTGGAGAGAGAAGCTGAGGTTAATGGCCAGGATTTTCCCCTTGGTGATTTGGGGGCGGGCCCCAGTCCCCGAGGGGAAAATGACACGGGATAACGTCGGGAGGAATCCCCAATGTCATCCCGGTCCCTTTAAATTTTAAGGAAGGCGGGCGGACAGCGAAATCAGCTGTCTGCCCGCCGACCTGTCAATGACCAATTGAGGCGATTGACAGGCTAATTAAAGTAATTAAAGACCTGCACCCCCAACCTTAAGGCTGGCGGGCAGGCCAGGAACCCCAGCGGGCTCCAGATTATTCATGAAACTTCATCCACTGGCGGGATGAAGTTTCATGTCCGTTTCGTAAAAAAGTAAGTAAGTTTATGTGTTTTTTATTAACATGTCCCATCTTGTGTGACATTGTCACATGAGGGGGACATGTTAATAATTTTTTAATGTTTCTATTTTTACACTTAACTTACCTGTCACGAATCTCCCTAAGGCAGCACTTTGCCTCAGGGAGAAGTGCGCTAGCGCACTTTGACAGATGGGGAACCCTCCCCCCCACCAGAACAGGAAGCTCGGGGATGCCGCTGGGCGGGCCTTAATTGGCCCGCCTACTTAAAATGGCGGCAGGCCACGTTTCAGTGGTGGGGGTAGGCTGGCTGCCCACCGCCAAGCCGGTTGGGCCCGCACGCCATCCGAGGGTAAAATTCTGCCCAATGTTTCAGACTAATGATCTTACATCAGAACTGGAGAAAGTTAGAGATATAACAACCTAATACATAATCAAGGTTAAGAGTTGATGAGAAGAAAAAGTGACTCAGCATTGCACTACTTACCAACTTGTTCCTGTTCCTGACAGGGCTGTTCCCAATTCCCAATGGCGGATTGGCCAGATTACCTGTCTGCTTCAGGTGAACGATCACTTTAACCAAGTGCTGGTTGTAGAACCCTGATGCAATTTTGAGGTATCAATGCATGGAGCATGAATATTGCATTCTGTTCCCATTAATACTATGCATTCAGTGTATTTAAAAGGGATACATACGAACATATGAATTACGAGCAGGAGTAGGGCATTTGACCCCTCGAGCCTGCTCCACAATTCAATAGGATCATGGCTGATCTGGTTGTGGCCTCGATTCCACATTGTAACTATCCCGATAGCCTTTCACTCCCTTGCTAGTCAAGAATCTATCTCCCTCTGCCTTAAAAATATTAATTGACTCTGCCTCTACAACCCTCTGGGGAAGAGAGTTCCAAAGACTCACGACCCTCTGAGAGAATTTTTTTTCTCATCTTTGTCTTAAATGGGAGACCTCTTATTTTTAAACTGTGTCCCCTAGTTCTAGTCTCTCCATCAAGGGGAAACATCCTTTCAGCATCCACGATCTCAAGTCTCCTCAGGATCTTATATGTTTCAATAAGATCACCTCTCATTCTTCTAAACTCCAATGGATACAGGCCCAGCCTGTCCAACGTTTCCTCATAAGATAACCCCTTCATCCCAGTTATCAGTTGAGTGAACCTTCTCTGAACCATTTCTATCACGTTTATATCCTCTCTTAAATAAGGAGACCAAAACTGTACACAGTACTCCAAATTTGGTCTCACCAACACCCTGTACAGCTGTAGCAAAACACCCCTACTTTTATAAAAGCAAAATACTGCGGATGCTGGAAATCTGAAACAAAAATAAAAATAGCTGGAAAAACTCAGCAGGTCTGACAGCATCTGCGGAGAGGAACACAGTTGACGTTTTGAGTCCGTAAGACTCTTCATCAGAACCTCTTCTGATGAAGAGTTATACGGACTCAAAACGTCAACTGTGTCCCTCTCCGCAGATGCTGTCAGACCTGCTGATTTTTTCCAGCTATTTTTATCTCTACTTTTATATTCTATTCGCCTTGCAATAAATGACAACATTCCATTTTCTTTCCTAATGGGGAGGTGGTGGCATCGTAGTATTGTCACTGGACTAATATTCCAGAGACCCAGGGTAGTGCTCTGGGGAGCAGGATTCGAATCCCACCACGGCAGATAGTGAAATCTGAATTCAATAAAAATCTGGAATTAAATGTCTAACTATGACCACAAAACCATTGCTGATTGTTGTAAAAATTCATCTGGTTCACTGATACCCTTTAGGGAAGGATGATGCCCTTTAGGGAAGGAAACCTGCTGTCCTTATCTGGTCTGATCTACATGTGACTCCAGACCCACCGTGATATGGTTGACCCTTAAACGCTCTCTGAACAAGGGCAATTAGGGGTGGGCAATAAATGCTGGTCTAGCCAGCGATGCTCACCTCCCATGAATGAATTTTTTAAAAAGTCATTTTCTGTGCCTGCATACTAACATTTTTGTGATTCATGTACCAGGACATCCAATGTTCTGCAACAAAAATAAAAATACCTGGAAAAACTCAGCAGATCTGGCTGCATCTGCGGAGAGGAACACAGTTAACATTTTGAGTCCGTATGCCTCTTCAACAGAACTAAGTAAAAATAGAAAAGAGGTGAAATAAGCTGGTTTAAAGTGGGGTGGGACAGGTAGAGCTGGATAGAGGGCCAGTGATAGGTGGAGATAGCCAAAAGATGTCATAGACAAAAGGACAAAGAGGTGTTGAAGTTGGTGATATTATCTAAGGAATGTGCTAATTTAGGGTAGAAAGCAGGACAAGCAAGGTACAGATAGCCCTAGTGGGGGTGGGGTGGGTGAAGGGAAGGGATCGAAATAGGCTAAAAGTTAGAGATAAAACAATGGATGGAAATACATTTAAAAATAATGGAAATAGGTGGGAGAAGAAAAATCTATATAAATTATTGGGGAAAAAAGGGGGGATTGGAAAGGGGGTGGGGATGGAGGAGAGAGTTCATGATCTAAAATTGTTGAACTCAATATTCAGTCCGGAAGGCTGTAAAGTGCCTAGTCGGAAGATGAGGTGCTGTTCCTCCAGTTTGCGTTGAGCTTCACTGGAACAATGCAGCAGGTCAAGGACGGACATGTGGGCATGAGAGCAGGGTGGAGTGTTGAAATGGCAAGCGACAGGGAGGTCTGGGTCATGCTTGCGGACAGACTGAAGGTGTTCTGCAAAGCGGTCACCCAATCTGCGTTTTCTCTCTCCAATGTAGAGGAAACTGCATTGGGAGCAATAAATGCAGTAGACTAAATTGAGGGAAGTGCAAGTAAAATGCTGCTTCACTTGAAAGGAGTGTTTGGGCCCTTGGAGGGAAGTAAAGTGGCAGGTGTTGCACCTTCTGTGGTTGCGTGGGAAGGTGCCGTGGGAGGGGATTGAGGTGTAGGGAGTGATGGAGGAGTGGACCAGAGTGTCCCGGAGGGAACAATCCCTGTGGAATGCCGCCGGGGGGGTGAAGGGAAGATGTGTTTGGTGGTGGCATCATGCTGGAGTTGGCGGAAATGGCGGAGGATGATCCTTTGAATGCGGAGACTGGTGGGGTGATAAGTGAGGACAAGGGGGTCCCTATCATGGTTCTGGGAGGGAGAGGAAGGTGTGAGGGCGGATGCGCGGGAGATGGGCCGGACACAGTTGAGGGCCCTGTCGACCACCAATGTTAAGGAAGAAGGAAGACATGTCAGAGGAACTGTTTTTGAAAGTGGCATCATCAGAACAGATGCGACGGAAGCGAAGGAATTGAGAAAATAGGATGGAGTCCTTACAGGAAGCGGGGTGTGAGGAGCTGTAGTCGAGGTAGCTGTGGGAGTCGGTAGGCTTGTAATGAACATTGGTGGACAGTCTATCACCAGAAATTGAGACAGAGAAGTCAAGGAAGGGAAGGGAAATGTCAGAGATGGACCATGTGAAAATGATGGAGGGGTGGAAATTGAAAGCAAAATTAATACATTTTTCCACGTCCAGATGAGAGCATGAAGCAGCACCGAAGCAATCATCGATGTACCGGAGGAAGAGTTGTGGGAGGGGGCCGGAATAGGACTGGAACAAGGAATGTTCCGCATACCCCATAAAGAGACAGGCATAACTGGGGCCCAAGCGGGTACCCATAGTCACACCTTTTATTTGGAGGAAGTGAGAGGAGTTTAAGGAGAAATTGTTCAGTGTGAGAACAAGTTCAGACAGATGGAGGAGAGTAGTGGTGGATGGGGATTTTTCGGGCCTCTGTTCGAGGAAGAAGCGGAGAGACATCAGACCATCCCGGTGGGGGATGTAGAGGAATTGGACGTCCATGGTGAAGAGGAGGCGGTTGGGCCAGGGAACTGGAAATTGTTGATATGATGTAGGGTATCAGAGGAATCACGGATGTAGGTGGGAAGGGACTGGACAAGGGGAGAGAGAATGGAATCAAGATAGCAAGAAATGAGTTCCGTGGGGCAGGAACAGGCTGACAAAATCGGTCTGCCGGGACAGTCCCGTTTGTGGATTTTGGGTAGGAGGTAGAAGCGGGCCGTCCGAGGTTGGGAGACTATGAGGTTGGAAGCTGTGGAAGGAAGATCTCCAGAGGAGATGAGGTCAGTAACAGTCCTGGAAACAATGGCTTGATGTTCAGTGGTGGGGTCATGGTCCAGGGGGAGGAAGAGGAAGTGTCTGCGAGTTGATGCTCAGCCTCTGCGAGGTAGAGGTCAGTGCGCCAGACCTCTATTTAAATAATAGGCTGCTCTTATATTCTTCCTGCCAAAGTGGACAAGTTCACATTTTCCCACATTACATTCCATCAGCCAATTTTTGCCCACTCACTTAACCTATCTGAGTCCCTTTGCAGACTCCTTATGTCCTCTTCACAACTTACTTTCCTATCTACCTTTGTGTCATCAGCAAACTTAGCAACCATACATTCAGTCCCTTCATCCAAGCCATTGATATAAATTGTAAATAGTTCAAGCCCCAGCAGTGATCCCTGTGGCATTCTACTCGTCACATCTTGCCAACCTGAAAATGACCCATTTATGCTTACTCTCTGTTTCTCGTTAGCTAACCAATCCTCTATCCTTGCTAGTATGCTACCCCCTACACAATGCTGTAAGCTTCTCACAAAACAGTGATAGATTTTTTAAAGTATTTTGGTGTGGCACTGAAATACCCTCAGCACATTGTTTAAGAACATAAGAAATAGGTGCAGGAGTAGACCATTCAGCCCCTCAAGCCTGCTCAGCCATTCTTGGCTGAGCTTTTATATCAACACCATTTTACTGCTCTATCCCCATATCCCTTGAGTCCTTTAGCCTGGGGTCACTGTGAGTTCTGGTCTGGTGCTTGACAGCATTAAGCAGCCGAGAACTTGTAGTTGCTTTGGCTTTCTTTTCCCACCCTCTTTTACCTAAAGGATGTCGATATTATTTGTCCTAAAGACACAAAGCAAAAAACCCATTGACCTCTGCATTAACTAAACTTAATGGCCTGAATCTTCTGGTCGGCGTGTGGGGTCCGGCCCCGCTCACTGACGCATGAAATAACACGCGGTGACAACGGGCATGTGTCCCGATGTCACCACGTGTCACTCCGATCTTCAGTTCGGTGGGCGCGTACCGGAGTCAGCTGCGCGCCCGCTGAACTGTCAAAGGCCTATTAAGGCCATTTAAAAACCAATCGAAATAATTAACAGGGCTGCCTGAGCCAGCTTTTGAAAACTTTGTTTATAGGTTCAGCCCCCTAAACATGTGGCTGTATATGTATGCATATTTGACAACTGTCCCCTACAATACGTGCAGATCTTCCAATAGCTCAAGCATTAATGGAGACTAGCAGGAATAGAAACAGGGGACCATGGGCAAGGATCTGAGAATTCAAAACCAGGGTGGGAAAAATCAAGCTCAACAAAGTAATTGTAAGAACAAAACAAAACAAAATTTGTCAATGGCAATCCAGGGGAAAAATGTCCATTTGCAGGAGTTATACCTAGAACGAAGAAAATTATTGTGGCTTTTGGAGGCCAATCACCTCAGCCCCAGGACAGCACTGCAGGAGCTCCTAAGTTCAGTGTCCTCGGCCTAACCATCTTCAGGCGCTTCAGCAATAATCTTGCCTCCATCATAAAGTCTAGAAATGGG
Source organism: Cetorhinus maximus (assembly GCF_964194155.1). Taxonomy (NCBI): domain Eukaryota; kingdom Metazoa; phylum Chordata; class Chondrichthyes; order Lamniformes; family Cetorhinidae; genus Cetorhinus; species Cetorhinus maximus. Next base: position 31,449,792 of record NC_135881.1, read on the forward strand.
GATGTTTACTGTTGATCGCACAGTGTTCAGTCCATTAGCAAATCCTCACATAATGAAGCAGTCCTTGCCTGCATAAGCAAGAACTGAAAAACATTTAGGTTTGGACTAATGAATGGCAAGTAACTTTCACACCCCACATTGCCAGGCAATGACCATCTCCAACCAGAGAGAATCTAACCACCTTCCCTTGAAATTCAATGACGTTACCATTGCAGAAACCCCCCCACAACATCCAGGAGGTTAGCATTGACCAGAAACATAACTGGATCAGCCAAATAAATACGGTGACTACAAAAGCTGGTCAGAGGCTTGGTATTCTGTGGCAAGGAGCTCACCTCCTGACTCCCAAGAGCCCTTAGTGCAGCACCAACAACATTCAAGAAACTCAACACCATGCTGGACAAAGCAGCCTGCTTCATTGGTATTCCCTCCATGACCGCCTTAAACATTCATTCCTTCCACCACTGGTGCACTGTGGCAGCAGTGTGGACCATCTAAAAAACACAGTACGACAACATACCACGAGTTCTTCGACAGCTCCTTCCAAACATTACCACCTAGAAGGACAAGGGCAGCAGGTGCATGGGCACATTGTCATCTGCAAGTTCTCCTGCAAGTAATGCACCATCTTGACTTGGAAATACATTGCTGCTCCTTCACTGTTATTCGGTCAAAAACCTGGAACTCCCTCCCTAACAGCACTCTGGATAGAACTACACCATATGGATTGCACCATTTCAAGATAGCAGTTCATTGCTACCTTCTGAAAGGCAATTTGTGATGAGCAATAAATGCGGGCCTTGTCAGTGATATTATCCCTATACCATGAATGAAAAAAATGTGGAACAATAATAGTTTTATCACTTTATGATATCTTAATGAGATTGTTTAGTTAAAATGTAATTTAGATCCACACATAGGTTTACGAAGTACTGGCTGCTGAACTTCTGAAAGATCCAACACTGGGAGGACATCCCAAAGAAATGGAGGGAGGGGAATGAGGTTTTCTGAGGTTATGTCACTTTGACTGGAGTAGAATGGGATGCTGGTCCCAGAATCTGCACAAAATTTCTCTGAACAACGATACACCAGAGAAGTATGGAGGAGTCTTGCGGGCTGTGAGCCAGTGTGATAAGCAGCTTGATTAGAGTACCAACCTGCCAAGTCAGTTTTGCCAAGGATGGCTGCATAATTAGTGTAACGTACTGTGATCATGTCTGTTCTTCCTGAATATTACCAGCTGCCTACTGGCATGAACATTGTTAATGATGAAGTGTACCCTCCATGTTGGGTTCAGGTGGCCAAAAGCCAATTTTTGTTCAAATGACTGATGTGCTGCTGGTGCATTGTCAGAAATCCACCTATGTATATGGTGTATTCTAGTGGAGATCCTATGTAAAGATTTTTTTCAGTATTCAGTAGTGCAGCATTTGCTTGTTTCCATGTGTCGTATGTGTTTAGCTGCTGATGTTAATTCCTTCTTATCCAAGGATTCAACATCCTCCTATCCCTCATTCATACCTTATTCCAAGGCAGGTTGGCTCAAGATGCACCAGATGAAGATGACTTACCTGTTGAAAAATAAACTAGAGGTTTCTATTAATGATTTAGACTGAACTAGAAACTCAAAAGGAGTGTGGCAGATGCTGCAGAGAGACAATGTAATTGTAATTCAAGTGTGGCTGAGGAATGCAGACATGGGACTTTATTTATTCAAATGAATAACTTTACAAACTGACATTAGCAAACAAATATAGATAGTGCTTTAAAGCTACCAGAATAGTGTTGGGGAATTGTTCTTTTTTAAATATGTATTTCACACTTTTCAGAAACGCAACATACTACCAATCTTGTAGTTATGGTTGTTTGGAGATTGTCATTCAGGTCATCTCGATGCTCTTTTCTATGTGGACTTGGAAGGCTTTTTTTGCCTTACGGATGTTTCGTTCATTGTATTCTATTTTCCTGCTTATCACCCAATTGAAATGTTTTATTTGCTTACATGAATCTTATACAGTTTGAGAAAATGTTAATACTTTATTGACTGCATGACTTCTACGCTTGATTTTGTTCTAAAGGAACAGGTGTTTTTATAAAATTCATCAAAATAAACAGTTGGATCTCTGTAGGAGATCATTAGTATCCCTCTTCATTCTGCTTGTTCATTACCACTAACAGTACATGATCCCACAAAATTTAGTAGCATTTGGCTAATGTCTCATTATTTGCCTTAAGGAACATTGGAAACTGGAGTAAGCCATTTAGTTCCTAGAGACTACAGCACCTTTCAGTTATATCATGGCAGATCTGTACCTCAACTCCATTTACCTGCCATTGCTCCATGTCCCTTGGTACCCTGACAAATAAAAATTGAGTAATTTCAATCTTGAAAGCTCTAATTGTCCCAGCATCCACAGCTTTTTGGGTAAAGAATTCCTGATCTCTTCTAAGATTTGTATGAAAAAGTGCTTCCTGATTATTTTTTATTTATTTGTTCATCGTATGTACGCGTTGCTGTCTGGGCCAGCGTTTATTGCCCATGCTAACTGCCCTTTAGAAGGTGATGGTGAGCTGCCTTTTTGAACCACTATAGTGCATGCGTTGTAAATACACCCACAATGCTGTTAGGAAGGGAGTTCCAGGATTTTGATCCAACAACAGTGGAATAACGGCAATATAGTTCCAAATCAGGATGGTGTGTGACTTCGAGGGGAAGTTGCAGGTGGTGGTGTTCCCATGCATCTGCTGCCCATTTTATGTACTTGCAACAGGTAGTAGACATCTGGTAGGGTTTGGTAGGTGCTGTGGAAGGAGACTTCGTGAGTTGCTGCAGTGTATTTTGCAGCTGGTACACAATGCTGCTACTGTGCTTCGATGGTGGAGGGAGTGATTGTTTAAGGTGGTGGATGGGGTGCCAAACAAATGGGCTGCTTGTCCTGTTTTCCCATCTAAATGACCTAGCTCTAATTTTTAGGTAATATCCTCTTGTTCTTAATTCCCCACTGAAATAAATGGTTTCTTTAGATCTACTCCATCAAATTCTTTTAACATTTTAAACAGCTCGATCAGATAAACTTCAATCTTCTGTGCTCAAGGGAATACAAGTTAAATTTATGCAATTTATCTTCATAATTTTACGCTGTAAATCCCTGCATCATTCTGTTGACTCTGTTCTGCACCACTTTCTGAGGAATGGTGCCCAAAGGAAATACAGTACTCCAAGCAGAGTCAGATCAAGGTTCTATACAATGGAAATAAATTTTTGACCCTTCTAGCCCCACTGAGGTAAAGGTCTACATTTCCATTAGCCTATTGATTTCTTTTTGAATCTGTTTGCTTTAAATGATTTGTGCACTTGCACTCCCAAATCTCATTGCTGCTCTGCAGGCCCTAATTTCTCACCATTTAGCAATACTCAGATTCATCTTTCTTAGATCAAAAGTGGATGACTACATACTTATCAACATTAAAGTCCATCTGCCATTGTTCTGCCAAATCTCTTAATCTGTCTGTGGCCTTCCCTTCTCCCATCGCCACTTCCTCCTAATTTTTAAAAATTATTTTATGGGATATGGGCATCACTGGCTAGGCCAGCGTTTTATTGCCCATGCCTAAATGTTCTTGAGAATGTGGTGGTGAGCTGCCTTCTTGAACCGCTGCAGTCCATGTGGTGTAGGTATACCCACAGTGTTGTTAGGGAGGGATTTCCAGGATTTTGGCCCAGCAATAGTGAAGGAACGGCGATATAGTTCCAAGTCAGGATGGTGTGTGGCTTGGAGGGGAACATGCAGGGGCGGTGGTGTTCTCATGCATCTGCTGGCCTTGTCCTTTTAGGTGGTAGTAATCTTTTCAAGCCAGTATGTAGAAGGTCCTACAAGAGAGGGACCGGTCCTGGACTTAATTTTAGGGAATGAGGCCAGGCAAGTAGTAGAGGTATCAGTGGGGGAGCATTTTGCAGATAGTGATCGTAACTCCATTAGATTCAAGGTTGTTATGCAAAAGAACAAGGATGGTCCAGAAACCAGAGTTCTAAATTGGGGGAGGTTGATTTTAATATGATTAGATTTGATTTAGCCAGAGTGGACTGGGAGCAGCTACTTTTAGGTAAATCTGCGTCAGAGCAGTGGGACTCATTCAAGAAGGAAATAGGGAGAGTACAGGGCCAACATATTCCAGTAAAGATAAAGGGTGGGACCAACAAATCCAGGGAACCAGGATTGGATAGAGAAAAAGAGAGGCTTATGGCAGGTACCGAGGGCTCAAAACAGCGGAGGCCCTAGAGGAGTATAGAATATGTAGGGGGGAACTTAAAAAGAAATTAGGAGAGCAAAAAGGGGGCATGAAAAAACATTGGCAGGTAAAATAAAGGAAAATCCAAAATTATTTTACAAGTACATTAAGAGTAAGAGGATAACTAGGGAAAAAATAGGGCCCATTAAGGACCTTAGTGGTAATTTGTGTGTGGAGCTGGAAGACGTCGGTAGGGTTCTAAATGAATACTTTGTGTCGGTGTTCATAGGTGAGTGGGACGACATGGGTATGGAAATCAGGCAGAAGGAGTGTGATATAATTAAAGAAATTAGCATAAAAAGGAAGGAGGTTCTAAGTGGTCTGGCTTAAAAGTAGATATATCTCCAGGCCTGGATGAAATGTATCCCAGGCTGTTGAGTGAGGCAAGGGAGGAGATAGCAGGGGCTCTGGCAATAATTTTCAATACCTCTCTGGCCAAAGGGGAGATGCCAGAGGACTGGAGGACAGCTAATGTGATACCATTATTCAAGAAGGGAGGAAGGGATAAACCAGGGCACTACAGGCCAGTCGGTCTAACCTCAGTGGTGGGGAAACTATTGGAAGCAATTCTGAGAGACAGAGTTAATCTACACTTGGAGAGGCAGAGATGAATCAAGGACAGTCAGCATGGTTTTGTTAAGGGGAGGTCATGTCTGACCAATTTGATTGAATTTTTTGAAGAGGTGACCAGGTGTGTAGATGAGGGCAATGCATTTGACGTAGTCTACTTGGACTTCAGCAAGGCTTTTGATAAGGTCCCACATGGGAGACTGATAATGAAGGTAAAAGCCCATGGGATCCAGAGCAATTTGGCAAATTGGATCCAGAATTGGCTTGAGTGGCAGGAAGCAGAGAGTGATGGTTGAGGAGTGTTTTTGTGACTGGATGCCTGTGTCCAGTGGGGTTCCACAGAGATCGGTCTTGGGTCCATTGCTGTTTGTGGTATATATAAACGATTTAGACTTGAATGTAGGAGGGTTGATCAGTAAGTTCGTGGATGACATGAAAATTGATGGGGTGGTAAATAGTGAGGATAGCCTTGGATTGCAGGAGGATATAGACGGGCTGGTCAGATGGGCTGATCAGTGGCAAATGGAATTTAATCCGGATAAGTGTGAGGTGATGCACTTGGGCAGGACAAACAAGGCACGGGAATACATGATGAATGGTGGGACCCTGGGAAGTACCGAGGATCAGAGGGGCCTTGGTGTGCATGTCCACCGGTCCCTTAAGCTAGTGGGACAGGTAGATAAGGTGGTTAAGAAGGCATATAGGATACTTGCCTTTATTAGCCGAGGCATAGAATATAAGAGCAGGGAGGTTATGCTGGAACTGTATAAAACACTGGTTAGGCCACAGCTAGAGTATTGCGTGCAGTTCTGGAATGCGCACTATAGGAAGGATGTGATTGCACTAGAGAAAGTGCAGAGGAGGTTTACCAGGATGTTGCCTGGGCTGGAGAGATTTAATTGTGAGGAGAGATCGGATAGACTGGGGTTATTTTCCCTGGAGCAGAGGAGATTGAGGGGGGACATGATTGAGGTGTATAAAATTCTGAGGGGCATAGATAGGGTAGACAGGAAGGAACTTTTCCCCTTGGTGGAGGGATCAATAACCAAGGGGCATAGATTTAAGGTAAGGGGCAAGGGGTTTAGAGGGGTGTGAGGAAGAATTTTTTCACCCAGAGGGTGGTGAGAATGTGGAACTCACTGCCTGAAAGGATGGTAGAGGCAGAAACCCTCATAACATTAAAGAAGTATTTGGATGTGCATTGCGATGCCATGGCATACAAAGCCATGGGCCTAGTGCTGGAAAATGGGATTAGAATAGTTAGGCACTTGTTTGACCGGCGCAGACTCGATGGGCTGAAGAGCCTTTTTCTGTGCTGTAGAGCTCCATGATTCTATGACTCATGGGTTTGGAAGGTGCTGTCAAAAGAGCCTTGGTGAGTTCCATCTTGTAGATGGTACACACTGCTGCCACTGTGCGTGGAGGGAGTGGATGATGAAAGTGGTCGATAGGGTGCCAGCCATTTGGGCTGCTTTGCCTTGGATGGTGTCAAGTTTCTTGAGTATTATTGGAGCTGCACTCATCCAGACAAGTGGAGAGTATTCCATCACACTCCTGACTTCTGCCTTGTAGATGGTGGAGAGGCTTTGGGGAGTCAGGAGGTGAGTTACTCTCTGCAGAATTCCAAGCCTCTGACCTGCTCTTGTAGCCACAGCATTTATATGGCTGGTCCAGTTCAGTTTCTAGTCAATGGTAACCCCCAGGATGTTGATAGTGGGAAATTCAGTGATGGTAATGTCATGGGGAGATGGTCATCGCCTAGCACTTGTGTGGCGCAAATGTTACTTGTCACTTAGCAGCCCAAGCCTGAATATTGTTCAGGTCTTACTGCATGTGGGCATGACACAGGTGCAGCAAGCAATTAGGAAGGCAAATGGAATGTTGGCCTTCATTGCAAGAGGATTTGAGTTCAGAAGTAGGGATGTCTTACTGCAGTTATACAGGGCCTTGGTGAGACCACACCTGGGGTATTGCGTGCAGTTTTGGTCTCCCTAACTAAGAAAGAATATACTTTCCATAGAGGGAGTTTAGCAAAGGTTCACTAGGCTGATACTGGGGATGGCAGGACTGTCGTATGAGGAGAAATTAGTTCGACTGGACCTGTATTCACTAGAGTTTAGAAGAATGAGAGGGGATCTAATTGAAATGTATAAAATTCTAACAGGACTGGACAGACTGGATGCAGGGAGGATGTTTCCCCTGGTTGGGGAGTCTAGACCAGGGGCCACAGTCTCAGGATACGGGGCAGGCCATTTAGGACTGAGATGAGGAAAAACTTCTTCGCTCAGAAGGTGGTCAACCTGTGGAATTCTCTACCACAGAAGGCTGTGGAGGCCGGGTCACTGAGTATATTCAAGAAATAAATTGATGAACCTTTGGATATTAGGGGCTTCAAGGGATATGGAGAGAAAGTAGGAATATGGCGTTGAGATAGAGGATCAGCCATGATCATATTGAATGGCGGAGCAGGCTTGATGGACCAAATGGCCTACTCCTGCTCCTAGTTTTTATGTTTCTATGACTGCTTCAGTATCTGACGAGTCGCGAATGGTGCTGAACATTGTGCAATCATCAGCGAACATCCCTGCTTCTGACCTTATGATGGAAGGAAGGTCATTGATGAAGCAGCTGAAGATGGCTGGGCCTAGGACACTACCCTGAGGAACTCCTGCAGTGATGTCCTGGAGCTGAGATGATTGACCTCAGTAACCACAACCATCTTCCTTTGTGCTAGGTATGACTCCAACCAGTGGAGAGTTTTCCCCCTTATTCCCATTGACTGTAGTTTTGCTAGGGCTCCTTGATGCCACACTCAGTTAAATGCTGCCTTGATGTCAAGGACAGTCACTCTCACCTCACGTCCTGAGTTTAAGGCTGTAATGACGTCAGGAGCTGAGTGGCCCTGGCGGAACCCAAACTGAGTGTCAGTGAGCAGGTTATTGCTGAGTAAATGCTGCTTGATAGCACTGCTGGAGAATTGGTTGGAGAACTTATTTTCCAGTCCCATACTTGGAAAGGGCAAACTCTCATTGGGTTATTTTTATCATGGACAGATTGGATGAGTGATCCGCCTGTGGCATTCTGCAATCCCTGGATGAACATATGCTCATTTCTCTATCCAGGCCTGTTTTCAATCCATGGGTGACATTCTATAAGAAATGATATTATAGCTATGCTGTATAGAAATATGTAGACATACACACACACACATGCATATATAATACACATATATGTCTTATATATAGTATATATTAAAATTACATATTCTTGGTTGGTATTCTGTGTTATGGTACAATGGATGGTAAATGCTGAGCTGCTCAAATCCCAGAGGGAAACTTGAACCAGCTGCCACAACTGTTTCACAATTTGTATTTTTATTTCGAGATGCGTGCCTTGAATTCAGTAGTAATAAGACCACCGAATCTTAGCTGTTTTCCTTACAAAGCTAAATTAAACATTTATTAATAAAATAAATGATTTTAAGCACATACATAGGTTTACAGATTACTACAATGATAACTCCTAGCTCCCCTAATTAATCTAGCTCCCAGTTACACCTCCATTAAGGCAACAGTAAAACAACATTGATTTCAATAGACCCAGGCGAAGCACACAGTATCCTGGACAGTGATATTTAAAATGAATTCTCTTAGCTTCAGTTCCTGGAGACAGCAGCTTGGTACATAGAGGCTAGAAGCTTTTCACACTTGTTAGATCTTACAATTCCTTTTTCTTATTCATAACCCAGCTTCTTTATACGGTCTCTCCCTTTTTATTGTAAATCCTATTGTTCCGATATGTCTTTACAACTTTATTTTTTCCATAATATAAATCTTCTATTGTATTCATATTATCAGTAATCTTTGGGAAAAATAAACACACTGGTTAGTTTAGCCTCTTATGGCTAGGTGTAACACCTTACCATCTCTTTGAAATTCACTACTCTAGCAAATGTTCTTCACACCTCAAATTGTAAAATTTAAGCCATTTTTATGTATATAGCATTTCAAACCTAGCTTCTCTTTTGATATCTCAACAGTCCCAGACTAGCTATCTGCAATTCAATTAGATCCCCCCCATACACATCCACACAGAGAAACTAATCCAAACCCCACTATTAAGCTACCTTTACAATAAATGACAATAATATTATGAAAATTATTATATTTTCATGACATCTGCTACATCTGCTATCCTTGCCTTTCTAGGTGGTAGAGGTCATGAGGCCGGGAAGTGCGGTTGAAGAAACCTTGGCAAGTTGCTGTAGTGCGTCTTGTAAATAGTACATTCTGCAGCCACAATGGCTCTGGTGGAGGGGATAAATGTTCAAAGTGGTGGATGAGGTGCCAATCAAGATTATTGCTTTGCCCTGGATGATAAAAGCAAAATACTATGGATGCTAGAAATCTGAAATAAAAACAGAAAGTTATGGAAAAGCTCAGTAGATCTGCCAGCATCTGTGGAGAGAGAAACAGAATTAATGTTTCAAGTCCAATGTGACTTCTTCGGAACTGAAGAGAGTTAGAAACACGATGGGTTTTATGTTGTTGAAAAAGGGGGGAGGGGGAGGTGGAGCAAATAGCAGCTCAGGGATAGGTTAGAGGGCAGGAATGATTAATGAGAGTGGTAATGATGGTACTAAAGACTAAAGCTTTGGTTCAGAGTAGGTGTTAATAGCAGACTAAAGGTCAGCACTTTCTGAAAGCAAAATAGCAGAATGTGTTAATAGCAGAAAAAGGGTCAGCACTGTCTGAAAGCAACAACATGAGAACAAAATACAGACAGGCACTTAGAGGGGAAAAAATTCAAACTGCAGGACAGAGTTCAAGGTCTGAGGTTGTTGAACTGAATGTTGAATCCAGAGCCTGTAAAGTGCCTAATCAGAAGATCGGGTGCTGTTCCTCCAGTTTGTGTTGGGTTCACTGGAACATTGCAGCAGGCCAAGGACGGACATGTGGGCATGAGAACAAGGTGGTGAATTGAAACGGCAAGCAACAGGAAGGTCGGGGTCAAGCTTGCAGACTGAGCCAAAGCTGTTCGGAAAGCAGTCACACAGTCTGCGTTTGGTTTCCCCAATGTAGGGGAGGCCACATTGTAAGCAGCAAATACAGTGGACTAAATTGAAAGACATACAAGTAAATTGGTGTTTCACCGGAAGGAGTGTTTGGGGCCTTGAGCAGGGAGGAGGTAAAGAGGCAGTTGTTACACCTCCTGCGATTGCATGGGAAGGTGCCGTGGGATGCGGTTGAGGTATTGGAGGTGATAGAAGAATGGACCAGGGTGTCATGGGGGGAATAGTCCATTCAGAGTACTGACAGGGGAGGTGAGGAGAGGATGTGTTTGGTGGTGGCATCATGCTAGAGTTGGCGGAAATGGTGGCGAATGATCCGTTGAATTTGGAGGCTGGCGGGGTGGAAAGTAAGGGCAAGGGGAACCCTATCTTGGTTCTGGGACAGAGGAAAATAGGAACATATGAACATAGGAGTTGGTCATTTGGCCCCTTGAGCCTGCTCCGCCATTTAACTCGATCATGGCTGATTTTCTACCTCAATGCCATCTTCCTGCACTATCTCTGTATCTCTTGATGTCATTGGTATCTAGAAACCTATTGACCTCTGCTTTGAATATACTCAGTGACTGAGCATCCACAGCCCTCAAATGAGGGGAAGGGGTGATGGCATAAGTGTGGGAAATGGATCGGATGTGATTGAGGGCCCTGTTAATCATAATGGGAGGAAATCCTTGGCTAAGGAAAAAGGAAGACATGTCAGAAGCGCCGTTGTGGAAGGTAGCATCATCAGAACAGATGGGACGGAGATGGAGAAATTGGGAGAACGGAATGGAGTCCTTACAGGAAGCAGGGTGTGAGGAGGTGTACTCGAGTTAGCTGTGGAAATCGGTGGCCTTGTAATCAATATTAGTAGACAGTCTATCACCAGAAATGGAGACAGAGAAGCCAAGGAAGGGAAGAGAAGTGTCGGAGATGGACCACGTGAAGGCGAGAGAGGGGTGGAAATTGGAAGATAAATTGATGAATTTTTCCAGATCCAGATGAGAGCACAAAGTGACACCAATACAGTCATTGATGTACTGGTAAAAGCGTTGTGGGAGCGGGCCTGAGTAGGACTTGAGTGATGTTGAGTTTCTTCAGTGTTTTTGGAGCTGCACTCATCCAGGTAAGTGAAGAGTATTCCATCACACTCTTGACTTGTGTCTTGTAGGTGGTCAAAAGGCTCTGTGGAGTTAGGAAGTGAGTCACCCGCTGCTGAGCACCCAGCCTCTGACTTGTTCTTGTAGCAACAGTATTTATGTAGCCAATGGTGACTTCCAGGATATTAATGGTAACTTTTTTTAATTCATTTATGGGATGTTGGGATCACTGGCTAGGCCAGCATTTATTACCCATTGAATGTCAAGGGTTGGATTTTGGGGGTGCGCAATTGTCTTTCTGGTTGGGGGTAATTGTTGCTTCATAAGTATGTTTCTGTGAGTATGACTATGTTGAGCTGATCCTTGACTAGTCTGTTGGTTGGAGAACTTATTTTCCACTTTGGCACGAGTCCCTTGATGTTAGTGAGGATGACTTTGCAGGGCCAACTGGGCAGGGTGTGCCTTTTGTCTTCTCTGAATCCAATGCCTAGGCTGAAGTTGGGTGGTCAATCGATTTTAGTTTTATTATACTTCTTTGTAGCGGTTTGATACAACTGATTGGCCTGTTAGGCCGCTGCAGAGGGCAACTTAGGGTCAAACACATTGTCACGGGTCCGGAGTCAAGTTTAGGCCAGACCAGGAAGGCAGATTTCGTTCCCTAAAGGACATTAAGTGAACCAGTTGGGTTTTTATGGCAAGTCGATAGCTTCATGGTCACCATTACTCATACAAAATGCCACGGTGGGATTTGAACTAATTTCTCTGAATTGTTCACCCAGACCTCCAGGTTCCTAATGCAATAACATAAATATTATACTACAGTACCCATGTTGTATTTATTTTATGATTTTATAATTATTTTACGTTCTGTAATTTGTTTGGTGACAGGACAAAATTGGTGGCTATAAGCTATTTCATTAAATATTTTCATGCAAATGTACATGCACCCCATGGGAAAGTGTTCCATAAATCTACAAAGTGCAAAAACAGGTCTTCATTAAAAAATAATGTGGTGCAGACGCATAGACTAAACACTTATTAGTCTGCTCATCTTGCTGATCTATGCCAGGGTATAGTAGAGGTTCTACAATTGGTCACAGCAGCCTCAGTTACTCGGGGGAAAATCAGTCAGGCTCCATGCTTTCGACTGCTAACCAGCAATACATGCTGAAAAATGGGCACGCATAGATGTTGGATAAGGACAAAATCGGCTTGACTCTGATTGCTCTGCTGTCAGATAGCTTCATATCACTCACCACTACGTTCGTGCAGAGAATGACCACATAGCTGAAATATGAAATCAGATTCTCATAGGAGCTGATGCCTTTTAGGAGTTGAAGAGAGAAAAATGACAAAGATAATACCAGCCAAAGTAAAAGAGAGTGCAGAATGTGTTGAGGCACTTCTTATTTTTGGTTTGTGCTACTGCAGAGAAAATAGCAGGTCTTAAATCTGCTGTCAATGATAACTTCTGCTTCTTGAGTGTATGTAAATATTATAGTCCTACATCCTGCATCATTGGCCTGTGGCACCTGTATGGGCCTTAGCTCTGTACATGTATTTGTTCCCTGTCTGAGCCATTGTTTACCATAGGTCTAAAATTATTATCTGGAAAGGCTGCACTGATCCAGGCTTTCATTTTAAATGTCTAACCTCAGGAATTACATGTTCCCACGCATGAACTACCCACATTTTCTTAGCACTAGGTGATGCTTCACATCTGAAATCCCTGTTTAGAAAGAACATACAGGATCTTAAATTGAAGAATGGGGACAACTAGCCTAAAGCTATATTTTTGTTATCCAACATATGTTGATGGGATGTATCAAAACACGAAGAAACAATAGAAATAAGGAAAGCATAAAATAATTGAAAACATATATTTATAAAAAGAGCATACAAAGGATAACTATTAATATTTAATATGTTACCAAGTTAATTTTTCACAAGTATTTGTTTGTCACTTATTACAGTCATTGGCTTTTTCTTCCATTATACATCTGAGAATGGGTTTGTGTGCATATTGTATGTACTGATTTCATATATTCTGTTTATGTTTCGCACCAGGGATCTGAGCAATAATAATATATTGGTTTTGGGTCCTGGCGCCTTTTCACAACTATCAAGCTTACACTTTTTGTAAGTATTTTCCTAATGGTTTTGTGCTGAAATTGTTAAAACATAATGATATAGACAAATCAAATGTAGCCACCATGCTTTGAAAATGTTGATAGCCATTGAGTGCCTTTTGAAATACTCAGTCCTCATATGTAAATTTATTAGCAAAATTATGTGCCTATACCTTTTTTTCCATTTCATTGAATTACATGATTTAAATAAATAATACAGGAGTATTATATACAAACATACGAATTAGGAGCAGGAGTAGGCCACTCGGCCCCTCGAACCTCCTCTGCCATTCAATAAGATCATGACTGATCTAAATGTAACCTTAAACCCGCATTCCTGCATGCCCCCGATAACCTTTCACCCCCTTATTAATCAAGAATCTATCTAGCTCTGCCTTAAAAATATTCAAAGACTCTGCTTCCACCGCCTTTTGAGGAAGAGAGTTCCAAAGACTCATGATCCTCTGAGAGAAAAAAATTCTCCTCATCTCTGTCTTAAATGAGTGACCTCTTATTTTTAAATAGTGACCCCGAGTTCTAGATTTTCCCACGAGAGGAAATATCCTCTCCACATCCACCCTGTTAAGATCCCTCAGGATCTCATGTGTTTCGATCAAGTTGTCTCTTACTCTTCTGAACTCCAGTAGACACAAACCTAACCTGTCCAACCTTTCCTCATAAGACAACCTGCCCATTCCTGGTATTAGTCTAGTAAACCTTCTCTGAACTGCTTCTAACACATTTACATCTTTCCTTAAAAAGGGAGACCAGTGTTGTACACAGTACTCCAGATGTGGTCTCACCAGTGCCCTGTACAACTGAAGCATAACTTTTGTAATCAATTCCCCTCACAATAAATGATAACATTCTATTAGCTTTCTTAATTACCTGCTGTACCTGCATTCTAGCCTTTTGTGATTCAGGCACTAGGACACCCAGATCCCTCTGAATCTCAGAGCTCTGCAATCTCTCACGATTTAGATAATAGACTTCTTTTTTATTCTTCCTGCCAAAATGGATGATGCTCAGTTAATAAGAATATCATTGGAAGAGTGCACGATAGTAGTTAGAAAGTTAGTTTTGATAACTGGCATAATAGCTTGAACTGTGTATTTAATTTGAGTTTCTGAAAGGTATGTACAACTCATTGTAACTTATTTCAACAGATGAAGAAACTCGCAATACTGTCTTTAACCTTATCTGTTTAAATAACTTACAAAATTTATTGGAAAGCATGATGAAAGATTAAGAACTTATTAATCTGAAAGAGTAGTATGTTATTGGTAATTAGGGTAAAATCAAATATTTAAAAATGGAAAACATAGGTATTTCATAGTCATGATGACACAGAAGGAGGCTATTCAACCTATCAACTCGATGTCAGCTCTCTATGCAGCAAGCCAGTCAGTTCAATTTCCCTGCTCTATCCCTGTAACCCTGCAAGTTTATTTTCCTCATGTGCCTATCCAACTCTTTTTGAGATTATTGGTTGTCTCAGCTTCCACCGCTCTCATAGACAGCAAGTTCCAGGTCATTACCCCCACTGCGTAAAAAAGTTCTTCCTCGCATTTTGTCTCACATATTGCCTAAAACCTTAAATCTGTGTACCCAGTCCTTATTACATCAGCTAATATTTTCTTTGTCTGCTTTATCTAATTTGTCATAATCTTGTACACTTCCATCAGCTCTCCCTTCAACCTCCTTTGCTCCATGGAGAACAACTCCAACTTCTCTAACCTCACCATGTAGCTAAATACTGCCAACCCTGGAACCATTTTGGTAAATCTACACTACACCCTCTCAAGGATCTTCACATCCTTTCTAAATTGTGGGGATCAGAACTGCGTTCAATACTCCAGTTGTGACTTAGAGCTTTATAAAGGTTCAGCATAGCTTCTCTGCTTCAATATCCCTATTTATGAAGCCCAAGATTCCCTATGCTTTGCTAACTACTCTCTCAATATGTCCTACCACCTTCAAAGATCGATGCACATGAGTTCCAGGTCCCTCTGCTTCTACACATTCTTTAGAACTGTTAAATCTATATTGCTACATTCAGCCTATATTACTTTTTCGTTTCGCTTCTGTCAAAATGCATCTTCTCACACATCTCTGTATTAAATTCTATTTGCCTGTCTGTCCATTCTGCTGCTATCTATCTCATGTTGCAGTCATTCTCACTGTCAGCCATACCTTTAAGTTTGGTATCATTGGCAAATTTCAAAATTTTACTCTCTATTTGTAACATCCAAGCTATTTATATACCTAAAAAAAAGCTCTGCACCTAGCATCGGGGGAGCACCATTTTCCTGCCTGAAAAACAACCATTTACATCACAACTCACTGTTTTCTGCCCTGAAGCCATTTTTGTAAATCCAAGCTGACATTAACTCTCCTATACCATGAGCCTCAATTTTGTTAACCAACCTTTTATGTGGTGTTTTGTTAAACACTTTCTTTAAATCCATTTAGACAATATCCATTGCTTTCCCTTCATCAACCATCACCATTACTTCATCCAAAAATTCAATTCGACCATAAGACCATAAAACGTAGGAGCAGAAGTAGGCCATTCGGCCCATCGAGTCTGCTCCACCATTCAATGAGATCATGACTGATCTGATAATCCTCAACTCCACTTTCCTGCGTTTTCCCCATAACCCTTGATTCCCTTACTGATTAAAAGTCTGTCTATCTCAGCCTTGAGTATACTTAACGACCCTGCCTCTACAGCCCTCTGTGGTAAAGAATTCCACAGATTCATTACCCTCTGAGAGAAGAAATTCCTCAACGATCTCTTAAATGGGCGACCCCTTACTCTGATCCTAGACTTTCCTATAATGGGAAACAACGGGTGGAATTTTCCATGCCCGCTGGTGGTGGGCATAATAGGTGGTGTGAGCAGACAATATGGCGCGATCGGTTTCACGATGGAGGGAAGGCATGTCACGATTGTCCGGTCAGCCAGCCGACGGTGGGCTGCATTTCCTGCCATCGGTCGTCAGGAACCTCATTGTAATACATCAGCATATCATTATTAGGCCATCCCGCCAGGCTCCTGCACCACCACTAGATCGTCTGTCCATGTCAGCAGGAAAGCACGCCGACGTGTTTCACAACAGCACAGAGGCGACGTGCACTTAGCGGCCTGCGCTTTGGGTGAACTGGAGGTGAATGCACAGTAGCAGAGCTCACCAGGTCGCCTGTTGCTTTGCAGGCTTCAGGGACGCCGGAGGGGTCGGGGTAAAGTGACTTTTGAGGGTGATGGGGAATGGGGGTCAAGTGCCGCCCTGCCTCGGAGGCGACTTTTGAGGGTGAGGGAATGAGGGGGGGTACGTGCAGCCTTGCTGTTGAGGTGACTTATCTGGGGGGGGCGGTGCAACTACAGCCTTGCTGTTGAGGCAACTGGTTGTGGGGGGGGGAAATGGTGGGTAAGGGCAGCCCTGCTCCTGAGGTGACAGGTGGCAGAGGGGGTGAGGGGCAAGAGCAGCCCTGTCGTTTAATATAATGCACAAGGATTCAGGGTGGGGGGGTGGGGGGGTGTGGGGGGTAGAGTGGGCGAGGAAAGTGGTCACGCATTTGGAAAACCTGTAGAAAGCGACCATTCCTCTGCAACTGAGACAGTTCAGACACAGCCACATTGATATGATTGGGGTTAGGCTGCTAGCTTATCTGCCCACTCAAGCAGAGGCATCAAAGTGCCACCAAGTTCTCCAGAGCTCCCCCCACCCCCAGCACAGACTGCAACTTCATGAGCACTTTAGTGACCAGTTGGACTGCACACGTTGTACAATCTCCTCGCTAAAGCCGACCAAGCAGCAGTCACTGCTGGAGGCACTCACAGCCCCTTGCAATGTCAGCATCCCGGTTTGGACCAGTCTCTCCCATGTTTCAAGCTAACGGGGCAGCCATGCAGTGCACTAATCTCTGGCCATTCAAGTGGTGGCCAGTACTCTCCGGGAAGTGTTATGGGGCTGTCACACTTAACCAGGATAGGTTCTTAGTACACCCATGCTAACTATGTGTCTCTCTCTTTCATCCTACAGGAGGAGGACATCAGGATCATGGAGCCTGGTGAACTAGCTGTATGCCTGATTGCCTACAGAGCGTGAAGAAGATGGAGGAGAGAGCGACTGAAGCTCCTGGCTGTGCAGGGGCAGGAGCAGCAACCTCAGGATGAAGGGGCGGCTGGAGCTTCTGCACACGCCGCCCAAGAGCCACAGCGAACCGTCACGGGCTGGCACCTAACAACACCCAGGGTCTATAGACACTGCCTTTCCTGCAGATGATCGAGAACCAGTGTCACTGAAGACTGTGCATGCCTAGGGAACTGGTCGCTCACATCTGCCAGTTGCTGCAGAATTTGGCACCAAGGGGACATGGAGGGCATCCACTGCCCGTGGCTGTGAAAGTGACTGCGGCGCTCAATTTCTACGCCAGTGGCTCCTTTCAGGGCACCATAGGTGACCTCTTTGGGATCTCTCAAGTCTCCACCCACAAATGCATCCATGAGGTCACAGATGCCACCTTTGCGAGGGCACACAACTTTGTTCATTTCACCTGGGACCAGGACAGCCAGGATGCAAGAGTGATTGGATTCGCCCAGATCTCAGGTTTTCCACAAGTGCAGAGCGCGATTGACTGCACTCATGTGGTGCTCAGATCTCTGTTGCAACACATGGTGGATTACATCAACCATAAGGGCTTCCATTCGCTGAATGTGCAGCTGGTGTGCGACCACCAGAAACGCATCCTGCAGGTGTGCGCATGGCTTCCAGGGAGTGTGCATAATGCCTACATTCTCAGTCGGTCACAGATCCCTGCAGTCTTTCAGGGTCCACAGAAGCTGCAGGGATAGCTCCTCGGGGACAAGGGCAACTCGCAGAAGCCATGGCTGATGACATCTGCGCAGTGGCCTCAGAGCAGCAGTGAGACTGTATAATGAGGCTCATGCTGCAGCTCGCACCTTGGTGGAGGAGACCATGAAGATAAGGTTCTGTTGCCTGGACGAACCTGGTGGACCCCTGCAGTACAGTCCACAGAGGGTGGCACGCATCATCGTCATTTGTTGCGCCCTTTACAACCTGGCACTCTAACTGGGAGACGAGCTGGCTGAGGAGGAGGTGGAGGAGCTGCACGTCTCCTCTGATAAAGAGGATGCCGACGGGGATGAGACTGAGTCCTCAGAGTTGACGATGATGAGGGTGAGGTCCTCGCACTGTCTAGACAAGGCAGGCTCGCTTGGGAGGCCTTCATAGCTGCTAGATTTGTGGAGAATGATGAACATGTAGTGAGATGACCCCATAGTTCCTCACATCGCATTTGTGAACGTTTGACTCCAGTCTGGCTTACGGCAGCATGAATATCCTCTGTAAGAATGCTCCTGTCATAGAGAGGCGGTGGAGGCCCTAATAGTCACTCGATTGCAGGAGGACGATGGCGACTTACATTGAGGACACTCCATAAAACTTCACACAGCCTCTGAGAATGTCTGACTTCTGTCTGGCTGAGGACAGCTCGTTTGTGCTCCGTGATCAGGGTCATACCGTAGAGACACAGCCATGAAACTTGGGAAACATCGATGCTTTGTCTGCCTACAGCACCTGAGCCCTTGAGGAGCTGGAGCACATTAGTGGTCACAGATGCTGAAGAGATGGGAGTCAGCCCCTCCTTAAAGGTGCTGAGAGCACACCAAGAGAAAGAGAGAACTCTGTGGCGCCTGCCCACTACATTCTGGCAGCATTGACAAGCACCGCTGAGGTGCAGGCATCAGTAATGTCTCCAGGGAGTGTGAGGCCAGACCATCACTTTGGTCTGAAGGCTGCACAGAGCACAGGGAAGAGGCCCTGGACTGAGACAGCTGCTTTTATTTTGTGCAGAAGGGTTTCACATCTGAGTGACAAGAACACTGCTCATCAGAACAAGGAGCCATAGGCAGGGTGACATTCTTGGGAGTTTATTGACAATAGTGGACAGTACGTACAAGTGATTAACACCCTTGCCCAGGCTGTGCAACTAATTCTTCTTAAATTTCCTAACCCTGCCGCTACGCCTTGGTGCTCCCCAGACATCCACAGCGGAGGTGGAGGCAGCCTGCTGACTGCGACGGCCTATCTGTGATGACTTTGGCAGGTGTCCTCTGGAGGGCTGAGACTTGGAGGGCCCTGGCCTGCTTTCAGGGTCCTGCTGTGTGGCAGTGGCACCCTCCTTGGCCTGTGGAGCTAGACCTGCTGAGGTCACAGGAAGAAGGGAGCTGGATGGACCGGACACTCTTGGAGTCACCTGGATGGATGGGTCCCCGGAGTGAGCACCTGTGGATCCTCCTCCCTATGAGTCCCCGGGGGCCCCAAGCTGACTCTGTGAGGAGCAGGGGTAGCTGGAGTGAGATCGAGCTGCCCGGCACCCCTCTCGTGTTCAGACTGTTGGAAGCATCAGCGATGGAGTTGAGCCCGTGCAGCAGTGCAGGAGCCAAGTCCTGGACCAAGGTCTCCATGGCGGCCACCATCCTACCAGTGTTGACCTTGGTGTGTTGACATGCCGGCGCTATCACCTCAGACTGAATGCGGATGGACTCCTCCATCGTGCCTTGCAATCTGAGGAGTGTAGTGGACATCCCTTCCTGTTGTTCCCGAGCTTGCCTTTGCAGCTCCAGCAACTGTGACATGACTGAGTCCAGAGGCTGGTCATCTAACTTGGTCTCAGCAAATTTATGGCCTCCAGAAGTCCTTCGAGTGCCAGACACCTGGGAAGTCCCTGCCGTTGCCTGCAGTGGATCAGACAGTGCGATGTGCTCACCAGATTGTGATCCTGGGGCTACTCTAAAGCTAGGTCCCACCATGGTGTGTGTCTCTGTGCTGGTGGAGGGTGTGGGTGAGCGCTGTGGCGGGACTTCAGAGAGCGTGCCTCCAGATTCCTCTTCAGAGGTTCCTTCGGGACTAGATTGGAGGCCCTGGGCCATGGACTCTGTTGGTTGTTTGGCAGATGTGCCTATGAAAGCAAGGAGAGATAATTAGTGCATGGAAGTGGCCTGTGAAAGGGGACACATCACTCAGAGCATCGTTGTCTGATGGATGTTGCACTGCTGGATCCTCACATGGTGGAGCAGCGCCAACCTCACCGTCAGCACAGGGCCGGTCCAGATCCTCGCCAGCCAGCTGGATGGCTCTGTTTTCAAAGTCTGTGAGGACCTTGATTTCGGGCATACTGCCACTGGTCTGCGACCTCTCTCTCTCTCGTTGTGTGCCAGCTTGTCCTGCATGGATAGAGATGGAGAAAATGTAAGCAGGATGCCTGCCGGGCCAGTTGATAAGTGTGTCTGGCCTGTGCGGGTGGTGAGTGGTCCCATGGACTGGATGAGGACAATGACGGTGAGTGTGAGAGAGTGAATGGTGATGTCCCTTGAACTGGCAGTGAGTGAGGGCCCTGTGGATGTGTACTGGGTTTGTGAGTGTGTGCGTTGAGAGTGATGAAAAGAGTGACTTACTCTGGTGGAACAGAGGAGATCATTCATCCTCGGTGTCTGTCCTCTTCTGAAGGGCGGTGGAGCTGCCACTACCTCCCAAACTAAATTGGTCATGTTGCTATCCATCCTCTGGCCAGAGATGGGGTACAGGACATCCGGGCGGTCCTCCATGGCATCCAGCAGTCGCTCAAGGGACCCGTCATTAAACCGGGGAGCTGCAGTCTCCTTGCCTTTGAGGGCCATAGCTCCCGGGCAGCAGTGGTGAGCTGGAAACAATGAGCGCTGTGCTGGCGGCTGACCTTTAAACATGATGCCCGGCGTGATGCAACTGCATGTTTCCCGTGAGTGCATAAATAATAGGCGGGCTCGGGACAATACGGTGTGAAAATCCACCATTGCCGTCGGTGGGCAGCATGCTGTTTTACCAGCCCGCTACCGCACTTAGTGAAAATTTGGGAAAATTCCACTCAGCCTCTCAGCATCTACCCTGTCAAGCCCCCTAAGAATCTTATATGTTTCAATAAGGTTGCCCCTCATTCTTCTGAATTCCAATGAGTACAGGCCCAACCTACTCAAACTCTCCTCATAAGAAAATACCTCCATACCCGGCATCAACCTAGTGAACTTCCTCTGGACTGCGTCCAATTCCAGTATATCTCTCCTTAGATAAGGGGACCAAAACTGTTCACAGTATTCTAGGTGTGGTCTAATTATAGTTTTAGCAAGACCTCCCCATTTTTATACTCCATTCCCTTTGAAATAAAGGTCAACATTCCAATTGCCTTCCCTGTTACCTGCTGAACTTGTATGCTAGCTTTTTGGGATTCATGCACGAGGACCCCCAAATCCCTCTGTGTTGCAGCTTTCTGCAGTCTTTCTCCATTTAAATAATATTCAGCTCGTCTATTCTTCCTGCCAAAGTGCATAACCTCACATTTTCCCACATTATATTCCATCTGCCAAGATTTTGCCCACTCGACCTGTCTATATCCCTCTGTAGACTCTTTGTGTCATCCAGACCACTTGCCTTCCCACCTATTTTTGTGTCATCCACAAACTTGGCATTCATTTCCCTCATCCTAGTCATTAATATATATTGTATATAATTGTGGCCCCAGCACTGATCCCTGTGGCACTCTACTAGTTACAGGTTGCCATCCTGAAAATGCTCCCCTTATCCCAATTCTCTGTCTCTTATTAGTTAGCCAATCCTCTATTCATGCTAATATACCACCCCCAAAACCGTGGTCTCTAATCTTATTAAGTAGCCTTATGTGTGGTACCTTATCAAACACCTTTTGGAAATCTAAATATATTACATCTACTGGTTCCCCTTTGTCTATCCTGCTTGTTACCTCCTCAAAGAATTGTAACAAATTTGTCAGGCATGATTTCCCCTTCATTAAGCCATACTGACTCTGTTTGACTATAATGCATTTCTAAATGCTTTGCTATTAAATCCTTTATAATAGACTCTTAACATTTTCACAATAATGGATGTTAAGCTAACAGGCCTATAGTTACCTGTTTTTTGTCTCCCTCCCTTTTTGAAAATGGGTGTTACATTAGCAGTTTTCCAATCCTCTGGAACTTTTTCAGAATCTAAGGATTCTTGGAAGATTACTACCAGTACATCTACTATCTCTGTAGCTACTTCCTTTAATATCCTAGAATGCAACCCATCAGGTCCAGGGGATGTATTGGCCTTTAGTCCCATTAGTTTCTCTAGTGATAGTTATTGTACTTATTTCCTCCCCCGTCTTACCCCTTGATTATTTATTTTTGCAATGCTATTAGTGTCTTCTACCGCGAAGATTGATGCAAAGTATTTATTTAACTCCTCTGCCATTTCCTGGTTCCCCAGTATTATTTCCCCAGCCTCATTCTCTAAGGGGCCTATGTTAACTTTGGCCTCTTTCTTCCTATTTATATATTTTAAAAAGCTCTTACTGTCCATTTTTATATTACTTTCTAGTTTACCCTCAAAGATTATTTTCTCCCTCTTTATTACTTTCTTGGTCATCTTTTGTTGGTTTTTAAAACTTTCCCAATCCTCTGGCTTACCACTAATCTTTGCCACATTGTATGTTTTTTCTTTCAATTTTATGCACTCCCTAACTTTCTTAGTTAACCATGGTTGGTTTCTTCCTAGAATACTTCTTCCTCACTGGGATATATCTTTGTTGTGAGTCACGAACTATTAAACGTCTGTCATTGTTCATCAACCGTCTTTTCTGCTAAGCTCCTTTCCCAGTCCACTCCAGCCAACTCTGCCCTCATTCCTTTGTAATTACCCTTATTTAAGTTTAGCATAGTTGTTTCTGACCCAAGTTTCTCACTCTCAAACTGAATGCTAAATTCAACCATGTTATGGTCACTGTTTCCTATGGGATCTTTTACTCTGAGATCATTTATTAAACCTACCTCATTACGCATTACCAGATCCATAAATGGCCTGATCCCTGGTTAGATCCACAACATATTATTCTAGGAAACTGTCCCAAATACACTCTATGAATTCTTGCTCGTGGCTGCCTCTGCCGATTAGATTTTCCCAATCTACATGAATATTAAAGTCACCCATGATTGATGTACTGCCTTTTTTACATGTCCTCATTATCTCCTGATTTATTCTCTGTCCTACGGTATTAGGATAATCAAACACAATCTGCTGTTTACAAATCCATGCTAGCTAACCCTAATTAACTCAACCTCTCTGTGTCTATTAATTTTTGTCCCTGGGCAACATTCCATTACCAGATCTTGTGCAGGTGAAGTCATAATTCTGGTTTTCGAGAGGCGAGGGCTTGCTCAGGTTGTTCTTTGACTCAGATCACAAGAGAAGTATCCAACGCTGAAAATTGAAAGATTCAGTAAGGGGTTTTCATCCTATTTGTGTCCCAACATTTCAGTCTTGGAAATCCATGAATCCCATAGTTGCGATGGGGATTACTAATTACCATTACAGGAAAACTGTTTTCAGAATCTCTCTTATTTCTCATATGCTCCTCATTTAATGTTTACAAGCTATTTGTCTCATTGTCAGACAGAAATGTGATGGAGCCAGTGCAATCTGTCAAATATTTAAATCAGCTGACCCAGTAACCTGATTTTTTTTTAAAACTGCAAATACTGAAATCTGAAACTGAAGCAGAAAAATGTGCAAAAACATAACAGGTCAGTCAACATCTGTGAAGGGAAAAAAGAGGTTAATGCTTTGAGGGTAGTCTTTAGCCAGAGTGTGAAACTGAAAGAAAGCTTAGAAAAAATAAAGAGGAGCAGGGGTGTTGAGAAATCATGGGAGGGGGAATATGACCTGCAAACTGCACTGCATTAATACACATCTGGCAAAACCAGCAGGAAATTTTATGCATGTTTAAACTACATCATATCCATTTCAACATTCTACTGTAATTAAGCTCCCAACAATTCCATCAAATTTATGTGCATCAAGCCCTCCACCAGAAATGCTGTGGAGTGCTTTATGATTATGAACAAATTAAATCTGCATATCATGAGCAATGTAACAAAATCTACAATTATATTTTGGCTGATGCCAGTGACATGAGACTCATAAGGACCATGTGGGGTAAGATTCCTTCCATTATCGACCCTGACTACACATGTCTGGATTGTAAAGGATATTCATATATTTACTGATGGAAATGGGCAATTTGAAGTCCAAGCATAAGAAACTTGAATGACTGTAACAAGCATGATGATTTGGATTTGGGGACCAATTGTAATATTTCCAAATTTGCTGATGACAACAAACTAGGTGGGAAAATAAGTTGTGAGGAGGATGCAAGGAGGCTTCAAGAGGACTTGGACAGGCTAAGTGAATGGGCTAGAATATGGCAGATGGAATATAACGTGAATAAGTGTGAAGTTATTCACTTTGGCAGAAGAATCAAGAAGGCAGAGTATTTCTTAAATGATGGGTGGTTGGGAAGTGCAGGTGTCTGAAGGGACCTGGGTGTCCTTTTAGAATTATAAGAACATGAAAACATAGGAGCTGGAGTATGCCATTTGGCCCTTCAAGCCCACTCTACCATTAAATAAGATTATGGCTGATCTGGCTGTGGTCTCAGCTCTACTTTTCTGGCTGCTCCCCATAACCTTTGACTCCCTTGCCTAACAAAAATCTGTCTAACCCAGCTAGCCTCCACTACTTTCTGGGGAAGAGAATTCCACACACCAACGTCCCTTTGGGAGAAAAAAATTCTCTTCATCTCTGTCTTAAAAGGGAGATATCTCATTTTTAAATTACGTCCCCTAGTTTTAGTCTCCCGGCAAGAGGAAACATCCTCCTGGTATCCAGCCTGTCAAATCTCAGGATCTTATGTCTCAACAAGATCACCTCTCATTCTTCTAAACTCCAATGGGTTTAGGCCTAACCTGTTCAACCCTTCTTCATAAGACAACCCTTCATCCCAGGAATGAGTATAGTGAACCTTCTCTGAACTGCTTCTAACATAATTATATCTCTTTTTAAATAAGGAGACCAAAACTGCACACAGTACTGCCAGGTGTGGTCTCACCAAGGCCCTGTACAGCTGTAGTAAAAATTTCCCTAACTTTATATTCCATTCCTTTTGCAATAAACACAACATTCCATTTGCCTTCTTAATCACTTGCTGTACCTGCATATTAACTTTATGGGGAGAATTTTCCTGTCAGCTTGTGGGGCGGGCCCCATACACCGAAGTGTAAAATGACGCGTGGTGATGTCGGGTGTGTGTCCCAACGTCATCATGCATCATTCTGACCTTTTGTTCGGCGGACGCGTGCCGGAGGTGGCTGCACACCCGCCAAATTGTCAAAGGCCCGTTAAGGCCATTAATCAACCAATTTAGGTACTTGACAGGGCTGCCCGTCCAACCTTAAGGTTGGCAGGTAGGCAAAGAGCCCAATCGGCCTTCGTGTTTTTCATGAAACCTCATCCACAGGTAGGATGAGGTTTCATGAAAGTTTTATTAAATTAATAAATATTTTTTAAACATTTCATAAACATGTCCCATGTTCATAAAAATGACACTGTCACATGGGGGAACAGGTGTAAATGAATTTTAACTTTCTTTATTTTAAACTTGAAAACTGAACTCAATCTCCCGAAGGCAGCTCCGTGCCTCAGGGAGATTTCTGCGCTCTTTCACGCACATGCGCAGGCCCCGACTCTCCTTCCTCCCCCCACCTGCACAGGTAGTGCTGAGTGCTTCCGGGAGCGGCCCGCCCGACAGGCAGAAGATTCTGCCCTATGTGATTCATGTACCAGGACACCTAGATACCTCTGTACCACTGAATTCTGCAATCTTCCTCCATTTAAATAGTATACTACTTATCTATTCTTCCTGCCAAAGTGAACAAGTTCATATTTAGCCAGGTTATACTCCATCTGCCAATTTTTTGCCCACTCACTTAACCCTGTCTATATCCCTTTGCAGACTCTCTACCTCCTCTTGACAACTTACTTTCCTACCTATCTTGATGTCATTGGGAAATTTAGCTACTATACATTCAATCCCTTCATCCAAATCACTGATATAGATTGAAAAGAGTTGAGGACCCAGCACTGATCCTTGTGGCACTCTACTAGTTACAGCTTGGCAATCTGAAAAAGACCCATTTATCCCTACTCTCTGCTTTCTGTTAGCCGACCAATCCTTTATGCATGCTAACATGTTACCCCCTACACCATGTGCTCTTACCTTGTGTAGTAACCTTTGATGTGTACCTTATCGAGGTATCTTACAGTACTCTGCACTCACATCGGACTTTTTCGATACAAGAGACTCAACTTTGGAGTAAATTTGGCAGCTGAGGTATTTCAGCACATGCTTCAGCCTGTACTCCAAATACTTGAATGCATATTGAACATCATTGATGATATTCTAATTTATGGTCGCACTGAAGGTGAACTTGAGACACATCTGCATGCACGCGTACAACATCTTAGAGAACGTAACCTCAACTTGAACAAAGGCAAGTGCTTGGTCAATGAAAGCAGAATCAAATTCTTCAGTCATGTGCTCAGTAATGAAGGAGTATCACCTGATCCATGGAAAGTTGAAGCAATTGCAAATGCTGAGGATCCCAGAAACGTGCAAGAAGTATGGAGTCTGCTAGGACTCATTATGTACTGTAGTTGCTTCATTCCTGACTTCACTACATTATCTGTTCCCCTATGCAATCTAACAAAAGAGACCAAGTGGGAGTGGACTACAGTTAAGTCCTCACTTAAAGTCGTTGTTATGTTCCTGAGAATCATGACTTTAAGTGAAACAACTTTAAGTGAAACATTGGTTCCCATAGAAATCAATGTTAAAAATGTAGTAAGCTTCTGTAGGACCTTCCTTATCAGAAAAAAAAATTAAAACATTTATACCCACTAAATTGCAATATCTTACATTGCTAATGTCCTAGATTGGTGAATGAAAAACCTTTTAAAATAAATTTAAAAATATCAAAAAGTAACTTTCTACTTAGAGTACCTCCTGCTCGCCATGTATCCTGCTTCCCGAACCTCTCGGTCCCTGATCATTCTGGCCGTTGCAGATCCTCCCCATCCCTGACCTATGAGTTAAGGCCTCTCCCCACCCCCAACCCACAGAATTAAGGCCTCTCCCCCTTTTCAACCCACAGAATTAAGGCCTCTCCCAATCCCCAACCTACAGAATTAAGGCCTCTTCCCCCCTCCTAACCCTCATAGTTGTGGCCTCCCCAATCCATACTACCGAACCTTCCATTCCCTGACTCCCTCCTCGCCATTTCCCTCAAGCTAGCATGTAGATGCAGGAAGCAATTAGGAAGTCAAATGGCATGTTGTCCTTCATTGCGAAGGAATTTGAGTACAAGAATAAGAATGTCTTGCTGCTGTTATATAGAGCCTTGGTAAGACCTCACCTGGAGTATTGGGCACAGTTTTTATCCCCTTATCTAAGGAGGCATATACTTGCCATAGAGGGAGTGCAACGGAGATTCACCATATTAATCCCTGGGATGTCGGGATTGTCTTATGAGGAGAGATTGAGGAGACTGGGTCTGCATTGCCCAGAGTTTTGAAGAATGAGGGGTGACCTCATGGAAACTTACAAAATTCTTATAGGGCGTGACAGGGTAGATGTAGATAAGATGCTTCCCCTGGCTGGTGAGTCTGAAACCAGGGGACATAATCTCAGGATAAGGGGTAGGCTATTTAAGATTGAGATGAGGAGGAATTTCTTCACTGAGAGGGTGGTGAATCTTCAGAATTCTCTACCC
This sequence comes from Cetorhinus maximus, assembly GCF_964194155.1. Classification (NCBI taxonomy): domain Eukaryota; kingdom Metazoa; phylum Chordata; class Chondrichthyes; order Lamniformes; family Cetorhinidae; genus Cetorhinus; species Cetorhinus maximus. The sequence continues at coordinate 31,477,653 of NC_135881.1, forward strand.
CAGAGGGGCATAGAAGCCCAATCATTGAGCATGTTCAAGACAGAACTCGATAGATTTCTGGAGATCAATGTCATCAATGGATGTGGACATAGTGTGGGAAAGTGGCATTGAGGTAGATGATCAGCCATGATCAATTTGAATGGCGGAGCAGGCTCAGCGAGCTGAATGGAGAGGCAAAAAGGTCTGGGGACAGAATTCCAGAGCTTAGGGCCTAAAAAGCTGAAGGCATGACTGCTAGGATTGCCAACTCTGATTCCTGGAGGTTTCATCACATGACTTTCCCCCATTCCAGCCATTAGTCAGTCAATACATCCATCCTAATGATGCATTGCCTTCCTATGCCAATTGGAAAGCAAAAAGACTCATTACCCAATTGGACAAACAGCCTTTTTTCTCATTTTCAATATTTCTATACATGGTAAAGAGAAATGTTTAAAAATGTTTGTAAAAACTATCTTTTTTAATGTTCCTATGACTTTTCTCCAGGGTTGCAGACACCAGTGTCCTGGAGATTGATTTTCAATCCCGGGAGACTCCAGGCAAATCCTGGAGGATTGTCATCTGTAATGACCACCAGTAGTGTAGTGATAGAAGTGGGGAATGCACAAGAGGACAGCTTTGGAGGAAGGGTTGTAGGAGGTTACAGAATAAGGGTGGGCTGAGGCCATAGATGAATTAGAACAGGAAGATGAGAATTTTAAAATTGCGACATTGGTGGACTGGGAGCCAATGTAGATCGGCAAGCAAGGGGTGATGGGTGAAAGGGACATCCCACTGTGTGCCCCCCACCCCCCCTTCCAGCCAGCTCACATTATCTTTCTTTCCTTCCCATCCTGTTAATGCTGACATCTTCTCCTTCTTTTCCTTTTGAACACTGGAATTATCTCCATTCCCATTCGTATTCTGGCTGTCTTCTTCCTTAAGTTTCTCAGTTCACACCAACACTCATACAATTTCCCCCCCGCCAGAATTCATGGAGGTACTCCTTGAGTTCCCCTCACCCTGAGTTTACACTGTTTTTGTTCTTCCCTGATGTTTTTCCTTCAGTCTTACCTAGAACACATTTGCAGTTTGCAAATTTGCAAAATTTAACTGTCAGAGCAGGATTCCAAATTTGTAAGTGACATATGCCAGAGACCAAGATGGTGTAGAATTCAATGCAAAACTACAAAATTGAAATGCATATAGGTGGTATGAACTGAGTAGTCATTTTAACCCATTTAAAAAAACTTCATTTATATTAAATCCATACCTTTAATAGATTATTTTTAAGTAAATATATTTTTAAAGAAAGTGCTATATAACTCTTGAATGGGGAGAATGTATTACACGAAGATAGAATCTTTTGAAATATTTTGCAATTTATGTTCTTTTTTAGGAATATAAGTGACAATTATTTAAGCCTAATAGGTAGAGGAGCTTTTGATCGTCTGTCTTCAATAATCTACTTGTAAGTATTTTTCTGATGTTATTACTAAAATTAAAATCAGATGTTAACTTTAAAAATATCTGCATTTCTACATATGTATTTGAATTACTTTTTAAAAGCTTTTATACTTTTTTAATTCACTACTACCCTGTTAACTGATAATTTCAGGTATTAAATTATTGTCTTGAATATTTAAATGTAAAGTTCTTCTGTGGTTCAGGAGATAAATGCATTGGTACTCAATGCTGTGGTACTGAAACATATAGGCTGGGATTTTCCGGTGGGTGGGCGGGCTTGGCGGCGGGGCCCGAGAGCGGTCGGGAAGTCCGACTGCTGCCCGCGATCGGGCTGTGACCACTGCAGCGCTCAGTGCTGCCATGGGGGGCAGGAGGAGCGCGAGCACTGAAGTTCGTGCATGCTTGCGTGCACGCAGTAAAAGCTCCCTGAGGCACAGAGCTGCCTTAGGGCGCTGAAGATTTTTAAAATTAAAAATTAAAAACTTAAGCAATGTTACTCTATCACATGAGCAGGGGCATGTTATGAATGAAATTTAAAAATTTTTACTTTGCTGCTGGAGACCCCATCCCACCCGTGGATGAGGTTTCCTAAAAGATCCAAAGGCCGCTTGGCCTTAAGGTTGATTGGCCCGCCCGCCAACCGTAAGGTTGGATGGGCAGCGAAAAATTTCGTTTAATTATTACTTTAATGGCCTTAATAGGCCTGTTAATTGTCGGCCGATGTGCTGGCGTCTCCTGCGCGTGACTGCCGACCGAAATATCGTGCAACGTCATTTTACACTCGTTCGGGTTGGGCACGCGCCAGCCTGGCGAGCAGAATATTCTGCCCATAGAGCAGAAATTTCCCATGTTTGATCATTGGCCTAGGCTGAGTTAGCTGATCATGTTTGAGACAGAAGTAGAAGAGGATACAGCTAGCCTCAACCTTCCTGGACTTGAAATACAAAATCAACCAAAATCTCTGCTATTCGTTATCAAGATTTTACCACTGGTAAAAAATATGGGAGTCTGGTGAGGGCTGAATAGATTTCAAGCATGATATTTCCCAAGGTTGGAATTGTCTGCTGATACTCACTATAAATGCTCACATAGGAATAATGGCTAATAACTCTAGCACTCAATAACCACACACCAGCGTGACTTAGGATAAGTAGGGACATTTTTGACTCCTAAAAAATATTCTTTAAGCTAGTTGGACATATCTATTTAGCCCCAACTATGTGTATAAGTAAGTAAGTATAAATCTGTAAAAATGCCTCCATACGTGAGCTCTCCATGTTTGGAGATGTGACCTACCCCACAGTGTTGTCCTCCATTATCAGTTATTTTATTTCTCTACCTCAAAGTGTTATTGAGATCCTTTCTAATTGATTATTGAGATTTTTTCAATTTACTTGAGTGACATTTTGCCATTTTTGCTTTTATTATTGAAATGTAAATTATTTTGAGTTAGTTGAAGAGCAACTCTCTGAGAAGAAAGTAGGAGGATAATTTTTACTTTTCCCATTTTACTCCATCACCAATGTCGATTCAGCTGCCCATTAACATCTCACTATTGAAGTCAGTGGAAGTAAAAATGGGGAGAGATATAACAGATGGCTTAATTATTATTGTCCATTTTATATTATCACTGAACTCAAAATTATGCTCACGTGTTTTAAAAACTTTGCCAATTCTGCAATGGAACCAGTGATGAATGGTGTGGTCAGGTTGATCTACCATTTAATCTTTCCTATCTCAACTTACACAAAATCCTACCCATTAGCATTTTATGTTGGAATAGGAAAACTGCCAAACAACAATCAATGCTTGAAAAGAACTTAATTATCTCCATAGTGAATTGCAAAAAGAGGAATGAGGTAGATTTACAATGCTATTCTTTAGTGTCTGGCACTAGTAAACTTTTTTTCAGGAGGGGATGGAAACAGGTTTCTGCATTTAGTAGTATGTGCATGTGCCACTTCACTTTAAAATTAAAATGACCCATTGTGATGGAAAGATCAATGCCAGATTCACACATTCACTAATTTTAGTCATGTTGCGTTGACAGACATCATACCAAAGGCAAAACAAAAACAGAATTACCTGGAAAAACTCAGCAGGTCTGGCAGCATCAGCAGAGAAGAAAAAAGTTGACGTTTCGAGTCCTCATGACCCTTCAACAGAACTGAGTAATATTAGGAGAGGGGTGAAATATAAGCTGGTTTAAGGTGGGGTGGGGTGGGTGGGGGGGTGGGGGGGGGGTGGAGAGAGAGAAGGGTGGGTGGTGTGGTTGTAGGGACAAGCAAGCAGTGATAGGAGCAGATAATCAAAAGATGTCACAGACAAAAGAACAAAGAGGTGTTGAAGGTGGTGATATTATCTAAACGAATGTGCCAATTAAGAATGGATGGCAGGACACACAAGGTACAGCTCTAGTGGGGGTGGAGTGGAAAGACTAACAGGGCATAAAAGGTATAGATTTAAAAATAATGGAAATAGGTGGGAAAAGAAAAATCTATATAAATTATTGGAAAAAACAAAAGGAAGGGAGAAGAAACGGAAAGGGGGTGGGGATGGAGGAGGGAGTTCAAGATCTAAAGTTGTTGAATTCAATATTCAGCCCGGAAGGCTGTAAAGTGCCTAGTCGGAAGATGAGGTGCTGTTCCTCCAGTTTGCGTTGGGCTTCACTGGAACAATGCAGCAAGCCAAGGACAGACATGTGGGCAAGAGAGCAGGGTGGAGTGTTAAAATGGCAAGCGACAGGGAGGTTTGGGTCTTTCTTGTGGACAGATCACAGGTGTTCTGCAAAGCGGTCACTCAATTTGCGTTTGGTCTCTCCAATGTAGAGGAGACCGGGAAAGACCCATAGGAGACCTGTAGAAAGACCCAAACCTCCCTGTCGCTTGCCATTTTAATACTCCACCCTGCTCTCTTGCCCACATGTCTGTCCTTGGCTTGCTGCATTGTTCCAGTGAAGCCCAACGCAAACTGGAGGAACAGCACCTCATCTTCTGACTAGGCACTTTACAGCCTTTTGGACTGAATATTGAATTCAACAACTTTAGATCTTGAACTCCCTCCTCCATCCCCACCCCCTTTCCGTTTCTTCTCCCTTCCTTTTGTTTTTTCCAATAATTTATATAGATTTTTCTTTTCCCACCTATTTCCAGTATTTTTAAATCTATACCTTTTATGCCCTGTTAGTCTTTCCACACCAACCCCACTAGAGCTGTACCTTGTGTGTCCTGCCATCCATTCTTAATTAGCACATTCGTTTAGATAATATCACCACCTTCAACACCGCTTTGTTCTTTTGTCTGTGACATCTTTTGATTATCTGCTCCTATCACTGCTTGCTTGTCCCCACAACCACACCCCCCCCTCTCTCTCTCTCTCTTCCCCCCCTCCCACCACCACCTTAAACCAGCTTATATTTCACCCCTCTCCTAATATTACTCAGTTCTGTTGAAGGGTCACGAGGACTCGAAACGTCAACTTTTTTCTTCTCCGCCGATGCTGCCAGACCTGCTGAGTTTTTCCAGGTAATTCTGTTTTTGTTTTGGATTTCCAGCATCCGCAGTTTTTTTTACTAAAGGCAAACACTTTCTTACAATGAGGGAAAGAAAAAATGTCAAGTGTAAGATGAGGGCAAATGAATCACCTCCTGGCACCCACTCAAAGTTTAGTTTGTGGAGGTCTTTGAGTAGGTTGCCAACCATCCTTCTTGGCTGTAGGTGCTACATTGTTTGAGAGACCTGAATAAGTGGAGAGAAATATAACGATTAGAACAAAGAGGGAATATGGAAGTATGTAACACATATACACATTCGCACATACATGCACACCTGCATTCAAAATTAAAATGAACAAATATAATAGATGTTTCTCAAACTACTTATATTCTATACAAAATTAGTCATATATTTGAAAGTATAATACCATTTATTCATTTTTAGGGACCTTCGTGCAACTTCCATTTCCCTTGATATTCTCAAAGGTATTTTAGAGAATACAATAAATATCGTCAACCTGTAAGTATACCTGTTATCAGTAATTATTACCAGTAATTATTTTTACTGTGTTCTGCTTTAATGTCAGATATTTACTTTATAGACATCTAAGTGTTTTTAACTTATCAATGTTTCATCATTAGTCTGTTGGGAGCTTTTGAGGCACTAAATATCTACTCATTTAAGATTAGTCCGCAGGCCAAGTGGTTTCATAAAAATGCAAAAAAATGTGTACTAGCAAAGATAAGTTGTAATTATCTTTATTATACTATATTTTCAGAATCAAGTTTTAACTTTATAATTTCTGAAAGTTAGAATCAATTCAAAATTTGAGACATACTTGTGTTCCCTGGTTGTTGGCACATACTAGTGAAAAATGTTGCTCATGAGGTCCTGAATTATAATTGGCCTGTTTACACCATGCAGTATAATTGCCGCTATCTGTATTTTTAGTACAGTTACTTTCTTCATCCCCCATTCTCTGTTCCTGATTTATTTCCTGCAGTAGCTAATTGAACATTCCATTGCCCTAGTTATATGGTTTACAATTTATATCCTATCATCCAGTGCCAGAAGACTGGAGAATTGCAAATGTTACACACTTGTTCAAAAAAAGCGTATAAAGTTAAGCCCACTAACCACAGGCCAGTCAGTTTGACATCAGTGGTGGGAAGCTTCTAAAAACAATGGGCTGAATTTTACGGGCCACGCACAGATTGACCGCCCCAACCCCTGCCCCCCGCCCCCCGACCGCCAACTCCTCCACAGAAGAAAAGTCGGCTGGAAACTGACTGACTTTAAAAAAGGCTACTCCCCAGCAATAATACACAGCGGGTGGCCTTAACAAGCTAAAGGTCAGACTTCCACGCCTCACTGGAAAGAATTCCTGCCATCAAGAGTTTCCCATTAATCTGATTGGTTGGCAGCTCATCCCAGCAGTGCCAGAAGAGAGTAGTGGGTGCTCCTGGGACCGCAAGGAGACCCCAGGAAGAAATGTCATGGATGACGGAGGCAGATAAGTCAGGCATTTTAGGGCGGGGAGGAAGTAGAACCTGAGGAAGGGGGGCAATGGGGGCAAGGGGCAGATTTCAGAGGCCAGGCTGGGATGCACATGATCATGCACACAAACTTGTACTCCACCTTCTGGCCTTTTCACCAACATGGGTGAAAAAATGGCCTTCCCACTCTCACCTGCCTTCCACTGGCCAGTATATAATGGCAGTGGTGAGGGATTGAGGGCCTTAAGTGGCCATTAATTAGCCACTTAAGGGCCTCAATATACATATGGGCGGGTGGGCTAGTGGGCGTCTTACCCATCCCCGTATTATGGAGACTGTGTCGGGAGCAGTTGGGAAGGCGGTGGGCTACCCACTGGGCATATTTTACATGTCCCCCCACCCCCAAAAACATGCTTGGCAAGGGGTCCATAAAATCCAACCTAATAATTCAAGACAAAATTAGTATCACTTGGGCAAATGCAATTTAATTAATGAAAGTCAGCATGGATTTGTTAAAGGCAAATCGTGTTTAACTAACTTCCTGGAGAGATAATGGAGAGGGTTAATGCTGTTGATTTGAAGTAAACGGACTTCCAAAGGCATTTGATAGAGTGATACACAACAGACTTGTGAGCAAAGCTATAGCTCATGGAATGAAAGGAACAGTAGCAACATGGATACGAAATTGGCTGAGTGACAGGAAACAAAGACTAGTGGTTAATAGCTGTTTTTGGACTGGAGGAAGGTTTGTAGTGGTGTTCCCAGGGGTCCGTATTTGGACCCTTGCTCTTCCTGATATTTATTAATGATCTAGACCTTGTGTACAAGGCACAAAATTTCAAAATTTGCAGATGATATGAAACTTGGAAACATTATGAACTGTGAGGAGGATTGTGTAGAACTTCAAAAGGATATAGACAAGTTGCTGGAATGGGCAGACAAGCAGCAGATGAAATTCAATGCAGAAAAGTAAAGAACATGGAGAGATAATAAAAAAAAGGGTACAGTTCTAAAGGAGATGCAGGAGCAGAGGGACCTGTGCATAAGTCATTGAAGGTGGCAGGATAGGTTGAGAGAGTGGTTAATAAAGCATACAGCATACTAGGCTTTATTAATAGGGGCACAGTGTACAAGAACAAGGAGTTTATATTAAACTTGTATAAAATACTGATTTGGCCTCAACTAGAGTTTGCATCCAATTCTGGGTGGCACACTTCAGGAAAGATGTGAAGGCATTGGAGAGAGTGCAGAAAAGATTCACAAGAATGGTCTCAGGGATGAGGAACTTCAGTTATATAGATAGATAGGAGAAGTTGGTTTGTTTTCCTTGGAGAAAAGAAGATTGAGAGGAGATTTGATAGAGGTATTCAAAATCATGAGAGGTCTGGACAGAGTAGATGGAGAAAAACTATTCTCACTGGTGGAAGGATTGAGAATGAGAGGGCACATAGTTACTGGCAAAAGAAGCAATGGAGACATGAGGAGAAAATATTTCACCTAGCAAGTGGTTAAGGTCTGGAATGCACTGCCTGTGAGTGCAGTGAAAGCACTCGAGGCATTTAAGAGGGAATTGGATTATTATCTGAAAAAGAAGAATGTGCAGGTATACGAGAAGGCAGAGAATGGCACTAGGTTAATTGCTCATTTGAGGAGCTGGTGCAGACACGACAGGCTGAATGGCATCCTTTTATGCTGTAACAATTCTGTGATGTAACTAATTCTTCTTTAGAATAGAAGACTGTGCTATATAAGGTCACTGACTTACATAAATGCCTTGTGAGCTTCTGGATTCAGCTGGATCAATTTCAGTAGTCTGTACTAATATAAAATTATATAATTATATAAAATCTCTAACAATTTCTCTGTACACTTGGGGGAGCAATTCAGTTTTGTTTTGCTCATTGTTTGGATGTAACATGAAAGATGAAGAACAACTTTTGGTTGTATGTTCGCACCCTATCTGCTCCTCATGTGACCTGGTTGCAATAGTGGAAGTAGGCACAAGCTTGAAATTAGTATTAGGCATTTTGCGTATGCATTAGGTTTGGAATGCTGATTGGAAAACCTCAATGTTACTGGCAGGCTCTGCCTAGCTGTACCAGGTTTTAAGCGTCCAATCAGTAATGCTGAATGGAACTGTTGGAGGCTGTTCAAGACATGAGCACAAGTTTACATTTATGTGCAGCTAGGAAGCATAGGAGTGATCTTCCTGGCTCCAAAAATTATGGCGTGGCACTGATGGACCAGGTTAGACTCTTTCCGTTTTGTCTCCTCCTCCAGGACCTAACTACAGGTTGGCTCAGCATCGGAGTCAATCAGAATTCATCAGGACCTGACCAGCATGCTGGACCTGGATGCCCGAATGCCATCCTCAGATCATCTGTTTCATTCAAATAAGATCCAATGCTGAATTTGGCTTGGGTTGACAGGGAGCAGTATAAGAAGCTGACTTGCCATTCATTTGGGTGCAAGTCTAATTTTACCGCCTACCTTCATTTTGGAGGATGCACTCCTAGCCTGTTTGCAGAGTAATTTGTTTTGCTGAAATTGTACCAAACCATCATGATCTGTTGATGCATCATCTTTCGCATAGTTTTAAAACAGCAATTTCATCACTTACCAACACGTTATTTTGGTTCTGGAGAATTATTGATTATGGAGAGTCCTTAACAAATTCCCTTTGTCAAAATTTCATAAAACATTAGGTGGTATATTTTCTGAGCCTTAATCATCACCTACATGTGTCAAAGTTACGGTTTATTGATATAGATTTTCCAATAACTGCCAGCAGTTACCTTGCCACTGGTGATGACTTGGAAAATCCACCCTTGAGAGTAAAACCATAGTGCGGAAGCCTCCACATTTGTTGCGTTAGGGCAATCCATTGGAAAATGGGAAAGTTGCAGGATATTATTTACATATATTCTTCAAATATAATTCCAGCTATACTCTCAGTCACACCTTGGCCAGATTTAATGTGGAGGTCATGGCTCCGTTCACTGGCTAGAAAATTGGGCGTGAGCCCACCTTTACTGGCCCTGGAAGCCACAAAGCTATTTTGAGTGGCTCAGGCAATTAGTTGCCCGAGCTCAATGCCTCTACCTCTGAGGCAGGACATCTGCCTCCAAGAGCTACCAGCCAATCAGAGGGTCAGCACTCATCAGTTCCAGAAGCACTATTGGGAGCAGTGGACTCTGCTGGAACTGCACATGGTCCTGATCTCAGCCAGAGTTCAGGTAAGTGGGGTGGGCTATCTCTCTCTCTCTCTCTTTGTCTCTATCTTTCTCTCTTTGTCTCTATCTCTCTCTCTTGTCTCTCTCTTTCTGTCTCTCTCTTTCTATCTCTCTGTCCTTGTCTCTGTCCCTCTCTCTCTTTCTCTCTTTTGGATGAGCATGTGCTGGAGGATCACTTATTGGCCTTCTGGCCTCAGAAGCCTATGATAGGATGGCAAGCCCCCTCTGGCCATTAATTGGCCAATCTTGTAAAAAATTGTAGTTGGGTGACTATTCCAGATACAGTATGCAGGGTTGGGACCCGCATTTGATCCCAACATCGGGGTTCCAACTCCAAATGGAAAGTCCAGTCCTATGTCTCTGTAAATTGAAACGATTCATCTCTATTCGTGCTGCTAGTTCATCTATCTTATAACAAATCCTTCACGTATTTGGATATAGAGCTTTTAATTTTTTCCTTTGCATGGACCTTATTCATTGATCCGGTCCCAATCTGCTTGTCTTTACCCAAATTGCTACAGTGCTGTATTGCCTTGACTTTTGTCTTAAAGTCTCCCTTCACCTGACCTTCCTCCTGTTTTAGTTTAAAGCCTTATCCATAGCCATAGTTATACGATATGTCGGGGCACTGATCCCAGCCAGGTTTAAGTGAAATATATCTTAGAATCACAGAATTGTTACAGTGCAGAAGGAGGCCATTTGGCCCAAAGTGTCTGCAGTGCCTTCTCCCGCCTTCTCCCCATAACCTTGCACATTCTTCCTTTTCAGATAACCATCTAATTCCCTTTTGAATGCTTCGATTGAACCTGTCTCCACCACACTCTCCGACAGTGTATTCCAGACCTTAACCACTTGCTGTGTGAAAAAGTTTTTTCACATATCGCTTTTACTTCTTTTGCTAATTACCTTAAATCTGTGGCCCTCTTGTTTTCAATTCTTCCACCAGTGAGAACAGTTTTTTCCCTATCTACTCTGTCCAGACCTTGCAAGATTTTGAATACCTCTATCAAATCTCTTCTCAACTTTCTCTCCTCCAAGGAAAACGGTCTCAACTTTTCCATTCTGTCTACATAATTGAAGTTCCTAATCCCTGAGACCATTCTCGTGAATCTTTTCTGCTCTTTCTCTAATGTCTTCACATCTTCCCTAATGTCTTATACCCAAAACTGGACACAGTTGAGGCTGAATCAGTGTTAGGTTGAATATAACTTCCTTGCTCTATACCCCTATTAATAAAGCCAAGGATACACTATGCTTTATTAACCCCTCTCTCAACTTGTGCTGCCACCTTCAATGACTAATGCATGTATACACCCAGGTCCCTCTGCTCCTCACACCCATTAGAATTGTACTCTTTATTTTTATTGTCAATTTTCTTCATACCAAAATGAATCACTTCACACTTCACTGCATTGAATTTTATCTGCTCCTTGTCCGCATTCCAACAACTTGTCTGTGTCTTTTTGAAGTTCTACACTGTGTTTATCTGCCATACAGTTCACAGTGCTTCCAAGTTTCATATAATCTGCAAATTTTGAAATTGTGTCCTGTACACCAAGGTCTAGGTCATTAATATATATCAGGAACGGCAAGGGTTCAAACACCAACCCCTGGGAACTCCAGTACAAACCTTCTGATAGTCTGAAAAACATCCATTAACCATTACTCTCTGATTTCTGTCACACAACCAATGTCGTATTCATGTTGCTACAGTCCCTTTTACTTCATGAGTTATAACTCTGCTCACAAGTCTGTTGTGTGGCACTGTATAAGATGCCTTTTGGAAGTCCATATACACCACATCAAAAGCATTGCCCTCATCAACCCTCTCTGTTACCTCATCAACAAACTCCAGCAAATTAGTTTGACACGAATTTCCCTTAAGAAATCCAAGCTGGCTTTCCTTAATTAACCCACTTGTCCATGTGACTGTTAATTTTGTCCTTGATTATTGTTTCTAGAGGTATGGGGGAGAGCGGGGTATGGCATTGAGATAGAGGATCAGTCATGATCATATTGAATGATGGAGCAGGCTTGAAGGGCCAAATGACCTACTCCTGCTCCTATTTTCTATGTTTCTATGTAAGTTTCCACACCACCGAAGTTAAAATGATTGGCCTGTAGTTGCTGGGTTTATCTTTACACCCTTCTTTGAATAAAGGTGTAACGTTTGCAATTCTCCAGTCCTCCGGCACCACCCCTCCTGAGCCTAAGGAAGACTTAAAAACTATGGCCAGTGCCTCTGCAATTTCCATTCTCACTTCTCTTAGTATCCTTGGATGCATCTGACACGAATTGGGAGCAGGAGTAGGCCACTCAGCCCCTCAAAATCTGCTCTGCCATTCAATAAGATCATGGCTGATCTAATTTTAACCTCAACTTCACATACCTGCCTACCTCCGATAACCTTTCACCCCCTTGCTTATCAAGAATCTGTCTACTTCTGCCTTAAAGATATTCAAAAACTCTGCCTCAACTACCTTTTGAGGGAGACTATAAGACCATAAGATGTAGGAGCAGAAGTAGGCCATTCGGCCCATTGAATCTGCTCTGCCATTCAATGAGATCATGGCTGATCTGACAATCCTCAACTACACTTTCCTGCCTTCTCCCCAAAACCCTTGATTCCCTTACTGATTAAATATACTTAAAGCCTCTACAACCCTCTGCAGTAAATAATTCCACAGATTCACTACCCTCTGAGAGAGGAAATTCCTCCTCATCTCTGTCTTAAAAGGGCGAACCCTCACTCTGGGAATATGCCCACTGGTCCTAGACTCTCCCACAAGGGGAAACAATCTATCAGCGTCTACCCTGTCAAGTGCCCTAAGAATCTTATATGTTTCAATAAGTTCGCCTCTCATTCTTCTGAACTCCAATGAGTACAGGCCCAACCTACTCAATCTTCTCTGGACTGCCTCCAATGCCAATATATCTTTCCTTAGATAAGGGGACCAAAACGGTTCACAGTATTCTAGGTGTGGTCTAACTAGTGCCCGTATAGTTTTAGCAAGACTTCCCTATTTTTATACTCCATTCTCTTTGAAATAAAGGCCAACATTCCATTTGCCTTCCCTATTACCTGCTGAACCTAGCTTTTTGGGATTTATGCACAAGGAATCCCAAATCCCCCGGTGCTGTAGCTTTCTGTAGTCTTTCTCCATGTAAATAATATTCAGTTCCTCTATTCTTCCTGCCAAAATGCATAACCTCACATTTTCCTACACTACATTCCATCCGCCAAGTTTTTGCACTCACTTAACCTGTCTATATCACTCTGTAGACTCTTTGTGTCATTCTCACCACTTGCCTTCCCACCTATTTTTGTGTCATCCGCAAACTTGGCAATAGTACATTCACTTCCCTCATCTAAGTCATTAATATATATTGTAAATAATTGTGGCCCCAGCACTGATCCCTGTGGCACTCCATTAGTTACAGGTTGCCATTCTGAAAATGCCCCCCTTATTCCAACTCTGTCTTCTATTAGTTAGCCAATCCTCTATCCATGCTAATATACAACCCCCAGCACCATGGGCTCTTATCAAGTAGCCTTATGTGTGGTACCTTATAGAATGCCTTTTGGAAATCCAAATATATTACAACTACTGGTTTCCCTTTATCTATCCTGCTTGTAACCTCCTCAAAGAATTCTAATAAATTTGTCAGGCATGATTTCTCCTTCATGAAGCCATGCTGACTCTGCTTGATTATGCTATGCATTTCTAAATGCTCTGCTATTACACCCTTTATAATAGACTCTAACATTAATTCCAATGTCTCACAACTCTCTGAGAGAAATTTTTTTAACTGTATAAAATGCTAGTTAGGCCACAGCTGGAGTACTGTGTGCAGTTCTAGTCGCCACACTATAGGAAGAATGTGATTCACTGGAGAGGGTGCAGAGGAGATTCACCAGGATGTTGCCTGGGCTGGAGCGTTTCAGCTATGGAGAGAGACAGGGTAGGCTAGGGTTGTTTTCCTTGGAGCAGAGAAGGCTGAGGGGGGACCTGATAGAGATATACAAAATTATGAGGGTACAGGTAGGGTAGGTAGGAAGAAATATTTCCCCTTACCGTTGGTGTCAATAACCAGGGGGCATATATTTAAGGTAAGGGGCAGGAGGTTTAGAGGTGATTTGAGGAAAATGTTTTCATTCAGAGAGTGGTTGGAATCTGGAACACGCTGTAGAGGCAGAAACCCTCACAACATTTAAGAAGTATTTAGATGGGCACTTGAAAGGCCATAGCATACAGGGCTACAGGCCAAGTACTGGAAAATGGGATTAGAATAGACAAGTACTTGATGGCCAGCATGGACACGATGGTCCGCAGGGCCTGTTTCTGTGCTGTATAACTCTATGACTCTTATAAGCTCTATTCTTCTTGTCTTGGCTTTGGACAGACACAGCATGTGGCAGACTCTATTTTTCTTTGCCTGATTCCAAGCTGAACTATCAAGGTTACTGTAGATTTTTTCCTCTAACTCCAAACTAGGTAAATCTTCCAGCCTCTTTTCCCTCATGAACTCTGTCTCCAAACTGAACTTGAGGTCCCACCCACATTCTGCATGATAAATGATAAAGTTAGTATTTTCTCTGCTTCAGATGCAGGCCTCAGTAATTTTTATCTCTTTTGTTCCCTCGACTCAGAGAGCTGCAACTGTCCCTGTCTGTTTCTAAACTGAACTGCTGACTGCTTGCTTCTGTAAGCAAGCACACACAAAGATACATTAAACCAAAGGTGCCTCCCTAACCCCTAAAGCCCATATCCATGGCAGTGTGGCGTACTTGGGATGTTCCAAACAGAAATGTAAATTAACTATCTCTGACCTTCAAAACAACTCCTTTGATTTGGTGACCCACATGACAAATTTATATCTCTAATGGATATAATTACCCTCTCTCCAGACTCCCTCGTCCCCCATATTTAGAAACAGTTGCTAGCCTCTTTTCATCTGGGAACTACATAAATAATCTAAGTCTTTTATTGAGATAAGGATAAACATGCTTCCTTTATCAAGTCTATAGCTTGGCCATTCATTGTTTACGTTTTCTCACTTTCAACTGTGACCTTGTAAGATAAACACAGGATAACTTTTAACCATAATTAACCGAGGCTTGTTTGATTTTCATTTACTTTAGGGTTTATCGAGTTCGCAATCAGGTTTTTCCATTTAACTTGCAGTTAACAGTTTACTCTCCAACCTAAAAGCTACATTCCAAAAACTGAAAGTTATACCTCTAAAAAACACATGAATTATAGAATCAGATATTCGCAACATACAAGTCTAATAACATGACCACTATGCCACCAGCTTCCATAGCTATTGTAGAAGTGCTATGTAAATGAGCCGCTTTGACCTTGCTTTGCATTGCCTCTGTTTTCCACACCTTAACTTGGCTAGTCAAGTTTTTGTTTCTGTACTCAACTGAGTCCTGTCACAGTGTGTGTTTTCTCCGCCTCCTGAGACATATTGCAGGGCTATTATTACAGGAAAAAGATTCTGTCAGATTTTTGGAGATGGTAAAGACCTGATCTGCAAAGAATAGTATCTGCCATAATCATTGTTTCTTTTCTGATCCAGGAAACACTACATTTGATTATCTACATTTTTGTTTTTAACATAAATTCTTTTGCATCCGAATAACACAAAACCGCCAACACCCTTTTTAAAGCACATTATCATATTTTTACAAATTGACATGGTACGAGGGTAATCACGAAGGATGTACAAGGCAGGTTTATAAAACATGATTCCTCATATAGTGAATTGCTAATCTCTGCTGAGTCATTGTGCGCACGTAATCCAGGTGCTGTGGGGACCATGTTCATAGCTGGTTTATGTACAAAGCAACATTAACAAAGGGCAGAAAGTTACACATCTGAGTTCTAAAATTGGGTGAATCACAGAAATTACTGTATCAAAGGTAAACAATCAGCTTAACATCCAACTTCCCTATGAACTATAAACCCATTCCTTCTACCCCATATGATTGTAACAATGGGAGAGTAAGAACGAGGAGACAAATATAAAATAAAAAAATAATGGAATTTAGATGATCTAAAATATCTTAATAGCTGCCACGTTACTCTGTGGTCCAAAAAGTGTTGAATGTAAATAAAAATCAGCCTACGAAATCTGAAATATTTGATACTAACTGATATGAAATTGGAATTGCCTGTTTTGCCAACCCAGTGTCTTTATCATTGTTTGGTTAATTCTCTGCTTCAGTTTAACACCTCTTTTGTTGGCGAATAAGAGAAAGCAAGAGGTGGGTTTATCAAAAACATGTTCAAGTCAAATGGCACTATTGACATTAGAATTTGGGGAAACATAATAACAATTACAGCATCTTCAGGGAAGCAGGATAAGGAGAAAAATAAATACAACTATGGAATAATTTCTCACTGCTGGTGAGGATGTCAGAAAATCATGTGTGGCTGCCTGTGATTTCCTTATATATGGTAGTGTTGTGTACTTGGAAAGTTGCTGTTATTGAATTATCAAATGTTCACTTTAATTTTGCAGCGGTGCAATCACAAACTGCATTTTCACTTACTCTTAGCATTGACCAGTGAGAGAAGGCATGGGTCCATATATGACAATCAGGCTGCTCATTAACCACTCATTACCAGCATGATTTTTATTAAGTAGAAATTGCTCATGTTAGTCAGTGATTTTATCATTGAAATGTGAATGACAATAAAGCAGTCCATTAAAATTACTTTAAAAGTCTACCTTAATTGACAGAGGTTTCCACCAACAAATTTAGTGTTACAGTCAGGGCCTACAATTTCTGCTGTAAGAGTGGCAATGATTTGTGATAGCTATTTAACTGAAAGCATTGCTTCTCAGCAGCCACATCAGTGGTGAAGGTATAGTGAACTCAGCTGAAGTAAGGGTATTTATCTCTGATCATTTATCAGGATCATTTTAAGCCCATTCAACTACTTACAGGATCACAGTCAAGCCAATTCTTTCATCTCCCAATGTCTGCACAGAGCACCTCCAGCAATAGCCCTGGATAGAAGTGAGAATGCTGATTGATTTTCCCTTCCCTAACTCATGGACACCATGTCCCTACCTCAACCCAGCCATGATAACTAACTCAGTGCAGACCAAGGATTTAGCTTGGATTTTTTTTAACTCCCGGTCATGCGTGCTGCTCATAAGGCATAAGAAATAGGAACAGCAGTAGATCATACAGCCCATCGAGCCTGCTCCTCCAATATATCACGGCTGATCTTCTGCCTCAACTCCACTTTCTCACCTACACCCCAATTCCCTTGATTTCCTGAGTGACCAAAAATCTGTCTATCTTAGCTAGAAATATATTTAGTAATGGAGAATCCACAACCCTCTGCTTACTAGAAAAACTTACTGAGCCAATGGACTTTGCCTAAATTTTTGGCAAAAAAATTAGCGAATCATGATTGAAATCTCACTTTAGGCATTGGCCACAATTCTAAAGAACATTAAAAAAAAACTAAGAATAATTTTTTAAATGACACTTCTGATTGCTGGGCCAAAATCTGAGCAATAAATAGAATATATATTTATGCCTAATTATATCTGAGAAGACAACGGTCCTGAAATTCTCAGGTACGTGCAGTGTCTCTGGAAGTGCAGTGAAGCAAGACTCCCAGCCAGCAACAGTGAATGCCATAGGCTCTGTTCCAAATTATGAGGAATTCGTTATTTCAGTAGTTGGAATGGGTGGTATACTCCTCTATGGGTCTTAACAGTTGCTGCTTCAATGTGGAGCCAGAGGCTGTTAAGAGACTGAAAAAGTTTGCAAAAGGTTTTCTTGCATTTTTCAAAGAAAAAGTCCAATCACTTAAAAGTAATGAATCCCATCTGAGATTGATACTTTTGGGATCTTTGGCAGGCCCAGACTGGGACCTATGTTGCAAGTCAGTTGACATTGGTTTGTTGAACCCATGGAAATTTGATGGGCAGACTTCTTGGGGTAGCGTGGAATGTTGCCCAGACATGCCCTCAATGTTGCCAATGGACTTGAAGAGGGTGGGTGAAAGACGTGGCTAGCCTTCCCCAACTGGAATTTGAGCTGCACGATGCAGAAGATAGAATCCCAGCATATCTGGATTCCACCCTAAATTATGCTCTCCCACCACATTGGAGTTTTTGGGACCAATAGAACCACACCTGATTGACCAATTTATAGCATGTTGGTTCTTTTTGAGCAGAGTTTTTGTCTGTTATAGCATATATGTACATAGCCACAATCTGAAAGAAACTGGATTATTCCAAGTTTTAAAAAGGGTTGAGGATTTCTGCAATCAATGCAGTGAAGAAACTTGTAAGTTTCAATGAGTGAAAGTTCCCTGTTTCTGGTGATTGTGAAAGTTTAAATACATGAACAGCATGCCCATTACTAAAGTCGAGTACACAATTTAAGACTGGTAAATGCTAGGGGTATGAGTGCCTGGCTTGGAATCATAGATTGGAGGCACTAGTCAAGAATAAATGTGTCACGGGACAATGGAGATCATTCAGAAACATAATGGTGGCAATTGTGCCTGTTTCTCATCTGAAGAGTTAGTTGTTGCCATTTTAAAATATTCTGGGAGGAGAGCACCTGAATTGTCCCAGTGACACCAAGGCCCACTGGATGCAATTTGCCTATAATGGGCGAGCAACAAACCGCTTGGTTTGCCTGGAAGACAGTTTACGTTTACAAGTTGGAGTCCTACACTGGCTGGAGATTTACAAGTAGCCGCCATTCTACAGAAACTAACCTCAGCCTAAGGTCTAAATTTCAACTTTTGTTGTACCTCTACTGACTACTTCTCAGTAATATCCTTGTAGTATACTTGGATTTCCAAAATGCATTTGATAAGGAGCCCCATAACAGGTTGATATGCAAGGGCCCGTGGAATTCTGAGGTAATAACATGGATAGAAGATTGGTTAACAAACAGGGAGCGAAGTGTAGGAATAAATGGGGCATTTTCAAGTTGGCAGGCTGTGACTAGTGCCACAAGGATCAGTGCTGGAGCAGAGAGACAAAGGGCAGAATTCTCTGGTCAGCGAGTGGGGATGGGGCCCGCTTGTCGGCGCGTAAAATGATGCACATTGGCGTCAGGCAGGCGCCCCAACGTCACTGCTTGTCATTTAGATTTTCAGTTCGGTGGCGCGCAGCTGATTCGGCTGCGCGCCTGCCAAACTGTCAAAGGCTTATTAAGGCCATTTAAATAGTAATTAATTCAATTAGCAGAGCTGCCCGTCCAACCTTAAGGTTGGCGGGCAGGCGAAGAGTCCAGGCGGCCTTTGAATTTTTTGTGAAACTTCGTCCACGGGCGGGATGAGGTTTCATGAAGTGTTTTAAAAGTCAATAAAAATTTTTAAAATAATTCTTTCACATGTCCCAGCTCATGTGACAGTGTCACAAGACGCGACATGTTTTAGAAGTTTTTATTTCCCTTTATTTAAATTTACACATGTCAAACCGATCTCCCTGAGGCACCTCTGTGCCTCAGGGAGATCTCTGTGCTCTTTTGTGTGCATGCGTGAACGAGTGCAGGGAACAACTCAAGGAATCCCGCCCCCCCCCGCCCATACAGGGAGCGCTCAGCGCTTCTGGGCGAGTGTCACGCTGGGCAGGCCTTAATTGGCCCGTTCACGTAAAATGGCAGCGCGTCCCCAAGCGGGGGCACTGATCAGGTTCGTGCCCGCCCCCACACAACCTCCCCGACATGGGGAAAATTCAGCCCAAAGAGTAATGTATCTAAGTTTGTTGACAATACAATGCAAGCTCTGAGGAAGGGGTTGCAAAGAAAATCAACAAGTTAAGTGAATGGGCAACAAGGTGATAGATGGAATATAATGTGGGGAAGTGTGAGATTTAGTAGTAAGAATAGAAAAGCATATTTTTTAAAAGGCATGTAACTTGTAAATGTTGATGTCTGGAGAGACATGGTTGTACTCATAAAAGGAATACAAAGTTAGCATGCAGGAACAGCAAGCAATTAGGAAGGCAAATGACATGTTGGCCTTTATTGCAAGAGGATTGGAGTACAAGAATAAGGAAGGCTTGCTATGATTGTACAAGGATTTGGCAAGATCACATGTGGAATATTGTGTGCAGTTTTGGTCTCCAAAGTTAAGGAAGGATATCCTTGCACTGGAGGCGGTGCAGCGAAGGTTCACTAGATTGATTCCTGGACTGAGAGGGTTCTGAGACTATGCCACTGTGTTCTAGATTCCCCAGCCAGGGTAAAAAACCTCTCAGTGTATACCCTGTCAAGCTCCTTCAAATTTTGTATGTTTCAATGAGTTCACCTCCCATTCTTCTAAATTCCAGAGAATATAGCCCAATTTACTCAGTCTATCATCAGAGGACAGCCCTCTCATCCTAGGAACCAATTGAGTGAATCTCCTCTGTATCACCTCTAATGCAAGTATATCCTTTCCTGTATATGGAGACCAAAACTGTGCACAGAACTCCAGGAATGGTCTCACCAAAGCCCTGTACAATTGTAGCAAGACTTCATTATTCTTGTACCCCAATATGTTTGGCAAAAAAGCCAACATGTCACCTTCCTAATTACTTACTGTGTCTGCATGCTAACTTTTTGTGTTCCTTCTATGAGTACACCTAAGTTCCTCTTAACATCAACATTTACAACTTTCACACCTCTAAAAAATATTCTGCTTTTCTATTCTTACTGCCGAAGTGAACAGCCTCACACTTCCCCACATTATTTTTCATCTGCCATCTTGTTGCCCACCTAACTCCTTGCAGGTTCTTTGTGTTCTCCACATAGCTTACATTCCAACATAGCTTTGTATTGTCAGAAAACTGATACACTACTCTCAGTCTCTTCATCTCTGCCATTAATTAAATAGCTGAGACCCAACACTGATCCTTGCAGCACTCCACTAGTTATACCCTACCAACTTGAAATACCTAATTTCTAACTAATCTTTGCTTCCTGTCTGTTAACTAATCCTCTATCCATGCTAATATACAACCTGCAACTCCATGAGCCTTTATCTTGTGTATTAACCTTTAGTGTGGCACCTTATTGAATGCTTTTGAAAAGTTAATCATTGGGTATATTCAACAATGAGATTGATAGATTTTTGGACACTAAGGCCTGGATTTTCACTGAGTCAATCACCCAGACCCTTTACAGTTTCAGTAGCTGTAACT
Organism: Cetorhinus maximus; assembly: GCF_964194155.1. Lineage (NCBI taxonomy): Eukaryota > Metazoa > Chordata > Chondrichthyes > Lamniformes > Cetorhinidae > Cetorhinus > Cetorhinus maximus. The sequence goes on from NC_135881.1 coordinate 31,498,500, forward strand.
GCAGGCACTTAAAACCTCTTAATTGTGTGTAAATATACATTGTGAAATTGACAGAAGAGATCAGAGAATCAGAGCTGTTAATCCAGCAATGTTTTCTCTAGGGCTCAGATGTTTCAGTGCTCTAATAGATGTCTGAGATCTCAGCCAAGAATACATGACACTTTTATTGGGCTGTAGTAGAAAGTTTTTTTTAAGAAAGTAGAAAGTTATCAATGAATTATTTTTTTAAAGCTTTTTTTTACACATCCTACCATCACCGTGGGGTTCATTGGTGGATAAAGTGTAAAATGGGTAAATGGGCATGGAAGTGCAATTGCTTGACATGGGGGCATGAAGGGCCATAGAGGCTTGGTGGGGGACATGAGGTGGCTAGGATGGGGCATGGGGAGTGTATTGAGCGTGAGGGCTGGAGGGCCTTTCTGTTTTTATTTTAACTGGGAACAAGTTCCACAACACTGAGGCGGATCATCTAAACAGCTCACCTTGACACCTGGCAGCCCCTGCGGCTGCCTCCAAAACTTTTGCCCGGGTTGGCTGGCCCGACTCCGGCCTGCACCCGTGCCACAATGAAAATCCCGCCTTTGCAGGCACTTTCTCCCGAGCAGGCCAGGCTGTGAATTTTCCGGACACCTGCTACCCGCCTCAAGGATGAAAATTCAGGCCTAAGTGTCCAAATCAAGGGATAATGGAATAAGACAGGGAAGTAGGGTTGAGGTTGAAGATCAACCATGATCTCATTGAATAATGGAACAGGCTCCGGGTACTCTGTGGCCTTCTCCTCTATTACTTCTTAGGTTTTCTTATATAAATTTTCTAGAAAATTATTGAAAAAAAGTTTTCTTCTGTTAGGAAGGACAAGATAGATTTAGCTACCGTTTCAAGAATTGTTTATTTTTATCATTATCACTAAGTTCTTAATTATGATTCATTCTTCAGGTATATATCTCATACATTGAAATGCTGCTTATGCAAGTATCCACATCTGGACAAGCTTATTCTGACAAGAAATGTGGAGATTAACTGCAAGAATATATTTTGCACCATATCACTGATGCAATGTTGTAAGTTGCTTATAACTGCTGTTAGTAATTATTTTAAACACTAGAATGAAAACAGAAAATGCTGGATATCATCAGGAAGTCAGACAGCGTCTGTGGGGAGGGAACCAGAGTTATTGTTTCAGGTCAATGACCTTTTGTCAGGTCAATGACCTTTTGTCAGAGCTAAGTAAATTTATGATGTAACAGGTTTTAAGTAAGTACAGAGGCAGGGGAAGAAAGGTGAGGAAAAACAAAAGGGAAAGTCTGTAATAGATTGGAGGGCAGGAGTGATTAAATGACAAAAGGGATGATGGTGCCAGGCAAAAGGAGACAAATAAAAAAAAAACACAAGATGTGTCCTGTGGAGGTGTAAACTAGAATAGTAAAACCATTACGAATAGCTGCAATCCAAAAAAAAAATGAGAGCAGAGGTTATGATTTGAAATTATTAATCTCCATATTAAATCCCATAAACTGTCAAGTGTGAAATTGAAAGATGAGATGCTATTCCTCCAGCTTGCATTGAACTTCTTTTGAACATTGTAGAGGTCGGAGTGGGAATGATGCGGAGAATTTGAATGAAAGTGTAGAGGTGACCGCATCGTGAGCAGCGAATACAGTATACAAAATTGGAAGAATAACAAGTGAATCACTGTTTCACCTGGAAGGAGTCTTTTGGGTCCTGGGTGGTGGGGAGGAAGAAAGTAAGAGGGCAGGTGTTACATCTTCTACGCTTGCACATGAAAGTGAAGGGGTCTTAGGGTGATTGAGCCATGGACCATGGGAGGAATCGTCCCTTCAGAATGCTGAAAAGGGAGGGGAAAGGAGAATGTAATTGATGGTGGCAGCATACTGGAGGTGATGGAAATGGTACCAGATAATTCCTTGAATGAGGAAGCTTGTTGTGTGGGTGATGAGGATAAGAGGAGCCCCATTGTATACAGTACTAGAATGCCCATGTCATGCAATTTAAACACTGATGTATCTATCAACTGCTTTATTAATTATTATTGCAAACATGAATGTATCTTTTGTATTCAACATTACCAGTCAATCTCCTGTGGTATTGCATGCAAGTGGAATGGAGTAGGATTTTTGGACCAGGGCACAGAGATGTAGTTCAGTGCCCAATTTAAAGTTGTACAGTTTTGTATAATACTTGAAGTAGATAGTATTTATTATTAAACAGCAAAATTATGACAAAAGGAGAGAGATAGAGTTGGTTGGACGATGGGAGTTTCTCTGCAGTCCAGGCCAAAAAGCTTGCAGATGCAAAACTAGAACACCACCACTGGTATAGGAGGGTATAATTACAGCATGACCAATTTACATAGGCAGTTCCCAATATAAGACATAAGAATCTTTAAGGGGAAAGAAAATTTAGGTTTCCCCATCCGCTAATTATGAGGCACATTCCGTGGCTTATCTCAAGGGATCATTCATTTGGTCCACACCAGCAGCCTCCTGCCATCTTATTCTGCTGTCATTGGCCAGCCAGCTGCCTCTCCCTGCCAGCATCGGCAGGAAACTAACAAGTAAATGCAAATTAGATCCGGGATATAACATTGGAAAGGCCTCACCCAGTTGGGATCAGGATAGTTAGCCACCTGCCTTAGCTCCTGCTTGCTCGATTCCTGCTCCGGATTAAAATCAGGATTGTAATATTTGTTAGTAGGAGTCTGACATTACTAAATGGTTCAGATAGTGAGATCATCATAAGGCCATCTACAGGCATTGTACCATTCAAAAGTAATTTTAACTTCAAGTGGACACTGAGGTGTGTGGCATGCACCTGTTATTGCTGTGACACTTGAGCCATTTTGAAGTCTGGACCTCATTTACATTACACTGTGGGCACAGCTCACGAGATGGGGAGGGCAGGAAATCAGCCAGCTCCCATTGCTGAGCTGGCTGTCTGTTAAAGCCTTGTGGAAGGCAAAATGATCCTGTGGTAGCCTTGCAAAGGCTGAAAGTTTTGGGGGGCCCGGGAGATGCACTCTGGTCCCAGAAGAATAAAAGATAAAACTTGGCTCATTTGTACTGAGCGGCAAAGGCATTCCTGGTTAGGCCACTCAATTGGTACAAATGACAAACGGCACACGCTCTGCCAATTTTTAAAAAATTATTTCTTGGGATATGAGCATCACTGGTAAGGCCAGCCTTTGTTGCTCATCCCTAAATGCCCTTGAGAAGGTGGTGGTGGTGATCTGCCTTCTTGAACCACTGCAGTCCATGTGTGTACACCCACAGTGCTGTTAGGGAGGGAGTTCCAGAATTTTGACCCAGTGATAGGAAGGAACAGCGATGTACTTCCAAGTCAGAATGGTCTGTGGCTTGGAGAGGAACTTGCAGGTGGTGGTGTTCCGATGCGTCTGCTGCCCTTGCCATTCTAAATGGTAGAGGTTGCAGGTCTGGAAGGTGCTGGCAAAGGAGGCTTGGGTGAGTTTCTGTAATGCATTTTGTGTATAGCTGCCACTGTGCATCGGTGGTGGAGAGAGTGAATGTTTGAGGTGGTAGATAGGTGCCGATCATGCAGGCTGCTTTGTTTGGATGGCGTCAAACTTCTTGAGTATTGTTGGAGCTGCACTCATTTCCATCACACTCCTGACTTGCACTTTGTATATGTTGGACAGGCGTTGGGGAGTCAGGAGACGAGTTACTTGCCACAGAATTCCCGGCCTCTGATCATGCTCTTGTAGCTATATTATTTATATAGCTATCCCAGTTCAGTTTTTGGTTAATAGTAATCCCCAGTACGTTGATGGTGGGGAAATTCAATGGTGGTAATGTCATCAAATGTCAAGGAAGATGGCTAGATTCTCCCTTGCTGGGGATGGTCACTTGCCTGGCACATGTATGGCATGAATGTTACTTGTCACTTATCAGCCCAAGCCTGAATAGTGTCCAGGTCTTGTTGCAAATGGACAAAAACTGCTTCAGTATCTGAGGAGTGGTGAATGGTACTGAGCACTGTGCAATCAGCAGCGAGCATCCCTGCTTCTGACCTTATGACAAGAGACGTTCAGTGATGAAGCAGCTAAAGATGGTTGGGCCTGGGATACTCTCTCAAAAACTCCAGCAGCTATGTCCTGGTGGCATGTGTTAGAGTCTGAAGAGTTTGGGCGATTTTACCTCCATCCTCCTCGTTCCCGCCGCTTGGTCACCAGCTGAAGATGGACATGCGCACGCCCATCCTGAAGGGCTTATTTCAACGACATTGCAGTAGGTACAATGTGCTATAGAGTGGATCTTTCGCAAAACCAAAAGTGATTGTAGATCATGACACTGGGATGCCTGGCACCATACTACAGGCTAGGAATAGGAACTAAAATGCTGAATCATGTGTTAAACATCTGTGAGAAGGATTGAACTTTTGACAATATTTATCTTGGTCTTCAAAAGCCACAATTTTCTTCCTTTGCGCTAAGTATGCTCCAGTTTTCCTCTTGATTCCCATTGACTTCAATTCTACTCAGCCTCTTTGATGCCATTCTAGGTCAAATGCTGCTTTTATGTCAAAGCCAGTCACTGCCACTTCATTTCTTGAGTTCAGCTCTTTTGTCTATCTTTGGACCAGAGCTGTAAGGCGGTCAAGAGCCGACTGGTTGTGCTGGAACCTAAACTGAGCATCAGTGAGGAGGCTATTGCTGTGTAAGTGCCACTTTATAGTACTATCAATGACATCTTCCATCACTTTGCTGATGATCAAGAGTAGCTTGGTGAGACAGTAATTGGCCAGATCGGATTTGTTCTGATTTTTGTATTATCAGAGCCCATAAACTTTGTGCCTGCAGCCATTTCTTGATGTTATGTAAAGTGAATTGAACTGGCTGAAGACTAACATCTGTTACTGCAGGGACCTCAGGAGGAGGCCAAGATGGATCTCCATCCACTCTGCACTTCTGACTGAAGATGATTGCAAATGGGATATTTGTGGAACCTCCTCTTCCAGTTTGTCGTTTAGTTGTCCAGCACCATTCATGATTGGATGCGGCAGGACTGCAGAGCTTTGATGTGATCCATTGGTTGTGATATTGCTTAGCTCTATCGCATGCTTCTTCCGCTTTTTAGCATGCATTTAGTCCTGTGTTGTAGCTTGACCAGGATGCCACCTCATTTTTAGATATGCCAAGTGCTGCTCCTGACATGCTCTCCTGCACTCCTCTTTGAACCTGGATTGATCCCCTGGCTTGATTGTAATAGTAGAGTAAGGGATATGCCAGGCCATATAGATTATGGTTAAATACAATTCTGCTGCTGCTAATGGCTCACAGTGCCTCATGGATGCCCAATTTTGAGCTGCTTGCCCTGAATCTGTTCCATTTAACGTGGTGGTAATACCACTCAACATGATGGACGGTAGCCTCAGTGTGAAGATGGGAATTCCTCAGTGTAAAGACCGGTTCCAAAGAAGAGTCATATTGGACTCAAAACATTAACTTTGTTTCTCTCTCCACAGATGCTGCCAGACCTGCTGAGCTTTTCCAGCATTTCTGTTTTTATTTCAGATTTCCAGCACCTGCAGTATTTTGCTTTTATCCTCTGAATTACTAGTCCAGTAACAGTACATTGTGCCACTGTGATCTGGAAATTGAAAATGGGCCCTATGTGCATAGCAGGACCCCATTTTGAATATTACAAGAAGCATCATGCTTGAAATAGGCAGGTGCTCTGCCTGTCCTTCTCAGGACTCTACTCATGATGGCAGTGACCGGAATGTAGTGTAACCTCTTCCGAAGTGACCTTATGCTATTTTTAGGCTGTAACCTCAATGTTTGCACCAGATAGAGGCACTTAAAATTGGCTCCACTATTTTCAATATAATACAACTTTATTATAGCTCTTGCATGAAATATTAATGATTATTTTAAATACTAGTTAACCTATTGCATGCAATAATCAATTATTTTATGATTTTGAACACTCGTACTTATTGTGTTCATTATTATTTCAGATATTATTGTTCATATTTCATGCAATATTAGTATTTATTTTAAACACTAATGCCTACTGCATTAATATATTTACCGGATGCATTAGTCATTATAACTACTAATGTACTTATTGAATGGAATTAATTATTTTAAAAGCAAATGCACCCAGTACATGCAAAATTAGTTATTCTAAACTTTAATACTATTGCATGTAACATTGGTTCCTAAATTTAAAAGAAATGTACCTAATACACATAATGTTAGTTATCATTTTAACCATGAATGTATCTATTAAATGCAATAATTATTTAGTTCTGCTTTTAAAATGTTTGCAGAATCTTTATTTTGGGGAATTTGACCTAGCTTATAGATATTAATGAATATTACCAACTTACAGATACAAAGGAAGTCAAAAAACAGAATATATTAAAAGATAAAGAAAGAATTATTCAAGAAATGGAGGCAGTCAAAGCTAGCGCCATAACATCATTATCAGGAGGGAGACATGATGGGACCCAAAAAGATTCAATCAAGTTGGAACGTTCTCGACACCCTGAACCTCGTATTTTGAATTCCGCTCATGCACAACCAGAATTAGGTCTCGAAATTCTGAATAAGGATTTACAATTAGGTGACAAACAGACAGAACTAAAAGAAGAGATGTTGAACAAAAACTTGGAAATAAGGAACAAAATAAAGAATGAGCAATCAACCAGGGGTGCAGAAAGAGAGAAACTGAAGCAATACAGTATAGCTAAATTATCTTCAGGTTCAGAACGACCAGAGCTGCCTGCTTTAGGAAGTGAAGAAAACACTTTGGGCAGACTGCATAAATTGAAGGAAGCTTTAAAGTCACTCTATCACTATGCTTCTCACCGAATTGCAAACAAAGATGATGATCAACTTACAGTTAAACTTGAGTCCTAAAGCAATTGAGTATTGCAATTTGAATAGGACAGAACAGGAACAGCAAACATTAAATTGTGATATAGTAATTATCACAATATGAATTAATTCATTTTTTGTGATTAAGAAGTAATCCAAAAATAAATTGGGGCCAACATTTAAGTAAAGGTAAATTGATTTTTTTATGCTTTATGGCTGCCAGCCCATACGTAACACATTTATCCACACTGCAACATTATTAAAGATTTTTCTCTATGACAAAAATATTGCTGTTTTATATTTAAATGAATTGTAGCATTTTTCTTTACCAAATGTATCAAAACATTTAGAAACTTGCAGACAGCTTCCAGTTTAGGCAACAAATTCATCAGTGCAATAAAGTAAAATGCTTGAAAATGTCTCACTGTTGTCATAGAAAATTTCTCAAGTTGATCCTGTTTCCATCAAGGAAATAAAGTTCAATTGGCAAAACCGAATGTGTACTCAAAAATATCAAAACAAAGAGACAAGGGAGAAACACAAAAACTGCCCAATGCAACAAGTAAGTGAGAGATGGTAACTGTGAAATCAAAGCAACATGAAGGAATGAAAAATTATGGAAAATGAGAGAAATAAATGAAAAAGACCTTTAGAATGCTACTTACATTCTTTATAATACAGAAGAGAATTACATTTGTCCATATAGATCAAGTGTGAATATAAGTACATTTTGTGCATACTAGATTTATTTAATTTAAAGTAAAAAGCAATAGAATATGCCATTTTATTTAGGGCTTAGGCATCTGAAATAATAAAAGGTGAAGAATACATTTCAAATAGATTTATCTCAAATCCGAAATATCTATATTTAAAAACTAAAGTTACAGATTTCCTAAAAGTAAATTTAGTCACCAACTAATGATCAAATTATATACTATCTGTTTGGGACATTTAATTGCTGAATTTGTATTAAGTGACAACTTCCATGTTAAAGTAAAATTATAGAAGGATTATGATAATCATCTCAAATTACACAGTTTAAAGATTTGTTTTTGTCCTCTGATGCGAATTGACATCAGATTTAGAGCTTCTCATGAAGCTGAGCATCATACCTAATCCTTGAAAAATATTGTTCACGGTTTATGCTTGATTGTACATGTATAGACTTTTTAGTCATACATTGTACACATCATTGTAAGTGGTGTTTGTGCTTTCAAACAGATTAATAAAGTTTAACAAACGGCAGCAAGTACATTGTGTTTTCAGTGATTAAGCATCTATTGATTAGAAGTTATTTTTCTATAACAATTTTTGAACAGCAACTCACATTTATAAAGCCCCTTTAATGTAATAAAGGTGCTTCACAGGAGCATTACAAAGCAAGATATAACACCAAGCTACGTAAGGAAATGATCAAAAGCTTGGTCAAGGCGGTGGGTTTTAAGGAGCATCTTAAAGGAGAAAAGAGTACCTGAGAGGCAGAGAGGTTTAGGGAGGGAATTCCAGAACTTACGACCCTAATAGATGAAGCTATGGCCACCAATGGTGAAGCAATTAAAATCTGGAATGCTTAAGAGATCGGAATTAGAGCACAGATACCTCAAGGGTTGTGGGCTGGAGGAGGTTACAGAGATAGGGAGAAAATTAAAATCGAGGATAAGAATTTTAAAATTGAGTCATTGTTTAACTGGGAGGCCACGTAGGTCAAAAAGAAGAGGGGTGGTGGGTGAACGGCACTCGGTGCAAGTAACAATACCCAGGGTAAGGCAGAGTTTTGGATAACCACAAGTCTTTGGAGGATAGAAGATGGGAGGCTGGCCAAGAATACTTCGGATTAGTCAAGTCTAGAGGTAACTAATGCATAGATTATGGTTTCAACAGCAGCCGAGCTGAGGCAGGGTGGACTTGGGGATGATGTTACCGAGGTGGAAATAGGTTGTGTTAGTAGTGGCGCAGATATGTGGTCAGAAGCTCATTTGGGGGTCAGGTATGACACCATGTTGCAAATAGTCTTTTCAGCCTCAGGAAGTTGCCAGGGAGCGGGATGGTGTTGGTGGCTAGGGAAAGGAGTTTCTGTTGAGGACTGAAGACAGTGGATTCAGTCTTCCCAATATTTAATTATAGGAAATTTCTGTTCATCCAGTTCTGGATATTGGACAAGCAGTCTGATAATTTAGAGATAATGGATAATTCGAGAGAAGATATGGTGAAGTAGATCTGGGTGTTGTCAGCAGACATGAAAATATTGATGCTTTTTTCTCAGATGATGTTGCAGAGAAGTATATATAGATTAAAAATAGGAAAGGGCCAAGGATAGATCCTTGGTTCACACCAGAGGTATTCATGCAGGAGCAGGAAGAGCAACCATTGAATGTGATTCACTGGCTAGGGTTAGATAGATAAGAATGGAACCAGATGAATGCAATCATGCAACTGGATGACATTGGAATATAATTGGAGGGGAATGGCATGGCCAACTACATCCAACGCTGCAGATACTCAAGAAGGATGAAGAGGAATTGTTTATCTTTGTCACAGTTACAAAGATGCCATTTGTGATTTTGATAAGGTCCGTTTCAGTAGTGTAGCAGGGATCAGAACATGATTGGAGGGAAGGGCACAGATTTCGGAGGCAACAACATGTTCAAGGGCTTTGGAGAGGAAAGGGAGGTTGGAGATGGGGTGGTAGTTTGCAAAGATGGTGGAGTCAAGGAATTATTTTTGAGAAGGTACTGATGATGGCAGATTTGAAGTAGAGGGACAGTATCTGAAGAGAGAGAACTGTTAATAATACCTGCTAACATGGGAACCAGGAAGGAAAGTTGTGTAAAAACAAAAAACTACTGCGGATGCTGGAAATCCAAAACAAAAACAGAATTACCTGGAAAAACTCAGCAGGTCTGGCAGCATCGGCGGAGAAGAAAAGAGTTGACGGTTCGAGTCCTCATGACCCTTCAGCAGAACTGAGTATAGTTAGGAGAGGGGTGGAATGTAAGCTGGTTTAAGGGAGGGTTGGGGGGGTTGGAGGGTGGGGGGAGAGAAGTTGGGGGTGGGGGGGGTGGTTGTAGGGACAAGCAAGCAGTGATAGGAGCAAATAATCAAAAGATGTCACAAAAGGAACAAAGAGGTGTTGAAGGTGGTGATATTATCCAAGAAAATGTGCTAATTAAGAATGGATGGCAGTACACTCAAGGTACAGCTCTAGTGGGGATGGGGTGGAAAGACTGACAAGGTATTACAGTTGTAGATTTAAAAATAATGGAAATAGGTGGGAAAAGAAAAATCTATATAAATTATTGAGAAAAACAAAAGGGAGGGGGAAGAAACGGGGTGGGGATGGTGGGAGGGAGTTTAAGATCTAAAGTTGTTGAATTCAATATTCAGCCCGGAAGGCTGTAAAGTGCCTAGTCGGAAGATGAGGTGCTGTTCCTCCAATTTGCGTTGGGCTTCACTGGAACAATGCAGCAAGCCAAGGACAGACATGTGGGCAAGAGAGCAGGGTGGAGTGTTAAAATGGCAAGCGACAGGGAGGTTTGGGTCTTTCTTGCGGACAGACCGCAGGTGTTCTGCAAAGCGGTCGCCCAGTTTGCGTTTGATCTCTCCAATGTAGAGGAGACCGCATTGGGAGCAACGAATGCAGTAGACTAAGTTACGGGAAATGCAAGTGAAATGCTGCTTCACTTGAAAGGAGTGTTTGGGCCCTTGGACGGTGAGGAGAGAGGAAGTGAAGGGGCAGGTGTTGCATCTTCTGCGTGGGCATGGGGAGGTGCCATAAGTGGGGGTTGAGGAGTAGGGGGTGATGGAGGAGTGGACCAGGGTGTCCCGGAGGGAACGATCCCTACGGAATACCGCAAGGGGGGGTGAAGGGAAGATGTGTTTGGTGGTGGCATCATGCTGGAGTTGGCAGAAATGGCGGAGGATGATCCTTTGAATGCGGAGGCTTGTGGGGTGATAAGTGAGGACAAGGGGGACCCTATCATGTTTCTGGGAGGGAGGAGAAGGCGTGAGGGCGGATGCGCGGGAGATGGGCCGGACACGGTTGAGGGCCCGTCAATGACCGTGGGTGGAAAACCTCGGTTAAGGAAGAAGGAGGACATGTCAGAGGAACTGTTTTTGAAGGTAGCGTCATCAGAACAGATGCGACGGAGGCGAAGGAACTGAGAGAATGGGATGGAGTCCTTACAGGAAGCGGGGTGTGAGGAGCTGTAGTCGAGGTAGCTGTGGGAGTCGGTAGGCTTGTAATGGATATTGGTGGACAGTCTATCATCAGAAATTGAGACAGAGAGGTCAAGGAAGGGAAGGGAAGTGTCAGAGATGGACCATGTGAAAATGATGGAGGGGTAGAGATTGGAAGCAAAATTAATAAATTTTTCCAGGTCCAGACGAGAGCATGAAGCCGCACCGAAGTAATCATCGATGTACCGGAGAAAGAGTTGTGGGAGGGGGCCGGAGTAGGACTGGAACAAGGAATGTTCCACATACCCCATAAAGAGACAGGCATAGCTGGGGCCCATGCGGCTACCCATAGCCACACCTTTTATTTGGAGGAAGTGAGAGGAGTTAAAGGAGAAATTGTTCAGTGTGAGAACAAGTTCAGCCAGACGGAGGAGAGTAGTGGTGGATGGGGATTGTTCGGGCCTCTGTTCAAGGAAGAAGCTAAGGGCCCTCAGACCATCCTGGTGGGGGATGGAGGTGTAGAAGGATTGGACGTCCATGGTGAAGAGGAAGCGGTTGGGGCCAGGGAACTGGAAATTGTTGGTGACGTAAGGTGTCAGAGGAATCACGGATGTAGATGGGAAGGGACTGGACAAGGGGAGAGAGAAGGGAGTCAAGATAACGAGAAATGAGTTCCGTAGGGCAGGAACAGGCTGACACGATCGGTCTGCTGGGACAGTTCTGTTTGTGGATTTTGGGTAGGAGGTAGAAGCGGGCTGTCCGAGGTTGGGCCACTATCAGGTTGGAAGCTGTGGGAGGAAGATCTCCAGAGGAGATGAGGTCAGTGACAGTCCTGGAAACAATGGCTTGATGTTCAGTGGTGGGGTCATGGTCCAGGGAGAGGTAGGAGGAAGTGTCTGCGAGTTGACGCTCAGCCTCCGTGAGGTAGAGGTCAGTGTGCCAGACAACAACAGCACCACCCTTGTCAGCGGTTTTGATGACAATGTTGGGGTTGGACCTGAGAGAACGGAGTGCAGTAAGTTCAGAGAGAGACAGATTAGAATGGGTGAGAGGAGCAGAGAAATTGAGACGGCTAATGTCACGCCGACAGTTCTCAATGAAAAGATCAAGAGAAGGTAAGAATCCAGAGGGAGGGGTCCAGGTGGAGGGAGAATATTGGAGGTGGGTAAAAAGATCCGTTGAACGGGGAGAGGACTCCTGCCCAAAGAAGCGAGCACGGAGACGAAGACGGCCACCCCGCCCCCAACTTCTCTCCCCCCACGCCCCACTCCCCTCCCCCCCACCTTAAACCAGCTTATATTTCACCCCTCTCCTAACTATACTCAGTTCTGCTGAAAGGTCATGAGGACTCAAAATGTCAACTCTTTTCTTCTCCGCCGATGCTGCCAGACCTGCTGAGTTTTTCCAAGGAAAGTTGTGTGGTCATCAGTTTAGTGAGAGAAGGAGGTGGGTCTCATGAACAAGATAAGCTCAGAGAGAGCATGAAGGAAGATAGGAGAGCAACTAAAGAATGATTCAAGTTTGAGAATTGGGCAGGGGAAAGCCTGAGAGGAAGTTTAGCCCACTGGCTAGTGGAAAGAAGGGAAATAGTAAAGGCAGCTGATCAAATGGTCTCAATCTTAGACATGTTCTACTACAGCTACAACACTGGCATCTACCTGACAATGTGGTAAATTGCCCAAGTATGTGCTGTCCACAAAGAGCAGAACAAATCTGATCTGGCCAATTACCGCCCCATCAATATTCCCTCAATTATCAGCAAAATGATGGAAGATGTCATCGACAGTTCTGTCAAGTGACACTTACTCACCAATAACCTGCTCACCGTTGCTCAGTTTGGGTTCTGCCTAGGCCACTCGGCTCCAGACTGCATTACAGCCTTGGTTCAAACATGGAGAAAAGAGCTGAATTCCAGAGCCAAGGTGAGAGTGGCTGCCCTTGACATCAAAGCAGCATTTGACTGCGTATGGCATCAAGGAGCCCTAGCAAAATTGAAGTCAATGGGAATCAGGGAGAAAACTCTCCACTGGTTGGAGTCAAAATACCTAGCACAAAGAAAGATGGTCAGTTCCCATCTGGAATATTAAATTTTGGGCACCACACCTCTGGAAGGATATATTGACCTTGAAAGGAGTGCAGTGTGGAATCACCATGATACAGTGGATTTGAGGTTCAGTAGGATACTAAGGTTGCAGACAGTCTGGTTCAACCTGAGATAGAGGCTGGGGAGGGGAATGGAAGCAATTCCTAGGGTCTGGAGTTGAAGGAAGGGGCTAAAATCAGTAGTTTCAATCTTTCCAATGATTAACTAGAGGAACATGTGACTCGCCCAAGACTCGATCGATGTTGGAAAAGCAGTTTGAAAACAGAGGCACGATAGGAGTCAAGACAAGTGGTAGGAGGTGGAGCTATGTGTTGTCCGCCTTTGCATGGAAAGTGACTCCGTATCTTCAGATGATGTCAGCAAAGAGCAGCATGTAGACAAGGAAGAGGAGCAAGTCAAGGATAAATCCTTCAAGTACTGTGATGGGTACAGTGTGGCTACAGCCAGAGAAGCCATTGCTGCAAATGTTCCAGCTGCAATTGGACAGGTAAGGGTGCAGATTGTAAGAATCCTGAAATGTGTGCCTTGCAGGCCACTCACAGTACTATCCCTATGGTGCAGGTGTGCTTTGGAAGAACTGGCAGAGATTTGTCCTTGACTTCATGCTGGCCTAGAGCTTGTAGAACCAATTCCTAATGGGTATTCGCAGGTGAGTTAAGTATGGTGCACTAGGTATGATTTCAGTGCACAGCATGGGAGAGGCGATGGTGTAGCGGTATTGTTGCTGGACTAGTAATCCAGAGACCCAGGGACTCTGCGGACCTGGGTTTGAATCCCGCCACAGCAGATGGTGGAATTTCAATTCAATAAAAATCTAGAACCCATGAAACCATTGTCGATTGTCGTAAAAACCAGGGCATACCGAGGGATGGTGATGGTGGTGGGACATTATCTGTAAGGTATGATTCCGTGAAGATGACTATGTCAGGCTGTTGCTTGACTAGTCTGTGAGACAGCTGGCCCAATTTTGGCACGAGCCCCCAGATGTTAGTAATGGTTCACCAATGTCCTTGAGGGAAGGAAAGCTGCCATCCTTATTTGGTCTGGCCTACATGTGACTCCAGACCCACAGCAATGTGGTTGACTCTTAAATGCCCTCTGAACTAGCCTAGCAAACGGTAACAGCAAACTCAGCCCTGTCGACCCTGCAAAGTCTTCCTTACTAACATCTGGGGACATGTGCCAAAGTTGGGAGAGTTGTTTCACAAACTAGTCAAGCAACAGCCTGAAATAGTCATCATCACGGAATCATACCTTACAGATAATGTCCCAGACACCACCATCACCATCCCTGGGTATGTCCTGTCCCTCTGGCATGACAGACCCAGCAGAGATGGCGGCACAGTGGTATACAGTATACAGTTGGGAGGGAGTTGCCCTGGGATTTCTCAACATTGACTCCAGACCCATGAGGTCTCATGGCATCAGGTCAAACAATGACAAGGAAAGCTCCTGCTGATTACCACTTACCGGCCTCAGCTGATGAATCAGTACTCCTCCATGTTGAACGCTACTTGGAGGAAGCATTGAGGGTGGCAAGGGTGCAGAATGTACTCTGGGTGTGGGACTTCAATGTCCATCACCAAGAGTTGCTTGGTAGCACCACTACTGACGGAACTGGCCGGGTCCTAAATGACTTACTGCTGGGCCGGGTCTGCGGCAGGTGGTGAGGGAACCAACAAGAGGGAAAAACATACTTGACCTCGCCTGCCACAGATGCATCTGTCTATGACAGTATCGGTAGGAGTGACGCCTTCACATTGAGGATACCTTCCATCGTGTTGTGTGGCACTACCACCATGCCAAATGGGATAGATTTCAAACAGATCTAGCAGCTAAAAACTGGGCATTCATGAGGTGTTGTGGGCCGTCAGCATAAGCAGAATTGTACTCCAGCACAATCTGTAACCTCATAGCCTGGCATATCCCCCACTCGACAATTACCATCAAGCCAGGGGATCAACCCTGGTTGAATGAAGAGTGTAGAGGGGCAAGCCAGGTGCAGCACCAGGCACACCTAAAAATGAGGTGTCAACCTGGTGAAGCTATAACATTGACTACTTGTGTGCCAAACAGCATAAGCAGGAAGTGATAGACAGAGTTATTTGAGCCCACAACCAACAGATCAGATCTAAGCACTACGGTCTTGCTACGTACAGTCATGAATGGTTGTGGACAATTAAACAACTCACTGGAAGAGGAGGCTCCACAAATATCCCCAGCCGAAATGATGGGGGAGCCCAGCATATCACCGCAAAAGACTGAAGTATTTGCTACAATCTTCAGCCAGAAGTGCCAAATGGATGATCCATCTTGGCCTCCTCCAGAGGTCCCCAGCATCACAGATGCCAGTTTTCAGCTAATTCAATTCACTCTACATGATACCAAGAAATTGCTGAAGGCACTAGATAAATCAAAGGCCTATGGGCTCTGATAATATTCCGACAACAGTACTGAAGACGTGCTCCAGTACTTGCCGAGCCCCTAGCCAAGCTGTTCCAGTACAGTACAACACTGGCATCTACCTGGCTAAGTGGAAAATTGCCCAGGTATGTTCTGTACACAAAAAGCAGGACAAATTCAACCTGGCCAATTGCCACCTCATCAGTCTACTCTTGATCATCAGTAAAGTAATGGGAAGAGTCATCAACAGTGCTATCAAGCGGCACTTGCTTAGCAATAACCCGCTTACTGATGCCCTGTTTGGGTTCTGCCAGGGCCACTCAGCTCCTGACCTAATTATAGCCTTGGTTCAAACATGGACAAAAAAGCTGAACTACCAAGGTGAGGTGATTGTAACTGCCCTTGACATCAAGACCGCATTTGATTGAGTGTGGCATCAAGGAGCCCTAGCAAAACTGGAGTCAGTGGGAATCAGGGAGAAAACTCTCCACTGGTTGGAGTCATAACGAGCACAAAGGAAGATAGTTGTGGTTGTTGGAGGTCAGTCATCTCAGCTCCAGCACATCACTGCAGGAGTTCCTCAGGGTAGTATCCTTGGCCCAGCCATCTTCAACTGCTTCATCAATGACCTTCCTTCCACCATAAAGTCAGAGGTGGGGATGTTCGCTGATGATTGCACAATGTTCAGCACCATTCGTCGCCCCTCAGATACAGAAGCAGTCCATGTCCAAATGCAGCAAGACCTGGACAATATCCAGGCTTGGGCTGACAAATGGCAAGTAACATTCGCACCACACAAATGCCAGGCTATGACCATCTCCAATAAGAGAAAATGTAACCATCGCTCCTTGACGTTCAATGGCATTACCATCACTGAATCTCCGATTATCAACATCCTGGGGGTTACCATTGACCAGAAACTGAACTGGACTAGCCATATAAATATTGTGGCTACAAAAGCAGGTCCGAGGCTAGGGATCCTGTGATGAGTAACTCACCTCCTGACTCCTCAAAGCCTGTCCACCATCTACAAGGCACATTCCCCACTTGCCTGGATGAGTGCAGCTCCCACAATGCTCAAGAAGCTTGACACCGTCCAGGAAAAAGCAACCGGCTTGATTGGCACCACATCCACAAACATTCACTCCCTCCACCACCGACACACAGTAGCAGCAGTGTGTGATATCTGCAAGATGCACTGCAGGAATTCACATAGGCTCCCTAGACCTTCCGAATCAACAACCACTACCATCTAGAAGGACAAAGGCAGCAGATACATGGGAACACCACCACCTTGAATTTCCCCTCCAAGCCACTCACCATCCTGATTTGGAAATATATCGCCATTCCTTCACTGTCGCTGAGTCAAAATTCTGGAACTCCCTCCCTAACAGTACTGTGGGTGTACCTACACCACATGGACTGCAGCGGTTCAAGAAGGCAGCTCACCACCACCTTCTCAAGGGCAACTAGGGATGGGCAATAAATGCTGGCCCAGCCAGCGAAGCCCGCATCCCGTGAATGCACAAAAAAAACTATTGCCATATGGTGTAACATTCAAGAAAAACCTTCTCAAGCACTCAAGTACCACCTTCTTAACAGCAACTACAGGTGAGCAATAAAAGCTAAGGGCACATCCCAATAATGCTCACAAAAAATAGCATGCAAACATTAAATGAAAAAAACACCAATGGTTGTGTACTGTAAGTGTGTATATAGACAGTGCATCATCATGTAGAAAGAGTCGGACTCTGCTGAGGGCACTGGAAAGGAGCATGCGCAGATATGCGGCTGCTTGGCCACTTTGGATTCCAGATCATGCGCATGCGCAGACCGGACCGGGATTCTTGGCTGACCTTTCACCTTTTCGCAGTGACAAGAGCCCGGATGAGTTTGCAGGATGTCCTTTTGAAAGGAGGTGAGTATTTTGAGAAAAATAATTGTAGAAGCGCCGGTGAATGGAAAGGGAGGGGGCTCTGGTGCATATTAAATGAGCCGCCAGTGAACGGAAGGGGCTCTGGGTCCCCGTAAAGCGGCCGGTTAACAGCTTCAATCAGCCTTAAAGAGCCCCCCTTGGGCGGCTGGTCCGAATGGAGAGGTTCAACAGCTCCATGAATTCCTGATCATCATCTGGGCTGTTGCTGGGTGCAGCTGGTACCTTGACAATTGTTGTTTGCATTTTGGGCACTCGATAGTTTGAGTGATTTTACATTTTCAAGTCTGATGCTTTTCAGACAGTTTGGACACCATTAATGTTTTTGGCTGTGAGGGAGGTTCATGCACCTGGAGCATCAGATTTGCCTATTCCTTTTTGGACCTTACTGTGTAGTTTCACTGTATCCTGCACTGATGATTCTGCCGAACGTGAGAGCCGAGCTCTCCCGCACATTAGACAAGTTGCTATTTTCTATTCAGCTCTTACCGCTTCAGATCAGCACCCTGATTCTCAGGAATGACATTGCTGTTGGCCAGCTCCTGCAATCAGCTGTGAGATGTTCCTGGCTGGTGATGGTAGCAGGATAGTGTAAAGATCATTTGATTCGCCCTCGTATCTCTTTTCCTGTTCATCCTGCCTTGCTTGCCATTCCAATTTGCGACACAGAAATGCTGGGTTGGCAATGTTGAATCATCCATGTAAATGACATGTCCTGAGCAGCATAGCTGTGCTCTTAACATGACTGCAATGTTTTGTGCATTTAAGGTTGCTAATTTGGCCTGCTAATAAATACACATACGAGAAAGCAAGATTAGCGAAGTGTATCCAGACAACACAATAGTTGCTTTTCACTTTTCTTCTAAAATTTCATTCCAGCTTCCAAGGGTAAATGCAACATTTTACCAACTATGACCCCAACTACAGTGATCTGCATTCCACAAACCAGTTATCTGTATTACCAACAGCAAATTATTTGTTGTTTCACATATATTTGATCATCTTTATCTTTATTCTTATTGTTGACAATCTCTGTCCATGCAGATTATCAAAAAGGTTATCTGGCAGAGCATCAAATATGAGGGAAGGTTGTTGTTAATTTTGTAATCATCTTCTGTGATTAGTTTTTTGATACTGTAATGTTTATATTATCAATGCCTTTCATGATTTTTTTAAAGATCTAAATTATGTCACCTCTCAACCTTTCTGCAATAAATTAGAAATTTCAATTTTTTGTATCAATGGTGCGCCACTGGTTGCAATTGTTCAGAAAGGAGATAAAAGAGAAAAACTGCACATCTTTGACAACTATCAGAACCCGATCCTTTCCCTGGTGCCAAGAAAGGATGTTGGAAGTGCAGGAAATGTGGGCTGCTTCCTGTTGTCCCCAGGAAGGACTGGTGTCAACTGTGGCAAGCTCTTCTGGTCTTTCTTGATCATATCTGTTAGGCTGTTTGTCAAGAATTGGAGATCTTATGGTGACCAGCTGTGTGGTTGTGTGAATAGGTTCATGAGATGTACAGAGCTGTACATAATATTAGGCAGGAAATTTTTTCTCATCAGTTTGTTAGTTTTACATTGCAGTCCCAGCTGAACCATCTGCCTGTTGGTACTGGTATCTTGCTCTGCTGTCCCTTTGATCTGCAGTGATATTGTGGGGACAGTCCAACCACCATCATTTTTTTTAGGCTTTTGATTAAGGGCTGTAATTAACAGTTGAGCAACATGAGTAATGGAACATAGCAATGTAGGAACAAGACTAGGGTATTCGGCCCCTTGAAGCGGTTTCACCTTCGATTAGATCATGGCTGATCTGCATTTCAACTCCCATCAACCCGCTTTGATTCTGTAGCCCTTATTATCCTTAACAAAAATCTGTCAGTCTCAGTTTTGAAATTTACGAATCACCTAACCTCAAATGTTTTTTGGGGAGGAAGAGAGTGCCAGATTTCTTCTACTTTTGTGTGAAGAAGGGCATCCTGACAGCAACCCTGAACTAGATTCTCTCTATCCTTCCTATTGAATCCTTTAATAATCTTAAGCACCTCAACTAGATTGCCCCTTTGCTTTCTTTTGTTTGTTGGTGGGAGTGATACTGAGACCAGTAACATAGCAGCTGAATGGAATAGACGACTGAGGCTTAGTGGGAGCAACTTTAAAAGTTTCATTTAATGAAGGCCTACGCATCCATGAAGGAGGATTTAAAACTCTCATAAGGTTCGAGGAAGAATCCCAACCTGACGCCAATTTGCATTTAATGTAGTAAAATGTCCCAAGGTACTCTACAGGAGCTTTATCAAACAAAATTCAACACCAAGCCACGTAAAGCGATAGTAGGACAGGTGACCAAAATCTTGGCCAAAGTAATAGGTTTTAAGACAAATCTTAAAGGCGGAGTGAGAGGGGGAGAGGTTTAGGGAGGGAATTCCAGAGCTTTAAGTCTGGTCAGTGGACGGCATGGCTGGCAGTGGTGGGCCGATGAAAACTGGGGATGCACAAGAAGCACAGAGATATCAGAGGGTTGGATGTCACAAATCTCATTTGATGGGAAGGTACTTTCTTCTGCGTTATAACTTCTGCAAAATCAAGCGCATACCTTGAAAAGCTTTACATTTCTTTGGATATCTCATGAGAGAAAAGCCTAGATTTGGGCTAATTCATTTAATACTCTGAATGAAACACTTTTGAACAGTGAATGCGTCACAAACTGCTTACTTAAGCTACAGTGTTCTTGACTGAAGCAAATTGCTAAAGGTAATCCCCTTAACAGAATTTGGGGCATGAGCTGCAAGTTATTGAAATATCTATTTGGAATTCAAGAGAATAATGAATGGTATTCATTTTCAATTTTGGCTTGGGTGGATTAGTGTGTTTTTGTGTCTGTCATTCATGTTGTGACTTGCTGTGAATTGACAAGCAAAGATTGAGGATAAGTTTATAACAGTGTGGTATTTGTACAGGGCATACTTTGCAAGAGCAAAGGGAGTATGTTGTTCCTGGCCATTAATAGCACCATATAATACATTTTGTTATTTCATGATCGGCCTTTCTCCAGAATCTTCAAACTCTATTTTTAAGGGATCTAAGTAACAAAATAAGGAACTAGAAATTACCCTCACTAAACATAAAGCCATCCAAAACTTTGCTGCCCGTGTCCTAGGTCGCACCGAGTCCTGCTCACTAAATTGGCCCTCAGTTAAGCAATGCCTCAGTTTTAAAAATTCTCATCATTTTCAATTCTCTCCATGGCCTTGCCCCTCCCTATCTGTGTAATCTCCTCCAATCCTAAACCCTCCAGGATATTAATGCTTCTCTAATCCTGGCCTCATGAGTTCACTGATTTTCATCACTCCACCACTGGTGATGGTATCTTCATTGTCATGGCTATTGGCTCTGGAATCCCTTCTCTAAACCTCTCCATTTCTCTATCTCTCTCTTTCCTCCTTTAAGACACTCCTTAAAATCTACTTTTTGGATCAACCTTTTGGTCATCTGTCCTAATATCCTCTCACGTGGTTCAATATCTCATAACACTCCTAGGAAGCACCTTTGTCCCTGAGCTACTTAATGCTTAGTTCTGTTAAAAGTAAAAGTATTTTTTATTTTACTAAAAGGTAGATTATACCTTGCACGTGAATGACCATATTTACAAGAGCAGATGTGTTAAAAATGTGGTGCTGGTTGATTCAATTGAAGCATCTGGAAAATTCTGCCACAGAATGAAATATACATGGTATGAATTACTTCTCTATTTTGTCTATAACTGAGCTTTAATTTTAATTTGTTAGGTATGTCTTTGATGTTCATGTGTCCCTAATATTGCACTACAAGTTAATTAACACACACAGCTTTGAAGATTCAGTTCAAAACAGGGGATATCGAAATCAGCATACCTTAATGTAACACTATCATTAAATCAGTAAGATTCAGGTCCGAACGCATCATGTGAAGCTCTCTCATTGCTCTGGTCATGCTTTATCATGCATATTGTGTTCAGTTCTAGTCTCCAAAACAGAAAGGGAACAACCAAGCCTTAGAAATGGTGCAAAGCAAAACTAAGGTAGATCCTCAATATTAAAAGCCTGAGTTCTGAGGAAAGGCTAGAAAGACATTGGCTCCTCAGCCTTTATAGGAGCCGAATAAGAGTGGACTTTATGAAAGGATTGGAAAGGTCGATCTGAGCACTGTTTCAGTTTAAATCACCACAGCAAGAGAATGAAGTATAGGTACAAACTGATAAAAGACAGCTTTAGGGTCTGAATTCAGGAAACACTATTTTTTGCCCAAAGAGTGATAATACGGGTAATGATCTCCCAGTTCCAGGTAAGATGATTCAAAGCAAAAACTCTGGGTCAATCAAGATGCAGTTAGATGTTAGCATGTAAGTAGCATAGACTTCAATGGGATAATAAGCTGGAAAGACTGAACGGTGTCCCTCATCTACACTTAACCTTGTCATTGGGAGACTAGACAATAGGGGTTTCTTTTGCTTCCAGAAAATAGTTTGCATGTTTCATATTTCTTAAGATTTTTAATATTGTGCCAAATACCTCTACGTGAAAATCTTGTTAATAAGCTAAGGTAGATAAGTTCAGGTGCATGGAGGGCCATAGTGGTAGTTATGATAGGAATTTGAGAATGTATATGAATGTTCAGTCATGAGAATGAATATTGGTGAATTAGCTAGGGCATTTCATATGATTCTGCTTGGTTAAAGCATATTTCTGGTTCACTGCTTTATTTGTGGTTTCTTGTTGATCTCAAGCAATTAAAAATGCCATTACATCTGTGTCAAATACAAGTTATAAATATTCTGCTTTGAAAGTGTGGGCTCTTTAAGATGTGGTGTTTGAATTCACCTGCTATGTGGTGTGCATTTACAGGGATACTAAAAATCTGAGGATTTTTTTTTGTATCTACAGGATTATTAGCAATCTAGGGATTTTGGTGATGCATATTGTGCCAAGCGTCTTATCAGCTTAAATGCTTATAATAGTTTATAACTCCCTGTTGGCATAGTTGGAACATATGTACCCTCTGTGTACATTCCAGCAATCAGCACCCAGACAGACTATGCTTGCTGACTGAGTCTGCTCTTACCATCTCTTGGTCAGGTTCTCCTCCTTTTTGTTCTCGCTTGAAGTTTCCTTTCAGCTGTATTTTGGTGCGCCCCTTGCCTTTTGAGGGTTTACCCCCGTATAGCTGATTGTTTTTGTCTTACTCTTTTGTCCTGTCTCATTTTTCTGTTCTGTCTGCCTGACAGGGATAGCCAAAATACTTCCTTCATTGTTGGGGTATCACCATTCAATACAATCATGGCTGATCATCAGCCTTAACTCCTCTTTCTTGCCCGGTTCCCAGATCCCTTGATTCCCTGAGATACCGAAAATCTAAGTCTGCCTTAAATATACTCAACAATGGAGAATCCACAATCCTCTAGGGCAGAGAATTCCAAAGATTCACAATCTTTTGAGTGAAGCTTTGAGTAGAGATAAGCCAGAGAATGACAGGCCAGTGAGTATCATGTCAGTGGGAGGGAAACTATTGGAGAAAATTCTGAAGGAGAGAATCTATCTCCACTTGGTGATGCAAGGTTTGATCGGGGATAGTCAGTATGGCTTTGTCAGAGGGAGGTCATTCCTAACAAATTTGATTGAATTTTTTGAGGAGGTGACCAGGTGTGTAGATGAGGGCAGTGTAGTTGATGTAGTTTATATGGATTTCAGCACAGCCTTTTGACAAGGCTCCATATGGGAGATTTATAAAGAAGGCAAATGCACATGGGATACAGGGTAATTTGATAAGGTGGATTCAAAATTGGCTTAGTTGTAGGAGACAGAGGGTGTTGACAGAAGGATGCTTAAGTGACTGGAAGCCAGTGTCCAGTGGCGTACCACAGGGATCTGTGCTGGGTCCCCTATTATTCGTCATTTATATAAACGACATACATCAGATGACAAAAATAAAAATACCTGGAAAAACTCAGCAGGTCTGACAGCATCTGCGGAGAGGAACACAGTTAACGTTTCGAGTCCGTATGACTCTTCAACAGAACTCATGCTCTATCCCAGCCAGGTGAAACAATATCTCAGTGTCTACCCTGTCAAGACCCTTCAGGATCCTGTATGTTTGAATGAGATCATCTCTCATTCTTCTAAACTCCAGAGGATATAGACCCAATGTACTCAGTCTCTCATCATGAGTCAAACCTCTTACCCCAGGTGAAAGCGAAATACTGTGGGTACTGGAGATCTGAAATAAAAACAAAGTGCTGGAAAAGCTCAATAGGTCTGGCAGCATCTGTGGACAGAGAAACAGAGTTAGCCCAGTTCTGAAGAAGAGTCATATTGACCTTGAAACGTTAACCCTGTTTCCCTCTCCACGGATGCTGCCAGACCTGCAGTGTTTTGATCTCATTCCATGTACTGGTTTAGTGAACCTTTGCTGCACCACATAATGCATGTCACTTGATTTATTTTTTGAAAAATTAATACTTTTTTGATGTATCCTCTGTATAGTGCTGCGAAGTTTGTGTGCAGAATGTTGCAGAAGCTCTTGAATGTTGAAGTCATTTTCAGTGAAGAAAATGCATCTTTTTAAAAAAAACCCTCAAATTTGGTCAAAGTGATGGTAAAAAGAAACGCTAGATCCTTTTATTCCCATTGCTGTTTTCTTGAGAATCTCAGATATAAATATGCTAATACTCTTTTAGTTTTTTTGCACTAAACATCAGATGTTGAAGTAAGTTAAAATAAAACCCGAGTGCAAAAATATTTTAAATCGTATTCTACCAGAGTAATGTTCTTTTGGAACAGAGAAAAGCTCCTTCCATATGACTATCTTATTCAAGTAACAAAAATGATATTGTATTGATAGGCTTTGCATAGAAATAAGTCATCAATTTTGTACTTTTGATGATGGAAAAAGATATATACATGGAGTATTTTTAACTTGAGTCGGGGGTGGAGGGGTGGGGGCGTTAGGGGAGGTGGGGGGGGTGAAATCAGCTGCTTTTGACTGCTAATCAATGACTCTTTAGATGTTGGGTGGTCAGAACCATTCTCAGCTGTAGTGTCCCTTCTCCTCCAAGAGCTGAAAATCCTGTCAAAGTTCACTGGGTTGGTTGGCATCCTTCCGTCTGCAAGAGATGTTGGGAATGCAACCTCTCAAGGTCAGATTAGATCACCTGCTGCACTTCTTTTGATGGCTGAACAAGCTGAATCTGAAAAGGCAAAGCCTGCCACAAGTGCCACACATGAAGTTGTTCCTTGACGGTGGTGCAGGATGATCTGTTGATGTCTTGTTTGCAGGGCTGGTGTCTGCTTTGGATTTTCTGAAACTACATGTCATCATGGTGCCAAAGTCCTGCCTGCAACTGGTGTTGCCATTAGCATTGACTGTCAGCTAGAGTTTCCCACTTGTCATGATTGATGCGAAGGGCTTTCATGTCTCTTTTGATACCATTTTTGAATTGGAGCTTAGGGCACCCTGCTGGTCTCTTGACACAGGCTACTTCCCTGTATAGCAGATCCTTTGGGATGTGGCTGTCATCCGTCCTGTGCACGTGCTTAAGTCGGTGAAGCCTTCTTCGCTTGATTAACGGTAGTATGCTTGCCATGTTTGCCCTAGAAAGGGCTGCTTCGTTGGTGACTTTGTCTTGCCATGTGATGCCAAGGATGCGTTATAGACACTGAAGGTGGAAGTTATTGAGCCTTTGTAGGTGTAAGTTGTCCATGCTTCACTGCCATACAGCAATGTGTTGAGGATACAGTCCTTGTAGATAACCATCTTAGTCCTGTGATTCAGTTTGTTATTTTTCCATGCCCGTTTTGTTAGTTGACCAAAGTTGGCCTTTCCAATACATGTGCTGAGCTCGTCGTCAAGAAACAGGTTCTCTGTTACCATTGATGCAAAGCAGCAGAATTTGCTGACTGCTTCTAGTGGTGTATTGTTGAGCCTGATCACACCACTGGAAGCAGCAAATTCAATGGGCTGATGGATTAAAAAATGGCTACTTTGTGATGTGCCAGAGGGGGTTGGTACCAATGGAACTCAGTAAGAATCAATTGTTTTGGGGGTTGGGAAATAAGAAAATGGCCATCATTTGAGGTAAGAAGAATAATATGTTAGTGTTAATTTAACTTTTAAAGCTTAGTGTAAATTGACTAAATTTGGCCCAACAAACTTGTTTTTTGAATTGCATACAGTAACATAGAGTTGAATGTGTTGCAAACTATTTTGGTGTGTATTAGTAAGTTCAACCTATATTTAGAACCTAGGTGTTAAATTGTGAGAAATTCTTGGATAAATGCAAACTCGTTCTGTTATTATGCAATTAATTCTTTTTTATTTCCTGTTCCTCAGCTTGTATGTTTTGTTAGTTAATTTTGTGTATATTTTATCACAGCAGATTCCCTCTATTCTTGAGTTTACCAGTTCCGAGTGCAAGGCTTGAATCCAGCCTTGCCTTGAGCAAGTAATCTAGATTGACATTTCAGTGCAGTTCTGATGACATGCTACAATGTTGGAGTTGCCATCTGTTGGAGAGACATTATACTAAGTCCCTGTTTGCCTTTTCGGGTGAACGTCAAAGATCCTATTTCAATTTTTTCTGAAGAGCAAGAATTTCCCAGTGTTCTGGCCAATATTCATCCCTTAGTGACCACCACTAAAACACATTAACACATTCATCTTCTTGCTGTTTGTGGTAGCTTTTTGTTTGCAACTTGACTATTTGCACACATTGCACTAATGACACTGCATAAAGTAATTCAGTGGCTGTGCAGCGCTTTGAGATATTGTGTTAAATATTGTGATTGAGTGATGGATGTTTAGAGTGAATTATGAAGTCTGGCTCAGGCACAATGGGCCGAATGGCTTTCATTGGTGTTGTCTCATTTTATAATTTGATGTGTGTGGTTAGTTTTGTCAAATTATGTCTATTTTAGTATACTTCATAAATCTTTGTAGGTGACCAGGTGAAGAGATCACCAGGAAGTGATGCCTATTGAAAGTGGAAGCAGTGCAGCTGCACGGCAGGTGAAACCGAAACGTAAACCTCACGCCATCTCTATTAGAAGGACAAACAGTTCTGAGCAGGAACGTGTCTCATCACAGCGTGACATGTTGGAAGGACAGGTATTGTAAACTAATATGGATTTTTGGTAACTTAGAGATTGTGATGCAATCAGTAGTACTGACTGTCTGATTTTAAACTCAGTTGCTCGTGTATTGATTCTGTTATTAGAAATACACTTATTAAAAAAAAACTAAAATTAATTTAGCTCCAAAGGAAGAATTAGTTCCTGGCTAAATTTGACTTTTGCCTGCACAGTCTGGTAATACACAGCAGATTTGTAACCATCTGAAGAAAGAGATTAAGATTTTGGTTTGCGATCCTTCACCCTAACCTAGAACATGACTAGTTTTTTTTTCTTTTTTCCTATCTTGAAACTGCTGTGTATTCCCGGGATTTTCTATTTTCATTCCTGACATAATTTTTGTTTGTGATGGATTTTAAATAAAGCATGTGCCGAAACTTTATGGAGTGACCTTGCACCAGATTTTTAATGTAATGCCTCCATTGGTATTTAAAGTCAGAAAGGTAAAAGCCATGATCTTGCTGTGATATGTGTTTGCTGTTAAGTGTTGAATAGGTTAAGTGCATTCTTCTCAAACTGCTGATGTATGAAAGGAAAAGCTGAGGTTGTATGAAATGAACATCAACCTAATGATGATATCAAACAAATTTGCAATAAATGAATGGAAATGCATATCCTATATCTCTAAAATGCAAATAATTTACTGTTTCTACACAGACAAAATATAATTATACAACAAACAATTACAATTTCCATCAAGTTATATATAAATTAAATGCACTGTATCAAAACTTAATCAATTTAACACAACATGTTAAACACAGCAATGTGAGAGTTTGCATAAAAATATACCTTTAATGTTAGATATTTGGGAGTGTCTTAATTAAGTCTCTTATTTTAACTAAGCTTTATAATATTTCATAATGTTTTAGAAATGGCGTATAATCCACTTAATCAGTTTATACGTTTCATGTATTTGTGTAAAATCCTGTTAAGTGTAGATTTAATGCGGGTGTTTTCAGCCAAAGCAACTTCTTGGTAAGGAAACTTGTAGTTGCATAAATTAAGAACAAGAATCCTACACAAATGATTGATCCCAATTGACAAATATAGAATTTAGGTTATTGTTTGATTGTTGAACATGGTTGTGCCAAGTCATTATGGCGGTTGGCCCTGTAGCTTACTCTGGGAGAGTGCACGCCCTTGCTCCAAGACCAGTCCCAATCTCCTCTCAATTCCAGACTTCCAATAACACTGACTTCTCTCCTATTCCCAGTCTTCTGCTCTCATTTCTCTTGCTTCTTACCATCTGCATAATAGTGGCAGCACGCATATCAGTCAGTGTGCATGAATGTCAAACTTCCTGCTTTTTAGTGGTTGATGAGTTTTCTTTCGCATAGATCATAACTTTATTTTTTAAAGGAGTGCCTATATGTGGGTCACCTTGTGTGTTGTGTCTAGGTGGCAGAATTATCATCGTTAATGATGAAAATGGAGGTAGAGATTGTGGAACTGAACACTTAAATTTACCTTTATATTGTGATAAAAGGTAGAGATCGTAATTTTAACTGAGAAAATACCAGACAATTAATCAGAGTAAATCATATCAGTGAGAATTTATAAGAAATATCCCATATTAAATAGTAATTTTCCATTCTCGTAACACAGCTTACTAAGTACATTTATGCTATTTGGAAAGTGACAAAGACCTGGATTTGAGTTGAGCCTAATTGAGGAATTTTGATATATTTAAACCAGTTTTATAAATCATCGCCCACTAATGGAATTTTAGTCTTTTCATTCCCTCCCAAACTTTTATATACATTTTTTAATAAATATAAAACTGTTGCCATCCATTTTCTTGCTATTTGTAGGGAGCGATGATGTCGGCTGTCTGTGAGGAAGTCTGTGTGCAGTCAGTGGAGGTTGGTGTGAACATACGGAATATGGCTAGGGAGCTGTGTTGGTGTGCACATTTTAATTTCCTTTTAATTCCAGAAAATTAATGGCAGATGCTTGTGAAGATCACAATATACAGATTTTCTTCCTGATGCCTAGCAACCTGGTTTTTGATGAGCATATGTATTTTTAGTTGCTTATTCTGGGAATGGGAAGAAGTCAAGAAGACAGATGGTGGGGGTGAAGTATTAAATTTGATTGATTTACAGTAATGTACAACAGTTTTGGATTGTTATTTTTGAAGTTGCTTTTGATCTGATCTGTTCATTGGGTAATATAGTAGATTTATTTCACAATTATGCAAATATAGATCATTTTGCTTGTTGTTTCAATACAATACAAAAAGGCTAGGTTACCACTGATCAAAATCTTGACCTGCATTTGTTACTAAGCAATAATCCTGTCAGGGAACATTAAGCAGTTAAGCTGCACAGCAGTAATAAACTCATTTGCACTAGAAATGTTCAGTGATAGCTTGCATGAAATTGATAACACTTTTCTTGCTCCACAAAATGGGATATCCTGCTCTTGTTTCTCAATCAGCAGCATCTCAGGTTGTTACAGTCACACCATATGTCCGTTAGATCTTTCATATAAAACTCCTTAAGTTTCCCTAAAATAGTTTATTTTCTCAGCTCAAAATAGTACACTGATTAGTCACCTGACTTGGCCTCTCCTCAGTTCATCTGCTGCTGAAATCCTCATTTATGCCTTTGTTATCTCTAGACTTGACTATTCTAATGCATTCCTGACTGCCCTTGTTTTGTTCTCCATAAACTTGCTCCCAAAATTCTGCTGCCTGTGTCCTAACTTGCACCAAGTCCTGTTCACCAAAACCCATTCTCGCTGAAATACATTGTCTCTCGATCGAGCAACGACTCGATTTTAAAATCCTCATTTTTGTTTTCAAATTTCTCCATGGCCTTCACCCTCCTTATTTCTGTAATTTCCTCCAGCCCCTATGAAATATCCTGTCTCCTGAGCAATCTCTCCACCATTGGTGGCTGTACCTTCATCTGCCTTTGTCCTAAGCTCTGGAATTGTGTCCCTAAATTCCTCCATGTCTCTATACCTCTTTTTCCTTTTTAAATTGCTTCTTAAAACTATCGCTTTGACCAAACTTTATCACCTTTTGTGGCTCAGTTGCAAATTGTACTTATATGATCCTGTGAAGTGCCTCAGGATGATTTATTACATTTGATGTGCTATATGAATGCAAGTTGTTGTTAAATTTGGTATCACCCTTGCCTCTGAGTCAGAAACCTGTGAACTCAAGCTGCACTCTAGGACCTACCAAACCCACAAGGACAAGGGCAGCAGACATATGGAAACACCGCTGGAGGTTCCCCTCCGAGCCACTCACCATCCTGACTTGGAAATGTATCGCCGTTCCTTCACTGTCGCTGGGTGAAAATCCTGGAACTCCCTCCCTAACAGCACTGTGGGTGTACTTGCACCACATGGACTGCAGCGGTTCAAGAAGTAGCTCACCACCACCTGCTCAAGGGCAATTAGGAACGGCCAGCAGCGTCCACATCCTGTGAATTAATTTAAGAAAAATGTAGTGTAGCCTTTAGGGAGTTTTACGTTATTAGACGTGCTGTCTTTTGTATAGGGCATTAAACCAAGGCCCTGCTTTCTTGTTTGTGGACTTTTCTTGAAGAGAGTTCTCTTGGTGTCCTGGCCAATATTCTACCTTGAACCAGCACCATCCAAAACTTATCAACTAATTGTTTGTCTCATTTGCTGGTCACATGAAAACTGAGTGCCATGTTTATTTGTGTAATAATAGTGATTTAATTTCAAAAATCAATTCATTGAGCGTGAAGTGCTTTGGGACGTCCTAAAGAATTGATAAGGTGGCATATAAATGTAGGTTCTTTTCTTTTAAAGTCTGTAATCAGATAATCTTATTACAGTGACTGAGCTGTTGTGTGCTCAAAGTGACTTGGAGAAGCTAAACGAATGAGCAAAATTTGTCGGATGGAATACAATGAGGAGAAATGTGAGGTTATCCACTTTGGTAGGAAAAACAGAGCTTCTTAAATGGTGAGAGGCTGGGAAGTATTGAACATCAAAGTAACATGGGTGTCCTTGTTCATACATCACTGAAAGCTGACATGGAGGTACAGCAAGCAGTTAAGAAGGAAAATGGTATGTTGGCCTTTATTGCAAGAGGATTTAAGCATAGGAGTAAAAGTGTCTTACTGCAATTATGTAGAGCCTTGGTGAGAGCACACTTGGAATACTGTGTGCAGTTTTGACCTCTTTACCGAAGGAAAGACATACTTGCCATAGAAGGAGTGCAACAAAGGTTCACTAAATTAATACCTGGGATGGAGAGATTGTCCTTGAGGAACGATTAAATAGACTGGGCCTTTATTCTCGAGTTCAGGAGAATGAGAGGTGACCTCATTCAAACATACAAAATTCTTAGAGGGCTCAATAGGGTAGGTACAGGAAGGATGTTTCCCCTGGCTGGGGGGTCTAGAACTAGGGAACAGTCTCGAGAATAAGGGGCAGGTCATTTAGGACTGAGATGAGAAGGAATATCTTCACTCAGAGGGTGTTGAATTTTTGGAATTCGCTGCCCCAGAGGGCTGTGGAGGCTTAGCCGTTGGCTATGTTCAAGACTGAGATTGATAGATTTCTACATATTAAAAACATCAAGGGATACAGGGATAGTGCAGGAAAATATTGTTGAAGTAGAAGATCAACCATGATTTCACTGAATGGTGGAATGGGCTAAAAGGGCTGAATGGCCTACTCCTGCTCATATTTCTTATGTTCTCTCTTCCATTTCAGTATGCATTCTTGTACCAAATTCCTCTCATCATTTTCTGTATGACCAAATTCGCCCAAGACTTGAATACTGCTCTGGAGAGGCCATTCAAGCACCTTTGTGGTGCTGTAACACATGACATAAGAAAATGCTAGTCTTGTACGTGATCCATCTCCCATCTCTCTCCATTGGCACTTGCCTTTATATTGACACCATTGTGCTCATTGATGCTCTGAACTTCCCTCTGTTATTCCTCCTGTTCCTACACAAGTCTTTCTGATTTTCTTTATCTTCGCTGTGCTAAAATTGAGACTCAGTTCACAGACTGTTACTCCTAACTCATTCTTTGTAAAAGAAACCTGAAAACTGAAAAAAACCCTTATTTCCTGCCAACGTCACTTCCTCTACAACCTTCAGTATATATGGCAACCTAGAAAACTAGAAAAAAGACTGATTAACAACTTTAAAAATGCTGGCTCATCCTTATGACCTCGCTCTCCCTTTCTCTGTAACTTCATCTAATGCTACAACCTTCTGATAACTGTTTCTCAAGCTCGTGCCTTTTGTATTTCTCAATCCCATTGCCAGCTGTGTCTTCAGGCATCTAGGCCCTTAGCTCTTTGGCTCCCCAATTCCCTTTCTTCCAATAAGATCAACGTTAAAAAACACCTGTGTGACCAAGCATTTAGTTACCCCGCCTAATATCTCCTTTATTTCACTCGGTGTCCATTTTGTCTTATTATAGCCCCGTGAAGTGACTTGGGATATTTTCTATATTAAAGGTGCTTTATAAATGCAAGTTTTTTTAAAATGAATTACTGGTATTTGTGAGATTTGATCTTGATTTACAAACCTACTTTATATTTAAATGGGTGAAATATTGTGACGATTTATATCTGTTTAAATGTGTACATAACCTTTTAAAAAGTCTTTCAAATATCATTTAAAAAGGTGCTTTTCTATCTTAATAGCACCAATTTAATTGGGAGGTTTTAGTTAATCTTAAATAAATAAATTCTCTTGTCTGCTACGGCAGTTTTGGTGTAAAATACCAACCTGTGCAAAGCCAGTGAGTGGTGTGCTCCTATTTCTATGCTGCTGAATGCTATCATTATTACTGGTTACTAAGGCGACTTTTACCTTCAACCACATGATTCAGCAGCTTAGAAAGAGAGCGTAGTGTTTGCTAATTGCTGTTTCCAATATGTGTTTACATATGGCGTTGACAGGATAGAGAATAGCTAGGTTTGACGTAGACACTTGTCCATTGACGGCTATCGTGTTGTCTGTAATGTTTGCTAAAGCTCACTGGGGAAAATTCTTTACTGTAAATTGAAACTTAGAGTTTTAATGCAAAGTTAGCAAATTGTTGGGGGTTTCCTTGTTAAATAATTTGAAGGAATATACCTGCTCATATATTTGTCTTGTCTGGTTAAATTCCTTTAGCTGTGACGTGGGATAAATATGGAGGTAAGAGAGAAATCTGTTTTTTTTTTGAAGGGGGGAATTAATGTTGTGTATGTTGGTGCCTTTCCTTTGTTTTAAATTTAAATTGGTTTTGATCTGAAATATTTACACATTTTCAAATAGGTACAGTTTTGAACTGACAAGTCTGGAAAAATGCTGAGTTTTGTAGCTAACCGAAAGAGTGATGCTTTCAGCTAGTAACTAAGACATGATGTGCTAGCATATTGCTGAACTTCATAAATTTAAGCTTGAGAACAGGAGAAGCTTTTTTTAACTGGTGGATTTTTGATATGGATGTTTGCTTATGGTACAAATATGTACTTATGTGAATTTGTAAAGATGTTAAATATTTGTTTTATTAAATAATCTTTTTAATGCATGACCTTAAGATGTACTTGTGCACAGCAGTAAAGCAGTCAAAATAGCTCCAACTAACAATGTCTAACTGAAATGTTTAACCTCCCCCCACACCATCCCATCCTAATTCTTCTGCGCTTGTGATGGGGGAGGTGGTGCTGTGCTAGATGATATTCTGCTTCTCTATACGCAAATACAGATTTCTCATCTCTAACACAACTGCTTGTGTATTTTTTGATTTATTGCTTTTCAGGTTGGTTTACCATGTCATTAGAAATTAAATATAATAATTCCATTCCTTGATACAGTATTTACTTATATCCTCCAATTTGAGAACTGGGAGTTTGAATGTTCCTGACATATTACCACCATGGTTCTTCTCAGACATATTTGGCTGGACCTATGAAAACAATGTCACTTCTCATTATACATGGCCAAATCCTCCTCCTCCTGCAGTATTATTTCAGTGGGTGAACACAATCCCAAACCCCTTTTAATGAAAAACTATTCATGCTCCAAAGAATCTCTTACCTGCATTTCTATCTGTGATTTAAAAACCCACTCTCCCACTGCTCCTGCCCTTGCTAACCTCCATTGGCTCCCCATTTCCAATGCATTGAATTCAAAATCTTGGCTTTGTTTGCAGATCCCTCAAAAACCTCACCATTAATTCCTTAAGCTGAATCTAACAACTCTCTCCGCCCCAAACTTTTAACAAGGTGATATGCTGATCTTCACTGGGAACAGTTCACAAGTAGTTAATTTATCTGCCCTCATTGTAAATGTATAATATGTCACACATGGAGCATATCAGCATACCAGAGGGAATATAAACAGTAGCTTTGAAATTCATTCAGTTTAAGATAAAAAGTTCCATCTATATTAAGAGCTGTAATTTTTTCACTTTTGCCATCTTTGTAATGGTATTAACGTTTTATAATGGCTATTGTTTGTGAACAAATATTTGAACCATTCATCACCTGATTTGGCTATACCAGTCAAAGCATTATTAGGCATTGCCTTCAATCAACAAAACTGCCCATTTTTCAAGATCATTCAGGAAGGCAAAGACCCAGCTTCTCCACCACTAACCATCTTCTTAAACCACCCTTTCCTGCCTCCCGCACCCCTTTGTCCAATAAGATGTGTGATGAGCTCGTGGATTTTTTTGTTACAAAGATCAGTAGCATGTGTTTAGCTGTCTTTGCTGCTTCCCTTCCTTCCCAGAGCCCACTAGGCTTAACTTCCTCTAAGGTTCCCCCTTGCTCTAACCCTGAATTCTCTTTTTCTAGTTTTTCTCTTATCTCCCCTCATACACTCTCCGAGTTCAGTTTGCCCATGAGACTCACCTATTACTCACTAGAATCTATTCCTACAAAACTTAACTTTCCTTCTTGGCTCCCATGTCAGCTGACGTCATTAATGATTCTCTGTCCTCAGGATGTGTCCTTTTTACTTCAAATCTGCCACTACCACCCCTCGTCTCAAAAATCCAAGTCTTACCCTCCTCCATCTTTGTGAACTAATGCCTCATCTCAAACCTCCCTTTCCTCTCCAAAGTTCTTAAACGTGTTGTCACCCCTAAATCCATACTCGTCCTTCTCAGAACTGTTTGAACCTCCCTCAACTTCGTATTGAAATGTTTCTTAATAAAGCCACAAATAACATCCGAATTGACTATGATAAAGGTAAACTAGCTTAACTCAGTCTTTCATCGTAGGACAACCCTCTCATCCCAGGAACTAATCTAGTGAATCTTTGTTGTACTACCTCCAATGCAAATATATCTTTCCTTAAATGCGTAGAACAAAACTGCGCACAGTACTCCTGGTGCGGTCTCGCAAAAAGCCCTGTAAAATTGTAGCAAGACTTCCTTATTCTTGTACTCCATCCTCCTGCAATAAAGGCCAACATGCCATTTGCTTTCCTAATTGCTTGTTGTACCTTCATGCTGACTTTACGTTCCTTGTATGAGCACACCTAACTTTCTTTGAACATCAACATTTACAAGTTGCACATCTTTGAAAAATATTATGCTTTTCTATTCTTACTCCCAAAGTGAATAATCTCACACTTCCCCACATTATACTCCATCTGCCACCTTGTTGCCCTCTCACTTAACGTGCCTATATCTTTTAGTAACCTTTTTACGTCCTTCTCACTCAGCTTCTATTCTCACTTAGCTTCATATCATCAGCAAACTTAGATGATATGTTAGTTTTGGTATCTTCATCAAAGAAATTAATATAGATTGTAAATAGCTGAGGCTCCTGAATTGATCCTTGTGCCACTCCACAGGTGACAGCCTGCCAACTTGAAAATTTCCTATTTATCCCCACTGTCTGCTTCCTGTCTGTTAATCACTTCTCTATCCATGCTAATACATTAACCTCAACTCCATGAGCCCTTATCTGGCCTATTGATTTTTTGTACAGGGTTTTGGTGAAACCACATCTGGAATACCATGTGCTGGTCTCCACATTTAAGGAAGGATGTACTTTCATTGGTGGCAGTACAGTGAGGTTTCGCTAAATTGGTCCCTGGGATGAAGAGGTTGTCCTATGATGAGAGGCTGAATAGATTGTGCTTATATTCTCTGGAGTTTAGAAGAATGAGAGACGATATAATTGAAACCGGAAAATTCTGAAGGGGCTTGATAAGGTGGATGCTGAGAGATTGTTTCCAATGGTTGAGGAACCTAAAACATGGGGGCACAGTCTCGGGGTAAGGGGCTGATCATTTAGGACTGATATGAGGAGAAATTTAGGGAATTAAGGGGTATGGGGAGCGGGCAGTAAAATGGAGTTGAAGCCCAAGATCAGCCGTAATCATATTGAATGGTGGAGCAGACTTGATGGGCCATGTCGTCCACTCCTGCTCCTATTTCTTATGTTCTTATGTTTTGAGTGGCACCTAATCAAATGCCTTTTGGAAATCCAAGTATATTACTTCTCTGTATATTACAGAATGTTAGCAGAATAGGGACACATCATAATACAGTAAAGCAATCAAGTCAGAGGGAGTGCAGCTGCATTAAGTTTCAAGGGAGTAAGGCAAGGCTGGATGGCCTCTACTTTAATGCCAGGAGTATTACAGGTAAAACGGATGAGTTAAGGGTGAGGATTGACACGTGGAATTGTGATATAGTAGCCATCACAGAGACGTGGTTGAGGGAGGGGCAGGATTGACAGCTGAACATTCCGGGTTATAGAATTTTCAGGCGAGACAGGGGAGGGGGTAAAAGAGGAGGAGGCATTGCATTATTAATTAAAGAGTCAGTTACTGCAGTAAGGAGAGATGATATCTTGGAGGGGGCATCAAATGAAGCTTTGTGGGTAGAGCTTAGGAATAAAAAATGGGGGGGGGCACATAGCTAGTGTTTATTATAGATCCCCAGATAGTTAGTGGGAAATTGAGGAGCAAATATGTGCACAATTTGTGGAGGTGTGTAAAAACAATAACAATAGGGTAATTATATTAGGTGATTTCAACTTTCCCAACATTAATTGGGATAGACATAGTGTTAAGGGCTTGGATGGAGTGGAATTATTGAAATGTGTACAGCAGAACTTTTTAGGTCAATATGTAGAGGGTCCAACAAGGGACGACGCAGTGCTGGACCTAATTCTGGGAAATGAAGCTGGACAGGTGGCTGAGGTGGTGGTGGGGGAGCATTTTAGTGATAGAGACCACAACATGGTACATTTTAAGCTTGTTATGGACAAAGAAATAGACAAGTTGCAAAAAAAGGTTTTGGATTGGGGAGAGTGGATTTTAATAAAATAAAGCAGGATCTGGCCGAGGTAGAACAGCTACTTGTGGGGAAATCTACAGAAGAACAATGGGGGGGGGAGCGTTCAAAAAGGAAATGGGGAGGGTACAGGCTCAACATGTTCCCTCTAGCGTGATAGGAAGGAGTAACAAGCCCAAAGGACCATGGATGACCAAAGATATTCAGGATATGATGAGGCTTTTAGCAGGTACAAATCAGCGGAGGCATTAGTGGAGTACAGAAAGTACAGGGTGGAGCTTAAGAAAGCAATTAGGAGAACAAAGAGGGGATGTGAGAAAGGTCTGGCTGGTAAAAGTAGGGAAAATCCCAAGATATTCTATAAGTATATCAATGAGAAGAGGATAACCAGGAAAAGAGTAGGGCCTGCTAGGGACCAAGGGGGCAATCTATGCGTGGAGCCAGAGGACATCGCTAGAGTGTTGAACGAATACTTCACATCCATCTTCACCCAAGAGAATGAGGATGAAGGTATGGAACTCGGGGAGACAGACTGCAAGGTTCTTGAGCAAATAGGGAGTGACAAGGTATTGGAGGTGTTGGCAGGCTCAAAGGTGGACAAATCTCCAGGTCCGGATGATTTGTGTCCCAGACTGCTGAGGGAGGCAAAGGAGGAGATCACAGGGGCTCTGACCCAAATTATTAATTCCTCTCTGGCCACAGGGAGATGCCAGAGGACTGGAGAACCGCTAATGTGGTTCCACTATTTAAGAAGGGTTGTAGAGATAAGCCAGGGAACTACAGACCAGTGAGTCTCACGTCAGTGGTAGGGAAAGCATTGGAGAAAATTCTGAAGGAGAGAATCTATCTCCACTTGGAGAGGCAAGGTTTGATCAGGGATAGTCAGCATGGCTTTTTCAGAGGGAGGTCATGCCTAACAAATTTGATTGAATTTTTTGAGGAGGTGACCAGGTGTGTAGATGAGGGTAATGCAGTTGATGTAGTTTATATGGATTTCAGCAAAGCCTTTGACAAGGTCCCACATGGGAGACTTATAAAGAAGGCAAATGCACATGGGATACAGGGTAATATGATGAGGTGGATTCAAAATTGGCTTAGTTGTAGGAGACAGAAGGTGATGACAGAAGGGTGCCTTAGTGGAAGCAGTGTCCAGTGGCGTACCACAGGGATCTGTGCTGGGTCCCCTATTGTTCGTCATTTATATAAATGACATAAATGACTACATGGGGGATAGGATTAGTAAGTTTGCAAATGACACAAAGATTGGTCGGGTGGTGAACAGTGAGGTCTTGGGTTACAGGAAGATATAGACGGGATGTCAAATGGGCAGATAAGTGGCAGATGGAATTTAACCCTGAAAAGTTGTATGTAATACACTTTGGAAGGAGTAATTTGACAAGGAAGTATTCAATGAACGGCATGACACTAGGAAGTTCTGGGGAATGAAGGAACCTTGGCATGTGTGTCCATAGATCTCTGAAGGCGGAGGGGCATGTTAGTGGGGTTGTGAAAAAGGCATATGGGACACTTGCCTTTATCAATCGAGGCATAGATTACAAAAGTAGGGAGGTCATGTTGGAGTTGTATAGAACCTTGGTGAGGCCACAGCTGGAGTACTGTGTGCAGTTCTGGTCACCATATTATAGGAAGGATGTGATTGCACTGGAGGGGGTGCAGAGGAGATTCACCAGGATGTTGCCTGGGATGAAATATTTAAGTTATGAAGAGAGGTTGGATAGACTTGGGTTGTTTTTGTTGGAGCAGAGAAGATTGAGGGGCGACCTGATCGAGGTGTACAAGATTATGAGGGGCATGGACAGGGTGGATAGGGAGCAGCTGTTCCCCTTAGTTGAAGGGTCAGCCACGAGGGGACATAAGATCAAGGTGAGGGGCAGGAGGTTTAGGGGGGATGTGAGGAAAAACACTTTTACCCAGAGGGTGGTGACAGTCTGGAATGTGCTGCCTGGGAAGGTGGTGGAGGCGGGTTGCCTCATACCCTTTGAAAAGTACCTGGATGAGCACTTGGCACGTCATAACATTCAAGGCTATGGGCCAAGTGCTGGTAAATGGGATTAGGTAGGTAGGTCAGGTGTTTCTCGTGTCGGTGCAGACTGGATGGGCCGAAGGGCCTCTTCTGCACTGTGAGATTCTGTGATTCTGTGATCTCTAGTTGGTTCCACAATGTATTGTTTCAGGAAACTTTCATGGAAACATTCTATAAATCTTCTTCCACACCACCTTTTGCCAATTTCATTTGTCTTGCCTATCCTTTTCTTAGGCAGCCCCTTGGGGTCGAGGATGATTTGCTTCCACACTAAAAATGAGCTCTTGGGTGACTGAAATGTCCAATGTGCGGCCTACAGTCTTGTCACAGGTGGGGCAGACAGTGATAGAGGAAACGGGTGGGTGGGGTGCCCAGGTTGCCACGCACTCCTGTTGACGCTTGGCTTCAGCTAGCTGTTAGCGATGAGACTCGAGGTGTTCAACTCCTTCCCGGATGCTTTCCCTGCACTTCTGGTGGTCTTGTCCAGGGATTCTCAGATGTCAGTGGGGATGTTGCACTTTGTCAAGGAGGCTTTGTGGGTGTCCTTGAAGCCTTTCCGCTGCCCTCCTGGGGCTCGTTTGCCGTGCTGAAGCTCTGAGTAGAACGCTTGTTTCAGGAGTCTTGTGTCAGGCATGCAGACTATGTGGCCCGCCCAGTGGGGCTGACCGAGCATAGTCAGTGCTTCAATGCTGGGGATGTTGGCCTGAGTGAGAACACTGACGTTGGTGTGCCTGTCCTGCCAATGGATTTGCAGAATCTTGTGGAGGCAGCGCTGGTGGTACTTCTCCAGAGTTTTGAGGTGTCTGCTGTACATAGCCCACATCTCTGAGCCATATAGGAGGGCGGGCATCACTACTGCTCTGTAGACCATGAGCTAGCCTATATGAAGATTAAAGCCCCCCACTATTATTACATTGCCTGTATTACAAGCTCCAATTATTTCTTGCTTAATGCCCTGTTCAACTATATAACTGCTGAGGGGCCTATAAACTACTGCCACCAGTGTTTTCTGATTCTCGCTATTCCTAATTTCCATCCTACACTGATTCAACTTTCTTACCTTCTGAGCCAAGATCCTTTCTTGCTATCATGGCTACTCCCCCTTTTCCATTTTGCCTATCTTTTCGAAATATTGTAAATTCAGGAATATTTATTTTTCAATCTTGAAATCATGTCTTTGTAATGGTGATTAGATCTAAACCATTTATCTTTCTTTGTGTCACTAGTTCATCTTTCTTATTGCGGATGCTTTGCACATTCCGATAAAGAGCTTTCATTTTTTTTATACCATCATTATTTGTGTGAACCTTATTCACTCATGCACTATTACTTTTAAACTATTCCTTCCTGTCCCCCTCTGCTTGTCTTTACAGGTTAGGCTAGGGCTAATTTTCTTTGGAAAAGGGGAGACCTAATTCAACTGTATAAAATTATGCAAGATCGAAGATAGGAAGACCCTATTCCCCTTGGTTTACGGTTCCATAACCAGGGGCATAGATTTAGGGTAAGTTGTAGGAGGTTTAGAGAGATTCGAGTGGAGATTTTTTTCATCCCAAGGGTGGTGGGCATCTAGAACTCACTGCCTGAAAAGGTAATAGAGACAGAAACCGACATAACATATACTTGGGTAAGCACCTGAAGTGTCATAACCTATAAGACTATAGACCAAGAGCTGAAAAATGGGATTAGGCTGGATGGCTACTTGCCAGCAATGGACCAAGTGGCCGCCTCCTGCGCTGTAAATTTCTGTGATTTCAATGAAAGCAGAGCATAATGTGAAAAAAGTCTGAGCTTGCATTAACTTTGAACATGTGACAAAATATTTTTTCAGCCTTCAGTGTTTGCAAAGTGCATGGTCGTTGGTCACAATGAAATTGAACAGTTAACCTTGGTGTTTTGATTATTTGTTCTGTTGATTGATTTGCTGATTTATTGCTCATGTTTTTTTGGGTTTTGTGCGGTCAGAAAAAGAACTTTACACAATATTTGAAGCAGATTTCTTACAACCTATTTTACTGAGTTCTGAGATACAGTTCATGACTTTTTCTAGTTCTTTATCTGTTCGCTGCTAAATTTTCTTCGTGCCAAACTTAAATTGCTTGGAATTTTGCTTGAGGACTTGAGAAAAGAGAATGTGACTACAATCTATAAATAAGGGTAAAGTGATAATGCAGGATACTACAGGCTGATCAGTTTGACATTTCTTGTATGGTCAAACTCAGTGGATATTAGTTAGCTTTCTGTAGTGCTTTTGATAAAGTGTTACCTAGGGGATTGGCCCACAAGGGTGGAAGACTGACGTAGGTGGAGTGCTTCTGAAGTATATCAAAGCTGGCAAAAATAGAGGAAAGAAAGGAATTCTGCTCTTGTAGAGGAAGGAAAAGGTTGTTGTAATTTAAGCTGCATCGACTCCGAAGGAGGTAACCACAATTCCTCAGAGACCCGTGCTAGAACTGTTGCTGGTTATGATGTTACAGAGATGATTTTTAAAAATCTGATTGAAACCAATCTCTCCCACGTTTCTGATCTGCCAAACGGGGAGGACTACAAAAATCAAGAAATGGGCTGATCAAGTATAGAAGGACTGGATATATCAGGGACGAAACTGCAAATGTTGGGAATACCCTGCTTATTTCTCCATAATCCCCGATATATCCAGTCCTTCTATACTCGATCAGACCATTTTCTTGTTTTTGTAGTCCTCCCAGTTTGGCAGATTTCGGGTCTATCACCTTTCATCAGAATAAAATAAATTCAGGTTAGTGCATGGCTATTTTCACTATACCAGTCACCACAGAACTGCAGCAAAATTATATTTCGGTCTGACATTAATTGTTTATATGAATTCCATTATTTTGTATGGATTCTGAACTGAATGACTGGGACCAATTCAGAGTCCTATCCCTTGAATGCGCAAAACGCAGGACCTGGGACTTACCGTAAATTAATTAATCAAGTGCAAAGACAAGCAAACTCCATTTTGAAGGAATATAAACAAAGTCATCTGTTTATGTTCCCCTTTGGAAGAGTGTTGTTCCATAGGTCGTTATGTTGGTTAGTACACAATCTGTTGATTCTGTTGTTAGAGTGAGACCAAGGAGGGAATTTTCCGAGCCCGCTGGTGGCGAGTGTGATAGGTGGCGTGTGCGGAAAATATGGCGGGACCCACCTCACGACGGCGTGAAGGCAGGCCACGATCTTCTGCTCAGCCCACCGACGACGGGCCGCGTTTCCCGCCATCGGTTGGCGGGGAGCTAATCGTAATACATTAGCATATAATTAAAAGGCCATCCCACCAGGCTCTTGGAACCCCTGTATCATCTGTCCATGTCAGCGGGAAAGCACGCCGACATATTTCACAACAGCATGCAGGCAATGTGCACTTGGCGACCTTCACTTTGGGGGAACTGAGGTGACTGAGCAGCAGCATTCTCCACGGCTTGCCTGTTGTTCATAGGCCTCAGGGGCACCAGGGACAGGGGCAATTGATGCCTGGCCCCACAGGTGACTGCTGAGGGGTGGGGGATGTCTGGGGCAAGTGCTGGCCAGCTTCGGAGGTGACTGCTGAAGGCTGGGTGGGGGGGGCGGGGGGCGGTCAAGTGATGCCCTGGTGCTGCACCCTGCACACAGGTTGGGGGGTAGGGTAAGCAAGGGAACTGGCCACGCTTGAGGAACACTTGTATAAACTGATCATACCTCCGCAACTGAGACAGATCAGGCACAGTCACAGTGACATGATTGGGGCCAGGCTCCTAGCCTGCCCACCCATGCAAGCAATGTGGAGACACCAAAGGGCCATCAAGCGCTCCATACCTCACCCCACCCCTTGGCAAAGACTTCAAGTTCGCTACCATTTTATTTGACCGTGGAGCAGTTGGTCTGCACACATTGTACAATCTCCTCACCAACGCTGGCCATGTAGCATTCGCTGCTGGATGAGTTCACAGCCCCTTGCAATCTCAGCATCCCGGTTTGGACAAGTGTCCCCAATGTCGCAGGTTGACAGGGCAGCCATGCAGCACATTCATCTCTGGCCATCCGAGAGGTGACCAACACTCTTCAGGAAGCATTAAGGGGCGGTCACATAGGGCCAGGAAAGGTGCTAAGTACAGCCATGATAACCACGGATAATCTCTCCGTGAGATAATATCTCTCTCTCTCTCTCTCTCTCTCTCTCTCTTTCATGCTGCAGGAGGACCAGGTCAGGATCATGGATCCTGGTGACCTAGCTGTATGCCTGATGGCCTACAGAGACCATAGAAGATGGAAGAGAGAGTGACTGAGGCACCTGGCCGCACAAAGTCAGGAGCAGCAACCTCATGAAGAAGGGGCTGCTGGGGCTCCCACACACGCTGCCCAGGAGTGACAGCGAGCCGTAGCTGGTCAGCGCCAAGCGACACCAGGATCTAGAGACACCGCCTGCCATTCCTCCAGATGACCGAGAACCAGTGTCGCCGACAGCTGCGCATGTCTAGGGACCTGGTGGCTCACATCTGCCACTTACTGCGGGACTTGGCGCCAAGGGGACTTGGAGGGCATCCACTGCCAGTGGCTGTGAAAGTGACCATGGCGCTCAATTTCTGTGCCAGTGGCTCCTTTCAGGGCTCCACAGGTGACCTCTGTGGGATTTCGCCACCCTCAAATGTATTCATGAGATCATGGATACCATCTTCTCCATGGCACACAACTTTGTGCACTTCGCCCGGGACTGGGACAGCCAGGATACAAGGGCCATTGGATTCGCCCTGATTTCGGGATTCCCACAGGTGCAGTTTGACTGCACTTATGTGGCGCTCAGGTCTCCATCGCTACACTCAATGGACTTCATCAACTGCAAGGGCTTCCACTCGCCGAACGTGCAGCTGGTATGCAACCACCAGAAATGCATCCTGCAGGTATGTGCACGGTTTCCAGGGAGTGTGCACGACGCCTACATCCTGAGTCACTCGCAGGTCCCTGCAGTCTTCCAGGGTTCACAGAGGCTGGTGCACAGCATCACTGGCCACAGATGCTGGTGTGATGGGGGCCAGCCCCCCATCTTAAAGGTGCTGAGAGCACACAGATAGTATGAGAGAACTCTGTGGCGCTTGACCACTACATTCTGGCAGTAGTGCCCAGCACTGCTGAGGTGCAGGCGTCAGTAATGTTTCCAGGGAGTCTGAGGCTGGACCATCACTGTGGCCTGAAGGCCGCGCAGAGCACAGGGAAGAGGCCCTGGACTGAGTTGCTTGTCTTTTATCTTGTGCAGAAAGGTTTTACATCGGAGTGACAAGAACGCTGCTCATCAGATCAAGGAGCTATGGGCAGGGAGACATTCTTGGGAGTTTATTGACAATAGTGAACATTATATACAAGTGATTAACACCTGTGCCCAGGCTGTGCAACTAATTCTCCTTAACTGTCCTAACCCTGCTGTTGCATCTTGGCAATGGAGACCCTGGTCCAGGACACCCACAGTGGAGGTGGAGGCAGCCTGCTGACTGCGATGCCCTATCTGTGATGACTTTGGTGGGCGTCCTCTGGAGGGCCTGAGACTCGGAGGGCCCTGTCCTTCTTTCAGGGTCCTGCTGTGTGGCAGTGGCACCCTCCTTGGCCTGTGAAGCTGGATCTGCGGATTTTACAGGAAGAGGGTATTTGGGTGGGCCGGTCACTCCCAGGGTCACCTGGGTGGATGGCCCCGGAGTGTGCACCTGCTGATCTTCCTCCCTATGGGTGCCCGAGCGACCCTGCCCGACTCCGGAAGGGGTAGCTGGAGTGAGATCAAACTGCCCAGCACCCCTCTCATGTACACACTGTTGGAGGCCAATTATGGCATCAGCGATGGAGTTTAGCCCACGCAGCAATATAGGAGTGACGTCCTGGACCAGGGTCTCCATGGCAGCCGCCATTCTGTCAGTGTTGACCTCGGTGCATTGTAATGCCAGCGCTATCACCTCAGC
The DNA here is from genome assembly GCF_964194155.1 of Cetorhinus maximus. NCBI lineage: Eukaryota > Metazoa > Chordata > Chondrichthyes > Lamniformes > Cetorhinidae > Cetorhinus > Cetorhinus maximus. The sequence continues at coordinate 31,543,375 of NC_135881.1, forward strand.
CTGAAGATGGACGGACTCCTCCATTGTGCCTTGTAATCTGAGGAGTGCAGCAGACATCCCTTCCTGTTGTCCCCTAGCTTGCCTTTGCAGCTGCAGCAACTGTGACATGACGGAGTCCAGAAGCTTGTCATCTGACTTGGACTCAGCAACGTTCTGGCCTCCAGCAGTCCTCTGAGTGCCAGGGACCTGGGAAGCCCCTGCCTCCATCTGCTGCGGATCGGAAAATGCGATGTGTTCACCAGATTGTGATCCCAAGGCCACTTTAAAGCTAGGTCCCACTGAGGTGTGTGTCTCTGCGCTGGTGGAGGGTGTGGGTGAGCGCTGTGACGGGACTTCAGGGAGGGTGCCTTCAGCTTCCTCTTCAGAGGTTTCTTCGGAGCTTGCTTGGAGGCTCTGGGTTGTGGACTCTGTTGGCTGCTTCCCAGATGTGCTTGGGAAAGCAAGGGGAGATAATTAGTGCATGGCAGTGGCCTGTGAAAGAGGACACATCACTCACGGCATGGTTGTCTGATGGATGTTGCACTGCTGGATCCTCACTTGGTAGGGCAGCACCGACCTCACATCAGCACAGTAGCAGTCCCTGTCATCGGTGGCTAGCTGGATGGCTCTGTTTTCAAATTCTGAAACAGCTTTGAATTCTGGCATCCCTCCATCTGTCTGCGACCTTTCCCTCCTGTTGTGAACCAATTTGTCCTGCATGGATAGAGGTGGGGAGAATGTATCAGGACGCTTGCCGGGCCAGCTGATAAGTATGCCTGGCCTGTGTGGGTGCTGCGTAGTCCTATGGATGGGCTGAGGACAATGACGGGTGGGTGTGAAAGAGTGAATGGTGATGTCCCTTGCACTGGAAGTGAGTGAGGGCCCTGTGGATGTGTGATGGATTTGAGAGTGAGTTGGGAGTGATAAAAAGAGTGACTTACCCTGGCGGAATGGAGGAGATCATTCATCCTTTTGTGGCACTGGATGGCTGTCCTCCTCTGCAAGGTGACACTGACCACTGCTGCTACCGCCTGGGTGGTGACATTGCTACCCATCCTGTGGCCAGAACAGAGGTAGAGCACATCCCGGCGGGCCTCCACGGCATCCAGCAGTCGCTCGAGGGACCCGTTGTTGAAGCGGCGGACTGTAGCCTTTTTTTCCTTTGCTGGCCATGTCTCCCGGGCAGAGGTGGTGAGCAGGTGACGATGAGTGCTTTGCTGGCGGCTGCCTTTTAAAGATGGCAGCCAGCGTGATGCAACAGTGAGGTAATGGCGAGCGGGCGAATGAGAGCCCGTGGTGTGTTTTGCGGGAGTGAATATATAATGAGGCGGACTTGGGAAGATATGGCATGAAAACCTGCCATTTTCATTAGTGGGTAGGACTCCATTTTACCCGCCTGCTACCGCACTTAGTGCAATTCTGGGAAAATTCAGCCCCAAGTTCCTTTAAGGTCACAAAAGTCTAATTGCTGTTGGTAAACACAGGGTGCAGTCAGTTTTGTTCATTGGTGAGTAAAGTTTGCAGCATCAAAGCTCCTTGCAAATTTTAGGCTGCAGTGAATAACTCGAGATGTTATGCCTAGATTTCTTTCTTTTTGGGTGTGATTGCTAAGTTGTGTTAGAGTCTACATACATTCTGATTCCTACGTCCGTAATGCTGCTGTTGCTCCTGAGTGTTTCCTTGTACATTGCAAATGATTGGCCTTCTGTATCTTTTAAAAACGTTTTTGAACACTGACACGGTAATGTATGAAAACAGTCTACTCTTCATAATTGAAAACTAGTTTTGTTTAAACAGCTATGAGCTAGCAGTGCAAATAAACCAAGTTTAATGAAACTGCACATCATACACTACATGAAGACTTATAAAAACTCATAAAGCATTAAAATAATTATTAAAATACTTGTGATCAAAACTCAAGCACCATACAACCTGTGCGCTGCAGCATACTTCAGCAAAATTAATAGTGAATGCAAAACACATCTCTGCTGGTAATCACAACAGAGAACTCCTGCAACATGGGTCAGCCCTCTGTGTAGAATCCTTAACTGTGTCAGATATAGATGCTGGCTTTGCTGGTAGTGTCAATTTGCAATGCAGTTAACAATCGATTCCGCTTTCAGCTCCTCTCAGAATGAATTATGTGCGATGCCTGCACACCTTCCAACTAAATTGCCACACCAGCGTCATGAGTGGTTATAAATTTGCGCCAAACGTTTCTTGCAGTGGTGTTTCAATGCATAAATCAAAAAAACATTCATTAGTTGCATTACAGACGTTGGGTTTCGCAGTAAAAGTATTAGCTCTGTTGTATTTAGATGCAGGCGCTTTAAATGAGTCCCACAATTGCCAATAATTGTAGGGCAATCCTTTGATCAAAGTAGTGCAGTCAATTCTCAAAAGGAGCACCAATTGATCATTCATGCCATTTTGTTACTCTTGTAGATTACTGATTATAGATTAAAAACGCAATGAAAACAGTGAAGGTTTCTGGAATTACCAATCGCCAACAGCTTTCTTTTTCTCACAGTAATGCCAGCACAAACTATGATGGTAATGCACTTTTTCATCATTAAACTCTAATATCCAACGTGTTTGGTACAGCCCGTTTTTAAAAAAAAGTCACAAAATCAACAACTTGTATTTATGTAGCGCCTTTAATCTAGTAAACTGTTCTAAGGTGCTTCACAGGCATATTACCAAACAAGATTTGACATCAAGCCACATGAGATATTAGCACAGATGATTAAAAGTTTAGTCAAAGTGGTAGGTTTTAAGAAGGGCCTCAAAGGATGAAGGAGAGGAAGAGAGGCAGAGAAGTTTAGGAAGGGAATTCCTGAGCTTAAGACTTCACAGCATTACTGCCAATGGTGGAACAATTAAAATTGGGGATATTCCAAAAACTTGAATTGGAGGACAGCAAATAACTTGGAGGGCTGCAGGACTGGAGGAGATTACGGAAATAGAAAGGGATGAGGTGATGGAGGGATTTGAAAGCAAGGATGAGGCATCGCTTAACCGGGAGCCAACAACAATTTGCATTTATATAGCGCTTTAAGGTAGAACAGTGCGTAAAGAAGGATGCTTTAGAAGGGAGTGGAAGATGCATAGGTGAAGGAATTTGTTGGGGGATAAATTGTATGGTAATGACAAGACTTAAACACAGGGATGAGAATTTTAAATTGGCTCCACGTCTTCCAACGTCTCCAATGGAGTATGGTAAGAATTGGGGCGATGGGTGAGCGTGACTTGATATGAGATAAAATACAGGCAACAAAATTTTGAATGAGCTGACATTTACAGAGGGTGAAGGATAGAACGCTGCCAAAAGAGCATTGGGATAGTTGAGTCTGGAGATGAAAAAGGCATGAGTGAGACTTTGAACAGACAAGTGATGTCCTAGAAGTGGCTAGGTAATCTTTGTGTTGGAGAGATTATGTGATTGGAAACTCGGCATGAAATGAAATAAAATATCCGAGAATGCAAACAGTATGGGTCTATGTGAAACAATTGCGATGGATTCAGTAGCAAGGAATTTGTGGCAGATGCTGAAGAGGCTGGAATCAGTTTTTTCAATGTCTAACTGGAAGAAATGGTTGCACATTCAATATTTTTGGACTTAATTTCATTGTTCCCGTAGATGTAGTTGTAAATTTCATGTGCCGCCATTACATTTTACTCTGATTCTGAGGGGGGTTGAAAGTAGCAGTGCAACAAACTTTTTCTCCAAATCCAACACGGCAGAATTACCAAGTCAGCAGAGAATAAGCAAGAAACTACACCAATTTCATGAGAGAGTCCCATTCAAAGCTTTAAAGATTTTTTTATAATGGAAATTTAGCTACTTGCATGACATCTTCACAGTGATACTGTTCGTGGTTGCTGACTCCATTCAGTAGCTTGTTGTGTGAGTTTCATTAAACTTCCGAGTTTCTGTTCTGATATCCTTCCCTCAGTGAAAACTCAGGCATTTTTTTACCCTGCTTTGGTAACCCTGCTCCTGTTTAACCAAGTTTTGAAGGAGGGTTAGTATCAGAACCTTATTCAGTATAAAGTCTGAATATTAGACAAATGTTTTGGCAACACTGAAGCAGTGGAAGAGTTGAGAGTGGTGCTAGAGAAATAGAGTTGAGTGTCAGCAGCAGATGTGGAAAATTATCTCATTTCTCAGGGTTGTTGTTCATCAGCACTAAGTATATCTTTGGGTTTATATTGAGATAAAACTTCATCTAGTTATTGATACTTTATTTGAGTGTGAAACTTGTCTGCCTGTATGTGGACCTAGGTTTGAAATGGTTGACTCATGATTCAGAAACAAAGTTGGTTCCAGATTCTTTGGCCAATTTCACTTGCCTTTTCTAATATACCTGAAGAACATTAGATGCTCTGCCTTGCTTTAACTAGCTCTCCAATCCTGATTCGATATTGGGACAGCTGAGGTGCACATCCTCTTGCTTTTGCTGCAAAAACGCTTTGGATAATTTGCAGTGATACTTTTCTAGCTATTTTGGTGAGAGAACAAGATTAATGGAAGGATTGTTAATTTTCTGTGTCATTCTTCGTTTCTCCAGCATGCTACATTCCAGAAAGCCAGTTGTTGAAAGATAGAACTGGAATCAACCTTTACACAGTTTGATATACATTTGTTTACAGAGTTACACATTTCGAGTATACACCTCCTAGCCCAACTACAGCTTGTGTCTGTGTCTGTTTATACTCTTTCGAGTTATCAACAGTCACAGATTGCAACTCTTTGAGTACAATCACAGTTCTTGGTTTTCCGGGAGTGGGACATGAACCCACAACCCTCTGATTCAAAGGCGAGGGTGCTATGAACTGAGCCACAGCTGACACCTCTGTGTATAGGCACAAGTGAATCCTGACTTAATACTCACCACCTGTTTATAATTAAACATAATTAAATTACAATTAACTCATTCTATATTAAATCATTTAATTTTGTTCATTAGTAAACGTCTTGTATTCCAGGCATGTTCTCAAACTGCTCTGTTTCCACCCTATGGCATATTGTTGGGAGAGGGCACCTAATGACGAGCATGCTTTGAATTCAAACAAAGTGCGATTTTCATTGGTTGAGCCCCAATTTTGGCAGCAATTCATACTAGAATTAGCTGTGCTTTTGAATTGTCAGAATGAATTCCAACAGTGAGTTTTCAATGCATTTTCATGGGAAGCATTTTTTGGCATAATTATGTTTTGAATTAGAAGGCATCTTTATTAAAGTGGCTTTGAATAAAGCAGAGCAGACAATTGAGAGGCATGATGAAACAAAAACCTTTTAGACTCATTGTAATATTTATGAGTGCCCAATTTCACAATTTGTGACCACTTTCAACAATTGGTTCAAGCATACAAATATTTTTATCAATTAAACTGACGAAGGAAAAATAGATGTTCTGTGTTCACTTTTTGGCGTTATCTATACCACAGAAAATATGTTAATGACCTCGTACATATTGCAGTGCTTTTATAAAAAAGATTGTTTAGTATAAAAGCCTCTCTACTAATGATCACATTGTATTAACATTTCCTTTGCGTTGTAATGCTTGGTTGGCTGACTTCTCTTGCACTTTTTACTTTTGAATATTTGCTGAATATTTCAGAACTAACCTAATAGTTAGTTGGTTGTAAGCCTCAATCATTCGTCTTTTCACTGTAAATGGCAACTTTAGAACATACAGTGCCTAAGAATTAATACATCAAAATATGGAACTTCCTTTTCACTGCACACATTTTCCTACTTGTAGGGGAAATACAATATTTTTCATCAGTATAGATATGCATACAGAACAAAAGATCATTGGCATTCTGAATAAAGTAGCGATGCTCCAGGAGCAACTAACGCCACTGATCTATAGTTGCATTGACTTTTTAAAAGTATTGCTCTAATTAATAACAAACAAGTGACTCTTTAAAATGTATTTTTTCCCTAGGATTCCAAATTGCCACCATCAATTCGGCAAACTTTGCTGGAACTATTTGGACAGATTGAGCGAGAATTTGAAAATTTGTACATTGAAAATTTGGAATGTGAGTATCATCTGTGTTCAGGCACTTGAATGACAATAGTCAAACCAATTTAGCCATTTGTTGTATGGGAAATAAGGAATCACTAAGTGTCTGCTTACCTTGCAGTGCGAAGAGAAATTGAAACTTTGAATGATCGACTGACAGCAGAAGGCCAAACAGTGGATGGGGGCGATTTAAGCAAAGGACAGTTGAAGGCAAAAGGTTAAGAAAATGAAGTTTTTAATTCTGTTCATATTCAGCATAAATATATTGACAATTTAAATATATAAAGCGGTGGAACTTACATCTACATACATTTACTATATTTGCAAGTTAATTTTTCGAGACCACAGCATGGTGGGCTGTGGTTTGAATGTTGCATGTAGTTTGGACAAGTCAATCTAGGAGCATGAAAAAGTCCAGTGTATAATAACTGGAATGATACCAGCGGTGGGAGAATATAATTATGATGAAAGAACAGTTTTAATTTTTGCAGTTTTTATTTTAAGGAATTTAAAAGGTGGTTCTAATATGTGTTTGAATTTCTGAGAGTATGAAAGGGTAACTTATTAAAAGGGGATATAAATTTAGGACTGATAGTGTAAGATCATAAGAAATAGGAGCAGGAATAGGCCATTTGGCCCATTGAACCTGCTCTGCCATTCAGTAAGATCATGGCTGATCTGATTGTGGCCTTAACTCCACTTTCCTGCCTGACCCCATAACCCTTGTAGATCAAAAATCTGTCTAATTCAGCCTTGAATGTATTCAATGACCCAGTCTCCGCTGCTCTCTGTGGAAGAGTATAAGTGCAAAGGGGAAGATTAAATAATGATTTTTTCACAAAGGATTATTAAACTATGGGATAAATTACAATATATAGCTATTGCAGTTGAGTCAATCATTAAGAGGAAAAACTAAGATATTGAGGATAAAGGTAACAAACTGGGGAATGAAATAGTGTCAGTATGAAACAGATGCTAGTGTAGCATGATGGACCAAAATGATAGCTTCTTGTGCTGAAATCGTGATACTATACTATTTGTTAGGCTGAATTTTATCTACTAAGTTGTGCACAAACATAAGTTGTTTGCCTTTGAGCGCTTACTCTCACATATAAGTATCATTCATAAATGGAACATATATCAAACATAATAAGTCGTTTGGCAGTACAGAACTTGAGTATTACCAAAAAAGAGACATGCTGTCTGAGCTTCTCATCTTGCACTCATCAGGATAGATTGCAAGATTACCAACAGTAAAGGGAACAACAAGTTATTCTGCAAAGAACAAGACCCTGCCTGTAAATATACGTAGCTTCTAGCATGCGTGAATGAGCCACGCTACGAACCTGATTGATAATCTTAAATTGGTTTTTACTGTACAATCAGGATTGTTTAGCAAGTGCTGTCCAATCACAGAATCACATCTAATGTTTGACACTTTGTTTTGAGTTTTGCAAGCATGGGCTGGCTGGGTATGGTCAGTACTTTGCCTGTTGCGAACAGGTAATACGTGCTATTTGATACAATCCCCCAGTCCACCTCAGTCTACCTCAGATTACCCTGGAAGGGTAAGATGTCTCAAAAATTTGAGGTGCAGGCGAAGCTAGCCATTTCATGCTGTTAGTATGCATTAGCAACATGAGTGGTATTCTCCACGAGCAGAATGCTGCCATCAAGCAAAAAAGACATTCTGCGCATGACACAAATGAGTAATGTGGTATATGAATATCATTTTCTATTTTTATCTCAGATTTCCAGCATCCACAGTGTTTTGCTTTTATTATATGAATTTCAGTGCCAGCTTGATGCTAGGTATGTAGGCTGTACTTCCCAGTGACTGACGGGTGGTATCAAATGGCACGCCCTTTGACAGTTGGCAACAGGCAAAGTACTGAGCGTGCTTACAAAACTCAAATCTAGTGTCCAATATTAGATGTGTAACCGCGATTGGACACCATTTGCTAAACAATCCTGAGGGTGCTAAGAATTACACTGAAAACCATTTTAAAACTATCAGTCTGGCTTGCAGCGTGGCTCACTTACGCCTGCTAGAAGCCACAGATATTCTAGCCAAAGATAGTCACACGGGGCCCTGTCCTTTGCAGACAGGAGGAGCATGTCCATGCATTGCGCCTTTTTCAACTAAACTAAAGCTTGGGGGACAGCCATTCCTTGGCTCACACCCCATGGCAATGTCTTGATCAGAGTCAACCTGCCTGATTTGAATTTCAACAAAAGCTTGGCAGTTGACTGTTCCCTGCTGCATTCTACATGGCAATGCCTCTACCAATCAGAGTCAATTGCCAACCAATCAGCACTCTCTTCATTCAGTATAAATTGTTGTTCCCTTTACTGTTGGTAATCTTGTAATCTGTCCTGATGAGTGCAAGATGAAAAGGTTAGATAGCATGTCTCTTTTTTTAAGCTATACTCAAACATAATTATAAAGTTCTCAAAGTTAATGTTTGAAAAGTAGGAGTTAAACCTGAAAACCTAGTGTTGATTCTCTTCTACTTACCTAAAGTTTACCTATTTATCCAATTGTTGGCATTTAATTTGACCTGTATTTTATATAACAAAGAGGGGAGATGGTGGGGTAGTGGTAATGTCACTGGACTAGTAACCCAGAGGCTCAGGCTAATGCTCTGGTGACATGAGTTCAAATCCCACCACAGCAGCTGGTGGAATTTAAATTCAGTTAATAAATCTGGAAGATAAAGTTAGTCGCATTGATGGTGACCATGACAACTATCATCGATTGTTTTAAAATCCCGCCTGGTTCACTAATGTCCTTTAAGAAAGGAAATCTGCCATCCTTACTCAGTCTGACCTTCATGTGTCTCTGGACACATGGCAGCTAAGAGTCATCTGTGGTTTGAGATAGTTGTTAAAGGCTGGGAGAGCGATGGAGAGGTTTAGGCTGAGTTCCAGAGAGTAGAGCCAAGATAGCTGAAAGTTTTTTGTTGTCAGTAATGGGATGAGACAATCAACAGAAAGCTACTGTTGAAAGAATGAAGAGCTTGGGACAGACAAGGCTGGAGGAGGCCACAGTGGTGGAATGAGGTGGGAATTAAATACTCTTTTTTTTACTGGTAGCTTGCATTTCATATCATGGATTAATAATGGGAAATGATACTGTTCTTCAGTCCCAGTTGCAAGTGGATTTTGTTAGATAAGTGAGTTTATTGTGACATTAAATTTCTACCTATTGTTCTCTGTTATGTGATATATTTCAACAAATAAATATTGCACATTTTCCACACTAGGTGCACTTGTGATCACCCCCAACTTTGTGATTTATCCCATGCCATGATCACTTTTTCTTTTAAGATTTATTCATCACAGTCCAAACAGTTGGCTAGTATATTTTAAAAAAATCATTGGTGATTGCTGGCAACATCATTTGCACCAAGTTTTGTCTCTGTGAATAGTTGCTTAAAGGAAAATAAGGTACTTAACTTTTTGTTTCTTTCCCTGAAACTTTTGATATGCATCTTAAGTCTGGTTAAGAATTGGTTCAATGTCTGTCTTGCACACAGCATTCATTGGTTGATAAAAATGTTGATTGTATTTGTGCAGCCAGCCACAGTACTAGCCAGTTATCTCAAAAACTGAAAACAACTTACAAGGCCTCTACTAGCAAGGTATGTGGTTGATATGTATTCAAAGCATGCCATCATAACTTATTGAAAAAAGATTGCAGCTGAATGCACTAATTTTAAGTGATTCACTTTATTACTCTGTTGACTTTTCAGTGGAAAAGAATCTTACAATTAAAAATGTATACATTAACAAATGGTTGGACTAAAATGTGATTTGTGATTTTTAAAAATATATATACTTTAAGTGTTAGCTGTGGCTTAGCTGGCAGCACTCTCACTTTTTAGTCACAAGGTTCCAGATTCAAGTCCCATTCCAGGGCTTAAATAGAAAAATCAAGGCTGACGCTCCAATGCATTACTGAGGGAGTGCTGCACAATTGAAACGTTATACTGAGACCCATTTGCCCTCTCGGGTAGGGTAGAAGATCCCACAGTACTATTCAAAGAAGAGCAGTGGAGGCATCACCAGTGTCCTAGCCCATGTTTGTCCCTCAATCGACATCAAAAAAACAGATAATCTGGCCATTGCCACATTGTTTGTGGGAGCTTGATGTGCGCAATTGGCTGCTGCATTTCCTGCATTGCAAAAGTGACTATACTTCAAAAGTACTTAATTGGCTGTGAAATGCTTTAAGAGACCTGGTATGAAGGGATTTACACTATCTTAAAACCCAGAGTAAGAAAATTCTTGTTGAGGAATAACATCTTGGCAAAAAGGATAATCACTAATTTAGAATGCAAACTAATGAGGTTTATTGGCCAATAAAGATTGCTACTTAACATTACACTAGTTGAGGCATGGCACAAGTTCATCCTGTGTTGGTGAGTCTTTCCCATGGATCTCGGGACTTCCGGGGGGGAGTCTTGGTTCCTTGAACCTGATCCCTTGACTCATGACCTCCTTTGAGATTTTAGCTTAGCCATCTTAACTCTAACATACATAGAAATCCCTTTGCAGCTTTAAGACTTCAACTCTAGTAGATCATTTTTCAACCCACAACTTCCCAGTCTAATTTAACTGCTGAAGCTCCCAATCCACCTTAACTGCTGAAGCTACACACTTCACAGCTAAGTGACTAAGATTGCACTTTACTACTGATTCTCCCAAGCTAGACTTTAGTTGACAGCTAAGTGGTTATATGTTTTCTATTCACCCAATCTTAAGGCAATTATTTTAGCCCTGGCAAACCTGTCTATACTGGATCCGCTGATCTCTCACTGGATTCTGATGGCAATCCTCAACCCTGTGACAATTTCTTTAGTCAATAGCTAAGCCTAATACTGGGTTCTTATGGTAACCGCTTGGCTTGTGACAAATACCCATTGACTGGCAATGTCCTACGCAAATGCTAACTTCCTAGTAAGTGCCTACTCCTAACTCCCAACAGATGCTCACAAGCAAGTGTCCTGTGACAAATGCTAACCCTTGGTAAGTGCAAAATCCTCAGTGGCGCACCCCCATTTTATACCCTTTTTGCAGGTAGCTTTGCAACATTTATCCCAAATAATGCGCACCTGAATCAACACAACTAACAACACCTAACCCGATATTTGCAACTCTTGACCAATGGGAAGAGCGCTCCTGGCTTCCCCACAACAACCTAACTTTAATTTGTACCTCTTACTGGGGGGGCTCTGGAACATTTAGTCCACAGACCATTCTTATAGCCAATCAACATTTTAGCTTTGCCTTCCATTTACTGGTAAGTTGGACTCACTAGAGCCCAAAGGTGCAAATGTGTCCTAGCCATAACTCCAGTTCACTCCACATATTATTTCTTAAAGCTGCATCACAGTATTTGCCAACTTTAAGATTTTCTTAACAACATATGCCAAAATTCACAAAGCATCCTAATAATACATCCAAATTAAGACTTTATCATTAAGCTTATGTACAATACAATTTGATAATGTAAACCTTATTAATTACACAAATGTGGCAGTGAGGTGAAGTCTAACCGATGGTTGTGAATGCAGGTAAATGCAAGTCTTTCTTTTCTTTCTGTCTTTAAACTAAAAACATTTGTTTGATGAATGTGCTGCAAACTGATCTGGAAATGGTATATTCTTGCACTGTGTTCTCAGTGAGCAACAAATCTCAGTCTTTTCTTCTGCTTATGATATAGCGGTCAAACTCTTTCCCAGGCAAAGCAGTTGGAGCACGCAACTTCTACATGGGAAGTTGGGAGTTGTGGGGTGGAGACTCATGGGTAATTTCTCTTCCAGTAAATCCATTTGCATGTTGCATCCAATTGGTAACAGTGATGAAATTGGTGCAGCCTAGCGGACTTCCAAATGTTTTTTGGAAAATATAACAATAAAATTGCTTTTGATGGAACGTAATACATTTTGAAACATCAGTAACATTGCGTATGTATGATATGTGATTAACAGCAGAGAATGTACATATATTTGTGTTTGAAATTAATTATGTCCTTTTATAACTTGAATGTAAAAACGGTAATAAAATATAAACTTACTAACAAGAAGTTGGGCATCAACTTTCATAAAGTGTTATTTTCTACGTTTTGGGATCAACAGGAGATTAAATGTGGTCTCCAATAACCTTTATAGCTGCAAGGGTTCTAGAGGAAGAAAGTTTTCTATAGGTGACTTCTGGCCCCATGCTAGAAATACTGAATATGCCAGTAAGTTTCCTGTGGCATTTCACATTCCAGATAAAAATAAAAGGAGAAAAGTTGGAAACAAATGTAGGTAGGATATTAAAATTCAGCAATGTTCAAAGGAGAATCTGCGGCAGGGAACGGAGGAGGTTCATAGCTTCCTATACTAACACCTAAGTTGTTGGGAGGCGGGTAGAGAAGTTGCTTCAGTGTCACATACTTCGGAGATCTAAATCATGATATATTATTGACAGTGGTATTGAAGGAATTCTCATTTTAAATGGCCACTTAACCACCATTATTCTAATAAAAAGTGCTCCAGTTTTTCCAATCTTCTCATAACTAAAATCTCTCATTTTTGGTATCAGCATAGTGTAGAATATCTCTACACCCATTCCATGGCCTTGATTTTCTTGCTAATGGACAAAATATTCCACGTGGCATGCCCAATGATTTAAATAGGCTTAGAAGTGCCTCTTTGCTGGGATTTCGTTTGTTTCTGTAACAGCTTTGACAGCTTGTCATCTCCCTTTCACAGATTTGTGTATTTGAATCCAAAAATGTCTCTTCCCACCATTCCTTTTAAAGTTTTACCATTTAGTGTATATATCCTGCCAAAGTGCATCACCCCACATTTCATCTGATGCCTATCTGCCCAATTTACTAGCTTGAGTATGACCTCGGGTGGCTTATAGCACCATTCACAGTTAACCAAGCTTCTTATTTTTGTGTCATTCTGTTGTTTAGGATGAGAAAAGCCTATTCGGTCCAAGCGCAGTCACCAGTTTGCTTTGCCCAAATGTTTTAATGGGGAATTGGTGATGTGTTTCATTACATCAACCAGTTGTAGATATGAACAACAAGAAGGCAAGTTTACATGTTGGTGGAAGCTTTCTCTGATTGGGAGTAGGACAAGTAGGCAGCGAGCAAGATTTAGAGGGACCATGCCACATGAAACTTCCCAGATATTCATCAGGAAAGGATGCAGGATGGAATATGAGCACAGTATACAACCTGCTTTTTCTATCAAAGGGCACTCAACTATAATGCTCAGTTGAAATTTATGACCTCTGTAATATGGTATGTTCAACGTAGAGGTTTGAAGTGGTCCTTATTATTTTGTTGCAGTTAAGGGTCACAGTTAGCCTTCTTACTTATTCTCGGTGTCCTTCGCCAGTCTTCCTTTGTTCATGGGTAGCACTGTTCTAGCTCCCAATAGTTAGACAGCATTGAGTAGAAGGTGATGAGGAGTCATTTACTTTGTGCTTAAGGTGAAAGATGGGGCTCTGGAACTGGTATTTGATCTATGGGTGGTTCAAGTGGTCCTGTTGTTGATGTGAAACTTGCAGGCAAGCTGCTGGAAGGACATAATATAGCCTTTGTGGAGTAGCTTCCGTATTTTGATAATGCTTTTTTCCTACCTTACACCTAACTTTCGGTGAATGCCTGTGGGAGATTATTATTGCAATATGACATTAACAGGACTGAGAGGCCGGCAAACATTTTCCATTAATGGAAGCTGCTTCCCAGGCCACTAGTGTTTTTTTGGATTCCTGCAAGTGTATTCTGGGCTTCGTGTTAGTTGGGGAGTGGGGTGCAAGGTGGCACTTATCTTCATGCTTGGCCAGAGATTCTGTGGGGAGAATGGATCCCAAGCAATGATTCCCTGGAACTATGGCTTCTTATTAGTAATGCTTGTAGTTCAGGAAACCTATCCTCCAAGTGCAGTGAGTTAAAGCTGACATGTTTGTACTGAGATTCACTATTTATGCTGAGGCTTTCAGTGACGATGTCTTAATCAGCTCGCCTTGAACTGCCATCAGAAGGTAATTTAAATAATTAATCAAACCACGTGTGTTCACACAGGACCACTGTACAGCTAAATGAAGGCCAGCTCTAACTTTTCCTTAGCAAAGGCATCAAAGAACCTTTCTCCCTAGTGCAAAAAGTCTGATATAAAGGTGAATTAGCTAAAACAATTTTATTTAACTTTGTATTCATACGATTCAGACTACTGCAAGTTTCAGTATAACTAGACTGATGCTTGTCATCTGTCAGCAGTATCTAAATCATCATAATTACAGGAAAAATATATGTGCATCATAGTATACTAGCTATAGCTGGGTTTTGCTTAGTAACAGTACGACAGTGCTGCATTCAATGCCCTTGATGTAGCATGAACTTGGCAAAGCTTTTTTATAGTTTATATTCAATGCAATATTGAATAGACTTCCATTGTTCTGTCCAACATTCCATCCAAACTCTCTTTTCATGTAGCAGGCTGCTGCGGCATCAGTCTATTATCTGGGATGTTCTGGCTTAATCTCTTGAATTGTCTACTTTACATCCTAGCTTTAGCTGATATTTCACATATAGACAAAAGGAGAACAAGAGAGAAAAATGGTCCATCAAACCTGTCCCAATCTAAAATGATGTAATTTAGATGCATCATCACTCCTAAATTTTCTTCTCTCCCATAGTCATACAATTTCTTGGGAGAGAAAGAAAAAAAAATAAAAAGCTTCAGGGCAATTTAGAAAAACAACAAATGATACTTCTCCAATTTCAAAAGATAATCAAGTGTCAGGAGACAGCAGGACTGTACCTTCCCTGCTGGTAGTTATACTGTGCCTTCTCTCTGTGCATAGTCCAGGGATTTGCCAGCTTAATGGACCACATTTTAATATTATGCCGACACTGAGGTCCAAATCATCTTTCATTAACTCTATTTGTGTGAGAATAAAAATGGAGTGTGCTCTGATTCCTGGGGTTTTGCCACTTCCTATCATTCTCTAGTTCAGACAGCTCTCGTTTATCTTTATCCTTTGTTTGCTGCCCATCAGCCAGCTTTATACTGATGCTGCTATAATTTTGTTGAAATCATATGCCTCCATTTTTATAATGAGCTTTCTATGAGGCATTTTCTGAAAAGCTGTCTACACTGCATATGCTGCATTCTGTTTATCCAATTGGTCATTACCTCAAAGAACTATGAAATTTGTCAAGCACAAATTACCTTTAACACAATCGTCTTTTCTGTACTTGATTATTTCATGCATTTCAAAGTGCATCACTTTATTAATTTTAGTCCATTTGCTGCATGAATGTCTTACCTTACTATTGGCGACTGTTTTAATTGTTTTTGGATGTCTTGCTGTATTAAGAAACACTGAGGCAGGAAGATACCTGTGAAATAAATAGGAAAAACCAAAAAGGGGAGAGACAAATGGAAGGGCAAAATGTGTTTGATTTATATTTAACTCCTGTTGATCCAATTTTGTTTCATTTTTATAGCTGCTATGTTTTCACTAAAAAAATCTGCCATCTACTTGACTCCTTTCTGCACTACCTATTGTTACCACACAGTGGTAGTGTTCTATTTGTGTTTTCCTGGCTTCATTCACGTTAACTCCTATTTATTGATGAAAGAAATTCTTAACAACTACCCTGTTTAATGTCGTGTATGGACCTCCAAAACTAGTATTTCATGATATTTGCAATAGTAAACAAAAATGACATTGTCGTCTAGGTGTTCAAGATCTTCCAGCTTTTGAGTGGTACAGTTTTTTTTGTTTTCTTTATTTTACAAACTTTTTCTGCAATTGGGTGGCTTTAGTAAATGATAAAGTAGACACACTTAAAACATGAATATTAGCAAATTAAAGCACTGAACAGATATTACTTTGCTTAGGCAATTCAAATGTGGAACTCTGCTAGATGGAGTAGTTGAGGCAAATAGTACAAATACATTTAAGGGGAAGCTCGACAAGTAAATGAGAGAGAAAGGAGTGGAAGGCTATCTTGATAGGATTATATGAAATAAGGTGGAAGGAGGCTCCTGTGGAACATTCATACTGGCATAGACCAGTTGGGCTGAATGGCCTGTTTCAATGCTGCAAGTTCTATGTAGATTGCTCTTGTAAAGTTGACACCACTAACGTGGCTGTGACTACCCAGAAGTTATCTCCTGCCATCTGTGTTACTGCATTTATTTTATAAATGTGAAAACGACCACATGCGTTTGAGGATAGTCCAATATACTTGTGAAGTAATCTCAGCTAAGTACAGTATTCAAAGTATACTTGTTTCATATATATTCAGAAATTCAATCAGTAGATTAGTTTTCAGCGCAGTAGTTTGCTCCTTGTGTTAATTTATTTTCATATTCACTACATACAGCCTTCTGTACTACAGAACATACTTACAATCAAACACTGTACTATTGAAATGTATATGTGATCGTGCCAAAATCACACACTGATAATTTTTTGACTAATTTGTAGCTTTTGGAGTATTACAGAGTGACTTTTGCATCCATTAAAAAAAGAAACAAATGCCCTGTCTTGCAGGAACTCAGTTCTGAAGAAGAGTCACATTTGACTCGAATGTTAACTCTGGTCCTCTCTCCACAGATGCTGCCAGACCTTCTGAGTTTATCCAGCACTTTCTGTTTTTATTTCAGATTTCCAGCATCTGCAGTGCTTTGCTTTTATTTTATAGAATTTAAAAAGCTGACCTTTCAGCTCCAGAACTTAAATTTTAATGTAACCTGGATGGAGGTCTTTTCCATTTGTGGTCTTGCTTTAGATACCAAAGAAACAGCTGGAGGAAATGAAAATATCACATTGATGCAGTAGCGGGTGTTCTTTTGAGGTGTTGCTGAGATAACAACAGCGTAAAGGGTATTCAATGCCACGCTAAAAGTTTTTGTCCCTCTCCTGGGGGTGTTTGACACTGACAAGCATAGAAATGGACTTCCAAAGTGCCACATAATAGACTTGCCAGCAAAGTTGAAGCCCATGGAATAAAAGGAATAGTGGCAGCATCAATATGGAGTTGGCTGAGTAACAGAAAACAGAGTAGTGGTGAACAGTTGTATTTCAGACCAGAGGAAGGTATGCAGAGGTCGGTACTAAGACCATTGTTTTTCTTGATGTTTATTAATGACTTAGACTTGAGTGTACAGGGCACAATTTCAAATTTAAAGATGACACAAAACTTAAATGTATAGTGATTTGTGAGGAGGTTACTGATGGACTTCAAGAGGATATAGACTGGTGGAAAGGGTCAACATGTGACAGGTGAGTTTTAATGCAGAAGTGTGAAGTGATACATTTTGGTAGGAACAAAGGGGTGAGAGAGAACTAAAGGGTACAGTTTTAAGGGGTCTGTAGAAATAGAGAGACCTGGGCTATATATGTGCACAAATTGTGGAAGGTGGCAAGGCAGGTTGAGAAAATAGTTAAAAAGACATACCGGATCCTGGGCATTGAGTACAAAAGCAGGGAACTTGAGGTCAAACTTTCCAAAAACTCTGGGTCAGCCTCAGTTGGAGTATTCTGTCCACTTCTGGGTGCCGCATTTTAGGATAAATGTGAAAACTTTGGAGAAGGTTCGGAAAAGATTTACAAGAGTGGCTCCAGGAATCAGGGACTTAAGTTACTTGGCTAGATTGCAGAATCTGGTATTCTCTTTGGAGATGAGAGATTGAGAAATTTGATAGAGGTTACAAAATCAAAAGGGATCCAGCAGATAGAGAGAAATTTTTCCCATTGGCAGAAGGATTGAAAACCAGAGGGTACACATTGGCAAAAAAAAAGGCAACATGTGAGAAAAGTTATTGCTCATGGAATAAAAGGGACAGTAGCAACATGTATCCAAAATTGGCTGAAAATTAGGAAGCAGAGAGTAATGGTCAATGGATATTTTTTGGGCTGGAGGAAGGTTTGTAGTGGAGTTTACCAGGGCTCAGTTTGGGACCCTTGCTTTTCCTGATATATATTAATGATCTAGATCTTGAGATGCAAGGGACAATTTCAAAGCTTGAGGATGATATGAAGCTTGGAAGTGTTGTGAGCTGCGAGGGGGCCGGTGTGGAACTTCAAGAAGACATAGACAAGTTGGTGGAGTGGGCAGATAGGTGGCAAATGAAGTTCAATGTGGAGAAGCATGAGGTGATGCATTTTGGTAGGAAGAACATGGACAAACAATGTAATATAAGGGGTGAAATTTTGAAGGCGGTGCAGGAGCAGAAAGACTTGGGTGTATATTTCCCTAGATCATTGAAGGTGGCAGGGCAGATGGAGAGAGCAGTTAATAAAGCATATAGTACCCTGGGTTTTATTAATAGGGGCATAGAGTGCAAGAGCAGGGAGTTTATGCTGAATTTGTATAAGACACTCATTAGACCTCAGTTGGGATATTGGGTACCCTTCTGGGCACCATATAATAGGAACGATGTGAACACATTGGAGAGAGTGCAGAAGAGGTTTACAAGAATGGTTCCAGGGATGAGAGGCTTCAGCTTTGAGGATAGATTGGAGAGGTTGGGACTGTGCTCCTTGGAGAGAAGAAGGCTGAGAGGAGATTTGATAGAGATGTTCAAAATCATGAGGGGGCTGGACGGAGTAGATAGGGAGAAGCTGTTCCCACTTGTAAATCAAGAATGAGAGGCCACAGATTTAAAGTGACTTGCAAAAGAAGCAAGTGTGACGTGAGAAAATCTTTTTCACACAAAGCATGGTTCAGGTCTGGAATGCAGTGCCTGGAAGTATGCAGGAGACAGGTTCAATCGAGGCATTCAAGAGGACATTAGATGATTATTTGAATAGAAACAATGTGCAGTGGTACGGGGAAAAGGCAGGGCAATGGCACTAGGTCAAATGCTCATTTGGAGAGCTGGTGCAGACATGATGGGTCAAACGGCCTCCTTCTGTGTTGTTAAGATTCTGTGAAAAACCTTTTTAGACAACGAGTGATTTGGATCTAGAATGCACCACCTGCGAGTGTGGTGGAGGCAGATTCAATAGTGGTTTGCAAAAGGGAATTGGATAAGCACCTGAAGAGAAAAAACAGTACAGGGCGAAGGGGAAAGGGTGGGAGAGTGGGATAAGATTGCCATTCCATGGTTCTGTTCTATGACATAGAACCGAAAATTTGTAAACATTCCATTTCCTGGCATTGACATCATCGTCTAAATTTTTTTCACTTTTTAAGAACAATTCCTTGAAAAGTGGGTGACACTGGGAAGTCAATATTTAATCACTGATCCCTTGTCCTGAGACCATTAAGGATCGATACATAGCATG
The DNA here is from genome assembly GCF_964194155.1 of Cetorhinus maximus. Lineage (NCBI taxonomy): Eukaryota > Metazoa > Chordata > Chondrichthyes > Lamniformes > Cetorhinidae > Cetorhinus > Cetorhinus maximus. The sequence goes on from NC_135881.1 coordinate 31,562,703, forward strand.
AGCCAGGAGTTACTTGTAGGTCACATCAGGTAGGAGATAATAGGGTGTTAATGGACTAGTTGAGGTTCTTGACTATTTATCAGCTTTCATTGTCACTTTCTGATAACAGCAAATTACCAGGTTTATTGAATTTAGTTCCGTAATTTGGTATGCTGGGATTGAAACGCATGACCTTTAGATTAAGGTTGAATGTAGGAACCATGAGGCACCAAATTTATACTTCCTGTCTCCCAAAAGCCTTGTACAATTTAACTGCAGATCATGTTACTTGCTAACTTTATTGTCAGAGTTATTGGAGCATCTTTTTCCTAAATGTCAACCTTGGCTCAGTGGTAGTACTCGGGTGCTGCCTTGCTGGACCAAGCCTCCAACTGTTCTCTCAGCTGGATGTAAAAGATGTCATCATGCTATTTGAAGAGTAGTGGAGTTTTTAAAAATTCATTTACGGGATGTGGGCTTCGCTGGCTAGGCCAGTATTTATTGTCCATTCCTAATTGCCCTTGAGAAGGTGTTGGTGAACCACCTTGAACTGCTGCAGTCTCTGTGGTTTGGTTCACCCACAGTGCTGTTTGGAAGGGAGTTCCAGGATTTTGACCCAGCGACAGTTAAGGAACAGCGGCATATTTCCAAGTCAGGATGGTAAGTGGCTTGGAGGAGAACTTGCAGGTGGTGGTCTTCCCATATGTCTGCTGCCCTTGCCCTTCTAGATGGTAGATGGGTTTGGAAGATGCTGCCTAAGGAGCCTTGCTGAGTTTCTGCAGTGAATCTTGTAGATGGTACACATTGCTGCCAGTTTGTCGGTGGTGGAGGGAGTCAATATTTGTGGAAGGGGTGCCAATCAAACAGGCTGCTTTGTCCTGGCTTGTGTCAAGCTGCTTGAATGTTGAGGGAGCTGCACTTATCCAGGCAAGTGGAGAGTATTCCATTACACTCCTTACTTGTGCCTTGTAGTTGGTGGACAGGCTTTGGGGAGTTGGGAGGTGAATTACTCATCGCAGGATCCTTGTCTCTGACCTCTGTAGCCACAGTATTTATTTGGCTAGTCCAGTTCAGCTTCTGGCCAATGGTAACCTCCAGGATGTTGATAGGGGGATTCAGCGATGGTAATGCCATTGAATGTCAAGGGATGATAAATTATCTATTGTTGGAGATGGTAATTGCCCGGCACTTGTGTGGCGTGTATGTTACTTGCCACTTATCAGCCCAAGCCTGGATATTGCCCAGGTAATGCTGCATTTGGACATTTACTGTTTCAGTGTTTGAGGAGTCGCGAATGTTGCTGAACATTGTGCAATTATCAGCGAACCTCCCCACTTCTGACCTTATGATGGAAGGAAGGTCATTGATGAAGCAACTGAAGACGGTTGGACCTAGGACAGTACCCAGAGAAACTCCTGCAGTGATGTCCTGGAACTGAAATGGTTGACTTCCAACAACTGCAATCTTCTTCCTTTGTGCTGGGTATAACTCCAAACAGTAGAGAGTTTTCCCCCTGATCCCCATTGACTCCTGTTTTATGAGAACCCCTTGATGACACACTTGGTCAAATGCTGCCTTGATGTCAAGAGCAGTCACTTTCAGCTTACCTCTGGAGTTCAGCCCTTTTTTCTGTGTTTGAACCTAGGCTGTATTGAGGTCAGGAGCTGAGTGGTCCCAACTGGGCATCAGCGAGCAGGTTACTGCTAAGCAAGTGCTGCTTGAATGCATTGTTGATGACCCATTCCATCACTTTACTGATGATGGACAGTAGACTGATGGGGTGGTAATTGGCTGGGTTGGATTTATCCTGCTTTTTGTGTGTTCTGGCCAATATTTAATCATCATAATTTTTCCAAAAAATAACCAAAAATATTACCCTGGGACCCCACTTTAAAGCAGTCCATTGAAACAGTATATCAAGATCGTTTAATAGTTGAGACCGTGTTACAATGGGGCCCCAGGGTTTTTGGTGGAAAACACATCTGGCTGGATCTAAAGGTATGGGTATGCTCATATTTTTGTTTTCCTAAATCAAGCAGCCTTTCCTCCCAGGCTAGGAAGCACTCGTGGCTTTGTCTTTTGCTGGTGCCTAGCACTCAGGCCTATACAGCAGGAATTATTGGACAACCAGCAGCAGCACTAGCAGATTTACCTCTTTCCTAACATGGGTGGTGAGGTCAACTGAAATGCATTTACAGCTGCCTCAGCAGAGCTCATTTACTAAGTTGGAGGTTTTGCCGGACTTGTGTGGTTTAATATCACAATGGACAATCCTATTAAAATGAAAGTGTTGAAGTCCAAGACGGATCCACATACCAAGTTCCGAGTTATATTGGAGCCCCAGCGTAGTTGGTAATTTATTTCATTGCTGCTTTTGTGACCTTGCTTTCATACGGACATACGAATTAGGAGCCGGAGTAGGCCATTCGGTCCTTTGCGCCTACTCAGTTATTCGTTAAGATCATGGCTGATCTCATTGTGGCCTCAACTCCACTTTCCTTCCTACCCCCTCTCCCCTTTGACTCCCATGTCAATCAAGAATTTATCGTAACTCAGCCTTAAAGATATTCAATGACCCTGCCTCCACCACTCTCTGGGGAGAGAATTCCACAGACTCATGACCCTCCAAGAGAAACATTCTCCTCACCTCTATCTTAAATGGGAGACCCCTTATTTGTAAACCGTGTTCCCTAGTCCTCGTCTCTTCCACAAGGAGAAACATCCTTTCAGCATCTACCCTGTCAAGTCCCCTCAGGATCTTGTATGTTTTAATAAGATCGCCTGTCATTCTTTTAAGTTCCAGTGGATACAGGCCGAGCCTGTCCAAGGAGCTTGGCCGAGCCTGTCCAACCTTTCCTCATACGATAACCCACTCATCCCAGAAACCTGTCGAGTGAATCTTCTCTGAACTGCTTCTCATGCAGTTATGTCCTTTCTTAAATAAGGAGACCAAAACTGTACTTGGTACTCGATGTGGTCTCAATACCTTATACAACTATAACAAAACATCCCTACTTTATATTCCATTCCCCTTGCAATAAGCAACCTTCCATTTGCTATCCTAATCACTTGCTATACCCGGATACTAACTTTTTGTGATTCATGTACCAGGGCACCTAGATCCCTCTGTACCTCAGAGTTTTGCAATCTCTCCTCATTTCAATAATATGCTGCTTTTTTATTCTTACTGCCAAAGTGGACAAGTTCACATTCCCCACATTAAACCCCATCTGCCAATTTTTTGTCCACTCACTTAACCTGTCTATATCCCTTTGCAGACTCTTTCAGCCTTCTTCACAACTTACTTTTCTACCTATCCTTGTGTCATAAGCAAATTTAGCAACCATACATTCAGTCCCGTCATCTGAGTTATTAATGTAGATTGTAAATAGCTGAGGGCCCAACACTGATCCGTGTGGCACTCCGCTCGTTACGTCTTGCCAACCTGAAATTGACTCATTTATGCGTCCTCTCTATTTCCTGTTAACTAACCAGTCCTCTTTCCATGCTAGTATGTTACCCCTCACACTATGAGTTATTTCCTTACCTTTGATGTTGTACCTTATCAAATGCCTTCTGGAAATTTAAGTACAGCGCATCCTCAGGTTCCCCTTTACCCATGTTGCATTTTACTTCCTCAATTAACTCTAATAAATTAGTCAAACATGATTTCCCTTTCACAAAACCATGCTGACTCTGCATGTTTGCATTGAGATTTTCTAAGTGCCCCACTCTATGACCTCCTTAATAATAGATTCCAGCATTCTCCTTAAGACAGATGTTAAGCTAACTGGCCTGCAGTTTCCTGCTTTCTGTCTCCCCCTGTTGAACAGAGGAGTTACATTCGCTATTTTCCAAACTGCTGGGCATCTAGGGAATTTTGGAAAATTAAAACCAAGTTCTTCCCTTCCTTTCACCTCTTGATGCACACTTATTTCTGGGATGTTATTTGTATCCTTTACAGTGAGGGCAGTTACAAAATATATATTCAATTTATCCGCCATTTTGTTATTTTTTAATGTTAATTCCCGAGATTCATTCTGTTGAGGATCAACGTTCACTTTACTTACGTTTTTCCTTTTTAAATACTCTTACCATCTGTTTTTCTATTTAAAGCTAGCTTTCTGTTGTATTCTCGTTTCTCCCTTCTTAATTTTTTTTGGCCATTCTTTGCTTTCTTTTATATTTTGTCCAATCTTCTAAACTGCCAATCACCTTTGTGGAATTGTACGCTTTTTCCCTTAGTTAGCCATGGATGGTACATCCTTTCCCTAGAGTATTTCCTTCTCACTGGAATGTATCTTTGTTGAATGTTACAGATGTCTGACACTGCATCCCTACCGACTTATCCCGTAACCTAATTAACCAGTTCACTTTAGCCAGCTCTGTCTTCATATCCTCATAATTGCCTTTATTTAAGTTCAAAACACTAGTCTTGGACCCACCCTTCTCTCCCTCAAACTGAATATGAAATTCAGCCATGTTTTGATTACTGCTACCTGGGGTGCCTTTACTATGAGATCACTAATTAATCCTGTCTCGTTGCACATTACCAGATTTTGTGTAGCCTGCTCTCTGGTTGGCTCTAGCACATGCTGCTGTAAGAAATTGTTCCAAAAACACTCTATGAACTCACCCCCCTGGCTACCTTTGCCAATCTGATTTGCCCAGTCCATATATAGATTAAAATCACCCATGATTGTTGCTGTACCTTTCTCCCAAGTCCCATTATTTTTTCCTTTATACTCCACCCTTCAATATCGTTACTGTGTTAGGAGGCCTATAAACCACTCCCACAAGTGACTTCCTACCTTTACTATTTCTTATCTCTACCCAAACTGATTCTACATCTTAATCTTTAGAACTAAGGTAATCTCTCTCTCTATTGTTCTAAAGTCACCCTTAATTAACAGAGCTCCCCCTCCACCTTTTCCAAGCTTCCTGTCCCTCCGAAATGTCATGTACCCATGAATATTCAGCTCCCAGCCTTTGTCACCTTGCTGCCCTGTCTGTGTAATGGCCAGCAGATCATACGTTTTTATTCCTATTGGAGCTGTTGATTCGTCTGTTTTATTACAAATGTAGGGTGCATTCAGATACAAAGCCATTAATTCTATTTTCCATTTTTGAAATCTCTGGCCTTATCTGCTGGCACACTCTTAAGTTTGTACACTCTGTCCCTTCCTGCCACGCTCTGATGATCACTTCTGTTATTGCTACCTTGTTCTCTTGCCTTGTTTTCTCTCTTTAATTGACCACATCTTCCCACACTTGATCCTTTGCCCCCACTATTTACTGTCCTAGATGTACGACTCACCAAAACACTGATCCCAACATGGTTCAGGTGAAGACCGTTCCAGTGGTACAGCTTCCCTCAGTACTGATGCCAGTGTCTCATGAACAGAAACCCATTTCTCCCACACCAATCTCTGAGCCACACATTCAACTCCCTAATATTATTTACCCTACACCAATTTGCTTGTGGCTCAGATAATCCAGAGATTTTCTTTGAGGTTCTGCTTTTTAATTTAGCCCATAGCTGCTCATACTCCCTAAGCAGAACTGCTTCCCCAGTCCTACCTATGTTTTTGGTACTTGCATGGACCATGACCATTGGATCCTCCCCCTCCCTCTGCAAGTTTCTCATCAGCCCTAAGCAAATGTCCTGAACCCTGGCATTAGGCAGGCAGCACAGCCTTCTGGACTCTCAGCTGCAGAGAACTGTGTCTATCCCCCTCTCTATGCTGTCCCCAACTACTACCACATTGCTCTTTACTCCCCCTGCTTTATTGGCCTCCTGTACCATGGTGCCATGGGCAGTTCATTCATTCGCTCTCTAGGCCCCACTTCCATCCATACAGGTTGGGAGCTCCACAAACCTGTTGAATAGTTACAAAAGGCTGAGGCTCCTCCACTTCTGGGTCCAAATACTTGCCTCACTCACAGTCACACCCTCCTGTTCCTGACCATTGACCAAATCAGAAGACCCTGTCCTAAGGGGTGTGACTGCCTCCTGGAACAAAGTATTCCAGTAACTTTCCCCCTCCCTGATGTGTCACAATGACTTCAGCTTGGCCTCCAGCTCAATGACTCCGTGCCGAAGCTCCTCAAGCCACAGACACTTCTGCAGACCTGGGTCACACCGTTGTTCAGGAGATCCCACATTCTGCAGTCACAACACATCACTTGCCCTACCATCTTTATGCATTAATTAATTTATTTTTCTTAATTTATAATTAATAAATACTGCTATTCCCAATAACCTTTACTACTGCTACTGAACTGTATTACAACTAATAAAACCTTACGATTACTGATAAATTATGCGGGCTTTGAAGATAAACGAGCAGAATATTCGCCAACCAATCACTTATCTGTTTTCCTGTAATGTCACACTTTGATTTCTCTTTCACATTGGCGGCTGTATTTCCCTACATTACAATAATGACTCCAATTGAAAAGTACTTTTTGGCAGTGTAGTTTTTGGGATATGCTGAAGTTACATAATAATAAATGTTTCTTGTTTTGTATGTACACACAGGGTCCATAATACTTTTACAGAACTCAAAGTCCATTTTAATTAATTAATTCAGAGTAACCATCACCTTCAAGAGCTCGACCTAAGGTTTAGTATGTGTGCCAACAAAATTCAGTGTCGGAACACTATTTTTGATATTATCGGATGCTCTCATATCGAGCCACTGAGCATGCTACCCAAAAATGATACGCAGCATTAAACAGCATCTGAGTACTGATTATGGTTTGTGTGTTTTTCAGCTAGTTGTAATTAATTTATATCGTTAGGAGCAATGTATAACTTTAACTTTAATTCATATTTGTATTTGTCTGTTAAAAAAGGTGAAACATGGTTCTAGTTTCACTTAGAATTTTTATGTAGGCTGGGTGCTGGGAAGTCTGGGGTCCCTGTTTGTATATATGCATCCTTAATGAGATTTTACAAATCTTGAAGTGAAGAGAAAGGTTACAAAGGGGTTAGTAGTTTAGTGAATTTAGAAAACGAAACAAAGTAGAAAAAAACTGTGCTATTGTCTAGCAACAGGGTCCAGGGAGAGACAGAGATACAGGGAAAGACAAGGACAGTGCAGTCAATGTATGTCTACAAAGCGTGAAGGCAGAACTTCTAAGCTTTCTAGTAAGAAACCCTGTAAGACTGCTGGGGAGCTGAATTTAGAGAACTCATGTTTGCTCTGAAGTTAAAGTAATAGGAAGTTTAGATTGCAGTTTTTTTTGGGGGTGTCTTGGAGAGAGGTACCAATTGTGGGAAAAGCATCTAGTGAATGCTCAGAAATCCACTGAAAGAAAAATTTGCAACTGTGCAGGCCAAGCAAGAAGCTGTGGTGTTGAGATGGTCGTAAATCTTCACTGGGATTTTTTTGTCTGTAAAGGTATTGTAGGAATAAAAGGCATAGTTTGAGTTTGAATCACTTTCTGGTATTTGTATTGAAATCTTTGCAATCTTCTTGTCTAGTGCAGTATAATTAATTTTTCATGTTTAATAAACATTTCGTTCTTTGTGTTAAAAGTATACTGGCAGACTCTTGTGAATGTGTTCAGTAACTGACCTCCACGGTTCCTAAAAAGAAACAAAGTTAGGAGCTATCAAGCCAGGCTTCACTCTATGATCTGACTTGTCCAGTATTAACATTCGCTGGGATCCTAACAATATACAAACCTTTGAGATGGTTTATTGATTTCATTCTTTGTAATAATTGAACCATTCCATTTACTGGCTTTAATTATCAATCCTTTACTAACACTAAACCCAGAAACTACTGCATTTGTAAAATACTTTGTTGAATTCTGATAATGTGGAAATGCTTGGAGTTCTGCTTAAGCTTTTTGAAGATTTGGTCAAAGTTTTCATTGAATGCAATAATTACATGGCTCTTAGAGCATTTACCTTGTATTCTGCATAACAGCATAATTAAAGAACAGAGAGGAGCACTGAATGGATGCTTTTTCTGTTGCTATCTTATAAAATACCAGTATCTATAAAATGAGCTTGCATATCAGTAATATTTTCATACCCTTTCCAACAGTTTTCACATCCAAATGTTTTGAAATACTCATAGTTAAAATGCTGAAAAAAGTTGATAAACACCACAAGCAATAAAATAAAATAACCGAAAAGCAAATAATTTGTTAAGTAAAACTAGTGTAACAAAAGCAAATATCAAAAAACAGGATAAATGTTACATTGTACATAGTAATAAGCATATTGCAACAATAACTAACTTGTAACAACCTTGACCTGAATGGAGAGCAAGATCAAGCAATGTGTAAAACAGGCTGTGAATCCAAAAATTTCAACTAAATAAAAAGCATTGGAGGAAATCAGGACATTAACTGATTAAAAAAACAGAGAAATCATTCATATTTTAAGATGGAATATGAGGCATTAACATGTATTACCATCTTGTCTACACCTCATTTTCAGTTCAATAGCTCCATGTTGATCAGCTGCTGAAAAATTGACTGCTTTTGTAATTCTTTGGCTGAATGTAAATATTGTACAGCATATAGTTCAGAACTTGAAAAACTGCAGTGCCGGGATATCCTCATATGGTTGCTATATATGCAAGGTGAAGATTTATTCTTAATAACCACACCAAACACTTCTGAAAGGCCACACACATCCTTTGGCATTTCTCCCTGATGGCCTTTTTATAGCTGTGGCTGTTGAATTGATTAATTTCAAGTGCAGCTGCAGGGTGAGAGTATGTCTTGAACTTGTCAGAAGTTGTTAGAAAATTTTACTCCCCCAAAGTAACTCTTTGTCACATTTCAGACTCTGACTAAGTGTATTTTGCAGAACAGAATGTATGATAGGATAAATCTGTCTGAAACCATTTATTGAGTGGTGTGTAAATTAGCTGCAAGAAACTGAGGAGCGACTGACCTAGCAAGCGGTGCTTTTTGAACAGCATTTGATTTTAACATGAGATGGGGTTCAGTTTTGTGGCTCTTTCTATATTAAAAACATTTGCAAATATTTGTGCCATATATTAATGTCTGATCTTGCCTTTTTGTTATAAAGATTGTGTCAAGTTTCAAGACGACAACTTCTAGAGCAGTCTGTCAGCTGGTGAAAGAATACATAGGACATCGAGATGGGATTTGGGATGTCAGTGTTACACGCTTACAGCCTGTGGTGCTGGGCACAGCATCAGCTGGTAAAATTTCACTTTATTTCAAACTCTGTTTTTCAATTTTTTTTGTGACTATTTCTACTACAGATAAGTTTTTATTAACTGTGTTGTACCATCATGCAACAATACAGTTTCATCTGTTTCACCATTTGCATGTCTTCTTGAACGTTTTACTAAGTTATTTTATTAAGCTTGTTGTATGAACAAATGCTCAGTGGGACGCTACGGAATGCAGATTTTATTTCAGTTATTTACCTGTAAATTCCTTAATCATGGAATCATCTTTGTGTTCTTAGATCCTCTTTAAATGTAAGTGTTCATACTGTCAGCAAGTAAGCTGGTTATGAAGATCATTGAAATGAGGAAAAAATTATTTTGAGGATGTATAGTATACATTCATGAATAGATATTTTGTGGTGCACCTAGTATTGCATAGTGGAAGGTTCCCTCAGATGTTTCCTAGGCTCCTTATTCAGTTGCGTGGAAACTTGGCAAGTAAATTATTCAGTTCTTAGTTTAGCAACTCTGAATCTGTTGGACTTTTTTTTTGTACATAAGAGAATTTGTAAGCTTTGAATCATACATCTATGCAGTAGATGCAAACCAAAAAGTTGTTCTTATAAATACATTACGAGCAATAGAATAACTAAGGAAAGAATAGGGCTGATTAAACCAAAACATGTAGCTTGTATGTGGAGGCGGTATGCACGGGCATGGTTCATAATGAATACTTTGTGTTTGTCTTCACAAAGTAGTGTAATGATGCAGATATTGTGTTAAGGAGGAGGGGTGTGAAACATTGGATTGGATAAAAATAATGAGAGAAGAAATATTCGGGGGTTTAGCATCTTTGAAAGTGGATAACTCACCAGGCTCAATTGAAATGTATCCCAGACTGCTAAGAGAAGTGGGGGCTCTGACCATCATTTTGCAATCCTCTGTGGCTACAGATGTGGTGCTAGAGGACTACTAATATTGCACAGTTATTTTAAAAGGGAGGAAGGAATGTGTTATAATCCACAAAGACAGGTAATGAAGGATAGAACGGGAGCCAATCTTTACACATTGTTATAAGCATTTATTTACAGAGATGCTATTAGAAACATGTGGCTGTCCCTCAGTTCGAGAATGATGTTTACTCGAGGTCGTGAGCTTCTGTCATGGGTCTTCATGTGACTATTACGGCAGATTCTTGATCCACAGATCCACATGGGCAGGATGTCCCGCAAGTAGTGGGATTCAGAGTACATTATTTGTTTCCTTCTAAGCTGCGGAGGTCTCATCATTAAGGTGCCGGGACTGAAAGTGTGACGCAGCTTGGTGGGCAAGATGTTGCCATTTTGAATGATCGGTAGCAAGCTCCTCCCAGTCATCAATGTTACAGCTGCCACACTTCAAGGAGAGCTTCAGAGTGTCTTTAAAGCATTTTTTTATCCTCTCCTGGAATGTTGGCCATTTGAGAGTTGATGAAACAGGACTGGGAGGGGGGAAGTGGCAGGAATACTTTCTTTGGCCATCTGGGCATAGTGGCCAGTCCATTGAAATTGATTTTGCAAGAGTTTTCCTGAGTGCATATGGAGCTGATTTCAAGAAGGATACTAACGTTTGTTCATTGGCCCTCCCATTGAATCTGGAGGATGTGGCAGAGGCATTGCTGATGGAATTTCTCTAGTATTCTAATGTATCACTGATACACAGTCCAAGTACAGGCATGTGGTGATGACAGCTTCTCTGTCATCACTAGGATTTTTGGGGTCTTTGTTGTCAAATACTTGCTGCCTAGTTCATAAAAGGCCGAGCTGGCATGGCTGATTTGGTATTGGATCTCTTCATCATTCACCATTTTGAAATAGATGGCTGCCAAGGTATGGAAAATGCTCAACATATTCCAGACTTTCTCCTTCAACATATATGTGGAGTGGAATATTTGACTGACCAGGTGTGAGTTGATATGAGTTTTGTTTTGGCAACATTAGAGGACAGACTGAGTTTCTTGTATGCAGAATTGAAGAGATTGAGAGCAGCTTGCAACCTTGGTGCAGAGTAGGCAATGACGCTGCAATCACCTGCAACTGTAGATCATGTGTTATTATGGCGGTCAGTTTAGTTTTAGCACAGAGGTGACTGAGGTTAAAGAGTTTTCCATTATGTGGTATTTAATACTGAAACTAGAGGGTTGTTGAACTTTGATGAAGTGATTAGCCACTGTCAGGCAGATTGTGAATAGTATGGTGGCTATCACACTGCCTTGCTTGGCACTCGGTTCAAATTTTGAAGGTGGCTGTTTCAGATCTCCCATTCAAGACAGTTGCAGCCATATCATCATGAGGCAATTGTAGGATTGTGATGAAGTTTCTTGGATATCCAAATCTTTGGAGCACAATCCACAAAGCCTTGCAATTTACAAATCCTTTGATCAGGTCAGTGAGTGCAATGAAGAGTTCCTGGTGGTGTTCTCAATAATTTTCTCGGATTTGGCAAATTATTGCCCACTTAAGGCCCTCAATCCACCTCCACTACCATAATTTGCTGGGTAGAAGAAGGCAAAGACCATTTTTTTAAACAACTTTGGTGAAAAAAATGGGAAGGAAGGGGAGATCATCTTTCAGGGGGTGCCCTGTGTGCATTGGACACACCACACTCCCAGGATGTTCCCCCACACCCAATTTGTGCCTCTGCCTGACCTGCAAAACCTGCTACCACTGCCCCCCCCCCACCTCCTTGGGGTGCCTCATCCCTCCCCACCCAAAAAGACTGGGACTTACACGGGTTTGGTATCCATCTTCAATCTATGTGGACCTCCTTGCTGTCCCAGCAGCTCCCACTACTGAGTTCTGGCACTGCTGGAACTGTAAGACCTGTCAGCCAATCCGATTGTTGGCAGCTCTACAGTGCAGGACTTCCTTTCCAATGAGGGGCAGAAGTCCGACCCTCAGCTTGGACCCTCAGTTTGTTTAGGCCCCCCCAGAGCATGATATTACCTGAGCAGTCTTTTTTAAAGTCGGGCAGTTTTCTTCCTGGAAGACGGGGCGGGGAGGGGTGGTGAGGGCAACCAGTACACCCCCTGTAAAATTCAGAGGTTCCTCTGGAAGGTTTAAAGACGTACTGTGTCTCTGGGAGGATTTCCCCAGTCACAGGAATTTTCCCTGCTACGGACATGAGCAAAATGCCTCGATAGTTTCCACAGCATGATTTATCTCCCTTCTTGAAGGTAGTTACAATTGTCATATTGCTGAATGGGGGTAGTGGGCAGTGGGGGATGTGCAGGGCAGAGTTCTTTTTCCTTTCAATCCATAGGATGAGTGGGAGGAGCCTGGGCGTGAGCAAAAGCTCACCAGCTTTGAAGACTTCAACTGGAATATCATTGGGGAGCAGGTTTTGTTGTTTTTCATCTGTTTAATTGTATCTACAGCCCTCCCATCGTTCACCCATGGATTCTACCACAGGGTACTGGGGGGATAGCCTGGAGAGTATCAGCTACCACTGTGGATTCACGGTTAAGGAGTTGTTGAAAATGTTCTTTCCAGTGTTGACAGTTGGGTTGTTCTGCCAGGCAGTAAAGGCTGCTCGCTTTCATTCTATGAGTCGCATGTGTCAGCATCGTAGTATTTGAACCAGTCACGGTGACAACGATGCTCGAAACCAATAGTCTGGCCACAGGAGTCTAGTACTCAGGAATCTAGTATTCCACTCTTCTGGAATTGAGTTGGATGTGTGAAAATTTTCCAGATTGGTTGTGAGCTGCACTTGGAATTCCTCTCTTTGGTTGGGCTGCTTTAGGGCTGAGATGTTGATCTTCTCTGACTTGGACTTTGGGCCTTGCAATGCTTTGGTGCTAGGTGAATGCTCATCGCTGATCAAACAAGTCTATAATCTGTAGAGTATGCATCAGACCCTTGAGTGGATCGAATGATATACAAATTACTTATATCTTTGACCCAAACAATGACATAATCCAGGAGGTACCAATGCTTTGATCTGGGTGCCTCCATGTGGTTTTGTGTTTGAGGGCGTTGTTATAATGAGGCCATGCTGAACACACTTTGTCATCAGGAGGACACCATTTGCATTAGCTTTTCCCATGCCATTCTTGCCATGGTTCCTCACCAGACATGAAGGTTACAGCCAACCCTGTCATTAAAGACTCCAGAAGAATGATCTTTCTTCTTTGGGATGGCAGTAATGACTTCATCAAGGTCAGAATAAAACTTTTCCTTAAAATCTTCATCGGAGTCAAGGGTTGGGGCATAATTGCTGATGGCGCTGGCATGTTGGTTACGGCTGAGCTGTAGGTGGTGTCATGAGTCTTTTGTTATACATTTTGGGAGTTCTGGCAGCACATCCAAGATCCTATTCCAGATACAAAAACCAATACCATGAACACAAGGGTCACTATCAGCCTTTCCTTTCCACTAGAAGGTGTATCTTCCTGCTTGTTCCTTCAGTTGCCCCTCTCAGGAAGGCGGGTTCACTGAGGGCAGTGATGTCAACTTGGAGCCTTAGTAGCTCATGAGATATGATTGCAGTTTTTCTTTCTGGACAGTCGCTCTTGAGATTATCCAGGAGCATTCTAATACCCCACTTGCAAAATTTAAATTTTTCTTTCTTTGACCACAAAGATGGTGATCCTGCATGGTGTGGTTCCCCAGCCATGAGAAAGTGGGACCGCCTATTTTTAGGGCATTATTTCTAGCTGTCTCCCCATTTGGAGTCAACAGATGGTATCCTGAAGAGCATTGCTCAGTCATGGATGCTGCTGCCTAAAGACATCACTGTACCAACATAGGTGACCAAAGACCTTCATGCATCTGTCACCTGTGTCCTTTATGAGGGTCTCCTGGGTTCACAGCTCTGACCCTGTCACCAATTCTTCATCGCCACAGGACTTGGCAAATAGACCCTGGGGGAAGCCCGCACGTGACATTTTTTAACTTGGGGACTTCGGGGTGGCGTCATTGTCCGCACGATCCTGATGGGTTGGTAGTCAGATTTCAGTGATATGCAGCATTCTTCTGCCTTTGCAACCGTGAGACACACAGTCTCCCTTTGCCTGTTTTGCCATTGAGGAATTTTTGGACTGCACTTTGTCTGCTACCGCCCTTAACCTTGCCACCATGGATGGCCTTACCAGGAGCAGGGAGCTCCCGACAGCATTCTCAAGATACCGTCAGAGGGCACAAGCCACTCCGCCTAAGGTGGCAATCCACTTTTATAAGTATTTATTTGCAGAGATACTGTTGGAAACATGAACCTCCTCACCGAGAAACTGCAGTTTCCATCTGTTCCTTTTTATAGGGCCATCAGTTAATAGCACCACCTACCTACAATTAAATACAATTCATAAACAATTAACAGGATAGACTGCGTAATCAAAGGCCAGTCAACCTAATCTTGGTTGTGGGATAATTGTTGGAAAAAATTCTGAGGGACACTATATATCATCATTTAGAAATACATGGATTAATCAGGGTCAGTCAGTATGGATTATTAAGGGAAGGTCATGTCTGACTAACTTGATTGAATATTTTAAGGATGTAACAAGGAGGGTTGCTGTATTTGTTGCAGTCTACACGGATTTTTACAAAACTTTTCACAAGATCCCATATGGCAGACTGGTCAGAAAAATCAGAGCCCATGGGATCCAAGGTTAAATGTCAATTTGGATCAAAAATTGGCTCAGTGGAGAGAAGTGAAGTGTAATGGCCGACAGGTGTTTTTGCGACTGGCTGCTTAAGAAATTTGCAGATGATACAGCAATTGGCTGTGTGGTTGTTGGTGAGGAAGAAAGTTGTAGACTGCAGGAATATATCAATGAACTAGACAGGCGGGGAGAAAAGTGGCAAATGGAAATTAATCTGGAGAATTGTGAGGTAATGCATTTGAGGAGGGCAAACAAGGCAAGGGGATACGAAATAAATGGTAGGATACAGGTAAGTGTGAAGGAACAAAGGCACCTTAGAGTGCATGTCCACAAATCCACAAAGGTAGTAGGTTGGGTAGATAAGGTTTTTAAGAAGGCATATGGGATACTTTCCTTTATTAGCCGAGGTATCGGACCTAAGAGCTGGCTGATTATGCTGGGACATAAAACACTAGCTAGGCAACAGCTAGGGTGCTGCATGGAATTCTGGTTACTGCATTATTGGAAGAATGTGATCCTACCAGATTGGGTGCAGAGGGCGATGTTGCTATAAGAAAAATTGGGTAGGCTGGGGTTGCTTTCTTTGGAATAGAGGAGGCGGACGAGAAGTTTAATTGAGGTGTATAAAATTGAGGAGCCTAGACAGAGTTGATAGGAAGGACCTATTTCTCTTAGAAGAGCAGTCAACGACCAGGGATCATAGATTTAAAGTAATTGGCAGAAGGATTAGTGAGAAGTTGAGGACAGTGTTTTATTTGCCCAGAGGGTAGTAGGTGTCTGGAATTAACTACCTGAAAGGGTGGTCGAGGCAAAAACCCTCATCGAATTAAAAAAAAACTTCACAGGGCTTCTGATAAAGAGGTGGAAGGTGAGATTTATAAACATTTTTTTTTGGCTAGTGCAGACACTATGGACCAAATAGCCACCTGTGCTGTAAATTTTCTATTATTCTAAGTTCCTTGGTTACTGGCTCATTTGTATCTATTGAATTTCATTGGACTATCTCGAACAATATTCCCACTTAGCTGCATAGGCAGAGACAGCCTGGAAAGTACCACACAGGCCTTGCTCTGGGATAGATTCGTCATGTGTATGTCCACACAAAAAATTTAAAAGGACCGCACGCTGAGAAATTTGTCGTGCACAGCAGCTAAATATTGAAGAGAACACTGACCTCAGGCCTTGAGTTTCAGAGCTGGTGAAAATCCCTTTAGATAGTCTTAGCTCACTTTTTGAGGTTTGCCAGCTGTGTGGCAATCAGCATGGGATGTATGCCACAGCAATCAAGCTTTTCGTCCTGCACTCGTCAGGATACTTTGCAAGAAAACCAATATAAGGGGAAAACAACAATTTATACTGTATGTGAAGAGAGTGCTGATTGGTTGGCAAGTGGTGTTGCCATGGAGAATGCACCAGTGATGGTGACTGACAGTTAATTGCCAAGCATTGTTCGAAATTTAAACCGGACAGCTTGACCCTGATTGGTAAGGGCATTGACCTGAGAAACGAGTCAGCGAATGGCTGTCGCTTATTTTGTTTAGCTGAAACAGGCACAATGTGTGTACATGTTCTTTTCTGCCTGCAAAGAACAAGGCCCTGTGTATTAATATATGTGCCTTCCAGTACACGCAAATGTGCCACACTACAAGCCCGACTGACAATCTTAAATTGGTTTGTCAGCATAATTCTTAGCATACTGAGGATTATTTAGCAAATGTTGTCCAATCGCAGAATCACATCTAATGTTGGACACTGTGTTTTGAGTTTTGCAAGTACGGCTGGTTGGGTACGGTTTGTAGCCTGCCCGTTACGAACAGCGGCTGGGACATGCTACTTGATATGATCTGCTAGTCTTTGAGACATATGGCTTAGATATGTAGCATCACATTGGCACTGAAATACATAGAAACACAGAAAATAGAAGCAGGAGTAAGTCATTTGGCCCTTTGAGCCTGCTTTGCCATTCAGTATGATCATGGTTGATCCTCTACCTTAACGCCATATTCCTGCTCTCTCCCTAAACCCCTTGACACATTTAGAGTCTAGAAACTTATTTCCTTCTTAAATATACTTAATGACTTGGTTTCCACAGCCCTCTGTGGTAGAGAATTCCACAGGTTCACCACCCTCTCCTCATCTCAGTCCTAAATGTCCTACCCTGTATCCTGAGATTGTGATCCCTTGTTCTAGGCCCCCCAGCCAGAGGAAACATCATCCCTGCATCCAGTCTGCCCAGCCCTGTCAGAATTTTATATGTTTCGGTGAGATCCCATCTCATTCTTCTAAACTCTAGTGAATACAGGCCTAGTTGGCCCAATCTCTCCTCATACGATCCTGCCGTCCCAGGAATCAGTCTGGTGAATCTTCGCTACACTCCCTCTATGGCATGTATATCTTAGGTAAGGAGACCAAAACTGCACACAATACTCCAGGTGTGGCCTCACCAAGGCCCTGTATAGCTGCAGTATGGCATCCTTGCTCCTGTACCCAAACCCTCTTGCAATGAAGGCCAACATAACATTTGCCTTCTTAACTGCTTTCTGCACCTGCTTGCTTGCTTTCAGTGATTGGTGTACAAGGTCCCTTTGTACATCAACATTTCCCAATCTATCACCATTTAAATAATACACTGCCATTCTGTTTTTGCTACCAAAGTGGATAACTTCACACTTATCCATGTAATACTGCATCTACCATGTAGTTGCCCACTCACTCAACTTGGCTAAATTGCTTTGAAGCTTCTTAACATTCTCCTCACCACTTATGTTCCCACCTGGTTTTGTGTTGTTGGCAAACTTGGAAATATTACATTTGGTTCCCTCATCCAAATCATTGATATATATTCTGAATAGCTGGGGCCCAAGCACTGACCCCTGTGGTACCCCACTAGTCACCGCCTGCCACTCTGAAAAAGACCCATTTATTCCTACTCTCTGTTTCCATATAGCACAGTACTCATTTGTGTGATAGGCAGAACAACTTTTTGGCTTGACGGCAGCATCCTGTTAGTGGTGAATACCACTCGTATTGTTACTACGTTGTAGTAGCATGAAACAGCTAGTTTCATCTGTTGCTCACTTTTTTGAGATACCTTGCCCTTCCAAGGTAATCTGAGGCAGACTGGGCACTTTTCAGGGCTGAATGTGACGGCCTTAGGCCCATTCATGAGTTTGTGTGATATGCAGCACAAAATGGTCTGATCAGGGTGGACATTATCCTGCAGGATGCCTTTGATGGACCCTATTTCAGCATCAAACTTGCATGGTGAGCAAATGACTTGGGCCCTATTGAGAAAGTCACCGATAAGGCCAATATTATAGCGTGTGAAACTGTAAGAATCCCAAAGTGTATATGGACCAATGAAGATAGGCTTGCGGTAGACTGTGGTAGAGAACCCTCTGGCAGATTTCTGAACTAGTACTTCAAGGAAGGGGAGTTCATTTGGCTGCTCCATTTCAAAGGTGAATTTGAGTGCAGGATGGAGCCCATTAAGACATATAAGGAAATTGTTACATGCAGCTGCGGATTTAAATATAGCAAACGTATCATCCACAAATCGGAAATATGAGAGGGGTAGGCATGTCTCTCATGGAACCCAGCAGAAGTGTTTGCCAGAGCTGGGCCTAGTGGGGACCCCATGGGAACATCATCTATTTGGGCATACATGGTGTCATTAAAACTGAACTCAACTGTGCTAGTTGCCGAGTTCATGAGT
Organism: Cetorhinus maximus; assembly: GCF_964194155.1. Taxonomy (NCBI): domain Eukaryota; kingdom Metazoa; phylum Chordata; class Chondrichthyes; order Lamniformes; family Cetorhinidae; genus Cetorhinus; species Cetorhinus maximus. Next base: position 31,581,208 of record NC_135881.1, read on the forward strand.
AGTTATAATTCTGGTATGAATAAAAGAGAATAGTCTCATTTTGAAAAAAGTAAATCCTTTTGAAATTATACGTGATTGTGTATTCATAAACACCTCTGTTCTGATTTGTTATTGCATAGGTACCTTTGTGTTTTATTCGTTCACAGGATGTGGGCAATGCTGGCTAGGCCATGATTTATTGCCCACTCCTAATTGCCCTTGAAAAGGTGGCAGTGAGCCATCATTGGGTGTTTCCAAACACATTTTATTTTTAATCTATCACTTGTTGATTACTTCAGGCATTGTATGTTTGATCTGCCTTTGATTGAAACCCTTAATTTTTTTGCATATTTCAGTCAATAAATGTAACCGCTGCCTTTGATCACATTGATGCTCCCACTGTAATCTTTTTTAGCTTGTGTTTAAGAACAAAGGAATTATTTAGATGTACCTATAATCAATAAATGGCTGTCATCCAAAAGGAAACCTTGCTAATGTTCCCAATTAACTCTTGTCTAAGTCTGCTGCTTTTCTTTAAAGATCACAGTGCTATGTTGTGGAGCATTGAGACAGGAAAGTGCCTCTTGAAATACGTGGGTCATGCAGGGTCAGGTGAGGTTATCTTGATATTAAATTTAGTAAAACCATTTGCAATAGTATAGTTTTATAATGTATATGTGTGGATATGGAAGTTTACTATGCGAGCTTAAAAACAAGTATGTATTAATTTTAAAATGCTTTTGAGCTTAAAACTTAAGTGAATGGGTTGAAATTGGTCTTGGACATGGGCACAAAGTGGGCGATGGTGAATTGGCAGCCCATTTTTCTCCCTGCTTGACTTTAATTTTCTATCAACTTCAACAGAAAAAAAGAAATCAGATGCAGTATAAAGTAGGATGCTGATTCATTATTGCCCAGTTAGTGCTACGGCTCAATCTAATTTCATGACCAGTATCTATGTAAATGATTTATGATGGAAGTGGTGGCATTTCAACAACACTAAAACTAGGTTAGATTCAGAGTTTTCATGCAATTAAATGCTAAATGTCAAGGTTAAAAATTGGATGCATGGTTCATAAAACCAAGATTTGGACAGCAGAATGTGCTGTCAAGCCAGCATGCTTTGCTGTGGCATACTAGGTCTGGCTTTTATGCCTATGACATTGAGCTCCTGTACTTAGCTGTTAGAAGGCACGTCCCCACAGAGAAAATAAGGTCAAAAGGACAGTATTTTCTGAGCTGCTTTCAATATTTCTAAGTAAACAGGTTTAAACAATGGTAGAAGACTGAAAAATAGGTTGCCTACAGTTACATATTGTGCATGCTATGAGGAGACCAATCAGAAATGGGAGAAAACTTTCCCAGAAAGGCAGAGTGATCCCCTTATATAAAATGTTAACTACTGTATATTAGGAGCTTCAGATACGTTCATTGTCTTTTATTTCCTTTTTCTTCCTTTAGTGAATTCAGTCAAGTTCCATCCGTCAGAACAGGTAGCTCTCACAGGTACAGTATGCATAATTGTGTTTATAATGTTGTACAATATTAAATTTTACACATTTTGTAACGCTAAAAATAACTTATTGCACTATGAACCAGCAGATTACATTATTAGACATATCAGTATAACAATCTTAACTCTCGACTAAGTTGTCTGTATCAGATGAGATGAACTTTGGCTTCAGATAGTTGGCCTACATTGGTACATTACAGCTATGATGCCTACTTTCCTGGCTTGTGTGTGTAAATTGAAGGTATGAAACTTTCCCATCTTGCATAATTGGTGGTTCATTGGTAAAGAACTGTCTTACAAAAGCAACTCATGTAGCAAAAGCTGTGAATAACTTTTCAAGACCTATGCCCTGGTGCACTGCACTAATCATGTTTTAATAATAGCGCAGCTGAGATTAGAAGAGGTATGGAGTGAAGGTTGAGCATTGTTGGGATGCTGCCTGACAAACTAGATAAACATTTGCCTTTTATCGCAAATCCAGATAATATTGATGGGGTGTAAGTTTCTTTCTGCTGGATATTAGAATCTTGCGTGGCAGTTTGGGCGGTCAGTCAAGTTCCTGGTAGGTTTGGACTCGCACCATGAAATTGATGCACAATTGATAATCTCAGAAGGATGACTGGTATGGGAAATAGAAAGTGTCACACGCAAAGGGGTTTAATTCTGAGCAGTAAGGACTTTTAGAGGCAGCTCTATTTTTCATCCAACTGTGTAGATAATGCCAAAAGAAGGAGACATAACATAAAGAAGGAGAACCAGATTCAGAATGATTTAGATTTTTTTTGGCAGCTGTAATTCACTGTAGATAAGGATTATTACTAGAGGGAGGAACCAAGAGAGGGAGCTGTTGATCTTTGTGTAGAAATTTTTATTTTCAATTGGGGCTTTTTGTAAAACATGATGCAACAAAATGAAGTGCATTTTACTGATATTCCAACCACTTGTCAATTATTTCAAGTCGAACCTATATGGTGTAGTGGACTGGTTGTTATGGGGCACCGTGTCCCCTGTCCCCTTCTGACTAAAAAGTTGGTCAGGAGCCTGCTCATGGAAAAGTGGCTGCCCTGCAACCTTTTTATGCTTGGGGTGTTAATTGACTCAGGAACAGACTTGCACTCCTATCTGAGGAGGAGGACCCCCGTAAGAGAGCTGGCGGCCAATTGGGTTGGCTGGCAGCTCTGTAGTCCCAGCATTGTCATGTTAGAGCAGTGGCCACTGCAGGAACTACAGCCAGAACCCAAAGAAGAGGAGGTTATGGAGACAGCTTGAAGGTAAGACAGGAATATTGGTGGGGTCTGACTGGGTGACCCCACTGAAGGTGGGCTTGTGGGAGTTGTAGAGGGCCAGTTTTAAGAGGCCAGGGGAGGAGGGTAAAAGGGAGATATGACCTTGCAGTGGGAGTTGGGGTGGTGCTTCCGATAGGCACTGGGGACCCCCAAAGGAGGGCACTGGGCCCCCCAAAGGAGGGCCCAACACCAGCCCACACAGTAAAAGCTGCCGGGCTACCCACTTGGCATGAGCCTCCTTCACAGCAGGGGTGGGATGAGGCACTTCAGTTGCCACTTAAGGACCTCAGTAGGCCCAAGGGTGGGGGCGCCACTCAACGCATCCACTGTCCCCACTAAAATGAAGACAGGTCTGGAGCAGGTGAGAATTTGGAGGGAAGGCCATGTGCTGCATTTTACAAGCCCAGTCCGCCTTCAAACTGCTGGTGGGGGAGCGTAAATTTAGCTCATTATGTGCTGCAACAGTGCAGAGTCTGAAGAAATTGTCATTGGGACCATACGAGCTGATGAGTCTCAGCATGGGATGGATTGGGACCTGAACATTGAAGGGTATGTGACTTTTAGGAAGGATAGGAAGTTAGGAAAAGGTGGAGGAGTGGCTCTGTTAATTAAAGACAACATCAACACAATAGAGAGGGATGACCTGAGTTCAGGAAACCAGGATACAGAAGCGGCTGGTAGAGATGAGGAATGATAAAGGCAAGAAGTCACTTGTGGGAGTGATGTACAGGCCCCCTAACAGTAATCACAGGTTAGGACGGGGTATCAAGGAAGAAATAGTGGGAGCTTGTCAAAAAGGTACTGTGATTGTCATCGGGGATTTTAAACTACATATAGACCGGAACAGCCAGTTGGGCAAAGGTAGCATAGATGACAAATTCATATGTTTTCAGGATAATTTCTTAGCTCAGCATGTCCTAGAGCCAACTAGGGAGCAGGCTATACTAGACCTGGTATTGTGCAACGAGATAGGATTAATTAATGACCTCAAAATGAAAGCGCCCGAGATAGCGGTGATCATAATATGATTGAATTTTACATTCAGTTTGAGGAAGAGAGGACTGGGTCCTGTTCCTAATTCATATGTTGGTATGTAATTTCCAACATAGACTTTGGAAACAAATGGCACTCTTTGATGACTGACAGGTCAGTTGTGTGCAGTGCTAAATTTAGGTATTACTTCTGAAAGCCAGCTATTATTGGAGCATTATTTTGCCAGTAATTGTAACTTATTTTGAAAATAATGAGCATTTCACTCATTCTAAAAATTTGCTTCTTTAAAACTTTGAAGAATTTGCTTGCTGATTTTGAATTCCTTTTGATTTGCTGTTGAACCACTTTTATCTAACAAAATACTTTGAATTTGAAGGAACTGGAGATGCTGCATTGTACCCAAATCACTCCCGAGAAGTTGAAAGATTTATAAAGCCTAGTAATATGAAGGCTTTATATCTTTTTGTTATGTGAAATTACTATTTTACATTTTTTTTGTGGCTAGTTTAATATGACCAAAATTGTGCCATGTAGATGGATTTCTTAGATTATTTCTATTTGTACTTGAAGCATCTGGAGATCAGACAGCTCATATCTGGCGGTACATCGTTCAACTGCCCATCCCACAGCCTGTAATTGATTCAAACGTGAGTAACTGTTTAGCTTTTGAAGCTAAAACAAGTCTAATGTAAAACAAAAACAGAAAATGCTGGAAAAAACTCAGGTCATTCAGCATCTGTGGAGAGAGAAACTGAGTTAACGTTTCGAGTCCATATGACCCTTCTTCAGAGCTGTTTCTCTCTCTACAGATGCTGTTAGAGCTGCTGAGTTTTTCCAGCATTTTCTGTTTTTGTTTCAGACTTCTAACGTCTGCAGTATTTTGCTTTTATACTAGTCTAATGTATATATCTTTATAAGTTAGCACGCTCCTTTTATAATTCTGTCTTTCCCATTTATTGGTGATCCTAACAATTGAATGTAATGAACACTGCAACTTCACATCTTCTCAGGTAATCCCTGGGGACATTTATTAAAAGCCTTTATTAAAAAATATTGTCATGTAATAAATCCAGTCACCTTGTTTGGAATATAGTGAGCAAAATGTGTATAGTATGCAGAGAACACCTTGAAATATATTAATTGTTTTGTTTCACAGCGGTAGGTTCCAATGATTTAACTTAAACAACTTTTCAAAAAAATTCTTGACTTTGTAATACAGTAAATCCCTGTTTTAAGTTTCCCTTTTTAAAATTGTTCGGCTTTAACGTCATGGATATAATAGGGCTAGTTGTCCGGATTTCAGTTTTAGCATTGTTTTGTGCTTGGCCGATGTAGAATTGTGTGACCTGATCAATGCCATTTTGGAGTGGTGAATCCCGCTCCCTAACCTTCTACTCCCCCCACTCTTCCCGCTAGCCGCCCATCCTGCTCGACGAACTTCCCACTTTCCTCTCCTCCAGCTCCCCGACCTTCATGCTCTGCACCTCTCTCCTACTCCTTTCCCTCCTGCTTTCCATTTGCCTCGCTAATCATTCCACTTACAACTGCTCTTGCTCCCTCACTCTCTTCCTCCCTCTCACTGCCCCACTCCCAAAACCTCACCCACTGTGTGTGGGTTCGGGAGAGTCAAGTGGCAAATGAGAGGGAACAGGAGAGGGAAGCGGCTAGCGGGAAGATCGGGGAGTGGGAGGGTTAGGAGCAGGTGAGGCAGTAAGTGGTAGAGGCGGAGAGCAGGAACTAAGTGGCCTAAGTAGTTTGCCTATTTCTTTAATATTTTTGAATTTATTTCATTTTAAAAGTTTTTTCATTTACAAATATTGGAACTTAGGAATGTTTTTTTACTTAATTTTTTACTTAAGATGGGAAGGGTGCAGAGGAAGCCTTTGTGATATTGGGTTACAGATTTTCTTAAAATATCACTATCAGAGACAAGTTAATCTGCCATGGTCTGGGAGAGAGAGAATAGCTGAAGACCGAAAGACTCTGTGGTTCACCACATCGGAATGTGGATGGAAGCTTGTGCTCAGATTGAAGACCAAATTTGCGGAGAGTTAAAATGTGGATAGAAGACTTTCTTAATTGATTTGTTTGCAGGATGTGGCCGTCGCTGGCAAGGTCACAGTTTATTGCCTTAATTGCCCTTGAGAAGGTGGTGGTGAGCCACCTTCTTGAACCACTGCAGTCTCTGTGGTGTGGGTACATCCACAGTACTGTTAGGGAGGGAGCTCCAGGATTTTGACATAGCAACAATGAAGGAATGGTGATATAGTTCCAAGTCAGGATAGTGTGTGGCTTGGAGGGGAAATTGCAGGTGGTGGTGTTCGCTTGCATCTGCTGCCCTTGTCCTTCTAGATGGTAGAGGTCACAAATGTGGAAGGTGCTGTTGAAGGAGCCTTGATGAGTTGCTGCAGTGCAACTTGTACATGGCACACACGGCTGCCACTGTGCATCGGCTTTGGAAGGAGTGAATGTTGAAGGTGCTGGATGGGTGCTTTGTCTTGGACGGTGTCAAGCTTCTTGAGTGTTGTTGGAGCTGCACTCATCTGGGCAAGTGGAGCATATTCCATCACACTCCTAACTTGCACCTTGTAGGTGGTGGACAGGCTTTGGGGAGTCAGGAGGTAAGTTACTCGCCACAGGATTCCTAGCCTCTGACCTGCACTTGTAGCCACAGTATTTATATGGCTAGTCTGGTTCAGTTTCTGGTCAATGTTAACCCCCAGGATGTTGATAGTGGGAGATTCAATGATGGTAATGCTATTGAACATCAAGGGGTGATGGTTGGATTCTCTCTTGTTGGAGATGGTCATTGCCTGACATTTATGTGGCGTGAATGTTACTTGTAAGCAATTAGTCAAGTGAGACAACTGTGGGGAGAAAAAAAAACAAAGGATTAATTTTCCTGCTACATAGTACGGGACAAGAAACAAGATAACTTTTCTGAACTTCTGTTGACAGATTCTTGATCATAAGTGAACCAGATTGGTTTTTACAACAATTTACAATGGCTTCATGGCCACCATTACTAATACGAGCTTTTAATTCCAAATATATTAACTGAATTTAAATTTAAATTGCATCAGCTGCCATGGTGAGATTTGAACCTGTGTCCCCGAAGCATTAGCCTGGGCCTCTCGATGTCAGTCTAGTGTCATTATCACTATGCCACTGCCTCCCCAAGGTGAAAATGACTGCCCTTGACATCGAGCAGCATTTGACCAAGTGTGGCATCAAGGAGCCCTTGCAAAACTGGAGTTAATGGGAATCGGGGAAAACTCTGCTGGTTGGGTCATACCTAACACAAAGGAAAATTGTTGTGGTGTTTGGAGGTCAATCATCTCAGTCTCAGGACAGCAATGCAGGAGTTCCTCAGGGTAGTGTCCTATGCCCAGTCAGCTTCAGCTGCTTCATCGATGACTTTCCTTCCATCATTAGGTCAGAAGGAGGGATGTTCGTTGACGATTGCGCAATGTTCAGCACCATTCACAACTTCTCATATACTGAAGCAGTGCCCATATGCAGCAAGACCTGCACAGATTCAGGCTTGGACTCATAAGTGGCAAGTGACATTCGCACCACACAAGTGCCAGGCAATGACTTCTCCAACAAGAGAGGACCTAACCATCTTCACTTGATATTCAATGGCATTACCGTCACTAAATACCCCATTATCAACATCCTGGGAGTCAACATTGAGTGCAGGCCAGAGGCTGGGAATTCTGCAGAGTGTAATTGTTGGTGCCCTTGGTTTGTAGGGTTAAAAGATCTGGGTTGCACGCTTGTTTCAGGGCGACTGAATTGGTACAGAGACAGAGAACATCTGGAGATCGTTGTTAGAATAAACACATGCAGTTTATTTACAAACTAAACTCTACAGCCATACTTGTGCGCTCACTACATAAAATTCTGTCTTCATTCATCAGTGACTAATTCTGCACATAGAGATAGCCCGTACTACTCTGCTATTGGATATCAAGATCATGTGACCTTACATTACCATGATTGCCTTAAAGATATATTACATATCAGATTGCTACAGTAATTCACCTCCTGACTCCCCAAAGCCTGCCCACCATATTCAAGCAGCCTGCTTGATTGGCACCCTGCCCAAAAACATTCACTTCCTCCACCACCGACGCAGTGGCAGCAGTGTGCACCATCTACAAGGTGCACTGCAGGAACTCACCAAGCCTCCTTATAAGCACCTTCCAAACCCATGACCACTACCATCTAGAAGGACAAGGGCAGCAGACACGTGGGAACGCCACCACCTGGAAGTTCCCCTCCAAGCCACTGACCATCCTGAGTTGGAAATATATCGCTTTTCCTTCACTGTCGCTGGGTCAAAGTCCTGGAACTCTCTTCCCTAACAGCACTGTGGGTGTACCTACACCACACAGACTGCAGCTGTTCAAGAAGGCAGCACGTCACCACCTTCTCAAGGGCAATAAATGTTGGCCTAGCCAGCGATACCCACAGCCCATGAATGAGTTAGCAAAAACCTTCAGTGCTACTGATAATATGGTCTAGCATTCTATCTGCAGGTTGTATTTAATTCTCTTTATTTTGTCATAGCAAATGTCTGGGGAGGAAGAAGTTGATTTCTCAGACAAAGATGAAGCAGATGGAGATGTGGAATGCCCCAGTGAAAGTCCAACAATCCGAGTTCCATCAACTACACTCAAGAGTCATCAGGGTGTGGTCATAGCTGCTGACTGGTTAGTTGGAGGCAAACAGGTGGTCACAGCATCCTGGGATAGAACCGCAAACCTCTATGATGTGGAAACATCAGAGCTGGTTCACTCTCTGACAGGTATGGTTGAGATATAGGCAACTGTGATCTATTGTGTTACACTTCTAGTTGGAAATGCATTTTTGTGCTGAAAATGCAGAACTAAGCTTTGAGATGTTAAAGAAAAAAAGCTGCCTGGCAGAGTGATGTCTTTTTTGCCGTCAGTCAGAACTTGTAATGTGTGAAGGTTGTATGGTAGAACATTTATGAAATGCGCTGGAGTGTAACATAAAAAGGTTTCTGCACAAATTGTTCACATTACTGAAAAAGTGCATTTAGTTCAAAACTTTGTATGCAAGCTGCAATGTTTAATTTATGAGTCTGGCCTTGCACATTAGATTTAAAATGTTTCAGTACCATCTAGGCGTAGTGGTATTAGGTACCTGTGGCACAGTAACATCATAGGGAAGGGGAAAATGGACCATTGTGTTGATCACTTGTTTTTCTGTGCCTAAATGTTCCTCTCCCTGTGTATCTTTCTCTGTTGTTTTTCCTTCACCTTTGAAACTCACAAACCATATATTTTGTGCAGGAGAAAGCAGAACTAGCTGCTTTACAGGGCTTGTTCCCCTCTATTTCTGGATCTTATGCTATTGGTTAAGAACCAAACACCGTTTCTGAGCATTCCAACTCCCTTAACCATATTTATCAATATCTGATGTTCACTGCTAGATAACACTACCTCCCCCGCCCCCAAAATCCCTCCCACTGCAGCAGAACCCCCGCCAACTGTTCCATTTTGTTGTGCTTTGTGTTTTGAAACTGCTGGTCAGAGGTAGGTTGAGAGCTGACATTTTAAGAAGAATCTCCTGCACCATGTGACCCCATAAGCAAGGAGCACTATCCACAGTTCCCATTCATTAGATCAGAATAGAACTCCATGCCATATCTTGAAGGGGACATTCTTTACAAAGTGTCTGCTTTCAGGCAGTCTGTGGGTAGCAGTTGTAAAACATGAACCACAGTAGCAAGAAGCTGACTGCAAGAAACTGATCGGCATATCGATATTGCTTTTGTAACATTTAAAAATGTGAGACAATTTTGTCAAGTACACTTTGTGTCAAGTATTTTACATGATTTAACTTTTTTGAAAAAGTTGCAATTTATCTCCCTTGAAATCTATGTTGAGCTGAGGAATTCTTTAAGAACATAAGAAATAGGAACAGGAATAGACCAATCAGTCCCTCAAGTCTGCTCCACCATTCAATAAGATCATGGCTGATCTTCTTGTTTCGATTTCCACATTCCTATCTAACCCTGATAACCTTTGATTCCCTTGCCTAACAATAATCTATATACCTCTGCCTTAAGAATATTCAATGACCCCGCCTCTACCACCTTCTAAAGCAGAGAATTCCAAAGTCGCACAACCCTCTGAGAGAAAAAAATTCTCCTCATCTCTGTCCTAAAAGGGTGACCCCTAATTTTAAAACAGTACCCCGTAGTTCTGGTCTCACCCACAAGAGGAAACATCCTTTCGATGCCCACCTTGTCAAGGCCGTTCAGGATCTTATATACTTCAATCAAATCACCCCTCACTCTTCTAAACTCGAGTGGAAACAAGCCCAGTCTGTTCAACCTTTCCTCAGAGGACAACCCACTCGTTTCAGGTATCAGTCTATTAAACCTCCTTTGAACCGCCTCCAATGCATTTACATCGTTCCTTAAATAAGGAGACCAAAACTGCATACAGCATTCGAGATGCGGTCTCACCAATGCGCTATGTAACTGAAGCATAACATCCGTACTTTTATGTTCAGTCCGTCTTGTAATAAAGGATAGCATTTCATTAGCCTTCTTAATTACTTGCTGTACCTGCATACTAACTTTTTGTGACTCATGTACTAGAATACCTAGATCCCTCTGCACCTCAGAATTATGCAGCCATTCACCATTTAAGTAATACTCTGCTTTTTTTGTTGTTCCTGCCAAAGTGAACAACTTCACATTTTCCCACATTAAACTCCATTTGCCAGATCTTTGCCCACTCACTCAATCCATCTGTAACCTCTTCATGTCCTCTTCACAACATACTCTCCTATCTACCTTTGTGTCATCAGCAAATTTAGCTACCATGTCTTCACTCCCCTCATCTAAGTCACTGATGTAAATTGTAAAAAGCTGAGGCCCCAGCACAGACCCTTGTGGTACTCCACTCGTCATATCCTGCCAATCAGAAAAAGACCCATTTATACATACTCTCTGCCTTCTGCCAGCCAGCCAATCTTCTATCCATGCTAATATGTTACCCACTACACCATGTGCTTTTACTTTCCCTAATAACCTTTGATGTGACACCTTATCAGATGCCTTCTGGAAATCCAAGTACAGTACGTCTACAGGCTCCCCTTTATCCACTGTGCATGTTACTCCAATAAATTGGTTAAACATGGTTTTCCTTTCATAAAACCATGCTGACTCTTCCCAATTACCTTGAGCTCTTCTAAGTGCCCAGCTATAATCTCCTTAATGATCGATTCTAATAACCTCCCCACGACAAATGTCAAGCTAACTGTCCTATAATTTCCTGTTTTCTGCCTCCCTTCCTGAATAGAGGGGTTATATTTGCTACTTTCCAAGCTGATCGAACATTTCCAGAATCTAGCGAACTTTGGAACATTAACACCAGCGCATTGACTAGCAACTTCTTTTAAGACCCTAAGATGCAGTCCATCAGGACCCAGAGACTTGTCAGCCTGCAACTCCGTCAAATTGCTCAGTACCATTTCCCTAGTGATTTCAATTTCACCCCGTTCACCTGATTTACAACTATTACTGGAATGTTTTTGGTATCCTCTATAGTGAACACAGAAGCAAAATATTCATTTCTTCTGCCATTTCCTTATTATCTACTATTAACTCCCCACTGTCACCCTCTAGAAGACCAACACTCACTTTACTTACTCTTTGCCTTTTTAAATACCTGTCGAAACTCTTGCTGTCTGTTTTTACATTTCTAGTTAGCTTCCTCTCATATCCTGATTTCTTTCTTCCAATTAACCTTTTAGTCATTCTCTGCCGTTTTTCATATTCTGACCAATCACCTGACCTGCCACTCATCTTTGCAGAGTTGTATGCTTTTTCCTTAAGTTTGCTTTCCTTAACATCTTTAGTTAACCACAGATGTTGGGTCCTCCCCTTAGAATTTTTCTTAGAATGTACTTATTCTGAATACTCTGAAATATCTCCTTAAATGTCTGCCACTGCTTCTCTATTGATCTACCCTCTAGCCTAGTTTCCCAGTTCACTTCAGGTAGCTCAGTTTTCATCCCCACATAGTTGCCCTTTTTTAAGTTTAAGATACTAGTCTTAGACCCACTCTTCTCCCTTTCAAATTGGATGTAAAATTCAATCATATTGTGGTCACTGCTTCCAAGGGGTGCCTTTACTCTAAGGTTATTAATTTCAAAATATTTCTACAATGGTTATTGTTTCAGATTTTTTTCTGAATCCTATGTTCCTATCTGCTAAATGGTACTTCTCTTATGTAAATTATTTGATATTGCTGCTTGTGACTTCAGCCAGTAAGCAAGGATAATGTCAATTTGATAAGTTTGTTTCTGTATCTAAACCGACAGTCAAGAACACCCATTGGTGATTTCTGAAAGAAAATGGTATGAGAAGTAAACTTGGCTGTGGCTTGCTTGGAATTTTAAAAGAAAAACAAATGCAACTTTAATTTCATATTGTGAAAATAAATTGACCGCACAATTATTCTGCTTCTCCTTCTTTGTCAGGACATGACCAAGAGTTAACCCATTGTTGTACTCACTCTACTCAACGCCTTGTGGTAACATCATCACGTGACACCACCTTTCGTCTCTGGGATTTTCGAGACCCTTCAATACACTCAGTGAATGTCTTTCAGGGTCACACAGAGTGAGTGTCTTGAAATTTTTATTTTTTCTTGAACATGGGTGTTACATTTGCTACTTTGCAATCCTCCAAGCCTGGACATAGTGTGAGATATTTGTATTTGCTTTGGTTGAAGACTACATGGCAAAAATGCATCTTGAGACAACTTGAATACATCTTTTTGGGTTGCGTAAATTACATTAATTAAAGCCTTTTTTTGCAAGTTCTAAACCTTTTACCGTGTAGTCATAGAAGATGTTGATAAGTAACCTGCTTAATGTGAGAATATTACAATGTTTTGTTTATTCCATGACCTTGTCAACATCCACTTTGTAAAGTAATTCAGAATTCAAAATAATCTTGACCTTTTAAGTTGGGTCAGTGCTTTTGTTTTTCTGGTATGTCTTTTTCAAAGCTTGGGGGAGTCATTAATCAACACAAGCACTTATGTTGCTAAATAATGATCAAAGTTCATGCATCTTTTGGGAGATAACTTTCTATTAGGACGTGGCCTTGACTGAGAGATTTGTTTAGTTTGCTTCATTTTGGTGATAAGTAATTGTGTCCATTCATATAGTTGGTGGCATTTGTTTTCTTTTGGGGCTGCATGAGTTTTAGAAATGACCTGAACCACAGCCATTGATTTATAACACTAGCATTCCATAGGGACAGAAATTGGGAGGAAATTGTCAAGGTTAACACTGTTATTCACTGGTTAGAGCTGCAAAGTGGCTCAGTAACATGGAAAAACTGGTTCTATTTGGGTTATTATTGTGTCTGCAGAATAAATTCTACGTACATGCAGCATATATGCTGCCTGCGCTGTCTTGGACTACATATTGTATACACTTATCAATTAATATTCATAACTATTTTTATACTTCTGTCTTGTTGCCTTATTATGTATCCTTATAGAAATTGTACCAAAAGCAACCTATTTCTCATGCCACCACATTCATTCAAACAACAAAGTTTTAGTTTGAATGGCACTTCAGAGATTCAAAAAAGGCCTACATTTTCCTGGCTATTCTTTTGACTAACACTTCTCTTAAAAGTGACTCATCTGTAAAAAGCAACAGCTAAGATGAGTAGTATGGTTGGTAGGATTAAATTAATATCATTTTCACTGAGTTGCTTTTGGGAGTTTAGAAGAAATATTGTTTTATCATCTTGAACAGTGGCTGGTCGTGTCTCTCTCAGAACTGATTGGAACCAGAGTAGAAGATTATGGAACTGAAGTCCTGGACCTCATTCAACATTTTAAAATAAAAGTTGCTCTAATCCACCTTGTTTGAGGCAATGGGCATGAGCAGGACAGAAAGGAACCCCACTGTATAATAATCGCTACATCTGGTTTGTCTAATGTCCGGCCCACAAAACACCCCAATGTGGCTCCCGAAGATAATTTTCAAAATGCCGTTAAGTGCAGTGGAAGATTCTTAAAGAAACTGTTCATCCAATCACAGGCTGTTCCTCTCCCACGTTTCCTTTTGAATAATACTTCTCTCAAAAGCAACTCAAGTGTAAAAAGCAACAGCTCAGATGAGTAGTATGGTGAGCCTATCAGCAGCAAATGTGGGAGAGAAGCAGTCTGTGATTGGAGGAACAGCAACACTGGCGGAAGCGAGTGGGCTCGGAAACAGGTACTGGGGAGAGAGCAAGAGCAAGAGAGCAACTGCTGGGCTCGGGGGAGAGAGACTGCTGGGTGGGGGAAGGAGAGACTCGCTCTGGCCTGGGCCGAGTGGGGGAAGAAGAGACTTGCTGTATACAGGACTGGGCCAGGTGGAGAAAGGAGAGACTTGTTCCATGCTGAGCTAGACCGGGTGGTGGAAGAGAGACTTGTTTTGTGCTGGGCCAGGTGGGGGAAGGAGAGACTTGCTCTGGGCTGGGCCTGGTGAGGGAAGGAGAGACTCGCTTGGCTGGGCTGGGCTGCGCTGGGTGGGGGAAGGAGAGGCTCGCTTCATGTTGGGTCAGGCCAGGTGGAGGAGGGAGGGACTCGCAGCAGGCCGAAAGAGGCTGCATGTGATGGTGTGAGTGAGGTTGGGGTGATGGGTGCGTGTTGAGGATGAAACGACTCGCTGTCCATGGGTGTGGGGTGTGGGGTGGGGAGGAGAGAGAGAGAGAGAGATTGAGTGTGTGGGGGAGGGAGTGAGGGAGTATTGGTGAGGGAGTATGAGAAATGTGTGTGTTCATCTGACTCACTCGCAGTCTCAGGATTCCCACTCACCCTCACCTCCACACACCAACACACAATCACACCCACTCGCTCGTTGGCTGAGGGTAGGTGAGCACTGAGAGAGTGAGCCAGACAAACAGACTGTGTCCCTCTCACACTCTAATGGTGATCTTTATTAATTACTCTTTAAGTATCAATTTATTTCTTTTGACATTGCTTTATTTTTTGCTCAGCAAATTGCTTCTTTTCTTCACACCTCAACTTTATTTTGAAATTCACGTTTGATGTTGTGCAAAACCTTATCTCTCTGAAATTTGCTCATTGGCCTCTTGAGTGAGAAAAAAATGGAAATGTGCCCCCCCCCACCCCCCGCCAAGTTAAAAGGTTGGATAAGCCTGCACCACATAATTAAGATCAGCATTGAAAGTGATATGAGCAAAAACCAAACTAATAGATTGGAAAAGAGTGTATTATGAGGAAATGAGGTGGAACAAGATAAAGTAAACTGGGAGAAAATCTTTAAAAATAGAAAGACAGAAAAACAGTGAGAAATTTTTAAAGGGCAAACTAATACTGTTCAGGAGATAATGTATTCCACTTAAAGCCAATAGCAAGCAGTCTAATTATGATGAATTAGACCATGATGAATGAACTGAAGGGAAAATTGAATCTAAAAAAAAAGATATATAAGAAGTAATTGGACACAGAAGGAGATGAGGACAAAAAGGGGTTTGAGAAATTTAGGAGAGAAGTTTAAAGAAGTTTAAAACCATCAGGCAGGCAAAAGAAATTTGTCAAGGAATATAAGGTGTAGTGGTATTGTTGCTGACTAGTAATCCAGAGACCCAGAGTAATGCTCTGGGGACCTGGGTTTGAATCCCACCACGGTAGATGGTGGAATTTGAATTCAATGAAAATCTGGAATTAAAATTCTAACGAGTGTCAATTGTTGTAAAAACCCATCTGATTCACTAATGTTCTTTAGGGAAGGAAATCTGTCGTCCTTACCTGGTCTGGCCTACATGTGATAGCAAGCCACTCAATTGTAACAAACCGCTACAAAGTCACAAAAAAGGAATGAAAGCGGATGGGCCACCCGGCATCGACCTAGGCACCGGAAATGAGAACAGCAATGTCAGCCCTGTCGACCCTGCAAAGTTTTGGCTAGTGCCAAAATTGGGAGAACTGTCTCACAGACTAGTCATAGTCATCCTCACGGAATCATACCTTACAGATAATGCCCCAGACACCACCATCACCATTCCTGGGGTTCTGTCCCACTGGCAGGACAGGCCCAGCAGAGGTGGCGGCACAGTGGTATACAGTCAGGAGGGAGTTTCCCTGGGAGTCCTCAACATTGACTCTGGACCCCATGAAGTTGCATTGCATCAGGTCAAACATGGGCAAGGATACCTCCTGCTGATTACCACCTATCAACCTCCCTCAGCTGATGAATCAGTGCTGCTCCATGTTGAACACCACTTGGAAGAAGCACTGAGGGTAACAAGGGCACAGAATGTACTCTGGGTGGGGGACTTCAATGTCCATTACCAAGAGTGGCTCGGTAGCACCACTACCGACCGAGCTGGCCGAGTCCTAAATGACATAGCTGCAGGCGGTGAGGGAACCAACAAGAGGGAAAAACATACTTGACCTCATCCTCATCAACCTGCCGGCTGCAGATGCACCTGTCTGTGATAGCATCGGAAGGAGTGACCACTGCACAATCATTGTGGAGACGAAGTCCCGCCTCTTACATACCCTCCATCGTGTTGTGTGGCACTACCACCATGCTCAATGGGTTAGATTTCGAACAGATCTAGCAGCTCAAGACTGGGCATCCATCACATGAGGCACTATGGGCCATCAGCAGCAGCAGAATTGTACTCGGAACACAATCTGTAACCTCATGGCCCGGCATATCTACCATTACCATCAAGCCAGGGGATCAACCCTGGTTCAATGAAGAGTACAGGCGGGCAAACCAGGAGCAGCACCAGGCATACCTAAAAATGAGGTGTCAAACTGGTAAAGCTATAACACAGGGCTATTTGCGTGCCAAACAGCATAAGCAGCAAGTGATAGACAGGGTTAAGCGATCCCACAACCAACGGATCAGATCTAAGCTCTGCAGTCCTGCCACATCCAGTTGTGAATGGTGGTGGACAATTAACCAACTTGATGGAGGAGGAGGCTCCACAGATATCCCTATCCTCAATGATGGAGAGCCTAGCACATCAGTGTAAAAGATAAGGCTGCAGCATTTGCTACAATCTTCAGCCAGAAGTGCTGAGTGTTTGATCCATCTTGTCCTCCTCCGGAGTTCCCCAGCATCATAGATGCTAGTCTTCAGCCAATTAGATTCACTCCATGTGATATCAAGAAATGGCTGAAGGCATTGGATACTGCAAAGGCTATGGGCCCTGACAAAATTCCGATAATTGTACTGAAGACTTGTGCTCCAGAACTTGCCGCGCCCCTAGCCGAGCTGTTTCAGTACAGCTGCATCACTGGCGCCTACCCAGCTATATGGAAAATTGCCGAGGTATGTCCTGCACACAAAAAGCAGGATAAATCCAACCGGGCATTTACCGCTCCATTAGTCTACTCTCCATCAGTATAGTAATGGAAGGGGTCATCAACAGTGCTATCAAGCGGCACTTGCTTAGCAATAACCTGCTCACTGATGTCCATTTTGGGTTCCGCCAGGGCCACTCAGCTCCTGACCTCATTACAACCTTGGTTCAAACATGGACAAAAGAGCTGAACTTACGAGGTGAGGTGAGAGTGACTGCCCTTGACATCAAGGCCACGTTTGACAGAGTGTAGCATAAAGGAGCCCTAGCAAAACTGGAGTCAATGGGAGTCAGGGGGAAAACTCTCCACTGGTTGGAGTCAAACCTAGCACAAAAGAAGATGGTTGTTGGAGATCAGTGATCTCAGTTCCAGGACATCACTGCAGGAGTTCCTCAGTGTAGTGACCTTGGCCGAAACATCTACAGCTGCTTCATCAATGACCTTCTTTCCATCATAAGGTCAGAAGTGGGGATGTTTGCTGATGATTGCACGATGGTTAGCACCATTCGCGACTCCTCAGATACTGAGGCAGTCCATGTCCAAATGCAGCAAGACCTGGACAATATCCAGGCTTGGGCTGACAAGTGGCAAGTAACATTCGCGCCACACAAGTGTCAGGCAATGACCATCTCCAACAAGCAAGAATCCAACCATCGTCCCTTGATGTTCAACGGCATTACCATTACTGAATCCCCCACTATCAACATCCTGGGGGTTACCATTGACCAGAAACTGAACTGGACTGGCCATATAAATACTATGGATACAAGAGCAGTTCAGAGGCTAGGAATCCTGCGACGAGTAACTCACCTCCTGACTCCCCAAAGCCTGTCCACCATCTACAAGGCACAAGTCCGGAGTGTGATGGAATACTCCCCATTTGCCTGGATGAGTGCAGCTGCAACAACATTCAAGAAACTTGGCACTGTCTAGGACAAAGCAGCCCGCTTGATTGGCATCACATCCACAAACATTCACTCCCTCCACCACCGACACAACGTAGCAGCAGTGTGTGCCATCTACAAGATGCACTGCAGGAATTCACTTAGGCTCCCTAGACCTTCCCAACTGACCGCTACCATCTAGAAGGACAAGGGCAGCGGATAGATGGGAACACAACCACCTGGAAGTACCCCTCCAAATCACTCACCGTTCTGACTTGGAAATATATCACTGCTCCTTCACAGTCGCTGGGTCAAAATTCTGGAACTCCCTCGCTAACAGCACTGTGGATGTACCTACGCCACATGGACTGCAGCAGTTCAAGAAGGAAGCTCACCACCACCTTCTCAAGGGCAACTAGGGATGGACAATAAATACTGGCCCAGCCAGCGAAGCCCACGTCCTATGAATGAATAAAAAAAAAGAAATAAGATATTGTTTTATTGATGCAAAGTAACAAAAGGAAAACTAAAGGAAGGATGGGGCCACTAAAGAATGAGCAAGATAAACTCAGGGAGAGAAATGGCAGAAACATTGAATAAGTACTTCACCTTAGCTTTTGATAACAGTATAGATACTTCACTGGTGAAGGAGCTGAAGAAAGATCTTAATATAGTTGAGATAGAAGGCGAGAAAAATAATTGACTAATTAACAAAACTGAAAGAGGATAGAACGGCCAGGTGATGGTATACCCCCATGCATACTCAAGGAAATTAGGGAGGAGATAGCAGAGACACTAGTTTATGCATCAAGTTCCATAGAAGAGGGGAAAGTCCCAGAGGACTGGTGAACAACCAGTGTTCTTCCTATTTACGAAAGGGTAAGTAGAAAAAAACCTGAGAATTATAGACCAGTCAGTTTAGAAAGTCAGTTGGAAAGACTCTAGAAACTGTATTAAAAGAAGTAATAGACCATCTAGAGAAGGGTTGTTCAACCTATTCGTGAGAGTGGCCACATTCCAATTTTTTTCTCAGCCAAGGGGCCAATGAGCAAATTTCAGAAAGATAAAGTTTGGCACAACATTAAACACGAATTTCAAAATAAAATTGAGTTAGAAGAAAAGAAACAACTTGCTGAGCAAAAATACCTATCAAAGTAATAAATGAATGACTTATTGAGTATTTAATAAAAGATAACCATTAGGGAGAGTGTGCGTGTGTCCGGCTCACTCGCAGTCTCAGGGTACTCACTCACTGTCTGAGTGAGTGTTGGTGCGTGGGGGAGCTCACCCGCACTTTCTCTCTCTCTCTCTCTCTCCCTGATACACGCAAACAGATAAAAACACATACACACACACACATGCTCTACAACTCACTCACTCACTCACACTCGCTCTCTTACACTCATTCTCTCTTGCACTCTTACACTCACTCACTCATTCTCGCAATCTCTCTCACACTCTCCCTCTGACACTATCACACTCACTTTCTCACACACGCACTCGCTCACTTACTCTTTCACACACTCACTCTCACACATGCACTTATTCACTCACTTTCACTTACTTATTCACATTCACAGTCTTTCTCACATACACTCACTATCTCTCACCCTGGGTCATGGGGGGGAGATCCAGTTAGAGACAAATAATATTTTGTTTAAAGTAAATAAAGTTTAATGCTTACTAAGTGAATAAAGCCACATGATTCCACAAGTTTTGAACAAACAAAAAGAAAATTTACTACACAGGTTCAAAGATAAAGCAATTTACAATGATAAAAACAAAAAGCTAAAAGCTACTGCGGATGCTGGAAATACAAAACAAAAACAGAATTACCTGGAAAAACTCAGCAAGTCTGGCAGCATCGGCGGAGAAGAAATCAGTTAACGTTTCGAGCCTTCATGGCCCTTCGGCAGAACTGGAGCATAGTTAGAAGAAAGGAGAAATATAAATTGGTTTAAGGTGGGTGGGGGGGGGGAAGAGACACATTGAGGGTGTGGTGTGATGATTGTGGAGATGAGCAGATAATCAAAAGGTGTCACAGACAAAAGGGTCAAAGAGGTGTTGAAGATGGTGGTCTTTGTCTGAGAAAAGTGCTAATTAAGAATGGAAGACAGGATATTCAAAGTACAGCTCTAGTGGGGGTGGGGTGGAAAGACTAGAGGTTTTAGTTTTAGATTTAAAAATAATGGAAATAGGTGGGGAAAGAAGAATCTATATAAATTATTGAAAAAAAAAAGCGGGGGGGGGGGGGGCGAAAGAAACGGGGTGGGGATGGGGGGAGGGGGATTTTAAGATCTAAAGTTGTTGAATTCAATATTCAGCCCAGAGGGCTGTAAAGTGCCTAGTCGGAAGATGAGGTGCTGTTCCTCCAGTTTGCGTTGGGCTTCACTGGAACAATGCAGCAAGCCAAGGACAGACATGTTGGCCAGAGAACAGGGTGGAGTGTTAAAATGGCAAGCGACAGGGAGGTTTGGGTCTTTCTTGCGGACACCTGCGGTCTGTCCGCAAGAAAGACCCAAACCTCCCTGTCGCTTGCCATTTTAACACTCCACCCTGTTCTCTTGCCAACATGTCTGTCCTTGGCTTGCTGCATTGTTCCAGTGAAGCCCAACGCAAACTGGAGGAACAGCACCTCATCTTCCGACTAGGCACTTTACAGCCCTCTGGGCTGAATATTGAATTCAACAACTTTAGATCTTAAACTCCCCCTCCCCCCATCCCCACCCCGTTTCTTTACCCCCCCCCCCCACTTTTTTTTTTCAATAATTTATATAGATTCTTCTTTCCCCACCTATTTCCATTATTTTTAAATCTAAAACTAAAACCTCTAGTCTTTCCACCCCACCCCCACTAGAGCTGTACTTTGAATATCCTGTCTTCCATTCTTAATTAGCACTTTTCTCAGACAAAGACCACCACCTTCAACACCTCTTTGACCCTTTTGTCTGTGACATCTTTTGATTATCTGCTCATCTCCAAAATCATCACACCACACCCTCAATGTGTCTCTTCCCCCCCCCCCACCCACCTTAAACCAATTTATATTTCTCCTTTCTTCTAACTATGCTCCAGTTCTGCCGAAGGGCCATGAAGGCTCGAAACGTTAACTGATTTCTTCTCCGCCGATGCTGCCAGACTTGCTGAGTTTTTCCAGGTAATTCTGTTTTTGTTAAGCAATTTACAATGTCTATCTTACACTTACTCTGAATGTTAGAGTATGAAGTATATGTAAATTAACATCCGAACTGTGGTCAGACGCACCATACTACACAGTAAATGACATATGTGACCAAGACAGATTTCATTGATTTCTCAACAGCCACCCAGATGTTTGTCACATTGTAAGCCAACCAGTCTCACTGAAGCTTCGTCTTTCTCACAAGGGTTTCCAATTTCCACATTTGAAGATCTCGCCTTGGAATTCTCTCCAAACGCCGCTCCCACTCGGACGGCTTCAACAACAATCCACCTTGCAGAGTTTCAATCTTGCCTTCTAAGATTCCTTTCTCCCGGATGTCCAAATACATACAAGCTACACCTTCCAAGCACCATTTCAGATCTTTGGCCATGCCAAGTAGAACACCACTATCCCAAAGTAGTACCTTTGTCCAGTCACCAACCTTCGGCTGCCTTCGCGGATCTTTAGGGCTTCTGTCATGCCCACTTCGCTCAAAGTCTGCTCCTTGCTGCTCTTTCATTAGTTTGAAGCCTATTTCTCTGGTCCTTTCTTTTAACTTAGCTTAACCTGTCCCCTGTCTTTCATTCTTTACCTGGGGCTTCCTTTTGGGACCTCTCCCTGTCCCCCTCCTTTGTCCCTAGGACACTTACTTGACAATGGCGCTCTGTACGAGGTCCTCTGACTTCGGTTTTTGCACCGTTCTTTCTTTCTTTCTTCTGCACAGATGTGTAGGGCTGGTCCTTGGCCTGAAGAATGTGAAAAAGGTAATAGTGCGCATGTGCAGCCAGTTAGGGGCAGCGCATGTGCGAGAGTTCAGAGAATCATCAGGAATCAGAGTTCCTGCCTCTGAACTCAACAAGTCAAGTATAGGTTTCATCACTGACCCTCTTTCTCTCTCTCACATGCACACACTCACTATCACTGTCTCACACACTCGCACACTCCCTCATATCACTCTCACACACATTCATATATTCACTCATTCACACAATCATGCACTCATTCATTTGTACTTTTTCTTACACACACACGCACTCACTCACCCCTACTCTCACTCTCTCACACACGCACTCTCTCTTTCACATACACACGCACTCACTCTTTCACACCCACTCACTCACACACATTCACTCACTAATTCTCACACACTCACATACATTCCCTCTGTTTCTCACAAGCACACACTCTCACTATCACTCTCACACATTCATGCACTGTCTCACACTCAAACACACTCTCACATACACACGCGCGCTCACTCTTTCACACGTACACACACTCACTCACTCTCTCATACTCACTCACGTCTGCTGGGCCCAGGAGGTTTGAAGATTAATATCGCTGTGAAAGTACCAAGACTCTTTCTTCCCGCTCTGTCTGACACTCATGCTGTCACGGGTCCCATTGAAGCTGCAACCGTCGGTCTGTCAACTTGACCCCTGTAGGGGGGAGGGCCTTGTCTTTCCCCCCTTCCCCAGCAGACAGTTTATTTTCCCTTCTCCCTGAAGGCACATCTTTCTCCCCAGCAGACTCATTGTCGTCGTCAGCGTTCAGGCCTTAGGCCGAATGAAACCACTCACTTTCAAGCTGTTCGCTGCTGCTCCAGTCAGACAGTTTCTCTCCCGCATTTTCTGTCGATAGACTCACTGGTGATTGACAGAAGTAGAAAGGTGTATTCCACGAGGATCAGTGCTGGGACCACTGTTGTTCATAATTGACATTAATGACTTAGACTGGGGACAAGTGACTTTATCAAAATTTGCAGATGATACCAAACTGGAGTGGGCAGTGGGTTTCGGGTGGGGGTGGGGGGGCGTTGGTGGTATCCTAGTTAGCTAACAATCATGAAAAATATAACACAAGAAACATCCAAAACCTGCAGACCGGACAGTTCATCAACAAATGAACTTTAACTTAGATGAATGTGAGATAATACACTTTGGTAGGAAAACTAGAAACATCACCTACACCTAAGAAAGTAAGAAATTGAATGAGGTAGAAGAGAAGGGATATAATTGGTCAACAAAGCAATTAAAAGGCAAACAAAGCACTGAGATTTATACCTAGGAGTATAGATTTAAGAAGTTGTGAACTATGTTAAACTTGTCAACTGTGATCATGCCATACTTAAGTACTGTGCAAAGTTTCGGGAGTTGATTTCGAGGTGACTTCATCGAGGTCTTCAAAGTGGTGAATGGGTTGACAGGGTAGATGTGGAGCGAATAGCCTAAATGTTATCTCCCCAAAAACAGGATCATGACAGTTAAAAATGCAGAAAATCTGCAGTGGGAACCCAGTGTGCCTCAAACCTGCTCCCATCTAGTTTTAAATACAGATTAAAGAGTAGGTGACGAATCCAATCGTGGTACGTGTTTAGGCAATTTGAATATTATAATGAGAATTCTTTATTTTAGCAGCCATTCTATTTTTAACTCATATAGACCAAGTTTCCCAGTTCGCAGGAAACCTGGCTAGTGAAAAACAGGAAGGGCTTATGTACCAGGAGGAGCAGGTTTGTTTCCTCCAGACTCAACAAGCTACCCAGTACAACTCACTCCTCCCAGCCTATGATCTGTCCCCTGGCCACCATTGGACTGGACACTCCTTATGACTGACCATCATTTGATTCCTCTACCCCCACAATTATGCCTCTCACTTCTCCAATATACCCATCTGCTCCAGTAGGCTTTGGCCTTGTGAAGCAGGCCTCCAGCCTGTCAATCAGGCTCCCTGTGTGCAGGATCAAAATATGTGCTTAAAGGCTGAGACCAGGCAGATGGAACGGGAGCCGACTCGTGTGGGGTAGAAACCTCAGCACAGACCAGGGTGGATTGGACTGTTTCTGAGCTGTATGTTGCTTGCAATTCCATGTAAGCTATACACAAGGAAAATACTCAGTTTGAATTCTGCTGTCTGCCTTTAGCCTATCTCACCAAGGAAATGGTTCACCTAAAAGTCACACTGTAGGCATTTGTGTGGACTGTATTAATGCTATCTGAGGAGCAGTGCTGCCTTCCATTGCCTTTAGGAGAAGAGGGGTAAAGGGGAAAAAGATCCGTGGGAAAACTGAAAGATTAATTTATTATGAATAATTTACAACCTAGTTTATTAATCATGACTTTTTTAATATCCTGATTTATGAATTTGATTTTCTTTTCTGTTCTCAAAGGCATTGATGGGCACTTTCTTAGTGCTTTAGATAAGCGTTGCAATAACTTGTTCAGCTGAAAGAATTCCTTAGTTTGCACCATGTGAGTGGCATGCAGCCCCTTTAAAGTGTCTTCTCAGGTTGAATTCTGTTGTATAGTTCGAAGTCTTTTTCATGGCAAATTGGAGATGGTATAAATACTGATGCACATTTTGATACTATGTTTCAGAAACTGCTGTATATGTGTTTGTCTGCATAAATAGGCTATGAAGCATTGACGTTTGTGGAATGTATTTATATTCATACGTTCTGAGTAGCTCCTCGTTCTCTGTCATACTGCACCATTCCAGACTATTTCAAACTTGAAAGAAGATTATTACAGCAGTCTGTAATTTTTAGTAAAACAAGTAGGACCTTTTCATATTTTAAACTTTTTTAAATGAGTGAAGGCAATTTTAAGTAGGTAGCCAACTGTAAAAAATAAAATACCTATAATGGTTCAAATTTTGAATCTGAAATCCCTGATTAAGCAGTGTTGGAGAAGGACTAAAAGCATATCCAAGAGAAAAGAAAGTATGTTATTAAAACTTTCATATAGTATTTGTATTTATACTGACCCAACGCATAGAAAAAATGTTAAGTTGGTTATTCACTCAACCTGGAATAATCTAAATTTCAAACCAAGATGCAGTGTTGGCAAAGGTGGATGGGGGTTTAAATGAATTGGAAGGAGGAGGCAGTCAGTCTTCCTCACATGTAACTATCATGTTGATGCCAGCTCTTTAAGGAAGTAGGCAATTCTTTTGGCATTCTATAAGGTAATAATCTTAATTTACCTATGAAATTATGCTCTATAATTGCCTCTGGGGTTCTTTTCCAAATATCTGGTTGCATAGATTCTATCCAGTAGATGGAGCCAATATGCTAGTTATTTGTCTCTCACAAAAAATGCTTAAGGTCAAATTTGCAAATGGCTTTTACCATTCTGCAGTTATCAGTACATCTGTCAGCTTAAGTTTTTAAAAATGAATTGGGGAAATTATGATTTAGCTTATTCCAGCTTTCAAAATTTACATTATAAACATATTGAAAGAAATAGCCCCTTGTGGAATCATACAGCACAGAAGGAGGCCATTTAGCCCATCGTGCCTGTGTTGGTTCTTTTGAAAGAGAAAATTGGTCCCAATCACCTGCTCTTTCCCCAGAGCTTTTTCTCCATTTCAGCTATATATATATACAGTTCCCTTTTGAAAGTTACTGTTTAATCTGCTTCCACCAACCTTTCAAATCGTATACTCTAGATTGTCACAATTAACTGTGTAAAAAGCCCCCTCATTTCTCTCCTGGCTTTTATATAGAGCCTATTACACCCTCAGTTTTCCCCAAAGCACTTTACAGCCAATGAAGTACTTTTTGAAGTGAAGTCACTGTTCTGTTTAATGTCTCATCCAGAAGGTGGCACTTCCAACATTGCAGCAATTCCTCATTACTCTATTGAACTGTCATCTCCAATTATCTACTTCTGGAGTTGGACTTTGACCTTCTGCTATCAATGAACCAAAACTGATTGAATTGGTCAAACTAACCCATTCGATTGTTCCATGACAAGAATCCTCTGCACAAAATCATAACTTTAACATAGGCCAAGATACCTCATATAATCCAATGAAACTGGACCTCTTGAGTACTCAGTTTGGATTCATGCAACAAAATATCCACCAGCTATTCTGACGACAAGCGTATTA
Source organism: Cetorhinus maximus (assembly GCF_964194155.1). Lineage (NCBI taxonomy): Eukaryota > Metazoa > Chordata > Chondrichthyes > Lamniformes > Cetorhinidae > Cetorhinus > Cetorhinus maximus. The sequence goes on from NC_135881.1 coordinate 31,607,337, forward strand.
GCAGCTAGCAGTGCAGGTTTCAAAAATATTACCAACTAAATGTGCTGAAGTAACTTTAAAAAGAAGATAATTCAATTCCAGAGAAACAACTGGGCTAACTTCAGAGTTAGGTGCTTGACATGCCACTGTGAAAAATTGTTATTTCACACTACTCTTTTATGCAAGAGAAAGAAAAATAGAAGTGATGCTGACATTTTTTTTAGGATTACTTTGACAACCCATAATTCTATAATCAGTAGACCTGCTCTGTATTAATTTTCAATAGTCTGAATGACGGGGGACCCATAACAGACCCTTGTGTAATTTGACCAAGCATCATTACCAATCAAAAACTGAGTTAATTTTCATTTGTGACTGAGGTCTGATAATTCACAAGCCACAATACTTGGCATACTGTGACATCGACTGTCATTGCTTTGAGTTGGTTTTACTTAAGCACATTGTTTTTGTAAAATATAAATTTTGCTTACTAAATCAGTACAAGATAATAAGCCAATAATTCAGCATTGGGTAGCAGCTTAGCTTAGATTTGTTCCAATCCCCAGAGAGCTGTACTGAAAAATGGATATGGGATTAAAAATAGGGTAAACTGACCTGTCTTTGTCTGGTAATGATGTTTAGTGAAGTTCCACAAGGATCTGTTGTAGGTTGCTCATCATTCAGACTATTAATAAATAATCCAGAGCAGGTACTACTGATTAAAGAATTATGGAATTACAGTAGAAAAGGCTATTTGATGCATTATAACAATGCTGATATTAGCTCTTCAACTGGAGCTGTCGACTGTAGTTCTATTCCCCTGCCCTTTCCTTGTAGATCTGAATTGTTTTTGAACATTTTAATTCTGTTACAGCCTCTGCCTCAAAGCATTCTGTTGCAAAGTATTCCAGGTTGTAATAATGCTTTGTAAAGGAAAAAAATTGTAACCAATGCTGAAAACCAATCACATCACACAAAAAATGAGCAACCAAATTCAAATCCCTTCACTACTATTTTATTCTCTGTGACTGAAATGTCCAAAATAAAGCCCTTGACATAACACATTAAAATGTTACTATTTCACATTAGCAGAATTAAAGATGTTGTACGGCCCTTTTATAATCCAGACTGGAGGGCTTTATCGATGAGCGTAAGCATTTTCAGCTGAATGTCTTGAGGGCTGAATGCCATTGTTGGTCAGAAAGATAGGAGATGGGTGGGACTGAGTGTGGGAAAGAGAATTTTACAAGTTGGAATTTATGCAAGAAGAGTATTATACTCTTAAGTGTGGAAGTGACAAAAACATGCATAAAGTTTTCAATGTAGGGGAGACTATGTTTTAAGAGTTTTATTCTACCAGGGCTCAGTGTCATGCACCAACCAACCCTGTATTTAAACCTCTCATTCGCTCATAATCTGAAATATTCTCTAACCTGACATAAAAACAAAAGGTGCTGGAAATACTCAGGTCTGGCAGCATCGGTTGAGAGAAAAACAGAGTTAATGTTTCGAGTCCAATATGAATTCTTCAGTTCTGAAGAAGTCATATTGGACTTTAAACGTTAACTGTGTTTCTCTTTCCACAGATGCTGCCAAATCTGATAAGTATTCCAGCACTTTTTGTTTTCATTACAGATTTCCAGCATCCACAATACTTTGCTTTTACTTTTATGCTTTAACTTGCTCGATACCTAGGAAAACAACACTGAGACCCACGAGTTAGTACAGTGGCAAGTATTTCCTGTTCATGAGCTTGTTAGGAAGTACCATTTGCTTCCTGTAAATCTCTTTTTGGTAGGCAGATTTGAATATGCACTTAAATAGTCTGAGATGCAAGCTAGTAACCAACATGTAGCTTAGTTAATGAAGAACTGGTAAGTGAACAGTACTGAGTGAAATGCAGCATATTTACCAAGTTAGCTCTTCTTCACAATAAATCAAAACTAAAATTAACTTTCAACACACCTAGATCCCAGAAAACAGTTGTTCAATTCCTGTGTGGTAAATGCCCTCACGAAGTCCAACAAGTGGAGATCACATGTAAAGCATGCTATATTTTTTTACATTGAAGGCACCATATAAATACAAGTTGTTGCTTTTGTGATGAGGTATATTGTTCAGGGTCTCTGGAAGGAGTAGATTTGATGGAACAATTAAGCTCTTTTCATTCCATACTCTATTTGCTGTGCTATAACTGAAGGAGACCAGACTTGATTGACATTTTGGCATTCTGTCATTCAATAGATTGTATACTTGGGAAATTGAGGTTTTGGGTAGGGCACTAAGCTTTTTTTGTGTATAACTTAGAGCTTTGTACTCCCATTGACAGATGCACTTAATGAACTGACTGAACCAGATGAAGTGAAAATCTGGTCTATACTTGTGCAAAAAGTAAGTGTATCCTTATGGGCATTTTAGAGAACTGTTGGTGCATTCCCTCTTAAAGTAAAATGGATATGGTTGAAAAGAAACCAGTTTAAATTTTACTTTAAATACGTTATTTTTATTTGTGTTTCAAACAGCATAATATGTGGTGCTCTGTTAGCGCACAGTAAGAAAAATAATTTCTTCCAGAGCTTGTCAGTTCATTGGTGCTAACTTTATGAAAACCTGTACATGAGGATAAGCTGCTTTACAGTCAATGGCTTTATAAAAATTAAAATTCATCCATTTTACTCAGGTAAATTAATTTTAGTAGCGAATCTATTTTTCAATTGATTTTGAAATAAAATATTGATACAACTTATGACAATATTGTAATTGTTCAAGGTAATTATCAAACCAGAGTTAGTGTTTGAATCAGTAACCAGAACTGTTAGTGATTTTTACCTTTTAAAGAAGTAATCTTTTTCTAATTTTCTCCACTTCCTTCGTGAAGCCTTTGGCCTCAAGGGCCTCCCTTGGTTCAGCTGATTTAATTGCATCACCAATTGCCATCAAAGGTAGAAAAGTGACTTTTTAAAAAAAAAACTTCCCATGTGAAGGAAAGGAAGCAGCATGCCATCATAGACGTATTTATATGTGATTGTGATTGCAAAAATACTTCTGATTTTGCAAAACTTATAAGTTCATTCTACTCCAAAATAAATAAAATTCCACTTGTATTTTTATTGTTTTTTTAAAACATTTTTTCTTACTTTAGGTATGTCCTGTGACTGATTAGAAGAGCTAAACCTCAACTTGTTTCCCTAATATTTTTAAAAACTGATCAAATTTGTACAAAAGTCCAATACCAAAATGCAGTGGGCATAGCATTTCAATGAGGAGTTATTTCTGGATGTTTTGAAAATCTTAAATTACATTGTAACCATTTTATTGTATAAAGTTTTAACAGATTGATATGCAAACCAGTTTCTGGCCTTTTTAACTGTTGAGACAGCTGTTAGTTCTAATGAGGAGTGCTAGCATTACAGTATTTTCAGTGATTGAGACCCGCTCAGGGAGCAGAATGTTCCAGAACAGTCAGTGGTGTGTGAGGAGAAATTGCCGCACTGTCAGCTGGAAGTGTATGCTCCGTTGCTCTCTAGGACAAGATAAATGAGTTTTGCTGTGCTTTGGCAGAGACATCAGCTTTGCCTGGGAATAGCAGTATCATACTGCACCCCACTGGGATTCTGCTTTTAAATTTATGGGCTATGATTGATAAAGCAAATGAGGGATCTTATTGCTCTTCAGGTGTGACAAGAGGGATAGACCTCACAACATTACAGATTTACCTCTTCACTGAATTTAAATTATAAACCAACTGTTTCATGGAATTTCACAGTTTCACTTTTACAGTAAGAGAGCTGGCATATGACCTCTTGTTTTTTATCTTTATGGTTAATGGTTATTCTTGATGGAGTTTTGCAAAACTATCATTTTCAGTTAGCTGCTTTGGCAAATCGTGGCTACCATTAAATTTGAACTAATGGCTGTTTTTTTAAATCTGGATCTGTCTTTATCCTCAGACTCCACAATGCACCTGCTTTTATTCTTGAAGATTCTAGCCTGTATAGTGCTTTCCTACTGCTTTTGAAAATGTTCTTTAACTAGATTTGGCCTTGTGAACAAATATTCAATTTTCCTCTCATTCTCATTGAGGGGAACTTTTAGTTGTATGCGATGCTTAAGTGAAGACAGTTTTAGGGAATCACAGTGAGAATGGAGGTGGCTTAAAACGTATCTGTGAATAGATGATTGTTATCTTGGTGAGGAAAGTACAATTTGCTATTTGTCAGGCACTGTAGATTACTGTGATGTGGCTGCGGTAAATTGAATTAAAGAAGAGTCACACGGACTCGAAACGCTAACTCTGCTTTTCTCTCCACAGAAGCTGCCAGACCTGCTGAGTTTTTCCAGCATTTTCTGTTTTTATTTAAAATTTCCAGCATCTGCAGCATTTTGCTTTCATTTAAGATTTTTTCCCTCCCATATCAAATTTAAAGTCAAAATAAAGCATTGAAAATAAAATTCAATATTGGTATTGTGGTCATTTTTATTTAATAAGTATTTGACTTTATTAGCTAACTTTCCCACCACCACCCCCCCCTGCCACTTATGTTTGATTTGATTAAATAGGGCTTCTACCTGGGCTACGTAACCTGTTAACATGAAAACAGCCACCGATCTAGAAACTAATGATTTAAGCAGTATAAATAATAAAACTTTGACTGGTATTAAGCAGCTGCATGTCCATTCAAAAAAGACCGAAGTAGTGGTTGCTTTTATGGTCATAACCCTACAATGAACAGAAACTTGCTTTTTAAGTGCAAGTTTAGCTCCATTCCAATGAAGAATTGTTTGCACCATCTCACCCAGCAATTTACAGTGTTGTTGATTTGTTGCCCTTTATAACATAATTATCTTCAACAGCAAATTGCACTATATTCAAAACCCATTTCCACAAATGTTTTCCACTTCTGCTTTCTCTCTGTGTAGCTAATGGGGGAATCGCAGTGAGAATGGAGGTGGCTGAAAACGTATCTGTGAATAGATGATTGTCATCTAGGTGAGGAAAGTACAATTTGCCAGACACTGTAGATTACTGTGACGTGGCTGTGGTAAATTGAGTTGACATATGTATTTTGGTACAAGGTATGCTCAAAATCTCTTGACACAAAGTGGAGATGGATTGTACTTGAAGGTTATTTTTGTGAAATAATACTGTAGTTCCTGGAATATACCATGAGCTTCAATATCACTTTATTTTGCTTGAAGCCTACAATTCTGACCATAAACCTATTCACGTGATTGATTTTCTGGGTGTGCCCATAAAAATTGCAGGTGCAATTTGTATTGTACTAGTGCAATCAATACAACTATTTTCACAGTGAAATCAATTTTTTTTCAAAGCTTCTTGTTTATTATCCAGAACACAAATCATTACACCAAACTTTAATCTTTAATTCTGTAAAGCAAAAACATTGATGCCCATGTCTGGCTGCTTGACAAATTTGCGTGATCTCAGTGAGTGTGTGAACATTTACTGACGAATTAAAAATCAGCACAGATCAGACACATTGCCTCTCCTTTTTATTCCACCTACCTGCATCCCAACTCTGTTTTCCTACATGGGTCTTCTTCCACCCCTGTGTTCTGAACCCCTGTGGGTTCATCTTCCCATCAATGTCCTGCTCCTACAGAAGTTCCCTCCGCCCACATCCTGTGAAAGAATTTAAAAAAACCTTGTCTGAAAGGGTATTGGAAGCAGATTCAGTGGTAATTTACAAAAGGACATTCAGCAAATACTTGAAGAGCAAAAACATTGCAGGGCTATGGGGTAAAGGAGGGAAGTGAAACTAATTTTAAAGAGCTGAATGAGGCACAATGGGCTGAATAGCTTTCTTCTGTGCTGTCTCATTCTATACTTCTATGATCCTGTTAGAAATGGCACACAAGTATGCAGATCTTGTGCATTGCATTTCTCTGTAATGAACAGTCATGATTGCTTGAAATCATAAATAAATTATGATTTTGCAACTATCCAGATATAAATGTAATTATGAAGATATACAAAAATATACATAAATAGAAACTCGGTGAATCAAATCACTCAATATATTCTTTCAAAAAATATTTTCATCCAAATGTTTGCTTCTTTAGCCTGCTAATGAATCAAGTGGTTCTAGTGAAACCTAAACTCAGTATTGGTGAGCAGTTCATTGGTGAGCAAGTGCTGCCTGGTAACAACTCCTTCCATTACTTTGATGATTGTGAGTAGGTTGATGGAGTGATCATTGGTTGGGTTGGATTTGTTCTGCTTTTTGTGAACAGGCTGGCTTATTTTCTCCATGTTCAGGTAGATGTAGCTGTACAAGAACAGCTTAGCTAAGGGCACAGGTATTCAACAGCATATACCTTAAACACTACAGCCTAAATATTGCCAAGACCCATTGCTTAGCTGTGTTCCTAGTCTCTCGCCGTGTAGAAAATACTCTGGTTTGTCATTCTTGGATCCAAAGTGGGTGACCTCATGTTGCACATTTACTGCGGGCTCATCTTAAGTCCTCCCAATCTCACAGCCCTCATTGCCGACCATGCCGATAAAAAGGATGCACATTACAGCTAGATTCGAAGCGTTGGCCCAGTTAAATCTTCCAAGGACATTGTACGTAAAAGACTAACAATTAAAATAATTCATCGTGTAGCTTTAAAAGTAAAAATAATAAATTAATACAATTAGCTAGACAATTAAAAATAAATTTCACAGTGTCTAACAAATTGAAAATATACATTGAGTTCAGTAAAATTGATTCAGTACCTATTATTTTGAGGCTTAAAGCTGCTTCCTTTTTAGGAATGTTTCTCATCAGAAAGATAAAAAGGCCTACTCCCTGATTTATGTACTTAATTAGTCTGACTCAGAATAAATGGGAATTAATTATATATGGATAAAGATCAGGACATAATACTAGCAGGGAGTAGCAGAAGTGAGAACTCACTGATTTGCAGGCCACTGCTCGCCCAGAGAAATAGGTCTATTTCTCACAGAAACATGTACTGAAAGACTTTCCCTGAAGATCTTGGCTGCCAAGCTGGAAAGTTGGTTGTCACTTTAATTGTGGCTTGCAGGAATAATGAGACAGCAGGAATTAGGTCCTGCTGAATGCTGGAATGATTATCTTAGCCTTCACGATTTGGGTTGTCTTTGGAATTTGCAAGATCATTTATAAGGGAACATGTCAGCGTTAGTGTATCATGTACCAAGTCTGTAAAGTATCTCTCCGCCTCTAGATGATTTGTTCGCTTTTACTCTTTATTTTCCGCAGCACAACTGTTCAAGGATTTTGGCATATAACAAACTCTTGAGCAATCTGGACAAAACAAAGCAACTCCTTTGTCGGGATTGTGTCGTCAAGGCCAAATTATTGTTTTGTTTTTGGTTGACTTTTCAGAACTTTCGCATGTAGATATGAATTCAATTGTAGGCTGATTTGTTGAACCCCTTGTGAATGAAATGGCCAATGACTTAAACTGATAAAACCATGGGTTGAGGGTTGGAAATATCTTTTCAGAGTCAATTATTTAGGAAACAAATAGTCTTTTGGTAGTACAGAACTTGAGTATTGCTGAAAAAAGAGACATGTCGAAGCTTTTCATCTTGCACTCATCAGGACACTTCACAAGAGTACCAATGGAAGGGGAAAACAACATTAGACTATATGAGAGGAGAGTGCTGATTGGTTGGCAAATAGACTCTGATTCATAGAGGTGTTGCCATGGAGAATGCACCAGGGATGGTGACTGACAGTTAACTGCCAAGTATTGTTTGAAATTTAAACCAGACAGCTTTACCCTCATTGGTCAAGGCATTGTCCTGAGGAATGAGTCAGTGAATGGCTGTCACTTACTTTGTTTAGCTGAAACAGACTCAATGGCCTGAATTTTCAGCTCGGCGGGCGCGATCGGTGGGCCCGGGATCGGCCAGGAAACGGGCCCCTGACCGCAACTTCATGCTGGATGGCCAAGTAACAGCCAGCCAATGTGAAATGCACGCTGAAAAGCTCAGCACTGCTGGGTTGGGGGCGGGAAGAGAACTGGCGATGAAGTCAGTGTGGGCGTGGGCCAGCGCTGACAGAGAGCTCCCTGAAGGCAGTGAGCTGCCTCAGGGAGCTAAAGACCTGAAAAAGCAAAAATAAAGGTTTCGAAAACTGAAAACAATTGTCCATGCATCATAATCAATCACCTGAAAATTTAGCTAATGAAAATGCTGTCCACAGAAATTCATTCATATTCTTTTTTCATCACATAAATCTCATCCCACCCGTGGATGAGGTTTGATGAAAAATGCAAAGGCTGCCTGGCTGATTTGCCTGTCTGCCAACAATAAGGTTGGATGGGCAACGAAAAATCTGAGCCAATCATTACATTCCTTTAGTAAATATCTGGGTTTTTGGATTCATTAAAAAAAACGAAAAATGTTACTGGTCTCTATTGAGATCATAACACAATTTATTGTGTTAGTGTAGAGATTTTATTTTCTGTATGAATCATTATACAAGTTTGCAAACTTAGCTGTTTTGTGTGGAGATCTATGTCCCTTACAATCTGGCATCCAATTGCTCAAACTCCATTTATGTAGATTCCTATAGCAAAGAGTGCATTCAGTCTAATAGTTTGAACCAAATGCAAATCTAGGTCTAAGAGATCAAACATAGACTTGTCTAACTTATGTATTCTAAAATAAAAACTGAAAATACTGGTAATACAGAACAGGGTGTCAAAATATTTTTACTTTTTACTTACTATTGTTCTTTATTTTCATCAGTTAACTATGGGCACACTCTATTATCCAGGTTTGGCGATGGTTTTCTACCTAAACAGTTCACCCATCATCTCTTTTTCAAGAGGCTAATTGACCTGCTGTGACTTCCAACATTTTCCATCTTTAATTATGTCACTGGCATTTTCAGTTTTAAAAAATAATTGTAAATGTGTATATTATGTTTATAAATGCAGAGAACTGTGAGGTTAATGTGCCTCGTCTTATCCATCAGTTTCTGTTTTAAAAAATCTTGTACATCTTTAACGCTGAGGGTGCCACCCCATGCTAAAGTAGAATGCCTTAGCTTTAGGGTGGTATTAAATTAAAGAACTTTGCTCCATTTACACACAGTAGTTTAATCCTTATTAAGCCTTAATTTAATGTCAATTTGAATTAAGTGTGCCTGCATAAAAGGGCCTCTGGTGGCCTGGATGCTGTTAAATTCAATCAGCATCTAGATGTGAAGTCTGCATTCCTTGAGTAACACACAGACAGGAACAACTGCCATTGCAAGTGACAAAATATTAAATTTCATTAAATGTTCATACGTGATCTTGTTCTTTTTTTTAGGTCCATCAGTCCTAGTTGGAAGTTGGAGACCAGAAACACATTTAGAATTAATTTAAAGTAGCAGTGAGCACTGAGAAAAATATATGCATTACATTTAAAACAGAAATACTTAGAAAGAAAAAAAGGCTTCCATTTACATAACACCTTTCATGCCCACAGGATACCTCAAAGCGAGTTAGTCACTGTAATGTAGGAAACATGGCAGCCAAGTTGCATACAGCAAGGTCCCACAAACAGCAATGAGATAGTGATCAGATAATCTATCTGTTTGTAACGTTGCTTGTGTGATAAATATTCACCAGGACACTGGGGAGTACTCCCATGCCCTTCTTTGAATTAGCACCATGGAAACTCTTACATCATCTGAGAGAGTTTGATGGCTTATCCAAGAGATTTTTTGTATTGCTGAAAAAAGAGACATGTCGAAGCTTTTTGACTTGCACTCATCAGGACATTTCGCAAGAATACCAATATAAGGGGAAAACAACAATTTACACTGTAGGAGAAGAAAGTGCAGATTGGTTGGCAAGTGGACTCTGATTGGTAGAGACATTACCATGGAGAATGCACCAGTGATGGTGACTTACAGTTAACTGCCAAGCAGTTAATTTAAACCAGGCAGCTTGACCCTGATTGGTCAAGACATTGCCCTAAGGAATGAGTCAGCGCAAGGCTGTCACTTATTTTGTTTAGCTGAAACAGGCACAATGTGCAAGAACGTGTAAACACATTGCGCCTGTTTCAGCTAAACAAAATAAGTCACAGCCATTCACTGACCCATTCCTCAGAACAATGCCTTGACCAATCAGGGTCAAGCTGCCTGGTTTAAATTTCAACAAGGCTTGATAGATAAGAAGGAGGGGTTGCGGTAAATTATTCTTCTCCAGTTTTGGCACCATGCCCAATCTGTTATATATCTGAAGATACTGGACAAGTAGGCCTAAATTTTCCGGTCCTGCCCGCCGTGGAAATCATCGCGGGTGAGACAGAAAATTTAATAGACCAGCAAAAGGTCCATTAACTTTGGGAGCGGGACTGGAAAATCCCACCCATACATCATTAACTTGAAATTTGTACGAAATAGTTTGTCAAAGTTTAACAGCTTTTCATCTGTCTGATTCTTTGGACTGCCTGGGAAATCTAGTAGTAACCATGGCTTGTGGATTTTGATTTAGGCCCAATGATGCATCTAAAAATTACTGTTAATATTGAAAAGCAAACTTTTAATGTAGTAGTACAACACTGTGATCTTCTGTTTTTACATGGAGGCTTGAACCCAGCCTAGGAGGGTGGTGGAGGCGGGTTGCCTCACATCCTTTAAAAAGTACCTGGATGAGCACTTGGCACGTCATAACATTCAGGGCTATGGGCCAAGTGCTGGTAAATGGGATTAGGTAGGTAGGTCAGGTGTTTCTCACGTGTCGGTGCAGACTGGATGGGCTGAAGGGCCTCTTTTGCACTGTGTGATTCTGAGATTCTGTGAAAATAAACAGATACAAAACAGAGCCATCTCATATGATCGTATTAAACATTCATCAGCTGACTTCAACACCAGTAATTTCTAGGCTATATATCTTGAATGTTAGACTCTATCAGTAATACACTTGGTTATCTTGTTGTTTCAATAAACTTATTTGCACATACGTTAAACTTAACAATTTATGGAGACCCTTCGGATTTTTGAATATTCTTAATTCAACTGTATTTTTGATAGATTTGAAACAAGCTACACAGACATTTGTTACATGAGGTTTTGAGCTCAATCTTAACACCAGTGAGATTTCAGCTAGTGGTTCAGAAAATGTTGAGCATTATAAACCAGAATTGAATGTAAAAAAACATTAATTTGCAAATCAAAAAATTGCATCTGAACTGGGTAAAATGGAGACTTGTCATGTTTAAGTGCATGGTTAATATAAATTCCTGTTTCTCTATATATCTCTGTCTCTCTATAAACCACATTTGGGAACTGTTACCCAGAAAGGCCACATAGATGTGGGACATGCTAGTATAGTGAAAGCTGAGGCGAGGTTTAGTACATATTGGCAATAGAGGGAGTTTTACTCTGCTTATGACCCAAGATCTTAATACTCATGCTTGACAGTTCATCAGTGTACAAAAATTTCCAAGATGTATGGCGTATGTAAAAATAATAGGGAACCCAGGTAGCAACTAAATATATCAGCTAGAGACAACTCTCCAACGTGTTGGTAATAAATTATTTAATGGTTATCCACATGTTTTTATCTCTTTCAGTACTGTAACATCTGCTGTCTTTACTGTGGGAGATAATGTTGTATCTGGCAGTGATGACAGAACTGTAAAAGTCTGGGATCTAAAGAACATGCGATCTCCTATAGCAACAATTCGTACTGACTCAGCAGTCAACAGGTAAGTGATTTTAAATATATTTTTATGTGATAAACCTTAATTGGCCACTAAAGGAATAATTTATTCTCCCTTTCCGCAGTTTCTCATTCTTCATTCATTCCCTCATGCTCTTGTTTCAAAAAACAAACTACCTCAATCTTGTGCTTCTGGCACATTACAGAAAGGGAGCTTAATTGAAGAAAAAATGTGCTATTAATATTTTAATAGTAACTATTTCTTCTAGAAAGATTTTGTTATTTGATTTATGATCTGATAATTTTCAGAACTTTATTATAGAAGTGTTAAATCTCTTCTGGCCCCTCCCTATCTCTGTGACTGCCCTTCAGCCTGACAACCAACCAAGATATGTGCTCCTCCAATCCTGGCACCTTGTGCACCCCCAACGTTTAATCGCTCCGCCGTTGGCAATCATGCCTTCAGCTGCCTTTGCCTCATTCTCTGAAAATCCGTTCATAAACCTTTCCACCTCTCTACATCTCTCTCCTCCTTAAGACCCTCCTTAAAACCTACTGCTTTCACAAAGCTTTTGATCACCTGTCCTAATACCTCCTTATGTGGCCTGGTGTCAAACTTTGATAACGTTCCCATGAAGGGTCTTGCGATGTTTTACTACATTCAAGGTGCTATATGAATGTAAGTTGTTAATGAAATTTGGTTGTTGTCACGACCCCACCCATGCTGTCTAAATATTAAGGGTTCTAGCTGAAGTGCTGTGGTAAATCTTAGTGCTGGAGAAAGGTTGTATCCAATAATGATTGGAAATGGGTTTCCCTGTATGATTTTCTCATATGGTAAGTTTAAAATCTATTAACCCTATATTGAGGCTTTTTCTTCATCAAGAAAATGTAGCAGATAGAGTATAACTAGAGGGAAAAGAATAACTGCCTTCACATATTTAAATTTCATTAAGAGAGTATAGAATGCAGTTAATCTACTGACCCAGTAAATGTGGGAATGGTACATGGTGATAGGGTGAAAGCATAAAATGGAGGGTGGTAGATACAACACAAGAGAGGTTAGACATTTTGAGGATATTGTTGACATTATTAATATTCAGCTTTAAAGCTGTTGCGTTCAACCAATCTGGTCTGTGCACACCATGTTGTGGCTCAGTCTACTACTGTGATTAGTTTGTTGGAAGCATGTGACAATTAGCTTCTTGCAGTGTTTCTAAAAATGTGCTTTGCTTTATGTTAATCTAGTTATCCAGAGAACCAAGTGTCCCATATGTGTATGATAAAACATGTTAAAAGTGGCACCATATAAATCATATGATGATAAGCTAACTCAACTTTTTGCTAAATAACCTTTTATGACCAATGTTTGGTTTTCTGTAAAAATATGAGTGCGTATGATAGATTCAATGTAATTCTTATTAAATTGGGGGTTTCAGTTGTTAACATATATTTACTATATTTCCTTTCATTTGTTTTGAATTTAGTGCTTATCAAAAGATATTAGGATACACTCTGTCCATTTTAGGACATATTGAGTGGGGTTTTCTGGCCCTGCCCAAGCTGGGATCATCCCACCTTAAGACATGGACTTTTGGTTAGGCCGTCGAGTCTCCTGCGACGGGTCCTGCAATGATGGGGCTGGAAAATCCCAGCCATTGACAGCATCAGCCAATCGCTGATCAGGTATAGCACAATTTGGTACAGAGCAATGTGCCATAACACCAAGAAGTACCAACTCCCTCAGTATCACATTTTTCCATTCTCACACAAGATATCCTTTGACCCCAATCTGAATGGGATTTCCACTCAGTGCTGAATTAGGAGTTTTTTTTTTGGCTGTAGACTTGTATTCAATAGGATACTGGATTCAAACTTCCCAAATTAATTTCCTGTAGGGCCCATGCAACCAGCAGACAGGTAGATCAACCTGGATTGGATTTAAACCTGGGTCTCTGAGGTGGCAATGAGTGCATTGCACCACTTAATCTTCCTTATTTCATAAATATGCAAATGGAAAATGCTGGAAACACTCAGCAAGTCGTATAGCATCTTTTGAGAGAGGAAGGTATAGTTAATGTTTCATTTCCATGACCATTCATCAGAACTGGAAGATATTTTAGACAAACAGCTGCATTTCATATTTTTAGGAAGAATCATTGAGTAGAGGTTCTAATTAGGAAAGAAATCGAAAAGCACTGTAATGCTTGTGAGTTTCTCTGCTGTAGTTAATTTATTTAAATTCTAGTTTTCGCATTTCCAATTTTTTTATTTAATACTAAACCTGACTTAATAAAGAAACTTATCTATAGAGCACACCCATAAAATTGGGTGAAGATCAGCAGTGCCACTCGAGCAATTCTGCTTCTGTCATTTTGGCATGACCAGATAGACGGTGCCACTACTATATCCTTGTTTTGATAGTGAGGGAAGATAATTATTGTGAAAATGGAATTAAATTCTGATCATTCATGCCTACATCATTTAAGAAGATTTTAAGGTCACATGCTAATGTACATTCGCAGCAATATTTATTGGGTTTCTGTTCAGTTTTGTAATGTGAAAAATTATTTAACTGTTTCCTATGTCTTGAGGGAGGACAAATAGCATCAATACTTCAAATTTTCATTAGCTGGTAAACCAGAAATTTAATTTTTCATAAAATAAAATCTCAACTTTGAATTTACTTATAGATTGCTCCATTCATGAGCCTATTTATATGAGCCCCTCTTCTGGTTTTATGTATTTGAAAGAAAGGTTTCTTATCAGAGTCTATGATGGGTTGCCATCCTGAATTAGATATGAGCCATTTGTGGTTGGTTTGTGTAATTTCGAATTATATCTTAGATGCAAAATTACAGGTGTTGGCTTTGAAATTTAAGAATTTTTTCAAGTTTTGTTACTTAAGGACTCTCATTGTTTTAGGAGGTTTGTTCTTGTTTGCTTCATTTGTGGGTTCATTCTTGTAATCACTTCTGTAATTCACTGACTTACTCATATGCTAACAGACTGATGTTAAACCAAGGGTAGAATTTGTGATTATTTCATTTGCTCTACCTCTGGCACTACAAGCAGAAACTTTGATTAACACTGACTTCCATTGATATTTCTCCCTCAAAACAAATGCTTGAACATAGAGGAATTTGCTTTCATGCAGCATTTATCACATTCTCATGATGTCCTGAAGCACTTAGGCTGCACAGCACTGCTTGCTAGTGGAAGCTGAATGATCTAATAGATTAGAAAAATTCACCTTGTTAGGTGAGGCTCTGTGGCTCGAGAGGGAATGGTGCTACCTCATTTATTCCATGGGGTTGCCATTCAATTTGATCCGTGATCTGTATTGAGTTAAATGATCTCCATTCGGTGTAGTTGGCTATACTTATCCGCAATAATTCTGGGCAAGTGAGAGGACAATCACTCAGGGGGGGGTTTCTATTCTGATCTCCATTTTGTAATTCCTGCTGAAAAGTGCAGGTAAATACATAATCCGGCTCAGCTTTTATTGTCTTTCCTCATCTCTATACCTGAATAGCATACCAAGCAATGTAGCAGAGGGTCACATAAGAAAAATGTTCATGTGCATGGGGGTGGCTCTTGGATGCAGAACTGTATCCGATATGAGTCAGTATTTTCAGGAGCAGAAGGGACCATTTTGGAGGGGTGTGGGAGGAAGATGGGGGAGGCCACTACTGCCATTTCTGAGCATTATTAGGGTGATAGATACTAGGTAATTCCTCTGAAATATGTTAAGACCCCAGACCAGACCCCCAAATTTTATTACGGTTCCGGATGAGACTCTAAAATTTGTTCAGATCTGGTTTAGGGGCCAGTAATCCTTTTTTGTTAAAGTAGGCAAAATTTGAACTCCCAGTTATTCACAAGGAGAATAAACCTACAAGATCGCACTTTTTTAAACAAACAGAAGAAACTTAACATGACTTAGCAAAGAAAGATTCCCAAATTTTCTCAGCAACTCATCCAGATATCAGTCATCACTGTGAGTCACAAAAATTATTTAAAGCTATCTTCGTCGCAAGGAATTTTAGCTTTTCTCCTTCAAAGAGCTACCATGATCCCCAGCTGATAGCAGCTCTACTCTACCCGAGTTCCATGAGTACAATCCTCACCCAAAAGGTACACTATTCTAGACTTCTCACAAATTTGCTCCCAGGTCCAGGCTTCTTGCTCTTCTTTTCCAGTTGAGCTGACCTACTACCTAGAATGCTTCCCCCATTATTGGCCAGGTTACTCCAGCATCTAAATGCAGGCATGTTCCCAGCTCCTGAACCACATGCTGCCAACAATTGCTCTTCACACAGCAGCCAACTGCATCGAGCCAACACTGCCCTCAGGATTTTCTGTACCCTAACTGAGGTGCTACCAACAACTGCTCCATGGCTTTTCCTGAACTCAATTTCCTTAGCAACACTGAGCAATCTCTGCTCCAGGGCTCCCTTGAGCCCCAACTTCTCAGCAGCATGAAGCTTCTCTGAGCTCCAGCCCCTTCAGCAGCATGGAGTTAACGATAGCGCTTCAGCTGCATGGAGCCAACTCTCCTCTCCACCTCCTTCCCACGGGCTGCTGTTTACTCGGTCCCTTCAGCTGATCTGTGATCTTTTTAAATCTCCCAACAGGGTTCCGTCCTTGCTCCTATTCTGCACCTTAAATGTTACAATCTCCAGTCAACTAAAGGCCACTCCCATAGATGCTAACTTACAAAAATACAGACAAAATCCAAAAAAAAATGATTCCCTCACAAATGGAACTTTTGAAAATAGCTAGCCCAGTGGCACAAAGTTGAAAGGAAATTCCAGCACTGTAAAGGTTACTGATTAAAAGTGGAAAAGCAAAGCTTTAAGTAAATTTTGAACTGATGGTTTCCAGCTTATAATGACATTTAGACATCTGTGTGTACTTTCTTCTTATTAGATTTGGATTACTGTTAGAACCCAAAATGCCTTTGTCGACACACTCTTTTTGTGAACTTTGCTCATTTTTGTAGCTCGTTTTTTAAAAAATTGTAATTATCCTGTAAATACCCAATGAGCTCACCAGAGACAGATGGGAGGCATTTGCACAGCTTCCCTTGTCACCCATCCTGTTTCAGATGGAAAACTTGTTTTGCTTTTTCCTGATAGGTTTTTTTGTATAATTTTATACAGTGCTTACACTGGTACGTCAAGCCTTTAACTCCTGAGACTGAGCAAATTTAATCAGTTAACAACTGAGTGATAAAGACCAGGGCCTAGATCTTACGGTCAGCGACAATGCTGGGTGCATTGCCACTGCCCACGAAGGTTTTATCAACCTGACGATGCTGCCTGTTTCTTCCTGGATCTTCTGACCTGGCTGAAGTAGAAATGGGCATCACAGTGGCTCCAGGGTAAGTCCAGCGAGCGTAGTAGAGTCAGGGAAAGGAGAGGTCCCTTTTTATGACAATATTCAGGTAAATTTATAAAGGTCCAAGTCTATTAATGGGCATGTGGATGAATGGGTAGATGGGTGAGGTGGGTAGGTGGTGCAGTGGATGAATGGGTAGTTGGTGGTCGGGGTGGGGGGAGGTGGTTGGCTTGGGGATAGTTGGGTCCAATCGGGGTGGTAGTTGGGTCGGGCAGGGGTGGTTGGGGGGTGTGGGAGGTAGTCGGGTTAGGTGGCGGGGGAGTAGTCGGTGATCAGGTTGGGGGGTGGTGATTGGGGAAGTCTGTTGTGGAGTTACCCAGCTGTTAGACCAGGTGTTATATTGTCTAATATTTCCTGGGTAAGTATCCAGTTAAGTCCTGCGTTTCTGGTTCAAGTCTCTGCCCTGAGCTCAGGGTTGGAGATATTTGCAGAGGGCCCTGGGAAGCAGGGAATCAGCCAATTGGAAGTTTAAACTCCCCAGGCAATTCCTATGTAATTCTGCGCATCTGGACTTCCGCAGGGTCCTGACGCGCATCTCCCGAAGATGCCTTATCTCTGACTACCCAGAGACTGTAAGATTTGGGCCCAGGTGTTGAGTTCAAACCTTGGTCCCTGTTGAGTTGGCTGATTTCAGCAGAGTGATGGTAGGAGTGCGATTGTTGGCTTCCTCTAGTGAGTTAAGCTTCTCACTTGATCATTACCTTGATTGTTATTGGAAGTGCACATCCATGAATGTGGAATGAGTGAAAAATTGTGATGCTCCCCACGTTTGAACACTCACTGAGGCTTGTGCATGAGTAAAGGCCAAGTAAAGGTACAAAAGTGAAAATTAGGCTAGGAACCCTAATTGAATCATAGAATGATACAGTGACAAGAGGAGGCTATCTGGCCTGTCATGTCTGTACTATTTGAAAGAACTGTCCAGTTAGTTCCACTCTTCTGCTCCGTCCCCATATCCCTGCAAATCTTTCCCTTTTTAATCTTTCCCTTTCCAATTCCCTTTTGAATCTACCTCTACCACCTTGAAGGAATGCATCCCAGATCGCAACAACCCATGCTCAAAAAAAATTAAATTTAATACCTTAAATTTTCTGGTTTCTGGCCCTTGTACAATTGGAAACAGTTTTACTTACTGTTTCAAAACCCTTTATAACTTTGAATGCTTTCAACCAATCTCTTGTTAACCTTCTAGTATAGCGAGGGGGATTGACACTGTTCGCTGCAGCAAAGATCGAGAGTCCAGAAGGCTATGTTGCCTGCCCGGTGCCAAGGTTTGGGACATCTGCTCAGGGCTGGAGAGGAACTTGCAGTGGGATGAGGAGGATCCAGTTGTCATAGTTCATATAGGTACCAACGACGTAGGCAGGGCAAGAAAAGAGGTTCTGCAAAGTCAGTATGAGGAGCTAGGTACCAAATTAAGAAACAGAGCCCCAAAGGTAATAAGCTCTAGATTATTACCTGCGCCACATGCAAATTGGCATAGGACAAATAGAGAAATGAATGCGTGGGGCATTGGCACCAGTACTGGGGAAAGTGGGGCTGAACCAAGCTGGGACCAGTGTTCTAGCGAGCCACATAACTAGGGAAGTAGAGAGGGCTTTAAACTAAACAAGGGGGGTGTGAGGGATCAAGCTTGGATAGATGTAGTAAATCAAGGGGTAGAGTCAAGGCAGGAGAGCAAAATAGTAATGTGGGAAATGAGGGTCAGAGATTGGCAGGAAGGGACAGAGAGAAAAAACCTAAGAATACACCAACAGTCAAGACGAGATGTTACAAAAGTCATAAAAAGACAAAACTGAAGGCTCTGTACCTGGATGTGTGTAGCATTCATAACGAAGTAAATGAATTGATAGTGCACATCGAAGTAAATAAATATGATCTGATAGCAGTTGTGGAGACGTGACTGCAGGATGACGAGGATTGGGTTGTGAATATTGAGGGATACATGACATTCAGAAGAATAGGAAGCTAGGAAAAGATGGAGGGGTAGTACTGTTAATCAAAGATGGCATTGGTGCAATAGTTAGAGATGACCTTGGTTCAGGAGATCAGGATGTAGAATCGGTTTGGGTGGAGATGAGGAACAGTTGGGGGAAAAGTCACTAGTGGGAGTGGTCTACAGACCCCCTAACAGTAACCACAATATAGGACAAAGTATTCGAAAAGAAATATTGGGTGCTTGTGATAAAGGGATGGCAATAATCATGGGTGATTTTAGTCTACATATAAATTGGAAAAATTAGATTGGCAGTAGTAGCCTGGATGAGGAGTTCATCAAATGCTTTTGAGAGAGTTTCTTAGAGCAGCATGTTCTGGAACAAACCAAAGAGCAGGTTATGTTAGACTTGGCATTGTGTAATGTGACAGGATTAACTAATGACATCAGAGTAAAGGCATCCCTAGGTAGCAGTGACAATATGATTGAATTTTACAACCAGTTTGAAAGGGAGAAGAGTGGGCCTAATTCTAGTATTTTAAACTTAAATAAGGGCAACTATGTGGGCATGAAAACTGAGCTAGCTAAGTGAACTGGGATACTAGACTAGGAAATAATTAATAGAGAAGCAGTGGCAGACATTTAAGGGGATATTTCAGAATATTCAGAATAAGTATATTCTTACTATAAAGAAAAATTCTAAAGGGTGGACTCACCATCTGTGGTTAACTAAAGAAGTTAAGGAAAGTATAACGTAAGGAAAAAACATATAACTATGCAAAGGTGAATGGCAGGGTCAGATGATTGGTCAGAACATAAATAATGGCAAAGAATGACTAAAAGGTTAATCAGGAGAAAGAAATTAGAGTATGAGAGGAAGCTAGCTAGAAATGTAAAAATGGATAGCAGGAGTTTCTACAGGTATTTAAACAGGAGAAGAGTAGGTAAAGTGAGTTAAAAGCAAAAAACTGCGGATGCTGAAAATCCAAAACAGAAACAGAAATACCTGGAAAAACTCAGCAGGTCTGGCAGCATCGGCGGAGAAGAGCACAGTTGACGTTTCGAGTCCTCATGACCCTTCAACAGAACAGGGTCATTCAGAACAGGTGTTCTGTTGAAGGGTCATGAGGACTCGAAATGTCAACTGTGCTCTTCTCCGCCGATGCTGCCAGACCTGCTGAGTTTTTCCAGGTATTTCTGTTTCTCTTCTTGTTTAGGTAAAGTGAGTGTTGGTCCTATCAAGCGTAAGAATGTGGTATTAAGAGTAGATAATGGTTAACCAAGGAAATTAAGGATAGTATCAAATTAATAGAAAAGACATACAATATGGCAAAGATTAGTGGTAAACCAGAGGATTGGGAAAGTTTTAACAACCAACAAAAGATGACCAAAAAAAATATGGACAGAGAAAATAAACTTTGAGGGTAAACTAGCAAGTAATATAAAAACAGACAGTAAGAGCTTCTTTAAATATAAAAAGGAAGAGAGAGACCAAAGTGAGCATAGACCCCTTACAGAATGAGGCTGGGGAAATAATAATCGGGTGCCAGGAAATGGCAGAGGAGTTGAATAAATACTTTGCTTCAGTCTTCACGATAGAAGACACTAATAGCATTCCAATACTAAATAATCAATTGGAAAAAAAGGGGGAGGAAATAAATACAATAACTATCACTAGACAAAAAGTACTAGAGAAACTAATGGGGCTAAAGCCAGATAAGTTCCCAGAATCCTTAGCTTTTGGAAAAATCCCAGAAGATTGGAAAACTGCCAATGTAACACCTTTATTCAAAAAGGGAGGGAGACAAAAAACAGGGAACTATAGGCCAGTTAGCTTAATATCTGCCATTGGGAAAATGTCTATTATAAAGCATATAATAGCAAAGCATTTAAAATTACATAATCTAATCAAGCAGAGTCAGCATGGCTTCATGAAGGGGAAATCATGCCTGACAAATTTATTAGAATTCTTTGAAGAGGTAACTAGCAGGATAGATAAAGGGGAACCAGCAGATGTAATATATTTTGATTTCCAAAAGGTGCTCGATAAGGTACGGCACATAAGGCTACTTAGTAAGATAAGAGTCCATAGTGTTGGAGGTAGCATATTAGCATGGATAGAGGATTGGCTAACTAATAGAAGACAGAGAGTTGGGATAAGGGGGGCATTTTCAGTATTGCAACCTGTAACTAGTGGAGTGCCACAGGGCTTGGTGCTGGGGCCTCAGTTATTTACAATATATATTAATGACTTGGATGAGGGAAGTGAATGTACTGTCGCCAATTTGTGGTTGATACAAAAATAGGTGGGAAGGCAAGTGGTGAGGATGACACAAGGAGTCTACAGGAGGATATAGACAGGGTAAATGAGTGGGCAAAAATGTGGCAGATAGAATATAATGCAGGAAAATGTCTACAGCACAGAAGGGGGCCATTCAGCCCATCGTGTCTGATTATTGACCCCTCAACTAATGGAAAAAGTGCCTTCCTATCCACCCTATCTATGCCCCTCATAACCTTATACACCTCTATCAGGCCTCCTCTCAACCTTTGTTGCTCCAAGGAAAACAGCCCCAGCCTATCCAATCTTTCCTCATAGCTCAGACCCTTCAGCCCAGGCAGCAGCCTGGTAAATCTCCTCTGCACCCTCGCCAGTGCAATCACATCCTTCCTATAATGTAATGACCAGAACTGCACACAGTACTCCAGTTGTGGCCCAGCCAACGTTTTATACAGTTCCAGCATAACCTCCCTGCTCTTGTATTCTATGCCTCAGCTAATAAAGGCGAATATCCCATATGCCTTCTTAACCATCTTATCTACCTGCCCTGCTGCCTTCAGGGATCTATGGATATGCACAGCTAGGTCCCTCTGACCTTCAGTGCTTTCCAGTATCCTACCATTCATAGTGTTAGCCCTCCACAAGTGCATTACCTCACACTTTTCCGGGTTGAATTCTATTTGCCACTGCTCTGCCCACCTGATCAGTCCATTGATATCCTCCTGCAGTTTACGGCTATCCTCTTCACTATTTACCAGCCGTGTCATCCGCGAACCTCTTGATCATACCCCCTATATTTAAGTCCAAATCATTTAGGTACACCACAAACAGCAAGGGCCCCAGCACCCCGCCCTGCGGAACCCCATTAGAAACAGACTTCCAGTCAGAGAAACAACCCTCTACCATCACCGTCTGCTTCCTGCCTTTCAGCCAATTTTGGATCCAACGTGCCACTTTGCCTTGGATCCCATGGGCTCTTACTTTCTTGGCCAGTCTGCCTTGAGGGACCTTATCAAAAGCCTTCCAAAATCCAAGTAGACCACATCAAATGCATTACCCTTTTCAACACTCCTGGTTACCTCCTCAAAAAATTCGATCAAATTTGTCAAACACGACCTTCCCTTAACAAATCCATGCTGACTATAGGGATTAATCCGTGTCTCTCCAACTGCAGATATATTCTGTCCCTCAGGATTCTTTCTAGTAACTTCCCCAGCACTGAGATTGAGACTGACTGGCCTGTAATTTCCTGGTCTATCCTTTCCTATTTTTAATGATGGGACAATGTTAGCAGGTCCTCTGGCACCTCACCTGCAGCCAGAGAGGATTTGAAAATTACTACCAGGGCACCTGACACCTCTTCCCTTGCCTCCTTCAACAGCCTGGGATATATCTCATCCGGGCCTGTGGTTTATCCACTTTTAAGGCCGTTAAACCCAAAGGTACTTCCTGAGTGTAGTGAGACACAATTAATTAAAGACCCCATAGTAAAGGATATTATCGGCATGAATGATCATAACATGATAGAATACCGATATACTAATAAAACAATTCAAATAGCATTACAGACTTTAATATTGTAACCTGAAACTACAGAAATTTAAATTTTTACAAACCTGTCTACACTGTCCCGTTGCTCTCACCTTTCCTGCATTTTTTTCCATTGATTATAGCGTGCCTCAATGATGACAGTCTTACTCAGAGTTGGAAGATTGTGGATTCAAACCCTACTTTAGGACTTGACCGCATAAAGCAGGCTGGCACTTCAGTGGCGTTCTGAGAGAGTGCTGCATTACTGTCTTTCATATGAAATCCTAACCATCCACACTGTTGAGGTGGATGTAAAAAAAATCCTGTGGCACTTAAGCAGTGAGGTTTTCCAGGTGCCCTGTCCAAGATTAAATGCTGTATACAATCTGTTTAGGTAAATGTAAAGCATTACATTGCACTGTTCAGAGGAAGGCAGGAGTATTCTCATAGTGTCCTGACAAAACAGATAAACTGATCATTCATCTTGCATTTTGGTGTTTGTGGGATCTTGCTGTGCACAACTTGTCTGCTGTTTTGCCTGCAAAACAGTAAGTATTTTTCAGAAAAAATTAATTGGCTGTGAAGTGCTTTGGGACATCTTCATGTTGTGAAATGCTGTTTCTAACTGGTCTAGCCTTTTTTTAAAAAAAAACATACCTGCCTTTTTCCCTCTGATTTCTGGGTTCTCCCATTTTCAAGGAGGGATCAGCATTGGAAGAATTGCCAAAGAACAACTGTTTTGGTGACATTGGCATGTACTGCACATTATTGAAAAAGAAAGCACACTAAGCAGGAGAGTAGAATAATTTGACAAACCACATTTAAGTTTAAAATAATGTGCATCAGTTTGGGAATGAACATACGAATTAGGAGCAGGAGTAGGCCACTCGGCCCTTCGAGCCTGCTCTGCCACTTAATTTAGGTCATGGCTGATCTGAATGTAACCTCAACCCCACCTTCCTGCCTACCCCAATAACTTTTCAACCCCTTGTTAATCAAGAATCTATCTAGCTCTGCCTTAAAAATATTCAAAGACTCTGTTTCCACCACCTTTTGAGGAAGAGAGTTCCAAAGACTCGCGATCCTTGGAGAAAAAATTTCTTCTCATCTCTGTCTTAAATGAGCGACCCCTTATTTTTAAACAGTGACCCCTAGTTCTAGATTCTCCCACAAGAGGAAACATCCTCTCCACACCCACCTGTCAAGACCCCTCATGATCTTAAAGGTTTCAATTAAGTCACCTCTTACTCTTCTAAATTCCAGTGGATACAAGCTTAATCTGTCCAACATTTCCTGATAGGACAACCCACCCATTCCTGGTATTAGTCTAGTAAACCTTCTCCGAACTGCTTCTAATGCATTTACATCTTTCTTCAAATAAGGAGACCAGTATTGTACACAATACTCCAGATGTGGTCTCACCAATGCCCTGCACAACTGAAGCATAACCTCCCTACTTTTGTCATCAATTCCTCTCACAATAAACAATAACATTCTATTAACTTTCCTAATTACCTGCTGTACCTCCAAACAAATCTTTTGTGATTCATGCACTAGGCCGCCCAGATCCCTCTGAATCTCAACAGCATATTTTTACATCATCCTATGTTCCTGGAACAGAAATAACACAGTCTAATGATTATTATAAAAAATAAATTAATATAATTGCTTTCCCCTCTGACTTGGAAATTTTACCTGCAAGATGGAACATGTCCAGGGAACAATAGACCAGTTAGCTTAATACATTTTAAAAAATCAAGAAACCAAAAACATATTGATGATTTCAAAAGCTTTGCTTCATTAACCTCATTGAATATTTTGAAGAGGCAGTTGAGAGAGTAGATAAGGACAATGTAGTAGATATAATATATTTAGATTTCCAAAAGATCTTTCATAAGCTACTACATAATAAGCTAATGAATAAGATCACAACATGTGAAGTCTGAATAATTAGCAGAATGAATAGCCAGCTGGCTGTAAGGCAACTATTTAGAGTGCCAGAAGGCAGGAAATGGACTCGTACAAGGACGATGCTGTGACCCCTGTTCACAAATTATATAACAATTCAGACTTTGGATTCAAAAGCACAATTTCTAAATTTGCAGAGGGTACCTAATTGAGAGGGATTGTCACTGAGTAGGACTGCAACAAATTACAAGAAGATATTAATTTGCAGAATAGGCATATAATTGACAAATTAATTCCAACTTAAGTATGAGGTATTATTTTGGTAAGGTAAATTAAGGAGGTCATTTATTACTTGGAAAATAAAAATCTGTGGGGTAGAGGAGCAAAGGGAGTCATAGAACGTAGGAGCAAGAATAGGCCTTTCGAGCATGCTTTGTCATTCAGTAAGATCATGGCTGATCTGGTTGTGGTCTCAACTCTGCTTTCCTGTCTGCCCTCATAACCCTTGACTCGCATGTCTATCAAAAATCTGTCTAACTCTGCCTTGAATAAATTCAATGACCCAGCCTCCACTGCTTTCTGAGGAAGAGAATTCTGAGAGAAAACATTTCTCCTCATCTCAGTCTTAAAAGGGAGTCCTCTAATTCTTAAACTGTGTCCCCTAGTTCTAGTCTCCTGCACAAGTGGAAACATCCTCTCAGTTTCCACCATATCAGGGTCCTCTCAGGATCTTATATGTTTCAATAAGATCACCTCCCATTTTTCTAAATTCCAATGGGTATAGGCCCAACCTGTTCAAACTTTCTTCATAGGATAAGCCCTTCATCCCCAGAATGAGTCGAATGAATCTTTTCTGTACTGCTTCGAACACAATTATACTTTTTTTCTAAAAAGGAGAGCAAATGCTGTACACAGTATTCAAGCTGTGATCTCACTAAGGCCCTGTACAGCTGCAGTAAAACTTCCCTACTTTACATTCTATTCCCCTTGCAACAAATGCCAACATTCCATTTACCTTCCTAATCACTTGCTGTACCTGCATACTAAATTTTTGTGCTTCATGATTCACCTGAGTCCAAATGCACAAACCTCCAAAAGTCCTGATGGAGGCCAATAAGGCCATAATAAAAACAAACCAAGCACTTGAATTTATTTCTAGAGGAATTGCATTGAGAAGTAGAGACGTTATGCTAAACTTGTATCAAACCTTGGCCAGACTACAACTGAAATAGTGTGTGTAATTCTGGTTGCCATATTATAAAATGGATGGGCAGAATTTTCTGCCTACCGGGCAATCGGGCCCGACCCAATCCCTAGCGGGCGGGGAGCCAATCCCCGCTGGAGAAGCGGGCCCCGCTGCCATTTTAATTGGCCTGCCCAGCGTGACGCCCGGTGGGAAGTGCAATGCCCTTCCTGTGCGGGCAGGGGGGGATTCCCTAAAGGCGAGAGTGCGCTCTTTCGCGCATGCGCACGAAAGAGCGCACATCTCCCTGAGGCTAAGTGCTGCTTCAGGGAGATTGCTTACAGTTGTATAAACATTAAAAATAGAAAAAAAATCCTTAACATGTCCCCCTCGTGTGACAATGTCACACGAGATGGGACAAGTTAATAAATTTAACTAAAACTTTATTAAAATTTTAAAATCCCTACATGAAACCTCATCCCGCTGGTGGCTGAGGTTTCATGTTTTTTATATTCCCCGCCGGGGCTCCTGGCCTGCCCGCCAACCTTAAGGTTGGACGGGCAGGTCCTTTAATTGTTTCAATGATTCTGTCAATGGCCTCAATTGGCCATTGACAGGTCGGCAGGCGCACAGCTGATTTTGACGCGGGCCCGCCTTTCTGAAGATTTAAATGGGGCGGGGGTTCCTCCCAACGTCACCCCGCGTCATTTTGTGTGTTGGCGAGCGGGCCCCGTCCCCTGCTCACCGACGGCAAAATTCAGCCCGATATCGAGGAACTGGAGAGGTTGCAAAGAGGTTTTGTACGGATGAGGTTATTCTTATCAGGAATGGATGAACAAGCTGGGTTTCTTTTCTCTTGAAGGGAAGGCTGAGAGTTGACCTAATAAAAGGTCATGAAAATGATGTAAGGTTTTGATAGAATAGACAGAGAAAGCATTTCCATTTGTCAGGAAGAGCAAAACTAGAGGCTATTAATATACGATAGTCGCCAAGAAATTGGAAGTTCAAAAGAAAGTTCTTTAACCAGAGAATGATGAGAATGTAGAACTTACTACTGCAGGGAGTGATTGAAGCAAATGGTACAGATGAATTCAAGGGGAAGTAGAACAGTATGTGAGGGAGAAGGGAATGAAGGGCTGTGCTGATAAGAATTAGATGGGTAAGGAAAGGAGGAGGATTGAGTGGAGCATAAACAGCAGCATGGACTAGTTGGACTGAATGATTTGTTACAATGCTGTATATTCTAGTCTAATAATGCAGTAGCATATGAACCTTTTCCAGTCTGGAATAAATTATTTTTCCCCTGCTCTTTATGCCTCAGTGGCTGTTACTCCATTGATTTATCATTAACCCATTGTATAGAACAGTTACAAAGGCAGAAGACTCCGAATACCAATATTTCTTTAACCGTTTGTGCTAAAAATTGAAATAATATGTCATAATAACTGAACCGTATATTAGCCATGTCATATGCAACCGAATACGTACCCAGATAAATGACGTGTATGTCTAAAGTTAGAAGATACTGAGTATGTCCAGATTTCTGGCACTATCCAAAGTATTGAAATGTGCACTTAATTTGATGTATTCATGAAATTACTCTTTGTCCTCATTGCAGGATAAGTGTTTCTGCTAATCAGAGGATTATAGCACTTCCTCACGACAATCGTCAAGTTCGATTATTTGATATGTCAGGAGTACGTTTAGCACGTCTGCCCCGCAGTAATCGTCAGGTAATTCAATTTTTATTTGTGCTTAATTTTTATTCCCCTAATAAGCGATAATTATCATTTAAATGGTGATTTTTTTTCCATATGATTATAACTATGAGAATTAGGATTCTCGAAAAAGTTTGTAAAAATGAACAAGGTGCATTTTAATGACATGGCAGTGGTGCCTGTGTCTTATCACTGTATTTAAACAGCAGAATCATCAATGTTAGCTTTACATATACTTGGGAATTGGATCAAAATTTTCAATGCAATGCCACATAATGAAATTCAAAGTGCTTCACATGGCAACAAAAATCCAGGAAGGCACTCTTGCTTAAATAGGAAGAAAATAATGTGCTTGGAATATGCAAGTGATTTGGGGATCCTGATTAACAATGCATTGAAGCTGTCAGCAGCAATACTTAATAGCAGTGCAAAAAGCAAATCAGATTTTGAGATATACTATTGACGCAAAATTCCTCATTTTATAAAATCATTGGTGCGACCACACTTAGAGTACTGTGTACAGTTTTAGTTACCGCGGTACAAAGGTTATAGCAACTAAAAAAGGTACAGAAGAGAGCAAGCAGAATGATTGAAGGTTTGGAGGGGATTGTATTATGAGAAATGATTATGTTAATTAGACATACTCTCACTGGAAAGGACAAGGTTGAGAAGTGACAAGATTACTGCTTTTAAGATTCTAATGGGACTAGATAATGCAGACCACAGCAAACTCTTCCATTTTGTCTAGAACAGTAGAACCAGAGGGCTGGCTTGCACTTAAAGGGAATAAATTCAAGACAAATCTGCAGAAACATTATTTGTGGGAACAAGATCGTAGGGAGACAGTGGAAGCCGAAAGTATTGATTCATTCAAATGCTCATTACATGGATTTTCTTTCAAAATATAATTTATTGTGATACAGCATGATATATGGTAAGTGTAGCATGCTTAGGAGAAACAGGTGACTTTGGACAGCTTTCCACCACTGGGGAATTTTCTTGCCTTATATCTGGGTCTGTTGTAGACTGTTATGATATGGCAGGTGGTATTTGCCAGGCTGACTAAATCCACAAGGGAAACTTGGCATGCTATCACAACCATTTTGCAATTTTTATTTATTACAAGAAGGTTTGTGCACTAAAGTCAGAAGTAATGAGCCAACTACCACCTCTAGAGATTTTAAAGATTAAATTAAAACATTTATTAACAAAAGAAGAAAAAACTTAAACACACACACAAGATTTCAGTTACACAGTTATAACAGTTCCCAAAATTTCTACTTAACCAGACACTCAACTACACACCCCTTTTAAGGCAACAGTCCAAATAGATTCCAAATTTACAAAGTCATCCAGCAATTTTACCACAAGACAATAGACTTCCAAAACTTTGGTCACTGGAATAGCAAATTTCTTCAGGGTGGCTGTTTCACACGGTGCATCCGTTCCATCCTTCTTTAAATATATTTTATCCCTGTTGGTTTGCAAATCCCATTGTTTCCGCTTGTCTTTAGAAGTTACTTTTCCCAGAATATAACAATCTTTCATGTTATCATTATGGCCAGCACTTTTGGGAAAAATCAGTGTAATAATCTTGCCTTATTTATCTTGCCAGTTGTAAACATTTTCCCTGTCCCTTTGGAAATCAAACACTTCTCCACTTATCTAAAAATGCAAATCTCATTCACACTGTATGTGCTGACCTCACCCTAGCTCTACTCATCTCCATTTCAAACGTCTGTTCTACGCCTCACTTCTTTGATAATTTAAACCCTGCAGTCTAATCACCTCTAGTTTAATTAAATTAACCCCACACATAGAACCATATACCCACAAAAGATCCCACAAAAATTTTAGGAAAAATATGATAGTTTCTTGACATAGACTAATTGATAGTCAATTACCATGTGAATAACTCGATTATTGTTTCACCTGACTACAGGTTGGTAGAAGGTAAACTAGATGGAACGTTGGTCATTTAAAAAAAATCTAACATTTACAATGTTCCTATAGACTGGAATAACTGCAGAATAAGCAAGTTATTATAAAGTTAGGGCCGTTGAATACTAAACTGGAAATGATCACATTGATTAGCTAACTGCAGGATTCAGTAATTCACCTCAACCTTATTTGCAAAAAATCTTGACAATAAGACTGTGGCTGTAAGTCTCTTGCACTTAATTTTAAAAGGTTGCCATGAATTTAGAAATACAATTGAGAGTAGCAGTTTTTATTTGCAAGAAAACTTTCCCCTTCTATGTGATGTGGTCAGTTATTTTACTGTCAAAGCTAGTCTTATCAAGAGAAACTAAACTGCTTAGCAGAACTCTAGTATAATGCTAGTCAACCACAGAAGCTGGAGGAATTAATTCAAACAGAGAAGGCTCAGAACATGCAAGGGGAACTAATTTATTCTGGAGCGACTGGCTTCTGACTCCTTTTATCTTCTATTACAGGGCCATCGGCGTATGGTGTGCTGCACAGCTTGGAGTGAGGACAATCCTACATGCAATCTCTTTTCTTGCGGTTTTGATCGTCAAGCTATTGGTTGGAATATCAATATCCCAGCACTCTTGCAAGAAAAATAAAATACCATCAAGTGTTTCAGAAATGACTTTAAATAACTCCAATCTTTATACGCTTAACTATGTTTCTATTGCTGTTACTGCTGTGAGTCTTCCAGCTAAGAAGAGAGCATTGTGCGATTGGCATTGAATGGCTTGACATGCATAATCTGCATGTAATGCCTATGAAACTGTGCTTGGTTAATAAACCAGTCTTGAAAGCAACCATGCATATATTATAAATATTTCTTTTGTTTGTAATTTATGTGTTCTTCGCTGGTCGTTAGAATTGGTTGACCTTCTCACATACAATGTATAAATGAATTGCACAGAAGTTATAGCTGAATTCTGTAGCAGTGTGAGCAAGGCATTTTTGAATGACTGAAAAAATGTGAAGTTCTGCCAAGTGTAAATTGTGTGAAGCGTATAGTTGTGTTTGTTGTTACCTGAAAATTCTACATATCTTCCTTGTTGCCTTGTATAAATGCAGGGTTAGAATATAGCAATTTTGATGTGATCTCACACAGTGCGTTTTCTTTTAGCAGTCTCTTTACCTACAATCTGACTGTACCAATAGATTGCAGTGAATTTGTCAGATATGTATTTAGACCTTTTCCTAATTTCAGTAATGTTTGGAGTTCAAATGTTCATGTTTGAGTGCATTACAAGTAGGCAGTTATATTCAATCTGCAGAATTGTAACCTAATATGATGTAGTTAGTCATCGAATAATCAATCTTATGGCCCAACTCCAATATGTATTTTATCACAATCTATACTGGAGAAGGAATGTGATTTTTTTTCTTTGTAAACAGTTTATTCTGAACTTTTGTGATTTATAAACCAATATTAAACGCACTGATCCCAAGTCCAGCCTTATTATATGCTATGTGAAAGAGGAGATACGATTAGTGTTGTGACGGCTGGGGTCAGAACAGTCTCTCTAAAGACTCTGAAGATCAGTAAAAGGCACATTATTTGTATTAGTTGACCCCATACAAACCATTAAAACTAACTTTGTCAGTCATATGAGACTTGGAGTGCTGATCATAATGGCTAGGATATTTAAATATTCACTAGTGGTTTAAATTTCAAATGTAAACTATTTAGAACCAAATATGTTTCAGACTTAATGTATATTTGCATAGTTTTACATACATAAGCACAATTGTGCTCAATTTTAAGTGGTTTGGCCTCTAACCGTATCAATAGACAAAGCATTGAGGTGCTATCCTTTGCCCAGCATGCTGTCAGTGCAGGAACCCAATTTCATGAACCATTTTGTTTCCTTCATTGGTACCAAGAGTAGCTTGGAATAATCAGGTTTTTACTGCCAGGTATGGATCTAACTATAATTAATTTTCTTTCATTAATTCCAAAGATTAGGGTTCAAAACTGCAGTCTGCATTTAGCTGCCTAAATCTGCTAAAAGATGTAATTGCACATTGTGTTTCAGCTGATGTTGGCTTTAGTGCACTTAATGGTTTTTCAGTGTCACAGCTAGAGCAAATAGTGCATTTATAATTAATGCAGGAAATAGTTTTGTTTTTGCAAAGATTGGACAATCTTATTTGAGTTATTTGGATTTATTATCAGCAAATGAATGGTTGATTTTGAAGTCAGCAGCCCATAGCTGCCTTCGAACTTCCTATTGGATAAAGGAATATTGCAGTACGCTGAGTATGATTATGATACTGTTACAACATGTGGCACTTTACAAGTAGAGCACTGGGTATTGTTTAAGCAGCAGATTGTTCTGACGTAAACTATAGAGTATCCTATGTAAGAAGCTTTACTGGACAAATTGTTCAAACTTCTTAAATCAGTTTTGTTTGTTTGTGTGTGATTTGTAACGGACCCCTGTGTATTCCATGGCAACTCAGTAAAAATGTAGTTGTTTCTTTTCATTAAAGCATTAAATATGTGTAATATAAATTACATTTCCAGTGCTCCGGGACTACTGTTTCAAATGTAGCATAGAGGTGTGATAGCAACTTATAGGGCAGGATTTTTCCCCCCGTCGGGGGCGAAGTTGAAGGGTGGGCACACACAGGTGCGCTTCCGATCAGCGCCCCCGATTGGGGGTGCGGCGCCATTTTACGTGGGCAGGCCAATTAAGGCCCGCCTAGCGTGACGTCCACACGGAAGCGCTATGCGGGTGGGGGGGAATCCCAAAATTGAGAGTGCGCTCTTTCATGCATGCGCACGAAAGAGCGCACTCATCTCCCTGAGGCTAAGTGCAGCCTCGGGGAGATCGGCTGTAAATGTAAAAAACCTAAAAATAGAAAAATAAAATTTTCCTAACATGTCCCCTCATGTGACACTGTCACATGAGTTGGGACATGTCCATAATTTTTACAAAAACTTTATTTAAATTTTAAAAAATCTACATGAAACCTCATCCCACTGGTGGATGAGGTTTTATGCTCTTTTTAATTCGCGCCGGGGCACCTGGCCTGCCCGCCAACCTTAAGGTTGGACAGGCAGGTCCTTTAATTACTTAATTGACTCTGTCAATGGCCTCAGTTGACCATTGACAG
Organism: Cetorhinus maximus; assembly: GCF_964194155.1. Classification (NCBI taxonomy): domain Eukaryota; kingdom Metazoa; phylum Chordata; class Chondrichthyes; order Lamniformes; family Cetorhinidae; genus Cetorhinus; species Cetorhinus maximus. Next base: position 31,640,039 of record NC_135881.1, read on the forward strand.
GTCGGCGGGCGCACAGCTGATTTCATTGCCCGCCTACCTGAAAATTTAAATGGGGCGCGGTGACATTGGGAGTTCCGCCCGACGTCATCATGTATCATTTTACATGTTGGTGAGCGGGCCCACCTCCCACTTGCCGACACATAAAATCCTGCCCATAAGCATGTAGAATGTTTCCAGGGATGATCATAACATTATTCATAAGCAGTCATAAAAGCTGCCAAGAGCATTTCTACAGAGAACACATTTGTTGCAGCAGATTGCTGATTCAGACAATAAATAAGGTTTCTGATCCAAGGTGATGCATGTATCTAACTGTCATGCTCATTTTTGTAAGGTTTATTCAGAATGCAACCATATTATGAAACAGGTGTGGAAGGATGTCATATTTCTGTACTACAAAGAACACTTGTAGGCATTACATCTGTTTCCCTAGAAGAAGCCCCACTTGTACCATTTCACCAACCAACAGTATTTCAGCATGTCAATGTTTTAAATTGATTTTTTTTTTTGGAAGCTTGAAACAAAGGTGTGAAATTAAAGGTGAAACAAAAAGAATCTTGTTTTAGCTGAATTGTGATTATTTCTATTGCAGGCAGTGCAATATGATACTGCATTGCCCTTTTCCATGCCTTTGTAACCTCCAGACTTGACTATTCCCAATGCATTCCTGGCCTGTGTCCAAGGCTATGTCTTCCGCAAACCTGGTGTCATCCAAAACTGAGCTGCTTGCTTCCTAACTTCAAGCCCCATCCACCCAGTACCCATTGCTCACAGACCTACACTGGTTCTTCATTAAGCAATGACTCAATTTTAAAACACTCATTCTTGTTTACAGATCCCTCCATGGCTTTGACCTTCTCCTCCCAAGTTACCTGGGCTCCTCTAATTCTGGCCACTTGGGCATCACTGATTTTAATTGGTTTCACTGGTGGCTGTGCCTTCAGTTGCCTAGGCTGTAAATTCTGGAATTATCTTCCTAAACCCTTCCATGTCTCTACCTCTCATTCCTCCTTTAAGACGCTCCTTGAAACCTACCTGTTTCACCAAGCTTTTGGTCATCTGCCCTAATATCTTAGTGGCTCAGGGTCGTATTTTCTTTTATCATGGTCCTGTTAAGCGCCTTACAACATTAAAGGCGCTATATAAATACAAGTTGCTGTGATTGATTTCTCACCTAATGGCTACATTTTTCTGACCAGAAGCCATGATGGATATAACCACAATATCTGCACAGGTTTATTGATGAAAGTACAATAGTTTTTTGTTGATGCAGCCAATTTGTGCTCCTGCACATATTGCATTTTCTGCTGTGCCATTTCACTGTGAAAAATGTTGCATAATTCAGAAGCTACTTGCATCTTTGCATTTAGATTTTCTAGGCTTATTTCACAATAAAGAGAAGACAGCAGTCAATGGCGAATCCCAATGGAAGAGGATCTATTCCTCCAAGCGTGTTGACAGTGTTGTTTTATTTTACAGTTTTTGTTGTAGTGTATATACTTTATAGAGTAACTTGCTTTAGGTTGGAGTCATGAGATTGAGTATTGAGTATTTTCAATCAAACAAAGGCAGTCTTTTTAAAAAAAAAATGAATTGTACCTTTTTGTTTTGCAAAATTGCTGCCACTTTCTCATGCAACAAAATAAAATTGTAACTTTTTGGAATGCATTGTGCCCAAATGTTCCCTTTACAACGTACATCTTCAAGTGGTATTTTGTAAATGTAGAAAGTATTTCTTAATATTTTAGGACCATGGGTTCTGTAGAATCCTATGTATAAATTGAGTTTTCTAATATGCTGTTGTAACATGTAACATTTAAATATGCAGGATTTGTACTGAAATGTGAACTATATAATCAGGGCCCAACCTATTGACCAGAGTACAAGTAATACTGTCAAAAGCTCTGCTTTAAAGATTTTGTTCAACTTTCATTTGCCGGGTCCAATTTATATTTTCAAACTTGACTTTACAAATTATTTATGTGACTTACAAAATTGCAAAATACAATGAAAACATTAGATAATTATCTGAAACGACAAAAAGTTGCAGGGCTATGGGGAAAAGGCAGGGTAGTTGAGACTCGTAAATTGCTGTTCCAGAGAGCTGGGATGGACATGAAGGGCCAAATGACCTCCTGTGCAATAACTGTTCCGTGGGGAACATATGCGCCCCCATTGGCGGGGTGGGGGGGGGGGGGGGGGGAGGGGAGTGCGGGAGCGGGCACCAGTGACCGGCCTTCCGATTGGCGCCCCTGGTCGGTGGGGGGGGGGCGGCGCCATTTTACGTGGCCGAGCAAATTAAGGCCCATCCAGTGTGACGTCCGCCAGGAAACGCTATGCGCTCCCTGTGCGGGGGGGTGGGGGCATGATTCAGCCGGGAGTGCGCTCTTTCGCGCCAGAGCGCACAGATCTCCCTGAGGCAAAGTGCTGCCTCGGAGATCTGCTCCGAATGAAAAGTTGACAGGCAATAAAAAAATTTCCCTGACATGTCCCCTCATGTGACACTGTCACATGAGTTGGGACATGTCCTTAACTTTCATTTAAACATTTGATAAACATTTAAAAGCCTTCATGAAACCTCATCCCACCCGTGGATGAGGTTTCATGCTTTTTCCGAGGCCCGTCTGGGCTCCCGGGCTGCCCGCCAACCCTAAGGCTGGACGGGCAGGTCCATCAGTCAAATTAATTCGTTTTTTAATGATCTTAATAGGCCATTGACAGTTTGGCGGGCCCGCAGAACTGAAAATCTAAATGACGCAGGGTGAAGTCGGGACACACGCCCGATGTATCCCCGCGTCAGCGAGCGGGCCCCGCCCATGCTCGCCAACCAGAAAAATCTGCCTTGTGAGATTAAAAGTGAACTATTTTCTTCACAAAACTATATTCTGTATGGTGACATATGTAATTGGAGAAATCATTTTAAGTAAAGTGTTTAACAGTACTACTTCCTACTGAAGTAAGATTTGAGAAGTTTAATCAGTTTGCCAAAATTTTTGCCTGTCTGACTCTATGATCATTTCTGTACATATTGCTTTAATATTGTATAACTTTGGTGCTTATCTGCCACTCTCCAAATTGCTGAAACCTTGGAACACTGCCACATATCTCTGGCATCACTCACATTGGGGTCTGGTGCATAGTTGGGGTCTTTATTTACTATGGTTGAATGTTGGGTCTGTCTCTTTCAGGCTGTTGCTCAAGTATTCTCAATGGGGAAGCAAATCAAGGTAATCTTTTTGGCTTATGAATTCTTTGGAAACTTCAGACTCCAGGCCAAAAGAACCCAGCATTAAAATAGTGGCTAACTTATTGTTTAAAAAAAATGTTTTGAATCTATACTGAAGTGTGACACTTTGAAGTATGATGGACACAAAGATTTTCAGCTTATCACCTGATATTCATTCCCATTCATTTCAAGTCGGGGGTTTTTTCTATGGAGTGGCTGATCTACAATGCCAGCAGACGTGTGACATTTATATTTTAAATGGTGCATATTGTGTTCCTATATTCAAAACAGGTTAACAAAACCATACTTGAAAAGTACTTAAGTGGTTGTAATGCACTTTTGGGATATCCTGAGGGCAGGAAGGGTACTATATTAAGCCTAGAGGTTCATGCTGAAACTCTTGCTGCCCCTTCCGTACATTAATCTGAGTGATCATTGTCCATACCAAGTAAATTAGTAGTTGACAGAAGGCTTGTACAGAAATGGACTGGATTTTGAAGAAAGCTCCACAGGATTTGTACTTCAGCTGATCAATAGCAAATGAAATTCAATATAGACAAATGCATAATATCAAAAAAGAAAAGTGGGAATTTATATTCCATGGATGAGCTTAGACATTGCCAAGGGGGTAGTTGAAAGAAACCCAAGGGTGTTGGTTGTCTTGTTGCTCATGATGTCTAAACAGTGTGAGGTGGCAGTAAAACAAATTGGATGCTGTTATGTTATTAAATAGGTTCAAATTCCCAGGGATTGTGTTGAAGCTGTTCAGTGCCTGCTAAGCTTGAACCTGCATCATTACGTATTTCTATTTACCCCAACATCCCACAAGCAGTGAAGAGGAAAGCAACTAAGCTGATCATTGACGTGAAGGATGACCCATGATGGACAGCTTAATCAATTAGTGGTCTTCAACTGCACAGAAAAGGCATTCTTGGAGGATATGTCAGGACTGGCTCCGGACACTTAAGCATATAGTCTAGGCTAACAATTCATTGTAATACAGAGGGAGGGTAGCATTGTCAGAGGTACTGTCTTTAATGAAATACTGAACTGAGACCCGCCCTCACCTCACCCTCAATCTGCTCTCTTAAGTGGATGCAAAATATTTTATGGCACTATTCAAAGAGAAGCAGGGGAATTCTCCCAATGGTGCTGCCCAATATTTATCCCACAACCAGCATCAGTTTAACAGATAACTGATTATCAGCCTCATTGATTTGTGTGAAACCATGCTGTGTGCATATTGGCTGGTTTGGTATCTAACTTATACTTAAAAAGTACTCTGTGGCTGTGATGTGCATGGAGAAGCCTTGAGGTTGCGAAAGGTGAGATTTAAATGCAGTTCTTTACTTACATGAATAGAGAAAATAAATGCAAATCGATGTTCATAGAGCCATTACGGTACAGAAGGAAACCATTTGACCCATTGAGTCCAACTTTCCGTAGAGCAGTCAGTTCCCTTCCTCCATTCTATCCCTGTAGCCCGGCAAGTTTATTTCCCTCAAGTGTCTACCCAATTTCCTTTTGAATTCATTGATTTTCTCTGCTTCCTCAGTCCATTCAAAGAGTTCCAAGTCATTGTACTTCACTGTGTAAAAAGTTCTTCCTCACAATCCCCTGCATCTCTTGCCCAAAACCTTAAACCCCAGTCTTTGTACCATGCACTGATGGGAACAGCTTTTCTTTATCTGACTTATCTCTAACTGTCATAATCTTGTACACCCCTATAAGATCTCTCCTCAATCTCCTTTACTCCAAGGAGAACAGGCCTAGCTTCTCCAACCTAACCATTGAGCTAAATTCCCTCAACCCTGGAGCCATTCTGGTAAATATCTCAGAATAGCAAAGAAGGTGTTAACGCTGAGCCTGCATGGAGGGCACAGGTGAAAGAGGCTTGTATGAGCTATTCGTCTTCATCGTTGTTATGATCCCAGCTGGGGTTACCCCTGGACAAGCCTGATCCCAGAGTGGACCCCAGCCTGATAGATCCTAACTTTTATTTGTTTGTGTAGATATGTGGAGAGGGGCTACTGAACAAAGGCATGGGGTCAGCTGATGAACTTTTAACAGAAGAATAAAACATTTATTCAACAAGAAAAGATGAGCTATATTACAATACTCCTTCACCCACAACTATACCTTTACAGGTGTATACAGATTTGCAAGGATAACACAAGTTACAAAAGCTATCTTATACACTAATGCACACAATAAATACAGTCCATGTAAATCTATGGCACCCTGTGGTCAGACACACCACACTGACCTCAAGTGAAAGATGCCGCCTCAACCAGATGCTATGGATCTCGCCTCAACCTCCCCTTAGACGCTTGTCACACCATGAGCTAACCAGCCTCACTGAACTTCACCTTTCACACGTGGGTTTCCAACCTCCACTCTCCAAGACCTTGGAATCTTCTCCCAAACTGACACTTTCTCTCAGATGCCTTCCACAAGGGTTCACCTCCAGGGTTTCAAACTCTCCTTCTGACGTTCCTCTTCCCCAGGTCACCACATGCATTCAAGCTTTCCTCCACACACTCTCTCTCACTGTCTCAGCTGTCAACAGTACACCACTGCTTCACATGCCCATAGCAAAGAGTTACAGGCCTTCAGCTATCTCTTTGGACCTTCTTGCCTCTTGCAAACTGTTCTTGCTTTAAATCTGCTCTCTGCAGCTTTTGTCTTTAAATCTGAAGCTTGGAGCCTTTCTCTCTGCTCTTCACTCTTAACTTCACTTAACAGGACCTTTTCCAGGTTCCTGTCCTTCCTTTGTCTAGAAGGTCTTCTTTGGACTTTCTTTCCTTCCACTCCCCTGGGCTTGTCGGGTTTTCTTTAGCTTGGCACTTGCTATCTGTCCCCTTTTAGGCTGCTTCTGCTTCACAGCTGTCTTCAAACCAACTGAACTTAAACAGCTTCCAAAACAAACTGCTGTTTTCCATCTTGTGTGTGTGTGTCTGTGGGAGGAACCTGCCTCTCTGGACCCCTGTTGCTAGGCAACAGTCTTATCCTTCTACCTTGTATGTTTATTTTCTCTTTAGGGGTCATAAAACTCCTCATTAGAAATGCAAGAACCTTTCTAAAGTGAAACTAAAACTCCATTTGACCTTTCTTAACACACAGATACAGAAATACAAATCAAACTTTAACTTTAAAGCTAAAACTCATTCCTAACACCCACGAACACTAAAATAACTTACTTAAACTATCCCTATTTCCTAACAATCATCCTGAAACTTTGTGGCTATAAGGATCTCACGGGCACGTCTGCCAAGTCTGGACTGTGCTGTGGCCTCTTTTTCTGGGGCCTCAACACCCTCACCCTCATCAAGCTCATTCCACTCGATGTCCTGCTTTGAAATATTGGGGAGTTGAGGGGCTATGAGGAGCTGGCACGAAAGAGGCGATGAGGCCTGGGACAGATCAGCCATGATCTTATTGAATGGCGGGGCAGACTTGAGGGGCTGAATGGCCTGCTCCTGCTCCTGCTTCTTATGCTCGGAGGAGACGTGCAGTCCCTCGATCTCTCCTTCTGGCAACTCATTCCCACTTTGGAGCTGGTTGTGTAAAATGCAGCAAACCACAATGATGCGGGACACCCTCTGGGGAGAGCACTAGAGAGTGCCACCTGACCAATCCAGACACCTGAAATGCATCTTCAGCATGCCAATGGTTTGCTTCATCAAAGGGCGTGTTGCAAAAGGAGCTGCATTGTACCTCTCCTCTGAAGCACTTTGTGGCTGCTGAACAGGCATCATTAGCCATATCTTTTGGGGGTAGCCCGTGTCACCGACGAGGCAACCCTGAATGCGCTGAGGGCCCTCGAAGATCTGTAGCACCTGCGACTGACTCAAGACATAAGTCGTGTGAGCTGCCAGGGTATCTCGCACAGACCTGCATAATCGGCTTTTGGTGGTTACAGATCAGCTGCACGTTGAGAGAGTGGAAGCCTTTGTGTTGATGAATCATAGGGGCTGCTGCCAGGGAGCTCTTAAACCCACATGGTGGCAGTCGATGGCACCCTGCACCTGTGGGAAGCCAGAGAACGCTGCAAGTCCCACTGCTCTGGCAGCTTGGCTGGCTTCACCCAGGGAGAGCTGGTTGTAATTGTGTGCCTTACTGAATAGGGCGTCAGTGACCTCCCGGCTGCATTTATGAGTGGAGGAGTGTGATACCCTCCCATCAGTCTCCTTCGCCCCCCCTATAATCCTGGAGCCCGTCGTAATTCTTGTAGATATCCCTGAACCATTTTCTGTTGATGTCTCGATGCCCCGTGCCCCATCTTGAGGCCCTATGCGTTGTGACCTACCGAGATCCCTCCCCCGCACCCCCCCCCCCCACCCCATGGGACCATTGAGTGCCCCCCTCTTAGTTACAGGCTGCAGGGGCCTCCCCTGACTGTGACTGAGCCATCTGCGACCCAATACCAAGCCAATCCCTAGGAACGAAATGTGTGAGGGGTCGACCACACCATGCTTCACACGACTGACACAGGGCGGACAGGCCCTCCCCCTCATTGGACTGGGACCAGGACATGCATGCCAGGCACAGCTTTGTAGCACGGTGCATACTGTCCCAGGACAGCCTTTGCTTTCTGACCTCAACTACATGGTGTGCACTGCCCCCAGGACTACCTCTGACTTATGTCCCCTTTTTCTTTCACCCCACCACCTCCCCCTCCACCCCTCCCGCAGCCATGTGTCTCAGTATACCCTTCTCCCCCGGGCTCCAGTAACCAACCCCACCCCCCCCGCCCTATCATGTGCCTCTGTCTACCCCTTCCTTCCTGTGCTGCAGTCACCCCTCCCCAAGTTGTGTGTGCCTTCTAGCCCCTTCCTTTGCCTCTGTCTAGCCTCACCAACCATCAGCAGTCAAGCATATGCCTTACACATCCCCTCCCCCATTCCTTCCCCCTGCTTTTGCCTGAGCAGCTCTGGTACGGAGTGGGAGCAGCTGCAGTGAAAGGTAAGCAACTGCTGCGTGCACAAACCTCGGAGTCAAGAGTGAAGCGCAGTTCGCCAGGTGCACGTCTGATATATCCGGTCATGATTCATGCCGGTCTAATTAGCCGCCGGTGGGGCCATTTGATTTGGAGGGGGGGGCAGTGTGATTCTGGCGAGCTGGGTTTTTACTGAGCAATCGTGGCATGCGAGGGCATGTAAATACGGTTCCTGCCATGGAAGGGCGGGCAACCTGACCCGGAGGAAAGCTGTGAGCGGGAAATTGCAATCCATTTTCACACTGAAGGGAAATTAACTTTCGGCCACACTCCAAATTTTCTGCTCCTGCCTGTGGGTGTTGGGGGGGTGTTGTTGGGGGACTGGAAAATTCCACTTTTTTTTTCTATCTGTCAAATTTTTTGCCCACTCACTTTACCTATCTATTTTCCTTTGTAAACTCTTTACCTCCTCTTGGCAACTTACTTTCCTTCCTTTCTCTGCGTCATCGGCAAATTGAGCGACCATACACCCAAATCATTAATATAGATTTATAAAGTGTGAAAGAAAGATTTGCATTTATATCAAACCTTCCACGATATCTCAAAGCGCTTTACAGCCAGTTAAGTATTTTTTGAAGTGTATTCACTGTTGTAATGTAGGAAGGGTGGCAGCCATTATGCCACAGCAAGTCCCCACTAATAACACTGTTATGGTGACCAGGTAATGGGTAAATATGAGCTATGAACTGGGCGGAACTCGCCTACTGTTTGAAATAGTGGCATTGGGTCATTCACATCTACTTGAGAGAGTAGTCAGGGCCTCAGTTTAGTATCTCGTCAGATAGTGCAATGCACCCTCAACACTGTACTGGGGCGCAAGCCTAGATTTCTGTGCTCAAGTCTCTGGAGCGGGCTCGCACTGATGACTTTCTGACTCAGGCATGAGTCCTACCAGCTGAGCAACAGCTGATGCAAATGCCAGAGAAGTTGCCCAAGTCCAAGGTGGTGAAGGACAAATTTAGGATAGGTGTTGGAAGTATTTCTTTACGCAGAGGCAGACCAATAGCAGGACAATGGGCTTATTGAAGAAACACTAGATTCCTTAATAAGAATACTATAAGGCTATTCTCAATAAATGAAATCAAGTGGGCTGAAGGACCTTGTTCATCTGAACTTAGAATCTAGTAATTAGTTTCTTTGAAATGGTTTTGCTGCAGGATCAAGTCAACATTTCCTATATCCTTGGAAGTGACTGGCTTCAATTAAAAATATGGAACATTTGATCTGGCAACCAATTAATCCGCTATTAAAATAAGAACAGGCAGCTTTCACCCTTTAACTAAACCAGCTTCTACGGCAGAATTTTGATGAGCGTGTTGGATTTGATCTGTGTACAGTGTTGGATTTGATCTGTGTTCAGTAGTAGGACATTACACTTTGGATTTCTTCCTTATTTGCCTCCTCCAAGTATAACAGGACAAACCCAGATCAGTCATAGAATCAGCACAGCCCGTTTATGATGTTTATAAAGAGACGGCTGTGCTGGCGGTTTCAAGCACACTCCGCAGGCGCTTCTTTTCATGGCCAGTGCAAAGGACAGTTATCACAGGCAAGCTTCCTACTCACTGAAACATAACCTGTGGGTAAATTATACTGCTGATAAATATAATGGAAATCGGAATTAAATGCCTGGTCTCTCTGACTGATGGACAAATAATGTTCTGGACTCTACATTTCAAGCCCTAAACTATGACCCAGATATAGTAAGAAGAATTAAACAGAAACCAGATGAAAACAGTTTTTCTCAGATTATGATGATTCATGCTACCTCCAAGTGCCTATTACAAAACAATAAAATCAAGAATACATCAGTAGTTCTCTGCAGTACTCTAAACAGCTTCTGTTCTTGATGATTCACTTTACATGAGAGATAATCTTATGGAGTTCTCTGTTTATGCCAGTAGGGGTGCAATGAAAAATGAAACCAGTGTAGTTGGGGAAAGAGTTGCTATGCTTATACCCAGGGCTGTCAATCAAAAATGCCTTCAAAGAAAACCCCAATGCTGCTTTGCTGTCCTTCCTTCTTTCCTGGGATCAAGACAAGCTTTTTTGCTGATAATGAAGGCTCCCGCTTGAGACAGCAATCACAGCCAGTGACCTTTTGAAGGCATGGAACACTAGTAAGTGAAATAGACAGCAAATTAAGACAGATTAGTATCCCCATGCTCTACATTAATTACTTCCACCCGCTGGGCGAACTTGGGTTTTTATCTCACTCAACAAGAAGGAATTAAACAATTGGATTTATATAGAGCCTTTCATGACCTCAAGTCATCACAAAGCACTTCACATCCACTCAATTGCACAGTCGAAGGAAAATGCAGCAACCCAATTTATGCACAGTGAAGTCCCACAAGTAGCAGTGAAGTAAATGACCAGATGAACAGTTTGTGGTAATCTGATTTTTAGCATACCTTTAAGAAGAATGTTATAATAGAAGATCACATGATTTTATTATCCAATGACAGAGTAGTGCGGGCTACCTTAGTAGTCTATAGTCTGTAGTTAGTAGTGAGTAGTCTAGAGTAAGAGTGTGTAATGTAGAGACAGAGCTTTAGTTGTAAGTACAACAAGTGTAGCTGCTGAGTTCCTTTGTAAATAAATTGAAAGCGTTCTATATAAGAGCTGATCTGCTCTGTCTATGGTACCAACTCGGTCATCCCGAAACAAGCGTGCAATCCGGATCCATTAGTCCAACTAAACTAGTGACCAACGATCCAACTCAGTTTCAGCAATGTTTCTCAAGGGGTGAATGTTGACTGGGAAACTGCAGAGGAAATTCGAAGCCCGCATGTCTAATTTTCCCCTTTTGTTATCCTGTTAAATCCTCTCTCTGTGCAGAGGAAATTCGAAGCCCGCATGTCTAATTTTTCCCTTTTGTTATCCTTTTAAATCCTCTCTCTGTGCTTTATACACCTTACATGAGGTGGAGAAGCTGACGTAGTGGTAATGTTGTCCAGACGCCCAGGCTGTTTTTCTGGGTATGTCCCACCATAGCTGGTGGGATTTAAATTAATTAATGAATTTGGAATTGAAAGCTAGTCTCAGTAATGGTGACCACAAAGCTATCATTGATTGTTAGTAAAAACCCATCTAGTTCACTAATGTCCTTAAGGGAAGGAAATCTGCTGTCCTACCCATGCTGGCCTACAGGTGGCTCCAGACCCACAGAAATGTGGTTGACTCTTAACTGCCCTCTGAAATGGCCAAGCAAACCACTTAGTTAAAGGGCAATTAAGGATGGGCAACAAATGCTGGCCTTGCCAGCAATGCCCACACCCCATGAAAGAAAAAAAAAACTCAAATGGAACACCTGAAAAGAAGTCCAGGAATGCCATAAAAAGATGAGGCGATCCCATTTTTTTTATTATTATGGGAGTTGATTGCTTATTAGTGAGAACAAAATGCTGCCAAAGTGTGGACTGCCTCACAATCTCCACTGTTGTCACAATTGATCATAACTGTTGGCGCTAAGAATTAAAATTCTACCTGTCTCAGTGAGGCTGCGCTGTAAGAGACTGAGGAGATAATGGCCTGCAGTCAATGGAGATCTCTGTAGCATTGTTGTCCCCTTTCCTGACAGCAGTTTGAATCTGTCGCCAAGCCAAGAGGGTGTCTTGGCGTATAGCAGACGTGATGTCAACAGCCGGTAGACAACCAATCACGTTGAAGTATTCACACACAGCAAACCAGAAAGCAAAAAGCCCTTAATTTAAAATTGGCAGATAGCTAAATAAATGATTGTGATTGAATAAAAACAGAAATTTTTAAAGTAATATTTTTTTTAAAATGTGGAATTTTTATTATTATGGTGAAATTTGACAATCCACAAATACAATATTAACTTCTCAGGGTGAGTGAAAGTGGTAATTATGAAGTTAGTATGTTGTTAAAATCCGGTTCCTCTTATTTCAACAAGGTGTAGCCTTTTCAAGGGTTTTCATAGCGAGGCCAACAGCTTAAGTGTAGAAATTCTCGTTAATTCTTAAGGTTTCGTTGGAGTCTGGGGGTGGGAGGGGAATGCCTCAACAGTGCAACCTTCGGAGAAGGAGTGAATCACTGACAGCAACCTTTTTGTTTCCACGTTACTCTGTGCATGTGCGGACTCATGAAGTTACTGTGAGTTTCTGTGCTGTCAGTGGAGTAATGATGACAAACATTGGCAGCTTCGCCATCACTTCCATCACAAAATCTGGGCCAACGTGATATAAGTGGCACCATTTTCTTAAAAGGGGTAGTGACTTTATCATTTCCTTCCCCACCTATGGGGTGGTGAGAATCCCAGATTGTTTCAGGAAGTTAGCTGTCAAAAGGTGAAAGAGGATGATTATATTGATATGTTATGTAAATTACTGTTACTTTAATTGTTTTCCTCCCAATGCAACAAAAAGTTGCATTTATATAGTGCTATTAGTATAGTAAATCATCCCAAGGTACGCCACAGGAGCATTCTCAAAAGTCAATCTGTATCCAATCATAGAAGGACATTTAGGATAGATAGCCAAAAGCTTGCTCAAAGAGGGAGATTTTAAGAAACACTTTAAAGGTGGATAGAGAGGCAGGAAGGTTTAGGGGGGGAATTTCGAACTTAGGGCAGCTGAGGGCATGGCTAACAATGGTGGAGTGGTTAAAATCAAGAAGGAAGAATTGGGAGGTGTGGAGCTCTTGGAGGGTTGTGGGGTTAGAGGTTACGCAGATAAGCAGGAACAAGACCCTGGGCATTTTGAAAACAAGCATGAGAATTTTAAAAGTGAGGCATTGGGAGCCAGTGTAGGTCAGCATGCACAGGGATGCTGGGCAGGTGAAAGCGACTTGGTGCGAGTTAGGATATGGGCAGCAGGGTTTTGGATGAATTCAAGTTTATGGAGGGTGGAAGATGGGAAGTGGGTCGCAGCTGAACAAAAATAATAATGAATGTCCACAGTCAACTTTGTTGTGGTGCCTTCAAAGTGGATCAAGTATTTTTTCCCCAAATACTGCCATGAGGAGAAGTTGAAACAAGCTTACAACATAAGCAGTGGAGTCTTTGTAATATAAGGCTGGACGACTTATGGGATAGAATAACAACTTTCCAGTGTGGCTATGTTTCGCCAAATAAAGATTAAAAAGGCTGAATAGATTGCCTGGCAATCTCCAATAGGGATGAGCAAGGTAGAAACTATAATATTAGTAATGTTCCCAAGGGATACCCCTTCATGTAGTGTCATGTTCCAGTATTCTATGAACTTTCAGACAATACTTCAGCCAGCTGGGAAATGCACACATCTCTTTAAGAATGGACAGTCAACAACAGCATTTTAGCCCAGTCATCTTTCTGTTTCACCATGGACCAAAGAAACATCAGAGCTTAACATGAGTTAGATGAATGTGCAAGGGATCTCATTGACCCTCCATTTAATTATAATGGTTTCTCATCCAAACTAGACAGGATGAAGTTCAAAGCGTCAAACAAATGACACACAATGTGCAATCAACATCCACCTTGCTTTGGACAATGGATTTTTGAACTTACACAGGTCGTATTGAGCACAGACATGTTCTCTGTCTGCTTTTAGAACAGCGAGAGCTGCTAGCACAGCCAGAATTCCATCAAAGTCCATCAGAGAAACCATTGAACTGGCTGTGTCAACTATGCAGTAAAGATAATAAACAACAATGCCTTGAAAATGGGAGAAGGACTCTCCCAACTTGTTCCAATTTATGTTCACCTGAGAACAAATGTGACTTGGTGCGAGTTAGGATATGGGCAGCAGAGTTTTGGATGAATTCAAGTTCATGGAGGGTGGAAGATGGGAAGTGGGTCGCAGCTGAACATAAATAATAATGAGTGTCCACAGTCAACTTTGTTGTGGGGCCTTCAAAGTGGATCAAGTACTTTTTTTCCAAACACTGCCATGAGGAGAAGTTAAAACAAGCTTACAACTTCCTGGAAATTCAACTACAAGAAGCCTCACAGCTTACTGAGAACCCTCTGCTTGCAAGACCTTCATTTCAACTAAAAGTATTAACTCATCGAATAAACTACAGACCTGCCACAACCGAAAGACTGAGATAATTTTACTTTGTCATCATATTTATTTCTTCGTCTGTATCTAATCTATGTGTGACTGATAGTATGAGTGAGGTGAGGTGAGTGAGATGTCACTTTTTTTAAACCTCTGGGGCAAATGTGGGATAATAAATAACCTTCTTTATCTTAAAACTTACAAAAAGGCTTGCTGCTGGAATTATTTAAATTGGGGCAATCACTCAGGGTAAGAAAATACACACACCTTACACAAAACACAATGATAAGACCATAAGACATAGGAGCAGAAATTAGGCCAATCGGCCCATCGAGTCTGCTCCGCCATTCAGTCAATGCTGATAAGTTTCTCAACCCCATTCTCCCGCCTTCTCCCCACAACCTTTGATCCCCTTACCAATCAAGAACCTATCTATCTCCGTCTTAAATACAGTCAATGACCTGGCCTCCACAGCCTTCTGTGGCAATGAATTCCATAGATTCACCACTCCCTGGCTAAAGAAATTTCTCCTCATCTCTGTTCTAAAAGGTCTTCCCTTTACTCTGAGGCTGTGCCCTCGGGTCCTAGTCTCTCCTACTAATGGAAACATCTTCCCCACGTCCACTCTATCCAGGCCTTTCAGTATTCTGTAAGTTTCAATCAGATCCCCCCTCATCCTTCTAAACTCCATCGAGTATAGACCCAGAGTCCTCAAACGTTCCTCATATGTTAAGCCTTTCATTCCTGGGATCATTCTCGTGAACCTCCTCTGGACCCTCTCCAGGGCCAGCACATCCTTCCTGAGATACGGGGCCCAAAATTGCTCACAATATTCTAAATGTGGTCTGACCAGAGCCTTATAAAGCCTCTGCAGCACATCCCTGCTTTTATATTCTAGTCCTCTCGAAATAAATGCCAACATTGCATTTGCCTTCCTAACTACCGACTCAACCTGCAAGTTAACCTTAAGAGAATCCTGGACTAGGACTCCCAAGTCCCTTTGCACTCCAGATTTCTGAATTCTCTCCCCATTTAGAAAATAGTCTATGCCTCTATTCTTCCTACCAAAGTGCATGACCTCACACTTCCCCACGTTGTATTCCATCTGCCACTTCTTTGCCCATTCTCCTAACCTGTCCAAATCCTTCTGCAGCCTCCCTGCCTCCTCAATACTACCTGTCCCTCCACCTATCTTTGTATCATCTGCAAACTTAGCCAGGATGCCCTCAGTTCCTTCATCTAGATCATGATCAGGGACTGTAAGTAAGCACACAAATTCCATCCGTGACATCAGTATAAGTACTTCTTGGTCAGGATTGCTCCAGTTTGAGGAAGCTGATGAGTGCACTATGGAGGCATTGTGTTTTTGAGCAGGGCTGTTGGGATTGCCATTATCTTCACCTTAAAGGAGCACCAACAAGAACTCCCATTTTGCTTTTAAGAACTCCCATTTTTTTGTCCTGTCACAGCCAATGAGTCTTTCAAACTCCCACAGATATGGAAGAAAAAAGCAAAACACTGCGGATGCTGGAAATCCAAAACAAAAATAAAACTATCTGGAAAAGCTCAGCAGGTCTGGCAGCATCTGCGGAGAGGAACACAGTTAACATTTCGAGTCCGTATGACCCTTCAACAGAACAGTCAACAGATGCTGCCAGACCTGCTGAGTTTTTCCAGGTATTTTTATTTTTGTTTCCCACAGATATGGTCTGGCTTCCATGTCCCTGGATTCCTTAAGTAAATAATTATGAGGGTGTGGTCCAGTTGGTAACACTCTTGCCTTGCAGTCAGAAGATTGTGAGTTCAATTCCCACTCCAGGACATGACACTCCAGTTCAGTGACTGAGGAAAAGCTGCACTGTTCAATGAGATGTTAAAACTGAAGTCCCTTCTGCCCCATTGCACTATTCTTTGTAGAAGAACAGGGGAGTTCTACCCAGAGTATTAGTCACTCAATAAGCTTCACAAAAAAGAGATTATCTGGTCATTGTCATGCTGCTGTTTGTGGGAATGTGCAAATTAACTTCCTACATTGTAACAGTAACTACACTTCAAAAAAGTACTTCATTGGCTGTAAAAAACACTTTGAGGCATTCATTTGCCATATAAATGCAAGCCTTTCTTTTAAAAGTCATCAGGCTAGATAATCTTAAGTATTCTACATGTGTCTAGGGAAGAGATGAGATAACATAGCAAGAGCGACCTGTTCTGCCTACCTGTTGCTGCTGGAGCTGATTAAATGAACTGCTCTGGGGTTGGACACTGCTGAATGACTGCTCTTCAAAGATAATGGAAAACAGGGGAGAGCTACTCTGGACACTGCAGAGTAAAAGGTTGGCTTGGTGTAATAGGTGGGGCCAAGCTCATTCTGCAAGCCTAGGCAGAAAAGTTACATTGGTTCCATCATTTTTAATCCTTAAGAGTTGCGAAGCATCCTGTGGTCTTGATAGTTGCCTAGCTGGAGATCATCATTGATAATAAATAGATAATGTAGCAGTTGTGAACAATAGTATTTTTTAATAGTCAAACACAGAGAAGCAGCTGATTCTCTCTTCCTTTACCTCCCTCGGCTCCTCTGCTGAAAGCAAGTAATATTTCTGTAAAAGCAAAAAAACTGCGGATGCTGGAAATCCAAAACAAAAACAAAAATACCTGGAAAAACTCTGCAGGTCTTACAGCATCTGTGGAGAGGAATACAGTTAACGTTTCGAGTCCGTATGACTCTTACGATGCTGTAAGACCTGCTGAGTTTTTCCAGGTATTTTTGTTTTTGTTTAATATTTCTGTAAACCTGACAATGGTTTTCCCCAGCGCTAGTGCAGGTAACACTTGAATGAATTGTTTATGATTTTAGGGTTCCACTGTAACTATGTAATTGTCTCAGCAATTAGCACTAGATGTATGCCAGTTAGCTGTAGAAGACTAGATGATTGTCAAGTGGCAAGCTTGTGTGTTCTATTTGATTGTTTTTAAAAAAAATTTTCCTCAGGTTTTATTTTACATCAACAATTATTGTATTTAGTGTTTCCCACCAACACATGGAGCCTGAGACTTCATTGGCTTAGCAGACTTCTGTTTGGGTGCTGCTTTCTGAGTAGCCTTAGCTGTAGCTGCACTGACTTTCTTTGCTGCAGCTTTGGTTGGCTTACTGTTGGAGGCTCATCAATAGCTAAAGCATGCGCTGTGCCTTAAGGAATCCAATACCCTGTAGCTTTGAACGGTCACGAACATTGTAGCAGCAGATGTTTTAATGTCAGTTTTATCTGACTGTACCAATTAAATGTTATGCTACTGTTCAGATATCCAAATGTCTGAATAGACTAGATTATTATTACTCATTTTCAGCGTATAAATAAAAACACAAGTTCCCATTTCCAGTCTAATATGTAAAAAAAAACCCTTAACAGCGATTACATGGAAATAACCAGTAGGGGGCACACAAAGCAAATGAGTTCTGCACAATTACCATCTTTCAGGTGCACAGTACATAAAGCATTAGGAAATTGTGGAATCTCTTCCTGCAGAGAAACAACATCAAACATGAAATTCCCAGATGAACCATTTTGTAATAACATAGCTACAAAGAGCTTGAAGCTTTCGCTTCTATAAATTATGGAAAGCAACTAATGTAAGACAACTTTATGGACATAACTCAGTGGAATTATTCAAGTAATTTCTTTGGAGATCAACTAATTGTAATAAAAGTCACTTATATGCAAACACACTGATTTTTAAAAATCTGGCAAGTACAAGTCAACAGGTGAACAAGTTAATTTTGCCATGTGGAGGAAGTTGTAAAAAGATATAATTATTTATTTGTGCACATGTTAATTAACAAGTAGAAAATGAACGAAGTTCATTTAGTTAAATAAACAGCAGATAAAAATTCTTCCCCTGTTCTCCCACAGGCTGCCCACAGTAAGAATAATTGTTGAGATTTACCTGTACAGTTGGGCAGCAAAGACCAATAGACTTCGTGAGGTATAAAATATCTTAACTTATTTTAAACAAAAACTTGACATCCTTATGCTGGGTTCATAAGAGGATATTTCCAAATACCATGGTTGTAAGGGGCTGAAATTGTGCCCATCTTCAGGACATGTGTTCCTTAAGGGGGGGAAAAAAATGACTCCAAAATGTCTTGTATCAGAAGCATCATGTAATTAAAGAAATAAATAGCTTCATTTATCACTGTTTTTACATGAGATAGATAATTAAAATATATATATATATATTTGATGCTAGTTTGTAAAAATCTAACGAGTCATTCTTGCCCATCTTACATGTGACTGATTTTTTTGTGCATCATCCTGTATCATAATAAATGTCCAATATTGGAGATTTCTAAGAGCACATTAAACTTAATAACTAGTGCCTGTCAGAAATGAAAAATTTGGTAATGAATTTGGCAACTAGATTCCATGTTTTGTCAACATTACATAGGCTCAATCAACACTAATTTGATTTAGATATCGCCATTAACATGTAAAAATGACCCAAGGCAGTCATCAAGCATTCATCAAGCATTTGATTGTAAATCTTTGCTGTACCCTCTCTAAAGCCCTCACATATTTCGTAAAGTGCAGCATCTATAATGGAACACAAAACTCCAGGTCAACCCGAAGCAATATTATATGCAGGTTCACCATAACCTCCTTGCTTTTGTATTCTATGTCTATAAAGTCCAGGATCCAATAAGTCTTTTTAATTACTTTCTCAACCTGCCCTGCCACCTTCAGTGATCTGTGCACCCCATTTAGAATTGTTCTTTTATTTCATTACTTCTCATTTTTCCTGCCAAAATATATCACTTTGTACTTCTGTGCATTAAATTTCATCTGCCACTTGTTTGCCCATTCCACCAGCCTGTCTATGTTCTCTTGAAGTATATCACTACCTCCTCATAGTTCACAATACTTCCAAATTTTGTGTCATCTGCAAAATTTAAAATTGTACACTGTGTACCCAAGTTTAGGTCATTACTATAGATCAAGAAAAGCAGTGGTCCTTCTAATGACCCCTGAGGAACCTCACCAAACCCCTTCCTTTGGTAGTACAGAACTTGAGAGTATTGCTGAAAAAAGAGACATGCTGTCAAAGTTTTTCATCTTTCATTCATCAGGACAGTCCACAAGAATACCAGTAGTAAAGGGAACAACAATTTATACTGCATGAGAAGGGAGTGCTGATTGGTTGGCAAGTGGACTCTAATTGGCAGTGGTATTGCTATGAAGAATGCATCAGGGAACAGTTAACTGCCAAGCTTTTGTTCAAATTCAAACCAGGCAGGTCCAACTTTGATTGGAGAACTTTACCCATGAGGTAAGATTGGATAGGCTGGGGTTGTTTTCTTTGCATCAGAGGAGGCTGAGGGGAGATTTGATTGAGGTGTATGAAGTTAAAACACCTAGCTGAGGGGACAGGAAAGACCTACTTTCGTTAGCAGAGAAGCCAATAACTGGGCCAGCGGTGGGGGTGGGGAGGGGGTGGGGGGGGTGGGGGTGGGTGGGCAGTAATGTGGGGGGGGGGGGGTGGTGGCAGTAATGGGGGGGGGAGGGCATAGGATTTAAAGTAATTGGTAGAAAGATTAGTGGGGGTTCAGGAATAATTCAATTCACCCAGAAAGTTAAGGTGATCTGGAACTCACTGCCTGAAAAGGTGGTAATGGCAGAAACCTTCATCGCATTTAATAAACACTTGGATATACACTGAAGGTGCTGTAACCTGCAGGGCTAAGGGCTAGAGCGGGAAGATGCGGTTAAGCCGGATAATTCTTTCTTGGCTGGCACTTACCTAATGGGCCGAATGGCTTTCCTTCTGTGGCATAAACCTTTTTATGTTTCTATGTTTCTAAAAAAAAAACTGGAAAAGGTTGAAAGCATTAAAACTGTATCAAATAGATCGTGGTTCCCCTGTTTGAAACAAACACTGCCTCAGATCTACTTTTACAAGGCGGCACCTCTTGCAGTGAGAATCCATTGACTGTGCACAGCACTGCAAACGTTCAGAATGGAAGAAGAAGGAATGAGTGACCATTTTATGATGTTATGATCCGATAACTTACGCAGTGTATTTGGTGTTATGAGGAGTAGCATTGAGTTGATTCAGTCTAGCTTCCAGAGTGGGATGCTTGAGAAAGCTTTATTGGAAGCCTTCAATTTTGATATAAAGAACATGGAAGCTATAATGTGTGGTCAGCGTGGGTTTTGAAGCATGAATGGATCATGCCTCACTAATTGACTGTAATTCTTGAAAGGGGTAACTAAACAAGTGGATAAGAGCACAGCCTGAACACTGCATGCTTCAAAGGGGAGAGAGTGCAGTGAGAATGTCACTAGGCTAATAATCCAGAGAGCCAGGCTAACTTCACTACTTATCACCTGGAGACAGATCTCATAGTGTCTACCAGCTTTGGAACTCAAAACAAACAGTTGAATTAAGACGTAAATTGACAAGATTTAAGAATAATACAATGTCATTTTCTCACTTGCACAATGAACACATTCGAATGACATTTAGCCTTCAAATCTCGATAACGACAAGACCCTAATCAAACGATCAGTACATTATTCTCCTCTGTCCTTTCCATTATTTTTTGGATTTTTGGTTTTTTTTTACTTGGAATGAGTATTGAGCGGGATAACCCGGACCCGCCCACCGCTGGGATCGCCTGGGCCTGCCAGAAAGTCAAGAGGCTTTGGCTGGGCCTCGGGAACCTCCCGCAGAGGGTCCTGCCGCAAGGGGGCTGGAAAATCCCGGCCGATTGGTTGTAAAAGTTACCTTGGCTGCGATGGAAATTGATTTTGAAACAAACAGCTTCGCTCAGGGCTGGGTGACTGACAGAAAAGAATGGGGCTTGCCTCAGGGGTGAGGCTCTGTACTGGTCGGTTCCAAACTGGGTCAGCACTTCCTTTCTTCGGGCTAAAAGGAAGGAATGGAAGAAAACCTCTGAAGCGTTGATGGAACGGAGCACAATAGTTCTGCAGTTCATCCAGGTTTGAAACACTGGAAGCTGGTGTACAATCTATTAAGCACGATTAATGCACTTTGATTTTTGGAAAATTAACTGATGACCAATAGGTTCACACTTCACCTCTTGCTCTCAGAATCTAGAAAACTTTGGCCTGAATTTCATGCTTGGCGTGCGGATGCATAATCCGCTCTCGGACGAGATTACGTTTTCAACGTGATATCACGCTGGGTAGACAATTCAAGGCTGCCCAGCGTGAAAATACATCTTTTCACTGGCCGGGAGGGCCAGGCGGGGGGTGGGAGCCTGTCGGGCGCTGGGTCCAATGGCGACCCGGTGGGGGATTCAAAAGCAGTGGAGGCAGCTCCCTAAAGGCTGCCGGGGGGACACAGAGTCAGCTGTCGAGTTTGAGGAAGAAAAATTTGTGTGGAATATTAATGGCATCTGCACCTACTGGGCAAGTACGCTGGGCACCTGTCCCCCCGGATCTCGGAGGAGTGCCTGGGAATCCTTGTGGAGGAGGTCAGCGCCAGGCAGGACATCTTGATACTCAGGGTTGACAAGAGGAGGCCACCGCACCTCACCAAGAAGGCATGGGCAGAGGTGGCAACCCAGGTCAGCGGCCATGATGTTGTGCGGTGCACATGGATGCAGTGCCGCAAAAGATTCAACGATCTGCTGTGCTTGGCAAGGGCGAGTGTCGAGTTGGCATGGATCAGTGTGGAGGAGTGTTAATGGCTGGCCGTCCCCCCATGATGCTCAGGGATGTAAGAGTCTGAGTGCCAACTGTCACTGACATCGGCACCGGCCAAGGCAGTGAACTCTGGCTGCTCGGCCTGATTGCTTTGTGTGTTGAGGGCCATGACTCCAATGTGCCCTGCGAGGTGTTCCTCAGGTGGGGTTGGCCAGGCTGCAATGGCACTGCAGGCAGACAGTGGACTAATCAACGCTCCCCTGTCCTTTCAGGAGAAGAGAAGTCATAACACCATCGAGAGGTCAAGGACAGGCGGAGGCCTCCCAAACCTGATGATTCTGACAAGGCACGAGATGGATGCACTGGAGATGGAGTGCCAGTGTCCAGCTCGGTCCACCGGTCATGGAGAGGCAGGGGTCTCTGATGAAGGTAAGAGTGCAATGCACAGAACTGAGAGTGTCGGAGTGTGCAAACATTGTTGTGCTGTCTCATCTGTAATGGAAACCTCAAAACTGGAGTCCCCATTGTTCATTGAAAGACAAAGGCACCATGATGCAGATCTCCATTGTCTCACCAGCCCGCCTAGCATGCACAGTGACAGTGTGATGACTAATACTAATGACATGTTGTTTTTCTCCCCCAGAATCGCCATCCAGCAAATGATTGCAGACACCAAGGAGCCACCCTTGACACCAGAGGACCAGTGCTCGTCAGATGTACCTACGTCACACCCCCTCTCTGCACCAGGCACCGGCATAGATACAAGCACCTTGGTGGGCATTAGATCATTGGCTACAATGTCAGTGCACAGCGGGGAGGGCACGGCACACTCACATGAGGACCTGGTGGAGGCATAGACTGCCCAGGGCGTCTGCAGTCGGAGGACTGCTGGAGACCAGGACAATTCCAAGGCAGATGACGAGCCTCTGGAGTCATCTATTAGGCGGCAGATGCTGGATGTCCAGTGGGATGTTCAGGAGGATCTGGCAGAGATTCCTGAGGGTTTGTGTGCCAAGGCCTCTGTCGTGCAGGAGTCCATGCGGAGCACCGAGCACACTGCCTCCTCCATTGAGACAGTGGTGACTCTCATGGAGAGGCAGCTCCAGGAACCGAGTCAGGGGTCTCTGGGGATGCATTCGGACCTGCAAGCCCTCACACAGGCAATGACCCCAGGAGGTCACTGCCAGTGTGAGAGATGGATGAGGTATCTAATACCTCTGCTGGGTGCTTGTTCACAATGGTGAGCAGGGAGGTCCAGACCGACCTCGCGTTGGCAGACCAGCTTCGTGCCATCTCTGCGGGCTCCATCCTGATTTGGATGGCGGCAGCAGCTCCTCTGCCCCTCTGCCACTGACTGTGCCTCTGGTGAGGCCACAACAACTGAGGAGTACCCAGCCATGGCACTGGACGCACCCTGACAGGTGGTAACTGTGCAGGCTCTGCCAGTCACAGAGCAGCTGCCATGGTCATTAGGGCTGACATGACAACCGAATCAGCAGGTCACCCCCAAGGCCACTGCCAGCAAGGGAGAGGGGGCCATCAAGACGCAGCACTCGCAAACATTTGTTTCAATCACCGTGAGCACAAGAGGGGCTTTTCATGGGCGATCCTCCTTTGGGCCGTTATTTGTTAAGTTGTTCAGTGGTGTGACTGTTAACACCTTATGATGTTATATTCATTGTCTGTAAGTGCCAAGAGCATATAAATATTGCTTTTGTGTTAATGACCTGAGTATGCTTCACTTGTTTTGTAGGTACAGGGCATTCCAGTATGTCATGCTGGACGTGAGGGTCTCTAAACTTTATGGCACAGGTACTGAGTGGAATTTGGGTTCAATGGAACGGGTCTTTGCAAACATCTGGTAAGGAGGCAGCACTCCTGGCTTGAGGTGAAATCAGTGCCTTGGCAGTTTAGCTGAAGGAGCATTGGATCGAGGCCTCCCTGGTGTCCCTGAAGGATCCAGAGGTCTGCCTCCACATCCTCACCGGACTCCTCTTCTGATCCACCACTGGAGTCATCACCTGTGGCCTGTGGAGCTGCCTCGGAACCCTCTTTCCCCAGTGGGTCCCACCTTGCCAGAGCCAGACTGTGGAGAGTGCAGCATGCAACCACTATCAGTGACACCCACTCTGGGGGGTATTGCAGTGCGCCTCCTGAATCCTCCAGGCATCAGAAGCGCATCTTCAGAAGACCAAGGGTCCTCTCTACCACCGCCCTTGTGGAGGCATGTCTCGTATTATACCTCTGCTCTGCCTCTTTTCTTGGGTGCCAGAGAGGCGACATGA
This sequence comes from Cetorhinus maximus, assembly GCF_964194155.1. Lineage (NCBI taxonomy): Eukaryota > Metazoa > Chordata > Chondrichthyes > Lamniformes > Cetorhinidae > Cetorhinus > Cetorhinus maximus. Next base: position 31,664,218 of record NC_135881.1, read on the forward strand.
GCCACCTTTTCAATGGATAGTCCTTGTCACCCAGCAGCCATCCATCCAGCCGGGCTGGAGCGCTGAAGAGCCTCAGCACCTGGGAGTGTTGGAGGATATAAGCATCATGGGAGCTGCCAGAATACTTGGCACAGACTTGCAGAATCTACGTCTTGGGTATCTATCTGGGTGTTCACTGAGTGGAATCTCTTCCTGTTGACGAAGGCACCGGCTGACCTGCTGGCGCTTTGGTGGCCACATGTGTGCAGTTGAGGCACCCTGGATGCGGGGGAACCCAGCTTTTGCAGTGAAGCCTCTGGCTCGCTCAGCCTGGCTGGCCTCGTCTGTACGGAAATGAATAAATGTCATGACCTGCCTGAACAGAGCTTCTGTCACCAGCTTGACGCAACTGTGGACAGCTGATTGGGAGACTCCACAAAGATCCCCCACTGACCCCTGGAAAGAGCCAGAGGCATAGAAGTTGAGGGCCACTGTGACTTTCAGAGCCACTGGCATGGGGTGTCCACCCACACAGTCGGTGGTGATCTCAGGCCAATCATCTGACAAATGGAGGTCACAGTCTCCCTGGAGAGGCATAGCCTCTTTCAGCACTGCATGTCTGACATGTTGAGGTAGCTGCATCGCTGTCTGTAAACCCTGGCATCAGGATAGTGGCATCTTCTGCAGCCCCTTCAGCTCTGGGCTTCCTTCTGGCCTTGCACCCGCTGTGTCTGCGCCTCTCTTCCCACGGGTCGCTCCCTTGGACACCTGGCCTCCTATCCCTGCTGCCCCTCTCTTCCTCCTCAGAGGAGGTGCCTCCACCAGAGCAGACAATCCCCACTACCAGAGAAACAGAAAGCTGTCTGGTGACCGGAAGGGTCCACACACTATGAATCCTCCAGGGGCATTGGAGACACCAATGAGTCCTGAAATGAAGGCTAGCAACACAAAGACTGAAGCTCAAAACAGAGATAAAGCTATCAAGTTTCACTAAGCAACCAGCAGCAAACCATCTCCTAAACTCCTCACTGCTCACAATGGCAATGCTCTGGACCCATTTTATCCCACCCTTGGATGCCAATTTGATAAAAACGCGCTGCCCACCTGCCTGTTTTGCCTGTGTGATGAGCACGCAATCGCACGGGTAATGTAAATTCTCAATCAAAATGGATTTTTAATGGCCTTAATTGGCCCTCTAATGGTCGGCGGACGTGGCTCTGACTCCCACACGCGGCTGCCAAACTCAATATTGCACGTGTGCGTGATGATGTCGGGATGCGTGCTCTACATCATTTCGCACAATTTCACGGTGCGTTAGGCTCAGGCGTGCGCCCAACCTCGGAACGTAAAACTCAGGCCTTTGTTTCCAAACAGGGTCTTTTTCGGCACAATTTATTGAATACCCGATTACTACATCCACAATTCCCAAATTGTAAAGAGGAGTCACTGAGGGATGATGAATGCAATTAGTTTGTATTTCAGACCCCTTCCTGGGTGCATGATTTCTACCTGAAATTTGGGTGAGTTGACATTATAATTGATCGCTCAGTGCCTTACCCAGGTTTCCCGTGACATAGTTTTGTGTATGATCCATGAGTGCGTCTAAATCACGACTGTTCTTCTAACTGCTAAATGGTGAACATCCTTTAACAATAAAACTAGATCAACACTGTGTTTCCCTGTAATGGTAATTTTACATTGTCACCATCATGCTCATTGCTCTGTTTTTATCCTGTCAGGGGACACAACCCATTGCTTCAGTAAAAGAATTCAATATTAGATGAGATGGAGAAATATGAGTAGGTCTTATTAAAACCTAAACAGAAAAATCCTCTCCACAAAAGCAAACAAATAATGATGGATGAATAAGTGACTTGCAGGAACATCAAGTAAAGCGTGAAAATGATTGTACACCATTTACAGCTTACTGGCGAGTTGAAGATCCACTTGATTCCATTTCCATCGAAAAAATACCTAAATGGTATAATCTTACATTGTGTTTCCTATATTACAACTCTAACACTACATCTGCCTTAGCTCATCTACTGCTGAAACTCTCACCCATCCCTTTGCTCCTCTAGACGTGACTATTCCTGACTATTGCTTTCCTGACTGGCTGTTTACCTTCCATCCTCCAGAAACCTGAACTCATTCAGAACTCTTCCGCCTTTATCTTAGCTCACACCAAGTCCCCGTTCAAGCATCAGCCCTGTGTTCTCTGAACTACATTGGCTCCTGGAACGACAATGCCTCAAATTAAAAAATTCGCAGCTTTCCTCACACTCCCTCCATCGCCTCTCCTCCCCCTATCTCAGTAATCTCCTCCATCCTAGCAAGCCTTCGACATCTCTGCGCTACTCCAGTTCCGGCCTCTTGCTCAACTCCTGATTTTAATCATTTCCCAATTGGTGGCCATGTCTTCAGCTGCCTAGGCTGCGAGATTTGAAATTCCCTTCCTAAACCTCTCTACCTCTCTACATCTTTCTCTCTCTCCTTCTTTAAAATTCTCCTTAAAACCTAACTCTTTGCATAAGCTTTTGATTAACTGTCCTAATATCTCCTTCCATGGCTCGGCGTCAAATTTTGTTTTATATTGAAGCGTATTAAGGAAGTTTCACTTTGTTAAAGTCAATACATAATGACATTTGCTGTTATTTGGCACATTGACTGGAACACAATACGTCAAGGGAAATCTACATTTGTTGTGAATAATCTTTGCAATGTTGTTGTTTGTTAAATCCTGTTGTTGTGCAATCCAACATTTTTACAACAGGAGAAGCTTCCAGACACAAACTGTACTAACTATGCATTTGGGTGTAACATCATGGTTACATAATGTAATGTTCAGAATTCACCAAAAACACTAGTAGGTATGAAGCAATCAAACAGACCAATTCAGGCAATTCCATCAGTGCACAGATTTTATACAATAGATCAGGAATATGCAGAAAGGGCCAATACTTTTTTGTAGCCGAGAACAATGTTGATTTTTGATGATGTGTAGTACAAAATTCTTCCTTCTAGTTTGTGCATAGAAGACTCACCGTGACAAATTTGGATTTTGTGCTTAGTTGGTAGTGATCGTACCTCTGAGTCACAAGGTTCAAGATCCCTCCAGGGCTTAAATCAAGGCTGGCACTCTAGTGCAGGACAGTAAAGTCCTGCCATTCGCGGAAGTTACATTCCCGCAAAACCTCACAAATGGCGAAATCGCGAACGATGAACATGCTTTTCAATTGGACTCAATTAAATAGATTCCAGCCATGCGAGGGCAACATTGGTTTGGGCAGTTACTCTACAGCAAACTGTAGTGCAGTATCCATATATGACTGATGAGGGAGCCTTTGAGCAATACATCGGTGAAGATTTCAAAATTAAACAGAGCCGTTGTTGCAGCTCTGGACCAAGAGATTTGGACATTTCCAAGTTAACCCCTTCTTTCGGACTGCACTTCAGCCGCAACCTTTTCAGTCTCTGCTCCATCATGGCTGCCATCTCCTTGGGGAAAGAGGAGAGAGGGAGAAGAAAATGTAGATAAATAAGCATTGCTCAGACGATGGGCGATGCAGTGTACAAAGTACAAAGCACGGGTAACTGAAAATGTGAACAAGGAAGCCACAAAGGGCGGGATTTTACTGTACTGAGTACTGTGGCATTGTCTTTTGGATGCAATGTTAAACCAAGGCCTTATCTACCCTCTTGGGTGGATGCAAAAGATGTCCAAGCTGACACTACTTTAAAGAAGAGAGAGTTATCCTGGGTGTCCTGGCCAATAGTTATCTCTCAATTAATATCGCAAGAGCAGTTCTGGTTTTGCACGAAATGGCTGCTGCATTTTCTACGTTACAATTGTGACTACACTTCATTGACTGTAAAGTGCTTTGTGACACCTGGAGGTTGTGAAAAGTGCAAGTCTTTCTTTTTATTTCATATCTTTAAAATTAACTTACACCCAGCAGTGAAATATTGTTGCTCAACCTTAGTAACAGGTTCTGTTTATGGGTCTCTAAAATGTTAATTGACCTTTTCTCTCTTTTGTTACTTAAGGATCTGCTGTGTTTTTTCAGCTTTTCCTGCCTTCATACTTTTGCTTCATGTTACCACTATGCCCTGATACGAAACAGGCAGCTCAGTGTCATTCTCAGCCATTCAAATCGTCCTCAGTCCCTATGACATGTATGGTTAGCTAAATGTACAAGAGACCTTAAGGCCCAAATTTTCACCATGGTAGAGAGCCACTCCATCATGGCACAAATAGCACAACTGCCTGAAAATCGCTAGGCCCACCCCTGAACACAGCACTTCCCATTTTCACAAAAACGGGAATGGGGGTGGGGCACATTTCACACGTGCGTGTTTTACAGAGCCAGCCGGGCAATTAAATCACTCTAGTGGGGTTTTGGTAGCATTGGAGTTTGAAACCCAAATTGTGCAAATTTGACCTGGTATGAACAGATCTGAACTTTGGATTCATTTGGATCTCCCTTTTGGAGAGTTAAGGTACCCCTTTGGATCTGGCCCCAGGACACCTTTGGGGTAAGACAGGTGCCCTTTGGGGTAGGTCAGGGGCCCTTTGGAATTGTTAAAAGTAGGTATAAATGTGTGTAAAAAGTGCATAAACTCATGACTGTCAAGCTCATTGGAACTATCAACAGACCTGTCAAAATCAACTGGCAAAACTGTCACAAGCACCTGTCAAAAGTACATGTCAATGGGAGCTGTCAAGCCATCAAGGCTTCCTTTAAATCTTTGAAAAAATTGTCTGGGGTGTCAAAAAAATGATTGTTTGCTATTTCACTCTGCCTGTTGACATAAAACTAAGGGCTTCCATTACTGGACTTGTGCTGCATGACTGATTTCACAACCATTCATTATCACACTAGGGTGCCTGCCAATTCACAGTTTGATTGACAGCCACAAGTAGTTATAGACTTTTTGATATGGAATTATGGGTCCCAATACTTGTTGTTATAAGGGATTGTGCACTTGAATGAATGTTTGTTGTTAGAAGGTTTTATTTACTTGAAAGGAATATAAATATAACAAATAGGCTTTTATGAGTGTGTCTTTTTTCAATATAGTGAAGACTGCAATAGACACTTAGAACTTTATTTCATAGAACTTAATTTTATCTCATCTTTGCATTGGTCCCATGTCTGCCCATGTTGGATACTAGGTGAGTTAGACCATAAGACCATAAGACATAGGAGCAGAAATTAGGCCATTCAGCCCATCGAGTCTGCTCCGCCATTCAATCATAGCTGATAAGTTTCTCAACCCCATTCTCCCGCCTTCTCCCCGTAACCTTTGATCCCCTTACCAATCAAGAACCTATCTATCTCGGTCTTAAATACACTCAATCACCTGGCTTCCACAGCCTTTTGTGGCAATGAATTCCATAGATTCACCACTCTCTGGTTAAAGAAGTTTCTCCTCATCTCTGTTCTAAAAGGTCTTCCCTTTACTCTGAGGCTGTGCCCTCGGGTCCTAGTCTCTCCTACTAATGGAAACATCTTCCCCACGTCCACTCTATCCAGGCCTTTCAGTATTCTGTAAGTTTCAATCAGATCCCCCCTCATCCTTCTAAACTCCATCGAGTATAGACCCAGAGTCCTCAAACGTTCCTCATATGTTAAGCCTTTCATTCCTGGGATCGTTCTCGTGAACCTCCTCTGGACCCTCTCCAGGGCCAGAACATCCTTCTTGAGATACGGGGCCCAAAATTGCTCACAATATTCTAAATGTGGTCTGACCAGAGCCTAATAAAGCCTCAGCAGCACATCCCTGCTTTTATATTCTAGTCCTCTCGAAATAAATGCCAACATTGCATTTGCCTTCCTAACTACCGACTCAACCTGGATTAGGACTCCCAAGTCCCTTTGCACTCCAGATTTCTGAATTCTCTCCCCATTTAGAAAATAGTCCATGCCTCTATTCTTCCTACCAAAGTGCATGACCTCACACTTCCCCACGTTGTATTCCATCTGCCACTTCTTTGCCCATTCTCCTAACCTGTCCAAATCCTTCTGCAGCCTCCCCGCCTCCTCAATACTACCTGTCGCTCCACCTATCTTTGTATCATCTGCAAACTTAGCCAGAATGCCCTCAGTTCCTTCATCTAGATCATTAATGTATAAAGTGAAAAGTTGTGGTCCCAACACTGACCCCTGCAGAACTCCACTAGTCACCGGCTGCCATCTTGAGAAGGACCCCCTTATCCCCACTCTCTGCCTCCTGCCAGACAGCCAAACTTCTATCCACGCTAGTACCTTGCCTCTAACACCATGGGCTCTTATCTTACTGAGCAGCCTACTGTGCGGCACCTTGCCAAAGGCGTTCTGGAAGTCCAAATAGATAACATCCATTGGCTCTCCTTTGTCTAACCTACTCGTTACCTCCTCAAAGAATTCTAACAGATTTGTCAGGCATGACCTCCCCTTGATGAAACCATGCTGACTTTGCCCGATTTTACCATGCACTTCCAAGTATTCTGAAATCTCATCCTTAATAATGGACTCTAAAATCTTACTAACGACCGAGTTCAGGTTAATCGGCCTGTAATTTCCCGTCTTTTGCCTCACTCCCTTCGTAAACAGGGGGGTTGCATTAGCGATTTTCCAGTCCTCTGGGACCCTCCCTGACTCCAGTGATTCCTGAAAGATCACCACTAATGCCTCCACTATCTCTTCAGCTATCTCCTTCAGAACTCTGGGGTGTAATCCATCTGGTCCAGGTGATTTATCCACCTTCAGACCTTTCAGTTTTCCTAGCACCTTCTCCTTGGTAATGGCCACCATACTTACCTCTCCCCCGACTTTCTTGAACTTTGGGGATGTTACTCGTGTCTTCCACTGTGAAGACTGACGCAAAGTACCTATTCAGTTCCTCCGCCATTTCTTTGTTCCCCACTACTACTTCTCCAGCATCATTTTCCAGTGGCCCAATGTCCACTTTTGCCTCTCTCTTACCCTTTATATATCTAAAAAAACTCTTGCAATCTTCTTTTATATTTCTGGCTAGTTTACCCTCATATTTAATCTTCTCCCTCCTTATTTCTTTTTTAGTTGTCCTCTGTTGGTCTTTGTAGGCTTCCCAATCCCCTGGCTTCCCACTGCTCTTCACCGCATTGTATGCTTTCTCTTTAGCTTTTATGCTGTCCCTGAGTTCCCTTGTCAGCCATGGTTGCCTCGTCCTCCCTTTAGTATGCTTCTTCTTCCTAGGGATGAATTTTTGCTGTGTCTCCCAAATTACTCCCAGAAACTCCTGCCATTGCTGTTCCACTGTCTTTCCTGCTAGGCTCATCTCCCAGTCAATTCTGGCCAGCTCCTCCCTCATGCCTCTGTAGTCGCCTTTATTCAACTGTAATACCGTTACATCTGATTCCAGCTTTTTCCTCTCAAATTGCAGGGTAAATTCTATCATATTTTGGTCATTTCCTCCTAAGGCTTCCTTCACCTTAAGCTCCCTTATCAAATCTGCCTCATTACACATCACTAAACCTAGACTAAAATAACAACAAAAAACTACTGCGGATGCTGGAAATCCAAAACAAAAACAGAATTACCTGGAAAAACTCAGCAGGTCTGGCAGCATCGGCAGAGAAGAAAAGAGTTGACGTTTCGAGTCCTCATGACCCTTCAGCAGAATTGAACCTAGACTTGCCTGTTCCCTAGTGGGCTCCACCACAAGCTGCTCCAAAAAGCCATCTCGTAGACATTCCACAAATTCCTTTTCTTGGGATCCACTACCAACCTGATTTTCCCAGTCTACCTGCATATTGAAATCCCCCATGATCACTGTAACCTTGCCTGTCTTACACGCCTTTTCTATCTCCTGGTGTATCTTGTGCCCCACATCCTGACTACTGTTCGGAGGCCTGTACATAACTCCCATTATGGTTTTTTGCGGTTCCTCAACTCTACCCACACAGATTCTACATCATCTGACCCTACATCGTTTCTTTCTATCGATTTAATTTCATTTCTTACTAACAAAGCAACCTCACTCCCTCTGCCAACCTGCCTATCTTTTCGATAGGATGTAAAGCCTTGGATATTTAGCTCCCAGTCCTGATCCCCTTGCAGCCATGTCTCCGTGATGCCCACCACATCATACCTGCCAATTTCAATCTGCGCCACAAGCTAATTTACCTTATTTCGTATACTGTGTGCATTCAGATACAACACCTTCAGTCCTGTATTTCCTGTCCCCTTTCTCATTGTCGTCCCTTTATCTAATGTGCTTGAAATTAGATTCCTAGCTCTTTCCAAACGCTCTGTCCTATTTTGTGTTCTGGAGACTTTAATAGCCTCTCCTGGGCTCTCCTTTCTTTTCAGTTTTTTCATAATTTTCCATGCAGTTGAATCCACCCACCCACATGCTAACCTGCTGCTTTGTTTCCCATTAGTCATACTTCTTGGAGTTTTACCCTTCCCTCCCTCCCCACTTTCTAGTTTAAAGTCCTGTTGACCACCCTATTTACCCTTTTCACTAGAACATTGGTCCCAGATCGGTTCAGGTGGAGACCGTCCCAACGGTACAGATCCCTTCTGTTCCAAAACTGATGCCAGTGCCCCATGAAATGCCCCTCTTTCCCGCACCACTCCTTTAGCCACGTGTTTACTTCCCTTATTCTCGCGTCCCTATGCCAATTTGCACGTGGCTCGGGTAGTAATCCGGAGATTATAACCCTTGAGGACCTGTTCTTTAATTTAGTTCCTAGTTCCTGATAATCCCCAAACAGGTCCTCTTTCCTAGTCTTACCTATGTTATTTGTCCCGACATGGGTCACAACAACTGGATCCTCCCCCTCCCTCTCCAATATCCTTTCAAGCTGGTCAGAGATGTCCCTCAACCTGGCACCGAGTTGGCATGGTAGGTGTAAGGGCAAAGGGTGGTGGGTTGGAGGGGCATGAGTTGGCACTAAGTTTCAAAGGGGTTTTAAAGGGCCATGGGAGTTAGGTGGAGGGGCATAAGTTGGCATAGGGCCTATAAAGGGACATCAGGGCTGGGTAGGGGGCACAGCCTGGCATGGGAGCATGAGGGGCCATAGGGTTTTTTTGAGGGGGCATAACTTGGCATGGAGGGTATGAGAGGCATTGGGGGGTGCTGAGGTCATGAGGTGGCAAAGGTTGGCATGGATGGGGCCTGTGGAGTATGCGGGAGGTGAGGGGGTGTGGGGTGAGGGCTGGAGGGATGTTTAATGTTTTTAAAAATATATTTTTGTCACAGTGCCAGAGCCCCGAGGCAGGCCTTCTGCCCAGCCCCCCTTCACACCCAGCATCCTCCAGAGTCTCCCGGCCCTAACTTCTAATCCAGCCTGCTGCCTCCCACCACCACCCCCCTCACCCCACCCCTTGCCCTGGACTAAAAACCTGACGTCTGGGCAGCGATTTTTAATGGTTGGGTTTGCGGAACTGGGAACTCTCACCTCTCTGAAAACCTCGGCCTAAATGTTTAGAACGTGTGAGTGCCGGTGTCCTCACTGTGAGAATGGTGGTTTAAAAAGTGACCAGGAAATCCAAGGGGAGGAATGTTCTCTTTTACAGCTGGGCAATTGGGCCCCCAGTTGGTGGGATAGCAAGCTGCCTACAAAACTGAAATCAGGGAGTGGGGTTAAAGGAAGTTACTCAGGTTAGCAAAAGAGGGGAAATTGTTTTCCTAAAAGGATCATTGCTGGAGCCACAGTTATTCACAATTTACATAAACGATTTGGACTTAGGCACTGATGTATAACTTCAAAATTTGTGAAGGACACCAAATTGGGGATTATAATTAATGTAGAGGAGGACTGTAGTAAAATACAGTAAGAAATGAATATATTTGCAGAATGTGTGTATAATTAGCAAATGAACTTCAATATACTGTGAAGTGTTACATTTTATATAGAATTACATAGAATATACAGAACAGAAACAGGCCATTTGGCCCAACTTGTTCATACTCCATGCCAGCCTTCTCCCATTCTATTTATCTCAGCAATTTAGCTTATCTTTTTGCTCCCTTTTCTCTCATGTGCTCATCTAGTTTTATTTTGAAAGGATCTAAGCTATTTGCCTGACCCGCTTCCTGTGGTAGTGACTTCCAGATCTGAATCAGTGCCTGAGTAAAGAAAAGTCTCCTTCTTGAATTTATTTGTAGCCATCCTGTGCTTATGGCCCTGGTTTTGGATTCTTCCACACCAGGAAACATTCGCTCCACATTTATCCTGTTCGACCCATTTATAATTTGGATCTATCAGATCTCCTCTAAGCCTTCTCTTTTTGAAGTGGGGGGATGGGGGTGGAGGGGAGGGTGTGGAACACCCTATTTAATCTTTCTCAATAGCTGTAATCCTTCAGTTCTGATACCATCATTGTAAACCATTTTTACCCTTTCTCCATAGCTTCTTGCGACAGTGTGAAGACAAGAACTGTGCACAGTACTTCAAGTGAGGCCTGGTAGAGTCACCTATACAAGTTTAAAATAACTTCAGTAGTTTTGAATTCTATGCACCCAGAATAAATCCCAGTGCCTTGCTAACATTTTTAATCGCTTTGCTGACCTGCGATTCTGCTTTTAATGATTCCTTCACCTTGGTAGGAAGCATAAGAAGGCCACGTGCTTCTTGAAAAATGTGTCTGAGTGTTCTGGTGGTACAGGCACCGTGTTGACACAAATTAACAAAGCCATTATAAAAGCAAACAAAAAGCTTGGGTTCATTGTTAGAGGGATAAAATGTAAAAGGGATGAAATTATGTTCAATTTGTACGACATCGAGTATTGTGAACGGTTCCGGTCTCCATATTTAAAAAAGGACATAGAGACACTGGAGAAGGTGCACAAAAAAAAAACTCCACTGGACTGATGTCAGAATTGAGCATTTCTACCTACTCAAAAGATTAAATAGGCTGGGGCTCTTTTTCCAAGAGAAGAGCAGATCAAAGGGTGACCTATTACAGGTCTTTAAAATTCTGATAAGATTTAATTGGTCAGACTGGAGAAGATGTGGGGGAAATCCAGAATGAGGGGCCATAAATATGAGAATGTCACTAATGAATCCAATAGGAAATTTAGGAGAAACGTTCTTTGCCCTGAAAATGGTTAGAATGTGGATCTCACGACTACAAAGAGTATTTGAGGGGACTATCACAGATGAATTTAACGGGAAGCCAGATAAACACGACGGAGAAAAGAATAAATCTCCAGGTGAGGTAGATGCACTCCTGACCCGAGGAGCAGTGTTAAGAATTCATGCGTTGAATGGACTATTCAGACAAGATGACAGAAACAACGAGGCAGAGATATTGCTGGGTTCACAAGAAATGCAGTCAAAGCAGTCACAATGCTGCGGCAACTTTTGAGTCGTGTTATTTGAGGGCTTTAGGTCTTTTGTCTCAGCCGTGTGATTTGTAGAAACGATATGTGATTCCTGCTTCAATTGACTTGAAGGAACCAATTGATCAGCTCAAGAGGTGACTATTGTGGCTTATATAAATCAAGCAGCAAAAAAGAACAGTTTTATAACATTTCATGACTATTGTGAAAGCCACTAATTTTGCTGTTGAACATCTGGCGACATTCCCATTCGCGGTACAAGATCACAATGGCCTAGATATTCCGGTCAGTGGCAATGCTGGGCACATTGATCAGGCTGACACAGAAATGGGCAGGTGAGCCCCCTTCTTACAGCATTAGCTGCTGTATTCAGATAAGTATTTAAAGATCCAGTCTTTTAGTAAATGAGTATGGGTTAGTGAACGGATGACTGAATGGGTGACTGAGTGAGCGAGTGAATGGGGAGTGGGTGAATGGGTGAGTGAGCGAATGCCCAGGTGGTTGAGGTGGGTAGTTGGGTGAGTGGGTAGGTTGGTGAGGTGGGTGAATGGGTAGCTGGTTGAGTGGATAGTCTGGTCAGTTGGGTAGTCTGGTGACGGGGCTAGTTGGGTAGTCAAAGGGGTAGCCAGGTAGTTAGATGGGTAGTCCAGTTGGTTAGGGGGTAGCTGGGTCCTGTCGGTGGTGGGGGGAGTGGTGGTAGTTGGTGTTGTGATTTGATGTGCATATAACTTTAAGGGCACATGCCTTAAACTGCTGTCCATCACACCTACCATTGAAACAGGATGTGATGTATTAGTCCCATGAATTGTGGTCAGTCTGTAAACAGCAGTGGTCAAGATCAGACATGTGCCTCATAGCCTCCGAGTAAACATTATCTGTATATAGTCTTGTATTCAAATAAAGAACCCACATTATTATTCCATCAATCCTTGTGTAAGATTGGTACATTTATGCTGAAGAAAAGAAGAATGTAACATGTTGGCAGGGTGGCCGCATGGTTTTTGAAGATTTGACTGAGCGGAATACAAGCCTCAACCCCTTCACACCCAACACAAGGAAAGAGCTGGCGTGCAAGTGAAGCAACTATCAAGATTCACCGTGTGTAAGGTTCTGCAGCGTTGTAGGGATTCTACACACATTGTACCTTTATTCTGGGATCACACCTCACTCCAGCCAGCAGGTATCAGGTTCCAGTAATATTGTTCAAATATGGGAGAGCTTAGTTAATAAAAGTCTACCTGCTGCAATGTTTAAGTAGGAACAGAAATTAAATAGCAGATTGCAGGTATGTTCTCTTTAAGTAGAACTCCACAGACAAAATAATTCGTTGCTGCTGAAGCTAAATTTTGCAAACTGGGCTGGGAATAAGAATCTATCTAGCAACAGTTCCTAATAGCTAGAAGAAGCCTGTAAAAAAAAGCGTTTTTTACTGTTCGCTTTCATTTTTGATGCCTTTAGCCTTTTCCCACCCTAATTACTGCTGAGCTTAGGACTACAACCAGGAAAAATCAAAAAAGAGTTCAACAGCACCACCATTGCAGCCAAGCAGTAACCCGTGACCAGCTAAGGCAGCAGCTAATAAAGGTACTGCAACTCAGAGCTAAATTAACTCTAAAAGAACTGGATGAAACTTGCATAGCTGTCAAAAGCCCCAGGTAGCATTAAAGGTCTTGAAAAAAGCTAGAAGACGACCACAAAATTTCCAATACTCAATTGGAAGACAATGGATCTCCTACCCGAATTTACTTTGTTCTGACAGCATTTCAAACTGTGTTTTCTGGACTTCAATACTTCTGAACCAGATAAACAAGCCATAAAAATGAGATATGCTCCAGGCAATGAAGACCACCATAGGTCTGAAGGCGGAGGGGCATGTTAGTGGGGTGGTGAAAAAGGCATATGGGACACTGGCCTTTTTCAATCGAGGCATAGATTACAAAAGTAGGGAGGTCATGTTGGAGTTATATAGAACCTTGGTGAGGCCACAGCTGGAGGACTGTGTGCAGTCTGGTCACCACATTGTAGGAAGGGTGTGATTGCACTGGAGGGGGTGCAGAGGAGATTCACCAGGATGTTGCCTGGGATGAAACATTTAAGTTATGAAGAGAGGTTGGATAGACTTGAGTTGTTTTTGTTGGAGCAGAGAAGACTGAGGGGCGACCTGATCGAGGTGTACAAGGTTATGAGGGGCATGGACAGGGTGGATAGGGAGCAGCTGTTCCCCTTAGTTGAAGGGTCAGTCACAAGGGGGCATAAGTTCAAGGTGAGGGGCAGGATGTTTAAGGGGGATGTGAGGAAAACCTTTATTACCCAGAGGGTGGTGATGGTCTGGAATGCGCTGCCTGGGAGGGTGGTGGAGGTGGGTTGCCTCACATCCTTTAAAAAGTACCTGGATGAGAACTTGGCACATCATAACATTCAAGGCTATGTGCCAAGTGCTGGTAAATGGGATTAGGTAGGTAGGTCAGGTGTTTCTCACGTGTCAGTGCAGATTCGATGGGCTGAAGGGCCTCTTCTGCACTGTGTGATTCTGTGATATAGACTGAAACATTGTCTGGAATACAGAAAAAACATGGTTAACTCTCAAAGATCATTTACGAGTGAAGCTCAACTTCAGAGTACACCATCTGAAATTCATGCCCTTTAGGCAACTAATGAAAGAGACCATTGACAAATTCATATGTAGATGCAAAGATAAGGGGCATGATTGCAACTCCTTGGCAGCAGAGCTAGGGAACAGAATAATCGAGCTCGTGATAGCATCTACTCCAATGGAAGCATTCCAAAAAAGCCTCTTGGGTCAACCCAAAGGTTACACCATGGAAGCAAACTTCAAAGCGGACACATGCATGAAGCCATACTAATGGGTAGACAGAGTCTACAGTCTATGCATAACCCGTCCACCACTGGCATGATAGCCAATGCATGCAAGCCTAGTAAGCAATGCCGGGGGGGCGGGTGGAGGTGGGGGGGGCGGGGTTGGTGGTGGAAGGTGCAGTCTCATACATGCACCCAGAAATTGCCTAGCTTTTAATACTGTATGCATCTCCATGACAGGAGCATTATCACAGAGGGTATTCATGCTGCCATAAGCCAGACTGGAGTCAAACATTCACGGGTGTGATGTGAGAAACTATGGGGTCACCTCACTGCATGTCGTCATCATCCTCCACAAATCTAGCAGCTATGAGGGCCTCTCGAGTGCCTGCCTCATCTGGCTAATGCAAGGGCCTCATCCCCGTCATCGTCGACTCCGAGTACCTCCTCAGCCTCATCCCCGTTGGCATCCTCCTCATCAGAGGAGATGAGCAGCTCCTCCATCTCCTCCTCAGCCAGCTCCTTTGGAGCACCAGGTTATAAAGGGTGCAGCAGACGACAATGATGTGTGACACTCTCTGTGGACTGTAATCCAGACTGATCCAGGCACTGGAACCTCATCTTCAGCATCCCGATGGTTTGCTCCATCAAGTTGTGAGTTGCAGCATGAGCCTCGTTATAGCGTCGCTCTGCTGCAGTCTGAGGCCGCCGCAGGGGTGTCTCCAGACATGGCCTTCGTGTGTAGTCCTTGTCCCCGAGGAGCCATCCCTGCAGCTTCTGTGGACCCTGGAAGACTCCAGGGATCTGTGAGTGACTCAGGATGTAGGTGTCATGCACACTCCCTGGAAACCATGCACATACCTGTAGGATGTGTTTCTGTTGGTTGCATACCAGCTGCACACTCAGCGAATGGAAACTTTTGCAGTTGATGTAGTCCACTGTGTGTTGTGATGGAGATCTGAGCGCCACATGAGTGCAGTCAATCACACCCTGCACCTGTGGGAAACCCGAGATCTGGGTGAATCCAATCGCTCTTGCACCCTGTCTGTCCTGGTGCCAGGTGGAATGCACAAATGTGTGTGCCCTTGAGAAGATGGCATCCGTGATCTCATGGACACATTTGTGGGTGGAGGCTTGTGTTATCCCACAGAGGTCACCTGTGGAGCCCTGAAAGGAGCCACTGGCATAAAAATTGAGCCCCTCGGTCACTTTCACGGCCACTGGCAGTGGATGCCCTCCATGTTCCCGTGGCACCAAATCCTGCAGTAACTGGCAGATGTGAGTGACCATTTCCCTAGACATTTGCAGTCTCTGGCGACACTGGTTCTCGGTCATCTGCGGGAATGAATGGCAGTGAATATAGACCCTGAGTGTTGCTAAGCATCGACCAGCGATGGCTCGCTGTGGCTCTTGGGCAGCATGTGCGGGAGCCCCAGTTGCCCCTTCTTCCTCAGGGTGCTGCTTCTGCCTCTGCACAGCCAGGAGCCTTACTCGCTCTCTCCTCCGTCTTCTTCACGCTCTGTAGGCCATCAGGCAAACAGCTAGTTCACCAGGCTCCATGATCCTGATGTACTCCTCCTGCAGGATGAAAGAGAGAGAGACACGAGGTTAGCCTGGGTGTACTAAGAACCTGTCCTGGTTAAGTATGACGGCCCCTTAACGCTCCCTGAACACTGCTGGCCACCACTTGGATGGCCAGAGATTAGTGCACTGCAAGGCTGCCCTGTTAGCTTGAAACATGGGAGAGACTGGTCCAAACCGGGATGCAGACATTGCAAGGGGCTTTGAGCACCTCCAGCAGTGACTCTCCATGGCAGCTTTAGCAAGGAGATGGTACAACATGTGCAGTCCAACTGCTCTGCAGTCCACTAAAAGGCTTATGAATTTGCAGTCTGTGCCAGCGGGAATCTCTGGAGAACCTGGTGGCACTTTGATGCCTCCGCGTTGTTTGAGTGGGCAGATAAGCTAGAAGCCTGATCCCAATAATATCAATGTGGCTGTGCCTGAACTGTCTCAGCTGCAGAAGAATGGTCACTTTATACAGGTTTCCCCAATGCGTGGCCGCTTCCCTCGCCCACCCCACCCTCCCAACCACGAATGCTTGTACACTATATTCAATGGCAGGGCTGCCCTTAACCCCCGACTCCCCGACGCCTCTGAAGCTTGAAGTCCAACAGGCGACCCTGGCGAGCACTGCATAACATTACTGTGTACTCACCTCCAAGTTCCCCTCAAAGTGCAGGCTGCCAAGTGCACGCCTTTTATGTGCTGTTGTGAAACACATCGGTGTGCTTTCCCGCCAACGTGGACGGACGATCCAGCGGGGTCGGTGGCGGGGGGAGGGAATGATTCCAGCAGGCTGGCCTGATAATGGTATGCTGATGTATTACAATGAGGTTTCCAATGTCTTATGGCGGGAAACACAGCCCGCCAATGGCGGGCTGAACGGATGATCGTGAAATAGTTTCCAGCCATTGCAAAACCGATCGCGCCATTTTAAAAAAAATCATTCATGGGCTGTGGGCTTTGGTGGCTAGGCCAGCATTTATTGCCCATCCCTAATTGCCCTTGAGAAGGTGGCGGTGAGCTGCCTTCTTGAACCGTTCATTGTGGAGTTACCCAGCTGTTGGTAGACCAAATTTTAAACCATCTAACATTTCCTGGGCAGGTCCAGCTAAGTCCTGGGTATCTGGCCCAAGTCTCTTCCTTGAGCTCAGGGTCAGAAACATTTGTGGAGTGACCCAGGCAGTAGGGAATCAGCCCCGAGGATATTTAAACTTCCCAGGCAATTACCACGTATGTCTGCATGTCAGGACTTCCACAGTGTCCTGACGTTCATCTTCTGTCATATGTCGAGTCTCTGACAATCTGGAGACTGGAACATTTGCGCCAATGTTTGGTGAGAAAAATCAGTGCCATAATTGCATCATTTCTCACTTTATATTCTGGCCTCTTAATTTCTCTTCACTCTCCAACTTTTCCAAGATTCTTGGAGACTTGACAAACAGTCCTACATGATTTCTGGTGCAGAGGCTTATTCATTCTCACTCGGCGTAAGTGACTGTTTCTTTGATTGTTTTTACACACCGTGGTCCCATTGACTGCTGTCAAAGTAGTGTTAGATCCTCTATAGGGAGCAGTGTATCCAATAGATGGTTGACTGGCCAAGGTGACACTGTAAAACGGATCAAGGATCTCTAAATTGGAAAGCACGTCAACATAATGATAAATAATGGTTGCTGCAGTGTTAATGTTCATGAGCTGTCACTGGCACTTTCATAAATCCTGTGTTGTACAAGATTCCCAAGAAAGAGTGCAGGAGCCTTACTAGAAGATGCTGGCAAAATTCCCCCCACTGTATGTGGTGGAGATTTCCAATCAGAATTAAAGCACATATGTCATACAGTCAGTTACGGCGCAAAAGGTAGTCATTTGGCCCATCAAGACCATGCTGGCTCTTAGTAGATGAATCCAGTCAATCCCATTCATCCTTCTAACTCTGCAAGATCATTTCCTTCAAATGTCTATCCAATTTTCTTTTGAAATCATTGATGGTTTCTGCTTCCACCAACCTGGTGGGCAGTGAGATCCAGGTCATTCCCAATTGTTGCATAAAAAGTTCTCCCTCACATCCTTCCGCAGCTCTTTCCCAAAAACCTTAAATCTGTGCCTCCAGGACCTGAGGCCATCAGCTAATGGGAATAGTTTTTCCTTTTCTACCGTATCCAATCCTTTCATAATCCTGTACACCTCTATCAAATCTCCCCTGATATGCCTCTACTAATCTATTTTACTGCATGTGAGAGAATCCTGGGGTCTGTTAGTTCATCAGACTGATGTTCATCTGAGAGTAAGTCCAGCATGAGTTGTGAATGGAGAAGAATGCACCACTTTTTCTGTGATTGTTGACTGGCGAGCCCATTATTTCAGTTGCCGTGTGCCAAGAAGACATTTCTTTAATGCTTGTACTATTTTCCACAGAGGCAGTGACACTGTGGGCAGGATTTTCATGGAGTCAGGGTGACTATGGAGCCATTAAAAATGGCTGGTATGACCCAATTCCAGGATTCCATCCCCATTCCTGTCACCTGCAATTCTTGCTGGTGCGAGATAAGGGCAAGCCCGCACCCTGCACTCCTGACTTGGCTGTCTCCATTGCAAGGGTGACCATCTCCTAGCACCCCGCGGTGTTTGTCGAGTCAGGCCAGCTCCTCCATGACATGTGATTTGTGGCCCCTCAAAGGAGTTGTGAACCACAGTCTGGATTTGGTAACAGAGACTCAAAAACTTCACATCTCTTAATGTTGTCTAAATAAACATTGAGACATTGACAAAAGAGATCACAGAAAGAACAACTTAAAGATGTCAATCAAGCTGACAATTCACCTCACTAGTCAAAACAGAATCACTGTTAAACTCTTGTTTTTATAGATCTGGGCTCACAGCCAAGCAAGCATAATGAGGACAGGTGGAAACCCAGATTCAAGCCCTGAGTTTGAAGCCTCTATTATTGATACTTTCTTGGTCTGTTTGATTGACACTTTTGTAAGGTTGTAGGAACAGCAGTTTTTTGTTCAAAGAACATTTCTGAATGGGTGTTTTCTCTCAGCAGTTCCACACTTGCCATAGTTATTGTATGGCTTATTAGTTATGTGCATAGAGCATACTGGGTCAATGGACACGGAAGAGGCATGAGTTGGCATTGAGTTGGCATGGAGAATATGAGGGGCCATGAAGAGTGGCTGGGGTCATGAGTTGGCATTGAGTTGGCCTGGAGAGTATGGGGAACTATGAGAGGTGGCTGGGGGGAGCATCATGTTTTTCTCTCCACACATGCTTCCTGACCTGCTGAGTGGTTCCAGCTCTGTTTATTTTCATTACTGATGTGCACATCCCAGGGTGACACTTGGCTGTTGGCTCTCGCCTCATCAATGTGAAGTACAGCAGCTCACACCAATGCCTTTGGATTTTATATGATTCATTTCCCCAGCTCTAACCTACCTTCTCACACATTTTTGTCCATAATGTTGCTTTAGCGTCGTACATTGAGTTGAAGGTGATTTCCTCAAATTAGTTACAGGGTGCTGATATAATGAAGTGAAATTCTTTTTCATATTAATTTATCATTGATAAGTCCCTTGAATTTCTGACTGTGATGTATCACTGATTTCACCCCTCATTAACCCCTTAAGCTGTACAAACCTATATTTAGATTCAAATGAATTCCTCTCCAGATGGATATAAGCCATCATTTCTGTTTAATCTTTAACTTTATTCTGTAACTTAAATAACCATGTTTCTCTTTGCCAGTTACTGAGTGGACAAGTGCATTACTTGATGTTCAACTGATCCATGCCAACTAGAAGCTCCAAGCTTTAATTCTCCAGTCTGTGCTGAGAAAGCACAACTAGGGATACCAATTATGGATACTACAAGTACATAGAGTTTGCAGCACAGAAATAGGACATTCAGTCCAACTGGTCCATGTCAGTGTTTGTCCTCCACACAAGCCTCCCCCCACCCCTCATCTAACGCTATCAGCATTACCTTCTGTTCATTTCTCCTTTGTGTGTTTATCCAGCTCCCCCTCAGTTACATACACCTCAATCAGAGGGGGAAAAAAAAAAATCAATTATGGTACAACTGCAAAATACCGCAGATGCTGGAGACCTGAAATAAAAACAGAATATGTTGGAAATACTCAGCAGATCTGGCAGCAGCTGCGGAGAGAGAAACATGGTTAATGTTTCAGGTCACTGAATTTCGGTCCCTTCTCCTGGCCGCTGTGCTGCTAGAAAGTGCTCATGTATATTTGCCAGTTAAGGGCAGGGTTGGCCTTCACTGTGAGGCCCCTTGCAGTTGAAGAGCCCATAGACAATCACTATTTAACCTCACAGATGAAGACTAGCCATGGTACTTGCTGACATACAGGTCAATTCAGTCTGTTGCTGGGACATGGTATTTAATGCAAAGCTATTTTGCTTTGGGCAAAAGTCAGGATGAGGAGAATGCTGGCAATCATAGAACTCAATGCAAATAAGAATTAGCACTTCCAGGGAAGGAGAGCACACAAGTTGATCAGAATGCACAATATCGTTTTACATCTATGTGAAATATCATGAGAGAAACACATAGAAACTTCCACAATAAGACAGACTTATATAGTGCTGTTCACAACCTCAGGACATCTCAAAGCACTTTACAGCCAATTGAATAGTTTTGAAGTGTTGTAACAGTTGTCATGTTGGAAACATGACAGCTAATTTGTGCACAGCAAGCTCCCTCAAATACCAATGTGTTAATAGCCAAATAATCTGTTTTAATGATGCGCTTGAGGGATAATTATTGGCCAGGATACGAGAGATAACTCTGCTGCTCTATTTCGTAATAATACCCATGGGTCTTTTGTGTTCACCTGTGAGTGCTGATAGGGTCTTAATTTAATATCTCACCCGAAAGTCAACACCTCTGACAGTGCAGCACTCCCTCAGTATTGCACTGGAAATGCCAGCCTTCATTTTGTGCTGATGTCTCTGGAGCGAGACTTGAACCTGCAGCCTTCTGACTCAGAGGTGAGAGGGCACCACTGAGTCACAAGATTAGCAACTTTCAGCAATTAGCAAAACAATAATAGAGCTGACTGATAATGTAAGAACAGATAAGAGTCAGTGTTGATCCATGTGCTTCTGCCCCCTCCAACTGTGCATTGAGAAGGTTAAAGAAGTTTTAACTAAAGAATACTTTGTACTTCTCAATATTTGTTTTCTATTTGAAGTATTTCTGCTGACTTGTTATGTATGCATGATCCTTTTATTGTCCCGAAATGGCTTGCACGTAGACAACATCATCATCATCAAGTTATTTTTCCTTGTAATGTGTGGGACAAGCCAGGATCTTTAATCAGAAGCTTCTTGCTCACACATCATGAGGCCAGACCTCATTCTCCTCCACTCTTCCATCATGGACGTTATGATATATTTCAGCAAAAGCTCATTCAGTCACTCCCACCTGGTGTGCTTCAAAATTTGTTGTTAACCACAGCCTGCCTTTATTCCGTAACCATTAATACCCTTGCTCTCTTCAGGTGTGGTTCCTCTCTCTTTTTAATTCTTCCATCAGCAGTCCTCTCCTCATAAACAACAACCCTTGACCCCAGCGTACCTGCAAACTACCGTCCCATCTCCAACCTCCCTTGCCTCTCCAAAGTTCTTGATGTGTTTGTCACCTCCCAAATCCATTCCCATCATTCCCACAGCTTCACGTTTGACTCCCCCCAATCAGCTTTCCGCTCCTGCCACAACACCAGAACAACTCTTACCAAAGTCAGGAACTACATGTAATGTGAGGTGATTAATGTAAACTGTCCCTTCTCATCCTTCTCGACATGGTTGACCACACCATCCTCCTCCAATGCCTCTCCATTGTCGTCCAGCTGTGTGGGACAGTTCTCACTGGCTTCCATTCTTATTTATCTAATTGTAGCTAGAGTATCACTTGCAAGGCTTCTCCTTTCACTCTGCGCCATTATCTCTGGTGTCTCCCAAGGATCTATCCTATTTCTCATGCTGGCCCTCAGCAACATTATCCAAAAGGGTACCTTTAGTTTTCACATGTACATTAATGACGCCCAGCTCTACCTCACCTCCACCTCTCTTGGTTCCTTTACTGTAGCCAAATTATCAGACTGCTTATACAACATCTAGTACTGGATGAATGGAAGTTTCCTCTAATTAATTATTGGGAAGACTGAAGCCAATGCTTTTGGTCCCCACTCCAAACTCTGTTCCCTAGCTACCAACTCCACCCCTCTCCCTGGCAACAGTCTGAGATTAAACCAGTCTGTTTGTAATCTTGGTGCGATATTTGACCATGAAATGAGCTTCCAAACACATATTTGTGCCAACGTTAAGACCATCTATGTTTCCACCATCATAATGTTGCCCGGCCTCTCCCCTGTCTCAGCTCATCTGCTAATTTGTGCCTTTGTTACCTCTAGACTTGACTATTCCAATATACTCCCGGCCGGTCTCCGTGTTCTATCCTCTATAAACTTGACATCATCCAAAGCTCTGTGGCCTTTGTCTTAACCATTTCCTGTTTACCAATCACTCCTATGTTCATTTACCTACATTTGCTACTGGTGAAACAACGCCTTGCCCCTCCCTAATTTATAATCTCCTCCAGCCCCACAATCCTCTGGGATATCTGTGCTCCTCTAATTCTGGACTCTTGAATATCCATGATTTTAAGTGCTTCATCACTGGCGGCTGTGTTTTCAGTTTCTAGGCCCTAAACTCTGGGTTACCCTCCTTACACCTCTTTCCCTTTCTACCTCACTTTCCTCCTTTAAGCCACTCCTTAAATCTTACCTCTCTGACCAAGCGTTTGGTCATCTGACCTAATATCTCCCAATTGGCTTGGCACCACATTTTGTTGTATAATGCTCCTCTGAAGCACCAGAGAAGGTTTCTTCATGGTAATGATGCTATACAAATATAAGTTGTTACCTAGCAGAAATCTGTTGATCACAGTTCTGAAATTTTCAATTGACCTGGCATCAACAGTTTTTGAGGGAGCGGGTTATAGATTTCCACTGCACTTTGTGTGAAGGTATCACCCCTGAGTGGCCCAGATATATACAATATACTTCAACAAACGTCAAATTATATTTCATGGAAAATTCATTCAGTCACTCCCACATAAAATGCTTCAAAGCCTGTTGATCATCACACCTAGTTACTGACTTGCATCCCCCATTTGACCAGGGCGCTGTGCAACTCTTGCCACTGTTATCCTTATATAACTGAGGAGACGATGTTGTTTCTTCGGTAGCCTTTGTCCAGACAGTGGCTCTTTGATGAATTAGATTCTCAGCAGCCATTCACATCTCAGCTTGATTGTGGAAGTGTGGTTATTAAGCTATAACTCCACTGAGGCTTTCTGGAAGTGGATACATGACTGAATTAAGAAGGTGGCATTAAAAGTTAATAAGCTTCTAGGTATGTCAAGCCTCAGATTCTTTTAATGAGTTTTATTATACATAATTTTATCATAGAACTCTCGAGATGTTCCCTAGTTTACTGGGTCACTGCTAATTGCCATATTGATTAATATTTTAAAAGCTGCTGCAGGGTTTAAAAACTCAGCAAATGCAAATGATGGAATCATATCAACAGTCGGGTTTTTATGAAAACAGTTTCTCCTTCGGCCTGATGTCCTCTGCAAGGCAGGATTCCAGCTGAGTGTTTTCCTGGCAATCTTATTTATCCCATAAGGCCATAAGACCAATAAGACATAGG
The DNA here is from genome assembly GCF_964194155.1 of Cetorhinus maximus. NCBI lineage: Eukaryota > Metazoa > Chordata > Chondrichthyes > Lamniformes > Cetorhinidae > Cetorhinus > Cetorhinus maximus. The sequence continues at coordinate 31,687,629 of NC_135881.1, forward strand.
AGCAGAAATTAGGCCATTCGGCCTATCGAGTCTGCTCCGCCATTCAATCATGGCTGATAAGTTTCTCAACCCCATTCTCCCGCCTTCTCCCCGTAACCTTTGATCCCCTTACCAATCAAGAACCTATCTATCTCGGTCTTAAATACACTCAATGACCTGGCCTCCACAGCCCTCTGTGGCAATGAATTCCATAGATTCACCACTCTCTGGCTAAAGAAGTTTCTCCTCAACTCTGTTCTAAAAGGTCTTCCCTTTACTCTGAGGCTGTGCCCTCGGGCCCTGGTCTCTCCTACTAATGGAAACATCTTCTTCACATCCACTCTATCCAGGCCTTTCAGTATTCTGTAAGTTTCAATCGGATCCACTCTCATCCTTCTAAACCCAGAGTCCTCAAATGTTCCTCATATGTTAAGCCTTTCATTCCTGGGATCGTTCTCGTGAACCTCCTCTGGACCCTCTCCAGGGCCAGAACATCCTTCCTGAGGTATGGGGCCAAAAATTGCTCACAATATTCTAAATGTGGTCTGACCAGAGCCTTATAAAGCCTCAGCAGCACATCCCTGCTTTTATATTCTAGTTCTCTCGAAATAAATGCCAACATTGCATTTGCCTTCCTAACTACCGACTCAACCTGCAAGTTAACCCCTACCTAGTTGTCTCCCCTCTTCAGAAGATGCTGGCTGAGGAAGTGATACCGTTCTCAGCTGGGCTCTTGTGCTTTATAGAAGTGGACATTCCTTTGCCAGCCAGATAGTGAGTGCCACAGTGCTATTCAACCAGGGTAATCACACCCATCACTGATTCTGCCTTCAGGTGCACTCTCTACCGGTGGTCATTGGACAGCAGTCAGGAGATTTTTATTTTCTCCCTCAGTGTCCTAGTGATGTTGAGCCCAATTTTAGATCTCCTGCAGTTTCTCACCCCCATCCCATCCCCAGGTAAGCACATACCTGTGAACATCTAGGTGTAGGATGTCCAATAGTATCACATTGAATTTATCACCTCAACCACTGACTTAGTTGGCATTCAGATGGTCTTAATGCTCTCGACCAGCCAGTATTTCACTGTTGAGTTGGATTTCTGTTCTTCCTTTTCTGTTAACCTTATTTTTCAGCCTTATTTTCAAATCTTTCCATGGCCTTGCCCCTCCCTATCTCCTCCGACCTTACAAGCCTCCAAGATATCTGCCTTCCTCCAATCCTGGCCTCTTGCACACCACTGAGTTTAATCGCTCCACTGTTGGTGGCTGTGTTTTCGGTTGACTAGGGCTTAAACTCAAGAGCTTCCCTCCTAAACCTCTCCACCTCTCTAACTCTCTCTTCTCTTTAAACGCACTGCTTAAGGCCTACCTCTCTGGACAAGCTGTCTGTCTGTCACCTGTCCAAATATCTATCCCCTTATGCTCTTCAGTATCAAATTTTGCTTGGTAACATCTAGTGAAACACCTTAGGATATTTTATCACATTAAACATGCCGTATAAAGGCACCATAATGTTTTTGTCCAGTCAAATACTGAATTATTTGGTGATATTCAGAAAATATTCAAAACACACTTTTGCTATCGCAATCAGAAAATAGCATCTGTGCAAAACAATGCTTATTTTCATTGGTGTAATTCCTGTGACGTTAGATTCCTCCCTCAGATTTCATTTAAAATGTCTATGGGCGGAATTGTCCCAGATTTGCGCTAAGTGCGGTAGTGGGTGTGATGCAATGGCGGGTTTTTGCGCCCTATCGTATACTCCCCGGTGCATCCCGCCTCATTAATAATGCTTTCATGGAAAACACGCGGGATTGCTGGTGGGCGGGCTTGGATTTACCCGCCGCACTGTGACCTTAGTGCTTCCTCGCTCCGGGTGCCATATTTAAAGTGCACCAGAGCGCGTGCCGACTGCCTACTTCACGTCTTCAGACCAGGGCTGCTCCAGGCGACAGTCCGCCCTGAAAGCCAGGAAGTCAGCGGCTCCCAAATTTAGTGACGCCTCACTGGAGCACTTTTTGGACACCGATGAGGCCAGCCATGATGTCCTCTACTCCTGCTCTGGCTGCAGGAAGTCCACCAGAATCTGGCCTGGCAGGTGGTGGCAGTGGTGGTCAATGCCAACAGGGCACAGAGGAGGTCAGCCACCCAGTGCAGGGAGAGGATGAATGATCTCATCCGTTCTGTCATGGTAAGTTGACCGCCTCATCACTCATATCCTCTGGAGTTCATGTCCTCATTGCGTCCATGGCTCTGCTCACCACACAAACATTCCGCGCATCTTTATCATCTGCCGTGGCAAGTGCCCTGCTCACACTCTCTTCATCTGTTTTCATGCAGGAGAAACTTGCTCACAACAGCAGGAAGAGGTCCCAGACCGGGGGGTGGAGTGGCCCACATTAGGCCCCTCACTCACTTTGAGCAGTGTGCCATCGCGCTGACTGGTAAGGATGTGGACCGTTCCTACGGTGACGGTGAGGACGGCAGCGAACACTCATGAGAGGATCATGCACCATATCATCCCTCTCTCAATGCGACTGTGAGTGCTCTCTCTCCTGCTTTTGACTCTGCTGCTATGCACTAATTATCTCTACTTTGGTCCACAGGGAGCTCTGACAAGCGACTGACACCCTCAGCCAGCTAGTCCCTCACCTCCAGCCAAAAGAACACCCTCCTCCATTGAAGAACTGGAAATAAGCAGCCTGGAAGACCCGTCACAGCGCTTACCCACACCCTCCACCAGCGCAGGGACCTAGATCTGGAGCAGGGTCAGGTTCAAAATCTGGTGGTCACCGCACAGACATGTGTCCACAGCAGGAGGAGGCAGGTTCAGCCGAGCTCCCCGGCACCCGGAGGACTATTGGGGAAGAGGTATCTGTGAGGTCCGAGTCAGATGTCGAGCCTCTGGATTCAGCCTTCCAGCTCATCGTGGAGAGTCAGCAGAAGGTGGGGGAACATCATGCAGAGAGCTGTTGGAAGCCCTCAACAGCATGGCACGTGTGTTGGAGAAGTGCGTCCGCCTGCTCTCTGATGAAGTGCACAGACCTGCACCCACAGCGGGAGCCATGGGTGAGTTCCTGCAGTGGCAACACGGGAGGGAAATGGGGCACCTCGACGTCTCTCCAGGTGCTCCTTCCCCTCAACGAGTCAGGCCGGGGCCCCCCGGGAACCCGACGGGAGGAGGAGCGGCAGTTGGATACCCCTGGGTCCTCCATTCAGGAACCTCAGAGGTTGTTCTCTCCCTTTGAGTCCCCTTTGCATGTGACCAACCCCTAGACCTCATCCTCTGTCACCGCAGAGGGAGCAGCTGCCCACAGGAGGACAGCCAAAGCAAGGCGGGGTCCCCAAGGCCTCGGCTCTCCGGAGCATGGACGCTGAAGTCATCAGGGGCAACAGGGCCAACCATTGCACAGGCTGTCTCCACCCCTGCTGTGGATGTCAGGGCAGCACCTAGAAGAAGTGCTAGGCCTAGAAAAGTAATGAAATTTTAATCATAAATGGTTTCTTGGGCGAACACATTTTGTCACTTTATGGGTAGAATTTTCCGCTTGGCGTGTGGGCGCGTGCCCGACATGTTCGAGCGTGAAGTAAGCATGCTATGATACCGGGCCAGCGTCCTGACTTCATCGCGCACTCACGCGATATATCGGTCGGCAGGTGCGCACGAGAGTCGGCAGCATGTCTGCCAACAATTAAGAGGGCTGCTAAGGCCGTTAAAGTATCAATTAACTGGGATCTTTCACTGCCCGTCCAACCGTATGGTTGGCGGGCGGGCAAATCATCCAGGCGGCCTTTAGATTTTTTGTGAAATCTCAGCCCCGGGCGGGATGGGGTTTCCAACCGTAATTAAAAAAAATAAAAATTTTGGACATCATTTTTAATATGTCCCTGTTCATGTGACTGAGTCACATGTGGGGACATACTTGTCTCATTTTTGAAATCTTTATTTTTGTTTCTACAATCCTTCAGCTCCCTGAGGCAGCTCTGTGCCTTCAGGGAGCTTTCAGTGCGCAGTCCCCCACGCATGCCCAGACTTTAGCTCTCACATCCCTCCCACCTGCACCCCAGCAACGCTGAGCTCCTCAGCACACCTTTCATGCTGGCTGGCCATTAACACCTTCCTCTCCCACTCACACCTAGACCTTCCTCTCCTCACCAGCCTTCACCACGCTTTTGTACCTGTCCATGGTGAAGACTCTAGGAGATGGTGCGAGTCCATGGCGAAGTCTCTGGGTGATGGTGTGAGCCCATGGTGAAGTCTCTGGGAGATGGTGGGAGCCCATGGTGAAGTCTCTGGCTGATGGTGTGAGCCCATGGTGAAGTCTCTGGCTGATGGTGCAAGCCCATGGTGAAGTCTCTGGGAGATGGTGTGAGCCCATGGTGAAGCATCAGGGAGATGGTGTGAGTCCATGGTGAAGTCTCTGAGTGATGGTGGGAGCCCATGATGAAGACGTTGGGTGATGGTGTGAGCCCATGGTGAAGTCTCTGGGTGATGGTGTGAGCCCATGGTGAAGCCTCAGGGAGATGGTGCTAGTCCATGGTGAAGTCTCTGAGCGATGGTGGGAGCCCATGGTGAATTCTCTGGGTGATGGTGTGAGCCCATGGTGAAGTCTCTGGGAGATGGTGGGAGCCCATGGTGAAGTCTCTGAGTGATGGTGGGAGCCCATGATGAGGACGTTGGGTGATGGTGTGAGCCCATAGTGAAGTCTCTGGGTGATGGTGCGAGCCCATGGTGAAGCCTCAGGGAGATGGTGCTAGTCCATGGTGAAGTCTCTGAGCGATGGTGTGAGCCCATGGTGAATTCTCTGGGTGATGGTGTGAGCCCATGGTGAAGTCTCTGGGAGATGGTCGGAGCCCATGGTGAAGTCTCTGGGAGATAGTGGGAGCCCATGGTGAAGTCCCTGGGTGATGGTGGAAGCCCATGGTGAAGTCTCTAGGAGATGGTGGGAGCCCATGGTGAAGTCTCTGGGAGATGGTGCGAGCCCATGGTGACATCGCTGGGTGATGGTGGGAGCCCATGCTGAAGTCCCTGGGAGATGGTGTGAGCCCATGGTGAAATCTCTGGGTGATGGTGGGACCCCATGGTGAATTCTCCGAGAGATGGTGGGAGCCCATGGTGACGTCGCTGGGTGATGGTGTGAGCCCATGGTGAAGTCTCTGGGAAATGCTGTGAACCCATGGTGAAATCTCTGGGTGATGGTGGGCGCCCATGGCGAATTCATTGGGTGATGGTGGGAGCCTATGGCGAAGTCATTGGGTGATGGTGTGAGCCCATGGTGAAGTCCCTGGGAGATGGTGCGAGCCCTGGTGATGTCCATGAAGATCCAAAGCCTCAGCAAAGTTGAAGCTGCTGCATGGAGAATTCCCACCTCCCGAGAGCTGCTTCATAGCTGAGCCATGTGCAGGGGGATCCACCCAGCGTGCGATGCACGTGTTGCTCCAGGGTCCAGTACCTGTAGGCCTCCAGCATTGTCTTCTCCTTGGATGTCAGTGATTCTGAGCAAGCCTAGAACTCTGCACCTCACACTTGTCCGGACGTGTCTGTACCAGCGTGTTTTCTGGGTTGAAAACCAGGCTGGAAGAAAGGGATAAAATTGTTTCCTTTCTCTGCTACTCTCTCAACTTCTGCGTTCTCCATCTCCTGGTTGTGAGAGCCCTCAGTGACTTGAGACTGAACAATGTGCTCCGAGTAGTCCACAGAATGGAAGTGCTACAATTCAATTTAAATCGCCAATCTCACTCACATGGGTCACCGGAATGAAGATTTGAACAATCATAACGGTGAAGCAGGAAGTGTTGATGGTTAAGTCACTTTGTGGGACAAAGTAGAGGAACTTTATTCTGCGTTAAGCCTGTGCTGTACCTAACCTGGGAGTGCTTGATGCAGTAAAGTGTGCTGACATCCTGCACCAGAAGGAAGTAAAAATATACACCCGACATATAATTTTAAATGAATTACGGATACTTCCAACGGGGGTGGGGGTTATTTACTGTGATCAGGGGCTGAGATGCAAGGCCATTTTCTTGACACTTAGAGTCAGGCAGAACAAGTTACAGTCAGAGCAGAGACAGTCCTTGAGACTTTGTAGCTGAGTTTCAAGTGAGCAACCAGCACAACATCATCAGTGTAGAGGAGCTCTCTGATCAGGACATAATGTGTTTTTGTCTTCGCTTTCAGTCTCGAGAGATTGACCTAGTGTGCAAGTCGACTCTTTTCATATCTGCAGGGAAGGCAAAGGTCAGGAGCACGGAGAAGAAGATGCCAAAGAGAGTGGAGGCTAGGACACAGCCCTGTTTCACTCCATTCTTCACTCAGAAACTGTCAGAAGTGGAGCCATCAAACTATACAGTGCAGTGCGTGTTGTCATGGAAGGAGTGGATAAGACTGAGGATCTTCAGTGGACAGCCAATTGTCCCCAAAATCTTGTTGAGTCCTCCTCAACTGATGGTGTTGAATGCCTTTGTGAGATCTACGAAAGGAAGGTAAAGAGGTATTCCCTGTTCCCTACACTTCTCTTGTACCTGGTGTATTGAAAAGACCATTTCCATCTGCCAGCATGGAAACCATACTGTGCCTCTGGGTACTCTCGGTCTGGAAGTAGAAGGAGTCTTTTAAGTATAACCCTCGCAAAGGCCTTCCCTGTGATGCTAAGGGGTGAGATGTCCATGTAGTTGTTGCAGCCTCCTCTGTCGCCTTTGTTTTTATATAGTGTGATGATTTTGGTGTCACATATCTCCTGTGGGATGGAGCCTAGTTTCCAGTATAGAAGGAGAAGGTCATAAAGGTGTGGCAATAGATGGGACTTTCTGTGCTTGAGCAGTTTGGCTGGGATTCCGTTGTTGCTGGTTACCTTTCTGTTTGTGAAGCAATCAATGGCCTTCTTGCACCAAGTGATGAGAGTTCTGCATCTAAATCATTCATGACAGGAAGCATCAGGAGAGTGCCAAGCACAGAGCGGGAGATTTTTGTCTCACAGGAGTACAGTGTACAGTATTGTTCAGCCCTGTGCACCATCTGTTTACTTTTGTTGGTGAGTACATCATCATCTGCCGACTTCAGGGGTTGGGGGCAACTTTGGTGATGGTAGGACCAAGAGGTCTCCTGATCGCTTATACGTAGCTCGTAGATTTCTATTGTCACAGGCAGTTTAGATTCCTTGAGCCAGTGACTCCCTGTCTTTTATATGGCTGTCTTGGCTACTTTCAGGTTGTCCAGTGTATTAGCTGCTGGGTTTATGTTGTAAGCTTTGTTTTTTGCACCAATGACAGATGTCATCTCAGCTGCATTGTTCTCAAACCAGTCCTTACTGCGGGTCCCGCCTTTACTAAATGATGCTTCTGCTGCTTCATAGATGATTCCATCTTCCAAGCTTCATTGATAGGAAAAGGAAAGAAAGGCTTGCATTTCTATGGCACCTTTCGTGACCTCAGGGCCTCCAGAAGCACATTACATCCAATGAAGTGTTATGTTGAAGGAAATGTGGCTGCCAATTTGCACACAAGTAGATCGCATAGTAAATAAAAGGGTACTTTCACTGCAAGTATTCCAGTAAAACGCATAGCCATTAATCTGAGGCCATGATTTTGTGGCAGCGGGGTTAGGCAGGAACTTAGCCAATTTTGCTTAGTAACTGACAAATTTCTTTCTGCAACTTGAAGCTTAGAGGTGGAGCAAGATGTAGAAGAACACAGGCTAAAACTTTAGGATGTGTGGTAAGCAGAACATTCAGCAAAAGGTGAGACATGGAATGGTCATCGAGTGCAGGCGCTGGGGCATTACATGAACGTTGCATTCATTCAAGACACAACTAATTGACACGATGTGATGGTGGGCTGGGGCTGGGTGGTCAGGGGAACTGCATTTAGTTTTGGGCACCTCACCTTAGGAAAGATGTATTGACTGTGGAGGGGATGCAGTGCAGATTCACCCAAATGAAACCGGAGTTTAAAGGGTCAAATCACAAGGGCAAGTTGCATAAGTTTAGTTTGTATTTCATTGAGTATAGAAGGTTGAGGCGCAATCTGATTGAAATGTTAAAATGTTAAAAGGATTTGAGGGTGGGTACAGATTATCTCCTCTTTGTCAAGGACAAGGGGCATGAGCTGGAAATTAGAACTAGACCAGACAGGGAACATTTTTTTTTTCATACAAAACGTGATAGAACTCTGAAACACTCTCTTCTTTGAATGCTGGGTCAATTAGTGCTTTCATGACTGAGATGGATAGATTTTTGTTAGCTAAGGATATCAAGGGATATGGAGTTAAGGAGTTGAGGTGCAGAACAGCCATGATTTAATTGAATGATTGAACAGCCTATTCCTGTTCCTATCATTTGTCCGTTTCTAACAGTAAGTTAAGTTTTTCCCTGGGCAGATGTATTAAAAAGGGCCAGATGGGGTCCTCTTCATCTATAGTTATCTTGTGACCTTAAGAACTGTAACGCAGTTCCCTAGCCAGATCCACAAATGTACAAGTAACAGAATAATGCAAATAGATTGAAAACAAGGAGGTCAGATGAAAAGGATCTGCAGCTGTAGGGTTGGGAGTGTTTGTTGCCCCACTTCAGGAGCTGTCGTCTGTTATTTGAATAGAATTGAATTCCTGCTCAGGTTACTGCACGTTTCATGACATTGTTGTATATTCATCTTTTTGTGGGGAGAGGAGAGAGGAAAACTGAACAGGAACCAACCCTGCTTCACAAAAGCACCCCACCCACAGGGAAATGAGGGGGGGTAATGGTACCAGTGGAAGAGCACGGTTTGTCGTACAGCCTTTCTCTCTTTCTAACTGGAAGATGAAACTGTTGAGTCAGATTTAGTGTAAAGAAGAAGAAGGGGCACAAAATTAGAGGAATATAAACAGAACTGGAAAGCCAGGTCAGGAAGTCATTAACTGTTCGCTGATGGCTCAAAGTAAAACAGGAAATGTTGGATTTATTCTGAATCCTGACAATGGATTTATAGTCAAAATTTATTGTGGTCTTTTCTCCAGATGCTGGTGAACATGCTGAGCATTTTTAATATTCTCTGATTTTTGTTTCAGATTCCCAACATTTATGGTAACACGCTCCTAGCTCCAAATTAATGTATTTATAGAATGAGTTATGAAACAGGGGACACATTGTGGTGAAGTGGAGTTCTGATCTCCCATCCAGGTCAAATTTGGGCTGATTTGATTTTAACCAGGATTTTTTACAGCCGCTACTGATGGATAAATATTTAGGGGTGGTGGGCAGCGGGGGAGGTGGGGGGGGCGCGTCATTTTGGAGGACGATGTAAAGGACAATCAAATAGATGTCAGGTTGGCCGTCTGTTACCTGCCTTGCTCAGTTACTCCTTCTACTGATTTCAGTGTAACGTGATGCATAATGGATGACCAACTCTGGACGTGCCTGTGTTACAGCACTGCCCAAAGTTAGTGGGATCCCTAAAAAGTTCATTACGACATTCTTCCATCCACATCAACTCCTTTACTTTAAGCAGGATAATGCCTCAGTTAAAACTATGGGCAGGAGAGCAACATAGATCTGCTACTTTCTCTTTTGTTATGTCATCGACTGGTGACGAGGTATGGGGCACCAGACTGCAGCTACTTCGGTGTTTTTTTTCAACCTGAAAGCTGTAAATACATGAAACTGATTTAAAGATTGCGCTTAACCGAGGCTCAAACAGCTGCAGAATCTGCTGTAGCTTTTGCTGCTGCTTCTGATTGTCAGAAAATATGCAGCGAACCAATGGGAATGGGCAAGGCAGTGCTCAACCTCTGATCAACTTACCAGTTTGTAATTGATGGCTACATCATTGTCCGAGGTGTCAGCTGTGGCTCAGTTCATAGCACCCTCGCCTTTGAGTCAGAAGGTTGTGGGTTCATGTCCCACTCCTGGAAACCAAGAACTGTGAATGTACTCGAAGGAGTTACAAGCAATCTGTTGATAACTTGAAAGAGTTACATCATTGTCCTGTTCATGTGTGTAGCAAATTTTAAATGCTATATTCATTCCACTGACACCTCACTGTCTATCCTCTCTCCTATGACCTTCAGTTTTAAAAAAAAAATATATATTTAGCTGTGTGCCTGCTCTGAACTCTAAGAGCATCACTTCCATTTCTCCACTGTTGGAGGCCAATGTTTGGCATCAACAGCTGACTGAAGTTACACAACCGTCCCAGACAAAGGAGTACTGGTTGCACTTCTGATATGTTGGCTGTGAAAATGAAGCAGAAACACAGCTTAAGATGTTTGCTTTGCCTCTAATGGTGGGTTTTAACACTTGTTAAACATTGATGTTAAACTCACTGACCTGCAGTTTGTCCCTCCCTCCTTTTAGCAGTAAGGATCTGTGAGATCATCAGTTTTCTGCCCTTCTGAGGCTGGGCTGATTGTGAGCTGTAAGCACTTTGCCATTAGAATCGGTGTGCTCTCAATGGTTCGTCTGAATTGTTGACTTGCTGTCACGTTATTTTTCTATCAATAAAAGTTGTTTTCTGTCACGTTTCCCATTATGTAGCTGACACAGCCATTCAGATGTTTAAACAGTGGGTGCTTTGGAGCGCTCTAGTAATTCCCAGGACAATAGCAGTACTTACAAGGAATTCCTAGGGCCAGACCAGCGATTTGCAAGGCTCTCTCCCCCTTGTAAACACATACACAAACAAAGCCACCAGCATGGAATTGTGAAATACTCAAGCCTATATCTTTCAAGATATTTTTGTCAGCCTATCTAGATTAAGGCTCTCAATCTGTTCGCAACCGCAAACTTGTCTCATTATTTTCACACTTAGCCAGGCCATTTAATGGACATCTAATTACATTATCATATTAACAGATATTTGAAGAGCCACTGAGCGCAGCCATTAAATCTGTGAATAGCAATAATTAATTTGACTGCCCGCATGAATACATAAATTCAGACCTCATGAGGTAACCATTTTGATCTATTTGCTTTCCAATATATACAGCCAGCCTTGCCTGTTCACAGGTGGCTGAGCTGAAAACAAACTTTAATATTCTAGTACAATAAAATGGAAAGAACACACATCTGGCTGGATCTCTGAAATAAAAGCAGAACATACTGGGAATACACAGCAGGCCAGTCAGTATCTCTGAAGAAAAGAGACAGGTTATAACATTTTATATCTCCACCCTTCATTAGAACTGAAGATTAAAAGTTGATTGGCTATATTGATTTGGAAAAATAGACAGAATACAGGGAAGAGGAGAGAACCAAAAAACACACTTATCACAGATGTGAAGCTAATAAGTTAACCAAACTACTAACAGAAAATTATTAGGTGATACAAAAGGGAGATGAGGTGGTAGTATAAAGATAGTTTAAGAGTAAGTGAATAGTTTGAATGGATATATTGGATGGATGCATGAAGATGCACAAACAAAAGCATAAGAAAATAAGGAAAAATAGATAAAGAGAGGAAATAACACAAGCAGCAAGTCTGAAAGTAAAACAGAAGATTAAAGGGAAAGACCGTGAATCTACTGGATAAAAGAAAAGCAAAAAATGAAGGCCCATACCATGGGCTCTGCTTGTCACCTCCCCGCTCACTCCACCCCACCCCAGCTTTATCACAGAATCACAGAATATATAGCCGAAAAAAGAGAAATGCTGTTGAAGATTTTTGCCTTGCACTCCTCAGGACAGATTTGCAAGAATACCAATGGTAAATGGAACACCAATTTACACTGAAAGAGAATGAAGTGCTGATTGGTTGGCAAGTGGACTCTGATTGGTTGAGGCATCGCCATGGAGAATGCACCAGGAAACAGTTAACTACCAAGCTTTTGTTTAAATTCAAACCAGGCAGATTGACTCTGAAGGCATTGCCCTGGGGAATGAATCAGGGAATGCCTGTCCCTCAAACTTTTGTTTAGTTGAAAAAGGTGCAATAAGTGGACATATTCCTTCTGTCTGCTCAGGACAGGGTCCTGTGTGTGAATATGTGTGGCTTCTAGCTTGTATAAGTGAGCCACACTGCACGCTGGACTGACCATCTTAAATTGGTTTTCAGTGTAATCCTTAGTAATTCTTAGAGGTGAGAGTGACTGCCCTTGACATCAAGGCTGCATTTGACCGAGTGTGGCATCAAGGAGCCCTAGCAAAACTGGAGTCAATGGAAATCAGGGGGAAAACTCTCCACTGGTTGGAGTCATACCTAGCACAAAGGAAGATGGCTGTGATTGTTGGAGATCAGTCATCTCAGCTCCAGGACATCACTGCAGGAGTTCCTCAGGGTAGTGTCCTCAGCCCAACCAGCTTCAGCTGCTTCATCAATGACCTTCCTTCCATCATAAGGTCAAAAGTGGGGATGTTCACTGATGATTGCACAATGTTCAGCACCATTCATGACTCCTCAGATACTGAAGCAGCCCATGTCCAAATGCAGGACCTGGGCAATATCCAGGCTTGGACTGACAAGTCACAAGTAACATTTGTACCACACATGTATCAGGCAATGACCATCTCCAACAAGAGAGAATCCAACCATCATCCCTTGATGTTCAATGGCATTGCCATCACTGAATCCCCCACTATCAACAAGCTGGTGACCATTGACCAGAAACCAGTCAGAGGCTAGGAATCGTGCAATGAGTAATTCACCTCCTGATTCCCCAAAGCCTGTCCACCATCTACAAGGCACAGGTCAGGAGTGTGATGGAATACTCTTCACTTGCCTGGATGAGTGCAGCTCCCACAAAACTCAAGAAGCTTGACACCTCCAGGACAAAGCAGCTCGCTTGATTGGCACCACATCCACAAACATTCACTCCCTCCTCCACCGACGCACAGTAGCAGCAGTGCGTACCATCTACAAGATGCACTACAGGTATTCATCAAGGCTCCTTTGACAGCACCTTCCAAACCCATGACCACTACCATCTAGAAGGACAAGGAAAGCAGACACATGGGAACACCACCACCTGGAAGTTCCCCTCCAAGCCACTCACCATCCTGACTTGGAAATATATCACCGTTCCTTCACTGTCGCTGGGTCAAAATCCTGGAACTCCCTTCCTAACAGCACTGTAGATGTGCCTACACTACATGGACTGCAGCGGTTCAAGAAGGCAGCTCACCACCACCTGCTCAAGGGCAACTAGGGATGGGCAATAAATGCTGGCCCAGCCAGCGAAGCCCACATTCCATGAATGAATGAAAAAAAAATCAGGATTGTTTAGCAAGTGTTGTCCAATTGCAGAATCACATCCAATGTTGGGCACTTTGTTTTGAGTTTTAAACTGACATTTTCACTGGAGAGACTGATACTAGCTTGTCAACCAATTTCTGTGGTATGTACATGTAGTATCCCAGAGAAATTTGGAACCAGCCTGTCATAGGTGCTTTATAAGTTAAATTACCAAAACACTGGGCCAGATGGTATGCACCCTAAGAGGTAAGAGAAGACATTTGTCAGGGTTTATTGCTAAGTACTGGAGAGGTTCTGCAGAACTGAATGAAAAACAAAACAAAAGGAAACAAAATTGATGCATGCAACTTTTAGTTTAACATTCATAACAGCAAAACTAATAGAATTTATTCTAAAGAGCAGGGCTGGACAACTACCTATGTAGTAATAATTTAACTGTACGACTCCCTATATAGCAATAATTTAACTTAAGAAAAACAGGCAGCATGGATTTTGAATGGATTGATACAGATCATAAGAATGTGAGAAATAGGAGCAGAGGTAGGCCATTCAGCCCTTTGAACCTGCTCCACCATTCGATAAGATCATGGCTGATCTGACTGTGGCCTTAACTCCACTTTCCTGCCTGCCTCCCCATAACTGTCGACTCCCTTGTCAGTCAAAGGTCATTCTAATCCTCCCAACATTTATCCTGTTAAGCCTCCTCAGAACCTTATTTGTTTCAATAAAATTACACCTCATTCTTCTAAACTCCATTGAGTAAAGGCCCAACCTGCTCAACTGTTCATTAGACAACCCCTTCATCACAGGAATCAGCCTAGCAAACCCTCTCTGAACTGCTACCAATGCAAGTATTTCCCCACTTAAGTAAGGAGACCAGTAATTTACACAGCACTCCAAGTGCAGATTTACCAATGTCCTGTACAGTTGTAGCAAGACTTTCCTACTTTTATACTCTATCCCCCTTGTAATAAAGGCCAAAATTCCATTTGCCTTCCTAATTACTTGATGTAGCTACATGCTAATTTTTGTGATTCATGTAGAGGGACACCTAGCTCACTCTGTATTGGAGTATTCTTTCGTCTCTCTCCATTTAAAAAAAATTCTGCTTTTCTATTCTTCCTGCCAAAGCGGACAACCTCAAATTTTCCCATATTATATTTCACCTGCCAAACTTTTGTCCACTCACTTTAACCTATCTATATCCCTTTGCAGACTGTTTGCATCCTCCTCACAACTTGCTTTCCTACCTATCTTTACATCATCAGCAAATTTGGCTACAGTACAGTCCGTCCCTTTATCCAATTCATTTGTATAGATTGTAAATAGTTGAGGCCCCAGCACTGATCCCTGAGGATCTCCACTAGTTATAATTTGCCAACCTGAAAATTACCCATTTATCCTGACTCCCTGGACTGAAATTTCGCTCCCAAGTTGGGAGCGCAGAGTTGGGAAAATTCCTGACTCTGCAAACCCAACTCGGGAGAAACTGCTCTGAATCTTTGGATTTTCATTTAGGAGAGGATGTGAGTGTTGATGGGAGTCAGGCCCGCTGACCCCAAAGACAGTGCAGAGGCAGCTACAAGGGCTGCCAGGTGCCAAAGTGGGCTGGTTAAAAGGCCCACCTTGGTGCTCTGGGTCTTTGTCCCACTTACAATAAAAAAAGAAAATAGCCCTCTAGTCCTCACCCCTCACAACTCCTTACCTTCCCACTCACTCCCATGCCCCATCTATGCCAACTCATGGCATCTCATGCCCCTCCCTCACCTCCTATGGCTCCTCATACCCTCCATGCCAACAATTTCCCCTCTACCAATCGCCATGGCCCCTATTTCCCTCCATACCAACTTTTGTCCCTCTGCCCACTACCATGGCTCTTTAGTGCCAATTCATGCCAACCCATGACTTCCCCACATACCACTTTTTCCTTGCACCTTCCATGCTAACTCACCCACTATCCACTCTAGGAAGACCTCAGGAACGAAGGTGAGATGAAATAAAATAAAGTTCTAAGTGTCTATTACAGATTTCATTGTTTTTATTTTAAAAAACACTCGCATTCAAAAAAACCCAGTCAATACATTTAAATTCTTTCAAGTACGTAACCCCTAATGAAAACATTTGTGTTCATAGCCTCACATCAAAGACTTTATAACCATTTGGAGCAGTCATTCACACTGTGAACTTACAGGCCCTCCACTGTGATAATGATAGCCCTCGGGTTTATGTCAGCACACAGCCAGTGCAGCCACATCAGGCATTTTCTTTCAAAACTTTAAAGGGCTTTGGGATTTAAATGACTTGATAGCTTGACAATTCTACTGAGTGTATCCACTTTTTAGGCATATCCATGTCTTCTCTTAACAATCTCCAAGGGCAGCTTACCTCTTCCAAAGGGGCACCTGGACCTCTCCAAAAGGATATCCTACCTCTCAAAATGACTCCAGCTGCTTTAGATCTTTCCCACAAATGTCTAAGTCCCACAAGTCATGTTCTGGACATCCCACTTACGAAAATTGCAACTGTGTGAAGGTAGCTACACTTTTCATTGTACTGCTGCCTCAGTAAACCATAGACGTGCAAAGTACAAACCGTCCCCATTCCCTCTCACCCCCAGCAAAAATGGTGGAGGCAGGTTCAGGGGCAGGACTTATGAAATTGGGGCTCCAGTACCATTTTGGCTAAGGTGTAGAACACTTCTGGCTTTGTGAAAATTTGGGCCTATTTTTCCTGTTATCAGCTAATCCTCTATCCATGCTAATATAGCACCCTCAACACTGTAAGCTTTTATCTTGTGCAGTAACTTTTATGTGACACCTTATTGACTTATTGAATGCCTTTTGGAAATCCAAATACACTACATCTACTGGTTCACCTTTATCCACCCTGCTTGTTACACCCTCAATGAACTCTAATAAATTTGTCAAACATGATTTTCTAGATGATTTTACATGATTACAGCATGTAGATGAGAAATAGGAGTGGCTCAAGGATAGATCTTTAGGGGACACAAAGGTAATGGGTGTGAGACCAGGAAGTGAAGTCATTGCAAGTGATACTCTTGTTATGATTGGATAGATATGCAACAAGGTGAGAGTAGGCCCACCCAGTTGGATGATAATGGAGAGGCATTGGGGAAGGTGGTTTGTCAACAGTGTCAAAGGCTGCAGGCAGGACGAGAAGGATGAGGAGGGAAAGTTTATCTTTGTCACAGTCACAAAGGATGTCATTTTTGACTTTAAGAGCTATTTCGAAATGTGGCAGGAGCAGAAACCTGATTGAAGGGACTCGAATATGGTGCTCCAGGAAAGATGGCAATGGGTTTTTGAGCTGACAACACATTCAAGAGCTTTGGATAGGAAAGGGAGGTTGGCCAGGATGACGGGGTCAAGGGTCATTTCTTTGAGGAGAGGGATGAGGTCAGCAGATTTAAAGGAGAGAGGGACAATACCTGAATAGAGGGACTGTTTACAATATCGGCTAACACGAGGGACCAGAAGGGGAACTTGGGTGATTAGAAATTTAGTGGAAAAAGGGTGGAGGGAACAGGAGGTGGGTTTCATGGACAAGTTGAGCTCAGAAAGAGCATGAGGAGAGATAGGAGAGAAACCAGAGAAAGTTCAGGGCTAAGGCAGTGGGGGGGCTTTGGAGTACGTTTGGCTAAGTGGGCTAGTGGAAAGGAGGGAATAGGTAGCTGATTCAAGGTCTCATTGAGGTTTTCAAATTTTAAGATTTTAAATATACATTGAACACAAATAAATGGTTTGACACAAATAGGAGACACAGACTTAAGCTCAGAAGGAAGGTAGATAAGCAGTTTAGATTCAACTGCCTAACACAGGAAACAGTGAAGGTGCAAACAGACTGCCTAGAACAACAGTAAAGGGGAATGGTGAAAGCAGGTTCTAGAAGTAGTTTGATCGGTTTTTGGTGAAAAAAGTGTTTGTTGGATAAAAAGATAAGGTATGGTATGAAATACATCTGAATTGGGAATATCGGGAGGAAGTCCTAACTAATGTTCATCCCTCAGCAAACATTAGCAAAACAGATTCCTTGTTCACATTTACTGCTCATGACAACTTGCTGTGCACAAATTGGAGACCTGTTTGCCTAAATAACAACACATTTCAAAAGCAATTTATTGGCTGTGAGATGCTTTGGAACATCATAAGAATATGAAAGATACTATATAAATGCAAGATTTTTCTTTCATTTTTATATGCAGGAAGGCAATCAAGATCTATTAATAAATATATTGCTTGTAACATTATCACCATCTAGTTCCTGGCCAGTATATGGTTGCTAATAATGATAGCCACAGGGAAGGTAAATGACTCTGAGGATCATCATATGATCAGGCAATTTATAATGCTTTTTGTGGTTAGCATGAGCCTTGCTCCCAGGGACTAGTTGGAGCTTCTAATAGGTTTTACTTTGCTGCTTTAATTTCATTTAACTATTTCCTTCTTTTTTTTTAATGGAAACCTGAAGACCGTGATCCTTAGAGTGGATATAAGGTAGTTGTCAATTATGTGTTGAGTAATCACTCCTGTGACATTTTACTATGTTAAAGATGCTATGCCATTAGACGTTATCACCCACAGGTGGCTAGGAGCCCACTCCCATGTGATACAGGTGTTGCCATATTGAGGGGGTATCTCGTGGGTCTGTCTGGAGGTCAGTAATTGGGACAGGATCGGGTGACCCAATGTAGGCTGTGGAGTTTGTGTGGCTGAGCCCATAGTTGACAACACTGGAGCTGTGGAAGGCATAGACAGCTCAGCAGGTATGTTAGTATTTGCAGGAACAGGCCGATGGCAGCATTCACCATGGCTGGTAGAACTATAATTGGAAATGAAGCAGATCGCAAAGCCAGGACAGAAGAAAGGGGCCTTTTAGTATTCATGCTGGGGAGGTGATGGCGTAGTGGTATTGTCGCTGGACTAGTAATCCAGAGACCCCAGGGTAATGCTCTGGGAATCCAGGTTTGCATCCCGCCACAGCAGATGGTGGAATTTGAATCCAATAAAAATCTGGAATTAAAGTCTAATGATGACAATGAAAACCATTGTCGATCATTGTAAAAACCCATCTGGTTCGCTCATGTCCTTTAGGGAAGGAAATCTGCTGTCATTACCTGGTCTGGCCTACATGTGACTCCAGACCCACAGCAATGTGGTTGATTCTTAAATGCCCTAACTGCTCCCAAAACAACACTGACAGGAGGTCCAGTTTCTAGGTTATCTTGTTATGTTAGTAAGTGCCGATCATTTTTTCAAAATCTTTTTTCAAATATTGTCGTGTTTTATTATTTCCTGTCCAGAATGCAGTGATTCACATTGGCAGAAGATCTACAATGGGTAGGGATGGGTAATAAATGCTGGCTGAGCCAGTGACGCCCACATCCCATGAACGAATAAAAAAAAAAATCTGATCTTTTGACATGATAAGTTTGCTATGTAGCTGGGAACTGATGAACTTGCAAATAATGCACCAGCCATCATCAATAGAGGACCGAGTAGCATATATTCATCTTGGTTATTTTGTTGGCATTGTTAGTTAATACAGGAAGGGAATTTGATGTACAGGAAAGAGAAAAGGAAAGAGGTCATACCATTACATGGGGAGGTCTTGTGGTGCAATGGGCATTCCTGCCTCTAAGCCAGAAGCTCAGTGTTCAAGTCTCAACCCAGGACCTGAGGGCCAAGGAAGATGTTTCATAATACTGCCACAGTTGTGTTTGAATTTATGAAAGGGAAATCATGTTTGACAAACTTGTTGGAGTTTTTTGAGGATGGAGTTTTTTGTAGCATAGATAAAGGAGAACCAGTGGATGTGATTTATTTGGATTTTCAGAAGGCTATTCATAAGGTCCCACACATATTAGTAAATAAAATTAGAGTGCATGGGGTTGGGGGAAATACACTAGGATGGCTTGGGAATTGGTTAACAGGCAGAAAGCAAAGAGTAGGGTATAAACGGATCATTCTCAGGATGGCAGGCTGAAAAGAGAAGAATGAGGGGTGACCCAATGGAAATCTTTAAGATTATAAAAGATTGGATAAATACTGAGAAAGTATATTCCCACTTATGGGAAAGAGCAAAACTAGAGGCTATCCAAGATAAGGTAATCACCAAGCAATTCAATAGGGAATTCAGAAGAAACGTCTTTACTGTGAAGGTGGTGAAAATGTGAAACTCGCTACCCCAGCAAGTAGTTGAGGCCATCAATAGTATAAATGTATTTAAGAGGGAGAAGGGAGTAGATGAGGAAGAAAGGAAGGAGGCTTGAATGGGCATGGGCTGGTTGGGATGAATGGTCTGTTTCTGTACTGGATATTCCATGTAATGAAAATAGCTGCATAGATGGGATGGGAAGAGGAAAACCTTGAGCTGTGCGGTCAGTGTGCTTGACACTGCTTGGTTCTCCTTGAGGTGGGGTGAGTCCGTTGGACAATACTGCTGCTTATGAAGCAGAACACTGTATTCCATCACATTTTTCTTATGTTTCCTTCTTCTCTGATGACCAGCATTGTCAACAGGCTTAGTTTATCCTCCAACATCTGCTTTTAATTTTAAAGGAACACTAGGAAATGAAATGTGGCACCACTTTGAAAGGATTTTTATCACTTCAAAAGATGGAAGTGGACCGCCATGAATACTCTATTTAACACTGAGCCTATAAATGACTCAGCATTCCCTATTCCCAAAAGACATCTTGCGGTTTTTATCTGTTACCTATTTACACAGGGCAAGTTTACTCACACTAACGCTGTCCCTTTTGGGAAGATATCAGGTACTGAATGATTACCTCAGTAAAATTGTTGGCAGTACAAAGGTTAGCAGTTACACACGTCCCAAAGAGAATGCAGTGAGAGAGAAATATGTGCTGTTTCTTCTTAAGTTTTATTCATTAGATGTGGGCACCACTGGCTAGTCATTTATTGCCCATCCCTAATTGCCCTTGTTTAGAGGGCATTTAAGAGTCAACCACATTGCTGTGGGACTAGAGTCACATGTAGGTCAGACCAGGTAAGGATGGCAGATTTCCTCCCCTAAAGGATATTAGTGAACCAGATGGGTTTTTACAATAATCAACAATGGTTTCTTAGTCATCATCAGACTTTTAATTCCAGATTTTTATGGGATTTGAACCTGGATCCTCAGGACATTACCTTGGGTCTCCGGATTACTAATCCAGCAACAATACCACTATCTCATCGCCTTCCGCAGTACAAACTGGCTATTAAAAATACAATTAGCTGTTAGAACAGGAGCATTACTGAAGAAAGGGGATGAGCTTGATTCCACTGACGGGTATGTTTTCCTCCTGCACTTTCTTCTATTCTTTCTTTTCCAACGCGCCCTTCCCACCCCACTCCCCTCAATGCAGTGACTTTTGTCACTCATCAGTTTTAAAGTCTTCCCACTTTTGACCTAAGTTTGATAATGCACTGTTGCTGCCTGTGCATCTACTATACGCTGCACTCATTTGCTAATATACCTCAAGTATTATTGCTCAGCCATACTTGTTGAAAGTGTCAGCTTAGTATTTAGTTCATTGACCTACAGAAACTGGTAAGCATGAACCCAACAATGTTACGTCTTTAGTTGAAGTTTTAAGACCTTTTGTGTCACTCTCTTAAAGAGGAAGGTAACTCTGCTATCATCAAATGATCTATTTCTTTTCAGAATGTGGATATGACAAGGTTAGCACTTATTGTCCATTCCCAGTTTGATACAACTAAATGGCTTGCTAGGCCATGTCACAGGGGAGTGAAGAGTCAACCACACTCTTATAGCCTGAAGTGATCAGATCTCGGTGAAGCCAGTAGAAGGTTGAATTACACAGACTTTCTCTAGAGTTTCAAAAAATGAGAGGTGATCTCATTAAAACCTATAAAGTACTTAAAGCAATAGGCAGGGTAGATGCAGGTCAGATGGTTCCCCTAGTTGGGGAGCCTAGAAGCAGGAGACACAATTTCAAAATAAGGAGGAAGCCACTTAGGACCGAGATGAGGAGAAATTTCTTTACTCAGAGGGTTGTGAATCTTTGGAATTCTCTACCCCAGAGGGCCATGGAAGCTCAGTCATTGAGTTTGTTTAAGGTAGAGATTGATGGTTTCTGGTTAACAATAACGTAAAGGGTTATGGGGATAATGTGGGTAAAAGGCATTGAAGTGCTTGATCAGTCATGATCGTACTGAATGGCTGAGCAGGCTTGACGGGCTGAATTGCCTTCTCCCGCTCTTATGTTCCTAGACCTGGATGGGGTGCACAAGGTGTGGTCTAACCATGCAGAGAACTGTACAGTTTGATCATGACTTTCTCTGACATATATTCTACGGATTTGACTTTATGTGGAGAAGATACCCTCATTGTCACTGTTTGATGCAAATTTCAGCAGAATGGCTATGGTTTAAGTTCCATGTTCAATATTTTATTGTATATACATGGCACCAATTGCATTACACACTTTTTACATCCTCAAAAAAAGCTCGTATATTCTCAGATGCTTATCGAGCCGAGCAAAAGTACCCAATCTGTTACATGTCGTGTCGCGTGACACGGAATATTAACCTTTTTACATTTGTTAAATATGAAATTTAAAAATTAAGACAGCAAAAATATCAGGAAATGTACAGTAAACTCGCGATGGTAACATTTTCTTATGACTGTGACTGAAAGACCACAAAACAGGTGGAAATGCGTTCCTGTTATTTGAATTGGTACAGAGTTGAAAGCAAAATGTTCTCGGTGCCACATGGATTCATTATAACAGAAATTCGGAAAGGAAAAGCTGCCTTTTTAATTTCTGTATTACCTGAGCTCTCTAGAGTCTCTCTCCATCACCAAAACCGTGTTCATCCCATCATTCGAAAATACGACCAACTCATTGAAGGGAAAGTGTCCCAACACTCTTGAGTGCGAGATATGATGAACAGCTGATAGTTCTGCATATCTCAGATTTATGGTGTAACCGACAGAAGAATTTCTCGGTGTCTGTTCAAAAATAATCTGCTGTGTGAGCCTTCACTTAAAAGGGAAATCAATGGTGGATACACAGCACTGAAATGTAATGTTGTCCCAAGCAGAAGCTGAAGGGCTCGGGGGTGGTGGGGAGGTTGTGGGGGGTGGGGGTGCTGAAAATCCACAGGCCGAGATCACGAGGGCTTTGCCAGGTTCCTGCTCATTGGTGTCCTATAGTGCTGACTCAGGCAGAGATTTTGTAAGGTCAGTGGGTTGGCACATAATTAGCATGCAGCTCAATAATCTCCTGGGAACCCACAATCAGGGGACTGGCAGGGGCATAGTGGATAGGGCATCTTGGACACCCCTATTAAGCCCAAGGCCTGCCTGATCCAATCTAACAGGCAGGTTTCCAAATGGAAACCCAGCACGCCTGCCCTAAATAGGCTGCTTAAACAGGCAAATAATGTCCTATGTGTTATAGAACTCTGACAGCAACTTTCATGTACAAACGGGGGCAGGGGCTGTGGAGAGTGGGAGCACGGGGGAGCATGCACCATGCACACTAGGCTTCAGTTAAAGGACATCCAGCAGTTCTTAAAGGGACTGTTGGAGGCCGCTCCGAAAAAAACAGCCTGGGAATTTTTCTTGGTGGGTGGGGGGGGACTTTTTCTTATTCACAGCTTTCAGTGTGTAGAAGCATTCATTTCTTTGCAAAGTTGATTCGAATTCAGCTCTACTTCCCTTATTGGCACATTCATATTTTAGAACATGGTGCCTCAGCTAAGCACGTAATCCAATCTATTTTGAATTTGAATTGGAAAATAAAGCCTGCATCTTTTTAAAAAGTCTTAGCTATGAAGTTCTATTGACATGGGTGGTAACACCACTACTCCATTGTAACAAGATGCGGGGGGAGGGCGGGGAGAGTTCAAATGTAACTTCAGGGTGGTCTTGCCAAGCTGACCCAAAGGTAGATAGAAGCTGAGAGGGCGTGGCGGGGAGTGAGTCTGGGTTGCCAGGAGGCTGTAATATTTTTGTGGAGCACTCCTGTTCCTTCTAGTTCTACAAAAGTATAAGGGTAATGTTTGTTGAATGACCCTGTAAAGGCTGCGGTTAGGCCGCTCAAGACCTAATTCACCAACATCTGCACCCAGATTTTGCATCATTCTACAATTGCTGTAGGACCTCGATTTGCATAGTTAAACAGCCTCAGGCCTGCTTTGGGGTGGGAGGGCGGACTGCTAGCCACTTACAAGCCCACCTTGGAGTTGCAGGTGGGCCTCGAGTGTCAGTGGGGCAGTTCTCCCTCCCCCCACTTTATAACATCTGGCTGCTTGTCTTCAGGTGAAAAACCAATAGCTTGTGAGTTGAATTTCTCCCTTCTTTTGATTTCATGGGTGTTTCTTGGGCTGTTTTCTGTAAAGCATTTGAGCGACCATTCAAATTCAAACCCCAGTTGTAGCAGTGCAATTCTCAGACAGGGCCTCGGCAACCTTCAGTCTCCTTAGCTACTGTTTCTCCTGTGATCTACCCAAGGTCCCAGAATGCAGGCTACCTCAACTCAAAAAAGGATTGTTGTGCTTTGGTGGACATTTCAGTACTTTGTTACATTTCACCCATATCCAGATTAGTTTGTGACTCAAAAATGTACATCTCAGCGATAAACTGGACTGATCCAGGTAGATAGAGACAGTTTTTGTTGTGCTAGCTCAATTTGACTTTGTTTTAAATCGAAAATTTAAGAATCACTTCAAATCAATCAATATTTGGACAGTAATTGGAAAAGATTTGGGAAGTCCAGTAGCAGGAGACTGAATATAAATACCAGATTAATCAGAAATTCTTTGTTAAATTGTATTTAATGGCCACCCACAAATGTAAATGAGTGATTGGAAGAAAGCACCTTTTCAGAGAAATCGATGAAAGAAGGATTTTACAATGTAATTTTTACCCCTAAAGCGCTTGTCACGCCATTTGTCGGGCCGACTGTTTGCGTTTCGGGCAACATGTTATTGAATTATTACCTCTTGTTGACTTGCAGCTGAAATATAAGAAATGGAGGGTTCCGTCAGGCAATTCGTTATCGATGGGGCTATGGACCTCCACATTACTGTGAACATCTTTCGAGTCTCGTCGTAATGGGGCGGAGGGAGGGAGGGGAGAGGGTCGCAGTGGGCTGATGGCATGAAGCTGTCTTCCAAAGAATCGGGGAGTGGGGTGGGGTGGGGGGTGCGGATTTTGAGGTTAGCTTTTCCTGTCCTTTCACTGAAGTTCATATTAAACACCGCACGCCTTTGCCTGTGTCTGCTGCCCCTCTGCAGCCGGCAGAAACTGATCTTGCTCCGGTGGTTTCTTCACCCACGTGCCCAGGTCGGCTTTCCGCAAGGCTTTAAACAGCTGCTGCTTGGCGGCCTGGTAGGGCTGGGCTGCCAGCTTGGCTTCGCAGTACATGGATGGCACTCCCTGAAGGTTTGAGCCTCGTGTACTCAGCTGTGGAGGAGAGCAGAACAAAACGAGTGAGTCGGTGCAGGCAGGAGGCTCCCCAACAGCTGTGTAATTTCCACATTTAATTTTCACAAGCAGTTCCCCGGCTCTCGCACACACACACACACCTTGTGGGCTTGTTTACTTCCCATCAAAATTTCGAGAAGAACATTAAAAATAACGACGTGAGACTGGCCACAGCTGCTGCTGGTGCAGTGAAATGTTATAGTGGCAGGTGGATATAAAGTCTAAAACTCCATCTGTGCTCTAATTGAAATGGTTTCAAAGGAAGCACAGCGTGGGCTAAAACATTTCCAAAAATGCTCCTTATCGCTTCAATATTTACTTCCCGATTGGTCTGGTTTCCGTTGACGATTTATAATTACTTCATCCTCCCCTGTGGTAGGGCGTTAGTCACTGGTATAAGCTGACTTGCCAGAGTCTGGCAATGCTGCAGTTTGGTGTCCAAGACCAACTGGAGACTGGGTGAGAAACAGGTGAGCTGGGAAAGACTAGCAGTTGAATCCTCCATGATCCCTGGCTTGGCTACTTACTGATCAGCATGCAGTCCTAGGCTAGTCCTAGATCTCTGGACCTCCTTCTTCATCTACCTCCCGAGTCACTTTGTGCCATTGATGTGGCACCTTTGTGCCCGGGAGCAGCTGAAAATGAGGGTAGGACAGAGCAATGAGCAAACCTCCAACTGGGGTATTGTACTCAAGTGTGAAAAATATTCCACACCACAGCGGGTACTACATTTCTTTTCCTGTGAACCTGTCATTCTCAGGCTGTCTGGCAGGAGCTCTGCAATTTTACATATAGCGAGTGATTTTTACTCTACTCCTCTGCCAGAAGCTGAACGGGTGGGTAGTTAAAATCCCCCAGTTTACTTACCCTCTGGAAAGTCGCCAGCAACTCAGCTGAATTATAAGCTACTCAATTGTACATGTAAATGTATTTATAATAATGTTTGTGAAGACTATGAACAGCTAAACCGAATCCCAGAATGATTTCACTTTTCTCTTTTTATGAAAATGATATCACAAAACTGATTACAAGTCTGCACTGCCCTGGTCTAGGTGACAATTTAACAGAATTGAATTGCTACTGTTCATTGTATGTGGAGATGCAGGTTGGGGCCAAACTCATTGGAGGATGAAAGGTGATCTCTGATTGAAACATATAAGATCCTGAGGGGGCTTGAGAGGAACCTAGAACTAGGGAGCACAGTTTCAGAATGAGAGGTGTCCCATTTAAGACCGAGATGAGGAGGAATTTCTTCTCTCAGAGGGTCGTTCGTCTTTGGAATTCGCTTCCCTCTGCGAGCAGTCATTGATTATATTCAAAGCTGAGTGGTACAGAATTTTGATTGACCAAGGAGATAAGGGTTATGAGGGGCAGACAGGAAAGTGGAGTTAAGGCCACAATCAGATCAGCCATGGTCTGACTGAATGGTGGAGTAGGCTTAAGGGGCCGAATGGCCTTCTCCTGCTCCTTTTTCTAATGTTCTTATATACTTCAGTAACAAGATCAACATGGCTCTTCCCTGAGCTCTAGAACCTTTTTTATTGCCCTTTAATATGAACATACATATGCACATACGAACATATGAATTAGGAGCAAGAGTAGGTCTTTCGGCCCCTCGGGCCTGCCACACCATTTTATAAGATCATGGCTGATCTGACTGTGGCCTCAACTCCACATTTGCCTACCCCTGATAAACTTTGACTTCCTTGTTAGTTAAGAATCTATCTACTTCTGCTTTAAAAATATTCAATGATCCTATTCCCACTGCTCTCTGGGGAACAGAGTTCTAAAGATTCACTACACTACGCGAGAGAAGAAAAAATCCTCTCATCTCTGTATTATTTTTGAACTGTGTCCCCTAGTTCTCATCTCTCCCACAAGGGGAAACATCCTTCCAGCATCCATATGTGCCATTTAACGTCCATAAAGTTATGTGTCAACTGGAAGTCAGGGGTAGCACTTTCCCCTCTGACAAAGGTTGTCAGTTTGAGTACCACTTAAGACTGGAGCATAAAATCTAGGCTGATGCTTCAGTATTGTTCTAAGGAAGTGCTGCACTGTTGAAGTTGCTGTGTTTCAGATGGAATATTAAACCGATGCCCTATCAGGTAGATGTAAATAATCCCATGGTGAAGGAGAGCAGTGGAGTTCTCTCTGATGTCCAAGTCAATATTTATCCCTCAACCAACACTTAAAACAACAGCTTAACTGTCATCACATTGCTGCTCCTGGGAATGTGCTGTATGCAAATTGTCTGCTGCTTGTCCTGCATTACAACAGTGACTAAGCTTAGTACTTCATTAGCTGTAAAGCACGTTGGGATGTCCTGAGGTTGTGGAAAGTGCTACATATGCTAGTCTTTCGTGCTTTTCTTTACAAACACTGAATTACCATTAATAAATGATTCAGTTTGACGCAATTGTGTGTGTGTGTGTGCGCGCACACGCTGCGCAGGTTATCAGTACCGCATTACTGGAGATTGGTGGTTTGATGGGTAGGAGATGTCATAGGAAGATGCAGTCACTGATCTTGACCTCTTGTATTAGGTCTTGAACTTCTTGCGACACTGTAGCCAGGTCCATGGAACTGACCTCCCTGGCCACCTGCCCCCATTTCCTTCGGAAGGTAGTGTTCGAGGTGCTGCCGCAGCATTGCATAGCTGAATGTATACTTGATATAGCATTACACTCTGTACTTTTCTATGAAATTTTAATGATTTTCTATCAGAATTTTTATTGATTTTTCCATTGAAGTTCTATTGATTTTATATCATAAACAACCTGTCCTTTTTAAGTCATAAATGCAATATTCTTAACAAGAATTGTAGGGCTAAAAATTGGTTTGCTCCTGTTTTTGAGCGCAAGGGCTGCGATTCATAATCAGCCTATGTCCAATCCCTCTGAGGCAAGCAGCAGGCAAACTTGGTGTTGCCTCCTTATTTGATGGATTGTAGCGTTCAGCTGTGCACGACGCACCCTGGTGGCTGGCTGAATGAACATAAGGACATTAGAAATAAGAGCAGGAGTAGGACTTTCAACCCCTCAAGCCTGCCCTGCCATTCAATAAGATCATGGCTGATCAGCCCAGGCCTCAACTCCTCTTACTTGCCAGCTCCTCATAGCCCTCAAATTCCCGATATTTCAAAAATCTATCTACCTCCCTGCCTGAAAGGGTGGTAGAGGCAGATACCCTCATAACATCTAAGAAGTATTTGGATGTGCACTTGCGATGCCATGGCATACAAGGCTATGGGCCTAGAGCTGGAAAATGGGATTGGAATAGTTAGGTACTTGTTTGACTGGCGCAGACTCGATGGGCCGAAGGGCCTTTTTCTGTGCTGTAGACCTCTGTGACTCTATGACTCCTCTTTAAACACTTTCAGTGATCTAGCCTCCGCAACTCTCTGGGGTAGAGAATTCCAGACATTCACTATCCTCTGAGGGAAGAAATTCCTCCGCATCTCAGTTGTAAATGAGTGTCCCCTTATTCTGTAACTATGTCCCCTAGTTCAAGAATCCCCCACTAGTGGAAACATCTTCTCAATATCTACCCTGTCAAGCCCCCTCAGAATCTTGTACGTTTCAATAAGATCACACCTCATTCTTCTAAACTCTAATGAATAAAGACCAAACCTGTTTAGCCGTTCTTGATAAGTCAACCCCTTCATCCCAGGAATCAGCTCAATGCTCAACAGTGTGCATGGCCATCACATATTTCATCTAGCAGTGTTAAAGGCAGTCTACCCCTCTTAAAGGGGAGCTGTGCTCATTACACAGGCTACCTGCAGTTTTAAGTGGCTGTAAGGTAAAAGACCACAAAGATCAACAGCCAAGAGAGAGGGTTCCTACGTTCTTGGATGTGGCACTGGAGGGCTCCAGTAGGTTGACAGGAGGAGAGAGGCCATGTTTCCCTGACAGGCCCTCAAAGGGAATGGGAGTAGGTGGCCAGCAAAGTCAATTCCCAGAGTCCAACGCCAAGGACCTGGCTGCAGTGCTGCAGAAAGATCAATGACCTCAAGAGAGTGGTGAAGATCAGTGAATACATTTTCAAATGTCGTCTCCTACCCACCACACTTCTAGTCTGTCACGCTGCTCAATGTGCTACACTTTCATCACTCATCCATCAGCACACCCTAGTATTCAGGAATCAGGTCAAACTTTCTCCACCACACTTTCACACACCCACCAATGATGCCAGCCTCACACCTACCTCTTGCAACCTCCACATACCTCTAGCTATTCAGCTATGGCAGGCACAGCGCAACAGGGTCAGTAACACTCTTCCTTGCAGGACATGGCAGCTTGTGACTGCAGGGAGCAAAGCAGAACCGGAGCGGGACAGGCACTCCATAAACACCTAAGGTCGCTGGAGGAGACTGTGCTCAACATTGTGAGGCCAACTGTGACATAGGCTGTTGTATCTGGCATTGCTGAGACTGTTCAGGATGATGCTATTTTCATACCTTATGGCCTGTTTCAAATCCTACCTCACCCTCATCTTGCTATCTGGCATGAAGAGCGAGTTGCAGATGGTGGACCACAGACCTCTTTCTATCTCCCCCATCTCCCTTCCTTCACCTCCAACCCACCCTTTCTACATTTCTGCTTTCAGATTCCCCGAAACTGACATCTGGCCAGCCACTGAAGCCTCATGAGGCAGGGCAAGAACTACATCTGAGTGACCTGACCTGAGGAAGCCAGCCATCACTTGATTTGACACTCGCAGCCGCCAGCTCAAATACTGGCAAATTACATACCTTAGAGGGTAGTCTAGAGTTGGGATTGGCACATGGTGAATCACCGGCACGAGTGGGCTGCCGCCAGGCCAGGGGGATAGGAAACTCAATTTGTCAGCTCGCTGGAGGGCAAGGTCGCAGACGGGTTCCCCTACAGGGGCTTCAGATTAAGACTTTGATGGAGCGGCCTACACAAGAACACTAGTTGAGCATGCACACTGAGTTGCTTGGTGCATTTGCAGGCCTGTCAGATGGCGTGTTGCCCCAATGTCAAGCGACATGAGGGTGCCCTGCTCCAACATGGCACAGGACTTCATGCAATGCTTGGAGCCCATCCTTCCCAGCATGGCAGTGGTGGTCAGCACCATGACAGCAATTGCGGGCCCACCTATCATGTAACATCTCAAAGCTGCTGCGGAAGCTTAGACTGAGGTCATGCGATCCGAGCTATGGAGCCACATTTTCATCCCTCTTTCACTGACCAGTGTGCCTTATGGTGCCCCTGTGTCACTGAGCACCGATTATCCGGCACCTTGTTTTATCATTCACCGAATCGACCTCGCATGGTGCTGCCAACAAGTAGCCAAGGTTGAATGCAGTCCTCAAATGATTTGGGGTTACAGGGCTGAAGGGCAATTGGATCAGAATGCACAGGTGTACTTGATTCCCCAGTTTAAACTCATATATCCAGGTCTTACTTTGACAGAACAAGCCAATTTCCCATGGAGTTGCACACAGTAAATCAGCGAAGAGGGTCACAGTCTTAACTCCAGCTGTGTTGCAGTTTCTTTGTTTCTCATTTTCTGCTCCTGTCTCTTCTCTGATGCTTTTCTCTCTTTCACTCTTATTTTTGCTTCTTTTCCTGTTAGCTCCTGCGTCTCTATTTTTTTTCAACTCTGCTTTCAGGTTGGAACTGATGTTGTGCAGTAAATGTCACCGACTCTCAAATTCTTGTCCTTCTCTCCAGCCCATCGTGCCCCTTACCCCCTCACCTTTGAACGACCAATTCCTGTACCACCCATTGCTATAGTCACTCTATTCAGCCTCAACTCTCGAACCATTCCTACTTGTTTGTCCCAAAGGCGCTTGATGAAAGTAGAGAAGGCCTCTTCCAATGTCTCAGTGAATTGCTCTGAAGCATTGTTGCGTGGGTAAACTCCCACACAGTACTAAAATTAATTAAATTAAACAGTAATTAAATTAGAAGTTAAGGAAGTTAACCCCTAAATATCTTCCTCCAATCAGTGTGTGTTGAATTCAAACCTAGATCCTAGGAGCATTGACACAGTGCCCACTGACTGTACCACTGGGTCTCACTATTTACGGGTAGGAGCCTTTCAGCTGATGTGGTGATGCAGATTTAATTGAAGGCTGAACAGTTTTATTGTTGCGTTGAAAGCTTGATGCCCCATTATCATTCCAGATACAGTGGCACAGCAATGTTAAAAATCTGCAATCCTTTCATTTCCCTCCAAAAAATAGGAGAAGCTTGTTTGAGGGAAACGGCATGATGTGCAGGGGAATCTTCCAAAATGTCGGATCAATAATTTATGAACAAAAAATATTGTCCTCGCAATTAATTCTACTGGGTAAAAACAAAGTCAAAGTTTAAGGGAATTTTAGACTTTTCACCGAAACCTGTGACTTTAGCATGGAGCATAAATTAAACAGTGAAATAATTTATGTTCCACCAACAAAAGACTGAAAAATGTAGTTATATAGCTTAAACAATAAACATTATCATTGAAATTATAACGAAACTTAATTAATGGAGAATTAGTAAAGTGTTTAACTAAGGAAGACATGATAAGAAATTGAAAAGGATTTAAATTGTGTTGAAAAGCTTCAGGCTCCTAGTTTTGAGGCTTCCTGATATTAACTAGACTTTGTGTGGAGAATATTGATTCCATCACATTGAGTTTACTGGATATGTATCACTTATAAGCTGCCAGATATATTTTTCACTAAACCTGACTACACAGAAGAAATTCTTAGCAGAAGGAAACCTCATCCGTGACATTTATTAAAATACTGGTAGATCCCCTCTGGGATGTATATTTGCAGCTGATAATGTGTAAATCCAATAACCCATATTTTATTGAGGTGGATGTAATTTTGAATGGGAAATTTCAAACGAGTAGTCTATAAGGCTTGAGAGTTCTGTGTTTGACTCAATTGTATCAACAGGCTTTGAGTGTGTCACTGCATATAGCGTTTCTTTTTATTTGTTCACGGGATGTGGGCATTGCTGGCAAGGCCAGCATTTGTTGCCCATCCCTAATTGCACTTGAGAAGGTGGTGGTGAGCCGCCTTCTTGAACTGCCACAGACCATGTGGCGTAGGTACACCCTCGTATCCTCGTAACTGAAGTTTCTCATCCCTGGAACCATTCTTGTAAACCTCTTCTGCACTCTCTCCTATGTATTCACATCCTTCCTATAATGTGGTGCCCAGAATTGTACGCAATATTCCAGCTGAGGTCTAAGAAGTGTTTTATATAAATTCAGCATAACCTCCCTGCTCTTGTACTCTATGCCCCTATTAATAAAGCCCAGGTACTATATATTTTACTAACTGCTCTCTCCATCTGTCCTGCCACTTTCAATGATCTATGAACACGTACACCCAGGTCTTTCTGCTCCTGAACCCCCTTCAAAATTTCACCCCTTATTTTATATTGTCTGTCCACGTTCTTCCTACCAAAATGCACCACTCACACTTCTCCACATTGAACTTCATCTGCCACCTATCTGCCTACTCCACCAACTTGTCCATGTCCTTTTGAAGTCTTACACTGTCCTCCTCACAGTTCACAACACTCCCAAACTTCGTATCATCCGCAAACTTTGAAATTGTCCCCTGAACCCCAAGATCTAGATCATTAATATATATCAGGAAAAGCAAAGGTCCCAATACCGACCCCTGGGGAACACCACTACAAACCTTCCTCCAGCCCGAAAAATATCCATTGACCATTACTCTCTGCTTTCTATTTTTCAGCCAAGTTTGTATCCACGTTGCTACTGTCCCTTTTATTCCATGAGTAACAACTTTTCTCACAAGTCTGTTGTGTGGCGCTGTATAAAATGCCTTTTGAAAGTCCATGTACACCACATCAACAGCATTACCCTCATCGACCTTTTCTGTTACCTCTTCAAAAAACTTCAGCAAGTTAGTTAAACATGACTTTCCCTTTACAAATCCATGCTGGCTCTTCCTTATCAACCCATATTTTTCCATGTGACTATTAACTCTATCCCGAATAATTGTTTCTAGAATCCTGCCCACCACTGAAGTTAAACTGACTGGTCGCTAATTGCTGGGTTTATCCTTATACCCTTTTTTGAACAAGGGCATAACATTTGGAATTCGACAACCCTCTGCAACCACCCCTGAGTCTAGGGAAGACTGAAAGATTAAGTCCAGTGCCCCTGTAATTTCTACTCTCACTTCCTTCAATATCCTTGGATGCATCTCATCCGGTCCCGGTGCCTTGTCAACTTTAAGTACCAATAGTCTATTCAACATTTTCTCCTTATCAGTTTTGAATCCTTCCAATGACAGAGTTTCCTAATCTGTCATCATGGCCTGGGTAGCATCTACCTCCTTGGTAAAGACAGATGTAAAGTATCCATTTAATAGCTCAGCCCCTTCGTCTATGTGTAAATTCCCTTTTAGATCCCTAATCGGCCCTACTCCTCCTTTTACCACCCTTTTATTATTTATATGCCTATGGAAGACTTTGGGATTCCCTTTTATGTTGGCTGCCAGTCTTTTCTCATAATCCCTCTTCACTTCTCTAAAATGCTTTTTCACCTACCCTCTGAACCTTCTGTATTCTTCTTGGTTCTCAATTGTATTTTCTACCTGACACCTGTCATAAGCGCACTTTTTCTTTCTTATCTTAATTTCTATATCCTTTTTTATCCAGGGAGCTCGGGATTTGTTTGCCCTACTCTTCCCTTTTGATGGAATATACCTTGACTGTGCCTGAATCAGTTCCTTTTTGAAGACTGCCGATTGTTCAGCTACAGTCTTTCCTGCCAATCTTTCATTTCAGTCTATCTGGCCCAGCTCCGTTCTTGCCCATTGAAGTCGGCTCTCGTCCAGTTAATTACTCTTACTCTGGGTTGCCTATTGTTCTTTTCTGTCATCATCCTAAAACGTACAATACAATGATCACTGTCTCCTAAACGTCCCCCCACTTAATCTACTTAACCCACCCCATTTCCAAGAACCAGGTTCAATAGCGCGTCTTTTCTTGTTAGATTGGGCACATACTGCTGTAGAAAATTTTCCTGAACACAATCTGGGAACTTTTGCCCCTCTCCACCCTTTATACTACCACTGTCCCAGTCTACATTTGGGGTAAGTAAAATCACTCATTATAACTACTTTATAATGCTTGCATCTCTCGAATTTCCCTGCAGATTTGTTCTTCTACGTCCTTCTCACTAGTTGGCGGTCTATAGACTACACTGAACAATGTAATCGCACCCTTTTTGTTCCTTAGCTCTAGCCAAATTGATTCTGTCCTTGAACCCTCTGGGACATCTTCTTTCTCCAGCACTGCAATTCTCTCCTTAACCAATACCACCATCCCTCCTACTTTCCTTCCTTTCCTATCTTTTCTGAACACCTTGTACCCGGGAATATTTAACACCCAGTTCTGCCCTTCCTCGAACCAGGTCTCTGTTATCACCACAACATCATATTCCCACATTGCAATCTGTGCCTCTAACTCCCCAATCTTATTTACCATGCTCCGTGCATTCACATACATGCACACTAACCCTGATTTAGATTTTGTTACTTTCTCCCTCACCTCGACTTCATCTATTAACTTACTATTCTCTATACTAGTGCTATCTGTCCCTTCCTGTATTTATAGCTCTTCTGCTCTTCTCTAAGCCCCACTCATCTTCTCTCGCACTCTCCTCTAAGTGCTGTTGACTTTTTGTTTTTTGCAAAAAATATACTTTATTCATAAAATATCTTCAACCACATTCCAAACCATTTCAAAAACACCATTACAAGGGGTACAATCCGGTTCAACTTTTACAAAATGTATCACCAGGTGCATCAGTACAAACAATATTACAGTCATTTACAGCCTTTCATTTTGAGCTGTACAGCCCGAGGGGGTTTAAACAGTTCCCAGCCCCTCGGTGCGCTGTGGCAGAAAGGTCTTAGACAGCGACCCTTCCCCATTGCGCCTTTGCGGCAGCTGCCCCAAGCTTTAGTGCGTCCCTCAGCACGTAGTTCTGGACTTTGGATTGTGCCAGTCCGCAACACTCGGTCGAGGACTACTCTTTGTGCTGGAAGACCAACAAGTTTCGGGCAGACCAAAGCGCGTCTTTCACCGAGTTGATGATCCTCCAGCTGCAGTTGATGTTTGTCTCGGTGTGTGTCCCTGGGAACAGCCCGTAGAGCACAGAGTCCTGTGTCACAGAACTGCTCGGGATGAACCTCGACAGCAACCACTGCATCTCTCTCCAGACCTTCTTTGCAAAGGCACAATCCACAAGGAGGTGAACAACGGTCTCTTCCCCACCACAGCCACCTCGAGGGCAACGTGCAGAGGGGGTGAGACTCCTGGCGTGTAGGAAGGATCTGACGGGGAGGGCCTTTCTCACCACCAGCCAAGCCACGTCTTGGTGCTTGTTAGAAAGTTCTGGCGATGAGGCATTCTGCCAAATGACTTTGACAGTCTGCTCGGGGAACCATCCCACAGGATCCACCCTCTCCTTTTCCCTCAGGGCCTCTAAGACGTTACGTGCTGACCACTGCCTGATGGACTTGTGGTCAAAGGTGTTTTTCTGCATAAATTTTTCCACCAGGGACAGGTGGTACGGCACGGTCCAACTACTTGGAGCGTTCCGCGGCAGCGTGGCCAGACCCATCCTTCGCAACACCGGGGACAGGTAGAACCTCAGCACATAGTGACACTTGGTGTTTGCGTACTGAGGGTCTACGCACCGCTTGATGCAGCCACACACAAAGGTGGCCATCAGTATGAGGGCGATGTTGGGCACGTTTTTTCCCCCTTTATCTAGAGGCTTGTACATCGCATCCCTGCAGACACGATCCATTTTTGACCTCCAGATAAAGCGGAAGATGTCTCGAGTGATCGCCACCACGCAGGAGTGTGGAATGGGCCAGTCCTGCGCTACGTACAGCAACAGCGAGAGTGCCTCACACCTGATGACCAGGTTCTTACCCGCAATGGAGAGGGAGCGTCGCTCCCACATGCCCAGTTTCCTTTTCACCATAGATACTCGCTCCTTCCAGTTTCTAACGCATGCCCTGGTCCCTCCGAACCATATCCCCAGCACCTTCAGGCCGTCAGCCCTGACAGTGAAGGGGACAAAGGATCGGTCAGCCCAGTTCTCAAAGAACATGGCCTCGCTCTTCCCACGATTTACCTTGGCTCCCGAAGCCTGTTCGAACTGGTCGCAGATGTGGATCAGTCTGCGCACCGACAGCGGATCCGAGCAGAAGACGGCGACATCATCCATGTACAGGGAGGCTTTGACCTCAGTGCCTCCACTGCCTGGGATCGTCACTCCTCTTATGCCCGGATCCTTCCTGATGGACTCGGCAAAGGGTTCTATGCAACACACGAAAAGAACAGGCGAGAGAGGACAGCCCTGCCTGACTCCAGATTTAATAGGAAAGCTATCTAATTCCCACCCATTGATTGAGACTGCGCTACTGATGTTAGTGTAGAGCAGTTGGATCCAATTTCGAATTCCCTCCCCAAACCCCATTTTGGAGAGCACATCCACCATGTAGGTGTGCGATATTCTGTCAAAGGCCTTCTCCTGAT
Source organism: Cetorhinus maximus (assembly GCF_964194155.1). Lineage (NCBI taxonomy): Eukaryota > Metazoa > Chordata > Chondrichthyes > Lamniformes > Cetorhinidae > Cetorhinus > Cetorhinus maximus. The sequence continues at coordinate 31,723,818 of NC_135881.1, forward strand.
CCAAGCTGATGAGGCAGGTATCCACACCCCTGTCCTGTACATAGGCAATCGTATCCCTGAGCAGCGCCAGGCTGTCAGAGATCTTCCTGCCTGGCACAGCGCAGGTCTTGACTGCCCATCCCAGGGCCCTCCTCTTTCACTCCTCTAGGTGCTGCTAATTGTCTGTCCCAGGGTCCTCCACTCACACTCTCCTCTAGGTGCTGCTGACTGCCTGTCCCAGGGTCCTCCTCTCACACTCTCCTCTGGGTACTGCTGACTGCCTGGTTTAGGGTCCTCCTCTCACACTCTCCTGATGGTTAGATTCTCTCTTGTTGGAGATGGTCATTGCCTGGCACTTGTGTGGCACGAATGTTAATTGCCACTTATCAGCCCCAGTCTGAATGTTGTTCAGGTCTTGCTCCATATGGGCGTGAACTGTTTCAGTATCTGAGGAGTTGCAAATGGAACTGAACAATGTTCAATCATTGATGAACATCCCCACTTCTGACTTTACGATGGAGGGAAGTTCATTGAGGAAGCAATGGAAGACGGTTAGGCCTGCTGTAGGGCGTTGTTTATGGTTTAGCTGATCTAAAGAAGTGTTTGTACTCATAAGTATGTTAACTGTAAGTCTTTATTGACTCTTAGAATTATTCATAAATATACAGCAAAGGATACAAGCTAGGAGCTCCATGCTTGTTGGTACACAAGGCTCTGTCCAACACTAGACTGACCCTGGGTGTGGGTCATGTGCTATCTTACATCACTGTGTGGGTGGTACTATACTCAGTCCTACATTAACCCCTTATGTGCCAGACCCTTATGCTACAGGACCTAGGGCACTACCCTGAGGAACTCCACTGCAGTGATGTTCTGGGACTGAGATAATTGGCCTCCAACAACCACAACCATTTTCCTTTGTGCTAGCTATGACTCCAGCCAGTGAGTGTTTTCCACCTGATTTCCACTTACTTTAATTTTGCTAGGGTTCCTTGATGCCACACTCATACAAATGCTGCCTTGATGTCAAGGGCAGTCACTCTCCCCGCACCTTTTGGGTTCAGCTCTTTTGTCCATGATTGGACCAAAGCTGTAATAAGGTCAGCAGCTGAATGGCCCTGGCAGAACCCAAATTGTGCATCAGTGAACAGCTTATTGCTATCTAAGTGCCGCTTGATAACACTGTCGACCACACCTTCCATCGCTTTCCTGATGATCGGGTGTAGACTGATGGGACAGTAATTAGCTGGATTGGATTTGTCCTGCTTTTTGTGGACAGAACATACCTGGGAAATTTTCCACATTGTTGGGTAGATGTGTCTCCATTGAAGTACTCATCTAGCTTGACTACAACAGTGACTACATTTCAATAGTGCTTCAATGGTTGTAAAATACTCGTTCTTTAATTCATTAATGGGAAGTGGGCGTTGCTGGCTAGGCCAGCATTTATTGCCTATCCCTAAGTGCCCTTGAGAAGGTGGTGGTGAGCTGCCTTCTTGAACCGCAACAGTCTATGTGGTGTAGGTATATCCACAGTGCTGTTGGGAGGGAGTTCCAGGCCTTTGACCCACTGACAGTGAAGGAACGGTGATATATTTCCAAATTAGGATGGTGAGTGGCTCGGAGAAGAACTTCCAGGTGGTTGTGTTCTGATCTGGCCGCTGCCCTTGTCCTTCTAGATGGTTTGGAAGGTGCTGTCTAAGGAGCTTTGGTGAGTTCCTGCACTGCACCTTGTAGATGATACACGCTACTGCCAATGTTTGTCAGTGGTGAAGGGAGTGAATGTTTGTGGAAGGGGTGCCAATCAAGTGGGCTGCTTTGTCCTGAATGATGTCAAGCTTCTTGTGTGTTCTTGGAGCTGCACTCATCCAGCCAAGTGGAGAGTATTCCATCGCACTCCTGACTTGTGCCTTGTAGGTGGTGGACAGGCTTTGGGGAGTCAGGAGGTGAGTTACTCGCCACAGGATTCCTATCCTCTGACCTGCTCTTGTAGCCACAATATTTATGTGGCTAGTCCAGTTCAGTTTCTGGTCAATGGTAACCCACAGGATGTAATGTCATGAAAGGGGCTTTATTAATACAAGTCTTTCTTTCTTTATAGAGGGTAGGTGTTCAGGAAAATCACAACGCACAGCTTATTCCATAACATAAAAGACCAAGGTTCATCAATTCACCTTCTACTATCGCGAGTCACATAATACAATGATAATGAAGATGTTGACTATCATAGCAATCTACAACAGACTGAGATATGATGCAAGGAAGCCCCCAATAGTGGAGAGCATTGGGAACCATTGGTCCAAAGTCATCTTGTTCCGTCTCACTTTCCAAATGCCACATCTTAATCTGCTCATATACCGCATCCCAAAATGACTTTTCTAAAAAGGGATCTACCTTATTTGCAGCTGAATGAATCACTCCAGAAATACATTGAATTGGGACAGATTTTCAACATGCTGTCTTGAGTGAATATAAGATCATGGGGGTGAATAGAAGAGCACCTGGTGAATTTCTGCATGGTTCTCCCATTTATTTGCTATAATGTCAGTGTAATCTCTGGGGAAACATGGAAAAACAGCATAGATACGGTTTTCAGCGGTTTCCCCGGCTTTTCTCTCAAGTCTACCCCGGACAAATGGAAGAACACCCTTTTCCCATAACTCCTACAGGAATGAAGGTAACCGACTGCAACAGATGAACACATCATCTGTTAATAAGACAGTGCTGCGGCTGTTAATTAATGATGGCATTTATGTTAAATAGATTAACACCACCTTTAAATTAGTGGGAAGAGGAGTGCGATTTAAATACATTGTCCTGCTGTAATTCCATTGGGATACTGACAGAATTCCCAGAGATGCAGTGCCAATGCCTGCTTCTAGCCATTGATGCTGTTTCCTTGGGGGCTTCTTTGGTCTCCCAGTAAAGTTACAGTGAGATTCCAGTAAATCCCATGTCAACTTTCAGGATTTAAAGATGGGATCTTCCCAGGAGCGGGGAGATCCTGGAGTTGGGAAATTTCTAGGATGGCCTGCACTCTCAGACTGAAGGCAGGATTTCCCCTGTAATATTGCCAGGATGAGGCAATCAAACTTGTCAAGGCTCCTTCGACAGCACTTTCCAAACCCGTCACCTCTACCACCTAGAAGGACAAGGGCATGGGAACACCATCATCTGCAAGTCCCCTTCCAAGTTACACACCATCCTGATTTGGAAATATATCACCGTTCCTTCACTGTCACTGGGTCAAAAACCTGGAACTCCCTTCCTAACAGCACTGTGGGTGTACCTACACCACATGGGCTGCAGCAGTTCAAGAAGGCAGCTCACCACCACCTTCCCAAGGGCAATTAGGAATGGGCAATAAATGTTGGCCTAGGTAGCAATGTCCATATCCCTTGAACGAATACATTTAAAAAAAACTGGCAGACGGAATGAGGTGGTTAATTAAGGAAGAAAGGCGGGCCTTCCTCACTGCCGGTCCAATCAGAGAACCATCGGCTGTGCAGTCTCAACAGTGCCACTGAGAGAGGCAGCAAGTGAAACATGGGGCCACATCCATTTTGAGGTGTCCTGGCAGTGGCGGCAGAGTTCTTTATTTTTGTCAGGACCAAGCAGGCAGGCTTTGACGATCAGAGGAAAAATGCTTTCAGCAGCGGCTTAGCAGCTGGAGGGCCGCTCCTTGGGCCATTGAGCATCTGGCTCCAATGACTCCTCCAACCACCGCCCCTCCCGTCTCCTGGGGAGCCACAGGGAGGATGCCAGCAGCCTAGGGAAACAGTCCTTAATTGGGCCTTTAATTGTCTAAATTAGCCTCCTGCCTCCGGTCGCCTGACAGCCGAACTGCTGCCATTCCTGCCACTGGGAAACTTTCCCGGTGGTGGGATTGCATTAGAGACCGATCCCAATGTGGCTTCCGGGCAATTTACCATCCCATACCCCCCACCCCCTCCTCCTAGCCCACCACCCCGTGGCCAGTAAAATTCCATCCTATGTCTTTGTCCAATTATACAGCAAACAGAAATTCCTAAGCTTATATCATGTTGCCAATGGCTAGTGGAAAATACAGAGATGTATTAAAACACATTGTACATTGCGGTATTGAGCTGTGAATCTGCTCTCTCACTTAGTGCAACTAATTTGAGTTATCCTCTGCCAAATTTAATTCACTCCAAACTGTTTCTGTTAAATGCAACACAACCGAAGTAATTGAAGATGTCAATATGACAATGAACATCCACCACTACAACAAGGTTCTCTCCCTCCATTAGGGTTGTTTCTGGTTTTGTGTCCTTGTTAAGCTGCAGTACACTCAATTAACTTGTGAATGTCAATTGTGCTTCGAGCTTGGGGATGGGGGTGCAATGGGAGGCAAGCTTGCTGTGGAATGCGATGAATATACTTACAGGGAGAGTAGGGGTTTTGAAATCTGTGCTTGTCTATCCATGTTTGAGATGAAAATCAGCACTGGTCCCAGCTCCAACCCCTCCAACTGATACTCTGGCTCCTACCAATGCTGCGTGCCGTACATTGTGGGAAGGATCGAGTTCCTGATCTTGCATAATGTAGCACAGCAAAGTACAAACCTCTGGTGCAGCATTATCTGGGACTGGGATGAGGGGAGAACACTGTCAACATGAACTGGGAGGTACGGGGAGAAGAGTGCCCTTATGAAGTGAGAGATGGTGGGTTGAGTATAGCCTTGAATTGAGCAGGTGGTAGGAAAAGATTCCCATTGGTGGAAGGATTGAGAACCAGAGGACACAGATTTAAGATGATTGGCAAAAGAAGCAACAGTGACATGAGGAAAATCCTTTTTACACAGCGAGTGGTCAGGATGTGGAATGCGCCTCCTGAGAGCGTAGTGGAGGCAGGTTCAATCAAGGCTTCCAAGAGGGAATTGGATAGGCACTGGATGAGAAAAAATCTGCAGGGCTAGGGTGATAAAGTGGGGAAAAGCAACTAGCTGAGTTACTGCAGAGAACTGGCATGGACACAACTGAATGGCTTCCTTCTGTGCTGTAACCATTCAATGTTTCTATGAATTGGAGGAGAAATAACAACAAAAACTTGCATTCATATAGCGACTTCAACATAGCAAAAAAAAATACCCAAGGCACTTTGCAGGAGCATGAGCAAATAAAATTTAGCACTGACATAAAGACCTATTAGAACTGATGACCGAAAGCTTGGACAAAGAGTTAGGTTTTAAAAAGTGTCTCAAAGGAGGAGAGAGCAACAGACAGATATGCCAGTGTGGAGGAAGGGGGAAGAAATGCTGGTGTGACTGGGGTTGGGGGTGGGGAGTGCCAGGATGATCTCCAGGTTGTGGAGAAGGTAGAAAAATACTTCAAAATCAGTGCACTTGGATCACATCAGGGCTTCAGTGGATGTTGAGTTTCTAATGTAGACTTTACTAGCATTGTTCTCCCATTTACAGTGAGCTAACAAATGAGTATTGACTGCTGCTGTAAACCGTAGTGCAAGAACATGCATCACTGGATCGCTAAATATTTACCTTGCTATAAAGCTTGGCCCACTGGGTATAAAGTGCACGTTTGCAGAGTCTGGACGGACTTCCCAGGTCACCCTTTCCAGTTGTGGCATTAATGACCTCCAGGTCATGGTCACCCACTGTCCAGTTTACACTGAAACTAGGAGACTTTCCCTGCTGACGAAATCCAGTGCTACTGATGCCTGCAGAGATATCAAAGTGAGTGAAATCAGAACAGGAGCAAAGGCCAGCATGGTGAACAGAGATAGAAAATGGGCACAAATCATTTCTCCTGGTAAGGAAAATGTTGAGAACTTTTGTACACTTAACCACACACAGGTGGATAATTGTGAGATACGTGCCTCCCACTGGACTCATATTTTCCCTTTTCATTATGGGCCTCGTGTGAAGCCTTAGCTATCAGAGGGGAATCTGAGCAACCTTGGAATCACAGTGCTGCTGGAGTGTGGAACCCAAGCCAGTTTCCCATGAAACTCACTCATGTTGCAACGTGTTTGGAAACATTTTAATGGAGTGAGTGTATCTTGAGAGAATCCAGTTTGCCTTTAAGGACTCACGAGAGGAAAATATCACTTTCAAAGGGTTCGAGGTAGGAGAGAAGAGCTCTTGGTACCTCTTAAGTATTCCTTTCACTTGTGTGGCTTGAACATACAGGTTTCCCCAGTCAATTTGTGATCATGACATCTCACTTGTGACTGCTGCTTGATTTAATTTGTAATTAAAGTCAATGTGACTAAGTGTTTAAATATGGAAAGAGAAAAGCAGACTAGGGTTGACACCTGTGTGGTTTTGAATCAGGAAATCCAGAAGCCACTTTCCTGGCCCGTTCCTGACCTCAAAAATGCCACCCTAGTCCTCCAATTGGAGCTGCCATTCCAAATGTTGCTCTCTTTCAGACTGCATGCGCCTGATCGGCTGCCTTTATCTCTGAAGGCTTCTAACCTGTTACCTAGCTGCCTCTCCATAATTTCCTGATCTGCAGCTTCCCCCACTTGTGGATCCCCATCACGATGGCTCTGCCTCTTTTGAATGCAAACTCTGTTAAAGTGATATGAATATGAAAAGTTAAACTGGCAGAAAGGATTAAACCTTCAAAGTTCTCATCCTCTAAAAAGAGCTCTGACACACCTTTTCAGCTCTTCTGCTGTTACTGGAGAAAAATAAGGTTTAAAGTAAAATTTGGTTTCTTAACAAAAAATGCACTCAAATCGTATTTAGGGGGTTGAACCCTATGGGTGTCAAAGGATGGGGAAGTGGGTGGGGGGTGGAGAACTGAACTCAGTATTTACCATTAGGTGTGTGCTGCCCCAATCCCCACCCTTCTTTGGGTTAAGTTTCTGATCCCACTTATGTTTTGTCCTAAGCTTCGATTCCCTCCCTTTATTCAGGACTAAGGGAGGGAAGCACTAGGGGAGAAGTTTAACTTGGTGGGACAGGGGAAGGGGCAAACAGTAGACACAAAGTCCATGAGCTCCTTATGCATGTTGATGGAAAGATGGTGATGGGAAGATGGGTTTAAGGAGATGTTGATTATGAATAAAGGTGGTGGGCATCTTTGCTCTCTAGGTTGATTCTGTAGCAGTGGACAGTTTGGGAAGAGGAGAATGAAGCCCATACAATGCTTGATGTAGGGTCCAACTAGATCTGATGGTGGATGGCTATATTCCATTTACCTTATTACTAATTCCTGATTTTTCTGTGTTCATGTCCTTCTCTTTTTCTCTTTCTGTTTCCTCTACCACATTTGCCTCCCTCAGGACATCAGTGTTTTCTATAATTTCTGAGGTTAAAAAGCAGAAAAATGATGTTCTGTGTCTGGTCTCTCTTGACATTTTTCAATATATAAATGGTCCAATGAAGGGTGCAGGAGGGCATGCCAGGAGCAGCCCCAGGCATACCTATAAATGAGGTGTCAAACTGGTGAAGCTACAACTCAGGACTACTTGCATGCCAAACAGTGTAAGCAGCAAGTGATAGACAGGGCTAATAGATCCCACAGCCAACGGATCAGATCTAAGCTCTGCAGTCCTGCCACATCCAGTCGCGAATGGTGGTGGACAATTAAACAACTCACTGGAGGACGAGGCTCCACAAATATCCCCATCCTCAATGATGGAGGAGCCCAGCACATCAGTGAAAAAGATAAGGCTGAAGCATTTGCTACAATCTTCAGCCAGAAGTGCCAAGTGGATGATCCATCTCGGCCTCCTCCGGATCTCCCCAGCATCACAGATGCCAGTCTTCAGCCAATTTGATTTACTCCATGAGATATCAAGAAATGGCTGAAGGCACTGGATACTGCAAAGTTTATGGGCCCTGACAATATTCCGGCAATAGCACTAAAGATTTGTGCTTCAGATCTTGCCGCGCCCCTAGCCAAGTTGTTCCTACAGTTACAACACTGGCGTCTACCCAGCAATGTGGAAAATTGCCCAGGTATGTCCTGTACACAAAAAGCAGGACAAATCCAACCTGACCAATTACTGCCCATCAGTCTACTCTCCATCATCAGTAAAGTAATGGAAGGTGTCATCAACAGTGCTATCAAGCAGCACTTGTTTAGCAATAACCTGCTCACTGATGCTCAGTTTGGGTTTCGCCAGGGTCACTCAGCTCCTGACTTCATTACAGCCTTGGTTCAAACATGGACAAAAGAGCTGAACTCCCAAGGTGAGGTGAGAGCGACTGCCCTTGACATCAAGGCTGCATTTGACCAAGTGTGGCATCAAGGGGCCCTAGCAAAATTGGAATCAGTGGGAATCAGGGAAAAGCTTTCCACTGGTTGGAATCATACCTAGCACAAAGGACGACAGTTGTGGTTTTTGGGGAATCCCCACCATCAACATCCTAGGGGTTACCATTGACCAGAAATTGGCTGGGCTAGCCATATAAATACTGTGGCTACAAGAGCAGGGCTAGGATCCTGCGGCGAGTAACTCACCTCCTGACTCCCAAAAGCCTGTCCACCATCTACAAGGCATAAGTCAGGAGTGTGATGGAATACTCCTCACTTGCCTGGATGAGTGCAGCTCCAACAACACTCAAGAAGCTTGACACCATCCAGGACAAAGTAGCCTGCTTGATTGGCACCCCATCCACAAACATTCATTCCCTCCACCACCGACACACAGTGGCAGCAGTGTATACCATCTACAAGATGCACTGCAGCAACTCAGCAAACCTCCTCAGACAGCTCCTTCCAAACCCATGGCCAATACCATCTAGAAGGACAAGAGCAGCAACCACATGGGAACACCGCCACCTGGAAGTTCCGCTCCAAGCTACTCATCACCCTGACTTGGAAATATATTGCGGTTCCTTCACTGTCGCTGGGTCAAAATCCTGGAACTCCCTCCCTAACAGCACATGGACTGCAGCGGTTCTAGAAGGCAGCTCACCATCACCTTCACAAGGGTAATTAAGAGACAGGCAATAAATGTTGGCCTAGCCAGTGACGTCCACATCCCATGAATGAATTAAAAAAAACACTGAATGCATTTGGACAAATGAATTGTCCAAGGCAATAGTGGAGATGGACATCGTTGCAAACTGAAAAGGGAGTTTGTAGCTTTTTGATGGAAGAGTGGATTGGAAGGTAAAGGGATATATTATGGCCTTTCTTGAACCCTGTGATCAGCCAGATAAACGGAAATGGTGTTTTCTGATGCTTTCTTGTAATTCAATCAACTACAAAAGGCACGATTCTCAATCTGTTGTTGCTCTCCTCTACTTCTCTCCCCAGAGTGGGCCTCTGGGAAAGGCTTGTGCAATCGAATTCCTTCAAGCTGGATCTGCTGCTGGCTGTTGCACACATCAGCCCTTGCAAAAGGTAGACACTGCAGGAAACTCATGGCTCCTTGATGCCATGCTCGGTCAAATTCTGCCTTGATGTCAAGGCCAGCCTTGATTGCCTAGGTGGTTAGGAGAGGAATTTCCCAGATTTTAAAAATCCATTTTCCCACCTCTCCCAGGAGATGATATGGCTTAAGGTGCAGTGGAGAGTGCACGCGTTGTCACACATAAGGAATCACAGTTGTTTGGGACATATGCTGGGTGGACCTGGGGATCCTTGCCTGTCTATCATGATTCGTATGTTCATATTTATAGTCCACCCAGTGCTGCACTGCACCAGGCACGGGACAGGAGAGGAGCTGTCAAATCTTTCCTGCTGTCAGAACAAAGTCAATCAGCAAGCTTATATTGTTAACCGCAGCTGATGGGGGGGGATCCAGGTGCTCGTTTTAAATGTAAAATACCCATTAACTTGTAGAAACTGAAAACTCCAGGGAAGTGGCTTCTCGCCACCAGTGAATGGCTTCGGTGAGGACTGACTTTGAGGAGTTACTGAGGCCGACAGTGAGACTAAGCTGAATTAACATGACTGTAAGTTTTAATAAAAGCCTGGGGTAATGAGTGATGTTAATTCAGCTCCTTCAGACTGTCAAATTGTCAGAATCATTTATTCCTTCCAGCCTGGCCCCTGATGGTATCAAAGTGCACTCTTTAAAATCAGAGACAGAAAACAAATCAAAAGGAAGTCAGTTAAAAAGAGCTAAGATTTAACCATTAAAGAAAAAATCACTCTTTCAACTCTATTTTCTTTAAATTAAACAAGAATCCAGCCCTATGCGGTGAATTTTAATCCTCAAGCCTGGATGGGTTTGGGTCTGGTGGGAAGTAAAAACTGAATAATCTGAAACCCACCCAGAACCCACCCGCTTCTGGTTTTAACATGCTGGCATCAGTAAAAGTGACCATTCTCATAAAAACCTGACTGCCTCACTGATGGAAGGAAGCCTGCCTTCCTTATCTGGTTTGGCCTCCCTGACTCAAGTTCCACTACCAAAATGGTTGACCCTTAACTGGGCTAGTATGCTATTCAGTTGTATTAAGGGCAAGGTAGGGCTTGGGAACAAATGCTGACAAGATTACATGGCACATTTGAAAAGTCAGATGAACTTCCTATTACATATTATGATGCTGCTAATACTTTATTTCCTCTTTCATGGGACGTGGGCATCACTGGCAAGGCCAGCATTCATTGCCCATCCCGAATTGCTCTTGAAATGAATGAGGGGCAGTTAAGGAAACCACATTGCTGTGGGCCTGGTGTCACATGTAGGTAAGGCCAGGTAAAGATGGCAAATTTCCTCATTAGCCAACCAGATGGGTTTTTAAAACAACAATTAGAGCAGCTTTTTAATTCCAGGTTTTCTTAATTGAATTCAAATTCCACCAGCTGCCATGGAGGTGCCAGCTGTGGCTCAGTTCATAGCACCCTCGCCTTTGAATCAGAGGGTTGTGGGTTCATGTCCCACTCCCGGAAAACCAAGAACTGTGATTGTACTCGAAAGAAGTTGCAATCTGTGACTGTTGGTAACTCAAAAGAGTTTCCACCAGCTGCCATGGGATTTGAACCCATGCCCCCACCCCCCTGCACAGAATTAGTCTGTCCCTCAGGATTACTACTCCAGTGACTATGCCACCATCCCCCTATGTAGTAGGTTGCTTTCCTTTAAGTGTCAACTTGTCCTACTTTTTGCAGCAACAGTGACTGCTAACACGTCTACTCTGCAACAACAAGTCACCTGTGTATGACAACATTCATAGACTATCATGACGTAATTCGCTGCTGATTGCTGGGAAATTCAATGTCAAGATTTGTTAGAATAAAATATTCCAAAGAAGTTTGTCAAAATTTGCTGCTAATAAAGCACAAAAAATCAGATTAAAATGAAAGCTCATTTTATGAAGTTATTGTACTCAGTAATCATTCAATAATGCTGTCTTTTCATTGTTACGCTGCAACATTAGGAAGGCACGGTGCTTAATATTTCCAAATTGTGTGCTTTGCCCAAGTGCTAATGCTTCATTAAATTGGCTTCTGTCCAAGTAAGCAATTATCTCTAAAATGCAAATTAAACTTAAATTAAGAACTTAATGACTGACATTTTAAAGATAATAGGAAAAATTATGCCATTCAGCAAAAGTGTGCATGGGTTAGAAACTAAAAGCATAAAAGTGAAATTCTAAACCCCAGCGTTGTTTTTATTTTACTTTTAACATGGGGTCTCTAAAGATTCATTATTATAATGGTCATTATCTACCTATATGCATTATGTGTAAATTACAGTGATATCTAATTAGGTGGATGAAATTTGGCAAAGTGTTAGATAGCAGAAATGGAAAAGTGAGTAGAGAGTATGGTGACTGTGCAGTTCCTACAACTGAGTTCTTAGTTCTCAACCCTGAATTGGAGTTTAGCTTGAACTTGCCACCGTTCGATGGCTTATTTTAGTTCAATTGCTAGACAGAAATCTGTGTAAATGTAAGAACATAGGCAGAATTTACACTGTTCGGATATAGACGCACTAGAGTTGTGCATCTTCAGAGCAGACTGAGTGGGACATGAAGTTTATGGCCAAGGTAATGCACTTTAAGAGCAGCTTGAATTAGGAGAAATTGAGCAATAAACAAAAGTATTTTTGTTCAGTGCTTATTGCAAAACCTGGGAACTTATAGACAATCAAACATGTTATTAAATTAAAGAATAAGGGACATTTACAAATAAGTATCATCTCTGAGAGGAAGCAGTTTTTGATGAAATATGTGAAATAGAAGTGTGTGAAGATTAATCTAAAGGTCAACTTTTTTATTGTTGTGGGAAATAGAAAGAATAGTCTGTGCAGCTAAATAGAATCAATGCATGCGGATAAAGATTTTGAAGCTTACAGAATACGGGTCTAACAGCTTTTGATCGACTAGACGGCCCTGTTATTTATCAGGACTGGTCCCTTGAGTGGAGCAGAGGAGTGGAGTGGAGGACGGAAAACCTGGAAGTCCTGGTCTATGCAAGTTGTGCAGTTTTAATGTTACAGTGTGTGTCTTTTTTTCTCCAACAGCATCCCTGCCCTGAAGCCAGTCTGATTGACAGGCCTGGCTCCCTGTTGGGCAAGAACGTGCCAGGAGAGGCTGCAAGTCAGGAGCAGGAAGGGCAGCCTGCTGCTGGGATAGTAGTGGCGTTGAGGATTCAGGTGAACTGAATTCTCGACGTATCACAAAAGATTATATAAACCACAAATTCAGTGGTTTTAGCCGTGATTCATTTGGGTTAAAGTTCCCCTATCTTTTGCACTGGTTCAACTGATTGAGCCCGGACTGAACTGACGTATGACTGGCAGAAAGGCAACCCCTTAATGTTTATTCTACCGACTGCCTGGCCTATTGTTTATTTAGGAGGGCGAAAGGTTAAGCTCTGCCTGAGATTATATAGGCCACACGTGACAGGCCACGATGAGGCCAGGGAGTGCAGGCCAGCTGTTTAGAAGACTGGTAACATACCACTGAGAAGAGGCTGGTTGCATCGGTAGGGTGGTGGCAGCTGAGCGACATCCTCCAGCCGTTGGCACAATGCGCGGAAAAGGTGACCAACGTGGTGAGTGCTTCCCAGCACGATGCTCTGCAGGTAGATCGGTTCAATGAAATGACTCAGGAGAGATCCTTGAGCACCCAGAATGTTCCACCTGAAATACAGGAGAGGTTTAGCGAGTCAACCAAAAACAAAAAATGCACTTTTTTCTCGTTTAAATTTCATTTTTGAATCATTTCACTGTGTCAGGATGTGTTTGTTCTAAACAGGGGCCTCAACCAGATTGCTCCCAGCTGAGCACTTTTCATTTGAACCTGTAGTTAATTTGGCGTAACCAGCTCCTCATCTGCTAATTGCGCTACACTGCAATTAAGTGTTGAATGGGCAGTTGGGCTAATGACAATTTAGTACAGACACTTGTACACATGTGTCTGATATATTTGTGACCTGCATTTTTATTTGGGTAACAGATTAAACACAGGATATATTGATGTTAATATAGTAGGTTCACAAATCAGAAATTGAGAAATACAGCCAGACTTTTTGCTATCGGCTACTCTTTCCCTCCTTGAAATATTTTCAGTCATGAGAATATAAAAGCAGAAGAAATTGGAGCAGGAGTAGGCCATAAGGCTCCTTGAGCCTGCTCCATCATTCAATGGTTGATCTACCTGAACTCCACTTTCCTAGCCTATTCCCACATCCCTCGATTTCCTTAGTGAACAAAAAGCTATCGGTCTCTGTCCTTAATACTCTCAACTACTGAGTGTTAAAATTCCAAAGATTCACAGCCTTTTGAGTGAAGCGATTTCTCCTCATCTCAGCCCTACATAGCCGATCCCTCATCCTGAGACTAATGCCTGGATTTCCGTCCTCAAGGCGGGTAACGTGAGTCGAGAAATTCTCCCAGGGAGAAACTCCCCTGAATGGTGGGATCTTTGTTGCGGGAAGCTGGGTGCAGGATGGAGCCTGACCCAACATTCCTTGCTACCCAATGCCCTCGACTGAAAGTTTTTGTGCGTCGATGCCAAATTAGGAGAGGTTTGCGATTGACTGAAGAAAGGCAAATAAATCAATTGTGTTTATTGCACCTCTCATGATAACTCTCCTGCTCTTCATTCAAATAATATCGCTGGATCTTTGATGTCTACTGGAGAGGGCAACCAGCCTTAGGTTTAATATCTCATTTGAAAGACAACTCCTCTGACAGTGTTGCACTCCCTCAGTGTCGCACTGAGTATGATCCAAAGAGAATTCTGACACTCGTGAACAAGAACAATGGTCACGTGGATGAGGTAATGGAGGGTGACTGACAACTGTGGAGCTGAACACCAGCAGTAAACATGGCTTTAGGTGAGAGTGAAGATGGGTGGAGAATTTTTCTGTTATGAAGTTGAATATGTGCTGGGGATATCCTCAGAGTCGCTGACGTTCCTTTGCCATAACATCACTGGAGGGGCGGCGGAGACTGGGTTCAAGGTGTTTACACCAAAAAGCCATCGAAGCTCAGAGACTCTGAGGAAATTCTCAGTCACACAATTTGATCAAGAAGCAACAAATCAAATCCAATAGTTTAACATCCTTGTGTAAAATATTAAAAAATGCTGCGTAAGGGTGGCTAGAGTGCTGGAGAAGCTGCATGCTGTTGCACTGACAATGAACTAGTACGAATTGATCAGAAGCTGCTGACTTGGCTCTGCTCAAGTTCACGTTGGAGGTAATCAGCTTTATTGTGGGCAAACTGGACTGTTTAATGCACACCTAGGGGCAACTTGAGCAGGCAATGGAATGAAGTGGAACACGAACCTGCTGCACCATGGTGCACTGAGATGGGAGTCCACCCCTAACTTCTTCACACCCCTGTTACGATCAGGTGAGGAGGGGGTCAATTGGCTCCCCTCTTCTCCACCCCCTCTGCCCCCCCATTTGACTGCAGCAGGGTTGTGTTAAAATGGATATACTTGCCAATTCAGTGCCCGGTTAATGTTCATGTGCTGTCAGGAAGATATAATAATTTTCATAATGTTATTGGAATTTATTGTAAAGCAGAGTAATGGAGGTGTGTGTGTGTGTGTGTGTGTGACTTAATTGGATTAAAGGCAGCTGGTCTGAAGGCTTTGGTGTAACAGAAGATAAGCGAGGTTTGAAATGTTAAGTAGGTAAACATAGGTGTAAAGGGAACCTTTGCATTTTTAAATAAACCAGACTAGCTTGAATTCAAAAGAGGGGTTGAAATATTTCACCTAGCCAGGAGATCAATGTTAATGTTTAGTTCAGCAATGTGTCACATGCAACATTAAATGAGATTTTATTTTGTGCTATTGGCCTCAGTATGCTTCATTTGTTCTGTAGATGCAGGGTAGGCCATTATGTAATGATGGACGTGTGTCTCCTGAAACTTTATTGCAAAGGCACAGAGTGTATGTTAGTGGCCAAGGAAATGGTCCTCTCTGGGATCGAGTATGGAGCCTGCAGCCCTGTGGTGGTGGCTCTTATTTGGTAGCCTAGCTGAAGAAGCGTTCGATCAAAGCGTCCTGGATGTCCCTGCCTCTCTGGAGGTTACCCAGGTCTGCGTCCACATCCTGTGCGTTCTTCTCACTGTGCTCATCTTGGGACTGACTACTGGACTTATCATCTGTTGCCTTGCCATTGCGTCCACACCCTCTTCCTCCACTGCCTCCCCTTTGCCAGTGCCAGATTGTGGAGAGCGCAGCATGCCACCACTATCTGTGACACCCGCTTTGAGGTGTATTATACTGCGCCCCCTGACCGGTCCAAATAATGGAAGCGCATCTTGAGAAGACCAATGGTCCTCTACCACTGCCCTTGTACAGCCATGACTCGTAACGCTTCTCTGCCTCTGTTCTTGGATGACGGAGAGGCGTCATGAGCCACCTTTTCAGGGGATAGCCCTTGGCACCCAACAGCCATCCATCCAGTCAGGCTGGAGCACTGAAGAGCCTCAGCACCTGGGAGTGTCTCAGGATGTAAGCATCATGGGAGCTGCCTGGGTACCTTGCACAGACTTGCAGAATCTGCATTTTGTGATCACACACTATCTGCATGTTCATGGAGCCAAAGGCACCAGGCTCACCAGCTGGCACCATGATGGCCATATGTGTGCAGTTGATTCACCCTGGGCATGGGGGAACCCAGCAATTTCTGTGAAGCCTCTGGCTCACTCAGCCTGGCTGGCCTCATCCATGTGGAAATGAATGAAAGTCAATGCACGCCTGAATGGAGCTTCTGTCATCGGTTTGATGCAACTGCGGACAGCTGAATGGGAGACTCCACACAGATCCCCCACTGATCCCTGGAAAGAGCCGGAAGCATTGATGTTGAGGGCCACTGTGACCTTCAGAGCCACTGGCATGAGGTGTCCACCCACACAGTCAGAGCTGATCTCAGGGCCAATCCCTTGACAAATGGAGTTGACGGTCTCCCTGCAGAGGCGGAGCCTCCTTTGGCATTCCACCTCGGACATATTGAGGTAGCTGCATCGCCGCCTGTAAACCCTGGCAGCAGGATAGTGGCATTTTCTGTGGCTCCTTCCACCTTGAATTTCCTGCTCGCCCTGCCCCCGCTGTGCCTGCGCTTCTCCTCCCACAGGTCGCTCCCCTGGAAGCTGCATAGAGACACCTGGCCTCCTCTCCCTTCTGCCCACCTCCTCCTCCTCAGAGGAGGTGCCTCCAGCAGAGACCACAATCCCCAATACCAGGGTTATGGAAGGCTGTCTGATACCTGGAAAGGTCAACACAGTCCGAATCCTCTGGGGGCCCGGAAGACAACGATGAGTCCTGAAATGAAGCCTGGAAATGCTCAGAATGAAGCCCTGAAGTGAAATGGAGCTGTCCAGTTCACATAAGCAACCAACAGCACATGATCTCCAAAACTGCTCACTGCTCACATTGACAATGCTGCTGATCCTTCTTATCCCACCTATGGATGAGCTTTTGTAAATTGGGGCCTGCCTGTTTTGCCCGTGTGATGGCCGAAAAATTGCACAGGTTACATAAAGTTGGTGGCAATTGGTGTGTCAAGGGCCTTAATTGGCCTCTTAATTAATGGTGGGTGCGCCTCCATCTCCCACATGTACCCGTTGAGCAAAATATCGTGAGAGTGTGCATTGACGTCGGGACGCTTGGCCAACATCGCGTGTTATTTCACACTCGAGCGGGTCAGGCGCGTGCCCACCCACTGAGCCAAAAATTCTGCCCTATATGTCTTACTGTTGCCTTAGTGTAACTGGCGTTTCGATTAATTAGGGGATTTAGAAGTTATCATAGTAATAATTCGTAGATCTATGCATGTGCTTAAAATCATTTCTTATATTAATAAAGGTTTAATTTAGTTTTGTAAGAAACCTATAAGACTTGGTGGTTTTCTTTTTACTGAATTCAATGTCTGCATCTCAAAATAAGTACAAATTGCAAATAGCTGTGGCAGCTGCTTCAAGTTTCCCTCTGGGATTTGGGCAGCTTGGCATCCGCCTGCCATATCAGTGCTGTGATCATAAAAGACATTAGCCGATGGGTTTATTTGAGTTTTAATAAAGAAAAGAGGATAGCTTATATTGTACTTAACCCGCTCTAAGTAAAATAAAAAAATACACTCTGACTTTCGCAAACAAATGCACTCAAAGTTTGCACATGTGCAAATAGATTGCAGAATGGGAAAATGTTGATTAAGCAAATTCCGTAACATCCTTGACCCTGGAACCTAGGAGGCACCATACCATCCTGGAGTCACGTCTACAGCCGCAGAAGCACCTGTCTACCCCCCTCACTAATGAATCCCTGACCACTATTGCCCTTCCTCCTCCTGCCCTGAGCAGCTGGACCACCCACAGTGCCATGGCCTTGGCTCTGGTTGGCCTCCACTCACTCTCACCATTTTCCAAGGCCAAAAAATGGTTTGCGAGCATGATGTACTCAGGGGGATTCCCTCACTACTTGCCTAGACACCTTCTTCTGTCTGGTGGTCACCTATTCCCTCTCTGCTTACATTAAGCTGCGGGGTGACCACGTCCTGAAACATGCTATCCATGAACCTCTCAGCCTCATGAATGCACCATAGTGCCCCCAGCTGCCGCTCAAGCTCCAAAACCCAGAGCTCGAGTTGCTCCAGTCGGAGGCACCTCCTGCACACATGGTCATCCAGACCGCCAGGAGTGTCTAGGATTTTCCACATAGCGCAGGATGTGCAAATCTTGGGACTGAGCTCCCCAGACATATCTTAACTAAATAGAATATGGGCCTTTCCTTTTATTTTACCCTTACTCCTACTTGAGTATACACTAGGTGCTAGATCCTCCTCTCACATTCTCCTCTAGGCGCTGCTGACTGCCTGTCCCAGGGTCCTCCTCTCTCAATCTCCTCATGGACAATCATGGCCATTGTATTCCAATTGTACTTAATTAGAGCATGTCTGGGAATCCTTCTCTCAGCCTAAGTCCTAGTGTCCAAGTGATTAAGACTAATGGTCTATCTCCACCCAGTTGATTTTTTTTTTATTCGATCATGCGAAGTAGTCATTGTTGGCTAGGCTAGCATTTATTGCTCATCCCTAATTGCCCTCGAGAAGGTAATGGTGAATACCTGGATGCTATGCTAATGGGATAGAGGATGTGGTCCATTTACATTGCCCTGAGGTCACTTTCTTTGGTTTTTGTGGACAGGTAGATTCTATCTTAATGGTGTTGGAATGTGAAAGCTATGGTAATACTTTGGCTGGGAGCTCAAGTCACTGAATTGCAGCTTTAAAAAAAAATCAACTCAGGGATTCTAGCTGGTAGAATCAAAAAACATTTTTTGACACAAACCAGGCTTTGATGACACCCCTGAGCCGCAGGGGAACACTAGTAGAAGTCAAGTACCAGTGTGCTGCAGGGAAACACTTCAAGAGCTCAGTACTTCTGCACTGAGAGAAGGGTAGCTGGGGAGTGGAGAGGGTGAAGAAAATGTCCAAATGAGGGTTGT
The DNA here is from genome assembly GCF_964194155.1 of Cetorhinus maximus. NCBI lineage: Eukaryota > Metazoa > Chordata > Chondrichthyes > Lamniformes > Cetorhinidae > Cetorhinus > Cetorhinus maximus. The sequence continues at coordinate 31,742,659 of NC_135881.1, forward strand.
TGTTGTTTATATTATGTATCCCTTTCTGGGTTTGCTCTGGTTAAGGTTATATGACCTTTGTCTTGTCGGTTGGTTGGGCGGGGGAGGGGTTGACGTTTGCGGGGATACTGGGGGCTGAAGGCCTGATACCCCAAAGGGACAAAAATAACAAAACTATTGAAAAGGATTTACACATGAAAAATTAACATTACTCCAAACCTTTTATGCTGCCAAACATAAATAAGAGCTCGTATTCTGTAAACTCAACTTTACAACATAAACCTAATGAAACCAAAGCAAATGAAAAGCACCTTTGTCATATTTGTCAAACCTTATAAATATTCATATCTGTATGTACTGTAATCTACTCCACTGAGGACCGAAAACAACGTGAGAGGGAGAGAGAGACAGGTATACAGCACCAACTGCATGGCCCCATGGAAAATCAAGTTCCAGTTAAGCTGCCATAGGCAATATTTTTGCTATTACAGGACATCCATTTTAGATACACAGTCACTGCCCTTCTCTTTGATTTACTTTCTTATAGCACAACTGTTATTGAAATGAAGAATATTAGCAATCATTACTTCTTCATAATTGGTGGCAATGCTTTGCCTGATCATTTGAATTTGTACCCAAGGTAATTCAAGCTGAGATTCCTTGGCTGTTCCAGCAATTTCTCCTGTAACTTCAATGAGAGGCGAATGGAATAGCTACAACAAACTTCACAGGGATCCAGAAACAGGACAAAGTTCCGCTATCGTTTTGTGTTAGTGAGACTATCCAGTCCCCAAAACCCCACCCAACTCCAATATTTACAAGGCTAATGAGTGAAGGGATGGGGGTGATGGTAAGGCTGAGGTCATGGCCTCCTTAAGTCCCAGCCTCACAGGAGCCCAGCATAAATTTGGAGACTGGTTAACCAGAATGAGAAGTACCATGCTGGAGAAGGCCAGGGATGGGTCACACTATGGACCACTTGGGGCTGATGTGTGTTTATGAAGGGGGCTTTGAACCATCCTTACCTAGCAGTTCTGGCCAGGTTTCCTGGCAACTTGAGGCTGGTGGGCACCCCAGATGTATGCAAAGGCCTCATTTCCATTCACTGGGCAGGATTTTTGTTTTGGGTTGGGACCCCAGCGGTCCCGAACAGGGATGGCCAATTAATGGCCAGGCAATACACTTGTTGTCCACTTAAGGGTGGTGGGTTGGCATCCTAGGCTGGAGGGCCAATAGGAAGCCCTGCAGTAATGACAAAGCAACAGCCCCACTGTCTAAGGTGGGAGCTATGGATGCATGTAAGGTGTGTGGGGGTTGGGGGGGGGGGGTGCGGCGGCGGTGCCTAATGCTTGAGGCATCCTCTGAAGTTTGATTTTCTATTTAAAAAGACCATAGCTATCAGACCGTCATGGTGGAGGGGCAGCTGCAGCAACGATGTTGATGCAGGCAGGACCCTAGTGGCGTGGAGCGCTGGTGCCCTCTCCCGCCCCTACCCTGGTTTGTCTCTGGATGGCTGGCTCCATCCCCTGGACTTGTTTCAGTGGGTTTTGGGGCTTGAATGGATCGTGGTTTATAGAATCAGCGGGTTAGCTTGGAGGTTTGAGGGGAAGCACTCCCGCTTCCCCTGTCAAAAAGACGTGCCGGAAAGGCTCTCACCTTTCGGATCTGGCCCTTTTTGCCTCCCTCCTGCTACTGGCGTCCTTGAACCCTGGGAAAGCTGGCCTGGAGCCTTCGCGCCTAAAAATCTGTTAATACTTTGAGGCAGGCAGCCTCATTGGCATATTAAATGCCTGATCTGCCTCTCGAGAACAGATTAGTTATCAGTTCCCTGACCAGACAAGGGCATCCAGTGACATGCTGGGCTTGGTTTTTAGATTTTTGAAAAGTTAACCTGAGTAAACTGTACAGTGTTACTCTGCTTCTTCATTTATCCGAAGTTTGAAGAATCTTTCTTAATCATTCAGAATGTGGGCGTCACTGGAAGGCCAGCCTTTATTGCCCATCTTTGGTTGTCCTTAGCAAGCGGTGCTGAGCCTTCTTCTTGATCAGCTGCAGTGTAGTGGTCTGGCACAACTGAATGATTTCTGTGGGACTGGAGTTACGTGCAGGCCAGACCGGGTCAGGTTCAGGTCTGCAGCCCTTCTCTGAAGGGCATTAGCAAACCAATTGGGCTTATGTGGCAATCTGACAGCTTTTCATGATCGCTTTTGCTAATACCACCTTTTATTTTGCAAATTTTATTGTAAACTGAGCTCAAATTCTCAAACTGCCAAACTCGCATTCTCTAGATTATTGTTCCTGGCCTCTGGAGTATTAGTCCATCATGTTACCGTTTAAATAGCCAGATGGTGAAGGATAGAACACACATACAAACTTTTAGTTATAGCAACACATACTGCATATTATGTACCTTCAGCCAACACCAGACTTTCAGCATGGTCCTATATATATTATACATATATAGGAGCACAGGTGAGTCCCCAATTAATGTCCACCACCTCAATACAATTAACCCACAGTTGATATACAATTAACACACTACACTACATACTCACTACAGAGAGCCTTACAGTTATTACTTGTCTTTTAAGTCTAGCTGTACAATTCTATTTCCATGTCTTTACACACACCTCAACCTAATGGCAGTGAATCAGGCTGGTAAAAGAGGCCAACATTGTAAACATTAAAATTCATACAGTAGTCTAGATGTGCATGCATATGTTCTTCATTTTCTATTTAATAGAGTGGTAATATCATTATTGTTAAGAATGCAGATAAACTAAGATGATAAATCATTAACATCTTTTGATGAAACCAATGTTAATTCACTGGAATAATTTGCAATATTTCAGTTAAGCTACCAAATGCAATCAGTTTGTACGTTTAGTAACATTGAGTAACATGGGTTATTAATTTATAATAAACATTTGCTATGAAACATTTACAAATGTACTGCTATCAATTGCTGTTAAATTACATTTAATTCTAGTGCTCCCCTAATAGTTCTTACATTTTGTTTAAATATAGCTTTAATGTCCCTTGTGAGAAAAATAACATGACACACATTAACCCAAGCCCTTGCAACAGCAAAAACAAGCTACACTTTTGGAGAGTCTTTCACATTACTCAAGGTCCCTTAGAGGAAAACTTGCATTTATATAGTGCCTTTCATGACATCCCAAAACACTTTACAGCCAATGAAGTATTTTTGAAATGTAGGCACTGTTGTAAGGTAAGAGATATAGCAGGCAATTGGTGCACAGCAAGATCCTACAGACAGCAATGTGATAATGATCAGATAATCTGTTTTTGTTTTGTTGATTGAGGGATAAATATTGGCCACAAAAAAGAAATAACCCCATAAGATCTTTAGCATCCACCTTAGAGAGCAGAAGGGGCTTCAGTTTAGTGCCTCCCCTGAAGCAGCACCTCCAACAGTGCAGCACTCCTTCAGTACTACACTGGAGCATTATTTTAGGTTTTTGTGCTGAACTTCTGGATTGGAACCCACAACCTTTGACTCAGAGGTGAGAGTATTACCAGTTGAGTCATGGTTGACATCAGCATACCATGGTATTTTACAATGGGGCCCAGGGGATGGGAAAGCAGTTGAGAGAGGGGTAAAAAAAGGAACAGAAGTTGAGAGATGAATGAAACTCTGGATTTATCTTGAGCAGTTTGATGGTATCCCAAAATGAACTGTTACTCTGAGCTAGTTTGGAGTGAAGAGCCAGTTTATATATATCCTTAATCAATTCATCAGATCTTTAACCTTTGTCACCACCTAAATGAGTTTAGTGCGGGGAACTGAATTTTATATATTGGAATGAAATATACTAGGACTAGGATGTTCTTACTTTCTGTAACTAGAGTTTATTTTAAATGACAAACATTACGAATGATGTAAACAGTTCCATATTTACATCAGGATTGAAATTTTATAGGAAGTATGAGGATCTTCTTAGTGTAACCAAACATGTTCCTACATTATTTTTACATTGCTGATACCACATATACTCTATTACAGAGGGAGCATGAAGCTGTATTATATTCTAGTTTACAACAGCACTTACAGGAAAGGGTTGACGTTGATTTGGATGGATATTCCAGTACACACAAGCACATTAGTTACTGAGCACATGGAGCAGAAATGACCTGTAAAGTATTTTGAAAGATCTTTCCAGCTTTATGAAGCGAGTGGGGGTGCAAGGAGGAAAATGTGTCCTTCTTTTGCCAGTCTCTGTCGCTTGTGGTGATTCTGTGTCCACCAGGGTGAGCAGGTGGCCTTTTCCCAGGCCTTCACAAATATCTCTATAATCTGCCTGCTGCCAGTTGCATGTCAGTGGCCCAGTATAGTTCTTGCTCTGATCTTCCTCCCTGTTGAGAGTGCACCTGGCAACACCAAAGGCCAGGGCTCAGCAACATGGGGTGATAAAAAAAACTGTTGTACAGCCTGCCTCTGAAAACTCAGAGACAGAGGAAACAAAGGCCTGTAAAAGTTAAGGTTTCAGTAAACAGTTGAAAGCAAATTGTTTCCGAATGATGCAGGAATGCCTGCCTGAAAACTCGGCCGTGCAGTGACAGTGTGTTTTTTATCTAGATTATTTTACCTTTTAATGAATGTCTGCCTTTAACATCAAAGTGGATGCTGAACTTTCCATCACGTCATCACCATTTAAGTTTCTTTAGTCTTTACAGATATTCTAATATTCTGCCATAAATTTAAATCTAAATCATGTAATTATTCAATCTGGAGGAATATAACCGCATTCAATTATTTCCATAGGGATTTCTGTCTAATGTAACTTCTTTGGCTATGCCTTCATGAAGTGCTTTGAGATGTGTTTCTATGATAAAGGTCCTATGTAAATGCAAGTTGTTGTTATAAGGCTGTAGGTGCCAAGCTCAAACAGTACTAAACACTGCACTATCAGAGGCCACCCTTTGAATGAGACATTTTGAACTGAGATCAAATGCTCTCTCAGGTGGACGTAAAAGATCTCATTGCATTGTTTCAAAGAGTGTCCTGGCCAATATTTATCCCTCAACCAACAAACTGAAAATGGGTTATCTGACCATTGTCACATTGTGGTGTGTGGGAGCTTGCTGTACACAGGTTGGCTGCTACGTCTCTTGCATTACAACAGTGACTACTCAAATGTACTTCATTAGATGTGAAGGACTTTGGAACGTGCTAAGGCCGTGAATGGCGCAATATAACGGCAAGTCATTCTTTCTTCCTTTTACTAATGAGGTCTTGGTTTACTAGGAATTATGTTGGGAAATGCAATATGTAAAAAATGTTCCAGTCCAAGCTGACAGCTCCACCCATAAAATCATAATGGAAATCTCACCATTATCGCACTTTCAACAGTGTGAGATCCAACAACAAAGACTGGCGTCTGTCTCTTAGCAAGAGGTTCACAGTATGGGTGCTGTAAATCTCCAGCACTCCATTGCTGCCATGCACACTAATGAGTTCCCAAAGCATATTAAATCAGTGGCTAAACATTATGTATCTAATTTTTTACATCATTGTTCTTTTCATTAATTAACGTTTCTCCATCGTTAGTGCAATTATTGCAGTTGCCTTGCTGCTGTACATCGCCTTTCATGATTAATAAGTAGTCATTATATTTAGCTTCCCAAATCAGTCAATTAACAGAGAATACTTCGTGATAATTACAGACTGTTAAAGGCAATGTTCTGTACCTGGAGAGCAATCTGTTTTTTTGGAACCGGCGACACAGGTCGCCATATAAAAAAATTCCTTCAATAATTTTCTAAAACAAAAACAATTCTCTCTGTATTAACACAACAGCAGAATCAATACTGTGAATTAAAAACATCTTTTAATATCATGCAAGAGAAAGCAGCCATCTGGCATTAGTGATTGAGGGAGGAAGATCTCTGTCGGTGTGGGTCATTAAGGTAACATATTCATCTACTTAAATTCCAGTCTGAAAGCTTACATCAAATTGAAGATGATATTCATACATAAACAATTAGTCCATCTTTGCTGCCTCCAGGAAACATTTGCTGCATTCTGTCAACATAATTTGCATAATTGCACTTAATCCATGATCTAGTTCTATTTAATCCCAAGTAAATGTAACATGGTCAAGGCACAAAAAAAAAACTTTAGTGGCAGAGAGGTTGTCATTCAGTTTATATGGACTGTTTTACATTGCTGATGCACTTATTCAGTATTTAATCTGCAATCTTTCAGTTTTAGACACAATGGTCTAAATGTCTTATAGCAGGGCAATGAATGGAATCTGCTGTTAGTGAGGCTTGTCCTTGCCTTTTTAATCTCGATGATACTTTGCGCAGCAAGTTGCTGATGTGTGAGGCGGGAACTCTCTCTAGGGCATCTGGGAAGAGGGAAAGTAAGTGCTTTTCCTCAACCAATCAGATTGAAGGATTGTGAAATTACCAGTGAAAGGACTGAAAAGGAAGTGTAAATTCGAGTGGGTGAAAGGAATGTCAAAGCAGGTACAGAAAGAGGAATAAAGAGAGGGAAAGGAAGATTGATTACACAAGTGAAAAAAGAGATGGAAAGGAAAAGTCTTTTAAAAAATGCAATTAAAATGAAATCTCCAACAATTATTAAAATCAGAAGGATTGAGATTCCACACTCGCAATGGTTGATTTTCAGTGTCAGATGGGGTGATTGACAGTAATTAACTCATCGCTTAAAAGGGTATTTGAATTTGAAATGAATTGACCTAACTATCTGTGGTACTTCCTATCTACGGTGGAAGAATAGGATCTTCACACAGGTCAATGCATTTGAGTGGAGAGCTGGATGGCATGATGCCATTTTTGTGAAGCTAACAGTGAAACAGTGCATCTCCCACTGCAACTTTACAACTTCTGCATTTGATCTCCTATCTGCCCTTGATTGAAGTTGGTGTGGCATTTGCACAAAGGTAATGCAATGTGATTCACCTAGCCCGGCATGGAGTAGTAATCAATGACAATGATGAAAACTTTGCTTTTGACCTCAAGTAAACCCATTCCCAGGAGGTGCCATGGCCTTGAAGGAAAAGTGGAGGGTGTCGCTCTGCTGTGGGCTATTCACTGCACACGTAAAGCAATTCATGATTAACTCTTCAATGGAGTGACCAATACCTGGCCGCCAGGCTGATTGCTGGGCTCTTGCTCAGCATTTTGCTTTTCCCAAACGACCTTCATGTATTTTCTGGAGAATGTTGAGTCAAAGTCTTTTAGGGGTGACTAGTCTGTCATTAAAAACTAAGAAATCATTGATGATTGAGAGATGTTTTCTCTGTTCAAGGTATTGGTGTAGTACTGGGTTGTTAGGAGTATACTCCGGCCATCCATTCTGGCAATGCTCTTTTATTTTCATGCACTCACCATCCTGCTGTTGTGCTTGCTTAATTTCTTGTAATCTCTTTTCAGTGGCTGGTAAGTGTTTGGTATTGAGCAAAATATATACTTCTACTTCCTCAATAAAATTTAAATCTTGCAGCTTAACTCCTTCCACTGGACTCTTGATAATGCATCCACTGTTGTCTGGTACTTCCTTTGAATGTACTCAGCAACCGAATCGTATCTCACGAGCTGCAATCTGAGACATTGAATTCTAGGTGGCATTTTTGCAATTTCCTTTAGGGTTAAAACGAGTAACCAAAGGTTTGTGGTCGGTTTCAATTTTAAACCTTAATCCCAGGACATAATCAGAGAACTTCCCGCAGGCCCATGTGGCTACTAATGCTTCTCTCTCAATGGTTCGCATACCTCTTCTCTGTGTCCATGAGAGATCTTGAGGTGCAATAAACTGGTCTTCTTTGTCCATCTTTTTGGACTACACTGCACCCCAAGTCTGCAGATGATGTACCTGCTGTTACAATTGTTCACAATTCTGTATCATAATGTGCTAGAGTTTTTGGTGAAATTAGAAGGTTTTTGACCTTGTGCAAAGCATTTTCCTGGTCCACATTCCAGCACCACCGTTGACCTTGACGCAACAGTTGTCATAACAGCTCATTGATTTCCGCCAAGTTTGGTACAAATCTGTCTATTTGATTGACCATTCCAAGTATTCTTTGTAATTTTGCAATGTTTTTAGGCTGTGGGAACTCTTTAAGACCTTGGTTTTCTGCGGGTTGGCCATAATTCCCGAAGCTTGCACAATGTGGCCAATGAATTTTAGACTTTGTAAATTTACGTTTGTTATTTAATGTCAAACTGCTTCTTGTAGGAGGATTTTGAGAAGGGCTCTTACACAACGGTTATGTTCTTCCCTTGGTGAACCATGCATGAGAATGTTGTCCATATGGAATATTACTCCTTCCATGCCTTCCAGGGTCTGAGATGTTGTTCTTTGCAATATTTCAGGTGCAGAATCAATTTCAAATGGTAACCTGGTAAAATAATAATGACCAAATTGGGGGTGATAAAAATAGTTAGCAACCTGGTTTCTTTGTCCAGAGGCAACTGCCAAAAGCTGCTGTTGGCATCCAATTTTGTGAAGAGAGTGCTTTTTTGCTAATTTGGCCTGACTTTCACCCATTGATGCCATCGATGGATCTTGTGCTCTACTGACTTGTTTAATTGAGTCAAATCCACACAGATTCTAGTGGAACCATTGGGCTTTGGTGCTGTGACCATTCTAGAACACCACTTTGTCGGTATGGTCACTGGAGAGATGATCCCATGTTGTAGCATGTGTTCAGCCTCGCTCTTGTCTTTGTCTAAGAGTGGGTGAAGGACCTTCCTCATTGTGAAGAGACTACAGGCTTAACGTCTGCCCTTAGGGTGATGTAATATCCTGCTTTCAGCTTTCCTGATTCTGAAAAAATGGATGAAAATTCGGTCCTGAATACCTCACTAGACTGCTAGTCAGCAATTTCATCACTCTTGTAAATGGGCCTCAGCTGCAAGCATGCTTTTCTGCTTAATAATGATGAATCCTAGCTTTGTATAATGTACACGGGTTCCACAATTTCTTTAACCTTTTATCTTAAACTTGACAATTGTTGGCCTTTTACTATTACTGTTGTCCCTCCTGGACTTTACAACTGGATGAAGAGTGGCTGTAATGTGATACTTTTAAGCCATTTAACTTCATCAGATAATACCGAAACACCTGTGCCAGTATTTAGCTTGAATTCTGTGGGTGACCATCAGCTTCTAATGCTCCAATAATTATTTTCTGTTTCATTAACTTCTCCTAAGGAGGTTATTTGTTTTTTTATGCGGTTCTTCCATTTCTTGGATTTTATTTTGTTTCATTGTTATCTCTTTCTTCCTAAGGGCTAAAGGAACTTTGGATCTGCAGACTATTTTAAAATGCCCTAACTTCCCATGGTTGAGGCACTCAGTTCTCCTGCTGGGCATTCTTCCCGCTTGTATAGGGGTTTCCTGCCACACTGACAGCACCTCAAGATGGTGGTTGTTGCACTTTTTCCCGATTTCGTGGGCTTTTGTTTCACTGTGCTCTTTTTTTTTTTTGTTTGACATATCACAGAATCACAGTGCAGAAGAGGCCCTTTGACCCATCGAGTCTGCACCGACACGTGACCTACCTACCTGACCTACCTACCTAATCCCATTTACCAGCACTTGGCCCATAGTCTTGAAAGTTATGATGTGCCAAGTGCTCAACCAGGTACTTTGTAAAGGGTGTGAATCAACCTGCCTCACATGGCTTCACACATTTTTCCCCAAGGGACATCACTTACCCCACAAATAGCCCCTCTGCTTTGCTTCCGCACCTTGTCAGTCACTGTATTTGCACTGCCTTTGTGAGAGTCAAATCTTCCCTCATTTGCATGAGGTCTGATAGGGTTTCATTGAAGACCCCAATTACTATACAATCGCATATTTATTCATCTCTGTGGATGCCATTATCACAATTCTCTGTGAGTCTGCACAGGTCATTTATAAATGAGTCCATGGATTCGCCCAGTTTTTGCCTCCTCTTATTAAATTTTGCTCGCTCAATGATCACATTTTTTTGAACACTGAAGTGTGAAATGAATGCCTGGACTTCCTTAGATGAGTTTGAAGTCTCATCGCTGCCCTTTCTGGCAATAACATCATTTGTTATGGCCCCTACTCCATAGAATAAAGTACTGACTAATCCTTCTGTTCCTTCTCATCCAAACCTGAAGCTGTTCTGCACCTGGAAAAACTCTTCTTCCAATTGTCCCAGTGTTGAGCTTGTTGGGAGCCTTCAGTGCTTTGGAACAGTTCTGGGAATGGCAATGTAGACTCCTTGCTTCTGCTGTCCTCTCCTGGAGTTTTTATGGGTCTTAATGCTCTGTCCGCTGCCACCATGTTTTACCTTGAGTTTCGGGTCTAGGTGGAGTTTCTTTAGGGTTTGCCTGTTACCTTAAGAATGCTACCATAGACTGTTATTCATTAAAAACATTATTTTTATGTATAGATCTATGTACAGCTTAGTACTCTACACGCTTCCCATCAGATTTCAGTCTCTTAGTCATGTCACATTGCATCATAGTTACATCAGTGTCAGGTGCTCCTGATGTTAACCCTTTACTCTACAGTGTATACTGATTTATAGAATGCCCCCCCTTTTTATCATTGGTGTCTTATTTGACACCTCCATTTGGCAGACTTCTTCGTAAAATAAACTGATTAATCCCCCTTTTCTGTGTGTTTGTGAGGGGAGAACAATGGTAATGTCACTGGACTAGTAATCCTGAGGCCCAGACCAATGTTCTGGATTCAAATCCCATCATAGTAGCTGGTGGAATTTAAATTGAATTAATCAAAAAAAAAAAATCAGGAAAATAAAGCTAGTCTCAGTGATGGTGATCATGACAACTATTGTTGACTATTGTAAAAACCCATCTGGTTCGCTAATGTCCTTTACGGAAGGAAATCTGCCGTCCTTACCCAATCTGGCCCACACGTGACTCCAGACTCATAACAATGTGATTGACTCTTAACTGCCCTGGGAAATGACCAAGCAAGCCTCTCAGTTCAAGGACAATTAGGGATGGGCAACAAATGTTGGCCTTGCCAGTCATGCCCACATCCTAGGAAAGGATAAAGAAAACTGATATAGTCATTGGGATGAGGGATGCTGGTTCTGGAGAAGGGAATACATTTCTGATTTTGCCAGCTGACGTCACCAGCAAATACTTCTGGCATAATGTGAACAGAATGCAGCTTATGGATTCTCTAGTCCACTTCAAATATGCCTGTCAGTACCTCCTGGGTCTCGGAAGAAGATTATTTACTGTTTCAACTGGATATTTAAGTAACTCACGTTGTCTTCCCTTGCAGTTGCTGATTTACTCTTCTTGTTATGGGCAGTTTTATGTTGTTTACAATAAGAACTGGCCTTCCAGATTCACTACACTTAGTACCCTTAAAACCAGCAGGGAGAGGCGGCTTCCATCCCATCAACTTGGTCTGAACTAAAAGCCTCACTGCGCAAGTAAAACCATAGCGATGTAATGATAGTGCCACACAGATTAGTTTTTCACTAGAGGATCTTCATTGTCACGTGTTCTTCTGTTTCTTGTGCTTCATTCTTATGATTTATAGCTTGAGGATATTTCTCTAGTCAGCACATATTACCACAGACATTTATTGATGTATGGTTTATCTGGCCGTTACTGCTTCTTCTCAGTAGAGGGTACTGTTGTATAATGTTACAGTCAATGGTAAATTTGAGTTGTGAGGGGAATGCGCTATTTATGCTTCATGTTCAGTAATGACCTATGCAACTCCAAAGAGGAAACATAAGCCATTTTTTTCCCCTCTGAAAGTGGGAAATTCTGCAGAAACTTCCAGAGCAAAATCTCCAGAATTGATCAATTAAAGACACAGTACAACCAGTCTATCCAGAGTACGCTGTAGCAACAAAGTTAGGTTATTGGCCTGAAATGTTGGCATCGTGAGGCACCTGCTGCCATTTTTACTGGCAAGTTGCAGGGTTTGCTTGTGTCACATCTTGGAGAATGGCAGAACATCTCATTATCATACTTAAATTAGGCTGCCATTGTGCAGATGGGAGCCCCTGACTTAAATTGTTCATTGTAACTCTGATCAGTGACCAGAAAGGCTTTGAGAATAGTTGCTGATGTCTTTCTGGTCGGTGGGCAGTAGGAATTATGGTGATCTTGAAATATTCAAGGGGGGGTCACTCATGAAGTTGTCCTTATTAAAAGGCTGCGTTTATTTGAACAAATTGGACAAGTGCAGAGATTCCTATACAGCCTGATAAACTCAATTGGTAGTTAAAGGGACTCTTAATCCCAGGGTCACGGTTTCAAGCCCCACTTTGGATTATGATTTTATTCTTAAATATTCCAAGAAATTTTAATTTTTCTTAAATTTTTAACAGGCTGCTGGTGGACGGACAGTATTTGCCTGTTACTCTCAGGCATATACATTGACGACTGGAATAACTGTTCGAAAAACAGTATTGCTTTCTTTAATAATTTGCAAGCCTCCCAGAAGGAAAAAAACAGTAAAAGCTGGGGTATAAGAGTACTGGTCCGAACTGGTCTTGCATACCTTACAATGGAACACCAGTAAAACTGGAGTATAAGAGTACTGGTCTGAACTGTTTTTTCCTTCTGGGCTTTACCTTAAATAAAACTCTCCATCATAAATAAAGCTCCAAAATAAGGTCCATCGTAATCGGTTAAATGGTCAACACTGAAGACATTAGCAGAACATACAGTTACGAAGGAAACATATTCAAGTTCTTCCACTAAAGGTAAACTCTTATTTTCAACAATTAAGTGGAGAGATGTCCCCAACTTTGGCTAGCTATGGGAACACATGAACTCAAGAATTAGGAGCAGGAGTAGGCCATTCGGCCACTTGAGGCAGCTCTGCCATTCAATGAGACCATGGCTGACCTGATTGTGGCCTTAATTCCATCTATCTGACTGCCCCCCATAACCCTTGACTCCTCTGTCGATCAAAAATCCATCTAACTTGGCATTGAAATTATTCACTGACCCAGCCTCTAGTGCTCTCGGGGGAAGAGAATTTCACAGACTAACGACTCTCTGGGAGAAAGAAATTATCCTAATCGCAGTCTTAAGCGAGTGACCCCTAATATTTAAACTGTGTCCCCTAGTTTTAAATTCCCCTACAAGTGAAAACATCCTTTCAGCATCCACCCTGTCAAGAGATTTTAGGCGTATATATGCACCTATGGAGGTCAAGTGCCCTCAGGATTTTAAGTTTCAATAAAATCACCTCTCATTCTTTTAAGCTCCAACCGTTTAAAAAATCTGAAAATGATAGAATTTCAAGGTGAAGCAATGTTGAAACAAACCATTAAACAATAATTATAATTATACTTTCCATTACAAGAAACTGACTGTTAAAATGGCTACTCTCTGAGGAGTTGCAACTTTTTTCCATTAACTGATTTTGTTGTAAGGAGAGTTTTAAGACATGAACTTGCAAACAAATGCATAATTCAGCACCAGAAAGCAGAGCTGCACTTAAAAGCATCTCTCACTTTAAACAGTCATAGGCAGTGGGTGGAATCGTCCCAGCTTTGCACTAAGTTTGGTAATGGGCAGGAAAAAGGACGTTTTATCTACCGGCCACAATGGCGGCTTTTCACGCCGTGTCATCTCAACCCCGCCTCATTAATCAGGCATTCCCGGGAAACACGCTGTTTCGATGGCGGATGGACTCTCCTTTGCCCGCCATGCCATCACCTCGCCGCTTCCACCTGCCGGGCGCCATATTTAAAGGGCTGCCACGTGCACACCTGTCAATGCTTCCAGACCAGGACTGCTGCAAAGAAGACATGGTCCCGAAAGGCAAGGGGACTGCAGCCCCCCAGTTTAATAATGTGACCCTCGAGCACCTTTGGGATGCCGTGGAGGGCCACCGTGATGTCCTCTACTCCCAAAAACAAGGTCACCAATCCAGCATGGGAGGTAGTGGCAGCTAATGCCCTGCAAAAGAGCACAGCTACCCAGTGCCTCAAGAGGATGGATGGTCTCATCCGTTCTGCCAGGATAAGTCACTCTTCTCATCACTCTCAACTCACAGGGCAGAATTTTGCCCTTGAAGGGCGGGCGGGCCCCACCGACTCAGCAGCGGGCAGGCAGCCGATCGCCGCTGCCAAAATGGGCCCCGCTGCCATTTTAAGTGGGTGGGCCAATTAAGCCCCACCAGCGGGCCGCCCGACGAGAAGTGCTATGTGCTTTCTGTGCGGGGGCAGGGGAAGGTGGGGGGTGGGGAGGGATAGGGATTCCCCATCTGTCAAAGTGCGCTCCTTCGCACATGCGCACGAAAGAGCGCACTGCTCCCTCAGGGAGATTACTGACAGTGTTTTAAACATCAAAAATAGAAAAATAAAAAAATCATTAACGTGTCCCCCTCATGTGACAATGTCACACGAGATGGGACATGTTAATAAATATCAGAAAAACTTTATTAAACTTTTTAAAAACTGACATGAAACCCCATCCCACCAGTGGATGAGGTTTCATGTTTTATCAGAAGCCCGCTGGGGCTCCTGGCCTGCCCGCCAGCCTTAAGGTTGGACGAACAGGGCCTTTAATTAGCTTAATTATCCATTCAATGGCCTCAACTGGCCATTGACAGGTCGGCGGGCAGACAGCTGATTTCGCTGTCCGCCCGCCTTCCTGAACATTTAAATGGGGCGAGATGACGTCGGGAGCTCCCCTCCACATCATCCCGCGTCATTTTCATGTCGGTGAGCGGGCCCCGCCCCCAACTCGCCAACGGAAAAATTCTGCCCACACACTCACAAGCCCATCATCCACAGGGATCTCACACCTCAAGGGACAACATCACTAACTCCCACACACACCCTCACATCACCATCAGGCTCATATCCTCTGGAGCTCATGTCCTCATCCCGTCCATGGCTCCGCTCACCACACAAACACTCCACACAGTGCCATGTGTCCTGCTCACACTCTGTCCCTCTGTTCCCATGCAGGAGAAGCTTGCTCACATCAGCAGGGAGAGGTCCCAGAGCAGGGGTGGAGTGGCCCACATTAGGCCCCTCACTCAGTTTGAGGAGCGTGCCACCGTGCTGCCTGGTGAGGATGTGAACCGTGCCTGCGGCAATGGTGAGGTCGTGAGGATCCTGCACCACATCATCCCTCTCTCAACACAACTATGAGTGCTTATCTCTCCCGCTTTTAACTCTGCTGTCATGCACTAATTATCTCTATTTTGGTTCACAGGGAGCTTTGTCAAGTGACCAACATGCTCAGCCAGCCAGTCCCTCAGCTCCATCCAGGTCCTCACCTCCAGCCAAGAGGACACCTCCTCCATTGAAGAGCTGGAAATAAGCAGCCTGCAAGGCCCATCACAGTGCTTACCCACACCCTGCACCGGCGCAGAGACACACACCTCGGTGGGAATTGGTTTATAGCAGGCTCGGGTTCACAATCTGGTGGTCACCGCACAGACATGTGTCCTCAGCAGGAGGAGGCAGGTTCAGCCGAGCTCCCCAGCACTTGGAGGACTGCTGGGGAAGAGGCATCTGCGAGGTCTGAGTCAGATGACAAGCCTCTGGATTTGGCCTTCCAACTCATCGTGGAGAGTCGGTAAAAGACAGGGGAACGTCACGCAGATCTGTTGGAAGCCCCCAAGGCCTTGGCTCGCTAGAGGACCCAAGCCAAAGTCATCAGAGGCAACAGGGCCAAACATTGCATTGGCTGGCTCCACCCCTGCTGTGGATGTCAAGGCAGCACCTAGAAGTCTAAGGCATAGAAAAGTTAAGAAATTCTGATCACAGTTGGTTGCGCAGGTTAACGCATTTTGTCACTTTACAATCATTAAATATATTCACGTTCACTGAATAATGTGTAATGGTGTGTTTCAGCTTCATTTACAGGCTTTGCGAGTCAGCCCTCTGCATCTCCTCCACACCATCAACCCCTGCCCCACCCCAGCCATTAGCAATTCAGCTGCACATAGCTGGCCCACGAGTGATTCTGGGGGGAGAAGTGTTATGTGTGTAGCAAGGCCTTTTGGAGCTTCCTGCAAACAGCCTCCCACACACGGATACTTCTCCTATCACATCTCAATGTCCTGAGCATCTTCAATACTGCTTGCTGAGGTTCTCTTTCAGTTGTAATAAAACAGCAATATCTGTTTGTATTTCAGATTTCCAGCAGCTGCAGTATTTTGTGCTTTCGCTTCAAGGTTAGAAGCTCTCCTGGTGCAGAGTAATTTCAATGTTATTAGAGCAATGAATGAGTTAGATTAAGTGGCAGGGAAATATGTTACCTGCAAACTAGCATTCCCTGTGCTCCCCACCGCTCTGCTGGCATCTCACTCTCTTTGTGTGAAGGCCGTTGCACAATTTCTAGGATATGGAGCCATACAATAATAAAATTAACTCCATGTTTGCACTCCATTAAGAAAATATGAACCACCAGGCTGTCATGTATCCAGGACTGGCCCAACCTATTGGCAGAGGGTAAAAATAGTTCAAGTGCAGATAATAGCATTTGTGTTTGTCTTCTGATTGAGAGTTTGATTTGAAGGTTCACTCACAAAATACGTAACACAGTAGAAGATGCTCAGATGTGACAGGAATAAAGGTATTTGTGACAGTGCAAGGTGACACAGGCTCCAGTGGCTCACAACTACCGTTAGGCCAGCATGATAGAAGTGGACAACACTTGGAATATGACATTTGTCAATTGTCATCTAGACATGTAGGTCTGGCCTACATGTGACTCTTAAGTGCCCTCTTCAGTGGCCTAGAAAGCAACTCAGTTGTAACAAACAGTTATAAAGACATAAAAAAGGAATGAAACTGGACGGACCACCAGGCATCGACCTAGGCACCGGAAATGACAACGGCAAACTCAGCCCTGTTGACCCTGCAAAGTCCTCCTTACTAACATCTGGGGGCTAGTGCCAAAATCGGGAGAGCTGTCTCACAGACTAGTCAAGCAACAGCCTGACATAGTCATCCTCACGGAATCATACCTTACAGATAATGTCCCACCATCACCATCCCTGGGTATGTCCTGTCCCACCGGCAAAACAGACCCAGCAGAGGTAGCGGCACAGTGGTATACAGTCGGGAGGGAGTTGCTCTGGGAGTCCTCAACATCAACTCTGGATCCCATCAGGTCACACATGGGCAAGGAAACCTCCTGCTGATTACCATCTACCGCCCTCCCTCAGCTGATGAATCTTCCATGTTGAACATCACTTAGAGGAAGCACTGAGGGTGGCAAGGGTGCAGGATGTCCAGACGTCAACGTTCATCACCAAGAGTGGCTTGGTAGCGCCACTACTGACTGAGCTGGCTGGTCCTAAATGACATAGTGGCTAGACTGGGTCTGCGGCAGGTGGTGAGGGAACCAACAACAGGGAAAAACATACTTGACATCATCCTCACCAACCTGCCTGCAGCAGATGCATCTGTCCATGACAGTGTAGGTAGGAGTGACCACCGCTCAGTCGATGTGGAGACAAAATCCCACCTTCACATTGACGATGCCCTCCATCATGTTGTGTGGCACTACCACTGTGCTAAATGGGATATATTTCGAACAGATCTAGCAACTCAAGACTGGGCATCCATGAGGCGCTGTGGGCCATCAGCAGCAGCTGAATTGTACTCGAACACAATATGTAACCTCATGGCCTGGCATATCCCCCACTCTATCATTACCATTAAGCCAGGGGATCAACCTTGGTTCAATGAAGAGTGCAGAAGGGCATGCCAAGAGCAGCACCAGGCATACCTAAAAATGAGGTGTCAACAGGACTACTTGCATGCCAAACAACATAAGCAGCAAGTGATAGACAGAGCTATTTGAACCCACAACCAATGGATCAGATCTAAGCTCTGCAGTCCTGCCACATCCAGTCGTGAGTGGACAATTAAACAACTCACTGGAGGAGGAGGCTCCACAAATATCCCCATCTTCAACGATGGAGGAGCCCAGACTATGGGCCCTGACAATATTCCGGCAATAGTACTGAAGACTTGTGCTCCAGAACTTTCCGTGCACCTAGCCAAGCTGTTCCAGTACAGCTACAACACTGTAAAGTAATGGAAGGAGTCATCAACAGTGCTATCAAGCGGCACTTACTTTGCAATAACCTGCTCACTGATGCCCAGTTTCGGTTCCGCCAGGCCCATTCAGCTCCTGACCTCATTACAGCCTTGGTTCAATCATGGACAAAAGAGCTGAACTCCCGAGGTGAGGTCAGAGTTACTGCCCTTGACATCAAGGCAGCATTTGACTGAGTGTGGCATCAAGGAGCCCTAGCAAAACTGGAGTCAATGGGAATCAGGGTGAAACTCTCCGCTGGTTGGAGTCATACCTAGCACAAAGGAAGATGGTTGTGGTTGTTGGAGGTCAGTCATCTCAGCCCCAGGACATCACTGCAGGAGTTCCTCAAGAAAGTGTCCTATGCCCCACCATCTTCAGCTGCTTCATCAATGACCATCTCCAACAGGAGAAAATCAAACCATCGCCCCTTGATGTTCAATGGCATTACCATTGCTGAAACCCCCACAATCAGCATCCTGCGGGTTACCATTGACCAGAAACTGATCTGGATGAGTCATATAATTACTGTGGCTACAAGAGCAGTTCAGAGACTAGGAATCCTGTGATGAGTAACTCACCTCCTGACTCCTCAAAGCCTGTCTACAAGGCACAAGTCAGGAGTGTGATGGAATAATCCACAATTGTCTGGATGAGTGAAGCTCCTACAACACTGAAGAAACTGGACACCGTCCAGGACAAAGCTGTCCACTTGATTGGCACCACATCCACAAACATTCACACCCTCCACCACCGACGCACAGTAGCAGCCGTGTGTACCACCTATAAGATGCACTGCAGGAATTCACCAAGGCTCCTTCAACAGCACCTTCCACACCCACGACAATTACCACCTAGAAGGAGTAGGGCAGCAGATAGATGGGAACACCACCACTTGGAAGTTCCCCTCCAAGTCACTCACCATCCTGACTTGGAAATATATCTCGGTTCCTTCACTGTCACTGGGTCAAAATCCTGGAACTCCCTCTCTAACAGCACTGTCGAGCTGTTAGCTCCCACGGCTAACATGGACTGCAGCGGTTCAAGAAGGCAGCTCACCACCACCTTCTCAAGGGCAACAAGGGATGGGCAATAAATGCTGGCCTAGCCAGGGAAGCCCACATCCCGTGAATGAATAAAAAAAAAAATCAGTACTACAAGAGAGAAGTAATGTTTTATGTTAGGATTATAAACTTTAATTTCAAGACCGGAGGCCATGACAGGCGCTATATAAATACCAATCCTTTTTATTCCTTAAAATCAGAATGTACGAGAATATCTGTAAAGTATTTTTTTGATCAGATGAAAGCATTACAGAAAATTCTGTTCTCTGTGAACTCAATAGTGTTTCACATCTTATGGCCCAGGTCAAACAGTTACTGACAGGAGAAATTGTACTGATGACACACAGGACAATTCTGCCATCTGTGTCTTGTGAAACCTTTTGCTTAGTGCCAGTCCCTTATTGTGCTTGTAGTCAACAACATTAATTAATAAAATGTGCTTTAAAAAGTGTCCAATTTTTAAATTTTCTCTGCACTTGGCTATCCCTTTTCAGTCCTTTTCATTTATATACAGATCATTACAAACCAAAATAGCAATTGGGTCCAATTTATGTCAGAGGACCCCAGTATCAGTATTAATAAGGACTTATTCCCTGACAGAGGTGGGCCTTTTGGATGCCGGCTGCTGTGTTAATGGGGCAGTAAGCCAACCAACCACACCTGGAGGTTTTTACTGCATCCTCTAACCCTCTCCCCACCTCCAGTTCATGCCAGGCCATATGGCAGCAAAAATCAACTCTATGATTTTTTTTTAGGTGAATATTCAAACAATTTGCATGCTGAATAACACCAATATTATATTGCTACCCAGTTAATAGTCCTACCCATTGCTGTGTTTACATCAGCTTGAATTAAAAAGAAAGATAAAAAGTTAGTAAGGATTGCATTGATGCGCTGCCTTATTATGTCTTTTTGAAACATCTAAAAAAGTGTTTCACATTCAATGTGATTACTTTGAGGTGCAGTGATTGTTGTCAACAATGGCACAATGTTGGTGATACTCCAGCAAGAATCAACACTGGTCTGAGATGTAAAAATCTGACCAAGAAAGGACAATAGCTACAACTTATTTTTCCTTTTCTCCCCCTTACCCTGGGCTACAGTTCTATACACATTAGAATGCAGTTCTTTATTTTTATTCATTCAGGGGGTTTGGGCATCGCTGGCTGGGCTAACGTTTGTTGTCCATCCCTAGTTGCCCTTGAGAAGATGGTGGTGAGCTGCCTTTTTGAACCACTGCAGTCCATGTGGTGTAGATACACCCACAGTGCTGTTAGGGAGGGAGTTCCAGGATTTTGACTCAGCGACAGTGAAGGAATGGTGATACATTTCCAAGTCAGGATGGTGAGTGACCTGGAGGGGAACGTCCAGGTGGTGGTGTTCCCATGTATCTGCTGCCCTTGTCCTTCTAGATGGTAGTGGTCGTAGGTTTGGAAAGTGCTGCCTAATGAGGCTTGGTGTACTGGTGTACAGTTCTACACACACTTGGATACAGTTATACACTCACTAGGGTATAATTCTATGTACACTGGGGTACAGTTCTTTACTCACTGCGGCATGGTTTGAATTAGCACTGGGCTACAGATCTACGTACAATGAGGTGCTGTTCTACATATACTGGGGCATGTTTTGTTGTGTTGTCACTACCCATGGTGTGCACTGCTTAGACACAGCAGTGCTGTAGAAGTTATCAAATAGACTTTATTAACATCACAGAACTATGTACATATTTACAGTAGAGGGTACAGGTATGCAGAGGACTCCCTCGCATCCTTACATGCTGCTACCTAGCACTATGCTGCTGACCTAAGCTCTAGGTCAGGTGCCTTCTTACATCACCAGTGGGTGGTACTGTACTTGGTCCCAGGTTAACCCTTATTGTACCAGGTCCTTCTACTACAGGGTATAGTTCGATGTGCACTTCATTACAGTTTTATGTCAACTGGGATGCAGTTCTACGTGTAATGGGGTACATTTTTACATACATTGGAGTATGGTTTAACACCCACTGGAGTACAATTCTGTCCGTCAATAAATCTCTGTGCTCGTCCATTATTCCTAGTTACATACCATCTGGAAAATACATTAACCTATCCTGCTGTCATCATTCAACTTGTCATCAGCAACCTTAGATACATGGGCCTCTATTACTTCTTCTACATCATTTATAAATATAGTGCAAAGCTTAGGTCCCAGTACAGAATCCTGAGGGACATCCCTAGTCACACCCTGCCAATTGGAACACATATCCCATTCTCCCTTCTCTCCTACCTCCTTTTAAATTTCCTGTTATAAAAGAAAAAAAATGACTTGCATTTGTATAGTGCCTTTCTTGACCTCAGAATGTCTTAAAGTGCTTTACAGCCGATTACTTTTGAAGTGTAGTCACTGTTGTAATACAGAAAACGCAGCAACCAATTTGCATACACCAAGTCCACACAGACAGCAATGTGATAATGACCAGATAATCTGTTTTTTAAATGATGCTGATTGAGTGTTAAATATTTGTCAGAACACCGGGGATAGCTCCCTTAATCTTGTTTGAAACAGTGCCAAGGATCTTTTATATCCACCTGAGAACGAAGTTCAGGTTTAACATCTCATCTGAAATACAGCACTTCCGGCAGCGCAGCACTCCCTCAGCACTACACTGCAGTGGCAGCCTAAATTTTTGTGCTCAAGTCCTGGAGTGGGACTTGAACCCATAAATTCTGATTCAGGGACAAGAGTGCTACCAACTGAACCACAGCTGACCTATTAATGTTAACATGTTACCACCAATTCCATGTGCTCTCATTTTTGTTTACAGTCTCTTGTGTGGAACCTTATTGAAAGTTTTCTGGAGTTCCATATAAATGTAATACACACTCCCTTAACTACCATGCTGGTTAACTCCTGAAAACGGTCAACCACATTCATAAGACATAACTTACCTTTTACAGATCAATGCTGGCACTTTCTGATTAGTTCTTCTTTGCCCAAATGCTCTCCACTCTGCCCCAAATAATTTATTCCAGTAACTTCTGCAGAGCAGACGTTAGACTAATAGGCATATAATTTTCTAATTTATCTCTCTTACCCTTCACAAATAGTGAAGTGACACTGGCATTTTTTCAATCCAAGGGGACAATTCCTGAATTGAGAGAGCTTTGGAAGATCATTTTGTTGTATGTATTCAAGATTGCGATGCAGATATTTGGTCTCTCGGGGAATCGAAGAATATGGGGAATGGGCAGGAAAGTGGAGGTGAAGCTGAAGATCAGCCATGATCACATTGAATGGTGGAGCAGGCCTGTTGGACAGGGTGGTCTACTCCTACTTCTATTTGTTATGTTCTTATCACGACTGGAGCATCTACAATTTCCTCCCTTACTTATTTTAATACCCGGACTGGAGATGGGTTCATCTTTTTTACTTCAATGTCCATCACCGAGGGTGGCTTGGTATCACCACTACTGACTAAGCTGGCTGAGTCCTAAAGGACATAGCTGCTAGACTGAGTCTGTGGCAGGTAGTGAGGGAACCAACAAGAGGGAAAAAAAACATACTTGACCTCATCCTCACCAACCTGCCTGCTGAAAATGCATCTGCCCATGACAGGTAGGAGGTATCGGTAGGAGTGACCGCCGCACAGTCATTGTGGAGACGAAATCCCGCCTTCACATTGAGGATACCCTCCATCATGTTGTGTGGCACTACCACCGTGCTAAATGGGATAGATTTCGAACAGATCTAGCAACTCAAGACTGGGCATCCATGAGGCGCTGCGGGCCATCGGCAGCAGCAGAATTGTACTCGAACACAGCCTGTAACCTCATGGCCTGGCATATCTACCGTTACCATCAAGCCAGCGAATCAACCCTGGTTCAATGAAGAGTGCAGGAGGGCATGCCCAGAGCAGCACCAGGCATACCTAAAATGAGGTGTCAACCTGGTGAAGCTATAAAACATGACCATTTGGGTGCCAAATGGCATAAGCAGCAATAATAGACAGAGCTAAGTGATCCCACAATCAATGGATCAGATCTAAGCTCTGCAGTCCTGCCATATCCAGTCGTGAATGGTGGTGGACAATTAAACAACTCACTGGAGGAGGAGACTCCATAAATATCCCCATCCTCAACGATGGAGGAGCCCAGCACATCAGTGCAAAAGAAAAGGCTGAAGCATTTGCTACAATCTTTAGCCAGAAGTGCCAAGTGGATGATCCATCTCGGCCTCCTCCGGAGGTCCCCGGCATCACAGGTGCTACTCTTCAGACAATTTGATTCACTCCACGTGATGTTAAGAAATAGTTGAAGGCACTGGTTACTGCACAGGCTATGGGTCCTGACAATATTCCAGCAATAGCATTGAAGGCTTGTGCTTCAGAACTTGCCGCGCCCCTAGCCAAGCTGTTCCAGTACAGCTACAACACTGGCATCAACCCGGCTATATGGAAAATTGCCCAGATATGTCCTGTACACAAAAGACAGGACAAATCCAACCCGGCCAAATACAGCCCCATCGGTCTACTGTCTATCATCAGTAAAGTAATGGAAGGGGTCATCAACAGTGCTATCAAGTGGCACTTACTCAGCATTAACCTGCTCACTGATGCCCAGTTAGGGCCAGGGCCACTCAGCTGCTGACCTCATTACAGCCTTAGTTCAAACATGGACAAAAGAGCTGAACTCCCGAGGTGAGGTCAGAGTGACTGCCCTTGACATCAAGGCAGCATTT
This sequence comes from Cetorhinus maximus, assembly GCF_964194155.1. Lineage (NCBI taxonomy): Eukaryota > Metazoa > Chordata > Chondrichthyes > Lamniformes > Cetorhinidae > Cetorhinus > Cetorhinus maximus. The sequence continues at coordinate 31,766,465 of NC_135881.1, forward strand.
GACCAAGTGTGGCATCAAGGAGCCCTAGCAAAACTGGAGTCAATGGGAATCAGGGGGAAAACTTTCCTTTGGTTGGAGTCATACCTAGCATAAAGGAAGATGATTGTGGTTGTTGGAGGTCAGTCATCTCAGCCCCAGGACCATCACTGCAGGAGTTCCTCAGGGTGGTGTCCTAGGCCCCACCATCTTCAGCTGCTCTATCAATGACCTTCCTTCCATCATAATGTCAGAAGTGGGGATGTTCACTGATGATTGCACAATGTTCAGCACCATTTGCGACTCTTCGGATACTGAAGCAGCCCATGTCCAAGTGCAGCAAGACCTGGACAATATCCAGGCTTGGGCTGACAAATAGCAAGTAACATTTGAGCCACACAAGTGTCAGGCAATGACCATCTCCAACAAGAGAGAATCCAACCATCGCCCCTTGATGTTCAATGGCAATGCCATCACTGAATCGCCCACTATCAACATCCTGAGGGTTACCATTGACCAGAAACTGAACTGGACTAGCCATATAAATACTGTGGCTACAAGAGCAGGTCAGAGGCTAGGAATCCTGCGATGAGTAACTCACCTCCTGACTCCCCAAAGCCTGTCCACCATCTACAAGGCACAAGTCAGGAATGCGATGGAATACTCCCCACTTGTCTGGATGAGTGCAGCTCCTACAACACTGAAGAAGCTGGACACCGTCCAGGACAAAGCAGTCCGCTTGATTGGCACCACATCCACAAACATTTACTGCATCCACCACTGACACACCGTAGCAGCAGTGTGTACCACCTACAAGATGCACTGCAGGAATTCACCGAGGCTCCTTGGACAGCACCTTCCAAACCCACGACCACTAATACTTAGAAGGACAAGGGCAGCAGATACATGGGAACACCATCACCTGGAAGTTTCCCTCCAAGTCGCTTACCATCCTGGAAATATATCTCCGTTCCTTCACTGTCGCTGGGTCAAACTCCCTTCCTTCTAATTCCAAAATTGGAAACATTAGCACTATTCCCACTCGGTTGAATTAATTCAACACAAGGCCACAGATCATAGGTATTGGGTTTTCCCCAGTCTATATGGCTGACTCCTACATTGGGCTATTCAGTTCCCTATTGAGCCACCGGGAAAGAAATGAGAAAGAATACCCGAGAGATGAATGTGAGTTACTTGGTTCTCAGCTTAAATTTTTCAGCTAGTACATATCCTTAAGCCCACAATCTTTTGGCGGAATTGGTTTGTCATGGAATTTGATTTCAGTTTTCTTTTCCATTGGCATATTTCAAAGATGGCATTTACTCAAATAGCTTTATTCATCTACGATTAACTGTGTATCTTGTCTCTTTGATCATTCAAAATCTTACATCAATTGTATTGGAAAGCTTTTGATCTCTTTCCTGCTGTCCAAGGCTTGCTTCCCTGACTGTCAGCAATAAACTAAAGCCATAGGCACTTAAAAAAGTCTAACTTTAAAATTGAGACAGAAGGGCCTCAGAGAAAGTAAACTCATGAGGTCAGTGTGAGAGGAATTAGTCTGTTTAAGCCAAGCAGACTTAAACTGAAGTGGAGTACCACTGCATATCTATTATTTTTAGTTACTATGTGAATAGAAGTTGTATTGACAAAGCTACAAATGAACCTGATCATTCCATTTGCCCTAAAGTTGCTGAACAGTGTACAGCAAGGCTTGCTTCACCTAATATTAGCTTGGTTTACCTATGAGGAAATTGAAGAAATACATATGCAAAAGACACAAAGGTCCAATCCAAATCACAAGAGGATGCCATCATCACGTCCCTAGGTTATGGTATTGTAGGAGTACATGTAAGATACTGTCAGTCAACTCCCACTGAGTAAGACAGTCAAACCGCTTACCGGAGTGACCACTGAATCTGAGAAGATATGTAGAGTAGATGCAAATGTGTTACACCTGGATTCAGAAGATGGAGGTTGAATTGGGCCTATCAGGAACCGTGCTGGAATGAATTACCTGGGGAAGCTTGGGAAGCCCACCCCGCCCACACCAGCTTGACAAGTGAGGGGGGTTATGGGGAAAGCTTAGGGGAAGATGCACCCATGAATATTCCTATCAGAGTTTAAAGGACCAGTGCAAATGGGGCAGATTCATAGTATAACATGGTTCTGTCCCAAATTCCTGCATGTGCACCTCCTCCCCCCAACCCCCATGGCTCCGTGCAGAAATATGGATTTCCTTCCTCTCCAGTTCCAAAAATATCTGGAACACTTTTTAGCTTTCTTTTTCTCCCTGTGCAGTCACAATGTTGGGGGTTTACTATAGGCCTCTCAATTGCCGGCGGGAGATTGAGGAACATTTATATAGGCAGATTTTGGAAAGATGTAAAAGCAATAGGGTTGTTGTGGTGGGTGATTTTAACTTTCCCTATATTGACTGGGAATCACTTAGTGCTAGGGGTTTGGGTGGTGCAGAATTTGTAAGGTGCATCCAGGAGGGCTTCCTGAGACAACATGTAGATAGTCCACCTAGGGAAGGGGCAATACTGGACCTGGTATTAGGGATTGAACCCGGCCAGGTGGTTGAAGTTTCAGTAGAGGAGCATTTCGGGAAAAGTGACCATAATTCAGTAAGTTTCAAGGTACTGGTGGATAAGGATAACAGGAGTCCTCGGGTTAAGGTGCTTAATTGGGGGAAGGCTAATTATAACAATATGAGGCAGGAACTGAGGAATCTAGACTGGAGGCGGATGTTTGAGGGCAAATCAACAACTGACATGTGGACAAACGTCAGTTGATAAGAATTCAGGACTGGCATGTTCCTGCTAGGATGAAGGATAAGCATGGCAAGTTTCAGGAACCTTGGATAACGAAGGATATTGTGAGATTAGTCAAAAAGAAAAGGGAAGCATTCATAAGGGCTAGAAGGCTGAGAACAGATGAAGCCCGTGGAGAATATAAAGAAAGTATGAAGAAACTTAAGCAAGGAGTTAGGAGGACTAAAAGGGGTCATGAAAAGTCACTAGCAATCAGGATTAAGGAAAATCCCAAGGCCTTTTATACATATGTAAAAAGCAAGAGGGTAGCCAGGGAAAGGGTAGGCCCACTCAGGGACAGAGGTGGGAATCTGTGTGCGGAGCCAGAAGAAATAGGAGAGATACTAAATGAATACTTCTCATCAGTATTCACCAAAGAGAAGGACTTAGTGGTCGATTTGTTTAGGGAAGTGTGTGTAGATAGCCTGGATCATGTTGAGATCAAAAAAGAGGTGTTAGGCATCTTGAAGAATATTAAGGTGGATAAGTCCCCAGGATCGGATGGGATCTACCCCAGAGTACTGAGGGAGGCAAGGGAGGAGATTGCTGGGGCCTTGACAGAAATCTTTGTATCCTCACTGGCTACGGGTGAGGTCCCAGAGGACTGGAGAATGGCCAATGTTGTTCCATTGTTTAAGAAGGGTAGCAGGGATAATCCAGGAAATTATAGACCGGTGAGCCTTACGTCAGTGGTAGGGAAATTATTGGAGAAGATTCTTTGTGACAGTATTTACTACCATTTGGAAGCAAATGAGCGTATTAGTGAGAGGCAGCATGGTTTTGTGAAGGGGAGGTCGTGTCTCAATAACTTGATCGAGGTTTTCGAGGAAGTAACAAAGATGATCGATGATGGAAGGGCAGTGGATGTTATCTACATGGATTTCAGTAAGGCTTTTGACAAGGTCCCTCATGGCAGACTGGTACAGAAGGTAAAGTCGCACGGGATCAGAGGTGAGCTGGCAAGATGGATACAGAATTGGCTTGGTCATAGAAGACAGAGGGTAGCAGTGGAAGGGTGCTTTTCTGAATGGAGAGCTGTGACTAGTGGAGTTCCGCAGGGATCAGTGCTGGGACCTTTGCTGTTTGTAGTATACATAAATGATTTGGAGGAAAATGTAACTGGGCTAATTAGCAAGTTTGCAGATGACACTATGGTTAGAGGAGTTGCAGATAGTGAAGAGGATTGTCAAAGGATACAACGGGATATAGGTCGGTTGGAGATTTGGGTGGAGAAATGGCAGATGGAGTTTAATCCGGACAAATGCGAGGTAATGCATTTTGGAAGGTCTAATACAGGCCGGAATTATACAGTAAATGGCAGAACCCTTAAGTGCATCGACGGGCAGAGGGATCTGGGTGTACAGGTCTACAGGTCACTGAAAGTGGCAACGCAGGTGGATAAGGTAGTCAGGAAGGCATATGGCATGCTTGCCTTCATTGGCAGGGGTATTGAGTAATATAGCTGGGAAGTCATGCTGCAGCTGTATAGAACCTTGGTTAGGCCACACTTGGAATATTGCGTGCAATTCTGGTTGCCACATTACCAGAAGGATATGGAGGCATTGGAGAGGGTGCAGAGGAGGTTTACCAGGATGCTGCCTGGTCTGGAGGTTATTAGCTATGAGGAGAGGTTGGAGAAACTTAGATTGTTCTCACTAGAGCGACGGAGATTGAGGGGCGACTTGATAGAAGTTTATAAAATTATGAGTGGCATGGACAGAATAGATAGTCAGAAGCTTTTTCCCAGGGTGTAAGAGTCAATTACTAGGGGACATAGATTTAAGGTGAGAGGAGAAAACTATAGAGGAGATGTGCGGGGCAAGTTTTTTACGCAGAGGGTAGTGAGTGTCTGGAATTTGCTGCCAGAGGAGGTGGTGGAAGCAGGTACGATAGTGGTGTTTAAGAGGCAGCTTGACAAATACATGAATAGGATGGGAATAGAGGGAAACGGACCCCGGAAGTGCAAAATGTTTTAGGTGATGGGCAATATGATTGGCGCAGGCTTGGAGGGCCGAAGGGCCTGTTCCTGTGCTGTACTTTTCTTTGTTCTTTGTTCTTTTCCTTGCTTTTCATTGAGCCTTTAATCATTTCTATCTCTTTTAAAATTAATTCATGGCATGTGGGCTTCGCTGGCTGGGCCAGCATTTATTGACCATCCCTAATCGCCCTTGAGAAGATGGTGGTGAGCTGCCTTCTTGAACTGCTGCAGTCCATGTGGTGTGGGTACACCCACGGTGCTGTTCGGGAGGGAATTCCAGGGTTTTGACCCAGCAACAGTGAAGGAATGGCAATATATTTCCAAGTCAGGATGGTGAGTGACTTGGAGGGGAACTTTCAGGTGGTGGTGTTCCCATTTATCTGCTGCCCTTGTCCTTCTAGATGATAGTGCCCGTGCGTTTGGAAGGTGCTGTCGAAGGAGCCTCGGTGAATTCCTGCAGTGCATCTTGTAGATGGTACACACTGCTGCTACTGTGCATCGGTGGTGGAGGGAGTGAATGTTTGTGGATTGGGTGCCAATCAAGCTGGTTGCTTTGTCCTGGATGGTGTCAAGCTTCTTGAGTGTTGTTGGAGCTGCGCTCATCCAGGCAAGTGGGGAGAATTCCATCACATTCCTGACTTGTGCCTTGTAGATGGTGGACAGGCTTTGGGGAGTCAGGAGGTGACTTACTCATCGCAGGATTCCTAGCCTCTGACCTGCTCTCGTAGCCACAGTAATTATATGGCTAGTCCAGTTCAGTTTCTGGTCAATGGTAACCCCCAGGATGTTGATAGTGGGGGTTTCAGTGAGGGCTCTCTGTCATTTTTATTACCATTGCTCTCTTTTAATGACAGATCCGATTTGTTGAGTTCCTGATCTCAGCCTGGGAATGGGAATGGGCCTGGAATTTAGGTAAGTGCCTCCTGACAGCACGATGGATCATTGAAAAGGAGCTGTCAGCAGGCTGCCCGTATGCCTGAAAGCAATGGTTCACACTAAATCTTGGCCACAGGAAGTAACTGGCCTGGACAAAAGGAATAAGGAAAAAGTCGAGGTCAGGATGGTTTTGAGCAAGAGTGAAGAAAAGAGTCACAAGGTTCTTCAAAATGTGTGGAACATCTCCATAACTATTATGTGTATCAGGGATTTCAGCATGGCCGCCTTGAAATTGTAAAAGGAATGGCAGAATTGAATCTGCAGTTTAGCAGGATTTTCCATTTCCTTTCCCAAATCAATTTTTTTCAGTATTAAATCCAATGAAATATTTACATTCCCTGTGTTTGGAATGACCGGAATCCCAGTCCTTTGCAACTGCAAATCTCCATATAGCCTGACCAGTGGTCAGTAAAGGGACTGCTACAGCCTCCTCAGAAACAGGCAAAACTTTTGTTGGCATTCATGCTGCTTCTGGTCCCACAAAACTTTCATGGCCCACTGCTAACCTGTTCTTGTCTGTGCTCCCCGGGCATCCCTTCCAACCCTAACAGGCTGTGCTGACCATCTGTCTCATGCAGAAGATGGACTATTTTCTCCATCTGACTCCGGCGAGCTTTGCGGGCCATCCACTTTGCTTCAGCAGCTCACAGGTAAAACCGATATCAGGTTCGAGCCTCTCGATGGTGGCCTTGGATCATCAGGCGCAGACCATTGACTTCATCCCCACCTTGTATCACCTTGGATCTCTGTAACAGTCAATGAAATGAGAGTTGTGCAATATAACCTGGGGTCTTCCATGATGGTCGTGCAAGGCGTGAAGGTTTTCTGTGGAAACTATGGAATTCCTTCCCTGCCTCCTTTGGCCCTTCCACCTTCTCAAACTCTAAAAGGTTGCAAAATCTGTGCTTAGTGTCAACTGAATGCTAACCCCTGATTCCTGAACCACACAGGTGGTTCCCTAACCAAGCACTCTCAGATTGTGGAGTCCTGGGCCTCCAGCTGTTGATTTTTCATTTACAAAAAGAAAAGCTTGCAATTATATAGCACCTTTCACTATCTCAGGACATCCCACAATGCATTATAGCCAATGGAATACTGTTTAAGTGCAGTCACTGTTGTAGCACAAGGAACACAGCAGCCAATTTCCACACAGCAAGCTCCCAAAAACAGCAAAATGGCAATGAGTAGATAATCTGCTTTTGAGATGCTGATTGAATAATAAATATTGGCCAGAACCCCCGGATTAACTCCCCTACTCTCCTTCAAAATAGAGCCATGAGATCTTTTATGTCCACCTGAGAGATCAGATGGAGACTCAGTTCAACATCTCGGACAGTGCAGGACTCCCTCAGTAATGCGCTGTGGTGTCAGTTTTGATTTTTTTGTGCTAAAGTCTCTGGACTGGGACCTGATTCTACAACTTTCTGACTCAGAGTGCTGTGAACTGAGCCACAGCTTCTCTACTTAAATTATGGTTTAATATTTTTAAATATAGTTCAAACGGATGGGAAATCGGGGCTGTGGGCCTGTGACAGGAACACAGAAGCAGGAATAGGCCATTCTGCCCCCTGAGACTGTCCACCATTTAACTAGATCATGGCCGATCTTCTACCTCAATGCCATCTTGCTGCACTATCCCTGTATCCATTAACATCATTGGTATCTAGAAATCTATCGACCTTTACTTTGAACGCACTCAATGACTAAGCCTCCGCTGCCCTCTGGGGTAGAGAATTCCAAAGATTTACCACCCTTTGACTGAAGAAATTCCTCCTCATCCCAGTCCTAAGTGGCCTACCTCTTATTCCGAGACTGTGTCCCCTGATTCTAGACCCCTCCTCTCCCAGCCTTCCTGCATCTATCCTGTCAAGCCCTGTAAGAATTTTATACACTTCACTGAGATCATCCCTCATTCTTCTGAACTCTGGAAAATATAGGTCTGGACTCCTCAATCTTTCCTCAAAGGACAATCCTGCCATCCCAGGAATCAGTTTGGTGAACCTTGGTTGCACTCCCTAGATGGTAAGTATATCCTTCCTTAGGTAAGGAGAGTTTAAGGCTGACAGGTGCATTGGCCAGGCATCAGTGTCACAAATGATGTGCATTTCCTGATGTTGTGGATGTGAAATTAAAAGCTGCTCGCTGTGGTGAAAGTGTGTGAGACTTTATGCCACTGGAGATCCAGGTGGGGTTTCATTGGCGGTGACATTTTGGACCCTTGAATGACCACGAGACTTTGAAGCGAACTGAAGATAAATGGGATCCTGGAGACTTGGGGAAGGAGAGATGCAACATACATTTACAACCATGAAAAGTCTTCTATGCAATGAGTAAACACGTGTCACCAGTGTGCATTTAATCTTTCTAACCATGCTGCTACATCTAGGTGCAGCCCCGACATCTACAGCTGAGGTGAAGGCAGCCTGCTGATTGCTATGCCCTGTTGTCTGAGATGACTTAAGCAGGTGACCTGAGGCCTTGTGGGCTCCGGCCTGCTAAGCATCTCTTACTCATGTGCCTGAACTGGAGTTGATAGGGTCACTGGCAGAAGGGAGGTGGAGTGGCAAGGCACCCTTGGAGTGTCCTGAATGGATGGACCCTCTCACCTAGCTGAAATGTACCCTTGGCTGGAGCGATGGTGTGCGGGCCCGAGTACAAATCTGGCAGAAACTGCTGGACCTGGATCTCCAAGGCGGCCACCATCCTTCCAATGGAGACTTCAATGCACTCGCATGCTGGAGCCACAACATCAGAGAGAGCGTGGACGGACTCCTCCAACCTTCAGTCCAGTTCACTGATGGCCTCTGACAACTCTGCCTGATGTTCCCCTGCCTGTCTCTGCATCTCCAAGTGGCCTGTTGTTGCCGAGCCCAGAAGGTCATCATCGGACTTGGTCTCAGCAGGCGCCCTGTCTCCAGCAGTCCTCCGAGTGTCAGAGACCTCGGCTGCCCCTGCCTTCACCTGCTGTGGACCCCTGCCTTTGAGGTACACACCAGACTGTGAACCTGAGCCTACTCTAGAGCTAGGTCCCACTGAGGTGTGTGTATCTGCGCTGGTGCAGGGTGCGGGTGAACAAAGTGATGGCTCTTCCTCTGAGGATATTTGCGCTTCCTCCTCAGAGATGGTCTGGGGGCTAGGGCTGAGTCGTATGCAGGAGGACGATCTGCGTTTTTCTCACTGGTACCTGGAATAGGGAGAAAAGAGAATTAGCGATTGACTAAGCAGGCTCACACATTAAAGCTCACTCACAGTCATTGTCCACATTTTGTCGGATGTATACTGGATGGACCCTCACTGGCTTGTTGGGGATGTATTGTTTTTGGTTTCAATGATGCACACAGGCCAGCTGGTGCCAGGACATTGTGGCTGAGCTAACTTTATTGATAACACATTTTCCTAACATAAACACATATCTCTGCAGTAACTGAATTCTATCTAGACAGGCTCTAACATGTGCTATCTGACCTTCAACTCCCAGGTCAGGTGCCCCCCATTTCTAGTACAGAATACCGTATAGTATCTAATACTGGAGTCCACTACCACAATCAACTATTAACATGACAGGGGAGGCCAATCTCGTCTTCCGTGCAGGAGCAATCTCTATCCTCTCCAGTGAGCTCTGAGGCTACTCTTCAAAACTGGATAGGGTCCGGATCTCAGGGGTGCTCTTCCAGCCATGGCTCGCTCTCTGTTATGGGTGATCTTGTCCTGCATTAAGACAGATGGATTGACTGTGAGCGCTATGGATGGAAGTGCAGTTCAGAAGCATGCATGCCTGCTGTGTCTGCTGACCCCTCCCCAGTAAGATGCCATTTGTGCAGGATCTTACATGAGCTGGTGAGCTTAAAGTGGCTGGCAGACATTCAGTGCTGATGTCCCATCTGCTGGTCGTGTCTGACATCTCTGTGGGCTCTAACCCTTCGATTACCTGATGCCCTTATGAGAGTGTGAGTTTGCAGTGAGCAGAAGTTTCACTTACCCTGGCGGAGTGCAGCAGATCATTTCCTGCACTGCTGGGTGGTCCTTTACTGGGCTCCACTGGTGCTAACCTCCCCTGTGACCTCCCCCCAGGTCAGTTGGGAGGATCTCCTGCTCCCATCCTGAGGAAAGAGGACCTCCCGCCTTTCCTGGATGGCCTGAAGGAGAATCCCTAGGGAGGCTTCACTGAACCGTGGGTTTCTTTTGTCTCAGAGTCATCATGCGCTTCTTCTCTGCAGCTCCTGCAGTTTAGTGAATGTCTGTTTGGGTGCTGTTTGAATGTGGTACCTTCGACCTCATGAGGTAACCCTGGGTCAGGCGACTTCCTGCCCGCTCCCTCACGAGAGTTGCCGAGCTCCTCGGTGAGGCATAATTAATGCGTGTGTTCAGTCATCCTGCTGCTCAGAGAGAATCATGCCGACTTTCCCTTCCCGCCATTGAACTTGGTCTCCAGAATGGTGGATTCCATCCCATGTTTCAAACAGCCTTCGACTGGCTTAGATGATGCCAACTCAACATGATTAAGCACAAATTCCACAACAAGATACTAGATCAAGCCGATTGGAACTCTATTTTTAACTCTGTGCACAATTTGTGTTATAAACATTAAAAAAAAACCCGTCAATTACAGCAATTCAATTTATGTTGCACAGGCTGATTAAGTTAGTTTAAAAAAGTCCTTTACAACTCTGTATTCACAAACCTTATCCTTATGAAAGTTGAAGGATATATTCATTATGCTATCAAGAGAAAGAGATGACTGAATTATGCTAATTAGATCTACTTTACACTTGTTAATCAGCCCAATTAGAAAATAGATTCCCCCTACACCAAACTCCAGTGAAGCTGGAGTTAAATACTAACTCAGTGTTTTATTGGCCGGTTTAGTTGTTGCCACCTTAAACCCATGGCATAAGCAAAGGCGCAGTCGGTACAAAACACCACCTCTGCTTATAGATCTTTAAAAAAATTAATTCACAAGAAGTGGGCATCACTGACAAGGCCATTTTTTATTGCCCATCCCTAATTCACAGAATTACAGAATGGTTACAGTGCAGAGGAGGCCACTTTGCCCGTCGTGCCCAGCTCTCCAAATGAGCAACTCACCCAGTTCCATTCCCCCTCCTCCTTCCTGTAACCCTGCACATTCTTCCTTTTCAGATAATAGTCTATTTCCCTACTGAATGCTTCAATTGAACCTGCCTCCACCACACTCTCAGGCAGAGCATTCCAGACCCTAACCATACACTGGGTGAAAAAGGTTTTCCTCATATCACTATTGCTCCTTTTGCGAACTGCTTTAAACCTGTGCCCTCTCCTTCTCGATCCTTTCACGAGTAGATGCAGTTGTCATTGGGAAGGTGGTAGTGAGCCACCTTCTTGAAGGGTTTGCTTGGTCATTTCAAAGGGCAGACAACCACATTGCTGTGAGTCAGGAAGCACAGACAGGCCCAACTGGGTAAGGGCATCAGATTTCTTTCCCTGAAGGACAATAGTGAACTGGATGGGTTTTTATTCCAGATGCATTTATTTAACTATATTTAAATTTCCTCATTCCCATGGTTGGAACTGAACTCGAGCTGAATGTACGAGCAGCATGGCGATCCTGATGCAGGTTAGTAAGTGGGTCCAAAGCCCGCACTTTCCAGCAGTGTGATGTGCTTGGCAATTTTACCACTAGCGGCCTTGGTTGCCTGTGGGCCTGCCATCTAATTAAGGATGGCGGGTAGTCTCCTGATGTAGGAGGCCATGACCCTCCGAGAGGTAAGCTTCAAAAAAAAAAATTAAAACTCACGGGGCATGAGGGCAAATTCCTCTGGGGACATCGTCAGGGCTACAAGGGCTGCCTTTCCTGCCCGTGGCCCCTTCCTTGTTCAAAAAAAACCATCCGATCCGGACAGCCACTTGGAGGCCAGCTCCATTTAGCTGGGAGCCTCCCCATAAAATGGCTCCTAATTGGGTCTTTAATTATGTAAACTGGTTGCCTGCCTTGTTGGAGCAGGTAGCCACTCTGCATCGAGTCCTGCTGTCGGTAAAATGCCCCAACAGTAGGACCACGTCAGGGAGTCAATCAGTCCTGTGATCTTACCAGCCCCAGTGCCTCTCACTCTGCCTCCCAGGAGCTGGCTCAGACCTCTGGATCAGTTCAGGCCTCTAGATTACCATAACATCACCACTATGCTACCATTCCTTAACTAATAAACTTCCCCTTTCTGGTGACAAATTAATCATTATGTTAATGTACACCTGATTTGCAAGTCTAAGTTGCAAATATTCAAATTAATTATTTTTCAATACGTCACGAACAGTGACTTTCTATTGCTGTTTGAAACACTGTAAAGAATATCGTTTTAACGCTTGTGTTAACAAGAGCTAATTTGCATGTGGGGATCAGAATAATTGAAACAAGACTTTCACTGAATTGTGATCCAAGTATTTAATAAACAGTGGTGGTATGGTTATCAGTATTCTGGTTCGAGGTCATGTCAACATCAGCCTCAGTGTCATATAATCTTGCACCCAGCCTCTCACTTGAATGATGCACCTGAATGATGCTCCCACTTGCTGAAGATCGCTGGATGTGCAGCATTCATGTGACACTCCTTGTTGGTTGTATGACATTAAAATTCCAAACAATTAAATTCCAATAAATGGTTCTCCACAACTTAAGCCATCCCTAACTGCCCTCGCAAGTATGGAATGGTTATTATTGTACAGTTATTGATTAAGAAGGTGGAAAATCTCACTTCTCTTTCCCTCGGCCTCCCTCCCCCTACCCCATTGTAGTTCTATGCCCTGCCATCCAATGCTGGAGATGTAAATTGATTTGTTGTCACCTGGTTAGGCCTGTGTTCAGATGACAATTCTCTAAGTGCATTGCTGTCTGCACCACTGAAATGTTAAAGGAATAGACAATATGAAAAATCAGAAAATTATTTCAATCTCAGCTGGGTAATAGTATTAGCATTTACTTGTCTGAATATTTCTTAATGTAGGTAAAAATATAAGATTGTAGCTTCTCCATTGGCAGCCAATGTTGGCCCCCTTATTTTGCCTAAAATCTATCCTTATGGCTCAGATTCAGAAACTCAGTCAAAACTGGTCACGTTCATGGATTTCACTAATCGGGAAGGTATCAAATTGGAAGAATGAACTTCAGATCAGAGACAATTAAGCTAAAATCTGTAAAACGACGTAACAATAGCAGAGGAAATTCAATACAGATGTAAGTATAAGGTATGGCACATTGGAGGAGAAAGAATGGGTGCATACATAGGCCGGGATTTTTCAGCCCCGTCATGGGTGGGGCCCACCACAGGCGAGGCGGCGCCCCAGCCAGAAGTCCATTGACGTGCGGTGGGACTGGACGATCCTGGCGGCGGTCGGGTGTGGAAAATCCCGCCCATAGCCTATTAATGGTGTTGAACTAACTAAAGGTGTATTGGAAGACAGCTGAGGGTGTTTCTAGATTTAGTACTCAACATACATCATTACATCATAAAACTAAACAGAGTACTGAGCTCGTTTCTAAGTCAGTGGAATATAAATTAGAGCATCTATTTGTTGTAATATGCCTTTAAGGGATATCAGCATGACATCACTAGAAGGGAAGTGTGTCAGGTGATCTAGTCCTTCTTTTACTTTTGCTTCGAGCAGAGCACACATACTCAGCTCTGATCCCTCCAAGCTTCAGGACTGTTCTCATGTGCCTAGTCTTAAGAAATCAACCTACGTGTTTACCCAATCCCATATGAGCGATTGGTGCCATGTGTCTTGTGAAGTAAATAAGGCCAAGGTATTATATAATTATAATAACATGACACTAAGGCTGAAATTGTGCATTGCTCTGACCAGATTGTACTTTGAGCACTGTGTCAAGTTTTGGTCACTGACACCAAAGGGAAACAATGAGTGTCTGGTGTTAGGAACTAGAGATAGTTTAATAAGTTGTATTTGTATTTGTGGGTGTTAGGAATAAACCATAGCTTTAGGTTTAAGTTTAATTTGTATTTCTATATTTGTGTGTTAAGGCAGGGGGGGCTTGTGGTTTGGTGTCACTTTAAAAAATGCCTGCATTCTAATGAGATTTTATGACACTTGAAGGGAAGTTAAAACAAACACAAGGTAGAAAAACTGCTGTTGTCTAGCAACAGGTGTATAGGTAGGACCCACAGACACAGGGGAACTGAAAGCAGTTGAAGTTCCGTTGGTAATTATGCTCTAAGGCAGAGGAAGCAGTTTAAGACTCTCTCGAGCTGGACATACTAGCAGATTGCTGAGGAAAATAAGGAAAATATGCACGTGAAAGATCGCAGGGCCCGACACAGCCTACTCCCCCCCGCCCATACAGGGAGCGCCCAGCGCTTCTGGGTGAGCATCATGCTGGGCCAACCTTAATTGGCCCACCCACATAAAATGGTGGTGCGCAGCCGATCGCAGGCGCCTGCCCATGCCCGGTCCTGCCCACGCCCGGTCCCGCCCAACACCCCTCCCGACGGGGAGAAAATTCTTCCCATAGGTAATACATCATAGAAACAGGCCATTTGCCCTACCAGTCAGAATCAGGAGAGGCCTATTCAACCTAGAAAGTGGACTCCTTCCATACACTACAAACTAGTCGGTGTAAAATGTTTGTATCTTGTAAAAATTACATAATCCAGGCCTGGGGAATATCATTGACATTGAATTAACAGAACTGATATGGCATATCCATTATTGAGAAGGTTTCTGGGCTAGTTTTAATATCCGCTGTGTTGCTGTTAACAGGAGATCAGCCACAATATTTCAAAGCAGTATGAGCAACTAGACTCAATCTTCCAAAGTTTACATTTCAGATTTTAATCCCATAGTTTCTTATGAGTGAATTGGGTTAAAATTACAATTACGCTCCTCAGTTTCTCTTTCAGAATCATGGCCTGGATTTTAAGTGGGTAGTGGGAGTTGGGAAAATTCTCAGCTCGGCCTGCCCACCTCGGGAGAAAGTGCCCGCAAAGGATCTTCGTTGCCGGGGAGGGTGGTTGAGGGGGATGGGTGCAGGCTGGAGTCAGGCCAGCTGACCCAGGAAAATGTTCGGAGGTAGCCACAAGGGCTGCCTCATTATGTATGCTTGGCTGATAGCCCAGGCAACCATTACTCCTGTTGAAACACCTGTGCCTCAGAGAAAACATTGCTTGATTGACAGCTCAGGCTGTCTGATCTCTGCTATCAATTTCACAATGTTTATTTACACAAGGTTAAGTGGTTTCAAGGGCTTGCTGCTTTTGTTATTGATACTTTAAAGAGTCTGGATGATTGATACTTTTGATAAAAGCATATGAAGACTCATACGGACTCGAAACGTTAACTGCGTTCCTCTCCGCAGATGCTGTCAGACCTGCTGAGTTTTTCCAGCTATTTTTGTTTTTGTTGTGATTGATACTTTTGATGCCTTCTAATTACTTTTCTAGTTACTTCTAAGTTACTTTATTAACTTAGTAGAATGTAATGAATGATTTACATTTTTAAAGCTTTTTAAAATACATCCCACTGTCACTATAGGGCTCATTGGTTATATACTCTGTATCATGGGTCAATGGGCATGGAAGTGCCAAAGCTTGGCATTGGGGGCATGATGGGCCAAGGGGGGGCAAGGGAGGGGGTGGAGGGGGAGCGTAACTTGGAATAGGGGGTATGAAGAGGACCTTTTGAACTTAATTTTTAAAAGGTCTCCTCATGCAAACTAGGGTTCACGACTCCTCTGAGGGGTTGTGAACCATGACTCTTTAAAACCCTGGCCTGACCTGACGAAAATTGTGGAGGAGTAGGACATGCCTATTCCCACAATGGAGTCAGCCAGGTTGGGAGTGCCAGATATGGGCTTTTGACAGGAACCAGGCCGCACCCTTTAAAGGCATTCCCAAAAATCGGAAACCCTGGGAATGGGGTCAGGAATCCCGGAATTGGGACCCACAGTTCTCGAGTCATCCCAACTCACTGAAAATCCAGACCCACATCTCCAAATTTCTCAGACATGCACATACACTCAGTTGTTAGCTTACCAGTTAGTTTTGAAGTTATTAGCCATATTATGAAGTTCTGTAAATTTAATTTGGCACCTATAGGTAATGCACTGATTAATTGGTGAATATTCACAGCAAATCAGTCAAATTTGACTTTGTACAAGTGTGCCATTTGGCTTGGGGAGGGATTGGAGTGGAGCAGCATGGTGTGCGGGGTGGGGCGGGGGGGAGGGTGTTGAAGAAGGGAGTGAAGTGTATATTATGTTTCTCTCTAGATTTAACTTTGGAAGAGTTCATGTAGAAGCATCTGACAAAGTCAGAGACTGGACTAGACACAACTGGAATTCTCCAGGAAATATTCCACAAGGATCTGACAAACTCAGAACTCTATACATTCCATAATAGATTCAGCTGTAGAATTCCCTGCTGATCAACTGCATTTCATTTCTCATTCAATGTACAGAAATGATAGATAGCACAGCTATTTAGCCTTTCAGTCTGAACATCATCAACAGCATGGAACCTGCACCTAAAGAGAGTCCTGGAATAAAATCGAGAACATTCTTAACATTAACAGCAATTTTTTTCCCCCAAAAATAAGAGATGCCTTGGAGTGATTTCATGCAGTAATCTAATCTCTGTGTTCAGGTGACTGTTAGAAGCTATTTGAACTTCAGCCATCATCTGAACATCTTGATGAGATTCCTGCCTTGCAATCATTTCCATTATTCTGTGCTTACTCTTGAATTCACACCACTCTGATTTTAGCTCCATTAAATTGGAACAAGGATGGTAATAGTTTTTTTAATATACAACTTCAGCTTTATTTTATTGTAGTTATTAAATAATTTAGTTTCTTAATTCAATTAAAGGGGACTTTTTTGTTACAATGTAGTCTCATGTCTATCTCTTTTGGTGCTTGTTATGATGTTGATAGCTGTAAATTAAAGATGTCAGCTCGTCCTCCCTCATCATCCTGCAAAACAAACTGATACATTTTTTTTTGTGAAGCCACTGCACTTGTACACTGCAGGTTTTTGACTGTGATGGATGTACTGTGGGTTTTGGACTGCTTGTTTGATTGATTGCTGTTGCTATAAACTTAGAAAAAATTGGCCATTGGACAGATTTTTTATTTGTTTCTTGGGATGCAGGCGCCACTGGCAATAATGTATTTGTGGTCCTTCCTTAGTTGCTCAGAGCAGGTGTGGGCCTTCTCTTCGAATTGTTACTATACTTATGATGATGATGTTCCCAATATAGTCTTGATCATGGAATTCCAGGGTATTAACCTGGTGACGATGAAGGAATGGCGATTTATTTCCATGGCTGATGTATGGCTTAGAGGGGAATTTGTAGGTAATGATGTTCCCATGATGTTACTGCTCTTGTCCTTTCTGTTTCATGCAGGTCACAGGAAGGGGAGCTGTTGTTGAAATAACCTTGTTGAATTGCAGTTGTGTATTCTGTAAAATATATACAAGGCAACTACAGTACGATGGTGGTACAGCTCGTGAATTCAGTGGCAGTCAACAACCATGTGAACTCTTCCATCCTCAATACTGTTGAATATCTTGACTGTGGTCGTGGCTGTTCCCATCCAGGAGGGTGCAGAGTATTCTAATTCATTACTGACTTGAGTCTTGTAGACGTTAGAAAGGTTTTGATGGGTCTGGGGGTAAACCACTTCTCAGTGCCCAGCCTCTGCCATGTTTTTGTAGCCACAGTATGCCTGGAACTGACCCCCATATTGTTAAGGGTGAGGGGCTCTTGGCCGTTGTATGTCAAGGAATGGTGCCTGGTTTTTCTCTTGTAGCAGATGGTCATTAGCTGTCAATTATCTGGTGCTTATACAAAAATTTATTTTATGGTACGTGGGCTTCGCTGGCTACGCCAGCATTTAGAGTCCATCCCTAACTGCCCTTGAGAAGGTGGTGGTGAGCTGCCTTCTTGAACTGCTGCAGCCCATGTGGTGTAGGTACACCCATGCGATGTTAGGAAGGGAGTTCCAGGATTTTGACCCAGTGACAGTGAAGGAACGGTAATATATTTCCAAGTCAGGACGGTAAGTGGTGTTCCCATGTGTCTGCTGCCCTTGTCCTTCTAGATGGTAGTGGTTGTGGGTTTGGAAGGTGCTGTCTTATGACCCTTGTGAGAGGTTTTGAGGAAGTAATGGGGGCCGAAGAAGATATTTTATATAGTCTACATGGATTTTAGCAAGGGTCTTGGCAAGGTCCTACATGGCAAACTGGTCAGAAAATAAAAGATCTTACGATCCAAGTAAAAGTGGCAAGTGGGGTCCAGAAGAGTTTCAGTGGCAGGAAGCAAAGGACAATAGTTAATGAGTATCTTTGTGAGTGGAAGGCTATATCCAGTGGAGTTCCGCAAGGCTCAGTACTAGGCTCCTTACTTTTTGTAATATATATATCAATGATTTAGACTTAAATGTAGGGGGCATGATTAAGAGCTTTGCAGATGATTTGCAAATTATAAGGCAAATGGAGTGCAGCTGAGGAAACTGAGTGCAGATTTGGAGTTTGGTGAGTGGGAGAGTTCGGTGAAGGGGGCAGGAGGTGTTTGTTTCCTTTTTCTTACTTTCTCACCCTGTAGGCATTGGTTACTCCTCTACTAGAGGGAAAGGAGCTGGCTGTTTGGTGAATATCTGGTAAGTGGCTAGGTCTATTCTATTCCTAAGGTTTAAACTAGTATACAAATTGGTGGTAAAGTTAATCAAATATATAAAAAAGCAACATAAATAAGTGATAATATAATTAAGTAATTGTTTAAAACACATTAAGGATGGCAGGACAAGTGATGTGTCAAGGCTGCAGTATGTGGGAGCTCCTAGGTAACATTGTGATCCAGGGCAAACACATCTGCAGTAAGAGTTGTGGCTCAAGGAACTTTAGCTCAGTCATTGAGCTGGAGACTGAGCTGCAGAATTATTTTTATTCGTTCATGGGATGTGGGCGTGTCTGGCTTGGCCAGCATTTATTGTCCATCCCTAATTGTTTTCGTTCACAGGGTATTTAAGAGCCAACCACATTGTTGTGGTCTGGAGTAACATGTAGGCCAGACCTGGTACAGAGGGAAGATTTCCTTCATTAAAGGACATTAGTGAACTAGATGGGTTTTTAACAACAATCCGCAATGGTTTCATGGTCATCATCAGATTCTTAATTCCAGATTTTTATTGAATTCAAAGTTCACCATCTACCATGGTTTGATTCAAACCCAGGTCCCCAAAGCATCACCCTGGGTCTCTGGAATACTAGTCCAGTGACAAATACCACTATGCCACCGCCTCCACTCTGGAACACATCAGGGACAGGGAAAGTTACCTGGATGCTTTGCACCAGGATGCAGTCACACCGCTTAGGATAGGGTCTTCTGATTTGTTCAGTAGTCAGGGACAGGAGAGTGTGACTGCGAGTGGTGCAGGTAAGGGAACCGAGAGGGCAGGAGTGCAGGAGTGTGAGCCTCTGCATTTGTCCAATAGGTTTGAGGTTCTCTCAACTTGTTTGGATGGGAGCAGGGGCTGCAGGATGGATGAGCAAACTGGCCATGGCCTATGGTATGGGAAGCTGTTCAAGTGGGGGGGAGCAAAAGGGAATGCAGTGGTGGTAGGGGACAGTATAGTGAGGAGGATTGACACTGTTCTCTGCAGCAAAGAGTGAGAGTCCAGACGGCTTTGTTGCCTGCCTGGCGCCAGGGTTAGGGACATCTGCTCAGGGCTGGAGAGGAACTTGCAGTGGACGGGGGAGAATCCGGTTGTCATGGTCCATGTAGGTACCAATGACATAGGTAGAACTAGGAAAGAGTTTCTGCATAGTCAGTATGACAAGCTAGGCACTAAATTGAAAAGCAGAACATCAAAGGTAATAATCTCTGGATTATTACCAGAGCTGTGTGCAAATTGGCATAGGGTACATAAAATTAGAGAGGTGAGCTCATGGCTCAAAGACTGGTGTGGAAGAAGTGGGTTCTGGTTTTTGGGACACTGGCACCAGTACTGGGGAAAGTGGGGGCTGTACTGTTGGGATGGTCTACACCTGAACCATGCTTGGACAAGTGTTCTAGCGAACTGCATAACTTGGGAAGTGGAGAGGGTTGTAAACTAAACAGTGGAGGCAAAGGATCAAATGTGGGAAGATGTGGCATATCAAAGAGTAGAGACAAGGTAAGAGAGGAAAATAGTAAAATGGGAAATGAGGGTCGGAGAATGACAGGAAGGGACAGAAAGGAAGAAACCTAAGAATGCACCAAGGATCAAGACTAGGCGTCACAAAGATAACAAAAAGGCTAAACTAAAGGCTCTGTATCTGAATGCGTGTAGCATTCATAACAAAGTAAATGAATTGATAGCACACATTGAAGTAAATAAATATAACCTGATATCCACCATGGAGACATGGCTGCAGGATGACAAGGATTGAGTCCTGAATATTGAGGGGTATATGACCTTCAAGAAGAATAGGAAGCTAGGTAAAGGTGGAGGGGTAGCACTGTTAATCAAGGGACGCATTTGTGCAATAGTTAGAGATGATCTTGGTTCAGGAGGTCAGGATGTAGAATCGGTTTAGGTGGAGATGAAGAATAGTAGGGGAAAGAAGTCATTGTGGGAGTGGTCTACAGGCCCCCTAACAGTAACCACAATGTAGGACAAAGTATACAAGAAGAAATATTGGGTGCTTGTATGGCAATAATCATGGGTCATTTTAATCTACATATGAACTGGAAAAATCAGATTGGCTGTAGAAGCCTGGATGAGGAGTTCATAGAATGCTTTTGAGATAGTTTCTTAGAGCAACACATTCTGGAACCAACCAGACAGCAGGTTATATTAAAGATAAAATACTGCAGCTGCTGGAAATCTGAAATAAAAACAGAAAATGCTGGAAAAACTCAGCAGGTCTGGCAGCATCTGTGTAGAGAGAAACAGGGTTAATGTTTCAAATTCCTATGAAGAAGAGTCAAATCGACTCGTAATGTTAACTCTATTTCTCTCTCCACAGATGCTGCCAGACTTGCTGAATCTTTCCAGCATTTTCTGTTTTTATAATAGCAGGATATATTAGACTTGGTATTGTGAAATGTGACAGGATTAATTAATGACCTCAGGGTAAAGGCACCCTTAGGGAGCAATGACCACAAAATTATTGAATTTTACAACCAGTATGAAAGAGAGAATAGTGGGTATAAGACTCATATTTTAAACTTAAATAAGGGCAGCTATGTGGGTATGAAAGTTGAGCTAGCTGAAGTTAACTGGGTTGTTAGGCTAGGGGGTAGATCAATAGAGAAACAGTGGCAGATATTTTAGGGGATTTTTCAGGATACTCAGAATAAGTATATTCCTATTATAAAGAAAAATTCTAAAGGAAGCACCCACCATCCACGGTTAACTGAAGAAGTTAGGGAAAGCATCAAACTTAAGGAAAAAGAATATAACTGCGCAAAGAGGAGTGGCAAGCCAGATGATTGGTCAGAATATAAAGGATGGCAGAGAATGATTAAAAGGTTAATCAGGAGAAAGAATTTAGAGTATGAGAGGAAGCTAGCTAGAATTGTAAAAACTAATAGCAAGAGTTTCTACAGTTATTTAAACAGGAAAAGAGTAGATAAAGTGAATGTTGGTCATCTAGAGAGTGAGAATGGGGGCTAATAGTAGTTAATAAGGAAATAGTAGATGAAATGAACAAATGTTTTGCTTCTGTCTTCACTATAGAGGATATGAAAAACATTCCAGTAATAGCTGTAAATCTGGAGGTGAAGGGGAGAGAGGAACTTGGTGAAATTACAATACCAATGGAAACTGTACTGAGCAAACTGATGGAACTGCAAGCTGAAAGTCTCCAGGTCCAGATGGACTTCATCCTAGGTTCTTAAAAGAGGTGGCTAATGTGGTAGTAGTGGTGTTAATTTTCCAAAATTTCCTAGATTCTGGAAAGGTTCCATCAGGCTGGAAAGTAGCAAATATAACCCCTGTATTGAAGAAGGGAGGGAGGCAGGAAACTGTAGGCCACAGGGAGGCAGTGGCACACTGGACTAATATTCCAGAGACCCTGGGTAATGTTCTGGGGTATGAATCCCATCTTGGCAGATGGTGAAATTTGAATTCAATAAAAATCTGGAACTGAAAGTTTGATGATGACCATGGTTGATTGTCGTATAAACCCACCTGGTTCACTAATGCCCTTTACGGAAGGAAATCTGCTGTCCTTACCTGGTCTGGCCCACATGTGACTCCAGACCCACAGCAAAGTGGTTGACTCCTAAATGCCCTCTGAACAAGGACAATTCGGGATGGGCAATTAATGCCGGTCTAGCCAGGGATGCCCACATCCAATAAATAAAAAAAAGTTAGCTTGACGTCTGTTGTGGGGAAGGTGTTAGAGTCAATCATTAAAGTGGTTATAGCTGGGCACTGGGAAGAGTAACCAATTTATTAGAGTTCTTTGAAGAAGTAACGTGTACTGTGGACAAAGGGGAGCCTGTAGATGTACTGTACTTGGATTTCCAGAAGACATTTGATAAGGTGCCGCATCAAAGGTTATTGCAGAAAATAAAAGCTCATGATGTAGGGGGTAACATATTAGCCTGTATAGAGGATTGGCTGGCTGGCAGAAAACAGAGAGTATGCATAAATGGGTCTTTGTCTGATTGGCAGGATGTAACTAGTGGAGTCCTGCAGGGGCCTGTGCTGTGGCCACAACTTTTTACAATTTAAATCAATGGCTTAGATGAGGGAAGTGAAGGCATGGTAGATAAATTTGCAGATGACACAAAGATAGGTGGGAAAGTATGCTGTGAAGAAGACAGAAAGAGCCTGCAGATGGATATAGATAAGTTGAGTGAGTGGTAAAATATCTGGCAGATAGAGTATAATGTGGGAAAATGTAAGGTTGCTCACTTTGGCAGGAAGAATAAAAAAGTAGAGTATTCCTAAAAGAGAACAACTGCAGAATTCCAAGGTGCAGAGGGATCCAGGTGTTCTCATGCATGAGTCACAAAAAGTTAGTATTCAGGTGCAGCATGTAATCAAGAACGGTCATGGAATGCTATCCTTTATTATGAGAGGAATTGAACATAAAAGTAAGGATGTTATGCTTCAGTATACAGGGCATTGGTGAGACCGCATCTTGAATACCGTGCGTAATTTTGGTCTCCTTATTTAAAGAAGGATGTAAATGCATTTGAGGCGGTTCAGACGAGGTTTATTAGATTGATACCTGGAATGAGCAGGCTTTTGAGGATAAATTGGACTAGGTCTAGATTGCGATAGGTCTTATGAGGATAGGTTGGACAGGCTGGGGTTTAGAAGAGTGAGGGGTGACTTGATTGAAGTATATATGGTCCTGAACGTTCCTGACAAGGTGGATGTGGAAAGGATGTTTCCTCTTGTGGGTGAGTCTAGAACCAGGGGGCAGTTTTAAAATTAGGAGTCACCCTTATAGGACAGAGATGAGGATTCATTTTTTCTCTCAGAGAGTTGTGTGACTTTGGAACTCCCTGCCTCAGAAGGCAGTGGAGGCGGGGTCACTGAATATTTTTAAGAGAGGTAGATAGATTCTTGTTAGGCAAGGGAATCAAAGGTTATTGGGGGTAGGTGGGAATGTGGAATTTGAAACACAAGCAGATCAGCCATGATCTTATTCAATGGCGGAGCAGGTTCAAGGGTCCGAATGGCCTACTTCTGCTCCTATTTCATATGCTCAAATGTAAATTAGCATGTAGTTTGTGATGAATATCTAGTTCATAGTTCATGTTAATATTTTAGAGGTAATGTTTAGTTCTCGAACGTTATAAAGTTTAACCGTATAAAATGGGATAAATGCAGCTCAAGCCAGCTTGGAGTCTATTACACTTAAAAGGTTGGGGCCATATTGACTTAAGGTGCCCTAGATAGAAAGGTTAGATCCTAAAACTGCAGGTGGGCTTACTTAGTTGGAGCGCTGGTGTCCACACTGTTTGCAAGAAGTGCAGTCCAGAGAGATATTTTGTTTTGGGAATTAGAACTAAATTAGTTTAAAAGCATTTAGTGAACCTTGAAAGGCTACATCATCATGGAGATGGATGGAGTTTAAGAAAGTTCTCCCCTTTCAAGTTATCTGTGTTGTTCTAGGGCAATTCCGAAAAGGTTCTACTGTTAGCAGGTTTCAGGCAATTAGGGCTCAGAAAAGCCCTGGTAGCTGTTAGGTGCAGTTAGGGCTCAGGAGAAGTCCTGGGTAGCTGGGAAGGTGGTGGAAGGTCACTGATTCTGCATTGGAGAGAGTTAGGGCTCAGAAAAAGCCCTGGAACCTATTTATAGCTGGGGCAGCTGGAAGACTGGAGTTCTGAGAAACCCAGGGATAGTGCCAGCTTAGCGAAGCTAGTGACTGGCAAAAGAGTTAGAAGTGTACCAGTAATTAGAGGCGGGAGTGCAGCTTTGTGAATGCCGTGGAACACAGTCTCAGGAGAAGAGATTGAACAATCAGGCTATGAGCAGTCGTTGAGGCAATCTGAGTCAGAGCAGCAGAGACTAGATCTTTGAAAGTGAAGAGTTGAAATCCCTCCTGAGGGATACAGAGTCATGCCAAGATCTTGTGACTCACAGTGGTCACGGATGACTGGGTAGGTTGCTGAGAAGTCTGTGAGATCTGTCTTTGTTGCATCTACCATTTAATGTGTGGTGTGATGTATTTGACCATAGTTTGTTTGTTAATACATATTTACCTCGTGTTAATTCTGAATGTTAGAGTATAAGACAGGTATTGTAGATTGTATAGCTTATATTTCACCCCTTTCCTATTTTTACTTAGTTCTGTTGAAGGGTCATGAGGACTCGAAACATCAACTGTGCTCTTCTCCGCCGATGCTGCCAGATCTGCTGAGTTTTTCCAGGTATTTCTGTTTCTGTTTTTGTATCGTAGATTGTCCTACTTTTTTGACTTTATTCTGTTTGTTTAAAACTGTGGAATCTTGTGTCTTTATTCTCTGAGTGGATAACTGGGATTTCAAACTTTGTCTATGTTAAACAGCAAGTTACTGGTCCCTAACCAGAACATTTCAAGTTAGTAGTGAGTAAAAAAGCTTTAGACTCCAGGAAGACATCAATGGACTTATCAGGTGGACCGAAAAGTGGCAAATGGAATTCAATGCTTAGAAGAGTGAGGTAATATATTTCAGAAGGGCAAACAAGGCAAGGCCAATACATGGTAGTGTAGAGGAACAGAGATTTATGCATGTCCACAGATCCCTTAAAGTAGCATAACAGATAGATAAGGTGGATAAGAGAAATAAGGCGGATAAGAAGGTATATGTGATACTTACCTTTATAGGCTGAGGCCTAGAGTATAAGAGAAGGGCATTTATGGTAGAATGTATAAATTACTAGTTAGACTACAGCCAGAATACTGTGTACACATTTTTGGAAGGATGTGATCAAACTAAAGAGGGTATGAAGGAGATTTACGAGCATGTCACCAGGGGATAGAGTCTTTTGGCTTTGAGGAAAGATTGAATAGACTGGAGTTGTTTTCTTTGGAACAGAGAAAGCTGAGGCCAAATTTAATTGAGGTGTATAAAACTATGAGGCAGATAAAGCAGAGAAGAATAACTTATTTCTGTTAATAGGGAGATCAATAGCCGGGGCATAAATTTAAAATAATTGATAGAAGGATTAAAGAGAGTTGAGGAGTAAGTTTTTTATCCAGAGGATGGTGGGGGTCTGGAACTCACTGCCTGAAGAGGTGGTAGAGGCAGAAATCCTCAATGCATTTATAAAGTCTTTGGATGTGCCCTAATCTACAGGACTACGGACCAAGAGCTGATGATGGGATTAGATTGATTAGATTAACCAGAATATGCATGATAAACCAAATGGTCTCCTTCTGTGCTGTAAATATTGTTATGTTTCTAACCCCTACAGTGATGCCCTTTGGCATTAGTGTTTGGACTCCGACAACCACCACCATCTTTCTTTGTGTTAGGTATGACTCCAGCCATTGTAAGGTGTTCCCTTTGATCTTTGACTTTAGTTTTGTTAGAGTCCTTTGGCACCATTCTTATGTGAAGGTAGTTGCTCCTACCTCTGACATGCAGCTCTTGCATCCATGTCTGAACCAAGTTTTTGCTAAGGTTTGGTGATAAATGGGTCTGGCAGAACCCAAAATGAGTGCCCAATAAGCAAATCACTGGGGAATGGTGCCACTTAATGACACAACTGTTGATTCCTTCCACTGATCATTGACTGGTCAGCAGTATGATGGAAATGTGGAGAGGAGTGGCAGAGGTCAAGTGAGCGGCAAGTGGAAACTGTGGATAAAATGAGCTTGGAGAGAGGAGAGAGGGAAAAATTAGCATGTAAAATCAAACTAGATCAGTACTCCACTTAAAATCCCACCATGGCAAATTATGAAACGGAATTAAGAAATATTCTGGTAAATGGTGGCATCTGTTCACTAATGTCCTTCAGGGGTGGAGCCTGCCACCTCTACATGGTCTGGCTTATACATGACTCCAGCCCCACATTATGTGGTTGACTTCTAGCGCTCTAAGGACAATGAGGGTTGTCAATAGCATTTGTGCCAAGGACGCTGCTTCAGTGTTATCTAGAGAAAGCAAGCAAGTTCAGTGTCTTTTATATAATGGAGGGATAATCGATGCCATTGGAATAAAAGAGCTAAAACTCAATATTATCTGGACTGTGTAGACATGTTTATGATTGTCTGCAAGCAGCAGACAAGTTAACTGTACAAAACAAAGAAGTGGCTTGGAAAAAGCAGACAGAATCAATGTCACCTGAATGAAGCAGATAGGTTTAGTGTCGTCTTGATAAAGCAGCTGAGTTTGGTGTCGTTTGGGAGTGGTAACCTCTAAGAGCTGCTCTATGAAGTTGCAGCTGCTATTTTGTATGACGCCTGTGTCCTGTGTTTATTAACTGTTTCTTTAACCAAGGTTAAGTGAACCCAACTAAGATGAAAAAAAGGAAGCCCTTAATAACCAGCATCCACTCTATTATTTACAGTTGATTTGAATTACTGTCAAACATGAATTTTAAACAGTTTTGCTTTTGTCAGACTGTGAAAGGCAGGCTGCAGAGGTGTG
The DNA here is from genome assembly GCF_964194155.1 of Cetorhinus maximus. Taxonomy (NCBI): domain Eukaryota; kingdom Metazoa; phylum Chordata; class Chondrichthyes; order Lamniformes; family Cetorhinidae; genus Cetorhinus; species Cetorhinus maximus. Next base: position 31,793,233 of record NC_135881.1, read on the forward strand.
ACAATCTGCAAATTTTATTCAAATATTTTTGACTGTTAATTACTGAAGCAGCCCAGTGAGCAACCAAGTTCTGTGCAAAAAAATGGGATTCTTAATTAAATGAGAACATGAGAGAAATGACAGATTTAGTAATAATTAATCTCTTCAGAGTTTAAACGTGAAAACTGAGATACTTAGCGTATATTAACCAGGATATTTCTAATTTATTTCTGAAATGAGTAAGTGCTGAAGATGGAGGGTAAGCAATTGAGTTCAGTAGTACCCCTTTGTTGCATGCTACAAATGCCATTAGGGATCTATAATGATGTCAGCAAAGCAAAGGTTCTGAAGTAAAATGCACCAGGCTACATCTTGGTGAATGCATTCACACTCATGCAGTTAATGTCTGCCAGAAGTACGCAGAACAGACAGATCATGACGTATAACGCTGATTTGACACCAGTGCTATTGTTTGGAGATCAACACTGCAGTCAATGCCCTCTCTAAGCTCCCACAACTGAACGCATGTGAGGCAGCAGGAAGGACCTCCTCCACTCCAGCACTATTTAAAGGGATCATCAACTACTTATAAATTAGTTGTTAGTTGATTTCTTCTGGCTGTTGCTACAGTTCTGCAAGTGTTTGGTGCTTTCCATAGCTGTTTCAAGTTGTTTAAATCTACAGGGTGCAGTGCGTCAGATGCTAAAGGACTTTTTTTTTTTACTTCAAGCCTTCTGCACAAACCAGCTGCTCCTAGCCACAGGTAACCTAGTAGATTTTCCCCATGGAATAGAGCATGATGGTGTGAATGAGCAGAGGCCACACAGAGCAGGACAAGTTGCTAGAGGATCAAGGAGGAGGAGGGGAAGCAGAGCTCTCAGCAGGAGATCGTAACTGCCCTGAGTCTTCAGAGGGCAATTCTCCTATTTGAACCTCAGTGAGGCACAATGTGTGAGACAACCCTGCTTCACTAAGCATGTTCTCACTGAAATCTGCCACCTGCTATAGCCACAACTCCAACCTCAAAATAGGACAAGGACTGCATTGCCAGTGGCTGTACACCTGAATCCTTCCAGGCTGAAGCTAGAGATATTTGCAACATCTCACAATTTACTGTCCATTGTTGCATAAGGGAGGTCACTGAGCCTCTCTGTTCAAGAAAAGAACTAGCTTCATTTTATTCTCTCCTTCCTCAGACAAGGATAAATTATTCTGGCTATGATTAGATAAATAAGCATGGAACCAGGCGTATACAATCCCACCCAGCTGAATGACTGTGAAGAGGCGTGGGTTGAGATGGTTGCCATAGTTTTCCCACCCTTTATTGGTAACACTCTCACCTCTGGGTCAACAGGTTACAGGTTCAAGACCCACTCCAGAATGCCAGAGCATGATCCACGCTGACATTTCAATGCAGTTACTAACGGAGAGCTGCATGCTTAAGGGTGCTGCCATTCAGGTGAGATGTTAGACTGAGGCCCTGCCTGTCTACTCTAGTAGATGGAATCAATCCTGTGGTAAAGATGAATGGGGGAGGTGCCCGGGCCAAAATTTATCCAACAACCAGTTTTAATTGGTCAGTTAGCTCATTGTTATTGGTGGGATCTTGTTGCGTGCATATTTCGTGCCCTATTTGTCTACATAATAACCATGATTACAGTTTGCAAACATTTCCATGGCTGTGAAGCACTTGGGAATATTGTGAAGATATGAAATCTCGTTATAAGGCAAGTACTATCATTCTCCCATGGGACGAGGGAGTTGGAAAACTGAGAACAGTGCAAGACAGAGTTTCTGGGTTTCTGTGCGGCCAGCCTATAGGACTGTCTGTCAATTGTTCGAGCTTGTAGATTGGGCCTTGTTATATGCTCACTAATAATTCTTCAAGAATACATCAATCTTGAAAACGAGTTTAAGTAGAACTGTTCCCAATGGTCGATTTGTTTGTTTCTGTTTCCTGTGATGTTAGTTTGTTTGCAAAAAAAAAAAAATGCATGCTTCTGAAGCCATCTGAGTGGGGTTACTGAACCCAAGGAAACTAGGGAGCTGAATTAATACTGGCAGGGCACACTCATTAATCTTGTCACTGCAATGAAGTTGCGTCAATTCAGCTCCCTTGTGTTCTGAGGCGTTGAAATTGTTTTCCTGAATATGCCATGAATGCTAATCGTTTCTCTTTAAAAAAAAATTGAAGCTCCCCTATGATTCACTGAGTAGACGCGCCACCTTCCGTGGTACAAAGCCACAAGATCAGCAAGGTTGCGAGTTCAGGTACTATTGAATTAGCTTCTATTGGCCATTGTAGGGTCACTATCGTTAGCTTCAGTGTGCTTATACTGGAGGGCATTGGCTGAGAATTCTGTTCCTGATTGCTATCCAGTGACCCCTAGTTTAAAACACTTCATGTGTGAATGCCAGAAAGGCCAAGGGCTGTTGGGGAAATGTGGGCGTTGGGGGCGGTTGTGGGGAACAAAATCAGACTTAGCTATGATCTCACCTTTGCCACAATTCCCCCGAGTCATGTCACATTGCATTGCACATCTGAGGCTGTGTGTTCTTCACCTTTTAAAACATATTTAACAATTAAGAAGTACTGACAGTGCCTTTCACAACTTCGAGATGTCCCAACTCTCTTTGCAAACAATGACGTTGTTTTGAAGTTTATTCACCACTGTAATGTAAAGGGACAAGGCAGCCGATCTGTGTGCAGAAAGATCCCTCAAACACCAGTGAGATAATCACCACATAATCTCTTTTAATGATGCTGGCTGAGGGATAAATGTTGGCTGGGGAGACCGGGAGGACTCAACTGCTCTTCTTCAAATGCCACCATCAGATCTTTTATGTCCACCTGAGAGGGTAGGTCATGTCGTGGTTTAACATCTCATCCATAAAACGGCACCTTTAACAGTGCTGCCCTTGCTCAGTAATGTACTAAAGGACCAGTTTAGGCCAAGTGCTCAAATCTGTGGGCTGAATGATGTTTTTGTGCAGTAGATTCTATATAATTCTATACTCCTCACTCACTCAAAAAACGTTTATGCTCCACACAAGCCTCCTCCCACTCTATTTATTTAATTTCCCCCGATATGCATACCCTTTTATTCCTTTGGCCCTCATCTCCTTATCTAACTTCCCCTTAAAAATGTTTGAGGGTAAGTTCAAACATTTTTTAACCAAAGCAAAAAATAGTTAGGAAATCAAAATAAAATAAGTGTAGTTTTACTGTTATATGGTCCTATTTTCCTCTGGCAATTTTATTAAAATGACAAATGTGAGTAGGAAACACTGATGGATTATTTGTCCAAGTTTAGCAAAAGTCTAAGGATTCATAACTCTCCAAATTTGGATTAAAGAACAGTAGTGAAGCCTGCAACCAAAGGACTCTTGCTCAGACCGCAATAAATATTATTGATGAGGAACTCATATAACATTCTGTAGTTGCACAGTCAAATTGAAAAGTAAATATTTTATATGCAATTCAGGCCAGACATTGGAAAAATTGATTACATTTTGAATAGCAATAGCAGAAAAGAACACTGCAGAGAAGGTTTTTGTCAGAGACTATTGCTGTAGCCGTTATAGGTAAAAGACAGACTTCTAATTATATATAGTGCTTTTCATAATCACAGGATGTCCCAAAGTGCTTTATCACCAATGAAGTATGCTTGACAAGTAGCAGTGTTTTAATGTAGGCATCCTTAGGGCAGATTAGGTTAAGGGGAGATTTACTAGCAGTGCTCAAAGTTTAAAGAGTTTCGAGAGAGTAAATAAGGAGAAACTACTTCCACTAGCATGACAGTAAAAAAGAAAAACACCAACTTGCATTAATAAAGCAGTTTTAATGCAGTAAAACACATCTCATGTCAGAGTAATCCAGCCAAAGTTAACACCACGTGAAAGGAGGAGATTTTGGGACCAAAGGTTTGCTCACAACACATTTGATTAAGTATCCGAAAGGGGAAGAGAGAGGTGGACAAGTTTTTCAACCAGGGCACAGTTTTAAGATAACTGGCAAAAGACCTAGAGAGGAGATGAGGATTTTTTTTTTAAACGGATGGAGTTGTTGTGATCTGGAGTGCACTACCTGAAAGTCTGGTGGAAGCAGATTCAATAGTAAATAATAGTCAAAAGGGGTGTAGGTGTGAAAAGAAAACTTTTCCATGGATATGGGGAAAGAGGAAAGTTGGACTAACTGTATAGCTCTTTCAAAAATCCCACACAGGCACAATGGGCCGAATGACTCCCTGTTCTGCTCTATAATTCTGAACCATTCTCTTTATGATGGCGCTGCTGTAGAATACTTTATTAATATTCCAAACCATCCCGTTTTGCCCACTTGTTATATTATAAGCAAAAATAATGGCCTGAAATTTGCAGTTGCAGTGGTGGTGAAACTCAAGTGTTCGCCATCAGTACTGTGCAAAACTGATAGCAACCTTTGGAGGCCCCACATGCACAGTTAAGCATGGAGATCTGGAGGTTGCTGTCAGTGATACCCTGCTTCTCCACAGGGTTGCTGTTCCAGGCTTCGCAAATGCAACTAAGAGTCACTGATTTGACGTGAATGTTTACTTTTTATGCACTATTCTCACCATAATTATCATTGAAAATGTTAAGCTTTGTTGAATGAGGTGGAACTGAGTTTTTAAGGGCACACTAAATCATAGTATATCGTGGTATAGTATAGTAAATCATAAATCATAGTAAATCATAGTGCTGCTGAACAACCTTGCTTTCCCTGAAAAGGTGATTTTACATGTGTGGAGTCTAATTCCTTCCAGAATAATGCTTAACAATTCCATGGTTTTTAAAATAATACAATGCATGCTTTGTAAAGTTTGGTTATAATATTCCACTTTCTACCTTAATCCCATGCAGGCCAATATATTCTCAGTCCTCTCCAAACCTGAGCCACATCAATATTATGCATTATCCTATTACTTTATTGCTCTAAATACCTCTGATTTATTCATACCTAAAGAGATTGCTATTATTTTGTGGCTGGACAATGGGTTAAGCTGCCAAATAAACACAGCTTTGAGTAAAAGCTAGCAAGAGAATTCGTCTGGAATTCAGCCATTCCTGTGTTAAAGATTTGATTGCTAATGGTGTAGCCTAGCCTACTCCTGGATTTTGGCAAGGCTATTTGAATTGAGGCTGCAATCAGTAGTTGTACAGTATCTGAAGTCCCAGTATTCCTAGTCCTCTTGCTCTGATGGGCGGAAAGTATCAGCTGGTGGTTTGTGAGTGTGGAAGTTCTGGCAGCTGAAGGTCCCCAAAAGAAGGTTCACTAGCTCCCATCTTGTGTGGAAGGGGTGAGGGGGATTGGGGGAGTGATTTTGGAAAGGTCTGATGGGAGAGAAGGATGGATATCCTGGGTAGGGGAGGTTGTGATACTCCTTGCACTACTTAGACCTTCAAAGGAAAGTTGTTAACTTATCTTGGCGACTCTCTTTGCTTCTCGCTGTCTATCAACAAGGAAATAAGACTGATTTCATAACCTATTATTATCACAGTGGGGTGCCTGTCAGTTCACAGTTTGATTGACGGCTCCAAGTATGTGCTCTATGAACACAAATGCTTGTTATTTATATGGCATGAAAGGAAGTTAAATGTAGTGAAAAGGTTTTTTTATCAATAAGTGTGCTTTTTTGAAAGAGTAAATTCATCAATAGGCACTTAAAAGCTTTATTTAGTCTAAGCATGGGTCCTGAGAACTGCCCATGGTGGATACAGGGTGATTTGGCATAAAGGGTGTAAGAGCAAAAGGTGGTGGTTGTGGGCATGGGTTGGCACTGGGTTGGCATAGGGGCTACAAAGGGGTATGGGGGTGGGTGGAGGGGCATGCGTCGGAATGAGTGTTTGTGCTGGGAGAGGGGGTGTGAGGGGTAAGGGCTGGAAGGCCTTTTATTGTGTTTTTTTCAAATCTGCGACAAAGTCCCACAACGCTACGGCAGGCCTTTCTGCCTGTACAGCCTTTGCACCCGACCGCTGCCCCTGCACCCGACAGCCTCTGCACCCAACAGCTGCCCCTGCACCCGACAGCCTCTGCACCCGACAGCCTCTGCAACCGACAGCCTCTGCAACCGACAGCCTCTGCACCCGACAGCTGCCCCTGCACCCGACAGCCTCTGCACCCGACAGCCCCTGCACCCGACTGCTGCCTCTGCACCCGACAGCCTCTGCACCTGACAGCCCCTGCACCCGACTGCTGCCTCTGCACCCGACAGCCTCTGCACCTGACAGCTGCCTCTGCACCCGACAGCCTCTGCACCTGACAGCTGCCTCTGCACCCGACAGCCTCTGCACCCGACAGCCTCAGCACCTGACAGCTGCCTCTGCACCCGACAGCCTATGCACCCGACAGCTGCCTCTGCACCCGACAGCTGCCTCTGCACCCGACAGCTGCCCCTGCACCCGACAGCTGCCTCTGCACCCGACAGCTGCCTCAGCACCCGACAGCTGCCTCTGCACCCGACAGCTGCCTCTGCACCCGACAGCTGCCTCTGCACCCGACAGCTGCCTCTGCACCCGACAGATGCCTCTGCACCCGACAGATGCCCCTGCACCCGACAGCTGCCCCTGCACCCGACAGCTGCCCCTGCACCCGACAGCTGCCCCTGCACCCGACAGCTGCCCCTGCACCCGACAGCTGCCCCTGCACCCGACAGCTGCCTCTGCACCCGACAGCCTCTGCACCCGACAGCTGCCTCTGCACCCGACAGCTGCCTCTGCACCCGACAGCTGCCTCTGCACCCGACAGCTGCCTCTGCAACCGACAGCTGCCCCTGCACCCGACAGCTGCCCCTGCACCCGACAGCTGCCCCTGCACCCGACAGCTGCCCCTGCACCCGACAGCTGCCCCTGCACCCGACAGCTGCCCCTGCACCCGACAGCTGCCCCTGCACCCGACAGCTGCCCCTGCACCCGACAGCTGCCTCTGCACCCGACAGCTGCCTCTGCACCCGACAGCCTCTGCACCCGACAGCTGCCCCTGCACCCGACAGCTGCCCCTGCACCCGACAGCTGCCCCTGCACCCGACAGCTGCCCCTGCACCCGACAGCTGCCCCTGCACCCGACAGCTGCCCCTGCACCCGACAGCTGCCCCTGCACCCGACAGCTGCCCCTGCACCCGACAGCTGCCCCTGCACCCGACAGCTGCCCCTGCACCCGACAGCTGCCCCTGCACCCGACAGCTGCCTCTGCACCCGAAAGCCTCTGCACCCGACAGCTGCCCCTGCACCCGACAGCTGCCCCTGCATCCGACAGCTGCCTCTGCACCCGACAGCCTCTGCACCCGACAGCTGCCCCTGTACCCGACAGCTGCCTCTGCACCCGACAGATGCCTCTGCACCCGACAGATGCCCCTGCACCCGACAGCTGACCCTGCACCTGACAGCTGCCCCTGCACCCGACAGCTGCCTCTGCACCCGACAGATGCCTCTGCACCCGACAGATGCCCCTGCACCCGACAGCTGACCGTGCACCCGACAGCTGCCCCTGCACCCGACAGCTGCCTCTGCACCCGACAGCCTCTGCACCCGACAGCTGCCCTTGTACCCGACAGCTGCCTCTGCACCCGACAGCTGCCCCTGCACCCGACAGCTGCCCCTGCACCCGACAGCTGCCTCTGCACCCGACAGCTGCCCCTGCACCCGACAGCTGCCCCTGCACCCGACAGCTGCCCCTGCACCCGACAGCTGCCTCTGCACCCGAAAGCCTCTGCACCCGACAGCTGCCTCTGCACCCGACAGCTGCCCCTGCACCCGACAGCTGCCCCTGCATCCGACAGCTGCCTCTGCACCCGACAGCCTCTGCACCCGACAGCTGCCTCTGCACCCGACAGCTGCCCCTGTACCCGACAGCTGCCTCTGCACCCGACAGATGCCTCTGCACCCGACAGATGCCCCTGCACCCGACAGCTGACCCTGCACCCGACAGCTGCCCCTGCACCCGACAGCTGCCTCTGCACCCGACAGATGCCTCTGCACCCGACAGATGCCCCTGCACCCGACAGCTGACCGTGCACCCGACAGCTGCCCCTGCACCCGACAGCTGCCTATGCACCCGACAGCTGCCTCTGCAGTCGACAGCTGCCTCTGCACCCGACAGCTGCCTCTGCACCCGACAGCTGCCCCTGCACCCGACAGCTGCCCTTGCACCCGACAGCTGCCCCTGCACCCGACAGCCTCTGCACCCGACAGCCGCCTCTGCACCCGACAGCCGCCCCTGCACCCGACAGCCGCCCCTGCACCCGACAGCCGCCCCTGCACCCGACAGCCGCCCCTGCACCCGACAGCTGCCCCTGCACCCGACAGCTGCCTCTGCACCCGACAGCTGCCCCTGCACCCGACAGCTGCCCCTGCACCCGACAGCTGCCCCTGCACCCGACAGCTGCCTCTGCACCCGACAGCTGCCTCTGCACCCGACAGCTGCCCCTGCACCCGACAGCTGCCCCTGCACCCGACAGCTGCCCCTGCACCCGACAGCTGCCTCTGCACCCGACAGCTGCCTCTGCACCCGACAGCTGCCTCTGCACCCGACAGCTGCCTCTGCATCCGACAGCCTCTGCACCCGACAGCTGCCTCTGCACCCGACAGCCTCTGCACCCGACAGCTGCCTCTGCACCCGACAGCTGCCTCTGCACCCGACAGCTGCCCCTGCACCCGACAGCTGCCTCTGCACCCGACAGCCTCTGCACCCGACAGCTGCCTCTGCACCCGACAGCTGCCCCTGTACCCGACAGCTGCCTCTGCACCCGACAGATGCCTCTGCACCCGACAGATGCCCCTGCACCCGACAGCTGACCCTGCACCCGACAGCTGCCCCTGCACCCGACAGCTGCCCCTGCACCCGACAGATGCCTCTGCACCCGACAGATGCCCCTGCACCCGACAGCTGACCCTGCACCCGACAGCTGCCCCTGCACCCGACAGCTGCCTCTGCACCCGACAGCTGCCTCTGCACCCGACAGATGCCTCTGCACCCGACAGCTGCCCCTGCACTCGACAGCTGCCTCTGCACCCGACAGCTGCCTCTGCACCCGACAGATGCCTCTGCACCTGACAGCCTCTGCACCCGACAGCTGCCCCTGCACCCGACAGCTGCCTCTGCACCCGACAGCTGCCTCTGCACCCGACAGCTGCCTCTGCACCCGACAGCTGCCTCTGCACCCGACAGCTGCCTCTGCACCCGACAGCTGCCTCTGCACCCGACAGCTGCCCCTGCACCCGACAGCTGCCTCTGCACCCGACAGCCTCTACACTGTGTCCAGGTTTGCCTGGCATGAATCCCCTTGCACCCCACCTGCCCAGACCAAAAAATCAGAAATTCCCTGGTCGGGTTTGCGGAGCCAGGAATTCTCCTGACTCTGCGCACCCGGCCCGGGAGCGAAAATTCAGGCTTAATGGTCACGCATCAAGAATCATGGTAATTGACAGACAGTAATAATGAACGACTGAGATCAGAATGACAGCAACAGGGAATGGAAATGAAATTTCCCTCTTTAAATTCACAAGATTACAATACGGATATGGATGAGGAAGGCAATTCAGCCTATCCACGGAGGAATGTGTTTATGATTCTTCTCCTCCTTATGGAATCCCACTGTTATTGAAATGATTCTGGAATTCTGCCTCCAGTCCTATGCTGGGAAGTCCATTCCAGGTTGTCACTCTTTGAGGATGATTTACACCTTTGCCACTTGGGTGAAAATGAAAATTAGGTGCTTTCAATGATGGCGGGAGCAATCAGCAGTTACCACCTAAGTTGTGAAGGTGAAGATTTTCATGGTATCAGCGCTGTGTTTGCCATTTGCTCATTTAATCTGTGGTGTGCATTTGCAAACAAAGTGTTTTCCTAATCGGAATTATGTTCTCATGTGTAAAACTGCCCCTCAAATATTGATCTTGATAGCCTTCAACTGAAAACCATCACCTGATGGTAAAAGACTCCTAGTTCCTGCACTGCACCTTACGACCTCTCTAAGTGAAAGAACTTTTACTGCAAATCCACGGGGCATTTTTTTTTTGTGCGCTGTGTAGATGAAATGATGAAATGAATTAGTGCAATGAACCAGATATCAGAGCAGAGGTCAATGTACTAGCAATTGCGTGGCGCCTGCAGTTTCTGCCCCATGTGTAAGCCTTTCTGCTCCTACCTGTTAATCTTGTCAGTGCAGGACATTGTGAGCAGCTGCTCTCCCTGTAATACGCCATCCCACGTCTGGATGGAGTGGCAGGATCGGATTGGAATGGTGCCTTCTCCGGATTCAATCTTGGTTCTTAGGTGTCCCCGGACTTTCCTGTTCAACGGTCGACTGTGGTGCACTAGAAAACAGAGAATGCTGCCTTCAGCCTGTGCTTAAAAGACTCAGTAGAAAGAACGGTGAAGTACTTACCTCAGTTAATAAGGTGCTGATGGAAACTGAGGGTCGGAAGCTCTATTTCCCAGAGGTCCGACAATTCGCCCTCCACTTAAATGTTCCAAATCCTGGGGATGAGGCTATTTGCACAAGGGAGATATGTGGCCACATTACTTAAAGCATTTGGTGGGCATCCGCCTTTATTGAGGGAGGGAGGGAGGGGGAATGGAGTGTCAGGAATTTTGGAGCAACACAGCACTGCTGTTTCCCATGAGGCTGAAGATTGTATGACTTTAAATTAAAAACAAGATGTGCCATGCAGCAACTGGATTCCTAATGGCAAGTGATCGGTCTGTGCCTTTAGGAAGTCAACATTGTGAGCCCCACCTCTGAGAGTAGAGCACAAGTAGGTGTTCTTGGCATATCAGGCAAAGGAAGTGGAACTGGTGGGACTTTTAGCAGGTGACATCTTTGCAATGACCCCCACTCCCCCAACACTCCTTTCAACATGGGAGAATGGGGCACTGAGAAAAGACTTCTGGTCGGAATTTCTTGTATGGTTAAATATAAATGCGAGGAAGATTAGCGGAAGTGGATCCTACCCCAAGTTCTGCTTTCCTGCTCTGAATATGTCCCTGTATTCCCAACTCAGGCCCTGGAATTTTTGGGGCCAAATGCTTCAGCGCGGACCACCTGTCATTTAACGCACCCCCATCATTTTTGCCCCTTCATTTTATGCGCTCGGCTTCCAAGTGTACTGGATTCGACTGGGAAAGCTGTCTTGTCGTACTTGACCAAATGGACAGAGCTCGTGTGTGAATCTAGACGCTGAGTGTCAGCAGACCACAATAGGACGCTCAGTCCCATTTGTGCACCTATGCGCTTTCTAACAGGTGGTCAGGAACAGGGGCCCTGGTCGATTATTCTTTTAATCCCCTAACCGGGGTCCATGAGGCAAATTTTGGAATTCCAACTGCTGCCTTGGCTGAGCTCCATCAATTCAATACAGACCAAGGACCAAGCCTGCTCTGTAATCTCGGGGACCACAGCAAGTGCTGATTAGGAGCACTGCAAGAGTGGAGGATAAATGTTAGCATAGACCGTTTGAGCCAAACAGCCTGGTTCCATGTTGTGATTTCTACGTAATATGCCACAATGCCATTGACAGAAGTTATTGTCCATTTCAAACCAGTCGAGCGCAGTTAGATAAAAGCAAAATACTGCAAACGCTGGAGATCTGAAATAAAAACGGAGAGCACAGGAAATATTCAGCGGGTCTGGCAGCATCCGTGGAGAGAGAAACAGAGTTAACGTTTTGAGGTGAATGTGACTCTTCTTCAGTTCTTCAGATGCTGCCAGACCTGCTGGGTATTTCCAGCACTTTCTGCTTTTAGTGCAGTTAGATGGTCTGTTTAAACTAGCCAAATTAGTCATTTTGAAAAGTTTAAGCAGACCATCTAACTATAGTAACCCTTTCGACTCAGCTGCAAAATCCATTAAACAGAAATTCAGCCCAAGTTATTAATATTTGCATCCATTTGCATATGCATAAACACATTTTCATCTCACTCATTATTTGTTAATATGCATGCAGTGTGCAATGTTATATTGCCTCCTATTTTAATTTTCTCATATTAAACGCTTGTAGATTACAAATTGGGGATATTGAATTGCACTTACTTTCATCATTTATTCCCTATAAAGTGTTTCCATTTATAATCACAGAAGCATCTATCAGTTGTTGAGATAACATTGGGGTATTTTGGCAATAAAAGGTTAAACGGCCATTTCATGACCGACAAATCCTCAACACGACACAAAACGCTTGGGGTGGAATTTTCCGTGCCCGCTAGCATTGGGCGTGCTCGGCAGCGTGAGTGTACAATATGGCGAGAATGCCAGAAATCGGTTTCACGAAGTCGCGAAACCAGTTTGTGATCGTCCGATCAGCCCATCGATGGCGGGCTGCCATCGGATGTCAGGAATCTCATTGTAATATATCTGCATATCATCATAAGGCCAGCCTGCCTGAATCATCCCTCCTCCCACCCCACCCCCGCTGGATCATCCGCCCATGTCGGCATGATTCAACACCGACGTGTTTCACAACAGCATACATATGGCATGCACTTGGCGGGCTGCACTTTGAGGGGAACTCGGAGCTGAGTGCATAGTAACATTGCGCAGCACTCGCGAGGGTCGCCTGTTGGACTTCAAGGTTGAGGCGCATTGTGGCGGGGGGGGAAGGTGGCAAGGGCTGCCCTGCAGTTGAGGCAATTTAAGGGTGGGGCAAGGGCTGCCCTACAGTTGAAGGTAGTGCACAAGCACGTGCGGGTTGGGGGGTGGGGAAGTGGCCACGCATTAGGGAAACCTCGTATAAAGTGATTATTCCTCCGCAGTTGAGACAGTACAGACGCAGCCACATTGACATGCTCGGAGCCGGGCTTCTGGCTTATCTGCCCACTCAAGCAACGCAGAGGCCTGAAAGTGCCACCAAGTGCTCCAGAGCTTTTTGCCCCTCGGGAACAGACTGCACACTAATGAGCGTTTTAGTGGACTGCAGGACAATTGGACGTCTGGGCACATTGTACAATCTCCTTGCTAAAGCTGTCTTGGAGCAGTCACCGGTGGAGGTGCTCACAGCCCCTTGTACTGTCATCATCTCGGATTGGACCAGTCTCCACCATGGTTCAAGCTAACAGTGCAGTCTTGCAGCGCGGGTTAGGAGAATGCCTGCGCCTGAGCTGAGAGCACAGTATGCAGTCCAGTGGACAAAGCTGCCGCAAGTCAGTCAGATGGAGTGGGGCAGAGGTGGGTGGAGTCTCGGGCAGCCTTGCAGTGCACTTACCTCTGGCCATCCAAGTGGTGGCCAGCACTCTCTGGGATTAGTTAAGGAGCCTTCAGACTTAACCAAGGAAAGTTCATAGTATACCCAAGATAACCCGCACATCTTTCTTTTCATCTTGCAGGAGCAGTACAACAGGAACATGGAGCCTGGTGAACTGGTTGGACACCTTGTGGTGAGCAGAGATCAAAGACAACAGAGAAGAGAGCGATGGAGGTGCCTGGTTGTGCAGAAGGAGGAGCAGCACCCTTAGGGAGAAGGGGCAACTGGGGCGCCCGCACAAGCCCCTGAAGAGCCAGTGAGCCGTTGTTGGTTGGCGCCTAGCTAGAACAAGAGGGTCGAGAAATGTCACCTTTCATTCCTGCAGATGACCGACAACCAGTGTTGCTGAAGACTGTGCATGTCTAGGGAACCGATCAGTCACATCTGCCAGCTGCTGCAGGATTTGGCACCACATGGACATGGAGGGCATCCACTGCCTGTGGCTGTGAAAGTGACTGCGGCGCTCAGTTTTTACACCAGTGGCTCCTTTCAGGGCCCCACAGGTGACCTCTGTGGGATATCACAAGCCTCCACCCATAAATGCATCCATGAGGTCATGGATGCCATCTTCTCGAGGGCACACAACTTTGTGCATTTTGGCCGGGGCCAGCTCAGCCAGGATGCAAGAGCAATTGGTTTTGCCCAGATCCCGGGTTTCCCACAGGTGCAGGAAGCAATCGACTGCACTCATGTGGCGCTCAGATCTCTGTGGCAACAAGCGGTCAACTACATCAACCGCAAGGGCTTCCATTCACTCAATGTGTAGCTGGTGCGCAACCACCACAAATGCATCCTGTAGCTCTGCTCCAGTGAGTGTCTACGACTACTACATTCTCAGTCGGTCACAGATCCCTGAACTCCCCCAGGGTCCACAGAAGCTGCAGGGATGACTCCTCGAGGACAAAGGATACCCACAGAGGATGCGGCTGATGATACCCGTGTGGCGGCCTCAGACTGCAGAAGAGTGAAGGTATAACGAGGGTCATGCTGCAACTCGCAACTTGCAACTTGTAGAAAACTATCGAAATGGTGAAAATGAGGTTCCAGTGCCTGGGCCGGTCTGGTGGAGCCCTGCAATACCGTCCACAGAGGGTGTCACACATCGTCATCACCTGCTGCGCCCTTTACAACCTGGCGCTATAACAGGGAGAGGAGCTGGCTGAGGAGGAGATGCAGGAGCTGGAGCTCTCTACTGATGAGGAGAACATTGACGGTGATGAGGGTGAGGAGGTCCTCGAAGGCAATGATGACGGGGATGAGGCCCTCACACTGGCCAGATGAGGCAGGCATGCTTGGGAGGCTGCTAGATTTGTGGAGGATGATGACGACATGCAGTGAGGAGTCACCATAGTTCCTCACATTACATCTGTGAATGTTTGACTCCATCTAGCTTATAGCAGCACACATACCCCCTGTGATAATGCTCCTGTCATGCAGATGCAGTGGAGGCCCTAATAGTCACTCGATTGCAGGAGGATGATGACAACATGCAGTGAGGACACTCCATAGATCTTCACATAGCCTCTGAGAATGTCTGACTCCGGTCTGGCTAAGGGTAGCTCACTTGCGCTCTGTGATCAGGGTCATATCATAGAGATGCAGCCATGAAACTTTAAAAGCATCTGATTCTTTGTCTGCCTTCAGCACCTGACCCGTTCAGGAGCACAGATACTGAAGAGCACACAGAAAGAATGACAGAACTCAGTGATGCCTGCCCACGACATTCTGGCAGCAATGACAAGCACCATCGAGGTGCAGGCATCACTAATGTTTCCAGGGAGTGTGAGGCTGGGCCATCACTGTGGTCAGAAGGTTGCACAGAGCACAGGGAAGAGACCCTGGACTGAGACAGTCCACATCTGAGTGACACCAACACTGCTCATCAGAACAAGGAGCCATGGGCGGGAAGACATTGTTGAGAGTTTATTTACAATAGTGAACATTATGTATAAGTGATTAACACTTGTGCCCAGGCTGTGCAACTACTTAACCTTCCTAACCCTCTCGCTACGTCTTGGTGCTCCCCCGACATCCACAGTGGAGATGGAGGCAGCCTGCTGACTGTGACACACTGTCTACGATGACTTTGGCAGACGTTCTCTGGGGCGCCAAGGCTTGGATGGCTCTGACCTGCTTTTCGGGTCCGGTTGTGTGGCAGTGACTCCCTGCTCAGCCTGTGGAGCTCGAGCTGCTGGGGTCACAGGAAGAGAGGATTCGGATGGGCTGGACACTCCCGGAGTCACCTGGATGGATGGCCCCGGGGGTACACCTGCTGATCCTCCTCCTTTTTTTGGTTCCCGAGGGCCCCTCATTGAGAAGAAGGGGTAGCTGGAGTGAAATTGGGCTGCCTCACAGCCTTGTCACGTACACACCTTTAGAGGCCAACTATGGTGTTGGCGATGGAGCTCAGCCCATGCAGCAGTGCAGGACAAATGTTCCGGACCAAGGTCTCCATGGAGGCCGCCATCCTACCAATGTTGACCTCGGTGCATTGGCATGCCAGCGCTATTACCTCAGCCTTAAGGCAGACAGTCTCCTCCATCGTGCCTTGCAATCTGAGGAATGCAGCGGATATCACCTCCTGATGTTCCCGAGCTTGCCTTTGCAGTTCCAGGAACTGTGACATGACCGAGTCCAGAGGCTCGTCATCTGACTCAGGCTCAGCAAATTTCTGGCCTCCAGCAGTCCTCCGAGTGCCGGGGATTGGGAAGTCCCTGCTGCCGCCTGTGGATCAGAAAGTGCAACGTGTCCACCAGATTCCGATCCCAAGGCTATTCCAAAGCTAGGTCCCACCGAGGCGTGTGTCTCTGCGCTGGTGGAGGGTGTGAGTGAGCGCTGTGAATAGTCTTCAGGGAGGGTTTCAGTGGATTCCTCTTCTGAACTTCCCTTGGGGCTTGACTGTGGGACCTAGGTCATGGACTCTCTTGGCAGTTTCCCAGATGTGCCTGTGAAAGCAAAGAGAGATATTTAGTGCATAGCAGTGGCCTGTGAAAGAGGACACATCACTCATAGCATGGTTGTCTGATGGATGTTGCACTGCTGGATCTTCACTTGATTGAGCACCGCTGGCCACACTGTCAGCACAGGAATGGTCCAGATCCTCACCAGCCAGCTGGATGGCCCTGTTTTCAAAGTCCATGAAGAGCCTTGATTTCAGGCATCCCTCCACCGATAAGTGACCTCTCTCTGTTGTTGTGTGCCAGCTTGTCCTGCATGAATAGAGATGGAGAGAGTGTAAGTGGGATGCCTGCCAGGCCAGATGGTAAGTATGCCTGGCATGTGTGGGTGTTGAGTGGTCCCATGGATGGAATGAGTACAATGAAGGTAAGTGTGAGAGAGTGAATAGTGATATCCCTTGAACCAGCAAATGTAAAGAATACCCTTTCAACACATCACGAACTATCATTCCCCATATTTGAGTCAAATACTTTGCAACATCCCACTCTAGGGACATGAGCACATACTGAGAAAGGAACATAAGGATTATTGACGGGGGAACGAAGTAGGATTGGAGGAGGCTCGTGTGGATCATGTGACTGTGCACTCATGTAACTATAATCCCTCACCTTCAGAAATATCACTCCGTCTTTTTTTTCCAAATGTTTTTCCAACTTTGAAAGTTTCTCCTGAATAGAATTTAAATTCTCCTGAATTTCACAAAGATTTTCCTCCATAGTTTTTAGCTCACTAGTTAGAAATAACAGCATAAAACCAAGCCTATTGCATTAAAATACTCAAGCCAGCCCTCAAATTGCACTCATCACATCCACCCACATGTTCCAGTGCAGCACTGATGGAGCATTGCACTTTTGGAAGTGTCGTATTTCAGAGATGTTAAACCAAAGCACAGTCTGTCAGGCGGACATTTAAGGTTCTATGGCGCTATTTGAGGAAGAGCAGTGGGAATTGTTCCCAGTGTCCAGGCCAATATTCATCCCATAACCAAAATCACTAAAACAGATTATCTCATCATTATCTCATTGCTGTTTGTGGAATCTTGCTGTGTGTAAATTGACTGCCACATTTCCTACATTACAACAGTGACTACACTTCAAAAAATACTCATTGGTTGTACTTTTTGCTGCATTTAATCCTTTCTCTGCTCGCTTAACAGCCACCTGTATCCAAGAAAAGTCTCTTTTGCAGAACAAAATCATGAGTTTACAGAGGTCAATAATGATCTATTTTCAAAGGGTGCATCATTTTTGTCTTGTTTTCTCTCCTCTTCCACTGAAGGTGCTTACTCAAAGCTGGCATACAATCAGGCACTGACTATTCTCCACATTACAACAGTGACTACACTTCAAAAGCACTATACTGGCTGTTGTAAAGCGCTTTGGGACATCCTGAGGTTGTGAAACATACTTATTTAACCAGCAGTCTTTCTTTTTCCCTTGGAAGAAGAGTAATGGAGTTCACCTGGCCAATATTTATTTCTCAATCAACATCACAAAAACCAAAACAGATTATCTGGTCATTATCACATTACTGTTTCTGGGAGCAGGTTGTGTGCAATTTGGTTACCATGCATCCTACTTTACAACAGTAACTATATTTTAAAAGTACTTCATTTGTTTTGAAAGTGCTTTGGAACGCCCTGATATTATGAAAGGAGGTATATAAATGGAGGAGTTTCTTTCTTGACTGTATTCAAAAATACTTCATTGGCTGTGCACTGCTTTGCCTTGAGGATATGGATGTTCTATAGAACTGCTTGCTTTATATATAAATGCAAGTTGTTATTGCTGGTATTCTTTTCATAGTCAGCATTTCGGTGTTGGAGCCGACAGATTCTGAAGCGCTCCCTAAATCTTCCTTCAATACAACGTGAGTTACTTCTCTGCATGCAAGATGTTTCGGCATATGAGCAGGAGTGAACCTGTGTGGGGATTTTAAAATATCATATATTTGTATGCATTTGAGCTTCTGCCCAAGACACAGGGCCGAAAACCTGACTGCTTGCTCCAAAAGCCTGCAGTTGGTGACTATGTAATTGGAATATTGTAAAACTCTAGAACCGTGCATGTTTAGTAGAAGACTTATGCTTGTTTCCGAAATGCACAATGACTGTGGACATCCTGCACTGATAAGCCATAATTACACTTACATTCAGCCCTTGCTTCTCGGTGAGAGTTCAGGCGTGCGTCTCCACATGGAGGTGTACTGATGTATAGATGGAAAAAGATGCTCTCTTTCAGCTTGTAGCCTCCCTCCTTCTGATGAACGAAAATTGATCGTTCCCAGTCATCTGGCTGTTTACTTTTGAAAACAGAAAGAGATTAGATCAGTACATTCATTTAATGAATTCCCCATTAGCAAACTGCATTCAGTTCTCAGCAAGCAGGGGTTATCTAAATTGTTTCACTTACAGTTTGTGTAATAATCTTTGCCGAGTTTTGGAAATAATGCCTTTGTATGCGTAATGTGTGGCTTGCAGAGTAGTTGTAACTGCGTTTATCTGCAGCCTGTTATTAATTTAAAAATAATCCTACTTAGTATTTTCTTTTTAACCCTTTAATTTTCACAAATCGCTTCTCCAGCTTACGCTGCTTAAAAGGCATTAGCCAAAATGTTATGGAAAGTGAGAGCCAAGGACTGGATTTCCTGCACCTGATTTTCAAAATGGATGATGGCCCACACTGTAATTTTTCTCTTTCCCCTTGAAAACCAAAATTAATTTTGTTTCCAAATTTTAATGTATTTTCACGAAGCAATTCACACCAGTTCAACTAAATTACATGGATAAGGTTGGTCCAGGCCAAGTTCATTTTAAAGCCTAGATGGTTGCTAAGTTGAAGTATTAGTGCGATACTTCATGGAACTAAGCTGCAGTGATAACATATGCCATCTTTGAATTTGCTGCATTGATTATACACAAACTGGCACAGGAAAATTCCAACCGGTGTCTAATTATGTTTTGTATTAGCTTGCCTGAAGAACAGCAAGTTGCTAGTTTACAAGAAACATAATCCAGTTTCTCCAATCTTTGGTTAATTCTTTCTCTGCCTCTTGCTGATTTAATCCTTTGCAAATAACTATAGCTTTTCTCTGCTCCATTTAACAGCCACTTGTGTCCAGGAAAAATCTCTATTGCAGAACTGAGGTTTACTGAGGTCAATAAAGACATTTTTTTTCAAAAGATGTATTTTCTTTGTTGTTTTCTCCCCTCCTCCACTGAAGGTTCTCACTCAAAGATGGTGTGCAGTTTATCAGGCACTGACTACTCTCTACATTACAACAGTGACTAGGCTTCAAAAGCACTATATTGGCTGTAAAGCACTTTGGGGCACCCTGAGGTCATGATATAACCAGAAGAAGAGGAGGGGACAAAAACAGAAACAGAAATACCTGTAAAAACTCAGCAGGTCTGGCAGCATCAGACCTGCTGAGTTTTTCCAGGTATTACTGTTTCTGTTTTTGTTTTGGATTTCCAGCATCCACAGTTTTTTGTTTTTATCAGAAGAATAGGGGGAGTTGTCTGGGCCAATAGTTATCACCCAATCAACATCACAAAAGTCAGATTATCTGGTCATTATCACATTGCTATTTGAGACAGCCTGCTGTGCGCAAATGGGTAGCCATATATCTTACTTTACAACATCAACTATCATTAGCTGTAAGGTGCTTTGGGGCATCCTGAAGTCACATAAGACACGGTATAAACTCAAGCTTTAACATTTTCTGGGGCAGAAGTTTTTAGAATTCATGGGACATGGCTGTCACAGGCTTAGGCAGCATTTATTGCCCATTCCTAACTGCCCTTGTTCAGAGGGCATTTAAGAGTCATCCACATTGCTGTGGGTCTGGACTCACATGTAGGCCAGACCAGGGAAGGACAGCAGGTTTCCTTCCCCTAAAGGGCATTAGCGAAGCAGATGGGTTTTTACAACAATCATTTCGTGGTCATCATTTGACTTCTAATTCCAGATTTTTATTAAATTCAAATTTCACCATCTGCCGTGGTGGGATTCAAACCCGGGCATTATTAGTCCAGTGGCAACACCACTATACCACCACCTCTCTCTGCAGATGAAAGGAAACTCTCAATTCAACCAAGTGACATCTCTGCACACAGAATGGACAGGATTCCAGTGGAAACCAAGAGTAAAAGTAATGCAGTCCTACTTTTGGAGCAGGTAAGTCACATACTTAGCATTATTATGAAGCAGTCATTGGCTTCACAGCAATGGAAAATGTGGCATATAACTGGAGTCAAACTGGCATAGGTATATGATACAGCTTTGGGAATGAGACCACAAGACACAGCTGCACACTGACCTTAGTGTAACTTTAACTACTATAAAGTGGCCCTTTTGAATTTTAAAACTAAATTTTAATTAGTTTTTCGTGGTAGTCTGCTGAACCATCTTTATCTTTTAATTTTATAAAAAATTTGTTAATGGGGTGTGAGCATTGCTGGCTGGGCCAGCATTTATTGCCCATCCGTAATTGCCCTTGAGAAGGTGGTGGTGAGCTGCCTTCTTGAACCACTGCAGACCCTGTGATGTAGGTACACCCACAGTGCTGTTAGGGAGGGAGTTCCAGGATTTTGATCAGCAACAGCAAAGGAACGGCGATAAAAGCAAAAAACTGCGGATGCTGGATATCCAAAGCAAAAACAGAAATACCTGGAAAAACTCAGCAGGTCTGGCAGCATCTGGAGAGAGGAGCACAGTTAATGTTTCGAGTCTGAATGACCCTTCAACAGAACTAAATAAAAAAAGAGAGGTGAAATGTAAGCTGGTTTAAGGGGGGTGGGACAAGTAGAGCTGGATAGAGGGCCAGTGATAGGTGGAGATAACCAAAAGATGTCACAGACAAAAGGTCAAATAGGTGTTGAAGGTGGTGATATTATCTAAGGAATGTGCTAATTAAGGGTAGAAAGCAGGACAAGCAAGGTACAGATAGCCCTAGTGGGGGTGGGTGAAGGAATCAAAAAAGGCTAAAAGGTAGAGATAAAACAATGGATGGAAATACATTTAAAAATAATGGAAGTAGGTGGGAAAAGAAAATCTATATAAATTATTGGAAAAAAAAGTGCGGGGGAATCGGAAAGGGGGTGGGGGGATGGAGGAGAGAGTTCATGACCTAAAATTGTTGAACTCAATATTCAGCCCGGAAGGCTGTAAAGTGCCTAGTCGGAAGATGAGGTGCTGTTCCTCCAGTTTGCGTTGAGCTTCACTGGAACAATGCAGCAAGCCAAGGACGGACATGTGGGCATGAGAGCAGGGTGGAGTGTTGAAATGGCAAGCGACAGGGAGGTCTGGGTAATGCTTGCGGACAGACTGAAGGTGTTCTGCAAAGTGGTCACCCAGTCTGCGTTTGGTCTCTCCAATGTAGAGGAAACTGCATTGGGAGCAACAAATGCAGTAGACTAAATTGAGGGAAGTGCAAGTGAAATGCTGCTTCACTTGAAAGGAGTGTTTGGGCCCTTGGACGGTGAGGAGAGGGGAAGTAAAGGGGCAGGTGTTACACCTTCTGCGGTTGCATGGGAAAGTGCCGTGGGAGGGGGTTGAGGTGCAGGGGGTGATGGAGGAGTGGACCAGGGTGTCCCGGAGGGAACGATCCCTGCGGAATGCTGCCAGGGGGGGTGAAGGGAAGATGTGTTTGGTGGTGACATCATGCTGGAGTTGGCGGAAATGGCGGAGGATGATCCTTTGAGTGTGGACGCTGGTGGGGTGATAAGTGAGGTCAAGGGGGACCCTAGCATGTTTCTGGGAGGGAGAGGAAGGTGTGAGGGCGGATGCGCGGGAGATGGGCCGGACATGGTTGAGGGCCCTGTCAACCACTGTGGGTGGAAAACCTCGGTTAAGGAAGAAGGAGGACATGTCAGAGGAACTGTTTCAATGAATCTCAATGAATTTCGGGCTCGGCACGATGCTGAACTCTTCTTCTGCCGCCTTCGTCTCCGTGCTCACTTCTTTGGGCAGGAGTCCTCTCCCCGTTCAACGGATCCTTTTACCCACCTTCAATATTCTTCCTCCACCTGGACCCCTCCCCCTGGATTCTTACCTTCTCTTGATCTTTTCATTGAGAACTGTTGGCGTGACATTAGTCGTCTCAATTTCTCTGCTCCTCTCACCCACTCTAACCTGTCTCTCTCTGAACTCACTGCATTCCGTTCTCTCAGGTCCAACCCTGACATTGTCATCAAACCCGCTGACAAGGGTGGTGCTGTTGTTGTCTGGCGCACTGACATCTACCTCGCAGAGGCTGAGCGTCAACTCGCAGACACTTCCTCCTACCTCCCCCTGGACCATGACCCCACCACTGAACATCAAGCCATTGTTTCCAGGACTGTTACTGACCTCATCTCCTCTGCAGATCTTCCTTCCACAGCTTCCAACCTGATAGTCTCCCAACATCAGACGGCCCGCTTCTACCTCCTACCCAAAATCCACAAACAGGACTGTCCCGGCAGACCGATCATGTCAGCCTGTTCCTGCCCCACGGAACTCATTTCTCGCTATCTTGACTCCCTTCTCTCTCCCCTTGTCCAGTCCCTTCTCACCTACATCCGTGATTTCTCTGACACCCTACATCATATCAACAATTTCCAGTTCCCTGGCCCTAACCGCCTCCTCTTCACCATGGACGTCCAATACCTCTACACCTCCATCCCCCACCGGGATGGTATGATGGCTCTCCGCTTATTCCTCGAACAGAGGCCCAAACAATCCCCATCCACCACTACTCTCCTCCGACTGGCTGAACTTGTTCTCACTCTGAACAATTTCTCCTTAAACCCCTCTCACTTCCTCCAAATAAAAGGTGTGGCTATGGGTACCCGCATGGGCCCCAGCTATGCCTGTCTCTTTATGGGGTATGTGGAACATTCCTTCTTCCAGTCCTACTCCGGCCCCCTCCTACAACTCTTTCTCCGGTACATTGATGATTACTTCGGTGTTGCTTCATGCTCTCGTCTGGACCTGGAAAAATTTATTAATTTTGCTTCCAATTTCCACCCCTCCATCATTTTCACATGGTCCATCTCTGACACTTCCCTTCCCTTCCTTGACCTTTCTGTCTCAATTTCTGGTGATAGACTGTCCACCAATATCCATTACAAGCCTACTGACTCCCACAGCTACCTCGACTACAGCTCCTCACACCCTGCTTCCTGTAAGGACTCCATCCCATTCGCTCAGTTCCTTCGCCTCCGTCGTATCTGTTCTGATGATGCCACTTTCAAAAACAGTTCCCTTGACATGTCCTCCTTCTTCCTTAACCGAGGTTTTCCACCCACAGTGGTTGACAGGGCCCTCAACCGTGTCCGGCCCATCTCCCGCGCATCCGCCCTCACACCTTCCTCTCCCTCCCAGAAACATGATAGAATCCCCCTTGTCCTCACTTATCACCCCACCAGCCTCCGCATTCAAAGGATCATCCTCCGCCATTTCCGCCAACTCCAGCATGATGCCACCACCAAACACATCTTCCCTTCACCCCCCCGGCAGCATTCTGCAGGGATCGTTCGCTCCGGGACACCCTGGTCCACTCGTCCATCACCTCCTACACCTCAACCCCCTCCCACGGCACCTTCCCATGCAACCGCAGAAGGTGTAACACCTGCCCCTTTACTTCCCCTCTCCTCACCGTCCAAGGGCCCAAACACTCCTTTCAAGTGAAGCAGCATTTCACTTGCACTTCCCTCAATTTAGTCTACTGCATTTGTTGCTCCCAATGCAGTTTCCTCTACATTGGAGAGACCAAACGCAGACTGGGTGACTGCTTTGCAGAACACCTTCGGTCTGTACGCAAGCATTACCCAGACCTCCTGTCGCTTGCCATTTCAACACTCCACCCTGCTCTCATGCCCACATGCCCCTTGGCTTACTGCAGTGTTCCAGTGAAGCTCAACGCAAACTGGAGGAACAGCACCTCATCTTCCGACTAGGCACTTTACAGCCTTCCGGACTAAATACTGAGTTCAACAATTTTAGATCATGAACTCTCTCCTTCATCCCCCCACCCACTTTCCGCTTCCCCTCCTTTTTTTCCAATAATTTATATAGATTTTTCTTTTCCCACCTACTTCCATTATTTTTAAATGTATTTCCATCCATTGTTTTATCTCTATCTTTTAGCCTTTTTTGATTCCTTCACCCCACCCCACCCCCACTAGGGCTATCTGTACCTTGCTTGTCCTGCTTTCTACCCTTAATTAGCACATTCCTTAGATAATATCACCACCTTCAACACCTCTTTGACCTTTTGTCTGTGACATCTTTTGGTTATCTCCACCTATCATTGGCCCTCTATCCAGCTCTACTTGTCCCACTCCCCCTTAAACCAGCTTACATTTCACCTCTCTTCTATTTTTACTTAGTTCTGTTGAAGGGTCATTCGGACTCGAAACGTTAACTGTGCTCCTCTCCGCAGATGCTGCCAGACCTGCTGAGTTTTTCCAGGTGTTTCTGTTTTTGTGAAGGAACAGTGGTTTAGTTCCAAGTCACGTTGGTATGTGGCTTGGAGGGGTACTTGAAGGTGGTGGTGTTCCCATGCATCTGCTGCTTTTGTCCTTCTAGGCAGCAGAGGTCGTGGCTTTGGAAGGTGAAGTCAAAAGATCCATGGTGAGTTGCTGCAGTGGATCTTGTAGAGATGGTACACACTGCTGCTTATGTGTCAGTGGTGGAGGGAGTGAATGGTTAAGGTGGTGGATTGGGTGCCAATCAAGCGGGATGCTTTGTCCTGGATGGTGTTGAGCTTCTTGAGCGTAGTTGGTTTAATGTTAATACATAGATCAGCAAAAGTCCCTTTTGCAGCTTTCATATAATGTGTGATATAACTGCAGCATGAGATGCTTTCTGAAATCTGAATTCTCTGAAAACTTAATTTAGGTTTCTTTTAATGTTGATTATTATCTAACCCTTCATAAGTTTTTATCTAGATTAAGGATGGTATTACATTTCTCGCTGCAACACGGGAGCCAGACAGAGATAGGTATTATCCCTTATAGGTTCTATTGAAAGGGGTGCTGACACAAAGGGGACAATGTCACATTGATGAGATGGACTGACTATCAGTGCAGAAAATTCAAACCTTTTCAGCACTTCTTAAGAGTGCACAGTGTTAGATCACACTTCTATCTGCTTTCTTTGGCGAGATTAATGAAATATAGCACCTTCTCTGAACAGCATCACAGAAAGAAAAAAATCTTACTTAATCAAAATGTTTTAAAAATATCAGGCTTGTCACTCATTTTCCTTTCCAGGTATTTAACCTTTGTTGCTGCTGTTCCAAGCATGTTCTTGCTGTTTTGTTTATTTAAAGCCTTAAAAGGCTGGTTATAATGATCGTGGTTTAAAAGGAAGCCTGTGTGTATGCTGCCTGGTGTCGTACATTGAACCATTCTGCAAGGCTACAGGGAAAAGGCAGGGGATTGGGATTATTTGGATAATTCTTTCAAAGAAATGGCACAGCTAGGATGGACAAAATGGCTTCATTCAGTGCTGTATCGTTCTATAATTCTATGAGACATCTATCTGGATATTTGAAAAAGCAACCCTCAGACATGACAAAATGGCATAGGTGCCAACAGAAGCTGAAAAACTCGCCAGACTCTTGTCATTACAACTTTTTCACAGTTTAAAAGATCCAGTAGAGGCTTTTGTTTCCATTGCTGCTGTGAAGGAACCATTAAAGAGCTGATTTCTCAGCTACTCATAAATCCTGTTGATGTGAATAGCAAAATCAGTTCATGGTTAATGTAATTTCTTTGGAGCTGAACTCGGCAGTAGGCGAAACCTAAGGAGAGCAATGAATCTCCATCTATTCTGAATTACTCAGTCAAAAAATACCACTTGCATGTTAACCCATTAAGCATTTTCTATTTATCGCCTTTCGTAGGCTTCCATTTTGGCAGTTCCAATCTGTATGCTTAGAAAAGTACCAAATCTATTTAAAATCAAAGCTAACCCTCCAGTTTGGCGGAAGGATTTAATTGGCTTTTACAGCTACATATTCAATTTGACTCCGAGCAGACAGGTTAAATTGCAAGTTCTGGGACTATTTTGTTCTGATGTTGGAGTACTTAAAAGAACAAACATGCTGAGTTACCATGTCTTTTATTCCTGCAATGTCTAATTTGCTTGTTTCCATTTTAGTTGCACTCACTTGTTAAAGGAAAGAAAGCTGAACAACATTCTGATGTAAGCTTTATTTTTCGACCAGGTGCAAAGTAGACTTCTCTTGAGTTCGGCAGCCATGAAAAATGGGTAACAGGAAATTAGCAATTCGCTTTGCACCCTGCTTAATTTATTTTCCTGCTGAATTCATTCGCAGGTAATATGGGCAGGGTGTAAAATGAGCTCTAACGGAAAGTCATGGGTCTGAAACATTGGGCTAGATGTACCCAGCCCTGTGGAGACGAGGCTGGAGGTGGAAGGTGATGGGGGGGGGGGGGAGGGGGGGTGGAATGTTGAGGGTACTGGAAAAGCTATGGCTCCCCAATACATTCCCGCCACTGGGGAAATCGCCTGGAGCAGATCTGCACAATGGAGGCAGGTAGCCAATTAAGACGATTGAGATCCTAATTAGGGGCAATTTTGCTGCTTTCCCAGTGGAGTGGCCGCCCCTCATCCTCCATCTCGTACTCAGGCCCTCGCTCACTGGAGTTGGCCTCTGCAGCCGGCTGGGGAGTCACTGGAGCCTTAGGTTCATAGGAACTTAGGACTTAGGAACAGCATGTCAATCAGCCCTTCGAGCCTGCTCCTCCATTCAATAAGATTTTGTGTGGTCTCAACTCCACTTTCCCCTCTGCCCGCCGTAACACTTGATGCCATTGCCTATCAAAAACTCTGCTTTCTGGGAAGAGAAATCCACTGACTAACGACCATCTGAGAGAAAAAAATTCTCTTCATCTCCGTCTTAAATGGGAGACCTCTTATTCTTAAACTTGGTCCCCTAGCTCTAGTCTCTCCCACAAGTGGAAACATCCTCTCGGTACCCTATTCAGTCCCCTCAGGATCTTGTGTGTTTCAGAATGATCACCTCTCATTCTTCGAAACTCTAATGGGCATAGACCCAACCTGTTCAACCTTTCTTCATTGGATAAGCCCCTCATCCCAGGAATGACTCGAGTGAACCTTCTCTCAACTGCTTCTAACGTAATTATATCTTACACAGTATTCCAGATGTGGTTTCACCAATGTCCTGTAAAGCTGCAGTAAAACATCTCTACTTTTATATTCCATTCCCCTTGCAATAAATGCCAACATTCCATTTGCCTTCCTAATAACTTGCTGTACTTGCATAGTAACATTTTTGATTCAGGTACCAGGATACCCAGATCGGTCTGTACCACCAAGATTTTCAACCTCTCTCCATTTAAATAGTATGCTGTTTTATATTCTTAATGCCAAAGTGGACACGTTCACATTTTCCCACATTATACTCCCATGAAATTTTTGGCCGCTCACTTAACCTGTCTATATTCCTTTGCAGACTCTTTACCTCCTCTTGGCAATTTACTTTCCTACCTATCTTGGTGTCATCGGCAAATTTCACTACCATACACTCGGTCCCTTCATCCAAATCACTGATGTAGATTGTAAATAGGGCTCCATGTCCATTGACAGGCGCTCAAACATGAAAGGCAGCAATGGCGGCCAATCCTGACCCATAGGGTGGGGGGAGTTCCTGGTGGATCTGTTGGCTTCCATGTGAATTTCTTCACTACTGTACAGGCCAGCAATGGTGCTTCCATGTTGAGGTGCCCTCTTGATTCCTGACCTGCCTCAGCAGTGCCCACATCTCCCAGTGTGGTTGCCAAAGCTCCAGGGCTGTCGCTCCCCTGCAGCATTGATAACCCGCTGCTCCTTAACTGGACCATGAACTCAGAAGCGGCCAAATAGGAGGCTGAAATCCAGAAGATTGCTGAGCCGTGCCGCAGACTCGAGACCCCTGAGCTTCCCAAAGCCCATGGGACAGTTCGGCCCATTAACTCTGTTGCTCTTTTCACAGATGCTTGCCAGGCCATCATTTTCCGTATTGGTTTCTGTCATTTCTCTGTTGCTCAAGCTAAATTTATGCCCCTTCGAGTAATCACTCAATGGCAGTTTTGTGCTGGCTTGAGGCTCACTCCACACAAACCATCTCTGGCTATCAGGCAGAGGAATCTTTCATCAGTCTGGATTGGTTTGGAATCCAACTTCCAGAAAAGAAAGACCATCATCTAACCCGCTGTGCAAGTCAGGTTTAAGTTTGCTTAAGAGAAGCATTAGAACAATGAAAAGTCAAAGGTTTGAGTGTGGCAATCAATTCAGTGACTTTGGTTTCCTGTCAGCACTTCAAATAGATTACACCAAAGGGCAAATGTTGTAAGACAAATCTTTTGACATGGAGCCTTGCTTGCTGGGATTGAAAAATCATCTGGGGCAGTCAGTGGGTCCAATTCACATAGCTCTTGAATCTCAAGGCTTTAAAACTACCCAACATAAAATTGGAAGCACCACAAATGGTGACATATTGATTGCAACACCCTGGCTGGAAATTCCCGCCGAGAGGGCGATGGACATTTTGGGTTTGCCAAATTTTCTGTCCCGCCCGCAATGGGCCCCACTTGAAGAACCTGGCCCCAGTTTCTGATTCATTCTCCTGTGGAGTGAGGCTCCAGGCTGGGAGCTTTTCCTCATAAAATTCACCCTTATGCTCCAAGATGGATCTCCTGCTTATCAATTAGACACTTACTGATGAGGTTAGATTCTGACCCCTGCCTAAGTGCTTTACAGCAACCAAAAAAATGGAACAATCCTCAATAAATTTCCACAGGGATTCTCCTGTTCTCTTGTAACTCACAGTGTAAAATCAGCAGAAACTGTGACTAGGCGAGGAAAGGAGAATGAGGCGCCATGAATCATTTTTGTGGAAGTATTTTCATTTCTTTCTCATGATATGCAACAAAAATCATGTTGGTTGTGCATCTTTGTGCTGCTTTTTTCCTACATCTCCTGAAAAACATTGTCTACAATACTGGTGAGAAGGCAATTGAAGAGTACCTTGGCCGGAATCTTACTGCTAACAGACAAATGGGAACTTCCCTGACAGTCAAATGTGTTCTGTTTGTATATGCCCACTGTGGCAGAACAGAAAGTAATCCTGTTTCAAATCATTATAGTTTAATGTATCGTTCGTTCATTCATTGCCACCATAGCCTTGGTGCTTAATCTAACCCACTCATTTGTATTTCCGCCCATCTAGTTGATTCTGAGCATCCTCCACCATATCCACATTTCAAAGGCTGTTATCCTCCTCTCATCCTTTCTTCAGAGTACAATTGTCAGATATATAGAATGCAACACTCCCTACAAGTAACTGTACTGGGTGTTTTTTCTAGCTTCATGCTAATGCTTTCAGACATCCAGAAGCTACTTAAGTGACTGGTCACACCTCTTGCTGTAGCTAATCTAGCCTGGATTTCATACTTGGATGTAACTTTTCTGTTTACCATTGAGCCTAGATATTTGAATTTGTTGACGGCCTCTATCTCAGTACTTCTGATCTTTACTTTTCCATTGCAATTTAAAACCACAATGTGGTCTTTGCCTCATTTATGTTCAGTTTAGAAGACTCACTGTGCCTTTTTGGCTGGGCCTGCCATAGTCTCTAGCTCTTCCTTTGTTCTGGCTGCGTGTGTGGTGTTGCCTGCATACCTGAGATTCAATATACAAGCCATATCTCTCTGGTAATTCTTCCCTCACCATCCTCATTATCTTCTCTCCCACAGCATTAAACAGCATGGGTGACAGAAGGCACCCCTGCTTGACTCCCTTCTCAAACTGGAATTGGTTTGTATGCCCATCACCAACTCTGTTTACTCCTGAACCATTTCTTTTATGGTTCTTGTATCAGCCACACGAGATGTTTGGGTACACCAACGTCTATAAGTGTCTTCCATACAGCACTGGTGTCAGAAGCTTCAGCATAGTCTATGAACATGAGTCAAAGCTGAGCTTCCTGTTTGTTTTCACATTTCTCCACGAGGTTTCTGAACATGAACATAAATTCAGTTGTACTCTTTCTAGGAATTAAGTTTCATGCATAACTTCAAATTTAAACTGGATGAAAATGTGAAAATTTAAACTAGTTTGTGCTGTGTGTTGTCTGGGAGAGGAGTCTTCTGTCTTCATGTGGCTGTGTGTGCTTGTTTTAAAGAAAGAACTTACATTGATATTGTATCTTTTCACTTCCTCAGGGCATCCTGAAACACTTCACGGCCAATGATTTGTTTGAAATGTAATCATTGTTGTTTTGCAACCAATTTATTTCTACAGGCAACAAATATAATGAATAACTAAAAGATCAAATGGTAAGAGTTTGCACTTTCGATGCATTTCCAGTGGAAATTGCCCCCAAAATTGTGCTCATTTTGAAAAGTGTTTTTTTTCCCCCTAAGTTTCCACTCAAGCTCATTTGCACATCTCCGAATGCAATATCTGCCATGAACCCATGCAATTGGGCAGTGTTTTAAAACATTATTTGAAAAAAGAATTACTTAATAGATTTAAGGATGGTAACTTGGTAAAGCTTGATAATACAGCTGAAAAAGCATTTAATCACAAAAATACACATTGGTATCAATCCAGTACCTGCGAGTAACCTGATTTTAAATTCCTGAAAGTGTCTTATAAAAAAAACATACAAAACTATTTTCTAGTTATATTTGGGTAAAAGTTGAGTTCCTTTGTAAAATAAAATAGACAACATTCAAAACAAGGTAGTTATGCTGGAACTTCATAAAGCTCTGCTTAGGGCACAACTAGGGCATTGCATTTAGTTCTGGTCACCA
Organism: Cetorhinus maximus; assembly: GCF_964194155.1. NCBI lineage: Eukaryota > Metazoa > Chordata > Chondrichthyes > Lamniformes > Cetorhinidae > Cetorhinus > Cetorhinus maximus. The sequence goes on from NC_135881.1 coordinate 31,824,254, forward strand.
CAGTTTAGCAAGGATATGTGAGGGTCCTCGAAAGCATACAATGCAGATTTACCAGAATGGTTCCAGGGATGCGGGATTTTAGTTACAAGGTTAAGAGAATCTGGGGTTGTCCTCCTTGGAGCAAAGGAGATTGATGGGAAATTTGACAGGGGTGTACAAGATTATGACAGGTATAGAGGAGGTAGACGAAGAAAAATTGATCCCATTAGCTAATTATATAAGGGCTAGGCAGCCGCAAGTTTAAGGTTTAAGGTCAAAAGATGTGGGGTGGGGGGAGGCAGTGGCGGGGGGCGATGTGAGGAACAACTTTACGCTGTGGTAATGATCTAGAACTCACTGCCTATGAGTGTGGTAGAATCAGAGATGATCAATGATTTCAAAAGGAAATTGGATGGGCACTTAAGGGAAAGAAACTTGCAGAGATACTTTAATGTTTTTGGTTATCAGGTTCGCTTTGTCTGGCGAATGTTAGCTGTGCCCTTGATATTAACACATTAGTTGGTGCTTGAAACAATATAGGCAGAGGGACCGGTTAACTGAACAAACACTGGTTGTTTATTGGAACTAAGAACAGAGCACTAACACTATGTGTGCTTCTTCAATCACCTCCAGCTCTAGACTTAGAAGTCCGTGCTGTGTAGTGATTGGTCAATACAGTCACATGGTCAACTAACTACATTCTCTCTACATAGTACTCCACTCTACCACATCCCTCCCCCTTTACTTGAAAATACTATTAACAAGCATCACAACATCCCAATTATTTACGTGAATAACTAGTTACAAGTCAAGTCTCTCAGGAAGCTTCCTCAGTTGTGTCGAGTGTTGTAGCTCAACGACCTCAGCTGGTTTTTCCGAGACCTCCTTCTCAGGGGCCAACTGTCCACCAGGCTCTTTGGTGAAAGTGGGCAAGTTTGTCTCTTCGACCCTATCGGATCCAACAGGCCCCACCAGTACTTCCAAATCGCATGAGATTTTCTCCACGTGCAGTGCAGATTCAAATGCAAATGATGATGGCATTCCTTCTTGTGGGACTGTCTCTCTTCTCCAGAGATGATCCACGTCATATAATCATTCGGCCGTTTACCGACACATTATAGGAGAGAGGTCCTGTCACGGCACACATTTCGCCTAATAGCCAATTGGGCCCACCTCCAAAGTTCTTCGTGAGAACTGTGTCTCCCATGTGAAATTTCTTTCATGCTTATGGCCTTCATATCTAGTCTTCTGGGCCTCTTAGTTTCTCTCCACCCTCCTTCTTAAATTAGGCCTGATAAGAGTTAGTCAGATGTGGAGACGTCTCTTCATTAGTAATTCAGCGGGGGCAATACCAGTGGCCGTGTGTGGCATCGTTCAGTATGCGAACAGGAACTGTGACAATCTGGTGCTGATGGAATCCCCGTCCAGCTTTTTCATCCTGGACTTAAAAGTTTAGACTGCCCGCTCAGCCAAACTGTTAGAAGCGGGGTGGTAAGGCAAGGTTTTGATATGAGTTAATCCATTGAGGATTGTAAACCTGGGGAACTCCCTACTGGTAAATGCAGTTCCGTTGTCTGACAGGAGCACCTGTGGTAACCAGTGCATGGCAAAACTCTGTCGCAAATGGTCTATGGTGGCAGCGGACATGGGTGACCAGACTTCATAGACATTTACCCACTTGGAGTGGGTGTCTATTAGTAAAAGGAACATCGTGCCCAAGAAGGGCCCCATGTAGTCGACATGGAGGTGTACCCATCGCCGACCTGGCCATTCCCAGAGCTGCAATGGAGCTAAGGGGGGTAGCTTTTGTACCTGCTGGCATTGAAGACAATTTTGACCAGGGTTTCGATGTCTGCTTCCATCCTTGGCCACCACAAGTAGCTGCATGTGAGCATCTTCATCCTACTAATGCCAGGGTGAGCGCTATGTAATTCGGCCATCTTGGCAGGTGAGTTCATATCTGCGATTGAAATAGGGCTTCATGTCATCAGACTTTGGCTCGCCTGACCGTCCATTCAAGACCTGCTCCCAGACATGAGATAAAAGTGGATCTCGGCTTGTCCACTTACGGATTTGTTTGGCCTGGACAGGGGAGGAATCCAAAAAAATTTTTACTCAGGGGAGGAATCCAAAAAAATTTTTACTAAGACAAGGTCCTGGGGAATTGGAACCTTCACGTTGTTATCTGACAGGGGGAGGCGGCTCAGCACGTCAGCATGTGTGATCTGGCTTCTCCGTCAGTGAATAAAAGTGTATTCGTAAGCAGCCAATATCAGTGCCCACCTCTGGATGCGAGCAGATGCGATGGGGGAGTATCGCCTTATCCTCTCCAAATAATCCCAACAGAGGCTTGTGGTTGGATATAATGTGAAAATGGCGACTGTGGAGGTATTGATGGAATTTCCGAACACCATACATAACAGACAAGCCCTCCTTCTCAATTTGAGAATATCATCGCTCTGCAGCACTGAGCGTGCGAAGTGTATAACCAATGATTCGTTTGGAGCCATCCACCATCCGATGTGAAAGGTACAGTCCCTACTCCATAAGGGGTTGTGTCACAACTTAAAATCAATTATTTCTTTGGGTAAAAGTGGACCAGCAGGGCTAATAATCTTAATAATTACTTTACCTTCAGCATCCTGGTGAGGAGCTTGCCAAATCCATTTATGGTTTTTCTTAAGCATGTGTATAATGGAGCCAGTATGGTTGATCGATTTGGGATAATTCGCCCATAGTAGTTTATCATGCCTAAGAAGACCTGTAGTGTTTCTCGGGGCAGGTGCCTTGCGAAAAGCATTGGCCTTTTCTTCCATGGGATGCAGGCCCTGCACGTTGACCTTATGGCCCAAGTGAACTACCTCTTTGGCTTGGAAAATACATTTTTCCCCCTTCAAGCACACCCTGGCTTGTGAGAAGTGTTTCAGCACCTTCTCCAAATTAGCTAAGTGTCCTTCATCAGTTTGTCCAGTGACTAAGACATCATCCAGATAAACAACGACATGGGTCAGTTCCTGAAGTGGATTTTCCATGATACGCTGGAAAATAGCACTCACTGAGGAGACCCCAAAGGGTAGTCGAGTATATTGATACAATCCTTGGTGTGTATTGATGGTCACAAATTCCCTAGAGCCTTCTTCCAACTCTACCTGCTGGTAGGGGTGGCTCATGTTGAGTTTTAAATATGTGATGTCCCCTGCCAATTTCGAATATAATTCATCAATCTTCGGTATCGGGTTTCTAACAAGTTTCGCCACTCTGTTTATAGTTAACTTAGTCACTGCATAAGCGATGTCAAGAAGATATAAGAATGTCTATACTGTTATTGGAAGTTATTTTAAAATAGAGTTCTAGTGGTGTCTGTGTCTATGTGTGTTTGTGTGCGTGTGTCTGTGTCTTAACTGGATTAAAGCCTGCTGGTCTAGAGGCTTTGATGTATAGAAGAGAAGTAGGTTTGAAATGGTAATTAGGTAAATTACAAGGTGAAGTGTAAAGGGGGCAATTTGCATTTTTAAATAAACCATTCAAAAGAATGGGTGAAATATTACACCTAGCTACAAGAAGCCAAACAATGTGTTTATTTTTTCCAAAGCTTACTAATAAAATAGGTGTTATGAAAGGGTTTTATTGTTAGGAGAGGTAAAGTTCAAAAGACATAGCAATACAATGAAAATTTGCATTCAAAGAGGAAAATATGTATAAAGGAAGAGAAGGCTGTTGGTAAAAAAGGGCGGGGGGAGAGGATTGTAAGATCGAAAGCCTCTAGCCTGTAAGCTTTAAGCCGCTGTCCGCAAGGACCCAGAGCTGAAAGAAACTAATTTTGTCCAGTGTGTGCTTTGCCAGGGGCCTGTTTAAATCTGTGTTTTACTGTTGCTTTAATGGAGGTGTAACTGAGAGTCACATTAATTAGGGGACTTTTTTTTTTAGAAGTTATTATCGTAGTAATATGTAGACATATGTGTGTGCTTACAATCTTTTAATTAATAAATGTTTAATTTAGCTTTATAAAAACCTCTTGGGACTCGGTGATCTTATTATAACTGAATTCAAAGCCTGCATCTCGAAACATACAAATTGCAAAAATTGGTTATGACAGTTGTTTCAAGTTTCTTTCTGGGATTTGAACAACTCAGCATTTACCACCGGCTGTGTCATAATAGCAAACACTTTGGTCTGGCTTTAGTACGGGTACTCGGAAAATTGCACCGGTTGTAAGATACCCAACTTTTCCAGGCTGTTTATGTCAGTGTTGGCTTTGTCCCGTAGAGAATAAGAGACTGGTCTGGCTCTGATCAATATGGGGGTTGTGTTATGGTCTATGTGAATTTTGGCTTGTAGCCCATGAATCCTTCCTAGCTTGTTACTGAAAATGGAAGCGTACTTTTGTAACAATTCCTGTAAGTTTCTCATTCTGATTTGAAAAATCTCAGCCTGTTGAAATTTACTTTTTGAGCCAGTTGTGACCAACTAAACTGGGGCCACCTCACCTACTACTATAAGGGGTAAATTTGCGGACTGATACCCATCCTGCACCAGGACTTAACATATCCCTTTCACTCTTATTTCTTCACCCGTATATGTTTTTAATTTAGAATCTGATTCTTCCAAACTTAAAGGATTGACTCCTTTATTCAAATGTCTGAATGTATGTTCTCCTCTGACAGACACTGATGCCCCAATATCCACCTCCATCTTGATGGGTTGTTCATTGACTCTAATGACTACCTGGAATGGCTCGGTTCTACCCACTTTCAGGTTGTATAATGAATAGATGTCAGATTCTGCTTCCTCTGGTTCTTCAACAAGACTGATTTCGTGATTTCTACCTTTGTTTTTAAAATGCTGTCTCAACCTATCTTGACAGTGCCGCATTATGTGACCGCTGAAGTGACAGATAAAGCATTCGATATTTCTGATCTGTTGATCGCCTGGATGAATTTCTCTCATTAATGTTGTGGGTTTTCAGTGTAGTACTGTTGTTCTTCAATGGTCTGTACATAGTGGGCGTTTCCCGCCTTTCTGCGGAGTCTGACATTTTCGGGCCTTTTGTTCCCGGTCCTTTTCGCTCTACAAGATGGACAGCGCCATTTTGTGTTTCTTTTATTGCCCCCGAGTCTCTAACAGCGCTCTCCATGACTGTTGCCAATTCTAATATCTTACTGAAGTCTAGGTTAGTTTCAGACAGCAATCGCTTTAGAATATCATTGTCTCCAATTCCACATATCAAACGGTCTCTCAACATGTAATTAATTGAAATTCTGAACTCACAATATTCTGTTAATTCCTTTAAAGCAGCAACATAGCCAGCGATTGTCTCTCCTGGAAGCCTATTCCTCAAATTGAATTTAAAACGCTGGATAGTGACTGACGGTTTTGGCTTCAGGTGGTTTTTTACAATGTTTACTAACTCGTTGAAAGTGTTCGTATCGGGGGTGTTAGGTGACGTGAGGCTGCAGATCAGCCTATATGTTTTGCTCCTGCAAGAGGATAAAGGAATCACCCTCTTCTTGTCCTCCCAAGCAATATCATTAGCGGTAAAGAAAAATGCTGGGCGTTTGACATAATGAGACCAGTCATCGGAAACAGGGTTGAATGGTTCAAGATGTCCAAACTGCGGCATATTTGTTGACTAAGGAGACTACGCTTTCAAACAGCTTCAGGGTAGTGGCGAAGCTTACCGTGGCTTTCTTGACTGATATCAGTTGATTCGGTTTATCTTCATTGCCAGTTTTATGTTTTTGGTTATCAGGTTTGCTTTGTCCGGCGAATGGTAGCTGTGCCCTTGATAACACATTAGGTAGTGCTTGAAACAATGTAGGCAGAGAGACCGATTAACTGAACTAATTGGAACTAAGAACGGAGCACTAACACCATGGGCAGATTTTTCTGCCTTCTAGGCGGGTGGGCCCAACCCAATTTCTGGTGGGCGGGGAGCCAATCCCCGCTGGACAAGGGGGCCCCACCGCCATTTTACGTGGGTGGGCCAATTAAGGCCCGCCCAGCGTGACGTCCGGCGGGAAGCGCTATGCCCTTCCTGTGTGGGTGGGGAGGGGTGGGATTCCCTAAAGGCGAGAGTGCGCTCTTTCGGGGGGGTGGGATTCCCTAAAGGCGAGAGTGCGCTCTTTCGCACATGCGCACGAAAGAGTGCACATCTCCCTGAGGCTAAGTGCTGCCTCAGGGAGATCGCTGACAGTTCTAAAAATATTAAAAATAGAAAAAAAAAATCCTTAACATGTTCCCCTCATGTGACAATGTCACATGAGATGGGACATGTTCATAAATTACACTAAAACTTTATTAAACTTTTAAAATCCCTACCTGAAACCTCATCCCGCCGGTGGATGAGGTTTAATGTTTTTTCTATTGCCCACCAGGGCTCTTGGCCTGCTCGCCAGCCTTAAGGTTGGACGGGCAGGTCCTTCTATTGTTTTAATGATCCTGTCAATGGCCTCAATGGGCCATTGACAGGTCGGCGGGCCCGTAGCTGATTTTGCTGCCTCCCCGCCTTCCTGAAGATTTAAATGGGGCGGGATGACGTCGGGGGTTCCCCCCAACATCATCCCGCGTCATTTTATGCGTCGGCGAGCAGGCCCCGCCCCCTACTCGCCGACGGCAAAATTCAGCACCAGCTCTAGACTTGCAGTTACCCAAGAAGGCCATGCTGTGTAGCGATTGGTCAATACAGTCACATGGTCAAGTAACTAAATTTTCTTAAAGGTACATAGCATTCCACTTTACTACAGATACAGGGATAGAGCAGGAACATGGGGCTGATTGCATTGCTCTACAGAGACTGACTCAATGGACTGAATGGTCTCCTTTGTGCTGTAATGATTTATGACTCCGTGTCTATTAGTGTTCTTGGGATCATATGTTTCAGCTTAATTTTGGTCCCTGGAGGCCAGGAAATGAGTAGAATACATAGAGTACTCTCAATGGATTAATTCACACTGGTTGAGTGGCAGGTTTTGTGGGCAGGGCCTGTTTCTGGTGCAATACTTTATAACTGGTGTAAAGGATCGCAGAAACTTGACGTGTGCTGAACACATCTGCGCTTGAGATTTCACAGTCATTTGAGGTGGATATGCCGATATTGGAGGAATTCCACTGACAGAAACCTGCACAAATGAGCAGAAACCTCAGACCCTGCTCTGCTAGTGTTTTTATTCAAATTGTGCTCTAGGATCTTTTACATCCACTTGAACAGGCAGATGGGGAATTAGTTTAACATCTCATCCAAAAGATGAGGCGTTAAATATATACCAATTTATCTGGAAATATTATATTTGAGGGAAGATTTAAACTGATTAACTTTGATTGCTTTGCGGAAGGAATTTTCTGTATATTTATGGGGTGAGAGAAATGGAAGCTGATCATAGTACAGATGCTCTTTTCAAAATTGGGAAACCTCAGTTCATACAAATCACTCGAAGGCCCTACGCTATCAAGGCAAAACTGGCTTGATTAATTACTCAGGCAATATTTTCATTTGAGAAGTTAATGAATGAATAGAAGGGTAGGTGTGTGAAACGTACAAACATTTTTGACCCATGAAGCATAGGGCCAGCCACCCTGTCCATAACGATCATGAGCAGTGGAACACCCAGTCTGCTGTACTGCTTTCATAGGAACACAGGGACTTCTGGATCATAAAAGACCAAAACCCATCTAGCTCGACTTTGTCCACCCGATAGTTAGCGGATTCGATCATAATGGCGTTATTGACTAACTAGAGCAATAATTATATCAATTAGTGTACAGCAGACCCAGACATGAGGAAAACTCCAGTGATACAGAGCTCTGGAAAACTGTGGCCTTGATACTAACCAACACCCCCCACCATCCCCCACGATAGGCAAGAGGAGCTCAGGGTGTGCGGGGAGGTTAAACCATAAAAAATGGGGAATCCACCGCCAACCTGCCACGTAAGGGCTCCTTGCCATTCTTACAGCATTAGGTAGCAACTTAAGCATGTTCCTGTTTGTAGAGGGAGGATACTTCACTAATATATTTAAATAAGGATCCTGTTGTAGTACAACTGGGACCCTGATTTTGTTTGTTACTCTTTCATAAGGTGTGGCGTCGCTGGTTGTGTCAGCACTCATTGTCAATCTACAATTGCCTTTGAGAAGGTGGTGGTGCACTGCCTTCTTGAACCATTGCATCCTCAGACCTGTAGAGGAAGGAGTCCCAGGGTTTTGATCCAGCAACGGTGGCATAAAGTAAATTTAAATTTATCTGCTGCCAGTCAGGTTTCCCAGGTCTTGGGAAACCCAGCAGCGAAGGGGAGCCAGAAGTTGCTAGCTTCAGAAAGTAAGCATTTTGTATAGTGCTCCTTGTGGTCCAAGAGATGGAGGAGCGATTTCCACCCCCCGACTCCCTCACCCATCCCCTCATGGAAACCTTCAGCCTGCCCTCTGCCCATCACAGCGTTTGTCTCCCCGGGTCGTGATTGGTGTGATTCTAATCCATGATTTACGGCCCGCCCCATGAGCCAATTTCTGAAGAACATCCCCAAGGTTCCTCAGCTGTGGCCTCCTGCTGTTGGTTTCCCCACTCGGCAAGCCTTCAGCGTGGATGGTTCAAAGGTGGGAAACAGAAGAGAAATATTATAATGAGAATTCCCCTCCCCCACCAAGTAAATTTGGCAGCAGCTCCATGTCCGTGGCATTTCTGGGTTTGCCCCATGTTACCACGAATCCCTGCACCTTCCCACTAAACATTGGTACCCATAGGTCAGAAATCACCCTTTTTCTCTTCAACATGCTACACTTACAACTTGTCATGTCTCAAGTTACTCATATGCTCTATCCCTAAAGGAAAGAACCATAGAACCACAGAAAAGTTACGGCACATGAAGAAGCCATTCAGCCCATCGTGTCTGTGCCGGCTGAAAAAACTAGCCACCCATTCTAATCCCACCTTCCAGCATCCGATCCATAACCTTGCAGGTTACAGCACTTCAGGTGTCGATCCAGGTACCTTTTAAATGAGTTGGGGGTTTCTGCCTCAACCATCAATCCAGGGCAGCACATTCCAGACACCAACTGGGTGAAAAAGATTTTCCTAATATCCCCTCTAATCCTTCTACCAATAACCTTAAATCTGTGCCTCCTGGAAATTGACCTCTCTGCTAGGGGAAACAAGACTTCCCTTTCTTTGACTACTCTATCTAGGCCCCTCATAATTTTGTACACCTCAATCAAGTCAGCCCTCAGCATCCTCTGTTCGAAGGAAAACAATCCTAGCCTACCTAATCTTTCCTCATAGCTGCAATTTCCCAGCCCCGGCAACTTTCTTGTAAATTCTTTCTGTACTCTCTCCAGGGCAATTGTGTCCTGTCTGTAATGTGGTGACCAGAACTGTACGCAAAATTCCAGCTGTGGCCCGACAAGCATTTTATACAGTTCCATCATTACATGGTCTGACAGCATCTGTGGAGAGAGAAACAGGGTTAATGTTTCAAGTCCGTATGACCCTTCTTCTCTGCTCAGCTCTGAAGGACGGTCATATGGACTTGAAACATTATCTCTGTTTCTCTCTCCACAGATGCTGTCAGACCTGCTGAGTTTTTTCAGCATTTTCTGTTTTTTGTTTCAGGTTTCCAGCATCTGCAACATTTTGCTTTTATCCATCATTACATCTCAGCTTTTGTATTCTACAACTTGTGCAAGAAAGGGAAGCATTCTATATCCCTTCTCTACTACCTTATCTACCTGTCCTGCCACCTTCAGGGACATGTGGACATGCACTCTAAGGTCTCTCACTTCCTCTACCCTTCTCAATATCCTCCCATTTATTGAGTATTCCTGTGCTTTGTTTCCCCTCCCAAAATGCATAACCTCACACTTCTCTGGATTTAATTTCATTTGCCACTTTTCTGTTCACTCAACCAAACCATTGATATCATTCTTGAATCCACAGCTATCTTCTTCACTATCAACTACATGGCTGATTTTTATGTCATCTGCAAATTTCCCAATCATCTTTCCCACATTTAAGTCCAAATCAATAACAAATATCACAAATAGCAAGGGACCCAACACTGAGCCCTGTGGAACATCACTGGAAACCGCTTTCCATTCGCTAAAACATTTGTCAATCATTATCCTTTGTTTCCTGTCACTGAGCCAATTTTGCATCCAACTCACTACATTCCCCTGTATCCCATGGGATTTTATTTTTTTGAACTGCCTGCCATATGGGACCTTGTCAAATGCCTTACTAAGATCCATGTAGGCCACATCCACTGCACTACCCTCATCAATCCTCCTTGTTTCTTACTCAAAATATTCAATTAAGTTAGTAAGGCATGACTTTCCCTTAACAAAACCATGCTGACTACCCATGCCTTTCTAAGTGACAGTTTATCCTAGTTCTCAAAATTGATTCTAATAATTTGCCCACCACAAAAGTCACACTGACCAGTCTATAATTGTATGGCCTATCCTTCACACCCTTTTAAAACAATGGTACAACGTTCACAGGCCTCCAATCCTCTGGTGCCTTACCTGTATCCAGTGAGGATTGAAAAATGATCCTCAGGGTATCTGCTATTTCCTCCCTGATTTCCTTTAATAGCCTGGGATACAATCCATCCTTCCCTGGCGACTTGTCCACTTTTAAGGGTGTCAGTCCCTCCAGTGCTTTCTCTCTCATTATGCTTATTGTAGCTAATATTTCACACTCCTCCTCTTTAACGAGAATATCTGCATCATCCCTCTTCTTTGTGAAGACAGAGACAAAGTACTCATTAAGAACCCTGCCCACATCTTCTGCATCAATGCATAAGTTACCTTGCACATCCCTGATAAGCCCTACCCTTTCCTTAGTTATCCTCTTGCTCTTAATGTACTGATTAAACATCTTTGGGTTTTCCTTGATTTTACCTGCCAATATTCTTTCAAATCCTCTTTGCTTTCCTGATTATATTTTTACTTCACCCCTGTATTTTCTATATTTCTTTAGGCTTCTAACGTATTAAATTTTTTGTGACTGTCTTAAGCTTTCTTTTTCTGCTTTACGTTACCCTGTTGGCTTCTAGATAACCAAGGGGCTCTAGATTTGGCAGTACCACCCTTTTTCTTTGTGGGGGCATGCTTGCACTGAACCCATAGAAACTGCTTTTGAATGCCTCCCACTGGTCTGTCACTGATTTCCCTTCAAGTAGCTGTAACCAGTCCACTTTCGCCAGATCACCTCTCAGCTTTGTAAAATTTGTCTTTCCCCAATTTAGAACTTTCACTCCTGTTCTATCTTTGTCCTTTTCCATAATTATGCTAAATCTAACTATATTATGGTCACCACCTCCAAAATGGTCACCCACTGTTACTTCATCTACTTACCCAGCTTCATTTTCTATAGCTAAATCTAGAATTACACCCCTCTCATTGGGCTTGTTACATGCTGGCTAAAAAAGTTCTTTTGAATGCAGTTTAAGAATTTTGTGCCCTCTGTGCCCTTCACACTATTCAAATCCCAGTTGATATTCGGGTGGTTGAAGCCCCCAACTATTACTACCCTATTGTTTCTGCACTCAGAAAGTTGCCTACAGATTTGTTCTTCTATCTCCCTCTTACTATTTAGGGGTCTATAGTACACTCCTTGTAGTGTCGCTGCCCCTTTTTTATTTCTGAGCTCAACCTAAGTTGATGATTCATTTAGTAAATCATCCCTCCTCACATTTGTAATTGATTCTTTAACGAATAATGATGCACCCTCACCTCTTTAGCCATCTCTCTATCTTGTCTAAACACCCTATATCCAGGGACGTTGAGCTGCCATTTTTGCCCCTCTTTAAGCCAAGTTTCTGTTATAGCGATGACACCATGCTGCCGTGTATCTATCCGTTCCCTCAGCTTATCAGCTTTCTTTGCTATACTCCTTGCATTTAAATATACACCATTTAACACTGTCCAATTCCTGTGCTGTACACTTTTTAACCTTTGCTTCTTCTGTCTTGCAGAGTCATTCGCTTATTTTTGGTTTTACGTTCCCCGCTCTGAATTTGTCCTAACTGTATCTACCCTCAGGTTCCCATCCCCTTGCCAATCTAGTTTAAACCCTCCCCAGCAACATGAGCAAATATCCCTGCAAGGACATTTGTCCTGGTCCCATTCAGGTGCAGACCATCCGGCTTGTACAGATCCCACCTTCTCCAGAGCCTGTCCCAATGCCGCAGAAATCTGAAGCCCTCCATCCTGCACCATCTCTCCAGCCACACGTTCATAGAAACATAGAAAATAGGAGCAGGAGTAGGTCAATCGGCCCTTCGAGCCTATTCTGCCATTCAATATGATCATGGCGGATCCTCCATCACAACACCATACTCCCGTTCTCGCTCCATACCCCTTGATGCCTTCAGAGTCCAGGAATCTATCTATTTCCTTCTTAAATATATTCAGTGACTTGGCCTGCAGTCTTCTGTGGTAGACAATTCCACAGGTTCACCACCCTCTGAGTGAAGAAGTTTCTCCTCATCTCAGTCCTAAATGGCCTATCCCATATCCTGAAACTGAGACCCCCTTGTTCTAGATCCCCCAGGCACAGCAAACATCATCCCTTCATTCAGTCTCTCCAGCCTGTCAGAGTTTTATATGTTTCAGTGAGATACCCTCTCATTCTTCTAAACTCCAGTGAATACATGTCTAGTCGGCCCAAACTCTCCTCATAATACAATCCTGCCATTCCAGGAATCAGTCTGGTGAAACTTTGCTGCACTCCCTCTATGGCATGCAGATCCTTTTTGAGATAAGGAGACCAAAATTGCACATAATACTCCATTCTTGGTCTCACCAAGGCCCTGTACAGATGCAGTAAGACATCCTTGCTCCCATATTCAAGTCCTCTTGCAATGAAGGGCAACATACCATTTGCCTTCTTAACTACTTGCCTCACCTGCATGCTTGCTTTCAGTGATTGGTGTACAAGGTCACCCAGGTCCCTTTATACATCAACATTTCCCAATCTATCGCCATTTAAATAATATTCTGCCATTCTGTCTTTCCTACCGAAATAGATAACTTCGCACTTATCTAAGTTATACTGCATTTGCTAGGTATTTGCCCACTTATTCAACCAATCTAAATAGCCTTGAAGCCTCTTGACATTCTCCTCACTGCTCACATTCCCAAGTTTTGTGAAGTCAGCAAACTTGGAAATATTACATTTGGTTCCCTCATCCAAATCATTGACATATGTTGTGAATAGCTGGGGCCAAGCACTGATCCCTGCAAAGTCATTGCCTTCTAGTAACTGCCTGCCACTCCTAAAAAGATCCATTTATTCCTACTCTCTGTTTCCTGTCTGCTAACCAATTCTCAATCCATGCCAGTATATTATCCCCATTCCATATACTTTAATTTTACATACTAACCTCTTATGTGGGGCTTTATCAAAAGCTTTCTGAAAATCCAAATATACCACATGCACTAGTTCTCCCTTATCTATTCTGCTGGTTACGTCCTCAAAAAACTCCAGTAGCTTTGTCAAACATGATTCCCCTTTCATAAATCTATGTTGACTTTGTCTAATCCCACTGATATTTTCTAAGTGTCCTGTTATCACAGACTCTAGCATTTTCCTCACTACCGATGTTAGGCTAACCGGTCTGTAATTCCCTGTTTTCTCTCTCCTTTTTTAACAGTGGGGTTACATGTGCCACCCTCCAATCTGCTGGGACTGTTCCAAAACCTACAGGATTTTGGAAGATGACAACCAACACATCCGCTATTTCCATGGCCACCTCCTTTAGTCTCCTGGGATGTACATTATCAGGCCCTGGGAATTTATTGGCTTTCACTCCCATTAAATTCTCCAGCATTATTGTTTTAGTAATATTAATTTCCTTCAATTCTTCCTTCTCACTGGACCCTTCGTTCCCGAGCATTTCTGATGTTATTTGTGTCTTCCTCCAAAGTAGTTGTTTAATTGCTCTGTCATTTCCTTGTTCTCTATTATGAATACTCCCGTTTTGGACTGTAAGGGATCTACATTTGTCTTCACTAA